>NC_050482.2:40366978-45366978 GCF_012460135.2 Molothrus ater
GCCAGCTCTGGCCTGGAAGCCATAAAGACATGTTAATGCATTGCCATGCTGGAGCTCATAAGCCTTACCAGTGCTAGGGCTACTTTTGTTTCAATAACCTCTCTATAACTGTTTTTTTAATGAAGTTGCTCCCATGGTTTGTTCCAACTATATAAAATACTCTATTTTAACAGGACCGCAAATCACATTTTCAAAGAGAGAAAGCATGAAATGTTTTAAGTGCTGCTGGACCTGCAAACTTATCAGTAGTTATTTCTTGAAAATTTTCATTTGTTTCTGGCTCTTCTTGTGAAAAGACTCATAAAATTTAATACAAGACCCAGGTCTGACAGGAGCATACAAAAGTGAGATAAAGCTAGCAACTGTGACAGTTGTTCTAGTAAACAGCTAGTGATCATAGATAGTTTTCTGTTTGAAGTATCTGGGGATACTTCCAGTTTGAAGTATGTATGACATAGCTTCAGACTCAAATTTAGTGCTCTGGAAAAATAGCAGGCATAACTTGAAGCAGCCACCCATTGTCCAAAAATTCTGTACCCTGCCACAGCGATTCCTCAGTGTGACCATGTGTCAAAAGTAGGGATGGCAGAGAAGGAAGATATTTAGCATAGGCTCTTGAGGTTTTTTTACAAGGAGGCAGTGTTAAGTTTAAAAAAAAAATCCCATAAAAAGGCAGAGAGGATGACAGAGTGAGTGTGATAAAAAACAGCAAGGAAAAAAGATGTGAGCTAAAATAATAAAATGATGTTGTCATAACACCCACAGTCCTCCCTTCTGGAAAGGACAGGGAGTAATTGTCAGGAGCTAAACTCAGGGTGCTGCAAATTCAGTCTCAAACTATCATTAATAATCTTGAGAAATGAGTCTGGAGGATAGAACTGAAACTGGCAGTGTTTCAGAGGCAGAGTCGGCGTCAGCTGTCATCCCATTGAGAGACATACCCTGTTAGGGGCTGTTAATGTTGCACTCCTGTCACAGTGACATATAACATTACATGTTAAACAAGTGGCAGACAAGACAGTGTGGAGGCAAATTGTTCAGCAGATGGCACAGACTACTTTACTTACCATCTGAATTCAGAAAATAAAGCCAGTGCCATTTTTTGCATTCACTGTCTCATTCTTTTCAAATTCTTTTCAAATGGTAGTCTGGGTACTGCTCAGCAACTTCCTTTGTTGTGGCTGTTGAGACAAGAGGAACTTCACAGTATGATTATAATATGAGATATGTCAAGTAGAGCATTAATCATGTGCATATACGTGTACATACACTTTGAGCTGAAAATGCAGCAGAGTTTATGAGCCTTGCTGAATGAATGCTTTGAGAGTATTACATCTCCAGATATCTGCTTTGAGCTGTGGATCTCCTGTGGCTCGTTGTGTCTCCTTTTCTTTCAAGGCTTCACAATTTCTAGACACACTAGACTTACGCTATGCTCCCACGTTCTTTATCCTTGAAGGAGAAACATTTTCTTTGGGAGCACAAAAAATAACAGTCAAGCAGCATGATAACTCTTTTCTCTCTTTGAGTTCAATTTCCATCCTTTTGGAGTAAATTATGGTGTTCTCACTGACTTCAGTAGTGTTGGACTGTGCTCTTACAAACCCATGTACTGGCCTCTTAGGAGAAGACAGAGTCATCAGCCATCAGTTTGGGACAATCCGAACAGAGTAACAATTTCATATTGTTCATATTTCATCACTCTTTAGATACTCCTGGTTCAGTTTCCTGATTCAATTGGCTTTCTTCCTCTAGCCCAAGGAAGGGGCAGTAAAAGGCCAGTGCTCTGCAGAGTGGCAGAAGGGGAAATGCCATGGTTTCACACCTTAGCAAGATTTTGTTACTCTTCACACACACAGACACAAAATACAACCTCTTGTCTCAGGAGTTTGCAGACACTAATTAGAAGAGAGAGAAGTGTTCAAATGCCTCCTTGTCATTCTGAAAACATCACAGTCAATGGGATTTCCTTGCAAAGGAAAATTGGAACCAGTAGCAAATTCTAGTCCTGCTAAAGTAGGAGAAAAAAGGAAAACCTCACTTTTGTAAGTAGAGTTTATTGTTTTTAGTTAAACACATAACAAAATCACTATTAAACAAACATTGGAAGTGTTTGCAGTTCTGTAATAAGTGTTTCATTGAAGGACCATGTAATACTGAACTTTAAATTATTTCTTGCCACACATGAAAATGTAACTGTTGAGAGATAAGCACAATACCTTCTCTTCTTTTATGTCCAAGATAGAGGAGTTCAGGAATGTGCTAAGTCTACCACTGGAATCATAGGCTGATTTCAGTAGTGCTGTAACACTTTTAATGCACAAAAATCTACAATATTGTCATGTGTTTGTTATTCTTAGCAGTCCACAAACTCTTCAGGTGTTTCATGTGCAAAAATTCAATATCAAATATGATAATTTCTCCATTTTATTCCCTGGTGATAATCATCAGAAATGCACCTAAATGCAGACTTATTTAGCAAATTTTTACTGGGCCACATATTGCTCTCATCTTAACAAAAGATTTAATAAAGACATTTATGTTAAAGTCAAGCCATCCCTTAAAGATGGGAGCTTTCAAGTTGTAAGTATTATAAATTCTTTAATAATTTAAACAAAATTTCCATTTCCTTTTACTATCAAGAAAATTCATGTACCATTTTGCCAAGTCTGTTTTAATTAAAAGTTGTAATACAAAATACTTTCTACCTATGACTGCTGATAGGGCAGTAATTTCTGTGTATCCTCTTTAATAGTCTTGACCTTGGTTTGGTATAACTCAGTACATTCCAGCCCATTGTGAAACTTTATCTGTTCCTGCAACATATCTGTTAATAATCAACTGTAGTTTCAGTGTTAATATGTTTCTGGATAACATGAAATATATGAAAAGAAAGACAAATGGCTGTTGTAATTATTTTATAGTTTACAGGAAACAGCCTGAAATTGTTATAGCTATTTTTACATGGGAAAATTTTGGAGAAGGATATTCACAGAGGGTGATATAAAGCTCCCTACACTCTTGCTACAAATTAATTGGGAAAGATAGACCTGCCATAGCTCTTCTACAGGGCCCTCCACCTTTTTGAATTGAATATACAGGGAGAGATTGGCCTTGTTGGGGAAATGTTGGCCCTTATGAGCAACCCTCATAGAGATTAATAGGGATGAAAGAGAAATAAAGCACTAATACATGTGTAAGCCTCTTCAGAAATGGTTTTACATAAATCCTGTTTTCCAAACTATTACAAAACTTTACATCCAGTAAGGCCAATTCTATGGCAGACTTTCAGTTTCCCAAAATGAGGTAATACAGAATGTAAAAGGGACGATATTGATCTCCAGGGGTTTAAAGTCATTCTGTGGGGTTTTCCATTAATTAAACAGGTCAATTAAAATAATCATGTGAAGTAAAATTTCACTTCAGCTCCAATTTCCTTAACATGTTCTGTCCTTTCCAAAATCTACCACTACTTTTTGACTGATTGACAGTAGCTATTCAGATATTATGACACTGAATACAGAGACTAATGAGCCTATATAGCAAACCTTTGAAACTGAAAGATCAAAATATGACTGTTCTCAGGAACTAACTAACCAAAGAGTTTAACCAAGAAAAACCCCACATGGCTAGTATGGAGCTACTGCTTGTATAAAAACCCTTATTGAATGACAGAAAGAGCTTGAAAAGGTGTCCAATCAATGGAAAATAAGAGAATACACCCATAAGTAAACTAAGTTCAAATGCTCAGACAGATGATGATGAAGGCAAACAATGTTAATACCTGCTTTCAGAAAACGGATCAGGAAAGCAATCAAAAGGAAAGATTAATTGCTTTATCCCCAGATTATCTGGAACCAGTTGTTGATAGAATCACAAAGGGTGTTTCAAAGCTCTGCTTTAATTAAGAGATAATCCAGAATTATCATGTTTAATTATTGTGTAAAGGTCGTTATGGCTTCTGGTTTTTTCAGCAATTTAAACAGAGTTGGTCTGCTAGGATAGGAGAGAAGGAACATATTACTTCAGTAACAACTCTGAGCAATGAAGGCTGTTGTATGTGAGCAGCTGATGTTCTTCGTCAAGTATTTACAAATGAAGTTGTCACATTCTTGAAGAGACAAAAGTACGAGTAATTAAATTGGATTATTCAGGATTATTTTATGTAATCCAGTGTTTAAGAATGGTCATTATTGCAGAATCAGGCTGATCTTCAATAATCTCTAGACTAGGTAATCAGTCATTTTACCTCACGTGTGTGATCAAGGCTACTTTTATGCAGGGCTCATTTTCATTACTACTTCTTTTCCTTCTCCCCTTTTTTTTTGGAAGTTAATTTAAAGATGTTGAAATGAAGTAGCCAGAATGTCTTGTAAACCCATTATGATGAGATTTTTGCTTTTATTTTTCTGCACAAATGTTAGCATTCAACATCTCTTGCAAAAGTCCCAAAGCAGTCCTAATATTTATTTGCCTGTTCTTTTCCTCATGCCCCTCAATATCACAACATATTTTTCTACTAAATATTGAAAAGCAATATTAATTATCCAACAGTAAGGAGAAGAAATTTAGCTGATATAAACAGGCTTCATTGACTTCAATAGAGCTGTGATAATTTATAACAAAAGAGGATCATGCAGTAAATAGCCTATTAAAACAAAATGAAATGTATCATTAAGTGCACATGGCATATCATTTATAGCACTGTTTGGTCTAAGCATCTCTTTACATGATATCCTATCTGGTAAAAGATCTGAAATCTGCTGTTGGGAACTTGACTTCAGTTATTTATAGCTGGTGGATGTCTAAACAGAGTAAGTGGGAGAAGCAAATCTGCTACTCTTGTTACCTAATCTGTGTTAAATATAAAAGATTTGTTGAATTGTTATTATTTTAATGCTAGAAAATAATGAAGTACAATTTATGAAAATTGCTTTTCAATTTCTCCTTGATTTAAATTTAGTTGAATGAACTTCACCTTGATGAACTTATTCAGTGTTGGAAGCCCATTCTTCAGAAAGCCAAAGTCAGTAATAAATAGACAGAGCAATTGTTTTCATTCTAATTTATGGAAGTAGTACTGTGACACATTCTGATTATTCGCATAATTTGTTATTTTAATTGGATGAAAATTTTGATTTTTCATCAGAATTGTAATCCTAGACACATAAAATTGGGACAGAAACATTTAGTTTCCTAAAAGCAGGCATCTGGTACTAGGATCTAAAATACAGTCATGGGAAGAAAATTGCTATGTGCAAAGCACGAAACAACAGCCAGATTGTTTCTTGTTCACTTACTGTGCACAGTGTGTGCTGGCACTATAACGCAGTAGCTCAGAAATCTCAAACTGTCAGGAAAAACAAACCATGCCCCACAGACAGAATAGAAGGTTGAAGAAAAGGCACAAAAAGGAAACCAGGAATTCATCTCCATTTATCAACAGAATGCTGTATTTGACAACATTGTGGTGGAATCTACTTCTCATTCAAGAGTCATGCATTCCCAGTTACTCCTTTTCAGGCTGCTCTTGTTTCTTCCATCAGCTTACAATACTAAGCTTGATTTAACGGGCAGTGAAACAAACTGGAGGAACATCATTCATATTGATGCTTCTTAATTGCATTCTATTCTGCTTGTTTTAAAGATTCTTTTCATATTAGGAACTGAGAAGGTATTCTAATTATGGAACAATTCAGTAATGTTTCATATTTGCGTGTCTTTTCTGCTTATTTTAGGACAGTTTTGTTGTATAGAATTTTGGTTTTGCACAAATGAGTTACCATTTCTTTCTTAGACGACTTTTTCTTTTTATTAAATTTCCAGTGAAATTAATTAATTTATATTACCCTGAATATTACCAATTTAGAGGTCTGAAGCACATAATGAAGTAACTTACGTGTTTATACCTCAGCCTTATTTGATCACATTATAAAGCCAGGGCAATTTTTTTTCCTGTTCTTCATATCCATGTACATTCTGGCATATTTGCAGGTAGGCAGAGGTCTAGCACCGGCCAAACTGTCTAGAAGAAAAAAAAAAAGACTGATCAAAGCAATAGATGGAGTCAAGTTCTTCAGCATGTAGTCATCCAAAGCACTCACCATGTCCCCTGGAAGGCTTCCAGATAATTGAAATGTGGTAGGAGGGAATGCACAGAACAACCTGCAACTGGTGCTTTGTGAATGAGAGTCCATTCCATGGTGCTATGGAGAAATTCTCTCCTGTTCTCATTCCTCAACCACAGACTGAATTTTGGTCTTGGGCTCTTTCTTTCAAGGAATTGGGTGGTGCTCATAGTTTTTGGGTAAAGGAAGATGAGAGCACAATGGTGGTGCCACTTTTTTTTCTTGTACCATAACTACCACATATTTAGAAAATATACAATTATCTGTCATAAATGCAATTACACCACAAATTAATAAAAGCACAAATAAAAGTCCAATGTTTTTTTAGTTTTGTACTCTGATTTCTTAGATAATAAATGTGCATTTTAATGAAAGTAAAATGAGTGAAACAGCTAATGTAATTGCTGGATTAGACAACCCTTTCCAGAGAATCTTTGGCCTGAAAATTTTAAATAGTTAAATTAAATCACATTAAATTCAATTCTACTGGGTACCTAATATAATTATGATTCACATTGAGGAATTAATACACTTTGTATCAGGGGTGACTAAAGACTCTCTCTATAAATATATGTATAAACTTGTAGTTTCAGCTCTGCTTTTACCAGAAATGTTCCTTATTACTGATTAGTGAATGTTGAAAATGGCACTGTCAGATTGGGTGGCTCAGGTGTTCAGAGAATGGAGGTGTGCAGAACTGGAGTTACAGCTTCTGAAGGGATATTCACTGAACAAGTAATCATTCAGTGAACAAGCATTTTAAGGAGCAAGGCCAGTTGAGATTAATCCCAAATGGGCCCTTTTTACTTAGTTCCCCATCTGTAACTCAAATGCAGGCCAAAGAACATTGTTGCATAAGTTCAGTTATTGTATGAAGTGTAAAATGTGATGAAACAATTCAAACACTTAGGAAGTATTAATTCTTGCAGTCTAAAAGGAGGTTGAATTGCCTCCCTGTGCTTGTTAGAATGAGAGGTTCTAGCTGGGAATAAGGCATTTTAAAGATGCTGTGGTGTCAGTTGCTGAAGGGAGTGAGAGCCAGTGTGCTGCTCTGTGATTACAGTTTTGTCTCCACAACCTCATTGTTAGGGCAAATGTCAGCATTTGTAGGTGTAACTGAGCATTGAAAATGAGTAAATTTAATTGGTGCTTACAATAATTGTAGGTGCAGGATTGTGCCCATAAAACTAGAGTTCTTCAAAAACAGAGTTCAGCGAAAAATTGCTTATGTGAAATAAAATAAAAACCTCCTAGCACATCTCAGAGGTCACCACAGAAGACATTTCAAGGTTCCTGGGAGGTGGTTTAGTGGAATAATGCTAGACTGTCAATGTCAGGTCCTGCACAGAACAGTGGAAAATGGGCTAAGTTTAAGGAAATTTAAAAGCCATAGTCTTGTCACATTTGAGATGCTTTATTTTGAATGGGAAAAAGAAGTAGCCACACATTTTCTTTCAAATAGCTTTCATATTATCAACAGTCTTGCATAATACTTTTGACAATAAAATACAACAGCTCTTGTATTTACCCATATGGAGGTACTCTGCTAGACTTGTGACTGACTAAGTAGATACCAGTCAAAGGAAAAACCTTGAGAACTTAATCTGATGAACACTATTCATAAAAAAAAAAAAAAAAAAAAAAAAGAAAAAAACCCTGAAAAATCATAAAGAAAAATGTTTCATTCTTTCAGTTTAGAAATTAATTGTTTTGGTGTTTGCTTCAGAATCAATTGCTGCTTCAAAATAGTGTGTCAAGAGTTAATGACCTTATATTTGTTTAAAAACAATAGTGAAAAGGAAAAGCAAGCAAACTTCCAGACTCAGATGAGTTGCTTCTTGGGTTAAACAAAGACTCTTTCTAAATCCAAGCCAATGTGTTTGTTTAAATCCCTGAGGTTTCCCACAGGTGAGGTGTTCTCAGACTGCGGCTGCTGCCAGTGGAGGGTTCTGACCCCACCATGGCCACTGGTCCCACAGAACAGCTTGAGACAGCACCTAGGACTGAGAACAGCTGGATGCTGAATGATGCTACCTTTCTGAGGAAAACTGGGCAGGAATCTTGGAGCAACTGCTTCCTCTCAAAAAATTGATAAGTTGTCACAATTAATATTTTTACTGGATTTGCATGTTTGAAGAAAGAAAAAAAAAACTGTCTGTAGTTTCTTTTTAAGGAAAAATTCCCAAAAAGCTCAGTGGTTAAGCAGGATGTGGGAGACCTAGATTAAAATCTCCCTTTAGTCTTATTCTTTGCAGTCCAAAGAAGATTTAATTATTTATGCAAAGTGGGACAGTTCAAACAACTTAAATTGGATGGCTGAATTACAACCAATCACCAGAGCCTGGATGTCATACAAGGCAGTTTACTATTTACAGGAGGGGAAAAATAGGGATTTAGTGCAGATCAGGAATTTCTGAAATCTTGCTCTTGTAAGAAGCGAATCCAACTCTAGTTTTCATCTGTCTGAAGTCCAGGTCTAAGTGGAACTATGCTGGACTAAACATCTAAATCAGAGCTTTCAAAGTATTGCTAGAATGAAATATTTTAAAAGTATACAAAAAATAGGATATAGTAGGGCAGAAAGAACATTTTAAGGAAAGAGAGGATCATTAGTCATTTACTGCAAAATTGCTTTACTTCATAAGTCACAAACATTATGGAAGACAAAGAGTTAGGTGTACTTTTATAAGCTTTCAGCTGTTGAAAGAGTACCTCTATTAGTGCAGCCAGATTGTACTCCTTTCTTTCCCAATACTTCTGTAACTTTCTTCAGCTTAAATCAATACTTCTCTGGGAAAATAAATTACCTACTTCTACTATGAAAAGTTTAGTTGAGCAGAGTAGAAAAAAATATTTGTTTGTGCTTTGAATGCCCATGTGGGGATTCTACGGATTCAATTTATATATTGCATTTATTATACCTTCTTCTACCTGATGAAGTACTAAGGTGGTGTGGGGGGGGGGGTGGTGGGGTTGGTGTCAAAGAGAGGCAGGGAGATAGAAGGAGAGTGAAACAACAAGAGCTTAATATATTGAAATATTTGGAAGAATACTGAAAAGCACAGTAAAAATATCAGTAATCACCACAATTTCAGGTCAGTCTCAGAAGACATAACAATAGCAGAAGGAGCGAAGCTAAATTACCCAGGAATATCATGGGAGAGAAGACTTTGGATACAGGATCTGTTGCTATAAAAGTCCTACAAATAAGGCCTTCTTTTATGGCCCTGGAATAGTAGTGGTGAAGTTTAAAATAATAATAGAAAAATATTTTTTTGTTTATTTTTGTTAGAAATAACTTGCGAAAAAAGAATTAAATGAGAATTAAATGTAAATAGAAAAAGTGACACTTCAAGTGTTCTTAGGCAAAGACAGCAGGAACAGTCAAAACAACCCCTGTGTGTATTACAGTCCAGGAGAAGCGAAGGAAGTACATTCTTCCATGCCACTGAGGTGACAGTAGACATGTTCAGCTGCACACTAATCATCTTTCCTGGCTGATCTTACAAGCTTACCAAAAAAATTCTGGGTAAATAACTCCAAATTTAGGTTTTCGCTCAGCATAGAAAGTAGGCAGGCATTTGATTGGAATTCCTCAGTCAATCTTTGCTGTGATAAATGAGCTATGAGTGAAATCAAATCACTGAAAAACATCATTGTTTGTGAGAATTTACCAGTTAAGAAGAACATTTTGATTCAGTGGAAAGCAGCCTAGCGTGAAACAGCCTGTGTGGGCAACAGAGCCATAAACTGTCCTGCTTTGACTTGGTAGTCTTGGCCAAGGAGAACATTTGAGTCACAGAGACAACATTTTGTCTTTACTTATATAGGCTCTTTTTACACTGTGCCTTCAAGCTACACTGTGTGTTGATAATTTCTTGTTGGCTGGTTATTTTACCACTGTGCACTGGCCTGATGAATTCTATTCAGAACCCTGATTGCTTTCATTCGTTTAATATGCTCTGCTGCATTTGTATTGCAAGAAATATTGCTAACACAACCAATATTGTGACACTAGAAGTGACAGCTGTACTCTTCATTTTCCTTTAATGTAAAGCTTCTACATCAGATCACATCACAACTATATACTTTTAATTAACCACCTTAATTTTATTGCTTCTATCATACAACTCTAGAAAAGCACATGGACCAGTACACTCTGGTCACTCATACCTCATCTCTCTCTGTTTTTCTATTAACATTTTTCTTACCCTTTAACTGAATTGAACTAATGTACTCTGGAAAATAAGGTGTAGATTTTAGTTACAAAGAAGAGATGTTAATTCTGTTGTTCACATTCGGAGGCCACATTATGGAAAGAATCTGAGTGACCAAATTTTGCTTGTGTGCCAAAAAAAGTATTTGAAGCATGATAAATATGAATATTTCTAGAAAATCTCATGAGAAGTCAAATTCTGCTGTTCTGATATTCATCAGTTATTTCCTATGGTTTTGAAATCAAACCAGGTGCAGGACGTGCACTGTATGCTCATCTGCAAAAGATCTACATTTCTGTCAATCAAAGAAATGATGGGATAAACATCTACTGTCACTTTGGTCTACCAAACCTGACAATTAGAAAGTTCTTACATCAGCATCTAGATTTTTTATTATTACTCATGTGAAATGTAGCAGATTATAGTGGTCTGCCAAAATTTGTCACATAGAAACTGCTTTCTGTAAATATCTTTTGAAAGATGTTAAAAGCACTTTAACACTCGTTTGAAGGTAAGCAATATAAGTAGCTTTAGAGCCTGCTTCTCATCAGGAAGGAAAATTGCACTGAGGACATCAACATCCAAACACTTTTCCTATCAATAAAATGGGGGATTTTGGTGCTATTAATGTTGGTGGAAAGACAAAGAAGTCATTCTCCACGGGATATTTGGAAGAGTAAAAGTCTGCTATAGGTTTCTCTGTTACTCATAGTAGTGGGATAATTGCCTTCTATTTACCATACAGGGATCTCAGTTTACTCTCTTCAGTATATGGTACGTCCTTCAAGTGATATAAGTTTATTTTGGAGAAAAGACAAATGAAGGAAATTCCTTTGTGAGCAAATCCAAGACCATTGAGAAACTAGTCTGTTTCAGGGAAGTACTCTGCTTTTCAGTTCTTATATCAGTTATCAGAATTTCACTGTTGTGGCCCTTGTACAGAGAACAAGATAATGTTCATTTTTATCGCTCCTTTTCTTCTGTTTCCAGGCTGATTCCTGGTCCAGAAAAGGGATGCTTTAAATAGGCAAGAGAACCATATTTTTGCTGTGCCAGCTGCTGGGTCTGGTTGCTGCCATCCTTCTCAGGTAATTTGAGCCATATTGGAGACCAGATTATGCTGAAAACTTTGTCTAATTATGCTTCCCTGAATTTTGCTGGCAACCAGAATTCCTTTGATAATTTTTGTGTTGTTTACTTGTTAAACTTGTTTGAAACTCTGAAGATCTCTTTTTTGCGCATTTTACACAACTCCATTTTAATAATTTTCTAAGCAGAGGTGTTTTGGGTGTTTTATGTGAAATAGAAAATATAATTTGCCTTTCTACCTTTTTGTTTAGATTTATCAGAGTTATCAAAAATATGATAAAGTAACTTGCTTGTACCTCTACATTTCCTGTGAATGCATATTTCTTTTCTGTTTAGAAAACAGTCAGATGTGAGCGTCACAATCGATGGTGTTTTCTCGGGTAATCATAGTTAATGAAATCATGCCAGATCTCTTCTTTCTTGGCATTCCCATGTGTCTGAATGAATGACAAAAACAATTCTTCCAGAGCCTTAAAAGGGGGTTGTTTTCAAGTGGAAGTAATATTGTAAAAAGCTGTAATTTTTCTATATTTTTTGTTCCATACAGGCCATGCCCAACATGGGTAGGTCTAATAATCATATGAAAAATCTTTTCCAAAGACAATCATCTGGGTATGTAAAGGGTTGGTATTGAAAGGATGTCTTAGTGGAACATTATGAGTTTTCCTAACTGTCATTAAAAAACTCCCAAACAAACCAGAATGAATGAGATGATGAGCAATGCAGCTAATTGAGCCTATTCTGCTCAATTTGCTGAACATTGCATGGCATTTTTCACCTGAGGGTAAAAAGCTGAGAGACCCAGTTTGCTTTTAGAAGTTTTGCTTTGAAAGGAACTAATCTCAAAAACACCCCAAAAGCTATTTTACATAAGAAAAGAAAGAGGCTGGTAGTTTCATTGGCACCTGCAATTTTCAGGATTACTTAGCACTACTTTGAACTTCCAGATATGTGTAGTTTATTTTCATTACACCTCTAGTATCCAATGGTTTTGCTGTAGGGTTGGTTTTTTTTTCACATCACGGCTTTCCTTACTTCATCAGATGCATGTGAGGGTCTGAAATGCCTGTGAGCAGGCAGGAATACCCTCTCCAGGGGAAATGAACTCTTGTGTGTTGCTGTGACCTGTCTGTTCAAAGGAATGGATCTGGCAGAGCGCGGAGGGACATTCTGAAGCACGCATGCAAAATGGTTCAGTTTAACTGGACAGGCACTTCAAAAGTGCTCTTTAGAAAAGGGTGCTTGTCTCGGTCTCTCTGCAAGCCTCTCCGGAGCCCTGGGCCAGTCCCGGGTCGGCAGACACCGGGGGGAGCAGCCCCGACACGGCCGACAGCGGGGAGACACTGTCTGTGTGTGCCCCGAGGGTGCTGAGGGTACCTGGGCTGGGGGCAGACACTCTCTGTGTGTGCCCCGAGGGTACTGAGGGCACCTGGGCTGGCAGGGAGACACTCTCTCTGCCCCGAGGGTGCTGAGGGCACCTGGGCTGGCAGGGAGACACTGTCTGTGTGTGCCCCGAGGGTGCTGAGGGCACCTGGGCTGGGGGCAGACACTCTCTGTGTGTGCCCCGAGGGTACTGAGGGCACCTGGGCTGGGGGGAGACACTCTCTGTGTGTGCCCCGAGGGTGCTGAGGGCACCTGGGCTGGGGGAGACACTCTCTGTGTGTGCCCCGAGGGTGCTGAGGGCACCTGGGCTGGGGGAGACACTCTCTGTGTGTGCCTCGAGGGTGCTGAGGGCACCTGGGCTGACAGCAGGGAGACACTCTCTGTGTGTGCCCCGAGGGTGCTGAGGGCACCTGGGCTGGCAGGGAGACACTCTCTGTGTGTGCCCCGAGGGTGCTGAGGGCACCTGGGCTGGCAGGGAGACACTCTCTGTGTGTGCCCCGAGGGTGCTGAGGGCACCTGGGCTGGCAGGGAGACACTCTCTGTGTGTGCCCCGAGGGTGCTGAGGGCACCTGGGCTGGCCGCCTGTGCAGCACAAGAGACACCAGAGACATCGGTAGAGGAGAAAGGGCCGACTCTTAGCAGGGGTTAATCCAAGGTTTTATTAGGAGTCCCAAAGGAGCTCCTGCACCTCAGGGGGCCTCCTGCCGAGAGCCCCGGGAGTTGTGCCAAGGTCACATTTAAAGGGAGGTGGAAACCGAAAGCAGATAACATTTTACCAACCAATGAGTGACCCTAAGGGATGGGTACTGGGGGATGGACATCTAGGATAGACATCTGGGGCAAGGCTTGGGGGGCTGACCCCTGGCCTCTGGCTAATCACTTGATGACCTGGACCGAAACTTCTGGATGGAGGGGATGGGATGCTGAATGATTGACAGAGAGCCAGGGTGGGGGTTTGGGGATGATCTCATCCAGGGAGAGGAATTACACAGGTAAAGGGAGGGGGGCACAGTCTGGGATAAACCATTTGGGAAAAATATGGGAATACAAAACAAAACTACTTCAAAGTATTACAAAATATAAAAACACACTACAACAGGTGCTGTTTTATTTGTTTCTGAGAAAAGTGAATATTTGTAACCAAAGGTTTAAGGTGGGGATGGTTTTCTACTTCTCGCAATTACCATTTGAATACAAAAGCGCTATTAGTTTCTCTGAGCTGTGCCATGCGAGTGCAGGCTGTGGTCTGACAAATATAGCCTCTTAATGGTTTGATATTGAAATCAGGGCGTTTACTCTCTGAAATTAGCAATTTATATTCTGTGTGGTTGCTACAGTAGTTGCTGCATTTAAATTATTTATGCAAAGGATTCTGTTCTCGTCTTTCTTACAAATCACACTGACCGCATGCTCCGAAAGGGTGGAGTTTCCCTCTGAAACTCTGCACTGTTTCAGGAGGGTATCTTTACCTTGTGACTGGCTGTGTACTGTGATGAAGACAAATTGAGATCACACAGCACTGCACCTTTCACTGATGCTGGAAACAGAATCACCTTTGTGCGGAGATCAGAGAATCTACAGAAGCAGAGAATTCTCCTTCCATCAGTCATTGGCAATTCTTGTAGACCATAGAACCAAATCCTTCAGGGGATGAAACCAAGTCCACAGAGTGATGTGTGCCTGTCAATACAAATCTGCTTTTGAGAGGAAGAGAAGAGGAATCCTTTTAGTTTCCCATGAAAAAAACGAAGAAAGCAACAACACAGACACTATTTAAGAACAAATTAAATAGAATTGATGCTTATGGAAGTAAGCAAATAACAAACAGACTCCATTTTTCAGGATGGTTGATTTGGCATGCTAAATACTTCAAGAAGAGAAAATTCACTGCCATCTGTAGATCAGTGACTCCAGCAGTCTCATACATATCCGCTTACAATTCTGTTTATTTCACAAAGCCTTAAATACAATTCTTCCTGCACCAACCATGCATAAATAAGAATTTCTCCCACAAAAGTACAGCTTCTTTATATATTTTTTACACATCTTGTGTGCTAGATCTTCAGTTAGTAATGATTTGCATTATTTTTAGCTCATTTTTTTAAGATCAAATCAAAGCAAAATATCGACCTACATGATTGGTCTGATTTTTCATGCATGATCTGACATAAAGTTAGTTTTTATACATCACTAATTTGAAATTAGCCCTTAAATTTGCATAGGTTGATGGCAGTCTGTCATCTCTTTTGTCCTGTCTCTTTGAAAATGTGTTCTGCCTCTTCACTTAGAACAATGTGTAATCTTCTTAAAAAAAAAATTTGCGTAAGTTCTTGCTTTCCTTCTGTGGGACCTATTTTAGGATACAAACATCATAAAAATAAGGCTAAGAATGAGTAAATGTTTCTCTCCAAGCCTGTGTTGCCAAATTTCTGCTCTGGTCTCCTTCTCTCCAGCTGTGTCCCACTCCAAAGAGCACCTGAGCCCTGGGTGAGCACGAGTGAGTATCTGTCAGGTGTATCTGCTCTCTGTTTGGTACCTGATGCTCTGCTAATCTTGGTAGTGCAGATCTAATCCTGGTAGTGCAGATCTAGTTACATTGCTAAATTTATCCAAGTCATTGGAATCTCCTTCCTCAATGATTTCTTTTTCCTCCATTTTATTTCCCTTATCTTATAAAAGTTTAATCTGCGTGAACAGAATACCAAGATATAATAATCTCTCTTGGCGAGGGATTACTACCAGCCTCCAGGTAAAAAAAAAGGGGTTTGGGGGAAGAATTTTGGTGCTCAACAGTAAGTATGATCAGAGAGGGAACAAAAATCTAAGACTCATAACAGGAGACTTCTGCTACCCACTCGTAGCGCATACAAATGTACAGTGCTTGTGAAAACTATTTCTTGACACTTTAAGTGGTTGCTTTTCAAAATGGATAATTGCAGAGAATGGCACCAGAAGCTATCCTTACTTAGTCTGAAGTAATTCTCCAGAAATCTCATTCAAATCAAAGCTGTAACAAAACACCATGATAAAGTTCACACACCTATAGGACAGCAGGTGACACAAGCAAAAAACATGCTATAAAGGATTTCAGTTAAAAGAGGGGTCTAATAAAAAACAACAAACCCCATGTACATAAGTAAATCAAGTAAAGTCTTCAGAAGTTTGAGAAAACTTTTAAAAAGAAAAAAATGACTGTTTATACGACAACTATCGTATTACTGGATGTAAGCCGCTTACTGCTGGCCCTTTGGTGGAGAGGATTTGCCAGATCAGAAAGGAAAGGAGTCCAAAATTTTCTGGGCTCTTGAGTCAGGAGAATTGCCCAAAGGGACTGTTCTGGCTGGTGCAAGAAAAAATAGATCAAATCAGATGCAACTTAAAGGCAAAACAGAATCCTGAAATAGTCAAGAAGCAAGACAAAGTTTTGGGTTTTTTCTTTGTTTCTTTTTTTGCATTCTCTTTGCCAGAATTTTGGAAAGCTGGCCAAGAAAAATTGAAGTGTTGCCAAGAAGTGAAAGAGCCAAAGAGGAAGCTAAAGTTTAGGCAGATCTCTTGTGACACTTTTATATTCTTGGCCTTAGGGGAAAGCCTGACTGGTGGAAGCCAAAAGGAAGGCTGTCATGGATTTCCTGAGAGCAAGGCTTGCATACCTTGTCCAGCTCTAAACAAGTTTTATAAATATGCATGCCAAACTGTGTCCTTGGGCACAGGGACAAAACCTCCTCTTAGCTGACTTGAATTCATGTCTTCAGAGTGGAAAGGTTAGACCACTAATAGCTGGTGTCAAAGAGTACCTTCAACGCTTCAGTTGCCAAAAGAAACAAGATATAATGATCAGTGACTCTAGTCACATTTTAAGCAATATTTGCCATTCATGTAATAATACAATTTCTAGACAAGAATGAGCACCATTTCTATCTTCTCTGCAAAATGAACTGCAAGGGATTCCTTGTCAAGTATGTGCAAGTATTTTGCAGTTTGTACAGATAGGCAATTTACACTTTGTTTGTGTGTATGTGCTGCTTCTCCACAATTTACAGAGATACTTCATTATACTTTCACATCCATTCTCTTTTCAGAAAGGATAAATAAGCCTTAATGAGGCTTCTTTTCTCGTGACTAGATTTTTGACTCCTTATTCACCCATCAAATTCCATAATGATATGAGCAATCTCAATGAACACAAAAGAATTTATTATGCAAATTGAGTTTCTTATTCACTGCTTTAAAGAATTTAAGGTTTAGCAGCTGGAGTTCTGCGTGGTGCCAATCAGACTGCTAGAATGTCCACTATGATGGGGTTGTTGATCTTGCTCAAGTACACTGAATAATTGTCATCTGAAGAAAGAGGACACACAGAGCTACATTTAATGGTACCTAAAAGAAGAAGAACAATTTTAATGCCAGTGGGGTTTAAGCAACTTGTGGTAACTTAGTGGATTTGATTAAGGATTTTTTCAGTTATGAGAAGAAAATGGATATTAAATTGTCAATTCTAGTGAGAAATTATTATGCAATAAAGTTTTATTCTAATAACATTAATTGTTTAAAGTAAATATTTTATTCCTATAGTCATTGACTTAAGTTAAACTCTAACATGTAAGTGTAGTTTTATTTATTTAAATACTACTGCAGCCTGCTATGTGGAAAATATTAGCAAAATGTTTTTTAAGCCTTTATGAATACTCAGTGTATGTCAACCAGTTGTCCAAAAGGAGACATGAACTGTTGTTTCAAGGAAACAAGAACAATGAGAAGGTTTTTAACCTTTCAACATGATTGACATAATAACTTTTTAAAGCAATAAGAATATGTAAAAACATATGTTTGCAGACATTATTGGTTTGTGTCTCAGAAATGTACGTCTGGGGTTGCCTGTCCAGATCAGAATCTTTATGCTTTGTCAGATTTTCTTCTTAAAAGAAATTACTATTTAAAATGGAAAACCATTTTAGTTATGAATCACCAATAAATAAATTTGGTAGGATTTATTTTGATTTAGCCATATGATAATTTTCTACAGATAGAAAATATTTCATTTTAATCACACAATTTTGTTACTTGTTTCAACACCTGTGATAGGTTATAAATCTATAAGGGAGAGAAGTGGGTTAGTTAAGTGTGTGTATATAAGAAGATCTGGAGGTCTTAATTCAAGTCATGTCAACAACTTTATTTTTCCTTGATATTTTGCTTCAAATTTGTTGTCTGCGCAAAGGTGATACTACTTTGTGCATATTATAGGAGACGTGAAGCTTCATTAGTGCTTGATAACGCAGAAATTAGCTATTCCTGAATAATTCTACATGAGAATCCATTTGCAAAGTTAATTATGTTGAAAGGGAATTGTATTTCAAAGCGGAATAATTGCTGTATTTAGAAAACACTCTTCCTTAATGCATATAATTTTTTAGCTGGGCTAACATGGTCATTCGCTAAGGTTTTTCTAAGTGTGGAAAATCAAATCAGGAGATTACAGTAACATGTCCTATTCTTATGTGTTCAAAATATCACATAGGAAATAATTTATGAATACCCAACTGATGCCTACAGGATCTTCTGAGAGTGTCTGCATGCATATTGTCCTAACTAGTGGTGTTCTGCTGAAGCAAGATGAATTTGGCAGGTATTATCATTCAATTTCTAAGAAAGAGGCTGTATGACAACTTTAAAAGAAATTTTGCCATATTAGTGAATATTCCTGTGACATTATCTTAATCATTTAAAACCAATTTTCCTAGTAGCATTATGATGTGGGAAAACCACTTCTTGTCAATTCTGTGGAGATAAACTTGAAAAAAATGCAAATGTTGCCAGCTGTTATACTATAATGAAGTCAATGACATTATAGGCGTTTATTTGCATCACAATTCTGATAAAACTTAAAAAACCAAAGCTCTTTCCAAAGGGGCTGTTGAAATCTCTGTTAATTCAAGGTGTTACCACCTTGGCATGTGTATTGCCATGCATAGGCCTGCATGAGAAGGCTGCATAACCTTTGGGCCAATAACACGTTGCAGAAAACTATTTATCAAATCAATGGGAGCTAAGTTTGTAGATGAATAAAAATATTTTCAATAGCATCTACTTCCCATTTAAAAATAAGTCTTACCCAATGATATTTAGCATCGAATCACCACACGCGCAACATATCTGGACCCTTAAACAGATTTTTTTCCAGATTTCTATTGTTGCTGCAAAAAAACATTTCAGTGGTCCTTGGTGGGGTGTGGGGGGCTTCTCCATGTGAAAGTTACTGTGGAATTGTCTGGTGTGGAATTGACTGGCATGGATTTAAAGCTCAAGGAGTATTCTGAAGAAATTATTCATAAAGACTTGAAATTAAAGCTTTTGTCCAGTTAATCTTACTGAGATATATATGAAAATGGAGTTTTAACCCATAATAATTGTATGCAGAAACTTGAGGGAGACAAGATCAACAATCTTCTGATAGTTGCTTGCTTTCCTGCAAGGCAGGAAATCGCTATCAGTTCGACTCCTGAATTCCCTACTTCTCCTCACTGGCACAAAACATTGTTCCACAGAGTTCCACAGGAAATACCTACCCAATGCTACTTGGCAGACAGCGAGAAATTGAGCAAGAAATGGTCCTGATACCTTCTGGTGTTGAGGCAGTGGTCTGTGCCATGCAGCTGGGCTTGTGGTCCCTGGGCTGGGCTGCTGGAAAACAGGACTGGAGTGGGCTGTGTCAGACTTCCCGTCCCATAGTGGGGTCTCCTGCCATGGCAATTAGAGAATGTGCGGAAAAATGGCGGGTACTTGTGTTTTTCCCTGAGGCAAACAGCTGGATAGTGTTCTCAGATCTTGTAAATGTCCAGGGCTATTTGAGACCTGCTATTATTTTTGGTGTGAAACCTCTCAGTTTTGTGAACACCTACCAGCCTCTCTCTTTTCCAGCACACGAGACAGTCTGCCCTGAGTCAGGCCTCCCCATGGTCACAGGTAAGAAGGCTGCAGGTGTCTGAGGTGGATTGCATGCTGAGTGTGCATGGCATACCCAGGGGCAGAGCTTCTCAAGGCTGGCACTGCCCTGGTCTCTCTCCCTGCTGGAGTCCACAGGCTGTGTGTAAGTGACTGGCGAGAGAAAAGCTGCCCAGTTGGTGAGCTGTGGTGAGTATAGCAGGCAGACTGAGATGGAGATCAGATTAATGGGTGAGACACAAAGGGAACAACTTTTCACAGCTGCCTGTTGGAGCCTGTTTCTTATGTTGCTGAAAGAGAAGGGAAACCTGGAAAAGAAGGAAAACTACACCTTGAGCATATACACTTTACATTCCTAGTATGCAATTTCTTCCTTAGAGACTAAGTAAACAATGTAGATTTGAGGTTTGTTTTGTTTTGTTTTGTTCCCCCCCCCCCCCCCCCCGCCCAGGTATGTTCTTTACAGTCTCTTCCCTTTCATAGGTTTCTACCCTGTAGGATTTTTATATCTGGATTTTTTAATTCCCTGGGAGAAATAAGGCTGGCAAATTTAATCCTACTTGAATGGCTATGTCAGAATAGGGATTTAGGGAACTGTTACCTCTCTTAGGATGATTCAGGAGGCTTTAGAGGATTTTGAACCAAATGGGAGATTCAGTGGTTCACAGATGAGTTTGGAATTCTCAGCAGCTGTAAGTAGAAATTCAGGGGTGTGACAGACAAAATTTAAGCAAACAGGTAAGAAATAACATCTGGCTCCTTGAGCATGGTTTTGAAACAGAAGGCTCAGGATGGCACTTATTTTTAGGTTACTTATGTAAGAAACTTCAAGAAGAAATGGGAAAGGAGACAAAGATTATTTGGTGAGCTTCTGATAAAGAAAATAGGGATGTTGTGACAAGGTGAGGTATTTTCAACTCAGGAATTAGTGGTGGTAGAATGGATATTTGGAGGAATGAGGATATGATGATCTTTGCTATGGCAGGAATCCAGTGTTGTAGTGCTTTGAAGATGTGGTAATGTCAAAGGAGATTTCTAATGTCATTCCAAACCACTCAGGGGGTAAAGAGTCATCCACAGGGAGAAAAGAGACCGGGCCTTGGATCATTTGAAAGAACTGGGAATGGGCTAACAGGAAAAATATTTGGAACAGAAGATAAAGGATAATCTTCATGTTTTTACAGTAGCTTGTCTGAAGACCCTCTCTCCTTCCCTACTAGTCTTCTTTTTAGGGTATTGCTAAGAAGAATAAGCAAGAGGATCAAAATCTGGAATTAAATTCTAAGTTTAGGGAGATGGTGAAAGTTCAGGTTTATCACCTCTTGCAGGAGGGTTGTGGGATTTGAAGGTCTTTTGGTTTACCCTTCCCTGACTATGAATTCATACAGAATTTAGTTTGTGTGGACAGAGAATTTGGGACTGTTTGCCCTTTCACATTCCTCTCTCTGCTTTCTGATACACAGCATCCTCACACTGTTCTGCAGAAACCTTTTTCCCTTTGCGGACTCTTGTTTATAGCTTAAAAAGTTGAAATATGAACTGAACACCCTTTAACATCTGTCTGTTTCTCTAGGTCAATATTTAAACAAGAAGCCTTGAAACTTCACAGTTCTACTTTGACCTGTAATTTGTATGCCTTAGACTTCATGTTTCTTGGACTTGGAGAGCTCAGAATTTAGAGTGGACACACTGGACCTCCTGCTGCTGAATCTGTGCTCTGAAGTGCTGCCTCAGAGGAAGAGTGCTCTGCGCAATAAATTTGTTCAGCATCCTTTGTTCTATGCTTTAGAGAAATGAGATGAGCAAGAGGAATGTGTGCAGCCCTTGCTTCTGACATTTTTATTGGACTCTACCTTAATGTTTGAAATACCAAAACGTTGACCACAGAAGTGATTCTCCTTCCCCACAACCCCCCACATGCACACATTACCTCCCCTACTAAAATGTTAGAAGGGCAGAAACTCAAATCACCTGACTTTGAAATCACTGAAGCTGCACAAATTGAGCAATTGCTTGATAGCAGCGACAGAGTTGGTACTTGCAAAAACAATTCATGAAAGTTAACTTGCAAGCTTCTCTTTTACTCCAGGCAGAAGGACTTTTAAAGGGGCAGTTATTGTTTTAGTGAAACCTTTGGACAATAACCAAAAACTGAAGCGTAGGAGGCACTTTGTTTATACAGAACCCTCATTGGTATTCTTCACACACCATTTATCTGCTGGATCTTGTTGCAGAGCAGTTGCCAGGATGTGTTCCTGTGATCGGGCAGGTATAAAGTGACTTTTATTTTTTTTTTGAATGGTATAAATTGTTTTAGAAACTATTCTGCTTTGAATGATGTGAATCCACCAAAAAGGTCATTTATTGCTTAAGGAAGTAACAGGATCGTGTTCCTACTCAGAATTGAGGGTTGCATATCAGATACTTTTTATTTTTTGTGGTCTTGTAAAATGCTTTTTTCCCCCTTTAAATATGAGTGTTAGGATATAAACCATAAATTATCTTTCAACAAAAGGCTTCTATTATCTGTAGGCATATAAAAAAAACGAGGACATTTCTACTCCTTGAATATCAGTTGTACAAAATATACCTCAAAAAAATAGGGTATTTTGAGAGTCTGAAACAAAAGATGGTGGTATTTTAATAGATGATATTCTTCCCTCTTTGCCAATATTAATTAAATTAATGTTTCTGCATAATTGTCCATGATGTTGGAGTTGAATTTTTTCACAGAAGAGTTTAATCAAGATATTAATTACTTGTCATTACTTGTCATCTCCTGATGATATTTTCAAGAGGAAGAGGGATAGCCATTGTTCTATCTAAATTCCAGCTCTGCTAATTGCACTGTGCTTATCTAAATTACACCAGCTGTAGAGTGTCATGAATGTGTAGATTGGCTGTTAGCGACTGATATGTTCCATCTTCCATATTTTCATATCTTGCCAAATTGATGTCTAAATGCTGAGGAATGTTTTTGGGCCCAGCCCACCTCATTCGGTTGTTCAGGAAATGGCACCCACCTTCACCCCTGTGTGAGTATTTCTACAGTTAACAAGAGAGAGAATAAGGTAAGAGTTTTTCCTGTGCTGCACAAATTAACTCCAAGCAGTCATGCAAGGTAATGTGCAGCAGAAAAAGAAAAGAAAACAAAATCCATTCTCAACCTAGAAAATTAGTTTAATGAAAAAAGTTGACAACCAGTTCTGAAAACTTTAAAATATAAAAGTTAATAAATATCCAAAGTAAAATTATGCCTGTAAACTTAATTCCTTCCTCTATGAAGTTGCTTTTAGTTCTTTCGTACATTTGGTGTGAAGAGTGAGAAGTAAAGCACCAAAAGGCAGGAAGGTAAGGTTTCCATCAAGATTAAGGCTATTGGATACTGGGAAGGTTGTTTCCTTTTTCCAGTGTTCAGAAATGCACACACACACACACCAATGGAAGTGCTGCACATTTTCTCATCACATGGCCTGTTTTCATTAAAGTGGTCACATCTCTCTATCTAGGTGTGTTGGACAAGATTTTCTAGTAATTTCTTTATGTATAGATTGAGACCTTTAACTCCCACTTTCTTCATATTTATAGCATATTTTTCCTACTTCAGTATGCAATTTTAATATTACTTTGATGTAAAATTTAACATTACATATCTATAATTGTAGTAAAAACCCCCAAAATCTTCCAAGGTAAGCAAAAAAGCGCTCATGCTGACTAAAACTGTTATATCAGTAAGAGAGAAATATTAGATGGATGGGTTCAATGACCTTGAGATCCCCTCTGTAACTCTGTTGTATAATGAGAAACTTTGAACAGATAGCCTATACCAGCTAGAATGCTTCTATGAAATCATTTCCTTCAAAAATAATAGCAAAATGGTTTAAAGCTACTTCCAGGACACCTTTGCAAAAAGTTCCAGTATTCAGGATATTCAGCACAGGTCCTTCCACATTTCTCTGTGGACCCTAGAGAAAATACCAAAGCAAAACTGCAGAAACTTCAAATATCTAGCTGTGTGCACAGTTGGAAAAAAAGATCCATTTTCTCCTGTCTATTCTCAGTGCATGAAGATGATTTTCCAATAATTGAGAAAACCAACCCAAAAATTGTATTGATATTGAGAAAATGCAAGTAGACTCTCTTAAATCCCTAAAGATCTCTAGAACATTTTTAGGCCCTAAATAAATATAAGCAGAAATTAGGCTGCTGTGGTTTCCAGGGATTATTCTCTGTAACAATTAATTAAAAAAAAAAAAAAACAACAAAACAAACAAACAAACAAACCACCAAAACTTTATTTCCTGGCAAATATGTCCTTGTTTTTAATAAGGACAAAATTAACATTGCCTGGGCAACAAATACATATGAAAATACACCAGGTGTAACACCCTGAATAATTTTATTCAACCAGTGAACCAATATTGTTCTAAAAGAAAAATATGCTATGTTATTGCTAAATAGTTTTATCAGTTTTTGTGTTCTTTTGTACTAAATCTTGTATTAACTTTGGATGCCTTTTTCTAATCACTAGCTGTGCCAAACAATTTATGAAAACCCATACATGCACACACTTACATGCACTGTCAACACTATAATTGCTCAGGTCAAATTCAATTTCACTGAATTATTTTAGCACCTGCCTATCAACTGTTTCCTTCTGAATGCCCTGATATTTCCTTCTGTTGTGTTCCATGAGGAAAAAACAAAGCCATAAAGCAGCTTCTTTCCATGCATCTCACTGCCTTATTTTTGTGAAGCTCTGGCAAACAAAAGAAATTCTACTTTGTTTTCTAACATTTCTTCAGAGTCATATTCAAAGCAGAAACCCTTCTATGAGGGATGATGTTGCAAAAATATCAGTAAGAGATTTGTACATGTCTAAAAGAAAAAAATCTCTCCCAGCCTGAGAAATTGCAACATCCATGGTTTTTCCCTTCTCTAAATCTTCACATACATTAATACTTTAAAATCTTATCAAAATTTTAAGTGTTTTTAAGTAACTAAAACTGAAACTTGGGGTGTGTCTCCTCTGGGCTTTTTGACCAAAGAAGTGGACGGGACTGAATAAAAAAATTGAAAAAAGAACCAAAAAGTTTGCAGGATATGGCCATTTTCACAGCAGTTCAGTCTTCTGCTGGTTCTGGACTAGGAATTAATCTATTTTAATCGGTGAGCTACAGTCTGACTAGAGTTCATCCCTAGAACATTGCTTTAACAGAGGGGACTAAATTGAAGTTTGTATAAATAATAATCCTCTCTGGCCTACTGACCCAGTGCTGGCCCATGAAGTTGGTAAAAACACTTATAAATTCTGGTTCCTATCTTCCAAAGTGCATTTTGTCCAGGTAGTAAGTTACAGTAATTGGAAATGACACAGTTTCACACTACTGGCTGCCAAGTGGAAACAACTATGTTGCAAATGCTTGCTTTTTAATGATTTATTCTTTTAAATTTTCACATATATTATATAGTCTGTATTTAAGAAAAACATGCCATTAGTTTGCAATGGGGAAAGAAACATAAAAAGAAATAAGGACTCAATTTTAGGATCTGGGCAGTGATAAATGTGCTATTTGTTACCTGATCCCACATGAAGGAAAAATTTGAAGTCATTTAGTTAAAGACATGTCTGTATAGACATAATTACCACTTCTGACAGAGTTTTTAAAGCTCTGTTTTCTTAGCAAAAACATCAGTAGATCAGGTTCCAAGACTTCTGTCCTAATGAACCAAAGCTGAAAAACAACCCAGGGCTTCCTGTTAAATCTAAGTCATGAAATTCATATTCCATCTATATTTCCATTTCAGTGAAACAACCTACTGTTTCTCTAGAATTATTCCTTTTCATAAACAGTCACACCTACTTAGCTTTTTCTTTGTGAACTTTACACTACCATACCCACACCTCTATGTCTGGTAGCCTGTGGCAGAGACATATTTTACAGGTAGGGACATATAGCTGTATGGAACTGAACTAGAGCTACTGAATGGCTCTAATTCAGTTCCATTCATTCCTTCAGTGGAAGGTCTCCCTGACCACTATCATACTTTTAGCACTTCTCATCACTGAGCTAATGGATTTTATCTCCCAGCCAGGGCAGGTCAGCTGTGTCAGCTCAGCTGCCAGCATGCAAATTGTTGATCAGGGTAAGATGATAACATTTAATCATGAGTCCAGAAACATATGAAAATCTGAAAGAAAAACTGCTTTTACAAAAGGGTAATAAACACAGACTAATAATTTAAAAATCTTAAATCCAAACCAGATTTTCCTGACATAAAGGTTAGTGAATGTCTGCGTGACAATCAGATACATGTGGGCTTTTTTGTATGCCATACCCCATCCATATTTACACCTTTTTTAAGTCTCAGTGGAGAAGGGAAGATATGTGTACTTTTCAGCAGTATTGCCTATTTCACTTCAATCTTCCACAAGTATTTACTAATTAGTTTGAGAATAATCATTACCTTTGCCACAATATTTGAGATTCTGTTGTGAAGATTGAGTCCTAGAAGATGAAACTCAGCATTGAAACCACATTCTGATATCTCCTCTTTGATTCTGAGCTTGTTATTCAGCAGGTTTATGTTGCTGCCAGTGATTTAAAGTCAGGTGCTACAGCATTTTAGAATGACATTTTATGGAATAAATGCAAATCAAACGTGAAAGGATAGCTGGCACCTCTGAGTATAAAACATTATGTTGCTGTTAAACTGGCTATAGATGCTAGAACAAAACATGTCTGACAGTGAAAAAAGTCCTTAGGCAATGGAGCTGGCACATTGTCACAGGGAGAATAAAACCATATTTCTGTTCCACATGGTTATTGATCACTGAGGCAAAATTTCTGTAAGAAAAATGCATTGATTTCGTCAGCCTCTCCCACTCTGTCTTTTCCAACCAGGCCACTGACATCTTCCAAAAGCTTGTAGCTTGTTGCATGAAAGTTACATAAGGCTTCAAAGGAAACGTTGCACTGGAAAAGAGACTTGGGAAGAAGTATTAGAAAAAATCTGACCCCCACCCTCAAAGTGGTTATTTTCAAGAGCAGTAAGATATGTACTGCATAGCTTTTCACTCATGTTTTGATGATTGAGCTGGTTTGTTATGCTTTGAATTTAGATAGGATTATATATGAGGTACCCTTGAACAAAGTAACTTTTGATTTTGAATCTGGCTTAATAGTATGGCTTTGCTGTCCCAAGATGGTGGTGAATCTTATTGCCTACCTGGTGCCTTACTATAAAATATCTCTGTTTTAAAAACCCATTGAAGTATCATTTTATTAGATTTCTTGTTCTGGTCGGGTGTTTAGAGTCAGAACTGGTCATTAATATGTATCCAGTTTGCACGTGAATATGGTGCACAAAGAGTGAATTAATACATATTAGGAGAGGGAAAAGCTGGAGAAGGAGAAAGGCAGGGAGGGGGGCCAGGTGGGCAGAGAGGCTGTGTGAGACAGAGACAGAAATCACCTTCAGGGACCAGAGCCAGGGGGTTACAGGTCCAGAGAACTTACTGGGACCAGGGATGGGCCTTCTCTCCCAAAATGGTTAAAACAGAAGGCAACAAAGTCCTGGAAGGCAAATTCAATCCCTAAACTTAGGATGTGGCTTTAAGATGTTTATTTTAAAATGTTCAAATTTTAACAGGCCTCTGAAAGTCACACAGATTTAAACCATGTTACATCATCAAACATACCACTGGAATTTTTGTGGTTAATTAACAGGTGATATTACCAGAGGGGAAGTTTTAGAGGTTCTTTTTTTTTGCTCTAAGCAAAACAGAAATGTTCACATAAGGTATCTTTTATGTTTTTTTTCACCAGATACTTAAAAAATTGTTGGTATATGTTACTAAAACATAATTTAAATTACATTCATATTTTATTTTCTTTAAACAAATAAAAATAATAAAATAATTCTAAAGATGAATGACAAAGGAAAAGTTAAATGCTTTCTATTTCCTAGTTTTTATGTATTTACATTTACTGAAAAAAAATTTCAATTTCCTATAGCTCACTAGCTACTGTTCCATCCATGCTTTTCAAACTATAAACCAATCTGTTTTCCACATCATTCATGAACAGTATTGTAAAAAGCTTACAGGTTAAATTAATCATTAAGAAAGAAGGAAGTTTAAGTAAACTGTTAAATAACAGTTGCCAAATATTCGTCTGAAATATTTTTTCACCAATTTAAATTATATATATTAGTCATTTGGCCATATTCACCAAAATTTCTAACATTATGTGACGCAAACATTTTCAGGGAACATTTCTTTCCTCATCTGTTATTTCTTCCTCTTCTTTTGTATTGGGCAAAGAATACACAAAACTTCTGGTTAATTTTCTCTTTTTTTTTTCTTTTTTTTCTTTTTAATTTATACCAAAATCAATGTGAGGTTTTCTCAGGGTAGGAATTCACTGTAATGCTGAGAACATGGCTTAAATGGGCTCAGGTTTCAGTTGCTTCAAAGTACTGTTTGACAAAAACTGAGCTTGATTGGCTTCAAAAACACCTTGCTTTTTTTTTAAACTTTTTTATTAATTTGATTTGAAAATTACCTGATATATTTTTACTTGCACAGGAAACCTTTCCCATTTTAATGCTTAAGCCCAATGAGAAATCACTACCAGTTGATTCTTGTTTACTCATACTGACCCAGTATTAATAAATGCTTGCTCTGTACCAGTATACAAATGATCATAACCAGCACCAAGAAACATTTTTGTTAATCAGCTCTTAAGGAATTTAGTGGTTAGGATAAAAAACCCTCAAATTAAATAGTACTATTTTCTTTTATTACTTTTTTCTTTTTGGATAAAGCTGAGGGCATAGGCATTGTAGCAGTGGATAAAACTTGCACTGTTTCCTGCATTATTTTTTGGGAATAAATCAAGATTTAGAGATCAGGTTAGGCAGTATGACATATTTGGGAAGTTGGAATTGAACATGTATGTAACAGGTTCCATTAGATTAACAGGTTGTCTTTTTCTTTCATCTCAACAGCAGTATTTATATCTTCAATAGCATTGTTTTTTTGTAGGTTGAAAGGAAGAAGTAATTCAGAAGGCTAGATGAATGCAGTTTCATTTAAATAAATTACTCTCAGGTAATATTAAGACAACAAATCAAGACACTCGAGGAGATGGAAAGTTGTTAAACCAAGTTTGATTATATTTGACAAAACTAGTACCTTCTTTGGTAATTCATTTTGTAAGCAATGGAATTGTCATGTATTTTCTAGTAATGATTTCACTTGAAGATCTTTTAGTTAAACTGGACTTCAGAAGAAATGTATGGAAGAGGATGAACAAGGCAGTGGGGGGAAGGCATTGAAAAATAAGCAGCCTGTATGCATGTACTGCTATGGAAATCTTTGCAAAGGTGGGTCTTGGGAACTAACTAGATTCAACATTTCACAAAAAGTAGAAAAATTACAATAAAATAAAAATAAAAGATATAATCAGATGCAATTCCATAAAGAAGAACTGAGTAAACTAATTAATAATAATTTAAACAATATAACATTCCATAAAATACCATGCATGATTATGCATGAGAAGAATATGTGTGTTTTAATTTATGGAGGGTTTGCTGTGAGCTATCAATGTGATTCAGCTCTGAAAATAGATATAGCAGATCACACAAGGAGGGGCATTTCCACTAGAGACAGTAGTGCAAGATACTGGAATCAGTCCAGAGGAATATGGGTTCAGTTTTGCTTCCCCATGGTCTAGAAGAACTTCAGGTTCTTGTGAATATAGAAAAAGGCTATTGGCTGAGTACAGTTTGGAGAGCTAATCTTATGAGAGGAGACTAGAACGGATTATCTTAATTTTGGTAGGGAAATGAAAGGTTGGAAAATATTTTTTCACTCTAAAAAGCTCATAAAGTTTAACACTTGGGAATAAAACTACCATTTAACTGAAAACTAGTATTTGGCATGTGAACGTAGGTAAGCAAAGTGATCATGTATAGGTCTAGGGTGGAAATTACTATAAAGGCTTTCAACCATTAGATGAGTGAGGTTTGGACCAGTCTACTACTTTGCAACACTGGGAGCCAAAAATGCCTAAATGATTTTAAGGGGAAGCTTAAGTGGACTGTGTTGTGTGATTTACTTCAAGAAGAAGAATTTATATTCAATACAATGGGTGGCTCCTTCAGGTTCTTGCTATCAACAAATTGAAACAATCAATAAATAAAACAAATTTTTTTCAAAAATTAGGATATTAGTGACAGTAATATTTAGTTTATAAATTGCAATTATTTACATTACAGTAGCAGTATAATCTAACTGTACTAAAACAAACACTTGGAGTAAAAAAGAATGTATCCCAAATTCATGGTCAACACTAACCTTATGAACTCTCTAATCAGATCACAGCTACTGTGGACCCCATCAAATTATATACAGTTACCTTCCCAGGATTGAGGGTCTTCAAAATCTATTTGTTAAAAACATGTTGCGGTATCATCAACACACTTATTTAGTTTTATTGTATTTATGATAGGTTGTGTAAAAGTTGTAATGGGTATTTATTGTCTTGGAAGAGTGTGATTAGAGGGGTGGGATGTGAAAATAAGATGCACTTTCCTGTTTGTGCTAAAACTAGAAGCAGATTGAGTTCACTAAATTTCAGTAGGTGACATGTAAATCAGAATTTCTGACAAAAAAATATAGGGTGAGACGTCTAATAACAATGATTTTATGGTCTCGATGAGTCATAAAACTCCCTCTGCAAAAGCTGGCATTAATTAGACACCCAGCAATAAGTCATTTTTGTATTGTCAGAAGGCTGCAAACAGGGCAGAAGGCAAAGTCAAGTCCAATGTCACCTAACAACATAACACATTAGCAAGAATGAAAAATAAATTTCCGCTGTATATTAAGTTACAAGCAGTATTCATCTCTATATGCTGGCTTGTTTTTTACTGGTGAAAAAGCTCAGAACAATTAAAAATTTATTTTGTTGTTAGTGTTTACATTTGCCTAAGATATCTAGCATTACAGAGCAAGGTTTGAACAAGGATGCCATCTGATCACACAAAATAGCTCATCTTCTCTGAATGAAAATGTATACTGAAGGTGTAGTCAGGGAATGCACTGTATCATCAGGGAAAGCCTCCACAGAAAATTTCAGTAAATAATTTGGTTTTAATTTATTATGAGCAATTGGAGCTCACTGGCTCTTTGAATAGTCTTAACTTTGCTGAAATGATCTGTTGCATGTAGGGGATTACTGGAACACAAATAATTTGGAGAGTTGCCTCAGAATTGTTCGGAAAAAATTCTTTTTGGTCTTCAGCTGTGCTGTTTTATTTTCATTGTAAGTTTTTTGTTCTCCAACTTAGCCTTTATTTAAAAAAAAATAAAAAATTCTATGTGTTCCTAATGCCAGTTGAATTACTTAAGCAAGCAAGTCTGAGCCCAGATGTAAAAACTTAGGGAAAGAAATTGATAGTCCCCAACAGAAAATAGGAATTATAGCTGTTTTCTTTTCTATGAGACACTTTCTCTTAGGTCTCAGTTTGGCAGAATACAGGGACCTAAGAGAAGGCGTTATTTCAAGGAAAGAAATAGTTCTAGTTTGCTTCAATAGGACTACTTCTCTACTAAGGAATCACATGGGTTCAAATATCTTACTGGATCAGCCTTTTAGGTTTCAGAATTTTCACTGGCTGGATGGGGACTTACTATTGGGTCATTGTTTTTACTACCATGGCAATAAAATTTGAAACCCCTCTGAACAGACTGAGATGGGGAGTTCCAGACTAAAAATGGAAATGTGTGAGATTCAGTTATTGTTCATGCATTTTCCTCACACTCAAAGCTTAAATCTAGCAAGTAGTTATGCAGGCATTTTCCCTAGGCACACTTTTAACTGTGTAAAAGTATTTGTATGGATGGTCCCCAGTCATCATGATTACTTAGTTCCATAAACTGAGAATGAACGCTTTCTACTGAAAAAAAAAATGCATTTGGAAACTCTGGACTCATTTTGGCGATGTGGAATACTTTTCATAGGTTAGTAACTTTGCACAGATTCACATTAGACACTGCTTCCAATGGCAGTGGGTGGTGGATTTCTTTTGTCTCTCTGTTATGGCTAAGAAATAAACCAAAACTGCATATGAACATACTGCTGATCAACTGACCATTTGTTGCTACTGTGCACATACTCCAGCTTGAACTACAGTGTGTTAGCTGAAACCTCTTTCCCTGAGCCTGTTGTTTTCAGTTGAGGCAGAGTAAATCTCAAAGCTATAATACTGCAATCATGTGCAAGAGCCCTTTCAAATAGAAATTTGGGACTCTTAAAGAAATTGATGGGTTTTGAAGTTCAAACAGGATGTGCAAGGACAACAATGCTTTATTTTTTTATCAGAATGTAATAGATTGGGTCAGGCACAAAACAGCTCATCTGAAAAGTGTCTTTTAATGGTCTTTTTTGGCAAGACTTTTTAATGGCAGGGTATCCTTTTGGTTTTTTAGTTGTCTCATCCAAAGAAGCAGCCCTCCATGTTAAAGTTCCTTAATGTAGCTGGTATTAAAAGACATTATATGGTGGCTCTTCTTTGAGGGGTTGAACTGAATAGTCTTCAGAGGTCCCTTCCAACCTCTGAATTCATGAGTCAAAACTTAAATTTGTCACCTTGAAGGTGGGGCTATCAGTCAGCTTCAGGCATTGATTTCTTCTTTACAGAAGATTAAAGACTGCCTCTGCTGTATGATGAGGACTTACAGGACTGTTGTGCACTGAGTATTTCTCTTATTGGTTTTTAGTGCAGCGTGAGTTCACTGATGCACAGCCAGGAAGACCCTGACCATTCAACTCTGCCAGTAGCAAAACACAGCCACATGCTAACGACCCTAACATCCAGGTCAACATACAGCAGTCACAAATAGTAGCTGAATAATACATAATCCATCACATTCAGTCTAAAGAACCAGATTTAATAGCGTAGTTAGATTTTATAAGCACCTGAAATAGCACTTTGTTAGTAAAACCCAATAAAACAAAGCTTTTACAGTAATACAATATGTATGTAATGTTACACAGCTAATCATGTCTGAATTTGTTTTTAACAATCAGTTAGTATTTACCAGTTGTACTGTCCAATACCTGTCTGGTTAAATTCATAACTGGAAAACTTAATTTGAACTGTCATTGTAAATTTCTCATTCAAAGTCTCTCTTACTCAACAGCCTAGCAAAAACAAAACAAAAAAAATATAAAAAGTCCAATATATACAAGAGGTATATTGTAAAAAATATCAAAGTCACTGAAACACATATATTGAATGAGCAGTGAGACAAGCACAAAATATTTCTTACCATTGAGCAGGAGCCACAATTCAGAGCCTGACAGTTCATTGAATTTGTTTCTGTATCTATGGAAAAAAGAGAAATGGCATTGCAGAAAATGACTGGGTAATGTACTCAAACAAAACATCAGGAGTACAGTATCCTTTCCTACCAGATTACTTTGCCAAAAACTTTATGATATTTGAATAGTGTACAGTATTGAGAAGGGAAAGGAGAAATAAAATTTCCACATAAAGCTTTCTCTAATGGGCTGTCAGCGACATGAAAATCAAATTGTCTGCAATGGTTGCAAGAGTACAGAGAGTGTTGTCTTGCTGTACTTGCACCTTTTTTTTCAGCACTTTTCAGTGGGAAAAATTACTAGTTAGTAATTGCTAGTAAAACTGGTTTGCTGTATGATGTCCACAATCAGGATCCTTCTGAATTCTGTGCAAAGTGAGGAGCAGAAAGCTCCTGCAGTCTCCTGAATGAAATTGAAACCTTCACATCATTTGGGTGGTTAACACAGATTAATATATAGCCCAATTGCCTTAAGTGCCTAATAATAATGATGTTTGGCTTTGTTATGGACATAGAATCCAAACATTTAATGAAGTACTTAAAATATGATGTGTCTGGACTCTAATTTAGGTTGTAGTTTTGGCTGCAAGGTAAATGTAGCAGTTTAGATACCATCCAGGAATGTTTCAGTTGCAGTAAGTTTGGTGAGCTGAGACACAAATTATACTGGCTGGCTATTTATATTGGTTATTTCACAGCATATGGTGCTTCCAGTGTATAAAAATCTTTTCACTGTGAGACTATTGCTCAATTATTAGAGCTGCTGTGGAGGGACACAGTCACTTTATGAATGAAAAGAAACACACAACCTGACTGCCCAAATACATGTCCAAATGGATATCCAGTCACTCAAATACAGAGCTTTTATACACCTATGTATGTATAGCAAATGTGCTTTATGTCATGTTGTATTGAATCCAATTTCTCCATTAAAAACTTTGAACATAATATAGTTGTTAAAATGACCTCTTTTCAATGTTTTTGCACATCATTTTAAATGCAGTGGCTAATAGAATTTTCTCATTGCAAGGGACATGATTAATATCCTGCAAGATTAGAAGAACCTCCCTGGTGAGCTGACTTTCTGTCTTATTTTTTACATCTCTCTCTAGGCTCAGCAACCTTTAACGAGTTCAATTAAACCTCTTTGTTTTCAATTTAAAATATATTTACTTATACTTTAATGCTCTATCTGGGAGCCCTATGTTTCTGGAAGAACTGGTTTTGGACATTTAAATATCCAAGAAGAAATAAGATGGCTGAAAACCTGTGAAGTTAAACTGTATTTTGAAAACAAAATTCAGTTCTATAGTCAGATTTGTCATTATAATGTATCTACATCTAAACTAGCATTGCTCCAGAGATCTCTTTTACACATTGAGTGGCATAAATCCTTTTCCAAATGTTTAAAATCTTTTCTGTATACCAACATGTCCTAGCATGTCTTATGAAGGTAAGGTAAGGCCAAAGGCCTACTTCAATGCTTTACAGCAGCCTTAATGAGCACAATCCAGGACATGCTCTGATGGCTGTCTGTTCCTAAAAGCTCCTATAAGAAGATGCTATGTCCTACCTATAGGCTTATCTGCTAGTATATATATATGTAGAAAAAATGCTGCAATTTCTCATTTAAGACTCTCTACAACTATCTTCAAGTGACTAATAAAGCTGTGTGAAACTTGTCTCCCACTTGTTCTTTCAGAGAAACTGTGCACTTCAGCTGTCAAAACAAGGTGCTGCTGGTCATTTCTCTGCTCTAGATTGGAAGTTAACACTTCTGGAGCAGTTGTGCACCAACCAAATACTGTATTTGCAATTGTGCACTATCACAAATACTATACCTATAATATATAATGGATGTCTGACTGCAAGTCTTAATACCCTTTTTATTACTAACTGAAGTACGTAATTTATATTCTATTCTACCTTTTGCAGAAACTGCAAAAAATAACTTTCTGAAAATAAATAATGTAAAAAAACCCTGCAGAACATTAGACAAGTTTTATGGAAGGTTTAATAACCACTTTAAAACACAATCTTTAGTTAATTGTTTTAAGTATAGGCCTGCCAATCAAGATACAAAAATGTGCATGAATACTGGCAAATCTACTGTAAGAATTTTAACTTGATGTTTGCTCAGTTTGAAAGGAAATTGCGTTGATACTGTGAAAGAGAAAATTATAAACAAATAATTTAAAGTTTCCTATTCGAAATATGATTTTAAACTCAATCTGTATTTTCAAGACCTCAGAGCAATGAGAAAAGGAATCACAGGAAAAATGCAAAAAGCTTGATTCAGTAGATACTTCACCTGTCAGTGTGGGTGAGTTGTTAGCCTAGCACTGCGTAGTTCTACAAAGGATGGTTGGGTTTTTTCAGGAGTTGAACTTTGATGAGTCTCATGGGTCCCTTCCAACTCAGGATATTCAATGATTCTGTGAGTCTATGATTTACTCACAGGGATTTTATTTTGTGGATCCTATAATGCATTTATAATTGATTTATCCTTGACTCCATTTATTTTCTTAGATGAGGGTTTTGAATGTCAGTAACATTTGCCTGAAATCTGGAAAGCTTGGCTTTCAGACAGCCCCAGAATGTGAATGGCAGACACCACCTCTGTGGACACCTCTTAGAAGCAACTGTAATCTTCTAGGAGTTAAAGAAAATCTATGTAAGAGAATATTTACCTGATATAAGTACCTAGACTATACAAAAAATTTAGATTTTTAACAGCTGGAATTTTGCTCCATTAAAACCTGCAATGGAAAAAACCCGAAGAACTTGCATACAACATACTTTTTATATTAATAACTCAAAAGTATAGTTTAAGTGGTTGAATAAATGAGACTATTTTATTGCTTTCCCAAAAATGAATATATAAAGCAATCCTTTGTTATTTATGAGCATTATTAAATACAATGGCATTCTCTACAGCAGTATTTTAAACTTCAACATTGTGAAGTGCTAAATGATTTGGTGAGGGAGTTATGTTTTGTCATTAGGGAATTAAATTACACAAAAATCCTTCCTGGATTAAGATAAATTCCTCTGTACATGGAGCCATTATATTTTGATGTTAATTTCCTTTATATGGTAGATCAGGCATCAGAATTTCAGATTTCAGAATGATTACTGCTGTGTGACAGTTCACCCTATTCCTTTATTCTTACATGGAAATGAGCTTTAAAATAGCCCAAAATTACAATTTTTACATATTTGACATAATCTCAAAAATAGTTCAAGGAAAGGTAACAGATTTAGAAACATAATCAAAAATTTACTTAATGTCCTCTATTACGCAAGAAATATTTACTTCTAACTTGAAAATATTGACATCTCTGCTTTTTTAATATAGTGATAGCACATATAGGATTTTTAATTGTTTTCTTTCTTAAATAAAATCTAAATTTTCAATTAAGGGATATTTAAATTTTTTCTGGAATTTAATTTGAATTAAGTTTAATACAGACTTATTTTTATTTATAAGAAATCCTCAGTCATCTTGGTAGATGAGGCGATTTGTGGGAAGTACAAATTATGTACACTGTTCAGCAAAACAGGTTTAATGTGTTGAACTTTGCAGCCCACACACATATGGGGTTTAGAGAGGAGTTTATGGCATGTTTGGTACTATCATGAGTTTATCACAGCAGTATACAGATGATCTCCAATAATTCTTTTTTTTCTTCATTAGCTTTTGCTGCTTCTCATACCACTTCCAATGATAAACTTCAAGAAGCTCCTCATTTGATGTCTTTAGAAAATTTTCTTTTAGAATTTCACCTTGAAAGAACATTTTAGCCTGATTTGGCAAAACATTTTTTCAGCTGCCTAAAAGAAAATACTTGCACTGACTGTTGTCTTTCTTCACCTGAGCACATTAGATGTTAATTGGCTTTTATTTGTTTATAACTGTTTGGAATAATTACAAGTATATACCATAGTTAAACAGTTTGATGGTATTTATATCAGATGATCATAAATCATTATGAGTCTAAGATAAGCACATTACCAAAAATATTGTATTCTAGAATACTCAGACTGATACATTTATCAAAACTATGTCATGCTGTTTAATGTAAATTATGCATAGATTTTCCTCTCCACTGTTCAGCTCCCTGTAGTTTATCAGATTTTTTTAGCTCATTTTCACCCTCCATCTTTAACATAATATTTCATTTTCAACTGTGATATATAATGGCATGTAAATACTTATGTCAGAAAATAGACAATTAACTTAATGCACATACACACATTTCCTCAAAAATAAAATATTTTTTTCATTTATTGGTATTCATATTATCCCAAATATTTTTTGAGGATATTGATTTTTACGCTAGCATTTTCCCTGAAGTTAGCTGATTTTAGTATTTATTTTGCTATTGTATTTTATTTATTTTGCTCTTGTAAAAAATGTCTAATTACCACATTTCCAAGATAAAAAGGGTTTTAAAATTATTCTTGAAAATGGCATGTCATTATTACCTTGTATTGCACTAACCAACAATACGCTACAAAGGATTTTGGTGTTTATGTTTCATCACTTTATTTACCACAATAACTTAAGTATTAGAACAATAAAGTAACAACACTTCTGAGATTCCTTTGAGGTTTTAAATTGTTAGTGCTGTAGAAACATTGCTGTGAGCTGATGCCAACATGTGTTCCTGGAAACATTTATAATAATAATACAGCTTCAGCAGAGATGGTAATGGTATAAACAGGGCAAAGGAAATACCAGAAATGCAGCAGATGCAATTGATTGTATGCCTTGGAGAATATTCCACTTATGTATTTTAGGTCCTGTCAATGTAAATCAAAAGAAGGTGATGTTGTCAGTAAGATATATCACAGTCAAAATAATATGCAGTGACAGCAGTTTCCCCATGCTGATGGAACAGATCATGACTTTTGAAATGAGGAAGACATCCGTAGCACAGCTGAGGTGTTATAAACCAGGGGAAAGTAATCTGATTTAAGCATCTGAATCATTGTGAGCTGTGATCAAATTTATGCTGAAAGTTCATGTGACTGATAGGGCCATATCAGCTTTATTTTAAGCTGATAGGGCTGCTTTACGTTGAGTTGATTAGTGTGCTTGAACTTGATCTATGTTTTATTCCTGCCCTAAATGTTTGCAGCTTTCATTATTTCTCAGGGCTGTAAATTTGGAAGCTGAGCAGTTTTTGAGGAACTGGAATAAATACCCATCAAAGGCAAGCATACAAGTCTTGATTTAGAAGGCAGCTCTCAGAGTTCCTGTGGTGGTTAAGTACAGCATGAGCCTGAAGGAAACCTTTTCTTGTTTTTTATGAATTCAGAGCTGCAAAGGGCTATTTTACCAATTTTGGAATGAATATTTTAAACACACAAGTAAAATATTACATGCTTTAAAAATCTTTCTTACTCCTCATTATAAATAACTTTGTATATTTTATTCTAAAGAATTCTGTGCTAAGAATTGGAGCTAGATTTGCCTTTTGTAATATGGAAATTCTCGCAGTGCCTCCTGAAATTCCCTTAAAGAAATTCCTTTCAAGTTTGTATAAAGATGAAAGTAACAAAAAATTTTTAAGCTGTTCTATAACTAAAGTATATTTAATGTACATTGGTATAATAATTTCTTTGAAATTACATATTATATGGATATTTATATCAAAAAATATTTTCTTTGAATAAACAGGAAAAAAGATTGTAATTTGTCAAATAATGCTAACATATAATCTCCTGGAAAATAGATTGATTTTTAACCTTATTAATTAATACTAGATAATTTGATAATGAAAAGTGTGAGTTCCAATTTTTTTTTTTTAATTAACAAACTGTGTCTTAAAACAGTAGCAAGTGACAGATCACATTCTGACACTGTGTACTTAAATCAAAGCTTTTCCGCTTGTTACCTTACTGAAAACTTGGAGATTAGTGAGGAAATCCACTTGTGGCCACATATCAGTGGAGATGGATGGGTAATTGTTTTTGCCACCTGGTGGGAGGTACCACAGTTCCCTAGGTTTTAAGTGGGCTGTGTATTTTGAATAGCTGATGTGACAGTAATGTATGAATCAGTAATTCATAGAGAGTTTTTTATAACTCATCTACAGTGACTGATTGAGTTACTCCTTTAGGTAATCTCAATGCTTTCAAATATTGTGCTGAATGGATTGCAAAAACCAAGAAAGTGCCAAAAGTTATTTTAAAAAATTGTAACAGGAATGTGCATTTTATGGTTCAGAAGGAAATCTTTCATGGAAAGAGGCAAAAAGAGGCGTCAAGTTGTGGATAGCTTTCCCATCTGAGATTGCATATTTTGTGACTTTGGACAGATTCTGATATCAATTATGCTGCAATAATCTACTATCTATCAAGCAGCTTTACCTACCCTATCACTTCATTTAATTTCCCCTTAACTGAGTGTAGGATACTTGCAGCACTTACTGCAGGACATAATGAACATTGATTTATACAGATTTTTCAGGATTTTATTCCTCATTTTTTTCCATAAAATTACTTATACTGTGTGCAGAGTGCTGAAGGACTATCCCCAGAATATCATATATTTGGTAGTAGGAATAGAATTAATGAAGATTCACACAATTTTCACAGGGAAAATTTTTAATAGGTTCTCTGTAGTGATTTAATTTCAATACGAAAACTATCTTTGCTTAAAAAAAACAAACAAACAAACTTGATTTTATTATTGAATCGTGAGCTTGATCTCCAAAAATTTACAAGTCTCTCAGCTAACTCATGTAAAAATGATGCTTCATACCTTCATTTTATTCCCCCTGTACACCCTGGAAAGCAATTCCCAGGTATATTCTCATCATGGAATAATTCATCAGGTTTCATGGCAAAGTCATAAGAGCAGGTGTTAATTTACCTGGAGCTTCTTCAGGTTCCTTCAGCATTTCCAAAGTCACCATGCCCAGCAGCTCCATACTATGTAATGAATTCAGCCAACCACACTGGCAGTTTTTCGTGTTGGTACTACATGGTGTTGGATTGCACTAAATAGTTTATTTAGTTGGTGTTTTGCACGGGGTGATGGGAAATTTTTACTGAGTATGTTAGGTCACGTAGATGGTTTTTTCCCCTCCCCCATCCCATGGTCTGTCCCTCACACACCCCCCCCTGTTATACACCCCTGGTGGTCTGTCCCATGGGTACCCCCCCCTCGCCCTCTCCATTGCTATCCCATTGGCCGTGGTCCTCTTTCCCCACCCCCCTCCTCGGGTATAAAATCCCACTGCAAGCGCAGTGTGGCCTCTTTTCTACCTGGGTGGTTGCTGCAGCCGGCAGCGTCCTGTCCCAAGCCAATAAACAGGATACTCATCCCCATATGGAGAAGAGCGCTTCTCGTCCTTTATTTCTTTCTATGCAAGTCTGTGTGGGCCAGAGTCTGAGCTAGCCGGATTGGACTCATGCACAGCCCAGAGAGCCATGGATTATTGCAACATGTGACCTCAGGTAGCAAGCAGAGTTCTGTCTGATACTGCATGTTTTTCATTAAAGGACAGCTTGTGCATATTAATTTCATGCTTAACTGTGACACCAACCATAAAGAGCTGCAGCAATTGATTTACCCATTCTGCTGAACTCAGATAATAAGATACTCAAGTCTTCCTGCTACTGCCAGTTATTTCTATCTGAAAACTTTCTGGACACACTGCTCTCTCTACAAAGAGGCCTTTGGTGCTCGTGTTTTAAGATTTAAATCTAATTTTTTTCTGATGGCCTCAAAATTACAGGTTATGAAAGCAGTGTTTTACAATAAAGGACTTTTAATTTCATATGAATCAGGCTATTAGCCTTTAGTGATAATAAACTCAAAGCGAAAGTAGCCATGCTCTCCCTAAATATTAGAATTATGCCTTTTTTTCCAAGGATGGAAACTCTCTCAGTTATCATTGACTTACCATGGACTCATTTTTTTCCACTCTATCATTGTTAAACCTCATCATGTTACCTAAGGATGTATATAATTTTATGATATATAGTAGTTGAGGACTATGTTTTAGGTGTAAAATCTGTCTATTGTTCTCACGCATTCTCCAAGGAAACCAGAGGACATGAACTGGGTTTTCTTTTGATATCACACTGGAAGATGTGTTCCAGGTTGCACTATTTCAGCAGCTAATTTTCTTCAGTTATAGGACCAGCCTCAGTCCCATAAAATAAAATCCCTGAATACTTACAAAACTTATTATTGAATGTTTCAATGTACAGGTCTCTTCCTAGCAAGGTGTTTCTTTTAATTTTATTATTAATCATTGTTTCTGATATCCTGATCCGTCAGGGAATGGATGGATGGATGGATGGATGGATGGATGGATGGATGGATGGATGGATGGATGGAACGAACTCTGCTTTTAGAAGTAAAATATCAGTTTGAGTCTTGAAGAAAAAGACTCGCTAGTCCTACATTATTATTTCTTAATAATTAACATAGGTTTGGGAACTGGTACTCCTATAAAATCAAGGGAGTTCATTTTCCTTACACAAGAAAAAAGTTTGCCATTTTTCCATCTCTAAACTGGGGCTTGTCTTTTCCATTCTCATAAATCTCATAATCTGGGAATTAATCACAAGATTTTAATGTACCTTGGTAAACACTTGAGTTCAAATCTCTGTTTTTTGATGTGTGTGGCACTGTAGCTTATTAACTCCATTTGAATTCTTCACATTCAGTGGCAGCTTGTGAGCCTTCTGAACAGTTTTTGATCCTGGAATCACTATTTAGTGTTTCAGCTTCCTTGCAGAAGTTATAGCAAGCCTGATTGCAGAGCTGGTGGGATACACATCCCTTCTCCATGGCACTGAGCAAAAAGGTATGAGCTGGCATCAGGTGCAGTTGTGCTGTATTGCATGTTTGTACAACTGGCTCAGTTAACTTGAGGGTTCTTAGCTGTGTATTGATGCAGCACTGAAATACTGCCTGCTGAAAAACATTAGTATCCTTGTCATTCTTAAAAGAAAGGATCTTTGATAAGAGATAAGATTAAAAGATATTAAGCTATTAGCTCTTATGTTATTACTGTTTGTGAGTAAGGATATATAATTACATAAGATGTATTCCAGATTTTTGTACATAATTGACTACATGGACATCTTTTTGAACTATGATATGAAATTAAAATTATGTCTAATCCTACTAATATATCAGAATTAGAGCAGAGAAAAAGTATGTTCATCAGATACAAAAATCATCAATGTAAGCTGACAAAAAAGGCTTCATTATTATTTGTTATGAATGATATAATTCATTATAATTAGTTTACAGTACTATTTATAATAATTCATTATGAATAATACTGCAACTATTTTTCATTAACTAAAAAGTGTGCAGAAAAAGAACTGCATATTGCATTTGAATCTTCATAAACTGAAAAATCTGAAAGAGAACATACATCTTTACATATCTATAAAAAGTACATATTTGAATGCATCAAGGTCTGCATAATATCTGCTGTTGTAGCACTTCCCTCTCTTTGGCTCTGTGCTTTCCAGTGTGTAATATGTCCAAATTGGGTGAATTTGATCATCTGAATTACCGTAAATTTTATTATTTTTTTCTTAGAGGCCAAGCAAAATTTTATGGCACAGGCATTTAACACAGATTTCAAATACCTTCATAATAATGTTCTTTGAAGGTCTTTTAAAATTCACAGTGTATTTCTTCCTCATATAACAAAAAAAGCATTCTTTTCTTACTTAAGTTTAAATTATATAAATGACAAAATGTTACAGATGTGAAAGAAATACCAAAATGCTGTAAGCTTATTTAAACAGCACAAATGAATATAAACCAGTTATTATTGATACTAAATTTCCCTAAATATTGGTAAAAACATGAAGTAAATTCTCAGTGTCGAGAGCCAATAGTTATCACGGTTTCTTGGATCACTATGTTACCATCATCTATCCATCCAAATGCTTCTAAAAGATTCAAGACTGGCAGAAACCAAGTGACTATACACAAATCAAAGTGCTGCTCCTGTGTCCCACGTGGAAAACATTTAACCTTTTTCTGACATGAAAGGATCACGTACAGGATTTTGAAAGATTGTTATTTAATTTAGTCCTCCTTCATGAGAGTTCTTTGAGCAGTTGAAATTGCAAGACTTGCTGTGCAACAAGCCACTGAAAACCAAGTCAGATAACACTGTCCAAATTTCTAAGAAATTGGATATTCTATGAAAAGTGATGTGTATTCAGAGATTCTTGCCCCTGTGAATTTGTTCCCATCCAAAGGCTAGACCTAACAGAGCTGAAGGATTACCATATTATCAGTTTTCCAAGCCAAGCAAATTAGGATGTTTTTCAACAGTTGAATCTACCAGCCTTAAATTATGCAATGAAGACTGTCACTCAATAAGAAATATATGAGCTGCTGGCTCTGATAAGATTCAATAAATATTAGCTCTGAAAGGCTGAACTCTTTAAATTATAAGTGCTTCTGGAAAGGACAATTCCTGGCATCTTGTGAGTCACTGAGAATTAAAAATTTATATAAGAGCCTTGTGAAGGAAATTAAAATATTTTGTTATGTGCTGAAATTTTTAATTGCATATTGTGAGATGCTATCTTTTGCTGAAAAGTTAAAGAGCAGTTTGTTAATCCCTCAGAAAACAAAATCTTCACTCATACAATTACTGTTTATAATGTTTGTAAGAGACCTGGGTTAAGAATTTCTGATCCACTATTAAAGGGCCAATGAAAAGCTTTGTTGTAAAACATTGTAAGCAGACATCTAGATGCTCAAGTGCTTCATGAAATGCAACTTTGAGTGACTTAAAACATTTAGTTGTGCTATTTATTTTTCCATCTTTTCATAGTCATTAACAGAAGTAATAACATCAGAGTTAGGCATGTCCAGGAATGTATGGCAGAATGAGAAATTCTTGCCATTACTGTTTCATGTCCAAGTTAATAAGGGACCATGAGTTAATGTGAAATTGAGTTTCCTACTATTAACATGTGAAGATATAGAACTGTAATTACCAGGAATTTCGGAAAAATCCAATTAAGATAATATTAATATCTATGAGCTGCAGGCAGCTAAGGGAAGTTTGTTTCAGTCCTGATCCTTATTCTGAAGCTCTGGTGGGACCTACCCATTCACTAAGAAAAAAAAAATTAAGTCACAATTGATTGGAAAAGCATTCCAGTCTTGGGAAGAAACAAAGCAGATGAGGTGACAATACTACATATTCATGAGTGCTGTGTGATGTAAAGCAATAAGAAATCTGTTTGTCTAGAGAAATACAAGACAAAAATGTGAGATCTGTGGGACTGTATTTAAGAATTTCTTAAGAATAAGTTTGCTTTGATGGAGGTTTACCTTTTGCTTTGATAAAGGTTTACCTCGTGTATTTGACTAAGAGAGAATTCATAATATGAAAAATAAAATAAGCTTTTGGTCATTCCTAGGTTAATTTTCAAGCATCATTGTAGAACAAAATCTTGGAAAAAATTTGAGTAGCTGCATGATGGCTTGAAAAACTAAAAATTTGCATAGGTAAGGATTCGATCTGATTTCTGAAGTGTTGCCTGTAACATGTAAAGTTAAATACGCTATGGATATATTGTCTGCAATGGAAGCATTTAGGAAACAGACTAAACAAGAAAGGAGTTTCTTTAAAATGTGTGGATTTACCACTTGCTTACATTTTATTTCGCTCTTTCTGGGAATGTGAATGTAACTCCAGATGCACCTTTATTCCATTTCTTTAAAACAACTGCTGCTTGAATTTCTCATCCTTATAATTAGAAAGCATGTACCTATAGCAGCAAAAAAGATTATTCAATTTACTTGGCTGATGCATTCTGGCTGAGTTGCTCTAGAACCAAATTGCTGCTTGTTCCTGTTTTGTACTTTGTGTAAAGCTGATGGAAAGCTTTTCAGTGAGTTATTCAAAACTTTCCTTTTTTAGATCTGATTCTGAGTTTCTTTTTACTTTGCTCTACTTAACAAGTCATAAAGAAATTTCTTATTCTAGTTGCCTGCTGAGGTTGAATTTCTGAAGGAAAAAAAAATAGAGTGTGAACTAATATTTTTAGTTCAGGATAAGTGGAAAGAAAAAAACCCAAAACTCAGCATCAGATGCAGTGTCATTGCAATGAGCAGCCAAATGTCAAGTTGTTTACTTAGACCATGAAGCCCAAACAAAATTACAATACAGTGCATTCCCAGGAGTCCTATCACTGGATACCAAGGAGAAGAGACCAACACCTTGTTCTGCACTTCCCCTCTTTGGGAAGCTGGAGAGAGCCGTGAGGTCACCCCCCCTGCACTCCAAACTAGACAAAGCCAAAGTCCTCAGCTCCTCCTCATGGGAAGTTCATTTCTGCCCTTTCATCAGCTGCTCTTCATTCTTTCTTCTGGATGCACTGAAGGACCTTCACATCCCCAAACAGGGAAGGGAAGGAAAGGAAAGGAGAAAGGAAAGGAAAGGAGAGAGAGGAAGATGCAGCTTTGAAAGTAGCTGTCAAAAGAAATTCTGGGAAACTTTGTTGTGAGAAGTTCTAAATTAAGAGGGGATAGAGATCCTTGTGTAAGGCTTAGGCTTTATTTAAGCCTGGAGCTAGGTTGAGGGAAAAAGAACTGTGGATGGAGTGGGACTGCAAGGCCTCTGTCCATGGAAAGAATAGATGGAGAGAATTTTGCTGTCAGCAAAAGGCTGTGAGGGCTTTCAATAAGGCTTGTCCTTCAATAATGGTTTTAATTAAATTCATAATTTTTCATATGTATCCTATAATTTCCCTGTAAGGAAAAATCATTTAAATAGTCCTGTGAGTGCCTAAGGCTACTGTTGCTTCAATTAGGTCAGTGACTAATAGTCAAATGAAAATATGGCAACCTTTCCTTTAAAAAAAAACCAGAGATATGTCCTAATTTTTGTCCATGTTTCAAAAAAGGTCCAAGACATAATACTTTACTATTATGGGTTTTTCATGCGAGTTTGTACTGTTTCCTGGAAGTAAAAACCCCATGACTTGCTTACTTGGTAAAGGAGTTCTGAAGTGGCAAATGGAGTATACCAGACGTGTAATCAAATTTGCATTAGCTGTTTTTGTACTACTGTATCATCAGATGTGTTAGCTTGAAACTGTTATTGAAGATAAGTGCTAATAAATGCTAGTTTTGTAAATTAAATTCAGGTATTGTAATGTTAACTGAAGGAAGCCTGAGCAAATTGAACAAAGATATGACAGGGATCAGAGGGACAGTGAAAACCAGGAGATTACTATGGGATGTTTAGGTGACGGGTTGAAGACGGAGAAAATGATGACTCAAGCAAGACTTGTGTGAAGTTGGAAGGAGTAATAATTGAATTCCGTGGCCACATACAAGCAGCTGCTGGTTGCTCAGTAGCTGTATCTGGCAGAGTCTGTGGCTTCATCATCATAATATGTTCTATACACTTATTAAATACTATTTTTGAATATTGTGTGTAGAGCTCAGCTGCTCTAGCTAACTGTTACTGGGGACAAGGAAAAGCAGGTCTGAGACAGAAGAAATCCTACAAATTCTATAGTCAACCAAATTCAACAACCTTAGGTAAGCTGGATTATATTTTGTTCTCTTATACAATCTGTTATAAGTAAATAGTAGAGTGTGCTCACTGCTTTTCAGTGTTGATCATCATTTATGTGATGCTGTAAATTTTAATCTCAGTATTTTCACTTGAGTCTCTGAACTACAAGGGAAAAGCACTGAAGATATGCATCTTCGTGATGGTTCTCAGCTACCTCACTGTTAATTCTAGCATGCGTGTGGCAAATATTTCACTCTCTTGTGTTTTGATTTGTCTCTTAAAAGATGTGCCATTCAGGGATATTCAATGCCTTATGGTGGCAATAGGCATATCTAGCTTAAGTGGATTTTGGAGTATGACAGAATGGAAACAGTAACAATTTGTGACTCAGTTTCTGCTCTAGACAATTATTGTTAAATAAATGCTGAGATTAAAAAATAAAATCCCAGACAGGAGCTAGTTTATATTTTAATAAAATTTGATATTACTGCTTTCTTAACTACTACAATGTAAAAGAAACAATAATTAGGCTAGTAGTATTTGTAGATATATTTCTAAAACGAAGCAAAATATACAAAATAAATGAGGTTAAGTGTATATTCCCTGAATTCTCACTTTCATTATAATTCCTGACTTTTTCACCGACTCCCAGATGTAATTCCATAAGTATCTACATGGGAGCACTGGGACTGTAGAACAGTGTAAATCAATGGCTGATATTTGTGAGAGTCATCTGGAATTAATTACACAGACCTCTTTTTCATAACTGTTATACACAGCTATTTGTATAAAACTATTCTTAAAATAAAAGGAATTTCTGTACAGAAGTAAGGGCTACATTTTCAGATGAAGAAGTTTTGAAGGAGTGCACTGGGCATTGGCCTCAAAATCCAGAATTTCATGTCCACTGTCTTTTCTCCTTTGAATTTGGCCGTGCCTTGGCCATTTCCTCCAGGCAAATTTGATATTCTCTGGTGAAGTATGTAAACATCTTTCCAGGTGTTTTTTATTTGTTTCTTTGCCGTAATTATTCCTTATTACAGTAACATGATAATAATTTGGCACGGTTTCTTAACATGTCCTTTTTGCAAATGGGTATTTATATTAAGCCATCTTTCCCTCCCTCCTGGCTTTATTTCTTTCTCATCCATTGCAAGATATAATGCTGCTGAGTCAAGGCCTACAACTATCCAGAATATGTCCCTGCAAAGGCATAGTAAGATGTTATGATTTAATCCCAAGTATATCACGAGCATGGATGTCTGTCATCTTGACTTGCATAGCTCTCTTGAATTCCATGAAACCATGTTTATTTACACCTGCTGCAGGTTTGCCTTAAATAGTCAAGATGTAATCAAATTTATTCTAATGTATATTCAGTGCTACCTGCATTAGTTTTTTTGTTTGGGTTTTCCTAAACATAATGGAAATAAGAATTGATGACATAAAAAAGCAAGTCCAAAGTTCCCGGCCACAGACTGTTGCCAGGACTTCAGTTAGCTTAGATCTGCACCGAACAAATCTGTCAGCATCCTTGCTGTGCTCTGTCAAGACTCTGTGCTTATTGGAAAATTGCTTGCCAAAATAGTCAAATATTGATGAGGAACATGTCAAATAGAAAAAATAAATTGGAATTTGCTTTGTGACACAGGACGTATTTGTATATATACATGTTTTTCCATATTTTAATATATATCCCACTTCAAATTAAATCTGACGACAGAGTCTTATCAAGAATCTTCAAAGTCTAAAATCAGGCTTAGAATAAGTGAGTCTTCTAAGAAGTATCACTGCATGGACAAGTTGCTTAGACTGGTAATATATAATAGAGGTCTACTTTAATATTGATGTTAATATTAGTAATATTAGTAATTATATAATTCTATTTATATCCATTAATATCAATAGAGTTATATAATTTTTGGTTTGAAATACCATATAGGATCATCAAGTCTGACTATTAATCTAAAAATACCAAGGCAACAAATAAACCATGTCTCCAAGTGACGCATCTACGCATTTTTTGGAGAACTTCCTGGGATACTGATTCCACCACTTCCTTGGACAGTCATTTCTGCTGCTCAGACAACCCTTTTGGTAAAGATTTTTTCTCTAATATCCAATATAAACTTCTCTGGTACAATTTGAGACTGTTTCTTCTTATCCAATCTCTTGTCACCTCACCTTGCTACAATTTCCTTTCAGTCTGTTGTAGAGGGTGATAAAAAACTTAAGCCCCTTTTCCCCAGGCTAAGCAGCCCCAGCTGCTCCTCATCAGACTTGTACTCCAGACCCTTCACCAGTTATGTTGTCCTTCTTTATACATGCTATGTCACAGTACATCAAGAACAATGAGACACTTGAGTACACTGACCTAAAAGAAGCAAATTGACATTTTTAAAGTTTAGTTTCTCCAGAACTGAAGAATGTTCCACTGTGCTCTGAAGACTTCTCTCATATGCCCCTATTCAAAGCTCCAAGTATTTTTCAGTAGAATCCATAGGTGTATAAATGGCCATGGATTGTATGAGTTCCAGGGTTATTGTATTTCAGAGTTTTGAAAGACCTTGATTGGCCTTCACACTATAGGTGTTTGCTAGCAGTAAATCAGTTACAGTTAAATTACAGAACTTAAACACTTTTTCCCAATTTATACCAAAGCAATATGCAGTCTCACAAGTGTTTACTAGCTTCTGACGTTCTCAAAGCAAAGCATCTATTGGCGTTTTGGATAACACTTTATACAAAAGGAAAAGTTAGATAAAAATTAGAAAAGTCTCCTTCAGAACTCCTAAAAGATGAATTCTTATTTTATTAGCTTTAAATGTTATTCTCACAGTGAATGTATCTCCCACTCTGGGATGAAGAAAGTTAAAGAAAAGATACTTGATCTTTTCACTACTCTGTATTCAGTCAAGATGCTGAGGCCATCAATACAGGCAGAGATCCACATGGGTTCAAACCACCTATCCTAAGTTAATACACAGTAGCTTTTTGTTCTTAGTAGGAGACCAGTCACTTCTGAGAGACTGTCTTTACAATAAAATTTCACAATATGTACTTTAACCATTGGCATTAAGTTTTCTTATCCTCCTTTATTTCTGCTGGTTTCAAGAGCCCAGAGGGCAAAACAGAAAAGACAGGTATTTCAGGAGAAGTAGAGCACATTATATTACACTTGGCAGAGACTGAGGATAATGTAAAATAATAGAATCATTTAGGTGGCTCCACCACTTCCTTGGGCAGCCTGTTGCAGTGCTTGACAACCCTTTTGATGAGAACATTTTTGCTAATACCCCACTTTGATAATACATCTCCTGGCATAACTTTAGGCCCTTGCTTCTTGTCCTTTCACTAGTTGCCTGGTAGAAGAGGCCGACCCCCACCTGACTAAAAGCTCCGTTCCATAGTTGTAGAGAGGAATAAGGTCTCCTTTTCTCCGAGCTGGACAACCCCAGCTCCCTCAGCTGCTCCTCACAGGACTTGTGCTCCAGACCCTTTACCAGCTCTGTTGCCCTTCTCTGGGCATGCTCCAGCCCCTCAATGTCCTTCTTCTTGAAGTGAGGGGCGCAGGACTCAAGGTGGGGCCTCACCAGGGCCAAGCAAACCAGGACAATTCCTACCTTACTACTACACAGTGCAGTGTCCTAGACACTATTATTGATGTCACCCAGGATGCTGTTGGCCCTCTTGGCCACCTGGGCACACTGCTAGCATCCCCAAGTCCTTTTTTTCCATGCAGCTTTCTAGCCCCTCTTCCCCAGCCCTGTAGTACTGCCCTGGGGTCATTGTGATCCAGCTGCGGGACCTGGGACTTAGGAATAGTTGCAGTCTCTTCCCAAACTCTTCCCAAGAAATATTTCCAGACATGTTCTTCCTAATCAGTCTCCACTCCATGCAGTAACATCTATCTTTTCATAACTCCACTTTCCTCTGATCTGTGCAAATGCTGTAGGGCTGGATCACTGGATTTGAAAGAAGTCTCTATTATCTGCTACCTATTATATTTGTGTTATAGTGACATTACACTTTATACCAGAGTCTGGTTAATATGAGCAGAACATTTAGTGAAACAACATGAATCTGTGTTAATTTTCTGTTTCATCTCACTTCCCCTGGACTTATAAGTTTAGATCAGCTAATAGCTTTCTTTTTAATGAGAGTTTAGTGGCAAAAATGCTGTTTTACAACTGGATTTAGTGTTGTCATGATTACACAGTTGGCAGATATTAGATGTTGCATTAAAAGATGTTATCTTTTTTTATCTGTTTCGGGTTTTTTTTCTTGAATGAATTATAGAAATTAAGAAACTCAAATCATTAATTGGCATGATTTGTTAAAGAGACTTCAGGGAAAAAAGAGAAAACTTTTTCAAATCCTAAATATCACTTGAAGCTTGTTTTGCATCTTCTGTAATTGCCATTTAATATTATGTGTAATTAGGGCATAGTTCAGTAAAATCACATTATTTAAATTTCTTTTCTCCAGAGCCAAAAGATTTTATTCTCACAGTGGGCTGAAGGACTTAAGGAACACTTGGCAGCAACTGCTCCTAATAGTACTTGTGGGATAAGTGTAGTGAATGCAGACCTCACGTACTCTTCAAAGGGTAACATTAAAATCATATTTGCTTTCTAACACATTGTAGTCCTGTAGAAGCAAGACAGTTGCTATTAACTGATGTAAAAAATATTCACAGTGGAATTTTCTAAAAGAAAATTTCTAGAAAAACAAGAAAATTTCTGGTAGAACAACTACACCAGCTTAAACTAGTAGTTTTTACAAATGTAAACCTGAAGTTGAATAATGAACATTACCAGCCTTCTAACTTATTACAATGCTTAGAGAAAATATTATATCTTTATGTATTATTTATTTGCTTTCTGAACTGCACAGTTATGCACTCCATTGAACATAACTGTAAGCCTTCTTTAAAGAGTGAAGAACCTGTGGCAACGACCAACCATATGAAGTTCAACAAGGGCACGTGTCAAGTTCTTCAACAGGGATGTGGTGACCCTGGATGCATGGACAGATCAGGGAATGAGATGCTGGAAAGAAGAACTGCAGATGCTGGAAAAAAGAACATTCAACTTACCAGGACCTGGTGGTCCTGGTCTTGGCAAGTTGAATGAGAGTCAGCAGTGGCCTGGCAGCCAGGAGGGCCAGCCTGGGTTGTCCTGGGGGGCATCAGGCACAGCATCACAACCAGACAAGGGAAGGGATTGTCCCACTCTGCTCTGCACTGGGGTGGCCTCACCTTGAGTACTGGGAGCAGTTTTGGGTGCCACGATATAAGAAAGATCTTAAACTTTTGGAGACCATCCGAAGGATGGCCACAAAAATGATGAGGAGCCTTGAGTGAAGCCATATGAGGAGCAGCAGAGGTCACTTGGTCTGCTCAGCCTGGAGGAGGCTGAGGGGAGACCTCATTGCAGTCTACAAACTGCTCGTAGGGGAAGAGGTGGGGCAGGCACTGCCCAGTGACAGGACCTGAGGGAATGGTCTGAAGGGGCCATAGGGGAGGTTTAGGTTGGATATGAGGAAAAGATTCTTCACCCAACGGGTGGCTAGGGGACTGGAGCAGGCTCCCAGGGACGTGGTGGCAGAACCAAGCTGATATAGTTTGGAAAACGTTTAGACAATGCTCTCAGGCACACGGCGTGGCTTTTGAGGATGGTGCTGTGCAGGGCCAGGAGTTGGGCTTGATGGTCCTTGGAGATTCCTTCCAACTCAGCATATTCTGTGACTGTGTGTGTATGTGTGTGCGCTGTGAAACTTGAATGAGTGAATGATCCTTATGAATCCTTACTTCCTGGTTCAGATTACTTGATTGCCAAATGTTCTTGCTATTACCCAGGAAAAAAAGCAGGATATTAAAAATTCAGCTACCCTTAACCTCCACTGTTATGGCTGAGATACACACTTCAAGTGAGAAAAATGGCAGACAGCTTTTTTGTTCTTTCTTGAGTTTTCATGATAATTGTAAATGGGTTTCCACACCAAACCACTGGTATAGTTTCACTTTCTTCTTGCTGGTATTGTTTGTATTTTTAATCTGGGGAGCTGAGATATGAGGCAAAATTATGAATCTTCATGAACCCATAGTACATATCTTGGCAAAGCAATGCCGGACCAGTCTGATATGGCCAGAGTTAAATATGTCTCTATATAATGTTCCAATATTGTAACAACTGAGAATCATCTAGACTGTCTTAAAGATCAGATGCAGTTATCTGTACCCCTCAGATTTTTTCACAAGCTAGCCTTATCTCCTACTATTTATAGAAAAGGCGCAGTCTTAATCATAGTCTACATGTATAAACATATTAGATTGGGTGAGAATGCTGATCTTAATTTTATAGGGAGAAACAACAATTTGTTCCTGTGACAAAATAGCATTTACTGCCTTAGCATGTTGTGACAAGGGTGGTGAAAGCCCTGTTAGGTTTCTTTAAAAACCCAGGCTTAGTTGTCTCTATAATTATACTGTTGGATTTCTTGATCAAGTTTTAGCAGAACATTCTTCTGAGGCTCTCACAGCTAAATTGCTTGTGCTCCTAACCTTTTCTTGTGTGCAGCCATGAAAACTACATTTGTAGTTCTTTCTATTTCTATTTCTACCCAGACTGACCTCAGAATCTGTGGCATTGTAAAAAAGGATTGTTCAAATCCCTCACCTAACAAGGGCCTAAGTTTTAAAGAGAAAGAAAACATACATGAATTGTAAGAAAAATAAATTCACAATCAATGTTTTTGCCACATTTACTTACAAAATTCCTTAAAGGTTCATTGCCATGGTACAATACAGAAAAAATATTCCATGGAGATATGTGAATGCCTTGACATGAGCCTTTTGTATGTAACTAGAATATTTTTATTGTTAAATATTCAAAAATGTGCATAATCTATTTTTAATAGATGCATCAACCCTTTCTATGTATACGTATTTATCAATCAGGGTCAAATGCCTGGAAAATTAGACACATGCATACATTTTTGCAGATATTTATGTTAGTTGTAAGTCAAGACTGAAATAACTTCTCCTTCTTCAATTGTCATGTGGTGTGTTTAGAATGTAAATTAAAACCAGCCAATTGTGTCTTTCCCTTAAGTTCACCAGAAGGTTAGAAATGAAGCTGTCTCTAAACAGACATGGAGTACGACTGTTAAACCAGATGGCTCTGTTAGTGACCATGGAAAAAATCTATTACTGGCAAGACATTAATGTGCACACATTTGCAGTGCCTCAACAAAATTTTTCATTATATTATTCCAGAGCAGATCTTTTCTGAATTAAATTTTACACGTATCTTTAGTCGGAAAATGATAAAGTATTGCCTGCATTTATTTGGAGACAGGAACTTTTCTTTATTCCTAATTTTGCCCAGAAAGTCAACTGCATCCTGGGCAGCATCAAAAGATTAGTGACTAGCAGGTCAAGGGAGATGATTTTTCCCCTCTGACCTCATGAGACCTCACCTGGGGTACTGTTTCTAAGTCGGGCCTCCCAACACAAGAAAGACATGCTCCTGTTGGAAAGAGTGTAGAAGAGAACTGCTAAGTTGATCACAGAGCTGGAACACCTCTCCTATGAAGACAGGCTGAGAGAATTGATGTGGTTCAGTCTGGGGAAGACGAGATTCTGGGGAGACCATAGTGCAGCTTCCAGTCCATAAAGGGAGCCCAACAGAGAGATGGAGAGGGATTTTTTAGAAAGGCATGCAGTGACAGGACAAGGGGGAAGGAGGGTAGGTTTGGCATAGATGTTAGTAAGAAATTCTTTACTGTGAGGGTGTTGAGGCACTGAAACAGGTTGACCAGAGAGGCTGTGGACTACCCATCCTGGGAAGTGCTCAAGTCCAAGCTGGGTGGGGCTCTAAGGAACTAGGTCTAGTGGAAGGTTTCCTGCCAGTGGCAGGGCATTTGGAGCTGGATGATGTGTAAGATCCTTTTCAGCCCTAACCATTCTATAATTCTATAACTCTATGAATATCCAGATGCTCTCTCCATGTACTTGAAGGAAGAAAACCACTCTGATTGCATTAGGTTTGCCTGGTGGAAAGCATGGTATGCAACCTCCAGCAGCAGAGAATCAAGATTCTTCCATGTTTGTCCCTGACTTGCAGCTGTGACTGTGTCCAGGACTGCCTCAGCTTTTCTCTTTTCTCTTTTCTTAGATTCAAGAAAATATTGTTCATGTTTTGCCTGTTAGTTAGTGCTCCGATTAAAAGGGCTTTGGAATAGCATACTATGAATATTGGTCTTGATACAACAGAGGAGAGAGTCACAGGGAGACTCTTGTATTACCTCAGTTATTCTATTGGAAAGTGGAAAGAGTGAAAATCTAAAAGAAAATCTATCTCTTTTCAGTACTTATTTTGCTATTCTAAAGAATTCTTTATTCTGTTCTGTTAACCTAATTTATCTTTGCAGGTTTACAAGTATTATGAGAAGATGCTTTGGGAAAGAGTACAATGTTTTGAAGACGAGAATTAATCTATATGTTGAATTCCAGGGATGAGTCAGAAGTTTGGGTAAGGGGAGCAGGTTTTAGTCTCATTAGGTGTTGGCAAATTTTCAGAAAACCCTAGGAAGTATGAAAGAAATAAATTAATCAGAATTTTGTTGAGAATAACAGAGTGGTGGGAAACCTCAGGCAAAGCCCAAACCAAAATATAAAAGGAATATGTTTTCCAGGGCTTTGAGAGGCATGAAATTGGTATGTGAAAGCTGCTTCCTCCTTTGAAGCCTATAATGATATTAAAATGCTTCAGAGGAGCTTTTTGCTTAGTAACAGTGACATAATGTTACCTTGTGAATATCATAAAAAAATTAGGATTAATGGAGAAGGGCAAAGGTTGTTCCTATTATGGTTAGAGCACAGTCCTCAGAGACTGCTTTTCTCTGCAGGGATGTCAGACTCTCTGAGAAAGAAATGCTTCAACTTCTCCCAATGTACATATGCAATGGCAAAAAATACTAGAACAGAATTTCCTTCATTTATCCATGTGTCTTTCTGTCTATCTGTACATATCATATATGTCTCAAGTGTGTAGAGATTTATAAACCTATCATTTCTATCTGTGGTCAGTCTATGCACACAGGATATAGATATATACACACACAAGCATTTATATTGATAATTTACTGTATCCAGTGTCTTGAATTTACAAATGCTTTTAATAATTGAATTACAATTTTCATTTAAAATCCTTTAAAAAATATACATAGATGATGGATCAATACTAAAACCTGAAATTTAACTATATGTGACTAAAGTATCATCCAGTAGTTTTGGAGAATTGAAATTAAAAACTTGCTACTATAGCAATTAATATATCATTTCAGATTTCTGTTTTACCAGAGAATTAAGCCTAGATTGTCAGGTTGCTTAAGCAACTATTTCTTACTTGTGAAAATATGGGATCTATGAAGATTTCCTAAGACAGAGACTGAGATAAATGCTCTAAACAGCATGCACAAATGTAAGAGAAAGTGCAAGTCAATGGCAGCATTAAAATTGGGTTAGAAACATTATATTACCTCACTATAACACAGTTTTGAATTCAAAATAGTGGTATTCTGGAAATCCCTGTAGAAGTCTTCAATTAAGTCACCAGACATCATACCAAAAAAAAAACTGCTTTTTTTTTCTCCTTTTTCTTTCAATTCTGCTTTACATAGGTAAGGTCCAAGCATAATAGTTTCCTACTGCATTTGTCTCAATTTCTTACCCAAACAGAGAGAAAGGCTAGAGAAAGCTCTTTGTAAGGACTGTGTAGCTATAAGGTAAGCAAAAGAAAATGATAGAGTCTGTTTAATGTTAAATTTTAAGGTTATTGTATCTCCATTAACAATTTATCTTGCAAAATTCAAAGAAAAAACGAAGTTTCTCACAGCTTATCTTGAGACACTGCATATTAATGTTCCAGTTTCTGGCCTGCAAGTAGGACTTGGAGAACTGCATTTCTTACCCTCCAGTCAGGTCCACAAGAATGAACTCCTGCACTTACACTTTAACAGTGGTGGGACATCATATGGGCAAAATTTTTTCATGACCACAGCCAAGTCATCCATACTTAATTCTTTATTTATGAATACTTTTTTCATACTTGAAAAGTGAGCATATTCTAGACAGTGCAATGTGTTTATAGTTATTGAAGTCTGTCCTTCAGCTTAAAATCATGGGAACACAAACATAACTGAATTTAAAACATAGACTTGTCCTTATTCTTTCTCAAAACCACTGCTTAATTGGAAACTCCATTTGGAACAACCTTTTTTTCTATGAGACATGCTATGTGGCTCTAAAATGCTGAGGAAAAATTGGTTCTCCTCTAATTTAAGTACAGGACTCACCATCCTCAGAAATTGTATGTATTTGCGTCAAATCTACTGCATAAAAAGCTTGGAATGTGCAGTGGTTGGTGGAAACATGAGTCACATTTTAAAACTTATTGGTAAAAAATTCCATCTAAATCAATCCCTTTCTCAAATCACAGAGCATATTTAAAAATTACATCTTTTCAATTTATGAAAAATATAATCTTGTATCAGCCAAAAATGCTATTTAGTAGATACCTGAGAAAACTGTGACTCAAAATGAGAAGAAAGAACAGCTGCCGGCCTGTTAACTGACCTGATCTTATAAATCACAAAATAAATAATATATATGCTTTAATGTTCTTGGAAAAATTCACCCATCATCATTAAAAAATAATATCAAGTTTGAACTTTCCAGGCTCTTTATTGGTCCTGCTTTACAAAACTAAATTGAGCAAATGTGACTCCAGAGTTAAGAGAGCTCTCTATTAGCAGATCATTTTTCTTCTCAAATTAAATGATTTCAGCTTGATTACTTTTGATCATTGCCACTGAGGGCTATTGCACAGGGGACAGGGCTTTGCAAATACAAGGTAAGTCCCAGGATATCAAATTCTGCTTTCTCTCCTTCTGCTCTTTTGAGCATTTACCTTTTAGAAATATGTGATATTCATAAGCAACTCTAGCAACCCAAGTTATGGACAGTTCCTTTTCTTGCTAAAAAATTACTCTCAAGAATACATATGAAATTCATTAACCAAAAAACCCTGTTCATTGCATTTAATTTGAAACTTCAGAGAGGTTCCTATGTTAGGGATTTGGTCCATCTTTGTTATCAGTGGTAAATGCAATGTTCTTCCAGAAGGCAATTTTTGGCTCCAAATTAAAGAGGATTTCGAAGAAACTTTTATTAAAGTAGACTCTACTGGAAAGCTTCTAATATTTTCATCCTAAGAAATTCCATTTTCCTGGTTTTCTTATCTGTGTAGTTGTCCTTCTTATTTCCAAATTCTGTCATGTTAAATCTTGTATATTTTTTCAATTTTGGCCTGGGTATAAGGCCTGTGTGATTAAGTCTGTAACACCTGCAGCAGCAGTATGATCATGATGTTCTTCAGGGTGCTGCTGCATCAAGTCCTACTGAGGATAATGATCCAAGCAATATATGGTGCTGGTGTACTGAGAGTGATGAAAGTGCATTAACAAGTATGTGTGGACTGGGGAAGGCTGTGTCCTTCTACATCTGGTCCATATTACATTAGTTACTCTGTGTTTGGGGAATTTTATCTGAGCCAGGTTTAAGAATGGGTCAATGTACTGTTAACATATACATCTCTCTGACATTTAAACAATTCCATAATCTTTTAGGGAATTTTTCCTTGATCTTTTTAGTATTTTTTCTTTTTTTTGTTTCCCTATCTGTGATTGTTTCATCCATGTGATTAGATGATATTTATTATCAAATGCAGATGATGCATGAGCTGAGGAGAGATACAAGTCAGACACTACACAGGGCAGACTCAGTTTTATAAGTTAAGACAAAACTTTTCCCAATAGTGGCACAGCAGAATCAGTTTTGCAATTACTGCAATCACAGATAACTTTAATAAACTGAGATCATCTTAAGAAGTTGAAAGACATCCTGAATCCAGGGAGAGTATGTTTTGTGGGATTGCAGAAAACTTTTATGGTCTTCTTAGTTTGTGTGCTTGAAGAGGGAATAAGTCAAATCAGTAATGGCTTGGGAGAGCAGCAAAAGACATAAGCATTTGCACACTCATCCCACAAAAATGCCAAGGGTGGAAAGTTACTGCAAACCTAGAATGGTATCACAGAAATTAAAAGGAAAAATTTGAGCCTGCCAAAGTGGGAAAGGGAGATTTCTGTAGGGAGGAATTCCTTCTGGTTTACAGGAGCATTGGGCTGGAGATGGCTCTCCTCAACAAAGCCCAACATCCACATTGCTCCTGCATTACAAGACCAAATTGAGCAAATGTGACTCCAGAGTTAAGAGACCTCTGTATTAGCAGATGCTCTTTCTTTTTAAATTAAATTATTTCAGCTTGATTGGTTTTGATCACTGACACTGAGGGCTGTTACACAGGGGACAAAGGTTGCAAATATAAGGCAAGTCCTGGGATATCAAATTCTGCTTTGATATCCCAACACAGCCCCAACCAACAACTATATCAGGCAATCCCATTCACACATTTTACAAGTTCTACCTTTAGACTACTGAGCTTTGTTGCACCTAGGCTTTTACTGGTGGAAAAACTTCTCATATGTCTGAAGTGTTCTTATACTCTTAAGACAGAATAAGGCCATGGTACCCCTTTCCATTCTGCTTCCTGCTCCTAAGCTAGATGTAAAGATCACAAGACACAATCTGCATTCCTGTTATGAGAGGCTGAGTTCATTTAAAGAATAATGGGCAAGAAAGTGAAATATTTGAGTGTATTCTGGACACAAGAATTGCTTGAAGCTTGTAATTGAAAAATTTGAAAGTTAGATATGTATTTAGGAAACCAATCCTTTCAACTAGCTGGTTAGGACAGCCTCTCTGTGGAAATGACAAAGCCCAATACTAATATACTAAGAAAAATAAAGCAACTCAGCTTTATTGTTTCCATTTATTTTTTTTAGTGGTATTGTAATTCCGTAAATACAAATTCCTGTCTCCTTTCTTCTGGGTAAGTGAAAGCACAATTGTACATTACAAAATAAAAGTAGGAATTAAATGGAAACTAAGGTAGCTATTTAAGAAAAAGTTTACAGTTCATCAAATATGAGAGCCTCTTAACACATCTTAGAAAAGATTCTCAATTATTTCTGAAAAATGAGTGCTAGAAAGTGTTAAAGAGCATCCTGTGACAGAGCTATATTTCTAAAATGAGTGTTTCTCTTTTCTGTGTTACAACAGAAAAAAATCATTTCTGCAAAATAAAAATGAATACATTTATCAAAAAAAAGCTGATATATTCTTCAGTTCATCAAAAAGGAGGACCAAACATACAGGTTCATAAATATGCATAATTGTGGCACGTTAATTTTTACATAAGCAATTGTAGTTGTTAGAAAAACAGGGTACACTATTGATGAAAATTGTTGTAAGAGGGTTGAAATAGTGATAGTTCACAACATAGTCCCTATTAAGAACAAGCGATTTCGACGCTCTCTTGCAAACTCCAGTGTAAAGAAGACAGTGTGAATTGGAACAAGTAGGTTGCCAGGACAACCATAAAGCCATGGCTGAAATGCACAGTAAATTTATTTAATTACCTGACTGGCTGGAGGATCTTAGAGCAAAGCCCAGGCAGAGCCACAAGCAGGAACAGCAGGCACTATTAGGTGTAGTTGATCCTGGCCCATGGCAGGCCTCTTGTTTCCCCCAATTTGTCAAAACACTCGCGCACAAGCAGTTTACCAATATGCCATGTGCTTTTTGTGATCTCTGAGCTTTTGATCTCTCTCCCCCCAGCAGGAGGCTCAAGCATGTCTGTGAGAGTGTGTTATCTCTACACAGGAATTCTACTTCTCAAGACAGGCAGAAGATAAAGCAGGATTAGGTGTAATAAATGGAGTTTTCCCACTCTGGTATTCCCAGCTTCAAGGTCACTTAAGCAAAACGACTGCCTTCTTTTCCAAATCTGCTTTGAACTCTTTCCTCTAATTAATAATGTTTTTTACCAGCCTAACTTCCATCATAGTGAACAAACTGTGATCATAATCTCTAAGGGGATTCTGATGTCTAAAGTGATTGCAAAGGAATTACACAGATACAAATTCTGAAAGTTATATGGATGTTGTATGCATCCCACAAACTGTGAAATATAAATACTAAAAGGACAGACATGGATCTATATGGACTGTAGTCTTACCCAGTAGACTTGTGCTTCAACGGTGTAATATTTCCACAGCTTTACTTATCCTTCCATAATTGTTTCTGTAATTTAGAAATAGTCAAACTTTTATCTTTTTAATTTGGATGGCTGGTTTGTGATATTCTTGAATCTCTACCTGGTGTGCTTGATAATTAGATCATGAATGAATTAATCAGTAGGTTATTAAATCAAGCTGCTTGAAATTTATGTGCTCTTTTCTTCTGCCTGCACTTCTACAATTTCCATGCCTAGCTACACTGTATTTTAGCTCAAACAAAAGCCCTGGGAAGAGTATTATGCTCTACCCAGCCTAGTGTGTAGTAGTCTGCTGGTTTAGATAGTTTCTTCAAGGACTGATGTCATAGGTGAAAAACCAAAAAAAAACCCACAACAAAATCTCATGAGGAATGTCAGTATACATTTAGGATGCCAAAAACTTCTGCAAGTAAAAAGTGTGCCTTTCAAAATGTCAAGCTTTCCATGGTATACTATTAATATGTTTTAAATGGTATCCATGATGAAAAGAAAGTGAGCTTCTATGATGAATTATATGGGGTAAGTGTGGTAAAGATGCAGTTTCATGCTCTTCTCTGGCATGTGACATATTACACAAAGCAGAATGTAGATAAATTGTGAGTCATTATAACCTGAGGCAGTATAAATAGAAAAGCTATGCTTTCAATGAAATAACTTTTCCAAAGGTGCATGCAGGAAACACAGGAGGATTGTATTTGAACACGGTCATAAAGATGATACAGAATGAGAGCTCTCAGAAAGGCAAAGCAAGATTCCTGAACTAGCCCACTGCCTCAATGTTAAAGGATGAATCTTGCTCCTAGTAATATTTATCAACATATTTCAGCTATATATTTGCTTTTTTACTACTCACATTTTTATTTTCCCATTATTAGAATTATATATTTCCTTTGCCGAAAATAGAAAAAGTTATCTGTAAGTATAATTGCCTCTTAAAGTGAACTTTGGTGATTACAAACGTGCAATGGATTTTTTTTCCTTGAATATAAAAAATTCAGTAATGTAAGAAAGCCTGCCTTCTGATGCCTGTAACTTGGAATGTTTTGGCCTGTAAAAGACCTGTTATTCTGGAGGGAGGTATGTCATATGCTATAGTACGTAGTAGTAAGAGGTAAAGCCTCCAGTGAAGTAGCAACCCCTGATGAAGGAATAAGCCCTATGGGGACAACTCAGAACTTCATGACCTGTTGTCATAGACATCAACATGTACTTGAATAAATGATTTTCTGCTCAGTACTGTGCATCTGCTTTAGATATATGCAAAATGCATCAAAGGATTTAAGGTCTTTGAGAGACTTAGATTTAAGAGCACATAATGGTTGATTTTCCAAGAGGCCTGATTATTAAACAGAGTTGCTCTGCTCAATCAAAGCAGGAGGAGGTCCTGATAAACCCAGCCACAAAATTTCAGTTTGTTAAATATGTTTAATTTTCAAATTTAAATTCCATGGTAGTGTGAAATGTCTCTCTAAACTTTTGTTACTAAATTAATCCTAAACCATTTCCTGTTTGCTTAAGTTTGCTATCCACATGCCTTTTTGGCTTGGTCCATGGCACCCTAGTAATGAGCATGATACTTTTTGGATGTGCTTCTTGGCATAATGCTAAAGGTTGTCTCTCTTTGCACCTCACCTTTGAACACTATGAATAGGTTGGGTTTTTGTGGACTCAGAGGTATCATTTTCACCTCTTTACACAGAAGCAAATACAGATAGGTGATGTTTTTGCTGGAAATCAGTCTGAAAATTATTAGTAGAACCAAGGATATAATTGATGAATCTTTCCTGGATGTTAACCCGTATAACGCTGACATTTTAAAATATGAGACAACTGTGATGACATATCAAAACCATTTTGCTGCTGAAATCTTTGGGTCAGCTGTTTATGTTTTAAAGCAGAAAATGAAAGAGAACTTTATTTAAAATTTAGATGGATTTGATAGATAAAGTTTCGTTTGGCCCATTCATTACATTCCCAAAAGTTCTCTTTGAAGCAACTTTTTCCTTCCTATCTCTTAGACATAACCCATGCAATGAAAATAATTACAAGTGAGAAACTTCACATAGTCCTGATCCTGACATAAATATTGAAGACTGTATCCTGAAGTTTATTGTAGTTCTTTTTTAACTCTCAAAGGTTGAAATAACAGTACTAAACAAATTAGACAGAAATACTGTGGCTACCATTTAATGGTTTCCATTTCTTGTGGGTCACCTCAGAGTTATCCGAGCCTTCTGCCGTGTCAAGTCATAAAATACTGCTTTACCTTCTTTTATGCATGGATCACAAATGTGACCTAGAAAAACAGATATAATTCCTGTTGTATTTTTTTCTATATTTTACCCAAGGGTCCATTACACTCTGAAGTAACCTGGCAATGGCATACTTGGACCACTGACCTACAATTTTTTCGGTGTTGAAGAAAGCTTATCTGTTTTCTATTCCTTCCTATATTTGTATATCGTATAGTTGATTAGTTGAATGTTTCCAAGTCTCCCAGTTAATTCTTGTAGAAGAACTCCTCTATTAGAATGATGAATGAAATTTTGCACATTTTTTGTTCATGTAGTTGAATCATTTTCTTGTCAGCTGTCATACACAGGTAATATGTGCAGAGAAACATCTTCCTTACCATGACAAGTTAGATTGCCTGTGTGATGCCAGATGTGTAAAGCAGATAATATGCTTCCAGGTTAGTGATGATTCATTTTGGAAATGTTGGCTTATTATAAATATTTATTAATTCTACAGGTAAATATTTTTGAATGTCCTAATTATTATATTTTAAAAAGTGGTTATATGTCAAAATCACTCTTTTTTCAAACCACTAAAAGGAAACCAGAATTTTCTAAGTGTCTTGCAGGTTGAATGAGCTGTAAAATTTTAATATGAGTAGGAATTAATTGAATTGAGTCTGAGTTCACAAATGAAAGATTATGAACATTGTTATTCCTAAGTACAACCACATATTTGAAATGGGTGCTTGGAGCATTACATATATGAAGATTTTCTTTAGTTTTGCAATATCTCAAATGTAAAAAACATTTATAAGCATCATTTGGAAGGGGATTTGAAAATTTCTGGTGCTAGGTCAAGCACACAAGAGTAACTAATCCCATTTTGAAAAAAAAACCCCTTTAATTTAAAAATCTTTGCCCTTCCTGTAAATGGGGGAGATGTCAGTGGCAGGGGAAATACAAGATTTTTCATTTCATGTTAATTTTTTGTGAAAGATATTGCAGTACATACCCACCATTCCCACCACTGTTAAAAGTGACTCACATGTATAAAAATTAGGTGGACACACAGGAAGAGAGTAGAATGCAAATATCTGAATGAAAATATTTTCAAATTTTGGACTGATCCTCAAAGTGACTTTACAATCTACAAAATGAACAACACTGAGATATTACTATTAAAGTAGGCTCAGAACTATACTGGCTTTTCATTTCTCTGGACTTCCTGCTTACGGAATTAAAAAGACACCTGGAAGAAAATTTCTGTCTGGGGGAAGTAAATGCCCTTGTAAAAAAAATCTACAAAAATAATTGTTTACACTTCCCTTTTAAACTCCATGCTTAAAAAAACCCCAAAAATATTTCAATATGTGGTTGGGCATTCATGTTACCTTCACATTGTAAAGGAGGCCTTCTGAATCCTAGTAAATATAAGGCAGAGCACTGGGAAAATGTGAGAAAATGTTATTGAATCTCATGGTGCCAGTAAAAAGTTTTCTTTAAAATACTATTTTGTTATGAACATTCTACTGTGTTTCCACAGTACTGAATGTCCTATTTAACTTAGATGTTTTGATTCACATCTGTATTTTAAGAATACATACTTGCTTTCTGACCAAAATTGTTTAAGACTTGATCTAACCACTCATCCAAGAGGAACAGACCTAAAATAAGCTAAGTCTATATGGACACCTGTGTTCTCCCTTGAACTCTCTGAAATCCCTTAATTTTACTTTCATCCATGTGCAGTCTATAACTTGGGTAGAAATGGAAATCCTGAATAGTTGAAAATCCGTAACAAGTAGCTATGACCCTCAAAGTGCTGCCTTTTCATAAAATGTGCATGTGAAAGTTGGTATCAGAATCCAAATTTTGGACAAAATCACATGTTGTGTCAACTCTTATTTTTTTCACCACCTTTGTAGAGCACTCAAGGAAAGACTGCATACTTCAGATTGTAGTCACTCAGCTGAGAAAGGTATTATTTTTGGTAATATGGTGCCTAGACCACAATTTCCTACCTGCCACTATCCCCTCCTTTCTGTGATATATGTATTTATAAAGACACATAACTGAACAGATATGGAGAAATAATCTGAATACAAATTTCTTGATGAATAAAATATAACAGTTTAAGAAGCATTCAGGAAAAGATGCTTGTTTCAGTACATGGAGGGCAAGGGTGAGCATTATATAGCCATTTTGTCTTAATGCTGATTTGTGCCTCTTTAAAGAGATGAGAAAGCCATATTTTAAATGTAGTTTCATTAAGTGGAAGGAAAAAAAAAGGTGTCATTAAGCCACTGTATTCATTTCCTGCCAGGTAGATGAGACAACACTCTTGACTCAAGAATGCTATGCATAACAACAAGGTCAAAACAATGTAAATACCACGAAACCACACACCTGTGAACAGGCCTAACATAAGACCAAAAAAAAAAAAGTCCACAAACCCCAACATATTATTTTTAGCCCTAACTGATTGAAGCTGAAGCTCTGCATCTTGAAGCAGCACAAATGAGCTGGTGAACTATGGCAAGGATAATGACCCCTTATACTGAATCTGCAGCCCATAGAGACAATGTGTAAAACAGTCAAAGCCTTTGGGCTCAATAAAGGAAATAGTTGTAAAGAATATTTAGGATTTCTGCAGATCAGAATTTTCAGTTTCCAGCAAAAGCTTGATCTAAAATAATACTCATTATTTATCTCCTTTGGCAGCTGTATATTTCTTTGAGTAGCTGTCCTAATCCCAAATGCCAGTGCCTTTAGGCTTTCTCTTCAGGTACTGCATTGCCTTTTTCTTATTTACTGATAAATACAAACATCAGAAACCACAGCTCTGTTGTCATGTGAAAAGAGGAATGATAAACCTTTAGATAAAAGTTGGGTCAGCCTCTCTGTGGCAGGTATGATGTGCTAATCTCTTTGTTCTCTGGCAAACCTTTTAGCTGGGTCTGAAGCTATCTTAATGCATCTCAGAGGAGGCTCATATGAACTTTGCTTGTCTAAGGAAAGCAGCTGCAATGTCACCAATATTTCCAAAGGCTATACTTATGGGTCACTGCACTGAAGACCAATTTTAACATTTAAGGTGTCCCTAGCAGCACTTCACAGCTGTGCTCTTATCAAAGCTGGAAGGCTTGAATTAAGTTGTCATCACTGCTGCTTCTTCTAAGAGCTGGTTTGGCCAAATACAGCATCCACGCTGTTATACCCTCTGGAATATTTTACCACAGCCTAATGAAACACATCATTGCTCTAAGAATATATAATCTCTTCTCTGGGTTGAATGTTTGGTACAGAAGAGCCTGGCCTTGTTATTACCAACATATGTATGTCAGTGTAATGGCTTATTTGGATCCACCTTGAAAACATTATCCTGCATCAGAAAGTATACAGATGCTGGGAAAACAGTAGTGCTGGCTTTACCTGAAGGTATTTGGTGCATCATATATTTTTGCATGACTTTAACAGCTTCATTCTGTTCCTTGAACCCTGGTCTCTTTGAGAACTTAATCCAAAGCCCGCTGAAGCTTCTAGAAAAGGGTGCCATTAATCAAAAGCATATTGTGGATCACATCCTTACTTGAAATTTGTGCAAGATTCAGGATTTTACTCATATGAAACACGTAGTTGATTAGCATGCACTTTTCATATAACTGTCCTACTTTTCATATAACTGGCACAGCAGTAAGTAAAGCAAAATGTAGTATAAAGTCTACTGCATTTCAGTTTTCAGATGTTCAGGATGCTGTGGGTAAACATCACCCAGATAAATTACTGTTAAATTCTTCCTTTGCAGCTCAGCTCAAAAAAAATTATGTGTCACTGGCAGAAGATAACAGCAATTTTCAGTTATTTTTCTTGATTAATTTTGATAGCTTGTGTTATATTGTCCTCTTTATCTATTACTTACATTCCATAGATAGTCTGACACATGTTTAACTGTACAGCTACAACTCATGACACGTTTATATAAATAAGAGAGTATGAAAATGTAAAAAACCTATTTATAAGTAACAAACCTGGAATCAGCCCATGAAGGCTGCACAAGTTATCTCTGAAACATAAGAGCATAATATGTCGTAATAAAATAATTTTCAACAACATGCAAAATAATGTCTGTTGCTCACAAGAACAAAAAAAAAAAAAATAGAGAGAAAATTACATACTATTCCCTCTAATGTCAAAATAAGTCTCTTGCAGGTTCAACAGAAGAGAAAATGCTCCATAGGAGCAGGCTGAGTAAATTGGCAGAACTTGGAAACATCACAAAGCATATGTTAGTAAGTGAATGAGAAACTCCCTGTTGCATTACTATAGGACATATGGACAGCACGGATGCCTTATGGGTAGTCCAAGAGGCAAATTTCAGGTACGCACATGGACTTGGCTTCTTAGAAGTTCTTGAGAGAGAAGGATGAAATACTTATGGTTTTCTGGCAAAAATTACACTCTCAGGCCAACTTTTTACCATAATTTCTTCTTTGTTTCAGGCATAACAAAAAATTTTAGGAGCATTTCAGTATAATTCATACTATTTTCTTCAATATCTTTTCAACTTAAAGTAACCTTATACTTTACTTATACTTCAGCATTATATCTTAAAAAAGAAGTTGATTTTTCAGATTCACTCTTTCCCTCTTGTTCTGTAATGAAAGTGAGACACCAGTTATGGTTACAGATGTAATTCATAGCACATAGGTGACCTATAATCAGTAAAAAATCATTTGAAACTTAGTTTGTAAGAGTGTGGACAAGTATGTACTCCATTTTGCATCCTTCAAAAATAAGGGGGAGGTGATTTAAAGAAGTGTGATGGTTGTTTTCTATTTATCCATTTCCATATGTAAATGAAATCTAAAGCCTGAAAATATGAACTAAGGAACAAAAAATACATGGCTCCCCAGATAACTTTTATTGTTAATAGAAAAGGTCAAACTTCAGATGTGACTGTGAATGGTAGTTCAGGGCATTGTTAACTTTCTTGACATTTGAAAGGTACAGCATTCAGTCTATTCTCCTCTTTCCCTTCTTCTAAATTAACTTGCTGTCATAAATTCCTCTAAGACTGACACATAATCCAAATATGGCTTCAGAACACTTATTTTTTTAAAGTGGAAATCAAGTCCTCAAGACTATGGAATTTTTCAGTTTTCTTGAAAGAAAGTGAAAAATTTTTTGAAAGAATCAACCATGACAAGGCTGTCTGAATTATAAACTTACAAAATTTTAATCACCTGTGTTTCATTTATTTCGATTCAATAAATATTGAGACCTGTCAAATGTCCAACAGGTTCAGAGCTTAGCTGGTGTGAGATCTATCATGTTTGAAAACAAGGCTTTCTAATTCTTTCTTCTTTTATTAACCAGCTGACTTAAAATATGTATAAAACATGGTTTCCTTCTGTAACCATTTACTGGTTTGCAACATTATTCAGGCCTTTTACAGCAAATGTGGTAGGAAAATGTGTAAGGGAAGTAGCTGGGTAGTGTTCATTGTATTGTAGCAATTTTTTGTAGTTTGCTTTTTACTACAAATAACAAGATAGAGATAATTTACTTGTTTGAAAAGAAAAGTGTGTAGGCGGAATAATTCCCACACAGTTCCTTGCTTTTGCATTTTTAAATTTTAATATTACCTTAACAAATTGAGCTGAGTATATTGATATGAAAAAAAAAATTCTCCAGAGTTTCAGGTTTGTTTCAAGTATATATTTCCTGGAGGCTTTTAATGATCTCAGAGGGCTTTAGTGAATCAGAATGAATACAACAGGATCTAAGAATAGATGTGTTTAATGAACTGCCTCACAAAAAGAAAAACATAAGATAAAATGCTATTATGTAGTGTCCACAAAACCATTGACATAAAATTAATGATAGCCCTACAGTATATTTTATTGGGACTTTTCCCACTTCAGTTGAAGAAATATTTGTGGAGCTAGTCATGGGTCTCTGCTAATTTGGAGAGAAGCCTGAAACACAAAGCAATTTGAGGCATGTTAAAGTAGAGGTGTTATCTGTTGTATCGTACAAATTCAATTTTGTGCATACAGCTGAGAGTTTTACACGATTACCTAATGTGTGCTTAATAAATGCAGTACTATGAAGCTATCCCTGAATCATAGGTGGGCCCACATCTGTAGCAATGCAAGAGTTTCTCCAGAACATCTGCAGTCATACATGTAGTTCCTTATTCTTAATCTGAGCTTGCACACAGTCCTCTGTGCTGAGAAGTACTTCAGAGTTACAGACTCCCAAATTGACATTTGGGATTTTCAGGATTTTTGTCCACAAGCTAGGATTTTCATAGCTTGGGGACATAGCTTGTGGATATTTTATGAGGTATGTAGAGATATGGTTTGAATGTTTGCAGTATCAAAAGGTCTTTTGATTTTCCCTTCACAGAATTCCAGAAAATTTGAATTTGGAAAGGAACCCTAGATGTGATCTGGTCCAAATTCCTGCTTAACCAGTCACCTAGAGCTTATTGCCCAGGACCATGGCCAGACAGCTTTTGAATATCTCCAAGCAGGGAGACTGCACAGCTGCCCTGGGAAACCTGTGCCAGTGCTCAGTAAAACAAGAGTTTCCTGATGTTTCATTTTGCACTCATTGCCTCTGGCCTTGCCATTGAGCACCACAGAAAACAGCCTGGGTCTGTCTTCTTCACATCCTGCTTTCAGATAATTGTTCACATTAAAAAGATTCCTCACTGAGTCTTCCCTTTTCCAGGCTGAACAGTCCCAGCTCTCTCAGCCTTTCCTTGTAAGAGAGACACTCCTGCCCTTAATCATCTCTGGGCCCCTTTTTTTCCTCCCTCCAATGCCTGTCTTGCAGTGAGAGATGCAGAGCTGGACACAGCATACTCCAGCTGCAGTCTCACCTGTGCTGAGTAGAAGGGAAAATACTCCCATGACCTGCTGGTAACACTCCTCCTGCAGCTTAGGACAGCACTAGCTGTCTTTGCCACAGGAACACATTCCTAACTTTGCTCAACTTCAGAGCCACCACGACCCTGAGTCCTTTTAGGCAAACCTGCTTCCCAGCTGGGTGGCCTCCAGCATATCTTTGTGCGTGAGGATGTTCCTCCCCAGCTGCAGGACTTTGCAGTTCCTCTTATTGAACTTCATAAGGTTCCTCTAAGACCGTTTCTCCAGCCTATGAAGATCTCTTTGGATGCAGCACAACTCTTTGGTGATTTATAAAAGCCTGATATATGATAGCATCTTCAAAGGACCTGTGTCTCTTTTAGGTCATATGTTACATAAGCTAGTCTCGTGTAATTATTCTAGGGTCAAAAACGGCATGAATTTTCTACTGGTAGGCACTGTCTGTGTGTCTACCAAGCTATAATTGTTCTGATCTTCCTGGAAGATGTGAAGCTTCTCCACTTTACAGACTGAACTATATGCACACCTCATAAAAATAAACATATGATATGACATCTATTATTTTTCTTTTATAAAACAGTTTTCTATGTAGGTCATATAGGAGCTTTCTCTCTGAATGAAATTATATGTTTATGTTATTATCAGAAGATATAAAAATCTCTACAGTTTCTCAGAATTACTGTGCATCAAGTAAAACATACCTTCAAGGCATGTTTTCACTTTTCCAATATTGTACTATGTTACAAAACTTATACCTTATTCCAGTGTTATTTCATTTGTATTATCCCATCTGGTTTAAGTCTCATTATATATGCCCATTACATTGTTTGAATTTCTGCAGCAATTTTGTACTGAAAATTTTGCTGACTAATAAATATGTTAATTTGCCATGAGTCATCATGCTCTTCCTATTATATATATAGCACATTGCATGCTGTTATTAAAATCTTCACACATATAGCTCTTCATTGATGTTCACTATAAGTTCGGCTTAGAATTTTAATATTCTGCCATTCTAGGCTTAAAATTTTTAAATTACCTTACTGATTGTATTAAAGGTTGAATTTGTAGCAATTCGTTTCCGTTTAAAAAATTGCTGAGTCAAAGAAATGAAACTAATCATGCATAAAAGAGGAAGTATCCTATCTTAATTCAAGTTACTATTCTGCTACTATGCCTTCTAAGTTTCTTTATATGATTTCTCAGCTGTTACTTTGTACCTCTCTGGTGTTTGCATAGAGATCAGAACGGAGAGACAATGTCAAGAATGTTAAATGAAGAAAATCAGTAGCGCCAAAAATGACCATCAATTTATAATCAACAAATTAGAACTCTGCACACAGTGAAAGTGACAGAGGGAAGCAGGCAGTGCAGCAATGGGCACCCCAAGGTTATGCTCTGACAAGTGGCACCAGCCAGGACTGCCATCAATTAGGAACTCTCAGCAGAAGCTGCAAACACAGAACTCACTTTGGGATTACTATTCGCCAGCCAGCAGAATGGAATTGTCTCATTTGTTTTCAGACATCAACTCACCTGATCTTTGAACCCAAAACTGCTGTTGTTAATAACACCTGCTATTATACTCTGCTAATACCCAATTGTAGCAAACCCATTTGAAACACATGCTCTGCAAATACCCTGCTGGAAGTAACCTTTTCCCAAAATAGCCTGCAGCCTAATTTGAAGTTAATTCAATCAGTGTGTAAGATGAATGAGGGAGGAAGAGATACCTTAAATGTTGCTATGAAGTACCACATTATTCAAGGCAGTTGAAAGGTAAAAGAGAAGTCACTTAATCTATAATTTGTTTTGTATAATAGCTATTGAAAGAAAATGTGCTCTGGGGTCAGAAAAGTTATGCCAGTTAAACTCATAATGAACTGAAAAAAGTGCTTTTGATTGGAAACTTTCAGTGAGCTTGGAAAGTTGCAGAAATCACCATAAACTTAATATGAAAGATTTAAGGTGACAAAAATAATGTCTTGTATAATGAACACATGACTTGATTTGGTACCTGTGTGGACATTGTTTCTCTGGGGAATGTTTGTTCAGTCTTTGCTTTTGCACTTCTTCCTGACATGCTTCTACATAGCCCTTTAAATTGTCTAGGAATCTGAAGAGCTGTACATGAACATTTGAGTTTGTACTGTGAAAGAGTTGCAATGCTCTGACACTGGAAATTTTTGAGGTTAAGTAGTGAGATTTTAATGAGTGGGTGGTTTTTTTTTTTTTGTTGTTGGGGTTTTTGTTTGGGTTTTTTTTTTGTTTTGGTTTGGTTGGTTGGTTGGTTAGTTTTTTGGGGGGTGTTGGGGCTTTTTTTGTTGCCGTGGATGCTTAGTTACCTCAAATTTGGTTTCTGATGCCAGATGTGAGGTAAAAACATAACAGGAATATCTATGTATGCATGTGTATAAAAGTGTGTGTCTATTTTTTTTTCATATTTGTATGAAGAATAATGGCACTTTTAAAGACATTTCCATAGATCCTGCGTCTCCTGCTAACAAGAAATGAAAACGTAAGACAGAATTGCTTCTTGTAGATTTGCCCAAACTATTTCTTCTTCTCTCTATCTTTAAATTTCCTGTGAAATTTAGTTCAAATTAGAGCATCTCCATTCTCCTCAGGCTAATTGTCTTCCTAGCTCTTCAGTAAATAACATCTTAGGAGAGGATAACAGCTGGGAGAATGGTTAGGAGTTGTCTTAATCACCAGACAAAAATCCCTCTTCCAGCTTTGATGCCTGTGGGTAACTGGGAGCTATTTTATTTACATTAAATTTGCATGACTTTCTACTGCCTTTTTCAAGCCCGTTCTTCTTGCAGCCTTTGCTTCTGCTTTCGTCCCAAATTTCCTGTAGGTTGCCAAGATACAACCATAAGATTTTAACTGTATTAATTGATTTTTTTTTACTTATGAGTTCAGCCATATCTGGATAGTACAGAGAAACTTGAAATGTCAGAATATTGCTAATGATAGAGAAAGAGCAATGTAGAGATTGTTTTAAGCTAAGTTAAAGGCAAAATGAAAACTAACAGCTTACAAAACATAGTTGAAGAAAATAGTGAGTGTTTCTAAGGAAATATCTGAGACCTTTTTTCTTCAACTACACAGTCTTTCCTTCTCACTGCTTGTAGAAAGGATGAGGGAGGGTACAGAGAATGCTGTTTAAACTGGTAGTATACACAGGAAGCAACAGAATTACTAATAAATCCATTGTTTTACCACAAGTTGAAAAAAATAAACCTGGTATTTGGTTCAATGATTCAGTTTACGAACACTGAGGCAGACAGACAGAGAGGTAAACCACTCCAAAGTCAGAGCTTGGCAGGATATAATGGCACAGGAATTGGCATTCTGAGTATTTCGTTTGGCTAAGTCCTGCACCCCTGGATGAAGAGGGAGGGATTTCTGCTCTACCCCCACCTCAGGATGTCTTTCATGCTATTGTTTCTTTCAAGATTCATATGTACTAAAGACATGCTCATTTTAATTTTTCAAATACCCTGTTGGTAAATGACCTTTGCAGTATGGCATATATCCCACTTTTCTGATGCCTATTTCCTAACTAAATTGTTTTGTTCTGCACAGCCTCTTGTTTCCTTCTTTTCATCTATCTTCAAACCAAATAATAATGCACATAGAAAAGTGATATTTTTGAACTGAAAAACAATTAACCTCATATGGGCTTTAGTGCTTACAGGATAGCAGACATCCTGCTGTATGTCTACAGATGGCTCTCATTTGGATTCCAATACAGCATACTGGATTTGGACATCCTGCACTCTGTTACTGGCCTTGGAAAATTAAAATGTTTGTCTTTTGTGCTGGCACTGGTTACAGCTGTTAGGATGGTCAGTGTGTTGAATAGATTAATGAAAAAAGAACAGAATAACTATAAATTTAGAAAATCTACATGGTCAAAGTTGATAGCTAGAATGTCCTGGACTCCTTCCTTCAGGACAAAAGAAGGGGCTTAGACATCTGTACACACAGACAGCCACAGCGAGTTCAGGAGGATTGCTCAGAATGAATTCCACCCCTACATAAAAGAAAAGCTGTGAGGATGCTACGAAGCTAACACTACCTCGCTAATGTGCAGGAGAAAACTGTACATGACATCTCTTCAGAGGGGCCAAACCTGCCAATCTAATTTGCATTTTTGCCCTTTTCAGGTTTCTGCTATAGTGTAGTCCACTCCTCATTACACAGTGCAAGCCAAGGCTAGAAGTGACAACCGTGAATATTGGCATGCCTCAGAGAGGGGGAGTGAAGCATGAAAGACAATCAAAATAACTCTTGCATTTAGAGTGGAACAATTTTTATACAGCACCAAGGGAAAATGCTGTAACTGGAGATTGAATTAAGGGATAGATTCAGTGTCTGTTTGTATGTTTGTTTTAAATCAGCAAAAACAGTAAAATAGAAGTTTTTCTAAGGAACAAAACATTTTATTTCTTTTTACATTAAAATATTTCATTTTTGAAGCATAGAAGCATTTATGCAGCATTCAAAGATTGAAATAGCTAGTATTTTCATTTCGATTAACCATTTATATATTTCAGATTTACACGCATAAAGTAGAAAATAAGAGGACAAGATGTTTAAACATCCCTGAGATAATCAAAAGTTGCCCTGAAATTTGCAGTGGATTTTTTGCATTTGTTTGATCAACACCTTGAAAATTTCAGTCTTCCTCTCCTCTTCCCCCTCTCCGCAAATTTCTTGGTTTTGGTAAAAAACCCAAACAGTCCATTTTTTCTACTTCTAGCTTTGGTTAATTGATAACAGAACTCAAATATCACCGGCAGTAGGAAGAGTGAGATTAGTATGCTAATATTGTAAAAGCCTCTTTCATCGTCAAACTGCCAAACAATTCATTTTTATAGAACAATGTTAAGAGTAGAAGTTAATCTTCACCCTCTTTGACTCAAGCACAGTAGGAAAAATTTACTGTCTGGTCCATCTTAACAGACCACTAAAGACATCAGTCTCTAGTTCACAGCAAGGGCAGCAACAGCAGTTCTCTGCTGACATTTGCCTCAGCTTCTCCTTCATGCTGATTTCATCCTATGTCAGTCAGAATTTTATTTTTTGCAGGTGTGCAAATTCAACTACTTTTTAAAAAGATCATACAAATAATGTCTGCTTACTGGTGTTACCAGCCATTTAGGAGAATGTAATTAGTTATGATTCACAGCAAAACCAAAATAAGTTCAGCTGTTTCCAGTACAAGATGAACTAACTGCTCCATATGTTCAAAAGAGTCCTAGACATTCACAAAGATCATACATCTTTTAAATTTATGAAAGATTCAACATGATATGTAATTTTTCTTAAAAGGAGGAAATAGTCCTCTAATAGATGCCTCTTTTGACAAAAATTCTACATGGCAGAATATGTCTTGGAACAATTCTCTAGTGAAACCTCAATAATTGCAGAATGATCCCCACCTCCTTTTTGTTGTAAATATTCTTACCAGTGACAGACTGTTGGCTTGCCTTTATCCAGATGAAAAGTCTACTGGTTAGCTCTACAAAGATCACAAAATTCCAACATTTACCATCTTTTTAGGGATTCAGGAGACACCCTTATTCCCATTTTCCACAGCCCCAACTTGCTACTGGTCAAATATGTGCCCTTCAGATATAACCATCTGCCAGAAAAATCTCTTTTAAATTTTTAGACCAGACACTAAAATGATGCTCCCTAGCTCTTCCCTCCCTATCAACATGAAGGCAAAACAGCAATTAAGGCTTGTCAGGTGCTACCTTCCAAGCATCTGTTATTAAGCTGGGAACAAACAGGCCTATTTTCCATTCACATAGCAATTGCAGGCAGCAGTCAGGGTTCATACTCTTGGATCAATCGCCTGCAGCTTGTCACCTGCTCAGAGTTTAAATGAGCACAGCTGTCTGTCTCAAAAGGAACTTAAGGAAATTTTGCTAGCCGCTTTTTCTGATAAGCCAATATTTTTCTCCCTTTTTTTTTTCTCCTGTGGAGCACTCGACCAATTCATTTTCTCCTATCTTTTCTCTGGCCTTTGCAAAATTAGTCTGCAGTCTTTCTAGAAAGGTGTTGGCCTGAAACTGAGGAACAAGAACTCAAAATTCATTCAGCTATCAGGTTCCTACTTGCCCTTCCTATCACATTTTTTCATACTTCAGCTTATGCACTGAGACAAAATAGTGTATGGCAGATAAACTGAGGCAGGCACATAACACCACACACAAGATGATGCTCTGTCTTCCCCCACCACCTCATCTTCATTTTTTCCCTCTGCAAATGCCAGCACACCGCTCCCCACCCCCCTCAAACCCAAGACACAGTCTCCTCAGTTAGGTTCAGCAACACCTCTGTAAAACTATATCAGCCATGGCTGCCTTCTCTTGAACTTTGAAGGCTATTCTGGTGTTATTAAAGGGGAATTTGAAAAAAGACCTGTGAGCCTTTATCGAAGTATAAAATTTTGTTTGCCAGATTATGCCTTATTCAGTTCTTTGAAAAACCCTTTGCTTATCTACAGACTCCTGGGTATTTCTCAGCTTTTGTTTATGTGTTTTATTGTAAAATTAATGGTAACATTTTTTGAAGAAATACTTATTAATGCTATTTATTGAACTTACTATCACAAGAAAAATATTTCTAATTTTTTACAAACTTATTTTCAAGTTTTTATTTTTATACAATATTCTATCCTATACAATTATTTCCTTTTAATATTTTCATAAACCAAATGGGTTATAGCATAATAGCTTTTTCCATATTCCTCCTTGCAAAATGAAATATATTAAATTACTGCCACTTTAAGTTAAATCACATCTCAGCAGAGCTTTGATATCTTTTATTTTTTCCTGTAATTTGTTGATTGATAAAGAGCATTTCTCAGTTTATGTAATGTCTTCTATTCCCATCCTTTGAGTCAGACTAAGATGTAAGTGGAAGTGCTCCAGTTAATAGCAGTATACTCTCCTTATGAGGTAGATGCAAACACAAAGACATCTTTGAGGATAGAAGTAAAAAAAATCTCGATACCTTTGTCTTTTTTGCGCATCTGATACAAAAAAATGTATGTAGCAGACTTAAATCCCTTCAGAGTTTTGATGTGAGTGAAGATATGGTCTGCTCCTTCCTATGTTCAGGTTCTTAGCTGAACTAACTACAGCTTAGTCCAGAGGTGGATAGAAATTGCCCGTTTGTACAGCTCTCCAGCCTTTGGCTAAAACAGCACCTGCATTTTTACTTTTGCAACAATTCATTTTTCATTTTGTTTTACATAACTTTGTCCAATACTCCATGAAGATGTAATGCCCTCTGATTTTGTGTAATGATGGTGTCTTTCCTCAAAAGTAAATTGACTGCCATCTTTAAAAAATTGACTCATTTTAAAGTGTTTCAGTTCCAAAGGGAGTGTGATTGTGCTTTGTGACACAAGTCCTTTTGGGTTGTTTGATATCACGGTATGTTTTATTTCTTCCTTAACATTGTGATCTAATGGAACTCACCTATATTGTATTTTTTTTCCAAAAATTCTCTTTTCATTTAATGAGACTGTGTTTCTAGCATTTCCCTTCGAAATGCCTACCTTAAAAACACCAAGTAATTTGAAGAAATTATATTTTCTCAGAATCTGCAACAATCTACACCAGTATTTTTGATGTGTGAACAACCTTTACAGGAATGACTAAGCTCATAATTGTTTTAATTGTTCATTATAAAGTTTGCCATAAGAACAAGCAGCTATGTATGCTTACTTCCTGATGTTTTTGTGTAACAAGTCTAGGACATAATACAGTCGTCAGTACAAAAATACGTAACTTGATGGAGGCCATAAAGATATTCTCTCATTGCTGCAATCTATTTTATTAGAAAAATGTATTAGAGGAACTAGTATATCAGTCACTGTTAGTCTTTAATTAGATTTTAAAAAATGGTCAAACATTTTTATGGTATCTCTAAAATTACAGAAAGGCATTGACATTGACACTTCCCATTTGAGTTTGACTTCTGCCTGCTGCAGTCTATGAAATTTCTGAAATTAGGGTAGCAACAGAATAGTTCATAGTCAGCTTTTGCTACTTGTTTTATTTTTTATTTAAAGCAAAGAACCTAACACTGTAAAAATTTGTCCTAGGGAAAGAGGTTTGATGATTCCTTTTCTTATGCCATGCTGTTCATAAGACATTTGCTTGCACTGTATTTTCCTTTTATTTTGTCAAAGATTAAATGATATTTAAATGGGCATTAGATGCAGAGATCTTGATTCAATTTCAGACATTGTGACACTTGGATATATGGTTTAGGATAGATTTTGGTGGTTCTAGATCAAAGTTGGAATAAATTATCTTGGTGATCTTTTCCAGCTTGATGATTCTGTGATTCTGTTAAACCTGCAGAGACCATTCAGAGAAAAGAAAAAAAAAACGGGAAAAGGCAGAAAGAGTTTTACAAGCAGTCTGCTAACCTGCCTGACAGATGATCTACTTTTATATGAGTAAAAAGTAAACTGGACGTGAAATGTAAAGACAGGACTTTGGAGACACAGTTCATGTCTTTAAATAATGGTGCAGTGAACTGCCAGGTTGTTCACGACTGGCTCAAGTACAATCCTCAAGTTTGAATGTATTAAGTAATCAGTCACAAGGACCTGTGTGACTCATATTTTCTCCTATAAAATTTAGGAACACAAACCTGACTTGTAATGAAATGTGATGAAGTGGGACTTTCTTGGAACTTCATTTTGCGCCTGGATAGATCAACAGTAGACAGGAAATTAGATGTCTCTGATTAAAAGGAAAACCAATTTGATGACCATAACCACAAAAATGCCTGTCATATCTATTCTGTGCATGTTAAAGTGATTTCTAACAAAATAAATAAATAAAAAAAAATTAAAAATTCTAATTGGATTTCTAAATACTAACATTCAGAACAGAGGTAGAGGAAACACTGACTAGGAAAGATCAGACCAAATGACCAGAAGTATCTTGGGCCTTTGTCCATGATTATGACAGATTTCCTCAGATTTCTGCTGATAAACCTGATGGACTGTTTTTCTTTGTTTGAATAAATTACCTCTTGAGCTGGCAAGTATGTTTCCAATAATGTTCTTAAATTTAGTTTCTGCTAGATATGCAAATATAGTCACACTTTCAAAAGAGTTGAAACTTATGTCTCAACATGGTGATTCTGATCTTTGATTTTTTAGCAGTGTTAATACTACACTATTAATTAAACATTTTTGACTTTGAAACTGAGGAATCTAATCAGTGTTTAAGGTACTACTTCTTGCCTTTCAAAAGCAGGCTGGCTTTCTACTTCTGGAACCTGAGTCTGTTTCCAGGCAAGGACACCTTTTTCTTATATTGAAAAGACAAAATAAACCATGCTGAAGTTATAGGGAAGAGCTTTCATAAGGAAGGAAGGGAAATAGGCTGGAAAAATTAGGTCATGGTAGTAGTGGGAGCTTCTGGTATATGGTACTTACCAGAAGGGTTGCACTTCATCTCACCTAAGTTCAGATGAATAGTACTTTTATAGTGTTTCAGGATTCCAAAAGTAAAAGAAAAATATAATTACTTTTCATTCAGTTCGATCTTCAGAGAACTAAGGACCAGAGTAAGTATCAGATAAGAATCTTCCATTTCACCAATTTCTCTTTTTATTAAAATAAATGTTAGTTTAATGAATTTATTTTGAGCATTACTTGCTTCTATATAAAGACACTCTTTACAGCAGTTTTCAGTAGGTGTCCTGTCTGACATTTCTGTAGAGTGTCTCCCAGGAATAATAAAATCTCTTCCATGCCTGTAGGCTCCATTATCAACCTTGCTTTTCCCTTTAATTGGAATAACTACCTAGGGTGACTCACAAGATCTTAATAGTACTGAAAGTTAAGAGAGCCTGTATTAAAATGTAGTGACCCTTAACTTCTCTGCTTGGCCAAGTAACAGCAATAATAATCAGTTACATGGAAAGCAATATTATTGATTTTCATCTCCTGCTAGCTCAGATTTGGTTTCCGAAAGGCTGAAAAATTAGGGCCAAACCCAAACCTTGGCTCAGGTCCTCTCCTGACATGATGCTTCACTTGAGGTTAAAGAGTAGTCCTGTTCAAATCAGAGCCAAATTCAGTTGGCCTTTACAGCAGATCCTGAGCAGATTCCCAGGTCACTGGTAAGGGAAGACACCTGGCTGTTGGAGAATTGCACCAGAGCAGGTGTTGGGTAGCAACATGCCTAGAAAACAAATATCACATTGACTTGGTAGGTGCCATGGCTTACTGATGTGCAATGTGATGGCATGGATGCACCTCACTGGGAACCACCAACACAGATCTCTGCATCCCCAAGTCTGGGAACTGTTTATGTTGGATCTCCTTGAAATAGGGGTGAGGATCAATTTCCTGTCTCCTTAAAATATCTTGTGCATCAGTGAGAACAGAACCACTAGCTTCAGATAGTGTCCTTGTTTTGGCTGGGATAAAGCTAATTTTCTTCCTAGTACCTAACATTTTTCTTCCTACTTCCTTGTACCTGGTACAGTGCTGTGTTTTGAAATTAGTCAAGAATAATGTTGATAATGTGGTAATGCTTTGGTTGTTGCTAAGTAGCGCTTACTCCAAGCCAAGAACTTTTCAGTTTCTCATGTTTTGCCAGTGAGAAGATGCACAAGAAACTGAGAGGTAGCATGGTCAGGACAGCTGACCTGAGCTGAACAGAGGGATTTTCCACACCAAAAATCACCATTCTCCTTATGTAAATTGGAGAAGCTGTTTGGCAAGGGCCCGCTGGCTGAGTTAGCGGGTGGTTAGCTATTGTACTGTGCATTACCAGTCTCTCTCTCTCTCTCTCCCATTATTAAAATATTTTGGAGTTCTTTTAATTACTAAATCATCTTAATTCAACACAAATGTTGCTTAGTTGCCAGCTGGGGTTGAACAACAACAGGTGGATGCAGATACAGTGAAGTTATCTTTGCCAACAGATTAATAATTTCCCTGATAACATTAAGAAAACTCAATCCAATATGCATATATTGGATTGCTTTTAGTTTGTAATTAAAACAATGTCATTTTGATTGCCACTTTTCTCTGAGATAAGCATTTTATTCCAATTCATTGCAAAGTTAACACTGTGGAGACACCTTAAATTAGAAGAATTTGTTTTTGGTGAAAATTAACTGCATTCTAAAATAGCTTGAAATCATGGAAATTAGGTTTCTGAGATCAGAAAAAAATGGGTATATGCAAAGGACATTTTTCTCAGGCAGATCATTAGTATAGAGCTGTTCTGCAACTTACAATATATGGTAATAACCAGTCTCCAGAGCTTTTCCTTATTTAAATTGGTCACCTACTAAAGGGCCTGGGCTGGATTTGTGGAGCATATTAGGTGAATAACACAGTATTGCTTTATGGCAAATGCATTTTTTAGCTGCTATAGGGTATATTACATATAATTCTTTGGTGCTGACTTATGGGCTTGACAACACACATCAGGCTGTTTAAATCATTAGAGTGTTATTTTTCTTCCCCGGAGGAATCATAATGGGAATCCCTGCTAACCTGTCAGCTCTACTTTGCCCTCCTTTCCCCCTTTGTTGTATGAAACCTTAAATATGTAGGTGGGATTCCTGGAGCTTGGCTGGTTTCAGAGCAGCCTGGGGACTGATTTGGTTGAGCTGCCCAAAGCCCGTAAATTCTGGATGATTGGAAGGAGACAGGAGGCCGAGTTCAAGGGTAGAAAGCTGGGTGAAATAGTCTGATGATTTGTGTATCCAAGGCTTTCAGGTGGAATGTTTTCCCCGTCAGTCATAAAAAGTAAGGGGAGGTGTGATGTCTCAATGTTACATCTGTTAAAAAAGGGGAGAAAAGGCTAACTCCAGTTTGGGAGGAGAATTTAGACTGAATTGTGCATTGTTGCAGTGGAGGCTGAGTTTTGGGATCCTGCCAGGGGAGGGGGGATTTTTTTGCATCACCATAATGCTATTCATAACTGCAAGGATAAGCCTTATCCTTATGTTAAGACTGGGAAGGCTGAATAAAACTGTGGAGAGTATTGGTGTTGGAAGGCAGTGAGATAAAAAAGGAAAATCCAGACTTGCATAAAATGAAGTAAGATTCAGGGCTTTTCTGGAAAATAGAAATACCCCTAAACATACAGATTCAGAAGTATTGGAGCAAGAAACCCTTGTGACTATAAATATGTTCCAAAATCCACCAACCTATCACTTGTACTATAAAAATACCGGATATTGTTCTTTATATAAATTATGCATTTGAGTCTGTTGAGAAATTTCATGTGCGGAGATGACACTGGAAACTTTTATTTTATCTGCATTTTCAGTCAATTATTCATGTTCAAACATAGAACAACTTCAATCAAAGGGTCATAAGATGAACAAGGCATAGAAAAGACAAGTGCTCTCCAGTGACGTCTCTTTAATCTCATTCACTACAGACTGTTTTTCACTGTCTGGAATAGGTTAAAATAAAAAAAAAACCTAAACCCTTTTAAAAATTTTATGATTTTTAAAGTTTGTCTATTTCCTCTGGGTTTAAATTAGAGAGTTATGATATTTTTTCTTGACATCATTAAAACAAATAATATGGATATTTTCTGCTTGTTTCTTTGATTTTCCTTCAGGCTACTGAGCACAGTATTCTAAATGCTTTCTAAATTGTTTTCCACTTCGTGTTTTCCTTTTACTTTTTTGCTTGCTTTTCTTTGTGTGTGCTGCTCTGTAACTTTTGCTAAATATTATTAGATTCTAAAAGATTCCTGAGAGACAGAGTTAAATGTAATTTTTTTTCCAAGTTCTTCTCAGGAGGGGCAAAATAATAAAATTCAGTGATTCCAGATGTCTGTCATTTTTCAGATGTAAGAAGTCTTCATTTCCTCATGCAACAGGCTTGTACTAGCATTCTGCAAAAGGGCAGAGAGATCTCCTATTGTTTGAAAGTCCTGATTTGACTGATGAATGAAACTGTGAGCTGCAGTTGTTGTCTAGGCATATACATGTGATAGGTAGCCCAGTCATCTTTATATGCTGAAGATAAAAGACATGTTGAACTTTCCTCAACACTGTAAGAAATGTCAAAATTGAGTTTCACAAAGCCCATTTATAAATTTAGCATCCTGTGTTGCTGAAGAGTCATGAAATTTTGTGACTTTATGTGGATGATTTTGAAGTATGTTATCATGAGCATTTTAAAATTAATTTAAAATGGGCTGAGATCTCAGGAAAAGTTGAATCAACTTTTTGCAATACTACTTGAGGACTTTAAATACAATCTTGATTTCAAATGAGCTAAATAGATGTTTTCAAAATGCCTCATTTTTCCTGAGCATGGAAGCCTTTAAAATATTTAGTAAGCAATGTAATTTTCAAACCCCTTGAAATTAACACAAGAACTGCTCTTAAAGACTATTTCATTACATAATTTTATTTTTTTCTTATTTAATCAACAATATATACACAACTGAGATTACTTCTCCCATGCTTTCCCTCAGTACTTGTGTGCAGACACTGATTTTTACTCTACTTTCATACATGTAAATCCATGCTCAAACAGATCAAACATGATAAAACTTGTTCAAATTAAATCAGTCCCTTGCATATTTATTTCTACCAATACTAAAGCTAGATATTTTCAAGTTCTGAAACATAGAATTTCCCTTTTCTTACCAAGCATGTCCAATTTATCATTTGTGCATATTTCTACAATTATCGGAACCAGCAAGAATTTGAAATATACTTTTTTGCCAAATTTTGTTGGCTCTGGGGCTTTGTATGAGCTAGGATAACAATTCATATTTGGGGATTTAACCATTGTAGGGATTTCCCAATATTGCATCTTTTTGATGAATACTTCATAGCCATTAGTTGTTCTGCTGTAGAGTAAGAAAAATTACTTATTACTTACAAGTAAGATGTCAAGAGGTTGTTACTGCTATAGTTTCTGTGGCAATATATGCTGTCAGTATACTGTGGCGTCACTAAACTTTCCAGAGTGCTTTACTTACCTTTTGCAATCAAAGGTGTTCATTGAAATCAATGCTTCCATATCTATTTTTATAGGCAAGGGAATTGTGCTAATTAATGACACATTTTCTCTAATGATTTTTTTTTAAACTGTGCAGCTGGAGAGTCTCAGTAATGAAAGAAGTGAGAAATAAAGAAGTGGGAAAACAGAGAAAGTTATGTTTGCCACCACTGCAGCCCTCGAAGGATGATCTTTGTGGGGTTCCCACAAGCAGCCAAGTGTAACACCTTCCTAAGGGCTTGGTTGCTGATGTTCAAGACCAGTTTTTCACCCACACAATTTCTCTGGCCTGATAGATCCGTCTTTTCTGGTCAGACTCCCTGACTTCACCTGGGACCTCCATCATTGCTTCAGACCTATCTGACTGTCTGGGCTGTGGCCAGCTCTGGTCATCATCACCAGATCGTCTCTGACCTCCTTGTCTTGAAAACTACCAAGTCTTCCTATAGAAATCTTATAGTTACTAGAGAAATTTTATTATGCATTCTGAAGGTGTGTCAGGACTCTAGCTTAGATCTGGATTTATGAGACTCTGGTAGTAGACAGATAATATTAGACAGTTTTGGAATAAGATCATGAATAATAAGATCATCATCACATCCTATCACTGAATGTTTATTCTCTATGAAAGGCAGAAAAGAGATCCTTTTGTTTATCCACTTCTGACTGCCATTTTCATAGTCTTCTTGGTTTCCCTTTTCATAACACAGCTGGGCTTGGGCTAGAAAGGAGGAGAAAAGGAAGGAAAACCACTGCAGGAGGAATCCTTTCAAGATGGTCCTTTTCACTATTGCACTTTTTTTGAAATACCACTTGATTTTGTTTTGAAAATTGAATGTTAAAGGCCAGAAGCTCAATTCATGAATGTCATAAATATTTCAGCAAATGCTTCCAAGTTGGCAATACTGAATGTTTATGAGATATTTTATAAGTCAAAAGACAAAAAAAAAAAGTAAGTTACCAACAAAACCTCCCAGTGCTATGATATTTTTACTGTCTACACTTGCCAATAACCTCTGTCTTCTACCCTGTTCCATTTCAGTCCAAACTCACAAGAAAACAAGCTGTGGTCATTGCTTGGATGATTGGGCTGTGGAGATAGGAATATTCCTTAAATTCACAGGCTGTCAGTGTGCGATTCTGAAGGCTTTACTGCACCATTAGAACTCCCCATATGTTGATATGTCTGGAATTTGGACCATTAATCACTGGAGTTGCTGAGAACATTTCACCTTGGAACTATTCTAACACATATGCCTTTTGCAATAAACAACCTTTTGAATTAGCTTCTTGAATTGTACTGCCACCTTTCCAGAGCAAACATATCAATTTTTTAGCAAATGTACCTACAAGGTTACAGAACCAGAAGAGAAGTGGTGTCATCATTTTAGCTAACACATAAGAATACGCCACTGAAATAATTTAGTTTCCCTTCTAACTGTGCCAGTGCTGTTCAGTTGTGGTGGAATAACCATTTGTAGCACCAGAATCCTCACAAATGGTAATCAGATGTTTAGAGAGACGCAGTGAAGAAATATATCATGGAAGAGGGGAGAATGGGGAAAGTGAGGAAGTCTAGCAGCTGTGATTAAGTATAATCTTGACTTCTGGTGGAAAAGATATGTATCACATTCAGATTGTCAAGCCTGTCTGGCAGACCTGATGGTGGAACTGTTGCAGGAGCTGCAAATGGTGAGATGCCACGTGGAAATCCTGGCATCAATGGGAAAAACTTCATGCTCTTACTGTTTCAGGAATCTCACAGATGCAAACTCAGAGTAAATTAAGCTCAAGATGTGAAAACCTAGTCCATGATGCTTCCATACGAAGAAGTAATTTATTCTTTAAAAGTCCAGTTGAATGTTACTTGGTTTTGCAGATGATTGTTTTAGTAGAGCTAATCTGCAAGAGAGGGGATGGGCATGATCTTCTTGTTAGCCAAAGAACATCAGTCAGGGATGCCAGGAATACACAAACTAAAGCAGAATGAAAGAAGAAAAAGGATGGGTGAACAAGAGAGAGAAATTAATAAGAAAGTATATTTCTATTTTCACTCATTGCTGTTTTGTATGCTTCCTTTGGTAACTTTTTTATTTTTGTAGGTCTTCTCTCTCTGTTTCTGTGGCTTTCTATTTCTCATTATATGTTCATAGAATGGATAGAATACTTGAAGCAAAATAAATGGAAACCAAATGTCACTTATCCTGGAAATATTAAAGACTTCCTTTTGACTCCAAGCTAATTCCTCCTTGTTTTGTTCACTAAATGTGGACAGAAAATAAACAATCTTGAGGCAAATGGAATATTTCAACAAGCAAATATAATAACTATTGAAAATTTCAAAATATATATTGCTTAGTTTGCAGTGTGTAGTGCTGAACCAAAGCTCTTCAAAATAATATCCTTCATAGCAATCAAAGTAGAATCAGAGTTTAGTGAGCTCTAAGAAATTGTCCACCATCTGTCCTGTTAGAAATAGTTTCTGGAGATATCAAGCTGGGAAACACAGAAAGAAGAAATAGAAGGATACACTGCACCAAAGCAGTTCCCCACTGAATGCTCTCTCTCTCTTCCCCTTCTCTCCTTCATTCTTCATTTCTTCTCAGTGAAACCGCTGCTGATGTTACCCATATCAGAAACAAGTAAAATTATATGTTTCTTTTAAATTAGGTTCTAGTTTGTAGTAGAGTTTCAGCTGTTAGGTTTTCGGATGAATTGAGATTAAAACAACATTTTATCTCTTGTCAATTAGATGAAAAGTCTTCCTTTGGAAGCCTGTGATTTCTGAAAGTACTTAGACCTAAAACACCCTGTGTCAAATACAATATGTATTAGATTTAATGCACATCAAGGCTGACATCCCAAAATCAAACCAAGGAGAATATATTCAGGTCTGTAGTGTGCTGAAACCTCACTTACCAAGATTAAAGATTTTGGCTGCTTAGCCCCAATTGATCACATCTCTAAAACTCCCATGGTGATCAGGGTATGGAGGGACTTACTGCTCATTGCTGTTGCAAGGGGTGTTTAGAAATCCATTCACCTAAAAACATACCCCCCCTCCAATCCTCCATTTTCAGGCAGTATTTCTACTGGCACAGAACAGATTCTTCAAGCATAAGTCCATAAGTCCATCATACGAGCATTTTTATATTAACCTTTATAGATTAACCTCATAAACCACTGGGACCTGATCTATTTTGGAAATCTTGCCCCAGATGCTATTGACAGAGCTGTGGGTTGGAGATGAAACTGCTGATACAACAGGATTCCTGTTTCTCATCCTCTGTAGAGGCTTGATGGGGGTTTGTGGGACTTTAACTGTGCCCTCTCAGCAAAAGAAAGAGGCTGCTCACACTGCACAGGTGGCTACTTCTCTTCTGCAGAAAAGGCAGTGGAGTGAACGGAAGCCTTCTGGCCACCTTGTCTTATGCATGGATTTCAAAATACATGTCACAACTTTAAGAATGACATCTGAGTATTCAAAAAAGTGGTGTGCAAAATGTACAGAAATATGAAAAGATACTGAACTTGGCATGAGGTTTTGCTGAAATACTTCAGCAGAAAATAGACTTTGCAATGTAACAGATGTGCTATATATGCTTTTTCAGCTAAAAAGGGAAGACACTAGCTATGCTAGTGGCTTTGCTTCATGAGATGTGTTAGGAAATCCAGGATTTCAATCTCCCAGTTGCATAGATAAGTGGAAAGTTTTAAGTAAGACAAATAAAATTAAACCATTTCATTCCATTCTACATACCACTTTTAAGTACAGTAGCTTCAAATAATAAGTTCATTAAAAAAAATTGCCTGTCTTTCATGCAGTTCAAACATATCATTATTAGAGAGTTATAAACCTGCAGACAGTGGAGGTTACTTTTATGAAACCATCTTTCATCTAAAATGGTTATGAACTGATCAATATATTTGTTATGACTAATCTCTTTAGATCTTGGGCAAATGTGACTTAGCAGTTTTGACAGAAATGGAGCCAAGTGGTGCTTTATAGATTGGAGCGATCTTGTAGCTGGTTCAATGAGGTGAAGCCTGTAATTGACCTGCTGAGCAGTGAGAGGAATAACAGAAAAAATAAAGTAATGCTATAGTGTAGGTTGGAATTTTAGCTGATTTTTTTATTGTGTGTATTTCTAGTATAAAAACATATGGTGGTAGCTTTTCTTATGAAAAAGCTGCAATGAAGTTACAATAAACTTATTGTCATCCATTTTTGTGCAAAAACTACTGTATTAGATTTGTTCCATCTTTGACCTTAAAAAAGCATGTTGCTTCCAAAATACCTATAAGGTATTTGCAGTTTCTGAAAAAAATAGGAATTCTGTGTCTCATCTGGTACAGTGCTGAGAACCTGCATCCTTCACTAAAGTCAGAAGGAGCCAAAGATGAAAATGTTTAGTTTCAATTAATAACTAACACACTAATCAGAGAGATCCTTGAATGTAGAGAGCTTGAATTAATTAACTACGATTATAGATAATCTATTTTTATTTATTATAGAATAATAAACTATAATTATTTCAAATTTCTTTGTTTAGTAGGAGCTGCTGTCCTGAGGTCCTCTTTGTTGCCTCACTGTGTGGAGGGAGTATTAAGTATGCAAGAAAAAAATTCAAAAGAACAAGATGTTCAACAAAGGAAATGAACTAGATAGAACAAGATACAAAGAGAAGAAGCATGGAACTTTGGTGTTTTGGCAAAGATGAGAGAGAGAGAACCAGTATCTAAAAACCCCACATCACAATAGTCAATAAAATATATCTCTTGTTTTGCCTGTTCTGGTTTGAAACTGTGTTATTCCCTATCTGCTGCTATTTTCTACAGCCTTCATTGATAAATCACCAAAGCACCACATATTTTTTGTGAAAGTCTCTCGACTTTTTCTATTCACATTTTTTAGAGCTGCACAAGTATTATGTTTTGTCCAAAAGGGGTGAATCTGCTCCTCAGAGCTTTGAACACAGGATGTTGGAATATGAGACTCAAAGCCTTCTTGCAATACTCCTGAAATTAATTCTGCAGGTTGGGATTGTTCTAGGAAAAAAAAAAATCCACCTGAGAATAGCCAAGAATATGAGCTGAAGAAAACCTGCATTTAGGTATCACCTCCCAGTCAGGGATATTTGCAGACATCAGTCTGGTGTCGGCAGCCAGCACTCAGCAGATATTTCCATATAAATATCTTGTATTTCACTTGGGTGGATTAGCTATAGTGTTCTTGAAGGCATATAACCATCTCTGCTGATTTGGAAAAGGATTCATTATTTCTTTCAACAGTTGCTGCCTATATCATAATTTGTTTGTGTTTTATTCCAGAAGTCTGTCCCACTGATGCCTTGAATCCCCATACTAACAGACACAATGCATGCCAGGAATGATCCTATGTCACATCCTTTGCAAGTGAAAGAACTTATTAACTCTTGGATTTGTTGTTATTAGTATATATCTTTTGTGATTCTGGCAGCAGACCAATAGAAGCAAACTCTGTCAAATAAGCAGTGGGAGTTACTGCACCTGACCCTCCTGTTTCACAGGTTGGAGGTGCAGGGAAGTTGCAGATAATTTAAGAACATCTGTACTTTCTGACATAAGTGGTGGGGAAAATGCATCTGCTGGAAATGAGATGGTTCTCAAACTAAGATATGTAACATTTTTGAGGAAGTATAAGTTTATTCAATATGGAAAATCTGAACAAAGAAAAATTGGAACTGTGGGAATGTGAATGGGAGCAAGATTAGAAAAAAGGGAAGTTATATTCACATCCCAACATAAGTTATAACAACCTGGAAATTATAGGGTTAAATGCAGTTGCTGCTTCCAGGATGGAATGCAGCTGGCATGCAGGAAATGCATTCCATGACAATTCACCACACACAGAGCCTGCAACCTTAAGCACATGTTAAGAGGAAGGAAATGGAGGGTGGAGCAAAGTGGAGACACCTTGGCCCGGCTCTGTTGAAATCCTTGCAGGGATGGGAGCCCAGTGGTGCCGTGGAGCCAAAAAACTGCACAGCAGCTGCCACCCATGGGAGAGAGGAAATGTTTTGCTGCTGAACCAGCAGCTGAGGAGAAATTTCTCTCCTTGAACTTGATCATTTATAATATAATTGCAATAGCAACACACATCCAGCCAAAATTACCTGCCTCCCAGGTATGATCACCCCACTGGGCATGCACCCCACATTTTATTGGCTGTGTTTTTGAGAGTGAAGCAAGAGAATTTTATACCAATCAATAATAAAAGTATGTGTGACCAGAGCCACTAAAAGCTCCATCTAAATGTAAGGACATAGGGTAAAAGTGATTTAGGGATAGGGAGAAGTTAGGGAAGACTCCATTGTAACTTTAGGGATCAGTTGATTGGTTGAACTTGCCTTCTTCTACAATGGGACACCTGTTGGGCAAGAACCATATCATATGGGTGCTAAATTATTATTCTGATCTAGATTTCTGTAATGATTAGAGTTTGTCTGTATGTTGCTTTGAATTTGTCTTTGCAGTCCATCATTATTACTGTCAATCTTTAAATCTTAACCTGTCCCAATTTCCTATTACCAGTGTGTTAATTAATAAATTGTGTAATTTTGTGAAGTGTTTAGTGTGAGTCCTTTTACGGGACCAGATATTGCTGGCAGTGGAGAACATACCTGACTAAGAGTGGGGAGGTGCAGGAGGGGCTCTCTCTTTGTGAATTGCCATAAAGGTTTCACCCCGATACGCTGCTGGTGCTGTCCCTGAGCAAGCCAAGCTGCTCTGGGGTACAGCGGGCTGGTCACTGGGGCCCCTACAAGGGGCACTGACTGACTGCAGGGGCACAAGGTTCTCAGCCTTCCTGGGGCATTGACAGGCCAACCAAAAACAAAGTGTTTGAGGAAACCCTCCTTTCACGTGAAAAGGGCACCTTATCTTGCAAGTCCTACTCTTGCAAGTCATAGCAACCTTTCTCCAATGTGAGGAAGGAAGCAATGGTCTTACTATCCTGCAGACAGCAGAGCCTAAACCAAACACTGAGTCATAGGTAATAATTCATTTCTAAATTCCTGTCTTCAAAAGAGGTCTGCCTCAATGAAGGCTTAGTGAAAACTGGGGAAGTCAGAGCTTGGCTCATGGCGATGTTTATTAATAATTTATTCCAATATCCTTTATGCTCTTATTTCCAATGATTGATGACTGTTTGTAAATAATTGTTTATCAAAAGTGTCCTTCTAAGCTGAAGGCTTTATTGCCAAGCCTAGAAACTATGTAAAGATGTAGAAGCAATTTATTTATATAAAACCAAAGTAAAAATCAGTGGTTCACAGTGTTTATAATGAGTAATCAATATAGCTTGTGTTCTGCTGTGCAGTGAGAAAAAATTTAATTCTGGCCAAATGTTATAAGGAAAGGTTGATTATGTAGGCTTGAATTCTGTGGATTTTGGGTGGGTGTTTTGAGTAGTATACAAACTCTTTTAGGCTGTACTAATGAAGGCTGGGATATGATCCCTTATGATCCACATGGAAGAGAATACTCTCTGATTTCTTGCCATGAATACTTGAATTTTTTTGTTTTGGGATTAGTAAAAAATATTTTCCATGAAAATTTTGTAAATCACACCCTTCAATTAAATAGGTTTAGAGATCTGTGCTTTGGCATTTACTGAATGTTGTAAATGACATGAATATGATACTGCTATAGAAAGAAAAAGCCCTCTTGCCAAAAATGCTAAGCACCTAAAATTTCCATGTAAAAAAATATTTCTCTTCCTTTCTGCACAGCAATAATCTCTTACTTTGTCACTGATCATTATTTTGATTGCCAATGTAATACAAGTATCTTTTCCTACATAACAGAAAAAAAACTTCTATCAGAAAATCAGCTCTAATACTGCAAGATAATTTACAAAAGTGAAAACATAAAGGCAGATCTTTAAACCTCTGGCTCCCTTACCAGAGTCAGAGAAGAGGACGTATTATGCAAGGACAAAAGTAATGGGGTTATTTCATAATTTTGGATTTAAATTAGGACTTATATTTCCTTGGTGGTTTATATTAGATAAGCAGATACAACTCACATGCCAAAAAACTCTGAAGTATCTGTTCATTTTCTTCTCAGGACTTTCAACTCAGGTGTTTTTTAATTTTTATTTTATGACAGATCCAGTTGTTCTCAGATGGAATTTTGCTGGCTTAACACCTCAACATTCCTATTTCAGACGTAGAGCATCAGTTTTCTATTGTATCTTTCAGAGGAAAAATAAGAGGAAATGGTAGTTATAATAAAAATTAATAATTTTATAATAATGTCTTGTAGTACAGGAAAAACGTATTTTGCTACACAGTTTATGTATGTGTACAAGCACACTCTTGTTACTAAAAAAATTAATTTTGCTCTTTAAATGAGTCAGAGAAACATCATGGTTTTAAGGCCAAATATATTTTCTGTCTAACTGCCTAAGATTTCCATTAAAGGGTCAAGAAGACTTGCAAAATTCAAGATGAGGAAGTCTAAGGATTTTACTGTATACATTTAAATATGTATATAATTTTGAAATAAATAGTATTTTAACTACTAGAAATATACTCACTATTAGGTACACTGTTTAAGTCAGTAAAGATAAGAATCATATTTTCTTGTTTATAAGTATGCATGTAGTGCTTTATAGCTATGAATAAGGGCTGAATTTTGAATTGTTCCATATAAGACATAAAAGGGAAAGAAAAGGGAAAGTGAAGGAAAAATCCTTCCTCTTTCTGGGCAAGAACTGCTCTGATCTATGATCCAGTCATATGGAATAAGAACATTATCTTTGCCAGCCCTGCAGAAAAGATATTAGAGACTGTGAAAACTGTTTCTGTATGGCTGATCCAGTGTCCAGTTGAGCAGAGCTAGCACATTAGAAAAGTAATTTACCAATGGTGTTGAAACTGTGTTTCATATGCTTTAGTAGAAATTAGCTCACAGGAAAAGGGCTACCTTTCTTTCAGTGAAGTCCTTGGTTCTTATGATTCCTCATGTCATTCTGAGGAAAGTAACTGTTTGCATTAATGACAACTCCTTTTCAGAGGCTATTTTATAAGGTTGTTAGCCTAAGGTAGGAAACTGTGAATTATCATTATTAAAGGGAACTCAGAAAGAAAAAAATTACATGTTTACAATAAATCAACACAATTGTAATACAGCAAAGAAAATCTGTGAGTATTAAGATTCATAGGGCAGGAGACCTCTTTTAGCACAAAAATTGTTGACATCAAATGTTGCATATGACCTATGGTGTAAAAGTTTTTCTCATACCCATAAAGCAGAAATACACAGAGATTCTATATCATGGTCCATAAAATATTGACTCATGTTTACTCACTTTCTTTCAATGCAGTTTTCTATCAGCTATCCTGAAAAGTAGAGTCTTCAAAAGACAACCTTATGGATCTGGAGAAACAAAATAAATACCTCTTGGCCCCTTCCCTATGGCCCTTGATGAACCTAAACTGGGAAACCAAAGTGATATATGTGAACCAGAACTTTTGAACAGACTGAAATTCTACCTACCCGCAGGAAAAGAAATTTATCTCTTGAAATGTGTCACAGTGCAACATCAAGCGGCAGGAGCAAATATGATTGTCTATATGATTATAAACTAGTGACTGCCTTATTAACTCTGGGTTTAAAAGTGTACGTGCACAGGGAAACTCATTACTGCCAAGAGATGCATGGAACAAGCAAAGCAAGCGTTATTATCCCAGGGGTCACTGACAATAGCAGGAAATAGGATTATTGCTCAGAGGAGAGTGGACAGATGGCTAGATAAATGTGATTTCAATAAGAATTGACTTGTGTAGAATTGATTTAATGACATTTAAAAGGGCATCCACTGTGTTAGTCTCTGTGGCCATTCTGTGTTCTTCCTATAATATTAGTCCTTTGTTTCTTTCCCCAAGCACAATGTGTTATGGAATCCAGGGATATTGGGATCCTGGGAGAATGGTAGCAAAGTCCTCCCTTGCTGGATACCTCAGAGGCTGCTGTGATTGCTGTCAAACTGTTTCTCTGCATCCCTGCCTCCCTGTTGTCAGGGGCAGAAGCTGTATCCTTGCTCAGAAGCTGGCAACCCATGACCCTGATACTGACACCTGTGACTATGAATACCCCCTGAAATCTATGAACCCCTTGATTCTAAATTTTGGATTGCATGGGTTAACTTTTCAGAAGCAAATATTAAACAAAAAGCATATGCTGGTGATTCCAGTTATGCTTTACTAGTATAATACATAGCAAAACACATCCAGATAAAATCTGCCAAAATAGGCAAAATATATTCAATATATTCTTTTTCTCACTTCAATGCAATTCATGCCCTTTGAATTCACAGAGTCTTTCAGTTCATGTCTTGCTCATGCATGCTCTTCCCTCTTTCCATGTTTGCCTCCAGTGTTCCCCCTTACATGGCAGCTAATTCTCCTGTCTCACCCTGCTCCCTTGGGGAGCAAGCTGATTGTGGTCTGCCTCTATGGCTCTGGGATTCTGATTAATTTATTCATCAAAGATAGGAATACTATGTTCTGTATCTGTAGTTATGCACTTTCTACTACATGTTCCTTATTCTTTAAAGGAAATCACGGTCCAAGGTGATTTTTGTCAAACAAGTTGCTATTGACACACACCTTTTTGGTAGCATGGAAAGAGTGTGATGTTTTATTTCAGCAAATGCTGTGAATGGAACCAGCATCTTGGCTAAAATCTGACTTGTACTGCATGTTTTATCAAGAAAAGATAATTGGTGGCCTGGGAAATGAAACAGTGCTCTGCATGTAAGTACCATAATTTTCTTAAAGATATTTTTTAACAAGATTGCTAGTATACTGTGTTGTATATGCTTCTGAAATGTCTGATTTCCCTCAGAATATGGGCATGGTCTGAAAATGTGTACATGAAAGAAGAGACAGTCCATCTTATTTCCTTCTCTGGACCAGACCCAGAGAATGAGCAGTATTGGAAGTGCGCCATGATTAACTAGGCTATGTACTGAAGTTAATGGATTTTATGAGCATGACAATTCCATATTTATTTGAGTACATTCAATGAAAAGTTAATTCTTAACTCATTGGTCTGCTATCTAATTTCTGTCAATCTCCCAGGCAAGCTAATTTAGTGGATTTAACACATTTGTAAAATGGATCAATCATAGATTGTGCATGGAAATTTGAATGCATTTATAATGACATATGGCCATTAAAAATAGCCTAGTACTAATTCTGTGGTACTGCCTGCTAAATCTATAGACCTTGCTAATTTTCAACAAGTTACTTTATGTTCTGATGGGTTTGTGTTTGATGATGATTAATTCCACAGCAAAAGATTAGTCTCAGCTTTTGACAGTTATTGAACAATATATGGAAAATAAAATGTGTTAATTAAGTAAAATTCTCACCTCCTAGAACATACTTTATTTCACATATAAGAAAAGGTATTAAAATTACACTATAGCCAGAAGGAGAGAGAGAGAGAGGATTTGCAGCAATTTTTTTTTTTTTTATTTTGGACTAGTATTAGTTGTCCCATTTTTGTCTGGGAACAAAGTACATTTTCTTTCTAGTAGCTGGTACAGTGGTGTTTGGATTTAGTGTGAGAAAATATTGATAACACACTGTTGCTTTAGTTGTGGCTAAGCAGTACTTACTCCAAGTCAAGGACTTTTCAGTGTCTCATGCATTGGTAGTAAGGGGCTGCGTAAAAAGCTCTGCAAGAGCATGGCCAAGACAGCTGACCCAAGCAGCCCAAAGAAGAATTCCATGGCATAGAATGTCATGCCCAGCATATAAACTGGGAAAGTTACACATCAGGGGGGCTGATTGTGGGATGGTCTGGGTCTCCGTTAGCAGGTGGTGAACAATTTTATTGTGCATCCCTTGTTTTTCTTGTGTTCTGTTACTCTCTCTCCCTCTCCTTATCATACTATTACTATTATTATATTTTGTTTCAATTATTAAACTGTTCTTATGTCAACTAATGAAGTTTACCTTTCCCTTTCAAATTCTCCTCCCTGCTAGGGAGGAGACAAGGGCAGGAGCGAGGCAGGAGGTGAGGGAAGTGAGCAAGCAGCTGCATGGTATTTAGTTGCCGTCTGAGGTTAAACCACGACAATAGTCTACAGCAATTTGAAATGTCATAAAAATTAAAAGCCAATTTATTTAAGAAGATGATTTTCATGATAGCTTATAAAGTATTTGCTTTGGGCAGTAATATTAGATAAGGCAAAGCAGCTAATATTTTTTTAGATTAGGCTCAGATCAGCCTGAGAGACCACCCTTGAGTAATGTTACAAGCAGGTGACATCCGAGCCTGGGAAAGTTTCCTTAGGAATCGGAATGAACTAGAATTTAGAAAGTTAGGATGGGAGTAGATATTACAGGGTATCACACTCTAAACTTGATCTAAAACCCCTCTGCAGACTTTGTGGCACTAAGTAATAAAGAAAAATTAAAGGTTCAGATCCTTTTCTTTATGCTTGTGGCAAAATTCCCTTCTCTATGCTTTGAAAAAGACAGTAGGACTCCCCTCTGTGTAAATAAAACTCTCTTTCAGGTAAAGTAGACTGTGATTATTTGTTTATGTCTGAGATTTGATTGCAACTGTGGATCCTGAAAATAGAAAGAAACAAGTGGTGTGAGCAAATGCAGTCTGGAGGAGCATCTAATCAAGGGACAATCAGTCACTGAGTATTTCTTTATGATTCTGACTGCTGAGACTTAATGTAAATGCTACCTCTGTTGAGTAAAAAAATAAAAATAAAGATAAAAATAAAGAATTATAAGTTGAAAACTGGAGTGCCCCATGTCAGACAATGTGGCCTGAATTCTGCGCTTTCTTTTGCCAGTTTAAATGAAATACGATTTACATCTGTAAAAACAGAAGAGGAATCAAATATTTTCAGTGTCCATTTTGAAGAATCCCCTTTAGCCATACAGTTTATTTTTGAAGCTTAAGAAATTTTCTGACTCAAACATTTGTCCTTAATAGGAGTTTCTCACAGGGTGAGCTAAAATGCTCTATTTATTTTAACGAGTCTTTTCCCATAATTGAATGAATCCTTCAGAATATGAAAGTATGCAACTGTTCAATATGGTAAGTATTAAAGACACATTGCCATTTTCCATTGTTTTATTTTTATGCAAGAAAAATGAATCAGTACTACATGAATCTGTTAATCACTTGCCTCCTTGGGTGCTAACTGAATGCCCTGCTGTAATGGTACTGTAGCTCTTTTGTAATTTAATTAAGTTTATCTGAGTTGATTTTATTTTAGGGTCTTTTTCAGTTTTGGTTGTACATGACTTTATGTAACAAGGACCAGATTCTAACCTTGTTACTTGCCCTTTTGCACTTCAAGGGTTGTGTGAAGAGGCTGCAAAGAAACAACTGAAAAACAAGCGGAGATTCTTTTACCACAAGGAAATATTGTGTTTCTCTGAGAAACATGTGGACAAATCAGTGTTAACTTGTTCAGGTGACTACAGCCTGTGCGGGTTAGAGATGGAGGGTCTATTAATGGAATATGTCTCAATTAGATACGGGCTTTCGCTCATATAATTTATTAATGGTAACATATTTTTTCCATATTTAGATATATTCAGAATAAAATTTACAACCAGAAAAGGAAATGACACAATACTATTTTAAAAAATAGTTTCCTGGATTTCTCAGTCTAGAAATGTAAAATGACTTGTAATTTTGCAAAGAAATCAGTTCTCCTCAGATGAAAAACTGGTAGAGATATACCAATTAATGTTTTGAGTCAGTGGTTGTCTAAGTTGATTAACAGTGCCCCAAAGCCATTGTAAAGGTAAATGTTCTGACATTTGTAATTGCTGAAATAGTACATAGGTCATTCTGACATCAACGTTAATGATAAGTTAGCAAAACATCATCATCTATCATCCTCATGCCATGGGATGACCTGACTTCATATATTATCAGCTGGAGCAATGACTGAATAGAAGTCAGGTCAAGCAGTCCCTGGCTTGTTTAAGAATGTGCACCATCCTCTGAAACAAATAGCAGGTGTTTCACTGAGATTATAGGGAAGAGAAATCTTTGTGTGCCTTATGGCTGATGTCTTCATTTCTGCTCCCAGAGGATGTATAAGTACAGCATCTTATCTGACATAAATTCAATTATGGGTAGGTCTGCCACAGAAGAATTACTCCTGAGTGTATACTAATTGACTGAATAGGAACCAGAGCCTATAATGGGGCTTTTCCTCTGCTGAACCTGACACACACTAAGGGAATGCCACATAGGAGAAAGGGGACTTTTAGAATTCCAGAACTCAAATACCTGTGGATATGGAATAAAATATTAGATGGCTTAGTATTTTTTGTTATGGAATAACTATAAGGATTATACACATGCAAGGAGAAAGTGATATTGACAGGACCGTTAGAACTAGGCATGTACTTAGGTGGCTTGCAGACGTTTCCCATCAACATGATCAATTCAGTGAAGGAGATTGAATTTCTCATCTTCTTGACTTTGTAAAATTCTAGATCTGCTGTGTGCACAAAACGTCAGTTCTCATTAGTCTGATGTTGCTTCCAGATAAGTACATTGTGTCTTGTCACAGATAAGTGACTGTCAATAAATTATTAGAGTTAGCAAACAATGTATACTTTGAATAAAGAACCACAACCCAGAGTAATTGTACAATCCCTATTTTTCCTTTGAAAATAATAAAAAATTTATACTTCATTTCTATATACTTCTATTTTTTTTCTATAATACATTCAAAACTGAAGCTTCACTAAAACTTTTTTAAATTTTGATGCTTGCATTGAAATTGAACAGGATGCAAGTGTTCATCATTTTATTATTTGATCCAAGTTTAAAATATGAAAAAAGTAAAAGTGAAAATGTTTTCTAGCAGTGAAACTGCATGTTAAATTAATGTCTTAATACTTCTCCAGAAATAATTCCAAGTTAGGCAAAGCCTACAGGGTGCTTGTTTGAGACATTTATTGCAGGAGCTCTCTGTTATCAGGGAGTGAGAACTGACTAGCAAAGAAGATGGAGATTAATTCAGACACAAAGTAATTTGGGCATTCAAATATTTTTATGTTCAAGAGAAATGAAAAGGCATGGTTCTTATTAATTTCTGTGACTACATATATGGTATGAAGTTCTCAGATACAGACAATTTGCCTGGATCTAGAGTGCCATCTCTTTCTTTGTTATCCATTCTTTCATGATTTAGTCATATCGGCAACACCAAAATTTTTATTGCTGAAAATTCCACATCAGTGTTAGAATTTATCAAGATATGTTGTAATCTTGTGACAAAGAGGATTGAGTGTGAAGGTTTTATTTCAACCATATCCACCTTTTGGAGAAATGAATATGGAAAGGCTATTACTGTATACTTCATTTCCCATAAGCTACTCTGCAGTAAAATGTGAGTTGTCACAATAAAGCATCATGAAAGGCAATGAATACCTGGGGGAAATATTCAGGCCAGATTGAGGCACTAGTCTAGTGAGACCTTGCAGAAATTTACCTTGCAGACCTGTTTTTATTTTTAAAAATTAGATTCTTTTTTCCTGCCACTCCCTCTAGTAATATGTGAAGCAGGAGTACTTGGCTGCTTTCTCTGAGCTTGAACTTTTCTCAGCAGCAGCAATATCAATACACTTCAGAGAAACTATCTATTTCTTTTTTTCTTCAACCTTCATGCCCTCAATCTATTTCCACTACTACTCCCCAATATATTTACTTTTATTTATTTCTATATTTTATCCAGATCTTCTGGACACCCTGATTCACATTCTGTCCTCTCTGTCACCAGCCACTGTGTGCTACAATGTGTTCTGTGTCCTGAGAATTTGGACTGGTTCACTTAGATCACTGTAGAAAATAAATCTCTTTCTCCCTTTCAGGAAAAAAAAACCCAAAACAAATAAACAACCAACCAACCAAAAAAACCCACCTAAAAACCAAAATACCCCCAACAAAATAAACTAACCATAACTTGTTTTTTTACACAAAATTACTTTTAAAAAGAGGATGTTTTATTGCACCTAATAAGTAAGACTGCCGTCAAAACACTTGTGTTTGTTTCTCTGATCATATGTATGTAGTTCGATTGAAGGGTAGATGGAATTCAGAAATGTTGCACAAGGTAAAAATGAGGAGAAATGCAGAGAGAGTGTCTCATAGCCAACCCCATTTTATTTACTCAGAAGATGAGATACTAAAAATAGTGGAAACAACCCAGAGGGTTCAGTAGGTTTTTTGTTATACTCTTCCTTCTTTGAGTCAGTGTGTGTCTCATTTGTACTTCCTACAAAAACTGTTTTTTGAGTGGTTTGATTCTGTTGATTTGGGAGTATAATATCTTCATAAATACATGGAGCCAGGCAGACCTGCAATTAACACAGCTAAACTGTGTTTGAGCTGAACCAGCCTACACAGAGCCTATACTTTTACATGGTTTATCTATGAACTTGCCAGTGTAACCACAGCTAGCAGAATAACCTCAGATCTGTGTGTACTACTTTAGTCACTCCCTCAGAGCTCCTGTACTTAAATCAGAGTTAGCTCACATAATAAAAAGCCAGGTGAAAGCATAATTTATTGAAAGAGATGCTGTAGCTTACCCAACTCTTTTCAACTACTTTGTATGAGAGTTATATTGTGTGACAATGCCTTTCACATTATGAAAAGCAGATCTGAAACACTGAGGGAATTCAAGCGAATATTATGTGATCTATCTTACAGCACCTTACACATCACTTCTGAATCTGGCTCACAGATCCACTGCCTTGAGAAGAGGGAACAAGACACCCACAGCAGCCAGCCAGTGAAACAATAGCTTAACATCAGGGGAAAATATTTAGGCAGACAGTGTTGTAATGTGAATAATTATAGAACAGTAACTTGATAGGGAACAGAAAAAACAGCTTCAGACTTAAGTGAAATAGCAGATATGTAAGTATGACATACAGTTGAAGCTGATCTTTTTACCCTAACTCTAAGGTAAGGGCATATTAAATTATCACTGCTAGGAATGACTTATTTGGAGAAAGTTTATTTACAGCACTCAGTTCTCTTTCTCTTTCACCAGAGTAGAGCACATGGAGGTGTAGCTGGAGAAACTCCTCCAAAGCTGAAGCTCTGAGGCTTTGCACTAGGCCAGCCTGGAGAGCCACAGGCATAACACCCACTGACTGCTGCCAGGACTAGCTTTGGAGGGTGCACTCTCTTCTGATGACTCTCAGGCTTCTTGGTTTGTACAACTATTTGGAATACTCAAAGAGCAATCTGACATGAACTCCCAGAATTATCACTTCCATTCTTCATTGTGGCTTATAGAAGTGTGTATGAAGGGAAATATGTATACTGGAAAAATAAACCATGTCACTTAATAACATTCAGTGGTCTTCAGAGAGTCATGTGAATATACATTCCACTAAATAATGCAGCTGTGTATGTCAGTAAACAAAAATGCACTTTATAGTGGTAAAACAGTTTAATTAACATAATATTTTTCAACGAACGCAATTTTATTCTATGGAAATTTCATACAAATTTCTGGTAAAGTTGTTTTTAAATTACAATGCCTTAAATAAATAATTATATGAGTGCTGATCTGAGCACATTGATTTCTCTTGTAAATGCATCATAGGTAAAAAGTCAGCATATGCATTTTAAAATGGGTTAGAGTTTTGTTAAAAAAGGCAAAGATTTCTTCATAATGGGGAAGACTTATTAAGAAAAATAACAACAACAATAATAGCATAAATAATTTATAAATTAACCCTTATTTAAATGCTTTTATTTATGTTAGACATCCCATGATAGAGGACCTGATGTCCATGTTAATCTGTGGCTTGCAGAACCTTTGAACTATTATGCTCTTTGTAATTTAGCAGTTCTCCCAAGAGATCGGTGGGGAAACCTTCATTGATTTCAGAGGAGGAGATCAAGACTGACTAAAGACTTTTGAGTATTCACTCAGACTTTCTTTGAATTGAGTTCTCAGATTCAAAAGTTTTAGGCATAATGCTTTAATATTTAGTATATAAATCACCTTTGAGTGTTATCCATAGTAATGAAAAATAGCAGAGAAAAGTAAATCAGTTTTTGCATGCATTTACTTCCGTCCATGGTAAAAGCATAAGAGGGTTTTCAATGTTAAAACAGTTAATTTTAAAATGTAGAGGAAAGCAAAGTTTTACATGGGGAGTTACTATGTGGAGCTCATTAACACAAGATAGGCATGCAGCCTAGTAATTTAAAAAGCATATTTCAGCATCACAAAAATGAGAAAAACATTTTTTGTGGTAATTCTAGTATAAAATTTTAAGGACTATCAATCAAGTTTCAGAACACAATTTATTCAATAATTATGGTCAGGAAGAAATGTTTCCTTCACTTTCCTCTGGAAGCGTAACATTTCTGATGAGGACCATACTGAATGATTCAAAGGCAATTTTAACACTACAGTCAGGCCACTTTTTGAAAGATTTTGAAAAGGTTGAAAAACTTAAAATAGTCATTTGCAATTGTTCCTGGTATTTTGTTTTCTTTTGTTAAAAGCATGATAGACAGATGGCTAGAATATTCTATGGACTGATAAAACAACAGCAATCAGAAAATTAATCTGCTCTATGCAAGTGTAAATAGAGTTTCATTCTTTTACTCAGCAGCTTGGAGAAACTTTTAGTTTTATCTATTTATCACTGGCTATTTATTCACTGTGTATCATGTCCAAACCTGTAAGAGAAAGCTTAAGTATTGAGCTGGCTTGAATTTGAAATATATGGTTGTGATATACGAGTGTGAATTTGCATTTGAGCACCTCTTTGCAGCTGTTGAGGTATCCTACCGACTGCAATATATTTGGGAGCTTTCCAGAAATCAATGAATAAAATTTCAAGACTCAGTCTCATTTTTCCTCTTAGGTCAGAATGGGTTGCCATATTTCATTTGTTGTCTTCATTTTTCATTTGTTGTTGTGTATGGGACTTCTACAGCCATTTTCAATTCCTATTTTTTCATCTAAAAATCCCTATCAGAGTTTTTTTTTCTTTGATGCACTTCACAACTTTCTGGTGCTGTCTTATTTGTATAATGTTGAGAATCAGTTATTTATTCTGAGTTTCAAGTATGGCAGCTAGTTAATTGAGTTTTCTTCTCAGAAGATGCAAATGGTTTTGTGAATATTTTTTTTTGAAGCCATGTAACATTTTAGCACCTTGTAATACTCAGGGGCAGAAGAAAGAGAGAGAAAGAGGGAGAAAATTTATTTCTTTATGTATCTTTAAATATAATTTTGGCAAGTTTTTTGTAATGACTGATTATACTTTGAGATACTTTGTTTTAATGGAGTTTAGGTAAAATTTTCTAATCACATGAGTTAAGAACTAAGTCTGCTATTATTTTCTTGGATCAGCTTTTCTTTTTTCTTAATGATTAATTTTCACTTAGATCATCTGAGTAACTTTGGTTTGGAGAGTGAGCTAAGAAATAGTTAGGATGTAATTAATACTTAATTTTTTTACTGAAAAAAGTTTCAAAGCAACAAGTGAATAATGATTTTATAGAGTTTAGAGACAGACAATTTATGCCTGTATCTGGTTCTACCCTTCTGTATGAAATCAAAATGCTGGTTATTTTAATAAAATTCAGTGAGTATACTGCATATCAAATTACTTTGATTCAAATTTACTGCACAGCAACAGAGGTATGACAGTTGTTTCTCTATAATGGTGAGGAAGATCAAGAAAACTTAAACACACTAAGCTGGAAGATGGTTTTAAACTGAAAGAGGGTAGGTTTATATTCTTCACTATGAGAATGGTGAGGAGCATGAACATATTTCCCAGAAAAGCTGTGGATGCCCCATACCTGGAGGCATTCAAGGCCAGGTTGGGTGGGGTTTTGAGCAATCTGATCTAGTGAAAGATGTTCCTGTCCACGGAGAAGAGGGAGTGGGAAATAGATAAACTTTAAGGTCCTTTTCAAAGCAAACTGTTCTGATTGTAAATGAAGAGTAGATATTATAATTTAATACAATAAGGCACCATAAATAAAAGTTCAACCCTTGGCAAATGTATTATTAAAATAAATTCCACACAGAATTTTAATTTTCAATGTTTTGTGTAGAATAGACTATTTAAAAGGGGACATTGACTGGATATTCAGATGAGAGGCAGTTCCAATACTACTGAGGTTATTTGTGTGCATTAATTCATCAATGAAAGGTGTAAAATACCTTTATGTTCCTGACTTATTTTTGTTTTCTTTGTGTAAACCAAGTTTAATAAAATGGTTATCTAAAATAAGTTTCTTCATTCTGGTTAGACTGCATTGCGTTTACGGCTGCTCTTAGCTAGACTTCAGGCTTCATTTTATGAGATAGCCATTATTTTAAAGCGTGAGGCAAAGCAAATTCAAGGATAGAAAATTAGACTTTTAGAGAGTTTTGGAGCTGATAGGGTATTTAAAGTGATGAGTTCAAGATCTACCAAAGTAGAAACGTAGCAGTTTTGTTGGAGGAGCTGTAAAATGGAATGGCAAATGATGATAGTGGAGGTATTTAAAAGAAATCTGAACAATAGATTTGATTGCTTAAGACTGTAAACTTCAACTTAATATTATAGATATTGTTATTGAAGGGTTTTCTGGCAAGACCAAAACCAGATTTTGAAAGTTATATTCCACATACTTTATACTTTCACTTATCTGCAATTCTGTGATCTTTGATTTACCAGTATGAAACCATTTAGATTCCAATTTGAAGCTGACTAGTCTTAAATGAATGCTTAAATATACATTTCTTATTAAAACTAATATTTGTAATAATATGCATTCTATGAATATGGTTTTCAGGTTTTAACTTTCCTTAGCCCTTCCAGAGAGCTATAAGAATATTTTAATTAATTCAATCTAGTAATTCTTCTCCTTCTAAGGAACAGCAGATGTCAGATTTTCTTATCATTGGAGAAAAATTTTATATCTATATTTTGAGTAAATTTGGAATTTATGTTATTCTGGTTCCACATATTCACCAGTGCTGGAACACATGCCATCACAAATAGTATAGAAATAAATAAAGATCACTTGTGTGTTGAAATCAATAATGATTCCACTCCATGGTTAAAAAAGAAAAAGCATAATCTTTAAAAAGACCCCCAATCTTCTTTCCACTGTTTCCTTATAAAAGAAGTTTTTAATGAGTAAAAATGAACAAAAGTAAAAAAAAAAATAGGTCATCTGAAACAATGTTTTTTAAAATAAATATTTATCCTCAAAATTTATTCCATTTTATATGGTGATTAGTTTTAAAGAGCTGCTATATTTATTCCTCATTTCATTCATGCTGATGGGACTATATAGTGAAGATTTAGATTACTGATCTGAAAGAAACAGACTTTCTCTGCATGAAAGCATTCAAGTAGGATTATAGATGTTATTGTCTAGAAAATGAAATCTGTGTCCTTTGACAATCTAATCATTATCTTGTTACTTTTGGAGTGTTCCAAATCATGTTAAAATCTAGCTGATACAAATTAATTTAGAGATAATGCATTTATATTTTGGATTTAAAAGCAACACAAACCCATAAGCAGGAGTATATGAACAAAACAATATATGAGGATACTGATCTAATTCACTAATCTAGATACACAAATTCACCTAAATGAATTGTTGCAGTTATGCTGAACAGTTTATGGGAACAACTACCTCTCAGGACAGCTCTCTAGCACTGTTCTGGGAAAGGTGTTTTCATTGCTGTGGCACTTAAATATTCTAATTACGGACTACACAGATGCTTCCCCTTACGAGGGGTTTTAAAACCCCTTGGAGTTTACCAAAGATTATTTTACTACCATCAGATTATGAGTAAAAATATTACTGAAAGTGGATGAAGTGAATAAACTGAAGACCAGATGTGATCTATGTGAAATTTAGAGCTATTGCCTTCTAAATGGCATTTAAGAGCTTAGCAATTGATTCCAATTGAAATTTAGAATGGAAACTCTAAAAAGCCTTACTTAATAGACCCCTGTCTTTATGCCCCAAAGTATCCTTTAAAACCCATCAGTTAGCTGGATCACCTGGCTTTCTAATAGCTTCTTCTCTAGGGCAGAAATAGCACTGAATACTAAAAACTAAAACATGACCACAGGATAAAAGTCATTGTTGAAGGACAGTTTACTGTCTTAGACTTCACACTGTAACTCTATATTTACACTGCATGGACAGCTCAAGTCTGTTCTTGTCCATGAAGCTGCTCCTCCTCCTTGTGAATGTACATTACTCTGTGAATTCAATTTTGAAGACCTGGAGTAGGACTTTTTTTTAAGCAATGCAGACATATCTGATGACTTTCAAGTTATACTGCCATTAAGTATAAGATTTCTATTGTTCTTCTGACCAAACAGATAGATTCTTCTTAAGAGGGTATTCTCTACTAAGAATTGTGCTGTGGTTTAATCCCAGCCAGCAACTCTGCCCCACACAGTTGCTTGCTCCCTCACCCTGGTGGCATGGGGCAAAGAATCAAAAGTGTGAAACACAAAACCCATAAGTTGATATAAAGACAGTTTAATAAAGAAAGCAACAGCTGTGTCTGCTATCAGAGGAAAGCAGGGAATTAATTCACCACTTCCCACGGGCAGGCAGGTGTTCACCCACCTCCAGAAGCACACAGCTTCATTATGCATTATGTTTCTTTGGAAGGGAAACACCATCACTCTGTCTCTCTCTTCCTCCTTCTACCAGCTGTACATGCTGTGCATGAAGCCACAGGTCTGGACCATTGGTCAGTTGGGGTCAGTTGTCCTGGCTGTGTCACCTCCCAGCTCCCTGGGCATCTCTCTTGTGGGGTGGGGTAAGGGGCCGAAAAGACCTTGACTCTGTGTGAGCATTGGTCAGTAAGTGATCAATAATGAAATATTTCGGAATCACCAACACTGTTTCCATCACAAATCCAGAACATAGCCCCATATGTAAACTGCTGCATTAAAAATTTTGTCTATTCCTGCCAAAACCAGCATAATAGTAAAAAAAAAAAAAAAAGAGTAGAGTTTCTAAAATTATTTGTCTCCATGTTAATTTATGTGAAATATTAAAAAAGAGTAGCATAATGCAATCTGTTTTAGAGGGCTAGCTGGGAAAAGGTTAAGCAGATTCCAGTTAGTTACCCAAGATTATACATGCATAAAAGCATTGATGGCACTAGAGTGCCATGGGTGTTGTTGAAAATATAATCAGAGGACAATGAAGCTACACACTTGGAATTGAGGTGTAATTTGATGTGCAAAGTCTTTATTAGTCTATGAAAGGAACAGGTTGACTTTCAGGTTGAGTTTGTGTGGCTGGCAGAGGAGTTTTTGGTAATATTCACTGCTAGCAGTTTTATTATTGGAATCATTGGGACATAATGAACAGAGAATTAAATAATCATTTTCAAGGTAGGATTGAATAAAAAAAAGAAAAAAAACTAACCTATTGTTGAGGGAAATTACAGTAAATGTTGTCCAACAGAAACAGAGTTTGAATAAGACAGTTGTGAATTTAAAAGAAGAAGGGAAATGTTGTGTGTTATAAGAAAAACTGTTTTCTTAGAAATCAGTCATATATGAAGGAAGTGCTATTACTGCCTCAGCTTTGGATTCACCTTACTGAGGTCTCTGCCTCATTGTGCACCTTTCATTGCATACTAAGCCTTTTCCCCAGTCCTTCTTGTCTCCTGCTGCAAGAGAGCTTTCAAATATCTGGTATGGGAAAAGGGTAAATAGTTGGCTTTCTTACAGATACTTTACTTACATCTTTTTAAGGAAATGCATCCGTGAATTAAGTATTTATGAAGTGCTATTCTAAACTAGATCCTATTCTAAACTTATATCTGTTTTCTGACTGTGTAAAATATTGGAGACAGTAACTAAATATCTGAAATGGAGGGATGGTACAATCTGGTTTGTGGAAGATTCAGAATGAAGTGCAGTGCTTAGAGTTTAATGTTAATGCATGAAACTTAATCTTTTTTTTAAGTCTCATTTTTCATAGCTTTGATTGTTATGTCTTTTCTGGCCAACAGAAAATTGAATTGAGTGGCTAGAATATGAACATTAACAGAAATATTTGTTTCAAAACTGTTTCTCTTAATCCAGAATGAAATTCTCGGTCTGATGATTTTTTTTTCCTGGCGCAGATTGAAGTTTTAGTGACAATTTTCTGAGGGTTATATTTATCAAATAACAGATTACAACTACAGATAAAATTGTACCTAGAATTCTTGAAATATTAACTTTTTTCTCTGTGCATTATTTTGTGTAGTGACTGTTTTTTATTCTTGCATGTATCATAAAGACCTCGGTTTACAAATGCTGAATGCCAGGTTTGTATTAAATAAAATAAAATTATTTCTGTGCTACTAATTCTCTGTGCAGCTGCTACTGAGATGGAGATTCAGCTTTTGTTGGTAGGATAAAGAGAACTATTATAAAGACAGAGGAAATTGCAGAAAATATTTTGTTTTGTGTTGCACTTAAATGCTTTTTCCTTTAAGAAGTACATTGGTTGATTTAGAAGTTACCAGTCATATAAAATATGCCCTTTTTTCTTCCCTCTTTTTTCCTCTTCCTCTTCCTCTTCCTCCTCCTCTCCCCTTTCTGTTTAATTTTTCTTTTTTTAATCTTTATTTTCTATTTTCTATTATCTATTCTCTGTTTTCTAATTTATTTTCCCTTTTTGTTTTCCCTTTCTTGCTTCAGATTTTTCTCCCACAGTATAAGAATACCATGTACTATATGGTAGAATACTAGTTGATGACTGGAAAGGTCTTAGGTATTACTATATTACAAATAAGAATATCAAAATTCATGGCATCACATGTAGATTATTTCTGATTAATACTGTCATGAATCACTGTTTTAAGATCTCTTAAGGAATCACCATTAAAGGTAGTGGTAAAAGCAGATTTAATATTCAAGCAAAAGCATGACAAAGTTCATTGACAAAGTTCATTCTACTGCTTACCAAATGGTTAAAGCACACACAGAAAGAACAAACTAAAACCTAAAATCAATCAATCTAAACCAAAAACCAATTAAAAATTATCTATGGGGAAGCTGGAGATGCAGGGAAGAGGAAAGGGTAAGGGTAGAAAATTATAAGGATAAAAAGGAATAACAAAGACGGGTCCCATTTAATCACAAGGTTTAGACTAGACCTCCTTGCTAAACTGAGCCCCAGATCTGACCAACAGTTAAGCCCTAAAGATTTAACAGCACTTGAAACAGCACTTAATTGACAGATAAGTTAAGCAGTTTAACAAAAGAATCATTTACTATAGCTCAACAAATCTAAAGTACTGGAGAATCTAGCAGAGAACATTCATAGTACGTTTGCTATATCATATTCACACTCGCATGCACACAGATTTAAAGGAGCATGTACAGATCCAAAACAGGATGTGTAGGAGAGTGAATGCACTTCAGAAGGTTTAAAAGGTGAGGAGAATACACAGCCTGTGAAGAAGCCTTGTTGCAGCTTTGGGAGTTTCATCTGACACAGCAGGACAACAAATTATACCCAGCGCAAACTACAGTGTAAAGACTAAAAAAATCCCTAAAAAGAAAGTAATGGATATCATTGACAATGACTGCAGTAATGCCTTTGACACTTCCCCATAAATGCCTCAGAGAGAAGCCATTGAGGTTTGGGTTGGATGTACAGACAGCTGGACTGAAAAACTGGCCAAATATCTGAGCCCAGAGGGTGGTGGTTGGTGGCACAAGGTGTAACTGGAAGCTGGTAATTAGGCGTGCAACAACTCAGGGGACTGTATTGGGTTCAGGTTTTTTCAATATCTTCGTCAGTGATGGGGATGAGTGGACACAGAGTACACCTCAGCAGGTTTGCTGATGACACAAAACTGGGAGCAGTCCTGATACACCAGGAGGTCATGCTGCCCCCCAGAGGGACCCCAACACCATGGACAGATGTGCTGGCAGGAACCTCATGGAAGGTCAATAAGTACAAAGTCCAGCACTGGGGGAGGAACAACCCCATGCACCAAAGCATTCTGGGGGCAGATTTTCTGGAAAACACCTTTGATGTTAACCTGAGGGTTGTGGTGGACACCAGCTGAGCATGAGTCAACACTTGTGTCAAAGGCGGCTTATGATATCCCAGCTTGCATTAGGCAAAATATTGTCTGTGGGTGCCAATCTGCTGTTGAGGCCACACCAGGGGTACTCTATCCAGTTTTGGGCTTAGTACCAGAGACCCAGACACACTGGAGAGAGACCAATGAAGGGGCACAAAGATGATTAAGGGACGGGAGCATGTTTTCTATGGGAAAAGGCTGAGACAGCTGGAACTGTTTAGCCCAGTTCAGGGAAGATTTTATCAGAATATATAAATACCTGAAGGAAAGGTGCAATAAAGAAGGAACCTGGCTTTTTACAGCAGTGCCCAGCAACAGGGCCAAGAGGAATTTAAGTTTACAACAAACTTAGTATCTAATAATGATGTGACACAGCTAGCAATGGTTTTCTCAGGTTCATTGTGCTTGTCATTGTTCACCTTAGCAGTATTTCTTCCAAGAATTATTTGTGTGCCTTCTTCTGATATGTGGCTTATTTATGTTTTACTCAATGTACTTCTCCTTTAGAACTTACAAAGGCCAGAGTGCATGAGAACTTCTCTCAAAACCTGTATTCTGTATTTATGTCTGTAGGAATTGGGGGAAAAAAATTCCTTGCAGTTCAATCAATCAAACTTGCTTGTAAGAGTAAATATCTAAATAAGTACAGTAATAGCAAGAAGATGGAAAAAATCTTGGAAGGATCACTGCAAGGTCACCTCAACCACTCTTTCCATACAACACAAGAACAAAGGATTCTTTATGTTTATATGATTATTTATGTTTATATGATTTCGAGTGCCTAATTCCTTTTTGAAGCACTCAGTGATATATATTTAGAGACATTCAGCCAGCTATTCTCATGCTTTACTTTGCTTTTAGGTTTTTAGAAAAAAATTTTTAAGTTCAACCTCCTTTTATTTTTTATTTTCATTTTTAAATTTTTTTTCTTATTTTGGAATTAAACCTTTTACATTTTTTGTACACAATAAACTCAGAAAACATTCTTTCAAGATTTTTTTTTACTGTAAATGTCTAGGGTTTAAGACAAATATTTCTTTTTATTTATTTCATTGGGCAAGACTTGATCTTTTTTGTTGTGGCTGTTGTTTCATTGTTTTTTTTTTCCCTCTGGACTGCATTTCTGCATAAATCGTCTTAAAGTTTATGGACAAAAATTGATTAAATACTCCAGTTGAGGACCTACATTGGGGAATGGGGGAAAACCTTGTGACTTTTCCAGGGAAAGTTCCTTTTTCTGTCAATGAGAAGAAATAGTGACATTGAAGTCATTAACATTATTTTGATTTACCTCACTTAAAGTCTGGTAATTAATCAATACAAATGATTTAAAACATCTCCTAAAATGGCTTAATGATTTAGCCACGTGTTTTGACCATGTGTTTCTTTCAGTTGAGTCATTTATGAATCTTAATTTATACACTAACATATTGAATTATAATGACAGGGCAAGTTCCCAACTGCCATTGCATGCAACAAGCAGAAACATTATTTATGAGCAACCTTTAATCTCTAAGCAATATATTGACAATGTAAATAATTAACTAAAAGTAGATTGGAAACCTTTGGATCTGTTTGGAAATGTGATGGTCTTTAATGAATAGGGGCAAAAGAAAGAGTGGGAAATTTGGTGTGTATGTTTAATTTGTCTAAATAATTCATTAAAATACTTTATTTACAGATAAGATCAGCATTAGTTACTAATCAGAGTTACTAGCCATTCCTTGCTGCCATATTTAAATGAAAAGAAAAAAGAACCTTTTAAAATAATGTACCTATTGGCTTCTTTAAAGGAAATTTGACCCAATACTGTAAAGAGCAACCTGTGTTTGGATGGACTATAGGATATCTTGTGTAATCAGTTTCTTCCATGCCTGGCTTTTAATAAAACTATTCTCACATTCAATCTATCCACTTAAGCTCAATATTCCTAATCACCAAATAGAACCATACACGTTTCCTGCCCATTGACCAATAAGTAGTGATATAAAGCTACATCCTGAATATAGCTGTGTTCTTTCAAGACTAAATAACATCGCTAATTACACAGATAGATTTTTGATGCTTGTTAACTTTCAGACATTTAGACATGGATTTCCTGAGAAAAATGCTCAGATTTCTAATGGATCATCTGATAGCTGAAGTTAGAAAAAGCTAGCATGACAGCCAGCTGGATGAATTTGTAACACAAGGATTAGTGTCTCTTACATAGAATTCCTTTTGTCTTCTACAGAAAAGGAGATGTTCAAATTGTATTTTCACTTAAAAACCCCCAGGATTAGGGTTAACATATAAGTGGGTAGGATTTGACTGCTTTACATAGATGGGAAAAAAGGTTTCCTTTTTTTTTAAATCTCTTCTTTACTTAACATCTACTTCTATGTGTAGATATCCAACATTCTGAGTGCATGGCAAGAATGCATGGCAAAAGCACATAAGACATAGAAAAGGTGAAAATGCTTCATGAAGTAATTTGGAAATCCCAGTTCCAACTTTCTTGTGGTATACAACTTGCCAAATTGTTGCAGATCAGAAATAGCTTGTGCTTCTAAAATCAATATTGCATTGGGTGAAGTACACACTGAAACTTGATTGTGAATTGATTTACTGGATTTTTTTGATCTCCCATTATCAGGATAGCAGACTCTACCTATTATAGTAGCTAGGTTAACGAAGTAATATGCAAGCTTGTTGCAGGATTTCAAATAATCAGAGATTAATTGAAAGCAAAGGACATAATTCTGATCACAGTGTCGAGTGTATTGCGGCATTCTGAAAAATGTGGTTGCCATTTTCGTAACATTCATTACTATTTTTGCCATCACTTTTGTGGAGACTCTGTTAAATTAGTTTTCAAACAAGTTTCAGACTGTACTTGCACTGAGTCCAAAGCCCAGGCCTCTGTAACTGGCTTTTATATTACAAGGTTTCAACTCCAGTGCTAACTCCATAGCAGATGTTAGGTTGCAGCCAAGCTAATACACCCAAAAATGATCCTAACAGGAACAGAGGAAAAGGAGAGAGCCTGAGACATCACTTGTTTACTCTCATTTTTTACTTCTGATATCATCACTTTTATGCATGACTGCTGTCACTCCAGTATCTCATAAACCTACAGAGTTATAATCTTCCCTTCTATTCTGAGAAAGGGAATAATCACTTATCTGGTTATTAACTGACAAGATTTCATTCTTGTGAGTGCTCTTTATTTGCATACTTTTTATTCCCTATTTCCAGTCATGACCTTTTGGTCATCTTCTGGCTCACTGATTTTGGAATTAGCTTTTTTTTTTTCAGTCTTCATTACTATTTTCCTAATCTTAAACAGCTCATGTCTGGAACACTAATACTTAATCTCTTTAAAAATCTACAATATCATTTTTTAACAGTCACATTGTTTTTCTGATCACCTTAGCCTGCGTAAAATCTTGTGCAGTGGAAACAGCTGGTATCAAATCTAAGCATTCCTACTTTTTTTGAAGGAATGACACTAAACTTGTATTTCAGATTGTCACCTTGTTTCCTCCATAACTTAGCTACTTGTTTCTATCTTGGATGAGCTTATGTATGATACACAGTTCTGCATATAGAAATGTAATTTATTTTGGATGAAGGTTTCAAGCACTGAACCCACTCCAAAAGTATTTTGATGCAAGTAAAATTTAGTCCATAATCTTGCAGGGGATTTTCTCTCTCCCATGAATAGATTACAGGTGATTGTGGTTTGAAAAAGAAGTCAAATTTGCAGAAATGCAACTTTCATATATTTGTCATATATTTTGTAATTGTTAGCATAATTTTCTGCTCTTTTATCACTTTTTTCAGTGAGTCCCAATCATACTAGGGATGGACCCAGAGATCCAGGAAGGCTGAAGTGCAAAGCCTTCAGCTGTGAGGAATAATGTGAAAAAGATTTCACACAGTGTTCTTTGTCCTTTGGTCCTTTAATGTGCATTATATTATTTGCAAACACTGTGTCTTCAAGATCCAGCGATGGGCAAGCATGCATTCAGAAAAGGTACTCTTTAGAAATATAGCTTTCATTAAATAAAAAGTAAAAGGTACAGTGAATGGAAAGTTGTTATTTCAAACAATGAAGGTCACATAGGTGCTTTTTTCTGGACACAGCTGGACTGATATACAGAAGGCTGCTTTAATTATAAAGAAGCAGACTCTTCACATTAAATGGTGTATGACCAAACAAGCTGCCTTCATTTGACTTCCCAGACAGCTGGAGTTGAATTCAGAGACAGATAATTGCCGTGGGGACCTTTCTCTGGCAAGTAGCCCATTGGTACTCTTGAGGGGTGGAGAGGCTTCACACAGAAAGCTTAAAAGCATCTGGGCTGCTGTTGTGCAGAATGCAACTGCTGACAGATTTACCATCTGTCTTTGAGAAAGAGAACAGCTTGGGAAGCCCACATACCACTATTCTTCAGTAGAAAGCCCCTTGTCAATCAAACTCTCCTCATTACAGCAGAGAGAATTTGAATTACATCTCAGTGAAAAAGAAATATCAAGACATTAGTTTACTTTTATTTGTGTGTGAATAGATGAAAAATCCTGGAACACTAGGAAACAGCAAAATGTAAACACATTTGTATTAGCCATCACATAAATGTTCTCCATGAGAATAGTTTTACAGACCTACCAACAGTAGCCATGTTCGTATCCCCACTAAAATTTAGTCTATAGCCTAGGGTAATTTGTAAAGAATCAGTCAAAACTAAGAACAAAATATAAATGTTTTCTAAAAAGCTGCAGTACAAATATTTTCAGCACACAAATGCACATATATAAACATATGTCAATGCATAATACCTGCAGGTCTGAAAGACATTCATTCAACCCAACAGTTCATAAAAATGCCAGGAATTATGAAAAATGGAATTATGGGTTCTATAAATAGTAGTCTTTCTTAAGCCTTCAAGTGAGTACATATATTTGTGTAAGACTTAAGTGCCTTCCTGAAATATGTAAAAAAAGTTTCCCAGTTGTTCTCCCTGCATTTCTGAGGTTGACCAATGTGTACTGTGTATTTAAAAAGAGTAAAGAGTTTATGGCTCATGTTCTTCAAAACCAAGCTTCAGTTTAATGGGAACATAGAAGAATACTGAACATGTCATATAGTTGTCACGTAAAAGTTGAAAGCACATGTATTTATATAGGTGTGTATGTATATTGTTTATCCAAATATATAGATAGCTGGGTACAGGTAGCTGCCATAAAATGATTTTTTTGTGTGAGAAATTTTCATGGGTCTTCTTACCCCAAGTACTTTACCACAAATCTAGAGGGAGAGATGAGGAATGTATTCCAGGATTTTCCTTCAAGCTCCATGACTGCAAAATTCTAAAATCCAACTTCTCCCTCTACATGCATTCAGTATAGAAAGAATGCATTGCAAGATGTAGGAAATGATGCAATTTAGTAATGAGGCCTGAATACTCTGCCCAGCGCATTGACATGGTGCCTCTATGAAGCAAAAATTACACATTATTACACTAGTGACTGCATATCTCCAATGAAAATCTGAGTCCTGGTTTCCAGTTGCCTTTCCTAGGTTTGTTTCTATATTTTAATGCAAAATGCCCACCCTCTAAGCTTAGGGTTAAGGCACACATGTGGGAGATAGAAAATTCAGATTCAATGTTCCACTGCTGAGGGGAGGCCCTGAGTTCAAGCACTCTAATGAAATACATCTTTACCACTGTCCATGTTTTCAAAGAAAAGGGAAGTTGGCTTCTGTTCCCCCAGGGAAATAGCTTAGTTTTTACTTCAAGGAAAAGGTTCAGGACTTCAGACTCCAGCCAAAAGTATATACTCTAATGTAAAGTTAGGAAACATCTAAATTGTTCAGATTAATTAGTTTATTGTCATCAAACAGAGCAAAATTTTGGCTTATTTTTCATGCTGAAATATTTTCAGTACAGTCCTAGATCATGTACTTCTATACCGTTGCAGTCTACAGAGCTGAAATACCCGTGTCAAAAAGAGGTGTGAGAGTCAAATGATGTGCTCTTTCCATCATTTCCTATTCTCCAGTGTAAGCATATCCCTGGTTCATCATGCTGACTGCTATGAATCTTTGTCTTGAAGGGATAATTTCCTCCAGGCATATTCCTCCAGTATTGAAAGTTTAGTTGGAGCTTTGAGCTCCACTCTGGTGGCAGCATGCCAAAGTCCCTTTAAGGGACTAGGTCTTATTATGTCTCTCCATTTCTGAAATGGCCAACACAGTATTTCCCCACTTCAGGGAGGGTAAATGTGTTTGCACAGTTGTGGAGATCAAGTAACCCATTTGATAAAAGTTCTCTTGCATAACACATGAAAATGGGAATATATTACTGTTGTGGAAGAGATCTTAGCCACAGTATTTTAGTCATGTAGGGACTAGTTATTCCATTTTAATCAAGTGTTTTCCAGTTAAACCACTGTAAATCTCTGTTACTATTTGGAAATTATTTGCCTACTGATGTTGCCTACTGATGACAAGTGTGTTCACGAAAATGCTTTATTAACTTTCCTTCATTGGTGTAAATGGTGCAGGACAATTAAATCTCTGCTATATTTGTGCACAACTGAGGTATACTTTGGGAGTGTGTACACAGGACATTTTGTAAAATGTCCATGCTGAAGTTTATACCAGAGATACAGGACTCCACCTCTCATCATTTGCCTATGTAAAATTGAGGTCATAAAGTGAAGAAGAGAAGACTGAACAGGCAAAACTGAAGGCATCTTTTAGCTTCCAGATGGTAAGAAGGATATTTCCAGGTATCCATAGGCTAGTGATTAGGACTAGCAATCAGAAAATGTCTCTTGTAAACTAAACTCATTAAAAGCTTCAATCAGTGTAAGTTTATAAAGATAGAACTCCTCAGTTTGCCATTTTGGTCTGTAAAGTACAATCACATTTAAAATATTCTACTAATCCGCTGTGATAAAAGATTTTGATAAACATGGCTGTTAAATATTTCCGCTGGGAATATTTTACACAAAACCGAGTGAATCTATGAAGAGTTTGTATGAAAGTTGTTAATATATAAATTGAAAATAGCATTTCTAAATATAGCTAACATCATAAATGGAGAGCTCTCATTCAGTGCACAGCTGGTGCTCCTTCTGCAAACTTTAAGAAACATTTTTTTTTCACTATGTTTATATATAATACAGGTGTGGGGTTTTTTGTTTTTGTTTTCCCCTTGAAGATAATAACCCAGATTCTGAAAATGCCTGGTACAAATAAAGTGTATTTCAGGGAATGGAAGAGACATGGGGATTTGCAAAGATGCATTTATATCCTTTGATATGTTGTTAATGCTACTGCCAATGGCACAAAGGCATGATTCCAGAATTTAAATATTGTGGAACATAACCAGGCCATAAATCTGATTGTCCAGGTACAGGTCTATGATTAGATTCAAGAAGTGATGGTAAAACAGGTATTAAATTATCCATCATCTAAAGTTTCCTCAAGGTAGGCAAAATAATCTCAGTTGCTTCTTTGTGATTCTCTTGGTTTTTTACAGGCATGATGTTCTCTGAGTGATGTAAATGCATTTAATTTCCATTAGCACTAATAAGAAATCAATGAGCACATCAACATGTTGTTTCAATATGTACTCTTGGATAGCTACTTAACCCAAAATATATTTGAAAATAATGTGAGAGATAAACATGTGGAATGAAGTGGAAAACCTGGAGGTAAAGTGCTAATTCTTTCATGACATCAGCTCAGTCAGGGTCGTGAAGGAATATTGAAGATGATTACGACACGTTAGGTTTGGGAAATATACAAGTATTTAACATTCTCGGCTATATATTCTAGGATTTAACAGAACATGTATTTCCAATTAAATGTTTTGTTTTATCTGCAACTTGCCTGTTTTCAATATAAATTTACTGGAAAGTAGAAAAAAAAGAACAGCTCTTTTTGATGTTTAATCCTATTACAATTAGTGTATAAAATATCATCATGGACATTATACTCAAAAATTTTGAAGTGTATGGACAGAATTCATAGAAGACAAGGTCAAGAAGCTGAAGACACATGGCATTATAAGTCCATATATAAAAATAATTTTGTAAAGAAGTAATAACAATGTCTGTATTATCACTGGTTTTAAGCAACACATTAAAATCAATGTTCTTATTTTAAGTCTTTATGTGACCAGTAAAGGACTGAAATCCTTTATCCTCTTCTGCATATTCTGTAAATATTTTAGTCTATCTACTTCTAAGGCCTGCAATTTGATGCTTCATGTGGCATGAGACATAAGCTCTTTCTCTGAAACAAGGTTGTTTGGGACTTGGTAGGAGTTGAACCACAGAAAGAGTTCTACTGAAGGTCCTCATCTGCAGTCTTAAGACTCAAGAAGTGAATGCTTGTAACATGGATAATGCAGGCATCTTCAGTAATGGTGTAAAGAATTATTACAGGGACAGAATCCAGGGAAGTACAGGCTATCTCTATCACTAAACTTTAAGTGCACTTTGAGTGAATTCCTCAAAGTGTCACTCAAAGAGTCACCAAGATAATCAGGCAGATGGAGAATTGTGTGGGGAGATACACATATTTTCTCTGTGATGGAAGTAAAGAACTGCAACAGATTGCAAGAGAGGTTGTGAAGACATCCAAAGCTTGCTGGGATGTGTCCCTGAGTAGCTGAATATTACTGGAACTGTTTAAAGTTCGTTGCACTAGTTGCCCATGGAAGTCAGTTCCAATCAGTATGATTCTATGATTCAAAGTGTAGCTCACAATGGGCAATGGAAAACAAAAGATGGAATTTCTGAACCCAGTATGCAGAAAAAAAAATGTAAGCATCTTCAATCTGCTACTTCTCCTCCTGTAGTCTTCCATGTTCTTATTAGGGTTTGCAAACAGTGTGGATTTACTTCTGAAGGGTCTGATATTGTAATGATTGAAAAAGGCCAATCCAATTTCAGATGCAGATCATAAATAAAAAAAGGTTCATAAGTAGACAATAAATTTAACAATTCATAGCATCAACAGCTCATCAGAAAAATGAAAACTGTTGCAATAATTTACTTAGATTATCAAAAATGAACATAACTTCAGAGGAAGAAAAAGAAGTTTATTAAAAATAAAAAAGAACAGAAAGAAACAACATGTAGATCCTACCTTTTCTAGTCTATGAGAAGATTTTCATTAGTTATTTAATGTCTTTTTGAAAGACCATGACATAGTGCCATAGTCCATCTTTTTAATTGTTTGCCATTTCTTATGTACAGGAAAGCAAATTTCCTGCTGAGGCTCTTACTATCAGAAGAAACCCAAGCAAGCTGCAGGTTCTGCTTACTTGAATTACTGTTATCAATACCTTATGGGGAAATTGAAGCAGAGCAAGCATGCATAACTTGTTAGTTGCAGGTTTTTTTTCTGTTTTGGAGAAACCACATGAAATGGTGCAGAAGCTGTGCTATTGCCACCTAAATTCAAAATGACATTCAATGTTCAGAATGACAGCACACAATTTGAAACCACCACATGTGGAGACACTTGTTGCAACCTTCCTTCTTGAAAACATACCTGAAAGCTCTGATATAGATTGACTTACAGTTGAAAGTGAGCCCATTTGTAATATTGTGGATTTGTGAGTGATGTCTAAATAATGTTTATAAACCCAGGAAATTGTTTTTTTAGATTTTTTCCTAAAACTTTCTAATGTGAAGTCATGCTTTTAGTGGTTTACATAAATAATGCTGTGTGATAAGTTATCGACTGTATCTTTCACACCTCCTTTGCAAACCCAGCTTGGATGCAGGCCAGCTGCTGGTAATTGGATCTTGCATGTTATTACACTTGCATCTTTGGTATCACTCAGCCTTTGTGCATTCCTTTGCTGAATTTTCTTCCTCTCTGCTGTGGCTTTTTCACTGCATGTTATTTGTGTTTTTAAAATGAACCATGCAAAGGAATATTTCCATAACCACGGTGACACTGTAACACACTTAGAAGGTACAAAGGTAATAAAGTAATTCTACCAGACTGGTATTTTCTGTGACCAGTTGCTGGAAATTTAGTACTTTTCTTTTCTATTTTTTTTTTTTAAATAAGAGAGAGAATGGAATGTGCTGAGTATTTCCAGATCTTCTTAGGCTAGAATACTACTATAAAATAGTACAATACTTTTTCAACAGAAGTGATGAACTGTGGGTGTTGCTGTGCCTGTTTTGACTACTAGTTTTTCATGAATCCTAGGGTGTGATGTAGTTTTTTGGGGGATTTCTTTCTTTCTTTTTTTTTTTTGTGTGTGTGTGGAGTTTTTTGGTTGTTTTTGTTTTTTTTTTTTTGAAAATCCATGCTTCTGAATTAATGTGAATACCTCATTTTTTCAATAATTGATTTTTATCACCCATAATTCTGTTATCTTAGGAATCTTAATATCTTTTTTCTGGTAGTATATGAAGGTTTAACAATTTTTTTTTTCTGATAATATTTGAAAATCTGAATTTTCACCGGGAAGCCAGGGTACATATAATGCAGGCCCAAATACAAAAAGCTATTTACATAGCTTATGTACTGCCATTAACAGCTCTTAATTGCTTGCATTTCTGACCAAATTGAGTCTATAAGACCTAAGGTTAAAAAAGAAACTTTCCATAGAGAAAAGATCTTTACATTTTCTTGTCTGATCCTATTTCAGAAAAATAAAATAAACTTTTCCTAAAGACTGCCAGAATGGAAACCAAAGAAATACAAAATGTACATGTTATTGGAAAAAAAAAATAAAGTCAGGTTTGTTATTTTGAGAGTCTGGCTGGTTTTAGATTATGAAAAGGACAGTAGCTGTGGGCAAGTATTTTAGCATTGGCTTTTTCTGCTACTTGTAGGTCCAGATGTATAAAGGCAGAAAGTTACAGACTGCAGGCCTACAGCACTTCACAGTTGTGTGTTTGCTAAAAAGCCTTGTCTGTTCCCCCTAATCTTTTCTTCTCTGCATGACTCCAGAGAAATCTGCTAACTGTTGAAAGGTAGTCTTATAAGCAGAATCCTTACCTGCAATAGGTGCAGCACATTAGTTACCACAGTAAAACAGATGTGATAAAAAATTCAACTATTCAAATGTTCTTTTAAAACCTCTTTAACATGCCTGCTGCTATTTGATTGCCAAGAATTTACTGCTAAGATACTACACTAGATAATTATTTAAAGTCTTTTAGATTTCTTTCTTCTCTATCTGAACTAAACTGAACTTAGAATTAAACCACTGCAGCACAGGGTTCCTATTCTATCTCTGAAGTTCACCAGAAACACTTTAAACAGCAGATATTTTAGTGCTTCAGCATGCAAATCATTGCCATTAAATCTCAATAATTTCCTGTTGTCTTGCTGTTAAACAAAATGCTGTGCTCATGTTTTACCCATAGCTTCAAGGAACACAACATACACATAAATTTTAAAGATCCTTGAAGAATTTTTGGTATACCATTTCACAGCTGGCTTATGATACAGATCTGCTAGAGAAGAAATCACAGCACTAGTTCTAGACAATTGTGAATGGAGTTGGTTTCAGAGCAGAAAAGAAATTCTGTGTTATGAAAGGGATAATGATGATTCTCTGTCTATCCTCACTCCCACACCCATCTTAAAAAGAAACCTTAACTACAATACATCTCTGGGAAAAGATTTATGAATTTGAATAAGTTGCTAGTCAGTAATCCTGCTCTATAATCAAGAGAACAATACAGTTTTCAGGAAATGAGTAATAATGATAGAAGTTAGCAGCTGGGCTTGTGTTTCATCCAAATCAAAGTGGACAATCACTGATTAAATATCACATAAAGATACATGCATTTTGTCTCTTAGAGCATTTGACTGTTTCCTTAATCAAAAGATTATTATGCAAATTAAAAGCAAACAGAAGGGAGGTGCCTCTGAAATCAGCTTTACTAATATGTTGCATTCTGCAAGTGATTTGATCAACATCAGGCTCTTTTTTACATGAAACCAGAAGCAATTTTATTAAGAGAAGCATTGCACTGTGACTGATATAGAAAATACTCAGTGACCTCCTCATAAAAAATTTGTTAAAAGATGTTTTTGTTTACTATTCTCTTAAAACTTTCTTATAACATGACAATATTGATGAGAACTGCACAATAAAGTAATGATGACCTCCAGTCAAAATCATCCTTTGCTTGAACACTTGTTTTCTTACTAGAAATATTTATTCATCTCTATATACAAACATTTTCCATAAAGTAAGTTTTGAAAACTACAAATTTTACGACTTTCAGATTATTTTATCTCTCCAAACTCTGTTTTTTAAAATTATTTCCTTTTCTCTTACCCACAATATATGTACAACCTCATTATGCTCTGGTGCTTAGTAATGTTAGATGTTGAATCAAATTTATACAAGTGTAAGTGAGGCCTGGAATGTGCTAACTTCAAATAAGGTGTGTTCAGACTTACAGTTCAAGAAGCTATTTAACTAATGCGCTTTCTAGTAACTGAAATCTCATTCATAAAATGTTTAGTGTTTAAGTCTGTTAACTATTTTCCAGGATACCTGAATTAATATTGTCCCTATTTTATATCAGGGAAAACTGATATAAACATGTACATTATATGGTAAACCTTATGGTCTGACCATGACAGGTATATATCCAGATTTCTTTGACCCCTGGCTATCAGAGGTTTCATTTAGTTGAAGTAGAACATATCCAAAGAAATCCATGTTTGTGGATGCAACAGTTTTTTTGTCTGCCTCTTAGACAGAGTGACTGACTCCAGTCATGCACTGAACCACAGTTTTATTTTTCTCCATCCTTGATTTCTGTCTTTGAGGTGCCATGCTCCATATCCCTTGTCATATACTGTTCCATAATCATCAGCATACTGAAAATCATACTGAAATAAGAATGTTTTGAAGGCTATTTTTTGCTTTTTTGCCTCAGACACCTACTGCCCACGAGTGTAAAGAATGTATAGGTGTCTCAGATCTCCTGTTACCACAGCTTCCGCCTAACTATTAATTCATCTCCATTTCACAGCTTTTAAGATATTGCTGCCACCTGGTCAGTATCTTTAAAACTTCCACTTCAAAATGTAAAATGCTAGCAGATGCTCAAAGGAAGTGTATGAAAGTCTATATTAAGGATACAGAATAGCTTTCACACCCACTAGAATCATGTCTCCTGCTCATGTGGTGAACATATGCAGTTTGTTGTCTCAGGATTTAAACCTAGGCATGCCTTGTTTTTTTATTCTCAGAACGTTCTGAATTTGCCCTTCATTTTCACTACACAATTTTCTTTCCATGCTGTTTAGGTAGGTAGCATTTTGAAAAAAAAAAAAAAAGACTAAAACCCCATATATTAGCCACTTCTTAACTGTGGTAAATATATTGAAAAATGTAGCAGAGGAGAGTCACCATCTGTTTAAACCTCAATATGCTCACAGATTGGGTGGCTTAAAAACCTTTGACATTATTTCCTAAGTAGTTAATAATTTGATACAGTTTCTTCAATTAATTAATTAATTTCTCACCCTAGGAAAAAAATACAGCAACAAAAAGTCAACTAAGTAAAAAAATTAACTTCTTCAAAAAGAAGAACATCAAAAGGCTGAGTTTCTGCACCCTGAACGCTCTTTTGGATTTATGGCTTCAGTAACTCCCTCAGCTCTAAGCTTAACAATGCCATTTAACCAAAATAGATAGCTTTACATGTATATTTATAGGAGGGTGATTAACAGTAAAATGGTGAGCAGATTCAGCTAATTAGGACTCACATTTAACACCCCATGGTGATGAATAGAACCATTTCACAGTAATCTTTGAGCTAGTGTTTGTCTGTCATAAATGTGCATCATTCTGCATCATCAGGGTTATCTAACTGCACAGAAAAACATTGTTTCAGGAGGAAGACTTTATGGTGGAGTTCTCTTTAGAAACATACACAGGAAGAAACTAATTCCTTGGAATTAATGATTTTTTTACAGAAATAAATTTCTTTTGTTCTTACCCATGGGTACTCAATTTTTTGTCTAATTAGCAGCTGTTGTGAGTTTCTTTCTTATTTTTCTTTCTATTATAGGAAAGTGATTATTTTACCTTTCTTTTCTTTCATATTAATAGTTGTCACTGTCTTGACAGGCTCCATAGAATTTACAATGGTCAAAATCTGATGTTCTTAATGCATTTGATGGTTCATTAATATGTGACTATTTGTGAATGACAAACAATTTAAAATGTTATTTATAGGACACATACACAAGGAAATACTTCAGTGAGAGAGACAGCTGAATAACTGATTATGAAATCATTAAATTACAATTTATAATAATGAATTCTTATGCAGGTATAGATAATGGCCTGATTCTTTCAAGACAGTATAGTTCTTGCATGTAGTTTACTCTTTCCTTTTATATTTTAGATTTAGAATTTAGAATTTCGAATTTAGATTTTCCTTTTAGTTTTAGATTTAAGCCCAGTATAGTGGGCTGAATATGTGACTGAGCATCACAGGAGAACTGTAGCTTGCTTTACTGAATTGTCTGAAGTGTAAGCAGTTACATTTAAGAGAGTCGTATTTATGATTTTCAGGGCTGACTCATCTCATCCATCTGCCCTGACATAGATCAGATTCATCAGACTATACAGAATTTTTCTCTCTTTATTTACTAAATTACTGGACCAGATTCAGACAACTACTGCATGAGAATTATAATGCACTTTCAGTAATGTAAATGAGAAAATCCAAGTTCATTTTGAAACAAAAGAAAATCACCTGTATTTAATTAAAGATTAACTGGGATTAATAACATGGCACATATTATATGTCATGACACTGTTAAATGATGTGAATAACAAGAACCTTAAAACACAAATATTTTTTTCTGAAATAAATACATTTTGTAGCAAATAGATGCACATACTTGCTATACTTGTTCAAAAAGGCGAACTGGAACTCCACGTAAAAGGGAAATCCTTTTCAGTGGGCTGCATAGGGAGATCAAAGCAGATCCTTTTCTAGGAAAACAAAACTAAATGAGTCTCCTATTGCATGCATTGCAGGGACACAAGGTAATAAACACTTTTCTTAAATGAAATATCTAAGCCTAAAATTTCACAAGATTAAAATTTCCTCAATACCCTTTAACTTTATTTTCAAAGCATAAATGGAAATTATGTGAAGTTATTTCCTGTAGTGAGGATTTGTATCAGCAGTTTATTCTTAGATTAGTGCAAACTGACAGTATCCCATTTTCCAAAGGTCTAAGGAAAAATCAAACTTTTATTATGTGTAAGATCAGTACAGTTACTTTTCTTTTTCTAGGCAGACTGGATTATTTGGCTAATCTCTGGCATACCTTTCTACTCATTCATCTTCTGGACACTGAACCTGTAAAGCCATATGCAATGCTCAACTTGATATATTGAGCACTTTCCTGTGTCTTTTTTTGTTTGGTTGGTTGGGTTTTTTTTCCTTTTTGCTTTCAGAAAGTACCTAAGTTCTCTTCTTACTGTGCAGACACAGTCACTAGGTATTTTTTCAACAAAATGTAGTTTTCACCTGTCCTTAAAATTTCAGGATATTCTTCAGCGGGTTTACAATACTCTTATTAGCCATTGGCTCTCAGTCCCAATGGATAATGAGACTGATGACACTAAAGTGTTGTTAATCAATCTGTTCCTGGAAAACAGTTACTTAGGTGTGCCAGAGAGACAAATAGTCAGGCAGCCAAGAGGCTGAATGTTGGAGTTTCTCCACTTTTCTGAGCAAATGTCTTTCCTGGAGATGTGTGCCTTTTACTGTGAAAGTCAGCAAGTTCCATTTGTGACTTATTAAGTTAATACAGAGGAAAACACAAAAATCCTCTTTGATTATATAGATTAAAATTAATTTGGCAGAAATTAGTAATAATATAATTGACTGGGTTCAATCTTCTGTGACATTTATGCCAGTTGGTGAGAATCCCTTTTTAATAAATACAATAATCCATGGTAAAAATTCTTTCCATTGTACTTTCTTATGTCATTTCCTAAAGGCATAATTATTCTGATTTAATATAGCATTACCATGTCACAAATCATTGATCACAGACATTTGTCTGAAATAACAATGAACCTTAGGTACCTGACAGCACTGAATGATGGTGCAAAGATTATTGTCATTAGCTCTTGTATCTGTAGCTAGGAATGCTAGATAGAAGTTCAGGTTTTTGGTTCTCATTAAATGGTGTGCTCGGTTTGATGTAAGCTTCTTCTTTCTCCTAGAAAGCAGGGAAAGAGGAATGAGGACTGTTTTATGAACTTACACGTGGTTGTACCTGATCATGCTTGGCATATGTGCCTCTTCATTTGGTTAGCATTGTGAAAGAAGCTGAATTTTGATCTCTTCATATGTTAACAAATAATTTTAAAATACAATTAACTGGGTGGATTAGCCACACTCTTTCAGTAATGCAAAACTTTATTGAATTGAATTTGGTTAGAAAGGTATTGCTAATGCCTTAGATAATTATATTTCAATACTGCATATGTGTACATGCAGGTAATAAAGGAGCATGTTGGGACTGGAACACAGGGCCCATAATTTGAGCAGCAGAGCTGTCCTGGGACAGTCCTGTTAACTTCAGTGGAATTTCACAGAGAAGAAAACACCCTTATGTCCATGAACTGATGACTTAGATTTCCCCTTAAAGGCAACATATGGTGAGTATCAAAAAGCTATTTCCTCCTAATTTTCAGCTTGAACACAGGAGATGTTAAATGATATAATACAGAAATGTGCAATACAAATGTATTGGCTTGCATTGCTGTGCAGACATCAGGTCAATGAATGCTGAAGTGCATCTCCAGAAAATAATTTCATTTCTCCTAAAATTATTTTCTGAGGTAAGCAATAATAAATAATATCTGTAAACCTCTTAAGAAACTAAAAATTATTGCTAAAAATCATTCATGGATATACAGTAGATATAAAATTTGCTGGAATCGAAGATTATTTGTCTTTGATTTTGTCTGCAGAGATCACATTTCAAAAAGAAAATTCATTTTCAGTCCTAGAGCAAAAAGATAATTTTCTTTACATTAATGATGCTATTATTCTAGCCAAAAATTATTTCAGGTAATATACTGCTAGTCCAAAGTCTTTGCAGTGGCTATGGATAACAGATAAACTGTGACTTTGTAGAAATACTTTGTCAATGGCACATAGAAAGAGCAAAGAGCAGATGATTTTTTTGCAGTGCCCCAGATGCAGATTGTACCTCAGCCATAATCCTCCTTCTGCCATCACCTCTGGGTAGAACAGACTAGTACAACAGCTCTATACTTCATACAATTATATGGCCAGGTGCCACTGTGTTAGTGCAGTTACATTCTTGGGGAAAGAAATAATATCAAGGCTCAGCCTACTCTCTTCACACCATTATGGAAAGGGGAAGTAATGGCTCTGCAGAGGTTGCTTTCCCACCTCATAAATGAGGATGGTTTCCCACTGGTAATGTAGACAAACCTGTCTAACAGGCAAAAGGAAGGTTACTGAGGTAACATTAAGTGGAGCTGAGCAAAACTTGAAATTACTGTTCCTTGGGGAAATTCAGCTATTTCAACACTTGGTTTTTGTACCTAATTGAGCTGAAAAATTGGACCTTGTCAAAGACCAGTATATTGTAAAAGCTGCTTTGGTTGTGAGGTGGTGACATTTTATTTTGAGTTCACACAGCATTAAAATGCAGTTCTCTATTGCTCTGTATTTCTGTATACATCTTACAATATATGTGAACGTGTATGCTAATGACAGTGCACCACCTGCTTCCATCCAGTACAAGCACCCACTGGATTATAGTTTTCAGAGGGTGCTTGACCATTATACAAGCAGTCAAATTTTGATGATTATAGTTATCTGGCAGTGTCAGCATTCTATTAAGGAATAAATAAAATGCATACAAACTGTTTGCAAAAAGTTATTGTTAATGTGTACTTGAACAAAACCTAATTAAAACTGTAGGGAAGTAGATCTTCATATAAGAACTCTAAAATTACTCAATGCATGATCCAATGAAAAGCCTTAACTACTTCTGCCAATTCCTTCCTCTACTTAGACTTAATAATTGCTATTAAATATTTTAATATAAATGTCTGGATTGTGCTTGAAGGCCTTGTTTCTTTGCAATGAGGTGGAAAGAAACTACAACCTCATCCTAACAGACAGTGGTAAAATGAGTAATGGTACTATTGAAGTCTGCCACCAATTTAATTATCACGGGAGCTGTAGTGTAAAGAACTCTGAAGAGCTCTGCAGTAATAGCATATCTTAGCTATCTGTGAGTAAGGTAGCCAGTCAATTTTTTTGCCTGCTAAAATTATTCCTAGAAAAAAACATCTGGTGCAGAAAAACCACGAGGGAAATAATATTTTTTATAAGTTATTCCCTCTAGAAAAATAGCAAGGCCTTCTGTTTATCATTATACTTATGAGGTAACTGCAATGAAATCATAAAATATTATCTTATGAACTGAAGAAGATTTAATTTATTTTTTCAAATCACAAAACAGCCCACTCTTTCAGGTGTATTGCAAAAAAGGAGACAATTTCTTTCAATGTATTTGGGTTAAAAGGAATAGGATGGTTGGGTGACACAGGGCTGTCTTTGTACTGGGGGAAAAAAAAATTGTATAGGGACATGTCATTAATTTAATGAGCTCAATTCAAATATCCCTTGTTATATGGTACATAATGATGAAGTATTTGCAGAAATTTTAGATTTATTTTAATGTCCCTATGTATGTGAAAGTACACATAGAGACATTGCAGACGACATAATCCATACAAATATCAGTAGAAATTTTGCTGACTTTTTTTCCTGTCTCTTTCTTCTGCCAAAACAAGCACCTAATTTCTGAATGCCTTCCTGAGAACTATTTCTTTACTAAAAGTGAAGGGAAAAAAATAAGGTGACATCTACAAAGCAGTATGCCCTTTTTGAAAGTTAAATGAAAACTTTAGGGTGCCTTTTTCAAATCATGTGAATAATTTAAGAATGCAAAACACAGACTTAGTTTTTATATTTGCTACTCAACTTTATTTAAAAATAGTAGATGAGTTATTGCATTTAAGTGGCTGTGTTTTTCAGATGAGAGGGTCCTGCTCTGAAGATTGTCAGCGAGAACTCAAGATGAATTAACCTTTTGCTGCTAAAATGTAATCCTAGTGAGGATTACTTTCCCACAAAAATAGTCAGTCTTTTAAGTATGCTCGCTAAAGAGAGCTAAAGACTTAGGTTATAATATCTGACAGCTGACAAAGGAAAGTGACTTATTTACTTTCAAGACAAATGACTTTTCCCTAAAATGGTTTTACAAAATGTTTTTTGCACTTACCATTGAACACAGTTATAAAAAATATGGGTTCTGTGAGTTAACTGCAGATCAAGTTTTGTGCCATTATGTCACTTTGCAGAGGTTGAAGAATATAGATGAGGCAATAAACATAGAATTGAAATGGGAATAAAAGAACAAATGGGAATAAATAGGGAATATTTAATCTGGGAGCTAGGCTTTGTGCTGGACAATGAAGAATCATCATAGGAATGCCTGGGCTTCTTAAGTAGATATAACTGGAAAAAAGTAAAGTAGAAATGCTACAAATTATGAGATTCCTAAAAAACAGAAGAGATTTGGAAGAGTGAAATTCTAAATGTTTAAAGCAGACCTCACTAATCACTTACCTCTAAATGCCTACTGCCTCTCATGAGAGTCTGTGCATTCAGTACACAGAGTGAGGTACTCTGCTTCAGTTCAATATATTTACAATTTTGGGGAAGCATGAATGATGAACCGCACATCAATGCCCGCATGAGTATAAGGAAAAATGGAATCTTAGGGCAGAACTCATCCTTCATGATCCTCACTTTCTTCTATAGCCCTTAGAAACTTTATGTAGATACGAAGAGCAAAATAATTGCTAACTTTAATTTTCCTTTAAGTTTTGCACGGGCAGCCGGGGTTCACTGGAATGCCCCTCTTAACCCTTCTGAGGATGCCTGCCTACCCAGAAAGAGATTGAGAATTCAAATGTTACTGAACATTCATGTGTAAAACTTAATCAAGATCTGATAAAAATAAGTTGAGAATATCTTCATATTTCTTCATTGTGCCTTTGGTTAAAAAGAATATATTGCAGATTTTATTGCAGCCAAGTATTTAGTTAATTTATCAGAAATTGATATATAAAATATCAAAAAGACATTAGCCACTGTATTTCTTTATTATTTATTTGGAAATTTGAATGAATAGCTGCATGGCAAACATTTTGATGACTAAGCTTAGGCTATAAAAATCTGAAAATGAATTTATTTGATGCATATTTGCAATATTATATATATATATATATTTAGCAGATATTCAAAAATCTATGAAATATAACTAGGTGCGCTCACTAAAACAGGCCACAAAAATATAGAATTCATGCAAACAAATCCTGAAAAAGGGTTTATATTAATTATTGACTTATGTCTATAATTAAGGTTGCTTCTTGTTTAATTGCTGCTTCATGGATATTTCTTTCGGTTTTTCCATTTATTTGTCTGACAGAATTTATTTGTTAAACCATATCTGGAATGGTTAAGTCCTCTTCTAAGATAAAATTCTTGGTAGTATTACTCATTAGAGAAACTTCAAAGGGATCTCTCTCTATATCCAAATCCAGAGTAAATAATAAAGTATTTTTATTAAGACTTAAGGATCTTATGATTTTCTTTCACCTTCTGAGAATCAAAAAAATTCTGATTGTAAATATGTATAATGTTCCATAGTTATGCAGGCAATAGTAACAAAACCAATATGAAAATTATAGCAGCAATAGTGCTTTATTATTTTCTTGCAGTCAGAATCAAATGTCAAAGTAGTGAATTTTTCTGTCATAAAGATGGAAAATAAAATATCTATTTAATGCCTCAAAATGTATTCTAAATAAATATGAAATTAAATGAATAATTAACAATAAAAAATAAGACAGCTTTTTTCTTCCCCCCCAATATTGCAAGAATAAAATAGCTTTGGGAGACAGGTTTCAGGATTAAGTGTAAAATGAATGGAGCCAGATGTAACAAACAGAGAGCTGTTTTATAGTTACTGCTGCGTTTTGTAATGCAAACATGGAAATAATCCCCACAGCTATTGAATTTTGGACAAAAGTCAAGAATATTAAAGTGATTTGAAAAGAGAAAATAAAAGTTACAGTCAGACAGAGTATATTTAGAAGTTTTGCTGCAAGAGAGAACTGCCAAAGAACATCTCATCTGTCCTGCGATGCAATATATAATTGCAATAATCAGTAATATTTGTGAGGTAAATTGCTTTGTTACAAGAATGAAACACCAGTGTCTCCCTGCTAAGTCTGTCTGTAAGGCCAGGTTAGTGTGTGCATAAAAATGACTTACAGATGATCACACAGAAAGCCCTGAGTAGCAGTTTAGGCGCCATCCAAAAGCATAACATTATTTGAAGTACTTGGGGTTCACAAATGCACTCTCCTCTTAACTCCCTCATCTGTTGCCTCCAAAAAGGTAGTCATTTATTGCTTTATTATACAATGAATAAATGAGCATCACTCCATCTCCTTCCTGCAGAGTACAATTCCATCTCCTTCCCATTGGCTCTGCAACTGTGAGCTGAGTCCAAGATTCATATTATCCATTCTTTCATGTCCAATTGCTTCTGAGGAAAAGTGAATGGGTTATTTCTTTCATTCCAGTGTGTGTGGACCTAAAGTCTGCTTAGAAGAAATGTAAGAAGCATATTCTTTTTGTCTAGTATACTACTATGGGAAAGAAGCCCTAATTTATATTCAGGCAGGTTCCTGAATTTAAAACACCAGTTTTACTGTCCTGCTATTGCTCAGACATTGTAGAGCAATGGGTTTTGGGGTGGCACAGATTCTGCAGAAGCAAAACGAGCTTGTAGAAACTCTTCCTCATGTAACATAGTGCACACGTCTTTGCTGCCTATAAAAGATAAGAAACAGAAGGTGCTTCATGTTTTTAATTAATAATTCTGAAGTTCTTGGATCCACCTTTAATTTTAATACACACAAATGCCAAATCTCCAATTGTTGTCCTATTTTATTAAATACATCACATTGTCAGATATTTGTGTGTTGTGTAGGTTTTTGGGAGGTTTTTTGTGTCTTTTGGGTTTTCAAACTTAGGGATACAATAGAGGTGGTTTTCCTTATTTCGTACTTCTGTAGCAAAACTCAATGGGTCTTGTAGAACTAGTATCACTTAATTATTGCTAATTACTGCTATGAAATATTGGCAATATTGCTCATATTGCCAATATTATACATTGGTTGATAATGTGCATGTTGTGAAGCTATTTATTCCATTGTAATTCAAGTCTGTTTATCAAATACTACAGCAAAAGTCTGTAAATAGATTTGAGTAAATTTCCAGTGGAAACTGATATCAGTTGATATCAGTGATGTGGGATACATCACTGATAAAAATTAATTTTATTAGTGATAAAGCTTTTAAATATTAAAAAACACTTATTTTAAAATTATGAATTGTTTCAATTATTCTTGGCTCCAAATGTTGACTGTTTAAGGGAAATTGCTGTAGAATCATTTGTACTGAGAATTTTAAAAGGATAGAAATCATAACACAAGTCAAATTCACTGAGAAATTGAAGTATCCAAATAAATTTAAAACACCATTAAATATAAAGGTCAGTTTTGTGTTGGATGTAATGCTTCTCTGTAGTGAGAAAAAAAATAAAAATAATTCTTTTGTGTATACACCACTGCTGAAAATACAGGGTTACTGAGCTGAAATGATAGAAGCCAAAAAGAGTCCAGCATGTGTTAATCTGTCTTTGGCACCCACTACATTTGTATACTGTGTTGATAAAAATGTATGCACACAAAACTTCATTTTCCATTAAGTGTCATCATGCTATCTGTAATAAAGAAAAATGAGGCAAATGTACCATAAGTAGACAAACATAAAGCTTCCTTGTAAAGATTAGAAGAAAAAGCTGATTTCAGTGGGTGTTAAAACATGGTTGCTTTTAAAGTCATGAAATAACATTAAATGGGGAAATAAAATGGCTTTTTGACAGGGAAGGATATTTTCCAATACAAGGAAAGAGCACATTTTATCTTTCTACTATCTTTGGTTTTGAGGAATCATTACAGATTTTTACCTCTTCTCCTTTATGCCTTTTTTGTACTAAATAGATGCAATCTTTTTGTTTACATAAGAATCAGTTTTCAAATTTGTATGTCTTTTTCTCTTCCACCTCTTCTTTAGATATTTCTGGTTTTGCCTTCTGAAGAGGCTGAATGTTTCTGTTTTCCTTGCTTGCTCTGTTTGAAAACACAAATGCCCACTCCAACACTCCTATTACAGCTCATATATTTTTGTTTTGTTTTGTTTTATTTTCTTCATCTTTGTTTTGGGGTGGTGTTTTGGGTTTTGTTTTGTTTAGGTTCAAACTGATGATGTATTGTACTAGACATGACTCCAGATTTCTTAACCAGCATATTCATAACCCTGTCTGTCCAAAGATGAGTATCAAATAAGTTTAAAACCTCACTTGTTAAAAATAGCATTTTACTACTATTTGCTAATTTTTCAAATTTTCATCAACCACCACCTTTGGAGGGATCTTGATGTATAGACCCTTGCCTTGCTTTCCTTTTCCTTCTATTTTCTTTCCCTGAAGTGAAGCAGTATGCTGGAAAATCACAATGTATGTGGAAATTACCATGGAATTACATGTTACTTTGCATTCTCACTAAAGCCAAAGGAGTTCACCATGATTCCTGTAAGTATATTGATTTAATAATTTATAAAATCTGTATCTACTGGCAATACTTTTTAAAGTAGTAAACAATTTTTACTTCCTTTATTATTCACTGTGAAGGATCATGCTGAATGGAAGTTATAAGGGACATATGTAGAAAGCAATTCCATGTTAATGTATTTGTAAAGTTGTTAGAATTATGTTACTCTTCATGCCAACTTCCTTTTCCTTTCTTTCGATTAAAATAAATTGAGCTGGTGGTAAGTCTGGAGAAACCAGACGGTGTGGTGCTATGTTTGGGTGTGAGAATGTGAAAAAAAATTGGAAAATATATGTGTTCAGGATGGAGTTTTCTCATGCTCGTATATGCCCGTATGTGTGGTCTGGAGAAAGTGGGCGTACATGAGGATGTGGATAAAGGAAGAGTATAAAGCATAGATATGTGCAGGAGGTAAAAAAAAATGAAATATGGGGTTAAAAATTAAGGGTTACAGAACTGATTACAAAGAAGACACATCGCTATCTGATGCATTCTTAAATGTCAATAGCAAGATGATCAGAAGGCAATGATGCATGTTACTTTTCATTTATGTCTTTGGTATTACTTTTATGAAATGGGTATTTGCTTTAATAAACCTACAAGAAAGTACTGGAGGCAAACTTTGGTTCTAAAATTTGGAAGATATTACTTTTTTAGCCTCAGAAATGTATACCTTGCTTGAAAAATTAAAATATTATTTTAGTAAAAATAATATTCTAAAAAATGTTCTGAAAAATTTATTTTATTATTTACATGCATAATAGTAAACATAAAAAGAATAATGGCTTTAAGATTATAGCCACTCTTTTAACAGTTGCATACATCATTGCTTTTTATTTCACCTACATGTTAAAAGTCTTTTTTTTTTTTTCTCAGTTGAAAGAGTTTACATACCTGGTCACTGGTTTCTTTGAAGGACAGGTGTATTTAAATTCAAGCAGTATAACAGGATTCAAATGTAACAGAGGAAAGGTCTTCAATTAGTTTTAGAATGTAAAGCAAACCTGTTTAAAGTTCAAAAATTTATTTTTTTTTACCATTTCACTTTTTTGTGTGTCTCTACAGAGGTCATTGACATAGTATGAGTGACCAAAGCACAATATTGTACTTTCAGACATTCTTGTTGGAGAAAATATGAGGATTAATTGGACAGCTCTTGTGACCCATGACATACACTTTTTGAAAACTGGAAACAGGTTCATGAATATTAGAGAGGTAAAGAAGTATTGATATCTGAAGTCTTGATTGATGCACACGGAGATGGCATTACAGAGAATCTTGGGCTGCTGCTGTCTTTGCTACTTGTATTCTATATTTACTGAAAAAGATTGCTTAAGAAACAAAAATCTAAAATAAAATGAGATAAGGGTTGCTACTTAATATTTCAGTTGTTGTTTTCTTATAAATTTATCTCTCTTTTCTTCCCTTTGTCTGTTGTTAAAAACAGGCTTTGAGCTACCAAGATGTTGTCTATTTATAAGTTACACTGGCACCTGGTTTGCTGAATAGAATACTGAAAAGCATTTCTGGCACCTATTTGACATTTTCAGTGTGAAACAAACATTGTGCTAAAGGCCATTTTAAAATCACTTCACCTTCAGAAATCGTTGAGTTTTGAAAGATTCTCAATCAAAAGCAAAAATTTGTTATCCTTAGTAAAATTTGAAGATTTTTGGTGTCATAATAAATGTGGTTTTCTATTTTCCTTGAAACTGTGCAGCATCGCATTGTTCTGCCAAAAGTGCACGGACCTCTGAAATCACTGAAATGAGGTACGTCACAGGATTACAGAACAGCTGAGGGTGGAAGAAATATCTGGAGATCATCTAGTCCACTGCCCCTACACAGAATAGATGCATTGAGAGACAGCTCTCAGGGCTGTGTCTAGCATGTTTTTAAATATGTCCAGTATGGAGACTTCACAATTTCTCTGGTCAATATACTGGAGTTGCTATTGGCATTCAAATGAGAGGATAGTTTTTACCACATGTCAATAACTCCTGGTGAATCTGTAATGTCAGTTTGCTCCTCCATGTTCTCCCTGTTTGTGCTTCCATGTAAAGGAACTGTGGCTAGGTAAAGATTAAATTTAAGTAAAAGTGGCTTTAAAGCTGTTGACAGGGAGTTTTGCCTTGACTTCATACTGGCAGGATCAGCTCCACCTCCACCTAGAGCTTGCTGCCCACTCAGTTTGCAGTGTCAAGGGAAAAAGAGTTCTTCAGTAGAGGAAGAAACAGCAACTTTTGAACTGTTCATCCCCCAGCCTGGATTAATATTGGGAGTGGCTCCAACGCAGGTGCTGCACCTTGCACTTAAACTCATGGGATTCCCATAGGCTCCCTTCTCAGCTTGTGCACGTCTCACTGGATGGCATTCCAAACTTCAGGTATGCCAATCACACCACTCAGCTTGGTGTCATCTACAAATTTTCTGAGGGTGCACTCAATCCCTCTGTCTATGTCATTAGTGAAGATTTTAAATAACGCTGGTCCCTGAGGGACACCACTTGTCGCTGGTGTCCATTGGGACTCTGAGTGATTGCCCATTACCCTCTGTATGTGACCATCCCACCAATTCCTCATCCACTGAACAATTCACCCACTGAATCCATCTCTCCAATTTAGGGAGAAGAATGTTCTGGGGGACCATGGCAAAGGCCTATAATTTCCCATAATAGTACTCCGGTCCCAGAACTCTTCCCATCAGGCCTCACTTATGTCAATGATGCCATAACCAAAGCTTTTACTTCCTCTCTTTATTCCTCTTATTGTGTGAATTATGGTACAAATATATCTAATGCAGTCCAGTGTACTCAGCACACGGTGGGCCACAGTACAAAACTTCAAACACTGTCTTACTGTCCCAATACTTATCACTAGTATGCCTATTTTATGCCTTCCTTCCTATGAACTTATTTTAAAGCTCTTTAACTCTTTAGTTTTACATTATTTCTCCAGAGGTTTGTTGATGGGCACAAAATGCAAAATATTAGTCACTGTTATTTAATTTTTTTCCTGGCCTCTGAGGTCTTGAAAGGATTCAGAAGAATCATTCCCTTTTAACAGCATGTATCAAAAACATATAATATCATATTGATAAATATCAACTCTAAATATAAACCATTAATACTTATAGACATTTCTAAACAAAGAAAAAACTTATTAAGAGCTAAAAATGAAGAGAATTACTTTGTTTACAATCTGAAAGTTGAAATGCTCTCTTTCCTACCATCAAAAATCTAACTCCTTTGATATTGACAAGGTTTTATATACACTGCAAATTTCTCTTTTACCTTCATATGTTAACATGAAGTCAAGAAACTAATTTGCTTTTGTTGGAAAAGAGCCAATTAGAATGTTTACAAGGCTAGAAGGTGAAGGGTCTCTGTGTAAAAGGAAGGGATGACATTTCTGTCTCATGAATACAATGATTTAGTTCTTTGACCTACTGTTGGCAAGAGCTGGTTATATGGTGAACACTTTCAGGTCTGACACATTCATTAAAATAAAACAACCTCCAGACCCTCTCTTGGCAAAAGACAGAGTTGAATGTTTAACTTGTGTGAGATTCCCCTCCCCTCAGATGATCTATAATGTGACTTTGAAGGTTGACTTAACAAAAAAAAAGGTAGGAAGAGGAGAATGTCTTTGCTTACCTTCCCTGACTCACAGAGGCCATGCAAAATTAAAAAAAAAAAAAAAAAGATAAGGAAAATATTTTGAAAGGGTTTTAATGTAAACACAAGCAGCTGGTTTAGACAGTGCCACATGTGCACAAGGACATGTCAGTAAGTCCATGCTGAAATTCATTTTGTGGCCTGGTAAGAAAGGTTGGAAGGTTTAGATGTTAAAAGTACATTAACTCTTTGCTTATTTGACCATTAAACTGTCAGCATGAAACTACATTTTAAACTTACGATGGTCTGAAATCTTAGGGTAAATGAAGTCTGAAGACCTCTTAACCTGCCCAAGATGTGAACCAGAGGCTGGTTCAGCTTCACTGCTATCTGCACTAGGGCAGAAGAATAGATGGTAGGAGGTGGAAAAAACATCTGACTCTTATCTTTGCTTGGCAAAGATGGGCAGCATAAATAATTGCCAGTGCCAAACGTGGCTTAATAATATATCTTTATGTGTCTTTGCATTAATGTGAGACTAAGTTGATTTCCCACTTTTATCTATAAAAGGCTTGCAATTTTCTTTCTATGCATTCCTATTTAATGTGTGTTATGAAAGGGCATTTGAGTAGCTCAGTTCAACTTATTTGCTTTTGAAAATTATTTAGAACTTTCAATGTCAGTTCATATAATGATAAATTTAATTGTATCTATTAATTGATAAAGTTAGAAGTCTATTAATTAAAGCCATTGCTGAAGTCTTTGTGTTTCCTTTCTTCCCCTCCAAATATTCATCTAACATATTGTTTAGGTATAATGAAGGATACAAAAAAATAAATAAAATAGATATCCAATATAGTGTTGTACATTATTTTCTCTGTGGTATGTTTTAAGTTCCAGAATATACTTTGTTTGTTTTGCTATTTAAAAAGTGAGATAAAACATATATATTAAAAATTATGCACGAGTGCCTATATTTTCTTGTGATTACTTACATTATTAATCAGAAAGCCTAAGAAAAATATAAACATACATATAAAAATATATAATAAACATACATATAAAATATAAACATATATATAAAATACAATGAAAATCAAAACACAGTCAAATAATAGGCAAGTACAATGATCTATAATAATTCTCTGTGTAAAATTGATGGAAACAGATTATTTATGTTTTTAATGCGTAAGATACAATTATAATAAAGGAACAAAACTCATAATTAGAAAATCTGCAACACCTCTTTTGCCTACTGAAGCTTATAATATCCCCTTTAAGAAACATAATTTCTATATATAGTTCATTTTGTCATTTTCCTAAGTGCTTTTGGTCAAGCTGGCAGCTTGCCCTGAGGCATGGCCTTTACTGTGTGTTAAATCTTTACTCTCATGGACAGGAAAAACACTCAAGTGTCCCATCTTGGGTCTTGTATTGTAACATTTGCACACATTGGACTGCCAGCCACTTAACTCCTGGTCTGAACTGCAACATTTCAAATGGCTTCATTGTCTTCAGGATGTCAGTATGGAGGTGTTTCAGGATGACAGTGAAAGGAATTTTATTCTCAATAATTGTCCTAATCCTACTTTAATCTATCACCATCTAATAATTTCTGGGTTTGGGTTACTTCTTTGTATTCTTTCCCAAATACTCTAAAGGGCTCTAAACTGATCTAAACCAACAGAAGTCACTAATTGCCATGAAGAAAAACAAATTGTTTTCTTTAGAAAATACCACAATGAAAGAAATGAAAGGCTCTATAAACAATGTAACTTACTTTTAGTTAACTATTCAATCTCCTGGCCTGACAAAACCCAAGGGGCTTATCAGGGCTGTGGGATGTGTATGGAAATACCATTCATTGCAGCTACAGTGATCAAGGACATTTTCATGTGACATGCATCACTTCCCAATACTGAATGAAATCAACCCTGGATTGAAGAAAAACAAAAACTTTCATCTGTCTCAAAATGGCTCTTTTTATTTTTTTGAATATTTAAATACTGCTGATTTCCTGATAAAAGGTTCTTTAGCAGGTCTTTCAAAGTCACAAGCAAAACTGTGTTATAAAGCAATTATACAAATTTCACCACCCTCAGAAACTTCCCAAGCAGAGGGACAAGTTTAGCTGTGTTTTAATTAGCAAATTACATGTGTCAGAGACTGTAAAGTGGCACTGATGTCAGTCATCACTGACAGGCAAACCTCTATGTCATAAAGGTCTCTTCCTTGTAACACATGAAACTCCTTGCTGGGAGTAGTTAGTTCATGACCCATACTAACCCTTGAGCTGTGCCCGAGAACTGTTTCTGTCAAAACCTGATACAGGCTGAAACTGTTTTAGGAGCTGTTTTAGCAATTTAATAGTGATGACAATCAAGTTTCAGAGGCTGAAACATTCTCTTACACTGCTTAACTTGTTAATATTAACATTATCTTCATGACTGCTGCCCATAGCATTTTGTTTAGCTGTAGGCATTGCCTCTATGTATGCAAATGAAAATTATTATGATATTATGATTATGATTATTATGATTATTATTATGATTATTATTATTATGATTATTAACAGAGCCTGTTGAACCTCCCTCTCTGAGAAGTTAAGTACAAGTAAAACCTCCAACTATCTAAGCCTGAGTGACTGTAACTAAGATGACCTTTGAGGTCCATCACTCCAGCATACTGTCCTCCCAAATGTGGGCAAACAAAATTTTTCCTCATAGGAAGAAATTCTTTTCTTCTTTTCAAGGTAGGCCTTCTGGTTTTCAGCTCCCAGAGAGTTCAGAATTTCTTGAAATTTATTGCCTCATTCAGGTCGAAGTCTTTAGAAAATTTTAAAACTTAGCTCATCTAAGATTCTTGTTCAGAGGAAGCCAAAATGCCATCACTTATGAAAGCAAGATATCTTGAGCCAAAAATAGACTCATAATTTATGAGTAAAATCAAGAAAGTTAAATAATTTTGCTTTGGAGTAGTAATAGTTATGCCATACAACATGCTTTCACTCTGGTTCACTCCCTGTTAGCTTCCAATCCTGGAAACTCAGGTAGGTAAAAAGTAAACTCTTTTCCATATTGAAACTAGGCCTATTGAGAGCACTTCTGCTGTCTGTATGGACATACCTAATATAATCAGTAATTTCTGTAGATGTATTAGCCTTTGTGGTTTTGGTGATGACACTAATAACACCGCCTCTTCAAAATGTAAAAATGTGGCTTTCACTGATTATTTTTAACCACCTGAATCAATGTAACATTAATTAAATAACAAATGATCCATGTCTTTAATTCTCTGCTGACAATTTTCCCCACTTCTTACCCAGAGTGCTTTCTTACATGAAAAAACATCTTTTTTTCTGGACAGTGTTTGACAGTAAGTGCAAACACAGCAGTGGAATGTCAGTGAGCTCTTTTTAAGTATTGGAAATGTAGTCTTGCTGCTTCAGGTGATAAAAGGGAAAAGCTGTGAAATAAACACCTTAACCTAAATCTATGCAAATGTTCTTCAGCTTTCAACAGTATTTTTCTTGCTTTATATTATTCTAATAGCAAATAAACAAATAGAAATTGCCATCATTAAAAAGCATATAATTTTAGAATAAGCATAAATACAAAAATAAATACATACCATCTGAATTTCCTACTCTGAACATAGAATTTGACATTTTTTAAATTCAGAATACCTCAGCATTGTTCATTATTGCCATTATGGATTAATAGTATTAATGTATTAAAACTAACTGTTACCAGATATTCACCTCTGCTTTACTTGAACCTAAAATTCAGTGATTTAAGTTTGTATACTTGATTATGCTAAAGTGAATTAAACATTTGATTTGAAAAAAATAAACTCTTTGGAAACTTTTTATATCTTCAAATAAACACTTAAAATGCACTAAAAGCTTCAAGAAAATTCAGTCTTTCTGAAAATGGAGCCCCAAAACTAAGATAATAGTTCTTTAGAAGACTGATCTCTTTCTTTACTATTGCTAAAATACCTCAAAGTTCTGTTTGCACACTGTTCTGTATTTTCACTTAATCCAGATCTGTTTTTATAGGAGTCCAATTCTACAAAAAGGTAGCTCATTGCAGCAAGGCTATCACTGTAATTAATTAATTGCCTAAATTAATCCTAAATTAATTGCCATACAGCAAAAAGTGTGTTTACACACTACACAAGGGAGGCTTTTTACAGGAAGGAGACGAAGATGAAACCTATTTACAAAAGAGGTAAAAACATTCTATCTTTGGTGGCCAGTCACAAAAATGAGTGAAGTTTGTAGTCAGGACAAAAATATGTTCCTACTGAAACTTATGATTTTATTATAAAGCAGGAAAAGTATGTAAGCAACATTATGATGAAATGATTTACTAACATTTCCTGTCTTTTTCAGGAATGCATATTTCCTTCAGTGTAAGACCTTGGTAACATTCTAGGAGTAGTGACTTTTCTCATCCTTTTGAAGTGAAACAGAGTTTTGTGTGATGGCAAAGTCTTTACTTCCTATCCTTTTTACAGCACACTATTTTTTCTTATTATCTTTCTTCTTTCAATGCTTATGTTTTTTTGGTATTTAGATGGAAGGAAAATCCATAACTCAATTTTTTCTTTCTTGTTTTCTATAATGTACAAATACAATTGACATCTGGTTGGAAAAAAAATTTTCTCACTGTAATTTAGCAGAGTTCCTGGAAAATGTTTAGGTAATTGAAATAACCTTCATTTATATGGAAAACATTGAAATATCCTTCAGTTCTAAAGAAAGAGAATTGTTTAATGGTCATGTATTGTCTTCATATTTGTACTCTGGGAAATGGCAAGATTTTCTTCCTGTCTTTTAAATGAGTCCTGTCTTGGTGGATTGTGCAACAAAAACATAGACGTCTTAAAATTCCTTTAGCTGAAAGACTTTTAATCTACCATGTGTGGTATTGGGAAAACAATTGCAACTAAGAAAGCTGTTCTATGAATATTTTGGGCTTGCTTATATGATGTAATAACAGTGTGTTATGAAAGGATGATGCAACTTATTTACAGCTTACTAAACTGAATATTTTCATAAGGATGTTCACGTTTTGTCTCTTATACCTCTCTCTTCATATGCTTTTAAGTCCACTTTGCAAAACATTTAAAAATCAATGTGGCAGTATTGTTAATGCAGTTAGGAAATATAATGAGATTAAATGAATAAAAAAGTGGAGAAAAGTTATTTATTTTAGGTATAGATATTTGTGCTTAGACTGATAGAAGATGCTGGAAATGTTACCAAATGCTATATATTAGTATAAGAATTGTAAAAAAACAACATAAATTTCTTAGAAATTTCTTTGTTGAAAAAAAATCTAACCCAAGGTGTGCAAAAACTTTAGAAACAGGTTGAAATTTTCAGAATTACTGAATTGATGGAATTTAGGAGCCTAAAGCCTATTTTCTTTCAATTTATTTAAATGCTCCCAAAATACTAGTGATAAAAACTATTGTATCCTTTATAACTGTACTATGTATTTCTGTTTTTTCTAGCAGGCTTAGGAAAAAGCATGGGTTTACAAAGCTTGGCTTTGGTATTTATTTCAGTCAACTTTTTGCTCTATATATTTTGCAAATTTAATGACTGGGGTTTGGGTTTTGTTCCCCTGAAAATAAGTATATACAATCTTTTGTTTATGCTTTATATTTCATAATATACGTGTTCATCTCAGTTAAGCTATTAATTAATTCTTCCTTTCAAGAAAATTCTTACCTTTACAGAGAAAATTCTAATCTTTAGCATTATTTTCCTTTACTATGCCTTTATTTTTCATAACATATACTCTGACTAACTATCATTTTCAGTGCTTTTTACTTCTGGCACTGTGCAGAGAAGGAGTCCATGAATCCATCATCTAGGCAGAACAACCAGTGAATGGTCATTCATGCTATTGTAGCTTCTACAAAAAGTTCTGTAGGCCAAAATTCTCTTATCTGATGATTGCATATGTGTTCCACTGACTTTTATGGGGAGTTTGAGAAAAAAAATTAAAGAGTGAATTTGGCTCATTTAATGCAATATTTAGAACACTTTGGATGAAAATTAGCTACTGAACATGCAGCATAGTTTAATATCTCATCCATATTGTGTATTGCTTTACTGTCAAATCTTGTACTTTAACTAGAATATGAAACTATCAAAGAACCATCTGTAGATCTAAATATTTGGATACTTCTCAAACACATTCTGGGTTCAGTGTTGCTAATGGCAGTGATTGTTTTGACAAAGTTCGCACTTAACTAATAAGGGCAGTGGAACTGGAGCACAACTCCACAGACATAAAACAATACAATTACAGTCAGTTTTCATAAATTTTCTGAAACTGCATTCCACTACAAATGACAAAATTTTAACCATTTTACTCTTAAAGAGAGTATATTATAAAATATTCTCAGCAAATAGAAGTGACAAATGCTGCAAGTTCAAGTTTTGTTTCAATAAATGGACTCTTTCTTAGCATCTACTCCTCTACTATGTATATCCTGCTTTACAAACCCTTCTGAATGACCTAATTTCATGAGATGTGTATATCACACTTATACCTATTGGAGACAATGTAACTTTTTCCATTAGACCAGGATTTCCATTAGACAAGCAGTCTATATGGTAATTTTTTTTCTGGCCAGTAATATCTCAATGTTTTGCTAATCAGTCTTAAGAGAAAAAATATTTTCATACTATCTGATAATAACAGTGCATAACATCCTTCATAATGTAACATTAAATATCAAAAGGCATGAGCCAAAGAAACAATTTTGAAATGTCTCAGGGACAAGAAGGTGATTGCAAGCCATTAGCGTAGACAATGAAGGGGAAATAAACCAATCTCATTGCTTTCTCTGAAGATATGATTGGCTTGGCAGGTGAAGGAAGAGCAGTGGATGTTTTTTATCTTGACTTTAGTAAAGTTTGTGACATGGCTCCCATAAATCCCTCTTCATTTCAAATTGATACTGGACAATAAAAATTGTGTCTGGTACAAATTGTACTAGACTCTGAGGCACCATAGATTATGAGGTGGACTGAAAGCCAGCTGAACTGAATATAAGAAAAATCTTTTTATGGTGATGCTGATCAAACCCTGGAACAGGTTTCTCAGAGTGGTCATGAAAACTCCATTTTGGAGAGATCTAAAACCTGACTGAAAGGAGCTCCAAGTGGCCTGTTCTACTTGCTCCTGCTTTCACAACAGAATTGGAGTAGATCATCTCCAGGTGTCCCTTCCAACCTAAGCTATCCTGTGATTCTGGGACTGTGTGAAGGACTTTTTTATCCATCAGTTTCTTACCGGTTTTCTTGAATATAAACACTGATATAGTAATATTTATTTTCTTGGTTTTTCTGAACCTGCTGTTTTCTTGTCTGTAGTCATACTTAAAGCATGGGTGTTTCCTCTACTGCTTGATTGAAATGTTTCCAAAGGCTGTGCACAAGATGGTCAGGAGAGACTGACAGAGGTTTTAATCAGAACATCATTACCATACAAAGAGACAGAAAAGTAGATGCAAGAGTGTTTTCCATATTTGTCTAGGATTAGAAGGAAATCCCTGTTGCTGTGAATTTATACCATTGTCATGAAAGCTCTATAATGTGATACTGCTTGGGTTTCCTCATTGTTTGAGTACACAAGTTATTCTGAATATTTTATACTTTTCAAATTGCTTACCCAACATCCAGAGATATGGAAATTGCTTTTCTACAATTTTTGAGCTGGTAAACTTGATCACAAGGCTCCTCAAGAAAAGTAAATGCAAAAGTTTGTAAGTACATCTGAAATGCAATACCTTTGTGTGAATTTCGGCAATTAATATGTAAATGATTCTGTGTTGTCAAAACCTAAGTTTTTTGAATTCTGAAAACCATCAGATTCAATGAGAATGCAGTGTCCTGGAATTTTGGTAGGCAGCTGAGGATTTTGGAACATCTACCCCAATGAAAATCAACCATTTCATTTTCAAATATACCAAAGCTAGGTAACTTGTAATTATGTACTCAAATCAATGTTACTCAGTGAAAAAAAGTCTGCAATTTTGAGAAGACAACTACAAAATGGGTTATGCTTCTCTTAATTTTTCTTATGAAAGGTGAAATGATGCTACGTTACCTTTTTTTAATTATATATTTCTTTGCCAAATGCATAACTATTATCACTTCAGTGTGTAGTCAGATCTGTAGAGGAAAGCAGTTTCTCCTGGGAGAATAATGAGGGTTACAGTGAGGATAATGAGGACTCCAAAGAGGATAAACTTTTAAAGTTGAGAGCCTGCACCTTGTTTAGACTTCCAGAGTTATATTTACCTGATCTCTCATTTACTTTTGAACATTAACTACAATTTCCAGGGTGGTTTGCCTGCAGAAGGAAGCCCAGTTGACCTCCCTTCTATGCAAACTGCTTGTTTTCTGAAAGAGAAATAATTTAAGTTCAAAGTGAGTGTTCATATATGCTATATGATTCTCCTGATCATTATGAAGCAGAAAGGAAACACTAATTATTGTCTGAAAGCATGCAAAAATATTGTATGGAAAGAATTGGTTCACTTAGTATCTTTTTTTTTTTCAAATTAATTCAGTGAAGGAATGATAAATATTAATTTTATCCTTTCCCAATGGCACCAAAATGTAAATGAGCTAGTTATGGCCTTCTAAATGCAGTTATTAATCAGTTTTGTTGCCACATGTTATTTATTCCCGTATTTATGCAAATATTCAGGTTTGTTTCCCAGCTGGCTTTCATCCAGTTACAGCTATCGTACAAAGTGCACAAAGTACTGCTCTGTGCTATCTTACACATATACAAATACACAAACATCCCAGGGAAAAAAAAGCAAACAAGCAAAGTAAACACACAGATGCAGGCACATGAGTGTGTAGACCCATACCACATATATGAAATACCCAGACAACTTACACTAAAATAATGTCCAAGAACTGGTATAGACCAGACAGACAAATTATGTTGTAGGACATTTTGGTATGCTATTTGTTGCTTTTCTTTTGTTTTGTTCCTTTAAGGAAAACTTGAAGTTTTGCAGTAAATTTCATTTTTGTGGGGGACCCAGTGTCTTTAGACACCATCACAATTGTTTCTCCTTATTCTTCATAGACTACTTAAATGAGAATCCATGTTCTCATATAATATTTTAAAACATTGTTCTATATTAAAAATATGCACTTCCACCAAAAACTCAATGAAATTCTCTGTGCAAGTTATAGGAATTAAGGTGTATTCAACATACTAGTTCTCCAAATGCACCTAACATAATTTATACCCATTAAATAAAAGCATTTAAAATTTTTTAAGTTCAAAAGTTTTCCTTCAGCTGTATCCAAGTGAGCCTGCTGACTATGGTACTATAACACAAGATTAAGGGCAAAACTTGGTCTGACATTACTATCATTTATTCTATTCTAAAAAGGTACATGTGAATGCACTTCACAGCTTCCTTGACTCCAATCAGTGCAAAACTACGTACTGGAATTTGGTTCACTGCACTCCAAATCTGCTTTAAAAAGTTCAGCCACTGTGGTAGGTCAGAGACAGTTACTACCTCCTCTGGTAAGCTTCAGTAACAAGCTTTCAAGTTATGACCTCCTATAGGCTCCTAATTTCTATAGAATTATAGAACCAGCTGTCCATAGTATAAAGTTAATGCTGTCTTGAAATTCCCTGCATAAAGATGGCAATCTCTCAAAAGTTTTGCATTATTGTGATGATTGAAATCTCACTTAGGATGAAATACTGTGAAGTTATTCAGTGGCTGCAGTCTTAAAGACATTTCACTGTAGAACTATTTTAGGTGTTCAGTTCTTATGCTTAACATAACTGAGATATTTGTCAAAAAAATAATAGAAAAGAGAGTTCATAATTAGCTTAAGATGAAATAAGTATGGGTTCATTGTAGAAAAAAATAACCATGGTATACTTGATGTCTTCTGCAAGCAAGAGACTTTCTGACACAGTCATTCTATCAGTAACTGTAAAAGAATTGATGAATATTTTGGCAAATGGTTCCTTAAATTTTCTTAGCCTCAAGGAATTATTTTTGTATTTAAAGTTTGTAGGAAATTGGACTCTAACCATGTACTTCAAGTGCTAAAAAAAGCATTTAAAATCCAATTGCTGACAAGGGATGACTAAGAACTTGTTGCCAGCTTTTAGCACACAAAACGTTTTTGCACAAGAGAAGAAATAAGTCGAAGGTTAGGAAAACTTATTACCCTTCATAGGAACCCAACAGGTTTTTTACAACTTTTAATCAAAACCAAAATAGTAGACCAGATATGAGTACAGTAGAGCTGCTGTGACTGTACAAAGAACTGGTGGGTAATGTCTGCTGAGACTTCATTCCTTAGGGTGAATCTCAGCTACACTGGTATTCATAGTTCAGTACTGAAATTTATTAAAGACTTTTTCTTTTCTTCTTTTAAAAAAAAGAAAACAAAAGAAAATAAACACTTCCTGAAGGACTTGGAAGTTAGTATTGAACTACATAGTGAAGGATGAAATGAGTAGAGGTTAGAATTTTATCCAAGCCAAACCTTGCAGTAGTTGGCTACTCAGACGGAATTTCAGACTTAACTCACAGTGACACTTCTGGAACTGTCTCCAGCTTTTTAGTATGTCCTAGCAGCCTGCTGACCCATGCTCCCATTGGACATTTCTTGGTATGTTTGTTCTTATTTCCCAAGAGATAACCCCACACTTTTCTTGTACATTTGGGTTGTATCATGGAAGGACCTACCTCTCACTCTGTGACCACATGTGCTGGTCCCTGCTCTTTTGGGACAACTCATGGAGAAGGCATGGCTCTGCACTTCAGTGAAAGATGTGCTTGCTCATAAGGACCTGGTTACCTGGGCCTGAATGCAGGGCTCACTCCCCTTGTTGTTCTATATTGCTGGCATTTGTTGCCATTTACCTCATGTAATGTGAAAAATGAAACTGGCAAGGCCTATGGTCGAACACATGTTGCCTTTGGCTGTTGGAGTCAATGCAAGGAATCAAGTATTAAAAGAGCTATGAAGTTGTTAAGAGATGGTCTCAAGAGACAGTTACATTTTTCCTCTTTTCTGGTTTTGTTTTCTTTTTTTTTTTTCCTCGTGGTAATAACTAAGCAGGAACTGCAGAAGTCACAAAAAAGACAAATGTACTGATTCATACCTCCTTTGGCCTGCTCCATCTCTCAGGGAACCCATTGGGAACTTCAGTATTTTAGAGCTGTAAGAAAACACCACTTCCTAAAAATGACCAGCCTGCTGAGGTTTGCTTTGGGATATTTGTGCCTGGATAGAATGGCTAAATTAAAGTCTACTTTGTTGAGCTTCATCTTGCTGGGAAAATATGAGTATTAGCTAAACAGCTTCCGGTTTTGAACTTAGAAAAGAGTTTTGGAGCTTGAGGTACAACTCCTGCTTTTAATTTCTTAACCTTAAATTTCCAATATCTTCTCTTTTAGTACAATATATGTTTTTTTCTCACATGCCATTTTTTATTATTGCAACAGAGCTGTCTTGAAACTCTTCATTCATCATCACCTGTAATGTTAGCTCCATTTCCTAAGAAATTGTTGACATCTGTTTAAACACTGATACTTTCCATTTACATGGATATTTAATTCAAGCTTGGTTTTGTGTCAAAAATACTAAGTCTTGAAAGGATACCAGTTTTTAAGGCTAAATTATAACTTTTTAAGTACTGATGTATTAGCATGAGATTGAAGCATTTCCCTCCATATCATTTCCACTCAGGAAGTAGTTCATTGAAACTGCAACAAAACCAGATGAGACTAGCTAAATTCACAAGGTGTCTGCCACCTCAAAGAAGGAATACATGGACTGAGTATATTGAAAGTTTTATTTATTTTTTTAAATCAGTTAATTTTTGTGGGGACATTGCTGGGTACCTGGTTCAGCACTCATAATAGTTAATATGAATATTTTTATTTTAATGGATTTTTTTATTCAGTGCTGGACAGCCAAAATATTAAAAATCCCAAAGTTAGCCTTTGACAAAGAAAATGTCATTTACCCCTCATGTTTTAGGTACCATCTTCAGGCAGTAAGAAATGCCAGAAGCTAGTTAAGGAATTTCAAAGATAGATAGTGTATTTAAATGTGCCACCTTTTCTTAACTTCTCATGCTGTATTATTTAAAAGACAGAAAAAAAAGATAATAATTGTCAAACAAATCATGTGTTGGAAAACTTCACAGTAAAAATTTGGGGACTTTACATATTTAGTTTATTTTTTCTGATCAGACTCGAATAGTCCTCTTTTACATGCTGATATCTGCAGTTTCTGCTTATGTTAACATGAAAATTATGTCAACATTGAGCCAAGAGAGCGACCTGCTGCAGTGACTGCCAGTGCAGGAGTGAAGTGAACAGGGGAAGATGAGGAGGGTGTGGTGGTGCCCTCTGTCTTCAGGGATGAAGAAGATCTCTGTTCTGGAGACCCTCAGCCCCAGGGGAAGTGAAAATGGAAGGGGGGACGGTTGTTCCCACATGAGAAATGGTTGTTCTTTGGTACTTGGCAAAGCATCCTTAAAAGGAACCCTGTAAGCAGTTTTGGTCCATGGACAGTGGTGAGAGCACTGTTCATGGAAGGAGGATGTCACGATGGCAGATTTTCTCCAGGCAGTGCCATGTGTAACATGGAAACACAAGAGATTTCAACTGTGTTTCCTGGGGAAGACTATGGTACAAGAGAGACTCCTCTCTCCCTTGATGAACTGAGAAGTGATTATCTGAGGGTTGGCAACTTCACTGAGAATTCAAGGTTTTGTCTCACTGTGCTTTGGTGGAAACTGGATGGGAGGAGAAGAAATATTTTGGAAGGTTTTAATTTTGAATTTTGTGTGTTCTTATTATATTGTAGGTTAATAAAGGTTTTTTTTTGTTTATTTCTAAGCTTGAGCCTGCTTTGCTCTGTTTCAGGTCACATCTCATAGCACTCATTTGAGAAAATATTTTTCATGGGTGCACTGGCACTGCACCAGCGTCAAACCATGACATTGCCTTAGACATTGTAATTAATTGTGTAAGTACTTCTTTGTATTAATACAGAATCAGTTCAGGTTAAGTCAATACCATAGGTAATCAGACTTAATATATTATTTAGCAGTGACAGATGGGTAGGAATGTGCAAAAGATCATTTGAAGCACCTGCACTGTGAGGTCTCTATCCAGCTGTTCCCAGATGTTGTCTATGCCTGGTGAGCTACCACAACGTTTGCTCTACCAAAACCACTGGCCAGTGGAACTGCAATGCCCATTGTGCAAGAGGAGAACTGAAAGTTCACCAGCCCCAGTGCCGTACTCGACTGCCAGCTGTAACGCTGAGGTCTGTGACACCAGGGACCACCAGAGAGATCCCCAGGGCAGAAGAATGTGTGCTTAAAGGGGAGGGGAAATAGGCCAATGATTCTGGGGAAATGATTATTGTATATATGCTTAGTCTAGAACAGTCAATGAATATGTGTGTAGAATAGAGTATATAAACAGAAACTTTCTTGTACTCAGCATGCACATATTTGGGGGGACCTATTCCCCTGTACACTAGCCAAATAAAGAATGCCTGCTTCTTAATGCTACAAAGGTGTTAATTTTACACTCGAGTTTTCTTAACTTTACAGATTTTTTGGTAACACAATAGCTGAAAGGAAGTAAGGAACAGGGTCATCATTTATTGAACAATTTTCAGTTTGATTCACAGAGCATGTCAGTAGAGAAATTTTTTAGTTTATTGAACCTTCTGTCTGCATGACAGAAACAACTCCCCACTAAAACATGTTCAAAAGAAGACTGAAAATCCTTTTAGAAATTGTTGGTACATCACAGAGCAATCATTTGTTTGGAGTCATAAAATTTGAGCTCTTCTGTCTAGTATGGTTAGATTAAAATCCATTTTAACTGATCATCTTGTATAGAATAAGTCATCCAGTAACCAACTTTCTGTGGTCCGTACATCTCCCATTTTGCTTTCCTCATCCATCTCCTAACTTCTTCCTCTGTTGAATTTCATCACAACTTACTGAGATTTTGACATTGTCTACATTCTTTGCAAAGAAACTGAGAGTGAAAATACATGCAAAAAGAATTTAACTTGGAGAATGAGGTTGAATAGAAGTGGAATAAAAATCATGATACAGTTGCAAAAATTCTTAGCAAAATGAGATCAATTTCTTATGCTTTTATTCAGACAGTACTTCTGAATCACTACCATTCAACTCTAGAGTCCTTTTCGGTGCCTCCCTTTTTTAACTAAAAACTTAGTTTTGTACTTGACATCAGCTCTTAATCAAGAAGACAATTAGTGCCTTACTCTTAAGACTGTATTTTTTAGTTAGAGCTAAAACTCATTTGATGAATCTCTTCACCCTGATATCACTCAGTCTTCAGCATCTTCACTTCTGTTTTGGTGCTTTCAGTTTAAAGCCATTCTCCTCTGTCCTGTTACTACATGGTCTTGCAAATAGTCTCGCCACAGAGCTTCCTCTTTTTCCAGGTTGAATAAACCCAATTCTCTCAGCCTTTCCTCATAGGAGTGGTGCTCCATGTCTCTAATCATCTTGATGTCCACCTCTGGACTCATTCCAACAGCGCCATGCCCTTCCTTTGCCGGGACCCCAGAGCTGGATGCAGCCCTGCAGGTGGGGTCTCACAGGAGCAGAGGGGCAGAATCCCCTCCCTCCTCTGCTGCCCACGCTGCTTTGGATGTAGCCCAGGACACCTTTGGCTTTCTGGGCTGTGAGTGCCATTGCTGGGTCATGTCCAGCCTCTCATCCACCTGCACCCCCAAGCCCTTCTCAGCAGGGCTGCTCTCCATCTGTTTATTCCCCAGCCTGTGTTGATATTGGAGGTTGCCCTGACCCAAGTGCAGCACCTTAAACTTGGTCTTGTTAAACTGCATGAGATTCCCACTGGCCAACTCCTCAAGCTTCTCCAGGTCCCTCTGAATGACATTTCCAATCTCTGCATGTCAACTGCACCACTCAGCTTGGTGTCATTTGCAAATTGCCTGAGGTTGCTCTCAATCCCTTTGCCTATGTCATTAATGAAGATGTTAAATAACATTGGTGCCATCTCAGTAATCTCTTAGTTCTCACTTTCTGGCCTCAGAGTTATTTTTCCAGCTAGAATAACTTCAAAAAAGTAAAGTAGAAGCAGAATATAAACCAATTTTCTAAATGTCCAGACCTGAAAGCTGAATGATTTTTCATTTTAGCTCTTTCCATATGATTCTCAGCTGCCCTGTTGTAGGAGGCACCACTTCAGTTGCTGTAACCAGTATTACTCTACTGCTGATCCTGAAGGATCTGTTTGGTCAGATAAAATTATTATCTCCGTACCTAAGTAAGACCTGATGACTGAATCTTGACAATATCCTTACCATGGTTTCAGTTTCTCTGTGTGAAATTAACTGTTGTGTCAGCCAGAGGTCATAGAACTTTTGTCCAAGGTTCTTTTTCATTATTGTTCTGTCCCAAACTGTTGTGTTTTCATAACTCTTAGTGGCCTGAAATTACTGCTACCATGTTTATTTTAAGTCTCAACATTGTTTCTAAGTTTATTTTTCCTTACCAGAAAAGTGGAGTTACAGTGGTAGCATTCCAGGTAATAACCTAGCTGGTGTTTGCAACCCTCCTCAGCATTTATGGTTAGACTCTCCATTCAGTTTTCAAACATCATAATGTATCTGCTCTCTGTAAAAACTAAATCTTCTCTGTCTGTCTCTAGTATGTCCAGAAAGATCTTCTGCTCTTTTAATACCCTAGGGAAGTCAGGTCTTCTTTTGCTAAGCACAGGCTGCATATAGCTAAAGTATATATCAACAAAGAAAAGAAATTTGACCAGTGGAACCTTACTTAATGTTATTACTATGAAAATTTAACTTTTAGAACTATGTCAATGGTTTTCCTATTAGTAGTAGTTTTTGAAAAGAAGAAAATAAGGGAAACCTTTTTCTTTTGTTGCTTTCTTGGAAATCACACATTCCTTCTACATTTTGTTTTCTTCATGTTTCTTCTTTATTCACTATCCCTCCTTCCTAAAAATCCTGTTGTTTTATATTACTACATGATTTTGTCACCCTGGATTTCAAACCTGCTAGCCATCTTGCTCTACTTGTAATGCTGTCAAAGGAAAACAGATTTCCCTGATTCTTTCTAATATTTTCTATTACAGAAGAGAGAAATAGCACCAAACAAATATATTTTTAAATTTTCAGTAACTTTTGATATTTGGATTAGAACATTGCTAGGAATACTATTAATTGCCCACACACAGACAAAAGGGAAGAAAGTTTACTTTTTTTTAAAGCTTGGAAGACCTTTACACATCAATGCATTATTGGTATCTGGTCTGTAATTTTACTTTTTTCCTCACAACTTTCCAAAATTTATGATTATAAATATAGCAATATAAATAATACAATTCTTAAGTAACCAATATAATTTGGTATATTTATATGTACCAAATATATATATTTGGTATATGTACAACTGCCGTTAGATGAGAGCTTTAACTCCCTAAACTGTTTGGATATAAACCAGGCTTGGATAAAAACTTTGTTATCACGAAACCAAGAGTTAATCACAATCCCTACTACTGAGCCCTGAAATAAAAGATAAAGTACAGTGCTATGTTATTGCAGCTGTCTGAGAAGGGATTAGTTTTATCTGTACATGTACATACCCAGTCAGATGTTCAGTAATGGTAACAGATACAAGTTCTGAGCATTAATCTTTAGATTCTCTGCTAATGTACAACTTTCACCTACAGATGGGTTTATGTTACTCACCCAGTTGCTGAGCAGTGTTGGATTTTCGTTCCAGGATTTGAAAATTTACCTTAAAAACTATATTACGCAGTTTATTTTATGCAAAATGGTGGAAGCATTTAGTTGCAAAATAAAAAGAGCTCTTGATTTTGCAAACTGAATGTATTTCTATTCTTGCAGTATCTGAATTATAAGAGCATTGCTTTAAAAAGTTGGGTTTTTTTCTTTGATTATCTACATAATACAATTCATGCACTGATAAAAAGCGTAGTGTATTTTTGTACTTCACTGACAGAATTTTCTCATGGTAAAATTTACTTCAAAATCTTGCTGTTTTCCTGGTTGCATTCTGCTTTAAATCACAGAAAACTGCCCACAGTATTTGAAAGCACAGATGGATGGGAAATGATCAGTCTCCAGGCATAATAACAAGCTATGAAGGAAAAATGTATTTCCTTTGATTACTTCAATTCAAATGGTTTTACTGTGTGGGGCAAGAATTGTGACTCCATACCAAACAGATAGTTTACTCAGCAGCAATCATCCTTTCTAGCAAATTGCCTTCAAGTAAATGCTCTAAGTCTGATAAAGTGCAATAGAAGAAGACACCAGGTGCAAAGAATTTCTGCAATTAGACCCAGATATCTTTGGATCAGTTTCTAATCAAGTTTCTTGGAAAAGCAAAATATCTTCCAAGTAACTGCAAGTTCAACTTGTGAGATACCAAGAAACACAGCCATGAAAAAATAACCCAGATTCATGAAACCAATCTTCTTAAAATTTACAGTTTTACCAAGGACTTCCAGTTGCTGGTGGGATGGCATTCCTGATGGCAAAATGATTTCTATTCTAAAGTCATCTTCACATGATAAAATTTTAATAGCTGCAAGGTTATAAAATAGCTATTTCACTCTTTTTAGTAGTCCCTGAATAACATAATATCCCAAACAATATTGTTTTCTAAACCCTTACTTGTAGTTCTAGGTAATCTTTCATAATTTTCTACAGTTTAAAATTTAAGTAAACATATCCTTCTTTTTTTTTTTTAAAGGCAAATAGTCTTTACATTTTTGTTACTGAATTTAGGAAGAAAGGAACACAATTCCCTTTTTCATAAATATGAAAAGAAATTACAGAAGAACATCAAGTAGAACAGCTCACTTCCTCATGAGCCACATATAAGAAAGGACCTACATCTTCCAAGAACTGTCTTGGCTCAGCTCTGTTTAGTTTATGACATTTGAGACACCACAGCAGGTGTTAATTGCATCCCATTCTGGGATGTTTACTTTGCATTACTGTATGGAGTAAATGGAAGAAACATAACCATGCTAGAAATTTCCAGTCCTGCAAGCCAGAATTTCAGACCATTTACCTGAAGTTCTGTGTCTTTAGAGCATTTTGCAGACTATCTCTGAGATAAAATTTACTTGTAAAATTTCATCTTTTATAAACCATCACAGCTAATGTAAGAAAATTTAATGCTGTGAAGTCTTTTTAAGCAATACCTTTCAAACTCCCAAAATTATAAACTATGACACTTCTGGGGTTTTTTTGTCCTGTGATGGTAACATCTTCAAGGCAATTGTATTATATATCAAGATTGTAATACCTTAAATGTGTTACATGCTAAGTCATTTGTTATTCATGTCATGTCCCACCACATAAAAAATAGATTTTCATTTTATAGGAGATTTATAATCTACTTCCATTAACTAAAAGCTCTTTGTTTTCATTTTAATTTATGATTTCCTATATTTTAGCAAAGTCTCATATTGTCTTTTCCTTAGAAATAATAAAGCAGACTGTAGATGTTCTCACATGTGCTTAATAGTACTCAAGGTTATACTGTCTGCCCAGAAAACTTAAAATTAAATTTAATATGGAAAATAAGAAAGAACTTTGAGCTTTGTGCCTTTAAAGAGAAGATATACAGACCCTAAACAATTTCAGAAGTATTTGAATATTTCCACAGTCCCTCTTCCTCTTGAGAACATGTGCTGCAAAGACTTTCCCTTAAGGAATTTCTTACAGACCAGCTCTGTTAAAAACATTCCAGAGGAGACACTGAAAGACAGGATGACTGTTTTCTATATTCTTGAATAAGGTTTGTCATTTAATTACAAAGTAATTCTCTTCCCTTGCACAGTACTTTTATTCATGTCTTTAGTGCCCCAGAAAAAGAGAAGACATAAGTTCTGAAGTGATGCAGCTTTGCCTTGTGGCCTTCCCAGCTGTAGCAGCCCACTATTGCTGATAAAGTGCTCTACAACACAGATTTACAAACTGTCTGGCTTAGAATCATCTCTTTCTTCTCCTGTCAGTGAACTTAAGGACTCCGTTCCTGAAAGATGTTCAGCAAATGCGGCTCCTGTGAAGTCAGCACTCTATATGTTACAGGAATAACATGTACCAGAGAACAGAGGCTTCTTTTGCCTGAACCTAACCTTGGTAACCAGAAAAAGTCTCACACATTGTTCTTAAATGCAAGGTGGATTATGTCCTTGTTGTCTTACTTTGAGCCTATGGTGTCATTTTTTCCATTTTACCACTTAACCTGGAAGCTCCGAAGAGAAGAGGTGAACATATTTCTGAACAAAATCTTATTATGGTAGCTGTATGTTACCTCCATATTTTTTGTACAAAATCTGAGCCTCTCAATTGCTGGTATTGTATTCAGGGCTTCAAGAGTGAGGAAAAAGCTGCTGGAAACAGAAAAATTGAGAAACAATTTCAGGAAGAGTAGACCTGTGGTTTTCTGTACACTGGTGATATCTATCCTAGATGCCTGTGTTTCCCTTTGGAAATTTGCTCTGTCTGGAGTAAGGAAAACTTCTAAAACTTTGAGTCTAACTTGACAGGAAGTCTGGATTTCCTGTATTTCTTAACATACAGCTTTACAGTTATTCTTAGAATACCTACTTGATGAAATGTGCTCCTAAAAAAGATAAAGGCATAAGTGTCTTGATTTGATCCTGGAGCCAGCAGGTTGAAGCAGGCAAGAAAGAACAGCAGGAGGCTTCTCTCCCCAATGCTGAAAGTAAATGGATTTGCTTGCCTAATGGATCATCTGGGGTCCATTTGGAACGCCCTTGGAATGATGCTTTCTTCCCTCGTCAAGGAGACTGATGCTGCTGGAAAAGCTGTGTTGGTTCAATGAAAAAAATCTTCCACTGACAAAATTTTACATGTTTCATTTTGTTTTTTGAGTATCTAGAATTTCATCTGTATTTCATACAACAAGAATTATGTTGTACTTCAGTCCCAACAGTATTTTAGATTTTCAGTGATCTTTTTCCAGAATGAAATTTAGCAGAACATTATTTAAAGGCAAAGCTAACCAGTATATCTGAAAAGTACTGCATTTTACAGCCTCTCAAATGAAGACAATGATCTTTTCTTAAGCAATGTACATGTTTGAAGGAATATTTACAAAACACAAGGAACTTATTTACTCCTCAAGTAAGTAGAAATGTTACATAAAGAGAAAGAAGGACATCTTAAAGTTATCCTTATAAAGAGGTTTAATGAGTTTTAATGAAATCATATCTCTTTCCTGCTACCATGAATTGCTCAAAAAGATTTTAGAGACACTATTCTTACCCCAATTTTGCTTGTTTTTTTCTTTGAATGATAGTAAAATAACTAACAACTCAAAAATAAACGAATTTTTAAGCATTTTATTATTTTCCTAATATACAAGATCTTAAGACATTAAGCTTGTGGGGAAGGTCTAGAAAGATTTCACCTATGTGTTCTGAACTAGATTTCAACCCTTGTTCATCTCTTTTGATGCAAATACATCAAGCACAGGCTGTATAAAGAGTATAAGCTTCATAAGGCTTCTACAACAAAATTAATTAATATACTGGATAGATAGTCGTAAGATTTTTATGTGGAGATAGAAATGTTGTAGCAACTGTATTGTTTGCTGTTGCGCAGAGACACTGAATGAAGATGCCTTTACTGGAAGAGACTTTTATACAGATTTCTCAGATGACACTTGTAGCTTTTGTTCTAGAGATCAGGAAGTAATTGTAGACAGTCTACTAGTTCTTGCTCCTATCAGTTCACTAAGTTTTGCATTGCACTACTTTTGGCTTGTGAAGTTTAAACCAGCAACATAAGTTACAAAAAAGCTCAATAAATTATAGAAATTAAAAGAGAGGGAAAATGCAGGATGTTGCATGTGAGAACATTTGTGTGGGCCCAAATAACATTCCTGAACATAAAAACAAAGTTAAAACATTAAGCAACATCCATACCTCCAATACTTCCATATGCTGCTTCAGCTTTTAAACATTGGATGTGACAATCTGTTCAGACACAGCATACGGTTCAGTGTAAACACAGCTCTTAAAGCAAAGCTTTAAACTCAAGATTTCTCTTTGAAGTGAACAATGTGTTCATAAGTGAATGAGAGACTTACATATTCTGTGGGAGTTTCTGAGCAACCCTCCATCTTTAGATCCAAAAGCAACATTCTCTCAACATTCTCACAGGGCTTTCCACGAGAGCATTCCATCAGAGAGGGAAACCATGTGCATTTCAGACATTCTGGGATCAAACCTCTGAATGAGCTTATCTGGATGACAATTCAGAAGCATCTTAGTCTTGCTAAAGTTAATGTGAAACACTGAGTGTTGTCAATGTAGAATGGGTTTAACTATCAATTTTGTAAAGACTTACTTGCTGAATTTTATACTTGAAATTTATAGAGATATACTTATTCCTCCCCAAATATATACTCCTCAGGATTCTCCTGAGGGTGCACTATAGATAAACAAAGAAATACTTTGCTACATGAACAATATGGTATAATCATGCTTAAAAAGAAATAAACCAAAACAGGACAAACCAGAAAAAGCAGAAAAATGTGCTTCTGTATTCTAGCAGTCTTCCTACTCTTTTATTTCTTTTAATTTTAAGGAAGGAGGCCTTTGGGAAGGAGCTTTTTACGCATTTTTTTAACATATCTAATATTATATATTGCCAAGGCATGTCTCCCATCAGGTATTCTTGAAATGAAACTAATAATAAATAAGATGCTAAAAATTTCTGGATATTAAAGGAAAAATAGAAGTAATAAAAAGTAATACTAAAACAAAGACAGCCTTTTTTTTCTTTTTTTTAATGTACTGTGAAAATGCACTGGTTTTAATAAAACCATGAATTGTTCAGGATTCTATATTTTGCTTTACTTTTTTCCACCATAGAAGGATAAACTGTCCAGGGATACAGATTAATACTCCTGTGGAAGCACTGAAATATAATTTATTTTTAAAGCAACTACCTTAGTTTTTGTAATTCACTTAGGAATCTGTGCAAAGGTTTTGCATGCATTAAATTATTTTTTCACATTTCATTCAACCCACAGTGGGACAATCAGCTTCAGGTTTCAGCTGTGATTCAGTCTTGATCACAGCACATTATTATACCCACACAACCGTCATTTGCTTTTCTTTCTCCAGCTATAGATGATTGGGTTTCTTGCAGCTTTCTTAATTAAAAATCTGCTTATTTTTACTGGACTTAGGTTAAGAAGATTAAAGGATATGATGAATATAAAATTTATGACTGAAATAGAAGTTTATCTGGGAAGTAAAATGGAAGTGAAATACAAGAATATATTCTGCAAATGTAGCTTTGTACAGAACAGGTCACATTTCCAATGGAAACTTTATAGCTGTCTTTAGACATCTGCCTTTGTATTTGTACAACATGTTGATGAGTTCAAGGTATCATATGTACACATATGCAGCTTAAAATATAGCACAGATACTGACTGTACAATTCAGCAGCAGGTTTTGAAAACCAGAGCCTGTATTCAGCTTAGTTACAGAGTCAGCCCAACTTGATTTTTCCAGCAACTGGCATTTTACAGTTTCATCTTCCTGCTCTTATGAGAAGTTAGTCAAGATAGTAGTGGATTACACAAATATCTGTTCCATTATGAACATGGTCCAGGCAGTGTGTCTAATATGTAAAAGTGGGAATACATTGTTTGTAAATCCTTTCAAAAAAACGTGAAGTAACATATGGATATGTGTTTTATTTGGCATTCCTTTTGTATACCTATGAACAGGGGAAAATCTATAGAAAGTCACTAATAAGACTCTGAGCACATAAATGCGTGGGATAGTGAGTATTGGTCCTTTCTGAAGCCATGTGGAAAGACTGAATGAAGACAGTGAAGAGACTAAGTCACACTTCTCCTTGTTAAGTACCTGTGCTTTACATGTGGGACATGTGAATTCAGACCTCTCTTCTGCTAGAAAATACTGAATCTAGTGAGAGGACTCAACAGAACTTATCAGTGTCCTGGAGTAACTTGCTCTCTGCCCTTTCTGCTGGCAGTCCTGTAGTTTATTTGAACCCTTAAATATTTCTCCTACAAAGAAAAACAGTTTTGCATGTTGGTTATTTTCTTGTTTTCAACTCTATTCTCAACTACAGCTAGGGAAATCAGTTGGAATGAGGACAAAAAATTACTAAATAGTCAAGACAGTAAAGACACCAGAAAGGAAAAAATGCCTCTACTTTATATGGGAACTTTCTTGTTGGTTTCAATTTTTTCTGGTAATAAAAGCTAGGATAAGATATAAATATGTCACTAGACCTTTTTTATGCAGATATAAAAATTTTAAAGGTTTGTACAATTTTATGTCACAAACAGATACCACCTTGATTAAATTGGGAAGACGGAATAATAAGATAGGCATTTCAAATTTTGCTGCATTTACATAAAATAAATGGTGACTTAGACAAAAGAGTGAATGGATATTTAAAAAAAAAGATACTATGTTGGATGAGAGATTTTGGATGAGCAACAGATGTGAATCAGTTGTTTATTAAAACCATTGGTAAAAAAGTCTTCTGATCAGCAGGAAGAGGATGGTCTTTTCAGCAGCAATTGCCACTTCTGAGAATTCCATCACTGACTGCTGTTATGAAAACAGCTGCCAAAGTATGAGAACTGGGGACAACTGGGGACAACTGGGTTTCTGTTTGTGAAAAGAAACACTTAATCTTTGAATTTTATGTACCCTCTTTTCCTATCTCTCCTTGAATTTGAGTAATGAGCCAGATAGAATTGTGTCATGAATCACAAGTGGGATTGCATTGACCTACATCTACAGCATTAAACAGAAAATGCTGTCGGTGTTTGAAGATTCAAGCACACTTGATGTGCTGTAAAGCCAGCGACATTATTAAAGAAAGAAAACTGCCAGAAACTAAGAGGAAAAGCATGTATATTTAACTGAAATAAAGACATACAAATGTAATGCTGAAACCTCTAAGCCAAATCTACATAATCTTCAGAAATAGCATAGAAAGAGAGAAAGAAATGTTGTAGAAAGAGAAAGAGTCTCCTATTTTTGGAGAAAATAGGTCACTCAAGGTGGGATTTTTTCCATTCAATTTATTCATACCACAGCTTTGTATTTAGTCTTACTTTTTATTTTGTTCTCTGCTTACAGCAAATATACCTTGTGCTGTGAAGACTCAGAATATTCTCCCTCAGAGAATTTTACTGGCAGCAACAGAAGCATGCTGCAAGGCAGTTCAGATTTATACAATTTATACTTTTAAACTTTCATCAAAAAGATGCAGTCCCATTCTCCACACATTCACAGTAGCTTACTGCTGCTTCTTCACAGCTTCCTTGCTTATGCCAGCAAAGCTTTCACCACCAATGGAAGATGAACTAGCTCAGCACTCTGCCTTGTGTTTAAAATGCCCTACAATGCCAACAGTTCTTAGGAGCAGCACTGCAGCTTTGGTCATTAAACTGCTGCAACAATGCTGATGAGCCATCAGTGCCCATATATGACACAACACATGCCAGCATTATATGAATTCTTCTAAATGCCAAAAGAACATTTGTGGAGACCTGTGGGCTTCAATTCTCCTTAGTCTTGGGTTGCAAAAAAAGAAATTCAGAGACTGATATAGCTGATGTTCAGTTGTTTAATGTTGGCAGATTATTTCAACCTGTGGGATTACATAGATGCTAAATGCTCCAGATCACTACATCAGTCAGCAACATTCTTCTTGTCATATTGGAGCTTTACTTAATTAAGAATCTCCCACATGAGGAAATGTAATATTATCCATGGAAAATGAAACTGCAATATGTTAAACAAAAGGGCCTTCAGGACAATGAATTTTCAAGTGTCTTCTGATTTTTGTGGATTTTAGCCAGTAAAAGGATTGTGCTAGGTTGTAATCTGAAATAAATATGTTGCAATTATGATGAATTTAAGTGTACCTCAGCAACTTAATATTCTTAAAAATGTCAATATGAAGACTTGCATGTTTTTTACTCGCAGGCTGGTGACAAATGAACTCGTGTAACACTGCTGAAAGTGGTTCATCAGCTGTGAATGTAGGTACATAATGGCATCTGGCTAACCCATCACTGTGTTACATTCAGAATATTAATCTAGATAGAAGTTGCTGCTGAAAATTTTAAAAGCAAATGAATTGATTTATTCACTTTATGAAGGAGTAAACAAGTAAATGCTAGTTCTTTTACAAATCTTTTAAATAGTCTCTAATTCCTTTCGGGGTGAAATCTAAATTTTAATTCTAATCTTTTTCAGAGAATGACAGAATCACAGAATGGGTAAGATTGGAAGGGTCCACAGCAGGTCATCTGGTCCAAACTCCTTGCTCGAGAAAGGTCTTTGATATCTATCTTCCCAAAGCTTAATAAGGGAAGACAATTTTTTACCAGAATTTCAGCCTCCATATTAAAACTTTAAATCCAAAGGATTTTCTCTAAAAAGTCCCTTAAAACCACACTGATAGGACAGGATCTATGTATACAGTTATTGGAAATGTTTCATGGATCATAACTGTAATGATTACAGTACTTTGGAAACTATTAAAAACTGAAAGCAATTTATTTTAAATTGTTTACTTCTAGATTTCTTAATGAATCCTTGTTATGAAGCAAAGACTAATGTTGCAATTTTCACAATTATTAAGAGACCTACAAATGCAGTTTCCACAATTTTTACTTTTTTGCCTTTGGCTTTCACAAAATTGCAGTAAAGAGACTAGCAGATATATGGAGACTGCAAAGTGAGCACACTTTGGGAGATTTTTTTTTAAAGCGTACCTAAACTGTTAAGACATTTCATGCTTTTCATCAGCCTTGGCTACCTAGGGGCCTCTCCATATCCCTTAGGCAGCTTTTAACATTTACTTCTCCACTTCCCATTTCCCACTACAATTCAATCTTTTAAGAAATGGAAAACCTATAAAGCTATACTAACCCTTACAAAAAAATAAACAAAATTATCCTCCTAAAAGCCTTCAGAAAACTCTCCCCATACTTGAGACCAAACACAGCAATTTATATAATTTCTGTACTCACAACTTCATATATCTGTATTATGAAAGTTGTACCACAGATTCAACTTTTATTTTGAAATTTTTTGTAATATCCTTAGATACCATTAAAATTAATGAAATAAGAATAATATCTAGTATTCTCAATTTAATGGTTGAAATAATTTCTTTATAAATTTATAGGCATATCTCAAAACAATATTTCTGGTTAATTTTGAATATGTCTTTTAAGAACTCTTGTGTCTGACCACAAAAAAAAAAATTGAACATATACCAGAAGCCAAATTACAGGTTATAGATCAAAAATACATGGATAAAGATGTTTTTGAATGGGCTGTCTTACACAATTAAGAAATAGTGTGTTATGTTTACTAGAAGCAAATGTTTCTGTTTTCTTCCAGCATTTTAAGAAAAGGCTGGGAAAATCAAATAATAACTCTTTCTTTTCTTCTAATGTATGGCTGAATAATTATTTGATGTTCTGTTTCTTCTATGCCTGTTCAGTCAGAAAATTTGCAACTTGCAACAATATATGAGTAAGAGATGTTCTGTGGCCAACCGCCACAAATTCTTTTACTTTATCATAATATTAGTATGGGCAAAATTAATGGTCTTTTATTTCATGCTCCAAGACAAACAGCCTTGCAACGACAAGTATTTAAATTTAAAAAATGATAGATTATACTTCTGTTGTAATTCTTTGAAGGGTATTAAAACTTTTTGGCAACTGCCTGTAACCAGTTATTCCTACAATATCACAAGCTTCAATTTCATGGAAAAGTGGTCTGCAAAGGATGCTTGTTTCACTGATCAATCTTTAACTTCTCTGGATGTTTTCGTGTGCTAAATATAATTGATTGCATTGTAAAATGCAAGATATTCCATATCTGTCAATAACAAAATAACCATTGTTAATCACAGTAAAATATTTAGCCAGCTTTTCTTCTTTACTTGGTTACTTTGTGTTTTATTCCGAGATTTTCTTCTTAAAACAGGTATAACAGCAGGATCTGTGTGACTGTCTTCAGTTCTTAGAGCTTACTGCCTGGGGTATTATCATAATGAAGTTTATTTTAGTATGTTATTAGTTATGCCTGCCAGGAACCTGCTGAATACTGGATTTATGCACTTGTTTTATGGGCATTACCTCTAGTATCAGGATAGAAGTTAGCATCTTAAATCACTGCAATTAACACAAAGGTATTTGATAAGATGATGATAAGAAATACAAATCTTATCAGGCTTATAACACTGGTTATTCTTTTTCACTTGGTATATCAGTCATACTGATGATACTTTTTTTTCAGAATTTTTTTAGATATTTTTGATAGGTACAGAACTTGGTTCCTTCTTTTTTCCCAAAATAACCTTTACATTACTTTTTAAAAATCAATCTCATATTTATTCTTGCTGAGATTGATTTTATGTAATTTTAAATGTCTCAAAGATGTAATCAGTGTTGAGCTATTTTCTAGGTTGTTTTATACCAGGGGGAGATAATAGGCACTCTGAAAGTGCTGTACCTGAGTCATAGAAAACTGTCTAGATAGATATGACTTGCATATCTTGATAGATATGTGGGTGACAAATGTGTTTGTGGGAGGCACTTGAAAACTGTCAGATATTCAAGGTTATGCAAATAGCATTAGTCAAATATCTGGGTCAAAATATTTGAGTCCAAGCTCCCTAGTTTGCATATGTCTACCTCATTGTTTTACACAAAATATTGTTAAAAACCCACACAAATCCAAACAAACAAAAAGAAAGCCAAAACAGATTAAACTGAATTTGCAGAATGATGTTCAAGAACAGTACAAAGTTAGGTCTGCATTCCCTCAAAGAGGGGAGAGAACAGGAATTAGGAATGCCAATTTTTAAAAAAGTGCTGCAAGCCGTAAGAATGGGTGACCATGAAGTGAAAAGTGAAGACACAGCCTTGTGCAATTATTTTTTTGGCACCTTTCAGATACCCAAGTGCCAAAGATGCTCTTCAAAACTGCTGGATCCAACAGCAGCTTGTTAACAGAACATAACACTTTTTCAGATAGAACCTCAGATATGATTTCTGAGTGGTTTTAGGTATGTAGGAAGGTAGACAGACAGACAGACCTATGCCTGCTTGAATATCTAGGTGAATTTTTGCAAGGAAACACCATTTACCTTGTCTGTCTCTGAGTACAATAGTTGCTGGCCAGCTACAAAATTATTATATTGATGAGAGATCTGAGCCTCTATGAAAAGTTCTTCCTATACTTTTTAAAAGATACATATTTTCTGGTCCCTTTTGTAATATATTTTGCCTAGTTATTGTTAGAAGCAAAGAATGAGCTAAAGCTCAAGTTAACAGAAAGAACAAGTTCTGCCTTGTTCTCATGCAGTTGCTATAACCCCATACCAAAGGAGTAATTATTCTTAGAAATTTATGCATTCAGATATTACTTCAAGATAGTTTACTGCATTCTGCTATTATGAATATATATTGGAATCTAACTGGATAGGAAATAGAAAATGAATATATTTCCAAACTATATTAGCAGCACTGTGTCTCGGTTTTACTGGACAAATTTCTTTTACTGCTCAGACACTTTGCCTGACATCTCTCCATAGAAGTAAGGGACCACAGAGATCATCTGCTTTACATGTGGTCCACATGCATACACATGGCAATTTTCTTAAGAAAATTCCCCTAGCTTTGGGGTTTTTTCCTTATTTATAATACTTACCAAATATTTGTTTATAAATATTTTCAAAAACATTTTAGAGGAAAAATCACATTACAGATTGTAATGTGATTGTAGAAAAGACCAAAAAAATATAGAGATGTTGTTATTTTGTTCTATTCATATGATTGCTATTATGAAGAAAATCTGAGGCTTTATACATTGATAAAAACAAAGAAGGAAAACCTCTCTAACTCAAATATGCCATTAAAAATTTTAATTTTGTGGTTTTACTCTGTGAATACAGGAAAGATAATGTAAATGCAGAGGGGAACTGAAACTTTTTCAAAAGGACAAACTGGTAGAAAAAGTGTACAAGTGCACTAAGTTGGATGAGATTTTACTTTTCCATTCAAAAGAACTTTTCCATTCCAAACCTACTTTTTTATTTTTTTCACCTAGTTTCCTGATAAATATTTACATTTTACTAGGCCTAAAATATCCCTAGTTTGATGAACTTTAATACACATAAATGTATTTTTAAATAGAAGTTTGTAACAGACCTGACTAATAATGCTGTTGGGTTTTCACTTCTGTAAGTCTTGATGCAGAAAGTTCTTTCTTTTAGCAGTAATGATATCCATCTCTGATAATGGGCAAGGTACAGGGTTTACATTCTTCTAGGTTTTATCCTCTTTGCAATCTTTCTCCATAATTCTGATTCACTGTTTGTTTGCTCCCTCTTGTATTTGGATCCTCAGGCTACTTGGTCTGGTCACAAAGTAGGTTTAAAATACAAGATAACAATGATGCCTGATTTCTGGCATGATAGTCTGTCACTGCCAGAGTCAGTGAGGATTGTGTTATCTGTCAGTGGAATCAAGAACTTCAAGGGTGATCTCTCACTCTTAGCCTAATTGTCAAGGAAAACCACAATTAACTTCAGGACAGACTGGCAACTTCTTTGTAAAAACATCTGAAACTGAAGATGACAGTCTTTGATTTTGTTCAAATGCACCAGAAGGTATTAAACTGGTAAGATCGGTAAGTGTCCAAACACTCATTGACCACTGAAGATGGTATTCTGCTTTGCTCCCCCTTTTGTGAGTTATCTAGCTAAACTTTTGAGGATAGTCACTTTTCCAGCCCAGAATAGCAGGATGCAGGTATGGTGTGTCTCTGCAAATGAGCTTGCAGTTACCCCTTTCCTAGTTGAAAATATGAATGTAGGAAAAAGAGAAGCAAAGATATATTCTTAAATGTTTTTGCAAAGATAGTTGAACTTTCAAAAGTCTGATACCTTGTTTAGTTTCTGGTATTTTCCTCCTTCCTTTTTCATTTAAATTATGGAAAAAGGCTTTAGGCATTTTTCCGTTCAGAGTATCATCTCAAATTTAGACTCTTACAGGGTACCTCCTTTGACACTATTATATTTTTATAATGAACTGTTTTCATTAGAGACCCCATTTTTCAAGGATTTATTTAGGCATCTGCAATTTAATTTGCTTTACATTTTATCCTGGCATGATCATGTGTTTACCTACTATTATTCCTCTAAGTGTTTATATATACAAAGACAGAGCACTCATTTATATAGAATTGAAAAGGAGTGTGCATTTGTAAAATAACCATACAAAAAACCTGTGAAGTTTCATAGTTTGGCTAATGGTTTTAAGTATTTCAGAATAGCTTTCTCCTCAAGCCTAAGCATACTGCTTTGCACATTATTTTTTAACAGAATAAAGGGAATTATAAGGTTTAAAAATATGAAGAGTGACTTAACCCCTTTATGGAAAATGTGTTTTATTAGTGTGATTGGAAAACATCAGAGGAAATTAGAGGAAATTCCACATGATTTATATTTAGGTAACTACTACAGACAGAATGGACTCTTATTTTCTACTTCATCAATCTTTATTCATGTTCTCCAGCCCCATTTTCTAGACCTCAGATACCCAGGAACAACTTACATAGCACTAGATGTCTGTGTATAGAGTGCAAATCATGTCCCAGACATCTACAGCCTCAACTATTAATGAAGACTTTTTTGCTTAAGCAATCTGCTCAGCCTGACACCAAAAGAATGCTGCTTGTGTGGCTTTTATGAAACCTTGTAGATCAGTCCTTCACCACCTCTTGATGCCTGAATTTCTTGGTGCCAGCGATAAATAAATAAAACCTTACAGATGCTTGTTCACGCGTCTTAGTGCCCATCAACTGGTAGGGCATGGTACCCTCGTTTATGATCATATTACATGAGATTTTTTTCAGGTGGTTTCCAAAGCTGCTCAGCTTCCAAGATCAGACAAGAACAGTTGCATCATGGTGGTTTGAATTGGATTGAACAGATTAAAGGTTATAATGAACTTCTCGGCAAAACCAGTTTTGTTTTTTGTTCTCATAGGTAAGAAGCTTCAGTGCAGACTTTTTCCAGAGTGCCATCAAAACTAACTTACTAAGAACCAGAAAAGGGTCAGTAATTTGGTTACAGACAAAAGGGACTTGTTTCAGAAGAAGGGGTTTTTTCTCTTTCTTTGTTTTTACATTTAATAGATAATTAATTTATTCCCAAATTCAAATCCTCCCTGGACTTTTCTTTGTTCATATGCCTGTACATATACTTCTGTGCAAGAAAGACATACACATTCCAAGTAGTGAACTGGAAATCAAGAGATGGACTGCATGGAGAGTCTGCATTAATTACCCAATGTGTGGGCAGACAAGGAGACGACAGCGGGTTAGAGCCAACAATTTTAAATGTACCTTATGGACTTAATTACCAAAGTTCAAAAAGTCTTCAAAAGCCAATTAGAACTGTTATTTGTAATAGCTAAAACAATTAATATGGAAATATAGCAAGAATGAGTCCTTTAGTTTGAGAACCCTGAGGAATACTTCGTTACAGGTCTTTCAAATCACTTTCAGAAATTTGGACAGAAAATTGAATGGGGATTTCCTGCTGTTGTGTAAGATAAACAGAACATTTTTCTGCATGAGTAACAGCCTGTAGTTGCAACACTTTGTAGTGAAATCTCGTATCTGAGTAAAACAAAAAGTTACAGAAAAGGTATAACTGAAGACAACTAGCACTAGTCATGAGCTAATGGCACATCTGAGAATCATTTACGCTGGGAGATTATTATTGTCTTCTAATAACCTTATTAAGGCTCTATCAGACAGACAAGGGCTCTGGAAATGGGAAGAATAGAACATTTAATTCCATCTACTAGATTTAGTAGAGGTAACGAAAGAAGGATATGTTTTTGCTGTATCTAAGCAGTAATGCAAAGCATTTATTACTTTTTCTACAGCACAATAATTAAAAAAAAAAGGTCTGAGAAAGAATCTTATTACTGTCTTTGTAGCCTTGAGTGTATTCCAGACAGCATCTGTTACACTGTTGGGTACAGTAGCAGCAGAAATAGAACACTATTTACAGAAATGCATAAAACTTAATTTCAGAAAAGGGCAGAAGTCTCCATCTGGAATTTTTCAAAATTAAATTTATACAAAATCTTTAAAGAACTCTGAGAAAAACCTTCCAGCATTCTAATGCAAAACAAAGGCATGGAACAGTATCCATTTTTCCAGGTATCTCCTTCAGTCAATCCATTAGAAGCATTGTCTCAATAAAATACATCAGATTCTGTCTTATCTATGAAAGGAAAGGCAAATTGCAGCTGTTGCTGTGGTCAGCTAGAATTTTCCAGTATGATCCATAGGTTTTATCATCTCCTGTCTCTTCATGAGACAATGACACATGCATATATCTGAAGGAACACTTATAAGAAAACATGGAAACAGGATTAAAGTCCATCCTTCCTGACAAAATTCAAGATAAAATCCACAGTTAATCGGATTGAGGGCATACCCAGAATTTCTGTTAACACTTTGTTTGGGCAAAGGTCTTTGTTTGATCTAACTTAACAAAATACTCTAGGATTTAAATGGTCCACATCATGATATTTTTCTGTACTTATTGCACCTTGGAAAATACCATCCTTTAACTGTTTAGTATATTACTGGCCTAGTATGGTGGTTAGTATACTACTGGTATTTAGTATATTACTTTTTACTTCAGACACTTGGTCTATATTAAAAGTTTTCTGTCTTTGAACAATCTTCAAATTTAGTAAGTGACTAGCACCAAAACAGGGAAGATTGCCACCAAAAAACATATACAAAATGTGCTTGTAAATTAATTACTAAATGATTGTCCATAAATATGTATACATGTTTTCATGTTGTCAGATCATGTTTGAGAACTCAAAAATAATATTTGGATCTTAAAAGTCATTTATCTGGAAACTCTGTTACAAATGCAGACAAACCTTATATTTAATATTTTCTCATTTTTTGGCATACAGCCTAACACTCTCTTTACCCTTTTTTTCTAAATAGATCAAGAAAATATGATAGAAACATATCTTGAGGCAGATCCTGAGCTGGCCAAGATATCTAATACAGTGGGGTTTTTATCAGTTGAATATTTGGCCTAGTCTTCTCCATTTTGCTGTGTTTCATTGATTGCTTCAGCAATGTTTCCTTGTATTCTACTGACCACCTTTGTGTAACCTTCACCATTTAAAACATACAGATGGTAATATATAACTCCTTTACTAACAACATCAACATCATCAACAACAAGAACAACAACCTGAAAATTTGTTGCTTCATGTGCACACCTAGGATGAGAATTCTCTTTACAGTGCTCTATTTTTTCAACCTATGCTAAATAGGGATTAAAAGTTCCAATATAAATCACATTCTACAGGGGATGCTGTTTTCATGGGAGATGTGCATTCGAGTTGCTCAGATCTGAGGAAGTAAACTCACAACAAGAAAAAATAATTAAACACCAAATTGTGAGGCAAAAACAAGGAACATCCTATTTCATTTAGAAATTTCCTGTGAAGAGAAATAACTGCCTCCCTGTTCAGTTCTTAAAAGAGCGACCATAGGAACTTCACAAAAAGGATTCAGTGGTCTTTACGCTATATGAGGAGAAGCTTTAAATTAGGTACTGAGATCTTTCATATGCCTCTCTCAGCATTTTTTATTGGTTTCCTTGAGATGTTTACCCAGTATACTGGCACTAATATATTCCATTAATTTTGAATTAACTCCATCTACTACATTGTTAGGTTAGTTGTCTTCCTAAGGGTTATGAATTCTTCCAACTGTTCATGTTAAATTGTCAGTCTGTTTTCAATATGGATCCCATGTTTACTTTTCTAATATTGATGGGAGTAGGAAAAAAAATCTCAGGATGTTTAAAGGTATAGTGATTTCTGACAGTGAAAAATGTTCATTCCTCAGTTTTTCTATGCTATCTCTGTATTAACATTCAATGGTCATACACATCTGTTACAAATATAAACCAGATGCTGAACTGATTCAGGTTAAAAACAAATCTAAGAAAAGGATTATTTTTTTAGTAGAATTATTCCATTTGGACTAAAACTCCATGAAATGCTGTAGTGGTGTGTAAGTGATGGCAAAATACAGTCCAGAATAAGAATGAAAAGCCAAGGGGAAGGAAAGAGGTGGGAACATTTCACCTGGAATTGCAGCCAAAGTAAATTATTTGACAGAAATTTGGCACTATTCTCTTTTTCTTTTTTCTGTAATGGGTGAGTGTTAAAGAAAAATGTCCATCTAAAAGATATTTAATCTAGGATCCTTGTCCTTCACTAGCGATGATTTAATACACATCTGCAGAAGATCTTGATGTAGTTAAATCTCCTAATTGTCCTGTGGTGCACGAAGTCCAATTCCTATTTGGATGAATCGGCACTTCTTTTATAAACATTTCAGATGTATAGTGAAACCCTTTTTTGTCATCTCTGAGCGTATACATGATTCAGCTGGTAGCATATGTAAATAAAAGATTGAGCAGTTGTGCACATTTTGAATTACTTTTCCAATGACTTTTATAAACACGAAATTTTGTAATTCTGGCTAAATTCTGTAACATGCTCAGGCATCTTAAGTTTGCAAATCTTAGACTTTTTTTTTTCAAAATTACATAACTCAGAAAATCTCATTGTATTGTTCTAAAGTGGTGCAGCAAATAATTTTCTGAATGATTGCACACAAATTAAACATGAAAAATAAGCAAACAAGGTTTTTGAAGCTCTGTATGCTCTGAAATTGTTATGTCTACAGGAGCATCAATAACAATCTATAAAACCCAAACAGGATGCATATCCTTTTGGCAGAGATCTCAAATGGGCATTTTGAGAGGGAACAGTCTGTCTGCAGTTAAAGGGGAAGGCTAAAGTGAAGTCCTACATTATACTCTTCTCAGTAGAAGAACATGTGCATCATCCCACCTTGTATCCTATCATTGTAGGGTTTATTTGTCATATATTAGACTATATTTGACTCAACATTGATTCCTGGCACTTCTGTTCTTGATTATGCTATACAGTTTGTTGTTATAATGTGGTAAGACCTTACAAGAAAAAGTGCTCTTGGGGTTTGAAGAAAGCTCAGTAGTGGGCATTGTAATGTAGCTTTATGTTTATAAACTGTAACTCAGTCTAATGTTTCTAGATGAGAAAAGCTGGAATATGACAGTCAAATTTTATTGAAGGAATGGAAACAGTTTAAACTGATTTCATTCCAGACCAATGTCACATTATGGATTTTCCCAACATATTTGTTTATCTTCTTTGCCAAATTAACTCTGCCTTCTTTGAAGTATTTCAAATACTCTGAAGGCCGTGTCCTTCACTGATGAGATGATGGATGAGTTTACCCATAATGTCCCTGTGGAAGAATATAGCAAAAAAAGTCATTTTGGTAGCATGTAAATATTTTCACATTTTGAAGCCAATGTGAAAAAACTCCTTCTGACTCACCTCACAGTAAATGGCATTCTGAAGAAAGAACTTTCTACCTGTATTTACTGAAGAAATTGAAAAGTGAAGGCCTAGCCAAACTGCCACAATCTATAAATAGTAGACGGATAAGCCAATTTTTTGAAAATTCATTGCACCAATTTTACAGTGATTTTGTGCTGTAATATTAAAAATAAAATTTCATATTTCATTAATAGTCTTAGATCGATGAATAAGATCAGGTTCCCCAACATCCCATAAAACCTGGCCTTGAACTTTTCCAGGGATGGGCATCCAGTCCTTCTCTGGACAATAGGTTCCAGTAGCTCACTTCTCTTATAGTCATGAAGTGTTCCACATATCTAATCTAAATCTCTGCTCTTTCAGTTTAAAAAGATTCTCCCTTGTTCTACCATCATCTGTGTAAAAAGTCACACTCCCTTCTTTAATAATTTATAATTTTCTTACACTATCCATATTTTCTACACAATTATTTCCTTTATAATAAATGAGTTCATATTATCTATTTTGTTGAATTCTGTGGATTTGATAACTCATAATTTTATTAGGTCATATCCTGATCATAGCTTTATAAGGAACATGGATATACTTGACTCAGCTGTTTTTTTCAACAATATTGTGAACAAACATTTACAAATTTTTTCAGTGTTCTGGTAACTGTATCTTTCCTGATTTAAAAGTATCTGTTTTGCTATTTGTCTTCTGGAAGAGAAGATAACAGTAACTGTGGATTAAAAAATTATCAGACAAGAAGATAAGCTCTAATAAGGTATTGTTCAGTCTCCATGACACAAAATAAATCTGTATGCAATTCAATAAAGTAATTCATCGATGCAATAAGCTCCCAACCTGCAATCTTTAGATTAGGATGTGTGTAATTGAAAACCAAAACAAAGCATGTGGACCACTGGGATGGATTTCTTTTATATTGTTTCTGTGACTTAGTGACCACTACATCATATTTTGAAATAAATCAATTGTTCTCTTTCAGAGACCAATTAAAAAAATTTGGAGTACTGTGAAATGAGAAGATGGATTAGTCACTAAACCTCATGAGCAATCAGTTTAAGCCCTGAAGCCTGAAATGTGATTACTCACATCACTGTCCAAGCTTGCATAGCAACAAATTTTAATAATGGTTGTAAAACTATCCATTCATTTGTTAAATCTAGCATCCTAGATGACCTTCCATGGAAAATATTCTCCACATGTTGATTATACTCTGGGTTAGGAGAAATCCCCTTTTTTTTTCATATTAATTTTGCAGTTAAATTTTATCACATGTCCCCTTCTTTGATATGATACACTCAAATTTGCTCTCATTAAACTTACTGGAATCTTAGTCCATGAGAGTACCCTTTGTAAGTATCATGCATTTCTTTTCAGCTGCTTATACTGAAAGCACATATAAACCTGTCTAATAAAAAGAAAACTAATTTCTCTGAGTTTGAGTCACAGACTATTGAAATGATTCATTTTAGCAGGGTCTGAATTATATCTTTTTTATCAACAAAACATAAACATATTTAGCTATCCTTTTCCTATCTCAGCTAAGAAGATATTATGTGGAGTTACGAATTTAAAACTGAATGACAAAGAGCAGTTCAGATACTCAGATATACCCAAAATATGTCTTTGTCCACTCTGAAAACCAACTAAAATAAAGAAAATATGGAAAAGTTATTGAATTAGGTCATGAATGTGAAGAAGATAAAGTCTAAGATGGTTTTGAGGTCATTTAATATCTCTGTTCTTGTAATATTTTATCCTCTTAGTATGCTCAGTAACTTCAACCATGTGAACCCTATTTCTGTCTTGAAGGAAACAGCCAGATCCTGTTAGCCACCAAACTAACACCAAGCATGACTGTGGGTCTCCACACTGCACCAGAGAGTGATGTGAGGAGAGTTAAATCATTCATATGCTCTTTGTTTCTGTCTTAATGAATTAGGTTTATTTCAGTGACATGGGGAATAAAATAATTTTTCTGGTTACAAAGGGCTGCCATGAGCTTGTAGAATCAAAATCTAGACAAACCACAGGATAGACAGTGGAGCCATGAATGAGAATTCCCATCAAATTTGGTAGGGTCCTGCAAAGGAAGTGCAATTTACAGAATAAGCCTTCTGTGTTGATCATTGGTTGGTTTTTCATGGAGATTAGCAGAAATATTGTTTGAAGCAGGAGCTTTATTCCTACCAGTTCAATCACTGTCTAAAGGGGACCATAACAATGCATACTCAGTCTGTGGCAACTGAATTAAAATGTTTAACTCTCTTTCACTAAAGAAAACTAATTTTTATTATCTTGAAACTGCTGACTTCTAGGCTGTGAAGTCCTAACAGCATCTTTACATATTATAGACAAAATTTTAAAAAATGCCTATATAATAAGGAAGGTAGAGAACCAAAATAAGTAGTTACATTCCTTTTCCTGTCTCTTGATTATTCTTTTCTCTTTGTATCAATGCATTTAGTTATCTAGCTTATTTAAATACAGCTACAACTTGACTGAGCAGTGGGTGATTGATGCAGTTGATGACAGTCCCTTGGGCCTTTGGTTGAGAGATGAGATCCCTCTGAAACTTTCTCTGTAGTAGTTCAGATGGTGGATGCATCTGAGATACATGCCTCACTTCGTGAACTTCAAATTAAGAAGCCTATTTAATACATCAGCTTACCTAAGAAGACTTCAACTGTCTAGGCATAAAGTAATGTTAATGATAACATCATGAGTTAATACCACCTACACAGGCTTGGAATGCCTAACATAGTATTAAAATGACAACATTTTATTATTTAAAATACCATCATTGCCTTTAAAGTTAATGTTACTTTAGTAGTAAAACCTTGATATTTTAAAGACATTATTGCTTAGCACAGGAATCAGATTGTGGAGGCACAGAGTATCTGTTCCTTGTTTATTTGAAGAGCTGGCCCACTATAGGGTGCTAAAAATGTGTAACTCATGTCCTAAATGGTTTTGAAAATGAAACTATTACCTGTGAAATAGTTTGTGAAGGTGATTTTTACCTTCCATGCAACAAATTATTCCTATAGGTTACTGCACCAATACACATTCCTGATTTTTTTATAGGGAATTCTGAGATGTCTAACAATGAAACCTAGTTGTTTCCCCCAGTGTTCTAACACACTGTAGATTTAATCCATGTCCTCTTTAGTCACTGGGAATTGACATTAGCTGAGTGTGACCTGTAGGATGATCAAAGGTTCAATACATTCTATGTGATTAAACGTATTTATATATTACATATATATTACATATATTACAGATAGTAACTTTCAGGAAGAACTAAATATAATTTCCATATTTTAAGTTGTTCATCCATTTATATTGAAAATTATAATACTAATGTTATATAATATAGATTCATTAAGTATTAAATCAGAAGACTGGGAAAATGCAGTTAAGTAATTCCAAAAAAATATTATCCATATTCTCACTTTTCATAATCTGATCATTTTTATTTCATATTATTGTCAACCTGTCATAATGTGAGGAAATAGAGACAATGACTAGTTGAGGAAATTGTTGTTGAAAAAATTGCTGTTGAAAATGAATCACTTCTGGGAAGCCATAAGTGCTCAAAGACCATAGAATTAGTTTTAGCCAGCCCAAATTAAAAATTGAGCACCCATTTCTTTTCCAGTACATTTGACTGAATCCTTTATATTCGGGCATGCTATCTTTTAAACCAAGGTCTGTGTGTTTTTGTTACCTATTCCAAAGCCTTAAAACCCTGGGGGACTGCTTGAAAAAATAGTATTCTACTGATATCTGACTAAACAGATAAAACTGAGTATGCCACCCTCCTGTGTCTGGAAACACACTTTGTACTTCCATAACCTTATGAGTCCACCTTTCAATAAAACCTGGATATATGATACTGTGGTGCACACATTAGTCAGGGCAGCCTGAGCAGTACAGAAACTGAGAAGGGTAAAGAAGTACATTCATAAGGAGGCAGTATACAAGGGCAGAGCACATTCACAGACAACAGCTAGTACATTCATAAACACTGAAGTGCTATTTGACCCCTTAGAGTCCCTGTAAACAGCTTCATGGGGTTACATACCTCTGAATGATTTCCAGATTTTTATGCATATGGTGTAGATGGTATATAAATTTAAGTAGTGCTACATTCAGTTTTGTTTTACCTTGGATGCTTCTTGAATGCTGCATAACAATATGATACACTCTTAAATTCTAGGTTGTAGATTGATAATCTATAAGAATTTGTGCTTACAAGCAGGAGATAGATGAATGATAAGAGTAATGGTCACAAGTTTAGCAAGTAATGTTAAAAAAAAAGGAAAAACACTGCTTCTTGTATTGAAATGTTGCCTTCAGAAAAAATGAAATCTGCAAAAAGAACAGCCAGTGTTGAAATTTTAATCAAATTAATTGCTGTAATATTTCACAGAAAACACCAACCACACTGAAAAATCAATTTTATTGTGTGCTCTTAAGTAACATATAGTGTTAGGAAGATTATCAATCTATTGTTAACCAGCTTGTGAATATACTCTATGATTTTCAGGGGAAATCCCCCTCCCTCCCCCCCAACATCTGGAATTAATAAAATTGTGTAACTGTAACCTAGGATGCAAACTGATTTATTAATCAAATGATGATAGTGTGATGAATTCCACCCTTTTAATTATCATACTGGACTGGCATAAGCCCTTCTCTCTTTATTCTATATCAGGAAAAGGAGGTTGTTTTTCTAATATAAGAGGTTTCAAATACTGAGTCAGAACGAGATAGATCAGAGCACAGTAATTATGCTTACAACATTCAGTCTACCCAAAGAATACTAATACAAGGATATCCAAATGCTCTAATACTTCAGTCGTATTGAAATCCATGAAAGACTATATCTTAGAAATATATCTACATATTTGAAACAAGGAAAACTACTGGCAATCTCCAGACAGCAAACTTTGACCCCCAAAAAAGACGACATTCCCAGCAGACTTGAAATCGATTCCTACAAACAGGCTTGCAAGTGATGGATTGTTATTTGCAAAATCCTGCACATTGGGAGGAAAAACACCAGATACATTGAAAAGCAAGTTGACAGAAAGGGACCTGAGACTCCTGGTAAATGCTAAGTTTAATATGAGCCAGAAATGTGCCCTTGTGGAAAAAAAAAAGGGCTAATAGGGTCCCAAACTGTGTTAGACAAAGCATGGCTAGCAGATCAAAGGTAGATGATTCCTCTCCCCTGAGCACTGATGAGGCCACCACTGGAGCACTGTGTCCAGTTCTGGGGCCCCCAATACAAGAGAGATACAGACATATGGGATGGGGTCCAGTGAGGGGTCACAAAGATGGAGCATCTCTCCTATGAAGAAAGGCTGAGGCAGGAATTTCTTTTTCATCTAGAGAGGGTTCAGAATGGAACGTATCAATGTGTACAAATACCAACTGGAAGGGTCAAAGAAGATGGAGTCGGGCTTTTTATCATGACATCTCCCAGCCTAGTGCAAGGACGTTCCCTGGACCTGGCTATAATTACCGCCAGTTTGCAAAAGAAAAGATAATACCTGTTTTGTAAACACCTAATTGCAACAAAGAAAAGAAAAATTAAAGAAAACAATTATTTGGTTAAGTGAGATGTGAAAATAATAGCTTAATTATTTCCAAGTTTTCACATTTGGAAACCACAAAGGTAAAACCTCATTCTGTTTTAAAGATATAAAACCTAAATATTAGGCAGCAGAAGAAATTCTTCCTAAAATGAAACTTGTGTTATGTTCTGGCTTTTCCAGAACTCCTGATATAAAATATCTTTATTTTCTCATTTTATTGCTCAAATGGATTTGCAGTTCCTTTTTATTCCCCCTTCTCTTACATTTTCCATTTTCAGTCTCTGAAATGTTTGTATATTGTTAACAATGCAGCAACAGCTCTTGGCTTTAAGCCAGGATTTTTGATACCCAGAAAGCAAAGAGTATTTGGCAAAGAATTGCTCTTAAGACTAAATTTTTTGAGATGGTACTGTTCAAACTCTTGCTGTGTATGACAGAAATCTGTCTTTTTAATTACACCTGTTTACTTTAGGGATAGTTTTGCATGGTTTCTTATAATTAAGTCCTTCTGATTTCACACTTTATTTTATTTACAAAGGAAGCTGAAATTACATAAAACAATAAAGTTCTAGGGATGATAGCATTTTGCCATGGATCTTTTTGTCTTGGTTTTATTTTTCTGCTTCCCTCACCATTAATTTATTTATACATCATTTAGTTGAATTCACTGACTGCTACCAGCTAATTAATATAACCATTTATGAGTGTATTTCGTTATTCCATGTATGGAAAGGTAAATTATACACTTTGCAAAGATTACAGCCACAGATGCCCCATTTGATTAAAAAAAATCTTCATCTTCTAAATGGACTGAACAATGTCTTTATTTTCATTAACATAAAGTTTTGCTGTTGTCAAAATAATAAATTGTTAATGTTAATTTCCAATTTCTTTATGATGTTGCCTATCTTTGCATTTCAGAACATCCATGAATCACTCGTATTTGTCCCCAGTAGGAAAGACTGCTTTAAAATCAAGAGGAAGAGTAACTGCATTTTTACTTTAAAGAGAAATTTAGATCCTGCTCAGCACAAAGCAATTTCCTGAAAGGTTATAATTCCACAGTTACTGAATGGGAAATGTCCTTGTAGTGGCTTTTGTGGGAATTTCTGGAGGATTTATCCACCAATTAAATATGCTGATGCATGTGTATTTCTTTATCATGCAATACAGTTATTATCATACCCTTTTTTACATTTAGCTAATTGAATAAGGTTCTGGAAGACTGAAGTGTTTATACTGCATTGTTTATACAAAATGTGTTGCTGCTCTATTCCTTGATTCATAGACCAGTTTCCCATGTCTTAAAAACTTTTGCGTATCTGACTAATGACAGACCAGTGCTAGTCTAGAGAAAGAGGAAGATGGGATGCTGACATATTGATCTGAATGAGCAGATGTTTTGTCACATAAGAAGGAGGGGAATTTTTCTTTTAGACCTGTCTCAAGTGACTTAGGAAACAAAACTTGGACTTAGAATTTATTATATTATTTAAAGGTATTCCATTTCTCACGTGGTAGGTATGTAGATGGCCTTTTCCAAGTGCAGGAGCAAAGGGGAAGAGTCAAGATTTCACAGGAATCTACTGGGACTCCTGAAAATATACTCTACTGGAATCTAAAGTCCCAAGCGTTACACCCAGTAACACCACAGGTTAATTGAATAAGCACAAGGACTCATATCATTGAAGAACACGACCAGTGCAATGAAATGTTTGCATTTGGATTAGGACATTTATTGATTTCCACAAGGACCACAAACCTGAAAAGACCCATGAAGATGGGCACATATGTTGGAGAAAATCAGAAATATTATACTTGGACATGGAATTATCTTGCATATTCAGTGTTCTTACAAGTGAAACTTTGTACCAGATATCTGTTGTGTAAGACCCAAAAATTAACAGGTTTGCAATCGCATTTGTATTAACAAAAATCACATTGTATTCTCATATTTGTGCCTGAGGTATGAAGCATATCCTGTTTTAGAAATTGAATTTCCTTCTTCTTAAATTAGATTTTTGTTTATTTCTTTTTCCTGTGTATTGCATACCAGTTTTTTGTTTATTACTTTTTTATTTTTTAACCATCCATACCTCTTTCATTCTTGAATTCTATATTAAACATTGCATTTGTCATTCTTAACTTCATGTGTCTTAAAATGTGTCTAAATTTTTATTGAACACCTCTCTTCTTATAAGTTCAGTTGAGCTATGATGTTGAGAGGTTAAAATTAATAGTGACATATTTTCCTTTGTTATAGAAAGGCAATGCAATGCAGAGAGATGTATTTCTTACTTTCTTAATTTTCTCCTGGATTTACTTAACTGGAGATTGAAATGATCTGGCTTTCACTTTAAGCCATTTTATCTCATAATTGGAATGAGAAGTCTTTATTAAAAACATTGTTTTCCCATCTAGATATACACTAAGATTAGATTTACTATTGTTAGAGTAAACAAATTTACCTCCTTAAGTCTTTCAAAATAATGCACATTTCTAATCTTTTAATCAATCTCATGCTTTTTCTTTGAACTCTCTCCAACTGATCAACATCTTTTTAGACCTCTAAAAAGGGGATAGAGCTTTACAATTGCAGTTGCATGATTGCCAGATTCAAAGGTAATGTATCCTTCCTAATTGATAGTCCTCTGTTTAAACTTCCAAGGTTTTCTTTAGATCTTTCAGCTACAGATCTGTAGTGAGAGCTCACGTTTGGCTTATTATCTACCACAACCTTTCTAATCCCTGACAGAACCCTTGCCTCCCTGGATAGATTTCTTACTTTATGGCTCATCATATGAAGACAGAGCTGTATATTTATGTCTACCTTATCAAGCTGTCTGGATCAGTCTGTTTTGTGGGGTTTTTTTCCCCTCCCCTTTACTCACTGCTTCTGTCATTCATTTTTCATCTTTAGCTGCAAGAATAGATCAGATTTTCCTGATATAATTTAAAGAATTAACCAAAAAGAGTATAAAAATGGATCCACAGGAAGTGCACCTGTTTCAGGGTGATTCTTCATTAATAATTAATTTTGGAAACATATCAGCCAGTTTTATAATACTTTTAATGTACACCATGTTGGTTTGTATCAAATGACACAGTTATGGGAAAGCACATGACAGGAAGGAGAGTGAGGTTTTTTTTCTTTTTTTTTCGCCAAACAGAGCATTTGTTACTCTTTTTCAATTAGTCAAGAAGCACCTGGGAAAAATTACCAAAAGTCACACCATGTGTGGCAGACAGATTTCTACTTCTAGATCATTTGTGGCTTAAAGATTTGTGATAGCAGTTTTACATGACCCAGGGTGAACCTCCATTAACTGATTTCCTGGTGGAGTAATTAAAAGGAAATGATTTGCTTTTCTGGTCTCTGCTTGGAGTTTACGTTAAGTCTCAAAGGTGAAATGAATAAAAGTGGAGGAAAAATACACAAAGCTAAAAATAACACAGAATCACACATTTTCTTTAGTATTTGGTGCGTATGTAATTTTATGGGATGGAATTAGGCAGTACTATAATTAAACTCACTCAAACCCCATCGGAATATTTGGCAAAGAGAACAAAACAGTTTCTAAGCCTAGTATTTTTTTTTGTTTTGCAATCTTGACCTTCCAACTTAACAAGAAGAGTGCCTTTGTTTCAAAGTAAAATACTACTATGACTTTAAAGCTTGCCTCTTTTTATAGCCACTTCACTCAAACAGAACTTACTCCAGTTTCCAGAAACAGTGCAACTACATTTGTGCTCTGTGGATTTTTACTAGATTCTGGAAAATTTTTTTTCCCTTTAACCAGTGTACCTCACTCTCTCCATCTGCACCTATGTGAGGAGAACTGTACTTTGTTTGAGTGTATGTGGTGCACACATGTGCATGTTTCCCTTCTCTGTGTTCTGAGCTCTGACTGTGCTCTATTAGCTGGAGGGAAACTTTAGAAGCGGTATCATAGTTCAGGAAGCAGGAACTGGCTTTTGATAAAAGGCTTCCTTTTTCTCCTCCACAATACATCTGGGGCCTTTCACAGTTGATTACTGGAATAGCAGCTTAATGCAGCATTGACATAAAACTGAGAACTTTAACATTTTAACACTGGAAAGAAAAAATTGCTAACAGCAGAGATATTAATTAGAAAAAGGTGGCCTGCTTTAGTTGACCATTAGTCCAAAAGTTCCCTAAGTTTGTCACCCTCTTTCAACATTTTTAGGAAGTTTGCTTAGAAAATGGTTTAAAAGTAAATGAAACAGCTTGCCGGAAAGAAATGCTGCTCCTGCTGCTGCTGCTGCTGCTGCTGCAAACCAGTTTCTGCCTGAAACTCCAGATGGATCATATGGACAGAAATTCCACTGGACTGAAGAGTTCTTTCATGCTTATTTTTCTCACAAACATGAATATATTTACAAGTAAAGGTTCAAACTGCTGATTTTAATCACTTGATTTCAGCAAGAATATTTTTTGTTCACACAGATTTAGTTACTTAATGTAAATTAAGACTGGGAAAGTATGATGTCTAGAAAAGAGAGAAATAAAAAAGAAAATGTAACTTTTGCCTTAAGTTCTCACAATGTTTTTTGCACTTCAACATTTTGCTATGGAGCTATAAATATGTTTAAAGTATAATATGAAAGAAGTATTTATTTAATTTACATCCCCATCTTTTTTTGGCAAAATCAAAAGAAGAGTTCCTATTGCTATTAAAAAAAATTGTATTAAAAATATTATAAAATTGATATAATAGGAAATTTCTAAAAACAATTTGGGATCAAGTTAACAGCCTTCCTGTTGCTGCTTGAGTTCTGTCTAAAACATGTCCAAATGGGTGGAGATTTCTGTGCCTCACCTTCAATCAGGATTAAAAATTTTATTTTGAATCATATAATTCAGCTACAAATCCCTGGGATTAGGAATTAGTAGGTTTGATTTTTCCCTTAATTGGATATTGTAGCATAAATATGTTTTGGAAGCTGGGAAAGAGAAAAAAATTACTGAATTAATAACCAAATAAATACATCTATGTAAGTTTTACTATATAATAAATAAAGAGTTAGTTGACACTAGTTAGTTGATGTAGAATTAATTTGGAGAATATAAAATCAAATCTTAGCAAAAGGAATAAGGGTTTCTCTCTAGGATGCAGTAAAACCAACCATAGTACCAGAAATATTACATAAAATGCAGAAATGGACTATAGAATCAGACAAAATGTACGAAAATTCTCTGTTAGAAAATGTACATTGTAGAATACTGATTTGGCTGCAGATTGGAGAATCAGATGTATCAAATTCAACTCCATGCCTAGTTGTGTATTCAAGTGTGTATTGAAGTGCTTTGTTGAATCAGGCCAGAGTGTTCAGTACATGCAGGCTTAAGTCGTGCCTCATTATGAAGGACATGACTCATTAATTTGTAAAGGGCTACTAGATGTCGACAGGGGGAATATAATTCTGCCATGGTTGTACATCTAGTGTGGACAGGGTATAGAGAAAGAGCTTCTAATTCCCTAGAACAGCCAGGGAGATCAATTAATAATGACATTAGCTTGCATCTTGCTGTTTAGGCAGTATTTTTGAACTGGTGAAGTTTGTTGGAAAATCAGGCTTTCTGTTTTTTAAAAAAATACATAGACTTCAAAATGTTACTATATTATAAATTAACCCAAATATATTGGAACTCCTTGTAAACTAGAATTTCTGTGTTAAAAGCAAAAAGGACTTAAAAAAACTGCAATTGCTTCATTGCAGCCTGAATAGTGCATTCATGTTGATTTTTCAATCTTTGTTGGCAGAGGAGTATCTGACAGGAGTCTGCATTGAATTGCTGCCAGAGTTCATATCGGTGGACCAAGGAAGAGCTTTAATGCAGTGTGCTGGTTTCAGCTGGGGTAAGATTTAATTTTTTTATCAGTGGCTGGTATGGGGCTGTGCTTTAGATTTGTGCTGAACACAATGTTGATAATACAGAGATATTTTTGTGTTTACTGAGCAGTCCTTTCACAAAGCCAAGGCCTTTTCTGCTTTTCATACTGCCACGTTGGCAAGAAAGTTTGGGGTGCATGGGAGGTTGGGAGGAGACACAGGCGATCCCAAATGACCAAAAGGATATGCCATACCATGTGACATCATGGTCAGTATATAAAGCTGGGGGGAAGAAGGAAGAGGAAGGGAGGTTTGGAGTGATGGCTTTTGTCTTCCCAAGTCACTGGTACCTGTGATGGGGCCCAGCTCTCCTGGAGATGGCTGCTCATGAGCATCTGTCTGCTCTTGGGAAAGAGTGACTGAATTCCTTGTTTAGCTATGCTTGTGTGTGTGGCTTTTGCTTTCCATATGGAACTGTCTTTATCTCAACTCTCGAGTTTTCCAGCTTTTACCTTTCCAAAGTTCTCCCCAGTCTCTGGTGGGAGAGCGAGCAGCTGTGTGCAGCTTGGCTGCTGGCAGGGGTTAAACCACAACACGCAGATTTCCTCCATTTTTCTGAACCAGCTCTTTGTCTCACTGTACTCACAAACACATCAGAAAAGAGAAAATGTCACTATAAACTTCAAAGTCTTGTGAGTTGCCATGTAGTGCCGTTTCATTGCTAGGGCCAAACATTTACATGATTGTACAGAAAATTGTTAGGAACTTTAAAAATAAACTGAGATTCTCTGCCTACTGTTGATACTTTCAAAATTTTTATCTTGGATAACTAATTTGAAAAGTTCATGTCACAACTTTTCAAATACCTTCTTTTTATAATGTGTTGAATGACGAAAAATATATTCTCTATTAATATCAGAATTAAATATTAAAATGTCAGTCAGACTTGTGAGCTGTGAATCACACATTTTCTCTGCAGTATATTTTTTGTTGTTATTGCAGGATTGTAACTGGCTGAAAAAAGCATATGAAAGTAGATTGGTTTTCTTTCTTTAAGACTATGGTTCAGGTCTTACTGGATGCAGCATTCCTATTTCTTTAAGGTCTTTCTTCTAGTCTGTTATAACCAGTTTGTGCAGCTGAATGTGAATATTTGATTTTCAGATATTCGGGAACACATGCAATAATATGCTTCACTTACTTCAGCTTCTCTTCTCCCTTTGTAAAAATCAATAGAGAATTATACCTGCTACAGAAGGAAAGGCTGGATGTGTTAAAGAAAGGGACAGTTAAGCTGTTCATTGGAATTTTCTTTGTCTGTCTAAGCAAAACAAGTATATCAAATAATAGGAAGGTCTTTCATTCTATTAAGTTTTTAAATTCTGAATCCTGTTCTTGTCTTCTTTTACAGTACAGTCTTCAAGGGAATGGTTTATTTTGATCGTCACTGTTGTGTATTATTCCAAGAAACTAATCACTCAAAGAAAAGGACGTCGTAAACTCAAAAAGAAATTTCACAAAAGTTACATGAACTTTAATAATGCAAGAAGAATTATACTTCTTCCTCCAGGTTTTGGTGCCTAAGTATGTAAAAATTAAAGCTTTTCTTATCTCAGACTTTGGTTCGTATCTCTGAGGCATAAGCTGTGGTTTACAGTCAGTCTCTGAAGGATTTTATCTTACATCTGCGGTTGAGAAGAAACCTCAGAATTTAGTTGAACTAGTAGTGATAGAGAAAGTGATCATTCTCTATTAGGTCAAGATTGTCAGAGTATTCATTAAAGTCTCAGATGAGCAAAAATTTAAGCATATACGTATGTGCACCACTATTCTTCAAAGCACTCACTGTGGCATTTAGACATATGTCTGAAATTGAAAAGCTTAAGCACTTTGTTGAATATGGGATACCTATTAAATTTATGGCTCTTTTGTCTGAAATGGTTTTCACCTCAAACATTCTAGTTTGTTATCCAACAATTTTGTGGGCCATGAAATTACTAATGCAGCAATCTTTTATTCTCTATAAAGACTCTTTCTTCCTTCCTTTATCAACTGCAAAATAAAAATACAGCCACACTTTAGAACCTCTGACTTACTCTTCTTTTTCACTGGGTTGGAATTTTTATTTTATTTCTATGTATCTCTCAGAGTTACTGAACTGATATGAAATACTGAAATGGAAGGAGATTATTAAATCCCTTCAGAATACAGGCTGCTTCTCCAATGCATAAATAAACAAATATAGCACAGCTCTCCAATGATATATTTCTGTTCTTTCTAACAAAAAATAAAGCCATTACTTAAAATTAATCACAAAGAATCTTTGTGATAACTTTTCCCCACATTTTTTAAAATTCTACTTAAGCCACACAATATTGTAAATTATTATAATTCATGAAAGCAGCTTCATCAGGTCCCTTATATTGTTAAGTAATATGTTAGCAAAGTCAACAGAATGTGAAACTCCTGAAATTTGAAGTCCATGATCTGTAAAGATTTATGTGAGAAAATAATTTCTTCAAGGGTTTCTATAATTCTCTTGAAGTAGCAGTCATAGACTGCTGTCTTTAACCTTTATGTCCTTTCATGAATTGGTTTTGGTCATGTTTTAAGGATATTGGCCCATAAAAAACTGGTATACCACGGTTCTCTGATATATCTCAGAAGTTTTTAGGTAGAATTCAAAGAACATAGGAAGCTTAGTAAGATATTTAAGACTAAAGTACATCTGGCAGAAAGGTTATATGTCATCCATGTGTTTGCATACAGCAATATGTAAATGTAGAAGGTGAACAGAAATTCAATGTTAATGCAGGCTTTGCATGTGATGGGGAAAAATCAATGGAGTGGCACCTTTAAGCAGTCTAAAGTTGACACAAGAACATTACTTTCAATAAGTCATATCTGAATAAAAGCCTTAGAAGAGAAGAATATCCCAAATCTGCTGCATGTATCTTCCTTTCCAGCATATCCTCCTTTTCCCAATATGGCTTAATGACTACAACAACCATGTCCAGGTACTGCCCCTCTTCACTCTCTCATGTTTGGTATCAGGTAAAAGATGACTGAGTTTCTCAGATCAAGGTATTTGTAGAACTGTAAAACATCATACATGCATAATATCTGCACCATCTGAAATTTTTTGAACTAATGCCAGATTCATGAAACTGGATGAATTTTACTTAAAAGAAATGAAATTGTTTTCTTGAGATATTTTCTAAATTACGTATCTGTATCTTTAATTGCTTTGGGAACATGCATTTCTGTTTTCACATATTCACCTATCAGTATGATGATTTGTTCTGAATTTCAAGAAGTGTTTCATTAGATCTGAAAAGTACATTAGGAAAGGAGCATGCTTTTTCCCCTCCTGGAAGGAAGCAATCCCTCATGCTAAACATAAGGGCATAAGAAAGCCCTTCACAGTATATTCTGAAACACAACTACTGTCTGGATGTTTCTCCTATCATTAATTTATTATTAACCATTACATTTCATGCTCTGATTACTCAGAATTAATATTAAATTCAGTGGAATATATTTATCCTTGCAATGGCTGTGTCTTGTTATCAGAAGGACAAAAATCTGTTAAAGAAACCTACTCCATCTGAGGTACAGTTTTATAAGATGTAATCATTCTTTGATTCAAGCATCATAACGAATTAAGTTTATATTGAATCACACAATTTGAAATAAAACACCATTTTAAAGCAAAGTATTTAAAATTGATGACAACTGTGATTGCTTATTAACTGCAAAGACCCAATTATGCTGACAAAACAATTACAATCAGGTACCAATCCTAATATCTGTACCAGATGCTCTTAAGTCATGATTTTCCTTTGGGAATGAAGTTAAACTAGGTGAAAACTTGAAAACCAAAGACTAATCTCTTCTGATGATAGAGTTTTCTAGACACTATTAAATTTCTTTTAAAGAATATCGTTGCTCAAAATATAATAGATGTGAAAATTAATCATGAAAAGTTTATGACAAAACATAATCATGACAAAATAAAATAAGTAGACAATCTGTAACACTAAGTTAAAAGTAGATGTGATAGATAGCATATTTTTGGATGGTATAATTTTGTCATTTTTTCCCTAATTACCTCTATTAACTATGGTAACACTGAAAAGCAAAAAAGATGCAGAAAAGGGTGAGTGAAATGACTTATCAAATGCAGAACCCCACATTACACTGCTAGACACCCATCACAGGGAATATGAAAGTTCTTTCTGCTTATAGTGTAGTGATTCTGAAATTATTTGCTCTTGTTTTGGTTGCCCAATGAAACACTATATTTCACTTTGTTAGGTATTAAGTAGTTTATTATTTGTTGAGAGCTTTTGCAAGTAAATGAAAGGCTCATATATCAGTTTTATACAACAAATATGTCTACAGGGCTCTCTGCACTAGGCAAAAACCATTACAGGCAGAAAGCACAAAGTAATGTTCCAGTATAAACTCTTTTGTTTAAGTCAATTCAAATAATTTTGTCGGTTAACTTTATGTAAGAAAGCTTTACTCTGGGTCAAGTACTACTTGACCAAGCCACTCTATACAAGGTTTTTTGTTGCCTGTTCTCCTACAGACAGCAAAAACACCATAGTAAGCTCTCTAGTGTGTACTCTGGCTAACAACAGACTTGTCATCTTGTGCTTTAGTTATTCCTTATCAGGTTGTCTGTATGCGGTTCCTATTATATTGAATGGTATAATGTGGGCTCATAAAATCTTCCAGTCGAGTTTCAGCCAAAAGAAATACAGTCTCTACACTCCCAGGTTTCTTTACAGTGTGAACCCAGAATTCAGGGAGCTGAACAGCTAAGAATCCCATCAGTTATCAGGATACTTTAGATGAAGAATGATGCTTCTTGGTGTGCCAAACTGTTATGCAGTATGAAGACTGTTATTTGTAACTGTGACAAACTCACATGTACACATGCCTTCATATACCCTTCAAAGGCACAAGAACATATTTAAACCAGTTACACCTGTGAGCATCTGGAGAATTTCCAGATTCTCAAAATTTATTCAGACTTTCCTAGCAGAGAAACCCAGAAATTTGCTTTTTCTTTAAGAAAAGAGTTTTTGCCTTTTATTTCTTGCCTGAGGGGACCTGTAATCAAATTCACACAAATATGGTTCATGAGGCAAGGAAAGAAAGAAAGACAGAAGAAGCTGATCTTCATGAAAGTTCTATGTGTTATGTATGGATTTGAAATGAGTATTTACAGTTGCCTAAAAATTCTGTTTAAGTGAAATTACCTTCACTATACAACTGCCACTAGGAAATGAAGATTGTTCCTTCCCAAATGTCCTGTTAATCTAAATACCTATTAGCTCAGTAGAGCAATTTTATAATCAAAATAGAGAGATTTGTCCATTTAATAAGGATCCACTCCTGATCTACTGGTCTTGATATCACTAATATACAACTGTGGAATGAGAACTTGGTGAATGATGTAGTTTTTCCTACTGAAAATAGCAGAACTTGGTGAGATGTATTGTACCCTGAAGAGTACATGTCTTTTTGATGAGGAAGAGGCTTGGAGATTTAGATAAAAATTCACATATCTGTAATATACACAGGCATCTAAAACTAGATTTAATAACCTCCCTTTAATAATAATATCTCAGATCAAGTTTTCCCCATTTCATGCAGGGGCAAGAGTTCTAGCCAGAACTGTAAGAAGCATTCAGATAGGACAAAAAGTGCATATCCAAACTTAATTTTTGACATTTCATGCTATAAAGAGCCCTCAATCAGCTGCATTGTAACAAGGCTATGTATTCAAGTCAAACATCCCAATATCTGCTGTAGTTTCAGGTGCAGATCATCTAGATCTATAATTCTTCTCCTCTAGCAGTTGCTACAACTGAATAAACTCTTACACTTTTTTGTAAATATCAGACAACTGGAAGAGGCAAAAAAGAATGAAATTACCTCAGAGCTGAAGGAAGTTCTGTCAGATCCGCTGAAGTTTGCCATTGATGATGACACAGTAAGATTAGAGGGATTTTTCCACAATTACCAGGCAGCAAGAACATTGTGACACATGCCTTGTCAGTAGGCTTTAAGCAATTGTTTGTGATATACACTGATCATGAGCACAAGAAGTTGAACTCTTCGCAAAACATGGAAGAAATGTTGTCTTTTTTCCATTTTATTAATTATCAGATAATAGAAAATGCTTTTTGGCCTTCTGATACCTCCCAACCCTCCTAGAGACATAGGAAGTACAGAGCAATGTATCCCTATTAGACTGCTCAGTGACTTGGGGATTGTTGTTCCATAAAAATCCTTTTATAAACAGACTCTCTCTCCCATGTCTGAGTTAGCTGAACTATGCTAACATTCCATGTACTGGCATCCCAAATCTCTTCCAATAGTTTAACAGTTTTCCCCTGCATTCTGGACAAAAAGGAGCTTCTGTAAGCCTCTTTATTCTTTTGCATGCTTGCCCTGTCCATGCTGTGTGTGAGCTCAGGACACAGCTGAACCATTTCTTCTGGCATGCAGAGCAACCTTTCTAAGTTCTGCAACTCCCTGCTTCTTTAAATAGCAAGCATGGGGTTTCCTTGTGGGCAAGAAGAGAGGACTCCTCTCTTTTTCTAGGTAATGGAAAAAATGGATAAAAGATAAAACTGGAATAAAAAGGTATGGGAAAAAAAAAACCCAAAGAAGAGAAGTTATAATAATATAGAGCCTAAATTAGCTATAAAAATTTTACAAGATCAGTATCTGCCCCTCAGCCCTTTAAGAATGGAAAGCATAGGGTTTCCAGCATGAATTATTTTCAAACTGGAGTTTAAGATTACAACATAACCCATCCTTGCATAAAATATATGTTTAAGTCTATGCTGGAATACTTCTGGTGAATAGGTTGTAGGGGAGAGATTGTACAAGTGCTTAAACAGGGAATGTAAGGCTTGCTGTGGGACTTTGAAGAGATAAATCATCACAATTATGTACTTATATAAGCAGACAGAAAATCTCAATTCTGAAACTAAATCAATGGAGCACAAACATCCTTTATATTGAAATCTTAACATGGAATAGGAAGAAAGAAGTTATTTCCCATCCAATTTACATCAAAGATTATGTTATGGAAGCTCATTGTACTTGATTCTAATTTTATTATATTGTCTGATAAAATTAGTACATAGTAATCTGATCTTGATAAACCAGTAGCATTTTATTTTTACCAACACCATCAATGCAAATATCATCATGTTACAAAGGTTACATGTTTATGCATGAATTTGTTATGTCATAGGCAGACTTGACATCTGAATAATAATCTGTTGACTTTAAATTTCTGGGAACCATACTCAAAGTTGGCTCAGGGAGAACCTGCCTGTGTATATAGGGGAATTTCTTGTGTTGCAAGTCCCAAGACTATTGCTGTTTACAACCACTTCAGCTGTCCTTTGCATGATAATATCTTTAGAAAAATATTTTTTTCACCTTCCTAGATATTTCTGCTATAGCCTGCTGAAATCCTCTAACTAGTTTCAACATGACCTTGGTAAACACTTTTAAAAAGTCGGTTACAGAATGCTTAATATCAGCATTGTTGTAACAGGTGTACAGTAGATACCTCTTTTGAGCTCTATTTTTGGTTCAATCACTGACTTTTTGAGTCAAGATGAGCAAGCTCTACATTCTCTACTTGAATAAGTAGGATGTAGTGTACTCATTCCCCTCTCTTTTTTTTTTACATATTAATTCCCATCTGTATCCCCTTTTTTACTGATATCTACTGCATACAAAGAGAAAATTATTGTGTTGTGGTTTGGCTTATATTTTGTTTATTCTATTTTATTCTTTTCTGTGGTTTTGCTTCTTTCTCTTCTTTCTTCTTTCTAAGAAGATAGATTATTCTCTTCAAAGTACCTTATGGAGTGCTATGTTTCATGTTTGTGTTGAAAAGCTTTGAAAGCATGGATGTTTAGTTCCTGCTGATCAGTGCTGTCACAGTAACATCCACTTTTCTGCTCCTCATGCTTCACTGACAGCGAGGAGGCTGGGGGTCCACAAAAATTGGAAGGGGACACAGCCAGGACAACTGACCCCAGGTAACAAATACTAGGGGATTTCCCATACTATATGATGATGTGCACAGCAATAAAAACTGGGGTAAAAAGAAGGGAGGGGGAGATGTTCTAAGTGGCGGCATTTGTCTTTCCAAGTCACCATTATTATGTTTGAGGGAGTCCTGCATCCCTGGAGATGGCTGAACACCTGCCCATGGGAAGTGGTGAGTGGATTTCTTTTCTCACTCTCACAGCTTTTGCTTTACCTATTAAACTGGCCTTGGGAGTTTTCTCAGTTTTCATCCTTCATCTGATTCTTTTCCTCTCACACTGTGGGAAGGGGGGGGATGAGTGACAGTGTGGCTGTGTGGGGTTCAGATGCTGAAATTAAACCACAACATCTAAGCACAAATTCAGATGTTATTTATCTACTTCTATGACAAAGTTGTAAAAAAATTTATAACTTGGTATCTTCCAGTTCTGTGTGACCAAGAGCAAAAAGATCAGGAAACATTATGTATTCACAGTAATTCTACAGCTACAGTAAAGAATATTCAAATATTATGGTATCAGAATCACCAGACCTGTATATCTCTATAAATCTTTCTATATATTGTAAATTAATCAAAATTATAATATTTTCTGAAATCCACAGGAATTTTAAAATATCACTGAATATTATGCAAAATTATGAGATATGCCCTTACAATTTCTTCTGTTTTGTGACCTCCATGCTATGAGTTTTGTCTTTACTATTACAACAGTGCCAAACTTTCTCATCAAATTTTCATTCTAGACACCAGATTATTACAAAATCTTTCTCTGATTTTCAATTGATCTCACTAACCTACTAATTTCCCTAAAATTCTATTTAACTGTTTACTTCAAATTTTCCAAGCAAAAAAAGACAGAGTTATAGAAAATTGTCTGGATGCTTTCACTAATTTTTTTCTCTTCCATAGGGAGGGAGAGAGATTGTCACTGAAGTTTCAACCTCAGAGTTAGATTTTGCACGCCAATTTCACTTTTAAAACATGCATCAACTATTTGTTTTTAAACATCCCTATAGTTTAACAGGGATTCATGCTGCTCCACATAGGTATGGTCAGTTATAAATTGTTGAAGAAACTTGAAAGCTTAATCTACCTGCCCATTTATTCTTGATTCCTACTTCTTTTCAGAGCTGCTGTAAATTCACAGGCTAAAAAGCTAAAAGCAGTCTGTATTCAGTACCTCAGCAGCTTCCCAGCTCCTTGAAGCTAAAGATAATTGGTGTCCCAAATGAGCCAAAGAAGTCCTGTCTAGTTTGTTACTGAGCACTTAACCTAAGGCTGAATGTTCAGGCTGGATTTCCTATGTCAGGACCACAAGGGACATGATGAGAAGGTGGCTGTGGTGGAGAATGCAGTTTTTTGTTTTACAAGTAGTCCATTTAATGACTGAATCAGGTAACACAGTTCCAACAGACAGCATTTCCTGAAGCAGCAGGGAGATTGCAGTAGTGTTCATCAGGCAGCCCTCAGGAGTGGTGCTGTGCTGTGGCATTTTGCAATAGCATGCCCTCATCACATGAGCATTTCTAGACAACTTATGCTTTGTCCTGACATAATACCTGAAAGCCTTCAATATAAAATCAGCATGTTCCATTTTAACCTATTAATTACTTTGAATCTGCTTCTTTTAGTCTCATGACTCTGGGTTTTGTTTAATTATGGAAATCCAAGCAGAGATTTCTCAAAATGCTAAGTTCTTAATTTGATTCCCAAATCCATTTAAAAGTTAATTAAAATACACATTCTGAAGTTCAGAAATGAGGTGTTGTTCCTGCAAGATGGTGAAAACTATGTCCTTGGTTCACCAAAACACCTAAGCTTGAATGACATAACACAACACAAAATATTAAGCATGAATATTAACTTTAAATATCTAGATAAATTAGATATGTATTTAGGTGATTTATTGGCTCATATGCATAATATTCAGATCTTGTAGAATCATGCTCCATACTACATAAATATATATACACATACATACATAAGAATATATATTGTGCATTTAAAAATTCAGTACTGCAATTTGATTTCAATGTACTGGTAAGACATCCTTGGTATAATTGCCCTGAGTGCAAAAATTGCTCTTCTGCATACACTGGTGTAGGTGTACTTATAACAAAGTCCAGAAATGCTTGAAGGACTCTGCCAGCAGTTGTTCGCTTTTCATGCAATAACTCCAGCTAAATCTAAACAAAATGAATACTATACTTGAGAGCCTGAAGTTAATAAATTTTCCATTTCTGGGTGTAGGAAATGAAGTGAAATGACGTTTCTATCAAATCAAGACAATGTGTTGTATAAAGCTATCCTGAGAAACACGTGAAACCAACTGTAAGAGGATGTACATTATGCTGGCATCATACCAGGCTGCAGTTTACATTTGGCAATGACACACTGAGGTTTTGTAAGTATATCAAACAGTACATTGCAATACTTTTCTAAATCATTGTAGCTACGTATGTTTTGTACCTCCTGCAATCCCAGCTTCACAGCCCAGATGCAATATTATTCAGAGTTTAGAACGTCCCTTATGCCCCTCATCATTGTCTTTTGCTTACATGCTTTATTGACAAATGTGATGCATTTAAGAAAAAAAACAAGTAAAAGAAAGACATTCTCACATTTCAAGGAGTTTGAAATCAAATTTTATTCAACTAATTTTCTGTTTCCAACAGTCTTCTCTTTAGCATACAAAATCTTTCTATTTATGATTCATCATAATTAATTAAGTATCCATATTGAATTATATTTTTAGAAATCTACATATTCTTTTCAAACAAATGTGAATCCATCTGACATTTGACAGTGGTTTGATATTTCTCACTGGAATATTCCTATATTAAACATTTCTAGAGACAGCAGATGGGGACTTTATGCGAGATTTACATTATTTTCAGTTAACTAAATTATTTGTTGTCAAATTATCCAACAAATTTCATCTGCTGTCTTCTGAATTATTCATGACCCAGTCATAATTTTTGTAAACACTACATAATTTTTATCAAATAATTTGTACAAATAAATATTAGCTTTCTGATTATTGAACTAATTTTCCAAACCTACTGTCATCTTAGTCAAATGTCTGTCTCTGGAAAACAGGGAGAGAGTTAGTCCCTGAGAATGGCACCTGGTGATGACAGAGTGTCACTTGTTGGAGGTTCCTCTGGTCCTGAGGCATGGCATAGGTAGTCTCAGAGCACAGGATGTCCTGCTAGGGATTTAGGCAGAAAAAAAGGCACCCCAGCATGAATCCATTTCAACACAGCAAAGCTCACTGCTCATTGGAACTGCTCTCTTTTAGAAATGCCTTGCTTTTCCACAGGGTGTAACCAGAGAAAGAGTTAGGCTTACATACAGGTCAGGAAGTAAGAACAAGAGTCAATTCACTCCCCACATAAAAGAAAGCTGAGAAGGATAAATTTTTGCACTCCAAAAATGGGGTGAATATAGATCCCTTCAGACTCTATGTCTAAAACGATGGTTTTAGTGTTCCATTTTTAGAGAGCCCTGAAAGAAAAGATTATTTTTACTTTCCGTAGTACTTAAAATACAGTTAGAAATCAAATTGAATTTTTGTTAAAAATAAGAATTTAGGGAGACAGAATAATGAAATGAAATTATGCCAGGAACCTTTCTAACACAACACTATCCTTCTACATGAGATAGTCCCTTAGGACTTAGTTAACAATCTGGAGAAATTACTAACTTGGCGCATGTTTCAGTGTATCTAAAAATGGAGTTGAACTTTTGCTTAAATACAAGGACTTCAATGCTGCTTCACATCTTCAGAAAAGGTGGTAAATTTAGTGCTTTTTAAAATTATTTTTAAAATTCATTTTTTGTTTAATTTAAAGAGCCCTTTAAGATGTTGTTTGATTAATTTTGTTTGTTTGTTTGTTGGGGGAGTGGGGCTTTATTTCAAATGTCACTATGGAGAGTTTTACACTATAAAAAACTTCACTGATGGCAGACAAAAAAGCTGATAACTTAGTTTTATACATGGTTCTGCTTCCATTTATCTTAGTAGAATTTTTTCTCCAGACCCAAACTCCACAGTAACAAGACCTCAAATATCAGACAGGTTTCAATTTAAGCTGATTTCTGTGATATGATAAGATGTATCAATACTGATCTTAATTATGTCAGAGGCTACAAATATCTTTAATTTGATCCCTTATCACTGTACAGCAGGTTCATTTAATAGGAGAGTATCTGAAATTCATTAAATGATCTGACCAAAATTTTGAAAATCTAGTGAATCAGAGTTAAAAGCAACTGCTTAACAGAGTATCTATTTTCTTCACTATCCCCAGGAAGAACTTTATGAAAACACCTTTCAGAATTTAGAGTTCCTATTATCAATTTACTGTTTTAACAGTATACTTAGGTTTTTTGAGTGTGACTGTGAATAAGACTAAACCTTGTACTTCTAAAGAGCTATTATTTGTAAATAGTGTTTTCATTCTGAAATATGAAAAGAAAGATAAAGAGTTTATTTTATAACTTTTCAGACTACAAGAATGGGAGAAGTTTTGAGGGAAAGTTCATTTTGTTTACAACATATTACATCCAGGCATAAGAGCTAAGATGGCACCAATTATTTCTTTTTCTTTTTTTTTTCTTCACCTAAATATATAACAAGAAAAAATATAAATAAAAATCCATTTGAAACTGTTGCCTCAGAATGGAAAACCATATGGAGAAAGTTATTTAGTTTCTTTTAAGTGGGGATATATTAGAGCACAATCATCCTATAAAACTGTGTGTGCTGATATGTGCCAATGAGATTAGCTAGTTTTGAGCTTGGTCACCTGTGGTTTGGAAACATTTCCAGGGCTGAAGAAGACTTATAGACACTTTTCATGCAAACAGGGAAGAGCAAATATATTTTGTTTGAGGTAAGGTGAATGAGGTCATGATACAGAGGGACTGGCTGTAGAGTAGCAAGAGGAGTACTGGACTGCTTCTTTTTTGACCCCACTCTTTCATGCAGTGTGACACTGAAATTCTCTTCTATGGAGAGAATTTTTTTTGTTTTCTTTGAAGCCCTTTGCCTGCCTAGAGTAGCAAGAATGAAAATAACCTAATTTAAAAATATAACTTATAGTTTACGTCACTGGAAAAAGAGGTAACTTGACGTCTCTATCCATAAATTAAAAGGGGAACCAAACTTTACTTCATATATTACATGCTCAGCTTATGACCTCTTAGTGTGATGAATTCTGGCTGAAAAGAGTGTTTTACTGAGGTCAGAGCTGTACACTTTGAAGACAGAATTTCCAAGTGGACAGGAGATTTAGTTCCCAGAAAAACAAGGTTTTCTGCTAAAGTTACAATCTAGATATACCTGATTCAATTCTCCATGATTCAGCTTAGGGGCAGCAAAGATATACAGGCTCTGCAATGACCATTCACATTCATTCCTGATATGTGGGTCTTTGATCCTATCTGGTCTTTGGATTCCACTGTGGCTATTAAATGAATTGGGGTTTTTCTTCCTCATAAGAGTGAGGAAGATAGGGACAATATTTGTGTGGAGCAAAAGACCTTGGAAGACAGAACGAGAGGACACAATCTTAAGCCATGCCAAGGGAAATATAGACTGGGTATTAGGAAGAAGTTTTTTATGGAGAGAGTGATAAAGTATTGGAATTATCTACCCGGGGAGGTGGTGGAGTCACCACCCCTGGATGTGTTTAAGAAAAGATTGGATGTGGCCCTCGGTGCCATGGTTTAGTTGAGGTGTTAGGGCATGGGCTAGATAATTTTGAAGGTCTCTTCCCACCCAGTGATTCTGTGATAACTCAATTAAAAAGGAGAAGTCAGACATGGTAAAAGTGAAATAGGGATCATACATGGAAGGGAAAAAAATACAGCAGAAACTAATAGAAAGCTGATTGCTCTGAAAAATCTGCTGAATAAATAAAAATGGTGATATAGAATACTTTACTAACCTGCATAATTGAGACTAAACTATTCACACAAATTAAAGCTCAATATGATACAGATATTCACATTCCCCAGTGGAGTTTTCAGCACTCCTACCTAAGCCTGGAAAAAGAAATTCAGCTGAAATAATAATTATACAACAGGTTTTGGAATAAATAGATCATATTGAATGACCTCTCTTTCCCTGAGAAGGATCCCCTTGGGTAAGCATATAGTACTATAACCTTGGAAATGCTTACTTTATCTTTTCATGATTTCACTGACTGTCCAAAAGATATTGTGCAGTCCACTTGCACCTGCCAGCACAGCCCTGGGTGTGGCAAGGTAGACTGTCAGATGCCCTGTTCTGCACAGCTTCATAGAGCAAGGAAACAAGGTTTAACTTCCTCGAAATATTGTGGTGATCTTTTCCTTATTGACTGACCTTTGCCTCTTTTACCTTGTTGTTCCCAAGTATCCTACGCTCCTCAGTGATCGGCGATGCTGAGATGGTTCTTGTTAGCTGACTTCCCTGCCTCAAAACTTTCAGAGTTCTACCCTGGAACAGTTTCACAAGCTGAGTTCATTGCCACATAGAAAGAATGACATATATTGGAAAGCAGTTTGAATTAAAATCTGTTTTCATGTTTCCATTTAATTTAAGCAGCGGCTGGCATTATTTTTATATTTACAGTGTGAGAGAAAGACGTCAGAAAAAGAAAAATGGTTGCCATTCCTTCTTCTTAATTTGCTAGTTGAAATATTGACAGTATTAACATTTTAATTCTCTTTCTCCAGCTTTCAAGAAAAAAGGTAAACAAGAATTAAACTGTGCATAGAATTAGTTTCCACTATTGACATGGTTATTACTGCCAATATCACAAGAAAAGCTTCTAATTAAAATGCTGGTAACAAAACCATAAGTTCTCTGTGCTGAGATGTATTTATTTGGCAGCTTTCATAGCATTCTTTATGGCGGCTGTTTTAGAGAAATGGTTGTAGCTTCCACTGGCATCTTTCAATTTCAACTTAACAAATAAAAAACTAGGAATACTGCTGAGGACAGCATGACTTCATCTAGTAACAGTCCTTGATCTGGTTGCCTTACTACAATTTAAAAATAACCTTGGCATTCAGAAAAAAATTTAAAATATGCAAACTCTGTTTGAATTCCTCTTATATATGTATATGCCTGCTTCTATTTTTGCTTTCACGCCATCACCTCAAAAGAGCTAATCACATTGAAAGTGGATTACTCATTTAGTTGAAAGTATCTATATCATGGACTGCTGCACCTGGCATAAACCTCTCAGGTTCTCTTTGTAATTAGCAGAAAGTGAGAGATCCCCTTTGAATGCTTCTCATCTGGCCTGCTTTCACAGAAACATTAAGAATGGAGTGCCTGAGTACACTGTGCAGTGGCGGAGAGGACAATGCAAAAAGTGTGGTGAGTCTTGTTATAGGTTATGGACTGACAAGTAACAGGGGAAAAAATAGCTGAAACTACTGAAAAGCTGTCTCAGGTTATCCTCACGGGCTGATTTCATTGGCAGCTGTGCCCATACACCTCTCCCAGGACCTTCCGGGAGACTGGGATGGAGCAGTTATATGGGTATCCTACATCAAGCACCATCTGTAAAAAACCCCAAAGTTAATGTTAAAAACAAGAATTAGACATTTTGAAAGATCTAGCATCTGAAAGAAGTCTTATTATGAAGATTCCTGAAATGGGTTCATGCATCAGTCAGACTCTCAGGGCCACTCTCAGGGCTGTGTGCTTGTGAGCTGCCTGAAGAACAGCAAGAACCTCCTACAGGGAAAGAAGTGGCATCAGAAGCACTACAAAACACATGCAACACGATTGACTACTGATGACATTGGAACTGTGACGTAGGTAAGGATGCAGGTAAGAGAGGGAAAAGGAGTGGTACTGTATAGAGTACAGCTTGGGCACTGCAATTTTACCATACTTACAAAAGTGAAATGAAGTGATTGAAGAAATTAAGTTTTAATTGGGATTGCTTTATATTTTGCAACATGAAAGCAGTAATTTGGGATACTAAGATTAACTGAAATGCTTTTTTGTTGTATAACATGTATTTCAGTCATTGTCTATCTAAATAAACATTTCAGAATTATATGAATTCCCTATTAGGAGAAGATCAGCTATGCCAAGCTGCTTCTTGAAGTTTAAATCCAAACTCCACTTAGATCAGAGGATATAATTTGGATCACTTTACAGTTTTTATAGTAGCTGAAAAGATTGAAAAGAAATCATCAAAGAGGATGCTAATTGCAAAAAAATTAGTTGTCTGAATGGGTTAGAATTAGGTTGCAGAAATCTGGGAGAATATCTGCTCTGATACATCCTGCTGGGGAAATACTTTATTTCTGTGTATTAGAGAAACAATTTTTTGTATGTTTTCTTTATGATTAATAGTGTGAAATACAAAGGAACCCAACCATGGACTAAAGAATAAAAAAAAATTGATTCTTTCCAGTTGTTAAGGGTGTAGTTCAACCTAAGAATAAGTTATACAATAAGTTATGCAAAATCATGTGTATGTGAATTCTGGAATATATGTATCTCCCATTTTACCACTTCTGGAAAGAATGAAAAAAAAAAATTCTTTTTTTCTTGAATAGCTCTATGAAGTAGGAAAGAGTTTTAAGTACAGTCTTGGTACTGTCATGCAAATAAGCACTTCAAATAATTCTTCTCAATTTATATTTCAAGCCAGAACTGCAGAATTAATTAATCTGCTCTTCATGGTAGATTTTTCCATAAAAACTTTCAATGTTCTTATAAGGAAGATTTTTTTCTTTAATTTACTCTTTTATTAAATTTTCATAGACATCTAAGTGAACATTATACTAAATTAAATGAATGAATGCAAAGGAAGCTTAAACCAAACCAGAAAACTCTTTCGGGGCAATTTTAGAGAAAAACACATGTATATCGAACAAGATTTCAGTAAATGTCAAAAACAAGAAAATAATGCCTTAAAAGTGTGGACATCAAATAATCCCCTTCAACCTTTTAGATTTCTTTCCAAAATTTGGGGAAAACTTTATGTAACAAACTTCAAGTAGCATTTAAATGTATTTAGAATCCTAAGACATTTATTAATAACACCATGTACATTATAGACCACATATAAAGGTCTATTAAAAATCTACAGACTATGATGGCAACAGGTAACATTTAGACTGACAATTTATCTCTTTTTTCAAATGTGACCAAAAATTGAAGATATTCTTAGTAAATTGTAACATCAGCCACAGGAGGCTCTTCTTTTCTTAGTTCACATTTGCAACAGACAGATATTTGATTTTCTTATGACAATCTTATGAACTGAAATTCTTCCTCAGTACCTCTGATATTAATTTCACAATTTCACTGAACAGTGAGCACTATGTATTTCTCATAATTCAATCTCCTCTTTAAAATATTTACACAGAACTGTATTCATTTACAGAGTTTCCATAAACTGTGTTCAAAACTGTTGCTTGGGGTAAGCATGAACTTTAAATATTGCCCATGAGTCTATCTTAACCTCTCATTAGTTTCAGTGAGTTTAGCTCCATATTTTTTAAAAATTGTTTTTAATATTACACAGGTCTGAAAAAAAATAAAGAAAACAAATTGAAAAAAGGCAAATTTCTATTCATATGTAGCTCTGCAGAAAGAGAAATCAGACTGTATTCCTAGTAGCTCAAAAGGAACTTTTTACGTGTTCATAACGTAAACATTATGCTGAAATAGTTTTTTATCAAACTTTAGGTATTAATTACAAGTGCTGGCTGATTTATACTAATTTTTCCTTTAAAAACATTGACTTTTAATCATTGGTCTTTAAAGAAATAGGAAAACAAACATGCCTTTCAAAGGGAGAGAAAAGAAAAACAATAGTATTACTAATTACATAAACTTTGTGGAAAGACATAAGAAAGGATTGGGGAAACAGCTACTTGTTTTATCAACCTTGAATGTCTCTAGTTTTATGGCAATCTCCTCTAAGTCTATTCTTCATGGAAATCTTATTTTTGTCATATACAGAGGTGAGGTAGGAAGAGAAAGTAGAAATGATCCTTTATATTTGAGAAATAAATTCCCATATATATCTCCAAAAGACTTAATTTCTTGCACATCTTCACAGCTGGGATGGCAGAAGACCTTTCCTTTATGTTTTTAGCTACCAGGACAAGAAGGTCAGAATCCAACCAGGTACTAATACATCTCTCTATCTGTATGCGTTTATTTATCATCACTTTACAATTAGACTACAAATAATTTGGAGACAGGTAATAAATTTTCTTGTGCTAGCTTAATGTCTATTTCAATGGTATTCTTGTCTCTAAGTTGCGATATTCTATTTAAAAAAAATATAAAATCAACAAATCAGAACAATAGAAAGGAATGTTTATTAATGATGTTAATTAAAAAAGGAATTTTGCGACAGTGTTGTGTTGCTACATCACACCATGGCTTCCAGCTTCCTCTACTTGTGATTTTTTATTCTCTGTATGATTGCATGGAGCACTGGAGACTCAGTCACAGTATCAAACAATCTAAAGCACTCTTCATGGTTTAAAGAATGAGGTTTTGGTTTTGTGAGACCCCTGAAAAAGATATAATTATATTTCCATATATTTTCCAGGATACAGTAAGAAGGGTGGCTGCTTTCACCTCCACATCCTCTGAGCTCTGCCCATGGTGATTTTTGTCCTGTTTGCTATTCTGCAGAGATTACCATTTAAGCACAGAGCTGAATGAAAAGCACTTCTGCATATGCAGCTGTGATCAGTAAAAAAGATCTAGGCATTTATTTCTTACCAAATGTGGAAGTGTCTACACTGAGAAAACACCTGAATTCTCATGCACTATTCCTTTGCACCCCGAAAGGCTTTCTGGATACCAAATTCTTAGGCATCACAAGTCTGTACAAATTGGGAAACAGGAGAGAATGGCATTTTTGACTTAACTTTCTGTCCTATATATTTTTATTGTGTTATTGTGCATTTATATGTAAAGGTGAGGCACTGAAGCATGGGATAGGCAACTATTTTAAATACATTTCAGTAAATCAGTATAACACTAAATTTTTCTTTGCTTATTGGTTTTTTTCCTAAATCTCTTAGGGAAAATTGTTTTATCAGGAGACTAACCAAAGAAAAAGAAATTAAATACATTATTTCAAGAAAATTAGTTTAAGTTCTCATATATCCCTTTGGAGACTATTGAGCTGTAATAATTTATGAAAAACTCTGTCCATATATATATGCCACACCCTAGATATGATGACATAGTTAAAAAATAATATGATATGCTTGATTACAGAGGCTTGCCAGCTCTTTGTATGTGTTACAATTATGGATCTGGTTTGACCATTACACAGCAAATACTAACATCTGGAAACTTGGAATTCAAAGGTTATTTTTCTCATAAAACTGAACCAGTATGATTCATAAAAACCTGATGTTGACCTTCAATTTACCATTGTATCTAATTTTAATACTGTATTATAAAAGATGGGGTGTCCCTTTCTTTGACTTGGTTTCATTTTGATTTTACTGAACATTTTAATCACTTACCATAGAAAGAGGCATTTCAAAATAACCCATCCTTGAGGTTATGATGCAGAAACTTGAACAGATTTATTACTAACATAACTTGAACAGATAGATTATTAATGTTTAACACATTTGCACATATTAACTTTTATCATAAAAAAGCAAAATCTTTTATGATTGCCTATGGAGCTCCTGACTTGTTAGATAACTCCTCCAAATTTATTTTTTCTCTTTATTGTTGCTCTTGTTGTTTTTCTCATTCTTCGTATTCTTTTTCCCAGTATACCAAAGTTGCATTCCTCCTGGGTTTATAGTGCCTGAAGAATGACACTATAAAAAAGTACATTAACATGAATTAATTTTGTATTTTAGATCATGCCTTCAGGCTATGAGGATGTGCTGTAGATAAAATTATTTCCTTCACACTTCTGCACAGCTGTCCATTCTGTAGCTCTGGATTATGTCTGTGTGCTCAGATTACCTCTGCTCTGACACGCAGATGTGGTGGACATTGTACGTGTACCTCTACTCAATTCTCCAGGCAGCCACTAAGTTCTGTACATTTCCCCTCTACATACATGTTACAGGAACTACATGCTCCCTGGGATGTGGTAAAGACCAGCAACTATTGCTGGCACTAAATACACTGGCAGGTAATCTGGGAATGCCTAGATTCAAATATTGCCTGATCATAATTTTCCTCCTTTTCCCATCCTTATTTTCAAGAGTAAATACTTGCCTGAAGTCTGACTTCCTTTGTACCACTCCTCTGCTTTCTTTTCTTTGTTCACTTCTTAAATGAGGAGCCAGAGTAAGCAGACCTTCTCTTCTCATTATTTAACAATGGGAATAGAAAAACAAGGAAAGCATCCATAATCAAAGGACTAAGCCAGAAGACTATTCCTTACACCATGTCTGGTTTGAGAGGAATAACTAGCTTTGGGATGATCAGCTGGGAATGACCAATAAGCTTGGTTTCTCATTTCTACATGCACTCTTGCCTGTAGATTGTAAATAAGCATGAAATCATATATTCAAGTGGGAATTTTGTGGAAATGAGAACTATCATATACTCCATTTAATCCTCATTTTAATGCGACATACAATTGTGTTGACGTTAGAACATTATATTTGCTGCATGGAGAAATGATTGATAGTTAGGTCGTGCTAAACTTGCCTCCCTACCTAAAATAATTATAATAAAAGGATATAAAAACAGAGGAATTCACTAGTTAATATCTACATTTACTTATTTTGAGTACTATAAGAGTACTTTCAAAGAAAAAATATTTTGGAATGTCAAAGTGTTAAATATAAATCTACATGAGAAAACTTTTACATTTTTAGGATGCGAACTTGAAATTCAATTCAATTCAAAAAGCTGAACAAAATAAAAAAAATCCCAGTGCTTAAAAGTGCCTGTTGGATTGAAAGAATGATGTGCTTTAACCCAACCTTGACTCCTGTTTCATATTGTTGAATGGCAACTCCCTAGGAGAGAAGAGTTTAGAACTGAAGTGCTGACTTAAACTTCATTACATCTCTGCTATAACAGAAAGACAGTCTCATTTAGTAAGTTTGACAGTATTATTTCACAATGTTTTGAAACCTTTTTCTCTTGACATGTACTTTCCCTAGCTGAAAATATGTGTTAAGACTAATGAACAGCTGTGTATTTTTTTAAACATGTACAAGGTGTCTGTTGCTTAATATTTGTCAGTCTTCCATCATTATCTGTGAACAACTGTTCCTAATTAACTAGAGCAGGAGGTGCTGGGGCAATACAAGGGTGAGCTGTATCTGGGGTGCTGTCAGCTTAAATTGTTACAAAGCCAAATATCTGATGTATTTAAGGTGTGAAATTTTATATTCTCTCATGATATCTTCTGATGGTCATCCTTTATGGCCTGACCTCATAGATTGCTGTAACTAAACATACAGGAATACTGCAATGGCTCCATAGACATGGTCATTGTCTGTGTTTTTTGTGCTGGAAATTCGTGTGGTAATAAATAAACCTTTGTGGTGTACTGTGCTTCTTGTAAATTTATTCTTTTCCAGGTCAGCTGTAATTTAAATAATCATCCATTTGATTGGTTTTTTTGGATAAAACTGCTAGGTATAATCTCGTAATTCACAGGTTCCAGCCAGGATGGGGGATGGCCAGCACCTGGAAGATATTCTGTAGTTCCTCATATGCTTTTCCAAGGACAGGGGAAAGGGCTCTCTCCCAGGCAGTGAGCAAGGTGGAGGGAGCCGTCAGCAAAGAGCAGTTCCCTCTGCCACTGACATGGTTACTCTTACTGTTGGCTTTCTTATCCCACTCCTTTTTCCAGTGAATAATTCTTCTCTCCACCTGTGATATTTACCTTTTGTGCCTCCAGTTCTCCTCTGCAGTGGGACAGGGAGGGGAAAGGGGGAGTGGGAGAGCAGTGCATGATTTGGAGTGCTTCAATGGGAACACTGAATTGGGGAATGGCATTCCTAAACCGCAACAAGAGGCTTTTAAGCACGACAAAAGTACTGCTTCCAAAAGGTACTAAAAAGGCAACAAAAAAACCAAGCTCACTGTAGGCAGACTTGTGTTGGCAGCATTAGGATCTGAAAGTGTGTGTGAAAATAGTGTATGGGGGAGGCAGCGAAATGAAAAAGACCAAAAAGAAATCATGGTTTTTAATCTTACAGTAAGGCAAGAAATACAGCAAGACGTGTCCTTAAAAAAAAACATTATGGCCAGACCTTGATTTTTTTTTTAATTTAACCCCTTTTTCCTCAGTTTGCAGCATGTTGATATTTGATATTGTATAAAACTTGTCTCAGTGCAAAAGAATAATAAAAAAGCATACATAATGCCAAAGCTATATTATAGGTAAACTGTTTCCATTGTTAAGTAGACCTGTTTATTCAGATCTGCACATATTAATACTTTAATGTAAACAAGTGTTAGTCACATATAATGGATTTATTTTTTCATAATTTGGAAATATTTTTGTTATGAATAAAATAAAGCTCACTTCATTTGTTATACCTCTGCAATCAAGGTGCAGTCCATATTTTCCAAGCTTGAATGTTATAATTTTAAACAACTGACTACTTATTTACTGAATTTTCTTCAACCTTTCTACCTCATGCTCAATTTTACTTATGAATTGATTGTATTGTATAGCTCTCAAATAAAATATTTTAATTTTCTTCCAATTTGGGGATTTTTTTACTCGTTTCTCAAGTCTATATTTATTAATATAGAAAAGCGGAAAATTATGATCCCTTCCAACAATAACTTTTCTTGGATTTTGTGATTTATTCTCTTGGAGGTGATCTTAACACATTTGACTAATAAAAGAATTTAATCTATTATTTTGACAGTAGCCCTTATAAAAACCAAATTAAATAGTCATCCTTTTCCTAAATGAGATAATCTTAATGATGTAATCTTAATTATATGTCTGGCTTTTATAGATCATATTATTGAGGATTATATAAGAGAAAGAATGGTTGAAGAAGACTTGAATGATCTTTGACCCTAGAAAAGGTATTTAAGAGTAAAATCAACTAGTATCCTCTACAGTAAAAATTTGAAGGTGTCCTGATTTCAGCCAAAACTATTTTTATATTCACAATATCTATTTTTAGCATATCTAATATTGGAATCCTGATATCAGACAAGGGTAAGTTATGATAACTATGTTGTAAACTACATCTGTTCCTTTTCATCATTGCCTCTGATGAGGCAATATTTCTGAGAAATATTTTCATGTTGATTCCCACCCTTTATGAGAGCTTCACACATCTTTGCAAAGTCAGTTAAATCTTATCTTTTCAAACATTCTACAAAGCTAAACATTTATGTTCTACCCTGTGTTGCCTATGACCCCTGCTTTTATTGACAATCGAATACTGCCAATGTGACTACAGCAGGAGTTTTAATATTATTCTGTTGCAGTGTTGTTACTCTCTTGTCCTTGGCCCAATCCACTCATCTATTTGGTTTCTGGAGTGTTTCCCAAACTGACCTTCTAAGCTATTTCAAGGTCTTCAAAATACTTTGAGGATGCAAATGATAATGCTAATAAATAATTTCTTTATGAGCTATTGAGGCAGATATTTTCTTCAAATAAAAGTACTTATTAAAGTAAAAATGTAATTACTTCAATTCCCTAACTTAGATTAACTCGAGAACTATATTTTTTCTCAAGTAAATAATGTTTTAGGATATCTGTCTTAAAAAAGAAATTTACTTTTCTATGGAACTTGTTTAAAAAACAAATGTACCAGAAGTTTTTCATTCTCTGTCATCAGATTTTTGATATTTACATTAACCTTTAGTTATAGAAATATCTAATATATATACTTATAAAAAATATAATTTAGCTCAAATTTTGGGTGGTTTTTCCCTCTTCCTCCACCCTTTCAAAGGAAGGTGACTCTAAGTAGTCCAAGTGTACATCTGCAAGACCTATGAATCTCCTGACAATTTCAAAGAAATTTGATGAAAATTTGGAAGTATCAGAGATTATTTGGTTTTTATAGCCTTTTGGAAAATCAGTACTGAGGAAAAGTAAATGAAAGGCTGAATTCAGTCCTCAGGAATTCTGCTTGGCAGTGTTTGGAGAGGCAATCAGCAACTGACTTTGGACAGTGCACACATCACTCCAAATATCTGCAGCATACAGTGTTTGCTATCTGTAGTCAAGTCCTTGGGGGGGGTTGTAGCATTCACTGGGATTAGAGATTATAACTACTCTGACGTGGAGCTTTTCAAAACAGTTTGAATGTTTTCAAGAATCTCAGTATACTTTTCTGCCCCAAGCTTGCAACCTCACTCAAAATCATAATGCTTGCAATTAAAAATGAATAAAAAAATGCTTCCACAAAGCCACCCAGCTACCAATCTGCTAGCAAAATCTATGAGCTCCAAGCACGACAGGAAAGGCTGTTGAAACTATTAAGGCAAAGCCAGGAAGAAAAACATTGCTTCATAGCATGGGGCATAGGAAAACTGAGGGAATGAGTAAGAAGACAAATGAGGAATACTGTGTGTCAAAGAATATTATGATATGATAGATTTTTTTTATGTGTATATATATATACATTCTAATTTATTGTTTTGTAGCTCAAAATATTGTTTTGTAGCTCAAAAGCCATCTTAATGTTACACAGAGTGAAAATATTTGTTTAACACCACAGAAAATGGGAATATCAGAAACAAGAAGATGATTTTTCAGGGTATGAAATGAATGTATAATATATAATATACTGCCATTCTAGATATTGTGATGGATTGATTCAATTTGTTGAACTAGAAATACATGAGTCATCACACACAATGCAAAATGTCTTTGAAAATCCCCTAGGAGTTTGTGAACTACTACAGACTACACCTTGGGGAAATGACTGATGAATCTGTAAGTAAAAAATGAGTTATTGTTTTAGATCCTACCAGGACACAACACTAGGATTCCAAACCCCATATTTTCAAAGTTCAGGTCCTGTATTTCTGTTCATTATTAGTTTAACTTGAGAGAGGCAAAATAAAAAAAGCTCAGTGAAATTGTCCACAGTTGTCCACTCATTTGTGTGTGGTAGATTAAATATGTTTATTCAGTTCTTTCTTCTGTTTTCTTTTTACAGTAAAATACAATCAAGAACCTTTGTTAGGGACAAGTATTCCTAAAATTTTGAATGAAGTAAAGCTTAAATTTGACAATACCCTAGAATTCTAATGAAGTTGATGAAATTATACTGAGTTTGAGTGAATGACCTGGATGTTCACTTCTCTTTCTTTCCTTATTCTAATATTGTCTTGAAATCACCTTTAAACCAGTTCACATTTTGCCTATGTTAGAGTTGTATAGCTATTTTCAGCTTCAACTGAAGCTTCCCTGAAGTATTAAATCTTAAGTTTTCCTTTTAGATGAATATTTTAACAACACATATTTTCCAATGCATTAGCTGGAAATCCAAGACACCATGTCATTACTTTCAATTTACAAAAAACCCCAACCATTTTAGCAATTTCTTAGGTAATAACATAGTGCAAACTTTTCATTATATACTTTGCAAAGTGCTTTTAAAATTTATCAGAAAAAGTCTCCCTGAATAAAACACAAAGAAAATAACACATCAATAATAAAATAACAATGGAACCTGTCAGTTGGTTTTACATAAACAATGAACCTCAGAAGAGAAATACCGTATTGTGGAGTACATACATTTTGCAGAAAGCACACACTGTGTAATGTTACCTGACAGTGTAAAGAGATTTACAATGAAAAATATGACTAGAAATGTGTAAGCTAATCCACTGAGAGTATACTGAATGCAAAACTACATAAAAATGCTATTAAGACATAAAGAAGTCTGCCACTCTGACTTAGCATGAGATAGCTGTACCTAAATATTGCTTCTGTTTTCCAAATATGTTGCTCAATATCAGCTGTATTGAGGACTAAATTAAAAATTCTCATCCTGGGTTTGTCAATGGTTTCCTCATTTAGACTTGGACTATGTGTAAAAACAAACATGTAAAGTTTAGGAAAAATGGAACTTGATGTACATAGTCCATGATTTGGTCTTATTACAAGGCAGAAACCAAAATATTTCAGGATTTGAACAAACATTTGCCTTACTGTGATAGAGGACAGAACCTACCCACACTGCCTCTTAATTTCAATTATTCAAAACTCTAGAAGGTATAGAACTACAGACACATTTGTACACAAACTCCTGTAATGTCAACATTCCTTCTATAGGCAATATTTTAATACTACCTAGTGTATGGGTCAATGACATTTGTTTCCCAACTAATGTTATCAACTAATAAAAATATTTTTACACAAACATTTGAATGTTGTTCCTATGGATTCAGTTTTTGCTCTTTTGTAGTTTTCCACTATAATTATTACAATTTTCCATTAAAACAAATTCTTTTAATGATTAGTATGATTTTAATTTCTAGCAGTATCTTTTAAAATTATGTTGAGTTTCCTTTGCTATTCCTATTTGTTCCTCAGATTTTTTATTCCCTTTTAAATTTTTTATAATGTTATATAGATAGTAAAAATCACATCAGCAGAGAACTTGAATGTTCCAAGTCGTTCAATTATACAAGTGCTTCATTTTTCACCTTGTATGTGAATCAGAGATTCCTTAAGGACCTCTACAAAGAATCATTGCACTTAAAGTACTTGTTGTACATTGTGAATTTTATGAACATTCTAGAGTGGTTTTGGTGACTTTAAATGGTTTGTTTTGAATTACATCTAAGTTATTTTCATATTTTATAGATGCTCTCAGACTGGCTCTGTAATATCCTGGAGATTTGTTATCCAGGTTTGTGTTACTTTGAATTAAATCTTTTGGTTTTAGCAAACAATTTTGTCTTTCAACTTAAAAAAAAAGACCTGACAAGTATGCACATCCGTCTTTACTTCTTGGAAGACTTTATATTACTTAATAATTCCATTGCATCTCCTGGAATCTGCAGAAAGAACTAGAAATGCCCCAAATTATTTCCAGTCCTTTTCCCTTCCTTCCCTGGATCAAATGAGTCAGCAAAACAACAACTTTCAAGAGAATTGTTGGTTTACAATTCAACAAAATCCATTTCTAATTTTGACCATAATTCAACATAATGTCAGATACCCTGAAGAAAGAATGGAAACAACATGGCATGAGCTACCCACATGACAGACCTCTTTTGAATGAGTCACAGAAACATCAGCTGTGATTGACTGTTGCTGGTCAATGCGCCAGGAGGGCCTGATCATAGCAAGAATTAATAGAAATTAGATCCTGGTAAGAAGAGAAAAAAATTTTACCTCATGTTCATAGTTTTGATTGTTGAAAATGCATGCCACTGGATCTAAGCAGTACACTTTCCTAGATAATTTGCACTTTTTCATGGACCCTGCAGCTCCCATGGAAGTGTGAAATTCCCTCACATTGTAGATAGAGGAACACAATAATGACTTGATTTTATACATGTGCTTTTCAATTACTGTTTGTATACTTGTAACATAGACCAGTTTCCACATATAGATAATGGTCTATTTGGTGAGGCATTTCTATATATCAGTACTGATACTTTTGCATATATAAGTTTGTATCTTACTTTTTAAAGAATACACACGCAATCTTGGAGACATAGGACAAGATGAATCCTGTTTCTAAAAGGTACCGCAAACACTGAAAGTAAAATCTTTTCCAAAGAGCAGCTGAAAACCTATTTTTCATTAACCTCTAGAGTGAACTTTTGTCATACGTTATAAGCCAGTTGGCGTTACACAGGAATTATCTGACCAAAATGCTTTGACATTTTTTCTTAATGTCATTGTGGTGGCATGCCTTTGATCTACCGTATTCCAAATTTATCTAAAATTGTTTATAGAGGTGATTAATCTGCACACAACTATCACAATCTATACATAATCTAGCCTATTTTATGTCGATTGGCTGTATTACCATAATGAGAATAAATAATTTGAATTCATGTTCTGCAGCATTTTCATTATAGAAATATTTTTACTTAACCCTCTAATAAAAATCACAGACAAAACATAACTGAAGTAAGGTAAAAAAGAACAAAAATATGGGATTTAAGTGAACCTTAAAGAAGAAAGAACGTACTAGAACTTTGCAGCTGTGATGAGGAAAAACAGATGATAAAGTCTTGTGGCAGCTGTGTACTTCAGATAATATACTACAGAGATGGATGAATTAGCTCAGAATCATCAGTCTAGAGAGAAAAATATGTGCTCACCCTAGGGACATTTATGTCATAAACTTTCATAAAACAGGAAGGAGTCTAGACAGGTAGTTATATGAAAGGGTCCATATTCAGAAAATTTACATGAAATTTATTATTAGAAAACAAAGGCATCTGTTACTTCTCATGTAGATCTGGTTCATATCACATTATTAGCAACAATAATGCTGTATATGTTGTCCATACAAAGTGTCATCCTTTTAGTATACATAGAATTTTGAGGCTGTCCCATTATCACCAGGAAATTCACATGATCCGGTGCTGTATGAAATGCAAAAGTCTACACAAGTAGCTAATCTTTTTCTATGTCTGCATGTTCAAAGCTACAGAGATAACACATGGCTCACAGTTCTTAAGACTCTAGAAAAAAAGATTTATTAAATCTCCCATGTGGTAAAACTAATCAAATAAAAGCAGGAAATACTGAGGCTGCCATCTTAATTTTCTGGAAAGATCCCACTTTCAAAAGTTGTACGAGATTTATTCCTCATGGGAAGTCCTTGAAATTATTGTATAATTGATCTGTTGATTGATCAGTCAAGGAATAAACAGACCCCATAGGCAAATGAAGTTGATCTACTATGACATTTCTTCCAAGGGGTTCTCAAAGCATGACTTCAGTGGATAAAACTGAAGGCAACCTGTCATGGATTGACTGCATGGATTAACTGCAGCTGCCATGGATTAACTGCAGCTGGAGCTGGTGAGTATTAGGATGATGTAGCTGTTTTTCAAAACTGCTGCCTCATGGAAGCACACTTTGTCATAAGGTTAGGATGACAGAGTACTTCTTTCAGTCTTAGGGTGAACTGTCCAATTTGATAGCAGACTGCAAGGAAGGGGATAGACTAGGCTATATTTATGGGTCTTGATTTTGGATATCACTTTTAGTGTTAAGCTTGTGCCTTTCCCGTTTCTGGTTGGACGTTTGGATTTGTTCCTACTTCTCATGCTAGCTGAGGAAACTTAAGGTGTATCTTATTTTGGGGCAGGTTTCAAACCTCTTCTTTTGCTAAATGCAATTATTTTTGCATTAAAAATGAAATAATTTATTGAGCATTATGTCTCTATTATCTCTTGCTTAAGTCACTTTCATAATGAAGTATTTGACTTCAGTTTTATTAGTCATACTCTTGTACCACCCTATGCCTCCCACTGCCCCCTAAATACACTCTCCCAGAAAAGCCTTGTCACAGACGATTTTACAGATCAGCTAAGTTCAATAGTGACTGGAATGTTTTCACATTATGAAAAAAGCATTTCTGAAAAAGGAGTTCTACCTTTGACACCAGGTTCAATGGAAAGAAAGGAAATCCTGAGGAGCTTTTTTCCATTCTCAGCTGTGCTATACCAAAGCTTTTGCAAGTTAATCTTGCATCAGAGTATTTCAATGCTTTTATTTGATATTGAAGGTAGCATTACCAAAATAAAATTTTCTGCCAATATGTAATAGAAATGCTTAATCCCAGATTATTCTGTCTCATGGCTGGGTCAATTATTTAATATTGTACATTTAACTTTTTATTCTATCCAGAATATATATAGTTTTATATGGTATTTAAAATTGTAAAAATAAGTAGATATTCTATTTTTGCAACAGAATCAGAAAATAGATGTGGAAACCTCTGAAATTCTCAGTCAAGTATAGTTAAGTGACTAGACTAACTTCAAGATAACAGTTCTGTTAGGAAGCAATAAGACCATAAATGCCATGTCAAACACTTCAAATTTGCCAGCTCAAGGAAGACAGCCTCTGTTGCCTGTAAGGTTGAAATTTTATTTCAAATATAAAAAAAAGCTTAAAATGTTAGAGCTAGAAAAACTTGGAGGAAAATTTTAGCCCTTCTGTAAATAGGGGTATTTAATTTGCCCATTATTTTTATCAACATTGATGATAGAAATGAGAACTAAATTTAATAATCTCCATTTAATTTATCTTCCCACTAAAAATATAAATATACAAATTCTAGCTCGGCCATTAGGCAGTTGAGAACTGAAATGTTAATGACAGCATGAGGTAATTTACTGTGACCTAATCTGTATTACAGCTGTATCTGTTACTTTTTCCAGTCATCAATATCTGGTGGTTTGCATAACTGTCAAAAAGCTGCATAGCTCTAAACATTTTACAGACTTTACCAGAAATGTATGATTCAGGTTGTCAAGGCCATTTAGAGTTTAATATGTGGAGTTTATTGAGAACAATTTCTTCCCCTACTGACTTAGCAAAAGAAAACCAAAACATAAATTATGTTTGAAATTTTACGTTCAAATGATTGAAAACCTTCTGATAAACCATAGTCAGGAAATGCAGATTCAGTAACATGTTTTCAGAAGCTTTGTTTGATAAAAGACTTAAATTTAGCATCCTACTGCTTTCACCAATGAACTTAGGTGCTCACAGTCTGGAGGTATTAGATAATTTTTGTGATAGTCTGTTGTGATTCATTGGTGTATGGATTTTTGTGATTCAGTGTTGTCTGCTGGTCAAGTTTAGTTTACCAGAAGTAAAATGAAAGTTTAGATGACTTTGGGACCTCTGTCCTTGCTGAAAAACAACTACATTCTACTAATCAAATGTCTGAAAGTCTAGCAATGCAAATATTTTTCTGAGATCGGTCATAGTTTCATGGAAATTGTATGTTCATTATTTAGTAGTCCTTTTTTATCCATGGATGCAAGATGGTATGATAAGCATAGATGCTTATGCTATTCTACCGAGTCATTTGTTATTTAATAGGGTAGGAATGGATTAATTTTGGAATTCCTCAAAATGAATGCCCTAAATCCAGTTAGGTAAACCAAAATATTTTTTCAGATATCTTTGCTTTGTGTTTTTTGGTTTGGTTTTGTTTGCTTGTTTGCTGCAGAGAGGGTGGGGCAGTTGGTTTGTTTTTTGTTTCAAATTTGTCTTTCTTTTTTTCTTGAGAATCAACATTTTCCTCAGAACTTGTTGATTTCAACTTTGTTGAAAAATTCTAAGTAAATTTGATATTTACTTAGAATAAGTAGGTCAGAGGGACCTATGCAGGTCACTAGGTATTGATACATTTTGAAATACCAAAAATAACTTGTTAAACTCTAAGTTTATCTGGAGAGCTAGGATATCTTTGTTGTGATAATATTTATAGAACCTGACATAGTGAAGCAGGACGAAGGTAGGTAAAAATGCCACAGACCCTCCCCGATAAAAGTTAACTAGAAAATTTGCTATGGCAAAAGCTACTGGTTCTGAGTGCTTTAGTTAAGTTCACTGATGAAATCATGGTGCTGATCTTGGCCTGAATGATGGAGGGAAAACAGACACAACAGAGTAAAGGCAGGACTTTCTTGAGGACAAGTGTTAGCAAAGAAAATTATTACAGAACAAAAGCTGGCTTAATTTACTATGACAAGATAAGATTTCAATGAAGACAGACAGTTAACTTTGTTTTAAAAATAGAGTAAATTATCTTGCTCTATCTTCAAAATAAATGGTACTTTGGCATTAAGCAGGGTTACTGATCACAGCCCATGAGCATTCATACAAAGAAGCATGTATGTCCAGGCCTAATAAAGTCTGAGGTTAAATAAAATTCTGGCAGGCAGAATTTGGTAATGACAAACCTACTGAAAGCATGAGATGACCATGAAGTCTTATTGCCAGAATGCCAAAGGGATAAGAAATGTCCTGAAAGAGTATCCATAAAGATACAATAATTCTGAAATATATGCTAAGTGTACTATATATATATATATGCACTGACTTTAAGTGTGTAACTGTATACAGTTGTTAGATTTATTGGTTAAAATAGTATTATCTGTCAAGTTAAAAATATCTTTAATCCAAACTGTTCATTATCTGTTTCAGCTCACATATTTAACTCAAAGACTTGGAAATGAAAACTTGAAAAATATTTAATTACATTAAATCTATGAAGACTGGGCATTGAAAGAACTGAGTGAGAATTAATTGAATATTTAATGAAAAAATAGGTTTGTTCCAATTTCTACCAGTGCGACTTGCAGAGATCCTCATAAATGAATGTTTGCTAAGATATTAAAACATCTAGAGTATGTGACTTCCTAAGGAAAAAAAATGCATTCTCTATAAATTGTAGCTAGCAAAGGTTTTCTTGTTGGTTTGGGTTTGTTTTCTGTTTTTTTTTGGTTTTTTTGGGGTTTTTTTGTGGGGGGAGGTTGGGGTTATGGATGTTCTTTTATTTCTTGCAGCTCTTGGAATCAGCCTTCAATTAAAGTTGGAATTAAGATGCACTATAGATTGAAATTTAATTCCACATCATGTAATTTTCATGTAAAAAAGGTTGATTAATCAAATTCCTCAGTAAGCAGAGAGAAGTAAAACATCTGTTATTTATTTAAATTAATATGTATTTATCAGATAACACTGCCAGTATGTTTGGCACCATTCACTATACAACAGATCTGAGAGTCAGACTGGTGCAATGCAATTTAAGAGGAAAAATTTTCAATCTGATTGCAAAAATGAATTTAAAGAATGATGCTTCAGCTGAGGGAAAAATTTACATGAAGAATGTTTAATTAGTATCTCTTTATTCATTCATTCTGAGAGTACTAGAATTTAGCTTAGAGGACATATGAACAAAATTGAAGAACCTTCCTAAATGGGTTTGAATTTAAAAATCAAAACTCTATTGCAGTCAAATCCTACTTGATAATGGAGGCGTTCTTGTTTTCTGCCCACTTGTATTGGTTTTGAACTCAGTTACTTAATTTTAAGGGTATACTCAGTCTTATTTGTTTTAAGAATGTTGTTTTAAAAATAAAAAAGCTAACAAATGGGAGCATAGAGTATATGTGATGAGTTGATGTGAGGTGTAAAAAGAAAAAGGAGTATTCTTTTTCAGATGATACTCAAAATAAGGAAGTGTTGAAATTATCTTGGAATTGGTCTAGTTAAGGAATTACTAAGAGAAGAAGATAAAAAACTGATTCCAGTTATACCTTCCAGCTATGCTTCCTTTCTGACTCATAATTAAAAGTAGTGTATAACAACTCAGTCAATACCTAATAAGCCTAAAACCTTCTAGAGATCAAAGTATTAAAAAAGAGTAAATACAAACAGCTACTACAGCCCAGTCTGTCTTCATATACTTTATGATTTTACTGGAATGTTTATAAACACAACGTGACACCTACATCGTACATGGCCATAAACAATTTGTGCTTGGGTCAGCCACCATGTCTCCAGAAGAGCTCCCTCTCTATTAATATTAAAAGAAGAAGAGACAGCTGTGACTGTTCATTCTAAACTACCATGGAAAACTGAAACAGCACTATATAGAAAGAGACAGTTGAGTGAATAACTTGCTTTAAATTATGTATATGATTAAGTTAGTCCTTTATTCTCCTTGTGGCTTCTCTATAAATAGATTGTGATTTCCTCCCATTTATTTTTCATTATATTTCACTCTGTAAATATAATCAAAAAGTCTTATTTAATGTATTTACACAGATTATTGAAAATGCAATCAGTGTTGCTTCTATATTTTCCTTATGACTCAAGAGTATTTTATTCCTTTCATTCTTGCTGTCTTCATCTAAGGAATAACAACTGTTATATGATACAGCTCTCGATACAAGTCTCTCAATCTGTGCTTCCTAAAAGGAAAGTTGGGTGGAAATACATTTCCATTTTTAGTGAACTTAAGCCAATTGTCTGTGGGCTTGTTTTTCTTGATTACTCAGGGAAGAAATCCACCAGTCATCCAGAGGCCCATATAAGACAGAATGCAGGTTGCTGTTATTTCTCTGCTATGGTTTGTGTTTGGTGGTCCTGCATGGTTGGCCTTCGTATTTATCCAGTTTCCCATTTTTCCTTAGAGAGAAGATGAATCAAATCAGAGGCCTTGAAACTCTTGATTCCAAGTGCTTTAAAGGAGCTGACTAAGAATACATAAGGCATGTTCTCATTTTTCTATAGTTCTGAGTGACTCCAAATACTGCTGGACAAGTATATGGCCTGTTAAGAAACAGGAAGGCTTGAGCTGATATAAATAAGTCCTGGCCAATAAACAAAAAAAGGTGATAAAATTTTCAGGTAAAAGAAAATTCACAGTAGAGCACCATAAAGAAAAAGTTGATTAGGGGTGGCTTGATGATGGTCTTTGGCACACTTGTTGATGAAGTGCTTTCATTTAACAGTGCATCTTATAGCTGTCTGAGGAGTGTGAATATATGAGAGCAATAGCTCTGCAGACACAAAGGCCAGTTTGTGAGGAGAAGAGGAGAGGCAGGCACTGATCTCTTCTGTGTGATGACCAGTGACAGGACCCAAGGAATTGACCTGAAATTGTGTCAGGGGAGGTTTAGGCTGGATATTAGGAAAGGTTTCTTCCCCTAGAGGTGAAGGGTACCCAGGGAAATTGTCATAGCACCAAGCCTTCCAGAGTTGAAGAAACATTTGCACAACACTCTTGGCCCACGGTGGGATTCTTGGGGCTGTCTTGTGCAGGGCCAGGAGCTGGACTTTGGTGATCTTTGTGGGTACTTTCCAACTCAGGATAGTCTATGATTCTTACTAATAGAAGTCGAAGTCTGTTCTGCTGTGACACTGTTAGGTGAGTGACCTCTCCCTCTCATTATCTCAGCTCATGAACTTTTCCTCATGGTTTATCTCCCCTGCCTAGCTGAGGAGGGGAGTTATGCAGCAGCTTTGATGGTATCTGGCTTCCAAAAAAAAAAGCAAAAACCAAACCAAACTTGCAGGTCGGGATAGAAGACTGGAGAGACTGGAGACTAGAGCCTGGAAATTTGAGACTTGATGGTTTTAAAGGATCAATTATTGATTTTAGGCTCCTAATGTAATGTTATGAGGGAAAAAAAAGGCATTATGACAGTTATATAAACAGGAATATAGCTAATAAAGGGAGGAGGGCAAGGAAATTAAGTTTTTAAATGATTGATCTGAGGTCTTTTTGAAAAAGAGGGTTGGTATTTTTTAAGCCAGTTATTCTCTAGTCCTCAAATAATAAGTTCAACATAAAAGCTAGAACTCATACTGTTGGCTAAAGAGAGATCGAGATTTGATATTGTGAGCCTATCCAATTTTTGGAGAAAGATCAAAATTAAGAGGTAGAAAGTAAAGATAAGTGATAACAGTACAAAAAAAAATCTTATCAGAACAGATATCATGCAATATTGGATGCAAAACCACAGGAATTGAGAGATTTCTCATCATTTCAATGGCTTCTGAAACTTTTCCTTCGAGACATAAATGGATAACTACACATCTCTAGTGTACTCAAGTTGTATGTTCATTCATTTGAACCTAAATGGTTTGTGGACCAAATTGAAAAGTCTTGTTCTGTATCAACAAGTAGTTTCGTTTGCATTATTCAGAGAACTTAAGGGGAAAGTAGTGTTCACTGGTAAAAAGGGTGAATATAATTAGATGCAATCCTTACTCTAAAGCTTAATGACTCTTATAAAATAATGAACAATGTCAACGTCATGTGCCATGCTTTAAATAATTGATTGCTTAATAGCATTTTGATGGGAATGCAGTTCCCAAAGAGGATACTTGATTGCATTTTAGTGTTGATAAGTAATAGCGAGGGACATATCTCCATAGGCTTATGTATTCATTTCAACTCAGATATGTATGAAATACTTGGCTAAAGAAAAATGAAAAAGATATTTTTAAAATACAGTTTTATATGTTACCTTATTGCATCATTTCTGCTTTCAAAATTATTAGCATGTACTAAATGCAAGACTAGATAATTTTAATAAATATCTTTACTTCAGATGGTTAACTATACTTTCTCTTCTCTTTCAGTGCTTTGTTTTCAAGAAAAATAGATGTAAAGAAAAAACAACAAGAACAGGCTGTAAAATTTTTAGCTGTAATAGAGCTATTTTTTTCCATTTTCTTAAGTAGTACTGAGCTTTATTTGCTTGTTTAAAAACATGACACTCAGTTTAAGACACTTTCATGAGAAATGAATATTTCCGTCATTTCAATGTACTACAGTCATCAGACTGTACAGAAAGAATTCATTTAGCACCTTTTTTTTCTCTCATTTTTCTTCTTTTCACATGCCACCATTCGTCTAATGTATTAGCTTTCTATATCAGCAAAACACTCCTGAAAATTCTCTTCTTTACAGATTTGTCATACCCTCATAATTCAATGCTTCTCTTCACAAAGAGTGGGAGGTTATGAACCTGCATTTATTAAATTGTGTAACAGGCATCTGGAATATCATTAAAATGAAACTCTATTTTAGAGAAACTCAGGCCTATTTTCTGAAAGAATATAAAATTTTAAAATGTAGCATGAGTCAGTTAAAGGAAAAAGGAAACAAACAAGACTGAAAAGATATATATAATCTGGGTTTTTTGCATTAAGTAATATTAATTAAACAAGTTTGAAACTCAGTGATAAGGATACTCAACTGCTATTATTCTGCATACTTTTAAACAATTACATTCTCTATGCTGTTTTTAAGATGTTTTCCCTGCATCAGTTGAGGCAAATCCTACATATACAAATGTAGAGGAGACTTTCAGACAGAATATAAGCTCTGAATAATTTTGTATTTGAAATCAATCGTAACTTTCAAAATATAGTACAAGCCAAAGAGAACTTGAAAATTACCCCAGGGTACTTGTGGGAGGAGAGTGAAGGAGGAAAAATTTTTGTGTCCCCCCTTGTAGTGGCCCTTGAGGAAACTGCCTCTTAAGTCTGTAGTGAGAGGAAGTAGCCACTACCAACAGCACTGGATGTTTGGATAGGATCACTCTGGGGGAAATCTACAGGCCTTAAATAGCCATAAAAGATTGCTTTTCTCATTAGAAAGAGATATGAAAATACAGAAATGATTCATTGCTACCAGGATACCACAGGTAAGATTTGCCTGTAAAATTCTTAGAAATAACAGAATCTTCTGCGCAGATCCTGGACTCCAAACTGCAGTAGAATTTTTCTTCATCCCATTTAAAATGATAAAGTTGTACTTGTTTATTTTTCTCCCTTCCCATGAAATTTTTTTCATGAATTTGTTAAGGATTTTGGAATACAGTGAGAACTACTGTGAATTTGAAGATTCTGTGGAGTTTTTTTTGTCAAGCGTTTTCCTTGTCTTCCCAGATCTGTAGTTTAAAAAGTAGAAATGGATATAAATAGAAATAAAATAGAAACTACTTGAACTGAAAACTGTAGATATTGAAAGAAATAGCTATAAAGTCATTAGGCTCTATAGAAACCAAGATAGAAGCTAAGTTTCTCATAATTTATTTTGAAAAATCCTTATTTATATAGAAAAAAGTAATATATTCAGATGACATTGCCAAGCCTTTCAGGATGGGATGGTGAGTTTTCCTTTACCTTTTTTTGTTATATGGAAAGTGAAATGCATTATATTTGAAGATGTAAGATCAAATCGAAATATGCCTGAGGGGAAAAGGTGTTATCTTTCCAGTGACCATTACTAAGGCTTCAGAATATCTTAATTCAAAATCATTTACAATACAACCAAGTGTCCATAAGAAATGACCACTCTTTTTCAAAGTGATTCATAAAACCATAACATGTATAAGTTTACATGTTTTATACACACCAAAAAAACCAACACACAACCAAACCAAACCGTAATTCAAAACTTCATAGTGGTATTTTCAGTGCCCCTATTTCAATGAGCTGTTTTCGGGAAGAGAGAAAAAAATGCATTTTTCTATGTTCTAGATGCCTGATGTGCTCCTGAATTATAAATTTGTATTCACTTCTCACTTAGCAATTATTTGATTATTCATTCTTTGCAATGCATAAAATCAAGACTGCATCACCCCATGATGCATTCAGCAAGAGAATAAAATTTTTCAAAAAAGATGTGTGAAGCTAAGTTACCAAATATTTTCTAGACAGTGACATGTGGGTTTTAATACTTACAAGTACCAAGAATTTAGCAACCTTCTGCAAGAATTTATGGGAGCTGTTATATGCTCAGTATTTTGGAAAATCTGGCTTACAAATTGCATGCCTAAATTTAGTTCTGGAGCTTGTTTGAAGTCAGTGATTAAGAAAAAGATGATGACTGATATGTTGCATTGCATAGATATGTATTTCATCCCTAATTTCCCCAAAATAATTTTTTTCCATGTTTTTGATTCTGTTGTAAAGAGAAATTTTGCTGCTATCCTTAGAGCTTGAAATATTTGAAAGGAAACAAAAAATAGCTTGAAATATTTGAAAGGAAACAAAAAATAGAGAATGTCCATTCATTTATAAAAGAATTAGAATTTCAGATGCCACATTTGCAGTCATGTTCCATTTTACCATCATACTGTATATCGCTGGCTTAATCTTGTAAGAACTAACAACTTTCAGAAAGTGTTAAGTGCTTTTTGCCCTTGTGATATCAATAGAAGTTGGCATAAGTAAGATGGTTTTTCAAATATATCTTAAATATGAAAGCTGTGCCTAGATATTTCAAGTGCTTTACTTCAAATTTTACTTCATTACTGGTGCTTTACTCCAAATTTTAAGATTTTGGCTGGATTGCTTTCCTGAAAAATCAAAGGTGTGCCTTAAATCATATGCACAATTCATGCTAGAGTGTCTCCTAATACATACCAGGGCACTGGACCAGTGCCCATGATGATTTATTAGTTGTTATTCAATTTAATTTTGTGAAAACAAACTAACACGGGAGTACTGTGTTCTAAAGAAAATATTGAGGGAAAATTGCAAGAAATTACACTGAGCAGTGCTCTGGGAAAGGAGGAAGAGGCAAGGAAAGAGCTTCATACACTGATCTTGGAGATGCAGACCCCAGTAATGCATATTTCAGACCTGCTAAACCTAAACTGGATGGAAAGAAGTTTCATTCTTAGCAAGACATTGCCATCTACCTGTAGGATTGCTAGCACTAGTACCTTAATACCACAATTAGTTTAAGAGTTAGTTTAATATTGACTGGCAGCATGAAGCAGGAGTTCTAGAGAAACCTAACGCTGCCTCAACAGGCATCACGACTGAGTCTTCTAGGACTGACTCAGTGAGGAGTGGTTGCACCTTTCTCCTTCAAATATCTTCAAACCCAAATCTTTTAACACAGTTATATTAGTCTTGTGTAATGGGAAAACCTTTTGGAGCATCGGAGAGGAAGGAATATGTCTTAAATAGAGTGGGAGCTCTTTTTTGCACCTATCACAGACTGAGACCTTTCTAGACCATCTTCGTAGCCATGAAGGTGAAGAAGAAAGTTTTCATATATGAATGCAAATCTTCCTTATGTCCCTTTGTATTCAGTTGAAAATCATAACTTAATGATTGGTAGTTCTTGTTAAATATGACAAAAATGAGTTTAAAAGGGCCTCCTATGCCAGGGCTGTTGTAGAAAAAATGCACTCAATAATGTGGACAGGTTGTCCATAGGAATCAACCACAGACAGTTTTATGATGGTTTTTACTTCTAAAAAGCCCTGACCACTCACTGTTTCCCTGTATAGACATGCTACAATTGACCTGTGGTAATTTCTGTTTGTCCATCTAAAAGCAACAGGGTGGGTAAGCCCTTCTGAGAGTGCTCTCACTGTGCCTTCTTTTAACACTGATGGGGACTGCTCTCATTTCCTTCACTTCCTTTCCATTAGCTCTCAGAGATGTGTGTGTATGAGAGTGTTCTTTACTGCTTTCAGCTATAAATTACAAAAGACTGCTAACTCCATTTTAATAATGGATTTAAAGGTAATGGAAAAAAATAAGTAACCCAAAGAAAAACAATTCATCTATAAGAAATGTGAACAATTTCAGTAGTGTTTTAACCTTTTCTGGACAGTTATAAGTGTCCATTTTTATCACTCATATCTTCTCCATTGCCATAATACAATGAGATATACTAGGAGGGGAAATGTAAATGCTCAAAATGGTCAAAGCCATAAACACAAAATAAATTGTGTGTGTGTCTGGTTTTGTGTTTACATATGTGGGTGGCTTATCTAGAATTATAAAATTCCTGCTGTGACAAATTGATTCCATGTAAGACTTATAAAAATTGTTGGAATTATGAATTGTTGGAAATTATGGCATTTATGGAAATAATAAATGTTGTAATTCATATTTTCAATATCCATTATTTCTATATATACGTACTACACCCACTTCAGTACAAAGTAGATATTTTCTGATTTTAAATAGGGGGTATAGAATACTCATAAGACTAGATAATTGATACAAAATGAAGAAAAAAATCCTCATTATTTGTCTCAGTGCCTGTATTCATAAAGGCTGTTAATTATTTTAGAAATAATCCTCAACATTTTTCTATATTATGCAGCTCTCAACATGCTGTCAGCAAAAAACCCCACACACAACAAAGCAAAAAAACTACACAAGAAAATAAAATATTTATGGATGACCAATCTGAAGAAAATCTCATAAACTTAGACTGTACAGTCAAAGTATTCTTTGAGAAAAACAAATATTATTGGGAAAAACACTTGAAAGCATTGCAAAAAATCTGAAAATTATAAAAGTTCAGGAGCTAGATGTGTCCAAGAGTAGAACAAGAAGACCAAGGTACAGTTATTATGGTTTTTAATAAATAGGGCCAGAGGACACTAAAGTAGGTACAAAATTCACATTAATTCTATTTATTCTATTCTATTCTGTAGACTCAGTCCTATTCACAGTGGGACTGAGTCTATAGGGAATGTCAGTTATTATTGTAGCCAAAGTGCTTGTCATTTTCCATGTTATATAGACTTTGATGTATTGCTAGTCAAAAACATCAAGAAATACAAATCAGTGAGACTCCCTAGCAGTACAGTTTATCAAATTCTACATGGTGAGGGTACAAGAAACAAAAAACAACCTTTGATTCATGTTATCTGGTGCAAATCAGTGCAACATGGGGAGGAAAAAAGAAGAACCAGATCATCCAATCTTCAAAAACAGTGTGCCAAGTGATTTGATTGGTTAGTTGATTGATTTGTTAGTTGGTTGGGGTTTTTTTTGAGAAAGCACTCAACTTTTGTATTTAATGCATCCACCAGTGCCATCATTATATTTTACAAGAGGACAGTGTGCTTTGATGTGTATTCCTGGTACTTTAATAAATAACATTTATTACCATAACACTTTTTCACTAAATATTTGTACCAAAGCCTAATTGGCATATTTCACTGAATTGCAATAATTTTTTAATTTCAAAATCCAAATTTTGTTAGTTCCTGGATGGATTCCACCTATCTTCGATCCAAATGAAAGTTAACCTTTGTCATTTAACTTTGGAAATTAAGGGAGATGCAAATATGTGAAGCGTCTTGGAGCAAAACTCTAATGAAACAAAGTACCAACTAGATTTCTGAAGAGTTTCTCATGGGAACCACCTGGAGTTGCACCAGATTTTAAGAATATGGAAAATCATTCCTTTGCACAGAAACAGAGAAAATCCTACAGTAGGTAAATGTCAGTCCTTGTACTAGTAGGCAGAACACACACAAAAGCGATGTAGTTCATCAAGCCAAGTACTCCAGAACAGACAGAGAAAAAGCAGGAATCTTAACCCAGAAATCCCCCACCTTCTCCTTAATAGGACTGAAAGAAAATTACCAGCAGGGTGGTAAGAATAAAAATATAAGGTATTTGTTTTATTAATTTCTTAAAAATAACCTCTTTCAAAGAAAGCAGAACCTTCAATGGGAGGATTAAAAATGTCCTAACATTTCTTAAAAGACTGAACCCAAGGTAGAATTGGAAAGAATACTCTCAGCTGTGCAACTCCAAGATGAAAGAGATTTTCAAATCAATTATGAAGAGTATCCAAAGATTCCCTCTTTTTTTTTTTAATGAATAGACTTTTATATGTTGTTATATTCATAGTAATAGATTTACTGAATCAGGGTATGCTGCACAGTTAACATGATTTTTGAGTTCTCCAGTTATTGATAAGGCAGTCACAAGGAGTTATTGCTGCTGTGAGGAAAAAAGAAGAAAAAATACCTTGGATAAGATAACTGAGCACAGACAGATCTATCTTTTCTTTACCCCCCGATAGAACTGAAATGCAGCCTACATAGGTTTGTGAGAAGGCATTGTGCTGTGTCTCTCAGTAGGGAGACATTAAATTCTCCAAGTATACTGGAAAATAGCCCTTTGGATTCTGAGGAAATTAATTGGGCAATTTCTAAATGCTTTTTTATGTAGTTAAAACTAGTAGCAATGGGCTGCTGTTTTGTCACACTGTCATAGCTCATGAGGTCATTGATTCAGGATCAGATGATATTGTTGATTATGCTCTTTTCAGAGAATCACCTGTTTTGGAAACGTTTAAATAAGGTACAAGAAATATTTACTGGCAATTGCATTTATATTGCACGTTAAAGGAAGCTGCCAGTGACATAGCTACACTGTAAACCTGGAAACAGTAAATGTAGGATAATGTAGATCAATTGTTGAAAAGAAATTTCTATCAGTGTAGCAGAGAGCATTTTTGATTCTTAACAGTTTATAGTACAAGTTGCAACAATGGGAGTCATGATTTGCTAACTCTTCTTACAAGAATGGAAGTTATTACCTTGAATATATTATCTTTATAACAAAAGTGGGAATTGTTTATGTTCCAATGTACAGATATTTTTCCAGAATAAAATACCCTGTGCAAAGGAACTGAGAGAGATTTTCTCATAAAATGAGATTCTTAACATGCATATTTAACATTCTGCATTATATTTATCTGCTATACATTTGAAATATTTTCATTGCCTTTATTTAATATTTACATGTTATAAATTTCCATATGTTTTTAACTTGAATTCTTCCTGTGAAAAAATTGTATTTTTACCCTTTTATCTATCAATTTTTCTGCAAAATATGGAAACTCTGAAATTAATTTTTTCATTCTTAAAAGATGATTCCCCATCCCTGGAAGCATTCAAGGTCAAACTGGATGTAGTGGATCAACCTGATCAAGTGAAAGACATTCCTGCTGACGGCAGGAGTGTTAGAGTTGGTGATCTTTAGAGGTCCCTTCCAAGCCAAGCCATTCTATGGGGCTGTGGTAAGGGCATATATATCACATATATTTCATACATATGAAATATGTATTCATACATACATTCATTCACAGTCTCTCAAATACCAGCAAACCTGGCTTGTAGGTGAAGCTGCATTCCTCTGTTGCTCACACCATGCAGATTCTCAGTTGTATGGCACGGCCTATTTCACAGCTGGTAGAAGTCAGCAGTAGTCCATGTTGGATCAGAGTCTGGGTGATAAGCTCCCTTCCTTCAGTTCATCTGACACTACCTCGCTGAATTTCAGTAATCCTCTTTCCATTTTGTGTCTTAAAGAAGAGAGTACAACAAAGCTGCAACAAGGAGCAGATGAGGGAATGTAATTTAACAGACAACTATAATGTTGTTGCTTCACGGATAACACTGAAGTTTTAAAGCAGAGCCTGAACCACAGCTGCTTTATTAAGCCATTTCTGATTGCAACCACAAGAAGCCAAACAGCAAGCAATCACTCTGCCAGTCTTCAGTTTCAAATTTTCTTTATTACTGTACTTAGAAATTTATATTAGCAGCCAAAATTTGCCAAAACCTCTGGAAACACTCCCATTCAAGATGCTTCTCTGGGAAGGAAATTTCAGCCTTCAGACTAAACATCAGGATTTGATTTTCTATTTGCATCATTTGTCATTTTGCCAGAAATATATAGTAGAAAGGTATCCAACGTAATACTTACTGAATGCTGTGTGTAAATTGAAAAGTAGGAAAACAGAGTTTATTTATTGCACCCTAGTTTTACACAATGCAAAGTCATATAAACCCTACTGCACATCTTGTGGTGGGCAGCCTTCCAAGAGAAAGTGAATGTCAGCTACAGTTGCTAAAGGGAGTTTTGGCAAACAGAAGTGCAGTGGAGTGTCAGAATGGTCTTTGCTTAGGCTTTGCTCAAGGCTGATGATGTCAGCTCCTATGAGCACAGGAATCAGTGCTTGCTGGCTCCTGGAAACCAATTATCTGAAAAGGAGCAGGCAGAACCAAGAGTAATTCCATCTACTACCACTACACCTTTATTAAATGCATGCTGCATAGTTTTGGATAAGCCTGATGTCCTCGGGCTTCAGAAAAATACCAGATTACTGCTCCACATTTCTAACTACCTGAGGCAAAATCTGAGCTCCAGTGCAACATGCTAGTATGTGCAACTGGCTCCTACAGGATGGAGGAACATGTTTATTCAATCATTTTAAATCTCAGAAAAAGTTTATAATGATGAGGTATGAGAATAATGTTGTTGGGTAATACAACCCCTTTTTTTTTTCAATTTCTTTTTTATAATGCGCTTGATGAGGTGACAGATTTATGTCACCTCATCAAATGCCTTATTCTTTCTTTTAAGGCCTCTGAACATCACAGGATGCTGCTGCTTTTCTAGCAAACTCTTATATTATGTATGAATTTCATTGTATAATCAACATGCAAAAAAATATTTTGTCTATATATGAGTAAAAAATAAACAAACAAAATCACTTTAAATAATTTTTCTTTTTCTTGTCTGTCTCTGAAGCATGACATTCACTTTTGTGCCGGAATATGATCTTGCATACTGCATTAGATTTGCATAAATTAGATTTTGGATTTCACAGAACATAGTAAGGCTCCTAAATACCATGAGAATTTCTGAAATATCAGAACATTTCTCAGGTGGACTCCTTTATAAATATTTTCTGTGTTTTGGTTCCTTTTGTTTGTTTGTTTGTTTGTTTGTTTTGCATGAAGGTTCTCCACACATTTGATTTTTGGTTATTTCTTCTTTTTTTTTAATGAAAGCTGGGTTTCTCTTGTGGTCAATATCTCTTGTGATCTTGATCTCAGGTCTTCGCTAATGTATAAAAATTGATAAGATTTGCAATAAAAGAACAAGGATTAGCAACTCTGGAGGTCATCCAGTACAATGCTCTATTTGAAGTGGGACTATTGCCAATATCAGTCTAGCTTAGCAATGATTGTGTACAGCAGAGCATTGAAAATCTCCAAGAACAGAAGTCCCTTGACCTCCTTAGGCAACAAGTTCCAATGCTGTATCATGCCGGCAATTTCACTGCCCTATTAATTTTTTTTCCCCAGCCTAAAATGTCAAAGACATAAATTATGGCAACTTTGTTTTGTTATATTGTTTGGTGCTACTTTGAAGAGTATAGTTCTGTTGTCTTTGCAACTGCCAAATGGCAAATGACTCTAGACATTTCCTAGATTTCCCCTCACTCTTTTCTGTATTAATCAAAAATTCCCTCATCCTCCCTTCACACCACATGTGCTCTGGATCCCTGCTCATCACAGAAGCCCTTTGCTGAACTTCTCTAATTTCTCCATATTTTTCTTGAACTGGATGGAAGACAAAACTGTATGCCATACTCTGGGTATGGCCTCATCAATGCCAGATAGAGAACAGCAGCTTCCCTTGATCCTCCAGCCATGTTCCTCTCAACACAGACCAATGCACCGTTTGTCTCCCATGCAATGCCACTATTCCCTCTGGGGTTCACTATAATCTTTAAAGTCTGTGGTGGATAGACACAGCCTGGATGTTAGGTACACAACAAAGACACTCTATCATCTGGACAGGGGACAGAAAATATAGCAAAAAGTTTTTGAGTTAAGGACTGGGAGAGTTCACTTACCAAATATCATCATGGAAAAAACAGACTGAACTTGGGGATATTAACTGAATTTATTACCAACAAAATCAGAGCAGGATAATGTGAAGTAAAATAAATCTTGAAAACACCTTCCCCCCATGTGAGAGACTAGAGAAGATTGCTGGCTTAAAATATTTCAGGTGTATGTGTGGGGACAGGGGGAGGTGATGCATTACTCCATACACCCCACCCTAGGTACCCTGTATCCCAGCCCTGCAATGCCTGCCAATCACTGGCACACCAGACACACATCCCAACCCTGGACCCCCTAACCCACCTCCTGAGTAGCCAAATGGCTGGAAGTCCCACCTGGGGGAAGGGCCCGGAATGGTACTTAGGCCAAAACACAAGGTGATCATAACTTGACCCTACCTTCCCTTGGATTTTATATCAGCTGGAATAACTCTGGTCTCTGCCAGGAGCCAACTCCAGCACAGGCTTCCCATGGGACCACAGCCTCCTTTCAGGCATCCCTCACTGTAGCAGGAGTCTCCTCCATGGACTGCAGGTGGATCTCTATGCTCCTACTGACTTCCATGGACTGCAGGGGTACAGCTGCTTCACCATGGTCTTCACCATGGGCTGCAGGGAATCTCAGCTCCGGCGCCTGGAGCGCCTCCTCCGCCTCTTTCTTCAGCGACGTTGGTGTCTGTGGAGTTTTTCCTTTCACATATTCTCTGTCCCAAACTACATCTGCACATTAACATTTTTCCCCTCTTACATATGTTATCACAAAGGTGTTACTATCATTCCTGATTGGCTTGGCCTTGGCCAGCAGTGTGCCCATTCTAGAGCCAGATGACATTGGATCTGCCAGAAATGGGGGAAGCTCCTGACAGCTGCTCACAGAACTCACCCCTACATGCCCCTGTTACCAAAATCTGGTCATGGGAACACAATAAAAGCTCTTCCCAGAAGTGACCTTATTTGGTGTAAAAAAGTGTAGGATTTTCCATCATAGTTTCTGACTTTGAACTTTGTCTTAACACAAACCAGGAAGGGTTTGTTGACCCCACTCCTCAATTTTTTTTTAATTCCCTCTGATCCAATATTCTGTGCCAACAACTCCCTTCAGTTTATACTCATCTACAAATTTCCATGTGTGTACACTTTATGCCATTACCCAAGTGACTAATGAAGATGTTGAATACAAATGGGGCAAAAAATTGGCCTCTGGATGTCTCTGATGGCTGCAGGCTGTCAGCCAAAGTTAAGCCAATAATCACTACTATTTGTGCCTGGCAGAGCAGCCAATTTTCAATTAATCTAGTAGTTCATTTTCCCAAAGACAGGTTTGTATTTTCTCAATTTTCAAATGGAAATGTTGTTAAAGATTTACTAATAACAAGGTAGAACATGTCCACCAATGTCTCCTCGTCAACATAATAATTTGTTTCATAGCAGAAAGTTTTTGTTTTGTCAAGCTCTTTGTAAATCTGTGCCAACTACTCCAGTGTGACCGTGTTCACAGGGGTTCTTGGATGAGGGAAGAGACAAGAATGTTGACTCCATGTTCAGAAGGCTTGATTTATTATTTTATGATATTACATTATAACTATACTAAAAAGAAAAAGAAGGACAGGTTTTCTCAGAAGATTGCTAAGCTAAGAATAGAAAAGCAGAGAATGATAACAAAGGCAGATCTCTCGGACTCTGTCTGAGATAGCTCGGTCTTGATTGGCCATTAACTATAAACATCCAAGATGGGCCAGTCACAGGTGGGCCTGTTGCATTCCACAGCAGCAGATAACCATTGTTTACATTCTGTCTCTGAGGTCTCTAAGCTTCTCAGAAGGAAAAATCCTAAAGAAAGGATTTTTAGTGAAAAGATGTCTGTGACACTCCAGAAACACTTATCCTTCATATGCTTGGAATAGAATCTAAGAGTAAATGTTTTGTGACCTTTTTAGGGGTCAGCATAATCATGACATGATGCTGATTACCCGGACCCATTATGGTCTAATTTGCCTTTTCTAAAGGCAAAATTGTCGTAACATTAGACTTTTTTTCCTAATTTTTACTAGTCAGACACTTCCCCATCATCACCATAGTTCTTTGCAGATGACAGAAAGTTGAATTCAAAACTCACAGTAGCCAGCTATTTCAGCCCTTTTGTATGAAACCCATTTTGTTCCAGGGATTTGAGTGTATCCAGTGTGCCCGAGTCTGTTGTGTCCCTGCTGTTTATTGTCCCATGCCTTCCCATCTTTTCCCAGCTCACTAGTCTGTAAAAAGGATTGTTAATAATCTCAGAATCTTGAATAGCTACTATTTCAATCCTTCCTTCTGTGAACCTCTCAGGGCTTTTGAGACTCTTGAATCAGAAAATGTCAGGTAAATGTCTCTAAAGAGAGTACTTAACTGGAACCAAGTATATCAGATCTGCTACTACCTGCTACAGTCACATTTTCTGCTGGTCTCAAAAAAGGAAACAGCAGATCTCCAATGAGGTATAGACAAGAAACTAAAGAACAGGAAGGTGCCAAAATACATCTTCTTAATATAACAGCTGTTTTTCACCCAAGGAATTTGCCAGTGGTGCACAGGGGAATGGTATATCTGAATATACAACAAAAGTCAGTAGTTTTGATATGAGAACTTCTCTTATGTTCAGAAAGTATTTATGTTTGAAGTAATTTTGGTTTAAAATGAATGTATTTATTTCAAGCTTGGTATCAATTAACTTTAATAAGGGAAAAAAAACCCAGAAAAAACCTTTGCAGGCTTTAATCTGTATCATTGATTAGAAATATATAGGTAATAAAGAGAATTAGGAATGGTCTTTTTCAAAGATGAAACTGTTGTCTTTAGCAAAACTTCCAATAGGCATAACACACCAGATAATAGGTGTGAGCATATGGTAAGTGACTGTTCTGGTTCTCTACTACAGATACATACATTAACACATATCATATAATGTATAATTATTAGTGATTGCTTTGCATGAATACTGAAAATCAGAAAATTATATTTCTATTTCTTGTCATATTTGAAATTGCCATTAGAGCTTTTCATTTTGATTCAGAAAAGTAGATCACATACTGTTTCCAAGAAATAAAATGCTCATTACTAAGTTCTCCTTATTGTTTTCTTAGATATCTTTCTGTCTTTGGTCACTCAGCCTCATTGAGTCATATGACAAAAAAGAAAATGATTGTAAAATGTGAATTCAGAATACAGGAAATACTGTGAGTGGAAATGTAAACCAGTGCAATAACATTGTGGCAAATTAGAAGTTATTTCAGTATCTCTTCTCTCATCCTCCTATTAAAATTCATGACGTTTACTAACAAATTGGATTTCTCACTACCCAAATCTCCTCCCTCTCCTTCCTACTCAATCCGTGTACAGGAAATATAATTTAATATAATGCTGTTGTAAGAGGTGAAAATCCTTTATAAATTAAACTTGGTGGTAATTTGGCCTCAGCCTAGAGAATATGCATCAGAAAATTATATTTACTGGATTTTGTTTTCTCTGACTGATCATAAATACTGAGTGTTCATTTCAAACCCTGAAAATTGTCTAGAAATAGGCTGAAAGACATCTTAGACATTATAAATAAATAAAGGTAGCTGAGTAATTTACAAATCATTGTATCTATTTCTGAAAGAATGTGATTTCCCCCCACTTACTGGATTGATTGTAAAAGAAATTTTTATTGTATTTGTTATTTAATTGTTAATTTTGAATATTATATTAAAAATACATTAATCCAGTTTCGGATCATTGTTAAAAATTATTTTTAAGGTCATAAAAGACATTATATATTCAAACTGTTCAAGTTTTGTGAAGAACAAAATCACTATATGTGACAAAATTTCCACTGTCTTAAATAGGGCCATGGCTTTGCAATACATGGTGCAGTATGTACAATAATGTGAAATAAAGAGAGTTCCGCATTTTGCATTGCCATTCTACTTGATACTATTGCTAAGGGGAGACCTTCCAGTGATCATTGATCATTTTAGCCCTGAATCTTTTACAGAGTGAAGAAAATTGATGAGCAGTATCAGAAAAGATCTTTAGAAAATGTTATAAACTGCTACAGTTTTGCCTTTCCAGGTGACATAGGCCTTTCCAAAGGTAATATTGATGGAAAAAATAGGTTTCTGCGGGATTTTCTGCTTAGTACATACTTTAAATGTAATATGTCAAGGTGCTGTGCAATCATTGTCTGTGCATACCTGGTTGCACTTGGGAAGGATGCTGACTCTTGCCTGGCTTGCATAATTCCCTCTGTGTCAAAAATTTGGGAGATTTGGGATTCTTACTATTTTATCTATTATGTCATTTCACATAAATTATAATTTTTCTGGTGTGAACCTTCAAGTGTGCAAGCTTAAAATTCACTTTCTAGGAATATCAGTGCAACTGTTCATCCAGCTCTAGAAATTATTCAACTGATTTTGTAATGGTAGGCATTTGGAGTAGACATAAAATACCTCTTGCTTTCTTGGGCAACAAATCTATTTCAGTTCAAGGATGAATGTTAATACAATAGTTTTAATACTGTGCTTCCTAGCTGAAATACTAATCTGTTAGAGGATTAAAAAAATTTAGCATATCACATGGAATGCATCTGTATAAATGGAATGCCAGGAACTGAATCATAAGATTGTGCAGTATGAACCTTGTGTGTTAGCAATGAAGTGAGATTAGTTTAAATATAATGATTCAAACTGAAGACATATCTATGTTGTGTAACATTCATGTATGTTGTAAGCAGTAGTTCAGAGGCATATTTGTCACAAATGTGCTTTGTTATTAATCACCTAAGATGAAGTATACATGAAATCAGATTTGGCTTAGCTCAAATCAGTGCTTTCAAAAGTGGTTTTAAAATGTCCCAGTCAGACGTCCTTTTCTGTATTAGAAAAGCTATGCACTTCAGATTGGAGAAAAGAAATGTTGATGAAATGTTAAAAGCAAATGCAACTTTTCAGCCCGTGTCAACCAAGGAGAGTTTGTGTTGACACAAAATTTATAAGAACATGGCCATACTAGAACATGTCAAAAATTTATCTAGTCCAGGATTCAATGTTAGGAAAAAAATGATAGCGAATACAGTCAATATCATCCCCTAGTGATACTTCCCCAAATAACCCTTTCAGAAATCAGCAGTTAATCTGCAGTTTTAGTATTTTCTGAGCTGAAGTTTGTATATTTGTGTTTAACTGTATTTGACAGAATTTTCTTCCATGAATATTCCTAATCCTTCCTAAATCTATGTTCTGGCATTTACAATATCCTATGAAAAAGACTTCTATAGTTTTATCATATCTTGCACTTCCTTTTGTTTATTTTAAAACTGCTATTTAATAATGCTCAGCCTAACTTATATTTATAGAAGATTATGATGAGAATCAAGTCATCCAATCCAAATTACTTTATAGTCAAGAACAATAAATACTTCTTGCATTAATTTTGTAGTAACAGATTTTGTACAGTAAGTGCCAATTTCTGACAAGACAAAATGATGCTCTTTGTTGCTGAAAATTGTTATTCATATAGCTGCCACTTTAAAACATTTCATTGAAACTGCTAGAGAAGTAAGGGCAGGGGAGTATCTGTTCTTTAAAATCTCAAAACAGGCTAGAACATATTAAATAAATGAGAACTAAGCTTTGTAGTCAAGAAGACTTCCCAAGAAACAAATTCCAATATTTCACATTTTCTGACCTTTCTATTTATATATATTATCCCAAGTCTCTTGGAAGTAAAAGAAAAAAAAAGTGAATTCAATTCTTTGAGGTGGGTGCAAAAAATTTTCCTTAACACTGAAGGACCATTTGTCACTGTGTTGCAGGGAGGTTCTCCTTTCTTGCTTCCTTTCTCAGCTGCAAAACACTGGATTTGTATTTGTAAAAATTATACAGCTTAAGTTAATTAACAAAAATAATCTAAACCAGGTTTCACAGTCACAGAATGGGAAAGGTTGGAAGGGACCACAATGGGTCATGTAGTCTGACTTCCCTTCTCGAGCAGGGTCACCTTAGAGCATATGGCACAGGATTGCATCCAGATGTTTCTTGAATATCTCCACTGAGGGAGACTCCACAAACTCCCTGGGCAGTCTGCGCCAGTAGTCACTCACCCATGCAGTAAAGAAATTCTTCCTCATTTCCAGAAGGAACTTCCAGTGCATCAGTTTTTTGCCCATTGCCTCTTGTCCTATTGCTTAGAACCACCATGTAAAGCCTGAATCCATTCCTAGGACAGTCTAGGTCCAACAATTTGTAGAAGAAAAGCATATCAAGAGAAGATATTAATCAGCACTCAGCAGTGGATGCTGATAGATTAGGACATGCAGGACACCCAGAGTTGCATGAAAGTGACCACATAGGATGAGTAGAGCTGCTCCAACAACAGCAAAGGTATATCAGAGATTGTAGTTTCCAACAGAACATGCATTGACACCCTTTCCCCACCCCCCAGTCCAGGATGACCTGGCTTTGACCAAGACACAGCTCCTAAGGAAGGACAAGGTTGATCAAGTACCAGGATGACAGAGGTGTCTATAGTTTTTCTTGCCTCAGGGCTGACAGCTGTGGGTTATACACCCTAAGAGTCACAGGCCTGACAAGTAAAAGAGATGTGGGAGAAACTGAGTACATGGTGTACACATCAAGGAGGAAAAGGACACAGAAAGGATCTTTGAGGAGATCTTGTAGGTGCAAAAAAAATCCCAAATGCATATTATATTGAAAGACAGATGGCTTGAGGTTATATTTAAATGACAAGACAGATTCACCAGATGTTGAAGGCCTTAAAAGGGGATTCAGATTGGAAGAGTACATAAAGTAAATGGAAAAAATTAAGGAATGGTATGGAACATAGGAGAGTCTCAAGGACAGCATGATGTGGGAAGCTATCACACTTTTCTAAACAAAGCTGTGCATCTGTGTGCTTGTCCTACGCACCTGTTCATGAATGTATTCATCACTGGAAACAAAGAAGTAAAATTGGAAGTTTTTGTGCACTCAGAAATATGTAATCTTACTGAGTACATTGGTAGATATGGGCTTTTTGTGAAAGGCAGGCAAGGAAGACAGGATGGAGATTTTCGAGAAGCACTTGACTGTGTAGAGTTTTGCTCTGGGAGGAGTAACAAGATAGCTGGAATCAGACAGATTTAAAAATGGAAACCAAAAAGAGAGAAACACTTCCCTAGAATATTTTCCTATAACGTTCCCTACACAGGACCTGAACAAGAGGATGAAACAGATGAAGAGCTGTTTATAGATCTCAGAGGAGGAAGCCTTGTGGTTGAAGGCCATGTTACTCATGAGAAATTTTATCTTGCTATCTGCTTGACATGCAGGGCACAAAAAGGAGTTTGGCAAGCCAGCTAGGGTACATGCTCTGCAGGACCTGCTGTTTTTAAATAGGGTTTTGGAAACTAATGGAAGCTTCCATTGTGTTTATGATGTTAAAGTTTAAAATCCTAAGAGACGGATAAGGGCTGGACAGAGTCCTAAGCAGCCCACCTGTTCTGACTGTGTTTCAGCAGGAGAGGTTAGACTTGAAAATGTAAAGATGTCAGAGCAAACCTCAAATAGTCTGTGATTCTGTGAAAATGAATAGCAGCTCTTGTCCTCAAGAGCTGACCTATGCTTTTTTGTGGAAATACTTGGAGACTCTCCTAGGAGATAGCTCTGAAGAACAAAAGGGCCCAGCAGAGCTGGATGATCCTCAAGAACAATTTCTTCATGGCACAAGAATTCTCCACCCTTTTGTACAGGAAGGCAAACAAGTGTGGTAGAAGAGCATCATGGATGAAGAGAGATCTCTGAACTGAAGCAATATAAAACTATTTTTGAATACAGAGTTAGTGAGACAGCTCTAGGACAATAAGACCCCAATGGGACAATACAGTAAGCCAAGAGTTCTGAAGAGGCTGCCTTATATTACTAGATGTGTTCTTCATGGGAAAATAGGTGATGCTATTTAATGTCTTTCAGGTAGAATGACTAGATGAAAAGTACCTTCAGTAAGTTTATGGATGACACCTAATGGGGAGCAGTGCTTGATATGCCGGAGGAAAAAGTGACCATACAAAGGGATCTCAATGTGCTGGGGAAAATGGACTAACAGAGGCCTCATGAAATGTAACAATTTTTGGAGCAGAAAAAGCCATTGCAAGAGAAAGGGCCTAACTGGCTTGAAAGCAGTTTTGAGGGAAAGACTCTGGAAGTCCTGGAAGCCATGAGTTAATCCTGAGTCAGCAGTGCATCCTTGCGGCTGTGAGGGGTAACTGCTCACTGAGCAGCTTTAGTGAGAATAAAGATAACAAGGTGAGAGAGGGAATTATCCCCAGAGGAATTATTCCAATCTATTTGGCCTCTGAAACCAGATTTTGAGTGCCACATTAAAATTTAGGCTCCCTAGTACAAGAAAGGCATTCACAAAATGGAGAGCTACTGGTACAGCTGCAAAGATGGCTGGAGAATGAAATCATAGAATTGCTTATGTTGGAAAAGACCTTTAAGATCATCAAGTTCAACTATTAACACAGCACTAAATCCACCACAAAATCATGTCCCTCAGTGCTACATCCACACTTCTGTTAAATACCTCTAGGAAAGATGACCCAACCACTTCCCTCAGCAGCATGTTCCAGTGCCTGACAACCCTTCTGAGAAGAGCTTGAGAAAATAGGTGAATTTTTCTTTCTTCTTTTCAGTCTGAGGAAGTAAGTTTAGTGCAGTCTTGCTGCTACATTCAACTACCTAATAGATTGTGATAAAGAATCTTCTCAGATTGTGATAAAGAATTCTTCTCAGAAGTACAGAGAAAATGCGAGGTTGGGTAAGATCCAGAGCAATTTGATCGAACATTAAATTAAGTCATGATGTCAGCAAGGCCTTGGATCAGGTGGGCTCCAGGGATACGTTCAGATCTAATTTATTCAGTGATTTTAAATGACAGAAAACAATATCTATTGAACAGATCTTAAGTTTTAATGATTCCTGTTGTAGTAATAAGGGCAGAAAAGTTAATGTTTAAAAACACAAAGAATGTTAGCAATTTTTTCTTTCTTTATTCATGTTTTTGCTTCTAGACTTTTCCAGCTGTGATTTTATGTGCTTATCTAAAGGTTTCAGTTTTCTTAAACCATACTATGCATAAAATTCCAAGAGTTAAATTTCTTTTTCATAAAAGAAATTGTGTTCCTTGGAGGGTCAGTTCTACTGAATAGCTCTAAACTCACATAAAATGCATTTCTGCAAGATGGAGCATTTTAAAGCTTTAGATCTGTATGCATTGTCTAGCTGAACTTGGCACAGCTTACACCTCATAAAACCATAACAGTGTTATTCCATTTTTTCCTATGCAATATGTGTGAATATGTTCTATTTCTTGGTAAAATTCTGTTTTTCCATTCTGCTCTGTGGGACATGACTGTGGAACAAATATTAGTCCAATTCTACAATGTAAAGGAGAAAACGATAAAAACAGACCAGAAATAAGCTATAATAATCACTGTAATATGTTTTATGCTTTCAAATTGCTTCTGGTTTATCAGCCAGTGAAGTTATGGATAGAATAATATCAGCGGATTTCAGTGTTGTACTCTATCTGCAGGTGCTGCTCAGATGAAGAACATACACTGAAGAACAGACAGTTAATAGGACGAGAAGCTACACAATAAAGTATCTCAGAATATCACTTGCCATTTAACCAAATAACTATTAACAATTAATATTCAGAATATTGGTGAAAATCAAGGCTAACCTGGACTCTTTCTCTTTTTCAGTGAACATTATAACTGCATTAACAATATAGAACTAAGAGAATTGATTAGATACTCTCTGTGATGACAACATAAAATCATGCCAAATCATATCAATTCTCAGGCATGTAGTTGCCTAAATCCTACTTTTGTGCTATCTGACCTTGAGAAAGACAGTTATGGCAAGAGAGCAATCTTCATGTATCTCAGGTCTTGCAACTAGTCTGGGTGCTGCTTCAACACACAGCTCTCTCAGGTAATAATTATTTTGAATGTTTGTCATGAAAGAAAACACATTTGTTTGCTTCTTTCAAATGTGCTTTTTCTTTAATTTACTTTCTGCTTCTGCCCTTTATGCTCACTTACTTCCCTGCTTTTTTCCTGGTATATTACCTAGCTCTATCTAGTTTAGTTTGTTTTTGTTTTTAAGAGGAAAGCATACAATAAAACATGCTTTAATTCTTTAATCTTTATTGGACTGAGAGAAAGGGAGGAGAAGGGGAAGTGGTTGATGTGTTAACATTCATTTAGTATCCAGGTCATTACTACTAAATGAGTTTTAAAAAGATAAACCCCAAGGCCTTAAGCACTTACAAATTAAAATGGAGAAATTGGCATAATATATACCACTGTCATATTAAAAAAAAAAATTGTTTCTATATTTTCATCAAAAAATGGAGCCAGGATTTTGCTCTATGCTTTTGCAAGACTAATAAATGCAAATGTCATTATATTTGGACCTTGCAAAAAGGTAATAGCTGTGATAGTATAGCATAAATTTCACCTTAATTCAGACAACATTGCAATAAGATACATTTCACATGACACACAATGACCATATTCTAAATCTTAACAGCATCACTGGACAGAGAAAATTTGGTACTTAGTAGATGGGAACAAAATACTCATTAGGGATTCTGCCAGATGCATGTGTGATCACTTCATTGTGCATTGTTTGGAAAAGAAATCTTCTCATAATTCATGAATTTATTGATCCAGAAAATTTTATTTCAGAGCTAGCTATTGTCATGGCTGTTTTATTAATTGGAATTAACTCCATGTCAATGTTTTCACAGCCTGGATGTGATTTAATTTGCATTTTACTTAAATTTATAAGATTGCATTGACCAAATATGTATTTTGCATCCATATTTCCAGAATTAGTGAAAGTGCAGCCCTAGAGGCTTTCTGCTTGTTGTAGCTTTCCATAAAAACAAAAAATGAGATGGAAAAATATGCTAAGAATAAGGAAAACAAAGAGAGAGATGTGATAGAGTACAAAACAGTGAAGGGGAGGAAAGGTTGTGCGGGTAGGGGAAAGCAGCATTCAGCTAAACAGAAAAGGGATATAATTTATAATATATAATTAACCTCTGGAATTCCTCCCTTCAGGAGGAATGACACAGCCTATTAGAGGGATTGAGACTGTAGTTGACTTTAAATGAATCAGACATTTACGTGAGCCATGGGACCATCCACAAAATTAACCATAGGATATGTTTTTCTTTTTATTATTATTCTGACAGACATGCAGTGATTCTGAGCATAAGCAGTCATCCAAGAGTGAGAGTTAAAAAATACATTTCTTCTGAGGAAAGGTTGTTCTTTTTTTTCAATTTTTCTTAGTCTCCCTTAAAGCATGCGGTAGTGGCCCCTTGCAGAGAGGGGATATTGGAATTTTCAGACTCACTGAATGTCTCAGGTTTGATAGTTTTTCTTGTTATATGACATATTTTCCATAAACCACCCAAGAATGTTTTATATTTTGTGTTTTCACCAAGCAAACCTCTGCCACTTCAGCCACTGCATTTGTACAAACAGTCTGCATATCTAATAGCTAAAAAGAACTCTGCAGAGCTAATAGTTCACGTACCAATACTCTGGGGATGTGCTTTGCTGTGACTTGCTCCTTTAGGTGAGAAGTCACATTGTGCAGGGTGAAAGGGTCAGCTGGGTCAGGAAATAGCTGTGTGAATTACTTCATGAATAGTCTCCTGGCATGAGAAAATGAAAGACTCCAGGAGCTCCCTGTAAGAGATAGGAAACCAATTTGAGTAAAAGCTGCAAGTGGAATTGAACTCTGACAGGTGCGTGTTTTGTTACAGACTGCCTTCTGTAGTTGTTTTTGGACAGCAAAGTAGCAGCAGGAAAAGGAGAGGAAAGGACAAAAAAGACTTAAGATGTGTAGCATGCAGGCTTTAAGTGATGCCATTGGAATTTTTTAATTATTGACCTGGAAGTGAGTGAAGAGCATTGGAAGTGGAGTAAAGATTTGAAGTCTAAAAAGTGTTCTAGAACCTTTTTGTTAGGTCAAATCACATTTAGCAAACATTAAAATGATTTGTCCAACTCCTTATCCATCCTCCTTAGCAGTCAGAGGTGCCCTTAGAGCACTTGCTGCAGTGTGTAGTGCCTTTCCACTCCACTGAACCACTGCAAGCAAAAGGGAAAGCAACAATGCTGTGATGTGGAGTGGTGAGGAGGTGCTGGGGTCAATGTGTCAGGGTATAAGCTCAAACAAGATTCCAGACTGCACACCACAGCTTCTGTCTACTGTTTGACATTATGAGATGGTCCTTTCCTTGTGCCCAGTCCTACCACTGCTTGCTCCAACACCCAATTCACTGAGGATGAGCATACCTGAGATATGCATATCCGTATAATTAGGTGTATTGAGTGACAATTTTTATATTGAAGTTACTGTGCTGTAGAGCCAATGATAACCCTTAGCTCAGCTGGCACTTTAAGAGTGTAATAACTTTGGTTTTATTTCAGAAAATGAATCATTTACTGACCACTTGCTCTGCCTCAGCAAATTATTCTTGACTGAGTTTTCAGACAGCAATATATAAAATTTCACCTATCTATATCACACATTTTTGTCTGAGTAAGCCATTTGACTTTTGTTATTATCAGTGGAAGGAAAGTAACTGTTAGAGTGATATCTATTTCTGTTAAAAACCATAAATCTAAAGCAGGTCAGGTGATTCACAATGCAGAAAAGCTTATTTTTCCTCCATTGACTATAAAAGTATTCTAGATAGCTAATGCAGATCCCCCTTAAGGTACTGGAAGGCCACAATTAGGTTTCTGCAAAGCCTTTACTTCTCCAGAATAGGAGAAATGTAACAAATTGCACTGGACAAATGAGAGGGATAATGTTTTTTTTCTGGCTCAGAATGTACTCTACAAGATGCTAGACTGATTAGAGTCCAAGTATGTTCTTCCTCATAAGAACTGGCCTTCCTTTATGTAATTACCAGTTATTACCATTAGTATAGGTATTTTTTCTGAAATATTTTGTCATAAGAACTGATATACTTTGTGTCTTGTTGATCTATTTCAGAGGATTTCTTTACAAGTGCTGTGATAAAGCCTTGGTTTTATCATCAATAAAAGAGGGATAGCAATACTTTCTTTCAACTTAGTTACTGTGCTTATTACACTATATTGAAATAATACACTACAGCAAAATGTGGAGATAATAAACTTGGGGTTTAAAAGATTCATCAACATGATCTATCCATCTAATTTATACTGGTACTTCTCAAGATGAAAAACTCTGTAGATGGAAAACAATAAGTACAAAGCATCAAATCATTGCGTCTACCTCTTGATTCCATGCTTAGTGTAAGGGCTTTAACAGAGCTAATTATGAACAGGAAAAATTTCTAAGAGAGCTTAAAGGTCTAGCTTGAAATAATGTACCAATCAGTGCAAGTTCTCCGGAAAACATATTCATCAAAGGAGTACTTTCCTTACCTTAAATTAGTTGATATGAAAATGAATTCAACAAGTAAGAGTAAGAATAACGACAATGAAATCAGAAAGCTCTTTGCTATTGCAAATAATTTTGGAATTTTCACCAAGGATTTTCAGTATTGACATCTTTTGTTAGACTCTGAATGGCCTCACGACAACAGTCATGAGCTATGTTCACAGTCACTTTGGAAGAATATAAGGGACTGACCCATTAGGAAATTACTGACTTGGTCTGCCTTTCCTACTGTCTCCTTGATGGATACTGACAAATTGTTTTCTTGTCCACTGCAGAATAGAATGACCCAGTCCCATTTAGGACTCCTTCTTCATCACAATTCTTAGAAGAAATGTGATAAAACCTCATAAACTCTCCAAAGAACTCAAAATACAGCCTGATTTTTGTTGATAATCCTGTGACTGCTCTGCTGCAAGTTAACCTGTTTCAGATGTGGGGAAGTAAGACTGAATGTACTACTTTTTAGGAATTAAGCCACAGCTCTCCAACCACATGTTGCTAAGAATGTTACCCCCACCACTAGTGGCTGCTCCTCTCATTCTAGCCCTGCAACATGAAATTCTGAATTTCCACATTGCAGTGATCTCAATTTCATCTTGAACAACTGAAATGTGTTCAGTCTGGGGCTTCATAACTTCCAGTACCAGCAACATTTCTTAGATTTATGTGATTTTGAAAGAACTCATTAGTGTTCATGGGCACTGTCTGATTTAAAACTTATCCAGACATAATGTAACTTCTATGACACAATGTGACATGTGACTGTAATAACAGCTGTGTGACATTAATCTGTCCATTATGCAGTTGCCACATCAGCCTTTTTGCAGAAAAAAGATTCCACAGTGGTATTTGGGGTCCTAATATGTATTCCTCCACTACTAATTGTTCTGCATTTTCACAGATCTGATATAATACTAATAATCTCATTTATAAAGTTCATTTCTTCCTTTGCCTTTTCAAAACACTAAGACACAACCAACATGAAAAAAAATTAACTAAATCAAAATTTTCTATATTTGTGACAAAGAAGACATCTGTGTGTATGTCAAACAAATGGAATGACAAGATAACCCAGAAAATAATTGGAGGGAGAACAGAGAGATGAAAAACCGTACAAATTAAAACAGGAACAGGATAAATTAGAGTGTTTTACCTAAGACGGCAAGTGACAGAGAAGATCTTGCACTTTTTCTGTGTTCATAATTTTGACTTTGTTGTTTAGCTATTTTTTTAATAATGAAATTTTATCTTACTGTATTTCAACTATTGTATGAGGAAGTGTTGAAATATATAGCCAATGAATTAATATTCTCATTCTTTTTATGTATTTTGAGATATGACAAGAAGGCCAATTCTCTAATTTCTTCTGCAGTTTGGAAAATAGTTGTAGCATTTATTCACATGTAAGTGGCTTTCCAAGTGATAGAGCTGACTGTAATTTCAAGTTCTGCACATATATCAGACATTGTAGATCAAGATAATATCCCATACTGTCTGTGATGATTGCCTTCATTTCTGTTATCTATTTGAAGAATTTTATGTGCTAGTGACAGCACTGGCAGAGAAATGGTTTCCCAAAGTTTTCATCTTTGAAATTTTGATTACAAAAAAAATGGGGCCAAATATCAACTGTCTTCCACTAAAATGTAATGGAAAACAAAACAGAGTGGCTTCTTTTTCCAATGTATATTTTTGACAGTTAGTATTACTATTACTAGAATATCATCTAGGTATATTCAGTGATATATTCAGTGATGTGTTCACGACTTATTTGTTCAAGATTCTTAAGTCTTTGCTCTAGAGATCTTACTATCTAAATGCTTGTATTTTCCTCCAATATTCGTTGCTATACTCTGTTATGCTGCTTTAAAACTGAGCTATCAGGGTTTAGCAGATGCCTGAAAATTTTTATTTAAAATTACATTGTTTTTATATCATTATAACTTACTGTGTAGAAAGGGTCCCAATAAGGTGAAGGGTGGTGGTGGAGGGGGATGGGGAAGAAGGAGGACAGTTAGGAAGGAGAGTTTGCCTGATTTGCCAGAGATCACTTATGTTATATTTAGTCTGAAGTGTATTTTGGGTGAAGCAAGGCTGGTGTGCAGTGTGTGCTGGGACCTGTGACCTCACAGGTCCTCTGACATCAGCTGTAGTAAATCAGAGTAATGCAAGACTATGATATGAAGATTGCGGTTTCGATCTGGATTCCTCGCTTCTGGCAGAGGAGCTACATTTGTCTATCTACTGCCTATCTACAGTTCAGTAAAATTGCCATCACTTCTGTTTCCCAGTAATTAAGGAGTCAGCCCAGAAAGAGCCTTACATCTCTCCAGTGAGAAAAATTGTGTAAACAGTTTCAAGAATGTGTTACTTTATGATTTCTCTTGTCAATGTTTGTCTTCAATGTTGCTGGTTAATTTTCTGCATTACCAGCCCTCATTTTATAGATAGATAGATAGATAACAAAAGTCTGATGATGTTTGGTCATTTCATAAAGTTACCATAGCAGGAATTAAGAGATAACAGGCTTTGGCTTTGGAGTTAATTTTCTTCTGGGTAGCTGGTACAGTGCTCTGGTTTGGATTTAATATGGGCATAATGTTGATGCCACACTGATCATAGAATTGTTTAGATTGGAAAAGACCCTCAAGATTACCGAGTTCAACCACTGTTTTGTGTTTGAGTTGTTGTTCAGTAGTACTTACTCTTTTTACTCAATTTCCATGCTCTGTCAATGAGAAGGTGCACAAGAAGCTGGGAGGGAGCATGGCCTGGACAGATGACCCAAACCACAGAACTTCATGTTCAGTGTAGAAATGGGAGGGCTGATACCTGCTCAGGAATGGACAGGGTCAGTGCGTGGGAAGCAGTTTTATTGTGCCTCACTATTCCTGTCCCACTTTCTTTTATCTCCCTTTACACCATTATTGTTGTTATTATTATCATTATCATTTTCTTCTGTCAACCCATGGGTTTTACCTTTTTCAGATTCTTCTCCCTATACCACCAGGGTCAGGGTGTACTGAGTGATTTGTATGATCTCAGAAAGCAATGGGTTAGTAAAAAGGAACAGGCTATTTATTTGTGTGTTTCTGTTTGAAAGCTGATCCTATGATTATCTGAGGTTTGACTCATAATTTTGAATGGTTGAAATTGGCAGTGATTTCAATATGTATAAATCTTTACAATTTCAAAAGTAATATTCTGGTTTCCAAAGTGTTTTTCCAGACAGCCTGTTTTGATCTTTAGTCAAAATGTTTATTTTCTCATCTACTTCACTGTCATGTATAATCAGTAGTACAATATGTCACAAATATTTTCTCATTCCTTTATTTTTGTGTATGATCAGATTATTAGGTTTTTATAAAGACTAGCATTACCTGTGTTTATTTTCTTAATAGATTATCTTTACTGCTATGTGAGAATGGGAGAATTGCAAAAGATTTAGATGTTCTATTGATGTGAACTCATTATGAATCTGCACTTTTGGTTGTTTAAAAGATGTTGATGCTTTTCATATGAACCCTTGGCCAACTGAAATTTTTCTTTGAAAAAAAATTATCCAGCCAATAAACTTTGCCTTGTTCTTGATACTCCCCAATTTCCTCACTTTGGTGGAAAAGGTCCTAGTTTAATGGAAACCATCACATCACAGTGATGCATTTACACATACATGGCATTTGAATGTGTGAAACTGATGGGAGACAAGGCACCTTTTTCTTCTCTTTCTCCCCCTGTATTTAAGATTCTGAAAGAATCAAGCAAGAGGTAAATGCACCATGTCAGGTGTGGCCTTTTTGTGTTCAAATAATAGTTATCATGGTGAAGATACTAGAACAGTCTCAAGAAACTAGACATTTTACAGCAAAATAAAACAGACAATTTTAAATCACTTTCAGGAATGGTCTAGACATCAGGATATTCAGAGCATGTATGGAATTAGTTGCTTAGACAGAGCTTGATCACAGCTGTATGCAAAGGGTCATATTTTAAGGCAGTCTAAGACAGTTAATGGTGGGCCAAAGCACAGGATTTTTGCCTTGATTTGTAATACTTCCTTTTCTTTCAGCTTATCCTATTTCTTAACTACTTAACTCCTTAACTACAGCAACAGACTCTCTATTGACCTGCACACTATAGTTATACCACACTATGACAGAACAAAAGATTATTTTTAAATACCTATGAAGTGTTTACAGTGTTAATTAGAGTCAACTGACAGCAATATTCTTCTTTTTATAAAATCAGATGTGACTGTTCTGTGCAGGAATCTTCAGGAAGATGTATCTATCCTTTAAGATTTGCAATGCTTCATAGGATTTAATTAATACAAATCTTATTTTGTTCAACAAAAAGAGTGAAAAATACTCTGAAAAACTCAACCTTGAAAGAATGTATTCTTGAGGAAATAACAAATGGTTCAGCTCATTAACTGACTTGTCATGCATTTTTCCATCGTAAATCATTGTCAGAAGATTTTTTTCTTCTGCCAACAAATAGATTCACGTTAGAAAGGACACTTTACCTTTCAGCAGAACTCTATTAGCAGCTACATTTAGCTTGTTACAAAAAAACGGGAATGAGAATGTAGAAATAGAAGACAGGAAACATGGAACTGTTTAATCTCTCTTAGCTTTCTTCAGCAAGGGCCAGCATAAATTGAAAAGAACATCTCTGTTCTGGACTATAGTCCAGAACTGGACTATATGTGACATACAGTGGTTAGCACTATATGAAACCTTGTGTTCAATTATGTCGTTTTCCAAAAAAAGCTTTTATGTTTTTACAAGAAATAAGTATGAATTATTTACTCTAAAATTGGGTTATTAAGTCAGAGTATCTTAGTTTGGGAGTGCGTAATTATCAGTAAAATATAGTGTTAAAAATGAGATTTCATAAACTATGAAGTCAGCAATGTAATGTCATGTCTTGTCCTAATGAACACTTAGTTTAAAGTGATAATATATGAATAGGGCATGTTGTATCATCAGTGTCATTTATAATTTAATAATCTAATGGCACCTTGTAGATATAGTCATAAATGGCAAACTATATTCATGTCTAGATTTTTCTTCTGGATTTCAACATAAAACTGCTTTAAAAAATATATGATAAAAGCATCTTTTGCTTGGTGCTTGCCTAAGAGTCTAAGACATAGAACAGTAATGTGCATAGTATAAATTAAAAACTGTTCCAAGATTTGGAATTTTTACATTGCATTATGTAATAAGGAAAAGTTACTGAGCAGAATAGTTTGCCAGAACTAGACAGCAAGTATACAAAAACTGTCCTCATTGGTATAGGGGTTTAGGTTTCTATTTTTTTATTATATGTGTAATAAGCTGGAATTTTGTTTTTCTTCTATGTGTGTGTCTGTGTGTCTGTGTGAAATACTTTTTCTTTTGAGACCCAGTCTCAAGGGAAGAACATATTGCAGCATGTGAATAGTTTTTCTCTTAAACTAACACATTGGTGGTTGTCTTTGCACTGGGTTTTCCTGTTGTAAACACACTGAATTAGATCCTTATGTTCTGCGGGAATACAGTTTTCTGAGGTATCACCAGCAGTTTCAGTAATCAAAAGCTGATGGACCAAGGCACTGGGTATACATGTACATTTATGTGCATACACCCACCCACACCCACACACACACATTTCTATATGTATGCACATATGGTGCCTTTGAGCTGGGGGGCTGCAGGGCATGGCGAGCACAAACCAGGGCTGCTCTGGGTCCATCGCAGCCAGTTCCAGACAGTCCCAATGCACCCACCATGGCTCAGCCTCATCTAGAAAAATGTCGTCTTGAATAAAACTGGTAAACACTGGGAAAAACGAACAGCAGGGCAGGGAGGAAAGGAGGTGCTCCATGACATACCTCAGTGGAACTGCTGACCATGGAGAACATTGATGTGAGCACATGTAACAGCAACCAGACAAAAAGGAGACAATTACTAAAAGAATGAAGAAGAAAATGTCTGCTGAAAGTACTGACAGAAACGCTTGGAACTGGGAACCTGACAAGCAGGCCTTGGAGCCAGAAATAGCCTTGAAAATTTCGGATGCCCTCTTCAAAGTGCACCCAGGATATGTAGAAAATTGTGATATCCTGAGATACCACTGAAAAGGGAAAACACAACTGTAATGGCAACTTATTGCCTGAGAAGATGGAAAACAAAATGGGATTGAAAGTACAGGAAACAGCATTGAGTATTAACTGTTACAGGTGAAAAATAGGAGTTAACAGTACTGAAGTAGGTTGTTTGGATGTCCTACATCCATGAATGACTCCATATTATAAGAGGGACTTTTTTTTTTTTTTGCTGAAATGATGCCCTTTTTCACTCTCTCTCTCATACTTTTCCCTTCCTGTGCAGTCTGAGTCCAGCAAAACCACTGTGTGAGACCTTGGACTTCCATGGGGGTCACATAGCTAACTTGATTGTTACAGGTATCACATCTGAGGGGAGAGTCTGCCCATTATCTTATTAGTTCTTTATTGGGCCCACTGTTGAGTCACTTTGTCCTTCCACTTCTGGGATGGGTGGATTGCCATTTGAGATCTGTTTATACCCTTTGGTATGGTTTGGTCCCTTCTGAAATCTGTCTAAACAAACCCTAAACCCCCAAACTCAGAACTGAAAACTAAAACTGTGTTATCCAAGCTTGATCACTGAGGAATAGCTTGATGCTTGAAAGTTTTAAGTAAAGTAGCTTCTGTAAAAATGATTTAATAAATGTTATCTTAACCTACAATATTGCCTAGATTGTTAAATGCATGCTAGAGAAAGGAAATGAAGGCAAAACATAGGCTCGGGTTTTTATATATATTTTTTGGTCAAGAAACTTACTTTCCATTCAATTGAATGAAGTAAAAATGGAAAAAAAAGTCATCACAGTATTTTGCTCTGTGTGAAAGTTAAAGTGCCAGCATTTTTAGAGACAGGGATGTAAGAAACACTGAAAAAAATATGCTTTCGTCTGCATATCAGTACATAAGTAAAAGCTTAGAAGTTTTAATGACCTGTATTCAGTGAAAATCCCCTGACCTAGTATGAAAGGTATCAAAGCACAATTGAGACCTTCTGTTAAAGTAAAAGAAATGTTAAAACCAAGTACTGCAGTTAAAAGCCTGTAATAGGCTCCCAAGCATATCTGAGAACTTTAGACTTGCACTTATTTATTTGAGATGAGAATCTGAGACCCTTAACTGAGTGCAGAAGCAAATTTTAGAAGTATTAGGTCAAAAGCTAAATGTCTTGAATGTTAAATTTCTTCTTAGATCTTTGGTAATGTTACAAAATATTAGGATTCTTTGTAGAATTGTGAAACTTATCCTAGGTGTTAGGTTTTGCTTGAACCTAATTTAAATTCCTCTACATCTGAGCATAAACTGGGAAAACAGTCTAATAAAAAAAATATGTTGGGGGGTTTTTGGGGTTTTTTGTTTTTTGGGGGTTTTTTTGTTTGTTTATTTGTTTTTGTTGTTGTTTTCTTTTTGGGTTTTGGTTTTTTTTTTTTTTTTTTGTTAAGAATGTCACTGCTCTTTGTATTTACCAGATTCAATATCAAAAAAAGTCAGTGCACAAGGTGGTTAAAACACCACAGAAAAATTTCTTTTTAATTAAGAAAATAAACGCCAAGATGTGAATACCAAAAAAAAATAAAGGTATGAAAGGACTAAAAGTTTTACAACAGTAATTACTGAGGCATCCTTACTCAAAAGTGAAAAGATTTATGCAAAGAAGGATACTTACTTTGTGTGTAAGTAGTTTTAAATACATTTCCCATATGCTGTTCAAAAATGCCTGGAAAAATTGTGATTTAGTTGGAGGAAAGCTGAGAAAGAGATGAGCAAGTAAATGAGCCAACTTCAATCTCAGTTTAGGTGGAACTTAATGCTTTCACTAGAAATACTGCTCTGTGTAGAATTTTTTGTTTTAAAAAACTGTAAAACACATCCATATCACTACTGTGCCTACTATCTTCTTTCCAGCTCCCAATATATAGTTTTCCCTAGTTTTTTATCTGTCATTCCTCCTTTAATCTCATTCTTTCCCTAGAAAAGCCCAAACCAAATCATTCAAGCCTTAGCTGACATTTCAAGCCCAGAATTTTCAAGTGGGTTAAAAATTTAAAATTATTTTGCCTATCTTTACCAAGCAGAAGCATTTTGCAGTATTCCATTAATTATTTCTATTAATTCCCAAATTGATTCTATTTTCATTACTGTGGTAATTCTTGACAGCAATTAGAATCTTACTAATACTGACTGGGTGTTTGAGCGAATCAACAATAAGCCTTGTCTTTACTCTAAAAGATTTTAATAATAATTTGGCCAGATTTCCATTTGGATGAAAAGATTTAATATGATAATAAAAGATTACAGTGTTGGCTGAAGTAAATCTTGCAATTTCCAAAATTTTGACTTTGTCATGGAATTTTTTCTTTTAGGATCCTTTAGTCTGCACTATTCTCTTTGACTTAAATAACACAATGAATTATGTTGACTGAACCAAATACTTCAGTATTTTGGGTATTCTTTGCATCCTAAGACATTAATTGGTCAATGTTTTTCTTCCTGAAGCTGAAATGTTATGTAACTGAGCTGGTAGAAGAACCTAAGGGAAATGACTCAGCCACAAAAATGGAAGGTAATAATAGACTTAGTTTATGTCAGTTTACATCCAAAATGTACTTAATAAGTATAGCACAGAACATAACATTTCGCAACAACCAAAGAGTATATTCCTGTTTCTAAACTCAAGGATTAATTTCTTTCTATCCATGTTTCTGATTATAAACATAGAGAATGTTTTATATACACAAATGTATAAAAGCCACAAAATTATTTAAACCATTATAAATTGGAGATATAGGAGTGTTTTGAGATACATCTGTTATTTAGAAACAGTTTATCTGAGCTGCCAACTATCAAATTTCTGGAAAAGTGTAACAGGCCTATGAAGATGTACTTTCAGGGGAACTAAGATGAAATGGAGAGTGGGTCTCATTTCTGCCATGATTACAGCATCATTAGGAGTCTGTCTGTTAGTTATGGGTTCACTGACTCTTGATATCCTGCTGTCACTATCAGACCAAATTTTCTGGGATCTAAATCCACAACCTAGAGTATAAATGAATATTCTGCAGGTTATGTAAGTGACAAAACAAAGTGTTGCATGATCTGGTGCCAGAGTCACTGGGATACCCACATTAAGAACATACAAATATTTGAAAATCGAGTTCATATATACTGCTTGCCATGGTTTTGTTCTCAACTCTCCCCCTTCCTCACCTCCTTCTTTTCAAATTTAAACTGTTTTCACTTGGCTAGGATGGGAAGCAGAAGTGCTGAAACATCTAATCTTGTAAATCTTCCAGCCCAGATGTGCAGAATCAAGTGGCTTTAGACAGTTAGAAAACAGTTCAAAAGAGCATCCACAGTTATTGGTGTTTTTCCAAGTGTTGAGAAACTTTCTGGTTTACCCATCACTCCTTGTAATGTATTAGAAAGTAAACACACTCTGTCAATGCATAAAAATTTTATGAAAGTAAATCTGCTTCTGACCTGCTGTCCACTTGCAGGCATGACTCTGACTGGCTTCAATGGGAGTTGCACATAGGGAATGAGTTCGTGATCAGACATCTGTACTGCAAATGAGATAATATGTATTAATGTGTGTGTGTTTTCTTTCTGGAATCAATTACAAGTGAGAAAAGAAAACTGTGAGTTTAATAACTTTCCCATGGACTGAAGCTGTACAACTACTTCATCCATCTATGCAATGCAATTCTAGAAGTAAGCATAGTAGAAGAAATGCAAAATTAAAAGGTTTGGTCAAATGAAGCATGCCTTATGTCATATGATACTTTAAACCAGAGGAAGGGGAAAAGGGTACAGAATGCTGCTGCATTCTTCTTTACAGAACCTGGTAGAGGATCTGAGAACAATACTCTTGAGCTGTCTTAGAAACAAGGATTAAGAATGACTACCTAGTTTGTGTGTCTGGTGCAGTGGGAGAACACTTCTTTCATCCTGATGTTATGCGTATATTGAAACCACCAAGAAAGGTGATTGTTATACATGCTATGGCTCTATGATGCTGTGCAAAAGGGAGTTACTCTCCTGCATATGTTTTCTCCAATTTCATTTATGTCTCATCTTAATCACATAATTTTGCCTCAGGTTTGTAGTCTGAAAGCAGACTTGAGCCTCTTTGTGTTCCATAATTTGCCTGCACACGGAAATTTAAGAAGGAATTACAAGTAGATTGTTGTGATTCAGAGTTTCTGTTCTTAAGTGTTTCTGTTCAAAGCTAATTCAGAGCTTCATTACCAAACCTTACTAAATATGAAAGTTTGACAAGTCATGAAAAGTCATACCACTGACATTTTGAACAATGTAATAGCTTTTAATAGCAAATGTAATTAAACAGAAGAGTTTAAAATAGCTTAATCTGCTCAATAAGGTACAGGATGATTCCCATATGGAAAGACTTCTTTTTCCCCTTAAGCATAAAGTAGAATTCTAGAAATAGTATTTTCTTCCCATTAAATTTACTTCTATTTCTTCTCAAAACATGTTTTTATTTGATAAATTTCTTATCTTTGAGGTGATTGAAAGAAAGTTTTCTTTTGTTAGACCTGAAATTTGGTTGAGGTCTGAATTTAGATAACCCTTTGCAGGGTTTATATTGAAACTAAACTACACTGCAGTAACAAAGAGCACTTCTTAAAACTGAAATCATATTTGCAAACTAGATAGTTGATAATTGGATCAAAGGGTGCAAAAATATTTAGTCGTGTTCACAAATTTACAAAGTGCAAAGTTAGATGTTATTTCAATATTTTTATCCTCGGATCTTTACATTAGAGTTTACTGCTAAAGATATGTCAGTAAGTAAAAAGTAATATATGTTTCACAAAGATGCTTGGATTGCCAGCCTTTCGGAGTGCATTACTAAGTAATTGAAACAAATCATTAAATGGATCAAGATCTAAGTCTGTGGGAAGGGAGAGATGTTGGCACAGATTGTTACTTTAATTCAATTCATTAAAGTATTTTATAGAACCTGCAAGTTCTAATTTATAATCAATGACAAACTTACAGACTGAGAGTCTTATTTTTGAGTGCATTTATTAACTTTCAGTAGAGTGTATGTGAAGTATTTACAGCTTGAACATGATCTCTTAACCTGGAATATTGGTTAAAATGATGAGACACTTCAAACTGACTTATTTCCATAGTTGATAGATTTATAGAATATCATGACATAAAGATGACTTGACTGGTCTGTTGCTAATGCTTTGATGTAATTAAACAGCTGTAGAGAGGGCAATACTGTTCAGTGATGACACTTAGGATGACACCTCCTTTTGGCTATTAGGAGTCAATTTTATTGTTGCTATTGTTGCACCCTTTATCCAGATCAGTTTGACACTTTTGTCTTGCATAACCCAAAACATGTTTAAATCTGAAAGTGTATCTTGTTTTCATGTTGCCCTCTTATTTTTAACTCCTCCTATGTATTCCCAGAAAAATGACTGTAAACTGAGAATTTTTCTCTTCTCTTCTCTCTATGTGTTTGCCTGCCCATGTGATTACTTATCTTAGATTGACTGAAGAAGCGACATTCCGAATTCTTAACTTCATCTATGCGTTTGTAATTCTTTATCAGTGATACTACTACAGTAGTACTACAGTATTTTTTTTAAAAGGAAAACAGAGAACACAGTGTAATTGAGTTGCATACTATCCATTTTTTAAACTTTCCTGTGTATCATTTCATATTTGACATTAATTTCATGTTTCATCATTTATATGAATACATAAGATGGATATTTTCAAACTAATTTAAAAAGAGATTTAGAATGCAAAGGCGTATCTTGAAATTCAATTATGCTACTTTACAGATGTTTTTCAGATTTGAATTTAGACTGAATGTATTTATGAAAAAAAATTACATAGATTAATGCTCATTGCAGAAGCTAAGCTAATATTCTAATAAAAAGTGAAAACATGCCTATTTTTAAAGTAATCAGTTATGAAATGTATTTTGTTGATTTTGGTGAATAAAACTGGGTGTTGCTTGCAATGAACAGCAACAAATAGCCAGGGAAAGCAGGCTATGAACTTCTCATAACTGTAGTGTCTAATGACCTCAATTTTTATTTCATAATAGCCTATGAAATAGACCAATATTCTTTTTTTGTAGGACAAGATTAAGGTACATTGATTATTATCTGCCAAAATTCTCTAAATGAAGCAAGACTGAATCTTCCTCCACTTAAAACTGAAACAAAATCAACTGTCTTTCCAGTTGCCTAAGATAAGGAACTGTTTGAACAGTTCTTCAGAACACACCTTATAAATTTGAAAGTTAATGGATCAAGACACAGAAATATTACTAGTCATATATTTTTGAAGAACCAGTTGAAACTACAGAATAATACAAATATCAGTGGAGGTGAATAACTTACAGGTTTCTTCCCAGAAGAAATAAATTCAGATAGTTGTTACTCTTCAGTGAAAATTATTATCTCTTTTTCACTTAAAAGGGCTAAATTCTAGTGTGGGGGAGGCACCATAGCACAGTCATTAACTGACTGCTCAGGGTACAGTCTGGAGATATACAGAGAAATAGCTTGAACATGCATCTCTGGCCCTTTGTATGTTTCTGCAGCTTCTGCATTTTCTACTGGCTGTTGGAATTCTAGGATGAACTTTTATGAATGCCTCCTGTTGAAGCACTTTTGTTGACATAAGAAATTAAATGTTAGTAGAATTCAATGATTTTGGTTGACTTTGGGTTGGGGTACAGAGTATTCTGTTATATTAATCCTAAACAGTACACCCAAAAAAAAAAGCCTCAGGAATATTGTGCCTGATAAGGAGATGATTTCCCATACCTATTCAGAATTAGAGTAATTTGAAATGATAAATAATTTCTTAAAGTTTCTGTGTGTACATAGTTATGTACTTAAGAACAGTTAAGACAGAAGTATTTCTGATGGAAAGGAAGTACTGCTTAACCTGCCATATCTTATCAAAATACCCTTTTTTTTTACCTCCTGACCTTTTCCTCACCTCTGGATTTTTCTGCTCTGTTTTCTCATTTCCACTTGAGTAAACCTTTAGCTTTTTCTGACTTTAAAGCATTCTTCTCAAACTTGCAAAGCAGGAGGTTAATCTCAGAGTGAGATGTGTTTTCAGCTTCTTTACACAAAGTAAGATTCAGTTCTTTTTAGTAGTCTTACAGGATTAAAAGCTCACGGCTTTGGAAACTGCTCCAAAAGTGAGCTAAATGAGAAAACAGCACAAGGTAACCCAGTGGATTTATCTAAACAGCTTTCCTCCTTTGAAAGGATTTAATTTTACTTCAAGAATAAATGAAAAGTGTTTGAAACATCCAAGGTCCCAGGGGAGCAGAAACACTAAAGACTAAAACTAATATATCTTTTGATACTGTTGGCAGTGTTGGCAAGAACAATGCCAGGAATGATTGTGTTTGGAGACTGAATCAACCTTGCACCGCGAGAAAGACTTGCAGTTTATTGGTATTATACTTTTAGGGAGTCCCAGATAAAAACTATAACATCATGTTGTAATTAGTCAAGGAATCAAAAAACTATTATCAGTCTACCTTGTTTCACATATTTACATCTAAAACAAATATCATTCATTAAATTTAAAATAAGAAATTAAGTAATGGTCTGCTACAAGGCTTAATTGTTTTCATTTCAAAGCAGGACAGGTATACCCTACCTTAGTTTTAAAAGTAAGAACCACGTATACTTAAAAGTAAGAACCATAATAGACTGGTTTTGGTGTTTTTTATAAGTAGGTTAGCAGGCTTCTGCTGCATTCACTTCCCAGCAGACAAGACTTTTTTACTTTTAGAATGCAAGTTTCTTATAGTCACAAATTACTTTAAGAAAGGTCTCTAACAGAGGAAGCATCTGAAAGCATTCATTTATCTTGTTCTCAATTCTGTCACTGAGATTGAATATGTCTTAAGAAGGCCAGGCTCAAGATGATATTATGTTTCTGTAGCTCAAGCCTTTGACATAGTGTTGACATTATGCCGAGTAAGCTGTCCCCAGGAGTCCACTTTTCAATAGGAATTGCAGAGAACTCCAATGTGGAGATAAGACAGAGAAGTGATCATGCTTTCTAATTTGAAATTATTTCTCTTTGGAAGCCTGTGAAACAAGAGGCATAGTTCTGTCTTTTGTTACAGTCAGAATCTTCCAATGATCAGTTTGAACATTTTAGTGGTGTCTTTCATTTTCCTTATATGCAGTAGAATGAGCATCTCACAGATGCTCACAGATCTTTCATCCCCACAAACAAAATGTTATTCATAATTCATTTCAGTATCTCTACTTCTTCCCCCCCACCCCCCAAAATTATATTTATACAATTATATTGTAGAAAAGTTAGAAATAAAAAAGAGAAGAAAAAAGGAAATGTTACAGATTCTGACAGGGAAATCTGATTATTTATGACAAATGTCTATGGCCATAAAATAATATCGGACTGTCCAGAAATATTTTGCCCAAGTTCAAATGCAGATGAATATCCAAATAATTTAGAAAGTTTACTCCTAGATTATTTTGCTAGTAGTGGCATCAATGAAATCAAGACTAAGAGCCAAAACACAAGAGTGTAGTTTCATTTTTGTGATGACAGAATATATATATATTTGACAAAAAAATTGAAAATTATTAACCTGAGTAACCAAAGAATCAGTCTAATTTAAGACTTACCAATTCAAGAAAGTAGGACTTGCAGTTTTTGCCTTCAAAAGGCTAGCCCTCAAGAAAATAAGGGAATTTTTTTACTAACTCAACAGAATCAATTGATTTGAGATTAGAGAATTAAACTAAGATAGGAATTTATTTAAAACATTAATGATAAAAGACTTATTACAATTGGTATCTCAGACAAAGGGGACATATTGTAGAACAGGACTACAGAAAAGTTACTAAAACCAGCAAAGAAGAGTCTGTCTTCAGGTTCAGAGGTCAAGAAGTTTAGAGGAGTCAGACACTACAGAAAAAATTTAAAGCAAAACCTCCTTAGCTTTAGAAATTGATTTAAAAACCAAGAAAACCCAGATTAAAACAGCAGTTTTAAAAACAGCAGGAAAAGATTTATCATAAAAGTGATAATCTCTCAGTGCTTCTAAAAATAGATGAATACTTTGCAAGATATTTGTACGGAATTGTCCATCATTACTAGAAAAAAGTGAAGAATTGAAAGCTACATGTAACAGTGAAAACTCAAATAAAATAGTGTGCTTGTGCTATTAAAGTCAAGTAATCTACACCACAAAATTTCCAAGAACTGTGAGAAAAAGTTGCAAATATGTAGTATCTGGAAAATTTTTTCAGTCCAGGTCTCAAATAAGAGTCATGCTCTCTGACTATAAAAGGGAAATGATGGTAAAAGTGGGTTAAAAAGAACAGATTTGTCTGATCTCAATATGATATAATATTCCTTAAGAGTGGGAGATAAAAAGTAAGCAAATTGAGATAAAAAATCCAAGTTTAATTTACAAAGAGAAAAAAAATTAAGCCACAGAAAACAATTTTGATTGAAGAAACGGGTACACTAGAAGAATTGACAAGAAAACACTTTTCCAAATCAATTTCCTATTGTAGAATCTGGTCCTTTTAGCAAAGTAACAAAAACAAGTGCCCAACTTACATCAGCAAAAGCTTATCAGCAACTTTTACAAAAGAAGTGGCGGTGGAAGATTACAGAAGAATGGGAAACAACCAACACTTTTAAAATAATGCATGTTTTTTGCTAGCTGAGGATGTCTGTGTTAGTACTCTAAATCATAAAGAGAAAAATGGTGTGGATATTCAGACTGGGCATAATAGTTTGACTTGCACTGATAATTCAACTTTGATAAATGTAATAATGGAAGTAGAATTTATTATTTTCCTTGTGTGATAAATTGAATTCATCTATCTAAAGTACTTTTGGCTTAGGAAAGCACAGCTGAATTGTCTTATATATCAACACAAAGAAACCTTACTTGTGACTAAGGCTCTGTATAGTACAAACAGTAATTCACACTACAGACAGTTCTGGTAGATTGGATGGTCCCTCCTCATGCTTATTTCAGTCAGAAAATGTCAGATCGAGACTGCAAATCTTCTCATGGAAACATTCTTAGGTCAGTCTTTGTTTTAGTTTTGGTTTTGGGTTTTGGTTTCGATTCTGGTTTTGGTTTTGGTTTCTGTTCTGGTTTACGTTTTGATGGGATTTTTCTTGCTTGTTTGTTTTTTTGGGGTTTTTGGTTTGGTTTCTTTTTGTGGGTTTGTTTTTGGTTTTGTTTTTGTTTTTGTTTGCTTTGTTTTTTTCCCCTGGAAATGTCTCAAAGCTATGATGAATTTATTTTACTTTACTGTGTTTCTTAAGTGAGTAATACCTCAACAGGTAAGTTTTTATGTCCCTTGCATAGGAGGCCATTATTTTAAGTTTCTCTTTCTCCTAATTTGAACTTGATTTCTTTCACTTGCCATCCTAAGTGAAAACCATCAGGCTGTTCGTTGTTTACGCTAATTATACAGCTCACCCTATCTACAGATATTGGAATTGGACTAAAAAAGCAAGCAAACAAAATATAGAATATTTTAATGTTGCCTCTAAAAAGAAGAGGAAAAAAATGTTTAGGCTGGATTATTAATCAGATCTTACTACAATCTTTTCTATCATTTGCTCTTGTTAAAGACTATAGTATAACTCATTTTCTACACTCCTCTCTGAGTATAATCTCACGTCCTTCCTAAAGGATAGAATATGATGATTAGTTTTTTAAGTCACACAGCATATTTCGAGCAGTATGTCTAATAAAGACATATCCTCTCCTGGTCATCTGGTCTATTTAGATAGTGGCAGTTCATTAAATTGATGCTGGGAAAACCTGTGCCATTGGGACTCTTTTCTATTCCTGGGCAGGGATTTAGTGCCTGTTCACAGTTTTTCTGTAATTAAGATCCATATCTAAGCCCAAATGAATTGTTAATAAAGAACTGCTTGCTCAGTATAAGGTGGGAAAACAGAAAGAATGTAAAGAAAAGAATACTATTGTACCAAAGCAAACTGTAAATATAAGAAAAGGATTTCAAGAGTTTTGTCATTGGATATCTTTACCTTGATTAGAACTGCAGTTTTGGTTAAATAAGAAAAAGAAAAAATAAGAAAATCATCTTGTATTAAGCATGCTCTGACAGAAATATTTGCCTTCCAGAAGCCAGATATGTAAGTCTGAATGCTTAAAAGCTGATCACTTTTCTCACATCTAATAGAAACTTGGTACACATGGATTAAAAAAAAATAAAATACAACTATTTATTAAAATTTCAGGGGGATGATATGAAATTAGCCCATCTTGACCTTTTTTTGTTTCATTGTTAAAATTCTGTTAATATCTTCTTTTGAATGTTTTTGTGATTAATTTCTATGTGAAGAAGTTTGAACCAGTATAATTGGGGTTTTAGATAGGATTTCAGAAAATACTGTGACTTTCAACTACTATGGGAACTCTTATTTGATGACAGAATTTCTGTCCAATGACTTCTAGAGATAGATGTTACCACCAGGGGAAGAATAACCAGACTAATTTAACAAAAAAATTGTTTGTTACATCTATACTGTGGTGCAACTGCCTTCAGGTCCTGGATAAAGACTTGTCTGTTCTTCAGCATCTGTCCTCAAGTGTTCAGCTTGAGCACAGAGCTTATTTCTCCCCCTGTGCTCAAGTGCTCTGCTTCAAGATCAAGTTGGATCCCCTTGCATATCAGGCAGAGCATGGTGGAGCATGGAAGGAGGGAGTTTATGTTCAAGTACAGGCGTGAACCTCCCCATCCAGCAGTACAGAGTTCTGTGCTGCACCCAGGGACCAGACACACTGAAATCCAGGCTCAGCAGTGTTTCTGAAGAAGTAGTTCCTATCTGTCAGGTGTTGTCTCTTGAAAGAGGTCAGAAAGAAAAAAGGAGGGCAAGAAAAAAAGCAACCTGTGCCAGTAACCATCTAGAAAAGAAGAAATGTTTTAGAAGAAATGTCTTGAAAAGAAGGACAAATGTCTCAAAAGAGTGAATATTTTTTAATAGCTCCTAAGAAAATGCAAGAAAATTTTTTTTTTTTCTCATTCATTCTTCTGCAGTGACCCTTTTCTCTTGCAGAAAAGTTCTACTGATATTATTTAGAGGTTTTTACTCTTCATATTTTCATCCTTTAATGAGTTTGCAGTATTCTTTAAGGATCTCATTATCATGAAAATATATTTTGTTTCTCTAGGTCCTGTTCTGATTATTATTGTCTGCATATCCCCCCGTGCATGAAATTCTCAGGTTACCTCAATCCTCTACGTTGCAATTTTTAAATTAGCTGATGGGAGGATTTCACTGACTGCACATGAACTGTTCAGTACTGGATATGGGTTTTTTTTTTAGCACAACCTCATGCAGGACATTCAGCAAATATATTTTCTCATCTGGAATAAAGCTAATGTGATTACTAACATCTGTACTGGCTCAGGTGAGTGCCATAATTTATTTATTTATTTTTTTTATGAAGATGGATCTCTTTTCCAAATATCACATCAGCCCAAGTCATGTCTTTCTGATCTTTTAAGCAACTGTTAAGGTAATGAAAACCTCCTTTCTATGCTGCCAGCTCTGCACAGATGCTGTGGACAACTGCTTTGGGAGTAGAAAAAAAGTCCTTCAAATTGCTGAAAAATCATATCTATAGTGCAGTGAGGAGTTGAAACTTCACAGGATAACTGCTGAAATAGCATGTGTAAGAAGTTCAGGAAACAGACAAGGAGTCTACTATATTCTTTTCTTCTATTAACTTCTAAAAATCTTTCTTCTGATCCCTTTTCTATAAAGTATCTCACTGATTAACAAATGAATGAGGTATTTTTAGTAGGCAGCAGACTAAATTCCAGGTTGGAAGCTCTGTATGTACTTGTTTAATTTTTTTCCTCCCAAGTCCGTGGCCTATTTTATCGAAGAGCTGTGAATTTGTTGTCTTTGATATTTATAGCTGTCTCCTACAAAACTTCATTCCAGGCAACTCATTTCTTCTTGAACAAGGACATTCCACTTCCGCAGCTAGAGCAGACTTGCATTCTCTGCAATCAAAGATAACTTACTACTATACCACACTCAAGTGTTTCATATTTGACAAGAGCAAAGAAGCATGAACCATAGATTTAGTGTATGTGATCAGTGTCCCACAAAATTTCTGAATGCAATAAAAAATTATTTCATTATAGCATCCCAAAGAGGTGGTCCCTTGAAGTTTTGTGGCTTGGTATTGTCTTAATAGCAAACAAAAGAATCTTTGTAGGCATAAAAATTACTTATTGTGTGAAACTGATCAAAAATTCTGAAAAAATAATGAAGCAGTGCAAAGTACTAAGCAAGTCTAAAAGCTCTTGCACTCAATTTTTTACAGCAATGGTATACTGAAAGTGTACTTTGACTATAAATGTGTAATAATCACAAAAGTATTTTTCTGTGCATCTCTGGTAGTGATACAATATGCCTTTCATAAATGAGATTTTTACATATTGGTTAATAAGGTCCAAGGTAAAGAAGAATTTCTATAGAAAAAATGGATATTTTGCAGCAGGAGAAGGAAACGATGAATGAAAAAGCAAAGAAAAAAAAAAGAAGACAGTTCAGCTTTCTAAGAATACATATTGAATTCTATAAATATTTTAAAATTCTTTTTAGGGAACAAAATGGATGAAAAGACAGTCAAAGCACAAAACAGTCCTTAGGAAAAGATGTTATCTTCCTTAAATTCGTTACAAAGGCCATATTGGTTTTACATATTGGCATCATCTGTCAAAAATTCAGTTTTATACATTTTCCTGCCTGCTGCTCAGTGATAAAAATCATGTTCTGAAGCAGTTAGAAATTGGTAACACAGCAAACTTTTCACCTTAATTCACAAGCCACACTGAGCCACACAGTTGCAAGTTTCACGGTGCTAATGTCTCATATTAAATGCAACTTGCCATGAGGAAGAGGCAGAAAAAGGGAAGTCATAACTGGTAGTTTGGGTAGAGTTTTTTTAAATGTCTGTGATGACTGTAATAATACCAAGTATTGTTTCAGGTTCAATGAGATTAAGTTTAGGTAGATGGAACATTCTTATCCCACTGCACAGTACTTCAGTATATTTCTGTCAGAACATAGTGATGGATAGGCTCATTGCTGAACATAATCATCTTTAAAATGGTTTTACACTGAAAAATGGTTCAAAAGTTTCAGATGCTGGCCTAATTTCCTGTGAGGAGAAAATGTTAGCACCTTCTGTCACCTCCCATATAACTTTAAGCACAGGGACTTGGTTTAAACATTTCCATGACTGACAGCTTCTTTTGGATTCAAGGTTCTGTATCCAAATCCATACAGGATATAGCCTCTATAATGATACCCAGTTAGTGGTTGCAGCTCTTCCATGTGTTGAATCTGATGCAGGCTTGTTTGCACTGTCCTGGAATGGTGTGTATTTCAAATATGTGCTGTGCTGGAACAGTTTTCTGCTTTGTGGAGATTCTGCACTTTTTAGAACAGGAGATCTACTGTAATTAGGGGTACTCCCTTTTACTGAGTAGAAAAAATGTATACATTAACATTTTAACCGAGAGACATTCTTGCTTTTACTCCAAATCTAGAGCAGATGCATGTGAAGCATGACATTCCCTGCTCAGAATAATTCTCTTGAAACCTCATCAGGAATAATGTATGGTACTTGAATATATTATACTTGGAGCTCCATCATCCTAAGATTACAGTAAAGAGCATGTAATACATGTCTAGATAGCCACTGGAGATAATCTATTCCACATTCAGGAGTTTTGTTATGTTTATAAAGGCAAAGATTTCAGGTCAAGACTGATAAAAAAATCCTAGGAATTTTTGTCCAGCTTGAAACAATTTAATAGCCCTGATTTTTAAAAGATGCCAACCTGAAAGGTCTCTCAGTATATATCCCATAAAAATGAGCACCTAAAGCCATTTGAAAAAAACTTGACATTGGTCCCTAAAGTGAAAAATTTTGTTTAACTCAGATGACAAACTGAAAAAAAAAAAAAAGGTACTCAGGCTATAATGACTGTCTTAAATGACTGTCTTAAGAAATATTTACTTGTTCAGATATTTCACAGTCATGCGTGAGTATTGGTGCTTCTGATTTGTAAGATACCTTGGACAGTGTTGCAAAAATAAGCAACATTATTATCAACTTTGATATGCTTAAATGATGTTCTAATGTTAGCATTTTAATTTAGCTCCTTATTTTCTCATAAAATGTGCCTTTATGCAGATTTTTTGCCTCACTTCCATGGGCTTTTGTTAATTTTCAAAAGGCAAAGAGTGGGAAAAGAGAAAAATTCTAAGGGGAAAAGAAAAGTGAATAGGCAAACCCATTTCTGAAATATTAAGAATTATTAAACACATTCTGTAGGGGCCTGGTAGAAAAGTCTTTAGTCCCAATTAAATAATTACATAATTGAAACAACATTGCAGAAACTGGGTCAAATCTCTTTAATGGTTCTTCCCATTTACAATGTAATTTAATGTAATTTAGTGTCTTGGACTCAAGTCTATCCTATGAATCGTGAAGATCTCAGCCACAAGTAGAAGCCCCTCTATGGCTCCTATTGCAAATAAAATTTATGAAATTAAATACTAATATATACTTGTAGATCCTCATTAGAAGTGAATTAAGTTAAAATCCTTTTAAGTAACTTTAAAACTGAGCAAGAACATGATGTAAATAGTTAATTGGCTTAACTTAGCCACTCTGAAATTCATTAGTTTTTGTGACTAATTCTGTTAAAACAATTGTCATGAAAAGTTTCAGGATGCAACTAACACTTCTATTGTCTCTGAATTCGTGATTTCAGTTATTACATGGAGAAAAATAAAAATTCTTGTCAGGACAAAGCTGTGTGGTGGATAGCTCTGCAGTCATAAAATATATGGTACATACTGGAAAGTGGATAAAATGTATTTTGACTTTGAAGAATGTAATATATTCTTGATAATGTAGTAATATTAGATATATTATTAGATATATTACATTTATAAATATATATATATATAATTTGAAGAACATTAAATATCATTGTATTTGTCTAATGGAATACATGCACATGGACATTGTGATTTTTTTCCAGAGAGCTGAGGCTGACATCAGTGGTGACAACATGATGATTCCCTAGGAATGTGATTTATGAACCTGTGGTACATGAATTCTAAGGGCAGTTGATTCAGCTGTTGTCTGAAAAGATTTACTCCCACAGAAGGACAGGTGGCCTCTGAACTCCCATCCTTTAACAGCTTGTGCTTGAAAAGGATATTTTTCAAGTGTGCCTGCACATAAGCCTTAATTCAAAAGACATGCTGAGCTGCTGCATTACTTGATAGATGCTGTTCATGTTTCCTCCTTTGCTCCTTTTGACTTAACAAGAGTTTGGTGCTGCAGGTATTTGCAGATACATTTTGCTGATTACTTTATTCCTTCAAGAGGAAGTGTCTTTCTACAATGACCAGACAGAGAGCATTTAATCTTCGCAGCAGCTCAACCTGTACTAAAACAACAGGTAATGCACCCAAGGGAAACCACAGAAAGGATTGAGTATTTTACTAAAACTCAGTAGAAAAAGGACACTTCCAACCACTAAACCAAGTAAAGAAAAACAGCATTACTCCAACCAATTCCAAAACCAGGGGAGGGCAGTGGAGGAGGGGGAAGCACTTCCCCCAACCCCAGAGCTGATTTCCCCTGGAGAATTCTCTACTGCATGTGGGGTTGGGCTGCAAGTGATATCCCTGGGCTATGCTCCTTTGTGACCAATTTAGTTCAGAGCTATAGGTAGAATTAATCTGTATCTGTGAGAAAGAAAGATGTTAAAATGAGAGTGAATATGATGCAAGCTCTTTTTCTAGTTGGAAAACATACTGAGCATAACAACTATATTGCTAAGGAAGAAAACAAGGGAAAAGCAGAATAGGGAAGACAAAATATGTAAAGCAAGAACTTCTACTTTATGCTCCCTTTAAGGAATTCCTTCATTTGCAGAACAGATGAGATTTCTGGTCAATGAACGAAATATGAAATGTCTAATGTAATATATGCAGATTTTCTATCTGATTTCTTGCCTATCAAGCACAAAAAAGTCACAACAAACCTATATCTTTTTAAAACATTATATAATAATTCAAATGGTATTATAGGGCATGGGACAGAAAGGGTGAATTAATGTCATTTTCTTTTTCAAAACCAACACAAAAAATCTATAAAAGACATTACCATTTTTAAGCAGAGTGGATCTTTCTTGTTGACTTCTAAAGAGAAGAGAAACAAATAGGTAGCTTTGCCTAAAATCTTTAGCTCATTTTCAGAAGAAAACATAATTGCATAATAAGAATGTGTATTGGTTCCTGTAAACCTGTGACAGACAGTGTAGAGAGCAGAACCAAGCTGCTGCATAGATTTCCCCATATACAGATAGTTTCTGTGATTTTTCTTCAGTGATTTTATAGCTCAACAGTTATAATATGCTTTTTAAGTAGATGTTTTGTACATAGGTGAAAAAAAGCCCAATTATTCCAAACAGAGAGAAGGCTTTACCAGAATTAATATGTTTAAAAAGATGAGATTCTGTGAAATCTATGAGAGTGTAGTAGTCAAAAACAAAATCCTTCTGTTTGCCCTAATGTATTGCACATAGTAAACCAGCGATGATTATTTAACTGATGAGGACACATATTGTGCACTACTGAGATTGGCAAAAGGATCAGAAAGGATTTCATCTTGGACAATGAGCCCATGGCTGCAAGAGCAGGCACCAGGTGTGCCCAGGTGTGCTGGCTGGTTCTCAGGCCAGCTGGCTGTGAGTGGCTCATCCATCGCGGCACCAATACAGCAGGGTGAGCGCATTCAAGCTGCCTGCTGGGAATGACCTTTGCAATGTAGCTCTGCTTGGCAACTGCTGGGAGAATGGTGCCTGACATGGGCCAGAAGTCTGCTAAGGACCATGATAATAAATTAAAACTACAGATGGTTGTATTTGGGTCCTTGATGACATTTCTAGATGCTATTTAATTTATTAGTAAAAATGCAGTCTCTAGGTTTCTATCCATAATCCACTACTCAATATCAGAATTCTCCATGAGAGAATTCAACTACACAGAAGTGATGCTGGGTTCCTAAAGCTATTTCAATAAAACAGTATATTTGTCTTGGAAAAGCAAAAGAACATGCAGATGTCATTCACTCAGAATGTAATTTTTGGTAAGAAATATATGTGGATAAACCACTATATCTGCAAAGATTCTTATATTTTTGTTTTCTGCATTAATGTTTCTTTTCTAAAAAATCAAAATACTTTTTCCTTCCAGATATCCATTCTACCCTAAAAAATAAACATCTCTGTAAAATTTATATATGTGAAATGTTGAATGCAGACACGTACATACACTGCAGCCCATACACACACTTACATGTATAATTGTTGTCTATATGAAAATTATTTTTTACTACTGAAACTAGTGGTCAGAGGTTTTACACTTATGTGTTGGGTTCATTTCATTGTTTCTTTTTTTGTTTTTTTGATGGGAACTGTGCCAAAATATTAATCCTTCAGTTCCTTTCTACACCATACACCCATGTCACCACAATCTCAGAAGTTAACTGCACAGTTTGTGGATTTTTATTCAACAATCTTTAATTTCATCATGCAGAGTTATCACTTAAAATATACTGCACTTTAAAATATTTATTCTATTTAATTAGTGGCAAATTTCAAAAGGGTAAAAAAAACCCACTTCTGTTTTAGATCAAATAACCTTAATGGTGAATGTAGGAAATATTAAATTTTAAAATATTTAAAAATTTTTAAGAAGCCTGTAGAATGATATAATTTATAATTTTTAAATAGCCATCTTATAAAATTATTTTACTTTTTTTTAATTACCAAAAGTCTGAAGTCTGGATTAAAAGAGACTTAAAAGTGGTTAGATTCTTAATTTCTATCACAAGTCCTGTTAATATCTTCAAACCCTGATTTTTTATGATGTTATTCTAGTTCATGTGAATAGTAATGCTTGTGTTTCTGTTTATGCCATGGATTTAAGTACAACAAAGTTAATCAAGTTCCAGCTACATAAAATTACAACAATGATCTTAGTTGTGTATTTCAGTAGGCGAGAACAGGATAATTTGGATAATTAGCACAACTTTCAGTTTTTTCACCTACGCAAATAATGTAAAACAGTGCTTGAGGTACATTAGTATTTGGAATGCTTTCTTAGCTATAAAATCTATCAAGTTATTCTGACTCCATGATATGCATTGCATTGGCTTATCAAATTAATTCATAATTCAACAAACATTGTACAGAGTTTTCAACAGTTTTAAATTGTCTTCTGTGAGAAAAGTACTTTTCAAATTTTAACATATGGTGCTTTTCAAAATGTCTAAGCATGCAAGCTGAAATGTGAATGTATCATCCATATAAATTATATAGTGTTGTGTACTAATACTAAGAAATGAATGGTACATTTTACTGGGTGTATTAAAAATAACACTCTGTGGTTCTGATACAGACCTACATAAAGGCAGTGAATAATTTTCAGTGTGGCATTTCTAAATTTTTTGTGCTTTCTTTAACCTACATTTAATTAAATGCAAGAAGTAGTTCTTATTCTTCAAACAGTTAAAATACTTAAAAACAAAAAACCCAACATAACTGTTTTAGTCATTATTTACTGTTTTACTCTGGTTGTCATTGTAGTTCAAGTGTTAGAATTTTACACAATGGAAATATGTCAGAATAAAACAACAGAGAGTCAGAGAACCAAAGCACAATATAAAATAAGCAAACTCCAAGTTAAACATCTCTTGATAGCTAGCATAGAGAAGTTCTTAACCTTTGGAGTGTGAAATTATGACAGTTAACATTTTGGGGGGGCTTCTTAATATATGTTTGGCAATAGAATGGCCTATTTTCATAGCATCTCTAGTGCAAAATATATGCCTGCAGTGTTTTTGGTCTAAATCCAGACTTCAGATTTCATGATTCAACTTTCAACACCTCTCAATGTAATAAATCATAATAGGCAGTGAGGAATTTACTTATAATACATGAAACCAAGCCCTAACCCATGGAGACACCACAGAAATCTGAAATTTCCACATCTGAGAAGCAAAACAAATAGTTTTTAGATTGCAGATTCATGTTAGCAAATGATGTGTTAGTAACACTAAAACAAAAAAGCCCTGTTGTACAATGAAGTCCATCGAGCTCTTTTCACCATAGCTAAATTTGGCAGGTTAATATGAAACAGTGAAGATTCAATGTAAAAAAGTCTAAATTTACTCAAAATCTCAAAATTACTACAAGTATGCACCACAGGACTCTTTTGGGAAACTCAAAAAAAGCTTTTAAAGATTAGGCTTTCTGAAGACATAATATGAAAAAAACCATTACAATGAAACCCCGTTTGACATCAAAAGTAAAGTGAGTTTTTTTCTCTCAAAAACGTTGGTTCAAGGAGGGGGGAAATTAAGAAAAGAAAACAGATTTGTTGCAGAAGATGAGAATCCATACAGGATGCAATGTGTAGTGTCTTATCCTAGTTCAGTGTGTGAAGTGCTGGAAGCTACTGTTACAAAAGTAACTTTTACATTATTTTGACTACACAAATAATTTGGGAGACTGATAGGGACAAGCTGCCTTGAAAATTGTTGTCCTTTTCCAGCATTAGAGACTTACTCATCAGAGGACATTTTCAATAGCAGTAAAGGAAGGAAAATTGTATGTACTGGGTCTCAGGAGAAGAGATGCTAGGTGGGGGTTCATGGTCCAGATGCAAACTATTAAATATTTTAGTTAGAAGGTCGTTTTGGAGTGATGTCTGAAAGATATAGAAGAACCAGGAAGCTGTAACTAAGCATTTAGTATTTAGAGATAAACTTCATAAAGAGGCCATAAAGAGGTAGTTTACTGGTACTAATGTGAATCTAAAGAGATTGAGTATAAATTATAAATAATTTTAATTTTATGGCTTTCCGGCTAAGCGATACTTAGTTGTAGCAAGCACAAAGATGTGAAAACAATTATAAAAGGGAGACTGAATTACATAAGTAAGCAATTATTTATATAACTATAAATTATATTTTTTAGAAAGTAGAAAAGGAGAATTTTTCACTCACAGTAAAAGGCAAACCAAGCAACTGTAATTACACAGTATTCGGCAGACAAACCTTTATTTAAATCTCGCTTTGAAAAGACATTTGAAAAACATTTTGATAGTAACATATTGTTTATTCTTACTCTTAATAATACTTCTCATTCATGTAAGACAGTAGGCATCAGAAATATGCCTGTGTTGGGATGACACCTACAAGAGGAAAGAAAGACACAATTGAAAGCTGTCCCCTAGGGATGAGTATTTTCATAAGGAACTTCCTTCAAAAAGCAAAGTAAGGCAGCACATTTGCTTCTTCTGTACCTTACCTTCCATATAGCTGCAAGTTGGAAAATGACAAAGCTGTCAGGAGAAAGTACCACACAGTTGCTCTCCCTCTTCCAATAAAATTCTTTCCCAAATTACTCCCTCACCCTGAATAAACCCTTTTTATGTGAGATCAAAATAAATCTCTGAAAGGACCCAACTGGGAAACTGAGATAGGAAAAAGGTGGTACACTATTGTCTGAGCGTTATCTCAGACCTAGGGGGAGGTTAACAGGCTAGGGGAGAAGAATCTGTCACTGATAATGGACATAAAGAATGCAGAATTTATGGGTCACAAGGAAGGCAAATTCAGCAACTGTGCTGAAAACAGCTTGGACTGGGGAAGAGGTAGTTCCAGCAAGGGGAGATAGTGACCCACTCACAGTCCACTGACTCAAGAGAAAGATTGCGCATGGGACTAATTAGCACTGGAAGCAGGGGAATCATTTAACCAACAAAATAAGAGAACAACATAGCCAATGAGCATTAATTCCTTTTCTTGCTAATGTGCAAATAGTGAAAATTTTGAATCTCACTGAGACCCCCACCACCGAGAAGGCCAGATTGGAGAAGAGCCAAAAGAATTCTACTGGATATATGGGTGGTGACTCTCTTCTCCTTGATATCTCAAGCTCTCTCTCTCTCTCTCTCTCGCCTCCCCCCCATTCTATTTCTTTATCTCTACCTCACATTTATTGTTAAATAAAATCCATATCATAGACTTCAGTATACGATCCTGTTTGCATCTTGATTTGGACAGAGGCATCTCTCACTAATCAAATCCTATCACTGGGTCATGTGACCCCAAAGGATCCTTGATTCTACCCACATAGCTGGGGAAAACCCCACAAACTGAGAGGATTTGTATTTATAGGAAGAGTGGTATTCACAGAGCTTTTATTTTTGCTCTTGTAGTTTGCAAAGAGCTGAGGCACTCTTTATTTTACATATCTTTTGGCATTATGTTTGTTATGAAACTATCAGTTTAATAAACAATGGGGTGTGCTGCTTGAAATTTAATATCTTGGCAGCTTTTGATGTAGATATCAGCAGTTATTGTTATTACAGATTGTTATTTATACAGTTTCATAGAAAACAGCTATTTTTCTTCTACAAGCAAATCACTGATGCCTTAATAAAAGCAGGCAAGATTTTAGTACAAATTCCACAAAAAGTATGCAATTTATGAGAGAGGTTAAACTCAGAGAGAGAGAGAGAGAACACATGTCTTTTATACATTCTTTATTATACTGATAATCTTTGACATATTTTTTTTAATTATATTTCTGGATTTCTGTGTGGTGTTTTTTTATCCATATAGAAAGTATTGCATTTGATGGTTGATGTTTGGAGAGAGCAATACCTAGATCTTCAAATGTATAAACAGATATATAGGTCAAATATTAAAAAACTATTACTTCATAACTCAGATATTTGAAGACAAAGTGAGGAAGGAAAATAATAATCCTCATGTACCTGTCAAAATTAATTAAAATCCCAAAATCTTATGATCATTTGAGACTTTCACTATCTGCCTTTGATTATTTGGTAATTTGTCCATAACACAATATAACTATAAAAAGAACAAGAATGTCAAGGGATTTTGAAAACTAACTTTGTGACCTTGAATAAAGAGGATTTCTCCATAAAAAGGACTGAAGACAGGGCTGAGAATAAAAGGAAAACTGATGCTTGAGGAATCATGATTAACCAAACTAAATTTGGTTAAACCTATTTTGTTTTTAAGTTCACAAAGTATTGTTGAAAATTATTAATGTTCAAAGCCAATGTTATAAAAATAATTTTGTCAAGGATATTATCATTACTGCTTATATGAATCCAGTAAATAAATGTGTTGTGGGCAAAAAAAGGAGATATTTTCAAGCCACTGACCTGCAACTGGAAATTTGACAGATAACTAAACACTGACTGCAGTGGAAGAACCATGTTCAGCAATATGAGATGAAAATTAGGACCAAGTCCCCCAGTATTACCAGATTCTATACGGTTTCGGTAATTTATGAGCATTAGTAAGACAGTCCTACTCCAGTGTCAATACCTTTCACTCCAAGTCTAATTACTTGAGACAAGCTTTGGGAAAAGTGAACACAGGTCTTTACTGGGAACTCCTTTTGAGGACTTTGCCCTCCTCTCTGGGAGGAATGTGATGTAGAAGCTTTTTCCCACAACACTCTTGGGTTCTGCCTGAGTTTCCCTTATACATTTCCTTCACAAAAGCTGCTTCCTACACATCTCTTACCTCAAAGGCTGGAATAGTTTCCCCCAGCCTCAGAGGGGGCAAAAGGATACTCTTTGCTTTGCAGTCATCTTGTCTGGGCTTTGCCACAACTTCGCCATAAGGTATTCACAGGTTTTCAGCTAAAATAGTGACGGTGACAGGGACTTGGCAGAAGGACAGCAGTTAAAATAAGGTAAAACAAGGTCAAGCCCACTTAAGTCCTGAGCACCTGCATTCAGTAGCCCAAATGACCACAGAAGTCTGTGGCTATTGCCAGTAATAGCAAAGAAACATTCACTGGGGCTACAAACAAATTATCACACTTTAAAATTACTTTATAGGAACTTTGAATGAAGACATAGAAGTTATTATCAGCCCATATTTTGATACGATTTAAATTACAATTTTTTATATGGGAACATCACAGTTAGCAGTAGACACTTGAAACCCAAGAAATAAAATTAAAGCATGCTTTCATTCTAAATGTGAAGGAACCATGAAGAGATTTAAAACCATTTGTGTAACAACTTTTCATTAAAATCTTTATTTAATAGCATTAAAAGTCTTCTTTTTCTGTCCCTCCAGAACAGGTCTAATAGTTAATATTCTCAACTGTGGTAAATACTATTTGGAAGGAAAAACACCTAAGTATTCAAATTGCTTTTCTGGGAGAAGGTTTTACAAAATTTACCATTCCACTGAGGCTTAATGGAAACCTACCATAACTGACTGTGATTTTGTCAAGTGGATACTAGCTCCCCAGAGGGCAATAGATTTAGAAAGCTGGAGAGGAGCAACTGCTTTTCAGTGGAGTGGAAGCCAGGCTGATTAAAGATAAAAGAATTACAAGAGAAACAGAATCTGAGATTGATTGCTGTCGTTGATGAAAAACATCTAATATACAAGGTCAAAAAAATACTCCTGAAAAGAACTAAAATACATTAATTCTAGAAAGGGATTAACTTGAAATGGCAGTATTAACAACTCCTTTGTATCCTCCTTAAAAAAAAATTACTTACAGAATGGATTCCATCACAGCCAACATAAATTTACATTTTGAAAAACAAAAAGACATTACATTTTATTGTGTTATACTTTATATTCCAAGATGCCTATTTCTTCCTCTTTTTTTTTTGATTTACCTCTTGAAAATAAAGCTACAACTTATTTAAATATAGATCAGTGAAAAAGATCTGACAAGAAATCCCTTTTTGAGGTCCTAAATATTTCCCTGCTTGGAAGCTAGGAAGCAAATATCATGACCTAAGCAAATTTTCAATAGCCATTTTAGACACAATATGGCACCCAATCTGGTCTTCAGCTGTTGCTGCAAAAAGACATGCCTTTATGTAATGCACCCTTTGCAGGAAACTCTGGGACTCTTCAGGTGCCTAAATTGGTTCTAGAGAACTACTTTTAAGTAGGTGAATTGTCATTTGTGTTCAGGCCAGCTACACAGAATAAGTCAAATATAGTTGTGTCTGAAAATATGAATTTACTTCCATGTGTTTTAAAAGGTCCTTGGGCTACTACTCTTGATGTAGGTGTGTACACTGAATCTTTTTATTGATGTCCTTTAGCAGATTGAGGTCTTATGTCCTATAGATCATTCTGAAGAGATGCAGCATTATTGACCATTCAAGAGCTCCTGTAGGGTATTGCAGTGTATATCTAATGGGGATGTTATATTTTGAGTCTATCTATGAAAGATTCATTATGGGTCCTATGAAAAATTCATTACGTTTTATGCATTTGTAAAAGTGGGACACAAAAAACCCCCAAACCAACCAAACACAAGAAAAAACAACCCATCAAGAAAAAAAAAAAAAAAAACAAAACAAAAGCCCAAGTCTCCCCAAACTCATTACCATATGATTATCAGAACCCACATTATAATTGAAATATAGTGGTTCAAGATGAGAAATTCACATTTTTGGGAAATCTCTTTGGCTAGCAAAACCTTTTTAACAAGGAATGTGAAAAGTTATTCTCACTTTTTGTAAAGTAAAAATGTTTCCATTGTTTATGTGTCTGAGTCAAAGGGAACGTATGTATATAATTTACTATAAACTAATCAGGTAAGCATTTGAAGTATTCTAAGCAAATTTAGAATACTACTGAAAACTCAATGGCAGATACACTTCTTGGCATTTAATAAAATTATTAAATTGTTCTTATTTTAACAGCAAAGGAGCATGTACAAGTGATTTTTCATAAAACATGGGGTCGTCAGATCTCACTGGTAAGAATAAATCTATAAACTACAGTCTGCTTGGACTCTGAGGGATTTTATACCTTTTTTCTTTATGCAAAACACTACTTTTTCACCTTAGACTGAGTCAAGGTAAACAGGACACAGGAAACTTTATCAGCCTGTTGAGCCCCTATTGCTGAAACAGCACATACAGAGGAAAAAGACAGCATTTCAGCAACCTAGCAAGATAATTTAGAATGAAACTTGCCCAAAAATTACCTGGGGACCTTGTGGTAATGCTTACAGCTATAGCTTGGGTGTAAAACCTTTTCCTGTGGGTTTAAATGTAAACTCTAAGAGAAGCCAAGACTAGTCCTTTGTACTTTCAGCTTAAGTAAATATAAAAGAGTACAGATGTGCAGAATATAAAACCTTTCTAGACACAAGAAACAGGCGCAAATATTTATCAGGGCCTTGAGTGAACAGAAAGGCCTTAATGTCTCTGAGTGCTCCCAACCCTGCTCATGATCCCAGGAACCCCACTTCAGCTCAGCTCTGAGCAGAGGCACTTCTGGCTCCAGCCCAGAGGTGATCCATGTTGCATCAGCCACAATCCTGTCTCCAGCTCCTGCTCATTTGGCTTCCAGTTTGGACCCTGGAGGAAGGATGGACTTGATTTATCCCTTCACCCTTTCTGGGGCTGTCATTAAGCACCACTGCCAGCCCCCAGCCCTGCTGGCATTGCTCAGGCCCTGTGGGGCCCCATTCTGATAGTGGTGGCACAGTCTATGTCGTGTTTTCTGCTTCATTTCCCTCTTGAATCAGAGCTGCACACAAGGATTAGGAGAACACTGTATAAATAGTCTGATCATCCTCAACTTTTGTTTATTGCCAACACATTGTTCTTGTGTTTGGCTGATGCAACATTTTGCTGGTAATTATGTATATGCAGCAGAGTGACAGGTGTCACAAGATCTTTGAAAAACCCTCACACATTTTTGTCCCTTGTCTGCTGTGATTCCCAAGGATGTCATTATAACCTGTGTAACAGGCAGAGGGGTAATTGTACAGAGTAGGTAGGACCAGAACCTTAAATGTACAAGCCTATCACACAAGCTGAAGCACGATGTGCAGATATCAGCTATTCTAGTTTATGCACAGAATCATGACCCTAAGTTTCAAAGAAAAGCAATTTTGTTGTGTCAGTCAGAAGTAGAGACACACAATTAACTCAACAGATTCAATCAAAGCAGAAAACTTAGACAATTACTGCACTTAAGTGAGCCAATGTAACTCATGAGTTACTCTTAGGCCTGATGAAAACTTGCTTGCATAAGGTCTTTCACTGAGATTTTAATTAACAACAGACTGTGGCTAGATGTATTGCCATTCAATTAATGGAAAATAATGCTAAAATATCAAAAGTTAGTGATGAAAGCATAATTTCTACAGATAAAAATATACATGAACAATTTAACATTGGTTGTTGGAAACCTATTATCCTTTATGTTGATCATTAGACCCGCTTCACATATTTTAGTCATATCCAGATTTTTGTAACTGTAACAAAGTATAACAGACTCTTTCCAAATGTAGATGAATTGCTTAGGCCTTTTTGATGAGAATAAAGTTCAAACATATAATAGTGTGACCAGTGGGAGGTATTTAGAAATTCATAAAGACAACTAGCTGGAAGGTGCTTTCCATTTGCCTCTTGACATAATAGGGAAAATGTTGTTGTACATACCTTTATTTTGTATATATCTCTACTTATCTTTATGACCCACTCCTGTTGCATAAAATTAATAGGTTTAGAAACAGCACTTAGAAACATCCACTGGTAAATCCTATACATGTCAATAGTAAATTACGGAACACTTATGGTTTAAGGTGACCTCTAAAAGTCATCTGGTCTCATCATCCACTCTCCACCATCGATGTCTTGGTTTATATCCTATTTCTAAATTTTAATTTAAATGAAACTATGAAGAAGTGTAGTATAATCCACAGGGTTTGCATCCTCTTATACATACAAGATCAAGACCCCTCTACCCTAGCAAGTTTTATACCTAATGTGAGACTCCTAGTCCTAGCTGTATTTGGAGAGGTGCTTAGTTCTGAGGACCCAATTAAAGCTGTTATCTTAAGACTTTTCAACTCTAAAACTCAGGAAAAAAGAAAAATGTTTGATGGTGCTTTTGTTCCATCTCTGATTTTTGGTGATTTATACATTACTCCTATTTTGGCAAGTGTTCTGAGCAGTAATGGAAAGATTGGGAATACATGCAAATTTCAAATACCAAGGGACAGGCCTGGAATAGATGCTTTGCTTATGGTTCCTGAGCAATTGCCAAAGATAATATGTTATGGGTTTCTCAAGCCAAAAAAAGAAAGAGGACAGCGGGAAGTGACATGTACAGAGTAAATTAGTGTGAGAGATGGTTTCTGCTTGAGTGCTAGTTTCAGGGATACCTTGAGTCCCTGAACTCTAGGCACAGCATGCATACACACAAAAGTGAAATTGCTGAAAACCACTTAAGCAGAATTGTTGATTTCATGGAAAAACAACCTACACAGTTTGAAAGAAAACAAGCAGAGAATTTAACTTTTGGGCATTTTGCCTCACCATACTTGCAATATACTAAGCCAGAGAGCATTTTAGGAAAGAATCAGACATGTTATTTTGCTTTAATATTCTTCAAAAGAAGGAGGCAGAAAGATTTCTAATGTAATGTATATCCAATGTACTATAACCTTTAGCCATCTGTTGTACATAAAATAGCATTTTGCACTTCCTCTGTATGTGAGAATTTGTGGTAAAGTCTCCTTGCCATGTTCCTCTATGAATGAATTAGAAATATTTTTAGAGCAGGCTGATGATCCACAAACCTCCAGAGTGGTAACACCCATGGTATCTACACCAATATCCATCACTGGGGTGCTTACCTATATTCAAGACCAAATAAGTTCAGACTGAAGGAGAGTAATTGTATATATACTTCTTGTGACAGTAAACTAGAGTACAGTAAACTGTGCACATAAGGAAAAAAATCCCATTTTTTTCCATCTAATTCCACTGCCCATAGGCAGGAAGGCTTCTGCTTTTTTTCCCAGTAAGTTTGTAGTATATATACTGAACCAGTGACAAATTATTTGAAACAAGTATATGAAAACTGAGGAGCTTTTTTTTGGAACACACAGATTTCAATGGAATCTTTTCAGGGTAGCACTTTGGGAGACTACTACAAAATTTATTGACGTCAGTTAAAGTCCCACCATTGGTGACAGACTTTGGAACAGGTTTCTATCGTCTTAATACATAAAATGCTAAAAAATGGGGAAAAAATATTGCTTTTTGAAGAAATTGGATCAAAGGAAAGATTTTCGAAAGCTTTAAATTTTCATGTTTTCAGATTTGGCTTCCCCTTCCCCCTCCTCCTGAAATTAGTCTAGACCAAAATTTGGAGCTTCTGGCAATCTTGAAACATACAGTTCTTCATTGAAATACATCCTCCTGGCCTTGTTAGCGACAATGAAACTGCAAGAATATCTTTTTTAGTGAGGAGAATTTTCTTCTGTGGAGACAGAGGCAGATATGCAATCAGTTTTTGCCCTTTGAGTAAACCTTTTAAAAACACAAGTCCTTGTGATTCTTTAAATGCCATGAAAGCTACTTCCCTGCACATGCTTTCAAAACCAAATGATCCTCCAAAAAAACAAATCTACTATATGTTTTAAACAAAGGCCACAAATGAACGCATTTATCTGAAAGAGTTTCACCAGAACATTTTCAAGCAACCCCACTCAGAATCAATCAGACTGTCATGTTGAGAAAATTGTCAGAAAATGAGAATTGTATCTATGTATAAGTACAGCTATTACTTCTCAAAAGACATCCATAATACATAAAATTTTATATGCCCTTTTGTCTCTACTGATTTTAACAGTGTTTGGAGGCTATTTTTCAAAATGTAACTGTAATTGTACTTATAAAGATCACAAAAGCAGAACATAAATTTGTTCTTAGATTGTATTTGGCCTTTTTGACCAAAATAATTAGATTGTCAACATTAAAAACATCTTGATAAAAGTCTAGGAGCATATAGAAATACTAGATATTGCTTACAGTTCAAGATCCTTTATTAACCAACAGAAATGACATTATGCTTCCTGAAGTGCTATTGAAGTAAAAGACATAGTCATCTTTTCTGAATAAAATTTTCTACATCAGAATTCTAATACTGAAGTTTCCTTAGTCAAGCGACTAGGGTGACTAATAACTGGAATGCCTATCTGTCTTCAGGCTTTTTTTTATCTCACAAGCTGTGTCTCTCAAAAATATCAGTATGAAATATGCCTTCTAATTGAAAGAATTGGGCAACTACTTTAAATTAAACTTTAAGTAAATTTTTCATCTTTATTATTTGTTTTAAATACAATATTCATGAAATAATTATTCAAGTAAAGTTTTTTAAATAATTTTAAAAACATGGAATGCACAGAAAGCATTTTAACAAAACAGTCTCTCATAGTAACAGACATAAATCTATGAAGCCTGCAAGTTTCATTTAATTCCATTTAATCCACTTGTTTTTTACACTATCTTTAAAAGGTATTTCATCAGAAGTTATAGTGGCATTATTTTGTTAAAATCATAAACCTATCAAAATCCATTATTCTTTTTTCTATCCTTTCTGACATACCATGTTTTGCTGAGCTTCCAGTTTTGACTGGGTTGTTTGTTATAACTCTAACATTAACTTTTACTTTGGAAAGTTTAATTGTTTTATGCAAAGAAAATAATCTCCACTGGGAGAGGCAGTAGTGCAATGCAATGAAAACCTGGTCATTCTGATAATTTAATTGCATCTACAGATCCAGCCAAAAGTGAACCCTCAATGGAATAAGTGAATCTGTTTTTTTATTAGACCTACTTACTTATATTAGATCTACTTACTTGGTGTTGAGGGGTGGACATATATTTTCATTGGACTTTTGATCTGGATTTAGAAAGTTTTGAAAACATTTGTAATGCCAGATAACAGGCTCAGTCTATCAGCTTATTAATACAATATGGGAAGCACTTTAGAAAATTGTTATATCTCTATTTTTGGAGTGCAGTGCCATTAGTTATGTCAGATTGCATATCGTTTGTATAAAAGGTGATTTAAAACATCTAAATTAATATTAATCTGATTGAAGTATACAGACTATGGCAACCATCTCAGGCTTAGTAAAATGACTCTGATCTCAAATAAGTCTGTGACACAGACAGTTTTTTGTAAAAAGTTTTTTTGTTTTTTTTTTTTTAATTTTCAGGTAACAGACATTAGTGAGCAGCATGTCACAATATCAGGAGTAATTAACTCTAAATAAAAAAAAGTTGCAGCAAAAATACCACCCAAGAATATATAAAGAGTTTGATCTCTGTTTGATCCCATAAAAAGCCCTCAAGTGGATGAATGTCAACATATTTGTTTATTATGATTAAGGAAAATATATAGATAAAATGGTTCCACTGGTGAGAATTACATTGTCTTTAATCATTAAGTGAAATATATTTCATTCATTTTTACACAAATCTAAGAGGATATTTTGAAAATTGGCAGTGCAGAGCAGCCCATGTTTAGGAAAGGAACCCTGCCTGAAGGCAGCTCTATATTTATCTGATTATTTGCTATATGCTGAAATTGCTGGTTCCTCACAGTGGAAAAGGCTGGTTATGGAGTAACTCTGGAGGTCATACAGCTCTGTACATTTTGCCTCAGGGTGTGTGTACACTGCAGGACAAAGTGCTTGAGTTGCATCCAGCTGAAGTTGCTCAGGAATTGGAGAAAGTGTAGGAGAACAGTATAGTTCAGCATATTGCTGGGAATCAGGTCATTAGTGCTGCCTTCAGATGGAGTCAATCAGCCTGGCCACTAACTACCAGGCTAATCCAGTTTTACTGTGGCCCACACTTGTACCCATATCCTTGACTTCCCTGGGTAAATATGCTGGTTGAGAAGGTAATCTTTAATATAACACTGAATTTGTGCTGTACAGACATGGCCAAAAGAGTGATTTTAAGAAAAACTTATAAACTATGTTTTATAGCTAAAAGTGAATTAAAGAGCTAATTAAATGTCCTGGGATTAAGGAACACAAATATTTCCTTTTCAAGGAACTATTACTAGTATAAAGTAGCTCATGCCACCAAAGTTTCAGCAGTGGGACAGTTTAGGAGAGTGAATTTGTTTTAAAGATATAAGGTACCAGTTATTATAGCAAATGCTTATTTTCACTAAAATGAAGTGAAAAAACTGAGACAGTTGAGATGAAGAAATAAATTTGTGCTGAGTTTACACTAAAACACCTCCAATAATCATGTAAATTAAGGGAACCAAGCCCATGCAGTAACATTACTCAAAAAAGAAGAGAATATTAATGTCCATGTGATGTTGTGAGCTCCTACCTGGAGTACTGTGCACAGTTCTGGTGCCCCTAACATCAGGAGGATATGGAACTGTTGGAACAAGTCCAGAGGAGGCCCACAAAGTGGAAAAGAGGGCTGAAGCACCTTCTGTCTGATGACAGGCTAAGGGAATCGGGGCCGTTCAGCCCAGACAAGAGAAGGTTGCCTGGGCACCTCATAGCAACATTCCTGTACCTGAAGAGGCTTACAGGGAACCCAGAGAGGGATTCCTTGTCAGGAAATGTAGTCATAGGATGAGGAGTAAAGGGTACAAATAGAAAGAGGGGAAATGTAGTTTAGATATTCTGAAAAAAATATTTTACTATGGGTGTGGTGAGACAGTGGAACAGGTTGTCAAGGAAAGCTGCGGATGCCCCAGCCCTGGCAGTGATCAGAGCCAGTTTGGATGAGGCCGGTTTTGTGGGAGGTGTCACTGCCCTTGGCTGGGGGTTGGAACTACATGCTCTTTAAGGTCCCTTCCAACCCCTAGCATTCCAGGATTCCATGATCCTGTGCTCAATTCTGTACCAAAGAAGCATTACTGATAATTGTTTTAAACAATAACGCAAAAGGACTGACTGTCATTCATTGTAAAGTGTCTTGAAGCTTTTAATCTTTCCAGTTTTGTCTGCTATGGACACTTATTTGTTTTTAATTGAGATGCACTCCTTTCCTATTAGAGCACTTTCCTCATACCTGTCTTTTTCTTGATGTTTTTTTAGCTCCCACAAACTAAAAAAAGGTAAAAAAATCAAAATCAACCCACTCCCAGACTCCATTTCTCCTCTGGTCTCTAAATAGGTAAGTAAGAATTTTTTTTTATCTCATTTACATGACATGTGCTATAAGTTTGCATTTTTACATATATGATAAGGCCCTTTTGGCATTTTTCTGCTAGTGACACTAATTAGGGTAAAATATCTAACTCTTTGAAATATCTCCCTTAGGATCCCAATCCATCTTGTATGGGTTTCAAACTTTATGGTTGCTACTGTTTTCTTAGATTTCCTAAGGAGATTTCAGGTAAATCTTACTGTTGCATAAACTGTAGATATGTCTCTGTAAAGAGACTGTACTCACAAACCATAGGTAGTTGTTTAGATCTTATGTCAACATACACTATTTGACCTGTCACATTTTAAGCTGTAAGTAAAGCCCATTTTCAATAAAATCCATTTCTGTCAGCTACTTTGTTAACAGAAGGGTGTAGGACAATTTGCACTTGTACTACTAAATAAAAATATGGAAGATGTATGTTCTGACCCATTTAAAACTGCAAAAATATGGTGATGTCACCAAACTTGAATTTTGCCATAACTATACGATGTGAGAGAGTCTTCAATCATCTTAGACACCAATGGTGACTTAAGTGAGGGCAGCCATTTTGCCATTGTTAAAGACTAATTGTACTATTTTGATCCATATGTAACTCCCAGTAATTAAATTCTTCCAGGCTGTGTCTCAAAGAGAATCAAATGTGTCCTGGATACCTTTGCAGTATCTGTCATGTAGCTTTGCAGGAGAAGGATGTGATCTGTAGAAAGACTGATTTGATCAGGACTTATAAGCAATGAAGAGACATAACTTTTAACTGCTAGACTTTATCTGATCAGGTTTTCTGTGCCTTCTGCAATCAAAGAGTTTCTTCCACTTACTGTACAATACAGAACAAATCTCTTGTACAATCATCTCCTCAGCTTTTCTTTCCCACTGATTACTCTGCACTTCCATCTGTTGAAAGGATGTAAGAATTACATCCTGAAAGAATTACAATCCTATATTAGCTTCAAAACTTATTAATATTCCTCCATAACTCACTGGAAGTTTAAAAAATAATTTTTCTTTAGGCTTAAAACCTGTATTTCTCCCAGTCTTCCAGATACATCTGTGGAAGCAGATCTCTGGAGATATGAATCAAATATGAGTGGAAGAAGTGGAAGAAGTTCTCTGCATGTTGTACATTTTCAGTATTTAGGACATTGACTGTAATAACATGTTTAGGATTGGTTTAATTTGTTTCCTGTTTAGTCACTGGCTGTTTAAATTTTTATACACATGCTATTAAATTTGGGAAACTGAGATGAAGTTGGGTCAGCTTTAACAGTTTTTTGATCTTTAAGAGAAGCTTGGCTCAAACACTTTTCTTTATCTGGGCTTTTAGGACATTCATTAAAGAACTAGGGAAGGGAAAGAGAGGAGAAGAAGGCCGTGAAGACAATAGCCTGAAGTACAATAAAGATATATGTAAGTGAATGAATAAAGTATTCCTAAATTCTCCTGTCTGCCATAAATTGTCTATTTCCCATTTGCTGATGTGCAATAGTTCACAAGTTTAAAAGCTCCCAATATTTGACAAAGTAAGGATAAGAGACCGTTTGTAATTCTTCAGAAGGACATAGTAATAAATAACCATAAGCCCAAGTAGCACAATTTACAGTCAAATTTGATTCCCTGGCTTACATTCTTTTTATGATTTTCCACTGATGTACTTAATCATCAGTATTAAATTTTAAAAATCCATTATTTGAAGCATTGGTTTTCTGACTTTGAAATTGTAGTCTGTTGTCTATTAAAGGTAATTTTAAAATAAAGTCTTTTATCTGTTATCTCGGATTTGCTTTAGAGCATAAAACACTTGATAAATGTTTGGAGTTATTCCTAAAAAAAAATTCTTAATACAACAAATTGATAACAGTGATCAAGCATGTAATATATAAACCATTATGTCTACTCAGATGTTAATATTGAATCTGTTAAGTAGTGTCTGTCTCAAGCTTTGCCTACAAAAAATTACTATTGTTCACAACTGTAAAGACAATGACAGCTTCTTGAAAGTAATAGATATTATTCAAAAATAAGTAAACCGTGATATATTTCAGAATTATTAAATTATTGGCTTCACTTGGGCTGCACTGTAATAAAAATTGCTGAAAAGGCTGTTAATAAGGAAATTATATTTATGCAATATGTGTGCAGTATTTAGACTATTCCAGGTACTGGGATACTTGCCTGTATTGATGAAGACAACTTCTCTGATTCTTTATCTGTCAGATTTTTTTACATTTAATATTATATAAAACTTTTGAGTTCAATGAAACTAAAAACACCATTCCATATGCTCATGGGTTTATGAAACAGATGCCTTCCTTTGTGGATACTCTGGCCAATTGTACGTGATTTAAAGATAAGTACAGATCATATTTTGTGTTATATTTGTGCTCAGTCATGCTGGGGTGAGGGACAAGAGTCTTGATTGGTGCAGAATTTTGCAAAATAATATTTGTTATTGTTATACTCAGTCTGGCCAGTTTACAATAAACTCCTGCCTATGTATGGTGCCTAGTTATATAGGGAGATTATTGATGGTGAAAAGGGTTTATCAGCATATCTGTACGTAAAATATGTGACTAGAACAATTCAGTTCTATTTCATTAAACAAACGAAAATTTTGTTTACTTAAATTTTAAAGTAATGCCTGATTAAATAATAAAATGAAAACACAGTTTTAGAAATATAGACTATGATAATGTAGAGTTTCTACACATCTTAAATGCCATTGGTAACTAATAATTGTGAATCCAGTTCTCAATTTTCATTATATCTGCCCCAAAATGGACAAATACAGGCCAAATGGGGATGGACTGAATAGGTTCAGCATAGTATTTGAAATAAGCTCATTAAACTATCAATTCTGTGAGATGTCTTATTCACTTTTCTGCTTGGGAAGGGAAGGGTAGGGAATCTATATTAAAATGGTTCTAATCATGGTGTAAACAGGGTTTCTTAATGCAGTCTTTGACTTTGCAAAATCTTCATGGAATTCCAGTGGCTATTCTAAAACAAGGCACACTCATTCAGAAATTTTGAACCAGAAAGTTCTTGAAAAGGGAAGAAATTAATGTTCTCAGTGACGTATGTAGTTACCTTTTGACATGTAGAGGGTTGGTTTCTATCCCTACAGTTCTGTCATTCTTATAAGAATAAAATTTTGCCTGCATTCTTGGATTTCCAGCATTACAGTCTAAAATAATTTGCAATAAGTTGCAATTTCTGTTGTATACATTCTTTGTTTCACAGAGAATGCCACAGAGGAATTATCTGGCAGTCAGTAGAATATGCCTTGTCTTTTTGTTTGCTGAATTAAGAAAAAGCCCTATTAAGTACCTCAACCTCATCACCTTTACTGATATAACACTTCCTGTACTCAGATAAGAACACTTTTCTTGCACAGAAGAATAATTGGCAAGCTCACCATTCTCATTTCTGTTCTGCTACTGACCTACAGCAATCTGGGATAAATGATGAAAAAAATAAAAGGAACACCCAAACAGATCTCAGCTGCTAAGGGGTTCTGAGGAGTTCATTCACTTTTAATATCAGCTTTGTAGAAGTGAATGATACACAGGGTAGCTGTTGTGTTCATGTTGATATAATTATGAGAGTCTGACATTGATTCCACACTCCATAAAGAGAAGTGTCACTGTGTTTGGTCTGCATTTCCCATTCTGAAAATCTATGTGTTTGAATGACAATTTTTTTCCCACATCTAAAAGAGTTACAGAATGCTTCATGTGGTTTATTAATTTAAGCCACAAGCTATGAGGTCTTATTTCACAAATTTGTAATAAAAAGACATAAATCAAAGCATAAATAATGAAATCTGCATCTGCTGTTTAGCAAAGATATTTATTTATACTCTCTCAATTAAGAACAAAATTCAAAATTTAAGGATTTTTTTCTTATTCTTTTTGGGTAAAAATAATATAATTTAACAATTTAATGAAAATCGTGGTCTTATTAAAAATAAACTCATCACTGTGAAGGTGATGGTTGACTCCACAAGTCTTGATCCACTACTACATTCCCAAATATTTAGTTCATTATTATCCTTTAAAAGAAAAAAATCTTACTCTGTTAATTAGTGTACTTTTTAGAATGACTTATTATAAAAACAAGAAGCTGATAAAAGAAAGTATTTATAAAATAAATAATTTATTTCTTAGTAAGATAAGTAATAAAAATGGAGTAATGGTTTAATTCTCTTGAGTGACACAAACATACAACTTTAGGGATATGTCCATGGCTTCTGGATGCCTGCTGCTTAGAAGCTCTCTTGAACATCGTATGATGTTGATAGGTTCCCAAAGGTGGTTTTTGTCTTTCAATAAATTATATCTGGTGATTTTTTTTAATTACCTTAACGATGACCCTGCCACAAATTTATTTGTTATACTTTATTTTCCCTCATATGATAACATTGTAATCTTTGGGGACAACAGGGCAGAGAATGTTTTTGTTTTTGTTTTTTTACAGAAGGGATCATGTTAATAAACCATCCCGTCCCATCCTCCCGCCACCATTTCCTCCCCCCTGGCCAACAATATAAAACAAAACAAAACTGAAAACACAGCCTCTTCTGAATTTTGCTCTCCAGCTATGTCCATAGTCACTAGCTGGCCATGACTGTGTTATTCTTACAGAGGTTCCTTGTTTCTGTAATTCTAGATTTGTTATTGCTTTACTTTTTCTTTTTTTCTATTGAAAGATCTTTCCAAAAATTATACAGTGTTCATTCATTAGTCTTCAATCTCTCTTTGGGAAATTTTTCTGTTGGTGTTGGCTCTACATGCACCTTTATAAAATTTTCCTCAAGTGTTGTGAGTACCTTCACTGCTCACAGCCCACTTTACTGCCATTTCATAGCAGTGACTTTTCCTACATGCCAAAAGTTATTCAGCCTTTCAACATCTGACAAATGGCACAAGTACCTAGGAGAGATCAAGTTTTACACTGTGATGTGCTGGTAATTATTCTAAAAACAGGCTTTCCAAAGCATAGAATCCTGTACGCCTTTTATATTTTCAAAGAACAGCTCTTTTTCCTTGGTTTATGAGAAACTGGCTGATGAGTTTGCTGCACTATTGAACATAGAACTGGTTCTGGGACCATCTTGAGGACAGGTGGATGTGAGGCCAGTGACAAATCCTTATATCATCCTGAATTACTTTATCTTTCAGGTAATATTGTTATCTGAGGAATCTTCACATGGTTTTATATGGGCAATTAAGGCCCTATACAAATTCCACTGTTTAGATAGCATCCAGTTTAAAGTGTGGATCTAACATTTTACAGATAAACTATTCCTTGATCTTTGTTTGGTTTTTTTAGTTTTTTTTTCCTCCCACTATGATACAAGAATTTAATCCATGTTATCAGCAAATAACATAAGACTATAGCAGATAAAGTTCTCTTTCTTTGTAGTTTTAAATGGACGTGGAGAAAACCCACAAAAACATATCTACAAACAAAATATTAACCACTTGGGTGCTTAAATTATAGCTTGAGCGGAAAGCATGCTTATGTTTCCTTTCTAGGTTTAGCTCTGACCACCTTTTACAACAAAGCAAGATTAAGGTAATTGAATTGGCATCTGCTAAGGGGTCTACTCTATAAATAAACAGCAGTAAATACTTGAACATATACCAACAAAAACCTCAACTAACCAAATGAAACAAAATCCCCCCTAAATCCTGCAAGTATTTCTTTATTTAGGACCAAAGAATTAAAAAATATTATTTCAAACAGAAAAGGATAGAGCTGAACTCTATGGATTACATGTGATTAATATTTCAGTACTGACAACATTACTAATCATGACTGAAAACTGAAAACAAACTATGACAAAATTAACTGCAAGCTGTTCCAACCTAAAGAGGAGCAATGAGATGAAGATTTTCTTTTCTTGCATATAGCTACTCATTCTAAAATTACACTGAGCTGACACAGAGCAAAGAATAATTGGTATAAGAAACAGAGAAATAAGAGCACAGTTTAGAGAACATTTGGCATTATTTTTGGTATTATTAAGAAGCAGTAATGTAACTTGAAATGCTGCATAGAATGACAGGTATGTGACTAAACAACAAATATATCCTTAAATATGTCTTATGGTGGATATATTTATATTTATTACTGACATTATTGACAAAGTTTTTCACTGAAAATATTAATAAAATAAAATCAACAGTTATCAAACTGTTGTTCAGAAACATATTTTGGCAGTACATTTAGGCTGCATTAGAGTTATCTCCCAAAATTATGTAGTAGTGAAAGATTACTGTGTTAGCAAGTTAGTGTAGCAGCCTTTTAATTTTTTTTTCCTTTTTTAAAACTGTGAAATCATGGGTCAGACAAAGTTTAAGGATTGCTTGAATTGCTACTAGAAATTAAAATGGGCTGACTTTCCCAAGTATGGTTGGCTGTAAGTCCTATATGCATTCTGCTCCCTGATGCAGAGTTTTCCCTCTATGTATATTTTCTAGTTGCAAATAAGCAATATATTAAACTATTATTTTTAATGGAAGCTATTATAGCTTTGGAACTTAAGGGAAATGAAATGTATAATTTCACTCTATGGATAACACTAGCAAATTATCTGCCTCCCTGAAAAAGCAGTTACAAATTATTACCAATTTAGGGTAGGTGAAGGAGTAACTTAATTTTGACTTCTGTTGTTTCTAAAAGCCGACAAAATATTTCAAGGTTATAGGGGGTTATTATGAATCACTGTTTGTAGTAAAAATTCAAGTCTTTAATTTTAAATTTCTGACACAATTGTTCGCAATCTGCAACTCAGATTTATTTACACTGGACCACTCCTAACTGCTGCTCACACCATCCTCAATATGATATGGATTAAGCTAACCTCTCAAAGACATGTTTCTGAAACTAGTCCTAGGAAAAAAAAAAAATCTTATTTCAGATATGCTCTAAATTCCAGAATGTGGCATTTGCTGATAATTTATCCATGGTGTACATATTTGCATATATATGTTTTCCTATATATACTGCCAGATTCCTTGCTGAATCACACTAATTTTATCCAGACTAAAAAATTAAAAAAAAAAAAGCAAAAAACAAAACAAAAAAAAAAACTTAAACAAAAAACCCTGAACAGAACCAGTTTGATATCGATATATCAGCCTAAGACATCTAGGCAAAAGTGGGCCAGACTGAATTCAGACCACAGGAGTACTGTCCTCTCTGTTTCATTCAAAATCTGCATTAACTACCTGTTTGGCTCTCTGGTAACATTAACTGAGGTAAAGTGTTCTCAAAACTGGTTAGGAGATACTAGCTAAGTGTACCAGCCTTACTACACACACACTCCAGGAGATCACTAAAGAAAACCCAAACCCAAGCATTCCAATTTAATGGACTTCTCTGCATAAAGGTGAAACTTCTGCACAGAGCTGAATCTTTGAACAGGGTTGTATGTCCCAGTCTGTGTGTTGAAGGGCACTCACAAAGGTTTCTCAGGCTGGATGGGATGAATCTCCCTGCAAATCTGCTCATATAGGCAGCTGACCACTTGGAATTACAGGATCAACGAGGTGGGAAAAAATTTGACATCATGAGTCCCACTTGTGACATTGTACCACCTTGTCAACTATATCATGGTACTGAGTACCACATCCAGTCTTTTTTAAACACCTCCAAGGACAGTGACTCCACCACCTCCCTGGGCAGCCCATTCCAATGTCTCATCATCCCTTCTCTGAAGAAATTCCTCCTAATGTCCAACTTCATCATTCCCTGGCATGACTTAGGACTATGTTCTCTCATACTGTTACTTGTTACCTGGGAGAACAGCCCACCCCCACCAGGCTACACCCTTCTTTCAGGGAGTTGTAGAGAGTGATTGGGTCTCCCCCAAGCCTCCTTTTTTCCAGGCTAAACATCCCATCAACTGCTTCTTATAAGACTTGTGCTCCACACACTTCCCTAGGTCCCTTCTCTGGACCCCTGAATGTTCTTGAAGTGAGAAGTCCAGAGCTGGACCCATCACTCAAGGTGCAGCCTTGCCAGTGGTGAGTACAGGGGACACAATCCCTGCCCTGGTCCTGCTGGCCACACCATTGCTGACACAGGCTGGGATGCCACTGGCCTTCTTGGCCATCTGGGCACAGCTGGCTCATGTTCAGCTTCTGTTGAGCAGCACCCTTGGACCCATGCACAGGGCCTGCTGCTACTGTCCTGAAGAGCATGCTAAAGCACCTGGGTAATCATTCCAGAGCCTACAGGAACAGCTCCTGCTGACTGTTTACTAGTACTCCTCTCTGCTTTGGACTACTTAAGCTGAGTTATATCACCTGAATTAAAAACTAATTTGTTGTTCAACAATTAGTCAGACATATAATAATGTAAACATAAACACGAATCTCTTTCTGTTTTTTGTCTGTTTCCCTCAAAAGGCCTTATTTCTTTCATTCATTAAATAACAATACTGAAAATTAATTTCATATCAGCATGCATTTGGATGGGAAAATCTTTATTGTCTGATCCTAAATGAGGTTATTAAGGCATCAAATTAGGCTGACTCTTTTCCTGCTTTTTGGTGAACAGATGAACAGAACAAGGGAAATAAAGTACATAAATTAGCACATCAGATGTGAATGGAGTTTTTTTTGTAGCCTAAAACTTCTTAGATAAGTGTTTTATGCAAGTATTGGGCTTTTGGGGGGAGGCAGAGAGGATGTGGGAGTTTTGTGGGTCTAGATAATTAAATTCATCCAAAAACTTGTAATGCCTATATGATCCTTGCAAAATTAGGAATTATGCATAGAGGAAATTAACAAATGTGGTATCAAATTAATTTTGACATGTAAAGCAAGGCAAATTTCTTAAGTGTTTCCTTGGTTTTGATAAAGTTAATAACACAAAAGGAAACTCAGTCTCCACAGGGAAATATTTTCAGCACATTCCTATTGATATAAATGAGGATAGAAGAAGTAGAGGTAGAATATAATTCAATAGCACAAGGGGCAGGGTCATTCACCTGGGGACTAAGAACAGTTTCTACTAGAAACTGAGATCTTACAATTTGGAAAGAGAGGAAGACAAAAACCTCAGCTTATTAGTTGACCATGAGCTACCAATGCACTGTCTGGAAAAAATGCAAATTAGATACAGTGCATCAAACATGGGTTTTTTTGAGCAGTGATAAGATTTTCATGTTGAGAGATAGAGTAAGTATATGCAGGACTGATCAGAGGGATAAAGATGAGATAATAATGATTTTGTATAAGGTTGCTTAAATTTTTGCTCTCCTGTGGGAATCACAAGAGTGACAAGGAAGAATCTGAAAGTTTTTTGAGAGCTTACCTTTCACACATCTGAATGGATCATGCAAGTGTGATCTTGGGTGGAATGAGACTGCAAGGATGCTGAATGTCTGCTGCTGTGGTTGTCTTTGTTTCTACTCAAAATGAAGAAGCACAGAAACACACTAAGATGAATAGTATTCCTGTGCAATTTATATATCATATAGATTTCTTTGTTCGTGACAGAATTTTATGTGGGAATTATGAAAGGAACAGATGTTCTGAAGATTAGCAAGGTCCACTGGAAACAATCACTTCATAATAATTTCTGTGACAGAATATGTACACAGATTTATCACTAAAGAACCCAGCAAACTATGCATACTGACTCCAAAGCTAGACACTATTTTCCAGTTTCTATATTATTAGGGGTACTGATTGTCCTTCAGAGAAAAAAAATCTGGAAGGTAGAAAAAGAAGTACAGAATACAAGCAGACAGAAAGAGTAGTACAGAGGAGAAGGAATAGAATAAATACTGTTTTTCTTCAAACTAGGTAAAAATTTTTGAGGTAACATAATGTATAAAGAACTTATCTGAAATAAGGGAATCAGTTCATTTTCTTTCAGTAAACAAAATTTTAAGCCAAGATTTCCCTATTTACAGAGTTCTCAAAAATCTTTTAAAAAGCTATCATGTATCCATGCAATATTCATACAACAAACGGGATATATGTGGTTAAGATGCTCTGGGATGTGCCGAAATGCAGAAGAAATTCCTTTTCCACTTCTCTTAAATATAAAACTTATGTGAAAACAGTTTAACAATACTTTCTTCTTATATGAGGGAAAAAATTACAGCTCACCACTTCTGCTCAGGGCTGTGAGTGTCCCAGTCTCAGAATTATCCAAAGCTATGTTGGATGGAGCTCTGAGTAAGCTGATCTAGTGAAAGGTGTCTCTGCCGACAGCAGGGTGGTTGATCTTTAAGGTTCCTGTCAACCCTAGACACTCTGTGATTCTATGACTGCTTTGATTTTATTGCAAATTCTCTAAAAGTAAAAATTAACGTCAAAAAGTGGTTTGTTGTTGGTTTTTTTAATCCCATCTTGAAAATATTTCTTCCTTCCATTTGGAAAAAAACCCCATAACAATGGAAATGTTTCTAGTTGTGCCTATTCTAGACTGAAATGTATTTTTGACATCTTGGTTTTGTTACTAATACATAAACTTAGAAGCTAAAAATGCCAGAAGCTGAGGAGAGGACAGAGCAAATAAAAACAAACTGAAGAATCTATTGTCCCGGACTGAATGTCCAATATGAAACATATTCTGGAAAGAACTACAAAGAGAATACTTAGCTGTTTAGCTATGGAAAAAAATTGCAGCCTTATGGAATATAAATAGTGTGCTAAAAAAGTATAATCTGGTTCACATCTAAAACTAGAAGCTATAGAGACATAGTACATGACTGTATGAGTTCAAGGAATTGGGGCTACTGAAAGGCCTGTGGTGGGTTTGCCCCAGATGGGATCCAAATGCCCACCAAAGCTGCTCTATCCCTCCCCTCCTCAGCTGGACAGAGGACAAAAAATGCAAGAAAAGACTCCTTGGTTAAGGACAGGAAGAGATCTGTCTTTATCTATAAAGAGGGAATATCTTTAGGTTCCGTGCAATGCAGAGAGAGCTGTTAGAGCAACCAAAAAGATTCTCCCTTCACTCTGCACTATGCCTTGTTTTTTGTAGAATAATTTTTTTCCCTCTGAAAGGAAGCATACATGATTTCAAAATCCTTTAGTTGAGAAAGTGGTTTGCAGAATTTCAGAAATCCCCCTCTAATTAGAAAGGTTAGATTTTTTTCATTTACTACAATAAGTTACCTCTGAATAACAGGATATCTGATCAAGCTCCCAAAAAGCTATCCCCTTTAAAAATAATTTATTCTAATTTGTAAGATTTTTGTTGCTCTATGGTAACTAATTTTTCCAGTTAGGTCATAGGCAATACCTCCGGTCCTTCCATGTGCTGCAAGATTTGGCTGAGAGAAGGAAAATTTATTACAATTGTAAACAGGGGCTAACGATAAGAAAATCTGTCCAGCTGCATAAATGCAATTATGTCATAGCCTGTAGGAGTGCATGTTTCAGTGACCAGTGCTAAGGCAATACTTTTTCCTATGATAAAGTCAAACTAGTTTATTATCTTAACCTTGTGTGTACATTGCTGCCATCTCTGGTACTGATAATGTTACTTTAAGATTTTTGAGTGAAAGGGTCTTTGTACAGTGCTTTACAGATAGATTAAGAGTCAATTAAATCCACATTTCAGATTAATAAATCAGCTTAAAATACTCTGTTATTCCATGCCTCACTGGTTTAGTTCAGAACAAAAAATATAATCCCTAATTTACAAATATGAGTTGGTAGTTATTTCTAGCAGCTAAACAGGTTTGTTCTCATCTCTCACTCTGCTTATAATCATTGCTCAAAAGACAATAGGAAAAACTGTCTGAATGCCAGAAACTATAATTTATATAGAAATGCTCTCTGGTCTGTTGCCAGACACTTGGAAAAGCTAATAAAAATATTAATAATATACTCTACTAGAAAAGTGGGTCTTGTATCTCAAATTATAAACTTAACTTAGTCATAAACTTACATTCTATTTTTTAAGTAACAACAAAGTTTAACAGAGAGTTCAAAATAAAAAATTATATTCTGACAAGGAAAGAAGAATTTATTGGATTAAATTTAATTAAAAACTGCAGTTTTGTCCTCATGGATAGACTGTAAAATAAGAGTTCTGTTTATATAGAATAGAATAAAAAGTAAACCAAGAGAAACTAAGATTCTGCATGGTATATACAAATGCTCTTCAACACTTAGTGATATTTTATATGTACATGATACCTGCAGGGAGTGTTTTTAGGATAATTTGAATCATAGATGGAAGAATTCCATCAAGGTCTAATGCAGCTCATCTTACTAATAATGAAAAATTATTCCCTAAACACAATTTTACATGCTTTGTCTTCACCAGTTTTAAGTTTCCAAAGACATTGGTGCTCCTGCAGTGCTCATCAAGGCAGTCCACACACAAGAGAATCTCACTGTCTGTAAATGTGTTCCACCATTCAACTTAATTATTTCCTTTGTTATTAGTTAAAATGTGTTTCCTAATCCTAAATTTCTTCAAGTGTCTTGGTGCTTAAATATTAGTAAGAAATGGAGCATGTAGGAGTCATATAAACAGCTGACATACTCTTTAGATTTATGCTTTGGAGAGTACAATTTATTTATCATCGCTCAATAGAAGAAATCTGTGATTCTTCAGTATCCTGTGCAGTTCTTTTCAATAACACTACTGATTTCTCCTGGGTGTGGCCTTTTTATAGGGAAGAGATTAGTTTAAGGTTCCTTCATGTTGTCCTAAAATAAACCAATTACTCTGAAGAATTTTTCTCAAGTAATGAGACAGCATGGCCTAATGAACACAATATCATATAGTGTGCACACATATAGCGCTTCATGCCACATAAAACTACCTTCATGAAGTATAGACTCTCCTCTTTATTAATGACTGTGACCTAGAAAAATATCACCCCTTTTTGATGCCACCCTATTTTCTAGACAGCCTAACACAGGGGCTAAACATTTTTAAATTGCTGCAATTTAACATTTTTCAATAGAGTTTGGATGTGTGAATGTGAGGAGCAAGTAGTGCTCAGATGGGCTAGCACGTATGTATATGTGTCACATGTAAGTTAGAGCAGTAACTCTAAGAAGCATGCCCTTCAGCACCTTTTCCCTCAGGACCAAAAACAGGGAAAGACGGAAGCCCAGGCAGGGTACAAGTGATGTGAAAGGAACTTCTGTATCACACTCCTCCCAGAAAGAGGAGGGAGAAGTCATCATCATGAGGTCACAGCAAATATCTTAGCATACTAATTGCTTTTAGTGACTTCCTCTTCCTTCTTTTTGAACAAAACCAAAGTGACAGAATTAGGACCAGACAATTTTTGGGAGAGGGACTTTGACACCAGAGAAAGGGGGTACATAACTGGAAGGGTTTATACAACTTTTACAGTTGTATAGGACTCATACACATTATATCAGAAAATTTGGTATGTTTATTAGGCCATAATTGGCCAAATAATGATTCTTAGTGCCATGTCTTCTCTTTTACCCATAACAAGACTTTGACTATAACATCTATGAGTAATGGCAAATTCAAACATGCTTTAAAGAAGGACATAAAATAGCTATATGTAACAAAATAGGAAAAATGGATCAGGAAGAGTCGTGTTGAGTTTTTCAAAAAAATATCCAGGTCAAAGAAATTTTATTCCAATCTATGAAGGGAAACTAGGCTTTGTAGATTGAGACTTCTGAGAAAATAATTCAGTTTAAAAAGACACGTAAAAGAAGCACACAAATTTGTGACAGAGGATATTGCACAACAGCACAGTAATCTGTCTGGGCTCCATGTGAGCCTTTTCCTAGGTCTATCTGAACATATTTTCCTTTGAATGCCATGAGGTGTTTAAATCTAAATGGGCTTTTGAGGCTAAGGAAGAGAACAAGTAGGGGCTCACAAATCAGGTTTGTGTATGTGACCTCACAAGGTGCTTCCTCACTGGTGTGTGGATTAGTGGGTTGTGGAGAGCAGCATGGCTGCACACACAGTTAAAAGCTACCCTTCCATCTCTAACAAAAATTGCAGGTAAGTAAGGGAAGGTACTCCTGGAAGTGGCGTGTAGAATTAATAATCCAGGTCTCCTGTGAGACAGTAACAGAGAAGGGCACGTAACCAAGAATATTTGGCGAGTGAGGGAGCAGATGAGGGTGAGGATTTCCGGTGATTACTTATACAAGGCTAATGAAATCTGTAGATGTTTACAAATATTTTGTGATGTCCCAAATTGATTCTGTATGTATAATTCAGAGATTGCTGGTTAATTGCTTTTCATCAATGATTTGACTTAAATCACATGAGGAATGCATTCCAGCATTGCTGATGCTACAATAAAAAACAATAATTTGCTATGGCTGAGACAAAAAGCTACAGGTTTCAATGAAGAAGAAATTCAAACTATTGGGAAAATCTTTCCAAAAGTAAGAAAACAAAACACTGGACTAGGTTCAGATAACTGTCATTAAGTGGAAATTTCTAAGCATTCTGGAAGATTTCTAAAAAAAGATTGCATAAATATGTATTGGCAAAACATAAAGAAAGCGTCCTCAGAATGGGAAAAAAAATTCCAAGATTCAAGTCAAAAGAATTTGTATAATGTGTATTCATTTACCTTACTTATACCTTATATATTCAGGTAAATATATTCAGTGAAAATAAACAGGAGAGTTGAGAAGTAACTAATAAAATTCTGGTAATCCACACAAGAAGAAATAATAAAAAGGAGCAATTTAGTACATGTAAGAATTTGACAGTGTCCTTGAGCTCATATCAGGGCCATAAAAGTACAGTATGGTTTTTTATCTGTTTTGATGTAGTCAGCATTATTTAGGGTTTTTATCAGTTCATTAGCTCATTTTAGTCATATACTTTGAGAAAAGTAGACCCTGTCAACCCATTGTTAATCTGATGGGCCGAATAGGGAGCTATCTGTGAACAATTGTATTCATAAGAACGGTCTTATAACATCATGGTTTCAATTGCTGCAAAGCTGCAGGATGTTTCTGGTTTCTATATTGGTGCTGCATGTGTGAATGAGATTGAAAGTAGCAGATATTTCTAGTGCAGCCATTCATTCCATACTGATAAAGTACTCTAACAAAAGATCATGATCCAGGGAAGTATCAGCTTTAAACTGAAGAGAGCTCACTCTTTTAAGCTGTTCCTAGCCTCAATTTATACCCAGACAGAATAGATACAAAGCAAGATTACTGCAGAACACAAGTTCAGTCTAGCCCTTGGAGAATTACACACTCTGGCTGTGCTGCCTCCAGTGTTGTTCACACACTCACAGAGCTGAGTAAGAAACTTGAGCTATTTTAATTTTTCAAGCAGTGACCCTTTTACCTCTTTTCAGTACTATTCTTGATTTTCTTCCATATGCCAAATCTTTCTCACTCCTCTAGATAATCACAGGAGATTTTAATAAAGTAATGTTTTTTTATAGATTCTGCATCTGTAATGAACTTAGTTCCATTTCATTAATGGATCATTTGTAAAGAATGTAGGGGTTTTTCCTCTTCATTCAAAGAATATAGATAATTTGTGTGATTAATCTGGATTATCTTTCCAAATTTTTGTCTTATTTATTATCTGTCCATGCTAAGTGCTTTTGTTGAGGACTCTCAACTCATACACAGCATGAGGGGAATTTGGTATTCTTTTTAAAAGATGATATTTCAATTAATATTGTTCCATTTACTGTTGCCTTAAAATTTTCTGCATCTTGTACTGTCAAATCCTTATAATGTTTTTTTTTTTGTGTACCTCAACAATCTCCTGATCCAAATTTTTCATAAATTTATTTCTGTAGAATCACATGGCAATCTCAACATACAAACCTATTATTTTCATCCTTCCTCATTTCTCATTAGGTAAAAGTGACTGAAAGATGTGATCACACCTAGTTAGCTGCAAGTCACCTCACCTTGACTTCTGTAGTCCCCTTACTTCACAATGAATATGTTCCTACTGTACAGTACAGCACATATCTTTATTATGTGATAGTATTATATATTTAAGTTTTTCCTTTATTATTTATTTCATTACATGTTTTTTCATCCACAATGCCTTCCCTGTTCACCTGCTGTGTGGCTGAGGAACTTCACAGTTTCAATAGCAGGAAAATAGCAAATAGTGACAGCAACATTTGCAGCCCAGCTACAAAGTTCAGTGGAAAAAAACAATCTAAGAACCTTTCAAAAACAAGTGGCAACAGGATGGCAGATTGTGGGGTGCCTGGTGTAAAGTGTGTATTAAATTATCCTCAGATCTGAAGAGTCTCTGAATACTTTTAAATATCCACTTTTGGCAGATGTTCAAGCCATGAACTTGTCTGATCATTTGGATTCTATATTGTCTATGAAAATTTTATGCAATGTTTCAGTCTGAGGGAATACATTTTAATATTTATTATGTGTTTCTTTGTGCCCTGGTACTGTCCTAGCTGATTATTTTGCACCAGATGACATGCACTGCTAGAGCAAGTTATTGTATTTATTTTGTTATGAAGCAGCAGTCACAGATATTGGTAGAATTATGGGAAATATTTCTGCTTAATCGTTTGAGTTTCTGGGTTTAGGGATCTCTGGTCTTAGAGGCAGCAGGAGTTCTGTTTCTTGAGAGGTGTCTTCATTATTCTAGTCATGGACAAATGAGACATATTTGCATTTTATCTAATGAAAATAATTATTGAGATACTTTCACATTAGGAATATTGAGCATACAAAATCAATATGTATTCTGCAATAGTTATCCATTTTTATGCCTATGTATGGTACAATGAAATAATTCTGTACTTCTGTTTTCCTAAAGTAACTGAAGTTAGTGCTTTGCTATAATAGAGTTATCCTCTTCCTTATGTGAGAGTTAGCAACTGAATTAAAAGTGAAAATTCTATTTAAATCCTAAAAAAATAGCTGAAGACACATTTACTGATTTCGACTTAAAGGAATTGGGGAAGTGCCTTAAGCGAAACACAAAAGAGTAACTCTTAAATTCCTGATTCTTTAAGACTCTTCAAAATGCCTCCTTTAATTAAATAGATGTAACATAACAGTCCTAAGCTGTTCACTGTAAAAACTTTTTCTTGCATGAGGAAAAAAGTTTTGCCTGATCCCATAAAAGTAATTTTTTAAAAATGGAAGTGTCTGGGCCTCATTGACTGCTCTGTAGTTCTGCTTCCAAACTGATATCTTAACCACAATCCTTAAAAAAAAACAATTTGTCTAATGAATTCTTTTATGCATCCTGAACTGTTCTTTTATTATTATATGTTTGGATTTAGGCATACCAAATTTATATTTTTTTTAAATCAAACTAAGAAACTGAAGTTACTGGTAAACCTTTAAACTGTTTCCTGTGGGGATTCTTGCAGATAGTATTTTAGAGCTATTATCACTGAAGCATATATTTGAGTAGATGAAGTATTAGTATGTTTGTCAAAAATGTGATGGTGGGCACCACCCTTTTCAGGTAGCTGTCAGTGAAGGAAAAAAAAAAAAGTTTCTGTTTCTTCCAGACAATTTCCAAAGATATCTCACTATGTGAAGGGCCATGTTTTACTGGCCCTTTACAGAGCAGCAGCAGGGAGACTAAAAGCAAGAATGACATAAAATAGGCAGAGATTATATCAGTTAGTAAAGTTTTTCTTTTTTATAACAAATATTAGTTAAACTGAAGAGAAGTAAAAAACTAAGTAGATTTTAAAATTACCAGTTCCACTTTGGAAAGAAAAGATAAAGATTCTGGTTTGTTTGCTGCCCGACACAGACTTTTCTTCTACAATTTAACATTTATTTTCTTTTAAATTTGGATGTCTTTGATTTCAATAAGTTTTGGAAAATAAAAATAAGAATATCTGCAACTAAAAGATGTTACATTTTAGGATAAACTCTTTCTAAATAATGAGTTAAGGTATTGGATAGTAAGACCAAATGGGTGCCTGAATTCTAAGATACATTAAATTGTCAAATGTTCTATATTTAGGTTATTATTTTTTAATCTCTGAATGTGTTTCTATATTTTCAATATCAAATTTAACAATCACTCTTGAAGTGACCTCACGTAAGGATCTTGTTGACAAGGCATTTTTTTTCACTAGATAAGCAGATGCTTATTAAGTTTTTTTCAATTATTTGTTTTATTCTTTTACAACCTAGTTGCTAGATATACAGTCTTCAAAGTAAATATAGTCTGTGAATAGCCTAATGTGGCCATCTAACAAATCAAAATTTAAACTCTCACAGAGTTTTCTGAGTCTTTATGTGGGAAGCATCATCTGACAGATAGGAAGGAATTGAGGAGCTGAATTTATAGTGGTGAAAGACCATTATGTGAGCAATACCGTGTAAAGTTCCATGAGGTAATACTCATCATAATAAGTAGCATTTTATTATTACATTAAAGAGCATTCAAAACTCTTTGGCATATCATCTTTCTCAGAAATGTCAAACTACTTTTTGTCAAATAATGCTGTTGATAATACCAGTTGATGCAATTTTGTACTGTTAAAAAGGTCATTATTACTATTATTATTATTATTATTATTATTATTATTATTATTATTATTATTATTATTATTATTATGGTAAGCTTTTTACTTTTTCAATTAATAATGCAAAATTGGTTAATAAGTATTTTTAGGCACTAATCATACTTTGAGGTTGTCTTAACAAAGCAGTTAAGAGGAACTTCTCTGGATGACTCCAACCTTTGCCTGGTTTCCAAATGATCCAGCATGGTAATTTGTGTTGGGAAGTTAAAATCAGCAGATTATGATGCAAGTCATCCTATATCCCTGTATGCTATTGGTTATGAGGAACAAGTGTCACTTAAGTTTCCATGAGCTGATTCCATGGTCTTTTGGATAGAAGCACTCCATCTTAAACCAGGTTTTCTGCTGAAAAAATTAAATGCTTTTTAAATTGCACCATATTTATTTCATTATATGATAAGAATTCCATTTGATGTTCTTGCACCTCTTGGAAGCATGGTAATAAGATATTTTTGTATATTTGCTGTTCCCCATAACAAAAGCCAGATAAATGTAATGGTGAAGGAAGTAATAAATCTACCTGAGTTTATGGCTTGTCCCTGTTCAAGTAGCAAAGTTAATACAAAAGATTTCTTCAAGCATAAAAAGGATAAAATGTGATAAAATGAAATAGCTAAGTGAACCTAGAGGAAAAATATATCATTGCCTGTTAATTTTAGACAACATATTTTTCCATAGAACACACTCACTGGGGGTTAATACTGTTTTCTTGAAAGCAATTACTCTGCTGTGCAGTACATTAAACTGCAGAAAAACCACACCAATAAACAGGAATAATAACAATTCTTAAAAGTGTCCCCAGTGTGCTGTGATGTATCCATTGTTAACTCACATATTAAATCTAAACTGTTCAACAAACGCTGTAGAATGTATCTGCAGGGCTTAATCCAGCTTTTCGCATTTAACATCCTTAACAGTAAAAAATTGGCTGCAACACTGCAGTTTCAACAATAACTCTCACAAAGTTTATTTAAATTTTCAGGATACAATTTTAGAAACTAAACCCATGTTGAAAAATTAGAGACATGACAGAATAATAAAATATCATAAAACCGAATGGTTGGCCCTTGTCTTGCAAACTATTTTGTATTGCTGCTACTGGGTCATCTGACGTAGGCAGTCTTCACATTTCAGACTTTTCATTCTAGACTATGAAAAATATTACACTATTTAAATCTGTTAATAAAGTGCTTTATCTTTAATAAACACATACTTCAAAAGAAACTTTCTGGAACTCATTAGCCTATTTGACTAATATAAGTTACTTTCTTTCCATTCACGGTTAAGAGGAAAGATCTGTATTTTCTATGGTATCTAAAGAAGAGTGAGACTATTTTGTCTTTGATGATTTTGGATTTCTAAACAATTGTTAAAACATTAACTCTTCAGTGGATAGATTACAAAAACCAAAACACATCCACAAATTCTGAGATCCTCTAATGATTTCAGTATGATAAAAGTAAATATGAACTTTGTTTACTGCATTGAACTAGATTTGACAAATAGCCAATAATTGACCATTTTATGGGTGAATAAATTTTTCCTAATATCCAATCTAAACCTTCCCTGGCTTGTCTTGAGGCACTTTCCTCTCGTCCTATCACTTGTTACTTGGGAGAAGAGACTGATCCTTACCTGCCTATGGCCTCCTTTCAGGTGACTGTAGAGAACATTAGGGTCTCCCTTCAGGCTGGTTTTCTCCAGGCTAAACAACCCCAGCTCCCTCAGAGCTCTTCATGAGACTTGTGCTCTTTTATTTATACTTGTATGAATAAATAAATTTATATGAATAAATTTATTTATTCATACAAGTGACCTTGGCCCATTGATCCAGCCTGCCCATATCACTGTGCCGTGCCTTTGTACCCTCCAGCAGATCAACACATCCACCCAATTTAGCGTAATCTGTGAACTGACTGAAAGTGCATTCAACTCCTGATCTGTATCATCGAAAGATGTTAAACTGTCCAGAGCCCAGTTCTGGACCCCAGGGAATAGGGTCTGTCTCTCACTGTCCCCAGTATTGTCACTCACCTCCTCGTGGGGCAGAGGAGCTCCTTTACATGGGCTCACCACCCCACGCTGTGCTGACTGCTGCCAGCAGTCCTGGCAGCACAGCCAGGCACACTCTGCACGGTGCCTGCGCTGGTGGCTGCAGAGCCCGGGGGTGCCGTGGATTTCTCCTGAGTGGATACCATTGCTCACTGCTGGGGCTGGCAGGGCACAGCTCCTGCCCAGCTGTGCACAGTGCCTTGCCGTGCCCTGTTTGCTCACCCTGTGGGTGGCACTCCTGTAGCTAAATACCTAAGGCCTTCTTCTATGCATGTGGGGGGCTCAGCTGCTGCTGGCTCCTGCCGGGTCTCATCCAGCATGTTAGCATGTGGCTCCTGACAGCTCCCATGGCTCCTCCTGAGGTTCTCCCACCTCAGGAAACCCCTGAGTGCACCATGCTAGAATGCTCTGCTGCTGATCATGCCAGCACCTGAGGCACTCATCTTTGGTACTGATATAATAAGCATATTTATATAGTCTGATATAGAAAACCTATTTATAACTCCAAAAATGCTCATCAGGGTTCAGAATTAATGCAGTATTCTACTGCATGCTATAATCCAGCCCTTTTGACAGATTATGCAAAATGCTGAGCATATCCTGAGGTTGCTACCCATCCACAGAAGTTACAACTGTTCAGAAATTTTGCACAGAAAATTCTGGTCTGGGTTTGGATTTTTTGGTTTTTTTTCCTGTTTGTGTATGTGCTTTATAAAAAGCCAGTGGATCAGCAAAAATAAAGAAAGTGTTGCATAGCAAAGAATTCATCGATATCATTTTCTTAGGTGACATTGACTCACTTTTCAATTGTTGTTTTAGGTATTCCTGTACCATTACTCCCTATAGCTGTTTAGGTATTTCTTACATATTGAAGATTGCCACTCCTGAATTATGTCAAATACTTGCATGCTTCCATTTTACCTGCAAGGGTAAAAACTGATAATGAACAGGTTAAAATATTAACTAGCCTTTGTTTAAAAGGTATGATTTTTGATCCAAATTGTAGTTACTCTGAAAGCTGCATATTTTGGTCAGAAAGAATCTGTTTAATAGTAGTTTTCCTTCTAGGCTGAAATTGCAAAAGTATGTCACATTATCAAGAAAAAGATGCCCTGTGAAACTCTTTCTTAGGTGCATTCTTCAGACAATTTAACTTAGATTTCATCAATCTATTTCCAATCTCTTTTTATAACTCTTGAGATCCTGCCTCTAGGGATCTCATTAATAACTACATATTAGGTTATGAGAATCTTCTTCCTTTTTTTAAACTTACTAAATTTAAAGTATGTAATTGTATAGTCAGAATTCTCAGTATAAGAATCTATATATAATGCAAGCTCAAAGCTATATACAGTGTAGGAGAAAACAAAATTTGATATATATTGTTGTAAGTCTTCAACAACCCTGAGACTGTGAGTAGCATTATATGATATATTGTCTCACTTTGCAACAACATTGCAACAATAACATAATAAAAAATAATTTTGCCAATTGATTTCTATTGGCATTTTAATCTCGAAATTATCCATGACTAATTGTCTTACATCAAATACTCCAATTTGTATAATTTCTGTGTTTTCTTATGCTTTTGCTTGCAATTCCCTACTGCTATACTGTATATGGGTTTATGTCACATCAAATTAAAAGAACTGGAAAACTTTGTGTGACTTTAATTTCTTCTCAGATCTCAAATTAGTTATATTTTATTTACATGAGGCCTGAAGCAAAGCCACTTTCAGTTAGTAAGAGCTGACTTATTACTAAGAAAAATGGGTTTAGATTAAGGTTTAGTGTTTAGGTTAACCCTAGGTAGATCCAGGAATCAATAACCAAGTGTTACCATTGATACGAAGGAAAAAAATTCCACCTTTCAACTGTATTATAAAAGTCACTTTTTCCCCCCAAACAATATTATTTGAGCTAATTTGCAATTTTTTGCAGCAGTAGGCTTGAGGATCTCACAGAATAACACAGGGTACTAAATATGAGCTACATAAAATTTCTAGATATATCAAGGGGCAATTCAGAAATTTAGTTTGTGTCAGTATTAAATCTAGCTGCTTCTATTTGCACAAAACCCGAGCTTTTTGTCAGAATTGCTATATCCACCTTACCAAAATTCTCATAGGTTTTGAAAAACAGCTTTCTGTGATAAGGAATAAAGCAGTAATAGCACAATGGCTCAATCTGTGAGGGCAAGATTAGTCTCTTATTCACTGAGTGATTTCCAATTGCCAGAAGGGACTGACTGTTGTAAAGTGCATTTATGAGCAACATCTTCAGCGAAATTGAATAATAATGTTTCTGTGGACCTTAAGCATTTTGTGAAGGATATGTGTTTTTCCAAACTCATTTCATTTTCATAATCATCAATGAAGTGTCTCAATACAGCAAAACCATTCTGTTTTTACAAATGATCCTGGACACCTCCTGGGAAACATTTCTTTATACAGAATGTATAAAGAAGCCCCATTCAAGTAAGGAATCTAAGAAGAAAAGGTCTGACACTTTCATAATTTGTTCTCATTTCTGTTCTGAAAAGCTTGAAAAGTAGGAGAAAGAGAAAGCAATCTGGGCACACGTGGATTTCTGTGATTAGGCATTTTATATACACTTTTCAACTTCTATTGCTTATTCCTGTGAAACATTATTTGCACTGCAGGTCCTTACTGAGAGTAGCTTTCATTTTAGCTGGAAATTTCTCCAGGGAAGGCTCTGAAAACCTGAAGCTCCATTTGTACCATTTTTTATTTTGTACTTCTCAACCTATGGAGTCGATTGAAAAAAGCATCTTTTAATGCACACATTTTAAATATGAATATTTTCATTCCTGGTGTGAACATTCATTCTCTTCCATTTGATAGACCTTTAAAATATTATTCTGGATTTTTAGAATTAGCAAGCGACAGTGTTCATAAAGTCAAAGAACCTCTGGGTTATCTAAAAGGAAGATGTGAATTAAACTTTATTTAAAATTTCATGTCTGATACACTTCATTAAATAATCATTGCATTTGTCAGAGGCAAAGAGGAAAAAGAGAATGATATCTTCTAAGAAAATATCTTAACAGATTTCTGGAGTATTCAACCACAGTTCGATTTTTGCTTCTCTGACTTTCTCTTCTTGCTTCTACATTCATGAGGTGGTGGAGCACAAAGGAGGGTTTTGTTTGCCTTGTGAAGATGTGTAAAACAGTGTCTTCTAGGCTTATGGAAAGCTGAATTACAGGGAAAAAAAAAAAAAGGAATGTTCTGTTTCAGGGAGGAAAATTGTCCAGAAAGCAAGGTAGTCTCTTAAGTAGTACTTCTGTGTTGCTGTTACAGAGATTGTTCATACTGCTTCCAAGGATTTAACATCTTTTGTGGCTGATTTTCATTGTAAACAACCTGAATTTGGCCTGACAGCAGAGCTCATCTGCCCTTTTAGCTGATTAAGAGATGAACCCTTGCCATTTTAGCTACTTTATGTCAGCCTTAAAGCATCACAACCTGAAAAGGAAAGACAAAGCTTCAAGTGTGCTGGCTAAACCTAGGTGTAAAGATAGGTTTTTCCTCCCCAGAAGAACAGGACAGTATACTCTGATATTTACAATGATCCCACATGAAAGCATATTTATTGTATGCCACTGTTAGCCTTCAGTAAATTGTCTAAATTCACTTGAATTGTCCTAAACTAGAGTAGCTTTCATGCACCCAGCCAGGTTTAGGCTAGACACAAGATTGTTGATGGGTAAAGGACAAGCAATAGTAGTATATTATAAGCATTAATTAATTTGCTTCTAACACATGAAGATCCTGAAGATCCTGTAACTGGCAGGTGCAAGACTATTCATTCAGTGATTGTGTCTTGCTAGAAAAATGCCTAATTTCTATTAGTAATGGATTTTCAAAACTATCATCTTTAACTGTGCTCTGTTGCTGCTGTCGCATTTGCAAAACTTGTAGAAAAAGAACAAATACTAGCAGCTGTGGTGATATTCTTGGGGTTTCTTGAAAGTTTAAACATTTTTGTTGAAACCCTAGCTGTGCTTTGTTTTAAACCAGGAGTGTAAAAATTGAAATGACAGAGTTGTAATAGTGGTTGATGGTGCTGCTTCAAAATGAAATCCCTATCCAGTATGCCCACTGTGCTTAAGCTGTTGCGTCTGTGAAGTGAGCAGCATCAGTCACAGAGGTAAGCATCCTTGCTGAGCTCCCAGCAGCATACCAGACCCAATTTTGTTTTATGCTACAAAACATAGATGAAAGATATCTATCTTGAGAAAGAAGGCTATCAATTGTAAAGGATTTTTGAAAAATATGAATGAAACTCACTCTCCTATGACTTTTAGAATCACTGCAGCAGCTAAAAACCCTGCCTCAGGCATAATACATACAGTCTAGTGTAAGCTGTAAAAACTCCAAGCAAAAAAACCCAAAACTGTCAACATTGCCCAAATCCAACACAGATACACACTGATAACACCAGACAAGATGCTTCTCTGCTCTAATTTTGCAACTTTTTTCCCTTTGCACTTTCTGCTCTGCTGCTGTGGAAAAACATTACTGAAATGCCTTCAAAGCTGAACAACTGACACTTTTCACTTCAGAAAAATGAAAAAATAAAAGAAAAAGTTGTTCTTTTATGCTTGTCGATTTCTGCTTGATTCTTCTGCTGTCTGCAAGTCATCTGCAATGGCAATTCATAGCACTAATCAGCCAGTGTGAGCAAAAAATGTCAAAAAGAAACAAAGCCCATCAGGTTTTGCAGCAGGTAATTATTGTACCCAATGTAGCAGTTAATTATTGTCTTATTTTCCATCTAAGCCAAAAAAAAGGTTAGTGTTTTGAGAAGGAGGAAGCAATTTGAAAGTCATATTTTTTGGTCAGCTTTCTTTTCAGCTTCTAAACCCCTGCCTGCTCTTTTGAAGTGCTGTCTTTCCTAGCTCTTGCAGTTAAGAAAATACCTGCAGTTCTGTAAATTTCACTTTGCTTTGCCTTGGAAACAGAGTTCTATAGGGTACTAAGTTAATATGAAATAAATCAAATCAAGAAACTGATTAATTTTGTGATCAGGATGAAATTGAAAGAAATTAAACATTCTAAGGCAATGTTAGTTTTCATCATTCACAGTGTTCTCCAGTCAGTTTCATCTGTCTGGAACAAACAACGAGTTTTCCAAAAGGATAAATCATATCTAGAAACTAAATTATTGGAAGAAATGAATCTACAGAGACATATATAATAATTGCTTGAGTAGGAGCATTAGATACTATAGATCAACTTATTAGCAATAAATGTGTCCAAGCCTAATAAAAAATAGATGTTGAATTGCATAGAAAAGACAGTTGGTCATAGCATTCATTTATGTGTTGTACAGTTTTTATAGGATGGCAGCAGGGACTATCTCAGGTTGCTGTCAGATGCACTCTTGTATTACTTGTCCTACAAGAAGCTTATAATAAGCAATCTAAACCATGCCAAAGCAAAGAAGAACTATGTACTAGATAACACAAGACACTGAAAATGAGGAAAGCTTAGGTTAAGAGATCATCCTGTGCAGAATTTGTGTGTGATCTTGTTGAATTGAGCAGCCCTCACAAATTTATTTCCCCATTTGTAAAAAGGAAATTGTACTTGTCTAGAAAGTTATGAAGTTCAGCCTAATCATCTTTGTCAAGAGTCTTTAAATTCTTGTATACCAGACACTGCATTATTTATTGTATTCATTCACCATTTATATTTTTATTTATAAAACAAAATTTGAAATGTGAAAGAGCAATTTAGATGCTATGATGTATATTATGCAGGTTAAATTAATGCTAAATCAAAAGTGTTTGACTGATTTTTATTATGCCAGGACTAAAACAACTTGGAAAATTTCTGTTGGAATACTTTTCAATGGGAAATGTCAATAAAATTGATGTTTGAAGTCTGCAATTTTGAAGCATTTACTCTTTTTCTTTGGTCACGAAAATAAAAGTTAATTGCAAAGAGGTAGTGAGCTAATAGGGACCAGGAGTACTTTCTTTTCCTGCCAGTGAGGCTTTCAGCAATTTCACTTGCCACCAGTAAAACTGGCAGGAATTTTGCGCAGGACTCAAGGCAAAATATTTCTCTTTATGGTATATCAAACCCAAATTTTCCTGGGAATCCCTTTTCTCATAAAAGTTGTATTTTTAGTTTATATCCTGAACCTGAATGACAAAGATTTCTATTATTTTAGAGGGATATTTTTAATTTTTGGTTTCTGTTATAGAAAAACCCATTAATCAATTGGGAAAATAGACTTAGGTATTTCTGAACATTCTGCTAGAGCACTATACATGCATATGTCATTGAAGAGCTTTGGTTTAACAGGAGAAACCAATTTATACCTCTATAGCAAAAGGCAGCAGCTCTAAGTAGTGACTTATCAGAAAATCCAAGCACTTTCTAGGTGTGTGACATCTTCAGTGTTTGAATTTCTGTTGCAGAAGATCATATGTATTTTAATAATTCCAGTCACGTTGCAACACATTCTGCTGTCTGTAATATCTGCTCAATATCATGGGACTTTGTGAAAGTAAGGGAAAATGTTAGAATGTAACAGGATATAACTCAGAGAACATTCACTAATTAATCTTCTTCCAGCTTACATTAAACTGATGTAATTTTTCTAGGAACTGTTGCTGAGAAAGTTCTATGACATATTATGTAATTGCTCATTACTTTCACAATATTTCTATTTCTAAGACTGGAAAGACGAGAGGAAAGCTGGCAACTTCTAGTAGTTTCATCCTTGGATTTATGAAACAATTAAAAATTATTTTAATAGGCCCTAAAGCCATAGAAAAACTTTTGCACTGAAATCTTATGACAAGGGGTTATATTTGTAGAAAATGCACAGTACTTTATAGAGAAACAAAAGAATGTTCAGTTGCAGAAGGTCATAAAAGAACTAGTTCATTTTTTCAAATATTGTACTATCATGGATATAGGTTTTCCCAGAGCTGAACTTTAACAAGTTATGTTGCTATGCTAAAGAATATCATTTCAATTTTCCAGCAGGCACACATAAACCTTGCGTTTTTCAAACTGCAACACTGAACTCTTTGCTCATTCTGAAATCAGGTCTTGTCTGGAAAATGTACTTTTGTCATTATAGCTGGGTACTTTGAGGTTTATATTCTGTTGATAAGTACTCTAAGTAATTCCCCTCATTTAGGTATGACATGTCAGTAGAAAAACAAAAAAAAGAAAAAAAAGGAGGTGAATTCGTGGGTTGATGGAATATGTAGAGGAATGGGAGATAATGGGAGATGACACAAAGATAAGAATATAAAGGTTTTGCCACATGGAAAATACTTTGCACTCATAGTCCTACATTTGCTTTCTGCTGCTGCTCCAAATTAACCTCTTTTGTCTTTCTTATTCCCAGTATCCATCCCAGATACTTTGAGAAGGTTTAACTGCAAACTGAACATTGAACATTACAGCTGCAAAATCCAGGTGCTCTGCTGTGATATACATTTTTCTAGCAAAAGCATCTGGATGCTTGGCTGGCTGCACCATGGAAAGAACTGGCTCTAACATTGCTTGTATTGGCATGCAAGGAAATTGCCTAAGGATCAGTCTGCTGGGGCTGGCTGGGATATGCTGCCCAGCTGGAGGCCGTAGTCCTTTGATAGGTCCGTCATTGTCAAGAATTTGATCAAGTTTATGTACTTAAGAGAAGAATCCTGTTCAAATTTCTCATGATCTCTTCCACATGTAAAGCCTTATTACAGTATAAAGGATCTTGTACAAAATCACTGAGTAGAGATATAAGCAAATTTTAAGGACCCACTAGTTTGGCCAGCTCTTTCACAATCCTTATACTACACAATATGTCACGGAAAACTGCATTTCTGCGTTGTGTCAAGCTTTTTTTTTTTTTTTCCAAAATAAAACCATTGTGAGATAACTGATTTACATTTATATATTTTAATCTGAGATGTAAATAACTTCCACCAAAAAATCCACCAAAATGTCCTTGAATTGTTAAATGAAATAACCTGATGAGCTAAGTCTGGCAAAGTCTTTCAAACATACCTCTTATGGCCATGCAGACTGAAGACTGAAAATATTTCCTTTCACTTAGACACTCAAGAATATAGACAAGAAGTTCAGGAAACCTCTGGTAAGGACATGAAAATAAGTGAAAGGATTAATAATATTGGTTCTAGGCATATAATAAGCTGGGAAAATAATTTTTTTTCTTCAATCAATAATAAGTTTTTAGAATTTATTTTTCTCCCTTTTTCAAAATAAAGACACTCAGTAACAAAAAAGACCAAACAATAGTGGTTAATCCAGAATGAGTGCACAACTCAGAACTCTTCTGTGTACAGTGGAAATTTTGGCAAAACAGCTGTGTGGATAAGATTAATGATCATGTATATGCTTTTTTCCTTCCTCCAATGATTGCTAATGTTTCTGTTTCTTCATGTGTTTTCTTCCACCTTCTGCAGCTGGAAACTTCTTGTGTATTGTCCTAAATCCATGAAAGAGATGCATCAAATGCAGTTCTACATCACTGGTTTGGAAATGCTCCTCTATAAATACTTTGTGAAGGCAGAGAAAAGGGTACAGAGATCATTTGAATACTCTACAGCAGTTTGCCAGGATCCCAGTTTCATGTAGCCTGCAAGGCAACTAAAGTGAGCCTAATTTTAAATTACAAAATGCCTGAATATGGAAAAATATCTTGCTCTGCATATGTTGATGCTAGTGAAAGTATTTTCTTTACAGTAAAACCTTTTTCTTTCCTCAGAAAATATTTTATTAATGTGACAGGGAATGAAAAAAAATCACTACCTAAAGATGATTCCTGTGATTTCCTTTGTTGAAAATCTCCATGCCGATCAGAAAGACTTCCTGCTAGGTCCAATATTATTATGATTTTGAGAGGAGAAACAACTTGTACAAGTTGCCAGGCCAGATTTATAAACAATTGCAAATTATGGCTGACTATTTTAGTGGCAAATAACTAGGAACAGGTGCAGAGTCTACCTACCAAAATTGATTAATGTTAGGGCATTCCTGGTCTGGAATTATTTATTTACTGACAATGGACAATTCTTCATTTAGTTCACACATTCATATGGTCACTTCTTTACCTTTGCATTTCTGTGATCAAATCACCATAAAAAAAGGCAGGCAGTATATTTAGGACCTCTGAATATATACACAGGGCTTATAGATTTCTCCATTAACTACATCAAGCTCTTAAATTCCTAACAGAATTTATGCACTGTAACTGTCTAGCTAGAAAAGGTATACTCTTTCAGACATTTCAGTATCTAGGATATTTCTTGGTGATCTGAATGAGGTCATAACGTCTATTAATTTGATTTCTTCTCAACACCGAAGAAAGAAATTTAATTTGTAGCATCAATGACATTCTAAGACACTTCATGCCATGACATTCTCTGATACACCTATAAAATATTTCATTAATTTTTCTTCATAGGTTATCCCATAGAAATTGCAAATACTATGTATTATAATATTAGTCATTATTTCTCCCTCTGCTTCTGAATCTGCTTTGAACTTCTCAGGTGAAAAGAAAAGAAGTCCACTCAGCACTGTGCATGGTGTCTTTGATTGAGCAACCATGTGATAAGGAAAATATTGTCACGTTTTCATCATGTTAGTTAAAACTTCCTTTTAACTCAGGAAGCAGGGAGCAAAGAGCAGGGTTTTTTTTTTTTTTTTCCCATGTATTCATATACCTGAAACATTCAATTGGGAAACATGTTCAATGTTTAATGATGCAATCAGTTGCCCAGAAAAAGCACAGACCCACCCCCCCCCCCCGCCCCGCCCAAGTTTAATGGAAGTTCAGAGCTGTGTGTGGGCAGCTGTACTGCTTCCAAGGGTTTGGGGACTCAGCAGGAAAGTGCAGCAAGGAATAAACTGGCATCACTTGAAGATTGTCCCTTTTACACCTTGAGGTCCTGGATCTAAGCCTGCTGTGGTGGTGTTCCAGCACAGGCTCTTCCCAATTGGACTCTCTGAGTTGTATAGCCAGGCCAGCTCCCAGGGAATCAATCTTTCACGCTGATCTTCTGTGCCCATTAGGGCAGAAGGAGTGTAATGGCACTTTCCAGATGGCATTCTGGTGCAGTGTTATATATCAGCTAAAACCCCATGCAGGCAAGGCCAGAGCCTTGCTTTAATGTGTTACTTCTTCCAAATGTGGGTAAGTAAAGCAGAAACCCAAGTGCCTCTGTAGGAGCCAAACTAAGTCTGGCATGACTGTTGCTGACATAAAGTTAACAATCCTTCCTCACCAAAACTGTATTTTGCAGACACACAGAGAACAGGAGCTCTCCATACAGCCCTTTTCAGTAGCCACATAAAGTTTTCTACTGCTAATGGTCTGTGCCTCACAGTTACTGGCCAGCTCTTCCAGGGATTGCTTGGCACACTGCAATTTGGGGAACAAAGGCATGCCAGGAGCCATTTGAACAGTTTAATTCAGCAATGTAATTCCAGGGCATGGCAATGGTACCCATTGCTGCCTAATGTACTACTATGGATGCTACATAGTTTCTAGGTTTAGTCCTTAGCCCAGCCCCATATTATTAAGGTTAGTGGAAAGTTGATGGCAGTCCACATTAGGCAATAAATACTACTTCCATATGCTAATATCTCACTATCTTGCTTTTATATAACTTTTAGCACATGCTTCCTTTAGGTCAAATATACTTTCCAGAATTTCACAGGGATGATGGAATTAGAGAAAAAAGAATGAAGGATCTTCTCTACATCCCTTGTTGCTAGAAAGTGCCCTTTTTACTGTAGTAGCAGAGATATCATCAATAGCTGTATTAAAAAACTTTATCCTTCCAAAGTGCTTTACAGAAATACTTAGATTTCAGCAGCTTTGCTAATATGTAAAGTTGCAGCTTTCTTTTTCCTCCCTCTGTAGAGTGAAAGAAATAATGTGATAACACCTTATCTGATGTAATCTGCTGACACTTAGTTTTTAACTGTTTAGATACATATATATTTTTCCATTATGCTCTTTCAGTATGATAGCAATGGGGAAGGAATGTAAGATCTGAGTAGCGTGGGTGCTTCATTGCCTAGCTTCTTGAAATTAAACAGAAAAAAGAGTGCTTTTCCTACCCAGTGTGACAGGTCTTATGCAAATTCTGTGCTCAGCATTCAGTCCATCAGACATGCAAGACTGCTTCAGAATTTCTAAAGGATGTTGTGCCGCCTTCTTTGATTAACATGATATTTTAGTAAAGGATAATTTCTTGAATGTGGAGCAATGAGAAGAACTTAAAAACAACAACATACTGCAAAACTTATTTGAAATATACATTGGACTAATTTTGATATAATATACAATGCAAATGTTGTATCCAAGGCAGTAAAGGTTTAATGACTAAATTAAGAACTTTTCTATTAATTCTTCAGTAGTTTATAGGATTAAAAATGTGAATTTATATTAGGTTTATTGAAATTACTGGTGCAAATTAAAAATGGCTTTTCTAAAATCCTGCATTTGCAGATCAGTGATGAAATAACAAACCACCTGTTCTACCAGAAGTCTTTTTCTATGTTTTCTATGTTCATAGTAAGTTAGAGAATTGGCAGCTGTCGACACTTAAAAATTATCTGCAGGAAAATGCAATAATGCATCTATATTGATTTCCAATGAAAAATCTGTAAGAGTTCCCTCTGAACTTTTTTCAAGAAAGTTATCTGGCTGAGATTTGGTTCACATCTTTTAATGTATTTTTCTTGTTGTTGTTTTCTTTGAGTATATTTGTCAAGGTTTATTGTTTGTTTCAGAAATGAGATCCAATTTTAAAAAGCCTAGCCAATGGAAAAATCGTGCAAATGAATACAAAAAATTCCTTAGACCTTCTATAGAAAATTAAAGTGTTGTGCCATCACTGTGCACCTAATCCCTGCAGCTTTCATCCAGACTTTTGTTTAAAATAACCCTCCATATCTGTGTGGGTGAATTGTTCTAAAAAGTAGGTAGAAATTGACATAACAGCAATGGCATTTACTATGTACACAAATACTGACATAGATTATACATTTATGGAATGTTGAAATTCAAAGAAAAACAATGGAAAGAAATTTCCAAAAAGTACAAATTACACCACACCTGTGTATGCAGCTTACATCTTGATTAGTGTGACAGTGCTTAGAAGGTTTGCTGTTTTAGATGTTAATAAAATTATCTTTTTTCTTTGGCTTTTGTAGCAGCAAATAATGAGAAAATTATCAATAGCATGCAGAAACATGGGAAGGCAGTTGAGGGATTGCTGTATAATAAACCACCTTCAGCAGAGGCTGCTCATCCCAGGGAAACAGTGCATGAACTAGAGGACATGATGGGACTGATTCTACTATAAGGATGTAAACCTTAAAATCATTCAAAGTATGAAATTCCCAAGCTCAAATCTTAGATTCATGTGTATAGAAACTGCCAGGACTGGTTCAGTCTTCTAAAACATATTAGGTCCAAAGAAGTATTTTGCATATCATTTTTACATGGAAACAGAATAATCATTTTTGTTACTACTGAATAAGAAACACATTCAGACTTAGGCTGAGTGGTTGAGAGTGTGAGGGTGATGGAATTAAATAAAGAAATAAAATCTTCCCTGATGAAAGATTCATTTTGGAAAAGGATCAGTCCTTTAAGTTTAACCTGTAAAAAGATGAATGTAGAATAGTTTATCACTGAAACAATTCTATAGAAAAAATTATCTGTTTTTTACTTTAAGCTGACAATCTGCTGCAGCAAGGAATTTCTCAACCTCAAGGAATAACCTTGAGAGGCATTCTTATTCAAGGGGAGGTCATGGCATAAAAGATCTTAGGGAGAAGGGGAGGGGAGTCACACCACCACACTGTTCTAGTTGCATAGTAGTACTCAAGATTCTCACTTTTCTATGTGTTACTAGATATTGACAGAAGCAGTTGGGCTAAACTGGTAAAAGCAGAGTAAGAGTTGACTCTTAAAACAGTGACATAATTTGAAAACCTGCATTTGATTTGTGGAAACTTTCATGAAATATTTGCCTTATCTTTTGCACTGAAAAGAATTTTGATGACTTTATATCAAGCGTGTAAAAATAAAATCCCTTTAAAGAACTTTTCAGGATAGAATTAAGCAGATTTTTTTATCTCTGCCTTGAAAAAACTGCAGGAGAGAAAGTTGAGCTTGTCAAAATAAATGAGCATCTTAAGCCCCGAATATATAATATTCTTCTTACGGAAAATAAATTTGTGACAAAAGATCATCACCCTCTGCTGCCTGTGAACAAGATGCAAATATTTCCTTTTGAAGTTAATCAGCTGCATTACTTGGTTTATCTGACTGTCAGGAGATTTCTGACCTTGCTGGCAGTGATCAAATTCACTGCTTTTTTAAGGTTTTAGCCATGAATGAATAGCAGTCACATAGGAAGAGAAAGTCCTGGCAGCCATGGAGGAAGCAGAGACTGTTAAAGGTCTGGGGTTCTGACCTGCTGGTTTTGGGAGCAGGTAAATCACTGAGATCTTAAAAGCTTCGATTAGAGGTTTTGGCAGGATTTTGCACACTGTTGTTTGGCAAGGCCATTTCCTCATGGTGCTGCCCTTTCATACAACAAAGCAAGAAGAAAAGAAAGTGACAGTGTCGTCAGAGATGGATATATTTGGACAAAAGCATCTGAAAGACTTTGTATGTGCTTCTGGAAGTAATCCAGTGGAGTAAAAAGGGTATAAAACTCAGTGCCAGCCTTTATTTTTGTGGGTTTGCCAGTTTCAGTGGTTTTGGGCTGCTGCTACTGTTCAAGCTGTTCCTTACTCTAGTTAGCTAGAGGCAAGGACAGGTCATAAATTATGTTATTTCTGACCTCCCATCATTCCAGATCACAAGTGCAGTGTTCATATAAGTATCAACATTATTTTCCTCTTTTTGATTTGTTTTATGTTTTCTTAAATTGAGGAATTTGTACTCAGCCTCCACTTTTGGTTAAGGTGATGTGTGATGGGAGTCATATGCTACATGAGAGGGATTCACTTAGGAAATTGAAAACAATCTTCAAAACTTATATCTTGAAAAAATGGGTAGTGGTAGAATGATATCAGAGTGACACATATTAAATACATATTTTTTTTTTAAAATGTACTTTCACTTTCAAACAAGAAACTATTCCTAAATGTATCTCTTCCTGAAGAAAGAATGTCTACAACTTTAAAGAAAATGTCTATAGTTTTAAAAACCCACTTAACTTTAAATTTTCCTGGAAGCACTGTGTTTTAAGTAGCTAATTTTCATCCTTCCCAACAAAGTAAGTAGAGCGTTTTCAAAAATGCATTTTTTTCCCTGCAAAACCAGAATAATTAGGTGTCTCTATGTCTATATTTGTATGTAAATGCATGTTTATTCTTAAAAAAAAGATGCTGGCTGCCTACTAATGTCCTAGGCTTCATCACAGCACCCCAGTAGTTCATGTCTGTAAACTGGTTTGAAGATTGCAGTTGGAGTGTTCCAAACCTCTGTCATTTGTTGAAAAGTTGACAGCATGTTACTGGTAAAATAAAGGCCTTTCCTGTCACTCAGCCTCTACTTGTACATGTCTCTCTATAATTTAATTAAAGAAGGAAGATGCTTGTGTTTACTTTTCCTGGTAACAATATTTTTATGATCATTTTCTGAATCCATATTCTCCATTTTGCTTTATAGTTCTCAGCTCATTTAATCTGTATAACATCAATCTGACATAAAAATAATCAAAGTGTAGAGTTTAGGTTTAATCTCCTTTTTTGTTCAGAAGGCCCTACATTTGCCATCTCTTTTAGAAGAGATCTTCACTCAGTCTGTGATAAGAAATTTAAATTAAAATATTTACATTGCAGTTTTTAAAGATAACTTATTTTGGTTCCATTTTAGAAAATTGTTACCTCCTATTTTTATCCCTGAGGGAAAAAAAACATTATATCTTCTGTCAATTTATTTTTATTCTTAAGTGTTACTGTAGAAGTGTCAAAATAATTAGGTCAAGTGGTGGTAATAAGCCCAACAGAAATAAATAACTCATCTTGTTACTTGCCCTATGATTATTCAACTGTAGTTTGCAGTTTAAATTTTGTTAAATTTATGACACTAGTTTAATACATTGAAGACAAAAATAGAATTAATTTTATGTAATACATTCATTAGAGGTTTCTGTCTTTGTTTAAGAAGATAGCAAATCATTAGCTCCATCCTCCCTCCTGCTTTTTTCCTAAACGAGCTGAGGAGGAATCTGTCTAACCTCAGCATCCTCTGAAAATTAAACAGAAAAAAAGATGTTGGAATGACTACAAATTTGAAATTTGCCTGGCCATAGGGAAATTTTTATTAATGAGATAGGATAATACAATCAGCTAGTTTAAATCATAGAGTTATATTGGCATGTATGTTTTTTACAAGATAATTCTTCATATTTACACCATTTTCTATTAACAGTCTAATTCAAAATGCTTTTTTAACAATAGATGTAGACATAGAAAAGTACATATCTGCAAACACACATATTGTGTTTGGCTCATTTTTTACTTTAAATGGCATAAAATTCCAGGATCATAAATCACAGTAATGAAGACTATGGTTATACCATTACATTTTTGACAGGTATCAATATTAAAGATATTTCATCAGTCTGTAATCTCAAACTATGTTCAGATATGAAATAGATACCAGGAATGTCATCTTCTCTGAAGAAGCAATCCTGAAACTCCTTCTCAAACTGGGTAAAGAAAAGACAAACACAGGCAAGTTCTTGCTTTCTTTGCTTTCTTGAACAGGAAAGCTTGACCTTGGTATTTGAGAATCAGAAAGAAAGGACAGGTAGAAAATTTTTATTCTTATGGTCTCAGAACTACTCTTTGCAGAAGTTTTATCCATGTCTGGCTTGAGGTGTATCATAATGTGAGTCCTATGCCAAACCATTAGCATCAAGATGAATTTCTTTCTGTTAGAGCCAACAGGCTTTGGATCAAAATGCAGCAGAGTCAGCACTGCAGATTCTCCACATCATTTTTCTTCACCCCTTGTTGGAAGATGCTGCAGGTACTCTAAGACATTGTTACTGGGATCTACACTTAGAAAAATCTATAGAGACTACTTTTCCCTCACTCCATCGGTACAGAATCACAGAAAATGCAGAGTTGGAAGTGACCCACAAGGATCATCAAATCCAACTCCCATGCGCAGCACCATCCCTAAGAGTCACACCATGTGCCTGAGAGCACAGTCCAAAGCCTTCTGGAATTCTGTCAGGTTTGGTGCTGTGACCACTTTCCTGGGAAGTTTGTTCTAGTGCCCAATCATCCTCTGGGTTAAAAATCTTTTTCTAATATCAACCTAAACCACCCCGACACAACTTCAGGCCGTTTCCTTGGCTTCTGTCACTGGCCACCGCAGAGAAAATGTCCGTGACTCCTTTCCACTTCCCTTCACAGGGAAGGCGTAGACTGCAATGAGGGCTCTTCTCAGCTTCCTTTCTTCCAGGCTGAACAGACCAAGTGGCCTCAGCTGCTACTCATACAGCTTCCTGTCAAGGTCCTTCACCATCTTCCTTGCTGCTCCGGAAACTCTCTAATGGTTTAAGATCTTTCTTATATGGTGGTACCCAAATTGCCCCCAGCAGCTGAGGTGAGGCTGCCCCACCCAGTGCAGACCAGAGTGGGATAATCCCCTCCCTTGGCTGGTTGGTGATGCTGTGCCTGATGTCCCCTAGACTGAAAGTCATCTTTCCATCTACCAGGACCTCCAGGTCCCTTCCCACAGCTCTATTTTCAACATCTCATCCCCCAGTCTGTCCATACATCCAGGGCTGCCCCATCCCAGGTGAAACATCCAGCACTTTCCCTTGTTGAACTTCATATGGTTGGTCATTGCCCATGGATCTCCCTGATTTGTGAAGGTCTCTCTGCAGGGCCTCCCTGTCTTCCAGGGTGTCAACAGTTCCTCCCACTTTTGTATCATCTGCAAATTCACATAGTATCCCTTCCAGTCCTGCATTTTGAGTCATTTCTGAAGATGTTGAAGAACACAAGGCTGAGAATGGAGCCCTGTGGAACCCCACTAATGACAGGGCCCCAGACCGATGTCACGTCTTACACTATGTACCTCTTACTAAGACTCTTTGTGCCTGACCTGTGAGCCAGTTGCTATCCCATCATATGATGTGTTGATCCAGCTGTGCATTGGATGTTTTTTCCAGAAGGATACTGTGAGGGACACTGTCAAAACTTTTACTGAAATCCAAAAGATTATATCAACCAGTTTTCCTTGATCAGCTAGGTGGTTTACCTTGTCATAAAAGGAAATGAGGAAATCAGTTATTGTATCCTTGCATGCTTACTCAGCTTTTGTATATTCTTCTTAGATATTTTATTCTGGATGATGAATGAATATGAAAAATGTCACCATTTAGTAAAACCACTACACACATTTTGGTAAATACGATTCATAATGAGCCTCTCTGTCAGCAAGTTTCATCATCATTCTTTGCCATGAACTTTTTGCTGCTCAACAGAATTTTGGGTGATGAAAGGGGCTAAAAGGAAGAAAGGAAACAGAAATAGAAAATTTAAACTAAAAGTGGCATCTTAAACCCCCAAATCTGTTTGAAATTCACAAGTATCTTTGTATAACACCTTGACCCTTCAATATTAAGCAAGCATCTGGTATTGTACATGCATGCACTGCCCATGATTCATTAGAAATGCTCATGAGTAAGCATTGACATGGCATTAAGTGTTCTCAAGATTGTGGCATAAATCCAGCCAACTACTGGTGATTGATCTGCATCCACACTCTTCTTGCTGATGGTGGTAGTGGTGTTTAACTGATGGTAGGGTAGGAGGAGACGTGTGCATGTGGCACTGGGCATAGAAGATGTAGAAAGGTAAAATATTTAAATAGTCATTAAGCCTACCAGAAGGCTAGATTTCATTTGTTTTCCATCATCCCTTTCTGCAAAGAGATTATATAAATATTTTAGATAGTAATCAATGAGTAAGAAAGCAAAAAGTAAATAATATAAAGTAACCAGATGACATTGTTAGAAGCTTTGGAAATGTCCCATGAGCCTCCTATTTTAATTTTAACAGTAAATAAATATTGAGATTTGGGAAGAGATTTCTTTACATTAAAAGAAATGCACTACTCTTCTAAGAAAATATAAGTTGATTTGCAAATCATAGCAAATAACCCAGTTACTATGACATGAAATAAAACTGTATGAAAAATTTCTTTTTCTGCTTATTTCTCTGAGGTTTCAGCTGTATGACCTCTTCTAGAGTTTTTGCTCCCTACAAGAATAATTTTACTTCTTCTTGTGAAAAAGAAATAACCTCTCTGTGGTTGTTATTTCATGAAATTATTAATTCAAATTGTAAAAATATATCAGAGTAATAAGTCTTTCACTGTTGGAGCCTATATTCTCTGATCTGACAGTCTAAACTAAAGAGAAAGTCACTTTCCCCACTTTCTTTACAGTCTGGTCACTACTCACACATAAATAGAAATCCTTTATATTCTTTTTCTCTTGATAAAAGTAGAAAAAAGGAGGGGAAAAAGGCAAAAAAGCAAATATTCCTCCTAACACCTGGAGTTAGTTCTGTATTTCTTTAAGTATGGGAATTTTTAGGTACGTTCTCTAACTATTAACCAATAGTTAATTGGTTAACGATTCGAATTAACCAATCAACCAATTTTTTTTTCTTTTCCTTTTTCTTTTTTTTTTTTTTTTTTTTTTTTGTAAATGGCACTTTACCTGGAACACTTTACCTGGAACACTTCAGGTATGCTTGAGACCTTGACTAAATAATACATAGAAATAATTACAAATATTTCTTTGTAGTGCTATACACTTTGTATAGCACTACAAAGAAATACTGTCTATTCACAGCAGAAATTAAAATTAAATTAGAATTAAATTAGAATTAAAAGGCAAGTACTTTCCTCACAGTTTTATTTTTAATTGCTGTCACTACAAGTGAAAAATATTAAAAATCTAAATAGGTTTCAAAGGACTTAGAGTGTTCAGCAGCCTACCTTTTTTTCAATATTCTCATTAGACTCAGAAGACTTTCTGAACCCAGAGTATTTTGGAAAAAGCAGCCTCCTCTTTCTGGAGTGAGGGGCAACACTCAGAAGCACCTGCATGTATGCCTGAATGAAGAGTGACTGTTAAACAGCCCACAGCAGACATATAACTGCAGATTTACTGATGCCTGAAAATTCTGGAAGTTATTCTCATAGACTTCTCAAGATTTCTTCTGGTTTTGAAGCTCTATACTTGAAAAGGACTGGTAGTATAATAGAAATGGGGAAAAAAAAACAGGCCTTCAAGAAGTTACTTTAGTTCCTGGAACAAAACAGAAATCATCTTCAAGTGTTGTGAGATATCCACCATGTTCAAGGGCATGGTTGGACCATTGTGCATTTCAGGTGTAAACTTGGAAAGGGATAGTTGCTCTGAGTCAAACTGTTTCAAAAGGGACAGTGAGGCACCAGATGGGATCTAAGCAAGATCTAACAGGCAAAAGAATTTATAAAATTAATTAAAATATAATGGTAGAGTACTGAGCTTCTTATTTATATTAATAATCAATTAATTCCTATTTATTAATATAAACAGGAAGCTCAAAGTTTTATTTGGCATTGTTTTTCTTTCTTCAAAATGAGAGGCCACAAATATAATGCCATAGATTCATATCTGAGTGGAATCAGATTGCCTTGGAATCAGACTATCTTAGGTATGTTTTCTGTCTCTTAGATGGAAATAAAGACTTTTCAGTGTTTTATTTTGATACAGGCAATCTGGAAGAAGGACAAAATGGCATGTGAGTCACTCTGAATTAATGCAAACATAAACTTTGTGTCATTTGAGGAATGGAATAAATATGGCAGAATTGTCCTTATTTCAACTGAAAAGCTCACTGTCTTCTGAACCATAAAACAAGTGTGTTTTTTCCAACTCCGAATTGCACTGCACTAAAGTAATTCCTTCAGAATAGGATAATAGTATTCCCTAAGCTGGCAGTCTTAGTCATAGTCATAACAGATTTTAGTACAATTTAGTGAGATGTTGAGACTAGTGCATTTAGGGACTGTGAAATAACTAGTTTCAGAACTTTAAATTGCTGCTTTGTGTTCATTTGTAGCTCTATAATATGTATTTTATGAAAAAGATATTACTACTACTGAAATGTTTTAAAACATTTTGTTGTCAAGCTTGTCCCCCTTCAGTTTGAGAATTGTCAACCTGACCATAGAGTATTTCTTACAATATTTTCACCTTAATTCTTGTTAAATTTGCCATATTTCAACTAGGCTAGAAGCTTGCACTTTAGAGGAAAAAGCAGTCATTGTCCTTCTTTTTCTTTATCAAGTATTCCCAGCAGCAATGATGTGCCATAGTGGTGCACATTATGCAAATACACTCATTTGTTTTCATAGTCTCTTTGCATTTCAGAAATTGTTGTGAATCCTCTCCTTGAGTAAAGGCTGCTTTACACCTTAAGTTACTTGGTAACACATATATTTTTAATTTCATATATTTAGAATTTTTTGTCATTTTAATAGTCTGCAGATGAATTTTTTACTTGTATCTTTAATTCTGGAACAAAATGTACATTTAATTTTATTGGTATTAATATTATATTTCTGCGGAGATCTACCAGAAATTCAAGCCCTTTTATTAAAAATTTCATCTGAGAAATTCAAATCACACTTGATATATGAATATTTATTTAAGTGTTCATATGCTCATCCAAAAAAAGTCATTTTCTAGAATATAGCTATTCAAAGTGGAGCTTTTAGCATGACACAAACTTCCATCAGTATGCCAAACCTCAGGAGGAGTGAGGTTGAAGCATTCTGTTAATATATCATGCCAGAAAAATACCACAAATCATCAGTGAAGTCTTTTTCACATGTAGAAAAACTCTACTCTTTTTGACTTCTTTCCATAAAATGAGACTCAAGTGGAAAGAAGGTTTAGTAGCATAGGTCTTTGTTTTGCTAATTGATGAAAAACATGAGCTAGAGAAGACAGATTTAGTTCACTACTTTTACACTCTCCCTGGCAGCTGGTTACAGCCAGGGGTAGCTTAGAGCAGTTCTGATGCTGCTCTATTGCTTCAGACAAAAATCCCTGGCTGACCAAGGATCAGGAGAGATAAAACCAGATTTGCTCCATGCAGATGCTCTGAGGTAACTCCATACAGCTGAGAAGTTATCTCCTATTTTAGGTACATGAGTCATGTCAGTGGCAAGAAACAGACAAGCACCTAATCTCTCTGCAAATCAAAAGACAGTTGCAAAATGTTATTGATTTTTTAAGGCTATTCAACTCAAGTGTCAATGATGGCGACAAATTCAACAGACTTGTTCTGCACTCACTAGGTAGAGAAATTTAACTCACCTGTCCATGGAACTATGTTCCACTAAAAAGTCCATCTCCTTATGTGATGCACATAAACTCCCATTTTAATCTAAATGTATCGAAAAATTCAATACATGTGACTCTCTTCTGGGTCTTGATTAAGAACTTACGCTTTACATTTTTGGGATGATAACTGGACCCAGACTGCTGTGTTGAGATTACAGGTACTGAAGGATACCAGAGCAAGTGTGACATTTTCTCAGTGGATATCTGCTTTAGAAACCTGCTGTAGTAGAAATAGAAATGCATCAATTTAAATCAGAAGGACTGCAACATGGTTTCTGTGCTTATTTTTCATTGTGACACTGGAGTGAATGGTGACCTTACAAGAATATAGACAGATATTTATGAATCCCTTACCTTGGCTGCCAATAAATAATAGCAGGGAACAGCAATCTAAAAACTAATCCACAAGAAAATGAAATGCTGAATGCTACTAAAATGAGTGAAAAATAAATCAATATGAAATTTTTTATCTTTCCTTATGTCCTTTTTTTGAAGGAATATATCCTTTTTCCAGTCGGTCACAGACAAAAATTAGACTGCACTATTTTTTTTTTTTAATAGCTATTTACAGAAGAAATTGTAGGAGTGAAATGGATGTTTAATGAACAATTCTGAGTGTCAATGCAAGGTGTATAAAATTAGACAAGATTTTGTCAAACATGTCATCTACATGTCTTTTCTAGACTTGGAGATTTTGAGTGTTATTCTGGGTTTCTAAAGCTTAAAAATTTTAGAGAGAAAAATATTTTACAACTGATTCATAGAATATCTTTAAGATGTCCGTTGTTATTGGTAAGCATTGGATTCATAGAGGCTTCCCAAATCTACTTTGAAAGCTGTTTAGAGCATAATGTCAATTACCCAGTATCTTAGATTAGATAAATATGGGTGTGCAGTAAGCAAGGAAGAGCACTGGTCTGAGAAGACAGCAGCTTGCAAAGTCAGTTCTGAAGGTCAGAATCAGTGTTGTGGTTAGAACAATAACTTGGCAGCGAAGTTGCAGCTTTCAGTATTCCTTTTTAAGAAGTTGTTTAGAAAGTTGGTTTTAAGTGCAAAAAAATGAAAATTCTGTGAACATTCACAGATTCAGGACTGGTCTAGATGTGATCTTTTTTTCTGCCTGACCTTCAATCCACATCTAGCTCTTTTTCCTTAAAGCTAAAATTATTTCACAATAATTTTCTTGTGCTAATGACAAAAAGCAGCCCTCTAATAATAATCTTCTAACTAAAATCTATATATTTGCTCTAGAGAAAAAGATACAAATATGAAATCAATACAATCTTTCAGAGAAAGAGGAAGAGAAAAAAGTGTTCGTTGATGGTATTTCTCTTCTGCCAATGGATATTTTTATTTTCTACACTTGCATGAAAACAATAGATCTCACTACTTAACTTTCTGTTTGTGTAAAATTTATTCATATGAGTGCCAGTAAGCTCCATTTTAAACTTGAACAATAATTAACATACTCCTTCACTTCTGCCCTCTCTCCCAGTTATTAAGGTGATGATCATATATGTCATTAATGCAATCTACTTAAGGAAATGTACAAAGTAGATGAAAAAGAAAAAAAATCAGTTAATTTAGGCCAAAAAACCACAGTGAAATAACAGAATTGTAGGTAAGTTGGTCAAGCCAATGGTTTCCAACACATTTATAGAATAGACAGTTTCATTTTGTTGTTTAAAATATAATCAGACTTTAAATAATTAAAACATGGAGAAAAAATGATAGATGGATTCTGTGCTTGTCCATTTATTCTGATTTGTGATAGGTACTAGACAGATTAAATAAAACTCAGACTCTCATATTGTGGAAGCTGACACAATTTTGAATAAACTCACTACACCTCCAAAGCCCATCAATACACTGAATTTAACATGAGCTTCCACAATGCAGAAATCAGATGGAGATTTGTTGAATTTGGCCTGAAGATACTTGCTGTATTAGATTTTTAGCAATCATGATGTTATCATATCATAGATTCTTTAGCTAAAAATAGAAGTCTAATTTTTTTGCAGTTCTCTATTATATAGAAACCTCAAACTCCAAAGCAATGATTTATACTCATTCAGACCCAGAACTGAACCCTTTTGGAACTTTTTATTGGGCTTTCTGTTTAATTTTCTTTTTTATTTTTCAAATACTTACTGTCCTGCATATTGGCTATATATTCAAATACTTACAATCCTGCATATTGGCAATATATTACCAGTCTTTCTACACAGTATTTTTGTTTAAGAAAATAGCTATCATCTAATTTTTCCTTACAGAGAAAATTAGCATAGGAATCTAACTTTCAAGTTCCCTGTCCAATAAAATATACATGTGAATTACATCATAATGAGGCTAAAAATTATTAAATTACTGGAGAGAATTCAGAAGAGAAAGCAAAATGAACATCTTTGACTACATGACTTCATGGAATAAAAAATACAGGTCAAAATTAAATAAAAATGAGTTCTGAGACAAATGAATCACAAACGTGCCAGGAAATTTTCTGTAAGCATTATCACTGGGACTTAAGGGTTAGACTCACATAGTTGTAGAAAAAAAGATACCTCAGGTTTCATTTCCAAAAATACACCTCTGAAAGGCAAAAGCAATATCTGTTTGTATTATTATAGTAGCATTAAAAAACCCTAACATGATTAGGCAATAACATTTGAGAATAGAAGACAGCACGGGATTATTTGATTATTATAAAGAGAGAGAAATGGAGGGGGAAAAAAAGTAAATCCATTCTAAAACACAGTAACCTCAAAGGGCATGTCTGCCTCTGCTGAAACATCTCATGGACTGCTTTTCAGCTAGAGTCTGTCCCATAGGAACAAGGCGCTACACCCTGTCCAAGAAATGTCTCTAAAGAAATCTTTCAAATTTTCTGCAAATGGAGAAATCCCATTTAAGAAAAGCAGGAAAATGTTCTATTTCTCTTCTTCCAAGCCACTGACTGCCATGGACTGTGGCATTCACTTTCAGATTAAGACATCTAGACCCATTTGTTCTCATGTAAACATGAGCTATATGTGAACTAAGAATCTTTCTCATATATTCAAGAAAGATTTAGTTAGTGAAGTTGACAGACCCAGCAGAATGACTCCACTGATAAGAGAAACTTCCTGCAGGCTTACACCAATGACCCATTTATGCCAGTGCCCTGGCCTTGGTGGGAGTACTAATTCAGGCTAATAGGGGAGTGTGACACATTCTGTAGCATAGAAGTCTGCCTGCTTTTTGTTTGAAGTCCATCTCTCTCCTGTGCTCCTGTAATTCTCTAGTTTAGTATTACAGGTTTTGGAGAGTGCATCCCTGCCTAATCTGTTGCTATCCTCAGCTGGACATATTGCCCTTGAATTTATCTTGGAAGCCAGTAGGTGTAAGAGCCACTCTATAATAATAGTGCAGTTTGCATGCCACCATTCAGGCTCTAGGGCCACTTGAGATGCCCTAAAGTGCCACATTTTCTTCTGTTGCTCCAGCCTACTTTGGTCTCTTGTGGGTCCTCTGCCGCATATAATCCCACGGGGAGAATTAATTAATCCTGTGAGCATCTGAAAGGACATTGAACATCTCTGGGATCAGTGAACAGTGAGAGCTTAAGAACCTGGCTCAGTCACAGATACATCTGTGCAGACATGAACATTTAGCTGTCATTATTTCTGATTCCCTGACACCCCACCATCTGACATATATAATCTTCCCTCAAATATAATAGCTCTGTAACACGTCTGTGAAAGAGCAGATTATTTTTGATTGTCTTCTCAGCTGTCAGAGATAACCAGAAAGTGTGAATTTGCAAGTTTGTGGGACATTGAGTACACCATCATGTACTGAAATAGTCCTGAAATAGAATGAAAGTTCATACTGAAGCAATATTTTTCATTGTTTTTAGTTTCCAATGGAAATTTTTCCAATGACAGAATAGAAAAAATATAGAAAGAATTATACTACGCTGTATAATATTGTACTGGCTTTTAAGTCTCTCCCATCAAATTCAGTCTCTTTGATAGGGTAGATTTCTTCATGGAAATTGCAGGTTTTGTTTCTAAGTGCTTTCTTCATTATTTATAAAACTGATCTCCTTCTTATTATTTCCCTCCTATATTACATCCATGTTATCCCCAAAATACCATAGGTCATTCTGCCAGAAAAAAATGGACTTCTGTCTCACAAAATATATACACTAACCAGGGTGGCCTATTCTTCAAGAGAAAAGAAGAGTTTGGTCTATGATTACTATGTAGTAACAGATGGAAGAGGAAAATGAGATTAGTTTTTAAACCAATGTTTTTGGAGCCATAGAATTCTCAAAATCATTTTTATTTAAGGTTCACGCAATTTAGAACTAAAGATAGAAGGGGGAACAAGACTAAAAAAAAACAATATAAAAGCTGTCTTATCCTACTTAAAAATTGTTATTTTTCTGAAAATTGCATTTCTGCTGCATAACCATTAACCCTAGTAATCAGTATTCCGTTAGTCTGAAGGCTGTGGAAGTTGAACCTTTCTGCTAAAGGATTAAGAGCTCAAGAATATTAACTATATGCTTCAGTAACTATGCAAATGTATTTATATCCACTGAAATTATGTGATTAAAAATTGGGCTTTAAGGATAAAGATTTCAATTTCTTTTGCAGAACCTAGCATATGTTCAATAAAGAAATAAAGCCTCCACTATATATATATATTTAAGATGAAACAAAATATCTTTACTTTACTTTTTACTTGCTTTACTTTGTTCACATGTCCGGGCTTTTCATTTATAGTTCACCATTTAATAGAATGATGAGGATCTAATAATGGTCAAATTTATAAGAAAAGGGAGTCTTTCATTTTTCTGCTTAATTCCAGGATGCTTTTGTCATTAATATATGCAATGTTCCTATTTGCCTGTCTTCAGATGCAGCTCAGGATCCAAGGTGGGATGGAGACCGGATCTGTCTCTCTGCTGAGCTCTCAGCAGTAAGTAAACTTGTATTCTGACCACCAGATCTGGAGTTCCCTATAGGCCAAACACTCTGAAACTACTTAACACTCTGAAACACTGGGAAGTGAAGTAAACTTATGCTGAAAAGTGGAATTATATGCACTCTTTAAAATTTAGCTGTCATTATATTTTTTTGAAGTAAAAAATAAACATTAGTGTACAAGTTGTTTTGAACAAGCTAGGAGAAAATTATGTACTGAAGAACAGAAACAGAAGACAACTATTTAATTTTCTGAGTAAGTTATCTATAAAGAGCGACCCACCTCTCAACTCCTTGTAATTTCTGTATGCTTGTACATAATGATGTGTTACTATTCCAGGAAAGAATAAAAAATAGCTTAAGCTGTCTGCATAAGAGAAAAAGATTTTAAGAAAGTCTTCATTTAAAAGACACAGTAATGCTTATGAAAGTACTTCTAAATGTGAACCATCTGGTTACTTTGACAATTTGGAAGTAATTTTTATTTTAGCATAGTAAGCTCAGAATTAACTGTTCTGATCATTATTGATAATAGTAGATCTTGCTGTACATAATTTGCAAAATAAGTTCCATTCCTAAAGTAATCATTACTCTTTTAAGTAAAAGAACTATAATTCAGTGGTGTTAACCAGTTCAATAGGCAGAATTGGCTATAATAAATATATGTAACATTTATTTAAATGTAGTTACGTATCCACCCAAACCCACCAAGTAGTCACATGCCATATCTCACAAATTAAGAACTATATGTCTCCTTCAAGAAATATAAAGGAAACTGAAATGTCTAGAGAAGAATTTTAAATCTCCTTTTCTTTACTGTCCTTGATACTCATCCAAATTCCTTGGTTATTCAGGATCTAGTCTTGCACAGGGAATTTTATGCACATGGATTCTCATTAACTTCAAAAGGATTTTGCAAAGAGGCAAGATAATTGTTTTCTAGGACAGTCAACCTAAAGGTCATTAGAGCCAAAGCATCAGAAAGAATCATTGGAAATTATCCAGATTTACAACAGAGAAAATGTTTATAGAGTTAGACTTCTGCTGGTATCTAAATCTCATCTCTGCACATTTTAACAAGTAGGGTTTAAAAAGAATTCCAGTACAGTTCATCTTTTCTTAATAAAATTGATTCATGTAGTTGAAGTCCTAGCCAGGGCTCTTAGAGCAGCTAATTTGAAGATAAATCTCACTTTTAAGGAAAGATTTGACCCTTGGATGCACACATGCAATTTTCATTACATTAATGGAAGCCACATTTGTGCATCCAAGGGCAAAATTTGCTTCTTAGAAAATATGATATAAAATAAACAGATAATAAACTGCATCAGTGCAGTCAGGGAAGCTAATTGCATAGGAGGAATTTCCACTGGGATGTGTCTTTAAATGCTGAGAAAGGAAACTTTTGAAATAATACCTATAAAACTCACTAGCTTATAAAATTTAGAACCTTCTAAATATAAAGTGAATTTTACTCTCATCCAAATAGATAACTTTGTAAATACAACAAGACAAAATAAGAAAAAAAATTCAACCCCCCAACTAGAATTTCACTATTGTTTTCTTTTCCATGTGGAAGAAGAAATGTAAAAACATGGGAGAGGATCAATCTTTTCTTTTTGGAGACATGCTCAAGAATAAAAAACACTATGAAAAGACTCATAATCTTTTCTTAAATAATGTCAAAGTTACATATACAAAACATATCACCTATGTTTTCTGCAAGGAGTAGAGCATAATCACACAAGGATCCAGCATGTGTTAAGTTCTGCACAGAAAAATACAGTTTATTTGCTGTAATCAAAGCAACCTGACATCAGTGGAATGACCCTACTACAAAAGGAATGTTTTCACCCATGCAGTGAAAAAGTACAGGGAAATTATACTGATTGTCTCAAAATGCCAAGGGTTTGCTCTGATTGTTCAGATCAGTATTTTTTTTTTCACATAGTATTGAAAGCAAGGAAGTTTTCTTATTTTTTCCAGGATACTCTTTCAAAGTCTTTTAATGTTGTTTTTACCAGTTCACTTCTGTAATGCCACTGATCTACATCTCTTCAGCTGGGCCTCCATTATTAAGTGACGCTATTACCCCCTTTCTTCTGGGATTTTTGTCAAGATATACAAGCTGACTTTGCTCAACTGAAACCAAAAGAAAATGAGAAAGAAAAGACAATAATCAGATTGTTAAAAAAAAAGGAAAAAAGAAAAAGAAAAAAAAAAGGGAGAGAGATGGGGTTAGAGAATCGCTTGATACTTGTATTATTTTCATTTCTTGGGTTTTAGCCAGTAGACTACTGCCCCATATCTACTGTGAACATCTTTATTCTTTTGGTCACAAGGAAACTTTCCCCAAAAATATTTATTTTACAAAGGTATGCTGATCTGAAATAATTCAGAGAATCAACAGCTACCAAAGAAGACTACAATAGAAAGAAATGTAATCCAAAAGGAATAAACTATATAGTTGTTATAAAGTTATATATTTTGTTCCTCCAGGGAATGAAATACATAACTATATAACAGTTATACAGCTGTAATTTTTTTTTTGTCTTGCCAAAGTAGGTAATCTGTTATCATCTTATAACAACAGAAACTAACACAGAGTACATTGTATACTAGTAGAAATGGATAAGGATATGTTTCTTCCCTGTGAATTTTTTCAAAATTACTTCTAATGTGAGCTCCAATATGACGTTCCCCACACAGCACAAAGTTTATTAGTCACGCCTCTGAACTGCTCTCTTGTGACATCTAAAGCACAGTGAGAATGACCAACATCAGGAGCTAGACCACCAGGTTTTCAAATTTTTCAACCAATATCAAAACCATAGCAAAACATACACTTTCAATTCACCCCCAAATTCTAGTAATTTTAAGTTTAATTATAAATAGTCATAAGTGTGATTTTGGTGGTGCAAGTAAATTCATTAATTGCTCACTACCATACTGTTATGTATCTGCATACTGTTATACACCCTTCACACTTTTAAAAAGCTATTTTTTCAGTGAGGTGCTCTGAGGTATCCTCCTGAAATATCTAAGACTGCAAATTATTAGCTGGAAAGTGCTCTCAGAAAGAGCAGCTTTATTCAATGCTGAGTTCCTTCTCCAGGATCACATAAGGCCTCTAAGAGAATCTTTAAGTTTACTGTAAGAAAATCTTTTCACTTCAGGAAAAAAACTTGTTATGGTTAGCAGGTTTGATTGAGACCCTGGAGGTTCTCTTTTCTGTCTTTACCCACATGATGTCTTTTACAGACAGTTAAAAATTCTCTCTAGACAACTTGAAGGAGGTCATCCAAGTGGTCAGACAAAGTAAATACACCAGACCTAGCTTTCTAAAATCTAGTCTGATGGGAATCAAATATTTTTTTCCATTTCTGCCTCATCCTGTTATACAGTTAGTTAGACAGATGCCTTAGAATCAAACAGCATTTCTAACAAGATCTTTTTTAGTGCTTCATATTGTCTAGGGGATGCTAATCTAAAATCTTGATCTAGGAGAGTTTTGAACACTGGGAAATTTGGGGAAACCATTCCTTTAAAAAAAAAAAAACCAGACTATTTCCAGTTTATAAAAACAGATCTGAAGTGATAGAAAAGATTTTTAATATGTTTGGTTTTGGTTTGGTTTGGAGGTTTTTGGTTGGTTGGTTGGTTGGTTGGTTGGTTGGTTGGTTGGTTGGTTGGTTGGTTGTTGGTTGGTTGGTTGGTTGTTTGTTGGTTGGTTGGTTGGTTTGTTTGGTATTTTTCAAACGTTTTAAATTGTTTATCAGAAAGAAAATATGTGATAATTCAATAAATTAAATGTCTGACTTATATAGTAGTCTTGAAATATTCTTCCATGAAGTCTGTGTGGTGAACTTGATCTTCATGTGTGAATTACGAAAAGGGTGGTTAGACCTCAGTCTGTGCATCATTAGCTACAAGGAAGTCCTACATTGTATGTAATCATGATTTATATATCGCTGCCCTTAACATCTGAAGTGAGATTATAAATATCTTGCCTAGCTAGCCATTTAAGACTTCTGCAAACAGTTTAAAAATATTTATCAGTATTAAAAAGTTATATGCCTTGACATACTATAAAATAAAATTATTTTCTTATAAATACATGCATATACATATTAACAAATATTTATTTAAATTGTGTTTTCTGTAATCAAGAAACTTCAAAAATTTTAAAGCAGGATTTAAGCAGACACATAAACATCTGGTCTCTTGACTTAATTAATGTAGAGATGGGGTCAATGGCAGATTTTGGCCTAGGCTTTTCCTGAAGATATGGATGCCAAAAACTTAGAAAGCTGGCTTTTTGTCATTTGCGAAAAATTTAATGCATGTAACTATGGTGATTGAATAAATAACAGAAAAATATGGAAAAAGTGTGGTACTGGGAATTTGACTGGCAGCCTGACAAAAGACTTCCCCTTGTTTAGACAGAGAATTTTTATTATTGTCCAAAATTATAATGGAAAGTAGCTCTTGTAGAACTATGAATATAATTAATTCTCATAGAAAAAAAAAAGTAAGAGCTAACATAAATATACTTAAAGAGATAAATTTAAAGACTTCCTGCATGGTTTTACATATGTAGTTGTTTTAGGAAAGAAGACAAGTGAGATCAGTCCTGCCTTTGAAATGTCACTCTCACACATCCTTCAAAATACGCCCTTTAGGGCTAATGAGTTCAGAAGACATTTTGAACTCCTCACATATACCTCAAGACACTTTCAAAACCAAAGGGGTAGCATTTCAAAGTCATGCCAAATAGTCAAATAGTCAATATTTCTCTTTGTCCTGGGCCCATCTGTAATCACCATGCAGCAATTAAAATGTAACACCCCTCCTTTGTCAGAGAAAGGGTTGTCAGTCTGTTTATGGTGCAAGCTGTGTGTTTTCAGTCCCAGTGAAAGGCCATCTCCTGAGCTACTTGATTGTTTCAGATTCTGAGTAGAGAATCTCACTGATAATTGAAGATGGAGCCCTGTAAGTGGCATAATGAAAAGCCCATTACAGATGGAAATATCTTCACATAACTCTGTTGTTTGGAATAACTGGAATAAATTAAGCTGACAGAGATTGGCAACATACTGTGTTACAATTTGAGTTTCCTGCTTTTTAAAATCTTTTTCTTTAGAAAACACAAATTTAAATGCCTGCTGTTTATTATAATTTCAAAATATTCATGTGAGTAAGTTCACCCCAATAGAAGCCCTGCAAGTTTAAGTAAATTATACTGAAACTGGTGCTGACTGAATACAAAGAGAAGAGGATATTTGACATGCTCTTTTTTCAGGTCAATTTTTTAATACAGGAATCATAATATTAGCATGCATGAAGATACTATAGCTGTGATGATAACACTTTGTAGTTGGTTTTTTTTAACACTGGAAAAGTGATCCATTGATAGCAAAGTTGCTGGAAACTTATTATACATTAATTTTAAACAGAATTTAACTGCTATTTTAATTACCGTTACAGAAGGTTTCCTTAAATATGAATGACTGCTATCTATCACAGTTCCACACATGGTTTGTTGAATCCAGCTCATTTACAGAAATTTTCCAGTTCTTATTTAGAGAAATCTTTGGAGAAGGATTTCTGCTAACAGCTGTTAGAAACAGATACGCTCATTCAGGGGAATCACACGCCTACCTACAACTGACAAAGCTGTAGGACATTAACATAAGCAATTGCATTCATGATTCCTTTTTTTAAATTTCTGTTATCACACCAAACAAAGCTTTTAATTTGAACCTTTCTGGAACCAAAATTTGTTTTTCCTGATTTATTTTTTAATTTTGCATTGTATTTCACTGCAATAACAAACCAAAAGGCTGAAACTGAAGAAAAGCATTTTGGTTGCCCTGTAATATATATTTGTAAATTGCTTCTGCAATCAAATTCTTTTGTTTTGCGTTTTAATAGGGGACTATTTTTCAGAAACTTTTCTTAATTCAGAATTCTCCCTAAATTTATGAACCTTGAGAACCTTTAAAACATGAACTTTTGCCCTAATAGCTGTTTCAGGTTAGTACTGCAAACCATACTATTTCATTAATATTATTGTTTGTCAAAACAAAAAGGGCATTTATTAGTGACACAATAAAAAACAGCTTAGAAAAGGGAAAACAGAAAGATGCTAACAGATGGGAAGGCACCCCATTTTTTTTGTATACATACTTATGTTTCTTTTGTATAAGTTGTTTTGCTTGGGGGAAGTTTGATAGCTTGGAGAACTATTTTTATGTTGAGCAGAACAAGTTAGGCCACCATGTCATTATCATCTATTAAACAAAAACCACTTTATCTATTTCTTAGTTATATGCAGCCCACCTGTTTTAATTCAGGCAAAATTCCCACTTAAGTTAGGAATTTTCATATATTAAGGACTTGGTGACTTGGCCTTCGTTACCAGCCCAAATCAATATTTATGGCAGCTTCAGATTTTCAGATTGCTCGGACTTGTCCTTCTGCACAAGAGGGTGGGGAGTATTTAGTTTACCCGAGGGGTTGATTATATACAAAAGCTGTTCTCAGATGTGGACAATGGCTCAGATTTCATAACAAAATCACACCCTAACTCCTAATGCAGCCCTGTTAATACCCTGTTCACCCTGTTTTACCACTTCCATAGTTATGCTGTTGAGAGAAATTGGACAGATCAGTAGAATCCACGGATATTTTTAGATGGAAGCTGTTTCCTGTTAGTGCGGCTGAACACATCTCTGGAGATACACATTACAGCCATCTAATATGCCATGATGTCATAGGATAAAATCCAGTAAATCAAAACACAGTAATATTTAAGTTACCACATTTTAGCAGCTGAAGAACTAATTCCCAAGAAATGCCATATAATTCCTCTATTCAAAAGGCAGGAGGAGAGAAGAGGATCTGGAGCAGACATGTGAAGAGTGTCAAAACTCAGCAAGCACCATCGCAGTTACAACAAAAGATCAATGTACAAAGAATCAAAGCTAGTTAACAGACAAAGCATCTGCAGAGCAGCTGGGTTTGCAGTGCTGAGGCATGTCATTTAACATGGAAATGGGAAGAAGCTGGGCAAATTCATCCCTCCCAAAGATAGGGAGCCTTCCCTGGAGAAGAATTGTTTATTTTGCAATTAAAATGGGCGTATATTTGTTGATGCATATTAAGATTAACTTTATATTCGTATTTACTTTAATCAGTAAACTGAGAGAAGTAACTGTAAACAATAGAAATTTACTTTAAGACTTCGTTTAAAGGAAATTGCATGCTAATCTGGAAACTATCAGAACAAATTTGTCAAATAACGGAGTCTTCCCTGTTTCTTCATGGCAAAAAGAACAGATCACTGCTAATAAACCTGCCCATGTCATTAGCAAAGCCCGAAGAGCTTTGTCGTTTAATAGTCCAAAACATGTAAAAACTTATATTTTATTTGTCCACTTTGATTATCTGGCCTTGAAACTTTTGAATGAATGAAATTGTACCTCTATTCCTCTATTAATACTGTCACATTATAATGCATATCTTTCAGTGACAATATCAGTCTGCTTATTAAAAAAACAACCAACTGAAAAAGAAAACAACAGAAACAAAATCTGCTGGAAAAATAAATGCAGGAGAAAGGAGAATGAGGCAGTTATGCACACAGTAAAATATATATTAAACCAAAAGAGAGATTTCAAATACAATTTCAGAGACATTATCTTCAAAAGAAAAGCAAAAAGCTGAACCCATAATATGATGAACCAAAATAAAAGGGAAACAAAATTTTATTTTTGTAAAGGATCTCAATGAAAATCAATTAAACTGTGATCTGGCTTATAATCTTTTGTTGTTTCTTGAGTGTTTCAAGTAAAATTGGAACTTTCTGTGAGTGGAAAAACTTAATTTAGAGGCTGAAATAAAAATAAAGTATCTGATTCATTGACTGGGTAATAACAATAGTCATAAACAAGAAAAAAAAGAAATGTTCATAGCAGCAGGGCAGGAGACTTGCTGGCCTTTTCTTCATCTCTGGCTAATTTATTTGAGGAGACAGGTGCCTGGTTTCATTTTCTTCAGGTTTGGGCTTGCAGGAGATGGTTCAGGTCACATGCAACAAAACAGAACATCCCTAATGGACCTATAAAGTCTGTTAAATTCAAAAAGCAGAGAGAAAGATGCTTATCTATTCCTCCATCTAGTCTATCAAAGAACTTAGAACTGTAGCCTCTGACTTTTAACAAATTTTATTTCTAAATTATCCTATTTTTTATATTGCTTTTCAGTAGCAGCTGTGATTTTCTTCCCATGGAAAGCAGGAAACTCAGGACTATAGTTATATAATTTTGCATCCAAACAACATAGTCTTCCTCTGTCATCTTTATGGCTGAAGGCAGGTTCTGCAGTCTGTGTTTGAGCATTCATCACCTGTGCAGCTCTAGATGACCTACAGAATAACCGAACACAGCAGTAAGCACAGCACAGTCAGTAATCAGCGGAATGGGTGGAAGGAAAATACCAGAAAGTTTCAGAGAGAGAATGCACGTTCAAGAAGATGCTGCTACTTTGACAAGAGCAGAAATCTCTGCAGAAGGGAAGAGTTGGGCAGTCATTTGAATGGTTCTTTCAGCCTTGGCTCCAGGCTAAGGACCATCTCTTTGTACCTACTGAACCCATACCTCCTGCCTTTGCAGCAGCAAAACCTTATATTAAAAGGCAACCAGAGCACCAACTTCATGGGTCAGCAAATTCAAGTACATACATCAATCAGTCTTCTATACCTTATAATCACTCAGCAATATGTGTAATTCCTGGTCACCTATCTAGTGACCTGTTGACACATGAAATATGAACAACTGGTGGCCAGTATAGAACCTTGTCTCATATCAGCCTGTGGTGAGAGAAAGACTTGGCCTTCCACATAATGAGAATGAAAACAGCAACTGGAGGTTATAGAAGCTGCCAAATCTCTACCTCCCTGCTGTCAGGAATCAGCTGATGTTGCCTTTTTAAGTTTCCAGGCCATCTGCTTGCTTCATTTGCATTTTCTCTCAGGTGTCAGCATACCAAATTTTAGAGCTATATTTAAAGTGGCACCTAAAATTATTCTTAATTTTCTTTTATTGAAGATTTAGGTCAAGACCATCATGGTCAGTTTACTATTTTCTGGCATATCAGTCTAATGCATTGCTATGGGATTACTTAATCAAATCAATCATATTCACCTTTCATTTAAAATGGCACTTCATCAGTGTGACTGTAAATCTATGGTCAACAATAGTTTCATCCGTACTGGAGAAGACAGTAGTTTAGACAGACTCTTGCTCATTGCCCTGTGTTCCCTGTAAACTGAAAATTTATCTATTCTTTGTCAGACTTGGAAAGTACAAGATATTTTGATTTGAGGCATGGAGGATAGAGATAAGTATGTGTTGAAGACCAAAGACTTTATAAATCATTAACACAGTTGACCACATCTTGTCAATTTGACATATTACTAATATAACCTAAGTTGAGCTACCAGCTATCTTTGCATTTGGGGTTCATGACAGATAGAATATTATTCATTATTTATTTTATGCCTTTTTTTCCATCTTGGTGCTATCAAAGGGTTTTTGTCAAGCTTATTGAAGCTTTTAAAATCTGAAAACCTGGAAAATTGTTTAAGGTTTCAAATATAGAGGAAAGTTACATAGACTTGAATTACGTCAGTTAAATTATTCTGGTGACATGTGATTTTAAGCTATTACTCCTCTTATGAGCATTCTTACTCTGGGCTAAGAGGCTGATGTCACTTAGGTTTAAGCTTAGCCAAAAAGCTACACACCATTTAGTATAAATGCGAATCCACCCAGGAAGACTTACTGGATCTGACTGGCATGAAAGGTCTTTTTATCAACACAGACATGCTTTACCCTCCTTCTGGAGGCTTTGACATTAATGGATTTTATAAAAACCGCACTTTTCCATTAATGCAGCCTTTCTGGTTTGGTGGCAAGATAAACTCTGTCACTCCTGTTGAAGTCACCCATCAACTTATTTTTTTAATCACCATTGTCTCTTCAATAATACAAATGACAGTTGGCAAATTTATCTACTGAAACATTTTGATGACCATTGACATGACTGTGTAGAAGAACAGTGTATAATTAGTCAGTCAGTAGCAATAAAGATGATTTTTATAGCTACCAGATGGGTAGTTTATGTATGTTTAAATGTGTCCAGAATCTTTTGTAACAAATTGAACTTTGAATTCATGTTATCCTTTAATATCATCAAGCATTTTGTAAAATTACACTAAAATACAGAGGACAGTAATAGTCTTCTGAGATAAAATATGAGTGATTACAATGTAACTTACAATGTGTTTGAAACCTGCATCTCAAGTTTTGGCAACGACAGGGCACCTATACTGAAAAAAATAAGAATACACCTCATAAAAATTGCAATTTCATTGCCTTTACCAAAGCAAAGCTCATACCTGCTGCAGTTCTGCAGTAGTATTTTATTTATGTAATTTTTCAGAATATTAACAGTTAATCTAATACTGCCAAATCTAGCTAAATATTAAGCCTGAGAAATCATATTTCCGTCATGACAAATAATGCTGATTTTACATTTTGTGCTGCAAAGAAGGGAAGTTAAATTTACTTTTCTGCCTTTGCAGCAGGTACAACTAGAAATTAAAAGCTGTGGCCCTGCTCCAGGATTATACTGAGGCTTAAACTTCCAAAGGATTTTTTAAACTAATCTATTTTTTTTTTAATTTTAAACCATTCTGTCACTGTTTTAATATGATGAGTATTATTTTGTGGAAAGTCTGCAAAAATAATCACATAGGGAATTATCTTTCCAGTAGCTTATTAAATTCCCAAAAAGAACACTATTCTGATTTTCATTATCAAGCCGTTTGCTTTCAAAATGGAGCATTTATTGGCATGTAAAAATGAAAATTAAGTTTTTATACAGCTTGAAGTGTATATCTATATATGCATAATTTTTTAAACGAGCATGAAAACACCAGGAGTGGCACACAGACTAGCTGCTTGTAATATAACCTAAATTATTTTCCCCACATGAATGCCTGTGTTGGAAGAAGGTCTAACAAAAATGTGTTGATATCCACAAACCATAAACAGATGAGGAGGATCTGTCCCTGGTCTTCCTAGTGCCATTTCTATTTCAATGGATGATATACATTACGAGCCCAGTTTTTAAATATCAGGGGTCACAATAATGCATCCACTATTTTTGGAAATATATTGAACATTATATAGACAGATTAGCAACTGAGATCTTCTGAGGGAGGAATTTGTTTTCCTAATATGCTGGTCTGTCTTGGAACTGGCTTGCTTTAACAGAATATAAATACAATGTGGAAGGTCAGTAGTTTGGAGTATGGGTTTCTGACTTATTTTTTCCTTCATAATAAATCTCCATAAAGGTTACAGCTCACTTAATACCAGATACAGGCCAGAAAATCTTCTAAAATAAATTAATAACAATCAAAATAAATTAATAACAATCATTCCGTTTTTCCTATGCTTTACTAAACTATTATCTACTTCAATCATAATACATTAAGAAAATAGTAATGATAAAAGAAGGTATCAAAATAATAAAATTCCACATCTTAGCATGAAAAAAAGCCAACATACCTCCCAGTGAGGACAACATGCAATATCCCTCTGAATATTACCAAAAAGTGAATAAAAATGAAGCCAATATCATAGCACCAGCAAATATGTGTGTGTGCATGTGTATGTATATCTATGCACACATCAACACACATAAAATAATATTTATTGTAGGAAAACATTAATGCATGGTGTTCACTTGTACATTAATGATTGCCTGGTATAACTAATGCCACTGACTATACATACTTCAGTAATGATGTCATTTATGGAAAGCATATGGGATCAATGGTGCCTGCTTGATGGAATATTTGCAGATTCTTTTTTCTTTCAGTTTTAATGTACTTTGAAAACAATGAAAACAATGTGTTAGTTATATTTCTATTCCATTTATTCTTCATTTGTATGAATGCATTTCTACAGAACAGTAATCAAATTCACATTCTATGTCTGGAGTATCATTTCCTTTATATGATAGAGATTAGAGAAGTGGAGTAAGTTAATGCACTAGAAACATGTCAGATGATTACATTATATACAGGCCTTAATAACATTCAAACACATATAAAATTCTTTCCTTTTCAAGTGAAAATATGGATATAAAACCAAAAGAATAATCTCACATAATACGCATTTAAAGTGTCCCTTAATGTATACCTTGAGATGGTAAGTTTGAAGTGAGAAAAAAGACAGTTACATATTGGATTGAAGGCTAGATTTTAAATTAATGCATGTAATTTAGGCACTTTTTCTTTTATTCTAATGAGAAAAAGGACTAAATCTTCATTTCTTTTTGACATTATCTGGAATATATGTGAACCATTTTACAGAGTGCATGTTGTCCTGACACATATAGTATTTTTAGTACCATTTTTAAAAGGATGTGGAGAGTTGCTGTCTTGAACTCAATGAAAAGAAATTTGAAATAGAGTCAGGGAATGGAATGCACATTTATGAATTTCCTTGAAAAATGGCAGTTAGGAGAGATGTCCCTTTCTTTTCCCTAAATAGGATGTTTGCCCATACCACTGACATAAACCTCTGGCTCCTTCATGAAATAAAATTGTGTGGACTTACAGATCAATAGATCTAAGAGGACATACTGAGTGCTTCTCCTCAACAATAGACTTAGGAACCTTAAATATCTCTACCCTTTTTTGTTTTACTGAAACACTTAAATTTGTCCATCTTGTCAAAGCAAGTTTTTTTGGGAGGAGGAAAATATTAACACAGATGAACTGATCTATTTTTTATATCTTCTTTAAGTGATGCAAAATGTTTCAAATTGAAATGCAAAAAATTTCACATATATAAAAAATTCCATATGTTATTATGTCTGATATTGTATCTAATATCCAATGATACCTGATAATATATAAAATAGTTCCGTCTTGGTTTTTGTTAAGAAGTTTTTATTCCTAATGCCAATGAAGGAATTAGGGTGTGTTTTCTATTGGTTCCCTTAGCATTAGGTCTTTAATTTCCAGTAGTTTACCACTATGTTCTACATGCCTCACAGAATGTTTCAAACACCTGTGTGCACTAATTTTGTTCTTTTATCTGATTTTAGGAACTGTAAGGACAAACTGATCAAAGAACGAAATGCTTGTCTCCCTTAAATGCAGTCTGCCTGTAACAATGATTAAGAAAAGGACTCAGTAAATATTGCAATTATCTGAAAGAAAATGAGACTGATTAAAAGTTCTGTGTAAATCAGAGCCTCACCCTCATAATTCTAAGCACTTTTGATTTCTTTATGAAAAAGCAGTGCTGGTGGAAACACACATTAAGGTTTTTTGATTTTTGATTTCTCCAGAGCACACACCCAACAGCAAAGTAGCTGCATGGGCATGAGTTCAAATTTGGTATCAAATTCAGTTATCTAATTATATTACATAGTTTGTGGTGCAAAATACAAAAATTATTCTTCAGTTTTGCAGTGTTCTTCATTACTTTAAAAAACCATAATATTGCGGCAGAGCTGCACTGTCCCCTCTCTGCTATCACTGTATAAATAAGTACTAGAGGATGCCTCACAGAAACTATATTTTAATGAATTAGAATTTTAAATTCATGGTCTATTTTTTCTCGCGACATATTTTAAATGCTGTCTGTCATCTAGGGGATTTCAACTTTTAAATGATTTCTAAAGAGCTTCTATAAAAGGCAGCAAAACAAGAAATATCTGCTCTTGCATTCCAAGGAATATGTTTTGACTTTTAAATGAAACATGGCAACAAAATCTGAAAATCGATTTACATGTAGTTGTGGATTTCAAAAGTCAAAGGATATTGTCATTATGTGCCTTAACACAAAGGGCTTTGGAATAAATTCAAGAAAAAAAATAGGAAGAAGTCAAAACAAAATGTAAATCCAAGGATAGGGCATAGAATTGTTTCGGTTAAAAAATTAGAAGTATTTGTGGTAAACCATTCATATTTTGAAATCATGTTTGGTTAGAAGAATGTTTTTACTCTAGATTAAAATCCTGTCAGCCTTTCAGTGTAGTAATTTGCCTAGATGCCTGGATCCAGCTTGTCAAGTTTCATTTGCTTACAAGGAGAAACTAAATTTGTCATCCATCTGAAACAGCTAACTGGCAAGAAGCAGCTGAATTTGATGGAAGGATAGAGAGCAGAAAATCTGAAACACAAAGGAAAAAAAATTCCCCTTCCTTTAGCAAGTCTGCTTCCTCTTCAACAGACCTGACCTCTCATAAGGCTTTTGTAGCATAATCTTTGGCAATAGCAGAACATAAAACTCATAAAATCCTCCCATATAAGCAAGTAGAAAACTGGAAAAATAAAGCTTGATTATGTTTTTTCCTGAAAAGAGCATAACATGAAATAAAAAATGTGTCTTTCTGGGGTTTTAGTTTTGTTGCTTTCTGATTCTACATGTAACTTTTTTCTGTTTCAGGAGAAAAGAACAAACAAAAGCAAACAAATGAAAGCCCCAGCAAAACCAGTAGGGACCATGTCCTACACATTTTATTTTCTGAGAAAAGACTTGTATTTTTCATGCACATCCTTTTTTTTGTTAAAATCAATAATGGTTACAAAAGTGTATCAGGGAGAAGATAGCACTTACTGGTACTTAGAACAAAATTACACACTCAGTATGAAAAGGATTATCCCTGCTGAAACAACTTTGTAATCGTAGTCTCCTTACCTGAGATCAGACCTTCTCTGCTCATTTTAAAGTAAAATAGTCTTTTCCACAGCTCTTGTGTTTCTTTTTGTGTTCAAAAGCTGTGTTAACTTACACTATATCTCAGTGCACCATATTGTATCTGCCATTCATAATATCTTGCATAGATTTGTCTGCTTCCCAAGGCTTTTCAAAGAATCTCAGTGTATTCAGTTTCTCTTCATGTCAGAGCCATTTTTTTGTTTTGAATCATCTGTGTCTTCTTACAGATTTTAATTTCTCTCTGCAATATCCATTTTGAATATATAGCCCCAGTGAATTTTCTTAGTGGTCTAGACTTGAGTTTTCAGAGTATCATTTTCTCAGCTGAGGGTCCCTGTCATACACAGACTTGACTATACCTCTGCAGTATTATCTTTTCCTGATACAGAATATAAAAAATAATCCAGAAATAGTGAAGTATCAAGTACAACATGATAAAAAAAGGCATAAGAGTAATTAAAAATATTCTAACATGGGCAAGTTTTCTATGCAAAATATTTAACACAAATATTCAATAATACATCAGAAGGCATGTACTGGGTATTTGCACCATGCTTATATTGATCAAAAGGGTTTATTTCCAAAAGCAAGTAATACAAACTGGATAAATTCCTGAGATGCTACATACATGGTTGTGATCTAATAGAATGACTTGAGCACTGTGCTAATAATGCCAAGATTGTGTGTTTGATCCTTATTTGGGCTGTTCACTTAAGAGACAGACTTGATGATCCCTTTTGGGTCCCCCCAACTCAGAATATTCTGTGATTCTGTGACTTTTCAGAGATGTGGCTGGGACATGTCAGCCAAGCCTAGTTTATGAAATTGCTTAGGAATGGTAAATGTAAAACTAGCTGGAGACAGTTCCATAATGGATATTTCTTGTTCCATTCACAAAGTTACATGCCAAAAGACAGTAAGAAATGATCAAACTGTTGGTGAATATTTGACATAATGCGCAGTTCCTTCGTATGTTGCTCCAATACCAGATCTTGGCTCCGTATTGAGGTGTGAATATTTCAGTTCTGATGAATAGACACTTTCATCTGATGTTTTTGGTTGCTTCATGCTGAAGTGAAATGCGTGACTGAACATTTGCAAGATTTGGCATCAAGAATATAAAGGTCTCCCTATGCAATAGACTAAGATACATGAAACACAGATGACATCATTCTTGAGCTTCCAGCCAGTTTCCAGATAAATCTTGTGGAACATATCCAGGAAGTGAGTGCCTATGATCAGCTAAATATTCTTTCTTGCAAGTGTTTTCTCGCTGACTATAATACTGGCAGAGACTCAGGAAGTCTTAATGTGGTTTTCATGTCAGGTGAAGAGAAATAAATAGACTGTTTGAATGTTTGAGGCAAAGGGCATTAGAATGATATTTAAGCAGACTATCTGGGCTATACTGTTTTGCTCCAGCTAGTGGAATGTTATCTTGTATCTTGAACAGTTATAAAATGTCATTCAGGGAACTAGAGGCACTGATGTACAGATAAAACCTGCTAGGATTCTGACCTCTAAGAACAGGTTGGAAGGAGTCTCACAAAGGCCACAAGAACATTTTTTCACCAACACCACATGAGAACTCTTTAAATAAATGTCTTCTCTATTTTCGTCTCCAAACTGAAATTAATTCATTTATTCCACATTTTTTTACTAAGATGTGTCATTTAAAATTTCTGGCTCTTCCAAAAATTTCCCATTTTTTAAAATAGCTGTGAACTGTAAGGGTCAAAACTAGACACTGTGGATGACCACACCTGAGAAAACTTGCAGACTTCTTTCTGTACAGGCACGTTCTCCAGTAGCATTATGGAGTTGATTTCACGTATCAGACTACTGGGTTTTTGTCTTATTTACACATACATAGGTACTTTCGTTTCTTTGTATTAGTTGATTCAAGTTCATATTCTTAAACATAGTTCTTAAAATTCTCCTTTATGTTGTATATTGGGGTTTTTTATTTGAAGTCTAAATTTTAAAAGATCATATTATGATCTTGTCTTCAATAATTTACAATCCTTCTAAAACCAGCCTAGTTTGATGCAAAAAGGTGTAATTTTTCTGTCTGCTACAACAACTATGGAATTTTCAAAAATGTTGACCTAAGCATGATCTAAAATACATCTTCACTTTGCCTGTCTTTCTTTCGCGCTTGTGAGCAATAGACTTAACTGTCCTTTTATATTTCAGATTTAGTACAAATCTTGACTATCCTTTACATCATGTCAGTGATTGGGTTGAAGTAGGGACTTTCATACTGAACACTCTTGAGCAGTCTGTATTGACCGTGTCCTACTGCTACTATTTCTTTATGGTTTTGGTAATTGCAAATTGTTAAATAACTTGTTCCAAAAATATTGAGGGAGAGAAAGTTTTGCCAGCTGGTCTGTTACTTCCAATGTTCTTCGTTGTTCCTTTCTTTTTTGCTTTCTCTTTCCTGTGAAGGTGGAAGCATGAAGATTTTGAATATTTCAAACATCCTGATTCACTTGTTACTATTTAGGAGTCATAGTAATTAATAAACTTTCCTCTCCCTTTATTTTTATCTTCCTTTTAACATATAAGTAGAAATTTTTTTCCTGCTTATTTTTTGTATTGTCTACTAATTGAAGCTTAGATTACATTTCAGGGTTTATGGTTTTGTCTCTATTCACTTACTTTATTTCCTGGACATTTTGACTAATTTCTTTTGTAGCATACCTTTTTGATTTTTCAGGTCCTTTAACAGCTCCTGATGTCACTACATTTTATTAAAATTTCTTGTGTGATTAAGCTTATAGGTCACATCTTCCTCTTAAAGAACAATTTTGAGAATGATCTGTCATAGATTCAAATAGTTCAGAACTGGATTTGGGGATTTTTCAAAATTATGAAATATCCTCAGTCTCCTGTTTGGAAACACATGTTTATTTGATGTCTGTGTGCTGTGTTGAACTGACAGGAGTGAGTTTTGCAGTCTGCTTACTAAATTTTATTTGCTTAACAAATATTAGCTGCAGAAGAGAAGCACACATCAATTTCAAGTATTTTGATAAGGTCTCTATGGCTTTGCTCCTGCAGACGTTTATAGTGTATTAAAAAAAAACCCTAAAAATATTTTTATTTTAGAAATTTATACTGATATAAAATCTGAAAAATATAAAATTGTATTGTTTTTTTCTGGCACAATTTCTATAAACTAAAACCATTTTGAAACTTGCTTGATTGTTTGAAAGGGATCTGAGGAGAGCATTATGTTAAAATACTTATAATAATGATTAGTATATGTATTTAAATAGTAAGAATTGCCTGTAGAGATTTCCTAATGTATTTAAACCAATTACTAGGAAATGCCAGGTAGGAGAAACCAGTATTTTTTACAGACTTTTATTATTCTGTTCTGCTGTGTACTCTGTATCAGCAAACAAACACAGACCTATCTTCAAATTATTCAAATAATGTAATCAATAAAAGATCTTGAATTCCTTTTTGAGTCACCAGTGGGCTTCATACCCCAAATCATACATCCCTCTCAACTGTGCAGACTTCATGCCAAATTTTGTGAATAAAAGAGAAGCTATTAATTTTACTGTGTTTATTTGTTTTATTATTCCTCCTGAATAAATTTGAAAAAAGAGAAAGAAAACAGAAGATGAACTGAGAAGCAGGTGTGCTCTCTATCTTTGAATGCAATTAAATTAGCATTTAAAAATGCAAGGATATGGCAATATGCAGGAAATTAATTAAATGTAGGTCTCTCAAAAGCAATGATTCAGGAATCTTGAACAAATTTAATAAAGCATTAAATTTTTTTTACCCCTAAACATTGATTTAGCCATCTTATTAAATCATGAAACAACATACAAGATTTACAGACTGTTTTTTCCCCTTTCCTCACTACATTTACAAAATCGCTAGAGGAGGTTCCTTCTACATAGCAAGTCAGTGCACTTGGTCACTAACATAACAGTATTGATCCATATTCCAATTCTTTAAATCCTGATCCCATATTTCCAAAGAGATCAATCAGGTCAGAGTGTGCTCCAGAGTCCATGTCATTCTCCCTCTGATCTTAATACTGAGGAGTAAATCTTATCCAGAGGAGGAAATAGCAGTTTCTAGAAACATGGGTTGAAAGCAGCTGCTTCAGTTCTTTGGTGAGCACTGGCCCTGAGGTTGGCTCCGTTGGTGAGAGCGTGGTGCAAGGCTGCAGGTTTGATCCCCATATGGGCCGTTCACTAAAGAGCTGGGCTTCAGGATCCTTCTGTGCCCTTTCCAACCCAGGCTAATCTGTGATTCTGTGGTGCTAACTGCAAGACTAGTCTTTCTCACATACTTGATTTCTGGCACAATGGACATTGAATTAATTGTATAACATGGGAAGAGTTAGGCTAACATTAGAATTCAAGTATTCATTATGACCACATTTGGACACGCATATGGCATGATCACTCTCACATATCTGCAAGTTAAGATAACTATGTATGTCCCTCTGTTTCAGAGAAGAGTGTTTCACTGTTTTAGATGTGAAACAGAAGATGTGAACACAGCGCTTCAGGCAACTTAACTCACTCAGTTCTGTCCACGTAGAGATGCAGCACTTCAGGTGAAAGCTGAAATCCAGATTTCCTACTGCCCTGTTAGTGGTCTCTGGGTGAGTGCGCTGCAGGAGTCAGACCTAACAGAAACAAACTTTCTGTACGCTCTTAAGGAAGAGAACAGGAGGAAGAGAGAGGAGAGGAAAGATTGCTCCCTCCTCTCCCTTTCTCTCCACTTCCCTCCCTTCCTCCATAAATATATTATATAATATAGTATATATAGTATACTATGACTGTGCTTAAAAACCGAAAAATTATTTACAGAGAGACATCCTTTTTTGAATGCCAATTTGTTTCACTGTTACATTTACTGTAAACTTGTAAAGGTGAAACAAGAACAGCATCAGTGCTGACAAATTCACTTTAAAACCAGAGACAGTGTACTTCTGTCTGTCTGATGAGGGATGGGGAATGCAAGACTCTTGGATGCTGGTTCCTTTTCAGGTCAAATATCTGGTGCCTAAAGTCATGCTTTGCATCTGATACACATCTTGTTTAGCTGCAGGGAAACTACAGGCTGAGGAGGGCTTTGGAGTACTTACCTGGTTCACACAAAGCAGATTAATCCACAGGCTTTCTATTATGACACATGTTATTCCTCAGAGGAACATATATGTGGTTTCCACACAGATTTTTCTTAAGTTCAGGTACTGTTATATTAATCATCAAAAAAACCCAAAAACCACCAAACAATCAAATCAAATATAAAAAAAATCACTCTCTCATTACCAAAGTCTAATTTATCACATTATCATCACCATCAATCATCATTGATTTTATTTATTTTACATTTTAAAGACTGGAAAATTTGGAAATTATAAGAAAGAAATAATTCCCCAAAATAGGAATGAGCATAAATATAACTAACACTGATATGCATGCTTAATTATGAAATTAATATCCTGAGTTATACTTTTGAATACAAGTTTGACTTTTATTTAATTATAAACAAAAATCATATTGATTTAATTTTATTGACCTAATGGGAAGCATTCTCTGATTCAAGAAGTTTGATCAGTTTTTTGAAGGACGAGATCAACTAGAATCAGATAATATATGAAGACAAAGAGAACATGGATGTAATTGTGGACACTCCTTTTCTTTTTCTTTTTTTTCCTTCTAGGAAAATGTTTTTTTTCCCAAGATAATGGACCAATAATTTTAAAGGGCTGATCAAGTAACTTGCTTCTTACTCTAAGCTAAACTGGAAATGTCTGGAGGACTTTTGGAAAAAATACTTCTACTGCATTACCTCTTCTCCTCAAGTCCTTTGTAGCTTTCCATAATGTCGCAACAATTCATAGGTATTTAAATGATGAGAATGTTCCAGGTATTCTGACTAACTTGCAGGCTCTTTTGAATGTGTAGGTACAGAACTAGACTATTTCTACTAAATAACAGACTCTGTTTGCATAGATACAAATCTATTAAAAAAACTGCTACTGAAGTAACAGAATTTAAAAACTCACATAGTATGGTATTTTTAATAATTCACCTTTATATTTTTAATTGCAATATACTAATGGATTTGAATTTAGTTTTTACATCTCTTAAGGCTATTTTTAGATTGTACTGGCTTGTAGAACAGACACAAGATATATCCTGAGGTTTCTTATACACTGACATAAACAGCACTCTGATTATCTAACCTTTCTCAGGATAACATATGTCCCATGACAGCTTTCCAAGCTGATGAAGATGACCATAGCAGCTTTTTCCTCCATGACTGCTGCAGGTGGTGAGTCTCATCTCATTACTGCAGCCCAGGCTGCCAGTGCAAGTACCCCAGCAGAAAACAGCTGGGTAAATATGCAGGTGTTACTGTTCCTGGACCCTTCAGACTTGTGTAACCGAACATAAGCTCTAAGTGGGAGACTGTTTCTGCCAAAGATGTATTTCTTTTTTCCCCAGCTTTGAATAGAATTTTTAAAATGTCACAGTGAAAGAGTGCATACTTCCTATTACTAGACTTTCAACTCCTTGTTTATTTGCTTCATATACACGTTTGGAAAAGGACCGGACAGGAATAATTCCATTACAGTGATGCAAATTAAATGTAACTTTACTAAAGTAAATGGAACCATGGTATGGCAGAGCCAGTGTAACTACGGAAATCAGGCCTCAGCCAGTACTTTTTTATTACCAATTAAAGTACAGAGGGAAAAATGAAGGAATACTTACATAAATTTAACTTTTATTCATTCTGAAACCAAACAAACTCTTCAGAAAAAAATTAAAGGCGCAAAAATGAACTTACATATATGATTCAACAACACAATTCAGAAGATAGTAGATTCTGAATGAAACCCATCTCAAAGGAAAATCTTTTTTCTATGCTTTTTATTATGCACATGAAAATGCCATATTTCTCTGAAAAAGTAGACATGATTAAAAAAGGGAGTTTATGTGTTTGCAGCTATAACTTGGAGAAATGATGAAAGAGCCCAGATGATTCTCCTTAAATGTCCTTATCTTGTTCCTGAGCTACTAGCAAGTCCATGAAAATCTTTTTTTATAGAGCTAAGGACTGATTTATTTTTGTTTGGAAGAGGATTTTGATCTATCGCCAATTTTTTATTCTACATTTAGACAGTGAAATGTAGAACAGCAGAAAGCTATCTGGACCAGAAGACCCAGATGGTTAGGAAAGGAGAAAGATTTTCAGTTTGACAAGGCAGCTAATGCTGTCAATGGTAGCTGGCAAGAGGATGTAGCATTCATTGAGAAAATTATAGTGGAAAGAGCAGCTGGTTTTATAAAGCAATTAAAGTAATTTCATAGAGTGTCAGCTTCCTCATCACAGGGAAATCATTTTCGCTCCTACAAGCGCTGTATTTTCCGTGCAAATTTTAATGTTTTACTTTTGCTTTTAATGTAAATTTTGAACCAAATAAATATAAGATAAAAAATTACCATGTAAATGTGAAAATATAAATTTTTTACACAGAAAGCATTCAGACAGGTACTACTATTTTCAATGCTGCATGATAAGTACATTTTAGGATATATGTAACTTATGGGCTTATTTAAAGTCTGTATGAAAATATAATTTCTGCATTTCTATTTTATGAAAAATATTTGCCTATAACATTGAAAAATTTTGGACATAGTAAATCCATTTGAATTCTTGACCTTTTTGTATGGAGAACCATCTTCTAAAGATGAAGCAGTGAAAGGCAAAATGTTGCCTGTAATGTGAAAAATCAAAAGCTAGTTTGCTACTTTGCAGTGGTACAAAGACATGCTCTGATCTAAAAGAGTGATTTCCAACTAAAAAACATTTCTCTTTTGTCAGGTTCCTTGACATTATTTGCTGTTGCCACTTCCTCTGTGTACTCCATGCTGCTGTATTGTCCCTCTATACAGTAAATGACCTACAGCACTCCCAGAAAAACAGGGAGATGTGGCACAAGCAAGCAGGGGTGGGGGAATGTCTGTGGTTTATATTCAAATACAAATTAAGTTGGAAGACAAAGAACAAGATTATAGTTCTGAAGCTGGAAAAGGGAATTGAAGTTTCTCTTCCAAAGACTCTGTTCATTGGGTGGGGGTTGATGAGCTCAAGAATTATAGATTAGGAGGTGGGCTCAAGATTTATAGATTGGGAGTAGCCAGAAGATACAGAGGACATAAATGGCCCTTAAGGAACACCACCCCCTGGAGGGATCAGAAACACCTGGTCTGGGAAAAGATTGATCAAAAGACCAAATTAGCATCAAATGTGAAGGGATCAATAACCAATAGGAGATCATATATTAAGAAATGTGTAAGATCAATGAACAAGAATTTATTTGGGTTTTTTCTGTATAAATATGGATAAAGAACTATATGTGATGGAATGATTTTCACTGCCCAACCCTGACATGTGTGTATGAAATAATTTCCATTGCACATCCTAGCCAGAATAAAGTAATGACTAAATTCCCTAACACTTTGGGGAAGAAAAAAGAAAAGATTTTGTTGGTGAGTCCCTATTTTTCCTGCAGTTGCAGTGACACAATCACACAGAATGTGTAGGAAAACCAGGGAATCAGGCCCACACAACACGGGGTTAGAAAAGAAGGATTCTGTTTGACCTGCCTGACCTTGATGACAGGGTGATCTGCTTAGTGGATCAGGATTGTCTCAAACAAAATCTTTCACATAAAATTTTTATGATGTGTTAATACTAGCATTAACTAAACTGATTCCCATTTCAGTGTACTTCAGCTGTAACAATTAGGAAAATATGTTACAGGAATGCCTATTCTTGGATAGGGCACATACTTAGATCTAATCAGTTATGAGAAAATTTCTAACTTTGACACTAAGAATAGAAAAAGACTGTTAAATGTGGAAAGCTATCACCTGTTAATAATTTTATGAAGATTTTCCAATTCTATCCTTTAGAATAGAATTGTAATGTACCTAAGTTCTTCGAGGAAAACTTTAGATATAAAAAGTGAATTAAAATATAAACCCCATGATGGTCTAAATGACACAAAACACTGAGAAAAAAAAATTATAAAGTAATTTTCCATTAATGAGGAAGTATTTTGGTAATATGTAAATGACATTGATGGATTGTGAAACTGAAATATTAATAGTTAATGGCTCAAACAAGCAGCCATTTGCAAAAGCTGTGTGTGCTTTGCTGAGGATGTGCAAGGTAATAGCCCAGGTGCAGAGGGCTGAGCACCTGAGGATGACCAACAAATAAACCTTTTTTAAACAACAAGCCAGACAAAGACACTAACATATAGCTAAGATGTCCTCCAAATCCACAGATATCAGCAAGAACAGCAAGGGTACAAAGACTTCAAAGCTGCACAGGTGTACATTGGATGAAAGAAAATTAATCAGCCTTCACACATATTTTGATCTACAGGTCTGAGTTTAAAATACATTATTCTGTAAGGTAGAATTAAAAGAAATGTACATGGATATAAATTTCTTGAAATTTTCTTAGTAAATAACTAAACAGGTATTTTGCAAAAATGTGGGTTTTTTTTTTCTTTTTTTCTTTTTGTAATTAAATATATGTATAGGGGAATCCATAACATTAAATAAATCTCAATTTCACACTTCTACCTGTGTGTGGTGGTTGACATTAACCACCTGTACATACTTTAAAATTGAATTATTCTCTGAATTCTCCTTGGTTAGTAAAAGTGTCCTTAAAATTCTTGTTATTGTTCAGTTGTACACACACCCCACCATACTTGTAATTTCTTTTTTTTTCCTAGAGGCCAATTCAGTTGTATGTCATCTATTGTACTTTATTTGACAATTTAGTTAGTGTATGATTTTTGTCACCCTACTACAGGCAATATTGAAGACTGATTAAACTAATTAATTCCAGAAGAGCTTGGAATTCATCTAGGATACTTCTCAAAAGGGATTGTAGGTAGTTTGAAAGCAGATATCTGGGGACAAAGCCTTCCTGCTTGCTTTCTAGTTTGGCCTTTCTTCTTCCTCCTCCTTCCCAGTGGTCAGCCACATGCTGTGCAGCTGTCTTCCTTACATGAGCATAGATGTTTTACAAGTGGTTTGCACAGCATATGTTCTCAGCTGAGGTTTCCAAGAAATTTTGCCTGAAAAATGAAAACAACTTACTTGGGACTTCCATCAGTTCAAGGAACAAACAAAACAAAACAAAAACCAAAAAATGGAAAAGAAATTATTTTCATTAGGAGATCATAAGAATTTGTCATGACAAAAAATTTGAAGGGTGATGTTTTGGGTTTGGGGTGTACAATCCCAATGGAAGAAACTGTACAGATCAAAATGTAGAAGGGTATTTTCACAACAGATTTATGTTAACTACATATTATGTTCAACACAAAAAAGTGGGTTTTTTACACGTTCAGAAGCAGTAGTAATGAAGGAGCATTGATAATGGGCATTGTGAATTGTTAGCTTTTGCTTGTATTTTTTGTCTGTAAATTGACTAGACAGATCACCCTCAGAGAACTTCCTGAGTTCCATTATGATATTATTCCCAATGAAGGAGACATTTTTAATCTCTTTGATCCAAAGTTTAGAAAAGACAATAGAAGTCCCAGTAAAGCAACATTTTCCACCCAGAAAAAAGTGGCATGCTGCATATATGCTTTTTCAAAAGGTAAACTCTGTCTGTGATAATTTTCATAAAATGGCATAGGCAAGGATAAAAATATGCAGATATTTAATTTAATGTGGTTCGGTAGACTATTTTCTCCTTTTATAGCAGAATTCTCTCTTTGCTATTTGTTTAATACTTCTTCAAGATTTTCAGACAAATTAGATAATTACAGAATAGATGGAGCAAATCAGTATGGCCTTTTTCACGTAATGATATGATGTTAGTCATTTCCCTTAGTCAGATGATGATTCTGATTAGCTTCCTTTGAATTACAGCTAAGCAAACACTAATTATTGCTGATTTTTAATAATTACAAAATTAAACTTCCAAGGGAGGATTTTGTAAATACTCCATCCAGGAAAAAAGTTCTAATTTTTTCTTACCAGTTTGGTGAATATGTTCTAAAAAAAAAGTTCTAATTTTTTCTTACCAGTTTAATGAAGTTTGATTTATGTTGTTCCTAGAGGAACAATATTCATTTAAATAAAGATTATTATGAATTGCACTACCTCTTCACATCCCTGAACTGACATTTGTGTTTAAGTGACATTAAGATATATTAGAAAAAGACACCCCATGGCAGTTATTGGGATACAGTATCCTAAAACTGTGAGCTGTCACTTCTGCTTGTTCTAAATAGTTAAACATCAGGTCTTTGTCTGATATATGCACAAAATAAGGACAGACAACACATCATCAAATAATATATCATCAAATAAATCCTAAGGAAAATTAATATTATATATAATTAATATTATCCTAAACAGTTGAATAATATTGTGGATATTCTCTTAACATTCTTCTTCTGCTGGTATTACCTCATCCAAGTTAACTGTGTTTCCCATGCTCACTAGCATTTGGTCTGCTATGTGCAGACACTGGGAAAAAATAAAATGCTCCTGGTGTCCTACCTTAAATGGCTCTCTGGGGTGACAGTTTGATCAACAATTTGGTCTTTAGACCCCCTCTTCAAAAAACTCAAAGGACTGCTACATCTATTTTTTTTTTCGATCAAAGCCCTGTGGATTAAATGAGATACTTCTCATCTGCTGTTTCATTGCACTTGGACTTTTATATTTCCTTTAAAACTTCCCTTTTATTCTGTTGCACATTTAATGAAATGCAGCTAAAATAACAAAGCAGACCTGATTAATTTATTGTTGCCACACAAGAGCTGGAAACAGCCTCTAGGCAACGCATTTTTATCTCTTATGGGTAATAAAGCATTCATAGAGTGACGTATTTATTTAACCTCACTCATGTTGTTGAGCAACCTTATTTACAGTATGCAAAGTTCATTTTCTGAGACACCACAGAGCAAGCACACTTTAAGGTGCTACAGAAGAGTTTTGCCATGTGACTCCCATAAAGTTAGAGTTTTGTGAATATCCATTAAAACATTTAAGATCATGCCTTTATTTGAAAAGTTACTACAAAAAATTCATCACTGACATGAAAAATAAGATTTTGACCTATTTAGTTTTAAATTTTATCTTCTGATTTCTTGGTTTATTGAAACAGATTTATTGGAAAACTGATTGGGAAAAAGAGTTATTCTTCTAAAATAGTAAGCCGGAGTGTTGAATAGTAAGTTTTAGTTTTTATTTATTACTTCCTTCAGCAAGCAACCTTTTTAGTTGCAATATTTCTTGTAACTGTATAAGAGATTATAATGACATAATCAAAGCCTGTCCTCAGTCCTCCAGAAGTCCTTTCCTTTTAGGTAATACCCTCAAGCAGGGAAGAATCCAAGATACTATTCTGAGATGCGACTATTAATGTTTAAAAAAACCCAACCAATCTGAGATTTTCTCAAATTAAAACCATAATATTTATTCCTGTCTATGTGGTTCCTTATTTGACTCTTACTCACCTTTTTGAATTGTGAAAAGTAGCCTTTTGATGACATGAAGTAATAATTTTCCTGAATAAATCTAGTAGGCGATTTTCCCATTCCCTCTAAATTTATGCAAATTTCTTCCTTGTGAAATCTTATTTATTTAGATCTTTGCCCATCACCTAAAATTACCTAGACAGTAAGCAAAAAAATGTTCTTCTATGGAATCTCAGATAAAACTATCAGATTCATTAAGATCAGACTGCTAGCTTTAGATATTCCAAAATCCTCCATCAGAGCATCTTTTTTCTCTCTAATACAGTTGGACACACTTACACATAGGTACTTACACCTATATTCAATGTCTGAGTTTATATTATTTTCTTTAAAAACAAACAAACAAACAAACAAAACCAACCAACCAATAAAAGAGCAAGAGTTTCCTCTGCCTGTAGAATCCAAAGTTAATTTGAAAGTGTTGGAGGAAGGGCAACCACTTTTTCAGATTTTTTTTTGAAAAAAGCAATCTGAAATGTCACAGAGACAGCTAACCAGCCCAAAATGCCAGAATTCTTCCAAAAAAAAGGCCTGTGGTATAAGAACATGCTTCATTGAACAAGAAACATTATTGTAGCAAAAGGAAAAATTAATGTAGATTTTTGCAAAGCCTTCAGTCCCTCTCCCAGTGTAAAAAAAAGGCCCATTGATACTTAAATCAACATTTCTTGCAATTGCTGGAATAGTGTTTGTAGCTTCAGCATTAGACAGGATTACATCTACATCTCTTAATGATAACAAGCAGTGAAACCTGAGGCTGAATGTATATTTGCTTTCTCTAAATGGGCAAGAAGAAAAAATTAATTGTTTTAATACCTTCTGGCAGACATAACCATAAAAGAGGACTATATAACAACTAGAGAAACAAACAGAAGTGCCTGACTGAAGCAGAGAAGCTCAGGTTCTCTGAGCCAAGGTTCAGCACCCAAAGTCAGGGGAACTCTGTAGCAAAGAAGAGGTCTAGTAACAAGTAGAAAATGATCCATTGGAAACTAATTGCAGCAATATCCCTCTGAGTGTGGGTCATTCCACACAACTAAAAGTGAAAGTGCATTGTATTTTCCTGGGTAATTGTTCCCAAAGGGAACACTGGGGATGTAGAAATTTGAAAGTCAAATGAAGAATGGACAGGAAGAGAATCATGACTTCCCTCCTGATGGATGAATTTTTTTCTCTTCTTTTCTATTTTATTTTTATTCACTTTAATTTTATTCCTAAGTTACAAGCATGCAAATATGCAATATTTCTTGGGCTAGATATGGACTCTTAATTTTAAAGCAACTTTCTTTTTTTAGTTTCTACACAGCTACAGCACAGCCACCTAAGTGGACCTATATAGTCAAGGACTCAAAAATTTATTTTGAAAACAGATTTATTTGATGAACATTGTCATTAAGTCCTCAGAAAATATAGAAACAAATTTCTTTACATATAAAAAATATTTTAAAATGCTCTTTGTCGCAGACATCTTTTCATTAAAATCCTTTCATTAGGATTTTTCCTGCTGAGAAGTTTCAGCAACAAGATGTAAACAATGGTTATCTGCTGCTGTGGAATGCAACAAGTCCATCTGTGATTGGCCCATCTTGGATGTTTATAATTAATGGCCAATCAAGGCCAAGCTATCAGAGTCTGAGAGAGCTACCTTTTGTTACATTCTTTTCTATTCTATTCTTAGCTAGCCTTCTGAGGAAACCTTTTCCTCTATTCTTTTAGTATAGTTATAATGTAATATATATATATATATAATAAAATAATAAATCAAGCCTTCTGAACATGGAGTCACCATTCTCGTCTCTTGCCTCCTCCAAGAATCCCTGTGAAAACGGTCACAGCTGTTTTGGTATTTCATCTATTCTTAGTGGTAAACTGAATAGAGAAGAATAGTGTCCTATCTCTTGACCATGGTTGCTACAACTCCTGTTAGTCTATGTACAGTGCTTGTGATACTTACAAACATCAGTATCCAACATTTTTTCCTATAATTTAAATATTCATTTTAATTTTTATTTGTTCCTCCTGATTGGCACAGAAGTATTAGGTTGCACTTTTGAAACTATTTTATCTTCTTTGTAGAAGCATGTAATTATTAAAACAAACTTTATTAAGGAGTAATTTTGCAAAACAATTGCCCAACCCATAGTGAGCAGAAAAACAGCACATGCAGTATTCTAGCAGCTCTTAGGAATACATACTGATTTGTGAAATCATCCAGGGAAGGGAAGGTACACTGAGTATTTCTAACTTGCTTACATGGCAAACAGCCAATAGTCTGTAAGTCTGCAGCAAATAAGGTAAACAAAATGGGCAATTTAAATCCCCCTGTATTTCTGCACAGCACACCCTGTGTAATAGACTTAAAATTATTTGTAGGCTCTATTAGTGAAATGCCACTATTAGGATGGGTCTAATGGGAGAACAGTTTTACTGAAGACAAACTTTTAGGGAGGTTTAGTGCCTCAGCACTTTCTACTTCAGATGAACTATTCTCCATGTGATAACTAAGAAAGTAATAGGGCAGAGAATGATTTCAGCAAAGATTATCAATATGGAATCATGTGGGTCACAAGAGATACTGCAAATGCAATCAGAGTTTTCTCTGTGTAAATATGTAAAGTCTTATTCTTAACTCACCTAAAAGCATTGAGTCGTGAGAAATGCCTTCCTTTCCCATCTCTCTGACTGCTGCCTACGCCTCAATCCTAAAAGGAAAATAAGACTCAGTGGTTCCCTCTGCCACATAGGATTGCTCTGATGCCAGTGGAGCAGAATAGCACAGAACATACTTTATATACTGCAGAGGGTGCAGGAAGTAATATGAAAAACAATGTGAATTATTTAAGCCTAAATTCCAGAAGTAAAAAATCTTAGGAAAAGTTTCAATTTCCTCTGATCCCAGGTAACTCAGTTTGAGAGAGTTATGTAATTTGTACTTGTGTTACTCCCTGTCACAAGTTATGATGGAATATGCTTGAAAAATGCCAGTTATCCTAAACTATTTTCCTCCATTCAACCACAGAAAAAATCAGCTCTGCCTTATTTTATAGAGAAATTAGGTGGTAGAAGAGAATGTTTGTTAAAATGACTAGTTCAATTTTCTTTCTTTCAAAATAGTTTTAGTTATTTGCAAAACTTGAGTACATCAAGGTGTTCATTGACAACTAACAGCTTCCTTGCATCTGCACAAAGAGTTACAGTGCAGTTGCACTGTCGGGGTTGATGGAAGTTCAGTCAAGTACATGTTTGAAAGCAGAGGAGAGTGTTCCAGACTTTAAATGTGAAAAACAGCAGAACATGTGCTGTTTAGTCCAGAGTTTAAGAACTAGAATAATTTTCCTCCTGTCCCCCTTCACTTGAGAATGTGCAGATGTAAATTATGTCAAAATGGGGGGAGAAAAATGTTGCGGGGAAAGAAGAATCGTGAGCATGCAGAATATTTTCAGATAAATGGACACCCACCTTTTATGATTTTATTTTTAAAGAGGCATTTATTTGAAATAGAACTGAGAGAGCACCTGGTGAACAAACTTACTTAAAAAAATCTATAATGAAAATGTTCTTTTGAGTTGGCCAAGGCTTGCAAATTTTGAATGAAATGGATTGAAGTAAATGGAAACATTTAAGTAAAGGGGAACAAATTATTCCACTATCAGCAACACTAGTAAAACAGTAAATCAGATGAAAATAGTTAAGAAGCTCAAATGTCTCAGTCATCATTGGTTGTCTGTGAGGTTTGGGATTACATTGGAAAAGGGAATAAAATGAGGATTTTAAGTGACAGGTTTTTGGAAAGGAGAGGATTGCAGACACCACCAGAAGGAAGCTCTTTTCCAAAGAAAATTCACATTTTCAGGCAAAGCTGCTGTTCTACATGGAATATCTCCATCCTTGCTAATGGAAACCTGTAGTATATATAGTCAATCCTTGTGTTGGTTTATGAGAGTACAGCTCTGCCATAGCCCACCCCTGTGCAGACATTGCACTCAGTGGCCATTCTTTCCTCTATAAAATCCTGAGGGAGATTTGATCTCTCCAAGTATTCAGGCTTGCAGAAGAAGATTGTCCTGTATATTATGTCTCCCAATCCTTTCTTAACCTTCCTTTTCTCTTCAGCAAATGCCAAAATCAATTGCATCTTTATTTTTTTCTCCCATCTAATAAAGCAAAAGCTCCTTCAGAGATGTTTAACAGAAGTATTCAATGCTGGTCATTCCTCTGATCTTGTTTATAGCATTTAGTGCTATGAGGCAGTAAGTAAACTATGCAAAACCTGTCAAGGACACAGCCAAAAGAACTGTGAGTGAAGGTGGGATAATTGAATCTTTTTAGTACCCAGCTTAGTCTGACCTCAAAACCAGACTACCCAGCTGCAGATTATTGAAAAAATTCAATCCATACTGCTGCTGAGCTAGAGAATGGAGTCAGATAAAATAAGGTGGGCTGCCTGACACAGTAAATCATACACAAGCAAGTTAACAGCTGTAGTTCAGCCACCTACAATTCTGAGAGTGAACACAGCTTGAATTTAGATTGCATCTTTCCTTCTGCTTGTGCTGGAAAACATCAAACCCCTTTTTAAAGGGCCCTAGAGTCATGTGACATGGAAGGTATCATTGAGCTGGGAAAGAAGCCTAGGCAGGCTAAGCACAGATGTCTGCACACTTGACGACACATGACTAGTTAATAAACCCAGTTTTGCCCTTCACATGTGTCTCTACAGAGTCAACGGATAAAAATACAAGCAAGAAAAAGTTGAACATAAATGCTTGGATTCTCTTTCACATGGCTATTGCAGAAGATGTGATGCCAGAAAAAGATAGCTTTTCTCATTTTTCCTTTAACAGACTGCAAAAGAGAGTTTGGAACTCCTGCTCCTATTTTTCTTCTTTCACTTCCCACTGTGATTCTCGTGACCCTCTTAGAAACTTTTATTCATTCCTCATTATTCCAGATCTTCCAGTGTCTTCTCTTTTGTTATCAGCCTTCCCAGAGCCTGATAAAATGGTTTTCTGAAATCAGGTCTACCTCATCCACTGCTTTTGGATCTATTTTTCCGTATCAAGATTCTCTTGCCTTTGAACCTTCTCATTGTATAAAAAATTTATTTCTTCATTCACTATGATCCCTGTACATATTCCCAGTAGGCTGCTTCCCAGTAGGCTGCTTCCCAGCTCCATAAGTTTCATTCACATGTATTTATTTTTTATGTTCTTCAGTTGTATTTATTAATTTCTTTTGCTATCACTCTAACCATCAAATGAAGACATATTCTTCATGCAAAAAATGGCATCTTCCGGCTCTCTATCTAATAATCTTGCACACACAATTTTTTATCCCACTAGAAGTTGTGTAGTATTACCTGGATTACATAAAAGGGTCAGAGGAAAGAGGTCGTCAGCAATGACTTAAATATGGACTACTTTTAACAAAGGACAGAAAAGCCTGCTCATAGCAGATTGCCCAGTTCACATGTTCACAATAATGATGACTAGTTGCAATCAGGAACACCCCTTTAGTGTTGAAATTCAAGTATAGATTCTGTTATAAGGAGAAATGTAGCTTTTCATAAGGACCACATTTTCCATCATATATTGTAAAAACCTGGTTCTGACATTTCCAGTTGCACAGCTCAACCAGGTAAGTCATATCTTGTAACTAGTGTCACAGTAAAAAGAATCCAGTAGTGTATATGAATCTTCAAATGTCCATGTGGTCTTTGTGTTATGTGTCCTTATGTCAAAAGGTAATAAATCTTACAATAGTAATGCAGTAGTGGCCATAGTAGCAATGCAGTAATTCATTTGACTCCAAATGGATGTATTTGCAAAAGATTATTCTATTTTGGTCATCTTACATTTGACTTTTGAATTCTGAATCTTAAAATATAAGGAGTAAATTTCACAAGCATTAGTTTTTGTTATATTTTTTTTCTGACATGATTTCCATTATTTTTGGATGATAAATCAATTTTTTTAGTAGTCAATAGCTGTTGAAGGAAATTATTAACATTTGTAATTGTTGGATTGTTGAATTTTGTGAAATTAAATTTTACAAGAACTAGTACCAGAGCAAGGTATTATAGACTGCATTGTCTAATTTAAAATGAAATCTGCATTTTATCCCTGTTTTGTTTCACTATCTCCAAGTCGATGTCATAGGCATTCACCTCTGCCATGACAGCAGCTCTGGGTAAGCTTCTGCCATAAGTGCATCTGTTCTTTATGAGCCACTAATGTCCCTCTTGCATGCCAGCAGTGGGAAACAAGTTCAAGGCAGCTCTACAGCAATTTGTGACTGCAGAAATATTCTGCATACCAATAAGCCCATTGAGGTATTAAATGCTGTGTTATGTGTCAATGTTTTGCTAGTGTGATTTCCAAGATCAGTAACTCACGTGGTTCATTCCATTTTGCAGTTGAATATATTTACTATTATTTTTACAGATGATGTCATATTATCAAATAGATGGCCCAGCAAGGTCAGAACCCATAACCCAATAGTGCTTCCTTGAGAGATCTAATTTTCCTGTTGCAAATTGTCTTTTACCTAGCACAGGGTTATGCTGGAGGTAATAAATACAGAAAAATAAATGTAGTAAATTTTGCATAATGTTTTTATCAGAAGAAACAGCAGCAGTTATATTTTCCTTGTTTTATGCAGAGATTACTGAAGACCTGAGCCTTAGACAGATGACTTGAAGAAGGGCAATGAATATAGTTATATGAATAAACAGCATTATTGTCCTTTCATTTAGAAAGATCAAATTTAGGGAGAAAGGCTTGTTAGAGTAGTAGAGCTGAGTAAATATGAATTAATTACAAAAAGAAAAACATTTCAGAAAAGACATTTCTTTTTGAACAGCTTTGCTTCATCTCTGTCACATGCACCTTGGTCTTCATGCAAACCTTTTTTCTCCCATTGTTCTGTTTCTGTGTAGAGAGTTTGTGCTCAAAAGTTCTAAAGCTTGTTTGATATTTTTTTAAATATTATACTCAAAAACTGTTGATGACTGGTTACATTATTCAAATATTTTTTGGTTTATGTGTCTGAAATTTACAATTGTTGTTTAATCTATTTGCAAATTACTTTGTTGTCATACTGTCACTGGAAGTGTTCTTTAGATCCAAAACTATGTCTGGCATTGTTTCTTTCCTTCTGATTTCCATATGAGTTGATTTTAAATTGTTGATTTTAAACTATATGGACGATTCACAGCAGGATATTCCAGAACCATAAAGGAATATGAGGGTCATGTCATCATTTCATATTCAAATCTTAATTTCTCAGCAATTGGGATTTTGGTTGATGGTCCTGACTGACAAAGCAGCATGTTTCTATTCATACTATGGTAAAGGCTCATTAGAAGCAGAGCACACATTACAGACTCACAGTAGTTGCTCAGATTTATCCTTAAGGACTATAAACTCTTTGGCATAGCAATTCTACAGTCATTAGATAAACAAAAGATACAGCAAGGAACTAGTAGACATTACTCATAAAATAGCTAAAGATCCTCAGCAGTGTCAGTTACCATTATGATCAGAGATGCAACTGTTTTAGGATAACAGAAGCAAAAGGAAAATACCAAGTAGGAAAAATTTAGCTTTTTAGTATCTCTTAGGATGAGGTCCATTGGGTTCATAGCCAGTTATTAAAATGTCTAACTTTGAAAATTTTGGAACTTCATGAAACATGTTCTGTATCATCCAAAACGCAGAAGAAGGGAAGATGGCATGCAGTCATGTTCTGCCTTCTGTTTTTGATCAAAATTCTATATGAATTTCATGTATATTTTATTCTGATGCTCTATTAGTTGCTTATGGTGATTCAGCACAGAAATGGGCAATTATGGGATATAAAGAATTTTTTTGTTAAGTGTGATGGTGTTTGGTTTTAAGCTACATTTATTATTCAGACTTTTAACAGACTAATATATGAGAGACAAGAATAGAAGATAAACATAGAAAATACTTTCTAAAATTAATTTTATTATATAGAGTTGTTAAAGAGTAATAGTTACCAAACCCTGGCCTTGGAAATAAGCTCACAGATTAAATCTTAATAGTATGGTAGGAGAACTGTGTGAAATTCTGTTCCATAATCAGAAATGTAATTTAAAAGGGATTAAGACTGGTGTGATATCCACTCACTGCAAGGAAGGCAAGGAACAGCAGGCCAAAGGAAAGCTCTCAACTGTTAACTTAGAACCCACACAGCAAGTTTCCACTAATACAGAGTGCTTCAGCATATTCACATAGTCACAATCAGGCAATAAAACATACTCTATGTAATATATCAATCTTTAGTAGGAAGGGTCTACCTTCCATTCACAAGGCATTACTAAAAACCTGACCTCAACTTTCATTAAAGAAGCATTTCTACACCTGAGTGTAATTAAGACTGGAATATAAAATTCCTTTTTCTTGTAAAAGCATTTCTAAGGAATAAAACTGACTGTTTTGAGAAATATACATTTCAATATTTAAACTTGTATATTATAATCTATCATAGTGGACAAGAATAAAACTATTAAAAAATAAGTCAAAATAATGACTTTCCACCTCATTTTTCTTTAGAGAATGAATAGATTAGGTGTGGAATACACTTCAAGAGACTCATTCACTCTAGTTCAAGACAGAGTCATCAAGACTTTTAAACCATTTGCAACAAGCCTGTACATTCTGTAATTGCCATTTAAAAAAATCTATTCTTGTGTTTCTTACAGAAATGTCTTTCTAATATTTGAACTCAGTTTGCTTCAACTCAGGAGGTTTATTATTTTTTATTGTATTCATTGTGAACTCACAGCTAATGAGAATGAGACTATTCATGAGATAAGAAGTCACATAAGAAATGACAAATGAACAATAATTAAAGGAAATAATCATTTTAGGCTGCATCTGAAGCTATAAACATAGGGGTTGTTCTGAAAATAGATACCCTCTAGATTATCTAAATCTCAAATCTGAAAATCAACTTTGATTGAGGCAGAATGTCATAGAGTTTTTGTCTCCAGCAGAGATGTTCCCTATAGTTTGCTGGTAGGAAGAAGAAAACATGAGATTGAATTTTCTCATTGTTTATTGTGAAGAAATGGATACTTATTTTTTAAAAATCATTGACAGCTATCTAATCTACTTAGATTTTCCAGACTTATCTGGTATTTTGAAATTCTGTTTTTCAGCACCCTGAAACACACCTGAATTCAGGGCACCTTAGAAGATTTAAGAGTAAATAAAATTAATCCTATTCAGGATGTTTCATGCATTCTTTTGGGTTTCTCTTTCATTTTTATTGTGTGCTCCATGTTACCCATCTCTATTACCCAAAACGGCTTTAGTGTTTTCTTCACATTTTAAAGTGACTGACATACTTTCATAGTAGATCATAGGCTTGGCACAGCATACCTGATTCCAAGTTTTTAGGATAAGCACAAATAGTGATTACAAATTCTAAAGCCACCATATGATACCATGTTTATCTGCAACAGCAAAACGATGTTTTATGCATGTCTGTCATTGTGGTTTGGCTTGAGACTTAGTTAAGCAATTGGTAAATGTGTCTCTTGGAACTAGTTCCTGGCCTTGAATGCAAATTACTTGCTTCACAAAATTAAGATTTCCTGCTGGGAAATTTGGTAGTTTCAAATGTGCTTTGCCACCTTAATGGCTATCGACTTACACTCAGAGGAGAAGAAAAAGCATCCATTATAGAATGTTCTGTATATAATACAAAGGGTAAGCTTTGAAAGGCCATGTATACCTCTGAAATTAGCAAATTTAAGCAATTCAGAAAGCCAAAATTAGATGAACAGGAGATAAACAGTGCTGGTGAATGCTTTGCTCTTTTAGAAAGTAAATTAGTTTTAGTAAAATTGATATCAAAAATTGCTATGATTTTATCTTTTACTCCTGGGTACTGCCATCAGATTTAAATGTACTGTAGTGAGAATTCCAGAAAAGCACCCAAAGATTTGATAGCACCTCTTGTATTACATTTTTCTCTATGACTTTTGGCAAATCATTTATCCATCTAAAGGTATGAAAAATGTCTTATCCATGCCATGAGGTTTGAGGCAACTTACTCACTTTCTGTGCTCATTACTAGCATGGAAAAAGAACAAAATGTAATATAAATGGTGGTTTATAAATGCCTTCCAAAATACAGTTCTTTGAAGGAGATATTCCAAGATTCTCAATTTTTATCATTTTAATACTTTAACATTTTATAGACAGGTATGTCAGAGGCTGTAAAAATTGCTTCAGAAAGATTGGTTTGTTATCTGTAAATATTTACTTTATCTGCTGTACCTTGTGTAGTATAGTTGTCAAACATTCATATAGTGGGAAGGGCATGGATTTTTGCTGCATAAAACACGTGCTACGTAAAACGCAGACATTTGAGAATGTTCTAGTAGTTTGAATCTGTTAAAATCAGTTTTTCTTTCCCTCTGCTATATTGGTTGTACCAATATGAAAACTTCTATTCACCACCATAACGGCTGATGGTATGAAATATAGCTTCCTAAAAAATATACAATGGAGTATTTTGTTTCAGCATCTGTTATATGTCAGTGCAGAATTTCAAGGGTACAGGATTGTGTAATCTTTCTTTACAGAAGACATCAGTCATGAACAAGTGAGACAGAGTTAAAGAATTAGCCTTTCTTGGCTCTCATTGCATCTAATTCAGGCATGCATGACCCATTGCCATCATTGTTGTACTTATGCCAGCTGGTTCTGATTATTAAGAAAAGCAGCTTTGCATGCTGAACATATAACAATAAACTATTGTCATACAAATGGAGCACTTTTTCTTCTAAGGGGTATAAATATCCATATAATAAAAATAAGGTGTCTCCAACTTCCCATGTTGCAGAGAACAAATAATATCTCATCAAGCATACTAAAAATGGAACTTGGATATGGAAGGTACCCTTACTGGGACCAGTGTGATATTCTTCCCCTTTTTTGAAGTGGGACATGGGAGGGTAAAAGTTTTACAGCTCTTACTCTTCTCAGATGAGCTAATTTCAAGAACAGATACTTTTGAACAGTTCAGGAGAAATTTTTGTCACACTATATGTTGCAACCCTGTCCTAATATCAGATACAATGAATTATAATTCCCATCATCTCCTCATTGATTTTAAACCAGACACCATGAAAATCCTGGATTCCTAGCAAATAATAAACTCCTTTAATATTTCCATCAGGGAATAATAAAATCAAGTATGTATAAAAACATACCCTTTAGCATATGAAAGCATAGAAGCATGTTAACTTATACAATAACCAGTAGATACCTCATTTTGAGTACATTCACATATTGACACAACAGTGTATGCCAAATAAAACTCTCATGAAGCCTGGAACTCAATAAGACAGTGTAATAAAATCTAGGATAAAACTTCCTGAAGTGGGGTCAAAATCACCATGTTCTACTAGGAATTGCTGTGGAACAGTAAAATCCCTAGAAAAGATAACAAGATATCTAAGGAAATAGTTGAATTAAAAAGAAACTTCATTTGGCATTTGGCACATGCATGACATAGGTAGGGGTGCAACTTTTCTAAACTTGAAAAGAAGGGGAAAATATACAAAGATTTAGCAGTATACTGAAAAAGCATTAACAATCCATTTTGCAAAGTGCATGTTCAGTTTCTCATATTTCTGTAGTATTTTTGGCTGCACAAATTTTTTGGCTGTTTTTATCGAATTCATAGCTGAAATGAAGGTTTATAAAAGGTCACAGAAAAGAAAAAATCTAATTATTGTTAATATGATATTGATAATTTATGTCAACATTACTGTAAAAACCGGCAAAGTGATCCTGTATTTGGTCATAATTCTGACACCAATTGTTTCCACTGAGGGAATTAATCCTATGAATTTATAGCCAAGATGAACACAACATAAGCCAGAGGAAGAAGTGAATGAAGGAATGAAGGAAACATAGAGCTCATTTGTGTATTCCTATGACTGCATGATGTTCCCCTGGCTGACCATTTCACCTGAAATTAAGGTGTCTATGTGATCAGTGAACATCAGCCTGATGACTCTTTTCTAACCTTTATCTGAATCTTCCAGGCAAGAGTCCCAGAGCCGAGGAATTGAAATCCCTTTACCTAAGCTTCACTTCCTACCAAAAGATCCTTTCTATTACTTTGAGCTTATCATATTTCTGTGGCCAGGAGGAACCATCATACTGACCTTGCTGGCCCTGGAGACTATGGAGTTTCATTTCCTGTCTCCTATAACAACCCCAGGATTTTATGTTTGAAATAGACAATAGTGTATTATATTTGAAATAGACAATTTCAAAGACAACAGTGTTAATTGAGACTCAAAAATAATATGAAGTCATAGAAAGGAATCAAAGACCAAAAGATAGACTATATCTATAATAGAGCCCTTGGTAACCCCTTCTAATAGCTGGTTTCATGGATTTCCTCTCTGCACCCTTTAAGACAGAAGAACAATAAGTGACTCTCTCCCCACAGCAATCTGAATGTCCATGATTACAGTGTGCTAACTAACAGCACTTAGGTCCACTTTATCCACAGATAATTGACTTCCAGGATGTTTTGCTCAGACTATCAGGTAGTTGTTGCTCAGGCAGTAAGCACCCTCCTCAAACTTATCAGGTAGATAATTTTAAAGCAAGATTGTCATTAAGTGTCTCATGTCACAGGGATAACAGGCAAGAGGGAGACACTCGCAGACAGTTTTGCAAAGTTCAGTATATCACTCCTCTTGTCTTCTCAGCCAGCCAGGTTTGAATCCAGTCCCACGAAGCATCTGCATAAGAAGTTTGGTGACACACTGGATAATTCCTGGAATTACAGGGCTTGCTGGCAGAAGTAGCTCACTGTACAGCAGCCTTGCCATGGGTGTGCCCTAATGTCATTCCGGCAAAAAATCCTGCTGCTCATCCTCTTCCTGACTGAAACATCTGGGAAATGGAAGGGAAGGAAAGGGAAGGGAAGGGAAATAGAAACTAAGACTGATGCTGGAGCATAGGGTGGTTGCAGCACACAGGTTACTCTCTATCATTTGCAGGAAGAATAGGGAGCTGTTATGTTTGGCATTTGGGAGCAGAGCTATTTCACTGTCCAATACTTCCTGGATATGTTTTTCCAGTCTAGGACATAAGCCCTTCACTCATTGCTCTCCTATATAGCTGACATTAGAATTAAAATTATTCCCTCCTTACATCATTGCTAGAAGGCAATTTTGAGGAGTGGGAGAACTTTCTCCGACACATTGTTTCCTCTCTGAAAAATGTGATAAATGTGGTATTTCTCTTTCCCTTACCAAAGGCTAGTCATATTACAAGCATATCCTATAAGTCAAAAGGGAGAAGAGAAAGAGAAATTAAAAGGAAAGGGAAAAGGAAAGAGAAAGGGAAGAAAAAAAAGGAAAAACAGTGCAAAACTCAACTGTAAATACAGTTACCCCTGAAAAATTTAGGAAAACTTCTACCAACGGAGATACAAGTCAGTCCTCAAGCAAAACTTTCTCAGAGAAGTTTTGCCTTTCTTTTTATTTTCTCTCCTTTTCCTGTCTGTTTTCTTCATCTAGAGTAAATTATAAATTGTTTATTTAGTATTAAAGTGAATAACTACAGAATTTAGCCTTTGGCTTTCTAACTTAAATTGCCAGTTGTAGCCCATTCTACTAGAACCCCCCCTTATAGGAAATAAAGTAGTACGAGAAAGGGCAGCATAGGCTTTTGCATTCCATTTGCATGTGCACCACATGAACTGCATATATAACACTCCTGATACTGCCAATGAGAATTTTAAAGAGGATTTGCAGGTTACTAAGTGTCTGGCCTCCCCTTCAGGTCTCACAAACACAGTGAGGTCAGTAAGAATGGTGCCACAGGATTTAATTCTATCTCAGTTTCTTTTGATAAAACCACTGAAGTTGCTCATCACAGAGAAAAAAAAAAAAAGAAACAACAACATAAAAACTACTGGCAGAACCTTTAAGATGGCTGTTGTTAGGTTTGTGGCAGAAAGAGGTATGGAGGATTTATACCTGTCTCTGTGCTAGGAGGTGTAGGAAGTTCCTATTCAAAGGTCTTGCTTAGGCTCCTCTGCCATTTTGTCATGATCAGGAAACAGCAGAAATGTTTGCTGTTAAGTGAACATGCAACTGTTACTCTAAGTAATATATCAGGGCATTGGGCCAAGAAGTGAGGGACCTAGTTTCCCATTTCATCTTCAGAGTCTCACACAACTCAAGGCCGCCTTGCCCATGGGACTGCAACCTGTGCAGTCGCCTTCTACAGAAGAGCAGGCATCAGCAGAAGAGCAACTAAAGAAGGAAACCTTGTGGCTAAACCACTAATTGCAGAGTAAGATCTCCTACTTCCAAAATTGCTTTCTTTTTAATGAAAGTTTGTGCAGAAGAAGTGCTGCCAAGGAGTAGAAGCTGCAACCTCAGATGCTCCCCCATCTCCATTTGAATGCAATGAACTTTTCCCAAATTCCCCTACCCCCATCAGCATTTCAGTCCTAGCTCTGTATTGGCCACCCTTGGACCAGCAACAGAATGCCTTTGCTCCCAGCCCACACAAACTCAGCACCCTTACAGTGTGATTCTTGAGGAGAGTCATGTGGAAATCCCCAGGAAGGTCCTCCTGATGTGCCACAGATCAATTCAATGCCATTAGCATGTGTCTCAGTGTATTTACTGCAGAAGAGTAAAGCATGGAGAAGACTCTTTTCTGAGTGAGATAATGTCTTTAAAGAGTCAATTAAACATTTCTGAAAAAAGTAGATTTTAAATGTTTTTTACTCAGTTCAGTGAAAGCATTTCATTGCCTTAAATTTCAGGGTCTCTAGAAGATGCTGGCTTAAAAATTTTCAAATAAAGTTAGATAAAAGAAGCAGGACCAGCTTTCCTCCAAATACATCCAAAAAATACACAACCTCTGACAAGCTAGGAGAGTTGAATGGAACTATATTCTTTTCTTTTTTTCTCTTTTCTTTTCTTTTCTCTTTGCTTCTTTTCTCTTATTTTTCTTTTCTCAAAGGCTTTTTTGAAGGATTGTGTGCCACACTAGCAATATTGTTGAAATATCTTCATCAGATAAGCTAAAAATTTCATTACAAAGTATAGAACCCTCAAACAGTCAGAGATTTTGTAGATTATAAATGTATGCTTTTTAAAAAAAAGAATTTTTTTATGTAAATTTTTTTTTGTAATTTTCATGGTTTAAAAGGTTACTCAAAACAAACAACAAAAAAACCACAACATATAGGGCAGCTGAACATCCTATATTCTCCATAAAATTGTCTCCTTTTATTGCCAACTGTTTTTATAATGCAATGCAACTGTGACACAGAATATCTATCATCAAGACAAAGTAATGACTCAGAGAAAAAGTTGTGTTGTATTCTCTCAAGTTTATCTCCGGGAAGTGATTTTGAAACCTTTGGGATTGAACTAAGCAGAAAGATGCAGCTAACACAGCTAATTCAGCTGAACAGAAATACAAATGTGGTTTTAGAAATGTGTCACTGATCTTCAGAGGGACTATAAGTCTTGGTTTGAGTCAAAGGCCACTGAAATCATCATTTCATCAGCTCTGACTTTCAAAACAGACTTGTATTGAAACCAAGGGCAGAACTGTGGAGTTATGCCAAACAGTAGATAAGATATAGGAGGTGCACCTGGAGCTCTTCCTCATAAAACAAGAACAAAAGTAATTTAGGTTAAATTGAGAGAAAGCTTAAAATAATTTTAAGAGATGTTCATATTAATTTAGAAAACTGATTAGTTAAGGTTCATTGAAGCCAAGACATACTATTCAAAAGGAAAAGAAAACCCACATTTTTTAAGAAATAATTTTGTGAAGTAAACCCCTAAAGAGATAGTGACATTTAATTTCTGCTTCTCCTCTAATTCCTGTTTGGTCTTAGTGGTGGTTTATTTTCAAAGACAATGAAAACAGTGACTAAGAAATTGAGAGCGATTAAGAATCCAAAAAATATGGAGAATAAAATGGAATCTGTGCCAGAATATCGTTTAAGACGAAGGGTTGAAGTGGGACTCAAATGTAGCACCTTATAGTGATAAAGTTCTTTTAAATGTAACAAATAAACAAATGTATGCAAAAATGGAAGACCTAACTTTAAAAACCTGACAGATCTGACAGAATGTAGGACTCTGGAGAGTTAAAGACAGAAATGCCTTTAAGAAAATTAAAATTAAAACCAAAATAATTTTATAGAAAACAAGGACAATATGCATTTCCCCAAAGGGGACACAGACAAAGGAAGAACTGAGAATTCCCCCATATGTAGAGAAAATGAAGGAAAAATAAAGAGGAACCTAAACTGTACATTTTCATACAGAAATGAACACATTAAAAGGGTTTGTTGAACAAGGCTTTTTCCCTGCTACTTTACACTGATGGGTTTTTTGAAGTGACACAGCTGACTATGTATTTTTTAAGTTCTGCTGACACAGCTTGTTTTCTCAAGATCTGTTGCCCAGAAAAAAAGCTTCTTTGGAAGAAAACCTCTTGGACATTTTCAAAACCCCCAACAGTTTGCCTGTAAGAATGTCATTCAAAAAATCTCAGGCAAAAAATCTCTGCCTGATTTAAAAAAAAGGCAAGCAAAAAACAAAACCAAAAAATCCACCAGTTTTACTTACTGCAAAAATGCTTAGGTACAGATATTTTTCATAGGTTCAAGACAGTAGAAGTTTATAGGAAGGCTGGGGTTTTAACCCATCTGTAAAACGTCAGTTCTAGAGGGAATTAATGTGTGGATGTCTTGATTTTGACACCATACCCCTATTTTTTATCAAACATACCAAGACAGGTGTTACCCCATGCAGTCCATATTGCTTTGACTGAAGAAGTCCAGTGTTCGTGTTTGAAGCTTTTGTAAAAGCTCAAAATCAAAGAGCAAGTACACATAGAACTTGAAAACTTGAAAACATCTTGAAAAACTGATTCAGTAATAATTTCAGTATTACAGTGACAATTAAGGTAAATATAGTCCTCTTACAGTGGAAACAAAAACTGTCTTACAAGAGATGGACAACTGTATTATAAATCATCGGCTATAACTAACAACATTATGCCAATTTAGCTTTTCCAAACTGAGTGGGAAAGTAAATACTCAACTGCAATAAACAAGTAAAAAACCCAGAGAAGTCATTTTTTAAGATAATTTCAAATACTGAAACTCCATTTTTTTATTACCAAGTGTGAGCATATTGTTTTCTGAATGTACTGTTTTTACTTGTAGATATTACCATTGACATTGTATGGAAATGAACACTGATATTTTTCCAAAGCTAAAATGTCCCAGCAGGTAACGAAAGCCAAATTTAAATCCTAAGATAAATAAGCCTTTTTTTAATCAAATGCAGATTATTCTATTACTGCTTCACAAAGTTTTTCCTTTTATTTGTCTTTTCTTCCTGAGAGCAGTGCAGCATAAGCTAGTTTACTGATTGCTATGCTGGAAATATTTTAGAGAAAAATTAATACCTTGGGGTTTGTTACAAATTGCCATAACTTATCATTGTAGAAATATTGTGTGTTGTACCCAAAGTAAAATGCAAAAATTGCTAAAAGTAAATACTGATTTCTCTGCATAAAGTCATGGGAAGAGTGGGAAGTGGGCCAAAAAAAGTTTCATGGAACAAAATGATTGTATGTAATTTTCTATAATAACTGTAACTATAAAAATATTCTTATTAATAAGGAAATAATACAAGAAAAACTTCTGGCAAAGCCTTGCACATGCATTTTTTGACATGAAAACGCATGGCTCAATTTAAAAAATTTTTGTTACATAAATAATAAGATTTAAAAATTCTTGTTAAGTAAATAAGAGCCTTGCCTTTCACACAACTGATTTGGGAGCTTCTTTTCTTTTTACAGCTATATATATTTTTTGCTTTGTTGGAATGTGTCCTTGATAGTAACTCTTTAAGAAGTATAAATTGATAAATTTTGACATAGTTATTTTTCCTGGCAAGGTTCTCCAATAATGAAATAAAAACAAAGAAGTTTCTCTGCATGGATATGACGGTATGTCTTGATAACAATACTGGTAAATGCGCATCAAAGGAAAGAACATGTCATCCTGGATCTCCTCCAATACACCAAATGATTTCTAGAAGCCAGTTTTAAGTCTCTGTTATTTTTGCTCTTAAGTAGAGGTGCCATTGAAAAAGAAATGTCAAGTCCCTTGGGCTGAAAGCAGAAAAGCTATACAATGCCTGTCCTGTTTGTGAACTCTGGTAAAGACCAATTAAGCCTTCAAGCAATACCTTGTATGTTTCCCCAGATGTAAAGGATTGTATCGTATCTGAAGTTTTCTTGCTTTTTCTCTTTCCTTTCTTTCTTTTTGCCTGCTAAAATAATTAGATCTTGGGAGACAGAGCAGGAAGTCCATACTTTCCTTTGGCAATCTTGATTCTCTCATTGCATTTTTGAATAGTGGAAACACACTATAGTCCTACCACCAAAAAATATAGTGGAATATTTACAGTTTCTAAAGACAATGTAATGTAACACATCAAATACCTGGCTGCACCAGAGTCAATCCAAGCTGGGGGATGGACAGATGGAGAGCAGCCCTGCTGAGAAGGACTTAGGGGTGCAGGTGGATGAGAGGCTGGACATGAGCACTCACAGCCCAGAAAGCCAAAGGTGTCCTGGGCTGCATCCAAAGCAGAGTGGGCAGCAGGAGGGAATTCTGCCCCCCTATTCTGCTCTGGTGAGACCTCACCTGCAGTGCTGCATCCAGCTCTGAGGTCCTTAGCAAAGGAAGGACATGGACCTGGTGGAGGGAGTCCCAAGGAGGCCACCAAGATGATGAGAGGGGTGGAGGAAGGCCTGAGAGAACTGTGATCAGTCTGAAAAAAGAGAGAGAGAGTACATGAAGAGTACTGTACCTGAAGAGACCCCACAAGAACAGTGGATAGCTACTATTTACAAGGGCATGTAGTGACACAATAAAAGGGAATGGCTCCAAGCCTAAAGTGTAGGTTTAGATCAGATATTAGGAAGAAATTCTTGACTGCGAGGGTGCTGAGCCACTGGAACAGGTGCCCAGGGAAGCCGTGGATCTCCCATCCCTAGGAATGCTCAAGCCTAGGTTGGATGGGGCTCTGAGCAACCTGGTCTACTGAAAGGTGTCTGTGGTCATGGCAGGGAAGTTGGAAGTAGGTGGTGTTGAAGGTCCCTTCCAATCCAAGCCATTCTAAGATTTTGTGATTCTCTGAAACATAGGTAGCATTGTCATGTTGAACTGTGAACTATGTAAGTCCTGCAAGCTGTGTATGAACATTACATGCAGGTTTCATCTAGTCTTTGGGAGAACAAAGGTTTTAAGAAGAGCCTGCATGCAGTAAGAGATGGTGCACATTTGGTCTGATACTATTTCTTAGGATTTCAGTCAGTCCTGAACAGCTGGCACGCTATGTTCTTTCTAGGATGCTAGAAAGAACATAGTGTGCCAGCTTGGGTTAACTTAACTTTCATTGAGGAAGAGAGCTGAACTCCAGACAACCATCTTATAGAGAACATATGAAAAGTGATACTTTGGTGCACATAAACCTTTAAGTGTAGTAGCAAAAATTCAGCAGTAGTCTTCAGAATTTAGAAACAGCATTATTTGTAGTTAGTTTTTTTTTTCCTTTAAGGGAGGGCCTTTTTTCTACCAATTTTGCTTTCCGGTAAGAAAACCAGAAAAGAGAACAGACTCTTCAAGTTTCTCCTTACATAAAAATACTTCACACCAGAACCCTATCTCTATGGAAAAATGTTTTGTTCATTGCATCCTCTATATTCTGCCATCATTATCCCACTGAGTCTTCCTCCCTCAAATATCTCCAATTTTCTTTTTCCTGCCTTGAACCAGTATGTGTAATTCTCTCTTTAAGATTCACATTGTTGAAAAATCATTCTGTTTGTTCAGTTGGGGTTTGTGAGTTTTTTCCCATCTGGGTTTTGGTGCTGCTGGTTGGGTTTTTTTTGGTGTTTTTTTTTTTTTCCCCGATGACCTTTTTTTATTTTAAGCACTTGGAAATGAAAAAAATGAGAACTTTAATTATATTGAATGCCACAGGTGCCACAAACTGTCCAGAATAAACAGGGATGACCACTTTGTAGCACAGAGCCTGCCAAAATGAAGCCACAAATCACTCTTTTTTTGAGCACTAAATGTAGCAGAAATGGCAACTTTTCCTTCAAATAACTCTGATGAGAACAGAAGATGACCCATAAAATCTTGGACATGCATAGTGGAAACCAGTTGAGGTATAAAAAAACTAAATGATATTTATATATGACTGGATATTCAGAAGTATCTTCGCATTGACACATGCAGACAGGTAGGGTGAAGGTAACACATCTGCCAGGCTGGTAAATACTTACTTTCAGGTTAGACAGTTTGCTGTGAATCCTACTGATAGCTTTGAAATACCTAAGCTTCATGAGATGAAATGCAGCCCAACAACTTCTTTTGCATGTGGACAAGTGTACTAAGCAAGAAACAGTATGTTGCTTTCCATATTAGTCTCAGTTGTCAATGCCAGTGACTTTTAAATACTTCACTGATGATCAATACAAGAAGCTTGGAAGCAGTGTACAGTTCACAAATTATGGAAAAAGGAGCACAGTATTTCATCATATGGTGCTATATAGATAAGTAATTCCTATGCCCATTTGCTCCTTGTATTTCCAAATAAAATCTCAGGAGCAGTCACCTTAATTGCAAAATTACACGGTTTGTAAAAGGATTTTTGCACTTCACACATAGGTGTTCTACACAGGTGGAGTGTAAAATTCATAAAACTGGATTTTGAATTAAACATACATTTGCATCTGGATGTATAAAACCTTATTGTGAAAACCTTAAGGGTGTGTACAATGCGTGCTTTTCATTTACATGGGTCATAAATAGCACGCAGAAACTTTTATGAAAACATGTTTTAAATTGATCACTGTGTCTGAACAGAAAAATCCTTGAAATTGTTTTCTTGTGCATTGCAGGGACATGACTCCTGCAATCTCCAAAGAAACGTAAGCAAAAGGAAGATAATAATCCATCAGAAAACCCCAGATGCCAGGGGTAAAATTGCTGAGCTCATGCCCCTGTGAAAGAACACATTTTGAAAGTGACCTTTTCTACGAGAACATATTAAACATAGCTTTTTTCTTTCTTGCCTTCCTGTCAATTAAATGGTGACAATCTCACTGTGATCTTGTTTGGTACAGTGACAAAGGATGTCTTCTAAAGTTCCCTAGGCTTCCTCTGAAAAGTACAAGTTCTGATGGGAATTGCATGCCCTCAATCATTTAAATTGAAACTCTTGGTGAAAACTCTTACACCAGAGCACGTGCATAACTTAATCCATGTTAAAATCTGAGAATAGAGATTATGAGTTACTGTAGCCCCCAGTTATAAGCTCTTAAATTCCAATTCTAACAGTTAAAGGGGTTTTCTTTTCCTTTGTTTGGTTGTTTTTTTTCCTTTTGGAACTCCCTTCAGCAAGAAGTTAGTTTATAAGCTGTTAGTATTACAGCATTTAAGCTTCAGCTTATAACACAGCACCTACTGCTTTCCCATGTTGAGAAAGATGAGAAGCCACAATCTACTCAGTCTTTGATTCCCAGCGGTATCTTTGGAACATCTCATTGCAGGTTGAATAGCTGCCTCTGCAGTGCCACTGGTAGTGAGTGGGGATTTGCAACTAAAATACAGCATTTGAAGCACTGCTGTGCAACAGAGAATGGAAGGCAAGGAAGCACATTGTGACTCTTTAAAGCAATCCACTACCACTTATGTGTCTTGCAGAGATACTGAAATAAATGAAACTATTTTTGGACAAACACAGTGCAGATAAATGTGCTTAAAGTAAAACTAGTAGATCAGGCTATGCATTATCCTGTGCAACTCAACAATCTGCAAATGTATTCATTTGTGTAAATAGCTTTATACACAGACAGACCCATAAGTAAATACTTAGACACTTCAGCTTTAGGGTTTTAAATAAACATTTCAAGGTAATGCATTTTTGATTACTATTTGTTAGGGGGAAAAATGAAACAGAAGACCATTTGTAAAGATAAGGAATTGTGAGCTAAGCAAGATTAAACCCTCAATTCAGTTTCAATACAGTAGAAACAATATAATCCAGAGATGAATATGCCCAAGCACAAGAAAAAAAAAATCAACATATTTTAAGAAAATTAAAAGATTTAAAGAAAATTATATGTTAAAATTCCTGTAAATTTCATGTTTGAGTAGAATGCAATAATCTGAAAAATTTGTAAATCAAAGCTTTTTAGATATTCCAGTTCTTATGTGTCCATATTGTGCTCGAGTCCCAGTGATTAAAAAAGAAATGCTTAAATGCAAAGTTTAAGTATATTATGTGCAAAAAGATTTGAAGAGTTCTATATAACATTTCAAAAATTAAAGCTGACAGTCCTTCAAACCACTTTGCATTGTCATTCTCTACTTACTGTAATTGATAATTTAGGCCTTTTCTTTTAGGTGAAATAGTAAGAAACTCCAAATATCAATACAGATAATTACTTAATGATGTCACTTTAAGTATACTGGGAATATTAAATTAACTGATGAAGCCTGAGACACAAACAGCTGAAGATACTGGTAGTGTTGTGGATGGAAACCCTACTGCTGCTTATGAGATGGAACAGAACACTTCCATATCTTTCTCCACTTACTCAGGATATAACAAACATCTCTGACCCCTCTTCTGATCTACACACTGGCTTTCCATGGAATATGAAATTACAATCTTTATGTTCTCCAAGGAAACTTAAAATACATTTTAAAAGATATGGAAGTGAAAACCACAATAGGTGTTTTGATTTCTGTGGAAAACTGAACTCTCTGTGGTATGTATCACAGTCATCTGTGGTAGACAACATCTGTTACAGGTTTAACTGAGTGCAAAATAAATATTCCATTCCCCCATGCCCCCCTCTGTTCTTACCACTCTCACATCTAGCCAACATGCGCAAGCAGACACACAGACACACACACAGAGCATCTCTTGGTCCTGCATTAAGGGGAAAGCGCGTTGCTCCAGAGTTATTAGAACATAAATTTCAGGAACATGCACACTTATATGTAACTAATTTGTTGTTTCAGGCTCTTTAGAAGGAAGAGGCAGGGCAGAAGGGCAGGGGGCTGATGTGTATATAATGGAAATGCCAGAATGTATGGAGCTCACAGGTGGCAATGGCACAGTTGAGAGCCACTGAGTAGAAAACAAAGGACAAACAAATACTGCAGATATCACCATGGAAGTCTGCTATAGACCTCCCAACCAGGACAATGACACTGGCAAGTTATTCTTCAAGGAACTAAGGGACATTTCCAAGGAAACTGCCCTTGTTCTTATGGAGGACTTTAACTTGCTGGAAATCAGCTGGGGACATCAGACAGCTCGTCCAACCTGGGCCAGAAGATACCTAAAACACCTGGATGACAACTTTATGGAACAGGTCTAATGGGAGTTGACTTGGAAAGATGTCCTTCTTCATCTACTGCTTGTCAACAGAGTGGATCTTGTAAACAAAGTGGAGATTGGTGGCTGTCTTGGCCACAGCAACCACAAAGTGATCCAGATTAAAATCTCTGTGGACAGGAGGAAAAGTGCTAGCAAAAATTCAGCCCTGGACTTGGACATGAGGAAAACTGACTTCAGGCTGCTCAGGGAATTACTGAGTGAAATCCCCTGGGAAAATGTTTTTCAGGTGCTGGGATCCATAAGTGCTGCTCCCTTTTTAATCACCTTTTAAGAGCCCAGGAACAGGCAATTCCTACAGCAGTGAAGAGAGAAGGAGGGCTTGGCTGAACAGGGATATCTCTCAGAAATAAGGCAGAAAATGAAGGTGTAACCCCGTGGAAGCAAGGTTGGGTTACATGGGAAGAATGCAGAGATGTTGTTTCTCAATGAAGGGAGAAAATTCATGCTGCCTAAACTCAATTGGAGATGAAGCTGCCCAAGGGCAGCGTGAAAATGCTTCTGTTATCCTTTTATGCATGAGAATGGTCAGCTCACAAACAGGGACAGAGACAAGCCAGAGGTGTTTAATGCATTCTTTGCCTCTGTCTTCAACACTGATGATGGACTAAGGGGATCTCAGTACCCTGAGCTGGAGGATCATGTCTATGATAATGATAAACTCCCAGTTGACCCTGTAATTGCATGGAATCTGCTGCTCCAGCCGAATTCCTTTAAATCTATGGGGTCTCATAGGATTCATCAGAGAATCCTCAAAGATCTTGTTGATGTCATTGCAAAGCCTCTCTTGATGATTTTTGAGTGGTCTTGGGAATCTGGAGAGTTACCCTGGCTGATAGGAAGCTGCTGAATATTGTCCCAGTTTTCAAGAAGAGCAGGAAGGAAGACCTATGTAAACATAGGTGTGTATAAAACACACTCTAGAAACACCCATGCTGCTCGTCCTTGCCTCTTGTGAGACAGAATAAACAACCCATGACTACACTAACAGTGTAACTTAATGTGCTCTTGCAAGATGGTGGTGAACACTGTAAGAAAATAGATATGAAAGAGATAACCAAGGTAATCTAGTTTTTTTAAGACTTCTGGAAGCTCATCAAATAAAGATGCTAGGTCGATAAACACTGCCAAATTGCACACCACACAGTTGTAAATTGTAAGACAGCTCCTCTCAATTTCTAAATGTTACTCAAAGGAGCAAATATTACAGACAATTTAAATTTCTGGGTTGTGAGTTTAGTAATGTGCTGGCATTTCTTCTGGAAGATGAAATACTCTACCATTACAAGGTTTGTAATAACTCAACTGGCTGAACAACAGACACACAGTAACTAGGAATTTTTGTGTGAATCCTACACAGGTTTAAAAATTCTGAGTGCCAGCTGGATGAAAAGAGATAAAAAACCAACACAGTATAATTTTCATAGAGAAAAAACACTTTAGGACTTTGAAAAAAGGAAAAATGATTGTCAGGTGGCTTACTTAAAAAAATTCAAAGCTAACCAACAAAAAACTTCTCTGTGTGTGTGTGTGTCCCCTGGACTTCAGAAGAGTGGGCAGAGAGAGTTGTGACCACTAATTCAATAATCTGAATCTGAATGAGAGCAGCAGAAAGAAAGGATCACTGAAACAATTTTTTGCAAATACAGAATACATGTTGAATTTAAGAGTGAATAGCTAACTCAACTATTATGATGCAAAAAAATCACTTAAATGATCATGATTTTATTTATACAATGCATAGAAATATATGCTTAATGAAACATCTACAGTAACTTTCTAATTTCTGCAGCACCATATCTGATACAACTAATCACCAAAGATGCACTTCTAAAATATGTAACAGAATATCTTCCTTGTTATACAGACCACATTGTTAATATTTCCCATTTTACTATAGGAAGTGCTGTGACATTTCTTTCAAGATTTTTTAGATTATTATATATAGTAATTCTGTACATTTAAAAAAATATTTGTCTATTTGAAATAAAACAATTGACTGTATCACATGTTGTATATTGTTCAGAACATATAGTGCAATATAGAACTGGAGAAAAGAAATTAAACTCAAAAATATCTTTCCATTATTAATTTTACTGCTAGAAATTTGGCAAAACAAAGCACCAACACAAAGAAAAAATAGAAAGACTTTGAAAATCTATTTCTGACTCCCAGTATCAATAGATAGGAATTATTTAAGTAAACCAGATGTATCATCTTGCAAAATTTTAAAGGCTAATTTTCAGCCTATTTCCTTTTTAAGAAATTGTTGTTTCAAGAAAGAAAGGTCTATTGTATCGCTTCAGAAAAATGGCAGCCAACATGCTGGAAGTTAAAAGCTCAAACTGCATTAGTGGCAAGTGATAGTTTTTATAAAAGAAAACTCAGAGATGCTTAGCATCCACACTAAATTATTTTTCTAACACTGTGATCTTCAGGCTGACCTACTACAGAATTTTCTTTGTAGGTTTTTCTTGAGGGCTTTTCATATTGCCAAGACAGCTAGGATTATCTTAGTGTTCAATCCAGTTTGCTAAAGTAGGATAAGGTGCCATAACTCCTTTTTGCTCAAGAGTTATCTGATGTTAGCTCAGTGCTTCCATAGGCTGCCTCTATGGTCAGAGAATGCAGAAATTGAAACAACAACTTTTCTAACCCTGGGGTGTTTTGGTAAAAAACTCAGTGATTAACATGCTTCTAAAGGGCATGTGTCTAGCCCAGTTAAGTCTTCTGGGAATATCTATGCACTCTGTCATTCAAGGTTCATACCAGTCCTCTTTTAACTAATAAAAGAATTTAGAATACTGTGATAAAGTACAGAAATATTCATGCTAGTTCAGATTCCTGTAGAAAACCTGTTATCTTGAGCTCGTTTACACAGCTTTTTTTCAGCATATGCTGTCTGTTCTGTAGATCTACCATGAGGAAGCAACAGACATTACACACAGCTTTTTCTGTCACTTCTTCCCCATTTTATCACATAGCAAATTTCTTAACAGCTTAATCTACCTTGATTATATTTTTATTCTCCCTAATTTAATCCGAATGTCTCAATTTTCTCCTTCCCTTCTATGAGTATTGTTCTTTCTTCATTGTTTAAACAAGAATATCTTTTTATCAAGAAAGCACTTTGCTAACATAAATCAAAACAGCTGGGAAATTGGTGTCTCTAAGGAGGAAAATCCAGGCTACCTCAGAAATTCAAAAACAATTTTCTGAAACATGCTTTCTTAATCATTTTAACCCCTTTCTATTACGGCAATAGTAATAATCATATTATTATGAGTGTCTTTCCATTTTTGGAAAGCAAGCAACTCTAAATGCATATCACCTCTGAACAGAATGCAAATTTCATCTTCTATTCCATACCAGTCCCCTCATTAAGAATTCTTGAGTAGATTTTATGCATCTGTTTAATTGGATACCTTTCATTACTCTGTATTACATTAAGATGTTAGTTATTGCAGAGGAATACAAGAGTGATTGAGCTCTTAGCTTCTGTCCAAACACCATTCAGTAACAGCTAAATGAAGTTACATTTGTATTTTAAGCAGCAGTTTGTATGATGCCAATACACAAGAAAATTTAGCCACCCCCATAATTAATTTACATCAGAAAACTGTCTTGAAGCTCTGGGTGATTAAATATGATTTTCATTCTGTGAATAATGGACTTAATACCTCACCCCTGAACTAAAGAGAAAATCTAAATTAAGGCATCGATCCTGCTCTTATTTCTCTGGATCTGTATGTATGACCACATTTTCTTCTTCCTGCAGCATTCACTTTTTTTGTGTACAATCTAGAGTTCTTCTAAGTAGTGTAGAGTTGGTTTTTTTCCTCCATGTAGCTTTCTTTGCAAAAGGGACTTGGCAATGTCTTAAGGAGGTTTCACTGTAGATTATCTTTGAGTCATCCAGTTCTGTGTTCTGCACAGATGTTGGACTGCAACACTTCCAAAACTTGTCTAAGCATATACAGCCTCTGGGGCAAAAGTAAAAATATTACTGTATTTGTTGTTTTTTTAGTAAATATAACTATTTATCAAATAAGCTTTGATTTTCCGCAACAGATAGACAGTAGATATTAAACCTCCTCCACTGCTGGAAAATATTTACCTCATGTTTCCTTTTTTTTGCAACATAATCTTTAAGTTAAAAAAGCAGCAATGTATGCCACATCATCTATGAAAATTTATGAAACATTTGAAACATCATCTATGAAACATTTTACTTTAAACTATTGACTGGATTTGGGGTTTTTTGTACTACTTGCAAATTATCCAGACTCAGCATTCACCCTATAGATAGATAATCAGTCTGTTGAGAAGTAGTTGATTTTCTGTAGTCTTCAGTTTAATCACTGTTTGTTAATCATCATTTGTGACCTTATTGTCATGGTTTTGCAGAACCAAACTAGCTGCCTGCCAAAGACTGCCCAGCCCCATTTGTGTGTAACCAAAAGCTCCCTTGTGAACACATAATTAGTGATGGTAGGAAGCTGGAGTTATGAAACTACGAGGCAAACATCTCAACATTTCATGTAGAAGGCAACTTTGTTTTTTTTCTTCCTTTTAAAAATAGCAAAAAAGTTATCTTTCTCTTTTTAAACAATGTGTAACAGTTCCACTAATGGAAACATTTTAGGTACTCCTATAGAGGAAGTTCTAGAACATCCATTTGGACTCAAAACCTGTGAACGACAAAAGAGGGAGATGAGACAGAGAGGAACTGGATCTGAATGAGGGCAGTGAGAGATGAATATGAGACTGCCAGAGTTGGGTGAATTCCACAACTGGTTTGTTTTTCTGGTCTTCTTACTTTAGAAAGAAATCTCCTGGCTCTGAGAAATGTTTTCTAACTGAAGATCCAGCAAAACTGGCAGGTGCCCATAAAAAGCTTGGGTTTGCCAAATCAGCACTTTACAAAAAGATACTGTTTAAAAAAATCTTAACCAGCTGCCATCCTTATCACCTGGGTTTTGCCAAGAGTTTTCATTTACTTAAACCTCAAATATGCAGAATTATAAAAAGAGAGCCCTCTATCTTAAGGTTTTAAATTAATTTTGTCCAGTCCTGTTCCTTTGTTTTAAAAGTTTGTGCTCTAACTCAAATAACTGTACCTTCTATTTGTTCCCTGACTAGAATACACTTCTAGAACTAAATGTTTCAAAATAATATGATTTAAATCCATACATACAGTCAGATGCATGTGGGAAATAACAGTGGAGGAATATCAGTGAATTGTAAGCACAGGTTAATAAAGACAAGGAAATCATCTCTGCTTCTCTGGACACACTAGAGTTAGTAATTTAGTATTCAAGGGGAAAAAAATATATATACATACACATATATCAGAAGTGCTTTGAGCCACAGAGTTTAACTTTGTCAATCAATAATAAGTGGGGTGTTTTCTCTTTCACAAAGAATTGTGCTTGATCTTTCCATTTGCAATCATTTGAAATAGCAAAAGCAGTATCAGTAGAATAGCAATCTCATCTTATCCAACATTAAAAAAAAAATCGTCTTAAAAAAAAAAATAAATAACAAAAAAAAACACCAACAAAACAGAAAACTTTTCCTGAGAGGAGTAATTCATCACATACATAGATATTTGGCTATACAACCAGTCTCAAGCTTCAGGTGTATGGGACTGGAATTAATAAAGCTACAGGCATGAAATTCACAGTATCTACGATAATCAGAGTTTCTTCCTGTATTTTATTTATTCAGTAAAAACCTAACTCCTGGAACCAACAGTTGGAAACTACATCAATAGAAATATTTTACAGTAAGTAGATTCACTCCAAAAAATAATGAAAACAGGAAACAAATTATTGAATTTTGTTGAATGTTTTCATTCAGGAGCATAAGCATGGTAGTCACAATTGTAGAGATTTGAGCAGAACCACTTAGTACTTAGGGCCAACAATAAATATAGTGATAAGGCCCGTACAATCAAGGATCAGCATGTTAGGTTCTCTCTAAAGATGAAAAGAAATTATTCAAGGCTTTTATGAGAAAAAGATTAGAACATGCATCACTTGTGCCAATTCAATAGTCTAATAAAGTATTCATTTATCTTTTTGTTTGTTCTGAACGTGTCTGTTTGCTTGTTTTGTAGGTACGTTATTAAAAACAGTGCTACATTTGTTACATGCAAAACAAATGTTAATTTCTGCTCCTAGTAAAACTCAGAGATCTGGAGACTAGTTACTAAGATTTAGATGACGAAAAGAAAAAGAACTAAGAGGGAAGTGTGAAACTTAAGAAACACAAGAAATTGTGTTTCTTGTCACCTTCAGTTCTCTGGAGTCTTGAAAGGCTACTAGAATTGTATTTCAGTAGTAGAATCTAGTAGACAATGAAATTATTGGACTAATTTTATTTTTTTCATAATGGGTTTGTTTTCCCTCAAGCTGTTGTAGCTGGATCAAGAACTGATCTTGAAACCAAAGCACATATCCTCAAACCTTAACTGGATGTGGGAGGCTCAGGTAGATTATCCCTTGAAAACAACAGACCTAACCCAAAAGACTTAGGGCACATGAACTTTTCATAGACTGCAAGGCTTAGTCTGACAGCTCAGATGTGTTCAACCTGTTCCAGGAACTGTCTCAAATTTATTCCCCTATTTTCTGCCGTAGTCCTCTGTGTACAATAGGAACTGTGCTCTGCTGCTTAGACCTGAGAAGCTGGTCTCAGCAAACTCAGTAGTTCTTATTTTACATTTAAGTAAGGCGTAAATGTACAAAACGCTGTAGAAGTTTCCTGTTATTTTTTTCATTTCTACATAAAATCTCATTGAAGAAGCAATGATCTTAAAATAAAACATTCATCAACTTTCAAATCATCTTTCAGGGTGATGATTACATGAAGATTACTCCTTATAAACTGCAAAGTAGACAGCTTTAAAGCATTATTATAGTATGACCATGATCACTTGGAGCTCATTTTGGAAACAGTGTGATGAATGCTTCTGAGGAATGATCATGTTTTGAAGAACTGCTATATTCAGAATTGGCAAAAGTAGCAACTTAAAAATGTGTTCACCTTTGAATTGCTATTATTACACTTCTAGTAAAACATAAGTGTCTTGTATCTTAATCACAGTATCTCAAAGCAAAATGAAAGGGCTCTAAACCACCCATTCAAAAAAGAAATCATCAGCAAGTTTGCAGAAATCCATTTTTTCAGAGTTTAAAATACTTTTAACACGTTCCAGTAACATTTTGTGCATGAAGTCATGGTTGGAGGGTTTTATTATTTTGGTTTTAACTTCTTTGTTGTTTTGTTTACTATTTTGGTTTGCATTGATTTGTTGGTTATTTTTTTTTATTTTCTGTTCTTTTTATTTTCCTTATTATACATCAAATTTAACACTACAATTAGAAAATGGCACTTTCTGAAGTGCATAAGTTCTAAGCTGTCTTAGAAGGATGTCAGGAGGTTGTTAAGTATGGGGATGGTATTTTGCAAATGTGATAGATAACATTCTCAGCTGTTGCAAGTTCATAATGTCACTATTTTCAAGGAGCCACTAAGTCACCTATTTACATGAATAAGGAGTTAAATATCACAGATGTTCTATATAACAATATTAACAATATTATGGCAATATTATCAGTATTATGGCAATATTATATACAGTCTACTAATCGCTGGCAATTTAAGCAATCTGTTAATTATAACAGTAATCCTTAATTCCACAAAAATACTGGTTGCCACTGTGTTCAATCTCAACCTTTGATAAGTGGGGAAAATATCAGCACCAGCTGCATGGATCAGAATTGGTTCGTGCAATCAGCCCCTGCTTTATTTATATAAGAACACATTTTGTTGATCACTGTCATGCTTAGAATTGCTGATAAAAAATTGTGCTAGGAGTCACAGTCACCCTAAGCAAGAGTCAGCCTGAGTAGTCCCAAAACTGCTCTAGTTGTTGGTAAGTTTTACTGCAGAATCTAAGAACTCATGTTAGGAAAGCTTGCACTAACTTGGGAGTTTGTTGTCATACTTCTCCTTCTGCCAAGATTTTTTAACTGAAAGTCAATTTTCTGTCCCAGTACACTAAAACAACAAAACTCTGATTTATTTCCTGAAACTGGAGTCTGGCAATAAAACAAAGCTGATATGATTAAGCGTATCTCCAGATGATGGCCACAAAGATAAACAAAAACAATAAATAGCATAAACACTTCAAGATTTGTTGAAGAATATACCAAAAGAGATGATGTTACTAAAAAAAGCTTTTCTTAAGACTTCAAAAACATTGAGCGGATTGCAGTTTTTCCAAGTAATCAGTTCTAGAAATCAGCTCCCAGAGTAAAAAAATAAAATGGTGAAAGATAACATACTGTGAAGCCAACATGCAGAGAGCAATCAAATGAAGACTACCAATTACCTGCAGAGTAGATTTTTTACAGTAATAGAGGAAAAAAAGATAGGAAATTATTAATCAGGAAGTGAAACAGAAAACCAGAAGAAGAAACAAGGAGTGAAACAGAGTACTATCAGAAGATTAATTTAAAATATAAACATTTCTAATATTGCTGAGTGTAAGGACATTTCAAACCTAAACATCCTGACATCTTTTAAAATACTACTATCTTGGATGAGTTTATTTCATATGTTTTAATGAATAGCATTTAGAATGCTAATGCTATACTAATAAATTTCATTGGAAGTATGTTAACCTTATTTGAAGGGCAATTAAATAGTTGGTAAGTGTATTGCATACTATATGTTATCAAATTACTCTCTGCATATGCTAGGATACTTAAAGAGATATTTATCATATCACATTCCTTCATTTTGATCTAGTTCAAAGTGAAGCATTTAGAAAAAACAAGTGTTATTCAGTGAGCAAATAACTGATAAACTTCTAGTTCTGTTGGGTTTTTGTGGTTTGTTTTCCTGCTGGAAACTGAATAAAAATAGGGAAGAGAATAAAAAAAAGGACAAAAAAAGCCCATCTCCAAAGTCAAGCAAGCAAGCAAGCAAAAGCATACCCAAAACCCCATTGAGTCTGTGCTTAGCTGTACTCTAACTAGGAAATTCAGGGAAATGCATATGAGCTAGTGGAACAAGTGAAGATCAAGTTCCTGTCCATGCTGTTATTTAGCTAGATATGTCACAGGTTTATAAGCTTATGTAGTTTTTCAGCTGTAACAAAACAATTATAACACAAAGAAAATGTATTACCAAATAAAGTCCGTTGTGACATTCCCAATTTAATTTTTTCCAATAGATTAATAAACTGACTAGGATAGTGCTGTCTACTGGGTTAGGAAAAGATTGAGGACTGAACTACACCAACTGTTCAGTTTAGGCATCGTGTCAGTTTTTATTCATTTTAATCAGGAGAAACCCAACTGTTTTATGCAAGTTCAGAGGATTTTTACACTCAAGAAATAAGTGATGTAGTATTCATGACAGTTTCCAAAGAAAAAAGAATAATACTACATTGACCAAAAGGATTTCAGCTTTTTCCACAAATGTAGCAAATATTCATTAAATTGAAGTCACATCATCCTTTTTACAAATAAAATCGAGTTTCTTTTTAATTTCTGAGGAATAGTGTTCAGTGGAATGTCATTCCAAGACATCCACTTTTTTCAGCTGCCTGCTTACCTATTAACTCTCTGAGCTGCCAGGATCAAAACCGTGCAGAGGCTTGGGCTCAGAGGCCACAAGCTCCAAGCTTACTGTGCCCAGATGCTAGGTTTCCATTCCAAATGTCCAGTTCCAGTACCACTGAACCTGGACATCTGAAAATCCTTGTGGACATCCAAGAGTTACTTGCCAGGAGCATTCAGACATTTCAAACTAGAAGTTTAGGGGTTCTCCCTTAAAAATGATAGAACAAAGCCTAAGAATTTAGATGTTAAGGTGATTTCATTAAGAATATTTTTATGCAAACCAGTTTGAATTACTGTTTAATGAAATGTTTGCTGTCCATAATTCATTTTTTCTTTAATAGATCTGTTCTTTTAGTTTTTTAATTACTTTTTAATTTCCCACACAATGAAAATCTTGAGTTATGTTGTTTCTGGTCTGAAGGCATGAACAGATTTATATGTAAACAGTGAAGTGTGTAACAAAGTAGAACCTTTACTACTGGAAAAGTTGAATGACACCTTTAACAAGAATAAAATGCTTCTCAGATATTTAGCAATTAAATAATTCAATTTTAATGTACTTATAGGATCAAGAGACTTGACTATGTGTAAACAAATTGCTGTTTTGCCTCCTAAACCTGTAAATTTTCCTTCAAAACTTGTTGTCAACATCAGGCCAAATTTGAGTCTTTTACTGGAACTAGCACATAAAACTTGTCATTCTTCTGAAGATAGACTTTGATCAATCTAAAAATCCTTGAACTTGACATTCTGTGACAGGAGAAGGAAAAATAAGAAATATACTTTCTAAAATGTGTTATAGATTGATAGAGAAGTTCTCTATCAATGAGTGTTTCAGAGGTTTAGGTACAGCTTTAGTCTTCAAGTAAGAGGAGTTTTACATTTTAGAAATCTGCAAACAGCTCACACTTGGTGGATCAATGGAATAGAATCAGAAAAGACTGGTGGAGCAACAGACAGAATTTATATAAACCTACAGTTCATTAACCTGGCAAGTGTGGAAGGAAGGAAGATATTAATAAAGGTATGTACATGCATTGCAAGATTTTACAATCAAAATAACCCCCTCAAAATATAACACTGAGCTTTTAACTGATTCTTCACTAGGGGAAAGGAGGAATAGGATTTGTCAGTCATTAAAATGGAAGGCATATAGCACTGGGGCTGTCTGGAGATGAAATTGGATTTTTCTGTCTGGACTCTTCAGATTCCTTTTCATTCCACAAAGCAAATTGCTTTGCCTTAACTTTGTATTAAACAGGAAAGGATTCATCTGGCATAGGTGGTGCTAAAAGCTTATTAAGAACCATACAGTGCACCCAACCACAGAACCCTATGCATTTCAACACCAGCTCTTGTAAAATGCTAGGTTCATTTAACAAATATTTTGTTCAAGTATAGCTCTGCTTGTTTACAGCTCCTTTATTTTCTCTGCTGCGGAATTCTTTGCACTATTTAATTTATTATTATTATTATTATTCTTTTGCTCACTTTATTTTACTGACAGCGGCTATATTTTTACTGCAGGAAAAAAAGACAGTAACTGCAAATTACTGCATTTAAAATAGAATATTGCAAAAGAACTTGAAGCTATTTCAAGCCTGCTTTTTGCTATACAGTTATCTATAAACTAAAACCCTTAGCATTATACATAACAGACCTGTCCTTTTATCTATTCAAGTGTAACTGCTGACACATTATTAAAAACAATTACTACCACATACACAAATTCAAAATGGGAGATAATATATTCATTAAGGATCTTTTGCAGGTATAAGCACCCACATTATTTCCTCTTCATCTCTTTTTCTAAAATAACTTATCTATATCTTCCTCTTTCCACATTATAAGGGCTATCATCATTGTTACTCTTTACTCGTTTACTGCTCTAACTGGATCATCTTTGAGCATGCTAATTTCAAGAGTGATAAAATACATTATTTCTTCTTTACTCAAGATGTTTCCTAGGGCACACCTGTGGCATGCAGGGAGATAATAACCTCTTAATGACATTTAGTACAGATACGTGGCTTTCAGAAGAGAATTCCTGTGTGGGCAGGGCAGTCAAGAGAATATTTTTTCACTGAAAACAGATTTTGTGCTCTTTCTAAAGTGTGAAAAGACATATAACTCCCATAATTTAAAATATAGGAAAATTTAGATTTTATGCCACTAAGCTATCTTGAAATACAAGATAGTATGTGTTTAATTCCCTTGTAAAAATGAAGTCTATATTTTGATAGTATAGAATTTTATATTTTTGTAGAAATCCCTTGTAGTGCTGAAATTTGTCTTTTTTCTATTTTAAAGTATCTAACCATGAAGATATCTCCAAGAAATAAGCATTTCAATATTTTCTTCAGTAGAATCTTTTAAATAGATTCTATTCATCCACTTAAAAGGATGTCAGATGAGCTTTCTGAATTCTGAACATTTCCAGTGGGCAGGCAGTAAGAAACAAAAGAGTATTTTTTCCCTTCCTATGAGTGATGATCCAGCTCTTTCCAGCCTTTATCTGACATAATACAAAACTGTGACAAGAAAGACTTCATATTTTTCATCTTTGATCACATCTCACCACTATAATTTACAGTCCCACCATCTCTGACCTGCAGTCTTTATTTTGATTTCACATTTTCTTCTATTTAATAATAAAAGTATTACAAAAGACTGAGGTGAGAATTACCCTCAGAAAACCAAATGAACAAAATCTCTAACTGGATGATATTTCCCAGTAAGGTGCTGTGCTTTGTAGCCTGACAGTATTTCAGCCTCTATTCTACTTTCATGTGTCCCAGATTTATTTTTTTTACTCCTCATTTTTACCTTTAAACCATATTTTTATAGATCGAGTACCTTGTAGAAGCTGAAGAACATCTCCAAAATGCTCTTATCTTTATCAGCAGGATTTACAACCTTGTCAAAGAACAGCACCACCTTTTTAAGAACGCATTTCCATGGGGCTCAAGATGCCTGAATGATTCCAGCTGGAGGCAGTTTGTTTACACCCATCCTGTCAAACAACAGGCAATCAACAGCCCACCATTGAAACAGGCCATGCAGCAGAAATGTGCTCAGCTGCTGCTTCCTACCAGCTCCCCACTGCTTAGGGCATCCCACAGCCAAAGACAACCAGCATAAAAATAATTAAATCTGAGTATGTGATGAGCCCCATGAGAAGGCTGGAGACATGGCATGAACCCTAGTCAAAAAGCACCTGGGGTGATAGACAGAAGAAAAAAGGTTGAAGAAAAGCTGTCAGGCCATTAAGTTTCAGTATTAAAGAGTTAATGTATGATGTACCTTGTTGCCATCTGGATGTTCATCTCTACATTTTCTGAATTAAAATATCTAAATAAAGTGAAACTTTCTATTCCACTGTTCAAAAAAGGGCCATGCTAAAAAACAAAGGCTTTACTGTATTTCACAGAAAAGTCCCATATTTTTACACCAAATCTGTCATGACATATATGACATGTATGTCATAACATTTACAGAATAATTGCAGAGAGATAATATCTCCTATTAAACCAAAATATATAGCTAGAGGAAACAGGCACACCAACAGGACACATAAGCCTTTCTACTGAATGAAGTGTAGGCAACAAAAAAATGCATGTTGGAACACACCTGGAACAACTGCTTCTGCCAGCATACCTGAGTATGGAGAGTGGGCTGGGACCACTGACAATCCACTGGCTTGCAGTCAGAACACAGTGGAGGTATTTGCTCTGATCTACAGGCAGGAAAGTGCTTCCAGTCTCTGTATTTATGTGGCCTCTGTGCAAGAAACTGTGCAACTGTGAGATTACAACCTGACAATACTTTTTCTATTTTATGCTTATATTGAAATTTGATACGAGAAAATTATTCACTGTTTATAAAGACTGATTAGGACTATCAGTACTGGTAATACTGATGATATAATAATGTCTTTTCTTATGTGGATGAAATTGATAGATAAATCACACTCCTTCAACACACCTCTTGTGTCTCTAGTCCACGGTATTCCCTAGTTTTATACATCATTCTGGACAGAATATCACTGCTGTCAGCAGTGTCCATGGCACTCATGGGGAGTACAGAAACATCTCTGAGACTCCAGAACCAACAAAAACAGCAGCTCAAAGAGGAGCCATCTTCTTTTGGAATCCTGTATATGTCATAAGGAGTTAAAGGACTATCCAAAGCCTTTGGTACAAAGAGAGTTCACTATCTCTTTGCCCTTAAAAGAGAATCACACAAGCTACTGCAATGTCTCCCTTTTGCTATCTGGTGGCTATGTTACAGAAGATTAACTCCAGTCAGAAATCTCTTTAGATGGGAGCCTCTCCTATCATGGCTTTATCTTTTCTAGATGGTAAACTCAGTTTTCAAGTACATTTCAAAGAATTTCTATGGCTTTGGATAGAGACCAATTTGTCAAGAGACTTCTGTAGATCTAATACAAAATGAAAAAAAAAATTAGCTCTTTGAGGTCATTGCCAGCTGGCTTAACTGGTAACAACCTTTTGGTCACATGAGAAAATACCCTGGAGCCAGGTGGATTGAGATCAGAAGGGTACAAAAGCCATCTTACACATTCCTTCCTAATCTGCAATTTGTAGACCTCAGAAAAATGTTGCTGATAGCTCAGAAATTCATGGATTTTTTTACCATCTTATCCAAAGTGAGGCCACATTTTTGGGAGGGCTCTAAGAATCCCTTTGTAAAGTTTTATTGACATAATTTACAAGGTGCCTTCACAGCAAGTGCAGCCTAAGGATGATGACTCAGCTTGGGACAGATGTGAGAGTCCTGGAAACAAAGAGCTATTTCAGAAAAAAGGGCATGTGGAATATTCCTAGCATATGCTTCATGGAACTCATAGTCTGCTTCAGTGGTGGATAAATGAGGAAAATAAAGTGGGAACGGTGGGGAAGAAAAATGAAGTTCTGTGAAGGTGTTAAAATGAAGCCTTAGGCAAAGAAACCTGGGAGTCTTTGTTGCCATTCTTGTTCTTTTCTCAACATACTTACACACCATCTGTCCTTAAGGGAATTGTTTATCTTAATTTCAACAAGTTAATGGAAATCCTAACCACAGAGATGGTACTGGAGAAGGGAAGCAGACTGTAAGGCATATTTCTGGCTGAGCAGGTGTCAATACTGTCACTCTTCTGAGAGCACATTGAAGTGCTAAGTACTAAGTGCTCTGCCAAACTGATCTTGCTGAATTGTAAAGGTTCAACAACCATTAAGTTATGTCCTGGAGAAAGAGTAATTACCTTCCTCAATTATTCTTAGCAATTATTCTAGAGTCTGGTCACCTTTCAAAGACATTGGTAACTGATGAAATGAATGAAGCATAGGCAAGACCTTTTTTGAGACTTCCAATTAGAAAAAACAGGGGTGTTGTCTATTTCAGAAAAAAATCTAGTACTGGAAAAAATTGTAGAGTATTTGAATTTCCATGGTTTATTACCATAGTTTTACTGCTATGGTAATATTACCTCCACCTGTGCTTCATGTGGTACTGGTCAAGTTATCAGTCACCTAGAAGATATGTTATTTCTATATTGTTTCCACTCCTTTCTTGGCCACAGCTTCTTTAAACACTTAATTTTTCTTCACACACCAAAACTTTAGCACCATTTTATACACCATTGGCAGGACAATTCATACTGCTTTTTCCTGCAAAATAATTGTACCTGAAAATGTACATATTTTAATGTAATTTATTGCCTGCTAACAGAAGAGGATTTTTTGTAAAAGGGTGATAAAGAATTAGTCAAACAGATCTTTCTGATACATAAATTAATATGAACGCGTGTTAGAAATAAGTATGCATCTTGGTAAGAAAAATAATAAGCAGTATTTTTATCTGATCAAAACTTGAACAATCAATGGGCTGAATGAAATTTGTCCTAGTGAATTGAACTTCAAAGATTTTATGGTGAGTAAGAAGCGTTTTATGACTGACTAATTAACAAGAATTGAGAGTGAAAATACATCATTGTTCCCAGAGTAATCCTGCTGGGAAACTTTCAATTAACTAAGCCTTGCAAACATGCTTTTCTAATTGATAGTGGGTAGGCTTAATCTTGTATGAGGCTTTATTTTTAACTGGTATTGCCTAGGAGTGAAGCAATTTATGAAGTGCTCAACAGAAATTATATAGACCTGTCTTTTGCACAGGGGAACAATGGATCCAAGGCAAAAAATATTTAATCTGACAGGAAGTTTTTAGAGCATAACCTGATAGAATATTTACAGCAGCTATAATACAGATAGCATTAGAACTACCCAGAAATTTTTAAAGGAGCAAATTTTATGAAGTCCAGTGTTTCTGAAAAAAAAAAGGATTTGAGTACTATCAGCAAGGCAAGATGCCAACAGTATTTATAGCTGACTTGTGCAAGAGAATATGACTTGTGTGAGGATGGATGAGCATCACACCAGGAGAGAGGAGGAACAGCAAATCATGTTACTTATTTATGAATTTTGGATATTAGCCATAATAATCTGAACATGAAACCCCGTGGGCTATATGTTGGTACAGAATGCAGTCAGAAGGTTTGGTTTGTGTGTTTATAAAATTGACAATGTTTCTTTGCAGGGATTTTTTCCCCCAAGGTGTGTGTGTGGGGAAAACAACTTCCAGATTTTCCAGCAGCCTAAAACACAACTTATAACCTTCTTTTAATGAAGACATCTGGGAACTTGATTGTTCTACTCAGCTGGAAAGCATTCTCCCTAAGCCAAAGCTATATCTACCAATGAGATAAGCATCCAGTCTAATATCACAGATCATACAAGGGAATATCTGCAAGTGCACTGGTCTACTGTTTAAGTCCTTTTGTACTGGTCTTTCTAATAGCTCAGATGATTTTTTTTAATTGACTTCTGTGATGTCAGTTGTCCAAAACTTTTGACATTCAATAGAAGGACAGCATCCAAAAGTCAGTCGAAATACTTTCAGCAGATGACCGAAATATTTTTCTAACCAGAGAGTTACTAATTGTCAGAGGGCATTCAGTCCTTGCAGATATTGATACCAAGCAAGACAATTTGGTGGCAAGACCTCTGGAAATTCATAAGCAAGATGTAGTTGAACAAAAATACAGAGCAACAGTTTTGAAATCCATTAAAACAATTTAACCTGCAGGATGGCAGAGGTAAAATGTGAAATTTTTCTATTCACTCATTAAGAACTTTCACCACTTTAACCTTATCCCAATTGACAGAAACTGATAACACTGGGCATGTTAATCATCCAACAACCAAGGTTTTCAGTTTAATAATTATACCACCACTTTGACAGTGATTTACTTTTAATTGAACCCTCTCTTCTTAGTTGCTACCTGCTCACATTAAGGTGAAATGTGACTAGAAATTGTAAAAAAAAAAAATAAAATCTACATATATAAGATATATCATGCAATTGGATTAAATTGTTTTATTTATTATATTTCTAGTTCTAGTCTTTAATTTACAATTTGGATTTAAATTATTTAGGATAAAAATGCAAAAAATTTAATTGCTGAGATTTTACGTCAGAATTTCAGATTGAAACAATCCATACAAAATGGTAATTTTTGACTTGTTTTGAAATCAATACATGAGAAAACCCAAGAAAAACTCATATATTAAAGAGATTAATGTAGAATGTTCAGAACGGACTATTTAAACTCTCGAGATGAAAACAGTTCAGGGATTGAAATTTTTTTTCTAGTTAGTTCCCCCTGTCCCTCCTGATGGCTGATAACATTATCTTCCTTGTCACTAGTTTTCATAGCCTGCATGTAAGATTCGTTCTTTCTGTTGTCTCAAATAGAGGGTCCATGTTCATATCTTGCACTGCAATGTTTTTAAGATCAGATCTCCTTATTTCAATACACATTTCTAAAAATTTGTCCAGTAAAGAGGCTTAATCTAGATGAGATGACCAGATGGTTCTGTTATAGAGTAGTAGCCAATACTTTGGCGTCATTCAGGCTTTTAAAAAGCCAGAAATCAAAGTCAAACAGTGTAAAGGTGGAACAGTGGTGTTGCATAAAACCCCCAGATTCTCTTCTGATAGCACTAAGAAGCTCAGTTTCAAAGATGCCTACCCTAGTAAAAGTGCATTCTTTTGCTTGGTAATCCAGGCTGTAACTATAACAGTATTTTAAACTGCTTTGAACTCTTGCTGAGTTGGAGTCTTTTAAAGCTCTACACTTCCAAAGGGCAAAGAGATAAAGTTTCTGTTAGCCAGTCATGAACTTTTGAGTTTTCAAAGTAAGAAAATGAGGTTTTAGCTCTACTTTTGTCTACAAGCACAATCCATTTAAACAAATTGTGTATTTTGGATTTTTTTAAATCTGGTGTGGAAATATGTGCAGATAAAAAGAAATTAATCATCTTGTTACTATGCAAGAGAATTATAGAGACTAGGGTTCTATTTTGTTTCATATCCCATCTGGATTGTCATTCATTAATTAATATATCTAGTATATTTCATTCTTTTAACAGATAAAAATGGTCTATAATTTCTTGGCTCACAACATACTAAATTCAATGACAGTATTAAATAAAAGGAGGTGAATTTACTCTCTCATCTTTTGATAAGATGTCATTTGACTCGCTTATTAAAAAAATACATTGACTACATAAGGTGATAAATCTTAAAAATATCTAGATAAGGTATAGATTCCTTAGTAAAGTTGGAATTTTAAAAAAAGTTGAAAGATCACCTCATATACAGTGAAACTCTAGATTCCAGATCATCCTTTGATTCAGAAGAATTGGACATAAATTCTATATTAGGAATACTGTGAGAGCCATCCTTTCACACTATTCTGAAACTCCTGTAAAAATCAGAAAGTTCAAAATAAGTGGAAAAAATCCCCCACTCAAAACCAACAACTCCATTTTTATTAAAAAAATATTAAAAAGTAATAATATTTTTGGAAGTAGGGAGGTAATTAGTCATGTTGTTTTTGAGTGTGAAGGAAAGTGGGATCTGGTTGGGCAGGACTTCTTTTGGCAATGGTGAATTTGAGAAGATTGTTTCAATTGCATACGTGATCATAGAAATACAGTTTTCTATATTTAAGCAGCAGAACAGCAATTGCAATTATGAATCCTGTTTCTGCTTCAAAGTCTTAAAGAGGCTGGGATCTAGGAGGTAGTCAAAGATGAAAAGCACAGGTGTCTCAATCTCATTTCTAGTTGATTCAATGCAAGCTTTGGTAATATCCTCCTTCCTTTCTTTTCTAGTGACCTTACTCTTGTGCATTTCTATTTGCTTGAGAAACTGCCAGATGAAATGTTTTCTTTGTTTCTTCTAGTCCTAGGAAAAACATGATTCACGATTCACTCTTTTCCCTTCCCATTATATATCTTTTAACAGACCCTTGATCTATTCAAGATCTCCTAGGACCTTTTATTTATCTTACTTTTTTACCTGTTTCTCTGAGACATTAAGATTTGCATTCTTAGAAACTTGATCACCAGAAATTTTCTCTGTGTTACTTTTGGACCACTGCTTTTTGCATTTATTAACTATAGCTAATGGGAAGAAAATATCTTGATTTGGATCACATTTTCTCTTTCTTTGTCTTTGTCCATTTGTTGTTTTCAAAGAAAGAAAAATGTTTGTTTTGTTCCTTTCATGCAGAAGAAAATGAGATAAAAAGGGAGGCACTCCAAACCTTCAGATGGATGTCACAAATAAAGTGCCAACTTTTGAAAGAAAATATCTAAAATATTTTTGGAACACAATCTATGGCAGAATGTTTAATGGTAAATGCTGTGAATCATAACTCAAAGGAAATTCTGGTGATCCTGAAAATTACAGATTAATAAGATTGCCTAACATTAACAAGGTGCATGGCAAATCAACAAGAAATGAGCAATAAAAACTGCAATTTATATTAAAGATTTTTTCCTTAAGACAATCATATCTATTGTTTGTGCATTTGATATTTGTCGAGATTATTTTTCCACATAGTCAAAAGAGTTGGATTTGCATTAAAGATAAATATTAGCAATTAATTACTGCAGGGAAGAAACTGAGAAGACATAGAATTTTATTATGCACAGTCTTTAAATATATGCTTATTTTGTTATGCCCAAAAAATGCTACAGGATCCCCTCAATTATATTATGAAACTAATAACTCTTTGCTAGTCGCTGTAATACCTCCTGGAAGGCCAGTGGTAGTTAATAATTTCTGTGTGAGGAAAGAGTACATTTTGAAGAGACTAAGGAAGAAGAGCGAAGAAACCTCTTTCAATATTTTTCTTCCATTCTTGTAAAATAATTCTTCACATTGCATTTCCTTAGCCACAGTATGAAGATTCCACTCTTTTTCTCATTTACAGAATTAATATAAAGGCTGTGCATAGTTCCAGATAGAGGAACTAATTATACCATAGTTTTTTAATATGCTGGCTTCAGCAGTGGAGAAAAGTAGAGACATTCTGGACCCTTCCCTTCATTCTGGACATGAATATCCACATCTGCTTTACATTCCACCAGGACTGTTTTCATAGCTGTTTAAAGTAGACTGCTGAAATTATCTGGATTAAAAGCAGTCCTAAGGGATAATTACCATATAGTAGAAATGCTATAGGATCCAGATAGCTTGTAATTTAAGGATTCAAAGCCTGTGCATAGTTTACCTAAATCACTATACAAATCATCTTCTCTTTAAAATTTTATGATATGCAGTTGGCCTCTTCCTAATTTTGTATTAGAATAAGGTGCTCTGACTTCAGTGGAAGAGCATCACAGTGTAGAAGTCATCCCCTAAAAGCAGCACTAGGTTAGCTCAAAACTTGTTGGTGTTTTACACACAGATAATCTCCTGACTTTTGTGTAGCTCAAGGAAAGCAGGACGCAGACAGTTTTGTGCAGGTGTTTGAGCCAGTGCATTTCACAAGCCTAGGACTAAAGATCAGGCTAGCCCCCTGGCTGCTCTAGAAGGTGCTCCTCAATGATACCAACAGTGGGATAGCACACAAAGTCAGGGCAGTGCATCTGTCAGTACACCACAGCTCACAGGCTCAGGGTGCTGCTGAAATTCTTCAAAATTCTGCCATGTAGTCTTGTCTGCTTGGGTGGCTACATGGCTACATTTTGCACAAATATTTTGGCTTGATCATTCAGTCTACATAAAGAAACTCACTTTCACCTCCTTTTAAACTGAGAAAAATGGTCATCTTGTTTACACAGCTGCCAAAGCTAATTCCCTGTGGACCTAGTTTTCCCTATGGACTGTATTTTACACACTGCTGCTACAGTGTAACTTTTTAGGATAAGGCAAGTGTTAATGTTCTCATTAGGGAGTTCTGGTTAAATTTCTTCTTTTAAAAACAAAGATGAATTCAGCATCTAAAAAGCATAGAAAACTTTACTGGATTAGAAGCTTCCACTTTGTATTCATGTGTGTATGTAGTCACTCTTCTTAAATGACTGAAAGAATGATCTTTACACAAAATCAAAATCTTTTTTTTTTTTTAGAGGAGAAAGATTTTCGTAACCTGAGAAGCACTGACATCAAAGTAAAATTCTAGGTATTCCAAATGTCAGCCGATACTGGTCCTGTTCATATTATAGGTAAATGAGTTGTCTTATTTAATGAAAGATCTTGACAAGATTAGAATGGAAACATCCACTTTGATGTTTTATCTTTTCTAATCTGTTGTCTGATATCAAACAAGTATGACAGATAGGTAACATAACTTCAGTAAGGTCAAAGGAAAAGGTCCATTTGAAATTAATTAATATGTGATCAGAATTTATTTCCTGCACAGTGATTAACTATTTTGGTTTCTGGGTATTTTATGGTTTTTGGTTTTTTTTTGGTTTCTTTTTTTACTATTATTTTAGGAAGAATGATATAATTAAACTTGTTTTCTAATTTCAAATTAGTTGAGAAGCTCTATGGGAATGAAATTGATTTTGTCTTTTACTTTAATCTACCTAGCTTATTTTGGCTGGTAACCTCACTTTTGTAGCATTAATTGCACCTAACACATGAACATTGGCATATGCCATGATTCTACCTCTGTGCCAAAGTGTGAAGAAAATACCTAAAATGTCCAAGCAATACTCACATGTTTTACACATTTGTAGTGTTGACACTTAAATTGCATGGAACTGATTGCACCGGGTCTGGCTGGGTTAACATTCTTCACAGCAGCCCATATGGTGCTGTGCTTTGTATTTATGACTAAAGCCCTGCTGGTATCACACTTGGTTACTAGTGAACAGGCCTTACACAGACTCTGTGCTTTCTTTTTCTCATTCTGCACAGGGACCCCACCCTTGCCTAGAAAGTGTAGGGCTGGAGACAAGAAAGAGCCTGGAAAGCTGGGATAAATAAGGGGAGGGAGGTTGGGAATTGCCTTACAAAGTGATGTTGCTTGCAGGCTTACTGGCCATTTGTTAGCTTGTGAGAGGTGGTGAATGATTGATTTGTAAGAGCTTTTCCCTCTTTTCTTTGCTTGCTATACAGTCTTTATCCAAATCCCTGAGTTTTCCTACTTTTACTTTTCCCATTCTTCACCCCATCCCATGGCAGGCAGGGGTATGTTGGGACCTGAGTGAGTGACTTTACGTGTGCCTAATTTCTGCTCCAGGTAAACCACCACCCTGATCTGTATTTCATTGTGTGTTAATTTTGTCATCCTAAGCAGTCATATTAAAATTTAATTAATGCACAAAATACTTGCACAATTGAAGCAACAAGATACAATCTGAAAGATCTATTGAAGTAAATATTCCTAAACTTACTACAAAATAAAGCTCTGTTCATTATCAAACTCATAAATTGTCTGGTATTAGCAAGAACAAAAAAAGAGATAGATCAATCTTATCTCTTGAAAGTAGCTCCTCTCTTTAACATTTAGATACTCTTATACATGAAATACCTATCTGAATTGAAGGTAGTAATGTGCAATAGAATACATATTTTGACATTGCTCAAATCCTTATGTCAGATTTATTGTGATTTCACTTCCGTCTTAGCAGAGGACTTAATTCTAAGCACCCTATTACTTTATACATATCTGGCATCTTTGGGGATAATATCACCATAATATTAACAAATAGGGGAAAAACATTTAAATGTATTACAAAGTTGTTGTTACAATTTTTTTATCGGTGTAATTTAGAAATTAAAATTGTATCTCTTAATTTACAGGACAACCCAGAAAATACCCAGGTTCTATACTTAGCCATGCTGTACTAAAAACACAAGGCAACATGAGAATATTTTTCTGCCAGATGTTTCCTTGTATTTATTTAAATGGTGGCTTTCAGATAAATAGTGAAAAATAGCAATTTAGAGATGTTTCTTTGATTGCTGATAAACCTAATCCAATATTCATAACGTTGAAATCTCAAAACTCCACTTTCAATAGCATATTCACTAATATGTTGACTCATTTTTATGCTGAAAAGAATTATTCAGAAATAAAGTGCCTTTTAGAGTCTTGCAGCCTAAATCTTTGAAAGGATTTAGAAACTTTTTAAAATCAGAATAAATTATGATCTTTCTAGATAAACCTGGAAGCATGAATCATATTCTTAAAAGGGTTATAATTAGATTCATGTTAAGCCAAGAAACTGAACCAGAAAGGCAAGACTAAAGGATAACCAGTCCTCCAGTCCTCTGACATCTTTCACAGTAGATTCAAAATTTTGCTTGCTGACCTTTTATTTTGGCAGCTACAACTTATTCCCAAATCTATTTAATTCAGGAAAGAGAGTGAAGGGCATTTCTCGATCATGAATCTTGGATGAATCAGTCACACAAAAGTACCTCTGTCTGGCCTGTCTTGCTAGCCTCTCAGGCTGACAAAGCAAGGGTTGATTTGTAAATCATTTATAAGGTTTTGTTGAAAAACAATAAAGACAAAACAGATGCTTGGTCCTTCTCAAAAGCTCTGGGGCAGCTAAGTCATGCAGATAATCATATTCTGGTTAACAAACCTTTAACCAGAACTATTTCCCAAACCACTCGATACTGCTACATGTAAATCTGATACATTGTTCAGACTACTTGGAAACAAGTAATACATCACCTTTCCCTGGTCAGCATCACATCCCAAATCACAGAGGAGTCATACATCTCTAATCAATGCTGGCAACAATTCCTTAAGTTTTGAGTTATCAGCTTTCTGGGATTTCTGTCAGTTGCAAACCAGAAACTAATGCAATGATCTCTTCGCTAATATCCCAAAGCCTTTGTATATCTCCCACAGTGACTGCGTTCAACTGTGGGTTATTCCTGAAGGCCAAGATCTGTCTGACTAGAACTGGTCAGGGAGGCCAAAAGATTGCATTGTAGGAAATTTCCTGCATTGCAGGAAATTATTTGCTAAATTCCATAAGTAATTCTCCTGTTCTACTCAGCACTGGTGAAATATCCAATAAAATATTCTGCTTCAGGAAACAAATACCCTAAAGCTATTTATCAACTGTGGGCATCTTTGGAGAATAATGTGGGAAATATAATCAATGAGGGAAGACAGAAGAATTTTCAGCTCACAATCCATAGAAAATGAAAGAACATTCAACAGCTGTTCTCAAATTTTTGTGCCAACCATTTCCCAATGGCAGGAATAATTTTTCCCCTTGTTTACCGAGCAGACAGAATCTTGTTAAGCAGAGATAATAAAGTAGGTAGGGGAGTTACAAAAATATTAAGATTTTTCTAAAGTTTTAAATAACTAAGTATAGTTCTGTTCATTGTTGGGGTTATATAAAGTATAAACCAGGCAAGTGCTTCTATGTATAATTCTTTGAGGTTTCTTCAAAACTTATTTTCTTCCTGTTGCAATAGTAAATACGGATTAAGACTCTATTTCAGGACCTCCTTAAATTGTAGTTTCATGATAAAAAGAAACTATTTAAATATTATGCTTTTCTCTGAAGTCAACTACAGCTTAATGATACCAGTAATAGCTATAATGTCCATTGCTCAAAGAGAAAAACAGGAGAAAATAGTTTCTCATTTAAATATTTTCTAAGATGGCTAGTTTTATTTTTTTTGACAGAACTGTTTTCTGTACTACTTGATACATAATTCAGCAGTGTTATTCTTTGTCAGAGTAACTGAAGATATTGTTTAGTTAGGGAAGGACATCAATCGCTATCATGTAACATTTTTATGATTGGGTAATATACAGCAGAAAGAAAAGGGAAAAAGCAGGCCAACATGACTGAAAGGGCAAAGGAATAGTTGCTAGGATTGATGACAATTTATATGGCTTTACTCTCAAGAAAGTACTTTGAAAATATCTCAAACTGAGCAGCTTTTGCCCTTGGGCTGAAGAAAAGAGAGTTCACATGGTCTAAATCAGCATTTTCATTTGGGTCAGAAGTGCATTCCCAAATGCACCCACATAGCATCCCTTGTTTCACATCACTGACCAGTGTTGGAGCATGCAAACTTGATTTGCCTCAGGTGTAACTGAGCCATTTCTGTACTCTGTGTCTCACTGGTATGTGCTGCTGTGCCTAATGGTTGTCCAGTTCATGGGCCTAAATTAGAGCTGGTCATACTTAAATATAATGAGCATATAGCAGATTTGGGATTCTCAAGAGCAAGGGTTTTACTCAGCAAACTGGCAACTGGCTCTTATTTCTCCATACTGCTTTCACATAAGGATGCACATCCAGAATCTTTCCTTAGGAGGTATGGTTTAGCCTGGTGGACTCCACCATGGTTATGGTGGATCAACATTCCTTTGTTGATCCTTTTTCTTGCCTTTAGCTCACCTCCTGATACATGCCCTGCAGAGTCCAGTGTGTCCATGATCAAACAGCATCAGGCACTTCATCCTCAGACAGGATGAAAAAAGTGAAAAAAGTGAAAAAAGTGGAGGAAGCAGAAAATCCACAGACTCTGAGAGAAAACTAGAAAACTTAAAACTTACCCACCTTTTTTTTTTTTTTTTTGAAAGCCAAACCAAAAAGGAAAGCAGAACAGAATGAAATTTCCATTTCTTCCAGTGGTAGTGATCCTGTGTAATTATATATGGCAGCCTCTGTGGCCTGACAGTGCTATATTCCAACTCCAGTAGTGCTGATGATGTCAAGAGGCTAATGCTCCATGGGCACCAGTACTCCACTGCATTTCCTTTGGGATGGAAAACACTGTGAGCATTTAAGAGATTACAAGATCTTGTAAATCCTTCATTAAAAGCAGGAATTTACCAGCTTAAAAATATATATATATATATATATATATATATATATATACACATATATATATTTAATTTAAATTATATCTCAACCTAGTAACTTTATGAAGAATTGATATAATCTTATTTGATTCATAACCTCAGAAATAATAATCTTCCATAAAGATTTCCTCTTTCTTTCCCTCCTACTTTGCTATCTCTCCTCCTCCCTCATCATTCCTTGTTTCCTGCATCCTTTTCCCCATTTCTCACAACAATATGACCAAGAAGAGTCTTTATTCTTTTAATTTCTGCAATGGGCTATCGAGTAAACCATATCTTTGTGAATGTGCTTGTGTTCATTAGCAGGTTCAGAAATGCTGAACATCTCAGAGAAGACTTTAATTGAATGCAGTCAAGTTGAATATAATCGGAATTGCTTCACTCTGTGAGATGTTAAGTTGTAGATCTCATATAACCAAAGTTCAGTTACTATTTAATTTACTCTACTTTTTTGTTATTTTGGTGGTTTTTGATTGGTTGGGGGGGAATTTTGCTGGGTTTTTTTTCAAAATAAAAATAAAATCATCTGATTGCATGTTTAGGGAGGAGTGGGGAGAAAAATAGAAAAAGGGAAATGAGTTGTCCCTTTAGATTCCATGAAAGCTATTATTACTTGCAGACTTGTCTCTCATAATTACATACTCATTTTCTGAGAGCTGTAATACCCCTTCTCAGCAGACGGCTGAAAGCATCGTAGATGACACAAAGTGTTTGCTTTTATTAAACCCATCATAGATCCTCTGGCCTCTGATACTACACATTTGTTTATCAGACTTAAACTGCCAAATCATTTTTAATTGCTCTTATTTTATTTAAAGGAATGTTGTAGCTGGACTTATATGCTCTTTGTTGACATAGATTGATCTATGTTGAAAAAATGGTCTTCCCTTTAGCTCAGAGGTTTTTATTTAAAAATAAAAAGTTATTTCATTGAAAACAACAAAAGTATAAAAAGTCCCCCAAACCCAAATCCCATACTTTATGTCAAAAAATTCAAAATATTTCCATCATCAAAAGAGCTGCTGAAGGTGACAGACCATGACACTTCTGAGGAATTCAGTAAGCTGTATTTGATGAATTGGGATTTCTAATTGTTCTTTGGAACAAAGATCTGACTTTTATTTATATAGACTTAGTGCTTAGAACAACTGGGCGCCAAATCCCAGTTGTGTATTACAAAAACTAGAATTTCTGGTTAAAAAAATAATAAAATACAGGTGAAAACTGAAAGACTAAGTTCCTTGTGAGTGTTCAGTAAATAATGCTTTCATAAAGCTCATAGGCAGTCTCCATGACAGAGAGAGGGGAAAGATGGTCCATCTCAATATAACTTTGAAAAAAAATTTTTGCAAGTGTTAAATTTGCTACCTTTTCAGGAAATTTTATCTTTATCATGGTTACAACATCCCTCCTATATTGTCTTTCCTGTCATGCCTACCCAGCTGCGCAGTGACTAAATTTGCTCAAGGAAGTGCCAATCTCCCCTGCCTCAGAGGCAGAGGAAGCTGCCAGGACATGGCAAACATCTGGCCGTCTTTCATGCTGACCCCATTCCAAATGTGGTGTATATTAGACTGGTTAACAAACCAGATGTAATCTGTCCCTGGGATTTTCACATTTTTATATTGGTTACATTGGAGCAGTGGTAACAGAAAAATGTCCCTAATAAAAACCCAAGCTGAAACTAACACTGTCATGTGAGTTGAAAGATTTTCATTGCAGATTTCTAAGAAAAATCATGGGGGTTTGGAGAGGCAGGGGGAAATTACTAATGTTAGAAGAAAACATTATTTCACTAATGTGGTGAAAAATGAAGTATTTTACCTAAATACCAAATTCTGTACAAATTTTTGTAAAAACTGCAGGCTTATTTCCTGTTTTCTTTTTTCCCAGAATGTTAGTTGGGCTGGTTTTCCAATACAGAACTGCCAAGGAAGCTTAAAATGAATCCTCTTTTGACAAGTTTATTTAGGGCTATTACTAACAAAAAATGTGGGATTCCTTTTTAAATTTGTGAAACTTGCTGAGATTTTTTTTCTGAGTCAGGAAAAGGTCATGAATTGAAAACCCATATCTCCATCAGTGGCAAAATAGCACTGTAAATGGACAAATTTTGGAAAGTTGTTTGCTTTTCTTTGGCTAGATGCTTGTCAGGAGTTGAAGATGTTTATTGTTTAGCAACAATCTGAAATTTCATTAACAGCTTTTAATGCATTTTAACCTTTTGAATAATTGCTTTCAAAGTTTCTGATTTCTGGGGAAGACTACAATCTCTGCAGAGCTCACTGGCTTCTGATGCTCCTTGTCCTGATAACCATAAATTATATAGTCAAACTATGTAATGCTAACCATTTAGTTCTGATTCTCCTCCAGGTAATGAGACCCCTGAGCAGGGCATCTCCTGCTAACAGGGAAAGGTGTGTTTCCCACCACCACCACCTGCAGATTCATTCAGTCACAGTTAATGAATTGCTACATTTGCCACTATGCAGCAGCTTCTTATTTCTTCTTTGCCTCACAACTTCCATCTCAGAAGATAGGTTATATTTCTTTCAGCTATTTATTTTAATGGCTGTCATTAAATGGCTTTGGTAGTGTCCTTAGGCTCTGTCTGCAATCAGTGAAGAAAGGTTTCTCCAGAGAGTTGAAGAGGAGCATTTGTATCAGGTGCTGCTCAAAATGCTCTAGGTGAACCGACTTCACTTTAGCGTGGAAACTGAGTGGGATAAATACCCTGGAGAACAAAATTTTGTTATCAGTCTATTATTAAGTAATTTGCTTCCAATTGTTTGTTCCACCATCCGGTCAGGAAAATCAGTTTGGAGGTTTTTTTGTTTCTTGCTTTCATTTTTGTCTCCTGGCTAGCTCTTCTGCTTCTTTCAGTACTTCTGTTTCCTTGCAAGATGATTTGTCTGTGATCAGAAAAATCATCATATAGATGATCACAGGCAAATCATCATATTAGCTCATATTCTATGCTAGTAATTAATTTTGAGACCACCTTTGTCCCCATAGTATGAGAACTGTTATGGGAAAAGTCCATAACTGTTGGAAATAGATGATCTTCAAGATCCTTTCAAACCCAAAGCAATATATGATGATGATTCAATGAAATAACTCCTCACACTTACAATTATCCATTCTGAGTGTAAATGGCTCTTGAAAGACATACTGGCTACAAAAAGTAGCAGGTTGCCAAAACAGAATGAAGTACCCAACCAACCACTGTTTAATTGAATGGTATATTCTGGACAACAGTATACATAAAAAAATGCAGCCCATAACTGGAAAGGTGTTTAAGCATGTAAATCTTAGGTATAAGATAAATATCAGTAATGTAACTCCAGAGATCCAAACCAATGTAGACTTCATATTGTTCTTTGAAATTGCACAGAAAAAAATATTTCTTTTTTGTTCAGTGAAATATCAGCAACTCTATATCAACGATTTTTTTTATTACTATTCAAAGTAGTCTCTTATATGAGAGCTGTGGGATTCTGGCTGTAATTTCTGCATTTTCTGCATTACTACTTTTCCAATATCAAGGTTATTCCCTGTATATTTTCTAGGAAAAAAAAATTTACTGTTTGTTACCGTGTTTTTGTATTTCATATATATCTTCAGTCCAGATTATTCTATTTGTATTGAGCAAAAATCAAATTTATTAGAAAGGGAGATTTTACCAGGTATTTCACATCAAATATCACACTGAAACAAAATCATCTGCTGTTGTCTACTCAGTTTCCTTCTGCTTTTTTTCTTTCCTTGTTCATTTTCCCTCTCTTACTGTTTCTTTGCTTCTAAAAAGTCTCATGTACTTTTCAATATCCACTCCCATGGATTTGGTTAGTCATCTATGAATCATAAAATAAAAAGGAATGAGAAATAATTTGGGTTTTGTTGTTTGGTTTTTTTTTATAAATCACTGATGGTCACTCTTAGGCCACTTCTGTAGACTGTTCAAATGTAGCAAAATTAGTGGAACGTTTTTTACTATGTTTGTTCGTTGCTTATAGAGGAAAATTTTGTCCAATATTATCTTGGAGGTTGTAGTGCCCTCTAGTGCTACAGTTCTAACTTATCTTTTTTCCCCCTAGTTCTCAATATGTAGAAGATCTATAAAATGAAGTCTTACTCAGGGATCTAAACAGTGTCCAGGAATGACAGGGGTACAGTAGTGACCCTGTGGCATATGTGGCACAGTTACTCAAATCCACATGAGTGCTTATGAATTTAAGAGACACTTTCCCACATATTATTCTTGGATAAAGGAGGCCTTGGTACATTTACACAACTGTATGCAAAGTCTAGGAAGGAGTAGACTCTGTGAGAGAGGTTGAGAAGTGTCTGACAAATCTGAGAAAATGATTCAGCATATTCTTTTTTGGTACTCCAGCATCTGTGAGGAAAAATATTGCAACACTCTCAGTACCACAAACATTGCTTTGAACTGTTGCATCTTACTTTCATGCTGTTTACATGATGTCTGAAGGATGAGTTCAACAGGCATTTTAGAATTTTTTGTGTTAGCATCAGAGACTGAGGGGAAGCAAAGATGGACTACTACAGTTTAGAATAATATGGGAAGGAAATAGACTCACTGTGAAAGAAGGATAAAAAAGCAGAAAAATAAAGCATCTTCTAAAGGAAGAGAATTAAAATTCTGTAGTCTACTGCTTTAGGATGAACAGATATTATGCAGTGAATGAGAAAGAAAGCAGGCCCATTTATTCACATTTTCTGTTTATGCACTGAGTTAGTGCTGCAAGTCACTGTTGTTAATTTTCTCAGACTCTGCTGTGTTGAACACTACATGTGTGACTTTCTTTAGACTTTATATCATCACCAGTTACCACAATGGTTTGCATTGTGGTACTTCTAACATTTCTCATTTTAGAGTTAAACAACTTTGCTTGCAAAATGAGTTTTGGTTGCAAAAAATTTTGCTTGCAAAAATCCTTTTGCAAAGGATTATTATTATCTTTCTTATTATTATTATCTTTCTTAACTTTGATTTATATGAGGATATTCTTGATAGAATTTTCATCCTTGAGTTGTCTTCTCTGTTATAAATTTTCCTAAAATTACTCACAGCTACTCATTTGATTCTCTGAGTTCTCTTGTTTACTTAGACTTTCTTTTTGAATAGAAACATCATTCTAGTGATTGGTATACACTTTAGATAATTAAACTGTATTTCTCTCAGCCTGGAGGTTTCATAATTTTTTTTATTTGCCAGCACAAGTAGAAAAGTCTTTACTTCACATTTTTAGCAATGATATCTTTGATGAAGAACAATCAAAGCTTTGAAACGTCAATGTAGATTCTCAGGTTAGATGAATTAGTGGAGTTACTTTGTTTATATAGGTAGCTTGAAATCAGAATTTCTTTCAATTAGGATTAGTTCAAGCTGACTTTTATCAAGGAACTGATGAGGAAATTTACCTAATATGTGACATGTTTTGTGTCCTTTGTGTATCTGTCATGCTGGACACAAAGTCTGCAGCATGACTTAGAGCTGGCTATCCAAATGTTATTACTGAGGAAAAGGAAAGGAAGGGAAAAGGAAGGAAAGGAAAAGGAAAGGAAAGGAAAAGGAAAAGGAAAAGGAAAAGGAAAAGGAAAAGGACACCCTAACCCATCCCCCCATATTTACACTGATCTACTTTTTCCTGTTTTATCTAGAGAATAAAACAAGGCCCTCTGTAGAGGGGCTAGGTACAGATCTGGGGCAAACAGCTTTAAAGTTCAGTAGTTTAGCAGCCATACAGAACCAATACAAAGTTCACTTTGGAAATAGCTTTCCATCTTGTTGGCAAAGTTGTATTAAAGACCTCCTTTGAACTCATCACTTAGTAGAGGGTTGAGGAAAATGTCTCTTGTTTATGTGTATTTCTTTTTTAGGATTTATTTTCACTTCTTCATTGTTCTTACTTAGTGGTATTTAATTTAATGCACTAGAGCTTCCCTGAGTACCATCTGATGGATTTTATTGCTGCTTTTGCAAGACAATGTGCCAGAAAAAAACATCTGGCTTTAAATGACAGTGAATTAGGCCAGCTCTCTGATCTGAGTCCTGTGAGACTAGAACATACAGCGGGCAAGCCCTTTTTTTTATGTATGTAGTGCAAAAGACATCTCTGTTTATTATTTGCTTTAGAAAAGCTATCAAAGTGTAAACAGAAAGCGTAATAAAATAATTTTAAAAAAGGCAACAAAATATCTAAATGTCACAAAAGCTCTTAATCACCAGTGGTGACAGGAACCATTTGTGGTATTACCAGGAAGTATTGCACCATGTACTTCAGCAACAGCACAGTTTCCATGAGGCAGCAATGATCATGGTGCACTGTCATTTGGTTCACCCATGTTGCCTTTGCATGCTGCTAAAGTGGCAAAATGCTTGAGCCCCCAGTGTCTACAGAACTTGGAAGGTGCTATAAGGCCAGGGAAATTTTACATTATAGCTTAAAATCAAGTCTTAGATCAGTGCATCCAATATAGAAAAGTTTTATGAGCATAGATTTGCATCACTCACTTTTTGTCTCTACATATGGCTGCTTGCAAGTGCTCCACAAAGGGGGTTCGACACTAGTTTTTCTCTAAATGCTTCAGACAATTCTCAAGAAATCTTGAAAGAATCAGCACAGTGGGGTAATCTTATTCCAGGACCAAAGTTAAGGTCTTTTCTTCTCTTCTTCCCCATCTCTTCCTCTCCTGATGGAAAACTAGAAAGAGAATGGGTTGGATTTATGATGGAAATTCAGTTTTGGAGGCTACAAATATTACTTTGAGAAACATTGCATGGAAAAGAATATTACAAGTGAGGCAAAGTTCAGATGTTTGGAAAATATATTCTGGTAACTGTTGTAGAGAGACTTTCATGTGAAAATCCAGAATAACTTTTCTAAAATGGGCAGTAAAAATAAATAAATAAGGTTATAAATACAACAGGCTATGCTTGAATTCACTACCCATGGAAAAGAGAGAAACAGACTTTTCAAAAGGTTAGTTTCTCCATAACTCTGATTTACATAGGCATTTGAGTCTATTATAATGTTTTGAAGAACTTTGTGGTCTTGCACAATTGAGTAGGTACATTACTCTGAGAGAGATCATGAAGCTTATAAGACTTTACAATATCCATTATCAAAAAAGAAATTTTTCTTGTGTTTATAGGACACAAGAGGTTCCCCAACAAGCTGGCACTTCAGTTTAGGTAAACATGTCCCAGGTATTCTCTTTGTGGTGGGTTGATCCTGGCTGGATGCCAGGTACCCACCAAAGCCACTACTCTGTCACTCCCCTCTGCAACTGGACAACAGAGAAAACAAAAGGCTCGTGAGTTGAGGTACGAATAGAGATCAGTCATTGATTACTGTAATGGGCAAAAAAGACCCGATCTAGGGAAATTAATTGAATTTATTACAAATGAAAATTAGAGCAGGATAATGAGAACTAAAACAAATCTTAAAAACCCGACTTCCACTCACTCTTCCCTCTTTCTCAGGCTCTACATCCTCCCCCAGCAGTGCAGGACACAGGGAATGGGGGCTGCAATCAGTTAATTACATTTTGTTTCTGCTTTTGTTCAGGGAGAGGAGATGTTCCCCTGCTCCTGCATGGGGACCCTCCCACAGCAGGCAGCCCACCACAAACTTCTCTAACTTGATTCCTTCCCATGGGCTCCAGTTCTTCATGAACTGCTCCAGTGTGGGTCCCTTCCCATGGGGGGCAGTCCTCCAAGAACAGGCTGCTCCAGTGTGGGTTTCCCACAGTGTCCCAAGTCCTACCAGGAAACCTGCTCCAGTGTGGGCTCCTCTCCCTGTGGGTCTGCAGAACCCTGTTTCAGTGTGGGTTTCCCATGGTCACAGCCTGCTCAGGCATTCACCTGCTCTGGTGTGGGTGTCCTCCACAGGCTGCAGGTGGGTCTCTGCCCCCCATGGACCTCCATGGCCTGCAGGGGCACAGCTGCTGCACCTTGGGCTGCACCAGGGGCTGCAGGGGAGTCCCATCTCGGGTGTCTGCAGCACGTCCTGCCCCTCCTTCTCCACTGGCCTTGGTGTCTGCGGAGTTGTTTCTCTTGCACATTTTCACTTCTCTCTTCTTGGAGCATAGTTAAATCTGTGAAAGACATTTTTTTGCCTTTCTTAAATATCTTGTCACAGAGGCCTTATTACCTTCCCTGATGGGCTTGGCCTTGGCCAGCAGTGGGCCAGTCCTGGAGCCAGCCTTCATTGGCTCTGCCAGGCACGGGGTAAGGTTCTGGAATTTTCTCACAGAAGCAACCCCTGTAGCTCCCCACACACCAAAACCTGGTTATGCAAACACAACACAAACTTAAAATGTAAATTAAGACAGAGTTTGTTAAGATTAGTCACAAAATAATATTTTGTTTTTTAATTCTCCCACTACCTTTATATACATGGAGAGGTTGTCCGTAGCAAAGAAATAGCATTTTTGGAAAAATACTTTTAGCTTGGGAATATGTATATAGTCCTGCTGAGCAGCACAGTTGTTTAGAACCTTCTTCCAGATTTGTGTCTTCTACAGGCTGGAAGGGTAATGGACTTATATGATCATTCTAGCTTTTAAATTAGTGAGTCAAAACTCCATGGGAGACAATGACTAGCTCTGCATTGAATGCTGTGGGTTTAGTGACATCCAGCAGTGTACTTATGGAGTAACTCCAATAAAGTCCTTATGTAAAGCCCACATGAGATAGATCTGCACATTTTGAAGTGTTACTGTTTTATTATTTTATTTTCTGTTTTATTATTCTAGTTTTATTCAGACTATTTTTTGACAGGAAAACCCATCCAGCTCTCTTTAAGTACTTGCTCCATATAATGCAACAGAGAAAATGAGGATGAACAGAAGTAATAATCAGGCATTTATGCCAATTCAGAGTGGCTAAGATACTGAGATCAGTATCCTTTCTCTGAATTTTTGCTAACTGAGATACAGAGAAACCAGTTTGTCCAAAATCCTGAGTATTTGAGCCATATTTATAATGCTTGAATAGCACAGTACAGATTCATTCCTCAACTCCACAAAGAAACTTTTTCACCTACCCAGACTAATGGACCAGTAAATATTGTAGATGGCTGTTCTACTTTCCCCATGCAAAGCAACTGAAACATATTAGTTAATATGAATAATAAAGATTAAAACCACAGACAATAAATCATTCACCTGACCCTTTTGCAAATCTATAAATGCTTTCTTCATGCTGCTTTAAAAAGAAATCTGAGGCCAGAAGCTTTTCCAATCAGTGTTCAAGCTTTTCCCACATTTGTTCAATTTTTGACTTTGACTATTGGGCATTTTTCTAGGCTTAAGTTTTGTAAAAATGTGGTAATTTATTGACAGAGTGAATTAATGAAACATATAATTTGGAGTCAGAAGTGTGGGTTTTCATAGGACTATATGCATATGAGCACAAAGCCACAACAATACACAAGTGATCTGTCTGATGACTACCATCAATACTTGAATATCAGGTTCTCAGTATAAACCATGCAAGACTTTGCTTGCTCCACCCCTGTTCCCCAAGTTCTGAGAAAGGTTGAAGGCAGGATGGGACTGGCTGTGTGTATGAGAAATCTTGCAATACACACCCAGATTTGCAGGGCAATTCAAGACAGACATTTCCATTGGGTATAGTGGTTCTGCATTCCTTCAAACTATTCACATCACCCCAGAGGGTAGAGTAGCCCTCTGAGAGGAACAAAGAACATTGTTTTCTGATGAAATTAAATATAAGAGTAATCTGAGATTCTGAAGACAAAAACTGCTGCAGCATAATTTCAGGATAATGTATGTCTATATGCTTTTGCCTCTGTAACGTTGTGGCAAGCAGATATATATCATATTTCAATGTAAAAAAAAAGCCCCATTTCAAAAATAAGTAGTTGTTTCCTAACTTTGTCTGGGCATAGAAACTACCAAATCAAACAAACTTTTCAGTTCAGATATTTCTACCATCTGTCTCTGTTAAGCTTCAAAAAACGTAATATTAATTTAACTGTCTCTATCATTCAAACTGTATAAATAAAACAATATTTTGACTATGTGTTTTATTTTTGCAATGCTACATAATAGTACTTAGTGGGGCTGCAAGTCAATCACAATGCAACAAGAAGTCAGCAATGGAAGCCTCAGAGAGGCAAGAAACTTGTTCTGTGCTGGCTTGCTCTGTTCTCTGCTAACATAGAGGCAAATATAGAAAAGAAGGAAAGCAAAGTTGAAAATGATATTATGTATGGGGTCTAAGTAATCCTCCTTGGCCTTGGTAAGAGGTAAATTTCAGTTAAAATTTGCTTTTATTATTTTTTAATTATCCTAAAAGATAGAGGACTGTAGTTGTTGTTGTATGTTAATTGGTCTAAAATCAAAGCAGGAGATCTCGGTAAGTGACTTTTGACATGTACTTATAGAAGAAGCATGAGAACTAGTGGGGGGTTAAATTTGCTGCCCGTCTAAACTTTGCTATGAATATTTCTACCTCCTCCCCTCCATCAGTGTGGGGAGCTGGGGAATGAAGGTTTCAGTCAGTTCATAACCATTCATCGCTGCCATTTTTTCCTCTTTATATTTCCCCTACTCCATCATACTTCCTTTTCATTGAGCTCAGTTCTTCAATAACTTCTCTGGTGTGGGTCCCTCCACAGGGTGCAGTCCTTCAGGAACATTCCTCCAGCATGAGTTCCCAAATGGCTCACAGTCTTGCCAGGATGCTCTCTGCTCCAGCATGGTCTGTCCACTTGCTGCAACTTCTTTGAGCTTACATCCACCTACTCCTCCTGGCATGTGGATCTCCATGGGTTGTGGATGGATGTCTGCTCCACCATGGACCTTCTTGGGCTACAGAAAGTCAGCCTCCATCACCACGATCTCCACAGGTCTGATCCGGCAGCTGAAGCACCTCCTTTCCCTCTTTTGGGTTGTTCCTCTTACATTTTCTCATTCCTCTTTCCCAGAAGCTGTTGTGCAGCAGTTTTTACCCTGTCTTAAACATGTTACTACAGAATTGGTACCAATGTAAACATGTAAAAACACATACATACCTACAAAAACCAGTCCTTTGTAGGGCAAGCTGTATGTGATAGATTCCTTCTGTCTGTTCAGCACACTGAAGTGGATCTTTTAAACTCAAAACTTCTTCTCACAAATGGATATTTTAAATTTGGTATTGTCTAGAATTTACTAAATAAAATTTGCTTCTACAATTGCACTCCGAAAAGATTAATTTTATCCAACACATGGCTCCTTCAACCCAGCCAAAAATTGCAGTACTATTTGTGTATCCTCACATTTAAAATCTTCATTCTAGTTACATTATATTCCTTTTTATTGCCACTAATATTTATCCTGAATTAAGTATTTATCCTAAAATAAACCTGGTCAAAGAATCTCATAGAAAGTCTCTTATTTTCTAATATGGAAGCATTGAGTGATTGAAAAAATATTATTTTCACTAAAAATAGACTTTTAGAATTCTTGAAAGAGACAGTTTTGAACAGTTTAGTTGTTTGTTTTATTTTCTGAAAGTCATTTATCCATACTAAAGATAGCCTTACTGATCTGTCATGATACTCTCAGTCTATAGAACTGAAAAAAAGAATGATGATACAAATAGGAAGAGAAGGAAAAAAAAATTGGCGGTTAAATACATTTGTTTACATAACTGTTATGCTTTCCTGAAACCCAGCCAGCTAGGAGAGGTCTTCAAAAGTCACCGTTAGCTACCATTTGTGGGTTTGTATCCCCACAACAGAGTATTCAGGGATTAGGTGATAAATCACCATGTTATCGGATTTGGAAGTGCAGGGCAAGAGCAAGGAAGAAGGTGTCTGAAGACCCAGGGGTGAATTTCTACTCAACAGCTATTCTGTTCAGGAAGGAAGATGTATGTTCTGAATCTATATTCATTTCATGGAGAAACAAGCCTAAGGATAGGGCTTGTCAAAAGAATATGCTCCATCCCCTGAGGAGGTGTGTGAAAAATCTCAAGAGTTAGCTTAATTTGACAACCTTCTAAACTGAAGAGAACACAGAAAAAATATAAAGCCAAGCAACACATTACTAGATAAAAGAGCATGTAGTAACTCTTGTCCTATACTATTGTTAAATACAAAATGTCTTTTGCGTTTTTTTTTTTAATTAGGATTCCTTTTGTGACATTTACATTGGCATTTATCTAATTATAAGTGATTAAGGGGGCCACTGCTAAAGTTCAGTCTTTCACATTCTTTAGGCACCATGAAACTTCAACTGGAGAATTGGCATGAAACAAACAACTAGTTAACAGTATTTTTTTCTAAAATTTCCTAGGCAAATGTATCTTTACATTTGGGTGCAGGGATAAAGAGACATGAAGGAGAAAATACTGCTCAGTCTTTTTTGTTTACTTATTTGTTTGAGGGGTTTTTTGGGGGTTTTTTGTGGGTTTTGGAGTGGGGGTGGATTGGCTGGTTGGCGGTTTGATTTGGTTTAGTTTGATTCAGTTTGTTTACTTTTTTTTTTTTTAATAATTGAAGTACAGTTACTGAAAAAAGCAAAATATCATGGAACCAACACCTCCTCATTTTCTCAGAACCAGTAAAATTCAAGTTACCTCAGCACCACTTACAGCGAGGGTCTAATAAGAATGGAATTTAATCATTCAAGAACACAGGCAGACACCAGGAAATAGAAAATATATAAAACACAAAAGATGTGGAAAAAAATGGCTTCCATCTATGCCCTGATTTCTATTCCTCTAAGAACTCACAGAACTTTGGTGACTATGGTCTGTCAGGAAGCTCTGCTGTCTTTTTTTTTCAGACTCTTAACTGGTGGCAAAATCTCTCATATAGAAGTCTGCTCCTTCCTTGAAGAAACTCACTGATGTCTAGACAGTAGATTCTGGGGGAAAAAGAAAAAAAAAAAGAGCTTCCCCCCCTGTAATTTTACTGTCTTTGGAGATTTTGTTCCATCTCTGCTTCAAAAGTGAAGTTGGGGAACTACTCCTCTTTTGTATTGAGTTAGAAGAGCTTGAACTACAATTTCTTTCATTTCCAGTCATTTTCACAGGTTATTTCAGAAATTTCTTACAGCAGAATTCAATATTTTTACACATGTTTAATTGAAATATTCAAGTAATAATAAATTAAGATTTTTATGAAGCTTATTTTTCAATGAAATTAAATTTTTGTTTTAAAATTAGTAAAGAAAACTCTTTTTGTATAATGCAAAATATCAGTATGAAGCATAATAAAATCCTAAACTGGCTAAATCATAATAAACATCGATTGAGCCAAGCATATGGAAGGATTCCTGAAAAATCTGTTAACTATGTTAATATTTGTATTTTGCTTTTGATGTTTGAGCGTTAGAATTTTAAAAATGTGTCTACCATATGTCTTTTTTCAAAAGAATTCAGAAAGAATCTGAAAGCAGAAATTCCCACGCTATAACATCTCTCCTGATGGTAATATGCTAATAGAAAACACTAAAAGAATCCTGTTGAGGACAATGACATAACATGTTGAATACTTTTTTTACCATTTTTAAACAATCCTAAATCTGTAACAATACAAAACTGTAGGGCCTTGTTTCACAGTAATATAGAACACAGTGGAGATTGTGCTGGAAATTACAGTGTGGTGTCCTGCTGAGAAACTGAAGCAGTGAAACTGTCTTGAAAGACTCATAACAAAGACTGATGATCTGAGATAGAGTTTTATGCTATTAAAGCAATCTGAATAAATGCTGTTGCCTGTTGTAGGAAGAACAGGATAGTCTGATCCAAGATATCTTTGCAAGTCCCATGTTAATAAAATCATTCTAAATATCCTACATAGAAAATCATGTCTGATAAAAAGCATGGCTAAAAGTTGCCTTTTAGGACATTTTCATCCTGTACTAAGATGTTCATAAAGCTCTGAGATTTAATTATCTGGATATTACTATACAATGGGTCTTTGGAAGTTCATCCATCCCTTCTGTCAGAGCACTTCAACTGTGACAGTATTTTCTGCAATCTGTGTAGCCCCATGAAAAAGACCACCCACTTATCCCATGCAGGTCAAGGAACAAGTTTCTGACAAAACTACTGCTAATGACTCATCAAATTTAACTGATTTATCTAAACCCAAGTTTTAATATGCCACCTGTATTACCACATTCCTTAATTCAAGTAAATTAAGGAAGTGTTTGATGAAAAAATGTTCTTAACTATTCATTTTTTCACCTTTCATATTATTGTATTCATGAATGTAACCACCTGAAGGATAGAAATATAAATAAAATGACATGTGACTTCAAGGAAGATCACAAAATGAAATTTTTCTGTCTCTTTCCAGTTTGCCTTTTAGGTTGTATGGTTGCTAGTGGTAAGGGAAGGAATTGGCATCCAGGGAAGAGAGCACAGGAAAAATATAAAGCCAAGCAACACATTACTAGATATAAGAGCATGTAGTAACTGTTGGGGACTTTGCTTATCCTGAATGATGACTCTATCAGAGCATCCCAGGCACTTCTGCTGCACTATAGAAAGTATTTGGGAGGAAAAAATTATTTCATAAAAGATTAGTCACAGCTATAATTCACAAGTATATGGGTTATATGTTTTCAATTACTGGAGGGCTTAGTTATACAATCACTCTTCTTGACTTTGCTGCGAAATGTTTTATGATCCTTCTTTGTTTCCAGCTGATAAGCCAGCAGCTTCTTGTGGCTGCAGGAAAGATTCCAATGACTACTTCATCAGTATTAAATCATTTGTCATGGAGAGTTAATGGATTAAATTTTTGTTGCTGTCTGTGTGTAAATTTAATACATACTGTTTAAGAAATGCAGTAAAAACAAAAGTATTTATGCAAAATAATAGCAAATACTTTTAAAAATAGAGATGTGTTAGGAAAAAAATAGCTGCAATGGTATCAATTGTATCTAGTAATTCACTAAAGATATTTCAAATATGAATGTAGGAAAATTTTCATTCATCTGTTTCTCTTTAGAAAATATTATTTGTATGCTTGTTTCTTCATTTTCATTAAACAAGTAGGATTCCAGAACAATTAATATGAGGACAATTTTTAATTTATTTTTTTGTTTGGGTTTTTACCAAGATTACTATAAATTCTTTTAAGAAATATCAAGTCATGTGTGCAAATATTTTATTTTAAAATGCTCCTCTATAGAGAGTATTCTAAACCAATGTTTCAGAGCATGGTTTCAGTTAATCACAGGTGCATACTTGTAAAGGATATATCAAGGACCTGTGATAAACTGAGGCTTGATTCTAATGAATCAAAAAGAGTATTTCTTTATTTTAGATACATCACTCAATCACATCAGAATAAAAAGCAAAGAGTCATAAATATAATATTTCTATTTATAAAAGTAGGAGTCTTTAAAAACTCTCAGAACTAAGATTTAATGGTTGTATTTCCTCATATAAGAGAATAATACATGTCTAATGAAAAATGGAAAGCAGTCACTAAAACAAATAAAATTAAACTACAGTTAAATGTTTAGATGATTGAAGACAGTGTAGTGAAACAAATAATACCATGGAGCTGATAAAGTAAAAATATCTTCTGCATAGGACAGCTAGGAAAATGATTACTTCTTTTTTGGATGGCAAGAAATATTCATTGTCTCCCATGAGTCCTACAGTAAACTTATGGAGTATAATGATAGATATTATACATATCTATTTCTATATAAAAAATATTAAAATTACTTCATTTCCAAAAGGCTTAATGGTATTTTTGCAGTATAGAATGTATAATTGATGAAGAACATGCTGATGTGAGTTTAGCAAGATTTGCAGAAACATCTCTGCAATATCTTAAGAACTTGAGAAATATCATCACATAAAAACATCCCAATTAACCTGAAATTTGAGCATTATTACCTCATCCTTCTCCACATTATCAGGAGAAATACAACCACAGTTATTTAAAAAAAATTAAAAATTAAAATTTAAAATTTAAAAATTAAAAAAGTGCACCTTTCATTCAACAAGACTGCATTTTCAATTCTACAGTTGTAATTAATAGTGGGGCTAAAATACTCACAGCCATGTTGGATTTTTATCATGAGAAAGAATGGTTTTGACTATCTTTTCTTTTCCTGTCCCAAAGCTACATTGACAACACGCAAAACCATCTCCAGCAGATTTTAGAATTTCAGTAAAGCCCTTAACAATTTTACTGAAAATTAATACTGAAATGATACCATTATACCTGCCTCCACCTATATGCATAGTATACATAGTGCTTAAATTATGTGCAATGCAGATAGTGACTGGGGACATAGAAAACACTTTTCCTTGAGATTGTTTCTCTACACAGAGTCCTAGGGCCTCTTTTTTCCTTGCCTCCAAGGCAAATAAATCTATATGAAGATTTATAGAAGCACCAGATTAAGTGCTTCCATAAATAGATTTAGGGTAACAAGGAATATAACCTATCAGAATCTGTGCTCCCAGATCTGCAGTATGTAGACAATGAGCTATCCTAATGAGGCATGCAAGTCTTGGTGGACACATCCCAGAAATAAGCAGTGAGTTTTTAATTGGATTTCTACAGCCATCTCAGAACACCCTCATGGAGGCAGAAATACCTCATTACCAGTCACAGGCATTCTGCTAGGCATTTGTTACTCCTTTCTTTATGTTGGTGTTATTTTATAGAATTAGCCACTAACCTCCTTGTTGGATCTTACTCTGTGTCCAGTCTATGCTCTGCCACATCACCCCGTTGTTGCAGGACAGAGACCCTCCCCACAACCGCTGATGGCTGTTGCTGAAACTTGTGAAAGGCCAGATATTGAATCTTGTACAGATTTGTAGAGCTGTTAACTTTCCTTATCCATTTTTTTTTGTCTCCTGTTAAGCAGCAGCATGAAGTATATAATTAAATATTTCCTTTCCTGCTTGTGGTTTGGCCATAAGAGCATGTGAACAGATGTGTCACCTCTGTCCTGGTCTGTATAGTGAGCTATTAGTATGCTCTACAGGTAACAGGTGGGGACCTGTTTAACAGGGGGTAGCATTCTGAATAAATATACACAATTGTGGAAGGTTTGCTTAGAGTAGTTTCAATCACATTCATATGGGAAATTTTGAGATTGAGATATTAAAAGTCAGCATAATAAGCCATGATTCTAAATTACAGTATTATAAAAAGTGTGCATAATATCCTGCAAACAGCAGAGAAAACAGTGCCATGTGGTATATGAGCATAGAGTGTGTATCAAAGATTTTGTGCCATGTAACCCCCGATGGGGGATCTCCATTAAAACATTTATGTATGAATCCAAAGGGCTCATTTCAAAGATTTATTTAAGCAATACAAATGCATTAACAAGCTAAATCAGCCTAATACCATAATGTAATATACAGTTTGACCCCTTCCAAGTCTGATTATTTTCACAAAGTAGGTTTCCATCTTCTGTCTGTTGGCAGGGCATCAGCATCTAAACAAAACCTGGCACAGAGTGATGTCTGTTTCATATTTTGAAACATTTCACTACAGCAAACGCAGAAGCTCTCTACTGGATCAAATTATGATTGGTATTGTTGAAAGCCAGTTAGACATCAACCAAATTCTTTCGCTAAGCAAGGCAAGAAGTGAAAAAGTTCTAGAAACTGCAGTTATTTTCCACGACTCTCTTCTGGCTACCGAATAGCTATGAGAGGACTGGTTCAACATTTTGGACGCATACTTTATCTCACAGAAAAGGGATATAAGCCAAGTGCTGGAAATGCATCAAATCCTATGCCAAGAGATGAACATTGAAGAAAAGAAAAGATGACTAGGATTTGGATAATGGTTCAATTAACTTTTTCCATAGCAGTTAGAACATAATGGGAAAATATATTGAACCTGTCCTAATTGGTAACTTCTGTATGATGCATGCAACATGTATTTCAGCCATAGTTCTGCTATGCTTCTAGAGAGTCAAAATATTAAACTGTTTTAACACAAACAAATGGTTGTAATGCAATTTAGCAGAAGCAGAAATGTTTCAATAGGATGTGAGTGTTGCAGTGTTTCATGCATTCTCCCTCACTGCTAAAAGGAAGTATTTGAAAACCAGAAAGTTGACTGACAGTAAAAAATAGGCTGGTATTGACCATTGTATTGGGTTTTATAATCTGACAGAAATTCAGAAAGCAAATAATTTGTGAAGAGTGTGAGGCAGTGATTATTGGTAATTTTTTTTATATATGAGTTGCAAGCTAAAACCTGCTTTCCTGACAATATCCTAAGAATGATGATTGCATTGCTGAGCCTTGTTTCTTGTTCATTACTCTAATTTTCAAATTTTTAGCTTAGTACTGCTTCTAACATGTTACAAAATATTCATGATATTTATTACAGATTCTTATGAGCAACCACTCTCTGAGCTTGAGACTGAGTAGTTACAGAGAGAGGTTGTGAGTCCACAAACCCTTTTCACAGATGCAGTAAAGCTCCCAAGCCATCAAGAAGCAGATAAAAAAGATTTTTTGTGAGGATATTATATAATAAAAATTGAGTTTTCTATTCATAAACAGTTTTCAAGACAATTCTGATTTAAAACTTTCATTTTGTCTTGTACAGATGCCTGGAATAAATGGCCTGAAGTGATTTCAATTGAGTATCAATTGTTTACTTCAGCCAATAAGTATTAAATATTTAATATCTCTGATAAATCATTGAAACACCATGTGTATAGAAATATATACCGAATAGCTTGTAGCAATGCAACCATTGCTCATGGCAACTCATTGTCAGCATTTCACTAATCATTTCAAAGAAGCAAGTACACTTTTTTTTCTGATGGTAAAAAAAAGAATGTGCTGGTTTGATGGTGTTTTTTCCTTGAACACTGTAATAGTCCAATCCTTTCAGTTAAAAAATAACAGAAAACTGTAGAGCAGATCTGGTCCTAATCTTATTTTATATGGTCAAAAAAATCTGTCTGAAGACACAACCCAAACTGAAAATGATAAAAACCCGTCTGTTCCAGCTATGAGGAAAAACAGTCTAAGAGACCAAAGTAAAATCTTATGCTCTTTCTTAGCATGCAGCCAAAATCAAGTTGTTCACTCAGGTCGCAGAACACTGCATGTTCACACTGCACAGTGAGGTGTCAAGCTGAAACACTAAGTTAAGAGCCTAAAAGCAAGATAGTGCTATCAGCACAGTGCTGGTACAGCTGCACGGGGCTGGCAACATTCTCTCCAGCCCTCTAATTATCTCATTCAAAGCTCTATCTGGCCCTGGTGTGACAATATGTTAAACTGTCTGCATGGCTTCTAGTGACAGATCAAAAAGAGTGTGGCTAAATGATGTAGGGTGCCAGTCCAGATTGCTTCTATTGTGCTGTTTTCAGATATCTTCAAGCACCCTGATGAATGAAGTTTTTATCAGCAACTTTATGCCAAATGAAGCCTAGTCTGTTCTTTGACATGGAACATAAAAAACCCATAAAAGTTTTCATAAATTTGAAATCAAGTATTCTGGCTAATTTGACAAAATAAAAGAGCTTGCCCAAGCCGATTTAGAGCAAATTCGTTCTTCATTTCTTTCTGTAGCACACAGGTCTGATGGGGGACACCTGACCTGTTTAGCATGGGATACAGTTAGAGGGAAAACAACAGCAAACCGAAATGACAGAGAACTGCAGTCTTCCTTCCTTCCTTCCTTCCTTGGAATCCAGTGCATTGCTTGAAACTGCCCTCTATTGCTGTTAAACGTATCAGGAAAGAGAAACTATGACCACATTACACTGAGTGATGACCAACATGACTGATAAGAGAATAATAAACAAAAATCTCTATACCAGTTTCTAAATTGCCAACATTCGGGTCTTTTCCCCACTACTTATTATTTAATGTTTTATATTGCCTACCTTGAAAACAAGTAGATATTTAAAAATCTCATATTTCATTACATTGGGGTTTTTTTGCATTTACTTTAAAATGTTCAATCAACAATGAATATTGAGCAAATGATTAAGTATGCATAGTCTTTTCATGAATGATACATAAGAACTAAATTTGTCAGAAAAATTTTTCCTAAAAATATTTTTTTCATCAATAAGCAAACAAACAACAGATATAATAAAAAGTAGACTGTATTTTTGCTTTTTACTTTGTTTATTTAAATATTATTAGAAATATGGGTAGACAGTTGTAGAGGTTTTTGGAAAGTATCTCTTAACATCCTGAGGATTTAATTTCACGTGTGTGGAGTTAGTGGGCTGGTAAGGAGACATAAGTAGATGTAGTCAGACCACAGCAGTTACAACCCTTAAAGTGGTGCTTTGCCCTTTTAACTGGCCCCAAAATGAAAATCTAAATAATTAAAGAAGAATTGGAAGTTTCTCGTTTATTGTCTCTCAATGATTTCCATACTACCTCTGCTCAGCTCTCAGTTTAAATGTAAAAAAGCTGTGGTATTTCCCTCTAACTGCTCCATTCCCAAACTCATCCTAGACTCTGAAAGTGAAGCTGGCTTTTCTCTGGCTCGCACATCTCCTACAAAGACCCTGCAATCTGATTGTTAGGAATTTGGTTGATGAGGTGCCAGCTGGAACCAAGCCTGGTTCATTCCCTCAGAGATGCATTCGTTCTGCAGAGCAACAAAAGGCAAAAGCAACAGCAATTTTCTCTAGCAAAGAGTCTGAACACATCAACAGATAAAGTATCGTGTGTCTCAGAAGACCTTTGTTACCTTCATGACTCTGCTGCTTGAGGTTGCTTAGTCACCTTGGACAAATCACTCCACTTGTCCTTGCTGTCTTAACTACATCCATAAAAAGAAATAGTCTGTCAAGTAGATGATTGAAAGTAGAGCAAAGATTGCACAATAAGTACTTGATGTAAAGGCAGTCAGGAAAAGGATAAAAATCTGCAACCTAGTCTTCTTTTAAATTAGAAAACATGAATATAAATATTTAAGGATAGAATAAATCTGAATACATTTCTTTTAAATAACACACTAATTCCCCCTGGGAGAAAAGGAACACTTAAATAGCTAATCATGCTGACATGAAATCAATTAACATTGAGGTGTTGAAGACAGGTTACGTTTAAAATCATTCACAGCTATCTACCATTTTAAAAAACATTATTGTAGCATCTGCTAGAGCAAGCAACAATCGCTGAAATTTTATATTCCACAGAAAGTTATTTGACAATGCCATTAATACTGTATAATTTCCTAATTGGAACTGATTTAAAATCAGACAAAAGATTAAAATGAGGATGAAAAAACCCCCAAACAACGAAATTAGAAAAAAAAAAAGACAAGAAAACAACAAAAAGAAGAAGAAAATGGAAAAAAAATAGAATTGAAAACCAAGGAAGACAAATGCCTATTGATATGCTAGCACACTGGGAAGTAATCTTTATACAATTGTTGCCCACACTATGTTAATTCATAAAAAAGATCCTGCCTTACCAAGTAAGAATAGACAAAAAAAAATTTGCAGTTTCTCTGTTCTTAGATGTCTTATACCTTTCTTCATCATGCGATTAAGGGAAATTACATATAAACTCTCTGCTAAAATCTTTTAACTAATAAATTTCTAATTTTCTTAATAACATGAGATATTTTTGTGTTGTCCGCTGCAGTTCCTGTAAGACACCAAGATAGGAAGAGAGGAAATAAAAGTAGGCATTTTGATATATTTGCCAAACACGTTCATCACATTGTTGATATATTTGCCAAAGACATTCATCAACCAATGACAAACACTTGCCAGATAAGAGAAGACACAATGAGACCAAAAACTATAAGCCCAGCACCTGGAATTTTTCTAATGTTACTTTGATACAGAAAGAAAAATTTTGTTTGCAATGGAATTTTACAAAGTTACAGGTTTCTTGAGCAGAGAATGCTAAAGCCCCAGCTGGGAGAATCTGTTGAAGGACAGAACACACATTTATTTAAGGAGCTACTTTCCAAGGATAACAGGATAGCAGGATAACATATTTTTTGAGGCTTCATTTATGGGTTCAGGAAGGAAGCATTCAAATATAGGCCTTTATTAAAAATCTGTTTCTAGGATACTTCAAAACGAATGAAATAATTGGGAAAAAAGCTGCCCTTCACTACTTTACTATACATTTGGCTTATACAAAGGAAGAGTCTTCCTCATTTTAGTTCTATGCCATTTCATCAAAGATGACAAAATAGGGAGCAGGTACCATGTAGTCTGAAAGAGGAAACTTGTATTTTGGGATATAATAGCCTGAGAATTTTCCCTGGCTGATCCAACCTAATGATTGACATTACTTCCTTACTCACCAGTGAATTTAATTTGCAAAGGGCAGAAACATTCTGCGGTCTGGAAAAGATTGAATAAGAATTAAAATGTTAATGAAAAGCAAGAGGTTTGGTTTCTTCCAGGTTTTTTTAAATTTGTTTTTTATGTAGAAGATCCAAACAACTTTAATAATGTCCTTTTGTTTTACAGCACTTTATTCTCATTCTCAGCTCCTGGCTGATTGAAGTACTAGTTTTCTGTTTACTTTTGTTTTCACCATTCTACTGATCTTCTGTAAGTTTCTAATACTTCTGTCAAGGATTACACTTAAACCTTACTTGCCAAGTTGTTAAGCCATTTAAGGCCTTATTGTTAAAAAAAAAAAGGGATGTGCATGAAAAAATTACCAACTTCCTATAAAGAAACTATTTGATATAGCTGCATAGTGCATAAAACAAAATCCTCTATTTCTCTCTGTGAAGAATTTGCTCTCATGTATGCAGAACTTTAAAAACGGCTACTTTTTGCTTGTAATTATTCAACTCCCTTCCTATATTAATCTTACTCTTTCACTTCTTATCAGCTTTTCAGAAGTGATTTTTTCAGAGAGGCTATAAAATTATAATCCATTATTTTAATCACTTGCAAAGAGATCATAAAGGTAAATGTTTATTCATATTCCCCATTCATGTCTTGACAAAGATAAAGAAAACTAAGAATTCTTTAGATGCCCCTCTGCAACACAGAGGTTGCAAAGTCATTACATAATAATAAATAGCCTATATCACTACAACAGCAAAAGACATATTGTTGCAAAGGTCATTTTACATCATTCTTACTCTTCTGTGCCTGTCAAGATCTCAGTACCTTTCTTGTTTGACTAGGATGGTGAAATGTGAAAGGAAGTGTCTGTGCTGTTCAAAATTGAACCAAACACATCTGTACTCCAAGGAGACAAGTGTGTAAGTGCCTGGGTGAATGCCAGTGCATTGAAAAGGTCAGCATTTCTAAGGACACAAATGTCTCTGACAGAAGTTTAGGCTTCGCTTGTGAGTGAAAAAAGCAGAAAATACTCATTATTTCTTTGAAAGTATATCTACTCTGAAAAAAACATTACTGAAGATCAGCAGTCTGAGCTAGAAGAAGTATGTCTAACAAGCCTATATGGCAAAGAACATCTCCTTGTAGGTCTAAATTCAGATTTAAAAACAATGCAGCTTCATTTGAAGAAAATACATTCTAGTTAAAACAACTTGCCTTTGCAGGACAGACATATACTACTCATCCAGGTAACTCATTCAGCCACACCTGACTCATTCCAGACATGAGGGAGGTACATAAATGCTCGTTTCTACATCTCCTTTGTTAGTTCAGGCAGAACAATCTTAGATCTCCTTGTACCTACTGGTGTAGGACCAATCTTAGAAGAAAGTTCTCAAGTTCCTTGCTGTCCATGAAGCTTTGTAAAATAGTTGGAAAATTGCTCTGGAATGGTTACACTCTCCAATTAAGTCTTTTTTTCTATGGTATTGCTGTGACATACCAAGGAAAAGGAACGTCTTCCCTATGGGAGTGAAGAAAGATGCAAGAGAATGTGAATTTCCTTCTCAGCCCAAGAACACGAGCAGAAACCAGGAACTGCTCTAGGCTTTTCACGGAACTCTATTCTAAAAATGAAAATGAGCATATGCATAAATGGTCGTAAAAATGAGACATAAGGAAAATAATATATTAAAAACATAGTAGAAGATTTACAATAAAGCTGGGATGAGTTTTAAAAAGTAATTATACTGTACTTGCTAAGTCTGAATTCTCAAGGTGACTAATACCAGCTACTTGCTATTAGCATAGCGGTTTAAATAACATAAACTGTAGTACATTTTCTGTTGTCCTTTTTTAGCATAAGCAATACAGTTTACAAAAAAATATATATTAGGAATTATTGCTGTTATTTCAAAGCTAAACATCACAAAAATACATATTTTAAATGAAGTAGATTCCTTATAATGACTTGCAGCCTTTTATCATTATTTTCAGTAAGTCAGAGGCTCAGAAAGCAAGTACACTCTGGGGGCACTCAGGCACAAAACATGGCATTTGTTCTTTAGCTAAATACAATCTCTGGCTGCCTCCTTCTTACCTCTGAGATATAAATCCTCCTGAGGCCTCAGTCAGATGCAGCAATGTTCCAATAACTCAATCCAGTGGGATGCCTGTTCTGATTATCCCAATTCATCTTCAGTGCAAGCTGCTGATACATGCACATAATAACAAACCAGTAGGGAGTATTGAAGAAAATCTAGCTTTTTTATAATTAGACATTTGCTATAAAGAACTGCAGAGTTATATAATCATCCAAGCAGACACAAACAAAACTTTACTTTCTTTGCTGCTGAAGCATGATAATTTGTCATCCATTTAATCTACTGTTTTAAACAGATTTATTCCTTTGCACAGTTGACTATATATGAAGATATCAATAATCTAAGATTATAGAATTTGAACTATGATAAGGTCTGAGCATATTCAAGCCTGATTTTCTAGATGGGTGTGATTGGTGAGAGGATCAAATTTGCTGATTTTATTTATTGTGCTTAGATGAAGAAAACGATAATAGCAGAAGCCATTTAAAAAATATGTGATAAAAATATCCAAATGAATATGCAATGGCTTCCAGGAAAACACTTTGTAAAAGTTGGGTCCCTAACCAGTATTGCCACACTGACAAGCATTTCTAGTTCAAATGTGGTCACAGTCTTAGCCACTATACTTTTTCCAGAAAAATACAATTTTCTGGGGAAAATGAGCACCCAGCATGTGGATTGATAGTAGTAAGAGATCAGCACTCCTGCTAAGTCTGAGAAACTGAAAACCTTCAAGAAATAAAGAATAAAATATGCTTCCCTGAAAAACTGAGATATTTTTCGAGAGATGTTCATCACTATAGATTGTGAGAAATAGGTGCCAAATATCATTATTTTCTAAAAGAAAATCACCCTTTAGGGCATGTATGTCTGCAGAGAGATAAATTCAAATGGATTTCAGAGTTTGAATGAAAAAAAATGTATCCTAGAAGAAGAAATTTTAAATACCTACCTCCCAGTGATTCCAACATCATGCAACATGAGTTACCACATTCAATAAATATCTTCACTGTTTTACAGACCATCACAGCATTATTAAAATTCTTTTGATTTAGGCTAATCATCATCTGGTTCTCCTTTATGCCAGCATCTACTGGAGTGCAGACACAAACAGGATTTACTGGCATAATAAGTAACCTTAGTGAGGAGAGTAGTCCTCCCCACAACTAACTGCAGTGTAAGACAGTGTAGAGTGTGTCATCTGCATTTATTTAGAGGATAAAAATTTGCTATTTACTATTAGTGCTGCACGCCCTGAAAATAATTTTTTTTTAAATTGTCTTTTTTTTGTTGTTGTTGTTCTTCAGCAGCAGTCTGCCTTTATCTGTTCTTTGTTTTGTGTCACATCTCAGGAGATTTTCCTACTAACATGCTACCATCCACCTAGAGTCTGCCAAGAGGATACTAGTGATCATTTAAAGTAATGCCAAAATCCATATTTAGTCACATTTGGCCACGGAGAACATAGTGAACAAAAAAAAATATAGAATTATTTAAAAATCTAAATTATTTTCCCCTATTCCACCCAAAGCATTTTCTATTCCACAGTTAAAATATTTATGCTGCTGTTCATCAGCTGGATGCTGCTTTGGATTTGGATACCTGACTGACTTTTGGCTCTTAAACACTTGCAATTGCACCTAATTGCATTTTTTTTCTCCATTTAATGCAAACAGAATAATCACTTACATGTCTCAATGACAGAACGCTATAAAATGACCATGTTATGAGAATGAGCAAATTGGATTTCATGGGAATGACTGAACAACACTGCTTTTTAATTGTATCTAGTACCTGTTTTTCATCACTTGCAGAAGACCTAAAATCAATAGATATTTCTATGAAATGTAAAAATGTGCCAAATGAGCATATGCATGTAGTGCAGCACCAATGATAACACTAATATGTCTCTTTCCGTAAACTGTGCAGGAAACTCTCTAGAAATTACCAGATGCATCACAATTCCTGATTGAAAATCCATAGGAGAATAGTCAATTTTACTAATTTTGAGGTTTTTCTTTGTTGATACCATGTCAGATTCCAACTGTCAAAAACTTTTAGTAGCAAAAAAAACAGCAAAGATAAATGAGAAAAAAAACTACTTTGCAATATCCTTTACTTTTTAAATGAAAAAAGATAAAAATTTATAAAATATCCCTGATTTTATTGGCTTCTGCCCAATCAGATGGAGCAGCCCAGAACAGAGAGGGAAAAGATTAAAGACATGGGAATTAAGAATCAGGGTTTTGCAGCTAAAGTGTCTCTGTGTTGAAAACATATCTGTGTGCTCTTGTAAGGAGGTCAAATAGACATACATATCTATCTATCTCTGCATTGATGGAGTTGTTCAATATGAAGCCATAAATACTGTTTGTGCACAAACACTTTGTAAAAGATGTAAGCTCCTCATGTTTAATCTAATTCCACGTTTTCATAATGTAACAGAGATGGCAGATCTGCCATATACACAGACAGAACCAAAACTTGTCTTCTCCTATCAGAAGAGATTTAAAGAGAAAAATTGTTTTCTCATTGTTAAAACACACGTAAAATTACAATTGTGAATGCATAAATATGTGACCAATCAATAAAAAATATGGCAAACCTTCAGGAAATTTTGTTAGCTTATCCAAGAAATTGCAGTTTGTATCACTTCCTATCCGGCCTTAGACTGCACATCCTTACTATAAAAGCACTGCAGGATATCTTATAAAAGAATCTAAAGATACTTTTATGCTCTAGGGCTCTCTTTTAATTTACCTTTGTTTCAAGATTTCTGGGGAAACCTTCACTTACAAAAGAGAAGGGCACACTGCTTGTTTTTCTGTTTTTAGGGGAAATAGTTTTTCAAAGCAATTGCATTACACATTTTTAACCTAAGGTTGTGAAATAACTCAAACAAGGTTCCATTTCAAGACATGATAGCCCCTCATTGCTCTTTAGTACATGCTATGTGTAAAATTCTTACAGACAGTTTAATCCTGGCTGAATCATATAGGTATGAAATGATATGTAGTGAGTAAACTTAAATAATGATGATATTATAGACATATCAGTTTTCCTCTCTCTTTAAATCATGGCATAGATAAGGAATGTAGAATTTTTCTCAACTCTGTAAGAATATCAAGAAAAGTTGATATTCTTGCACAGTTGCTGATGGAAAGTATCTACACTTCCATCAAAAAGCCTCAAATCATCACAACCTTCAAAAATACTGCAAATTTCAGGACTATTCTGACAAGAAAACTTAAAAATGTACCTACACCCATTAAAAGTTTCAGAGGGGCATCATTCATATCTGATTTTTCTATACTCAAAGAAATGTATTTTTTGCTTTGTTCTAGAATTAAATTAATTAAATTTAAAATACTGGGAAGAGCTCATATAGTAAATAAAAAATATGCACTTTTTTTCATCAGTGAAACAGAAAACAGCAAGTGGAAAAGGATACTGATTTTCATATAATACACTTATGAATTAACTATTATTAGAGATAATGTATTTCACACCCATGAAGTAGAGAAGAGCCTCCAGAAAGGAAGGAGAGCTAAGGGTGGCAGCAAGGCCTTCTCAACAAGGGACACAATCTTTCTGTAGCTGAACAGGTCTGGTTGGGTGATGAAGAGCAGGGTTGGCCACGGTGCAGCCAGGCAGGCAGGTCTGTCATGGGAATGCAGGTCCCAGGGCAAGGTGGGGAGAGGATCCAGCAAGGGCAGGCCATGGCCAGGGATGGGCAAGACACAGACAGGAAAAACTGAGACATGGTTTGGGCAGGGGCTGATGGTGTAAATCAACAGCCAGGCAAAGGGATGCTCATTTAATCTCTTACTGCTTCTTTGTTCTCCAGAGATCTGATCTAAGATTACATGGCTGCACCACATCAGAGCAAGCCTTGAACAGTGACAGCTAAATCCCTGAGGGCTGTTAGGGTTGCAAAGGCTGAGTACAGAGAAAAATATTTCAGGACACCAAGATCCTGCTGCACTCAGAGGTCTGAGAAAGAGAATGGCCTAGAGAGAAAAAGCAAGAAATTTGTTTGAGATGTCACTGAGATGCCCTAGCAACAGCCCAAACTGGTGGCTGTAAGCAACTGGCTCAAATGAAGGATGTTTATTAAAACCAGAGTGTGACTCTTAGTCCAGGAGATTTTGAGTAATAGCATTTGACTTCTGGGAAAAAAAATATCCTGCAGATTTCTAGCTAAATATTCCCCATGGGCATTTTCCATGATGAGCTACTGTTGTACTATGTAAGTATACTTCCATCAGCTTCCACCACTTCTCTCTATAGATTATCACTCCCGACAGGACTATACCCCCAACCACACCACTGCTGTGTTTGCTGTACTGCTGAACACTGCCCCAGATATCTCCAGATATGACACACTGGCAGAAATATTTACAATGAAAAGCCGGCATACAGAGAAGGATACATGTGAAATATAGCTCTCCTGAGAAACAAGAAATCAATCCTAATCAAGTTATTGTCTGAGAATTAGTCTTTTGTTGTTATAGTTTTGAATAAATAAGAGCAATTTTTATGAAACATATTTTTTTAAAACAAGTCTTCATTCCCCTCATAAAACTTTTTTTTTCTTCTTCTTACACAAGCACAGCATACACATGCCTTCCCTTGACATAATTTTGCTTTCCTTTAGAAGACATTTTATGAGCTGATTTATCAGGGGATTCTGAAACTAAATAACAATTTATTTAATTGCTGCCTATTATTACAGCCAAAATTTTTACCTCTGTTTAATTTTACCTCTGTTTAAATGTAACAAAGCATTGGTATGTGGGGGAGGCGGGGGAGTGCTATTCCTGTGCCAGAGAAGAAATCACAGTAGATTGGCATAGTGTGAAGACAATGTGGTATATATCTGCAGAACATGTCAAGCTTTTCCCTTGCAACAGTACTGCATGTTTGTGAAAATTTTTCAGAATAGAATGAAGAATAGAATAGTAGAATTGAGTCATAGAATGGTTATTGTTGGAAGGGTCCTTAAAGATCACAGAATCTTAGAATGACTTATGATGGAAAAGATTTCTAAGATCACTGAGTCCAACCATGAAACTAACACTGCCAAGTCCACTATAAAACCACGTCCTATCTTGTTCCCTCCCTCCCTGCCTCCACTATGGGCAGGGACACCTTCCACTAGATTAGGTTGCCCAGGGTCACATCAGCCTGGTCTTGAATATCTCCCAAGACGAGGAGAAACCCATTCCAGTGTCTCATGACCCTCACATGAGGGAATTTCTTCCTTATAACTTATCTAAAACTAATCTCCATCAGTTTGAAGCCATTCCCCCTTGTCTTATCACTGCATGCTCTTTTAAAGGGTCCCTCTTCAGCTCTCTTGTAGGCCCCCTATGGGTACTGGAAGATGCACCAAGGTCTCCCCAGAGCCTTCACCAGGTTGAATAAATCAAGCAGCAGTTTGTAAAGCAGAGGAGAATGATGTGCTGCATCATTCAATAGGTGTGCTGCATCCATCCTCTGTGACTTACATGGGTAAATAAGTTCAACTAGACCCAGGCTATATGCTAGGTGAAGTCAAAGTTCTGAATGGTTAATCATTTCCATCTCTTTGCCTAATTATAATCTAACTGTGTTTTTTCTAGATTTAACAATGATTGAGTGTCTTATACTGGGATTAATTTCCTTGCATTTAAAATTCTATGTTGACACTCCTTCCATCTTTGCTTTTTAGTTGTCTTTATTTTGTGTTGAATATTTTCAGAATTTGGACAATAAAGAAGAATCAAGCAAGCTCTCATCCTGCTCAATGAGGCTGACAGGATTCATCAAGATAATCACTGAGTAGTGTAGTCAATATATAGCTTAGTTTCCAATTTCTCTATCTCACATTAATATTACTCATTTAAATATTGTCAAAATTCAATGTGTTACTATTAGGTAAGCTTCATTCTGTTTCAAGATAACTCTAAACTATGTTTTGGAAGAAGAGATAAACTGAAAGAATTGAAATACTGGAATTATATGATTTTCTTTTTTCACATAGGGGAAGAGTCATGACTAACATCATCTAGACACTTTTAATTTGCTTTGCTGAACTTCAACCACTCAATTTAGTAATTCCATAAAGAATGACTGTGCCTCAGGGTGAAATGCCCTTAAAAATGCCACTTAAAACAATTCAGATGTTTCTGAGAACAAGATCAGAGGAGGAGAATCTATTGTTTTGTCCTTACTGAAAGCATCAAGGCAATTGTTTTTGATGATATTGTACCATCACTCTGTTTCAGAGCATGACCTGGAACTTCAGCCCTACCTTAATGAAAAAACCTAAAATTGGAGTCAATTGTCTATCTCTGTGGATCTTCTCAGATTTTCAATATGAATGGGTAGACTGTGACCATTGAACACCCAAACAAAGGATCTACACTTTTTCTGAAGTCCATTCCATGTCATAAGACACAGACATTTATATATATAAAATTCTTTCTCTTATTTTCAAGTGGCTATTATGGCTCCAGAAACATAAAATGTGAGCTCTGGATGTAAGTAAAGAATTGCACTGTAACGTAAAGAAATTAAATTAAGAGATCCAAGGAAGGGTTCCACAGGTAAGAGTAACTGTGGAGTTAACTGTCTTAAAGATCAATGAGTACTAAATGATATTTTTTTCTTGTTTAATGCCATGGCTTACTTGATTTTGCTCATTGTAATTCAGTAAAATATCAGCAGCATGCTATACATACACACACACATACTTTAACATTATTATTATTGATTGCAAAATACAAAAAGAATACCTCACATCTTTATGGCAGAGAGAAAAGCAACAACATCTGTCATCTATACAAACAAAAGCATGAGATGAAAAGCAGTTAATACCAAGAAAGAAAGAAAGCTTAATTTGATTCTGTAATCTTTTCTCTTCAATACAACACTTCTCTTGGAAATAAGAGCAGATTTCATTTTTTGCACTAAAATATCAGTCATAAAATTTTGACCTCAATCAAAAACCTTTTCTTTTGTTCTGCCAGCTAATAATACAGCAAGAAAGCAGAGCAATTAACTGAATTTTATTCTCTTAGTTAAAAAAAGACATTCTAATAGTCTGAAAATTAGGGTCACCAATTGAAAAAGCAGTTGATTTCCCTTAATTTTTACTGTTTCATTAAACTTCTATTCAGCTTTAGAAGTGCTTGCCTTTCCTACCCATCTACTATTTTAATCCTTTATTTTTCTCTCTTTTTACTCTAGCCATGCTTTCATATAGAGGTAATTTTGTTAAAAAAATGGTTTAATTTTTTTCTCTGTATGATCCAGTCAGCATGGGTTTATGAAAGTTGGGTCCTGCTGACCAGACTGATCTCATTCTGTGACAAATTGACCTGCTTAGTGAATGCTGGAAGGACTGTGAATGTTGTCTACTTTAAGCTTCAGTGAAGAATTTGACCCCATCTTCCACAGCATTCTCCAGAAGAAACTGGCGGACCATGGCTTGGACAAGTGTGCAGTTTCTTGGGTAAAAACTGGTGGGATGGCCAGGCCCAGGGAATGATGGTGAGTGGTTACACATCCACAGCGATTGGTGGCCAATCACTGTTGGTGTTCCCTAGGGCTCAGTACTGGGTCAAAACTTGTTTAATATCTTTATCAATGGCCTGGATGAGGGGATCAAGGGTACCCTCCATGTTTTTACAGATGATACCAAGTTGGGTGCAACTATTGTTTTGCACAAAGACTATATATTGAGATCTAGAGAAGCTGGACTGATGGGCCAAGGCCAATTGTATGAGGCTCATCAAGGCCAGGTGCTGGATTTGCAACAACTGCAGGCAGCACTGCAGGCTGGGGGCAGAGTGGCTGGAAAGCAGCCAAGGTGAGAAGGCCTGGGGGATGTTGGTCAATAGGAGTTGAACATGAGCCAGAGTGTGCTCAGGTGGCCAGGAAGGCCAAAGGCATCCTGGCCTGTATCAGCAATAGTGTGACCAGCAGGACCACAGAAGGGATTGTCCCCTGTATTTGGCACTGGTGAGGCCAAACCTTCAGTTCTGTCTCCTGTTCTGGGCTCCTTTGGAGCAGAAATTGAGGTTGCTGGAGTGTGTCCAGAGAAAGGCAATGAAGCTGATGGGGACCTAGAGTGCAAGTCTTATGAGGAACTGCTGCAGGAACTGGGGTTGTTTAACCTGGGAAAGAGAGGGAAACCTTACCATTTCTTCAATTACCTGAAAGCAGGCTTTAGCCAGGTGGGTGCTGGCCTCTTCTCCTAAGCAGCAAGTGATAGAATGAGAGGAAGTGGCCTCAAGTTCCACAAGGGGAGGTTTATATTGGTATTGGGGAAAATTTATTCAAGGAAAGGGTTGTCAAGCCCTAGAATAGGGTGCCAGGGGAAGTGATGGAGACACCATCCTTGCAGATATTTAGAAGACATGTAGGTGTGGCATTTAGGGACATGGTTCAGTAGTGAACTTCTCAGTGCTGGGTAAAGGGTTGGATTTGATATTCTCAAAGGTCTTTCCCAAACTAAATATTTCAGATTCTATAATTATGTGAAATCTTTAAAGATTTTTTTTAATTTTAACTAATTTGCTAATATTAAGTTTTCCCTATTCTATTTCACATATTACTGTCCTCAACTCCTTTTGTTTTATTCTCACTGTATTGTTATTCTCCTAGATATAATAATTCTTCTTTAGAATCTTTTCTCGCTACTTCATTTATCTAACAGAGCCACAATAGAATCAATACCTGAGGGATATTTGAAATTATATTAAAAATTGCAATATTAGACAGTCGATTTATAAAAAAAAAGATTAATACTGTTTAATTTTCTTTATATTTTCTAGTATTTTCTTACTTTTGCTTTATTTCTGGACCATAAATCTTGGATAGCTGCATACAATGCACGATTCATAGGACATATGACTTTTGTCACAGCAGGACCTAGGCCTATTTAGGATTATGAACATATGTCTTAATAGTGAGATATTCAGTGGAAAAACTTATTTCATGTGGTCTAATTTTCCATATGTCCTGCCCAAAGCTGAATGGCTTGGCAATCTGAACATAGGATTTATTAGGAAATACAGAAATATATGTTCTTTCACATTTATCTTTAGATACCCCTGATAAGAACAAAATGGTTCTTGTTATTTATGAGACATAATTTGGCTCTCAAAAGACTGTAATGGCTACATCAAATTTTATGTTGTATTTGCATACCATTAAGGTAGGTTAAAAACCATAATGGGAAAAATTATGCAGCCATGTATTTTGCTGAAAAAAGTTCTATCTGCCATCACTATGCCAACAATATTTGTGATATGGACTCAAATATTTCAACAGAAAATAAGTTTATTAAATTAATTAATCTTGCTGCTCATGACAATGACAAGAAGATGAAAAAACCACAAACTTTTGTCTTCTAATTCTCTGTCTAAGTTAGTAGTAGACTTCAATCTAATAGCAGTCCTTACAGCACAGGTAATCCCTAGAGGAGCTTTCCACAGCTTCATGCGTAGACACATTATTTTTATTAACGAAACCATTGATTTCTAGTTTATAAGTACCATGTCCCTAGTACTGCAAGAATTCATTTGAAATATATGAGATTCAGAGTACTTGTGAGACAGTCAAATAGCTCTTTCAAGTGAGTAAATAACTTTACTTACCTAAAAAATATATCAGGACAGACATTAACAAAATAATAGCATTGACAGCCATCATTTTTGTTATGTGTACTACCTGAGAGGAGCCACTGAAGTAAGGGCAATAGTATGGCAGTTAAGTGTTGTTTTGGGTGTTCACTAAAATGCCACTTTACATACCTCTCTGTCAATTATTCTGTCATTTATACAAATTCATTATTTCAAATTCCATCATTAAATTTAGACACTATTTAAACGATTTAATTTTACATATATACAATGAGTCTTTATTATAGTTACTTCAGGCATAAGGACAGGTAGATCAAATGAAGGGATCCACCGTGTAAAACTTTCAGGGCACAATTCATCTGATGAGCTTTAGATGTCAATTTTCAGAGATAACTAGACAACTTAAAGAGCCTTTATCACTTCATTGACCATGGAGCCAGTCTTGAGTAATTGACCTTGAAGTAGATAATTTATACCACAGAAAAGCACTAGGATTTATCTAGCTTGTGGTGGGTTTCTCACATGAATATTGAAATATCTGAAATTGTCCTCTTAGATCCTTTTTAGTCTATGGAGATTTTGTCATTGTACTCAAATGAATCTAATATGCAAAGAATCTCATTCTAGATGCCTACATTTAACCAAATTAAGCCTTAAATGAAATTGTAGATATGTGAAACAAGGTGAGATAAATCCCACCAGGGGCCTACATCGTTTTCTATCCATATAGAAAATTACATCAGGACATGGAGTAGTAAGTATCCTTATATATGAAAGATGTGTGAGAAATATTTCTTCATTTCAATGACTATCAGTCATGCTCCAGGAAGGAAGAGATGTCCAATTAACACAAAAATCCTGTCAAAACTTTTCAAATTAGCTGAGAATTTTATTTGGTCTTTAACTAATAAGCATTTAATTGTTTGAATTCACTAAAATTCTCTGCTAAAGATATGTTCTCATATGTTGCAAAGAGCAAAAGTCTGGATAATCAGGCTATCTTTCTCCTGATTAAAACAAAAATGCTTTCTTAGAACTGTAATGAAAAGAAGGTGAGATCATTTGATAAATGCTTTTCAATTAAATTACACAGTTGAAAAGATTTATATACTAATTTACAACTTTTAACTAGAAGCAGATATCATTTAAAGGAAGCTAGCACACAGAATTAACTAAGAACTTGTTTTAAATGCACTTTTTTTCAGTGACAGTCATTACCAAGTTGAGAGCAATGGGAGATCATTTATGGGAAGATTTTTTCTTTCTTATACTAAAAACAAAGTTCACCCAAAAAACCCCATGCAAACTATCTTAAAAACAATCCCACTTTGAAGTGGCTGATAATTTTAATTTTTGAAGTGGATGACATTGCATCAACAGGCAGTCAAGGAGTAAAGGCTTGACACTTATTCAAAGTCAGAATTTTTTGTTGTTGTTTTGGTTTTTGTTGGAACATGCCTTTTTTAGTGAATATTCATGGAAAATAAGAGATTTGTTATTAACATAGCCAGTGCAATTTGTTTTCTAAATGACAAATTCACTTTTGTCCTTTAACCAAAGGGATATATAGTACTTAACTCTGATTGTCCTATCACAAATATGAATGGTCAAATAATTTATCTGCTTGCTTGCACTCTTATTTTATGCTTCCCACTAAAAATTCATTCTTTGTTATTGATTAGATCAGTGAAAGTGATTTTATTACCGTATGGTTAAAGCCTTCACAGCAGGCATTTCAAAATACACTGTAAATTTATTGCAGACAACTAGGATGAACCTAGTTTCAAGACTGAAACCTATAGCTGAATAATTAGAGTAGTCATCTTCACACTAAAACAAATTTCTATATCACTTACAGTGTCAGTGACTGACTAATGTCTATTTTCATGTAAAGGTCATTCTTCAATGTTAGCAAGTTTTGTGAGGAAGGAAAACCACTTTCCAGCCCACTCAGGTCACAGTTTTAGTTTTTTGATTTGGAATGAGTTCTACAGGAAACCACAGGAGAGTTAATTTAGGCACATAAGAGTGCTCAAATATGTTCCTCCTAATTATGTGAATTCCTAGAAAATGAAGTACTCTTGCAATTTTACTGCTTTGTATTTCACTTTCTGAGCCTTTCAGTATTATCACTTGGAAATACAGAGAGGATGTTCCCGTGAGAAAGATCAGAAATTTCTCATAGGAATCCAAAACCCTTGCAGCAAATATGACTTTTGCATTGAAATTAACTCATGGAAAAATTCATGGTTTTGCAAGTTTCGAACAGAAACATGAATATCTTACAGGAAAAGAAGATTCCAATTACCCAAAGTAACTCTGAAACATGTCCTTTTGCACCTTACTTCATTTACAGATTTCAACAGAAAAATTAACTGTTACTACACAGAGAAAACAGGTCTGTTCTCACAAAACAAACACAATAAATAAACCAACATAAAAACAACTATAATGACTGAAACCTTAATAATTTTCAGACTTGGATATGCAACATCACATTGTTTGTATGAAGCCATGGCCCAGCTCCAGTCTTATAGATTGAAATGCAAAATCATATTTTCCTGATGGATAGAAAGGAAACTAACACACACTACTGACCCTTGATGACCAGCCTGAAGGAGTCAAAAGCCTAGTGCTAATGCCAGTGCCCAAAACGTATCGTTTGAGAAATGCAAACTTTCTTCATATGTAGCAAGCAGATAAGCTTGTCCACTTTCTTAATTTGCCTTAATTTGCCTTCTGTGCCTTTATATCTCTAGACATACCTTCATAATCTTGTGAAAATAGTTAAGGTACAATGCATGTCCTCTCCTGAATTTAAGAGCAGCAGTGTGCTTTATGCAGCTCATGTAAGGTACAGCGAAAGTCATTATGTCTTTTCTTCTCCCCCTCTTCCTAGAGTGTAATATCCATGAAACAAAGAAATAGACCTTTCATCACAAAACTCTTGAATATTTTGCCAGTATAATTATGCTGACATTATAGTCAACTATGTTGATTTCACTGATTTGACAAGCACAAGAAGTTATAGCAGCCAAAACATAAAACATTATGATAACTATATATGTTTAATGGTTTTCCCAGGAAGAGGCTGATAAAGACACATTCTCTTTCTTATACTGATCTAACAGAAGGAGCTTCTGGGTTGCTCTACATAAGTCACAATAAGGAAAGAGAGCTTCTTTTCGAAGAAAAAAGGTAATGTTTCAAAGCAGGCACTATTCCTTTCAGTGAGTTAGATTTTAGTGTCAATAGTATAATAAAATGTATATCTTAAGGAGGCAGCTGTTGATCAGAGAGGATATTTCCTTAGAAAGATGCTCATGTGCTGTTGAGAAATTACCACTATTTCATCGTGGAAGAAAGGAAACAAGAAAGGGAGGGACAGAGGACTGGAGGGACAGAGAGGGAGGGTTTGTCATAAATACAATATTTTTATTTGTTACACATATTTTTAATTTATCTCAGGCAATCCAAGATACTCCAGACTACTTTTGAAAAAAAAAAGGTTCTCTCCTTCTTTTGTGTTTCAAGGAAAAATCCCACAGAGGATATTTTTAGTTCATCTCAACCTTTAGAGATGCTTACACTTCCTTAGTGACCCCACTTAGCCAGCTTTCTGACTCATGTCTCCTGCTGATACCTCCTGCAAAAAGCAGTTGGTGGGTTCATTTGCAGAGTAATAAATGCTGTCTCCCAGCCTGCAAGAAACTGATTGAAAGAGATTACCTCCCAACAGTGCTTGTTAGCTATGATTGACATATCAATATGAGACACACTTTTATTTTCAACCCTTTCCACCCTCAATTTCAGACAGAAAGGCATTTTAAAGGCACTGAAAATAACTATTATATATTCTTTCTGTAAAGATTACTATAGGTTTTCATGTGTCTCAGCATTATAATTTCCCCCCCATTTATCCCACCTTTTTTTTTTTGCTAGAAGTCAGTGTGTAATGGAGAATCATGTCCTATTATTCCCAAGCTTGCTCCATTTTAAAGGATATCTTAACAGCCCTTTTTAAAAAAGCAAAGCTAGGGCTTATTGTTGTCAGGTTTTTTTCAATGCAGCAAGTTCAGAATCCATCCAAGTATTGATCAGTAAACAAATGAAATATGTGAGATGGGATGATTACCCAAATTCACTTCAGTCTTGCTTGACAGATGGCACAGATAAATAAGCCAAACAGAACAAAGGTACATGCAACAACTCAGTCCAAAGTCTGTGTAATATGATGACCATATTTTATTTGGGAAATTTACTTAACACCTTCACTGACATAGCCTTACAATGAATGGTTATCTTTCAAATAGCTCAGCTTGTTTACTAGCTGGCAACTGTGCAGTGTATTTTGGAAGTAGGATTAGTGATCTTGGTGACAGCTCTGTATTATATAAAACACCATCCCCAGAGCCAGAAAGAAGTCTGCACTTTCAGCTGAAATTTATTGGCAATTTCAGCTTAAAGGCTAATGCTGAGAAGGCTCCACTTTTGTGACACATTTCTGCAAAGTGTGCTCTTTGCTCATTACCAATTCCTGATCCTGAAAACCCATTAACTACCAGCACCACAGGGGAAAAAAAAAGTGCCTTAAGTGCCTTGTAAAATGCTACAGGTGTAGTCATGTGAATCAGAGCTAACATTTAAAACAGCCAGAATACATGAGCAGGAGGAGCTGGGGAATTCCCACTTCACTCATTTTACACATATGTACAAATGGTAAGATCCAAACTTCTCACTCAGTTGCCACCTAATCGAGACAAACTCCAGGTACTTCAGTTTTTTTCCCTTCTATTTTGAAAGCCAGCCAGCCCAGAATGCTGTCTCTTTCGAAAGAATTATTGACTTTCACAAGACCTCTGAAGGAGAAGCTACTGGTCCCACTGATGCTTTGTTTTATCTAGTGGTACAGTACATAGCAAAGGTTTAGCCCAGACAACAAAAGCATACAAAGACCTCAAGCTTCTGTTTCTCAGGAGGTTTCCCACAGCTCTCTGATAGAGAGTGTGCAGGGCAGAAAGCAGAGCATATCAAAGAGTCCTGTATTAGAATTATTCCTTTCTTAGAATAACTGGAGATCTGGTAGATCTTTCCCTGGAACATTCACCTACTTCACTCTAAGACCTGGTTCCTGTTCAGGGAAATGTTTATGTGACTTTTTCCAACCACTAGTGGAAAATGCACAGTCCCTGAATCATGGAAAGCTCTCCAATAGCTGGAAGGCGAATCCCCAACCACTCATATATGAACTCTTGCTGCTTTTTTGTCCCTTCTCTCTGGTCTAATGCAGTATAGATTTTTGACACATAGTGAAAGTGATTCAAAAAAAGAAAAGTGGTCTCCTTTTATCCACAGTCTAGCAGCCACATGACTCTCCCAGAGGGTGGGAGTTTGAGAACCCTCTGGCAGAAAACGCATTGAGCTCGAGTGTGTCAGATAGTGAAAGAGTATTCAATCCAGTAACCAAAAAATCTGCATTAAAGAAAACACCAGAACTTCCCTTACTTAGGGAAGGGGATTAATTTTAAAAAACCCATTTGCTTTGGTTCCAGTGACCATTGTGAGAACCTGAATTTTGATTATGCAATGGAAGAAGGTGGAGAGATTATCACAACATCGTAACTACACACAGACACCCTTACCCCATATGGGGTCTATCTCAGGCGGAGTTAACTTTCCCCCCAGCACTGTGGCATTCCCTCACAGTGCTGTGCTGTGTTTGGATTCTACAAAGGTGTTGATAGCACACCAGTGTTTGGCTACTGCTGAGCAGTGCTGGCACACCACCAAGGCTGTCTCTCCAACATTCCCCCTTTCCAAAGGCCAGCAGGCTGGAATTGGGCAAGAAGCTGGGAGGGGACAGAGACAGAACAGAGATTGACCGAAGGGATATTCCATACCATGTGGCATCTTCTCAGCAATAAAAGCTAGGAGAAAGAAGGAGGAGGGAGCATTAGTTACTCATTACACTAATCTTCCAGACCAGCCATTTCATATACTAAAGCAGTATGTCCCAGGAAGAGGCTGAACATTGCCTGAAGATGAGAAGCAAAGAATAAATATTTTGTTTTCCTTTGCTTCTGTTTTTAACCTTTGCTTTTGTGTTATTAAACTGCCTTTATCTTGACCCATGAGGGTTTTTGCCATCTTATTTTTTTCCCTCATTCCAAGCTGAGAAGCATTGTGGGCACCTGGCATCCAACCAAAATCAACCCACCATATCCTTCCCCCAAAATCAAAAAAGCAAACAAAAAAAGCAACCACAAAAAAAGGAGAGAGGAAGTGTGAGAAAAATTGAAATTAACTGCTAATCTTTTTCTTTAGAGTAAAATATTGCAGGAAAAAAAAATCATTACTCAGACTGTAGGAAAACAGAAGTGAAGGAAACATTTTATTCAGTGGGAGACTGTTTCATCAATAGGCCAGAGAAAATCAAGTAGATGTTGACCCAGCTGCTACTGAAGCCTGGAAGCTTTTTGAATATTTCCTACAATTACACAAATCTCATCTGAGGAACTACAGATTTGAAAGTAAGAGCTAAATCCTCTAAAGAGTATTTCCCCAGAGGCATTTATTTCTAACGGAAATTATTCCTTCAGATGTTTGAGTAAGTTTACTTCAGAGAAGTTTAGGGGTTTTTTGCACAAATAAAATGTTGCAGAATAAAAAATGTTGCTAACCACAGGTAGTAGTTACTATTATTCCATAACCTTTCTACTTTTTCAGTACATTCATTTCCATGATGCTGAGGTCTGATAAATTGTATTCCATTTCTTAAGAAGCAGCAAAACTTTGACAAAATCCAGCCACACAGGGACTGAAATTGTTCAGATAGAGATGAAAAAAATCTCCTTGCAAAAATGATTAAAATGGGTCTGCACACAGCTGCATGTGAGTGATTCTGTTTAGAAAGAACAGGTTTGTCTTTAGGGGAAAATAGGTCTCACAGGTTTGCTGCTCCTCATTTAGATGCTCTGTTCCACATCTGTAGCTCTTCTGTGTTCTGGTATATGATTTATGTATACTCACCGATACTTTTTCTCAAGTAATTTAAAACATAACTGTAGAATCATACTTGCCAAAAATACATTATAATAAGGAAGAGTGGAACACATTTCCTGAAAAATTGGTTAGTGAAGAGTGAATGGGTATGTCTGTATGTAGATGCATCAGAGGAAAAAGGATAGGGCTCACAGCTTATTAATAGGAACAGGGGTCTCTGAATGGCCTCTGTTAATGGCAACCAGATCAGCCATTCATTATCCATCATCATGGTCCCTGCAGGAGAAGGCATATCTGTAACTTGCATATAGTCCCCATCCTAGGAGAATCCTTGGAGACATGAGGAGGGTTTGGCAGCTTATGTCCCTTTTCCACCATGTCATCACAACGGAACTTGGAACTCACATCTGGATCAAGTTCAAGGTACCTGGCTGCTGGACAGGCTCCTTGGACTCTGAACATCCTGGTGGTTCTGAGTATGAGACTGGGAGAGAGTGAGGGTAACTGAGGGAAAGCTGGTTTGTTTCAGATTTTATTTTAAATAAATGGCCTCACACTCCTAATAACATCTGGGAGAGATAACATTTCCTACAGTGCTGGAGCACGGTGGCAACAGTATTTCATACAAATACTGTGGTACATAATTGTGCTAAGGCATTATAAATCATGAACACAGGGAGGCTTCAAAAAACTTTGGGCTAGATAGAGCACTTCACATCAGTTTCTCACTGTATGTGAGCAAATCGAGCTCTGCAGAAAGGCATGCAGACTGCTTCCAGTAAAGAGAGATATCTTCTTGATAGACCAAAAACTAAAGGACTGTGAAATATGCAGTTGGGGAAAATGTACTGGGGAAATAGAAATACTACAGTAAAATAATTATTAAAAGAGTTGAAGTAGAGATTATTTTCTGTTCAACAGTCATACACTTTCTACTAGCATTCTGAACAATTTTGTAATATAATTTACGAATTAAAAAAAAACCAACAAATTTATAAATAAGAATTTCAAGAGGGAGAGATTATGTGGCAGAGAAAATTATAACTGTTAGGGAATCAGAGAAATCCAGTGTCTGAGAGAACTAGAGCTTATTCCTCTAGTTTCCAATCTAAACTCAACCCACACAAATTTTGACTATTCCTAAACAGAAGAAATTCCTTAGAAGCATAATAATTTCTTTCCCCAGGCTCCTTACTTATTTCCCCTGAAAACATTTGTATCAAAGATGCGCCAAGTGTTACTTCTTTAGGAAGTGATGGCTATTTGGAGTTTTCCAAACCTCGCTGGCCAAATAAATAATATGTTATTGAGAAATGCTGATCATCTCTAGTGTAAATGCTTCTTTTCAGTCTTTGAAGCATTTTTATTAAATTGATCAAGATATGCTAATGTCAGATTTGTCACACTGTAATGGCATTTTTTTTTGCACAAAGCAACACCCTTTTATAGAACAATTTTCAAGAAAATATATTCATTCAATGTCTGAAACAAAATCAATATGTTGTTCAGACTTTTTTATTTTTCAGCTTCCATGAATAAGAAATAATTTGAAAAACTTGTTAGGCTGCTACTAGGGTTTCACCTTTTTTTTTTTTTTTAAGGCTCCAGCCACATTGCCAGTAGAGCATTAAATCTCAAATAATCTTCCAAATGGTAACATATAATATCTTCATTAAAAAAAAATATTATGAGATATTATTATGAGACAGGCATAGATGCATGGATATGTAAAATGCAGAATGGATAAAAGAGATCATAGCGAGATAGGTGTCACAGATTTATGTTCTTACATCAGGGAATGTAAAAGAGATGTCAATTTTGTGTGATCTGGATGTTTCAAAAATTTTCGGTTTTAATTTAATTATGTTAAAATGAAGTTTTCTGTATCAGGTAAGTCATTATTTTCCCCCTCATTTTCCAGCACATTTCCTTCTTAATTAATGAAAAATTACAGTCCTCAATGAAGGAGTTGAATGATTGTGGAAACCTACTCTTTCCATAATAGTATGATATCTGAGAAAAGTATGATATCTGATATTTGCTTTTAATTTATTAACCAGCAATCTGTATAAGTCACTGGTTTGGCAAACACTTACTGAGTTTTCAAAAACTACACAAAAAACATGCAACTTCAGGAATGTCCTTCCTGGTTCTTAAATGAGGTAACATAGAATCATAGAGTCATTAAGATTGGAAAAAATCTCCAAGGTCATTGAGTCAACATGCAGTCCTCTTCACAAAAATTACTACCCTATAATGATATACTTATGATATATTTATGAGATAGATATCAAGAGCTGGATCTAGAAATAGATATAGATATATTTTATTGCTTTACCTGGTGAAGGTTTGGGACATAAGGAGGGTTTTTTCATTATTTTGTTTTTAAGATTTAAAATGCTTGGTATGAAGCACGCCATTCTCTCTGCTTCCTTCCTTCTTTCTTTCTTTCTTTCTTTCTTTCTTTCTTTCTTTCTTTCTTTCTTTCTTTCTTTCTTTCTTTCTTTCTTTCTTTCTTTCTTTCTTTCTTTCTTTCTTTCTTTCTTTCTTTCTTTCTTTCTTTCCTTCTTTCTTTCTTTCTTTCTTTCTTTCTTTCTTTCTTTCTTTCTTTCTTTCTTTCTTTCTTTCTTTCTTTCTTTCTTTCTTTCTTTCTTTCTTTCTTTCTTTCTTTCTTTCTTTCTTTCTTTCTTTCTTTCTTTCTTTCTTCCTTCCTTCCTTCCTTCCTTCCTTCCTTCCTTCCTTCCTTCCTTCCTTCCTTCCTTCCTTCCTTCCTTCCTTCCTTCCTTCCTTCCTTCCTTCCTTCTTTCCTTCTTTCTCTCTCTTTTCCCTTTCAGTCATGTATCAAAAAGAGAGCTGAAGAATCTTTTTAATGGTCTCAACTTTAGATAAATTTATCTGGAAACCTTAACACCTTAAAAAAAAACTGACTTGACTGACATTTGAAATGAGGATAGTTAAATTGATCCCAACAAGTAGTGGAAAAAATTTAATTTTTTTTTCTTCAACCCCCTTGTGAAAATATCTGACATGCTTCACTTAAGCAAAATTGCATGAACTTGGATGTGTGCCTTTCCCAGTATGTCCAATGCAAATGAGGTGAGAAGAAGAGATGAAGGAATTCCCTGGTGTGATATATATTTTATGGAGGTATTGAATTTTTTTCTTAGCATTTAAAACCTTTTGCTTAGCTTGAATAGCTTCTTCTTGGGTTAGGGAAGAGAGAAGGGGCCTGGACACACTGTACACTGATACACAGATCCTTTTAGATAAAGAAAGTTCTGTACCATGTAGACTATTATTTTATTATTTACACTGTAGTAGAGCCCAGAGGTCCAGTCAAGGATCAGAGGCCCATTTTTCTAATGAATAAAAAGACAACCAAGATTGTTTCCAAAAGCAAGTAAAGACTTTTCCAGTTGTTATTGGCAAAAGTCAACTTCTGTGTTTCCAAAATAATAAAATTCAACATTACTTCAGTACATATTACCTAGATCCAAGAGGTCAATAAGATTCAGGTTACTGGAAAAAAACCCTCTTTTGGCTCAGAACTAAATAGTTTCATACTTTGTAAATTCCCATTGATGTTGCCTTTAACTTACTACCTTTTTCTGATTTTTGCTATTTGTATTTGTGACAGTAGATAGGAAGATATTAAGTGCAATTTATACCAGCATTTAGGGACGGTCTCTTCTCCTACTTGAATTCTTACAGAAACTCAATATCATTAGACAATGCATCAGTGAAAATATTCCAAAATTAAATAAACATATAGCAGTTTATATCCATTTGTCACTAGAGCTTCTCTGTAAGCAGTGCATTAATCCATTTAAAAATTATAGCAGAGTATTTTCTAACTGAAACAGAACTACTTCTCAAAGCTGATTATAGAAGACTTCATAGTGCATTGTAAGAAACTGAATTAGTTCATCCATGTGGGATTATTCTTTGTGTTCTTTGGTGTTATAAAAGGCTAAGGAAAAACTTTTTGGATGCAAATAGAGCAAAACCTTGCAAAACTGAGAAAAGCCATCAAGGCATGCCTCGAATTATAGTCTAGCTCCACAACCTCATTTTGCTTCAGTCAAAATCTATCTGGACTGAATTCTGTCTTGAATTTGACACTGACAGTCCCTAATTTGAGTTAGAGGTGGTTTTTAATAAGAAAATTAAACTTCCAGTATACTTAATTTGCAGGAATTTTCTGCTGCACACAATTGTTTTTCAGAATTTATGTCTCCCCAGGGGAATGAAATAGAGAAATTCACATTCATCATATATATATGCTCCTAAGATCACCTAATAGTTATCTAAGACAGTTCCCCACAAAATACATTACCTCAACAGTATTCTGCTTCTGAGGCACTGTCATTTAAACTTGACCTTGTTGCTGATTTATGTATTGTACTTGTAAACTGAGGAGAGAAAATGCTTCAAATATTAATCTTAGAGAACAAATGAACTTTTAAACATATGCCAAGCATCTCCTATTTCTTTGGAAGCTTATACCACTTTTCTATACTGCACATATGGCTTAAATTCTTGCTAGTCCATGGCATGCTAGTAGAGTATCAATCTGATTACAGAACCCTTTGAACTATCATTGGTGAACATATTGGAATGTCTTCACATTTCTTCTTAGAGAGTAAATTAAATTGCTATTATAAAATCAATGTAATATTTTGCAAATCTTTTATTTATAATGCAGTCATCTCTGCACTACTTGTGGGTTTATTAGCATTTCATAAGATCACAGAAGACATGTAACTTCAGCTATTTGTTTTTTTGGAGGTCACTGCACCAGCACTCAATTTCCAGAGGAAAATTTAGAGCTGCTGAAAAGCTCCTGTGCTCATACATTCTTAAGTTAATGTAATACAGAATTGATTAACACATGAAAAATCAAGTCAAGGAAACAAAGACTGCATCAGAATACTCTGAAGCAGTTCTCTGTGGTGTTTTCCACAATTTATGAGAGTTCAGGCAGAAGTCAGGTATTTGTGAAAATGTTCATGAACTTTCAGATGTATGCCAAGACTTATGCTGCCATAAATGTATGCAAACATCTTTCCATTTGTGCATTATTTTAAGTTATTGGTGATGCAATTCAGGCAGACACAACTACTCAAGTGACTTAGAAAACCTGCTGTACTAGAGAGCCCATGAACAGCAAGTGGAGAGCTAATGTAAGCATTTATTAAGCATCAATTAGTCAATTTGCATCCATTTTGCATCTTGAAAATTGTAAGTTCATACCTTTCAGTGAATAGCAGGCATGATGCAAGGAATTGAGTTTATGTTTTGAGTATCTTGCAAATACATATAACAAGAAATGCTGCCCATAATACTTTCATCAATTGATTCTGAGAGATTATTTTCTAATAAATTACTATGTATTTTCAACATAGTAGTCACACAGGACTCTACTGGATATGGAATTTCTGTGGAACAAATTAATCTTGGCACGCTTATGCTTGATATGAAATTGATGCAAATAAATTAATCTATTTCATTCTCAGTAGAAAATCACACTAAATTTATGATGCTCCCATATAAGTCTTGGAAATAAACACAACAAAATAAAATGTCTGTTTTGACTGTAATTTGTGTCTGACAACTTTCCTGCTGGTTGTGATTAAAGTATTTTCCCAGGGGACCTAACTCACTAGTTCCCCGATCAGCCTGAAATCTGCTCTCCCCATGTCCAGGGTTGAAGTTTCACTGGCACTTTTCATCCTGTCAATAAAGATTTTAAACTTGATCTCTTTGTAGTCACTGTGGCCAAGACAGCCACCAATCTCCACTTTGGTCAGGAGATCCACTCTGTTGGCACAGCGGATCAAGCAGCAGATCAAGAGGGGCATCTTTCCAAGTCAGCTTCCTTACTACCTGTACCATGAAATTGTCATCCAGGTGCTTTAAGAATCTTCTGGGCCTTGGCCAGCTGTGTGGTGTTCCCAGTTAACACCTGGCAAGTTGAAGTCCCCCATAAGTACAAGGGTGGTTGATTTGGGCGTGTCCAATAGCTCCTCAAAGAGTAATTCACTGGCAGCGTCATCCTACCTAGGTAGCCTATTGTAGGCTCCCACAATGGCATTTGCATGATTTGTTTGTCCCTTAATCCTTACTCAGATGAATGTCATGGCATTTCAACTGTAAACTCCCTATATTTCAGACCCTCCATTACATATAATGCCAGAGAATGTCGTGATGCAAGGGGAAGGTTCTACTACTCTAGCGGACCCCTCTATCCCAGAGGGACCTTTGCCCACTTCATCAGTCGATTTTCCTTCTAGATCCAGGGCTGTATGCCTCTTGTAAAATATGGTAGTTCTATTTGTTACCTTCAAATTTATAGGAGAAGGAGACTGTCTCCTAGTATGCACAGTGACCAGACTCCAGACCTCATGTTGAACAGACCTTTCGCTAACCCCTTGACAGTGTTCTGAGGCCCCCTGCATCCCCACTTCTATGGAGGTTTGAGGCTTCTGAGACTTCAGCATCATCAGTCTCTTACTCTGTGCATCCTGTTCACTTCCCACATGGTTCCTTCACCTGTTGACACAGCTCATTGACAACAGCGCACCTTCTGCAAAAGGAATGATTGCTGGCCCATTCTGCTAGAGGATCCTGTGATCCTGCGAAGCCTGAAGAATCAATGTGTTACTCATGAAGATGATGAAAGAATGCTGCTGTTTAAGATGGTCCTGGCACAGACCGTGTTCACCTTAGACTTATTGTTTATCAGAAATAGACATAAAAAAGGGATTGCAGAGGGACTCTAGGTCTAAATGTGCTACTAAAGCTGTAGAGGCTATTGTCTCTGCCACAAGAATGCAGCTGATACAAGAGTTAGTGGATGTTCTAGTCCAATACTCTTTTGTATTGTCAAAGTTCCCTGCTCTTGAATCCTGCACTGTAACTTTAGATGATAACTTCTCTTTGATTTCAAGATTTTCCAAGAGAAAATAACCATTACAAATTTCAGCAAACTCAAAGACTCTAAAGCATCTAGAATAGGAGCTATGAATTTGCCTTCAGGATGCTCCGTTTGCTGAATCTTATTGAATTAGAATCAAGAAAAAAAAAATAGGGGGAAAAAAAGCTGTAGGGATGAATTGATTTTAAACTGTACTGTCAGCATGGCTTGTTTATAGGCCATTAGCAAGAAATTGCAACACGAAGAACATAGCTGATTTGGTTAACAATTAGCCTCACAAAGTTATCAACTTTCTGGCTTCATAACATGAAACTGAGCTCATTAAATGGACTCTCAATCAACAATTATTCATACTGTCAGTTGATGGTGTTAAACTATGGCAAGAGAGATTGAATAATTACCTCATTTTAAAGAAAAATAGAGAAAGAATTCTTTGTCTGTCTAATTTATAGCACAGCTAGACACAGAAAAGAAGCTGAACCAAGTGAATTCCTGAGATAAGGAAGTCATACAGGACCACAGCATCAAAAAGCACAGGAAAACTTTCCATACAGGAGGAAGAAAGAAGTTAATTTCCATGGGCTTGAAGTTACACTTAAATTTAGTTCTTAAATCTGCTAGCAACTTAGTTCATTAGATCCAGTGGGATTTTGCAACTGAATTTAGAGTTTCTTGGATCAGATCCTAGCTGCGGGTTTTCTTCTGTCTTTTCCATACTCTCAGATGGGCTTCCCCTTGACATTTTTGTATCTATGTTACTGTTTGCTTACCTCAATCAGCCTCTAACAGAAGAGCTTGAAAATGTCTTTATCTGGTTGCTACAAATATTTTCCTAACTGTTCAGCTTAAGCATTTATTTAGTTCTACTTTGTTAAATGGTTCTCAAGTACACCAATTCCCTTTGCTACTTCAGACCTATAGAATAGACAGATTACTGGTCTATATTCTCACCTTTCCAACTTCTAAAATGGGTATGTGCTAAAAATAGTCTGAACATGCAGTTATAATTTATCATCACCAAATCTATCGAAAATTCAAGTGGCAACAACTTTAATCTTTAGTGAAACTTTTAAAGTAATGTTTTGCTAAGAGTTTTCTTTGAATGCATTCCTTGCTACAGATATCTGATGAATGAATTAGAGCTTAAATAAGAAGACCTACTTGTTACCCTACACTATAGTGCTGTCCTGCCCTATGTAGGCAGCTCTAACAGATCTTTCCTGAGGAGTGTTGAGGCTTGGTGTCCTAGACTATTGCTCCTCGTCAACATCAAAGCTGGGCTTCCAAGGCCCTATGTTGTCTCCAAACATCCTAGCAGCTGCTGCATTGTGCCAGGAGCATGGAGAGACAAAATCTCTCTTGATAATTGTGGTGATGACGTCCTATTGCTCCTGCCACTTTCTGTTTGCCTGAGCTTTATCTGATGCACACAGTTCCAGGGTTTCAGCTTACACGTCCATTCAGCCCTGCACTATGTGAGCTGTCTGTGACAGGCAGAGCCTGTGACAGTGGGAGAAATGAGGGGAAGAAAAAGGTGTCAGAATACTCTACCTAAGCAAAATGTCGCATCACCATGGATCAGTGTCAGTGAAGTCACCAGGTTCATCACCTTTGGTGAACTTTGCCAGCCATGTATGGACTGAGCAGCAGTGAATGTCATTTAGAGCAGACAAACAGTATTGTAACACTCAGCAGCATAAATAAATCAGAGCTGCAGATGCATATAGCACATACCTCCTCCAGTGAAAATCCCTCAGACTCACAATGTTATTGCAGAGAGTGAGGCTAGCAATCACTAGGGTAAATTCAGTAGACAAACATCAGTTCTGCTCTCCATGTGTATGCTGCTTACCTCCTTTGAAACTGTCAGCCTGTTGGTTACATGAATATATTTTTCCCACTTCTGCATTAATTTCTCATAATTTATTTCTGTCATAACTATTCCTACTTTCAGTCAACTGTTCCATTCAGGCCCTGCTGTTACACTGTGCATAGCCGTACTTAGAAAACTCATAGGAAATTCAACCTCACCAAAACTAAGGAAATCTGCATGTCTACCATTAAAAGAGATTTTTTTCAGGCAAATTTGAAGGGCCTGTGGGACATGTTATGCCTTACAGACCCAACCACCATTCAGTGTGGATAAAGATAAGTCAGAATACAATGATATATGATGGACTTGGACTAGGACAGCTATTGGAAACCACTTACAGAAACACCAGCCTGGCCTGTCACAGCCACAGAAAAAGGGAGGCCACTTCCTTAGTTGCAATAAACACATTAATCAGTTTAAAACTCACAAGCATAAGGTAAAATCCCTTCTAGAAAAGAACAGGGTACAGGGAACATCTGTTAATTAACTGCCCCACAGATTTCATTAACAAGATCAGTGAACGCATTGTATCCAGGTGTGGAGTCAGATGCTTATTCTACAGAAGGTAGAATTTTAGAGAAAATGCTGTATCTGCAAGCAGAGAAAGAGAGAGGAGGAGAGGGACAAAGAGAAGCATGGGCAAGGGCAACATTACTTTCTATCAGTTTTACTGACTACCTAGTGAAATTTATGAATTTGCTAAGATTTTTGTTTTGCTTATTTTGTTACCTTTTCTTAATTAACTGTGTTAGCTTGATGAATGCAAGAGGCAAATCCCACACTTTTTTTTTACAAATAGTCACTTTCCTCACAACTCAAAAGATAATTTAAATCCAGAATTAAATTAAGAAAGCCATAATTGGAGAAGGTCACCGATTCTGCAATAGATAACATATACTCTGCAATAATCAGAAATGTCTGCCTATTTGGGCAGGCGAACTTCGGTCAAGGAAACAGGAGCACATTTACTTATGATACATGGCACTTAAAACTACACAGAGAAATAAAAGCAAAGAGAATACCACTTATTTCAACAAAAGAAAAAATACAGAAAATTTACAATAGATTTACACTTACATTAGAACTGTTCTTCTGGCACTCATGGAGAAGAAGACATAAAGATGCATTTTTTTCACTACAGATTCATATGTGAAATATCCAGTGTTTAAAAAAAGAGAGATAATACTGACAGGTAAGACTTCTACATTATGGGAATCACAGAAAATGAAACTAAAGACTATTTCCAATCATTATTGCAGTGTTCCTAGAGGAGTCAATATTGTGATATTTGCCCAAGATATCTGTAATAAAGTAGATTGCCAGAAGTTGTACATAACCTGCAGGTAGCATTCACACAGTTTCCAGCTAATTATACCACCATTCCCTCCCACACTGTCCTGTAAGTTCAAAGCAATTAATGTAGTTGGGTAGAAAGAAGTGATTTGCAAAAGATTTGTTTCACTCTTTATATAGGGATAGAGCTGAAAAAAATTAATCTCCAGAAAAAAAGATTGACAGCAATTATGTCAAAATCTCAGGCAGCCAAAAAATTATAGGACTGATTTAGACAAAGAGTGCTCTATCATAGGTGAAAATATATTGTCAAGTTGCCTATACCACTATAGAATGGTATAATGAGCTAGGAAAAAGGAGAAAATCTGAAATATATGAAAAAAGAAATATTCAGGTTCAAAATATTTAATAACTAGACATTAAAAATCTCTGAGGACCACTTTGAAGCTTTAATTAAGATTCTCATTAATCTTTAAACATGAGTCATTCTAAAACAATAAAAAATAATGAAAAAAAACCCCACAACCATAGATCCAAGACAAAAACTTCTCCTGTCAGAAATCGATAGCCCAGTTCAAGAACTTTCCTTTACCCAGGGAGAGATCCCACATCCAAAATGCTAGTAGGTAACCCATCACAGATAAAACCCAACTGTCAGAAACAGAGCAGTGAAGGGCTCAATGCACTCAATCAATGAATTGTGGAGCCTCTGCAATTCTTCAAATCATTTGCCAAGTCCCCAGAAAGAGTCTTGTAATCAGAACAGAAGAGAAAGTTGAATTCAGTGCCACAAGCCACAAAGGCCTCTTTTCATGACCAGGAGGATACTGTCCTCTGGCAGCCAAGAAACGCTTCCCTGTCACGCACACACACTACTATTAAATAAAAAAATGAAAGAAATCCCATGAATGTTTACACATATAGGAGAGAGATAATCAATTTAAAGTTTATCTTTAGAGGGCACAGATGTAGTGTTCTGTTATTGTCCTGTGACAACAATATTATCTAGTCCACTGCAGTTTTGTGTAACATGTCTAAAACTTAGATGATGACCTCTTCCTCAGCTAAATCCCATCTATCTGCAGAGGCCATATGCAGATGACAGATGGCAAGGTAAGGTGACATGTCTGTATTTTAGGTAACTATAGTATAAAAAATATTCATACCAGCTGTTCTCCACAGTTGGCTAGCTCCACAGTTAGCTAGCTCCACAGTTACCTAAATTTGATCTGCAAAACCTAGTGATGGACATATTCTGTTCAGTTGTTCTAGCCAGAGATTTTTTTCACTCCACTTATGCTTATGTCTAAACTCCATCAAGGTTCTCAGTAAACACAGGGATGCTTAAAATCCATCTATTTTTTTCCTGTGGTGAGTCATCTGATAAGAGTGACTCATACTACATACCATGTATGTACACATGCATACATATAAAATGCATATATATGTATATGTATACACACATATTTTATGGGTATTGAAGAATTAAACAATATGTTATAATTTTATTTCATTTGAAAGAAAGATGAATGAACAGTGTATTATTCGTTGCTGCAGTAGAGTTTATATGTATTTGAAAATGCAGTGATCTCAAAAGTTTTGCTATTGTGAAGAAAGGTTATGTAAGGAGGAATATTCTGTGTGGACCCGTTTGTGAAACTGAACTTAAATATTGACTGAAATCCTGTATTTGAAGGAAGACCAGAACACAGCAGTTCAGCATACTCGTCACAATGAAGTAAACTTCTCAAAACTGAGTAATACATCAGATAGTGTCAACTAAAGGGAAATGAAAGTGCTCAGCAAAAATGAGTCCTTTTGTGTTTTGCATCACTGAAATAAACAAATGCTAGTTATCTAGACTACCTTTTTGTCCTGGATCTGCAACATACAAAGATGTTGGGGGATCTCAAAGCATGCCATTATTGTGTGTAAGCTGTGAACCTGGAATTCCTTTTCTGGAGTGGTGTGGGAAGTGGTGGTGACCCTTAGCTCTGCTCTGCCTGGTCTGGAACAAGGACAGTAGCTCATCTCATTCCTTACAGATAGGAATTATTCCGCAAGTGACAATAATTACGTTGTATTTTTTACCACCAAAGGCCAACTGAGATTTTCTTCAATCTTACTTGTGTTCTAAAAAATTTCTACAGTGTTCCCTCTTAATAAAACCATGACTTGCTGTTTTTCTTCATATTCACTTTCCACAATTGGTAAAGGAATTATACAGGACATGGACTGAAAAGTCAGGGATTTTCACATTCTGAACAGAAACTGAAAATTCCATTAAGACATCGTGACCTTGAGTAAGTTTCAGTTACCTTTATCTACTTTTAACCCACAAGATTATTGGCTATAATCAGGTTTCCAAGATACTGAGTTAAACACATAAAAAGTTAGCAGGAAGGATATAAATATAAATATAATATAAAATATAAATAAATATATAATATAATATAATATAATATAATATAATATAATATAATATAATATAATATAATATAATATAATATAATATAATATAATATAATATAATATAAATATAATATAACATACCTGAAGCTAAAGAAGCCCATGAAAATTGCACCTTAAAAATTGAATGCAGATTATTGGAGAGAGCATAACACATAATCAACATTTTAAACCTGCTTTATTTTCACTCACAGTCACAGCAAATTCAAATACATTGCTGCTTTCTTGTTGAAAAAAATAACTTAGTGTGAAAAGAAATAAAAAAAGAAAGAAACTATACTTCTTCCTCAGTTTTCACAGGTGGAATTAATTATTTGAGTTTGTGTTTTGGATATACAAGTCTTTCTTATGTTTGATCAACAAAGCATGAAATTTGGCTTTAAACCCTGGAGTTTATTTTAATAATATTTGTCCAACTTCAGCTTTTTTAAAATATGCTATTCTTACTCCAAAGTCTTGAAACACAATCTTTCTTGAATGAAATTATCTAACCAGCTGAAGATTTTATTTCTGGTATTCATATTGATAAAATATATGAGAAAATGAATATCCAATAATATAAATATAAAATTCAGCTCATAAATATAACGATATTCTAATCGTATTCTTGAGAACCTTTTAACATATAACAAGAAAAGATAAGTAAATAGTTGCAAAGTTTTCTGAGGATTACAGTGGGTCAGTTGTCAATCTTGACAGATTTCTGCAGAACACACAAAAATGTAAATAAAGAGATTTCCTTTCTCGGTTGCTTTAACAAATATAAGGCTTTTCTTTTCCTACAACAAACAGTAACATGTTTCTTTAGCATTTGGAACAGGACTTCAAGTCTGGACATGGTTTATGTAGCAGAAATAGGGGAGAGGTACAAGTGTATGATAGCTAAAACATCATATGCAAGTACTCTAATGTTTTTCTCTATTTTCTCTGAAATTATAAAGTGAATAAATACATAGTTTAAATTTTTTACAAGAGCAATCATGTTATGAAATAAAGCAGTGATAGTTCTTGCCATTGATCAAGACTTACTGCACTTTTTATAGAAATCTCCAGAATTTACTTTGTTTGACTCGGTGACAAACAAGTGCAGAGTCACCAACTGATAGTCCTGTAAGTCCCATGTATAAGTTGCCAGAGAAAATATTTTTTAGGAATATTTGTGTCAGTAGCTCTAGTTGTTTTTGAGAATTTAAATAGGTTCCTATGCAACCAATTAAACTGAGAAGGAAGAGCTCTGTTGGTCTTCCACCTTATATCATATTCTGCTCAAAATGAACATCTTTTCATTTTTGCACATTACGAGAGAGAAACAAAAATAAAATTATCTATTGCTTAGATAAGTTCCATTTTTGCTTCTTTGGTCTGCAGCTGGGCAGTTCTTAAGCTCCCTGATACTCTGGTTCTGCTGCAGTTAGATGTTCTCTTTTGATTCAGGAAGAAACATGCTCGGTTGAAAATTATTCATGCATTGCGGAGTTTCCATTCACTATATATTTTTGTAACACTGTATTTTTATATATACACTGCAGCCCTACCAAATAGCAGCCTGATACTATGTTTTTCAAGTATTGCAACATACACAGAGGCCATAAAATTGTCTCCTTCCATGAGAAAACTATCACTCTGTGATTCATTGCAAAATCAGAAGGGAAGGATTAACATGTGGGAATACAGGAAGAGTGCAACCCACAGCCTTTTCAGATCCCATCATAAAATTTACTTCTGAGGGATGTTATACGTCAGAGAATTTAATATACTATATATTATATATATATAAAATATACATATATATAAAAGTGACACTTGAAAGCAGAAATCAGATGTTAAACCATAAAATAGGTCTGAAAATATTTGTGCTTATGGATCACCATTTTATAAAGGAAAGGGATGTACAGAGAACTTGGTACATCATGTTATCTTCTTTGCTCAGCACCAGATTCTTAAAGAAGCAGTAAGCTGCATTCATTTTCCCCATTTCAGACATCTGAAAATCATACAGCTGAGGTGAATATCTCTTTTAATCTTTGGTGGAGAGAGAAATTTTAAGATTAATTGCTTCCCTTTAGTGTCTGCATCTCATTAATAATAATAGAGGAATCAGAAAAGGAATTATTTAGATTTATACTTTCAGACAATTAAGTTACTGCTAGTGTATCCCACAGAGTGACAATTTAGGGCTCTGCTTTGCCAAGTTGACAATCAGCTGATCAAGGGCACTTATCAGCATTAGACTTAACATTTATTTCTTCTTACATACCAGTTTTACTAACCAGCAGAGGAAAAGATAACCATACTTTCATTCCCATCTGAATTGTCCTTAAATGAATAGCATTATTCCAAAGGGAATGTAAATCTTAAAAGACATGTTATTATTGCAAAATATCAAACTCAGAACATGCAACTGGATTTTTAAATGTACTGCAAGCACCTTGTTATGCCTAATCTATTTCTTGACAAGACTAGCTACAGACTAAAGTAATACAAGCATATTGAACAGGAAATAGGTGATCTGAAATAATTTCCCAGCAAATCAAATCAATATAAATTTCCCTTGTAAATTAAAGTGATATTGTGATGTTAGGTCCAATGAAAACAGAAGAGAAAGTGGAAGAAGAGAAAGAAGGGTGAAAAGAAGAATAAGGACTTGTGGGAAAGCTGAGCTCTTCCTGCTACTTAAAATTCACACTTCTGTTTGCCTTTACTAGTATCTTGCAATACATGTTGAAAACCATTGCAATAGTATGTTATTGAATAAAGTCATTTCTTGTTAAATAAAGGGTAAACACAGATTATGCCTACAGTTTTAGTTGGTGAGAGAACTGGTGTTTTCTGAATAATTATTACAAAAACCCTTAGAATTGTTTTTTCTGGGGGGGAAAAAACTATGACTATGCATTCACTAAAGCTAATCAGTTCATTAGGATCATTGAAAATCTTAGAGGAAAGGAACAAATTAATTCTTTCCTTGGATTCCATGTCAGAGTAGAATCCTCAAAATTATTTGGAACACTCTAATTTCTATTTAAACAAATATTCTAAATGAAGCTTTAACAAAATCAGCAGGATGAAGCACTAATAAACTTGGGAAAATTATTTGAATACGCAGATTATTAAATTCTGAGGCATTACATCTGTCAGCTGGATCCAATTTAATCCTAGAAACATCCTTCCAGGTCTGTGAAACTTCAATCTGATCCGTGATCTTGGGTTTTTTTTCAAGTTTGCTTAGCACGTTTGCACGACCACAACTTCCTTCCCTTTTTTCATGACTATAAAATAGTGAGACCACTTTCATTTCATTCTTCAACAGCTATCTACATTATTTCACATTAAAAAAGACCATTAATTTTGAAAAGTTACATCCTGCTTAGGATATAAATTAAAGACTGCAAAGACTGTAAAGTTCATTTTCATGTCATTCTAGTGCAGATCAAGTCAGCAATTCTCAAGACTACAGAAAATATTGATTCTGCAACCCAAAACCTTTTCAAAGAAAATTAGCATCTTTAGGGATGACATACAAACTTCTCCAAAAGTAACATTATTGTCCTGAGTGGGAATGAAATAATGTATTTGTACATTACAATGTACAAATGTACAAACATTTAAAGTTTGTGAAAAGTTTTGAGATCAAGCCTTGCAAAATATAGGAAATTCCTTCCAATGACATGCATGTCTAACTTTTGCTGTAGACACAATAGTTTGCAGTAACTAGCCATTTTCTTAAAAAGAACTTCTTTAATATTGAATAATGTGAATCTTAAACAGAATATACTTTGAATATATATATAATATTTGAAAGTATTATTACCTATACAACCTGAATTTTTGAAAGTCACTTATTCTTAAATAATATTATGGGTATACTTGGTTATAACAAATTAGGATAAATATATGTGTAGATTTTTATCTTAACTATTATAAATTTTTAATATCCCATATTTCACTTCCTATTCTAATTTACTAACCCCTATATCAGATATTTCTCTGAAAATCCTTTAATTGTACTAAAGAACCCCAGGCAACCTACAGGTTGCCTACCACACAAAGTCCTTTGCAGAGGAGGACCTGGAGGTCTTATGGACAACAAGTGTGTCACATCATTCAACAATTTCTAAAGCAGATCACAGATCACACAAATGTGATTTAAAGCTACCTTCTAAGATTTTTATATTAACCTAACTTGATTCTAACTAAAATGCAATTTTCTTTCCTGAAATTAAAGGGGTTCTCATATCTGATATAGTCAAAATGTTCTTCTATCCTGAAAATGGTTGGTCTCATCTCTGATATAGTTCTGAATGTTGTTCCTTTACTCTAAAGCACTTGTTCTCTCTGAGCCTGCATGACTGCCTGCACTCAGACCTCAAACATCATAAATGGTAGCTTGCAATGTGAAAACCAGGAGCATGCAGAGCTGACTTCCTGGAAAATAGGTAAGTACAGAAGAGCTCACAAAACTAACAAGGTGATTTACAAAAAATTTAAGATTCAAGCAAAAATATGAAGTAATGTGATTACACAGAAAGGAAAAGTAACAATGGTATTGAAGATATAGAAAATTAACAAAAATATTAATTAAACAACAAGGTATTAAAAAATACTACAATTATTCCAAGGAATTACAAATATTATTTTTAAAAAGGATTATTTACAAATATACTGACAATAGAAGATTTAGAAACTGACTTAAATTAGAAATATCATTTTACAATGCAGTTTCTAATAGAAAAAAAAACCTTTTCTACATAACAAGTTCTGACAAGTACAACTTTACTCTATACATATATAAACTACAGTAAATATAAAATAGAATACAATATATACTTCTTAAGAAAACATAAGCCCATTGTTATTTCTTAATCTACCTGACATCTCCCCACCAAGATATATTTTTCTACTACAGTGCAAAATCCCATCCAAAGAGATAATTTTTGCCAAGTTAATATTTGCATGATGGGTAGAAAAATAAAAATATAAATTATTTTAATAAATAGGCATATGCAAAAAGAATGCATTTTTGTCTTTAATTAGCATTGGTTAATTGAGTATTTTCTCCCTCAATGTACGTCATCATTTCCATTTTTTTCCAAATGTGGACTCTTTTTCTGTCTTGTTACTTCAATATGTTTAATTATAAGTAATTTTCATGTGGTGAACTGAACTATTATTGCTCAAGCTTTTAAATATCACTTTGAGTTGCATTTGGGTGTGTAGGAACTTGGACAAAAACTCAGATTCTATTTTGTGCTAAAACTTACCACAGCTTCATGGATCAGACTGACTTGTTCAAAGATCATATTTTATTCTCACAAAATCATGGAAGGTGCAGCAAAAAGGACCAAAACTTGCCAAAATTATTCCTGTTGAAATCCCAAAATCAGGGAAGAGACAGGAAGCAAAGAGACAGGAGAAGAGATGGAGGAAATGAAATGCTAAAAGAAAAAGAGAAACTTCTGATAGCAGGCGAAAACAATAAAAGCCAATGGGATAACATGAAGTGCAGGAAAACTGACTGATGCTTGCCAAATCAATCCTCATTGAAATCATAAGATTTTATTTTCTTTCCTGAAAGAAAAAATTGAATTTATTCTAAATCTATTTTAGATTATCTACATGCAGATCACTTTTTTCCACCCTCTCTTTATATTAATTTAATTTTCCACTTTAACTTAATGGAAAAGGAAACTTTTGCACATAATGGCACAGTCAACCTCTGCTGGAAGGTTACCTTGTACTGCTCTATTCCCCAAATACTCATTTACCATGTCAAGTTTTCTGCCAGCTAAAGTAAATATACTCCAATTTATTTGTACTTGACAGTATGCTTCACACTGATAGACAGCTAGTTAAGAAGCATAAAAGTGTTGTGAACAAAAAGTTGAGAACTGGGGAAGGGGCTAACAGCAGGCCTGTTAGCTAAAGGAGCGAGAAGAAGCTGAGAAGTAAGAAAAAGCTGATAAGGAGCTCTCTCCAAGGCTGTAACCAAGGAGACCGAGAGAAGAAAGATAAAAGAACTTTGCAGCTGGACGAAGCATTTTTAGAAAGTTAGTTAAGTCACTATAACTTCTCACCAATAGTATTATGTTGATTTATTGTGGCCAATAGTAGAGATAGAAGAAGCATAAACAATTGGATAGTGTATAAAAGTCAGCCATGTTCAATAATAAAGTGTTGCCAACTGAGACTGCTTGTGGTCTCTGCTTTCTGTCGTGACCGCCTCGACAGCGACAGAGAACACTTTTTCTATTGGTCAGGGTGTTAAAAATGATACATCCATAAATAAATAACAATTTTGCCTTTTAGTTTAGTAAGCTGACGTGGTTTATAACTCATTTGATTTGCAATATAAATTTCCAGATTACAGGAACAAGTCTTAAATATCTAAAAAGATTGCTGTGATTGCAGAAAGGCTTCAGAAAGACAGAGAGAATATAAATTTTTCCTCTCCCTGTGAAACATGGAGGACTGGAAAGGCTTGAAACAAAACAACCAAATGTCAAGCTTTCAGGTTCTGACTTCTTATGTTACATTCCAGAGTTAAAAACATCCCACAAACCAACAAACAAAAAACATGTCCTGTTAAAGGAAACCTTAAATCATGTCTTAATTTTTTTTTCCCTTTATACGCATAAAGAGCTTTGTCTGGAAACTGTTAAAGAGCTTCCATAACTATTCACATATTTTATCCAATATATTTACTTGGATCCAAGATGAAGAGGATTCATTTTTTAAAAGTTGAATATGGGGCTTTATTGTAAATCAGACTATTTATTTGATACTTGGAAGTATTTTTCATGTTGGTATGATTATCTGTATGTTGTGGTGGCATATTTATCTCTACTGCCTTATAAAACACTTATTTAATATAAGCTTCAAATATATAATATATTATGAATATTCTTTCTACTACAAAAGAATTGTGTAATTTTATCTTGCAGAAGAAATCTTTGTTATTAGAGGCATGACTTCATTTATAGTACCAAAATTATTTTGAATTCATCACTGTTGAACTGTGCAATTTATAATTATCTCCCTAATTAATTGCAAAAGCAATTAGATTGAATGGAATTGAATTTATCCCTCTGTATATTAAAAAAAAGGCAAGTCTGAATTACTTATTTATTTGGGAGGAGAAAACGGCTGGGAAGTATATAAAGCAACATGAAATCATTTTACTTATTGGCTCTCTTGGTGGAGTCTGCCATTTTAGAATATATTTATCAGGTATTGGTATATGTGCTGATCCTATAAACACTGATCTGAATAAAGAATTCCATATCCTGGCTGATAAGGGTAAAAGTTGAGATAGGGCAAACAAGAAAAAGAACAATTCTAGAGACTCATAACCAGAAAGATATAATTGTGTGATTCAGTTATACTGAAGTTATACTAGTTATACTAGTGTGATTCAGCTTACAACTTTTATAAATTATCTAAAAGGTATGCTAACATAGAAAAGTATGTGGGTTGATTTATAAGAGCAGCTCAAGTGATGTTTCTTAGTATAGCACTAAGGACCACATAGAAATAAATTCAGATAGTCTGAAAATGTACAAATATACAGCTGAAGAAGGTCAGTAGACACAAACAGAGATGTGGGCCATTTTCCTGCTCGATGGTGAAGGCAGCCATTTTACGTTTGTCCATAAAATGAGGACAAATGGGTAAAAAAAGTTTGCTATGATAGAAAGACAGAAATGTAACATCTCCCACATCACTTCTGCAAAGCAATCAGTCCACTGGAGAGAGTCAATGCATAGAAGTTCATGGCGTAGATATAAATTTCCTCTATCATGTGCAAGAAGAAAGAGGTATCTCAGCACAAATATCAAACGTCCACAAAACTCAAAAAGGGCTCTCTATAAGCAGCACAGACTTAAATCATTTGGAGAAGATGGAGAGAATGGTGAACCATCAATCCAGGTTTTTGAAATAGCACCTTCAGATAGATCCTAGAACTTCTGGAAGTTCTCCATTATAAGTGGTGAATTTAAGTACTTCTCTAAGTAATAATTTGGTCCTTACCGACTCATCTGAAAAATGGGGATGGAGGTCCCTCCTCTTACAGTATGTGGAAGTGCATCTAACTCAGTATTTTAAGAAACAGAAGAGTTGGCCCAGAGGCTTACCAGCTTCATCCATCTCCAACCCAGCTAAACCATAAAGGCAGATATCCACACAAGAACTTCCCCCTACTTCTCAAATATGGAATTTGTATGAAAACAGGAGGCAGTGAAACTTTGGTGCCTTGTTTCCTTTTCTGCAGCAGAGTCTTCCTCCCTTTTGTCATTCTTCAAGCTGGAGCACGAGGAGACCTTGAACAAATTTGGAAGTGGGGCCAGACCATAAAAAAGGTAAACAACTCTTTATTCTTCCCCTGCTTGGTTAGCCAGTGTTTGTCTTGATGTCATGTCTGGCAGATGCAAGAAAAGCCAGCAGCTTGGAAATGGAGATACTAAGGACCAATTCAAGATGTTTTCTGATAGTATCCTGGACTTTATTAAGCTAGATATCCATTACCAGTGAGAACTTGAAGCATATTTCAGGAAATGCTTGGAGCACTAGGAGTGTTCCAGGAAAATGTTAGCTGAGATGCCATTACCTAACCTGGACCCAGACTGACCATGACTGCCAACAAGCTGAGCTATGATGTGAAGCTCCAAAGGATCACACTATAGATTTTTGGCAGTTAAACTTTGCTTTCAAAAAAAATTGGACTGTTTTGTTAAACTTAATTTGTAAGAAGTACTGGTTCTATTCCCTTGGGAGTAGCTTAGCAATTTATGCCGGAATCCACCACAGGAGGTATCATTTACCCACCTAACTAAAGAGGTCTGTAAAGTGCAGGGGGTTACAGTGTTTCCTTCTTCCCTAAGCCATTCAGAACCTTAACACTTACGGGAAGACTTTAGACCACACTGATGTAAAATTCAAAATAGATAACTTGACAGCTTTGGGGGTAGGGGGTAGGAAGGTATTTTTTTTCCATTCAAGAAGTGTGGGGCAGAAGTCTTGGCTTTTGTGGCTGAGAAACATGTTTGCATTATCAAAAACCTGCAGTCATTCATATAAATGTCTATTAATATAAAATTCTATCCCTAGGTTATATCTCCTTTCAGTCTAACTCAGACTTCTTTGGGCTATCAGATGCATCTCACTAGAGGAAGCAGAAATTTCAAAACAGTAATCCAGTCTCCAGAGATGCACAGACCTCCTAAACATTCTTCAACCTGGCTGCAGACAGGCAATCCAAACGTGGAATAGGGTCTTCCAGAGAAAGTCAATAGGACAAGGCGGGATCATGGCACAACAGATGCTCTAATAATTACTAAGACAGTTTTGTTTAGTCAATATCGCACCAGGAAGAGTTTAAGGGAATGCTTTGAAAGAGGGATGAACATTTCTAAATTTTTTTTTTCCTTTTCATATAAGAAAATGTCATGGCAAATCTGCAAATGATCTTCGACCCGGCTTAGGAAGCAAAAACTGAAGCATGTAATTGACTATTTCAGCCATCCCCTAGTAGTTTAACTCTTCTTTAATTACACCAGCTGATTTACTTCAAAAATTCCCAACCTGGGGTTAAGCCCAAACTAAATCATCATGTATGAAAATCAAAGGTTTAAAAGTATGACTAGAACAGATGGGACTGAAGGCATCATGGTTTGAAAACAGCCAAAGAGTTATTAGTTTAATAAAAATGAGCACTGAATAACACTCAGAAAACTTTACAAGAACTTCAGTGAACAGAATTAAGGATATTATTGCAAGTCAGCTAAAAGTAAAAAAAGTACTTGTGACTTAGAACAAGAGAAGGAAGAAATTAAAAAAAAAAAAGACAAGGCTTAATTTTTGTGCTTTCTTGTTTTTCAGCTTGGCAGGTACCTGTTGTGGATTGACACTGGCCAAATGCCAGGCCCCCATGAAGGACACTCACTCACCCTCCCCTGCCACAGCTGGGCAGAGGGGAGAAAAAAGATTAACAAAAGATTCATTAGCTGAGATATGGACTGGGAGAAAGCACTCCAAGGGCAAAACTTAAAGGTAAAAAGTAAATTCATTACTGACAGCATCAGAGGAGGATAATATGAAGTAAAACAAGCCCTTAAAACACCTTTTTTCCCCCAGCCCCTCCCTCCTTCCCACTGACAGCACAGGGATACAAGGAGTGGGGGTTTTGGTCAGTTTGTCACCTGAAGATTTTCCTCCACTGCTTACAGAGAGGAGTCTTTCCCCTGCTGCACTGTGGGGTCCCTTCCCACAGAAGACAGTTCTCCATGAACTTCTCCAACATGGATCCACTCTCACAAGCAGCAGTCCTGCCAGAACTGCTGCAATGTGAGTCTCTCCCACGGGCACACATTCCTCGGAAAACTCTATCGATGTGGGTCTCTCCTTCCACAGAGTGCAGTCCTCCAAGGACAGGCTGCTCCAGCCTGGAAGCAGGGTCCTCTCTCTACACTGAATTTCTCACTGGATCACAGCCTCCTCCAGACATCCACCCACTCATGGCATGGGCAGCTCCCCTGCAGGCTGTGGGTGGATCTCTGCCTTCCCCATGGATCCCCAAGGGCTGCAGGGACACAGCTGCTTCACCATGGTCTCACCATGGCCTGCAGGGGAATCTGGGCTCTGGCCCCTGAAGCAGCTCCTCCCCTCCTCACCCACTGAATGTGGTGTCGCCATGTTGCTTCCCCTCACATGTTCTCACCTCCTCCTCTTCTCTGACTAGAAGAAAAAGCCTGTGCACTTTGATTTTCGTCTTCAATATGTTATCAGAGAGGCGTTACCAATCTCCCTAATTGGCCCAGCTTTGGCCAGCAGCATGTCCATCTTCAGAGCCATCAGGGATTGGCTCTGCCAGACATGTTGGAAACTTCTAGCAGCTTCTCACAGAAGCCATCTCTGTGGCTCCCCACTACCAAAAAACAGTGCAAAACTGACACAATACCTTATAAAAATTCTAAATGAAATTCATACTGCAGTTTGCATGATGTTTCGTTTTGCCAGCAATGTTGTGATTCCATATGTGTTGGCAGCTGTACATTTGTCTTTGCCTAGTCCCCTGCCCAACTGTCTCCCTCCTCCTCCCTCCACCCCAAAAATAACAAATCATTCAGTACTGAAGGTTTTCTTCTATATAGGGTAATGTAATACAATATGTTCATTGTATTTCAGTCAAATATAACAACCGCATTTTCTTCATCCCTGAGGAGCCTTCCTGTCACATGCCATAATTTCAGTCCTGTTATCTCTTCCAATAAAGTTCCCTGGGACTTCTGCATGCAGAAACTTGTATCATCATGCATGAAGGACTTCAGGCTGAAACAACCTCCAAATAGAGTATTGTGTCAACATTCATAGTACTGTTCCAGGCATAACTGCATCGCTGCAATCTGCTGTTAAGGTTCAACAGAGGGTTTCCTGTGGGCTGAAATTTGGCATGCCATTCCCCAATTTATGAGCACATTTTATAAGTGTGAGTATTCACAGAATCATTTGGGTTGCCAAGAGTTAACCATATTAACATATCAGTTTTATGGATGATACTTAAAAAAACTCAGTCGATGAACCAAAATGTTAGCAGAGTAGATGTTTAGTATTTCCAATAATAAAAACAAAAAATAATGAAGTATATAAAGAAATCTTCCCTGTCCTTTAGTTTTTCAAAATCCTAGCTTGGATTTGAAGAACTCAGTTCTAGTTTGTTCCTCTTGCCAGAGAAAATCCATGAGGAAGCAAAGTATATGTCAAAACTTGTTACCTGTTTTGTCCTAAAAAAGGTAGTTCTTACAGAATTTCTGAATTCCCCTCTTCCATACCCTCTTGTTTAGGTGTCTTTTACTTAGAATACTGTGCATAGTGATTTCTAATCCTTACCTCTGTCAAAGTGTTTCTGAAGTCATTATACAAGATTAGGATTAAGTAGATTAGATGCTTTGGAACAGAGCACATGGGGTAGATGGAGGAATATATTTGCAACATCTTGAGCTAAGCAGCTCTCCTGTAACAGGTAAGTTTCCTTTTATTCTCAAAGTAAAAACTGAAAATTGTTCAGTAATAATTCTCACATAGCAAGATACTCTTACTACAAACTATGCCTAACAGGCATAATGCAGAAATTACTATGAGAAGAAGCCAGAGTGTTTCCTTTCTTTTCAAATTTGGATAGAGTATGGTAGTTAGTTTGGCAGGTTTTACCAATCACATTTAAGTCAAAACCATCAATAAGTATGTGACAGGTTTTGTCAGTCATGCTTGCCCATCCTGAGGCCCAGATTATTCAGATCAGAGAAGTTGTTGAAGCAGGGCATGTGTGATTTCTGGTGTGCACAGCTTGATTTTCCTCCCATGGAAACTCAGATATGATAAAGAAGGGAAGGCTCATGCACCTCAATCTTAACTTCTAAAGCAATTAGGTCACAGATAAGACATATGCCCATTTCAGGAACTGAGAGGAACACCTGAGGTCCCACAGTACGTGGGACTAATGAATTGGTCGACAGATTGATCAGATTTATTTCTTCATTGACATTCTTATTTCTTTATTTCAGCTTTTGTCATAAGCATACACTCCAAGGATGCAGGCATTTTGATGTCACAGTTTGTAACACAGTTAAAAGCAAAGAAAAAAAAATTAAATGCCAGAAACTGAAATTTTATTGCTTATTTAACTTCTAAATGTATGTACTTAACCACAAATTTATTTTTTGCTATTAATCTTGGCCAGTTTTTCATTTGAAAAATGGAACATATGGTTTGACACATATGGTTATTCCTATGTTAATGAAATCAGATACCATGGTAAGTGAGATGTGGAAAGGAAAAGAAAGCTGTGTAATGGTGAGGGTGTTAAAGGGAAGCCTTCTTTTTGCCCTAGTAACTACTAGTCTATCATATGTCAGTCACTTCTACTTACATCCACTCAAGGAAAGGTGCAGCACTTCATTATTAAAGCATATGTTCCAAGACCACTACATGCAAAATGTTTTCTTGAGTGACTCAATCCAGGTGGGAAAAACTCATCTTTGTATACTGAATTACAAAATAATCAGCTGAAGATCTTTTCAGTTCTATGGACAAAAGTAGCTGTTTATAATATATCATGATAGACACAATCAGAAATATTTCAAATTTTTCTTGTACAAATAATTTAATTTTCATCATTTTGTAAATAGGACATGTTTTGGATTTTTTAATTTCAGTTATACATATTTCAAAAAATGAAGGCTTTTTATTCAGGTCTAAAATTAATTTAAAATCATAAAAATTGAATTAAAAGTTTCAATATGACCAAAATGCATTCATTTTATGGACCTGGACATTTTTGGGTTTTAACTTGCTTTGGAGGACTTCTAAAAAAGTTTCTAGTTTGATTTGAAACAAGAAAAGACATTAAAAACATGGAAAATTTTGTGAAATGGATGATCTGGTTCTTGCCCAGTCTACTCTAATTCCTGTTCATCTGAATCCTTTTGGTTTTAAAAATGCAAATTAATTAAGTTTCTTTGTCCCATAAGTGTCTACAATGACTTCATATTTTTCTTTAGAATATACTCGATCTCTGCAACAGCTATCCAGTGCTAGCTTTGGGTTTTATTGAGGCTTTCAGCCTCTTCAGAAGTTACACAAGTGAAGCTGTCTCTGTTTGCGAGATGGGGTTATTGCACCAAGAAAAAGAAAAAGCAGAATAAGAGGAATCTGACTCCCACCCACTTTTTCTACAGTCTCAAATACTGAAACAACTTCATCTTGCAGTGACGAGGCAAAGAAGAAAATGACTGCCTCACTGCATTTCTCTATTTGTAAGAGGCTTGCAATGATATTTTGGAAGAGGAGAAAGAAAAAGTATTTCACTGGAGAAAGAAAAACAACACTTAGAAGGAAAGGAAGAAAGGAAGGAAAATGGAGGAAGAATACACTCTAAGAGAGAAAAGGCTTATGCTAATGTAGCTATCATGAAAAAATAATGGTTTAAGGTCATAATAGTTTGTATACGTGCCGTGGTTTAGAAATGGCATTCCCTAATTTAGTTCTCCCACTAAAAGGAAAACCACGAGTTCCTGCTGTCCCCAGCCCCTTCAGTGAGAGACAAAAAAGGCAAGAGATCCCAAGCTGAGATACAAACAATTTACTGAAAACGGCAATGAGGTAAAAAACCAAACAGTAACAGCAACAATATTGACAATAAAAGTGCAAAAGAAGGTGATTTACTTCCCAACAATACTCACCAACAGACCTACCCAGTGCCACCTGATCCTTGAGAGAAAGAACAAAATGGCAGCAGACACTCCCTGTGCCACCCTTTTCTTCCTGATGGTAATCCACTCCTGCCACCCTTCTTGGAAGCAAGAATCCCTTACTCCTGTCACTGGTACCAAACCAGACATATTCACATGGCTTCAGGCTCCACGCCCTCAGCTACTGGGAAAACCTGTACAAGTCTGATTATTTTAATGTGAACAAAAAGAAACAGCAATCTTTAAACTCTGACTTGCAACTATACTAACAACTTGTTATTCTCTACTCAGTAAAAGTGCTGTGTCATGTTGAATCCTATGGTCATCATTTACAGGTAAACTGAACACCCTTGACCACAGAAATTAACTGGAGTATGGAAATCAACAGATTCATTAGACAAAGTGTGAAAAATTAAACAGATACTATGAGATTCTATGTTTCTGAAAAAGTGTCTTATCTAAACCAAAACATATTTTAATATAATTTTGAAATATGTGTATTTTAAAACTTTCTGGTTTATTAAAGTATTTTTTATCCTAAAGCCTGGTTCAGTTTTGAAACAAATCCCCAAGTAATAATTACAGTCATTTCAGGTTTTTATAACAGATTGAAGTACAGACCTTAGTAAACTTACTTAAAAATGTGTAGGAAATGGAGTGCGAGATTATAGTTGGTTATTTAGGGGGCTTTTTGCACGGGTAGAACATGTCTGTAAAACAACAGAAAGCCCCAAATCTAGTGCTGCAGCATGTTGTTAAAAATGTGGGTTTGCTTGCCTTGTTTACATTTGGTAAGTTTTTCTGTCTGCTAAATGAGAAACGGATGAAATAATTTTCAGTGTTTACTATGGCAAGAAAGAGCAGAAATTAGACCTGTTGGATTTTCTACTGCGTGCCTATCAATCCAGTGGCGCCATTCCTAAGGAGCTGGCTTTAGCCAAGGAAAGGTTTTGTAATGTTTGTGTCTGCAGTTTGTATCCTGAGGTTTACCACATACTGCAGTGTCATCCTTTACAGACTGAACTGTGCTGAAGTGACAAGAACACATTCATGACTATGCACATTCAGAAGTGGTATGTAACTTAGAGAGAGTAACTTATTTAGCTGGGGCTTTTTGCTGTTCCTCTGCTGTCTAAGAGTAAGCAAAGGTTTTTTCCTATAGCTTTTTAAATTTGAATGTCTGCATAACTCATTGAATTTCTGTTTTCATCAGGACATGATTAACTCTCAAAATAAAAGTACTTCAAAAGGAGAGAAAATCCTGTGGTCAGTCATCATTACAAGAAAATCTAAATCAAAGTACTGAAGTGCTTACAGAACAATCCAATCAGGAATGCTAAAACTTGGCATTTCGGAACACGTCAGTAAGATATTCAGACAAACCTAAAGGAATTGAGAATAGAAAAATGCAGGAGATATTTGGCATGACCCCTTTCATGTACAAAGCACAGTTTGTCTTGCAAACACCTGTGCTGACAGGCAATATGAATTACACATACTTTTGTTTACTTATGTTTAGCTACCTTTCTTAGAACTACCCCTTACATTTCTGAGGAAAATAGTGACCATGAAGGCATGTAGCCATCCCGAGGGTTTCCTCAAAATGTGATGGAATTTTTTTTAGTTTTATATAGTCTGCTATAACATTTACAATATATTAAATACATTACATATATATATAGTTTACTTTTTATTTGAAGCTACCACCAATACAATTCCAGCCAAAGATTAGCATCTTAGTAGTTTTCTTTAGCCCTTGCCTTTATTTTCCAAATCCCCATTTTATTTTTAGTTATTTATGTATTTAGAAGTATATTTTTATTCTTGGGAGAAGAAGAGTAACAAAAGGACAAAGTTCCATGCATAAAAATCTTAAACTTTCATGCATTCTCTACTGCCTAAATTGCATAATGCACTATGTTCAGATGAAAAGGCAAATTTTTTATGTCTCTTTGGTTATATATCAAATACTGCATGATAGTACAAATGCCACCTTCAATTTTTTTTCTTTAAAGACCTAGTAGACCACAGTGCACATTCTAGACCTTCTACAGGGAATTGAAATCTTAATTTTACAACAGTTGATATTAGAACTGCCTGAATCAAACACAAATGCTATATCACAGAAAAAGAGAAATACATATAAATCACTGAGAGGGAGGTAGAGGGTAAGCCAGTTATTCCAGGAAAAGGAATCCACAGAGCAGAGTAAGAAAGAATTTACAAATTAAAAACAACCCAAGAATCAAAAGCTAACTCTTCAGGAGGCTGGAAAAATGCAAGGAGCTGCCTGATATTGTATGAAGGTTTAAGTATGCTCAGTATGGCTGTAAAGCTTTCAGAATACTTGGCAGATTCGGGAAAAAAAAAAAAAAGAACCCAACAAAAAACCCCAACAAATGCAATAGTTTTTTTTCAGTCCAGCTAAGGAAGTATTGCTTGAGGTCAGTGGATATGTAATTGTTTTGGAATTTTTCTAGAGGGTAATTTTGAATTTTCTCTTACATAGCAGTTATAGGTATTTAGTACATCTTAACTTAAAGTTGTACCTTTGTTTCTTCTTATTAATATTGATTAACAAAACTTTTGATTAATAAAACCTTTGTTTCCCAGTCCCTCAGAGCTAAATCTATGTTTTTACATGCCAGATCCATAAACAAGTCGATGATCTCTTATGACATCATGAATGTATTTTCAAAATGAAATAAAAAGCAATTAATGCAGAAGATCAGCTATTCTGTTTATATACTGCGTTTACTATTTGATCTGTTGTTTAAATGCTTCCTTTCCAGTTTGTTCACATCAGTCTTTACTCACCTTCATGTTAGGCCCAATTACTGACTTATCTGTCCACTTTTTAAAATTTCTAATTCTTTCTCTGGTTGGTGCTTCCTCAACTCTGTTAATTAGTAGCCTTCCCATGACTGCCTCACATACTACTGCTCTCTTAAAACACAGGCAATTAACTTTCACAAAAGCTGCAAACTCTCCACTTTCTCTGTGATCCATACTTCTCCTTTACTGCTCTTGTGTCACCTCCATTGACACTATGGGATGTTTGGGAAATATTATAATCCACTGTAACTGCATGTAATTTACAGAGTGGGAAGAAGAACAAAGGCACGTTTTTGGCCGAATTATGAAAAATCCCTGATATAAAATTATATTTTAAAAAGATTAAAAGAGAAAAAAATAGGAAGTTGTCCTTAGATGCTCTCATATTGGGTAAAACATCACATAACTAAGCTATAATTAATAAATAAGCAGCTTTTATTTGCAAGTTTCACAATACCGTAAGGCAATCTGTTAAATCCAATTTCAAGTAGTAGAGTCATGACTCTTTCAAATGCTACACAAAAATAAATATTATTCTAATAAGTTTCTTTCATTACGATTGTCTGTAAAAATATTATATATTTTCTTTGGCTACTCATAAAATTATACAAGACTGTCTGCAACTACTGTCACTAGAGTAATTAGTTCAAATGTAAGCAACTACAGTGACTATCTTCTGTGATAAAACTGTTCATTAACAGAAGATGCTAGACAAATCTCAACTTTCCTCAGTATTCCATACAGAATACTGCAAAATATATTAAATAGCAACTTCTAAAGAAAAATGTTTTATCCTGCAATATAGTTTGGGATGTATTGCACTTCACAATGAATAAAAACCAAAGGTTTTGATAAATCTTTAATGTGCTAAGAAGTAAAGGTCATCTAAAGAAATATAGTTAACTTTTAACCTTTTAGTAAGAATTTGTGCTTTTTTTGGTAAGAATGCAGTGTTCACTACCAGTGAAAAAAAATATTTTGATAAAATATTTAGCAAAAATAGCCAATGACTAGAAAAAGCAACATCTTCTTTTAATATTTAGTGTTAAAAGGCACTTTACAGATACAGAGGTAGAACTTTTAATAACATTTAACACTTCAAAACCTTTCAGCATCTAGAAAAGAAATGTAAACTGTAATACTAGACATTAACTGGAGGATTCCCTCTATGGAGTTTCATGCTAAAACTGCTCTGTGACTGAAAAATAGCTTAGAAAATACCTTCAAAGCCTAAATAGCATGAACAGTATGTAAGAAACTATGCACTCCCTTTCTCTTCACACCTCCATCTCTGCCTGAATGAACATTTTCCTGATGGCATCAACACAGTTCCTCTGTTCCTCATTTACCCCAGAGTCATTGCTCAGTGTCCCCTTCTCACCACTAACACTTCATCCCCCCCCCCGACCTACCAGCACTCAGTATTTCAAGGACACAGCAGTTTTTAGAGATTATTCTTGAGAAAAGTGCTCCTTTAATGAGATTTTCTTTTAACTCAGAAAAGACATTAACGGAGAAGGTCACAGGTGCTGTATATGAATGCTTGGATGTCAGATCTTTGTGGCCCACAGTCAATCACATTCAGCAGTGAGACAGGAGTGTAACTTTTTAAGTGCTTTTGCATGTGACATTCTGGGCAGTCATTCTTTAATATTTCATAACTTGATATCCAACCCCACTTTTTCCTAACTTTAATAATTTCTTAACATTTAAATTTCAAACTTTTATACAAAACAGAAAGTGTCACTTTTTAACTGTCCAAGGCATTAATACAGTCTGAACTTATCACAATTATCCAAACACTTCTCATATAATGTCTTCTGATTAATTTTTTTCCCTAGATCATCATGGTCTGCTGACAAAGGATTCTGCAACTCAGTGGGCTCTGGGCTCTTTTTCAAGACCTAATGTGGTCTTCTACAGAACTAGAAGAAAACCACATATAATTCCATTCCTGGCTGGTCCAAAACTTGAGCAACCTGAAATAAATTACCCTTGCCTTGAGCAAGAGGTAGGACCAGATAACTCCCAGAGGTCCCTACCAACCTGTATGAATTTATACAGTTTATACAGGTTGTTAGACACATATGCTATTTGTCTATATGTTCTCTATGTTATGTCTATAAATAATGCATGTTTCAAGCACAGAAGAGACATAGTTAAGCCACTGATGGGCAAAATTGCTACATAAAAATACAATTCCTTTTTAGATTAAATTTGTCTGAGAAACCCACAGCAAGGGGTGCATCAGCAGCCAGAAATGAAAGACATAAGAAAAAGAAACTTTATTCCAGTCATCCAGCAGCTGGTTTAAACCGCTGCTAATTTCATGGTTAACAATGAAGAGATGTACTTTAAAAATAGTTTTACGACAAAACATTTTGTAACCACAGGGTTTGGAGAAATGAACAAAATTGAATTAGTGAGTTTTGGGATATATTTTGTTAGCCCAGCTAGGGATAAATCCTGCCCCTTCTCACAGTTAAAATTCATCAGGTTGTGCTGAAGGCTAGCAACATAGAAGAAAGACTGAATAGGACAGTATGTATCTAAGATGGATGCACTGTTAGATTGCATCTTGCTCAATGCAAATATTCTGTTAAATACATCACCAAGAAGGTGTTGTAAAAGTCAGGGGTAAGGTTTAATGATTGTCTTTTATACAGAGGATTTTATATTTTGGGTGGGCAGGGATTTGTCTCAAAAGAGAGGCAGAGCTAGCAGTAGGCTTTTACCCTCTTACACTTGGCTGTGTACATGTTTTGTTAAAACACTAATGTTTTGAGTTGTTTTCATGCACACCCATTTAAATTGGAGCTCAGCTCCATTTTTTTTAAATATTATCTTTATGTTTTCGTCTGAATTTTCAGGGATGCAAACTCCTCAGACAACACTAGTTCTATAAATTGCTCCTGCTCTGTACCTGATACAGGGTTAAAACAGTGAAGAAAAATTTGAATTTTTGACAACTGCCTGCTGATCTTGGCTAAAACTGCTGGAAAATTCCAAAGGCTCACCACCAGCAGAGAATACATCTTGCCAGGACAAGATTTCAAATCCTGTGATAATTGGATCTAATGATTCCATATGCAATGAGATAGATTACAATCAGATGTAGGGTTTCCCTTCTCACAAGAATCCAAAATGCAGGGCTTTACAGATGAACCTACTTCACAGCATTGCTAGTTTGTTTATTTAAAGTTGAATTAGTCAACACCTATATTTTTGTCACTTTCCAATACCAGGCATTTGATTTACTCTTTGTGGGCTTAGATAGCTATTTCCTTGGGAAGATGTTTCCCCAAGTATTAATTAGAATGTCTATGAGCAGATAGGTTTTTCTGCTTATTTATAAAGAGTATTTTCTTCTATAAAACAGTATTTAATTTGATTTCAGTCTGATGAATGCACTTTTTTTCTGCATAGTGACATGATTTTCCTGTTGATGTCACTGCTCGTAATATTTTTGGGCTGTCATCTCCATCTCCTTTTTCAGTGTTGTTCAGTGAGGAAAGGAGTAAACTCATCTCACTGGTATATCTCCAGCTCTATGCTTCTACTTACCTTGGTCTTCCGGCAATCAACACACAAAGTATATGAATCTAAACATCAGTGTTTCAATTTGACATCTACTCACCTCTGTGGCAAAAATTGTTTCATCTAGTTGAGAATCTGAGGATTCTTTTATCAAGCTATTATTTTCCTGATAGTATTTATGAGGTAATTTAACTTTTCTACTAAAACCTGTATAAACCACTTTTATTGGAGCATCCTCTATTCTTTCTTATCTATCACCCACTTCATTTTGGCATTTGTTTTTTGAGTAAGTGACTTCTTTGCTTTATATACAGTCTCACATTCAGTGGTTTTCTGCTGAAGTATTCTGGGAGAAAAGGCATGTCAGAGTCTGTCCAAAAATGTGATTTTGCAATCTGTGTCTCTGCCTTTTAGGCTGAGACTTCACACAAACATCTTTCTGGGTGTGAGAAAAGAGCCCTCTCTAAAATTCACAAGGCGATACAGGAATTTAATTTTATTTTTAGTTTTGCTCAAACTGAACCCAAAGGCATTTTCAGTCACAAATGCAGCAAGATGAAAGCAAAACAAAAAGCAAAACAGACTGCAGAGACAGTCAACATTTCACCACTTGTTTTCTTTTCACACTTCTTAACACCAAGGAAAGGGACTACACATCAGTACCCGTCAACACATATCAGAGCCAGGATTTTTTGCCCATAAGCATGTTTTTAATTTTCTACTGGTCTGCTTCATTATCAGCAGTCAACCTGTCTAACAAATCCAGGGTATAGCTGAACAATCCCCATTTTGTTCTGGTTGGGTGACCTAGGATTTAATGGTTAATTTCTTCCCTTTTCTGTATAATTTTTACCACCATTTAATCTACTGATATCTGCTCCTTAGTACAGGGGGATTTAATGGCAGTGTGCTGCAATGTAAACATGTAATTACCATGAACATTTCCGAACAGAAATGTGTCATCAGTCTGATGCAGCCTTTTAAGTCCCATTGCACAGAACAACTTCTTCCTTTGTAAGGAAGGAAATGATAATGAATTTGAAATGTCATTCTATGCCTATTTTTCTGCTGAGTTAACAGTTTCATAAGAAACAGGTTTTCAGATGTTTTCCCAGGAGTCAAAAGGTATTTTAAAAAATGTAACTGTGGTGAAGGACCATAGAGTTCATATTGTTTTATTCTCCTAACCTCATTGTTACAGTTCTTAACACCAGAGGAATAATATCATCTGCATAACACAGAAAACATATTTTTAACCTAATTCTGAGTTCAGGCATTCTCTCAGAAAACAGATGGAATGGGTGCACTCACAAATGCAGTCAAGAATGAAGTATGAGAATGAATGCAGGAACTAGATAAGAACTCAGGATGTCTTGCCATCACAACTCAAAGTTAGAAATTAATGTATCCTATCCTTGAGCATTATGCTTTCTATTCTAAAATTCTAAAATTATCCTTCTTGAGTATTCTCAGAGTATGGTTTCCCCTAATCATCAAACTGAGTAGTGAAAGAATAGGCATAAAAAAAATATTTCATAAAACTGCTGAGGTAGATTAACTCTGTCCACTAGGGATGCTGTGATTTGAAACTTACGACAACTTTACACAATTTTTCTTAAAGACAATAAGTGGTGTATAATTAATTAGAAACTTATTCAAAATTATGAGGGGAAAAGAAACCCAAACAAACAGATTGTTGCGTGAAAAATGGACAGAAGTAAAAAAACTGAAGAATTTCTACCTCAGTTCCAGTCAAAAGCACATATTTTGTTCAAACAGCAAAACACTTCAACATTCTTTGTACTTTTTGTACTTTTCTGTTCGGAATGCAATTGAGACAGAAATACATTGGGAATCACTATGAAATATTACTGATCTTCTTTGATGGAAAATAGGAATTAGCCTCAATTTTCACCTCTTCATTCCATCTACTTTATGTAAGAAGGTAGTTTGTGATGAATGAAGCGAGGTACACCAGGTGTTCTTCGGTTACATTCTGCAAGTCTTCTGCAAAAAACACAGAAAGCAGCATATATACATATATATTTATAGCATTGAATTCTGATGAGATACAATTTAATGCAACCACAAGCTTTTGTTCTCAAATAAATATTCACATAGCGTAACAAATTAGAAGTTCCATGACTATATGGAGAGAGGGATTATTCACTTACTGTCAGATATCTTGTCTCTATCAAATGGCTTCAAGCTAATGATTTCAGTCCTATAAATTCTGGAAAAATTAGTAAACTCCTTCTAAATGTTTTGCTTTTTGGAAAATATAAATACTTTTAACTCTTTAGCAATGTTAAAAAATATCACTTCAGTTTTCAGTTATCAGATAGCTTTGTAGGTGCTTCTTACAAAACACCATTCTCTCTTCTGAAAACAAAATTCATGCTGATTGCAGTTGCAGAGAACATAATTAGAGAACTGTCCACAAGTTCAAAATGCAACTCACATTATATTGCATTTGAAATACTATTACTTCAGAGCTGATTACAGGGCTCAGTACGTGAATACAGGAATTTGAAATCTGACCACAAGTGCTCTGAGCTGATGCATTCTTTTCAGCAGAGTTTGTGAAAAAAGCCATGTGGTTGGACATTAATTACATATATCTCTTTTAAAATCTTCTTTCTGCCATAAATAGGAGAACCTAGATAGTGTATTACCATTTGTTTTTGATTAGAACATTTTGGTTTTACCATTCGGCTGCTGTGACAATCCAAGAAGCTGACAGAAGTTGCAGTTAGTGTGTATTACACATTGTTTATTTTGGGTAGAACTAGTCAAAATAATTCATATAATTCATTATTATTTATGCTACTGAACAGCTAGAAAGCTCAGATCTTGGGCGAGGATCCTCCAATGTGGAGGAGAGGAGAGGAGAGGAGAGGAGAGAGAGAGAGGAGAGGAGAGGAGGCTGGAGGCTGTGCTCTGTAGTGCTTGTTGGGGGGTGCCAGGCAGCAGGGGGCGGCCCCGTAAGTGGGGTTCTGTGCGTCCCCTGGCCTCAGCGGGCGGTTGGAGGGACCCCCTGTAATCAGGCGGGTGTCCCTGGCCCCGGTCTTTCAGAGGCGTGGGGCCAGGAGTCATGGGGCCGCGCGTGTGCCCTCCCTGTCCTCAGGGCTGGGCTCGCGGCCCCTCGGGCCCCTCGGCTTAAGGCTGTGAGCTGGACTGCCTGACTCTAGAATCAGGTTCCTGTTGCCTTGGGGGAAGGCCGAGCTCTGTGACTCCCTGGGTGTGGACCGGCCTGTAAGCAGGCTGCGGGTCTGGGAGCCTTTGTGCTCCCTTCAGCTGGCAGCCTGTGTGGGGTGCCTGCCCCGTTAGTGGGGAGCGCCCCACAACTGGAGAGAAGGAGCCTCCATAGGTCTTGGGGACCAGAGACCCCTGCAAGTGGGGGCCAGTGCTCTGGAGTCTCAGGCAGTTTGCAGTCCAGGCAGCGGCTTGAGCCCCTTGTAAGCAGGGGTGCAGCCTCTTGGCCACTGCTTTGCATGCCCAGCTTCATTTGCCCAGAGGGCCCGGCTCCCAGCATGGCATGGGACTGCGACGGAGGTTGCGACGGTGAGTCAAGCTGAAGGTGGAGACTTTTGGGCAGCTGGGGGCTGCATGGGTGGTGGTATGAGGATCGCGCTGTGGGGCTGTTGGGTGGCGGTTCCCTTTGGGAGCTAGAGCTCCTCAGGCCTGATTGTGTCCTTGTTTTGCAGAAGCCGTGGGACAGCAAGAGCGAGCCATAGGAGTGGCCTCTTCGAGCTCAAGTGTGGAACGGCGAGGCAAGAGCGAGCTTGGAGCTGAAGAGGGACACGAGGGGCCCTCTGGGCAGAGGCTTTTCCAGGCCAGGGCACCTTCAGGGTGCCACGGCTGGCTTTGTGCTGGGTGACCTCCCTGTGTGCAGGGCTGGTCTTTGCTGTGCTTGGCCTTTTGCCGTTGTGCTCCTTTGGCTGCCCAGAGCGAGAGGCAACCCTGTAAAGGAGGGTGAGAGCCCCTGTCTCTGCACCGGAGGGGGGAAACAGAGCTCTCCTGGCCCCCAGCCCAGCTACCCTGTAAGCAGGGCAGGGCTTTTCCCCATCCCCAGCAGCTTTGTGCCTGTTGCTGGCCCCTGGCCAGTGTGAGCCCCTGTACTCGGGGCGTGTCACAGCCCATGTCCCTGTCCCAGGCCTGAAGTACTTCAGCACATCAAGCCCCCTGTAGCCTCCCCTCAGTGCATGGGCAGGTCTAATGCTTTCCTCTCCCGCTCAGCATTAGGAATGGCTCCCTGGAGTAGGTTGGCTGCACAGAACTTGCTCCCTTCTCCTGGAACTGTCTCCCCTCCCCTGCCCCCCTTGCCTTCCCCTTAGTTGGTATGAGTGAGGAAGTGTGCTTGTGCTTTAGCCCCCCCTCCCTTTAGAAACAGAGCAGTGTTGCTTGGACTTCCCCAGGAGGGAAAGAGGAGCTCTGTGCAGCCACAGGCAGGTGCCCAAAATGCACAGGTGGAGAAAGTGTCCGGCCTTGCCCCTGCTTTCTGAGAATGGCCTGAAGCTGCTTAGCGGCAGCATGGGCACCATAACCCACCCGTAGCCAGGGTCAGGCACGCCTATGCTGCCAGCGTGCAGGCCCTGTACTCGGGGCACATGTCAGGACCTTGGCAGCGCCCTTTGACCCCAGGAGCAGCCCCGCCCAGGTCCCTGTAAGTAGGGCTGGGGAGGCTCCTTGAGCCAGGCGACAGCAACGAGCGCTCACGGGCCCTTGCCAGGGGGCAGCTTGCACAAGTGCCTGTGCCGAAGGGCACGGTGCGGCCTTTGGCACCGCTTCGTCTCTTAGAGTCCAGACCACAAACACAACTGAACTCCAACAGATAGAGTATAAAAATATATTGCACTGTCCAGGGAGCAGTAACCATGATTAGATCCTAAATGTAGTCTGTGATGCTCAGTCAATAACAACTGGTTGGTCATGTGCACCTTCCTGAAGCTTAGGCTTCTTTGCTTTTAATTTAGGACTACAGCTGGGCCGTTTATGTTCCTGTGATTTCTTCACCCCTGAATCTTGGACAGTCTTTGATCCAGCCTGGGCATTTTCTCTGCTTCCTTTTGAAACTGAAGATTGAGATGGTTTGACCTGAAAGATTTAAGAGTTCAATTAAAATTCTAACATTGCTTTCCTTTTTTTATCATGTTCCCACACAAGAGAGAAGATATTCATGATGTACATGCATACATGTATACACACACATGCACATATACATGTGCTCCATCACAATTCAAACACTTCTGGATGTTGAATCTTGAAATTCTGTGGTACGAGACTGGCAAGTGCCTACAATTAGAATATTGTTGATATTCTCACATTTCACTGACCATAAAAGCAATGTTTTCAATGCCTTTAAAAAAGAAATAATAATGTCAAAATATTGCCAGGAACTTATCGAAATGAAAAGGGTGTGCTGGGTTAAGCATAGAGACTAGACTGGAGTTTTTTCTGCATTTTTGCTTCTGACATTATTTGGGAAGTGTGTTGTTTACACTACTAACTAAAATGCAATTTGAGGAGGATAGAATGACTGCATTACTACAAAACATGTTTTGAGCAGATGCCAAATGATTAAATTAAGCTCTAATGGAGAAGATAGCTGTAAGGCAAATCAGAACAGATGTAAATACCTTGGAAACACTTTTGCTGTTTGTTATCACCTCCATGGTGATGACGTGTCCCTCGTTTTTCAGCAGCCGGGCTTTGGGTCCCACCTTCAGGTAGGATATTGTGGCAAAGGCTGTGAAGCTGAAATCCTCCCTGCATGAATGAAATCACTGTTACAGGGGAAGGTTGGAGATGGAAGCCAGAGTATGCAGGGGGAAAAATAATCATAGAATCATTAAGGTGAGAAAAGACCTCCAAAATCAAAGTCCAACCAGCAAGCCAGCACTGCCACTAAACCATGTCCTCAGGTGCCACATCTGCATGTTGTGTGAACAGACCCAGGAATGGTGACTCCAGCACTGCCCACCTCAACAGCTCTTTCCATAAGGACAGAGACACATTAACCCTTCTGATGGATGTTCCAGAGAGCAGCCTACATTCTGCTTTATCTATTCAAGTAGACAGTGACTTAGAGCTGCTCCAATACACTCAACATTTACTTAACATAATTCAGTGTGTGGACCTTACACGCACAAAAACACTCAGATGCACAATTGTCAATCTCCTAAAACACATGTAAGAAAATGAGATTTAGCAAAAAAGATCTAAGTCATCAGCTCAACCTATTAATAATATTAAAAAAGCTGTACAAAGAGATGCAAAGGAAAGTTAAGTCAAAATAAAGGAATTAGATCCTTGTAGATATTCTTAAACATAGAAATTATATGAGAAGATAAAACACATAGCACATAGACAGCTTACAGAGGCAGCACTGGTATTAGTTCCACTATGCTTTCTTAAAATTTCTGAGTACCACTTTCCACATTAGCCAGTCCTTCCTGACTTAGACATGGTGTGCACAACCCCATTTGCTCTCCTTTTCCATGGAATGTGAAGGAGATCTGTATGAACTGCAGACTTCTCCAAAGTAATCCTGCTGCAGATTTAAACATTCTACCTGAATACAGAAGACCCCCAGCTTTTTAAAATTGCACGAGATGCAGCATTTCAATTGTTCCTCTGACTTTAGAAATGGAAATATAGCAATGCTTGAAGGGTTTTTAAGAATACATTAAATGCATCTGAAATGAGAACAGGACTACAGAATGTATCCATTCATGTTATACCAAAGTAACAAGAGAGCAAAGAAAGATGACTACTAAATGTTAAAAAACCAAACCAAAGAAAACAAAATCGTTATCTTACATACTTCAGATACTGCTGCAGCAGTAAATGAGCAATAATTCTCTCCAGCTCCTCTCGAGGGTGCTTGGGTGGAGTAACTTCAGGCACCCTGAATTTGGACACACCTTTCCCAGACCAGGCATCGATTAATTTCAGTGGGGTGAGTTTCTCACTCATGCTGTCAGCTTGCTCAAGGATCTTTATTAGGTCCCTGCAGTACCCTGTTACATCCAGCTTCTCACATGCTGCAAGTAAAAGTGATACAAGCACAGGTCAGAACATTTGTTCAGAGTTTTTCTACACCAGGTATTTCTTTAAATCACCTTTTCCCATGTTCCCTGTCCTTTACCTACCATTCTCTCTACAGCAGTTATCACACATTCTGTTGCAGTTGGCAGAATCCCACACTTCATCAAAGTGGTGAGCTATGAGCACCCGGCGACACCTGAGGAGCAGAGAGCAGAGGGCGGCTATGGATCCCAGGTGGGTTTGTCACACCTGCCTTATGCAGCATGAAATGGCAAAAGAGTCCTAGGGACAGTTCAGATCTCAGAACAAGCACAAAGAATTATCAGAGGAAAAATCAGAGAACAGAGGCAGCAACACCAGCATTCCCTATCAGCTATGCCAATACTGGTGTAGGAACAGTTTGGTTGAAGCACAAGAGTACCATCTGCAGTTCCAAGAGAATGAAAAATGGTAAGAACTCATGGTACACTGAGGCCACAAAAGGCTTTACTGGGTTGCAGCAGTTTTGTCCACGGATACACATCTTCCGTGAATATTCCAAATATCACAGTGAAGCAGGTGAAGCAGCAAACACACCTGGATTCCTATGTTGCCATTAAACACTGTAGCTCAGAGCCAAAACCACAGAACTCCAGTATTTCCTCTGACTGGGATCTGAAATCCAAACAGTGTTTGTTGACAGATACTTCACCTCAACACAACCACTTCCAGAATTGTATCCTGAAGCTGGCAAGCTTGCTCCTGTTTTTATAGGTGGTTTTGTTTGGTGATGGGTTCATTTTGGTTTTGTTTCAGGTTTTTTCTTTTGTTTTTTTTTCCAAAGACTCCCTAAAAAGCCCCCCAAAAATTAGCCCATTTAAAAACTAAGCAACCAAGCCACCACAGTAACTTACTTGCTCATATTTTGGCAATAAGATACCATATCGTACAGCTTCTCTTGGCCAACATTTTCCATCACCACCATTGAGCTGATTCTGAATATATCTCCAAACCCATAATACAAAATGCAGTCAGCTTTTTGGTCATCTCTACCTGCAATGCATTAAAATGAACAGATAATGACAATCTCAACCAATTGCCCCTCAAGTTCTTTGATAAACTCTTCTCCACATAGACTCATATCTGTCTTTAAAAAGGTAATGAGATTAACAAGATCAAAAAATCCCAAAACACTGCAAAACGTTTTTGGGAGTGAGTTTGGCCATAACAGGTATTTAATGCTGCTAAACATTGATCAATCCTTAAAATTCCCTGCTCCAGACTCCCCATCCTACTTGTATTGCATACAACGAGTAAACATCATCTAGAGGCAATCTGAGCAAATCACACAGCTCAGGTGCTGTACAAAATAAAAAAAAAAATTGTATATCAAATCTGTGTCATGTTATTCTGCTAAGCCACAGATTTGATAGAAAATCAAGTATTTAAAAAGATGCCAGATAGCCAGTTATTCTTTGTTACACTGCAGTAGAGGCCTGGTCATGAATTCAGTTTATATTTAAAGCCTCTTTACAGAGGCAGTTTCATTACACTCATTGAAAAGTGTCTCAAAGGCAAGAGACTTTGCACAACTGCCTGGAAAACTCAAGGACAGTTTTGCTGGTGTCATGGATGTCAATGGCAACTTGGCCAAAGCCACTTCCCGCAATACCTGCACGTCCACTCTCTTGGTAGTAGTTTTCCATGGACTTGCTCATAGAGTGATGAATTACAAACCTCACATCAGGTTTATCAATTCCCATGCCAAAAGCAACAGTTGCCACTACCACCTGTGAAAAAGAAAAGGATTGAGAAATCATCAAGCTACCAAATCACAATTTCTTTAAACAAGACATAAGTCCATGTAAAGTATTTACTTAACCTGGATTTGATTTGTTGCCCATCCTTTATGAACTTTGGTTTTATATTTAGCATCCATGTTTGCATGGTAAGTCCCTGCCTTGATTCCCAGTTTCTGCAAACTCACAGTAACTTGCTCAGAATCCTTCTGAGAAAAGCAGTAAACAATTCCTGCACAAAAGTGAAAGAGGCCTCATTGTAATGCCTTAAAAAGGCCAAACAATCCCCAATAGTTAAAAACAATAGTGGAAGTTTTATTAGCTTGTGAAATATTTTAAAAGCATTATACAGTTTTTGTGCCTATTAAGTCCACAGTATTGGTATTTATGAAGGAAAATTCTGTTATCAGCTTGGACCTGAAGGCTAGAGAGGAAATACAGGTGCCAATCCATAGAACCATGGAGGCATTCTGTAAATGCTCAAGGAGGACAATGCTTATTAAAGCTTTTTAAAGGGGTGCTATGCCTTATGACATCTATGGCATCTCACCTGAGGTTCAGTTAAATCTGCCTTTTGTCATTGGTCAGGCTGGGCTAAGCCAGGGATTACACACAAAGCCAGGTGATTTTGTATCATCTTAGCACAGTTTGTGCTCAGGAGCTGCTCCTCACAGCCACAGAGCTCCAAGCAGAGACAGGGACAGACTGCTGCTCCAGAACCTGGGTTCTGCTGCCTTGGCAAGATATCTCTCCTCTTTATTTCCACTACAGAGTTTACTGACTGCACAAGTTCAACTTTTACAGTTCTGCTTTTATCTGCAATTCACCCCATAATGCCCATTCTGAGCACTGAGTAACAGATGACTCTTCTGATCAAATATGAAAAAACACATTAAAGATTGCAAGTATCCTGACCCATGGATAGCAAACAATGGGTGATTTATGAACATAGAGATCACCTTTTCTAAGCCTTGCATTTACAATCTTAAACCTTCCTATGATTACCTATGTAACCTTTGTTTTATAGACATCAACATTCCAGTTCAATACTTCAGAAGATACAAGTAAATTGTAAAGATATTTGAACAGTAATGAAGGAAGAGAGAAATTATTCAAGGTATGGTTCTTACTAAATACTATTTATTCTAATGCTGGATGTTTAATGTATGATGAAGGCAGAATTCCTCTTCATGCTTCAAGATCATTTGAAAATATCCCAACATCCTTGCAATGATGAAGATTAAGAAGATAATAAGTGTCTTTTGAGACACTTTTTACCTGACAGTCCTTTGTATCTTCCATTAATAGTCTTAACTATGTCCTCAATGAAATCTTCGTTATTTGAAGGCTTATGCCGAACCTCAAAAACACATTAAGCACACGTCAGAGTTCAAGTGGGCAAACAGTCTGCCAAACAGCTTTGTTTTACTTTTTCCAGTATAATAAACACAACTATTCTGCCATTTAAAAAGAATTACCATATTCTTTTTATGAACAGTCAGATTACAGCTCAAAAAGTCCATTGAAAAATAAACCCAAGACAAAGCCGCAAGCTTTCCCCACCAAGAAGAATAAACAAACCTGTGGCCAAAGTGAAAATACAGCACAACAGAATAATTCATAAGAATTTTTTTCCAACAGGTTGAAGCAGTCTGAGCCTGCTGCCTGCCCCTCTCCCTGCAGCAGACAGCACAACAGCACAAACCAGGAAGCAAGACCTACCTCATAGTAAAGGTTGGGCCTGTTGAAGGAAGCAGTAAAGGTAATGCACTTCTGAACGTGCAAAATGCTCTGAGCATCCTTTAAAACATGATTGGTAGCTGTTGCTGTCAATCCAATTAAGGGAGTATTGGGAAACTGTCTTTTCAGGATACCAAGAGACTTGTAGTCTAAGCAAGAAAAGAAAAATGGAAAAGAAAAAGGTTTCTCCTACCACAAAGGCAAACTTAAAAAAGGCGTTCTTGTAGACAGTATTTAATGGGGTAATACTGCAATAAATGTTATCACTGCTACTACTACAGAACTAATTTATACATCCAACAGAAGTAACAAGCAGCTACACTTAGCAAAAGAGATGTCTTCTACTTGAGTTTTAAAGACTCTATCACAGAATCATTTGGGTTGGAAGACATCTCAAAGGCCATCTTGTTCCAATCCCCTGCCATGAGAAGGAGATCTTCCACTATCCCAGGGTGCTCAGAGCCTCATCCAACCTGGCCTTGGACACCTCCAGGGATGAGGCATGCATAACTTCTCTGGGCAGCCTGTGCCAGTGGCTCACCACCCTCACAGTTCTTCCTAAAACCAAACTCATCCCACCCTCAGTTTGAAGCCATTCCCTCTTGGCCTGTCACTCCAAGCTCTTGTAAAAGTCTCTCCCCAGTTTCCTTTTAGGCTCCCTCCAGGTACTGAAAGGCTGCAATTATCAGCCACAATTCAGAAGGCAAAAATGAATGGAAGTAGAAATTCTTCAAAAGTTAGAAAAATATGTATGGCATTGTATTAACCAACATTCAAGTTATTTTGCAGGTCTGTTGTTACAAAGAGCTTTTGAGTAAACAGAGCTTTTCTAATAAACAAGCAATGTGGAATTTGGATACATAGACCAGGCTGTAAAAAAACTTTTAAAGGTTCAGTACTGACAATCACCTGCTGCCTTTGAATGGAAGTGCAGCCAGAGGTACACATCCAAATTCCACACTGCCTGTTGAACCAGCCTGCTCTTGGCTCAGGCACCAGTTCTAAGCAAAACTGCCAAGAGTGACTTTACATTTAACATTGGGGTTAAATTCAAATTAGGTTTTCTTTCAAAGACAAAGAAACAGCAATCAACATTATTCTGCAGTCTCCAAGACCGGAAAAAGAGTGAAGCGAACTTTCTTTTCCTGTAAGCGAAGGGAATTTGCTTCCAATTGCTTTAGAGGTGATTAAAATATATCTCATAATTTACAAAATGCTGTACCTCTTTCATCAGAAGGGCCAGGGAGTGGTGTACAGAATGACACTTTCTGATAGCAGATTAAAGGTAAATATCATCCATATTAAAGAGGCCATAAAAAAGGTTTGATTTTATAAAGCTCCAATTAAAGTAAGCAGAATACTGACAGCAAAATCTATGTTGAAATCATCATTTGCATGACCTTAGCGCCTGCATGATTTGTAAATTAAAGTCCTTGAGCTAACACAGGTGTGTGTCATACATTAAGAATGCACTTCACCCAGAAAGGAAGCAGCTGGCTCATGACTGACAGACTGCTGCCTGAGCAGCCCTGCAGAGGGATTTCTGAGGCCTTATTTCAGGCCCAGCTCATGACTGACTGACTGACTGCTGCCTGAGCAGCCCTGCAGAGGGGTTTCTGAGGCCTTATTTCAGGCCCAGCTCATGACTGACTGACTGCTGCCTGAGCAGCCCTCAGAGGGGTTTCTGAGCAGCATACCAGGCCTGAAGTCGTGGCCCCACTGACTGCAGCAGTGCACCTCATCCACGGCGATGCGAGCCAGGCACCCAGCCTGGTAAGCCTTCTCCAGCTTGGACATGAACATTTTGCTCTTTGCAATCTTCTCTGGGGTCACATAAATGAGCTTCAGCTGGGAATTCCTCTTCAGCATTTCTGTGTGCACCCACTTCACGTGTTCCTGCTCAAAAAAAACACACAGCAGGGGCTGACAAACTGGGACAACACACTGGAGTGCTTTGTGCTAAGGCTCTTAGGAGGTGATGAGCAACTCATAAGGTGTCATTAACAGAGACTGATAAAGTGTTCCACAGCACTGACCACTATAAGCCTTTGTAGAAGATCCCTGTATATGAAATGGTCATTTTAGTACTTAGAAAATCTGTACCGGAACTTTGAAGAAGCAAAGTGTTGAATATATCTTTGCTCCATTAGGTGGTATCAATATTTCCCCAATAAACTGTGATGTACCAAACATCCCTGTGAAACTAAAAGTGTAAATAATTCCTTGTACACTACAGTACTTTTTATTACTGAGTTTTCAGAGCTCTCTGCATCAAAGCAGGCTTCAAGTTTGGCACATTGCATCAAGCCAGAGAGTTATCAAATCCAGTGTCACGTGCAAGTTAATGATCACAGCCTCCTGCTAGTCAGGAAAATAACTGCTGAAAAAGCAACTGTCTAGTAAGAGACTGGGAAATGAGTTGCTTCTGGGCCTCTGGATCAAACAGCTCACCACCCTAGAGTAAGAGATAAATAATTATATGTAAAAGACTGCACTGCTCAACATGGTAAAAGCAGACAAAAATCACCTACTCCAAGTCTAGAAACTGAGTAAAAATCTACAACCCATATCAGCCAAAGGCACTTCACACCCTCTAAGCAGCCCCAAGAAATCTATTTATTCCACACATGTGTTGGTTCCCATGTGTTGTTGTCACTAAAACATGAACACAAGACACTTAACCACCTTTCCCACATCACAGCACCCTCCTGGCCAGATACTGTTGCTAGAACAGCCTTAGCTGATAAATCTGCCTCATCCATTCCATATTCACAAGTAACTACACAGAGCGGAGACACCAGCACATTGACCACACACCTTGCTGCTTGAGGCATTTAACAAAGCTGCAGAGATACCAAGCTGTTCCAAAACCATCAGCTGATCTTCCATGAGAGATATCAAAGGACATATCACCAGTGTGAAACCTGTAACAATCAACCATTGTGCAGTTCAGATGTCACAAATATCTCCTCTAATTCTTTATACTGATGCATCAGCCCTGCTCTGAAGAAATTGCCAAATGTAAGCTCAAGCTTCATGCACAGCAGGGGATTCCCTCCTAGACAGCTGACAAGTGAGTGCCAGATCACACAGGGATAATTCTTACTAAATGCCCACAACACACACCTCCTCTTAGGGTCTAGACCACAAACACAACTGAGCTCTAACAGGTAAGAGTATGAAAATATACAAAACAAAAGCTGGATATCTGTGTCATGTGGTGCTGATTTGCCACAGAACTGAGCAGTGACAGGGAGTGGTAAATTTGGCCTTTGTAAATAAGTCAACTTCCAATGCAACTGGATGAGTTATTAAAAATAAAGCCAACCAAACAAAACCAAATCGATCAAACAAAACCCACACCAAATAATGTTCATTCTCCAAATAACTATAAAAGGGAGAAAATAAGTCTATTTCTTTATATCATGTCCTTTTTTTTCCTTACATACCATCAGAACAGACAGCTGGTAACTGGTAACAAAGGCTCTTCCCACCACCTGTGGGCATGACAAGAAATATATCCTTCCCTGCCATTGCAGCATTTACTGTTTCAAGCTGCAGTGATCTAAACTTCTGGAGTTTAAATTTGCTCTGCAGTGCAGTTTTTATCTTCTCATACCATGGAAAATCTGTTAAGGGAAAAAAAAAAAAACCTCAACAAACACATTTCATAAGCAAATTAAAATATAAGAAGAAGGGGTAATTTATGTATTGAATAACTGAATCTAGCAGTGACACAATTTTAGATCTGGGAAGTTTTTAAGGATTCAAAATGGCACAGAAAAAGCTCCACACAACCTGAGTCTGTATACACCATATTCTAAGGTGGACCTTTGAAAACTCAAATTGTAAACACAATTCACCTCCAGGCAAAAGCTCTCATTGGACATGGATGTGAACTAATGTGAAAAACTGAAAACAGATGAACTTCAGAGTGCTAATGAGCATATTAACTTATTAGTCCAAAATAACTAGAAATTAGAATCCCACCCTGAAAATAAATAAAACCAGACACTGAGCCTTACAGTAGTTACTCAAATGCTTCCCTCATACAAATGCAGCAATTACAAATAGCATAAAGAAGGAGGGATACAATTTTCCATATATTCCATCCATAATAAGCATTTATTAAAAAAATAAAGAGGGGGAAAAGTTGTTTAATCTTCCCCAAAATCACCACTCCAACATGCTTATAATAGGTTTTTCTTTTCTTCAATAAAGACCTAAAGACTGCATTTTAAAAAGATGTAATCCTGTAAAAACTTAAATTATGCTTCCTGATACATAATTTTGGTACTATTAAAACTAAAATGCAGAAGAACTGTGAGAGCTCCACGTTACACCACGTGCAAGGCAAGAATTAATTCTGGGACTTGAGGTGACATTGCAGAGAAATTTACAAAGAGCACGGTTAAAATCCAAGGCTCTGTGAAGCCAAGAGAAGTCTCCCACTGGCCTCCACGAGCTTTAAACTGGGAACAAATTTAGTTGCTGCTCTTAATACACACACAGCATCTGACTGCAAAGACATTAATTTTCAAAGCACAGGAGGTGAGAATCAAGCATAGAACTACACAAACCAAATGATTTGTTCAATAGCATAATTTGCAATGATAAAGTATCAATATTCTTACTATTCTTACATATGCATAATACTTCTCAAATACAGATAAATATGGATTCAACTACAAGATTAATTTCGTTTTTTAAAAAGCCAAAAAAAGCTTATATATATGATAGATATAGGCATTTACAAATTGAAAATTAAATTAAAAAGGAGAAAAAAGAAAATCAAAATATCTAAGTCATATGTGGCAAGGCATAACTTGGCCAAGAAGCAACAACTATTCAGGACTTCAGTTAATGTCTAACTTGGAACACAGCAGCCCTCCCAACACCACGAGGCACTTGCCACTTGCACTAATTCTACAATAATAATGTATTCTAGGTTATTTTTGGCAGTCAGCACCTATCTAATTTGCATTAATTTGGTAAGACAGTGAGGCTACATAACCCATCACAAACACTACCAATGTCCTACCCACTCAAGCAAGAGGAAACACAAAACCAGCATAAACCAATTCTAAGTCCAAATTTGTCCTTATCAAACCCTGAAAAATTCCAAAGCAATTTGTTTTAGAACAGAAACAAGGAGAAGTATTGCAGTATAAGCATTTAGCATACAAGTATTGCAATAAGAATTTACTCTGGGATTCTAAGAGCAAATCAGATCAAATTGTGACTTTAAAACAAGCAAAGAACTAAAGCAGTTATAACAGGCCATTCTGACAGAACATATAATTCTGCCCAGAACAACTTGATTAGTGTTTAGGAATGTCCAGTGAGACAAGTACAAACATTACCCCATTACCCTGGCATGTCAGCCAGCTGATTAAAATTAAATAGGACAACATCATTATCCAAACAAAATTCTGTATAAGTGCATTTTCCCCTACTGGATTAGTTCACCTTTCTGTTAAAATATTAGACTTTGACTCTGCAAACCTTTTTTGTTCCATTCCTCTGCTGAGGTTTCAGTGTCTTTACTTCCACCTGCCTCCAAGTCTCCTGAGGACTGTTTTATCAGATTCTTTACTCTCATCTTCTTTTGCAGGAGCTCCTGCTGCTTATCCACGAGCTCCTGTATCTGCATCTCCACTGCTTGCAGCTCATTCTCAATGGACACCAGCACCTCCTCTAGCACTGCAGGGAGAGACAAGGAGAAGGCACAATAGACACCACAGCCATGTGCTGATGCCACTTTTAATTGTGTTATTTGTACTCCAGCCATTGATCAAGCTGTTAAGAAAGGCTTTATTTACATGTGAGAACCAACATTAACCCCAGCAAATTAAACTCCTCTGGAGTTGTAGACAGGGCCATTAGCAACAAGCCATGTTCATGCACCAAGATCTCCCTCCTCCACAGAACAAGAGGATGTGCTGAGCAATAGGGTTTGGGTGTAGAGGGAAAATGTTTTATCCATCCTTCACACAAGAAAGAAGTGAAGCAAATGCTCCCCAAAAGCTTGGGTCACACAAGTGACTCTTTGGCAGGAATTGCCTCTTTCCATCCCAATATGCATGTGTGTGAATTGCAGATTGTGTTCTAGAATCCAGTCCCTGGAGCCTAAAAGAATAATTAACACATACACCTGCATGCCAAGCATGTACTCCAGAGCCAGGTCAGAAAAGCATCAGAAAGAATTACTTCCTCCCCCACACCCAGAAAACTCAAGAGATTTTGGCCCATCCAGAGCAGATATGGTAGTATGGTTATGGAAACAAAAATGCGTGATATGGAAAAAATATCTTCATTTCAAATAGCACAAAATGGTGACAAGTGACTTCCTAAATGCCCACTGCTACTCAGCAGAAAACAGTTAAGAGTATCTTAAAATATGAAGCACATTTTAAAAATATTGAAAACCAAGTAATTTCATTGACAAACTTGATTTTCATCCTACAATAGCTTGGGTTGGAAGGGACCTTAAAGCTCATCTCATGCCAACTCCCCTGCCACTGGACCAGGTTGCTCAGATCCCCATCCAACCATGCCTTGAACACTTCCAGGGATGGGACATTTTGGTTTAGTTTCACCTAAGATATAAAAAGCTATCCAGTAAAAGAATTTTTTCTTCAAATCTTAAGTATAGTAGCAGAGATCCCACAAGCTCTTTTATGCATACATTAAATTAATGTAAAAAACATCAGGTGATTGTATCTTGTTAGCTAAGAGGCAGCAAAATGAACATAGGGACTATAAATCATGGATTACCTGCAACAGCTGTCATCTTTGGAGATTCAAGAATGTTATCTTTAGGAGATCTTATTTAACCAAGCAACTGTCACTGAAAAGAAAATGAAATAAATACATTTTAAAATATACATTATAAGTAAACCTTCTCAACTTAGAACAAATTTTCTGCAGGGGACTCTTCATTACCAGAGCTGTTGATGTAACAGTTTAAGCACTGGTGAATTTAATTTGCTCACTAGATGACAACTGCTTTTTCCCTCCTGCAAAATGGATAAACACAAACGCACAACTAATTCCCAAGGCCACAGCTCACCAGGCTTCTAAATGAATCCAAGTGAAGTTTAACCAAGTAATACATTTCCTGCAAGAGGAATCCTCTAAGGCAGACCACACACTCATCCAAGTGCTCATTGCCATTTTTGATCTCTTCAAAGCTTATTTTACAGAAAAGTCTGGACACAATATTGTGCCCCTTAGAAAGGCAGCCACCATAACACCTAGAGGATCTGTTAGGAGGAAGTAAAAGTGCTGTTTGGTTTAGAGAAGGGGAATCAATTTTGAATAATCATCAGTGAAAGGAACACAGAATTGAATTTATTGGGTCATTATTTGAACAACAGTTTTTGTCACATTGTACCTTAATAATACCAAACTCAAGAAATTGATATTTTCTGTTATTGCATCCTGAGCTATTTATTACATAGATGGAAGCAAAGTCCAATGAAAGATGAAAAGGAATAAACTCAACATTACAATAAATACTGGGGGGGAAAAGATTCCTCACTACCAGCTAATTCCACCACAACAGGATCTTCCCACTCCTATAAATGGAAGGGGGAATAGATATTAATAATGATGTGTGCATAAAACACTTCCGCATCACCCAGGGCCAAGGCCAGACCCAGACGCCTCTTAGTCACCTCCAGGGGCGGCGACTCCACCACCTCCTGGGCAACCTGCTCCTGAATATTCCTGTGGGAATATTCAGAGGCGTACAGTGTGAACATTATACAAATACATCTAGCGAGCGTATACAGTGCAATATTCCCTGCATCCCTCACCCTCACGCCAGCCGCGGGCACGGCGCTTGCCAGGCCTGAAGCACCTGCTCGGTGGGGCTGCGGGACGGGGCAGGACAGCCAGACGGACGGGCAGGCAGGCAGGGAAGGCCCCGTTCAGCAGGTGCAGGACGGGGCAGGCCGGATGGATAGATGGATGGAGGAAGGAAGTAAGGCCGCCAAGGCGAGCAGGAGCAGCGCCGCGCAGCCGTGTCCTCCCGTGCAATGGGCTCAGCCGTGGGTCTAGCCGACAGCTCCCACAGCTGCCCCGAGGGCTAGTGCCGGCCGCACTCCCGCATCCCTTACCTTTTATCCCTCATCCCTGACCCCTCACCCCACTCGGCTCCCGCCCCGCGGCCCGCTCCCACCTGCGCCGCGCGCGCCGGGCCCCGCCCCTTCCGCCGCCCGCCCTCAGCCACTGGCGCGCGGGGCCCGGCGCGAGCGCCGCCGCTCCGCCAATCAGCGCCGGTCGCGGGCCGTGGGCGGGGCGGCGCTCCCGCGCGGCCGTACAAAGCGGCTGCTGATTGGCGGCCGGCGCGACCAATGGGTGGGCGGCTGGCCTCATGCGGCGGAGTGCGTGCTTCCGGAAGGCGTGGCCGCCGCCGCCGCCGGTGCTGCCCGCGCCGCCCGCGCCGCTCCCCGCCGCTCCCCGCCGCTCCCCGCCAGGCAGGAATTGTCCGCAGGGATGTGGGAAGCTCCCCCAGCCTGGGGAGCCCCGGTGTGCCCGGCCCTTGGCGGCCCGGAGCTGCCGCTTGCCCGGTGAGAGCGGCTGGCGCTGATTTAGAGAAATAAACCCCCGCAGGGCACGGCCATGGAAACAGATCTGCTCTGTAATTGCACAAATTTTCGCGTGTGTACGGTAGTTCCGTACTCTGACCTACACACCCCTAACCCCTCTTTCTTAAAAATAATTTTAATAATTTTTTTGGCTGTCCCAGGAGAAAACACGAACCAAGCTCAGCCCCAGGGCAGCAGTGCTGCAATATAAGTATGTTTATCTGTGTACAAGTCCGTTTCCAGAGGTTCAGAGCTGATAAGGTTATTTTGAAGCAGTTTATGAAACGCTTTGAAAAGAGAGTGAGTTACTCATAACTGCAGAGGGCTGGCAGAGGGCTGGCTCTCTGTGCCCTGGCCCAGAGGTCAGGAATTCAGGATCCCTGCAGGAATTATTCTAAAAGACTGTGCTGCAGCCCAGCTGGAGGCTACTGGGATGTGCTCCTTTTTGTTAGTCCTGCTCAGTTTTTATAAGCTCCTTGTTTTAGAGCTGTGTACCTCATCCAGCTCTCTGCGAGCCCAAGCTCTAAAAATAAATTAATCTGTTTCTCGGTCTCAAGGATTTTGATGGTTTTAAAGTAACAGTAACTGGATGTAATTTTGCACCTGTAGAATGAAATGACATGGGTAGTAGTTTGATGAGGACTGTTTTGGCTGTTAGGGCTGCAGAGCAGCGCACAGACTGTGTTTTGGAGACAGTGTTTTCTGGTGATGTCAGGGTCCCTCTACTTGGCATCCCTTCCCCCCAACAGCACCACTTGTCTTGGTCTGTGTCACCTTGCTGAGCAAGGCACATTGAAAATGGGAGTTCTTCTCATTGGCTTGGGGCTTTATAAGTCTTGCATTGCTTAATAGCACCCTGAACATGATCAGTTTACTAAATAGGATATAAAATATCCAGGAGAAATCAGCATTTCCTCTGTGCAAATGAAACCTGTAAGCAATTAGGCACTGCAGTGCAGTAAAAAAATGTGCATCCACCAAGTGGGTGTGTCCAGAGATCCCATGATCACAGTCTGATCCATCAGGTAGCCTTTGGAATATTGTGACAATAGTCCTTTACACTGTGGCTGCAGTTCTTGAAGGTATATATATGTGTGATTGAAATAAATGTTGTGTCTCCAAATTCTCTTCAGTCCTTATCCTTCTGTTATCCTCAAGTAGTGTCTCTACAAAACCAAAGTCATGTATTAAGACATACTGCTTGTCACCAGTAGTTTTATTGTGTTCAAGTCTGAAGATGACTCTCATCATGGTTTCTGTTTCTCTACAAGCTGGCTGCAGAATTCCCATCAGAAGACATTTTTCTAGTGACAGCTTCCCCAATTATAAAAGCTGTAACTAATTTCAAGCAGGTAAGAGAGACTTCATTTTCCTTGCAGTAAGAAATGTTCAAAGTTTATTTGTGCAGGTAATTCAGAATCCAGTGGTGAAGATGCTCATGCCTTTGAGCTTGTTTTTATATTAGTGTGATTGCAGTGGTGTTAGTAAGACTGACAGGCTATTTTATAGTGATCAGCATTTGTGAATATATTCACACCATTCAGGCAAAGCTTAAACCATGTACTTACAGGACTGAAGTGTGTTCAGAGTTACTGAAGCTTTATTTCACTGCTTTATTAGTGACTGACCTCTTATAAGAAGCACTGGAATGGTATCATAGGCTTGCTCATGTTAGAATTTGGGGCAGAAACAGCAAAAATAGGGATAGCCTTCTGAGGAATTGCTTTGAGCTTTGTCTACTTCAGCAGCTGCTGATTGAGTGACATCTTTCCTGCTGGTTTGAAAAAAAAATCAAGTGCATGCATGAATTCAGATTTGTGGCTAATAGGGTGAAGAAGCTGAGTCTGAGAGCTCTCCATGAGATTGTTGGAGTAACACCCAACTACAGAATGCTTTCTGAAAGTGCTGAGTGTCCAGCAAAGACATCTGCACAGTGCAGAGATATAAAGTCTGTAATTCATATCAGTGGAAATTTACATAGCTGAAGAATAACATTAAGAATGCACTTCACCCAGAAAGGAAGCAGCTGGCTCATGACAGACTGACTTCTGCCTGAGCAGCCCTGCAGAGGGGTTTCTGAGGCCTTATTTCAGGCCCAGCTCATGACTGACTGACTGCTGCCTGAGCAGCCCTGCAGAGGGGTTTCTGAGCAGCATACCAGGCCTGAAGTCGTGGCCCCACTGACTGCAGCAGTGCACCTCATCCACGGCGATGCGAGCCAGGCACCCAGCCTGGTAAGCCTTCTCCAGCTTGGACATGAACATTTTGCTCTTTGCAATCTTCTCTGGGGTCACATAAATGAGCTTCAGCTGGGAATTCCTCTTCAGCATTTCTGTGTACACCCACTTCACATGTTCCTGCTCAAAAAAAACAGCAGGGGCTGACAAACTGGGACAACACACTGGAGTGCTTCGTGCTAAGGCTCTTAGGAGGTGATGAGCAACTCATAAGGTGTCATTAACAGAGACTGATAAAGTGTTCCACAGCACTGACCACTATAAGCCTTTGTAGAAGATCCCTGTATATGAAATGGTCATTTTAGTACTTAGAAAATCTGTACTGGAACTTTGAAGAAGCAAAGTGTTGAATATGTCTTTGCTCCGTTGTGTGGTATCAATATTTCCCCAATAAACAGTGATGTACCAAACATCCCTGTGAAACTAAAAGTGTAAATAATTCCTTGCACACTACAGTACTTTTTATTACTGAGTTTTCAGAGCTCTCTGCATCAAAGCAGGCTTCAAGTTTGGCACATTGCATCAAGCCAGAGAGTTATCAAATCCAGTGTCACGTGCAAGTTAATGATCACAGCCTCCTGCTAGTCAGGAAAATAACTGTTAAAAAGCAACTGTCTAGTAAGAGACTGGGAAATGAGTTGCTTCTGGGCCTCTGGATCAAACAGCTCACCACCCTAGAGTAAGAGATAAATAATTATATGTAAAAGACTGCACTGCTCAACATGGTAAAAGCAGACAAAAATCACCTACTCCAAGTCTAGAAACTGAGTAAAAATCTACAACCCACATCAGCCAAAGGCACTTCACACCCTCTAAGCAGCCCCAAGAAATCTATTTATTCCACACATGTGTTGGTTCCCATGTGTTGTTGTCACTAAAACATGAACACAAGACACTTAACCACCTTTCCCATATCACAGGACCCTCCTGGCCAGATACTGTTGCTAGAACAGCCTTAGCTGATAAATCTGCCTCATCCATTCCATATTCACAAGTAACTACACAGAGCAGAGACACCAGCACATTGACCACACACCTTGCTGCTTGAGGCATTTAACAAAGCTGCAGAGATACCAAGCTGTTCCAAAACCATCAGCTGATCTTCCATGAGAGATATCAAAGGACATATCACCAGTGTGAAACCTGTAACAATCAACCATTGTGCAGTTCAGATGTCACAAATATCTCCTCTAATTCTTTATACTGATGCATCAGCCCTGCTCTGAAGAAATTGCCAAATGTAAGCTCAAGCTTCATGCACAGCAGGGGATTCCCCTCCTAGACAGCTGACAAGTGAGTGCCAGATCACACAGGGATAATTCTTACTAAATGCCCAAAACATACCCCCTATCTCTACCTATATGACCATGGTTGTGTGGCTTCTGGTAGTGATAAGCCACAAGAAAAGGGGATGTTTCCCACAGTCCTCTCATTTGAAGCTGTTGAGAGTAATCTGACTGGATCTGTAATTTTTTTGCAGATAACAATAGCAAAGCAACTGGTAAAGACAAGGTCATTTGACCCTAAAATTCATAATGTGAACTCTGCCTCAAAATTTTTAGGATGGAGTTTTCATAAAATATTTTCCTACTTTTAGAGAAGTGGAGATCAAACAAAGCACAACTTGACTTTTAGGTAAAAAACCCCAATCAGTTTTAACATTAAACTGAAACCTCAGATTGTACCAAAGTAAAGTAGAGCTCCCAGGGAAGTAATTCACTGATAAATGGGAGTAAAGTTGCAATTTGGGACCTTGGATTCTTTAAATTGCTAATATATGCTCCTACATACAACATCCTCAAACACTGGTTTATGAGCATGAATTCTTTTTGTTCCTTGCACTTGATGGGATTGAAATATGTTCCTTGCATTTGCTGGGCCTTTGAAAAGGCCAGATAAACTCCTAAAGTGGGCTGTGTATAACTGTTGTCCAAATCAGCTCCTCTGACCTCAAACTGATGAGATTTGTGGATTTTCCAAGCTCAGTTAAGCCTGTTCAATAACTGCTGCCACAAGCTGCTACTCCAGCAGGCTCTGGGAATGCAGGGATTGCTCCCATCTTCTGGTGGGACAGCAAAGGCCAAAAATGACAGTGGCTCCATCCCCTGAGAAAATTCAAGTCTAGATCCCTCTACACCCAGTGATGTTTGTAACTCCTCTGCTTACACAAAATGCCTGTGAAGATCAACAACACCTTTGCCCATCATGAAATTTATCCTGCTTTTTTTCCAAAATGTGATTATTTACCAAAGTGGGCTGTCCTCATGTTGGATTTTTTGAGCCTCTGTGCATTAAGTCCTGAAGTATGTGGAGTTTATTTTACTGAGAAGAATACTTTTGGTGTATAGTGAAAGCATTTGGCTTCTGACTGCTGGCTCTGGTTCCACCAGTTGAAACATGAGGTGGTTGAGGGTTATTTTTAGCTCTTAGATATTCTTTAGGGATGAACACATCAGCTGAAAAAACAAACAGCCGTGGTGCTCCTGGGTAATTTATAGCAATTTTTAAGTTAGGAGAAACCTGTTATCTCATACTACAGGCTGAAAACCTGTCCATTCATTGCTGCATGGTGATGGAATTTGGTTGGGACACTGATATGCTCTGAGGAAATGGATCCACAGCATCCAGGTAGCCCTGAGCTGGGAAAGGCTCAGATACATGTCCTAAGGAGTTATGTAACTTTTCCTTTTCTCATCCTCTACTAGCACAGGCACAGAGTCAGAAAGAATTTTTTTAGTACACTCCACTTGTTCTTTAATTTAATTTAATTTAAAAAATTAATCCCACCAGTGTTGGAATTCATCATTTTACAGAAAGCAGAAACTCTGGGTTTATTTTCAGCAAGATGTTTCTAAATTCTAAATAATATATATAAATGAGAAGTTGTTTTTTTTTATATATAACACACTTCATTGCTTGTAATTTAAGTGCACATTTACATCAGTCTAGATGCACAATGCAATCCAGCCTGGCTGTGACTATAAGACAGAGAACCCATCACCTCTCCTGTGAAGTTGTGTCACTGCTGAGATGTTTCCAGGCCTCAGGATCACTGCTGGATTCATTACACATGTACTAATTTTAAATAGACCTTTTCTCATATAAAACTGAGCCCTGCCACTGCAGGTGATGGAGGATGGCAGTGCACCTCTGTGAGCAGCCTGTCTGGCTCTCAGTATGAACTGCTGTGCCATGCAAGAGCCATAGATTTGCAGGGGAGGGAAAGGAAATACCTTTATGACCGCATGCTATCCATTTATACTCTGAGTCATTAAAATGATTGATTCTTATAAAAGTTATCTTTGCTAGCAGAGGAATATGTGGGCAAAGAACGACTGAGGGAGCTGGGGTTGTTCAGCCTGGAGAAAAGGACACTCAGAGGTGACCTTATCACTCTCTTCAGCTTCCTGAAGGGTGACTGTGGTGAGCTGGGGGTCGGTCTCTTTCTCTGGGCAACAACAGACAGAACAAGAGGACACAGTCTCAAGCTGTGCTGAGGGAGATACAGGCTGGAATTAAGGAGGAAGTTTTTCACAGAAAGAGTGGTCAAATACTGGAATCATCTACCCAGGGAGGTGGTGGAGTCACCATCCCTCGATGTGTTTAAAAAAAGACTGGATGTGGCACTTGGTACCATGATCTAGTTGAGGTGTTAGAACATGGGTTGGACTCGATGATCTTAAAGGTCTCTTCCAACCTAGAAATTCTGTGATTCTGTGAATGCTCCCTGTGACAATCAGTGTGCTTTGGATTGGACTCAAAGCACACGTATTATTCAAACTTAACTTTCCTTCACTTGTACTGCATGATTTGCCCCCAAAAGAAAACATCTGACTCTCCATAAAACTGCAGGTGATGGCAAAATTCCTGTCAAGCACTGGAGGTCCAGTGTGCTCCTCAGTTAATTGTAAATTACTCTGGAACCTGCTAGGCAAAAATGAGATTTTGTTCCACCTGTGGCCCACCAGTGAATATGGAACAAAAGTCTATTGTCAGTAGACCAGATTTATTGCAGAGTGTCCTTTCCATCAATGGAAAAATTTAGGGGACCTATAAATCAAAAAAAAATTTGCTACACTCCACTGTGTCCAAACATTCAACTTCCAAAAAAGTTGCCTTTCTGCTTGTCAGTTTTAATTATAGAATACCTTATAGCTGACTGTAAGTTATTTTCTGTAAGTGTTAAAGGACCTACTGAAGGAAAATGAAGAGCAATGGAAGGGCAGAATGAAGGACAGATGAATTTCATAAAGCTGTGGTTCAGTTCATGCACACACATTTAGGTTTTCTTTCGATGGAAATGAAGTTACAGGAAGGGGATGATTCAGAACAGATCTCACTCTGATGTGGCACTAAGGACTGAAGGCCCTGAACAAGGAAGTAGGAATTGCTCCCAGATCCTGCAGTTTAAATTAGAAGAAAATAGATCTTGCTATAGCAGTAAAGAAAGCAAACTCCACCAGTTCACCCAGTTAAATCCACTTTTGCTCAAGCACTCTACAGGCTAATGCAATTCAGACCCTGTGTCATTCCATTTCTCAATCATTTCATTTCACTTAAACACATTTTGCTAGTCACTATTTGTTTTTGCAACCATAGTGATGGAATATATTTGTTGGTGACATAAGCAGGTGCCTGGCTTTGTCAAATTTCAATAAATCAGAACATCTCTTGTCCATAATACTATTAATTGAAATTTAAGCAATTTTTGTTCTGGTATCAAATCCCAAACCTCTAAATTTGGGATTGGCTAAAAAGATGTGAGAGTATTTATCCACAGTTCAATATTTCTGCCCATATTTTGCTAATAGTTTTGTCTGATTTTTTAGGTTATTGTCATTTGGTAACTGTAGTTCATATTTCCATTGAATTTTTGTCTTCTCCTGTAGGACAATTATAGATGTAATCTGTTATGATATTCTTATGACAGTGACATCTGATACTTATTGCACTAACAATTGATACTTAGAATATATTTGTTGACTCATTTTAAGCTGTCATTTTCCTTCAGTGCTGTTGGAAATATCCTTATAACCAAAGAATTCTCAGGTTCAGAGAAAGTTGCTTTCATTACAAAATGCAATTATCCCCTACCTTTTATTACAGGAGACATCAAATCTTATTTGGCTTTTATTTTTAGGTGTCAAAATTTTTTTCATCATTCTCTGATTATATTTAATTCTCTTCACTTCTTTACAAGTAACCACAGACTCATGAAAAATCATTAAATTTTACATTTGCCTCAGCTATTTCAGTATTGCAAAATTCTGTGTAAAATATACTCTTAAAAACGCTGATAAGGAACTTTAATACTTCTAAACTGTGTTTCAGAGGAGAGAACAATTTATCCTCTGTTCTTCATACAAATTAATCACCTTTTAATCCATAACAGCATCCCACCCTATGGCTACAAATGTCTTGAACTGCCTCAAGGGATTGTGTATTAAAAAGGAAGAACCTTTGCTGATATATTTATATATTGGTATCATTTTTATTTATTATCAGTCTCAAAATGCCACCACACAAAGAACACGTTTTAAAAGAGAGACATGCTTGAACTCCATCACATCAATATGAACAGGACTGAATAATTATTTGATATGGCTGAATATTCAGCCATAGAAATGACACAGTGGAAGTCGAAATAGCAATAATTTGTAGGACTGTCATATATGCCAGTGGCAAAAAGAAAATTTTTAACCAGGTTGGAGGAACTGAGAGGTAGTCTCTAGTTTTTGTCTAAATATTTTTGTAGTGGGTGCCCACAGCTGGCACTCTTGATTCTGGTCCTTCACCTTCCTCCTTCCAGCTGTTTGCTGCTGTTTTATTTATGCTTTCCTAAGGAGATATTGAAATGGAGCTAGGCTTGGAACAGGAGCTGATTACAATTTCAGTTTGGTTTCAGTTTTTGGCAGCTGAACCTGAAGACTTCTGGAAAGCTTGAAAAATATATATGCAAAGGAGGCTACTAAAGCCATTAGTCAATTAGGAAACATCCCCTTTTCCCAACCACACAGAGTGGAATAATGAATAACATGGACAAAACTACCAGTGATGTCAATTGTTTTCACTGCGTTGAAGTTGATGATGAGACAATAACTCAAATTTATGATCTGAACTCTTGCTCCTCTCCATTTCCCATAAGTAGATGTATTAAAAGGACATGGAATTTAAAACAGGAATGACATGTGTCCATGGAATCAACTGAAGCATATTGAAGGAACTCCATTTGTTATTAAAATTTAATTGGAAAGATAAGATGCCAGCAAAATTACTGGGAAAATGTAATTTTCTTTCTTCCAGAAATATTATTAAATACTTACAGCATAACAATCCACGTGGTAGATTCCTAAAGGATAATTTCCTTTCTCTGCTGCTCTATAGCTCCTTCCATTCCAAGTACTGCATGTTTCTTTTATTTATTTTCCTTTTATACCATAAAACCCCCCTGTCACTCGCTATATTTTATTAGGATACAAAACAGCCCACTCAGCAATTGTTTTGCATTCACACCTTGCATTTGAAAAGAGGAAAAAAAAGCTGCAGTACGAAGTGCAGCTGAGGACAGGCAATATAATCTGTCTTACTTGTGTTTCACTCTATGGAAAATAACTGGCACTATTAATGAAGTCAACTGCACTTCATCCTAAGCAAAGATGGCAGAGCTCAAGTGCTTTTAAGGTAGAGAGAAATGAAACTGGATAGATTTAAATTGTGAACACAGGAAAAGGTTAAAGAAATTTTTTTCCCTCTAGTTTTGAAAAATGTTTAGCCTGGAAGATACAATAGACACATGATTTCCTATCTCAGGGAGTGTCACCCTTAAGGCTTACATATCCCAGGATTATAAAGGTATCATTGTATATAAGAATATTTCAGTTCAGACATCAAAACTAAGGAGATTGGCGCCATGCCTATGTACTTTATATCTAAATTATCTCCCCTTTATCTAAAGCAAAGTCTTACACACTTTTTTCATTTTCTCTTGAGCAGTTACAAAGAAATCATATATTAGATTGATCTAAAGGAGTAATAGTGATGTTTTTATAGACAGGTTCCTACTGACTATTACTTGTTTCCTGAAACCGGTGACCTGTGCAGGTGAAAATACAAAGTGTACAAATGATGTAAGCTGATGGGGGGAAAGAGGACACTGATTATTGATGGGGGGATGTAGGACACTGACCATTGCCACCTGTGATTCCATAACTCTCAGAATAATCTCATACGTGAGATTTATGGCCAGTATTGCTATCACAGTCATGGAGATAAAAGTGAAATCTGTCTTCTGTGGATATTTAACTTGCCTCATCCATTTTACCAGCAGCTTTTTTTTTTCCCAATATTTTTTCCCTAACATTTTATAAAATTAATTCAGTATTGACAATGAAAATCATATTGCAGTAACCAGTAGAGTCTCCACAATTAAAAATTAAATACTACATTAAAATACATACAAATAATGAATTTAATTAGGAAAGGAAAAGAGGCTTGAAACAGAGGCTGGATTTGAAATAATGTATTCTTATGTCAGCCTCAGGAAATCTGCCCAAGGTGGAAGGCCCTATGTGACCGTGTTCACAGGGGTCTGAGGATGAGGGAAGAGATGAGGATCTGACTCCATGTTTAAGGAGGCTTGGTGGCATGAGGATCTCGCTGTGGGGCTGTTGGGTGGTGTTTCCCTTTGGCAGCTGGAGCTCCTCAGGCCTGATTGTGTCCTTGTCGACGCTTGCAGAAGCCGTGGAACTGGGAGGCAAGAGCAAGCCTCAGCATTGACAGCTAGAGCTCAGGAGTGGAGCAGCAAGGTAAGAGCAGCAGCTTGGAGCTGAAGTGTGAGGCTTTTGGGCAGCCAAAAGGATCTGTGGGTGGCTGGTTGGGGATGTCCCTGTGAGGCTGTTGGGTGGCGGTTCCCTGCAGGCACAGGGTCTGGAGCTTCTCAGGCCCGAGTGTGTCGTCGTGCATTGGCAGAAGCCGTGGGAGGACGAGGCAAGAGCGAGCTTGGAGCTGAAGAGGGACACGAGGGGCCCTCTGGGCAGAGGCTTTTCCAGGCCAGGGCACCTTCAGGGTGCCGTGGCTGGCTTTGTGCTGGGCAACCTCCCTGTGTGCAGGGCTGGTCTTTGCTGTGCTCGGCCTTTTGCCGTTGCGCTCCTTTGGCTGCCTGGAGAGAGGGGCAACCCTGTAAAGGAGGGTGAGAGCCCCTGTCTCTGCACCGGAGGGGGGAAACAGAGCTCTCCTGGCCCCCAGCCCAGCTACCCTGTAAGCAGGGCAGGGCTTTTGCCCAGCCCCTGCTATCCGTTCCCTTAGCCAGCTGCTGTCCATCCTTAGTTAGTGATCATGCTCCCAGCCAACTATCCTATATTTTCACACTGTGTTTATATTCCCTGGAAGTCTGTAATCATCTTCTTATCTTCCCCCTAACATCTTCCTAATGCCAAGCTGCTGTTTTCTTGCTTATCACCTTCCAGTCACACTATCCTTGCACAACATTCCGCCTGCCGCCTTTCTGTTACAAATTTGATATTTGAGAAGGTTTGGAGGAGCCTAAAGCTCCTGCATTATTAAGTGAATGTCCCTCCAACTTCAGAAACATTGGCTAAGTTTTCTGGCCTATGTTCAGCTCCTCTCAGAGTTTTTAAGCATGGTTCACAAATGTGAGGGAGGTGGTTTGAAATGAGACTTGTGAAAAAAAAAATAAAGCAATGAAGAAGAAAGACCTGGTTCCAGTCTCTTTTTAAAAGTCATTGTTTACATGGATCAGATATTTACTGGAGCAGAGATGGGGATTTTGGAGCAGGTTTTACATGTAGTTCCAGATACGAAATTGTGCTGTATTCTGTGACTTGTGTGGATTCCAACAGTGACACTTATACTTCATTGAAATTGAACTTTGTGGGATACAGCACAGTACATAAGGTGAGGAGAAGGCAGAGCCAATGTACTACACACACCAATCTCAAGTGAGCCTCCTTGCTCTTGCGCTATAATACATCATTCTGAAAAGGACTGCATGCATATAAGAACATACTTCAGTGTTTCACTGGCATTATTTTAGAATCTGTTGTCTTTCTAATATTGGGGAAGATATGATGAAAGATCATTTGTAAAAGATCTGCATACTCATATAATTCCTCTGGTCCTGAATTTTGTTGCATCCCATTGATGACCAGTCACTACTGGTGTCCCCCCAAGGATCAGCTTTGGGCACAGTCCTATTTAGTATCTTTACTGATGACTGGGATGAGGGGATTGAGTCTACCATTAGGAAATTCACAGACAACACCAAGCTGGGGGTGTGTGTTGATCTGCTGGAGGGTAGGAGGGCTCTGCAGAAGGCCCCAGACAGGCTGGATCCATGGAATGAATCCAATGATATGAGGTTCAACAAGACCAAGTGCCGTGTCCTGTACTTTGGCCACAACAATCCCATGTGGCACTGCAGGCTGGAGACAGGATGGCTGGACAGTGCCCAGGCAGAAGGGGACCTGGGGGTGCTGATTAACAGCAGCTGAACATGAGCCAGCAGCGTGCCCAGGTGGCCGTGGCATCCTGGCCTGTATCAGGAACAGTGTGGCCAGCAGGGCCAGGGCAGCGATTGCTCCCTGGTACTCAGCACTGGTGAGGCTGCACCTTGAGTGCCGTGTCCAGGGCTGGACTCCTCAGTTTAGGAAGGGTGTTGAGATGCTGGAGCGTGTCCAGAGAAGGGCAATGAGGCTGGTGAAGAGTGTGGAACACCAGCCCAGTGAGGAGCAGCTGCAGGAGCTGGGGATGTTTAGCCTGGAGAAAAGGCTCAGGGGAGACCCAATCACTCTCTGCATCTCCCTGAAAGGAGGCTGTAGCCAGGTGGGGGTCGGTCTCTTCTCCCAGACAACCAGCTACAGGACAAGAGCACACACAGTCAAGCTGCACCAGCTGAGGTTTAGGTTGGACATGAAGAAGAAATTGCTCACGGAAAGGGTCACTGGACATTGGAATGGGCTGTCCAGGGAGATGGTGGAGTCACTGTCCCTGGAGGTATTTAAGAAAAGACTGGATGTGGCATTCTGTGCCATGGTCTAGATGACAAGGCGGTGTTGGACTGGATCTCAAAGGTTGTTTCCAAACAAATTCGTTCTGTGATTCTTTTGGATCCAATCACTGTCTTTACCGTCTTTATGGCCTGTAGCATATTTTGATGGCCTCTGTAATTAAAACAAGACAGATATTTTTGTTCTTGTCACTTTCTTTTTTCAGTTTTAGTAAGTCAATATCTTCTTTCAGCTGATCATTAAACTTTGCTTCCATTACTGCTGATGGATTTTTTAAACATATATTTGCTGCTTGTTCCTCTTGGGAGTGATTTCCTGTAAACATTCATAAAACCATCCTAATTTCTTGTTAAAAATTCTTCTTTAAAACCCTTCCCTTTTAGGAATAGAAGATATCTGAAAATGGTTAGGTCAGTCTAAGTTCATGCTTCCCATACTTGGACATTGGCCAGGACAGCCAACACTTTCTTACTGGTTTCCTGCTTTCTTTTTATATCTGGTAATGTCTCTTGTCACTTTCCAAGACCTTTCTCATACACACACACACACACACACACACACACACACACACACACACACACACATACTGCAGTTACAATCACTATAGAGCTAGAGAACCTATTTACTCTGTTTTCAGAACACTTAGCATAGTCTCTAGCCATGGGCCTTCATTCATGTCCAGGAATTGCATCAATCAGGTCAAAAGAATCTCAGTCCTTGTGCTTTTCTATTAGATCCTGTTGTAAGAGACATGAGCAGCAAAACTAGACTAACCCTTAAAGGACCCATCAAAAATATGATTATTAAGTAATATCACTAATTACGTGATCTCATTCTAAAGAATGGCATTGCTATAGTGCATTTCCAGTAATCACTGCCTTGAAAGGTTTTTTTTTTCCTTAAGCCTAAAAACAAGTTTTAATTGCTAGGCAGATCTGTAACATATAATTTAAAAAAAATATTCTGAAACCATTGTGAAATTCTCTATGATGCATCTTGGCTCAAACTATACCCTGACTAGTGGCAGAGACATAGCATCTTATGACACAGTTCTTATGGTGAAGCATATTCTTCTGAGAGGAGTCAGGCTGGGTTCTGCCTGTGTAAAAACAGGTTTATATACAGGTTTACCCCAGGATCCCATTTGACTTCCATGGCTTTAGACAACTTATACCACCTAGAAGAAAGACAAAGTGAGACTTAGAAATTCTGTATGAGCTGTTAGCCCATATGTACAGTTACATATAAAACTATGTAAAAGATAAACGACTTAAAGACTGGTAAGGATGTTAAAGTTTATCTCAGGTGAGCACCATTCTTGATTTTTCTTTCCCAACACAATTGAATTTCCTCATGAACATAAGAGATTTTTGCACTTACACTTAATTGTAAAACACAGCATCAATTGAATGCCTTCTTTCATCCAGATGCCAAACATCAAAACTTAAAAGGTTTTTCTGTGACAAAATTAGGAGACACAGTGGGAATCACTCCACTGTCATAAAACTGTTTATAAGTTGAAGTATTAAAAATATATAATTGGGTCATCAGTTATATATAATATAGTAGTTTATGTTGACTTTCTAATCTTTCTTCAGGTCCTGGGCATTTGACATCAGAGGTTGGATTTGCAAGCTTGAGAGCATTGTTGGTTCAATTGTCTTCTACCAGTAGGTGTCTTGCAGTTCAAAAAGCTATACCAGGACCCTTGTGCTTTGATCATGAATACCTAGGCATAGAAATGGAGCAAAAGTAGAACGTGCTTTGATTAGAATATGTTCCAAGAAGAGAAATATTTTAAAAGCTCAAATTCTGCAAGTGTAATTTTGTCATAAGCTCTCGCATGGAAAACTAATCAAAAGGATCTTGGCACATAGCATGCTTTCATGCTGGTCCCAAGGAAAAGGGATCAAATAGGCTACAAGATTTACTAGGCAATGGAATGCCTGCATAGCATAGTGAAACACTACACACAGCTGGCAAACAGTCCTTAAGTGAGCCAGCTCAGGTCTTGGATATGTACTTCTCACCAAGGCAAAAGTACTGGACATTATGGAGCAGTGGTGCTCCAGGCATAAGTTGATTCCAGAACTTAAGATTTCTCAGGTACAAGGAAAGATGTTGCTGTGCTTGGAACTGGTTGGGAACCCAGGGAAGCATTCTTCTGATTGAAATGTGTTTAATGTCAATTGAACATTTTTAATGTGTGAACATTTTAGTTTTCTAAAAGAGAAAATTATGTCAGAAAAGTTTTTTTTTGTTTTTTTTTTTTTTTTTCTGATATGAAGTGCACTACTGTAAATGCGTGAACTCTACTACTTCTTGAGGTGCTTACATTAACTGATCATTCAGTAAGGTTTCTCAAACATCTCTGTCTACTTCTGCCTATAGTATAACTGGCTGATATATGTGTAGCCCTGCAGTAAATTGATATATCTAACTGTATGCAGAGAAGTGCTCTTCCCTTAGGATGAGGAAAGGCAGTGGATGCCTATCTAGACTTCAGTAAAGTGTTTGCCACTGTCTCCAACAGCATTCTCCTGAGGAAACTGGATGCTCATGGCTTGGATGGAAGTACTCTTCACTGGGTGAAAGCTGGTGGAACAGCCAGGTCGGGAGAGTGGCAGTGAATAAAACTAAGTTCTGTTGGTGGCTGGTCATCAGTGGCATTCCCCAGGGCTTAGGATTAGTCTGGTTCTATTTAATATCTGTAATGATGATCTAGAGGAGGGGTTTGAATACATCCTCAGTAAGTTTAGAGACAATATCTGTTAGGATATTGACAGACATGACAATCTCATCTTAAGAGAAAGTGTTGATCTGCTGGAGGGTAGGAAGCGCCAAGTCCTGCACTTGGGTCACAAGCCCAGGCAATGAATGCTTGGGTATGAGTGACTTGAGAGCTGCTCAGCAGAAAGGGATTTAGGGGTGCCGGTTGCCAGTCAGCTGAACATGAGCCAGTGCCATCTCCAGGTAGACAAGACGGCCAATGACCACCTGGCCTGTATCAGGAATGGTGTGGCCAGCAGGACCAGGGAAGTGATTGTCACCCTCGGCCCTGGTGGTGCCATACCTCAAATCCCAGGACTCAGTCTTGGGCCACTCACTTCAGAAAAACTCTGATGTGCTGAAGTATTTCCAGAGAAGAGCAGCAAAGATGGTGAAGATCTGGAGCACAAATCTTGTAAGGAATGGCTGGGGTTGTTTAGCCTGGGGAAGAGTAGTCTCAGAGGAGAACTTACCTCTCTCTACAACTACCTGAAAAGAGGTTGTAGCCAAGTGGGGGTCCATCTCTTCTGCCATGTCTCAAGTGAAAGGATGAAAGGAAATGACCTTAAGTTACCAGAGGTCTAGATTAGATATTAGCAAAAAATTTTTTCATGGAAAAAAATTTCAGGCATTGGCATAACTTTCAGAGGGAGGTGGGGCCGTCACTGTCTCTGCAAGTGTCCAGGAGGTGATCTTGATCAAGCATTAAAGACCGGTATCATTATGTAAATGCCTCCTTTACAAAGATTGATGTAGATTATGCAGTGCCTCCAGCTTATATGGAGCACTAATATTTGTACAGACTGCAACTAAATTCCAACCTGCTTCACCACCATTCTAACTTAACTTTCTTCCCAGAATTTATTGGTGAAACAATTCGAAAAGAGTTAAAGAATGCCTATGTGACTTCCATTGGTCTTGGGAACTACAGATTCTGTTTTGGTCTGTACTGTGTTTGATTTCAAAGATACAATACAGAGCTATGATATTTTCTGAAAAATCATTTTTTTAGGATTTTTCCTCCTGAGAAGTGGAGAGGCCTCAGGAACAAAATGTAAACAATGATTATCTGCTGCTGTGGAATGCAACAGGTAGATCTGTGATTGGTCTCATGCAGTTGTTTTTAATTAGTGGCCAATCACAGTCAGCTGGCTCGGACTCTCTGTCCGAGACACAAGCTTTTGTTATTCATTCTTTTTTTTTTTCTATTCTTAGCTAGCTTTCTGATGAAATCTCTTCTTCTATTATTTTAGTATAGTTTTAATATAATATATATCACAAAATAATAAATCAAGCCTTCTAAAACATAGAATCAGATCCTTGTCTCTTCCCTCATCCTCGGACCCCTGTGAACACTGTCATACAGAGATATTCAAAATGGTGAAACAAAATCTGTGTTTTTGCAATGACCTCTTCTGGAGAAGTCAAGCTTCAAAAAATGACAATAAAAGGAAATACTGACACTTTTCTGATAATGTCCTAGCCTATGATGATTTGAAGTTCATGGTTTCTTTTAACAAGAGGTAGTGGTTTGGGTTTAATAACCTTTGATTGGTTTATATTTCAAAAGTTTTGCCTTATCAGTTTTTGGACCTAAATCAAATCTTTAGTTGTAGAATTTCATACAAAGTATTTGCCTTGAAACTGGATGACAACTTTTAAGAATGTCTTAGCTTTTGTATTCATAATTTTTATGAATTTGTTTATCTATATAAAAATATGTACCTATGTGTATTCAGGATGCACTCTTCCCTCCACTACAGGTCGCTTTAATTATAAGCCTGTCTATTAATGTAGAGAATCATTTATAAGTCTGCCTGATCCCACATTTCCTCTCTGTGGGCCCTTCACTTCGTGCACGGAGAACAGAGCAATAGTACTCTATAGCTACACAAAGTACCTTTAGTACTTCCTCAGTCATATTAGTGACATTCTCTCTACAGCCCACAATCTCCACAGCAAATCTGCTAATAAAACTTTATCACTGCTGTGAACCATGGTACTTTTTCCCCTTAGTCTATTTATTCAAAGAAAATAGTCGCTTGCTATATACAGAATGCTAATAAATCCCATCTCATTGCACAACGATCTACTCTTGTTCTGGAAAATGTTTCTAACTACTCTTGAAGGCATTATCACCAGTTGTTTGTAGAAAGCAAATGATGCATTAAGAGGTTGCCAGAAACAATTCTAAGGAAAGCAGGACTTGACTACTTCCATTTCTTAGATCAGCAGCAAAAGTAAATAAGAAACTACAGACTTGTGTTGCTAAAAACGCCATCTGAAAATGTGGAAACTCACTACTAGGAACATTAATTGCTATAAACTTCCCATATAATATGTGATAGACAACAGTATGTTCTTTCTTCTTTCTTTATATCTCATTTAAATCTACCCTCCTTCAGTTTAAACTATTGCCTCTTGTGCTTTTGCCACCTGCCTTGGTAAAAAGTCTTTCTCCATCTTTATTCTAAGCCCCTTTTATGCAGTGAAAGGCCACAATAACATCTCCCCCAGAGCCTTTTTTTCTCCAGGCTGAACAGCCTCCACACTCTTATCCTTTCTTAATAGGAAAGTGCTCCTCTCACCTGGTTTAACAGGGCTGTGTCCTGTGTTGGGGGCCCCACAGTTGGAGGCAGCTCTCCAGGAAGCTCTCAAAAGAGAGAGCAGAGGGACAGAATCACCTCCATTGTTCCTTATTTGCAGCCCAGTATACTATTGTCTTTCTGGACTGCAAACACATTGCTAGCTCATGTCCAGTGTTTTTATCCACCAGTATTCCCAAGTCCTTCTCTGCAGGGCTTCTCTCAATCATTTAATTTCCTAGGCTCTAATAATATCGGGGGTTACCCCAACCCAGAGGCAGGACCTTCCACTTGGCTTGGTTGAATGCCATGAGGTTAAATAGAAAGTGAATCCTAGAGAAGCAGGAGGTAGCCTGAACAAAGCGTTTGGTAATAATATTAAAAACTTCTGTAGTAAAGGTTTTACAGAAAAAAGTCAAAACCAGATAATCAAAACTTTGGCTAAATGCTTCTTATGTAAATGATTTACATAAAATATTTAATATATGTTAATAGCAGCTCTTACAAGGCTTAGAGGTATCATTAAACCACCCAGGCTTGGCAGGAAGTAGTCAGCCAGCAGTTAAAAAAACCAAACCTCTCTCAGGAAAATGAAAAAAATACCTGCAGTTATAAAGACTGTACAGTTGGTTAAAATATAACCATTTTGTCAAATAAGCTGAGCCATCAAAGGAAATTGAATTTATATTCACAATCTAAATTTAGAAAGTACTCAAGAGATAAAGATATAAATCTTCATGCCTATATGTATTAGATATGCAACCAAGTTAATGACGAAAAAATATTATGGAATACTTAGAAGAGGATGTCCAGTTATCAGTCCCAAAGTATTGCAGCTTCTAGCTAGTTTTGTTTTCAGAATTAATAGAGATCTTTAGTCAGGTGACATTTCCCAAAGTCTCTCAGGGAGGCCATTCCAAGAATACTGCAGAGGCATCTGGTTGTTGCATTTTAAAAAGCCCTGCATTTCAAATTTATTTTACTTGTAATTTTTTGCCACTGACGTTGTATCTAGAGAATTCCTAAATAAATTATTTTCGTTTTACTATTGTTTGACATGAGGAATCACTGTAAATCAGCACTAGGAGATTCAGAGTCTGTGCCCTGTACAGGTGCTGAAAATTGTAATCAAAAACACCAGCTTGATTGGTCCTTGGAGGGATGTTTCCATTTATACATATGAAGATCCAAAGGGCAGATGACTATTAACTAGGTAATGAAGCTCAATTAAAATTTTAGGGTTGTTTTAAGGGTGGGGTTCTGTCATGGTTTGACACTGGCACAATGCCAGTGCCCCCATGAAGATACCTTCTCCCTGGTTTCTGCTGTGAGATGTGACCAGGAATAAGCAAAGCAGGCTCCTACTTAGGAAAGAAAAGAAAACAGAACTTTATTAACTACTCTACAACTATAGATAAAAGGAACACACACACAGGGAAAATGAGAACCTTACAAATACATTTCCTCCTCCTCCCACCAAATTTCCAACACAATACATCTATTCCTCAAATCACCAACTCTCGGTCCAGCACCACCCTTCAGATAATCAATTCTCAGTTCATCAAGAGAAGAGGAGTCCTTCTTGTACCATGGGCTTCCCCTGGAAATACAGCTGAAGCCTCGTGTGTTTCTGTGTCACTCGTGGCACCGCCCGGAGTACATCTGCTGTTGTGACTTCTTCCTTTTCATGTCCAGTGCTCTCACCACTGAACATGGACCAGAGCTGCTTCTAGGGTTGTCTTTTTAAGGATGCTCTGTCCCGATCCAAAAAAGGCACAGTCTCTCCTTTGGGACACCTGTCCCCACAATATCTCCTTTGGGACACCTGTCCCTCCCATATTTTTTCACCCCCTGGGGCCGAGGGGCACCAACACTGAACCCTCTTGGTTCTGAGGCCATTGCCTTCCCCTAGATGCAGTCTCTGTGTCACAAGGAACATGGTTCTGTCCATGGCTATACAAAAAGAGTCCAGCAAAAGCCACTCCATCATCTCTTCCCACTAGGATTCTTCTCTACTCTTCCACTATTTCTCACTCGCCCAGACCTCTCTCACACTTGCACATTCCTTCCTCATCTTCCACTCTATCTTCTAGGAAAGGTCAATGATCTGTAAAGTTCTCATTCTCTGAAAAGGGGTTAAAAGCTCCTACAAGTGGCCGGCTGAACCCCCCCCTTCTTCTCCGTCCCAGCCGTGCTGCCGGCACAGGCCCATGTTTATCCAGTTTCAAGGTTACAGTCTCAGGCAGCGGCTGTCTTTCTCTCTCTCTCTGTGTCTCTCAGGGAGGGCTGCCCAACGGCTCCCGGTGTCTCCCTCTCTCTCTCCCTTCCACCCTTCCACCCCCGGGCTCAGGCCTACCTCTCTCGGCCACATGGCTTTTCCCCTCTCCCTGCCCAGCCAGCAGCTGGGCCGGGGGAGAGACCCAAACTCTTTCCCGCCGGAAACCCAAGAGGACCCTCCCAGGGGAGAGCTCTGCTTTTAACCCCAGAGTGTTCTCAGAGGCGGGCCCATGTCCTAAAAGGCCAGGTTAAATGCCAATATTAAAGCCTGAATATCCATTGGCCCAAAACACAGCATCCCAAAAAACACATTTCCTGTCAAACCACCACAGGTTCTTTTTTCGTAAACTTTTCTGATAAGGAGTTTTATCTTTGCCTCCTTCCTTGTTGAGGTGGGTTGTTTGTTGTTCTTTGTTTGTTTTTTTTGGTTTTTTTTTAATTAACTTGGGAGGGTGGGTAGCTCAGGATGAATCAGAGTAATGCAAACTTCAGTGGTCTGTATGAATGATTTGACATTTATATGAAGTGGCATATTATGACTAGGTAAGTAGGAAAAAACAGGTGGGTAAAGCTGAGAGTAAGGACTCTTGGGGTGTAAAATGTAAGTTTGAATATTAATCTTTTTCTGACCACACTCCATTCAGACTGGTAGAGAAAATGTGAGACACTAATGTTGCTGACGTGAATGGAGCAGTTGAGATGAGGCTGCTTTGCATAAAGTCTGAATAACCTGTTTTCTCCTTGTACACAAAACTGTTTGTATGTGGTCGAAAAAGCAGTTGATGTTTGCTTAAATCAGCTGAATGAGAAGGGCAAGACCAAGGGTCAAAGGAAAACCCAGTGACTATTACAGAGCTGAGTGCTGTGACTGGTAAAGACGGTACTTTCTGACTGTCAGCTGAAGTCCAGCTGTGACATTCCTGTGTTACCTCTCCACTAACCTTCCAACAGATCATTACTCATAAATAAGTATTTTAGATTAATTTCCATGGCAATTCAAGGTAGACCCACAGGTAGTTCCCACAGATGTTTTCCTGGGTATCCTGTGTCTAGGTCTCAGAGTGAAAGGGTGTAAGACTCCCCCACAACTGATTAACTCAGCACAGCAAACATTTTCCTAGTTCTTTTTGTTGACACTGCAAAAAAGTCATGTGTGACGGTGTTCACAGTGGTTTTCAGGTGAGGGAAGAGATGAGGATTTGACTCCATATTTCAGAAGGCTTGATTTATTATTTTATGATATATTTTACATTAAAACTATACTAAAAGAATAGAATAAAATGTTTCATCTCAGAAGGCTAGCTAAGCTAAGAATAGAAAGGAATGAATAACAAAGGTTTGTGTTCGGACAGAGTGTCTGAGCCAGCTGTGCCGTGATTGGTCACTAATTCCAAACATCCACACAAGACCAATCACGGATCCACCTGTTGCATTCCACAGTAGCAGATAACCATTGTTTACATTTTATCCCTGAGGCCTCTCAGCTTCTCAGGAGGAAAAAATCCTAAGGAAAGGATTTTCATAAAAAGATGTCTGCGACAGCCATGGATGGATGCTGTGTACTATGTTTCATCTGCTTAGATTCAAGAAGTTCATTGTAAAATGCCAGTCCTCAAAGTGTTTATTATAGTGTGCTCTTGCACCCTCTGCAATATCATTCATGTGTCTCACTTTTATAATCCATCCATGGTATTGCTCCTCTGTGTAAATAGTTCTTATCAAATCCAGATGTTGCACCATCTCCTTTCACAAACTTGCCAAGACATCTGATGCTAGAGCTATGATGGCATCCATCCTCTGTCCACAAACACATTAATACCTTGCTCTCCTAATCACACACAGCTAAGCACCTTTTCAGCTCACATTCACACTAAGCCAACTCCTACAAGGTAGTAACTTTGAGAGCCCTTTTTCTCTTTGCTGTTGGTTGGCCTTGTTGCAGCACATCAAACACAGATGGTTTGATATTGGGGAATGACTTGCCTAGCTAGAAATTAGGCTGGTAAGGGTGGTGTGTTGGATAGTCCTGACACAAAGTTCCAGCAGTGTAAAGACTGGGCTGCCCTGTGTACCCTGTCAGTATGTCCTTTGTACACTGTGTGAAGAATGGTCAGGTACAGTGGTTTGAAGTCTGCTTTTAGACAGCTGTTCAAAGAGAATCTTCGCGTAGCGCTGGTGTTTTACCTCCTTGAAACCAGTGATGTTAGAACACTGCTGAATTTCTTCATGGTGACTTGCATCTTGAAGTGTTTAAGAATATGACTCTTAATTAGTAAATGCATTTAATAAATAATGCAGACAACCCAGCTACTTTCCTCAGTACAAAGCAGATATTTATGCTCTCTTTAATAAATGTCACATGACTGGTGAACAGCGAAAAAGACGAGTTCCTGTGAAAAACAAAATAGGATTTTTTCCTTTTTTATATGAAACTTTAATACTGCATTTCTGGCACAATGGGATGCTGTTCAAAGAAGAAAATTAACAGCACTTCCTATCACTTTGTCGCTCAGAAATCTGCCTTTGAGCAAACTTTTTTTGTTCCCAATTTCTCAATGTAAATGAAATCCAGAGCAACCAGCAAAAGAACAGGCAATACTGTTCTTCAGGAATGTAATATAGTTATTTTCCCATCTCTCCTGGAACTCTTTACTAGGTTTCAAACTCCAGTTTTCACATTATGCAGGTTTTTTTTCTTCTTTAATATTTTTACTGCCTTTTCCATTGAGCTCTTTCTTACTGAGATGTTAGATTATTCCCTCACTGAGAGTCTCTGGTTTATGCTTCTGTTTATCTTTCTGTCCATCTAGCTATGCATTTGTGACTATGCAATATATAGAAACACAGGCCAAAGTTTTCCACTTAAGTTCTCATGTAATATATTGGATTTACACGTTTGGTTATGTGGTTTTTATTACCTTAATATAGCATGAAGAAAATGAGTGGTTTCAGGTAGAACTTTTAGTCTGATCACTTGCAGACATTTAATTTTTTGACTATTACTTCTGCTTCAGGATCTTTTGTCCCTAGTCATCTTGAAGAAATTTTTGAATACCTATATATTTGAAGGTGTTGACAGTTGTTTCCATATCTGTTATGATTTATATTTTCTCTTTAGTACACAACTACTTCTAAAAAAGTACATGAGTGAGAAGTAAGCAAAGCCACAGAAGTAAGTGAGCTTAGTACTATTTTATACCTTAACCTCACATGGGTACCCTCAGGAGTAGAAATATCATTCCTCTGTGTAATCTGTGTAATTGCATACGTTCTGAAAGATGAAGTATGGGGGCAAAGTGATCATATATTATATGCGTGTTTTACAAAGATTATTATATTGCATGTTTTACAAAGATTTGTTATTATAAAAAACCTTCTGAAATATATCTCTTAGTGTGGAAACCTATATTGTTTTATTTATTTGCCATCTGGTGGCCTGTGAACTCAGACCTGCACAAGTCCTTATTCTTGAAGAAGACTTCCCCCTTTGAAATTGCTGTAAATCTGACCATACCAAAGGAAAAGAATTGCACATGTAATTATTTATTCTCTTAATATAGAACTCACATGTATTAGCAGAATAATGTAAATTTTACATAATTGGTAATAATGGTAGAGGAACAAAATTTAGGCAGGTCAATAAAATGTAAATGTTTATTAAATAATGTGAATCAGTAATAAAAATGTGTAGTCTCAGGATTTCAGCTAAAACAAGTGAGAAATTGAACAAGTACAAATGTCAGTCTACAGGGTATAATTTCATTACTTGCAGACTTTTATAAACTCAACTGCTTGCAAAAAACTATGTTTAATTGGAAAGTAAAGATGGAGAAGGTTCTGCATATACATATTTTGCCCTTTTCTCTACAATTTTAATGGGATTTTTTTTTTGGTCAAGCCTTAAAACCCAAACACTGATTTTTCTTCTTTAAGAAACTGAAACCTGGACATTTTTGTCCATAAAATTCAGAAAATTGTGTATGTGTTGGCTAAAGAGTTAGCTTTCTTGCCAAAATCATGTGTTTATCAAAAGAGTTTGAGGAAAGTATATGCTCTTTTATTTAACTGAAAACTAATTTAGCAATTGAAAAATCATTTATAGAAAATATTTCTTAGCACCAATATTAAACCAAAGACTGTGTGATTTAGGCTGTCCAGCCAAAGGAACAACCATTTATTCATCTTTCTGCTATCACACAGAGTTTTAAAAAAGTTATTATTGTTGAAATTTTTAATTGCACAAAAACATCAATTTCATGTTTTATTTTATTTTAAAGTAAATACTATAAGTAAATACTTTGCCTTTGAAAACAATGAGATTTCTGAGGATTTAGATTATGTAATTATCTGAAGTCCACAGAAGAAGCCAGTGTTGGATGAAACCTGTACTTTGCATCTATAAAAAAGCAGTGATTTCATTTAGTTCTTTAATAAACATTTAAAAGCCAACAGTAACTCAGTTTATAAAATTACAAATATTAAATCCTACAATTAAAAAAAGAAAACCCAAAAACCTCCTTTCCTGTTTTGACCTTAAGCAACATTTCACTGTGGTCTGGACAGCTAGTTCTGATCAAATTGCAATAATGGGTCAGATTTAATCTCTGCTTTGTGTTGGGAACAGGGAAGGCAATTAATGTGGAATCAGTCTGGGAATCATCCTGTATAAAACAATGTACTTTAATACAGGAGGCTGCAAAAGATAGCAGATAGTAATGATTTGTTATCAACATACAGTTACCCTTCTGCCTCATGTCATGAAGGCTGAATAATTCAGGTTTCGACATCCAAGCAATAGAACTTTATTGTCTACTCTAGTCTTGGAAACACCTGTGCACCAACTTTGTCATGCTAATAAAAATTACAGATTAAAATGCTTAAATAATTCACCAGTTTTATATGAAAGAGAAACAGATTCTGACAATACAAAACAAGCTAAAATAAACAGAATATAGAGGAGAACAGGAATTTCCTGTAAAAATCATTGAACACTCCAGATGTCATTGTGTAATTATAATCTGAAGAAAACCAGGGATCACTTTAGCATCCTGTAAAATAAATTGGAATCTTTCCTTTGAACATTTTACTCAGTCCCATGCTGCACAATGTGTATTTACCATTGCATTGTCAGGTTCAGTTTTAAAAGCTGTACCTTTTTCAAGTGGTGTGAAACTGAAATGTAAAAGGAAATATGGTACTGTATTATGTGCAGAAGAAAAGCTTATTAGACTTCAGAAACAGTTAATAAAATCCAGTCTTGAAACAGAAAATATATTTGCAAAACAGAAATATGAGATAAGGCTTTTGTCTCAATCAAGAGGACTTTTCCAAAAAGTGTGAAATACAACAGAGGACAAAGTTACATTTTTGTTTCATTTTTAACAGCTTGGAAAAAAAATACCAGAGCCAAAATGTTGCTTTTAATGTTATTTTCAATATTCCATCATGATTTTTATCAGTCATCTCCCTTTTTAACAAGGCCTTTTTTCTCTTTCCATGTTGGGGCCAACTTTACTACAGAGCAAAACAGATCTTCATTTCCTTTTTCATTTTTAGTATAGACAAATGGTGAGAAGAAACATACCAGTCTGATGTGATCCCACCCTCTCTTTCTCTTTTGTAAAATGAGATATCAATAAAACACTAGATCATTTCAAAGTGTTAGTTACAGAAAACCTAGCTATCTTATGTGCTGAACATAATAGGAAAATCACAAGCCATGTTTTAAGGAGCATCAGTTTCAACTGGTTTTACAAGGACTAGGCAAAGAAGGTGAAAATAAAACCGAGTATGTTTAAAAAAAAGAAGAAAAATATTTGAAGGAAGACTTCTTTCATTATGGGGTAAAAAAGCTAAAACAATAAAAAAACAGGACTTTTTGATAGGTGTGGGGGAGGTACTTGTAAGCAGTTGAAAAGAATCAGAAAATGAGAAATCATGGGTTGAAAAAAGTTTAAAAGGTGAAAATAATGAAATGTAAATAAATGAAACATAAATCAGAACCAGACTGGCTAAAATAAATTGAGCAGAATTTACAAGGGAAGAAAGAAATAAAAAGAAGCAGATTTATTTCAGAGCTAAAGGCCCTTCAAACAAATCCAAAATGTGTAGGAAAGTTGACCTAAGTGAAACGATGTTCAGTTACAACTGGAAACATAATTAAAAGTAAAGTGGTTGGAAATATTATCATGAACAAAAACCTGAATACTTAAAAATTGAAAGAACCAAAGAATAAAAATTAATACTTCTGTCTGAAACATAAAACTCAAAGTAAATAAAATAGAATTTAATTCAGAGTACAAAAATAATATGACACAAAAAGCTGCAAGAAGTAAATGTGTTTATTTCTAAAACCTACCCCAATGGAAGACTTGACCTTCATTTTAAATATACAAATCAAAATGGGAAACCATTCTTTTCCATTAGTAAAACCAAAAGCTGTCACTTTTTATTTGCAGCACTGTTGTGTTTGGGTTTTCTCTTACAATTTCTGAACATAGAAGTTGGAAACACACTAAAAGCACAGATTTTTTTTTTTTTATTTACAGCCATTACATTGGCAAATACATTCCCTGAAACAAGGTAAGACCACAGTCCTTCCCTGATACCCCCTAATAGCAGGCTCGATATCTCCGACTGTCTTGACCGACAAGTGGCTACAACTGGACACAGAAGATTTTCATACAAAAGCAGACTTTTTTTGCATGTATTTTTATACCAAAGGACAGAATTAATCATTTCTTCAATGAGAGGAAGGATAAGAGAGAAAAATCAAGTTTCTATCAACTTTCCTGAAGTCCCATGAAAGCTGGTATTAAATTTTCTTAACTGACCAGCTAGTTGGGATCAAGTACATCTTTATTTTAAGTACTGATATAGACTGCTTGAGGTAGGAACCTGTTCTTTTTCTGTACTCACAGTGAGCTCTGAAGATTGCATATCTGATTCCTGTTGAGAAAGAGTAGATATCAAAGACTTAAAGATAATCTGGTATCTAGGGTTAAATACTCTTTCTTTTAACTTAAGTATTTGTTTAACCTCAGCTTGAAACGAAAAACAAAATAAAAACTGCAATGTGAGTCTGGTGAAATGAGGCTGCCAGACTAAATTTCAGATATTTATACTATTCTGTTTTTAAAGCTCTAGATTTGCTTAGTTTTTATTCATTGTATTACCTTGAATTTACTGCCTGTATTAAGCATCTCTACAATAAATAGTTGTATTTCTTGTTCTGATGTAATTTTCAGTATATGGATTAGAACTAAAGAAAATCATCACTTCTGAAATCAAAATACCATGTCACCTTGAGTCACATTTTTAAAAAAAGAAAACCTTTAAGAATACAGCATGAAGTTATTCTGTTCCACATTTACAGCAAGTATGCATGTGAAGAAAGAGACTTTCAAGACATAAAATCTTACTAATGAGTATTATATTTCCCACTATTGGAATAATAATGCACCATTGTCTTTTAAAGTAGAGTATTTTATTTCAAAATATTACCTGTGGTTACTATTGTATAAGCATCCCCAATGGTTTTAAAGTCACTTTTGAAACTCGATTTGATGCCAATAACACTGAATTTGTTTCTTTTGAAAACTCTGAAATGTAGGGAACAATGTATTTGAAAAGAAGTCCTTATATAGGAAACATTCCCTAATCCAACATGGAACAGAGGATAGCTGCTCTCCATACTATAGAAATATTTTCTAATTTTGTATAAACAAAATGGAAATGAAACTGTTCTTTATGAGTGTATCCTTAAATGTATAGTAGCATATTCAAGGCTGGCATTGAGCAACAGAATTAAAGAAATGAATGTCGCCTGATAATTTGGCTAATGTTTTCATACCAAGAGACATCTTCTTTCCTATTCTCTGCAGGTCAGCTGGCACAAGCACTCATGATTGAGAAAAATGGTACTGTCTCATTTTCTTGAAAAAGATAAATGTCAAGAACACCCTACACTGGGATTGCAAACCCTTCATAATTCATAGGCCAACATACAGGGTCAGAGGCTTGTCACAGCAATAAGAGCACTGACACAGTACCAGTCTAAGAGAAGATGATGCTTACAATGATGAAAAGGAGGGATGGACATCTGTAAGTGTAGCCAAAGGCTACACTGCTGCAGAATCCTGGACAAAATCCTACAAACTATATTCCACAAGATATGAGCTTAGGTGTCAGGATCATTTAACTTTTTCTTGGTTTCTTTTTTGCCATTCTTTTATTATTTCAACAATGCCAATGCTGCTGGGTTTTGATGCATTCAGACAAGGATTCTCTGTTGCTAAGACCCTTCACTGAAAAAGGAAGGGAATGTTTACTATGGACAGTATGCAGCCTCCCCTGCCTGAACCACAGTTTCTGAAAAAACTTTGTGAAAATTAACTTTTTCTAAAAAGAGGAGGGCAGGAGAAAAAAAAGTAAAAAAAACCAATATTTGCTCTCTTGCCCATTCTTACTGTGCCAGAGAGGAGCTTTGCTCTTTCAAAAGTCTCTTAGTAAGTCTCCTAGTTAGAATATGTCCCTACACTTTAGCATAATTCTCAATATTGTGTTTTGTTTTCCATAGTGAGTTAAATCATCTGTATCTAATATTATTATGTTGTACAAAAGCTGTCTGAAGAAACATTTTCAAAGTTTTATGACAAAAGATATAGAATTTCCAGAAAGATGATTAGCTGCTCCTTGTCACAAAACTGATGCATGATTTGGAAGCTTTAAATACAGTTATTAGTTACCTAGGGAGAATGAACAGTTATGAATACAATGTGCATTTGTCACTAATCTGACAGAGCAGTTAAAGTACAAGAATAAAGAATACAAAGGAATCTAATTATTATGCATGTGGTTAATGATTTTTAGTATGTTTACTGAGAGAAAACATGAAATTTTCTTCATTAAATTTTAGATGGCACACAAAGAGAAAGTGTATTTATATTCAATTTATTTGGCAGGGTTTGGCAGCAGGGGAACTGCTGGGGTGGCTGCTGTGAGATGAGGTCAGCTTAACCCACTACAGTTTTTTCTGGTGCCACATGTGTGCTCTGGAAGAATTTGAGAAAAGAGCAGTAACCAAGAGAGGTAATCAGCAAATCTTGATCTGAATGTTACCAGAAAGCAGAATATCTGTGAGAACTGTTTTGTAGTTGTAATGTGGTGTAGGGACAAAGGCTGTGGCATGCATGTGTTGTCCACCAGCATCGGTGCAGTCATGATATCAGTTCAAATTTGGTGGACAAATGCTCTTTATCAACATATGATTTATCAATGTTTATCAAACCTCTGTGTGAGGTTTGTGTAGACTGTGTGGTGAATGCGTATTTTAATGATAATTTTAAAATATGTTCTTCACAGAGAGGAGAGTGGGATATCTGGGGGGTGCAGAATAGAAGTAACCTGAAGGAAGCTGCAGCCTATGGGGACCTGCACTGGAGCAGCTCTGGAAGAATTGCAACCCATGGGAAAGCCCCTTGTTGAAGAAGTTCATGAAGGATTGTATCCCATGGGAGGGACCCCACAATGGAGCAGGGGAAGGACATGAGGAGGAAGGAGCAGGAGACCTGAAGCATAATGAGCTGTCCACAACCCCATTCCCTTCCCTCTGCCCCATTTAAGGGTCTGGGGGACAGAGGTATGGGAGTCAGGAGAATCTGAGCCTGGAAAGAAGTGGGAGTGGTGAGGTGTGTTTAGTTTTAGTTTTGTTTCTCACTAGACTACTCTATTTTCAATTGGAAATAAACAAAATTATTCTTCCTCAGTTTTAATCTCTTTTGCCTGTGACAGTAATTGGTGAGAGATCTCCCTCACTCTATCCATCAGCTTTTAATCTTATATTGTTCCCTTGTCCTGCTGAGGAGCAGAAGTGACAAAGTGGCTGGGTGGGCACCTGACAGCCAGCCAAGGTCAACCCACTGCAGTACTGAACCATGGAAGGGTAGTTTCTTATCAATATCCCTGTTCTCTGCAAAGTCTCTGCAGTTAAAAAAAAAATCAATAAACTACACAAACTGGTGGGCAACTTTTAAAAAGCAATGAGTAAGAAAAAGGTACTGAGACAGCCAGATGAAGGATAATTGGTTGAAATCACTTTCTGATAAGTGCAATTTTTGGGAATATCATGGTGAGTTTCTCATGTGTAAGCTGAGCATAAGGATTGGAAGGTGCAAATGTAGATCTTGTGATTTCCTATTGTCTTCCTCTGTGCGGCACTTGAGAAATAATTTTTTGATGATGATGTCCACTTCTGGTGTTTATTCAAGAGAAAAATAAGGCAATTGCATTACTTTCTGTAGGTAAGTGTGGAACAAATTTCTTAAAGTACAGAAATCTATAACAGGCAGAAATGTTACAATATACAGTCTCTGTAGGCTTATATAAGACAAATTCAGACTAATATTGAGGAATGCCTTTTTAACACAGAGTAGCTAGCCATTGAAATAGCTTTCCTAATGAAGCATTGAATTTTATATCATCTGAAGTCTTTAAATAAAGGCTAGATAATTTTTCTAAAATGTCTCTAGCTCAGATGTTGCAGAGTGGATACATCACTTACCAGTTTAAAGTCTACAGCTTGTACAAGCAGGTGAAGCTACAATGATTCCTTATAGACCTGAAATCTGTGTTAATTCTTAAGCCAAATATTAATGTGAGGGATAGGTTGGAAAAGTAATTGCCAAGAACAACAAGGAAACTTAGGCACAAATTTAGTGAAGTGCTTGTAGAAGTGAAAAAGGCCAACATAGACTTGTTTTATAAACACAAAGGTCTGCATCCAAGAAAATGTGTGGATTCAGTGCATGACAAGTGATTTCATTTTAATGCATCTTACTATGGGTTTTATCTTGTAAGACAAACTGGAAAGATTTTGGAGAAAATCAACAATTCTATAGGACAGAGCTTCTTTTTTATTGTGGTAATTGTATTTAATTGTGTACATTTAATGTTTGAATTCTAACATTTTAGTCAATGGGTACAAATGGCAAAGAAAGGAAAGAAAACATGGTGCAGGACACTCCTCTTTCTGTATACTTACCCCCCAAAAAATCTGGTTTAAAAGTAGGATCACTAACATTTCATCACATCCAGATTTTTGATGTTTTCTATTTTCATTATTCAAGTTATATTTTCTGGAGAAACAGCTCTAGAATAGGGTGAAGCCTGGAGTTTATCACAAACCATATTTTATATGTAGTCACAGATCATTTGTTACGACTATAGCCATGTCCCTCCATTCAGGCTGAAAATTTCACTGGTTTTTGGAGGTGTTTAGAGAATGCTTGATGACGAAGAAGAAATTGCTCCTAAATTTATCCAGCTTGGAACAACTAGCATAGCATTGCTCCCTGAACTTTTCAACACAAGAAGCTGACTTTTACACAGCTACTGACAGCAGAAGAAGAACACAGCAAAAATAAGTTGTCTACCATTAAACATGGAGCAAACTTACAACAAAGTAAATAAGTGTAAGTAAGAACTGTTACGGCTGACACCATGCAAATGTTTTTGGTTTTTTTTTGCTTTCCAGTCTCTGTATTCTATCAGAGTAGCATTATGCTTTATTTTATTAACAATAATGCTTTGCTCCAGAAAAGAAGAGTGATTAATGATTAATTTGCCATTGTTTTCTACTTTACCATGTGGTTCTTGCTATGCTTCAATTTAAATGCAGGGTTTATTGCCAACAGCTTTGTTTTACATCCCTTAAAGATTGCTTTTACACAGTAGGAATAGCAAGGAAAACTGCAAAAGGAAGGCCAAAATTTCACGTAGCACTTGTGCACACAAAGGCTGCACATCCCAAGTCTGTCAGAGGGCAGACCAAGATGATCAGTATAGTTCCCTTTTCTTTTAAGGACAGTGTGGATTGTGGAAAAGCAATGTCCGAAGTTTGACATCCTGCTATGCACTTCCTCATCTGACAAATAGAAATTAGGGTATTTCCCAGTTCATATGAGGGCTGTTCAGATTTGGGAGTCATGTACAGTGAAAGTTATTTGGTATGAAGTCCATTTTCCGTTCTGGTTTGATTCTTCCCCTGGCTTTAGCAGCCTATCTGGTCTAGCCAACTGTATTCTCTCCTTTTCTGGATGGCATTCACAGGCAGCTCATTTTTCAGCTCCACACTGGAACAGAGTTTTCATGGAGTAGTTCTTCTTTCTCATAATTGAGGATGACAGCTCAAATGTTCTTAGACCCCTTGCTAAATGGATTTTGGATGGTCTCTTAAGAAGAGGCAGAGCTGGATACTGATCAGGATGTCTTGCTGTCCTAAAGTAAGATGCATGGGTGTAGCAGCCTTAACCTTTTTTTCATTTTCTCCTTGACTGCAGGAAAAAGCATTGTATTAAACCACAGCAATGTGGATTCAAATACAGGCAGAGTTTGGAATAATTTTATGATAAGTATCCTTTGATTGTTTCTCTTCCTTTGGAGCCCACCAATTCATTAACTAACTGACTGACTAACTATCTAACTAGCTAGTTAACTAACTAACCCACTCTTAACTAAACTGGCACTAAACCTCCATCCCTGCATCTCTTAGAATCTAGGAATTTTAACAAGTGGAGCTGATGCTTTCCTTGGGCAATAGGTGGAGTGGCAGCCACTGACACGTTCCAATATTATATCCTGCTTCTAAAAAAGTTTATCCCGTAAAGGACATTTACCAAGAGTAATCCTACATCATTAAATCTTTTAGTATTCATAATTTGTATCAGCTGATTTCTATTATCTTTCACTCTTCAAAAAAAGTTAGAAATCTCTTCTGCATGTGATTACCCAGATAGCTGGGTGTTGACTATGTGTGAGTCACTGGGGGAAAGTATATCACTACTAGTGAAATTTTAGAAGATACAACAGGGTTCCCATTGTGTGGTTTTATGAAATTATGATGCATTCAATTGGTTTGCTTCAAGTTATTCATTATCCAGTTCCTGTTTTACATGAGGATAAAGAGTACTATCCAAGTACAAACCCAGACCATTTATTATAGCAAGTAATTCATCTCTATCCACAAAAACAAAAAGCTATTTCCCTAGAAATGTTGTAAAACAGATCGTGCAGTTGATTTAGGAAAACTGAGCTTTGCTCGCAGTAAAATATGACTGGCTGGTAAGCAGACATTTCTTTTCAGTAGCATAGATAATGAAATTTCTGCCTGACTCATACTTGTGGATTGAAACAAAGAGTACAAAAGTCTCAAGGCAGGGTGTTTTTCACCTTTAGAAACATGTCTCCCTTCATATTTTAAAATTAAATTTATTTTCTATATATAGAGAAAAGAAATTGAAGATCCAGTGATAAACTGGTTTTTTCTGCATTTGGGGGAATTTCTATAGTCCCTTGTTACTAGACAGAATGAGACACTACAGCCTCCTATGTAATTTTTTCTTCTTATTTGGCTGGCAGTACTGTACACTTTCAGCAGCTACATGGCTATGCTTCACTGTGTCTTTTGTGTCCATGAGTTGTACGTTTCCAAAACTTAGAAGTCTGATTCAAAGAAACTATGAAAATGCACAGGCAGCAGAAATGACAACCTACAATATCTTCTGTGGTTCCCGATGGATGGGAGCCATGAATTCTGACTCCTCTTATTTTGCGTGGGTGGTCATTTGACAAGTTATCTGCAGGGATATTACTAATACACTGATACTTTTATTTGAAGTCCAAGCCTATCAGTTAGAATGAAATCATGCTGAAGAAAAAACACATTTTACGAGGGCAGTGAAAACTTTCTTTGAAATGAAACTTAGCCTCATGAAATCTGCAGCTCTGGCAAGTGTCTCCAAGTGGATGACCTATTCATCACCAGCAGTTTCTGTAGTTGCTTGAGGAAAACTATCAACAAAACACCTCATTCCCATGAGCATTAGGACATCCCTGCCAGAAATAGGCTCATTTTTATGGCTGCATAACCTGCCAGCGTCTAAATGTGACTATTAGCTGCAACACTGTGGAGAAAAAATGCTTTGATTTTGTGAGCTGAGTACTCACAGATCCCCATTACACAACAGTCCTAATAAGAAATCCAGGTCTCATACAGCCTGGATTTCTAGGAAGAGCTGCATGTACACTAGCTACAGAGGTATTTTACTTCATGCAAAAGCCACCAAAACTTCTTGTGCCACTCTACACATGGTAGAGTTTTTCTGAAAAAGCTAAATATATCCTTTCATTAAAAATAAAATCAGTCATTAATAAAAGGTTTAAATATCTGCTGTTCTCATCCTGTTTCTTTGATTTCTAATTTGTTTAAAGGAAATAACTGGGCAAAACATTATATTTTCAAGAAAATTTCAGTATCAAATAAACATCTTTCTACCACACAGAATTTTTAAGCAGCTATCAACTTCAGTTTGTCAATTTCACAAAATTATTACAAAATCCCAAACCCTCCTTGAAACCTGCACATAAACCATTCTTTTTGTCCTGCAGTTCTCTGAGTGAAAGCAGCCTTTCCCACATTCCCCTGTATGTGAATTAAGCCTGAATTAAGAGTGCCAAATTACAATGTGGAACTTCTTGAGAAGAGCTTCATTTGATGTCCCTGCTGGATGCTTTTTCATGTTCCATTGTGTGTGGGGGCAGCCTCATGTATCATGCTGTCTAACCTATTCATAATTGATTACTTCAAGCCTCTGTCCATAAAGCTGAAATATTATGCACAAGACTGTATTGAATGGGCTGGATGCACACTTATGACTACACTTGAAAATGAAATGGGTACATGCTCTGCCCAGAATATAGTGCTCTATTCTGCCATAATGAAGGAAACATAATAGAGTGTCACAGAAAACTCTCAGGCCCTTCTGTCATTGAGAAGAATAGTTTTAATGAGGATTGACCAATATATCTATCTCTGTACCAATCCATATTTCTGTCTTCATTAATCTATTTCACAAGAGATATGCAGTCTTTCTCCAGATGTGTTGCATAGATTAGAATCTGTTCTCTTTTCAGCAAATCTTTTGACCCAAAGCACTTTAACAATGTACAATGAAGGACTCACAATAAATTAAAATCTGCATTTGCTTACAAATCTGGTAATCTCAGATAGTATTTTTCTATTTTGCTTTGAATTTGAGCAAACTTTCAAATAAAGGCAAAAAATTAACCTGAATCTCATAATGCCTTAGGAGTGGAATAATTGTATTATCCTGCAGATCAGGTATTATTACTGTTATTACAATGATCAGATTCATGGATGTACTATTTCATTCCCAGTGTACTGTAGAAAATTGAATCAGTAGATCAATGACTTTTGCCTTTACAAAGACAATTTCTGTCCTGACCAGCCACAGCCTAACTAAAGAGGAAAGGGAAATTACTTATGAACCTAAGTATGAAAGTGCTAAGCCAGCTTCCTTCAGAGAAAGTGTGAGCAGATATTTATGTCTCAAAGTGGTCCCAGCTTATGTGGCTTAAGATACAAGCAACCTCAGCAGTACCTGAGATCCCAGGCTATGAAAAATCTATGCTTTAGCTAAGTCAGATGGCTGTGACTGTTTTTGGTGGAAAGAAAAAGTCAAGGGATTCTCTACTGCTGGTGGAGCCGGCTGAGTCTAATACTGACTGCAGGAGACCTAGGACTTTATCACTGCTAATCTGATATAACTTTCCTTCACTCGAGTGCACCTAGAATTCCTTATGCCTTCTTTAAAAGGAACTCAGCATGAAAACAGAATGCTAAATATTAACCAGAAAAAGGTTACTCACTCTGCTATTTTGACTATCTTCAATGTAAAAGTGACATTATTATTATTATTATTATTATTATTATTATTATTATTATTATTATTATTATTATTATTATTATTATTATTATTATTATATTTATATAAGGGTGGCAACATATTCACACTTTATGCAGAAAAGGGTAGGTAGAAGAGAGATAAATTAAATGAAATCACACAAGAAATCTCAGTCAAAGTTAGGTTTAGATCTAGTATTCCCTGATGCATAACTCTGTACTTGAACCTTAAGGAATTCTCTCCTGTCAGCTACTTGTTGCATATGCAGAACTGGTTTCAAGCTTACATTGTGTACCTGTCCTGACATTCCTGGTGCTCAGCTGTTTGGACATTTTTTGCACCCTATGTCACAGCTCCACATGTGCCTTCTCTGTACAGCACCTGCTGCCAGACAATCTCATTCTCCCAAAGCACACTCGTGTGCTATATGTAACTACACACCATCAGGAAATGTCAGCACTCATTTGAATTTTCTACTTTTAAAGAAAAAAATCTCCAATTATTTTTCCTACCTCAAAAATAGTAATAGGAGAAAAAGATAGCTAAACCCCTCCATTAAACTAGGGAACTGCCTGCTCCTTCTGTTAGTTCGAAAAAACCTATTAAAAACCCCTTACTTTAAACACATTTCCCAGGGTTATAGGGCTAGTCAGCTCTCTAGTAGGCATGTGAAATTGTATCAATATCCATCATCTCTTAATCCCACAAAATACATTTTAAAGTAAGGACACATGTCTTTCTTTGTCTTTATAAGGAAAGTTTCAGGTTCTTCCTCTCCTTTCTAGTGACTGTGATCTGATCTTTGTTTCTAAATCTGTCACGAACTTAATTTGTATTTCTTTCTAGTTTTTTCTTCCCTGCGCAATAGAGATCAAACATCCTATTTCATGGGATCTTTGTGTAAGTACAGATTTAAACTAAAAAAAAAAAAAATTAAAAAAAAGCATGCATCATGGGTCCCACAGTACTGGAAAGGGGCTAAAATGATCCAAAATATTCTTGCATTCTCATAGGCTTAAAAATGTTGGAGAATCAGTGTTGTCATAACATCAGCAAAGGGAGAAGTGCTATGTATGTTGTGCACAACTTGTGCACTGCTGGTTGTTTTGAGCAGTAGTAACAACACAACTCATTCCCAATTGCTGACAGCATCCTGCCTCCTGTAGATTGGTACCTGCCCCCCTTTCCAGGAGTAGTGTAGTGGCTGGAAGGAAGTGTATCCCATGGAAATTTTACAGTTCTACCTGCACAAGAAGAATTCTCCCACTTGCTGATTTGGAGGTTTTTACAAGCTTACCAAGCATTATTCATGACAAAGATGATAATCTCCCAGGTTTTGTAACAAACCTACCTCATTGGAATAAATTCTCAAATCTGAAATCTGTTTTTATTCTTTTCTTCTTCTTCTTCTTCTTCTTTTAATTTTTAATTTATTTTTATTTTCTACTTTTTATGAAAAGAGACGAAAAGTTAAAGGTGAGGAAATACCAAGTTACACAACCTCCTACAAGCATACTCTTCCCTCCCATGAAAGAAACTGTCATGGGAAAGGATTTTTTTACAACTCAATTATTTTTAATGACACCTATTAATGAGTGGAACGGTCTCCTCCATGTAGAAAGGAAGCACTTGCCAGCAGAGGTGAATTCTTTCTAATGCTGGTGATGATGCAGCTATATTAGTTCAAGGCTAGACTGTCAACATAAATTAGGAACCAGAGTACTGTAAGTCAAAAAGATACTGGCACTAACAGCACAGTTTGGCACAATTGTGTGACGTGAGTCAGGATGTGTAGTACATGACAGATTCAAAAATCAAAATCTTCATTCCTAGTGGTTGCACAGGGTCATATCTTCAAAGAGTTAAGCTGTGTGACACCCATTAAAGTAAACAGAGGTTTAAAGCTTAAATCTTCTGTCCCACATTCAAGACTTTCCACATTGTAGCATGAAGTTCTTCATACAAAGAATGAAATATCATATTTTCCCCTTAAAACTTGAAGTCAGCAAAATGAGGGGTAAATCCCTTTAGTTTATGATGCACTATCTCACTTTCTTAGCATGATATACACAAAAAAATATGAAGAGAGGCATTATTTTCTCACTTTTGGAGTGGTTCACTTATTTTATCTTTCAAGAAAGGCAAGTGAAGAGGAATATAAGTGAGCATCACAGTTAATGTCTCTTTTTGTTGCTGTTGCATTTTTCTAACCATTTTAAGAATTGTAATAAATCTGAGTTTAGGCTGATGACTGGGGCAACAGTGATGCTACCCCACAGATGACTTCTGTCCAAAGGGCCAACTGTAAGAGTGTTCATGATCTCTGAGCTTTTGTTTTCTTTCCATTAAAGAATTATATCCATGTCTCACTAAAGATCAGTATTCATTTGTCCTTTGTCAGTAAAACACTGTCTTGAGGGAACAGTAGGTATCTCTCACTGCCTATGTTTATCCATACCACTGCCTGCCAGTACCTTGCCTGAAGCAAACCCCAATTTTCTTCATTTCTAGGCACAGTCTTAAAATCTGTTACACCACGTTCTGGTTTTCTGAAATAGCTTGTCTGGGCAGCACTCAAAATGTCATATATGTCTGTAAATGTGCTATGAGTCAAATTTCAGATCTGACTTTGGACACATTTGAAGTCTTTAAAGAAATGGTTTGCCATAGCTAAGTAATGATATACCGTTAAATAAAATTAGCTATTCAGTCTTATGACTATGATGATTAAAGGTCAACAGCACACTCAATCCCCTTCAAGACAGGGAAACTTCCCGAGTTCAGCAGCAAGCAAGCAAGCAGATTTAAAAACTAAAGAGTGGCAAATTCTTATATTCACTTTGAAGACAGGATAAAGCTCTAATATTTCCCTCACAATTTTTCCAGAGATCATTAACATGCTTTAATAAGAATGTGCTTTATAAATTTAAACATATTGTGAAAGTTCATGTGCACATAAGATAGGTTTTTAATTGATATAGGGAATTTGAGAACTGCTTCTTCTAGGCCAAAATTTAGATTATCCCATCATACATCTCTCTCTTGGTGAAATGCTACATGACTGAGCAGATATAATAATTTCATTACTAATAAACGAGACGTGTCCATTCCCTACCCAACTCCAGCAGTCCATTCCTTTCCTGACTGTACAGCACCTCCTCCCTCCTGCATCTATGCTTGCACTCACTTTGTCCTGTGATGAATCAGTTTGATTCACAACTCAAAAAAAAAAAAATTAGAATAAGAGGTGAAGGAGTTTCCTGGGCTAATGAAATGGATCTGTCCGTGAAGGTCTGATGAATATGAAGTGGGCAGGAGTGAGAGTAGGAAGATAGAAAGAATCTCCTCCTCCTCCCCTTCATCAAATTGCTAGATTTGTTCAGTCGCTTGTTCAGCACATGCCACAACAGGTGCTTCAGTGAAGAATGGTTTGAAGTGTTGCAGAGAATGAGAATTAGATCCCTGTGTCCTTTACACAGCCAATACAAAGAGATGCAGGATGTGTACACAGTCAGTGTCTTCTGGAGCAGACTCCTTCTGACCTGTGCAGTACTGGCACAAGTGTTTTCTGTCCAGCACAGCAGTACAGGCTCAGCTTCTCTGCATTCAAACTGCAATTCAGAAAACAAATGTAGATAATTCAACAGTGATTTTTTTTTGTGTGTGTGAGGCTGCTTCTGCAAATTCCAGATGCTTCAACAAACTATTGAGTCCTGAAGATTGCTAATTCTGTAAGGGGTAAAAAACAGATATGGAAGGATACAAAATGTAATCTCTGAAAACAGAAGAAAAAGACTGTGTAGTGAAACTTAAGAATTCTGATTCAGTTTTGTTTTTAATGATTGTTATAAAGTCATGATTTAGTGCCACCAGTGTTTCTTATACGGCTGTATGGCCATGTGTCTGTACTCCATGGGTTGTCTAATTTTCAGCTAGCTACCTGACAACTGTAAATGATGTAAAACCCTTAAGAGGCTGGATACTTCTGCAATTTTTTTATTTGTTTGTAACATATTTTTCATAGAGAATACTGAATATTTCTAAAGCTGAAGGCAAAACCCCTTGTTTCTTTCTTTGGTGGCAGTGGGGGTGTAAGGAATTTCTGCTCTCAGCCCTTCCTTCCTGTCTCCACACCACCACATCCATTGTGCCAGCACTGCTGCTTCTGCAGCTTGTGGTGAAAATGGGAACCATCTGATAAATCCTAGGGCAGCAGAGAGGAATCAAAATCAAAAGGAAGCTTATAACAATGTGTGAATTAAGATGTCTAAGAGGCTAACCTTGAATTGTGACATCTATGAGGTCTGTAGAGGCCTTGTTAAGTTTACCCTAAAGAATCTGAAGTCTAGGGAAACTTTTAGAGTCTCTTATGAAAATATGTCTAAAGAGCCCTCTTATTTACTCAATTCAAAACCTCATTCTAATGACCTTACTTTTTAGCTGGTTGCTGCTTCGAAGATTCTTTATGGAGAAATACTAAACTTACTTAAAAATAAACCTTCTTGAGGAGTTAAGACAGACCTTTAAATGCCAACTGCTCCATCTCCTTTTTGCTCTTCTCTCAGAAAGTAAGATGAACTGTTGATACATATATATGTTTATGTATACATCTAGGTAAAGGGAATGTGTACATATAATCTTTGCAACATTTTTGAAAGCCACTCTATTTTTTTTGTGTCAGGTAAGCAGGTTGGTTTTGCTGCCTATGGGAGAGCAGAACATTCATGACAGCTTTCTTAAATACAATATCCATATAATTAAACACAGTTTTATTCAAAATATTTCATACTTGAACAAAGCTGAACATTTAATTTCTGCAGTGACCCACAGACACTGATGTCTCACCTGTCTGTTGGGCAGCTTCTCCAGTGCCTCAGTTCCTTCTTTTTTTGGTAACAAGGGGTTCTGTCACACTTAAGTCTCACATCAAATGTTGCCCATTTATAGGCATGTAATTTTGGAGCACTTTACTGTCCAGATGCTCTGCATATGGGAGGCTGGGTATCTGGTTTCCATTCCAGGGACCAGGCAGTATAATGCATATCACTTAGGTGCTTTGAGATTTTGGCTAATTTCAAGTCTGTGAATAATGGTTGGAACTATTCACATCCTTGATGCTAGGCAAATGCCCAAGAGATTTACTAAAATGGTAAATCACAGTAACACAGTGGTCTCCAACTCAGAGCTTTCAGTCACTAACTCATTTTTCTTCACCTCATATTCTCATGAATACACTGAGTTTTCTGTGCTTTTAGGTAATTATTTTTCCCCTTAAACCTTCAATACATGGCAAAATTTCACTGCTATTTTACCCTGATAGTTTTGTCTTCAGATCAGACAGCTAAAATGAAGTAATTTTGGAAGGCTGCATTTCCTTAACATCTTTCTCCAGAACATCTCAAAATGTGCTATGAAAAATAATCAAGCTCTTCAGTACAGTGTCAGAGACACTTGAATACTTGAAGGGAAATTAATTTTGGCACAGCTCAAGTCTTTCTTCTCAGCTTAGCGTTCTCCTGTCCTGATTCATTCCTCCTCTTTCCTTTTCCTCCTATGCTAACAAAACTTCAACTACCTTTGATTCATACCTCTGTTTAACAGCTATATCTTACTGCAGACTATTTCATCTAAAGGCTTGATTACACCATACTTCACCAGCCATCAAAACCTGTTTTCCTTCGGAAGTCCTTTTTTTTTCCCCCAGACCCCTTTATCTTTCTGATCAACTACTACCTGGTCAATTTACACTTAGTCATTTATTGAATCAGTCCTGTTTCCTCAGTATCTTTTTCCTTCCTCTGTTAATGTGTTCCGTTTAAGTTCCACCCCCTTTCATCAATCTTTTAACATGTTTCTTAATTCTTTATTTGCAGGATTGCAAACCTGACTCTTTCTTTGTATGTGTTTCCTTTTTGCTTGAATCAAAAATCTGAAAATGTACTAGACTGGCTTTGAAGGAAATTTCTTTTGCCTTTTCACACCATTCTTCTTTCAACTTCTTTCAGCTAAGAGAATATCTCACATCTTTGAATCTCGAGTGTTGGAAAACACATTCTTTTTTTTCACCTGTTGAGTTTGGGTTGGAAAGATTCAGAGGGCATCACGAAACCAGAAAATTACATCAGACTGAATAAAAAGGGAGAATTCCTACACCTGTTTTTTCACTGAATGTATTCTTTAATACCCTAATTTAAAGACTGTCATGGGAGCTCTCATTGTCATTCTGTGTACTTTGCTGGATAAAAATCACTGAAGGCATATATTGATGCTGATTCCAGACAAGGTTGTCTTGGTTAGTCTATTCGCTCACTTGTCAGTAATGATGAGTTCAGTATAAATGGAAGACACGGTGGTTTTGTCAGAGCTAGTGAGAAATACTTCACACCTTCCTTACCAAAAGGGTTAAACAGATGCCCAAGGCACATTTACCAGCCTCTAAAAACCAGATATCTCAGTAGCTGCTTTCCTCAGAAACAATGCTGCAGGCCAGAGCAACACCTTTCATCTACCTCCTGGCAACTTTAATCATTTACTGATGATGGCAGTGAGAAGCCCTGAAGTTTTTAATATAATTATCAGTGTTAGTAGTAATATTAGAGTCAGAGATTCTCCTTTCCACTAATTTGTCAACTAACTCCTTTGCTAATTTAAGAAATAAAAATAGCTATTAATATTTTAAAATAATAATAATAATAAAGCATGTTTAGAAAGTACTGTTTCAAAATACTGACTCAAGACCCTACTGCCTACTCGCAAGACCCAAAAGCGTACTACTTGACAATGGGATACTGACAGCTTGGTTTTGCTTTTGATAGCATTAAAAATTTGGGGGTTTTGAAAATAAAAACCCAAATATGTATGAAAAATGCTGAAGGAACAGATTAATAAACTTCTGAGCTTTAGCAGCAGCATGATCATTCAGATGTCTTGTCTTGATAGAGAATAAAAATATATTATTCTGTCCTTTTCAAAACTCTTGAGTGTAACATTTCCCCAGCAGACATGACATACGAGCACCATCAAGTGGCAAGGCACCTCAATTACAGCTAATATTTTGACTTTCTCCTTTTTCCTCAAACCACAGAATCTAACTAGGCAGTTAGATGTTGATATTAAATTTCTGTATTTTTTAAAAATTCGCATAACCGTTATTCTGCTAACTTCTCAAAGATGTGGTAGAAGTAGAAAGCTTTATTTAAATACTCTGCATATCACCTGAACAGGGCACTTGAGTGTTCCATGCTGGTTAATATAGGCAAGTATTTTCAGAGTATCTAAAATTCTTTTGCAAACACATCCTTTTTTTTTCTCTGCTACTGCTACCACAATCATAACTGATTTCTCCCTAGTGTACAAGACCATTGTTCCCCTTATGGCAGAATAAGGATTCATCAACCAAACTGTATCTGCTGCTTCCTGAGAACAGGGGTAAGATTGTTCTACCCTTTTTTCATGCTTATATATTTTCCTTTTTCTTCTCCCTATTCCCTTTCTTTTCTTCACTGTATGATACTCTGTAAGGTATCTATAAAATTTTGATCCATCAAAAAAGACTAAAATCAGGCATCAAGACTGTATGTCTATCCTGTACTTCAGTGCATTTGGGAATCTCCACTGATGAGTATGGAGGTAATTATGTGGCCTTCATTTGTGCCATATTAATTGTGACTGATTCTTTTAAATTTCTGTAGCAAAATCAGATCCCAAAATTAATATTGGTTAGAGGAACCTTATGCCTTCTGCAATAAATATATTGGAAATCTATTTTCACTTTCCACATGGATGATCTTGTTCTTAGGCCATTTCCTAAGAACAAAATTGTGTAAGACTCAATTAGGATTTTCTTTTAAGCATGACTGACTTCTGCAATGATCTCTTACTTAAACCACCCCCCTCACCCCCCAGATTAAATGTAGCTATAACTGACATGACACACAGACTTTCAAGTAGGTAAATATGAAACCTCTCTCTTCTGCCCTCTCCTTTTACTACTTTGCTCCCAAAGCTGAAGAATCAAAGCAACGTAGATTCCCTTGGCTTTAACAGCAAATGTACATAAAATTTCTTTGCTTCAGTAGTTCTTTCATAAATATGTAAGAACCTGGATGGCACACTTTATAGTAATTACTTTTAGATTTTTTAAGTCTTCACATCTGGCTGGTTTTTTTGACCAGTACTGCTTCTTTAGGCTGGACATATTGTGCCTTTTTAAGAGACCATCATAGTGAACCACAGCTAAAGAACTTCTGCACTTGAGCATGTTCAATCATAGTTATTATAAATGATGAATTGAACATCTGACAGCAGACAGGACATACATTCTGGGTTTTCTCAAGCCTGAAATATTTAATGAAGCTCAGGTGATGTGCTAACTGGAGTTAATAGGAAGCAACCAACTGAGAACTAATGGTTTAAATGAGTGGAAAATCTTAATACTTCTAAAAAGTGTTTAAGTAAAGAGCAAAAGGGCAGACATATCCAGGCAGAATAATCTTCAGCAGTTGGCTAAAGGAGCATTAGTCCCCTTTGTGATGCTTTAAACAGAAGTAGCTATTGCACCTTAATACTAAGTTCTTGCTCACATTCATTTTAAGAGCTCTTTGTAGCAGCAAACATTTGACCATTGAAAACTAGGGTTTATTAAAGTAAAAGCATGTGTCAGTGCAGGTAACTCATCTGTAAGAACAGAGTTCTGCACTCTGTGGACTGGGCACAGAGGGATGCATGGCAACTACCTTGAAGAGTCATGTTAGAAACCTCATGTGGTATGATGGTGGAAATTTGCTGCTGCTCTGCCACAACAGGAATATTTTGTACATGCTGGCTCTGTCTCTAATGGTGAGACATTACACACATGCTAATGTTGCCAATACATCAGTTATAAAAGAACAAGCTGCTTAAATTATGCCAACTCTACCCCATATGTTCCAATATGTGCATTTTAGAGGACTTCTTTAAATGCTTCTTTATGTGCACAATTTCTATCACATGTAAAATAAGCCTGATAATTAAATATAGCTTTTTGTCAGCTAATGCTTCTAGTTCAACTTTATGATGATTGGAAATGATTTCAAAAGCTCTCAGGTTAAAAGTAGAAAATTATCTGAGTTTATTCTCCTGTGACAGAAGAATTATCCATAAGGAATTTTATCAAGTTGCTAAAATGTTTTGTTTTAACATTCTGCTTCTTTCCATTTATTTGTCATAGCTTTTCCATACTGACACGGACGAAACTGTAGTCTTGAGACAGAGTTTCAGAGACTTGCATTTACCTCAAATAAATTCATCTAGTTCTTTGATGCAGGGACAATGTAAGCAAGTTCTTTTCTTTGCTTAGTAGAGGTAGAAAAGTCAGAATTTATGCCTAATTTTAAAACACTTTAAGGTACGGTGTAGATCATGTACCAGCTTCCAGTGTATCTTGCCAGTTTACAGTGCTACATCACCTCCTGTACTCACAGTAAACGGCCTTGTCCAAAAGTTTATTTTGACCGATTTTTTGTTTTCAAGTTCTTTTAGCATCTCTATTCATCTAGGAAATGTCATTCTTTCAGGTAGTCCAGATGAGGAAAAAGCAGGCTGTGTTATAGTAAGTGTATTAGGATACCACAGAGAAATACCTTATCAATCTCTTTATTCATAGATTAAAATGTAATGCCATACAGTTCTTAACAATTACTGACTGAAAAAAAATTATCTGCATAAAACAGAAGCAAAACTGAAGGAGACTAATTAAAAAAGCCATCTTGCTTCAACTTTTGAAACGATTACATACAGAATAATATACATATTTACATTACAAGTATATTATATAAATATAATATATATGTAATCTTGTAACCACAATAAATATCAAGGTCTTTTTTAGGCACACAGCATAGAAAAAAATGCAGAATCTGCACAATCCTTAAGATTCTTGGAGTGACTCACTCTAACATTGTTTTCACACTGAAAAAGCAAATATTTTACACAAAATATACAGCCACAGTTTACGCAGTCCCCAGTGAACAGGGAATCTTTGATCATCCTCCTATAAGTCTACTCCTTGATTTTCTAATACTATTGCTCTATACAGCTATTACATAAGAAAATAGTTTGCCGGTTTGTTTTTTACTCAGCTAATAGCCTAAGTAATTATCAGTGCTAATAAAATAAGTACAGCATATCTACATAAGGTATATTACAGGTGTTTACACAAACACAGGTTTGGTGAACTACTACTGAGCTCACCATTAATACTTGGGAGTCAACCTGAAATTCAGCAGAAAGAAATTGATTTTCAATGATATAACCTCAGAAATATTTTAACATTTGAGCGAGACCTGGGCTTCAGAAATAGAAAGCTTTAAATTTAGAAGTTAATTTAAAAATCAAATTCTTGGCTATCCTGGCAGATGTAGGCTGCCATTGCATTTGAATCTTTCCTTCAGTGCAAATAAAAACTCAGAATTTTCTCAACCAGTACGTACTGTCGTGACATTTTAAAGACTGTCACTGTGGAGCACCTGAGATCGCACCCTAGCAAGTGACACTGACCACTTCTCACAGCAGGGCCGTGATCAGTGAGAGAAGAAACACAGCACTTTTTTTGTTCTGTGGTTACAAATCAGACTCTGGCATGTCAGGCATATCTGCCATCAGGTAGCCAATACCATAACGCCCGTTTGGAGCCGTGTCCAAAGTCGGCGAGCCAGTCTGTTTTCGATATATGTTTTTGCCGAAATTTGGAGACGGCACTTCACTTGGACTCTTCCCATGAATCAGACTTGTATTATCTCCCTCCAGATTAACAGGTTCCTTTATTATCCGACCTCTTTTATAGGATACAGATGCCAAACTACCAGAACTGTCATCAATAAGGTTGCAACGGCGTACCATGAAGACTATTGGGACTGGCAGTATGGCCAACACCATCAAAGATATACAGACAATCATTCCCCATGTTGGATAGCTGTGGAACTCTTCCGTAGCCTGAGAAACACAACAGAAAAATGATTAATACATCTTTACCAGAAAAATAACAAAAACCTGCAGTCCTCATTGAGGCTTGCAGTTTTCAAGCAGAAAACTCCACGGCACTCACAGTGTGGGCACCACTACAGATCTCAGGTTTGAAGAGTCATGGAGATGTAGGATTGCTATCTTTCAGCCAGTGAGCAGGACTAGAACACTGTTGAACAGTTTTTGAGAGCACTTCAGCAGCACACAAATGAAGATTTTCACTTTAGGCATTATGCTACATTTCTCTGTAGCTTCCTGATCCTTTAAAGGATGTCCAGAACAGACAAGTGTGCAGTGGGTATCTGTAACTATGCCTGGAAAATTAGCCCCTGTTCCGTAGGCTAATAGTTGGTCTAGACAGGAACCATCTCAGTTATTGCACTTTGCATAAGCATCAGGTAAACTGTAATGTTGGGGCACTACTATACCCCACACCTCTACTGCATCCAGGCATCAACGGCCAACAGGCTCTGCTTGCCTGACTTTGTATGTGGAAAGGAATTGCATGTTTGGTATTCTAAGGTATCTCTCTAATTTTTGAGGGCAAGACTCAACAAGAGCATTTTTCTGAGAATCATGTAGCTGTCTGATACTATCATTAGTAAAGCCAACCTCCTGTGTTTATCCTTTACCTGTCTTTGCTGTGACTTCCCCCCCAGCTAATTTGGGAAAGTTTTGTTAGATGAATGTCTCTGACATTTTCTCTCTGTCTGTTTTGCATAAAAAGCCTGTAGAAATAGCTGAGGGCTCATGGGCCTACAACTAGCTGAAGTCTTCAGAGTTCCCTTGACTAAAATCTCTTTTTGAAGTCGAAGCTCAGAACTGTCTTGCCACTCACCGAGACAAGTTCTTATCAGAGTCAGGTTTTAATACAGCTGCTACACTGTGATATGCGTTCCCAAAGGGAAAAAATTATGACACATAAAAAACCTGTTGTGATATCTGAAATGATTTATGCAGCTATCATCTGTTTTCTGCAATAAAATAAGACTTAATGAATGTGAACAACCTCTCCCATGATTATGAATTTCTTTATCATTTGTTAGGAAGTAAGTCACCCAGAGCATACAGGTTTGTGTCAATCAGTTATATTTTAAAGCAGAACTGCTTAAAATTAAAAAACTGTTGATTTTACATCAAAGTTACTTGAGATAAAAGCAATCATGTCATTATTTAGGCTGATTTTGAATTTCTAATTGTAACTTTTTTGTCTGCTCATGTGCTTCAAATGCTTCAGATACGATCACAATGATGATGATGATGATGGTATCATACTTAAATACAAACCCTACATATACATACCGTATCCTCAATCCAAGCATTGTAACCAGGAGGACTCAAACCCATTTGGACAATGGTAGCTACCAGCAAACATAACAATACAAAGGGTGAAACATACTTCCACATGTAGTAATAATACTGGCTTGGAGAAAACCCCAGCATATCCTTCAGGTCTTCCATAAATCTGTGAAAAGATTAAAATGTTATTGTTAGTGTAGACACTGAGATTTTGAGCACTATAATTGATACATAGCACCCAACCTGAGGGAATCAAGACACTGAAAAAAATGTGCATATAGAAATAGCTGTAGTTTAAATTACTTGATGGGCTGAAAAATAGAGCTTATACTAGTAGTTCAGACCAGATGAACAAAAGGAATCACTGCACAGTACAGTGATTTAGTAAGCTGCTTGCTGGACTGTGCTGAAGATATTTACACTCATATTTCTTTTAGAAGATTCTTTTTTACATTTTCTTCTATTGTCTACTGGGTTGTTTACCAGCACATCTTACACATGTGTAACATTAATTTTGAACCCACACACGTGCTGCAGTCTGAAAAAAAAACAACTTTATGCATAAGCTATGCTTTGCATCATATAAGCTGCTGAAATAAAACTCTTCCAAGCTATAAAACTGCTGCCTTTCTCCTCAAATTTTTAAGTTAAGCCATGAACAAAACTCCTATTTTCATACTCATGACGGAGTACATGGTTCCAGAGCCAGTAGAAACAGAGAATGATTTTAGAAATAATACTTTTGGAGTGTGCGCAAGCAATGATTGTTTTAACTCCCTTGTGGTCCCACTCCTTTTTGAAATGTGTATCTCAAAAAAGCTCTATAGAAGGATGTTTTCCAATATTTTTTTACATATGTAAAGCTTCTGTCATGTAAACTCTCAGAAAAAAAATTTAACTGCACAGCTTGAGGCATTCTTTTGTTTGTTTACACTGAAATAAAACACATCATTAAAAGGAAGCTGAATTTACAAATGGGTTGTGCCCTCTACAGGTAGCCTTCTCTTTCTGAGATCTCCAGTTCTTCTACCAGTTAAACATGAATCTGTTATCCTTACTTTAAAGTAGTCTTCCATTGTCACCATCCTACTCATTCTCTTCTAAAAGTCTCCTTTAGCTAAAGCTCCTTATAGCACTGATTACAGTGTGGGAGATTTTCCTTCTTGGCTACAGAAATTCTCACGTTGTCTCTTTTCTATAGCACCCTTTGGATGCTATGCTTTAGTTTTCTACTATCTGATCAAAGACTTAATGTCAAATAATTAGACATTTATACAGAACTTTATCTACAGGAAACCCTTGGTACTATCACAGCCAATGGCAGCCTGAGGCTGTTGATGCTGACAGTTTTTGCAAACTGAATTGCTAGGTTTCTGCAGAAACATCCATCAGAAGAAATACTAGAAATACTGCAGAGGGAATACTCAGGTGGTCATTATAAATGAGAAACTTGGCTGTTAACTTTTCACTGTATCCTGTCAGAAGCCCTTCTATAAACATGAATTGCCTGCACTGTGAGTCATAAGCAAAGGATTACTATATTTTAGCTATGCCTAAACATCAACCTCCTCACAGGTCAGTTGCTGACTTTTGGCATATCTACTTCCATTCACAGTGGTGCTTGGACGTTACCAACTTTATAACCAGGTCATCTGTTTTATCTTTTGGTTGCATGTGTAAAATAATCTGTGTGGTGTTTTTATATCTAAATGATCAATTATAGGATTATACATGTGGTCCAAGTTGGAATTCTCCTTGAGCAAGCAAGCAGAACAAGTACTACTTGCATAGTCCAGAAACAATGTCTGAAAACCATAAAATTAAATTTTCTTATAGTTTTGTTTCATTGTGATTAATGATTGCTGATTACTCAGATCAGACAAGTGAAAAGTCAAATGAAACCCCACTTCTTCTATGTCACACTTTTTCTTCATGCAAAGGAATTACAAACATTTTAATTACTACAACATGTTATTACAGCATGTTCTGTTTAACCTGTGCAAGGCATAAGTTATTTTTGATACAAACCCTTCTATTCCTTAAGCACGGCATATACTGATCTCACTTAGTAAACACATTCTGCTGATTTTAGACATAAAATTAATTCAACAAAAAAAAAAGGGATTTATGGTCATTCCTCTTCATCCATCCCCAACAGGTCACTTGACTTCATTGTCAGCTGCGCTGCTTTCAAGTAAGCTCTGACCCTGTTTTTGCTGTCATCTCCTCTCTCACAACTAATGCAAAGAAAAATTAATTGCTATAATGCCCCAAACTCAATTTAGTTCTTAAATTGAAACTTTTTTCTTTTTACTGCCATTAGAGCTTGCTTTGTTTCTTTCTCAGGCTGCCTGAATACTGCATTGAAATACTCATCCTCATATGTTGCTTAGACCATGGTTATTTCTGAGATCTTCTTGATGTCTTTGTTAATACAAACTCCCTATACTTTTCTATCTAGCAGCCTTTCTAAATTTCTAATTTTGTCTCTTTTGCTTCATTCTCTTGTTTTTGGACCTCTTGTTCTGATGTAGTGTATCTTGCTCCAAACCTGTTCTTAGTAACAGACTAGATTCTGGACCAGACTGTCATGCTTTCTAATTATTTGTATTCCTGTGTAAAATGCAGATGCTTCATACACTTTAATTAAAATAGTAATAATTATTGTAAAGAATGGTGTTGATATGGACAGGGAGATGCATTTCCTTCACTTACTTGTCTATTCCATAAATTCGGATGACTGCAATATTCTCCAAAATGACCACAATAAGCAGGGGCAGAGTAGCTGAGTAGTCATCAAACATTGTCACAAAATAATTTCCAGAGCGCTGCACAAAGATCAGGCCAATAAAAAATGCTACCAAGCAGCAGATGACTGGAATAAAGGACAGAAATGTGAGCTATAACTACAACAAAGTTCCACAGACAAGGAGGACCTAACGCATTATTTCATAAAAGTCAAGTCAGTAGCATTCTACTGTTTAGGGTCTCTCAATTTTAAGAATATTCATTATCCTACTTCTTTCCTACAAAACAGAGAATTATGAAATTAGAATTACTAGAGTCCCCATATGACAGCAACCCTGATTACGAGATTAATCAGCAGAGATTAACCAAGTGACTATTTCTCACTAAATGTAATGTAGATGCAGAGGTAAAATAAACCAGTAGGCAAAACACAACATATCATGTTAACTGGTCACCAGCTCAACTTTTGGAATTCAGAAGTGAAAAGAATTTAGAAGTGAAAATATGGGGAAAAAATAATATGAAGAAGTTTCTATGATTCTAAAAAATACAAAGGGTGAATAGACTGCTCCTAGAAGATCATTAACGGCATAAAGTTCTATTAGATCTGTCTAAATGTGTTTGTTCATTAAGCAACATTTCTGTCCCTTCTGTAGGGGCAACCCAAAATATATTTCTTGAATGGCTGATCCTGCATAATGGATCTCAATAAAATTTTCTCCAACTAAATTTGTCAGCAACAGGACTTAATGCTTAAGTCAAATTTCAATATATCATGGAATCAGTTGTAGGCTGACAGCTGTAAGACTGATTCTTACAGTTTTAAGTGCTCTTTTTTTTTTTTTTTCCTCACAGGGAACTTAGGCTAAGGATGCATCTAAGTAGTCCAAAATGAGGTGAAATTGATCTGTGTCAAAATATAAAATATCTTTACAGAATACACCCATTGCATGAATCCAAGATAATAAATTATTATTGATTATAGTACTGAATGTAAAACAATAACACTGTTTTAAATACTATGGTAGAAGTCTTGAACTACTACTATAATGTCTTTATGGACTTTCCACCACTCAGCATGAGGCATTGTTGAATGCAAAATAAATTTAAGCATTTCAGTTGGTTTCTCTGAACTCGAAGAGTTGCAAAAGTACTAACAATCCTGTAAAAGTTGAAAGTTTCTGTCTTGTAAGTACAAAATCTATTGCAGCTATAATCCTTCTTAAATACCACTAGTACTGCATGAAAAATAATCCAGATATTTCAATTTTTTCCAGTTAATTAACAGGACAGCACATCAAGTTGTAATCTTTCGAGTACAACTGAGTTTAACTAAAATCATGCATGCACACCACTTAAAAAGGTTACAAGAGAAAGACAGTCCTTGAATGTTTCTTTATCTTAATTATTTTTTTTTGTCTAAGAGAGTAACAAGGAATTATTGTAAAATGCTCCATTACTCCAGTGTAATGACTATAAATCATGGTACTTGCACACATACTTAGGAAGAACAGCTAATTTCTAATTGTTGTACTGGTTATTCAGCAAGAAGTTAAGACCCAATTAAAAAAAAAAAAAAAAACCAAACAGACCAAAAAGGGCTCAATAACTTAGGACTTCTGAAAAATCAATTTATTTATCTTTTTTTAAAAATTTGATTTTTTTTACCAGTCAAATATTACTTGTTATCTCAGTAAAGTAAGGAAAGCAACTGGGGAAAAAAGCAGTTACTCTGCTGCATCAGGGGTTAACTCTCATAAAATGTATTATTATTTCTGTCATAGAGTTTATTATTTTCTTCATAGAGTTAGCCAATGTTAAAGCACCATTTTTTAAAATTTGTTTTCTATCCCACCTTTTATAGGCATTGATAGGAAAGCTGAATTTGTGCATAAGACACCAAATCTCTTGCAGCTGTCCTGAAGGTTTTCAGAAACCTAACTTTCACACCTTTGCTGGTGCTTTATATAAAAAAGAGAAATCCCTACAAGTCAAGGCTACGTGAACATGCTACACCTCAAATAACTGAGGGTATTTAAGTAATAAAAAAAAACCCCAAACAAGTAACTTAGGGCATTTAAGTAATAAAAAAACCCCAAACAAAACAACTAGACGGCTTGTTTAAGACTTTATAAACATTTAACAGGGAAAAATATGTTTCTCTAGAGAGTTACTGTATTGATTTTAGCATAATAAAAATTTCATTATAAATTAAGATTTCATCTGGCCTACTCAGGAATAATTTGCAGTCATTTGCAATGTATTTTCACTCTTCCCTTTTCCTTTGTTTCTCCAATGTGTGACACGGGATGGAATGGAAAGCATTCTGAAAGAGCCCAAAAGGACTGACCATATAGAAACTTGTAACAGAAATTGAATTAAAATTTAAGTTTTAGGGTGTTTATGCTACTATAACATTCAGGATAAGGTTTTATTGGCAGATATTAATGTGCCTGTGCATGGAAGTACAGTCTGAACACAGTGATTTACTGCTCTGTAAACCTTCATGTCCAAAAAAAAAAAAAAAAAAATTCATAGTGCCAAAAAAAAATTCGTTTACTGCTCTATGGAGAAAAGAATGTTTGTGTAACTCACCAGTAAGAATTTCTTTCCTGACCTTGAAGGTATCAACAATGGGCGTGATAATGCCTTCAATGGTTCCAAACATACTTCCAAGTCCCAGATTTACTAACATAAGAAAGAACATGACTGACCAGAAGGGAGAAGCAGGGAAGTGGGTCATTGCTTCTGTAAATGCAATAAAAGCTAAACCAGTTCCTTGAACTGCCTGTCAATGAGGAAAAAAAAATTATATCATTAATTGTGAATTTATTTTTGGTTTTTTGGTAGTGTGACAGCCTGACAAGTCTGACACTTTGTGCTCATATGCTGTCACTGATTAACTCTTGAAGGCAGAGAGGGAAATTGCTATCTAATACATAATTCTTCCAATAAATATTATTTACTGAAGCATGAGAATTTGTAAGCTGATTAGCATTAACACATTTCTTTCATAGAATCATAGACTATGAGGTTTGAAGGTGTCTCATGGATCATCTGGTCGAAACTTTCTTGACAAAAGCAGTCTAAACAGGATGGTCCAGCACCCTGTCCAGCTGAATCTTAAAAATGTCCCATGATGTGGAAAGCACCACGTCCACTGAGAGATTAGTCCAAGGGCTGACTGCGCTCATTATGAAGAATTTTCCTCTCTTGTCCAATCAGAACTTCTTTCTCTCCTTCACTGATAATTTTGCATGACAGCTACTATATAGGACTGTTACAAAATACACTCTGTATTCTACAGTAAGCATGTAAAGGATTTAATTTCTATACTTTTCTTTCAAATTTAAAGAGTGACCACAGTATAGAAAACTTAGACTTAGAAGTCTAAGTCACCAATTTTATATTTTATCTTCAGATGCTGGTGCAACTATATAGAAGTCAGTGTTTCAATCTGCAATTGCCTCTCTAAAGCTAGAAAACTATAATTTCTGTAACAGATTTGGCTTACTGTAAGATTTAAAAACAGGATGATACTCATTAAACAACTACCTAATAAGCAGATAATAATTTTTTGCTTTAGTGAAGTAGTATTTATATCTAATAATTGTATCTTAACACTAAGATACAATTATTATTAGATATAAATAAATTATATAAATATTATTATATGAATAAATCTTATTATATAAATATAAATTGAAGTCTGAGACATTGAATAAACTAAACACCTCTGTTTAGTCTTTGGAAAAACCCTCATGCTCAGTTCTTCTGAAGAACAGAACAAAGCTTAAAAAATTTATCACCTCCTGAGAAGAATGCTATAATGATCAAAATATATTATAAATCAGTGAAGACTACAGTAAGACATCAGACCTTAAAGTCCTCAAGTGAGCTGGAATGCAACCATGTTTCCATCCAGGTCTTTATAGGTGCATGGCTCACAGGTACACTGTACTGACACTCCATGTAGGTACACGTCACAGCTTACTTAAGGCTTACAAACATTCATCTCTTCCTAATCTCTGTATTCAAGACTTAATCTCACCTTGCCAAGTTCAGCTTCAATTTGACAGGATTTCAGACCAAGAGAATCAAACTGTTCTTCTTTGACTTTCTGTATAATGTCATAAACTAAATTGTAATCTTCTGCTGTAATGCTTGAGAAATTGATATGATGTGGGATCATATCTTGGCTGAGATTGCCCATTTTCAGAAGTTTTAAAATCTTCTCTGAATTTCTGTAAAACACAATAGAACAGAGAGAACAAACTCAGTGGTCTGTGTTAATTCATAAATGAAATAAACTGTAAAAATAATTTTAAAAAAAGAAATGGATATTCATACTGGGTAACACATTTTTCATTTATGATATTGGCTTTGAAGCCCAGAACCGCAAACACCACCAAAGTTGCCAGGACAGAAGTGAAAAAATTGATGAAGGACACCAGTACAGCATCAAAATGGCAGTTGTTGTCTCTCTTGTTGTAGCTTGAAAAGGCAATGACTCCACCAAATCCAAGCCCTAAGGCAAAGAACACCTGAGTAGCAGCTTCTCTCCAGACCTTGGGCTCCAGCATTTTTTCAAGCTGTTTGAAATTAGATATAATATATGTCAGCTATAAAATGCATTTCTATGATATGAAAAAAACAACAGAACAAACACTACATCATAAAAATGCTAATACTCCACTACAACCGTATTTTCATTATGATAAAATGAAAGCTGAATGCAGCCCCTGAAGCTGGCAAACTTAAGGGCCAGAATTTCTACTTATTTTATATTATCTAAACATTGAGGAGAAACATGCTATACATATGTTCCAAACAACAAGACACTACTGGAGCTATCTAACTGAAATATCAGCTAGTTATACTGAGAAATAAGAGAAGGTTTTTTTTTACAATACCTTTTTATTTACAGTATATGTACTGACTTCTGTTAGACTTAAGATGTATTTTAGATTGATCAACCCTTTTAAGAAATGCAATGAGTATGATTAAAGTTGCCTTGCTGTCACTTTTCAAATGAACAAAAAGAAGGTGAACATGAGATACACATGCTTATATGGAATTCTATTACATGAAAATAAGTAAAACAAAACGAAATACATGAAATGAACACTTGCCGCCACAAGCTGTATAGTGCCTGAGTCAAATCTCTTAAGTCAGATGCCTTGAACTTCAACCCTTTGTTAAATGGGTCATGTATTACAGGGGCAACTAAGTCTTTTATAAAAAAAATTATCAGCATTGCTCACTCAGATCAACTGCATTGCTCAAAAAAAAACCCCACTTTTTTACAAAGTTATGAGTCATCATCTATCTCAAATTCTTTTAGATACTGATTCACAAAAAAGAATTAAAGAAAAACATGTCAAATTTAAACATCAGATTTGCTCAAGCTGAATCAGGGCCTCTATTAATGCAAGTGACTTTTATTTTCTTTAAGCCCTACGATTATTCATAGAAATAAAACTGAAAAGCATCAGCATAGATGCCAGAATTATCAGACTGACTGTCTTACTCTGAGGAGAAAGAAATCTGCTATCGTTACAACATTTTGGATAAAATGTCTGTTTCCCACGGAGATATATTATTTATTATAGATAAGCAGCAGAAAACTTCTTTTATTCACTTATATATAGCTGAAATACAATAAAATTGGGAAAAGGTGTTTATGACAATAAACATATTCCTGACTTACAATTTAGATTATAAATACAATGCACAAGTGGCTACTGCACGTAGTTCTAACTCAGGCACTGTCATGCCAGAGCTTTCCCACCAGAGGGAGAGCAAGGAACACTCTTAACTGTAACAAATCTCTAATTGCTTGAAATACCAAAACCCTACTCACTTCCTATAATATATCCTTTGGTACCATCAGAAGTAGTGTGTTTTCGGATACATGTAGCCCAGACTTCCAAAATTAACTCTAGACTGATTTGCTATTAGGTATTGTATGTGAAATTTTGGAGTCTCTGTACTTCAGTTTCATATAATCCCACATAATCCCTAACTGCAGTAGTTAAGTGGGCTTTTCACATACCTTTCTTTAGGTTTTCCATGAATTTTCTTATTTAGAATTTCTGCTTTGTTTAACAGCCATGCCAAACAGAGAAATTCTTCCCTTCTGCATTAGTCTTGCACTCTCACACCTGCACCAATGTGTGCCAATCCTCTCCCACTGATGGGAATTTGCTGCAATCGCCTGTGCTCAAAAGATGGCCATTTGTTCAGCTAATTGGGCCAAAAAGATGCTTCTCCCTCTCACATCTATCTACCTGGATAATTTTCATGCTAGATTGGTTTAGCATTCCTTTTTAGAGCCTGGGTGCCCAAATAAAGTGTTGTTAGCACAGTGGAGTGAATGAAACAACAGGTGTGGGACTCTGAATTTCTTCAAGTAGTCTCCTATGAACCTACAGTCCAAATTAGTGCTAAAGTACAAAAAAAAATATAATGGAAATATTTTGTAAGGTTTATATTCACATATAATACATATCACATACAGGCCTCCTATCTTCAAATTTAAACCACAACCTAAATTTTGATACAAAACTGGAAACTGTGAGAAGAAATTAAGAACCATTTTTCTTTTTGTATCATTTAAATGAACAGTTGAAACATTTGTATAATTAAGTATAATGTAACCGTAAAGTAAACACCAGCTGCAACTTTTTTTTTAAGTATAACTCATGAAGCAGTGAATACTGAAGAGGTGTTGATATCCAAGGGCAGTTTTTGTATTTATTTTCCCTCAGTATCTAGTGGTACTTCTCCAAAGGAAGTATTAACACCGTGGTTGAGAAACCAAATTATATCTTATAGAGGTCTGTATTTCACCTTCACTTTAGACTTTCTCTCGTAAGTAGGCATTACATTTCTCTCTTCCTCAGGTTTCTCAAATTTGCCTGAGCAGCCTGCAAGTTTCTGCACAAGCATGACTCTCTAAAGTGATGACAGTGAGTGAAGTGGAACATGACTGCATCAACGTGAGAGACAACAAAGGTCATTTTTATAGAATGACAGTTCTCCAGACTCAAAACACCTGGAATCAAAACAACTGACAACACCCTGTCATCTGGCATTAGCCACTATGTGCATTGATTTTGATTATCTTATTATTTAGCTTTCATTTTTGAAATAATAGTCCTGTTTTTCTCAGCTGTATTGTGAAGTGGACTAGTTAGAAAGTCCATTTCACAATACAATATGAAGCCCAGACTTATTCATTCCTGAGTATGGCTCTGACTATTCAAACATGCTGTTCCTGTAGTATAGATGTAGTTGCAAGCATTTGAGATAAGTGTGGGTAGTATTTAGATCTTCAAGGTAAACAGTGATTCATAACATTCCTTATCACCTCCATAGTTAGAAAACCTAAAGCTGTGTAAGGCACGTTCCTGGCAAAAATATTGGCAGTAAAAAAAAATATGCTTAGAACTGCTGCTGTCTTGGCAAGTCATAAGAAAATTGATAAGGAAAGCTGAGGGGCAAGTACTTACACTACTTCACTATTAAATACAGGTCACCTGTACTTTGGGCTACTATGTAAACAGCTTTAAGTTTTTTCTAAAAAGGAGGGGAAAAAACCACTCTTTTCCAAAAGGGATAAGTTAATTATTCATGCCATGATAAAAGTGCAAAGTAAAGCACTGACAACCCAGAACTAGACATTTCATTATTAGAAAATGGCAAACTTCTCTTTTCAGTATTTAAAGCTCTCTAAACTTCCTGAATCCTCTAAATTGCACCCCAGATGTTTAGCTTTGTAGGGATGTATAGCTCTGGGAGCCCTCACTTAAGAGAGGTAACTCTACAGACCCTTGGAACACCTAGAGCCTTTGGACTTTAGGGCTTGGTATTGTGCCACTGAGATCAACAAAAATTTTGCAATTTAAGCAAACAGAAATACAGCCAAATGTTCTATGAGAACAATAAGCTTAAATGAGAGCATTCATAAATGGTCATGTTTCCACTGAAACTTTAATACCCTGCAAACAGAAATTAAGTACATACCTTAGGGGTGAACATGTGACGAATTCCATCCACTGACCCATTAAGGAGCAGTCCTCTGATCAGAAAGCATAAAAGTACCACATATGGAAAAAGGGAACTAAAATACATGATCTGAAATACAAGAAGGCAAGGAAAAAATGTAACATGACATTTAACATGGAGTTTCTTTTCAATATGTTCATTCACTGCACAGTATCCTTTGGATATATGACTGAATTGATGATCATATGGTCTAAGAAATAAGCAGAACACTTCCCCTTCCTCTTGTCTCTGCAGAAGAAAGCAAAATCACATGATTGTAAAAAGAAATTAAATTCTGTACTGTACAAAAACAATACAACTGCCTGATGTATTTATCACTAACCGATAAAGAACCTCTGGACTTCCAGGGAAATTCAGTATTAATTCAATGAGATGAAAACAAAGACAGAAGTAAACTGTTGCAGAAATGCTTCTCTTTACAAAAGCACTTTGACTGGATATGGCAAAGGTATGCAGCATAAATAGAAACTAATTTTGTCTTCAGAGGGAAAGGGGACAAGAATCAATAGAAAGTACATAACCAATTAATTCAATCACATGCTTACTGTCAAAACAACAAAAAATAGTAATCAAATCTGATATTTCATTTCCCATGACAGAAAAGAAAATTTATTCTGTAAAGCTTAGTAAAATGATTCTCTAGTTAAACATGCTACTTATTTCTTTAACTGAAATGCCCCAAGAAGGTCACAGAAATCAGTCAGTGCCATGTCAGTGCCAAACTTTTTAATAGCAAAGAATTTTGCTACTGGGACAAATTGTTTTCCCTCTGAAAATTCCACCGAGATCAACAGATCTAGTAAATCTTTCACCAGCAAATCCAGCTGGCTGCATGCAAAGGAAAGAAGACAAGTTACCAGTACTCAGATGCAAAGGGATGGTAAATCATTAGTCAAAAGAAACAATCCAGAATCCTGGAAAGCTGCTGTGTTAATGCCAGAAGCATGCATATGTGAATGCACTGCAGTCATATGGTGAGTACACATGGAAATTTATTTCCTTAGACACTCAAAACACAGAGACTTATGCTGCACAATAAAGCTGAGGTACAATTACAAGCAACATCTATGCTGATGAGAAGCAAAATGATTCTTCTTCAGATCTCAAGTCCCACTAAATAACTTCCATTTCCAATAAAACTGATAGAATTTTAATTCTTAACTACTAATATTCTTCTATTTGAGATTATACAAATGCAGGAGTGGGTCAAAGCACTTAACCTGCTCCTACAGATTTCATCAGAGTAAACAGACAGTGTGATGAACAGAAATGTCCTGAAATGCCTCAAAATTAAACAAAGTCATGCAGGTAAACAGTATACTCACTTTGCCTGAAGACTGAATGCCTTTGATCATGGCTAAGCATACCATGACCCAAGCAGCCAGCAAGCAGATAGTCATCTTCCAATTTAAACCCCCACTTTCTGACAAAGAGCTGGAAATATTCAGTGCTTCCCTGTACCAGTAATAAGTGGTGGCAGAACTTTTTTCACACTCAGGCTCCACAACTGTCAAAGAGATGGTAGCAAGTAAAGAAAGGGTTCGGGAGAGATATTTCATAACAGTGTTCTATCACTTCTTAATATTTCTAATTGTGCCATCATCATTTATTAAAAAGCTAAACTCAAAAAACAGTGTTAAGACATTGTCTAAAAGAAAAAGTGACTGCTATCAGTGAAAGCTTCTGGGTATATGTTTTAAAACACCCTTTTGGGACAATGTATTCCTCTGCGTTATGGTTAAACTTACTCCAAGGCAGAATTTATTTCTCACTTCAGAACTAAACAGTAGGCAGGCTTAGATGAAGACATATATTCTATTTATCACAAATAAAATTACATTATCTGCATATGATACTATGAATTATGTACTATGAAAACTACCTCTCTGCAATGAACACAAACTTGAAGACATATGGAAAATGAATTGTGTCTCCTTTGATATGAAACTCAAATAAACAGGGACTTAACTACCATTATAAACAATAAAATATCTATTATTTTATTGATGATACCAAAGTAATGAGAAAAGGAGAAAAGAAAATAAGTGGTTCCTACACAGATATATTTCGTGAAAGTTGCTATGTATATTCCAGAAGTGATTCTTTGAATCATATTGTAATTCTGTTATAGTCATGTTACTAAACAGTTTAAGAAACTGTGTGTATCTAGACACGTAATACATAAACAGAAAGATTTCTTCAGAGAAAATATTTACTTAATAATCTTTATAAATTATTTATACCTAACAATCAAACCATACATGTATGCATGTCCTGAGTCAAGATAATTAATGGAAAAAAAGGGGGAAATACACTCTTTTTAACCTAACCTAACAGAGATGACAGATCTTCACTGAAATAACCTATTAAAATGGTAAGATGTTATCAAATATAGTAGTTTTCTTTTTTTAAGCTTAGTTCAGATGGCTTCTGCTCAACTTAGGCTGATACGCTGTGTCTTAATATTTAAGAAGGATAAGAGTACATAAACAACCACTGCTGCTCAATTAATGGACAGTAGCTTGTGGAATACATTCAGTTTGACTGTCAACATTTACAAGTACTATTTCTGAATAATAACTGAAGCAAACAACTCTGGAAAGGACAGTACAAAAAGGTAGAACTTTTCAAACATCCCTGGTTGTTCTTTATTCAAGTGGTATATAAACCCACAAAAGATAATTAAAGAAAATTTAGAATCTGAAAAAAAAGGAAAAGAAGAAATAATTCATATTTCAATAGCAATAAAAATACAAAATATCTACTGTTATAAGATAACCAAACCCAAAGGACAAGGAACTTTTCATGCTGTTATAGAATATGTCTTTTAAGAGATTATCTCATTACAGCAAAACTCAAAGGACTCATTATTTCATTTCTATTTACAAAGAAATTGAATTTACATAGAAAACAGTGCTCTTATAGGACACTTAAAAACAACAAATAGAACACTTTTGCACACAAATATCTTCTTAAATTGTAGTTTTTCTCCTTTTTGCTTGAAAACCTCAATTTTTATATACTTGATATGATTTTTAAGAACTTCATGTTAATACAGACTTACAGGTATGAGATGCATTTTTAACTAAAGGACATTGGTCCCACGGTAATGGATGCTGAAAAGACTGTGAAAAGTAAAACAGGCTCCATCCAATAATGACATTGTAGTACAGGGCCACAAAGAAGCATACCTAGTAAGAAGGAAAAAAAAAACAACCAAAAAGTTACATTTATGAAGCAAATAAAATAATGCCTGCTGAACTTCTGCATATCTCTGTACATCAGTCAATGAACCTAATTAACTAAATTTAGTTTTATTCAACTAAATCAGAAGAAGAGAAGGACTTGTCCCCTTAAAGTACCTGACATTTTCTAAATTTTCACTTTTCTCCATATTTATTAATTTACGTTACACGTATACTGTTACAGGCATTTTTCCTCCAGAAGGGTACTCTGTTCCACAGTTCCTAATTTCAAAAGAATCACAGAATACAAGTTCACTGACTTAACAGACCTATATATGTCAAGAGTTTAAATGGCTTGATTCGAGTTCTAAGATCTTCAAAACCACTGAAAACTGGCCTTGATGCCCAGCTATAAATCAATGGGCTCTCCCTGCAGCAAAACAGGAAGTCTAAATCATAACATCTGAAAGCAAACAACACAGTGTTAAAAAACTTACTACGCAGCTTGCAAATCCAATCCCTCCAAGTTTGGGGCTGATATAATTCCACACACCAATACTCCCTCGACGGATCCTCTGCCCGACAGCAAGCTCCAAGAAAAAGAGTGGAATCCCTATTATCAGTAGCAAGATTAAGTATGGCACAAGATAGGCACCTATGAGGGGAACAAAGAATAAATCAGAGTAAATGGAAGAAGAGTCAGAACTTGACAGAACAAATGTGAAAATTTCTAACAGCTTCAAATTTTGATTAGTGTCCTTCATTGCAAAGCTTTTTTGATCACATGCAAGAATAATTTTAGCTGAACCTCAGTCATAAGTCTCGTAAGATGTCAAAATCCCAAAGTCACCTAATCTATAAAGCACTGTAACATGTTTGAGGCAAGCCTTTCTGCAAGTGAGATATTACTGAAATGAGTTATTTGTTTGAAACATTGGACATTCAATCAAACTTTTTAGAGATACAGAATCATCAGGAGCTAAATCAGCATTTCTTAGAAAACCTTAGAGCTTGACTTGTAACAGAGCAGCAAGACTGAATATAAAGGAAATATAGAAAACACTCTGTACACAACGTTCTGAGTGAGCTTCAATCATAAGAAGTTTCAGAAGATATCTCTTGATTTCTCCATTTCTCAGATGCTCAAAAAGGGGATTTCATATTGTACATAATAATGATGCTACCCAGCTAAGCAAGAAAACTTATTTATCAGCCTGTTGCCACAAGGCTCCAGACAGAAAACAGAAACATGAGGTGGAAGCGAAATGGAGTATTGTAGAGCTGTATCTTCCAGTACTCACCAACTCTCTTCTTCAAGTCATATTTGAAAATGCAACTGTAACTTCACCTTTACATAAACATATATATAAAAAGCAATTCCTGTTTTTTAAGGTCTTATTCCCAGGAACTGATCATACACAATTCTAACTTAAGGATGCATCTCCATTTATTTCAGGAAGCCTGAATACAAGCAAATATATTCATACACTAAGCACACTGACAAGTTTCAAGCCTAACTTCCTCCTTGGTGTTGTGGAGTATTTAGTACCAGCGCTAGTAAAACATGCAGGCATCAGCATAAGCAACATGGCACCTGACTTTGTGTGGCTCTTACACTGCAATATAGACCACTGTGCTGGACAACTAACTCAAAGGCCTTAAAACTTCTGTTTGAAACCATTATAAGGCTAAGGGAAAACCTTTGAGAGGTGCAGACTGCAGCGTGTTGAAGCAAGCTACAAAGCAAAGATCGAAAGACCTCAGAAGCTTAGATTCAGAGCTGCTAACTTGTATAATCAATGTCTTCATCCTGTGATGAAAGAGAAGCTGAGCAAAGTTCAGAAACCATTTTGGCATTTATCCTCAACTCCAGCTAAGTCCTACTTCAAGTTCCCTCATCCAGGGTCAACTTTCTAGGGCTTTTTTAGGAATCTATCAAAATGCACTGGCATTTTCATACCCTTAGTGGGCAATTTATCTCATGCAATACAGTTTATGTTAGGAAAGCTAAACCTTCCTAGGATGTGCAGGAGGTCTCAGATGTTCTGGTAGCATTCATTCCCATTTAGGTCAACTTACTATTTTGCTCCTCACAAAGTACACACTAACTGGACACCCCCTTCCATTACAAAGATCTTATAAAGATATTAATTATGGATTAACTGCAGTCTTGAGTTCAAAACTAGGGGGGAAAAAGGAAGAAATAAAATCTGAGAAAAATAGGAGCCCTGACATAAGATGTTGACCACCTGGAATGAGTCCACAGGCACCAAGCTGGTCACAGGACAGCAAAACAGACCTGGGAAAGTTGGGGTTATTCAGTTCTGGAAAAGAGAACGTTCTGGAGAGACCTACCAGAACCTTATAGCAGTACTAAAGGGGACCTACAAGAAAGCTAGAGACCTTTAATAAGGACTTGTAGTGACAGGATAAGAAGGAAGGGCCTTTAGATGAAGGAGGGTAGATTCAGATTAGATATTAGGAAGAAATTCTTTACTATAAGGTTGATTAGGCACTGGCTGCCCACAGGTTGCCCAGGGAGGTTTTGAACTCCCCATCCCCAGAACTGTTCAAGGCCAATTGGATGGGGTTTTGAGTAACCTGGTCTAGGGAAAGGTTCCTTGCCTATGGCAGGGCAGTTTGAACTAGAAGATCTTTAAGGTCCCTTCCAAACCAAACAATTCTATGATTCTATGAAAAACTACTGTCGCGCCAGACAAAGAATATTGGTCTCATATAACTCACAGTCTATGTTATCACAGGCTATGTTATTAACATAGCCTCACAGGCTATGTTATCCATGAACTCCATGATAATATGCTATGCAATGATACTGTCTGACAGTGTCTACTGAAGCATTGTTTTTACTGAGGTAGCAGCTACATTCATATTCAGTACTTTGGTGTCTCTTGCAGTTCGTCTTCTATGTCCACATAATGGAAAGAATGAAAAGGACTTACTTGCTATTAAGAAAAGAGACAGAAAAAAATAAATATGAGGAAAGCTGAGGAACAGAGCAACAGCCACATTCAAAAATGAGGGGGACTATCTGCCTTAGAAACGTATGACACAGAAACAATTAAATACCCCTGAGTGACTCTCAAAATTTCTGCAACACGGAATTTACATTGTAAGTGAGAAGCTTTGGCATCACTGTCTTTAAAAAATCTGCTTATACAATTCATTGAAAGCCAACAGTACACAGGTGTTTTATCATATAATGCTATTGTAAATTATACCTTAGATCTTAATTAGACAGATGTGCCATAATTGAGCAGAGACAAACCTATACAGCTCAAAAAAATTGGGGCCTAGTGACTTACCCTGTATCCCACTGGATGACTGTACTAGAGCAGGAACTGAACCCAGCTCTTCAGTGTCCCAGTCCACAACCTTAATCACAAGGCTGCAAAGTTAAGCACACGTTTAAAGACTGGGCTGATGTGGGTGTTTTATGGTGCAGTATCAAATGTTAATTGCAAGATTTATCAGTTAGACTCTACTAAATGAGTTCAATAAATGTGGTGTTAAATCCACATTACATTAGACACGGCAGCTCTGGAATTCAGTGGGTAGCCAAACAGCAGAGTTCACCTCTATACTGCTAGGTTTGTGCAAAGCACCTGAAGTGCTGGTTCTTCTGATTATTCAAACCTCCTGAGCTTCCTTCTGATCTTGTTCTTCTCGCCAAAATGGACACAATGGAAAATTGTGCACATGTGAGTTTCAGTACAATAGAGCTTGGATATAGCTGGATTATACAGTTGTATCACAGCTGCAGAGGGCTTCTATGCCCCATAGTCAATAGGAAACCACAGCATCTCTGGGCAAGTATTTTGCTGAAGTCTTCCCTTGAAGCTAGACATATTTTAAAAAACTCTAAGACATCCTAATTTCATCCTAAAAAAGAATCACTACAGAAACATCCCAGCATGTCTCTTGCTTGTGCATGAAAACATGGGACCTTGCAGTTATAACACTGGACAAGGACCATTCTAATTTGAATTTGAGTAATAAATTGGCCTTGAACAACATCCTACAGTCAGTTGTCTGCTACACCTATCAGCTAAGCTGCCTTCTGAATATTACAATTCTGTGTAGTTCAGAATCCCCAGGTCTCCATTCTACACTTACAAAATTATTCAACTGTGAAGTCACTTTTGTTTTTGCCTGTTGTGATCTTAAACATTGGCTTCCATATTAAAAAAAAAAATCATCTCAATAAGGAAAAAAACCCCTCATCCTTCTTTACTAGAATGAATGACAAAGATATAAGAGATTTCAAGAAGATTTCATGATTGTTAAAACTGTGCACTACTTTGATTTCCTTATTTTTTTTATTTAATCAAGCACCAGAATGGGCTATCTGGTAAACTGTCTTTCTTGAGATTACCATAAGGACTGCATTTGGCAATATTATTGACAGAAGCGGAATAATGACCTTGGTTTTGATCTAAGCTCTTAAAAATGCTCCAAAAAATCATAAAATTACATGATTCATTAGTGATTAAAGAGTTAGAAAATACTTTCAAAGCAGTAACCCAAGGCAACATAACCATTACCACCTTGATACTACAGATGAATTTTCTTCACCTAGCAATTCTTGCTGTAACCTGAAAAACTTATTAACTTTCCACATTCGTTTCAGCTGCTGCTGTGCTAGATTTTAATTAAGTGTCTGGTATCTGATTTAATTCTTATTCAATCAAGGTAGTTTACTACTGTCTTGAAGAGTGATCCCAGCTCTTATCGCTTACTAGACACTTTCGAACAGAATGCAAGCAAGAAGCTGACATTCAGATGAGGATATGCTGATTTTCAATGTCAAATACTTAAATTTTTGAAGTTATGACAAGTGAGCAATAAAACACTTTAAATTACCAGTACACTAAGCTTCAGTAAGTAAAATTATTTACCTCTACAAAATGGAATCTGCTTTTGTCAGGAAAACTCCGATAAATGGTTCTACGTTTTATCTGCAGGTTTTTATCTGTATCCTGAGATATCATAGTCTTCCTGTCACTAGTTTCAGTTTCAGAATGTTCAGGTGTGCCTGTTTACAGAACTGTGCTTAAAGGGTGAGCATCACCTTAGCCAAATCGCCTCAATGAAGAATTACACTTGCAAAATAGAAACACGACATTTTCAGTACACCAAAGTACAACTAAATTTTGAGTCTGATAATACTGAACTCAAAAAGATTATACTGTAGTTACCAGTGAACTCAAGGCACTGAATATAAATTACTGATCCAAAGCTACATAATAAAGCCTCTGAATCCCTACTCGAGTGTTGGAGTACAAGGGAATATTTGCTCTGCTCCCATTTCTCTTTCATTAGTTGCTTGCTTCCAAGAGCACTGCAGAGGAAAAGTACAACTGCCATGCTTTTTCATTAGACCACAGAACTTTAATGTCAATCTGTCGGTGTTTCAGTAAAAAATTCAGACTAATTAACTGTAAAAACTCACAATGTGACTCTACCCAAGTCAATCTTTTCAAAACATAATGACAGCATCATCTGCTACCGATTTTTCCTATTTTGCTTACAACTTTTATCTATAATTGTTTAGTTCTTTTGAATTTTTACATCACAGAGATATTAAAAAAGACTTACCTTAAAAAAAAGAAAAGGAAAAAAATAAGAAAAATTAAGTTAATGCTCACAAAAATGCAACACAAAATCTTTGGACATGTAGTATCTTGGAGACTCCTCACTTTTCTCCAACACTTAGTCATTTCAGCAGAATAGCTAATGTATTTTGCATTTGTTACTTCTAATTATGTAACAGTATCATTAGACATCTGCTAATCCTACAAGGAAAAGACAACCAAACAGAAGAAACTTTAAATATTTTCTTTGTTTGAAAATAGGTGAAAAGTGTGTTATCTCCTCCAGATGACAGTTAGGAGCAGCAGGAAATTGTAAATCTAGTTTGTCACTATTTATGAGCATCTTGGCAAGACTGGGTAGACTTGAGCAGTTCATTTTTAAGGCTATCGAGCACAGGAAGCTGAGGCAGCTCTGAACCTATGTTATGCTAACAGAGGTTATGAAATTGCTATATAGGAACTGTGCTTATCTGAACGAACACACATATTCACCTTCATGGAGCAAAGGAGGAATAAACAAATCCTACAGAGCAAAAATGAAATTGAGCATACTCAGCTCCAGCATAAATTGTCTTTATCAAGAATGAAACAGCTTTTTTATCTGTTAGGCTGCAAAGAGTGGAAGAGGTGCCCTAAGTGCCAGATGGAGTCGGGGCATTGTCTGCCTGGGATAAGAAGGGCCTGTGGTGAGGACAGAGAGATCCATAGTCAGTTCTCAAAACTTTACTGAACATCTTCAGCCCCTATTTCACAGAGCCTAAAACTCCTTTGCGCCCTCCCTCTCAAAGTCAGGAAAACCAGCACCCCTGGAGTGCTCTTAGCTGCTCCCAGACTCTTTTTTCCACTCGATACATTTGGCATTACAGCTACATCCCCAGAGGGGATCCAAGTATCTCCCAGCTGTATACCAGCCTTTTCTCTCACCTCTCCCAACAAACATTTTTCTGGGAATAAGACAAGAGTGAAAGTCAGCAAAGAGCTTCCCAGTCTAGTTTTAACTTAGTTAACTACAAAAAAATACCAGCTAATACTCTAAATATTTATGAGCTGCTATGAATTAAAGCAATGGGAGCAAGTGTTAAATAATCACAAGAAATAAACTGAAGGAAGTTGGTTTGGTAAAACAGACCAGACCCAGAAACAGAGACTGCAAACGTATCTACAGACATCCAAATTCTCACTGCAGCATAGTGCTACTCAAGTTACTTTTAAAGATGGTACCACAGGTATCTCACTGAAGCAGTAGAGAGCTCTGACATTAGGAGTGCCACTGTACCATGGGCCACAGCCATAAACAAACTAGATCTCTACTGAAAACAGGGTGGGAAACACACAGATTTTTTTCCACAAAATTCTTGAATAACATATATCTATGTGGGCTAACCTTGCTGTGTCTTATCTATCTTTATTTTGCTGCTCTTGTTACAGAAGTTAAAAAAAAGATAAAAATTGAGATTATGTCACAGTTAGGATTTGCCTTTTCTTTTACTGTGGCTTTAGGGTTGTAAGAAGGCTGTGAAGGAAACTAGTAAGTAACTATGGTTTTTACTTCTTTTTGGTTAAATTGGAACTGGATCTATTGGTTTACTACTTTTTAATATACTTCATTCCCCTCACATGGTATTTTCCAGATATAAGTTCCTTAAACACAGGGAAGAAAATGAAGGTCTAAACTGAAGGTAGAGATTAATATACACTAGGGAAAGTTTATCTTATACCAAGAGACTTCAACAGGTATTTATCAGCTTTATCAGCAGAAGATTACAGAACAGTTCTGACACTGATGTTTGCATGGGTTACATAAAACCACTCCAATTTGACCTAGGAAATTTATGTGAAATATTATGTGTAGCAGAAAACAGAACCACATACAAAACGTGTGTGGGTTTTCTTACCATGTGCTGGAAGTTTTCACTCCCTCCCCCTATTCTTCTATGCACTTGTGACAATTATCTGTCCATCTGCACACACATACAGGCACCAATGTACTTTACATATTTCCAAGTTTTGTACCACCTTCTCCATCTTACATTATGATTAACTTGAAAACCAAGTAAGCTTCAGCTCTAATGATAAATTCCTTTTCTCTGTTGCTCAGAAGGCTGCCATTTGCTAAAATGGTGCGAAATTATTGTTAAAAGCCAAATGCACTCTTGTCTCAGCATGTGCAGAAAGCACTGTATCTCCATAGACTACGCTATGCATCCAATTTCCTGCAATCACAGCACAGGAGAAAACACTTAGCTACAATCTCAAGTGGCATCATAGTTACTTTTTCAAATTTGATTAATAAAGTGTCATAATCCTTGAAGAATGGCTAGTTTACTGTTTTAGGGGTTTTGTTGTGGTTTTTTTTTTGTTGTTTTCTTTTCCTGAAATGTGAAATTATTAACTAAATTTATTTATATTTGAGCAGAATTAAATTTACCCTCCCGGACAGAGTAACTTCAAAAGCACCTGAAGGCATGAAACCAACAGCCCAAGGAACACACCAATGGATCCCTTCTCTTGGTTCAAAGGAGAATCCAACTGGCTTGCAAAATTCCTGACTACATTAGACACAGACTTTCAAAGGGACACAACTTCACTAAATAAATTGCTGTAGTCCATTGTCCCTGAGACTACATCTTGACACCATACTTTAAATCAATCATTTAATGACTTTCTCTCCAGAATAAGAGAAAAAACAAAACTTAAATGATAGCAAAAAAACCCCAACAAACTACTGATATGAAAGGATTTAACTTTATCCTGAAGATAGAGTATTTAAAAGCATAAACTTAATTTTTAGTCCTTGAATTGAGAGAAAACAAATAAAGAATTACACTTTTATCATATTCTAAGCTCATTTCTATACTCCTCAATTACATCAGTTGTATCATTCAGCTTTTAAAAAAGCAGCAGGAGTAGAATGTTATTCTTCATTTTCTGTACACATTCACTTTCTGTATCACAAAAAGTGACAGGTTTGTTTTGAATTCAGCTTAACAATCAGCTGCAATAGAGTGTGCATTAATGTAGTATATTTGGCTATGGCATAGCATTGCATGAAATACTAATCCTGCATTCATAGAGGAAGGAAAGTCTCCAGCCTCATACTTCAAACTGCATTCAAGACCACAGATGGTCAACTAAGAAACAGCTTGATGCCATTGTTTTAAGTGAAAGGTATGTTATTTACAAAAATAGTAAACTGTCTAACAGCACAAAAACAGATCATCAGTAAAAAAACAAAACAAAAACCCTCCTTTTTCCCTCTCAGAGTATTCTGAAGTTCTTGCCAGAAGTAAATCATGATCAAACAGCCAGGAGTTAAAAGCAATTAGAAAGTACAGCTGTGAAACTTAGTACCACTAAATACTAAATGATAAATGCTGCTTTGGTCTTTAAAGTGGATGTAGTTTTAATGTCTTGATTTATTGTCAAATTATTACAAAGAACACTTAAGCACAATAACCAGGTCCTAAACAATGCAACCCTCCATAATTATGTGTTATGGGTAGCCACTGGTTTGAGCAGTAGCTAAGGTTGTATCAAGAGCTTTCTACCCTAAAATGTGGAAATGGCATCTTGGAAGGATCTGCTACTTACATTAACAAATGCCTCTTTCTAAATAAAGAGAATGCAGGTTTTTCCTCATAGGCTTTGGCAAAAACTGAAAGAAAAACTTGACGTGTTGGAGCAGGTTTGACTGTGGCTCTCTCTGCTAACTTTGAAATCTGAAAGGTCAGCATCATCATCTAGGTACAGCCTTTTCTCTGTTGCTCAGAAGGCTGCCATTTGCTAAAATGGTGCAATATTATTGTTAAAAGCCAAATACACTCTTGTCTCAGCATGTGCACAAAACTGTATCACAAAACTTACCTCCACCATTCTTCTGACACAGATAGGGGAATCGCCACACATTCCCCAATCCCACAGAAAATCCAACTTGTGCCAGAATATATTGGAGTTTGCTGTTCCAAGCAGGTCTTTCATCTTCTACATCTGAGCCTTCTTCAACATCTGCATCTTTTTCTTCTGGATCCTCAACCATAAGTTCACTCTTCTTGAAGGCATCATCTGAAGAGTCCTCATTAGAGAGCAGGTCCTTAACTGACTCAATGACCTCATCATCTAGATCTCTTTTCACTACCTTGCTGTTCTTAGGCATTTGTAATTTGAAACAAACAGCAAGGAGATGACGTTCAGCTGAAACAGATGGACACTGAAGCAGACTCTCCCTCTGCTTGGGATAAAATACTGAATAAAAAGACTGAAGATAGCGCCTTATGGGTCCTTGATACCAGGGAATCAAGTGTAAGGCCTTCTGTTTCTCAACACTTGCTCTACTGAAAGTATCTGTAGAAAAAGAAATTAAAAAGGATATTATATTATTATGCAGAAGAAACTTAATTTTGAAATTGTGTCCTTTGTTTTACCCATTTTTGCATAGCTCAATGATTTGACAAGAGGAGAAAACAAGAAGAAAGGGATGTTAAACCACTTTCAAATTGTAGGAAATAAGTCCACTATTTGGACTAAAATATTTTATAAAATACATTTCATTCACTTGTTAAGGGTTTTGTTTTGTTTTAGTTCCTAAGGACTGACAGGCTAACTGCTCATACTTTGATACCATAACAAGATTCTTCATATCAGGCATAAAGGAGCACTTTACATAAAATGTAGGAGCCCAACTCCCTTACTTCCTGACTTAATGGCTTTACTTGAATTTCTTTAAGTATATTTTAACCAAAGTAAATTAAGTTTTTCAGACCATTTCAGAAAGTCATGCAGCAATTAAAATTTTGATAGAGAGGATGCACCTAGTAGTTCAAAAGCAATGGTAACTTATTTTCTTGTTACTCTTCATCCTGGAATATATAATCACAGTTTGAAAGGAGAGAGGCTCATCTCTTATAAGCTTTGATGCTTTAGATATTTTTAATTATTTCCTCTTTCTAAGAAGCTATCTGAAATATTTGAAATGCCAAATCCATTTTAAAAGCCTACTGCTTCAAATGTGTATGCACAGAAACAAAAATGCCTGCGTTTGAATATGTGTTTTTCTTAAACACAATCATTTAAAAAGACAGACTTGCTTGCAGCTGCCATACAAAAGGTAACCATAAGATTTTGGGGAGGAATGTATTTCAATAAATTCTTCACTAATCACATGGGATAAAACTAGTGTGTGCAAAGCCATCTGCACAATTAAGAGTCTTAAAAAGGATTTAGATTATGTGTTAAGCTTCATGAAAGCTCTAAAGAGGACTTCTGTAAAGAATACACAAGAAGTCTAATCAAGAACTGCTAACTGATGAGAATCAGAAATTACTTGAGGGAAAATGAGACCTTACAGCTTTTGCTTATGGACTTGCTGCAACATCTATCTGATCCATAGTATGAAGGCTGTGTCATGTCCTGACAAAATGCCATGCAGTGGAGAACTGCAAGGTACTCTTCACACAGTCACTGAGAGGCCAAGCACCTCGCAGCCGCCTCTGTGCCAGAGCCAAAGGAGAGACTTTACGCCACTGGAACCCAGCCCACAGCTTATCAAGATGAGACTTCACAGCACCAGAAACAAAACTCTGCCACCACAAGTCCTATCACCAGCCTCCTAGCCAACAATGCAATTACTTTTTCCAATAATTCCCAAGGATTTGGAAGTTGAAGTTCACTCCAGTTGCCTACTGAACTCTCGTTGTAACCTCTTTTCACTGATTCCCTAGACTCCGGTCACTGTCTTCTCACTTTCCCTTCTGTTACTGCCTCCTCTCAGCAACTCTAGCTCTGGCAGTCAGCCCAAATTTTTAAAGCATAGTAGAACCTACTTGGCTTGTGATCTGCTTCATGTTCACTACTGTCACTGAACAGTTCAGGGTCCTATAAACCTTCCTTCTGATATGTAGTGGGACTAGCACCAGGCTTTGCTTTGACTGATACCAGTTCTTCCAAAAAAAAAAAAAATTTAGGTGTTCTCTGAGCTATACAGAGAACAGCAGAATAGGGGAAAAGTTGTTTGTACAGGAGAGAAATCCTAATACTCCATCCTGTGTATCTGGGCTAAATGAATGTCTATGTGGGCCTCTTTTCATCTGTTCTGTCTTTTGCATTGCAGTCTTCAAAGGACTACACCCCCTTCTAGTTCATACATGATTCAGTGGCTCTTAGTTCTGACTGAGATACCTATGTAGAACCAAAATGCAAACAATACATTAAGCTGAAGCATTTAAGCAATCCTAATGGAGCTCTGAGACTATAAGCCACAGCACCTGATACTTCAAATATTACTTCTTGTCACATTTCAAACTTTTTTTTCCCTTTGTTCCACTGATGTAAATTAGAAAGCAGCTTCTCAGTTCCAGTAATTAGTAATAAGTTCAGGGATTACATTAAAATGAAACAGCTGCACATGTGAAACAACATCAGTAGTTGTCTCTAAGTCTGAAATCCTTCTCTAACTGTAATAACAAAAAGAGATTTTCAGCCAAAAAGACGCAAGCCATAGATAAGTATTTACTGAAATGTTTTAAAAGGTCATACCTGTTTTAATTATTTTAGATAGAGTAACTTGCAGAGCAGCAATATGATTTATCTGGAGCTCTCACTGATGAGTCAATTCCAACAAAAATTGCATCACTCTGTCCTGTCATGCATTAAACATTGCACTGCTATGCTTCAGGACAAGCTGGGCTTGAGACTTCTACTCCTAGCACAGTATCATAATAATTTCCCTTTCATTAACCTTCCATTAAGCAGTATGTTATCCACAGAAATATCCCTGTCTAGACTGCAACATTTGCAGGGCTTGAGAAAATGTGGGAGGCATGCTCAGCAGACTGGTGCATGGTTCTAACAGGACTGCTTTCCCAGCTCAATACATTATCACTGGCCAGACTGCACCAAGGATGGAGGACAGTCCTTCCGGACACATCACAAATCCAAAGGCACTCTCCTACTGTCAGATTTAACAACTTTTCTCTGTATTCAAGGAGCTGGTACTAAAGCAAATAAGGAGTCCTCTCTCAAGAGATACTACCATCAGGTACAAATGTTTGAAGTGTGAACCCAGCATGTTTGTGCAAGGAGTCTACTGCTCTGTGCTCAGCACTCCCAGAGCGCAGTCAGTGACACGCACAGAAGCTGCTCTTTGATCCAGAACAAACCTGCACAGAAGACTGGTATCAAACTACTCAGCTTGAGCCAGGTAGAGATATGAATGCTCCTGTGTGAAGTCTGAATAGGGAGAAAGAGTAGAGTTACTCACCAGCACTGATTAGCTAAACATGAACCACTGAACAGGCTTTCTTTTTCCTCATCAGAGTATTGAACTTGAGCACTTCACCACATAAAATGCTATTCTATGCTCTCACATCACTTGGATGCAATCCGGTACTGAAGTTCATCAGCATTAAACTAGGAAATATCACACCAAATTCTGTTAAACATCTTCAGTTAGTTCCAGTACTTGCTACCTTCTACACTGCCTTGTAAAGAAATACAGAACTGTATGATGAGACAGGTAATTTTGTAAATCCTTAGTAAAATGGGGATTTGTTATGTCGATTTTTAAATTATACTTAGGAGAAACTATCATTATATTAGGACTCCAAGTCCTAAATCTTGTCAGCTATTTTAAAACATTACTATGACTTAACCAGTACCTTGGATTAAAAGTAAAATGCCTAAAATGTAATTTAGCCTCATTAAAGCTGTTTGTTTGTGGGTTGTATTTTTCTTCTGTCTTGAATTTAGATCATGGAATTTGATCAATTGATTATGTTCTCAGCATCTCATCCTTTTCATGACTCAAATGATGTTACCTGTCAGATGAAAACACTGAAGGGAAATTTTTATTACCACATTTATTGGAGAATATACTATTATTCTGGAATTTTCCATGACTGAAATGAGCAAATAAGAATGATTTTCCTTTTTTTTATGTAAAATTCCTTTTATAAAGAAATCTAAAATTACTCTTAAACTGACCTGACAAACATCTGTATTGTTTGATGGAATTTAACAGAATGGAAATTGATGAACAGTACATGGTTCAGTTAAAGGAACGTTTAGAAAATTATTCTGTCACTGAAATAAGAGCAATCAATAATCTAAGTTGGCATAAACAAACTTTTGCAAAAACTTTACTAAAACAAACATATGAACTAGATTTTAATTATGTCTTACTAGCATTGTCCGTGATATGCTAATATCTATTTCTTTCACATACTGAAAGATAAAACAATAAGTCTTTTCTGACTTTTTTGATATCAAGCAAACTACAGATCCCACCTTTCTCTCTCAGAACACAGCAGGAATTTTGTTATTTTTTTCCATGGAAAAAGAATCAACCCAATGCACCTGCATGCACAAGTGAAGTAACCTTATTAGACCTCCACACCACTAGCAGATTAAGCAATAATAATCCTTTGCCACAGGGAATTCAGACCCAAATTAGCTCCCTGGGAGATCCAAGCTCGCTATAGAACTTTTGCTTCAGCTTCAGCCCTGCATTCAGAAATGCTGGCACAGGGAGATAAGACTTGCAATGCCTCCACTGACAAAACTTGCAAGCATTTGCAGTAAGACCCAAAGGAACGTCATTAGTCAAAGCACCAAAAGACACATTGAAAAACATTGCTGCATGTCCTTTTCTCACAATCTTGTTTGCAAGGAATGCCTAGTAAGGGAGTTGTCCTGGTTCTGTTCAACACTGCGGCTCCTCTTCACCATTACGCTGGCAGTGAATCTTTGTGTTGGGCTCCTTGTGATCCATCTCTATCAGATCTGCATGCCAATCAATATAGAGATACCTACTAGAAGAACACTGTTCTTCTGGTTCTCTCAGCTGTCTAATACCAATAAACAATTAAGGTTACAAGACTGGAGATTTTCCCAACATGTACAGAAAAAGAGGCACAAAAAAATCCCCTCACTTACGGATTTGAAAGTATAATGAGTACAGCTGCCCCACGTTCTTGGAAATTCAGCACAAACCTCTATAAAAAGCCATTTGTAAGGCAATTTCATGTTTAAAACATCCCACAATACTATTGCAACAACTAAGTATTAACGAACTTCTAGCAGTGTTTTTCAAATATAAATTACAACACAATAATTCTTACATCACATTTCTTCTTAAAACCAGCACTTCCCTCTGAAAAGGAGAGCCAAAAATATTAGTTTCTAACACAGTGCACTTTTTTATTTTATAATCTTATTTTTACTTCTGATGGAAACACAGTGATTTCACAAAATTACTTACATTTCATTTTTAATGTTTACAAATAATCCTCAATACCTTTTTTTGGTTCAATGTTTACCATTGAAGGGATTAAAGAGATCAACATTCTATTCTTCAGAGCACTGCTTTCTTCCCTGAGGAAGCAGTTACATACCAACATGCTGCTGTGAGGGTGGCAAAATGCAATAAAAAGCTGCAGCCAGTTCACATCACTATAATCTCAGTTTTGAAAGTAGATTATGCTAGTGTGGTGCACTACTCCAGTCCCACAAGCTCGTGTCTTACATTGCTGTTCACCAAGTCTCCTTTGAATCCCAATGAAGAAACCAGTATGGTTAAGCAGAGGACATGGAACTAAAAGTCAGGATTGTCATGATGACACATGTTCATAAATGATTTTTATTGGTATTCATGCCAAGTGTTTCAGTCTGTATGAAATCACTGGAGAAGAATCATATGCAAAAGTGCAGAAGAGGAGCCTTTTGCACCAAAAAGAAATGTACAAAATGCATCTCAAATATGAGTTGACAAGCTGGGAAGAAAAAGCATGATGGGAACAAGCAATACAGAAAATGAAAACTGAAGTTTTAGGAGCAACGGATGGCTGTAAGTCTACAAAAAAGAAAACTACCCAGACAGGATGTGGGGAATACCTAGTGACCATCATATCTGAGTGAAAAAGAGAGGAAGAAGACTGCAGGAGCAAACCAAGTTTCATGGGAGTACTGTGACTGTGAAGAATGGCTATCGCTGGGGGAATCTGTGTACAGATAATTATTTCAGGAAGAGTTACACTGTGTTACAGTACTCATTGCACAGACTGAATTACTGCTGCAATGCAGCATTGTGTTCTTTGGCGGAAATTGGAATACAAACCATAACCTTTTTGCCTAGTCAAGCCCATCTTATAGCTATAAACTGAAGCAACCATCATGCTGCTCTTCAGTATGAACTACATGAGCTAGCATTTTTCCCTACCTAGTTTAACATAGCCTGTCAGTAAGATTCAATAGGTGCTTAACTCAATTGCAATTAAAGATAATTTTATTCTGTACAGTTATACTTGTATTAGCATGTCTCAGAAAACATCACTGAAGAATGCAAAGAAATCTGTTACACGTTCACAACACTGTAAAAAATAAGAGCTCTGTGGGCTATGGGAGACTTAATCAAATCAGAAGAAAGTTTTTATTCTGGTGTCTACAACAGAAATCATTTATATTACAGGAAAACTATTTAAAAATGCCAGACTGAATTCACACCTGCTGCACATACAGGTTATACAGTCTTCAGTGACACTGCATGTTTCATACTGCAGGGAAATTTGTTCTCCATTCGTACAAAATTTTGTTCATGGCTTTATCCTACAACAAAACCCTGCACAGACTCAAATGCAAAAAAAATCTGGTCCAGATTAGTCTCCTTAAATTTTAGTTACAGGAGAATACTTCCTACTATTATAGAACAACCACAATAAAACCAGCAAAGTTTCTTTTTCAGGTTTGCTCATTATCAATAAACTTGAGCTTAACAGCTTGTATGACTACTGTCAAATCCCTGGCCCAACAGAAACATCTAGAGACAGAATGTTACAACCTAGAGCTCTTAAAGGTCAGGGGTTTTTTTCACTACACATAATCTCTAAAGAATTAATTTGCCTTATTGTAGTTTCTCACTTCTGTACAGGTTTCTCAGTATTTTCTTCTCTCAAATCAACCTCACTGAAATATTTCAGAGACTTACAGGATAAGCTAACTGCAACCTCCTTTTCAAATGGAGAAAGTATATCACTAATTCAGCAGTTTTTTCTTATATGTACTTCATTGAAGGAACAAATTTAGTGGTACCACTCCTTCAAGTGAAGCAATCTCAGCAATTATGAAGAAATTCTACCCCTGGCTGGTCAAACTGAAAAGGTGTAGCTACTGGCAACTTCAAACGAAATCTCCGTATTCTAAACTCATCATATAAGATACAAGAGAACCGTGAGTTTATTGTACAATTTTATCACACTTCTCAGAAGTGAGAGGTTGCAAAAGTATGTTTAATATTTCAATAAAGTATTAAAGTTACTTAAGTTGCAAAATCAATTACTGAAAATTAGATATTACCAGATATATAGTTGCCCCGAGATCCTAATTCTCAGACCTCTGTGCTTTAGAATGCATTAATAAGTAAATCAAGTTGTCCTTGGGAAGAATTTATGTGATTACTTCTTCCTTTTTTTTATATACAAGCAAAAAGCCAAACTGAACATATGCTTTAGCGGAAATCTTACTTCTCATCACATCTGATTATTTGATTTCATTGCACAATCATGCTTTCAAGTTATGAACACTGTAAATGTCCTACTACAGTTTTCATCCCTTCTCCATTTTGGCTTAAGGTGAGCTGAATTATTAATATTGCAGTACACATTTCTGACACTTGAAATGCAAAACTATCATTTGCCAGCAGCAAGAAACTCTTTCCCCAAAGTGGGGAACAGACTACTGGCACCAAGACTCGAGGCACTGCTGTGCACAACATTACACGAACTTTTTCTTTGCTTTCTTCCATACAAACAAGGCATCCCTAGCCTTAGGAGTGAAGGATAAGAATGCAGAGCCCTATTTCAGTGTAGGCTTATGGGAAGCTCAGTCCAGTTACTGCCATTGCCTAATGCAACCGTTCTGGCAGTTACCACTGCATTTTCACACCACTTTGTACCGTCCCACCAGGATTTGCGCTTCCAGCTCTTCAGTGGAATAGCATTTGGTTGTCATTTTTCAATTATGCTTTTTTTCCCCCTAAATTATTTCAATACATTTCCTGAGTAACGGCAAGGTTACTTTCAATCAATTTTCAAGGACAAATGGAGTTGCCCAAGCAGCCACTTGCTGATATGTCAAAGTTATTCTGCAACTGAGATTTCAGAGATCTCTAAAGTCATGTGTAAAAGCTGCTACCATTACTATGCTGATCTATTAAAATTTGAGACTGAAAACTTCTTCCAATATCAACAGGTATTTTGTCTTTTAAGAACATTACTAATGAAGATGAGTGAAATGGTCAGAACAATGGAAAGTAGTTGGAAAAGCAGGTAAAAATGTCCTTAATGTTGTGTACACTTCCGGTACACTATTCTAGAGAATTTCTGAAAAAAAAAAATCTTCCCAGAAAGATTCTACCACAAATACTTCAAGTGGTAATTCCATACCACTTGAGCAGTGACTACTCCTCAACAATGTCATCTAAATCAAAAGGAAGAGGTGCAATCAGTAGATTGTGTTTCTGAATAATTTGTGATTTTTTTTTCTGACTAATTCAGCATTTGAAAAATTTTGTGCATACGGGCTTTTGCAATATGGAAAAAAGACAACTGCAAGAACAACAAGACATGAAAGGTCAAAAGGAATCAGATTATGCTGTAAAAGTAGTTTCATGATACCTTGACAGTTTCACATTCTCGGTTTCCTGTACTGGTGACACATCTGAACGGCTATGAATGGTTTGGTTTCTCATGCACAGATCAAAACCAATGAGATTTTTTGTTCTTGATTCTGAAGTGCAGAGCTGAGCCCGAAGGGAGTGTCCAATATGCACTGCGTGCAGGCTGTGAGTCTATGGTTATCTTAATATGGGGTGTGGGTAAAAAAAACCACTTCTATATTAGCCAAAATGAAATTAAGCAATCTTTCCTAAGTATTTTTCATAGTTTCCTTTCTAAGGTGAGGCAGATAATCGGAAATATACTGCTAAATAGACAGAAACTGATTATGTTGTCATTGCTTTTTAATCAAATGGAGAAAGCTGCCTGCACAATACAGCCAGCATACATTTATATGACATCAGATAACAAAATCTTTACTTCATTTACACTTTGTAGGGGGGAAATCGGGTCCATATCCTATGGTACTCCACAGTGACACACAGATGGTAACATACTATTTAGAAATTATTAGAATTATCTTAGAAAACAACACTACAGCAGTGAGCTTGTTATGCAGCAGTAGAACACTGAAAATGAAATCGTTGATGATAATGTGGTCTTTAACAAGTAAAACACAGTGCAATCTACTTAAATAGATGAAATCCCATCACAACTCTCACGTGTGCCAGATCAGTGTGACTGTGCAGACATATTACAATCATCTCATTTACTTCCACAACAAAAGCAAAGGCTTACGAAGAAATTCCAGTTCGCTCTAACACTAGGAAAATGAGAACAAAACAGGGCAATGCGGGCATAGAAAATCAGAAGGATTAAAAATCGAAGAGAAAAAGAATCACTGGGAGAACACTGTAGGTATGAATCGACCCTGTGGACATGTCGTAGTACACGGCGGGCTACAACCATCAAAATCCGGCACAGAAAATAAATCCAAGAGGCACAAAGGTTGGGAGAAGGTCCTCATTACCATACCCACCCAAACATGGCTGACACCGGGGCGCAGCAGCCCCCGGCCGCGGGGGCTGCCCCCGCCCTCGCGGGGCGAGACGCGGGTGGCGCGGCGCCGGAGGCACCGGGCGGCCCCGCCGGGCGACGCCCACGCTCCGCAGCAACAATGCAGCGCGTCCGCCCGCGGCACATGCTGGGGCTGGACCCCGCTCCCCGAGGTACCCGGCTCCTTCAGCGGCCGGCTCGCCCCGCTCTCTCCGAGCCCGGGCTGGTCCGTGCGGCGAGGCGCATCACCGCGGTGCTCCCGGGGGGGGACAGCCCGCGCTACCCGGAACACGCGCTACACATGCATCTGAGATTTTTTACGCAACACACGGGAAATGAATGAAATTTCTTTCACTCGCAAAAAGATAAAAGTTCCTCGTCCTTGCCAATGACAATAATAATAATAAAACTGATTAAAACAGCCCCGTACATCCTTTTAACCCACCGCCGAGTTAAAACACATGGGCGGCTTCTAACCGGCACTCGCTATTGTTTCCCGAGGCGCCGGCTCTCTCCGCGCCAGCGAGAGGCTGGCATCAGGGCGAAAGCACCGGGTGGGCTGGGGGGACCCCCGACCCGCAAGGAAGGCGGACACCGGGCGGAAAGGAACCCTCCATACATCCTGCCCCTTCCCGCCCGGCGACACACGGAGGCGGCCACGCTCCCCCGCGGCCCCAGCCGCATGGCCGGGCTGGGAAGGCGCGGGCCGCCCCGCGCACCCACGCTCAGCGCCGTGCCATGCCATGCCGTGCCATGCCGTGCCTTGCCCTGCCGTGCCATGCCTTACCTCCGCCCGCCGGGCGCCAGCTGCGAAAAGGGGGGGCCGGGTGCCCCCGCGGGCGAGGATGGCGAGCGGGGCCGTGCGGGCGCGGGGCTCAGCGGCGGGCAGGCGGTAGCAGCCACATGTGCCCAACCCTCACTGCGGCGGCGTTTAAAGACAGACATAAAAGCGGCGGGGGGAGAGGAAAGGGGAGGGCAGCGCCGGGCCGGGGGAGCCGCACCTCCTGACGCAGGGAGGAGCGCCCACCCACCCGCCTGCAGCAGCATCTCTGCCGGAGGCGGGCGGGGAGGAGGCAGGCGCGGCAGCGTGAGGACAAGAAGGCCGCCGCGCCAATATCCCCGCGGCCACGCTTAGGCACCGCGGGTTCCTCATTTTTATCCTCATCCTTATTTCCTATTCCCTGCCGCCTCCGCCTCTCTGCGCCCAGACTCGTGACGGTCCCCAGGTCCTTGTGGCTCTCAGGCGGGCTGGAGCGGCCCGCCCTGGCCTTCCTCTTGGTGGGGTAGCGGCACACGGGCGGGGGTGGCCTCCGGGACGGCCTGGAGGCGGGAGGTAGGCACACAGGAGAGAGCTTCCTCGGGGAACACGTAGGTTTTCCAGAAGAAGGGAGTTAGTGGGAAGGGGGGCTGCGGGAGCCAGGAAGGAAGAGAGGTCTTTCGGAGCAGGGGGGCGGCCGCAGCAAGCGCAACACCTGCGTGCTGGAGGCCGGCAGGCGGCCGGGAGCGAGGGCGGGGGCTGAAGGGATGGAGAGACGGTGAGAAGAGTGGAAGGCAGCGACCATCCCCGTGGTGATGGGGCACAGGTCTTGTAGCTCTGACTCCTGCAGTTGCTTCTGTCGCAAGAAGGTGATGTTTTGGCTTCAAGGCCTCCCCGAAAGGTTCTGTCTTAAAGTGTTCACTGCCCTTCGGTCAGTTTTTTCTCTGCTTGCATTTCTCTTTTGGGGAAAAAAAAGAAAAAAGGCAGATCGATCCTGCCTGGCAAGGAAGACGTAGTAAAGATGAGGAAGTGAGCTGTTCAAAGGCGCGGCAGCCAGGTAGGAGAGGCCCATTGGCTCTGCTGAGGATAGGCACGATCGAATGGAGAATGAGCTGGTTTTAATGCTCGCTGTGTGAACAATTATTGCAACAGCTTCAGTTTTATCATACATAACGTTATTACACCTCGTGAATCAAGGAGAGATTTTCCTCCAGAGTATGGAAGATAGTCTGCCTATATGAGTTGCATTTCCTTCATCTTGTACTGCGAAACTTGTGATACAAACTTATTTTCATTTTGGCTTCATTATTAAAAGTAATTAATCAGAGTATTGTGTGTCTCTTGCTATTGGTGCTAGTTCACTTAACTAATAATTTCCACAGTGTATTTTAATTATGTATAAAAACGGCCCTGTAGATAATAGATTATGTACTCACTGAATATTCTTTGCAACTTAGGAAAAATGAACTTGCCTTGAGTAAGTTTCTAACTGTGAATTAAGTTTCTTTTATACTAAGTACTAATCAAAGGAAGAATTTATGCTTTCATTTGCCAGATCATGAGTGATACTTTTATTTAGTAAATTAACTAGTAATGTTGATCATATGATTGCATCGTTAATTGAAACAGGAAGAGGTCATTTCTGGATCCTTTTAAGTTCTGTGTGCCCTTAATGGTGAGCTTAGATCTGAGGTAGGGTGCTACACAGACACAGAGAAAGCCTCATTGCTGGCCTGACTCTCCAAGTCTCTCTGCTTGTGACTCAGGAGATCTGAGGATAGAGAGAAAAAAATCTAAGTGGAAAGCAAGAAATGCCAGCAAGACAAAAATTATTATTGTAAAAAGCAAAGCCCAGATGCTGATGTACTACACCATCAAACCTCTAGAGAAAAAAAAATGCAGAAGGAGAGAAAATGACTGGAAGAAAAGCAGTTATGCCAATTTTATTTTTCTGCTAGGTTTTGCTATCTTGTCACTCATGTAGAGTTTTAAATGCCGTGAGTTGGAAGAGACCCTCAAGGGTCATCCAAGTCCAAAGTCCTGGCTCTGCACAGAACAACTCCTCACATACCATGGGTCTGAGAACATTGTTTGAACATTTCTCGAGCTCTGTCAGGCTTCATGCTGGGACCACTTCCCTGGGGAGCCTGTTCCAGTACCAAGCCACCTGCTGGGTGAAGAACCTTTTCTTAATATCCAACCTAAACCACCCCTGACATAACTTCAGGCCATTCCCTCAGGTCCGGTCACTGGTCAGCACAGAGAAGAGATCAATGCCTGTCTCTCCTCTTCCCCTCATGAGGAAGTTGTAACTGCAGTGAGGTCTCTCCTCAGTGTCCTCCAGGCTGAACAGACCAAGTGACCTCAGCCACTCCTCATGTGGCTTTCCCTCAAAGACCTTCACCAACCTCATGTCCTTACCCTGGAGGCTCTCTAAGAATTTCATGTCTTTCCTATATGGTGGCACCCAAAACTGTCCCCAGCACTCAAGGTGAGGCTGCCCCAGTGCAGAGCAGAGTGGGACAATCCCCTCCCTTGCCCAGCTGGTGATGCTGTGCCTGATGTCCCCCAGGACAGGGTTGGTCCTTCTGGCTGCCAGGGCACTGCTGACTCATGTTCAACTTCCATCGACCAGGACTTCCAGGTCATTTGCTGTGGTACTGCTTTCCAGTAACTCATTCTGGATGGATTCATGGATTTCCTGACTGCATCACCTGTTTTTTTGTTCTGGAGACACTGAGAAAGGTGCCTGATTCTTCTCAGACTGGGGCAAATCAAGTGCATTGCAAGATTGGCCCAGTCTGTCCATACATCCAAAGCTGCCCCATCCCAGGTGCAGAATCTGACACTTGGGCCTTTTGCATGCAAGTATCATTAATATTCTCAGCACATATAAATGACAGTTTTTCACATGCTGGATAAATGTGGAATTAGTATTGCATCTTACACCTTTTGAATCTGTCACTTTTGTTAATATTCTGTCTTAATGATAGCTCAGCACTGAATTTTACCTTAAAATATTGCACCCCAGAATATGGTAGATTATAAACTCAGTGATATCAGTAATTAACAACTATACTAGTTTGTGTAACAAACAGCCATTCCTATTTTTTCCATATTTTTCAAAAGGTTTCATGATCTAGTAATTCTAAATCACTTATGATCCTTTTCAACATTTTTTTTCATTTTATTAAATGTAGTCTCTTTAGTTAAGAACTGTAGTCATCTATTCAAGAAAACAAAAATATGCTGTTTCCAAGAGTGGCAGTAGGATTAATTAAAAAGACAGAGAGTAAAGATGTTTTATATAAGTTGCCTATTATTACTGATTTTATGATAATGAATATGTTGAGGAACTTCAGCTGAACAGAACAGAGCCACTGACAGTCACTGTGACTTCATATTGCTTCATCATTATGGCTGCTCTTAGTTCTCTAAGAGATGGCATCTGGTCAAGATTCTGAAGGAGATTTTGCCTTATTGCTCACGACACAAATTATCCCTTTGGACATAGCAAGCATGGATTTCCTGACTGCAGCACCTGTTTTTTGTGTTCTGGAGACACTGAGAAAGGCACCTTTTTCTTCCAAGACTGGGGGAAATCGAGTACATTGCAAGCATTGGGCCAGTACAGAGATTAAAATAGTTCCAAGGACACTGTCATTTGAGGGTATGGCTAGTTAGGGTTTGAGATAGGTGTTTGAAGATAAATTTTCACTAAATTGAAAGTTTAGATGTAATTAATGGAATGGTATAGTGACAATAATTTCTTTAGCAGAATAAATTAAGTACCTTATTTTACTCAGAGAAGAAAGAAATAGCATTCAAAATGTTTAGATAGATACAAAGTATCACATAAAGTATAAATGTAGCCATAAACTTACAAATTTTGGTTTTGAAAGTAATACAGAACCTACTGCTTACTAATGAATGCTTCCATGTGTTATTTTCATCTATGTAACACATTATGAGAACCTTAGAAGCTATAATCTCTTCTGAGATGCAGTGCTTACCGTAGAATCATAGCAATAAAATCATACCCAGGGGAAGTTCTTTCCGACCCCCAAAATTCACTGAGACTAGAAGAAGAAGATTATAGCAACTCAAAACTCTGCATGAGTTAAAAATAATTTCCTCTCATGATGTGCTCTGAGATGATCAGTTTTCCAGAAGATTGTCAGGGATGTATTTTTAAAAAAAATTAATATTTCTATGATAGAATGAAACAAGTAGGAACTATTATTTCGATTACTACAATTCAGAGTACCATGTAAATAACAGAAACTAATATTAAGACAAAAGAAGAGCATTTCTTTTCAGAAATCCCCAAAAGACTTTTACAGATTTAATTAATGATCAAATAATTTCTGTGACAGCAAGGAATAAAAAGCATAGGATGTTCAATTGCAAGCCATCCATGAAGATACTTAAATGTATTTAGGCATGTAAGTGGATGTTTCTATAGTGCATTTGAGACCATCAAAGGAACCTCTGAAATGGTACTAAGGTACATGGAAAATAAGGAGATTATTGGTAAAGGCCAACATGACTTCACTAAGGTCCAATTGTGCCTGATATCACCTACCTGTAACTAGTATTCCTCCTGGAACTGTACAAAGCATTTGACACTGTCCTGCATGAATTCTGCTCTCCAAACTGGAGACAGATTTGGTGATGGAATACTCTGTGGATAAGGAATTGGCTGCCCAGAGCTGCAGCCAACAGCTTGATGTCCAAGTGGAGACCAGTGGTGAGTGGGGCTCCTCAGGGGTCGGTATTGGGTCTGACGCTGGTGGCATGGACAGTGGGATCAAGTGCACCCTCAGCAAGTTTGCAGATGACAGCAAGCTGTGTGGTGTGATGGACATGCTGGAGGGAAGGGATGCCATCCAGAGGGACCTGGACAGGTGTGACAAGTGGGCTAATGCAAACCTTGTGAAGTTCAACAAGGCCAGGTGCAAGGCCTTGCACCAGGGTCAGGGCAATCCAAAGCACAAATGCAGGCTGGGCGGAGAATGGATCAAGATGAGCTGCAGAAGACTTGGGGGTGTTTGTGGATGAGGAGAGTGACATAAATTGGCAATGTGAGTTTGCAGCCCAGAAGGCCAACTGCATCCCAGGCTGTATCAAAAGCAGTGTGGCCAGCAGGATGAGGAGGTGGTTCTGACCCACTCCTCAGTTCTCTGAGACCCCACCTGGAGTGCTGCATCCAGATCTGCAGTCTTCCAACATAAGGAAGACTTTTCTATGTAGGGAGATGTCGGGAGAATAACAGGATGTAGGGAGAATAGCAAGTGCTCTGCTCCAGAAAATAGAAGAAAAACAAGATCTCAGCCATGGGTGTCATTGCTACAGCTGTGCTAAAAAATACTTACTTTGAAAATTAAGAAGCCAGCAGTTTACTGAGTTGTTTTCTTTACATCACAAATAGATATGTATTGCAACACAGCATTCAAAAGAGAAAATGTTTACATGGAATATTTCAATTGTCATATGCTCAATTCAATTGTCATATGCTCAGTTTTAGCACATTTTAAATTAATATAAACCATTATATATACACATACATAGACATCACATAATAGTTCAACATACAGCTGAGCTATGTGTGTACTGTCCTGAATGAAGGTAAAATGATGTCAGGAAGTGTGTTCTTTTTTTTAAGCTTGGAGAGCAGTCATCTAAAAATTATTATTGCTTGTAGAAAAATGCATCACATTTTAGATATTATATTGAGGTGTCAGTTCAGAATGGCCTTCATGTTAAATTCCTGCTTAAAAGTGCACATGGTACTTAGAATTGTTCCTTATGTTTGAGCTAGGTACATTTTTTTAAATATAAAGTTTTGCTATGCTTTGGCGTTTTTTTTATCATTGCATAAGGACGTGAGCCAGAATGGAATTGTGCTGTCCTCAAAATGAATTCTAAAATTCTTGGATCTAAGATAGCGTGAGCTGTGTTAATCTGTGCATTGCATGAAGAAAAGTGGTTTGATGAAAAGTGGTTTAAAAAAAGTTGCAAAATGTCTCTTGTCTCATGAGATTTCAGAGCAATCCAGTTTGCCAGTATATTTTAACATATGTCCTGTGATGACAGGTTCTGGGCTTAAAAAACCCAAGCATATTTCTTAATCCCAGGACTGGCAGGGGCAAATGTAAGGCTCCACTAATGTGTGCAATCCTGTGAGTCATCACTGCCCACAGAAACTATAGTTCTCTACTTGCAGCCTAATAACTGGGTTATTCTATCATAATATAAAATTCATGTTAGATTTTGCCCATGTCTTACACACACTGTGTCATTTTTAGTTATTGATGGGCAAGGATGGAAGTTACTTTTTTCTCCTGCATGGAATTTTGTTTAAAATCTGTTTACAAGGGACTAGTGTTTTCCATATGCCTCGATCTGAATCCCTTATGAATCAACCACAGCTTGACCCTTGTGTCAAAAGACACAAGCAATTCATGTGAAATAATTTTATTTTAATACATTTCAGTCATAAAGCAATGAGGATATGTAAGCCTATAGTACATTAATAGAATTAGAATTTAATTTAAAGCCAGGGAGTGAGGATCAGGACGTGTGTTCATTCACAGGACTAAGAGACTGGAGGGGACAACTGGCATTAGCAAATCTAGTTCTGTGATATCCTAGTTAACCTGCCTGTATAAACCTGCCCCTAAATTTATCATGTTCATTCTTAAAACTACTTTGGTTTCACTACTGCATCTTGCTGAAGTTTCTCTAGAACTTCCCTCCTGCGATGGTTTGAAACGTTTGAACAGTCACAGCTTGTTCATCATTATTTTTTCTTGTGCCAAAAGGTTTTTAAACTGCTTTCTGCCTTTCTATTTTATGTATCATTATGTATTTTTGGAGGGTCGCTGCATTGTTCCCTCCCTTTGTTTTCGAAGAGTAAAAAACTGAGGGTTTTTAGAACAATGAAAGATGATACAAAACTAGCCTCATGCATATTAGTCATGCAGATCATGAAAAGATATTAGCTTGAGTCTGAAAAGGAGCAGGCATGTGATAGTTTACTCCAATATTGTGATAGAGGAGTGTTAGTCCCGAGTTAATCTGTTACATCTGTGCGAAGCAACGAGTAGCTCCCCTGTAGCACAGTACAGTGCCCATGCAGTACACATTCTTTCCACTTAAATACAGGACCAGAACAAAGGTCCACCTGCGCAGTATCTGCCTTCAGCAGTGCTATGTGCTAGATGTTTGCAGAAAAGCATGAGGAACAGTGCAAGTAGGACTTCTGATATTATAGCAAATGTTTAATAAATTTCTGACAGCATTTCCTATAATTAAAGTAAAATATTAGTTTACTCAATAAAAAATATGAAGCTAGTCTGCATGAATTATCCTTAGCAAATCCATACAGAGCTTACCAATTTTTATTTCTCTTTGACTACTTTTTCTTTCAATTTGATCGAAAAATCAGCATATGATTGTAGTCAAATAAGTAGTCTCACTGTTTTTCTTAAATGTATTTATTTTCAGATGTATTTACTATTCTTAATTTATTCATTGTCAAAAATTACTAAGGAAAGTCTTAGAAACATGTATTAGAATCTATCATGCATAGTACTTCTTGGTATTCTGGGATGGAAATAATTTGGCTTTTTCCTCCCTTGGCTGTCTCCAGCTACACTTCCAGAAATGGAAGTTTTATTATTGAGATGTGCTCAATTTTAATGATTCTCATTAGGGAAGCTGCCTTTGCCACCAAGAGTTTCACCACCAATTTTTGCTTGAAGACTCTAGCAAGTTATCTGAATTTTTGCATATTTTACTTCAGGACACTCTGTACTTACTCATTGCATAAGTCCACAAACTTCTGTAATAAGTTTCCTAACTTCTTACTCTTGGCTTCTCTGAAACTAAAATGTTAGTTATGGAATTACTTAACCCCTGTGTTTATGTAGACCAAGTTCAAATTTGCAGTGGTGCCTATAGTTTGGATTAGAAATTCCATTTGGACTCGTAATTCCTTCAAATATCAAACTAGCTCATTCATGAAATTCAGATGTTGATTTGGTTTTTTTGGTTAGGTTTGGTTTTAGGGGATTTGGTTTGTTGGTTGGTTTTGCTGTACTAAATGCAAAAATACCTATTGGTGTATCACAATTACTTCACAGACATGATTTACCTACCACAGTGTCATCCAGCCTAACATCATTGTTATTTAGATTCCTCTGGGGCGATGTGATAAGTTTGGTTGTGGATACCTGTTCTTCCAGCAACTGAAAAGAAGAACCTTAGTTTAATCCAGACTCCTAATTTTGCATCAGCTGAAAAAATTCTATTTCTCGGCTAGGCATTTTACATAGATAGAGATATGAGATCCCAAGTTGTTAAATTGGTCTCATTATGACAGAAATATTTTGACATGAGTTTGAAATTCAAGCTAACTGGTTGTACACTTTGACTAAATCCATATTATTAGAATTTGTGATGAAGAAATGTTTGAAAATGACAGTGCTTGAATGACAATTTACTGCTAGGCAATGTAAAAATGCTAGTTTAAAAATAACAGGCCGTAGAAAAATTGACTTTGGATTCTAGATATTATTTTGCATCCTAAGTACTATATGAATACTAGAAAAAGACTAATTGAATTTGGGCATAAAACTTTCTCAAATTATATTTTTCTGAATATGCATTTACAAATGCTGGAAATATTGAACTCTTATTTGCCTGAAAATAAGCACTATTTTCTGTACACAGAAATCAACATAAGCAATATTTACACTGATGATATTGTAGAATGCTCTCTTTACAGAATACTCTAATTTAGTTTCCCCTTACTGGTTGACAAATGACGTATCAAGGAATTCATGTTGTTATGGTGAGAATTTTCTTTGACCTAGACCTTGAAGAGTCATTTTAGCAATGCAGTTCAAATTTTCAAAATGAGAGACATTCAGCTATACAGGGCTTGTGACTCAAAAGCAAACCTTAAATGCACTTTTCAGAGGTGATAGTGAAATTTGTAGGGACTGAGGTGCCAGACCAAGGTTTGGTGGCTGTGGAGACCTTGTTAGGTTAGTTCTTTTTTCAGGGCTGTTGCTTTAGCTTGGACACTACTCTGCACCTGAGAGCAGTGTGAGGTGTTCTACTGTGGAATTGAAATCACAAACTAATGAGTAGATTGTTAGCTTAATTCTCTGTACATGTGCTTTTCTTATGATATTATTTGGTTTACAGTGTTCAGGCCTATGGCAGCTGGGATCGATCCTGTTCCTGGCAAAGTCAATGGCAAAATTTCCATGGTAAGTAACAACTAGAGTTTCCCAATCCTTGACAATGTTAAAATACACTTGAACAAAAGCTTTACTCTGCTGCAGGTATGAACTAGCAAGAAATAACTCCCCAGAGTAAGAGAAGTAGGCAGGAATGAGTGCCTCAGGGCAGACAGACACGGTACTTGTAAGTCCTGCTGCTTTGGGCACCAGACTTGCTTTAAGCCAAAAGCTCTCAGGAAGTCAGCACATGTAACCAACATTTCAAGTGGTAACTGAGAAACTTTGTCAAGGTTGATGTCTGTGTAATCATATACAGGTGAATCATATACTTCAGGTGAAGTATATGATTAAAAAGACCGAAAGGTTCCTCATATTTACACATTTTTTCACAAAAATAGTAGGTCAAAGTAATGAATCTCTTGCAAATATGTACAAAGAGACAATTAATACTGGATGCATTACATGAAAGCACCAGTTAGAAAGCTGATTTTCCTGGTGTCTTATCTTTAAAATGCAGTGGCCCTATTTAAACATGACAAATGAGGACAAAACCCCTGCAAAACAAGCCTTGTCTAGTTCGTAGTGCTGATATCATTGTTTAATCAATGAAATGGATGGATTTTATTTTAAAAAGTGGAAATATATCATGGATTTCCAAAGGGATCCCAGTGAAAAAGCATGCATTATTGAAAAAGCATGTAATATTGTTATTTAACCTGTAAAAGTAAACTGAACACAAACAATCAAACTTTAGTTCTTAATTATGGGAAATGCTTATTTATACTGGGGGCAGAGAGTTACAATCATGTTTACCCAATAGAACTGATAAATGCAACTGAGTATTTTTCCAGCTGTTTTACAGAGGATTATGTTTTCAAAAGCTTTTCATAAATCTGTCAAAATAAGCAAAAAAGTTAATGGAGGACAGAGTGTCTTGCTGAATAAATAAGCTCATTGATATGGCAAAAGTTGGGAGGATGAGGTTGGGTACATACTTCATGGTGGCAACTTGAGTGTTGTGTAATTTTGGCAACCAGATTCACATATGCATAAGAACTCTGGTGTTTGCTGGAAGATTAGCACAAATTGTGGATTTGGGGAAGCAGCAGCACCAAGAGTTAAGTTGAGTAGGTAGTGAAAGAGTCAAGAGTGGACTATGTTGAAAAAGGTGATTTAGTGTAGCAATTAAAGTTCTTCAAATATATGTTTACATGTTTCCACTTTTGGGTAAGTACTCAGAGCCCAGTTTTATTCTCTTCTGTGACAATATTGGAGGAATAGAAATGCACCAATAAAGTGGGTACATCATCCTTTAGACCAGAAAGGAGGTGCAGAATTTAATTTTCAGCTGCCAGGTACAGAGTCCTGAACAAAGGACTCTGGCAGGGTACAGCCATTCTGCAGTGCCATGCAGAAGCAAGTAGAAGGTTCAAGTAGATAGCAAGTACAAGGTTCACTTTGTGATACCAGAGAAGGTAGACACCTTCCTCACCTGTTTACTCACCACTGGCTCATAACATGTCTTTAATGATCAGTTAGGAGTGGGAAAATGTTCAGTTTTTATTCAATAGAAATTACATGCTCATTTTTTGAAAACAGAGAATTGTTAAAAACCAAAAATTTAAAGACAATGCTTTAAAAATCTTAGATAATTTAAAACTGTTAATATTTTAGCCTAATTATTTTCTGAGCCAGTAGAATATTTATACATTTGACAATTTGACTTTGTATTTTAAAAAGCAAATTATCTGTTGTATAACTTCATTAAGCCAGCTCTCTTGTTCATGTGGTTTGAATTTGCCTAGGGTTACAGTACAGTACATACTTGAGGAATTGGCATTAGAAACTAAAATGGGGTCAGAGGAGGGAAAGATGGCTTCAGACATTTTAGCTTTGCATATTTAGAAAGTTTATTTCAAAAAAAAGGCAAACAGATATTCTTTTTTTTTTTTTGCTTTGCAGTGATTTAGCAGATTTATGTTTAGTTTCTTTAAAATTTTCTCTCTTATATCTGAGCCAAAACACTGAAATCTCTTCTATGTCATCTCCTTTGATGTGAGAAATAGAAGGATTATAAATCACAAAATCCCTGTGAACAGAGTCTACTAAGTCTCTTGGGAAAATTGTGCAAATTAATTTGGACACACCACTGTGAAATCCAAACTGAAACAGCTTTTGTTGTAGGAAGAAAAAAAGATAGCTCTCACTACCTCACATGAGCCAAAGGAGGATAGCAATTTTGTGCAAAATGCTTGGTGGGAAAGAGTTAGCCATAGTTTATGAGTTAGCCATAGTTTATGAGTTAGCCATAGTTTTTATACAGATTAGCAGGTAAAGGGAAAAATAGAAGAAAAGCATTGTTACTAAATGCTTCTGTATAAAATAAAACACCTGTGGTTCATATTCAAGTTCATGGAAAACAAATGAGCTAGTAAACATGTAGTGTTTGAATTTAGCAAAAGGATTTTGTTTGCCATAGGGGAAGAAAGAGTATGACTGTACATTTGTGGTACTTAGATGGTAGTGCTTATATTACTCATCATTGTACCATTTGCTTTTTTATTGCAAGTCTGGCAAAAATAAGATTAATCATCCTAGAAATGATGGACTAACATGAAAACAGCTTCAAAATTTAACTCTTTTTGACCAACAGGTGTTCTTATCAGATAGTACTCATAAAATTATACATATTTCTACTGGAGCTGACATGTATTCTCTTTCTGTAAGAATGCATACACTGTTCCCCCACGTATACACCTGTACATATGCATTTTCAGGTATATATACATGGATATTTGTGTGTAGGGGTATACATACATACACTAACCTATGGATAGACCATATATTAGAGAGAGAATGAGAGAAGGGGGGTAGGGGGAGGCAGAGACAGATGCATATCCATCTGTCAGGTCCACCAACTCCTACAACTCAGCGCTGTTTGCTTGTGTAGACTGGGGCTGACAAAATGCTGTTCCTAAGCACAGAATGGATTTGCTTCGGGAATTATGTGCTGACACTCAGTGGTGACAGGAGACCAGCCAGGCCTGAAAGTGTGATCAGTGGAGAGAGTTAGTCCAAGGGTGTAATCAAATCTGGAACTTTGTGTCTCCTGGACGAACACCTTTCCATCCATAACTACAGGGAGAGACTGTGCCTCCAAAAAAGGGCATCAGGATAAAGAAGTGCATGGTAGAAATGCTATTTGCTTTCCATATCTGTGTGAGTGAATTCTTGCGGGAATTACTTAAAAACAGGTCAAAGGAGGGTGATGATAAAACAGCATGCAGAAAAAAATCTACTTATTTGATAATTTTACTTATTTTATTTGATTGACATAATTCAGCAGCTAATGCCAGATTCTAGACCATATATTGGATGACATTATGTCTGTTGCATATAATCAAAGGAACAATATCTGCCAGCTTCCCAGTTGTAAGCCACAAAATTTGTCTTCTGGCTACACAAATCTCAAATTTAAAATGTTGCCCTAACTTGCAAATATGCAGAAATTATTTAACATTTTGCATCTTGTTGGACTAAATATAAAATGTAATATTTATTGTTCATTATCCAGTTATTTCTTTTCCTGAGGAGTAGAAGAAAGTAATTCTGAAAGGTATTGGGGGTGAAGATCATTGCCAAATTAAATCTGAAATAAAATCATCTGAAACAACCAGCAAAGTTGTACATTCCTCTGCCATATTTTGGTATACAGATAATAATCCTTTCCCTTAGGATATAACCCTGTTCTCCTGACAATAGGTATTTGCTTCTGGCTATGATTTCTAAAATCACAAGTGAGTAAATTACTTCAAAGGTATGATTTTTATCAGTCTGAAATGGAGGTATGCTTCTGAATTATAGGTATACTTTAAAATTGGTTGCCTTTCATGTTAGTGACATGTATTCAGATTCCCTAATATATGGACACAGACCGCTTTTTATCTTTTTACCTTTCTATATATGAGAAAGAATATCTTGTCTGTCTGTCTGTTTGTTTGTTTGTTTGTTTTTGGTGATACTTCATTTAGATGATAGTGTAGGGAATATTCCAACTCACCCATAGGAAAAAATATACTTTCTGTCACATCTCAGATAAAACAGTAAAATTAAAATATTACTCAACCTCATATTTAAATGACTGAATAGTCCAATAACCTAAAAGCAGGTTGTATATATGATTTAAAACAGACACAGGTTTTTGACCATGGAAACTTCTGAACTTTCTTTTATTATAACAATCAATTTCAAAATTAATTCAGCATTCAGGGTATGAGGAGTAGGAAACATTTTAAAAGTCAGCTTGAATATACTATATTTTATTTTTTATATAATTCAATCTTTTTCCTTCTCTCTTATTTTTAAGTTGACCAGTGGGCTATGAAATTGAAAAATATACTGCAAATACATTCTGAAAAAATGGGCAATGAGGGACTGTCTTAGAGTTACAACTCTGTGGGATGAATAAGGCAATCCACAACAGGTTGGGAAACCTTGGAAGCATAGACTAGTCAAAACAGTTTGCCTCCCTGATGATTTCCATATACTCTACAATAAAACAGTTATTACTCAGAGCCCAGTTTTATTCTCTTCTGTGAGTGACAATATTGAGGGCATGGAAAAGCATCAACAAAGTGGATACATCATCCTTTAGACATATGATAACCAGAAAGGAGATAACCAGAATTTAAATTTCAGCTGCTAGGTTCAAGATCCTGAGCAAGGACGCTGGCAGGGCACACCCATTGTGCAGGGATAGCAAGAACAAGGTTCCCTTTGTGGTACTAAAGCAGGTAGTCATCTTCCTCATCTGTTTACTCACCCACCACTGGCTCACAACACATGTTTAGGGATCCCTTAAGAGTGGGAAAATTCACCAGTGCTTTGTGTTTTAGTTGGTTGGGGTGTTTTTCTGCTTTAACATCTTGTTAGGAGCATTTCATCATGTTCAAAGCTCTGGGCAGCATCTCATGTTACTCTGCATGTCTTAGCTTGGCTGAAAGAGTTTTTTGCCTAAATTTTTTCCCTCCCAGCTAAGGGAAATTGCTCTGGCTCCTCTTTTCCATAACTGAAAGTTTGTTTATGTTTGGCTGGTGCATTTTGTCAGCAAGAGTAAACTGGTTTCTTTTACATCTCCATTATTAGTACAATACCAGATGGATGTGTGTTCCTGCTGTCTCATCGTCCTCTCTTTCATTCTTTTTCCTCTGCTTATTACACAATTCATTTTTCAAAGACCTATCTTGATGTTCAACCTCTGATGTTCAAATCAAAATGAGTAGTTAGTAGTTACAGCACTTTCTGCTAACTGCTTGATATTAAGTATGTATTGAGAAATGATGCCCAAAATGTTACTAGAATAAAATTTTGCAAGTTTATAGGGTGGGAGTTTATAGGGAGGGAGAGATCTGAAGTCTAGAAATAAAACCAAACCATGTCATCCTGAATTAAGGACAATCAATTATTGCTGCTACTTAACAGAATTTCATGAATTGTAACGATCTTCATTGAGGGAGACAGATATAGAATGTCAAAGTATGGCTAAACTCAAACCTAAATGCTTGCCTTTTGCATGGACAGAGCGTGTGGAGGGTGTGCAGAGGCAGCACACACCGTTCCTCGCGACTGCTCTGCCCACTGAGCCGTGGCACTCGCGGCACCGCGGCCGCCTTTGTGACCTCCAGCCTGCACACCCGGTGCCACCCTGGCACGGAACCTGCCGACACACGGGCCAGGGGCAGGTGGAGCAGCTGCTGGGACTCACCTGCCTCCAGCAGTGAGCTCGCTGCTGTGGTCTGCTGCTCTTTTTGCACACGTGCTCGTACACACGCTCGCACATGCACCACTTTTCTTGCTCAGAGAGATTTCCCTACCAAGGTGATGATAGTACATATGAAAAACAAATCTCAATATACAACCCTAAAGTGTGCTACTTCTAGCTCACACACACCAGTACTCACTCTGAGTAAAATTGCTTGGCAGTGAAGAGAAACAACTGAAGTATAACCTTAGAGGATAATTAAGAAATAACATTGGTTTTTTTTCTTTTGCTTTCCTTGACATGTTTTTTTACAAGACTCCATTCAAGTTTAACTAAGTTTTGCTTTGAGGCTCTGAACCTGGAACAGTGCATTTTTATTTTCCTTGTAATAGAACCTTTACCTTGCAGGTAACAAAAAAATGAAGTCTTGGGGCTATAATCATCAGATCATAGAATGAAAGGATTATAAGTTTTATACAGGCTAAAAAATAAAACCTTTGAATTAATTAGAATTTTATGAGTTTCAGGTACCTGCAAAATATCAAATTAATAGGGTTTTATTCTATTCTTATTAGGTGTTGGAAGAATATTAAGTGAGAAAATGTAACTCGTTCAATTTAAGAGCTCTTCAAACTAGGAAGATGTTGGAAAGTGATTAAAACATAGACTCTGAAAGCTTCACCGGCTTTAATAGTTTAAACTAATATAAGCCAAAGGTTTGGGGGGCTTAACCTGAATAAGATGAATAAAAATTGTACATCAAACAAAACACCCTTTTAAACTGAAATATCTTGACTTCAAAGTTACTTTTATATCTCTGATATGAGCACTATAATTTCTAATCTTTCCTTTCAATGTAGGATTACAAAGCCTATACTACTGCTCATTATCCAGTCGTGTGAGATGCAATCGAAACAAGTGAACTAATCAGTCTAAGGTAGATGAAGTTGCAGCTCTGAAAGATCACAGAGCATGAAAAATTAGTAATGAAGCACACATTCTCTTGTATATTTAACAGGCAAATCATTCTCATTTATACTATATATGCATGTCAAGCATTTTTAAGGACAGTATCAAAATTGTAATCTAATTTGAATCATGAAATATGTTCAGCATTTCTGCAGTTTTTTTTGATTTTGAGTCACAACAATATTATCTTCTCTCATTGTTCCACCAAGAAAATGTGAGTTTCCAACACTCAGAGAGACTTATCTCAATCTAGGTATGAGAATCAGAGATAAAAGTTTCACTGTCCAAAGCACAATCTATTCTAAATTCCTGTGCTGAAAATGCAAATAAGGAAGTATTTCACTGTACATGGTCAGAAACTCAAACTAATGTTATAGTTTTTCTACTATGGGTACTATAATTGACCTTTTCATGTAATTTCTGGAACAATATCCCATTAGCATGCTATTGCTAAAATGAAAAACATGAACAGATATTGATCATGCCAAAAATAAAAAGCCAAACTACAAAATGGTCTCTTGAAGGGGTGCGGGAATGTCAAAATCAACATTGATTTCAGAGAATAGGTAAAAATTGTTAAGAGAAACTAATTAGCACAATCCACACATAGACAGTATTACTTCTTCAATGTAATTTTGATTTCATGCTAAAAGCCCTTGGTCTGAGACAGAAATTTTGTCAGAATGACACTAACATAGCTTTGTACCCTTGTGCTCTGTTGCTCATGAACTTAGCTTCAGATCCACCATCCATCTTTTCTTTCAGTGCAGCAGCTTGCTACAGCTTCTTTTGTGAGGGGAAGGTAAAGATTGTCGAACAAAGTAAGTGCTTGGAAAAAATTGCAAGCTCACACAAACAGAAGAATCCTTTAATATTTCAATGTTTTATCTGGTCAGCTACAGAGATTTCAGAATCTTTCTGACAGGTTAAAGAGGCCTTATTTGGTGTGAATATATGACTGCAGGCTGTTTTTAACTGTTAAAACTAGTCCACAGTTGAATGCAGATAAATATTCATCTGTAACTTACACAGTATTACACATTATTTCCTCTGTGAAGATCAGCAATTATGCTGGTGCTGACTTTGTTTAAAAGTTAAAGTCATCATTCCAATCTCATTTGGCTTCCTTATGTGACTGCAAAACCTTACTCTGACCTGAACATAACAATAACATTAGAGTAAGACACATTTTGAGTAAGGGTTTAGTATTGTTTTGATCAAATATCAGGATGTGATAAATAAGCACCTTTAAATGCAGATTTCTTCAGTGTAGTCCATGCCCCTTGACTTTCTCCTTTACTAAATCATGAGGCACTATGCACTCTGCTGCATGTTGTTTGCTTGGTCAGGGAACCCTGGGCAGCTGGGAGAACAGAACCATAGCTCCAAACACCTCCTTGACCTCTTTCAGGATGCTGCTGATCAGATCCACCTGGACTACAGGACTGCAAAAGTACTAAATCTTGTGAAGTCCAGGAGAATATCCTCATCAGCATCTGAAGAAGACTAACCCATATTTCCCCTTCTTTGTTCAGAGCCATTACTACAAAGGGCAGTCAACACAATCCGTGCATTTGCTCAGCAGCCCTGCTACCCTTTTATCAAAGTGCTTTTCAGTTCGTAGCTTCCTCTCCAATTTGCTGCAAAGGTGGCATGTGCATAAAATGGAAATGAAATTTGGAGACACGTGGTGAGGAAAGGACCATGGTAAAGCAGTGTGCTGTTCCACAGCATAAAGCAGTATGAGCACAAATTGCAGGACATTTTATAAAATGGCAGCAGGTGTTTATCTTGACTACACAGAATAAGGTGGGTTTTTCCCCTAGCCATATAAAATTAGTATTAAACAGCAGAATGTGACATCAAATTGTACAAATTAATATGACCTTCTACATAGAGTTGAAGAAAAAGGACTGTCTTTCAAAGTGTTCAAGCAAAGAGAAGATGGATTATTTTAATAACAGTATCATGCAGGTTCTTGTCCTGTTAAAATATTTTTATTACTACTAATTACTTATGTTCTAAGGGGAAAACAATGGTTTCTCTGTTCATTCTTAGTCTATTTCACAGCCAGAGTGCACATGAGCCAGCTTGTATTTCTTAAACCAAGTAAGTGCAAGCTGTAGTCTTGATGATAATTAAGGTGCAAGACAGACTGAAGATTCAACTAGTTCTATGTGGTTTTCTCTGTAAAAAAATTGTCCTATGACATTTTAAATTTTTTATTTATACATTTCGCATTGTCTTAATAACAGATTCATATTTTTACAAATTGTATGTATTTTCCAATAGGCTCATAAGGCTAGATCTAGATGTACTTAACTTTCTCCACAAGGATGTAAGAATTTCTGAAATCAGTTTTATTTGGTTAAAGTGACAATAGAAATTCCATTTTGAAACTGGATGTGCAGCTTTCAATTGGAGAAAATCCAAATTAGGGGCTTTAACATTCCTGTCTTTCTGCCATCTGTGTTCTTGAAGGTCAGACCTTGCTCTTGATCCCTCAGTGTTTTTTATTGAATGTCAGTGACTTTCTCAGTGACACCACCTCTGACTGGTCCCTAGAAGCACAATCTGGCAGGGTTGAAGTCTGTCTGTCCTTCCTGCCCACTGCACTCTCTTTAGTGTCTACATGAGACTGAGCAGCTCTTGCTTTTGCCGTTTCCCCTCTGTAGTTTCCACAGGAAAGATGCAACATCCCTCCAGACATCCCACTTGATCTCATCTTGTCAACTATAAATAAGGCCTCTTCAAACCAAGACAGAGAAGCCAATGTTTTGCATTATTATTAATTATTTTTACTTATTTATTTATTATAATTAATATTGTCTGTATTTGCCAGTTATTTTTACCTTGTTACCACTTAAAAACAAGTCTTGGTCTCATTGTGCTAAACACTGCATGAACATAACTAATGAAATAGTCTATTTCCCTAAAAGCTTTCAGTCTGAAGGATAGGACATAAATAGCAGATGAAACAATCAAGTCAACTGGACAACACTTAAGGAAAACATGCTCAAAAAAAACCCTACAATCCCCAGTTTAATGTATTCTGCATCACAGCCACAATTTTCCCATCTGTTTCTGACTGATAACAGTCTGAGAGATATCATTTCCCCTGTTACTGCTTAATTTAGTAAAACATTATGTTAAAAAGATGCCTCTCTGAGGGACATTAGTGAAAGGAATACAAGTGAATACAAAGCTTAAGAGGTTTTGGCCTCCCAGTCATTCCAAAGGAAAATAAATGCAGTAAGCATCAAGGTGATTCTTTGCTGCCCTATACTGACAACAAAACTGGTAGTTCAAATAGCAGGCAAGTCAAAGAAGCAAGTACTCCTCAGTCTTTCAGCCTTTCTGAGGGTTAATCCCACCAAAGTCAAGAGCTGTACAGGATAGGATTCAGCCATAAGAGATTGAAAATTAGTTTCAATTCAGGAAAAGATGTAAATAAACCAAATCAAAGTGTAAAGAAGGAAGAGGTTTCTTTTTCCTTTATCTTTTCAGAGGAAGGAAAAAATGTTTTAAATGGTACCATCTAGCAAAAGTAATCTAAGCAACTTTTCCTTAAAATAACTAAATGCATCATATGTTTGAAACCTTTTACCAGTCTTTTAATATATTCCCATAATTTTTTCATCAGTGGAAGCCAGCAACTTATGTCCATTATAATTATGATTCACAGTAATTTGTTGTCTTAAAGAATTTTGACAAAATTTGCAAAGGGAAGAAAGCTAACAGAAAAATTAAAGGCAATATTTTTATATTTATTCACCTTTGAAAAAAAGATGAATTTTGATATGGTAACAACATCTAGACAATTTTCCTTTTAAGATAAATCTTAAATTTTAGATTTATATTCCAATGTAAAGGCTGGAATGTAGAGAATTTGGGTCTTGTTTAGCTTCATAAGCAATATTTAAAGGTTCAGTTTTATTTATCAAACTGATTCTTCATTGATTTTTTTTCTTTTGCCATGCAGCTTATTGATTTATTTCTTTCTACTGAAAATTGTCTGTCAGTTGTCCGATTTGGCCACCTGACTTTTCAAAAACTTAATTAGGAAGCAAACACTTCATCCTGGGTTATGGATGTGACAACTTCTGGCAGAGGCAGAGGCACATACACATCTGGGGCAACTGCTGTTTGCCTAAGTGAGCTGTGCCCAAGCCCAAGTGCACTGTGTGCCTCTGCTGCCACTGAAATTCTTCCCTTCCCTCAACCACTCATGTAAAGATAATTCAAGCTCCTTTGTCTTACATTGTGATCATGATAGTTATAATATATTGCACAATAATTTACAATCATTTTGGCACAATAATTTATCTACGTCTTAGAGGACTGGGTTGCTTTTGTGGTTCTTTCATAGGTAAGAAGAAAAACGTAATCCCATCTAGTAATGAATTTTATAGCAAACAAGTTTTCTGGCTGCATTTTGATGTGTCTTCACTTTTTCTTTTCTTTCTTCTCTTTCTTTTCTTTCTTTTCTCTCACCTGATCAATAGTCTTCGATTTGCCAGTCAGGCCATATCGTACTTGGCTGCTAATTTAGAAACCTCCGGAAACAGAATTTTTCACCTTCAATTTTCTATTTAACACATTCCAAGCATCACTTCTCAGGTAACGTGAAAGATAATTTCCTTCTCATCATAGGAAAAAAGAAAACTTCTAGCTATTTTCAAAATTATTCTGAAAGGATGGAAGCTTTCTGCAATTTCTTTCTGACTGCATTTCTTTCTTTTTGTTGGTTTGAGGGTTTTTTCCTTTTTTTTCTCAGAAGTCCCAAAAATTATTAAAATTCAAGCTATTGAGACAAAGAAATTTTGAAGATTAATTTGATGTCTTATATTTCTTTAGTATCCTTTAACTAATCTTGGTAATTAAAGGATTCTAAAGAAATATAAAACACAAGTTACCCAATAATATACTGAATAGCATAAACTACACCCACAGGAGACTTATGAAGAAATGATGCTCTTTGCTTCATTTAATTTTTTTTTGCTTTTAAATATAGGCAGGGTGAAGACACAAAGATTTGTGTAGTTTATAAATAATTACAATTTTCAGGACTAATTTTTTTCAAGATTTTGCTCCCAATACTAGAAAAACAGGATAGAAATCATAAGGTGAACAAATATCAGAACTTCTGACCAAAAAATTGCTGCTAAAATGCTATGAGAAAAGAAATAATAAAAGATATAGAAGGGATAGAAGGAAAGGAAAATCAGAAACTAAAGAAGTGAGATAAAACACTAAGAGACGAAAAAATGATACAAGAATAAACTTGCCTGTAATCTCTTCTCAGTCTTGGCTTACAGAGTTTACTTTTAAATACTGTTCCAAACATAATGATTTAAATATATCAGATTATGGTCTCAACAGATAATAAGATTACCATGTACCATTTCACACATCAACCCTTAATTTCCAAGTCAGTATAGATCTTCTAGTTTGAAATGATTCACTCATCTTAAAAGATCTTAAGGAGAGATTCAACATACAATTAAACAAGCATACAATTAAATTCTGGTCTTTGTTTTCTTTTACATATGCTATTACCCTCTCCCTATGTTTTAGTAGATTTGACTGTGTTACTCAATGTATTTTATTTTGTTGGTAAAATATATATTATTTTTGTATCTATTGCTTTTTCCTGTATGCATTTTCTTGAGGAATAAGAAAAATTGCATTTTAATGGGAAATTCATTATGAATTGGTAAACATTTTCCTTTACAATTGTGCTGTCTTTTTGTGCTATATGCTTATATGGAACTTGCTTATTGTTATACAGAATTCAGAAGTAATTGAATTCTGTAAAACACATCATACTTTAAAGACAACAAGAGGAGAATATTTAGCAATACAGTTTATCCAAAGTGTAAATAAACGATCTCTGATGACTTGTTTCAAATATATCACATTTTCAAGGTAAAAAAATGTGAATCTTTGTTCACATTAGATTATTTTGTAAAACCTTACTGGAATCTTTATTTCTGCTAATATAATAACTCTCTTAAATTGCATGGCACTATCATATAAAGTAAATTATTTCCTTTTCACAGAAATATATACTAAAGCCTACAAAAACACCTTAGTGTGAGGCAAAATTAATAGCAGTGACCAGTAGCAATATTTCAGCCTCTTGTCAGCTTGTAGCTGATACAATATTAATTCTTATGTCTGTCGCAGAGAATGGAGATTACTGATCTACCACACTTGTCAGCCATTATCAACTACTAAATATTTCATTAAAATTATGTAGCAAATCAGTGCTCTTAGGTGTTGTTGTGGGTTTTTTAGGCATTGCATATCAATATATCAATACTCCTAAAGAGGCCAAGAAGTTCCACACTAGGAATGTGTGACCCACAGCATGCTGCCACTTAACACTAAACCACAGGTATGGGTGCATTGCTCAGACAGCTGCTTTTGAATTGTCTCAAATGACAATCTGACATATTACAGAAAACTGGAATTGATGGCAGTCTACTTTAAGATGTCAAGCTGTAATCTACTGTGGTCATTAAACTGAAAGAAACTAGGTTTAGATTCTTTACTGAAGGTGGTGAGGCACTGGAACAGTTTGCCCAGGAATATTGTGAATGCCCCAGCAGAGGAAGCATTCAAGACCAGGTTGGATAGGACTTTGAGCAACCTGGTCTAATGGCGGGTGTCCCTGACCACAGCAAGGGGCTTCAGAGCAGATAATATTTAAGGTCCCTTCAAACTCAAACCATTCTGTGGTTCTACAGAAGCAGCTGAGCAGCCCCAGAACCTGTCTGGTTCCTGACAGGAGCAGAGAGAGGCAGGTTAAGCCCAAAACTTCCACCATGGGGGACAAAGACCAGAAGCGGGGAGGATGTCTGGGACTGTGACGCTCCTCTGTGGAAATGTGTATTTCCTGTGTCCTTTCCCCCTTCACTAGATAGCCACTTGTGGCTACTATTGCAGGAATGTTACTTACTCTTCTGTTACCCACTCTTTCAAGTATAATTAAGGAACTGCAACAATACTTCCACTAAGTACTGCAGGCATAGGGTTAACATTAAACTTGATTCTTGGGAACTGAAAACTGTAGGAAATTACTGTTTCTGTGACCTGAAGACTTGATTATTTAATTACAATCCTTCTAATTTCTGCTTTCATTCTGACCATAACACAAGTCACATGCCTCTCTGATAATTCAGTCTCTGCTAGCTCTATTCTGCTTCTCTGCACACTGTGATTTCTATGTGCTAACTTATGTCATGCCAGTGATTTCGTACACTAACTGAATTGCTTATTGAATGGAGACATCTTTTTTTTCCTGTTATTTTCCCCTTCACTCAAGCCTGCAACCTTCGCAAGAAAAAGAAAGGCTGCTGTGTTCCATGAACCCCACAGATGGTGCACATGGTGGTCTCTGAAATGTTATTCAAGTACAATTGGGTCCTTGAAGAATATTCAAGCTCTTTCTCAATCAGAAAATATCTTTCAGATTAGGTATTATGTTGTTGAGCTTTTTGAATTATACTTGTGATAGCCTCATTTCTAAAAGTGACTGGGCTTCTGCAGTTCTAGTATTCAGAAGAGTATACATCCCTTGGCAACCTAAACGTAATGTCCACGGCGTGTGACTTTGCTCCTAAGATGAACAAACTAAAAAGAAGATTGTCCATATCTATGGAGTTTATCTGTTGGTACTGCTATATCTCTCATCCACAGAAAGCCAGCATTTCAGCCATAATGAATGGCTTGTACACATATGATTTTGTCTTTGAATTCATCACTCTCTTTACAATGAAAACTGGAGCTGAGGTGTTTTAATGCCAGCCTATATGCATAGATATACACAGATGATGGATAGATGGATGGATGGATGGATGGATGGATGGATGGATGGATGGATGGATGGATGGATGGATGGAGCAAAACAAACAATAAAAACCCTTTTGTAGAATCAAGTGTTTCTCCCCTGTAGAAAAATTACCAATGCACAAATTCAAATCTTCATTTATTGTAGTATATTTGCATGTTGCCATTTCCTGAAGAAAGACTTATCTTTTCTATCAGTTCATGAACCATCACTCCTTTAAAAAGGAATTCCCTTCTCTGTAAAATTATGAATAATTGCATTCACATAAATATGGTTTTTCAATTTTTTCTAATTATGATAACTCATTATATTAAAATATTGAAGTGAATATTAAATTTTCTGTATTACAAAGGAGACATAATTTGAAATTGTACACAGAAAAGGATTTGAGGCCCAGATTCATCACAGTGCTTCAATTACTTATTACCATAGGAAATCATGGGGAGGAGTGGTATGTAATAGTGCATATGGAGTTGGATCTCCCTTTAGTTCTCTTCTTGTAGTATTAGATGAAGGTATATCATATATGAAAAATTGCAATTTTAATCCTATTTTTTATAAAAAAGACTAGATTTTGTAGAAAAATTAAGTGTTGTCCAAAATCCCATACAAATTTTCCAGCTTTTTTGCTACAAAAAGTTTTAAAAAGATGACCCATGTGTGCTGAAAGGACCAAAAAACCTGAAAAGCAGATACTGAAATACAAAATAGAAGAAGCACTTTAAAATTAATTGTAATTTTTTTGGGCTAGTTATTTGTTTGCAAACATTTGTGGCTTTTAAAACCATTTTTGCAATGAAAATATTTCTGTTTATGGGAATATAAACAATCCTGATTCATAACTGTTTGGACAGATATGCAGAAAAAAATACATATATATGCAATATACACTGTCCTCTCATATGTTTTTAATATATCTATCTTATCATAATTATTGTGTTGTGTTTAATTTCAGATTTGCTTTTAGTTTTCAGACAAGTTCATTCCAAGATGTAACTTCCACCACCTTCCTGTCATAAAAACCCTGACCGCAACAGAGCTTTCAGGAGCATGTCCCTCCACTGTAGAACTAAAAAGAATTAAGAACTGTTAGGATTTGCATAAGTTGTTTTGTATGGCTGACAAAAACAGGCCAGGAATCACATTCACTGTACCCCATATGACCCCATTCACTGTACCCCATATGAACCCAATAAAACAATTACATTGAAAATATTTAGGGGGAAAAAAACCAACGAAAAAAAAGCCTGAGATGAAGATAGCAAATATATCTCTTCAGGGGGAAAGAAATCTGTAATTTCATATTTAAACTTGTATAAGAATGTAAATTTTCAAGGAATGAAATAAACTTAATGATCACTATACAGAAGCCAAACAGGAACATGACTAGGATTTGTCTCAGCACTATCCTTTAAAGGTCATCTTGACCTCATACAAATTTATCTTCCTTATTCCTCACCCTAATCCAGTTCTCTCAGACTTCACAGATACTTAAGTCCATACAAATGGTGCAGTTCTGAGACAGAGGTGTTTATGTGCCATGGCAACGCTTGGTTTTGATTTAGTAATGCCTTAGCCTGATTAGGACACATGAAATACTTACCTGCAATAGTTTTATCTGTGAGATTGTGATTACATTACATTCATATTTAGACCAACTTTGCTCAATATTCACGTGGAGATGTCATTTTAATTTCAGACTACATAAAAGCGCATTGAGTATTTTGAATTAGAACAGAACATACATTTTCATCATTCACCCACAACATGTTTGTTCCTTTGTTATGTCTCCATGACTCATGCTGAATTGTATATTACCCCTCAATGAGTTCTATAGCAACCCTTCAGCACCTTGCAACAAGAAGCAATTTAAAGATGCGTAAAATATTTTGAAATGTCTGCAGTTCTTATTTTCTTAATGTTTGTACCAAAATGTACAAACTATGAAGTACAGTGACGGGGCAAGAGCTAGGCCAAAATTCACTCTTAGTTACCTGTGTTAATAGTTCTTTTGGTGTTTCCAGGGCTCTGTCCATGCCTGTATGTATGCAAGTAGATACACATAACAGTAAAAACTGCCAGGCTGTTCTGTTTGCCCTCTACATGTTTGAAGATCACCTAGGTTTTTCTTTACTCAGCAAGTTGGAATTGATTCGTATGCATTTCAGTTTAGTTAGTGCTGAACAATCCAGAAAATCTAATTACTTTTTCAAGAAGTCATTTGAACAGAAATTCATGAAATTAAATACCTTCATCCAGGTATTTCTTGGAGAGGTTTTTAGAACCACCAGGAAACTTTTTGTGTAGGTCGAATAAAATTTGTGATGAAGGCCTGGCACACATGAGGCTACTTGGTTAACCTGTTTTAGAAGGAATGCCACTGCATTCCTACAGGCATTTTATTCACTTTTAGTTAAACTTTGGAAAAGGCATGCTAAAGGCTGTTGGTTTAGTGGTGTCATGCTAGGGAGGAGGAGAAGATGGTCTTGAGTAGTGTTTGGTTTGTTTTTTGATTTTCCATTGCTGATTTGTGGTCCTATTCAATATTTCTAGGGAGCAGTATTTATATAATTTTCTCTGACTTTGTTACTCTTTTCCAGGAAATGTCCTAAATACAATATTCATGTGTCACTCATTTTCCATAGCAAATGTCTGCTAACTGACTTCTCAGAAATATTTACACAGATCTGTAGCCTAACATGTGGATTAAATGTACAAAAGATAATTGTGATTAATAACAATACATTCTTGCTGCATGAAGATACATGTTCAGGTAAATTTGCCTACCAAAATAATTGAATGTTTCTTCTTTTATGAATTTCTAATTGAACATAATTTTCAGCATCTTAATATGGCTACAGTTCTTGAAAAGTTGCAGCTATACTTGTACATATAACATAGAAAAAGAAACTATTTTAAAACCATCTCAACATTATGCTATAAATTTTATTCCATTGCTTGATGTCAAGATGGCAAGAAGCTGAACTTTTTACATCCATAAATATTCTGAGTACCTTAAAAAAATCTTACAGATAAATATCTTTCATCCTGCTTCCTCTTATAAAAATTATACCTATGGAAATGCTAAAAGAATTAAATGCAGAAAAAACCCTGATCATCTTGTTGCAAACTTCAAAAATAATCTATGTTTTGTTGAGCTGGCAGAGAAGAGCACCAAACTTTCAGGGACAGAAATGTTTTCTATTATACTGACAGTCCATTAGCAATCTCCATTCTATCACACTCTTTCTTTTTTTCCTCTGCTCAGAAACATGATACAAACGTTATTGTCTCAAGCTGTGTTTATGACACAAGCTGCAGCAGAAAAAAAAAAGTTGTTTTAATTTTTGGAGGGAGGAGGGGATTACTTTAACAAAAATGTTAGAATTGATCCATGGGCCATCACATTTTAAACAGATTTTTCAGCACACAATTTATTTCATTTGGGGAGCTGTTATAAAAACACCAGAAAAAGCTTAGGTTTGGGTGGGGGTTTTTTATTTGTTTGGTTTGCTTTGGTTTGGCTTTGGTTTGGGTTTTTTTTTTGTTTTTTTGCTGTAGCATATGCAGATTTTAATGTTACAGTACAGCTCTCATTTCCACTCCAGACATCACTGTATTCTGATGTGTTGTGCAGGTATTAAATTATAAAGTCAAGAATATACTCTGAGTGCCTTTCCATTTAGGTTACTTCAGTGAAGCACTATTTCCCTCAGATTCAGATGGCTGGCCTGCTACTGAGCTAGTAGTCTGAAAAACTCACATACATTAGGTGAGAAAATATAAAGCCTGTGAAGTTGACTAAAGGCAGAAATGTTGCTAAGCTGTACACTCCCTTTTTACCCTAAAGAAGCTTTTGTTGGTGGTAGGAACCTCTAGCCACTTGGGATCTCATTTGCCAGAAGAGAAGCACATGGTAACTGTATCTACCTTATAGATGAGCAGTGAAGAAGTTAGAGCACTTTCTTGGGAAGTGAGAGGCCTGACTTGTAGATATTACAGAATCTACAGGTCAAGCTTCTTCTTCCCCCCAGCAGATGACTGGTAGCCCATGGAATATCTTTGCTATGGATGCTGTGGGGCACTCCTTCTGAACTTAATGCACTACACAGCTTGAGAGTTGAGGGTGATGTTCCCCAACTGAGCAACAACAAGAGCAAGTTTCTCAGGAAATTCTCAACTGAAATGCCATCCTAATTCCCAGACCTTTCATTCATTATCTGTACAATAGTTCATTATAGTCACATAGGGAAAATCTTCCAAGAAGCAAAGTGAATATCCTGCCACTGCGCTCACCTGCTGCACAGGTGTGCTGCCAGCAGGGCTTCAGCCAGAGAGTCTCAACCCAAGACCAGACACACTGGTCCTCTGTGCTGTTAGTTTGAGATATATAGTGTCATGAAGCAGTCATGTAAAAGCAGGCATGACCAGAACTTTGTAGTAGAAATTATTGAACTTTTGTTTTACAGATGGCTTTCTCAAATTTTGTGGTTCTCTGTATGGCATTCTTTAGTAAACACACTTAATGTCATTTAGAAGACTCCTATTTTCAAGTTTCAATAGCATTATTTAATGTGAAAAGTGTTTGCATCTTTCAATAATATGATGAACTAAGAACACATTTGTAGCATATGTGGTGAATTATGCTATCACGTGTGTTTACAATAGCTCTCTCTTTTTAGGGGACGTCTGTAAATCAAAGGTGCTTATTACTTCTTTCAGCCATTTGGGTTCATAAGTTGGACATAAATTGTTCCCTTTTGAGTATTTTGAGCTGAGTATTTCTGTTATGCTGGACTCTTATTTTTTTCATAATTTCCCCTGCAACACAATGAGTTAAACATTTTCAGAGAGTGTGTCCACAGAAAAATATCATTCTTTAGCAGATTTTTTTAAGTGCTCTCCTAAGGTCATCTTAATAATTCTTCATCCGCAGTGTGGATATTCACATGATGTTCAACATTCCTCTGAGAGACCACAATTTAATCTCTCTCATTTGTTCCTCAGTGCCATTTAAAAATGTTTATCTTGAATAGTCATACAGGAAGGTTGAAGATATGTGATATTTTAGAAATCTTGGAGAACAAATAACAAAAAAAATTGTACTCTTTGAAACTGCATTTGAAAGATAGAGAACTAAAACTTTTCTATTTCTGTAAACTGTATCTTAGAGTTTAATCCATGACCATTAAACTATTTTCCTGGAGAAAAGGAAAAGGGGCAGACACTGATCTCTTCTCTGTGGTGACCAGTAACAGGACTTGAGGGAAGTTGTGTCAGGGGAGGTTTAGGCTGGGTAGTAGAAAAAGGTTCTTTACCCAGAGGGTGGTTGGAACAGACTTCCTGGGGAAATGGTCACAGCACCAACCTAACAGAGCTCAAGAAGGGTTTGGACAATACTCTCAGGCACTAGTGTGATGCTTGGGGATAGTGTGTGCAGGGCTGGGAGTTGGACTTGATGATCCTTGTGGGTCCTTTCCAATTCAGCTGATTCTGCGATTCTGTAATTCTTATTTAAAACGAACGTGGAAGTGTTTTTATGTTCTCACTAATCTTCATAGATAAATACGTCTGTCTACATTCTGCTGATGCACTTATCATCCAGTGAAACAGCCCAGCAAGAGGGACCAAGAGCAGGTCACAGTTCTTCAGTCTAGAAGAATCCCTGTGGTTGTATCGTAAAGAAAAGAGAGGCTTTATACTACAGATAGCAGATAGGCTTCTTCTGCAACTGGTGATCAGTTACTGTATTTAAAAAAAAGTGAAGACATAACCAAAACATTGAAATAGAACTCATGATAAACATATGCAAAGAGTTTTTGCTTTCAAATCCAAACTCACATCTTCTTGGACATTTTACACTGCCTCTTTTAAGAGGAGATTTGCAATTAGTAAAAATTAAATCAAATTGAATCAAAAGATTTATTTTTAATACTTAGCTAGTATAAACTATTTCTGTCAAGTCTCCTTATACAGCCTGAGCGGCTCAGACATAACCACAAAAAATCCCTTTTGGAGACTAATTTATAATCTGGTCTGGTGGGTGCATATGCATCTGTCAAAGGATATTTGTCACCTGATTACCAGGTTTCAACTACAGACTGAGTCATGTTTTCAGTTCTGTCTTGAAAGCTCCAGAGATATTTCTATGTCAATGTTATTTTGCCATAAACTTTGTAAAATATGAAGAAAAAGAAAGTGCAGAACAAAAACCAAAAAAGATTTATGCAACTGAGTTGTCTCAAGGCTTCTCAATAATGAGGGCAGAAGAATTTTATCACTACAGAAATGAGGGACTAAGATGAGGATGCATATGCCATGCTAAGGAGAGGAAACATGGGAGGACAGGAAAAGGAGTAGGCATTGATATACTGCCCTTGGACGCATGAGAATTTTGGACTGGATGACTACAGAAAATCCCCCTCCTCTGGTTGGCAGGTTTCTTCAGCAATTTTCCATCCCACTTCCTCCTTTCATAGCTTACACAACAAGTAAAGTAGAAGTAAAGATTGTTTTCTGACAGTTAAACATTGATCACTTAAAAAAAAAAAGTCAAATCCCAAAGGTTTTATCAGAAAAGAAGTTAGTAAATCTGCATTCTGAATTATTCCCAGGATAAAGAATATCTTTTGGTCCTGTCCCAGTCCCATGAACTCAAATAGCAAAATTCCCACCAGATTAATGGAAAATAGTTCCAGAGTCTATTTCATGAGACAAGTGTGTTGTATTGAAATGATGAATTTTGAATCAGGATGAATTTTCAAATGTAACATCAAAAATTAGTTCTGCTATTGCAGATTGTAAGGTTATATGAACACTCAGAAAGCTGATAATAGGGGATTATTGAAAAATATTTGAAAAAGATAATTTAATGACCACGTAATTTTACTCAGATGCTCCAGAGAAAAGAAATGTGTCAGTGTTGTAGTTGTTAAGAGACACAGGAAGTATCAGATATACAGTATAGATGGTGCACAATAAATGTTACGCTATTTTCTCTCAGTAATAAGATTAGATAATATCAAAAAAAGAATGCCTTCAGAGAGCTCTTTAGCAACAGTGAAAGGTCATTTGCACTTTGAGCAATGTGGAGAAAACAGAGACCTACTGCTTTTTAACCTTTTGGTTTTGGTTGGTTTTTTTTTCCCCAGAACCTGGTGAAAAATCACCACACGCAGGCTCTTTATGAAACAATTTTCTGACAAAACAGCTGCCTTTGCCTCGCTTTAACCAAGGTACTGAACTGGGCCTTCTAACACCAAAGGTTTTATACAGCCAGTGGAAACCCAAATTCTGGAGCTTATTTTACTTTACACTTCCCTACCAACAACTGTGTCAGAGTAACCACATTCCAAAATATGAGTGTGATATTTATTTTTTTATTTATTAATTTATTTTTAAAGCATGTTTTAAATTTTGGGAAATTCAATTATTTTTGAATACAGGCTTGGGGTTGTAAAACTTGTGTTAGCCAAGCAAAGATAATGATTCTCTGGTTAACAGGAAAAGATAAGTATATTACAGACATGTATTCATCTTCTTATTGAGAAGACTTTTTTGACCCTCAAGAGAGAGGAATGTAGAAGTAAGTGCATGTGCACCCCTCCTTCTTTTCTGTGAGGAAGAGAGGTGAGGGGAAGGGAGGAGACAGTTCTTTTTCTCTCCCTTCTCTTGAAGCAAGCAGTTCTTTTGTCTTCCTTGTCCTTAAAAAAAATTCATGCCTTCTAACCAAGTGCACAGACTTACACAAAAATGTCTCAGCAGTCTCATACCTATAGGTTGCTGCTGGCGTACGCTGAAAGCAACAGTTAAAGGAAGGACCTATTTTTTATATCCAAAACCTCATCTTTTAACTGACTCTGCTTGAGTCAACAAAGGATTTATTCCTCGGGGCCATTGGGATTTAGAGGACACAAGCAAAATATGATGGAATCTCCAGTTCACAAGGGACTTAAGTTTAACTCTAAAATTTAAATTCTTAGTGCTCAAGTTTGAATTTAAGGGAAAAAAGGTCTTGTATTCCCTGGATAAAGGATTTTCTTCAGTATCTCTGTCTTTTTCCTTTAAACATTCATAGGCAAGCCTAATTTTTCTTCTATAACTAGAAATAGCAAAAGTAATAATGAGTCTGATCTAGGTCTGCCAGCAAGCCTGGTCTAAATGAGGCTTCATGCAGCGATTAGGATTTTTGACTCTTTTATCTCTAGTCTTGCCCTTGGCAGTTGAAACACTGCCAAATGACCTTGACAATGCTTCACGTCCCCTCTGTGCTCATACGCTCAGGTCTCTGTGAAACTGTGCCGTAATTAAATCTGTCTCCATCAACAGTCATAAGAGATTTTCTTTGGCTGTGGGGCAGGATGAAACATTTCTGCCTTCTAGTCTGTTTATATAATGATCATAGGTTGAAATTAGAAGTCTCAAAGATTTCCCTTTCTCTTGCTTACACAGAATCTTAAATTCATCATAAAATGAAACAGAAGATAGCAAATTTGGATCAAAGTTATTACAAAAGCACCAAATAAAAGGAATGTACAGAAAATTAAGGTGAAATCTTAGTTCTGTTAGAGTTTAAAGCAAAATACAAAGCTGTCACAATTGAACTCTTTTTTTTTAAATACTACAAGGGAAAATACAATTCATAAATCTGTACATTTGCAAAGCGTGGGGGTTTTTATCACACATGCTAGAGAAAATTTTTCTTGGGATGAACAGCTGAACAAAATATCCAGTTAATGCCAACGGGTGACTGTAATCTGAGCAATGAATAGCTATTTTCATCTATAACTGAATCACCATCTCATGTAGTAGGATGTCATATATACCCATTTTCATCTTTATCAAAAATCACAGTTTTCTCTGCTTTTTCTTCTAATTAATTTTTTCCCCCTCTTTCTTGAACACAATTTTCTAATTGGTAGTACTCCTAGGGTAGTTTTACTTGAATTATGACTAATGTTTTTTTGTGTTCACACTCTCAGATTGCTATCAGCCTGCAACTCTTAATAGTTTATTTTCCTAAATGGGGTTTTGCAAAAAAGGTAATTCTACACTTTTACTTTATTCTTATACTGTAAGATGGTATTTATGTTTTTTTGCTTTAACACTTTTACTTTATTCTTATACTGTAAGATGGTATTTATGTTTTTTTGCTTTAAGTCTGAACATAAAAGCTTTTAGAACTACAGTGAACTCATTACTTTGGACCAGAGCAAATATCCATCACAGCTCTCAAAATTAGGATTTTGTGTAATTAGGGTAGAAAATACTTAATTCACTTTTCCCATGGACTTTTATTAAGGAGATAACACAATCATTTGAAAATCTTCACCACTGCCACATGCTTGTCATCTCCAGGGTCTATTGGTATAAAGCATCATATCTCTGGTTGTAGCTGGGATCAGGACAGAGCTCCAGCTAGGTGAGATGGGACAGGCATTTCCTCAATTAGCTGAGTCACTACATTTACCTGTAATTTATCCATCAGGTCCCAATCACCTCCATTCCCTATTCAAGATGTTGCATTGCTCAGCTTCTTAACAACTTCAAGAATGTATCAAGACTTTGCCTCCAGCAACAGTATTTCCAGATCTGCAGCACATTTCATGATTCCAGAAGGAATCAAACCTCTATCTGGGGAGAATTTTTTGGGGGTGATGGGTGGTGGGGAGGTGGATTGTCTTATAATGAAAAAATACTATCCTTCCTCTCCATTTAATAAGGAATAGTTTTATAACTATGACCTTGTCTTGCTCATAGGGTCAGAGTTCGTAATTCGGAGTTCTCAATTTCCGATTCAGATTATAAAGGTAGTTCCCCAGTTTCTCAGGCTACATACATAACTGGTTTTGAGAAGGCATAAGATACTGAGATGGAAGAAATACAGGCTTATGTCCTCATTTGAAATCATTACACCAAGATTTGAACTTGGGACTCCTGTTGTGTAGTTAGTGGCTTTTGCTACATGTCTATGGTCTGTAGGTTGTGAGCATATAATCTATATTTCTCCATCATATATAGAGAGGATCTAGGTAAATCAATGACTGTACCTTCCCCTATGATCCATCCAGGCAAGAAGGAAACACAGTTAACTACAATTAGCACAAAATAACAGCAACTTGGACAAATTCTTCTCTATAACTGCTCATAAGACATGGAACTTCCACAGCATATTCACGTAACTGATGAAGGGGTAGGTGCCTCCTCAGCAAGTTTGCTGACAACACGCAAAACTGGGAGGAGTGGCCAATACTGCCCTTCAGATACCCCAACCATTCAGAAGGGCCCCAACAGGCTAGAAAGATGGACAGCAAAGAACGCTCTAGAATTCAACAAAGGCAAATACAGCATCTTGCACCTGGGAAGGAATAATGTCATAAGCCAGCACAGGCTGGGCTGACCTGCTGGAAAGCTGCTCTGCAGAGAAGGACCTGGGCGTCCTGGTGGAAAGAAAACCCTCCATGAGCCAGCAGTGCCCTGGTGGGCCAATGGTATCCTGGAGTGCATTAAGAAGAGTAGTCCAGCAGGTGAAGGGAGGTGATCCTGGCCCTCTACTCAGCCTTAGTGAGGCACATCTGGAGTGCTGTGTCCAGGTCTGGGCTCCTCAAGACAAGAAAGGCACAGAGCAGGTCCAGCAGAGGGCCATGTAGGTGATTCAGGGAATGAATGGAGCTTCTCTCTTATGAGAAAAGGCAGAGGAAGCTGGGCCTGTTCAGCCACAAAAGGTGACTGAGAGGAGACCTCATCAATCTATTTAGGTGTCTGAAGGGACCTCTCAGAGGATGTTTCCAGGCTCTGCTCAGTGGTGTCAAGCCATAGGACAAGAAACAATGGGCAGAAACAGATTCACAGAAAGTTACACCTGGAAATGAGGGAGAGCTTCCTTACTGTGCAGGTGACTGAGCACTGGAACAGATTGTCCAGAGAGGTTCTAGAGTCTCCCTCACTGGAGAGCAGTCTGAACACAATCCTGTGCCATGTGCTGTAGGATGACCCTGCTTGGGCAGAGAGGTTGGACCAGATGACCCACTGTGTTCCTGTCCAACCTTACACATTCTGTGATTCTGTGAAATGATTTGAATGCTAGAAAATTTGGGTTGTGCAGATACAGAACGAAAATAACATTCTTCCATTCCGGAGTCTCAGCAATTTCTTTAACTGGGTAACAAAAGTTGTATTCCAGGGGCTCAGGAAAGTATTTTGCTCACTTTATCAAAAGAGCATCATGATAGAAAAATGGAATGACTTGCATGAAATAAAACATGAAAGATCACAAAAAACTTGGGCTTCTGAATGTAAAGTTTATGATGTGTGGTTAGTTATGGACAGTGTATTTTCTTTCTACATTGGATTCTCTTTTTATTGGAAGCTTGTTGAGTGAATTGTAAGTATTATGAAGAAAAATAGCTTTCACATGTCCTGGCGTGCAGCAGGAATGATTAAAAGTACTCAAATTTAACCCACAGAGTTTCTGTATTTTGGAGGGCAATTATTTTAATTGGTGATTCTTATTTGTTTGTTTTCCAAATCCAGGCTTATGGCATAATTCAGAGACTCTGCAACTATTTAACAATTTCCCACATTTGTCTTGAAGTGAAAAAGTCCTTTTTATACATTTCTTGCCCCCAGGTAAGTGCATATATCCTGCGTAGTTCACCTACAGAAAGAATAGAGGGGATGTTTTTACACATGAAATGAGATGACTGTAACATTTCAGTGTGAACAGTCCTCTACTCTTCCTGCTGTCACATACCCAATCTTACCTGTAGCCACTGGTCAGAAGTGCAGGGTCAAATCCATGCTGACATTTCAATCCAGGCATTTTGAAAAGACAGGGTATAAGGAGTTATTTTATGCTGATTATTAGATGTGATGAATTGTGAAGAGGTGTTCAGCTGTTTTGATAAGCATTTCTTGAAAAGCAGTTTCACATTCAGATCATGCACTCATTTCTTGAAATGAGAGCAGAACTCAAAATATACTTAATATTCACTCCCTCTAAAGAAAAAGAATAAATACTTCTGGTTTTTGTATTTTTCTACAGGTTTCCAGCATTCTGGAATCTATGTTTAGTCTCCTAATTGAAACTGCATAAACCCAGCTGCCAGCAGCCCCTATCGCTAATCGAGGTTAAACCCTTTTGTCCTCCACAAGGAGAACCAGATCTTCTGGGACCCCATATCAGAAGTCACCTGCTGGGATGTCTTTGAGTGTCACTAGATTTGCTGAAAGTTGGTGAACCTGAAGATAGTTTGGATACAGTGTTTCAAGGGAGCCAGTACTAACAATGAAATCTGCTTTATTTGTTTATTTAGAGAAAATCTGTAACCAACTCAAACAGTGAAGCGGTTCAGCTGGAGAAAGATTGATTGTCCTTCTCGGACGTCCTGGCCATCTATCCAGCACCGCTAGCAGTAGGGGGGCACTGTCCCGATCTCCGTGGTTCGGGACAGCACCTAAGGCAAACGCTCTGTGCTATGACAGCAGCGTGACCTTGTGGTAGGACATGGCTTGGCTTATGGCTTCCAGTCAGCAGAAATAAGAGAGCGCTCTCCAGCTGTGGTGAATCCAGATTTATTGGGTCCGAGGGGAACTGACAGACCAAGAGAGAGAGGGGGAAGTTGCAACAGCTTATAAGGAGGGAGGGAAACAAGGGAGGAGTCAGTCCTTGGATGAGTAGGGTTTCAGAGGGGAGTGGGATACAAAAGATTGACTTAGGAGAACACCAATGGGGATAACTTGAGGGTGGGGCCCTGCCCCTGCCCCTGCCCCTGAGCCAATCACTCAACGCTCTAGCTGGAAGTTTCTAGAGAGTTCTAGAGAGAAGGGTGGGAGTGCCGAGTGACGGACAGGGCCTGGGAGGGATTTGAGAAAGGGTACATTAATCTCCAAGGCGACTGGGCAGGAGTTGGGATAACTGGCAGCACAAAGGAGGGAAGGGAGAACCAGGGCAGAACCATAACATGATAGGGGGAACAGAACAGTCCAACTTACACAGACACAACAAAAGAGTAAACATAAATATTTACTGATATATCAGATGTTGGATTTTACTTATGTTCTTATGCCTTTTTGTGGAACACAAGAAAGTAAATCTGAAGACCAGATTTTTATCCAACAATACTCACTGTAATTTTCATGGTGGTGACAGAAGCTCATCACAAAACTGGGTCTTGTATTTCTGCCAACACACAGCATGCTTGACCTGCAAAGCCCTTGCTATTCCAGAGCTAAGCCTCCGCTGAGAGAACTCTGACAGTCATGCAGACCATGGCAATGTGGATCTCTAGCCAGTTAACAGGAAAGTAACATTAAGACACATTTTCACTTGTGACATGGAGCAGTTCTCCAGATTAGCTAGCAGAGAGCCATAACTTAGTGTTCCCCAATTTATGACGTCAGTGCCTAATAATTGGTGTTCAGCTGGCTGCAACTTTGAAGTGAATACTCGAAAAATATGATTTGATGATGAAACAAAAATGAGATACCTTCACAGCATGAACAAATACATTTAAAGCAGGAGAATAAATTTTGATTAATTGGTTACCCCTTCTTTTAGCAGAAAAAGTCAGTTGTATTTGGTGCAGTTCCTAAGCAAGTATATCACGTTAACAAGGAAAGTATTTTATTTTTGACTGGCACTGGTACAGTTCTTGGGAGATCGTGTGCTCCTGACATCAGCTCAAGCAATTCAAGGAGAGGCCATCTGAGCCTATGGTGTGTCATAGCTGGCCAGTGAGGCGCGGTGAGCCCCGGCCCGGCGCTGCTGCCCAGAGCAGTGGGCAGGGAGGGAGGGAGAGAGGCGTGTGATGGCCCCGGTGTGTGACAGCCAGCCAGAGCAGCCAGAGCTGCCTCTGAAAGGCAGCGCTGGAAATATCGGTTTGGACAGCTGGAGAGCTTCCCGCTGTGTTGCAGTAATATTGATTGATAATTCTGGTGGAAAGGAGGACAAGTACAAAATAACCAACCCTACTAGCAGAAGTTCTAATTAATTTTTTCGCTGTCCTTCCAAGAATTATTTACTTAAAAAAAAAAAAAAATCAACCAGATGTACTTGTCTAACATTAGAAACATTAGCTTGGGTTTTGGTTTTTTTTCTTTTTGACTACTATACCATAATGTAAGAAAAAAAAAATGACCAAGACATTTAACAGTGAAATGATAATATATTTATATTTAATTTTATTTATATAATATATTTATATTTACAAATTAAAGAATTAAGTAGAATGTATAAAGATGTAAGATTTATTAGTTTTTCAGTGTCCTTTTATCCTCAGGCACTGAAATAATGATACAGAACAATGCTGAGAAACCGTGCTCATAGGCTTCAAATCAATTATTATTGATATAATATTATTCAGATATAATATTGATATATTATTATTCACATAATAAATGTGCATTAGCTCACTGTACATGCCATACATCTGCAGCTTGACACAATGGCATGCTCCAGTCATATCCCAGAAACTCAAAATGATCAATTCCATTTTCATTCATCTTAAAAAGGTAGGTCTCTGGAAGCATTATATAAGCAGAAAGTTAAAAATCTTTAAGTAGAATAATGTTATAGCAGAAAATTCTATGCTTTATATTTTTTATGAGGCATCATTTGCAATATAAGAAGTCAGGGCAGTCACACAAGCTGGACATTTTTTCCATGTTGCATGTTTCAGTGTTTTGATTTTTTTCCCCTGATAATTGAATTTTTAAATTTATTTTTAAATTTATTTTTAAAAGTTAAAAAAAGAATTTTTAAATTTATTTTTAAAAGTCCTTGTTCAAAATATTTTTAGATGTTTGAGTAAATTATTTATTATGTATAAATAATTTTAAATTTAATTTCATATCATTTAATTAGTTTTTTAAACACAAAAGTAAGATTTCCAAATGTCGGCAGAAATTATATTTCTTTTCTGCTCATAACCTTATGCTTGCAGCAAAAATTTACTCATTAAGTTATAAAACAGAATAATATGTTTTCTTTTTGCTCTATTATTTCTGCCAATGTATATAGTTGACAGATATACTTAACCCTACACCTCTGCAGTTCTTATGAGTGTATGCCACTAAGTATATATTACAGCAATTAATTATGGATTGTGTTCAAATAGCAAAAGAAGAAAAATCTCTTGGATATCTGACGGATAAGGCACTTTAAGTAAATGTCTTTGAAGCATTTTATTGGAGCAACTTTAGTTTTTGTATTCATCAGAGTCATATTTCTAATAGTAACAGCTTCTTTTTTAGGCTTATGTATATTTTATTTTAAAATGGGAATATTCCCTGAGGAAATGCCTTTTTTTGACAGAAATATCTTTTGCAAGAACAGAATTAAATGCAAATCCTAGAAACCTGTGGTATCTGACCATTACACTGTACAAGTATTCAACAACTTGACTCAGTCCTCAACAGGATTTTTCCATTAGATGTAGTAGAGGACCTAAGCAGGCAGATCTGAGATGCCTAAGCCAAAAAAAATTCCCTTATACTGCCCACTCAATGATGTCTAAACCTGAAAGCTGTTAAGATCGGTTGGTTTCTCCCTGATTGATTTTAACATTCTCTAAACTCTTAAAATTTTGTTCCAGTGAATCCCCAGGGCTTCCCCAGCCCCAGGAGATCCTTATCTTCCTCCTAAACCTGATGCAGATGTGAAAAAAGGGCATTTGTCTCCCAGGCTTCAGTAGGGTCTGACACAGGCTGACACAACCTGACAAAAATGTTGTGGCTGCTTTCGTTCCCTTGCAGCTGAGGGGAAGTGCAGTGGCCACAGACATTCAAACATTCACCAGGAAAGAGACACTCTGGATCAAGTTCTCTTCTTTGCCTGAGGGATTCAAACTGACAAAACCTACCTCCCAGGAGGGTCATGTAAGAACTAAGCTGTAGGTTATTTGAGGGAACAGAAGCAAAGCAAGTATGTGAAGAGGTGCTCTTGGAATGTTCTCGCTGCGTTTTACTTCCAAGGGTTAAAAACAGAAGGCAGATGAGTTTATGGGTTCTTCATCTGAGCAAAGCAAGTGTGTGTCATGTTTGATTTAGAGTACAGAAAAAACCTTTGGAGAACAGAACCACAAAATCCTCCAGCACATCAGCTTATGGCACCAAGTCCCTCTTTCACTTATGAATTTCAGTGCTAACACAGGACAGTGAAATGGGATCTAACCACATACATTAATTATTGTTCACTGAATATATGGCCTTGCTGCCTTATAAGGAAGCTTTATGGCTTTAAACCCCTCTTAGTAAGGAGAGCTTTGGACCCAAGCAGGCCACACTTTCTAAAAGATAAGTAAAATACCACCTCTCCAACTTTCTTCCTTCTCTTTTTTCCCTACCACTCTCCCTCTCTCCCCTTCTCTTTCTTCTAATGAACAGTAAACCCCACAGCCATATAAAAGACTGGATAGAATTTTCTGCCACCATTTATATGTACTCACCTGTACCATCTGAAAATAAATTATTCTTGTGGAGCCACTGTTCTTCAGCAAACCTCTATTTCAAATGTACTGTTCCTCAGTGTGCTGTGCAGACTTGTCCTTTACCAGTGTCTTTTCCTTTCTGGATCCTATTCTGAAACAGCTTATTCTCCTCTTCATCTTTATTGGAAGCCTAAGTGTCTCACTCAGAACTTAATTTCCACCAGGATAAAAATGCCTAAAACATAATTAAACATGCATATTTTTAGCTATTAAACACAGTTCTTCATTAAATGCAGAGATTCAAGAAGTGGAAAGAACCTGGCTTAATGCTCAAAGCATGTAAGTAATTGGAAAAAAAAAAAACCAAAACATTATTTTACATCAAAGCTAAATATTTGTGATATGAAAAGACTTGCATTACTTTATAAATTAGATAGCTTTCTCATGAGGCTTGCTTTATTGGTCCCATCATTACTGGAAATCACTTGTAAGAGAAATTTGGATGCTGCACATCCAGCCAGTTGCACTCAAAAGGATGGTTAGGGTGAAAATGAGATATCAGGTTGAAACTGAATTATTATGGCTTATTCCCCCCTCCACACTCACTCAGTGCCATCATATTATGCAGTTTAATTCTGTGAATCTTCATATATCTCATGTCAGTGTTACTCTCTGATTGCTTGCAGAGCAGCAAAGAAGGAGCCTATAATGCTTTGGTTTTAATATACCATCACCACTTTCTGAACATTTTCCCTGCTATGTGGTATCACATGATTGGGAAATTCATCAAAGGAGGAAAAGAGAAAAAAGAGAATATGGTTATAGTAAGTCCAATAGTTGTAAAAGTTCTGCACAGTTTAGCACCAGGAGGCTGCATTAATTTCACTGGTACCAAATTACAGTGGATAACAACAGGTGCAGATATATATATATATATATATATATATATATATATATATATATATATATATAGCCATATGAATGAGCATACAGGGATATGAATATATAAGTACCTATTCCATACAAAGAAATGAAACAAAAAGGATTGTGACAAATGTACTTGCTTTACATGACAGGTAGTTTCTTCCTGCATTTCTGTTTCTGTAACTTCATATCCTTAGTCTCTCATCACTTAGGTTCATATATACAAAATTTTGGTCAACACCCAAATTTATTATTGAATCTTGACTTTTGGCTTGCCTTGTGTAAGTGACATTGTGTACCTTTGGGTTGTTGTTTCCCTGAAAAATAATGTTTATAATGAATGAACAAAAATCAAAAATATTTGTAGAGTCTACTGCTAGGCATAATGATATCATTAAGTCTTTTATCATTTAGCTTAGTTTATTGGAAAGCCTACAGGTAAGGGAATATTATAAAATAATTTACCTGAACATTCCGTGACATGTGTTTTGAAAATATTTCTCATAGCTTAAGAATTTTAAACTGTAGCGGATCCGGTCCAAACAACATAACTGTGATTTGTATTTATATAGGCAAAGTACAAGTTAGTAAACTTTGAGAAAATAATCATAATTGTTGATACTTAGGACCAACTTATGCCAAATTTTTGGAGGGGCTTAAGAACTAGATTTATGGTAAAGTATAAGTTAAAAAAATTGAAACTAGAAAAGGACTTTACACCCAGAGTTCTAATTCCATTTCAGACTTTCTACATCTTCTCTAGATACATAAGAAGATTCAGTATCAAAAAACCTTGATTTTGTTCTAAATTCTATAAATTATTCCAAATGTGTGTAACATAAGAAATTGCCAAAATGGATAAAAACAAATTAATTTCCTGAACCTGTTCTGATAACATTTCCATGTCCTCTAAAGCTCTTTAATGCTTTTCAGAGATGCAACAGAGTTCATAGGCTGAGAAGAGGCAGCCAAAGAAGTTCAAAGCCCTGGACTTCAACAAGGCATTTGACACTGCCACAGCTGCCTCCCATACAAGCTGGCAAGATACTGACTGGGCAGGTGGTCAGTGGGATGGACTGCAAGCTGGCTCACAGGCTGGAATCAGAGGGTGCTGATTGATGCTTTTTTGCTCAGGCTGGCTGCCTGTCACACACAGGTCCCACAGGGATCAACACTTGCCCCCACCCTATTCAACATCTCCATAAATTATCTGGATAGTAAGTTTGAAAGCACCCTCACTAAGTTAGCTGATGACATATGTAGAGTATTTATTGCTCAAGGAAGTTAAATTTCTTATTGTAAGTGTTCTATAGAGTACTTTTTGTGCTCTTTTTATGTCCAGCTACTTCTTTAGCTACTTCCATCACTCCCAAGTAGTAAAGTTGCTACCCACATTTAGTCTGCACTATTTTTCAGATTTTGATGTTGCATAAAAACTGCTTGGTGGTGGTGGAGAAAGGGAGAAACAAAAAACATTTTTGATGGTTTTGTAGTAGGTCTTAATATTTTATCTGAGTCAGAAATTATGGAGCCAATTTTCCTGTGTAATTTTGTATGAGAATTGGATTCTTTGGTGTCTACTTAGGAGTGTATGTAGAGTTTGGAGAAACTTTCCTCTGTGAAAGTTGTGTATTTTCAGAAAAGTTCAATTTCTATGAATATAAATGTTTTGAAGCTTCTGTTTCACTTTTATATTTGGTACTTTCAAATGGCTTCAAAAGAAGGAAGCATGCCTCCATAAGAACTCACACATTAAGTATGAATGCCTAGAACTTTTTTTCTTAAGGAAAGGATTTCTGAAATCCCTTTGGAGTAACAGTAGAAGAAACATAGAAATATTTTTTATAAACATTATTTTCATTGTAAAATATATAATCTATTATAAAGCAGTTAGTTTTTAAAAACATAGTTTATCCATAAATGTTGTCAGAATTCAAACTCAAGTCTTCAGAAAGGTGTTATGTCTGATTAGAAATCAGGACTGCATAAGATGCTGTTTTATTTATGGATGACCTGACAAGTTCACCTGGTGAGAATCACTTCTCACCATGCAAGAGCTGCAAATTGTATTTGAAAGTAGTATTTCTGATTGAAATTGGCACTTCTGAGCCTCCTGTTGACTAACTTCTGTTTTCTTAAGCAGTAGCTTTATTTCAGCTGAAAATATCCTCAGCAGACATGCTTTCAAGTTCTGTACTTCATGCTGCTCTAATGTTGCAGGAGGAATCTCAAACACTTATCCCAGACACAGCCATCAAGCTATGGAAGTGCCTTGACTTTTTCCCTGCCATTTTTGCAACTGCTGTGCTGAAAGAGTAGTCAGTGTAGTAACTGAAAATTTCTGCTTTCTTCTCAGTCAGTGTCTCTTACAATTCTTTTGATTACCTGCTCTTTTACTACTGGCTTGTGACCACTGGCCTTTCCAATGCCAGCCCTACTATTTTATCTTATGACACCATTCTGATACATTTCTACAATTTCTGAGAAGTGTTTTAAGATACAGCAGCAGCCAAGCTACCATTGAAATATTCATCTTTGGACTAAGGATCATGTCTTCCTGTGGTTTCAAAGCACGAACTCATGAGGTCAAATCCAATAGTCTTCTAGGGATGAAAAGGCAATTGATAGTATACGTTGTTGGATATACTTCCACTCCCTGCAAAAAAATATCTGCATTCATTTGTTTATGCAACAAAGTGATATTGTAAATTTTTTTTTGTATTTTGAAAATACTCAGAGAAATGTCTGCATCTTTCAGAGAGAATAGTTTTATTTAAAATAAGGCAATCTGAAAGTGCTGGTTTAAGAAAGCTTTCATTAGGAAAAGGAAATTTTTCCACTAAATTTTTTTTTTTTTAGTAATTGATTCAAAATACTTTTGTAATTAGGATAATGAATAATACTTTCTTATATATTTTTCCTGTAAATATGGGGGAAAACACATAATAAAAAGAATATGCAAATTCTACCACAAACTTAATTCACTGATTTAAAATGCAATCTGTTCAGTTGTGCTGCTGGAAGTGATTACTCTGATACATAAGGTAGCAGAGAATGGGGCATACATCTTCATCTGCTCTGCTCTGGCTTACAGAAGCAGATGTGTTTTGGTGCTCTGCTCCCTGCTGCAGCCGATGGGGACAGTGTAGGGGACAGACTCGGAAGGGGAGCAGGAATTGTGTTGGTCCCAGATTCCACGTCGTGTTCTCTGCTGGGTCTGCTCTAAGCTCAGGCATGTGCAGCAAACCATGGCACAGCTGCCAACGCCTCAGGAACTCCAGCATGAAGACAATGATACCTGACCTGTTTCCTGTGCTGTAGCCATGGGGCAAGAGCTCATGGCTGAGCACAGGGGTGAGCACCAGCGAGCTAGCTTGTAATGAAAACAGCTTGTTATGAAAACAGATTTTTCTTTTGATTTTGCAGAATTTCCTGTAATAGTTACATCCATATCTTTCCACTTCTCCCCTTTTCTGAGACATCAATGTGGCAGGGACAAATTGTCCCCTTTTCTAGACATTTTAGTTTGGTTGGCAGCCTGTTGGTCCATGGTTCCCATACCTTATTGCAAACTTCATTTATTTTCTACTTTTTAAGTTTTTTCTCCAAAAATTCATGATAAGGTGAGAATTTAAACTTTTTTTTTAATATAAATCATGTGAGCATCAAGTCAGACAAATGATATCTTCAGGCCTCACTCATGATTTTATATTCTTGGAGACAGCAAAATTAACCTCTCTTGCCACCTACCCACTTCCTGATCAGCTGCATCAGCAGAACAAGGGAGACAGAGGTATAATGCTCCCATTATCTCCCAGACCCAGCGTTATCTGCCTTGCAGGACCAAAGTAAGGTTCAACTTCTTTTCCTGGTGTCAAGTGAGTACAGATTTCCTAAAATGGAGGCTACCTTTAAAATATGAGCAGAGGCAGAGAATATGGTTTAGTCAGAGATTCTTCAAACTATTGAGCATTACTGCCTTCTTATCTTTACAGGAACAGCTCCTGCTTCAGAAACTAAACAAGTCTATAACTTTTCCTTAGACTCATTCTACAGATAAAAAACTGCAAAGTTAACATTTGCAACTCAAATTTTGTTACTCAAAACGGTAACCCCTCACAGGGAAGTCTTAAAAACACCATGCAGGAAAGTGAAATGGCCAAAGTTGGGAAGCTGAGTGGCTATTTTTTACCTTAATTAACACTATCAAAATGTGCTTTCTTTCTCTTGGGAGACAATGTTTCTGAATCCTTTCCTAAATGTTGTTAACTCTGTCCTTCTGTCAAAGATGAAACAGAGGTTGTTCCTGCCTTCCAAAATCCTGCTGTAGGTGGTGATAATTCAGTGGTTTGAGCATTTAGACTGGCTTGCCTGAGGGTTGTCTTATAACCTACCAATCCTCCAGCTGCATCTGGGCCCTGCCTGCCACACATGAAGTTTCCAAGTGTGTGCAAGAGGGCAAACTTCACCTCCACCTTTGGAATAGCAATGCTCTGTAACAAAATGACACAATATTCGGGGTGCACAAGCAGGAGACAAGGGAAGGCTGTTGCACCTACTTACTTGCTTCCACCTACTGCGGTGTCTTATTCCAGAAGTATGCACCACATCTGTGTATTCAAATGCATAAAGAACTGCTGCTGCTCTTCTCCTCCTTTCAGTCATAAAGAGAAAATACAAAATTAGCCATTCAAGGTGCTCAAACTTCTTCAGCTGAAAATGAGAATGTTTATTCTTTTTATCCTTCTCTTCCCCTATTTGAATTCTGTTGCACTTGCTTGTATGTCCCTAACTCTGAGTCTGACATTATTTCTTCCCTTCCTTTTCAGATGCCATTCTGTCATAGTAAGAGGGAAAGCAAAGAAGAGAAAGGAGAAAGTTGCTTCTTTGGTGCAAAAAAACCCCAGAGCCACAACCTCACTGCTTTTCTCTGTACCATTTTTGCAGAGCTCCATTTCCTGGTCCTGTCTCCACCATATCCAAATGCAAGGGCCCAAAAGTTCTTCCTGTGCTGGATAACTGTGTAAATGCACCCAAAAATGTCCTTGTATGGTGTCCCACATGATCCATGAGAGTTAACCAATTAACTTCTTAACTGACTGGGTTGAGCCAGGCTAATGTACAAGACATCCCTGGTGAATTCTGGTCAAGGTTAGAGAAGAGCAACAATCTGAGCTTGGATGCACCTTGTAAGTCACAGTTCAACAAATGAAAGCAAGAAGGATTTTCCAGACCCATAGCTTTGGTTTTCTATACTGCTTATGCTTGCTATTTTTCCTGATATTAACTTTTGCTATAGATTCTATCTGTTTAAAGTTTGGATTATCATGTTAACCTGAGGGTACACGGACACTCCTGTAAGTTTGGTTATTTCTTTATCTGTTCAAAAGAACACCACTTTTCTGTTACTTGCAACTATTAACATTGTCAAATATTAAATGATTTCCTGAACCATTGTGTAACAATGTCTTATAACATGTTTGTTATTGGATATATTTAGCTGGTATGGCTATTGTATTTTAAAAAATAAATTATATATCCTATTTCTTTTAAACTGAAAATATTTTAATTTAAATTAAGCCTTATCAAGCTAGTACATGTATAGATATGAAGAGGCTCCTTAAATACCATTTAAAAACATGCAGAAAATGTAGTAATAGGAGAATGGCATTCATTCTTTGAAGAATAAGAGTAGCATCAGCTAGTAAAGCTATGAGCCTCCTATTTGACCTTCAAAAATCAATCAAATATTTGTTTTGGTCTTCTAAATGATTTGGAAATAAATGTATAGATGTTGATGTAGATGAAAGTTGATGTTAGGTATTTTCATAATTTTGTTTTTAGTTTTACATCTCAGGATTTGTCTCCATGAAATGGCAAAATTTCTGGATTTTTACTTGTTTTGAATCTACTGAAGATATGTAACACTACTGAAATCAAAAGCAGAACTTTTCCCCCACTAAATTAAGTCCATGATTCCCCACTCAACTATTTATGTCCTTACCTTTTATGTTCTTAGTTAAGCATAAATTTTTATCCTCATCTCCTAAACATGAGGAAATTTCTTGTTGACCTCTGATCTGATGGTGAGTAGAATCCAGGACTGCGGCAGGACTGTGTGTGTATATCACACTCTGTGTGATACAGAGAAAAATGTCCATGCAGATGTGATTCAAATGTGTTTTACAAACACATTGGGGGTTTATCAGAACTTCTGGGAGAAATTCAGCTTATTATTCAATATTTAAGAGACCTTGAGGATCTAAAATTTTTCAGTAGATATCCAGAGATAAATGAAACATTCAGGTTTAATGTCTAAGCATTTTGTGGGAGAAAAATCTTGTTCACTGTTATCAGATTTTTCCATCAGTCATTTATGAATGTCAGAATCCAAAGGCCTCACTGCAGAGGTAAGTCATCTATTCAGGTTCAACAAAATGTAGCAGACACTCAATCTTGTTTCTGTGCATAGGACAGGTATAGTGCAAATACATTGCCAAGTGATATCTAGCAAAGCTTAAATTCCTTAAGGTGCCTTTAATGGCAAAGAATCAACAGCACTGTGGCGAGTCATCCATGTAAATAGAAATCATGCAGGAATCTTAAGCCTCTGCATTACAGAGCACGGAAGAGAAATGGTCCTGTTTGGGAAAATTACTTTAAGTTAGAACAAAATCTTATAGATACTTCTCTGTTAAACATGAAGCCTGGGTTGAATGTTGTCTCATTTATTTCAATGGAGTTGACCTTCTCATCCTGGAGTTTCAATGTGTTTCTGTAGCTGCTGATGCAAGAAAATCATTGGGAGATGCTGTTAGTCAGCTGCCCTTAAGGCTGGTTTATAATTACTGAAGACAATTACAAGATATGTCAAACTATTATATGATGTTATCTGAACAGGTTAAAACTCATTAGAAACCACATAAAATATTTTTTCATTAATGCCATGAAACAGTCCAGTACCTCATTTTTGTGTCATAGGCAAATTTCTCTGCTTTTAGGAACACACCCTCCCCTGTACAGTATTGGCCTGCAATCATGGCCAAGTAGATTAAGTATAAATTCTAAATCATTAGATTTGGGTTATAATTCCTTTCCCTACCATTAAGGTGTAGGTTAAGAAACAGACTTTCATAGGGATGGTCTGAGTCTTTTGCTTCTTCACTCCATGTTCAAACCTGCTTGCTCTTGCTGCCACGTTGCTTGCTGCACTCTGCCAGCTGCAGTTTCTTGCATAATGTACCCGTGGCCTGGGTCTCTGTGTGTGATCTTACAGACATAATTTACACTCTCAGAAATACAGTTGATAGTCATCAGGGAGTGCAGGGAAATTTTTTTTTGTTATGTGTATTTACAATTTGTCTGCAAGTTTGGTCTTAGTAGATGACTATTGAGTGCCTAGCAGGGCTGACCTTCCAGCACAGCTCAATAAACTGTCCTGTTGAGTTAGTTGCTGGCTGATGACTTTTCTCACATTTGGAAACTCTACTTCACACAGATTTCACAGATGTTTTCTTTCATTTTGCACAAAGTAAAAGTTTGTAGGTTAAACACGTTTATTTTTTTTTTTCTATGGAACCACATGCTTAAGTGCATTTAAATGTCAAAAGGCAAAATAAAGATTTTGGGTGAAAAAGTTAAAAATAGATGTCTCCATTTCCTAAGCATAAGAATTTAAAAAATAATTAAAACCCAGTCATGCCATGAATTACAGTAAAGAAGCTGAAGGTACAGAGCTAAGAAATATAATATTAACACAACTTTGATTTGGGAAATATTTGTGCTAACGTACCACTTGGCACACTCAAGTAAGCGAGGTAAAAAGTACCTGAGTGAGCTTATAGGACTCCATTAACTCTACAAGTCTTAGACCTGAGATTGTGGCAATAAGCAGGCTTTAGCAATAAAATTTCAGCAGGATTCCAGTTCCTATGTTTCTTAGTTGAGTGCTTGTTTATCTTCACCTTGTATTAGATAAGTAGAAAGCAAAAAAAAAAAAAAGTGTTTGCAATTTCTTTCTCAAAAATGGCAGAGTTGAGCTGCAGCTTTCTATTTCCTTCATGAAAAAGGAGGATAACAAGATAAGGGCAGGAAAGTAATTGTTTGTGTGAGGGTATTTCTGGGATCATGTGTTTTTCTGGCTGTGGAGGAAAAAAAAAACTTTAAAAATTAAGAAAAAACATCCAGAGAACTTCAAAAATAGTGTCAAAGCTTTTCTGACTTGAACCAAATCTGACCACAATTTATGGAATAATTTTAATAGGGTTATGAAAGAATATGATAGAAAGAAGTATATATGAAAGAATTTCCCAGTTTGTCAGTGTTCATACTTCCAGAGGAGTTCTCATGACACAGCTGTTGTCTAGAAAATTTCTGTAAATTTAATTAGCTATGAAAATCTTTTAAAATTGCATTTTAGGCAGCTAGGTGACCCAGTTCCCCCATACTTGAGGTGAACTTTGTAAAAAGATTTAATAATTTCTATGAAACATAAGGTCACAAGTCTTACTTAGAGTTCAGTTTTTCAGATCTGTGCCTAGGTTAGTTAAACATCCAGATGATCTCTTTCACCAGAATACTCTCTCAGCAATATCTCAGGGATACTGAAATTAATAATCTCTACTGAAAAAGTTCTTTAGAGGCGCTTTAACAGGACAAAGCAAAAATAAACAGCCAGACAGCTAAAAAACCTAGACATTCCAAACAGGAACCATAACATTATCTCAGCATTTTCTCCAGTGCACTATATCTGGCAGTAGATATCTCAGAAGAAGTATTTTATTTTCTGTGCCTTCATTTAACTGCTTGTTTTTCTGTGCCTGATGCTAATAAAAATGTCTACAATAATTTACCCAAACAGAACAGCAATAAAATACATTTGGTAGCAATACCTTGTTAATATAAACAGAAATGCTATCCAAACTTGTGCCTTTTTAGAATTACTATTGATGGTATAAACTTTGTGCAAATCTGTGGATGAAGCTGTCTGGCCTTTATCTGGATTTAACTGGATTGAAAAAAAGAGCTGAACACCTTTCTCCCTACAAGAGAGGAGAAGCACTGATTATTGCTGACAGGAGCAGATACAGCTTGCTGGATTTTAGGCAGCTTCATTTCAATTTTATAAATTACTTTATTGTGATCCTTGCATGTGAATTTTGACGTTTACCATTGGATAACCTGACCCAAGTTGCCTTTTGGACAACAGTGAAACTTCTATTTATTATAGTAGTGCCCAGTGACTCCCAACAAAGACCACTAAACAAGTATACAGAGTTAAAAAGCAAGCCATAAATCCAAAAGACATAACATTTCAAGCAAATAAGTCATGTGAAGACAAAGAAGAAGTGTTCTTTTTCCATCTGGGGGCTTTGCAACAATAAGAGATGAAAAGATTTGCCAACAGTGACCTAGTATGTCAATGGCAGAAAAAACCTCAAACCTAGAATTTCTGAGTCTCTGTCTATTGTCCTCAGTGCAGCACTTCAAAGCTGCTTTCAATAGTTTATTTCTGAATCTAGATTCACTAGTGGTCTCAAATAACTTTTTCAGTTTAGTTTAGATTTTTAAGCTTTTTTTAATGTCTCCTTTCAATTTACAATTATCATAATCCTCACAATAGTTCATCCTATATATACATAACCCATTAAGTATATTACATGAGGTATTTTATAGGAAATATTGTCTCATCTCAATATGACCATGAACAAATAATCATCTCGTGAAGGCAGCAAAGGGAATACCTATCTTCAGTTTATTAGAGATCTCTTGTCTCTAAAAATAAAAAAGAAAGCTGGAGAAAGAGAGCTTTCTGATTCCAGGTTTGTCCTTGCTCACACTATTTTCCATCTTAGGAATGCCACTAAATGTGATGGAGTAAGATGTGTGTGAACTTGGGTGAAGAAGAGAAAAACCTGGCCTTTCTCTTCTGAGAAATACCTCTTTGGCTTTTAGGGCTGTAAAGGACCCAATGAAATGCATGCAATGCAAATGAGCCAAGTACAGCATTATGTGAAAAATATTTTTTTATATATTCGTGACGCACTTAATATGTTTTAGTAGGAGAGGAAGTTGAAAAGGATGTAAACAAATATGGAGAAATACTGCAGTGTTTCTTTTCTTGTTTGCAGAGTCATGCCAACATACTAAATATGTTTGTTCTTAGATTTTTGCATTTGTGATTATTATTTCTGTAAAACATAATAAGTATGTGCAGAAAAAATATCACCACTTGGAGGTTTTCAGCTAGGGCACTGAAGAAAGAATCACTGAGAAATCTATGATCCTTAGAGTGACATGACTCAGCACTTCGTAAAGAGAATACCAGTGACTCTGTTACTTGCTTTTAAATCATTAATTTTAGTTTCTCTAAAATATAACTACTTTCTAATATATTATTTAGACCCTTAGCTATTGTAAATTTCACAGGATATTTAACTTACCAGGGCTATGTTGAGGATTTGAAAACTATTAGTGCACACAGCTATCTTTCAGAAGTAATGAAAAAGAATAGTTTCCTTTCTGGTAAAGCAAAATATTGTGGCTATTTCAAGCTGCTGCCATGCAGTCATCACCAGTGTGATGAGTGTGGGAATCACATCATGCAGAAGTACAGGGCAGCATATGGAGGTGTGCTAACAGTCTGACTTTTCAGTGCCATGCCTTAGGAACAGGAGACCTGCTTGCAGAGCCTGCAGTGATGGTGTGAGGGCATGTGGGCACAAGTGGGCAGGCAGGGACAGGCAGATACATCCTTGCCTGAGTGCCCATCTGTCATTCCTTCCCTAGAACTTGAGCATCTGTCACCACTCTCAAACGTATTTACCAGAGGAAGGTCTGAAAGGTTTGACAATCTTAATGCTCTTGCTGGAGTAATGAACATGGATGACTGACTAGCAGTCCCCTAGAGGAAGGGCTGCAATGTAAACACACCCTTCATTAGAAACATAAGGCTTGATCCAGACAAGAAATGGTCACAATGACTAAGCACAAGAAAAGCTACAACTAGGCTTGTTTAGGACTAGCAAAATGCTTGCAAGATTGAGGCTAGGAAAATTTCAACTTTACTTCTTGTTGTTTTTACTTCCTGCAGTGAATGTAGGGATATTACCAAATATTTTTATTCCATTCCTCTGAGCTTGTTGATGATTTATATGTACCTGTGTCTGAACTAGTAAAGGATGTTGTCACAGAAATATTAAAAGTGTATCTAATCCACACAAACATATGAAATATCACTCTGCTAGTGACTGATGAAGGGAACTATTTATAAATAAGAGCATGATGGATGTGACATGAGAAGAGGTACCAGCTCAGGGATATTGGAGGTGAGGTACTGAAGGTTGTAACAGCCATGCTGATCAAATAATTTAATCTGAATTTTGTTCAGACTCAAGAACCATTAAGAAATTCTTCATTTACATTCTGCTTTTTTTTTTTTTCCTGAAACTGTAGCTATTAAATGAAGCAATGCATGCTAAGGTGTGCTGGAGACTTTGAAGAACCATAACTAATTTAAGTGTAGCCATTCAAATAGAGGAGTGTTGCCATTGATAGTCAGACTAGAATAATGTTGTCCAGGATCATACACTCATTCTCAATTCATGGTGTTTACAAATAACATCGTGTCTAAGAATCATGTGTTGTACAAGACTTCAATACTTAATGCCAACATGTGCAATCTCTATTAAAATAGGACAGAGAGCCAGACAGTAAACTTGTGACTTCTGCAATACTGGGGAAGCGTGGAAGTACAGGCAGAGATCTATGTGGTACTAGGTAGACTGTCTAGGGAAGTGGCTGAGTCACCAAACCTAGAATTATATAAAACACATGTAGATGTTGCACCTGGGGATATGGTTTAGTGGTGGACTTGGCAGTACTTGGTTAATGATGAGACTCAGTGATCTAAAGGTTTTTTCCAATAGAAACAATTCAATTACACTGTGATTCTAAGTCTCAAAAAAGTGTAAACCACTGGCATTTATTTCATAGAGTGAAGAGGTTGGGGGTGCACCATCCAGACATTTGGCACAACATTATATTCTTCATTCTACACTCAACAAAAAGAGGACACTTGCCTCACTACACTTCTCTCACTTCCCATGGACATCATAAATGCCTAATATTAGCAACCTGTTCCTCCAAAGCTGTCATGACTTTTACCTGCCCTGGGAAGCCCTTTAAGTTTGCCCTACACTTCATAATCTCTGGTCACACCAGAATGTAATTGCCTTTAGATAAATGTACACTAATTTTGCAGTTACTTCCCAATAATTTATGATGTTGACTGCCAGCACATAAGGACACTGATTTTTATTCACGAAAATATTTTAGGTGGTCATTTCTGGAGCCATAAATTCCAGTAAGTTTCAGGGGGAAAAAAAATCCTGTCTTTTCACAATATTTAAATGCTTTATCTGGTTGATCAGGAAATATTGACATTAAATCTTTAGAAACTCTTTATTTAATTCAACGTAAAACAAATTTAATTTTGTTTAAAATAGTTCAAGCTTGGAAAAATTGAACTGTAAACATGTACTATTCCCATCACTACATAATGGGAATCTAGCTGGGGAGATTTTTTTAAAAATATGAATATACAGATCTGATATTCTAATCACCTTATTGTCATAAGGAATAAATGCCATGAGTTGTGTGATCAAAGCATTATACAAGACTGTCTGCATTTGTATTTAGCATAATTGAGGCTTAAGAATGTTCTTTAAAGAAACAAAGGTCACCTTTTATTTTGAAACATCATTAGATCACTGAGATCATATGTTAATGTCACCACATCTGTTAAAGCAAAAGGGGTATTATTTACTGTACTCCTCTTGGAATTCCAGATCTTTTTATAAGAATGGAGAATGAGAGCTTGGCTAGTGATTCTTGAAAGATCTAGCAAGCTTGACTTATTAAAAAAAAGCTGTTCTCATTTTCTCATCTTACTTTTCTCCTTTGTATTTTGATGCTAGGTATTCCTTTTATGGGTTAGGGTTTTGGTTTTTTGTTTTTGTTGCTTTGTTGTTTGGTTTTTTTTTGGTTAGTTTTGTTTATTTTTGGGGGGGAGGATTTTTTGTTTGTTTTGGTTTTGGGGTTTTTTCTGTTAGTGCATAATAGTTTTCCTACTATTAGTATTCATATAATAAAAAGTGGTTTCAAATTTTCATTACAAAGAGTCATCCTAGACAAATTATGTCTTTGATCTGTCCTGTTCTTTTGAGTTCTTATGCTCAAATTCTTGGATGTCATACCTGAAATCAGCCAACATGTTCTACATCAAACTAGTATTTAAAATATGTAAACCTCTTCACCTCTTCCCCATGACTTTTATGCTGAAGTAGCTCTATCGACAGTGTTTTGGGAGCTTCCCATTCTGAACACACACATGACATTCACAGAACTGACATTGATTACATTAGCTTTGGAAAAGTACCAAACACAAATTACAAATGTCCTGTGGGAACTGCAGATTCTGTTCCCTCAGGAACTGAGCAGTATGAGCAATATAATTGCAAAACAAATAACTACAATTTCTATTTCTTTCAGAATATGAAAACAAAATAACCAGGTGGCACTCACACCACTGTTTTTCTAGGGCTGCCTAGCCATGTAGACAGGCATATAGTTAATTTGTGCCTAACTTGTCCAAAATTTTTTTCAGAGCTTCAGTGACCACGCAGTTTTAAAGTGCCTGCTACATTGCTCCATGTCAGCTAGCTTGAACCTGTAGCCCTACAAAAATCCAAGTCTAAAAAGAGCAGTTTAGGATTTATTCAGAGCCACCTGAACTCTTCTTAGGCCCCCAGGAGAATTCTGCAAACATTAGTCACAGTGAACACCATGACTATTTATTTGATGTGATGCTGACACTGATCCCATTACCTTATATTATCTAATGTTATAAAAACTGGAGAACCAATTACAGAGATAGACAACGTGTGAAATTTCAGTCTCATTATCCTCAAAAGGTTTAAACCATCTTAAAATTTCAAGTCATGAGACACTGAGAGTGCACTGAGAGTAAGATTCAGTGCTCTTTTACTGAAGATTAACCATTGTGCACCCAGGCATATAACAAGATGGGGCAGATATTAAGAAAACCAGAGGGTCTCTAATTTTAGGATAGGATTTAGAACACACTATGTACAGAGAGGATGAACAAAAATTCAGATCCCTGCAATGTATATTTATTTTACACTGAGCAAGTATGTATATAAGTATATATATTTTACATTGACCCAACAAACCAACCAAGCAACAAACAAGCAAACAAACTACAGAATCCAAACCCAAAATAAGTAACCAAAACAAAAAAAAATTAAATAAATCGCTACTTTATTGCAGGATTATTTTTTTGACCCATCAGAGCCTTGGATCAGTACCTCACAGATCTGCATGGCTACAAGTGCCAGTGCCCAGCCAGGTCTTGAAGGCAGTAGGACCACTCTGCAGCAGAAGAGTGCTTTTAAGCCAAAGGAAAGTGGCTGTGCAACCACAGTCTCTGTTTTCTCTCTTTACTTTGTATAGAGCATTTATGAAGTTATGATTTCTACCTGCTCACTTGTACTAATAATTCCTTTAAGGATATCTCCTAATTTTAGTGACATAGCTTCTTAATTAGCTGAATTGGATCCACTCATTAGCTTACAGAGCTTTAACACAGCTACTGAGAGTTGTTCCCCATGCCATTCCTTTGAAGCACAGTCTTTCAAAATAGTTTTCTCTGTTATACAGTACCATGTGGCTACTAGCTTCAGAATTATTCAATATGTTTTTAAGTGTGAACTATGTATAAAGTGTGTATTTCTGGCATTCTGCAAATCTTATTTTTGTCTATCACCTGCATTATTCTTAAGCTCCCTGTGTCCTCTAGTGGCTACCTATCACAATTGCATAAATTGGCAAACAAATGCTTTTTTCCATTTTTGTATCTCAAAACACTAACAAGAATAATTAGCTTTCCATCCTACAAATTTTATTCCTTTTTTACTAAATTTTACATTTAAAGTGATGTTTTATAGTTATTCCTCATAAGCATCAGCAGTATATGTGGCAGTACTGACAATTTTATATATAATTTTCTTGCACACACACTTTTTTCTATTGTCTAGTTTGTGGGCTTGCTGGAGATTTTAGCACCAATTATGAATTTTTAATTGTTATACAGGTCTTATCAGGTATTGTGCAGCATTTCCTTACATACAGAATATATGTACACACATACATTCTTCTCTCATTTGAGCATGCCAAGTTTTTCCTTAGAACTCTAGAAGTCACTTCAGTCCATCCTAAGACAATATTTGTGTACAAACTCCAGTGCATTTATAACGAATTTGTATTTCAGCCTACTGTGAAAAGCCAATATGTGAGCACATAATTCACAAACATTCTAGAATAAAGATACATTAGGGACAAATGCAAATTTCACGTGTAACTTTATTTGGGAATTTCTGAATTCCTGACTATATATTATCAAAGTGGAATCCAGTTCATTTACTGTTAACCATTTTAAGTTGTAAAAGCTGTAATTTAGGGCAAGTAGGCTCCCACTCGAAGCAGCAGAATAATGGTACTTCTAAGAGGATATCATTCTGTACTATTTACCTAGGAAAAAGGATTAATTGCTACTCTACAGGAGTACCTTGCACTTCACATGCACTAGAATACTTGTCCAGCTTTACATGGCTGCACTTAGCCAGGTAATCTCATCCTCAATACCCTTTTGAAACAAGGGACATGATTAATTATTTTAAGTGTAACAAACCAGTGAGACATGGATAGGTAATTATTAGATTTGGATGTAATTGACTGTGCTAGAATAGTGAAGAACCCTCCCATGTGGACTGAATAGAAGTATTTGTACATTTGCAGAAGCTGCTTCACAGTGACTGAAGTATTGTATACTTCCCAAAATGTAACTCTTGAAGGGAAGGAGGTACTCCTTTGAATTTGATATTCTCTAAGTAAAAAAATCAGCCCACAGCTAGCACTCGAAGTGGAATTATTCTCATTCTAAGTAAAAAGAAGATACCAAATTTATAAGGGTCAGAAAATTGATTACTGAAAGGAAGTTTTAGAGAAAAAATAAAAAAAATGCTACCGTGTATGCTTGCAATACTACACCTTCCTCTGTTCCCAAGATGTTTCAGGTCACCTCATTGATCAGAGGATAAAAAATGTTTTATGGTTTCAAGACCACTCCACTCTGAACCACTAAATCCATTTGATTGAATTATTGGTAAGAGACACTGAGTAAAAAAAAAGATGTCAACAACAACACTCCTTGGAAAAGACCTGAGGACTCCAATATTTATAAGACTCAGTGAAATTTCGTGAGATTAAATTACACAACAGATAAGAACAAAACACAGAAGGACTGGAAAGAAAAGCAAAGGCCTAAGGAAGCAACATTTAGTAAATTTTTTTCTTGACCAAATCTGATAAAAGGCTCCTTCTGTTTCAAAGTGCAATGTACTATGCAGTACTATTTACATCACTTTGAACAAGTTGATCCAGGCATTCAAGAAACTAATATTGAGCTAATCAGGAAGATTTGTTAACCAGCTAGTGAATAACATAGCACTTCAAACTTTAACACAAAATATTGTGTAGCATACTACCATAGCCATAGGCATGAGCAAAATTCAAACATATTAAAGCCAAAATGTTAATATTATCATGACTACAACAAGTAAAGATTAATCCAAATTTTAGTGGAAGTAATTCCACTATGAGACTGTCATAACAATGGATCAGAGAATTATTGCACCACAGCAATGCTCAGGAGAGTTCATGATCCATTTGGCCAAATATTAGTCTTCCTGGCTTTTTTAGATAGCCTGTGAGTGCAATCAAAAAAATCTGGGAAAGGAAAAAGGGTGAGATAAAAACAGCAAAGAAAGTGTTCAAACTCACTCATGAGTGAGCCAAACTGACTGCCAGCTGGGCTCCTATGAATAACAATGCAGAGGATATAAAGGAGAATGATCACAATGTCCAAAGACACAAGCTGAATTTTCTGTATCAGTACAGACTTGCTGTGTGACCTCCAGCAAGTCACTTGGGTCCACATTCACAGAAGTATCTTGAAATCTATTTCAAGTGACACATAATTCAGTATTATTAAAGGTTTCACTACCCTATGAATCCAAACATGGTTGAATTCAATGATCTTAAAGGTCTTTCCCAAACTAAATGATTCTAGGATTCTTGGTCTTAGCTCTTGAACGGGGATAATAGATCTTTGCCATCTGACAAGAATGTGTCAGTGATAGTAAATTGAGGATCATGAGACAGTCATGATCTGTGCTAGTGAGGATTAGGTGAGTATGAAAAAGAAACTTTTTCATTATTGAACTGCCTCACTTCATAGCCTGAATATTCTTACTACATACATCTGTAGGAAGCTAGACATATGGAGGAGGTTAAATAGGCCATGCTTTTAATTGTCTGAGTAAAAATGCACTGATTTCATATCCAACCTCGCAATTTTAGATATTATTAAAAATCCTTCTTCCTGCCTTCTGCCTACCTTCAGGGTATCTGTAGAGTGAACAATCAACTCTTTTTGCCATTATTCATGTGATTTTGTTCTGATATTGAAAGCTGTGGTTTTTGTCAAAGAAAATTTTCTCATAGATGTGGGAGAAGAGATTTCTTTGTTTTGTCTTGTTTGATTTAGTACACTCATGGAGTAGGTTCTGTACTGAGGACAAAAGAGGTCTTTTAGGTCTTTTGGTGCAGAGATTTTACATACTCTTTAACCACTTCCTGGCCTTAAAATGCTGTTTGCTTTCAGAAGCCTGGTCAATCACTTCATTTTACAGGCTTTGGACAACATAATTTCTGATAGTGTTTGAATGTATGGCAGATTGTTGGTAAACAGTGCTTGATCTTTCTTCTAATTAAAATTGATGGAAATATTATAAAAATTTGTAGAGCATGTCAAAACCAAATGGCACTGGATTGATTTTTAATCCCAGTAAAAATACCAGCATTTTGTGGTTTTTTTTTACTTAAAAGCAGTCTTACCTGTGTGGTTAGGAGGCTGATAGTAATGTTGATTAAGGTAAGAACATTGTTTCCAAACTACGTGTTTAAATGTTCTTCACATCCTTAGGCAAGTACATAAAAAGGGATGTAAAGAAAAATCATGTCAGTTTTGGAACTTATATTGCATCTTAATAAGAACATACTTTTAAAATGTATAGAATAGAGCCTTTCTGTATGGTATGATGTGTTCTGGTATTTACTTGCCAGAAAGCAAATACATCAGTAATGTTTACTGGAGAATATTAGCTATATTGTTATTTAAATTATCTGAACTAAGCTGATTGTTCATAAGAAAATTTGACATTTTTGCATGGAAATGTTCCAGAACTGACTTAATCAAAACAGATTCTGCTTTGTGTGTGTTTAACTGAGAGATTAACTTACAAGTAAATGCTGAAAATTATATTTACAAATTTTCATTGATTGTTATGAATTATGCATCCTGAAATGTATATGAGTATGTTTCAAGTTATATTGATTTTTAAAACAATTGTCAAATTATTATATAGATTAAAATAGGTACAAATACAATAAAACATATACATAAATGTTTTCTATACTTAGAAGTGATTTTTTAAATAATGACAAGGGTTTGTAGAAACAGGTGGGAATTCAGAACTGATGATCAAAACTAGACAAGAGCAGATGTCATTGGACAACTTCCCATTATTTACTGTTCTGCTTTGTCAGGAAGCAACAACTGCCCTCTGCATTTTTGTCCTCATTGGCTGGTCCTCCTAACTCTGCATGGTTTTCAGAAGAGGAAAATATGTATCACTTTGCTCCAGCTCAGCTGGTGATACCAGGTGGTCCTATGCAAACTGGTCCCTTGATATTAAGATGCATAAATGCTCACATGGACTGGTCTCACAAAACACATCATATTTCAGTGTCTTTCTCATTCCACTTATCCTGTAAAGTATTGGAACTGCTCTGGAAACAAATAATACAAACCTGTGGAGACATTGCCCACAATTACAAGTGGAAAATGCACTGTATTCTCTTAATATACTGCGCTGTGTACTCTTTATATACTGCCACTTTCCATTGTCATCATTGATTTGCACAGCATGGGTTTATGCCAAGATACTTCTTAAACCACTTCTAAATTTCCCTGTGATATTGATCAGGCACAACTCCTGTTCTATTTAGATCATCCTTAATTTAGAACTGCCTACATGACTGACAGCTAACAAGTAAAAACCAAGGCTTCCAAGTGACCAGAGACAAAACAATGAATATTGTTAAAATTTTGCCATTTGCAAGCCACATCTTGAAGGAAAATATGTTTTGTACTTCTTTTTCTAAAGTCTAGTTAGTAACAAAAGTTACATTCTTCAAGACATTTTTTTTATTTCTTACCACACTGTATATTGAATCCCTTGGGACATCACAAAACCATTTCTTTAGGTTGTAATTTGTGCATGGACATGGGAATTGAGTATTATTTTTGTTTAGTTCTTTTTCTGCTGTGTGGCATTGCAACTTCCACAGCATTTTATCTACAACAGAAATAAAATAAAAACAAGAAACTTGGATCTAGATACTTCAATATGGACCAAATTCAGAGAATATATATTTATTCCTTTGTTGCTTTTAATTGGCCAAAATTCTCCCCTCTGAGATCTTTAGCAATATCCTTTTTCCAACTCATTTTAGTAGCAATTGATCTGTCTTCAACATGTAGCTCAAACTTGGAGGACAATGCAAACACTATGCAGTGTTCAAATAATTATCAGCTAGCTCTTCCCAATAACCTACCTACTTCAATACCAGTAAAACAAAAGCAAACTAAACTATGAAAAAGATTGGAGAATGGAATTCTTTTCATATAGAAAATTCCAGGAAATTCTCATTCTGAATCAGGATGAATCTTCAGAGTTACTTGAATTGTTTTGTGGAATGAAAATCTTCCATATTTTAGCTCAGAGATGCTAAAAAACAACATGTCATTTTCATGTTTTAAAGGGTCAGTTCAAGATCTACTGCTTCTAAATTTTGAAAATTAGATAACTTGGCAAAAGGTGTCCTTTCCCTGTATAGATATTCCATTTCAACAACTCCATGGTTTTAGTTAAAATAGTCACCATCTTTAAGCAGTTCATTAAATATCACCAATAATATATAAAATACTATTGATGGTCTTCATGTTTTTTGTCTTTGTCCTGGCAAATGCCAATGATTCCAGTAGCTGGGTAGGTGGTGAGTCTGTGCTCCTACCACACTCCAATAAAACTGCAGTCAAGAACACCAGCGCATAGTCTAGCTGCACCATTGACATAATGGGGTCACCACTAATCACTTGAGAAATCATGAATGCAATGAATGGATCTTCAAAGAACAGATTTTAAAAATACATTGCAAATGCATTTGTAATCTTGAGACTAGACCTATATGCTGTGTGAGTTATCTGGAATCATCAATTATCTTCAGTACTCATTAAAAATAATGTAACTCAGCCCTGGAAGAAGTCATATTAAGGGATCCATAGAAGCATTTTAAACCATATTAAGCTGTTAAACTGTAGTGTTCGTAATTAAAAGCTCATAATACAGAATAAATTTCAAAGGTGGATAACAGATCACTGGTCAAAAACATTCCTAACTACTTCCAATATAATTGACACCATCCAAATGTTTTAAAAGACTTTTCTAAAGAAGTAAACGAATTACCTGCTGCCAGGCCACAGGAAATATTTTGAGTAATACCTAAGTATGTCTATTGAAAGTGATAATTTGCAAGCTCATTTTAGGCCTCAAGCACTATTTCTGAGAGTCTCAGTGCAAAACCTATTGAAATTTTGTCACAGGAGGAGCTCTATTTTGACCTCATAACATCTCTGCTTGGTTCACATCAGCCTTGAGACCTAAGCAGATCAAGTGTTTTATGGATTCTAGCACTGTAAAAATAGCAGGACTTCCATAAACTTTTTCAGCTGCAGGAATTTTTTCAGGTTTCAGTGACCAGAACCCTCTGTTCCTACATGAAATGAGGAGTTCTTCAAGAGCTTAATGACCCATATAACAGCAAGGAATCTGCCAACCCACATCAGATAATAGCAGCAGATCTTGAAAAATTAATCCTTTACTAAATGAGATTTTTTTAATAAGTTCTGATTGATATACACATTTCTGGTGAATGCAGTATTTTTAGAGGTCATATTCTGTGGGGGTTTTCCCTCACATCATGCTGCATAGCACTCAGAATGTTCCACACAGATTCCTGCTCAGTCAGACTCTTATTCCTATATTCAGAAATAAAATCATCAATTCTGTTGTTCCATTGATTTTGAACCTGTTAATAAATATTTATAGCACTTGATATATTCATATTGATAAGGGTGTGGATGGAGACTACAATCCTTGATCTTTTATTGATATTCAGGCTTCTTCAAAGATTACTTGCAAGCAGCAGCACTCTAATCAATTTGCCAAACATGAACCAAGACACCTCATAGCCATTGCACTCATAGGAAAATTGTAATGCCAAAGGGAAGGATAAATGAAGCAACCAAATCCCATACACAGCACAGGCAGGCACAAGATGATTTGCCCAACTGGAGCCAGGAGGGCTAGGAAACACTTTAGTTCCACCTGATCTGTCCTGAAATACTAAATCCTACTTCTCATACTTACTTTTAATAAGCACAGTGCCATATAATAATAAGCAGAAACCAAAAATTCTGGACCTACTGTGACACAAACTTTTGTAAGTCCCACAGAATCTGGCCAGGACATGTTTTACCATAGGCTGGGGGAATGATCAGCTCATATTTGCCCTAGATTATGCATCTTTGCTGAGACTGATAAAATACACCTTCAGCAGTAAGTGAAATGGGCAAGCTCATCATAAAGAGTCTGACTAGAGAGACTGTAGCAGGGAATGTATGCAGAGGAGAAATCCTAGGCCACTAAAAGGTCTCATTACAAAGAAATGAAAGAATTAAAATCTCCAACTCATTTTCCTTGCTATAGCTGTCCTAAGAAGAAAACTCAAAAGCTTTCACAGTTAATGATGATGTAACCATCATTATACTTCAGCAACACTTAATAAAAGTTGAGATCAAGTGTAATTACAGTTGATATAAAATAAATTTAACTTCAATTTTTCAATCAATTTTTCTAGCACAAATAGCTGACTCCAGATGCATTGTTCCTGACAGTTTAAATCTTCCAAAATATAAAACCATTATATAAAACAGGTATGATTCCATCATTAGAAATCAACATTTGATAAAGAAATTTGATTATACAGAAGGACTAAAAGTAATTTATTTGTGCTGTACTCTGCCTGAATAGCAGCAGCCTTTGGAGAACCACATGAACCTTTTGAAAACACTGTCACTGGAACTGTAACTTTTGAAATGACGGAATAGAAAAGTGGCCAAGGGTATTGATTCAGTACAGATTACTTTCCACATAACACTGTGAGAACTACTCAAGCTATTGCAGTTGTTATATGTAGGAAAATAAATGACTGGATGAAGTTTCAGAGTGGAATAGTTACTAGAGACAACAGCTATGTAGGTATTTATTGTGGTTTGCTGTTGTTCCAATTGAAGATACATGTTCCTTAGATTAGGTCTCTGCTTGTACCTAAAATACAAGTTCAAGCAATAAAGTTAATCGTTCATTGGTATATTTTGTCTGCTATGATACCAGTAAGTCCTACTATCAATTGCACAGGGGACAACTGCTGTCACCTTCTAACAGACACAGCTCAGCATCTAATACTTCCTCCCATGCCTGCAGATACCCAGGACAGAAGGACTTCCTGGGTAATCCCTCAACGAGAAATAAAGCTGTCCCTTCCACTGCTGATTCCACATTCCTGAATAGGAAGGGTGTGGTTTTTTTGCAGGGGAGAAATTGGAAATATATTTCCATGCACTGCCATTTACTATATTGAACCATGCTGAATTCCTCAAATTATGTTTTTCACATGTTCTAGTATTCCTGGTCAACATGTAAAGTAGTCAGCTTCAATCAAATGGCAATACAGTTTACAGTGAGAACTGACTATTAGACATGTTTTAATTAATTGCACAAACAAACTTTAAGTTATCAGCAGTCCCACATAATTTATTTACATATTTCTTTTTTCATCATTATTAGCACCAATATTGCCACCTGCATTACAAATACCAGGATTTGAAAACTCATATACTGAAAAAATGCACAAAGCCAAGCTATGTATAAACATTATTTTGAATAAGTGAGCAATAGAGTAAAAAATTCCAGAACCTCGTGTACAATCCTTCATGACTATTATTTACAGTGATTTCAACAAAAATAAGAATTTATTTTCCTGGAAACCTGTGCAAAGTGACATCATAGTCTAAGAAGCAGATTTCAAGCAAAGAACAACTCACTGTGATGGGCTTAAAGACACAGCCATAACTGTCTTTGAAGTGAAGAACAAAAACTGTTTTTAAGTGGCTGTGCTTCACTGAAGAAAATTTTTATTTCTTTATTTCCTGTATGAAAGACAATGGTACCTAAGTCCCATGCTTATTTAAGAACTCCTTTGATCTATAAGATGCAAAATAAAAAGATAGCTGATTTTGCTTATTTCCAGTGAAAACCAATTTTCACCCACAGTATTTAGATACTGTGATAGTAGATGGCTCCATGGAAGTTGGAAATGACACACATGTTTTTCTTTCATCACCTAACAAATTGTCAGGTACACACTACATGCCTAGGCAGTAGCAGGGAGGAAGAAGGAAGAAGTTTCCTGGTTGTAGCACCTGGGCTTTGCTCTTTGCTGTGCAAAGTCATATTTGTAGTGCTTAACAAATTAATCAGTAGCACAGTTCTCTGCTTCAGCCTTCACACAGTCTAAAACAGATCTCTCAAAAAAGGGACAATAAACAAAATATGAAGGGAAAATGGTGTCAAAATGATAATAAGAATGTATAGTTACAATGCAATTTATCAGAAATAGAAGTGTTATTCCCTTAAAAAGTAGGAATTTTATATAAACACAGAGTCTTCAGTTTAGTCTACATAGGTAACAGCTTTTTAATTATACTTTGATGTTTCAATATTGTGGCCATACTGTACCTATCTTTGCCTTCAAGTTTCAATATTCTGGACCAGGCTTTTCTTTGTCTTCAACATATACTAAGTCTTTAAAAACATCTATGCTAATAAATACAGTGGTTAAAATCTTTTCTGCATTATACTGCAAGTATTTGGTCATTGAAAACTTTCATGCAGTGATATGGAAAGATCTTCAGTGGTATTGAGAATTCATTTGAGCCAGGACTTTAGATAAATATGTCTTGCTATCAACAAATTTGAATGTGGAAATCACACCAAGACAGGATCATATTTTTCATGCACACACAATTCTCTTTCACTTTACAAGAAAGTTGGAGGTTTATTTCCACGTACTGTAACCAGCAGACAATTGATTTCCACAACACTCCAAGGACTCCCATGGCTGATGTAACAGTAAAAATAGACCCAATGACAAGCTTTATACAAGAAAGATATGTCATGGGCTAGTTCTTGAGGGAAGAAACTGTAACACAGTTCGTTTGTACTGTTACTTGTTTTCCTTTTATTTTTATGAGACTTCCACTTACACAACTTATTCCAGAAAAATATCTTTGCAACGCCATTACGGAAAGGATGGAAATAACAGAATTATAAAAGGGTCTTCTTCTTCTTCTTCTTCTTCTTCTTCTTCTTCTTCTTCTTCTTCTTCTTCTTCTTCTTCTTCTTCTTCTTCTTCTTCTTCTTCCCTATATTCACAGAAAGAAAAAGAAAGATTTTCATAAATTTAGGCAACAGTAATTGCATATGAGATGTAAACAGAACATTCTCAATTGAACAGTGTGAACCAATGACAAGGAAATCAGTGAACAATTACAGTTCATCAAGTTAACAGATTTCTTTTCTGTTTGCCAAGAATTATGAATACATGTGCAGATCCTACAGGGAGACAGAAATGTATTTCTCAATAAATTAAAGATTCAGTGCTGTCCTCCCTCTTTGTGACTGGACACTTTCTCCTCTGCATTCCAACCATTTCTGCATCGATATGGAAAGTAGCAGTGCTTTCATTACTTCCAGCCCACCTGGAAGTAATGAAAGTAATGAAGTTTTCTCCCAGAATTACTGCCTTGGATGGTTCCTATGCCATTAGTTTGGAACTGTCACTTAACACAGCCAAAGCACTCTGCTCTTTAAGAGCACATCTATTGTTATGTGACCCAAAACTTACCTTTCTTAGAAAAAAAAATTAAAAATTGATAGACACTATGGGAAAAAGGAAGATCCATGTGGAAAGGCCATACTCTTATTCATCCAACCCAAATCCTCACCTAAAGGATCTATCATCTCATCAAATGCAGGTCAAATGCAGTCTGGTAAATGATATAAAGAAAATATGAATAGAGCTGATTTATTTCTCAGTGATTCATCTACAAGGTGAATATATGTACATCAAGAGAAAGAAACAAATCAATTGCATAAATTATAACAATATCTAAATTGTAGATATAGTAATATGTTTTCTCCTGTTTTGATAATCATACCACATAATGATGGAAAACATACTCCAGAGGAAAAAAAAAAAAAAAAAATCCTTACAACCATGCAGCTCAATCCAATACTGCCACCTTGTGAAAAAAAATACATTATGTCTTCTGTCGATTACACAGAGCCATACAACCATAAAATGGTTTGGGTTGGAAGGGACATTAGAGACCCTCTACTTCCAACACCCCTGCCATGGGCAGGATCACCTGCCCCTCAACCAGGTTGCTTAAATCTGCTTCCATCCTGGATTTGAACACTTCCAGGGATTGGGCATTTTCATTCTGCAATCATTTAAAACAAAAGAATAGTTCTATTTATACTGAGAAAAAAACACTGAAGAAATCGTTTCTGTCAAATAAAAGCCACAAACTGAAAGCCAAAAGCAGAGCCTGATGGAAAGAGGGGCAGGGGAAGGGAAGGATTGTTTTTTTAATTAAGAACATCTAAAAAAAATTTAAAGCTGCTAAATAAGAGAGAGAAAACAGATTTCGTGCTAAGAAAATTCCACTGAAGATATTTAAATAGCAGGTTTTTATCTCTTATTTTCATTTTTTTGTTTTCAATTTTGAATCACAGCTGAAAGTATTATCATATATTCAGTTCATTATGAAAAAAATATAAGTACTCTTGTAAATCACAATGGAACTTTGTTTCTCCAGATAATATTTTATAAATTTAAGAGTATTTTCAGATATATGGAACAAAAAATTAACAGCAGCAGTAGGAGCATCAAGATGCTGTAGAGTCTCCTTTGCCTCTGTTTCGCTGTACACACACATTTTTGTTCTGTTTTGCTTTTGGTTTTGGTCTTTTTTACTTTAAGTTGCTAAAGACATTTGGAAGCAGCATGTATTTTGGAAGATTTATATGGCAAGATTTATGTAGCCTGGCATACACTTGTTCTTCTATTCTCAGTGCACTTACTAAATAGTAAGAATACCAGCTGAAACAAAGAGATGACAAATGTGAAGCTTCTGCAGTCAAAATTTGTCTTGCATTAACAACTTATTTTAGATAGAAAACACATTACATGTGTATAAAATTACGTTTTTTAGAAGAAAATATTCAGCAAACACAAGCTTAGCCTACCCTGTCAAGATCCTCAATGCCTGGATTATAAAACTTCTTCTGCTGGATTTCAGCACAAAGAGAGCTGTAGTAAGTTTCTCAAACAGCTCTGCAGTGGAGTGGAGTCAATAATGGGGTCAACAATGCACCTTGTAAAACTATAGACTGGATGAGGCAACAGGCTTTTCAATTTCCCTGGAGAAGTTTCACTACCTTTGAGAGTCATTGAACTTTTACTTGGTTTTCAAAAATAGAATGTATCAAAACAGTGGTGTGATGCAATTTTTTTAGGAAAAAACTCCTGAAGAGTTATATATTCAACATGAAAACTGGAATCTGCAATAGCTCTCTTATGTTACCTATGTGGTTTCAAAGATTTATTCTGAGAAATTTTAATAATAATTCAGTTCATCCTAAAACATTTACCTAAAAATTAAAAATATTATCCTTATAAATTAACTTACATTTTATATTGCATTGTTTCTACGCAAGAAAATCTTTACCAGTATTGAATATTTCCATCCTACCTTACAGAGAATGGTCAATCGATGATATATTTCTTCCTGAAGTCCAGCATAACCACATCCTTAGAACAGAGAAGTTTTCTTATGTTGGTTAGCCCTGACTTTCTGGATACAGGCAACAGGTTTTAGAAATTTTCGGTTCATTTTGATGCACTTCCTGTCATTCCATGCCATGCAATTGCTTTCCCTTCATTTCCGAATTCGTGAAATGAAGAATTTTAGCTACAGCACAGCTCTGTTCACTCTACAGTTTTGGAATCAGTGCCAACATTGGTGATGGGGATCTCAGCAGCAGCAAGCAGCTACACTCAGGGTTGGTGTGAGGGTTCAGAGAGCTGCAGAGCCTACAGCTGCAGGGACGCTGGCAATCCAAAAGGCATTGCAAGGGCATCAGGGCACGGGCCACAGCTGATAAATCCACACCTTTCAATCTGTGTAACCTGTGGCAGTGAGGACGTCTGCACAGTCCCAAGATGTCATTGGGATCAGGGTTAGGGTTAGTGTTGAGTGAGTCAAAGAGCCTACAGCTCTAGGAGCACAAGGGCTGGAAATGGCATGCCAAGGCAACCCCAGCATGGCCCCAACATTGCTGCTCCTGCTTCTTTCTAAAATCAAGCACCCAAGGGGACTGGGACTTTAGGGTTACTCTGAGGGTTAGGGCAGTGTTTAGGGTGAGGATTAGGGTTGAGTGAGTCAAAGAGCCTACAGCTCCAGGAACAATATGGCTGTAACAGGAATGGCAAGGTGGTCCCAGTAGGGCCTCAGTATTGCTGCTCCTGCTTCTTTCCATACTTGACCACCCATATGGATGGGGGTTTTATTGTTAGGGTTAGTGTTGGGGTTATGTTTAGGGTTAGGGCAAGGGTAAGAGTTAGTGTTAAGTTTTGCCTTAGGGTTGAGTAAGTAGTGATTTGACAATTTTTCATTTCATTTGACTAAATGAAATCTTTCTATGATTTCTATGAAATGTCTCTTTTATTTGCAAATTATTTTGCTAAGACAGGATATAGTTTTTATTCAGTATGTGCACAGCATAACTCCACTACAAAAGAAGCATTAAGTGTGCATTCAATCAGTGAATAAAGAGTTGATCATGGTGAAAAGTTCAGCAGTGATATGACTATATAAAAGGGTGGATTTCAAATGGATACATTTCCATTTTTTAATAATTATTATCATGCTTATCCATAACACTGGTGAGAAAACTGTAAACAGTTGCCCTCGAAGCAAATAATTTTTCTTCAATGCTCCTAAAACTTTCAAAAAGGTACTCAGCTTATTCTAATGACAGCAGATGGGAAAACCCCTACAATTTTTGGCAGATCCTTCCCATTGCTCCCAAATTGCACATTTTCTATGGAAAACCTAAACTTATCTTTCAGCTCTTAATTTTTATTATGCCTATTTTTGCATCTTGGTATTCCTCATCAGACTCCGGGTTAGATGTGCTCCCTGTAAACACACAAAACCATTATCTGCACCCTGCCTGATCTGTGGAATTTTTCCTTGACTGAATTCTATTTAGTCTCTAATTGTCCAACTGGACATTTTCTCCAGCTTTCAATAACCAGCGAGGGACTTTTACACAGGCAGGCAGTGGTAGGACAAAGGGGACAGGTTTTAAGCTAGAAAAGGGCAGATTTAGGTTAAATGCTACAAAGACAATCCTTACACCACAGAGGGTGGTGAGGCTTGAAAACAGGTTGCCCAGAGAAGCTGTGGGTGCCCCATCCCTGTGTTCAAGGCCAGGCTGGATGGGGCACTGAGCAACCTGGTCTAATGAAAGTTGTCCCTGCCCATGGCAGGTCATGTGGAAGAAATGATGTTGAAGGTTCTGTCTAACCCAAACCATTCTATGACTATGAATATGACCTTTCTCTCACATTTTTTTTTATAACTCCTATTATTTGCTCCGTACCTGTAGCACTGGCAGGGCCATGCTGAGCCACTGGTCTCCCTGCACCTGTGAGGCTGTGCCAGGCTGGCCATGCCATAGTCCAGTGCCCCAAAATGGCCCCAGTGCCAGCCAGCCCTTCTGAGCCATGACCCAGCCCCAACATGGGAAGACAGAAGGGATGTCGGGTGTGTTTTCATAAAACACCTTTACTGTGGCTTTAGTATGCTTTTATTTATATTTTTTCCTGCTTAATTGCCTCCTGCAATTTATTGTGAACACTAAATTCCAGTCTATGACTTCAAAAAAACCCCAAACACAAACTGAAAACCAAAATAAAAATACCCTCAAAAACAACAACAACAAAGAACCCCCCAAAACAAACAAACAAATCCCAAACCCCAATATTAAAGAAAAAATCCCAAACAAACAAAACCACGAAAAAGGTGCTGCGAGGTTCTCCTCCTTACGCTGGGGGGCGCTGCCTAACGCCCCTAGAACGCGAAACGGCAGCTCCTGGCGAAGTCTGGCTCCTCTCGCTGCCCGTCCGAGCCGCTGTTTCCCGTTGCCGTGGTGACGCTCCCGCGGTAGCAGCGCGGCGCGGGGCTCTCGTCCACCCCGTGGAGCTCCCCACCGTCCGCTGTTGGCGGATGCGGAATTTCAGGGCGGAGGGGCGGCCGGTCTCCAGAGGTGTCCAGAAAGGCGGAGGCTCCGTGAGGAGCTTGACCGAACGACAGGTGAGTGGGTACATGAAGTAGACGGGGGGAGACCGGAGGACTGCGGGCACTCTGAGCGCTGGACTACAACTCCCAGCATGCAAAGTGGCGGAGCCGCTCGCCTGTCGGGAGGCTGCGGTGGGCGGTGCTGCCTCCCGGGCGCGGTGCCTTTCGGGAGATGTAGTTTTCCCTCAGCCGCGATCTGGTGTTCGCCTTCCCGGCACGAATGCGCTCCGTGTGCCTGGTGTCCCGCTGCAGGAGCCGAGCTCACTGCCTCCCATTCCCTTCATTGCAGGGGGCAACGGATTGCGAAAGGGGGGAGGAGGGCCGTTTCTCCCTTCTAACATCCATCCACAAGTTTTTACCTCTGTGGGTTACATAATTTCTCACCATTTCTCTCTCATCATCTTTCATAATTTCTGTGTATCATTAAAACTTTCTATATTCTTAGCGTTATTTTGAGGACTCTGTTTTGGTTCATACTGCGTTGAAAGGTATTACTTTTTTTTGTGTAGCTTTCAAAACAGATAAGATCTTGTGGGAAGTAGAATGTCGGAAGATATTGAAGGAATTGAAAGAGAAGTAGAAATTGAATTAGGCAGAATCAGTGTTTCTTCGTTTGGAACAGATGATCCTGAGCCTGACACAGAGGCATCAGAGGAAGCCTTGAGTGACAGTGAGACAGTAAGTATTCAGTGAGCTGAGCACTCAGTGTATCCAGCGAGTGTTCAGTGAGCTAAAACGGCTCCGTTTGATGAGGGAATGTTTCCCTGACACACCTAACCTGAGGCTGTGATCTGAGCAGTAGTCTTGGTAGTATTGCTTAATGAAAAATGTAACAGAACAATAAGAGAGATGGATATCAGCATTCTGCTTGAGAAGATCACACCTGGAGATTTTATTTTCTAATCTTCTGAAGCTGGAAGATTTGATGAGGTAGATTAAATCTGGATGAATAAACCCATGATTCTTCACTGCAATATGTATTTCAATCTTACAAGAGACTGATTTAGGAGATTCCTTCTAAGATTTCCAGATACTAATTGCATATAAATAGGTTCTTCAAGTCCTCTTTCTTGTATGACTTCTTTTTTTTTGGAAATGTCTTTCCTCTGAATTAAAATCAGTTATTTGGGTCCTTTTCTGCCATTTTAATCGTGCAGATTCATAGCATAGGGATTGGTTTGTAGGATATTAGGGTGGATAATATTGATCATAAATCATGTTTCATATGATGTAGACAAAGGCATCAGTGATAAGTGTGTAAGAACTCACATACTGAACATCAGCAATGTCTACCACAATTTGCACATCTGAGTGAAGGCAGACCATTTTCCCAAAATATTGACATTCAAGGCAGTCTTTTGAATAGAAAGTTTCTCTGTAATAAAGAATACTGAAGCATTGGTTCTACATGCATAAACATGTAGTTTAAACATAAGTAAATTTAAAGTTTATTTATCCTGAAAAGAAAAAGATCCTGTACCTCACAGGTATTTGATAATTTTTATCTCATCCTTCTTCTTTAATTTCTTGGTCCAACACAGTTATAAATGCAGTAATTTAATGAAATGTGCTTCTAGAGAGAGTGCAAGATACATTGCTGAAATTTTACTAGACTGTAATTAAAATTGGAATTATGAATTGTTCAGTGGGTGGTAAGAAAATGAGAAGGGTATAGGAATTTGGAAACATTTTGGTGGAAATTGCTGCTAAATCTCCATCAATGCTTTATAGGCAAAGCCAAAACAAGTCTTTATTGTCTTATGTCAAGTATTTACCTTTTTTCAAGCCTGTGAGACGAAAATGTAGAACATATGTCAAAGGTTGTGTTTTTCTAGATTTCAGGCGACCTACCAGAATCAGTTCTCGCCTATTTGAACTTTATCAAGAGCAGCAATCAAGAAGCTGAAAAGCTTATACTGCAGGACTTAGAGGATGAGCAAAGTAGAAGTAAGCATTAATCACAGTTAAAATGTTTGTACACCTCATATTGCCAGTGGACATTAGACTAACAAGCATCAATAAAATAATGCACACTTTTAAGTAGAACAAGCAGCGAAACCGATTCCATCAGCTTCTGAATGCAGGATGAAAGTCTCTAGGAATAAAGCCATGCAATGCTATCTTCTTGAATTAACATCTGAGCAGAAATTAAACTTTTTTAAAAACTCATCTAATGCTAAGGAAGGCAGGTTGCAAGGTTAATCTCTGAGACAAAGCTCAGGCCAGACTCTTCATCAAAGTCGAAAATGAAGTCAGTGGAAGCTGAAATGTAGGATTCAGATACAATTGACTCCCACAGGATATGTTTTAAGTCTATCTTGAGAGATGCCCAAGCTCTCATTGGATGAAATGACCATTAATTGGCAAAAAATAGATTGCTGTCAGCTGTGTGACTGAAGCCAAGCTCATGGAACTGTCTGTTCCATTAGTGCAATAGGCTTGGTGACCAGAAGCTCAACATTGACTACAAATTTTGAAATCTGAGGAGCATCCCTATTTATTCTTTTTTTGTAATGCAATCTTACTCTTTTAAATTGTTCTTTGTCAGCTTTTGACCTATCTGATACAAGTGCTGCTGTATTTTTCTGCACAGAAAATGTTCTGCTGTGTTCCATGATGTGGAATTTTCTTTCATATTTGCTATCACTGTTCTTACAGAATCATTGTGTCTGTTTCTGTTATACACATTTTCTGCTTTTAATGCACATAAATGATTTCCATACATATTTAAGTAAAACTGGGGGGAAGGAAGGGGAAAAAAACCACTTTATTTTAGTTTAAACATAGTGACAGATAAACAGTGTAAACCAAAACTGAGCATTCATAAGGGGTTTTCTCTCTGTGGACTAAATTTTTTTTAATTTTTTCTTTAGATTACATTTATGAAGTAGTTTCTTGCCATCCTTCTGAATTGAAGGAAGATACAAAACAATTTAATGAAAAGGTATTTTTAATTTATACATTACTTATAAGGAATAAATTATATTAAATTTTCTAGATAACTTAAACTTGAGATCTATAAATGTGTCAGGTTTTTTTCTGTAAGACTATCCATAAGGTATTAAGATGAGTTTCTATATACAATTCTTTAGAATTAGGACATCAACTATAATACACCATGTCTATAAGCTTTCAAATTTGAAATAAATTATCTGAGATATTGAGCACGAAAATAAAAAAAATTAAAACTGAATAATCCTTTATTGATAGTTATTTGGAGAATATTATCTTAATATTATGATATTAATAACTCATATATTATAATATTAATAAATTATCTTAATTTAAGCTTCTCTAATCTTATTTTTTATGATGATCAGGAAGATGTACTAATATTAACCTTGCTCCTAATATATTCCATTATTTTATAGAAAATATAAACATGGCAATCTCTGTACCTTTCAAAGACAATTCAAGAGTTATGAGCATGAGTGCTTCTATACTTTCATAGGATTTGACTGAATAACTCGCTGAAGTTTTCTTAGAAAAATATAAAACTGTATTTAATTTATTCACTTTTAATTTGCTGCCTGGCTTTTATTAGTGAGCACTCTTGCAAACATGATTTTTTTGTTCTCAGAAGACTATTGTTTAAAACAGCACAATTACTTCATGTGACTTCAGCTGCCTTACAACTATTAATATAGGCCCAAAGCATGTGATGAACAGATGATAAATGAGCAGGAATAGATTACTTGCCAGTAAAGAACAATGAAATAAATATAGCAATCCTTGTGCCCATAGTATTATTTTGAAATAGTCTTAAAAATTTGCTCTGTAACTAGTTCTTCCCCAGTGTGCATAACAGTATTCATGCATAAGTTCTTGGTTTCCTAGAAAGTAAAATAAATCTCAAATGCAAGACATTCATTTTTCCAAATCAAAATATTAAATATATTTTAAAAACACATAGAAATATTATGTATTTTGATAAATACTACAATATTTGTTACTCAAGAAAACATTATTTTGACTGATATGTTAGCATTATTCAATGTGTAAGGATTCCAGTCAGTAGTAAGTTTTACCTTGTTGTAGTTGTCATATGATAAAAAGTTTATTCTTGTTCTGGAAGACTTTTATAATGTTCTGCTTTTAATTTTTTTCTTGTTTTCTAATAACAATTTTAAACTATGTTAGATACCAGTTGAAGTTGAAAATAAAGACTTGCAGCTTGCTACAACACCTGATTATAGTCAGTCCATCAGTGATGAAGCAGTCACTCATGACCACTTTCTTACAGGTAAACAAGCACATTATTAATTAGGTTGGGTTGATCTTTAACATATCAGTATTTCCTGCTTTTCTGTTGTCATAAGTATCATAGCAGTTTTTTAAAAGAATTTCACATTGCAGTATACAGCAGGGCCTGATACTTGATGGATTTGACATAAACAAACATTTTTGCCTTTATCTAATTTCAGGATCACAAAAACATCATAGAAATTAGTGTCAAAAAATACCACTCAAAAACGAAAGCTGCTCAGAGGCACTAAGCAGGTTCTGCTTTGGCCACAGATTTTTGTTGTTATTTTGGTTTTTGGATTTTGACTGGTTTTTTGTTTGGTTGGTTTTTTTTTTGTGGTCACATTGGCTGAGGATGTTCCTTTGCCATGGGCTTTGGATGAGTTGGGCTGGAGTATTTCAGTGCTAAAGCACTAAAAGCCACAGAAGACATCCTCTGCAATCCTGAATTGTACATTTTTAGAATAAGCATAGTAGTTGCAGAGTCACTAAGTATGCCAAATAATATGACATCTCTGATGGAAAGGACTTGTGCTGCAGTTCTGATTTCCTATATATATTATATAATACATGTAGGAAATCAGATATATATTGCTGGCTATATAGTCATAGGATCTTTTTCTTGTCTAATACCTTAAGACTGTTTAATGTTCCTCAGTGCTTATTAGGAAATTAAGTAAAATGTTTTCTTGGTTGATTAATAGCTGATCTTGAAATGAGCATAAGTCATGCCCATCGTGAAATAGAAGAACAGTGCAGACAAGCACTTGAGCTTGAAGATGAGAAGATGAAAAAGTGGAAAGCTGAGAGAGAATCATGGGAAAAACAGAATGAAGAGGAACATGCAAGAAGGGTGAAGCATCTGGAGCAGTTTGAGGCTGAAAGAATAAAGTTAGATCTTCTTCATAAGGTAATGAATCATATTAAGCCAATCTGTTCCAGTCTAGACTATCTGAATTCTAGCTCTAAGGTGAAAAAGGGGCTACTATCTCAAATTGCATCACTGTCCTAAACCCTGTCTACTTGCATTGCCAGTGAGTTGTAAAATGTATTTAAGTGCAGTCCATTGGTTTTTATGTGTTTACTGTTTTAATCAATCGTGAATGAATTTACTATGCTACATTTTAAATTATTCCTTAAGCTTTGCCTTTACAAAGTTTTTATATTATGAAATCAGCCAAAGTACTGGAAATGAGAGTTGTGCTGAAATTAATCCCAAATGAAAAATGGTCACTGTGCCCTAATAAACTACTTAGCTAGTTTGGACCTCCCACCCCAATTTCACATTTCAATGTTAAAATCTTAATGGAAGTAATCAGAACCAAAATTACTCACTACAGCAATGCTGGTGCTATTCTTCACTAGGTGAAAGTTACAATACTTGCTGTCCCTATCTTTATCTGGGAAACTTACTCAGGCTTCATCTACTGATGAATGCCATAGCAGATGATAACTCAGCACGTTGGCTGGTTGCGCTCTCAGACTATCTAGTCATGTTTTGCTATAGTGGGTGGAGCATCATAAAGGATAAAAGAGTGTAAGAACATGAAGAAATTTAACTCTCAGATATTATTCTTGTGAGGCCACAGAATTTTATTATTTAGCCTAAATAATTGTGTTTTGAAAGGTGCATTAACACTACATTTTCATTAACTAATTTGTGGCTTTCTGAAGAGGTGGGTGCCTTGGCAGCAGCAAGATAATTCAAGTCACCAGTAGTAAGGAAGGGCTTAGTAAATGCAAAGACCTTTGATCTCTGAAGGCCAGTTCAATGTCTGCTATAGCTGTCTTTTCAAAAGGTCAGAAAAACTGATAGGCCTTCTTGACTCTGCTGTCACAAAACATTTCTGGATGTAGGATGGCTTTCTCTAGGAAAAGATGGACATGGCCATGTTTAAGCACTTTGATACTGCTGTTGCAGGAATGCTTCTTTTGGAGGTGAGAAATAGAATTCAACTTTCCTACTGCAGAAGGATGTAGATGCCTGGTCTCTCATGCTGATCTGAACAGCATGCTTCTGAATGCCCATGAAAAACAGTGCTTAGACATGTGGGAGACTTTAGGCTCCAAGGTGAAAGTGGTTACTTTTACTACCTCCTTCATATCCTCCATATTTGATTTGGTTGATATATCTTGGTTCCATCAGGAGTCATGTAGTTCTGGATCAGCCTGGTTTTTAGTTATTTACCTAACTGACTTTCTGGCTGCTAACTTACAGTCTGATTGAGACTTTTTTCCTGATTGAGGTTATGTTGGGCAAGAGGGGAAATGCTATTTGCTTGCATGATAGTGAGAAAGTAGACTTGAACTTTCATTTTCTGTTTAAAAGCAATTTCAGTCAGAAATTTTTTTTTAGCTTTACTGAACAAAATTCAAGACAGCAACTGGCTGAACAACAGAATATAGCAGCTGTGAAAATCCAAGCTAGATTTAGAGCATTTTTAGTCCGTAAAAAATATGCTCCCATTTTAAAACAATGGAAATATGAAATGAGAAAGAAGCAGAAAATACTAGAGGAAATAGAGCGAGAAATGAAAGAAAGAGAGGAAAAACTGAACAGGCGAATGCAAGAAAACAGGTTAAAGAGAGAAGAGGAAAGAAAGAGGCAAGAAGAACTTGAAAGAAAACAATATTTGAAACAGGTGAGGAGGCATGAGGAATATGAGAAAAAGAAAGAAAGCCTGAGATTGGAAAGAGAAAAACAAGTGCAAATAAGAAGAGAAGAACAAAGAAAATTAGAACAAAAAAGAGCAGAAGCTGTGATGTGTGAAAATGTAGAAAATAACATAGAAGACATAAAAAAGGATAATAAGACAGAAAATATGAAAGTAATTAGAGAAGAGAAGGAGAAACTAAATAAACAAGTAGAGGAACCAAAAGAAAAGCATGCTGAAATGATGGATGAAACAAATAATTGGATGATTCCAGCAGAAAGAAATTTGACACCAAGCGTGCTAGGCTCTGAGAAGGAACGCCCTTCTCAAGTGAATAATGAGAACTTATACATTAATTCAGTAACACAAGAAGAAGAAAATAACTCCCAAACCTATCTTGATAAAGTTTCAACTGGCCGTATTTCAAAGGATGAATCTCTTCACTTTGGTGCTAATGTCATGGCAGAAAGTAAGGCAAACTGCATATGCAGCAGCCCTCCAAATGTCCAGCCAAATGCTAATAACAGAGAAATTAAAGATCGATTTTCTCATGAAACTATGAAGAAAACTTTATTTCTGATGGAAAATGCTATTGAAGAAGTCAGAGACACCTGGAACAGTAGTCAAGATGTGGCAGATTCTTCTAGTAAAGTAACTTTTCCTGATGATATTGAAAAGAAGAGACTAAACTGGATGAACACGTGCAAATCTTGGTCTAAAATATATGAAGAAAACCAAAGAAAGCAAGCAACTATAAGAAAACGACTAAGGAAAAGTTCATTCAGCAAGATGCCTCCACTGAGTACAGACAAGATAATTCATAGTGGCCCTTGGAGTACTTTGCAACAGGTAACTGGTAATATGAAAGTTTGAGAATGAAATGGGAGACATACTTCCACTTTTTTTGTTATCTTCTCTTTTGGTATGTTCGCAGAATGCTTTATTGTTGAGCGGGAAATAGATATTGTGACAGTTCCTGTGCCCAGGTGCAGAATGAGAGCAATGACAATGACTTTTAAATTCCAATGAGTGTTGTGGAATAGACTGTTGTGGTATTAGTCTTCAGATGATTGATAATATTAACCCTTTAAAAGGCAAGATCTCTTACATTCTGCTAAATTAACAAGGTTTTGCCTTTGTGTAAAGGCCTACATTTCAGTTCCTGCTCCCTTCAGAGTTTTGAGAGCAATTGTCTCTTCTAGAAACAAGATATTACTGAGCAGCTTATAGATAGTGTTTTGCCATAAAGGACATTTCCTGGTTGCCAGAACTTATTTTTCTTACCACTTATTGCTTGCTCTGTGCTCTCATCTGGATTTCCATTCTGAGATGGCCTATACACACTTCTAGTCTGAATAATTTTTGTCTGTTCTACACTCATGATTTATGATACTGTGACTATTGTTTTCATGCTTGCCTCTCCCATTGGACAGATCAAACCTATCATTGCTATTCTTTTCTATATGAAAAGATTAACATTAGTTGCTTGCATTTTATAAAGCATTAGTGGTTTGTAGTTTTGTTTTCTTTTTCAGCCTAAAGAAAATTACCATAATATGATGTTGTGCAATGAGTATTCAATATACAAAACATTATTTTTATTTATCAATAAATGCATGTAGGTCACAACGCTTACACTCGAAGATTTGCCAGCTTGTAGCCTCTCAACCTTATCTGAGTGTTTAAACCTTCAAGTTTTGACTCTGAGGCGCTGTGGACTGGTTGCACTGGAAGGACTAAGTAGCTGCAAAGACCTGAAGTATATCAATGTGGAGGTACCAAGCATATTTGATTCTTTGTTATAAAATGGGGAGAACTGCCAGTTTTGCTCCTTAGTTGATTGTTTGGTAGTCCAACTGAATATGTAACCTTTAGCCTTAAGAGCATAGGAATAGCACCAACATACTCCCAAATGTGAACAAAGTTATACAAGCAGATTTACTGTGCAAATAACAAAAAACTACATGTTGTAAATGATTCAACCTATACTAAGAAAATAGCAGGCTAAGGTTAGCATTAGTATAGATCTTTGTTTCCTCAGTCTCTGATTGATGAGTGGGCAGATGCTGTTCACCATAGCAGGTGCTCAGCTTGAGCAAGAATAGGTTGAAGGACGAGTCCTTTGCAACATGAATACCTGTTACATGTATTTTTACGTGTAAAAATACACCTTGAATATTAATTAAAATTAGTAAAGTATATGCTCAAGAAATACTACATATAGTGAGTTATACCAGAGACCTAATGTTTAGGTATTCACTGCTGCGCAGTGTTTTACATGCCCTGTTTAATGACTAAAGAGAACTTTTTCTCTGTAATGCATCTTTGTTCCAGAACTTGGCAGTTTATATGAAACAGCTTTGTTCATATTTTTAATTTCATGTGTTTTAACAACACATTTTCCAGATGAAAAGACCAAGCACAGCAAATAGTGAAAGAGAAATCTGAGGAACCATTATTAAAATGGCCTGGGGAAGGGGATGTTTAAAAAGCAAGATCCCTTGGAGGAATAATATTAGCTTAGAACAGTGTTAATGTTTGTGACCAAAGTACCTCTAAATGCAGACTTTTGCTATTAGTAAATAGGATTCCAGCAAAATTACATTGGTCTTCATAAGCATTTAGTAAATATGATGTTTCTATGCAGTTTTTAGTTCAGTCTCCGAGGTTTTCAGGAGGTAGGAAAATATGTATGGAAAAGACTGCTCTGTTCTTACCTTCTTTTTTATGCTCTTTTTTTCAACTCTGGGTATTTTCAGAGCCAGAATGAAGTTCAAGATACATTCTTGTTCTGTTTCAGCAGGACACAAAAGTTTATTTCTAGGACTCATAATTTTTTTTCCCCAGTGGAAAAATAAAGATGCCCTTACTCCTAGATAAGAGTTTAGGATAAAAATAAGCAATGAAGGCAATATGCTATATTTTACTTAGTTCTGCTACTTTCACTTCAGATGCTATTTAATATTCTCATTTTCTTTTATTGCAGGAGAACAACATTCAGGTAATTGACTGTGCAAATCTGGAAAATCTCTGTATTCTCATTCTGAATAAGAACCGTCTTCCATCAGTTTGTGGCTTAGATGGATGCAAAAATCTCCAAAATCTTGAACTTTCCTACAATAGAATTACTCGAATTGGTAAGAAAATTACTCCAATTTGTATAACAATATTTATGCCATTTATATTCAGAATTATACACCCCTTTACTTTAGAGCCTAGTCAGCTGCTAAGGCCAAAGAGACAGACTTGGCAAAAAACCTTCATCTTAAAGCATGGCTTAGCTACTGCCCTGTATTCCATCTAGCAGGTCATATAACTATTGTCAGCCAAAGAGAATAAAATCTTTCTGAAAGGGCCACTAACATTATCTGCACAGAGTCAGCTGGAATATGAGAGTAGGCTGTGTTCAGCTTATCTATAGAAATAATGAAAGTAAAGCCTAGCTGTGCAACTGCAGGGAACTCCAGTGTGTTCCTGACTGACACAGTAAGTAGTTATATAGAAATTGTGTTGCCTGTCTTGAGTCTGCTGGACAGTAGAAAAATAACTAAAACAATTATTAAGCTCATAGACTAAGCGAATTCACATAAGACTTGTAAATAAGTAGTTCCACTGTTAAATAACACTATGAACATGGATAATACAGTTCCATGATAAACAGCAAGGGTTTAGCAAACAGAAAATGGGAAAGCTTAAAAAAATCTGTAGATGTAGAGACTTTGATGAAGATATTATAAATGTTTTTGTTAATAGGTGTAAATGTTAGTACTCATGAAGAAAATTTTTAATACCTGAGAATAAAAAACCTGGAAAATCAATGTTTGCTGAAAAAGCATATCAGTAGTCTAATGAGGAAAAATAAAATAAAATGGTTAGAAAGTTTCATCTGTATTTTTGTGGCAAATAATGCTTGATAAGATTCTTATTCAGATTGATCTTATTTGATTAAAATGTCTGCAAAATTACTCTAAGAATGACATCGTTTTAGTGGATGACATTTAAGAATGTGGCATCTGTGTGGAGTGTGGTAACATCATACAGGCCAAGTGGACTAAAATTCTCCAGTATTTCCTCTTTTGTGCAGTGCACTGCTACAATTACTGAGTCTCTAATGAATTGAAGTGAGTAAATAAATGTTCACAAAAGTCATCTTCAAACGTGGGTTTTTTTCCTCTCCAGAATTGTTTTGACGATTTTAGGTTAAAACAGAAGCATAATACAGGATATATTTCATATTGAGTAGTTGCACAGAATGCGTAAAAATGGATTTGTGAGTTACAGATAGTTAGCATATCACTCCCATCTGTAAATCTTGCAGGATGTCCCTTTAGCAATTTTGGAAGCTCCAGTACGGTGTAGTAAAGCTTATTTACATTCGTAATATTTAAGTTTTAATGACTTATTGTAGGAAATTTCTGGCATACTATGTTTTCTCTTTTTATTCTTTTCTCCTGTCATTGAAATATATCATCAGTAGGGGAAAAATTAGAGTTGCCAAAAACCCCTCAAAAATAGCAGTAAGAGAAATAGTGTCAATTATCCTTTTTCCCTTAGGAATACATGATCAAAAATTAAGTAATTGTGACAGTAACACACTGAAGTCGAGTGCGTATGCTTGTATTTTGAGGACGAATGCTTTGTTTAAAACTTTTCATGCACAAAAAATAGCATTTTGACTCAAGTTTTCAAATATGCTTCTGTAGGGTGTCTGTACTGCCATAGAGTGCTGGGTAAAACCCTGGCAGCTTGAGGAACAGCAATGTATAACCATGGATGCTCATAAATGCTACTTTCAATATACTCTTTTTAAGACAGCACAGAGAAGAACTTCTTTTTCATCAGACACCTTTTTAATTTAGGTTTTGTTGTTTGAGGGTTTTATTTTGCAGTTTTTTTCATTTTTATGTTCACTCTCAGCCTTCACTCTGTTGTTAGTTGACTTTGTCACACATGGAAGTGACTGCAGAACTCTATCAATAGCTGTCCCTAGCTAGCAGACTTCAGCTGCACTTTGCAAAATGCTGAGAACTTCCATAAAGGTTCTCCTTGAGTCTTGGTGAAACCATGTATTTGTCAACAAAATGCTTTTCCTATGGCTGCTCTAACTTTTGTTTGTTGCATTGCATGTAACCTGAATTGCAGGTAAAACATATAATGTCTTCTGGAAATGTGCAGAAGACTTTCAGGCTTCTATTTAATTTTGCATGTGGGCAGAAGAAGCAGTAAAATACCATTTGTTTGTATTACATTATTCTCTCTTGTGTATTTTCTGTGATAATTCCAGAATGTTCTGAATGACATTCAGGTGAGGAAGAGTAAAAAAAGGTGCTTTGTGCAGCATGCAGAGAAGGAAACTTTCAGACTCTGTTTTACCTTCTTGCCTTTTCTTATTGTGTGTGCAGTCTCTCTTCTTAGTCCCACTCCAGGCTCATAGAGTGCTTTTAAAGTTTCCAGTACTGCTAAACTGAACTTAAACTAATTTAAGCTTGAGGTAATTTAGCTGCTTAAGAGGAAGTCTTGGGAGCAAACACATGAAAACGCGAAAGTGTTTCTGAGACCACTAGATGGTGCTGGTTCCTTTTTTATTTTCATCCAAGCACGAAAGAAAAATACAGACCAGGTTCTTGCAGTCCGGGTATTATGTCATGGACATGTTTGAAATTTTTCAGAATAATTAAAGATTTGTATATTTATTTGCTAAAGCACACTTTTGAAGTTACGTTATAGGAAATGTGTGTTATATTTAAGATGATATCACTTTAATGTCAGATAATTGCATTCTTTTCACTAAATGTTTTTCATTTTTAAAATAAAATTATTGGAACGCCTATATTGGGAATTTTTTAAAATTTACTACTGTTTTTGTATTTTATGTTTTACTTCAGTTTTCTCCTTATAATTTTTTTTCATTTTTAAGTCCTCTTTTGTAATCTCAGTACTCTATGGTGCAAACTGATCTCTGGTTTCATAATTTTTTAATGAAATAAAATATATAATCATAGGGGTTTTTTTTCAGAGGACAGTCACAAAGAGATTCACTTTTGTGAATCCAGCTCATTCAGATTCCCTTGGTGAACTTGTGAAATTTTGGGTGAGATAAAGATGAGACACAGTGTTCCCTCAAATAATCCTAAATTAACTAAATTATCAAAGAATACGTGAAACAGATGTAAAATCAGAAATTCCTTATTTTAGATATGGTTTGTGATGGGTATCCCTTCAAAGGAATTTTTACTACAGAGATACAGAAAAGCTGCTCGGACCTGTAGCAAGTTAGATGGATCAGTGCCATTGCATGTGTAAACCTGTGGGAAGACAATGTAATTTTTGCTGTTGTAAGGATAATTTTGGTTACATTCTGTGAGAGAAACAGATGCTCATTGGAATTTCTTTGCATTTCTTTTGTATGTAGAGATTGCATGCTCTTTAATGTAGATGGCAGGAGTAAATTTGTTGAGAGTGGAATGGCTACAGTAGTATAGCTTTGTTCTTAAGGCACTAAATTTTCTTTATAAATTTTGTCGTTAAATTTGATACTGGCCTAAGTTTTAATACAGTTTTTTCTAACCTTGCTGATGAACTTAAAAAAAAAAAAACCTTTAAAAATGAAATAATAAAAACTAACTTTTAAACATAGTATTTTCATTCTGGTGGATGATTTTAAGAGGCTGTTAGCATTTCACCGAGTTCAGAGCAGTTGTAAAGTGGTTAAAGCATAGTAAGTACAGTTTATCACTACAAGGATGTTCTCTTCCAATGGCAGTACCAAAGAGATTATGAACTGTTATTATTGCTTGATTAACAGGATCAGAGATTTGTGAACCATATGTGCTGTATATGTGATAGGGTCAAAATACAGTAATCCATTTTAAACCCTATAAAGAAGTAATATTAATTATTATGTCAGAGAATGTACAGAAAATTCGGAGTTTTCTTAATACTTGAATGACAAAAGATTTTTATTTCATCATGTCTTAAATCTTGAATTTTCAGGTGGTCTGGAGTCACTGAAAAATCTTCAACAATTAATTGTGGACCATAACCAGTTGATCAGCACAAAAGGTCTTTGTGAGGCACCTACTCTCATTCACCTAGACTGCTCTTTTAATAACCTTGCCCAAGTTGAAGGCATTGAAAATTGTGGCCTACTTCAAGTTCTGAAGTTGCAAGGCAATAATCTCCAGGAGGTAAAAGCTTTGAATTTAGTGGTTGTTGTGCATACATCTTTACTAACAGTCATATTATTCAGCATTTCTAAGTGTGTGCTCTTTGATTGGTGTGGGATGTTTCATGCTCTTAGGTAAGATTTTTTTTTCCCCTTATCAGGGGGTGATTTTTCAAAGATACAAATGGCTAGCAGTTAATTGTTTTCTTACTCCCAAGTCCTTGAAAAATTGGACTCAGTGATTATGGTTCCTCCTTCATTTATAGCATCTAGTTTTTTTTCTGGTTATGGTTCTGATTTTGTTTATAATGTAAGAAAATATTATTATTACTTATAGATCCTATTATAATAGGAAGATAATTATATCAGGCCAGTAATAATGATATAATTGTCATTACATGTAAGTAATTGCTCCTTACTGTTACTTGTATATAATGATAATATTATTATCACCCTGATGATAATCATACTTATTTAATGTATGTTGATTCTCCGAAACTTGAAATTTGTGCTGCAGCATTTAAAATAGCAAAGTTGTTTGCTAAACGTATGCTTCATCATATTTACTCACAGTTATTCTCCTATGAATTCAGGAGATGAAAATCATTGTCAATAAGCAGCAAATAACTAACTAAATGAAATGAATAAAATAGTAAGGTTGTGACTCTTGGGCTCTTGAATTTTTTTTTCTTCTTTAATTTTTTTATATTAACTGTTCAGGTGTGATAGAAGACATTAAAAAGTATTTACCACCTGATATATAGAGATTATGTGTGACAACTGGTACATACATAATAAGGAAATGATACATATATCCAAAATGTCAGTTTTTCTTGTATTTAGCAATGATTTATGAAAAGCATCTGGTAAGCATTCCATTGTTGTTTCTCTAATTTATATTAGTCTTAAATAACCATCTCGTTTCTATTTAGCTTCCAAGACTGGAAAATCATGTTCTCTTAAGAGAACTATATTTGGATGACAATAGCATTTCTTCTATGAGAATGCTTTCTTTGTATTGGTTGCCTCTATTGCAGATTCTTTTGCTGTCTCAAAATAGGTAAGTAAGAAACATTCTTCCACTTACAGAACTGACCCAGAGGAATTTACTAACATAACACTTGTCTGAAAAGTATAATTCTCAGTATGGTTGAAATTTCACCATCTTTTTGGGATGTTCTTTAAAAATAAAAATATGCGGTTGGCATGTAATTACATCGGCTACCTCTATCTAAAAAAAATTGAAACAGCATTAACTATGTAATTTTTTTTCTCTTGGATATTATGTGAAAATAATTCTTGAGCATTGTGGCATTATTAAAACCATGGTGGGTTTCTTTCTTTCTTTAGCAATTGTTTCTAGAGTATGTCTGTCAAACTTCATATTTCACAGCTAGCTTATTCAAAACAGACTTTGAAGGCTAAGTTAAGGGCAACTACTAGAGTTAAAAAGGCCAAATAAAAATGTTTTTTATTTTACATACATATGTTAATACCCTCCAAAACAAGTATATTTGCTTTAATTTTTCACTCTTATGGTTCTGCTTAAAAGGTATAAAATAAAGAAGAATCAAGACAAGCAGCATAAAACTTGTTCATGCCCTCAAGTACTCTGTAATTAGTTTTCTGTTTGTTTTCTAAGATAATCTGTTCATCTTTAGAAGTTGAATAACCAGATATCCTGGATTTAAAATCTTATTTTCCCCACCCCCACTTTTTCTCTATTTAAATTCTGCTAAAAAAGATATAAAACATTTATTACAGTTTGCAATTTGTTAATAGGAAAATTTATTTTTAAATAATATCCATTTTTTTCTATACTGTGGTAATTTTGTTCCGAATAAGACTGATCTCAGCTTAAGAAACAAAATACTACATACCATATATATAAATACACTCTCAACTATTTACTTCACTCTCCTGTTAGTGAATAGATGTTTTTAAAGGGTGATTCATCTGCCATTTTTAGCTGTTTGCTTTGAGACTAATCATAGCCTAAAAGTGCCTGTTCATCTTCATTGACTATTAAAAAAATCAAAATGTCCACTTCACATGTAAGTGTCTACATCTGAACAGAAATGTTACATCCTATGTAACATTTAGTTCAGCACAGCCAATTGTGTCTGGGAGCCTGTGGGGAAAAAGGATGTATAAGACTGAGTCTTGTTATTATAAGCAATGTCCTTCATGGAAATTGAATATTATTTAAGTATATACAACCTATATTTTTCTATAACTTTTCAGATTGTTTTCATAACATCTCTAGTGAAGTACTATTCATTGAGACTCTTGGATGTAAATAAAATATCGACACAATCTAATCTTCAAGTTCCTGATCAGGCTTCTAGGGTTTGGGATTTTTTTGTTCCCTTATTAATTCTTCTAGAGTTTGGAGAAAGTGCTTCCTGCCTGTGATTAAGCAAGAGCATTATATGTTGAGCATTAGGTTTTGAGTCACGCTGCTTGATTTAATTCTTGTTTTTTGTTATCTTTTTTCCTTGTCCTGTTTATCTTCTTTGTGGATAATGTGGCTCTATATTGTAGTTTCCTCTTCTTCCTCCATTGCAGCTATCCTGTGTGTTTGCAAAACTCCTTGAAGTTCTCACATGCTTGCTATGGACTTGCAAGCACAGTTTCAGGGATAGCTCAAATGCAGCCTCTGGCTTTAGGTTGTGCTGGACTGGCCATGTAGATTACCTTAAGTCATTTGCTTATCCCATCATCTTAGAGTTTTTTAAGTCCATTGTAGTACTTGCTCTGGTTTTCCAGTAGCCAAGCAGAGATGCAGTGTTTGATCTGTTGAGTTCCTTTTGCTCAGCTATGAGAAAGGACATATTTTTGCATCAACAGACTGGATGTGCTGAAAATAATTATACATCTTGGCCTCAATTCCCCTTCTTTCCCTGATCTATCTATAGCTTATATAAAATCTTTGTGACAAACAGGACAAGATAGCCTTAAATCCATATTAAAAGCCTCAAAATTCCTGGCATTTCAGTAGCCTGCTCTGTTACACTCACTTTATGTACACTTATAAGCAGCTCCATATGTGTGTGCTATAGCATAAGTAACTTGATGTTCTATAGAAACAGCGAATGTAGTGGAGTAAGCTGTTGAAAGAAAAGCTGTTTCTTTACTTTTATCCTACAGCCAGTGCAATTTTGTGAATTTATTCCAAGTGTGCACTGAGTGCCACTTCCTTTTTACTGATTGCAGGAAGCCAATATAATGATAATGCTATGAATCTGTATTCTTTCTGAAAGTGAAGTACTGTGAAAAGAAAATTCTTACACTAATTTACAGGACATTTTTATTCCCAAGATGCTTTGTCTGCATCATAAACCAGAAATTGTCAAAGGTAAAACTGCAAAAATTATTTGGTTTAAATTGTTTTAAACCTACAGTCTAACAAGAAACTAAAACAGGTAATGACTAACTCCTTCAAGTAGAAAAAAGACAGCTACTTCATCACTGCTGCTTTTATTGAGTGTTTTATTGTGGCTTTTATATGCAAACCATATTCTTGATCAATGCACAATTGACCAAAGACAATGATGAATATCCTCTTGACTTGGTTTCTGCAGAGCTGGGACTATGAAGATCCATGCTCTGTATTATAGCAGCTGAGGACACAACTGTCAAGTTAGTTTAAAAAAGGGACATATTCTTTTTTCTTCTGTTGTGGATAAAGATTTAGCTATAGGAGAAAACAGCCTTTTCCTTGTGTAAAATTAATACATTTTTAATATGTGTTCAGAGTGCATGTGGCACTTATATTTACATGTAATCCCATTTAATTATGCAACCTACTAGTTAATGTCTTTTTCATTTAAAAGTTTTACAGTGAGACACTAAGCATGCTGTTCCAGTACCATTTATTTTTGTTCAACTTCCAAATAGACAAAATCCCTCCTAACATTTCTGTTTTAATGTAGTATTAATAAGAAAAAATTCTTTTTTTTTTTGCTATCACTTGCTTTTCACTAAGATAACCTAAGGGAGATAGATAAAAATTTAATATTTACAAAAATACAGTCATCTGCAAAAGTTCCTTTTTATTTTGGGAAAATGGTTTGGCCCAAATCAAATTTGTTGTGAACATGTTGCTCCCATGTTTTTGCAGCTAGATGCATATTATTCCTAAAAAGCTTATATTAGAAACGCTAAAAAGTTAGTTCTTTCGTAGCATGCATTGTTCTCTCAATTTAAATATATATGGTATCTGTGTTTTTAACTGAATTTCTCAGATATGAGTTCTTTGCAAGTTCCTTGTTTTGAAAATTTGTCCACTTTTCCAGAATTATCATAAAAAATCTAAATGTCATTGGATGTTGAAATAAGTCATTCATGTAAAAAGCTATACCGGCATATAGTGGTTTTCTCCATCCTATCCTTACCACTCTAGATTTTTTAAAATAAATTTCAGTAATTCTTTAAATTTAAAATTTAAATTTAAAATTCAGTAATTCTGGTGATAAGTTTATCTCTAAGTATGTGGCATCACAGATAATGTACTTGAAGTACTGTCTGCTAGAGTATTCAAGAAGGTAAGTGGCTACCTGACAGGTTTCCTATATTCTGTATATTTGCTGCTTATAAATATGGTGACTATTGGAAACTGAACTGCCTTTAATTTAAGGAATGAAAAAGCAATCTGGTCTTTACCTAAAGATCTAGATTATGATAAATTTATTTTAGTTATTTTGCCCTGCTTCCTGCTAACTGCTTATTAACATCAATGCTAATTTTTCTGGGGAAAAGCAGTTGCACAGCAGGATTTAGACCATCTTGAGCAGGAACTGCTATTCATGTTCAGAAACACAATCTTTATTTTCTGTGCTGCATTTTTGCAACTATTCTTAAACCTTATTTTCTGATATAGCCACATAAACTACATAAACTCTATCTCTGACTGTTCTGCTAGTGCCTTAAATGGGAACAGAAAAAGGAAGCTATAGCTTGCTTTTTTGTGAATATCTTTTACTTTTGTGTCTTCTTTGTAATTTATATCTCTCTTATGCCCAGGGCTAATGTGACAAGGTCAAGTAGTATTAAGTTTTCAGTAATGTCCTTTGTCTTTCTGGTTTGAATTTTCTTAAGGAAAAAAATTAACAAAGAATGTCGGTAAAGGGAACGCTATAGAATGACGGAGAAATGTTTTAACTCTCATAATGCCAACGGCAGGCAAGGACAGTCCAGTAGACAATTTCTAATTCACCACAGCTTATGCTGATAAAGATCCAGAGAACTCATTATAAATAAAAACCCTGCATTATCTTTTGTCCCTTATGCGTTTGTTTTCTGAATATATTAATCTATGACTATTCATGAATTTTCGGGTTTAGCAGCCATACTATTAGCCAGTAACATCTATGATTATATTTGCTACGAATATTAAATATACTTATGTATTATTGACTGATGATGAGAAATTAAGTGCTGAAATTTGTATTACTGTATATACAGATCTACATCTAAGGCTTCATGCTTCATAGAGTCAATACTTGTAATAGTTGTTTGATTCCATGGAAAGCTTCTGTACCATGAAGGAAATAGAACTAAGTAGGGTTAGAACCAGGACAACTTTACAATGTAGAAAAAGAAATGGAAGTACAGTGAGTTGTCTTTGCATCTGTTTCTCTGAATTTACTCTTAAAATGTTATGCTGTCGTATAGAAATACTTCTCAACTGAATGTGGAAACTATTTTTTTTCCGTTTTAAATTTGGTTGTATTTTCAATGAGATTAAATAATCTACAGACAACATTTAGTTAATAATTAGTGCACCAGAGTAAAATTCAACTCTGCCTTTCAGTTGTAAAGCTTGTGCTGGAAACACAATGTAGTTGTACCTTTCAGCAACAGACACATTTTTGTCCCTCAATAATTTTGAGTACATTTCATTTTTTGTAGGGTCATATTTCAAAAAGAAAAATTCTGATTTATACCTTTCAAAGGCACTACTAGAAAATACTACTTTCAGTGAAAATTGGCAGTCAAAAACGGACCACATACAGTGCCATTTCTGTTACCATTCTTCTGTTATGCTAGGGCCTTGCCGTTACAGGGATGAAACATGTCACCTAAACATGTATTTCTTTAAAAAATGTATAGCTGGTGTACCATGTGCTTAAACATTCTAGTTGTAGTTGATAACTGTCATTCTTTGCATCTTTTTTTACCTTTTCCTGCCTCCTTCATATTCAACATAAACTAAGATAAACTTTAATCTGAAAGTTAATATTTGGCCATAGCCTGGCAGCTGAACAAACCATTCAACATTCATTCTTGCATCAATGAAAGTTTGTAAGCAAAGAAATAGCACTGAGCCTTAATCCTTTAGTAGTAGCTATAGCACACATCTTACAGTCCCAATCCCTTTGTATAGATGAATGTCAGATCTATTTCTTTACATTTACTCTTCAATACTGCAAACAAGAATTTTGTCCTGTCTGTAGCACTGCAGTCTGCAGCCTGCAGTACTGCTTTGCTGCATTATTGCTCAAGAGAAGCTCTATAATACAAGAAGAGCAATTCCATAACCAATTCCATAACTGTCTCAGTAATCAGCACCTATTTGACACAATCTGACAAGTAGTAAGACAGAAGAAGCGCTAAAAATATATTACAGGATAGTGCAGCCTTGACCTGTTGAAAAAGACATCCATAGCAATAGTTATGCTAGTTTTAGGATCTAAGAAGAAATGTGCTGATTGGAAGAGAGAAACAACCTGATAAGGAGTTTGAGCAATGAGAAATGAGGAAAGAGGAATGAAGTCAAGCAATTTTTTTTTTCTCCAGAATCAGGACCTTCTATTAGTACCATTCTAGTTAAGATAAGCCAGCTGACTTGTGTAAATTTTATAAGAATTCAGATATTCAGTACTAAATGCAGGAAACAGAATGAAATATTTATCAGACAAAAAACCATTTATGGGAAAGTATTAAAAACTGAGGTGCTGAGAAAACTAAGAAATATTTTCAGGTTAAAATTTCAATAGTTAGTCCTAGCACCTTGGATAGATAAATGGGCATTTTCTTGCATAATTAAGTAAATTGTCATACCTGCAAAAGATTCTGGTGCCTTTCTGTTTATGAAGTGCTGTTTAAATTTAATTTTTAAAATATCTTTTCTGTTTTGTTCTTAGATTAACTGACCTCGTGCCTTTAAATTCATTTGTATTTTTGGAAAAGCTAGATATCAAAAATAACTGCTTGTCGGGTGAGTTAAACAAAAAGAAACCCATTCAAATAAGAACTTCTTAGTTGAATTATAAACTGATTTGAATGTGACTGTCCTATGTATTTATAAGACACATTTATGTGTAAAATATACAAATATTTTCCAAACATGAATGTTGTAGATAATAATTAAAATTATACTGTATAGATAGGAGTCTTGCTTTTAGGACTGCATGATGTTGGTACATTTTACATTCATGTAAGAATTTATGGGAAATAAGATGATTCTGCATTCAGACATATTTCGGTTTCTTTCTGCTATACTACAGATCTTAAAGATGTCCATACATGGTTTAGTGGCTGCAATAAACTAAAGGAGTTGTCATTGAGTGGGAATCCTCTTCTCCAAGAAAAGAACTGGAGGTAAGAAAAATAATTTGCTAAATCAAAAAATCAAAATCAGACAACAGATGGTTGTATGTACCTTAGTTAAATAGTAGAAGCACTCCCACATATTGTCTGAAGAGTCTCACTGCTGTGACAGGTTCACATTGCGCATAGCTAGTGAAGGGATAGTGTCTGTTAGAAGAAAAAGTCAGGATGAATGTTTGATTTTACCTTAGTAGTTGAAAATTCACCTTTTTTATGCTTCTTCAAATTCCTTATCTCTACATCAAAAAATGTATAGCCCTTATAATTATGAAAGAGATGTAAAAGTAATGCTGTCATTTGCTCTTCATTATTGCCTGGAATCATTATCCAAAAAGTTAAAGAGCTAGTCCTACAGACTATGATATGTCTCTATATAAAAATGAGTAAGGTAGAAAAGAAACCTGACATACCAAATGATATGCACTTTCCATGATTCCTGAAATGAGTAGTTATATAGCTTCGTAAACCATAGGAGTAAAATTGCAAATTAATAGGTTTTTTGTATTATAATTAATTAATATTAATATTTAAAATTAATAATTTTTTGCATATTAGGCCCAGTACTTGAGGTGTGTCCTCACTAGTGCCAAATGCAGGGATATGATCACAGCCCTGGTCCTGCTGGCCACACTAAAACCTAAAAAACCAAAACCACCCTTACCTTCACATATTCCATTTGAAGATTTTTGTACAAATTTAGGATTACTACTTAAAAGAAAAACTCAACTATTTCAAACTTTTAGTTAGAAATGTTTGAGTATTTTAAAAGATAGCTGTGCAAGTACATTCTTGATTGGTTTGTTTAATTTTTTAATGAACAGACTTATTTGAACCCTATGGTTCCTGCAGGTAATTTCATTCATAAAATTCTGTGACTGTGACAATGTTTTAAATTTCCATTTCTATTGCTTGAATTCCCACTCTTTTACAAAACTAAGTGCTATTTCACTTGTAACCTAGAGGGAAAAGCTCTCTGAATTTCAATTTAGCTATGAGAACTGACACTTTTGGTTGCTTAAACCAATAGACCTTTTATGATTAGACAGGAGATTAATTTGTCTAAAGGATTTAAAGTAGGGGATACTATGAAATATGGATTTGCTGAATACAGCATTGACTGTAACTTCAGACAATATGTTCCAGTGAACTTTACATAACCCCTTGATACCAACAAAGGAATTAGTTGTAAAATTTCCCAATCGCTTTCATACTTTCATGTCCAGCCAGTGATAACACCAACAAAAGTGAAGTAGTAAGAAATCTCTTTCTGAAAATTAAACCCTGAGATCAATCTGAGCACTCCTAGGGGAATGTGTTTCAATGCTGTAATGATTAATAGAGCCTCTTAAGTGACAGAATATTCACCAGGAAGTTTTCACTAAATGAAATATTGACTCAACCCTTCACCAGGAGAAATCCAGATGGAAAAATGAGTGTTGAGATCCCACAGCTCTAAGAGACAAAACTTCCATCACTGATGAACTTTGATATGTCACTGTTTTGGTGTATTGCTATTCAACATCAGCTTTGGTAATTTCTCTCTACATGTTCAGGAACTGTTGATCTAAGTCCATAATTTTATTCCAGACATACTTGAGATGGTCTTAGCCTTCATTAATGGGCAGCAGAGAAGGAAAGTTTTCTATTAGCAAAAACTGATATTCTATTCTGTTATTTGGAATATTATAACTTTCTCTGTTTTTAAACTTAGATTTTCTGTGATTTTAAACTTAGTGTATGTTGTCTGAGCTCAGTAGTAATCCTTTACCTTCACAGGGAATGATCAGGGAGTTCCAAAATTTTGAAAACAATACTATCTTTTTCAGTAATAGGGGGATTTACAGCCTACAATTAGTATTCTTTCAAGAGTTCGTGTTACTTTAAACTGAGTTAAGGAAAATATTGAGAGTTGATATAATTTTACAGTCTTCAAACTTTCAACAACTTTGGTCTGGTACAAGAAATATGTGAAACAAGATGCAGTACCAGCTTACATCTCTCGGTAACATAAACAAAACCTCACTGATGATTCATTTTTAATTTTTTTAAAGTTTTTCATACATATTTTTTGTTACATCAGTGGCCACAGCTGTCATTTTTATATCAAGGAAATTTCATCTTTGCTCTCATTCCTTTCTCTGACCCAAATTCAGTTTGTTTTTTTTTCCTGTCAGGCATACTGAATAGCATGTCAGTATATGTATATGTGAATGATAAAGGGAGTAGAATTAGCAAGGTTTAGTATTTTGTGCAGTTTTAAAATTTAAGTTCTGTGATGTGTCAACAAAATCAGACTGTATCTTTATCCTATGATTTAGTTTGCCGTGTTGCCAGCTAATCAAATGAATTACAGGTGCCTATGCACAAATGTGTCAGATTTTCCCATTAAGGTTTATGTAGGTAAAATTTTGGCTCTAGTGATTTGAGATTGGTGCCATTGACTTTCTTGGTGTCAGTATTTCAGCAGTGTTCATTATACCAATGAAGTATTAAGAATGCTATGTTCTGTGTTTTATTCTTTATATTATTCTTTAGTTTAAGTATAAATTCTTAGTTAATATGTTAACATATGAAATAAGGACAAATACATGCAAACATTTAGAGGACTGTCTTCATATTCTGTATTTGTTATTATGATTTTTATCAGCAAAATGGGTGTTTTAGCATAAGGATTTTTTCAAAAATCTAATTAATATTTTTTTTCCTAAGGTCTTCCATGTTGGAGGTCCTTCCTAATTTACAGTTGCTTGATGGTGAAATCTTAACCCATCATACTTTACCCACAACTGAAAAAGTCAAAGCATCAGAACTGGGAGCTTTTCTGGAACTTTGTCAAGTTCAAATTGAAGAAAATACTCAACTGAAAAAAAAGGCTGCTGAATTGGAGTAGGTATTTATGTGAATATAAATTGCATTCAGAAACATTTCTTTATGTATTGTTACTGAAGTTCTTGTTGGTGTATGAATTTTACTTAGGGTTTTTTGCCTGGAAATGTATTAGCTTAAGAAAGAGATTAGAATAATTGACTTTAGAGCAAAATTTGTTTTAGACAGATATTAAATTATGAGAGCCTTGAGTTTTGTTTCTCTAAACTTGAGAAAACAGGTGGATCAAAACCTGCAGTAACTAGTAGTTGAATGAATTCATACACGCAACATAGTACAGTGCTATGCAGGAATTGTAGCTTAAATCCTGAAAGCTGAATAATCATATTAACATGATTTCCAAATTTAACTTAATCAAGTCTAATTTGGCTGTTGGTACAATATGCTCTATTTTTATTTTTGTATTTGTTTTCCATGTGTTATTCACATTATTTATTTGCAATTATTTAGAAATAATTGCAAAAGATTTGACTTTTCTCTTAAGGTAGTGAATTAGATGGATCTGTTTACAGGTGTTTAATTTTGTCATACTTGCTACCTTTATCACTTGTTACCATGGTTGGTTATCCAGTAACTTCAGTTTAGACCATGCAGGTGGTAATTTATCACTTACGCATGCTGTGTTTTAATTTTTTGTAATATCTAAATATCACAAACTTCTCATTTCTGGACTTGGTAATATTGCATGGTTAGTTTCTTTCATAGTTCCTTTTCATTTGCTAGAAGGTTCACAAAATCCTTATAGTCCTTTGAATATACAACTTATGTTTTAATTTTTGGAAAAGCAGTTTTCTTGATTCTGCCAGGTACTGAACATTAGCCCAGAGCAGGTGAAGCATGTGCTGTTTTACATTATTTTGTTTTAAACCTTGCCTTGCATACTTTGGTGGTTCAGGAAAAGTATGCACATTTTTTTCAGAATCTGGCTATTTTGTGTTTGCGTGTAAGCCTGTATATTCATGGTATCTTGTTATTAGCTAGCAGTTTATTACATTGTGGTATTAGTGCAGCTTTTACTAAGCTGCAATAAAATCTTCATAGCTCAGAATCAGATTAACTTGAAAAGAGGTTTGTATTAAGAATTAGATTGAAATTAGTTGGGAGAAATTATATAGTGCATTTTTCTATGACAGATGTAATGTGTAAGTGGCTCCTAAAAGTCATATGTTTCTCCATTAAACCATTGAGATATGTCTCCTCCACTTCTGTGATTTTTGGCTTCTGGCTTGTAGGTGGGAAGCTGATATTTCCTAATCTATTTACCATCCTGAAATGGTGTTCTCTCCTTCCTTTTTTATAAAAGAAAATAAAGCTCTCCTTTTCTATGACTGAGAAAATTTTTCCATGTCTGATATTTAGACATTTAATCATTATCCTTTTGCAGAAAAAAAAAAGTTTATAATTAGGATATGACTTGTGAGCAAACTGTAGTAAAATCTAAGGACCTAAGTTTCATATACATTTCTGCAGAATGGTACAAAATGAGAGGGAAAAATAATATTCCTAAAATTTAATTTTTTTTATTCTACTTGAATGAACATAAGAAAAATAAGAAACATGTTGGGTTGTCAGGCTATGACCATCCATTAATTATGAATAGTATGTGGCTCACACTCATTTGAGGAAGCTGACTTGTACTTCTAACATCTTTTATCAAAGGCTGGGAGCAGGAGATGGAGTGCGCACTTACTGCGCTTGCAGACCACAACTCTTCAAAGGCAATTGTTGAGGGCAGGGCTACCAGTCAGACACAGGCAAGGCGGGAGGACGGGTCACCAGGAACCTTGGAAATTCAACAAGGACAAGTGCACAGTGCTTTACCTAGGAAGGAGGTAAAGAAAGGAGGCCTTCTGCCAACTCCCAGGCTGAGTGGAAGAAAGAAGGCCTTGAGTCTGTCCAAGCACTGTTCAGCAAAACATTAGTGTTTTATCAATACAGTTTTGGTCACAAATCTAAACAACAGCATTATATGGGCAACTGTAATGGGAATTAATTAATTCCAGCCAGAGACAGTACAATTTGGCATAAGGAAAAGCCTTTTTAGGGTGGGACAGTGATGAATTGCAATAGGCTGAGTGGCTGTGCAGTCTTGTCCTTGGAGTTTTCCAAGACCTGACTGGATGAAAACCTGAGCAGCCTTGTCTGCTTTGAGAGCTAACTCAGCTTTGAAGTAGAAGGTTGAGCCAGAGACCTGAACGGGAGGTTCCTTCAATTGAGAATTTTTCTATTATTCTATGTAAATTTTCAAAGAGAAGTGTTTGAAAGAACCTGCAGATGTCTAAGAGCAGTAGTGGAAAGAGGTGATTATGTAAACATCTCTTCTTTCCTGAATGTACGGTTTGGGTGGAGGGAGGGCGGGGACTGCAGAGCAGGCAGGGTTCTGGATTTTTTAAGCTTTTGAGAATTCATTTGTGATCTTGTAAATCCCTAAATGTGACATGATTGAAGCATCTTGCATCAAATTTGGTCTTAAAATTAATTTCTTGTGTGTTAAAGCCCTCTATCTTTCATTTTGACTGAAGTAAAATTTATGGATGACTTGAAAACCATTGCAAACTGCAGCTCATAAAAGGAACTCTAAACAACTTGTTTGTATATAAGCCGTAGTGGCATAGCTATTATATGTACATATTGCAATACTTTGACTGAATTAATGTGACATTGCTAAACAGCAGGCCAACAACAGAGCAAACTTCTGTCTGTTTCACATCTTGCTAAGTTATGAGCCCCTGTAGGTGCGACCTCAAGTATGTAAGCTGCCAGAAGTAATCACGGCTTGCTTCCCTAATCTGTTTCATACACCAATGCTGCCCAGTTAAATTCTCTGTGCTGTTTCTTCCCAAAACTTCTCTGTTATTGCCATGTTTAAGAATAAAACTGACTTCAAAATTTAATTTCTCTATTACACAATATTTTTTCTGTCACATAACCTTTAGACAACTTGTAATAAGTAATCATGTACAAAAATATGATACCTCTGCTGCAGCAATTTGTTTTCGGCCATCAGATGTGCAGTTGTCTGGCTAGTGGAACTTGAACTTTAAAATACTGTATGTATTTTACAGTGAAAATGACAGAAATTGCATAAATGGTGTTGTCAACAGTGACCTGTTTCATGTTTGTAGGGGGCTTTGGTAAACTGCAGTTGAAAATCAGTAATGATGCTTGTAGAAGTTTCCCTGAAGACATTAGATTTTACCCCACACTATTGCAAACAAAAGCTCACATAAATTGAGGTGTACTATTTGAATATTCCATGTATTATAATTCTGAAAGTCACAGTAGGGGAAACATGATATTAAGCAAGGTTTTAACTAGCACACACTAGCATAAGAAGGGGTAGAATATTAATTATTTAACCACAAGGGCCAGGAGAAAACTGCCATTCCTGATCAGAGCTGGCTTCTTTTTCCCAAGCCTGTCATTTTTGCCTCTGAGAGATTTGTTCTGCTGACTTTTCCAGATTTACTGTCTCACTCTGAGCAATTATACTGTTTGAATAACCAGGCAGACAGTGCAGGTGTGATTGCAGTAGAAAATTCTATACATATGTGTTAGCTCTACAAGCAAGCCTCTGCCACCACTTTAAATTTCATAAATAGCAACGTTTTGGCTGATTTAAACTTCACTGGAAGGCCTTTAGCATAAATAATTTGTCCTTTTCTGTAGCTGTTAAGTCAGCCTGTGCATGGATCCTTACGCATCCTAGGTGCAACCAGTGAGCCTTATTCTTTCCCTTCTGTCCTCCTCCATTGCCAAACACTGCCTGGGAATTCAGCAAGTTTTGGTGTAAATTAACCAGGATAGTGATGGATAGTCTTTATGAACTGGTAGAGAATTGAAGTTGTAACAGTCCTTAATAAATGCCTGACTTAAACTTCCAAATAGATTAAAATCTGATTCTAATGCTATTCTTTCCTCTAAGTCGTGTAAAATGCTAGCACAAATAGAGAGGTATCTGGTAAAAAAAAAAAAAAAAAAAAAAAAAAAAAAAAAAAAAAAAAAAAAAACCCAAACCAAATAGCTACAAGTAGTTTTTTGCTCTGTGTGGGTTTTTTGTGAAAATAATATCTTGGACTTTAGTATCAGGGCCGCTAGTTTAGCACATTTGTACAGTACTGCAAGATTCAACCCTTGCTCTTCTGGCTTATTACCCCTTTCTCCCACTGCAAAAGAAATGGTTATGCTTTGTGGTTATGCTAAAATTTGCATATGGCATAAATCACTTTCACTTGTGATGATCAAAATAAAGCCTGGCAGCAACTGAACATGAAGGAATGTGCTGGTCAAAACTGAAAGCCATAAAAATTTTGCTGTTGCAAGGCTACCATATTTATCTATATTTCATTGCATACTAAGCAGCCAGACACTGTGGATACTGGTGCTTCCATAGGATAATTCCATTTCTTGAATTCTATCAGAATTCTATCCTTTGTCTGGATGACAATTTATGCTTAAAACTTTGGTCAGATCTTAACCAAGAAGCAATCCCAGGTTAAGTGTGACCAATAATAGTGAAAAAGGTCTGAAAGGGAAACAATGAATTTACATTAATTGAAAGGGAAATATTGTGGTATCTGAAGTCTTAATATTGTCATATTTTTTACTTTGTCTTCCTCTCTTTCCTTTTTTTTACCATTAAGATGTAAAGCAGTCCTGCATATTTTCCATTACAGCAGCTTTCTTTCTGTGGTTTGAATAAGCAATCTTCAGGAACACTTCTCTGGTATCAAGAATGCGGTGCAGTTGAGACACTGAGAAAGTTGCAGGGTGTTGATAGGATGTTGATGTATCCCTGTTAACTGGAGGGAACCACCAAGCTGGCTGCCACCAAGGTGGTGCTCAGGCCCCATCGTGACCTTCGGTGTCTGTGCACTGGAGCTTTACCTTGGCAGGAGAACCTCAAACACAGCACAACACTTCACTGCACATCAGTCTCTGAGATATCACTTCAGCCTCCTTTGTAGTTTCTTCAAATTTAAACCAATATGACTGAAAAAGCTAAACTGAAAAGCTACTGATACAGAGGGTGGCCTAAAAGTCCTGCAAAACCAAAGTATAGTTGTGGATTGCCAGGGAAGGTGTGGGAGAGGGTACATGCCCACAGAGACAAGATGGTATTTTGCACCCACTGCTTGGAAAAACTGCCCAAAAAGCAGCCTCTATAAAAAAAAAACTAACACATGATCCCTGGTGATCAAAAAACTCATTCCCTGCCTCAATTTTTTTATTTCCTCAATCCCTCTATTTCTGCTTGACATATTCATAGCCACTGGAAGGGTGAAACAGGTGCTTGAGATACCCCTGCACCTGTCAAAGGAGAGGATTCACTGTAAGAGTGGTTTGTTTTTCTTTTTTTTCTGGTTTTCTTTTTGACAATGAACAAGGATACTCAGGATACGGTTTTCAGAAGAATTTTTTTTGCTCAATATATAAAACATTCTGGGGTTTTCTGCAATATTTTAATTTTTATAAACAAACCAACAAAATAAAGCAAATGAAAGGAAAAAGAAAAACAGGTGGGAATGGATTTTTTCCATTTTTCCTTTTTTTTTTGGTCTTCTCACCATATTATGTAGAAATTTGGTAATGATCTTGTACCAGACTTTTTTTTTTTAGTACTTTAACTAATGTAATATATTTAACTAAAGAATTTAATTAATGCTTTGACTATTTTCTTTTAAATTAGTCTTTATTCTTACTAGGTAGCATGTTAGATCCTTAAACAAATTTATAGATTGGTTTAAATATTCTTAGGACTTGTAAATGTGGAATTAACAGGAGTAGGAATAATATTTTGTAGTGGACAATCAAGTGTACACAGTGAATTGTGTGCTTAAGCTGTGTGGATCAATTTACCCATTCAGATTTTGTGCAATAGCACTGAAATTGCACTAGCTGTGGAAGAGTTGGAATCCTTTTTACTCTTATAGGGTCTGATTGATTATGTTCTTAAAAACTTCACTTATGTTCTTAGTTGAACTTCACTGAGGATATAATTAGAATAGTAAAAAGTCCCCAGAACTTTATAAAAATTTCACCTTTCCAGAATGATGAACAGGAAGGAAATTTCTGTTATTCTAACTATAATTTTAGGGCTTAATTTTTCCAGACTAACAAGAAAATTGATCTTATTTCTTCTTTTTCTCTTGGATTGCTGACCTAGAATTGACTTTGTACTCTTCTGAAATTAACACCAGATTACAGATCTCTGCATCTATCTACACAATCAAAGAAAAATGTTTTCATGATCCTGGAAGTACCTGCTACCTAATAAAATGAACAAACACCATCCAAAGCACAGACAGCCATCTGAATCTGTAACAATTAGTTCATATTTGCTCTTACTTATCCTCATCATTTAGACAGTGTAACACAAAGAACTAATGAGAGCCAGACTTCTTAGATTACTGTTGCTTTAGTCTAGCACGTTGCCTTATATTGAAAAAAAGATCTGTACTTTAAAGTTTGTCTTGAATTTTCTTTAGACATTGTAGTTTCTTGGTTTGAATCTAAGTTTGGAGTTTGTTGCTTTAGTTCTTATCTAAATTTTACTTTGTAAATTTTACTTTGTAAATTTTTTAAAATTACTGTTATTTTTATATGAGTTTTCATAGTTGCCAGGTAGGATTGGATTGTTAAGGCAAAATTGCCTCAAACCTTCCAAAGATTTGGGCTTCGCATGCTCAAACAGTGCCCCACTAACCGCACAGAAAGTTAATAGTGAAATGCATGGTGCAATGGCTATTTTAAAAAGACTGAACACTTTCTCTTTTAGGAAACTCTAAGTAAAATAAGAAATATGTGTGATTATAATTAAAATATGTCCAAAATAAGATAAAATCTGTTAAGATTTGTAATTACTGAAACTGGATTTCCAATTGCAGTAATTGCTATTTGCTGTAAGAGTATGGAAACATGTAAGAATACTTGAAAATACAAGCTATTTTAGAAATAATAGAGGTGGTTTTATTTTTAAAGCATTCTAACAGACATGTCAAATTTTTTTTCTTTTTTTTCAGAATTACCTCTTCTGTTGATTCTGTGCTGGGACAATGCTGGTATTTCAATCAGTTGATGAAACTTAGTATTAAACATCGATATGTACATGAGTATGGTGAACTAAACATTAATGACAGAGATGGCCCAGAAGCACTTCAAAATAATTTAAAGCAAACATCCACTGGCTGCCTACAGGAGAATAATAATAATAATAACCTCTTTATCATGGGTGTGACAGAAAATAAACAGGTCTTGTTGGATCCTTCCAAAAGATGGATTACTACTGGTGATATTCAGGCCACATTCATTAACTCCTCCATACCTGTGCATCAGAAGGAAAATAGAGGAGATCAGAGAGTGAAGCAGAAGAGCACTGAATCTTGTATTAATTACAGTGGAGAGAGCAAAGGCAACAATATCATGTCAGACCAACTCACATTGCAACAGTCAGTGATAGTAGCAAGTGATTTGGGAAGAAATCTCCAGCACTTTGGGAATGGTACAGAGAGGTAAGACAGATGTCAGGTTGCTTTCAAATTGATTATGTAGATAGACAATAGAAGTGAGGATTTTTTGTTTAAAACAGAGACACAGAACTTGTAAGATAATCTTTTTAAGCTTATTAGACAATAAAGAGTTATAGTCACGTGTTGCACACTAGACTTCCATATTAACAATTAAGAATCCTTTGTGGTATTCTCCCAGTTGGTATATTAGGATATAGATGTTTTTGTACATCAAATAACGTTAAGACACCAGCTCAATGACACATACAGAGTTAGGAATGCAAAAGACAAATGTTTTGCAGAAACTTTGGAGGAGGTTAAGTAGAATCTAGTGTAAGGTTTTTTGCCAAAATTAGTCATTAGACATTCAAGATTATTTTGTGTAAACTTTACAGTCAGTACCATTTAGAAGGCAAGAAGAAAAATTGCTTAAATCTAGCATCCTAATCTCTTGATTTTGGCCAGTCTTCTGGTGTTGTGATGACTGAAGAGCTAATGGCCTGCCCTGACTTTGGCACTTCTCCAACATGCCTTAACCTGCTTATTAAAAGTAGAGGCAGGGATGAGAGGCCAGTTCAACTTGTTATGTGTCCCTAGATTTTCTCCTGCATGAAACAGACTGGTTTGTTACCTCTTTGGAATGTGTTTGCTGCTGATTTGTGTTGTTCTGGATGTACAGACAAGGGAAACAGAAGCTGTTTTTTTGCACCAAATCTTCAAGAACTGAATTAAAATTTCATAAGAATTCAGTTTCAAAAGCAGGTATCTTGTGAACAGTATGAAAAGCAAGCATGGCGGGTGTGCTTCTTTGAGCTGTTTAGGCTTATGGTAAATAGGAATCTGCTTAGTAGGTACTTATGACACTAATAATTTGTCATAAAATTTATGATTAAGGAAGACTATGCAATTCATTATCACCTCTCAGCAAGCTGAAACCAAGAATACATTAGTCTATTGCATGAGATGAATACTTCAAAAAATTTTTTAAATAGTTAATTTAGTTCTTTGTCAATGTTTTGAATGGATTCTGTAAGTGGTTTTTGGAGAGTTCTCTTCAAAACAGAATGCAAACCATTTTTTGTATTTGTCTTGACCTCTGAAGCGTGATTTTTTTTTTTCTGACTAGTAGTCCTCTATTTAAATAGATGCACTACACAAGGAAAGGAATTATGTAAAGATTGGAAATGTAGATGTCTTTTCTTTAATACACTATCCAATTGAAATGAGTATGTTGTGGAGAAAAGAATTCCATGATAGTAAAGGTAGTAAAGTCATAATGCAGAGCTGACATTATACTTTTTCTCCAATGGTACGAATTAGTTGAACATATATTTAGAAACTGGAATCACTGAACAGATCTAAGTAGTCTGTATTTATTTCCTGTTAAAAAATGAAAAAATTATAAAATTTACACATATAACCAGTGGTCAGAAGTCTTAATGGGTAAAAGCAGGCAAAAGATGAAATTGCACTCTCTGTTTTTCCTGTCTGCTCTGTTGAAAATACCTGCCTCATTCAGTTTTCAGTATTTATTCCTCTTTCATGCTTGGCGGGGGTTTTTTTTTTGTTTTTTTTTTTTTTTGTTTGGTTGGTTTGGTTTTGCTTTTGGGGTTTTTTTGGGGTTTTATTTTTGTTTTGGTTTTTTTTTGGTTTTTTTTTTTTGTATGTTCAGTGGAAATAAGGAGACCCCTCCAATAGTTTATTCAGTCATTGTTACACCACTTTTGCTCCTAATTCTTCCTTTGAGGACTCTTCCTTTACTGTGATTATTCATGGAATAGAGCCCAGTGGAGATTAGTCCTAAGATAATTGGATTCAGAATTTATGTGATGTGAATATCCTCCAGTGAGCATATATATCACATCTTGATTGTAGTTTCTTGTTTAGTAGCACAACTTTTCATTTGTCTCAAAGCACAGTGCTATGTTTTATGGTTGAAGTTTGGCAGATATGATAATACAGTTGTAATACAGTTGTATTGGTGAGGCTATGTGAGTCATAAATGTATTTATTTCTCCATGAGCCTACATATGGAAGCATCCTTGATCCAGTCCTTTTGGCAGCAGTACCATGCTCAGAGGAAAAATGACTGCAATAAAACAGAGAACCATCAGTTTGCAGAAGCTCTGAGACAGAAACATGAAGCTGCCACAGTAATCCAGGTTGGCTTATGGTATTTTCTTATTTTGTAAGTTTAATAATAACAAAAAAAACGCCAAACTTCCTAGTTTTATGTCATTTTCATCTTCTATCTGTTCTTGCTTATTATCTTATTAAGTTTCATAATTAAACATTTTTGCTTTATTTAAGCAGCATAACCTTAGTGTTTCTAAAACAGATACTACTTTACAAAAAGCTTTATAGAAACATATTTTCCCCTTATAGAAAAATATTTTCCCTTTTTTCACCAAATATTTCCCTGAATTATTTTTACTTGATATAATTCTTAATATTATGCTTAGGAGATACTGTGCCCGTGTTCTTACTGGGGCCTGTGTATGCTATGAAACTGATGGATGCTGTGTAACCCATGTTGTGTCTGTTATCTATGTGACTAAATAATATTCCTGTCTCTTCTATCCTACCTATCCATTTCTTTCCTTCTCTTCCCAACTCCAAAACTCAGGATTGCTTTATCCGAATTGTCCTTGGGAACAGACCATGGCCTAGGCTGTTCTGTGGTAGATACTGAGCTTATAACAGTTAAACAGAATGGGTAACTATGGGCAAGGGTTGAAGTGCACACCTTGACTCTCTTTAGTTTGGTAACCAGAATTTGCTTGCCAAGTTGACAAGGTTCATGGGGTTATTTCCTACATTTTAGTCAACTTATTTCCTACATTTTAGTCAACTTAGTCAATTTCATATTTCAAGTTAACTTGGAAACATTCCATAGATTAGGTCTTGTATACAAATTTCAAAAGTGACAAAGTGATTTAGAGGCAAAAATTTGTTATTGGAGTATAATGTGTAACTAGCATATTAACAATTGATTCCATAAACTTACTTAATCCATTTTTGAACTTACCTATGTATTTGACCTCTACTATATTTAAAGTGGTGCATTTAACAAATCTATATAGTGATTAGTATGTGCTTCCTTTCATTTGTTTCAAACATGGCAATTCCCAAAGAGAGTATGAAAATAAAAGTGATCTATTATTTATCTTCTGTGCATATTACAGATTCTTATATCTCTCATACATACATCCTTACATGCACCTTTTGTAAATAAAATTTTCATCTGTTTAGTCTCTTTTCACATTTCTCTGTAGTTCTCTTTATCCTTTTTGTTCCTCTCTGAACCTTTGCCACGATCTGTTACAATCTTTTTTAAAGAAGCAAAAAGAACTGAATTCCATGGACAGATATAGAATGAATTTGTACAGTAAGAAAGTTTTTATTTTGTTTCTTAAAAACTACTACATGTAATTTTTCTTTGATCATGACTGAACGCTGACTTGGTGCTTCCATAGATCTCTGTTAGCAGCTACCTCACAATTTAGCTTTCTGCATGTATCATTAGGATTGCTTTTCTCCTTTGAATCTGTAAAAGATAATTGCCTTTGTTGAATGAAATATATTTGTCATTTGATCACTCAGTAATATCAGGACATTTTATCTAGATGCCTATAAAGGTCTGTAGAAAAATAACAACAATGAAATTATAAGACAGCAGTTCTAAAACTTTTAATAATTTTATAATTATCAGGAAATATGTGTGTAAAATAGTAAAATTTTCAATATTTTATGGGGTTAGACAGACTTTTTCTAAAAATTAATAATCTAAATGTTAAACCAGATTATGAGATTTACCCTTCCTATTTCAGTGCCTTCATTGCAGAGCCATTAAAAGTGTACAACACCACTTCTTTTATGACAGTGAGATTATTTTGCATGGTGTTTTAAACACCTGGGGCATCTTGAATTCTAATGATGTCAAATACTGATTTCGGGGGAAGTTGCCATCTTGTGTGCAGTTTTCTTAATTCCATCTATCTCATTGTGATCTCTGAAGTGTTTTTGCTGGACATGATTCTGTGCTTGTCCTGTGTTCCTAACACCCTTCCTAGTTTTCTAGCACTTCAATTCCTAATGTGCTCCTTTTTCTTAGATGTGATTATGCTTAGTGGTAATATTTTTTTCAAGTAAAGATCTTAGACAGTTAAGAGAGAGTAACTGACCTGGCTCAATTACATGAGATGTCTCATGTAATTGCTACTTGTAAACCATAGGACATTTAGTACATCTGTATTTTTATTCTCAGTAATTTGATTGTTGGCACTCAGTTTTTTCTTGTGTAGGCTTTCCTTTCAGTTTTTAATAGTCCCTGAAGGAATTGTCATATAATTAATTAGTTGACCCAGGTTTGTAGTTGAAGGAGTTGTAGGATTCCTTTCTGCTTACTTGTGGAGAGCCTCTTGAGTACTCTAAGCTTTAGACATATGCTGGCATTTAATTTGTCTTGTAGTTTTAAATGTCACATAAAGTTCAAAAAACAGATCATTGAGCTATTAAACAAAGGCCCAAGATGTTTTATCTTCCTAATGGGATAACATAGAGAATCTGGATTTGGGCTTGATCTATGGCTATGTATAACATGCTCTAAATTTTTTGTTTAGGCATTTTGGAAGGGTTGTCTTTTGAGAAAGAAACTGGCCAGTGCTCTTGCAGATGTTAAAAGTGATGAATTGGAAGATGAATATGAAGAAATTAATGTGGATGCTTTCACCTTTTCTGAAGTAAGCACAGTAATTAGCATAAAGTTTTCACTATTCTTCTTAAGTAATCATGTGAGTATTGGAAATAAAAAATATGGAAAGCACTACCAAGGCTAGAATTAACACACTGGGTGTCCAGAAATAAAGAAGCATTTCTTATTTATAGGTGATTTAAATTTATTTGTCTTGGATTAACTGCTTCCTGCTCTTTGAGATGCTCTGGTACTTACTCTGCTATTAATGTCACACCCACTGTAGAATGCCTTATATTTTTACAGCTGAAGGGCAATCAAATGAGAATAAGGAAACAGTTCCTTTTGTTCCAAAATGTTTATCTTTTTAGTACTTCATAACAAATTATAATTTCAGTAATATTTTAATGTGTATTTTGTTCATTTTCATGATAGAATGAGATCAATTTAGAAAATAACTGCAACATTGAATGTCAGCTATAATCCAGTAAAAAGAACAAATTCCCAAAGCAAAAGGTGAAGCAGGCTTATTATCTTATGTGTACTGTGCTAAAAAGATCAGAGGTTTAAATACAGTAATAAATTATGGTATGGTTAAGTCAGAAAAAAAAACCCAAAAAACCAAACCACACATTAGGAGCTCTGTTATGCCAAATAACCAGAAATTATTACTAGTTATTTTTACAAGTTATATAGAGCTAGAAATGCTCTTTCAGTTTCAGAAGGATTGAAATTGGATGAGAAGCTTCCATTCTAAAAAATAAAAGTGGGCTCCAAAGGAATTTGAGGAATAACATACCATTCAAAACTGAATTTAGCTATACTTAGGTAAAAAGTAAAAAAATGTCTATGGGATCAATATTGCTGTTCAGTAAACAAGAAGAAGAATCTTTAAAGAAATATTTTCTTTATAGCCTCAAAAGACAATCTATATGGGAAGTTCTAGACAGAGTATGCATATTATTTAGTAAGGCAGCTGTTGATGAGTCAACTATGTACATGTCTGGAGAACTGCTTTCTCTAATTGCTTACATTCATTGGCTAGCTTTTTTTTTTTTGTACTGGTTTCAGGTAAAGCAAAGAAAGCTAGCAGCAATGTGGCCTTTTGAGACCTAAGAGGATATAACTAAGATTTTTTTCATGAACCCTTGTCTCTGAATGTGCTTATTCAGGTGGTGTGTCTTTGCAAGAGCTATTTATCAATATTCCACTGTAATGTTGCAGAGGAGATTGATGCAATAGCCCTGCTACTGGCAGGACTAGGTCCCATTTATAATTAGATGTTTTTATGGATCATGGAGTCATGAAATCAAGTATGCTGTTGGTTGGTGCAGTGCAGTTTACAGTTGACCAGTCTTTGGTCATCTGATACCAGGAGGCTTCTTTTACCAACTCCTCCCCATAGAAAATAGCTGGGCTTTCTATGAAATTATTGCCAATGAGTTGATGACTTAGGGTAATTTTATTTTTTTCTTCTTCTTTTTCACAACTCTTTTAAGGTACATATTCAGAATTACTGCTTTATTTAAGAGCATGCAGAAGGTTTGAGGCAGAAGTTCCAAGAATCATTTGGTAGACGGGAAACGTGTGTGTGTAAACATAGAGATCTGGCTTAAATTTTAGGATTTTTTTATTTTAATTTGAAATACATATACAAAACAGTTTCATTAGTTGATGTTCTCTGATCCCTGGCTTCTTTCTAAAATAATAAAAAGCAGAACGTTGAAGGTTTTATTTCTTCACACAGGAAGGAAGTATCTGTTCGTATATTATGGAAGGAAAATATCCTGTTTTGAATTACTCAGCCAGTAGGCCAGAGTTTTACACGCAGTAATTCAGTTGAGCCATTCTTGTTTCTCTCTGTCTGGCCCAAATAACCCTGTCATGTTTGGTTTTGGGGTTTTTTAATTGCTTAACTGAAAACTACACAGACAATTCCATCGTTCTGTCAACAAGACAATTGTATTTGGGCAGGTGTTCCTGAGGCCAGGGAGAAAAGGAAGGGATGGAGAAGGCAGGAGAAAGAAGCCCAGCTGATTTCAGAGAGATTTGTTCTGTATCACCCTCTGCTGTTGCCACACTGGTTTTTCCCCCAAATTATTATTGAGTTTATCAGTAATTAAAGAAAACGTGGATTTAGGGAAAAATTCTCAGAAGTGTTTACATTGAGATGATGACAGGTGAACCATGAGCTGACATTTGAATTTGCACAGCAGGCTCAAAGGCTGAAATGTGGACTGATGTCGAATAAGTTACTCAAGCCCTTAGCTTCTTCTGATGAAAAATATGATATCTGTTTTCTACAGAGCAGTGTATATGATAAATTTACATTTATCATATGTGAAGTATATTTTTTTTTCAGTGAATGAATATTTCAATGTTCAACATTAATGACTGTAACTAGAATTATACCCTGCAATATTTATCATATTTTTTCTTTCCTTTTTTTTTTTCCCAACTGTATATATTGTCTGTGCTGGAAAGTTGATTTTGGGAAATGTGTGGCATAACTATACTAGGCATATAGTATAGGCATCTGCTCTGTCTAGCCCAGACTAGTTACTCAGTACTAGGTTGTCTGTTTCCATGTGTCTGTAGCTGTTTCATTCTCTGTAGTTGGGTAATTCCATCTCATGTGGACTTCCTACTTCTAGAGAAACAAGCAGCAGAAACTTGGAACAGTCTATACTTCCTATTCCTTCCTTTCTGGTCTCAGTGTTTTGTAGCAAAGTGCTGAAACAGAGCCAAGTAATGACACATGGTATCAGTGGCTATCTGTTGTGTCTCAAACAAGTGTGTGGGGAGGAGTACATATTGCTGGGCTAAGAGATCCCATATGCTAGGGTTTGAAGGAAGAGAAAAATATTTGGATACCATTTTGTACTGCAGATTTCAGTGTTGTATAGGGTGAGTGAAATGAGAGAGAAGAACAGAAAAACTTTTCCTTATTGGAAACTGATACAAATGTCTTAAATCTTGTCTAAAAGCTTTTTGAATAGTTCACTATTTGTGTTGTGGTGGTTTTGCTTTTTCTTATACTGTTATGTAGGTTTCAGTCATTATGATTTTATTCAGTGTTATTTAACATTCTACAAAATCACTACTGTGCAAGCACCTTTCTAAACCATTTGCAAATATCGCAGTGTAATAAGTCATTAGGCATCAGTCTTCACAAAAAAAATGTGTAATATCTTCATTATAAGCTTAGTGTACCCAGTGTTCCATGGAAGGTGAGATTGTGAAACAGCATGGGGGAAGCCCTAGTCTTTGACAAAGATCTTCACTTCATTTATGCCCATTGAATAATAGTAGATTTTTACTACAAGTTAAACACCACATCACATGAAAAATGCATTGCATGTGATTGGGCTAGAGGAATGGGCTTTGTCTTTCTAACAATATAACTAAATACTAAATACTAGTCATTTCACCTGAACCATTGCTGATAGCTTCTTGAATTCATATCAGCTCCCATACATTGCCAAAGCCATTCAGAGGCAATTGATGGCAGTAGTGTTTTGTGTCTGAGTGCGCGATGTCAAACGGGCTGTCTCAGATGACATGAATGATCTGGCCAGCAGATGTTTTACAAAGTATGAGCCTGGTATTTAGTGATATCTTCACGTCTTTCATGTGGACTTCGGAGAATTCCAGCCTACATGCTCCAGAAGGCTGATCTTAAGGCAACCTTTCATCGGCAGTCCATCATTGTAGCAAACGATCTACAAGACAGAGCTCACTTTAGCTCTGGTGGATGAAATCTGACAGCACATTTGCTTGACACAGCTCTTACTTCTGTACCATCTAAATATTGTTGTTTTCTTGATGTAAATATGATATGAGCCAAATGCAAAATGTCTAAACTTGCCAAGGTGTCATAAAGCTGAATAAATTGAATATGATGAGTTTTTAGACAATTCTTTACCCTGAGCAATGACCACTGAATAAATTACCATTTTCTACACTGAATAAATGTATGGACACATCTTATTCTCATCAAGAGAAATATCAATATTGATGATTACATGGCACACCAAGCACGTACTCTATTTTAAAAACTTCATTTTTAATTTCATTTAAATAATTTTAGTCATATTTTGTCAAAAAGAAGATTGTTTTATAAGTTGCAACCAAGTTAAAAAGAAATCCATTACAGCTCTGTTTATCAAAGGAGATAAAACTCTTGCCCTGAGACAGTGTTGTCTGCATTCGATTATGTAGATTTTTTTTAATTCCAGCCTTTTTGACAGCTTTCGAAATTATTGTTCAGGAGTTTCTCTTTTTTTTTTTTTTTTTGCATATTCATGCTCAGGCACATAGGCATTCTTAATTTTTTTGCTTACCTTCTACAGCAGGTAGGTAGCAATTTTATTTTTCTTTCTTCTCATTTTTTCTTTACTGAGGGGTGAGAAGAATAAGAACTAGCTCATGTGTGCTAAATCTTACAAAGTAAACAGTAATTAGAAAAAAAGTTTCCTCATGTCTCCCATCTTTAATTTTCTTATCACATGTCCAAACTAGACCCATATGATGTGTTTTGTTTGCTTTTCTGATAATCCTTCATAATGTGGTTTGTCTCAGACTGCGAGCTTACGATTGTGAGCTGGTGACAGTGATAGCTGTTTTCTGGCTAGTGCCAGGAAATAAGTGTAGCCCATGGATTAGAAGGTCCCCATAACATTTCTTGTATCTTGACACTCTTATGTATGTTTAGCTCCTCTAATTGCTTATGAATGTCACATCAGCATCCAGCTTTTCTGTATTGTATGCTGCAAAGAATATGATCTTTTTTTCATCAAATTTCACCTAAAGTTACAGTGTTACAGGAAAGCAGAAAAGTGTCTGTTGAAAACTTCATTAAATCTATACTCTTCTTTTAAAAAGGAGGAAAAAACTCTCTCCTAAGCAGTATATTGGGGGATCAACCTTTTTTCCATGAGTGTTTATCAATAATCTCTTGCTATGCCCCTCTTGCTTCGGCAGCTGTGTAAGTGGGTTGCATGCCATCCATAGTCTGTGGCATCTGCAGACGCATACAACTTCTACCTTTTTCAGCAGTGCTGCTTATCTCATTTTCTAGTTGTCTCAGATAGTCTGGGCTTAGGAGTAGGCTGTTGCAGTCAGTACCTGAAAAAATAAACACAAGCCCAGCTACTAAAGGCTGTTGCTAACACTCCCAGCTTCACAGCTCATGCAGGATGTGCTCTGGTTGCTTTCTGACCTTCCACCATAAGATCTCAGTTCTTCCTGCCACCTGAAATGCTGTTAATCTTTAAACCTATCTTCATTACTTGTCTCTATCCAGTTCTTGGTTAAATAGCCAGATTCAAACAAATACTTCCCAAAAGATAGCCTACTAGTGATGCATGGCACTGCAGATGTATAATTTGGAACCTACATGTAGCAAATGGTGTATAGTATTTTTCTAAATTCCATTTAGTTTGTCTGACATACCAAAGGATAGCAACATCATTAATTCCTAGTCTTATATCTCTAAAGGCAAAGTCAAGCATCGAAATTGAATAAGCAAGGGAATCAATGGAAAAATGTAAGAGAAAAAAAAAGCTTTAGTTCTTTGAAATTTCTATTCACTACTATAGTCTCAAAGGAAAATTGTTCTAAGCCAAAAGCATCATTAGAAGTGGAATCAAGAACACAGTCATAAGTTTTTCTCAATGAGTACATCTCCATCTGGAGTCTCTTGAAAGCTGAGCTAAGGCTCTCTAATCATTGAATATGTCTTCCCTAAATTCTTTAATTTTTGTGTAATGTTGAAACTGATGTTTTGGTATAGATACAGGTTGTGTTTAAAATATCTAGTTAAATGTCAAATATTTAGCATGTCCACATACATTGATTTCCATTGAAAAAGATTTTTTAGTAGTCCCTATTTACAAATTTCAAGAGCTAACCTATTTGATTTGTCTGTGTTCTGTGAGGAGAAGCTATTGATTCAGTGAATATTGTTATTGAGTTAAATTGCAGTTCTTATGTGGGGGACCAAAGAGGAATGTGAGGTGTCAGAATCTCTGCATGTCTCATTACCTGGAGCTTGAAATCCTTTGGGTTTAGAAGAAAGCAGATGTTATCCAATTGCAGCCCAGCTTAACTCCCCTGAACATATGCAAGTCCAAGGGAACAGATAGGATGCATCCAAGGGGGTTGAACAAGCTGCCTGGTATCATTTGGAGGTTACTCTCTATCATCTTTGAAAGATCACAGCAACTGGGGAGGTTACTCGTGACTGGAAAAGGGCAGACATTGCACCCATCTTTAGAAAATTGAAGAGGAAGATCCAGGGAACTAGAAGCCCCAACCTTATCTCACTTTCTGGGAATGCTTGGAGTAAAGAGATTCAGAAGCCATTTCTAAAGCCATGAAAGAAGGTGATTGTGAGAATCTAGCATGGGTTTACCAAGGACTCGTCATCTTCATTGTTTTCTGTCACAAGGTGAATGGGTATTATGAATTATTATGAATAAGAAGTGTGCAGTGCATATTGCACGCCTTTATTTGAGTAAGGCTGTTAACTATCTCCCAGAGACTTATTCCCTAAATTTATTGAGATATGGGCTGGAAAAGTAGACAGTAAGGTCATTGGCAAATTGACTGGACTACCAGGCTCAAATAGTTGCATTTTGTGGTGCAAAATTACACAGTCATAATTACTGCTGGACAGTAATTAATGGAGCCCATCATGGATGGTAGGGGTACCAAAAGAGTAAAAAATTGAATCAGCTACCTGTCTGATGGAACAGAATGCAATCTCAGGTGTGCAGATGACACTGCATTGAGGGCAGTGGTTGGCATGCTGGAGGATCAGGGTGTTCTTAAGAGCAGCCTGCCCAGGCTAGATAGACAGGCTGACCAGAGCCTCATAATGTTCAACAAGAGCAAGTGCAAAGCCCGATATATGGGCAATACTGCTGGCTAGCGTCTGACTTTCTAGGAAGCAGTCTCACAGGAAAGGATGTGTAGTCATAATGGAGTTTCCATATAATGCTTTAGTTTCTAACAGTGTATACCAAGAATGGTAAAAAACCCCAAACACCTCATATCCTATAATACAGTCTTAATTTAACTGAAAACTATTTAAGTTTATGTCTAGTTTGTCCTAGAATAGAGTGAGCTAAGGAATTCTAAATGCTAAATACTGTCCTACTACTCACTGTAGTATTTTTTTGGCATGAAAAATACTTAAAACCTTTTTTTAATATAGAAATAGGAGTAACTTTGATCATTTAATGAACCAGCAAAACATCCCAAAGAATCAGCTTCTTTCCAAAGAGTATCATTACATGTCCCAAAAGATTTAAGGCGTTGAGAATACAGGCATGAATGAACAAATTTCAACTTGCAGATTCATTTAGGGATAATTTATTTCAAATAGAAGAGACAGTGCTAGAGACATATAAGGAAGACAATGTAAGTGAAGCTGAGAGATGATTTAGATGTATCTCTTTAGAATTAAGATTTTGTAGTGTAATTAGAGGTTGGTTAACGTAAATTGCAAAAAATCTTTGTTTATAACTTAGCCCTTCTTTCCTCTTTAGTTTCAAAAACCTTTTTTATTTGTTCTTGTTTCTGAAATATGGACTTTTGAGCAAAAAGGAAAAGTTGTCTTGAAATTGAATCTAATCTTTCATGTCACCTGAACTTTGAAACATGTTAAAGGTAAAATGACTATAAATTTTTGACTAGTCTCTTTTTTATTACCATGTGCTTCTGCATGACTTCCTTCTTTAGACAAAACTGCAAGCTGAAGCACAGATTTCTTTTCTATTGTGTTTTAGTATTCATTATCTAAGCTGGATAAATAATTTTGGGTTATGTTCCTTCAAAATTCTTTGAATGCACAGTATTTAAGGGGTAGGGTGAGGGGTTCCTTGGCTGTTATGTTTTTTTAAGTCTTTAGCTCATTGCCCCTTGAAAGTTTTGTTTCTTTGTTTTTCATGGAAGTAGAAAAACTTCAGAAAAGGTTTATAGAGACATAGCAGCAAAAATCTGTGTAATGTGCCAGAGTCAGAGAGGGGAAGTCTATTTTAATGGGATAAAGAATATCTGGGGTCTTAGACCCATTTTGAGGAGTGGATTGAAGGTTCCAGGAGCTTGATATTTATTGATTTGGTGGAGGTTTATATCTCAAAAGATTTTTCAAGCATACATTTCTGATGCATACTTGAATCATGTCTAACCTCTGAAGCTGAGGTTACCATTTACCCATCTGTATTTTTTATTCCTGTATTCAAAGAAAGGACACAGAGCTTCCTTTGAATGCTGTCAGGAATAAGATGAAGATGCGTTTTTAGAAAAGTTTAAAGTCACCTAGGTTGTGAATGACTGGGGTGAAATACAGTAAGGTTCATATTTTTGGAGAGTTAATTATGTATGTAGACATTCAGCCTTTTATTTGAATGAAAACTTTCATGATCCTTGAAATTTTCATTGTTCATTTACTTTTCCACAATAAATTCTTCTCATTTTATTTGCATTTGTGTTAACACATTGGTACATGTATTAAATGTAAGTATATATATTTATATATAAATATATGCATTAGAATTTTAGAGAACAGCTAGTTTTCCAAGCTTATTAAAAATTACATTTGGGGAAGACATTCTACAATAAAATTTTCTTTAATGTTTTGTTAACAGTATGTGATTTTTCCAGTAATCATCAGTTTATCCTTCTTAGAAATGGACAACTCCCCTTCTCTTCTCATTTTCCTACAAGAATGTACTCTAATAATTAACCAGTTTTTGTAAGTCTATAAAATCTCTTGAGGTCAATTAATCGTTGCAATGTTTCTCTGGAATTCATGTGATACTCACTACTTTTTTTGGCTTGAAACTTTGTTTGGTTTTAGCAGTCATAAGAATGCAGCTGTACCCAGATTTCTTTTCTAATGTATATATATTGTCCAATATAAAAACAGGGTTGAAAAAGAAGCATTGCCAAAGGTTAAAATAACCTTTATTAGGGTGCTAACCTATTTATCTTCAGCACATAAAATATGTAAAAAATACTGGAAGACAAACTCAGAGAAAAGGAATGTTTTTCCTACTGCTTGAAGTTCAGATATATATTTGCTGTAAAATGTGTATCCTCTATGCTATCTAATTAAAAAGATTCTATATTTTTTTATAATGTTGTTAAATGCATTTACGTGTAGATTTAAACCATTGGAGTTTAGACTGATTTTTTGTAGTACTGCAAGTAGAATAATATTGCAGCTAATAGAAGATTCAGTCGAGAAAGTTCGTATCTGACATTTTCTTAGCTTTGGAAGTTATTTATAAAGTCTTGATCTGAGCTGATGTTCAACTTCCTAACATTGAGCTAAGCTTTACACATGAACTTGAGTTTCACAGAAAAACTAGTCAATAGAGTAATCTGATTCCTCAAAGGAATGGATGAAAGAAAAGGCTAAATACACAAATGTATTCAGATCTTTAATTTCAAAGGAAGTTTTCAATCACAGTCTATCAACAATATACAAAAGAGCATAGAAAAGTGATCTGGTTCTTCTGTTTCAGCTCTAAGAGCTAAAAATTCATGATTTCTTAAGAAATCCGTTAAAACTTATTTAGGATTTAAGAGAACAATTTACCAGCAAATACTCTGGCCTTGGCAGAAAAAAGTTTAGTTTAAAAAGAAATGAAATATGCTTTCCTGGACTAGCATGATATTTAAATGAAGTATCCTACAAAGTGAAATATGTTTGCCAGGAACCAAGAGAGAAAGTTACAGCTTTCTGCCAGATGAAAGACAGTTCAATGGGCTGGCTGTGAGTATCTAGAGGGTTAACCTTCAGCATAAGATCCCTCGGCCTCACCACTCCCCCTCCCACTCTGAGCAAGTATTTAACCTAGAGGATGTTTAACATCAGGAAAAGTTGTTCTTCATGTGAATGTATTGCCCCAAAATAATTTTTGTAAGCTTATTTAAAAGAGTCATAGAAGGATGTTGAAAGTTTTGCCTTTCATTGGTCTTTGCTTTTACCTTTTTTATTGTCTTTCAGTGAACCAGACTTTAACTGCACTATTCAAATATACTCACTAAAAAACAGAAGTTAGGGACATCACCAGCCTGAAGAACTTTATTCAAATTTGTATTCTATAGAGAAGACTTAATGGAAAGATTAATTCTGACTCATTTATTTTTTTACTCTAATTACATTGTATTCTTATTGAAAACAAATTTAAATGTGAAGAGGGCAGATACTTTGTAACATCTGATTGAAAAAGGGTCATTCCTCCCAAGGATGATGCTAATGGCCTACCTCACATAGGGGAGCAGAAGTACAGAAAAACATATTGGATAAAACCAGGCAGATGAACTGGAAAGAAGAGTGAATCTTTTCTCAAAGCAGAGGATTCTGCACACTATTTCTATGAAATTCTAATGTGGAAATACTTTTTCTGGTAGAGGATTATTTTTCTTTTTCCCTTGCCATTCTTCCTGTTAGGTTATAATGATCAGGAGCCAGTCATTACTCTTAGTTCCTGGGATGTTTTGGATGCTAGCTTGCTTCTGCTTGTCTACATTTTTGTGTAATTTACTTGTTTTTATCTTAAAATACCATATAATTAAATGCACCACATAAATATCAATTTTTTTTTCTGACTAAACCATCACTGTCCTGAAAACAGTGAATGAGTCAATAAGGAGATGAAAGAAGAAAGGAAAGAGGTATAAAGAGTTACTTTTCCCTGATTTTCAAAGATAGTTTCACTGTTTTCTTAGGTGGTGATTCTGAGGTCCGCCACACTTGGAAACCAGGGGTAGCTTCAGCGCCCATGGTGTCCAGCATGATGTCCTTTGGAAGTTAATCTACACCACTTCAGCAGTTGCATCCTATGAGTCATATACATGATTTGCATTCTTTCTAGGTTGATATAGGGATGACATGGCAAACATTCTGACCAGATAGTTACACTTGTCATTAGAAAATAGGTAACTGCTTTAGGGTGGGGAATATTTGCCTAGATTTTAGCAGAAAGTCCTTAAATCACCAGTTTCCAAGGTCTAAATGAATGTACTAAAGGACGTGTGTCCTCATCACGTCCAACTTTTTTCATTCTTTCCTTAAGCAGCTGCTGCTGAACTTTTCTGGAAGCAGAGTACTGATGTAGGTGGATATTTGCTCTGACTAGAACAGAGTTGTTAGATGTTAAATGCTGTCCTTTCTTTTCAGCCTTTATTGTTAATGCCTTTTTGCATCCTCTGCTTCAAACCATAGTGCAGTTTCAGGAATTGGTTTGGTTTCTATTATGCTCTTGTGATCCTCCTTGATCTCAGAAAGATGAAAGGCAATATGTGATGGCATTATTCACAGTTTGGGCAGTTACTTGTGGAAGTGCTTCAAAGCCTGAGTGTAAGTTTGACACTGTCCTGAGAACTGTTTTTTGCTCATGGTGTGAATATGACTCAGAACAGCCTTAATTACGTGTATAGTCATGATATATTATAAAAGATTACTTAGCTCCAGAATGTAATCCAGAGCATATAAAAATGCCTTGGATTAGATTTTGTAAATAACGTTTGCACTAAAACTCGACTTTCGGGCAGCTCACTCAGACCCCATTAAAGTTAGCAGAGCCATTCTCACTCACTTTGTTCATTGTAGGATTGAATTCTGTTTCTGAGATTACAGAAATTCAATGCTTGATGTAAATAGTCATTGCATTTTGCAAAGGAAGCAATTGAGTAAATACCGGAAAAATGAAGGAGGAACAAAATTAGGAGGCTATATAGAATGGGCCATGAAAAAAAATCCCTAAACCTCCAGAGTTTGGTAATGAGCTGCACAATCAAAGGAGGAACCCTGTAATAGTTGTGTCTCAGAGGATAAAAAATGCATTTTGAATCAGGATAAAAAGTTATTGATCCTGATGGATAAGTGGAAATAGCTAATAATATTAAAATTTCATTATTAAATTAAAATTCAGAAAGAAAATCCTAATGCCAAATAGATTCACACCTCCTTCTTCCTGAAGAGTAGTATCATGGACAATTGGATTGTGTTTAAAAATTTGTTTCAAATGGGTTAACAAAAAAAAAATGAAAAAAAAATAGAAAGCTCTATTTTGTGTTTATGAAACTTGAAACCTAAAGTAATTAATACAGACCTTTTTGAAACAATCCTGGAAATAAAGTATAGAGGATACAAAAGCATAAAAGATACCTTCAGGTGAACTTATATGTGTTAAATAAACTGTGTATGATTTACACATATGAGTAAAGCCACATTGTATACTGCATATTCAGAAAATTACTTCATTTGGCTTTAGAAATAAATACAAGTATAGCACACCTATAGCTGTTTGTATAGACCATACAGTCAAAACTTGACATTTTATTTGCTTTGTAATTCATCTCAGATTGTTGTTTTTTAATCTTATTGAACAATATCTGTACAAACAGATCTAGTTTTAAGCCTTAGGTGTTGGTAAATCTGTCATAAACTTTTCATTAGGACTGTATAGAGAAGGTGCAGGCAACTGTTTCTTGAGCTTAGTGCTGTGAAAATGTCCAGTCAAGACATAGTGGGAATGTTTGAAAATCAATTGTGTTTATTTTTGTGGACAAAACAAACATCAGTGTGGTATATTTTTATGATATGCTGTACATTTATAGGACTAAAAGATGTACTTAATGGTAAATAAGCTGTCTTTTTTTATTGTTGTGCATATTTATACCTTTGATTCATACTTTTATCTTTTTACTGATATTTCTTTTCAACACTTAGGACACTGAATTACATTTTATAGGCTACAAAAGAAATAAAACCACTAGTTGTACTAAATTAATAAATGGCAAACACTGGGCTAGGAAAATATTAGTGAGACAAGTTTCAATATAAATACTAAGAGTTTAATTGGGTTATGGTACAACTATAAAGCAAAACGATTCAATCAATGTACTGCTAAGTGATCCTTGTTCCAAAAAATTGGCTACATCTTTGGAGTGTTATTTGTCTTTGGGATTATTTGTTTTGGTTTCCTTGTTTGTTTGTTTGTTTGCGGGGTTGTTAGGTTTTGAGGGTTTTTTGTTTGGTTTTTTTTTTTTTTTTTTTTTTTTTTGTTGTTGTTTTTGGTTTTTTTTATTTTTACAAAATATTTCATCAGAGAAGTAAAAATTCAACTAGCCAGCATGGAGGCTTGGCCTGAAATTTGATATTAGAGCTTGGATAATATTCACTGTTCCTGGAAGACCTTTAAGTACTCAGGTCAATAATGGACACATCACTGTGCACATGGATTAAGTTGGCTGATATTTAAATTATGCAAGAAATGGAAATCTACCTCTCTCCAACCTGTATTGATTCTTTTGCAAATAAAGGAGGAAGAAAACTTTCCAAAGTTTGCTATTTTCATATACCTGTATATACCAGCACTGTTGACTGGATTGTAGGCCCAGTCTTGAAAAATAAGTGAAAAATTCTCATCTGAAGAATTAAAAATATGATTTGCATTGTGCAATTGAGAAGTAAATTTAAAGAGGATAAGGAGGAATAATATCTATTTTCAGTGGAAGATATTATAACTTTTCAATCAGAAGTTGTACTTTTTTCATAGCTTTTCTTTTTGACCATTCTGATGGATTTGTTGTAGCTTTTTCTCTGCTGAGATATGAACTTGTCAGTCTTCTATGTTCAAATAGTACCAATGTCACATATTTAATTTATCACCTCTGGGATTTGATTTACTACAGTCTGCTTTATGGATTTTTTTTTTAATGACAATTGTGTGAATCAACCACTCGGTGGTTATCAGCATAAGAGTAATGACATTACTGAGGAGAGATAAATTAGTAGGTTGTTGATAACTGTTAAATTTAAAGAATGTGATACATTTTATTTGTTGCATGTCTCTGCAGTTTATTTATATAGATTTCTTAAGATGCACAACTTCCCAAGAGAGGAGGTCTATTAAAATGGATAATGTTACGTATTTATCATGAATTGCAATGTTAAGGAGTGGAAGAGTGGTTATCTGTTAATAATGAGGGCATAGAATTTTTCCAGATTTATTAAGTAAAGGAATGAAACCCAAAACATACCATAATCAAATAACAGGGAATTCCAGATGCAGAGAATCAATCAGATGTAGGAATTCATCCCTTTTAACACATGAAAATAAAATCAAACATTATTTTTCAAATCTTGGTCAGAATGGAAGCAAAAAGAGTGGTCTTAGAGCCACCAAATCATGTGACCAGTACCTGAACTAACCCTTCAAAATACCTGGAATATGATTCTTTTGCCTCCCAGAATTTCAAAGGCCTTGGAAGATCTTGTTCACCAATCTAAAGCTGTACAAAGTCCTGTTTTCACAAACAACACAGTAAGGTATCCAAACTTAGGATCATTTCTCAGGGTCAGAAATCAGTAAAATCTGAAATATTTTATGAATGGGAGAAAGATAGTCCAGTTTTATAAGTAGTTATTTCCAAAAGAATGAACCCCAGGCTCTTTGCTGTTGAAGTAAGAAGAACCTGAATGACTGAGCCCTGTAAGTCAAGCCAAATTCTTCAGTGGCATTTACTTACTGTGTGGGAGTGATGTGATTCTCTAACTTATCAGAATATATTGAAAAAACATCATAAAAACCTCAAGGACCTATAAGAAAACCAAGTCACATACAGCTTGGGTTTGAAACAAAGTCTAGAGTTTATTTTTATAAAAGAAAACTAAATTCTACCTTAAAGTGCTAAGAACATCAGTTAGCAACTAATTCTGGCACCCTTCTTTATTCCAGCAATTATTTCAGTTTCCCATTTAATCCATTACATCAGAAATAAAACTACATGATTGAAGCATATAGCATTATATAGCATTTACTTTTTAACCCCAAATTTCAATGAAAATTACTCACCACTTCAGTTCAACAAAAACAAGTTTGACAGAATCAGGCACCTACATCCAGGACATAAAATAGTCTGAAACAGCACGCAAAGCTCTTCATATTCCTTATGCCTTTAAGTATCTTAGGTCTGTATTTTTTTCAAAGTTTGGCAGTCTTTTATAATAACTTGGGTTTACTAACAAAGTTGGCAAAAAATTACAGTAATTTGAGAAAGAGAGGTTGCATCTTATGCAAAACCAAAACCCAAAAAGGACCTCTACAACCTACAAATATTGTTGATTTGTTTAAAATAAAACAGTACACCACAGCGTCTCCAAAGGTGCTTTTAGTCTGATTGTTCTGCAGGTGGCAGTTCTGATGTACAACTTGAAAAGATGTACAAAGTATGTAAAACAATTTAAAAGAGACTTTGCAAGAGTTATAAAAACTAAACTGATTTTATCAGTGCACTATTTGACTTTGCTCATTCATGCAGGCTGCATTAGAGAAGGAATGGCTAACTCTAGAGTCCACCCGTTTCCCTTCAAAAACACTCCTGCTTTCAAACCAGCTGCACTGGCCAAAGGTAACATGTCACAGAAACAACTTAGTCTTCAGTCTTAATTCATTCTTTAAGGATATGCTATTGTGAGGTGATTAATATGACAATTTAGTGACTTAAAAACACAATTACTTTTAGAAGTCTCAGACTTCCTCCTCATCTCCAGATGCAATTTTTCTTTTAGGTTTTCTTTCATTTGCTTATTTTTTCTTTATTTTGGATTTATTTCAACACTTTACTTCACAGTAGCAGAAAAAAAGATGATGTGCTTCATCTGCACATTTGGCAATGGATTAAAAATTGCTAGTTGACAAACTACTTTAAAAATACTAAGATCTGCATTATATGACAACAGCTGAATGTTTTCAGAACAGCTAAAGGTCATCGAACTATAATGTCTGCTAGATAAACTTTGAAGTTTTGGCTTTTTGTTTTTGTAGAGCTTTGTATTCTTATTACAAGCATAGTATTACTAATGTTTTGTTTCCTACAATTAAGAGAAAAGAGTCTTAAAAATGTATAAATTATTGTATTTGGGGATATATGAAACTAAAGTCCCCTTTTTGTCCTATTCAGTTAGTTGAAAGTAAGGCCTGTAATGGGCATATCACCATTAAGAATCCTTTTAGTTATAGTGATAAACTCTGCAAACCCCAGTGCAGATTTTCTTGCATATTTTAAACTCAAACTGATGGGGACAATCCGCTGCATTCCTTTTCTTTCTCTTAGAAGTTTTCTAGGCCTTCAGATTCCAGTGAGCATTCAAATAGTTTGCCATTAGCACCACAAGAAGTTTGGCAGTGTGCTAACAGACCACATTCATACTCAGCAGAAAAATTCCGTTTTCATAGCAGGTAAGTTAAATTATATTGTTTTAAACTGTATTTAGTTCATTTGGATTTGGCAAAAATAAAACAGAGAAGACGAAGCTATTTTCTGATGCTACTTTTTTGTCACTTTTTGTCAATGTCATATTACTGTAGTTAAAATGTATTTACGTTCTAAAACCAAATGTATTAAATTTGATTGGTATTTTTCATTGACTACTATAATTAGGAATATAAGAATATATATGTGTAGTTTTATTTATTTAGGTTTGACTATAAATCATAAAACTTCTATTTTTTCACATATGTTATGAAATAGATGTTGAAATAGAGATCTTTAAGACTAGATAAAGATTAAAAGGGATTTCTTAAACAGCTGCATTCTATGAAAGGACTGAAATATGCTTCAAGTAATTGAAATGTAAACATTTAAAATTGATGGCAGACTTTTATTACTCTCCAAGATAAAACCTTCATGGAGTATTAAAATGGATTTTTTTGGTATCATTTCCAAGCTTCAAAAGTGCCTTTAAAACACACAAACAAGTTGCAGAATAAAAAAGGCTGCAAAATAGTGTAATCTCAGACCCTTTCTTATTTACTTACTTTTCAGTACAGCTCTTATACTTTGTTTCCAGGGCAGGGAAGGAAACAATGTCACAGCTTTCTAACTGTAAAGAAAAAAAGGAGGTTTTATTTGTGTCAGAAAAAGAAGAGAAAATATCAGAAGAATGGTATGTTAAGCTCTTTTATTTACACAGTGACTTCCAAGAATAGGTATTGTATAGTTGGCTGTTGTTGCTTACTCTTTTTTAAGCGCCACTTTTGAAGAATCTCTGTTTTCTACCAAAGTAAAAATTATTGTAATTATTTTTGTGTCTAGGAAACTATCTTAATAAGTTGCAATAATGTAATGTTAAGATAGGAATTGCAGCTATCTCTGTAACTCAGTACTGTGGATCAGTACTACACACCAGTATTCTTTTTGAAAAGTGTATTATACAATAATATGCAGCTGGTGTAACATAATACATGTGAAATATTTAGTAAGCTATTTTCTTCCCTTAGGGGTTTTAAGGATATTTCTACTGCACAGCTAATGCTGAAGAGGGCCCATAAAATGAAACCTAAAAAATACAGTAATAAAAGTTTAGGTAAGTCAACAGTTAAAATAATGGTTATATTGATGTAATTTTTCCATTCTTAAAAAAGTATTTCTCTTTCAAAAACTTTGCTTGTACAACATTAAACATTAATTTGAATAAAGGTGGAGTCTGATTCAGTAAAAACAACTCAGTTTAAATCAGCATATTTAGATTTTAAAAATATTCTACTGGATTTTGAAGTTGAATATTTGACAGCTATGGTAAGCAGAAATTTTATTTCTTCCTGTTCATGTATCTTGTCTTCTAGATACAGAATTTGTATTTCTGCATTTTGTGTTTCTTGTATTTTCTTCTTGAGAAAATCTAAGATTAAAAATTTTGACTTACGCAAGAACTATTTATGAAAACAACAGTTTGATATATTTGAAAGTACATAATTAAATTTTTAAAATTATATATTTACTGTGGAAATAGATAACACTTATCCAGCTTCTCATTCAATTGTGTTCTGGTTCTTCTCAGATACTTCTAATGTCAATGAACCTTTCTTAGAGGTTGTTAATATGAGATGCTAGTAGAAATGTTGCTGAAATGTATTAGTAAACATATTAGTCAAATACTGATAGTACAAGAAACATTTAAGACCCTAGGTGACAATAGAACCTAACACTAAATGGTATTTAGAAAATGCACCCTTATTTAGTTATATTTTGTATCACAAGCAACACTCTTCTGCATAACTTTGCAAAACTCTTCTGCATTAAGTGTTGAAAATATTGAAAGATGTTTTGCTCTTTGAAGGGAAAAAAAACAGCCTACAGATATATCTAGACAATTTTTTTTCTGTAATTTTTTTCTGCTTTAAATATCAAAACTATGACTAAGACTAAATAGGATAAAAATTATCTATAATTTTAAAAAATAATAAAAAGGATAGGTGAAAAAAAGACATGTAATCTGCAAATCATGCTTTGTGGAAATGAGAGTATATGGATAAGAAGTTAAAGTTAATATTTTGAAATCTTCATAGCTTCCCATGGTGCCCTGCCATCTTACCTTATTAAGAAAAAAAGTAATAAGTGTCTGGTGTGCAGCTGAGGTTTTTATATATATTCCATTTTTGGGCCTCTCTATAATTTTTCAATGAATAAAACTTATTAGGTTGTATCTTCTTTTCTCCATATGCTGTCTGTCTTATGTTAGTAATTAATCCAGTCAGTGATGTCGGATTGAGCATATCAAATTTGCTGTCCTATTTTTGTTGTAGTTCTAATGGATTTCATGGGTATGTTTATGTTCACTTTGTTCAGATTATTCAACATGATGTATGGGTGTTGAGCTTTTTAATGTAGTGCTTGGAATATTCTCAAAGTACATTGCTAGTTTTAAAAAAAATTGAAAAACCTTTTGCCCAATGTTTTTATAGTTTCAAATTTTCTCCTCTTGACACATAGAATTTTTTTGTCTTTCTGACTAATACATCAAGCACAAAAATAACCTGTGTATATAATTTGCCTGTATGAGTTTCTCTGTCAGTCATTAAAATCACAGGGTTTTTTCAGATGAATGGAAAGCATAGTTTCCAGTATCAAAAAATGTGGCTGAAAATATTTCACTCCATCCCTTTTCAGTAAAAAGATTATCTAGCTGACTATTCTTTCTCATACAGCACACTTACTGGTTCCTTCCTTGGTCTGTAAGGAAATTATTAATGGAAATTGATAATGGAAATTATCGATCAAAACAAGTATTTTCCTTTTTAATTGATCTTAAAGCTATGATCTTATACTAAAAAAAAATTATCCTGATCAAATATTCTCCAAGTGAAAAGAATCTCTACATATATAATTATGTTTTCCATCAGGTACATTCTCTGAAAGACGAGAGAGTAAATCAGGGTCTTTTTGAGGGTCTGGTGGAAGAGAGGGACTTTTCAGCATTTAAATTAGAGTGGATACACCTTATCCTGAGGCTAGCCAGCTCCAGATCAGGACACTGTAACCAGATCCATTAGGCTGCCAGTATCTTTCCTAGTTCTCTGTGTGGTACAGCTCGTGCTAGGTTACTTTTAGCAATTTCAGTGTAACTGGGGAGAGACAGTTCACACACTGAAGCAATTGCTGTGAGTTTAACCCCACTGAAGCAGGAATTGCAAAAGATATTTGACTACTTCTAATATTCCAAAGCAGATTGAAATTCATCTGAATAAGTAGTGTCAACATTGTCTTTTAATGTTCCCATAGAAGTTACCATCCTATTGCCTTCATCTCCGCTGAAATGAAGATCATTTATCTTGTACTTAGTGATATGCATATGGAGAGTTGTAGGATTTCAGTTTAGCAATACTGTTTCTGTTCTTTCTTTTGAATTTCCAGGTCTTCAGTGTTATAATTACAACTGTTTCCTTTTTAGATTTCTAATTGAAAGTAGCTGAAGTATGCTAACTACAAGAAAATAAGTTTGTTGAGATGAACATTCTTACCCACTAGAAAGTAGGCAACCAGCAGCCACTTAGAAATCAGAATTATAAGGTATAAAGAAGCAATTTTTGATGTTATACCTACTTACACATCTGACTTAGAAGTAAAACTTCAAGCTTTGAGAAAATGCAAAGCAACAACAACTCTAAAGATTCTAGATACAAATAAATTATAAGCTCTTCACATTAAACCTGTAGCTTTTATGTTGAGATTGCAGTATAATCCCAAACATCTTTTCTATGCTATTGATCATTAGGTGTAAAGATCTCATTACTTGCAGGTAATGATAAGGTAATGACGCATCCTGTTGGAACAAATTAGCTATCAGAGTATATTGTCTGGTTCCATATGCTGTCAAAGTCCTTTGTCTTAGACGTGAGATTAACAAATGCAAAGTGTTAAACCAGTTTGCATTATCAGAGAGTTATACAGTTGCTTTTTAATATTTTCAAGACATCTGCTCTGTTGGAACCTGGACTGGACAGCCTTGAACATCTTTGATCCTTAATATATTCAGGTGTGGAAATTTATTCCTTTTTATTTTCTTATAAAACACTTGTCTTCTGCTAGTGCAGCAGTGATGGTATCCATTTGCTAATTATAGAAGTCCACATCTGAGTTAGTCATCTACATTGTTTTATGGAAAGAAATTTCCTCTTAAAACGTGATTCAAAACCAGGCTATTTGAGTTTCACTGTAAAAGCACTTATAGTTCTCCACTGCCTAGGCTCAAAAGCTAGACTGAAGTACAAAGTTAAACTCTAGATATGTAGAAGTAACCGAGAAGTATCTTACTTCATTTGTCTCGCCACATATCTTCTCAGTAAAGAAAAAAGTATGGCAAATACTAGCAAGTGCACTGGATTTGTATTGTATTGTAAGGGAGAGAGAGCTTAAAGTAGCATAGCCTTATCATCAGGGCTTGGAACACAAGCCGTATGAAGAACAACTGAGGGAGCTGGGGTTGTTCAGCCTGGAGAAAAGGAGACTCAGAGGTGACCTTATCACTCTCTTCAGCTTCCTGAAAGGTGACTGTGGTGGGCTGCGGGTCGGTCTCTTTCTCTGGGCAACAACAGACAGAACAAGAGGACACAGTCTCAAGCTGCGCCAAGGGAGATACAGGCTGGAATTAAGGAGGAGGTTTTTCACAGAAAGAGTGGTCAAATACTGGAATCATCTACCCAGGGAGGTGGTGGAGTCACCATCCCTCGATGTGTTTAAAAAAAGACTGGATGTGGCACTTGGTACCATGATCTAGCTGAGGTGTTAGAACATGGGTTGGACTCGATGATCTTAAAGGTCTCTTCCAGCCTAGAAATTCTGTGGTTCTGTGATTCTTTGAGTGATTCAGGCAAGACTTATATTGCAGCAGACCAGTCCCACCGGCTAATGGCCTTAAGGCCTGTACGCCCTAACCCACTGATGTTATGTATGCTTGTTTATGTTGTTGAAGAAAGTTATACCCTGCATTTTACTGATATGAAATGTATGCTGTGTCTGCTTCAACTGTTTTTACTATATATTAAGATAATACAAAAAGTGTGGGCAAGAAACCAGAATATTTGAAGCCAAGTAAAACGGGAATAATGTCAGAAATATTCCTGTTAACCTGGGTGCATAATATTCTATAGAGATTCTAATTCAAAATCTAAAAACAGCAGACGTTATTGCACCTCACAGTGCTGTGACTCATAAAAATCTTAGCTTCCTAAAGATGTCTTGGCACAATAGTACCACATTTCTTGCTTAACTTGGAATTTCCCTCATCCTGTGGATTTTATATTAGCTTCTCTGTTAACTTCTTTTTCTTCTAAGATGGCTGAAAGCTTGTCTCTCCTACACTGGTGTATTACTTCTTGCTTAATCTTTTCCTCTCGAGAAAAAGTTCTCTTATCAGTGGATCAGGCCCAGACAGCATGAGTTTAGAAAAAGCAGGTCCTGCTTTGGCCAGCCTGATCTCATTTTATCTCCAGGTGACTCACCTGCTGGATGAGGAAAAGGTTGTGGATGTTTTTTACCTGGACTTCAGTAAGGCCTTTGATACTTTCTCCCAGAGCATTCTCCTGGAGAAGCTGGCTTGGACAGGTGCACTCTTTGCTGGGTTAAAAACTGTCTGGGTGGCCAGGCCCACAGAGCAGTAGTGAATGATGCTCCATCCAGTTGGCAGCTGGTCGCTAGTGGGGTTCCCCAGAGCTCAGTCTTGGGGCTGGACCTCTTCAATCTCTTAATCGATGATCATGGGTGGGGGTGGGGGTGGGGGTGCAGAATCAAAGGCAGCCTCAGTAAATTTGCTTAGATGACACTAAATTTATCTGCTGGAGGGCAGAAAGGCTCTGCAGAGGGATCTGGACATGCTGGATTGATGGGCCAAGGCCAGTTGCATGAGGTTCTACAAGGGTGCTGAAGTGCTGGGTCCTGCACTTGGATCACAACAACTCCAGGCAGCGCTGCAGGTTTAGGAAACAGTGACTGGAGAGCAGCCCAAAGGAAAAGGACCTGGGGATACTCATTGACAGCAGCTGAACATGAGCCAGCTGTGCCCACGTGGCTGAGAAGGCCAATGGCATCCTGGCCTGGATCAGCAATAGTGTGGCCAGCAGGAGCAGGGCAGGGATTGTGTCCCTGTACTTGGCACTGGTGAGGCCACACCTTGAGTCCTGTGTCTGGTTCTGGGCCCTTCACTGCAAGAAGGACATTGAGGTGCTGGAGAATGCCCAGAGAAGGGTAACAAGGCTGGGGAAGGGTCTGGAGCACAAGTCCTGCAAGGAGTGGCTGAGGGAGCTGGGACTGTTTAGCCTGGAGGAGAGGAACCTTAAGGGAGACCTTACTGCTCCGTACAACTGCCTGAAAGGAGGATGTAGCCAGGTGGGCATTGGTCTCTTCTCCCAAGCAACCAACATCAGAACAGGAGGAAATGGCCTCAAGCAGTGCCAGGGGAGGTTCAGGAAGAATTTTTTTCACTGGAAGTGTAGTTAAGCATTGGAACAGGCTGCCCAGGGAGATGGTAGAGTCACCATCCCTGGAAGTGTTCAGGAAATGACTGGATATGGTGCTTAGTGCTGTGCTTTAGTTGGCATGGTGATGTTTGGTCAAACGTTGTACTTACAATCTTGGAGGTCTTTACCAACCTTAATGGTTCTAGGATTCTATGGTAATACTTGATGCCACATAGGTAGGAAAAAAAAATTTAAAAAAGTAAAAAGCAGCTGAAGTGGACTTTGATCACTAGAACCAGAACACAATGATAAAGATATTTCATAGATGTCAGCAAATATTTTTCATTTGAGTTTAGAATTTTAAACAGCAATTCAATACTAGTTAAAAAATGAAATAAAAACCAGTAAAAGACTCAACCCACTTTCCTGAAATACACAACCCCAAAACAGATAATTCATCTTAACAGTCAGAATGAAATTTGTGGCATATTATTGTTCCTTATTACACATTACATGAATGACTATTGATCTACATTTTCTTAGTAACTGAAAAAAAGCTACTTTTGTTGTGATTGTCAGTTCTGCATAGAAGTATCTTCTGAGAACTCCAACCATGGATGAGTTTGAGTTCTAATTGCTATGCCATTATGGAACAAAATCTGGTCTTTCTTCCAAATGAATTTACAGTATAGATAAGCATCTGTTGCTGTGTACAACTTTGTCTTATCATCTCTTTAAAGTTGTCACATTATGTTTTCCTAATTACAGGTATTGCACAACAAAAAATAATGGCATATATTTTAATTTTTCAGTTTCATGTATTAACAAGAAGCTTAGGAATGTGGTGTCACATCAGGCAGTAACTACTCCTTCCATATTATCTCCATAACATATCTTGTGTTTGTCCAGCTTAACTTTGCTATTTGGAGGCAGCCAAGGAATGTACATTAAATTACCTCCCTGTTTTCTAGATTGAGAGCACAGATCATCATCTGATAAGCGGCATTTAAATGAGTATGCCTGAATCCAGGAAGATATTTCTATGATTTTGAACTATTGGACTCTTTCACAGTTCTCTGTGTGAAATCTAAAACATTTGATTGCTCATCATCAAAGCATACATGCAGTTCATTTCCCTAGCTCACTCAGAGACTGAAAAGCACTAGTATTATGAAGTAATCTATGTAATATTGCTTACATTTGGGACTAGATAAAGAAAAGGACTCATTTTTAATAACAGAAGAGCTGTAGGCAATGGTTGAGGTGATCCAGGTATGTACAAATTCAAGTAGTCTGGCACTGTTAAATCCATGTAGATTCTTTAAGTTATTTTGCAAAGATTCAAAGATAAATCTTCTGATGGAAATCTCTTAGAACAATTTCCATTATTTGCCCTTCTTCCCAGTTCATGGAAGACTTTGCTGTTGATATCTTTGTGCACAAATAAAAGTTTGAGAGATTGAACTTGAGAGTAATAACTCTGAGTGACTTCACCAAAAATCTTTACTATAGTTTAACTTTGGACTTGGTGCTTTCATAGAATTGGGTGGGAGGTTGGTAAGGAAAGATGATATTTTTTAAAACATTTTGGAGCAATGCCAATAAACCCACATAGGAAAAAATATATTATTTCAGAAATTATTTTAAATTAATCAAAATTAGTTTGGAAATTTTCAATTGCATTTTGTCTTAAGAAGTTTTATATGATTTTGTCGATTTCTCTTTGGTCTTTTATTGAAGAAAGACACTGGTTTTTGTAACTAGCATAAAGCTGGAAGAAGTTAGAAATCTTTTTTGTCAACGCTGTATGCTAGATGTTGGAAAATTTACAATTATAAAAAATTGTATTTGTACATTTTTATCTGTGTGCAGGATGTGGATGTCCATGTATCTTAGAGCTATACCTCAGTCAATAATAATTCATGCTTAAAATATTTTTAATAACTTCTATTATCTAAAATTTCAAGGAGAACTTTTAAAGTATAGTGTAATACAATTTCAAGGTATTTTAGTCACATGTCTTACTGTGATTCACTATCCCAAAAATTTGCTACCCTGATGAACACCAGTCTGATACAAATTTTTTTTAGTTGGAAGGCTACTTTATCCATTTATACAGAGTGAAAGGATCTACAAACCTGGCAATACAGTTTGTAAATTAACTTATCCTATTATCAGAGTCATTCTAATAATCCACCTTTGAAACTAATGGACCTAATCATTATTTATTTTGCTTCTTGGATAGTTTCATTGAATTTAGCTAGTGAAAATGAGTTAAAATTTCTCTAAATATGACATCCTCTGGGTTAATCTGAAAGCTATAATCATCCTACAACCACATGAGATAGTCTCTTAGCCTCTGGGTTAATCTGAAAGCTATAATCATCCTACAACCACATGAGAGAGTCTCTTAGCCAATTTGAGATAACAAATTGTAAGGTAACACTGATTCTGCTTTGAGAAGAAGGCATGACCTAATTTACTCCCTCCCCACATGCCACCATTCCTTCAACAGTCAAGTGTGCTGCTTTGTGAGAGGTTAGCACCATTAAGAACATTCTGTCAACCACATGCTGCTGCAGTGTGGGCTGACCAAGAACACTGTAACATCTTAACGTGTTTTGCCAATGCATTATCTCTTAGAGCACCACACCCCATTAGAGATCTTCTCCAGGCTTGTAATTGATCTTCCCATTCTCTGGGAAAAAGCTGGGCTCTTAGGATCCCTTTATGTACCATTAGTTTGTAATTGAAGTGTCTACCACTGCTGTAGACGGCTAGTCAAAACCTCATTTACAAATTGTTGTTAAAATTCATAAGTTGCTCACCATCTTAACAGGATATTCTGGTCATTCAGAAATAAGAAAACTGACAAACAAGAAAGATATTTACTTTGCTGCAGTACTGTCATGGTCTTACAAACTCTTTCAGTAAATACCAATAAGATCAAGTAAGGGACTCAAAATGAAGCGCGAGACGTAACTAGTAATTTCAATGTATTATGTCTGAATGCTTTTGAGTCTTTCTATAACCTGTTTTTCTGCTCTGTCTGCTCTGGCAGTGTCTCACATATTCATTTTTGCTACATGCAAATTCTTTGAGAAAATTTAGATTGCCATTTCTACTTTCTTGATAAGCTCCATTGCTTTTTTTCTCCTCGTTACTAATTTCTACCCTTTTCGAACAGTTTTTAGTCATCTTTGTAGACAAGCTTCTTCTGCCTCATTGTTTCTCATATATTTCTGAGAGTGGATCTGTTTGGGCTACTGTGTTGTTTTTAAACATATTTCTTTTATCTTTTCTTTGGCATTCTGTGAATCACAGTACCTTGCTCCACGGCACACCTACAGAGCTCTTTATACTTTGCTCATCATTGTGTGTCTGCTTTTGTTTCTACATTCTTTTGAGTCCCTATTTTTTTTAGTATTATCACTGGTTTATTCTGCATTGTGCCCACAATTTTCGCATTCCTTCTGATGCACTGTTTCCCTTAAACTCTGACTTTCCTCTTATGCCTAGCAAAAAATTCTTCCTTCAAATTGTAAATAACATGTGAAAATCATTTCTCCCAACTTCTGTGGTTTTGCATCAGTGTAGCCTTTGTTAATTAAACTCTTTTTTTTGCCAGTCTAGGAACATGTCTTATACAGATTTATATGCAATTATCTGCTCATCTTTACCTCTTTGCAAACTTTTAAAAGTAACAGTTAAGAAGATTTCATACTTCAGCATGTGGACTTCTGGGGTATTTTTATTCAATTTTTAATTTCAATTAGGATGGAAGATGGAGGAAGACTAGGTTATTATCTAAAAGCCAAACCTCAAAAAATAAGCTGGCCCCTGTTAACATTTTTTAGGTGTAAATGTCTTAATTTAGATTGCTGAATCATTCTGACCCAAAGCTCTTAGAAACACTGCTTGATATGTACTCTGTTAATATTTCTGCTTTAATTTCAAGCTTAAAATCCAGATTTTTAAAAAATAATTTCTGCAAATAGATGCTTCAATTTATTTTTAACTTGTAGATGAGTGAGCTGAAAGATCAAGTGTTAAAACTGCAAAACAATGACTTTGATTCTCAGTTGCATGTGTATTTATATGGCTTTATTTTAGAAAGTGTAATCCTTTGTGAATATAAAACCTACTTTTAAAAGTATTTTCATTTATTAAGTGGCTAAAAGGTGAAAAACTGCTTGAAGGAATGAATGAGCCTGGTCTGACCTTTGATTTTAACTTGTTCTTGTCATCTAGACCCAGCTGTGCGACTGGCGTTGTTCAAAAACAATGAAAATAAACATCTCTCTGTGAAACCACCAGGGAAGACACAGCCTATAAGTGCTGGACACTTTGAAGGTATGAACAAGTATTTCATTTTATGCATATAAGCATATATGTTTTGCAATGTCTTTTAAACCGGCTTACTCAAAATATAAAATAATATGTGCAAATAGAAAAAGGCAGAAGTTTAAGGAACTTGTCTGTTCCTCAAGTCACAGCAGTGAAACATTTCAACTTAAATTCATTGCAGAGAGCAAGAGATGCTCCTAGACCGTAATTTATAGGGAGATGGAGCCTAAGTTATTTATTTATTGTTTTATTATTAAATCTTCATCATGAAAATGTCAAAGCATGTCAGAGAGATATAAAATACAAAGTACTAGAATAAAACTTCATAAATGAAGTATCACTTCAAATTCTTCATTAAATTGCTACATTTTCCGAAGCTAGACATTAATTCCTAAAAATCCTTAGCATGTTTTTTGGAAAGTACTTTCATAAATATTCCCCAGAAATTCACCATTTGACAGAAGGAAAGAACATTCATCATGTAAATATTAAATTCTTTTTCATAAATATTTAAATACTGATGTAGCTTTTTTACTGTTGAAATTCATGTTAAAACACTCCTTGATTTCTGTACAATTAAAGTAAGTCCAAGTCTATTTAAAATGCCCTTGTTGTAAAAAGACAATCATCTCCAGAGACATTTTTATATTGTTTTGATTCTTTTTGCAACTAAATGGTGTACTCAGAAAGTTCTCACCTCTATCTTTTTCTCTTTTCCAAAGACATCGTCATATGCTATCTGATCTATTCCTAGTTTCACAAAGTAAAACTACAAATTATACTGTATTAACATTCACTGTATGAGGATAAAAATTAGAACATGTCTGAGACAGGTGTGAAATAAATCTGAGTCTACATGAATTGCAATTCGGTCAATTAACTCAGCTGTATGGAAGCCTAGATTTGCCTCATGAGTTCACGCTCAATTTGTTCGGAAACAATTCTTGGTAAATTCTGAAGAGGAAATATTTTTGCACTATTATTTTTCTTGGATCCAAGCATGAATTTACCTTGACTATAGAAAGTCTGTGTGTACTGCACCTGACTGAGCATTTCCCAGTATCTCATATATGTTTCTGTGGCATATGCTTATATACATCAGAGTGTGTCATATGCTGAAGAAACAGGACAGGCAGGCTGCCTGTGAAAAAGTGAATGTCCAGTAGAAACAACTGTAAGAATGCTCAAAACCATGTCAGAGTTAAGCCTAAATACAAGTTTAGAACTCTAAAGTCAGTGTAGGTTTAGGCTAGCTTTCCTGCCACCAGTTTATTTGTTCTGCCTGAAAACATTTCCCTTTGTTTTGAAAAGCTGATGTACGCATTCTAAATATTACTGAAGTTCCTTTTTGAATTGATGGAGAGAAGGTACCAAGGCAGATTGGATATCAAAAGGCAAGCGTAGTGGTGGTGCTCTTAATTATCTTTCATTTCAAGGACCATTTTACTCCTCTAGCAGGCTAATAAACAGAAACTTTTTTTTCACTACTCATTGCTGCTCACATGTAGTCTGCTGAGTTTTCAAGACAAGGAATACTTTTCTGCTTGACCAGTATAGAAATTTGTCCTTCTACCAGAGGCACTGCTTCTTCATACATTATGTTCAGAAAATTCTAAGTTGAAAGAGCATTTATTTATATGTATGTGAGGTATCATCAGACAGAACTAGGAGTTTCTAAATTTAGAATTAGTAACACTTTGCACATGCATAGTAACTTCACAGAGTTGTGTTATCAGAGATGTCTTCTCTTGTTTCCCATTTCCCCTCTTACCTTTTAAGTGTTTCTTCCTCTTTTGCCAGCAATAGATCTCTTTGGGTCTGTTCAGTCATTGGAATTCTTTCTGTAACAAGAAGGTGGAATGTTTGCACTCTGTATCCATAAATCTTGTGGTCATTGTATTTTAATTCAATAGAACCCAGACCTGTCCTTTATGTGGTGGAAATAAACTTCCTCCATTCAAGACCTTTGACTTTCACAGACTTGTAGTGGGTAGAAAATTTGAACTCCAAACCATCTTCTTTATAAACAATTAAATAAAAAAAGCACATTCTATATATTCCTTCTTTATTTCTTTAAATTGGGAAATGGAAGGGAGAAGTCAACATCAACAGAAAAACAGCAAGTACACACGTGTTATCTGTTAAATAACAGAATCACTACTTTTGAAAGGGGATGCCCTAGGAAGTAAAACAATTAGAACAGTTTTAAATTTTAAAGCTGGAACACATCATGGTAATGAATATTTAAGAAGAAATCTAGTTAAAATGAATGATGAATGTTTTTTGTCTTCATTGTGGTTTTGTGTGTAAGACTACAAAGAAAACAAAAACTAATAAAAGCATAAGAGATATAAAAATAGTGAAAAGAAATGAGGTTAATATCTGATGATTTTTTTTCCCTGAGATTATTGTTCTGTCATAATTTTCCTTCTTGTTTTCCTGCTACAAAAGTTTTGATAAGCTGAGATGCAATATGCTGTTAACAAATTTTGAAAACTTGTGCATAACTTTAATCCCATAGGATAATGCACACATCTCTAAGTTGACATACATGTTGTTGGAAAATATATTTTAAAAACTGGATTTATTTATTCATAAATATTAAAAATTTATTCATAAATTTTTATTAAATTTCGGATGAGTCATCCTGCTTTGCTCACTGATGTTAGACGAATACCCACCAGGTACCATTGTTTCACATCTGAATCACAGCAGCACACAGAATTTAGTCAGAAATAAACCCCTTTGTAATACAAACACCATACCAATGGCATGAGGAGATACTATTCTCACAGAGAAGAGCTTGCCATTTAAAAATACAAGCAGCATGTGAAGGAAGAAACCAATCAATGAATGCAATTCAGTGCATTACTGTATGTGTCAATAAATCTGTCAATATATCTGTGTCTGTATGTGTCAATATATCTGTCAATATATCTGTGTCTGTATGTGTCAATGTATTTACATACAGTACGTGTGTCTGTACTCACAGAAATATATAAGCATATGCCAGGAGTATAAGTAGATAAAATAATTCAATAAATGTAGTACTTATGACTTTTTATTTGTATATTTTCAAAGGAAAGTAAATTATGAACAATTACTGTCTGGTGTAATTACTAGCATCAACATGCATTTTGTAATCCTTATACTTTCTGTCAGATGCAGTTTCAGTTTCTTTAAAATTAATTTAATGCGTGTGGTCATTGTACTGTAGATACATTAAAACTATGAGTTTAATAAAAATATATTTGAATCTTTTCTGTGACATTAACTTGAGTAGGTTGTAAAGTGAACCATAGAATATGCAAGTATAAATATGTATTTACTGTTTCTGATAACAAATTATACCCTGATCAAAAACCTGAAGAAAGATGAAAGCCTGACTTGAAGTACTCCTGATGATTTGCTGGACGTTTCCTGGGACTGTGTATGTTACCCTGCTCTCTTTAGTGAGATAAGGTTATGCTTCCATCATGGTTGTTGAGTTTCATTTAGTGTCAGGTAGCTGACAAACAAAATATGCCTTCTTTAATGAATATTCTGGTTCAATGAATGTTCTTGAGATATTTTTGTGGTTTGTAGATGGTGACATTTCAAAGGTCTCAAAATTTTGGAAACTTTATAAGGCACATAGATAATTGTCATAATTTCGTATTTTGCATCAAAGCATATTTTTTAGAAAGCTTTATGACTACTTGTGCACTTTTTGTCTGGAGGCTATTTCAGTTGTTAATTTAATATAAAATAGTCTTGACTGTTTTGGGTATAGTACATCAAGAACTGAAGGAAAAATCTATCCTTGACTCCTCTTGGGAAGTTCCAATTAGTCCTGGCTGACCATGTAACAGAGCATCTCTGCCATCTGTGGGTCTGTAATTACAGGATCTGTAATTTGACTTGCATAGAGGAAGGGTATTTTTCTAGCCAACAGTGTGAATACTTAGTCCCAGTACAGCAGCTGAGAACTGAAGAATGAGCCCTAAGGCCAAGCACATTTTTTTGCTACAAGCTTTGCAAACCATGTGTGTCTTTTTGGGTCCTCTTTAATCCAGTTTCCTCAATGGTTTTGGTGGGTTATCCAAATAGTTTTTGTTCAGTGGATTGGGAAGCTGAATTCCAATCTGTAGAGCAAGCTGGAAGAATGCAGGAGATCAGATGAAAATCCATTCAAACTATCCAAGTATTATTTGGATATGATTTACTTTATTTCACAGGTTGTGCTCTATTTAATTTCATAGACTGTGCTGTATTTAATTTTGTAGGTTAGGTGAATTATTTACATATATACTATATTTTTAGTCATATCCATATCCATCAGTAACACATCTATACCATACACTTCAAAGTGAAAACAGTGCAATGTGACTTCACCCAAAAAAGTGAACAATGATTTATGCCTGGAGGTTTAACTATATAAAAAATGCACTTGGCTGTGTTGACAAGATATGTTTGCTGTAGTTTGGGAACCTGTAGTTCTACTTGGCAGTACTGTATTTCCTGTCATTTTATGCTCATGGTAACCAAGGAAAATGCAATGGGTATAGTGTTAAGACTGATTTCACCAATACAAATTTGATAATGAATAGATTATGCTTTCTCAGGTGACTTTTAATTGTGCCAATATTTATTTATTTCTGTAGAAATTGTCAGTTGAAATAACATTTATTTTCCAAGAATAAGATGTAAAGGCAGCTTGTGATTATGTCATATGATTTGAAGATAAATATCATGGAAACCACTTAGTCATCTGTTTTCCAGATTTATAATAGTTCCTAATTATGAAACTCCTTATAGTCTCAAGTGGAAATTATTGCAAAACATTCTTATAGATTATTATTACTAGTGATAATTGAAAGTGCAAATGTGAGACTGGAAAGTTGGAATTTAAGGTTGGCTAATTCTGAGAGTTCATTAAAATATTGTTGCACTTGTTCAACATAGTTTCTTAGATTTTCTGTATTATAAGATATGAATACATTTTTAAAAAATTATGTATGACATTTAATAGAATTTGTATTGATTCAAATCACTGATGCTTGACAAATCACATCTACATGACAGTTAAGAGAAGGTACTGAGTCTGGAATGCTAGTATTCATCTTTATATGGGCTTTAAATGTTCTGGTTTTTGTTATTTAAGAGCATGTAAAAAGACATTGAACTGTAAGTGAAAATTTGTGTTAGCTGTTTTCATCTTTTAGAAATCAGCTCTTTTTATTTGAGAATATTAATGGCATCAGTTCCCAGGAATCACAGTGTTTGCAAACATCTATTTCTAAAGTAAGTGGTATTTTATTGATCTGTTGTCTCAAAAGGATTAATAACCACATTTGAAATCTGGGCTTGCTGCAATTCTATGAGTTGAATTGCCATGTTTACAGTAAACTGTAATTGTTACATATCTCCCAGGCTCTAAATTTGTATGCCACATTAGGGAAGCAGTTTCTAATCCATACAGCACTGACAAAAATGACAAAATAATGCATTTTCAGAGAATGTAAGATCTGTCCTGAAATGTAATGAAAATGTGTTACAGAAATTTGCAGTGCAGGAGGGGTTGTATCTTTTGAATTCATAATTCTATGGCTTTGTTTCTTATTATTTAGTTTGAGCTCACACAGAACTCTTGCATTGAAATATTTTCTCATTTTAAGGAATTAATGGCTCTCCACCAGCCCTTCAACATGTAAAATGAGTAGGTTACTTGTGTCCAGTACATCCAAAAAGAGCCAGGATAAAATAAACATAAGGAGTTGGATATCTTGGAAAAAATCTGTCATGGGTTTGGGTTAATCATCTCCAGAAGAAATTCAACTTGATGCCTGAAATGTAAGACTTCTTGGAGAAAGCAGTAAAGCCTGAGGCAGTGTTGATCTGAAGGAGTGCTCTCCATGGGTCAGAGCTGCTCTGCTGGCAGAGTGCAAACCCAGTTCACAACAGCGGTACGCTGAAAACTTGTAAAGGACTGCAGGGGCCTTACAGTGCACGCACTCAAGCTTCAGTTACATAGTTCTACTGGTCCAGTTTCTTATTATAAAATAAAACTGAAAAATAAAATCTGTGCCTAATTTTCTAGCCTCCTGTCTGTCAATGATAGTGTAGGATTTTTTCAGTATTCATGGAATGAAGCAATCCTGAAATTATGTTTAAAAATAAATATGTAAAACATAATTTATGTGGGTTTATGCAGTGCACTTCAGTGTCTGAGTATTTATTAATGATCTAGACATATGAAAGTTTTATTAATATTCTTGCTTTTCACTTTCAATTACCAAAAAAAAAATAACAACAAACCCCAAAAAAAACCCACCAAAAAGCCCCCACACTTTATTTGCCTGAAGTTCCTGGATAGGAGGTACTTGCCATAGATACATACCAGCTAATATTATAAATTCTTATTGTGGTTCTAGTGTTCAGAGTTCTGTATTCGTATATTCAATGTTTCTGACCACATATTTCACCTGCTTGTGTACTTTCTCTTTGTTCCTGAGTCTGCTTTTTTGCAGACTGTTGTAATTTGTGGTAGCATAAGGATTTTATTAGAGTATCAGATATGAATGTGGTCTCTAACCTAGAGAGCATGTTTGTTTGTTCCAATAAACTTCCAAAACTAGGATTTTGTACACTGTATAGGTGGTTACCTGCGCTTTCATAACATATTAATTTGCTTGTTTTTATCAACGTAAAAGAAACTGCACCTAAAATAAAGGCAAAAAATCTTACTCTTCTTTTGCTAATAGCTACCCAGTGATGACAACAGTAGGAGAGAGATTTCACCAAAAATGTCATCAGAGGTGGAGAACTACTTCTTCTTCTTCTTGAATAAGATGATATAATAGTTCAGATAGTTTTATTTGCGTCTCCTTCAATTTTGCCTTTCTTTTTTCTCCTCTTCTTGATATTTTATGTCCAAAATTTTTGTAGTGTGACATTTGCATCTCAGCCAGTGTAAATATAAACAGGTTGATTCCACATTCAGATCCACAGCTTTTAGTACTGCATAAGGCAATCATTTTAGATGAATAGATCCCTGAGTACCAAAGCATTTCAAATCCTTTTTCATTTGACCATTCAGTGACCTGATAACTATTTCCTGTCCCTAAGTAAGGTCATGACCCAGGTCTTAGAGTGCAAAAGACAGATAATTTTAGCAACAAGTTAAATCCAAATGGATTTGGTTGGAGGGGGTAAGGGAGAATAGGTTTGGTTAATTTCCTTTAAAATAAGGTGTTACAAAAATTGTATTTAGCATGTCCTGTTAAAAGTAATTACTGAATTTGTTGCTGTCATGTTTGGATGCCTGGGGACTGCAGTCAATATTGGGGTGGTTTGTTTATTTGCTTTGCTTTTACTGGACAGTACCCAATACATTTTTTTACACTTCAAAAAACAATTGCTAATGAAGAGGTCATTAAAAGTGCATATTCAGATATATCCAAAGAGCTTTCCAAAATGTTTGTTTCAAACACTAAAATCATATTACTATGCAAATGGTTTTTAAACATAGGCCGCGGACTCTGTCTGTAAAAGTGTCACGAATGTTACATTGCACAAATGTTCCTCTTGCAAAAGAATTTCCATTTGGTATGATGAGATGAATAAGGAATATAATGTAGCCTTAGAAATATTTTATAGGTACAAATCTTGCTTCAATTGGAATCTATGGCACAGTTTAAATCACAATTAAAGGAATGTTTCCTGTAGCTATAGGTTTAAATAATTGCATTATTCTAAGCACTTTCAGAGGTGAAATAAAGGAAAGCCTTCAAACCAGAGCTTTTAATTAATTTGAAAATATAATTTATTAAAATTTTCTTTAAAGAAATTTCTTTTTTTCCTATTCTATAATGGGAACTATGGTGTTGTGTAGAATTAGTATTATTAATGAGGTCAGAAATCTATAGCATTCCAAAGAGGCCATTTTCACAAGTTTAATATTAAACGCACATTGAATTATCTTTCTGTTTTTATAACTAATAATGTTGTTGTTCAGATACATTTTTCAAACAAAATATCAAAACAACACTAGAAAATTGAAACAGAGGAATTTAAAATTTTATGCTGTTCAATACTAACTCTTAGAGCAAAGTTCTATAGCTTTTATAGATTTCATATAGTACAGAATTGAATGTGCTGTGGACCTACCTAATTTTACAAGGAATTCCAAGTGACTCAAGTATTTTAATGAAAATGTACAATCATGCAGTTATACCTATGTAACTTTTATGTTGTGTTATTTCTGTAATGTAAATTTTCCTACTTCATAATTTTGCAGTTCAATTCTTATCAAAACATGTTAGCAATTTCTGGAAGTTCATAGGTTTGTGCTAGTTTGATGTATTCGCTGCAAATATTTTATCTGGCTTGTGAGTATAAAAAAGGTAGAAGTACTGAATTTGGCAGTTATATATTTTTTTTCATAGTGGTAAGAAAGGCTGCATTTCAAGACAGTATTTTTGAATGCAATGTTGTTTACATGACATCCTAGTATTTTTCTCTCTTTTCAGGTTTATTGTCAGGTTCCCAATCCAACATGGTTGGATTGTAACTTCATCAATTAGCACATTTATAGAATGTTGTAGATAACCCAGTCCAGACAACGAGATAAGGAAATCCAAGTAGCCAGGCAAAAGAATTTCATTTTCATAATCATTAAATAAGTTCATTATGAATAACTGTATTTTTCAATGGTTTCTAATTGCACATTGAGCATCAGGCTAACTAAGACCCTGACTGTGGAAAGATATTTCTCTAAAACACACGCACGCTTTTATTTTCTGATAAGCAGCAAGCTCAGCAATTTTCACTTTATGAAGAGACCAGTGATATCTCTTATGAAAGATAGAATGCGACTTTTAAAAAGGAGGAATTTAAACTCTACTGTGTATTTTTAAGTTAAATTTACTGAGTATTTGCTTTAGTACCTGATGTATATTTTGTAATTGAGAAATTAGCAGTGAATGTAAAAAGAAAGGAAGCTATGTGCCAGTAAGCCAGAAAGTTCTGATTTAACCTACCAATGACCTGGCTTTGTTTGTTCAGATGACAGTTCTAAAAGTGTGCAGAGAATATTCCCTTTTAATACAGTTATTTGCCGCAAGCTGTGACCTCACTGCCTGTCGGGGAGCAGGTCTGAATTGGCCCTTTCTCTGATATCGTGACATTGCTTCTGTTGCCTCGATTGTGACCTCTGATTGCATGATACCCCTGAGAGTTCAATTTAATAAGCGTGACTCCTGACTCTTAGCCAGGTCTGCCTTTTAGGTTTTGTCAGACTCTACTTGTAGTCTGGTCTACATATGCTAAAACACTGCATAGGCTGTCATCATCCTGTGTGAGTTGTGTGCACTGAATTCAAAATTCTCTCTCAAACGTCTCTCATTTATTGCAAATGCAAATGTTTATAAAGTCTTTCTTGGAATAAATTTTAGAAGTTGTTTCTTTCACATGTATGGCTGCCTGGGATTTTTGGGTTTTATATCTTTGTAGAGATAGTTACTAACTCTTTCACTAAATTACTAAGCATGTGCGTTATCCATGCATCATACTAATTTCTTTCTTCAAAAGTTTGTTTCCCCTATGAGAGTGTTTTATATTCTTATGACTTCCCATAAAATATGTTTGTTCAATATAGAAATATTCGGGGCAAATCTCTTTTTCTCATTATATAATTAGTACAGTCACACAACAAGGCAGTACTAATGAGCGCTCAGAGCACTGTGAGGTGTAGTGACCCAGGACCAGGCAGGTGAAAGCTGAAGAATCTGTTTGGAATCCAGGAGAAGGTGAGTAGAATTAAAACATTTTAAATACCATTGAAAATAAGTTATCTTGGGTTTAGTGACAATTTTGCTATATCATTGCATTCTTTTCTCCTGTTTTCCTCCTCTTCTAGCCAGAATGCTGAAGAAGAGTCTGTTCTGAGACCTGGATGCCTTGAGGGTGATGATGCTATTCAGATATTTCTCCAGTTTTAGTGGCCCTTGGTGCATTCACTGAACCAGAATATGGAGAAGTTTAAAGATTGAAGAAAGTTTCAAGAACTGTGGTACAAGTTACAGACGAGTTTCTCTATTTACTTACATGCATTTTCTGTATTCTCATTGCAGATATGTACCCATTTTCCTAGCCTCTGTATCAGTACCCATAGCTTAGTGCTTCTAAAAAAATATCATTTCAGAAGAGCAGAAAAATCTTGCTGAACAAAATAATGCTTTGAGCTTACTTTTGTAGTTACATTGAAAATTTTCTGTAAATATTACCATTTAATACTTCTTTATTTCTTCAAGTACTTCAAAGAATTCTGTTAACCTTTTCAATGAGATTAATTTTTATTAAAATTGTTTATTTTGTATGAAAACTATATTAGGATCTTTCTTATAAAATAAGTTCTATATAAGGCAGAAAGTATTTTCTGCCTTATATAGAACTTATACCCTTCTGGCGGTATTTTCTTCTTTCACTCAAACTTGGCAATGATATTCTATTCCTTCTTCAAGACAGTGACTGTTTACAGTCAAGTAAAATCAAGTAAAATCTCGGTTTGGCCAGGTTTTTGAGTTTGTTTTTTTTTGGTTTTTTTTTTTTTTTTTGTTTTGTTTTGGGGGGTTTTTTTGGGGTTTTTTTTGTTGGTTTTTTTGTTGTTGTTGTTGTTGGGGTTTTTTTAATTGGTACACAAATTCTCATGTAAGATTATGTAATTTTTATAACTCAATTTATTCTCTAAGGTTTTAAAAGTCATAATATAATCATCTCTTTCCTTCTCCTGGAGTAAATAGTGTAAGATTAGCTACTGAATTTCCTTAATCTTAAGTGAGGGTTTGCCTACCTAATTGAAATTTATGGGATTTCACTCCCTCTCTGGATCAGAGCTTAATGCTCTGTAAATTCCTGTGCTATTGGCAGGAGATTAGATCATCAGCTGCAAACAAGCAAAGTTACAAGTGAACAACTATTTTGACCTGTTGGTAGACAACTGGTAAAACAAATTACACTTTAAAATTAATTAGTTATGGCTGTCTCAAAAGCTATTGCAAATATAAACAGAATGCAGATGAGGCAACTTCACCTATTTGGAGTCATCGTATTTAGGTTGTTCCCTCCTTTTCAAACAAATTTTATATATATGTATGTAGAAATACATATGTAAAGACAGTGAGTAGGGGAGTTTAGATGAAAAGTAGCAAGAAGGTAGCAAGTTTAGATGAAAAGTTTAGTAAAAAGAAATTAATTTAAACACACCTACAATAAGCATAAACCGATTAAACTCTAGATTAGGGACAGTTAAATTATGTTCACAAATAGAACTGGGGGGGTTGTGTTCATCTTCCCACTAAAAAGGAATTTGAATGAAGTTCTAAACAAAATTCTGTAAAAGAGCAAGAGGAGTCAGATCTAATTTATTCCTTTTTCAACTGATTTGTTCATTCAGTAGGTAAATCATTCAAACCTTCTCTGCATGGATAGAGAAAACCTGTGCCATTGTAACTATAACTGATCCAAAATCAATATAAGTCAGTTCCATACCTGGGGATATGTGTTTATTTCTCTATAATTATACACAGTGTTTCGATTCTTGTTTGTTTTCATGCGTTTACCAGCTGAAAATCACAGTTTAATTAATGAAGAAATCTATACAAATACTAAGCTCTTTGAGACATATGTATTGATAATTAACCTAGGGCAACTCATAGGCAAATTGTGGTTTTCTTTTGCTTTTTTTTTCTGACCTTCTTTACAAATTGAAGGGGTTTTTTTTGTTTGTTTTTTTTTTCATAGATCTACAAGACACTGGAATTTCATATTTATTGTCATCCATGAAGTATCAACCAATTAAATATAACTCAATAAGAAGAATTAGTACTTTTATGTCTGTATTTATTTATAGACACTCAGAAGTTTAATGTTTATGGTTGTTTTTAAGCTGGATATAAATATATAAGAATTACGCACAAATGGGGATTAACTAATTTTAGATGTAGAGTCTTAAGAAAATGAAAAGACTCTGAGTCTGAGACTTTTTTTCCACTTAATTCCATGAACATTAAATCAAGTCTTGTTTATACAATGTTTGGCATAATGATAGGTCTGATCTTCAATATTACCTCTTGGTTTTGCTATGAAGTAAACTAAACAGCAGCCTTGCACTCAGTGTAGACTTTGTGTGTGTATTTGACAATGGAGAATAGTTCTGCTGTTACACATTACTTGTGCTGACAGAACTGTGAATTGCTGTCACAGTATGTTCATCAAATACCAATAGGTATTTCAAGTCAGCATCAGAAATTGACCCACAAATAGTTCTGCTCAAACAAAACAAAACCCTTTTAAATAGAAAAATATGTAATATTTTGATCCATCAGATATATATTAAGTATAGGGTATAGATAGAATGGATAATCAATCCAGTGGCTTTCATAACTAAACAACATATTAACATTAGTGCAATAATTTCATTATTTCACTTTCAGTGTTGCTCTGCAATAAGTACCAATTGTGCATGATCATGCATGGTACTTCAGTACATTGTATGTGTTGATGAGCATGAGTTCTTAAAACAAGTTCTTCTATTATTCAGATAACTTTCTAGGAAAAATGTGTATTCTCAAGAGTAAATATAATAAAGACTTTTTCAAATGAAAATTCTGAATCTGTGACATGAAATTACATGTTTTAATTATTCATAGAATGTATGAGACAATTCTTAATATCATGTAAGTCAGCTTTACTGACTAAATTCATGCCGTTCCCGAGTAATGACAGTTTTTTTGTTCCTTTTAATACTTAGCATATATATCTTCTTGTCACATAGAAGCCTCCAGTTTTTATTTTGAACAAAAGTTTTGTTGGATTTGAATTTTTCAGTTCCTTTCTTGTACTTTTAATATCTTCACTACAAACAAAACCTACCCTAATGGTTGTCACACTCAATAAAATTGATTGTATTGTGTAGGTTTTGCCCTCTCTGTAGTGAACAACATAGTAGTTAGACCTCCTGCACTCTTATAAAATGTTCCTTTGTACTTGTTATTTTGAGAATTCCTTTGGAAGATCTTATGTCTTAAATAATTTTACTTGGTTTATTGAATTTAGGGAAAGATACTTCTCTGGTTTGGACTACATATAAAGTGATATCTCTTCTTGCTTGGAAATACTGTTTCATCACTGAGCAAAAAAACACTTTTGTTGAAGTTCTTTATTGCTTCTGTCATTTAATTTTAAGAAGTGGGAATGGATAGAAATAAAATCTATCAAAATATTCTGTAAAAAAGGGGATTTTGTGTTATGCATCTCTTATTTTTCTCCTCAACAGTAAAAATTCCTCTATTCAGTAGAGAACATCCATCATTCAGGGGTTTATTAGTTCCCAAAGTTTATGAAAAAAAATAGAGATAGGGTATGTATTAGGCAGATTTGAAACTTCAGACAAGAAACTATCTGAGAGTGTAGGCACTAAGGATAAACAAAATAGGCTCAATCTACCTCCATCTTAGTTGTACCTTACATTTACTCATGGATAACTAAGCATTGAAATGCTGAACATGCTATTTCAAAATAGTTTTTACTCCTCTTGATTTCTTCAGTTCCTCAAGAGCCGTGACTGTCCAAAGAACTCTTGGTAACTCTTGGCTGTGCTCCAGACTCACTTCTCAGCAGTGCTGTTGATGAAATTTGCCTGTGCAGAGTGACTGAACTGGGTTCTGTATAACATAACACTGTGTTCATAGAAGACTACACAAAAGAATAATGTGCAAGTGTGGTATAGCACTGTCAAGTCTTTCATGTTCTTTTTGAATTTATCAATGTCTGAGTGGATCCTGAAGCATGCTGATTGCAGGTAGTAGTTTACATCAGGAACTCTTTTCTTTCTCTGCATGTGGATGGCATATCACCTCTGTAGCTCTTAATATTTGGTTTTGGCAGGGATGTTTTGGGGGTTTTTTTAAGAACCAGCTTAGTTTTTCAAACATAAAGCAATTCCATATTCAAACAGTCATAAATCAGCAAAAAAATTTGAAATGAAGAGTGTCTTGTAAGGCAACTTCCTGTACATACCAGGTGAAATAGTTTTCTCAGTTTATACATCAATGAAGAAAAGTGTCACAGGTCTTAGGAAATATCACAACGTGAAATTGCTGTTTGTTACAAAGAAAATTACAGAAGATAAATAAGAAATTGTATTTAATGTAAATAGAGTACAGAAAGTGATAACAACCCATAAAAATTGCAAGAGTTGGTCAGTTTGGAAGGAACAGTGTTTAATGATGTCTTGATGTCAGTGCTAGGAAAATGAGCGTTATGAAGCAATTCAAATGGAAGCATGAAATAAAAACCATGTTACATGAAGAGTAGAAGATGTGAGCATTTTAGTATAGAGTGGTTTGCATTGTATTTGTATGATCAGAGGGTTGCAGTAGAAGTTAAGTAATCAGGAGATCCTGGAAGAAGTTCTTTGATATTTCTGGAATATGAATAGAGAGAGAGAAATAACTTCAAAATTATGTGTTTTAAAAGTACGCCATTGAGGATGAAAAAGACTTAGACTTGCCTCAGTGTGGGAGAAAGAAAATGTTGAGTTTAAACTGTAAGCTAGGGACAGATAAATAGTAGTGGTGTATTCTGTAGGGGCAGGAACATGTAGCAAAACAGAAAATAATAGGAAGGTACAAGTATGAAATCCCGTTTTCCTTGAATTAGAAGCTGAAATTTGTACTTTTTGAGTGATGTAGGAATCTCAGCTAAAAGATTCTGCTTTTGCATAATCTAATAATGAGACATCAAAGAGAGAATAGAGAAAGCACAGTCTGAAATATGATAACTGCTAAAATAGAATTAACTTGTGGGGAAGACATTAGAGAAGAGAAGGAGGTTTGTAGATCAAATAGTAATATAGTAATCCTTATTTTTAGTTTGAAAAAAATGCAAAATACCTGGTAAAAAGAGAAAAAGGGCTAAAGTTTTAGGAAAAAAAAACTCTTTTTAATTTTTTTTCCTTTCAGTATCTGCTTTTATAATCTTTGAAAGACATTCTCTTGAATATTGATCAGCACTTCCATTTTCAAAACTCTGCTTGTTGATTGATAATTGATAAAGTATTTGATAAAGCATTTTTAAGCATTAAAAATTATGTAGGTAATAACCTGAGGTAGTATTCTTGTGATACAGTTCTATTTCATATTTTATTCAGCTATGAACTCACTCAGACACTTCTACATTCTACAAATATTTTCATTTCATTCATTCTGGTCCTAGAGATGGAAGTCGATATAGTCAGAAGTCTCTCAGATGAAAAAATATCTTCTAAAAGTCCCTAGTATATCAAAAGAAAATGTTTTTAAGGTAGACATGTATATACCCCATTATCTGAAAATTCCAGCCCTGAGCTGTAGATTAACATCTGAGGATGCTATAGGTTTCAGTAAGAACTCTGTACCAATTTCTGCCACACGATGTTGCCAACTGTCTGGAAGTCACACATGTATTTCTACCATAAATGTACTCACAGAATTCCTGTAAGTATGCTAAAGACCACTCTAAATCCCATTCTTTTTCCAAAGCAATTTGGGGCCTGTTGTGATTGCTGTGTCATGGATGGCAGTATTCAGGGACTCCTGACAAAGTGCACTTCTGAGAAATGTTTTAGGTTCTCTGTGGAAAAAAAAAAAAATCCTATCATTTGTCATACATTCTAGTATACAAGTGGGTTTTGGGGGTGAAGGGCAGTGGGAGTTGTAATTTTTTAATGATTGTTGTTTTCCTGTCTGTTTCCAAATACTTCACTTTTTTACCTCAAGAGCAGGAACAACTCACGTCATTCTTACTTTCTGTTCTGTGTGTATTATACAGACTGTGTCAGAAATAAGGCTATTTTGTTGTTATTGTAACATGGAAAAAATGAGATTAAAAAGTTGGATTTTAGATTTGGGATTTCAAGGTAATTTATAAATTTGTAATACACACATTATATAACTGTATAGAAGACAGTAGAAATTATAAATCCTCAGAGGGTCGATAATTTTAATTCTCAATAATTTTTTTTTTTTAGATTTTGTGCATTCATACACATACTAACACACATATGCCCTCAAATTATATATTTCTGACCAGTAATTTATGCCACAATACTGACAGAGAAGAAAAATGTAATATATTAATAGCATAGACGATAATTTTATACACAAGTAGAACTACTTAATTCCTTTATTAAGAACACCAATTCCAGAATACATATTGAGAAAAATTAACTCTGGTCACAGATTTTTTTAAGGGAGGAAAACTTAGAATGCTGAAGAATTTTCAAGCCCTTCTTTCACACTGTAGGTCTTAGGTTTCTTAGTCTTCTATTTGTATTGTACTCCCTATAGAGCAAGGTTTGAAGTGATTTAAATCACCTTCTAAACACAAGATTTGAAAGATTCAATACAGTGCAAGCTTCTCCATATATTTATCAAGAAGCATGATGTATTAAAGTTCAACCTTTTATCTTCCCATCATCAACAAATAGATTTGGAAAAAAACCATCCTGTGTTGAATCAGGTTCTTTAGCACCCTTTTTCATTATGAATTGATGAAGAGTGGAATAACTGTCATTTACAACAACAAGGATTGGTTTTTTCCAGGCACAGAACTTGAGTTCTCCCTGAATGCCGACACTGTGTAACCATCCTCCTTCCTTTTGTGCGCTGGCTTGTTAACAACACTTGTCCTACCACAGGGGAACATGGGTTTCAAGTACCTCTTGTCCTGATGAGAATGAATCTCCAGCTTCCATATGCCAAGCTATTTCCTTGGCTGTGTTTCAGTCCTCTTAACAGTGACAGCTACAGCTGCGGACACAAGATCCATATATCTTGGAGGAAAGAAAGAAAACTGACTCCATGTAAAATTTAGGGCACTTCACCTGAAGTAGTTCACAGATTCTTTGCCCTTCTCCTTTAGTTCACTTAATGGATTACCTGGAGATACTCTAATTTAAAGCACATAATAGCATCCATTTTTTTAACTGAATGTGAGTTGTCTTGTCTCACAGCACACCCAGCAAACAGATTTGACTGATGAAGGATTACATTTTTCTTGATATCAAAGTTCAGGTTTTTACAGGTTTGCTTGTGGATTTGGTGACCCAGAAAAGAATTTGTTATTTTCCTGTAATATGCAGTTCCAAAGATATTTCAGATGCCCGGGCTTTTTTAAGTTCTCCCTATTTAGATGATCAGATTTTGTAGGAAATTGCCAGTAGGTGGCCCTGACTGCTGCATTGTATCTGGCCTAAGTGCACAGTATCTGTGTGGATGATTATTTGGCAACACCTAAAAATCATTACTGTATTAATGCCAAGTGTAAGATAATTCCAAACTTAAATTATTAACATGTGTGTCATGTAAAAAAAGAAGGTCAAAAAGATTGAAGTCTTAGAGCGATAATCTAATGAGGGTATGATACTTTAAATACTTCTGAAATTATTTTGGGTTTTGATGCCTTCTTTGATGTATTTCTATTTTCTTTGATAGTCTTGGAGTCGTCCGCATTTAACAATTAAAGATTATGGGTCTGATCCATTTCAAAGATGCAGAAAGCTTACAGCTCTTTGGAACTTTTATGAGTGTTCCTACTTCTACAAAATCAGGTCCAGGTTTTTAAAAAACACATAGTCCTAATTTAAGAAAGCTACCAAGCAAATGCATGTTAATGATACTGGTACACCAGATTCTTGAACACATGATGTTCATAAGTGGAATAGAAAAGTGATAATGCAGTGTTTTAATTCATAACATAGATTTATTTTTGTTAAGAATTAAAAAGCTAGATACTACTTCTAAAAAGCAAGGATATGAAAGAAAATAGAATACAGTTTTCTGCAACATTATAAACAAATTATTGAAGATCATCTGCCCATTTGAGAAAAAAAGCCACTATTAACACTAATACAAGAAAGAATATTCTGTCTAATAGCATATATAATTTTAAGGAAGGAAGGTCTTCTTTGTACTTTTATCTTAATGACATTTTTGTTTCAGTTATGTTTCAATAATCAGCATGAAAAAATAAAAATATATTAAAATAGAAGTTTATTAAATAAAACTATTCTGTTTCAAACATATTAAATCAAAAAATGAAACTGCAACTAAGGAAAATTATTAAAAATAATTTTGGAAAGTAGATTGCCAAGTTAGAAGTATTTATATTTTCGTAAGCTTTATTATAGCTTATTGTATGTTCATCTTCTTTCAACCATTGCTGACACACAGACTCAGACATGAACTTGTAATATGGGTTTATCCCCTACATTGATTTCCCTTTTAATAGGGAAAAGGATAAAAACAATTTAGTGAATGCATAAATAATACAAATCATTTTAATTACAAGACATATTTATCCTTAGAAAGATACGAAAACTGGGCCAACTTTTCTGTAAATACAGATAAGAAAAAAATTAAATATATTTTCTTGGGAGATTATTCCTCATTGGAGAACAAATGTGGAAGGTTTAATCTCCAAATGAAGTGCTCTTAGGAGGTCACTCAAAATGTGTCTTGTTTATATAAATCAGCATCTGTCTTCGAATGAAGAGCCATAAGGATACCAGTGAACTTGGAACCTATAAATTTTCAAAATTGAAAGGTTAGATGACTGTACTCCTGAACCAGGAAGGCAGTATCATAAATTTAGAAAATATAAATAGTTCCCACTTTAATAAAGGCAGCTGATGAACAGTGTAATTATCAGTGTTTTAATATTTGGCACTGATTAAGTAATTCACTGCTTGACTTTTTTAGTCAGCCCTCACACACTCATTTCCATAGATACAGTGACTGTCCATCCAAGACTTTCATTTTCTGTCTTTCTAAGGTAGTAAATGGGAGTTCTTTACATTAACTAAGGATAAATTCTTCTGCCTAAGTTCTAGTCTGTGAATGACTAGCAAGACATATGTAACTTTATATTCTGGACCAGCACCTTGCCTTGAATACATTCAGCCTAAGGAATGGATTTGGTTTGAATAGAGACTCCCTATACTAAGACAAATAAACAAAAATATTTGTATTTCAGACTATGAAATAAGCAGCTTTGATACTTTAACTTTGAGCTAGAATTTGAAAGCAATGAGCTGATGGCAAAGCTAGGTAAAATGCCAATGAGGCAAAACCTGTGTTTTATGCAAAGTAAATTATAAACTTTGAATTTTAATTTAAATTTTAAAAATACTGCATGCAATGTACCAAATCGCTTGAAAGATGAATTGTTGAATATCCTATAACTTCAGTTTATAATGTCAAAACATGAGTGAAAACTTGGCACTTCTGATATCGCTGTCCCCACCCCTGCCATCCCTTTGGAGTTACTGAAGTTAAATAGTGAGCAAATGGACCTGATGTTAAGTTGTCTTTGGTGGTTCAAGTGTTCCTGCTAAAAACCTTCTAGTAGCTGCCATATTGACATATAACTGAGCAAAGAAGAATCTTTGAAAGAAAAACAAAAGGAATAATTAGCAAAAGGATGATAACGCAGTGTTATCTGAAATGACATCAAAGAGAAAAAATCCAAATATTTGTACCAACTAGAAAAGGAAAAAGTTTTCAAATGTCTCATAAAAGCCCTGAGTTGAAGGTGCTAAAAAGATTTAACCTAGAAAGTTTATGTATGAGGATAGAAAATAAAAAAATACTCTAATCCATGAATGTTGTCATGCAACAATGATGGCTCCTCTGTGCTCTCTTCCAATTCTGGCAGCCTCTTCCTGATGCTCCTTAGCATGCCTGTTATTCAGCAGAATGATCCAAAAACTGAAGGATCTCCAGAACTGGACATTTTGGTTTTCTTCCCCATAATGTCACTGTTTTATTCTCTATCTTTAGATATCATTTGTCATCTAAAAGTAGGTAGTAATTTCTGAAAAATGATATCATAGATGCAATTGCTTTGGAATCCAAATCAGAAATTGCCATTAAAATGTCTTAAACATCGTAATAGACCACATCAGTAAAAGACAGATAAGAGTAATAAGATTGCCATGTGTCAACTCTTGCATATAATGGTGATTTGTTTTTTTAACCTTACAGATTGCTAAGTAGAATTGTAAGTATAAATTATTGCATATTTTAATTATGGATATACCACAATAAGCAACATTCATGGCAGCTGTGACAAGCAATTTATGTATAATATATACTTCTATTTTAATTTCATAACAAAGGATAGCTTTATTTCCCAATAAAATAAATTTATTCAGAAGGCTGATATTACATCCCAAATGAGAAAACAAACCATAAAATTAAAACTAATATAAAAGTATTTCTTAAATATATCTAAAGAGATTTTAAATAGTTGGACTCTGCATGAAAATGAAGTAATTGCCTTTTTTATTTTCCAAGAAGTCATACGTTCCAAGTTTATCTAGGAAATCTTAAAGAAAATGTATTTTAAAATAATGGTGAAAGACAGGAGTATCTTCCTCTTCCTCCACAGGTAAAAAAATTTCTCAGCTGGATGCTACTTTAGATGAGAAATTACAGAGAAAAGACTTCACATACCAATGGCTTCATGAACAGCTTTTGGATTATGAAGCATCCAGTTCCAGAAATACAAAGTGGTGAGGTCATTGCCTTTAAATTAGATTTTTTTTTATTTTAAATTTATCTTGTAAAGTGAAACCGAAGTAAATGGTTCTAAAACAAACATGACTTTGCAGCTAGCAGACAGTACACCATATTTCTGGGTCCCAAATATGGCACCCTTTAGAACTGGCTTAGTAGTCATTGTATAGATACTTCCTCCACATTGAAATTGAAGTTATAAAACGTTTAGAATCTTATCATAAATAACTACTTAGATTTACTTTAGCAATGTAGTGGGTTTTAGACTGAAAAGAGTGTAGAAAAAAGTGCTTATTCATGATATATTTTATAATGCTATTGATATATATTACGGTTTTATGTAATTAAATCAACTGTAACATTAGCTACATTGTTAGATTTGATTAAGGAAGTAAAAAAATACTTCTTTTAGGTAAAGAGTGTGTATTTATATTTTGTCTTCAAAACATAAACCCAGCGTTTACATCTTTATACTGCACTGTACTAAAGTGTTGTAAACATGTTCCTTCTATGTTCAGTTTTGGTTATTAAACAGGTAAAATGTCAATACTATTAAGGAAAAGGTTCATATTGCCTAAACTAACATGAAGACATAGTAAGTGTATTTTGGTCATAAATTCAATATAAGGCATTAGTTATCTTAATGAAGTCATTAGTAGACACAATGCCAAGCATCTCTAAGAAAACCAAACAAAGTGTCTGTAGGCAAGCAATGGGTTTAGTATATTATTTTATCATTATTTTCATAAAAAATGTATTTGCAATTAAATGGGCTGCAAATTGTTCTGTCTTGTGCACAAAAATATGCCACATAACCTGCTTGTATCAGTGATTGTAGAAACTAGATGAAAAACATGTTCCTTAGGAAATATTTGCAGAAATATTTCTCTTTTAGTCGTGATTCATAATAGAGAAATACTCAAAGTGTTTGTTTAAGATAATTTCCATGACTTTTAAATTGAATGAAAATACTGGAATACAACAGGTAATAATGTTTGAAAGTAAGACACAGAATTTTATAAAACAATTTTCTTAAATATTATTGTGCTACCTCTGCAGGTGTATGCTATGCCCTAGTATTTGTACTGACTTTTTTAAGGATCATGATATCTTCTTTTAATGTGCCAAAAGTCCAACTGATGTCCATTCAAACTTCATTGGTAGACAATTTAGAACAGCTTATATATTTTTTCAGCTGAAAACAATTTTATTCCTACAAAAAGGAATATGAAAACTGACTTTTCTACAATTTATGTCAACGCATACAAAAAGTCATGCTGGTTAAAATAGTTTGACTTAATATACTATCATTTGAATAAACAATTGTTAATTAGTTTTTAAATCAAGTACAAAAAATTAATAGTAATTGCTCTGATACTTTATCAGTTAATATTAATTTCCCTGATACATCTTAATCATGAAATTATTTTAAATAATTAGGCAAGATTGTTTCCTGAAAAGGATCTGTGCAGGTATTTTAGTGAGCCCAGTACAGTGGGAGTTACTGAAATTTCTATTCTACATTTTTCCCAGCTGTCGTTTTTTGCCTGAGTTAGATCCTGCAATATGTGACAACAGACAAGTACAGCTTGTGGTAAGAATTTGTTTCTTTGTAGGATTTTGCAGAATCCAGGTATTTTCAATCCTTATCTGGTGTAAAAACAGGATACTTTTTGGTTAATATAATTCAGTAGTGTTATCTCTGTTTGGCAATTGAGTCATCCCCTGATGGAGATCAGAAGAAAATATTTTAGCAAAAAACCCCATGTAGGTGCTTTGGGTTCTAGCATCATGATCTGACACTGAGTTTGTTTTTAAGATATCAAATGCTACTGTGTGTTTTTTAAAGCTTCTAAATCTGCATTTTCAAAAAAAGTTGAAAAAAATTAAATATGGTTCAGTACCAACTACATTATTTACTGAAAATGTGTATGCTTGTAAATTAAACAACTTTATATATTCTCAAATTCTGTATATAGCATACCTAAATCATTCTAATATGCTTTCAATTTCATTTATTGAAATACAGTAAGTTGGAATTGTATATTAATATGTTGACGTTATTGAAAGCATTCAATGAAGTCAGACTTACTCCTACTTTTTTTTTTATATTTCTTTACATCTTAAATGCCTTCTTCTCTTTTCCTCATTCACTCTTTTTGCAGCATTTTCAAAAATTGGATTTTCTGAAACAGGTAGTCATGTAAATTGGCAGGAGGGGAAATATGAGCAATTTAACAATTTGAAGATTTACAAAATTGAAAGACTGTGTCAGAGATAACCAAAAATTCCTTTAATAGCAAGCAGTTGTGATGCCTCCAGGCCAATGCATTCTCACTCTATTTCTATATATATAGACTTTACATTTTAATGCCATATTAGCAATATTCTTATTGAAAAAATTTTGTGCAGTGTAAAAAATGGGGCAAAATTTTAGAAGCTAGGCAGAATTAGTATTTCATACTCATATACATGATGCAAAATATTGCATAAAAAGTATTTCCCAGTTAGATTATGTGTCATATGCCTCATTTTGTTCTCTGATCAATCTTGCCCCTATCTAGCCTCTTCCTTCTTTAGCTCCACAACCTATGCAATTTGCATGTTTTGGAAATGATTCCATAAACTCCCATAAAATTCACCTTGGAAAAGAATTATTTTAAGTCTTACATGTTACTATTACTGTTTTCTTTAAGACAGATTTTTTCAAGTATTTTTCTCTGGCAAATGTGTCCAATTCTTCAGTTCTTCTAAAATCGAAAGGGCTGAAATAATGAACCAACTGACTGTTGTAGGGTTTGATATGTGGAGTCTAAAGCAGTAATTTGAGCAAATCATAATTTAATAATGTTATCTAAATTATATATGATACAATTATTGGTAAGCATAAGTGCACATAGGTAGATTGTATGTTATTTACACTAAGCAGTTCTCTCCACAAAACACTGCTGCAATCCCACAATAGCATTATGTGGTGTGCCCACATAACTGGCAAAGTTATGGAATTGTCACAGCCTGTGCCACATAATAACATAACTGTTCCACATGAGTGAAATACAGAGAAAAATGCAATAGAGGGTTCAAGAAATAGAAAATAGAATAAAATGTATCTCTAATGCAGAAGGCAGTACTCTACAGGAAGTGAAATAATGGTGTGGTTTGTACACACAGATGGCTGGAGAATTTTGGTTTTAAAATTTATGTGAGTTCTCTCTTAAAGGTTGAAATGTGAACATGCTCCTACTGTTTTGGCACAGTAGCTTACTTAAAAGGTATGAAATCATGATAAAAATCAAGTTAAAAGCTGCAATCATTATCAAAAAATTGTTGTAAACTGAAAAAAAATGGAAAATATATATTAAAAGCAAAGAGAGAGGGAGGAAGCATTAGGAGAGGAAAGCATTCCTGGGCATTTCCAGTAGTTTATTCCTATGCCATATGATTGAAACAATGAAGTTTTCTGATGTGCTAGACATTCCCTGCTTGTTATGTGTTCCATAAGCCTGCATCCTGAAAGTTTCATATAGTTTTCTAAATGATATTTGTGGACATTCCAGTAAATTAAGACTTTCTTTTTCATGGATACAAAATTGCATTTCAGTGGTTACATATAAACAATGAAGTCTTCTCACTGGGGATTATTGCTTTGTAGTAACCTGCTGTAAATCTAAGACTTTATTATGTTAATCTTAGTAATTTTGATGATTTTTCTCATTAGTAATACCATTGAAGTGCTTAGGAAGGCATGCTTACAGTTACAATTATTTTAAATGAATATAATTTTGTGGAGTAGCCTGTAGGATAGACTTCCTGATTCTTCTTGTGTGAAGTTTAAGTTACCTACAGGGTTAACCCCTTCACTATTGATCAGTATCTTCAATCATTTATATGTAACTTGAATTCAGAAGCACCTTTTATCTCTGAAGATGACAGAACATCTTGATAATTTTACCTGGAAATAGACAAATATACAAATGCAAAGCTGTGTTCAAGGCAAAGATTCCTCCTGATTGATATTAATTTTCAACTAATTAATAAGAAAGATTTGTGGTAGTAAAAAAAATGGCAGCAAGTCTGAAGAGTTAACTATGGTGATCACTACAGATGGAAGTCTAATACTACAGTCTAAAAAAAACTGTGCCAGTATCTTAAATTTCTTCCAAAATCTGGTTCTAAATCATAAGCAAAAAAAGGGAAGATTTTAATTAGCTACAGAGGACTTTCAATCAGCTTCTTTAAAAAGCCAAATTAAGTTTTCTCCAGTGATTAATACAGCCTTAACTATTAGTCTGACTGTAATTGGGTGAAAACATTTATTTGAAATAAAATAACAAATATTTTACATCAGAGATCAAGATAGCCATAGTAAAATCTAGCATAAAATCCTGAATATCATTGTCTACAAGATGATGAAGCCTTAGTTTCTGTGATGGTAGGGATTGGATAATAATACAATGGAAAAGTTAGCTGTATAAAATTTGTGCCCTCATGGCCACATTAAAAAGACTTTTGTTGTGTGTTCAGTGAGATAGAAATAAGGATGATCATTTCCATTGGTTTGAATCTCTTTGAGCATCACAATCATTGCATTATTTCTACTAATGAAAGACTAAAAGTTTTCAGTTTAAAGATTTTGAACGTAGGAAGCTCTCACAAGCTTAAAGCAACTGTAAATACTAAGGTCAATAAAATACAAACAATTGGCAGGATAAAACATTTTTTTTCAAAGTTGCTTGGCACTGCTGTGGAAGAGAAAATAAAATATTGATGTTAACAGCAATAATAAAGACTAGCTGTGCAAAGCAAAACTTTAAATTCCTCGTCGTTAAACCTATAAAAGGTAAGCATCAGAGAGCAAGGGATAAACTTTCTGTGCGGACACAAAGGGAATGCAATCACTAAAGAAGAGTGTAAAATCTCTGTATCTTTAGAGGTTTGGTTTGAAAATGCTTGGACTTTTTAATGAATTTTACATTAAACAGTGGCTGAGTAAAGACAAGGAAATGAAACAGGTCTCCATTTCATCTGAGTTCTCTAAGTTAGACTTGACTACAAAGCCTGTCTGCATTGGTGCAGTGCTGCTTTTGGTACAGTGAGGTAGTTTGAACAGGAAGTCTGGAAATTGTCTCCTCCAGAATGGCCTGCAACTTCATAGTAACAGCACTTTGCTGAGAAAAGGGGAGCTGTGGGCTTTATGCCCCTGAGGAAGGAGTTGAGACCCAGTCTCTCGATACCCAGTTGAGCAGTCTTGCTACTACAATGTTAGGCAAAAGTTTCATGACATTACCACTAGCAGTCTTTTCCTTTTCTGTAGTTTGTTTTGTAGTTTGTTTTTAAAAAAGAATTACCCAGTTAGACACCTGGTTCTGAAAGATACCTAGCTCTACAGCCCAGAGAGAGGAAAGACTGAATCTGCTTTGCTGGACTTCACTTCTGAAGGTCCAAAGTCTAGAGGAGTAAATCCTTATGTTCAGTACTTCCAGCCGACTGACTCGGGAATGCTGGGAATTTTGTAGACTGCTCATCAGCAGTGTCTGATTTTTTCCCCATCATTGTTACTGGCCCTCAGTATCTTTTTACTGTTAGAGGCTGCTTTTGTTGCTGAATAGCTTTTCGTTTCATTCTTCAGTAAATGTGAAGTTGTTTCTGCAAAAATAACAATCTGCAATTTGCAGAGGGAGGTATCTTCCCGGTCGGTTTTTAAACTTTGCCCTACATGTTCCCAAAACAGCAATGCTAAAATGAAACACGATTTTCATTTTTCTCTTGTCATACTTGTGTGCAGGTAACATGCCTCATGTCAAAACGTACCACCACTGGATGTCAGAAGTTTATAATTAATATAATACTCTTGCCTAAAGTATAATTAAAATGCTGTCTGATGGTTATGGTTAATTAGCAAAAACCTTAAAGATTAAATTACTCACTGGGCCCATGACTGATTGAAGTGATATGTGTCCTGGATAAAGCATAAATATTGCAGGAAATAATCCAATATGACATCTCTGGCATTCAACTATAACTTAAATTATAGTCTGGTCAGTAAATGATCTTAAGCTGTTTAAGGTTTCATCAACCCTCTGCGAGATTGATTTTCTTCAAAATTACTGTACTAAAATGTTTTCTTTTGTTGTTGCATTGACTCAGATCACAAACCACAATTTTAAGATCGGCTCTTATTTACAAAAATGCTTTGACATAGTGCATTTGTTCAGCCTAGGCAACAAAAAAGGATTGTGGTATCATTTTGAAGAAGGTTGTTTGACAGACCCTGTTTGTTTATTTGGAGTAATGTGAGCTACATTCAGAAAATGTTATATTTTGTTTCATGATTGTGTACATTCTCTCCCACTGCTTCCAGGCAAGCTCTGTAAGCAGAGAAGACATGGATTTAGACCTTGTTTCCATGGCCAGTGGAAGTGCTTTGACTGAGAACAGAGAAAAAAATAAGCCGCCACACAGACACTCAGCAAGATCCTCAAGTAAGTTATGGTTCTTTTCAGTATCAGTATTAAAGATCACTTTAAAATGCTAAGTAGAACTGAGCATGCTTGGAATCCTTAATAATACATGATGCTTATCTTTCTGTTTCTTTTTTGTCTAAAGCCTTTTCATACATTTACTACAGTTCAGTTTAAAAACTGTGATGTCAATAGACTTTCCTCTTGTGATTTTAATGGGAAGTCCCCTGTGATGTCTTCTCATGGCTGAGTCCTGAGAAGATTTTCTTTTCCCTTAAGTATGAAAAAGATTTGGTTTTAATCTTCCTCTTATTTTATTTCCAAAAGAGCTTTGAAAAATGCATGTTTTGTTACCTGAGCACCAGAACACATATCACCAATCAAGGCAGAGATTTCTGTCATGTTGATTACCAGTCGTGCAGTAGTTTATGATCCCACTGAACTTATTATACCTCAGTATTAGAGGAGCCTTTTAAAGCCTTATATTTTTACCATTCTAATACCATAGAAGGTAACAAAAGACTCTATATATATATAAAAAAATTCTTGAATGTCATAAAATTATGGAATTTTAAGTTTCGTGTCTTATTTTGTGTAATATAACTGAAGAAATTTTAATATATTTCTGAAATATGACATACTCTATTTTTCTATTTGTGTACAGTGTTTTTTTCAAATAAATAAAAACCTAAACCCCCCAAAAGCACATTACGGAAAATTTAAGCTGTATTAAATTAACTTGGCAAAATTATCAAAATTCCTAAAACTTTTTAAGTAGTGAAGTTTCTTGAAATGTTGTCAAAATAGTGATCAGGTATTTAATATAATTTATATATATAAATTTCTGGATTTCCTTTTTGATTATGTTTTCATATATACTGAATTTCCACTTTCAATTTAAAAATTAAAATTCAAGAAAAACATGTAAAAATACTTGAAATCTCTATTTTTTTGACATACTTTGTAACGGCTTTAGAATGAAGATTTATTTACATTACTTCACCACAAGCAAAAAATATAGTGACTCAATATGTTTGTGCTTATTGAATTGTTTTACATTCCTAAAATTAGATTACATAAAATTTATCGTCATAGTCTAAGTTAATTGTACCAATGGAAAAAAACCCATAATTCTGTCTTTGTGCCTGCCATCTTAGAAAAAAATGAATTGTGTCCTTAGTTTTCTTGTTTCTCTCCATTGGCTAGTAATGAAGCCACACCATTTAAATTAGATGAGATTCCTAACTGCTAAGATCCTGAATTTAGGTGAGATAACTCTAAACTACTGATGTCAATGACAAAATTATCATTTTATTCATGTATCCAGAATAGAATGAGTCTGTATCTTGAATAATTGAGTTAAATAGTATACACTGCATTCCTATTAGTGTATAACTGTTGTTTAGGCTGTAACCTATATTGTAACTCCATCCAAAAATAAATTAATATGAACTCTTGCCTGTGTGAATCTTGGAGAATGGGTTTTTCTTGAGAAAATAAAAAAAGTGCCATTGCATTATGCCTTCAAGAAGGAGAGATTAGGAAGGGAGCAGGAAAGAACAACCAACTGGCAGAGTGATAAATGTGAGGGAGCGGGGATGGAGAGACAGAGAGTTTACAATGTCTGCTAATATAGGTATGCTTTCAAAAAATACATCTACTGTGCCATACCTACGTATTCATTCTTATTTCAGTAATCCAGGAACTAAGGAAAAAAAAGCCCAAGTCTTATGTCTTTTTGAATATGTTTATGCATATGTGTCTTTATAAATATTAGCAGCGTGGACTTAAGAAATTAAACAGTGATGATGCATTCAATTGTGTCACTTCTGATATATAAAATCACATATTACTGTCACCTTTTTACATTTCATACGCAGTTTAGAAACATGTTTATTACATTATTTCTCTTTGCCAAAGTCTGTTGCTTTTCAATGATCAGAATAAATCATTAGCCCCATGATATCTTTAATCTGAAAACATTATAAATTTGCCTTTGCTAGGAATATATTTGTTATAGAATGCTTTCTTATTCTATAGTGTCTCTTGGTTTTGCCTTCTGAAATAGTAAATGAAGTTGCCTAGGAACTGTTTCAGTGATTTAGTAGGTGTGTTGCCTTTGAGTTAACCTGAAGTTGTATTAGATTGTTATAAAGATGCTGTGTCCTTAGAAGTCCTGTCATTTCAATAAATTCTTAAATCAAGCTCTTGTACCATTTTTTCAGAAGATCTCAACCTCAATGATTTGACAAGCTTTATTAATAAAATATTATTGAGTTCACTTTCCAACATCCATAGTTGTGGCTGTTCCTCAGAATTCAATTATTGTTAGGAATCAAGAGCTGTTATTTGGGAGTATCATACACGTTCCTTATATATGACTTGTAATTTAGAAATTGTATCAATAAATTGTTGAGATCTTACCAACTGAAAAGTAAAGTCTAGAAATACAAAATAATGGATTCTTAAATATATTTACTAAAAAATCCTGCTCAAATTCATGTGATACGGAAATAAAATACTTTTTATATATATATAGGGAAATGTATGAATTATCGTGTCTTTGTTAAGACAAAACATACTACACTTCAAAATTATTATCTTTTAATTTACAGGGGATTTTAGAAAGGCTAAGTCAAGATTTTAAGAAATATTTTGTGAACTTCCCAACTTTTATGTTTTTTCTATAGATTTTTTTCCAATGGCAGGCTCTTTGAATTCTGAATTAAAATATTTTAAGTTTTTTAAAAACCAAATTTCCTATTTTTTCTGAATTGGATGGGATAGATTAATCCTAAACTAATTTAATTCTGTTCCTTGACAAAGCTAAATTAATGAAGTATTAAAGGAATGCTTTTAACATAGAATATCTCAGTTTAAGGAAAGCATTTGCTTACTTAAAAGTATTTGATTTGCTTCCCTGTTACATGTTCAAAGGGAAAACTAACTGTTCATTAAATTGACCAAATGTTTAAAAACATGTATAACCTAAAGAAAGAGTAGCCATTGTTCACCCGGAGTAAATAGTTATCTGTCTAATTTATGACTTTGCTTCTGTTAATGGCCAGTATGTTATGATCTAAGAACATACTTATATTATGTTCCAGAAGGAATATAATATTCCTTCACAGTTATTGCTTTGTGCTCCGTAGTAACTATTTTTTCTTTTCTATTTCTTGAGGTTATTTTTTGGGGTGGGGCTGGTTGGGGGGCAGGGGGCCTGAGCATTCTTTGCAATTTTTATTAACTCCATAAACATTGGTGTGAATTTCTGGTTGTATTTTTTGTCTTAATTCTTTTCTGAACACTAGTACTTTAGTCAGCATGAAGTTGCAAGATAGGCATAGAAATATTTTGCAAGATTTAGAGGATAAGCATTTTCTGTACCTAGCTAGAGAGTATGGGTTTTTTGCATATCCTAATATCTAATTTGTGAGTATGACGATCAACTACCTTCTATCATCCTAATCTGTTTCTGACTGACCAGTGTTGGACATATAGATGAGTCTCCTACATATTTTACATTTTCTGTCATCATAATTTTGTGGGGTTTTTTTCTCTGCAAATTTAAACTTCATTTGCCTTATATTTGCCCTGGGAACTGCAATCTCCTGACCAAAATTTGAAAGTGAAATGTAATGGGAGCTGTGCCTCTAACTTTTATTTGAAATACTGCCCAGAATTCTTAATTCTCCTCTTCCCTGAATTTGAGCTTTTCAGGAAGCCTCTGATATCAGTAAAACTGCTTTCCAGGAAAACAAATTAAATAAATTAAAACCTGAACCTTGTAATTCCTTTATTACCCTTAATTCAAAAAATGGACCCATGTATATTTCCACTAAAAAACATTTATCAGTTCTAGTTCTCCAGTAAATTCACTCTTAATATTCTGCAACTGAGTGAAAATAAATTAATGTCGTTTAATTATACCTTTCTTACAGTGAAGTCTTCCAACTTAGAAAAAAGCACAGTAGCTTTTATTTCACTTCCTTTTTAAATCTTGCTCAATTCTTTTTGCTCTTGACAGAGCCCCCACCTTGATTTTTTTGCCTCCCTTTCTTTCATGAGAATTGTTAGAAACCCTTCAACTTTGTTATAAGCGGTGTTTTATACAGCTTCACATTAGAAAATTCCTGCTTTCCTGTTTCTTTCTTCTTAGCATCACTATTGTCTATATATTCTAGTTCAAGGACTCCTGTCTTTCATTTAGGATTTGTAAACTCTATCTGTGTAATAAGCATCTCATTTTTAAACACTCTCTGAATTTGCTCATATTTTACCAAGGGGTTTCTTGTGCATATTTCTTTCATACATATGTATTTTTCTCTGTGTTGGTTGACTATCAAACAACATATACCTAATCTTTTTGAACAGTCTACAGAATGGCATCTTAAAAGATGCTGCTTAATTGACTTTGAGGTTGCATATTAAAAAATTACCTAAATGCAGATTTTAAAGGCATGTAGAACTTGCTTTCATTGAATTTAACAGGCTAGGGAGAAAAAATAATACAAGAGCTCATGTAATTTCATCATCTGTCCTTCCAATTATGAAAAAAATTCAAGAACAGATATACAGAGGCCTATTCTAAATTTTAAGTGCTTAATTTTACCAGCCTCATACTCTTCTACTAGGGTTTGGGAGTTCTTCAGTGTGGATTTTTTTTATAAGAGGAACTAGCTTAAAAAAAAAATTCCAGTTCGAGACATTGGCTTATAGTTCACTTAAATATCCATTTAGAACCATGGAACCATTAGATCAACAATAAGTATTTCTGTCCTATGATTTGAGTAAATAATAACAGTTTTATGTTTCCTTTGCTGTGGGATGTTTTTAAGTAGATTCAAAAATATTCTCAAGTCAGTTCACTGAAAGGCCCAGTAGTTTATGTTTGGCTCCTTCACAAGATCGTTGCACTGGATGGTAAAGATGTGTCTGTAAGATCTTCTTTTCCAAGGCACTCTTACTTTCCTTGCTTTTTCCTTCTAATTTGTCTCTTTATCATTGCTGCTTTTTCCACAGCTGTGCTCTGTAATCCTTTCTTTTACAATGAGAGGACCTTCTTTCTCTCCTCCAATTTATTGCAGCCTAAGCTTTCTCTCCCATCCACTCTTCTTTCCCACATATGCCATCAAGTCTTCTGTTTGTTTCTACAGATCCCGGTCTGATTACTTTTTTCCCCTCTCACTCTCTGTTTCGTTTTGAATCCAAATTATGCCTGACATTATTCCTCAGATTCATCATCTTCTAGTTTAGACTTCCTCCAAATATGGCCTGGATTAGTGTACTGTTTCGGCAGATCTTAAGTCCAGTCTCTTAATGCACTTATTCTTTGTGTTCTTTCTCATTATTACCTGTATTTTTACTTCTCTTAATTATGTTAATTATGAGAGTTAGGAACCATCTAGTGCCCCATAATCCATCTTCTTTATTCTTACAGTTTCCCTTTGCCAATTCACAGTTTTCTTCTTGTCCATGTTTTTCTCCCTGCTCTGTGTCAGTCTCTTTGTCAAGTCCTTCTAGTCTCTTGTGCCAGCTGTGCCAGGACATTATTTACCAAGTTATCTTTAGCTCTCTCACCTTGATTCTGAATCAGTCTCATTTCTCTCTCAGATTTTAGTTGCAGCCCTTTGCCTTTTCTCTCAGTCTTCTTCCTGTAGGAGTTTTGATTCTTACCCTCTCCGTGGTTCCTCTCCTCCATCATAAACAGCATGAAACAAGCAGGCTTTTAAGTTCCCTGACTTAGCACCATTATCTTTAGGAACAGCCTTGCTTAGGTCCATGTAATGTCATGGAAAAGCGTGTTTCCATACTGACTGGTATTTTAGTGAAAATAGACTAAAAGATCAATCATTCCTTCTCTGATCATGGAAAAAGTTCAATTCATATATGCTTGATCCAAATTTGGATGTATCCTAAAAGGAGGGCACTGTTATTTAGTAGATTTCAGATCTGTCTGCAAGGGCAGCCTAAATATTTTACATATTTTCTTAGAAGTGACCAACCTTTTGGAAAATTTTGGGCAGACACTCAGTTTCATCCTAAATGGTCAAAATTGGGGAAATAGATAAGGAGCTGGAACACAAAATAAATATTGGGCTTTAATGAGCAGCGGTGCTGAAATTCTTTTTTGTAGTTAGAAAAGAGTTGTATTTTATGGGAATGTATTTGAAGCACTATGTTTATTATGTTTATTTTAATTGTGTGAAGTGGTAGTTAATAAATGTTTATAATATATTCTTGTACATTGTTATCTCTTTCAACTCCATGTGACTGAGTCACATTTTAGAGTTCAGATTATTCAAGTATGTAATTGTCAGCATGATCTTGTTAGAAGAGCATCAATCTTTGGTAAACAAAGAAATTTAAGTTCATTGTTTCTATAAAATTTTAGGACCAGTCTCTAGTCCTATCAGCATGAAGTCATGAAGATTTACAAACAAAATTTACCATTTACTTTAAAAAAAAATCATGAGTATGGTGTTTTTTCAAATCTTCATACAAAAAGGACATATATCTTTACATACCACGCAGTATTTCATATAAATGGATCCCCAGACTTGTCAATCCTATTTAAATTTTTTCTTAAAATTAATAAATATAATGTAAAATTGCAGCACAATAACTATGCAAACAATAAAACTAAAAAAAAAAAAAAAAAAAAAAAAACACACAACTTTAAGATAGCCCTAAGTAGCATTATTAAAAAGTTAAACCTTTCTGATATTTTAGCATTTACCTTTTTCACAGACCTGCTGAACCTACCTTCTTTCCAGAGCTTAAATTGATGTAAATGCTTTGCTGCTATGCATTCGTTCTGGTCACTTTCATTAAAATGTTGAGGTTTTTTTCTCCATGCCTTCTTATGCTGTATTTGCTTTTAAGTAATACAATATGGTAAGGACTTTGGAATAAATTATATCTCCAGACATACAATGTTAGTGGATCAATAAATGTCCTATGACGTTTACTATGCATCATAAAATTTCTATCATAACCCTTTTAACAAAGCTTTTCTTCTTGGACACCAAGAATTTCATTCAAAGCATTTTACATATTGCATTACTTATCAAAACAGTGGATATGTAAACCTTGACATTTGTTAAAAGACCCAGGCTTTAACAAAAAAAAGACCAGAACAAATTGATAGCAGAAAACAGATTAAACAACCAAAAAGTGACTGCTTGGAAATAGAAGCATGTGACATTATCCCAAGACGAGCTTTCAGCACATACTCAGAGTAAGTTTTAGCTATATGGAGGCATCTAAATGTCTCTCAGACTTTACTGGAGCTTCATATATTAAGTTGTTACAAGTAAATTAATGTACAGTAAATAAGTGTTAGAGCCTGTCTTCCAAAGCCTGCTTTAGTGTAGCAGAAATTAAATTGCTTTTCTTGGCTAAGATTTGTTCCCACATCAGTTGGTATTAGAATAACCATGTACCCTGTTAAATTATACTTAATATACTTGCCAGGTTCTATTTAATTCTAGTACAAGTAATGGTAATAATAATAATAATAATAATTTTCAAAAATATCAGTACTGTATATAGTAAACCAAAAGTAATTGTTCTAATTTAGTTTTAGTAAACATGTTAGCTTATATTTAATATATACACCTAATTCTATTTAGTAAAGATACTAAATATAGTATCTTGAGATGCTGTGAATCTTTCTATTGTTGCCTTTGGGCAAGGCCCACTACAAATACACTTAAAGAACATAACATGAACTAAAAGTATTGTGATTATGCTTACAGTTATTAATAAATCACAAATACACAAATCAATGTGTGTATTTATGCATATTAATGAAATATATGCCTCTTTATAGCAAAATATGACTATGTCATATATGTCACATTTATTTTACCAATTAAGAAATTATGATAGCAGTAATGTGATTCACTCACATGCTAGTATTCTCTTAATTAACTCACAAACACAACCATTCATTTGCAAGATACATTGCAGAGGGGAAAATGGAGACATTGCAAATCCAAGCATGCTGTAAAAGTGTTCACATCATTAGTAATGCTGTAAGAGAAATATGTAAGGTCCTTCAATAAAATCCCCAATATAAGAGAAAAAATATAATGAGGATTCATTTTTATATGTTTTGAGGGTTTTCAGAAAGTTAGGGTTATTTTCTGGTTTGTGACTTTTTTTTTAACAAGACTGTTTTTAAGGACTATTTCTAGATTCAGCCTATCAATTCAAAGTGCCACTGTCATCCCTTACCAGACTCTCTTGTCTCCTCTCATTCTCTTGATCTTCACAAAATTCTAACCATTTCCTAATGGAGGTGTCTTTATTGAATATTTCTGAAGAAAAAAAAAATGCCCGTTTGTAAATCAGAATCAGAAAATCTTTTGTAAACACAGGTATTGACAACAAAGTTACTGAGTTTTTTTCGTTTACACGCAATTTTTTTTTACTTCTTGCAAAATTCTACCTTGATGCTCACTTTACACTTAAGTGCAAAGCTGCTCTTACTTGAGCACATGTGAAATACTCATACCTAGATTTTCACTGGAATGGCAAAAGCCATGAAATAAAAGTGAGCGTGTTAATTTTTGGGCATATGTACGATCAATCAGGTAAGTCCCATATTTGCAACACATTCCATTCATTATTGGATTAGATATTAGGAAAAATGTTTTCACCGAAGAGGTAATCAAGCATTAGAACAGGCTGACCAGAGAAGTGGTGGAATCACCATCCCTGAAAATGTTCAAAAAACATGTGAATGTGATGCTTAGAGACATGGTTTAGTGGTGGATTGGGCAGTGCTGAGTTAATGGTTGGACTCCATGGTCTTAGAGGTCCTCTCCAGCCTTCATGAATCTATTATTCTATTCTTATTTTTCATTAATCTTGCTGTTTGGTCATGCGTTAAACTCTAGGAGAAAGAACTGCAGCAAAACCCTTTCTCATATTTGACTAAAACTTTGATTATACCTTTGCTTTAGGACACAATTTTTCAATCATAAATAATATTTAGCCACTAGCAGTTACAATAACCACGAGTGTAACATCTGAGAAATAGCTGTGATCTGAATAGGAGTAAGCAAACTGCATTATGCTGGTGTGATTTATCTGTCCTTGAGAACTCTTCTTCAGGGAATAGTCTTTTGGTACTCCATGCCAGCTCTGTCTTTCATCACTCCACCACTGATAACTGGAACAGCAGCATTGATAACATTACTCATCTCGTAGTAGATATTTAGTAGATATCAAAAGTGATTTATCAGAAGTGCAAACATGATTATAGTCGTTTCAAAGATGGAAAGATGGGACATACAAAGGGAATGATTTACAGTGATTTACATTACAGTGATATTTCATTCCAAATTAGTTGATCTTTCTCTACAATGGCTTTATTTTCTTTGGCTGAATTGTGCTGAGAACTGTGTAAAGGGAGGAAAGAAAGAATACAGAGTTAGTCTGTGCTTCAACAGGTCACAACTGTATAATAAAGTTTAAAGCAGGAAGTCTAATGAGAGCAGATTTTAAAAAAAAAGAGACCCATGACTATCAGACTTTGGGACAGCCTCTGATGTATTAAACCTGCATACAGCAGGTCTTTGGGATTTTTTAATGGAACAATAATACATATTTCATACTGATGTAAGGACAATATATTCCTTCCAATGCATTGTATATAATTACAAGTGGAGAGGCAAAAACCCTACATGTACAGATTACTGAAATCCATAATGAAAATACTATTTACCAGTGCCCATATGTTCATAAATAAGTGAGGACATTTGTTAGTCCAGAAATAATCCAGATCAGGCAATTAAGATTAGGTTGACTGTCTTCCTATATTGACTCTATCACTACTAGACTAGTTTTCAAATTCATTATTGATAGGCTCTTTCTAACATCTGTTTTTATTCTCTTTTAAAAATAATGTAATAAAATGTATTTTTTGTCAAAATATACCAAAAAAAATGTATGTCTTCTTTACCCAAATTGTGATACCATGTTGAAGATGAGTGCACAGACAAAGCATAAGTTAGCCACAGTTTTGTTTTCCACTTTAAATATGCAATAGCAATTTCCTTTTCATTTTTATTTTAACAAAATTTTCCAGTCTTAATTATTTTTGTTGTTTAACGATGTTTTCAATTTCATAAAATATTTCTTGAAATTAAAGGCATGGAATTTAAAAATATTATTACCATGTTAGATTTATTTCGAAGTTTCATTAATTAACCACTTAATTTACTAATTTGAAGGTATCAGTCTTCAGTGAATATGCTATGGTTCCCAGGCAAAATAATTAATGGAAAACTTACTGTTTGATTAAATATTTTCTTTGCTCTTTAACAAAAGCCTTTGTGTACTAGCCCTTCTGCTACCATTTGAGATGTTAAATAAAATAATCCAAAGGGAAGGAAACTAGGAATGTTGTAAGGGCAAAATATCAGAATTTTAAATCTTTAGGAGATACATCTAGAATAAATTATATATTTTAAGAAAAAAAACCAATTGGCTACATCTGTAGAGCCATAAGAAGATGAATGGAGATAATGTTAAAAATACTTGAAAGCTCTTGGTTGCCAAAAGAGAGAGCTGTTTATTAAGATACATTTACAATAATTTAAGAATTCATAAGAAAGGGAACTGTAGGCTGGGAAAACCTCCTGACATTTAGATCTAGAAGCCAACAGGAAGGCATCCATGAGAAAACAAGGAACTTTTACTCTTTGAAATTTATAGCTATTTTTTATATATTGGTACATAGAATGATGTTCACTTTTTTGTCACTATGTATTCTGAGAAATTTAATTTTTCTATTGAGCAGTACTAAAAAGTTAAAATATCAAAAATACTGAAACTATGTAGGTAATAATATTTCCCTTTGGTAAGTGGCAAAAGTTGTTCATAAAATATGCATTTGATAAGCTAGCATGTTAATTTTTTATATTATATATATATACTCACAGACATGAACTGCTGTATTGTGAACATCATATCATTCTCTTGTGAAGTTTGGGTTGTCTTCCACAGATGTTTTCCTTCTTACACATGCCAAAGAAAGATATTATCAGGTGTAAAATGTTCATTTATTTTAAATAAATATTATACCTTTCGTCATGCCTACTGGTTATTTTATTAAAATAACTGTCTGAAGAGTTTTTAGAAGCTATTGTCTAAATTACTCAAGCATCTGTATGAATGACAATGAAAGTGATTGTTTCACATATTCCTATGTGTTCCTAAATTTTTCTGTGGCATCATCCAGCATTTAAGTATTCCTGAGCTTTGAACAAAAGAAATCTTTTTTTTTTAATTTGGTCTAACATAACCACAAAAACTTGTTAATTAGATATATCTTCTGAACTAGTTCTTCATCCACTTGAAGGATGAGTTTCTGTGTCAAAAGCATTGAGTATCTCTGTAAGTGTTTAAGTTCAAAACGGATGGATAATGACACTTCTAAAAATAAGATAATTTTGGTTAGTAATTTTACTGTCTTTTTGGATGAGTTAATTTTTTTAAGTACTGCCTTATTAAACTGCTTGTGTTACTTTTAAATGGTGAGTGATACATAACTAAAAAAATTGTGTGCTTTCTAATTGCACCTAGAAATATTATTGTCTTGAAAAGAATATGGTACAGTGAAATTTAGGGCATTTTGGTTGGTTGGTTTTTAATTTCATGTCTGTTTTGTTGTTTAGAAAAGAATATTTCTACTCCAGAAAAATCATGTTTGAGTCCATCTCATACAGAACGGATATCATTTCGAGACCATCCAGTGCAGCTAAGTGGAGGATGGGGAGCAGGCAAAAAAAGGCAAAAGCTTAAAAATATTAGCTGAATGTTGGAAATAACTAGTTGATTTAATCAAACTCAGCCAGCATATGGAGATCTGTTTCTTTTTAAGCCTCTGAATATCAGTTGTTGGATTTTCATTTATTACCAATAAACCAGTTTCAGTTAACTACTTTTGACTTATTTTATTATACATGGTTACGGTGGTTGGGGTTTTGTGGGATTTTTTGTCAAAGTATTTTATACCTGTCAGTAAGTTATCATAGTTTGTGTTTTCAATTGCTTATATGTTCATGTGGAATAGAATGCAGAACTGATGAACTCAACAAGGTTTGTTGTACAGTGACTAAGTTTGGGCTTGCTTATAAGAACTGGATGAGAAGTCCAAGTGTAATAAAGGTTCATGTTCATGTGATGTATGTCACATATTGAAACACTGAATTATCATTTTCTCACAAAATAAAATGCATGCTTGCAAAGTGTGTTGTGAGGTATAACAGGTGGCAATGCCATTCTTAGAGAAGTCTGTTTGGAATACTTTACTAAACCAGTATACAAATGATGAGCATGCACTTTCCTTTTATTAGGAAGATGAGTAGTCCTCTATCTAGATCTTTCATGATAAATTATTGTTATAATATGTTAAAGCAACCCATTGTGGTTTTATAGTTTCAAATACTTCTGTTTCCTAGAGGATTGATTAAAAAATTAAAGGTTCTCATTTTGTACTTGGATAATGTAAAATTAGATCTATATGTTACTGTTAACCCAACTTAATTTTTTCACATAGACAGGCTCCTTCAGACCCATGTGTAAATGTTTTGTGGTGCAAGAAAATCTAGAGAAAAAGAAATACTGTTTCTACTGTTCATGGGTATCTAACTCATTACTTCTAGTCAATGCTTTGTCCATCAGCATACAGGACAGAAAATGTTCCTTGATTTCAAAGCCTAACATTATTTTCATGTTTTCCACTCTGAGGGTATAAGTTGTTAATTGGATCTTTAAAAAGGCTGACTTTGGTATTTTCTTGTCTGTTTTTGTAAGCCACAACCCCCTGTAGATGGAGAAAGAGGTAGAGAGAGTAATGGGGCTTGAAACTTCAGTCAGTAAAGAACATAGATTCTTGCATTGTGGCTGGTTTTAAAATGTACTTAAATTAACATGTGATGTTATTTTGTAAAGTGTTTTCTATGCTAACATACCTATCTAACTATGGGCTAAAGGCATTTATCTCCACTTTTGTGAATACTTGCATTCATTTTCAGATAAAAAGATGGCTGATCTCATGGAAAACCTCCAGTAAATAATTTTGCTTGTTTGAACCACTGTCCTGATTTTATTATCACTTTGCTTTTGAGAAGTCAGTGCACCCTATTTCAGAAAAGATTTCTTTGCCTTTCTGGGGAATTATGGTCAGGTTGCTTAACCTGACTATAGAAATCCTATGGTTGATCTTACCTGGTTAATTTTCCAAATGTATGTAGTGTTCAGCTTGATTTCAGGGTCTGCAATATAATGACTTTTAAATGTCTCCAACAAATACTGGAGCTTTTGCGATTTTGCTTTTAACATCAAGGTTATAATTTTTTTAGGAAAAACTTTGTCATTTCAAAATGTCTGCCCCTACACTTGGCAAAGTGTGTATCCACCATTACAGGTATTAACTGGAATCAAAATATGAAATCAAGAGCTTCATAGCTTAACACTTCTTGCAGATTGTCCCCTCTATTTGTCTAGAGTATCATAATATACTGCACATCACCAAAGCTGTAAATAAGGGATATTTAATATTTTATGCTTCATTCTATATCTGTATCATCTATATCTGTATCTACGTTTATATCCAAAAAAGTGTCTGCTGTATAAAAATTATCATAGCTAATCTGTTTGTTTTCATGGTGTTTCTGAATGAGAAATACCTCCCAGCCTAAATAAAATGTTTTGGCAACATTTTTTAAGGCCTTTTATTTTGCAAAGATAAATGGTAACTTTTTAATATACAGTTTACTAAATTAAAAATTGGAGTGACAATATTCACTGACAAGCCTTTTATGTTCATAAAACACTTAGTCTGCGTAAGTTAATATACCCAACATAAATTAAGGTATAAAGTATGCCAAAACATGTTGCTGTTTTCATTACATAACTTTGCAATGTGTAATAAGGTGAGGTCTTACTGTATTCAAGATATTTTTCTCAGAATTGTAGTGTTCAAAGTACAGTATGTCTGACCAAATACAGAAAAACATGCAAGGTACAACTTCTGTTCAAGCTAGCAGAAAGACCTTTATTGCATTCAGGGATAAGGTGAAGCAACCAACACCACCATGCCTTGGTGTCATCATCACATCTTGGAGTGTGTAAGGTCAGAGGTAGCACAGATGATACGTGGTGGATATTTATGACACGAATTTTTCAAGCCCTACTCTGCAAGCAGTTTTATGGGGGGGTTTGTGTCTTTGGGGGATTTTCTGTTAGTTCTTTCTTTTTCATTTCGGGTTTTTTTTCCTTTTTTTCCTCACTTTTCTTCGTGTCCCCCACACCTACCCCCTGATGCAGTAATTCCCATTTAGGACAAGAACAGATTCTTGAAAGTAAGTTTCTCTGTCAGTCTGTTCTGATGTTGAAGTGACTGTGAGTCAGTGACAGTCCAGCAAAATTTACATCACAGAACCCTGAAACTGCATTCCTGGACGCGCTGCTGCCTTTGCAGTGCTTCAGACTTCTTCCAAGCTCGCTAGCCTCATCTCCTCGACCCTTTTTTCTGTTCCCTGAAGATCTCTTAAGATCCTTGAAGATCCTTAAGATCCTCCTTTAAAGAGGAAGGACTTCGTATGAATGAGCTCTTTTAAAAGATCTTCCTTGTATGTACGAAGCTTGAGACTCGGGGAAGTAGGAAAGCATTCATTTGAAACAGAGAAGAAAAGGACAAGGTGCATTTATGTGTTGAAACGTTGATGGGTGTTACTCCCCAAAGCAAAGTGAAGAGCTTTCTACGAGCTCGTAGATCCCTGAACTGTCTTTTCCTGTGCAACTTACCTGAAGGTGTGCTCAGGAGTTCTTTAAACCCTCGGTTGTTTCAACCGGGGCATCAGGAAAAACACCTGCAGCAACAGGGAAAAAAAAAACAACAAAACAACAAAGCTCCCCTAAAGGCATAAAGGCATAGCCTGCATCTTAACGAGGTGCTAATGTCAGATCACCACACCTCAATGACAATAGCCTGTGAGGAAATGTTTCTCGCTGAATAAAGGGCAGGTTTACCTACTTCAATCACAGTACCGGTGCTGATCCAAAAGATAATTGTTCAAAGGCATTTAGGCATTTCGTGCTTTAACAGATATACAAATAGCCAGTGTATAGCATTGACATTGTTTTGGTGCTGGGTGAGGTAGTGTTACATTTTGACTAAGTAAATCGTTATCTTTAATTATTAATAATCCTATTATTCGCACATGCATTCATAAAAGGTGTGTCCACTGTACACAGTGTTTACGTTTTTAAAAACCTTGCCACAGATGGCATCCAAATCTGGCCTCGGACGCATGGCTTCAAAACTGTGTCTTGGTCTTCCATTACAATCGTTAAAAGCACTGTGAGGAATATATTGGTTTAATACCTCTTTGATTTTAATTTCGGATTCTCATGATTATAGCAATGTATGTATACATACTGAAAATCCTTTTATTAGCACTCATGGAAGCCAGACTGATATTGTGGGATACTTTGCAATCTTAATATGCTTTTCTTTTGTCAGAAAAACACATATGAAAAGTAGCTATTACCACATGGCCCCAAAAAAGCAGGAATGGAACTCTTGATTATATTATAAAATATTGAGTTGCCTGATGTTACATCTGAGTTCCAAGCAGTTTGTACTTAGCTTTATTAGCTGGAGAAAAAAAAAAAAACAAAACAGCCAAACAAACCAATTTCCAGCAGCTGGGGGTTTTAATGTTTTGTTTATTTTTTTCTACAGTCATAAGTGAAAAATTAACTAATTTTTTATAGCAGTTGTGAAATAGTTGTGTTTGAATATTAATCTGTGTCAGTCGCTGCAGGTTTTAGAGCCTGTGTGAGAAATATATATCTATACGTTCATATACACTTTCATACCTACTTTTGAATATACTTTCATATATCTATATAGATATGAGATTGGGATGTCAGCTGGTCACGGATGCAGATGTGGTTAAATAGGAATGCGACACCTCTCTTTTCACACAAAGTCAGAAAAATATGCCAAGTGTAGGGGAGGAGGCAGGTATGGCCTGCAAGTAACAGTGTACATTAAGTAAAGTAGGGTTGGGTCTTGTGGACATGTGGACAACTGCTCTCCTGGTTTTCAAGGCAGATGATGGACAAGAGAATGCTGACCACATGTCCTTGGCTACATCCTGAAGGCACTTTCTAGTGCCAAGTTGTGCTGAAGGTTTGTTAGCAATAAAATACCCGTTGGAGAGATGTTCATGAAGTTCCATGACGTCAAATGAACAGAGACTGGATTTCTGAAGAGATTTTTCCTGGAAATATTGACTAACTTCGCCAGGCTGACCAGCCTTACAAGGACTGGAAGTTGAAATTAATGACGCTATGAGCTACACTGTTATTTACAGGTCATTTAGACAAGTGAATTGTCCTTTATGGTCACTTTCTCCGTTATTTTGGTGACAGATGCAGACACAACAGCTTAGTACCTAACTAGCTGCCAAAGACTAGCATTTGTTCCTCCCCTGGTCTTCATTCCAATGTTAAATACATTTGTTTAGAGTTAGTAACCTTTTCTTAATTTCATAGTTGATTGATTGCTACTTTATAGCACTTCTTTTTTTCGTTAAACATTAAATAAGCCAAATACCTAGGAAGATATAAAATTACTTCTGACTGAGATGCAATAGCTAAGAGCTTGATAGCTCTTTAGCAATAAAGCAGGTAAGAGCATTTTATGTGGGTAACAACAAATGCCGATTCACAAAGTTAAGTGATAAAAACCATGTTTGTAAGAACGTAGCTGAGAATCGGGTTCTCTTTATTCCTAACTTACTCATTTGTTAAATTACGCTTATACAAAGAAACCAGAGGTTAGCAATTTATTTTTTTTTACGAGGCACTACTTCAATCGTGAATGCAAATAAGCACCACCAAATAGTTGTGCCGCAGCCAAGGTGTTCCACATATATCCTGAGATGGAAGACAGCTTTTTAGGAGAGAGTGCTATAACTAGTTGAATTCTAATACAGGATAAATGCCTCTGTTTCAAATGGGCACAATTTTCTAGGCTTGTGAGCCGTGATCTGAAAAAAAAAAAAAAAAAAAAAGGAAAGTACACAAATAAAATGGGCTGTATATTCCTGCTACATTCATCAGATGAGAGCTGTCCCGTCCAAATAGCGTGGGTTTTGTCACCATTTCCGGGTAGGGAAGGTTCGAAAGGTTGTTCGTTGAAAGGACACAGGTCAGCCGTAGGCTTGGCTCGTTTGTCTAATACCTTGCTGTTCGTGCGATTGAATACACTTCTCCACAGTTTTTCTTTAAACGATGGTGTCCTGTACATGAGAAAAGAAGGATTGTTGCGGGATTAGGAAAGCACGGCTAGGAGATAAGAGAACAAAAATATCGGCCTCGCAGTCTCTAGAAGTGGCAGTTTCTGGTGGCTTTTCTCTTGCCTCGCAGGTTTTTTTCTAATTTGCAGGTTCTGTGAGAGGTGCGGCTGCGGCCGGTGCCAGCTCGGCGCGGCCCCGCTCCGGAGCGACAGCGAGGGGCTGTGTCCGGGAAACCCGCACGGATCCTGGCTCCCGTTCCGCGAGCCACAGCTTCATTTCCCAGCCCGGCTCCAGACCCATGGATTTCTATGCGACATCTGGCCGAAAATAATTTTTTTTAAAGCATCAAACAAACAAAGCAAAAACAATAGCAAAGAGCTGCATTTTACACAGCCCCTTCAGGTTTGTGCCGTTTGCATTCGTATTTAATTTCAGGTAATGACTCGGGAAGTTGTTCCCTTTCATGTAATGTGCAGTCTGGCCGTGTGCCGGGTTAAGCTCAGAGCTTCGGGCAGGGCGATGTGGGAAGGACTTGTCCCTGCTCAGGAGAGATGCGCTGGCTGTGGTGGCAAATGGTCGAAGTGGGGGGGACCTGCTTTCACCTGGTGGGCACCGCTTGTCCTGCGAACAGAAGGCGAGGCAAAGATTCAAGCTTACGCAGTTTTGCTCTACCTGATTTCTTGATAGCATTAAACATTTTGTGCCTTGCCACAGCACAAATGCAGAAAGAAATAAGAGAATGTCCTGCTGGGTCATGTCATCTCGCTGCCCATTGCTGTCTGATACGGTCTAGAAAGAGCCAGCACGCAAACGGACTAGGAAAAATGTCTCTCATGGTGACTGACGTATGCCGGGTATGGGTTTTGTCAGGAAAAGGGAACTATTTCGAGGCAATTTGTAATACAGTGGATTAATTTGGATTGCCCAGGGTAGAAACAAAAAGAAGACTGTCTCTAACCAAAGGCTGGGGGCTGGCCTTATTGGCCAATATCAATATTTGTGTGGAAAGCTTAAAATATGATGTTTTTGCAAGAGTTGAAGTTTTAAGGGTGGGGGGAGTGGGGTAGAGGAGGGGGAGAAGGAGGAGGAGAAGGAGGCCCGTGGATGAAATATTAGCAGCATATCGGTTAACCACTAAGTTCTTTTTTGTATCCATCTAGCCGTTTCTGGTAAGAAGGGCAGAGAGTCTAAAGGCTCGGGGATAGATGCTCCTTAGTGCAGGCTAGCGTTTCAAAAGATACAGGCAGCTCTCAGCAAATGACAAAATAAGGCTGAGACTGTACAGAGGCGGTGCTGAAAGACCGGAATAAAATTTCTCTGTGGCTTTCAGCATCGCTGAATTATACATTTTTAATCGCATCTAGCACACATCGCATTGGAGGAAAAAAATGCAAAAAAAGCAAGGGTTCTTTCAAACGAGGTAGCCTCGAGAACCGGCAGTCCTTGTCAAAGCAGCTCAATGCATCCATTTGTTACTACCTCCAACTTGAACAGGGATCTATTTCTTAGACCCTGCCCCTTCTGTCTCACACCTTCCTTTACCTTCGTGCTTAGAAACCACAATGTCGACCCATATTTCATGGCTTAGAAGAAATCAATTCATCTGAGATGACAAGGCAGCCCCCCACACATTCTCCAGGCCTCTCGATACATTCAGAGCCTCGGGTCGCTCCGGTAATGTAGCCCTTATATTTTCGGAATTGTCGCAGTACCAAACTGCCGTCAGGGAAGGCTGGGTAACTTGCAAAGGACTTGCTTTCCTTTTTATCTGCTCCCTTGCATAGGTACGCTAATGCTCAGTGCCCTACAGCCCAGCGTGGGTTCGCGATGGGAGAGCGAAAGGGGTAATTTAGAATTGTTCACTACAAACTCGCTCTCAGCTCCTTTAGGGGACGGCCCGCTCCTTGGGAATAAATTCCAGGGGTAAGGGTGGCAGGAGAAGCAAATGTTCACCCGTAAAAGCCTAATAACGTGCTTTTTCACGTCTAGATTTTTCTTCTAAGGCGTCTGTTTCTGTGATGTGAAGAACGGTGTTTGTCTTTTGCGTTGGGAATATGTCTATAATTTGTTGGAAAGCTTGGCAGAGGGGGAAGGGGTGAGGATTTGGCTTCTGAAGAGCCGCTCCGGCTGCTGGAGCGCGGCTCGGCCGAAGCTGCCAGAAGCTTTGTCCCCCGGTAAGGGCGGGGGCACAGCCGCCTCCTCCGGGCTGCGGACAGAGCGGCTCTGTGCTTGCCTCACCTAACATCCCGAGCAGAAGCCAGATCCTACTCATAGTCGAAGTGCGGCGGCGGGGGAGAGTGGAGGGGAATAAATACGTGTATCGGACCTGAGAAGCATCTTTAGGAGCAAATCTCTTCTTTATGGTGGTGCCAAACTGCACGGGGCTTTGAGTCCCACGACCCAACTTTCAAATCCTTTCTAAACTTGATAAAGGGCTACAATAGCAGTCCGATGAAGCATAGATTAAATTCGTGTAGGATTTGTTTTTATAACACATATGTAAGTAGGATTCATTATAATTTGAGCTAGATCAAGATAAGAGATTAATGCTTTTATAGAGCATCTCTGCTGAGATTTTCTATGGGGCTAAGATTAAATCAACACACTAAATATTATCTCCTTCCATTTTGCGTTAAAAAAAAGAATAAAGTTTAAGAAGCGTCACTACCTGTTGCAAGAAGAAAATTGTCGAGGTTTGTCCAGCCCTGACAGCAATCAGTAATCCTGCTTCCCTAACGGGGTAATTTTCCCATTCACCAAATTTCTTGCCTGTCCCCTGAATATGCACACGGAATCTTTATTTTGTCTGTGCAGGTGTCATACGGGGTATCTCCCTAACAGCTGAGCGGGGTATCTCCCTACTGTCAAAGCGCCAGGCTGCAGGAACCGTGAAATGCTTGCTGTCGTTGCGTTCGGGCTGTTGTCTGGACTGGACCTGGAAGCGTCTGAACCTCGAGCCTGGCTGGGAGAGTGGGAAAGGCTCCAGGCTCGGGCCCAGCCTAATGAGAGGCAGCACCACGTTCCCTGCACGATCTGAGCGGGGCTCAATAGACCCGTCTGCTGCACACGCAGAATTAGGGTTACCGAGTAGAAGTGCTGTCGATTTGCTCCTACACTTTCACTGATCTCTGATCCTACAGATCCCAGGTTTCTGGTAAAGTCACTCCAAACAGTGTCAATTAAACATTTCCTCTCCGAAAAGAAAATCTTAAAGCTATCGACGTACACCAGAACCGATTTGTGTTTGCTCAGGTGAACAAAACCTGCTTGTTAGGAAGAAAGTTCGTTAAAGGGGGCTTGGATTGGGACCTTTTGCAGCCTGGCTGCGGAAATCCGAAACACAATCTTCATTTTCAGGGATTAAAATAAAAATAGTGATGCTTCACATACACCCACCCCCCCTCCCCCAAAGGAAAAAAAAAACCACAAACAAACAAAAAAGAAAAAAGAAAAAAGAAAAAAAAAGAAAAACAAAACCCCAACAAAAACAAACAAACAAACAAACAAAAAAAACCCAAATGAAGAAATCAACAATCCCCCAAACTCAATTTCTTTCAGTGTTCTTTGAGAAGCAATGCACTCCTTCTTGCTGGCAATAAGAATATTTCACATGATTCTTCCCGCAAACAGGATGTCTGGAAAATTATTACTCAGCCAAGCTAGTTTTTGGATTGTAACTTGCGATTCGCTGCATTCCACAGGGAGAGAGATATGGAGGGAGTCGCAGAGTGTCTTTTTTTTACACCTTTTTTTTGCTTCTGCACACCAGTGGCACGAGCGAGTGGCCGAGATCGAGAGGCTAATTTCTCAGAGGGTATCTCTGGAGCCTACGCCCATCTCATACAATAAAAGTTCCGTGTCTAAACATGAAATGAGCTCCTAGGTAAAGCCTCAGCAAAGAAAACAGAAGGCTTGTGGAAATGCTGAACCATTTGAGCACCTGTTTTTCAAGACAGACAGTTCTCTTCGTGTTTCACACACCCTCCCCCCTCCACCCCCCATCCCCCCCCCGGCGTCTATTGGGGTGTTTGATCCCATTCAAGAAAACATAAACACTTCCCTTCTTCACCTATAACCATCCCTCAGCCGCCCCTCACTGCGGGGCCAGCCCTCCCGCGGGAACACCCAGCCCATATCTTCCTAGCTTCACTGTCCATTTTCCCAGACAGCTGGAGTGTGCGGATGTGAAAGGAATTGAATAATACCCCCAAAATTCGTTTAGCCGAGTCTCAGGTAGCGCGAATTTCTTCCCGTTCAATCCTTACATAAATTTCGTGCTTTAACTCTTCTGGAGGGAAGAGAAGTGTTGGTGTAAAAAAATTAAAAAATAAAAATCTTCCATAGTTAAAAACCGATATTAGAAATGGGGAGATGGGACGGGAGGGGATAGGGATTCCTGGACATTTGAAAGGGAGATCATCGCCCGTATTGCTGCCGTTCTCACTTTATTTAAACAAACGCAGGGGTGTGAGGAGATGCCTTCAGTACCCAGTAGCCCTGTTTCGGCTGGAAACTGCCATCAGGAGCAGCAGCGGCTGCGGACCCAGAAACGGAGGTCCGAACCGCAGTCGCACATTTCTTTTCCCAAATCCTTTGACTGTTCGGCAGCGAGACGTTGGAAACGTATGCGGGATCCTCGTTCCTACGCTTGGTCTGTAACTTCTGATCTCAGGAAGGGAAGGAATTCCAGGACGGCGGGGGTGAGGCAGCCTGGCGTGCCCGCAGGAGAGCCCAGCGGTACCGCGCAGGGTCCCGCGGTGTGCGCGCCCGGCTCGTCCCAGTGGACAGGCTGCCCCCAAGGAGCTCCCATGCGCTGCAGGGGCGAGCTCCTTCACACCACCTCTGGCCACGAAACGTCTCTCCATCACACATAACACCCTTTCACAGAAGGTTTGGGAGATACTCCATCTCTGGAAACACAGCGGCACATCTGCATGCAGCTCTTAATAACGGGGCTGCCTGGCGGAGGGAGTAGGTCCCTGAAGAAAGATGCTTTTCAAAGCGGTCTCACCTCAGCACAGAATTTGTTTTCCCTTTGCCGCCTTCTCCCCCGGGATCTGTCCAACCCCTCTCAAATGGTTTTAGCCCGCTGAAGTCAGCTTTCTGTTTTCAAGCTTTTAAGGAGAACGAATGCCATACGTGGCGCCAATTCTCCCCTAGGTTACATCTCTCCTTCCCTTTGAAGTCCGCTGGGTTGCACAGAGGTAAATGAGAGTCGAATTTGGTCTCTGGAGCTAACAGTGATGTGGAATCACTCTGATTTTTATTTATTTATTTATTTATTGTTTCCTGTTGAGGAAGGATGGATTTTAAAACTCGGTTAGATCTGGTATCGCGCTCTATATTTAATACTCAGATATTGCAAATATATATATTCATATATACAAATGTCGGCGCTAATCTCGGCGGGGAGAGCTTCGCAAAGACGGGGCGATAAGGGAGAGGAGTCCCCGCTGCGGGGAAGATGCTGCAGGAGGGTGGTGTTTTCTCACAGGAGCGGGGGTGAAGAGCACAGAGGACGCCGCAGCCCGTCCCCATCTCGGTCCCTAGGCGAGGACAGCGCTTCCACGGCCCCGCGGGTCAGCCGCCGCTGCCGCCGCCGCCGGGGTGGCCCGATCCGCCCGGGAGGGAAGGGGTGGAAGGGCTGCCGGGGTGCGGAGAGCTCGGTGGGGAGCGAGGACTGCCGCCGCCGAGGCGGCTCCGCGCCGCCAGCGGGACGCGCGCATCCCCGCGGAGGCAACCGCGCTCCCTCCAGCCTAGAAAGAGCCCTGCTGCTGCTGGCAGCTCCTGGGCGGTTTGCCTTCATAGGAGATGCTCCTTGTCCTCGGCTTTCCTGGAGTTTAATAGTGGTCTTTAAAGAGGGACATTTATTGGCATAAAAGTCGATTGCAGTCTGCAAAAACTTTGCATGTGTCTTTCATTTAAAAGACATCCAGAGCTCCATTTTTTTTCCCTCTCCCTCTCTCTGTCTCTCTCCCCCCCCTCTCCCCCCCCCCCCCCCCCGCTTTTTTTTCCTCCCCTTCCCCAAGGCATTTAGTCCTTTTTAGGCACAGTGATAAACACGCTGCCGAAATGCCAGCACACGGAGATGCGGGGGCAGAGAGAGGATCCGGAGGGTCCGGAGCAGGCGTTGTTCCAGAAGGTGCAAGGAGGAGACGTGTCGTTTTTCATGAGAAACCCGGGGACGGGAGCTGCCCTTGGAGCGGCCCCTGGGGCAGGCTGCAGCCTCTGTCCCGGGGCAGGCTGCGAGCCGGCCCGGCCGCACCTGGCCGCGGGCGCCGCTCGTCCTCCGCGCCGCTTCAATTCCTCTTCTCCCGGGTCTTAGGGAAACCGGCTTCCACTTCTCCCTCCCCGCCAAAGCGACACCCCCACGCCACAAAAAACCCCGTCCCACCCCAAGTCCCCGAGCACCACCTCTGCGCTCTGTCGCGACCCGGGCTCCGCGCCCCTCGCAGCCCCAGCTCGGTGGTGGCGGCAGGTAACGCTGGGAACAGGGACGGAGGGGTAGGGGCAGCAGCCCTGTCCTGACAGATAACAGGGAAGGGCAGATTGTGCGTGTGGCGGACGGTGACCACAGCTGCTCGACAGTGGGAGCTGAAAAAACATCCCTCTACCCCTTTCTCCGGGAAAATACCAAGTTAGAGACCAGCTGAAGAAGGAAGGGAAGCTGCCTGCCGGGAAATATGCTGGACCCGAATTGGCCTTCCCTTCACCTTTGACTGGGTTCACAGGAAAGGTCTCTAAGCTGCTCCGCAGCCCCGGCCGGCCAGTGTTGTACCGGTGCTTCAGCCGCCCATTAAAGCCTCTCTTCTTCTCCCCTCCCCGCCCCAGCGGGGGAAGGGCCCACCGAATTGGGTTCTAAAACAGCCTCAGTAGAAAAGACAAGCGCGGGGCCACGATGCTGAAATCTTCCTCTGAAGGGATTGCAGTCTCGGGTTTGCTTTACTTCACAGAATGCGCCTTTCACGAGGAAGCACGGAAGGTCTTTTCCGTAATTCGTGCCTCTTCGAAATAGTCCACTATCTCTCTCGCCTGTGTTTTAAATCTTATCGATGTGCGAAAAGACCAAGGAATTCAACACTTCAAAGCTCACACATTGGGTGGAAACGACCCGCTTTCCCAATATCCATAGGAATGCATGCATATATGGCTCATTTCGTTTTCTTTTTATTACCTAAGACTTGAATAAATACTTTCATTTAGAAACAGTATTATTTTTAATGATAATATTTCAGGAGATTTAAAATAAAGGTCCGTTTTAATCACTTTTCACAGACGCACGCACACACACGTCCGACCCCAAACATACATACAGAGACAGACTGTTTGAGATCTGTTTCAGAGCAGACAAATTCTCTTTTCGGCCAGTTTTCTGTTGTGAGAGAGTTCTAGTTTTAAGTTTCGCTAGCTTACATTTCCTCTACACAAACAACTGCCTACAACATTTCTTTCTCTGTTTAACTCTAGGACAAAACTTCTGAGCTGTTTAATAAAGAAAGAACACCGGTTCTTAATTTTACAGCTTCAGAGAACAGGACTGCAGCTACCGACGTATCAGTCAAACCGATTAAAGAAGATCCTTTACTTAAGGGTATGTGCCCCTGAAATTACCTCGCTCTAAGCCTCTCAGGAGCTGGGAGGAGAGGGAGGGAAGCGAGGGATTACTCTTTCCAGGATCCCTGGAGAAATGAGAATAGGTTGCAGAGGGGAAATGTCCTTTTTATTTGTCCTCCCTCCCCTCTCTCCCTCCCTTTCTCCCCTCACCCTCCCCAAATGCTTGTGTGCGTCTGTCTGAAACAGATCTGTCTGTGGAAAATGGGCCTGGAACTCCCTCCTGTGTTGGGATTAGGTCTTGGGGGACCTGGGGTGGAGTTAGACTGCTTGCTTATTTTCATATTCATTAGAAATGGGAGGTTGCACAAGAAGTCCTGCTGAGCTTCAAGATATAAGAGCAACTTCGGGTTCCCCTTTCAAGACAAGACAAATCAAAGGCTCAGAGGCAAAACAGCTCTCTAAGCGCTGAACGCCTCTTCCTCCCTCCCTCCTTCCTTCCCTCCCATCCACTCACTCTCCCTCCCTTGCTCACAGTCCAGCCTCTGTCTAGGGAAGAGGCTTTCAAGCAGCCTTAGATGATTATGGATTTTCTGAGCGAGAAGTTTGCCCTGAAGAGCCAACCGAGCAAGAACAGTGACTTTTATATGGGAGCAGGAGGCAGTTTGGAGCACGTTATGGAAACTTTGGACAATGAGTCCTTTTATAGCAAAACGTCAGGCAGCAAATGCGTACAGGCCTTCAACCCTCTGCAAAGAGCTGAGCATCATGTGAGGCTGGAGAGGACATCGCCCTGCCAGGACACGAACGGTGAGTCGTCATCCCAGGGTTATTCCCCCTCCTGCAGATGTACGGGGGAGGGCAGGGATTCTCCCACCCAGGGAGACCAAAGGCAGCTGTGCAGCCCTCGGATGCGAGCACGCGAGGGGCTGTCAGGTCGTAGGAAAATAACAATAACACTAACAATACTGCTGTTATAATACTACTACCTCTACTATTAAAAAAAAAAAAAAATCCGGGGAAAAGGCAAAAGCCTGCTTTGAAGAGCTCTTTTCCTTTCGGTGCAGATTTTCAGCTACTGCCTTCCCCACCGGCCCCGGCCCGGGTCCCCGGCTGGCCGAGAACGGAGCTCCGGGCACGCCGGCACAGCCCGCCCGTGGCCGGGGCAGCCCGCGCGGGGGCCCGGCGGGCCGGCGGGTCCCGGAGGGTGCTGCAGGACACGGCCGCCCCCCGGCACCTTCCGGCACACCCTGGCCACCCCCGGCACCCCCTCTGCTCTCCCTCCGGCCGCTCCCCGGGCACTCCCGCCCCCGCTGCGAGCCGCGGCGCTGTCCCCCAGCAAACTGCCGGGAGAAGCATCGCCGGCGTGTCGGCGTCGGAGGGAGCCCGGACACGGCCGGCTCTGCGGGGCCGGTCCGGGGAGGGAACGGAAGGCAGCCTGATCATCTCTGCTGCCTTCAAATATCGTCCTGAGACGGTAGCGGGGTTCTCTGCAGCGTTACCAATTGATGCGGAACGGTGATTTTTCCGAAAACCCCGTCGGTCCCCGAAAACCCCAAACAATAGTGTTAAACGTTTTATCAAGTATTAAAATTTTCTAGCTTATACTAAGGAGAATGAGGAATATTTTCTTTTTAAAACATTTAAACTCTTCATTATTCCAACATGATGAAAATCGCTATAGAAAAAAAAATTAAAAACTAATTTCCTAGAAAAATTGGAAAACATGGTTAAGATCAGCTGCAGTAAGACTAACAATATGATATGCTTTTTGACTTCATATAGTCATTGAAGTATATATATATATTTTTGAGAAAGTTCTTTTATTTGTACGAAAAAACTAGTGAGACATTGATAGATTTCTTCAAGTGTAATTTAAAAAACAAAAACCTATAGGAAATTGATTTATACATTGAAGTTTTTCTTAATTAGCTAATTTATTGTGTGCCTCGAGGGCTTTGGGGCATTTCCTATCTATGTATGTGTTGATGGTAAGTATCTGAAAATTGTATTTCATTACAATCAGCTCGAATTGAAAGAAAAGAAATTACTGAGAACGTGAGACAATCTCAAAGCAAGCTTATTATGTTACATAGCATCGTTGTAAGTTCTAATTTCTACAGAGTTTGAATCTTTTTTTCCACCTTTTTCTTAGAAATTTTTTTTTAAGTCTTTAACTTATCTCATTACTTTTCCAGTGATGTGTGATAAGTAAAAATATTGAAACGTAGGAAATGTTTTCATTTCTTATTAAGAAGCTACTGTGGAATATTTCTTATGTCTACCACTCAAGTTTTACCTAAAGACAAATAGTTCCTGTAATCCTTTTACAAATTATATGAAACTATCTCTTTTAATGAGTTAACATTTTGCAGAAATGCCCTGTATTTTGTAACCATAACAGACCTCATTGGAAACAATTCCACTTCACAAATGCAAAAGAAAGCATATGAAATTTATTGAATTTTAAAAGCGAATTTAATCTTTGGTTTCATTTGCTTCTTGATTTGTCAGTTTACAGCTATTAAGTTTACTTCACTGTTAGTTTGTATTTTCATAGAAATAGAGTTTTTTTACATTTGCTTCCAAGTTTAAAGGCACATTCGTCAATAGCTTTGTGTCTCTATTATGAAAATCTGTTTTGGGCTAAGATTCCTTATCTGTACAACTCTAGCTGAGGCTGATTTCATGCATTGTTAACTACTTTAGCAGCAGTAGTGGTAGGGTGAAAATATCCAAGTCTCTTGCAGAGTGTCCTTACTCTGTAAGTTTCCAGATGATATTTTCAGATATCATTCTCAGTTAAAATTTAATGTGACTTAGCACTTTTATTCTATCTGTAGTTAATATTACAAATTCCTCTTCAATGACCTCATAAAGAAATAACACTGCCACGATGGAATCTGGTTCCTTGTGAAACTGTTTTATATGAACTCCTGAATCTAAACACCTCTCCTTCCCCCTTGATCATTTATTAACCAGCTGTTAACCCACCTTGTATGCAGTGAACTACGGGATTACTAAAGTGGAAGGACAGCCTCTTCACACAGAGCTGAGCAGGCCCATGGACAATTGCAACAATCTCAGGATGTCTCCAGTGAAAGGGCTGCAGGAGAAGGGGGACCTGGATGAACTTGGTGATAAGTGTGACAGCAATGTCTCCAGCAGTAAGAAGAGGAGACACAGAACAACTTTCACCAGTTTGCAGCTGGAGGAACTGGAGAAAGTATTCCAGAAAACTCACTACCCCGATGTCTATGTAAGAGAACAGCTAGCTCTGAGAACAGAGCTCACTGAGGCCAGAGTCCAGGTAGGAACCAGATTTCAGCTTTCCTATGACAAATTGTGCATTGTAGGAATGAGTAAATTACACTCTCAGGAATTGTACAAAACCCCATAAAGCTAAAGTAAACAGCTCGTTTTGCCTCATTTCTTTATGGACATGAGCTGTTAGGCTGTAGTGCTAAAATAACTTGTTATTTTTTTAAATAGCTTGTGTTGCAGTTCTGAACACTTGTTTAAAGGATGAGAAAACAACATCAATAGTAAAACTGTCTTGATCTCTTGTAGAATTCCAGGCAGTGAAAACATAAGTTGTTATGTGTAAAGATCCCACTAACGACTTGTTGCATGTAGTTCAGACTGATGACAATGCCGAACTCACATGCAGAGGATTCTGTGTGTGTCATGGCATGAAAATTACAGTCTAAAAAGTAACCAAATTCCTTGTTTCTATCCAAAGACTGTGCAGTGAAACTGTGCATACATAAATGTATATAAGTATCTATATACTTTACATAGATATGTGTGTGTGTGAGTTTTGTGCCTGTATAAAACAAGGACATAATCAATTCTTCTTTTCTGTATGGAATGATCTTAGAAATCACAAAATTAGGAGGTACAATTTCTGGTTTTTAAATTTCCTTATTAATAATGTTACTCTAGTTTTTGTAACAAAACATACTGGTGACCACTTAGTACATTATGAATATTGTAACTGCGTACAAATGTGATTCATTCAGTATGTGCTCCTAGAGTAATTTCAATAATATTTATGATTTTTGATGTGCAATGGTGAGAAAAGACACTAAATATCCAGGAAATACAGCCTTTCCCTTGCTTAGAGGTCTTCTGTTAGAAAAGGGTGTGAGCCACATTTTGCAAGTTTATCTTCATTTTAGATATCTTTCCTGTTCTGGTAGTAATCATTATTTCAATTTAGAGAATAACAGTTCTGTTAATTCTTACAGACTGGGATTAATTTTTTTAATTTAGTGACTTGAATATGATAACAACTTCACAACTTGTAATTAAACGCATACTCACACATGCATGTAGAGAAACAGACATCAGTGCACATGCATACAAACTGAAATGAAATCAGAAACACTTTCAGATAAAGTCAGCTAATTAATTTTATAAAGAAATGTTCTTTTCATCTCTATTCAAGCAGGCATCATATTTGCTGTTTTCATCAGAAAATAGAGTCCAAAACTGTGTGTTCAGTTACATTGATGTGATATCAGCAATGCCAATGGAATTTGGTTCAGTGGCTTTTAACTCTTTAGGCTCTGCACAATTCCTTTCCTGAATTTGGTACAGCTTTCCAAGTATCACTTCTATTCACTGGGATTTAGTCATGACTTAAAAAAAAAAGAAGGTAGCATAATGTCAAAACACCATTCTAACAAGTGTATAATTCTGGAACACAGAGAACTACTTCAAGAACAAATTAATAGCGAGAATAAGGAGGGGGAAATTGAACTAAAGTGTGCCATCTGACTTTTTTATCACATTTTTTTCCTAAGATTTAGAGGCTTCACATGGTAAGAGTATTAAAAAGAAGACAGTAAATGAAAAATGTATGTCTATATCAGACTCTCACAGTGTATTTATTTCTATTTTATTTAAACATGTTCTTACCTTTCTTAAAAGATAACTGATCTTTGCATTCTCATATTCTAAATATGGAAGGACATGTTGATCATTTCTATGCAGAGTAGCAAGAGTATTCCATCACAAGATTAAGCAATTTGCAAGGCCTTACGTCATTAAAAGCAAGCATCTGGCAATTCAAGGATAACAAGCAGCAGATTTCTACATTGCTTTGTGGAGGCAAATGGTTACTTTATCTCTGCCAAGAGTAAGTTTCTAGTAAAGTGGTGTAAACAGAAACATTTTGGGGGATTGTCAAAGGAAAAAAAAAGTGCTTTTTCTCATTTACTTCTATGAATTCAAGCAAATTGTTTGATTTAGTGTAGCAGAGTGATCAGCTGGATACCTTACCCATAGTTCTCTTCACCACCATTTCATCAACATCCAATTTAATATTTGTCCTGCACACATGCAGAGAGAGCCAACCTGAACCTAATTTATCTAAGTTGTTCTCTTTCCTGCTGCATGTCAGTCCAGTAATTGGTACCCATTTTAAGAAGATTGTCAAGGTCTTTTTTCAAGGAAAGAACTTCATGACTAAATTTCCTTATCACGTCCTTGATGCCTCTGTGGAGACAGGAGATTTTTTTGCCTTCCCTTTTCTTTTTGCTGAACCTCAGGCATCATAAATAACAAAAATTTACCACCAAGGCTCCTAAAAATATATACTCAGGAGTTATATGCATGAGCTTTGCTTTGATTGTTGAATCTTTTAAAAGATGGCACATTTGCCACAAGTCCTTGGGAATCAAAATGAGCAAAATTATGCCCTGGTTGCTTAAGAGCAGTATCAGTTGAATTCTCCAAAGATCAATGCAAGAATGGAATCATAAACCAAACAGTGTTATTTTAAATAACCCACAATATGAATCAGAAAATGTCCCTCAAAATACAGGAAATATCTATAAAAAAAGCACCATTCATGTATGTATATATCAAAATGAATTAATGATCCATTTAGCTGGATGACTAACCAATGCCATTGTTTCCTTTAAAAAAATAATGGTTCAGTTAAAAGTGTGACTTCTTAAAAAAGTCTCAGTGAGCTTGCTTACCCAGAACAACAATGACTAGTTGGATATTATTCTTATAAAGGGGATTTTCTTAGCAATCCCCTTTATTCATCAGGATAGCCTAACCAGTCCAAAATAAACTGTCTGAAAGACAGGAATAAATTATTAAGACCATGGTACAATGACAGTTTTCAGTAACAGAAAGAAAATGGGTTTTTGATATAGCACTTGACACTCAAAATATTACAGAACAGGCCAAGGAGTATAAACAAACTTAAGCATAAAATCTAAATTATTCCATAGTTGAAGGTGCAATTCTTTTGTCTTCCATTATAAGAAATAGATATCACCTAACACCAAAGTGAAAAAAAAATTCACAATAGTTCAAAAACTGTCTGTGACATGGTGACTTTTTATTATTTTCCTGGCCTTTTAGCCTTCCTTACAGGAACATTTCCTGCTGTGCAGACTACTGTCCTTGTACCAATTTTTCCTGCCTTTTTATTACTGCACTTGATAAAGATTATGGTCACCTCTAGGAGGCAGATTACGGATAGTTATAGCAAGTCAGTGGGCATGGGAATTTAAGATAATGTTTCTTTACTTGCTACAGACTGATCTTTCTCAGGTTGTCCTTGTTTTTGTTTGTTTGGTTTTTTTTGTTGGTTTGTTTTGAGGAATATAAATGAAACAATATGTATATTTAAAATAGCCAGCAATAAGTTAAGCAGGTGTGACATTTACAAGACCGAAACAGTGAAAAATTAATTTTCAGGTGGAGAACTTATCTTTTTTAGATAAACAGAAATTTTCAAAGCCGCAAAATCTCTTATTTTCCTAAAACCCTTTGCACAGTATATAATTTTGTTTACCCTGATGACTCTTTCCTTGTATACTCTAGGTTTGGTTCCAGAATCGAAGAGCAAAATGGAGAAAAAGAGAACGCTATGGTCAGATCCAGCAAGCCAAGAGCCACTTTGCTGCCACCTATGATATATCTGTTCTTCCAAGGACTGACAGCTACCCTCAGGTATGGTAAAGACCAAGCAGTACTTTGGTTCTACATTTGGCAGCTGTCCTAACAGCTCTGGTTTTGTATACTTTGCTAAGATGAAGCATAAACTATCTGATCTCTAGACAGCTTCCTTTTGATGTGTCAAACATGGGCCATGTCCTTATAGACCTCAACAGACCATTAAATAGAACAAGTGTCCTACTAGCATGAAATTGTAATATAGTCATGCAGAATCAGAACTGAATATATATCACTGGGAGAGAGAGGCAGAAGGACAGGACAAATCTCTCGTTTCATTGTAGTTGGTTGAATTTGGGTTTTTTTTTGTCTTTTTCAGTTCCCTGCTAGTAAATAATAAGGTATACTGCATAATGAAGCAATAAATCTTCTGTCTCAGTTCTCCACTCCTTTGATTTACTCTTTGCCTTGCTCTGCTTTTGTTTGTCTCCTTGCTTGTCTTAGCACATTGAATATCTTTATTTTAGAGCCATTTTTTTCATGTCTCTGGCTACACATTGCTTTTACCACATAATTAATAAAAAAAAAAAAAAAAACAAACCACCATGCAAAGCATAAAACTCTTGTATGGTTCCCTTCCACTACTGGTGTTTTGGTGCTGTTCAGCTTCATTAGGTAATGGGGTCTCTGCCAACCTTAAAAAAAATACTCATATTCTATTTGGTCATGCTCTAAATTGGCTGAATAGGGAGTTCCTCAGCATTGGGGAAGAGTGGCTGGAAATTGACTCAGCAGAGAAGGGCCTGGGGGTGCTGGTTGTCAGCAGCTGAACATGAGCCAGCTGTGCTCAGGTGGCCGAGAAGGCCAATGGCATCCTGGCCTGGATCAGCAATAGTGTGGCCAGCAGGAGCAGGGCAGGGATTGTGTCCCTGTACTTGGCACTGGTGAGGTTGCACTTCAAATCCTGTGTCCTGTTCTGGGCCCCTCACTATGAGAATGACATTGAGGGGCTGGAGAATGTTCAAAGAAGAGCAATGGAGCTGGGGAGGAGTCTGGAGCACAAGTCTTATGAGGAGCAGCTGTGGGAGTTGGGCTTTTTTGCCTGCAGAAAAGGAGTTGCAGGGGAGACCTTATCACTCTCTACAACTGCATGAAATGAGATTGTAGCAAGATGGGCCTTGGTCTCTTCTCCCAGAGAACAAGTGACAGGTTAAGAGGAAATAAGCTGAGCTGGGGAAGGTTCAGGTCAGACATCAGGAAGAATTTTTTCACTGAAATGATGGTAAGCATTGGAGTGGTGGAGTCACCATCCCTGGAAGTGTTCAAGAATTGACTGGAAATGACAATTAGTGCTATGCTTTAGTTGGCATGGCAGCGTTTGGTGAAATGTTGGACCTGATGATCTTGGAGGTCTTTTCCAACCTTAGTGATTCTATCATTGTATGAATGTGATTAGTTATGAACCAGGAGTCTTTGGCTCATGTGTCATCTACTCAGTTTAATGTGCTTTACCTCTGAAGAGGTTACACATTACTAGGTTTGGTGCCTGGGACAGAGCAGCCCTCTGCTCCAACAGCTCAGAACATGGACACAACCATTTCAGCTGTTGTGGTGCTTGTAAGTCATCTGGTTTTATTTTAACATGTAGCAGGGCAATAACCCAAATTACATTAGCAACCACTGCATGACTCTGTGTTTAGGTAAGTGGACACAATCTTAGGTAGCCCCAGGTAGACTCACAAAGCCATAGATTTGCATTCACTCACAGATCTCATTCAAGGTGGTCAACTCTCCTTTCAAGGTCTTTCTGACTTACCTATGGCATCACAGCAAGTGATACAAGGAACAGTGCTGAAGCTTTGGGATTTCTAGACTAAATTTCTGTCTGCCAGCTTATCTTGTATTTTTAGTAGGATTCCATCTACATCTAAAATGATTGTCCTAAAATTAATGTTTTTCAATAATCCCACATTTTTAAACCATATGATAATATGATCTATAAAATTCTAACCCAATAAAAGATCTATTCTGTACTTTCAGATTGTTAAAAAGATTAATTCTCTGCATTTCTGTTTATATTTTTTGTCAAAAAAAATCTGCTAGGCAGATGACACAACTAAGCTTCAGCCTGACAAATATTTCCATCACTAATTAATAAATTCTTAAAACCAGAAGATTGAAATGCAAATGCTTGTTCCATCATCTTGAATCAAGCATCTCTAGTGTGTAGAAATACAAAACGTGAATATACATTCACAAGCACAAATGCCACATGCTCACCTACATGCACAGACTAACAGAGTGCAGGTAAACAGAGAGGCACAAGTGTGTGAGTGGGTCTGGTCACCTGCATGAGAATGCTGCCCTGTGCTGTTCTGCTGTTCTTGCTGTTCAAGAGCAAGGAGCTGGATGAAGGTGTGAGTGCACTTTGGCTGTTTCAGCTGAGGGCTTGCACGCATAGCTTGGCTACATGTTAAAAGCAAGGTAGTCCTCTCCTCAGAGAAAAATTTGGCTACTTTTCTGTATACGAGTAGGTATCCAGGCAATTATCACAGAATATTTAATAAAAATTCATAGTCTTGCTAACCTCGTGGTAGTTCTTCATAGTTTTCACATTCTGAAATCCTGTTCTTCAGTAAAACCACATCTCTATGATATATATAACATTTCCAGTGAGAATGACTGAGACAATGAAAATCTGTTTTAAAAACATGACTACTAACATCACTGCGTTCAAATCTTTTGAACTAGATGTCCATTATTAAGTACTTCACTTATGGAAATAAATATACAGCTCCTGACTTGCTATAAATTCATCAATCTATCTCACAACTCAGGCAGAAAAGGTATATAAAATGGTTTCATTTTAATGCTATAAATTGATTTCCCCAACAATTCCTTTATTTCCTTGTAGTTAATGTAAGAGAAGAAAACAAATATCCTTTTTCCCTTTACTTTTATTCCCATATCACCACCACCACAGGCACTCTTGTAACAATGAAATAAGCAAATATTAGACAAGTTTTGCCATACTTTTAAATAAGTAAAATAATAATAAGTTAATAATAAGTTAAAATAAGTTAATAATAAATAAGTTAAATAATAACTTTTAAATGTACTTTAATATATAATTTTTTCTTGTGGATTGTGGAACACAGATCACTAGAGTTTATTTAAGAAACAACATGGAGAAAAACAGACTCCCTGTTGCTGGAAGAAAATATAGGCTGAATGTTGAAAAAGGATGAAATCAAGCTGAGAAATTTACAGCTTTATGGCAGAAAGAGCAGGAACAAATATGAATTTCTGGTGTGCATTATAAGGATTTGCAGCCTGTAAATTTTTCTGTTTTGAGTCCAGCCATGGATATGTTTAGAAAACACATCTCGGTTGCATTCCAGCAAAAGTGTCAGTCTCTTGCAGTCAATAGAGGGTGTTGTGGAGACTTCTGCTTAGTCTCTTCACCAATTATCTTCATCAAATAGAAATTAAGAACATCATGCTTCTATGCATTGTGTGACTTCATAAACCTGAAAAGTTTCTCTTGTGAGAAAATGAATCTTTCAACTCATTTCAGACAGAAGGTTGGCTCTGAATAAGAAAAAGGTTGAGGTTGGAAGTGACCTCTGAAGGTGATCTGGTCCAACACCTTTGTCTATAATCCAGTCTAATTTTGCTTTTAATTCCATGTCTTTATCCTCACAATAATAACAATTTAGATTTTTTTTTTGGTAGATCATAATTCTTTGCTTTGCTCTTTTAGTCTAATTTTAATTATTTTTACAGTATATTGACTTTAGATTTTTTGTTTGTTTGTTTGATTGGTTTTTTTAGTTGCTTGTCTGAGAAATTGAATATCTCCTGAATTGAACCTGCCAAGAAATTGAATATCTCCTAAACTGGCCAAATTCTGCATACATATATCTTCCATTAATTATACTATCAAAACCTGGGTTACAGAGAAGGGCTGTTTGTACAATATTTTAGAAAAATCATCTGTTATTCAGATTTTTTTTTCAAAGCTCTAACAACATTATGCTGAAAATCAGATTTTTGTAGGAAAATTTTATGGACAGTGATTTTCTTTAATTTTAGTAAAAGTTTTCAGTTTCACAACTTTCAGTGTTTGAACTTCAATGTTTTCTTGCAGATACAACACATTGTGTTCTAAGTCATCTTGAGTGCACTCGGGAAAACACATATCCTAGACATTTTTAGCTTAACTAGCAATATCCTATTGCTATGAAAGTGAAGATGGAACATCTTAAAAGCAGTGGGGAAATGAATGCAGATTCCCTTCATGGGGAAGTTTACTTCATTTCACCGGAGTGAATGTTAGTAAACAAGCCTTTCTTAATTTTGTCACTTAAATACAGCATACAGTGTTATTAAATATGCCTCAGGATATCTGAGACACTGTTGAAGTGTTGATTAACAGGATTTAAAACAAGGATCCATCCTTCAGTTTAGGCAGCCATGGTCAGATAAGTATTAGACATTTGTGTTTAGGAAACTTAACCAAAGGGACTTCTATGCCAGACACGGGTTCCCTTTACAGCTGTCAAAAACTCTGATCAATTAAAATTTTTATTCCTAAAACGTAAGGTGTAAAATAGGTAAGATGATCCGCCAGCATTTTTTTTATTTTGATACCTGGTTCAGCTGCAGTCATTTGTACTTATCTACACAGGTGTATAAATATGTTGGAAGAGGAACAATGAAAAAGCCTCTTTAGCTTTGTACTTCTCTTACCTTTTTGGTCTTTATTTGACTCCCTCTGCCACCCTATGTTAGTGGGAAGGCTCCTGTTACAAAGGTACTTGATCTCATCAGATTCAATGATTACCTATGAGAACTAACAATAAAAACTGAGACAAAATTTCATTTTACCCCTCCTCCCCTATTTACACACACAAAAGCCTATACTATTATCACAGCTTTCCCTGTGTGAATCAAATTGATAACGATGTTATCTTTATATGTGCATCAGTATGTAAATATACATTAAATTGAGGCATTGAAAAGGAGATAAAAAAGGTGAACATTTTCTCCTGTCTAGGCTCTTTCCTTTCTTTGCATTTTTCCTCCTTACTTGTTCTTTGAATCATGTTAATTTGTTGTAATTTTTCTTCGAAGTCCCTTTAAAAGGATTAATTTTGTTACACTCTACTTTCCCTCTTAATATCACATGTAAAATGTTTGGGTATTTTTTAAATTTTCTTGAAAATGCAGGCAAGGCTTGGATAGGAAAGAATTTAATTTTTTGTTTCAGTTGAAAAAGCCCAATCTAGTGCAGGTGGGAATCCTAAGACAACAAAAGCTTTTCAGAAGTATGGGAACAGGAATGATATAGAAGGTCTAGAAAGAAAGGAAACTGTTGAAATCTTATAAATAGAAGGAAGAGGCTGAAATTTGCATTCCATCCACCATAATGATAAATCAAATTAATATGTTGAACAGCATGGCATCACATGATGTGTTGGCAGTCAAAGAGTGTAGAAGTGGTGTCAGCATACATGTGTTAAGTACTAAGTCCTTGGATCATCATTATCGTTTGCTCTAGCCTTGGTACATATGGTTAATCCTCATTAGCAATAATCAAAGTTACATGCTCCAATTAAATGTTCATATGGAATGTATTAGATGCCACATGTTATATGACTTAAAATTTCTTTTAACTGTAGTACACACATAAATGACAGTTAATCACAATAGTTTATTAAGGCTATGGGTACACTGATTGAGCATGAGTAGACGTGGCAGGCATCTCTGAGCTGGCTTCAAAGAAGTTTTATCACTCACTCATGCTGTCTGGCTGTGACAGCGTGGGGCTGGGGCTGAGCCACCACCTGCATGGTGTGTGTCTCACTGCATGTGTGCTCACTTGCCCTGCTGTGGCTGATCTTCCAACAAGAGGGGAGTGATACTTCCAATTTTTCTGGGTGGTGTCTGTTCCACACGAAGTAGCTTATGCACTGCACTTTTATTTTTTCTGGGTAATAAACCACCACTGTATGTGGTCCTTTTCATAGTCTCAACATTCAGTTTGTTGCTCTGTGGGTTTTTTTTGGTGAAACATGTATTTCTTTAAGTGTGAGTGACTTTACTGGGGCTTAATTATATGGCAAATTCTTCTTTTTTTCCCCTTAAGATACACAAAATTTTTAATAGTATTTTTTTCAAAATGTGAAATATTTTATCTAACTGTATCATAGAGTAGAAATATAATTAATCCATATTATAAGTGGCCTCAAGATTGCAGTAGGGAGAATTTACAGTTTACAAAACATCCCACACAAGAATGAAAGCTTGATGACTTTTCAAATCCTACATTATTTTGAAGATTAGCAAGCTTAAGTGTGGAATCTAATGGTCAGAGTTTTATTTTTACCGTGTGTAAGCCAAATGTGGACTGAAGGGGTCTATTGCATATTTTAAATCTGTATTGTTAAGCCTCTCACTATCATGTGCTAATTAGCATTTTATTTATATCTGCAAATTATGTGCTGCATCTCTCTTATGCATGAGCCCAATACAGTACAGGTGACCTTCACATGTGCGCTTATCCATCAGCTCCTACAAAATAGTCACAAATTAAACACCGAGAAGTGCTCTGTCTAGATATAAATGTAAAAATATAATGAGAGTGGTGAAGCATTGGGACAAATTTCCCATAGAAATTAATGAACCCCTGCAGCTGGAGCGACTCAAAACATGGCTGGATGGGGTTTGAGTAACCTTATCTAAATTCGAGAGTAGCTGCAAGCAAGGGTTTAGAAAAATAATCCCAGAGGCTCTTTTTTGGTTTAAATGATTCTGAGAATCTACAAGCTTACGAAGTACAGGCAAATTTCTACCTGTATTTCAGATGTTCTAAAGAGGTACCCAGAAAAAAAAGTGGAAATTTACAGACCAAATTAGTTGTGGTGATGGACTAGGGATGACCAACAGATACAAGCTGTGAACTAGTAGTTTTGAGCAGTTTAACAGTTATTGCATTTTAGCTATTGCATTGCTAGTACAGATTTGATATTTTCTGCTAGCGCAAGGAGAGGAGTGACAAAAATTTAGCAAATCAGTCTGACATTCACATGTTTTCTATAATTACATAAATTCTTAACTCTTCATTTAGTGCAACTCTTATTTTCCAAAGAGGAAATGTGTAGTTTCTATTTACTAATTATAATAACATTCAGCACATATAACATTTATTATGTAATATAATAATAACACTTCTTGATATCTAGAGATCTTAAAAGAAATTAGAATTTTGTTTCCCATGTGATGCACTAAAAGGTGTGCACTCAAACAGAGACGGTCTCTAGTCTGGATAGGCAGGGGACTGAAATAACACGAGTCAAGAATTTGGTGATGGGAGAACCAAATCTCCCATTTGGTTCTCCCAAAGGCTAGGGAAATGATAGCAAAACTCCCAGAAAAATTTGATATTTGAGTTTATGTGGTTTCTCCAGGGGCTGCATAAAAAGGCTGAAGCTCAGGGAGCTTGAAAGTTTAGCAGAAAAAAAGCAATGACACCAAGCGGGATGACCAATTACCTCAGCTCTTTTTCCTCTGCAGTATCTAACAGAAGGTCATGTGCCTAGGAAATTATATCATAACCATGTTAACAACCATAACTCTCCAGTTATGTTCTTGTCACAGCTATGAAATCCTATTTCTTTTTCGATCCGGAAGGGTGTGTGTGCATGTGTATGTGTGTATAAAACATACAGTAGGTAAATATATCGAAGGGCTCTGGTAATTTCATGGTAACCACAAGAGCAAAGCTCAAGTTGTTTGTGATGTTAACAGAAACCAGAGATGTGCTGTATGTATGGCCTCATTCACAGTCTCTGAATTGCCTTTTATATAGTTCATGGATCACACAAGATTTTAAGAGGAAAAATATTTTTTTTTAAATTCATGTACATAATGTTGCTTTTCCTTCTAACATACCAGAAGAAGGTCTGATCATTTTGACTTATTGTGAAACATTACTATATTTATTTTTAATACAGGAATACCTTCTGCACCTAAATTTCACTACAAGATATTTATGTTGTAAATCCTTGTGAAGAAATGAAAATTTAATACCAAATATGAAGTCACTCAATCAACTAAAATGAATAGAAAATTGATACAACTGAAACATTGTTTTGGAAGGCATAACTGCCTCGTGAGAGAAGATGTAAAGCTCTTCTAGAATCTTGTGGCATTCCAGTTCAGTTTAATAATTCAAATTCCTTTCTCTAAGGAAGAAATCTAGTGCAACTCCTTCAAAAGTTCTGGAAATTAATAGCTTGTTCACATATTTCTTGAAAAAGACATTGGCATATTTTAGGATTTGCAGCTGAATTCAGTTCTCATTTACACCTGTGCAACCTCACTGAACCTAAATTGAAAGAGATTTGTCCAGAATAAAAATATCAGGAAAATTGGTGGTACTAAACTTAGTTTACTGCAAACCAAACTACTCAAAGTATGGAAAGAAAGAGTGATTTTGTGATTCCTCCAGACCACATTGGTTATTGGGCACTTTCTAACTGAGCCTCTGAACCTTTTGAAGATTTCTGATCATGACTCCATTAAAGGCAAACTTGTTCATGTTTGTATTTAAACTTTTTTTTTTTTAAATTCCTCCCCTAATTATATCTGTGCTGCCTGGGTGACTGCAGCATTTGGCATAGCATTTCTTAGAAAGAAATTTCAGTAAGTCAGATAAATAAGACTTTGTTGCATGTAAGTTAGCTTTGGAGATTATGAGCTCCTTCAGAAATAGCTCATGTATTAGACACTGCATAGCTTAACTAGTTTCTCCCTGGGGAAATTTGTCTGATTATAAGTCAAAACTGGCTCAGGTAGGTTAATGAAGGAGTAATAAGGCAGCTGGGAATCATGTCAAACTGTAGAGAGTCTCCCATGGGCTGACGTTTGAGTCTTCTGAAAAGTGATGATGAGAGGGAGTAACTGGAAAGTTCTGAAGCTTTTTATAGATTTCCTCATATAGACATCAGGAGGCCCACAAAAAGGAAAATTCTTCCATATCCTTCCTCAGTGACCTTACTTCCTCCATTACCTCCCAGCAGATCACCTAAAATATGCAGGAGCAGAAGCCTGATGTGTGCCCGGCTGTTGTGGGTGTGTGTGGAAAGGCACATCCATGAGTGTGTGTGGAACTATAACTGCATGCATGCACGCCTGTGTAAACAAGCTGAGTGGACCCAGAGTTTGGGGAGATGAGTTGCTACCCTGATTTTTCTCCAGGTTTTCAGAGGAAACCAAAATGGAGCATTTGCTGGATTATATTTTTGCTGCTGGAATTCCCAAAGAGTCCAGATTAGTTTGTCAGCTCCTGATGACCTTGCTAATATAACTGTTTAAAATATTAACTTTTAAAATAAGACTATTTCATCCTTCCTATCTGCACTAGATCTCAGCTAGAGGAGTTCAGCGAACCATAATTTATCTCTTTAGCTTGTTGGTGGTTTGGTATGTGCTGTTGCAAAGTGATAGCACAATGGGAGAAAACACAACTCATCAGCCTTAGAAACATGTTTTCATTCTGTGTGTGCATATGTGTGTGTCTGTCATAATTCATTACTTCCTCTGACCTCTACTTTGACAGAAAAAATCACTCAGCTAGAGAGATAACCTTTATATCTTAAAGTCAAAATTCCTTTGTCTGTGGATTTGGAATGTGAATGTAGAATTAAGTTTGAAGTGGGAATTTACTTTTCAGTGCTAACTGAAGAGCAATTGAGTTACTCCAACATATCACAAAGAACAAAGACACGTGGGCTCAATCGCAGTGCATCAGGGCAAGGATACACTGAACAGACAACAGATTTTTAGAATGAAGACAAATTTAGCAAAGGAAAACAAATAGGAAAGGACATAGTTACTGGCTGACAAGATCTGTATTGTGAATGGGGGCTAAAAATGTCTTGCCTGATGCTATTTGTACATTAAAAAAATCAGCATTCAGGAGAGGTATATAGGTAAAAGTGAAGAAGACATACAAAGCTGTAAATTGTATAATGGTGTGTGTAAATGAGGAATGACCGAAGAAGATCGAGTATGTCAGAAATTATACCATATGCAAGTAGTGCTTATAGAGAGAGAGTAGAGAGTTTAGAGAAAAAAGAAGGGCAGTTGCTGAGTGTGAAGCTTGATCAACTCAAAGTGAATAGAGCAGGAATAAAAGACCATGCAGTCTGAGATAACAATAAGAGCTGACTTATGTTAGGTCTTAAAAGTCTTTCAGTGTGTTCATCTAGTAACAAACTAGTGAAAAATACCTATCCATAAATAGCATCTATGCATAGATGGTAGAAGGCCTGAGACTCAGAATGGAGCTTTAAGCATCTGCCAAGTATAGAAAGGATTATACATCAAGGCTTGAATACATGGTTGCTCCAGACGTTGTTGGTAACCACAAAGTTTGTGTCCTAGTCTGTCATGCAATGTTTTCCAGGGATGCACAATGCATCCCTGGAAAAGGCTGAATGCTGAAACAGATATGCCCTTAAAGTATATTTTCACATAAAAAGTCATGAAAAGAAATTTTATATCAAATCTATCTTTGAAACAAATTTAAGAAAGGGTCTTGAATGCATTATCAGTAATTTCTGTGTTTTAGGGTTTCATTTGTTTTAAAGTAATTACGAAAGGCTTCTCATTATTAAATTTTTTGAATACTTGTTGGGCTTTATTGCTTGAGAAATCCAAATTGGTTTGTTTTGTTCGCCCTTTTCCGACCATTACAATGGGAATTCCAATGAGGAGAAGCATTTATGTTGAAAATACCTATGATCTTGTACATTCTTTTGACATGTTTTTTCTGATGTCAGTTGTGTGTTTCCATTAATTTTATTGACTGGCTGGGCTGATGGCATCCTGAGTTTCAACACTAGACATATATCTGGAGCCACAGGACAAATGGATGACAAAGTAAGAAACATGACTCATCCACCCTTGCTCTAAAGTGAGCGATCTCATATTTTGTCTGATGTGATCTCTTCACACTATTTTCTGACATGATTGCAGAGAACTTGTTAAATACTTGTTGCTTGTTTCAGAGGGGAACTAATTATATGTGAAGTAAAGCAAACCAAGCATTGCAGAAAACAAAAGATGAACTATCTGAGTTTAATTGTGTTCATTTTATATGTTCCAGATTCAGAACAATCTGTGGGCAGGGAATGCGGCCAGTGGTTCTGTGGTTACCTCCTGCATGCTGCCACGAGATACATCCTCCTGTATGACACCTTACTCCCATTCACCCCGGACAGATTCTGGCTACACAGGCTTTTCAAACCACCAGAATCAATTTAGCCACATGCCCCTCAATAATTTTTTCACTGACTCGTTGCTTTCTGGGGCGACCAATGGACATGCTTTTGAAACCAAGCCAGAGTTTGAAAGGAGGTCCTCCAGCATTGCAGTTCTACGGATGAAAGCCAAAGAGCATGCTGCCAATATTTCTTGGGCCATGTAATATAGCAGTACCCTCTCTCAATTTTTTTTTTAAAGCAAACTAAAACCATTTCTATTTCCCATATTTAAAGGGAACAACAATAAGCTGCTGTGTGTGGAATGCTAGAAATCACAATATACACGATGTCTGCTTTAAGAAATGCAATATAATATTTAACAATAAACCAAGAATAAACCAAATAGATTTACCATGCATCAAACTCAACAAGCCCTCTTTGTTTTGCTTTTTATATATGTTTTGTTGTACCAGTTGATGAAATATGATTATAGAACATGAAAAAAAAATAAAACTACTAAGCAAATGTGTCTACTCCATGGTTTTTAGCAGTCCTGTATAAAAAATTCATGATTTACAAATGAATACTTCATAAAGGAACAACTTGGTAAAGGAAAATAAATTTATTATATCGAACCTATGATGTAAATCTCTAAGTACACCACGCAAAGAGGGAAATATATGACCACTCATGTTGTAGGTAGAATTTGTAGACTGAGTTCTCTCAGCACTGTGCTGCTGCTCTAAGCCAGCTCTGCTGTTTTGCTAAATGCATGTTGAGCTTGTTGGATTTATATCAATGAACAACTAATGTAATAAGAATATAAGGTACTACTTTATCTTATGGACCTGAGTGTATTTCTATTAAGATAATGAGATTTTTTTTTTGGTCACATATAATGCTAAAAGTAGGATCAGAGTGCTTAATAGAGTTTTAAAAGATGTGCACAGATTATGTGTCAACTAGCAAATTTAAATTAAATCTTAAAGGTTATAGATAGGGTGTCATGAAGCTTGGGTGACTAATAGCATGGAATAGTACTCCTACACTTTTAACAGAATTCAGATTAGGGAAAAACCCCAAACAACACAACACTGAGGTCTCACTCCCAGTACAGTCCATTTTACTGGATTTTGCTACTCTATGGTCAAATTGAAACAAAAAAGTCCAACAAGGGTTGTCAGTTTCAGTTTGTATCTGATCCTAAGATGATGTTAAAGTAATTTTAGTTTTAATTACATTTTGTTGAAACTTTGCTTATATGCTTTCCAGAGTGTAAGACTAATTTGCTACTCTTAAAGTATGTGGGAAAAATCTTTTTGACTGCAATGGCAGCAGGACTTGGCTCTCAGCTCCCAGCCTATCACAAAGGAATTAAAATGTCAGCAGACTTTCTGACATTTCTGCTGGAAAAAAAATAGAGGAGAAGAAAAATACTTTACATCTGGAGAATTGATATCTGCTTTGATTTACTTCTCCTCCCTTTCCCCTGTCACATTCCAAGCTCCTTCAGATGAGTGAAATGTCAGCCTCTTTGAAAGCAACAGTCAGTCTCTCAGGTTCATAAAGGCAAAGTAAATTAATTGAAATAAAGAAGGGCTTGCATGGCTGTGATTAGAACAGGATACAACTCTCAGGGCACCCCCTGCTCATTCTTGCTTTTCTCTTTGGCCATTAGTTAGGAACAGAGGGTGCATGGGGGAAGACGGGAAGATCAGGAAGCAGATTTCACCTCAGCAACTGCAGAACTACCAGTACTCACAAAAACAAACACTCAGGAATCCCCAGATTTTCTCTTCTCCAACTCATGGGGGCTAAACTTGAAACAAAAATAGGAGATGGACTCATTCTGTAGTCTTTCAAGAATAAACAAACTTGACTTTGAAACCCTCAGGATCAACTAAAAATGGGATTTTTACAGCAGAGTCTTACACAGCTGAAAGGAAGGTTGTCCTATTTTCCACTAGTAATAAACTCAGATTTTAACACATACATATACTCCAATTTGTGGTTTCCTCATTTGATTCTCCTTCTAAAAATTAGCTTCTACTTTGGCCTGAGGAGCTGGAAAAGAGTATTCTGGCTAGAAGTTCTCTTTTCCATTTTTTATGGTCTGTTTAGAGAGCAGTAAACTAGACTTATGTTTTAAAGAAAAAAAAAAAAAGAATTTTATTGGTACAGGTAGAAGCATACGTTTTCTATAGACACTTTTGCAACATGCAGAAGGATGAAAGTGCTGGAAATACAATGGAGTTTTTAGCAAACTGTTTTCAGTTTTTTTGTTTTTTTTTTTTTGTTAAATTTTATTCAGTTTCCACATAATTACTTTTAAGGTATAACATTTAGAACATGCCAAAGAGATTTCCAGAACCTTTTGTTATGGTTTCATTAGTGGACAAAGAAAGAAAAGTTTAGCTGGCAATCTCTGATCCATTTTTGTTGTTGCCTCTTTCAAGTTACTTATTTATTTTCATGGCAGAATTTGCTATTGTTTTCTTCTGAAATCCCCCCAAAATAATTTGTACAAATTTTTTTGTATGTCAGGAGTAAAATGCAACAATTCCTAGGAATTTATTGCAATTGCAGATTTATTACAGAATTAATATCCATTTTCAAAATATTACAACAATTTTAGGTGCTTGTTGCTTCCAAAATCAAAGGAGAAAATAAAAGACCATGTCATCTTCCTGCTGATTTTAATTAAGTGGAAGGGATGCCATTCTAATTAATTCTTCACCCTCAAATCTAGCAATGGAAATTTTTTGTTACTTGTTGCTAGCATAACTTTATACCTTAAATAAATAGGTATTCAACCCCTCATTAAACCTGAGGTGTGATAAGTTGCAGGCCTGCATTAAGCTTGTCATGCTCTTGCATCAGCCTCGTCTCGAAGAATGAATGATAGCCTGTTGGTTGCAGCGTTTCATTTAGCTAATGAAAAAGTATCTTCGTGTTAGATGTCAAGTACTACAACAGGGTCACATTCTGCCAGTTTTATTTAGTAGTGCTTTACTCTGTGAGTAGTGGCATTGATGGGAGTGAGACTACTCACATAGGCCAAATTGTGAATCACTTGTAAATGTTTATTCACAATGGCCCCATTCATGCAAAAAAAAAAGCTTCTCAGCACAACATGAGTAATCGGTTCATAATCAGGCCCAGCTTAAGGTACTATTCAGCTCTACTAAGGATGGCAGGATCTGGCCCATACTGGCTAAAGGCCAGACTCAGATTTTTAACCAAGATGAGTAGCTCCTTATGCCACAAATAGTGCAAAGAGACCCGACAGGGTTATTTGTAGTGTTCTCTTTTTCTAAGAAAATTCTAGGAAAGAGACATTTCAATATACGTAAATAATTTAAGCAAGTTTCTATGAAAGGGATGTGATTTTATTTTCTACTGGATTATACTCCCACATTTGACAGGATTTGTGTTCTTGTGCTTTGATTTTATCACTCAATGATTTCTTAAGCAACTTATCTTTTCACTGCTTCTTGAACATGTGGAAAATGCACTAAAAACAAAAGGAGGTGATTTACATAGCCTTCCTGCCAAGCATGTTAAGTAATGTTTGAGATATGTGATCATCATGCTATGCTGAGAAGTAAATTTATAGAACTTTTGGGAAAAGAGTCCCTATCCTGTTAAAAGAGAAAGTGAAATATTGTTCTAATTATTGGTGCTCTGTGTTTTCTCCTGTGATTGATTCATCAACATTTTGAAAATCTTAAGCCAGTGTTTTAAAAAATTTCTGAACAAATGTAAATTTACTTATGAAATGTACATTTAGTTATATTATGATTTTTTCAGACTTGTAAGTGATGGGCAACACTGCATTTAGCAGCTAAAGGTAGCCTTCTTATGACCAAGATGGTCAGAAAAATTTGACAAAAATTCTACCTACAGTTTAATAGTGTTATATACCACCGGAACCTATAAATGAAAGCATCTTCTGTTGCTGAGAATAAATTTGAATGAGCTATATTTCTCATTTTACTTCTTTACTGTCATAATATTTTGTACAAAAAAGTGTTGAAAAAATCCAGTTCAATATGTTAAGGCATTTTATTTTGACTTTGAACTTTATGGTAAGGCCCTGGAGTATAAATTTAACAAATATAACCTATATTGTGCATTTAATGAGATAGTTCAGCATGATAAAAGTAATTTTTTTTTTTTGGCAAACAATAAAATATTACAAGCTTTTTTTCCAAAATTACAAAGGTTGTTTTGTTGATAAATTTCTACATATCTGTGCTATTTCAAAATCAGAGTTAAGTCAGGCTGATCAGAGTTAGAATCCATTAAAACCAGTTATTTTTCTTAGTTTCAAAATATTTTCAGGGGAAGTTCTTTCTGTAAGAAGTATTTCTTCCCTGTAGTGGTTTAAGCCCAGCCAGCAGCCAAGCCCCCCGCAGCTGCTTGCTCACTCCCACACCAGAGAGACTGGGGAGAGAACCAGAAGGGTGAAAGCTGGAAAACTCGTGGCTTGAGATAAAGACAGTTTAATAGGGAGAGCAAATGCCATGCACACAAGCACAGCAAAACAAGGAAATAATTCACTTTTTTCCATGAGCAGCCAGGTGTTCAGCCATCTCTGGGAGAGCAGGGCCCCATCACAGTAACAGGGACTTCAAAAGACTAAGGCCATCACTCCAAATGTCCCCCCTTCTTGCCCCCACTTTAGATACTGACCATGAAGCCATATTTATATGGCACATCCTTTTGGTCTGTTGGGGTTACCTCCCAGGCTCCCAGGCGCCCCAACCTCCATGCCAAGGTAGCAGTAGGAAAAGCAGAAAAGGCCTTGGCTCCATGTAAGCACTGCTCAGTAGTAACAAAGCCATCTCTATTTTATCAACTCTGTTCAGCACAAATCCAAAACACAGAGCCACAGCAGCCACTGTGAGGAAAGTTAAGTCTACCCCAGCCAAAACCCAACACATTCCCACATCACTTTCCTACCTAAATAACAAGTGGCTCACTCATTCCCAGAATGCATGCATCTTATTCACCTGCAGTGATCTTTTTAGATTTGGCTGGCATTAGCATGATGAAGTAGTGTGCAGTGAATGGGAGTATGATGGCTGGGGACAGAATAATCTTCTGAGAGGAGGGTCAGAGAACAATGCTGAAGTAAGGGGGAAACCTAAACCCAGTGAAAACCTCCCTTCCCTCTTTGCCTAAACCACTCCTCTTGAATCTCACCAGGACCTGGCAACATAAGGCTCATTCTGTTGCCACCTTTCCAGTATGGGTTTAAGGAGGAATATTAAGAATCAGGAGTAAGTCTTGAAGATGTAGGGTTGGTAGGTGTATAACTGGCATTGGCAATAAATACATACTGTGAAATCAAGAGTAGTTTTATGAAGAAACATCTCTAATCATGAATTTCAAGATTTTTTTTCTCTGCATTTTTGAAGCAACAGGAGGACAGAACATTAAAATAAAAGCACAGTGATGGTTCAAACAGTGAGTCCACAAAATTCCTGAAGCACAGCTATTCTCCTTTGCACCACATGCTCACGAAAACTGGTATTGCTGTGGCATGCAAATGAAGGAATATAGCACAACACTACCACATAAAATAGATTTGAGATATTGTCTTGTTCCTGCCAGTTGTATTTGATCTGTTTAAATAACAGTATAAAAATTACATAATTCCTCATCAAATATTTTCAATCAGTCCAAACAAGACATATAAGGAAAAAAAGACAAAACCAAGTAGGAAAATCTTCAAAATCTATTATTGCCTCAAAGGGGTTTGTGAGCCTTTATACTTGTGAGGTTTCACATTCAACAGCTCAACTTCAGCTTGACTCATACTGCCCAACTTCATAACAGTGATTATTCCCACAGGAATAACTAGTGCACTAGACTAATAAATACATCAATGTATAGGAAATAATACTGGTTAAAGTAATTGATGTTAGCATGGAAAACATAATTTCAAAATTGTAGGTTATAGGATCAGGTCAAAAATAATTTCTGACTGGCTTATAGAGTGGAACTTGATGGTTCACAAGATGCTGTTACAGGAGTGCTTTTCTATGCTCTAGTTTTAACTATAGCACCCTCCATAATCTAATAGCTGTCTGCTTCATCTCTCAGAAGCTGGGTTCTGCATTCTCTAATTATGAAAATAATTATGAAAATTGAAATAGGCTTGATCCTTCCTGCCTTGTACTACTGTGAGAAAATCCATTTATGTGTAGTGACTGCAATTTACTTTAGTCTCACTATCATTACAGTGAGACAAAGTCTTCTGCTTTAATTTAGTAATTGCAAAAAATTGATTTTTGATACTCTTACTGTTCTGTGAGTGAGCACTTTATTGTTATGGAGAGGAATGACTGAGTTGTGTATAATCTTTTTTTCATTAAAACCCAAAACCTTAATTTGCTTGGTTTTGGTTGAATACAGTGTGATTATAATTAACAAACTGCTTTTAGGTGGGATAAAGTCCTAGTTAACACTTTCATATTTTTGTCCATCAAAGAAGAAAAGGATATCATTAAGATGAAGCCTTGTCAAACAGCATGTTCAAAGACAGACAGAAGTAGCTGAATCTTTGTAAGACTCTATTTACTCAGGTGTGTTTACTGAAATGATTTTTGTTTAATCATTAAAAATGGAAAACAGCTGAGATCTTTAATGGAAAATAACAATATAAAACATGTTAATTGTATTTTTCTTTCAAAGTAATATTGGAGAAACAACTGTTCTTCTAGTGTACTAAAAATGATTTTTCTCATTACTTGTTATAAACATTTTAGTATATAATGAAATACATATTTATATATGGAAAAACCTGTCAGATATTACTTAAACACATCGCGTAAATAAAACACTAAATGATTTTGGAGGTCTGTTAGAAAAAGGTCTGGGATGGAGATCAGTTAGTGAGTATTATTTAGCAAATGCTTAAGTAGTATATACAATGAGCAAAGAGGAAAATACACTCATTGGCGGGCAGTTTATTGAATATTTAGAGCCAGAAAAATCAGTGTTGGCAAGTAGGAATGAAATTTTCTTTACTCAAAAATCTCCTTATGATCAAATCCTAATTGAAGTTAACAGGGATCTTGCCAGTGATCTCACTTGGGAGTAGGATATGATCCCTAATAAACACTTAATAAATTTACTATGATAAATTGAATTGTCCTGGAACAACATTACTCAGTTTATATGGCTTTTTTTTTTTGATAAGGTAGTCCATTCAGCTATTTTTAAAATACAGAAATTATTAAATCAGTGGTTTACATCCAATTTACTACAATGGTTTCCATATTTGTGTCTGATTTTTTTTTGCAGAATTAGAGAGCCAAGGATAGACTAAGCAATGCATTTTGTTTTTAGGGAGTTGTGTATTAAGAGGACTGTTTTAGTGTGAAAACAGTTCTATGCATATGCTAAATCATTAGTGCAGAGGCATTAATCCTTGTATAAACAAATTTGACTAATACTCTTCTGGAATTTGAGCAAATAATGTAACTGAGATAAACAGAGCCGCTTACATGTCCACATTTATCTACACTTTCTATTTATACTGTTAAATGCTTAAAACAACACTGGCCCATAAATTTGCCTTTTTGTTCTCATTCTTTTGGCAGTGTTTCCTACATGCTGCACTTTTAGAGTGCAGTTTGGTCTCATCTCAAATAAATAAGAGCCATGGAAGGAAAAAACTGCAGCTACAAAGTAGTTCTAACCCATTAAATGCAGATGGCCCACAGGGGGTTTAATCATAAGAGAAAGAGCACACATCATGCTGAAATATAGAGCTGTTTTCTATCACTTGTTACCATTTGAATGTCTGTCCCAGGAAAGTGAATTCAATATATCTTCCTGGCCATCAGTTGCCCTCTGAATACTCCTTCTCTCTCTGATGTAGCTAGATTTCCCTTTAGAACATACAGAGATGAATGAGCTCTTACCACACGTAGAAGTGAAAGAAAACATTTCTTTCTGCACCAGAACAGATGAGATTCATCATTAAGAGAATGGATTTGACCTTGTCAAGTGGACCAAAGCAATTTATAAACAAACTCCTACAGGGGAGGCTACTTTTGGCCAAGTACTATATTAGCAGTGTTTTACTTATGCCCGCTGCTACCTTACAATAACTTCATAAACAGGCTGACTTCCTGAAATATAGAGTGCTGAGAGATATCACAGATGTACCTAGAAACACTGGGATAGCATAGGGTTACTTCCCTCCCTAGAGGCTGAATAGAAATATGTCCACCCACCTTGCTTTCTCATTCTTGGTAAAAGTTGCTAATCACTATCCAAATTAATCTTCATTTCCAGTTTAGATATGTATCAAAGAACATATTTATACTTCAATTTGCCATTGTTATATTGTTGTTCATATAAGCAGCAGGGTGATAATGTCCAATAGCAAACTACCAGAACACTAGCAGAATAACAAAAGCAATTCAGTGTGGGTCTATTTTATTTCCAGCATCAGAAAAGGAATATAAAGAGTCAATAGTTAGCTACAAAGTTATTTAGATCAGATGATACTCCTACTAAATATCTATAAAGTTTCTTCCTTTAACAGGATATTTAAACTCCAGGTAGGAATTTTATCTCTCCTCCTCCCAAGTCTGTGTCATGTATGCTTTTTAAGTGAGAACAATCTTGTGAGAACAACTTTCTTTCTACTTACTTTCTGGTAACAAAAGTGTAGTGGTAACAAAAGTGCTCAAATCTTTTTGTTCTGTCCAATGACCATAAGAAAAGAAGAAAAAATGAAGACATTCAGTGGCTCAAATACAACTCTGCTGTATGGAAAGAGAATATTCTGCATCAGTCCAAGGGGATGGTTGCATGATAAAGTCTCACTAGATATGTAAACTACATGTACAATTAAAAAAAAAAAAGTTTTTCTATGACTTCTGGGACTTACATCCCCATCTATATCAATCTTAGTCATGCCAGCAGAGCTGATAGTCTTATAATCTCCTCTATGTCTACAAAAAGAGAATCACAGAACATTTGCAGAAGGGGACTGACCAGAATATTCAGGTTTTTTTGACTCACTTTTCCTGTGGCATGTATCCAAACAGAGATGCAGTTGCAGATGCAGTTACTTCCTTCAAAGACTACAGAAATAAGCTTGTATATGTGATAATTTTTTATTTTATTCTTTGTTGATATTGCCTTAGAATAATAGTTAGGGTTGATGACAGTGAGAAGGAGCTCTTTTGAAATTAGAAATTTAATAGACTATAGGTGGAGGCCTTCAAGCCATTAAATTTCCAAAAACTTCCAGGAGTCTCCATCATTAAGTGAGCCTTATGTGAATAGCAAAGAGCTTGATACATATTTTAGCTCAGGAGAAATCTATGCTGTCCAAGTCTTGTCTGCTTCATTGTAGAAGCTCTTTATTGTTCAAAACCCAAGACCACAGTCTTGTTCCATTGCCAGGAGATAACAATTCTGACCCTCTTGAGGTCAGAACAATGAAAAGAATTTCCCAAGTCCTTAAAAGGCATTATATTGCATATATTCATAGCTGCATAGCAGATTTATGCCTTCTTTTCCTGTAGGCCAAGTTCCCAAGGTCTTCTGCTATTAGATTGAGAAAAGAGAAAAGGCCACTTGCTTGCTTCTTATAGCAATTATTCACTGTTCATGCACCTCTGTGTGTGTGTGTGTATGCGAGGTGCTCCTGAGTCAAAGATGGAGATGAGGCACATAGTTCTGATATTAGTTTCCTAGTTTTATAATCAGTTCTTCACTCTGATTTACAGAAGTGTAAGGAAGGATCTTGGGCCCTGTACCCAGCACACTTATAGTGAAAACATACAATTTGCAGAAAAAAAGGGAAAGATTGTAGCAAAGAACCAGTGACAGAGTCCTACTGTATAACTCAATCTTGACTCACATTTTTATAAGCATGCATTTGTTTACACTCTCTAAGAGGAAGATCAAAGTTCACAGAGAATTTTTATTACCCTGGGAAGAAATTTTTCTCTTTTTAAAAGAAGAAAACATGGTTTGTTATCTGCCTTAAATGAAACAAAAACAAATCTGTCCCTCTCTTCACTTCAGCACCAGACAGTAAGCATCCAAAATAGGTGACACTTAGTGAAAGGTCTCAAAATTTCTCCAAAAACTAATTCATCCTGAAATCAACCCTCACAGTTTTGATCGGCCTGAAAATTCATTAGGATGATTACAAAGGATATTTGGCTGTTGAATTTGGTCCTGTGGTCTAATGGGGTAATCGCATTTCTATTGTCCTTTAGTTTTATTGATTCTGCTGTAAACCATAGCCCAGGATAACAAGGGCTATTTGCTATTTATTCTGTGTGTCAGTATTCAGATGGGGGTCCTTGGGAAGTTGTCAGAGGCAAGAATTCTATAAACTGCAATAGCTTGCTACAGAAGACATTTTATTTATTTTAACTTCTCCACCTCCATTCCTTTTTGGCATCCAATATGCATATTTAAAGTGTTGCTGCTACTTTCCAGTTTGACTTTAGAGCTCTTTGTTTTTATATAAAATAGTTCTGCTGCATTCCTCTAGTATGTCAAAGCAAAATCAAGCTTGTTTTAACTTTTCAGGGCTTTATAAATCTCTGCTTTCCTTTTGTTAATATGTGCGCTGGCTCTCGACTGTTGTCTCTGTTTCATGGATGTTAGCAAGTTGTTGCATGACAACTTGAATGCTCCTTTCACATAGCCCTGATATAGTATTAGAGCTCTCCCATGCAATGATTTGTTTAACCCAAAAATGAGTTCTTTAAGTTGTCTTCCTTGGTTTTGTATGATGTTATGGATTCGTACAAAAGTTATCTATTGTAATTTATTTTCCTGAATGTTCAGCTTGTGACATCTCAAAGCAGAAACTGTCCATAATTTTATGCAGAATGATTGGCAAAAAAACCTCTGTAAAATTATTTTTGTAGGTCAACAGATTTATGACTTCCTCTGCTTCCTCACTTTTAGTTCTAATTCAGAAGAAAACTTGCATATTCACTTCCCATTTGATATTCTCCATCCATTCAGCTACCTGACTGTCATAAACTAGTCGTTTTTAAAGCTATGCTGATTCAATTTTCTCAGTTACATCCTTCTTTTCATTGGTCTATACCTTTTTCAGCCTGAAGCCTTGATATGGTTTTCATGTATTGGGAAATATTTTTTACACTTAAGTGTGTGCTTTTTTTGTTGCTACTGATGCTGTGTAGTATGGGACTCATACGCGAAGACTTCTTCCATGTAGTGCTTACCACAGAAGTGCTGTCAGCATCCAGCTTTTACGAATATCAAACTCTAGTCGCAAATATATTGGTAGTGGGAAAATCATGGTAGAAGGAAATTAACCGCAGGTTGTATATTTTTCCCTGTGAATCCTGGAGGAGAAGAAATTGACACCGCTCTGGATCTGGTTAGTTATTTGTCTATCAGCTACCTTTCTGCAAAGTTCAGGAGGCATGGGGAAAAAATACTTGATTCCATCATTATTGCAGAAATATCTCCTGAGAAGATCCTCTGTATGCAGCCTTGACAGACAAACATATGAAAAAAAATATTATATGCTAAATATGGTGGAAAGGGAAGAATTATATGAAATATATATTGTCAGATGACTGAGTTTTTTGGTTTTAAGTATGTTATTCAAAGAGAACAGATTGCTTTTGTGCGTCCCAGAACACAGCAAATTTTCTGTTAGCTTTAGTAGTCATGATGTATCATTTTAACTTTTCTTTGAATTTTAAGTAAAGTTCCCAGTTATCACATTTCTTCTGACTTATTCCACAGATATATAATCTGTGTTGTCCTCTCACCTTTCTAAATAAATAATACAAATAAGATTTTCCAAGGTGGAATTAGAAACCATCCTATCTGTAATTGACCTAGTTTTATTCCTTCTCCCTTGAGAATTCGCCCAATGAGTTTTACTTTGCTTGGATCACAGGAGGTAAGAAGTGGCTTTCTATCTCTTGGCACAGGATTTAAACTGAAGCAGAGAAACCTTTCTTTAGTACTGAAAGCCTCATGAGGAGGCATGACAAAGCCATCATTTAACTCAAGGCCATCAAAGGCAATTTTGCTAGGTGAAGTATTACAAAACTCCAAAATTTTTGTTCCAATGAATGCTTGAAGAATCTGGCAAATATTGGTGGAACAGGATGGGGACTTAAGATGAGAGTCTGCTTGCTAGATCATAAAAATAATTCTCACTCATGTTTGCTCTCCTTTTACCCTTCCATGGTGGTTTCTTAAGTTCAGTAGAAGTTAATATAATGACATGTTTCTCTAATATATCTGACAGCTTATTGCAAGGATATTTGGATAGAAATTATTATAATTTTTCAAGTAGAAGATGAAGCTAAGCCTGCTGTCATGAAAAGCAGAGGTTAGTCATGAAAAGCAGAGGTTAGTGATAATTCTACCTGTGAGAGAGGATTTGCAATGCAGAAATGACCCTGCATGTCTCAAAAAGCTTGTTTTCCATATATGCATTACATAGGATTTAATATTTATGTTAATAAATATGTTAATATATACAAAATATTTACAAAACAGTGTAACCATGATTAAGGATATCCAGACTGCATCTTCATGTTACACTATTCAAAGACAACATGACATGGTATGTTGTTGATATATTCCAAATATACAGGTACATATTTTAACTGTCATAAACTGTTTTTGTTCGAATTTCTCTCTGTATATTTCAAACAATAAGTCAAGTTCTCTGCAGAAAGTTTTATGAAAGATATTAAAATGCAGAAATTGAAACTATGTGGCTTTTCTAAATAGGTGATATTTACTGTGAGCTGTTGTTCAGACAAAACCACATGAATCTGAAACATTTACAAAGTGGGATTTGTATTCAATTTCAGAGACTAATTTTCATTTTTGACTTTGTCTTCCATAAAATATGGTTTCTATTTCTCAGATTCTGAAGAGGCTTCAGATCAGTCGTGCAAGTAGTTGCAAGTTCTGGGTGGAAGCAGTGACTCATTGGTAGTTGGAACTTGCTTTGATGAGAACACTTGGTGCATGTTATTAACAAAGACAAAATTTTAATGTCATAGCGTTGATTCTCAAACTTGAGTACCAGCCATTGGATTTTGATTTTGGCCCCTTCTCATGTTCAAAGCTGTGTTGTGTGTAGACATGCAGTGGCTGGCAGTGGGGGCTGCAGAGGAGACCTCTGTGGGAGGAGGGCAGCGTCTCCCTTGTGCCAAACCCTTTGCACAGCACAGCTGAGCCCAGCAGTGAAACTGGTGGTGCCTCTGAGAAAACACTTGGGAAAAGGCAAAATTCCTGAACAGAGAGAGGAGGATGAGGTAACAAAAGACTGAAGAATGATTGAGGGAACACCACGATCAGAGGAAGAGGAGAGGAGAAAGAGGGTATGGGTGTGGGGATTCTCTGTGCACCAGAGCAGCTATCCGTTGCAATCTGAGCAATGAACTGGGCAGAGATACTGCGGGAACTGAAACTCCAGTGGAGAATCCATGCTGGACCAGGGTAGAGGTGTGATAGGGAAGGAGCAGAAGAGAGGAATTATTACATCTTGACCCTCATCTCCTCTCCTGTCCTGTGCCACTGTTGGGGTGTGTAGAGGAGTTGGGAGTGAAGGAGCAACGCTGAGCCTGGGAGACTGGGGAGTTTAATGTTTGTCTTTACTTCTCACTACCCTAATCTATTTTAACTGGCAAAATTTTAACTTTAAATTAGTCTTCCCCAAGCTGAGTTGTTTTGCCCAGCACAGTAATTGGTAAGTGATTTACCTGTCTTTATCTCCATGTGAAAGCTTTTAATTCTAGTTTCTCCTCACTTTGTGCTGGGATGGGGAGTCACTGAGCATCCGGGTGGGAATTTGGCCCTTAGACAATGGCAACACACTACAAAAATCAAATTGTTTCTGGATCCAAAAAAATTTGGTCTAAGACATGTTGTGCAGTCATCAAACTGAAGATTCAGTTTTCAAGGGATTGAAAATCTTCCACTGCCCATGACAAATCTGTTTCACTTTTCAGGCTTTCCCAGTATGAAACTTTTTTTCATTGTTTCTCAAAACAAGTTCATCAGTCCCAGTTAATAAAAAAAGTATTCCCCAATTTCATAGGGTAGTTTACTTTTTCATTATTACTTTGATGACCACATCTAACACCCATTTATGCCGTGTTGAATGGAAAACAAGTTTCACAAGTCTGAGTCAGAGTCTGAAGAAAAGGTCTTTCTTATTTTGTGTTTAATGTCACATCTTTGAAAGATCATCTCCCAGTTTTACTCTTTCACCTTTTTTTACAAAACATTGGAAACCATTGAAAGCATTGATGAGTATTTACATTGCAGAAGACTCATATAGCGAGGAATTAAACTAGTCCAAAAATTTACAGGGGTAAGAATACTGCAGAACCAGGTCTTTGATGAGTAAATGGCACTACTTTAAATATCACATTAGTCATAAATAGAAGTATAGTATTATCTCAGGAGCAGTTGAACAAAAATATATACAAGTAAATGTTAGAAGTAGCAAAAAACACACTGTAAAAAATATATCAATCATGCAAGAGGGAGTGTTAAGAACAATTCCTTTCATGGAATATTTTCTGCCCTCTTTCTACCTGCTGAAAATTTTCTGTGTATCCTAACTCCTTGTGTATGAGAACAGACATAAAGGATGTTTCCCTGATGCATTAACAAGTGCAAAGGGGTAAAAGGTGAGATGTATAATATTTTCTAACTCCTGTCCACAGAGATGTACCAATGTAACATCTTCTGCAGGAAATGAGTGTGGCAAGATAAGGAAACAGCCATATTCTACATTGATAAAAAGAATATTTCTGCACAGAGAACGTTCATATTAATGGAAAGTGACCGTCTCTTCAGACACTAAACACAGATATTAAAGAAAACTCCTAACCAACATTTTTCGCATCACTGGCTATAGAGGAAGCCTAGGAAAGTTGGCCTTGCTTATCTGAAGTTAGTTTTATGAAAGCAGTGGTTTTATTGAAGCCTTACCACTGATTTACTAAATAGAAGATATCTTTCTGGCTAGAAGTCATGAGAAGGAAAGGTGGTTGCAGGAGTGACTACTAGTACCAATTAAGGTGTCCCTAGGTTTGCAGTAGTTTTCTGCAGCCCATCCCAAGATGATTATGGGCACTAAGGCAATAAGGTGAACCCTGTGCTGTCTCTGTCTGAGTGCTCAGTCATTTTTCAGGTTAGAACTCATTGCTCTGAACCTGTACCAGGTGTAAGACCAAGTCTGGTGCTGTTCACTCCACATGAATCTGCCTTCTCTGGCTCTCTCTTTTGTAGTCCTCCCTCTCTATTTTGTGGAGCCACACACAGAGATTGTGCCTTCTCATGAGAAGCTAGAAAGGAAATAAGAAGACTTTCACAGCTCTGCACATATACAACATACCCCACAAAAGTTATGAGAGTTAGGTGTTTAAAGCATAGGTCTTTATGTTCTGGTGTTGAGCAAGTTCTCTCCCCCTATCTATAAAGAGACGGGAAATCCCTCTGGAGAGGTCATCTGTGATGTTCATTATCTCTGAAATGCAACTATTTTAACTATTTTATAAATCAGGTTCAAACAATTTGGAGTACACAAATGTATGTAAACCTCTGAGGGCAAGTATGTGGAAAGGTTCCTCCCTCTTCCTACTTCCTTCTCCCTCCTCACAAGCAAGGCTTGCAGATGTTTTCTTCTGCTCTTTATTCCTTTGTTCCTGTTTGGCTGTGACCCTTACTCCCAACTGATTCTTTTTTGTCAAACTTTGTTTTTTCCTGAGCCTTTGATCCTGTGCTTTGACTCTTGCAATAATGCACATGACACTATTATTTTGTTAGATTCATTATATGATTTCTTAGCTCTCAGAGTCCCTTCAAGCAATAACATACACTTGTTTTGTCAGTGTCTCGCAGCAAAAGAGGGGGTCTTACAAAAACTACTGCTTCACCTGTGGACAGGTGAAATACAGCCTTTCATATGTAGACTGAATACTTGAGATTATGCACTATAGCTGTACATTTGATCATCCAGTCTATCTTTGTTTATATATCTTCAGTTTCCTGGCTAGGGGAAACTAGTCAAAGGTTAAAAAACGTGTTAGTAGAACCAAGTATAGAAGACACATAGCAGACAAGAGGCTAGGGTTCCAGCACTGGGTCAGGAACAACAGTTATCTGTTCTGAGAAAGAAATGTTACCTTATGCCAAAACTGAAGGTACCCTTTAGTCTTCTGATGACTTTTTTTCCTTGCTTTCTTGGCTCAGACATCTCAGTTTGATCAAGATAGGTGGGAGAAAGAGGATCTTTGTGTGTTTCAAGGAAAATAAATGTACCTACACAGGTAAAGTTCTGGTTGTAGTTGAGAACCTGTCATATAGTAGATGATATATGCTGTGAGAAAATCATAAACCAGGAATCCAGAGCAACAATTCTAGACATTGCTAGCAAATTAGAAAGATTTTTCTCCCTGAAACTGTGATTCAGATACATATATTGAGTAGCATACACGTGTAAGAATAATTATAGAAGGTATAGCTTAAGAAAATTTGCAAGTATGTCTTTTCATACACCTCCTTTCAGCTGCTGCAGTGATTTACAGCAATCTTCCCATGCCTCGCCTTTGAAGTAAGGTGACTTTCTAGTCAACACAAAGCTGATCAAGGAGGCTGTCTCTCTTTTGCAACAACAGTGGAGGAAGTTATTTAAGGTTACTACTGTCAGCTCCACAGAGATCTTCAGACTATTTTAATTTATGTCATAGGCAGGCAGGCCCCAAGCTGTGCTCAGATGATCAGAAGCAGCAGTAATAACTTCAACATTTTTTTTTCTCAAGTCTATGTGTTAAATACAACTCAACTGGAACAGAGGGAATCTTTGCATTTCTAATTTGATTGTGTGAAGTCAATAATCTATGTGAAGAGACGTAAGGGCAATGATACAGACTTAGACAGTAAATAATTGCCCAAAGACTTATTTTTGTACTTTTTTTTCTTAAATAAGTATTTATTAAGAAGCAAAAATCTAGTTAATGTGTAATAACTCCCTAAGATAAAAGATCAGTAAAGAAAGTTAAGGATAAAAGAAAGAAGGGAACAAGAGTCTTTTGATTCTATCCATCTTCATAAAATACCTTCTCATGAAACAAACCCCAAAATGTGAAAGCAACACTAAAAGGAAAAAAGAAGTCCCATAGGATCAAGTCCATATAAAGAAACATATCTCTGGCAGACAGTAAATCAAAATTGCTCAACCTGGTTCACTCCAAGACTAGCTGTCTACAAAGTTGGCTGGAATTAAGGGAAATGCTGGAGAGATCTGTAGTTTCAGAGCTCACACTGATGCATCCAGCTGAGTCTCAGACAATTCTGTTTCTGTCTTTCTGACCCATAACCATGGCAAGGGACATGCCCAGCTGTCAGTGCCAGGAAAGATATCTAGTGCTTCATTCTCTAGTGATTATCTCAGTGTAATTTCATATTTATGTTTCCCAGATATAGGCAACAGAAAACACAGTTGTACTTGTTGCAGAGCTGCTGGGAGAAGTAATGGATTTATATACAGACATATATATCTACATATATATAAGTATATTAAAAAATATATATTTGACAAGATAAAAAAAACCAAACAACCAAAAACCTCAGTACTGGTAAATTGGCTGAATGCTGGCAATCCTGGGTAGGATTACAGGAAGATTTTTTCTGGGTAACAAATTCAAGTGACATGTATACTGAAATCATGATGTTGAACCATTTCCATAATATAGGACAAACACACATGTTTCTGTTAAATTTTAAATCCTAACCTAGCCAAGATATGGATATAGTCCAGCACTTCTTTAAAATTTAGAAATATTCTGAAACTTGGTGTAGAAAGTGACAGAAAGCAATTGGAGACGAGAGATTAGAGCCGAATATCTGTAAGTAAACTTCATGAAAATGTAGGCAAATTCTGGCTTGTGATTACCTTTTCTTTCAAGAAGAAATTGTCTAAGCACTTATATAGGTTAGTGCCAGATATCAAGTAGGCCACAGATTTATTCTACTGCACCCTAGGAAAAAAAATTAAAATTCGTAAATTCAGGAATATGGAGTAGAATATCCCTGAAGTTTTTATTTCTCCTTAATGTAGATATGTTTTAAGGTGCATACAGAACAGAGAAGATTAAATCCTGAAATAAAAGAAAAACCTCCCCCAAATCCTAATATATTTATTCTTGCTCTGTGTCATGTCTGCTATTCTATATGCTTAAATTGTTTTCCACAGGCCAAATGCAAAAGGTTTTGCATTTCTCCTCTACTTAGGATGATTTGTTGTCAAGCCCTGAAATTAATTGTCATGTTATTACTTGCAGATTTATAGCTCAATCAGCTTTGTAGTAGCCTCTTCTTTTATGGGTGTTCTTTCTTTGAACATTATAAAATATCTGTTACCTCTTTCCCTTTTTTTTTGGTTAGAACATTTTTCAAAGCTAACTCTGAGACCAAGAGAACGTGGATTGCATTTCACTGCTTAACTTAGATGATGCACAAACCACTTAGCAAGATACTCTATTGAAATGATTTTTCAAGGTACTGCCACACATTTAGTTCTCAGCAGTGAAACAACTATCATTATTTGAAGTGCTTTTGTTCAGAGATAACAGCTGGGGAAGAGGCATGCTAGGCCTGTCTCTCAGAGAGTTTTCTCCTCAAGCTCTATAGTTTGTTGATATTATAAATCCAGCTTTCTGAGCTCTTGGATAAAAAGCACCATGGTAACACAACACAAAATATTATTTGATGTGGAGTTAGTAGATTACTTTAAAATTAACTGATCATTCAAAAAATTTTTTTTTGAATTTTTTCTACTTTAGATTTTTTCTACTTTTCTTTCCTCTTTACAGATATCTGTTTAGGTTACTTTGTGATGTCTGGCTCACACCAGCAGTGTAAAGCATACCAACTTTGCCCGTGTGAATGCAGGAAACACTATCCCATACTTATTCTGTGATAAGATCACAATCAGGTAAATGCCACATAATTAAGGCACACTCTAGATTTTTTCCTAACTTATTTTCCTGACTTTGTCATAAATATTGTCATTGTTTCTAATTAGTCTTATCTAGATAGAAGATTTTGTTCAGACACTTCCTTTGTGACAACAAGCATATTTATTAGTATCCTGGAATTATGCCTGAGCACTTAGGATTAGATTTTGAAGTCCAGACTTCTTGGTCTGAGCTTCAACAGACTCAAGTCATTTGCTAGAGACCAGAAAATTCTTGTAACACTTCTTTGTCTCTAATTTACACTTTTTCTGAATTATTAAAAAAAAATATTATATTTTTCTATTTAAGACTGCCATCCATGATTTTCCTGTTTTGGAGAGAGCACTTGAGGCCCACTAGGTAAGTTTAAAACATCAAGATGCACTGACAATCTAACTTCTAAATGGAGTGCTTGTGGAATTGTCACCTTTGTGAGCAGAGGTGAAATAAAGCTCATCCAGTACTGAACTAAACTTGAAATTCCATCCCTAGAAAAACAATCTGTAGCTTACACTTCCCTTGACTTGTGTCTGGTACACCCATTAAGCTTCCCATTAGTTATTAGATAGTAAAGGAACTTAAGAGTGATTTCTCTTTTTTTTTCTTTTCTTAAATTTATTTTTAATTATGCTATCATCACAATTATCCCAAATTAATGAAATTTATATTTTTGAAAATTATATTTTTCTATTCTATATTGTTACTTGATCAGACTTTTTAGTTACTGTTTATTTTTTTTTTCTCACTACTAATGTAAACCTAGGTTATAAAGAGAGAAGGAAATACAGATAAAGTTTTGCTTTTATCTTGCTATGAAGCATGCGGGCGTGAAATGTAGTCTTGTAGTCTAGTAGCACTGTAGAATGCTTCTAGGTTGATTTTAATATCCAACAACTTCAGTGGACAGAATTTGTCTCCTCACACTGGTAGTATGAATTTGGTACCACATACATACATATATATGTATATATATATATGTATATATATGCACATTTCAAACTTCACAAAGGTGAAGGGATAATTTTGTGAATTGCCATTTTAGATACAAGCTAAAACTGTACCTCCCAATCAGCATAAAGCAGGAGTTGATAAAAGTAAACCAGTCACAGACACCACTCTGGACGCACTTAGTTGGCTTGTTGAGCAGCAGATGGAAACAACTGAGAATATATATTTTTCATGAAATATCTGAATCCAGGATTTAATCAGAGAGATGGTTTCGTATATTAAAGAAAAACAGTTTATATGTTAGCAGAGAATGTTGTCTTTGGAAGAGTTAGGAACAATAAGTTTGAGCAAAGAAAAATATTTTGTACCAAAGAAGACACCTGAAACAGAGCCCCTGTATGACCTGTGGTGTATATGAAATGGTGTTATTCCAGCATGAATCTCTGCTTTCACTACAGCATAAGTAAGCATTAGTGTTTCTGATCTTTGGCATGTTCTGGAAGATGGGAGAAACCACAACATTCATCCCAGGAATGCACTGTTGGTGACACACCGATGCTCCAGATCCAGCCAAGCCACTTCATGAAAGGCAAAAGGCTGTGCCAGTCAGGCTGCCTTTTGAATTCTTGCTGTATCTGAGCAGGGAGTGATGGATGAGCTGTGTGCAAGAAATGGCATAAACACCTCTTAAAAAACCACAGCTGCACTTACATCAGTCCTAAAAGGGGGAAAAATCATGAAAAACTGAAGAAAAATTGATTCATTTATATTTACAGAGGAAGCACTTAATTTTCAAGCACATATAGAATACTAAGGTGAAGTACAAAGTAGTTGGCATCCCTCTTTATTTTTGCAATATTGCTGAAGTATTTCAATGTCTCTTTCTTGTTATTCCTTATTCCTGTTGTGAATGTATTTTTATTTGGATTTCCATGGAGCAGTGAAACTGGGATCAGGGTTCTTTCTTCTTACAGAAGAATGTTCTTGCACTAAAGCTTTTACACTCTAAGAGCCCAATCTTACAATTGGTAATACACAGACAAAGAGATGTAGCTGCCGAGGATAGTAAAACAATCTCAAATATCATGTTTTTTTTAAGTGACACCCATAAAATTTCATTGCCTCAAGCATAATTGCAAGCTGCAGCCATCATTATTCCACACTTTCTGTTTCACTAGCTAGAAATACAAATGTTTTTAACAAGACAAATAGCAACTGGGATCATTTCCTCACAGATGTGATGGATTCTTGAATGCACTCTTAAAAGCTGCTATACCTCCTGAAAGCTGCTATATACAGGTTTTGGACCTCATCTCGGTAGATGAATTTCTATTGCCTGATTTTTGCAATCATGCTAATCAACAGTGGTGATATCTGACTTTAAGATATACGCATCTGTCTACCAAAAGAAAAAATGAAAGGAGAAATGGCAATTTCAGAGTTTAATTCATTAATATATTCATATGTATTTCTAAATATTTGGAAGCATCATTTTGAAAACTATGAGACAAAATAAAAAAATCTTTTGATATTTTTAAAATTTAGTGGTTCTTGTCAATGAGTTGGTGTCAGAGAATAAAATACATTTTTAATATGCATTTCTAATTGCCCAAGATACTTGGACCATCAAACAACAAAATAATAACATAGAAATTCCCTCACAATATTCCTGTATTATTAGTATATTGGTCCCTGGGATTGGATTGCCGTAGAAAAGCTCATGCACTTCTGCCTCTGGATCAAAACAGGTTTCTGACAACAGAAACCTGCTTCTGACTGGCTTCTGCTTCCTCTGGGTTGCTGCTGCCTGCTCTAGGCTAAAGAAATCAATAATGATTCTGAGTTATTTTTTCCATTAAACAATCCTGCAACTATCGTCCCTTCCCACTGATTATCATCAGAATCCCATTCAAAGCTGCAGGAAACCCAAGGAGAAACATAAAGTATCTCAGAGGAGAATGCTGAAGGATGGATAAAATGCCCATTTAACTTTCTTTTCAGGATGTTCATATTTATGAACTCTGATTGTTTCTTGAGAACAGTTGGTCCACCTGTGCCTCACATTGAGAGGGCAATAAAGAGAATTAGTAATTATTATCATGTTTTTCTTCTTTCTATCACTCTTTATTGGGTTATTTTTACACACTCAGGTATTTCTATAGGTGCAACTAAAGAAAAATGGGTTGCCTTAATACTCATACAGTCAATGTTCTGAATATCTCACACTTGAAATGCTTATTTTTAGTAAAAAACTTACCTGAAGTTGTCTTATTTTGCAGATGAAATATAGCTCTTGGATGAGTTTTTTCTGTGGAACATTTTGTTTACTTAGTTTGAATTCTTTGCTTTTTAACCTGCTTGTTTCTGTACCAGGAACTGAGGTACACCCACCCACACCAAACATACATGCACTCCACAGAGATAGAGGCTCTCATTTTATGTGCAGAAACATCCATCTCACCAGTTGTGAAAGGGAAGGGAACTCTCTCAGGAGTTCATTCCAAATGCAATGTCAAGTTTACAATAAACAGAATAATTGCACTGTTTACAGGATTTATTTTATTACTATCCTTGTGATTGCTGCAATCGTAAATAAATCTGCTCCTTGCCACAAATTTATTTTGTTTTTCAGAAAGAAGGACAGATTTGCTTCCTTTGTCTGCAATTATAATAATGAACAATATATATTTGTATTTAGTTTTCTTTAGCCAGTGTAAGCCAGACAGCCAGGCAGCTGTTGATCTTAAAGGATTATCACAGAACAAGTTCACTTAGCTTTAGATAGTAATTTATCATTTGTGGCAAAATCCTGATTGTGTTTTTAAAACAGTTGCATTTTTTAAATGGCAACTCCAAAGTATAAACAATATCTGAAAAATGATATACTCTTGCATGAGAAAGAGCACTGATTCATGGTGTTCACATCTGAACATGCAGTGAAGCTGTCAAGATAACCTCATACTCACATCAGCCATATAGCAATTGAACACAAAAGACCAAAATGTGCTGGCAAAAAAGCAAATTTTCTCCTGTAACTTCTGATTGCCTTGACTTAGAAAGATTGGTTTTGCACCATCTCTTCCCCCCAAAACTGGAGGGAAGATTAAGGCTGTGTAGTCCAAAACTGAAGGATCTCCCCAGGACCCTTTGTGGCTTTTGGATATCAGTAATGTAATACTATTTTTTAAAGAGTCTGACTGACATTTGAGTTAACCTGTATGCAAATGGACCACTAATGTAGGCAGATGTACAATCTACCAAATTAACTGATATACCATGCTTGTTTTGCGGTCAGTTCTTTAGGTAGCAGTTGCTCAGGAGGGATTTATTGCTTCATCCCATAGCATCAGCATTGCACGGTAGGACTGAAAAACTGTCTCAGTGCAGGACAGCCCATCAGAGCAGAAAGTCAGCTGCAGCCTGCTTACCTCTGTCCTTGTGGTGGAACAGGGGACAACAAAGAAATGTTCCTGTCTTGTGTCAGGCCTGGCCACACTTTTGACTTCCTCCTAATACCTTTAGCAATTAATGTATCCTGAAGCAGTGTGAGAATTTTCAAGTACAGAACAGGGGAAAAAGCCTCAGATCAGTTCATTGGAAACACCCAAAGATGCCATGTCATGGCAGTGATATGTCCAAGCTGAAAAATAAATTAAAAAGAAAGGATAGGGAAGATTGCATTAGTTTCAAGATGCAGACTGATGCATCTTATCTCAATTTATGTAAAGATTAGAGATTCTGAGTTTCTTTCCCCAGAGGACATTTTTTACTTGAAAAATTAATAGAGATCACATGCTCATTTTAATTAAACTCCTGAGAAATTTAAAACTCTTCAAAGATTTTCTGTCATTACTATTTTTTAATTTGGGCCAAAAATATTTTATTGCGATATTTTTTACTTTATCAGTCCATAAGAAACTAGAATCTTGCAGGAAGCTAGTTGGACATGATATTAAGGGTTTTAAAATGGTATATTTCTAGTCATAAAATGGATATGAGTGTAAAAAGTCAGAAAAACTCAAAAAAGGTAGCTAGATATTTTATATTTTAAATGGAAATTACTGAATAAACAGAATACCATTATTGTTTTTAATAATCGATCTCTCTTGTGCGCAGAAAATGTGAGCCATGTTCTTCTTCTGCCACATGTACATATTCATCAATCCATGTGTCTCAAGGAGTTATAAGTATTTGTCACCACTTTCTTCTGAAAAACCTTTACAAACAAACAATTTAGCTTTTCACTGTTAGATAATGGGTAAATCCTGTGGCATTTTACTAGTATGCAACACAGGGCATCATTAGCAGAGGAAAAGAGTCAGCAATAAAATCAACTGGACATTAAGCTCATTCACAAAACTTAAGTCCCTGTTGAGTGTAGTGTTAAACATGCTTGATTGTTTCATTCACTAGTACAGCCATTGATGGGGTCCCAGAACCCTAGTTAAGTTTTTATAAGGCTTTTCACTAGAGAACTTCACTAGAGAACATAATTGTTATTTCCACATACCTACATTCAATTTTCAGGGATTACTTTTAAGTGTGAATTCTTAGGTATTTCTTCCAGCTGCCTCCTGTCAACCCATAATCCCATATACTGAGTTCAGTCCCTGCAGGGCAAGCACTTGATCCTAGGGTCAAAGGTCCTTTAGCTCTTGACTAATGCACCTCATTAGAAGAGGAAAGCAGAATGTCTCCAGTAATTCAAATGTCATGAGAAGTAACAGAACTATGTATTTTTAATTGTGTTCAACAGGATTGTTTTATTTTAGACACAATGAAAAAAAAGAAAGCTGAAGGTTTCCCATTTGTAACCACTGGAAACATTGTCTAATTTGTTGTGCATCCATGTGTGGCGCAGAGTGTGCAACTAAACTGGAAGGAAATTAATTACCAGTTCAATCATGTGCAGTAACCTTTTTTGTTGTGGTAGGAGGCTGGTCATTAATTCATAACTATTCATTACTCAAGTATTTGGACTAAAATGAACATATCAGTTAAATGAAATGCTGCTTTTCTTAGTACTTTATGTATGCTAGATATGTTAGGTAATGGTTTTATCCTGTGCTGAAAAAATAATCACCTCATAAAAAGCAGGTTTTGATTAAGCAATGAAACTGAAACTTAAGTTCACCTGAATCCCTAAGCAAATGCAAGCTACTGCATTTTCTACATAAGCTTTTCTATGGGTTCACTGTAGTTACAAAAAATTCCTTTTGCTTTGGAAGTTGAATGTAGTTATTTGCATTTTAATGTTTATATTTTGAATGCTTTTTTACTTTAATTTGAAATTAGCAATTCTAGCTGGTTTTCACTCTTGAATTCTGAAGGAGTGTTGCAAGGTAATTATGTAAGCCAACTTGTTTGTAAAATTTGAACTGCAATTATTTAATTAAAGAGCTTCATTCATTGCAGTAAAACTACTTACACCTTTGCATTCAAACAAGTTAAAATAAGGAAATGACAGCTGTAGTTTTACAGCAACTACTTTTTTAAAAAAAGAAAAACATTTTGTATATTAATTGAATGGAGATACAGAGCATGAATTCCTGATGTCACCAAAGCCAAAAGCATTTTTACACTGATTTCAAAATGAACTGTCCCTAAAGTTTGTTTCATCAGGCTTCTGCCTGACAAGCATTTTGGGACTGTATGTAGGATTTTCTCACAGTTCCAAACATTTTCTGGAATACGGGTAAGGTATGTGATTTTACTAATTAGAGGAAACAATAGCACAGGAGTAGATGTGATGACATGATCTCTGGCTTTATATCATGATTAAAAGTGGATTTCTAATAATATTTTGATATCAGAAAAACCCTGACACTTTTTCTATGGGTAGCTACTTTTAACGTAATGATGAAACATAAATGTGAGAAGGGGTTATTTGACTAACAGATAAATTTGAAAAACATTGAGCAGTTCAGGCTCACAATTCTTTCTTTGCCTTGGGATTGTCACAGTTATAACAACTATACTTCTATGTCTTATTTAATGTCTCCCATTCTGAATAAATTGGGATTTCACACTGTTTTAGAGATATATTCATATTTTTATTATCACTTAATGGAAAATCTTGAGGATTTGTTTGCAACATGTTAGGTTGGTTAACGTTATGAATAATACATGTATTATTTTACCTTCTCCTAAGTTTAAAAGACTGCACAAATAGTTTTTTTTTATTCCATCTGGAGACAGAGAAACTACACAGTGAATTATCTTTGATTTTTTTTTTCTGTTTGTTAACAAAACAAGACCCCACGAGACCCCATCTCCTCCAAAAATCTCTTTCCTAAACAGAATAGGTGCTGTCTAATCAGGTATTTTCCCTACCTACATCTCTTTCAGCTAGCACCCCTGTTGAAAAATGTTTACGGTTATGGTGCAATTTTAAGCTGAAATCCAGGTGTTTAAGCTGTACAACATTTTATTTCAGTCTTTTTTTCAGAGTGTACAGATATGATTTTCTATCCAAGTTCAAACCCCAGCTCATAAAGTGTGTGTACTCTGACTATTTTCTGCTAAAACCACTTGGCTCACACCGTTCACTTCTCTTAAGCAGTCTTCCACTTGTGTCTTTCTGCTAGCAACTTCTTTAAATGAAAATCAGTAACAGCTTTCCAGATCAGGGAGGCTAAATCATCCTGTAACAATAACATGGTTTAATTTAGGCTCTAGCAGTGAGAGCAGAGTTACTGGACAAACTCATGTTTGTCTCACCAGTACATATTATTTCAAAGTGTCATTTACTACAGCTGTAAACTCTAGCCTTCTGGTTTGTAAAAGTTGTATTAAACTCATCCTGCTCATTGAAGAAAAACAGTTACATCTGAGGTAACTTTCACTACTGAATTGTTTTGTGCATTTATTTTCCTGCTGGCTGTTGTTAGCTGCCATGATTCTCTCGATAAATCAGTAAAACAGCCTTGTTGGCTCTTGGGCCCTCTCTTAACTCTCTTACCTATCCTAGCCTTGCATTTAGTTGCACACACTAATCTACACATAAAAAATCTCAAAGCTTCTAGGAGAGGAAATTTTCTCAAAGGGTTTTATTGATGCTTATTTATTACAGCTAGAGATGTATATTTGGAGAGATTTACCTGTGTACATTTAATAGGTCCATTTCTAAATCATAGAATCATAGAAAGGTTTGGGTTGGAAGGGACCTTAAAGATCACACAGTTCCAACCCACACACAGCAGGACAGCAGCACACCTGCCACTACATTAGTTTGCTCAAATATTCCACACAACTACTTGCTTCCTCAGGATTTAGTAAAGTTACATCTCTAAATAAAGATAATAGAAATTTTTACCCTTCATTTCACTGGGCTTGCCATCAAATTCATTCTGCTGCTGGTCCTGCTCCTTAACTGTAGCAAAACTGTAGCTTTACATGTCCTGTAAAGCAAAAAGCTGAAAGGGGCACTTAAGGGCTGACAGTGGTTTTCTGCGTCTCCCATGGTGCTGGCAGGTCAACTCTGTTTATGATGAGTAAGTGCTTCCCTTGTCTGTTCTTCAAGAAGCACCAAAGATTTTCTGTAGGGATGATATTCTGTTCTGTTCAAGCTGCTCACATAGGCAAAAGAAAGTATCCTTCTATGTAGGCTACAGATGCGAAAGCAGAGGACAATTTGCTAGAGAAATAGATTGGAAACATACTTAGGGAAACAGAATACTTTCCCTCCCTCAAAGATGTTGAAAGGCATACATCTCTACCTCACTTTCATTATTGTATTGATAATGGGTTTACAGAAACAATGACTAAGAAGCTAAAATCTCAATATTAATGCAAAAGCTATATATTTCATATTGCTACTGTTCTGCATCTGCCGGCTTCCTCTTATGTGTCCTATCTTATGAACAACAAGTATGCTTTTGATTTAGGAACCAATAACATTTTAAGCTCTGACACTAAAGCAAGCAAAAAAAAAAAAAGGAAAAAAGGGAAAAGAAAGAAGTGGAGAAATGATTGAATTACCTAGAACATTTTTTTTTTTCTTTTAAAATGCAGTAAAAGATTCAATAATTGAAATTGCTCAGGGGTGATCATATTTTCTTCAGAAGGTGCTCTGTATTGGGGCCAGTGTATGTATCAAATACTGCTGATAATTCAGCAGATTTTTTTTTTATTTTATTGAAAGTCACAGAAAAGAGTTGCAATAAAACCTGCATTAACAGCCAGAGCTGAAATTGAGGCTGTCTATTGGTTTATGCACTTTCCTTTGGTTTTGATCTTTACAAGAACTTGACTTGCCACATTATATACTCTTCTGGGATTTTCTCCCTCACCACTCATTACTATACTTTCACTGTCAATCTGATCATGCAGTTTCATATGATTCAGTTAAAAGAAAATAATCTACCAGCAGTCAGCTCTGCATGATTTTGGCTAGGCTATGATTCAAAATGCAGTCAGATGAGTGAGAGAACACTGGTTGTTTTTAATGGGCTCTGTATCGAGCTATGAATGCTTTTTTAGGACACATCATTTTATCTTATTCTCTGTCTGTAATTGATCATTTTAAATGCCCTTCATCTCTACACAAAGCTAGTCCCAACAAATAAAATGAAAAAAATCTGCAATTTATCTAGTGTTTAGGTTGGACAAGAGGATTTTTTCCCTTAATTTTGAGGAATATTATTTCTTAGGAAGTACCTTATTCCAGAGACTGCAACATATGGAGGGTTCTTCAAGTACAATCCATAGTTCCTATTTGCATTTGAGACTCTGTGCAAGTTTTTACATTTTCACATTTGCCTCATGAAAATAACTTGGGATAAGAATAATTTTTCAAATGTTATTAATAGATAAAACGTAATCCAAGGATAAATACTTCCAGACTGCAGCTACTGTATGTATCTAGGCTAGACATACATATCTCAGTGTTTTGTTTTTTCAGTCTGACTAATTGTCTTTGTCTTTAATGACTCTCCTTCAAATGTCTGCTTTATGTTTCACAAATACTTAATCATCATGCTTTTCTTCATCTGTTTATTGATAGAGTTTAAGTGTGCACATATGAACCAAAATGACATTAGCTGAGGAAGTTGGGCAGAAATCTGTTTTCTTTTTCTGTCATTCAAATAAAATATTTTCTCCTACCTGAAACAAACAAAACAAATCATGTCTTAGTTCCTTTGCTGTAAATACATGAATAAAATTGTGTGGAAATGTGAATTGTTAGAGCATGCATAAAATACACTTAAAAAGTACCCACAGGAGAAAACATCACTGCTCAGGACCCCATTCTGGCCTGTATGAATTGTACCAAGAAGACCATTAAGCCTACTCATGCATGTATGCGTTGCACACGTGTTTAAAGCTAGGAAAATAGTGTCTCATAGATGGAAGCTCTTTTACTCTAATGAAACACCTTTGAGTATGATATAATGTCAATGGAACAGCATGAGGCTTTGGTACATATAAAAGCAATTATGGAAGTAATATTACAGCCTGGCTTGCCTTTTTCCTTTGGTTTTAGGGCTTCAGATTCCCTACGAGCTGAGTCAGAATGATAGCACTTTCCTTGTCATCATCTCACAATAAAACTTTCCATTCTTTTAATAGCTCAGAAGCCCTTCAGATATACCATTTGTACTTATATTACAACCATATACATTAGCTAATATTTTGCAATTTACTCTGGGCTGTTTTGTTTTGTATTTTAGAAATTTTAGATAGTCTGAGATAGTTTAAATAATAGTGATTAGATTTCTAGTAATTTATTTACTTTTACCACACTATGTGTCTTGAAACTATGGTATAGCACATGTCCAGATTTCAGAGAAGTCCAAAAATGTAGTGTCAGGTGATATATACAAAGAGTATGTTATGTTGACCATACTGGCCACTGATAACCTGCTCCATCTGTCTTGCCTCTGACATGTTAGCTGGACAGGGTGGAGATGAGGCAGCCTCTAAAAACAGAAGTCATTATGAGAAGAAACAGCAGCCCAGCAGCAATCAGGTATTTTGCTGAAAAGTTCAAAAGATCATATTTGTTTTTTTCTTTTTTTACCTGCTTTAATGTCCATAATCATGGCAAACATGGTATTTCCTCAGTGAGTTATAGAGGATGAGTCAATCTTTCTAAGCTTCAGCAGTGCAGTGTTGCTGGTTAAGGATCTTGAAGCCCAGTTGGGCTTGTCTCTTCCTTCTGTTTTTGTAGCTCAGGACTTGAACCCTGATAAACTCTGGCAGAGTTATACTTCAACACTTCATACCTAGCCTCCTCATATATCTTTAGGGTGAGCTCTTCTGCAACTAATGAATGTTTGTTTCCCTTCCTTTTCCTTTTAAACAACTTTGAATATGTCAAGCCCATTAATATAAAAAATGTCTGATTTTTATGCCATACATTATATAATTTGTTATATTATTCTGCATGTCAGTTACATGCTCACATATGCATGTATGGATAATAGTTAAGGATTAATATAGTTTGTATGCTCATACATAGAAAGTATTAATTTTTAAAATGTTTTGTGATGTAGATGATATATATGTCCTTGTACATGGCATACTACACTGCCTAAGAAAATACAAACTTTTTTTTTGGTAAGAAAAATCTGTTAAAAATACTTACAAAAATGCATTTTCCTTCTAGTGCTCTAACAGAGATGGAAACACAGTCCAAACCCATTTTTTTATTTGAAATTTTCATATTGGTAGTTCACATCATGCTTTTTGGCTACCGACTAGATGAAGTGAGAATTTGAAACAGCAGAGTAACTTTTGAATACTTCAGAACTTAGCATAAAAATCCAGGGTGGGGGGAAGGGGAAAATGTTGAAAGAAAAATTAAATATATTATGCATGCCAACTGTTGACCACTTACTCATATCATGCTGGGTTTTTAAGTGGTTCTCTCTTTTGGTTACACAATAAACCCACTCCATGTGTAAAAGGAGTATAACCTCCTATTTCATGGAGAAAAGTCCCCTGTGAATAGCGAATTTTACCTCTTCTCAGACCTACTTTAAAATTTTTACTTCCTTCTTCAAATGATATTAAATTTTAATACAATAATTGGTGGCCTGTGACACTTTTACTGAGCTGAATACAATTCCAGCTCTACTATTGTGCTTTTGAAGCTCTTCTAGAGCATCCTGTGGAAAGAGCAGGATGATTTGTGCTAGTGGCTTCTATTTATTCAGATGTATTTGGTTTAGTTCCTCTTCCTTCTGGTTTGAAATCTAGCACTAGCACAGTAGATGGAAGCTTTCTGGAAAATTATTGTAAGCTCCTAAATCCATAATTACAGCCCTACAATATCCCTATCTGTGAGAAATACCCAGCACAGCTACTGTAAAGTAGTCATTACAATGCCACTTTTTTATCAGAAACATGACAATTCAGTTGCTAGTAGGTAGTTCTCTTCACAGCCAAGGTCCCTGGTATAGCCCCTCCCAAAGATCTGGGGATGCTCAGGGAGTCCCCAGAAGCAAAATGTAAGAGGTTCAAGAACACAGACCAAACAGTTCTTCTTATACTCAGAGAGAAAATGAAGTAATTTCCCAGCTTTAGTCAGTCATCTTTGCCACTTTTACCTGTGGTCTCACGAAGACCTCAATAACACCTTAATAATGCTGCAAGTATTGTGTAACAGATTTTACTGGCCCCCTGTGCTGTATTCTTTCTTAGAATGAGCCCTGTTTGCTTAAGGACTGCCTACACACGAATGTTAATCATTTGTGATCACATAACACCATCCCCCAAAATATGTTACTAAAATTAAACTACAGATGGTGCTCACAAAGGTTAACTTTAGCCTGGGGTGCCAAATCCCCTCAGAATCCTCCACAGTCAATGGGAAAAGGAAATGTCTCCTTTAACACAGTATTCCTCAATCTCAGCTCTGGGAACCAGTAGTGATCTGGAAGACATCTGATGGTAGTTCATGAAAATGTTGGAAACGTTTAACCTTCCCCCGCAGAAAACACCTCCAAACTATATACAGAAATTCCTATGTATGCACACAAGCAAACAATCAATTTGGGAGATTTTAAAAGTAATAAACAAAGCTTGAAAGGGCATTTGGCTGTAAATGAAAACCATTATGACAACACTTCATAACAGTACTTTGATTTTTTTTTTAAGGTTGGGTAGACTTTCAATTTGAAAAAGAAAAGAACTGAAGCTAATTTTTGAGTTTCTTTCCCAGATGACTACACAAAATTATTAAGGAAATACACTTGACTTGGGAAGGACTTGTTTTTTCTAAAAGTGTTTGTATTTTGAAATATCAAAATATGAAAAGTGATGTCCATGGGGTAGTACATCCAGCATGGTACATTCAGTCATCATTTCTTGAAGGTTCGTCCATTGGATATTAGCATTATATGGTATCTTTTCAAAGTATGGTTTAAGAAGATAATAAACCCCAAAAGAATTAACCAAATTGAATTTTAACTGAGTGATATTAGTCTTTTTTTTGTAATTAACCTAGTGATTTTAGTTTTTAATGAAAAGAATCAAAAGCATTATTGAAGTCAAAGTCTTATGCTATGTCACATGAAATTATTCTAAATTGCAACTTGTAAAAATATAATCTAATAAGTGAATGTTTTCACTTTTTAATTTGACTAAAGATCTTGTTAATTACAACAGTTTTATGATTGCTTGTATCAAGTAGAATTAATTCCCATGTAGAGAGCACCAAGAGCATTTCTGTCTAACAGATGGGCTTCTCATGCTTTTAATTCCTTTGAGAAATCTTAGCTTTTTTGTACATGAAACAAAGAAGAAGAAACCATTGTAAGGAACTTTCTTAGTGCAATCCTCTTCTGTTGTGACCTGCATGAGGGAACAAGTCTGATACTGTATTCAGTGAGGAGACTAGGTTAAAAACCCCAAACCCTTTTATTCCATCCCTTTGGGGGTTCATCATATTTTTAAATTATATAATTATGTACTTTTACTAATTTTTTCTCAGGTTTTTACTCTGACAGTAAATTATAGTAATTTATACCATGATAAACCATAAATCCCATAGTAATTAGGAGTTTGTTCCAAACCACCTGTGATTGGGTTTTGATCTCATTCCAAAAGTTTCTCCTTGGGACATTTGTTTCTCTTCATTTAAACTATGCCAATTCATCTCATGAAGTGTATTGCTTACATGTCTCAAGAGATCTCCCATCATAAACTTTCTGAATGTTTATACTTTCAGGGACAAAAAAATCATAGAAAGACAATCTATATTTGAATAAAGTAGTATCTAATATGGCTTGGCATCTCCAAATGTCTAGATTTTCTCAAAGATGGGCAAAGTTTTTAAGTAATAGACTAAACACCAATTCTAAGGAGTGGAGAATTGGTGGCATAATAAACTGATACAATTTTTTCATTCTAATTTTAAGGCACTGTCTGACCACAACTTTAGCCTAGAAATAAATTAACAATTGTAGCATACAAGTCATTTAATCAAATGATACATAGGATCAAATAATACAAATCACATCCCAGGATGCCTGAGTTTGCAGATCACTCACAATTTGGAGTACTCTGTGGCTGTTTGCTAGAGAGCAAGTTCAGAAAGGGCATTTCAGGGGAATTCTAAGGAGCAAGTGAGGCAAAGACTTCACAACTGAATTTGTCCCAGCATGGAGAGTTGCTGTTAGCTGAGGACTGCACCAGAACCAGGAGCTGTAAGCACATGTTCACTGTCTATGGGTAACTGCAGAAAACGAGATACAAAGAATAGATTTGTGAAGTCCTGTTGTGAAGCCACCTCCATTCAGAGGTGATTGAATGTCTAATTTCTGCCTAGATTACTAGTAAGAGTCCCTGATATTTTTCTTGCCTGTCCAAAACAAGATAATCTTGGAAGTGGAAGAATATGGAAAGCAAAATTACATTTTTGAAAAAAAACTCCCAAAATTAAATGATTATGAGTATATATCTATACCACAACAGAAATGCATATGCATATACACCTAACTGGAAGCTTGCAGGAGAATTAAAATGCCATCTGGCAAATGATGACTGTTACAAGAACAAACTCTCAGTGATTCTATATAGTCCATAAATGGAATGGCTAGGATTGGGTAAGTTTTGGTTTTGTTCAGTCAAAACATTTTATTTGAATTTGTCTTGCATGTTCCATCACAAGATACAAAGTTTCAACATGGAGATCACTCAAACAGAAAATAAAAGTTCCTGAAAAAAGGACCATATTTTGACAAAACCATTTTTATATTTTGCATCGGTTTGATATGTATTTTCTACAAAATAAACACAATTCTGTGAAGCATTTTTATTCCAAAGATGCATTTTTTCAAATGTGAAAATATTTAATCCGTCCTTAACTTATGGCTTTTCAGACAGAAATACTACTTTCCTCAAGGATTTTACACTTAATAATTACAGAGCAATAATTATCCTTAGAAAAAAAATACCTGCTAAATAAGAATTTGCTTCCAAATACACAGAAAATGACTGCTGGGCAAGTGAGCCGCTGTGGAATAAAAGGGTATATTAGAGAAATGAGATGAAGAGATTTTAGATTCACCTGCATGACAGAGTGAAGCACTATGTAGAATTATGTGATTTAGTTCCCGATGAGAAGCAGGGACATGAAAAAATGTTTCTTTGCAAAATTCCCAACTGGTTCTACAATGAAGTCAAACAGTTCACTTATCATAATGCTATTATAGTACCCCCTTTAAAATAAAGATTAATAGCAACATGTTGCATTTTTTTCTTAAAGATAAAGATTTCCATTTAATAAGCTTACTGTGAATTATACCCTCAATGCAACCATTTTCCCCATCTCTTGTAAAAATATCCATCCTTATTGGCTTTTAGTTGTAATCCAGGCAATGTCTCTCTTGCATACTGCGTGCATTTTTCACAAACATGTCAACATAACACTCCTCGAGAAGGACATTGTTTACTTTGGATAAACCTGCCTCATGGAGGATAAAACCATTCTTTGTGAACACTTATGAAGGACAAGAGTGTGTATGCTATTTATGAAATGTTTCATTATGCAGTATGTGGTTTCCATTATATAAATAATTCTTTCTCCCTCATCTACTTCTCTGTGGGAATATTGAATAAATAATTAAAGGAGAAAAAAAGAGTAGGAAGAAATAAGTATAAACAACTTGAAAGATGATTCATAAGTTGAGTTATGCTAATTGTATTTCCTACTGAGACATCAAAGTACATTTGGTAACATGAAATATATGCACCTTTCCAAGATTTTATATTTTGGCTTTCTTAAGGGTGCTGATAATTATCCACAATAACTTCATGGAAAATATCTCCAAAAGCTTTTTTTAGTGTTTATTTTCCTAGAGCAAGGCATCACTTATAATCTCATTTTTTATAGGGTTAGTTCTTTGCTTTTTGTTACAGTGAAACACACTGCCTAGTCCACAGTCAGAGTATAGAAGTTCTTATCACAGTCACATAACTTTTCTTCTTATTGCCTGTAAGAAATTCATCAGCCACAAAAGAGGGAGAAAACCACCCTAAACCACTAGAAAAAATCCCACAACACAATAAAAATGACTGCATTTTGGCTACCCTCTTTGAGAATTAATATAGACCAAAATAATTCAGGTTCATTTATATTCCAGTAATATCTGGAGAACTTGTTTGGAGATTCAGGGTAATATTTTCTAAAGTGAGTAAGTAATGCAGCAGCTACAGCCATAAAATAACAAAGGCAACAGTTTCACAGTTTAGTTCCATAAGTCCAAATTTCAGATACTTGAAGCCTATCTCAATTTTGTTGCCCTGGCTGATTTTGGTTGTCTGTGTTTCTGCTACTGGTTGTTTGCAGAACTTCCCCTCCATTTACAACACAGAGGTGATTATGCTCACAGTAACACACCAGGAGAAATGATATAGAATTTCTGCCACATATATGTCATGGTGGGCCTGCTCTAGAAGACAGTTCTTACAAAATAAGAGCACTCCTATCAAATCTGGATAGACCAGAACCAAAATTCAGAAAGCAATATCTTCCTGCAGCTTCCTACAATAGAAAAAGATGGAAAAGTTAGGAAATTGGCTATTATGCATAAACCCGACATTACCTTATTGCATTTATCTGAAAAAAGTTGAATGACAGAAGTTGCTGATAAATCATCAAAAGGATGGAATAATACACTTTCTAATTTTTTGCCACTCTTCCCTAGAATAGGGAATGAACTTGGGTGGCGTTTGCTGCAGCTGGCTGGAAAAGAATCACAGAAATATTCTGAGGTTTTAACTGTAGGTTTTTTATTCTCTTGCTCTACCTGAAGACTCACCAAAAGAGAGAATCTCCAAAGTAAGGAAGGGGAGAAAAAGCCAGTAAACAACCATCTGAGTTGTAGCACATCCATTAATGCTCATGGACTAACACTATGTGGTTCAAAGCAATGAATATGTCTGCTGTGTGGCAAGGAGCTCTCCAAAAACCAGTTAATGAATATTTAATGAGGGCAAAATAGTTTCAATGGGAGTAGTTTAAAGACCGAACAACTCACTAAGCCAGGGTGAAGTAATATGCTAGGGAAGAGGGAAAGGTTTCACATCAAAGTCATCACTCAGTCTGTGTTTTTCTCTAGAATATTAAGTTTCAAAAAATGCATAAACCTGGCTCTTCAGGAAAATTTCTCTAACCTCGAGGACTACTGGCTATTCTAAGATCTCATTCATACTTTCTGGCTTCCATCTAAATTTACAAGTGACATTGCTGAGAAATGTATTATAAGCCGTGGTTTCTCTAAGAAAAGCTCTTAGTTGGCTAAACTGTGGAATTCCTACTTAGAACTTCTGTTGGCAAGAGTATTGCTTTAAAGATGGAGGAATTTGTTTTAATAGAATTTGGCAAAGGTAGTTATTTTCTCAGTGAATAACATAAAACTGGTATCATCAACACCAATTTTAGACGCACACATAAATAATAGTCTATCTTCTCCAAGCTGAAAATGATGGGCTTCAAAATAATTGGGCATGCTGTAATGTATTTTGTTTTTCACCGTATTTCAGGATATATTTGATTGTTTCTCCCACTGATGATGTTTAAACTGCAATTTCTTTATTTGAATAAGGCAGTCTGAAATCAGGCCACAAGTAACAGATTGCTTTGTTTAAACTGCTTTTACTTTCTTGGTCTTATCTTGTTTTATATTTCATGTGCATCAGCAGGATGCACAAGAAATGCTTTATACTATATACATTTGGAATGGCTGCTGTGGAGGGATTACCAGCCCAGCTCTGGCATAAAGCTCCCTTTAGAATTTGTTGACTACAGCACTGTATCCTAAACCTACTGGCAATGACTAGGAAACCAAATTTGTTCAATCTTGCTATAGGGCCTTCTAGTTAGTTCAATGGAAACTTTAGATAGCTTTCACCAAATTTGCTCTTTCTTCCCCAGTCCCCTCATCCCAGATCTTCACCTAATTATTGTTTATTTTTATTGCATAGCATTCTATTGTTAAAACAAGATATATTATCAAAATACTATGAAAATTTTAAACTGTTTTCCTTACTTGGGCCTTATTTCCTTTTGTATTTGGCTTGATTAAAATCCATTTTTTCTAGCTGTAAAGTTCTTGCTGCATGGTGGTTCCTGTGCCTGCCACAAGAAGTCTCTTCCTGTGTGAAAAACCTGAAAACTGAGACCTGAACTTACTTTTCCTGAATGCTCTTTCAACCTCAAGTTCTCCTTTCAGTGCCAGGGAAGCTTTATTAAGTTTGTGTAGACTATTAGTGATGTTAATACTACAGCTTGGAACAACTGTTCTTAGCATCCAACAACAAGTAGATGGTCAGATTTTATAAATAAAAAGGTATAATCTCTCTTCTATAAATTTATCCTACACCTTATATATGGTAAATGAAGTGGTACTTACTATCAGTAATAAGAAAGTAAAGGAACAAATTATCCCATGTCAAGCATACCCATGTTTTCTTTCTTTGTTTTTTTCCCTATGGTAGGCTTAGGCAAAGTCTAATGGCTGCCAAAATAATCAGAAAAAATTAATGTGCCAAGTATAGTGGATCAGTAAAAGTTTTAGATGGAGAGAAGCCAAAATATTTTTCAAGGAAAATACTGGGGCTGAAGGTTTGGGGTGAGCTCATAAAGAACCATCTTCTGGCAGGCTAGGAGACAATCTTATTTAAATTCCTCCTGCTTTTAATGTCAATACTTGGCAAAATTCCATTAGTCAGATAAAGGCACCACAATTTCAAAACACTGTAAACTATATATGTTACCTGATAGCATGCCTCATTTGACTCCCCTTTCCACACACACTCCAAAAAGAATCACACAGAATTTTATGGAGAGACACGTTAGACTATTTTGGCAGTCCTTCCAAACATAAATTAAAACAAAAAATACATGTAAGGAAACGATTTGGTTATGCATTCTTATTCCAGAATAACTGTATTTTGTTCTATATTATTCAGTTTCTCTTGCCTCTGGGGAAGTATTTTCCATCCATGAAAAACTAATTTGGTGATGGTGTTGATCATGCACATAATCCTATTGTTTTTCCATAACCTTTAAAGGATGCTGGTCACTTTACAGCTTATTGTACATTTCACCTTGAGTTCTGCAGATCCTTGAAAAACCAGTGTAGAACTTCTGTAGCCAGTTGCATTCCTGCCAGTAAGGGCACCCTGAATAAAGGTCAGGCTATGAAGTTAGGCATCCTAAATAGGGAACGAGAATGGCTTGAAAGAGAGGGTCCAGAGTTAATGAAGCAATTTTTTTTTCTGGGTTGCGATCATGACAATTGCATCGGTTCTTTCTACCCAAAAGCAGAACAGACCTGAGTTTTTACTTGTTTTGAAGCAATTGATATTTTTCACCAAGTTAAAAGCACTACTTGAGTGAATATTTATAAGAATTCTGCAAAGGATTTTCATTGCCATAGCACAACTATTAAATTATACAAATGCCTTGAATACTGCTTACAGATTTGACCAGTCTCTAATTTTACCAACAGAAGAATGAAAACAAAAGAACAGTCATCCAACAGTGCAATATACTGATGAATAGTAAATACCTAGGGCACTGCCAGACTGATCTTAAAGAAGTATGTACATCATATGTGGTCAGGAAATAAATTGCATTTATCATCCACCTTTGCTTGCCTCATTCATCCATCTCTGCCCAGACTACCTTAAGCATTCCAAACACTGTGTTACATCAAAGTCTCTGTCCAAAACAAAAAGAAGAGAAGGAGTAGTAAGAAATCAATTAGTTTTCCCCTTGGCTGGTACAACGTTAATCTTTCCCTACAAAATATTGACATCTGTTGCTGGTCAGATTTGAAATGTGCAGCAGCAAATAATGATCTTAGTGTCTAGATTGACAATTCATAGAGCACTTGACCTAAAAAGTTATTAACCAGTTTCTTGAATTTTTGTTTTTTAAACTCATTTTTCTGTTAACCCGGTGAAGAAATCAGACAGAATAAACTAGATCTGGCAGGGGATTGGTAGGTTATCTAATTCATCGCCCTTTGTAGGTTTCTAAAACTTTTCCCTTTTATAGTTGTCTATATTATTATTATTATTATTATTATTATTATTATTATTATTATTATTACTTTTATAGTACTGTTAGTCTCCATGGACTAAATATTTCTAAAAATATTACATGGACTAGGATAAAAAGCTGCAAACCAGCATGGGTTCTGGAAAACTACAGATCATTGATTCTTCGCTTTCCTCTCTCTTATTTGCTCTTTAACACTAAGTTCAGTTTCTTATCAGGTATTTATTATGTTGGAAAAAAATCTCCCATCCTTTGCCTTGCTTTACCTCGCCTCACCTTCCTTTGTATTTACTTGTCCCCTTTCTTCATATCTGAATAATGATATAAAAGTGTCACAGGATTCATAAATATCTCCCAAATTCTATCATCAGACCAAAGTTTCAGTGATCCAGAACCTCTGGAGATGAGGAAGGACTTAATCTGAGACCCTACATTAAAAGTAGAAGATCTTGATCATTATGTGTATAATTGGCTTAGGTTAAGAGATGTAATGAATTAACAGAATCAATCTTGTCCAAGTTTTGAAGAGAGTGAAAACAAAGAACATAACTAGAATGGGAGGAATGAGGAAATACATCAGGTGACTTCACCATCACATCCTCCCATGTCTGCAAAACTAGGAGGAATACATAAAACAGCAGCTTATGGAGGAAACAAAGGAGCAGACATAGTTTAATAGATAGTTAAGAGGAATAGATGGACATTTAAATTATTTGCTAAACTTGCAACAACTGACATTTAAGAAGAGTGAAGACTTTGTGCAAAACTTCTTTTGAAGATGACAGAATAAATATCAAGTAGTCATAGCACAAAGTGTAATCTTTATAGAAGGCATATTCCCTTGCCAATTCACTGCCTTTCCCACCCTCTCCTTCACTCTTTAGTTTGCTTCCAGTGTCCTGCTCACACTGTGACTTTTTTTACATGCTTTCTTCTTGTCCTTCCAAGGCAGAAGTGACTTGGGATGGGGAGTGCAAGTGCCTTGTGCCCTCTCTGTGGTCTCAAGAAGTTAAATACACACATGGAGCCTACCATGGATCCCCCAGCACTGAGGTCTGTGCTCTGATACTTCAAGATAAAAAATTAAGAGAAGAGCTCTGGACCTCACCAAAGAAGTGAAAACAGTTTAATTCCAAAACTAGCATAAAATACTACATTAGATGAATCATTAAATGTAGAGAACCATTAAATCACTAATCACTGCAGCTAAAATACCAAGCAATGACAGATTTCAGCAGTCTTCAGTAAGACAAAATTAAACTCAGAATTGTTAAGCATTTTGTACAGGAAGGTAGGGTAGGGACTCAACAATGAACAAAGATGCTGTTATCAAAAATCATATCACAAAACCTCAAGTAGTGCTTTCGTGCAGTTCAAACCAAGAAATAAATGGTGAACATCTTAACCAAAAAAACCCCATCAGTAGTTCATAACCACCCCTTAAAACAAGTTAGAATAATGCTGTGAGAATGCTTTTATGGACAATCTAAAAATTTAAATTAGTCATTTAAGTAACTAATTTGCCCAGTTTACAAAGGCAAATCACGTATCTGAGACCATGGGATTTTTGCCCCATTAGGCCTCAGTAAAGCTTGTGAAGACAGAGCCCATAATGTTGCTATTAGCATAAAATATCCCTTGAATTTTTTACAAGCCATACCCAGAATTTATTAAAAAATGGACTCCATGTGCTGTTATTTGTGGTACTGAAGACACAGCAGTGGGTTAAAAGAGATGTTTTAAATAAACCTCTGTCTCCAGCCTGCTATGAGGCTTTAACATCTCCTGCTATGAGGCTGGAGGATGTTCAGGCTGTATCCCACTGAGAACTTCCACGTGGACCTAGAATCCCTCTGGGGAGACTTCTAATTTTGCCTGAAGCTAATTAGAATTCATGTTTTCTTAGCGAATTAAGGACAGTGATAGCTACTCACACTCTAATTGCAGTTAAGCTTAATGGACAGCCCAGGATAGGTAGATACCCAAAGTATCTACCCAGCAAATATTTTGAGGTTTTTCTCCATTTCACGTTTACCACTGAGCACTCAGCAGGTGCTCCCACTTTGGGTAGGAAGTGCTAATGCCTTAAATAGCCTTCTTATTCTGACTAGAATGCATCTAATTGATATCTCACCTCTGGGAAAACAAAGACAGCAAATTCAGGTTAATGCTCCTGAATATTGGGAGGCATGGCTAAGTCCATTAACCCAGCCAAGACCAAAACACTGACACCTACAATAATATAAGGAGAAATTACGAGATTCCTTAGAAATACCGTCATACTTCAAAAGTAGTCTCCAAATGGTGTCAGAAAGAAATTAAGAATAATGTTTGGAATTACTCTTCTCATGTTTAAAGGATATTTAAATAAAACAAATGTATTTTGTAGAATAAGTCTGAGTAAAAAACAATGTTAAGGCCAGAGAACTGAGACAAAAAAAAAAAAAATCTTTTTCCTCTCTCTGCTTCCAGTGAAGAGTTACACTTTTTCGATACTGAGTTGAGGGTGGTGGATTCTCAACACAGACTGAGAAATCCACATTATCTAACTGTAGCTGGCCACATTTCAGGCCCTGGGGTAGATCTGGAGTAGTCATTCTTGTCTCTTATCATCTGAAGAGTGAAAAAGGATTTCACAGCAGGATTTATCATCTTGTTTCAAGTACACCCCTGCGATGAAATGTTTCACAGTTTGGATGTGATTGTTTCTCTCTACTGATTATAAAAGTCTGGACAACTCTTTCAGTTGTGGTCTTTCACTTGTTATTTATTTCTCATCTATTATGATGTTTCTTTAGGAAATCTGGTATGCAATTAGTGGTATGAGGGTATAAAGAGAACTGATATTCAAGCCACAGATGTAGAGATAAATATCAGCTGTGGAAACATGGTTCACTGTAGTAACTATGGGCATTTATATTTATACCAGCTAGAAGCTGTGTCAGGGTGATGTACCACAGCAATTCAGAGCCTCAAAAATTTGTTTGTCTCCATGATAAAAATACATCTTAATACTTCTGTAAGGTAGAAAGCTATTATTCAGAAATATTATTTGAATTTAGTAGCTTATTTCCTTACAATGGGTTTCAAGAGTTACTAATTCATTACACTCTAGAACCTACAAAGAGATGAAAAGTAAAAGGCATAAAATCATATTTATTAGCTATGCTGAATTACCTCTTTAAAAAATAAATTTACAGTTTTTGTGGAGACAGATGTTCAACTGCACTACTAAATCGTTCGGTTCTCAGAAAGACTTACTGATTTATGTGGTTCAGGGTTAAACAAATCAGCAAGCAATAATCAAGATTCCATAATTAAAAGGTAATGGACTAAGGCTGACCTTTGTGCCATGGGCTAAGGAAGCAACTCTGTCACATTTATATCCAGTAAAACCACAAAAAAGTTGTTAGAAACATGCTTTTTTATTATGTGAAAAAGGAAATTGCAGGTAACCTCAAAAGAAGGTAAACTCTGAAATTTCAGAGATATTCACTCTCCTTGCTTTTTCTCTCTTAGTAAAGTGAGGTATTGTCCCTAAAGAACAGACTATTGGCCGTGTCAATTCCAGACAAGATTATGACATATTGGAATATACTGTTCATGAACTGAATCTCAGTTGCTTTCAGTGTTTGGGAAGTGGACAATGAAATGAAAATAGTCCTTCAACTTAGGGAAGAAATGAGGTCCTGCAATCTCACTCCCTTCCACAATCCCTCCTTAAAATATGATGATTTTGTGAATGACAACCCTACTGCTCCACATTCACAAAGTCATCTCTGTATTTCCAATGCTTTGGCTGGAGAGGCATTATCACATCCTTCCAGGTGAGGCATGGAGTAGTTATTTTTTTAAGGTTTTTTTTTGGGTGGGGTTTTTATTTGTTTTGTTTTTCTCATTTTACAGATGATTTCTTTAAACTCATTTGGATGAAAAAGAGTTCACAAATACATCATAATATTATCCGTATATTTGTACCTGCTGTAATATAGCTTTATGAAAAAAGGCAATTTAAAGATAATCAAGAAAAAAATCCTGCCATGACCTCTTTATTTATGCTTTGATTATACTCAATAAATACTCATAGTTTGGTTTAAATCCAACCTTTTTGTCATCTTTGTCATCTTTGTCATCTAAAAGACTCAAAGAGATCCAAGAGAATCCAGAAGGAATAAAACACTGATTAAGGACAATCCATGAATAATCAACATTTTTTCTTACAGCACAGTTGGATACCAATATAAAAAACTGGTTCATATTCACGTTTTCATTTAGAATGTACATCAGTCTTTGGCCTTGTTGATGCAACACCTTGTGCACAAATGTCCACACAAATGCAAAACACCATTATATTTACATACACACTGGGTTGTATTACTCAGCCCACAGGGATGTAATTGAGATGACAAATAAATAGTGATTGATGATTTTCAGTCTTGATATGGTAACTTACATGATTTCATATGAGTTGGTATTTGACATTAAAATGATGTTGAGCACTTTGATACCAAGGCAAATAAAATCACAAAGGCAGTCTTGGGAATAAGATACAAAGAAATCTTGTATATAAGATACAAAGAAATGGCCTCCTGAGTGGTGAATTAGTCAAAAAAAAAAAAAAACAAAAACAAAGTAAGAGCAAAATGTTACTTTAGATAAAATGGAAAGAGATTTTTCCAGAGTTATCTTACAAAATGAACAAAAATCAAATGCAAGCAAAACTACTCCAACCTCCCATCTCTTTCCAAAAGTTCCAAATTTTCAAATGAAAACTGGTATTTTGACTTAGAAACAATTTGTTGTATGTCCTAAGAACCTTTTGAAATTCCAGAAAAGAAAAACTGAAGACAAAGTGACAGGCTTACAGTTTAAAGTATTTCCCATCCCCGTTTTAGTTGCCCTAGTTAATCAGTTCCATGGTACATCCATAAACATTCCAAGCTCCCCAGAAACTCACCTTTCACAAACAGATTTCTTATTTATTGAACATCCAAAGTCTTCTGTTGAATCTGGATCACATCTGAAAATCTCTTCATTATCAATTTGATGCTGTAACCCTGAAAAATGATTTTTTTATCTTCATTTATTCAGTGAGAAGGGAGAATTTGAGCCAAAAACTCAATGTATTTTAGTTAAAAAAAAGTAAGTTACATAGACAAAGATAGAATGATGATCTGGGTTTTTTTGCATTTCATCTGTCTTGTTAGGAGTGATATAACTATCCTATTGATAGCACATTATTGGTTGTTTCTTCCAAGTATAACCTTGCATATCTTACAAATCTGGCAATTTATCTATTATGTCAAATGATGTACAGTACCTTGAATAGGTGTTATTATACAAATTGACCTTGTAATAAATCATATAGTTCATTGACTACTTCAGTGCATAAAGACAATCCCAAGAGGTGGATTAGACAGACAGCTCTAACAGTGAGTGGATGTGTGGAGCACTGGTGTCTATGGGATCTGTGGGGTGCTGAGCAGAGAATGTTGAGGTCTCAGTTTTTGGCTGATGGGGTGGGACAATTTAATTTGTGGAAATTTCTCTGAGGCTTTTTCCTCCAAAAACTGATGCTGATTATTTCACCCATTTGTTGATGACTTCAAGTGACCATCCTCTCCATTCCACCCAATTACTCTGCAAAGCATTACACTGCTGTCTCAAGTGGAGAGAAATCTTTCATTGAATAAATCTATCCTAGTGCAAAGTGCTGTCCCTCTGAAAGTGAAATCGTAGTTGTTCTGAAATCAGTGTTAAGTCTTTCACGGCCCTCACAGAAGCTGAATTTCCCCTGGAGACAACAGAGACTAGCTGTTCCTCCTTCTGTCTGGGACAACATGATCTGTAACTGTAGGCAAGTTAGAGACTTCTTTTTCTCACTTATCAGACAAATGCAAGCATAGCATATATAATGCATGCATTATACATTTCCTTTCTTATTGTCAGCTTGCATGCACATTGACAACACAGTCCTAACTCATCATAGCATTTTAAGCACATGTTTAAACTTAAGCCACAGAGAAGCCTATTCTCAAACATTTTGCTGAACGAACATCTCTAAACACATCATCATGGCTATTTTTTCTTTCCAGCTTGGCACACGCTATGTTGGAGAGGGCCAAATTTCAACTGTACTATTACATTTTCCTCCTTTTGGAGCAAAATTATTTTTCCTGAGGTCTTAATGTGCAGATGAACTAAGAGTGTATTTCCAGGCAAAAGTGATTCGAATTTTAAGGTAATTGGATTTTGCAGAATTCGGCTTGCTATGAAAGTCTGGACCACTGGATAGGACGGTAATATTTACAGGAATTTGTAATCCAGTTTAGCTTCTGCCATTCATCTAAACTCAATAAAACACAGGACTGACAGTGGATGTATTTGGGAAGGAAGTGAGAAGTTAATATTGCAACAGTGTGATTGCTATCTGTCTTATATCGACACTCCTATTTATGTTCCTAGGTGTAGTTTAACTGAATCCATCCCAAAAGAGGGAATAAGAGAATCTGTTTACAGATGTCATCTGTTCTTGAACTGCTATTACAGAATAGCCATTCTAGTCTATTTTGTTTTGCATAAAAGACAGTCTCAGTTTTTATATACTGGAATAAAACTGGTTTTGTTTCGTATTTGCTTTGCTGATTTCTGTGCAGAGGGATGTTATCTATGTGAATCTACAACACTGAAGTCTCCAATGCTTCAGAAAAGTTTGAGACTAGGAAATCTGTGTGTCTTTTATCCTCTGAATATGATTAATGATGCTTTGTGTTTTGCAAGACATTATTAAAAACAGAAGCCTATGACTTCATTGTCTCTGACAACGACTTTGAACATGGGGTCAGCTATTCCACTTTTACATTTCTTTGCAAGATTAAAAGAAAGTAAAGACTATTGCATTGGGAGGGGGGGAACTTTACACAGATTTAACAAAGCAGAATACACACACGTTTTCAATATGCTTCTTCCAATGAAAATTCACCTCATTCATACGATACTGCTGGTAAGCAAACACTAGTGACAGGCAAATCTAGCCATCAGGAAAACATACTGGGTTCAGGATTATCTCAAGTACCACATGCTGAATTGTTGAAAAACTTAAGGGAAAAGTTCAGAGTTTGATAGAGAAAATTACAAGTAACAGATACAATTTTTTGGTTCCATTCCTGGACATTCAGTGATGAACAAGAAAGTTATCAAGCAGAACTGAAACAAACTGGGTAATAGCAAGAATTCATTTGAAAATATTAGTGAGCAATTACATGTCAGCACTTTTTTATTTCAATGTAAAATACACTACTTTCACAAGGTGAATGTGCTATACCTTTATAAAGTTTATGTGCAGTACTGCTTAAAGTGCTGGAAATGCTAGGTCTCCCTTTAATATCTAAACAGGAAATTATTCTCTCTTTTTAAGCTATTCTGTTCATCTGTGATGCATTATTTTATTGAATTTCTGCAATGTAAGGGTTATTTTTTTTTACTGATATCTTCACCTTTCATGAATGTCAACAACATTCCTACTGTACTAAAAGCCTAAAAGGGGAACTGAGAACCTCACAGAAATTAATGGTAAAATTCAAAATTATTTCAGCAACGTTGAGGTTTTGCTCAGTTGAGCTGAGAATATGGTTGCAATAAAACCACTATTGCTTTGACCATTGAGAGAGGAATGAATGTTATCTAACACTGGCAGTTTTCTGCCTTCAGAGCACTCACGTAGAGAAGTCACTAGAAAATCATGGTACTTTTCCAGCTGGTTATGCTTTTCACTGTCTTTAACTTCATTGTAAATTTTGTCTGTCGAATGAACCTTGCTGCAACTGGCTTGAATAAATATGAGACTCTATTACTCAGTTATAAATTTATCTTGCATATTATCAAGGTCCCTTCTTTGAGGTCTGCTTTGACCTTTCAGGGTTTCATTTGCCTTCAGTGGTATTGTAAACAGGGAGCAATGTAAAATAAATTTTATTCAAGATATGGTGAATGAAGGGGTGGAAAAATCAGTAAATATTGCATCGAAGATTATTCTATTTAGATGCTCTCTGCCTTAATCAGAAGATTTTTCTGATAAGATTTAGCAGAAATCTAAAATGTCTCCTGTAATATGATCTACTTTTTCACTTTTTACCCATTTAACAATTTTAAAATCATATCCCCCCACCACTGGTTGCTCAAGAACCACATAGAAATCATTATCATGCAGTTCACACTAACACCAAAGCACAAGAATTTTTTCAGAGATAAGTCTTGAAAATGAATCAAAATTATGCAGAATAATAGGACCCCTTTTCTTTCTGTGCATTAGAATAAGAAAGAATTGACTACTATTTGGAAGGGTAATTTTACCAGCTGGGCTTTTGGAAAATGGAAGTATGGTTCTCACATTTGCAGAAATTTTGGCCTGCCTGATATAAGGTTAAAAGACAAACATTTAAAGAAAAGAATTTCACTGCATTTAATTTCACACTGGAATGTGCACCATGGATCTTAATATTACCACTGAGTGTTCCCCACCAGCCTGTAAACTTCCCTACAACTTTAGCTCAAAATTGATCTACTGCACTGCAATAAAACTAATAGAAGGTAGAGTTAGTAAATTCTGTTACATTTTCCTAACAACACAGAAAAATCTGAAAAATACCTCTCACAAGAATATTTTTCCCTGATGTGTATTTTATTAAATAGGAGAGATGTAAATGTTTTCACAAAGAATAAGCACAAGGAGGTGTTCTAATTACCCAATAAAGGTAAAAACCAATAGCAGCTTTTAAACTGTTGCTCTATACTTTTATTTGTGTAAATAACAAGTTTTCTACTATAAGCAATGGTTTTATTATTAGTCAGAAATATGCAGCAGCCAATGTCATATTGGGACGCTCTGATACATGAAGATATGTCTTTTATACACACAACTTTTATATAATATGTAAAATAGATGAAACACATATACATGAACATAAAAGATCATTTTATTGAAAGTGTAATATAACTGTGTCAGTTATCCTCTGATGCATTCTTCATTTTCTTATCAATAGTATAAATCTGAAGAGGTCCATTACTTCATACAGTAATAGAGTTGATCTAGCTTTAGTTTAACCAAGAGCAGGCTCCTGTCCATTCTTCCTGGTTTCTCTTCATAATCAGTTTCAGAGTATTACTGTTCTAATGTTACATACACCTCACTGGTTACCAGGCCACAACCTGACCTTAAATTTGTATGAAAAATTAAGTGGAAGGCAGACGATTGAGCTGTGGTTTCTTTCAGTTTCATATCATTGCCCTTGCATCTGGCGGGGAGGAAAAAAAAAGGCCAAAAAAAAAGGCAGCTGCCTGATACCATAATGTCACTTTTAAGTTTTACACTGAAAAAGCACTAAGCGGGGCTTACTCAGAGTCATTTTTCAGCCAATTCTTCTTCCTGGAAATGTGATGATGTGAAGACAGACAGAGCTGAGGGAAGAAACAGTCCAAAAACCATCTCCCTCACTCTATTATTACGAATCACCCCTGTTATAGAAGGAAAACTACACATACTCAGCATGCTTCAAAGAAGGAAAATGATGTGACAAAGCCATGAAGTTAAATTAAACAGATCTGATCTACACAACCAATTTAATGTCTGCATATTTTTCTGTTTAATTAAAAAATACCTTAAGACCGTTGTTACAGTATGTGACATCAAGTTAATATAGTAAATCAGAATGCAATTAAGTAGCACATCTGTCCAAGAGAGCTTCATAGCTTGAGTTTGGTTGATTAAGTTAATTTAATTAAGATTTTTCTGTAGGGCTAAGGTAAATCTAGCTTATAAATACCAAGTACTTTGAATTAAAGTTCATACAATATTTCAAACACATTGTCTTAAACCCCATTACTTTAGGATTTTAAAATATTTGTGTACCAGTACATACATTTACTCATACTTATACTGGCATGTGTAGAATTAAACAATATGTGACTTTAAAAATGAGACTTCTGAATTCTCAGTTCATATTTTTCTTTCTCTTTTGTAATAAGCAAATTTTACACATCAGAAAGGAATGCAACAGACTTATTAAATCTTTTAAGCCCACAATGAGGCAGACGAGCTGTCAAATAAGTCATGTGGTATTTATAAAAATGTGGGCAATTAGCAGCAGATAAAATATTCACTGCTGCATTGCTTATGCATTAAAAATTCTTTTGAAATTTATGTAGAAGCATGCAGGAGACTACCTATTTCAGCCCAAAGCCACTTTGCAAGAGTAATAGAAATGTTCTCTTATAAGCATTTAAAGATAATCACTAGCAAAACAACAGCAAAGTGATATAGGTTTAGAATGTTGACAATAGATATGGAAACATGATTTACCTAGAAAACTTAATCAGAAAAACAGGAATGGATTCTCCATTCCACTATCATCTTTGAGAGAAGGTATCACCCTTGGTGTCGCTCTTGCTCCTTTCTTGGGCATGGACTGCAGGCTAAAGAGGAAAAAGAAACAAGAAGGATTTTCTTTAATACATACAAATCACCAAAATATATTGTGGCCTCCTAAAAGAGAGTGTGTTGGTGGCTGTGGACCAACACTGCTGACTTCTCTACCTGAGTTAATAATATACAGCACCACACTAATTAGCAGATTAAAACCAGAACTTGTAAGGTAGGGTTTGCCTGACCTATTTGAGAGTACACCTCTACTTTATGATAGAATTAATTTGCCCTAGCTGTTCCTGCCTATCCTCACTGATTTGCATAATGAAATACATCTCAGTCAGATGAATTAAGTTCCTAGAGAAATGGCTTAATATAGCTTTTGAGAGGACAGCAGATAAAAGGCAGCAGCTCTTTTCATGTTATTTTTATTATCGTCTCTGCCCAAATTATAGTGTTACACTAGAAAATTTGAAGAAAAAAAACTTTTTCAAGGTTTGTTCTCCATGGTTTTCTGCCATTCCAATGAATTAACTTCAGGGAGGTCGTCTCAGTCTTCAGAGGGTGATAAAGCAATTAGGTCAATTTTTTCCTGCTGACTACTCTCCAAATTCTAAGGACTCTGGACAAAAGATATTTTTGTTAAAATGTCAGCACTCTTTCCCTTCAACTCTGATGCAAGACTTCACAATACACTATTCTGATCTTTCCCTCCTTACCCCCTCAAGCAAAATTAGGATGCATCTACTCAACAGTTGACTAGTTATTTTTAAAAGAGCTGGGCTGGGAAGATAAGGTGTGAGGTAACAGCTGTAAAGATACACAACTGTTTGCATACAGTTTCTGTACAGAATGTAGAGCACTATTGCGACCCAGATAGATTGAAGAATTTACTGTCTCTGGGTGTGGGTGTGCTACAAGTCTCCAGGCCTTTCCTAGCAAAATTTTAGTAGGATTTTTTTTTCTCCCTTGCTATTATCTAGTTCATTGACTTCTGAAACACTGCTGACCTTCACACTTTCTCACATATCAGCTTGTATGACATTTACCTGATCAGTCTGAAAACAATATTGATGCTGTGCTCTACAGATTCATGGGCCAGCACTGACTGTGACCTCAGTTATCATCCATAGTCAGATCACAGTGCAGAATCAGTGATTTTCCTCTTTTTATTCTTGTGTTCACTCGGGCAACAACATTGTCCTATGACCTATTTTAGCTTGTAATTCAAAAACAATCAAGATGACTCAAAGTGAAAAGACTAAAGCAACAAAACTTCTTGTTTCAATAAACATCCACATTCCTTTCCAATGTATGTGTTACTGAAATTTGAAGAATAGAAAAGTAGATAAAATGTGGCTTTGATTAAAGCCAATATTTGTTAGGGTTTTATAGCTTGGTTATGAAGAACCTACATAATCAATAAGTTTCAGAGCATTGGTTAGTTATTAAATTCATTCAGATGAAAAAAAATGCCAGGAATATTAATCATGACTTTGGAAGAAATCTATTTTTTTTGCTAGAAAACCCATTTTTAACATTATGGATTTGGTTTGTGGTGGTGTTCTTGTTAATGAGAGATTCAAATTAATTTCAGCTGATGCCAGGGAAAGAACATGTTCAGCATTGTTGAGTCATACATATGTGAGGAATATCACTGCTGTTTTATTAGACTGTGAAATTACTACTCACTCTTACAGAATAATAAAAAATGTATTATGGAAAGGGTCTTTATGCAATTTCTAGCTATAAATGATAGATATGTTTTGTACTCGAGGCAGTAATATTTTCTCTAAATGCATACCATATAGCACTTCAATTTGAAATGAGGGAATAGCCTACCCAAACTCAAAACCATATGCTATGGATAACGCCCTGTGGAATTTGCAAGCAGACTTTTAGTATAATTATTACTTCTTAACAGCATTATGGAGGAGAATGAAGCAATGGATGACAGGATTTTAAGTACTGTAATCTAATTTAGATATAGATATAGAATTCTAATTATTGATTGTTTTTTGATCTAACGTGAAAGTAAAGGTTGTTCAGAGAAGAGAGAGATTTTACTTACTTCAATTTATCGAACCATTTCTCAAGAAAGAGTTGCAATATTGCTTAATTAAAAAAAATAAAAGGAAAAAGAATTTAGTTTCACATGGGGAAATAAACCTGTGGAAACACAATTTAAAGAAGATTTTATTATCCTCAGTATACTCAATATCCTGTATTACAAAGAAAATGGAGTGAACTTTTGGTAATTATAAAGTGCTAAATTTTCTATTTCTGTTAGTGTAAAGGAATAAATTAAGTATTGTATATTTTAATTATCAGGATATACAAATTGGTAAACTTACAACATTATTTCTAAAATTGTACTGGGAAGATATGGAAAAACAGAGAAATGTTTTAGCATTTTTTTAGTTTCAATGAAATTAAAATTTAATAAAATGTATGTACTTAATGAACGACCACTTGTATCTCAAAACCATTCATTACCTTTATTACACTCAGATATTACATGATAAGGAAAATTGCTCAAGCAAAAATTTCTTAATTTATGCAAAGTTTTTATCTTCAGAGATCATAGAAAAGCTAGTTTAAAGTTTTTATAAAAATTTTTATACGCTTTCTGTTTTAAATAAAATTTTAGGGATTAAATAAACAAATCTCACAGAAATGTTCATGTCCTTCTGCTCTATTTATTAAGATTTTTACTTCATATTTTTGTTTTCCTTCATTTAGTTATAGTTAGAACCCCCCACCGCTGAAGTACAGAGGCAGAGATGCTAAAAAAGGAATAACCTCAAGCACCTACTGGGGCTTTGTGTCATGTGGACCTGCTCTCTCAAAGGTTAGATGATGACATATATATATGTATATATATATATCTGTAAAAAAGCTGAAAATATCCATCATAAGCCAGCCTGTGTTCTTCTTTCTATGACCTGAATTACATCAATAGGAAATTTTTGTGAACAGAAGGTTGTGTCAAGATATATTAAAAAAAAAAAACAAAACCAAAAAACCCCCAACAAACCAACCAAAAAAAAGTGAAAAACCAAAATTTTAATCTCAGTGGAAAGTGCCTTATTTTCAATTTGGTGACTAAATATAACAAATGTAATTAAGGATGTAGGTTTGAAATTACTCTACTCATTTTCTTCCCTAACATTTACTTAACTACACAGTCTGAAACACATTGATTTCTGGATACCATTCAGTTATTATTAGAGTTAATTTTGGTTTTTAGTTTAGATTAAGCAATAGTTTCTTACTAAGAGTTCCAAGCTTTCCTTGAAAAACACAATCCACGCCCAGAAATCCTTTTAAAAGACCTTTGTTACTATCCAGAAACACTGAGGGCCAAACCCTAAATAATTTATACAGCTATTAAGATTAAACAGCAAAAACCAAAAAAAAATGTTTAGTGGATGAGGGACAATAGATGTAAGAACATCCAATAAACCAAAGCAAATACAATACAGAGCTAAAAGGGAACCATGAAAGTTCAAGGTTCATTTTGAAAAGAACTTAATACATTTAATTATTTTCCTGACCCTGTGGACATGTGGTCATCTTACATATAATACCTTTCTCCAACAATTCCATTTGGTAACAGTATTTGAGATTCATTCAGACCACTAAACAGCTCACCTTTTTCTTTCATTCTTTTTTTTAATTTTTTTTCCTTTTCTCCCAAGAACCATAGGTAGAAGGGTTGCTTTCTCCTTATGGATTTTTTTTCTGCAGACTTTTTTTCCTGGAAAGCCACTTCTGAAAGTTAAACCAAAACAAAAGTTGAGTGGATGCCTGTATATTATTAAAATTTGGTTAGAAAAAAATTTAATGATCTACTCAGACTTAAATTTGAGGCCTAGCTTAATGGACTGAAATGTTTCTTTAAAAATACTTGGTTAGAAGATTAATTAAAAAAAAGCTTCCTTCCCACCAGATTAAACCGTATATCTGCATAGTCTGGATATCCTGTGGAGCTATTTGTGTACTAGTTAGCAGTGACTGACAGGGCTACCCAGTGTGTCAATGTGTCTCTTGTTTTGGTTTATCAGATAACTGGTGAAATGTAACACTGATGGTGTCAGATTCCTATTTACAATATTGTTGGATAAACAAAAACTGCGTAGGGTTGTTTGGGATTTCTCACTCATTTGAATTCTTAAATTGTCCTTTCTTGTAATGTCCCTGTTTCTAATTAACAGCATTTAAGAGGGCTTAACTTGCTTTTTGCCTTACTGAACAAACCATGTCCAATTTCACATGCAAGAAGAGCTTTCTACTGTTATAATTTATGCCACAGAAAAACACAAATAAAAACATGCAATGATATTTTTTCTTTACTTCCAGGCTTAGGTTGGCCACCTCGATAGAAATTATTTGAAAACAAATAATTATATAAAAATTATATGAAAACAATTTTATACTGTGCAGAATGAAGTTTATACTGTGTGGAAAGATGTTTTGGGTAGCATAGAATAATTCAAAGGCTTCTTCTCAATAACTCAAATAGCTATGCTGACTGAAAATTCCAGCAGATATTGGGAATTCTCAGTTTTGACTCTACACAGCTAGGAGGGTTTAAAAATCAGTTCATTTTACTAATGATCTTAGTTCACCCTAATTAGATAAAAGCAAGACGAGTAACCCAAAGAAACCTGACCTTAGATTAGCTACTCCAGATATCCAGCTGCAGTAGATAATAAGAAACATAAAGTCCCAGAGAACTTCCATCTCTGAAATGTCTTTCCAAACTCTTATTATTTAGGCAACAGCTTGTGACATGGTCTTCATTATTTATATTTTATTATGTCATTATTGAAATATAATATTTAGTATGTCCAATATAGTACTAAACTTGTACTTCTGTCAGAATAAGCAATTAATCTCCAAATTTACTCATGCACAAAATTCTTTTTCAAGAGATCACTAAAGTTTACAGAGGAGTAAGATTCGAGAATACCGAAATTTACTGATGTTATCAGACTTCTCTCTGTTGTTTTGTCAGTTTCTCAATTTCCATCAATTATCCTGCACTAAAAATACAATGAAAAGCCTTGATTAATACAGAAATGGAATCTGACAGATATTATATCTCCTATTTTGAATTACTGAAAATTTACTTCCATGAAATATAAATAGGTTAAATAAATTATTATTAATCTAATACTTTAAATTATATTTATGCAACAATAATGAAGTATATATAAGTTATAGAAAGGTAAAGTGTTTTCCGTTCAAATCAACACTCTGGTGACCTTAAAAAAAATTCTACGGTTTCCATTCATTTGCATTATCTTCTCCTGAAATCTGAATCTGAATATAATTAAAGTATGACTCTAGAATGTAATGCAGATTGAAATGATTCATAAAGCAATCCCTCTGTATTGTAAATTCTGCAATGGTCAACATGCTGATGAATGAAATAAAGAAAGAGGACTACTGCTGACCTATTATACACAGACAGGGTGGAGTTAGGATTATTTTTTGAGGACCTTACAGTTACATTTTTCTTATGAGTCAAGCCATTGGCTGGCATTCATCTGGAATTTCATGTGTTCCAAAGTGGTGGTGACATCTCCTTTTGTTATGTAGGAGAAACAATGGGTTGCCTTTCTCCTTATCCTTTCATTGAACATCTTTAGAGGACTCAGTTCAAAGTACTTGGCTAATACCTGGGACATCAGCTTGAATCTTTCATGATAGAATGAATCTTTCATGAATCTTTCATGATAGAGACTGTGCCCTCAGCTAGCTCGTTGTGTTTCTTCACTTTGCAAGTTTTCTCACTTTGGAAAAATGCTATTTCAGTAAAGCAGTATACATTATAAAGGAAATCTTTTGCTCTACTTGGGAGAAGTATCAGCTTCAGATAGATGCACTTATACCATTCACGAGCTATTTTATTTTATCTTACTTGCATGACCATCAAGTGTGAGTAACTGTTGTGGATCATCACTGTTAGGCAGACAAGCTCCATAAAGCCACTTGCTCATGTTCCCCACAGAGGTATGGAGGAGAGATTTGGAAGGGCAGAAGGAGAACATTAATTGATTGAGACAAAGACAGTTTAATAGATAAAGCAAAAGCTGCATCCAAAAGTAAAACAAAATAAGGAATTCACCCACCACCTTCATCAACAGTGACATGTTCAGCCACCTCCAGGAAAACAAGGCTTCGTCATGCCTAATGCTTTCCTGGGAAAACAAACACCATAATTCTTTCATTCCCTCCTCTTTCTCTCAGCTTTTATTGCTAGGCACAACATCACGTGGATTGAATATCCCTATGGTCAGCTGTCCTGGCTGTGTCCCAACCCTTGTGCACATCCAGCCTCCTCAGTGGTGGGGCGGTGTGAGGGGCAGGGAAAGCCTTAATGCTGTGTGAGCACTGCTCAGAAGTGCCTGAAACAGTGGTGTGTTGTCAACTCTATCTGCAAAAAGTCCAGAACGTACACTATGTGTGCTGCTATGAAGAAAATTAACTCTCTCCCAGACATAATGGGTACAATAACAAAACGGCATCACACGAGATAGTTCTCTGGGCAAAAGAACTAAGAATTCTTGCAAAGTTAGGATAAAAACCAGAAAAACTTCCAGAGGTCTGTGAAGTGTTCTCTCTAAAATACTTCAAAACTAAACTTTAATCCACATCAGGCAGAAGCAGACCCAGTGTACCAAATAGTGACGACAACATAAGTTAATATGCTCCTCATGCAACATAAATTATGGAACATAATCCGAAGATTAAAGTATTCTCTGCTGTCCTCTATTAAATTATAGGAGCTTGGGAAGAAAAAACAAATAAAGCATGACTTCAAAAGAGAAGTTGATGTCCAAGAGAGGAAAAAATAATTTTCTAAATATGTAGGAAGGAAATTTTGGGCACATTAAGTCAGTCATACCATTTACTCACCTACCAACATATCCCTTCACATAGTACAGCTTTGATCTATTTTAGTTTCTCCTTCTTTGTATGAGTTATCTAAATAAACTGAAAACTGATTTGCTGAGGGATAAGAGGTGCTCAAAAGTGTTGATAACTTTCTGAATTGCCTAAGGCAGAGTGGGGAAGCAATTTTCAAAAGTGAGAATTATGTCCATTTTATTAATGTAGTCAATATTTATATGAATTAACTGAGCAGGAAGAAAGGAAAAAAAAGTTCTCTTACAAATCAGAAAACTGCAAAATTTCCATGAGAGAACATGAATGAAATTGAGTCACTCATGTTCTGGAAATGCTGCACTGGCTGAGATGAACAATCATGGTGACATAACACACTAACTGAATTCTTTTATGTTCTGAAAACTCAAATCCCTGATTTGTGAATTTAGTTTCAAAATTTCATTTTCTAAGTGCTAACTCTTTGAGATTTCCTGTAATACCAAAATAAATTATAAAAAAGGCAGCACAGAAAGAACTGTACTAATTATTTCTATATGCTTGAAGTCACATCTGCAGTATTGTTGTTTATTTTGTGATGCTTTTGGTGAGACAAATATTAGACAAGTCTAGGAATCTGAGTGACTGTAAAGCCTGAAAACAGGACCAGTTACTGGTGATAAACTCTCCATAGCTTATAAATGTAAAACTAAGCTGGTTTGCAGTGAAACTCATTACTTCACACTTCGCAAAAAAGATATGGTTTATAAAAAAACTAGTCTGGTTTTATATTCAAGAAAAATTATACATACAACAGGAAATTGTGAATAAGAGTTAGTAGTAACTTTCTTCATTAGTAATTTCCTTCTAAAGCTGCCAATCAGCTACAATGTATGTCTTTCCATGCTCAAGGAGCTGTCTTTTTAACACTCTCTACACATCAATAGCAATAGTATGGCAAATTTTACAGAAAAATTATAATGCTCCCAATTTTATTTAGGTTCTAACAACCAAGTTTTTTATTACTTAATGACCTCAGAAGACAGAGGTTGGGGGGGACTTTAGTTATTTACAATGCTTAATATCACATCTTTGCTACATATCCATGGAACAATAGCTAACATAAGGATTGGATGCTCCTTGGTGCTAATGTAAATTTAATTAATATGAGGAACCTTCTCACTTTGGAGTCATGTATTGTTTATAGTGGTTTCATATCATATCAGCTCCAGGATTCCAAGACCTGAAGCAACAATGGCTACATCAGGTTTGCAGATCAGCTAGATTTAAGACTGATGAGATCTTGGTTTTTCAGTGAAGTGCACAGGTTCACCCATTGATTTCAATGAGCAGAAGAGCAAGATCAGGATTCAGATTTCCTTCCACTTTTAACTGTTAATTTGCCATATCAAACAGATTGCATATATGGACATGAGACTTAGTAGCAGCGAACCCTTTGAAGCATACAAGATGATTGTTAATGGGTTAAAGGCTCCCAATGTCTGTCTTCTAGCCATTAAAATCTGAAATTACAAGAAAGATCTTGATCTCTGGAAAGCATGCCTTGTTAAATTTCCTTAGCAGACAAGATGGTACTGTGTAGCGCTACATGTGGTTGCTGTTAGCCACATCCTTGCTGAAAGTTACCACAGTGTAGCCAAGGTAATAAGATGTGACAAATGGCAGCATGGCAAGTCATTTTGTGGAGTTTCTGTTGGAATATAAAAACTAAGGAGAGGATTACACTGACTTTCACTATCCATTTGTTCATGAATGTAGTGAACAATTATTAACTTGAATTTCAGCTGCACTGATTTACAAAGAGGAGAGGGAAGATCCAGGGAACAGCAAGAAATCTGATAGGGACAAATGGCAAAGCAAGGCAGAGTGAGATGCTGCAGAATGCATATACATCTTAGGTAATTTATTTGGATAAAATTACTTAAAAATTAGACTTTAAAAACTTTTTTTTTTTAATCAAACCGTAATTTTTCTCTTTAGGTCCATGAAACTCTAGGATAGGGTAGCAGTTGCACATGAGGTAAGATTTTGCTGTTGGGCACGTGCAAAGCCAAGAGCAATAGCATGACTCTTTTGCTTTGCAGTTTTGACCTTGAAAAAGAAGATTGACAAAGTAAGAAATTTCAAATCTCCTGCATTGTTTTCCAGCACAGACACAGTGTGGGCTTTTTTGTTTTGATTTTTTGGTGACCTTAGATTTTATTAACTGCCATTTAAATTGCTATTACTCCAAAGGGTTTTTGAACAAAAAGAGGAGGCTGGAGGAAATGATAATTTTCTTCTGTAAGAAAAGAAAAATACACAGCACTTCTTAATGATAGAAAGTTAGAAACATTTCAAAAGGCCTTTCACAGCTGTTTGCCTTCCCATAGATTATAGAACTACCAGAAATAGCTGCAGGCAAAAATGACTTCAGTGATTATTGGAAACGTGGACAAAATGTTAAAAGCCACATAGAATTCAGTTATATTCTGTTGTTTAGATGCAGCAATATAAAACAAGCAAATTGGCAATTATTTGGGGAAGATTTTTTAACCTTGTTTTAAAAGAAAAAATGAAAACTTTTTGCTAAATTTATTTTCTGACTTCTGTTGTATAAAGTAGGTTTGGATTTTGTAAAAACATGTGATGGGAGAGATAAAGCTTAAGAGATAAATACTAATTTCATTGGACATCATATTATTGAAGTATATATTTTTTTTAAAAAATTGAGATCTGACTAAAAACTCCAGGCAGAGGAAGTGACTGTTCCACCTTGTTCAACTATTTGCCAGGTTACTGACCCTGGCCATTCACTTACTTTCTTCTCTCTCCTCCCTCTTCCTTCCAAGACTGCCTTCATCTTATTCAGTTCTGGTAAGTCTGGGGCACAAAAATTGTGCTAAAACTAATAAACCTGTTCACTGTGGAACTGAGACGAGACTAGGGGCACAAACCATTTTAAAATGATATTTTGCTCTTCTCAAGACTTTCTGGTTATGAACAATTTCCATTGGCTAGGGCATGCATGAGTCTTTAAAACGTGAACAAAATGTCACCATAAAGATCATGGTGGAATGTAAGAGATAGGCATCTTCTGTGCTTATGGATTTGCTATAGTCAGTGCATCCTGCACATTGAAGGGATTTGGAATAGCCAGGAAATATTAAGCTATTCATAGCTGCAAGAGGATACAGGCAGAGGAATGTGCTTTTTTACAGCTCTTTTGCAAGGCATCAGATTCGACAATCTATTTTTCTGTCTCCTGTTCTAAGAATGAAAAGTACTCCTATTGTGTTGTTGAATTTATTAAACATTCTACAGTCATCCTGAATATCTGAGTAGAATCTGTAAAGAAAGTGGTTTTTCTTTGTTGAATTAACTTAATTTTGGTAGACTAGATGGTTAAGTTGGAATAAGGGATTAAGAGCCCCAAACAACCTGGTTCTGCCTTATTCTTCACTATTTTTATAGTTATAAATATTAATTTAGGAAACAAATTTAATAATGTTTTTCATAGAGCCAGTTGCTGATAATCAAAAATTTACCTTCAAATATTTAATCAAGAAAATTATTACAGCTAGTGTCATATGGGATTTTAAAAAACATTTTGGTTGAATTTTTAATTTTTTTAAATTTAAATCCCAGTCAATTTATTCTGTGTTTAATTTTGTTGCATGAGAATTATTTTTAAATACCTCATCTGATTCATTTACCAATCTACTTGCACCAGGTTCATCTCCATAGGACATGCATACTTTACAAGTCACTGTGTGCTAGAAATCAAACAAATATAGAAGGAAATAAAGATACATTTTAGTAGCTATGTTGCTGTCATTTCATTTCACATATATATAAGGCATTTTAGATAGAACTTTGAAATGTATTTTCTAGACAACTATTTCCAGTCTAAATAACCATAGGGAAGCAGAAAACTATTTAAAAAATGAAAATAAGATGGTTTATATCACCTGCATAACTTGTTTTGTTCTCTGCCTTCAGGCTTCAAAACCCGCTTCCCATATTCTTCCTTTCTTTAAAAATAATGTACATCAGCTTAATTTATCCCAGGTCCCAACAGAAGGATCAGATTTTAAGCATTTAATGCTGTGGTTTCAAATCCAATTTTACAGTGTTCATCGTTTCTGAAGTGGCAGAATCCAAAGTGAGCCTTAAAAAAAAAAAAAAAGAAACTTAAGCAAAAAAAAAAAAAAGATCAGGCTGTTTAGGGATGCACTTTTTTTAAGGTAAAATTTTACTACGAAGCGATAACATGAAGAGTGTTTCTAAAGGTGTTAGTTAGGAATATTTCCAGTTCTAAGAACTGTTTCTTATTGAAAAGGAGCAAAATTTTGAAGGGCAGCCTTCTGTGTTTATGCAACTTTTTGGTGTACTTCTAATGTGTCCGACTGAAACCAGTGCATAGGAGGACAGTACTTCAGGTTTTAAGGAAAAAAAATCTAAATCTTCTTCAATACACAATTATTCCTTTGCTGCTGAATGTAAGAATGCAGAAGCTGGTATGATATGACTCCTCCTCCTCAAGGGATTGTCTGAGCAGTTTTGGCTTGACACTATTGTAGGATACAGGATAATCTCTTTTATCTGCTGCCTTTATGACATGTGCCTGGGGACAACCCCTGCCCTCTGCACACGAGTTCACTTTCTTGCTGGTGAAGTCTACCATCATTAGGAGATTGCTCTCTGAATTTCCACTACCTGTAGGGTGCAAGCCCTACAGCAAAGATCCTAAGCACAGTAAAGAATACCCTTAAGGATTCATTAGGCAAAAATTTGCAATGCTGCTTTGTGCAGGCAACATTTGCCTTGTAAATCTTTCCACGCTCCTCAGTGAGTGGCAAGTGCTATTCATAGGTTCAATTCTACTGATTTCAGAAGTGAGTCTCTTACTGAAAACCAGTGTTTGTCTACAGGACAGAGAACTGGAGCAAGCAATAATTTGGTTCTGTGTCAACAAAGAGCTTACAATTGATGGACACCAAAAGGGAACTTGCTGAGAAAAACTTTCTGACAAAAAGGCTTTCACAAGAGTAGTAAATGACTCCCAAATACCAGACTGTGATCATCAAATATCTGCATGAAAACAGAAAATATCAATTAGTGTTGGATACCTTTTTTCCCTTCCCAGAAAATCCTGTTCTCCTTCCCTTGAGATATTTTCTTCCATGGAAATTTGTTGCTGATTATAACCTAAATATAAAGCTAATGAATAAGATAGGAATTGTGAAATTAAATTAGCAATACAGACTTTCTTAAGGCACAAAATTGTCTGTTGGAGGAATTTTGGGTGCAGTGTCTGAGCTGGGTATGGATCAGCAGTGGTGGTGCCACTGAGGCTTCAGGCATAACAGTGAAGCAGCACCTTTGGAATCATTGTAAAATTGCATGAGTTGACAGTCAGCTTCTCGGAGGCTGTGACAGAAGACTGCATGGATAACCTGATTTTGATGTTGGAAAGAAGAAAAAGATTTAGTGGATACAGAAGGTGAAATACCTTTTTCCCCATGAACAGACTCCTACAGGTCATGGTTCAGACACATTAGTGAGGTAATATGACAAAACTTATACTAATACTGCTTCTAGGGATGTTTGGACAAAGTTTGTCATCTGGATGTCATAGACAGCCCTAGACAGCCTTTATTTTAAAATGGGGGGAGAAACATTACATCATCCACTTTGACATAGCAACCGCTTCTAGAGCATTTTAAAACAAGAGGGAAAAAAGGATCTGTTTTTTAAACTGAATTATATCTATTGTTTATATGCAGCTTCTTTTTATATGCTCTTCTATATTGACTTTTCTTTGTAAGGTATGTGGAATGTTAAAATTCATTCCTTTTTAAATAAAGTGTAGCCAAAAATAGCCTGGACACATGATACTGAAGCTGCTCTTGTGCTACCCATTTAAGTTATGTATCAAGTCTAAATTTAATCAGGGCCACATTTTATTTATATATTTCATGCATTAAACTCATTTAAACATTTAGTCAGATTTCATTAGGGGAAATACTACCGCACACATCATGCAGTAGTAAAGCTAATGTGCTTCAGGAATTTGAAAGGATTTAGAGATCAGAGGGTCTGATTTCAAAATTTCTTTTTCTTTTTCTGCTTAGTGCTTGGAGCAGGTCTGTATGCTGCACATAGTTTGTTTCCTAGGACACTAATACAGTCAGCATGGTCTGTACAAATGTGTAAACACAGACATTCTCTGTAATCAGTGCATTTGGTGTCTTAAGGCAAGATTATGTTTTTTTAGGAAATGCAATTTATGTTCAAGATTAAATTTCTCCTCCAGACTGATAACGTCTTGAAGTTGAATGGGATCATAAATTTTGTGTCCTGACTTCTTGTTCTCCATCTTAGATCTTCATTCCCTTTCTTAGTGTTTTAGAAAAGGGGAACTGAAAGAAATGCATCTATAATGATTAACCTTCACAAAAATAGTCTGCAAGGATTGGTAATGTGTAAGTAAATGTTTAAAAATCTAAAATTATGGAAAACTGCAATAAATACCTCTCCTAATTAACTTCCAAGTTTCATTTTTATTCCATCCAAGATTAAAAAATTCCCCAACCACAGAAAAAATCCCACACATAAGAAAAAATATAACACAGCCTTAACTGAATTTAACTGCTGTGGTTTGTCAGGTCTCTTTTGGTCAGACTGTCTCTGATGCTTTTTCATCCCACTGTCTAAAAAGTTGAGGAAACTTCATGCTGTATCTTTATTATAACTCAGATAGAGATAAATATATTTTTCTGATTCACAAGACAGTTTCATTTATCTTTGCTGGAAAAAAGAAACAAAAGAGAAAATAAAGAAAAATATTAAAAAGGTAAATAACACATACATGCATCATGTGCATTTTTTTCAGCAAAGCAATTGGACTTTATTTTAGTGTGGGTTTTTTTCCCTCCTGGTGCAATTTCATCACAGTCCTCAAGAACGGAAATTTGTCATTCGTGTATGCATTGAATCTTACAGTGCTGAAAAGCCAGTACATGGCAAAGTTTTAGTGACCCAGAGCATATTTGAACTTGTGATCTAGAGATGAAAGGCTTCATATTCAATTTCCAGTCCCATGACTCATCCAATTCCCCAGCATAATTTTGGTTTGGGAAAGAAGTTTTTGAATTATGAGTGTGCAAAGAGCTTTCTGACAGAATTGCAGTTTAAAAACAGAATGGCCTGATTTACAGACATGCTGAACCCTCAGAGTCCCACTGAGTTAAGGCTATGCAACAGTCAGAAAACAGACCTTACTTAGCACCTGTCTTCAAAAAACTCCACAAAGGTAAATATATTGCTGTAGGATCTAGGTATGGTCATCTCAGAAGCAGATACAAGGCCAGGCTTGGAAAGAAATGAGTTCTATAGCATGTTTCTTTCTCTCCTCAGCCTGTGAGGAAACCACTACAAAGGAGCTTTTGAAGACTGGACATGTGGTGTATCCTGAAGGACTCATGAGAATAGAGTCCTCTCTGATAGTAGAGACCACATTTCTGATCTCTAGTCCTATCCCTTTTCTCTTCCATGTCTTTCAAGGAAAAAAAATATTTCTCTCCCTTTTAACAGAATCTCTTATGGTGGAAATATATTTTCCCCAAGCTCAAGTACTTAGTTTCTCTGACAGAAAGTTTCTTTGCAATGTGGAATCAGAAGAGAGAGTGCTAGTGCTGCACAAAATAAATTAAGCCTACCCTCTAATGTAGGTTATTCCTGTTCAGTTCCCAAGCCAAATATCTCAGTGTCCCCCATGTCATGCAAGTCAGCTCACCCTCAGAGGCAGCAGCTTCTCCAAGGGGATAGTTTCAGGCATTCATATTATTGCTTAGATGTGCTTCATGTTATTTAATGTACTTAGCAGTATAAAAACAGTTTGTGTGAGCTATGTACCATAGTTAATGCAAAGCCCATGCTCATGCACAGCCAACAAAAGCAATGTAATTGTTCTTGTAAGTCTTAGATAACCTCTTAGCAGTTGAATTCCGTTGTGAATACACAGTCATACCAACCATTATTCCTCACAGAAAAATTTTTGGAATGTGGTAGCTAAGTTAAAAATAATTTTCACAACAGTATTCAGGAGAGATATTGCCAAGACAAAGAAATCATGAGATCAGAGAAGCAGCAAAATAACTTGAGGGATCTAACCAGAATCTTTATCAGCTCCTCACCTTTTGCATCTTAAGCACCTTAAGCACTGTTTATTGTGCTTTTATGTACCCTGCTAAAATTAAAAATAAATTATTTCTGGTTTAACTGAAGTAAAATAAGCTTCATTATAACACAGATTAATGAGCAGAGGCATTGGAACTACTACAGCAAGCTGTAGTGGAAATTCTTTGCTGGTATTACTGGGCTTGCTTTGTGAAAGTGGATGTTTAATTAAACTTTAGTATAGACTAAAAAGATGTATAATTCAGTCAATTAAAATTACAAACAGAAAAGATATCTATAGTAGTTATGCAGTTGTGCCTCTCCCTCACTGCCACTGAATGGCACAATATGATCACATTGATTTCACAAAATTCATTTCTCTTGTTAAAAAAGAGACAGCACAGTTTCCTATAAATAACTGGAACTATCATTATATGAATATTAAATTACATAGATACAATTTTTCAATAGAAGTCTTCAATAAAAGACGTACTAAAGCATCTTGAAAATAGAAGACTTTGAAAATAAAAATAAGCATTTGAAAATTTTCTGGCTAGTCTCATCTGAAGAGGATTACATCTACATTACATCAAATTACCAGGGAAAGTAGAAAGAAGGACTTTTTTTCTTTGTGCCAGAGATTCAGATTTCTGCAGAGGTTTAAGTTGCCAGTAATTCCAATTGCTGGAATTGAGTATGCTCCTTTTTCCAGATAGAACCCAAATATAATTGCTAGGTTTACAACTGTTTTAGACAAAACTATTATTCTTTCCCCTGGTCTTTGGAGGAGAAAGCAGCTATTTTTCAGTTTGATCTGTGCTCTCTTTTATTACCAAAAGTGGAAACCATAAAATATCTTGGGCTGACACTGGTCATATTTTTACTTTCAATCTAAATCCCAAAGAACATGAGTTTCTTGTGGATATGTATTTTATATAAAACAGTTTACACAACTTGAATGCAGTTTCAATTCAAAAACTCAGATGTAGGCATAATAAATAATTTTTAAAGCTGGAGTGTCCCTTTCCTCCACTGGGTGTCACCATAAGGCAACAACACTGGGCTTGGGAATCTCAGTGAAAGGTTTATCGGACCAGAGATTCTGTATTTATTCCAGAAGGATGCAATGGAATAATCATATTTGCCAGTTAACCACTGAAGAAAGCCCCACGTAGCCCTAAAGGTCCTCAGATGGATGCCTGTATACCAGTGAATATCAGAACAGGACTGGAAGGGGCTTACCAAATAAAACCCCAACCAAAATGAACAAAAAGCCCAACAACCTGTTTCTAAGAAATTATGTAAATGGATTTTAAGATTTCTTTCTGGTGTTCATGAAAGAAATTAAATGGAAGAACCTCTCTGAAACACTGAAATCTTCATTGAAGTATTTTATTTAGGAACAGAGGATGGGTTTCAAAAATTGCTAGAATAGTTGCTGTAAGGAAGAGCATTTTACCTGACTCATTTTACCTAATTCAAAGTCATAATTAACCACAATTTCACCTACATAGTACCAAACTTTCCATTAAAACATACACACCCAAGGTGAGAGCCATCTGTCATGGAGCAAAATTTACAGGAGTCCTAGGTGACTCATAGACAGAATTTACAGCATTACTCCTTTCACCTGGAACAGTTACAGCTGGATCTGATTGTCACCTACACAGCCTGTGGCTATATCCCAAAGGCATAAAAAAAGAAAAAAAAGAAGGCAGCCAATAACCATCTATTTTATTTTTTAAAGAATGTATTTTTCACAAACTGTGTTCTTAGGAAAAAATTAAAAACCAATTCCTGCCTCCCCACCATTTCTGAAGTATTTACTTAATTATTTCTTATTCTTATTCTTTTCTTCTGTTTTTGTTAATTTCTCCCCACAAAATAATGCCTAATGGCATAATCAGAAGTCTAGACACTAGTTGGTTCTATTAGTTAATTTTTTTGTTATTCTGGATCCTATCAATAATTTCTCCAGTGTTTGATATGAAAAAAAACTTGAGAATTTTGGAAAACTTTGTCTACATTCAAATCCTGGTTAGACTGTGATTACAAAACACAAAGAAAATGTTTGTGGTTTGATTCTTTGCTGAGCAATTTTGGTTAAATAATAAAATTCAGAAAGAGAAAAAAATAATGGAAACATAAGCCTGGCCCTTCCATCCCACAGTCTCAATCTTTCTTTTTTTTTTTTTGCTGATTATATCCCAGGTGAATAAACTGTAAAAGATTAGGGCTACAAAACTAAAAAACTAAAATGTATTTGAACACTCCAGACATGTACAGATAAACTGATAGTAAAGTAGACAACACTCATTTGCTAGTTACCAACCTTTGAATGCAAATGGAACACTTTCAGTGCAACTTAATACTTCCTTCAAGGATTGATGAATCCTTTTTCTATGGGGCCCAGGTAGAATGTATTATTTCTTGGAACAGGAGTAAATATTTTGTAAAAGCTGTTGAATTTTCACCCTGATGTGACCAAACCAGACTTGGAAAAAAGAGAAGGGAAAAAAAAAGCAAAAAAAAAAAAAAAAAAAAAAAAAAAAAAGCTAAGGAAAGAAAAAAGAGTATGCTGGAAATGATGCTAGTAGCACCCAGTGGGTCAGGTTTACTACCTGGAATATCTCAGACTGAATATCTGCTCTGAAACTGGTCCCCTTCCCCTCCAACCACCCCAAAAAAGATGACAGCCTGCTCTGTTGGGGTTTTGTATATACTCTGGGCCTACATACTGAGGCCTTCAGAAGCTTTTGTGGTTATCTGTCTTAGGTGGTGGCCAAGCAGAAGTTCTGGTCTTGAGCATCAGTAACATGGTGCAGAAAAGATTCCACCTTCCTGGTGGAATCTTCAGCTTTAGGGCTGAGAATTTCTTCATTAGTTATTTGCTGGAATAAATACAATTTCTCTTATTTTAATTAAAACTATAAGTTAGCTAACTAAAAGTTAGCTCTTTTTTTTTTTGAGGAAGAGCAAGTGTTGCCAGCTTGAGGTGATCCTTATAATTTCTTTGAAAGGATCCTAACCCTCTGCAGGTACTTAACTCATAGGAGGGTATCAGGATTACTCTGCTAAACAGACATTATAGTCAGGGTTGACCAAGATCAAGCGAAACACAATCAGCACAAACTGTACTTAAACAGTTCCTCTGAAAATAACCCAGCTTGATTTTGGTTGGATTTGAGATCCAAATACTTTAGATTAAATGCACTGTTAGGGGTATAATCAGCTAGACTTTCAGCTTAGAAGGCAGATCACTGCTGGAAATTTGTAAGCATTAGGAATTACAAAGCTACGAGTCTGATGTTTCAGTTATTTGAAAATCCAGTGACCTAAAAATACCATGCAATCCATGCTAATGACAAGGAAATGGGAACACAAAGCTACAAATAGCCCTAGACTTAAAAGGGGTTATGAGAATTTTTCTAACATGAAGCCTGACCATGAATTTTATGTAAATGATGCTTGATGTAGCAAAAAAAGAGTAAAATTTAGCTTGCTACAGAGCAATACATTGGCATTGCCGAGCTACTTGTTCAAAACATAAAATAAACCACTTGTTTTTTCATTTTTTAAATTATTCTGATGCTTTTCCCTCCAACAAAAATATGTATACTGCTACTAGAAAAGAAATAACTACAGGGTGCAAGTCACATCTGAAGTTTTGTTAGACTTCAGTGAGAACTTGCTTTTCAGAGAAAGGGGATAGAAGTGGTAAGCAAACTTCCCAGTCAGAGCATTCATGAGATTCTCTGTCAGTCACACTCCCAGCACCAGAGCCTTTCACTGCTGGGACCAAAGCCCTCCACAGTTCCAGTGAGCCCACAGGTGCCTCACACACCCCACTCACAGTCACACCAGGTCTCCTGAGCAGTTTAACCCCAGGTTTCCCATAGCAAAATCTGAGATGTGTCATTCCATAAAGCCATTTATTCACAGCGCAGTAACACAAAAACAGCCTGGGCTGGTGCCTCTAAGGAGGAACCCCCAACAAAGGAACCCCTTCACAGGCTTTTATACCTTCACAGTCTACCCAGGCAAAAGTCTTGCTCTTTTTCCCTGAGTTCTCAGCTCCTGCTGTGTCTCCCAGTGTCCATCCACCTGGCTGGCACCATTCCTTTTCATGCCTTTTGTTAACCAAAGTGTGAGAACTCAGGAGTCCTGTCTCGGGTTCCCACCCTGAGCTCATCTGCATCTCAATCTACAGCTTGCAAATAGGTGCACCAGTACTCAAGCCAGATGTATTCCTCAGTAATCCTCCCTTTGAGCATTGAGCATATATACTAAATATATATATATATATAAATACATATATACATTGAGCTAATATACTAAAAGGAAAGAAACAAATGTTTAAGGCCTTTATCTCTTGCCCTTTATATATAATGCTTTTTGTAAGTAACAAATGTACTGATTTAGGCTAACAGGTGTATTGTACAAAAAAATTCTCCATCAGCTTCATATAGACACCAATGCATGTTCTCTGTGAAAACAGCTTAGCATCAGTCTGGAATATTTTAATCTTAATATCTCTGAGCAAAAGCCTAAAACTGCTTTTTGTATGACTATTCAGGGTTCCTCCTTGAAAGCTTCTGCCAGTTCGTAAGAACAAATGAGACTACTAAGCATTCTTGATATAACAGAAAACTCTAGCTTCTAGTAATCAGTTGTTGAAGAATTTAGGTTATTTAATATACCATATATAAATTTGTTTGAAAATAAATATAGAGAGTTTTGCTGCTAGAGCAGAAACATCTTAAGTTTCATAGTAGACAATGAAGCTTAAGGTTTATTATTTCCTGCAAATTCCTTGATGCCAAAATCAGAAGGCAATATCACACATCAGAGTAACATGATCTTTTTGGTAGTAACCAGATGCACTTATCAGTAATTATGTCTGACGCTGGGAAGTGGACAGAGTTTATGAAATGGTCAGACATTTTATACAAGTGTAGTCAATGGCAACATTTCTTGGCATTTCTGTGAAGATATCTTGTGAGTTATCTGGCCTCTGTCCAAGTGCCAAACTGTTCCACAGGATTCTTGCCTTTGGCAAAGGCAACAGCTGTGCTCATTCTCTCAACAGGAGAATTTCTGAACAGGAGAGAGATGCAATTTCTTCTTCCTCGTCTAGTTAATGAGAAAGTATGAACTTCAGGTAAAGACTTATGGCTCACTGCCCTAGGTAAAAGAAGTCTGTCTGCACCTTACTTCTGGCTTCTCATCCTATGGCTGTCTGATGATGAGTCAAGGGAGTCCCCTCTGAAGATGCAAGTTCAGTGTTGCTAAATTTTGTAACCCTAGCTCCCTGACTTTGGGTAGTGATCTTTGCTTGATCATAGTTGGATAGTATGACGTAGTCACAGAAAGTTTTCTGCTTCCTGGTCATGTAACAGTGATAAGAGGATGTCCAGCCACAGGTGAGCAAATGTGCTAGCTGTTTCACTGCTGCTTTTCACTTCCCTTGCTCTTCCTTGTAAGCCATAGTTCCCTGTGGTCACATAGAGGCATATGCTATACAGTAATTTATTTTCTGAGCACTACTTGCAGCATTTTTGTTTCCACCCTCAGAAGTTTTCTCCTCTGTCTCATGAAAGCAGTTGTTTCCACCTTGTCCTGAGCATATATGTCTTTTATCTTTTTCACCATAACCTTTCACTGCTCTTCAAGGCTAACCATATTGCAAAGACAGTGAATATTCTGATCGACAATCCTCAAAGAAAGATGTCTATAATGCTTTGGAGCCAAGCAACTCCAAGGTTTTGTCTTCAGTGTAACAGCTGCCAAAATTTAGATGGTGTGGATAGCTAAGGAAATTAGTATCAGGTGTTTGGGGCCTTTTAACAGAAAAATGTAGATGTGGCCTTCATAGGCCTGCCAAACCACATATCTTCAGCAAGTTTCCTTCATGTGAGCCATGTCAAAAATACTTTCAGATAAAATACAATGAAAACAATTGACCGTGATATAAAAGGCTCCAAGAGAGGTCATATCCCAAATATTTGTACCATGTTGTTAGGCTGAAAGCATACTGGTCAAAGAGTTTTCAATCAGAAATTGAAAACTTTGTTTAGCTATAAATTTCTTAGTAGCTGTTTGCCACATGATTGGAAAGAGATAAAAGCACACTCAATGAGGGGTAACAGAACACCTTGTTCAGCTGTTCACTCACTCCTCTTTTTCTCTAATGTTTTTGATTTTGCAAGATATTTATGTCCATGGGTCAATGTTTTGCTGAGCTGAAACCTATAATTATAATGACAACACACTTCACAATGAAATGTCCTGCAAAGCAAAGTAGTTTCATTTACTATCTGGACTCTGGCTCTGAACTCCATAGTTTCTCTCCAAGATTATTACTTAGTTATTACATTTACAATCACTGTCATCATGAGACCAAGAGGAAAATAATAATTTTATATGCATATGAGTAGACACTCAAAGTGCTAGGGGTCTAGCCAGCTTTTACAGCTAAGTAAAAACTCAGAGCTGCTTTGATAAAACAAAAGGGCTCCTCATGCTTGGAAAACTGGCATGCTTTCATGGTTTGCTTTGAGTAACTGTCTGTAAAATGCATACTCCAATTTCAGGCCACTGTTTTTAATGCTGGCATATAAATGTTGGCTCATAGAGGAGCTGATGCCCTCCTAAGTGCAGAGCCTGCTGGCACAGCCCTGGCAGGCCATGCCCACCGGTGTGACCAGGTCTGTCACTGCGGGGCTGGGCTGGGCTGGGCTCCGCCGGGCTGTGCTCGCCATCTAGTGAGCCACCAAGAGAGGGTTCACACAGACTGTGCTCTAAAAGAATTATAAACCTTTTAAACACATCTAAGGAAATCCTCTCTTTTCTGCAGAAAAGGAACGCTTGTCTATGGAAAGTTAACCCTTATTTTTATTTCTGCCAATAAAAATCTCCTAATGTCCTAAAGTTACTGAATATAGTGATCAATTGGCACAGTTCAATTTCAACAAAGGCTTAGCAAACTGCTATTATACATATAATCATGTACTACAAAAATTAAAAGTACTTTTTCAAAGACTAATTATGTCTTCCTAAAGAGTTATCTCTTTTGAAGAGAACAAGAAGAGTGGATCTTATTTTCAGAAAGCCACTGCTGCTGTATCTGACCTGATCCTGTAATCTATTTACATGAAAGTAACAAGGTAGATTAAAATAATGTCCTGTTTGTTCAATGTGATCACTGCTCACTTTCACTATGGCAACATAAGCTCCAATTTTCCTGTGTAATGTGCTTTGCTGTACTGGGTGCTATCTGCAAGATAGCAAGATCTGCAAGATCTGCAAGATCTGCAAGATCTAAATCCACCTCTCTGCCTTTCCTCTCCTGTTATTGTGTAGCTCTTATGACATTTCCCTTAGTAAGTTCTCTGAATCTTTCTCTTACTCTTGTACATATGCCATCTTCCATGTCACCATTATCACTCCTTGAAAATCTGTACCAGTTAAAACAATATCCCCTCAGGAACTCTCTCAAATAAGGAATCAATTATTTGAAACAAAGCAATGCCAATCAGCCTTGAGATCGCCCAACTGAAATTACTGCTGCACTCAATATTATCTCTCAAAAAGCCTGTATTACTTTCAAAAGTAGGCAGTCTTCTAAATGTAAAAAAGTCCCCCAAACCAAAATAAACCAACCCAACAGAAACAAACAAAGAAACCAAACAGGGAAAAATATAGCCTCATATTCCTTTAAGTTTTCTGTTTAGTTTGCCTTCATTTGGAATTTTGTTTGTTTCATTTTTTGTGTGAAAAATTATTTAGGACAATCACAAATCTTTTTAAAACACACACCTGTGGTGAGCCTTGTTGTTGCCAGTGCTTCATTTGAAACATTACAAATGATAAGGGTTTATAGAAAACATTTCATGATATAAATCTAGGAGTACCTGACAAACAAACATAGCCTAATTGTCACAGATGCAGTATGCACAGGTCTCTAACTTACATGAAAGGATTTGGACAAATGCTTCCAGAATAATTTTCAAGTCCCTCTATTAGTGAAAAAGATAAACACAGAAGATTTTCTTAGTAGAGCTTTTAATTTAAAACAAATAGACTTGAGGAATCACATTTGTACTGAAACCTTAGTTCCAGAATTTCCTTAGCTTTGGAAGTACTCTTTCTACTGAAAATAGACTTTGATCCTCTCAGGGATCTGGCTGTACCTTGACAGTCACAGTTGGTCTGGGTGTCCATGTCCATGAAGGAACCAAGTGTTAGGACAGGAGCTCAGCTCTTGACATTCATGTTCTTATTATAGGGAAACTCCCTACAATTTCTACACCTTTATCAAAAAGGAATTATCCTAACGTATAAGGTGCGACAAACAATGCAGCCTTTCGCTAGAAAATTTTTCAAAGCCATATTGTTGATAAAAAGACATTTCTAGCTTCTATCTATGCATATTGACCTCCAAACAATAAATTCATGTTCACCATGGAATATAATCTGTGTGTGGGTCATACAGAATTATTATATGACTGAATTTTCTGTAAATATATTCTTATACACCTATAGAAAATTTTGGCTATTTGTCTTTTTCTCTGAAAATCTGAAGACATTTTTAGACCTCTGGTTGTATCAGATTGTATCAGCTGTGCTGTTTGATGGATGGTCCTATATAGTATTCAGGCATCTTTTAGTCACAAAAATGGAAGGCAGAAAGCAAAAATTCTCTGTAAAAAAGAGAAATTACTAATCTTGTAAGTTGCTAAAAAAAGCCAAAAAACTTTATACATAATTTGGAGCATTTATTTTAGTTAGCATTTCTTTTGTGTCCTTGAAAGTGGGCTAGTAAATGTAATGTTATCAGAGTTCTGTAAGGGTAATGGCTTCATAATACCAGGCCATATAGTTATAAGTAAAGGAAATTGAAGAATTTCTCTTTGAGACCTGGACAAACAAATGGCTTGGCTGCACTTAGAGCCAATATAGCAGCTCTAACTCTCAGAGAATTACACAGAGAGAGCTAAGTAAAGGTGTTGTTGGACTTTTAATGTGCTTTCACCAGACCTAAATGCATTCCCTCACACATTCTTTTAATGTGACTAGACATTGATTCACTGGTTCATTGATACCTATTCTCTTAAAACTATGTGTGCTTACAACTTTCCTCTTTTTTAACCTCTTCTGGTCATATATTATACCTACTAGGTCTCATACCTCTTGAAGCTTTAAGGGCTTCTGGATGTTAGTATAGCAATACAAAAAGGACAAAGGATCTTCCTATTAAAGCCAGATACAAATCTGGGAGTGATAAAAAACCAGATAAGTTAATTAAAATATTTAGAACAGTTTTCCAAAATTTAGAGTCTGAGATCAGATTCTCAATCCTGATCACTGCAATTAATCTAAATCTATCAATACAAAACTAAAGACTGCAATAAACAGTCATTACGGTGTCCTGGGCAATTTTAGTGTGGCTTGCTCAATTTTTCTTTTAGTTTCTCTTGTACAGTCTGATGAAGTCAATAAAATGAGGTGAGACTATACTTTGCCCTCGATGAGATGTAACATTTTACCATTAGGGTCAAATGTGTCCTCTCATATAGCATTATATGCAAGTTGTGTATACATAGGAAGTAGTGCAGTACAGTAGGAGTGAGTCTGAGATGTATTTCAGGGGTGTATATTTCAGATTAGCTTTAAATTATCCCTAGACCAGTAGACAATAAAGTTATTGTATCAATTATTAATAATTGAAGCCCATTAGATGTGGTATTAAAGGATATCTAATTTAATATGTAAGGAATCCACTGATCACATTGAGAACTCTTCAGGACATGAGCCCAAGGCAAGTCAGGCAGCAAAATCCGGGAGATTCCCTATCCCAAAACAGTGATCTTAACAAGAATGCTAATATCCTCAGAAATATCCCAAGACACTCCAGTTTATATTATGAGTGTATAAGGAATGTGTAGTGATTTCATAACTACTTGCAATCGCGAATGCTGTTATGCAGTGTTAGCCTTTGCCTAACTTTTTAATAGAAGATTCTTGATTTCCATGCTACAGCATGCAGGTGATGAAAATAACATTCCCAGAAAGACTGAGTGGGACCCAAACAACAAAATTGTAATGCAAATTAGGGAAGAAATAAAATTCTGCAGCAAAGAGGGAATTCTGCAAGTGCTGCTCAAACATTAAATTTTTTAGGCATATTGTCATTGTATATATTTGAAAAATACATGACTTGTGTTTTAACTAGAACAGCTTAATTACAATCCTTAATAAAATCTTCTATGTCAACCAGGTGCAGTAAACAGGACCTAAGGATCTTATTTGGATTTACTTTTTGAATTTACTCAATAATGTAAAATTTTTTGGTTCTATTTAAATTTTTACAAAGTTTTAAATAAGCAGAAAAACCTAGACTTCAATAAGATTTGCATCTTCATTTTTAAAATGTTCAGTTCTAAGATTTCATTTTTATTTTGAAGCATGCGAATGGTAATTTTCTTTTTCCCTTTTCAAAGGTGTTTTTGTAACTTTTCCTTCAAACCCACACATGGCATCTCTTCATTCTATATTCGAGCACAGAAAACACTGCAGTTTAGAGTATCTGTATCAGATTGGCAGCCTTTTTATCAGAGGATTAAATTCTTTAAAGGAAATGCAGAAACCATCTCTGCATTTTGCATCTGTTATTCAATTGGCAAGATGTATAGGAATGTTTCACCTGCTGCCTTGAAAACAGGCTGCTTTTTCTCTGGTACACCCAGCAATAAGTTGAGGAAATATCATGCTGACAGAGCTTGAGGGAAGAAGTAAATGAACATTGCTCTCAAATTCATCTTTGGCAGCAGAGCAAGAAGCTATAATCTAATGGCATCTTGTGTGAGTTTACAAGATGTTATTCTTAGGGATCATTCTCCTGTTATAAAACACATATAATAAGTAAAAATTTTAGGGAAAAAACCCACTAGTTTTATGCTTAACTCTTACAGTTTCTCTGACAAAATATTTTTTCCTTAGTTTTTCTCCTTTTGGAAACATATTTAGAACTCATACCTGTCATACATGATTTTTGTGAAAGGCATAGGATGGGAATATCTCCCCCATAATTTCTTAAAATAAAGCCACATGCAAAACCTGTAAAATGGAAAAAAACTTTATTTATTTATTTATTAAATTTTGCCCTTAGACAAGCAATTATACACATGATAATTAGTGCTGAATGCAATAACCTGACACCAGAAAGTGTGTTGGCTCCTAGTCATAGAGCACAAAACATTCCTTATCTGTGGTGATCTTATTTTTCATGGTAATTTGCATAGAATGCAAACAGAGTGCTGCACAAATGTACTTGTTATAAAGTTTTTCATTAGCAAAGTGGAGAAAATTAATTCAAAAGCTTTTTTTCAGACATGATAATTCTTATTTAAAAAACTTTTAAAATATTGAAATTTTTACTGGTAACATTGATATGTAGTGTTTCAATTTATGTGAAAGGATGTGGTAACACAATAATTTGTGGATTCATGCCTTTACCTTCTCTTTGTCTAAGGCTGGGAATAGAAATTCCATTGATAAGCAAAATAATTCTGAGAGCTTTCACCTTGTTTTTGTTGCTAAGGTAACCATTTCCTTGGCATCAATGCATCCAGCAGGTCTGTCTTACTTTACTGTGAGCCCAAACAGAGGCAGCATTGTGAAATGGCATGAGGAGGGGCAAAAAACCACAGAGATAAATAATGAGGGAAAGATCAACAAAAGTAGCTGAAAGTTAATACAGGGGTATTGCCTAATTGAATTGAATTAAGCCTTGTTTCTGTGTGGGTCACTTACAGTGCTCTGTGTACAGGTAAGTATTTAAGGCTCCAACAAGGGTACAGCTAAAAGCCAAAGAAGAACAGAAATCTCCACACAAGAAAGCCCCAGATCCTCACCCCTCCCTGGGCCACTGCCCCCTCCCTCTGAAAAAAAACCCAAAAACAGAGGGAAAGGTGAAAAGGTGAAAGATGTGGTCTGGGTACAATATCTGAGGATAGAGATGTTGTTGTGCTTCCACAATTCTATCAGTCTCAAAATGGTAGACTTATTTCCAATAGAATAATTTCTTCTACTGCTCCCATCACATAATTTACCTGATACTCTGTCGGATGGGGTATTCCATGAGAATGTAGTAATTATGCGTATTTATTATCATAAATCAACAATTTTTTGGCTTTTATGCAGATGATTTTATTCTTACTTTATTTCTGCTATGTGTGTCAGAAAACCATGTAGAGAAAATGAGACAGATAAGTAACTCTTCTATCCACTCTTCCTGGCTGAATGAACAATGCCTCAGCTGTTTCCTTTTCCAGCACTTTTCCTTGCAAATAACTTAAACACTGCTACAAATGAAGTGAGTGACAAGCAGGATACACCAAACACCATATTTGGCAGAAAGCTGGGTGACACATGAAAACCTGTCAAGTAAGTTATATTAGCAAACTGAAGGAAACCCCGAGTGGCAAAATGCTTGACTCTGAAATACAGTAGTGGCATGCAATCTCTTCAGAAAAAAAAAGGAAAAACCTCTAAGACAGTTGTATGAATCTAGGCAAGAGAAATAGTAAAAGCATCATTGTCACCTTACAAACTTACATTCAGCCAACCATGTCTGAAGGCTGATAATAGTCTCTGTACAGCTTCATACTCGAAAGTCAGGCACAAAACTCTGCTATTAGAGCTAGGAGTATTTGAAGTCTTAAACTGAATGTTTCAAATGATTATTGGTGTGGAAGTGTGAAGACACTGAAGTGGGTGCCTTCAGAAGGTGAAGTAAGGAGAGAGATTCCCAATTCACTGACACAGTTTTAACCTACTTCTGTACATAAAATATGCACATTTTACTGTAAATTTCTAGGTTAGTTCTCATGTTTATGAACACATAAATGATGTGGACTCGCTTACCTGGGGACTGTCCATAGCTGCAAGAGGGAGGCTCCTCCAGAGGGAAGCTGAGCAGGGATCTAAGGGTGCCCCAGAACAGCAGGGCAGTAATCCCCATCATCAGCGCAAAGGGGAGCACAGCAAGGCAGTGGAGGCAACCAGTCCCGTTGACACCTCATCAGACAGAGGCAAGGTAACCTCAGAAAAAGCTTCAAGATCAGTTCAGGAAAGACAAATGGAAATTTAACAGCAGATGACAAGACTGGATCCAGTTACCCTGGCAATGCACCTCGGGCCAGCCCAGACCTGAGTGTTGATAGACCTCCTGTACCAAAGAAAATGTGGAGTTTTGGGATTCCTCCATGCAGAGAGCTGAACAGCTGTGTGCTTTTAGGGCTCTGACAGGCATTTACTGTAGAATGACTTGGAAAGTTTCTATTTATTCTGCTAGAATGGGTGGATTAAAAAAAGAGTGTTTTGGATATTATCGGAAAATACATCAGAGCTAACCATGATATATGACTTCATTAGAAGAGTTTAATTACACATAATCATCTTAGTGTAGGCTCACAAAAAACTTTGTGGTTTGCCTTCACAGATGGAGAATACAAAGGGACTTTGGGGATTTTTGTTCCATATGCAAACCTAAGAGAAACAGCAAAGTCATCGCTGTGACTTGAGGAGAACAGAAGCCACAGCAACATTAAGTATTCTCTCACAAACCTCTGTGCTCCAGAGTACCACCCCATACAAGAATGAGGTCCAGCCCACTGCAAAGCAAGGACGGATAAGTAAGGCTGGGGAAAAGAATAAAAGTCCTTTAAAAGTCATAGTAATACAATAATTTCTAGAAACAGAATAATATATTTTGAAATATTATTACTGATTTATCTAGAACTTGGACCACAAAATAATTCAACTTTTTAAGAAATATTAAATTGACTAAAATTAGACACCTATTCAAGTTGACACCAGCCTTGGCACTATGAATGGAACAGTGTTTGAAGTGATGATAATGACGTCTTAAGCACTTAGTTTGTCTTAAAACACCCAGATATCTACACTGGAATGTTTAAAAAAAAAATTCCCAGTTCTTAAGTCAAGTAAAGTTAAAAGTGACTGCCATATCTCAGTCTTCACATTGGGACTTATTTCTTCACACGTTTTGGCCCTTTTTTGATAAGTTTGTTTGGTTTTAGTTTTTTTTTGGGTTTTTTTTTTGTTTTTGTTTTTGCTTTTGTTTGGTTTTGGTTTGGTTTTTTTTTTGTTTTCAGCAAAACCCCACAAAATAGACCAAAAAAAAAAAGCTTTAAGGTTGTGCATTTGGCCAGATTTTGACTAAGGTTCTGTTTTGGCTCTGTATCTATAGCAATTTCCTATTGATACTAAATTCCTGAAGAAGGTGCATATTTCTCTTCTCTTTCACCTGTGGGATTTGTCCAAAGCAAACTTACATCATCTCTTTATATTCTGGATTTTTATGAAGAGATAATGCGAGGATTTTCTCACACCTTGCATAAATTCATACACAGAGCAAAATTCTGGAGCTGTAAGATTTCCGTAGTCTTACTCCTCAGTAAGCAAAAAAATCTTAACTTGGGAAAAATCATCTGTATGAAAGAAAGAAACTCCCTAGTCACATAGCAGATCTCCAATATTCATTTGTTGAGGATTATGAAAAGCTTAGAGAAAGTATCTAAAATTTAGAGGCTCCATTTCCAGACAAAATTTACTTTATTTTCTATTTCTTCAATGCTATAGCAATTCAGATAAGAGTATTTCATTGTCTTCTGTTTATCAACAATCAGCTGATATTTCTGCAGTTATTAGTACCAGTGTATTGTGCAGTTTTTAAGTCGTAGATAGACAATGTAGCACTTATCTTCTGAACAGAAGTTTTTATATGAAAATTAAAAATGGGCAAGGCAGTGATTTCTTTACCTGTCACATGAGAATGGGAATAGGCTTAATGAGAAACAAAAGGCTTGCTGTTGAAGACATTGTAGGCTGTTGCTTCCAACACAAAAAGTCCTAGTATCTCTTTCATGCCACCAACTCTCAGTAACCCAAACAGGTTTCAAGAGGCTCAGAATAGAGATCTTCTTTCATATTGGTGGATTTACTCAGAAGATTTTGCTCTTTATTCCAAAGTACTTCTATTATCTTGGAAAGCCTGCAAGGTTTAGCTGAGGGACTCGGTTGAAGAGAATGAATTTTAAATCACAGAAATGAAAAAATAGTAACCCTCAGATAACTAGGCATTTGATCTTTAATTTGCAGTTCTGTTGAGCTGCTTAAAATGTCATTGGAGTCACATAGAACAGAATTGTGATGTTCTGAATGAAAAAGCAAAAAATTTCATCGTCACTTGCATATCCATTCCCACACCTTACACTTCAAAATGTAGGATTGTCTGTCTTGGCAAATATATGGTGCCTATGAAAATAAATGATTTCTGTTCCACTCCTTTCATACATATGTTGAACATAGTAATCTGCCCAGGTTAGGTTGAATATTTAGAAATTTGTCCTAATTTTACAGAGAAAATCTCAGACACTGAACTAAACAGTATGAAAATATTTTATGACTCCTGAAGCATTTTCCAATTTTTGCGTAATTTGATTTCTTCCTTTCCCTCATACCTTATTTAAACAGGAAAGACAGACAAAGAAAATACAAATAAAATCCAAGTGATGGTCATAATAAGTTCAAAAACTTGCAAATAATAATTTATCTGATAAAATTCTGAGACTTTTGAAGATAATTTGGATATAGGAAAAAGAATTTAAAAATGACCTTTATAAAGAATACTGACTTTTTGAAATCAAATAGAACATTTTTGCAGCTGACAGCAGGAAATCTGATAGCTCAATTTTGGTAGCTAAAATATTGGAAGTATGAATATTTTTGAAACTGTTATGTATTTCTGAACATATATAACTCAAACTTCCAGTTACTGCAAAGGAGTTTCAGATCACGATGTCTTCCAAAACAAATCTTATTAAAAAAAAAAATACATGCAATCTCTAGATATCTATCTTGTCATTCTTTGCTGCTGTTCATTGCTGCCCTGAAGTGAAACAGAATAGTAAACTAGTCATGATTGCCACAAACTGAAGGAGAATAAATCTATTTCTTTCAGTTTGAGTTGCCTCCTGGATTCTGCTTGATGAAAACCAGAGACATCAGCCTCAGAAAAGAGCAGAAATGCTGCCATAGTTCACAGGATTATTCAGGGTATTTCTAAAACTGCTGTTTTTAAAGCTGGACATAAGACAGGACTTCATTAATGGCTATGAAATGGCAGTTTGAGGGAGAATCTTGCACTCTTTCTGAAGTGCCACTGCTGCAGAAGATGCTGAGCTACATGGACCATAGCCTTGTGTTCTGTGGCCCTCAGCTACAAACCCTTTGTCCATCAGAAGATATGAAACATGTCTCAAAAATATTAAAAACTAAATCTGTAGCTACAGCTCTTTTTTGGGGAAAAGAGTCTTTCTATAATCTTCCTTTGTTCATATGAGTATTTCCTTGGTAGGTTTCTTACTCACATAAAGAGAAAAACAGAAAGAAAAACTCTACCACGTGACTGCATGAAAATGAATAATATGTCTTGAGTTGGCTGCTTATTAAGTTCTTATTTGTCTTGGTTTTTATACGTTGCATTGAAGTGCATTTTTCAAGGACTTTTTATGGTGGCAGAACATTATTGTTCTCTTCTGACATGAATATATGTTGGGAAATTTTGCTTTGAGGGCAGGCATGTTCATGGTGAAGCCTTGACCACAACTACAGGGAGCTCAAAACTGAAGAAAGAGGGGGGGAAAAAAAGGAGAAGAAAAGAGCTAATTAAAAAAATGTTGTGTGGTAACCACATCACTGAGTTATAAAACAGAAAATTTGATGGGAAAACAAGTTTGAACATACAGTGAGTTCCCCTTTTGCAAAAAGGTGATCCAAGTGGGATGAAAAATTAGTAATCTAAACTATACCTTACTATAAAAAAAGACTGAGGCTTTAAATAAGCTGTTGTCTTAGTCATCAATTAAATAATAACCACTAAGTAAACTAGTTGGCGTCTTTGTTAAATAGGAATTTATGTTAAATAGGAATTTAATTATAAAACTTGAATCTTGGCAATGCACTTGAAAAGACACTTTAAACTGTAATCAGAAGTATGTTCTTATCCTTCTCACTTACTAATAACACCTCTCTTATTGAAGGAATTTCTTTTTCTTAAGTAATCTGCACATTTGACCTTTTATCCATTTTTGTATGCACTTGAGAGAACTATGTTCAAAGCAGTTTTAACCTTCGTATATTACCAATATATACCAATTTGTATATTACCAATTACCAAGTCAAGTAAAGTTCTAGTACGTTACTGGATTTCTAATGGGAGAGACAATAAAGAAAAATGAGAGGTTTTTTTATTACTCTTTGTGTCTTTCTATGTATATGTGGGAATATTTTTTGGTAATATTTCTCTGAACCCTAAGAAAAATCTTCGTAGAATGACCATTCTTCTGTAAAATGCACAGAGTAATAGAACTATCACAGACTTGATAGCCATAATCTTCCTTCTATACCATATGTTTCTGTCATTTGTTATTTCCTCAATTTTGTTGCAGTATATTAGACTACATTTTGTGATTACTCAATAAAATAACAGGCAGCATACTGCTATACATTGGATTATATAAACAATATAACCGCAATTAACAATATAATGCATTTAAAATTTTTAATATTACATACCATAATTTCAAATTTTTAAATTTTACTTTCATTACTTATAGTTTTTAGTGATAAATAAATAAAATTATTAGAAAGGCAAAAATACAAAATGGCGGTGCTTTTTATTGAAACATATTCTGCCAACGATAGTAAAGTTCAGCTGTGTCAAAATTCCAGTTTCTATGATACAACAGTACTGTGTGATTCATCCGTGTTTGTAGATCAACATCCAAATAGAAGAAAGCATTTCTACCAGAGAAAGCCATCAATGCAAGAGGTGGCTTCAAATCAAGTACAGATTGTATCCATAGCAGAGATTCCAACCTTCTTGTCTTTCAATCTTCTTACACCAACACGTTTCTACAGTCTAAAACAGAGGGAATTTTCTCTTTAAATAAGTGAAAGTAATGGGGGATGTAGGGAGGTGTAATTGCCAGCACCAAGAGGGTGACACAGCCTCTGTCGTCAAAATTTCTGTCTGAGTTTACCCTGTGTCTAAGGCACCTGTGCTGTAGAAGATGGGCCTGAAGGCCAGGCTGTGTCTGCAGAACCTGTTATCTCTGCTCTGAATCCCTCACTTCTCTGTGGTCAGGAACTGCAGCATCTCCCATGGCACAGTGTGTTTTTTATCTCTGTCCAGAAATTGTGTGGGTTACTCAGCTTTGCAGAGCTTTGAAGCATGGATGCCATTATTCTCAGAAAATACACCAAATTTTGATTTTTCACTAGTAAACATGGTTAGAAATAATTTTATTTATTTAAGCCCTCTGAAGCTTTCTAATACTTCTACTCCCAGACATTCCTGATTGAGGAGCTTGTGATTCAGAATGAAATGTTAGGAAAATAGCTTGAGGATATTAAGTTTATTCTTGTCATTCAAAAACCCTTCTCAAATTTTTTCCATTTGACCAAATTTCATTGAACAGTTTTGGTTGAAGTAGTACAAGAACTGCAGCTTTCCCTTTTTAAAAAAATATACTTAAAATATTCTCCCAGCATCCAAGAAACTCTTAGAACCCTGTTCACTATTTTATGGAGTAAATCTGCATATTTCTTTTCTTGAGCAAAATCCCTAGCTACCACATTAAAAAGGTGTTATCATTTAATTGCAAGATCAGTTTACAGATCTTTAGATCTGTTTTAAAATTATGAAATCAAGATTGGAAATCCATGTTGATAAACATTACACAAGCACAAAAATACATATACTTTTCCCAAATCAGGTTGTCGGTTGTCTGTTGGGCTGTGGAAGAAAGACTATGCAAGCAAGAGAAAATTTTCTCTACATATCTCTTTATTTGCATAAAATAGGAAATTAAAACATGGTTTTAATTACTGACACACATAAAACATAGTGTACACATAAAACATACTGTACATCAGCATCTTTTCCCCTCAGTACTGGCTTATGAAAATCAGAAGGGAAGGAAAAATCAGAAAGGAAAGAAATCAGAAGGGAAAAGGTGAAACCAGTACAGTTCCCCAAGATCCACATCCTCAAAGCACAGACTCTCTGAGACTCAAAAGATGCAGGTCACAGAACATCTTTGATATTCCTGTGCCTTTGAAGTGTTGGGAAGTGATGACCAGGAGGCCATTCCATATCGATGAGCAGTGACTTTGACCTGAATTGGACTCCAGACAGGCAACTTACTTCTTTTTCATGGTTTTCTGAAAACTTACACTTTTCAATGTTTGATGTATATGATCTATAGCTTGAGATGTTGAAAGTCTGTCATAGATAATTTTTATTTCAAATCCAAATACTTCGTCTACTATAGACCTCTTACGTAATAAGATAATTTACTGTTTCTCTCTCAGTTTTATGCTGCGTGTTTTTATCACATTTTCTATTTCTATTCCTCTGCACAGACCACCTGATTTTGTGTCCCCATTAATTTGGAATGCACTAAAATCCATATGTCTGAAGATGTGTGCATGGATAAATATTTCACAAAGTTGTAGTTTTAACTGGTATAAATACTGAGGACAGCTCTTTCCTTCTATTTTACTTCCTAACACAAAACAACAGGTAACTGATTGTGTCAGGTCTGAAACTACCTTTTTTAGGGCTTTGCTTTGAGGTTTTGGGTTTTTTTTGTAATTTCTTTCTTTACTTCCTAATGCTTAGTCCAATAAACAAACTTTGCCAGTAAATGTAAAATTCTGTTTTATAAATGACAAACATTTTCCCTTCTTTTCCTCCTAAAGTATCATTATAAATAAGGTATTGTTCTTACACTTAATCAAAAGTAAGACAAGTTCTACCCAGTTTTTAAGGTATTTTTTAGAATAATTTTTTCAAACATTAATTATCTTAGTGTACTTTAAAGTTCAATTTACCAATTTACCTTTATAGTTCAATTTACCAGTACAGAATTTCTATATAAGAATCTTTCAAATTTGAATTGATTTGCTTTAAAATGACATTTACTATAAAAATGCAATATAAATATGTATATAGCATTTCAGAATTTTATGAAAATATTCAGGTACACTTTTTCATCTGAATCCTATTATTACTGAAAGTAATTTAAAAAATATGAAACTAGTTTTCATCACTCTTCTGTAATTAAATGATTTAGAGCTGTTTACAAATGTAAGGTTTTTTTTTTGAAACATTCCTATAAAAACCTTTTTGACCAGCTCATGACCCAAAGAAGGAGAAGTCGATTTTTGCTTAGAGACTACACAACTATACTACAAGTTTTGTAAATTTTCCCAGAAGAGAAAGAAAAAACAGATGTTTTCAGAGCCATCCCTAAGGACTCTGATGCAAAGGAAAACTTCCTTTCTCAAATACATTAGCACACAGTTACATTCACATAACACATATTGACTCCAGTGCTATTTAAATTGTTTAGTTTTAGTTCATTTTTGCCACCATAGTTATGAGCAAAAATATGCTTACATTTTTAACAGCATACAAAAAACAAGAAAGAAATGTTAAGATCTATTGAAGTGATTTGATGTTAAGTGACATCAAAACTATAGCAAAAAGAATGAAAAGGCACTTTAGGGACATAAAGGACTGATTAGATCAGTCAATATATTTAAATTTATATATTTCATTTAAGATAATAGAGAGCTGAGCTGATTGCATTGGATAATGTGGTCATCAGAGGAAAATATGGAAAATATATTAATCTATGTAAGAAAAATATCCTAGTATCATTGTCTAGGACCTAAGAATAGGGAAATTAAATTTGGAAATACTTACATGTATGTATGAACATGTATCAAGAATGTTGTTACCGCTAAATATGTTAGGAAAGAAAGAACTGAGTCCTATATTTCCTGGCATTTCAGCTTTAAATCAAAGTTCTCTGGAATGAAGATAAACACTACACTTCCACTCTGGCTGAAATTCTACCATTACAAAACCAGCAATCAACATACATGATTTAAAGTTCCTGACTGGTTGGTGAATGCTTCTGGTACACATTCCCAGATTTCTGTCTGGTCTTCCTTTGGAAAGGAAAAGTCATTCCTTTAGACATCTTTCACTGTAGATTTTGAAATACTCATTTTCTTCCTCTAAGTGAACAAAATTTGTTGCTATATTTTTACCTGTAGCTTTAGTCTGCATGCCAGTAAACTATTGAAGTATAGAAATACCAATAGTCTTTCCACAAAAGTCAGTTACAAGTCATTCTTATTCTTTACTAGTTTTGAAACTCTATTGCATGAAACTTTTCAATAACTGGAAAAAAATATGCCATGTTATTTGGCATGGATGTAATTTTATAATTTATGCATTAAATGAAAAAGGCACAATCTCTTAAAAAGGTTGCTATAATGAAGATACAGTTATAATCTGGTAGCAATCATTTATTATTTCAATTCATAAACCTGTTGGTTGGTGGAATGAATTTTGAAAGCAACCAAGAGTCTGACATTTGTTGAGGGCAATGGACACTTATTTGAGGAAATACCCCAGGACTGAATATTCTATTCAGCTGCCAAGATTTGTCCAATTAAGAAACTAACTATCGACACTGATAAATGCTGTAGTGCTTTTCTAATTTCCAAAGATTTTCTGAATATTTGTTCTTTCTAGAATAAAATACCATTAGTAAATTTTTCATTAAAATTTTTAGGCTAATTTTCATGGAAACTTATAATTTGGGCTATATAATGCCTTACTTACAAACTTCTTAAAGAATATCACACAAATAATTTCTGGAACAAATAAATTACAAATAGACTATGAGTTGAAAGAAAATTAAATTCTGATTCATGGCACTCTTCCAAAGCTGCGAAAAGCTTACGGATTGCAATCTAAGAAATTAGTTGGAGAAAAAGGTTAATTTTCAATATGCTATTTTTTCATGTGTTCTATTCAATGACCTTTGAAGGTCTCTGAAAATCTGATGTTGCCCTTACTGGGGAAGGTCAAAGATTACATACGGTAAAGGGAGTGTGACATCCAAGATCATCACAGGTTTGTAGAAGATAATAAGTCCATTTTTCATAGCTTGGTACTTTATGTTATGGCTGAGACCTAACATAAAACTTCTCTGCTCTTTTTTCAAACCTGTCTGTAACTTATTGACTGTTAGTGCCATCACTAAGCTGACAGCAATGTTGTTTGTTAGTTATTCCTAGGTTATAGTCGCACATTTAAATATTTACCCAACATTTTGAATCTGATTTGGTTACTCGGTCTCAGTACTTTATGCTTTCACATTGCTAATATTTCCTAGTTCCCGTTGCTGTTTCCTGTTCCCAGTTCTGCTCCACATTCTCTTTATCATTGTTTGCAAACCTAATTGAAGTGTTCTTTATCTGTTTCCCCAGACAATTAAAGAGAATGCTAAGTAATGTGGAGTTTGTTGTGCTCTTGCATACTTTATTGCAGATCTCAGGTCTAGTAGCTCATGAAATATAGGTATTTTCAACTTTTCTCTTTGTTCCTCTTTGAGTGTTTTGGTTTTCAGGTAAGTGCTTTTACATGCAAGTGAATATGATTAATTATACTGGTAAAGGTTTTTGACAAATTATCAAATGTCATGGTAAAATCTGGTGTAAGGAAACAAATTGTTCTACCATTAGTTAATTTGCAAGCAGGTAAGGGAAAGTATTTGTTTTACAATTACTTAATTCATAGGCAAGCACTTTAATGAATACTTGAAAACAATAATATTTGGATTGCTATTAATAAAATAGATTAGATTTCCACAACCCAAGCTTGATATTTTCTTTTGCACTTAACTACTGAACTACTGAACAGTCTTTGTTGGACATATAAGAGCAATTTCTTGCATTGTATATATTCAAATTCCTCAAACATGCCTTAAAAAAATAGAAGGCTTTGAGAATTGATGATGAATGTTTTTCTCCAGCAGATTATTCCACTCAATTGTTCATGGTAAGAGCATCAGGAATCAGAGAATCCTAGAAATAAATGCAGACAAAAAAAGCCATAATGCAAATTCAGCTTCTGCAAGAAGAATGTATATTTAAAATTGCTTTAGTATAATATCTAAGTTGCCACACTCACCTGTTTGTTCAAATATTTATTTTTTCAGCAGGATACAATAAGTATTAATTACTTTGGCCATGAAAATTGTTTAGTTCTACTTTGTACAAGAAAAGATAGATTTAAAATGCTGTCTGACTGTGGCACTAGGTGGAGCTATCTCTTTGAAATGAGTCAACTCTGTTGGCAATTCAACTTCCATGTGTATTGCGCTGCAAATTAACATATAAGTGGGAAAGAAATAAAAAGGGAAAAAGAATAAAGAAAAAAATCAAAAGATGAATCTAAAGAAGTAATATAATTATTTAAATCATTATGAAAAAGAGTCCAGATTAATTTCAAATTAAAATATTCTTTTAGCACACTGAAAGCTTTTTCCATGGTGGTAATTTTTATTAAATACTACTGAGAACTTAAGGTCTGAAGAAGCTTAGGTAGTCCAAATAAAATGAGATTAGTTAACAGCTAGTTGTTTTGTTACAACTTCTGCAGTAGCAATACATAATACAGCTATCATTCCTCTGCTCACCATAGGGGTAAAGCAACTAGATTTCTTTTAGTTCATATTTTGACATATGTGCTTCTACCCTGAAGCTACTGCTCCTTGGAATTTAACAACTGAGTATCTAACCCCTTCTCCTTGTACTCAGTTGAGGATATGTCTTTTTCACAACATTTGATGTGTAAACACATAACTGATATCTGCTTCCAATTAGAACCAAAATCTGTGAGTATTTTTGGATGGGACTTTGCTTGCAAGAGGCTATTAAATTGTGTTAATCAAAAATAATTAAGAAGAATTCTTTGTAATAAGGTTCAAAAGAAGTTTTGTGGATTATGGAGCCTTGGAAGAAATGACTTTTAGTGAGACTCATGCAAAATTTCAAAATTTTCCATGGGATGTTTCAGTTTTACAACATATTGTTAGAAGCATAAGAACAGAAATAAGAAAACTGGCCAAGAAACAAAAAAGAAAGTACACATAGTAAGATTAGCTGTCCCATGGATTACACAACTCCTTTTTTTTTTCTTTTTTGAGCTTCCAAAATAGGCTTTCCACAAGCTGAGCCAGATGTCTTTCTCCAGTACCACATCACCAGTTTTTAAATCCACTAAATAGGAAGAATATTCTTGGCTAACACTGAGTGCTAAGGTCTTTTTCAAAACAAAGAGAAAAGATAAGGAAATCTGCAGCTCATTTCTTTACATTCTAGTAGATTTCCAAAGTTCCCAGTGTGTGGCTTGACTTTCAAACACTAAGGTATTCCATGTAGTGAAATGTCCTGATTTTCATGCAGAACGTTTGTCCTTTTTGAAATGTCTGGATACGTGTCTGGTGCATCTTCCCCATACTGTGCTATTTTCAAATCAGTACAAATTCCCCATCTCATTAATGCACTCTGCATTGGAAAGCATTTTGTTATGACTCTGCATTTCATTTTCCATCTATGTGGACTGCGTAAGTAAAATGAAGTACTTGAAAGGACTTTTTCATCCACCAGTAACCAGAAAAATTGCACATGAGCCAGCAATATACAGTTGAAGCCCAAAAAGCCTATCATGCCTCAGGCTGCATAAAAGCTCAGGCTGCATAAAAGGCAGTGTGGCCAGGGAGGGAGATGATTTTTCTCTTCTCTGCTTTCGTGGGATATCACCTGGACTACTGCGTCCAGATACAGTACAACAAAATATGGACCTGCTGGAGCTGGTCCAGAAGTGTGACACATAGAAGATCAGATCTCTGCTGTGAAGAAAGGCTTAGAGAGCTTGGGTTGCTCAGCCCGGAGAAGAGAAGTTTCTGACACCTTATCTGGCCTTTGAATATGTAAAAGGTGGTTCATATAAGTAAGATGGAAAAAAGCTTTTTACCAGAGTTTGTTGGAAAAGGGTGAGGGGCAAACAGTTTTAAACTGAAAGAGTGTAAATTTAGGTTTGATATAGGGAAGAGATTCTTTACTGTGAGAGTGATGAGACACTGAAACAGGTTGCCCAGGGAAGCTGGGGATGCTCCATTACTGGAACTGGTCAATGTCAGTCTTGGGGACAGGGATGACAGGGTTGAACTGGATGATCTTTAAAGGTCCCTTCCAACCCAACCATTCTATGATTCTGTTATTCTAAGTACCTAATTGTAATTTAGTTACAAAGGCTATCCATCATGGGCATATGATGCCTCTTGGTCCATACAACAGGGTTATTATACATTTAAACCAGCGCTGCTCAGGAAAGATGAAGGTGAATTAGTGGGTTTGGAGAACATGCCTCAAAATTTAATTTAATCCGTATTAATATATTTCCATAATGTGTAAACTTCTAAAAGCAGAACACAACAAAGCTTAATTTATCTGAACAGCATAGATTTTAGCTGAAGATTATTATAAAAAAACAGACTAATAATAGATGTTTTTCTTCTATTCACTATAGTAAAAAATATACGAATCTTTTCTTTAATATAACTTTTATACAATTCTGACTTCTATAGACAGAAGAAAATAAACATTAATAGTAATAGCAATAACAATGCCAACAGCAGCAGACATTTGTGCCCTGCCTAATCAATACCTAACAATTATATATATGCTTTTGAAAAAGCTCGGAGAGAATAGATGGTAAAATTTTCAATGCAGCCCTTCATAATGCAATGTTCTAGTGAATGATTAAGGAATCTAATTTCCTATGCTTCAGAGTAAAACAAAATATGCTAAAATATTTATAAAATAAAAAAAACCCATAGAGTTTGATGGAGCCTGTTTTGAACATTCAGAGCCTTCATTGCTATGGAAATGATGAAGTTGTTTCTGGAATATACTGTTGCCTTCTCTGGCATATGCTAGTATGAGACAGAGGAAGGATCTCCATTTTGCTTCCAAATACAATATGGCTAGTCGTGTTCCTTGGAAAAATCAGAGCAAATTCTAAGTAAATGCTGAAATTCATTAATAATCGCCAGGGAGAGGGAAATTTAATAACCCAAAGAACAAATTTTAATTTCACAAAAAATTACCGCCTGACTTCTGTGTTTCATATCTAGTCTGTTTTATTTGAATACTCATGAATAGAAATTACTAAACAACTTTGTAAACTTAAGATCAAAAACTGTTCACATCCCTGATGGTTCTATTGAAAGCATAATGGATGCTGCTGACAGAGTCCTACATATATAAACTGATTGCATTTATTTGCATTTGTCTGGGTTGTTAAAGATTATTTGAAACTACAGTAAAAATTGATTTTAGGGACTGTTCTATGTGCTTCAGTTTCAGGAGAGATTTTGATTTTTTGTTAGCACTTGTTAGCAGATTCTTGGAAAGTAGCCTATTGCAAGTTGAAAGGGAAAAAAAGAAAAACAGGGAAGCTCAACTTTACTGGAAGCACGCAGATGAAAGCAGTCTTCTGTTTTGCAAATGCACAGTATTTTCTGAGAGCAATGAATAGCTCTCTGAGAAAACATTTTTGAGAGTGCAAAAAGGTTTATCTTTTTTTTATTATTGCTATGACATTAACATAACAAGATTTAAACACTGGAAGTAGGTTAACAGGATTAACATTTAGTTTTAGGTGATTAACAGCCTATTTGCAGAGCAATCTTATTTCTGGTATGTGAGAAAAATGAAAGTATAATGAAGTCATGCATGAAACTGTTTCTCCTTGAGGAACTGATTTTTCATTAACCATTTAAATAGTAAGTGATGATTAAAATATGGTGCAATTCACTCAAAATTCCTATTTATTTGGTTCAATTAGATTTATATTCAAAAATTAAATTGGTTGCAGAGATCAGCATGGTTATCCCAGTGTCTGGCACCAGATAAAAATCTGAGTACTGGAGAGATTTCTTTGGTTCAAATTCAAAACTGAAATGAATGAGTGTTAGTTGCCAAACTTTGTTACAAGAGCCATAAATCAGTCTTGTAGTGAAAGTCTGTTCAGAGTATTTGCTAGGATTTTTGTGTAATCAATACAGATTTACACATGTAAAATATAATACCTTATATGTAAGTAAAATACAAAATGGGAACACTAGATGAAGTAATGTAACTGTTATTAACTTTAAATGGGATAGAGAGGTACAGCATATATTGAAGGCAGCAAAGGAGAAACAGCATGAAAATAATTAGCACTATTTTAAAATAGGTGATTTTTTCCCTTGCACATTTCTATGAATTTTCTTTCCTGCAGTGCTTATGCCATTTATTTCCTTACAGATCTCTTACAAAGCATACCATAGCAATATGAAAGAATTCCCAGTGGTGCACTGAAACTTTTAGTTTTGTACTTTCCTTACCATCTTGAATGAAACAGAATTTGAAATATTTTCCTCATACAATTTAAAAAAATGCAGTTTTTAAAATGTCAACATAATTGTTTCTAGATTATCTGTATCATCTTTGGGTTTTTCATATAAACTTTTGTCTGCACTTTTTTTTACAACTTAGTGCGAGATGCTGTTCTTTTCTTAGAAAAAATAATTAGTCTGCTAAGCAGGTCCCAAAAAAATCATACCCCATTTTTTTTCCAAGAACTGCATTTTAATTGTCTTGAATATCTGTGAATGTCTAGAGCTATAAATGAACAAAAGCCAGATAGAACTGTCAGATACTCACTGTTCCAGCACTTTTTAAAAACTTTTTTTGCTTTGCTTCCCAGACATTTTTAAAAAGAGCTATACCAGTACAAAGAGCAGCAATTACTGGTCTTTTCATCCCAGTACTGAGGATGTTGCTTAGTTTCCAGACACAAAACTAGCTTTACAAATAAGAAAATAGGAGATCGAAGCTGATTGAAATGGTTGAAATAAGTGATTTTTGACTGAAGCTGATCAAAATTTTATTATGTTTTTTAAAAATTTATGTAAATCCATGATGGAGCAGGCAAAGTGCAGGTGAGGGACCTCCATAACTAACATATTTTCAAATAATGATCCAGATGGGTTCATTAGAGGCTAGTTAGGCATTACCTGGAGCAAGTTTCACAGCTGCCATTAGTTATTTCTGTCAAGTTACAGAAAGGGGAAAGTCCAGGAGATTAAAAAAGTAAAGAAAGAATGGGACGGATGTGCCAAATTTTGGCAGCTCTTCTAAGTAGACAGGAGATGTCTGCTCTGAGTGTGAGAACAGCTGATGTCACCTGTGTTTATTGTCTATCACAAAACAGAAAATTTGTAGACAGTAGGAAATATTTAGAAAGTCTAACCTAGTATGCCTTGTATCAGTATAATACGTAAATTTTTGATTTTTATCTTCTGGTTATGCCCAAGATGTCCTTCTTTTTGCCAGTATGACATTTACGTACAAGAATGGAACGTCCTGTATCTATCTTTTTTATGCCTTCATGTGTGTAAGGACATATACCCTCAGCTGCCTAGTGAGTAAGTCCATGAACCCATCCCTCACCATATTTTCTTGACTTTAAATCATTTTCTGATCACACCATTATTCCTTGGTGACTTGTCTGAATGTAGGATTTTTATTGAACCTTAACTTTCCTTAACTGTTGTTTCCATAACTTTCTGTGTTGCTCCAGAGGCAGCCTTTCCATCACTAACCAGAAGAAAAGGATTATGCCATATGTCATTGTGACACAAACCTATTTTAAGTGGCCCACTGTGAGATTTGCCTCTTTCACCATGCTATGATATGTACAAGTTCAAAACTGTTATCAGGCAATCCCTGCTCCAAGACACAGCCCTTAACAGCACAACTTAGTAACTATGTTTTGAACACCATCTAAGTGTGTTTTTTAACACTATTTTCCAGTGATTTCCCATTTTTGCAGGCTTCTTTTAATAAGTTCACATTTTTATGGTAGCTTCTGAATAGGGAGATTCTAAATACTTTCTGGAGTCTGAATATTTAAAGAATCCTAAGGCAAATTAGCTTGTCAAAGAAGGAAATCAGATTGCTTTGATGTGATTTCTTCTTTAAAATCCATTTTGACTATTTCCTATACAATTAAACTCCAGATATTAGTCTATAATATGTTTATTATTTGTTCTTATATTGTCAGAAAAATATAGGTTTGTCATTCCAATGCTATTCACTATCTTTCAAAGGTAGATGTGTTAGGATAGATTGCAGTCTAAGCTGTACCTAAATAAAACACTGAATTTTTTTGTGTACCTTGAGAGGTACCTGACTTTCTTATTGTTTGGCTTGCAAGTTCTCAGTATCTAAATTTAGGCAGCCTTGTAAAGTTCCTACCGACTGGAAAAAGGGAAACATAACACCCATTTTTACAAAGAATAAAAGAAAGAGCCAGGGAAGTCCAGACCAGTGAGTCTCACCTCTTTACCCAGCAAGATCAAGGATCAGATCCTCCTGGAACCTGGGCTAAGGCACATAGAAAATTAAGAAGTTGTTGGTGACAGCCCACATGGCTCCATTAAGGGGAAATGGTACCTGACAAAACTGGTGACATTTTATGACAGGGTTACAGCATTGGTTGATAAGGGAAAAGCAACAGATGTCCTTTACCTAGACTTGTGCCAAGCACCTGACATTGTCTTACACAACATCCTTGTCTCTAATCTGGAGAGACCATGATTTTGATGGGTGAATCCCTTTGTGGATAAAAAAATTGTCTGGATGGTCACAGACATAGTTTCTGGCTACATGTTGAAGTGGAGACCAGTCATGAGTGGTGTTCAGCACTAATCAAGGAACATTTACAGCAAAAAGAAAATTATGCTTATTATTTGGAAGAGAAAAATAAGAATTTACTTCCAGGAAATAGTCCTGCAGGGTTACTGTGGCATTGTAAATGTTAGATTTGTGTAAGACCCAATAATTTCAAAGAGGGGCAGAATAAATTCATGGCAAAAAAACTCAGAGAGGACTACTGAACTGATAGAGAGCTGCAGATGACCAGAAACTCTGAACTGAAAGTGCTCACAGATCAGATAGAAGTATCACTTACTCATGCTCTGTGCTGATCCTTTTTCTGAGTCATCTCCTTTGTTTGCCATTAAAGACAAAGAACTTTGGCTAGCAGGATGGATGTTCATCTCAATGTGACTTTCCTGTTTTTCTTGGCTTAAATATTTCTTTGTGTTCAGCACTTAATCTTTTGGTAGCTGTATAAACTCTGTTAAACATGTTGGATCTCAATCTAAATCAGACCTAAGCCCAGGACTAGAATTAGATTTTCATTTTGGGAGCCAGTTAACAATTTTTTTCTCCATTGTGTTTGAATTCTATCTTAATATATCTGACATATAACTGAATAGTATAATTTCAATAAAGATCTAAAAACAGGATGGGAGAAATAAGGTCATAATTTAAAAAATAGCTTCATTAAAGAAAAGGTTTAATTAATTTTCCAATTATCCTTACCTTTTAAACATTCAGTGCTTCAAATCTGAAGAAAGTAAAAACTATCTTGTTTATTTTAAAATCTAAACTAATGCTTGGAGAAATACTTTTTTGGGGAGAATAATTTTTCTAATAACTCTTCTTTTTCAGTATTGAAGAAGCAGATATTCAGTATTTCATTCAGGTCCTTACTCTTTCCAGTTTAATTGACTTTACCTAATGTACTACAAGAAGTATAGCAGAAAAAATGTGAGTAGCATTAGGAGTATTCTTAAAGCTACTTATCATTATCTATAATTTAGAGACATTATGAGTTGATAGTTGAAAATTAACATGTTTGCTGTAATGTGTCACTGTTTATAGCCCAGATTTACAGCTGTGTCTAGCATGCTATAGAAATCAGAACAAAATATAGTCATTGATTTCCCAGGGGTCACAAAATGTGTTCATTAATGAGTATTTTCAGGATGTAAGCTAAAGTATTGAAAAGAAGACAATAAAGTATATCCTTGCCTAAAGAAAAAGCTTTGCTCTTACAATGAGTTCTGGATACAGTGCAAACACTGTGTAAGTGGGTATGTATGTCTCTAAACATTGTTTTGGACAGACTGCAGTTTGTGCCCACCCCTGTGCTTGTGTTGAACTCCAAGCATGTCCATGTGGCTTTGCATCTGCATGCAAACCTCTTCTAGAACTCTACTCTTTTCTGCTTGTTGCAGATCAAGTCCAGATATTTATTCCTTACATTTAATGTGCAAAACTACTTATTTTAACATGTAGCATATTCATTAAAAGCTCAAAAAGAAAATAATGTAAAATATTCTTCAATTCAAACCATGTAATAAGTAGGTTCACTCAATTGTGAAATGGTCATTGAGAGCCCTGCCTTAAAGGAGATATTGCTTCTCAGTAATGTCCTGAGCCACCTGTAGCTAATGTAATAAGCAATCTACTCCTTTTCTACTAGAATGAAGATTGACTATAACTAACATTACAGCACTTTTTAGAAAAGTCTGTCAGATATGTACTGCAGTTTAACATGAGAAACAAGCATAGCATGATTTAAGGAAAAGTTTGTATCCGTCTCAATTTATGCATTATTGCTCAATTTATGCATATTGCTCAATTTATGCATTAATTTAAAAGCCATGTTTATAGTGTACGGAGAATCTTGCTTGAGCAAAGTCTACAGGGTACTATTCATGTTAAAAAGCAAAAATAATTCAAATAAATAAGATCAAAAATATTTGACTGTATGACTTCATATTTGCTTTCATGATTCCCTTCTTCATATGCAAGCCATGCACATGCAGCATGTTTGGCAAATTAATACTTTGAGTGCATTTATTTTTCATAGGATTGTAGTATCATAAAAATTTAAGTTCGAGGGAATTTCTCAAGGTCAGCTGGTCCAACACCCCTGCAATGCACAGAGACATCTTCAGCTACATCAGGCTACTTAGAGCCACATCCAACTTTAATCTGAATGTTTTCTACCACCTCTTTGAATAACCTGTTCAAGTGCCTCACCATCACCACTGTAAATTTTCTTCTTTATATCTTGTCTGAATTTACCCCCTTTCCTTTTAAAACCATGATTGTTCTTGTCCTCTTATTATATGCCCTTGCAAAAAGTCTCTGTTCAAAAGTCGCAGATCTTATAGGCTCCCTTCATGTAGAAAGCCACAGTTATGTCACTGCAAAGTCTCTACTTCAGGCTCAGCAATCCTGATTCTCTCAGCCTACCCTCAAAGGAGGGGTGCTCCATCTCTCTGAACATTCTGGTTGCCTCCTCTAGACTGACTCACTCCAACAGGTCCATGTCCTTCCTTTGCTGGAGACTCCAGAGCTGGATGTAGCACTGCAGGTGGGGTCTCACAAGAGAAAAGAGGGATAGAATCCCCTCCCTTGCCCTGCTGCCTACACTGCTTTCGATGCAGCCCAAGATACAACTGTTTTTTGGGCTGCAAGTTCTCACTGTTGGGTCAGTCTCTCCTCCAATATGACCTCCAAGGCCTTCGTTGCAGGGCTGATCTTAACTCATTCATTCCCCAGCGTGTAGTGATGCTGAAGGATGACCCAGGTGCAGCACTTGGCCTCGTTAAATCTCATGGGGTTCCCATGGGCCCACTTCTCAAGCTTGTTCAGGTTCATTTGGATGTCATCCTGTTCCTCAGATGTGTCAGCTGCATGACTCAGCTTGGTGTCATGTACAAACTTGCTGAAGGTGCAATCAATCCCACTAGATGGGATTAATGAAGACATTGAACTGCTGGTCCCCATACTGGCCCTTGAAGAGCATCAGTTGTCACTAATCTCCAGCTGGACCTTGAGGTGTTCACCACTACCCTTTGGATGTGACCATTCAAGTAATGGAGCCACAAAATCTGACACAATTTCAAACTTTGACTATTAAGAGGATAGTAATTATTCCCTCCTTAAATAACACACGCAAGCCTGAGCTCCTGCAAGAAGTAATCATTTGTATACTTCATAATTCTGACCTTTTCCTAACACTTTTTAATGCCCTCTTCCTTTGGTTGCCTTTGATAGTACTATTGAAATGTGTAACTAATATTCAGAAATCTGATACTAAGAATACTCTTGAAAAGCAAAAATATTAATGCTTTTCTATCATGCATCATAAATCCTACTTCATCTCTATCTTATTTGGAAGCCGCATGAGAAGTTTTGAAAAGAAAATAAGTGGCAAAAGAAAACTTGATTAGGATAAAGAAATTTTCATTGAGTTAAACTTCAGTATGGGCACAGTTTATATGGCTTGATAGTTTCTTCCAGGTACACCAGAGATTTATAACATGCTTTATTAAAAGAGCAGAAGTAGGTGTGATTCCCTCCTCAGGAACTGACTCTCAATATTTCTGTTACATTTTTCACAGTTCAGGTTTTTTGATGCATTGGGAATATAAAAAGGAGACAGGCATCAACTTGGTCTTAAATTATTGAGTATTGAACACTAATGAATACTTACTTGACTCATGCAGGATGCTAGCTGCAGACATACAGCAGTGTAAACATTTTCTAAATAGCAGCCCAGCTCAGTTTTACTGCTTATTGGAGATGATAGGCAAATATTGAAACTGTCATAGTTCATAATTCCTAAAACAAAAACAAAAAAAGCAGAAGTAAAATGGTTTACATATACATTAACTGACATCCGTCACCCCCTCTCCAAATTTAAAATTTTGGAGTCATTTTGCGGTTGCTAAGTCAAATGTATTTAGTTCTTATTGACATTGATGGTTTTATTGCAATCTTATAATGCTGTCCTCTATTTTATTTCTCAGTAGCTTGTTTCAGACAAGGATTATCTTTTTATTTGAAGTCACTCATGACCACCTCTTCTATTTAACCTTTTTCTCTCTGTGCTAACAGCAGAAGTGAGAGAAAAACTGAATATACTAAAGACAGTAAGCACAGTAATTTGAAAGAAGGGTCTGGGATGAATTAAGATGGCTCAAGAAGCTCACTCAATAATTTTCTGCTGATCAAGTGGGTGATAGTAGGACCCCAATCTTTGTGCTTAAATGTAGTACAGGAGCAGTAGGAACGATAATATGACAATCATGCTAGCAGTACTTGCCACTGCATTGTATATGCTAGTGTACATGATTTAAGAATCACATGTGGAAGAAAAGGAATTCATCAAATGTTATTCCCTTAACACCAGCTGATAATCTAGATACAAATTCAGTTCTGATTAGATTTTGTTGGAGACAAAATTCATGGAATGCAAATAAAGATGTGTGCACAGTGAGAATTTAGCCTGATCTCCTACACAGTATAGGCTATAAGGTTTTTCATCAGTTCTTGTTTTGAGTTAGAGCATGCCTTCTGAAGAACACACTATTTCAAGAAAAATATTTATAACATTGGAAAACTTATCATAATTTAACAATCCATATAAAATTGTTTTAAAGCTAAATTATTCTCATATTCATGCCTTAGGTCAAGTTTAAAATTACTTGGCTTTAGTTTTCTGTTTCTGTTCAGTTTTCTGCATAAAATCGTTTGCTATTGAAGAATGCAAAATTTCTAAAAGAGAGATTAGTAGGGAAAAATATAATTTTATGAATTCACTTGCAGGTTTATCCATGTAACATCACAATATCATTTTCTCTTCAGCATTTTCTTACTCCATACAACATGAGCTAATATAAAAAGAAAACTTGTAGTTCTTCTTACAGACAATATACCAACTTGAGAAGCAAAAATTCTTTTGTACACATTTTTTATTTACTTAAAAGTAAAATAAGTTTTCAGCTAACCCTTTGGGTAACCTATTACAAAACAATAAATCTTCCACAAAATGATTAGATGATAATGTCATTGTGTGATCATCTTAATTTGAGGTTTTATGTCAAGAATGGAAACTACTGCATCAAAAATTCTTCAAGAACACTTCTGTGAAGCTTCTGTATGCTGAATTTCCCTAAAGTAATCCCAGATGAAACCCCTATTCCTAACAACAGTGGATTTTAGAGAAAGCATGATGTGGTGGTTTTGAGAATAGTATTGACCTATTTCATAACTACTTTAGGTTTTGTTAAATGTTCTAACAGATGCAGTATCTGTCAAGAGTACTTAATTTAAAACTTATTATGCTGAATATATCCAGTTGTACCAATATCGTCATATTTAGACTTAGATGATTTGATTTAATACTATTTACTTCATAAAATTAAGCATGCCTTCAGTTTATTAAAATTATTCCATTTTTACTATTTTCTTTTAGTATTAAGTATTTTATATCAGCTATTTAACAAAAAAAGGAAGTAAAAAAAATCCATAAGAAAATGTTAGGTTTCAGGCTAGAATTCACATGAGTTTAATTGTAATTATCAATAATGAATCACTACTCAAAACTTTTGGAAAAGCCGTATAGCAAATTTTAAAAAGATAGTTCTGAGTATTAAGATCTCAGGAATTTAAGTATTAACTCAAATTCTTTAAAGACATCCTGAACACTTGTTCAGGTCTCAGAACAACAAAGTTATTAAGCGTTTTGACAGCAATTTTAATGGATGTAAGAAAAAGCTGTCAATTTATGACTCACCTCAAACAATATTAGCACTGTATTTTAAACTTAAAAATACTAGTTGAACAAGAGAAAACACAAGGTTTAGGAAGAGAAAAGATTAAAGTTCTTGTACTAACAGAATACACATGAACTCATATTACCCAAAAAGTAGACACTGCTACATGCTTCCAAAGACAGTAAAAGCAAAACAATCACCTCCAAAATAGATGAAAAATAGATGAGATGGAAGAAATATTATGTCATAATTTAAAATCTAGTGATTGATTTGTGTGAGGAAAATTCACTAGCCAGGCATCTTAGAGATTTCTCAATGTCACCAAAAGCACCAGCTCTCCAAATCCAGAATACCTTCCAGAGCAATACACAGTCTCCAATGGCCAGGAGGATGGTGGGAACAGGAGTGAACAGTGGGCCCTGAGGTATGGAATTAATTACCAACAGAATAAACAAACCAAATTAGACACTGAATAAGTTACCTTCTCGACCATCTGCTGCCATCATCCTCAAACAGCAAATGAATTCAAGAATAAAATACTTGGCAAAAAACCAGCATGTCGATGCAACAGACGAATATTACTAGTACACCTATGTAACTGCTGCAGGACAAGATTTGCCAGGTACTGATTTGTGTCTTGTTTTGTTTATGGCTTTTCCTTTTACTTAAAAAGCAATAAAGAGAAAAATCAACTGTAATTTTACAGCTATTAGGTATCAACCTCTTAAAATGTAACAACAAAACACTCCAGCTGCTCCACCTATAGTAAGATTAGCAGTACACATGCTCAAGGCTGATGTTTAAAGCTGGAGGCTTCTAGATATTGGTATAATGAAAACCTGCAGTTATAGGCAATAAATTATTTCAATGATTTTCTTTCCCTATTATTTTTAAAGCATTGTAACTGGTACGGAAACCTGGACACTGTGAAGTCAAAATTAAAGGGGATACAAAAGCTGAAAATAAAGTCAGTACCCAATAGAAACTTACTGTTATATATAGGTCTTTCTTATGGTTTGGCAACTAAAGATCTTAGTTAGCAGAGGTTTTGTCTTCTCTTGGTTTTGGATCCTCTTCCAGCACTCAGGGTCAAGGCTGCATTCAACTACTGTCCTGTTCTGAATTTTTCCAAAGAATTTTATATCTACTCTCCTGATTTTTCTGAAAACTCTAAAATATTACATAAATTTGCTGCAGAAGTCATTCTTCAAAGCACAATTAGAAACAAAGTAAAAATGCATAAAATTTGCTTATTTTTGGCAAGAAAAAGGAAAACAATGAGATGAAGCTAAATATTATTCAAAAAACCCCCAGTGAATATTACATACCATTCTTTTAGATAACTGGTTTTACAAAACTTTATATAACTCTCCCACCCAAAAATCACTCCTCCCCCTCTTATTTCTCCAATTTAAAAAGGAAAATATCTAATTCATCACCATGACATTAGATTCATCATCACATTTTCTATTAAATATTCACTCTTTTTTTGCTACATTGCACAGATAATTATAAAGTCATTACTGAATCAGCAACACCTAAATGTAGAGCAAAATTGTTGAAATAACACAGCTGTACATCCATAAAATGATAGATTTTTTCAGTTCTAATAAACATTTAAGAATGATAACAGAATTCTCCAAGTGGACCTAGTGTAAATATAAGAAATATTTTGTCTAAACTGGAAAGAAAGCTCCTGTCTTCCACTCTCCTCTTCCTGAAGGATTAAATATTCAGATTGTTCAGAGCCCATACTGGCTCACATCTTCATTCCAAGGCTATGATTTATCACATTTTCATGACATTAATTTTTACAATTATTTACATAACATAATAATCTTGGTGTGATTATTCTATTGTGAAGAAATCTTAGCACCAATTAGATCTGTGATAAATATTAAAATTTATTTTTAAGTAAGAGCAATGAAGGGATAAGTTTGCATTTCCAGCCTCATTGCCCAAATTTTAGTTTTGGTACAGTGGAGAATTGGATCCAGTGGAGCAAGGAAAACAAGATGAAATCAAAAGGCATGATATGAAAATACTATAATACTAATGGCTATAGCAAGTTAAAAAACAGATATTGAACAGTGAAGAATTTAATACTGATCTTTTGAATTCTACAGCAGTGAATTGGTCTTGCTATAATTTCTGTTACTGTAATGAGTTACCTCATCACAGCTTCTTACTTTCTAAGTGCTGCTACTTTCTGAAATATTCTGAGAAAATATGAAGACACGTGCTCTAAAAGAAAGAAAATCTTGGGAAAAGGAAAAGTAAACTATTCTAGAGACTTTTTTCCCATTTTTAGAAGTATTTATAAATAAGGTGCACAGTAACACCATGCATATAGGCCATAATAATAAATACATGCTCATATATTGTCTCTCTTATTTGGAAATGTTTGCTCTACCATGTGGGAGAGTGTTGAGCCATCAAAGTGGAACATTCTAGTTAGATTTTTATCAATATGCTTCAGCACCATAGTTTCTCCACTGAGACTGAATATTTTAGGAATGTGGAGAAAGGCAGAAGTAAATTGACTTTTTATGAGGACAGTAAACTGATATTTAGGAGGGGGAGCTTAGGACACTATTTTCGCTCCTCACCTTTTCCTCATTGTGACATATAACCATTCTGACATTTAATGTAGTGCTTGTCCAAAGCAATTCAACTTCAACAGCATTGCAGAAAAATACCAGTGTGAACTGGAAAATCATCTGCTGTGAATAATTGGCAACTAGTTGGCACTTGTTTAAAAATATAATTTCCTATATTTCCATTGACACTATTTTCACTCCTATGAGGTTTTATTGAAAATATGAAAATAGCTTTCTAGTTTTCATGCTATTTTCATTCCCATCGTTGACCTGATGAACTGGTCTCATTTCTTGGCTTGCTTTTTTCATCAATAGTTAAATTTCTTTTACAAATATTGATCAAATGTATGTGTGCTAACATAAGCCTGGATTTACTTGTGATTCCAGTGGGAGTAGGCCCTAACAGATAAATGAGATTTTGACTCTTACGTTCTAAGTACATACTCTGTTTTTTAAGTAGCAGATGTTTTTTCCAGGGCATGAGACAGTAAACTGTCTCTTGATATAAATTTGCTTGCAGTTTGCCAGGTCAGAGCCAAGAATTTTGAGTGGAGAGAATTTTATTACAATGGTAGCTACTGAAGGGAGATTGCATTTGACCAAGTTAGTCATTGTGGTTACACTTCTGAAATTAAGGTGGACATTTGTAATTTTGGGGTAAATAAAACTCTATAAGAAACAATGACTCAGTTGCTTATAGAAAAAACTGAAATTGAGATAAGACAGCTGAATTCATATTACAGTGTTAAGTAGTGTTTTGTACATTAATTTTAAAAAAACATTTTAGCCTGTTAGTGGCAGGTATTTTATGTCAAATATCCCTTTTACCAGATTTACTCCAACTGATGTTTCTCCAAAGTATCTTTCAAATGAAACACAAGGACGTTCTAGGGATAAAAAACCAATCCACAACTATTTTTTTGATGAACTTTACACTGTGTGAATTTTTTATTTTTCTCTGGAGGAAACCAAGGAGCAGATAATGTTTCAGATTGTATTGGGTTTGTGTGGCAAGGTTGGGGTTGGGGCTAGGGGGAGAGGAGGCCTTCTGTGAGAAGCCTCCCCTGTGTCTGATGGAGACAATGCCTGCTGACTCCAAGACAGAACCAACAATGGTCAAGGCCAAGCACATCAGTGGTACCATTAGTGTCCCTAAGATGACGTGGGAAGGGAATAAAAATTGCTGGGCAACAGCTGGTGGGAAGAGGAGTGAGGATATGTAAGAAACAACCCTGCAGACACCAGGGTCAGGGAAAAAGGAGGGGGAGGAGGTGCTCCTGGTAGCAGGGCAGATTCTTCTGCAGCCTGTGGTGAAGGCCATGGTGAAGCAGCTGTGTCTCTGCTGCCCATGGAGGTCAATGATGCAGCAGATGTGCACCTGCAGTCTTCAGAGGACCCTACACTGGAGCAAGAGGATGCATCCAAAAAAGGCTGTGACCCTGTGGGAAAGCCCACACCAGAGCAGGTTCCTACCAGACCCTGCAGACCCATGGAAAGTATAGCCCATGCTGGAGCAGGGTGGCTGGCAGGACTTGTGAACCCGTGGGGGACCTATGCTGGACCAGTGTGTGTCTGAAGCACTGCAGTCCATGGGAAAGACCTGTGCTGGAGCAGCCTGTGAAAAACTGTCTTCCAGAGGAGGGACCCCATGCTGGAACAGGGAAATAGTATGAAGAGAAAGGTGTGGCAGACGATGTGTAATGAACTGATCTCAACTCCCATTCTCCATCCCCCTGCACCACAGGAGGGGAGGGGGTAGAGAAATTGAGAATGCAGTTGAGCCTGGAAAGAAGGGAGGGATGAGAGGGAGGTGTTTGAAGGTTTTGTTTTATTTCTTATTACCCTGCTCAGATTTGATTGGTAATAAATAACGTTTAATTCCCTGAGCTGAGTCTGTTTTGCATGTGATGATAATGGGTGAGTGATGTCCCTCTGCCCTTTATCTTGACCCAATAGCTTTTGGTTGCATTTTCTCTTCTATTCCCTGCTTAGGAAGTGAGGAATATAACAGTTTGGTGGGCACCTGACATCCAGATGGGGTCAACCCACCACATAGATCAAGTGCAGAAGTGGTTGGAAGGACATGTACGAACCTAAGAGATGTTGACTGTTACTTCTTTGTGCTAAAATTAGTTAATGAACAAGAAAAATTTGTAATATAATTGTGTTACTGCTGTCAGAGAGGACCGATATTTTATAGCCATTCTTTTATAACATTTTCTTCTCAGAAGCATATAAATTCCATTTTAATCATGACCATAAATGCATATTCACATATTTATAAACAATTATAATTCTATATTTAGATATATGCAAAAAAGGAAAAAGACAATTTAAAAACTCCATCTCTTGGCCCCTCTGAGTTATAGCTCTTTCTCTTATATAAGCATACATCTGTAGGGAATGTATTAAATTTTCATTACCACTGATTATTTAAAGCTTAGTTATGGGCAAAAATGGTTGTAACACCTACATTGCTTTCAGGTATTTTAAGAGACAAAAGTTTTCTTATTTCAGTTGAGTCTGTAATGTTATTAATGAGAAAACCTTTAATTGCAAAATACATTGCATACAAATGTTGGATGAACTTGTGATGCTTCTTTGAACTGATATGTTCTGTTAAGAAACTATTGAATTTGAAATTGATAATTCACCCAGAAAAATTGAGAGAAATAATAGGACTGAAAAACATTTATTTTTTTAATAACTCTAAAATAATACTTTTGTATCAAAGCAGTTTTTGTTTCAAATATCAGTGTAATGGTCCTGCTGTACTATTTATGGCTCAAAAATTGTTATTTCACTCACATACATTTATAAAGAACTAGAAAAATCTATTCTTGTTTATGCCATAATTGCCTTCTAGTTATTGAACAGCTTTTCCTCAGTATGTGAACATTAAATAAGATAAAATCTTTGCTCACAATTTACAGAGAATGTTTGGATAAAAGAGCGCAATTTAGCATTAACTAAAGAAAATTGGCAGATATGCAAGTGTTTCTTTTCATGTGCCTTTATGCTTGCTGATGGTGGGTGGCACATGGATTTACTTCCTAAGTTTAATCTTTCAGATGTTATGACTTGTGACTTGTATTTTGTCTTTGTTGCATTTGTTCTTTTTATTTTGCAAAGATAATTTTATATACCTACAAGTTTTACAATCCAGGTAATTAAATATATTATACTTAGAATATAGAATATTTTATATTTTATTTAGATATATTTTATTTTATATTTACAATATAATAAAATGTATTTAGAATGCAGAAAAGTGAAAATTTGAGCTAATTCACAAAATTGCAAGGAAGAAGAAATATTCAAAGAGAGTACTGAAATTTCCATGTAGACATGTAGCCAGGGACACAGTCAAAAAATATAAACCTTCATTAGGGTGATAACTTTGCTCTATGAGATGAAACTAGAATGAAAAATGCACATCCCTTTCAGCAAAGTGAACTCACAGCAAGGATTATAACCAAGATAAATTTCATTCCACCCAAGAGACCAATAAAATGTATGTTTTCAAAGAGTTCTTTTTAGAACTCTTTTATAGAAATAGAACTGTTAAAATTCCATGGAAAATTATGCTTTTACAGACTAACTCTTTACTTGGGAACTATGCATTAACAAACTCTCCAGAAGACGACAAATATACGCGAGTAGGAGAAAAACTAGACTTGGCTGTATACTTATTCAGAATGTTAAATCTATTGTCAACAAATGTATTTCAACATTATCACTGGAAAAGTATTGTCACTGAGAAAACAAATACTTTTCAGAGTTCAGTTATATGCTATTTTTAGCAGCCAGTTCATATTTTTATAAGCACTCATCAAGTACTCGTTTGCCAGTAAGTCATGTAACACTTCAGGACTGAATGAACAGCAGTGTTGCAACGTACAAACAGGCCTTCATTTCCAAATTCCTGTCTTAATACCTTTCTGAGATCACCTTATTTGCCTTGTTTTCCATCCTCAGTACAGGCTGTAGTGATCCTGGCTGGCAGAGCCCTGTGCCTGGAGGAGCGAGCGATCCAGAGCACAGACAACTTGAGCCATGGCAGCAGTGCTGTGCCACACGGACTGTGTGCAGCACTGTGCCATGGGACAAGCTCAACCAGCTCACCAAAAAAGGACAGCCCCCAGGCAGCTTCTCCTCAGCACTAGTGATTATACCTCCTCCTTGGTCTTGCCTTTATATAACAGTGCATCAAGAACTTCTTTTGGAGACATCGTTTATGTTTGACTATACAGAGTTTCCTCATAAGAAAATAGTTTGATAGACCAAAATGAGAGAGTTCCTGCTATGAAGAGGGTCTACATGGCTTGCTGCCCCTGGGTCGGTGTCCCATTTGATGTTACACTACTTGGGGACCCCAGTTCTAAGGGGAAATAAGATTATCCATGCTATTCTCTTCTTCCAGCATTAAATTTAATGAAAAGTCTTTTAAATAAGACTTTAGGTGGTATAAGTGCCTTTTTTTACATAGATCACAATGGATCAGCACCTCCTGGGGAAAAACAGGCCCACCTAGACTTTTTTCCTTATAGTGTTTCAAAATGTGAATGCCTGTAGGCTGTCCTTTGTCTTTTCCTGCAAAATTTTGAAAAACCTGGCTCAGTAGAAGATTTTCTGATCAGAGTGCAGGTGAGCAATCTTGGGCTTATTTGATTTGTAATGATGTCCTGGCAAGGCAGAGCTATTCTTATGCCAGCAATAAAGATGATTGTTTTCATTAAAATTTCCAACTAATTGTTTTTTCTTTTTATAAAACCTTTTCAAAGTCAAAGCTGAACCTGTGCTTGGCATGGGTTATATTCACAAAATAAATAACTGGATAGTTTATCTCATATTCATTACATAAACCCTGTTCCAGGCCTACTTAAAACTGTCATAACTACCTGTTATAAAGTGCATGTACAAAATGATAAACAAACCACAGTGGCCCGGTTTCATCCCACCAAACTCCTGGAATCCCACTGATACTGCTAATTTAAAATTTTGCCAACTTTGACTCCCTTTATAATCAGTGGAGAGAGAACTGAGAGAAAAGACATCTCTTCAGAGGAAAAGACACAGCTTAGGTGGAACGAGACAAAGGTAGTGAGACTAGGAGTTACGTTCATACCAAGGATGTAGTTACAGTAGTATGAACGGGCAGCTTTCCCTAGAGTACCAGAAATGCCTATGGAACTGCGTACCGACAGGATTCAAAACTATAATCAGATGAAGTATTTCTAGAGTCCATTGGCTAAATTTGTTGCTGTAAAAAAGACTGTCTCCTCCAAGTGGGAGAACCAGTGTTTAGAGAGCTCTGAAGAAGTGAGAAGACCAGAGATGTCTTGAATAGAGAACCCAGTCCCACATCTCCACCATTCTGCATAGTGCCATAACTATCAACTGTCAGATGTAGAAGGATTGTATATTCAACTATGATTTATAAAGTAGTTACGTTACATATTATTTCTGTGTTTCATGTAAAAAGTAGAATGGAAATGAGGGAGAGAAACAAGTGAATGGGTGGATAGGTGGAATATTTTAATGAAGAAAGGACTTCATTTCAGAATCTGTTCTTAAAAATTGGTTATAAAAATTGATAGATCAAACTGGAAAGTTTGAAATTCTCTCCTTACTGATATCCTTCTGATAAATGAGAATTCAGGTGTTCTTGAGCAGTACCAAAGGTTGTTTTCAGCAGCTTTGGTGATTAATTTAACTATCAACTTGTCTATCTGAAGGTAAAACTAGTCCTTCATGTGGAATCAAAGGAGCAGGAGATGAATAACCATGTTTGCTGCATGTTGCACTGCACACCAACGATTTCAGCATTTAATATTCTCTTTCCATACACATAGCTGATATTTACGCTTTTCAAATTAAATAGGTACCAGATTGTAAATTTTTTTTTCCTGTGAAAATTTTAGCAAATGGAAATTTTTTGCTAAAAATATTTATCCAGGGAATTCTCATAGGAAATAAAAATATTCTGGTTTTGTTCACACCAACACATCTCCCCTCCCAGACCATAATAATTAGGAAGCTAGCACGACATACGTGACAACTGTGACTGACTCGTCCATCCCTAAGATGGAATTTGTCTGCATAATGTTGTGGTAAGTGCTCCTGAATTAGATATATATGCAGAAATTGGTGGTGCCCAAGCCATTCATGAACAGGAAAAGGCTAATCATTTTAACTAAAATATTCCTACAGCTGAAGATGTAATTTAATTTTCAGGTTGCTATTTAATTACTGTTACAAACAATTAAGGAAATTCATTTGAAGGATACCATGTGTAAGTCTATTATAGTGGATGGAAAGCATTATATGTATATCTGACTATTCAAAGGTATTGGAATCTGAAATTTCACTGGAGTGAGTGTACATCCTGAATTAATTCAGTTTCAGTCTGTGTAAACAGATTTACAACTTCTAGATGAATATATGTTGATGTTAAAAATCTTTTGTTTTCCAGATAAATTTTAGCTTTGTTCAGGGTCTTGTCACATTTGACTTTTAATTTGAATTCAGAAATTTCCAAGGGAAAAAGAGGGGCAAATTTGTTGATTAATAAAGTACCCTTATTTCTTTGGAGGTGGAAGGAATTTTGTGGAAAATGAGTCTGAGTTGGCTCAGCAAAAACATGAATTGCATCAATTGTACCCTTCCTCTGGATATGTTGTTGCTAATGTGTTTGTTTAGCTCTTCAGAGCAAGACTTTTTAATACTGATGTCTAGAGATGATCCCTGCTCCATAATATATCCAATATTTTGCTGGACTTTCATGCAGTGGCTTCCATAACAAGAATTTTCAGACAATAGCACAATATACTTCATTCATCCAGTTTACCTTATCCTGTCAATTCAGAATTATTTTTGTGGAAGGCACACCTGGATTTCAATGTAAGCAATTTTTCATAGCATTCTGAGACTGTTGAAAGAAAAACTTTGAAGTACATGAAAAGGGAGGAAAATATTTCCCTTGAGAGGTTACTTCTAGAAGGAAAACATGTTAGGAAGTCTCCAGTCAGAGGCTTTGCCATAATTAATTTTAAGGAAATATCTAGATATTCCTGATGCCACTAAACATCAAGAGTTGTTCTCTATGAACTTCAAAGGATAGGAAGGACAAATCCCAGCAGAAAAACAGAATTGCAGCTGAGGCTATTGACATTTTGACACACAGCGCTAGTGAGGGACTTAGTACAGCTGCTGAAATACCTGATTTCTGAAATATCTGCAGATCTGAGTATTGCAGTGCATTCTGGCTTATTTTTTATGACACCATGGATATATGTAGCAAATTATTCATACAGAGGCAGCATTTTATTTTTTTTACCCTTTTTGCTTTAAAATGTTTTCCTTGCTTGCTGTGCATCATGGGCTTAGGCTTATATATTAAGTCACTGTAGCATTTCTGTCAGTATCCAAAGATGATTAAATTCAAATTGTTTTGGACTTTGGTCTTTACAAGCTTGCTCTTTATCTACGTCTGCTAGAAATTGCTTTTAACTGTTCTGCTGAGCCATTCTTCCTATCAAGTAAACACCTGAAGGGGTTTACTTAAAATAGTCAATAAAAGCAATTGACCTTTTTGCCTGTCTTTAAATGTAATACTTACCTCTTTTTTTGAAAAGACAAAGCTTTCATTACTTAACTTTATTGAATTCTATTTGCTATTGGGGAGACTTAAATAGTTTCTTTCCTCTTACAGTCTGTTATTTTTCATGTGGACAAACAAAGGAGAATGAATTTCTGGTCTTAGTATAGAAGTGATCTCAAGCAAGATTGTCTATCCAACTGTAGCTACCCAACTCTATATTCTATGAATGAATAAATAAATAAGTATGGTGAGTAGACATTAAAGATATCTGTATGGCGTGCCAACTATTGAAGTGCTTAACTCACTGGATTAGAACTTGAAAATCAGAACATTTTGAATTTGAGTTCCTTAGTCACTGGCAAAAAGTGTTCTATCATTTCAAAACGAAACAGCTTCACAGTAGGGAGACTTCTCCACTGAGATAAATTGAATTTTTCAGATTAAAAAAAAAAAAAAAACAGTTATATTTAATTTTAATGGGGAAAAAACCCTATAAGGCAAAAAGCCTTCCAATTCCCTTGTGTCACCTCAGCCACTAGTGAGCGACAATTGCATGCTTTCTTATATTTTACTGCTGTATAGTCAATCATCCAGCAGCTTGATACAGATCTCTAGGATCACTCAGATGTCTTAAAATTACTGACATTCATATATTAATATAAGTTGAACTTTAGTTAATGTCCAGATGAATAACTTGACCAGATCAGAAAAATAGAGTGATTATGATAGCTTCATTCCAGTGATCTGATGTCATGCACCCAAGTCGAAGCCCTTATCTTCAAAAACAGTTCAGATACTTCACATCTGACCATGGAAGAGGTGGCAGGGAATCCTACTGAAGAGAAGAAACTAGAGTGCTTTTTCTTTGTATATTCTCTGTGATTCTACTGACCCACCAAGGGAACAGGGGGATTGACAAGCATGGGGTTGTTAGACCCTGATTTGGCTTCTTCTGAAATTAAATTTCTAAAGAAGCTCGAACAGCCCTTACACTGGAATGACAGGAAGGAAAGGGTAGGCCTCTGCCTCCTTGCTGAGTACCTTCTCCCTGGGTCTTTTCTGGTGCAGTACTAAACACCTGCTCACAGCTTGCCCCTGACAAAGTGTCTTGTTCCATTAAAGGCACTTTTGCAGAGCAGAACCTGATGGGAGAGCACCTTGAGCTGCAGCATAAAAGCTACAAATGGCTATTTCAGAAGTTTGGAACTAACTCTTAAGCCTTACTCAGTTCCACCAGTAGGTAGGAAATAATTTATGTTTGCAAGGTAACTTTTTCTTCAGATTTGGGAATGGTATATCAACATACTTTTTCCTATCTGTCAGATCTTTAAAATTTCATTTAGAAGCATAATCAGAACAGAAAATGGTTCTATTTTCCTTACAACTAACTGTGATGAGAGGTAAAAAAAAAAAAAAAGTGTGAGCTAACTAGCCATAGACTGCAGATTTCTACAAGACTTACTTCAAAACCTTCAAGTCTGGTATACATTCATGCATAGGTAAATTTCTGAATTAGATTTCGAATAAGTTAATATTGTATTCCTTATCTTTATAAGTATATAAAAATCCCTGAATTAAGAACTTAAATTGCTAAATGTGTAGGAAATATTTGGTAGAAAAAATGCAGTGGAAAATTGTTCAGATCTGATAACTGAAATAATGATAAATGGAAATTGATAGTCAAAGTAACCAAAATAGAGAAGAAAGTTTATTTCAGGCAAGAGAGATCTCTGCAGCTGAAGTCACTCTACAGTTGAGAATCCATATAAACCAAAAATGTTAATTTCATTAATATTATTTAGCTCCTTAATCAAATTTCAATTAAGATGTAATACTTGCATAACTGGAACCAACCAAATTTTAGGAATCCTGAAGTTATCATGGTACCTTACCAAAAGAAGCAATATATCTCAAACTAGAAAGTACTTTTATGCTATATATTTGCTATTCTTTTTAATTTAAATGATTTGGTTTATAGTATTTTTATCCCAGAGAACAATTGCAAAGATGCATGCTGCACTGAAGATTACATAGCTAGCCAGATAACTGAGTTTTGCTATTGGACAAGACATCTGTAAAATTATATCAGTAGATTCTGAAAGCTATAAAGCAGTGCCCATGTGAGTACCCACTAATCTGCATGCTATCTACACACACTTCAGTTCTTCACCACTGTACAGATGTCACACAATCACAGAATCAAGAAATGATTTGGGATGGAAAAGATCTTCAAGACCATTGATTACAACCTTCGACCAAACACCACCATAACAACTGGACCACAGCATAAGATGTCACATCCTTTTGTTTCCTGAACACCTCCAGGGATGGTGATTCCACCACCTCCCTGGGCATTGCATTCCAATATTTAACAGTTCTTGCCAAGAAAAATTCCCCCTGATACCCAATATGAATTTCTCCTGGTACAGTTTGATGCTGTTTCCTCTTGTCCTGTTGCTTGTTGCCTGGGAGAAGAGATCAACTCCCACTTTGCTACAACCCCTTTTCAGGTACTTGTAGAGAGTGATAATGTCACCCTGAGCCTCCTTTTCTCCAGGATAAACAAACCCAGCTCACTCAGCTCTCCTCATAGGACTTTTTCTCCAGGCCCTTCATCAGCTCCTTTGCCCCACTCTGGACATTCCAGCACCTCAATGTCTTTCTGTAATGAGGGGCCCAGAACTGGACACAGGACTCAAATTGTGTGCTTTTTCCCTGTGATGAATACAGGGAAAAAATGGTCCAGCTGGTCCAGCTGGCCACAGTATTTCTGATACAGGTCAGGATGCTATTGGCCTTCCCAGCCATCTGTGCACACACTGGATCGAGTCTATCTGGCTGTTAACCAGCACCTCCAGGTCCTTTTCTGCTAAGCCACTTTCCCGCCACTCTTTCCCCAGCCTGTAGTGCTACGGGAGGTTGTTGTGACCAATGTGTAGGACTCAAATTTTGGCCTTGTTGAATGTTATACAATTGGCCTCAGCCCATTGATCCAGCTGTCCAGGTCCCTCTGCAGAGCCTTCCTGCCTTCTAGCAGGTCAACACTTCCAGCCAACTAAATGTCACCTGCAGACTTCCTGAGGGTGCAATTGATCCCCGCTTCTAGATCATTAATAAAGATATTAAACAGGACTGCACCCATAACAGAGCCCTGGGGAACACCACTAGTGGCTGCCCACCAGCTGGATGTGTCACCATTCACCATCAGTCTCAAGGTGTTGCCCATCCAGCTGGTTTCAACACAATGAAGAGTGTGTCTGTCCAAGCCATGGACTGCCAGCTTTTCTAGGAACATGGAATATGAGTTGTGTCAGAACATGATTTATAAAGCAATTTTAACCAGGGCACTGCTGCAATTTTATACGAACTTATAACTTGTAATTTTTCCCACTTTGTGAGTGGGATAAGATTCTCTAAGTAAATGCAGTGTGGTAGCTGTTGAAATGCTGCATTTTAGCACGTCAATTAATATTAGTTTGTAAAAAGATACCCTAATTTTGAATCTTAAGGGATATCATTAAGGGATATCATTACTTCAAGGCTACAGAGAAAGAAAACAAAAAGCTTTACAATTGTGGGCAAAAATAGAGAATGTTAATGATTTAAGGTCTAATTCTCAGTGCTAATGAATAGAAGACATTAAAGTCATTTGTGGACTTTAATCATATTCACTTGCTCACAGATGTTATAGCAAAGACTGCATTGATAACAGGCTAACACTGAACAGATTTTTGTTATTAAATTTTTTTTTTCCCTATAGAGTTTAAATATAATATTTAATATTTTATATTGATTTTCTTTTTAAGGTACTTATGAATAAAGCAATTTTTGTGAAAAATTCAGTTTACCTCCATGAGAAAGACTCAGCACGGTAATGCTGTCTTCTTTTTACATGATAGGACACTAACTTTTTGTCAGTGACTAAGATATGTCTGCTGAACATGTATCAGAGATTTCTCAGAGGACCTTCATAATCATGTAAAGATTTGGCCATATCTGTCTTCTAACAAAGGAGTGTGTGCTGGCTTTCAGGATGACCACCAAAAACTAGAATGAGAAACTATGAAAAATTTCTCAGGTACTTTACTTTTTTAATATCATACTAACACGCTTATTTCCTCTCTCTTTTTTTTTAAATATTATTTCTTAGAAGTAAATAAATAAATTTCTTAGAAGAAATTTCATACTGTTGCTGAAAATTCTTTAAAAAATACAAGTCCAGATAAATTTAGAAAATCTTTAGAAAAATAAAAATAGAGTCCTAAAATAGAAAATTTATGGCAACTTATTCTTTTAGTGTCTTTCCCAGTATCACCTACAGTAATGTAAAGGCAAAGTGTGGGCAGTGTATCAAGCTTCCCTCTTACCCTAACTTTATTTTTGATTCTTCTATAAAATCTCCTATCATGAAGTAGACAAACATTACTACTTGTTAGGCTCAAAATTTCCTTTAAATCTGGAGATTGGCACATTCATGCTTCTCAAATAATTGTGCAGTTTTGACAAGTAGTTTAAAATGCATGTCAATCAACAACAAGACTTTTTTTCTCAGCTACTTCCACTGTGGACATATGGCATGGGAAAAAAAAAACGGGGTACTTGTCATAAGGCTGCACCTACTGGTGTTATCTCCTAAGTAACAGAGCCATAGAACATAGCTTTCAAAATACTGTGAACTTTCCTTGTTTCCTTTTTTGGACTTGATGATCAGACAGCTGTCACGCTGTATATTTTACTCAGATTAATTTATACCTAAAATTTGGGTAATAATGTACTAAAGAGAAGGCCCTGACTTTATTAACAAGAAAGAAGCTTTGCCTGTAACTTCAGTAGACTACCTCGAAATTTCATGTTTAATGTTTTGTGAATATCAATTGGGCATCAGAACACAATCCTGCTGTACCTCCACTGAGAGCACAGTAATAAAAGACTTTCCTAAAAAGCTTATAATCTAAATCTGTCCATTATACAAGTGCCTTGCCAAAAAAAATCAGTTTTAATGAACATGAAACTTCTCATACATATACCTTGGTTTGCAGTGATATCTATGGAATAAAAAAACAAGAAAAACAAAATATAAAAGACTATGCAGCACTAGTATGTATTGGGGACTAAATAATAAATTTTAATTGATTTAATAGGTCATTCCCATTTCGACGACAACTCAGACTTCTTGTTTTGACTGAAAGCAATGCAGGATTTTCAGGAAGGCAGATGATAACATCTGCCACTTGGAAGGAGTCAATACATATTTTTCATTGAGACAAGAAGGAAAAGGACCAAGATGAGTGCAAAGGTATTTATTTCTTTGGCTTCAGAACTGTTGTCAGGACTGAGGGTATAAAGAGGTGGTCAATGTTCTGTGGCTACTCTGAGATACATACATTTTTGCCTATAATTTCAAGGCCCTTAACTTGTAAGTGCAATTTGGTCTAGTTATAACACTGTTTTCATTTGTACTTGAACGCAGGGAGGACAGTGGACTACCTAGCTAAGGCATACATGAAAAGGAAGCTGTTCTTTTCTGTATTTTCATTTTGGTGCCAAATGCAGCTAAACCAGAACAGATACTTTACCTAATTAGATGTATTTAAAGAAATTATTTTCTTTATTAAAAGCTTTAGAGCTAAGCACATAATTAGAGTATGCTGTAGCTAAGCTTCAGTGAGTTATAGATCAGTTTGCCTATAGCTAAGAGAACTAAGAGTATTAATTTTTATATTTTTACCTGTTTAGTTTTGTGTTTTTTTCTACAGTCAAGTCAGGATTTATTTTCATGTGTAGAGATTTAAGTAGAGAGTCTGAGAAAATAAAGAATTTCTTTGTTGAGTATTTAATTTAATTGAATTGTAATCAGAGTTGTCTATCTGAAGGGCCAGATTCTCAGCCTAACAAATTGAACTCATAATAAACGGACGTCCTTTGACATCAGATAATATTCTGGGTGCTAGGAAATTCTTAGATTAGCTAAATTCTGTTTCATGGGTTATGGGCAACTGCAAAATTATTTTCTGCTATTACATTACTGATTACAGTAGAGGCACAAAAGAAAGGACTCTATCATGTGATCTTGAAGTATTAGAAGTCCTAGGTAACATAAAAAAATAAAAAATATAAGTAACATTTAATGTAAAGCATCCACTTCATACTTAATATAGAAGTATTCCTGGAAGCACGGGTCTGATACAAAGTCTTCCAAGGTGGAGCCATCAGATTATAAAGTCAAATTTACCCTGCACTTTCTCTCTGATCTAGTATATCTTTCATTCCTATCTGCCTGGGGACTTGTTCAAAAGAGACATGCAGATTTCTTACACTTCAGCAGACTATTGTATGAGTAGGACATGAAGATTGAAGGTGGAATATATTTGAGAGCTTTTAGGAATAGGATGGGACTGAATCTGGGAATCCAACCTACTCAGTGGGTGCAATAATTAGTGTGCCATTCTGCATGAGAAACTAGGGAAAGACTTCTCTTTCTGTGGTCTAAAACGGACCTATTTTAGATTTGTGGGTGAAGAGCATGGTCCTGCCGTGTTCTATGGCCTCTGGAAATGCTTAATGGACTGAGCTTTTGGGGTGATTCAGACTTCATGCCTCCAAGTTTCTCAATCTAACCTGAGCTCAGACATGATCTAAGTGCTGAGCTGCTTAAGCTTGCCAAGCATAGGACAGTTCTGGGCACGTGCAGTGCCTTAATAGGTACTGAAGAGATTTAACATCAAATGTTACAGAGCTTACAGAGATTAGGTGTCTCCAGCTCAGAAAGTGAGTCAGGACTTTGCAATTACAATTTCCCCTCTGCAGCCTCTGCTTTATTCTAGTACCTAAATCTTGCACTTTAATCTGCCTTGAATGCCCTCTATATCTGAAATAAAGCAAACAATATCTATCACTATGAACTAGCAGGGTTCCTTGTTTCTGGTTGTTAACTGCAGAACCCTATAATATTCGTCCGTGATCAAAAACCCGTAAGTCACATTTCTGTACTTAAGACTCTCCTGATCTAGGACACAAATATGTATCCATTGCATTTAAGTAGAGAAAAGTCTGAGATAAGTCAATGTTCAGGCACCTTTGAATATCTGGGTTCCTGTTGCTAGAACAAAGTTTAAACAGATGTGTTTTTCTCAGCACACAGGTTCCTAAATTGTCCTAGATCAACAACATGTTGACTAAATTGATTGCATCACATGAGCAGTTCACTTTGGATTACGTGCTTTAAACTACGTTCATTTGCATCCAGTAACATTTGTGATTTTTACAGTTAATGGTATAATATTTTAAAACTTGCTAACTCTTCTTGGAATCTTTATGTCACAGTGTTAGTTACCTTAGGATCATTCAGATAAACTTTTTTTCCATCCATCCACTGGGAAGGGAAAATGAGGAGTTGAGAAATTAAAAGGATCTAAAGTAGATAAATGGACATTTTCTTTTTAAAATGTATTTATTTTTGACTCTTTATTTTTAAAATACCTTTATCACAGTCCCTGAGCCACAGGCTATTGAAATTGCTAGCACAAAGATTCACCTGGTGCTGAATAATCGCATACAACTTTGATTCGATCTCTTCAATGTGAAGCTTTTAAGCCAGGCTGCTGAGATCATTGCCTTTTGTGCTGACCAGTACTGTATCCTTGTACTTCTCTGCAAGTCTGCATTCATCTGCTGCCTCTGGTCTTGCCTTATATTCAGTTCTAAACTTTTTTCAGGCAGTGACTGGGTCATGTGCTTCTAATTTATATATATATTTATATGTATACATATATATATATCTATATATCTGTTCAAACTGAATTCTTAGTATTACTGTGGTGCAAATACCAATCAGTAGCCATGTAAAATCATGTATATTTATTTAATTGACTTTTTGTAAGAATAAAAAAATATATTTCTATTACGGCACTTAAAAATGATAGCTCTGTATTTGAAGATAATTCCAATTATTAATATTTTAAATAAAATAAAATAATCTATTTTAACATTCAGCTTCATGAGAGTTTGAAGAAAAGGGGTTTCTTTTGCATAAGAGCCTCTCAAAATTGAAATAGTCAAAACCAGAAATCCTTTCCATACTACATGATTCTGAAAAGTGAGTACAATTAAGAAAACAAAAGAACCCAATATTTAATAATTTCTGTTTCTTATATAGTAAAATTTCAAAGGACTATTTTTCTTCAACATATGCCACATGACCTTCATTCTGCCTCTTGCAGACATCATGTAGTCACTTACCCAGTACAATCTATATACTAGAGAAATGCTTCTCCTCGTTTCTGGAAAAAGCAAATTTATAGTTAGAGCCTAAAAGCACTGAAAATATATGTAAATGCTAATTGTGGCAGATCAGATTAGAACATGCCAAGTGTTACTGTCTTTGTAAAATAAGATTTGCTTTAATCTTTAAATAAAGCAAATTATTAATTTATGTACTACAAAAGGCTGAGAAGAATTCCTTCTGTTCAAATCATCTGCTATTCAGAGATTTCTCATCAGGTTATAGACACTCCACCAAATGCATCTGGAATTTAGTATCCCAAAGGTTAATTATGCCTGCAAAAAAACCCAACACAGAAGTTATTGAATACTGTCTGCAGAAATTCTGGTGCATGTCTTCTATGTACATGACTATATATCTGCATTAAATGGAATTACAGCCAGCGGAATCTCTTCTAAGCAACTTGCTTTTGTTGTTATTAACAACATAAATATTCCAGCATTCACGTTATTGTTACACTAAAGACTCTACTGGGATATATAAAGGCACTAAAGGCAAAGTGGATAAGTCAATTTACTGTAATTTTCTCTTTCACATGTTGCATATTAGCTCTTTAAAAGGCTGTGGGTTTACAATCTGCATAAAGACCTAAACCTGCGATCTGCATGCGAGATGTAAACTCAAGCTGAGAATTAGGGAAAGCTGGCTTGCATTAATGCAAACTATTGCGATGTTAAAGAAGCTTGCTGCAAAAGTTTTTATATTGGCTACCTGTGTCATACTTTCTCTCTTATTCTTGTAATTTTCTCTAAGAGAATGGCACTCAGGTGTGAGGGTGTGGGTGACCTTTCTGTTCTCATGGGTGTTCGTACGACTATACATTTCCAACTTACTATGGCTCTCAAAACCAAACCATTCATTGCCTGAAAACTAGCAACTCCATAACTTTTATCTGTGTGCAGAAATGGGTCCAGAAGATGTCAGCTGGCACTAGGAAGCATATATTATTAATATATGCTTGTTATTCAAATGAGAAATAAAAAAAAATAAATGGAATACCATGACATTTTACCACATAGTTGTACTAAGGAAACAATGGCACTGTAAAACCAGTTAAATAAGTTCAAGAAGAATATTCTAGTAGGGTCATTAGGTGTATTAGTCCTTTTCTTTGCAGCTACACAGTTTATTGAAAAAGGGAGGCTTGGCTGGGGTTTCTGTATCCTGGCACTTACAAAAAGTGAAGGTTTTTATTGGCAGTTAGAAGAAGTGACCTAAGCTGTTCCTTGGATAGGAAAAGAGTAAGACAAAATGAAGGGAAAATGATGCAAAAAAGAAAGCAACTTAATGATTTTTTTTTAATATATTTTGTCCAAACAGCTTCATTCCATCATCATATATTCCATCATTCCATCATCTATTACTCTTTCTTACTTTTTAATTTCATTTTATTTTAAATACCATTTAATTACATATTAGTGTAGCTACTGGTTTTAATTTCTGTCTTACAGTTCTTTAGACATGTTTATTTATTTATAAGTCAAAGCCATTTTGAGTCAGGTGCTTTATTAATCCTACATGGTGAGAAGTAGATTTTGATTCTTGTATATCTATATATAACAATGATTGAGGTAAAATGGATGCTGCTTATACTAAGTTAGAAGCAAAGGAAATTCAAACAGCATGGATTTCATATCCTGTGGCTTCAGCCATTTAAAAGGCAGATAATATCTTCTAGGCTTTCTTGGTTGTCAGTGATACTTTAGATAGCAAAGAGAACTTTAATTGCACGTTGCTGCTTGGAAATGGCACTTCGTGGTTGGCATTAGCAGGCAAAATTCTTTTGCATTACCTCAAGCCAGTGAATAAGGAACTCTTCAAACCAGCTAAGGGGTTTTTTCTTGCTTATGGTTCACTCATTATTTTATACAGTGCTGGTGTGCATACAGGATCACTGCTAAATATATTTGATGACTAAATAGTACATTGCAATCCTTGCAATTCATGTCACTGCAAAACATCACTTTAGTAATATAAGCATAGCAAAAAAGCCTTTTAAAAGTACAATGAGATAATAAACAGCACCAATCCTCCTTGTTTGTACTGCAGAACTCAGTGCTTATTACTCTTCTGTGTAAAACGCTAGGAAAACAACCATTTCCAGGCTTCATAAAAGCAATGCAAATATCAGCAGGTGTATTAGTGCTATTACCATGGCTGTAAAAAGCTTATTTTAGCAAAATATTCAGGAAGAAACTCTTATTACTTGGCAATGCCGCTGGACCACAATCTTTATACAAAAGCTGGAGTCACTAACTGAAACCATAACTGCCTTAAAGCAGGTATGTAAACACAAGTGTTCTTAAAAGCTTGGTAAAACACCCTAAAGAGGAGCAGGCATCTTCTGCTCATCAGTTACAATGGAAGTAACAAACCCATACTGGGCAAAGTGGACTTCTTGTGATAAAAGCTACCCCATCGAGCTTCTTGGAGACACAAATAAAGGTGTTTCTGGATTAAAATCCCTTTCAAAAGAAGGCATTTCATAACCTGAACAGAACTGGAAATGGAAGGAGTAAATCAGGTTCATCAGATAGGTATTGCTACCAGTCTGAACTCTTGATTGTCAAACCTATTATTCCTATTGTAATCGATGATAACTGGTCTGCAGATAAAATTTTTCACTGTCTGTATTTATACAGCTGCAACTGGCTATAGTTGAGTAACTCAGACTTGTGTAATTCCACTGGTGATATGTAAGAAGTTCAGACAGAGCAAAAAGGTAGTATAGAGAGAATTGTGAGGAATTTTTTTCACTTGTTTATTTCCTTGAGAAAGATTACCTCAGTAATTAGTGGGCTGAAGGGAAGGAAAGAAGAAAAAAAAAGGAAAAGAAAAAATTAAACAAATATTCACTAAACATGTACAAATTCTAAAATATCTGGATAAAAATATGAAGATACCACTGTGCTGAAAAATGGAGAAATATATAACACTAATTATACCAACAAGCATATTGGCCATAACTCATAGAGGAGTAAACAACATGGAGAATATGAGACACTGAACACAGATCTTTCCTTTCTGATAGTATAAATAAATGTTCACTTGGTATAAACAATGAATATCTTTTTGGCTTTAATATTTTGACCATTTTTTTAAGATTAAAAGAAATAAAGAGAATCATATGTTAATGCAAATTGTGAAGTCTTGAACTTTTTTATTTGTTCTGAATAAGTGACGTACTGAATAAACTACTCCTGACTCAATCCTATTCCAAAGGTAAAGAATGGTCAAAGTAGTTAATGTGACTGAGAGATGAACTACATTTTATCTCCTGTTTAAATGTATTAGAATAGCATAATAAATTATAACACTCCTAATACTGTGCAATTAATCTTCAGAAAGACAGCAGTGACTCTAAAATAGAGTAAAAACTGATTAAGAAAAAGACATTTAAAATCAATTTATGCTTAAATTGTTTTTCATTTACATTGAATATGGAGATTGAACCTTGAACCAAAACTTCAGTATTACTGAGTACAAGTAAAAGGAAATCAGCTGCCAAGAAAAAACTAAAATAAATGAATCATGATGATAATGCCAAGTTTATACTTTGCTTTTGGAAAATAAAAAGGCAACTGAAGGTAATACAGAGTACTTCAAACTGAAATCTGACAAACCACACACAAAAAAAAAAAACCACAAAAACCCTATCACAAAACACTCTGAACTTGCAAACTGGAAATACATCTGTGAACATTAGAGATGATTCACTTTGTTTTGTATTTTTCTAATAAAATAAAAAGTTAAACTACAGTTCACTGAGCAGGACAAATAAAGCAAGTCAATGCCCACTTCCAGGCACAGATTTCTCCACTGCTGCAGTAAAAAGATGTGGTGTCACCTATAATTAAATCAATAATTAGGCAGCTGCAAATTATGATGGAAAACCTGGAAAACTTCATAAGTTAACCCCTAGAAGCATCTCAAAGTTGTTAGTTACTGGATGGCTTCAAGCATTTTAATCCATGAGACTTGACCATGAATTTTACAAGAGCAAGTAATTTTGCAATGGTTGAAGTAATAGAGTATTTTAGAGACAATATTTTCAAGGTCTTCAACCTCTCTGAGTAATGGATTTTAAACTCCAGCCTGAGATCTTGAAAATGGATTTTACTTTTCTTTTTTTTTCTTCCCTCAAATACCCAACAAACAAAAAGATCTCTTGAGTTGTAACCTGAAAACCAATGCTTCTAAATTATTAGAACCACCAGAAAAGCCTTCTACCTAGTGAGAGGTAACATTTAAAAGTAAATGCAAATGGCCCAGAACATTGAATTATTTTTATCATCAGCAAACATTTGAACTTGCAGAATGACAGACCCTTGTCCTCCCTTAGGAGTCAAGTAGAACATCTTAAGGTCAAAGTTGCTAAAAATGACATGATTAAGATGTTGCTACATCTTGACCCTCTATACACCAAATTCTTCAAAATACCAGGAGATAATTTTGACATACAATTGCCTTCAAGAGCTTTTCAAGCAGTTAAATGTGGTTAGAAGCCATTTTCTATCATTAAAGCATCCACAGTTCTGAGTTCTGTAAGAATTTGAAAAATAAGACCCTTATGAAATGACAGAATCTAAAAGGATGTTTTGGAACCTCAGCCAAACTTTTACTCAAATTTAATTTTATGAGGAGCTGACACAGATCTGTACTGGTTTCATCTGACTTTAATGTGCTAATTTTAATGCAGTCTAATGTGCTTTCTTTACTGATAAATCATTCATTTTTTAAAATATCTAATGCAGAGCTCTTGGACCAGAAAAGAAAAAGAAAAAGAAAAAGGGCACATATAGGACATTTCTTTAAGAAGTTGGCTCAAAATATAAGAATTGAACCTATCTGAAGCATATACAGGGTTTTGGTATGTTTTTGTGGGATCAGGGTTTTTTTCTGAGTCTTTCGGCTGAGTCTGGCTCATATCTACATCCCCTCAGTGTCCAGAACAGAAGTTAAACAAGACAGATTTCAGGTAGGAAACATATGTATAGAGGAAAATTAGGGAAACAAAAAGTTATTTCCTCTATCTACAGTAAAGATTGACTTTTTCTAGTCAGAAACAGTGGAGGTCATTGAGGCAGCCAAAGAAATATGAGTAGTATCAGTTATTTCCCTGTTAAATGTAAGTATTTAAACAAAACAAAACAAAACAAAAAATTAATGAAAATTAGGTTGGAGAAATTGCTGAAGCTTTTTAGAGATCTGAACAAAAGCCTCTACTCAGATAGGCATGCAGAATATAAGTTCTAGTGACCAGGGGCAATGAAGAACTCATATAATTTTGGCTTACAATAAGATGAACCAATTCAAAACAATTCTGTTTCCTTTATGACAGTAAAACAATCTTTGATGAAAAATGGAAGAAGTATATGTAATACATATTAGATCATATATATGCATACATAAATTTCTATTTATATTTTACATGATGATTTCATAAGAAAACGTTGAGCTGGATGAAAAACTGGTTTGAAAAGGAGTATTTTGATAGCAAAATAATTATTTTTACAGCTCATTATGGAATTGGAGTCTCTTATCTGATGATGACCACAGAGATTTGTCTTGGACCAGTATCATTATTGTTAACAAATTTTGACAGGCTTTTCAACAGTCAGTATGGAATGTGTTGCAAGCAAATCAAAGAACAAAAATTCAGCAATTCAGAAGCACTGTCCAAATTTCAAAATATTAAAGAAAATAACAAATGAGAATTATGAGATGTCAAGAAAAAAAATGACTGTGGGAAATTTGAAATTTGCGTCATCTAGGGGAAAGACAAGGAAAAGCCTACAGAGGACTGAAAGGGCTGATGCTAAACAATTTTTACTTGGTCCAAAGGTCCAGCTAACTTACCATTCCTTTTGCATTTACCACTAGCCAAAAAAAACTGCTTGGGAAAGACTATATGAAAGGAAGTAAGATGGACTGACTCCTCCCTAGTATATTCTCTGAAAATATACTGAGCCTGAAATTACAGATTTGGGGTAAATGCTAAAAAGAAACTCTTAACAGAGTTCAGGGAAGTTTCAATTCACTATCAGGAGATATTTCTGTAGCAGTAGGTCAGACAAATGTTTATGAGAGATGATAGTTGAACTTCAATATTTGTTCAGGAGATGCCACTTGAATTTAAAATAAAAAGTGAATGAAGCCCTAAGGGGAATTAAATGAGAATTCATATTTCTCTTGGGAACACATCAAAATAGTTTTTTAGGACAAGTTTCGAAGAGAATTATTTTTTCATACAATAAAAAAAGAACTTTCTTCTCCCCATTATTCAGCATATCTCTGTGCATTTTATTGCTTTCTTTCACTTACTATCTCAATAAAATCTCTCATTTTTTTCTCTATGCTGGTCTTCCAGACTCTCAGATGTAGGACCAGACACAGTATGTTTCTCCTGCATCATATGCCTTCTTGCTAATAACTGAATCTTTATCTATTAAATTAGAAATCATTTGTGCAAAGGAAGTCAGCTAAATAAAGTTACATTAATCACATTACAATTATATCATAGATGTTACCTAAGGCATGACTAAAAATATGTGATATATAAACTGAAATTATCAAAACGTTATATAGAACTTTTCTTGAGCAATTTACACACAGACAGACACCAGAGGTACAAACCTCTCAATCTTCTTGTATCAAATCATACAAGGGGCCTGAGAATACTCAAAGAGTTGGCTGATGTCAATGCAAGGCCTTTCTCAGTGATTTTTGAATAGGAATCTGGAAATCATTCGGAATGTCCTGGAAACCTGGAAAAGTTCCAGCTGACTGAAAGCAGGCTAGTGTTGCCTAAATTTTGAAGAAGAGCAAGGATTACCCTTGAATCTACAGGCTTGTCAGTGTCACTGCAGCACACAGCTGGATAATCAAAGGATCACTCATGTGATGGGTGAGGAACTCATGAGTTGGGCACAAAGGGTTACAGCAAATGAGGTGACATCAGACTGAAAACCTGTCAATGGTGTGGTTCCACAGGGCTCTATCTTGTGCTCTGTGCTCTTCAACCTCTTCATAAAAGACTTGGACAAAGGACTTGTAGGATTACTAAATAAATTTGCTTATGAAACTAAATTTTGAGGAGCTGTTGACTCCTTCAAAGGCAGAGAGAACCTGCAGAGAGGCTGCAACAAGTTAGGGAGATGGGAAATGAGCAACTGTATGAAATTCAACAAGAGAAAGTGTGGGATTCTGCATCTGAGATGAGGCAATCTTGAATGTATGGACCAACCGGGAAATGAGATGCTGGAAGGCAGAGCTGTGGAAAGGGACCTGGGGATACTATTTGATGGAAAATTGAATCTGAGTCAGCAGTGCCCTGGCAGCCAGGAGGGCCAACGGTGTCCTGGGGGCATCAGGAACATCACTGCCAGCTGGGCAAGGGAGGGGACTTTCCTGCTCTGCTCTGGGCTGGGGCAGCCTCACCTTGATTGCTGAGGGCAGTTTTGGGTGCCACAATATAAAACAGATGTTAAACTATTTGAGCGTGTCCAAAGGAGGGCTGCGAGAATGGTGAAGGGCCTTGAGGGAAAGCCACATGAGGAGTGGCTGAGGTCACTTGGTCTGTTCAGCCTGGAGGAGACTGAGGGGAGACCTCACTGCAGTTACAATTTCCTCATGAGAGGAAGAGGAGGGGCAGGCACTGATCTCTTCTCTGTGCTGCCCAGTGACCGGACCAGCAGGAACAGTGTGAAGCTGTGTCAGGGGAAGTTTAGGTTGGACATCAGGAAAGTTTCTTCACCCAGAAGATGGTTGTGCACTGAAACAGCCTCTCCAGGGAAGTGGTCACAGCACCAAGCCTGACAGTTTGCATGAAGTTCTCAGGCACATGGTGTGATTCTTACAGGTGTCCTGTGCAGTGTCAGGAGTTGGATTACAATGATCCCTGTGGGTCTCTGAACTCAGCAGACTCTAGGAATTAAAAAGAAAAAAAAAAAGAAGATCTTAACAACCTAACATTTTATTTAGAGGAGATTAGCTGTCCTTTACAATTCCATAAAAGATGTTGTGGAATAGTAGCTTACTTTATCTCTCATTACTTCTATAATAGTTTTGTCTCCCTCCCATAATTATGGAAAATCTGATGCCAGAAAAAGTGAACTGAACCCCACCTTGACATTTATACATTGATGCTAATCAAGGCTAATCAGGGCTGTACCTGTAGCACATAGCAACATAATAGTTTTTTCTAAACAGAAGTACACCCTACAGGTCTTAATTCACTCTTTTAGATGCACTGACATGTCAAGGTTCAACTAGTTATTCTTTTATAAGTTTGATTTCCACAAACTGAAATTTTATAACTGCATAAACTCCATGTTTACCTTAATTGATCTTCACAGAATCAGATAATCACAGAATATTCTTAGTTGGAAAGGACAGAAAAGGATGATTGAGTCTAATTCTCATATTTGCTACTTTTCCTTTGCTTTCCCAACAAGAATAAGAATTTTCCTTGATCATATCATTCATGAAGTATTTTCACTGGTGCAAACTAATTTTTGACATTTTTCCTTTTTCTTCCATGTCTATTATCTACTTTTCGTGTTTACCAGTCCTTATCCAGCTGACAAGTAATAAGGATTAACACTTTGTCAGACATGTTACATAAGCAACTTTTTGCATATGATGACTGTTTCTTCAAAAAAGTAGTATCTGTTATGAGTCTTAATGTTGATCTTATGGCGACACACACCAGAAGTTCCACCAGGAGGTGAGGTACAACTTCTTTACTGTGCAGGTCACCATGCACTGGAAGAGATTGCCCAGAGAGATTGTGGAGTCTCCCTCACTGGAAATGTTAAAGATGATTCGGGATGCAATCCGGTGCCATGTACTCTGTGATGACCCTGCTTGAGCAGGGAGATTGGATCAGATGACCCACAGTGGCCCTTTCCAACCTTAGGCTTACTGGGATTCTGGGATTCTGTGACATAAATTAGTACAGAAATACCCTTGCTTTTCTGAAGCATGGTTTCAGACTTATTTATGCTATTCTTTCTATAGACCCAGATTCAAATGTAAAGTCTGAGGAAAGTGCTTCATGGTACTGCAAGGAAAGTAAGGCTACAGACGTTCCGTGCCTACTATAAGAATTACCTACTCAAATTCACTATGACATATCCTTATCCTATGTGTTAGATACTGATGCTGAGGAGTAGAAAAATTAAAGTGCTTTTAGAAATGTATATATTTGATTTTAAAGAGTGCTTTCATTTCACAAAATGCTTTGAAGAATTTGCAACTATTTTTTTTCTTTTGAATAACAAGTACATATATTTACATTGATTATCTACAGTAGTTTTGAACATTGCTTAAATTTATTCTATAAATATTTTTCACTGAGATGACTGCAATATAAGTGTAAATGAAACAGCCTCAGTTGATTTCAGAGAAATCTGGAAAGGCTCACACTCTGCTCTGTATTGAGAGCTTAGACATCACTTTCCACGGAACTTATGACAAGGTGGTGGAAAATTTTAGCTATATTTTGGCTGCTGCATCAAGGGAAAAGATTACCATTGCCAAAATCAATTCTTTACCTCCGTTATCTGCACTATTCTGCCTGTTATCTGTTTTCTCTCCCCATTGTTCTGGTTGGCAAGGGAAGTGCAGGTCATTCTGCAGTGGCACCTGAACACAGCTGCACAGGCTGCTCCTTGTACTGACGGGCTAATTACGCAATAGTGAGAAATCTAAACGCACATTTCCTGGTGAGCTGAAAGGTATCACGTTCAACAGAAGGGTAGCTAACTCAAAGGGGTAATAGAATCCTTCACATTCATATCCCTTTGTAAAAGGAACTGTTGCATAAGTTGTATCTAAGGCAAAATTTGTTGAGGTCTGATTATTGAGCAAGCTGACACAATGGGAGGAAAAATGTTTTAATGGATACAAAAAGTATTCTGATCAAATGAAATACAAGCCCCATCAATAATGGCTTGAAAAGGACTGTTTTACTGCCTGCACCAAATGTGTCTGTTTTTTGAAGACGGCTTAGGTAAAGGTGAAATACACCATTCATGCATTTAATGATATATTTTTCCATGCATGACTTGGTGTACATTATAACAGTGGACTGAAAGCACAGTCATAGTGATCTGAGGAATATTTGTTATAATTTTCTAGCTAGATAATTTGAATTTGTTTCCCTAGCATTCTGTTTCTATGGAAAAGAAAAGCAGAAAATAATTTCTCCAAATTGGAATTGATGAAATGCCTTTCTCTAAGCCACGCATACAAGTTATTACTGATTAAATTATAGATTAAAATAATGAGGGTGAATTATTTTCTCACTGCTTTTGGTTTTTTTCCATGGGTTCACTAATATTTTATAGACAGACTGAGTGATATGCTTCACTCTTGAGTATTATTATCATTCTGCTTAATTGAGCTGTCAACTGGTTAAAGAAATACACCAAAAAATCTTCTAAAAACATCTAAAGCATTTAATATGTAAAAAATTCAACTGAAAGATCACATTTCAGAAAAAAAAATCCTCTCAAGAATCATATTAAGAGTTTTGTAAGGTAAGTTTTGCAATTTAGCAAAATCAGGTAGGTTAAATAGAAGTGTGTAGGTTCTTGTGCAGCTAACGGTTACAGTGGTTTTTGTTTGACATTCTCCATATCAAATCTGGCTTCATTTTTCCTTTGCCATAAGGTAAAAATATAGATTTGACTGAGGCTTATTATGTCTCCTCCAAGCTGTATGTATATTACAGCTGCAAAACTGTTTACCTGTCAGATGTCTTCATTCATATTTACAGCTTGTTTCAGAAGGGAACCTCTTTGGGATTTTGATTTGTCCAGATATTTCTTATACATTTTTTAATATTTCTTGCCAGCTTAGTTTTGTGATGTCAGTAAGACACAGCAGTTACAGATGTAAAGAGAAAGCTTATTTCCTTCTATGTCCAGAGAAGATTGTTATGGGAAACTCTTGATATTTTCCAGGCATACAAGTTTCAGAGGTAATATAAAGAAAATAGTATCAAGAAAGCTCTTTTGGGCTTAACTACTCCAATAACGTAAGTGGGCAATTGGTTTGAAGATCCAGGTCCATCATGAAATGAATGGTATCCATCTATATCAGAATCAAAACTGGTGTGCTTATCTTGGTCATTGCCCCTGCTTGCGGATGCTAGAGAGAGGGCAGACAGGAAGGTGACATACGTAGGCTTTAAGCCTCAGAGTGAGAATGCTCTGATATGCAGCATGCTTTCAGAGATTATGCAAAAAAAAAAATCTTACTTTTCTTTTTCTTTCTCACATTATCTTTACATATATTTTATAAAAAATATATTTCCTTTTCTTTTTTTACAGTTACTTTATGTTTCTCCCACACAGCCTTGCTTCACATATTCCTTTGTCTTCAGGAGAAAATAGCATGCTGTCCCATAAAATGTCTGGTTAGGATGTGCATTTCAGCTCTTTAAAGTATTGCTTCACACACTTCCCCATGGAGTATAAAGTTTTTCAGTCACTGTGGATCAGAGTCTATCTCTTAGGAAAACTTCATCTTACAGAGGTGGCTAGGAATTCTATTCCAGGTTATGTCTCCTAAAATTAGGTGTCTTCAATTTGAGCTAATTGATGTCTAATTTACCTTGAAGTGAATAGAACTCTAGGGCTCGGTGCAGTTACCTAGCATAGGCATACAATATTGCCTGAGGTGCACTAGAGTTTGAAGTCCCACCTGCCCCCTGAAGAAGATCCCTCTTTAGATCTTGTGACTTGCCAGTGTTGTCCTCCTCAAGGGAAGCAACATCCTAGGGTGTCCAAGATGGCGCTACAGCTGGAAGCCTGGGCTCAGGCTACACAATCCACATCCTAAACAATACAGTCACTCTAGTCTCGAAAAAATCTAGGTAATTGATCCCTGCGTATTCACTGGGCTGTGAATTAATTTGTTCTGTAATTTCTGTTCAGATCTTCATAAATGGAAGCTTAGGCATATGAGTATGCATGAGAACATCTACATTAACATGTCTTCATTTCAAACTGATTCCCATCCTGATTATTTGTCAAATACCAACTCTGAGAGGCCTTACTCTGCCTCCCATTTTTCTTTTAAAAGTTTAAATTAAAACTTCTAGAAATAAATATGTGATTTCAGTATGGGGTAGAATTACAAAACCCATTTGCATGCCAGGAGGCAATTTTAGTAGGTGTGACACATTGCCTCAGAAAGATACATCTCACTTACCTTCAGTTTAACTGGTTCTTCTTAGGAGCTGAGAAAATGTGTCTCTCTCCAGGCAGCTAAAAAGCATTATTTGGCTCACAAAGAAAACATTAGCTTGCAGTTCCTCAGTTGTTTTTATCTTGTTTTGAGAAGAGAGGAATCAGGTCATTCCATGGGACATAAAACAATTAGGAATAGAGGGTTGGAGGGATCAATTGCTGAAATTCTTCCAGTGTGGTAACGTAGCCAAAATTTTTACGTTTTTAACAGCTTTCTAAAATGATATACAACTGCAACAGGATTTTTCAATAGATGTTTTGAAATTTAATCTCCTATGGCTGAATCAAAGCACTTAAAAATTTAGATTAAAGTCTCTCTCATTTAAAGAATTTTTATCTCTTCAAATTCTTACCCGTTGTGGCTAAGTGAAGCATAATAATGAGCAAAATTACTAGAAATTAATGTTAGTATTTTAATCATAAGAAAAAATTAATCTTTAAAGACAAAAATCCTTAAGACAAAAAGTGTAATCCTTAAATTTGCAGAATACTTAAAAGCGCACAAGGGCTCATTGATCAAGCACTGAAGCTTGATTAGGTGAACATTTGAATCTGCAAAGCATCCAGGCAGACTGTGAAATGTTTAGAGATCATGTAGTGGTGTTTTATTTCAAGTCATGTCTCAGACTCTTACAATGATGTGGAATAGTCTGAGAGAAATCTTTTTCTGTCTTGCAGAGATGATTTTCACAAGGCTGAAACTGGAGATAAAATAGAGTTAAGGGGCATCCTGAAAAGATACTAATTGATCATTGAGTTAATTGGAAGTGTTGAAGCCATTTTAAATGATAGAAAAACTAATCAAGATTTATTAACCATAGGTAACAAATCCATTTGAGAGAGCTCTGGAAAGTAGTATAATCTGATTTGATAATTTATTGGAGAGGAAGACTATTACTCACTAAAAGTTCTTATTTGTGCTCCCCATTGCAATTATTGCAGGTTTGTAGAAGTTCTGTGGTGTGTCAAGCTCCACTGCTTAATCTGGACAATGTAATTCTCAAATTAATTTTCAACGAACAATTTTAATCTAAGTCTGCCAATAGAGAACAGGAATGTTAGACTATTCATATTTGTAAAACTTCTCTTATCCTCTCATTATTGCTGATGATGTGTAACATTTTAATATTCACACATACAGGATTAGTGAAAAGATAATTATAAAAGCTGTTCCAGGAATACTCTCAAAAGACTGCTGCTTCCAGGCCTTTTTCAAAAGGCATTGCTGACACAGGTGACTCTAACCTATTAGTTCCTGTTCCTTCCGTCTGAAGAGAAATGGCTATTTCTTTATCATAGCACACTGTATAGATTGTTATATATTAAAAAGAATTTAAAAATATAGCCATTCAACATTATTCTGTTGTCTATCTCTACTATTACTATTTTTTTTCAATATGATCTATCTGTTCAGTTGCATTATATGACTTGCTCCTGGAAATTCTTTAGACTTCAAGCAGCTTTTTTCCTTCTGCTTTTGTAAGAAGCTTATAAGTTTCAGTTAGGCCTCAGGGCTCCCTTAAAAACCACAGGTATTTGGATAATCCTATAGCCACTATCTCAGGAGTCACAGACAAACATCAACAAGTGAATTGAAGGATCAGCTATGTGGTTCTACTTTACTCAGTGAGAAGTTCCTCATTGGAACTAGACAGTTCTATATAATAAAAATTTATATCTTCAATATTTCAACATCCAAAACAGGTATTTCAAATCATGTTCAAAGATAAGTGTGAGACAGAATGTACAAAAGGGAAAAATTTTGAAGGTTTTTTTCTGGTGTTTCATTCTGGCTTTCATGATCTTCCACACCAATTCAGTGCTTTCTATATTGATAAATCTATTTTAAATATATGATTACTTAAAATAGTAGTTATCAACCATATTAAGAAATTAATCTTGTCTCTACCATGGTGCAGTGACTGATTTTCAGACAGAGAAGGCAATCTTTTCAGGGAGAGTCTCAGGAGCTATAGACAGACAATCTGCACACTTTCTAAATGGTATTATTATTATTACTACTACTACTATTTTAGTAACCTCTGTACACTACTGAGCCTGAGGTGTGTTCATACAGGATGAGCTTGGTCTCAACATATGCATTTAGCATGGCCTAACTTTATCCACTTTTTCAGGAGTAATTTTTTGATGCTTTAAAATTTTTCCTTCTTTTCTGCCTTATAGATTGACTTGCAAAATGTGAACATGACTGCAAGGCTCTTACATAAACTTTCTTGGCAGCTCCTAACAAAATCCCTTTGTGCAAATGTTTATCTTCTTGGAGATGGCATGCACAAGCCATGAATTATAGAATTATTTTTATTTTTTGCATAGCCTTGTGATTTTGTTTGTTTTTTTTTTTTTTCCTTTCTGCTGTTTATAGTTTTCTTATAGAACCGCAGAACTGCAGAAGTTCTTTTTGTAGTCAAGTTAAATCATTAAAAAATTGAGAGTTTCAGCCAGAAAGTTTGACTTTGGAAGCATCAAGATGTAATAGTCAAGATTATATCACACTGAAGCTACTTAGCCTTAGCACTGATTTACAGAAGCTGCAAACTGAACTTTTAAATTGGAGATCTAAGGAATGGTTTAGCAAACATCAAATGCTGCAGCACACACACAGACACACACCGTGTTTATGTCGTTTATTCAATTAAAATATGTTCAGTAGCTAGAAACTTTGAAAGCAAGACTTGGGATATGACAAGTTGAGGAGAAATAATAAAAATTTGACAATGACAAATGACAATGACAAGTTGAGGAGATAGGATGAAAAAACACGTTCAATGGGACATGTGAAGGGCAAAGTGAAACTAGCAGATTAATTCATCAAGAAAATGACAGAGAGAGCTACCAAAACACAAGTGAAAACAAGGCTAGAGGAATCCGTCAGGGATGAAAGATATGGGGAGGATCATAAGTTTTTGATTAGGATTATTAGTAAGTGATTTCTTCTGGGTTTTGAAACATATTATAATCTGTCGAAATTTAGATTAATCTGATCTTTTTCTCTCAATTAGAATTATTAAAAAAATACAGCTACAAAAAGCAGGATGGATAAATTTGAGGAATGTTTTCTTGCAACAAGATTATGTATCTCATAATGGGGCATATCTTCAATTTACACTTACACAAATTAGGAATATTCTTTCAAGTTCTGAGGAGACAATATCTGATGCCTATTATTCTGAAGCTCTCTTAATAAATATTATGGTATTCCATGTTCTAGATTTTAATATGATTCTAATATATCATACATATTTTTTCAGTATTAAAAAATGTAATTGAATATCATTGTAGAGATAGCCACATAAATCAAATAATAAAGAGAGATTAAAGCCTAAGTAATACTAACTCTTGCATATAACTTCTCTTATTGTAAGTAAAGTTATGAGTAATAGTTTAGACAAATAAAATTCCTGTGCATTATAATAGGATGAATTTACAGCTCCAAAATTATGGCTTCTCTTTCCAGCATTTAATTTATGGAAATCTCTTTAGTCATTACATATGCACATACAATGTACATGGAGTTCTTGAATAACAGCATCTCTGTCTTGGAGAATAAATGTTTGATAATCTGGTTTAAAAATGAGTTGCAGAAGGCAATGAAAAAAGAAATGTGCAAATAAACCAATTGATTGTTGTAATAACTAAGATAGCCAACTGATTTCTGATTGTCAGCCTGCATAATGGTCTTTGTACAATCTGATTCTGGATGTTAGTAAACCAAGGTTTACTAGATTAATTTTTGTAGTCATCAAAAATGTTTGCATTAACCTTGATGTTTAACAAGGAAGTTTTTAAAAGTTTTTACAAATAAGATTTCTGGAAGTCTAATTTTGAACAGTCTGAACTTCATTAAACATTTTTTAATATGTCAGTACAGAAAAGACAATGTTATAATTTAAGTCAAGTTAGCCAAGTTAAGCAAGTACTGAGACCTTTAAGCATGTGAGTAGTCCTGACAGATAATAATTAATTCACTACTAAATTAGCTTTGATACACTACAACTATCTGTGGTGAATTTTAAATAGAAATGGAAAAAGAAAAATGGAGAGGCTGGACATAGCTTTCAGATTATGATTTTGCCAGTTTGTACACTTCAGAGAGGGACACTGAAGCTGCAACAAGGATGGTAATCACAACATGAGTGGTTGTAAAATTATTCCAGGTGGCCCAAGAACACAAGCAAGCACCTGAATAAGAGGAACAGTGTCACATCCATGCTATCACAAGTTCAAGTGGTTTTTGATACATTTTCTAAACTGGCATAAATATTTGAGGCCTAAAAATGAGAAACTAAAATAATGTGAGCCAAGCCATAGGTAAATTTTCTGTTTAACTTGATTTGAAAATTAAAAGACAAGGCATTTCCTTAATTCCCAAATTAAAATTCTATTTTCACATATTCCTGTCTCAATATGCTGAATAAATACTTATGTTCAGCAGAACCAATATTTTGTCTGAAAGACTACCAAATTTTTTTAGCCAGCCCTAGCTTGGAAATGTCAGACAAAATGACTGATGTGTATCAAAACAGCTTTATTTAAGCCTCATCTCTTTACTGCTTGGTTTCTACTCAGTCTATTGTACCATATAGCAAATTATCTTATGGCTGTGTGTGTCTGGGGCTTGACATTATGCACTCTTTCTGCTGCAGTGTGAACACAACAGGATGGCAGCAGGTTCCCTGAAGAAGGGCACTTCAGGAGAGAATATGGTGTGGAGAAGTAGCTTCAGAGCTACTAAGCACCCAGCACTGACCAGTCTAGGTCACTTTTTGCAGTTGTCTAAGACATTGTCATGTTGGATATTACTTTTTAGGAGATGCTGAGTGTTCTTTAAGCACATAATTTTCTTGACAGTATATACAGATGCATATATCAATACCTCTACATGTGCAGGAGTTTTCCTCAATTTTTGAGGGATAGAAAAAATGGTAAAAGTTTACTTTTTCAGACATGAAATAGTGCAAGTTTTATCTATAGTTGCTTCCATTTTCCTATTTCCTCACAAGTAGGAAAGCTGCAAATACCTTGACATCATCGTGCACTCTATGCCAAAGGCTTCATTAGCTTATGCAGCCATCCTTTGAAGGGTCGAATGTTCATGGCATCCTTTTCCTGTCCTTATTGTAGGAAGTAGGTGAACATCCTTTTCCTTGTTGTTTCCTGTAAAAGTATTACACCAGAGTAGGCAGCTAGTCTGGCTTTTACAAATTGAAGACATGAAACTCTGCAGCTGCCTGCCCTGCCCAAGCTGCAAACTATCCCCACATCCAGTGTCTGTGGTCTTTGTGAAGTCTCCAGTTGAACGTTTGGTTTCTCTAAACCCATAATATGACAAAATGGTGTATTATCTGTAGCTCAGACTTATCCATACATGTGCTCTTCACAGGCCTGAGAATGTTTGGAAAAATCACAAATTTAATCATCCTATTATTTTTATTCTGTCTTTCATTAGGAGGACAATGAGCACTAATTTCAAAATCTCTAGTAACAAAAGCTCTTTGGTTGACTTGAAAGTATTACCCAATAGCACATGCTACTTAACTCCATGGCAATAAGAACACAAGAAAAATGTAATATCATCCCATACTTCAGGACTGAAGCAAATTCATATTACTGTTTGCAAGTGTAAGTAAAAAAAATTCTTAACTTTCTGCTGATCATTTCAAGGAGGCTTAATTGAAGACAGATTATCCACATTGAGGGAGTACAGTAATCTAAGCATCCTCAATCTTTGTTTCTCAAAGTGTATTGCAAAATATCTGGAATTCTGGTGATTTCTTCAAGAAAAAAATCACACTTCTCAGAATGGCAAGCACTCTTTTACCTGCATATATTACTATCTTAATTCATTTTCCCAGTGTTTTTTAATGAATTCTCTAAATATTATAATTTTAAATGATCCAAAATTGGTGCTAATAGTTTCTCACACCAGGATGAAAAAATGCTCTGTAGGGACAATTGAGTCTGTCACTGCATTTGAAACATGTCAGTGAAATTATCAGCTACACCCATGGCAAACTAAAGTGGCCCCATCTCACCTTTTCATCCCCAGTAAAGGGGCAACCACATGTTCTCAGAAAGGAAGCTCCTGTTAGGAGCTCCCTTTTTCAGTCCTTTGAGGTCTCTAGCAAGAGACCTTTAGGAAAAGTCATATATCTCAATAAGTTTATCAAATTTAACCAAGAGGGACTTTTAAATAAATTATAGACACTGTCAATTGGTTAGGAATAGAAGGAAAAAAATTAAAAGTAATGTCATGCATATGATAACGTTCCTAAATTCAAAGCTTTGGAAATCATGTCTATCATACTTGAAAATCAGTGTGTGCACAAGGTATAGCTTCCAGTTTACAGCTTTTTTTTCTTTGAAATCTTAGATATCCCATATTTTTTTTCAGAAAATGTTGGAATTGTGCTGCACAGTAAGCACTTATTTCAAACCCTTACTATAGAACTAAAATGTCACAAAAGGCTAGGTAGGAGGAAATTATGTAAGCTGATAACTGAATTCATTTGAGAATGATGTAGTGCTGTGAAGTAAGTCTAATTGGCACTATGTTCATAGTCACAGAAGAACTGTATGTAGAAGAAACATCTCCTAAACTAAATTCTCATAAGCGTAAGGCTGAGAATGCAAGCACAGTGGTGATTCCAAATCATATTATTCAAGTATGTTAGAATTACAGTGTCTATCCTTTGACAATGTCAGAAAAGTAGAAAATGAAACAGTTGACACAGTCTCAAAGTAATCTTGAAGTCACTGAAATGAAAATCCATCAATTTCCATTTTTCACAGAGATAGAACTTAATAATAACCTAAAAAATGTATTTGTTTTAAAAGTTTGACTTTGCTATATCACCTCCTTTTTTCTTTAGGCGCCTTACCAGTGAGTGATGCCACTGCTCTGGGAAATGGCACTAGAAGAATTATCTACTATACAAGATCAAAGGGCCTCATAAGAGCCACACCAAGAACACCTGCCTGTTACTGAGGCCCTTTTAGAACTTCATGGGGATAGGAATGTGGTCTTTTTTAATCTTGAAAAATATGTAAAAATTTCATCTGCTTTAGATGACTTAAAAAGTCATAAACAGCAGAAGCACAGCAAGCATAGAGGTGTGCCATGGCTGCAAGCTCTAATGATATAAATCCCTTCGTTACAGACAATATTTTTGTTGGATTATAGATAAAGTTCACAAGCTTTGTTTGAGAAATGCAACCTGAAGTCATGACTTTTGATTTCCTAGCACTTTAGTCCTGATAGTCCTGGGGCCTTCTAAGGCATGAAGTGGCAAGGCTTACAGGTCTGTTCATAGTGTTCTCCTTCTTTGGCTACTTCATGAATTCTGTCGGCACATAATAATCTCTGTTTGAGGAAAACACTGGTCAAAATAAAAAGTAACTTCCCTGCAGAATAGAATGAAATAAAAAATTGCATCTTACGTTCACTAGCAAAAGCAACTGCTGACAGTTTTTTTTTCATTGCATAGAATGTTTTGGAGAAATATGTAATAACACAGAGGCAAATCATTTTAGGCAGGTAAATCACATGAATTGAATTCCACCTCTTATTTGTCAACATCTGTATTACTTGTGTTATCTCTAGTCTTTATAGTAAACAAGTTCACTTGAACTGTTTACAATACCTAATTTAACAAGGTTTTGACTGGATTTATTGCACCTGAAGACTGCTGTCAAGGGCATTTGTTTTAGTCTGGCATGATGTGCTTTTCACCCTGGAGTAATTTGGAAGGAGCCTCCTACTACAGAGCTACAGAGAATGGTAACAATGGAGTTATTTTAGGAAAAAAAAAAGTTTGAACTTATTTGTGGTCACTAATGTAAACCAAAACCAGCTACCTCCCAATAAAAATATTTATTGCAGCCTCTTAGATATAAGTTATATTGCTTGATAATTTTTTTTTTTTCTGAACATAAATTTAGTTCAATGACAACAATAGAACCTGGGGGATGGTTCAAAATATCTCTAAAGCATTTGCATTTCAGAAGCAAGCTAGGATTTTTTTTTTATCAGAAGCTTTTAAGAGACACAAATCCATCCATAGTGACACAAAGGGCAGGGAAAAGATTGTGGGTTTTTCTTTTAGCAAGCTGGACTTTTTTATTTCCAAGTATTTCAGTAGTCCAGTTTGTATCACAATAAAAATCCTTCTTTCTTGAATTTGGAAGATCTTGGATGGGGTTTGACTGGTACACTACATAGGAAATTGCTTTGTTGATTCTCCTTAAAACTCTGGCTGACACCTTCATGGCCCATCACATTACAGTAAATGGTAAAGGTCAGTAAATAAGATTACAAGATTACAAGACTCATTATCCTCATGACAATGAGGATTCCAAAGTATATGATTCCTTTACTTCGTTGAATTTACCATCAGTTCATGTAGTGGTAGTTTTGCAAATTTCAGATGACCAGTCGTCATGAAAATGTGTCTATGGTAATGAGATATATGAAGAAACTGACTCTATAAAGGACTCAAAGTAGTGACCACTACATGCCATAAAAGAGTATGCAAGAATTTCTGGTCTGTTATATATCACTTCTCAAAAGTCCTTTAGATAGATAAAAATTCTTCTTCCCTCCATCCTGGGAAAAATATAGCTGACATGGTTTTGTCCAAATACTAGCTTTATTGGGAAATGTAATGCTGGAAATGTATAAGAAATGTAGATCATATGTGGGGCTGAACCATATCTTCTTGCTGTAAAAATAAGCACCTGAAGTCAGCTTCATATCAAGATTTCCATATTAAACTTCCTGTCATCTTACAAACTTAATATAGTCATGTAAAATTTCTGTTTGGAAATGCAGCTAAAATACTGATTTGCTGTAAAAGAATATCTTATCTCCCAGCAGATTTTTTCACAGGCTCATTTGTTTCATTGTTTGGTACTGCATATAGAATGCATTTCAGTACTGGATCAAAGATATGTCTCACTTTGGAACAACAAAAATTATGACCTGAATTTAAGATTGAAAAGTGAATATGAATCAAAAAGGTGTAATGTTTATATGTAGAGAAAATATTTCTATGATTAGCTAATTGTCAAATTTAAGTGAATATGGATGTCAGGGACCAAACAGAATAGTCCAATTTGTAAAATTTTATGCTTCTTAATTTGAAATGCTTTTTAAGTGGTCACTTATTTTAAAACAACAATCAAACAAGAAAATAAGTAAAACTTTTATTAAGAACATAATACTAATTTCAAATGAATTGGAGAAAATATATTCTATTTTATGGCCTATTTTATCCACTCTATCACTTAAAAATCAGAGTAGGTCAGAAAAAAAATCTGTATCAAACCCTTAAAAAGTTCCCTGCTTCTGAAAGGTGAATTTTTTGTTTTGCAGTTATGCATTTTTAATGGTATAATAATATGCAAAAAATCAAAATAAACCCAGGATATTTTGAAAAAAATTCTCAGGAAAATGCAATGCCAAACAGGAAGGTATCAATGTTAAATTTGCCTCTGTCATGTTATGAAGAAAACAGTTTGAAGCCAAAACACCTTGAGATTATAAAGTAAACAACAAGGATTAAAATGTTAATCAGTTACTGTTCTGAAATGAAGCAGGTGGACAAGATCCAAAATAGAAAATAATACTGAAATAACTTTTCATTTATGACATTGAGATAATGTTATTCCTTAATCCTTTTAGACATTTATCCCTAAATTATATCTGCATCTTAGAGTTATCTGCATCTTAGAGTTGTACCTAATGTGCCATAAAAAAATTTTCCTGGGAACAAATACAAAAATATAATAAATATCTGGTGCTGAATTAGAACAAGTGAATCAGAACACTTTGAGAAAGAGAAAAGACAATTTTCTGACAGGACTTTAGGGGCGCTAAGTAATTCAAAAATATATTAAATTACACATAAGAAAATAGCATTGGAGTCAAATGCATCATCAGTGAAATAATATTTTTCTGATTTGATTCTCTCAGTAAGAATGAAGAGATAGAAAGGAGATAAAATTTCATTTTTTTTCAGAAACCAGCCACTGGCTCTCCTTTTGTCACTTGTAACTCCTCTAATTTTTTTTTTTTCAAAATGCACCCTTGGTTTAAATCTTCATCTCCAAATAAAACACATGTTCATTCCTCCATGCTTAAACTTTTCAACTTTCATTGACTGTATTAATTTCATATGAGAACTTTCATTTTACTAAGTAAGATGAAATAGGAATTAAAAATAGCCCTAGAATCTATGTAATTTTGGTTAACTCTTTTCTAACTGATATAGCTTGCATTAGGTCAAGTAGCAACTTGCTTAATCCCCAGACAGAACAGTTTGGTAATTGAAGAGAGCCTCATATCTAATCCAAGCTTTTGTTCAACCTCCAAGAACACTACAGATGTTCCTCTAGGACATCATGCAAACATTATTTTACTCATTTGGCTCTCTCTTTTACAGCGCTTTATATGAGATCACCTTTTCTTTTCTCTTAAAGATTCCATTGATCTTATTTTCCCATATTTTGTTTACAATTCAGTTTGCCATCATGATCTGTTACCTTTGGCTCTGCCCAAGACAGTGAGGAATGGGCAAGAGGAATGACTAGAGTTGACTTTGTTGTATATATATTTTATAGCAAAGTGAATATAGACACAGTCTAAAAGTTCTGATGTTGGAAGTACCATAAAACTGAAGCAAACTTTGTATGATCTACTTCCATCTGCAGTTTAGAAAAGTGAGAAAGCAGTCAGATGAAACACTTTGGAAAAGTTATAAAGACTTAGAGCCTTGTAATTGAGTAAACCAGTTTGCCATGAGAACACTAGTTCAGACTGATATGGGCTTTTAGTTTAGTAAAGGACACTCTAATCATACTCAGTGTTATTTAGAGATATTATATGAAGCAAGATGGTTCATGATGGTATGGTTCATTCAGATATGCCACTGAGCAATTTCAATATGATTTTGCAGATAGTTAACAATAGTCACATTAGAGTGTTTGCAGGGTGAAAATTATACTTTAATATCCAAAGTGCCTAAAGCCCAATCCTAAATGAGATCTAGGTTATACAGACTATCCGATCACTGCAAATTTTTTAAAGACCAGCACAAACCAGCAAACCAAATCATATCCTGCCTTATTTTCATCACTTGCTCTGTGATTTGATTTGTATATAAAAGTAAATTGCTATATTTTCATTACCAATTTTCTGTTCCAGAAGTATTTTTTTTCTGGACAGCGTAATATCAATTTAAGAAACCCTGCCACCAAATCATCAAATATTAGGGCAAAAGAGTCAATTGCCTTTGAAAATTGCACAAGCTCACTATTAGATCTGGCAACAAAATGTTCTGAATACTTATGCAATCCTCCTTTGGGGGCTTCTTTTGTGCCTATAGAAGTAAATAAGGTACAGGCATGTTATCTATAAAAGAGTTAGAAGGCTAGAGCAGATACAATTACCTCTATTGCCTGACGTGCAGATTGAGACTTATTGTAAGCCAACCTTTGGAAAGTTTCCCATCTAACTTAACAGTTTTGGTGTCAGGCACAAATCACTGATAAAAAATTGTTACTCTGTATCTGATGAGAATAATCACTTCTGTAAGGGACAAAGGGTTGGGTTTTTTGGAACATGTTGCTTACCTTTGTCTGCTTTATTTTTCATCAAGCATGACCTATGTCAGCTGAAGAAAACCAATATCCATGCTTAGGAAAGTGTGTGTGCATCTGTAATTCCTTAGTCATGACCTGTAGCTTTTAAAATATGAGAATAAAGGAATAAATAGGTGTTAACATATTCCTCCGTAATTTAAATGGAACTTTGATATTTTAATTAATTTAATAAATTCTTTGTAATCAGAATTTGTTGAGCCAATGACACAAGGTGTTGCTATTTCACACCCTTCCATTCTGAAATGTCATTGACTATATTTTCACTAGCATATAGTATATTTATCATAAGAATGATTTGTGAAGTATATTTGCTGCTGAGAACCTGATGTGATACTGTTATCTAAGAGTTTAATCTCATTATAGGTATTGAATGTCCATGAGGGATTGGAGTGCATTTATCTGTTGAGTATCACCCCCAAATAATCAAGTCAGTGCAGTCTGGGAATCCTTCATGAAGCAAATCACATCAGCAAGTGGGAAAAGTTGGAATATTCCCTTCAAAATCTCGCTTATCTCCAAATGAGCATGCTTAGGCAGAGAAGCATCTTAACTTTATAATACTCATGGTAAATTAATAATCATGGATCATTCCAACAGGCTGGATTCAACACTACTCATTTAACTTTTAAACAAGATAGCTTAGAAAAACTGAATCTATAGGGAAGAAGTAAGAAGATGAGTAACACAGGTAGAGAAATATATGAATAGACATCTGTTTTTTGGGTTTTCGCATTTCTTTACTGTTAAAACAGATAAAATTAAATGCTTATACTTGTTCATGAATCATTTCTCCATAAGAAACATTTGATCATTTACCTTCAAATTTTTGTAAACTACCCAGAAATACATATGACAATAGAATGCCACCAGAAATAATCTGGTAGAAAATAGCAACTGACATTTCCAATCAAGGTTTTTGATATTTTACTTGCCAAATTATTATTCACTAAGACGACTGATGGTTGAGATTACCCTTATGCATGTTTTCACTACTACTACAAAGTGCAAACTTGATAAAAAGTTTTTGCTTCTAGCCCCAGATTTTTAAAAAAGAGAAGAACAATGTTTCTGAGTCTAAAGACCAGGTGTTTCATTTGCTTTACCTCCACACCTGTTCACCTTAGTACTGCTCTGCAGTCTTTCCTTGTTTGCATGAAAACCATATGACCCAAAGCTATATCATAGCATCTCTTCAGGAAACCGCAACACTTACCTTATTTAACCTCATGAAGGAAGCAAGCTTCCTTTTTCCAGGAATCTGTTTTTGTTTGTCTATTCCAACCTCAAGTTTTTTGACAACTCTTCTCATCCCTTGTCTGCTCCAAGAGAGTTTTAAAATACCAAATATTACTTAGATTTGAAACTACTCCACTGTGGTGGGTTGATATTGGCAGACCACCAGGTGCCCACCAAGCCACTCTATGGTACCCCTACTCAGCAGGACAGGACGAAAACAAAATAAAATAGAAAAAACCCTCACAGTTCAAGATGAGAGCAGTTTAATAAATCAAAAGCAAAGACCTTGTTCAGAAACAAAGGAAAAAATTATCCTCTGCTTCACATCTGCATGTGATATCCAGCCAATTCCTGGGAAAAAGAGCTTGAGAACACATAGCTGTTGCTTCAGAAAACATCAAAATAATGAGTGCACACAAGCCCACATCACCCCTTTCCCTTAGCTCACATTACTAAGCAGATGCCACATGGTAAGGAATATCCATTGACAGTAGTCATGTAGTCTTGCCTGTGTCCCCTCCCAAGGTCTTGGCCACCCTCAGCCTGCTGAGGTGAGGGGACAGTGTTGGAGAGACAGCCTTGGTGCTGTGCCAGATGGCTCATCAGTAGCCAAACACTGATGTGTTATCAACATCTTTCCAGCACCAACACCTTTACACTACAGCATTGTGAGGGCTGCTATGAGGAAAATTAACTCCATCTCAACCAGACCAATAGATCCACATACTGACCCATAAAGACTCAGCATCATTCATCACACTCAGAATTTGGCCAGGACAACCTGCAATTTCATGTATGCAAAATATTGTTAAAGCACTGGAGAAGTCAAAACATATTCTTCAAAATGCAGTCATCACTGATGATCTCCAAGAATAAAATGTGAGGAAAGAACCAAGGCATATTACCAAGTATAACAAGGAAAACACGCACTTCTGTACCTATTTTCGAAAAGTTCTCATAGCTTCTTGTCAGAAGCAGTCCAGAAAAGCTATCAGCATGTAGTAGGTTTTGAATTCTTTATCCTGCTTCTCAGAAGAGAGACTTTTCATTGGCTGAGGCTTATTATAATCCTGTGCACATGAGCTAAACATATAAAAATAGAACTACTTTTAGGATTAAAGTTCTCTGCCACAAAGACAAAGATAAGGTTCAGTGTTATAATAAATATTCCTGATGAATGAGACAGCTTTAAGAGTCCTACAATTTAGTTAATAAAACTTCACAATATTTTAATTTTTAAGTTGCAGTTTGAAGACAAAAATTTTGCAACATGCAATTTCTTTTATTTATTCCCTCTACTTTATGGGAAAGCAGTCATCTAAAATAGGAACAAGAACTGAAATAGTTTCTGTGGGTTTCTTAAATTTCTTTTAGATGGCAAGTGAAGATGAGCCTGAAACTAACATTATTTGGAAAATTAGTCATTAATAAACAGGCTAGATGACCTCAAAAAGGTTCCTTACCAGACATATTACCAAATTTATGGCAAATAGCCAAATAACTGAAGAAACACATGCTAGACCTAATGAAGGAATCATGTATCCTTCCCTAAGACCACACTGGTCTGCCAAAGCCATTACAAATTATAATAGGGTAAAACCAGCATGAAATGCCTGTTTTCCACACCTAATTGGAACTTTAGCTATTGTAGAAGAAAATCATCCTATTGTTTCATCTTCCATGTGTTGTTGAGAAGTGGGAGGTGAGGGAGAGAGGGTGTATGAGATTAGTTCTGTCAACAGAGTGTGAATTGGTTGTGCAGCAAATATATGCATTCTATTTACATAAAGATTTCCCACAGAGTGACTGCTCAAGTCAACTCTGTAGCACCTGTAGAAGCTATGAAGGCAAGATGTAGGTAGTAGTGTGTCAAAATTTGAATAAATTTGATAATAACTGCTACCACCAAGATTTTTTGATACACTGACAAAACATTGCATTTGTTACACCTAAGGCTGTACTTTTTTCACAGAAAAGTATGCAGCATGACACAGTGAGCAGAATCTGAGCCGAAATTGTTATAATGCTAAAGCTAGGAGTAGACATGAAAGATTTTGCTCCCTGTTGAGGCTACATATGTTTCAGTACAACAAAATCCTTCAGGATTGTTCTCTGACACTGAGGTTACCTTGAATACTTTCACCCACACTCATATATTTCAATTCAGTCATCCTTGCAAAAGGTCATGGTCTTGTTCTAGTTCACAGTTCATTCATTTGGGAAAGAGTTAACTGATTAGGGCCAAGTAGATGATAGCTGAGCAATTTTATGTTATAGAAAAAATGTGACAGTTTTTGATTAAAAATGTCACTCCCATAAAGGAAAATTATGGAGACAATATGTTTCAAACCCACAAATGTTAGGGAAACACACGCTGAAGTAAGCTTGCATCCATACTTTCTGCAGTTGCATCTATCTAGAGAAGTACACAATTTCCTGATGTGAAAATTATTTTCAAGTTATTAAGACAGAGCTGTAAGATAATTTTATTTCTGAACAACTGCCCACATACTGTTTGAGTCACTTAAATCGTACTTTTATAGTCAGATAAGGCTCCCTCCTCAGGCTGCTCAGGGTCTGACACTGATGATTTTGGTCCAAATCCTACCTTGATTGAGCAGTCTTATAAGCAGAATTTCCAGAAATTGCTACATGTGCTAGGTAGCCCCAGTGAAGCAAAGACAATCCAAATCAATATATTATCTTTGCTTCAGAAAAAAAAGGAAGAGAAAACATACACTGGACTCAGGAAGTATTGCTGTCTACTTGTAAATTTTCTGATCATAGCATCATCAGTGATATTTGAAGTCAATAATTTTTTCCAGTAGGTTTAGACAAATGTATATTCGTTATAAAAAAAAAAAATCAAGCTAAGGCTGGTAGATTGAATTAACAGGTTGCCTGTTTCATCATAAATCTTGCTGTTTATCCATTTAGAATGATCTCACAGTCAAAAGAGTTTATTCAATTATAAGCAATTTAATTGTATTAGAGTCTTTATTTATTTATTTTTGTTAATATAAGTCTAAAAGTAATTGTGACTCTCTTCATGTTTTCTTCCCAGGTCCCCTAGAACTGGATCAGACCTGGGGTATTGCATAAGTAAATAAATTGTTTCCCTTCTTGCACCTAAAGGAAATCTACAACCAGAAAAACTAATTTAAACCTACTTCCTTTAAACCTAATTAAATTCAGAGAATTGGATGTTTTTAAAGTACAAACAGAGTTAGGACTTTTCAAATACATGAAAGTGTTTCTCTTTCCTTGGTATTATGACATCAATAGAGATCACCTGAATTCTCATTTCAGTAGAGTAGCCTTGCCACATATCCAGACTAAAATGTCAACATACATGAGGAATATACTTAATATTATAAAAAAAGAAGGCAAAATATTCTAGAGTATACCCCTCCCAAAAAAAGTTACTAATTTGCTTTCATGTGAAACACAAAGAAATAAAAAGAAGAATTATATATAAGAAATATTATCTGAAGATAATAATCTTAATTTTATCAATCTTCATCAATCTCAGAAAGGTTTTCTCTGAAAATATACTCCTGTCTTAGAAATGTTTCAGATTTCTTGAGTAAGCTAGAGCTACTCAAAGGAATACTCTTTAGGTCTGACCTCATGCATACTGAGTCTTTTGGGTGAAATCAGTTTTCCTCTGCTGATGAATTCATAAACATTTTACCTCATACACAAGTAATTAAGATAATAAGTGTCATGTTTATGATCTAATAGATCAGAGGTAATGCAAGAAGCTAGTATGAATAATGAAAGAACAAACTAATAATCTAATGATGACATTCTTTACCTATATCACCATGATACTGAGCATCTCAAAAGCTGTCTCACTGACAGATTTGCCATGACCTATCTTGTTTCTTTCGCCATTCTATAGGAAGCTACATGCTAATGCAAGTGAGTAAGTATGGACCCATGTTTGGTTAATCCAGAGAGAACAACGAGGCAGATTGACAAAAGGACTCCAGCTTTCAGACAGTCAATGTCTCATTTTTAACAGCAAATATTTCATCAGTGGAAAATATATAGACCTGAGTTAGCACAGTGCTGTTGAGAGCATAAGATCCTTATATGATCGCTAGTCATTGTTTCCATTGATTCATTACTGGCAAATACATGTATCAGTCCATTGCTGTTTCAGTCAAAAGAAAACCACTGCCATTCAGAGCAAGGTCTGATCTGGAGACTCCATCACATCATATGTCTGTAGACTTTTTTTAATTAGTACTTTTAGACAGTATGACACAAATGTACAACATACATACAGTTGCAGAAAATATAGCAATTTTGCTAATCAAGCACTTGAGGAAAATGTTCTATAGTCTGTAAGACTGCTGAGGTGGAATGTTTTCAATAGTATTTTATATTATTGTTGGCAGCTGTAAAACATGCAGCCTTTTAGAGAGGACCATCATCTCCCTTTTACTATTTAAACTGCTCAAGTACAAGGAAGGAAATGAAAGAGATGGAAGAGTGTCACTGATGAAATGAGCATTCCCTGAAAGGATCCTTTCTGTGATAAATTCACAAGTATGCGCACTGTACAGACCAGCTTATATTTTCAAGTCAGAAAACCAAAGATGATATGAGGAATTCAATGTGTTTTAGTGTGAGAAAGTGGATAACTAGTGTTGTACTTTTCCAGAAGATATTTTTAAAATATTGTCTAGCTTAATGCTGCTTTTTTTCCCTAAGAAATTTTAATATGAGGAATAAATAATGGAGAAAGCATATATAGTTCTACAGGGCTACAGTTTCTGCAATTATGAGTAAAAGTACCCTATACTTTTATAAGCATAATTAAAAAATAAAAAAAAAAGAAGTCCTGAGTGGGAAGGTGAAAACTCAGAGCTAGAGAGAAAGCTATTCAACTTTTATTAGGAGTTTCAAAATAAAAGCAAGTTTATTAAAATAATCCTAGTATCTATGGAGCTTCTCAGGTATTCAGCAACCACAGTAATTTAATCAATACTACTGAGAAAAATAAGTGGAGTTTATTCAATACATGCTGCCCATGTAATTAGAAAAGGTTAATCAACTTTACTACATGGTAAGACAGACAGAACAAGGTATTTGGATGAAAGCAGGTCTTTATAACTTCAAAAAGCTGCCTCTTAGGGAAACTTAGAGATTCCAAATTTATAAAATTAACTTTTTGCTAAAAATATTATCCCACGACTATGTGCAAATGGAGCAAATTTTCCAAACGATTTTGTATGGAGTATGCATTCTGTTATTCTAACCACTTGTTTATCTATAATCACTTGCTATTTTCTCATGAAAAGTTTTTCTAACATTCTTTTTTTATTGACTACTCAAGTTTAGTAAATGACACTTCAAATAAATAAATAAATAATTCTTTTTATTCTGTGCGTGATTGAAAAAAATAGCATCAGCTCTAGCAGTGAGGACCTTGTGTGAATTCATTATGACTAGATGAAAAATTGCACAGAAGGCAAATTATGAAAATAATTGAGATCTATTATAATAAAGTAGGATAAATATCCTAGAATTGTTCTAGAATTTTATAAGCAAAATATACGTATTATAAAGCTTGAAGTGCTCCCTAAATGTATCTCTCTAAATCACAAGCCACATCTGGAGAATAAAAAGCATATGGATCATATTATTCTTCACTTAAACTTATTAAAAATAATTCTAATATCCTGGTTTAGAAATTTTAAAAATAAAATACCAAAATAAAGACAAAAAAAAGTTTTTTATTGGTAAAATCCTCATGGTATATTGCATGCAATAATTGCTTCTGGTAAAATCTGACAAGTTGTTTTGATTGCTGAAATTCCACTGCAATAAATTCAATTTAAAATCATATTATCTTTTTTCTTGAGAGGGCAATGTCTATATTCTAGCATCGAAGTACTTAGGTATTAAATAAATATTTTACCACCTAAATTATAGAACTTCATCCTAACTTGAAATTGGTACAGTGTTCTGAGCAATACCAAACAAAATCTCTAGACAACTGATTTATGTCTTAGGCAAAATGAAAGTATTGAAGTTTTTCCTGTCTATATTTAATTTTATATTAACTCAAATGTGCAGCATTTTTTTTTTTATAAGGTGAAACCAAGCTCCTAGAGCAGGTTAATCGATTTTGCCTTAAGGAAAACAATAAATATTCAATGAGAATTCAAAACTTTGGTATTTTGACTCATGTCTATCTTTTGGTAAAGACCCCTTCCACACAAATTTTCTTTTGGTCTTCTGATTTTGAGATTCATAATGGCTTAGATCACTAATAAATTGATGTTGAAGACAACCAACGCTGTGAAAGGAAACCTTTCCTTACAAGAAGTCATATTAATTAAAAAATATACATGCCAAAGAAGTGGGAGTAGGAAATGGTTAATTAAAAGTAATACCATTTTTCTTTTTTTAAATGGACAAAGTAACAGCTGGCTACAACAGCTGCCAGAGTTCTGGTTTTTGGACAGATGTGTTTTCCATGCAATTTTTAGTTCACAAAGACCAGATGCTTCCTGTGATTGCTTGAAACATTTTCTCCATATACACTATTCTGTGATTTTCTTTGAGCTAAGGCTATAGTTCTGAATTTTCATTGTGTTTATAAAGTTGTAAGGCAAGACAAGAGATATTAGGTTCAAAATGGGATTCACTTTGACATCACACTGCTACTTTTGATGTATTTTCAATTAGTCTCAAAGGTAAAATTATCACACATGGCACTGTACTTGCACGTATATAACGTGTACATACATAGATAAGGTAAAGATATAAAAATCAATGTTTCATGTAAACGCTTCTTAAAATTTAGATATTAATTTGCTTTAGAAAGGTCCAAGGTTCCTGGTTTCAGTCATGTTGAGGAAAATTTGAGTATATCTTTTTGCTCTCATGAAGGTTGGACTACTTCCTAGAATTGTACTGGAAAACTGGAAAAGAAAACAAACTACAGGATTGAGTTCTAAAATTTTCTGGACCTAATCTTGATCTTATGAAATGCTGAGCATGCTGTCACTGATCCAAGAAAATAATTAGGCCCAGCAATTACAACGACTGTTTAGCCTCAAGGATGAGAGACATGTCTCCTTGGATTCAGCTGGACAGTTCCAATGTTTTGCTCTGAGTCCAAAAGTAGTTGCTCTGCTGGAAAGAGTTCAGAGCACCCAGCATATTGTTAGATAGACACTTAAATGAACCACAGATTGATCTTGTCCTCATGTTTAGGGCTTTGCAACTTGTTATTTTTCAGCATAGGCTGAAGTGATGACAGACAATTAAAGAGGGGTAATTGCAATGAACTCTCATATTTCATATGTGATGGGACATAAGGAGAAGCTGGGTTCCCAAAGTTTGTTGCCAGAGCCCTGGTATAGAGGTAGTTAAGACAAAAAATGTCAGACCACACCCTTCTCAGTGAGAACAGCGCATCCATATAAAATTATTTTGGCTGTGCTGAAAGAAGAATTAAGCACAATCTTTTGCCTACATAGCAAAGGAAATAAAGATTAAACAATTTAATCTTTATGATTTTATGTGTATGTTTTATTTAATTACTCATTCTGTTCAAGAAATTTATAGCATGTATGTCCTCAACTATTAATAATGTCTTATCTCTCTGGTCAAGGAGTAGAATAAGAATAACAGAGAATAATTAAAATACATCAGATTTTAAATATTTAATGGCCATACCCGATGAAGAATACCTGATTCACACTGTTTTCAGAGAAAGACTTTTACACTACTAAAGTAATGGAGCCAATTAATCTTTGTATGGAAAATATATATAAGTTTCTTAGCTTGTCCTCAAGCTACTTTTATTTCTACTGTTTTCATGTACTTTGTCAATTATTAAATGTATTGTAATATATATGCCTGAATTGTATCCCTGTGACCGATATATTGCATACTAATTTTTTCATTTCCTGTTGTCTCCTAGAGGAAACTGTTTATGTGTTTTGTGCCTTCTACTGTCTTTATAGCTTGAAGGAATGGTGTGTCTTATATTTTTAGTCAATTTTTTTGTGTTTCTTGGGGTCTCAAGAATAATATCCAATGTCTATTTAGTCAGTCTGCTGACGCTGATTGGGGACAGAATCAGACAGAGTGCAAAAAAGCAGATTCCTAGCAATAGTCATGAAAAAAATTCTGGCTTCCCCCATAGCAGCTTAATTCTGGCCTTAAAAAAATTAAAAATTAATTAAAATTCTGAAAGTCTATATTTTAAAGCTCCTCAAAAATTATGTTCTGCTTCCAGTTCTCTTGCTGCTTTTCATTGCCCTAACTCAAACTTACAGTCCTTGGATATATAAAAACACTTTTTGATATAATACCACTTTTTGGTTCTTCCTTTTTTTAAAATTTTAATGTGAAAGCATATCCAGGTGTTAGGTATGTACTGAGGAACAAAGGATTTATGATCTTTGAATTTTCCTCAGTGACCTTTGTCAAGAGACTTGTTATGCATAATAAGGTCTCCTGGTTAAACCTCTCTATCATTATACCCAACAGTTTTTGTGACACCTCATTTGGATAGTTCCTGGGAATTTCTTTCACCTCTGTCTTCATTGATATCTGCTCTTCTTTCCAAATTAGTCTAAGGATCATTCCTCGAGCTTCTATTAGAAGTCTTGAGTTGGATTGAACATTTTTCATCTGGTTCTGCAGACAATGTTGTATCATAGCTAATACTTCATACATTGAAAGAACTAGGTAGAAAGTACTTTAGTTACTTTTGCAGAAAGTGCCATTTTTCATAAAAATTCACAAGGCCAAATTAGAAAATAAATAAAAAAAGAGGAAATACTTCTGCTTAAATAAGTAGTATAAGATAAATGTTTTTAAGATAACCTTGTGTCAAGAATTCAGTGTTTCAAAAGCACAATTCTTTCCCCTCAGTTCCTCTCCTGGTTAGACTGTACTGCATAATGAGACAGATTTAAACTCTCTAGAGACACTGATTCACATAAAAGAATTTAATGATGAGATAGCCACGTTATAAGAAGCAGCAAATCAATAACAAATTTAAATATATGTTGGGGGTTTTTTTGGTTTTGTTTTCTTTCTTTATGTTTTGTTTTGTTTTCATTTACTTTTTTTTGTGGTTTATTTTTTTTTCTTTAAGAAAACCTTTTAATTAGTTTCTATTTATGCATTTTTATAGTGCACATATTTATCCTTATGCATCTAAGAATGCAAGTATAGTGAAAACGTTATTTAATCATAATGGCACCTTGATTGGAGTACAGAACTAAAAACTCGTTTAGGGATCCAAAGAATTTAAGAAAGTGGCATTTAATTTTCAAGTAGTTAAGTAAAGCAATCTAATTACTTTTTCATATCTGACTAATGACAGTAATAAATAGTGGAAGACTGGCAACTCTAGGAACCACAAGCATTGGTCAGATACTAGAATCCAAATAATGGGAGCAAAGGTAAATCCACAAATTTTTGTTAGAAGTTACTGCAGTTTTAATATGATTTTCTAAAATAAAAAAGTACTTTTATTATGTAAATTTTCTGTTCTTATATGCTTTGTTCTTTTTGTAAACAGAACCAGCACCAGAAAATGGAGAAATTTGTGTGCATTTAGAGGAATGAAGGAGTTACAAATCGTATCATTAGTGCTTTTACTTGTAAGTAGGGTCAGTGGTAATTTGAAAATTGCTAAAGGAGTTATAGACATTTCATTAACTTCAGTTAGGACTATTTCCATGGTACAAACTAGTTGATTCTGCAAATATCTCAGTCCTTCCACCATTCAAGTTTTCCTTTTCACTTTTCATATATCCGTCCTTGATTGCTTTTTTCTTTTCTAGTTTTCTTCTTTCCTTTATCTTTTAGTGTATTAACTGAGAAGAGTTTATTAGACAAGATTAGTTAAATATATTTTGTCTTAAGATGTCTGACTGTTCTCTGTACTTGAATTGCAACATGCAATTCAACTCTATCTTCTTACAGCACACATTGATGGATTTTACAAGCCCTAAAGAGCATTGAACCAGTAGGTTAATGTTCCCACAGACACAGAACATTAGATTAATGTTTCAAAAAGCATTACCTACCATTTGGTGTGCTCAGACAGCCATGTGTACATAAATTGGTAACTAGTATTTGGCTCAATTTATGTGAAGTAATCAAAACTGGCACATTCAATCCATTTCCTGGCAACTACAATGACTCATTAGTAAATGGTCTGCCTATAAGCACTCCAAAAGCATGGCTTCTTCCCAAAATTGTTTGCATTACCTGGATTACCTTTAAACTTCAATAGGTATTTCATAAAATACTAAGAAATGGAGTCAGGTTTATTAAGTTAATCATATGATAGCACACTTTTATGGATGCATAGTTCAGGGGGACAAATGAATGACTCAATTTATGCAATCTCAGAGAAAAAAAGGGTAGTTCATACAATGTTCTTCCATAAATCTAGAAACCTCTTTCTCTGATAGAATATACATATAATAAAATTGTTCTTTGCTACACTTCCACCTGAAGAGGACTGATAGACATTGATCAGGACACTGATCCCCAGTAGGTTAAAAACTCTGATAAACTTCACTGTCTTAGGAAACATTGTTCCTAAGTGTCAGAGGATTTAATTCTCTGACACTTCATCCTTCACCACAACAAGCTTATACACTGAAAGCAGAATTTATTTGCTCTGTATACTTAGATTGAGTTAGAATAATGCTCAATGGTATGAAGTAACTGTGGAAAATTGGAGGGATTGCAAATAATTAAAGAAAGTGGCCATCAATTATGTAAGGTATATATGTTAAGACAGCCTATTCAAACACCCTGAAATTACTCCTCAACTGAAGTTTCCCAAATTTTTATCACAATAATATATCAAATCTAGACTTTTTTACACTTATATCTATTTAACTATAGCTATAACTATAAACAGTCTATAATACACAGTCTATAACTATAAACAGTCTATAATACACATAACATTTTTAAAATTTATACCTATCATCCAAAGCTTATCATTTACTTTGTTTTTTTCTTATTTTTCAGGGTAAGAAAGAGAGAGGAAATCTACTCTTTTGCCCTAGGTTCTAATAAGAACCTTGTGTTGCCTTCTGGGAGGGAGTGCTGCTCCTTGATGGGCTTGGAATCATGCTCTGGCATTGACTGGGAGAGTACATGTGGCCCTGGGCCAAGCATGGGCAGGAACTGTGCACTCAAACAACAGTGGGTTATTTGCACTATGCTAATAGTGATGTCAGTCAGTGCTACTAAGGCATACAGCTACTTGTGTGCAAGTGTTCAAGGCACTTTCCTGGCCCTGATTAGCTTACTAGGCACCCATAATAAACACAGTCAGATATTGGTGTCTGTTTAATTGCTTGCTTGTTTGTGTGTTTTGCTCTTAGATACCAGTGGAGCAACAAATTCTAGACCATTTCAACCTGGCCTTAAACAGAAGATGATGTACTTACACACAGAAAGACTAAATGAGAGAAAGGATAATTCATGACATTGCATGCTTGTGTTTGGGCTTAGAACGTTTTTAATAATTCCCCAGCTCATCAGACCTTCTGTGAGACTACCAAATCACTTGGCTTCTCTGTGTTTCTGTTCCACACCTGCAAAGCTGTACTTTCCATTGCTCCCAGGAGTCCTGTTAAAATTATAAGGCTGGCTGACTTTCTGACAATTGCAACTCTGTCACAGTGCACAAATAAATAGGCAGTGATTGTTCCTAGCTCTGATTGTTAGAACAAATTTAGTCTATAACTGTCTTGATTATTCTGGAGTTCAGTAGTTATTGCCATAGCAACCTGTTTTAATAACTTCCAAAGTGCAGAAAATACACTAGAATTAGGTTAATTCTGTGGTTAGGCACTGTACATAATGCCACTATCTGGATCCCCATAGAGACCACAAGGAATGCACATTCTAAACAGGAGCTTAATCAACAGATCAAAGCATCCTACTTACTAATGAATGAAGATTTCTTTGTCTTTTTCTACAAAATGCTTTTATTATCTGAAACTTTTATTTAAAAGGAGATTATTCATGTTAAACTATGATATCTTAGTGAAGCAGTACTGTGTACAGAAACTTTTGGCGTTAACTGTCCTCTCTGTGGAAAATATTATGCTCCTGGATTAAAAAGTAGATTATTCTTTTTCTACACCTTTATGTCCCACCAAATACCAGAGCACTGGAAGAACATGTTCTTTCTGACAATGCTTTAAAAATTTTGCTCATTTACAAAAGGTTAAATTCTTCCATTTCAGCTTTCTTTTTACTGGAGTAGACTTCCTGATAATTGTTTTTTTTTTAAGCCTTTATCTTTTCATTTTGGATCACTGATATTTAAGTCACAAATAGTAATGTATCTGCAACAAATAAGTAATAAGTCACAAATAAGTAATATATTGGGAAGAATTACTTTGATGATTACCTACCATGAGAAATAGACAAAAAATCTCATTTGTTTTCAGTAGATGTCTTTTAAGAATAAGGCAGTAAGACATTTGTAATATAGCACAGTTATTGATTTTCGTGTGAGTTCCATCAAGGTGATTTTACAAGGAAGTAAATATTGCTATGCAGGTCTCCTGAGAGTTGTTGCTTTCAATTCAAAAGTTTGTAGATGATTTTGATTTTTGAACTTTGATGTTCAAACACAGACTGGGAAGAGAAATAGCAGTGTGGGGAGGAAACCCAGAACTGAGTATGAAATACTGGGTTCAATAAAATACAGATATTGAATTATTTTTCAGTAGTAACAGTAACATGTTTAAATGTTAATATTCATCCATCAGAAATACAAACACATATACTGCAGTCACTGGTGTTACTTGAATTTCTTTAAAAATATGCAAAAATTTCCAAGAATAGTCCAGCTGCTGAGGAGAAGGACATCTCTGTACCTGTACCTCTGGCTCATCACAGTGTTTAAATGACACCAAGCACTCAGAGGACAAATCTTGATTTTTGAATCTGTGACCAGGAGGCTAGGTATGCTAGAGAAGGCTAAGACATAAAAGCAGTCATTTTTACACTGACTGCTTCCCATAAAGAAGTGCATCTTCTCTTTTCTTAAATTTGGGCTGAGTTTGCTACTTCAAGGTGCAATTATGAAATCATATTTTTTCTTCTAGTGAGCTTAATCAAGATTTGCATGAAAATACAAGCTTGACAAGCCAGAACAATGCAAAAATTTCCTAAGCTAGTGCACCACCCACTGAGAATATTGTTGTATATCTGAATCAGACATGAGTCAACATCTAACAATTATTTAGAAGGGGATAAGGTAGCATAATGCAAAACAAAGTTCTTTATTTTCAGTAACTACAGAATTAAAAACAATATTTTAGATAATAATTTCCTTTTCACTTTCTTGTATGATCCCAAGGACTAAGAGATGCAGTGCAATTTTTGTTTATTCTTAATTTCTATCATCAAGCTTAGATGAGCCAACACAATTCACATCATCAGTCAACAATGACCTTGAGGTTTTGTTGCCTCACCCATAGACCTAGGCAGGTGTAGACTAGAATGTTTGTTCTTACCTTTAAAAACACTTCAGGAGGTGATATTGGGCAATTACTGTGACTCTGGCCTGTCCACTGAACTTGTAATCTGCCACCTATCATGAATAAAGAAGAAATACTTCTGCTTCTTCTTAAAATCAGCTCTAACAGTCAGTTTTGGTGCTTTCATAAACGTTTTTTGAAAATGTGTTTGGATCAAGATTTGATTCAGAACAGCTCCTGAAAGAAACAGGAATAGGAAATGAAAGCGTTGATGTGTATTCATAGAACTCAAAAGCTTTTAAATCCTTTCCTACTTTTCATTCTTTCCAAGTACAGACAGGAAGGTAAATGCTTCAAACAACTTTCCCTCTCCTCTGAAGGTGATAAAAAGTTCATATTCATGCTGAGTTGTACCTGTGTTGAAGTTTTGAGCTGAATGTTATCTTATTGTTCCCCACAGATTAGGGAACATACCAATATAACTCTAATATTAATAAACATCTGTTGCCATGACATTTTATCTTTGGCTATGGTACCAAAGATAAAATTAAAAATTAAAAAATTAGGACTTATATAGATGTAAAAAATTATGCTTTCAAAACTAATTTTGATGCAGGTTGTCTGATAAAGCTCTTTGCTTATTTTCTTAGATCCACATATTCTATACTTGAGAATTGTTGACTTGCAGAGTGAGAATATATTAAAATATTTTCTATACTTCTTTTTGAAATAAGTTTTTTTTCTAATACTAGCAATATTTAGGTTATTGCTATGCAGAAAAAAACCCAGAAGTAATGATCACTGGACAGGCGATTAATTCATATGTAAGCAATAGGCTCAAATCCTAAGAAAAATTTGATGAACAAAATCAAGGTAATACATCAAGTAATTTTAAGGACAGACAAGTATGACTTTTTTTTAATTTATTTTAAAACTAGGCTGAACAACAGTTGAAAGAGACCAAAGAAAGGAGAAGTGAAAATTATCAGTTTGTTACTTAGGAGGTTAGAAACAGAGAAAAGTATTTTGCAAAATAAACAGATGAAAGTTGATCAGTGATGCATGCTTCAGGAAATATGAAGACCAAATAAAACAAGAACAGGAAAGAGGCACCAAAGTCTTCAGAACAAAGGATATTGTTACAGGAGACAACCAAGGTAGCTTGTTTGGCTAAACCTATCAGTACTGAAGTGACTAGAATGTGTAATACGTATGTATAATGCATATAAAAATATGCAAAATATATGCAATATAAGCATGCAAATATGTATATTCCATATAAAAATATGTGAGACATGCTTAAAAGCTGCAAAAAGAACACAAAAAGAAAGCTATTTAATATTTTCTAAGAGAAAACAAAAAGCAAGATTTATCTCAACATTTTTAAGGATGGAATCCAATTTTGGAAAGCTGTCTTACAACATTCTCTAGCAGAATGAGAGATAGGGAGAAAACAGCTGATTTTTAAGAAGAAGCTTGGTGTGTTTATGACATGACCATATGACATGGTACCCTGACATGAGAGTGTGCTAGGCACAATGACCTCTTGTAGCTCTCTGAGATTTTGACCTCCTAATGCTGCTAAGCAACATATTCTGGCATGATTATGATTCATGGTCACTTTGAATTTGAATGGTCAATTGCCAGACATAACCTCAAGATTCAGTAAACACATTTTGTATGAATGTCACCCATCTAATATATGTAACTCAGCAAAACTGTTGAAAGGAAGTAATAATAAAAGCAGAATACAAAGGTCTTAAAACACAATTAAAGCCTCTGTATATGCTATTTCTACAGCATAATACTAATATAAAATTTATATATAAAATAGACACGTTTAAAGTCCTAAGTACCTGCCATATGCATTATTTGCAGAAAAAAAAATAGCAAAGGACAATGTAGTCCCATATAAGTCTTAATTTTTCTGGTCATCTCGAAGGCAATTTGTCTCAAGCAAGGTCATGTCCTTGTCTGAAGGTAGTACCACTGTCTGGCATTAGAGAGAACAAAAAACCCCCAGTCCCTGAAGTTTCTTCCCAAGAGTAAATGCTATTTTTAATTGGTGAAAAATAGAGCATACTAATTCCATCAAATCCGTGAATGAGTTACATATGTGACTATGTTCACTTGATTAGGCTATTGCTTATGAAGACAATTTTGGGAATGGAAATTTATAAAAAAGCATCTAAGGAAATTTTGTCAGGACAGCACTATGTACAGAGCAAAATCTGGAGGAATTATAGTCTCCTACCCTTGGAAAGCTTTTTATGTCAGTTTTTAAAAATTCATAAAAAGCTGAAGAGCTTCAAAAACCCTCAACTTTTTCTTAAAAACAACAACAACAAAAAAATAGTATTCCTCCATCAGAAATTGCTAAGAATTGAGAAATTATCTGTTCCACTACTTGTAATTAAAGTAAATACTGGAGATTGTGTTTCAGGACTTTTTGGTAAGGGAATAAAGATAAGATTTCTTTCATTTAAATAGAAAAAAGTAATGGGCATAGGTTAAATTTAAAAAATCCATCAAGAAAAAAATCAAATCAAAACAATATCAAATAAAACCAAAGCACAACAAAACATAACCTCCTTAATAAAACAACATCAAATAAATATAAAATTCTCCCTGAAACACAAGAAGACACTATTTTACCATGAGGTTGATTAAAACTGGCACAAGTTATCCTGAGATGCTGTAGAAATTCCCTTCTTGCAGATATTCAAAAGCTATTTGAATTTGCTCAAGGGAACCTATTCTAAGCAGCCCTTTAGCAGGAGGGTTGGACAAGATAATCTCAAGAAGTCCCTGCCAGCCTTAACAATTTTGTCATTATTGTGTCTGTAATAACTCTGTACAGTTTTCTCAGATATCCAGATTGACATTTGCTTGTCTAAATCTTTTGTTTAAAGAGTAGCATGAGGATAAAGTTTGAAATTTTCAGCATACTTTTGGTTAGATTCAGAATAAGTCCTATTTTTCACTTACTAATACCATGCAAAAAGACCATATGAGCAAAAGTTTTATCCTTTATGTCAGTGATATTAGGAAAAAACCCATACCAACAAAAAATGAGGAGAGACAATGTAAGTCAATTAAAAATACTTCTAGAAGTATAATACAATAGCATAGAACAAGCCATAGTGTCAGCTTATTTCTTCCTTCAACTAATTTGAGGTGCTATGTTTTCTGGTTTCTGAGCAACTCAGTCTCTAAGCTGGCTGCTTAAGTTAATGTGCAAATGGCTATTCATGCTTCAGTGATTCTATATCAGCTTTTACTGAAGGTTGTTTTCAGAACTATTTTTACTATGTTTGCTGACTGATTAATATTTCACTTCTTAGCAGCAATTGAAAGAAAACTTGAGATGATAAAACAAATTAAACAGTAAGCCTTCACCATACTTGGATTGCTGCCCAAGACTTATATAAGTCAAACCAAAGATCAACATATGTGGCAAACTTTATCAGCAAGATAAGTGAGCGTGTTGTGGAAAGAACTTTATTTTAAGTAAATGCCAAGATTTTTATTCATAAGCACAAAATCCCAATAACAGTGTAAGAAGATTTTTTAAGAGCAACATCTATAAAATCAACCATAGATTCAGAAGAAGTTCTGCATTTATAACAGTGCACAGGCTTGCTTTCTTTAACAAACCCAGAAGTTCATAAGAATATGCTTCAAAAGTACTGCTTGCTGCACTGACTGATCTTCACAATAGTGAGCTCTTGAATTTCCAAGTGTTGGGTCTCTGGATCCAAATTTAAAGGCAATGCTTACTTTGGTGAACAATAGGTGAACCATATCAGACACAAACAGGCAAGTCTGCTTCCATTCACAAGGCTTTGGGTGGCTCACTTCATTAAAATATGCAATTATATTGCATCATTTAAAATGCAGAGCAGGATGTAGCTCTAATTTGAATAGGATAAGGAGGGAAGGGTCTTGTGGGTAGAGTTCATTATGTGATTAGTAGCATTCAGTCATTCTGGGCAGTTGCCCCAAAGGGAAAGAAGAAAATCTAGTAGCTGCTTGGAGGTTTTGTCCCCCAGTAAATCACAACATAAGCATTGATTCTTACTAAAAAAGGCTCAAATGACTAAACTAGTAGCTACACAGACAAAAAAAAGGTACACATATGCTATAAAACCCACATATTGACAAATGCAATATCACTTGAGCTATATATTGATATAGATTATGTCGATGCATAATATATACGTGTATAAATTTAGAAGCAAGCATATAAAAGACTGCAGATGAAGATATATATATGATTTTGAATTACTGTTTCTCTCATACCTGCATTAACAAAACTCTCTTTAGAGGAAGAAAATATATCTTTTCCTCAAAAGTAAGAATGGTGAAATGTCCATAGAACCGATCGAAAGTTCAGGTTCAGACCACTGGCAATCATGCATCAGCTTATTTGTCACACTGATATTTATACTAACTATATTATTACTGATATTCTGAACCTTATCTATGTCTGAGATGATGGACTAAACTGTTCTCTGTGAGGATGAGTATATCAAAGCAGTAATTATTATACAAATCATTCTAGAGTTATCCTTCAAATGAGAAAGGCATTGATAAATTGGTTTATAGAAACATTTTACTTTTTTAATTCAGAGGAAGGAAAGAAGAGCTAATACCAAGAAAATATCTGTGGAGTGGGTCTTTTGCTCTTTGAAGGATGTGATTCAACTTTCTTTAACTAAATCAATAAAAATTTATAGTTTGGACACAGTTTAAATAGTCACAGTTGAAACTAACATCCTGAAAATCCCTGTTATTCTGACACTGAGCCCTGGAGGAAACTCAAGTCTTTAGAAGATGCAGATTTTTGTCTGAAAATTTCTCAGGCTCCTGAAGTTTTGCTTCTCTAAGTGCCCGGAAATGCTCTGGTTTTTTTAGAGTTCAAGAGACAGGGCAAATTTCCCATTAATACCTTACAAGTATCCCAGTCTGGACTGCTCCTTACCTTTGGAGGTCTGCTCCTGCTGAAACCTAGCCACCATAAAGAAACAGGGAAGAAACATTAAGCCAGAAAAAAAGAAAGGAAAATAGAGACAGAAGCTCTCACATACAGATGAGAAAATGATAACTTGCAATTCTGGTAGAAACCTAGTTTCAGTGACACTGAAGTGTAGGGCAAGTCAAAGCAGGAATCAGAGACTGATCTCATACTTTCTAACACTGTGCTACAGAGTCCCACTATTTGACTGAATGACTTCCAAGGCTGAAGGCACATTTTTACCCCCAGTATTCCATACTAACTAGCTCAGATGAAGACTTTGGGCACTGTATCTACGTGCTTAACTTTTCCTGAGTCCAGTATAAAGACTTGGTGTAAGGTTTCAGGCTCATCTTCAGGGACAGACATAAGGAAGCAGGCATTTTGGTACATCCTGGGATTTCTACAGGGATTGAGACCTTTTGGATCTAATTAATAAGGAAAAGTACCATTTTTATACTGTATGCTTAATATAATAGACAGGCTATGAGGCACAACTCAAATGCCCAAATTTATGCAAGTGATCTGAGACACATCTTGACCTGCTATCCAAACTGTCTTGATTTTTTTGTTGTCATTTTTAAAATAAAACAATTAGACAGAATAAAGAAACTGTGCCTATTCCTCTGATGATTTACTATCATTACATTCAAAAGAAATATATTACTGGACTACATTTTAAATACATGTTTATACATTTAGCTCATGACAGAGGCTGACTTTATAAAATCTTAACAGTTGTCTAAACCTTGCTCTGAATTTTTGTTGCTGTTTCTTCCCCTTCTCCCTCAGAAGCAGGCAAAACGTCATATTAGGAAACTCTATTTGCACTGTTTTGAACAAAGCATAATAAATTAAATGATAACTGAAGAAACAATGCCTTTAGATTTGTAATTAATCACAAATAAATTAATTACACACCTAACATATGTTAAAATGGATACAGTAAATTAAGTTTGTGTTGATTGTTCAATCTTCAGATATAAACTACATGATCTGTAACTCATTGGATTCACTTTTCTGTCATCTTTCCCAGTCTTTTTACATAAAGTTAGGATGTGATTGCTATTCTTGTATACATGATTCAAAGGGCAGGAACTATGTACTTATATACTATAAAAAGAAATTTGATTTGAATTCCATTTCTTCCCTAATCTTTCCTATTTCCTACCTTCCATTAGGTTTGCCACAGAACATCAAGTATTTCAGACAGCTCTCTGCAATAGCCTATTTCCAATATCATCCTGATGAAGGAAAATCAAATCTTAGTGTATCCAAGTGCTTCTATTACTTGCCCTGAAAGATTCTAATCTAATATCCAAAACAAAAGCAAAGATATTTTTTACTTTTTTATAACACTTTCCCCTAAAATGAAGTTGAGTCCATGATTTTCTGATTCAAAAACTGAGATACATAGTTATATGCACCATTGAAAATTGTTAGTGATTTTTAATACTAGAAAACCCATAAATAATTTAACTAATTATGGACTTCGTCCATTTTGACTAGCCCATTTCTTTCAATAGTTATTGAAATATTCGTGGCACATCTTGGACAGCACTGCTCCAGCTTGGACAGCTTGAAATTGAATCTCTGCAGAAATAATGTTGCTGAAATTCCAAGCATGGAATTTTGTATTGTATTTGTAATATTTGTATTATAAGGACTGGAGCGATCCACGTTTAGGAATTAAAAATAACACCTTTGGTCCTTGAGCTGAAATTTGTGTTTTCAATGGGCACAGTTTAAATGAAGTGCAATATTTCTAGAGATGGAAAATCTCTATAGGCAATGGAGTAGATTATATATGATGGTTGACATTAGCAGGTTACATCTTTGGTGACTATCTCCCCTAGAGAAGGTGTTCAGCACAACTGAATGAAAATATGGGATAAAAAAAGTTGTTGAAAGCCATTTTATTAAAAACTATCTATGTAATAAAGACAAGCTGTAAAATCAACAGTGTTAAAGAGGATTAAGAATTTCCCTAATAATAGTTATTTTAAGCCTTCTAGCATTCCTTACTGGAGTTCTATTTTTAATACCTATTAAATAAACTAAGCTGGAAAAAAATAAATAACCATTTTAAGCAGAGGCTCTGACTGAGGGAAGGACACATAAACAGAATCTAAATAAACGTGGAAGAGGAGCTCAGCTGATATAACCCAGGGTGGTTTTACCAATTCAGGAGATTTCAATTAACTGCTGTTTAACTTCTAGCAGAGGGAGTTTATTGAACAGAATATGGTCTCAGCTTTGGGTTTTAGAAGTCGAACATGCTCTCTTGCTCAACAGGTTTCAAACAAGACTTGACTGAAGATCCTTCTAGAGTGATTTATTCTGTTTAGTTCTAAGAAAACTGAATGACCCCAGTTCTAGGAGAAATAATAAGTTGTGATTTCAAAAACTCTTAAATTAAGAGAGGTATGAAGGACCCTTATGAATCCTACTGCTTGACCTCTTGTTTAGCAAATACCAGAGAGCTACATCAACTGAAATACACTGAAGTGCAACCTTCATTGCCCTGTATTTAAATGCCTGAGATTCTGGTGTTGTTGAATACTGCAGTTGCCAAGAGTAAAAGCAGATAGTCTGAAGATACAAAACACAGTCACTGAGGATCTTTTCCCTCTTCCACTGTAGTGCATCAGAATTACATATGTTCTGCTGTAAGCCTGGCTCTCTTGGGCAAAAGAAAAGGCATAATTCTTTTGTTTACCTCCCCAGGGTCTTTATTAACTCACATACTTGGAAAACATTATGTTATTAGTTGATTAGTAATGCAGGAATAATTTCCAACATGAACTTGAATTTCACATATGCCAATGATGAGCTTTCATTATTCGCTCCTTATGGTCTTGTCTTTTTAGACAGTTACTTGACAACAATAATGCTTTCCTTTTGAGAAATACTGACAATTTGTTTTGAAAACTTTTCCTGTAAGGAGATACTGTGCAGGGAATCAGCACAACAGTGCATTATGGAAGTAGAGATCATCCCACTGATTTCAGAGGCTGCAGATGGGTTGTGCATATACTGTTGCCTTTCTGACCACAGCCTGATTGGGCAGCCAGCATGAATATATTCTCTAATGCCTGAGATAATCTTCACATTACATTTATAGCTGCCAAGGTGAAAGGAGGGACCAGTGCAAATCCAGAGAGCACTGACCAATACAAAGCTGTTGCCAGCTGCTGTTTCAGCTCTGGAGGACCTATGTAACTTGACTAAATTAGTGCAGTATTTTCTTAAACAGGCCTGAACAGCTCAGACAGCATTTTGAGAGCAGAACACTTGAAAAGGTGAGCTTTCCTCCTTCTCTGTACCTGTGACTATGTTTAAGTATTCCTTAACCATAAATAAGATCTCAGCTGTTTCTTTATATATGATTTCTGCCCGAGAGAGTAAACAATCATGGAGTCAAGCCACATAAGAAACCAGATCCTACTTCTGAAACATTTACCTTCGAGGCAAAGAAAAAAGGGATATGTTGAAAAATTACACTCAGACAAAAAATATCACATGATCAAAATCCAGACTAAGCATCTCCTGCAGTGTTCTCTATCTGCAACAACCCCCTTATTCTATAGTGTGCTAATTTATATCAGGCTGGTTTTAGTTCTCTGGGTTTAATGGAATAGCTCCTAATTGATCCCTGCAGAGAAACTACTGCCTCCATGGTACAGATTTTCATTCCTAGGGTAAAATCCAATTACTCTGAGTAATTTTTGGTTATTCTGTTTATTATCTGTCATCATTCTATGAGTTATTAAATCTGAATTTTTCAATTATTTGCAAAGATTTATTTCAGTATGGTCATATAGTTTCAGCCTATAAATTATTTTTGAGAAAAATGGGAATTTATCTGTTCTTAAAACATATAGTAGTATGAAAAAAGCCTTTTGAGGCAAGTACAAACATACTATGTGAATGACATTTCCCTTTAAATGGTGTGCAGATCTACTGAGATGACTGTAGTGGTTCTTTGTTTTCCTATTGCAGGCCAACAACCTTCACTTTAGTGAGGATTCTGTGGGAGGCTAGGCCAGTGTTAAATGTAGGACTATCCATTTTGAGAACACAACAGATATCTAATCCTATATTTTTTTCAAATGAAAATATAATCCTAAATTTTTTTCATGCTTTGGATTAACTATTTGCAATATCTTCACTTCTATGGATAAAATAACTTGATATGGGTTGTTTTGAAAAGTGCTGTAAGATTTGTAGCTTTGAAAACCATTCTTCTTTCCATTTTTTATAATTAGACATTTACAATTGTATAGTTAATATGCATTAGGTATTTAGAAATTTTGCATGGGTATACAAAACTGAATTTATGAATAATCCTTCATGGCCTGCCTATGGGAGAAAGAGATATTCTTAGGCACATTACTTGTGTTAACAGTTCTTCCTATCTGTCTTGTACCATTTTAAATTCATCTTTCCATTCTCTGTTGACCGCTTAGCATCTGATCATTTGATCATATTTATGAGGTCTCTAGGACATAGCTCAATAATTCAGAATTTCGAAGAGTGATTGTGAGTTTGGATTTCTCAGTTATCAGATGTTCCAATTCCAGCAAGGGGTCCAGATCTTCAGAATCCATCCTCCAAAAATGAGTCTTAAGGGTACCTCAACTCTTGAAATTCCCAAAACAGCCACTACAGTCCAGAAATATTTGATAAATTTCATTTCTTCATCATTTTTAAAACACAAGCCAGAGAGAGAAAAAACTGTTAATTAATTTAAATCATAGACGAGAGTAATTTAATCTCATTATTATTAAATGTTATCACTGAAAACTTTAGCAAGATATTTCAATCATTTTAACCAATACCCTTTTTCCTTTTTTTTTAGCCTTTGTTTCTGTAGAGTTTCATGCACTTAAATCATTTAACACAAAAAACCCCCATGTCTTGGTTCCTGATGGGACTTTCCAAATTATAAATCTACCTCTCCATTTGCAGGTACTAATAAGACAGATGTCAGTACCTCATCAAAATTTTGCTGTATACATTGTGGGCACACACAAAGTGGTATTTAATGCCTGTCCTCACTCCCTTCATGCTTATGTTTTCTGCACATAAAATTATTAATGTTGTCTGCCCCATAGTAATAATGTATATTTTTTGGAGCTATCTGATAAAGCTGAGAAATGCTATCAAATTCCACATGAAGATGTTAATTATTTGTTTTCTACAAGATTTATTCCTAAATTTGTTGAAAGCTACCCTGTTGTCATTATACTATCTGTTGTCCATCTGCTCACATTTAAACCAGTGACTTGTAGAATTATTTTTCATGAGAAAGGTAATAAAATACATCAGGCAAAATTACCACTTTTTAAAGATAGATTTCTGTATTTTTCTTCATCACACAAATCAGAATTTCCATACAACTACTGATTCTTTGAATTGTTATGCAGAATGTAACTTGCACTATAGCATTTCTCAAAGGTGCTACTTCACTATTTCATCACAGCCCCATTTTGTGCATAGCACCTAGGGATAGGATAAAATAACTCAGAACAAAAAGGCCTTTTAAGCCCCAGAGATTCTGCTCCACAGAGGAGGAACATAAAACTATACAAAGAATGCTGGAAGGGACTTCAAGGCATTGCTTAGTGATTCTTCCTTTCCTCTCAAGCAATTATGTCTGGGGCTAGCTTGAAAGTTGTCTAGTATTAAAATTTTCAATGAGTAATGTTAATCTCTCCTGCTGCAATTTAAGCTCTTCATTTTTTTCTATTGATCATGAACATAAGAAAGGGATTCTTCCCTTCCTCTTTAAGGCAGTTTTTATGTACTTGAATGCCATTACCCTCTTTCTGTTCTGTCTTTGTTTGAAGACTCTAAGAACCCAAGAAGTCCAGTACTTTTAAAAAAATCGTGGCTTTTAAACCCTCAGCCATTCTTGACTATTCTTTCCACTTTTTCCACTTTTTCCACTTTTTCCATTATGCTTGAAGTACAAAGGTTACAGTACAGAGATTACAAATTATATATTACATATGACAGTGAAAATATACTATACGAATGCCTTAAGTATTTAATGCCTTTTTTACTAATGGATGAAAGCGGTCATTCACATGTAACATGTAAATTTAAAGAAAAAAACAATTTTTACAGGCTATTAGCATCCTTCCCAAACTACTTTTTCTCTGAACTACCACCTAAATGCTGACTACCTGTCTGCATTACCACCTAAATGGAGACCACTTGTCTGTAATAAGTATAGCTTGGTTTCCATGTGTTTATATGTAAATTTGCTCCCAATGAGTAAGTTTGCTCCCAATAAGTAAGTAATTTATTTTAATAATAAAATAAGTTCTCATTAAATAAATATCAGCCAGTATACCTCCTGGACTAATGCCTGTGTAAGGTCGATTCATTGCAAATATTATTCTATCTTGAACCATTTATAGTACTTCTGGATGTGATCATCCAGCTAATTATGGACCCATCACTAAACAATTTATTTAGACTATTCTTACCATTAGAAGATCTTTGGGTGTCAGTTTGGGGTATTTGTGTTTGTTGGTTTGATTTTTATGTCAATGTCTTTGTAAGAATTCTTTGTAAGAATTTAGATATAGTTCTGCTACTCTTTGTCCACTGGCCACAGAAGATGCCATGTGACAGCTATTCAGCAACAAGATGGGCCAAACCAGTGCAGGCTCTTATTTTGCCTACATTTTTTGAGGAGTTTACAGCTTGACAATTTTTCAGTATTTTTCCATATTTTTCTTACAGTTTTCTTCTCCTCCCTTGTTCCACTTTTTAAAGGGAGGGAAGTATGTCAAGTCTACAACCTCCAAAAAGCGTTGCTCACTCCTTTGTTCCTCAAAAAAAATAATTATTAACTCTGAGCTTGCTTCAGACATAATTCTGATATTAATTTTATCTAGGTTCTTGATCATAAAGAATTCTGCAGCCTTTTTTATTTTCTCCTGTTCTGGGAAACAAAATTCTGGGTGAGAATTTTATCCTTTTGATTTGTCCTTAATGGCATTAGTCAGACACATAAAACTCTTTGACATCCTCAGCATTATCTACTCCCCATTACCTCTTTACTGATTTTTTCCTTCTGTTTGTATTATTTTATATTTGTCTTCACTGTTCGAGACATGAAGAACTTGTGATTCAGCTTTTCATTTTGATCAAATTGATCTCATCTTAAACTCCTATCTTCTCCTTGTGTTTAAATATCACTTGTCTATAAGAAAATTTTACATATATTTTATGAAGCTTTATTGAACGTAATTAAGGTCCATTTTGAGAATCAAACATTCTTAGTTGGCGACTAAAAAATCTTTGGAAATTCTGTGATCTTTACTGCAAACCAAAGATATCTAACAGATTTCTGAATGCAACCTGAATGCAGGTTCATCCATAGTAACAAATCTCTTTTACTAGTTTTCTTGAACTTTTTCTTTTAATCAGAGAAAAAGTGTTTAGCAATTGAGACAATGCCAAAGAAAACTCACTGCATATCTTAATGTTGAGAGAGATGATTACTATTTCTTCATCATTTGTGTGGTATGGTTTAATTAATTTCATTGAGTGAATAAAAGAAAAATCTGTATGTTTAATATGCTTTCTGAAGCTCAAGAATGACTGGATAATCCTCAGAAAATGACATTACAATTTAAGCAGCTAATTCTGAGGATACTTTAAAATTAAAAAAAAAAATTCGAGAAACATGTATTATTGTGTTCAGTATGTTATGTATATCCACTTCAGTTTCAATGTAGGAATTTTCATTAGGATTTCATTTTCTCTTCTCATCCTATATTGGTCATTTCAAGTATTGAGTTGATACTTATAATTTTATGATAAAGCTGATATTACCATCTAGTTTCTAATCTTAACAGTGAACAAGTAACCAAGCATGGTATTAAAACCTTCATTACAGGGGAATAGCTTTTTAAAACAAACAACAGTAGTATCACAGTACTAAAATGATGATAATGTCCCTTCAGGAACAGTGTGCACAGTGCTGATAACTATCCCACAGGAAGGAAGTTACCTCAGAGAAGGCAGCATGTAATGAAACACAATGCGACATCCCAGAAGCCTTATTTGACTTTCCAAGAGCTGGGACTAAATTTTCAGAAAGCAGAATAATTATTCAAAGTTATACAAATGTTGTGAATGGCTTGTACATTTTTTTTATTCATTCATTCTAGTACGAACAGAATACTTGTCATATTAGTGAAGTGTAAGGTGGGAATGAGGTCCCTGATGATCCTATTAGCAAAATTCAGAATTTGCTATATGAGCCAGGTAGAAAAAGAGAAGCTAGAGATCTGTCTAAAAAGATGACTAACAAAGTGCATGCTGCAGCTTAGTAGGGATAATTACTGTAAAGTATATATGCTAATATAAAATATTTTTGTTCACAAGTAAGTTTAATGCATGATGTGGGTTAACTCTTCTTGTGAGGTTTCAATTCAGCATTGCCAGCCACAGGCACTCAAGTTATTTTAGTACCACACCTTGAGCCCACCCCACCCAAAAGATGAGATTTGGAACATAGCATATGTCAGGGTTAATGAGTTTGTTTGGTTTTGTGCCCCACTGGGAATGCTTATCTTGCAATTAATATTCAGTCTGGAAGGCTTGAAACATTTTTGATTATAAATGAAGGCTGAGGTTTCTTAGCTAATAATCTCTTTTCGGCAGCTCAAATTTCAAGCAATAAAATGAATGAAACCAAGCCCAACAAATAAAACTCCACCTATTATGTGATGGATAAGAAAAAAACATCATATAAAAACTTTTCCAATTCAACTAATGATTCCATATAGGAAAAAATAGTCAAAACATTTGGGTCTTGCAGATTTCACCAAGTACATGAAGCAAAGATGGTGTTTGCCTTTTCTCTGAAAGCACAAAGCATGGCACAAAAAGGAAGCCACAAAATTTCAAAATTCACACAGAAAACAGGTATCTGTAAAAGGATTTTGGTATCTGTTTTACCTCCTTGAGAAGAATATGTCAGTGTCCTATGCACTTCTGACAACCCAGGAGGATTGTACTACATACAGGACCATAAAGAGGGAATAATTGTATTTAGGACAACCCTGTCTGTCTGTTGTCTCTCAAGAATCCCAATCTGAATCTTTTAACTCTTTTGTGAATTATGGATAAGTTGGCTACTCAGCCATAAGTTATAACTTTTATTAAGTGTTGCTGATTTTGGCTGGGGTAGAGTTAATTTTCTTCACAGTAGCTTGTATGGTGCTTGTTTTGGGTTTGTGACCAAAACAGTGTTGATGTCACAGGGATGTTTTAGCTATTGCTGAGGAGTGCTCACAGAGAGTCAAGGTTTTTCTGCCCCTCACACTGCTCCACCAGCGAGGGGGCTGGGGATGCACAAGGATCTGGAAGAGGACACAGCTAAGGTTGCTGACCCCAGCTAACGGTAAGGATATTCCTTACCATATGATGATGTGCTCAAAAAAAAAAAAAGCACAACATCATATGGTATGGAATATATGGAATATCTGGTGGGGGAAATATGGAGGGGACATAGGGTCAATGGTGTTTGTCTTCCCAAGTAATGGCTGCGTGTGATGGAACCCTGCTTTCCCAGAAATGGCTGAACACCTGTATGACCATGGGAAGCAGTAAATTTATTCCTTTGTCTTGTACACAGCTTTTGTTTTCCATAGGGTGTTTTTATCTCAAACCCGAAATTTTCATACTTTACCCTGACAATTCTTTCTCCCATTTCAGTTGTGCGGAATGAGTGAGGGTCTTGACTGTCTGCTGGGGGTTAATCCTTAAAAAAGAATACAGCCATTCAGCTTCCTATGCAGAAATACTCAGGGTTATCCTAGAGACTGTAGGATATTTGGGAAGTCCAGACAGGAATATGACCTGTAGTGAAAGACAGGGAGAATAACCCTATATATGGGTTTAGATGTCCCTGCATAGGGTATCTAAAATATCAGTAAAATAGTATATTTAAAGCAGTAGAGTCACTTCCTGTGAATTTTGAATCTGGTACATGTTAAGTAAACAAGTATTTTGGTACGATAAAAACATTAGAATATAACGTGAATGTATTTGAAAAACAATCTCATTGCCTACACCATCTGCACTGCACCTACATAAATACCAACATCAGAAGCAGTAACATTAGTTTTGTTGTATTTTAGTACACCCACTTGCTGTTAGCATACTTTGCTTCTAAGGCAAGGGTAATTCATAGTCAGAAGAATCCTTTAAACAGGAGATTGTATAAAGTTTATTTGATTTTTGCCCCATGTCCACTGAGATGGTAATATAAATAGGGTTGAACGAGGCAATACCCAGAATGACCTGGTCTGATTGCTATGGGACTATATCACATTCAGAAATCCCTTCCAGCCTTGAACTCTGTGATTATAACAGTACAGATTCATTCAGAACAATACTAAATTCTTTCGTCCTACTGGCAATTAATCTTATGTTCAGCATAAAAGTAAATGAAGAATTAAGTCAATCAGCCACTCTAACATAAGTGTGTGCCCATGTACAGGAACATCCAGGTCATAATATATCTCTTCTATTATGTTTTTTGAAAGCTCTTCTCTCTTGCTCATACTAGTCAACATACTAAATTGATTCTATGACTGTCTTAGCCTGCTGTCCTGATCTCTGGCTACATGAACCATTTCCAGGCTCTGAGCTTTTGACAGTGTTGCAGCAGAAACAGCATAATGTAGAAATATTTGCCTTGCCTAAAGAAGGGGTAGAAGAAGAAAAAGTCCCAGTGCCTAACTTGTGTGCTGTGAGGGCCACCAGAGGTCTGTGGATTGAATTGTACTGTAGCTCCAGAACAGACCTAGCTGCCCCTTCTCTGTTAGCCTGCACAGTCCCACACTTCCCTAAACATCAAGCAAACCACCACTGTTGAACTGTAATTTAATCAACCTGTTTTTGTTTCATCCCTCACCCATTTTTCAGAGCAAAGCTGTAAGGGAAAAGAGCCCTTGAGTGATTTGTGGCATGCATTATTTTTAATTTGCTTTACCTGTAGAGGCATATATGTTAACATCTAATAGATAGCTTGATGATTCACCTTTGCTGCTGAGGGCAAAAAGATTTCTTGCTCAACTGAAGTGAAAATAGCTTGCTCTTTAAAACTTTTTGTGCCCTAAAAGAGCTGTGCTCTTACAGAAATTCTGACATTGTAAGAAATGATCATGCCTGTGATCAAAAAAAGCCCCAGAAATGTAGAAGCATCTAACCTAGCTGATGTATTAAAGATGAGTGAGGGCAAAACTCTACCTGTTACGGCAATTTTTGCTATTGTTGTAATGAGATGTAGTCTGCAAGAAATAGGAGGAAAAGTAGTTAACAGAATTTTCAAAATTTTTCTTCTGATGAAAGATCAAACTGACCCATTCTTGAGTCCAGGACCTGAATGGTTAATTTAGAAAAAAGGTGTATCAAGATAGAAGTAACTTGATTAACTGAATGCTCAAGAGACAATGGCAGCTGATCTGAACTATTTTTTTCAGTAAAGAATTCTGCAAGCTATATTGATTCTGACACACTGAAGATTACACAAGATGAGCAGTCAACATTTTCTGTTCCTAAATTGCAAGCCTACCAGGGGGAAACTAGAAATGGCTGCTATTTGTTGGAGTTTTTTCAGGGGGATGAGAGGGGGCAGGAAGCAGTGTGTGTGGTCTTTGTGGTTTTGTGTCCTTGTGTTCTTCTAAGCACTTGCTGCTCTTTAAATTTTTCTTTAGCATTATTCAAGGAGTGAATATATAAACCAGGCATTAGCAGGTTTATACCCATATTCTGTTCAGATTTTTCATAGCTTTTAAATCTTGTCCAAGGTTATGCACATTTGTGCAGACCTGAAATGCTTTGTAAGATATTGCACTCTGTCAAAAGAGAGAAGCTAGTGGGGACTAATGTCATCTTTGTGCCATTCTTGATGGCAATTTAAAAGGAATCTAGATACAGTGGTGACTGAACACTAAGCCTCTACAAAATTACAAATTTATGCTGAAGTTTATAGTTAAGCATGTATTATGTTGACACATTCTCTTAATTTATTCATTATTTTAGAGATTCATTTTTTGCAAACTTTACTTTTTGTTTCATTCCAAAGAATACAACACTTTTTATTATTTGTTGTTTATTAACTTCAACATAGTTTTGAGAAAGTATGACTTGTCTTCATGTTACAAGATTACCACAAAAATAAAAGGCAGTTATGTAAAATACTTTAGTCTACCCTGTCTCTTTTCAAACAGTATGTATGTCACTCACAAAGTACATTTAGCTCTCTTGGATTAAAAAAATATTCTTTCAATTTAAACTTGAACATCAAAATTCCTTTTTCAAATATGCAATACTCTAATTGTCCAAAGTTTAGTTATACAATTATAATGTTATTGTATTAACGACATAGAACTGCATAATTGATTAAATGTGTTTTCATGCAACAAACTTTGGGTTTTTGCAAATTAATAGGAAGTTTGTCTTAGCTAATATAAAGTTTGGGATTCCACTAAAGAGTTCCACCCAAACTGAAATCGTATGTACAACAGGAAAGAGTGCAAGAGAAATAAATCACTGTGCATAACATAAATATCAACAGCTTTTAGTAAACAGATACTTAAAAGGAAAAATAAAGCACATTAGGCCCATGGAAATACAAATCACATTCCATGTTTTTTTAAGACCAGGCTTTAAATAACAGCAGTAAACTGGCTTTGTCTTTATTTCTAGACACAGCATGACAAAATTGTCCCAGGTATCTTCGGAACTGAGCAAACATTCAATAACTGTCTGTGTTTTTCTATACTAGTGATCTTTCTCGCATATTCTATACAATTCTCCCTGACTTCTGTATTCTGCTTAAGCATCACAAAGAGACAGTAAACAACATTCACATCCATTTCACCAAATGAGCTTAGATATGAGCAAGGGAGGACTAGGATTTCATATCTTTTGTTGCATTGCAAAGAAAAATATAATTACTTTGGTTCATTCTTTTCTATCTGTAGTTGTGTAGTTTCAGAAGCTCTTTGAAGAAAGTTATGAAGCAGTAAGGATACTTGGACTTACATAAAATTACATAGAGGTATGTAAGCATATGCATTTTGTGTGTCAAGCTGCAAGCCGATATCTTGTTATTGAGAAATTTAACATATTTAAGAAGAGAATTTCAGAGATCTTTTGTATGGCCATAGTGGGAACTTCTGTAGATCGGCATTTTTAGCACAGGCATATAAAAAAGTTTATTCTTTTTCTTAAATGAATCTTGGAACTGTTTCATAAAGTTCACTGCTATAAACTGTCAGAGTAACTGAGAATAATGGTACGAAACTAAGAAAAAGTAAATTAAGGCTGAGCATCACAAATGAATGGTGAGGAAATAACTAGAAGTGCCAGTTGGAGAGGATAAACCACTTTCATTTGAGTGATTTAGAACTTGGAAATTCATTTCCATGAAAAATCCAGCTCCTGGAAAAGAATGACCCAGATGAGTATTGGTTTCTTAGAGTCCTTTCTAAGCTGATTGTGTGGTTCACATGGTAGACTATCATTCTATCTATTTACTTCTTACTGCTTCTTTATGATAATGTAGTTGATATTATATAATGTTACAGATTCATCTCTGCAGCATTTTTATAGAACTGCTCAGGCAGACAGTTTTTAATAGAGCCATAATCCTAGATGAAGAGAAACCTGATGTGAGTATTGCTCAAAGGGTAAAAGGAATCTGCTAATTATTTATGCAGGCTTTAATATTGTCTTGATATAATATAACAGAGAATATTTATACTGAACTATATCACTGTAATAAATAAGAATATTACTTAAGTTGCATTAAACACTTCTCTACTTTTCATTTTAAAATGGTAATATTACATATGGATTCTTTTTATTAAAATAATCTGTAATGAAAGTTAGTATCCCAAATATCTGCACACAAATCAGGGAACATTCAGAATTTTTTTTTATTTTTCATTTTTAAGACATTTAAACCCACACTGAGAATCCAATACTTTGGAACAGCACAGAGCTTCTAAGATTCTGCTTTGGTTATGTTTTGGAGGATAACAAAAACATTGTCTGAAGATTTCATAAATAATCTTTTCATTGTCAAAAAATGGTACACAGATCAAAAGATGCACTGAAAATTCATGGTGAAACAATTCCTTTTCCAGAGTAGCTGAGATGTATTACAGAAAGCTGGTGTTTAAGAGACAGGACTCTGCATTGCAGAGTTTTCTGCATTGCAGGTTCATCTCAGGAACTTCACTTTCCTCAGTTAGATCTCAAGGCTCAACATAATCACTTGCAATTCTTAAAAAAGACCTCCATGTTTCCCTCTCTCCTTGTGTACCAGTATTTCAAAGTCTAGCCAATGGAAACTCTCAGGTAAATCCCTGTAACTGAGAAAAGAGCCATGATATCCTACAGCTGCTTCTCTAAACTGTAAACAATTCAAACAAACAACCCCAAAAAAAAAAGACTTTGAAAAGGAAGATGAAAAACATGTGAACTGGCTTGTTAGATGTGTTTGCAATATTCAAATTTTGTTTTCTTCTCCAAGAAAATGTCAGATTGATAATCACAGACATAATTAATGCTATTTTTTCTCATATTCTTTAAGCTTTTTGCTGTAAAATTTTACTTTGTATAATCAGTCTGTATTACATTACTTTCCAAAAAGTATTATCCAACAGCAGAGAAGAATTATATTTTCAGAACCTGAGCAATCAAAGTTTATGCAAACTTACAGATCTGGTTTGGTGTACCTAGAACTTTGGAAAGTTACAGAAAAAGCGAAGTTATTTTCTAAACTATTCTCTTCACATGACAAAAACAAGGATGAAGAAGCCATCACAGAATCATAGAATATTCTGAATTCAAAGGTACCCACAAGGATCATCAAGTCGAGCTCTTAACTGAAGGGTCTATAAAGGGGCCAAACCCACAACCCTGGTATCATTAGCACCAGGCTCTAACTAACTGAGTTACTCTCAGGGTCATGACTGTGATTTTGAAAGCTTTTGGACTCACTGACAATCAGAAATACCAAATGTTCTCTCAGTTAAAATAGATTTGATAAGTAATTTCTTCAAGTAGCAGTAACAGATGCTTGGTATGTTGGAGTGAAATAAAGTACATTCTCATTTGCATACTTCTGTGGAATTTAAAAATTCAGAATCAATAGATTTCTGTCACAATTTCTAGGTGCTCTCTGATATATTTTTCCACTCTTTCATTCTATGGCTTGATAACAATACTTAAAAATGATGAAGAAATTATTGCTTTAAAGGCTAAGCCTTATTTACTTTAATTTTAAAGCCCTTGACTCATCTTCCTCAGAACATCTCCTGAATTAGAGGATTACTAATGGTTTAGTTACAGTTTTTCATCTATGGCTGACCTCTTTCATATTATTTTAATTTCTCAGATATTATTCCACAATTATTTTAGATTTACTGATTAATCCTTATCATATGGATATTGATACATGTACAGCAATTTTCCAGGATCAGACTACACCTGGATTTAGCAAAGCATGAAGATACCTGAAATGTTCATACCTATTTTCATTTTTAAATTCAGTGAAAAAATAGTAGCAATAACTGCAGTTTGGACTGATGACACAGAAATTAGTTTTTTCACTATACTGTCCATTAACACAGTTTTCATAAAATATCTGTTGGAGAAATCTGAACAAATAAAAATGAATTAGTAATAAAGTGTAAAAGTAGAACTCAAACTGTCTCTTTATTAATTTTATTTCAATAATGCAATATTTGAGTAAACAATATTAAAGAGCTAACCATTTTTCTAACCTCATTCATCTTTTGACGAATGGAAATTAAAATGAAGGTTTGTCCCTTTGAAATATTCATCAGATAAGCAATGCAATACTGAACAGGAAGCAAAGAATTAGAATCAGTGGAGTGTAACTATATTTGTAGCCCTTTACAAATGTAGTTCCTGAGCATTCTTATTTAGCAGAAAGTGTGTATTAGCCACATATTCAATGCTTTAGAGCCTCAACTACCCTCCTATACCTCCATGAAAAATATTTTGCATGATAGCCACCTATTTACTTGTGAGACCTTGCCATTGAAGTTTGAGAACATCATGACAAGAATAAACTGCGTATTTCAGCCTTACCACAATTTCTGAGTTTTTTTAATAGGCTTATTCCAGGAGAAAAATGTCTTACTGCCATGCGAATGCTTTCACAGTGAGATTCTCTGAAATGCCCTCAAACTGATCGGGTAAAGAATAATGTCATTTTTCTCAGAACACTTATGCCTCATTCCAAGGTGGATAAAGCATTCACAGAGCCAGTGAGACCAGCGGGAAGCAGAGAAAAACCCAGCAGGGATCACTTCAGGTAACTTTGCATAAGCTTTCACTTTTGTCCTTTAGACTGCTTTGGTTGCTCTGTACTTTCCAGAACTTTATTGATGCTTTCTGAAAGCTGCAAATTAAGAGATTGGATGTTTTTTAGGACATGAGCTTGGATTCTAGGCCTTGCTTGACCTGTTACTGTTGATTTTTCGAAATAGGTACCATATGAGGGTCTAATTATACAGTACATGGTCTACCAACAAAGCCCCTGTGTTAGCTCCAGAGCCAGCCATTGCTTTGAGATGGAATTCTCTTTTCCCCTCAGTTTCCATGATGTTAACACGCAAAAGGTTTCCTACTTGTATGATTGTTTTTATGTAGAAAATAACACAAATTAAGCTATATCACATAAATAGAAAAAGAAATCAAGAAGTGAATGGGACAAGATTAAAGACATGAAAGGATTCACCCCCAACTTCCTTCCTTCTTTCTTCCCCTCCCTCTAGAGCTACTGTGTCTTTATCCCTTTTGCAGTTAATCTTTTAATTGCTTCTGTTATTTGTTGTATCTCCTTTTTGAAGGCTTCTCTCAAGGTAGAGAATCCTTTCCTTGCTATGTCTCTTAGTTGTTTTTGTCTGCACTGCAGAAATTGCTCCTAGCTGAGCACATTCACTTGTTCCCAGGGTATTTTTTCCCTGTCTCCAGGAGACTCTGCTGTGCCCACCCACAGCAGGAACACACAACCTGGCAGCCCTTCTTCCCACCACCCAGCCACACCTTCTTAAACAAAGCATACAGGAAACGACACACACACAATGGACCAAGAACAAACAGATTTAAAATTTCTAACATCTTTCACATAGTTCACACCCTCCTTTTACCTTAATTGCTGGATTTGGGCCTGGGCCAGTCTGGGGAGGATTTTAAAGAACCTGAAATATATAACATGAACTTGGAGGATTCTTTGTTTCCTATCCACAAAGGGATTTAGGTAACAGATTTAGGCAAATTAGAGTATGACTGGTTGGATTACTAGCATACAATTAATAGTTTGTAAAGTTTCAGCCACTGCAGTTTATCCCTTATTGCTTCCAAGTCTACACCAAGGAAAGTAGATCAATATTTACCCCTTAAAAAAAAGTTTAAAAGATATATGTTTGTCTGCTGAATCTTATCACTTCATTTAAAATGAAAAGTAAATAAAATTATACTCAAGAATACTTGACTGGTCTCCAAAATTTTTGAAGATAGTTTGTGAGGCTGGTTGGCTGGTTGTTTTGCTTCAGACCTTGCTTTGGAGGCTTTTAAGATCATATTTCAAAAGCTAAGAATATTTAAATAAAAAATGGGCATTTTCCCAAATGCAAGAGACACCTACTTTCTTCCGATTAGAATAGATTTTTGGCAACTGCTAACACTTGTTAGACTTGTTACCTACAGGTGATACTGCATTGCTCAGCTCACATTTTCAGGTCAATTAAATTGCCCCACAGAAAAAAACCCAAAAAAACAAACATACAGAAAAAAACCCAAAATAACAAACAAACAAAAAAAAAACCCTGGTGATCTTCTACCGGAAACCAAATGTAATACATGATTAAATCTGTTTGGAACATTTTCTGGAAGAAAACTTTGTTGAAACAGGATTATATCAGAGCTGAAAAACTTACAGTTATACATCTGATCCAGTGAGGTTCTGAATAAGAAAAGTCTAGGTTTGAAACTCATCCAGAAAGCAAAGAAGTGATGCTTGGTCTCAGTATTTTTGCATATAAAGCAAATTCCAAATTGCCAAAAGTTTATACAGACAAGAAAAAGAAATAAGCAAATAACGATTTTTTTATTGTTACAGTATGAAATCAGAAAAAAGAAAATTAAACTTTGAAAGCTGTTCACAAACTAAATCATCAGTTATTGCAGGGTATTTTTGTATGGGTGGGCTAATCTTTCTATGCTGCAGATCAGTAATTGAAATTACAGAAAGGAAATAAATTATAGTTTTAAAAATTTGTATTACATTCAATACTTAGATTTCCATTATATCCAAGCATGTTTTTATGTATTTATAATAAAAAACCATTTTGCCTGCTTTAGTTTCAATTTGTGCACCTGGGTCCTTCCATTAATATTCAGTTAATGTCTGAAATCAGTGGATAAATTTTTAAAGTGATATAAAGGTGAAAAGCTTCTTTCTTATTTTCCATTTAGTTTAAGCACACTACAAGGTATTTTTTAATTATGCTGAAAGATAATTGCTTGTTCCAAAACTAGTGTTCTCATGGAAAACTATGTTCATATGTCTTGAGCTGAACAGAGTGGAATAATTTTACTGCTTTAGCTTTCTTGGAAGCACTGGAGATTCTGGAGATTAAGTATTGTTTCTGTTATATTCCATTCCTTTCACTGTGAACAAATAATTCAATTTCTTTCTGCAGTTTGGCACATTTGAAGCATTTAAAATTGTATTCAACTTTCCCATCTTGTCTAGTTGTCTTGGAAACTATCACAGGAAGGAACCAGAGCTGATTTTTTATATCTATTTTGCTTTTCAAAATTCTCTAGTTTAGCTATCAAGTGAATTACTGAGCACTACTAAAATATTAAAATAAAATACTTACTGGCAGGCAAAAACCGAGGGTCTTTTGCAAGTTGGAAATTAAAAAAAAACAACTCCAGTCCAAGGAAGAAATAAAGACTCAAAAGAAAACTTGGATGCATTAAGTTTAAAAGCGACAATATTTTGTCAATGGGTTTGTATTAGTACTTCTGATTTTGTTATTTTAAGGACAGTTTAATTGGTAATGCTAAATAGTTAAAATAAATTAGTTCCAATATATAAAACTAAGGAAGCTTCAAAATCAACTTTTCATTAAGAAGTACACTTCTGACAAGTTTGGTCAGTCTGGTATTTTTGTTTAACATACATGTTTTCTAATTTAAAAAGCAGAAATGTTCAATTTCTTAGGAAAAAACTTAATATATTGTTTATTTCCATGCTTTATGCTTATAATTGCCAAGTGGGATAACAGAAATTGTAAAATTACGTACAATTTGACATTTTGCTATCCATTATATGATTTCCCTCTCTTCACTGTCATCACCAAGTCTGGCAAGTTTATTAGCATAAAAGAATAGATAATTACACACATTAGGTGTTTAATTGTGCTAAATGCTACAGCTAGTAGCAAACTGTGACTAATATCACCCAAACAAATGTTTCTGCAGAAGATATTGCAATTTAAAAAAAAAAATTTGCATGTACTTTTTAAGTGTCAGGCTCCTGAACACAAGAAGGAAAATAAGGATTGATGATGAAGCTGAATGGCACCACTAAAAGTATGTTCATTGTCTGCCCAGCCTGAACCTTTTAGAAGAAGTGACTGATGTGTATTATGGCTGCTCTCTGAAGAGACAGAGGACTAAATAGTTCTTGAGCACTGCCAGTATTCCTGTGTGTAGAGGACTTCAAACTCTTTTCACAGTGACATGGCACTTACATTAAGTGGTCACAGCTTCTTTTCTTTTTATAAATTTCAGCATTAAATTAATTTTGAATCTTTTAAATTCAGTGTGAGTTTGGGACCCACTGTGTTCAGTATATCACCTCAGTTATACACTCCATCTTTGCAATTTGTAATGAAATGAAATCTAACAGGTAACAACGCAGTAAAGTTGCCAGTGAGTAATATAAGTGAACATACATGTTCACATATAAGTGAACATATATCTGGTCTGAAAGATGACTGCAATATTAAATTTATGAATCAGAAAGCACGTTTTCATAAATATGATTGTGTTTCACACACATACATTCATGAAAATCAATGCAATTACTAGCACATGAACATGTTCCATGTCTGGCTGTCTCTTCCTTTATATGAAGGATAATATTACTGATTCTAGTATTGCCCAGATTCATGTAAAATATTTAAGCAACAGTGATCTAAGCACATGTTCATTTCCCCTTCTCAGATGAAGAAATATGCTTGCCTGTAATTCATAGGCATTCTTTTGGAAAGGGCATTTGATCAAACCCCTGAAGAATCCCCTTCCTGATATCTGGGATATGAATAAGCCAGTCCATGACAGAGAAGAGCAGAGCATGGAAGTAAGATCTGTACGAACAGGTCCTTCAGAGGACTAGAGGTGGATCAAAGAACAAATAAGAAATGAAGAACAGCAGTTTCATATTCTGAGAGAAAACATCCAAGTACATAGAAATAGTGTGCTAGTACCAAACTAGTCCAGTGGCCATGGAAGTCATTCTGTACCACCACAAGTAATTGCCAGGGATGGGAGTGAAGGGCTCTCCCTTCGGAGGAGAAGGGCGTTCCTTCGGTGGGGCGAAAACGTGGTGGGATGAGCTGGTCACATTTTCTTGGACTTTCCATGTATATAATTTCTTTGTCTTATGCTTATTGTTATTAATACTGTAGCTGTTACTGTTCATTTTCTTATCTCATTGTTATTTCCAGTAAATTGTTCTTATCTCAACCTGTGATCTTTCCCTTTTGTGCTTCCAATTGAAGGTGCAGAGGGAGCAAGCAGTGGCATGATTTTAGCAGGGTTACTAAATTGGAGAATACCATTCCTAAACCATGACATATTTAATAAAATCCATCAGGACAGTCTTGATAAAGGAGTTGGTCTTAACCTATGCTAAGTTGAAACTTATAGATGTAACAAATACATGACACCAGCAACCAATTCCCTTTGTACATTGTGATCAAGACTTATAATATCAGATTCATCTGTAGTGTTTTTCAATATATTTGCATTGTGCTAACACGAGCAGGCTCATACAAGCTTTTGAAAGAGAGAAGAGTTCGAACACACTCCAGGAATGGCACATAAGTGAGATGTGACCTGACAGTACGGGTAATTGGCTTCAAGAGAATTGTGAGATTTGTTCACATAAGAGCACAAAATAAGAAAAGGGGAAAGCTGTGCTCTTCTGTTGAAAAATAATGAGGTTTTAAGATCTATCTATCCTGTCTATTTTTCTATCGTGTATTTTTAAATTGACTCTTCATGAAAGAAAGACACTTGGTACTCTGACTCAGTGCACAGTATTTTATCCACCAGCAGTTAATAGTTTTTCCATCTCACAGTTTTATTACACTCTGATTATTGAGTGATTTATTGTTTCCATTTGTGTCATTTTTCTTGTAAGAAAAATAAATCATAGGCTGACCAATTCTGTGGCACAAAGAACTGTGAGTGAGTATGGGCCATCTATGCTACTCAATTTTCCACACTGGCTTTTAGACACTAACTTTTTCTAAGCATGTTACTTATAATAAGTAGTAGAAATATTGATTAGACATCAACCCAGGCAGTACACATTGGTTTTAAAAACCTAATAAAGACAAAGAGTTGGAAAAGAAACATGGATATTCTAGCAGCATTGCTGAGAGTGCGAGTTGAAGATCTCATTAAAAAAAAAAATAAAAATGAGGGTACTTTTGAAGGCCAGTTTAAAACCCCATATCTATCAGATAAGGATCAACCACAGAATGGTTGAGATTGGAAGAAGCCTCTGGAGGACGTCTGGTCCAACCTCCCTGCTCAAGCAGTGCTACTTATAGAAAACTGCTCAGGCATTTGAATGTCTCCAAAGAGGGAGATTCCACGACCCCCCTGGGCAGCCTGTGCCAGTGTACCATCAACCTCACAGTAAAAAAGTGTTTTGTGATGTTCAGACAGAACACTCTGTGTTTCAATTTGTGCCTGTTGCCTCTGCTCCTGTTAGTGGGCACCACTGAAAAGAGCCTGACTTGGTCTCCTTTGCACCCTCCCCTCAGGAATTTGTACACATAGATGAGATTTCTCAAAGCCTTCTCTTCTCCAGGCTGAACAGTCCCAGATCTCTTAACCTTTCCACACAGGAAGGGTGAATTGCTTCCCTAATATTTTTAGTAGCTTTTCACAGGACTCTTACTAGTGAATCCATGTCCCTTTTGCTGGGGACACCAGAATAGGACACAGTATTACAGGTATGGACTCAACAGTACTGAAATAAGGGAGAAGGATCACCTCCTCAGACTTGCTGACAATGCTTCCCCAATTCAGCCTGGAATACCACTAGCCTTTTTTTGCATTCCTGGCTGTACTGTAACTCCAGAGTCCTTTTCCATTCCCATGTCTTGCTTTCCAATGGGGTGACCCCAGCATCTGCTGGTGCACAGTCTTTTTCCTGCCCAGACAAAGGGCTTTGCACTTTGTTGAACATCATGAGGCTCCTTTCAGCCCATTTCTCCAGCTTCTCAAGGTGCCTTTGAATGGCAGCACAGTCTTCTGGTGTATCAGCTGCTCTGCTCAGTTTTGTGTCACTTGCTCAGTTTCCAAGAGTACTCTCAGTCCCAGCATTCAGGCCACTAAAAAAAACTGCACAGGACCAGACCCCACATTGTTTGTTGGTGCACACTTCCAGCTACTCCCCTCTAGCTAGACTTTATATTACTCATCACCACCCCCTGGATGTAGTCATTCAGCCAGTTTTAAGTTCATCTCACTGCCTGTGCATTTAGCCCATACTTCATCAACCCCTCTGTGAGGATCTTCTGAAAGACAGTGTTGAAAACGTTACTGAAGTCAAGGGAGATAATATCCTTTGCTTTCCCTTCATCTATCAAGGGAGTAATTTTATTATAGGAAGTCATCAAGTTGGTCAAATATGATATAAGAATATTTCTTAATATGTCCATCAAAAGTGTGTTTTCATTTTGAGTGCTTAGTTCACATCTCAGAAGTTAAAAACATTAAAATAAGAACCAAAAAAAGTATACCTCATAAACTTTAATGATACAATTAAGCACCACCACTAAATAAACCAAGAAAAACCTTTTTTTCATCTTAATTACAGGAATTGAAATTCAAAACTTCATTTAGAAAACACCATGATAGGAACCTGGTTCTGATATAAATATAAAGCAGAGTTTTCCAGTTTGTGAGTTCTGGTCAGTTCATTGGTAACCTCAAGTCATAATATCTCAAGTATTTAAGGTGTGGAATTTATTTCCTTGCTTTCTTAATTCTCCAGAAATGGTTTGCTGATTTGTCCCCAGTGTTAAGTAAGAAACATTCTTAAGCTTGGATGATGCTGCTTAATATGATTGTTCATTGCTGTTCTCTGTGCTTTTATGTCTACACTTAAAGCCAATCTTATTTATTTTCCCCTAGACATAATTTCAGGCTTGAGCAGTGCTTTGATCAATAGTACTGTCATCTGCAGCACTATAAGTTCAAAGTATAAATTCAGTAATGGAGAAATGCAGTTTTCTGGGTAAGATTGGAGACAATGAGATATAAGTGGAGAAAGGAAGATGAGTGCAAAACAAAACAAAAATCTTAGTGCTGTACTCACTGTATTTGTACTACAGTTATTTTCTTTTAGTTATTTATAAAGCATGGCAGGCCATCAGTCTAGTAATTAATTGTTGTATTTAACTTTTGATGGAGTAATACTCATGAACATCTGATTTCAGTTGTCTAAAAAATTCTACATATGAAGTATTGCTTTGTTTATACTCGTTCTAGGTGGTGATGTATGTATTGGGTTTTGTCACATAGCATGCACGTATTTTTGGAGAATGAGTCAGTTCTTGCAATTGCCCCAAATTCTGTGTTTTGTTCTTTCTGTTCTCTCTTCTTGCACACTCTATTATTTTAACCATTGTTTTTTCAATATACTCTTTGTTCCCATTGTCATAGCCAGTTCAGGAAAGTAATGATCAAGATGACTTCTCTTTAGGAGAGGTGCTTTCATTACTCAAAAAATTTAGGAACGTAGTAACTGTAGATGTCAGACTCCAGTTAACAGCATATATTCCATATTTTTACGTTTTTGTATTTTAAGTAATATTTTTTTTTCCAGACACATTCTGCTTGTCTTCATTACTGTACTTGACTTTGCAACAGTTTTATTTAAGAGGAAGAATGGGGAAAACAATCTTGCTAAGAGCTTTCAAGAAAGCAGGAAATTAAGCCTGTGTTGTCCAGCCTGAAGACCCTAGCAACTTGTGACACTTTAACAGATGGACTCAATGATCTTAAAGGTCTTTGATTCTATGATTCTATACTTATAATTTCCATTTATCAAATAAAAGAAATCTGAAGACTTTGTTTTTATGGTGAGCCTTTTATAACATCAATTCCTAAATAGTGTCATAACAAACACATATATAGTGTTACTGTGTGTTAAAGTTCTCGTTAGATTATCAAAGCAGCACTACTCCACTAATTTGAAAAGAGGTGAAGCATACATGGTACAGCCCTTCCCTACACTGAGATACCGTCTCAGCCCTTTCATCCAGTCAAAACAAAATATTCTTTGCTTGATTCTTCTTCCTATCCATGAGCAAATCTTATCAGAGTAGAGCATGTTGCATTCCCTGAGACAGTGAAGCAATGTTAGTCTTCTCTAGCATATTTCAGCTCACCTTGTAATTTAGAGAGTTCATTTAATATCCTTGAGACACTACTGAAACCTTTCATTACATGTCTGAGGAGCTGAGGTCAGCAGTATTCTTTAAAATTGCATAGCTGCATTGCAATATCTGGTGACCAATAAAGTCAACACCAGTAAAAATATTTAACATTTTGTCAACTCTTACTTTAATATTTTACAACTCAAAATCATTTTTTTCAGCTGTTAATTTAATATTTTTTGCCCATTTGAGAAGTTTTAAAATTGGCCGCAATTTATTGCAGACGTCTGTTTCTGTTTATCTGCAAATAATGAAAACCTTCTCGAGCTATATCCAGCAAAGGGAGCTTATAGTGTACTATTTTTTTCCATTTTGACCAATGAAGTCAAGTAAAATTGCTTTCTTTACCTCAATTAAGTGTTTCAGGTATTCCTACTAATATCATATTATAAAAATCCCCCTTAAAGAAATTCAGAATGAAAAATCAATGAAAGATCAGTAGCCACGGCATGGTAGGATAAAAAAAGCTCCAAATGCTGTTGAAAAGTTCAATGTGATGAGGTCTGGAGGCAACAAAATGGAAAAGTAGCTATTAACAAGATAAATTCTACATATGAGAAGGGGATATAAAAAAAAAGCCAAAAAAAAATCTAAGACATAAAAAATCAGTAGCATCCATTAGATTGTAAGCTAAAGTTTAGAGGTTTTTTTGGCCATTTAATTTATTTCACACAGAACTGAATTTTTTTTTTTTCACTTTCCACCCCCTCCCCCCCCATAAAATGACACTTCACATTTCTTACCTTTTGGAACTATTATGGTTTTCTTTCTCTTAAGTTTATGTTGGTATGAGCTGCAGTTCAAAAACTTCTATTAGATTTTGAAGTTTGGGCTGACATATTCTACCTGTCTGCATACATGTTCTTAAGACATAAAAAAAGGGAAAGTTCAACCAAATTGCCTTATCCTTTGCCACAGGCTAAAAGGATACACATAGTCAGATACTGTGGCTCCGATGACATTTAATACCTTGAACATTATTCCTACTGAATTAAAAACAAAATTTTACTTGATAGATTTGGAAACTCCTGTAGGTACTCTTAGCTACTGAGACACCATTTAAAGAATTTTCTTGGAATACTAACTGAGCTTTTTGCTACTTACACTCTAAGCATGCAAAGGCTAAAGAAAAAGCATGAATTTGCAAATTTACATACAGTAAGTGGAAAAACAAGTGTTTTAGAATAAATTTTGAAGAAATAAGCACAAAAAGCACGGCAATACAGGTTAGCGCATTTCATCTGGGATTACTAAATCACTAAAAGTGCCTTAAATCCAGCACTGTGTTCAAGAGAGTTAGAGGTATTTGAGATATCTCTGTTCTTGGATACCTCAGGCTGAAAGTTTGTCTTTGAGAACATAGTCCTTTATTACTGTCTTTGAAAAATGACACTGATCATTCCTTCTTTTTTTTCAAGGCACCACAGCACACTGTTCAAGGCATGGCGTATTGAAGTAGTGGGGCATACAAATTCAGCATGTATTTGTCTTATGAATGTTTGTGGCAGAAAGAAAATAATGCTACATAAAATGATCACAGACTTCCTAGAATATCCCCAGGAGAAAAAAACATAGAGCCTGATGGTTAAACTTCTTGAAAAGGTAGAGATATTTAAAACACCTCAGCCCGAGGAAGATGTTGAATGTAGCTGGTGGATACCTTCAGCACTAGTCTTTATCCTCCAGTGCTCTACGGATGCTCCAATGTTATTACATATAACATAATATCCTCTGGCTAATGTGGATAATCTAGGCCATTTTTTTTCCCTTATACAGTCTAAAACCATACTGTATAAGGCCTAACAGAATCTGTGAGTAGGAAAGATGCAAGCAACCTGGGTCCAGTAATCGGACACTCAGATGTGGATCACAAAGCTCCTTTTGATTTGCATAGTTCTCTGTTCTAGTTTTCACCAAACAATGACCTATTTAAATAAGGGGAAAACATTAGGGCAACAGTGTATTTAATATGCTAATCATAAGAGATACTACAAAGGCCCTTCATTAATATATGCCAACACCCAGCACTACCTACCTCATGACTAGTTTACAAGGATCTTGTTCCAGAAACAAGCAACACTTTCTGATTTAAATGTCAATCAAGCAACATTAGCATATGGTCTTCTTTCATACTTAGATAATTCTGCCAACAGTCTCATGGACACTAGAAATTATTATTTTGGAGAAAATTCCTCTTTAGTTCTCAATTTGAATATCTTCCACAGCATATCAGCCTATTCCAGTTTCTGGTATTAGTTTGACTTCATGCATAGCAATCATATAGAACTGTACCAGTTTTTCTGCATGACTAATGCTCTCAAACGAGCAGAGAGAGAGAGAGAGAGACGCCACACCAACAACACGCCCACTACCTTTTTGCATAATATGTACTTTACACTCACCAATCTGTTCACATACAGGGATTTTTCTTAAGTCATTGTAACCAAGAATTTTAAAGAGATAATGTAAGGAAAATGACTGTCAGTAAAAAAAAAACCAAACAAGCTGGACAAAATACCATTAACCAAATGTACTGAGACCAAATTACTTCTGTTCAGAGCTATTCAAATATTTATTCAAAAAAGGTGTAGACACTTTTCATGTTCACACAGTTGTGCAGTTGCTGACTGTACCAATTTTAAGAGCCCTCAACTTCTGTACCATAAACCAATATATTCGATTCCATCTAATTTAGGATAAACTGATTTTTTTCCATGTAATTTTAATGATATATGTCACATGATACATAATATACCAAAATTTATGTAGATTATATAAATATATATGTATAATATATTTAGATACATTTTTTTTATAAAGTGAATAAGCACTCAGCCTTCATGAAGCTCATCAGAGCACATTTTTTGCAATTAAGCACCGTGACAGAGAAATTGCATTCACCAGTTATAGACACCCTTCTTTGGAGCAGGAGTTGTGCTATGACTTGGAGAGATTTGTATGACAGACAAGTTGCTCTGCACAACAGGACAAGGGATTGGCCATGCTCTGATTCCAGCTAAAGTTACAGCATATGGCTCTGCAAAGAGAAGTCATAGGGTCACAAAAGTTTTCTGGGAATCTTACAACTTTTTTGAACTTTCTTCTTTAGCTCCAACTACTTTAATTTTATCATTAAAGGAGAGCATCAGAGGAAACTTGTTTAGTGCTATAATTAAATGTATATGGAGTTAATCCATGTTTAATTTGGGCAACATTTACTCTACATCTCATTGTCTTTCCTGGAATACCAGAAAGATAACTTTACCCAACCACCACACAACCATTGTGCACCTTGCTTCATGTTCAGCAAATTCAACCACAGAACAACAAAATATTTTTAATTTATCTCAAGCTGAGGAATTTTAATTTTCATTAGAAATATTTCTTTATTTCAGCCAGCCTGAACTGCAGTACATACCTGGGAAATTGTTGAGGACAGTGCGAAAAAAAATAAAATATTGCTGTGATTGAACATCTCCTGTAGTTGTCTATCTGTGGTCTGATTTTTAGACAGGAGGGAGCAAGATGTGCCCAGAGTGCTAGGGATCATTAAAACTCAAACCCAAGGCACATCCAGTCGTGGGAGAACATAAATCTGGGCTTCAGCCAGGTGAGGTCAGCTTTCATTTGCTGCCTGGTCTGCGCTGGGTGCAATTGAGGTTACCCCTCTGGATGTGCAGATTGCATGTGATTGGGAAACTGTTAAGAGACATTGTTTGAAAGTCAGAGCAAGAAACTTACTGAGGGGGGTGACTGAGGTCTCTCTATTTAAGTGCCTATTCCCTTCTGAGCTTTTGTGATGAACAGAGATAACCATCTGTGCTCAATTGCTAGTTATGGTTTTGTAACATCAGCATCTGCTGATAAAGAAAATAAGGGAATGTGTGCCTGCAATAGCTGAAGCCTCATTTACCACATCAGAAATCACTTTCTAATTGTTCAGTTTTATTTTAGTCAGACTACAGATGTTGTCACTCCTTCTGCCATCAGAAATTATCTAGACTAAGACATCCTTAGAATGGTGTAATTGTTAGATTTTTGTGCTTGGCTATTTTTTTTTCCAATATATTCTGGATCTTTATAAATAAATAAAAAGTTTATATATTTTTTCTTTCTTGTCTCAAATAATTGAAAAGAAAAATGTTTTCTAAAAAGTTGTTTTTCTGTGTAACCACACCTTCTCAATCTAAAATTATAGTTTTAGACAAGGGAGAGATGAAAGTGAATTTTCCTGGAACATCACAGAACATATGTTTCTTTTGTGCCAGCTGTAAAATATTAGTTGAGAATGTCTGCCTGTATGCTACTGAGAATTCTTGACAAATTTTAATATTGCAGCACATGATGTATTAAGTCATAAAAAATCAGCCTCACTCAAGTACGCTCACAATCACGCACCTGCACTAAACACAGTGTGCACCATTTCGATAGAATGTAACTATTGGATACAAGGTGCTGTATTTCAGACTAAAAATCCCTGTTAGGTTTTGCAGTGAACCTAGTGGAAAATTTAACAGAATACAGGTAGGATATGTTCTCAGTGCCTGAAGTATCTTCAGCTGGGGGAGTCCTTTGCCACTGAAACTGCAACAGGGCACTTGCATGACTGGGGAGAGTCGGCCTGGGTCTTCTGGGCTTGCTGGCTGGGGCTCATATCCAGCTATGTCACACTGGAGATGGTTACATGGAGAGTGATTCAGTTGTCTCTGTGTTGTTCTTCCAGGGCCACAGTAACTGAAACACTATGGAAAAAGGCCTGAACTGGCTTGTGTAGACTTGTTAGCTAGAGACCCACATGGCAGCATCTATATTTCTTCAGAGCCCAATCAGTCATCAAAATGTTGTACCCACACTTGTGCAATGCTGTCTGTAAGCATCTGTACCCCTGTGAGCAGTCCACATGGCACAGTGAGTCTGGAACTGAATAAACTATCAATGGGTTACTGATTTATTTAATGAGAATTTTAAAAATACATTTTACATCAATCATAATCTCACTTTCTCTCTGGTGAAGTCACTTCCCATCAGGTTTTTTTTTGGAAAAATAAACATAAACTAAAGAATAAATTGAATAACTTCATAAATTTAATAGCTTCAGTGGAAAGAGCAGAGACTAGTCCTTAATTATATATTAACTATAAAATTAATTAAATACTTCAGAGATTTTGGAGGGTTATTTTCCACAAAGCTTGAAGATGTGGTGAAATAGACATGGTAACAATGAAGCAAAAGATAGATGTCAGAAGAATATCTTTGTAAAGGCGTCAGCAAAAGAAGCAACTGAAGTAGAAACCTAAAATATGATTTCATAAGAGGATTAGTGTAAACAAGAAAAATACAGGATAATTTAGAGTATAACAAGAAAATCCCTTTTTTATATTATGGCATGGGCAGAGCCCTGTGACACTTATTAATGAAAATGAATATTTAAAAAAAATAGTTTGTATAGTGTTAGAAATGAAAATGTATTGAGTTTTCTGTCTCAAAACAGCATTTAAAGGGAAAACTTCAAGTAAAAGGGGTGAATATATTAGGTAATTTTAGCAGACTTTTCACCTCCAGATCTCTGTTTCTAATTACAAGCAAAAAAATCATTACAATATCAAAATTGAAATAAATTAATAAATTTACTTTTCTTTGTCCACTTGTTCCAGGTGAACAATTTTCCACATCACACAGTATTTAGAGAGGATCAAACTGACTTGTTCCTGGATTACTTTTTTACTCAAGAAATTTTTTCTCTAGGACAGGATGTATGCTACCTCTATGAATAGAACTCTTCACTTGTGAGTTATCATTAAATATGATCTACAAAAAAAAAGAAAATTGAAAAGACTGGAGGATTGCAATGAAAGTCCAAAAGGAATAAGACTCAATGCATTTCAGTTTAGCACAAGGTAAAGGCTTATAGACAAGAACGAAATTGGTTTCAGGAGCATCTGTACAAACAGTAGGATAGCTGAAAATAAGGACAAAGAAGATCATGGACACCTTAAGGAAATTTTCTTCTTTTAAAAATGCCACAGAAAAAGTAACTTCCAATGCAATGATATACAGAATTGCAGTAGTTTGGAACATTATAATGGTTTCCATCTTCTATATCCTCAGTTTGGTCTTACCCGGTCTTAGCTTAACTTGATGAAGAGTTCTTCCTTCTGCCCCAATTTAAGGTCCAACAATGAGTGTAACAAAAAAAAACCCTAAACCAAGGTGTGGCATTCCTGCTTGCATATGCATATACTGTCAAAAAAATTTGTTCAACTGAAATATTTCACTGACTGAAGCAACAGGGGAAAACTGTGTGCCACCTTTTAACTCCTTTTTTGACAGCACTTTTTATATTTTAACCCCACGTATTCTTGCAAAAGTTCCATGTAGCATGTCCAAAGAAGGGCAGTGATGCTGGTGAATGGCCTGGAGCACAAGTCTCATGAAGAGCAGCTGAAAGGGTGGGGCTGTTCAGCCTGGAGAAAAGGAGGCTGAGGGGAGACCTTATTGCTCTCTACAACTGCCTGAAAGGGGGCTGCAACCAAGTGGGGTTGGTCTCTGCTCCCAGGTTACCAGTGACAAGACAAACTGGAAACTGGCTCAAGGTGTGAAAGGGAAAGTTTAAATTGGATATTAAGTAGTATTTTTTCACTGAAACAGTGGTCAGACATTGAAATAAGCTGCCCTGGGAAATAGTGGAATCATCACCCCTGTGAGTGTTCAAAAGGCATGTGGATGTGGCACTGGGGAATATGGTTTAGCAGTGAACATGGTGGTGCTGGGTTAATGATTGGACACCTCAGTGATCTTAGAGGTCTTTTTCAAGCTTCATGTTTCTATGATTCTATGTTTTAGCTTCATATATCATTTTAATCCCTAGAAAAATTTGATGTTATAAAAGATGGCTGCATACTTAGAAGTTACATATCTCATTTTAATGTAAGGTAACACCTAAAGAAATATATTTAAATTTGAGTAAGTAGGGAGTTAAGCTATAAAACCCCCCAAAATTTAAATTAATATCAAAGAATAGTCCTGGAACATAAACAGGATTTTGATAAGGAGTAAATTAAACAAAATCAAAAGAGCATTAGAGAATTCTCAATGCAACTGGAAGGGCATTGAGGAATAATAGTTCTGACCAAAATATACAGAATTTTCAATAAACAATTCAAGAATCTTTAGCTATGGGTATTTACAAGATGACCACAATAAGTCTTTCCCCCACACACAATATTTTTCTTGATAGATCACCCCTTGATTGTATATCTTCAATAAATATTTTCATAGTACATATGATTGCTGGCTTAGATCAAATAATCCTTTTACTTCTTGTGCTAAACAAATGCTTCATTTGTCCCTTGAACCAGGTTTCTGGTGAAAGCATGCGACTCTGCATTTCAGCATGCATGTGTTCTTACACCAGCACTGGACTACCACTCCTTGTCAGTCTGAATCTCTGCAGCAAGGGGCAGCTGCAGTGCTGCGTTCTGTGTCTCCTCTCTGAAGTGCAACCGAGTTCCACCGAGGCGTAGTGAGATTGCAATGAGCACAGCTGAGAACAGCCCTGCACAGAGCATACCTAGACAAGGTCAAACCTTTGCTTTCATTGTGATGCAGAGACAACTGAAAAGTTTTTACTGATTTTCTGTACAGAAGAAGCCATGCCAAGAAGTGAATGTCAGAATTCTGACAAGACCTTCAGCTACAGCCGAAGAATCATTAGTGTACATCCCAACATCTGCAGGACTTCAAGCTACTTGATATGCTGTTTTATTTAAAGCAGGGAATAGCAAGCATTAGAAACATGCACCCAGCTGCAGAACCATTATAAGCTGAATCTTTTATCCAAGGGATCACAGTGCCACAGCCACTCAGCCACATTTAAAGGACTTGCAAAGACCACCCACAAACACACACAATCATAGAAATACATGTAGAGAAAATGGGGAAGTGATTATTAATATAGAGAAAAGTTTCAAATGGATAGTGAGAAGCTTCAAAATAAAAGTAACAATTTTTTTAAAGAATTGTCATTTAGATACATCCTGAGATTAAGATCTCTTGTCTCTGATGAGGGCTAGAGTGGAAGTACTAAAATACAACACATGAAGAAGATGAAACTAAAGAAATTAGTCTGAGATTGTGGCCCAAGTTTGAAAATTAAGAGCTTAGTGTGAATACAGAAATGCTAATACTCACCTCTGCTTCTCATTCTATACAATTAATCCTTTCTTATAACCAACTCCATAAAACAGTCTGGAAATAAGAGATTCTGAGATACAAGGGGCCTGTTGGTTTTTAAAGTTCGAGCATGGGCTGTTGAATTCGTGTCAGCACATGAACTGTACACTTGGCTGAAAATTTGTAATATCTTAAAATATGTTTTCTGAGGATACTTTAGATATGTGAGAAGTGGCATAGGACAGAGTGCAGCGACCTTCTGCATTATTTACCATAACCTAAAGTCTAAACCTGACTTCAGTTTGGGTTTATGAGCTATTTTAAATTGTCCAGCAGCCTTAGAAAGGTTGAGAATACTTTCCTTCATAGCACCCTGAAAAATTCCTGCTTATTATTTTGCCTTCCCCCAGCTTCCTTTTAAAAATGTTTGTAGAATTTACAGATTTTGTTTTGTTCCAAGAAATAGGAATCTGAGTATTGACCAAAAAAAGGCCAATAATTTTTTGTGAATCACAGTTATTATAATTTTCTTCTTTCTTTTAGCAATTTGGTAATTAATTTTAATTCAATTTATTAATGAAATTGTACAACAATATTTCTCAAATAGTTTTTATAATCCTTACTGTTCAAAAACTTTGAATGTGATTCTTCAGAATCACTCATTTATACCATGAATTATTATTCCTATTCTGAAATTTTTGTTTTTTATTGTTTTGAATAGAAAACTGCTTAAGAAAAAACCTGGTATTTACATTTCTATCTAAATTTCTTAAACTTTCAGGCTTATCTATGACTTGTATGACAATATCTAGTCATGAGTGTTAAGGCTAAAATCTATAGGCAAAAGTGGATTTCTTACAGCTTTTTATGAATACAATAGTTTTATCAAAAGTAACCAAAATATGACTGGAGGAGCTCTGAATTAAGCTTCTTTTAATTATTACTACAGCTAGGGCAGAAATGACAGCTTTTGGATTTGTAATGTTTCAGTAAGAATCTACAAATTTCAAATTTATAATAGGATGAGGCTGAAAAAATATTTTTCCCTGGGGAAAAAGGTAGAAACTAATAATTCCTGCTTCACTGTATTTTTCTTTCCAAATATTTAATTTTTTTATATGAGAAGCTAAAAGAGTACAAAATGTGTTTTGATAAAGTTCGATATTTTGCTTTCAAAGTTTGGTTAAAATTATTTTAGCCATCAGTAGGAGTACAAATGTCTCTAAGGTGAAGAAATATGTGTAGTTATTATATAGCATTATCTTACTACTGTAGCTGGTAAAACATACATGTTCTAGACATTGATGAGGAATTTTATTCTGGAGATGATGACATGGTTAAATTCAAAGGAAAACTGTTTCAAATACACTTCGACACAGGCAGATCTGGAAATTAAGCATGGGCTTACAAGACATCTTAAGCAGGGCCTGAGATTTTTATATGGTGTTTGCCCTAGTCTTTATCTTTTTAATTTCCTCAGAAATATGACATGCCCACAAAAAATATTTTTGTAGAGCATTGATACATATCATCAGCAACTACAAAGTAAAATATACTTGCAAATGAAAATGATGAAAGCAAAATTGTATGCTTCTATATGATTTGCCTTGGGATATGCTTATAGGATTCTGGAATTCAGACTTCTATCTATCACACTACTTTTTGGCAAGGCTGAGGAACAACGTGGATATTAAGAGTATTAATTTTAAGTATGCTTTTCCACCCCTGTTCTTTTCAGTAATAGCTATAGGCTCAGATAAAGACCTGTGTTTATGCCCAAAGGTGTGTGATACTATGATACTGGCTTCCACAACATCTAAAAGTTTGACAGACATATAAAGGATTGAGATCATAAATATCCAAATCCTGAGATATGCGCAGGGAAATCACACTGACATAAGACAATTGTTGAAGTAAGAACTTTGGGTTTTTAAGGTTGTTACAGTGCCAAAAGGATAATACAGGGCCTTTGCAGATGAAAAAAACCCCAGGTCCCTTTCTGGAGTATGCCACTCCTAACTACCTTGGCTCTGCAAAGTTAGACTTATATGCATACATATGCAATAGGAATATGAAAGCCTTTGGATAAGGCACCTTAGAAAATGCTATACTATTAAACTATAACAGCTGGTGCCTTCCTCTCATTTTATCTATGACATATTTCCTTGCAATTAGCAATGTTTCAAAAAAAACCCCAAAAGCCTAATAACAAAACTCCAACATAGTACAGCTATTCTGGTATCACATTTTGATGGGAAAATCACACATAAATCAGATTGGTGTCAATATTCCTAATGTGGATATTCACCATAATTCAGTAATGTAATCTGCTAATCTAAATATTGAATTGTGCCTTTTGTTTGGTCTAAAATCCATACTTGAAATAATCACATACCTAGCCAGTGTACTGCTCTGATGTAGGGTGTACATGAATGAATCCCAAACTCATTCTGTGTGCAGTGATCTTCAGAGATAATTTATGGTAAATGTCAACTGCTACTTCAGGGTGAAATAAGATTTTGAGAGCAGGCAGTACATTCCACTTTATTTGTTTCAAGACATTGATTTTATAGCAATCTTTCATTACATTAATCTTTCTTGTCTACATTATTTGCCAGTACATTGGTTTTTCTGGTTTAAAGGGAAGACATGGATGACAAAGCTAAAACAGAATTGCAACGTCTTCCTCAAAATTCTACAGCAGTCATTATGTTCACTAACCTAAACCTGAAAAATCCATGTGAAGACTGAAAATATATTTGCATCTGCCAGTAATCTTTATTGAATAATTGTGGTCTTTTTTGTTTCCACAATCAGAGAGCAAGCTTTAATATTGTGCAACGTATATGATCATTGTGCAACAAATTTAATTTTTTTTTTTAAGTCTGGAAAGCCAAGTAATTAAATATTTGTATCAGAGTTATAATTAAAGGTGAGAAGTGTAGTTATGCCCACCACTGATTGCTGAAGAGATTGTATAAATTAAGCAATAGGGACTTCTGGATGGGGGTTCCACTTCTAGACTGAATATTGCAAGTATTTGGAAAAGAACCAAGAAAGATGTTTAGTCTGTGTCTGCTTTGAATGCAAGTTTTAGTTCAACAATAATGCTTTGAAACAGTTTTGATTGGATGAGACAGAAAAGAGAACACATAATTAGTGGAACAAACATATAATTTATGGAAGAGAGAGAGAACCTATGAGGAAGCAGCATGTACAAATGAGATATCCAGCAGTAAAAGGGATCAGGGAGCGATGAAGTTTTGCCAGATATGGTAGCAGGTAAAGCTAATTATTTTTAAATAGTCAGCAAATCTATATGCTAAGAAAGTAATGAGTAATCTACACACCTGAGGTTTTAGTTTAGCAGTCCTCTGTAACACACTTAATCTATGTTAATCTCATTTTCTTAGTCAAATGCCTCAGGCTTTCACTTAATCCAAAATTCCAGTTAATCTAAGGGACCACGAAGATAGCATCAGGGTGGGAAAAGCTTGGCAGGGATCTAGTTAAACATGATATGAGCTGCATACATTAATGAGTCAGCAGCAAACTCACCAGCTAGATAAAACATGTAATACTGACAGGTAGGAATGGAAAATGAGTCGTGGATCTCCGTGTTAGTACATTATCACAAATTACTGATTTAGCTCAGAAAATGGCCAAATCATTTTGCAAATCGGAGGAATACAGTAGCTTCCTTGGAATTTTTATAGACTAAGAGACATGTTAGAAAACACCCTCATCACACACACCCAACCACAGCCCCCCATTTAAAAGTTTTGAATGTAAATATATGGTATATTGTAATTAACTGAAAGAATAAAAAAAGATAGGAAAAAATTCAGAACCGTTGCCTAGAGAAAGGCTGAAGGAAGATGGGGGAGAAAGTAAATTGTCTTCTGCATAGAGGCCGTGGTGAAGTAGTATCTGAAAATGAGTGTGACAGAAGAGAAATAGAGGAGCAATTAGTTTTACAGTACAACCTCAACATAATAGTAAAAAGACTACATTACATTCTGCTGTAACAAATATATAAAATCTATGAAATAAAAACATATGAATTAAAAACTTCAGTATAACTATCAGTCTATATATACATAGCAGTAAAACTTCAGTATATAACTATCATCTTTTTCATAACCAACTCCTTGAAGTTGTTCTACTTAGTTTGGATTGATAGGTTTGGACAAGAAGCATCTAATGGAGTGAAAACTGTGAGTGTCCTCTTTTCCTCTTTCCTCATTACTCCTCCTGCCTGAACATCTTAGATATGTGGACCTAGATTTTCCACTGCAAAACAGCATCTGTAGGCTAGAAGAACTCCTTTGTGGATGATGTAAAAGTAGGATTTCTAGTAAAATTATTTTAGATAAATCATCCCATCTGTAACCTGGAAGTCTATTTCTACCTTCAAGAGAAGATGAGATTTTACCTGTAACTTTACAACAATCAGCACTTTAGATTCAGCAGAAGCTGTTTGGCAAGTAGGGATAAAGAGGTAAAAGACAGAGTCATCTTTTCTCTGTCTTTGTAACCACCTTGAAAAGGTAATTAAGGATGTTGCTATGTTTATAGTGCTTTTGTAAATGAGATGTGTGAGAGCTGCTGTTATTCTGCTGTTCCTCCTGACTTGGTGAGGTGAAGTGACTTGGTCTAGCACGTAAATATAAACGCTGTGATGTGTGAGACATGCAGAAGGGGAGTTGGGGGATTTATTTGTTTTTAACCAACATAATGGCAGACAAATAGCATTCCTTCAAATTGCAGCTGTTCTGGACACGAGGAAGACACTTCACTTTTACATGTGATCTTTTTTCTGCAGGGAAAATGGCAGGGGTTTGTTAGACCCAGTTTTCCTTGGCAGTGAGGATGGCTGCAGCAAAAGTGCACCATGACTGTGACTACTGGCCTTGGCTGGAAGGAAGTCAAGCAGTGACATTGTTGTGGCTGTGTGGGAGAGTTGCCTGGCTGGAGCTGAGCTTTCAGGGAATAACCTTGGAGACCTGCCAAGTAAAGGGCCTTTTCCTCATGCTGACTGCAGATAGCACTGGCAGGGAGAAGCAGGGCTGGACATCTGCCAGAGCAGGGGGTGCCAAAGGGTGCTGCCTCACAGAGCCTTTTTCTTAAAGCACAGCCCTTGTCTCCTCCTGAAAATCTGTCCTTTGGTGATGAAAATGTCATCAATGTCACTAGACACTCACCAAAGCTCCCATTGGGTGACACACACCAGGATTTGCTGGAAGCTGCGGCCAGGAAGAAGCATTGGAGGATAGTCTGTCAAGTGTTTTATCAATCTCAGCTTCAGAAAACAATGCGGAAGAAGAATCATAATTTTTATCTTTTCCTGCCAGGATTCCTGTGTTAGAATAAAAGCACACGTTTACATGATATTAACAGGTACATACTTAGTACTAACAGAATATCTAGATCAGAAACACTGTCAGAAACACTGATTCATCTAAACGTTGTGTCAACACACTGAGTGAACTGACTGGCTCACAGCCTTCATACAGGGGGCCTTTATTACAAACTCAGGTTTCCTTAGGTCCCATTTTATCTGGTAGTGGCACTCTGCTCACCAAAGTTCTGACCCAGTGGTGTGAAGCTCTTCAAGAAGCAAAACACTCTTTTCTCTCCTAGCGTAGCCTGTTTGGAAATATGGAACCTTCTGCTCCCATGGTCATCTATCTGTATCTACAATTTCTTTCACTTCATGATAGGTAGGAACAGTAAAACTAAGAGGAATTATAAAAGAAATACTTTGGAAAATGAGACTGGGAACTTTATAGCAGTTCCAGTAAAAGGTGAGGTTATCTGGGGCTTAGTTGGGTTGGAGAGGTTAAGATGACTTCCTTGAGCAAGGTAAGAAGAGAATCACTTATTGCAGTATTTATCCACATCACTTTCAGGACCACTGCACAGATTAAAATTTTTTGGTTGTTGCTATATGGGGAATAAAACTCATTTTCATGCCCCATGTGTTAGAATATTGCTCCTCACAAGATTCCAGACGTTGGTGATTTCCACACCTTTGTGGACCTAGTTTGTGTCATTTATCTTGACAGGCGACACAGAATTGGATAAAGTTAAGCAATTAATTTTGAAAAACATTTTTCAGATTTTATGTTTCACTTCATCAACAGCAATACAACAATCCATTATTGTTTCTCTTGTATATAATGCTACAGGAATCCTCTCTTGCCTAGACAAGCGGTTGCATTTGCATAACTGAAGTCTGAAAATTAGGCCTCTTGAGAGTTTTAGAAGAGTATGATGCAAAAGTAGCATCATATATTATATGTAATATAATATTTTTCGGTATTTTGGATATTAATTTCAGACACATTAATTTCTCATAATAATTGGCACTCAGATAAAGTCCTCTTTTTAATAATTCTTATAATTCATCATGCATATAAACAGTTCCAGGAAGTTCTATCACATCTTCTAAGAAAAGTTTATTATCTGAAGTGCTTCAATGATCTTCTGCTTTAGGTAAATTAAATTCAAATTTGAAATTCTTTTTATCACAGAGTCACAATTTAACTCCTATTAAACTAATTAACTAAGACTGAAAATCAGACTTTTAGGTAGAAGTCACCTTTATTTTAACTGAAACTAACAAAAATATTTAAGAATTAAGATTATTATTTCATCTTGGTTTTAGGAATAATGTACTGATAATGAAAAGTGTTCTGTTTGATTACAAAAGAAAATGGAAATTAATTATTCAAGAAACATAAAATCTTTCAAAAGTTTTTTTAAAGGTATATTTCTTTGCTGGATTTTCTCTGCTAATGCTTGATTCCTTCTGCAATTTTAACTACAAGTATAGAATGTAGTATTTCTCAGAGGAAACACTAACTAGGAAATGGTCAGAATACTGATTTTGAAAACAATCTGTTTTATGAATATTACAAACACGGATCAATAAAACTTTAGATCAGATTGCTTTTAACACTACCCAGGCTACTTCAGTCATCCAGAAGGCAAAAGGCTCAGCAAGAGAGACAAACTCAGCACATGGAACTTCCACTGCCTTGAACACAGCTTTTTTTCTAGTTAAAGTTTTCCACAAACAGTAAAATCTCTATCTACTATGTCCATATGCTACAACTAAGCAAAGGTGCAAAGTTCTAGCAAAAACCATAAGCATGAAATGATGCCACCATTATTTTTATGACTTTTTGTGTGACATACTGGCATCAGTTAACATTCTTTGTATCAAGTTACATTTCATTTCTGAAAGCATTTTTTGAAACACATGTATTTACACTTACACTCATGTCTTATGACATGGAAGAGGAAAGGATTCATAAGGAGAGTTAGAAGGATGGTTTCTTGGAAACACCAAATCTTTTTTTCAAGAGGCCTTCTGATTTTCTTTGTGTGATGGTAGAAAATTATTTCAGTCAGCTGAAAGTTTCTACTCTTCTTTGCAAAAGGAAACCATGGGGTTTTCAGGGTGCACATTTACTACTGCACTTATCTTGTGCAGGATATAAGAGCCTTAGGTTATCTAATCACTTCCATTTGCAATATTACAACGCTGTATTTGTCCCTTACCACAGACATATTAGTCCACTGTGGTGTGCAAGACTTCCTGGATTTGACAGTCTTCTGGGAGAATATCTCAAAAATTTTAATGCCTCACTAAACAAAGTACTCATGAGCTGGTGCACAAAGGCATTGAGTGATAGCAAGTCTGTTCTTCCCAGACTAATAAATGGATTTGGATCATTGCTGCTTATATCTCAGGCACTCTCAGCTCTGAATATGTAGATAAAAAGCTTGCATCCTCTGGGAAATAGCTCTTTGAGTCTGATTTGTATTTGGAATTAGTATGTTAATTGATTAAAGGTTAATCTCCATGAAAACTAAGAGTTAGAGGAGCACTGACAGGCAGAGCACAGAAATGTAACTTTGAACAGGAGTTTTATTCAGCAATGCCAAATAAAATTTACCAGCAGGAGATAGGAGGAACTACCTTTGAAACAAAAGTCAGCTCATGGAGAAGAGGTTTTCCTGCCTGAAGGAGGGTTGCCAGCAGCACAACAGCTAGCAGTGATCCTCTGTTTGCACACATAATTCCATGTTAGTTTCAATTTTTAATTTTTGCAAATGCTTTACATGGAATACCTATTTTGAAAATTAGAAAAAATTTTTACAGAGGATTGTGTCAAATTCGTCTGACAAAAAGTATCTTTTTGTAACTGTTCAGCAAGAAAATACTGCAATGTAATTATATATGCAGTCTTGAGAGATGAATAATCTCCCTCATGCCTCAGCATAGGAAAACAAACTATGATCCTGAAGCATCTGGCAGGCATGAACAGTCATAAGAGAGTGCTGATGTGCTTTACACATGTGAAGGAAAACTAGATGCTTTGAAGGAAAGTGAGGTGTATAAACATTACATAACATGTCCTAGACAGCTAAATATGGCCATTTCTCAATGACTGGTATCAAGAAACTGCTGACTGCAACCCTAGCCCATATAATCAGAAAATGCTGGAAGAAAATCAGACATTGTAGAGAGGAGAGGGATTTTTGGTATCTATGATTACCTTGGAAGGTGATTTAATTAAAAAAAAAAAGGAGAATTTTTGATTAAAAGAAACAATAGAATATATGAGAAGCTTCATACATAAACCAAATCTCTGAAGGGTGATAATTAAATAATTCTTAGAAACAGTATTAGCAGGCTAGACTTTCATCTTCCATTACAGTTCACCTCTTTGAAAGACAGAGATGATGAAACTGCAGTATATGCTTTATATCTCATTAAGGAAAAAGAAGACTCATGTCTTGTTTTGCTACAAGATTAAGGCCATGATTTAATATATTGCTTATCTTGTATAATCCTCTCCTGTGTATTGTTTTACATTCAAATTTGTTAGTATATACAGGTCAAAGAGAATTATGTTTCACAATATATTTTATTTATATATATGTATATAAACTGTTCAAAAATACAGTTGCAACAAAACCATCTTCAAATATTCTTAGACATTGTTGCAGTATCATTTTAGTCAAGTTCCCAAAGTGCTAATCTACATGCAGTGTAAGAAAATGAAATTTTTCCTTTTTCAGGGCATGGAAAAGATGCATCAGGTAGGGTGAAAAGCTGTGTAGATCAGGACAAAAGGAAGATTAGTCACGTCAAGAGACAATGCCTTCTGAGTCTATGTTCTTGCCTCACCTTGGCTGATGAATAAAGGCAGGTCAGGTTGCTAAAGGGAGATAGAACATGTTCAGTTGTGACATACACATCTTTCACTGGCAGCAACCCTGGGAGCTGCCCTCACTGAGCCACTTCCAGGGTAACCACTGTGTGCTTTCCTGGGAAGGCCCCCTCTGCTAGGGATGACCAGTGACCAGAACATAGTTGCTCTGAACCAGTGGAAATCACCCGGAAGATCTTTATGGGATGAAGTATAGGTAGCCACACTTTCACTGGCTCTATAGATTTAATGATAATTAGGAATGGAGCTCACAAATCAGGACTGTTCTTTATACATTGAAATCCTAAAGTGAGAATGTGGTGTTAGGCACAACACATGCCTAGCTGTCCATTTGAGTCTGGTGTTCAAATGGGGATGGGGTATAGACAACACACACAGTAAATCTGTAAGAACAAGATCTGGCAGTGTTCCCTGATGATAGTCTTTTTATCCCAGGGCTAAAATTGTAACCCCTATGTCCTTAAAGACAGGACCATAGACACCCTAAGAAAGAGACTTGAATAATATAAAAAAATAAAACCAAAATCATAAACTGAGAATTCTAGTTAAAATTTTAGCTCCTAGGAATTTCTGAATTAGACTGTATTAAAGAAAGTATTAGCTCAAAGTTTTCTATTTCACTTTCACTTGAGAAAGCTTGGGGTTTTTTTACTGTGCTCTGGAGAGAATTATTGGGCTACATTTTCACTGGGGAGAGGAATTGCAGACAAAGCCAGATGTCCTTCCATAAAGATTAAAAGTAAAGTTTTTTTCCTATAATCAGTGATGCAAGGTTGAAAGTGTAGTATGACTTTCAAACAAATGGCAAGTTCCAGGGGTTTCAAAATGTATTTTTAGAAGAAACATATGCTAATCAAGATATGCCCCACATAGTTCAAACAGCATGATTCACAAGGGAACTTCATTAGCCTCAAAGATGAATAGTGCTACAACTCTTGGGAGATCCAATAAAAGAGGTGATTTAAAAAAAAAACAAAAACCCTGCATTCTCCTAGTTAATCCCCATGGACTTCCAAGAGGATTGGCGGTTTTTTTTCTCTTCTTCCATTACTATTTTGCTGTCACACAGAATGTAGATTGCCATCTCAAAATAAAACTGCATTACTTTCCATTCTGCCTGGAATGGACAGACAGATCATTAATGCTGTATAATAGCAGGTTGAGCATGTCCTGTCTTCAGCAAAACTGACAGGTGAGCAACTCATCATCCAAAGGGGGCTGGACAGGTAGGGTCAAAAAATGCCCCAAAACCATAAACCCAGCAGATTTAGTAGAATAAAAGTAGTCATTAATTGGTAGGTAATTTAGAATATTATGCCTTGATAAAATAATGTCTGCTATCTCTGAACTATGATAAATAGAGAAAAATGAAAATATAGAATATTAAGATTAATTTTTCTCATAATCCATTGTAAAAAGAGCAATCATTGCCAATTTATGTGATGCAACATCTATTGTATTCTTTTTTACACACAATTATGAATGAGATTTTAAAATATTCTTTCTGCTTTTTTTTCTTTCTGTATAGGAAGCTATTTTTCGAAAATGAAATTGACATGGAAAGCAACAACAGGCAGAAAAAATTCAGCATTGTGCCAGACTTTGTACATCTTGTGAATTTTTTCTTGAACAGAGAAGCCAAAGGGCAAAGCCGCTGCTGCTATCTTGCTGGCTTCATTTAAATCCTAAATCAGCCTCTCCTCTGTGGCAGGAACAAATTCTGAGATACCAGAACAAATTCACTCCTGGAAAAGTTTCACAGAAGAGCCTCGGGGCTCTTGTGATATTTCATTCCTGCACCTGAACTGTGAGTAAGGACGCACGAAAGCTATTCAGGAATGACTGGGAGTAGGATGAAGTCACTGTGTCTTCACTGTCAGGTCTGAAGTCAAACTGACTGACTGTCCATAACCCATTTACCTTCCACACCTCACTAAGGCCAGGCTGGAGAATATTAACAACTCTTGGCTTTCTCTAGCACACCCCTGGGCCATAGCAGAGAGGATTTGATCTGAAGGCTCTTGTGGGTGTGAGAGGCCAGTGGAGCTGGTCCCTGGCTGCTTGCTGGGCTTTGGGCCAGGATCCCCCAGTGAAGGAATGCTACAGCTGAAATCAGTTTGGCTTCTGGCAGCAAGAAATTAGCATCCGTGCATGGACCATTAGTCTCATTAATCCCATTCTCCTCAGCAGTAACTGAAGAATTTCTCTATTCTTGGACATTAAGGTACCTTTTCGGTGTTTCTGTTAGAGAATTAGCAAGGCCTTTCCCTTTAAAATAATTAGTAATAATTAGTAGGACCTACAAAGGCTTTTAAGTTTCTGCATGGCTGCTTCTTAAAATGTATGTGGACATTTTTCCATGAAAACAGTTTGCAGCTGGAACCCAAACTGAAACCTTTTTGCTAATGGCATGCATTTTTCCTGTGGTTGCTCTCCAGTGCTCTGTGATTTGAATCTTTCCATCTATAACCAGCTTGCATTAAATTTTGAAATTAGAGGCAGACAGCCATGCTACTTCTTTTTCCTCTCTTTGTTTTTCTGGAAATCAAAAGATTGCAGAATAAAACTTGTACATTTTGCTTACTAAGTGCAGAAATAATGATAATTTACACTGTCCATTGCTCTTTACCTGAGAGTTATTTTGCAGTGTTACATGTAGGTTTTCTTGTCCAGTGACTCCAAACACCTTCTCTCTAACACACATTTTGTCTGGCTTCCATTTCAACTGGCATTCTATTTCAACTGGCCTTAGCATGTCTAGTTCCTACTGATTTTCATCTTTGACTGTGTCGGCAGCTTCTGAGTACGACTTCACGCTAGTGTGGAACTTAGAAGTGCTTCAGTATTAACTATTAAAAATAAATATCACATGTTATACCTACAACTAAATGGGCTTTGCAATAGTTAAATGTACAAAAACACTAAGTATTCTCGTCCTTTAACCTGGTTATTTCACTTAGAGATAATTTTGATACAGCACATTACTAATAAAATATCTCTTGAAAGAACAGTTACTAAAAGTGTTTGCTTGTGTTTGTATGAATTTACTATGGCTGTGCACATAAACTGCAATTTTAAGACATAGAACAGCTAAATATTGGAATGAACAAATCTGAAAAGGTGTCCCTTGAAGACCCGGGCTGGGGCATGAAGAGGCAGGTGTAACACAGCACACAACAAAGCAAGGTGCTGACAACTTTGGCTCTAATCCATCAAAGCACTTAAGCACATGTTTAATTTTAAGCACATGAGTAATTCTATCAAATTTAATAGGGCTACTCATGGTTTAAGTACTGTTATAGATGATTCTACTACTAAAAGTGTAGAACTAAGAGAAGAAAATTATTACATTGAAACTTGAAAAAGAACTTGTAAGGACAATAAAGCTTATTGGTGAAATGCGACTCATTGCAGGATATTAGAGCTCTATGGCTTGAAGAACCTTATCCAATAATCAGGTTGTTTAGAAGAGCCAGAATTTATAATCAGAAAACATCCTAAAACACACATACTTCTCAAAATGCAATTAATGAACACAAGCTAGTCCACAGCGTATAACTTCTAACCATCCATGTTGTAGCGTTTAAAAAAAATTTAAAACAGAGCAGAAACGAGTAGTTGTATTGATTTTCCCCCTGGTGGCATTAAACTTTTTATTGCAGTACTATTTTCCTTAACATTGCTGTGTGACTGAAGATTTGTTTGGAAAATTTTGGGTTAAAAGACTGTTGAGAAGTTAGCCCCATGAGCTGCCGATAACAGCAGCTGCTGCTCTGTTTACTTGTGCGTTGAAATAAAGGATGGAGTTTCCTGCTGTAGATCATGTAAAGTCCAACCATTGTTAATCAAAGGAAGCTCCTTTCCCTGATATCTGGATTGAGATCTGATTGAAATATTCCAGAGAGTTAGAAAGGTTGGACAGAGTTTTAACGACAGTAATTTTTGGCAGATTTCCTCAAAGGCTCCTGAAAAATATTAATCTTCAAGGAGGAGAGTTTGCAAAGGCTGGAGAGCTCCCAGCTCACTCAGAGTGCTGCAGTTCCCCAGCTCTGAGCAGCTCCCCCGAGTCCATCAGCTTACAGCTCATTCAGGAAAGCCAGAAAGCACCAAGGGGGCTGCACCCAGGCTGCTTTGTCCCATGGAAAAGGCCACATATACCAACACCTCATCAACATTAACAATTCATCATAAAAACAACAACAATTTATGAATATATTAAGAAATGTACATATATAATATATATTGTATATTCTATATATTGTATATTAATATATATATTTACACTAACTTTTCTAGAAGAGGAAGTATTGACTGTTTTTCTCCATATTTGTACAGACAATAAGTATCTTGTAACCCAACATCAGGAAATTGCATGTGCTACTTCTCACTCTTTTATACATGAATGTCACAGGAAGGGCAAAACAATGCCAGAGTGGTCTGAATTTAATCTACTGACTTTCCAGGAATTCTTCAGCTGTAACAGAGCTGAAAACAATTCTAAACCAGGATTTTATTCTTTTTGTTTTAGTTACTGCAGTCAGAACTTACATTTATAACGTTAAAATGATAACTCAAGAAAAGTAGAATTACATGATGCTGTTCTTGAGACCGCATACCAGTACCACAAAACACTTACTTACATATATAAGAAATACTCTATGCAAACAGTATAAATATTCATATCAAACTGTAAAGTTAGGATGATGTTTAACATCAGTTAAATTTTATTGTGAAATAGTGAACTGTATGGGTGATTTTTAGGTATATATAAAGAAAAATAACTGTCAGACTATGAATTCACTTGGCCAATAATTGAAATCATTATTGAATCATTTAAATGCATATTGCCAATTCCTGTTTTACTTTAAATAACTTGCTAAAATAAATTTCATTTGGAAGCCCATTTTTCTTGAGATATAGATTTCTCATTTCTTCATCTTTCTCTTCTTTTTTTGCAGTTTTCTCTTCTCTCTTAATATATTCACATTCGTGACACTTTCATTTAATATATTCCTCTCCCTTTCAACTGTTTCAACTTCAGACAATGCAGTATAACATCAGAATACAACACCAAGGACTGGTGATATGCTGTGTTTATTGACACAAAATAAAGAGCTTTATTATAAAGCCCTTTATTGCCAACTTTTTTTTTAATTTAACGAGAGACTAATAAACATATATATATATATGCGAGTGTGTGTGTATATGTATATATATATTTTTTTTTAAACAACATGACTGGCTTGTAGAACATGTAAAAAAAACCTCAGACCTGCCAGGTAAATGAGCTGAACAGAGGCTGCAATTGACGGAAGTGTGGGGGCTCTATAGGTAGGAAAGGGTTCATTCTTTGACGAGAGAATACACATATAAACACATCACCTTTTCTCACTGAAGAATTTTAAACTTTCTTCTGTTTTTCTTCCCTTGGTTTTCTGCCCATGGTACCTCATACAATGATTCTAGGTTAGTTATATATTTATTTTTCAGTCTTTATTTGTTTTTAGTCCTGACATATAACCAAGATCAAACAAGGTCCAGACCCAAATTTGTATCCTCTCTATATAGCAAATTTTCATTATATCATTAAGAGTCTTCCTAATTTACAAATTTAAAGTTAAAAAATATTTTTAAAGCTTTAGAAAGCTAATAGAAAAGATGTGGGGTTATTTTTTTTTTTGTTTATTTCCTTGTTTGTTTTTTCTGGAGTATTTTATTTTTCCTCACCAGAAAATATCTCTAATAAGGATCATGCTAAAACAGATATTAAAATCTGAATGTATTTCAAATTCCCATTGAGAGAAAAATTATGCAGATGTTTCTGTTTTCACCTGAATGACATTACTTTGATGTTTTCCGCACTCATCTTTGCAGTGCTATCCTGCTAAAACTGGGAGTTTCTTAAAGGATATGCTCTCTCTCTGGCCTGCGCTTCCTAGCTCTGCCTGTCTGACAAGTCTGCATGTACCTGATTATGTATAGATGGCTGAAACTGTTTGGAAATGTAGGATATGTGTCATACAAACTCATAGTCCGTGCTTCCTAGAGGTTTATGCATTGAAACTGGAGGCAGCTGCGTATGTAAGCACATAGTAGTTAGCCTAAACAGTATTTTAGGGCCTTATCTCCATCAGTTTAACTCTCTAAATATCTTTCTGGACTTTGAAGGATCTAGGCTTTGAAGACTTCAAATTTGTTTTGCTTCCTTACTTTCTTAAGAATCTCAGTTGTGTACTACTCTGAGGTCAAGTTTTCTGTCCTTCCAAGCAATAAATACTTTTAATAGAGTAACTTACTAGAGGATTTACATTATTTTCTACCTTTCTAAAATTCTAATATTAAATACAGCTTTTGAGTGATCTATGTGTGCCATGTTGGCCTTTTGCTTCTAGAGATGTGAATTTAAGAACCCTGGTTGGCTTCATTTGATGCTAGAACTAATGCGTATGCACAGCAGGCCAAAGGGAAGGTGCCTCCCCAATATCTATCCCAAAGCATGTATTCTCTGCCTATTGGCACTGCAATAAATGTCCCGCAGATTTATGGGACACTACATATGAAATAAATTTCTATATATTTGCCTGCATTTTTGTTGCTATATTTTGATATTTATATTTCCTTATTGAGTTATTGTATAATATAATATGAGTAAAGATTTTCATTTAAAATTGCCATGAGAATGAATTGATTGTTTTTATCTGTTGCTTAGACAAACTTTCCTTAAAAGGTGTAAGAAGCACTTATGTTTCCCTCATGTGATCAGAAGGCAGCATTATCCCTGCAAGATAAAAATGTAAGGAAGGCAGGCCTCTTCCTATTCAGAATAAGATATATGCAGAATCACAGTAATATGAGAAGATCATAGTGCCTGGGAAAAATCTTCAGGGCAAAAAAAATGGGTGGAGAGAGGAGGGAGCAAAGAAATGAACTGGGAGGGGTCTAGGGTTTTGGTTTGGGTTTTTTTAAACTACTTCATTTAATTCTACCACAGAGGCAAATGATGACTGAAAAGTCTTGCCAAAAATCTGTGGCTGTCTAAACACTGTTGGGAACAATGCTAAAAGTGAGCACTTTTGAATCCCAATAGGGCCTTTCCAAAGAAGAAAAGAACATTGTGCAACTTTGGACCAGATACCTTCTGAGTGGAGCTATTACATGGCTAGGAAAATAATTTGAAGCCTATTACAGAACAAGAAAGCAATTGTTTGTGGGAATATGAAAGTACTGGCAATAATAAAAAAAACCCTCAAAACAGAACAGAGGAAACAGTCCTTTAAAAAAACAAGAAGGAAATTTACATATATTAAAAAAATATGTGCAAATTACAGAAATCACTTGGTCAGTTTGGAGAAGGTAGCTTGTAATCCAATTTGTACTCTGATACTTGTGAAACCGGAATAAGAAAATGAATTTACAATTTGTCCATTATAGTTCGGTCAACTTAACCTGGAAACAATTTCTTTTGGCAGGAAAGAATGAACTAATATTTTATTGAGAGCTCTGGAGAGAATTGGGTTCTGATTAATGAGAAACTGAGACACTCAACAAGCAGCAAAGGCTTTGGATCTAGTTATGATTTTAATTACACCAATAGGAATAAGACTAATCTTTCTAATGCATTTTCCAGAGAGAAAGTCACATCACAAACAAGTCATTCAACCTTCAAGATCTACCTGGAAGAAGTCAACAGTGAACAGTAAAGAAAATTACTTACACTCACAAATTATACTACTTAGAAGAATCACTATGGAATTTATAATAAAGAATGAAGACAGTTCATTATTTCCATAGGGCAGCAGAGAAACTGAGTTTCCTAGCAAATTAAAATTTAAATTAAAATTTTAAAAAGGATTAGATACTATTTGCACTGTTTCCATGCTCACGCAATATATTTCTCATGGATACCTTGATTATGACATCTTAACTTTCATAAATAAAATAATTATACCTGAGGTAAATGTGATAGAATAAAAATTAAGATGGTGTTTGTTTTACTCTTTTTTTTTTCTTCTTTTTTTTTTTAAACTGGAAAGATCCAAAACAGCCTGAAGTGATGTGGCTCAGGATGATTTTCTAGGTAATATAGCCAAACTGCATAGATAGCACAGCTGGAGAACTCATAACTCTATTAAAAAGAGGGAAATTTTCACTATATTAAACATGGCCTGTGAGTTAGTTTGGGAAATATGATATGTAGAGGAGATTGTAGGGTTTTGAGTGATTTATCATCAAAAGGAGACTGCATCTTCATAATACATGAGACACACACAGCTCTTCCTTCATTGTTTTGAACTCTGAAAAAGTCTGGATGTCACAACTTTATGACGTGTTGCCAATGCCTTTTTTATTTCCCCCAGCCTCATCAGTTATTTTCTTCACATTTGTTTTTTTTCTGTGAGATCTTGTATCCTGGCCATATTGCCAAAGGCTACTAGACTGTAACATGCCCTGCATAAGAATTTCAAAGCATTGTACTCCATAGGAGAACATGAAAGAGTCCTTCATGTTCTTTGGAATAATAAACGAAAACAAAGGAAAAGATCATGCTCTTCTCTCCTGTGCTACTTTGAACACATGCTCAAAATGCTTACAAAATGAAATACTGCTGCCCAAAGGAGCCACAACAAAGAGCTGTAGTGGAACATTTACAGAAATGATGCAGAAACATCAGTTTATCAATTTTCTTCATTTTCCATGAGCTTCAAAGTCCAGCCCCTGTGACCACATTGCTCAACAAATAATTTCAAGGAGAAAGTTTACAGATTTCATTGGATACATTCATAAAACGGAAGTGAAAGTAGTAAATGAAAATAATGTATTCATGTTCATAGTAACTTGAAGTACATTCTCATTTTTAATTGCTGTTCAATCCACAAAAACATTTTCAGCATGTGCCTACTTGATTACTGTATTAAAGTTTTAAAATTAATGGTCTCATTGGGGTTTTTTAACATTGACTTCAAAGGGAAACAGATTAGGATTTATACAGATTTGGCTAGTAGTGCTGCTTGTTATTAAAACCCTTCTTTCATGTTGCATAAAAGTTTGCCAGATTTTAACCATTTAGGCTGAAATTCCGTATGCTTCATAGCTGCCTCAGGCTGAATTCTTCTGGAAAAATCCAAACAAAACTATTTAGCTCTTTTCAAGATTGAAGACTGACTTGGCAAGAAGACTGGGACAGGTAAGCCAGGGAATGTGAGTGGGACTGGGAATGTATGGAAGTGAAAACTCAGACTGGCAGTGGCCAAAATAATCTTGGACTACAAAGAAAAGCTGAGAGAGAGAATCAAGAAATTGATGTCTTTAAAAAAGGACAAGCCTGAGGAGCTGGAGATAAAATATTACGGACAGGACAATATGACTGGTACAAGAAACCATGAGTGGAAAAGATGCAGAACTGGGAAAGAGAGAACCTGGGACATAAGGATGGACAATAATGCTGGAATAGCCTGTGGTTTCACGGCATCACCTTCTCTGGAGCTTGGAGCAGAGCCCTGAGCTCCATAAACTCATAGTTCATTTCTCTTGTGGGCAAATGGCCATAAAAGACACTAGCAAAATTTCTCATTCCTCTCTATGATTTGCCCATGAAGATATTTCATCAGCTTTGGTAAGCTTAAGACCTGTTTCTTATTCCATTGGTTAAAATAAAGGATTTAAATATTTTAACTTGAGTGACCCACACACATATCCATAGGAAACCACACCACAAAACTCATTTCCCCCAATTTCTTGTTCAAAAAATTTTCACTGTCCTCCTGACTCCTTTGATAAAAAGAACATTATTTTGCCTGTGAAATATCAGATTCAGTGGCAGATATTGGAAACTGTTCCCTCTTGACCATGCAATTCCTGCTGCCACCTAAACTTTTTCTGGTGAGGAATAGGAATTGTATACTAATCAGAGACCAACAGTAAAAAAACAATACAAGAGACTTTTTGCAAACCAAGCAGGAAAACTCAGGAAAATTACAGAGAACTGAAATTTCAGAGAGCAACCCAGATTATTCCTAGAAGTTCTGACAAGACTGAAGAAAGTGTGTATTATTTATTTGCTCTCAACTTGCATGCCTTCTTCCCTATCATAGAGGGTGAGGGAGACGGCAGAGAAAAGCAGAATAAGAAAGAGGAAAACCAGCAAGGAGCTGGGAGCATAAACCACTAGTAAAGATCAGAGAATGGATGTCACTAAGATAACGGAAAGAGAAAATACCTAGGGACCAGCAGGGAGAGGTCATTTACGGCATGACTGACTGGCAGACAGACAGGAGGACCTGTCTTTAGGGACACAGTGGACAAGTAAATGTGACTTTTTTCGTTAGTATTCTTTTTCTAATTCTTTTTAACTGCATTGTAATGCCTAGTCCAAAATTAGCTACAGATCTGATAGGGTTGCTTTGATAGATTTGATTGGTTAGATTTCATTTTTTTTTTTTTCACTTTAAAAACCTTGGGTTGCTCACCATAAGCAAATGATCTAAGCCATTGGATGAAGGATAAGAAAATCTGGAGTTCTGATATGATGATGAAATAGATGTTTCAGGGGAAATGAGTGATCTTGCATTCCTTGACTCCCAGACAGATAGAGATTCTGTAGGTGGCAGCTTGACACGTCTTCTGTCTTTCTGACAAACAGGGCCATCCCATGTCATCCCTGTGCTGTGCATCACGTGTGGTTGCACTGCTGAAGCTGCATTCCTTCCCTCCCCCCCCAGATGGACCATTTTTGCTCCTGACAACCTAATGCCTGAGACTCATTGAAATGTAAATTAAATCACTGGAGGTCAGGATTTTGAACATGTACCTTGTTTCATTGACTTTGTATCAATGAGGGCTGTACATTACTGCTATGAGTTAAGTGCTGAACTCATGTTTAACGTGCCATACTAATAGAAATATTTGACCTTAAACTCCTTCTGCTTCAGCTTCCCCTCTTCCAAGAGTGACTTTAAGAACAAATTTGTAATTTCTTGTGAATCTTATGTGTCTTTGATTCCATGGATGCTTCCCACAATGAAAGGAAGGGGAATGAATAAATTTTGTAATTGTCTGCATAGTGTGCAATGCATAGAGCAGGCAGCTAGAGAGGGAAGACTAGAGAATAATACCTAAAACAGAAGTACATTATATGGTAAGAACTTTACCTGCACTCCGTAAAGGAAGGTCCTGCTGAAAAATATTATGTTAATGTGATTGATGCCTGCATATTATAATGGAAGAAGTCAAAGGAAGTGAATTCATTTTGTGAAAGGAAACTAACCCTGGCATGCTTAATTTTTCAGCAAAATTACATGGTTTGAAGGACGTTTCTTGAATAGTTTATTTTAAAATAAAAATTATGCCTCCATAATCCCCATGCAGATATAACAAAAATATGAAAAAATAGGAAACTATTTTAATTTACCAAATGTTAATCATTGAAAAAGTATTTTTTTTATCTTACTTGAAAATTCATAAATCTTCTTTCATATATAGTGTCTGCATACGGATAAAATGGAAAGACAGCACTGTATTTTTTTCCATATAAATGTTATAAATTATCATTTAACATAGGTTTGATGCTAAAAATGGATAAAATAATTTTACTATTAAAAAAAGGAAGTTTTAGCTTTGAAAGGCTGGGTTTCTGTACAAGTAATTGTTTGCTACTTTATACAATCCCAGAAATCTCCAAAAGGTGTTGTTCTATTTGCCATTTACTGTGTTGCCTGGATTAGATGGAAGAAAATCTTCCTGAAAGAAGGCAGAGTTAAAAACAGCTGGTCCCAGCAATAACTATTACTGAGGATCTTTTCATTCATCTAAATGGGAATGGACAGAGAATAATGAAAAGAAGACTCCTCTAGAACTATGTGTTCCCTTTAAAAATTCCAATTCTCTCACTGACTGAATGACTAAGTGATCCTAGCCAACTCCATTTTCTTCTTCTGCCTAGCTTTACCTAGGAAACAGTAATACTAACATGTTCCATACAGTATTGTAAGGCCTCAAGATGAAAGCCATTAGAAGAGCTATGCTTTCCTAAAAACTGTCACTCAAATGGTTAGATGCAATTAAAATGCTGCTGCATGTTATGAAATTCAGACATTCACATTTTTACTTTTTTTTTTCCTTATTCATCCTCCCCAGTACACACCCACACATTATTTTTCTGTGTCTAAAACCATTCTTATGAATCTATCCCACATTCCTGTGGGTCCAATATGGGTCCCAGTGTGTACCTGCAAAAGATCTCAGCCCTCTCAGCAGGCACTTGAACATGGATTTTCTGTTCAGCTAGCATATAAGAAGGGAAGTTTTCAGAACATACCCCTAGTCACTGCTTAAAAGACCCAAGTCATGGTCACAAGTGTCAATGGCTCTGACATTAGTACCTTTCTCTCTTGCTTTTGATTTGAAAATGTTTCATGATGTGATCCTATGTTGATAACAAATGCCATGAGCACCTATTATATTTGAAAGTAATGGCAGATTCTCCTTAATTTGTTGCCACAGCCATGCATTATCTGACCATGCCCCAGATAATGCATCATAAGGCAGAAAATTTAAAGTAAATGCTATATGCTCTTCCTACCTCAATACTCACAGCTCATTTCAGTACACAACTAAACAGAACTACAAATGTAGTAGAGAGGCTGTTGCATAACCTCTGTGCTCTTGGCAAAACCTCTGCTATTGTGTTTGAAAAACAACAGTTGGTAAACACTGGGAATTTTTGTGCAACAGAGACTTCTGCATGAGGAAGCAACAACCGGCTGTAAATCTGAGGGTTGTTTTATTCCACATGTAATCAATTCTCAGTGGTCAGGTTACCTGGGGTCCCTGACCAGTCACAGAGCAAGTACAAGTCTCCACAGATGGAGAAATGCCAGCTTGAGCTCTAAAAGGAAACCAGACCAGGGAGTGATATTCCTCCTGGTCATTGGATTGCCAGCCACATTACACAATTTTTCACCCTCTTGTGAGCTGAGAGAGCCCTTTTCTCCCTTCCCCTCCCAGTCCTAGTGATAGCATGAGAGTATGGAGGGAATTTCAGTACTGGTGCACCTTAATTTCTACTCATTTCTTTGTGGTACAAAATCCATTCTCAAAGAGTTCAAAGGAGACCTGCTCTGTTGGATGCCCGGATTGCAACAGATTTTGTAATGTAAAACTTTGCACAGTACCTTCTTATTAAAAAAATTTCCTTCTGTGGGTTGAGATTGATATGTCTAAAGTGACTAGCAGCTGAGGAGATTAGGCAGATTTTAAGACTGAGTATTTTTCAGTATCGTAGCATTTTTTCTTCTCACCCTTGTAAAATGTTGTTTTCTTAGAAATCTGCATTGCCATAACTAGTTTTGGATAGTTATTCCCAGATCAGTTTTCTCTCTAGCACTTTCATCCTTTGAGGTATTTATAAAATACCTTATGCTCCTTAATTCTTTCCCCTGACAGAAATAGTTTGCTACAAATTACTTCACTGTCAATGTTCCTGCAAAATTTTACACTTCTAAGTCACATGCAAATTTTCTGAAATTTATTAAAAAAAAACCCCAGCAGCCTATGCAAAGAGAAGGAGCTCATTATTAAAATAAAAAAAAAAAGTGTTTGGGGGAAGCTACCAGAATTTTTCCATTTTTAGTAAAAGGTCCATAGCATAGGCCTGCAAATTACACAATTTCATAAATTACTTGCTCTGGACTACTTGCATCCTCAACTGGGAGAGCATTATGCTGCATCCTGTATAAACACATGATACTTTCACACAGAATAGCAGAGAAATTGCTTCTTGGTGTTTGTAGCATCATATAGCATTTAATCATTACCATATTTGCTGCATCAAACTTGAAATTTCTTGAAGATTCAATATAATCTTTGCTGAAATGTCAGTCCTGCCTATTTTAGAACTAAGTGTACCAAGTTCCCTGCCAGTTACATGAAGTTAAATCATGTTTCCATACTGACAACCCCTGAGCAAACCTTTCATTTTTTCAATATCTCATGGCTTTTGCAGGCTTCATGGTACAGTTTCTAAGTACATCTAGGCTTTGGCAGACTATCAAAGCAGCAATCCCAGTTCTTCTTTTGGTCTTTACTTGTCTTTTCCCAAGAATATTGTATCATTTACCAAGTTGGGTAAGGAAAGGTGTATTTAAATAGTGAGAAAAGTCATAAAAATCTGTATAAAATAGCTATTCTGTAAGTAATAAATTGAGCTTAAATTGCAGATGTTCTGCTTTCACATTTAATTTGCTTCTCAGCATGGGTGTGTATATTCAGAGATCCACAGTTCTGCAGGAAAGCAGGCTGTTTCCAATAGAGTTTATTTAATAAAAGGCTATTTGAAAAATTACTTTCCAGAGGGTGCTATCAAAAAAGCACACTTGCACCAATAATCGAACAATTTTGTTGTATAGTAAATTATCCAATTTCCATTACAACTGATGGAGTACAGCAATTAGAGGATGTCTCATATGGGATGATATGAATTTTATTAGCTGTTATCTTTGCTGAAACTAAAGCAGAAAAATTCACAGGAGCATTCTTACTTATTGTGACCTCACACCTTAAATGAGATCCTTCATCTTACTTTTGTCAATCTGAGTAAACACAATTATACTGAACTTTCTGAGACTGAACTGTCATTGTATTGAGTCCTTCATGTGTTAAAACCTGAATAATCCATGATGAATTGCAGTTCAGTGCACCAGAACCTGCCATCCCAATGAAGTTCTGTAGAAAATTTAAAGATGGATAGGCTCTGGTAACACCTGTTTTTTGAGGTCAAAAAAGTTATACTTTTATGGAAAAGCTTTTGTTTTCTTTTGCTTCACTTTGACTCTTTAAACTAAATTCTCTTTTCTTCCAGTACAGATATTAGAAGTATCAGTAAATAAGACAAAGAAAGCGAGATCAGATATTGATGCTAAATGAGTTGCAGTTAAGTAACTGCTGGTGAAATAATTCTCCCAAAATGCTTTGCAAACCATGAGTGAGGAATACCATGAAGGAGGGAATATTTCTGTTAAAATAAATTGAGAGATCAATCCTTAATCTTTTCCTTTTCCTGGCTAACATGCATTGTCCACAGTCCCGTCAAGCATCTTAAAGCATGATTTTGGGGTTGTTAAAATTTCATGCTTTGGTGACTAGAGATAATCAAACACCCCAGATTTCTCATCTTATATTGCTTTTTCAAATATTTTACCATACCCAGGTAGTATTAGGTCAGATATATTTTTTTATTTTTTCTGATCTATCACTTTTCTTATTCAGGGATAAGTCTTCACATGCTATTCTTCTGAGAAATACCCTAGGTCTTTTCCAGCCATGACCAGTGTGTGATGTAGAGAGAGCTGAAAGGAACAAGGGACAGAAAGATGTTTTTCCTACAGTTTTCTGGGGTGGGGTGATCTGAAGGATCCACTGTATATAAACTTCTGGAAACATTATGAAAAAGATGAAGAACTCATTTTCCCTTGCCGACAAAAAGTTTCTTTTTTTCTGTGCAAACGCAAGAGAGCAGATCAATACTTTGTGATATAAAAGGGTATAAAAAGGTATATGTCAATGCTGTGACAGCGTGTTCTCATGTTTTTGACATTTGTTCCAAGTACACGTAATGTACCTCTTATTCCATAACCTTACAAACAACTTCTGAGGATTTACCAAGCTGTGTAACTGGAAGTTCAAGTCAAACATCAGTGCACCATTTCTCTTCCTGTGCTTCATGACTTAAAGTGAATGCATAAAGGAAAAAATGCAAAGTCCTCTTTGCAGCTACAGTTTTAAGAAATAAGTTAAAGCAACTTCACTATGATTACATGAAAGAAAATTTATATAGATTGAATCAGATTTCAACCCTAATCAAATAAAACCAAGCAGCAGATCTGTCCCAAACCTAAACAGAAATAGTGAATGGAGAATTAAAAATTAAAATTGCACTAGTTGGAAAATTTACAATTCATTGTAAAGACGATGAGGTGTACAGCTAAAAGCTAAAGCAGAAGATAGAATGAATAGCTTTTGGCTTTGGTATTTGCTTTCTCTATCTTTTGCACTGGTTCCGAAAAGAGGCAGAAATTGCTTCCCTTCTCTTATTTCATATGGTAAATTATTTTCCCTTTGCATTCGTCCATTCCCCCATCTTCTATTTGGCTGTTTTAAAGTGAATACTCCTACTCTCTGAGCCCTGTGTAGTATCACAGTTCCAGTAAGAGGAAGCAGAAAAGATTTACTGTGTGCCAGGACTTTGACAGTCTAGTTCCCTAGGACCTTTTTTCTTCTCTTCCTCTCTTAAAATGCTTCATGATGAGCATTTCTGTGAGACAGAATGGCAAAAACTGGATAGGAGGGAGTGCCTTAACACTAGTAGCATGATAGATTCATGCCTAGTTCTATTTATTCCCTGGCTCTGCCAGAAACTTCACAGCTTTGAGTGACTCAATCGTCCTGAAAGTAGTTTCTTATATGTGAGAAGACACTATTTCTTTGTCTGCACAGACAGTCATTGCACAGGCAGGTAAATCTCTACATGGCTTGACATGAGTGATGCACACTGCGGAGGTGTAGGCAATATTTCTTTCAACTGCCAGAAGAGAAAGTAGTAGAGAATTCACAGATTGCTTTTTTTGTGTTGATGAAATTTTCAGTTAGGCCCTGTCCATGAACAAGTCTGGGGATGTAAAAGCTCCAAACAGACAGAAATGCCCTATGTTCTTGGAAACAATGGTGCTTTATTATAAGGAAAACATTTCAGATTGGTGTTTCAGTCCTCCTCTATCTCTTCATTATTTTGCTTAGAAGGGGTATTTTGAGCAGCTGTAAATTTTAAGGACATAAGATTTTAAGACATAAGGATCATTTGGTTTGATCTTTGCCCAACATAGGTCATAAAATTTCACCAATAATTCCTGTAGTGGAACATACCATCTTCCCTTAAATTGTAAGTGAATACTGTCAAGCCCAATAACTTGTGGTTTACTAGAGCATAAAAACATCCTGTCTCAATTTAAGGAATTCTGGAGATGATGAATTTCCTTCTTCCTTGGCAATGCATGATTACTGTCACTGCAAACCATTTGTTTCTAATTATTGTTCTGAACCAAAACCAAATACAGGGCTGCCATATGATACTGTTGAGCATGGCCTGAGAGTTTGTCACACCCACAACGAGGAACAGAGGAACAGAATATTCTGCTTTCTATCTCTGCATATGTCCTTTGTCTGCTGGCCTTTTGTAACTATGTTATATGGGTTTTATGCTGTGGTTGGCTCCAGTTCAACCCTTACTTTACTTTTACCCTATTTAATGCTAAACCACACTTAAATTTACTCCTTTCTCAGGCCTCACAAAAGTGGTCCCAGATCACAGAAAAGAGAAGGCAGGAATTATCTGGTATGTTATGGGATGCAGCAGACAGTGCACTGTGTGATGAAGGTCCTTTTTACTCATAGAAGATTATGTTTTAGGAGAAAAACCATGGCAGCACAAGGCAGCTATCTGCCTTTTGAGCCAAGCATCTGCCAAACATAAACTTACTGACTTCTGCATAAAGTACACTGGGACTTCAATTTCCAGGCACAAATTGTCATTTCTGAGCCTGCCTGACTGAATCAGATTTAGGGGATCAAAGAGCAGCACTGTCTCAACAGGCTGGATTCCAGAAATATTAGTGTTGCAATAGTGAAACTTTAAATTGAAAAAGATACATCCAAATGCAACAGTCACAACAAGTCCTTTCCCAATGTGTCTGTTTCCATACTCTTGATTCTTAAGGAAAGGAACAAATCCCCTAACCTCTCCCACCATGAAATCCTACAGATAGGGTTCCTTTATTCTCTTTATGAGTTGGTGATTTTCCATTTTCATTGTTAATCTATCTGTAATTGTCAAAATCATGTACTTGCCTCAGAAATAGATGCTTGAAAGTACAGCTACAAAGTCTGTATCAACAGTGTAGTAGCTGCATTAACAAATCAATGTGTCTAAATCTGTGTGTATTGATGAGAGTCAAAATAGTATTTTGGGAGAGTCAAAGTCTAAACAGAAGAAAAACGAAATGTTAATTAAAAAAGCACATATTGAAAAAAATGGTAAGATTATTACTTACCAACATAAATATTGGTCAATATATAGTGTATAAACCACTATATTATGTTTAAAAAAAGAAAATGGAAGTAAGGTAGCTAATGCTATTAAATTCTGGAAAATGAAGAGGAAATCACAACTAAGTGTTGTGCTTTTATGGAGAAATATCAAGATATTAATCTACTCTTACAAAACAGATGAAAATATTCTTTCCTTCTTTGTCCACTGAGTTTGCTTATAGCAGAAATGTGAACTACTGCATCACTCTTTCAATATATGAAGGAGTGCAACACTTACTGAGGAATTTACAGCACTGAAACAGTTACTCAAGCACAGGACTTGGCCTTTCTCTAAATGCCTATGTTGCATAGCTCAAATATTGACTTAACTATAAACACCCTCAGAGTGTAATTTTAGACATCAAAACCAAATATATGAAATATGTCTTGGAAAAGAATACTGAAGACAGCAATAGTACATAAGTGACTACTCTGTACAGCAAGGAATAATAGTATTTTTAAAGAACACTGGAGCTAAAATTCATTTCTATAATTTTGCTTTTTCAGAAAAAAGAGAAATGGAAAACAACTCAAGGTCTGCTTGTAATGCTAAGTCCTTCCCAAAGAAAAGGGGAACCGAATTTTTTGCATAGTAAAATAATCATCCAGATGGCAAAAACAACCCACCCTGAAAATAGTGAATGTTAAGATGCAGGCTATGTTTCTTGAGGTTATCATCAGTAACAGTTTCATAACAACTCTTACAAGCTCTCAGCTGTGAGGATACCAAAACAGTTTAGTGAACTTTGGCCAAACTGCATTTCTAATCTATTATTCTAGAAATGTGTGACTGCAATACAGTCCTGGGTTTATGATTGACCTGGCCCTGTTTGACATGAAAATACCAGAAAAGAAATAGCAGTTTATTTTTTTTTCCATAGAACTCCTCTGCTTTCAGAATTCATTATTACATAAATATAGATAATGTTGGAAATATTTTAATGAAGACATTCTTATGTTACATAAAATCATATTCTGATTCACATTACTTTTTTCATACATAAAGATGAGCAAAAGTTAGGGCAATTTACTATATACAAACTACTAAAAGGTTAATCACCTTGGTGAACTGAGATTTAAGTAGCAACCTCCTTCTTCAAGATAGTATGTACATCTATTTTGTGACCATTTGAGCAAAATAAAATATGAAGCCATTTAATCAACAGTTTAAAAAATGCATGAACTCAGAAGCAAGAACTTGAAATATAGCTGTTCTGAAGCAAAATAAGAATTGACGTAATATAAAAAGCATGATATTTGATACTGGAAAACATTATTAATAAAATCTGATCTGACCACTGAATAACTCAAAAAATTGCAGATATGAACATAATGAAATGTGTGGAGTTGAAAATACATAAGATAGGCAATTATTTAACATAATTTATGGAGAAAAATCAAATCAGAATGGGAAAAATGGGCAAATAAGGTTTATGTTCATGCAATCAGTGGCAATTTGCAAAAGAATTAAAATTACCATGTGTATTTTTCTGGCACTATAGTCTAATACAAAAGGAGTCCCCATTACTTCTAGGTCATGAATGACAAAAGCTCTCTACATCAGAAGGTCCCTCTCTGTGCCTAGCAAAACTTCTGAATACAGAGAGAAAGGTATTAACAACTACTTCCTTAGAGTAAACAACTTCCTAAGTAACTCTCTCCCCCTATAATCTGTGACAGAGTTGCTGGCAGGTATTATTCCTAAGAATGCACTGGTAAAGGGCTCAGTTACTTTTGGATCTTGTATACTCCAACTTTTTGCCTTGTGGAACAGTTTTACATTGTGGAACAATCATCGAACAAGTGACTGCATGACTTTCTCCATAGTTAATATATGATTTATCCAGCCTCAATACTTGGGATTACACTGTATTTATAGATTAAACTGAACTTCTTGTACCAGCTAATACCACTTTATTTTAAGTGCATCCTAGCAAGACAATCACTGTGTTGTTCTTGACAAAATAATTCCCCCGTACCCAGAATTGTTACCTCCTGAAAAATGGGTGTTGGGGAATGAATTGAACATCATGAGTTTTCAAATATTTTAAAATTTCAACCAACAAGCTAGTAGAGCAAAACATGCATATAGTAATTGCATAAGCAAAACCCTGCATTTGCATGCACAAAGATTACATTTTCCCACTCTTATGTGGATTCAACTGACAAGAACAGCAAATTCCAAATTCTTGCTGTAAATATTTTTGAAAATTTAACTATATACTTTGTTGTTAACAAAAAATTGATGCAAATCCCCTTAAATTCTAGATGAATCATAGAAAACTGACTGGAATACTAGTGGGATTTTTTCAACCTGAAAAATATATTCAGCAAAAAATGTAAGCATACCATTCATAATTTAAAAAAGCAATACACCACCCAGACATAAGTAGCTAGAGGTTCTTGTGAAGGTTTCTTGAACTAAATCTGGAGGTTTGTAAAACATATGCACAGCTCCCATTAAAATTAGTGACTGGATTCCAGTTGGACTTGTTCTGCCAGCAGTGCAAGGCAGCAACAAATCTAATGTCAGAAAATCAGTCTGTAATCATCTGTCTGAAACGCTATATTTGATGTAAGGCATATTAACTATATATTAGAATCGCTTAAGTATTAGGAAGAAAATCTTGATGTTTGTACTTTAAACACTGGCAGTCCTCTCTTTGGAAGATAATGACTTCAGTCATGGACAGTTTTGTTTGAGATTTTGACACAGTATAATATATTCTGCGTTGCTTATTAAATTTAAATAAAAAGAAACAAACATCAGTAGCAAACTTCGGAATGAGACTATTACATTTTACAAAATATTATATCACAAAGGCAGTAGAATCTAACCCTTATACTCATTTCAAATCCTTTCAGGAAAAAATTAATGGGTTTAATATATGGAAAGATCATTCTATTATAGACATTGAAAATTTAGTAGTATTTTTTTTTGAACTGTGTTTATGTTGTCAGATAGAGCCCTGAGAAAGATAGCAAGTAGCAATTTATTTTTGGAAGTTATAAAGGGCAAAATAGTGTAGATGTCTTTTAAATGACATAGTAAAATACCCAGAAGGATAAACAGCACAACTGTAGGAAAAGAAAAATATTCTGTGTGTAATAATTTTGAGCATGCCACTGTTGAAAAAATACAGTCATTTATGTTCAAGGTAATTAAACTGGTGAGACAGGAAGCGATAGTCTAAGGCAAGTTTAGAGAAAAAGTCCTTTGGATTAGAGATTTCTGTTCTAAAATGCATGTTTGACTTGCACTGTAAATGAAAATGCTTATCATTACCAAAGATCTTTTTTTTTACAAAACCAGAGTTTCATGGGATGAAAAATGCAATTAATAAATTTTGGATTTTTTGTTGGTTTTTGTTTGTTAGTTTGTTTGTTTTTAACAGAATGAACAGTCACAAGAATATTAGAAGTTTAACAAAGAATACTCAGATAGGATTAAAGAAAATATATGCCACACTGTGTTGCATTGATCTTGGCTGGACACTAGCTGCCCAAAGTTTCTCTATCCCTCCTCTCAGCTGAGCTGGGGAGTGAAAACACAGCCAAAGGCTCTTGGCTTGGAAGAAAGACAAGAGCTTTCTGTTGTGGACAAAACAGAGTCAACTCATGGAAATTAATTTAATTTATTAAGTAAAATATTAATCAAATCCTTGTAGGGTAATGAGAAGTAAAACCTACACCTTAAAACACCTGCCTCCCACCCTCACTTGTTCCCAGGCCCAGCGTTACTCCTGATTTGGCTCTGCCTCCTGTCCCAGCAGTGCAAGGGGTCAGGGAATGGGGGTTGCAGGCAGTTTATCACATGTTGTTTCTGCTTGTCCTTCTCTCATTCTTCCCCTGCTTCAGCATGGGGTCTCTCCCTTAGGAAGACTCCTCCACATGGGAGACTTCTCCAGTTTGGTCACAACCTTCCACAGGTTGCAGTCACTCAGAAAGAGCCTGCTGCAGCATGGGTCCCCCAATGTTCCCAAGCCCTACCAGCACAGGGCCACAGGTCCTGCCAGATGCCTGATCCAGACCCTCCAGGGAGACACTGCCTTCTTCGGATGCATCCACTTACTCTCTAGTGAGGTCCTGCATGGGCTGCAGGGGAGTATCTGCTCCACTATGGACCCTCCCACGGGCTGCAGGGGAATCTGTGCTCCAGCACATGGAGCACCTCCTCCCCTCTTTCTCCCCTGACCTTGGCATCTGCAGGGCTGTTTCTCTCAGATATTCTCATTCCTCTCTCCAGCTGCTGTTGCCTAGCAGTTTTTTCCCCCTTCTTAAATGTTATCCCAGAGGCCTTGGGAGCCATGCCTTGTAGCAATCCTGGAAACAGCTGGAATAGGCTTTGTTGAACATGGTGGAAGCTTCTTGCAGTTTGTCACTGAAGCCACCCTTGTACTCCCATCACTGCCAAACTTTTGCAAAGCAAACTTAATGCAATCACACCAAATTATTCAAATTACTATTTGCTTAACACTAGATATAGCAGTACTTTGCTGGATTAGGTGCATGGATCTGAATCTTTCTCCAAAGTAAAGATTAGGCAATCAGAAATAGAAATTACATCACTTTGAAATACTGATTTGTTAAATTTCATTTATTTATATCCTTAAACAGTTGAAATATGCAGAAAATAATGATTCTGAACATGCAGAGGAATGTAAAGCCGATCTTAGCAGTCTAAAGTTGCAAGTTGAAGCTCTAAACTATGAATTTCAATGTATCATATGACTGAATCTGTGTTAGTAATATGTATGTATGTATGTATGTATGTATGTGTGTATGTATGTATGCATGTATAGAAAACATGTCAGCCAGAAGAACAACTGCTGAATGCACAATCTGAAGACAAATATATAGTCTAAGAATTTGAAGCGATAAAAGCTCTTAGGGAGCCCTCACTTCTGCAGGAAAAGAAAGGCAATAATTTTCTAATTATACAGTGATTTTTATGAACATAAATGGATAGTAAATACTGCAAATTTCTACATGACCAAGTGATAATTATGTTTTATATTTGAAATAGTCATCAAGGAACTGAAGCAGGTAATTAAATTGACTCATCTGCTTTCATCAAATTTGTAAAAGTACATAATAAAGTCAGTCAGAAACATGAATTTGGGGTATACACTGTTCCCTGGAAATTGCTGAAATGATATTGTTTATAAATATATGTGAGACAATTCATGCTGGCAGAATCCAGAGAACTTTGTGTTAGGCAAGTCCATTCATTTCAGCAATGTTGGCCCAGATGACAGTCGTTGAAGGTCTCTGCCTAGGTTTATATGATGAACTAGCCTATGCCACCCCAAACCAGTCATACTACAGGCGGAGTCTGGCACCTTTCACCACAATATTCCTCTAATGCTGGAAAAGCAGGAATGCTGTGACCAGGGCAGACAAACGGGGCATAGCACAGTGGCATGTGTGTGGAAGGACATTTCTTTGAAGAGGAAGCATTCCACTGACTGGGTGGAGAGACTTTTGAAGTCCACATAACCCAGCAAATGGGCACCCTTCTGTAACCAACTGCACAGGCCAAGGGCACTACCTGGCCCTTAAGGCTCTGCTCTAGCTGGAAGGGCTGCACTGCCTACCCAGTGGTGGCCAATGCCTGCCCTCAGATGGAGCTGCTGAAAGGAGAGGGTGCCTTGCAGATCTCAGACTCTAGGAAAAAGATGCTTCTGCTGGGTTGGGGACTGACAGCAGACCTGCCTGCAAAAGTTGTGCGCAGGCTGGGGGACTGTGGTTTCACCAGGGATACAGCCTGGAGTGCTCTGAGTATCAATGATGGATTACAGAGCTCTGGGAATGGTGCTAAAGTAATCTGGAGTACAGGCACTTTTCTCCTCCATTCTCCCAAGGGTGTGAAAGGGACAATCAAATGTGGGGAACCAACAGTGCTAGAGGACTGGTGCCATAGCCAGGGCTCAGCCACTTATACCACGGCACCAGCTTTGAGAAAACTGGGCTGCTGAGGGCTGATGGGGAACATTAGTCAGAGAAGTGGAAGATCACCTTTGGTTGTAGGCTTGCCAAGCTGGTGAAGAGGGCTTTAAAGTAAAGTTGTGGCAGGAGAGGAACCTCAACCCACCCCATCAACATCAGTTTGATGTCAGTGCCAGCAAGAGATGCCCAGAGCTTGGAAAGGGATCACAGGTTGGGCAGGAGAGCAGCACAAAGGAATTTCTGCCTCTTCAGTCAGAAAATAGTCTTCATCTAGAGCTCAACTTATATGCCTGTATGCAAGTGCATGTAGTGTGGGAAATAAGAGTAACTAGAGATCTGTGCTATGACCTTATTGGCATCACAAAGATGTGATGGGATGGCTCTTATGGCTGGACCATTGGAATGGAAAGATACAGGCTCTTTAGGAAGGTCTGGCAGGGGAAACAAGGAGGGGACGTCGTGCTCTATGTCAGTGACCAGCTGGAATTCATAGAGCTCTGATTGCCCTTGGACAGATGAGAAGTTGACCAAGAGATACCAAGCTCTGGTGCAGTGCACATGCTGGAGGGAAGGAATGACATCCAGAGGAGCCTTGACAGACTGGACAGCTGGGCCCATGTGAATCTCATCAAGCTGAACAAGGCCAAGTGTGCATGGTCCTGCATCCAAGCTGGGTCAATCCCATGCACAAATACAGGCTGGGCAAAGAATGGATCAAGAGTAGCCATGGAAAGAAGGACTTGGTGGGAGTGGTGGATGAGAAGCTCAAATTGACCTGGCAACGTGCAATCACAGCCCAGAAAGCCCACCACATCATGGGCTGCATCACAAAGAGGTGACCAGCAGGTAAAGGGAGGGGATTTTTCTCCTTTGCTCTTGTGAGATCCCACTTAGCGTGCTGCATCCAGATCAGGGCTGAACACAGGCTGAGTTGGGGCTGTTCATCCTGGGGACGAGAAGGCTCTGGGGAGACCCTATAGCACCTTCCAGAACCTTATGGGAGCCTACAGAGAACTGCAGAGGCACTTTTTACAAGGGCATGGAGTGACAGGATAAGGAGGTATGGATTCAAACTGTAAGAAGGTAGGTTTCCATTAGATATTAGGAAGAAGTTCTTTACTGTGAAAGTGGTGAGACACTGGAATAAGTTGCCCAGAGAATCTGTGGATACCCCATCCCTGGAAATGTTCAAGGCCAAGCTGGATGCAACCTTTGTGCTACCTGGTGCAATGAAAGGCATCCCTACTCATGGCAGAGGGTTAAACAAGATGATCTTTAACGTCCCTTCCAACCCAAACAATGTTATGATTCTATGAAATAACCGCCCTTCTGATTTTTGTTTCATTTTACTTTGAAATTTCACATTTCAGCTTCCTGGGTAGAATTTGTCTCTCCTCTTATGCAGGATTTACTTGAGCTGCCTTTTGTCAGTAAGTGTTACATAGTCCATATAAAATTTTATAAATTAAAACCAAATTTGAAGATGGATATGCCAACTGGCTTAATGGAATGCCAGGAAATGATCCAAAGATTTTTATTGAGTATTTTAAATTGTGGGAATTTTAAACTAAAATAAAATATTAGCTGTGACAAAGGAGGAAGTAAGGAGCATAAACGTTCATAAAGAATACTTTTAGCATCCTAAAACCAGGTCAAACAAATATATGGAAAGTGTAGAAGCAGATAAACAGCAAAGAGTGCACACAGTCTTTAATCATCTTGAACATTCTAAATTGTGAAAGAAAAAAAGTTTATTTGAGATATCAAAGTACAAACTTTAAATAAATGCTTCAAAACACTGGATTTTTAATATTGTTTTATTTTTTTAAGAAATACTCTCTCTCAACCTATTTTACCTATTTTCTTCTTAAAACACAGTGATACTCTTAAGACCTAGAAGTTGCAGGGAAGGTACAATCAACCACCAAGTGTGGATAAAGATCAGTTGAGAGAATCTGCACAAGTTCCTATGAGCAAAATAAATCTAGTAGAGTATGAGTGGAAATTAATTTTTTGCCCCACGGGTCTTGTACTAGCCTGCACAGCTGTGTATATTACTCTGTTTCAATTCTCTATCCTCTAAGTAATTATATATATAAAAAATGACTCAATAGAAATTGTAGCTATTGGTAACTAAACTCATAAGAACTCATAGAATACATTAGTCTACTCTCAGCATTCAGAGCTCTGGGCTTAACTACTTTTAAGAGTGATACCACAGAGGTCAACAGATGCAGAGTTGCGTTAATAAATTATTACAAAGATAAGATAATATATTTCATACATCATGTTTCCATCAGAAGCTGATGAGTCTAAATATTACACATTATTATTGAAGCATTCAAATAACATTGCTTGAAAAAAATACAAAACAAAATATATTAAGACAACTAGCATGCTTTGCTGAAAGAGAAACTATTTATAAGAGCCAGGATTAGGAAAAAAACCCACAACAAATAAACCACAAAAATTTTCTCTTTTTCTTTTTTTTTTTTTCTCTGCATTAAATATGTGCTAATCAGCAGTCCTAGCACTTTGGTCATTTTAGAAAACACATGGTTTACAAACAGGAGAAGAAAATTAAAGGAAAAGAAAGCAGTGTATCTGAAAGAATTTTACACCTTCTAGGTACTGTCTATTTTCTTACTTTGCAGGCTGTTAATTCCATTATTGCTTTGAATTTTGCAGAACTGAACTTTATTCAGAAATACTGTAATTATTTCTCCATTCAATTCTTTTAATCAAAAGTATTAAACAGATTGATCTGCAAAATATGAACATGACAACCCAGATATTATGCATGTGGTCTCCATTAGCATAGCCTCTAGCAGAGAGTTAGAAATCTTATTTAGTAACTGAGACAATTAAATTCTACAGCTTTGTTTTGGACTTATAGCAATATGCTGGAGAAGGGTTTGAGATAAACTACTATATCTTAAAGGAAAAAAATTGATTTAACCACATAGATTTAAAATTCTTATATTTTGCATTCCTTTTTTTTTTTTATTTTACCTGGAGCCCAATATTTTATTAACTATATGAAGGGGATCAGTTTTAGTTGTATCCCAAAGTCCCCACTGAGGAAGCAGGATTTACAGGTTCCTGCACCAAAACAGTACAAGATGGGATTTGAAAACCTACTTGCTATATGAAAATAGTTGCTAGCTAGCTATTGGGAAACAATGTCTAGCCAGAGACTAAAATGTCTGGTTCCTACCTGTTGCTTCTGCTATACTTTTTTTTGGTAGTCATGATTTCAGGAGGCTTAAGACACTGGATCCAACCGGTGAGATAGGCAGGAGAAAGTCTTGCTGAAAATGCCCCTAGGGTTAGGTGTGAGCCTGGGATTTCAGCGTCTCGCATAAGCAGGACATAAGCAGTCCTGACATGCCTGCTGGCAGGAACTCTGTGGACTTAAACATCACTGGGGCAACTACAGGGTAACAACAGATAAGTAGGGGGTTTAAGACTCTTAAAAGCAGATAAAGGCTGCTGAAAGAGAATCAAAATTAAAAACCCATATGTGGAAGGTAACTTTTAAAATGGGACTTAGGTGTTTTTAAAAATATCTTCCTGATATTATATATAAACTAAATTTAAAAATACAGCATAAATGCAATTATATTTCTTCTGTTCTACATTATCATAAAAACTATTTTTAACAAATTAAATGCTCAAGTATAACATCTTTTACAGCAGCTTCATAGCAAGGAACTCCATCTGTATAAAGCTAATGTAACAGAGCAGAAAATCAAGCTCTTGGTCTAGTTTTCTCTAGTCTCTACTTCACGTTCCTAAAAAGTTAGGGAGATGTAGGAACAGACCCAAAGACCAAAGGATACGAAATCTCCAAACTTTTGGTCCAAGAAAGTCAGAATGCTCCCATTTCACCGAGTATCAACATTACAAAGTCTAAACAGTCTGTCTTGATGTAGCAAAGTCAACAACTTTGCACCTTTTACCAGTTAACCCATTCTAGCACATAGCATTCTAGCACAAGTACACTATTAAGGACATAAATAGACACCCTTTACTTTGCTAAAGCAGTGCCACAGCTTTAATACCTTGAAGAGCTTAACTTTCAAGACAACAGGTTTACTAATTCTTATAAATATCCTCCAAAATAAAATTTTAAAAAATGCGTAACTGTTTTCAACTATGTTGACAACAGTACCATGTCCCCTGCAGTTATTTCAGAGTCCTGACTGTGTGTGGAGCTGATTCCAGTGTCAGAGTCTGTATCGTTTATGTCCAGATTAGTCAGTCTATGAACAAAGTCAGGAACAGCAATGCTGTTACTGGAGATGCCACTGCCCTTGGATGGCTCTTCATTTAAATGAAGCCTAGTTTCAACGTTGTCCTTAACATGTAGTAAATTAAATTCTTCTGTAAGAAGTTCATATTCTTTTTCCTTCTTTTGAAGCAGTGAGTCCCTGTATGTAAGTTCTTTCTGAATGCAGCTCAGGTATGAGTTGATTCTCAGACCATCTTTCATACTTTTTTCCAGCTCGTATTTTACACTTTCCAAATCTGAGGTTTCCAGTTCAGCATTAGCTGCTCCTTCTGTGCGAACAGACTCTCCATTTTTTTCCATGCATATACCATGTACTTCTCTTTCAATTTCAGCACACAGGTTCTCTATTAATTGTTTGTGGTGTTTCAGTCTCTCTTCAACCTGTAAAATTCCCTCACTTTTGCTCAAATAGTCATGCATCTCTTTTTGATCATCTGGCCTACTCCCCTGCTGCTCAGTCTCACTTGTATTGATCATTAAATATGAGTCCTGCACATAATTTTCTCCATCATTTGCCACACGATCTAGATGGAATTTTGCTTCACATTTTTCAATTTCCATATCTAGTTCCTTCATTCTAAGGACTTGTTGATGAATGGTATGATCTTGAGAAATGATCAGATGAATCAGTGTCTCCATATTATCTCTCTCTTGCTGAACACTGTCCTGCTTAAGCTTGGCCAGTTTCCGGAAAGTCTTCCTCACAATTTTCTTTTGCTTGTCTATTGGCAACATCTTCATGTAGTTTGCTGGACTGAGGTCCCACTGCTTTTCTACATTTTGTACTACCTTGGCTTCAGCTGTCTTCCACAATGGAAACGAGAGGAAAGCATCTGACTTTACCAATACAAAATTCAAATTAGCCTGCTCTTCCCCCCAGGCCTTCCAAAGTCTCAGAATCTTTGTCAAGGGAGGCAGTACTCGCTCCGAGCCTCTCCATTTTTCTACAATGCAGTAATCACTAGGTTTTCCAAAAAGGACCTTTTTCTCTCCAAATGTTGTCTGATGTTCCTCAAGCAGTGCTTGAATCACCTCTGAGCAAGTTGTGCGCTTTGTCAGGCCACATACAATCTTCTCCTCCTGGCAAACCCAAACCACAATCTCTCTTTCATTTGATGCCATGTCCTTGCTGGGAGATCTGGAAAGCAAGAAGAGACCAAGTATAAATTACATATCAGTGGCAGAGACAGTATGAATAATTACTATAATTTTGATATGACTAACACATTGTAAAACTCCTGTATTGTTGTACAAGGCAATATACTTGCTTAAATTGCATGAAGAAATGTCTTTGGATTAAGTAATATCTTTAATTGACTACTGCTTTAATATTATTACTAGTCCAGCTGAATGAGAATCTCACAAAATGTCTTTTATCAAATCTTGGTTTTGTATACCTAGTAAGAGTGCATTAAAGTGCATTAAAATGCAAACTGCATTACACTTTCAGACTGACCTGGGACAGCATAGCTTTCAGACCTTCATATTTGTTCTCATTACAAAGACTGCCCAGACATTTCTAAGCTATTAGAAATGGCTTCTGAAGGGAAGAATGCATTCAACATAGATGGACTGAGGAAAGACGACTGAACACCACCAATGAATCTGACAACAGGATAAATCTATAGCTCTTCTGCCACACTTGCACCTACACAAGCATAAAAAAAATTGTTTTCCTTTTTTTTCACTAATAAGCGTCAAGAAATTTGTTGCTCTTCCTGAAGTACCAAATAGCCTGAATTCCAGTGAATTGTGAGAGAATATCAGCTGCAAAAGAATACATATATTGGTCTGCATTTTATTTTGATATTTGAAATTATACAGAAATGCAAGAAAAGGAAAAAAGTTATTTTATTTAGTTGTTTATTTACTTGTTTATGAATTACAATGAATGTGTTATTAACCTGGTACTTCCTTATACACTGAGATATCTAACTCCAGGTGTCTGAGATCCCATTATGGTTTCTGTAGCTCCAGTGCCTAGACAGCAATTCAGTTGACCAAAGGCTGAAGTTCACTTCACAGCTAATTCTTCGGTTTACCCCCATCTGGTCCTGGACTGCTGTGGGCCAGTGTTGGCAGAGTTGCCTGGATATTCCTGACCTCAAGACTCCACTTGAATAGTTTTCTTCTTGCCCAGACCTGATGATTTCACCTCTTGCATAAAATGATAAAACAGTAAATTCCCTGAGGAAAACATGTCTTTGGATTTTCTAGCGTGCCTTGCAGTTAATTTGAATGAATGAGGTTTCACCTAGTCTGACAGAGAAAGCCTGAAAAGGAAAATAACTATTCAGACCCTATTCAAAGGGTGCAATAGAGCATGTTTCCATCTAGGACTACTTATCACAGAACTTTTTTTAGTCCTCCTTGTAGTAAGCATGGAGTTTTATTTGCCTTAATTACAGCTACACCCTATGATTAGTAAAGCAATCCAGCTTGTTCGTTTTTCCTAATTATTACACAACATGACAGACACACTGCAATCCAATAAATTGAACTCAGCTCTAGGTGCCACTCTGACCAGGAGGCAAAAATCCTTAAAAGAAAGGAAACTGCAAATGAATACTAATAAAACTGACAAGTGTAAGTTTATTAGTATTATTGCACAGGAGAGCTCTGTCCAAGTACATTGCTTCAGGTCTTGGAACATTCTCTGAAAATGTGTGTTTTGGTAGATGACTCTGAGTAATAGCATCATTTTCCCTCTCCAATAGCTCCCCCTCACAGATCAGCATTTTACAATAATTATTTTTTGAAACTGGTGCTCAAAAAGTTAATAATGTTTTCATAGGCTACTTTTAAAGATATGAAAGCACATATCACAGGCACAGAAAATGGCAAAGTGGCACTAAGAAAGAGTAATATTCAAGTCTAAGAGGGGGGGGAAGGAATGGAGAATGATATTAGATTAAATGGCATTACTGTGAAGTATGTCACACACTAAAAAATCAATATCTGTAAGTCCTCTGAGATTTACAATTTGCAGGATGCTATATTTTTTCTGTTAACAGATTGGCAGTTAAGCAAAATTCAGGTATATGGCCAGTTGCAACGTAAGTCAGCTGTGACTAAAAATAACTCATTATTTGCTTTACGCTACAGATATGAAAAGGAAAAAAGCAACAAATAATTTATTATGCATAAAATTATGCAAAATTAATCATGAAAACTACAGTGCCTCAAACCACGTTCACTACTGATGCCTAAATAATTGATTTACAAATTCAACTGTATTACTAGTCATTGAATTTAAATTTACAGAAGGACTGAAAATAAAAAGAAAAGAGGCATAAAAATATAGAAACCACCATACTGGGGACTCTGAGGCAGTAAATTCAGTCTGTATCTTTCCTGATTTCTTTTGCAATTAGGAAATACATTTCAGGAAATGAATGTTGTCTCTTCTAACATTCTTCTGAGTCTCGTAGGCAATTTATTTTCAAATCAAAACTATTCTATTTTTTTTTTCTTGTTTTTGTTTGATTGGCATATTTTCTCCTACTCAGTATTTTCAGTATGTAACTGATTATGTGGATTAAGCAGAAGCCTACTGTCTCTTCTGGCTCCTTTAAAGTTTTCTTATGAAGCCAGTTTCTCTCTGTGCTATTAGCAAATATTCAGATAAATCTGCAGACCCCCTAGACATCCCATCATTACTGTACTGAGAAATTCTTCCACTATACTTTCTTATACAGAATTCCCAGAGAGTTCAGCGGGAGTTAAACAAACTTCTGATGGAAACACTGTATATTGTAAAGCAATCTCCACAGGATCCCTGAAAACAATATGGATGTAGAAATAAGATCTTTAAATTACTGTTTTCAACACTTTTCTAGCTGTTTATCGCCCCCTGTAATTTTTTCAGTTATGATGCCCAGAGTCTACATTCAGCTTTCTTGGGAAGGATTGTTCTTTTTTGCCTATAAAATGTAACTTAGTTGCACAATTGGATAATGTATGCACATGCAGGTACACAAAGAAATCAAGTAGCTTATACATGAAAATAAGTACTTACAAATATATAAGTATATAATATATATACCTACATCTTTTAATTATGTGGTCCATTTCCCACAGAAAAGGAGAGAAGAAATTAAAAGAATTTCTGAACATTTCTGTAATTCTTGGATCAAAGCAACATGGTAAAATATAAATTCTTTCCTTAATTCTTCTATGTGTTTGTCTCAATAGATATTATCTTAATTTTTATTCAGTCACTCCACTGAATTTTTGATCTTTACTTCTAAGCAAAAATAATTAGCCAGACATTTATAATCTTACATTGCCATGGAATTCTAATATATTCTAAAATATCAAAAGTGGTTCTTTATTATCTTCCACCAAAAATGGTAAACTGGAATCTTCCCATGGACCTTTCAAGTAAAATGTATTGTATAATTCTTTTTTCATAGTTAATTCAGGTAGTTCCAAACAAAAATGAAGAGTTGTTGTGTCAGTCAGAGAATACCGATTACCAAAAACTTGCTTTCAGTATGCAAGAAGATGCCAGTATCAGGAAATATCTTTTGTTAAACTGCACATTCCTCATAGAAAGTGAAGAGCAGATTCTGCATTTATGAAGTGGAATTCATCTGAAAGTTAATATTTCAGTATAAATTCAACATCGAAATTCCTCTTCATTAAGAGAAGAGAGAAGACTTCCAAGAAGAATCCCTACTGCCTAGCCCATCTTTGATCATTGGGGACGATCATCAGAGGAAACTATTTCTCTCTTTCATTAACTACAAGAGACTTATGTGGCCACCTTCAATCAAATAGCTCACTTTCAGGTAGTTGAAATCAGGTGAGATCAACCCAATCAGATTCATTCAGGTGAGATTAATTCAGATTCTGGTTTATCTGAGAGAAATGTTACAAAAATGGTTACAGCAGCAGTTGATTTAGTACAGACAACTAAATGTGGGACCTACACATCATAATTTCACAACTTAGTTTAGACCTTCACTGTTCAATTTAGCCAGTAATATATAAGAAATCCATTAATTCATTTCAATACTAAGAAAGAGATCTTGAATAAATTTTGGTCATTGACAGGAATTCTTTTTTTTTTTTTTTCTGAGATTCAATACTAAAAGTTTTAATCTTCAGGAACAAGATCTGCTTTTAAACAGTCATTTTAACAGAGAGGCAACCTCCTCATATTTACAGGTTCCTTGAATTTCCTGTCCTGCAGTTTTGTAAAGGACACAAAAGAACTAGCATTTTTAATAACCTAGCAGTTAATAGGAATGTAACAGCCAAAGTGTTTTTCCAGTTTAAATGTTTGGCTTTCCTGACGACCACAATAACAATTTCTTCAAAACTAGCTAGGCAACTTATATTTTTCCAAAAATATAATGCTGCAGTAAACAGGCTTCGTAGCTTTCAGCTCTGTTTTGAAGTCTGTTTCTTTGAATTGATCACTGAAGCGTTCTGCTTATACATCTAAGATTATAAAGTCTTAATGATAACAACATGCAAGTCTATATTTTTTTTTACAAAGCCACTAATTACTTAGGACCCGATGGGAATTTAAACTTAATAATGGTCAAAACTACATTTCCCATGTTTTTGTTTGCTTGGTTTGATTACTATTTTCATGCCTTCTGCTCCTTGTTTCTCTTCAAGATGACCCAAAGCCCCATCCCAAATCACGCTCTAGACCTCACACAGTCTTAATTACATCAGCACAACCTGAGTGTTATGTGTCAGATATATAATTTGTTAATTTATTCTTCAGGCCTAGGGGAAGGTAATACATTCCAGCAACGTATAGACAAAACAAAAACATTTACTTATGTCACACAAAGTCAAAATATGAGATAGCTTAAATGCTGGAAGGGGCACTTTTGATATTCACTGACTTTAAGGTATGTCTGGTCCAAAAATATAAATATCAAACATAATTGTTTGCCTTCCTGAAACTGTCTCCCTAAATATGTAATATATCAGTTTTACAACCAATCATACCAATCAAATAAAGGGATCCCCCTACTTTTTATAGTTTCACCTTCATGTGTACAAGATGCTTTTTTTTCTAGTCAAATTTCTGCAAACATTCTATTGGAACTAGATCACTTCCATATCATATGGTTAGCAACTTAATGCAGTGTTTCTGAAATATAATGGACACTAAAAGAATATTTTCCCTTTGTTGAAAAAAAAGCATAGATAACCTTGACTCCCCTCACTGTAATAAATTATTTCTAGACTTCCCCGCCCAAAAAAAAAATTAATTCCTTTTTCTATACTACCATATTTCTTGACATACTTTCTGTGAAAATAAATCAAACTGATTAACTGATTTTAAAATACTTTGGAAACAAATTCAAACATGAGATTATGTTTATGACCAAAACTTTTACTAGTTGTCTCCTCCCAGTCATTGAAATAATTTATATGGAATAAATGTCAGTTGGTGAAAATAGATCGCTCACCAAGCAATATATTAACCTTTTCCTTGAAAATGCTTAGAACTCCTAATCATTTATAAATTTTCCATCAAAGAGCTCATGCTAGAAAGTAATTTGTGTAAAATATCTTAGTCATTCTTTCACTGATTTTTTGGGAAAATCATGTTTTATTGTATGACAGCCTAAGCCCTCTCGAACAGCACATACAGTCTAATCTGCAACAAATCAGATGATAATTGTGTTTTATAACTGACAGACTGCTGTGGTGGGGTCCTGAGCTGACCAGAATATGTAGGTATGCTGCTGCTGTGACCTTCCCAGAGTGAGATCAAAATGCTTCTAAACTTTAAGCAAACCCTACATTATGCCAAGATACCACCAAGAACTGGAGAACACAAAAATGCTCTAAGAGACAATCTTGCTGCTGCCTGCTGTGTTCTTGCAGTGGAGCCCTTGCCAAGAGATTCAGGATCTGCCATCTAGGTGCTTTCCTGGAGTCCACTAAGAAATGTAACACTTTCAGGTAGACCGAGGCAGGGCTCTGCTCCCCGTATTGTTCAGCAGTCCCTCTGTTCTTCCCTGAGCCGCACGCTCCCAGCTCCTCAGCAAGAGGTTTGTGCTGCATCTCCCACCTGCCACACTGCGCAGGGCCTCCCGGCCAGGGCCTCCCAGCCAGGCCTGCTCAGTGCCTGAGATACTTGCTCTCCTTTGAAAATGTTGTGACACAATGGCACATCTCATCCTGAGAAAACAAGACACACTAAGTATTTAATAACCTAGTGTTTTCAAGGAGATGGTCTTTGAGCATGCTGCTGGGGCACATACATATGCCTACTGGGAAGTATGTGTCTGTGCTATGGTCTTTGTTCAACATCCACAGATGCTTCTTCCATGTGAAGGGCTCAGAAAAAAACTTGTCTTGTTTTCCTGCAATTTCTAAAAACCTTGTTATCTCAGTGCCAAGATTATTAATCTCTGTTATCTCTTAGATCTGAGCTATAACTATCATCAAAGATAAGGTATCAATCAAAAATGTAATGGTTCTTAATTATATATCTACTTGCTGGAAATAATAAGCCAATATTACAATATTACCTACTTCACACAAACGGCCTATATTTGTAGCATAGGGCACATGTTACATGTAATTTGAGAGCTTCTGATACCAGTGACTCCTATGTGTCAGGGTATATAAGGGCAAACTCAGCCACAGAATCACAGAATATCTCAAATTGAAAGAGACTCAAAGGGATCATTGACTCCAACACTCTGCTCCTCACAGAACTACCTAAGATTAAACCATGTAACTAAGAGCATCATCCAGAAGCTCCTTGAGCTCTGACAGGCTTGGTGCCATGAAAGAATCCTTGGAGAGACTGTCCTCGTACCCAACCCCACCCTCAGTGAAGAAACTTTTCCTAATGTCCAATGATTTTGTGGAAATGGTGTGGTAATGCTCTTTCTACCAAACCTCTGACCTAATATGAAGTCAATAACCAAATATGAAGTCAAAGCATAGAAAATACATACAATATCACATACCATTTAGATAACACTGCTTTTATTGTTTTTATTGTATGTATTGCTTTTATTGCATTGCTTCTATTGTTTCTTTTCCAAAATCTCAGCATGTTATCATATATATGTGTATTCATATTAGAATATGAGATAATAGATGAGAATTATGAGAGAAAAGATCAAAATATATTTTGGCTTTTTGTGATTTTTATCTGTGAAATTTGCAAAAATGTAAAGCTGTTGGGGCTGTGTTGCAGCTCTTGTGTGGAAGAAACTAACTTGATCCAAAGAGATTTTTGGAGGTGAATTTGAACATTAAAGGTATAGAGAATACACAGTCCATATGAAAGCTAGGGTCAGAAGTATATCAACCTTTCAGGAATAAATGGCTCATGTTGGAAGTACATATTATGTTTATTCAGACCACCTACATTTAAACACCTTTTCTCTTAACTTTCTGCCCCCTTCTGTAAAGTTATTCAAAAGGCAATAAAGGCCAAATCTTATACTTGGTATGCCTCCTGCCTAAGTACATTACACACTTGTGAGTTTCCTAAGGGCAGCAACAAGGAAGTAGCTACTCTCTCACTACCCATTGAAGCTGGAATTACTCCAAAGCCTTAGGGATTCAAATGAGCCTATTAACCAACTGCATTACCATTCCCCTTCACAAGTCCCTAAAAACAATATTAATGGAGGCACAGTTAATATCCATGTCATTTAGGACACAGAAATTCCATACATGACGTGTCAGAAACTTGCTTCTTCTTCCCTTTTGCATCATGTGAAAGTCAGGGAAAAGGTCACCTGAAGGGTATCATGGCAAGACAGAACCAGTACTTTAACTGTGAGAATAAAGCTCTCAATACAGATAATCAGTGTAGTCCCAATGCCACAGGAAGACTTGGAAAGAACACCACAGAACTTCTGAAAACAAAGTAATTATTATTTATAGAGAGAAATAAACTTCTCTTTGCCATCTGCTTCTGTATCCATTTAATCTTGCTCTATGATAAAACTTCCTCCTTTACAGAACTGTACATAGGCATTTACTAAAAATAACAGAAAATTAGGCATCTTGTGAGCCAGTGATATTTTTCAAACATACACATATACATGGTAGTTTGGATGCTCTAATTGAAATACTTCAGGTATTTGAAAAAAGAAAAAAAAATAAAGAAAGACTATTTTCATAACTAGCTAGTTATAACACTTTTTTCCTGGTATAAATTTAATGTTAATTTTTCTGTTCTTTTTTAAAGGCATAAATTTTTAATTCAGCAAAATACACATACTGTCTGGAAGGTTCTATGAAGCATTTTAATTAGCAACAGCTGTTGCAAATTATGTCCAACATGAATTAAAATTTATTCATATAAATTGTATGTAAAATGTACTTAAAACTACAAGTAGGTCCTTCATCTCTTCTGCATAGAAATGCCATCATCTTAGCTACTGTACAAAATTGCATAACATTACAATTCAGCAACGATCTGTGGTTGAAACTCCTGTTCACCTAAACACTTTATACTACATTGATGCTCTATGTCAAATTTCAGTGGAATAACTTGGAATTGCAATGGGATAGTATTATTTTTTATAGAATGAAAACATGAAAGGTATGACAGTTTAAAGAAAATAATTCTGATAATTATTTTACTGCAAATAACTCATTCACACCAGACTGCTGCTGACTTGAGATGTCAGACTTTGGTAAAAATCCCATGGGAAATCATGTGCTTCATTCTAATAACTGTACTGCTTGGAAACAGGGGTCTGAACAAGGACCAACTGTTAAGAAAAATAAAAAAAAGGAAAAAAGCCCTGATAGTACTTTAAACAGATAAAAAGGAAAATAAGCAGCCAAGAAGAAGGACCAACAAGGGCTGACAGCAATAATTCTATCATCTGCTAAGTGGATGGATAGCAGAGTTTGTACTACATAGAAAATAAGCCAAGAAATTGCACCAACTCAGGATACTGCACTAACAGAAGACAGCAGTAAGAGACACTGTAAGAGGAATTATACACTTAGTTCACTAGATAAGAGCGGTAGTTATGATGGATTAACCTGAACACTCCCTGCTGCTCTTTTGAATAATGACAGGACTCTGTGTCTTTGCTACAATGGCCAATATTATTTTGCAAAACCTCATTTGCAAGGGCTGAGTGCAGATGTTCAGCAAAACTGACCAAAATTTTACTAGGTCCTCCCCTTCACTTATTAGCTCTGCCCCGTACCATGTTTACACTTCCAATCACAGGCAAGTGCAAAGGCTGCAGTGGACACTGCATTTGCTCTTGCCCTTTCCTCCTGTCTTACCTCTGAAATTTTCCTCTGCCCCTAAGGGTGCGCATTCTCTATAAATTACACCTGCTTTAAATCTGCCTTCCTGTCAGACTAATAATCATTTCTCCATTGTATAGTCAAAGTCATAAGGTTGGTGAGTGGATATTAGTCAAAAAAATGTTTGGAATTCCAACAAGCGTGGTGTGTGCACAAAATGTCATGACAGGTAACACGTTTATCATACCAGGCCTGTATTTGGAGTAGCATAACATAGTGGAGGGGGTGGTTTGAGAAACGAAGAGGAGAACAAGCTGGGCACCAAAATATTTTCCGAGATGAGTAACAATAACATCAACAATTTACTTTACTGGGAAAACATGCTTTGATGTGTATGGTTCAACTGCTACTGAGGAAGCAGCTGTTATACAGGAATGGAAGATCCAGGAAAAACTCCAGAGCCAAAAAAAACACTGACATATTTAGTGATAGTAATTCTTTAGATCATGATGAGGGGGATGGGAAGACAGGCATTTTCAAATTCCTCAGTGTCAATGAACAACATGAGAAGTTTAGAAATATCAATACAGCAAATGCTACATTTTAATTTTGAGCAGTGGGTAGTTCTCACTAGTGAACACATGAAAATGTCACTGGTACTTTTCATCTACCACAAGAACTTTGCTACATTGCAAAAACACATTCCTTTAAATTGTTCCTGTGTTTAATTTAAGTGCCTATGCATATTTAAGCATTGGCTACACTATACAAACTTCATGGAGCTCCTATTAATAATGTACAGAATGTGTTTAAAACTCCATCAATTTCAGTAGTTTAGAGGAAGCAGAATAATTTACAGCTCATTTGGAACACAGGCTTCTAAACGATAGAGTTGCTGTTAAGTTAATAGAAATTTGTGTTATCTAACTTCTCCCATTAGATTTTTTATAACAGCCTTTTAGAAGCACCCTGCTTGTTTATGAGCTTTTGAGATCAAAGAAGTTAGGGGAATTCCAAGCATTGAGAGTATGAAGGGGTTTTTTGTTTGGTTTGGTTTTTGGTTGGGTTTGTTGTTTTTTTTTTTCTTTTTTTTTTGTGGTTCCATGAAATTTAGTTCAGGTTTTGTTGAAAGGCAAGAGTGTACTGCTTCCCTCCCCTGCCTTTGTTGACATTTTCCTCAGTGAAAAACAAACACAAAATATTCAGAGGTTGGGTCTGAGCTGCCAAAACATGAACAAAGCATACTATATGTAGACAGATGATAACAAGGCAAGTTAAATAATGGAATGAGATACAGACAAGGAAATAATAAGACTTCATGCTATTTTTCCAATACTCCCTGATCTGAAGGAGGCTGGGATAGTTACCTTCTTATGAATCCTTATACGCCGTGCATGTTTTGCACCTCTTCTCTGCTTCTGGTGGCATTCATTGCGAATGCAATGTCCTTGGTTTCTTTTTGCCAATCCTAAGGTTAAATTCAGGTTCGGGCAACAAAATAAGAAAAATACTCATTTGGGTTTTATGGTGTCAAGCAAGAATAGCAGCAATGCAAAGGAAATGGCAGAGAATGGCCAGGAGCCTGGAAAGGGGACTTAGGATTGCTCTTTGTGCTACCGCAAGCCTTTAGAGCTGTTCAGCAACTTCATCAATCATTACCCTTTCCTAACTTCTCAAAATCTAATGATTTGTCAACACGGCTTTTTTGTATATCATAAGAACCAGTATAAGCATCTCTCTAAATTTGCTCAGAGGAAGAAAGACAGGATGGCCTTTAATATTCTTCTATATGTACCACAATCAATTTTACAGAGTGAACCACCTCACTCTGAAACTACATTGCATGATCTTTCTCATTTCATTTGCTTGCAATAAATAATTTTGAAAAAACATCACCTCAAAGGATGTTCTATCAAGACTTAATTTACAATAAATTCTTTCTTTTCTTTTTTTTTTCTTTTAAATTTCTGCCTCAAACTTTCTGAAAAACAATTCAGTGACAAATGTGTTCCATTCCTTACAGTATTTGAAGAGCTGAAAGGAAAAAAAGATGAGATAATGAAGTGGACTCTTATATAAATGTTCATTCTAAAGAGCTAAATTGAGTACTAGATAAATAATTATGCTAACGAGAAGAGTGGACATAATTTTTTTTAAAAGAAACCTGAAGCATTTTTGATGTCCATTGTCAGACTGAGAGATTTGTGCAGCTCATGCTTTCAAGTAATTTTCTAAAATTGCCTATCAATGAATGCTTCAATATGTAGTTAGTCAGGCACAGGCTGATAGGGTCTCTGAAATATAACCACATCGTCTCTAAAGAAGCTACTGAACAAATGAAATAAATTGTTAACCTCACCAACTGTGCTCTTCCCAAGCAATGGATATGCAAAATGAGGGCATAGGAGATTGCAAAACTAGCTCTAGCCAGCTGAGCAATACAGGTAGGAAAGGCAAAAAGGGATGAATTGCTACCTGGAAGCAAGTTTAAAGCTGGAGCATAATGATTACCAAGAGTAATGAGAAATTTATTAAATTAATGCAAAGAAGAAAGGTGTAGACAAGAGAGACATACAGAGAATGATGTCTAGTAGCCCCTCCACCCCATCCCAATTTTTAGCTGTAAGAAGATGAAGGAAGATGAGTGCAGAGGAAAGACATTCCATGTGATTCAGATAAAAAGCTATGTGAATCCTAAAATATTTGAAAAATTGTGACTTAAGCCTAAAACCTGTTCTATGACAGACATAATGGGTTCAGATGATGTGTTTCCACCTGGGTCCATATGAAGAGGCTCATAACCATGTCAGTCGTCCATCACAACCCTCCCACTGGAGCTGAGCTTCTTGTCTGATCTCCAATGAGTCATGATGAATTAAGCCATAAAGATAAAAGCCTTGTTAAACCATCTAAGATAGCCATCCAAACGTGAGTGAACAGTTTAGGAAGAAACTTCAAAAATTTAATGCAGCTGAAAAGGTGCTAGCTTCTGGTGAGAGAACTGTGATGAACAGAGAGAGTAGATGCAGGCCCAAAATCTGCAGTGGGCACAGTGAAGCTAAGCACGGCTACATGACTGTGACCAAAGACCAAGGCAGGACTGAGAAATAATGGTGCCAGTCTTGTAAGACACATCTATGGCAGCATAGTGATTACCCCAAGCAGGCTGTGACACCAGGAAGACACTACAAACTACTTGTTGTCATTAGTTCACAGAAAGTCACAGTGAGTCAACGTTCAAATTAATCCTATGTTTCCTTATTTCACATATCCAAATGTCTTTGCAGGTGGGGATCCTGTCAACATATGAGTAACTCAGATGGCTTCACAGTACAAGGAGGATAAAAAAGCCTTTTAACAAGGTACTTCATAAGCTGAGTGGTTACCACAGTGACAGGTGGATGAAGGCATGCTTTCCTCTGCCATGTGAACAGCTCTGTCATGTTGGGAGAAATACACATTTTTAGCTTTCTTTTGTGACACGTGCACATTCTGTTTGTCACTTCTGACAGGCTGGTGTGTACTCAGGTTTGTAATATGTAGATGCATAAATATACCATCTACGGAAGTGGCTATTTTTACATTTATTGATTATAAATACAATAATTTGGGGCTTCTAATATATTTTACTGTATGTATGTGACAGTACATGAGCTATACACATGCATTCTGTGATCACATCTAACACAAGCTGTCATAAATTCATTTTATGCTGAATATATGCCTACCAGGCACAAATGCTTTAGCACAAAGAAATATGTTTAGCATGCATCCAAGTACTGAAAAATTTCAGATACTGCTACTTAAGTTCAACAAAAATTAATTTGATTCAGTGTATCCATAGAAAGATTCATTCTCTGCTACACTGGTCACTTGCCTCACTTAAATCCATATAAGAGACAGTACTCAGTTTTGTCAAGACACAGAAGGTACTAAGGCATTGCAGACATCAAATATTATAACTTTCAAGTATCTCCTTTGCTGCTGTAATTCATAATGCTCACTTGGACATCTTGACTTCCACAGAAAGTACTACAAAAGAGTTGAACTCCTAACAATGGGGTTTGCTGACACCAGCAAGTTCATCAGGAACTGATCTAAAGCAGTCAGAAACATGAACAAAAGGGCAGGACTTAGATGCTGTTAGATCATTTCCAAATGTTCGCTGCATAAAAAACCAGAAATATTAATTAGTACAGCAACCCAAAACCTGATTCCCTTCTCTCCCTGAAGCTTTCAACACTAATCCTTGTCCTTGTGTTACTGTAACTTAAGCCAGTAGAAAAATGAAGTAGTTTCAAGATGAAATACTGAGAGAATTTCCATTTAGAATAACTTCACAAGACTTTCCTGAATAATGCATAATGAGGGAAGCACAAACTGCACGGTGTTCAAGACCAGTGTAAGACATGATAGAAGAACAGGGGTCTGAGGAATGTTACCAGTCAGAATTAACAAATCCAAAGTTCTTAAAAATTGTCTTAGGTGACTGGAATTTCATTTAGGCACCTTCTTAAAACTAGTCCTTATTACTTGCATTTGTTCAATATGTGCACATTTTTTATTTGTATCTTTTCTCCTAGGTATGGTACAAGACTTTTAGAGGACACTTTTCAAAATTCAAACTTTTGATATATGTCCTTTACCATCTTGTATTCAATTGCTTTTCAGGCTGACATTACAGAATTTATCTCCACATACTCTGGTAGGGAAAGAACTCCCTTTTACAAACCAAAGCTATCCACTCATTTAAGTTCTCATTCTAACTGAATTGATATCCACAGATGTGCAAAGCAAGATATCCATAAACTTCCTTTGCTCAGCCCTTATGTAAAAAGGGTTTACAGGACACTGAACTAGCAAATGACGAGCACACAGTGAATATAACCAGTTCTGAAAACTCTGGTTTATATGTCTTGCCCAAAACTAGGTAGGAATTTTGTGGCAGGGTCAGGGAAGACATCCATGCTATTAGGATGGTTCTCCCTTAATCATAGATATCTACCTATAATTCACCTCTCCGTTCATGTTTCCCTTTTTAATTTCTAAAATAAGTGGTGCAAAAGATGGTTAATAACCTGCTCTACAAGTCTGAGCATGCTCCATGAAGTGATTGGGTGGTGCTCATATCATCTACCTTAAGCTATTTAAAAATGTAGATGTGCAGCAAGATAATTTTCTGACCTTCCTCTGTAATCAGTGGCATAAAATAGGCACCTCCAAAAGGGTGACTAATCCCATACTGACAGCCTGTCTAAGAGTAAATGAATTGCCCTCCAGAAGTGTTTAGATGTATCCATTAACTACAAAGAGTACCTAGATGACAAGATACCTAAATTTTCAGTAGGCTTAAGTAGAGTAAGATGGAGCCTGACATTTGTGTTTCTCTGTGTACTTGAATCTCAGGAGCAGTAGGAGTGTCAGCAAAAGTACTATGACCATCCACAACTGCAGTTCCAAAAATATCTTAGATCTTTGTCAGACACCTGTAGGGACTTCCATGGGTAAACAAACACTATTAGTTATCTACCTAATCCTTAAAGTACCAGGAGTCTGGGAAAGTGCAGTAAAGTCAATACCAATCCTAGACTGTCGTTAGGAAACTGAATTTGTGCAGGGCTTTTCAGTAAAGTGGGATGTTAACAACAAAGTGGCCCCAAGAGATACAGGCAATAATCAGGTAAAAAAAGTATACCCAGTGCCTTAGCAATCAGTCCAGAGGAAGTCTGTCAACAGCTAATGTCCAAACAAAACAGCAGTTCAGAACATCAGTTTACCAACCAAAACAGCAGCAGATGAACAAGATCAACACAAGATCTCACATTTATAAATATCACTAAACCACTCTTTGATCAGTGAGCAAGATCTGGTAACTTCCTATGGCAGATGAGGTATACTTTAGGTCATCAAAATGGTGTCCCAGCTGTTACTCTGAAAAATGTTGTAGCTTTAAAGTGCTTTCACAGTGGAAAATACCCTCTGTAGAAAGAATTCCTTTGAATTGAAGGAGGTTGGGGAAAGCAATGTAAGATGTTCTACATGGATGATGGAACCTATTAACACAAAGCAAATTGCACGTTCAAGACCCAAGGGCAGACTCTCTTAAAAATTAGTAGTCTTCACTCAACTGCATTATTCCAGTGAGGTCATACACCCTTACAAGCTAAAGTAAAGTAAGCACATTTATATCTGACCAAAAAAAAAAGGTCTATTAGAATATTAAATTTTCATAAACCTGATTTTTTCCTTGAACATGAGAATATTATGCTTTTGCATATTTATTTTAAGCTCAATATTTTTGTGTTATTAAAAGGAGGAAAAAATAAAATCTTCTGCTTTTTAATAGAGATGATTCTATTTACCATTATGATGGAAAATCTGTAACTCAGAAGTCTTTACATCAATGAAAGAGAGCAAATAAGGGTGAAGAATAAAGAAAGCAACTTAATCAGATTCATGATTTTGACCTTCGATATAAAGAAATTATATATTATATCCACAGCAAACACTGTCTCCATAAACACGTTTTTCTCCTATGATTATTCTGCAACTTACTAATTAATGTGGAAAAAAGTCATAAAAAAGCAACCACAACCCAGAAAAACAGAGGTTTACATCACCTCCAAGATTACAACATAGCCTGGCTTCTTCTAATGCTGGTGCTCAAAAATGCATGTCTAGGAACCATCTAAACTACAATTTAAATGTCTCAAACTGACATTGGAAAAAATGCACTTGCACTCAGGCATACAGGAGTGGGAACGAAACAAGAAAGTTGGTGAAAGAGAAACACATCTTCAAATAAAGGGTATAAATAAAGTGCATAAGAGATGTACCAAACATATACTAAATTTTTTTCTTTCAAGTTTGATGTCTTTTGCTCATTAACACATTACATGACATATTATTATCATATTATTACATACAATTACATGACAATTTATTATCATTACCATCAAGAACCTTCCTTTCTGGTTTTTTTTTTTTTTGTTGTTGTTTCTGCAGGTAATTTTCTTTTCTTTTGTTCACTTCACAAAACCACCTCAAAATATATTAAGATGCCCATGGCATTTCTTTATTTATTTCTTTCTCTTTCTGGGACATTAAAAGCCTCCTTACAAGACATTTTTAACATTATGGAAAATTTTAAACCATTGAAAAATTCCTCAGAAAGATCACATAAAAGCAAACCTAAACAACCCACAGTGTATTCTCACTTTCCTGCATGGCATCTATGTTTAGTGGACTGCGGAAGGACTAGAATAAAAGAACTCATAGATTCTATTCTTACTTCTCCCACTAACTGGCTTTCACAGTCTCCACTTCTACACATTTTACACTGTCTAGTCATGTCCTATTTATTTTCCTGAGGCATGTAAATATTAACACCCAAATTACTGCTAAGGAAAACTATGTAAGCTTATCGGGTGTTTGAGGTCACAAAAAAATTGGTATTATCACTATTGCAACACCTGCACCGTAAGTGTATTTCTGGCTAGGTTAAACCAGGAAAAGGCAATGTGGTTAATCTCAGAGCCTATTTGAATCAAGTTCCAAAAACGTGCTCAAAAAAGTATTCTTTTGGACAAGGCTTCCTGAAACTCTCTTATCTGTTTTGTCCTGTGTGATACCTGAGGAATTGGTAGCATGGAAACACTGTACAGAAGAAGACAGAAAGTCATCATCTCGAGAGTACCATAACATGTAAGAGAAATAACAGAAGTAACAATAATAGCCCAGTTACCTATGCACACAACTGGGTCCCAGCATGTCCAACATTCAGTCCTAGGCTTTACCTAATGTGTGGTCTTAACATTTTTATATTGCATCATCCTTTCTGCCACTATTAATAAGGATTTACCAACATACTAAATATAGAAGCTGGATGGACTAATTAAGGCTTGTACAGAATATGAGATGTTAATGTTTTCAAATAATAGTGTTTCAGACCAGAGTTTTAAATTGTTATTATTACTCATATAAAACAAACAAAAAACTTTTTTCTGAGCATAGGTAAATCAGAAGGTACTACTCTGTGATTATCACTGACTTTCATTAAAGTTAATAGAATTTTAAAAAATGCCCAACTCTGAGAATTTACTTCTGTCTACTGAATTAATGACATATTTAGCAATGTGTCTTTCTTCATGCACAATACCAGTTTTTCAACAGTAAAACAGGAAATGACCACTCATCAGCAAGATTTTTCCTATTTTTAATCTTTCACTAAAAAAACATGGGAGTTTCGTCCGAAATGTATCTCTCAGCCTGACTCTACACTATATTAGTGTTTCAGATTAGCTTCAACTTAACTGAAGTCATGCTCTTAGGTGGTGTAGTATTACACTTCTATTACTCGTTTTATTTACTCCTTCAGGATGAAATTGCTGTCTGCCCTCCTGGAATAGTAGATAATTAACTCTTTAGAAATAAGGTTAGTGTTTTGCTAGACGAAAAGCTCTTCCTGAAAGTGAAATGAACAAATATGTACAAAGATTATTAGAAAATGTGTGCAACCATTTTGACCCCTGAGACAAAGGTTCTAAGGAAGACCAGAAAATAAATTATAATGTATGAAATCTGGCTCAAAAAAGAACAACTTTTAGAATTATTTGATAGTTCACTAATACATCTCATACTAAGAGAAAAGTTAAAAAATAGGTAAAAAAGAATGCATTCTACCATTACAAAACAAGCACCATATTTTCAGTCTAAAAATTTAACACAGGTAGCACCACTGATTCCAAAACTTTTATCTACCCTCTCCAACATACATACCAAATACCTTGTAGTTTTGTATCAAAAAGCACCTTTAGAGCTTCATATAGACTTTTATCCAGGTGTGCTCATCCAAGAGAAGTATTAGACATCTCACATGATCCCATGAGACTTACAGTGTGGGTCATACACAGTTCATTCAGACAAGCAGCTGATCTCCAAGAGCTTTACCAGTCCAAACCTCAATGCTGAGCATTTTCAGTTTTACTTCATCAAGGTTTAAAATGTTCAGCAGCGTACTCAACCGTAGGTAGAGCAGAAGAGATGTTCAGAGCAATACACAAATCACCAGGCTAACTAGATGCAATGAGAAACTACTGGAGGGAGGGAGGGAGGAGAAAGGGAGGGATCATGGAAATGCTAAGTCAGTATCAGATAGATGAAGTCTCTAATCTAATTCATTACCCCACACTGTAATATATAAACTGAGAGAATAATTGAATGTGTCTCTCACTGGGGAGGGGCCTCGGACTGTCAGGACAGGAAGAACTCCCTCTTCTATCCATAACATGGGATGGGGATACATGGTCTTTCTTTCTACCTCTGAACCAGAGATGAGCTGATTAAAGAAAAGCAGAATTAAAGACTAGGCAAGGTAAGTCTTTCCCTCCTACAGAGAAATACTAACTTCTGTGGCAGTGAGTAAAAATGGAAAACGGTGACAATAGTAAACAATAAAAGGTAGAAAAAAATACAGGAAGGAAAAGCAAAACCAGTAAACACATTTAGATATTAACAGATTTGTAACACAGTTGTTTAATCATGAAACACTACTCCAGGTTCAGAATTGTTGCATGCCAACAGAGCGTACAAACTTTTGTAGTAAACGTAGGACCAGCATGAAGTACACTGGCAAAATGTATTTCCCAAGCTGTTGAACATGACAGGACAGCCCTACAGCATCAAGATGGACTATGTGTACCCTCTACCTTTCAGGATCCCAGCTACAACACAAATGAAACAGTAGAGATTCAACAATTTTGTCTGAGGCTTATGTGCAAAACCCAAGGAAGTGGGTGCGATGAAAGAAATAGCAATGAGGTCAGTTTTTGCACTATGGCATAGATCCTTGAAGTATTTAAATAAACCTAATGACCCATTTTCAAAAGTGATCAAATCTAGCACCAAGAGCAGAGAAGTCTTAATCCTACTGAAAATCAGTGCAGTATAAATTCCTGTTCTGCTTAGGAACCAGGAAATCGAATACAATGTGAAACCCTGGTATCTAAACACTGCAAGCATCTGTGTTCTGTATTTCTCAAATTTGGATAGGGAGCTGTTTTGTCTCTGTGCAGAGAAATGTGTTAGATCAATACTAGACCTTATGAGCAAAGAACTCAGAGCCTTTTCTCTTCCTCCACCCTCAGCTAAGCACTTCCTGCCCTCACTGCACTTCTGAAGTGTGATGTGAGCTGAGCATTCCTCTCACTCTCAAAGTAAGCATCTTTAAGAGATCTGCATAAAAATAAATCTCCTTGAGTTTATTCATGTTGCAGAGCCTTAGTCCTGCAGGAAACTTTCACTTTTCCTTTGTTGCCTTAGAGGGTACAACCTGTCCCTGCTGCGCACATTTGGGTTTGTAAGTGGGTGGGGTGTCTTGGAAGTATTGTTCTCCTGGGGACATAGTGACAAGCACATACACATTCTGGGGACTGTGATTACTTCTGGTCGTCACAGAAGGACAAAGAATACTGTAAAAACTACTTATAGCTTTTTAAAAAGATATCAAAATATCACTATTGTCTTTCTTGCCAAGAAACATATGCTGGAGTCACAATCCTAGAGGTCACTCCCCTGAAATCAAACAAGGGCTTAAGTGGTCTACTGGCTACATGGGCTTTGTGCTGTCTCTGTGTTAGTGACATTTCAGAAGCCCAAGAGAGTAATACTGACTGAAGATCTTTCAAATACTAACAGTAGTTCAGCACAGGCTTTGTCTTTCTGAGGTTTAATCTCAGTTTCGTTCTCTAAAGACTGGTGGCATAATGGACAATGTCCCTTGTCTCTTGCTCAGACAAAGACTCAGTAGTGTAACCTCTTTGTTTAAACTCTAAGGTCTTAGGGGCAGAGACTGACAATTTACAATCTAGATGTGAAGAGCCTACTATTAAACAGGGACCTGATCTGGAACCTCTGGGCAATGCTGCAAGACAAGCACTAATTACAGTGGTGTCATCTTGTTATCTGAGCAAATGACTGTAACGCCTTCATTTTCCTTCTGGCTCTCCTTCCACCTACCTTTGTTACCTCAACTTAGCTTTATGTCCTCATGTAAACAGAGATTTTATTCCCCGTTTGCTTATCTTACAACTTTCAGGAGTTATATTTGCATGTAGCAAATGGTTGTTGAGAACTTCCAGAGAAAAAGAAAAAAGCTGAGTTTCCCAGAAATGTGAATGAGCACTAGGCCTATTTTACAAAGCAGCTGCATAAAGATATACATTTCTGTATGTCCCTTTTTGGTCCTTCTTTACAGGTAGTTAGACAAAGTAGTGAGCCACAAGTTTTGACTCTCCAACTACTGGCCTAAACACAGTGAAGGATTTTAAACTCCCTTCTCAAGGTTTCAAATGAGTTGACCAAGATACAATTAAAATAAGAAATAATTATTACATAGCTCTTCAGTCATACTGCAAAACCATTTTACTAACTGCATAAACAAAGTTTCATTCTCAAAAGTCAGTATCAAAGCTAACATTAAATATGCAGAAATTTAAATATCTGAATAGATAACGACACATCTTAAGAAGTATGTAGTTTGCTTTGTTCTTGACCCCCTCCCCCTACACTCCTCTGGTCACACAGGCCCCTTCTTATTGCCACAAAGCCTCTCAGCCATTAGAGGTATTTATTTATTTCTGGGGATGTGAGGATAAAATGAATAGAAAGTCCTAGATGAACCAGTAAAGGTTCTTTTGGTATTTTAATTTTTATTGCCTATTTAAAGCTTTGGATTATGACTTTCTTTTCCTGAGGAATAAAATGTCACATCAGCAAACATAATGAGATTGATGCAATTAGTGTGAAGATATTGTAAATACCCAAAAGAGAAACAATTTCACCGTTGAACACAGTGGAACTGTGCTTTGTGATTTAATCCTTATTCACGTAAGTGATTACAGAAACAAAACTTCTACTTTAAGACTAATATATTTCCAGCTCTATGGGAAAGCAATTTCATAGAAAAGTTAATGTCCACCTTTCTAGATCTTCTACACAAAAAATGGCCACATGAGAATTATATCAAAGTTTTACTGTTTTCAGGCACATTACCAAAATAAGCTGTTTAATCAGTGAACTGCAATATTAATAATTCTAAAATAGTATCCAATTTTTAAACATTGACTATTACAATCTTTCTAATTTATATTCAATATAATACACTAACTAATATTTTTACACAATCCCAGCAAATACAAGCCCCCCCCCCCCCCCCAATAATTTTCAATATATCAAATGTGAAAACCAAAAGCCAAACATGGAAATGGGACGTTTTTACAAGACTATTTAGAGTTCAATTATATTCCCCATAGAAAAGTTCATCCTTTGCATTCCTTTAAATACAAAGTAAATCTTGGTGAGAAGCACTAGGCAAAATGGGGATGAGATTACAAGTGATTTTAAGAGTTTCTCATTGAGTCAGTGTAGCAGCTTGAATTCCAATCTGCTACAAGGCAAAATTCCAGTGACCTGTTTCTGTTCAACTGTAGCTAGATGGGCTCAACCACTGTATATTCCATAAGGGTCTAAGCAAATTCCCTCCTTAAAAATCTAGTACCACCCTAGCACCTAACATGATTACATAACCTTCCTTCTTTTTGCAGCCCGCGTGTGGGGCATGTGGAAGCATGTACGGCGTAAGGGGCAAAGTCCCCATAAAGAAACTTCACAGTAGCAGACCAAAGGACCACAGCAGTCCCTCTGAAGAATTTTCTCAGCAAAAAAAAAAAAATTATATATATACAGTACAAGTCTATACTGGACTAAAGGCTAAACAAAACAAAACAAAACACACAAACAAACAAAAAACCCCCAAAAAATCATCATCCCCCCCGCCTCCCCACGCTGAGAGCTCGATGCTCTCCTACCTCCCAGGCTGACAGCGAGCGGACAAGATAAGGCACGGGTTTGATTCGAAGGGATTGCAGGCTGCCGGTCAACCTCCCAGGTCAACGGGGCTAAGGCGCGGGGCCGACAGCCCGGCCCTCCCGTGAGAAACTCGGGGAGTTTTGTCCCGGGGCGGGGGAAGAGCTCCGGGCTCCCCCGGCCGCCGGCGGGACGCGGACGCGGGGCTGCAGCCGGTTCTCCCGGCCCCGGCGAGCCTCACCTTCCCAGCGCGGGGCACCGCCGCTGCTCGCCTCGCTGCAGCCGGGGAGGGCTCCCCGTCCGGAAGAGCTACCTCCCGCTCAGGGAAAATACTGCCCAGGAGTCAAAAGAGCCAGAGCGAAGAGGGGCATGGCAGGTCCGGGGGAAGGGGGCCAGGGAAAAGCCCCTTGCCTCGGCACACGCCGGCTGCCGCTCCCCTCCGCTCCCCCGGGCCGGCTGCCGCTCGCAGGTGAGCCCCGGAGTTCAGCTGCCCGGAACGGCACGGTCCGGATAACACATCCTGCCCCCAGAACCAAACAAAAAGTGTAAAAAATAATTCATCCATAGCGCCCTACCTTTTCCTTCGCATACCCACGCACTTTACCTGTTTTTATGCCGGGTTTTTAATAAATTCCTTCCAAAAGGAGCCATGATCCCAACGGCATAACATCAGCGATCCCAAAACAATTCGAGGGTGTTCCCTTCTCCCCTATTTTTTTGCCTGAGCGCCTTCCAGCTTGTTAATAGTCACCAAGCGTAGCGATGAGCTGGAAGTTGTGCAATTTACTGCTAACTTTGAACTCCAGCTTGTTGCTGCTGCTGCACCTTTGGAGTCCTGCCCAACTGCGAACTTGAAGGAGGTGTTTAGAAGCAGGAAAAAGAAAGGGGAGGGGGGGAATACGCACTTGCTCCTGTGATGTGGAGTTATGCACAGAACTTGCTAAACTTTCAGCCTTGTCACCCTCAGGGCAGCAGGCAGCAAATGGGAAAGAGGGGGCTTTGCTCCCGTGTGGAACTCCGTAAAGGCGCACACACACACACACACACACGCACAAAAGCTCTGAAAACTTTCCCCGGGAGGCTCCAGCCACTTCAGGTCAAGTCGCTCAGCTTAAACGCACGTTAATGAAGGGCAAGCTACAGTTGCCACACCAGTTCTCAGTGCATAATAACCTGCCTTCTCAGTACCTCAGTACTTCTTCACAAGGTGTTGAACGAGTACGGGGAAAATGAAGGGAAAAAGACCGCTGTGGCCCCTCTGTTCTTCCTGGACTTTTAAGTAAACGAGCTATTTGCATGGAAGCCTTTACAGATTAAATGCACCTTCGAAAATGTGGCCTAGCAGAGAACAAGTGAGGCAGCAACACGAAAGACTGGATTCGGACTAAGCTGTTCCACGACCTTTTTTGTTATTATTTTAAACTGGCTTTGCCAGAAGGGAAGTGAACACACGCCATGGTTCCTGTTCACAGCAACCCTCTGGGAATGAGAGATTTGGAGTAGAGCTTCAGAAGGAAAAATCTTTTATTCCCCTCCCGCCCAGCCCACCAATTTGGAGCAGAGCAGGGGAAAGAGGAGCCATTGTGCCCAAAAGGCTGATGCCAGCGGGTGGAGATCCCAGGGCAGGTGGGAAGTCCTGTGCACAGTCCTAGCACACCGTAGCCCTCTCCTTTCTGGAGTAATTTAACAGGTACATATTAGATGTAAGTAATTCCTTTTTCTTTTTTTTTTTTTCCTCTCACAGGGCAGATTCTTTGTGTGGCTGCCCAAAGGTACAGCACAATAAGGAATTGTTTTATCAGCCAGTGGCAATGATTAAATAGGAGCCTACCAGAGTAAGAGCTTATCTGAAAAAAGTATTTTTCTAAATTTCCCCCTTCCTCCCTTGTTCGAAAATTCAATTTTGCTGAAGAAAACAAAGCAAAGGCCCGTTTCATGGTTTACCTATTACTGGCAGCTCTAGGAATACCCCACATATTTTCAGTTCAGTCCCACGCCTCTGAATTCTCTGAACTGTAACTACAAAGAGAAGTACCGGAGCCTCTTAAAAGCCTTGTTTGTGTATTCATTCAAATAAGACAAAAAATAGGGAACCTGAAATAAAATAACTTTCAGCTTTCTTATCCTGCTGTCAGAGTAGGCTTGAAATAGTCTGATTTCAGTGTTATGAACATAAGCACACATTAAGTCCATAGAAGTCTTTCTTTTTTTCTTTGAATCAGGTTATATATGGCACAAAGAGGGAATTTTCCTATATCCAAAGGCCTGGGAAAATTTTTCAGTACCTAAGAGAGGTTTAGGCATATTTGGCATAAAAATCAAATCAATGTAGAACTTGCAAGGGAATAATTAGTATTCAAGTAATTATTTCTATTGGGAAGTTAAAATGAAATAGCTTTATCTACAAAATAATATTCACTTTAATTATGAAAATAAATGGGAATTCAAAGATATCTGTAGCTGGTTTTATTACTTATGAAGAATCATCTCACAATTTTAATTTATTCAAAAATTAAAATACCATGTAAATTGCTCCTCTTCCTCTAGCAAATGCAAAATCAATTTCAACCAAATATATGCAATGTGGGTCCCTCTACACAAGTAAATCAAAATGTTTGTTACATTCATGTAGTTATGCAAAGCATTGTAGAAAGGACTCCAGCAGAATAAGTAAACATTTTCCACAACTGAGGGAGAAAGAGGCCTTTCAGTCTATGCGCTTTCAAAATTAGGCTAGCCAAAACCAGGAAAAAGTACATGAGTGCATGATAAAGTCTTACAGAGTAATAAAGGAGAGAATCTTAAGAATGAGGAACATAGCCCTTTCCTGAAAAAACAAGAGCAAAGGATGTTTAGTACACCATGAAGGAGTATGTATCTACATGCACTTTCTTCCAATATTCAATTAATCTGTAGAACGCAAAGAGAAGTAACATAGGGGGCAAAAAGACCTACTTAGTTTATAGAAAAACATACAAAACCACATGAAAATGCATGGATATTGCTCTTACTAAAAGAAGGGACTTGAATTTCCTTTCCCCAGCACCTAAGCTAGTTTCTGGATAGAGTAGAAATAATAGCAAAACTTTGCAGAGAGACAGGTTAATTTTGTAGGCAGTGTTGACACAACACTTCAGTTAGCTTGTCCTTAACCTTCCAAAGTGCCTCAAATTATCTGTATCTGTATGTACATGTCCTTAGTTTTCTTTAAACTGCAGCTCTGATCTTCCAGGAATATTGTACTAACATTCCAGACCAGGGCCCTGGCACTTCCCAGCATGCCACGTTGACTTAAAAAGCAGCAACCACTCAAGTTTTGGGTATGATCACCTTCTAATCATACTTTCTGCATGCAAAGAGCTAAAAGGTGACTAGCTGGTAACATCACATTTTTTACCCGCAAGCTCACCAAATTGTTCTCTGAAAAAAATACATATATATGAATCTTGAGATCTTCAGAAAGTCATGCCAACAATTCATTCTTGTATTTAAAGTAGAAGGAAAGGGAATTATGAGCACTAGTGTATTACCCGCCATCTTCCAAAGCAAGTCACTCTGAGTATTTTATTCTTCTCTGCGAAAATACTGCAGCACGTAAGTGCTTTAAACCCCACCTTTAATTCAGATTTAGAACCCAGCTTTAACCATACCAGTCCATGGGTATAGTTTCAAATTAACATCTTAAAGGCAACGAGGAATGGGAGTTCTAGTGCTCCCTCTTGCCCTTTCTCACCTCTCTTACCCACCACTCAGCTCCAGTGTTTATCTTAAACAGTCTCCAGGATCTCATCTGATCTCCTTGTAAGCTGATGCAATCTATGCAAATTGGAACGCAGCAAAAAAAATTTGTTTATTTTGCTTTGGCTGATTGCTGAGATGAGTTGACTTACCCCAGGATCTGAAAAGTTCAGTCAGGCAGTGTGATTTCCAGAGCTGATGCAAGGAAGGAATACTAAGACAAAAAAGAGAGAAAACAAAGGAGAACTTGGAAATAGGGGGAAGAAGGAAGACTTCCTTTGGCTGAATGGTTATGTAGCTTGGCAGCTTAGCCTGTTCTAAGAGGGGGTTAACAAGAAAGGACTTCTTCTCGTCTAATGGCTCACTGTCTTTAAAACTGAGGAGGTCTTACTACTTTCTCCAGCTACAGACTCCTGACCCTTTCCTTGTGCCAAATCAGGTTTTCAACAGGCTTTGTGCTCACACCATTCAGCTTTTTAAATGGATGGAAAACGGACTTGACACAGGAAACGAATAAACAGCTTTTTGTGGGCTAGGTAGTTAAATTGGCTTTTTGAGGTATCAGACAGTTGGCAGATCTGGTATGTGAAGACAGAAACAGGACGATGAGGCCAAGAATGTGGGAAGAGAGATGTGGGAGGAAGATGTCTTGTCTGAGCAGCCCCAAGCGGCTGGATTGGCTCAGCCACATTGTGTAACTTCATTCTGGCTGCAGCAGTGAGCAATGGAGACAGCAAAAGGTACCTTAGGAATAGGACAATTGCCCATTCCTTGCTCCGTGCATAGGGTGATTTGGGTACCTTGGCTTCCTCGTTTTAAACCTCATAAATATTGTGTCTGCTTGAATCAGCCAAATGTATGAATGAAAGACACTAGACCAGATGGTCCAGTAGTGTAAGAGGGAAAGGTCAATATTGGGATTATAATCCACTGAAAGTCAGAAAAGTTGGTGATCAGTATTCAGAGAGGTTTAATATTTGCCCTGCTCAATTTACTTGAGAAGATTTCCATAAGGAACTCAAGAGGACTAGTGGTTGATAATAAAATAGCAGATAAGGGTCATGTTGATGAGTTTGGAGCAATCTACTCAGAAGGAAATCTAAACAAACCTTTAAATTAACTGTCACATCTTGGAAATGTAATTTATTTGGAACAATTCATTAAAAGCCTTAGGTTAATGTTCTATACTGTTAAAAGCAAAGCTAAACCAAAACAAACAAAAAAGAGAGAGTTAACAATTAATGAGAAAGGAATGCAGAATGAGTTGGAAAAGGTTGTTATGCCACTGCAAACTTTCACTCTGAATCTACATTTTGAATAACAGAGCCCATCTGAAGGAAGACATTGAGTGCATGGCAGGAGGAGTCTTGACATACAGAATAGTTTCATATGTGAAAGTACCGAGATAAGACTCTTGGCTCAGAAGGAATGTGAATATCTGATTAATTTAAAAGAGCTCTATGATAATCATCGTCATGAAGAAAATAAACATGAAACAATTATTTCTCACAGTGTAAATATAAGGACCTGCTGAAAGAAACAATCATAAAGCAAAGTTAAAATAAATACACATAAAAAGATTGTACTTTTAAGTAAATGGCTTGAAGATAGAAGTGCTATCTGACTACAAATAATGACAGAACTGCCATCTGACTGCAAATTTTGGAAAGGAAGAAAGTAGGAATAGTTAAAAAGAGAGATTAGCAAAACCATTGATCCTATGACCAAAAGAATTCAGAAAAATTGCTGTATTCTGTGTCTTTATCACCTCAGTCCAGCTGTATCTCAAACTTCTTTTTCTTTTCCCTTCCTTTTCCTACAGCACACTAGCTACTGGCATGGCCTAAATACAGTAAACCTCACAGGTTACTTTTGACTTGCAGATTGGATCCACATGAAGCATCACCTGGGCTGCTCTGCCCTCTTGGCAGCTCTGTCCTCTTGTAGAGGACTTCCATGTAAAGGTTTTCCTGTGCTTGAATAAAACAGTGAACAAAACTGTCATCTTGATCCCCTGTAAGCAGGTTTTCATCCAGTGTTGCAGATACAAGACTAGTTTTTTATATTCCACAAGCCCTAAGTACTCCTAAGCACAGGCAAGGAGAAAACCCTCAGATATGAGGGAGTCAAGTTCTTTCTCTGCACAACCACAGTGGGCCCATTATTTATCCAGCCCCAAATCTCTTTCTCTCCCTGTGTTCATTAGGTGCTGGGACAATGTCCTGTGACTGGATTTACCATTTTTTTATTTCCAAAACTCTCCTCCCTTATGTATTCCTACTTTTTCTGTAGTGGTGTAAATTTTTGTCAGTTAGGTACTTGAAGAGTCTGCAATAAAAGGCTGAAGGAAATTAAGTGAGCAGAATATCCCTCTGTCTGTAGTGGGGTTTGTTAAATATAATAGTCCAAATAAGCTTTCAGCTCTAAATCTTTGAATTGCTGATTACCTGATGCTAGGAGTGAAAAAGCCTACCTGATATTTGCCTTGCTTTTGCACTCTTCTCTAAACATCAAACACTCTTCTCTGCTAATGCTCACCTGTCAGAGACAGGACATGATGCCAGCAAGGTACTTGAGATGATCTCCTACAGCAGCTTTTCTGTTAAAGATTGGATGTAACGTGAAAATTAACATGAAATTATTTTTACTTTTGTCCTTTCTCCAGCTCTCCAGCAGATCCTTTTTTCCTGACTGTCATTTTGATAAAAGTGAGTTAAGATACATTAACTAAATTCTCAGCTCCTACATATTTGCATGTTTATCTTGGAAACAGCAGTCAGGGTTAAATGATTTACCTATACCGTATTTTACTTTTTTTTTTTTTTTAATCCTCCTGTGAAGTACATAATACTATTACTTGTCATAATAGTTTTTGCTGCATGTTGCAATAGTATTTTGTGGCTGTATTCTTTGGTTCTAACTGCCTGACTTGTGGCATCTAAGTCAAATAGAGCAGTTTATATGAACTTCTGTGTTCCAAGCTACTGGGTCAGCAATGCTTGGTGACCAAGATTTGGTTTTATCACCAAACCTAAAACTGATCTGAGTACACTTCCAACAGCCCTAGCTCAAACTGCATCCATTGAGAAAGACACATTGAAAACATACTGGCTACATCAAAGAAACTTTCTATGCCTGGAAGGTTTTAGAAGTTGAAGAGACACAAAATATTTTTCTTTTTTCAGAATTGTGACAAAAATACTTTCCTGATACAAATATAGTGTAGGGTTTTGAATATCTTTAATAAAGTTTTTTCTATATAAAAATATTTTTCTTTCAAAAGTCGTATACTAAGTTTGCATAATGTGCTATAACCTACTGAAAAAAAAGCCACTTATGCTACCTACATCCAAAGATAATCAGTGTGAGTTCTTGCAGCACTAGAGGAAATATGATCACAGGACTTGTAGATAAGCAAGCTTTAAGAAGGACTAGGACCCCCTATCAACCAGACAGCCTCCAAGATAAGAGCCTTCACAAACCATGTATAGAATTTACTTCTCTTCTTGAAAGATATATTTTTAAATTGCTTCTTATCATTGTCACTGGAATTAAAGATAAACTGTTGACACACTCACGGTCAGATACAATTCCTTAAATATACACATATAAAGAGGGAACATTTTTCTTGTGGCTGTTTTGCAGAAGCTTTTGTTCAATTGAGCTGGATCCATTGATTCATTATTTAACTTTGGGTCATTATTTAATCTTTCACAAGAGGAACTAATTTTTAGATAATATAAGTAGATTTTACAGTATTTAGAGGAACTGACCTTTTCAATTGAAAATGATTTTCAGAAAGAAACAAGACTCTGAGTGTGCTCATCTGTTAAAAGAGAACATCTTTTAGAGGCAAACATCTGAAACAAATGTCCCCTGGAGGTGTACACTATTCCAGTCATTACAGAGGGAGTACTCATGTTCTTATTTAATGCCGGTCCCTTGGATCCTGTCAGTACCTGCACCCATTAAGCCTATCACTTTGCAACTTTACACCAAAATCCTTGATAATGTTTTCCTGTGTAAGCTTCCAGCATGCCTGTTCTCGTCTTCCTGCACAGAGAGACAGAGATCTCCCCATGTCGTCTCTCAAAAGGGCCAGACACACATTAACACACCAGCCCCCTTCCTTTGCTAGACTCCAGCCATGCATGCAAAATACTCAAACCCTACTTAAATGGTAGAATTAATCCATCCCTCCAGCCTGTTTTTCAGAGGAACAGAAACAGATTTTTGTTTCTGTTTTTTGCACTCATTTTTTCTCATCTAGGAAAGTGTGGAAACATCATTGAAAATTCCACAGTGGCAAAATGCTGCTGTTTCCTAATCTCATACTGGCTCTATAACGGTTCATTAATTACTTTTAAAGGTGATAAGGGCATAATGAAGAATAAGGAATCATCTAATACACAACATATGATAAATTCTAGGCTGAAGCAGCCTCTAAATCATATCTCTCACTCCATTTCTAATAATAAAATCCTAAAACCAGTACGGTAGAAATCTGCACATTATGTAATACCTGGAGACAATTAAATTAATATTTTTTGTGCTTTAGTTGAAGCTTTTTCATTGAAACCAATGAGGGTTTTGCCTGATCAATGTCTTCTTGCACAAATGAACAACTGCAAATGCGCTAGGAAAAACTGATATCTGGGGCAGTGAATCACAAATGGTTTGTCATCCTTAGAAGTAAATAAAAGAAAAACCAACCATAATTTCTTGAGATGGTTTTTTAATTCCTATCCAAATGAATTTCTTACTTTTTTTCTAACCAGAAAGCAGATTTATTGCATGGAACAATAACTTAAGAATAAACGTGGTTTTAACTTCAGAATGAAACAATTAAAATAAAAACAAATCGAGACACAGAAATGAAAAAAAAAGCAACCAAAAAACAAAAAAACAAACAAAAACCAAAAAAAACCCAACCAAACAAAAAGTATATTGTGCTTACTCACCAGACAGGGAAAATATTTTATATAGCATTTTCTAACATCTTTGTCTATTTCAAGTCCAGTGATACAATCAAACTGAGTCCTTCCGAAATATGCTCTTTCACAGATTTAACTTTTAGCTCCAGTAAGGAAACCTAGGTCTCTAATGAAAGTTTTAGTTGGATTTCAGATGCCTTAATATTTCTGACACAGATGTCAGAGTTGGCATTTCAGACCAACTATAATCAGCAATATTTTCAAAGGGCAGAAAACCATGTGGGCTGCATGTTTGCATCTGACACCAACACAAAGCAGGAGAATGGGATGGTTTACACAGCAGAGGTACACATGCCAAGGCATATATCTTCTCTTGAAGATATTCTTCTGTGTTGGACTGGGATATAATACCTCACAGTGAAGGATACTTGCTCCTGTGAAACTCTTCTGTGCCTCTTGGTCAAGTACATGTTTTTTCACTGCTAAATTGTTAATTATGACTTCAGCAAGATAATTCCCTGAGGCCCAGGCACCTAAACTCTAGAGAATAAAAGGAATGTACTCCACTGGCTTCTTCTCTGTTCTGCTAGCTGATAGTATCCTCATTCCTGAAGCAGTATAAAGGAAACAGTTATTTAGTAAAAGGCATAAAGACTTTTGACTTAGTATTGACTCAGTCCAAATCCACAAAGTTGTTTAGATAATTACCTCCCACTGATTTTAATATGTATGGGTACTATGACTTACTATCTGTGCTAAAAGATGTAGCACTGGATAGGAGCCAGGCAGTCCCTGACTGTGACTGTGGCTTATTGTGCAGGCTTGTGTGGTGGCTTCAAGGCCTTACTCCAAAAGGACCTAGTTGGCTGGGAGCATAAACCTATGACTAGAACCACTATAAAATCAGCTAAATAATCACAAAGATTATGATCTGGCAAGAAACTGCTGCTATTGAATTTTATATGCAAAAGGACATATTCTGCATAGCAAATTTGGATGATACCTAGCAGTAAAGTGTTGTGGAAGGGAGAAATGGAATGGTTGCTATGCATGACAGAGGAATGTCATGTTCTCCTCTTGCCTCAGTTGCTGTTAGAAACACACACAGTCTTACCCTGGTGCCAGGGCTGTAGGCTGTCTTGTTAATGATGCTGGTGTCTGCACACTGTAAGAATTTCAAAACACAGCTGTCCTATCACATGAAAAGATGGTGACCAGGATCACCCAGCACAAGCTATCAGATGAAATCAGAATTATATCAAAACTAGATGTTATAAACAAATGTGTAAATAATAGCCAATTCCTTATCTCTGGTCAGTATCTCTCAGGTCAGTATGTGCTGGTGTTCACTGGGATAGGGTTAATTTTCCTCACAGAAAGAAGAATTTTCTTCACAGGCTGGTATGGGGCTGTTTTGGATTTGTGTTAAATAGGGTTGATAATATAGACATGTTGTTACTGCTGAGCAGGGCTTACATAGAACGAAGGCCTTTTCTGCTTTCTGTACTGTCATGTTAGGGAGGAAGTTGGGGATGCATGGGAGGCTGGGAGGAGACACAGCCAGGACAGGTGACCCCAATTAATCAAAGGGTTATTCCAGACCACATATTAAGGTATATAAAGTGGGGGAAGGAGGGGGACATTTGGAGTGATGGTCTTTGTCTTCTCAAGTCACTGTTATATGTGATGGGGCCCTGCTCTCCTGAGAATGGCTGAACACCTGCCTGCCCATGGGAAGCAGTGAATTAATTTCTTGTTTTGCTTTGCTTGCATGTGTAGTGTTTGCTTTCCCTATTAATCTGTCTTTATCTCAATCCATGAGTTTCCCAGCATTTTCCTTTCTGATTCTCTCCCCGGTCCCAACTCCCCAAACGAGGAGTGAGTGAAGGGCTGGATGAGGCTTGGCTGCTGGCTGGGTTTAAACCATGACACCAGATTCCTGAGAAACTTTGTTGAGTGGTAAACTCTGTCAGCTTTGTCCTGTACTTAACACACCTCAAGTAATGCGTTTAGTTTTGGGCCCCTCACTACCAAAGGACATTGAGGTGCTGGAGCATGTTGAGAGAAGGGCAACAAAGCTGATGAAGGTCTGGAGCACAAGTCTTACAAGAAGCAGCTGAGGGAGCTGAGGCTGTTTAGCCTTGAGAAAATGAGACTCATTGCTCTCTACAACCACCCAAAAGGAGGTTGTAGCCAGGTGAGTGTAGTAAACCCCATGGACCTGGGTAAGGCCCCAGGGAGAATTGAATAGTAGGAACTGCTGAGACAGCAACATAAGTTCCTATCTCTCTGACCCCCACCCCAAAGCTTATCTCTGTAACCCTATAGGCTGTGTTACCTAACCCTTACTATTGGTCAAGTTTGGATGCCACTTAACCCTATAAAAGAGGCATACTTTAGCCCATTCGACAGAAGAAGAGCTGTCCATGGGACCCTTCACAGACTCCCCCAATAAACATCGCTGTGGAACGCCAGGACCTCTCCTTCTCCTCTCTTGCATCTGCTGCAGTCAGCCGAGGGCACCCTACCTAGCAAGCAAGAGCTGAGATCCTAAGAGAGCTTGCAATCACTAAAGAGCTGATAATCACCAAGCTTGCTAAGGGGGTTGGCCCACGGCATCGGCCTCGAGCTAGCCGAGCTTTCGGGCACCCTGTCTCCCGGAGGACTGGGCTCCCGGGCTATCTTGCACTGCTTGATAATAAGGCCAGAATAAAAGCTTTATTATAGGTGAGTGTCAGCCTCCTCTCTCAGGTAACAAGAATCAGGGTGAGAGGAAACAGCTTTAAGTTGTGCCACGGAAGGTTTAGGGTGGATATTAGCAAAAATTTCTTCATGGAAAGTTTGTCAAGCATTGACACATGTTACCCAAGGAAGTGATGGAGTCACCATCCCTAGGGGTATTTAAAAGATGTGTGGATATGGGACATGGCTTAGTGGCTGACATAGCAGTGCCAAGCTGATGTTTGGACTTGATATTGTCTTGACTTGACTTTTCCAACCTAAAAGATTCCAGGATTCCAGTAAGAGTTGAATCTCTGAAGGGAGGCATTGTTGTGGTGGGCAGCCCCCTTCTGAAGCTTTAGACTGTAGGGAGTTACTGCTCTCTGATGGATCTGTGTAGGCCTGCCAGAGGCCATATACCATATCTGCTTATTTTTTTAACTCCTTCTCACCTTCTAAATCCCCTTAGGTACATACAGGTGGTCTCTAACATTATTCTTTCTGCATCGAGACCTCAGCTGGTTATTCACACAGCAAAGGGGTCTCATCTATGTAAATAAACCTTTTTCTTTCTGTGATATTCACTGAAATAGGGTCAGAGATGTTCACTTCCCATGTTTCACCTTACTCCTAAAGGTATAGCCCTATGGAGAGAGACCGTTGTAGCTATATGAACACAAAGGTACCATTTACTTCTTAGCCCTAACAGTGGATGTCAAACTGTCTCATCAGTTACAATGAATACAGCTGGACCACTTGTTCATCCAAGGGAGACTGGTGACAATGAGGAGAAAAGCTGGAAGAAACTGAAGTTTGTTTCTGCACTAAGTATTTATTCCTGATTTTGAAAAAATTTAGTTTTACCTAAATCAACAATATGAAATGCTACAGGGTACCTTCAGGTCAGTATAATGCTCTTCAAACCCGCTTGTAATCTTTGATTGCTAAATATTTTCAGTCTAAGCCCAAAGTATTCCATAGGTATCTTGACTAAAATCAAGAGTTAGAATTCAGGCCTCACTGTTTAAATCAACAATCCATGTTCCCCTTCGTATGGGTACATGAAATTTACAGATACAGACAAGCTTAAGTTTTAGCATTTGAGTCATGCTGCTCATCTTCTTAAAATTAGGCATGTATGGAGGTGTTTTCAGGATCGGGGCTACATCATCGAGTGATTAGAAAACAGTCCCCTCTGGGTCTCAATTAAACATGGCTCCAGCAGCACAAATCAATGCACTGGGATAGTGATTTGAAGCTGAGATCATGTCTACAGCACAAGGCATGGCTGACATCAGCGTGCTAATCTGGGGTGTGAGCATTCTGTGCTCTCTGAATCCCTCTGCTTACCTGCAGTTACAACAGTGCAACTGTTCTCTTGCCAGTACAACATATTTCTGCTGGGAGGGGGGCAGGGCAGAGAGGGAGAGAGGAGTGAGTGCACCAAGGCTTGATGCCGTTATGATATGGATGGTGATCATAGATGTGGAACTGCTGTCAGGACTTATACCCAGGAGGATGCACTGCTCTGGATGGCTTTGATAAGGGATAAACACTGCAGCTCTTCAGCATTGCCTGAGATAAGCCTTAACAGTACAATCTAGGCTGCTGTTGGCTGCCACAGATGACAAACTTTTCTTTCTAGAGCAGTGTGTATTTATAAGCTGCATTCTAGTTTAGACATGGCTATAGTTAATTCATGTTTATGAAGCACTGAAATTGAAAGGTGTTATGCAAATGCAAAATATTCTTCAGATGCAAAGCCTCTTTTTATTTTTTAGAAAGGGTGTTTTCTTTATTTGTCAGTGATGTTTTTGCTTATGTTGTAAATGATTGGTTGCCTGTGTTTGCTGTTGTAACATGTATTCTTATTACCACTTTGTTTGTCTTTATTGGGATGTCTGCTTCTCAATCTCCAAGGAATTTCTTAAATACTATGCATGCAAATTTCAGTTCACAGATGTGCAAATCACATAAACGCTTTCCATCCCTCTTAGGTAAAAAAGCTGGAAGTTGCAGAAGTGGTATATACTTGGTATGTGCGTGCTGGCACAGTCCTGAAACCACAGTTCTTTGAATCCATATTTTGTTTCTGACTATCACTCCTAAATCCAGAACAATTAGGTTTAATGATTTCTAAATTATTTACTCATAAATGGTCAAGCAAAAAACTTTGTATATTAAGAATTAATTTAAAACTGGTGCTTTGGCCCTGCTTAATGAAATTTTCTGAAGAAGAAAATTACCTAACAAACTGAAAAAGGAAAAAACACTTCTAAGTGATTCTTTGTAGTTTCTTATGTTGCAGTGGAAGAACTGTGGAAGGATGTCCATGACTCTTTGAGGCTATCTTTATTAAAAAAAAAAAAGAAGAAAAAGAATAAAAAAGAGAATAAAAAGGAAAGGCTGCTGGTTGTTAGGAAATCTCTTAAGGACTCTGGGGAAGAGCTCTTATCTGATCAAGTTGAAGGTCTCCCCATATTCTCAGTGATTTAGAGTACTAATCATATATTGCCTCTTTACTGTGCACAGAGAAAATATTCCTCAGTATTTTTAATTCAAAATCTCTTAATGGCTGAATGATTTTAAATAAATACTTAAAGTAAATTCTCTTTTGGGTACAAGGGAAAAGCACAATTCTTCGAGAAATTTGTATAGGAGGCAGGAGAGACGATTTCAAAAGTTTCAGAGTGTGGAGTCCAATTCCTATTTATATGGCATAATTGAACCAGTGTAATATAACAGTGCATATTTATGTCTTTGGTTACACGTTCCACAGAATGCTGAAGAATAATTGCTGACAAAAACTGAATATCGTGGGACAAAGAGAGTCAACCCTCTGAAATCAATTTAATTTTACTCCTTCAGGAATTGTCAGTAGTCATTGTTATCAGTCCAACAGTAACAGTATTAAGACAATAATTTTGCAACTTTTAACTATTTCATCAATTTAACACAAAATTTCAAAGCATGTTTAGTCTGATGAACAGTGGATTACATGAATATTCAATACTCAACAAAGTTATATCAGGCTTTTCACCCATGTCTCTGTATATATTATAACCTGGAACCTAAATTAAAATATTCATAGCTCACTGGAGAGAAATTAAAAATTGATTAACTTAGGTATTTGGGGAAAATGTGTAATCAGAGAAATGAGAAAGATTCAGCCTAACCTGGGAATGAATTGCTGAGAAGTGAGAGTAAGGAGGAGGTGCCCGAAGCATAACTCCCATGACACACTGTGGTGGCACTACTAACTGCACTGTTTGCTTTCTCATATAAAAGGATTTTAGTAAAAGGGGAAACAAATAAAAGGAAATGGAAATTTGGAGTAGGAGTTAAGATTGTTTTCTTATGGACTATTTTCTATTAAACAATTTCCAAATAGTTATAGATATGTGTGTTTGTGTCCTAAAATTTTGTATTTTCAGTTGTTTTAACTGTTGGTGTATTGATGCATACATGTTGTGTTTACTTTATAGTAATGTAAATATAGAATCTATTTTTTTCATGAGAAGAGTTAAGAGAATTCCAAAGTTCTGGAAATATAACGGTGGTGCTTTAATGGGAAAAAAAAATAAAAAGAGAAATGATACTTCAGATTATTCTGTTAAAATGCTACTTTAAAGCTTTCTGTGATTTGAGGATCATGATTCCCCAGGGTACTGAGATGGTGTTGCTATTTTGAACTCCAAAGCATCAAAAAAAAATCTCTGCCATACATGTATACCTCATATGGAGAAGATGCACAGAATGCCACTTTCACAGTTTTAGACCCCAGAACTTTAAAGCACAAAGGGTGAGCTCATTGGACATCCAGGAAGTTTCAACAGATTTCTGGCTCCTTAAAATGTGTCAGAAATTTGTTGCATATTAAGAAATTCTTCTGATTCAGACAATAATGTAGTTGCTGCTGTGTTTGGGTTTCTTTCTGTATCAGTAAGCTCTTTGGTACTACTCAGTCAACTTCTCAAGGATTTCTTAAAGTGCACAAACCTCACAAATCTAAAAAATTGAGTCCTTGAATGACTAAAGGAGATTAGCTTTGAAGTAGAGAGGATGCTCAAAATGATCTAATGGGTAAAGCACCATCTGCCTTTTATTTTTGAATTCTTTTCTGATATCCTTTGCAGCAGAGGTGGTCTCCAGGACTTTGAACAGTTGAATACACCATCAGGTTTTGAGCATCACTGTGCTGACCAAACACAATAAACCCCCTTGACTTATTTTTAATCTCAGGAAAAGAGATGATGAGAATTCACAATGCCTGGGAAATTCTGCTGCAGTGTCTGACTACATTCATGATTTAAATGTGCTTTGAATTCCCTTGCCTGTCTGTCCTTCTGCTTTGCTTGAGCTTGTCCCTTAACCTGACATGATAGAAATTGAGTTATCAGTTTTCTGCCCAGCATGTTAACCTAAACTGCTGATGGCCAAACTGTTGTAGGGATAAAGCAGATTAATCACCATATCTAAAATCAAATTTAAGATTTTGAGTATCTTTAGCCAGTTTGCTATATGAAACATTTTCTGGATGACCACCCCCAGAATTATTCCTCTTGGAGTTTTCATCCTTGTATAACTACTGCTAGGTTTAGCTAAAAAAAATTTAAAAAAACATAAAAAATTCTGAGACATAAATATATTTAATGGCAAGATTGAGCATCTTGAATTTTCTTAAATTCATTTTGTGTTTATTTCTATTCCAAAGACATAAGACTGATAACTGTAATACTGAGAGTTCCTTATTATACTCCCCAGTACCTTGTACTGCAGGAACATTAGCAGAATTGTTCTCTCCTTCTGTTTGGTGATTACAGCTTTTGTGTTCGGTGTTATCCATATGCTATGATGGTAGTTTTATGACAAAGTAAATAGAGGTTTATGTATCTGTTCTTCCATGAATCTGCCATTTACCTGATTGTTTTGTTATCTCCAGTGCCTCACAGTTGTGAATGACCTGATTTATAGGCCTGGACAGGCCATCTAAATCACATGCTGAGAGCAAGTAAAGATAAACTGAGCTTCCGAAATTGACTTGCACTAATGAATAGTTATAAATATTTTCTTTAGCTAAGAATGTTTAAAAATAAAAGGGAGAGAGAGACAGATCTGCAAAGAGGTTGGCTTTTCTCCTTATAGCAGCTTCTCTTCTGCATTGGGGGAAATGTGATATGAAGATGACTTGAAGTTGAGATGATTTAGGAAATTAACTGTTGAAAGGGTTAAAATTCCTATAATACAATTCTTTGTGAAGCAGTACAAGGTACACATGTAGGAAAGAGGTAGAAAAAGTAAGTAAAGGAGTATCTGAGAAACAGATGACAGCTGAGTTCTACTGAAAAAAAATATAATTATCCAAGCTCAGTTGAGCCTGATCCAGGGAACTTGAAGATAATACATCAGGAACATAAAACATGGTAAGAAAGCAAAGAAGATTTTCAACACTGAAGTTTCTGCCTTGTCAGTTTCCAAGAAAAAGAAAATGGAAACAGACAAATGGCAAAAAAATATGGTTCAAAACATACCATATATTTGTCCCTTTCATATTACCTCTGGGGAAAAAAAAAAAAAAAGAAAACAAAAAAGGCAGCAATTAGGTGATCGCAGATTTTAATGGCAGGAAAAATGGCAATTAGTCTCTTCCTGAGGAAAAAAAAATATCAGTCCTTTAAATTCCAGTTACATAAGAATATGGGTAATTAGACTACTGAAGAACTCTGTGACAGAAAGTGGGCACTAGAAAATATCTATGAAATATGATTCTCATTCATAGAGCTTTCTGAACTATTGAACACCCACAGAGCAAAATTAGCTCCAGACTGGGTTTTCTATATCATGGAAATAATAGAAAATAGGACTAGAGGGAAGTGCAAGTGTCTACCTCATGTAACCTGGGTTCTCAGGCATATGAATGAGAGCTGAAACTTTCTGGTAGACTAGCACAGCCCATAAAAGTTGATAAACATGTTTGGGGGATTTGGGGGTTTTGTTTATTTTTATTTTCTCTCTCAGTAGTACAGAAGGATGTGTTCCCAACTATATGCAAAAATCCGTGTTCTTAAAACATCTAATACCACCACAGTGCACTCTATTTCATTTTTGTGTGCATTTATTTCAGCATAAACCAATGCAGCATTTGAATTTAAATTCTGTTGCACAGCAAAAGTTGTTTCAGGGAGGAAAGAATTCAGTTAATTAAACTTTTCTCACCAGGTGTTCGTTATGGCAGGATTTCGAAAATTTTGCTTGTTTCTGCGACACCTATTCAATCACAGAGGGTATGGGAGGAAAACAACATCCATCTCTGCTCTTTGCATTTTAGAGGAACATTTCTGCGGTGAGGGGAACATCCACGACAGAAGAATCTGCTCGCAGCGTGTGTTCCTGCTAAGTGTGACACGTGGATCTGTCCTTAAATGTATTCAGAGAGACAGAAATGTTCTGCATTGTATCTCTATCTGTATTCAACATATGGAGCATTTGTCTGTATCTGAGTAGAGAAAAACAAAAAAAAAAAAAAAAGCCCCTCACAACAAAAGCAGTAGCGCGATGGGGGCTGACGCCAGTCTTCAGCTTTGCGTTTTTATACTCACACGTTGGAGGTTACCCTGCCCTCACCTTCGGGTCATTTTTCTGGGCTTTACGGCTCAGGAGCTGTGAGAGGTGGGAGGCAGAGAGGCCCGGAGCAGATGCGGGCTCCCGGGCAGCCACGGAGGGCAGGGCATGCGGGGCAGAGACGGGGACGGGGACCCCGCGCCCCGCCGGGGGCAGAGCGCGCCCGTCCCGCCGCCGCCCGGGGTCCCGGCGTGTCCTGCTCCCTTCCGACCTTGCGGCGCTGGCACGGAGCCTGGTCCGTGCTAGTCGTTGAGGAAGGATACCTAGTGGAAAAATCAACAGGGAAAAGTACATCCCGAGAGATATGTCTCTGAGGAACGCTCGCTCTCTTGAAACCGCAGCGGGTGGCTGTGGCAAGCGCTCTTCAGAAGTAATAGGGAGTCTCGCCTGGTCGGGTCTCAATTTTTTGCGCATCTATGAAGCACTCTGTCAAGTGGCTTTTCCTGTTATCTTGCTCCATCTCTCACACATTCAGACTTCCCTTTTTGTTTCTTCCCCTCTTTCTTCTGCTACCCGTGCCCGATGCAACGCTCCTACCCACGGCCAGGGTTATATCCCTGCCGTGCCTCATGTCAGGCATTCCTGCCCATCCCCGGTTTAACATCCCTGCCGTCACCGGTGCGCGGTTCTTTCCCTTGCTGTAGGGAAAGGTTTATACAGATGAAAGAAAAAGGGCGTCAACCGCACGAGGACGGCGGCGCGGTCGCTCCCCACCCCTGGCCCCGCGCCGGGGGACGGAGCACCTGCGGAAACTTTTTTTAGAAATAATAATGGCAATAATAATAAAATGCCGGGATAGTCCCCTTTCGGGAAAAGCCGTGCCGGGCGCGCCCCGCGGCCGTGGGTGCGGGGGTTCGCTGCGCGCCCCGCGGGGCTCCGAGTGCGTCAGGCGGCGAGTGGCGTCAGCGGGCGCGGAGCGGCGGGGAGGGGGCAGCGGGACGGGGGGGGGGAAAGAGAGAGGGAGGGAGGGAGGGAGCTTCGTCAGGAGGCGATGGCGGTACCGCCGTGACATCACCCCGCGGCTTATATAGCTGGGGAAGGGTCTGGGTCCCCCGTCTGGTGCCTGCAGCCGCCCGTCAGCACGCGTGCGGAGGGCGAGGAGCGGCGGGGCTCTGTCTGTCTCTGTCTCTCTGTCTCTGTCTCTTTCTCTCTCTCCGTCTCTCCCTAGGATTTATGGACTTTACTTTCTAGAGGGCGGCGCGGCAAGGATGAGAGTCCAGCTGGTGTGCGTGGTGCTGCTGGCCCTGGCCTCCTGCAGCCTCTGCTCAGGTAAGTGCCCGCTCCGCCCGGCCCCGCGGCCCCTCTGAGCGCTCGGCGCGGAGCCGCTCCCGCAGCCGTGAGCGGGACCTACAGCCGCGAGGTGAAGCCGCTTCGCGTCCGCCGGCTGTCCCCATTAGGCGCCCGGGAGCCGCCTCTGATAACGGGCTCTGGCCAGCATCACTGTTTTTTTTATACCACTCCTCTAACTTTCTCCATTCCTCCTCTCAGCATCTATACCACGGCAAATAGTGTAGACTAGTCATTGGAAATACGAATCAGTGCAGACCATCTGCTTGGTTGTCATGTATTTTCATTGTCATGTATTGTCATTGAATGTCATGTATTTCCAAATTAAGATACAAATTGCAATTTCTGCAACTCATGAATAGCTGCTGTAATCCAAATCAACATGAATATGTATGCCCTTCAGTTGCTTTTTAGAAAGAGAAATACAATTTTATTATCTAGAGAAAAAGTTGAAAAACAAATCTGAAATTATTACAAAAAAAAAAAAAACGCTGAAGCACAGGCAGATCACACAGTAAGAGGTTGATGTAAATGCATCTCTTCTCCAAAGAAACTGCTTTAAAAAGATCAAAAGGAGGACAATATATTAAAATGCATTTCTTGCTTCTTTGAAAAATGACACATCTTAAGCATCTGCCATTTATGTCTAAAGTTTAGGACCAAATAGCGATAGTTAAAAAGATGTATGCACGTAGATATGCAGCAGAATAGCCTGCAAAATCCAATCTTAATTAACTTGAAAATTGATTTTTAACTCCTCTAAATTGCGGGGTAAATTTACAGGTAACTTTATTTTTCAACTTTAGTGTTCAGAGGGACTCAGAATTCCTAATTCTCACTCTAGATGGAAGTTTACAGTTTGTATTCCCCTGCAGAAAAAAAAAAGTAAACCATCTGATACCTGCATTTTATTAGAGTTTAAATATAACTGTTCTGTATATTATAGAGAATGCATGATCTCAGTGACAAAGCTTAACATTTTTTTTCTCCCCATATATTTCTAAGCTTTTTAAACAAGTTCCTCACTAGTATTTTCAGTGAAGCAGTTTCAAATTCAACTCGTTATAGAGCCTTAATGAAAGACTACTAAAGTAAAAATAAATTAAGTGGGAACTAAAACAGGTTCATAAAAAATGCCCCAGAAGCCAAACTGTGTGGGGAACTGACACAATGGTTTATTTGCTTGAAAATTTGAAATTATTTGTAAATGAGAAACGACACAGAAAAGCTTGTGTGATGGGGTTCAAATAATCTGTAATTAATATGGACAGTTATACTATTTAAAAAAAATAATTTTTTTGAAAATGTTTGCCCTCAGGTGTAAGTATGTACCTGTAGAAGGTAATTATTCCTTTAAAATGTGAATATATGAGTAGAAACTTTTTTTCTTGTCAGTGGAGTCAAGAATACATCAAACGGTGTGAATTTCTCTCTGATTTTAACAATAATGTGTAACCAGCCTTTTTATACATTGCTCTCTGAGAGTCTGTTCTTTTTATGCTTTTGCTCCTCATCCATCTCTTTTGACTCTGGAATTACGTGAACATGCTTCCTTCTCTCCCTCCAAGCCTTGCTTTATTCTTCACTCAGGGAATCTTGACTCCTAAATAATGTCCTCTAGATTTCTTTTTTACCAATCCAAATGCTTCTTAATACCTTCCTTCCCATCTTTTATGCCTGCAGCTATCTTCCAGACTTGATATGTGGAAGCTACCTTCCATCCTTTAGAGAAACAAAGGTGCTAACCAGGCACGAGTGCTTTTATTGTTCTCAGCTGGTGTGATCCAGGAGCCCACAAATCATGATGCTGTCATTGTGTGTGCTCACCTGCTCACAGGAGATGCTATCATTGACAGAAATTCAACTGAGGTGATCTTGTGCTGCTAGCAGAACTTTGGCTAATGGTAAAGCTGGCAAAACTGACTACTATTCCTGCTCAAGGGGCTGAAAGGCATTAGGTTGGAAATCAGTGGTTAGAGACTTGCTGACTGGTCTACAACTAGTCCTATTTATTTTGAAAATTTTAAACATTGAATGAGACTGGTTGTAGATCAGCATTACAGCAAGTCACTTAAATGCCATTGCTTTGATGCTAAAAATAATGAATGAATCTATTGTGTTGGTAATGCAAAGGTGAACAGGAGCATCCCTACAGAGGAAGGGGATATTTGTGACACATGGAAGTTTTTGATGACCTAAATAATAGGAATAAGAAGCAGTGCAACAATACAAAATGCAGTGGCTTAGGAAATAATAGAAATTCCTCTTAGAAGATCCTTTTTAAGAAAAGCGCAACTGTTGGAAATCTGAGGAATAAAAGACTATCTTGTTATCTAACCTGGTTTTTGGGGTTTTTCAGCCACAAAGACAAACAAAACCAAAAGACATGTAAGACAGCTGCCCTCTGAAGCTAATGCTAAGCATTAAGGTGATTAAGTATTGAGGCTGCTGGACCAAACTGTGCTATGCTGTTCTCCCTTGAGAACACATCAGGGACAGAAGAGAGCTGCTCTGATGAGTTGGGGAATACAAGGCTTTTGCAAGGAAGGAGAATAGGTGAGAGTTCAATAAATCTGGGAATAGCCTTTCAATGAAGCATTTGTGGGATTTCCAGAGTGATGGTTTTTGACCAAAAGGACACAGTGATCTTGCACTTGTTTCCTAATCTTGTAAGGACACACAAAAGCACTAAGCTTGGAAGAGCAATGATTCCTCTCAATAAATACTTGATGGGTAAATATTGCAAATAGAAAGGTATTATTTATAGTGTAGGAATTTATTGCAAACCATGGATACATTTGTAATTAGAAATAAATTAGACTTGAAATCAGAAGCAAGTGAATAAGCACTGATATTTAGGAGAGCTTCCTAAAGAAGAAACAAAGTGATAGTAATTGTGATATTCATTGAGATTGAATATGACTGATTTTTAAGAACATTGTAATGAGTGGCTTCTGTGCTGATAGAAACCTGTGGCACATTAGCACATTCTTGTGGTCCCTTACATGTTCTGTGAAAGGTAGTGACACAACATGGTGATGATCCCTGAAAAGAAGGCATGGGCCGAATCTATCCCCATATTCAGTGGTAGGGTCTTACATGCCAACAGCATTGATTATTGAAAGTGAGATATTACCTATATGAATATGGAATATATTTTGGTTTAGTATGGTTTGAAATGTTAGTGCATTGTTTGGTTTTGGACTGTTGGTATTCCAGGAAAGGTAAAAGCTATGTGGAACTGTATTTCACCTAAAGGCTTAACTGATTCCTTACATTTTTTCTCTTTGAGCTGTGATTGCTGCAACCAAGGCACCAGATCTTCATTGCAATTCTCATCTTCATCTTGTGATGCTGTGTGTAGAAATGTGTCTGTGTTTTTTCTCTTTCCACAGCAATTTTTACCCTATTTATCAAATCATAAGTCTTGCAAGTCTACTGAGCTATCAAAGGTCGATTAAATCAGTAAAGAAAATCCATAGACTTCCAGTCAGAATACTTTCTTTTTGTATATACATTGTCAAGAGCTTGTATCCTAAACTGGTCAAGCTCAGTTCCCTCATATCAGTAAAAATACCATTAATTTAATTAAGTATTCTTTATTAATAATAAAGAATATTGATTATTAGTCAAGCAATCATAACTGCAATTTACATAAATAATTACTGCTTAAATAAATATTATTTGAAAAAATATTCAATTTTTTTTCAAGGTAAGTAAAGGTTACAAATATTTATTATGAAAATAATGAAGAATATTGAAGGTTTTTAATACCGAAGGAATTGCAGGTTAATGAGCCTTTCTGCCATGAAGCTGAGATTAATGAACAGTTCCATTCAGTTCAATAAGCTTGATATGCTTTAAAAATGTGTTGAGTATTTATTTTTATATAATGTTGCTGTTAACTGAAGACTCGCGACAGTCCCTCTAGGTCACTGGTGTTTGTGTTTGTTGTTTATTTTTAAAAACCATTTAAATATCTAAGTTCTGTATACTGAATTGAAATGTCCATGATTTATGATCAAATAATAAACATATGTTTCTGGTTTATTCCCAGATTCAGAAGAGGAAATGAAAGCATTAGAAGCAGATTTATTGACCAATATGTACACATCAAAGGTAATTATTTTTCTTCCTTTACCTGACAGGGAGGGAGCAAATGAATTCTCATTACAAACCCAAAAGTCTTTGCACAAAGTAATAACCTATGGTCTAGACATAAAAGTTCAGTGTTAGGTTTTACTTTGGTGCAAGATTTTCTCCAGTTCAAAGGGAATATAAAGGTGTTGATGTGACACACTAAACATGTTCCTCTGCTGTAACACTGGTACTTTCATTAAACTGTCAAAACTGTGTTATGTACAGAGATGTAAATTTATGTGAGGAAATGTGTTTCCAATAAGATTATGCCCGATGAAAGCTAAATTAACCTTGAGTCAAATCTGTAAGTGCTATTTTTATGCAGAACCCTTCCTATATGCATATAAAATTAAGACAATCATAAAGCAAAACCAGTCAATACATATGCCAATTTTGGTTTAGGATTTTGATCATAGTGCCAGTACAGGAACATGGGGTCATGACTGTGAAAATACTAACTTTGTAAATGGCATTTCCGTGACAGGTTTCCAGACTGTGAATAATGTTTATGTTATTTAATATGAATATATAAAAATTCAGTGAAAACCTCATATTGACAGGGTGAAGCAGATAGTGTTGCACGTATGTATTGGACAGGCTGATAGACACTTTCTCAACACAATTAATTTCCATAAATGATCTAAGAAACACATGTGTCTGATATATCTTCAACAACATACAAAGAACTAACTCTGAAACAAATGCTATGGGTTTAAGGTGAATATTTTAATTTGTTAGTCCAATAAAGTTTAAGTCGTTATTTAAATGTAATGAAAAATAAAATGGGAAATGAAAAATTTCTCCCCCAAAAAAGAAATTTACATAAGCCAATGACTAGTTGAAGGTTAAAGACAAAACCTGCCAGGATGACTTCTGCATCTATTGCATTTAAGTATATGTGGCCTTTTTCACAGGATTATTTGATAGACTAGAAGTATGAAGCCAGAAAATGCATTTTCTTTAACTGGTCTGGCAGTTCTTAGATCTCATTCTTTACTGGCATGATAAATTAACCTCAGATTACAAATAAACCCATTGGCCACTCACTTTTCTAAGGTTCAGAAAGATTTAATAACTTCTCCTTTTCTGAAATGTATTTAATGTAAGAGGCTGACAAAAATAGATTTTTTGCTCTGTGGCAAGGCATATGATGCCCTGGAATAAAACCCTTCAGCTATTGGTATTTCTGCTACTGAGTTTAGTGGATCTGTGAACATAATTTCCATCTTTTCCTCCCTCTCACCACAGAACACAAGCTCAGGTAACTCCAAAAGCACAAATATATTGCACCAGTTAATAGTGTCACATAATGTTTGCCATAATACGTTTTTTGATGTTATGTAGCTTGCTGTTTAGCTCCCTTAGGGTATTTACCACAGTCAACTGACACTTGAAGTTGACAGAAGCAGTAGATTCATGTTGGAGACATTGCTTTCATTGCTTTAATTCTGCATTATACTGCCTTAAATCACCATCTAAAGTTCATTAGTTGAATTTATGTTGTCTCTTGACATCAAAGCAAGACATGGTAGAAACATTAAAAACTGTGTATCAAGTCTTCTACAAGAGTAATATCACAATCCCATTAATTACTGAGATTACTTTTTTTCTGTTGTCCACTACCAGATTTTAACCCTCATTACAACAAATTATGGTTCTGGTGTGATAGACAAATTTGAAGACAGTATGTGTAATACCTGTCTTGTGTTGTGCCTGAGATCTGGTTCCATTTGTGGGCAATTACTGCTAAACTGCACAGACTGTATTTGACACTTACTTGGTAATCAGCAAAGGAAATCCTAACAATTTAAACAGCATTAAGATGGGAAAATAATTACTGTTTATGAAAGCTGAGATCTGAAAGTGCAGCAAAATGGATTATCACTTGTGGGTTTAGTATTTGATAGAACAAAAATCTGCCTAAGTAGGCACTTGTGGACTACAGTATCAAGACTACAACCAGGGCTTAAACACACCTTTTGCAATATTCAGTAGTCTATCCAGTATTATGGGAAGAATTGCCTTATGCCTTTAACTTCACAGACTGTTGTCCAGTGCCTGCTGCCCCTTTTCAAGTTGCTCTTAAAGTCACCTATATGCTAAATCACTCTCAATCCTTAAAGAATTAGTTCATGCTTATTGCAATCTGTCTTCAACACTTAATACAGTTTGTCACCCTTCCCTGCTGTTACATCTGAACCAAGATACAAGGATCAAACGAGTCCTTAAAACACTCTGTCTTTTTCCTAAGATAAAATCCAAAAAGCCATTTTGAAGGTCAGGTAAAAGAACAAAACCTGACTTGTCAAAATATGTGGACAGTTATCTCCCATCTCTCTTGTTTTAATAAAAAACTCTATTTATAGCAAAGAGATAACTGTTTCTAGCTTCCTAAACGCTTGCCTGAAACCACTAGTTGCACGAAGAATATTTTTTGAACTCAAAAAGATTGACACTATGTTGTTTAGAGGGGGAAAAAAAGTAAAATGAAAGTATTCCTTGGAGAATATATCAACCCTAGAATATACTCCACCTTTGGGATCCCACCCAACATCAATTTTCTGAAGCCATGGACCCATGGAGTTTTCATTGTTGTGGGATGCCTATTTATGAGTGCATTTTCCCAGAGAGTCTAGCCTCCTTGTCTGAGGAGCTGTCTAGAAGTAGGAGGAACCTACAGCTATCTAGGAGCTAGTGACTTCCTGACTCAGTCATTGCATAAAAATTAATTAGGTATACAGGCATTAATATGCACCATGGAAGAAATTCTTCTTTAACAGAATTCACTGGTATATCTGATTAACTATATTATTTCTATGGTTACAATCTGAACAAAATTCAACTGCTATCATGGAGAAGAACCATAGAGATCCTACACTAACTAGGGATTTTTACTTTGTGATGAATTTGCTTTTTATCTGCTTTTACTAGATAAAGACAAGAATGTAAAAAGCAGATATAATTTTCCCTAATGAAAAATAGCATTTGGGATGTATGGATGGATTGTAACAAAAGAAGTATCTTAGGCAAACTATCAGGGGTATCATTCAACCAGATATGGAAATAAAATACCATATAAATTGTAACTTGGAAATCTCTTTTGTCTTGCATAGGACAAGCCTCTTGTCAAAGAAGAAAATACACTTATTTCAGTTTCTTAGATGATCTTAAATTCTCTTTCAAGATCCATGAAGTGGGAGAAATTATATATCTGATTCTTATTTATAAGCATGTTCAATGGTGGAAATACATACATTATATTCACTTCAGTATTCATATACCTTTTTAATTCTAGTTCATACTTCAATCTCCTTTTTCTCTTCAGATTATTCCCAGATATTTTTCAAGTTACTCTTAAAAAAATTTGTTCTACCTTGGCAGATAAGGGTTACTTGTTTTATTGTGTAGGTGTTTTCCAAACCATGTGAGCTACTGTACTTGATATTGATTAGATCTGTGTGGAAAATACATATAAATATATCCCACATTATAAATTAATCTTAAAATTTGGATTATCATCATCTTAGACTGTTTTTTTACATATACCTTTAGGATAACTGCCTCAGATATTTTCCATAACTCAGAAAAGCAAAGTGGTTTGATTTTAATGCTTGATGTGATAGCCGAGCAGAAAAATAACATTACTGCCTTGTTTAGTGACTGGACATGACCTGGAAAACTCCTCATTCAATTAAAATAACCAAAAATTCACTCTGACTGAATTGTTAATGGTAGCAGTAAGTCAGAAGCAGTATCCAAGTAAAAATACTGTGAGGTGATATATTCATGGCATTAATAGGAATGAGACTCCCTTAACAAATGAAATATTAATTAGAAGCTTGCAGTCAGCAGTGCAAATTTGTTTTCTCCTCATCTCATAAGTAGGAGCTAAGAAAATTTTCACCTAAACAAATCTGCTATTTAAGTACTTTACTAATACACAGAGGAAAGTTCCTTTATACATAGATGTGCAGAATGACGTGAAGCAGTAACTTTAGATCAAAAAGTTTCTATAAATTATGCAAGAAGGCATGAAAAATTACCCTATCCTTTACTCTTCTGTTTCTATCCACTGGAATATTTTTGGTTCTCAACTCAGAAATCTCACTTGCTCACATAGCACTACCTCTAGATTCTATGCTCCATTGCAATTTAGCTGTTGCAGTGCCAGCTCACATTTCTTTTGCATACCCAGGAGAGAGCAGTGAACTGGAGAAGCCTCCTCATTTTTCATGGAAAGCTACATATTTTTATATTTCAAAAATATATTAAAACAGACCAAAGAATATTTTGAAATTGCCTTGGGTATTTGATCTTTTCCCTAGTTTAACTTCTGTTGATAAAATTAGATATTCTGCAAAGAGAATAATTTTATCTTGAAACTGTCACATCTTTTTAAGTAATTTGATAGACTAACTAGGGTACTTCAATGAGAAAACAGATGAGCTCAAAGTAAAGAGTGCAGAACCAATTACAAGCTTCCAAATACGATTTCAGATTTGATTTCTTAGCCTCAAAACAATCTTTTTTTTTGTTTAGCATTGTCAGGAATCTGAGAATGCACAGCAGTTTTATTAAAAGGCTAAATCATTCTTATTTTGAAGGGCACCTATTTATCAGATCTATGTTGGAGTAATGATCATGGACAAAAGAAAACTTTTTGTAACTAATGCTAAAAGTGATGCCAAATTTTCTTGTTTCTTCCTCATTTCTCTGAACTTTTTTTTCCCTCAAAAAATAGTCAAGTGTGATGAATATACATAAATCTTGCACGAAAAGCCCCTTTGTTAGGAAGGAGCCCTAAAGAAACAGGTTATGTGATTACCTGGTGTTCAGCCAAGTAAACACTACATCCACACTCAATCAGTGCTTCCAAGTATGTGTGAAAGGCAATGTCTGTGTTAGTGTCATACCTGTATTTAACTTCATGCATACAGGAAAAGAAGCAACTACATTTCAGTTCATAGGTAGGGTCTAATCCTAATGTGCATAGCAAGGAAATTCTTGCAAGGAATACCTAGGAATTTGCTATTTGGCTTTCGGTTGGAGATTGCTATGTCACCAGTTCTAGTTGAAGGAAACTCAATTCTATACTCAGCACTGAAAGGAATACAGTGGGGAAGAAATAATTAGTAGTGGGAGAATGAAGAAAATGGCAAAATAATGAAAAGCAGTAGATGAGATAGGAATTAAGTTTTAAACTTACATTTTTGCAATTGATAATCAAAATGGAAGACTGCTGCTGCAACTGCTTGGAAAAAACAATACCAGTAGAAAAGTAAAAATCATGCTTATCAGCACTTCTTTAAAATGGTTTAAGAACTCATTCATAATGCAATATATTGGAAAAAGCAAAATTTGAGACAAACCATGGTGAAATTTCCTTTTTTCTATCTTTCTATAACAGGTTATGATGGGCCACATAAATACAGTTGGTCTCAGTTTTTCAGTCCAGTTACCAAATCAGGAGTACTTTGTTTTCACAGCTATGTTTTGTCTTTGCTCCATCTCCCTAAGCCTGTAGATCTTCAATTAACATCTCCCAGGCTCTTCACTTTCCAGCATCCAAAACTCCTGGGGCTTACAGATTCTGTAACTTCAGACCCAGACTCATCAGATGGCTTGCCCTAAAAAAGGGATTCCTTTTCTCAGGGAATTTTGGGATGACTGGTATTTGTGCTGAACTAGGGAGGAGTGTCTAGTCAACCAAGGCATCCAGCTTGGATTCCTGAGCTGGGAATTTATCCAGTGGGTTTGATTCATTGTCCTTATTTACACCTGTGAATTTATATTATATTAATTTCCATCTGTGTTTTTGTTTGCACCTGTGCAGAATGACTATGAAATGCTGCCATTCTGGTTTGGTAGCAGCTGAGCTTTTTCATCATTTATATCTACCTGGGGGGCAAGGCTGCAAGGAAGCCGACTTGGCGTGTGTAATAAATGAGTTGCCCTAAGTTCTGCACTCTAATTATTGTCTAAAAGTTGACCAGATGAAAAGCACTTCAGAAACATAAACTTGTTTCTAACAAACGTTTGAATGTAGCACATGGATACAAAAAACCCAAAATACATTAAATGGTGGGTGTCTTTATTTTCAGATTAACAGAGCAAAACTTCCTTACTGGAAAGTGACCCTGCTAAATGTCTGCAATCTTGTCAACAACATAAACAACCAAATGGGGGAAACAGTAGAGGTAGATGAGGAGGATCTGGTTCCAGGAAGACAGTTCCCTGCCGCTCTGGATGGCTTCAGCTTGGAAGCAATGCTGACAGTATATCAACTCCAAAAAGTTTGCCACAGCAGAGCTTTTCAGCATTGGGAGGTAACACAAACGATCACAAATGCATATTTCTACTGCTATTAAACTCTCAGGCTCTGTTTTTAGTGATGTTTTAAAATCCATATCCATGTGACCTCTATCACATTGTCTGAGCTTTCCTTCCATTTTTTATATTCTCTAGTACCTCTAATATGCCTCTTCAGTATGAGCAGTGAATTAGTGCAGTTTCTGATGACCTGAGTGTATGTTTCTTACAAAAACCCATGGATAAATGAGAACTTTTCTTAACTACATACTTTCTTCACTCTTTGTAGCCATTTCAGGTAACCAAGCAAACATATGAAAGTCATCACTATGCCACAAAATATAATTAATATCTGCCTAACAGACATGAGGTTATTATAGATCTATTGAAGCATAAATAAATATACCCAGTGTTTCTGTTTGAAGACCCTAAGGCAAACTGGATTCAAAATGCAGGGATACATGCCCAGGTGTACATACCATTTTACTAGGTATTCTGGTTTTCTTATCATTGCTAGGAAACTGGCAACAAGGTAACTCCTGCTTTGGTTTCCCTACGCCTAAAGAGGGCCCTGGAAGTTGACATTGTGATTGTACGAAGATTGCTGCTCTTAAACAGTGATTGTTTATAGGCCATTTCTGATATTTAGTTTAGTACAATGATTACAGTGACTACACAGAAGCACACTAGCCACAATCCACTTACATTGTTAGATATTACACTAAAAGCTGCTTTGTGTAGTGAAAAAAGATAACCCAGTGTCACTTCCCACTTTCCAGTAAAGCAAATTTCTTCATCTATCTCAGGTTCATGTACAATCTAGATGAATCCAGATATTTTTTGGTTGTTTTTTGGTTTTGTTTGTTTGGGGTTTTGTTTGTTTTGTTTTGCTTTGCTGTCATAGCTCTTTATATTCCCAATCCTCATGTTAGCTGGGGTGGTCCATGCAAAGGACTGCAACCTCTTTGAGAACCAGAGTTTTCTGAAGATGCTCTTCTTCAGTGCATTTATTGCTGGAAAGGAACTACCCTAGAACCAAATATGCAAAAACCCATATGTCTTAATCACAGTTCCCTGCTTTGCAGGAAATTATAGAATAAAATATTTCTCAACAACTGAAACCAGCAAGCAGTGCATGTAGGTGTTTAACCTAAACGTGTGATAACAGAGTGATAGTCATTAGAAAACTTTCAGTCTATTTGAGTTTTGGTCTAAGGAGAATAAACCAGCTTTCCTCTCTAGTCAAAACCAGTTATCTAATCTGTTGAAGTGGAATTTAAAAATCACTTCTCTAAGGCTCAGCTCATCTTTAGCCTGATTTTAGTTTTGCGTCTTGAGTTTCATATATTTTTTTAATTAATGCTGCAGCTACAGATTTTATTGGTGGCAAAAAAAAATGTTAATATTTTATTAAAATTTGGAGGAGATTATAATCTTCATTACCAAAAAAAGTAGATAACAGTGTGTCTCTTCTTGCATCCTACAGTTACTACAGCAAGATGCTTTTGATCTGGAGAACTCAAGCCAAGAAAAAGAAATCATGAAGAGAAAAAATCCCTATATTCTGAAACGGCAGCTACATGTGAACAAAGCTAGAAGACCATACATACTCAAGAGAAGTTCATATTACTGATGCAGCAGAAGAAAACAATGTATATTTAGTTCATAGGTAACTGTGCATTATGGTTATCTTATCTAAATCTAAAATCATACTTGTGTGAAAATATACTCTGGAAAATCAAGATGATAACATAGCTGTGTCTTTTTTGCAATTGCTGTTTCTTGATTGTGGATTTTTCCTACTTGAGATAATTGGACTAATACATTTGTGAATAAAATTAGTTTTTAAGCATGATGCATTGTACAAAACTGAGATTTCGACATGCTTTCAAACAGTCTTGTAGTCTTTTGCAGTTTTATAAAGCACACCAACATAACACCAAGTAAATTGATATTGTCCATAAATCCTACTGAGAATCATACAGCTTCTTAATGCAACACCTCAAACATGTAAATGTTTACAAATTTCTTGAATAATAGTAAGAAGTGCCACAGTATTTTATGTTTTGACTAGTTTAATTTATTAGGAATAGGTCTAAGGAAGAGAAGGATTAACTATTAAATGGCAATTTCAAAATGAATATTTTAAATAGTTTGCTTGTAAGTGAATTCTGAATTTTTGATTTCTAGTCAATGAATGCTCAGGAAAAACAAAACAAAAACAAAACAAGAAACTTGGTGAAGTGTTTGAAAGATTAATTGAAAGTAGAACATCTTAAAATTACTATTAAAAGGCATTTCCTTTCCCTCCTTCCACAAATTTGTATAAAACAGGAAGTTTCAGAGTTGAAAACAGTCTTGGAAGCTAACAGAGAGGGAGGGTCACAGCATGGGAAAAAATGTTTTCAAGCCATGAGGAATCAACTGTTGCCTGAAAGTTACACATTTTCCAGTTCAGTGTTTTGTGATGTCTGCATGAGATTTGGGATCTCAATGATTCTGGGTTCCAGTTTGGAGGAAAAGTCTGAATGGGCTGGGGCCCACAACAACCATAAAAGTTGAGGGGTAGTCCAAGACCTGTGAAGCCTGGATGCTCAGACCAGAAGGCAAAAGTGGGACAGACATTGTTTTTGAAAACTTACCTGTTTCCTGTTTGATGTATTTCCTCAAAGCAATTCTCCTCCAACAAATAGCCACACCATCACCCCCCCCCCCAAAAAAAAAACTGCCCCCAAACAACCAAGAACCCAACAGAAAACCCAAACACTTGGAGAATTTTCAAATCCTCTCACAAGTTTGTTACACTTTGTTTCATGGGGAGGGATGGAGTTTTTAAAGCAAAATGTATTTTAACTATATTAAAGCTAATTATATTTCCTTTTCTCACTGCAAATATTATTAATCAGTTTATTCATTCAATAACCCTTAAATGCGTGCACTGACAAGAAATAACTGAGCACAAACTAATTATTACAATAATCATGACTCAAATACAGCAAAGCAATTAAGTACATTCAGTCTCAATGTTTTAAATGCTTAATGTGCTTAAGGGCTTTGCTTAAATAAGTAAACTCACACCCCTTGCTTTTTTTACAAAACACATTGAATTAGACTGTAGACCCAGCATGCTCTCAAGTGATTAAGAAATACCTTCTTTCCAACAAACCTGTAAGATCCCTAGTCCTGTTATCGATATTTGCATTCTAAAATGTCTTTTGCTCTTAAATAACAAAACAGAGCAGTTTGTTCCAAAATTCGCTGCTTGCAGAACCTGAGGGAAAAAAAAAAAAGAAACTTCACTTTTTCATGGGAAAACCAAATAAAAAAAAAAATCATTATATTTCTCTTATGTTAAGTTTAACAATATAAAAGCTAAAAAAAAAAAGGATAAGGTAATGTGGTTGTCATCTGATAGAGAACGTAATTTTTTCAGAAACAAACACCCTTCCCTGTCTCATTTTTGAGGTAATTTAGACAGTCATGGTAATGGCATATGACCTCAAATGATGATACTCCCTGTTCCATCCCCATCTAGTGTTCCACACTACCTTGTGACCATGTACTTGCTCTTTGCAGTGCAGAGCTAACAGATTAGTCAGACTGGCTGGAAATGGCATTAAATAACCCATTTCCTTTCAGCAGACTGTGAATCCACACACAGACAGCTACTTTGTGTCACTGGTGGAGACAGTTTAAAGTATGGCTGGAAAGTGCTGCTTGTCAGTTGTCCCTAGCCTCTGATGGAGGCGTCAGAGGAATGTCATTCAGTGTGATAGTCTGAACTAGATGAGGAAACAAAAACTGTAATTGCAATATGGTCAGTTAAGTTAAAAAAGCCAGTGCTGGCTTTTTATTTTATTAGTCATTCATGAAAAGCGAGCATAGCAGTATTAAAATACTAGAAAACACAAACCATAAAATTAAGCCAGGTGCTCAGAGCTGTTAAAGGAAATATTGAAGTCTGGGAGACTTCCTTGCTTGAAATCTCTTCTCTCTTCTAACTGTTGCTACCTCCTGATGGCCTCACTGCTGTGGAATGGCAGCCTCTATTTAGCCTTCATTTTTGGATGACGGCAGAAATCTTATAGGCTTAGGTGTATTTGTCTCTATTTTGCACATTCTTTCAGTGAGAGCCGCAGGGTACCTCCCTCACCCGTAACTGTGCATTGCCTTTAATATTCATGCTGCTATATTTGCAGCAGGAATGAGTGCTGGATGAAGTTCAGGTCAGAGAAAGCTATCACAATATGTGAACTTACTAATTCAGAAACTTAGACAGTTCCCTTCCCTTCCCTTCCCTTCCCTTCCCTTCCCTTCCCTTCCCTTCCCTTCCCTTCCCTTCCCTTCCCTTCCCTTCCCTTCCCTTCCCTTCCCTTCCCTTCCCTTCCCTTCCCTTCCCTTCCCTTCCCTTCCCTTCCCTTCCCTTCCCTTCCCTTCCCTTCCCATTTAAAAATACTATTTTGAAGACCGTTAATTTAGACTGCTACCTTTTCTTAAAGAACTCCCTTTCATATAGGCAATTTTGTTTTATAAAAGCAAATATTAGGAGATGCTCTGTCTCTTTCTATGTCTTCAAGAGGACCACATTTTTCTTATAAATTACATTACTGACTTTTAAATTAAGTTCATAGATTAATAATTACACCAATTATTCAGAAACGTCATACTTAACTATTTCTTAGAATCCTAAAATATTGGATATAGTCATACAGTTATTGCAGAAACCTGTCAGTACTTTCTAATGAAGAATTAAATGGAACTAGATTTACTTTGATTTTATATATTTTTAAGTTATCATCCATAATATTTCAAATGGCCTATGCAGAAAAAGTAAAACACAGATATATGAATAATTTTATCGTCTCTGAAGCATATATTTGTTACTTTGTCTTTAAAAGAAACATTATAATATAATAGTTGCTGTTATCAATTAACAGGTTAAAGGCAGTGCTGATAAAATAAGTCTTTAGTTCTTAAATCTTGCTTGTGGTATAAGTTTTAATATTTTCTGTATTTTCTATTAGAAATTAAAATTTTGTTTTATGTTTTAGGTAGGGGTTTAACGGATGTGCTGTAAACCACAGGATGAAATGTGAATGAAATGTTGACTTTTCAGATTAAGAGAGATTTAATTTTGAAATGTATGATATTGGCTATGTATCATACCCAACTATTAGTGAACACAAAACGTAGAAAAAAATGGTCTTGAACTTTATTCTTTTCCCCCAAGATTAGTTATCAATTTGCACTGTAGAGTTTCAAATTGAAGATACAAGCTACCACTACAATAATTTCATGTTGGAGGGCAGAAAGAAGAGCAGGTTTTTATTAAATTGCCTAAGGTTCTAGATTGATCATTGATGTCCTCCACATCCAAAATCCTGGTCTGACTGCAAGCAGTGAGAAAACAAGAGTTTCAGATAATCTGCAAAATAAACTGTGCTGACTTCTGTTGTATGACAAGTCAGCACCTGGATCTCACTCCCCATGAAGCAAAAAAAAGTGGAAGAGAGGGGCTGACCTCTGCAAGGAACCTGGAGAATGAGATTTTAATTGCTGCCAAATGCAAGCATTCAGAATTCAAGAGTGAGGCTGCAAAACCCTGAAAATAGATAGATAGATAGATAGATAGATAGATAGATAGATAGATAGATAGATAGATAGATAGATAGAGTAAATATCCCTGGCCTAAATGAAGTAATAAATATATGTCAAATGATTTCAATTTCTTTCCGCTTACCAGATTTCCAGAGAGCATTAGAATCATATATCTAAGCTTTGTAAAAAGAAGAGCTTAAACATATTTGCTTGTTAATATTAATTTTTACTGACATTCTCATCCAGCCTCTTGAATCCAGCGGGTGTCATATTACAGCACACACGAAAGCACAATACTCATGACCAGATTTCAAAATCATCTAAATCCAGGATACTTGGATGGGTCTGCCAGACCAGTCAATCAGACAGTGGAATAAAAGAACCCTGTGGTACCTCATTAGCAGGCAAGCTTTGTCTGACTGAATGATTCCTCTGAGGTAGCAATATGGGGAAATGACATGGGAGCCACCCAGTAATTTTTGGAGGCTGTCAGCTATTAAGAAACAAAGCCTTCAGGAACTCTTGGTTGCCCAATGGTCACTTGCTTTTTCCAAGCAGACGAGAGTGTACAGCTCATATCTCAGGAATTGCATCACATTCCATTGTACAGAAGGAAAAGAGGGACTATACAAAACTGGACTTGAATTACCAAGGACTAGCATTTTTCTGTTTGAGCTCCTAACGGGTTAAGTACCAGTCTGTTTTGTCACAGAAGTTACAGTGCACTGTTAGTCTGGAAACATTTTCTATTTTGCTTTTGCAAATCAGTTGTAGGAAGCTTTTGCAGGATATATTTCTCTTATGGATAGATTAAGGGCTACTCAGGTGGTCTATACATTAATTTTTAAATGACTGGCAGCAACACAAAGACCTCATCCAGGTGAAGTGTCCCAGCTGCTTAATAAAGTGTTAATATTATTAAGAGTGGATTTGTGCACCAGTGAAACTAATAGACTGGAAACATCCTAAATGACAATCTTGAAATCATTATTGTAGCTTTTTTGGATTTAAAAGTCCAAGCTGTATAACAGATTTTGTAATGCAGTATTCTAGAATTTAAGATTATTTTATCTTGTATAGGCATTTATCTCAAGGTCTAGAAAATGTGAGAAAAGAAAGAAAGAAAGAAAGAAAGAAAGAAAGAAAGAAAGAAAGAAAGAAAGAAAGAAAGAAAGAAAGAAAGAAAGAAAGAAAGAAAGAAAGAAAGAAAGAAAGAAAGAAAGAAAGAAAGAGAGAAAGAAAGAGAGAAAGAGAGAGAGAAAGAAAGAGAGAAAGAGAGAAAGAGAGAAAGAGAGAAAGAGAGAAAGAAAGAAAGAAAGAAAGAAAGAAAGAAAGAAAGAAAGAAAGAAAGAAAGAAAGAAAGAAAGAAAGAACCTTATTAATATGTGCTCTATTGTGCATTATTTTCTTAAAGTTTTTACAAAGCAATATGACCTGGGAATAATTTTATCTGGAATGAATGGCATTGTTCCTCCAATTTTCTTTTTCAAATCTATTGTTTATATGTATTTAAAAACAACTGTTCCTCTAATATAGTATTTTAAATACTTTTATTGGGATGCAAAAAGACAATTTTTTTGAATGAATAAACTCTATGCTTAAAACACAATCATTCTTGTCCTAGGAAAAAAAAATCCTACTTTTTGACAGATATAGAGATCTTAGAAATAGTTTACTCAATAGCTCTTTCATGAATGAAATCTCTTGATTATTTTTGTGTACTACCAAATCCTTAAAGTAGTTGTATAATCATATACTGTAGAAGTTGTTGTGTTTTGGTATCTTATTTAATGATCTTTACAATAAAGAGCTGTTTGGAAAAGACAACTTGCCTTTTGTTCTGCTTAAAAGAAGGGATCAAAAAAATAACACCACACAGAGCAAAGTTACATGAGTATATACCCACAAATGAAGGGTTTATTCAAATCATTCTGAATTTTGCTGCATTTAAAGTATAACTTTGAGGGATATGTAACTGCAGAATATTATAGTACCACGTTATTATAGTATTCTACATCTGCTTGTTCCAAAAATAGACAACAATAACACAAATTTCTAAAGTATTGTTTTTAATATGGAAAGGCACTGAAGTGCTGAAACCGCAGCTGTTTTGAAGATGAAATCCTTGGCAAATACTTCTGTTCTCCTCAAAAGTTCATTTGCTGATGGTAGATTTTTCAATTTTTTTTTTTTGATAGTGAAGTTAAGAGTTACTATTAGAGCGAGGGAGTTGTGAAAGTTAAAATTTGGGGTTTTTTTATAAATATCCCATGCCCCTCGGCTTTACCTCTGTGGTTTTAGGTTCCTGTGTTAGTGCTGAACTGAAAGGAGCTGTAAGGGAACAGCAAATGGGAAGCAAAATGAGGATAGGTAAGGGACTTAATGAAAAAAGGTGCTAAGATGTTAACTGGATATTCCTTCTGTCTGGCTCCAACCAAAGATTGCCAGAGCTGGCTGAGGCATGGGTTTATGTATATGTAGGGAGGAGAAAAGTGAGGGAAAAGTCAGGGAAAAAGAGCAAAGGGAATATAATACTGAGTTGTGTTTTGCTTTTGTAGTGTTAGTTAAGAACTAAAGTGTAGGTAGCTTAGTATAAACTAAGATGCAGAATATTCTGAAAAAAGGAGGTGAGTCCCCATCAGTGTATGGGAAGGGCAATCATCTGGCTGGCATTCCCAGCACTTCCTTTGAATCAAGAAAAACAGATTTGAGCTGAGATATTTCAAATTGAAAGTTTTTAGGGAGAAACTGAAACAACTAAAGAAAGCTTATCAGGAAAAGGAGGGAGTGCGTGGCAAGGGTCAAGACATACACAAATCAGAGTCAGTTGGATCATTCAGTAAGCCTGGACTGTCAGTACAAGACAGAAATACAGATTGCTGTTCATAGCTTGGGATAATCAACACCAATCTGTACAGGTTTGAGAAACCTTGCTGTTTGAACCCATGTCTCAAGCAAGTTAACACTATTTCATCACACTGGTCTCAGAGTTAGGAGACATCCCATTGTGCAGACAATAGGACCACCTTTTTAGGGGAGATGAAAAAAGAACCAAGGAAAGCTTAGAGCCAAAGTGAATGCCTTATTTGTAAAGCAGGAGTTCATTTCAGTCTTGAAAGGTAATAAGAAACCTACATTTGTAGGTAGCTTTTTTAGATTGTTTTCTCAGATAAAAGTTCAGAGATAAACTCCAGAAATTCATATTGTCAGAAAGAAAGTAATCTGGAACTGGTCTTAAAAAAATTAGATTTCCTTCATGTGTCTAGCATAGTTGTGGCAAATCAAACATTCTACTTCAATGCATGGTACACTGACCTCCACCTGAAATCCAGGTTTCTGTGAAATGGATGGATGTAGATTATAAGTAAGATCTCTTCTGAACATTCAGCAAGGCAGAAGGCATAAGAAGTAATGCTGTGCTAAAAGATTTTTGATGCCTTATTAGCAGCTTTCAGTAGTGTGTGAAGAAACATAATGTACTATTTGCAACACTTTCCAAGGCATATCTTGATGTGAAAGGAACTGACGTGTACTGTGATAAGTCTTTATTTAGATAGAGAGTGTTAAAATATCTGTAGCACGGTGCTTAAAAACCTGATTTCTGTTCACTTAAACACTTCAGTGCTTTTCTGCTAGGAGTGCATCTGCCTCTTTGGCAACAGGTGTGTATAAGAAAGGATTGCTCAAATTCACCATTATAGATAGTCCTAGAGATTAATAATATATAAGGCTAAATGCTATTTAAACGGTCTAGCTTTGTGCAACCAGTTGAAATAGTTTGGGAAAACAGGGAAAAAGTCAAATAAATGGACAGTATTTCTCCTGCTTATATATAGGTACACATACACACAGGAATAAATTCCTTACTGGGAGGATGGGGAGACACTGGAACAGATGACCCAGAGAAGCTGTGTGTGCCCCATCCTTGTAAGGGCTCAAGGCCAGGCTGGTTGGGGCTCTGAGCATTGAGGTCTAATGGAAGGTGTCCCTGTCCATGGCAGGAGTAGTTGCAACTAGATGCTCTTTGCAACTAGGGCCCTTCTAACACAAACCATTTTAAGAAATTCATTCTTTTGATACACACAAGCACACATTTGTATATGGAGACACTGCTCTCTTGCCTTATCTCTCCTAGGATGCATCTCATTAAAAGAAGAGTTTTGCAGGGGTGTTACTTGATTTTCATGGCCAGAAAAATGAATTTTTTGCTTGTTTTGAGTAAAAAAATAACTTTAAAAAGTTACTATTTCATAATTCTTGCTTGTGTTATCAGATCTGGCCAAAACAATGATCCATTGCTTATCTTGTCTGGTTTGGGGTGAGCTGCACAACTGGATGCCTGATGGTCACCTTCCAACATTCAGAAAATTAATTCTGTGTCCTGTACAGTTACACTGGTCCTGAACTGAACACACACAATTTGAAGTGAGAGAAGAGGAAATGATTTGGTGATGGAGAAGCTTCAGTCTTCTAAGGGAGCAGAAGACATATTATAACCCTCAGATATTGCAAAATGTGATAGGAGGGAACCCTTCTGTAAGCTGGAAATGATGGTTGGGAAAAATAGCATAAGAAACAAATAAATGGTCACTGTTTGGTCACTACTACATGAAGAAAACCAGAACAGAGAGAAAGATGCCATGTTTTCCCCCATATAACATTTGGGCGGGCAGTCACAATATTCCTTCTAATAAGGTTTGTGACTACTACTGATTTTTTGGATCAGATTTTATACACTATCAATAGAAAATTTAGGATTTGATTTAATTCTGGAACTGGGGACTGAAATTTATAATGTACTGTTTATGAGATGTGTAGTCCTCCTTTAAATCTTTAACATAAGAAAGGGCCCAATGGTGAGGCAGAGAACAGCCTGGAGAGAAGGAGAAGACAAGAAAGAAAGAAAGTGAATAGACAGACTGTCAGAGTAGTGCCCTTTTTCTTCTTTTACAGCAACTTTGTAAGCAGCTCTAAGTAAGTCTTAGACCTTATTGTTGCAAGACACAGCTTGACCTGTTGTAAAGTAGGGAATCCATTTTTCTCTAGTTACTAATTGGGCTGCATGTCTGGTTTGTACTTTGTCAATTAAGACTGCCTTTTAGATCATTGTACTTTCTGCATGCTGCTATTTACTCAAACAATTTCAAGTGTTCCAGTTACAAATCAAGGCAGTGCATAAACTGTAAATTCCCACTTGAAAATTTTTCATTTTTTTTTAATTAAATTCCCTGCTTTAGTAAGGTTTTAGGCCCCATTTCAGATGTAAATGAAGCTATGAGTTAATTTAAAAAAAAATTCTATGACCCAAGCTGTGAGGAACACTTGATTTTAAAAGAAAAAACTCATGTATTTTCCCTTCATCTTCTTTTTGGGTGGGGTAGATTAGTTTCTACAGTAGACTTGAGGAGAGGAGTGGCAATAGAAGAAGTGTCGTAGAGAATGCTACGAGTTCAGCCAGACCATGGCACATAGCAGACAATTTGTAATCCAAAGTAAGGAGACCAAATGAATAGCTGTTGCTCATAACCAGTACTCTTATGGGTTTCTGCATTATTGGTGAGCACATAGATGAGGAGGCAGCAGTCAACACAGCAAAGAATAATTTGGCAGAGTACAGATGACAGACCTGGGAATTTGGGCTGCTTCATGTTTGGTACCACGGGGTAGAATAACTGTTTTAATTACATTTAGCTTCTGAGACTTTGACTTTCACATGAAGAGATGATAATTAGAAAACAGTCCTGCTTCAGGCTTGAAGCCTGTTTTTCAAATCCACGCAGCTTAGGGTGGAGTGTCAGGACTTGTGTTGAACATCATATTCCCAGGGGCCCCAAGCTCAGCCTCTGGAACTTAAGGATTAGCAAATTGAACCCTTTTGCTCATGAGTGAATATCAAGGCACTGCCTCGAGAGACACAGTGAATAAAGTACAGACAACAGCATTATATTTTGCCTTTTAAGTTTTCCCTTTGTTAAAACCAGTAACACAGAGCCTCCATTCAGTTCAGATGCTGAAATAACAGTTTCTCAGTGGAAGAAAACATTTCTCTATTCTCAGAAGCAAATAAAAAAATTTTAATGAGGTGACCTTTAGCAATTTTTTTTTTTGCTTGTAAGTGCCTATATGTCTACATATACAGATTCTAATACAATACCACAATACTTGGAGAAGAAGTGTAAGAGTATTAATTACCTAAAATAAATCTTGAAACATCACAGCTCACATCACTCCCTGCCACCAATATCCATGGCATGTGCATGGCAAAAGCATTCATACCCTGTAAGGACTTCAAAATCCAGTGTTTCTACAGAGTTACTCAGTTGGAGGGGGCAGCAGGAACGCTGATGTGGCTTTATGCACACACCTGTCTGTTAGCTGAAGCAGTGGTTTCAGAATCAGTGGGAGTCTTCTTGTGTTGAAGCCAAGGACAATCTTTAAGCCAAAGTTAAGTCTTCCTTGACCTGATGTCAAAGTGTGTGGAACATTCAAGAGTTGCATCACGATACCTTACTAAGGTTTAAATATTTGCCTTGGAGTGCCCAGGGCCTTGCACTTTACCCTCCAGAAAGATGCACGGGTATTGCAGGTGAGACAGAGAGCAAAATACAATTAGCAAATTCTTCTAAGAAAAAAATTGATGAAAAGAGTGTAGTGAGGAATCACTGCTGAAATGGAATGGAAAAACATTACAAGACTTGATTAAAACATAATAACTGTGAATAACTATCTCTCCTACTCCATCTATTGAAAATAAAGCAGTCTAGCAGCTTAAATAATAAAGAAGAGACTAGAAGAAAAGTCATATTCCTCCTACCTACAGAAATCTGGATGGGGTCAGGTATAACTTTAAAAAAATTAGGACTTTGTTTCTGTAAAATCTGTATTGTCTCATAGGGATTCGATATGTTCTTTTTACCTGATGATGACTTTTTCTTTTTAGGCTTTGTAAGGAAAAAGTCTTCAGGAGTTGGGGTTTTTTTTGCAATACACCACCATCTGGTGGAAGTAAAGAGAAAGACAAAGATTAGGAAAGTTAACCTGTCTTCATAATTGAGAGGCTTTAGTTTCTTAGTACTAATTGTCTTCAATGGGCTCTTGAGGATTTAGAGCACCAAATCACTTTAAACCATGTAATTTTCACATTTCTCTATTCAATTTATTTCCTTCAATTATTTATTTTTAAGGGCCCCCGAGGATATTCTTAAAACTAAATACACACTTCATTATTTCTTAATACATCTGATCTGTAATTCAAGACAGAATTTTCCATATGGTGACATAAAATGCTTCAAAAAATTTTCTAAATATCAAGCTAGATTTATCATATAAACTATACACTACTGCTGTATATTTTAGGTATTGGTAAAATATAATTTGTTCGCTTTCAAAAAAATTGTTAGCATGATTACCTTCTTTGTTCTATTAGGGCTTTTTTTCCCCACAAATTTTTGATTAAAATCTTAGGAGAAAAGTTCTAATCTTACTGTCTATGTACTTTGGAAGCTAAATTTCATTTTATACTGCAATGAAAATTCACAGGTTAGCAGAGTTTGCAATATATGCTGATAATATCTGTTCTCCCTGTGGTCACCATATTCTTTCTGTGATGTCACTAATAAATGTTGCTAAATATTGTGGGCACAATAAGATGGGAAGTAAAATACATATCTAGAAAAATATAGGCATAAAAAAGCACCAATCAACTATGTTGATAGTTGTTTTACATTACATTAGAATTAAATATTCTGCTCTAGAAATGTTTGCCAGGATCTTCAGTGTCTCCCCTATTTTTTTTTTTTTTTGTCACCTGCTAGGCTCACAACCTAAATACTCAGGCATCCCAAATATCCACTGGGCAGTTATTTGGGGAATTGAGGTATGTTACCTGCCACCAGATGTTGGGGAATTTGCAGCAGAAGGACCTAAGCAGACTTAAAGAGAGGCGTCTTACACAGTCTTGGCCACCGGCAAGTCAGCAAAAGCTTTCCAGGGAATTAAGTCTTGCTGAGCTCAGTGACACGATCACAGCCAAGGGTCAGCCTGTCTGCCAGCTTCTGCTGGAGTTTTGGTAAGATCAGCCAGGAGTGTGCCAGGCCAGACAACTGCCATTTTTTTTAAATGGGAAAATGTTTTCCTATCATATTTTAACCAGCCCTAATAGCACACTGTGGACACAGCTGCGTCACTGGCATTGTAACAGCTGCCTTTCATGTACTTGATAGAAGGATTCTCTCTGATCTCTAGAAAGCTAGAGGGAATGCAGCTGGCAGGGGAAGATCTCTGATGGTGCAGAGCTGCTGAACCCTTCCAGCATGCCAGGGAGAAAGAGATCTCAACAGTTGTATCAGGAAAATGTTGAATGTGGCATATGCTGTCAGTGATTGCCACATGGTGGGAGAGGATCTCTTTGTCTTGCCTGCTGTTTCCAGTGAGGTTGTGCTCAGGATGACCCAGTGCTTGCAGGTACCTGGCTGCTGCCCCTTGCATGAATAGGGGCTACCTGCTAAACATGGTTCAATATCCACAGCTCTTCTCCTACCTGAGACATTCTAGATGGAGTCAGACATAACTTTTAAAAAGTTGGGACTGTGTTTTTGTAAAAACCTTTATTTTGGATAGATTATAAGTGGGAATTTTTAAGAATTTATTTTTTGTAATTTCAATTTAATTTTGAAGGACACAACTAGAATAATTTAATTGTACTATATCAAACAGATATCCCTTTTGTATTGCAATTAACCATGTGGGACAAGGACTCCAATTTTCTGGGAACAGAAGTTCATGTTTAAGCCATATTGCTGAAGAAAAAATGGGAAACCTAGGTCCAGAGGAAAGTGAAGTTAAAATGACTCAGAAGAACATACAATTTTAATGCCACAGTTATTTATGAACACAACATGAGATCGATCATACTTATAGTAATTTTGAATGGCTTTTTTTATGATTGATATTGCCAGTTTTGTAAGGAGCTGTTCATTCTTTTTCAATCACTAGATGATGAGTGTCACAAATTAATTGTGTCTTGAAACACAAATCCATTCTTGATATTTTTCAGCAGGGTAGATTTAATTTTTGTTTTTAACCTATGTTAGCTTCTAGGGAGTGAAAAACAGCATCATTGTTTAAGTGAGTGTCCTTTTTTACAAATATTCTACATTTCAACAAGTCCTCTTTTCTTTCTAAAACTATCATAACATGGCTGTATTATTGCTCCATTACCTTAAGCTCTGTTATGCCAGAGAAATGCTTTCTTTCTCTAAGAGATTCCTGCAGCCCACAATACTTCTAAAATTATCTCCTGGCTTTTTCAGTTCTGTCCAGGTAAACACCAAACAGCCTCATTCAGTCCACAGTGAAGTGGGATGGGGGAACAAAAAAACAACATTAAAACAAAACAAAAAATAAAACAAAAAAAAAAACCCTGGGTGTTTAAACATTAATTTAAAAAAATAATAAACGAAGGATAAATCGAAGAAGAGAGAAAGAAAAGAAAACAAGTGATGCAAAGGCTATCACTCACTGCTTTCCTCAAATAGACCAATGTCAAACCAATTCCTCTTTTCCCTTTTTTTTTGGCTGACCATGGTGCTATATGGCATGGACGATCTCTTTGGTTAGTTTGGGTTGTCTTCCTTTCCTTCTTGAACTATTTCACACCTCCAACCTAATCCGACTTGGGGTAGAGTGAGAAGTAGAGGTGGTCTTGGTGCTGTGCAGACACTGTTCATCAATGCCTGTGACATCAGTGTGTCATCAGTATTGTTTTGATCACAAATATAAACTGTAGCACTGATTGGGCTGTTATGAGGAAAGTTAAGTCTATCCTATCAGGCCATTAGTGTTGGATATGACTGATACTCCCCAAAAGTTCTGTACTATGTACAGCATCAAAAGCAGTTTCATACACAGCCTTCACCACAATAAAAATTTATTTGAGAAAAGACAGGACACCTTCCATTCTGTTCTTCACCTGAAGGGAGTGCACAATTAGTCTGCAAACTCCTTTGTCACTGCTACAAAGCTGATTTCATTTGTCTTATTTTGAAGCAAAGGTTTAGTTTCCCCTGCTTAAGGTCACAAAATTAATAAACATACCTAGCAGTCCATGATTTTTATTGAAAATACCTAGCAGTCCATGAGTTTTATTGAAAATAAAACCCTACAAACACCAGCACAATGCCCCAGACTCTGGGCGGCTCAGACTAAGCATGTAAAAGGGAGCTTTCAGCAATTTGGCCTCAGATGTGAGACTGGAAAAGATCAGTGGTTTTTCATCAGTAGTGTGAATGTGCTGAATGAGAAGAGTGACTGCAGAGTTTCTCCTGACCCAGCCTAGATCACCCTGCTCTTGACATTCTCAGGATTTCATCATCTATCTGTGGACCCTTGCTGCTCCTAAATGGAGCTCCACCTCTTTCTCCTCTCTTTTCTGCTTCACATGCTGGCAGGGAATGAAGTCTTCAGAGGCAGAAAATGTGCCTAGTGGGGTCAGACCCCCGGGCTGAAAATCATGAGTAAGAAGATTTTATTACCTCCTATATCCTTAAAAGAGACAGAGAGATAAGAACATATTTTTTTTACATTTCTTTGTAGGAAAGCATGTGATTCTGGAGACTGTTATGCCTCATACTAAAGAAATCCAGCTGTTCCTTTATATATGACTGTTTGCCTGCATTAATAAAACTATACACTAAAGCAAGAACAGTTGGCCTCCTGCATACAATTTTTTTTATATTTATTGATATATGTATATAAAACAAAAAGACAATTTGATTAAATCCACATGGCCAGAATGGTAGAAAATGATGGGAAATTAGGCTGTTTTAATGAACAGGGTAGGAATAAGCGCCACTGAGCAGAAGACAAAGATATGTTCAGGTAATTTCACAAAAACCTGATGGCCAGTAGGTGGTACCCTTATTCCAGATAACAAACAGAGCAGGGGGGTGGGGGGGAGAGGCTAGAACCAAAAAGATGATATTTTGCTCAGTGCTGTGAATATTTTCCTCCCCTATTAGCCACTTCAGATGCCATCATACACTCTGTAAAGATCACTGGGCAAGCCTAATGAGAGTTTGGGCAAGGTACCTGTATGTGAACTGTGAAAGGGTCAGATTCTGTCATCAATGGTCTTGTATTGCTGGAATTAGACACTGTAGTTTTCCACACAGAATACTTTAACCACATTGTAATCAAGCTCTTATGCATTTATGAACTTGATAGTCACAATTAGTACATAAACCTCTGACCTGCAGGTTATACCACTGATTAATATAATTAACTCAATAATGCTAAAATATGTCTTAAACTTTTTGTTTAGTTCGTGAGAACATTGCAACTTTTTTTTTTTTTTCCTGAAGCAAGTTTGTTTACCAGTTTAAGCAATTCTTAGACCGTGGAAGGATGTTATGAACAAAATTATCTTACTAAATAACATAGGAAATATTTCTTTATTTAAAGGTCTGTGAAGCTGGAAGAAGTTTCCCAGGGAAGTAGTCAAGTCACCACCTGTGCAGATATTTAAGATGTGTAGGTGCAGCATTTAGGAACATGCTCTTTTTTTTTTTAAAGTACAGACACAACCATCTTCAGTTTGAAATATCAGGCTGAATACCCTTTGGGGAGGAGGTGTGGGAGGAAATTGAGCTAACAGACAAAGCTGTAGGATACATGTCTCTCCATCAGTGCACTTAACACTGAAAGTCTTGTCTGAGCATTTTGATCATCCTCTTCCCATTACATCCTCCTGTGACAGGAGTACCCTGAGAGGTACCACCTACTTTTGGCACTTAACCTAGAATGCAATGAACTGCCCTCTGGAGACCCCCTGTCTCTGCCCTGACTATAGGTGCACCTACACTGACTACCTTAAGCCAGATACCTCTGCCTTTGGTTGCTCCAACACTGATTTCTATTATTGATTTTTATTTTGAGAAATATTTGGCCACCAGTTGTCACTTTGGAAGGCTTTATTACCTAAGATTCCTTACCCTATAGATTAATTCTGGATTTCAGATATCTCCAATACCAAATAATACCTAATAATGCCTGAAATGGTACTGAACATCAATACACCTGAAGATAGCAATTGCAAACAATTACAACATTTACTGTCTCTTATTCCCAGTTATACAACTACAACCAAGTTGAATTCATTTGAAAATGATGAAATGTTACCTTTTCATTTCTTTTTTCCAGTACCTTCTCTTAATTTTCTTAACTTTTGATTTAAACCAGAAGCATTGCAAATATTAGATATTGGGAGTCCAAAACCCTCTGAAATGTTTACACTAATATGAAACAGACATATAAGAAATCTTAATTTAAAAAAGGGACAGTAGGCTCATAACACCCAAAGAGACCAGCTTCAATAGAGAATATCTTCTGGCCCAAACTCAACTTTAGGCCTTTGATGATGCACAAAACTCAGAATTCAGCCTTCACACTGAAAATCTACAATTAATACTAGTAGAGATTTGGCATCTCCAAATCTAGCTTCATTATTTTCTATTCTAGCACTAAACCAAACCAAACACCAAAACAGAAAAAAAAAAAACAACCCAGGAAATATATTTTTTTCTGAATTGTTGGCTTTTTAAAATGACAGCTCTGGGAAAATTATTCATGTGAGCACAAATTTTATTGGTCCTCATTCTTCATCTCTATTTTCTGTATTTTCACCTGCCCTCCTGTATCTCCCTCCAATATCCATCCAATATTGGTCTATGCTATCATACTCTGATATCTCTGTCTCTTCTCACCTCCCAATGGGCTTGGCTGCACTAGAAGCCTTTTTTCCCACCCTTGTAATTTCTTTTTTAAATGCTTTACTAAAGGTCATAAGTTATGTGTCCAACCCTGTATAAAATGGAAAGGAATTGATGTAGTTTTATCCTTTCCAGCCTTCGAATTCCTCTCATACTATAACAAAATTTTTCCAATACCATTATTTCAAAAGCTGAAAGCTCCTTTTCATCTTGCAAACAAAAAATAACAAATGGTTTTGTTATTTTACAAAACCATGCAGCTCCAAATGTCCTTTGCAATCTTAAAAAAAAAAAAAAAAAATCAGTGATTGTGGAAATTACATTAGAAAATTATACAAGACAATTCCAATAGAATTCTGTTTTCTATCCCTCGGTTTAAAACTATTCTAAAAAAACACTCCTCTTTTTTCATTCCCACAACATTCCTTCCACAGTGCCCTGAATTTGCATGCTCTTGCTGTGAAACTTGTTTACTGGCAATGAAGTCTGCCTCCACAGTTGTCTCCTGATTGAACCCTTTGGTGCCTTGGGTGAAGCAGGAGCCTTCACACAGCAGTGGAAACTGTGAGATATGCTGAAGGTAGACATCTAAACACTGGGATAACTCTGAGGTCCTGCAGTACTGCCAGTGCCTGTTCCCCACAACCTCATGCATTTTATTGACATTTATCAATGACATGCCATGCACATTTAATTACATTTATGCTGTTATCATGTATTGAAAATATGCATAAGCTTAGGAATTTTGGAAAAGAATTGACGGACATATCAGCTCTAATTTGGAGACTTTTTTAATACAACCAGAAGATTATTCCTAGGTTTTCTGGTTTTAGCTTTCTTTTAATTTCTTTATTACTCATTATGCTCCTGGTTTATATTCAGTTGCCTTTACCAGTCTGCTAGCAAGAGCATTCACCTCTTTGGCTACGAAGACTTAAAATACATATCTGTTATTCAAATAAGTCTTATTTATGGATTTTAAGCAGAAGTTAAATCAGTATGACTTTACAGTGTTGAAAATCTTTATATATTTTACAATACTCAGCAAAAATGTAAAAGGAATTATTAAATAAATTTCAGAGAATTTATTTACAGGAATTGATTTTTAAGTTAGATAATCTAATAGGCAATGATTATATTGAGAGGGCTTGTCTTATGGCCATGAGATTATATTTTACATAAAATTAAGCCAAAGAACTAAAATCAGAACAACAGATTTGCAGCCAAACAATGAGAACACATTGAGGTCTGGGCCCAGCTTGTGGCTCTGAAATAATTTTAATTTATGGTCTTGGTTACTCAGTATTTTTCTCCTTTATTTCATCTTCTTGGATTAATTAATTTTTATTTCTCTCCCTTAATTTGTCCTTTCAAAGTCTTTAGATCTGAGACAATAAGAAGATTATTGTATGTGCTAATACAGACACTAAAGAAAAGGGTTTAGAAATATCTCTGTGTCTGCAAACAGCTGCTCAGTCATTAACTACACAGTGTCTTCTTTCCATCTAACTGAATTGTGTTAGCTCCAGTCCCTCAACTATGCCAGTACAAATGCAAATATGGCCCAATGGTGACTGAACTAACATCACAGTTTTTGTTTCCTTCTTGATTATAATCCGTATTATATTTCTCTATTTGATTCACTATCTGATTCACTGGGTACTTGTAACAGCATAGTTCATGGAGTGGGTGGAAAGGCAGGACAGAAGAGGAGCAGCACCACTAAACCCCTATTTTCAGTGCAGGGGATATAATGGTGAATAAATTTTAATTAAATTCTGCAGAACTCTGAACACAATTTCTTTAGAAACTTCAATACCAATAGTGCTTGGTTTTCATGGCAATTGACTCAAAATGCCTTTACTAAGACTAGTTGAATTATCAGAAATAATTTCTAAATTAGGATGTGATCAAACTTCTTGAAATGAAGATGTGCAATCCTTTTGATTTCAGTGGTCTTTGGATTTTTTGGAATATTTTTAGTTACAGAATATTTTGGGATGGGAACACTAGAAACATCCGAGTCATCCTTTGCTTTGGTACCAGCTTGTCCACTTGGGACATCTGATTCCTTTCCAGTTACTATGGAATTTCTATCTTCAGCCTCAATAAATACTTTTAGCTAAGACAATTTCCCTGCTTTATCTGATTAGATGGTATGCAGGGTGCCACCCTGGACTCTCACTGCCAAAGCATGGTAGGGCATTCCAAAAGAAAGTGTTGCAGGGCTCAGAAATTTAGTCCCACTTCTTGTTGTATCCTTTCTTTTATAGTAGTAAAAAAGAGAGAAAAAAAAAAAAGTTAAATTTACCTGATGAATTGTTTCTTACAAATAGTACCCATCCTGTCTAAAAATAAAATTAAAATTAAAAAAAAAAACCTCAAAAAGAAGCTATTAGGATGTCCTCATTTGAATTCCAGTACAGTTGAAAAACGAAAAAAAAAAGCCAAACACAAAATATCACCTTGGGTTCATAACAGAAAATGATTGCTTAGACACTAGAGAAAACTAAAAAAAGCAGCTGAATTAGCATTTAGGAATACATATTAGCTCTGTTCTGAGGTGCTATATGGGGAAAAATATCTGTTTTCCAACAAAAGAGATTGAAAAGAAACAATTTTTCTGAAGGCTATAAATATTTTTCTGTTTCTTTGTGTCTCTCACATTTTTGTCTGAAAACTGCAGTGAACTGAAGAAAACAGTAAGAGTAGAAATAATTCCTGATTTTCAAATTTTATGTCATTAAAGACTGAAACCTGCAAACTGAGTCTGCTAATGCAATTGCATGAAACACTTAAGCTACTGTGAATGCAGTATTTTAGAACAGTGGGACAAGCAGGAGAAGCTCCCACAAGAGTTCTAATACATGCACACCCCATTTATGAAATTATTAATTTTATCCTTTGGATTTTACAGTGTTTTGGAAGAAAGGTACTTTTCTATAGCTCATGCTGAGGTAAGGAAAGAGGAAAGAGGCCCTCTGTTCCAAGTTCCTGAGATTCAAAAGCTCAAATTCTTGGGGAATCTGCTGTAGCACTCCCTTTTGTGAGAGAGAAGGAACCTTAAACTGCTGACTTCTTACTCAAAGTTTAATTAAAGATCCTTTTACCCTTAAAAGACTTTTGAGGCTATTTTAATAATCTTGGTCTATTTAATTACTATATTAAATTGAAGGAGAGAAAATAAAGAAGGAAAAAACCCAACCAAACTTTTGCTTTTTCATTAGTATTGAAAGTGCTTATTCACAGCAGTGTAATTCAGATAAGCATCTGGCTCACAAACTATGCTGGCACAGACAAAGGTTTGTTTTCTTTTTTCAGAACTAGGAATTTTTCCAAGATGTCCTGACTACTGGGAGCAGAACGTCTGACCAAAGTATGCTCACCAGATGGTAGATGTTTCCATGTGGGTAAATATTAAAAAAGTTCTAAATCTATGCAAACTGTGAAACAAGGGTGGGAAAAGTTTGATCTTGTTTTTCAGTTTTAGCTGCCTCTGCAACTCATAAACACAAGAGAAAAAAAAAACCTCAAACTGCAAAACAAAGCTAATTTGAGTGGAAAAAAATGATCAGTATCTTGTAATTTTTACTGTATATGAGCTATCTTTAATGACTAATTTCAGAAACTTTAGGGCTGACATCTTTCTTTTAATTTTTTTTCTTTTATTTCCTTAACTTCTTTATTACTTTGCTATTAGAAAAACCAAAAAACCAACAACCAAAAAAAACCCTTGCTGCTCCAAAATGTAGTAGCTCCACTAAAAATGTAAAGCAAAATAGTTTTTATAGGGAAGGATATGTGGGAGAAATAAACCCCAAAAAGTCTGTTTTTAAGGGCCAGCTGAAGGTTTAATTCAATCAGCTCCTTGCCTACTGGGCAGGAGCAGAGGGCAGCGTGGGGCACTGCCTCTGGCATGCCAGGTTCTCATCCTCTTGGAATGGTTAAAATACTAATAGCAAAGACACTGCATTGAGCATTTCTTCTGGCTGCACTGTGGGTGTGGAACTTGAAGCAAAGCGAGGAGAGGGGAATACCACAAGAGCTGGCTGGCGGTAGGGTTTAAACCGCTCCAGCTGTCGGCTGGCTGGATGCGAGGCACAGGCCCATGGTGCAATAATGCATGCCCAAGCAGTCCTCTAGGTGATGTAGCGTGCCAGGTTTGGCTCCAGCACCCAGTCTCAGCAGGAACACAGACCTCTCTAACTTAAACAGCTGCAAAAATGTTTGCTGGGTTAATAATTTGTCCCAGATTTAAAACCACATAGACAGCTAGAGGGTGCATTTGACACCACACGGTGTAGCTCAAGGAGAAAGCAAGCTGGCTTACACGGAAAAAGATTTATAGCTGAAGTGGAATAGCAAAGAAGTGCAAAGTTATTAGAAAATTTCCAACTAAGTGCAGTGAACTTCAGATTCCATATCCACAGAGACACATGAAACAGAAGAAATGTCCCAGTCAAAAGGCAGGGCAGCAGAGGCAAATGTTCTTTCTTGTTCTTGTAGTGAACTTTAAATAGCTCAGTCAGCTTCTAACTCTCTCTGATGCTCCCCTCTCTACCAGAAACCTATTGCTTACAATGCCTTTCCATTTATTTGTGTTTTCACTGTGCCTTCAGTGAGCACAGTGCTCATGAGCATGTGCCTTCAATGAGCAAGTGAGTAGTGAAATGGGGATGTGAAGGTGATGCAGAAATGCAATCATTTTCACTCTTGAAGAAAGGTATGTCTATGAAGATAAATAAATAAAAGCAAATATTATCCAAAAATTATCAAAACAAAGAGAAACATTAACCAGAATTTTACAATATTTTTGCTTTAGGAAAGTAAGATAAATGCTCAATATTTAATAAGTATAAATAGATAAATGTTGATTAACTAATTGCATACAATCCTAGTGGGGATCTGACCATAAATCAGAACTAAAGAAATGCAATGCCTTGATGCTGGCAGAAGAAAGGAATGTTTGGGAAAGGGAATTTTTTCCAGTCATATGGTCTTAAATGGGAAATTTTTTATCACAGGTTTCTGAAAAAATGATATTCTATGTTTCTTTGGAACAGATAAATGCTTAAATATACTTTTATGGCTTAGATACCTTTTATCAAATATGATATTAAGAAAACAGTTTATTTCAGTTTCATACCAGATTAAACATATGACTCCTATTCCCTTGATCTATAATTTTTATGCTAAAGCCATTGAAAAAAACCAAATATATTTCTTCAGTTTAAAACAGAAAAAAATGAGCTTTCAAATACCAAAACAATAAATGTAATCAATAGTTTGTGGCCAGGGTAAATATATTAATTATAATCAATACTCAAGAAAAGAAGCATCTGTTTACAAAACAACTTGGCAAGTGATATAACCCAAGAGATTATATGCTATGAAATTGGCTTTAGATCAGAAGAAAGAGTGATTAACAATATAAAAGTTAATATCCAAATTATATCTAAAACAGTGGTTTCTCTCCTAAGCGAGAACGTTTAAAGTCTTTGGTACAGAAGACAGTAGATGTGGGGGATTGCAATATTTTTATTAATGAATTTATGTATGCAAATGCCACACTTACTTACCTAAAACTCCTTTCCTGACTTGTTTATTTGTTTGTTTTTCTGTGAGGAGCAGTTATCACAAATATGCTTGAGTAAACATATTTTCTACTTTGAATAAATATATTGCATATCAAACTATGAATGCAATATGTTGAACAAAACAAAATCTTGCGCAACAGAAAAGAAAGGCTTACAAACACTCCAATCAAATATGATCGAATGAAATGCAATTGAAAAAATCCCAAAAAAACCCAGAAAAAAAGGAGATTTAGTGACAACAAGAAAATGGGCTGGGAGGAAATTAGGTGCAGCGCAAAGGACCAAAACATGCCAAAAGTAACCTCACAACTGTTGCAAAAGCACGGGAAAAAGTCAAGGAGGAAGACACAACTTGGAGGGGAAGATATCAGGGACATGGCATGGATACTTAAAACAAACAAACAAACAAACAAAAAATCACCAAAATGAAGGCCATCAAAAGGCATGGCATGCCATCAAGTGCAGGGACATGGACCAAAACTTGCCAAAATTGATCCCTATTAAAATCCTGCGCATCAGAAAAGAAAGGCTTACAAACACTCTGGAAAGGAGACATGATCAAATGAAATGCAATTGAAAAAAACCCAAAAAACCAGAAAATCGGGAGATTTAGTGACTGCAAGAAAATGGTCTGGGAGGAAATCAGGTGCAGAGCAAAGCACCAAAACATGCCAAAAGTAACCTCACAACTGTTGCAAAAGCAGGGGAAAAAGTCAAGGAGGAAGACACAACTTGCAGGGGAAGACATCAGGGACATGGCATGTATACTTAAAAAAAAAACCAAAAAAAAACCAACAAAAAATGAGAAAAAAATCCTTCCCAAAGTCAAAGCCATCAAAAGGCATGGCATGCCATCAAGTGCAGGGACATGGACCAAAGCTTGCCAGAACTGATCCCCATTAAAATACTGAGCATCAGAAAAGAAGGACTTACAAACACTCTAGAAAGTAGATACCATCAAAGGAAAAGCAATTCAAGGAAAAAAAATTGGAAAATTTAGTGACTACAGGAAAATGGACAGGGATTACATCAGGTGCAGTGCAAAAAATCAAAACTTGCCAAAAGTAACCTCACAACTGTTGCAAAAACAGCAGAAAGTACCAAAAATATCTTCACCAAAGTGAAACCCATCATGGACATGGACCTTTGAAAAAATTTGTTGGCCATGTTGTGTCATTTTTTCCCCAAATTTTAAGAATTTCTGTAAAAACTAAAACTACAACTACCCCTTTCCAAAAGAATACTATGAGTGTACAGATGGGAGTGAGTTGAGTAGGACCTCTTGATGATTTTAATATGCAATTTTGAGTGAGAGAAGAGAGGAAACATACAGAAGAAACTGTATATTTGAAAGGTAGCAGACAACCACTAGAGAGAAGACCTGTTTGGGATTTTTTTTTTCTTTTTTCCTGCCTTGAAAGTTGCTATTCAGCTATTTGGAAGAGAGAAACCTGGCTCATTTTGCAAATGCAAAGCCAGGTTTCTGCCAGGAACCATTTGCAGGAGTGATTAACAAAAACTGTTTGCTTTATGGGATTTCCATGGAGGTAAAACGGTATGCATATAATTTTGACACAATCAGATAATGCACTCTTAGAATTAGATGGCAAAAAAAAAAGAAAAAGAATTAGTAGGTCTCTTTTAAAAGGGTGTCTCATTAGAGCATGCTAATTGTCTTCTCAGCAGATGTGGCATTTAAATGTAGTGAGCAATGGCCAAAAGCAGGAAGTAATTCTGAGAAATAAATGGCAGTAACCATCCCAGTTTCCTGAACGGAGGTGAAAGTGGTTTGGCAATATTCACACAAGATGATGTTCATTTATGCAGTATTGAAATTAAAAAGAGAAGAAAGGAGTGGCTGTGTGTGCTGGTGAAAATGTAACATGAAAATAGAATAGATTCTAAAGTTGCAAATGAACTGAACCCAGGTGGCACGAGCGCACTGCAAGAGACATTCGGCAGCAGCAAAGGCTGGTGTAAGGGTTTAACTTACACCTTTATATCTCTGCTCTTAGTGGCGCATGATATACTAAAGAAAAAAAAGCCAGAATACTTTAAATTTTTGCTCCAGAATTCAGTCTGGCAACAGTAAAACCAACATTAACGGGTAAATAGCAATAAAGAAGAAAGGCAGCTATTTCATAGTCTGAACAGAGGAAATGAACATCAGCTTTTGATGTTCAGCTTTACTTGTTAAATGTGAAATTCTTACCTAAGCCCAGCCAAGGGTTGACAAAGGGTTTAATCAGCAATATAATCCTACTTAAAGTACTTTCAAGTTCTACGTGGAATTTTAAGAACCTTTTTACAACTATCAGAGCAAAGTGGAATTTTATTTGAGAACCGTATTAGGTAGCATGACAGTTAAAAAACATCTATAAATGTGGCTGAAAAATAGTTGAATATCTGCCCAGCTGCCAATTCCATTTCATGGCAATTTAACAGCAGACTACTATTATGGATATGGTATTGAAATTATTCTTTCTATGTATTTAATTTCATTGTTAAACTTACATGCAATAAATAATTCTTTGGATTGAGGTGGAGATATATATTCCATTTTTTGAAGCTCAAAAAATTATTCTCATTGCAAGATAGTATTTATGAGGAAGACACTGAACATCCCTTCTGGGAAGAATGGTGTTGCTGATAGGAAATTACCCGTAAAAGTTACTATAAATCATGTAGTTTTATATAGATTTATGCGTATTATATGTATTCATACAAAAATAGATCTATATCTTTAATTATCTAGGAGATGAATGTGCAGGACAAACCTCTTGCATGGCCTCCCATCATCATGAAGGACTCGAGCAGAAGGACTCAGATCTTAGACAAGTGTCGTACAGACTCTGGACATGGTCCCATTTCTCTTCTTTTACAGCAAAAACAGCAATGTAGCCTTCCTTTACATGCCTGACTGTTCTGCCAAAGGGCAAGCATACCTAAGTGACACAGTATGTATTTGCTGTGGCAAAACTAGTAAAAGAGGCAAGATATTGGAAAATGCCATCTGAAGATACCAAAATACACCCATATGGAGAATATCTTCATTTCAGTCTTCCAGGGTGGCTAAAACTAAAATAAAGACGATAAGACAAATATTTCTGTATGTGTACATATATAATTATTTTGCAAAACCACCCTTTCAGTTTTCTATGATATATAGGTCAACACAGTTTTGATTAAAGGGAGTATAAATTTAATAATTTTTGTCTTCAAGGACTAAGGATTGAAAAACAAAAATTAAGCCCCTTATTTTGCTTTATCTGAAAAGCTTATGGAGTGGTGGAGATGCTCTAATTAATTTGTCTTTGTATATAGCATATGACATAAAAATCATCTGTTTTCATTATGATACATGTGTATTTTCCACTTGTTTTTACAAAATGTTATACTTTACCATTTGAGGGTATGACACTGCTAGAGCTCATGACACATGATCTGCATTACAGCTCATAATTTAATACTTATTTAAATGTAGTCTAACAGAATTGCAAATTTAACTAGAGAGCAGTAAGAACTATCATTTCCATCAGATTGCCTGAAATGCTTCACAATGAAAACTGATGTCATCTGCAGTTTTTAAGATAGTTAGATATTGGGTTTGTTGCTTTAATAAGTTTCCAGAATGAAATCTTCTCTAAGGTGTCATAGTTTCCTCTTTATTTAACTTGTAGAAATTCAATAATGAACAGGTTTCCAATGTCCTTTTATAAAAGCGAAAACATTAGTGTCTTACATAGGAGAATACTGACCAGACAGTAAAACAGAGCACCAGAGCACCATATCAGATTGATCTAAAAAATATTACATTTGTATAGAATCTTAGTGAATTACCCATATCATAGTAGTTATCTTAAATATTCTAAAACTGGTGGTCCTGAAAATTGCCATGTCTGGATTTGTTTATTCTCCAGTAAGGGCTCATTTCTTCTTTTAATTTGAAGTGAAAAATATTTTACTTCCCAAGAATTCCCTATGTTATACAATCAGCAATCCCAAAAGGTGTTAGTAGGAACAATACATGTAGTTAAGTTCAGAACAGATGCATCACTGTCCGGACCACAGTGCAATATTTTCAGTATTTGTGGGAAGTGTCAGTCTCACTTCAGTGCCTGGTAATGTTATGATGATTATTCAGGTGAAAAACACCCAAAAGATGACTCAGTCATTGGACACAGCCACTACAGCTTCATGAGAGGGAAGTCCAGGTTAACAAACCTGATTTCCCTTTATGACAAGGTAACCCATCTAGTTCATCAAGGGAAGGTGGTTGATGTGATCTTGGATTTCAGCTAAGTTTTGATAGTGTCTCTCACAGGATTCTTCTGGAAAATAATCCAACACACAGCTGGATAAACACATCATGTGATGTGATGGGATAGCAACTGGCTCACAAAGAGTTATAATGAAAGGGGTGACATTGGACTCGGGTGACATTGGACTCGGGTCCTGTCGTTTAGTGGGGTTCCACAGGGCTCCGTTCTCAATCTTGTGTTCTTCAACATCTTCAGAAACGACTCAAAATGCAGGACTGGAAGGGATACCAAGTGAGTTTGCAATTGATGCAGAACTGGGAGGATGTGTTAACTCCCAGAACGGCCCTGCAGAGAGATCTCAAAAAGTTAGAGAGGTGGGCAGTGACTGACCAAATGGGGTTCAACAAGGGCAAGTGCAGGATTCTGCACCTGGGATGGGGCAGCCCTGGATATATGGACAGACTGGAGAATGAGATGCTGCAAAGAAGAGCTGTGGAAAGGGACCTGGGGTTTACAGTTGATAGCAAGTTGAACACAAGTCAGCAGTGCCCTGACAGCCAGAAGGGCCAACCCTGCCCTGGGGGATATCAGGGACATCATCACCAGCTGGGCAAGGGAGTGGGTCCCACTCTGCTCTGCGCTGGGGCTGCCTCACCTTGAGTGCTGGGCCAGTTTTGGGTGCCACAAAAAGATATTTTATGGCTTCTTTTTTTTTTTTTCCCTTCCAGAATCTGGTAACCATTTTTTTGTGAATATGATGGATAAGATATGTGTTCAGTGAAGGAGAAGCTGGATGCCCTACAGTGAGTGCTCAAAACGTTAGCTTTTATAACTGAATTCTAGGATTTGCTGGAATAAATGTATTAATTATTTCTTCAAAGCCAGGTCAAATTCAACAGTAAGAATGGTGCATGCCTCTCATTCCTAGCACTTACTAGTATTCAAAGCCAAGGAAAGCTTTCTCTGAGGGCATTTTTGGGTGTGATCTCCTAAAAGTGGTAAAAACCAGATGAGAGATCTTGCTGCTAAGCCATTGTGCCAAAGATGAGATCCATTACAAGTGTTATTTTGAAAAGAAGAGCAGTTTTGTTCAGCTTGTAATTAAAAAATACCATTTAGATTGCTTAGGCTTATGTTGAGAACATTTAATTTGTACTAGCCATTCACATTGTCTATGGTTTTGATTGCAAGAATATTTGAAATCTTGGGATTGAGTGTATTTTCTAATTTAGAAAACTGCTTCAGACATATTGCATTTCTGAATAAAAGTAAAGATTCCTGCTTAACCTAGTAATGTTTGTTTTGGCCCTAATAGTTAGGGATCAAGGAAAATTAATGAATTACATGTTAATGATCAAGTGGATACAGAGGAGAGCTACGAAAATGATTGGAGGGCTGGAGCACTTCTACTATGAGTAAAGGCTCAGAGTTGGGGTTGTTCAGCTGCAGAACAGAAGGCTCTGTGGAGATCTTATAGCACCTAAAGAGACCCCACAAGAGAGCTGGAAAAGGACTTTTTACCACGGCATGTAGTGGCAGGACAAGGGGGAATGGCTTGAAGCTGGAAGTAGGTTTAGAATAGATATTGGGAAGAAATTCTTTATTGTGGTAACAGCAAGGCACTGGAACAGGTTGTCCAGAGGAGTTGTGAATGCCCCATCCCTGGAGGTATTCAATACTGGTCTGGATGTGGCTCTGTGTGACCTGATCCAGTGGAAGAAATCTCTGTCCATGGCAGGGGGGTTGGAACTAGATGATCTTTAAGGTCCTTTTAAACCCAAACCATTCTGTGATTCTATAGAAGACTGACAGCTTACTTAAAAAAAAATGGGGATTGACTAATAACTAATTACCAGCTAATTATTTTTGAAATGTGGAATATCAATATTAAAAAGTCCTTCATAAGTATTTATAATAATTTAAAATTAGTATGTATTTCCCTTTTTTTAAAGAGAGCTTTAATTTTCCTTTTCCAGTTGAACACGTATGACACTTTAAATTTATTTTATTGAAGATATGTATGTAAAAAACTAGAGATTTAGGTATACATTATGGAACAAAGAAGCAAAGACTTTCTTTGAGAAAAAGATCTTTTTCTGAATTAGATAGAAGCATATATCAGAAGATTTATTTGACAATATACCTTACCTCTGTATTGGACGATTTGCCAAAGCTAGACTCCAGATTTATGAACCAGGAAAATCAATTGCATTGATGTTTTGTGTAGATTTTAAAAATAATTTATCCTTCTGAAATAGACATCTTAGGTTTGTATGTACTCATCCAGTAGCTAGTTCAGTCTTTGTCAGTGCAAGCATGAAATTCTTGAAATTTAATTCTTGCCTTCCAGGTTTAACTAAACCCCCTAAATGCAATCAGATGATAAGCACAGCTTTCATGAGATTGACAGTAGAATGTTCATCTCTGTCACACTTGCAACTCATGTATTTCTTAGTGTGTCTACTGAGACAATCTAGGGAATTTCTTAGAGGAATAAAACCCCATAGATTCTCTAAATCTAAATCTATGCATATAGTGTAAATCATATGCTATATAGATTCCCTGTGTGATCCACTGGAAGCCCAGAGCTAACACTGAAGTCATATGGACTGGAGGAACCTTTCTGCTTATTGTCTAAAGCCAGGCAAAATATATTTATAGGAAATAACCAGAGGCAGTGGGAAGATGTCTACGATACTAATACAATCAGAATTAAAAAATTTAAAAAAAACCCCAAACACCCAAAACCCTCCTAATTAAGAAACATATTAATTTCTCATTGTATTAGGATTCTTAATTTTGTTTCTCTTCTGTTGACTACAGATCATCCAGGACAGACTGGAGATTACATTCACCCCCAACTGATTAACCCAGCACATTTTGCATTTGTATCATGCATGGGCAGGTAGATATGGAAGGTATGACAACCCTTGGAAACCATGCTGTAGTATTCAGCTGTCTGCAAATTTCTCAGAGGGAGTTCTCCATATCGTGAAGGAACAAAACATGTTGAAGCTGAGATCTGTTGAGATGCCTCTCTAAGAGACATATGCTGCTCTTGAGGTACCTGGGTTTGATACTGACATTGGTAGTCAAGCAGAAGGCTTGCTTGGTGTGAGGCAATTTGAACAAGTAAGGAGAATAAATTGGTCCCTTACGTAATATAGAATCCAAGTAGTGCTCATTTCAGTGAAAGGAGCCAGGAAAAAGAACAAAGGATATTTGTTGAGACAGAAAAACAGATGCAATTATCTATTTTTTACATAATTGTCATGTCAGATTTATAATTTTATACATTCCCTTTTGACAAGAAGTTGCAATGACTAGCCACATTATTTTCTTACAGTGCTCAGAAGTAAGCTGCCAGTTTCAGGACAGATCTTGTCACAACTGCCTGGAAAAGAAACACATTACCAACTACAGTACAAATGCATACTACCATAGGATTTAAAATTTTTATGTGCATAAGGTGCAACCCAATTTCTTTTCACAACATAATGGGCATAGATTTAAACCTTTTGGCAGTTCTAAGACAGATTTTTTTTTTGTTCTGTATAGTCCACAAGATCTCTCTTACAGAGAAATAATAATAAAAAAAGGGTTTAAAGATCTCAAGAGAGGTTTGAGAACCTTTTGTTTTCTATAAAATTCGAAATTTTCAACAAATAAATGTTTGTATATTGCCTGACCAAACTGGTAAAAAATAAATTGCTTTACTTGTTTTGTGATTTCCCCAGATATTCTGTGTCTCTAGTGCAGAGCTGAAGTGTTTGTTTTTCTGGGGAGTGGCACCAGTTGTGACCCAGTTGATTGTATGCACCCTGTACCTTCTCAGGTCGCTCACTCTATTGATTTGGTGTTTGAGAAGTCCAGACGCTAATGCTCCTAATGATCAGCCATTCTTTTTGACTTTTAGTAACAAGTATTCTCATGCAGTTAATATCAAACAGAACTTTGTGCTCTACATCTGTTATTTCAAAATTCCCATTTTTGAACTCCCCTAGTCTCAAGTAAGTTGTACATTGTCTTCCTTTTTTACTGCCTACAATCTTTTCACCTACTTCCAGGGCCCCGTGATGTAAAATGTCATTTTGCCGATCTTCAGTTCCAGTGACAACTTTAATTTTACTGATTTTAATGGGCTTTTCAAATACAATCCCATAGAAGTCTCCAGTAGAAGGAGCTTTGCCCCAGAAGTACTCATCAATGCTGCTGTAAGCCTTGCTTGCCTCATAGTTTTCAAATACATTCATATTGGTGTGCAAGTTTGCAGGTGGGTTGTCTGGGATATCAAAGGATTCCTCTTCAAAATCATCATCCTTTAACTTATTTTCAGCTCCTTTGTAAGATGAGTAGTATCCCATGTGCTGGAAGAGAGATGGCTTAAAACGTATCACTTCCTTTTGAGCTAACAGCCCACGAAAGTGGATGAGCAACCAATCGCAAGGCATTTCTTGGTAAAACATCAATAGAAAATGGGCCAGGCGTGGTAGGTCATGGGAATGGTAAAGCTTTCCAATGTACCCCAGCTTGGAGAATTCCAATGTCACCCAGTAGGATCCTTCTCGTGAGGTAATTACTTTCTTAACAGCAGTCAAAAAATTCTTTGAGCAGCGAACATCATCCTCCAGCATCACATAATAGTCAGAAAGATTAGCACAAAAGTTTAGAAGGAAAGCATAATCTACATTTTGTTTTGATCGGAACTTCACGCGGTCCTCGGGGTCATTGTAATTTCTCTTAAGGCCATCCAGTACAGGATAGTAATCCTCAGGGACGTGAATAACTATTAATCTGCCCGCAATTATGTGATGCGCAAATTTCTGTGAAATATCCTGGACCATGCCTTCACACCAGGCTGAGTCAAAATCTGCCAGCTGTACTACCACTGCAATTTCTTTGAGTTCCTCATAGCTTGACTGCTCAAATATGGACTTGATGGTCTCAAGCAAGTAGTTTCCCTTTCTCCGTTTTACAGAGGATAGTCCAATTGTAAGATACCCTGTACAAAAGACAGTTCAAACAGAAACTGAGAATCTGATATTGGAAGCAATTTTATCACAAAGATATTCTCCAGAGCTGTGTTTATATTAAATAAACCTTGTGAATGGTGAAGACTGAGAAATTTGGTATGTGAGTTTATGGAGCTGCATGCGACAAAGGACATTTATTGCCTTTTCATTAGGAGGTGTGATATTGCGAGCATAATGGACATATGGAGACTATTGTGTTAAACATTCACTTGTTTACAGCCAGGAGTAGCACTCTGGGGACAAATGCCAAAGCAGTGTGTATGTTTATGTCTTGTAGACAAAACCACATATGCAATGATAAGGCTGTAAATCTGCCAAAAGAAAGGGGATTGTGAGGGGATTATTCACACCATATTTGGAAAGCAAGGAACTACCAAATGCAGCATTTCTATCATTTTAAGCCCTCTAAAAGTCTAGTTACGTCTCTGCATAACTTTACAGTTTTATGAATTTTGCATGGGTAGTGATTTCTCAGTGTGTTCATTTTTAGGTGAATTTGTCTAGTTTTTCCTTGCTGGTAGTTTTTCTTCTAACCCTTTTTCAGGAGTCATCAAGCATTTTAAAGGGAACACCGTTCAATTTAGACATTATTTTAAAGTAGAACTTCTCTCCTTGCTTGTACAAATATTTTTTAATGCTGTTATGTTCTTTCTAGACAGAGATATATCTTATAAAACATGAAATTTCATTTCTGCTGTTTTGTAGTCACTGTCATTGTATTCTTACCAGCATTCCAAATCAGAATTTTTTTCAGATGTTTGCTCATATACCTCTATTTTTGTAGCTTCTGATGAAAAAATGTTAAGACTGTGTAATTGACAATGTGTACCTAAGTTGAACCTACCCCAACTTTCTTAAAATGTAGTCATTTGTAAAAGACTGCTCTGATAGTGATTCAGGGTTTCCCTTGAGGCTTAAGTCTGCTCAAATGAAGTGGTACAGTGAAGCACAACCCCCAGAAGTAATTTACACTGCATACAGAGCCATTAGATATTTCAAATCTAATTTGAACAGACTTATAGCTTTCTGCAACTCACGTACTATTTTATTTTACCTTCTGGGCTTGGACTTCAGGGTTTTGTTTATGTATGTGAAATGGTTGATTTGGAATCCAAAGGACACCTAGGTATGGCCATATTTCACTTTTAGAGGAAAGTCTTGAACCATGTGTGAAGAATAACTAAATAGTCCATCTGCAGATGGCTGTGAGAGGAATCCTCCTTTACTGTCCTGATAAGAGCACAATTCTCCTTTTTAGCCCAGCTAAAGGAGCAAGGAGGTCCATTTGCAGCTACTGGGCTGGCAGGGTAATGGACCTGAGGGGTGCATCTGTGTTATGCCAAGCATACTTAAGATTGGGTTTACCAATTATACAGAGATGGTCTCAGAGGGTGGTTGCAGAACACCACCAGCATGTGCCTTGCTTCTGCTTCCTAAATCACCTTCCTCTTGCCCAAGAGGAGATCCATGGAATTATGCTCCCACAGACCATCCGGAGGCTGCCTGCAGGGCATCTACAAGTCAGGCAGAAGGTAATCAGGCTGCTAGGTCTGGACTAGAGGCCACACAAGAATGGCCACTAACTCTCTTGAGACTGTCACTGCTTAACTCAGCCCCTCTTGCATAGAAATACCACAGGGACTATATGGATTTCACACCTTTTTAGATTGCCTCATTTTACAATATTCAAATTGCAGTTACTTACTTTTCCTTGGCAAAGGTGTTCCAGCTAGGTAGCGATAGGAAATGTTTATAGATCCTGAGAAATTAGACAAATCTTTAAAACTGTGAACATAACGCTCTGGGTTGAGCTGGTGTGTGGCTGTCTCTCTGATTAATTGCTTGTCCCCTTCCTATTAGCAGGAAAACAAAAATAACAAAAAAAGGGAGAGAGAGAGAGAAACACATTTGTGAATGTCAGTTAGAGAGGAAACATGGACAGGAAGGTTTCCAAGAATAACATTTTTCAGTTTCAGCTTTCATGAAAGCATGTAGATGTCACCTCATTTAAAACAAAAACAAACAAGCAAACAAAAACCCCGCAAACGAACAGACATTGCTGAATATCATACATTTTGACTACAGAAAATCTACCATAAACCTTCAGATTACAATAAAAGAAAAAGAAAAAAAAATACTTTGCATAAAACTCTGGAAAGGTAGCAAATATTAAATTACTGGCCAAAAAATGCTGTGGTATTCAAAAGAAGGATAAGAAAATATCACTCAGCAACAGATAGGATAACTTTCACAGATGTAAAAAAAAAGAAGATTTTTAAAAAATGTTTCTGTGATTAAAAAATATACCAAAACTGCTGCAAAGGAAAGACAAATCTAGATCCTGGTATCTGGCTCATTTTGAGAATTTTTCTCATTTTTCTGAGAAGCTTTGACTCAGATTTGCGATAAGAAGAAAGGCATGTGATCATGCAGACAGTAAAAGTTTCTTTGAATTTGGAGAACATTTTTGATGGCATAGTCAAAATGTACATTTATCACCACACCTCCTCTTCATTCCTCCTTCTTCAGTCCTCTTCCAAGAGGCTTCCCTAGTGATGGTAAAGGCACAGAAGGGAAAGAGTGGCTTCATCAGTAGTGCCCTACCCATAATGTCACTTGGGCCTCAGGGAAAGTCTGCTCCTCAGTCCTTAAGAAAAGAGAAAATATCTAACAGCTCCTGAAGACTGTATTTAAATGTAGGAATGCTTATTTAATTTATGTGGTTTGATTTTAGTCTGATGACAGGCACGTGAATGAATGAGTTTGTTTCTTCTGATGTATGCAATATGTTAATGCACTAAAACTTTGGGATCTGTCATTAAATGAGAGCATTGTGCAGTAATAGTACTGCTGCTAACTGAAACAACCACAGAAACAGTAAACAGTGCTCATATTTAATGGCATAAATATTAAAAAATGTGTCAAAGCTATATTTTATAGCACAAATAAATCTTTCTGTAAACTGATCTTACATTCATTTATAGTTCATTGTTTTTCTTGCACAGAAGTAGTAAAAAAATCCACTTCTGAGCTTAGTAAAGATCTTTGGCAGACATCCAGGGGCATCTACCTGCACCGTTATGCTCTCTTGATCTTCAGTGTCTCTTAAGTAATTTCTCTCAAGTGCTTATGTACCACTTTGCATTTGCTCATAAATTATGAGAGGAAATTTGATGATCAAGTTCAAGATTAAAATGTAACTCGATGATCTTGAAAGAAAATACACCAAAACTTGAGGAGATTTTCCATTAAAAATGTCAGGTGGAAAAGAAAAAAGGCTGGTCCAAAAACTTTCTTTTTTCAAAACCTTTCTTTAATATCTGAGAAGCAAACAAAACATTGTGTCATGGGTTCCAGAATGGAGCACCGAAATTCCTTGTTTCATAAGGTCTTGGAATGGAAGCTTATTCTGCTGGCTGAGGTTTTGCTACATAAAATTTTTAGAAATAGACAATGTCAGAAGAAAATGTTTTGATTTTAACAAGCAAAATATCTGAACTGACCACAAAAATTTTCCTTTTTTGCCCCCTCTTTAATAAATGGCTTTTGTGGCTAACATTTCCTTTTAATAGCTGCTCTTTCATTCTTTTGTTGAATGATGGGCAAAACAGATATCTGGATTTTTTTCAAAAGATTAAAATCTGTTTCTTCTTTCTCTGATTATGTAGAGGTCAGTGAAGCTGAGTAGCTTGATTAACTCTTCTTGGTTTTCTTCTCTAGCTTTTTCTAGAATGGTTTTGGCTTTCTTCTGTTAACTAAACTCTTACTTGCATTCCAGTGTTTGCTGGGAGATTCATGTGGGTGCCAAAGGATGAAGTGCCACAGTTCTCCACCCTTTATGAAGATGCCCTGCTCTGCTAAGGATGCTGTGTCAATTACAATAGTGTAATTCTTTGCATATTGCCCAAAACAGTGATTAGTATTCATAGAAGAGCACAGAACACATGCTTCACTTACAATCCACTTACAACTCTGAGTAGGTAGAAGACTCCCTTGTGAATATGGTGATATCTGGTATATTTTAGCTTAATATGTCTTCAAAATGCTTGATCAAATGCAGTTAATACATTGCAGATGAAACACCTTAAACTGCTTTTCTAATACACATGTATCAGCACTGCATAACTGCATGTCCTCCACCCAAAATACTTCAGTTATTTTGCCACATGGGCCCTTACTTTCCATTTCTGCAGCAAATGCCCTGCAGAAAACAGTGAAGGGATTCTCTGGATATGTGAGACCCTTTGAGGAAAACCAGAAAGTTTCTCTTCTCCCTTCTTAGGGTTTACCAAAATGAATGTCATTTTAATACTCTAACTCTTTGAAAAAGACACTTGTGGTACATCTGGTGCCAGAGACACCAGCACCACAAGCCCTTGCACAGCCTGAGACTGTGAGGAGGAACTCTGGGTCAGTTGTCTTCCCTCTAACAGTTACCTTCGTCCAGCAGGAGATTGGCTGCAGTTTAGGGCTCTGAGGACTTTCAGATTTTCGTTCCCTGAGGGAAACTGGTTAGCCTGCTGTGCTCAAAAGCTTTTCCCAAGTATATTTCTCTTCACCACAAACAGTGAAATTGCTCATCTTTTACCTCAGCAGAGAAAACACACCAGACAGGGTGTGTTTGGAGCTGTCAGACAGGGTCAGGAAGCTTGGGAATAAAACTAAATAAATAAGTTGAAAAGTCAACATCCTAACACACTTGAAAAACACTTGATGGACCATAAAGGTATCAAGAGACCTGGAAGAACTCTCAGGAGACTTGGCAAGAGACTTGGCTGAGAGCTACATGAATGCAAACATGCCAGAACTGTGATGAGAGAAGCAATGAAAGAGAGTGAATTTATAAAAGGTGGCAGGGAGGGGGAAAGAGAAATTAAGAAAAAGACATGGAGCCATCTGGGGAGCTGGCAAATAGGCAGGAAGATTTCAAAAACAAGCCAAGAGGAACACCATTAGCAATGATAATAAAAATACTTTCAGAAACATCTGGGAGACTTTGAAGCAATTAGTGAACAGAGAAGAAACATTAGGGAAAATGCCACTAGGAAAAAAAAGTGATAAGTCAGGTCAAATTTTATCATAACCAAGAAAAGTTAAATAAATAAAAAAGTGAAATACCTTTGTGGTACACAAAGAAATACATCTGTAATGGAGTAACATGCTACAAGAATGGGCTATCTTTTCAATGGCCTAAAAAAGTACTAGCATAATATTCATATTGTAATTATTTACAGTACTGTTATAACTAATTTTATAATTAGAATATTTTAAATTAAAGTAATGATGACTGTATATATGGTTCTGATAATAACATAAGGATTTTACTGCTTGTGTATTACACTTTTTGACATACTATTATGTTTCTTTTCAGATGCAAATGAGATCAGAATTCACACTTCAAAATATTGGAAAATCCATACTGTCCCCATTCAATTCAAGATAAAGACAGCACTATCTAGTCATATCACAATATAACAAATTCTGTTTAGCCATTTTACTACTTGCAAGATTCAGTTTTCCACCACTATGATGTTTTACTGGGCCCAGTCCAATCTCCAAAGAACTGGAAATTCAATCCATTAATTGAGTCTCCAGGGCTCACTTGGCATTCAGCACTGAAACACCCCTAGGTTACACATAAACCATAGAGTTGCGCTATGTTGCCAGTAGCTTATTTGTTGAAATTCCTAACATAAATATTTCCAGAATTTTTTCCAAAATCATAAACTTACATTAGGTTTCATTTGTCTAATTTTTAATGTTGTAGTACTGAACCCATCAGACTAAAATCTGAGTTACAAAAAGTAGGAAACACAAAAAATAAACTCACTAAAATGAAATTATTTATGCAAAGAGCTTAAAGTAGATAAAATGGGTGTAAATTTTCTTTTATAATTTTATTTCTATAATAGCATTTAATGCAGTGTTCAGAGGTAAGATTTGCAGCGTATACAAAACATGTTGAAAAACAGCTCACACAAATAGTTCAGATGTAGTTTATCCTCAACAATTTACTGTTTTACTAGCGGTGTTTTACTGTTTTGTTTTTTCAGGATCACTTCTTTGCAACTTACCAAAACATAGCTATCCTCAATGTACAAGTTCATGAAGAGCAAGCAAACAACAAGGATTCCTAAGAACGACACTGCTGATCGTTTCCGCAAGCATCTCATTTTATCAAAATATTTCAAGTTGTGTCTCGTGAAGAACTGCATACGGTAGTGTCACCTATAAATAAAACCACAGTATTACAAGAATGGTCCACCTGATAAGCAACCTGATAAGCATGACAAAAACTAAACTTACCTTCAGATAAATCAAATCCCTTCAAACTTACATAGACTGCACTTTCAGGCAGAATCAACTTCATTTAAGCATTGTCATGCTAAGGTTGACAATGCTTAAATGAACTAAGCTTCCCTTTTTCTTTTTTTTTTTTTTTAATTGGTGTCAGTAAAGAAAGAACACATACCCACTGTCATACCCATTTTAAAGTAGTCTTATGATGGATGTCACTGTGGCAGGAGTGCATCAACAGTTTAGTTTGCTATGCTTAACTGTCAGATCCCAGCTTGGTGGCTAGAGATGATGCTGCACATTGTTCCCCCATGTACTTGTGTCTCCTCCCAACAACAGGCCAGGTCAACCGGCAAGGAGGAAATTATTGCATGACTCAGTGTTGTTACCAGTAGAAGAATTCTGTATGCCAGAGCTTCCAGGCACAAAAAAGGTACTTTCCCTGAAGTGAAAAAGTACTAGTAAGACTGTACAATATCTCTTAGAATTTTTCCATCAAAGTACAGAGGCCCAAGGTTAAGTGGAGGTATTATTTCCATCTTCAGAAGAAAAGTGGGTCTCCACCTCCATGAGACACATCTAAGCAGAGTATTGAGAAATCCTTTCCAACCCAATTAGATAAATCAAATAAGGGTGGCACAGAGATCATGAAGCCCCTCAATATTTCTGGTAAAGATCAAGAAAGAGGACTGTCTAGTCATATTCTAATGTTGCATATTCATTTTAGTTATTTTACTCTGGAAAACAAGATAAATGCTGTTCTTGTCCACCAAATTGTAGCACTAACCTGTGTAGGACTGTATGTGTTTGAACAAGATTCGGCCCTAAATTAAAGATCTCACTGCCCAAACTCTGAGGGACTATTAACAAAACAGCAGACTACAAACTTATTATTTATCTATTATGTTCTTACTCATAATTTGATTATTTTCCACAGCAATTCATGATTTTTCAACTGAATTTAATGTATAGAAATTATATACAAATGAAGACTTTAAAGCTAGGCTATGTGAAGTCGTAAAAAACACGACACGTGCAATGGTTAAAATCTGCACTTAAATACCTTCATTTTTGAAAGTGTTGAACATCTACGCTGATACAAAATAGGAGATATTAGGAGTTCCATAAATGATTTGTCATGTCATATAGAAAATTTTCTGTCCTAATAACAAAAAATCTAGCAAGCACAAAATCCAATGTATATTTGTTTTGCCAAACTGAATAAACACATTTAACAGTATAAAATATGAGTCCATTATACTCCAGAGAACCAGGAGGTAAATATATAAAATATTTGTAATGCAATTGGTAATTGCAAGGAATCTATAGATTTGAAATGAACTGCAGTAAATGGAGGCTGGTTGTACACAGAATGCTTTTATATTCACTATGTTGAGAGTAAAACCAGTTTACAGGCTGCATGAAGAAAAGAATTCAGTAACAATATATATTTTGGGTCTTTGTTTAGGGTGAGATGAATTAAAAAACCCTGATTATTCTGAAGCTGAAAACCCCAGCGCAGATATTTTTTAAAGCTACAGCAAAGATTTCATTTTTCTTAATATCTAAGGACATTGAAAATAAACCTCAGGAAGGAGGTGCTGAGGACATAAATTTCTAAACGCTTAGCCTCCCTGTACCCCTGCAACTCCCTGTGACAGCACAGTTGTTGCAAGTTGTCTGTGGATCCAGCAGGCTGTTGTGGAAATCAAAGGTTGCCCCCGTTTTAGAAAAGACTGTGTTACACATATGATTTGGTTTTCATTTTTATTTCATTAGTTTTGGGTTTTTTTTTTTTTGTTTCCTTCTCCCTTGCCCCCTCCCTTCTTCTCACAATACAATGACTGATTTTCAAACCACTACACTCTTTTAAAAACCGGTCAGAGGATCACTGGATGGTTTAAATACTGACACTTCTCATATTAGTGGCATTAACTGTTCTGACTATTGAAAATGCAGTTAGTCTGGGTTAGAGTGCTTGCAGTTGCTGTCAGCATATTACATTTCCCTTGGGTTAAAAAAACCAAACCAAACAAAAAAAACCCAACAAAACTTGGAAATAAATAAATAAATGTGTGTTTTTTTTCAGTCAGGGGATGAATATATGTGGCATATTTGCTCTCTGGACTGTGGTGTTACACAGGCACCCCCTCAGGTGCCCTGAGCCACCTGTCTGAAGTCCCCAAGGGTGTGGAAGGGGCTTAGAACTATATTTCCTGGTCATACTGTATGAGATCATTCCAATGTTGGGTTGGGAATAAATATAGAGGGAATTACATAGGTGAGGCTAGAGGAAGTGTCGTGACTAGAGGGGATGTGCAGAGAGAGGAGGGCACAGTACAGTCAGCGCTCAGAGCACACCCCCATTGCTAGTGCTGGTGGCACACGAAGCCTTCACATCTCTGTTTGCACGTGGAAACATCTGGAAGCACAACATCGTGCCAGGGGGGATCTTTGTTCATCCGATCTCTGGGTAGGTCCACGCCAGGTAAAGGCAGGGAAGGCAGGAGGCCCCAGGGAGGGCGGGTGCCGTCAGGGGGAGGCTGTGGCACCGCTGGTGACAACACCAGGTGGCAGCGCAGGCTCGCCCGCGCCAGCCCAGCCTGCTGCTCGTCGCTGTGCCCAGCCGGGGCTGGGCTGCGGGTGCTGCTTCACGTCCTTGCACCGTCAGCCCTTGGCTAAGAACGCGCCCAGGATCGTCCATCTGTACATGCAGGATTCCTTACATCTTCCTCTAGCATCTCTGTATCCGGTCTGTGCGTCGCATTTCTTCTTTTTTTCTTTTTTTTTTTTTTTTTTTTCAGGTAATGTCATTCACCTTTTCAAAAATAGTCTCAGAATTTCCTGCAGTGAGACCTCTGATTTTCTTTAAGAGCATTTGAGCAGAACGTTCACCATTACTAAAAATCTTTGAAATTGAAAAAAGGTTCCAATTCATAATTCAATTCTGAAGGCACAGCTTTGCTTGAAGATTTTATGCCTTCATTATTCATGCATAATTAAATAGCTATCAGAATGGTATAAATGCAATTTGTTTCATAAAGCTGGCATGAAGCAGTTAAACAAAATAATTAATAAACATGCATAAATTATAAATCTTTTCCTTTCTAGATGAGATATGTGGCTTTTCTCAGTCTCTAGAGAGGGAACTTTTAAGATCACAGATCTCTATGTACATGTATGAGCTGCTATCAGACACACATATGCAGTTTTACATGGTAATGTGAAATTATAATTCCTTTGACTTTCTAAAAAAACACACAGTGAAGAGGTGGTAAGCCAAAAAATGCAATGACATACTTTTACAGTGGGTAGATGCTGTTCTTTATAGGATCTACAAAGGTGTGAAATCTGTGTAAAAGGTCAAGAATTGATTTTCACATGACACCGTGAGGTTTTCTCTTGCAGAATTTGTGACACTCAGAATAATTTTAACTTTTTTTTAAAAAAAGTAAATCCCAAATGACCATCCAGAAGGACTGTTTTTAATAAGGCAAGTCATTGAAACCAAATATTGAAATGAAAATATTTAAATTTATGTCTATTAAAATTTTAAGATAAATTTTAATTTGGATTTTAATATGGCTATTCCCAAGAGGAAAAAATTACATAAAGCGAGTTTTTTTTCTCCTTATTTTCCTTTCTTCAGAGAAAAAGACTTTTTGCCATTCATAGAATAATTTCACTAATTCATATACATTCACTCTGGTAAAAAATTTTGTATTTGATCCACTCTAATTCTTCATCACTTTCTGGTAATACTAAGGATTTGTGCTTTGTCCTGCTTTTAGAGATTATCACTTACTTTCCTTATATATTTCCTCCATAAACAGATACAAAAAAAGGCTCTGTGATGTTACTTTACCCTTAAGGATACCTACACAAGTTAAGGACTTAGCCTTACCCCTAACCAGTACAGTTAATCTGCTTGTATCTACAGCTGTACAGGCTGTAGAGCAACAAGGTCATCTTTGTATTATACTCTGGTCTGCTTGAGTGCTGTGCCCCAGCAGCTCAAAACAAGTTGCTTATTTAGAGAGGCACTGGTGGCTGTGAGAAATGGCAACTGAATTATTTTAATATTTTAACATTTTAAAATGAGACAGTAGATTTACCTGTCACTGTAGAGTCCATTTTCCAGGAGGTGGAGCTGATCTACTGCCACATGTATTTTATTAGATAATACAAAAATATCTTTGGATTATTAAAACCCTTGTGAACTTTATTGCAATCCCTGATTTGACAGACACACAGAAGCCGGAGCTTTATTCCTCGGTTTTGTGATATAACATTCTATCACTTACTGAACTGCTTTACTTGCAGTTCTTAATGCTTGTCCAATGTGTTTTTCATTTTTTCTTTTTGGAAGGCTGCACACAATACCTCAAGAATTACATTCAGTTATCTTTATAAAGTCACAAAGGAAACACTTCTAAAAAAAAGAAAGGGAAAAGCCCCAAAACAAATCAGATTTTTTACATGGTTATTATTAAATTTTGCATGTACCGTGATTTTCTTATGCAAGAATAACAAAAATGAACCCTAAATTGTGATGTAGAATTGAGCTGCAGAGGATAGTTTACTAGAGCATTGCAATGATAGGTTATTCCATAGGGCTTAGATAGACTCCCAGGCAGATTCACTGCCTTACTGAAAGCCTGAATGTACACATAAAAATGTTTAAGGCTGACAGGCAGGATGTTCGCTGCCACTGGCAGCAGGGTAATAAAAACTAGTTTGAAGGAAAGGAAAGTTTAACTCAGAATGAGGCTAACAAATCCAGAGGAGTTCAGGTTCTAAACTAATCATAAATAGATTGTGTGGGTACACATGCTTAAATAAATGGTTTAAAGATGATTATATCGTCTGAAATCTGTGTTCTAGATACAGGAGGTTAAAAAGTGGAGCTATATTAGTAGGCAGATTACTCAAAAGTGGCACTGAAGAAAGGATGGGCTAAAGAAGTAGGTTTTAGAAGAGAATTTGAAAGGCATAATTATCCTTGATCCACAGAAAGGGAAACATTATTTCAAACACTAATGTAGCGTATAGATATATACAGACCCCAACAGTTTTGGAAAAGGGATCAGAGTTTAGGAGGAGACAGATGATTCAGCTGAGTCAAGTTACCGAACAATGAAGAAAAGCAAAAAGCTTAAATTCAAAGCAGGTGTTGGTGGATGAAGTGTCTTTCCTGTCTGACAGCTTCAGAATGATATAAAATGGAGTAAAAAAACTCTGGCTGTAACATTCTGAGCAAAATGCAATTCATTTCTTCTGGCATGGAATAGTCAAGTCTAATCAAGGGGAAGAGATGACTAAGAAGTATGAAGTTGCATTGACTTACGTGGTAAAGCATTATCTAATCTATCATTGGATGGATGGCTGTATACCACTGGATTTATTTTATCAAGTACTTGTAGTGTAAAATATGAGTTTTAGAAAAACTATATAGACAGTGAGTTAATGGCATGTGGAAAAAGCCTGGAAGATAAGAAAAACATAACAAAGAAATCTGAAATAACCCTGAATTTCTGCTCCACAGAGACAAAGCAAAGAGTCAAATAAAACAGCATTGGTATGAAGAGAGAAGGAGCAGGTAACTGTGACATCCAGGGAGAGTGAGATTAGAAGCTTTTAGAGATACAGGAGTGGGGTATAAGTCTGCATCAGAAATACAGGGAGAAATGCTGTGCATTGAAAATAGCACTGGGCATAATTCAGAGGAGAGAATTTTTAGAAAGGTGAGGATAGACATTGTTACAAATATAGCCAATAGATTTTATCCATTGCCTCATCAATTAATGAAAGGAGTACATGGATGCAAGTATTGATAGATTCAACAGAAGATAAAATTTTAATGAATAGCTCTCACACAGTACATTTGTACAGTATGAGAGTACTGGGATTATGAGAAGCTACAGGCTATCAGATAAACTAAATTCCTTGAGTCTATTAGGGACCAGCAAGAATAAACTAGAGGGACAGTATCTACACACCCTCCTCCTGGTGGGAAGATACTTCAACTCTAGGTCCTTCACCAAAGCACAGACTCCATGAGCTGATGTGTCAGCAACACTTCCTCCATGTGTTAACTCATGCCTCAGTGTCCCACAGCCTTCAAAGTTTAGAGTTGAGAGCTTGTAAAGTGCCATGGACAACCCTGTTTTAACAGAATTGCACTGAGACAGAGACAAACATCTTTTGGGGACAAAAAAATAACAGAAATGTTTGACCAAAGCTGACTAATCTTGATGGAAAGAGTTTCACCTGATGAAAAGAGATTCTGATGAAATCAGTTCATGGTTTTCTCATCAGCGCACTTTGTAGCCTCACATACTAGAGACGTGAGTGCTTTTTCAGAGAACTGCAAAATCACAGAACGGTTCAGGCTGAAAGGACTTTTAGAAGTCATGTGTTCCACTTTCCTTGTCTGTGAAGTGCCACCTGGAACCAGGTGGCCTCGGCGGTGTCCAGACAGCTTCTGAAGATAGGCAAGGAGTGAGATCCACACATTCTCTGGGCAGCATGTGCCAGTGCTCATGATGTTCAGAGGGAACTTCCTGTGTTTCAATTTGTGTCCATTAACTCTGTCCTGTCACTGCTGGCTCTTTTTTCTATTATCTATTCAGGTATTCACATACAGGGTAAGGTTCCCTCTGAGCCTCATCTTCTCCAGACTTAACTGTCCCAGCTGGCTCAGTCTTTTCCTACAGCAAAGATGCTCCAGTCCCTTAAACATCCTTGGGGGCCTTCCTTGGACTCTGTTTGGCATGTCCAGGTCTCTACTTTAGTGAGGAGCCTGGAACTGGGTACCAGAGCCAAGTGCAGCACAACCCTTGACCTGCTGGCAGTGCTTTGTGTGAGGAGCCCAGGATACCTTTTCCCTTTGTGTGAGTCAGCACAGGCAGGATGCAGGAACAAACAAAATCTTAACAAAATGCAAAGAGTACATTTATTTTTGTTGTTCCACCATCTGGGGGTCCTCAAAACAGGACCCAGGCAAACAAACAGAGCTGCAGGCACTGTAGAGCTTGGTCCATGCTAGAGGGTCACTGATCCTGCTGGTTTTGCCTGTGTATCAGGGGTTTGCTCAGGCATAGTTTACCACTGTGCTTGATCTTTCTTGCAGCAGAGAATAAATCTCCAGAATGTTTGATAGGGTGTCTCTAAGCCTATCACAGGCCTATATTATCTAAACACAGATGTTCTGCTTGTCAAACACACAAGGCTAAGCAACAATTAATATGATATATGTGTTTTTTGACACCCCAGCTGTAAGTCACTTGAGTGTGTGTTTACAATACTCCTTGCCAATTTTCTGTTATTTCCCCACAGTCTTTGCTGCAAGGGCATATTACTGGCTCTTCTTCAAATTCATGTCAGCTGTGGTTGCCAGGTCCTCTTCTGCTAAGCTGCTTTCCAGCTGGGTGGTGCCCAGCATATATTGGTGTAAGGGGTTGGTATTGGTGCAGGAGTTTGAACTTTTCCTTGTTGACGCTCAAGGTTTCTGTCAGCCCAATTCTCCAGCATTTCAGTTGTAGTACAACTCTGTGGCATATCAGCCACTCCTCCTAGTTTTGTGTCACCTACAATCATTTAGTTACTTGTAAACATGATGTGGAGCAAAACCCCTCAATTAAAAAAACCCAAAGAGCCTCCATGCATTTGCATATATGTGTGACTAAATTCAATCTATCATTTAATGTAACCTTAACCCTAAAGGGGGACCTAGGCACTGAATTCTGACAATAATTCTCCATCCTTTTCCTGTTTCACAGTGTTTGTGGCTTGTAAGAATGAGCATCAACTTCCTGGTCAATAAAATAACTTATTTTATATAAAAGGTCAATAAAATAACTCATTTTATATAAAACTTAGAAAACTATGGATAGGTGTGTGATCAACAGTTCTTCAGTAAATTTTGATGAATAACCATATATAAGATGAAACAAATTCTTTACATAATGCTATCATTGTCTTTTCTTTTAATGTTTTGTGTCTTCATCTATTGTCACATCCAAAAACATATTTTTTTTATAGTTTATTTTCAACAGAAGCAATCCAGTTTGTGGACAAAATACATCCAAAATTTCTCATCTTCTCCTTTGATTCTGCAGCTAGAATAACTAGCAGAAACCCAACTTAGATCTCTGAAACTGTTCATGAGTTCAAAACCCAGTAGTCTTGATTGCATTAGTTTGGTTTTTAGCAAGAAAGAACTAAAATTATTTTTGCTGTTGAGTGCTGTTATTTATGGAATAGTCTGGTCTTGATCAATTACATTAATTGATGTTGACTGTGTAAGGAAGGAAGATTGTGGTATTTTCAGGGTCCCCCATGGCAGGAAGGAAATGATGAATCTGACTCCATGTTCTTAGAAGGCTAATTTATTATTTTATGATATCATATTATATTAAAGAATGCTATACTAAAACTATACTAAAGAATAAAGAAAAGATACTTACAGAATGCTTAACAAGATACTAATGAACAACTTGTGACTCGCCAGAGTCCCAACACAGCTGGACTGTGATTGGTCATTAAGTAAAAACAATTCACATTAAACCAATCAAACAACCACTTGTTGGATAAACAATCTCCAAACCACATTCCAAAGCAGCAAACACTGGAGAAGCAAATGAGATAATATTGTTTTTCCTTTTTCTCTGAGGCTTTTCTGCTTCCCAGGAGAAGAAATCCTGGCAAAGGGATTTTTCCAGAAAATATGACAGTGACAGAAGATGGTTTTAGAGGTACCTAAAATCTGCGATGTTATCTTGTAGTCTAAGGCAATTTGATTATGGAAGCTAAGCAGGATCTCTAGTGGGAGGGGTAAATATCTCTGTTACCATTATCAGCACTGCTTTTGCCTTCTAAGTTAATATTAGTTTAGAGACCTTGTGAATAAATCCTTCAAAGAAAAGGGGCAGACCAGGTGCACTAGCAGCTTCCAATTGCAATGATGATGAATTCAACTTAATCATCAGATTTCCCACAGACTTCATAAAAGTGGCTCTAGGCAGAGTGAAAAGAGCCCTTGGATGAATAGCTTCATGCCAAGCTAACAGGCATTTCAGATCCATGAAGCTGAGTAGCATGGGATCTCTGCAAGCACACCAACTTATCTAAAGCTGCTTTCAGTGAGCATGGCCATGCTACCCTTTATCTCTGTGACCTGTCAAGTAAAACTAGTTCCGTTTGAGAAGGAACATCTCTCCAAATCCTGTGCCTGTGGAAATCTCTGCTATTCAGTGAGCCGCTGAAGCCTGATTTCATTGAACTGATGCACCATTATTCAAAGGAATGGCAGAGAGGGAGAGGGCGTTACTACCTCTCTCTTGCAGCAGATTAGTTTCCCATTTTTCTAGAAGATGTTTAATTCATTTTACTTCTAGCTTCAATTTATGTTTTAGTAGCATTATGTTTGGTGGTATCTATTAGGTTGTGCCAGGGATAATTTTCTAACCTAATTAAAAAACTTTCTCTCTTTCCTTTCTTGAAAACAAAACAAAGCAAAACTGAAGAAAAAAAAAATCAACAAAATAGCTGGATGATAAAGCCAACCTGTCAGGTGAGCCAAATAGGTTTTTTATCCTTACCCCATGTCAAACCTGATGATCAATAAAGGTTTAAATTACTTTTCCTACTATTCTATATTTCAGTTATTATAAATAAACTCAAGCCATGGCAATAAAATACTGTTAGTTACTGAGGTTTCTATTACAAAAAATATTTTTAATTCCTTATTTTTCCAAATAATTTGTTAAATAATCAAAGCCTAGTAGCAGAGGCTGAATAAATCTTTAACAAAAATATTTAAAGTTTTTTTCTTGAGTGTTTTAAGGTAAACTTCCAATCCACTTTTCCTCTGAAGAAGCTATTAAATATTTTCCCACATTAGTGACTGAAGACCCTTTCATGTGTCTTAAACCATATCAATATATAAAAATAAGATTAATAAATAAACTAGTTATTTCAATTAAATTCAATAAATGGACAGGAAGGGATTTCTCACTATATGGTCAAAAATAACATCAATAAATCTAAATGTGCACTTTCAACATCTGTTTTATTTCATTTTCCAATGCCAGCAGCTACAGTGTCATTTGGAAAGAAAAGAGAATTTTAGTTTGAAGAAACGAAAGTACTATAAAAGAGTTTCTCACTAAAAGAAATTACATTTCTTTGCAAGTAAAGTTCAAACAAGACCAACTGGTAAGTTAAACTTTTATTTGGACCTGTGTACTAGGAGCAAAGTGTAGCATTTTTAGAGAACAAAAGCAACAAGAATATCCACAGTATCTTAAAAAAAATAAAAAAGAACAGAAATAAAATCTCCATGGGCAGTTAAAAAATAATTTCTTTTTATTCTATATTTTACATCACTTCTTAGATTTGCCCCTTGTAGGTACACTAGCTCTCTTGTTTTTGAATAGCTCCTGAAATGCAGAAATTAGTTTAATGGTGAGTCTTATGTAATGACCTGTTCCACTTTGCTCAAACTGGTTCCTTTAGAACACCAACCTTGCAATATCCTTCTGAATCACCTTTTGTAGAGGCTTCTCACCACCAGTCAGAGCTGAGGGAAAATGGAGAGCTCAGGGAAAACAAAAGTCTAACTCAGCATTGGCAAGAAACACTGTTGTAAACGCTCATAAAATCTCAGTACCCTATGTTTTTCTAATGAGTTACAATGTAAATAGATTTAGTGAGCCTCAAGGAAAAGAGAGATGGCATCTTTTCAAGTAAGGCTTTCAGGAATGACAACAGAACATATAATAACCTTATTGACAGATGCACAATGATCCTGAGGTGATACTTTTAGGCCACTGCTCCACTACTGATTGTTGGGTGATATGTCTATTGGATGTATGCCCCATTGTTTGAGAGCTCATTGGAGTTGTGCTTCATTGTTTTTTTAAAATGACATTTGCTTGGCCAAACACATACACCTAAGCTAGTCACACTTTGTCTCTGTTTGTAGCCAACGAAGAAAAGTATTTCTAAACCGTGATGCATCTCACTAAAAGATTATTTTCTAAAATACATCAGATGAGTTGTGCCCCCAAAATGCCCATTTCTATTCATTGGCAACAAAAACAGTCTGAGATGTCATACTCAGTTATAGATTCACAAAGGGAGGAATACCTTTCATGTTCCCTTAGAAATTTCTTTTGCTTCCTTTTTAAGCAGAGCACATAATCAATAAGCCACTGTCTCTATCTCCAAAACATGAAACTACAGCACAGACTTACACCTATCCTCAGAAATGTCTGAATTCTGCAATAACACAAGGCCACATTCTCCATCATCCCCATCTGTGGCACTATAGCTGGCACAGCTTGTCTGCAGCAGACTGCTACAAGTTTCCCTCCAGTAAAAATCTCAAGTGTAGTTGTCTATCCCAAGATAGTTCCCTTTGTGTATTTCACAAACCAGTTCTCTGACTTCAGGTATCAGACTCTGCAGCTTCCCCCCATGGCTCTACCCAGAACATGTTTTTGCTGCTTCTAGAGTTTCCATTGACTAGATTAATCACAGTGCAGCACACAGTACACAGACTATTAGCTGTATGACTATCAGCTGTATGCTATTAGGTACCTAATAGCTTTACTGCAGGTATATGAAACTTGAAAGAGATACCCATTGAAGGGCTTAACAGCAACAGTGAACCCATGCCCTTAATTTGTGTTAATGGGGGAACTTATTTGAGGTGGAATAAGTTTTCTGAATGGAAGGACAGTAAGTCAGAGAGCTTTTTCATTTCAGTGCATTATGGGGTATTCAACCCACGTACTGGTTCTGGCTGAGATGGAGTTCATCTTCCCACAGCAGCCCTCACGGTGCTGTTCTTTGCATTGCTAGCTAGAAAGGTGCTGATAACACACCAGTGTTTTTTGGCTACTGCTGAGCAGCACTGGCACAGCACCAAGGCTGTCTCTCAACATTCAGTAGGATGGGGGGGGGGGGGGGGGGGGGGGCAAAATCCTGGGAAAGGACACAACTAGGCCAACTGACCCAAACGGATCAAAGGGATATTCTGTACCATGTGATGTCAGCTCAGATATAAAAGGTAAGGGAAGGAGGAAGAGGAGGAACATTCATTATTTACAATGTTTGCCTTCTGGAACAAGTGATATGTTCCTGCATGCTGAAGCCCTGCTTTCTGGCTGCAAGCTGTGTGAGAATATGCTTTTTGATGGAAGCTCTAGAGACCATGGATGCATCTTCATCAACTGCAGGCACAATGTCCTTGGGAAAGAAATTATTCTCAGTATTGCTGATGATCAATATTTTTCAACTGTAAATATTTAGCAACTAAGTTTTATGACAGGATCTTCTGTGTGTGGATTAGGGAAGTGGGACTAAACTATCTGCAAATGCAGCCAAGCAAGCACAGAGTGACTTGCTGATTTGTATATTGGAAATATGTGACTCAGACATATAACTATAGTAAATTAAAGGAAAATGACTGAATTGACTGCGAGTGGAAAATCAGACAGATATTTTGCTTCTTTTGTTTTAAGTTTACAGTTGTTAATTTTATATGAAGCCTTAATGCAGATAATAAGCACAGGAAGAAAAATGAAGGGGAAAAACCAAAAATTCTGGCTTAGTTGCCAATCTTTGATTAAAATAAATATGGTAGTAAGAGAGGGTCATGTACTAGAAAGTATTTAGAATTCTTTGCTGGCAAAATTTCTGCATGTTTGTGCTTGGGGTAATTTTAATGCTTCACCATGAGTTTTGGAAGTAGACACTTCAAGAAGAGCTGTGAAGTTACAAGGAAAATTATGTGATTGCTTCCCGCTCTTCCTGGTGACTTCCAGAGCATGAAGTCAAAAGCCAGAATGCAGCTATGTTTTCAGGGGCCATCAGCTGTCAGTATGACATAGTATCTAATAGCTACTCAGGATGTATGCAGTGTATTTTTTAAACTTGGGTTTAGGAGGAGAAGTAGAAGAATTTCAATATTATTAAAATTTTTATACCAGTGAATGCTTCAGCTCTAATGACCATTGAGACTGTACTATAAAACTAACATTTTCTGCATCAGTTTCTAATACATCTGGACTGTAGCTATCAGCCTAGGCTTTTAATGTTCTTTTGACCTCTGACTGTACAAATCCCATAACATCAACGTGATATAACCTTGTAGCATCATTAGGTGAAATGACATCTTTCTGTGATTCCACTGAGCTATGTCAATACATTACTTTAACATGATACTTATTTTTTGTTGCCTAAAAAAGGGTATTCCAGCAAGTTTGTGTGCAGTAAAGAGCCTAGTTATTTTTTTTAGTCTATCTACAGAAAAGAAGATGATCAGAAATAAATTGCATATTATACATTACCTGAATTTTTCTGCTTATTTTGCATGAATATTTCATGTTCTGTAGCTTGGTAAGTACACAGTGATTTTCTATTGCTTGTTTCTGTTAAACTACATGACAATGCAGTTTGTGTTTTTATACTGGCTTAGAGTGCGCAACGACTTGTAAAGAAGTGCAAAAATATAAAATATTTTAATAATTAGATGAAATTACTGCCATGGGAAGGCACACCTTTCACTAGACCAGGCTACTCAGAGTTCTATCCAACCTGGCCTTGAATATTTCCAGGAATGAGGCATCCAAAGCTTCTCTGGCAACTTGTTTCAGTGCCTCACCAACCTCATAGTAAATAATTTCTTCCTAATCTAACCTAAACCTGCCCTATTTCAGTTTGAGTCCATTTCCCCTAGTTCTGTCACTACATGTTCTCTCTTTAGATTATTTGTAGGCTTTTCTAAGTTTATGTAAGTTAAAAATATGGAAACACACATGCATGAGGTAATAATTAATTAATTCAGCAAAAATATTGATAAAAAATCAGCCAGCAGATCACTTAGGCTGACTATTTGGCAATTACTCTCTTCCATGTAGTTAAGTTGAAATACATTATTCTACTTCCTTAAGTGGATACAAGAGAGAAAAAAATTGCTCTGCTGGAGAAAACTATATTTTTCAAAGAATTTGCACTTTTTAAAATTACTTTATTAAACAGACAATTCTTTCAGAGATTTTTACCTGATCTCTTTTTGCTTTGAGATCTGTATATGTTGGCTTGTAAGCCTCCTCTTTGAACAGTACTTTCTTTATAAATGACTCCCTATTTTTATAGGAGACAATGACAAATATTACAACCTAAGAAATGCTTAAGAATTTGAAACATTGTGGACAATGAAGAGAAAATCTGCAGGTGATAAGTGAACTCAGTTTTCAGTTTGATGAAGTTCTATTGTATACTTAAGCAGCAATTATGTCTCCTTTACAAAAAGACATTCCTACAATGAATAACTGTTGATTTTGAATGAAAAGCAGAACATCTTTATTAGTGCATATGATTTCAACCAAGAAAAATGTCTCATGGGAGTTATTTTTCTATCATACTAGAACTGCTGTTTTAATTCAGAAATATTAGAATTAAAATAGGCTTTACACTTCTCTGCTATCTTACAGTGTAGCTTAAAATTTTGATAGCTGTGAATGAGGGATTTGATCTTAGTATTTCAAAGGCAAGATCTAGACCACAAAGTAAATGATAAGAAGTAAAGGGAAAAAAAAACATGAAATAGATTTAAGATGGAGGGAAGCAGAAAATGTTCTTTGATTAACTGAAAGGTTAATTACTGAAAGACTTCCTCCACATAACATACCGTTAATTAGAAAGTCTGAGCAATGTGTGATTTAATTTAACACTATGCAAAAGGCCAACATGGCATAGTAAACTTCTTGATTCTTCTTGTGTTTGTGAAACATATAACTTGGTGTTTCATTCTACTCTAGACTAAAAGAAAGCTGCTTTTCCTTTTTTCTTTATTTTAATAGATGAAAGACAAGGTTAAAAAAATGAGACTTTGGTAGGGATGACACCAATTATATACCATGGATTAGTGTTCTTACCCACCACTGCCACCTTAGCTCTGATCTGTGAAGCACATTGGACACGGAACAGAACTGTTTTGTACAACAGGGTTTCTGGTCATCTCAAGAGGAATATTAGGGTGTCTTCCAGAAAGCAGCAAGTCTTGAAACTCACATTCCTTTTCTAACATTTTGAGAAAAGTCTTCTCATAAGAATGGAAAGTATACTGCTAAAAGTGTTCCACAACAATGGAACTCCCAGTAGAGTGCCAGACTGTCCTGCTTATGTCTCACCAGAAGCTCCTGACTCCTTATGACTTTTGGAAATACTCTAAGCAAACCATCAGCAGCACACATGTGAAGGTACTGACAATAAGCAAAATGTATGGGGAGCCCAGAAATGTAATCAAATTTGGCATCTCCTGGGTGTGCCTCAGGGACTGAAGGACTGTCGAATTCCTGATTTACAAGGAACTATAGAAATGGATAGATTGGACACAATATTGGATAGTAAATTTGAGGGAGTCTGGGACAGACATCACGAGATTTGAGTCCCTGTTGTTGGTGGATATATACATTTAACAAGGAAATTTGTGGGAAAATTTTTTATAGGATAATCAAAAAGACAGACTGGGGTTACTATTGTAGTACCAGGCCTAGACAAGGCATAAACCCAAGAATTAATTATTGTGACACTGTCTCCCACACTTTGTGCTGTGAAGGCAGTACCTTCAAGCTGGTTGATAGTACTGTGAGCAGAAACAGCAACACTTTCAACCATTACAAAAGAATTCATCCTCTGGTTTTAGTCACCTACGCATTAGTCATAATCCATGCTGCTTACACAGGTACTCATTTTAAAGTAATCAAATGTATGCTGAGATAGCTGTTTCAGAAAGGTGCTCTGAATAGGTAAACTCTTTCCATTTACTCCACTTTTTCAAGAGTAAAGTTAGGTAAGATGACTCCTGTCTTAAGATATTGCTGTAGATTTTGAGAAGTCTAGAAATGTAGAGGCATTTTCTCCAAATTTTATTTGAAGCAGAGTGGTAGAATCCCATCACAGTAGTGAGTAAAGGAGAAATAACAAATGCATGACAAGCGCATGAGTCAAGTAGGAGGAAAAATGCAAATTCTTCCTAGTGCTATACAATTAATTTTCAAGGATGTAAAAATCCACATTGTCACAGACTAATAATTAGAGACAGCTTATTGTCATTCAAGGACTTTTAACATGACCTGTTCTTGTGTAATGACTTTATTGTTCATTGCAGAGTCAGGATACCCATTTCCATTTATGTTGCTTTATGGATAATTCATTAAAATCTACCCAGCACAGGCTAATATTAATTTGAAAAAAAATGGTCGCCTCTTCAGACTTAGAGTTATTTCTATTTAACTAACCCATGTTAATAGGAGTTAAATGAAGAAGAACTAAACCAAGAAATACAAGCAGTGTAACAAGGAAGATAAAACGTGTCTCAACCAAAGAAAAGGTCCACTCAATCCTCCCTGTTTGGGACAGAAGTTTTGATAGCTTTTAGTTTAATGTAAGCAAGCCCCAAACACATAGGTTAAAAAGAGTATTGGAAAGGAAGAGGGAGTGATCACTTCCTATCAATCCCCAAATAACAGGGCCTAGTCAAAAACTAGAGGTCTCTCAACAGCTTCTGTAACACACATTGTACCCACCATGGCAACTACCTGGTTAAGTACCTTTTCCCTATAGTGGCATAAGTTTACAAAGGAAGCTATAATTTTCTTTCTCCATACTTCTGTCCTTTTTTCTAGCTCCATGTGATCTGCAAGATAGTGTCATAATTGAAAAATCAAAGCAAATGGCATACTGGCAATCAGGTCTGCTTTTGACAACAAAACTCTAAAGCACGTGTAAAAATCTTAAATAAACTTGGAGCATTGAATAAAAAAATCAAACCTTTTTTCTGGTCTGAAAAACCACATGTATTTTAATCTGAACTGACATAATACCTTTTACAGTACATCATTTCTGTTGGAGTTAAAAAAGAGAAATAGTTTAGACTGAGAAAGATTTGCCAACAAGACAAACCTACAGTCACAGACATCTAATTCTCTAAGCTTTCATGATTAATATTTTATGGCCCTCACTGATCTGCCCAATCTTGAGGAAAAATGTGGCACAGCTAAAGAATTTATCTATATCAAACAGGAGGTAAAATGCAAAGTACAATAGAGATGTCATAGTAAAGTATTGAGTTTGCTCACTGTTAGCTGAAACACTGCATGGAGTGCTTTATTTGAGCAGCAGAAACAACATTAGCATACACAAGCATGATGGCATACCCACTAAGAGAAAAATATCATAAATGCTATTTTAAGGGGCTTTTTTAACTCTACCTAAGCATTTCATTTTATACAGTCATTCTATAAAGTTACAACTGTACCCTTTGCTGCAGATTTCTGTAAGAAGTATTTAAAATTTAGCCTATCAACATTTTTGATTTATCAGCATTAGGAAAAATATAAAAAGGAAGTTATTCTTTTTCTGCATTCACTGATGAACCTCAATAAGACATCATGGACCACCGACTGCGGTAAAGACTTTTGAGGAGACCACACAATTCAAATAATTTTGTTAGTGAGTCAGTTTGCCTTAGTGAAATGTGAAATAGTGAAATGTGAGAACAGAAGGACTGTACTGTTCTCTGTAATAACTTTATGAGTTATGCTGAGGTGTAGCAGGAATAACACATTTGGCTATAGCAAAGAGGAAACAATGAATTTACATAGATAAAGATACTGGTTATAATTCAATTAATACCTGCCAGTTACAAAAGGCTGTCCATGAATCACCATTTGATGATAATGTAGTTATGTATGAGGTTTAAAGACTGGCTGAAAAATTCCTAGGTTAAGTTCCTTGTTTGTCCTGCCTAGACTGTGCTGTGTGACTCAGGTCAGGAGGACACAGCTATGTAATTTGCAAACAATCCAGAGTAAGTGTTGGTGCAACTCCTTGTCAGACTAACATAAGCTATGAAAATGCGGCTCTGGTTTGTGATACACTTCTCTGTACTGTGTCAACTACATAAGAGTAGTGACCAGCTTCATCATCATCCCTTCTAATCATAGGATGTTGGTGTGATATTGAGCAGTTCCTGAAAATTGACAAGTCCAAGGACACTAATTCTCCAGGAAGGTTATCCTTATATACAGCCCTTGTGACAGTGGCTGTTTTAAGGAGTCACAGCATTTCCACTTCCAAGACAGAAGTGCTGGTTGAGGGGGTGGTCAATGGAGTTCATACAGGTCAATTCCTACATGGAGTCGGGCTATAACCAACACTAGAAAAGGCCAGCTCTGGCTTTGTCTAGCCAAAACTTGAAAATCTCCAAGGACATTTAACAACCTTCTTGGTACCCTGTTGCAGTGCTGCCCTGCCCTTCCAGTAGATTTTTCTTGCCCAGTGTCTAATTTGAAACTCTCAGGATGTAACCTCTGACATTGGTAGGGAACTAAAGGTACAGTTCCACTACCTAGTATTAAATGTGAAAATTAAAGATAAAAAAAAAGTCAAAAAGCACTTACAACATTTCATTTGTGCCACCAGATGCAGGAACTGAAAACTTCAGTGCAAAGTCATCTCACAACAGCTCATAAGAAAGACATGAAAACTCTCCTAGTAGAATGCCTTACCATTTGGAGATCCAAGTGAGAAACTGAAAGACAAGAAATGAAAATACATTTTTCAAATCTCACCAACTTTATTAGGAACAGCTATGGTAATTACTACCAGTGTAGATCAATGGGAAAGTTATTCTATTATCTATACAACAATTAAAATGCAGATGATATTCAGTCATCTGTACTTCAGAATCTGACAGTTAATATAACCAATTTTCAACTAAACCCACATCCTCATAGCACACCCTCAACAGTAGTTCAAAATTCATATCCAGGAAGAAATAAGAAGTGCAAAGGGGAAGCTAGAAGGAAGGCAAATCACAGCTTGAAGTGTGTTATCTCTTAAAATGCCTTATCTAAATGAATATAGCCAGCTGAAAATCTTCCTGTGAATCTCCAATGAACCAGTAATGTTTTCATCAAAAGTAAATCAGATTGTCCTAATTCCTAAAGCATTATTGAACGACTGTAAGAAGGAGAGAGTGCTACAATAAGTGGCATATTAGGAATATGAGAACATATTTCTGATTGTCCCAGAAGTTGTTCTACAATCTGCAGAAGAAAACGCTTTTAAAAGGATGTCTAGGGAAGGGAAGGGAAGGGAAGGGAAGGGAAGGGAAGGGAAGGGAAGGGAAGGGAAGGGAAGGGAAGGGAAGGGAAGGGAAGGGAAGGGAAGGGAAGGGAAGGGAAGGGAAGGGAAGGGAAAGGAAGGGAAGGACATTGGTTCAGGAGACTACAGATCTAGCTACAGGTGAGTAAAGAACACAGTACATTTGACAAACTGTTAATCCCTTAACCTTGGACAATGTTACAACATACAGTTTCCTACTCATTAAGACCACTATAGTTCTGCTGCTAAAATGAAATGAAACAAGAAGTTTTTATCCTGTGCTGAAATGAGAAATTACAGTCTCACTTATAATTTTAGTTTTATAACTTCCCTGTGTTAGAATGAAAACAGCATAGGGATGCAGTACCAAGATAAATGATTCAGCTTGTCCTTTGCCATTAAATCCTTAGTGATGTTACCTGTTAAATACAAAATTTGAGTAGACAGATCGATTGCTTATGTGACTCCTACACATACTAAAGCACACCATGGTCTTCAGAACAAAATGAAACCTGAGTAGATAGAATAAAACTCCCTTTACAAATAGCCAAGAAAACTGCTGAAATGATAAATTCTTTTATTACTGTAGACATAAATGATGGTCAATGGTGTATTTGCTTAGACTGTGGGGAATTTAACACAGCTATAAAACGAGAGCTGTTAAAATATAGATGATGATGATGATGATAATAATAATAATAATAATAATAATGCTACAACAAAGAGAGCATGTCAAACTGCCAAAAGAAAAAAAATATCAGAGCATAACTTGGAAAAGCAGAACTCATGTCTAAATGGTATGCATCCTCAGGCTTCCAACAATGAAAATCATCTCAGCACTAAGCATTGTTGGGAGTAAAGATTCTTACAGTGTCAGCTAGTAATAGCCTCATGTCTGGCCGTTTATCATGAGGCTGTGCGTGTGCACACTGGAAAAAAAAGGGAAAAAAAGCTCAAAAAAGTCCAAATCTAGAGAAGCCTCATCCTAATCACTGAAAAATAATTAATATATAATTTCGTTTTAATGTTTGACATTTTTATATTGTATTGCTTCTATTATATTACAGTAATAGTCTCCTCAGATAATAACAATTCTAGCTCCTGCTCATGTCTTAGAAAGAAGTGATTTCTTACTGAAGAGTTTCTGCTTGTGATAGAGGAGTAGGAGCGACACAAACAAAACTGATCAAAAAGTGAATAGATAAAAATTATTCTGCCTCCTCCTTTTTTTTTTAAATTCTTTTATTGAGAAGGCTGAAAGAATGATCCCTGGTTTATGCAAATTGCCACAGGTCTACTGAAATTGAAATCACCTTTTTCTGCCCTCTCAGAAATTTTTCTTCAGTTTAAGTTTCTCTCCCCTAGAGTTATTTTTCATATCAATAGACAAAGAAAAGGAAGGTAAACCATGAATGCTGTTTCTTAATTTCTCTCCAGTTAGAGATCAAAAGCTGTTGCTGATTCTTTTTTTGATGTGTATAAGCTACTGAAAATACTTACTCAGAATCATGCCTGGAAATTATTCTTAAATATTTTTTCAAATGGCTTCAATTTTCATATGTTGCATATCCATAATATATTGTCCCTATATTTCTTTGTGCTAAGGGCAGGATTTTATGATTGACATATTATGGCACTCTAGAACAGTACTGGAAGGGAAGTCACACCAATGTTCTTTCTAACCTATTAAATAATCATAAAGGAGATTTTCCTCTTTCTAGTAGTCCTCATGGATGATAGGCAAGCCCGTCCCTGTGCCACATTCTTCCAGTCCTTATTCTTTAATCCCTTGAAACTATCAAAAGGCTGTTTTCATGGCACACATCTCCTTTTGTTGTGTGCCAGGAACGACTCCTGGCAGCTGCTCTGAAGGCCATTGATTGAACCTGCACCATTCCCAGAGCAAAGCTGTGCTAGACGTGAGGGACACTGTGCCACGTCAGCCCGTCTTTGTACAGGCATCACTGCTCTTGTGCCCAGTGGGAACCTCGAGGGCTGCCTAAGGATTTAAGGAAGAAAAGCAGGGGATGGAAAAGGGCTGTTTTTACATAGACTCATCTCTTCTAGCAAAGGCAGTTTCTGATGTGTAAAGAAGGGGATATTTTCCAGAGGGATCAATTACAACTGTTACAGGAATTTATATAAGCTTTCTCCATTTCAGCAGAAATACAAACAAGATTATCTGTCTGTCTATCTATCTATCTATCTATCTATCTATCTATATCTTTCTATCTAATCATTCAGTAGCTATGTTTATAGAACGAGCTGCTCTTTCTTATTTACTGGGGTGGGAGAAATGATTGCTTCCTGAAGACTGGTAATGTTATTTCAGTGTTAGTCTTGTGTAAATGTCAGAAGTACCTTCCTGGGAAGTGGGCTGTCTGAGAAAATCAGAAACCACTACAAACCCAATTGTTTTTTTTCAAAGTCAATAGGTAGAGCCAAGTGAAGAGCCGTAGTGTTCTGCAGTGCCATGCATCTACACATGTTTAAGCAACTCTCATCTTGACATATTGTGCTGGGAAAAGTGCCAGAAACACCGTGTAAAAATAGGTTGGTCCTAAATGAGACTTTTAATTCTCACTCACCTCATGGATGTATTGCTTTCCCCTAATTTTAAAATTATTTAAATGGAACTGTATAAAAAATACAAATGTAACAGTACTACACAATTGCAGTTAGCAATTATTAAACAGCCAATGAGATATAACAATTTTTTTCATGCATCCTGTAAAAAGGGAAATCTTCATAAACATAGTCCACAGTAATGGAAGCCTACCATCGAATGGATAAATATAACATCTAACTCTTTTGATTTTTGTTTGTTTCCTAAACATTTGTACATACAGAAAAGAATGGCAGAGGGAAGGAAGAGGGAAAGAACATTTAAAGTTCAGAGAATGATAGAATTGTACTCAGGTTTTACTTAATTCCATTTATGCTGGGATCCATTTACACTGGGACAACTAATAATGCTCCACTAAGGCTGGGAGTAGAAAAGAAACAAAACCAAGAATTTATAATTCACAGTTTTGAATTCATGGTAAGCAAAGTGCAAAAATAAGCCTTTGGGTGCTAGCTTACCATCATAAAATATAAAAGCAAATTTATATCAAGCATGGAAGAAGTATATGCTCTGCATATAATTATGAGGTTTTAAAATGTTTAATGGCAGAGTGGAATAGCTTCATATTCTTCCCTTACAAAGTTGCATACTATAGTATTACAGTATCTATTCAGATATGGTAGTAATTAATTTTAAAAACAATTAAATATGAAAGCACATATTACAAGACAATTCAGACACTTCTCAGTACTTATTATATCTGGAGAGAAATTAGTGTTACTGAATATCTGAAATGGTTTTTCACAATTTCACATTTTACAGTGTAACTTTAAAGTTGTAATATTTTCCATTTGATTCTTAAAAGCTCTCAGTCACATCAATTAAAGTAGTAAACATATTTACATTGACAAAATGTCACTGAAAATTCTTTTACTGAATGATAGCACTTAAAGTTCAGCTTCCTTTGTTTATAAATTATTTTATGTTTTATTTTCATAGTCCTTATAAAAATAAAAGTGAAAATAATTTTGTGAGAATAAAGACAGGCAGATTAAATTTAGAAGTACCATTGACAGAATAGGAGAGTTTTCATGTGTGTTAGAATTTTAGAGCTATTGATATAGCTAAATTGTAGCATTATAAAAATAATTTAATTTGATGATTTACTTAGTGATATATTTGTGGTATAATTATGATGTACAGTTTAAATAGGCAAAAAGCTTTTCAGTACTAGTGCATAAAGACTTTTGAACTGAACTTCTAGAAATTGAAAATGTTCTTTCAATGTATTGACTTTAGTAGATTGAAAGAAACCTATAACCATGGGAGGACATGCTAAGAATAAAGTACAACTCATATAAAAGATTAATGACTTGCTTTTTAATATTTTATCAATCTCTAGAAAATGTGTTGAAAGCTTACAGGTTGTAATTTTCATTGAAAGAGAGCCAAAAAAAAGTTTATAATAGTTTTAAAGCAATCTTGGTTTTCAGAATCTCATAAAAGAAAGTGTTTCTTATAATATTTTGACATTTTTGACTAAAATTCTTTCACATATAAACACTAGGTTCTCAAAAAAATGACCAGTGCATCATTTTTACATTATCACTTCAGAAGAAAAGTGAAGCAGCTTGGTAAGGAATATTTTCTTTGTATTCTCTTATGTGGCTTTCTGTTAAACTCTTGCAGTAGGAATATATTCAAAACTAAGTATTTTTTTGTTGCCTGAACCAGCTGGACATTTAATGCATCCCTTGACAAAAGAGTATATTGAGCAAAATATAAATTTTTACTGTCTACTAATGAGCCACCTTTGAATGGTTGGTTAGGCTTCAGATAAAAGTTCTTGTCATTTTTCTATTTGTAGGCAGTTCATTTCACTTTTAAAGACTTCTCCGCACTGTGCAGTCCCCAGATAGTAGCACAAAGATTTTAGCTCAAAGGTAGCTATGATTGGATCTCTTGTACAGGACACCATCGTTGAGACATTTGCACCAAAAACTTTCTTTAATTTTTTTTTTTGAAGTCAATACTTAGAGCCAAGTGAACAGCTATAGTGCTCTGCAGTGTCATACGTCTAGAAGAATTTAAGCAACTGACACCTGACATTCTTTTTTCCACTATGCCCCCTTCCTCACAACCTTGACTATTCCCTCTCCAGGAAAGCTTTGGAAAAGTGGTCTTTGCTCATTTTCTATATCCCCATGGAATATCAGACACTTAAAACAGCACTGACATTCTCTCAGTGAATTTTCCCTCTGAGGCTCTTCATATAAGAGAGAAGATGGAGGGGCATCCCTGTCCCCAGCAAGGAGACCTGCTGAACGATACTGCTCTGCAAAATCCCACTCCATTGAGAGGACTGGTTCTTTGGGAGGCTTAGCACCAGGCCCATCCCACACTGCCAGCTTGCTCTGTGAGATGGGCTTGCAGCCCACGTTTCATGATGAGTTGCTCATTCCTGTCCTCATGCTGCAAAGCTGCTCTCCTAGCACAGCAAAGGTGGAAGGGCTTGGAGGGCAAAGCACAGTATATACTGTGCAGAATAGGAAAGAAGGAGAAATGCAGGGAAGATGAGGAGCTGGCAAACACCACGCATGCTGAATGCCCTGTGGGGTTTGCACAACATGTATCCACAGAGGGCAGTCACTTAGATTTGTCGGTCTCTACAGGCACAGACTGGGGTTCTTCTTTCACCTCCAGTTTGGGCTTCTCACTACAACAAAGGCATTGAGGTGGAAGAGCCTGTCCATCAAAGGACAATGATGCTGGCAAAGTGTCTCTAGCACAAGTCCAATGAGGAGGTGCTGATGGAGCTGAGGTTGTTTAGCCTGAAGAAAATAGGCTCAGAAGAGCCTATTATTGCTCTCTACAATTGCCTGAAAGGAGGGTGTAACCAGGTGGGTGCCAGTCTCTTCTTCCAAGTAATAAGAAACAGAAAAAGAGGAAAGAGTATCAGGTTGCTCCAGGGGAGATTTTGATTGAGTATTAAGAAACATTGAGTATAAGAAACTTTAGTGTTATCTTTTCTCTGGGAAAAATACTTGGCAGCCCTGTATCTCTTACCTTTCTCTTTTCCAAAAGATATGTTAATGAAAGAAACTATACCTGTGGACACTAATTACCATTAGCAGGCCAGGAGCACAAATTCCACATTTCCTTTATGGAAAGTTCAGTATGGTCTTTTCTTGCCTTCAGAACCCTGCACATCCAACACCTCACACTGCCCTGCACCAGCACACAGCAAGAAGAAAGCACACTGGGGAGTCTACCTTCAAGCATTAGCAAAATTAAAATGTTCACCATCTTCATGAACTTTCTGTCTCTCTCTCAGCCCAGGAAAAGTCTCTCTCCAATCTAAACTTCTTAGGGTGGAGAACCCTGGCATATCAGGCATCATCCTGAGTCACCTTTACTCCTTTGTGAACCCAGCAGCTCCGAGAGGAAACAGAGTTCACTCAGTAGCAGATCACAGTCTGCTGATGCATAGTCTTTTTAGTGGGCCTAGCAACTGAACCACGAAAGAGAGTCCAGGAGTTTGCATTTCTCTCTCGTGTCCAAAAAGACACAACAAATAGGTGTCTGGTATCTACAGATGCTAGAGATGTAATGGATGATAAATCTCCAGATGTTAGGCAGCATGGCCCTTCCTTGTCTCTGAGTGGTGTCCTCTTTAGTGCTCAGTGGATAGATGGTAGGATCTGGAGTTAAAGCACTGGAACCTCAGAGCTGAATCTGTGTCCAATGGAGATATTGTGTAAACACTCTCTTGAGTTGGGGCACTGTACCCTGTAGCTGCATGCTGGAACCTAGGGGACAGAAGACTCCTCTGTAAAATGAGAGAGATTATTAACTTGATCTTTATACCTTCAGGCACATCATGCACTGCAATGAATAGAAAAGATCTATTCTTAATGTGCTCAGACACATAAATGAGAATGATAGGATGCCACTTGGGACTGGCAGGTTACCTCTGTCCCTCAGGAAGAGTGCCTGAGCATCAGGCAGGACAAGAGCTGGTGGGATGTGAAGGAACAGGCAAACATCAGCCAGGTCCTGCTGTGCAGAGCCATGAACCTGGAGATTAGAGAGCTACATGCAGCCAAACAGGCATAGGACAGAGAAGAAAACAGACAAGAAAGCCCAGGGCAGAGAAGAAAACAGTTTCTGAGCTCTTTCTACATAATGGGCACCAAATCCTCACCTTCTTATAAAAAGCCTCTTTTACTGTCTCAGGCAGGACAGTAGTAGGGAAGTTTTTATTCCTGAGACTCCTATCACTGCCTAGTGGACATGATTACTGAGGTCATTGCTGCAGAGACCAACACAAAGGCTCTCAATCCAGTGCCACTGATGTCTCAATGTCAAAAAAAGCAGGACCACAATTAAAGCTGAAAAGGACTTCAAGCCTGCAGGCTCATTAGAAATAGCGCCGCTAGGACAAACAGCAGAGCTAACTGCTGCTCCAGAAACGCCTTCAGATTAGTCCTTCTGACATCACTGATACATAAGTGCATCATGAATGTCATTAAACATTCAGTCTGTCAGACAGACTCCTGAATAAGGGCTATTAACATGCACAAGAGGTGGCATATTCTGATTCATCCTGCAGTTCACAGAGTATTTGTGCTAAACTGTCTTTTCAATATAAATATGTGCTTCATACTGGAGTTAGAAAAAATAATTATTGTGGTATCCAAAATTAAGTATATCAGTATAAAACTTTTTGTAGGTGTTTCAAATTTCTGAATGCACCTTTAACAATGGAATCAATAGTTTAGTTAGTGATCCAATAGCTAGCATAGATATTTCTAAATAGCAAATATGTTGATACTCCAGATACAATTATTTTTCCTACCTTTATTACTTTTATTTTCTTTCTTACTTTAAGACACAAATAGGACTGAAGTGATTTCTCAAGGTTGGGAATATGTCTGGTCCCAACAGTCAGTAATTTACTCCATTTATATAGACAACAGGCAAGTAAGCCACTGCCATATTTCTTGACCCACTGCCATATTGCCTTTCTTGCCCAGATGTGGGGAGCCAGTAGACGTGGTATGCTTTTATTTCTGGCCAACAAATATGTAGGGAAGTCCCCTATAAGTCCCAGAGGCCCAGAGAGATGGTATTCCTGTGTGTCAACATCCAGCTGGGTCCTGTGGCTAGGACTGGATACCACAATGCAGATCTGTGTTATGAAGAGTTTTGACTAAATTATTATTTCGGACTACTTTCAAACTTAATCTCAGACAAAACCAGAAAATCCATTAATCCTGATATACATGATTTGCACATAGTTTATATTGTACTGATTAATATTAGGTCAGATATTATAGTGCTAATTTATACCAATTTCTTAAGTAGATGACACAATAATATATTATCATTGCAGATATTTCACTTAATGAGGATCAGGTAGAGTCTTGCAGTTCCCAAATGACTCTCAGTGAACAGCATAATGATCTAACAACTTTCCACTAATTTCTAAGTATGATTAATTATCTATTTAGAAAGTCAAAATGCTAAATGCTTACTGCTTGAAGATAGATCTCACTACCATTGTGAGATAGCTTTACAATTGCATTAAATTCAGAAAAAATAATGAAAGCAATGCTATGATTGATGGAAATTGTAAGTGAAAAGTTATTTAGTTGTTAGGTAAAGATCACTGAAATATATATTTTTTTTATAAGTCCTTTTATGTGCATCACAGAGCTTCATGTTAGGAGTCTACAGTGGACTATTATCCATTTTAGTCAAATATTTAAAGGCAAGAGCTAAATAATTGATAGGAAATGATGTTAATATAATCAAAAATTTGGTAGTATTTACAGTAAAAAATTGAAGGCTTCTTGATGAGTTTCTCTAAGGAAAAAGAGATGTTATTTCTATATATAAACTGAAAATCTCCCATGTGTTTACATTAAATAAAATATATATGAGTCCTAAACCCGAGTATTTTTATTAGATAGGCATTCTTTTAATAACAAGACAGCAAACTATCAGAGCTGATACCCATCTTGGGAAAACTGGTTTCAACAGTTATTGTCTACAAATAATCAGTGTCAGCTGGGTCAAGACACTTTACTCTGCTTCCCAGTTCCAGGGTAACCAAGGTTTTAAAGGAATCCTCTGGGTTGTTGACCTAATGCTTTACAACCATACAGCAGGCATGAGATCCAAAAGAATCCACAAGCAGCTTCACATTCTCTGTGCATCAGAAAGCACTTCTCCCATCTTAGAAAACTTAGATTTATAGGGCAGAATGGGAATATAAACTTCACAGAATGACAATATAGACTTCCTTAAGAGGAAGTGGGGGGAGATCAAAGGCACTGGTCAGCATGCTGCAACTCTGGATGGATTGATTTATTCTCAGATACTACCAGCTGTACCTCAAATTACAGACGCAACTAACTTAAACAAATAAAGCTGCCAGATATAACTGTAAGGAGAAAAATCCTTCTTCACCTATTACCACCTTGCAAACTTGACCTTTTTGTCTCTGTTAAATCCTTTTGTTGGAAACTTATGTTGATCAGGGGTCAGAGCTCTGCAAGCAATCAGAAGCTCTAAGCCTCACAGGGGAAATATTCGTGGAATTTGAAGGGTCATGGCAGTTAGAAGGCATGCAGGCTCTTATTGTAACCTTTAGACCTTCAACACCATTTCTGAGCATAACATCACCCTCAAAAGTAGTTAGGTGCCAACATTTTGTGAAATTAAACCCTTAAGACCCCTTATGAAGCAGAACAAAATATTGAATTTTCAAGTTTATAGAAATTTCTATTTCTACAGAAAAAGAAAGAATCACTATTCCTTAGAGTTGCTGGGGGACTTACTAGGTCATGGTCAAACTAACATACAATAGAATGACTAGGTGGGTTTTTTAAAGCAAACCCAAGAGTTTTCTATTTAACTTTCACTTTGTTTAAAGAGAGTTTTAGGTTTTAGTTTATTTTAAAATTTATTCTGGTGCAGTTAAATATGTGCATATGCATTAAATTATGCATATACATATGCATCATATGTGAGTTATGTATATGCACATGCACTTATTAGAAAAATAGGAGACAGAATTCAAGATAAAAAGCCCTTGTTTTTCAGTGCTTTCAAAGTTAATCTTTAATTAGAAATATTCTCTGTTGGATTTTTCACAAATTTTTAGTGAAAGCATTTCAGGATGCAGTCTATTATAACTGCCATGTTAGAAAATTTGAGTAAATTATCCATTATTCAAAGCCATAGTACATAATTGTCCAAGTTTCTTACAAAGAATGCTGAAATAGACTGTGATTTTTTCAGTCATTTTAGAGAATATCAGACTTCTCTGTATACTTTATCTTTCTTATGGAATACTAATGTAATTCAACAAAAAGCATCCAAATAAAAAGTTTTGTGAAATCTCAGAGAGAAATTACCAATAGAGCAGAAGAATCTTACATAATTCAAAACTGCCACCATCTGTGATTAAGATACCGGAGCATTGCACTGAATAATCTAATTGTAAAAAATATCAATATGTCTCACAGAAACAGTTACTGTATTTATGACAGGAGAATACAAAAACAAATTCTGCTAAGATGTGCACAGGGACTGTCTTTTAATCTGTTTGTACTGGTGTTGTTTCCCTGGGATATTCTAGCTAGCCTATTGAATCCCGGCATAGAATTGGAAACTAAGTTTTCCCATTGTGAAAGATTTTTCTTTTTTCCCTCTAGGTAATGCCATTGTTGTGTTTACCTAAACCTAGGCTGTGTTGCCTATCTAATTTCTACATGACAAGAAGTTTTGGAGTCATGTATTGATCTAGTATTTCCTGATGAATCTGTCCTTTTCCCCTTCATTCTCACCACTAAATTCTGATAGCATCTTGCCTGTATGAAAGTTGTTTTGAAAGAAAGAAATCAAGAATGCCTGTCTCTGTCAGTGTCTCATGGGCTGGGAGGAATTCAGCTCCATAGAGCTGTCTAGTGGAAGAAAGGTTTGTTTCTACCTCCTCTGCACACAGAGGCCTTGTGACAACAAACTTTTCTGCTCAGTGAACCCACACTGTGTCTCCATGGTCTGTCAAGAGTCTAGCTCCACTGGGAACATTCAGTGATTTCGGCAGGAATTCTTGAAGGAATATTGGTGAGAAAGGGTAAAAAAACATATTTAATGTTATATACACTTCACTAAATCTGAGCAGACTCTCACAAGAGACACTAAAATCACTGCTTCTAGAAGAAAAGTCACTTGATAAATCATAACATTTTTCTAATTGTACAGAGGAAATTTTGTAATAATAATCTGTAACAGAAAACACTTGACCTGTTAAATATAAGTGTATGTTTTTTTAAATGTGATGAAATTTAGATGTGATTTACAGTTATGAAAACAAGGTTTAGCTAGCTTTGAATCACAGGATTATTATATTCCATGTAGCAGTGGGCCCTAAATATATATGTATGTATGTATGTATGTATATGTATATGCAGCAATTCCCTTTTAGAAACATATTATTCTTTTGTCCACAGAAACGTGTATTAAATATATATGTTGTAGCACTTCCATCTTTTTCAGTATTATTCATTCTACATAGCAATAGCTGTAAAAGAAGGGAGATTTATCCTTAGAAAACTTTAAAAAGTGACAAAAATACATTTCACGAAAACACTTGTTGTAAATGAAAAGAATACTTAAATTAAAACTGGAATACAACCTTGGCATGTGCAACAATTCTGGTATGATCAAAGACTTAACACTCCCTACTCAGGTAAAGAAATGAAAGCTCATATACAGTGTAATAGTTAGCTACACTTGAAGCTGAGAACTACTTAGCAAATGATGATGAGAAAAAAGGCTCTGAAATTTTAAGCCATCAGAATTCAAATGCCAGAAGTAAGTTAAACAAGTTCCTTCCTTACTGAAGGAAATAGCTGACATATAAAAGAAATAGGAATGCTACAGCACTCTAGAGATAAAAGAGGAAAAACAAATAAAAGGAGTTTGGTTCTGATTTGATTCTCAGCCTCTAAAGGATAGCTAATAGTCCCATAGGCAAGTTAAATAGTCCAATTTCTAAATATTATTAACAAAATTGCATTAAAGGTCAGTACTAGTGCTGAAAGCCAAGCAGTCAAATATTAGGAAATACCTCAACTGTCTCTTCACTCTCTTTACGACTTTGTGTTCGCCCGCAGCCTGGCCCCTGGGATAGAACTCATACAATAGCAATAAAGGCACAAGTTATTTTGTTTCCATTTATCCTGAAGAAACAGCAAGTCACTCTTTAATTCCATAATTGTTGAACAAGATGCCATCATGTTCTGCTGCAGATAGGAAGACTAAGTATTTCCCATGAGGAAAAATGAACATGATCACCTAAAGTATACTGCACATTAGTTTCAGTCATGAAACAGGAGCATACTATAGGATTAGTGAAGTAGTGTGATTGCTCCATCTGCTCAGTCCTTGCTTCTGTTTTGATAGTGCCACATTTGAGTACTTACCAAGTCTTACTAAGAGTTTGGGTAGGACCAGAATTTAATTTAATTTCGTTAAAAAAAAACCATTTATTGGTTAGAAATGCTGTTTAACCATATAACTTTAAGTAGAACTAGCAACAGAAAAACCTCAAAAGAGTCTCTAGGACTTTAGCCCAGACCACTCACTTCCTGAATCAATAAACATAGTATGGTTTAGTTTTAACTCTACACTTATTCAAAACAAACTACATGAAGATAATCAACACCCTTCATTTAATTCTTGATGCTGAGCACATACAATTGCTGATAGATGCAAATTATTGAGTTACCTTCATATTTTTGCTTAGTTTTGAAACAACTTAACGTTAGATGAACACTGAAATGAAAAAAGAAAATCAGGCAATTTTTCAAGTGATGTAGTTAGTGGTCTAGAGATATCTCAGTCTTGAAAATTGTGTTCAACTTATTTTTATCATTCTAAAGGTACTTGGAATAAATTCAACTGAAATAATAACGTTTTTCATCTCTACAATCCCATGTAATTGACCATTAAAATCCCATCACATCGGAAGAGACACGGAGATGGGTGTTTCAATGTTACTTGAAAAAGTATTGAGCGCCCAGAGTGAAGAAAGAAAAATATTAGGTTTTACATCTATAGTCACATCTTAGCATCTGCAAACCTACCAATGCTAGCATTACTGTCACAAGCTGATATTAATGCCATATTAGAGCTAATGAGCAGCACCATGGCTTCTCATGGAAGCAGGATACAAAAAGTATTCATCACCACTGCTGTGTGGTTTAGTGTGACACTTCATGCTGTGCTTTCCCCAAATGCTACTGTAAAACGCAATTCTTCTAAAATTTACCATTTTATCTTTGATAGCCACTCATGAAAACAAGCACCAGTGAATATAAGCATGACTACTAATCAATGGTTAACAATGGTTGTCTCTGATTACTTATGTGGCACAGCTTTAGAACACTAAACCTCCAATTACACTGCCAGAGGATGGTACAGTCAGGCTCAAGCATGCTAAGTCTCATGATCATACTTTTGTCTATTCACCTTTTTGATTTGGCCTAAACATAGTGTGAACTCACAGTTTTACTGCTGGTAAGAAAGGTCTTGGGAAATTTTCCTTAATTTAATTTGTAACTAGCTTTTAATTACTGACTCATGTATTGAGAAACAAAGGCATAAGTTGTCTTAAGTCCCCTTCTTCTTGCCCCACATTGTGCTCAGTCCCTTCAAACTCCTCTGACCCTGCCATTTGTGCCCACTACAAGACTTTAAAAGTCTCTGCTGTGTACTGGGCTGCAGCTGCCTTTACTTAGGCCTGTTCCATGCAGTGCTCCTGAAAGAATACTGGAGCTGGCATTAAGGTCCTGACAGTTTTTCCTCACTCTGAAGTGGTCTGGAGCTCAGAACACAAGGCAGTGCGGACCAACACTGAACTGATAAAGAGAAGATATTCTTGTGTTGTTATGTGGTCTCAGCAAGGAAAGTTGAAGTCCCATGGGCTGAAAAAACAGTCTAAATTTTCTTCCCAATTTTTCCCCTGGATTTCCCAGGAATACTATCTTGTGAGCAAACCATATACATTTTAGACAACCCACCATTTTCTAGAAATTGCTCAGAGAAAGACAATAATTATGAACCATTATTAAAGGTGAAAGTTTTGTCTGGAAAACATATGTTTGATTCTGACTCCACTAAAGGCAGTTTTCCAAAATGCAAAATAGTAATTGCTATTTAGAAGTTTAAACTGAGGATGCATGTTAAGTGCTTATTCTTGAGCAGTATAGAGTCATTTTCAGATTCTAGGAGATAAAATATTGTCCAATATTTATGTGTTTGTTTGTTTTGTGCTAGGCTGCTTGACAGAAAAAATAACTTGGTTGTTGAGGTCTTTTTCAGCTGGTGTGAAAGAGATGCTAATGTAATCTTCTCACAGGTGCAACTTGAGTGAAAACTTAGACAGTTGAATTAAAATGTAAGTAAAAACACTGCTATTTGTATTTTTAATTTAATGCTAAATACTTTCCTTTTTTCATTTAGTACCTAATGTCATACAGGGATTTTTATCCCTGTAGTTACTGCAGTTATGTAAGCTAATAAATCAAATTTTATTCTCTAGTCACCCCAGTCATATATATTAAATGCAAGAAATTAATGTACTAGCATTTTCCATCATGATTGTTGGAGAATTGGAAAATCTTTATCTGAAATGACCCTAAAAGTCCCTCCACTCATTAGTGGATAAATTCTATGAGACATTTGATCACAGAAACACCCATGCAAATGTGGAACAGATGCAAGGGGGCTAATGAATTTAATGACAAGAAGATGACCCTGACTGCAGCAAAAGATTCAAGTACTACCAAACCCCTGATCTTAAACTCCTTTAAAAATGGGAATGTAACTTCAGACTTGAATTCCATCTTCTTGTTGATTCAAGCCTACTTCTAGAGATACAAGATGATACAAATACAAATCTTGGGAGCCTAGCTGGAACCAATATTTAAATGTTTTTTGAAAAATGCAGTAGAATAAACAGCTCAGTATATTGTTAAAATGCGTTGATAATAATTTTTTAAGGGAATAAGGAAGCAACATGAAGGACAAAAACAAATAGAAAGAAGAATGAAACTGGCACAAGAATTTAATGCATACAGTAAGCACAGCTGGGTTATAAATTACAAAAAGGTAAGGTTTAAAACAAATTTCTCATATGAAGCCGTTCAAGATTGAGATGGACCAGTTTAGATCAGTAGTTGTAAGGCTTGTCAAGTGAAATATACTGAATTCACTGACATGGGAAATTCTTTGTAATTTAACATTTCAGTTCAGTGAGTAAAGCCAATTATAACGAGATAATATCAGCTAAATTGGTTTTCTTCTGATTTAAAAATGGATGAATATAAGAACCTGAAGACTGAAAGTTATTTTTATGAAAGGACTTAGTTAGAAAAAGTGTTGAAAAGGAAAATAATGCACTTTGAAAAGCTGACCTCAGTAAGTCAAATATTTAATTTCTCTTAGGAAAAAATTTGCAGCAAAAACGGAATACAGTTAGCTGACACTCACTAAAAAGTTTTATGACTACAAAAGCTAATGAATTCAGCCCACAGAAAAGAGTAAACCATAAGATTAAGTATATTTGACTGTTTCAGTAGTAATTTGATGGCACTGAAATCAAAAAGGTCATTCACAAAATAGAAGTAATCATATATTACTGAAGAGAAGTATGAAGATATAGGGCAAGTAGTCATGTAAGGATAAAGTCAGAAAGGTTAAGGAGAGAAAAGAGCTACAGTTCTCTGAAAACATTAAAGCCATAGAGGTTAGAAATGATAATAGAGTGCATGCTAAGAAGAAGAGAAAAATGAAGTCTAGCTCTATTGCCTATCAGGGAGGAACAGCATTCAAGCAGACTACTCTGAAGAGCAAAAAAATTACAGGAACACTTTTCCCATAATTTTCTACAGAAAATGTTATGACCAGATAGTCATCAAATTCACAAATTAAAAAAAAAAAAGAGAAACATAGTTGAAAGAATAGAAATAATTTAAAAAATAGATTTAATCCAATTCCAATCAATTATTTTAAGATAAGGGTCCTATTTTGCCCATAAATCCTGGAGAAAAAAAAGACCCAAATTATCTTTGAATTTTTATTCTAAGGCCTTATGGAGATTAGAAAGATCCTTGAAAGAAAGAAAACACTGAGATAAGGTAAAGAAAAGACAGTATCTCTCAATAAAGGGAGGAAAACCAGCACCTGGACAATTATAGCTAAAACAATCTAGTTCTGATTTTTGAGAATATGCTAGGAAAAGGGTTTAGACATTATTTATATATTTACTTATGGGATAATAGAACTCTAAATATGGAATATATATTTCTTTATAAACAGAGATTTTGGAAAAATCTTATTCCCAACTTTGTGAGGATAGTTATCTTTATAGGTAGAAAAGGAATAACAAGTGCTACAATCCATTGACTTTTCATAATCTTGTAATATTGTCTTTTTGTAAGCAAACAGTTAAGAATTAATAGCTTTATAATAACCCCCTAAAAAATATTTTCTTGAAGAGCACCTGTCACTGTTTTGAGCTTAATTATAAATATGGCATTATTGGAGTCTTGTCTGGCTACCTGGATTCCCTAGTAGACTTTTTTGTGTCCTTTAATTTCTGATAATTGAGGAAATCTAGTAGACTTTTTGTGTCAGCAAGTTAAGCACATATTCTATTTGTAAAAAAAAAATAAAATTCTTTTTTCCCATCTGAAAAAATCATTCAGAAGGAATCCATACCTTAATTTTTCTTATGATTCATAGAGAAAAAAAGAGCAATAATTGTGTTGCATAAAAAAATTCTTGACTCTTTTAACACTATATTATGTAGGACTCAACACACACTTTGTTTGAAGATCAAATAATCATTTGGTCTTGGTTAGTTCTTACTACTAACATTCAGAATGATATGTATTCTTATTTATATAATTTCTAATTGCTCTAGAATGAGAATTTCTTTTGAATGGTTGTAGGAATAAAGTTGATAAATGTACTAATCTGAAGAGTCCAAAATTTTTTTCTTCCCTTGTTGCTCAGTCTTCAGCCTCTTTAGATTTGCCACTAAAATTGCCAGTTATGCTCTGTATATCTGTCCATGGGGGAGGCAACTGTGACTGACAAGAACTGAATATTGGACTGCATGGGGCTATTTATAAACTGCTGATATTCTAATACTTCTGAACATTGACAGGCAGCCTTGGATAAATGACATCAGACATAATTGTCATGGTCCTGAGCAATGCAATGCCAAATGATTCCTTAAAGTTGTGTGTGTCACAATATTAAATAATGTTTTCTATTCCTGAATACTGACATATCTAACCCTGCTGTTATGTGCTGTGATTTCATCTCATAGAGAAATCAATGGTTTTGTTATGTACCAAAATATAGTCTCTATGGAGGGACTTCCTGCTACCCCAGAAAATTATGTGAGGTGGTATGGAATAATCTCCAGGTCCTAGCCATGCCCCCTCTGGGTTACTGAAAATAATGTAAGGACAAGCTCTGGACAGAACCAGGACACCCAGTAACAGAAATGAGACAATAAAATCACTTCAGACAGAATCCATATCCAAACACTTGACTCCTTTGTAACAGATGACATTCCTGACTGTCTGTCCAGAGATGAGGCTCCTTGTGTGTTTGTTTTCTTTGTTCTTTTATTTATTATTTCTTCTAGCCTATATATGTTGCATTGTTTATTACAGCTTTCCAGATCAATTAGGAAAGATGGAAAATTATTCAATACACTTTAAACTATAATCTAACAATAAGAAATTTGAGGAACTATTTCTGGATTAAAAAATAATACTTTTAATACTTGCTGTAGCAAGTAATAAAAAATATTACTTGCAACAGCTCTGTTACATCTCTTGTTTTGTCAATATGTTCTAAATTCTCCTAAAGAAATACCTCTGTCAAGGTTTTGGATCTCACACACTGCTGACTAGTTTAGCTTCCAGCATGCTTGGGTTTGGTTTGCTCCAGACTTACATGCAGATGGAATTGCACTTCCATGGAGCTTGTAGGTCAAATGAGACCCGCCTACTGAGTTTAGACACTTACATGATCAGGTCATCAATAAGCTAAAAGAGATCAGTGCTTTGTATTTAGGCAACTGTTATCTGCCTGCATTCTGTTTTAGCAGTTTAAATCCTTTCCTCAGTTTTGAATATTAATCCTTATCTGTGCAATCCTTATCTGTCTAACTGGGTTATTTTTCTCTGAATTAATGGAAAAACTAAATTGTTGTGCTGCAAATGTACCCTGTTGCATATTGTGAGACCACTGGGAGGATTTTTTAATCTTTTGCTATAGAAGAATTATCACAGATAATTCTGAATTATTCTATGCATGGGAGAAAGTCATGTGAGTTCATCTAATTAACTGTAACATGGGTAAGAAGATGAGAATGTGTTACAGAAAGCCTAAACGTTTTCAACCTCTCTTTTGAAAGATTAGCAATCACATCTCCATGTGAGAAAAACAATTCAGGGTGAGACAAACCCTGAAGAGCTCTTGAATACCTAAAAAGACAGGAAATCAATAAGGCCCGTAATTATCGGCATGTAGATTTAATGAAGTGTAAAACTTTGGTGTTAAAACAAATTAAAACTCCATTAATGTCCATGGATAATGAAGAACAGAAAATTATTAAGAAAAAAACTACAATCTTTTATTTTCTCATACACTTAATTCAGATTTATTTTACTGTAAGAAATAGCTCAAGGAGACTTAAAACAGCAATTTAATGTGAATGTAGGACTTATTATGAAGCAAACCTAAGCACTTTTTAATACTTCCCAAATGAATACAGAATTTTAAACTAGCAACAGGCTTCACTGAAAAATCTTGTAATTTAATATGAAATGTATTACAAGAAGGTTAATCGGGTTCATTTCATGAAAGTGTATTCTAAATTAGCTAAACATATCTTATTTTTTTCTTGACAAAATAAAAGGTGTGAAGTTACTGCCATTGAGCTTGATTCTGAGATGTAGAAGAATCTGACTAATAGCAATGGGAAGTGGGAAGCTGGTAGTTTACACATGGATCACAGAGAATTCTCAAAAGCATTTGTTGTCCATGGAGAATGGATCAGACAGCTTTGACAAATATTTGCAGTAGAATGAATGTCATTCTTGTCTTACTCTATGATTACTGCTGGATAAATCTTAAATTTATTAAAGATCTTTTCTGTTTTCATATAAACTCAGCTTCAGAGAGAGATAATATTATTTCTTGTGATACTGTAACATGTTTCCCTTTTATTGCACTAAAATTTTGCTAATTAATTTAGTTGGATTCATGTTAACACATTGTAGAGTGAAAGCTACTAATTTTGAATAGAATATTAGTCACAAATTTATTTATCCATGCATCTCCTCTATACAAACAATCAGTCTGCATGCACAATGATACCTAAATATTGTAGAATTTAATTAGATAAAGCAATCTGGTACATTGAATTAGTTACAGACCTTAGATTATCTACATACTATCTAAGAAGAGAATGGCACAATCAAAAGACATGCACATTTAGCTATCAATTTAAGCATATTGCAATGCTAGGGAAACATTAGTATTTGTGTCTAGGTAGAAAATATAAGCTCTTAGAATAAAGAATATGAAAACCCTCAGTATTTAAGAAATAGGTTCTAGAGGGTCTGCATAGACTTCACATAGGAATGTCACCTCTAAATAGTTAATCTATGTCCTCAATTTTGATTCAGGACACTTTCCTCAATTATCATTCCCCCATGTGCTGAGAAATGCCCTCCTGGTGATGGCTGCTGTCCATGTCTTTCTCAGTAACTGCTTGCTAAGCCCTTGGCAAAAGAAGCTTATTTGCCCATTGGAGGCTTGATTTTCTGTCAGGCTTTAAAACAAAGCAAAAGAAAGCATCACTTGGGCATCTATTTTCCTTTACACATGGGAAAAAGGCAGAGAGAGAGATAAAAATGACGATGAGTTGAAGCTGATCTAAAGCCAGGCTGGAACATGTGTTTGATGGTCTTCCAAGTATATTGAGAAGATGGCAACTAAACACTGTAATTATAAAGATCAATGTTCTTAGAATATCTTTTTAGTTATATGCCATATTTTTTGACATTTTAAATACCTAAAATAATTTAAATGCAGAACCAGAAATCACAATAAAATGTTTGAGGATATATATAGAGAAGCCATTCTTCTTCCACCACCTCTTAGTCAACATCTTCTGTGGGGTTAAAACTATTTGATTCTGACAGAATCCTGAGGGATATAAGAGATGGGAGAGAAGCCATGCCACAGGAATGAACCACTGCTGATCCGAACAAAAATCTATTCCTGTGACAAACTTAACTTTTTTTTCCCCAGAAACATAGGCTTTGTGAATGGAAATTGCCAAACCAAAGGGATGTAAACTCTAAAGTTATACCTTGCGCAATTCCTATCAGATTTAAAATAGGAATAGTCTTTTTCTTGTTTAGTTGGAATATTCACAATAAACATAAGTCTGTTACTTTTCTGAAGCTTTTTCCTCCAGAGATAGCATTGGATATCTCTATATTCTATACTATGGTAGGCCTCATAATATAATTTATATTGATTTCATAGTGTAGAATTGCCAAAAGATTTTTTTGGTTGCAGTTGTTATTGTTGTTATATTTCATCATTCTCAACATACAATTTATGGCAAACTACAGCTCAAGAAAAATTTGAAATGGCAGACTCAGACAGCAACTGCCTATTTATCTAGAAACAATAAAAAATAGACTTTATATTTAGTTATTTGAAAAACTTATTAAATGAAACAATTTATTCCCAGAATTTTGCTGGAGAAAGGGGGCACTTGTCATATGTTAGATAATCTGTCACTATGCATTTCATTCAGAAATTATAGGTAATTTTATGGAATGTAATTTGATAAAAAAAATTAAGGATTCAGAACAATCAATAATATTGCTATTTAGATAAACATATAAAATAAGAATAGAGCTGTGTCTGATTAACAACAAAGGGATTGGATGAATATAAAAAATTATCCAGCATAAAACATAAGAAGGTATCTGTCAAAAAGTGTCTGACTCTGAACACATCCTGACCAGTCTTTTCTCTCTGACAGACAGAGAAAGTTCTGACAAGTCCATCAATAGTTATTTTTCTGCAGGAAAAATGAAACCATTTCAAATCTTAGCTTATTTTTTCACATTCATATTATTTATCCTAATATTCCTGGCTTTAATTTTTTTTCCCAACAAGCATGAAAACTAAATATTCCTATTCGTTTTCCAAAAAAAAGGGGCTTTCCTTCTATTTCTCTCATCCTCATGGGTATTATAATTACAAAGTATACCAGGGAAGACGTTCTAAAATACAATTCTATTAAAGAACAAAAAAGTACAGAGCAAGTCAGTTTGGAAGCCAAGAGAGTTTTGGAAGAACAAACACTAAGGTTCATAGATCTTCTTTGCCAGAAGTTTTGTATGTTTTCTTTCTCCTTTATTTTGTCTTCATTGTGTTTGAGACATTTGCTTCCATGTGGGGTCATGAAGAAGCACATTCATTTCCTAGCACATACAGATGCATTTTTAATTGATTTAAAAGCAACCACCACTTATTTGCCTTCAGTTATTTTGGTTGATTCCTATGTAAATATTTTATTGCTGTTTTCCTTTTTAATATACTAATCATAAAAAGAGAACTTGTTTTTTGTTCCTAGGCTGCCTGTGAGCTTCATCACTACATCTTTCTCAGTCCCACCATTTTTATAGCTGTTCAAGTTTTGCTATGTATTGTCCTGGGTGCATGGCACTGGCACTGGAAGCTGTGGGGGCCTTTGTGAGGAGAAAACTGAGGTGGAAGCTCCTCAGGGAAATGTATTTAAGTTTTTATGTAGAAATAACACTAAACCGTTTTAGGATCTGTTTGGAGACAGCCTCTAAATATATAGTTATTTTCCCATTGATATTCACAAGTCCATAGGATAGTTTTATAGTCCATAGTCTATTATTTTTTGAAATAACTATCTGCTAATATATTTGCACCAAATTGTTCTGTGATTCTAATGGGGAGGAAGATGTGAAGTCCAGTTCAATAGCATGCTTTGCTAGCATACAGCAACATAAATAGGTCAGACAGTGGAAATTTTAATTTAATATATTACCAGACATTGAGATCAAGGGAAGTTTTATCTGAAAAAGGCGAATGGGATTATGTTCTTAAAATAATTTTTTTTATATGGGTTTTCAAATGATGAAGCTTAATAGGTGATCCATAATAAATTTTCATTGTAAAGCATACAATTCTAAATAGGATATTCTTTTCTTTCAGAGTTTAGTCTATAGTTTACTATCTGTCAATTTCTGACTGCTTCTGAAATGCCATGCTGTTAACTTGCCTTTCCCCAGATACAAAATATGCTAATCTTGACCTATTCCTAGTTAACTTTAATAGTTTCTTCCCATTACTCAGTTTTACCTTTTCTTCATAATTCCTGTACAATTGCACACTACCCTATTGCAACATTAAAAATGAAGTAATCAAATAAATTTCTACATCTGCATTAAGAAAAATTTCTCATTGTTTTTTTTCTTGATGATAACATATCCTCCTCTTCCTTGTTTTTTCTTCATATAAAAGTAAAATCAGTGGAAAAAAAAAAGAGGCTTCTTCCCTGTCAGATTATCATTACCATCAGTGACATAACTGGAAGTTAGCTACACAACCAGTGGCAACATTTCATGACATTCCTGGAAGTGGATGACAGCTATTTCTCCACAGTCTTTTGGATACAACTCATGATCAACCAGACTTCCCATTTTTTATTAGGAAACCCCCAGGGCACAGACAGAAACATAAAAAAAAAAAAAGTATTCTGAATACTTTCAAATAGCAAGTAAAGAAATAAACTAATTAAGTCAATGTGCTCATTTCAGACACACTTTTTAATATTATTATCCTAAGATTATACAAGTGAATTTTTAATAGGGTTCTTTCTGCCATTGTGAATATTGTACTTCAGTAAATGTTACCTTTATTTTTACAGACTACCATAAAACAATTGAACGGAAAATTGCAACAGTCACAGAAGAATCTGATTGATACTTATTTGGAAACACACCTGTAAGGCACATTCTTTCTTTTATAACCCTTCCTAGATTGTTAATGCTACCACCAGTACATTGCTAATGTACTACCACCAGAAAAAAAATCTGCAGAGTTGTAGCAGGTTATGACTATTCACAATTTTTTACCTTTGCATTGTATAGCAGATCCAGGATGACTTTAGGAATAAATAAGCAAATTTATTCCTGCACATACAGACTTAGTATCAAGACAGCCCAGGCGAGACTAAAATCGAAATCAAGCATATAAATTGAAGTCAGAGATTTAACTCATTACAATTGAACTGGAAACCATAAGCAAGTTTTTAAAGGTAGAGGTCTTCATTTAACACAAATTTTCACATGAAGGGAGCTGATACTGCTTTTAGTCCAACCATTTGGTAACATGAAAAAATTATTTTCTATAAATGCAAATAAAATAGGATATAGTAATTATTTTCAAATGGTAAACTTCAAGACAGCAAGAATGAAAACATGACATTCTTTACACTGTATTAAAGCAATATTTTACCAAAGAATACACAAGATATGTTTCAGGCAAGGATCAGCTTGGTGTGAGAGTAGGAAAAGGGCTCTCCTGTTCAATAACTTTGAATCCTCTCCTCTCAATTTAAACATTCTCTGACAACATTCAGTAAAACCTTTATTCAATTTTACTTGCAAAATATCATCATATATGTATATATTTAGTAAATCATTATTAAATGATTTATCAATATGTTATTTTTAAAATCAGAGTAGTATATAATTGTATAATTCTTTTAAAGGACTGAGCTTCTTAAAGCTTGTATTAAAAATATACAAAATTCTTCCTGTTTTTAATCTATTTACCAATGTTACTTTATCAATCTGTATCAGAATTGATTCAGAATTCTTTAAGTAGTAAATTTTCCAAGGAGCAGACAAAAAATGACCAGCTTGATTTATTTTTTAAAAAGTCATCATAAAAGATCCATTCCCTCTTTTGTGCATATACTGCACTGCCAGAATGGCTAATGGGAATTATTCATGTTCATACCAAGAAGAATATTCCCTAAAGCATTTTAGCCTTCTTTTATGGAAGTACATAAAAAAGACTTGACTCTTGCAACCTTTTTTTAAAAGATGACTCTTTGAACCTTCCCAGAGCTACCATGCTCACACTAATAACCTACTAGCATGCCAAAAAAAAAAAAAAAGCACAAATAAATGAAAAAAATATATCTATTGAATAGTTACATAATTGCCACTGAATGGCAATGCTAGGTACCTGGAGCTAACTGTAGATTTTGCCATTCATTTTGTGTGCTGTTATTAAATTTTTAAAATAATCATTGCTATAAAAATTTCAAACACAGAGGAGCTGTAACTTCCTATTGAGATTTTTAGTCATGTCTCAGAATATACATTACTCTTTGAATAAAAGACCATTTTAATATAAAGAAAAAAGTATATTTTAGGCATTGTACTTTTTTTTTCAACTTTTACAGGTAGTTGCATTTCCCTTCATTTTATAGCAGTGCCCCATGGCTTCAGGTGTAGTGAAGGAAAAAAGGATTTTCTGGAAAGTATATAGGTAGATATTTTGATCATGATAAAGTGTCTTGTTTAAAAACTGTTGCTTTTTAGTTTGAATGGTAACCATCTCCAGTTTCAGAGAAAATTTATATACAGATATTTGAGACCACTTAAAAAATTATTGTATAGTTGTTTTAATTCATGAATTTATTGCAAATTTGTTATAAAAATTTACTAAAATCAAGTCATGCTTAATTCTAAAACATTGTTCAGCACTAATTTTTGTTCTTTTTATTCAAATCCTGCCTAACTAAGTCATTCCTAAAATACCTCAGCTGGACAAACTTAGTAGAATTAATCAGCAGTTAATAGATTTTATCAAGATTGTGTAAAATTCATTAAAATATTGGTTACATATATTACATACTTTCATAAACATTTTGTGATCCCAGACTATATTTTTCTTTTCCCAGCAGTCTTCAGGTGTCAGCCTCTTTTCACTATTCCACTAACAATGGAAGTCCAGTATAGGAAAACCAGAGTACTTTTGGATCTTCTCTGACCACATAAAGGAAAGAGAATTTTTATTCCACTTAAAATAGAATGTAAAATTAACTGTCTCATGACACATCATTTCCTGTGGCAGCCAGGTTTCCAATTACGATATAGATAGGTGTCATAAAAATAAGTTATATCTCATCTAACAGAAAAAAAAAAGATGGCTAATCATAGGCAAAAATTGTATTTGGAGGCCTAAAATATTTATTATAGTATTGATCAAACTTCTTCATAACTTGAAGTTTTTCTGGTGTAAGAAAAATATACTGGGTTTAGCTCTTAGTCCACTTGCTTAAATTAAGTGCAGGAAAATGCCCTTAGGGAGTGCTTGGGCATCCTAGAATGCAGAGGGATCTCTCTGGGGCTGTAAAGATGATATTGAAAATTTTTCATGACATGTCAGTTCTAGTTGTTTCTGGAACAAATGCTAGAGGTGAAGAAAGGCAAGGTCTCAGTAGCCCTTCAGCTGGTATAAATTAGAAACCATCTCAGCACTGGATCAAGCTGAAGAGTTGGAAAAGTCAGAAAAGTTGAAAGTTTTCTTTACTGCTATCTCTGACTTTGTGTTTATTTAAGTGGCACCAAGAAAGTCTTTAGCATCGAGAAAATGTTGGGGCATGTCTTCAGAGGTTACTTAATACTTTTATTAATTAGTAAGTTTAAGCATTTCTATCCTGGCCATAGCACTTTGGGTTAGAAATCATTAATGCTATCAAGTACCGACCTTTACTCTGAGAGTTAAACTGCAGTCTGATTGTTTGGTGTTTTCTGATCCCAGAGACTGGACAAAAAGGGTAAGATTTTGCTACATGTACTATCCAGCTCCTACATGAAAATAATGAAATTCTAGTCCACAATAATTATATATATATATATATATATATATATATATATATATATATATATACATATGATATTATTAAAATAAGATTTGTGTTTATGCTGTACCATGTAATCCCTTTGCCCACTCAAAAATTCTGCTCATCATTTCATGTACAATAATAAAACATCCCATAGCTGCCTGCTATGGTTTCCAAAGTCCTTTAGGAATAATGTCAGAGGGCATTACCATTTGATTGATGTTGCTAGAAAAACATTGCTCCTTTTTGACAGTGTTTAATGATTCAGGTCACTAGTCTGTGCCATACTCAGTAGCTTTATCAAGTACACAAAACCTTGCTTCAAAGAGAGTATAAAAATGTAGGCTATTTCTTTTGAAGGAAAATAGGAATCCATCTCATGCACTTATTTTTCATACCTGCACAGGCCTATATCAAAACAAAATAAACCTACAATAATCAATTCAAAACTGCTTTTTTTATTTGTACTCATAAATGTTCTATAAAAGAAACAAGCAAATAATGCACTCAGGGGAATATGAAGAAAACATCATAAAAAAGAAGAATTCACTACAAATCTTTTATGAATTAATTTTTACTGAGGTTCTACAGCTGAACACATAGAGCTATATTATTAAGAGTAAATGCCATTATTATGAGTGGAGAGTTATCGAGGTATTTCTACAATTATTAGAAAATCAACAACACCTAATTGCAAAATTAGCTATTTCTTTCTCTCTTAAATAGTAAAATGTAAATATCTTGCTTTCTAAAAAATATTATTTCATAATTGAAATTACTATCTTTTGCTTTCTACATTTTGAAGAATTAACTAGTTTAAAACAATTCTGAGGCAGGTCTTTCCAAGAAAGATTTTGCACTCCTGAAAGATTAAAAAACTATGTTTTTGTATGCAAAAGGTGTTAAAAGAGTTAAGTGAAAGACAATTCAATTTTTTTCTCTTGAATTTTAAGGATAATTGATTCTGCCATATGACAGATTACATTTTTTAGTGTCACAGAATACAGATTCTGACAACACTGAGTGCTTTTGTCACAGCTCAGTCAGCTCCCATATGATCTAAATCAGTATCAAAAACACTAAAGCTACGTGTATTTACATCTGCTAAAGATCACATCTTTTTACTCACCAGGATGTCTGTCCCGTTTTCTAAGCACAGCTGCCTTCACCTCAGGTAAAGGAATTCCATACAAATTCACATATTAAAAAAAAGTCTACTCCAAAAAGCTCATGACACTGAGATTTTTCTTACAGATGAAGATGTCTGTGTGGATGTATTCACATGGGAATAAGAGATCAGCTCCTTTGTACATTAGCTAAATACTGTCAACTGAAAATCACTCAAGAATCTTTCCATCTGCCATGCTGTTGGGGTTTTGCTCTTCTACAGGTTCTGCACTGTGTTTGCATCCAGGAAGACATTGCAGATAACTTAGAGCACCTAAAATGACACAAGGTGCCTTCTTGAAGGGAAGATGTCCACATGATATTCAACATAATCAGTGATGGTTAAGGAGCAGTTCAGCCAGCAACAGTTCAGCAGTTCAGTTCAGTAAAAATCAATTTATGATATTCCAGGTATTACAATTTGGTTCCATCTTTGACCCTTTGAGAAATGTGAATCATGCTTATGTGGCTAAAAGATTCAATGTTAAACCTACAGACTCTCATCTTTTTGAAATGAAGAGTTAATTGGGGCCCAAGAGCATGCCTCATAGTGCTTACAATGACAGCAGATGCCTCTGGGAAATTCAGTCCTGTGTTTGAGTGGCTGATCAGCTAAACAGCTTTTGAGATTCTGCTTGCAACATTGACAATATTGACTAGATAAGTAGATATCCATTTGTGTCCCAATCTGTGTGCAAATCCTACCTGAGTGATGATAGTAATTTAGCCATCATTTTTTCAAAACACTTTTGACTGCTTTAAAATATTTTTATTCTGGATAATAGGCAAACTCCATAGCCATTCACAGTTCTCTGACTATTGCACTTTTTATTTGTGAGGGACATGATCTCTAAACATGTATGGGACCTCAGCTAATCTGCACTGGCAGTACTCTGCTTATTTTCAACCTCAGGTCTTAACTGAAGGCCAGGGATTCCTGAGTAGGCAGTTCATGTGATCTTTTTCATGTGACAATAAGAAAATATTTTGAATATCCAGAAAATCAGCTATTTCCATGGTTCAAAACAGAAACATCTGTGCAAAAAGGGATGTGAGGCATAAAGATTTCTTAGAAATATGTTTTAGAAAGTGTGCCATTGAGGTGTGGCAAGCTACCATCCCTCTGTTCTGCAGAATCACTGCATTCAGTGTTTCTCCTAAAGAGGTGTTCATCTTTCTACAGATGAGCTATGGCTTGGTAGCTGCAAATAACTGGCAAACACAAAGTCAAGTATTCTTGTTAACATGTTTCATTTAAGTAAGTGAGCTGTGGTTTGGTTATGTGGAAGACCAACACAAAACTGTATTCAGAATAACCCATCTGTTTGCAAATGCAGGTAATCCATTTATCTGTTGTTAAAAAGCGTGAGTGTGGGGAATCACAGGGCAGTCTTTCATCTTCATAGTTATGATCTTTACAACTATTGAAGAAATATTGCAAGAGGCAACTCAAAGGTCAGATAACACGAAATGAAAATTTTTCTCACAGGAATTCTTCTGACAAAGCCAAGTTTCACTAAAAAAATAGTGTTTCATTAAACTCCAGAACATTTTGTCTAAACCTTCTGCTGAATTTAAGGCAGCATTTTGAGATTTTGTGTAGGCTATGTACGGAACTGTCTCAGAGTAGGGGATTCTGGAGGATGTCTGTTAATAGCACAGGGTTTTTTGTATCCAGCACAAAAGTGAGCACCTTCAACACACCACAGCTTGTATGTGGAAACAACAATTTACAGTCAATTGGCTAACAGCAGCTAGCCAGTTGCTGGGATGAAATGAAATTAGTCAAAATGGTCTAAGAAAATTCCAACTTTGGAAATCTGGAAGAAAAATACTTGTATGTAGCTTTAACCCACTTTGGACCCTCTGCATCCCCAAGTATTTCTTATATATCAAACCCCCTGTTTTTCAGCTGAAATAAATGCAATAAAGAATAATGTGAAATTTAACCAGAAATGCATGTTTGTCTTTAAATACAGAAGAAAATACCAAATGTCCTTTTTTTATATCATTACAAGTATCCCCCTTTCTTTTAACCAACAATGTACCTGAAGACAACATAGTGCATAGATATAAAGGCCCAGTTGTCAAAAGCAAAATAAATTTTATATTGGCAATCTTGTATGCATTAACAGTTGTTGACACAAATTACAGCATTTAAATATGTAGCTGGATGACTGAACCTGAAAATTAACTATCTCAACAGTTGCAATGAATACAATCTTATGCTTTGCAATTATGTGGCTATCCTGTTGATTCTGGAAATGACTGCAGGTGCAAAATTGAAGCCTGGGTTATGTCTCCTTTTAAAGCATGGTTCTTAATGTGATTTGCCTTTTAATATGCATTTGCAGCATATATTGTAATTGTTTCTCTAGAGCTCATATCTATGATTTGAATATATAATATCCATAGCAAAAATTGTGTATTACAGCTCCAGAATATCAATCGTAGCTTAAAATGCCTATTGATTGGAAAGTCGTAATTTGCTGTGCGACACGCAGAAGCTACTGAAATGTTTTGGCATTATTTTTGCATTATAAAGTTTAGTCATTTGTATTATACATCATCCTTACTAAAGTTAACTTTAATGAATATCACAGAAAAACAGGAAAGTGCATCCTAAAATTCTTTTGCAGATATAGCATTTTTTAAAAATAGTTTCCCTTCTTCCTAAGTGTTTTCAATTTTCCATCCATAATCTATAACGTTTTTATGAACTTCATCTTTACCAAGCTGCATTTAAACCATGTGATGTTACAGTACTGTAAATTTCTTACCAGTTTCCTTACTACCAGAGCCTAAGTTTTTTGTTAAGAAACAGAATACCTGACAGTACTATTATTAATAGGACAGGTAAAAATAAATCAGTTCCAGTGGAAAGGATATGTGTCTATTTGGGCAAAGTGTGCTGCAAGTGTAATGACTGAGGTTTTGTTGCAGATGAATAAAGGAAGCAGAATATTTCTTAGGTTTTCACTGAGGATTGGCCTTTTCTTTGTAAGAAACAGTTGCTTTTGACATCTGTAATGTGCCTTTTCAAGAGCTATCATGGCACTATCAGGTCTACTCACAATTTAACTATCAAAGAATTAATTTCCTAGACATAAAGTTTAGTTCCAGCGCATAAATATTAGAGTCTGCTTGAAAAATCAAACTGCAGTTACAATGAAAAAAAAAATCAATGAAGAATATTATGGGGAAAAAAACCCCAAACACTATGATAAACCAAATGGGAACACAGTTCTTTAACGAATGGCAAATTAAAATTTTTATTTTAGCTTCACAGCTATATTGATGGAAAAATCTTAATCCAATATAAAGCAGTATGGATTAGGTATGCAAATGTGTATTTCCATTACATTTATGGCCATGTCTGCAACACCACTGCAGAGCAAAAATAACTTTATAATCTATTAGTATATTTATAAGACTTAAAAAATACTGCTTCTGAGTGTCTCTGGCTACTTAATAACATAAGAGCCTTGAGGTTAACTTTTGAAAAACAGTTTTGTAGACAGAAACTCATTAAAATTTTTTAATTGCCAGTCTGGATAATTTCTGAAGTATATATTTGTGCCATTATTGTCTAAATAATTTGAAAATATCTATGCTTCTTCAGCAATCTAAATTATGTAGAATTTAAAGTACTGTTTGCCAAATACAACCAAAATGTAACCCAAACTTATAATTGCTTATTTAGATAAATATCAGTAAAGAGTTCAGAGTGTAAGCTCAGTATATAAATTGTGAATTAACAGTAGAAAAGTAGGAAAAATATCAAGGGAGGGAGGGAAGTTGTTTGAGATAAAATGGAAAAATGGTGGCTTTTCAAACACTGTTAATAATTATCAGCATATGCAGACTATAAATAGATGTACCATGTGAAAACAGGGACCCCTTCAATATCATATGTCACAGCATGAAATCTGGGTGTCTGGTCACTGAATTCTGATATTCAGTATTTTCATTCAAATATCTCTAAGGTTGATGTGACCTTTTTCTGCCAACACTACATGCAGCTATAACTAGTGAAGATAGGTGAAGACCTTGAGACACACCAAGCACCCTGAAGAACAAGTACTGAGTTTTATTAAAGTTTGGTTCACTTTTTGTCACTCTTTGTTGCTGTCAGGGATCATTGAGACCACAAACACCAGACAAACAAAGAAATCTATTTCTTGCACAGCCTCCAGGATGTGGTTGAAGTTCAGTGCAGCACTGGTCACTAAGGACCAGCCTGTGTCTTACAAATGTACATCCAGTGCCCTGTGTTTCACAGCTGAGAGTAGGAACAGGCTGGAGTCAAAGCTCAACTCTGTGTTACATTTCTCTCTGAAGACAGGCTCACAAGGGAAGTCAGAAAGGGACAATACCATTACAAAACCTCTCATGTGTTCATTTTGTTTTTCAGTTTTCAGTTCAGTGAGAGTTGAAAATTTCTCCTGGTTGCCCAGAAATACATTTTCAACTGATGTGTTAGAACCCAGTTCATTTTATTGGAGAGAAAAAAGAGCAAGTGAATGTTGACTCAATTGTCTTTTACAATGAAAGAGTTGATGAGACCAAATGAGCTTTTTTCATTGCTGCACTTTGTAATATTTAGTGACATAGTGACATTTATTTATAGCTACCTGTTTAATCATTACTTTCTGGGGTTTTTAGTACTGATAAAACTGTACATGATTATATAAGGCATGTATGATAATTACTTAAACAAAAGCCAAAAGAAAGATTAAGGCATTGATATGGTCATTTCATTTTTATATATGCATACATATACAAAACTTGCTCCTGAAAAAACATGAAAATAAAATAGGTTTTACACCCCATCTCCCCTCAACCCCATGAACTTTTGTGTTCAGTGACTCCTTTTAGGAACCAAGTTTCAGTAAGGTCTCACTAATGATTTTTTTTTTCTTGCTTAGTTTTGAAAATCAAAAATCAGGTAAAAATGGACAGAATAGTTTAAAGTGGGTCAACAAGTGTGTTGCTATGGGAAACTGAAATACTAAAAAATCTCTCTATTTTTACTACTTGAGAAAAATATAAGTTGTTTTTTTTGAGTGCCTCCCATGAGGCTTTTCCTGAAGTGACATACCTTAAATTACATTTTATTTTTCAAGACAAGATGCCTGACAGGGGATATAAATATATATCATTTATTAGTATGGAAAAAATGTTTACAAAATGAGGGACTGCTGTTTGAAAAATAGTAATTTTTAAACCCAGTTCAGTTACTACTAGCTGTAAATGAAAAGTATACTGGTTATTTGGCTCCTCTATTAAAAATATTCATTTATCTTTTACATAATGGCTTCTAGAAATATGGTTTTTACAAGGTGAATTACCTTAAATGTGGACAACCATCTTTATGGGCAGTGGAAGTCGAATACAAAAGCCCTTTTTATTTACTTCCTTTTTCTTTCCACACACCCTGCCCAGAGCATGGTGGAGAAAGGGAGAAAGGATAATTGCAAGAATAATGATAACAATAATCTTGATAGTTTAGAACACTGTTTTTAAAGAATTGGTTTGTAGAGCATATACCATATGTGTGAACACTTTATAAAAGTGTAGTGTCGGGTTTTGTTATTGATCTACTTTGCCATTTTTCCAATTTTTGAGGCTTAAAAAGGAATTTAAATTTAGTTTTAAATTACTAACCATTTTATGGATGTATGTGTTTGATGTCCTTATACACATTATAAATGACAGTAGAAAACTGTCAATTGATCTATTAAGCCTCAGAGAAGTTACATGCTTATAAATTTGCTTTAGATATATTCTCGGTCTTGATGCTTTCTGAAGTAGTTTCTTGCTAGAACATGAATACTTTGAGTTTAGACTTTTATAGACAGATGTCTGTCTGCATTGACCTGCCTTCAGGCATGTTAGTACAATCTTTTGCCTCGAAGGCAGTCATATTGACTACTGCTGCTGGGAACAGCAAAGTAGGAACTTTCATATCGTTCATGGACAAGCTGCTCTGGTTATGTGCCTGAAGGCTTAAGCTGTCTGCTAAGTACCTCTGTATTAACTTCTCTGGGAGGCTTTTTCAGAGTCAAATTACATTTCCTTGTATGTAGCTTCAGAGTTCTCCCCAGCAGGTCTGAATTGATCCTTCATGGTAGAAAGTTTGACTGACTGCTTCCCAAGAATAGTAAAACTTTAAGATTCCCTTAAAATTTAATGAGAAAACACTAAATACAAGTTTTCAGGGAATTAATCAGAGTGCAGTCAATGAGTACATGTAGTACATAAAGTGTACCAAGGTGTTTGCTAAGACAGTACATTCGGGTCACTGCCTTCTCTTCCTACTTGCGCTATGTGTCCTTAGAGAAAAATCAGCAAGTCACTTTGGGAATATGCATTTGTATTTTGAATGATCCATTGGATTGCAATGAAATACTAACCTTGCTTTCCTTGCCTTCCTCCTCTCCTCCTTTGCTGCCTCCCACCATGAGTTTCAGCATTTATGGACCATACTTTACAGGCATGACCCCAGAGGGTTACAACCTTATGAAGAAGAACTAGGGTCATAACTCCTTTTTTTCTTTTTCTAATAGTTTTTTTATTATTATTATGGGGAAAAAAATAATTATGATGATATTTCCCATGAAGAAGGAAATTATTTGATGTATATCCAGCCTTGCTGTTTTTCAGGCACATGGATCAGGAAAAATGATGTGAACCATCATGCTGGACTTTTGCTTTAATTAGGGTTTATGAACTCAATGAAAGCAGATAAGAGGTGTTGAAAACCTAGAAATTTCCTGGCAGACACAGAAGAAATGTATTATTCTGCTTCTTTGCATTTCAGCTGCATTAATGAAAGCAGTAATAGTTGCCGACCCCATGCCATTTTGCCATGTAGTCATGATTCATCCTTTCACAAAAGAAAATCAGAAAACTGCTGAGTATTAGAAATATTAATGGTTGTTAGAAAAGTGTAATAAAGGTCTCTTCTTCTAAAGCACTGCCAGGCTTTTATGTCATTATTCATGAGTGCCTAGTGCATTCAGAGGATAGTAGCTCTGATATCCAAGGTAGCAATGATGAGCAGCAGGAAAAAAGGGTGAAAGAAAAGGAATTTTTCATGTGACTCAAATAACAGGGCTGCTATATATGAGTTGTACAATAGTGAAAATTAATTATTTTTCATGAATATTAGGAGTAGCACATCATTTGGAAAGAGAGAAAGGTCAAACCTGTATAGTAGTTTAAGTATCTGAGGGTGAGGGATTGGAACAGGAGAGAAAAGTAGAAATAGACCAGAAAATAACAGACCAGACTAGCATTTGGAAAAAGCAAAGTAACATAAAAGCATTCTTATATTTTGAGCTATATTGATGGTACTTACTATTTAAGCTCACAATAATATCACATTATTTCACACCATATTTAACAGTGTTTTAGAAGGATATTACAACAGAAGACATAAGCATCAATAATTCAAGCATAAGAGAAAAAGGTAAAAAGGGGTGTTTCATGATTTATTAGCTAGACAATTGTTGAACTGTGTTTGTTTAATTACTTCATAAATCACCAAATATGTTCCAAAAATCACAGTCTCCATTCACTACTGTGAAATAGCTGGGAAATTATGTTGAAATGAGCACCTAATTGTGTGCCAGTGATTGCTTCTCTTCCTTATGCTATCAGATGAGATGAGACATAGTTTCTATTATAAATCATTTTAGATTATAAAGTAAAAAACAAAATCAATCAAACAAGCCCTAAAAATTAAATAAAAGAAAAAATAACACATTTTCTTTCAACCTTCATTTCCTAAAAATATATAGGATTAAAAGTCACACTTAGTTACATTAAATAGCCATTCTTGCATTTTTTAATTTAGTTCTTAATCTAAACTCATGTAAAGTAATCCGTGTATTTAGGTATTTGGAATCTATTTGTATCATTATGATTTTCATAAGGTCAAACTGATAATATGAAGAATATGTAAAGACCATAGTCTAGAGTGAACTTCTTTTTCTGATTAATAAGAATTATCTTTGTTATATTTTATTTAAAAAAATAAAAAACATTTTTTATTAGAAACAATAAAATATTCCCTTAGCATACTGTCAAAGGACAAGAAAGGCTATTACAAATATACATAATGCTAAAGTTGGAACATTTTGTCAAATTCATATTTACACAAGGAAGAAATATTCTTGCATGTCTTTCAAAAGGACACTTTCCAGCTAGATAATACTGAATGTGAAAAAAATGTATATGAAAGACATGAGAATATTTTAATAAACATTATGTAAAACCATCTAATGTTATTAGTGTGAATGTTTAGATGTATTTTCTTCATTCATCTTTCATTCTTTTTTTAAGCCTGTTTTTTCCAACACATTTAACTGATAGTTTATCAGAAAGTAATGTTTAAAGGTGGAGGCACAAATTTGTAAACAAGTAATCTGTTAGGCAGTCTCTGGGGGTAAAATTAGATATGGAACTTTTCTGGCTATCAGAAAACTTTATTGTCAGTACAGAGTGCAACATATGCATTGTGTAATGTGTTACTTAATGAAATCACCAGTTTATTAGTCAAGGAAGGAATTACAATCCAGAACATTCTGTAAAGGGTTCAAATGGCCCCCTGTCCTGTGTAGTTCAAGAATGCCCAAATGTAAGGGACAAATGCTGAAGCCATCTTCACTAGTAAACATTTTCAATAGGAAGCAAGAAATTTAGATTTAATGCTGAAAAACTTTTTAAATAAAAAAAATTTTTGATTTAAAAAAATTAAAGCTCCAATCAAGAAATACAGGTCTTTAGAGAATGACACAAATCTACTAAAAGCACTTTGGTTCCTTTTTTGGAGGTTTCTCCTTGGAGGCACCAGCCCAGGCTGTTTTTGTGTTACTGTAGTCTGAATAAATGACACATCTCAGACTTTGATATGGAAAACCCGGGGTTAAACTGCTCAGGAAACCTGGTGTGACTGTGAGTAGGGTGTGTGGGGCACCTGTGGTTCACTGGAGCTGTGGAGGGGCTTTGGTCCCAGCAGTGAAAGTCTCTGGTGCTGGGAGTGTGACTGACAGAGAATCTCATGAATGCTCTGACTGGGAAGTTTCCTTAACACTTTAAATATATGTTGGAATCTCCTGTTTTCATGACTTTATGTTTAAATGATGAAGGTATATCAGCTAAGTTGTACATCTATTTCCACAACCATCAAGAGGTTTTTTTATTTTTCAGGACTCTTCATTTTTCTCTCACTGATCCTTTTTACTCACAGAATAATTCATAGCATGTACCAAACTGTTTTGCTGATGGAATGGCTGACCAGTTCTATCTGTATTTGCTTTCATTTTATAATATTTTGTCTTATTTGCTTTTGATCTTTTTTTTTCTTTTGGTTATGGTGGTTTTTTTTACCCATATAGCAGTGTAAGTGGTGGTAATCTGTATACATAGACTCTAGGCTGAGAATAATTTCTTATCACAAAGGTCACTGCATGGTAGAAGCTGCTGTGGCATTGTTTACAGGAATTTCACTGCTGTTTAGAATCAGAATTATGTCTATTTGCTGTTTGAAACTAAAACCACTGCATTATTAATACCAGTAAATGCCACATATTGATGTCCAAATGGGACTTTTCTGGTTATATATTACATGTCCTCTCAAAGTTGTCACATTGATGATGTACTACATAACACTAATAGCTGCTACTCCAATGATGTATACCAAGTGCCATCACTCCAGCTAAATATTTCATCATAGCAACAGAATTTGTGCTAAAATACTTCAACAGCATGGCTGTAAATACAAAATACATGAACAGACCAATCATTCTGAAATGTTCTAGAGAATTATTTATCCTATATATGCAAGAGTGTGTGTGTGCATAAGCATGTGCTACTGTAATCAGAGAGTTTTCTGTTTTTAGGATATGCACATTGTTCTTATTTATTAAAAGCCTGATGCCAAATTTAATACCTTTAACATAGCCAAAATCTCTAACCATATTCTTGCTTTGAATTTTATTGATCATATGTTTCTATGACTTTGGAAAAACAGTTTTCCATACCTGGAGTCTCCCTCCAATACCCTGGGTTATCAAGTATCAGTGTTGCACTTAATTAGTTGCCCTTTCTTAATTATGTCCTTTCTCAATTATTTCACTTATCTTCCCTTTTATATTTCCAACTGCTCTTTTTCTTTAGGTCTTTTCAACTCCACCAACTTCAAAATTAAGTTTCACTATTCAGACCTGTCCCTAGTATTTAACGACCTGCCAAGTAAATAGTGGTTTCAACCCAAAAGAAAATGAGCAAGTGCCAAAAATCATTAAAAAACCCCACCCCCAAACTAAGACAATGTAGAAAATGCCCCCATAACTAAACAACCAGAACCAGAAGAAATCAGCTAAAACACTATCACAATCCACACTTTTATTTCCCTAGCTCGAGTCATGGCCTGACAACAAGAAATGCAGCAATTAAACTCAAATCACTCCTCCGTTGTTGCCTGGAATAAAACACAAACCTTTCCAAACATTGTTAAAATGATAATATAGAAACAAGTCTTTAAATGAAAGCTTTCAGGTCCACAATATGGCAATATGCAGTGATATTTCAAGACTTTTATAAGGTTAGGTAATTAATATATCTAGCAAATATTGTCCAAGCAGAAGAGCAGCTGGTTAGGAAATTTCCGCCAAGGTTCTTCTCCATTGGAGGCCCTTCCCACCCTGATCTTTTAGCTGTACACTCTATTGTGTGTATGATGTGTGGTGCAAACCAAATTGCCTTGCTAGACTCAAGGCAAGACTAAACAGGATTTAAGTGTGTATTGGTAAGAGTTTGGTAAACTATGGAGAAGGCAGGAAAAATACTATAAGTTATAACTATATATGAGCAGTCTGCAAAGTTAAAAGCATATGAAAAATGTATAAAACCAAAAAATCTCTAGGCATCACCTTCACAATTACACTAAGTGATTTTTTGGAAATGCTACTACTTTCTTCCTAGGATTCTTCCTTAAAAATATGGGAAGCAAAACAGAAGCAGAATAAAGTTTATATGTAGAGCCTATTCCCAGGATAATTCAGGCATGAGGGCCTCACAAAGTCCCTAATCCAATCTACTGCTCAAAGAAGGGTCAGCTCTGAGGTCAGACCAGGCTGCTTAGGGCTGTATCCAGCTGGGTGTTGACTGCTCACCTCTCTGTGGAATCTGTTTCCTTGTTTGACAGGAAGACTTTCTCTTCACTTCTGGTAAGAGCACCCCTCAATTCTTTTATACCCATTGTCTCTTGTCCTTCCACCATGCACTGTGGAAGCTCTTTTTCCTCATACACCTCATGGAAAACCACCGATAAATTCTTTCATAACCTTTTGTTCTCCAGAAAAAACCAACCTCGGTCCCTCAGCTTAGGGTGCCCCAACTCTCAGGTCAGGTGCCCCTGCTTGGTAGTTTTGGTGGCTTCACAGAACTCATTCAGTCTGTCAATACCTTTCCTGTAATGAGGAGGCCTGAAATCTGGACATTGTTATTATTATTATTATTATTATTATTATTATTATTACATAAAAAATACCTATTAAAAGAGAATAATTAAGGCAGTCTAGGATGCCATTGGTCTTTTCTGCTATCAGGACACACATCTGGCTCATATACAGCTTTCTGTCTGCCACAAGCCCCAGGGACTTTTCAGCAGAGTTTCTTGCCATCTAGTCCTTTTGTCTGCCACTGGAAGCTGTTATTCCTTCCTCCAGGCAGAGATTTGCCATTTTTCTCTTCTTTTACTCTACCACACAAGCTCTCAAGCAGTTGTCATCTGTCCTACAAAGGTGCTCCACACATCCAACCTGCTCCTTCTGTCTGAAAACTTCTTTATATTAGGTGGTATCAAGCTCAGGAGGAACTCAGGTTCTGTCGCAGCGGTGCCCTCCCTTCTGCTAATTCAGAGCAAGAGTTTTCTACTCCTGTTCAATGTTCTGGCCTCCCTTCCCCTGAGGGAAAAACTGGAGGAATGCTCTTCAATTAAATAATTAGCTAGTCTAGCTTTTGTCACTCTTGACTACACACCCTGCCAAATCATATTGAATGCATTTCATTGTTTTGCACTATTTTTTTACAGAGCTCTGAAGTCTTCCTTAGATCTTTCTCATTTGTCATTTTTCTCTGTTTCAAAAAACTTGCTTCAGTATTCTTAATATTTTTAAATATAGTTGTCTGTCTTTCTATTTATTAAGTGATGAGTTCTCATTTCCTACAGATACTGACATCGTAGCATTTAAAGTGTCAGTAGAGTTATAGTGTATAGTCTTTTTAACCTAAAAATTGTCTGCAGGACAATAAAGTAAATTTCCACTATAATCATGCTTTCTTATTAGGTTGTTAGTAATAAATCTACTCAAAGATATTTAAATTTTCCAAATTGTTGCCATCTACTGTAGATAATTCCTGTAGACAGAATAGAACAGATTACTGAGAGTTGCAAATCTTATTCTGTCCTATAGTAATTTTTTATGATATAAATATGTATAAATATAATTCTATTGATTGCACTGAGGTAAGATGCTTTACAGTGCTTTTTGCATCATTTTTTTAACTTTTAGTTTTTTATGGTTTTTTTCAGTATTTCAAAATACTAAACTACAATGCAAAGCATTTTCTGGTTTATCCTTTCTTGCCTTGAATAATTTATCAAGAATGCTGTAAAATATTAAGCTTTCTGTTCTCATTACTTTTAAAATTCTTCAATTTTTTTAATCCTGTTCACAAATCAGATCAGCATCTGAAAGCATTATTTCAAAGCTTATATTTGTATAATTCCTGTTTCTGGAATTGCAGTTTCTGTGACTTAAAGATTTGTAATTTTTTTCTTTGGGAAATTCATTCATATTTGATAGTCACTCTTATTTATATTGAGACTCCTACAAATCCCTCCCAAATAATTAGTATTTCATTCTGTATTCTTTTTCTTCACCAAACCATAAAATATTTCCTTTTGAGATATCTTACTAGTCTCTCATTTTTGATCTCTTTTTTATTTTCACATTCCTCAAGACATGACTGATTCTATAAACATGTAGCTTGCAATTCATTTTACAGACAGGAAGCTGTAGAATTGTATCCTCAAATAATCCAACTCTTCATTTTCATGGTCTCTGGTGTCTCTTTTCAGTATACGCCTGAACATGTCACATATCAGCAACATCTGAAATCTCCACTGTAGCCTTCTAAACCCTTACTTTCAGCCTAATATTCCTTTCTGTATTTTAGCTTTCCAAAGGTTCTGAGTTTTACCTGTAGCTCATCTGTTTCCCTTAGCTCTCAGTCACAGAGAGTTTTTTAACACCCTTCTAAGGCAGTGGTCTAAGCATAAACTTCCCCTGAGGTTCATCTTGTTCCTGATATTACTCTAATGTCAGAAACCAGTAAATGCATGATTAAACTGCTTGATAGCAACAAGTTTATGAAATACATTTCCCTTTACAGCCATAACTTTATATATGCTTAATTATTCTCCTTATTCTTCCTTTCATTATGTTATAACAACACTCGTTAATTATAATTTGCTTTATGTGGAACCACTTTTTCAGTCACCACCAGTCATTTCAATGTTTCAGTGAGGCATACTACCTCACTGAATTTGTTATTTGTTACTGCTCTTCATAAAATACTTTGTATTTCAACTTCTTTTCACAAAATATCCTACACTTCATTTTCTGTTCTTCAAGAAGGAGCCTTTAAGATCTCTACTTTACCATTTTCTTTTTATCCTTTGATAAAGAATTTCTTCCCTGATATTGTCAGAACCAATAACTGCTGGTAATAGGGTATCATTTATCATGAAGCCTAGTCCTATTTCATGCCTGACAGTCCTTTCTCTCCTATAAAACAATGTGCATTCACTAACTCAAAAGATTCACATCCCAGGTATCTTGTGAGGGTGTGACGTGTATGCAATGCTTTGAAAGCAAATGGCAGGGTCAAAGTTCTATTTATGCTCTAAATATTCCATGTTCCAGTTCCCTGTCCTTTTTCTATGTCTTCTAATTCTATCCACCTGTTTACTTTTGAGTTCAAAGTTGAGATTTTTAGAAGGCTTGCTTGGGATATTTAAGGAAAGGAATAAACTCTTGCTATGAAGTGATTGTGATTCACACCAGAACAGATACTTGGTATCTGACCATTGTTCTGCCAGAGATATTCGGCTTTCTTACATTGGAATGATTATTGCTGGATGTAAGGAATTTGTATCTCTTAAAATAATGTTTAAGAAAATGCTCAGCACAGAGCTAATTCATAGTCACAGGCCAGAAGACAGGCTGTTGATGCAGGTCAGCAAACAAATGAAATATTCTGCCAACAGTAGCTGCATCTCAAGCCACTTGGTCACTGCAGAACCGCAGCCACTTTAGGCTGTGTGCACATTTCTTGAAGACTATAAACTGTAAGATTTCAGTTAGCTTTCAGTCAGATTCCTGACTGAAATGTCAGGAAAAGATACGTTTTAGTAATGGTACTGAAATACCTGAGAATGATAAATGAGGCAATCTTTGATGATATTTCCTAATTTTGAAGGCAAAACATCTCTAAGCTGAATATACATTGGCCTCAAAAAGTTAGAACATTACCTTTAAATGATAGGTAAATTTATTCCTGATAATAAGAAATATCATAAACTCAAAAATATGCATCATTTAGGTTAGCAGGGAAAAAATGCCTGAATGCATAACCAGAGTAATAGGATAAAAATAAGTATAATGGGTACACTTAAACATCCAAACCAAATAAAAGAAAAACACAGGCTTTTGTTTTGTGGCTCTGAAATAATATTTTGACAAAATACATAACAGCTGGATCCCTACAAATTTATGGGGCTTGCTGGGATTCATCCAAGAATCCTCAAAAATCTAGCTGTTGTCATCACAAAGCTGCTCTTAATCAGCTCTTTTTGAGTGGTCTTGGGAACCTGAAGAGGTCCCAGCTGACTGGAAGCTGGTGAATGTTGTCTTAATTTTAAAGAAGGGCAAGAAGGAGGACCTCAGAAACGACAGGCTTGTGAATCTCACTTCAGTGCCCAGTAAAATTATGCTTAAGATCATTCTGGGAGGTATTAAAAACACTTGGAGGACAATGCAGTCATTGGTCACAGCCAGCACAGCTCCATGAGGGGGAAGTCCTGCGTGTCAAACCTGGTTCCTTCCTGTGACAGGGTATCCTAGGCTGCTGGTCTAGGAAAGTCAATAGATGTAATCCTTTTGGAACTTCAGCAAAGATTTTGATAGTGCCTCTCACAGTATCCTTCTGGACAAAATATCCAATGCCCAGCTGGATAACCAGGTTACATGATGGGTGAGCAGCTGGCTCGCAGGTCAAACACAATTATAGTGCAAGGGATGACACCAGGTTCCTACCTGGGCACTAGTGGGGTTCCAGAGGTGTCCATCCTCAGCTCTGTGCACTTTAACATCTTCATTAACACCCTGAATGTGGGACTCAAAGGAATATGAACTAAGTTTGATAACAACACTGAACTGGGAGGAGCTGTCAACTCCCTCAAGGGCAGAGAGGCCCTGCAGAGAGACTTCAATGACTTAGAGAAGCAGGCAGTCACCCATCATGTGTAGTTTAATGAAAGCAAGTGCCAGATACTGCACCTGGAATGGGGCAATTCTTGTTGTATGCGTAAACTGGGGAATGGAGAGCAGCACTGTTGAAAGAGACCCGGGGGTCCTGGTATATGTCAAGTTGAACACGTTCCAGCAGTGCCCTGGCAGCCTGGAAGGCCAGCCCGGTCCTGGAGTGCATCAGGCCCAGCATCACCAGCTGGGAAAGGGAGGGGATTGTCCCACTCTGCTCTGCACTGGGGTGACCTCATCTCGAGTGCTGCAGGGCAGTTTTGGGGGCCACAATGTAACCAAGACTATTAGAGAGTGTCCAAAGGAGGGCCATGAGGATGGTGAAGGGTCTGGAGGGGAAGCCACAAGAGAAGCAACTAAGACACTTGGTTTGTTCAGCCTGGAGGATACTGAGGGGAGAACTTATTGTGGTCTTCAACATCCTCACAAAGCAGGCACAGATCTCTTCACTCGTGTGACCGGTGACAGGACTCAAGGGAGAGCCATGACATTGTGTCAGGGGAGGTTTAGATTGGATACTAGAAAAAGATTTCTCACACAGACGGTGGCTGGACACTGCAAAAGGCTCCACAGAGAAGTGGTCACAGTGCCAAGCCTGACAGAGCTCAGGAAATATTTGGACAATGCTCTCAGGCACATGGTGTGACTCTTGGGGTGTCCTGTGCAGGGCGAGGAGTTGGACTTGATGATCCTGATGGGTCCCTTCCAACTCAGAGTATTTTTCTGTGCCTCTATCAAGGCCTTATCTCTCACCTCTTACAAATTTATATTTTGAATTAGTAAATTTTAAATCATGATTTTACACAAAAAGTATTAAAGGATGTGCAGGAACACTTAACAGAATCTGGGAAAGGGAGCAAATGAAGAAAACATTGTCACTCATACAACAGAAATAATTGTGAATGTATAATTCTGCAATAAGTGAAAGAAATATTTCTTTTCTGAAATGTTGGGAAGAGATACCAGCATTACTCCATGGCAGGAGTTCCACATAGATATGGCCTGAAAAATAAATGCAACCTATTCAATAAGAGACAGAAAAAAGCATACATCAGGAATTAAAAAATCAGATTCAGAAATTCAAGAAATTTTTAAAAATAGTAATAGTATCACTTCATAATCACTGTGGAAAGTAGGTGATTTCAAGTTAATGGAGTATTTTTAATTTAATAAGCCTAAGGGAACATTTTTCTTTATGCAGGGAAAGTTGAAGGAAGTCTTTGAATTTGGCATTCAGGGGGAATTCAGAAGCAGTATCTAACAGAACAAAGAAGAAGCCAGCTAAAAAACTGATTATATTTTTAGTAAAAATATTCATTAGGAGCTGATACAGAGTGCCATTTGATGATATAATCACAGTTAATTATAAGCTTCAGGGGATGATCCTAAAACTGTTATGTTAGATTATTACATTTTCTGGTTTTAGTGGTTTTTAGCATTTCAGGTATACATTACATTGAAATTTATCATGGTGCATCCAATTAGAAATTATTTGCATGAAAAAATAATTTTCATTTATATTTTTTGTCTGACTTAATGTGAATTTAACTCATTAAGATAAAAAATTTGCATTACATTCTAGTTTTAGAAATGGATTCTCTTATGCTATTAACAAGTATGTTAAAGCAGGTCATAATGAATAAAAATCTAACAGAAGAATGTATTTAAGTTAATAATAACATCATTCCACTCACCACCTTATTAAGATGTGACTTCATTAGCAAAATTGACAATTTATTTGAAACCATTCCTCTTGTAAACTGCAAAGCAGAAGAGAATCTTCATAAGAAAATCAGAAATGGATATTAGCTGTTCTTCTTTGCAATCATGTTGTAAATCTCCACAGACAAGTAGTTAATTATGGACAATCAGATGACAAACATATGCTTTTTAGTACATGTTTTTTCATATATTTAGTATTTTATATAAATAAGGTGTTATATTCACAGTGAAAAATATTAATAGTCAATATATAAATACATCCATTTATAAATAATTACACAATAACAATATTTATGCAAATACTAATATGACTATTATTACATTTTTTTTAATAATATTACTATTATTACATTACTATTATTGCACATACACACTATAACATTGTGTATGTGCAAGCAACTACAAATTTATTCTTATTTTGTTAATATGGATACTTGAATATTTATTTATGTAAATATAAATATATTTCATATTACTAGCCTCAGAGTACTCTTAGAAGTCTAACTATTTCTTTTCAAAAATGGGTTGATGCACATGGAAGCTATACAAATTCACATAAAAAAAAAGTAAGAAAATGGACTGATGAAGGCATATAGGCCAAATCCTAAAAAATAACTCACATCATGGAAGGATCCTTCTTTTCTTACTAACTCAGAACATAGACAGGATGCTCTCCCAGGGAAAACTCTGAGCAGAAAATATTTCAATGATAACAAAAAAATACTGAACAGCAAATCCTCTAGGGATAAATTGTTATATGTTGTTCTATCTATACGTGTGAATCAGAAATTCTGTCCTTGGATCTATTTTTCTGTATCTGGTTCAAATTAATCTGCTTCCTTGGATGAATGGTGACTGTGACATCTGTTATTGCTTTGCTTTCCTTATAATCATTCATATTTTGATTGCTGTAGAAGTAAGTTTAAAAAATTAGCTTGGCCTACTTTTGGTCTCTAAAAATTTTAAAATATTTTCAATGGCAGGATATAAAACATTAATAGGTACGACCTAACAGCTAAGTGCTTCTCCTATATCAATAATCTATCTCAAACATCTCCTAGGAATGCCAAAAAAATTACCCACTTTTCTTCAATGTTCCTTGGAATTGTTGTCTTATTCTATCTGAAAGATTAAATGCCTCTAGTGATTTAAGCATTGTTGCCCTCAGCATGGAGGGCAGATTCAATAAACAATTACCTTGCACTGTAGCAGCTCTGACAAAGAACCCTTCCAGTCATCAAAAGAAAGTTAACACAAAGAGGCACCTGCCACTATAAACAGAGAGACAGGGGAAGATGTGTCCTTTTCTTCCCCATTCATCCAGAGCTCTGAGTAAATAATTTCCACAACTGAAATGTTCTGTACCCATTTTCTTCCATTTTACTCCTCATCAACTGCCAGCAATCAAACAAAACTCAGCATTTCCTAGGGCTTGGGGGACACATGCTGAAGGCATGTGAACACTCTTCCCACTCTGTTTTTACTGACACACACTCTGCCTTAACAGCTGCGTACCATTCCACAGGGAAATTTTTATACTAGTGACAGACTGAAGAAATCACAGTCTCACAGACTTTCAAGATGTTTTCACTTTTTTGTTGATGACCTAATATCTGCTGCCTTCACCCTCTCCCTTCTGCTCTGTGGCAGACTGGACAGGGCTTGGGAGAGTTCTGAGAGGCTGAAAAACTTGTATATCAGGACTGTTTGTCTCCCCTCTCCCTAGATTCTATTTTCTTTCACTATCCATGCCATGACTGCATGACAAAATTGTTGGGGCTCGGATTTCCTCTTAGGGTCCAGTTTTTCTGTTAGCTCGCAGCCACCACAAAGTCTCTGTTCCAGCATATCTTGGCTTCTGAGTGATTCCACAGTCTAAAGTTTAGGGGTCACCTGCAAGGTATTTACATCCAGTAATCACACTAGAAATTTGTGCAGGCCCTGATGGCTTTGATATGGGGAAGTGGAAAAAAATTCTCCATCTGATATATTGAAGAGGAGATTATGGACTATAAAAAAATCCATATAATCCATCTGAATGAAAGAATATCTGTGTTTAAAATATTTAAGTCAATTGAATATTGCAGAAAAAAAGGACTACTGATCACTAAGAAAACATCCAGTTTGACAAAAAAGCCCTGACAAGGAATGGAGGAATATATTCACAAGGAATTGGAAAAAAATCCTGGTATGGGACTTGTTGCAACATATCCTATTTCAAGCAGGACAAATAAAAAGGACTGTGTTAGAGCACAACAAGACAAATAGTTATTAACAATTCAATATCATACACAAACTATGTACTGGTCACACATTTCATATACAATGAAGGGAGTTACCTTAGTAAATGTAATGGCACCTGTAAAAGGGAGAGATGTTACAGGCTTGAGACAGTAATGAGAGAAAATGTTTGCATGCAAATTACCTAATCTGAATGAAATTGTTTGTGTTTCAATGCTATTCTGACAGTAATGCTGTTCCTATTGTTCTATCCTTGCTTTCTTGAATTTTCTTAGAAATAAGAAAAAAATTGATAATTGGAAGGGTAAAGTGCATCTTGTACTCTGCCAACACATCAGCTTATAAATGCTTGTTTCTAAGTGAAAACTTCTACTAAAGTCCATCAAAGACATATGAAATTATTTATCTTATTAGCAATTTTAATGCAGTTTAAAATATTTAAATGCATATTTGATTTGAAATATTGACATGTCAAAAGGATAGGGAGTTGACAGACTTCACATTCAGAGGGATTAGACACCAGTAACTATAATTTTTTTCCATATTAAGAGAATCTCTTTGCATTTTACTTAGCTTTTTGTATTCCATTATAAAGAAATAAAGAAGCTGAAGTTGTGCCTGTCTTCATCTACATTTGGTTTCTAAACATTGAGCTTAATATTTCTGCAAATGGTACTTCACCTCTTCAGAAGAGATGAAGAGTATTTAATGTATTTGCTTTCTGTGCAGTTGTTTCTTAAATCTAATATAAGAACACAGGAAAAGCATTTTCTTTATTCCATCAGATATGAGATGTCATTCTCCCATATTTAAAGGAATAAGTGCCAGGTGTTGTGCAGGCTCTAAACACTAGAGAAAACAAGGGCTATCCATTAAGTCTCTTGTTTGTGTGGTGCCATAGCAGCAGGGTTTTCTCTTTGCAGAAGATAACAACAGTATCTGTGAAATGCAAGTAGTAAGGCCAAGAAGATATTAAATTGACATTCTAGTACTTCCAGATTTTCTCCCCAAGCTCAGTATGGAAATCCTGTGAATTAGCTTAATAAAAAGGTGGAAAAAAGGAAATGACCTTGCTGGAATTATTGTAGGGAATGAAAATCATTTTAAGAGACCAACAAGTTATAAGGAGGAAAGGAAATTAGGAAGTCTATAATTTAAAAATTGTGAGATAGCTTTCATTTAACCCTTGAGAAGAAAACAAAAAAAACCAAAAAAAACCAACATAAAACTGTGCATTAATTGCAGTTCTTAAAGGACTGTGTTCTAAAAGAAAAAAGTGAGCAAGATGCTGATGATTTAACTCTTCTACCATCTTAAGATGATTGAAGGTGAAGTTAAATATGTGAATTAAATGATTCTACAAAATAGGAAATATTAATAAAAAACCCCACCATCTTCACTTGTTACTAGCCAGCTATGAGAAGGAGTTCTATTACATAGGACAACTTGTAATTATAAGGCAGAATCATCTCAACTCTAAATATCCAAAATGTCAAACCAGAAATCTAAACTCTAATCAATGGTTAAAGATGCTACTTCACCATCTTGCCCTGGAAATTGAGAAGATTATCTCCTTGCCTTCCTGTTTGCATAGGTGTGATGAAAGATTTCTGATGCTTTCTGCAGAAGTTATGTTTTAGCATTTTTTGGCCTGTAGTAAGAATCAATGAATACGCTTTTGATTTCCAGAGCTAATTATCATTGGCTTACACAAAATATCAACAAAATGATGTTTGTATTCTTGTGTCATCCAATTACTAAGACATGAGAAAAAAAAATTCATATTATTTCTACTAAATTTTTTATAAGATCAGGGTCAAAACCTTCTATAGTAGCATATAGGTGGAACAAAGCAAAGTTTTACATCTTTATCTTTTTACCCTGTTGAAGCAGTATGTAAATGCAATATGTAGGAAACATGTCATAGAAAGAAAAAATTAGAGCTGACTAGTGGAACACTTCAAGGAAGTTGCCTATTTTATTTTTCAGTTGTATGTACAATTAGTTGTATATTTTCCTTTCAGCTTTTATGTTCACTTTTCTGCTTTTGCACTGTTTGGAATTCTATTGGTAGATACAGAAAAAGACAGATGTGGGAATTATTTCAGGATTTATGGAGTAGGGCTTAAGCAGAAATCCTCTCCAGGACGGTGGTAGAAATCTACTTTGAGATTCATCAAGTTGCATAGTGCTGAAAGACATCAGACAACTGGAAAAAAATTGGTCTTAATGGGACATTATAAGACAAAATAAAGAAGCAAAAAGGTACCTGCAAAAAGTATTGTCATTCTGGCTAACTGAAAAAGTTTAAGGCAAATTTTTGAGGAGTGACCTGATTTTGAGTTACTGAGTTTTGTAGAAGACAAACTTAAATTCCTGTTTCTTGATTATTGTTTGGATAATGGTGTGGGTAACTCTTAAAGACCTAAGGGGCCATTTCTCTTCTTAGCACCCTGGAAAATGTAGACTTGTGCTAGGTCTTGTGATACAGCCATGAGGACTGAATGAATCAAGGTACAACTATGAAAAGTTATTCTACAATAATGGTTAGATTTTGTTATTTCACTGCTCAGGTGTTTACAAGTACTTTTCTTCTGATGTCCCACTAGAAAAAAATAAAGAAGAAAACCAAAGTGAATATAAACCCAAACCAAAAATCCACTCACTCAAGAACAACAACAAAAAAGATCACAATAAATACTCAGCATGAGTTAGGAGGATTATATCACATTTTTTCTCTCATAAGAATTTGTGAGAGAAAAATTTATGAAAAGCTGGCATGTTCCAATGATCTTTGTTACCTTATGATTTCTTTCTACTACAACTTTTGGTCTTAGTAAATTAATTTAACAGAGAATAAAGAAGAAATTTTATAAAGATCACTAGATTTTAATTTTTGTGGAAGAAAAAAAAAAAGCTATTTCAGGTTTATTGTAGAACCTGAAAATAAAAAGCATACATGGAGAATCCATGCTGTTCACAGAAATCTATTGCAACACAGAAAATGACATTTATACAATTGATCAACAGGGCTACCAGGTATGCTTCAATGCAGGAGCTGCTGATCATGGGGGTAGTGTCTAACAGTGTGCATGTGGAAGAGATGCTGTTATATCAGGCCACTGAGGCTCATTCCTCTCCATGTTGCTAAACCAGTGCCTTTTTTCTCTACATAAACTCAGTTCTGTGACTCTTCCTTAAGAAACTCTAGATCTACCTGTCCTTTCAGCACAGATTTCCCTTGATGTCTCTGATGGGCTTTCACCACAGAGCCCTGGAAAATCCTTCCCTGTGAATTAGATTAAAGGAAACATAAACCAACTGAATAACTTCACATTTAGCAACAAAAATGCATAAATGAAGAAAGAATTTCAAAATTTTTGTGATATCGGGATTTTTGCCCTGCATCATGTAATTTGGCCTGGAAATGTGAAAACTACAAAGTAATAAAGTGTTATAGAATTGCCAACATAGGAGCTCTTTCTAGGAATTACCTAAAATCTAAGGTGAAGACTAAATCTAGGAACATTTGTGCTGACAGTATGATGTAACCCTTGGTCCAAAATTTTTGATAGCATGCAGTCAGATACCCTTCCAGTTAAGAGACTACCATTTTTTTTAATGATAGAGTTTCCAACAGCATCTATTCTTCATCAAATTGGAATCAAATGACCCATGTCTTCTGGAGATAGAACAAAGGTCACAAAATCTCGTTTCTTCCATACATAACACAATTCTATTTCCCCTTATTGAAATTAATATACTTAAACCCTTTCTATATATGTTGTTTAGAATGTTATTGGTATTATAACAAATACATGTTAACACTTAGAGTTGACACCATAAAAATTTTCTGTATTACAATATATACTACGAATTTTCTATATTCTAATTATTTTATTATTACTAAAATAAATGATTATAAAATACAATGCCTGCTTCCAAAACTATTTCTATTGCCAATATAACTACAAGGATTTTCTTATAAAAACAATGTTCTTCATTTATTTTTAGAGATAAAAGAGGTAATATCTTAATATTGTTTTATTCTACAAACAAGAACACACGATAAGATTTGCATAAAGTAAAGTAATTGAGCACATTCTTCAACTACTCATTGAATCTGGGGAGAACAGATGCTGCTTACTCTCAGAGGTGTGCAGAAAAAAGGGGAAGAATACATTATATGCTCAAATATGACCCTCTTATTATTACAATATATTATGTCAGACTGCAATTGCTTCTTTTCATTTTTAGAAGAAAAAAACTTGCAGTTTTTTCTTACAGTAAAAATTACTGTAAATTACAGTAAAAATTACTAGGAATTAGAATTTCACTCTGATTTAATATTTACATAACTCTGGATGTGTTTTTTTGTGAGTTTTTTAGGTGTTGGGTGTTTTGTTTGGTTGTTTTTTTCAGTTATTCAAACTATTTCCTATGCCAATAAAAGCAGCTACAGTAAATCACCTTTCTCACTAATTGGTTGAGAGGGTTCCATGTGAATTTAAGCCCCATGGGTAAATGGATGAATGAGATTTAACTGCATTTATCTTTAGATGTCTATCCAGTGAGCCTTTTTAAAAGGTTGTTCTTTTTTTTCAGGCTTTCACATGTATATAGAGATATAATTTTAGAGTCTATGGATATCTTCAGACTGCGTGTTTCTTATTCCAGGCATGCATGACACTCGATCGACTGCCTACTTTCAAAAAAATAACAAAACTGCAGTGGAAAAGGTTTCAATCTTGCCTTGTCACAGAAAAGACAGGTATTAGAGGACAATGTTGTCATTCTGACGAAATTTCATCATAAATGAAAGTCCACAGTACATAAATCTTTGTAGTATGGAAAATCAGAGGTCATTACTCTATTAATTCGCATAGACATTAAATATTTTGTATGCATAATTTCTGTAATTACATTAATATGGAAGATGACCAAATCCTGAATATTAGCACTGCAAGAATGGGTTGCTATGGTATAAATTAGCCACAGTTTCACAATAAACTTCCAACATTATGTCAAATGAATTTGATTATCCAAACAGCGGAGCAAGTAGATGCAAACAAGCTCAACATAAGACTAAGTGGTGTGAAATCAGTGATCCAGGTAATGGATATGTATTTTACGTGTGCCCAGTTATTTACAGCCCATGGTAAGCAAGTCCATATGCATATTCATGGCATCTCGTTATTTAAATTTCTAACTTATTTTGTTTAAAGTCACTTCCCCCTTTTAGAAATGTATTCCCAGAAAATTCTTATTGAACTGCTCAAAACATCAAGGGTAGTTCTCAAAGAGAAAAGCCTAAAACAAGGTAATAATTTTACCTGTGGTTTGAAATCCCAGGGTCAGAAATCAGACAACTACAAAATAATGTATTATAATAAAACATCTCTCCCCTGGGAAAGTGTAACACATTCTTGCTTTCAATATTCTACTCATAATTCAAAAGCTTCGATTTTTAAGTCAAAAGGTATCATTGTCATCTTGCTGCAGAAAAGAAAATTAGCAGCAGTTAAAACGTACAATGTTAGACCTTGATTCCATACACACATCAGAAGAATTCTTCTGCCTAGTTAAAACCTATAATGTTTGAGCTTTATGTTCCACTATATGTCTGAAAATCTCACTTAATGCTCTCCATAAAAATAATACAAATAACCCTAGCAGAAGAATTCTACTCCTTTGTGAACTTAAGTGCAGTTGGCAACTAGCAAGAAGTGTTTAAAATTGGGGAAAAACAAAACATAGATATATCTTTATTAGTATATTAACCCACAACCTTGGCAGGTCCATAGATCTTCAGCTGATGGATCACTAAGCCTCTCTTCCAGTTTAGTTCTAATTACACTCTCTTCTGGCAATCAATTTCAAGGGATTACATTATAACAATAATCTAAAAATATAAAAATAGCTCACTTGTACCACATACCACATGTCTCTTATGATATTTTCAGCATATGCTATTCAGAAGGTAGAGCAATACATGACAGTATGAAGCCATGACTTTGGTACTGAATTTACTGAAACTTTCCATACACTTCAGACTAAAAAGTATCTCTAGATCATATTAAAACAAACAACGCCCCCAAAAAACCACAAAAAAAAAAACCAAAAACCCCAAACAAACAAACAAGAACCTAAAAGAAACAAACAAACACTAGCAGAAAAATAAATTTTAAAGAAATCCTGATTTTTCTGACATTTAAAGTCATCAAAACTCCTTTTTTTACTGCACCCTTCCAGAAAAGAAATGCTAACCCTGAAGTGAGGAATAAACTCCAAAATGAGAAACTAAAAATTAACCTGTTGCAGAGGAGAATTAAAAAAAACAACTAATACATTTGATTGTAGAAGGAAAGAAAGGTGGAGAGAACCACAATGTTAAAAGTTTACATGGCAGTTATTCCACACTCTGAGTTATTTTACTGCGTAAACAAGATTTATGTAATTAAATTCTCTGCATGAAAAAGAGATGTAACTTCCCCATGGACTACTAAACTCCAGACTGAATATTCATGAAATATAAGGGTTTTTTTTCTGAAGAGTAGTTCTACTTTTTACCAGAATGACACAAATATTACTGAGAAATATAGTCAAATGGGGTATTGGCAATATACATTTCTCCACAGTATGTAATGTACCTATTTCTCCTACACCTTTTCTCAAAATCTTGTTCTATAAGTGTAGTCCTGCTGTGCCATATTTCTTTGTGGCAAATTCAGACTACTGATATGATATATATAAGGGCAAGAAAATAGTTGATGTTGTAAAGACAGAAACTGAGGAAGAGGAAAACACATTTCAATTTGCTCACCCTCTGGTTCAGCATGGCAATCTGAATTTGACTCTGACACCCAGCACAAGGCAGATCAGTAATATGGTTGAAAACCTTAATACTTAGTTGACTAAATATTACTCCCCTTAATGTTTGTAATTCTCATCATCATCTTACAACTTTGAGATTTCAGTATTTGATCAGTAATATAATTATTTTCTACTCCTGGAATTACTACATCTCTGCCAAAATAAATTAAGCTTAATCAGCTTTGGACTGCAACATGAAACAACAAAATCTGGAATATAAAGCACCATAAATAAAGACATTTAATAGATAAGGTAGTGTGCAGTATTCAACACGATTTTTTAAAAGGGTGTTTTTCTAACTATTGTTCCTTTGTATTTATCTTGATATCTAGTAGTCACGGTTATGTCAGAATTGAAACAACTTGCTTTGGACTGCTTAAGTTTTGCCCTTTGGGGAAGCTATTAGTATATGACATCAGATTACATGAAGGATGGCAGTCAGAGAAGAATTTAGGAATCTAAAACATATGTAGTTAACTAAAACCTGCAGATGAAGAGGTATAATAGGTTCAAACAAACTAATCTGTTCATTAATTTATTTCCTGAAATTCAGAGACGTGTCAAAAAAAGGAAAGAAGAAACTGTGTCACTTAGAGGAGACCAGTCGTGTAAAAAAGCCAAAGTCAAAATGCCATAACTATGGTTTTATTTTGAGATGCCTCGTTCATGAAAGTGCTGTGGAGACTGTTGCAGACATCTTTTATGAAAAATCCTTTCCTTGGGATTTTTTCTCCTGAGAAGCTGAGAGGCCTCAGGAATAGAATGTAGACATTGATTATCTGCTGCTGTGGAATGCAACAGGTGGATCTTTGATTGGCCCATGTTGGGTGTTTGTGATTAATGACCAATCACAGCCCAGCTGGCTCGGACAGAGAGCCCGAGCCACAAACCTTTGTTATCACTCGTTCCTATTCTATTCTTAGCTAGCCTCCTGATGAAACCTTTTCTGCTATTCTTTTAGTATAGTTTTAATGTAATATATATTATAAAATAATAAATCAAGCCTTCTGAAACATGGAGTCAGATCCTTGTCTCTTGCCCCATCCAAGAACCCCTGTGAACACCATCACAGGAGACATGGGATGTATTGTCTGCTTTTGCACATGTTTATTGTATGATATTTTTCTTTACTAGGATTTATTATTGCAGAGGGAAAGATGATTTATTTGCCTTTTCCTGACACTTGATCTGTGGGTCTTCCTGGGCCACAGAGGCAGAGTGAAAGCAGATATGACTGAGTGGCGTGGTGGTGACCTGGGAAACTATACCACTGAGGGGCTGAGGGGCTCCTGAGAAGCTTAAGGAGAGATCTACGTGTCCTGCAAGTTTGAAAAACTGTTTGCAGGCACCTGGAAAGGTTCATGCCAAACTTTTCACAATTTACACAACCATCGAAAAGATTCTGGTCCAAGGAAGAAATCTGGGTTAAAGGATGCTCATTTCAAGAGCACAGTAGGCAGATGACAACAGAGTACAGAACGCTGGCTTTTAACTCAATGTCTCCTCTCCTTTAACTAAAAATATCTTGACATAACTTGTAGCCTGATAGAACCTAATTTCAAAGGTGCACAACACTTCTGGGGTGTGTAGGGTGGTCACTGCACATGAACCTCCCCCTCTGCTTTCTCCCTCTCTCATGTCCCTTCTAAAGGTTACATATTTATTGTAAAATTGGTCTTCTGCAGAAGAGTACCTGGGAAGCAGTAGGCCTAGATTTAAGCCCTCCTCTATCAAACGATTTTCACATCCAAATCTATGTTTTGTTTTTACAAAGGAAAGTCTGAAAAGCATGCAAAACACATAGTTTGATTTTTCATGCAATAGCTGTGCCACTGGTAATTTCCAGGAAACTGAGAAAATGATGCAACTAATTTCAAAAGCTCACCCCAGAACTATACTAAAATACTGTCACAGACATGTCCATTATGCAGCAGAGAACAAAGTATATTATAGACTGAACTTGGAGAGAAGTTCCTGGATTCCAGTAGCTGCTTATGCATTTTATTAATTAATTGCTTGATATAAAGAAAGTAAAAAACTTTTATATTGCACATGTAACACCATAATCAGACAATGCTCCCATACTTCTTCCCTAATTTCTAGAGGTCACTGAGAAGAAAAAATTATATGTCTTGGATACTGGGTAAATTTTCATAGTAGTCCATTATTCAAGGTTTCATGTGACTTAACAGAACATGTATACCTTTTCTTCCAAGAAAGCTTGCTTTTGAGTTTTACAGCTGCCTCTCAACACTAGTGGAAATTGAAGTCTTCAAGAAAGGAATACTGTACTGTCCTCAGGAGTCATAATTACTTACATGTCAACAAATTTTGATGGGGGAAGTCTCAATAAGAACTATAGCATGATATCTTCTAACAGCTCAGAGAGGAAAATGATTCCTGCTTGCAGGAACACCCATAAACATTTCTTTATGAGCTTAGGAAGCTTTGGATACATCAACAGAAGTTCTGTCGCATCACTCCTCCCCTGCTTCCTAAAATTTCTATATGAAAAAGTTCCTCAGTCTCTTTGTCAGATATATTTCCTGCTATAATTGTACCAGTGTAATTTGTGTTATTAGTGAAATACCTGAACAGTGTTTTCAATAATCAACTGGTAAGCTGTGTTATATATAATTGTGAAAGAGCTCAAACGGTGCAGACACAAAAGAAAATATACTTTAAAAAATATGAGGATGAACGAACCTCAGAGAATCAAACTCTAAGGCAAATTTAATACAAGCTATAATTATTTTGGAAAATAGTTTTACTTACTAAGGCTTCACCTACAAAATGTGGTTTATATATTACTTATTTCCAGAAGCATAATAAAATACCATCTCTATCCTGAGAGGTTCCAAACTCTGCTATTTAGGATAATAAAAGACCATACATTAAACAAACTATTATTTTGATGATCAGGAAAGTGTATTTTGCAGTGTAATTAATAATCTGTAAAAAGGATTTCTTTTTAAACCCTGTGATTAGAGCCTCTTTAGAAATACCTCTTTCCTCCACAGTTTTCTACATTCTGTTAATTGTATCTATTTGAATCGCTCTCTGCAATTTTCCTGCTTATCAGAAAATATGTGTAATGCATTGTGATTAGCCCATTGGATTGATATTCATGATTTACATTTTATGAAAGAGATTCACGCTGTTCTAAACAGTTCTTCCTTTATTATATTTTCAGAGTATGCTAGAGACACTGTGTATCTATTCTTGTCACTGAATAAATGCACCACATTGCTATGTGAAATGTGATAGAGCAGGTAGCCTTAAGCAGAGGTATATAAACCAGCCAAAACTGGATCAAAAATACACAAGCAAAGGCCTAACAAAAATCTGCAAGATGGATAGGTTCATACAGGTTGCTGAAGATCACCCAGAGTGAAAAGGCACTTTCTATTCAGCCTTGTATGTAGAACTTTACCATTAAATGTACATAAGAAGCTTTCTTTCACTTTCTGAAAAAAAAAATATTCCCTTGCTTCTTTCAATCAACAGAGATAAGCAATGTGTTTTTTACCCATATGACTTACCTATTTTTTTAACTACATAAGTATTAAATACATTAATTTTATTTTCACCCCAAATTTCCAAAATGTTTTGTTTTTCCCACGCAGCTTTCTCTTCAGACTTAAAAAAAAGGAGTGGCTCAGCAGAAAAGTTTCAGGAAAACTCACCTGGAGAGAATATATACTACATTTGTACTGCACAAAAAATAAGATGTGCTGCACGGCATTTCAAAAAAATTATTTAATTATTACATATTCATTGTGTATTTCATCATATATCAACCATATTAAAGTATATGATACCAATATTTTATCGCAGGACTGGTAGCCACTTGTGAATTGCATTGATTTCCCCCTTTTCCTTCAGATATTTAATTTTTACTTTAAGTTTATAGAATGTTGTGAAGAAATAATGACTATTATGGGGGAGAGGGGTGAATCAGTTATCATATACTCCAGAAGTGAGATATGTTTGCCTTCAGTCACCTTGTGCTGCCACATGCAGATTTCAATTTATCATCTGAGCACTGGATTAATTTTAACTAATTGTGAATTGTTCCAATATTGCAAAGTCTATATTTTTTTTTCTTTTTTCCCTCAATTTACTAGATGTTGATATACCTGTGCAACCGAGCAAAAGCAAAATGCAAATGCTCACTGATACTCATAGCCCAAGCATCAGAATTAGGTAAGCACTAGAAATGCTTTGTGGTCAGGAATAAGATATTTTGTTTAGGTGGTATTTGTTTTGTTTTGCATTTAAGTTGAATACAAGAGTTTTCATTATTATTTTAATAATTCAAAGTAAAAGTAAACGGAAAATCCTCCCACAGGAACATTCTGAAAACTCTTAGGAAACTGGGTTCATGCAGAGTCAGGAATATGGGGTCATCAAGAAAAGTTTAGATGTTAGACATCTGCTTCTATGCTGTAGCAGCCATGAGTTTTATTGGCAATTTCCTTGTTTGTTTTATAACTTAAAGATGAAAAATAGAAACATTGATAGGAGTTAAACTGAATAAGTTCCATATTTTGTGGGTTTTTCCCCCGTGACATTTTATCCTTTTTTTTTTATTTTTAATTGTTATCAGGGTATTCCCAAAACCCATTTTCCTTGTCAACCTGAAAGTTATCTTCCCAAAAGGAACCAGAGGGAAAAATGTCGTTGTAAAGTATTTCATTTCCAAGTTGAGGAGCAAGTAAAATGCCAGCAGCCAAAGTGCAGATGACACTTTGCTGCAAACAATGAATTTGTTTTCCAATTTATTTCTCAAATTTTCCTCCAGAGATTCTCACCTGAATTTCCTTACTCCTCTCTAGCTTGGGAATAAATGTAATGTCAGGAAATCTATTTCACAAATCTTAATCCCAGTAGATATATATATATATATATATATATATATATATATATTTGAAGGCTCCTTTTCAATCACATTGCTAGGGCAAAAAACGTAAACATGCTGCTGGATTGCTGTGTGAATAGCTTGATGTCCTCTTACAACAAATCAAGAATTAAAGCTACAGAATTATTACAAGGTGACATTTATAACTTTTGGTCCCTAAATTTCACTACCAGAACAGTACTCTTTGGCATAGGAGGTGTATGATTTTGATACAAGGTAAGTTGAACACTGAAAAAAAAGGTGAAATGTTTGATTTTTTTTTTCCAACTGGTGATGAAAGAATACTGGAAATACAGAGTATTACTGTTCATCTACAATTTTTTGGGATCCTGTGAGCAGCCGTGTTGCTTATGGTACTTAAAATATTTGCGCATTGCAAAACCCTGGAATTACGTGGTCTCCTTGGTTTTGAGTATTGATGCAGTAAAAGTTAATGCTCAATTCTCTCAATTTCAATGTGTTTAAGATAAAAAATATAGAGGAGTTTCAGAAAAAAACAGTATGAAGAGTGGAAGATTCTGGAATAATCTTGCTATAGAAGCCATATGACTTTGGAGCATTATAAACATACCAAAGTTTGCTTATTATATAATACAGTGGAAATCTAGCTGGTGGAAATTTGATCAAAAGTGAGGCTCTGTGATTTAGAAATAATTTCCTGGCACACTGTGATAACAGAATAAGAGGCAACTGTCACACCTGACAACACATTTCTGGTTTTTTTATCTGAAGCATCTCTATAAACACACACTTCTAAAACATTTATAGTTTTCTTAATACACCAGATATGTGGTTTTGGTTTTCTGTTGCATCAAAAAATGTAGAAGAAGAGGACTTCCTGAAGAGAAACACACATCATCTAGACTAAATCCATTTAGCAAAATGATGATGGGCAGTGACTGGAGTATATGCTATTTATTCAAGCATAGCAATAACTCTCTGGAGGGAGAAAAACAGGAGTAAAAATTGGATATGTTGTGATATATTTGATATATAAGGGCAAAATACAAAAGAAAATGTTTACCACAGATTTTAAATCTCCTAATGTTGGAAAACACTACTTCTTCACTGCCTTTGTAGTGAAAGGCAAAACACATGGGAAATCCTTACTGTGTAAATAATTTGGAGATCACTCTAAACATGCAGTAGCATAGGTGACCTTTCAAAACATGAGTTAATTCAAAAACATATGAAATAAGATTACTGATTAAGTGAAAATAAGCTACCTGAATAATATTTAAGTTGTATATGTGGATTTATAAACAAAAAGGGCCCATACACATATATTCCAGGTTCAGTTCTGTGTAGATTAATTTTGTCTATATAAAAAATTCCACAGTATGATGCCAACATTTTAGGAATAAATAGTTATTTGTGGAGGGATAGAATGTAAAAGAATAGTGCAGAAGGCAATCTCACCACTGAGGAGTTACAGCTGTACTAATCACCAAAGATAAGGACCAGGCCTGCCCTTAATAGGCCATAGCTGTGTCCAATAAGAGGACAAGTGCTACAAAAGAGTGGGTTAGGTGGGTGGGAACATAGTTGGAGTTTGTTGGCTGTGCTGTGAAGGAGTCAGTGTTGTGAGGAGCTGCACATGAGAAGGTATGGGACTTTTGCAATAAGATGACAACAGTTATTGTGGCAGTTGTGGAAAGAAGAAGCAAAGGGAGAGAAGTAGAAAGAGCAAGGGCAGAAATGAGGGCAGATAAAAATATTTCATTGTCTTAGTAAGTCTTGAATTCTCTCTCTCTCTCTCTCTCTCTCTCTCTCTCAGCAGCATTCCTACAATTTTCAAGGAATGAAATTTTTTCTAGGAACAGAGAAGCTCAGCCACACAATAGTAATAATGCATTTCCAGTGGCTACATGACTGGAAAAAATTTTTCAGAATGAGTAAAAAAAAAAAAAAAAACTTATGGGGAAGACAGTTTCAGGACAAAAAATATACAAAGATAGCAAAGAAAGATTAAAAAGTGAAGCTAAGAAGGAAGCACTAAGACAAAACCCAATGACAATGATTCAGTATTTTTTTCTGTAAACTTCCTTGCTTGAGTTATTACACTTCGGATGACTGAAGCCACTGTTTTCAGATCTATTTAAAAACTACATGATTTTTATAAACAAAAAGGCATAAACCTGATGCTATAAATACAAATTCACTATTACATAAATTCTATCAGATGGACTAAAATACTCAACTTGCTTAAGCCACCAGAATATCTATAAATGAAGAGAAACAATTGTCTTCCTCCATAGGAAATATTTAAAAATATTTTCTTGAAACATATGTATGCAAAATTAAACAGTTTTATAGATGAAATAATCAGAACATTAAGATGATTTAGTCTTTAAGAATTAGAAGGTCTCATATTCCCTCTAGAGAGAATATAGTTAAAGTAATGGCTGAAGATCTGTTCTTGAATGACAAACTAATGTGGCCGTACAGGCAGAGTTATCCATTGCCTCTTCTGCTGATTCTATCATGATCATGCAGTAAGTGGCCAAAGAATAACCTTTGTTATATTTACCAGCTAGGGCACCCACTCCTTCCTAAATGTAGCTGTTAATTACATCCTGTTATGAAGAGTGGGATTTTATATCACCACTTTTAGGTTATTGCAACAAACAATTAAGTCAGACCTTTGATCTCTTATATGAGCCTGAAATCAGTGATAGAAACACTGAAGTACACTTTACAACAGGGCGGAAAAATCAGATTAGTTCTGGTGAAATTTGGTAATCAGTTGTCATTTTGTTCCCTTCAAATAATAAGGCTCAAGCATTTAATATATAAAAGCTATATAGTTTGGGATAATTTGGGGATAGCCACACATGGAAGAATTCAGAGCTGATTCAAGTGGCATTAGTCATGGGCTACAGATCAAACAGAGGTTTAAAGAATTGTTAATGTAGCTGGGTTTGATTTAATTGAAAAGAAGCAGGATCAAGACAGTAAACTGTTATCAGCATCTCAGATAAAGTCATGGAGGAGCTTGACTTTGTCAGCTTAAATATTCAGCCTCTGCTCAACAAAAAAACATGTGCCAAGAGGATAGTGAACATTAGTTTATTGCCTGAAACAGCAGCAGTTTTAATTGATTGACAAATGAACAGAAAAAAAAAAGTAAATGAAAACACTGCAAGAATGGGCAGTTTTGTAATTGGAAATTGTAAAGGTCACTGAACATGGCTTATTGCTATCTGTTTGAATGGAATAATTGCTTTGTGGAAATCTTGATGTGGAGCCTGGATATGGGCAATATTGAGTTCATAAAATAGGGGTGCTTTTTATTAATACTTTGAGCATGAGTGGACATAGCAAATATGGAGTCATGATGATTCCGTAAAAGTGTCAAAACATTTATACACCAGTACTAATGTGCACTTTTGATTCAGTCTGAGATTACGCAAAATATTTCTGGGGTATATTGTTAATCTGGGTAACAAGAAATGAAAAAGAAAAAATAGGAGATTAGGAATAAATCTATTAATTTAATTGAAAAATTACCTTTTTACAAATAAAATAGACACTTATTGGTCCTGCCTGACCAATTTATATGCATTCTAATATGGAGTCACTAACTAAATCAGGGAACAAGGGAAGGGCTACACATGTCATTTATCTGGACTTTTGTAAACTCTTTGACACAGTCATCCATATCATCCTCCACTTTCAATTGAAGAAAGATGGATTCAAATGGCAGACTGTTATGTGAATCAGGAACTGGTGGGATGGTCACATCCAGAGAGTAATGGTAAACAGCTGAGAGTCCCCGTGGGTGGCAGTAACAAGTGGTGTCCCTCCAGGGTCCATATTGAGATATTAATCTTTATTAATGACATAGGCAAAGGGATTGAGAGCACCAAACTGAGTGGTGCTGTTGACACACCTGAAGGATAGGATGTCATCCAGAGGAAGCCGGACAAAGACAAGAAGGAAGTCAATGGGAACTTCATTCAGTCTAACAAGAGCAAGCAGAAGGTCCTCTACCTGAGTCAGGGCAACCCTCATTACCAGTACAGGTTGGGGGATGGACAGATGGACAGCAGCCCTGCTGAGAAGGACTTGGGGGTGCAGGTGGATGAGAGGCTGGACATGACCCAGCAATGGCACTCCCAGCCCAGAAAGCCAAAGGTGTCCTGGGCTGCATCCAAAGCAGTGTGGGCAGCAGAGGAGGGAGGGGATTCTGCCCCTCTGCTCCTGTGAGACCCCACCTGCAGGGCTGCATCCAGCTCTGGCGTGCCAGCAGAGGAGCTGTTGGAGAGAGTCCAGAGGAGGACATCAAGATGATTAGAGGGATGGAGCACCTCTCCTACCAGGAGAGGCTGAGAGAATTAGGATTATTCAGTCTGGAAAAGAGAAGGCATTGATGTGACCTAACTAGAGCCTTCCAGAACCTGAAGGGACCCTATAGGAATATGGAGAGAAACAATTTACAAGAGCATAGCAAGGATAAGGGGGAATGGTTTCAAACTGAAAGAGTAAGTTTAGACAAGATATTAGGAGAAATTCTTTACTGTGAGGCTGGTGAGGCACTGGAATTGGTTGCCCAGAGGAGTTGTGTATGTCCCATCTGTGGAAGTGTTCAAGTCCGTGTTGGATGAGGCTTTAAGCAACCTGAAATATTGGAAAGTGTCCCTGGCCATGGCAGAGAGGTTGGAACTGGATCATCTTTAAGGACCCTTTCCAACCCAAACTACTCTATGATTATACGATTTATTATATAAAAATGAAAAAAAAAAAGGTGACTTGCATAAATTTGTAACCTAAAATCCCCCTTTCAGTGCTTCTGATATTAGCAATATACTATAAATATCCAAAACACCACTGTTTAGATCATTATTGCCCCAAACCTGACATCAATACATGAAATTATTTTCATTGGGAAAGCATTCAAGTTCTTCAATCTCCTTCTGAAGTAGAGATATGATTCTCCACTCTATTTTGGTATGAGTGTATATACAGACATATATGTAAGCATAAAAAAAACTCTTCAGGAGTTAGGAAAACCCCCTTCTTTTTGGGGTTAATCTTCAGCTAAAGACATACCTTTTTTTCAGATCTTTCTTTTTTTCCTGATATCTAGAACATTTGTTTCAATCCATAGCCTAAGAGCAGATGATAGATAAGATAGCAGATGGTAGGTATTCTTTATGCTTACACATTTCTCAAGAAAGAAATCTATCCTTTTCCCCCAAACACCATACTTTTGATAATTTAGATGTGATGTAGTAGTTTAAATTTAACCTAGTTTATTTGTTTGAAAACTTTCAGTGAAGCTTCTTTCCACTGATTCAAATTTTATTATTCTGTTCTGACTCTGTCATCTTATATGACAGTGAAATCACCACATCCTATTGGAGTAGTTTGAAAAATGATTCAATATGCAATTTAAAATGCTGACTATTCATTGCAAATTGAGAAACCATGTCAGAGAAAACCACTGTTTGAATGAGAACAGTGTATGAAAACTAAATAAAATCTTTTCAGTCACAATTTTGGAGTTCTGTCACTTTATCTTTTGTAACGTTAACAGAAGCTAAACTAAGCTTTCACAACAGAAAGTTGCCATGAATTATCTTTAGCTTGCCTCTTGAGGGATAATTATTTTATATCACTTGTGTGTCAAAGATGGAAGGTTTCAAATCAATCCTGAAATTGGTTGTTCTTCCTAATGAAGTAACATTTGCAGGGTTCATTACCCTGTTACGCATTTCTCCTAAACCTATACTGAAGGTTTAAAAGAACAGCCCAACAAGTAATTTGTTTTTGTACTATATGAAATGCTTTCTGTCATTTTAATACATTGCAATGTTTTTCTTTTTTTCTGCTGTCCTACAGCTAGTTTTGACTTCACAGGAGTGGAAGAGAAATAAGCTTTCTGAAATTAAGTTTTCTATTAAAAAAATTGAGAATCATTTCACCAAACACTTCACAGAGTAGATATTTACATTGGCCCTGGTGCTCCGAATTTTTTTAGTGTTATTGGGGAAGATGGCACATAAATCACTTTTAAAGGAGTGCCTATTTTGTCCACTTTAGATTTAAAGGGAGTTCAGATGTTCAGTACTCTGTTCAGCACACAGATAGCCAATGCCATGGAGGTACTCTCAAGTACCCCACTTTGCCTCCCTCCAGAAGACCCCAGGTTCAGCATCCAATATTTCAGGCCTGTCCCAGATATCTTAGGGTAACTCACGTGCTTTTGTGCTGTCACAATTTCACAATTTGTGCTGTGATCCAATAAAGCAGCTCAAAGTAGCTCCATGTATGGCTACCTGGAGTGGGATGCAGTTCAAGATTATCAGCTCTCAGTGTAGGTTCACGGTGTGCATGTGAGCTCTTTTGTAGGCTTCGTCATAGTCAGAGGTGATCTATGGCATTATATGATTCCCACAGAGGAAGCTAGTGCCTTTTGAGGTTACCCTGAGGTATTCTAGGGTATCTGAGAAGTCTTCAAAGGGCTACAAACCAGGATAAATTCTTCTTTTATGTTCCTCTGGACTGGCAGGTAAAGGCCAGCTCCTCAGAGATGGCTCAGGATATCTCAGGTATCCTTGGGTGCCCAACTGATTTGTACTTAGGAAAAGCAATGCATCTTTCTGAACAGAGAATCTGCTCAGACTGTTGTAGACACCTGGTGTCTTCTCACTTGAATAGTTTCCTAAGCTTAATTGAATGAGGGCTTATAATTTTGTCTAAACATAACTCTATAGTGACATTTGAAATTACCTAGTAGTTCTTGTCCAAGGGTACGCATAGCATTATAATTCACTACCACCCTCTAAAAAACCTCAGCATAAAGGTTTTATTTTTGTGAGATATTCAAACTTTTTTCTGAATTGTGAAGGTGAAAGTCATTGTAAGAGTCCCTTACTAATTCTATGCTGTTAATTTAATCTATTTTATTATGTTTTCTCTAATACTAATTTTACCATTGAACAGTCATAAGAAACTTTTATGTTTATTTTTAAGTCATACTCTTATTTGTCTGGAAAATAATTGATGCATATGCTTGTCAATAGCCTACTTTTCAATCCCTGTAATATTCCCTTTCCTCTCTCCTTCAGTCTCTCAGAGGTCCTTTTAGTTTTCACATTTTGCAAGTGTTCTTCCCCACTGTGAAATATTGCAGAATTTGGACTGTTTTAATGAGCTACCTACCATATTAAACAGCTGTAACTGTTTAATACCTCACTATACTGTGGGGACATTACTTAAATTTAAGTATGTGAAAGTATAACAGTGACCTCAAATAGCTATTTCTATTTTTATTTCTTAACTTCAAATTTTATGAGTCTTTGATATATTTTCAGCCGTGTACTGTTTCACTCAATTGAACATACTCCTTAGACACTGAGTTTACTCCCATCACCCTCCTTTTACACTTAATTAACTTGATTAAATATTTATACTGCTGTCACAGCCTATGTCCCTATCAAGATTGAGGTCCTGTTCTGTTAACTGCTAGGTACAGTACAAACACAGAAGTCCATCATATTAGTTACTTACGAAAAATATTGTTAGCTTTCCATGAAGAATTACTTGCTATAGGAAATATTATTCATTTTTTTATTAGAAAATAACCTTCCCTAAATAAAGTACTTTAATTTGAAGGAAAAATTATATCTTTTTTTAAACTTAAGAATTAAGATGGCTGTCTGATTATAGCAGCAGTAATATCTTGACTAAATTATAATTATGAATATTATTGTTGTGTTCAATCAACATGACCATCAGTACTTACTGCAAGGTATGCATAAATGACAAATACAAATAGCTTTATAGCAAGTAGCAATTCATATGCATTGTTAGTGGCAAAATAGACCATAAAGCAGACGTTTGCATTCACAGGAAGGAAGAGTAAATATGGAGCTCATACATTAGTTTCTAAAGGAGCTCATACATAATGTATCTCACATCTCTCAGAAGCAAAGCAGCAAAAAAACAAGTTATCTAAGAATGCTCACAAGAGAAAATTCTAATCCTTATGCATATTCCACTACGTATACTAAGCCTATATTATTTATGACTAAGTTACTGAGATGGCAAACCAAATGAATAAGTTCATAGCAGGGGACTGGTAGGGCAGGATAATAGTCTAAGCATAGCAAAATTCCCAGTTTTACCAAATTAACAGAAACAGCAATAATCTTGATACAATCCAAATTTAAGGTTGCACAGTTTTTATTTAGACTTGCAAGAAAATGAGAAAGAGTACCTGACAGTTATTTAAGTGGTAATTACAGATCCTATAATATTTCAGAAAATAAATATGCTAGTGTGTTCAGAGAACAGTTTATATGAGATGCCAAAGAATTATGACTACTCTGACCATCACCTTGTAAGAAGCACATGCTCATAAAACCTCTTGGTATCACAAATTTTGGTCGCAAATCTCCTCAGATATTTATACTCTGAGTTGCCTCAGATTCAGGAACCTATTGCCATTTGCAAATGTGTTTGTAAATTCTGCCTGTACACCTAGGTGCACTCAATCCATAAGGTATACTCTTCCTATTTAAAAATAAGACCAGTGCACATCCTAAGCCCATCTGAGACAGAATGGGTATAGGAACTGTAATGGAATATGTTTAAGCCTCAAACATGACTAATATATCTTGAGCAGAATTAACAGATTTGGATCCTATAAAGGTTATGTGAGTGTGACCAATTAACATTCATTGATAGACTGAGATTACATGATATGTCTCTACTACAAGGTTTCTAAAGATAGGATAATAATTATTTCAAGGATCTCCTCAAATGGAAAAAGAGCAATAAATAGGGATAGATATAGATAAATATGGGATAGAACTTAAAAGGGAGGGATAAGTTTTTGTGTATGTGAATATACCATGCAACCAGTGTAAAACAGCAGCACACAGTATTTTTGGCATCAGTCACAAATTAGAAATTTTCAGCATTTACCTCTGTTTAGTAAGTAAATAGCTACTATATCTGTTGGAAAGTAGCATGGGGACCAGAGCTATTAAGACTTCCAAGCTGAGATACATTTATAAAAAGCATGTATCCCCAGTGTAGTGACAAGGTTAAATAAATATGTGTTCCCTTAGCTATTCTGAGATCTGGATAAAACTAAATACCTCATCCAAGATGATAAGTAAATAGATTACTTTTGAAATTGTCTGTATTTAATGAATTCCCTGTTTAAGTAAGGTAAAACAAAACACAATTAATATAAATCAATCTTCAAGTGAAGAGCTTAAATATCATGTTACTTTTGGGAGAAACAAAAAGCATTGCTAGCTACAAAATTCTGCTTTGCAAATATTTCTTGATGTCCTGATTTTTATGTTTTTTAAAAGTGAAATATTCACCATACAAAACTGAAATAAAACTATAATAATAGTCAATTTGTAAAATATTCAGAAGGGCTTTGAGACGTAAGAGACAAAATGTCTTCCACTGTCAGTGTTGTACAGATTTGAAAGACCAACCCTTCATCTTCAGATATTAGGAAAATTTTTTTCTTTTAATATTGCTGAAGCGTGTCACTTAGAAAAGGGAGAATTCCCCATTCAGCCTCCTATCTGAAGATGCATATGTCTGGCAAAACAGGGAAAGACTGTTTAATTTCTGAATGGGTTAGAAATGCTTCCTACAGACAGGGATGTCTATCAGGATGATGTGGCACCTGTTTTCTTTCTCAACTGCTAGGCCTTCAGTCTATCTGTTCTTTGCACTAGATCGAAAGAGAAATTTGCAGCTGAAGGACATCTTTGGCATTTGCTTGAGATTTTCTGATAGCCTTGTTCCTCTAGTATTCAACTTTACTAATCCAAACTGACAGATCAGTCAGGTTACAGAAATGTGTGGTCACATTGCTCTGGCCTGCAGTGAGCTGAGGCCATGCAGCACCTCTGTGTAACCTGCCTGCTGCCCCCCATGGGATACCTTGCTGGGCCTGAAGATGAGGCTTAGCAGTTCCTGCCTTTTGGGTAGAGTTCCTGCCTTTTGGGTAGACACCACCTACCTAAATTTCTCCAAGGTTTTCAATTGTTTCCCACAGACTCCTCCCAAAAAAACCAGATGCATTATGGTCCAGGTAGGTGGGGATCTGTCTGTCCTGGGGCATCCAGAAGGGTAGTTGTAAACAGTTCCTTTTTAAATGGCATTCTGCCACTAGTGGAGACCACCAGTATAGGACCCAGTGCTGTTCCATATCTTAAGAAGTGATCTGGAATGGGATTTAATGGATCCTGATGAAGTTCGCTAATGTCAGTAAACTGTGCAGGGCAGCGGCCACGCGGAAAGAGAGAGTCACTCAGCACTAAGACATGAATAGTCTCTGGAAGAGCAGGCTAACAAGACCCTTATGAAGCCCAACAAGGAGAAATGAAAGGTCCTGCAACTGAAAAACATAATCAAGGAATAGAGCATCTACCCACCTGGGAAACAGCTCCATGGAAGGGGAGCTGGGAGTGCTGGTGGACAAGCTCAGTGGGAGAGATGCGGTACAGAAATCCAGCAAGGTGCTGGGCTGCATCAACAAAGGCATCACCAGCAGAGATCATCAAATCCCCATCAGATCGGATGATCCCACTCTATTCAGCGCTTGTCAGGTGACACCTGCAACAATGTGTTCAGGTTTTGATCCCTGCTATTCAAAATAATTGTGGTCATGCCAGAAGGGATCCAGATAAAGGCCACAAAGATGATCTGGGAAGCCTGCCATGGTAGGAAAGGCTAGAGAACAGCATTAGCTCAGCCTTGAGAAAAGAAGGCTGATCACTATGTTCTAGTATTTAAAGGGTCTCTAGAAAAAAGATGGAGACTCCCTTTTTAGATGGAATCACATAGGAAGGTGATGGAAAATGGGTACAAGTTACTCCTGAGGAGATTATGATTTTTCACAATGAGGACAATCAGATATTGAAATAATGTCCCCAGGAAAGTAGTGGATTTCTCAACATTGGACACTTTTAACCTGGAGAAGGTGCAGGCTCATCTTGTCTAGACCATGCTTTTTTCTAAGAAAGTGAGCCACATGATCCTTAAGTAACTTCCAACCTGTTATTCAATGAGTCTATGATTCTATTAACAATTATTTGGATAGTCCCAGTAAAGAAGAAGCTGGAATGGTATGGGGGTGCATGATACCAGGTATGTGTATATATATATATGTATAGTATGTATCTATATATAAATATGTGAATATGTATGGCATATATGGTATATATGCTCTCTTTCATCCAAAGATATTAAAGGTGAAACAAGAAATGGAATGGCTGGTGTTATCAGACTACTTATAAAATTTTATTGCTAAATTTTACTTAATTTTCTGAATTACAAATAAATAATCTAAATAGTTTCCTCAAATATTCTGAAGTACTTTCTGGTCTAGGTTATGTATTAATAGTGCATTTCAGTTTAATTTTCAATATTTGTGCACAATCCAGAGCAGATTGCTCCCAGCTTTCAGCTTTTCTTTCATTGTAATTTGACTCTAGCTGACTTTAGAACTCTGTGCACATTAATATTTTGGGTTTATATTAAAGATGTTTTGAGATTCACTGCAGTAAATTGACACTTCTTAATTCCTAATGTGATTTTCAATTTGCAGAGAGCCCCTCTGGAATGAGGAGAGGGGATAGAGCAAATCATCTAATTTTAGACGTTTCTCCATCAAAAGTGGAGAAAAAAGAATAACTGAGACTCTACATATAATAAAAACATTATAATATGATTTATACATATATAATATGATTTATACATATATATAATATGATTTATACATATATATAATATGATTTATACATATATATAATACACAAGAAACTGACATGGTTAAATGAAAAGATTTTTATTTCACATTATTTCCTCTTTATCTAAGGTGGAATCTCTTGTCTATGTATTTTGTTGGCCATTCAACAGTAGTAGTGAATTTTCACCGTTGATTTGATTCAGCTAACTCCAGTTCTAAGAAGACACTACAATAATACCTAAAATGAGAATATCTTTCCATTGTGCAGTGATGTTTACTGTTCTTGCTTCTGTCTCAGAAAATGGCAGTACATCTCATTATCCAAGTACATTATTTATATTTATTTCAGAATCAGCATATTTCTTGTCCTGACTACACAAAATATTTATGACAAAAAAAAAGTAAGTATTGATATATATGTAGCTGTCAAATGTAAACCCTTCAAGCCATTCAATTTCAGTGACAACCCTAATAGCTCTTTTTCTCTAATGCCTTATCAGCCCATACTCAGATAAGAATCTGCAGTACATGAAGATCTGCAGCATTCAAGAGATCTACAATTACATTTTTATAAACATCATCACCTGCTCCAGACAGACAAAAATTTATACCTTCTGCCCAGGAAAGTGGTAGAGTCACCATCCCTGGAAGAGGTCAAAAGGTGTGCAGATTTGGCACTTGAGGATATGGGTTTGTGGTGAGAACAGTCATTCTGGGTTAATGGCTGGACTTGCTGATCTTAGACATCTTTTACAACTTAACTATTCTTTGCTTCTGTGAGTCAATGATTTGTAACTATGACTCACAATCACTTAGCAAAAGAAAACAAATACCTTAAATTTTTTGCTGAACCTTTTACTGTTCTAGCAGACCACTGAAACTTACATTCCTAAAAAATTCAACTGCAGATTTTATCAGACACAACTGAGTAACAAGATACAATTTTACCTTGTTTAGACTGCTGTGATGAGAAGACTGGAGAATTTACTCATGAGACTTCACTGAAAGAATTATGTAACAGAATATAATTTCTTTTTAAGACACATAATTGTTCTGTACAAAAATTATCCTACTTCATGTTTGCATACAAGATCAGATTAGACATGTCTCAGTATTTATAAATTCACTGGTCTTAAGGGAATTCATTCTTGTTAGGATCAGCAAAGTCAAGCTAGACAAACAGATTCTGTGGACTGAGTCCCCAAGGAGCTGTCTCCAGCCAGCATGAGAATGCTATCTGCAATTTTCAAAGATGTTGTCAAGGAAATATGAACTGTGCCTTCTTATGGCTGGAGTGATCATGAGATGCATTTGGACATGCTAGATAAATAAATGACTATGCACTTTTAAAATCACGGTTTTATGCATTTTAAAATAATATTCAAAGTATTAGTATTTTACATTTATGGAGATAATTGGGCAGAAGATGTCAATTGTGCTACATTGCTACAGTACTACTTGGAAAAATTTGCATAAAAATTTAATATCCACTATTTTTACATTTAAGAAGTATAATTTCACAATAAAATGTAAAATAAAAGACTCTTATGTCTTTAAAAAAAGGGACTTTAGAAAATTAATATATTTTGAGGTTAGAAAATCCTAATTTTCATTTTTTGAAATAAAAAGTTTTCCTTTCTCAAAAACATAAATAAGAATGTGTAGTATAAGTTTACATGCTTTCTTTCAACATTAGTGTGACAAGTGTTTGTCTGATCATCAATTTTAAAAAATGTAAAATTAAGTCATTTATAGAAAAACATTGACATGGAAGAATAAACATCTCTGTGACCTTCCTGGTCTTTTAGCAATGGAATGCTGATGTGCATTATTTAAAATCATATAATTTGGGAAGTATTTCAAAGGCTTCCTGTAGAATATGCTTCAGAAGAATCATATATTCCAGTATTGACTGAATATATAATTATGGATAAAAAAGGAATTTAAATCAATTGTTTTCATATAATGTAATATTTGAAGGGACCTTTTGGCTCATTGAACCCTGCTCCATACTAAGAAATCTACACTGTTAAACTGCTGCTAGACATTTTTCAAGCTTTTTTGTTTTGCTGAGGGGTTTGTTCAGCCTTTTCCCTTAACAGAGAGAAGTTCTTTCTACATTTGCTTTCTGTGCTGCTTATGAAAACAAACATTGCTTACAACTGTGCTTGTAAATCCTTGTACTGTTCTATTAATTCACTTTTTTGCCAACTTGCCCTTTACTTCAATCCAAGCACTGATGCCTTAATATCTTTACAGAGAGGGACTACCAAACTTCTTATCCTTTGGTTTTGGGCAATATAATGTCCTGTTTTGAGGGCACACAAATGATTAGGACTCATGTTTGCAGAGCTGTGAGGTTGGGAAAAATGGAGAAGGGCAGATTCTTTTAGCACAGGCTGAATACATACCTCAGCTACACTTCAGTTTGAGAAAAAAACAAACCAAAACTCTATACAGAACTCTAAATTTTTGAACTATTTGGAGAAGTCAAAGTTGTTCCCACAGTATGTGTACCTTAAAACCTGTGTTTGACAAGACTATGGAATTCCAACATTATCACTGTAGCGTACTCCATCAAGTACACCATGATTGTTCTCAGTTCTTCCTATAAGGACCAAATAAATGTACATTGTAACACCAAAGGCAGATTGTTGCTGAAATAGTTTTTGATAATATGCACATGCACAGTGGTAGAACACAGGTTTGAAGTTTATATTTCATGGTTTTATATACACTGACCAAAGTCAAGGTTTACTACTGTTTGTTCAGAACCAAACAATATATTTTTGATAAAGAATTAAAGTACAATTGAATTCTGTGATTTTTAGGTATCATAAAAACAAACAATGGTCCTCTCCTTTGTCATTTGACAAGTAAAACCCAGAAACACGGGCAGCACAAGGTAATTGTAAACTTTGTACAGTAACATTTGAGGAGCATGCTGGAAAAAGAATACAGCCCTGTTTTCAACAATTGCATTTTACACAAGCTTTTTAAAAACATTCTGAGAGATCATTGTTTCTTTTTTCTACAAGCAATGTTGATAAACTAAAATAATTTTTTCTTCTTAAGGTTGAATTGATTTCTTGTCTATTAAATAGGGTATGAATAAACTTTTTTATAATAAAATTTTATTTATAAAGTATGATCTATCAAACTAAAATATTCCAGTAAAGCAAAACCATTTTTATTATATAGTATTGTGTTATATTTTTTTTTTATTCATATACTAAACAGGAAAGTTAAAAATCATTAGTTTCAGTATTGTCAAGATACAGCTGGATTCTAATACTTCTTAGAGTTGGATTATAAGATTTCAAACATTGACATGGTTTAGGTTTGAAGTTGATGTGAATTTCAGAATCTCAGAGAAGTTATCCTACCAAACAGAGATATGTATTAAAGAAAAAGTCACAGGAAGCACTACTGCATGAATATTTTTACCTTAAGATTTGGGAGAGAACTCTTCCATTTTGGAAATGGCAGGTCAGAAAGATACATCAATCCCATTTCAAGTGACAGATATCTACAGCTGTCTTAGAATGCTCTTGAAAGCAGATCTTAAACTCTTTAAAGTAAAATCAATAAATTCCTGATTGCATCAGGGAAATGCTTCTTATCAAAACAATCTTGCCTTCCTGATCAGATTTTTTTTACCCATAATAAAAGCATTAAGCATAAATCAACCTACTACGTTATCTCTCTCTCTTTGACACCTTAGAGCCTTAGAATCTCCACTAGCAGAAATTGGACCAAGCAGACACACTCTGGGCAGCTTGCGAGATGAAGCAAAAAGGAGTAGGGCCATCACTCCTGCTACATTTGTACTACTTTTGTAGTAAAGGACATCACTGGAAAGTATACCTGTATCAAATAATTGCCTTTCTACTCTGATTTTCCTTCCTTAATTAGTGTGTGAAGTGAGGAGAATGTATTAGACTATGAGGGAGATTATTTTCTCTCTTGAATGTGTTTGCACAGTAAGCAGTGTCATTATGGGTAAAGAGCACCAGCATCTCTGTTATACTGAATACCTCTGAAGAAACAAAAGAATATCTAATGATCTAACTTAAAGTTTTTAGTGCTTCAGATAGCCATATTAATTAGGTCTAATACATTAGGTATCTGGGTTGCTTATAAAGCAGATCATTCCCCCAGAAGCATTTTAATTTATTCTCTTTGTGAATAATTTGTTCAGGAACCAGGAAGGAATTATGCTTCTGACATAATGGATTAATAAGACAGTATTCAAACAACAGAGGAAATTAAGTACAAAGGATAGTAACCAAGGATGAAACAAATTTTTAAAAATACATAACCCATTTCTCTGAATTTCTACTGTACTTAATAAAATTTCCCTGAATCCCTGTGACTCCCTGTGATGAACTAGTGTTTTCTTGAATACTGCAGGAGGCTTTTTGTTGAACAAAGATAAACTTTACATATAATTTATGCATAAATATATGTATACATGCATATTTACTGAAGTATAAGAGTTGCTTTAGGAATAGGTGATTCTTCTGTATAAGGTTATGTTTGGCTGTTTGTTGGTAGGTGTGTACAAGTGCACACACTAAAGAATAATTTGTAGAGAAAAAAAAAGATTAATTCAATTTTGATGAATATCCAGGAGATTAAAACTTTGTTCAAGTTTAATGCATATATTTTCAGCCTGGAAATGATTGGTCCCTACTAAGTGTCTTTTACACAGGTTAATTTCTTCATTTACTGGAAGAAAAAATAGAGCATGGGAAAACTATTAGGAAAAAAATCAAAATACCACAGCTTTTGATTAGAGATTGTTTTGAGGGCTGTTTATGAATAACATACTGTTTACATCCAACATGAATGATGGAAAGACCTCAAGGTACTTGGAGACATTAGACTTTTTCCGTAGCTGGGAAGGAATTCACCTATTTTAGTTCTGTGGAAAAAAAAAAGTATGTTAAACAAAAGTGTTGGATGTAGTTTGCAACATTCTCTGCAGCTCTGCCTAGTTTTTGTTTTGTTTTTTCCAGATGCTGGAGTATAGGAGGAGCAGTCATGCAATAATGAGAGAACTGACAAATATCTCTTTTTGGTTCTGTTCTAAATGAGCTACTGACAAAATATCTGTGGTTCACTCTACGACTGGAAAGGAAGATTGATTTCTATTCAGTATTGAAAAAAATCTGCTGGTTTCTAGTTCCCATGAGGTTTTGCAATACCATGACAGTTAATTTTCATTAATTCTAACAAAATATTTCACCCCTAGCTTATCATCATACTTTAATAATCAGAAATAATTAAAATTACTTTTACATTAAAACTTTCATAAATACATAGAAACCTGTTAATCGATTCATAGTGAGATAAATGAGGACAGAAAGTCTCTTTTTGTTCTGCATAGCAGAGAACGAAACTCATTTGGAGTCTATCATGGGACTCCTGGGCTCTATCAAAACACAACAAATAAATTATAACAGTAGAGGAATGCAAATTCTACAGCTACAAGTCTGTGTTGTAATTTTTAATGATGTGTGTGAGCCTGCTGCACTGCTCATAACAAATATTCTCACACAGTCTTATGCCCATGTACTCATCCTGTTTACAATGTTTCTTTCCCTCTTGTGATTAAAAAAAAAAATCATTATCAGTTTGTTTCAATCCTATTTCATTTTCTGAAGTTTGTAAAATCAGTTTAAAACCATTGATACAAATCAATGAGTCAAGTGTATTTGGTTAGGGGTGGAGAGGAAGAGTGTTGCAGTATTTCAGGAACTCCCAGTGGGTTTCTCAGTCATCTGAATGACTGAGGTTTTCTGGTTATAACAAAACAGCAACATGGTCTGCTAGTTAAGACAGCAATCACACTGAAGTGGAGCTCTGCTTCTTGGTATTATCAGAATGCAAGTTGTTCTTCACTCTGGTCCCTGGAAGACTCAGGCAAGAACTCAGATGACATAGATGATACTCAGAGTCACAAAATACAAAGAAATGGCAATGAAAACAAGGACTAAGAGGTTGCATTTCTACTTTTCCCTGGCAATAAGTGGTCCCTCTGTATCTGATTGATCTTTTTAGAGTAAAGGGAAAGTCTCTGCATCACCACCACATCAGTTGCATAAGGCTTTCACCAAAACTCTGGTGATACATACATTGGTGCATTCCCCTCACACAAGTTCAAGCAACAAATCAGATCAGTTAAAATATATATATATATAATCTCTCCAGTGTTTAACCATTTGGAAGTACAATTTAAAACATTTCCCATTAGGTTGGTAATTCAAATCTTTTTTTCCCACCATTGATTTTTGTTGGGGGTTTTAATTTGTGTTTTACAAAGAAAATTACTTCATAATCTATTTGCTAACAAATATTAGGTAAATCTTAAATTCACAAATATCACACAACTGAAGTAAAAGTTTGAAAACCTGGGCTTGGTGTGTCCTTCAGAAAATTGCCAACCTTCTGGACATTCAGCAAAGCAAGTAACCAAAAGTAATTTAGCTAGAATTTCAGAGACAGACTTTAATCCTTACTTCTCTATTTTGTGATGTAATATGGCCAAAGAGAAACACCATTTTTTATTACAGAGAACCTTCTTTTTGGGTTTCTCAGAACATTTCTCAGACATTTTTTAGTCCTTAAAATATCCACATAAATCAAGAGTATTATCTCCACTTTATTCAAAAAACATCAGTAGGTCACACACCAAGTTTAGTCAACTACCAAGTGATATAATTGATTTTTTGGACTGATAAGGACTAGAACAAAAACCCAAGCTCTCCTGAATAAGGCCTAGTGGAAGTTCGTGTTGGCACCCATGAAAGACATAATTGATTTAATTAATAAAGAACAGTGTATTTCTATATCATTGTAGTACAAAATGGGTCTGTAAATATGACACTCAGAAAATCAGTTTACAAAATTCTCAGGACAAATAACTATGCTATTTTTCTGTTTCAAAAGACAGAATGAAGATTCCTTCTTCCTCTATTACCCCCACCAAAGTTTTCATTAATGTGAATACTACACAGAATAGTGAGGTAAGAAAACTATGGTCTCTTTTGATCCATTCAATTAACTCTTTTCTTTGATTATGTGAAAAGATTTAGAAACACATCAGCAGAAAATTTTAAGGCAAAACCCAATCATATTCTCATCCAAGCTATCATTTATTCCAGCAATATCAGTTGTGCTTTTACTACAGCAGGTCACATGTTCATGCCTTGAATGTTTGTTTGGGTTTCACTTTTCCATGTTCATTTTAGACTTAATGAATTCATTAAGGCATATCTTTTGGATTTCAAAGTATTAAAAAAATTTTGTTGTACTGTAAAGTTCTTTTAAGTAATAATTATTGTGCTGGTTTTATTTGTCAGCTATATATTTATGTTTTAAAAGGAAAACAATGTGATGTTACAGAAGCCATTACAATTTGAAATGTCAGTTCTGCATGGGATTAAGCCTCCATGGCAGAAATTCACTCTCTGCTTTTTGTCAGCTATTAGATGAATATATCCATGTTTGAAAAACAGCTAATGTCTATTTTTTGTTACCTAGTAGCAGAACAAAAAATTATTTTAAAGTGTTTGTATTGAGTTAGACAGAAAGAAACTGTTCCTCTACATGTATTTGTAGATAGTGAAAGAGCATAAAGGACCATTAGGCATTTCTGAGGTATTCTTTTTTCTTGTATGATGTTTTTGACAATAAAAATTATGGAAACCAAAACAGATAATGAAGTGATCCACACTCAGCAGAGGAGAAGAATAGAAAGAATTCCTACATTCAAACTCAATTCTTGTTTAAATAGCTTCATTAGTAATGTGAAATTGAATAACCCAACTCCTAAATTGAGGTTAAATCAATGGAAATGTGTTAGCTAATGAGATACTGACTACATAAGCATTATAGGTTCATTTCTAGATCTCTCTTTCAAAGACAACGTCTAACTGATATATCCAAAATTAATTTTCTTGCAAAATGACATTCTAAACTAAAAGTTCCTTAGAAGCATGTCCTTATTATCCACATAATCTATAATATTTGTGCTAGAATATCCTACAGCCCCTAAACATTTAATTATTAGACTAAATAAAATAATGTTTGCAGGACTCAGAGTCAGAAATATAACAAAAATACACAACTTACAACTCTAGTAAGAAAGCAAACTATACTACTAAATAGAAAATTCATTGATGCAAGAACTTCAACTTGCAGTCAATACCCTGTATACCACAATTTATTTCACTGCATTTAATCTGTGAAGAAGGTCAGAGAAATATGTTCTTGAACTTCTCTGCTATATAGAAAAATGCCTTCTACAGAAAAAAACCCAAAAAACCAACAATCCTGCGCTGAAGTTCATTTCCAATGGAAACAGAATTCAATTTTATTTTCATCTTGTGCTGATAAGGAGATGAAATCTTCCCATTCAAATAGAGTTTATGGCCTCTAATTCATATTTCAACATTAATGGAATACATATTCTGCTTTCATTTGGCTGGCATAATGAATCTAATATTCAGGAGTCAGAAAAGAACTCAGTTCAATATTATGTTCAAAAAATGGAAATGCATTAATTTATTTTTTAGCGCATGGTTTAGTAATATCTCAGTTCTTAAACCTTCAAGATAAAAAATGTTCATATTCATTGGGACACTTTGAAAAATTATACTCTTACAAAATTTTCAGCTTCATATAATTTTAAGAGTCACTCTGGATGGCAGAGGATCAGATTTCCCTTCACTATTTGCAATGTGTTACAAATGTCTAAAAGTTCAGTCTGGTTGTGAAATGTGATAGAAGTGAATTTTGAAAAGTTTGAGTTTTCCTGAAACAGGTTTTTCAATCACTAGTGAATTAGAGATGAGTTTAAAGTTCTGTTATCAAATCAGTGCAGCTGAATACTACTAGTTATGGTACAAAGGTTAGGGCTTAAGAAAGCAAGGATTTTCATCTTACCTGATGAATGGAAAAAAAAGTCCCTTCGGTACATAATGTGAATCTAGTCTAAATTGTATAAAATGCACAAAATTTATAAAATTAGTATAAAATACTTTATTTCATTTCTGTCTCAAGGTATGCTAATGTAATATTAAATTTTGCCACTATCCTGTGAAATTATTTGTGGTTATTTAATCTAGACAAAATTTGACACTTGTTTTAAAAATATTTTGCTTTATCACTGCTTAGGATAGGATCTTGTGTAGGACTAGGAGACTAAACTGGTCAGAATAGCAGTAATATAAATAGTATATTAAAAGAAAAATATAGCTATATCATATTACAATAACCTTATGTATATTCTAGATTAAAAAAAAATTTGTTTTACCTTTTCTGATTATAAAAATTTGCTGCAAGTAACTGATTACCACTAAATGTTAGAATAAAAATATATATTGAGGTAGAGGGATGATTTTTTTTCCTTGAATCTAGTTGGCACTCCCCATCTTTCAAAATAGTCTTTTCTCACACATACAGCTACACAACTAATCTTGTCACCCTGAACTCAGGTACAATAGCTGCTAACTTAACTCCCAAGGTCTACCATATGCTTAAAATATCCACAAATTCTATGTTAAGCTTTCTATTTTTCAGTTTGTAGCTGCATTTTCAATCTGCGATATTACTATAATTAAAACTGGCAAAAAGTTTTGAATTGCTGTTCTAGACTTCAAGGTTTGCAATCACTACAGGAAAAAACCCAAATCCTGTGGACCTGGACATTCACTCTTTATTGACTCTTTATAGTTATTGGACTAAAATGTCAGTATATAGCAAATAATAATACTGTATAAAGTATTTATAGTGCTTAAATGCAACCTAAAGTATTTCTATGGGTTCAAAACCATGCCATAGAAATTTCCTGATCCCTTGAGCAGCAGCTATACAAATATGTCTTTCTTTTAGAAGATTAAAAAAAGTAAACCTGCCCTTAGCTGAACATGTTCCTGTCTTTGAGCAGTGCACTGCCATGTCACATGCTAAGCATTGAGTTCACTGTTTTGATCAGGATCTTAGGTGTGCTGCCAGGAATCTGGTTTCCTGCACTGATTTTATGCTGCTGCATTTCCACTATTCCTCATCACCTTTTTAATCTACTACAAAACCAAATGTATTCATTAAAAATTAATTTTAAATTTAATAATTTCTCAATTTGTAAGTATTATTGTATCCACCTGGCCTTGTATCAAGTAAAAATCTGTAATCCACTTTGCAATGGCTCAGCTGTATGAGATCCAAGGATTAGTTTAGTGCAGTGCAGCTGAATAAACTTTAGTTTTTCAGAGAAAATTTTTACTAGACTGAGATATAGCATATGGAGCACCAGCAGCCTCATGTCTGTCAAGCTGTTGGAGACTACACCAAGAGCAATGGGTGGTGGCACCTTCAAACTCCAGAATACATTTTTAGCAGAGGCCACCTGGGTAGTCAACACCAGAGGATCTGCCAGTCAGGCTGACCCTGCCTAATCAAAATACTACATACCATAGAAACAGATAAAGTTCCCATAGGGCACATTAAAATTATGCTGGGCAAAAAGGTTTGGTAAAAAGGATTATTCCTGCCTCAGGCAAAGGTAAACCCATCCATAGGATTACTTTTGCTCAAGGACTTGGGTGCACTTCGTGGGAAATGCAGGAAAAAGGGAAAGTCCAAGGTGTGCCTCAATGGGTTTTGATTTTGGGGGAAAATAGCCAATGAATTAAACTGTAATTAATAGCTATAGTTAATAACTACTCCATACTGTGTATTACTGCTTCTGATGGCTATATGTCCATCATCTCACAGCATTGATCTTAACCTCAAGGGTTCGGCGGGTCTGAGCCTGACTTTCATTTGACAATCACACTCTCACTAACAAAGAATGAACTGTGGTAAAACTGAAGAAGTGCAGCAGTACTGAAGTTGGAACTAACTCAAATGTGCAGCATGCAACAATCCAACACCTCACACCACCACTCCTCCTTGAAAGATCATATTATCATCCACAACTATTACTGTATTTTACTTTCAGTTATTAAAGTTTGATTATCTTAACGTAGAAGTTTTACTTTGATTCTCCTCCCCATTTCACTGGGGTGGGGAGCAGAGAGAAAGGGGGCTTGAGTGAGAGGCTGTGTGGTGTTTAATTTCCAGAGGGACTTAAACCACAACAACAAAACAGATTAATTGAGAATAAAATTAAAGAGTATATAATCTGAAAACCACATAAGCTTGAAGCTATTACTCTTATCTACTGTTTTTTACTTTCAACACTAGTAAGTTGCACTGCAGGAAGATGCAAGTTCAGTCTTCTTGCAACATTGCAGGAAAGCAGGATGAGAACCAGCTGAACGCCAAAACCAAATCACCACGTTGGGATGGCTATATCTTGCCTGTTGTAATAGAAACCTTGTGATAGAAATTATTACCCAGCACCAAGAAAGCCACATGTCTTTTGCTTAGTTTATAGCATAATATAATGAGTCCTGCAGGGACATGTCAAATTTCTCTTAGCCTGCAAAACCATAATGTAACTGAGGCATTAAATAATAAAAAATAATAATGAAAAATCAGATGGAGCAGATCTCATTTAAAATTTTCAATCAAAATATTAAAACCTGAGCCCTAGTAGTTTAAAACACAGGAAGAGGATCCACATGTGATTCTGTCTTGTATTACATATTCTTTGATAGATGGAACATAGAGGGGATATTAGAAATTCATCCAGAACACTGTAACTTATAACAGGATGAGTGCAAACTATTTATCTAGTGCCCTGGAAGACTGCTAACACATGAGATTAAAAAATGGTATCTGTAATTGCAGGTCAGACAGAATCCTCAATAAAAATTGTACAAGGATAAAAAAAACCCCAGGAAATTACATACAAAGCACACTGACAACCATGTTTATGACAGTCTCTGCTTTGCTTCTTTGTGTAAATGTGTCTGACTAAAGAAAACAACTCAGCACCTCATTTACCATTTTCCCCTATCTTGAAACACCTGTGGTCCACACGCTGCAAGATGACAAACACTAGAATAATCTGAAGACCTGATCATGAGACAGAACAGAAGGAATAGAGACAAGTAAGACTAAGTTAATAGAAAAAAAAGTTAATAGAGTTAAAAGTCAATAGAGAAGGAGTAAGAGAAGAGAAGTGCATTTGAAAATGAGAAAAAGAGAAGGGAAGTGCATTTGAAAAAGAAGTGCAAATGAAAAGAAATAAGCTTAAAATAACCACAGATTAGTAGGAATACTTAGCAGGAAAAACTTGTTTTCAGAACAGATGAAAAACTTTCTTATAGATGTGTATCTTTTTTTTTTCCTAAGCCATCTCCACATGAAGTGGACACTTGTGACATCATTGCTAGCCACGAGGCAGACGGAAGCTTTAGGAACCCCACGTCACCAGCCAATCTGCATGTGCCAATTGTGCATCTGGCTTCTGCCAGTCCACGTACAATGAGATTCTTCTGCCTTTCAGAACCTCTGCATTCTGTAATTTCTTTTAACAGAACTTTAAATGTTCTTATCTAAACTTTGGCTTTCTCTATCATGCTAGGTAAAAAGTTCAAAATTATGAGGAGGTGGGGAAGAGAGTGGGCATTTGTCATAAAAAGAAGCCAAGTAATACTTGTTCTCTTTGAGGAAGGAGATGAATTACAAATAGCTTACTTGGAGTACCTTAGACATCAATTAAATGTTTTTCATTGTTTGTAGCTGAATACTGAATTTTGAAAGTTAAGACAATGTAAGGTTGAAATTAAAAGTATGTAGATATGACTGAGGGAAGTGAGATTCATGAATGAATAACTGATTAATTTCAGAAAGGAGTATGCAAGTCTGTGCCTCTGGGCATGTTAAATTGAATTTACCCACACTTCTACTTTACACAGTTGGAAATTCACATTTGTACAAAAGTTGGCATTACATAGGCAATATTTTCAGGTGACCAAATTATTTTTGTAAACCTGAAGCTATATTGCAATGATACATGTGATGAGATTGGAATATCTTATACCTTATAAATTCTATCAAAACTTGCTGCTGCAAAAGTCGACAGTGCAGTGCTTCAGAAATACATAACCATATTACAGAAGTTGGTCCTTACTGGGCCATCAGAGTGCTTTCACATCTGCAATCTGGCACTGAACTGGAAAGCAACATCAACAAAACTCTTTCAAGACTGCCTGAATTACCTCACTAATCTTTACCAGAACCACTACACAAGTTTTCATAGCCATAACATCTCTATATTATAAAACATACAATAGTCTATATGATGTTATAGTCTCATTAATGCTTAAATCAAATTGCTTTAAAGAAACTAAATTATATTTACCAGTCATTGTCCTTCCCTTTTTTATTGTATTCTGCATGTTAACAGATTTTTTTAATCATAAAGAAAACCACAAAGTTTTAGCAAATGTGAACAAAATGAGAAAAATGTAGGCGAACCGTGAATTTAGGAAGAATTTGTATATTTGCAGTCAGTCAGTGTACAAGACAAAAGTTTGGCTCACACAGTGCTGCTGAGAGCACAAGTACTACATGAAGCAAGTGTCTGTCGAGTTCTTGGCTCTGAGTGACAGTTCTGTATCAGTGAATCTAAAATTATATTGACTCTAAGTAATGAGTAGCACTTCCAGGCTGCATATGGATGCATCCCTGATGAAACCTAGACAAAGGGAAAGCCATGCCATGAAAGAAACACCAGGTGTGTTTGTCATTCCCCTGTTCTAAATGGTCAGGGAAAGGGGATCACCTCTTGCATGTTGACACTGATCCATCTAGCCAATATTAATTCCTGATCTCTAAGCCTACAGAATCAATGTGCTTTATACAGCTGCCGGAGGCAAACCATAGAGCTTGAAGCAGTGTAGCTTTGATAGACACTGGCCTGAAATTCTACCAGTCTAAGGTATTACAGAATGGGTAAGGTAACCCACCACACTGGGTTGTCTGGTCCCATCTCAATTTTTCACGCTCAATAATTTTTATTATATTTCTAGTTTGTTTGGCCTGAGCAAAAAGTAACACTGGTACTGATGGGTCCTCAAAAGATTAAGGACCACAAAACGACATAAGAATTCGGGTTGGAAGAGACACCTGGATGTTCAACCACCCTGTTTACGCAGAGCCATTTGAAACTGATTTCTCAGGATCATGTCCAAATGGCATTTGAATATCTCCAAAAAGGGAGAGTCACAAATGCTCTGGGAAGTACTAACGCTCAGTCCCTTTCACAGTAAAAAGGGTCTCCTGATGTTCAAAGGGAACCTCCCACATTTTGATTTGTGCCTGTTGCCTCTGGTCCTGTCACTGGACACCACTGAATAAAAGACCTTTTCTCTGTTCTCTTTATACCTTTCCTTCTGGTACTTATATATACTGATGAGATCACCCCAAGCCTTCTCTTTCCCAGGCTGAACAGTCCCAGCTCTTCAGTCTTTCCTCACAGGAGAGATGTTCCATTACATTAATCACCCTTGTGGCCCCTCATCAGACTCTGTCCAGTATGTTCATGTCTCTCATATCTGAGAGCCCAGAACTGGACACAGTATTTCAGGCATGGCCGTACCAGTGCCTGAGAATCCCCTCATAGCACCTCCTGCTGTGGCTATGCCAGTAGGTAAACATTCTAATCATGATTTTGCAATTGATTTAACATCTTGCAGAAATACTTGCAACATTTTGTTAATATTGTGGAATGAGTGGAACACACAATTATTTTTAAAAATCCTGAAAAACCCAAAAAACACTTACACACGTGTTGGTGGTGGTGCACTAAAATATGTGATTTTAAAGCTGTTCATTTCGGTTTATGCCCTTAATCCAATGGACTTTCATTGAGGAAGGCAGAAACATTCAGTAGACTTATGAAAACATGCAATGGTTTGGGCTGAAAGGACCCTTTGAAGATCACTTAGTCCAAACCTCCTGTCACAGGAAGAGACATTGTTCAATAGATCAGATTGCCCAGAGAAGTTCCAGAGAACTTCTGGATGCTCCACAGTCCTAAAAGCATTCAGAGCCAAGTTGGATTGTGCTTTGATCAATCTCTTCCAGTGTTTTACCACAGTTAATGTAAAGAACTTCCTTATGTTCAGTCTAAATCTATTCTCTCTCCATTTACAAATGTTGCCCCATGTTTCATCACTACAGACCTTGCTAAAAATTCTTGCTATCCTTCTCATAAGCTCTCTTTATGTACTGGAAGGCTGCAATGAGTTCTCCCCAAAGTCTTATTCTCTCCAGGCTCAATACCCCAGTGCTCCCAGCCTCTCTTCATACAGGAAGTGCTCTAGCCCTTCAGTCGTCTTCTGTACCCATTCAAATAGGTCCATATCTTTCCATGTTCTGGCACCCCAGAGCTGGATGCAGCACTCCAGGCAGGATTCTCATAAGAGCAGAGTAGAGGGAGGAAAAACCAAAGTAACATCCCTTGACCTATCTGCCATACTTCTTTTTATGTAGGATTCAATTGGTTTTCTAGGCTGGAAATAAACTTTTAGTCAATACAAAACCTATACAGAAATCAACAGGGAGTTTAAAAAGTCAATTTGAACTCTATAATTCTCAAGAATCTGAGTTTCTATACTGACAAATTTTGCCCACGGCAGCGCAAAGATATAGATATTAAGGAAATACATACATTGACTTTTGTCAGAGAAGCATTGGTCAGAGGGCAAAAGTGGTTTCATATTGCAGAAAGAGGATGTTGCTTTTTGTAGTCTATATCTTCAAAAAAGGTGAAATCAGGTGAAGCAAAAAGAATTTTTTTTTCCCTCATAACCCAGCACCAATTTGTTTGTACCTAAAAACCTGACTACAGAGAAATATGACCACTTTAGAAAGCATTCCCATTAGTATATCCCCAGCCAATTTCTCTCTGAAGAGACCAATATATTTTAGGACATCTTTACACTTAGCTAGAACTTACAGGTTTTTCTCTGACAATAGTCGCTTAAGAAAATGTATGAGAACTAATGGTGGTTCCTAATGTGTGCCAAAGGCTCTTCCCTGTTCCAGTCTGAATAGTGTAACCACAAATCCTTATTCAGGGAAAGACACCAAATCAGATATCTTCAAACAGTCTTAGTTTACTCTGTCCTTCATAGAATAATTTTACTAAGTTATTTTAAGATTTAAAGAGTATTGAAGTAGACCTATAGGCAAGGAAAACAGACCACCATAGGAGAACTTACACCAAATAAACTACTAAAACTATCTTTTTGTAATTTAAGCAAAGACTTTAAAAGTGACATCAAAACATTGAAAAATGAGGATGAGTAGTATGTTCTCTGAGTAACATTTCTTATAGTTCATAAGGTCAAAATCAGGCAGTCTATTTTAGCCAGAAAAATAAAGTATTAGACCACATAAAACATAGGTGGTTTGTGAGCAATAATGCTTACCTATCTTAGATGCTCTGTCTATACGAGTTAAGTGTCTTTGAGTGATTGTTAAGGAAGGCTGTGTGCTGAACACAGGTCCACATCAGGCTTTCTGCAAACACTACCCATGGGGCAGTCTGTGTTTTGCATCACTGTCCTAGCTCCCAGTTACCCAGATCCAAATAACTATTGTAGCACACAGTGGAACACAGTCTTTCCTCCAGTGGGGAATGAAGGATGCAGAGGTCTCTCATCCCAATGTGGACAGAGGACATAGCCATGATGTGCACACAAAACCTATGCTGTGCACCAGGCAATGCATCCGTAATGCAGTGTGTTCTTTGGAACATAATTGCCCTGGTTCTGCAGCCAACTCTGAATTGTCTGTATGTTTTGTACTAAGCAGCCCCTGAATAAAACTCGAAAATAATCCAGAATTTGTCATTAATCACAGTACTACAGCTGTAAAGCTACTTGACTTCCTACATAACCAGCATACCTAATTTCATGGATTGCTGTGGTTGCACAGTGTCCCAGATTCAACTGGCTGGGTGAGAAGAGGTTTGTGTCTGCTGGTGAGTGCTTGTGATATGATCCCACAAATGCAACTACATAGATTTCAGCTCCTTCAGACTGAAGTTTGCCTAGAACTCAGGTGTTTAACATGTGATTTAATTTCAGGATTCCTGTCATCATGTTTGAGTAAAAGAACACAACTGCTTAAAAAGCTTTAACTTCAAATGCATACTGTCCCTGGGATATACCATAGAGCACATTATATAAGAATGTGAAAAAGAAAAGAAAAAAGAAAAAAAGAAATATTTATTCATTTATGGGATGCTTAATTAAAAAAAAAATCCAAGACATTAAAAGTAATGCACTTTCTAGTGCAACCAAATAACTGAAAATAAGTAAGGCTGTGCCAAGAAGAGGATTGATTCCAGTACAAATGCATGGAGTTTTAGTCTCTGAATCCCTCTGGAGAAATGGAGCAAGTGGAACCTAGTCAATTAGCTCCTCTTATCAGTGTGATTAGAGTATGGTTGTTCATATAAATGACGATACAGTTGTCTGTCACAATTATTTGTGACTCTTGAATTTCTGAAACTCTTAGCAAAGTCACTGTAGCTATTTCTTTTAGTGTAGCTCTCCTGGAGCTCTGAGAATCTACTGCAGTGCCAGGGTGGAACACTGGAAGGCTCAGAAAAAAATTCACTGCAGGTGTGCAAGAAACAGATCCCTCCTTTCTGTGTCTGTCACAGGAAGGAAGTTAACAAGTCTTAAGAGGATTTTGGTCTGTTTATTCTGTTCTCTACTTCTAACAGAATCAACTTAGAGGTCTCTATCAGATATTAGGGAGAAATAATTATGCAGCTGGGAATGACAGACTTAAGTTTTAGAATTTTTTGGCTAAACCAAACATAGAAATTCACCTTTTTAGAGAACCACAACCTTCAGAAGTTTTATTGCTCTGGAATGATTTCAATGAATTACTAGTACTTCTGAGAACCTGTAGAAGAGGATTTGATAGATAGCCTACTTCAATGTCTTACTAAATCATACTCCCACAAGCTAAATTAGTACATAGGAAAGAGTAACTGTAAAAATTCAAAAGATATACTACAGCGCAGATGAAATGTTTAGCATGCGTCTGGACATGCTTTACAGGCTGTGTCCCCATAACACAATGTCAATGAAAAGTAATGCTTCTATGGTTCATCCTACATGGCTTTTCTAAAACCTACAAATTTCCAGTTGCTTCCCAACACCCCTGTGGAAGAGGGCAGATCCATTTTCCCATGACATCCTCAACTGATAAAAGTGGTCAGAGCTTTAGTAACACAGTGTTAATGTCCATACATTTAAGAAACCTAGTGTTTTCTTGAGAAAATAGGCCTACTCTTCCCCCCACAGAACTTTGAATGTAGTAGCAGACACCAAAAGTAGACATCTGGGGGGCAATTCTGTAGTGCCAATTAAAGCAGTTCAGATTAAGCCATCTCTTAGTCCCCGTGCTCTGTGTTGAGGAAAACCAAAAGACAGTGAGAAAACAGCTCTCCTGGCATGCTAGAGGCAGTGTTTGATTCTATCAAGTTGGCACAAGTCAGTACTTGCTTGTCCTGCAGGGAGAAGAATGGCTTAATTTTTACAAGCATACGGAGAGATAAAAAGAAATCTTAGTATAAATCACTTAAGTAGTTAATTAATTAAGGGACACAAACCCATAGGAAATCAAGCACTCTTTCCAGGGATCATTAATGTACTTAGCTGTTGCTGTTGTTTTTTTCCTCCCCATGGTTCTATGAGAATTAAAAGATGAAATAATGAAGCAAAATGCTTTAATTCCTACTGTTCTTTACACATTGGTTACAGCAACCATGAGAACTGTGGCATTAAATAGATTTCTTGATACTTTTGGAGCTATGCTAATATTCAGATATACTTTCAGAGATGAATAAAATTTAGGCAATCTCCTAAATAGTCTAATGTTATTACCTTGAGAAGGAATCTTCTTAGATATTTTATATTTTTAATAGTACATAATGGGGTTTTTTTAGGTTCAAAATTAAAACAAACTAGACACTACACATTTTAGAATCTGGATTTGTAAACAAAATGAGGACTTGGAAGTAAACCAGTCTTTTCAGAAGTGATGCAGCATTTCTAAAGCATTTAGATAAAAATTGAAAACTGCATTTTGCTAATACAGTAATTCATGGCAAGTTTTAATCCCATGTACAACTGGTTTTGTTAAGTTAAACTTTGCTTTCTTGAGATGTTGCTAAGCCTGCTTTCACTTTACCATGTGATTCAAATTGACCTTCTAGAAACTAGATCAAAATAAAATGCTACTTTCCCGTAGATCAAAAAACATCCACAGATATTAAAAAAAACCCACAACAAAACCCCCAATCCTATTAAAATCTTCCACCACTGAAAATCATGACCTCTTTGTGCTATTATTTTCTGTCTAGTCACTGAAAGATAAGATCGAGATGTCTGTTCTGCCTTATAACAGAAAACAAGAGTAACTGAGAGAATGACTTCCACACACCTCTTGTCAGTGCTACAGACCATTAGCAATACTATAAATAGCATGATCAAATCCCAAATTGCAGATTCAGTCATAAAAGTGTCTACATTTCATGCTGATTCAGAGGGGCAGCAGCACTAACTGCAATCATCAAGGAATGTGACATCTCCACAGTATTTTCTACAGCTCACTGGACTGGTGACAGGACAATTGTTACAAATTAATGGGGACCATCAGACGTGGTTAAGTACAGCTTGGCAACTATGAAAGCTGCACTTCTCATTTGAAAGTGATAATGTAATATTATTCTATGAGGATAGATTGTAATAGATTATGTTTCATTCAGGTAACACTCTTCTGAATCTTTGAAATTTTGGCCAAATTATTTTGTTAAATTGTTAAGTTTATAAGGAATAGGAAGAGAGAAGATGTTTTACATTGTTTTCTTTCCCAAGTAAAAAAGTACTCTTCACCTTCTGGTTTTGCATTATAATCCTTTACTTCTCAATTAGTTAACATTCTAAGAAATTCAAGATCCTAAAATACAAGGTTTATTAAAAGATTGATTGTGGTAGTTAAGAAAAGATTTAAAGCTGTATCCAATAATTCCCAGATACATGTCTGAATTTAAAAGCCATGGCACAAGTTTGTTTGAAATCTTATTATTTTGCATGCCTGTATTTTTTAAATTGCAACAACGTATTTCAACCAAAATCATGGGCCCAACGAATGATTATTAAATACATTGTGTTGGTTTTTTTTGCATCAGAGCAGAGTAAATTGTTACACTGTTCAGAAGATTCTTAAGAACCCCTGCTTAGAGGCTGAACCAAAAAGGATGGACTGACAACTGAAAGGATAAACTTGTGACCATTTGTTCTGAAATTATTAGATTCTAGACACCTGATGGTGTTGTCAAAAATAAGGCTAGACAAGTGACATTTTTTTTGTCTATGCTCAATACTGTGAATGTCTGAGGAGTCCTAATGTTAGTATTGAATTATTCAATTAGGGAATTGAAGATTTTCAGCAGAAAAAACTTGTGTGCGCCTTCTTTTAGGAAGAGGGAAAAAAATTATCAAGTTGTAATACTTCAAAAATGTGCAGTGCATGTGAGAAATAGCTAGAGTCTCCAGTTATTTTGACAGAAAGTAAGGAATTGATCAGGGAGAGGAATTATAAATTCTAAGCATGGGAGACAATGCTTGAATGAATGTAAGAATGGAGCATGCTCCCCCTGTTGTTAGCCATAGATGTGCATTTCCCAAACCTCTACATTTCTTGCAAATACCAATGGACAAGACCACCAGCAAATACCTGTAGAACCTTAAAGTCTTGCACCGAGTGCTCTGGTCAGCACCCTGCCACTGCAGAGATTAAGTCCAGAGTCCATCTATTGCAGAAATCAGTAACTGTGACTCCTATGTGCCACAAATAACAAGTATAGTTATTTGTTCATTTATGATTTATGTTATTTGTGGAATTGAATATTACTCAAATCTAGGAGACCTTAATTAGTCAATATTTAAAAATCAGAAAGTTCAACAAATAATTGAAAGTTTGAGTAAGTTGTCTATATGCAGTGAATTTTCCCCTCCAGAGAGTGATTCAGCTCATATATCTGAAATAAATATCTTAATTATGAGATAGATTTGATTTTGGAGATGCCTCCTTCTCTCCACAGATTAGAAGAGGAAACTTCCTGGATAAAATTAGCCAAAACTGTTATCACTAAACCATGTAGGATTGACTCAATGCATTCACAATGTCATACTTGTGTGGAAATACACAAATTATGGAAAAAAAAAAAAGCACCATGCTATATGTAAGCAAAAGATCAAGACTAAAGTTGCACAACTACTTTAAAATCTGAGTTTTAAGTCCTTGATCATAATCATATTTTAGCACAATCTTTATTAGGTATCGGGGCATCCACTGGTCTTAATTTAAGATTCAAAACAAAAGTGAAAAGGAAAAAGTTGTGTCTGTACTGTGTGACAAGCGTGTGATGTACATTACTGCTCCTTTCATCATCCAGACAGGTGTCCTGTTGGAGGATATCCAAGGTGTGTTCTCCCCATCTGTCCATCTGGATTTCTTTCCAAAGGAAAACAATGACTTGGAGGAAGAGATACAAATCTGCATCTCACTTTTTCCTCTTCAGAAATACTCTGTGTAATCTCTGTTGCTTTTGAATTTATTAAGAGAAAAATCTAAAAGAAGAAAAAAAAAAATCTCCTCATCACTACCTAGATGAAAAGGATTTTTTTTTTCTTTTTTTATCTTGGGTAGTGGAATATAAGGATAAAAATCTAAGTGAACAAAATAGACTTTCAGGTCTCTTTTGGCACACTTACACATAAAGGACCTCACTGATGAACAAGGAGGATGGCCGCAGCACAAGGTTTTAAGACAGTTTTTATAATTTGGAAGATCCTAGAGAAGTGTCCTTGTACTCTGTCTTAGACCAAAATTCTAACCCATGTACCAAAGTTTGGAGTACGAAAGAACTCCTCTGTCTCCTGTACTTATTGAAAATGGATAGAAAAAGAATGTGCTATTTCAATACTACTTTAATTTGTATTTTTCTAGGGATAATGCTTTCCCAGTTATAGAGGGAGAAGGATTCTTCTCAATTTGTATTTTTACTACTAGAGGTGTGGATAGTTTTTGAGAAATTGATGTTATTATCATATTTCTGCTTAGCTGGCACCTTTATTATCTCTAAGAAATACTAAATGCATTGAATTTTTGCAAAAAAACCCAAAAACTCCTTTTGTCAATTTTTCTCAAAATTACCTGACAAGAGAAGAGAGTATCTTGTGTAGGAGCAATGACTCAAATCTTCATTGTGAGGGCTATTACCTGATTTCATTGTCAAAATGTTCGAGTTGACTCATTCACAGAGAATCAAGCAAAAAAAATGGCCTATGCATACAATCAAGCAACCTCATGCTAATTCTTCTTTTAATACAGCAGGCCATTGATATAATATGGACTTTAGGGAGTAAAACCAAGGAGAAGACTAGAGGGATTCTTTTCCAAAGAGTCATGGTCAATCTGCTAGGCAGTCCTTGGGCTAGCATTACCACTCTTATCTTTATTATTTTAAGGGAAAAAAAAAAATCACAACACTATTTTATCCCCAAAAAAAAAGTTTTTCTACAATTTTTTTCTAATAAATTTAGATTCTGATTAAAAAGAAGAAAAAAACTTTATATTTTTTCCATAAAATGGTGTACCAGAAATTATTTCTCTTCCTTTTGAAAGGTTAAGCTAAAGAAGAAAGTCTCATTTCCTAAAAGAAGCTGATTGCTATCTGTTTGGATTATCATATCATTAAGTTTCCTTGGCTTGCTTAGTTCCATGATTACTATCTAATAAAACAATGTGCATTGATACATAAAAGAACACACTTATTAAAAACAGTCTTTGAATGCTTTGGATCAGAACATTGTGAGTGTGTAACAAGTCAGGCTTACATCTATGTTATATGCATCACACTTTATTTTAGCAGGAATAACTGATAATTTGTTTATATTTCATACTAAACTGAGTAGGAACAGAAATATTGGGAGATCTGATATTAAGCCTGGTAATGATGCATTGATAAATTACATGGACCTGTGCAATGGGTAGGTATGTAACTGAGGGACAGGTGAAAACACTTTTTCTTTAAATTAAAAAGTATTAAAAGCATAGCTGCAAGATTAGCATAAGATAAATTCAAGTTGAATAATCATCTAAGCAATAAGGGCAGAGTAGTAAAATGCTAAATACTGCTCTCCCTTATAGGCCATGGTCATCTCACCTAGGAAAATTTGCTAGTAAAAAGACAAGAAAGAATAATAAAGGCTTCATCTTAACAAAAATATGTTCTTCTAACAGCACCCATATTATAGACATGTCATTTAATAAAAGCCTGGGATTGTTTGTCGCATTATTATCCAGAGCTGAATTAACAATGGTAAGTACCAGGAACAGCACAGACAGGACTGAACTAGTAAAGAGCACAAAAGTGTAATACAGCTGAGAAGCCCTACTGTCTTAAGTGGTGTTTGAGATGAAAATAACTATTCTGACAGTGACTAGAGCAGAGATAGTCATAGCTAAATTGAATGACAATATATCTCAATTTTGCAAGCACTTGTAATACTCACTACGTATGTCATTATTTTAAACTTTGTATTGTAGAATCATGGATTGTATAATCATGGATTACTGAAAAGATAGAGTTCTTAAGTGACCTAGTGAATTCTAATCACTATAAAGTAATTATCATCAAGCTTTTAAATTAACTGGAACCTGCTATTTATTATTTCCTATTAGGTACACTATTTGACTAGTTAAACTGGTTATTGGATTCTTCTTACAGTAGCCCCTGAACTCCTTCAGTCAATTAAATTCTTTATTGAATCTGATTTGTCAATGTCAGTGTCACTTCTAATCTCTTAAATCCACATTGGTTCAGAAGCCTTAAAATGTACTTATTCAGTTGCAAAACTAGAAAGTTACACAGACAGAATCCTTCCCCTCTCCCTCCTCTCTCTGTGCAAGCCATGAACCTGCCAACAGTACAAAAGATATAAACACTTGTACATACACACTTATGTAGCTACAGAATGAGCTGCTTTTTAAGATGAGCTACAGAGCATAAACAGGAAAAACATATAAACAAAAAACTCTATTGGGTGTTTTGATACCAGCATGTTATATATTGAACACTTTTATCTTTGACTCAATTTCTTATCACTTTAGATTACAGAAATTAGCAGAACAAAGTAACTATAGCTAATTCCAGAACTGGGAACTTTAAAACCTTGGTAATACTCTTCACAGGTTCTGATTGATATCTGCAAAAGTATTCCAGAGCATTTTTAAACCTGTTAAAAAATTAAATTCCCTCTTCTTAAATCTCCCGGATTCTCTGTTCATCAACAAAAGCTAGATTTCAAAGGAAAAACACAGGTGGTGAAGGAAAAGAAAGGAAAAATACAAGTATTAAATAACTGATCTGCCCGATGTTCTTGTCAGCCTAGTAACTCTTTAGTTCACCTGAAGAGCAGCACAAACATGCAGGCTATTTATTTCCATATTGCAAAGTAGAGTTTGCCTGACACAGACTTCTTTTTCCTTTAAAACCATTCCCTTTCTAAAGGATCTCCTTTTCGCCACTAAAAAAATCTGCTTTTTACATATTATAGGCATATAAGCCTCTGAACTATGAAAGCAATTCCCCTCCCAGGTTAGGCGCATCACCTTTATTCTGAAAGAGAAGGCAAAGCACACCAGGCTCTTACCAGACACAGGGAAAACAATTGCTTCAGCTGGATCCAGCGGCGCCGTGTGCGAGCAGGCAGCCTGAGCGATCCCTGGGCCTCACACAAAAGCGAGATAATTGGCTTTGGCGGAGGAGCTGTAAACATCCATCACGGGAGCTGGGGCTGGGGCTGGGGCTGGGCGGCGGCGGGCGCTGCCCCGGCCGGCCGGGCTGGGCGCTCCCCGGCGGGATGATGTCAGGCACAGCCCCGGGCGGGCGCTCATTGGCTTCCCTCACCTGGACCGGCCCTTAACCCTAAACTGCCGGCCGCCCACTGAAAGGTGGCTCTAATCCTTGCAGACATACGCACAGGTGGGGGCTTTCTGGTTTTCCTCTTTTTTTTTTTTTTTTCCTCCCATTTTTTTCACCTTTCATTTATTCTCTTTCTTCTTTTTTTTTTTTTTTTTACCTTTCCCCCCCTCTCTTCCCTTTTTTTTTTTTTTTCCCTTGGAGGAAATGAAATTGCACAAGAAGCTCCTGCTTTGGGGACCAGGTGCTTGTTGTGGTTTAGCTATTGAATGTAGCAATTAAATAAATTCTAAAAACTAATTTGCCTAAATTATTAAACAAGACCCTCAGGTAACTGCATTTTCATCATCTGTTTGCTAAATGACAGTAATCATCAAAATATTGTACAGAAAAGGTATTAAAGGAAAGGTTAATGCATGCAGCACCTGGAAAACTCATATTTTTAATGATTTTGCATTGCATCCTCTTCAGGCATGAGATTAATAAAGGCACATGCTGGAAAAAGGGTGTAAACTCAAGAATATTTGACTATTGCAATGTTAGGTTGATTCTTGTGTCTTTTTAGGTATTTAAAACTAACAGAAAAAAGTATAGGGATGCAAAAATGTACATGCAGAGTTATTCCTTGAATGCTAAGTAGCAGTCCAGATATTCTGTAGTAAATGAGGCATGAAACACATTGCCCAATGTATGATGTCCTAAATATAGTGGCACTAAGTATTTAGCTATGTTAATGGCAATATCATAAATCATGAGAACTCTAAAATGAGTCCAAATCAGTGCTTAAATAATTGCTTTTTCCATAAATGAGTATTTTGATGTCTCATCTTTGAGTGGCAAAAAATCCTTTTACTCTATAGAAAAATGAAAAAAAAAAAACCTGATCTACCACATATTGTATTTGTATTTTTTGTTCTATGTCAACTTTTTTTAATCTTGGGAAACTCATACTTTCTTGAAATGGATAGGAACCCGATCCCAAATGTATTTACAGTAACTGATATAACACACCAGTCTATTTTTGGTCTGCTATCCCTCAAAAAAAAAGAAAATATTGTTGCTCAGTTTTTTTCTCTGGGGGGAAAAACAAGACCAAAGAACCAACTACACCAAGCCAAAAAAACCCAGGAAAAATGAAATATAATCAAACACAATCTAACTTAATCTAAAAGATATGTAAGGTAAGATTTCAAGAATAAACTTGATAAAGAGCTCTGTCATTTTCTTGTGGTTCTTTCACGAGTTTTAGAGACTCAGGAGATTAAATTCTGGGGACTTAATAACACCAGTTTTGTGTGGGGATCTGGAGGTTAACCTATTAGTCAAAACACTCTTTAGTCCAAAATGAAAGCCTTTGTTCACTTATTTCTGCTCAGAAAACATGGTAGTTCAGATGGAAATAACTATAAAAAAGATTCATTGCTATGCAAAGTGACAAAACTGAATTCCAGGTCAGAAAAGACTAATTTGGACAATGGGAATGTCAGCTTTGCTTTTGTAGGATTAATGATAAAGGTAAGACGTAGTATCATGAGTTATAAGGAAAAGAACTATTGATGAGATAAATTATGCTTAAATGTATCATATGCAAAAGTTATATTCTCCTGAATATTTAATGGTACATATAGTCTAGACCAAACTGACACATTGTTGCCAAAATGTTACTACACTGGTTGATTCAGCATGAAAAACACCTGGATTTCCCATATCTAGTTAATCTTAAAATGATGAATTAAAGTTCTATGCATTTCTTATTCTTGTGTAGAGTACACTTTATACCTTTAAAGAGTGTATCACTCACAGACTACCTGCTAGACCATCTTTAATGGGAGAGTGCCATACTTTTACAAAGTTCTCACTGTTCACAAAGTTTGTTATTCTCCAGTGATAATGGAGAACCTATGCTTTATGAGCTAAGCAGTAACTTAGAAAATTTACTTAGTGAAGTATCAATGCTAATTTGAAATATTAGTGTAGAATACTTTTTTAGTAAATGACCTGCAAAATTTGACATTTTCTTTACAAAAATCTTTTTTCTACAGTAATATATAATTATGAATGTCTTGAAATTGAACTATTTATGAATTTATTGATAAATTACCAATTTTTCCATGCTCCTTGTTTCAAAAATTGTCTATTACCCATATATTTAAAACCATGGAAGAATTTGGAGATCCAGGCTAAACAAAGTTAAGAGTTGTAGATAACAGAGCAGTTCATGATCCTAATCAAGTCACACAGCATTTTACACCCTTTGATATGCTGTCACACATGGGTTATAACCAGTTTGAAATAGAAATAATGAAAATATATGATAGTATTTAAATCAAACCCTTTAAATATGCAATAGTAGCAAGTCACTTCAGGAAAAAAAAAGAATAAGCTGTACGGCCATTTCTTTAAAAGAAAAATCTCTTCAATGAAATAAACATAGGTTACAAGAGCTCAAAGCAGACTGTGTATGAAACCCAGGAACACAGAATTCATACACTTCTATCACTGTGCCATGAGTTCCATATCTGAAAATATTGGCTTGTCCCACCTAGCACAGACAATAAAGGTGCCGTTGGCAGTGTTATTTCTTGGCATTTTTTAGTTGCAAGTTCAAATCACTCAGAAAAAGAAAGAAAAGAACAAGAAAATAAAGGAGAAGTGACTAATGATTTTCAATATCAATCTGTTTTTCTTTCTATAACCTAATATTAATTGATGTATGAATAATGTTGAAAAATCTAACTAGAGGGGATATTTTAGTCCTTGTGCAAAGTGAAACTCAGGTTTATTAGTATATATTTCCCATGAGCTGAAATCATTATTGCATTTAATTGCTTGACAATTATTTCTGTCACATCAATTTAATGGTTAAACCAATTATTTATATTACAAAACATAGTTCTGCACCAAATTCTAATTGAAAAACACAAATGGGTTTTCAGTGTTGCTTAACCTATACATTACAAATATTGGAAGGGCTAGGTTTAAACATTTTTGGGGAAATTAGAATCAGTCAGATGATGAGTTTTTAGAGATTGATTGTGTAAAGTCAAAATTACATCTCTCATAATCCTGTACATGAGATGAATATCAAGTCAGGTAGACCTGATGACTATTATAAACATTTTTTTTCCTCCGCATTCAGACAACAAGAGCTACCAGCTCTTAGGAGATTTTTATCCACAAGATGGCAGCTCTGTTTGTGTGGTCACTCCTTTTAGCAATGTTCAACTTGAAAATCGTGGTATTTTTTTTTAATTTTATAGCAGAGATGATTTTCTCTCCCCATAGGAATTTTAAAAATATCCCACAATAGATATACATTGATTACCCAAATATCAAGGTAAAATTTGCTAAGTTAAGAATAAGAAGAACATTCAACAGTGCAATCTTTAGTTTTAGAGTTTTTTAAGAATCTCCATTAAGACCCATGTTTTTCATGCTTTAATTTCCAGGCCATCAAACTCAGCATTACCTTTAACAGATTAAATTTAAATAGTATGAAAGTTTTTACTGATAGAAAAGGAAGTTCTTGTTTGCCTAAAGGAAACATAGGTTAATAGGTTTCCTCTCTGGGTAATTGTTGTGGTGTGAAGTATATACCAATAGATAATGATCTATTTTAGTTTGCTTTATACCTAAACTCATCAAGAATACTTATTCATGTTACTAAAATCAAATAGATATCTTTATTTCTATGTTAAGAAATGCTGAGATATTTATGTATGGATCAACCACAGACATTTAATAACCATGTGTGCCTTGTGAAATGGATAAAGTACAGAAAAACATAAATAACAGGGTCTAGCTCTTTCCAGGGGGTTCACTCACAGCTGAAATTATTAGCAAGAATAGATGTGAAAGCATTTTCTCCATCAATGAGACCCAGTAAATTAAAATGAAGCTTTACTGAAACAATGCATAATTTAACATGGAAACAGTTTGCCCATGGGATAGCCATTTCAAAGGAAATTATTTGGCCTAGCTTCCTGTCTGCATGCAGTCTTTGATGGCACTTCTGGAGTGGAATCACTGATCCCTCAGACAGGAGTAAGGAATTTTGAGTTTCCTAAAATTTATCATTGCCCAAGACCCTTTACGCATACAATTATAAATCAGTGCGCAGGAGCTTACAGCTTGTAGAAAATGCAGAATTGATTGATGTAGCTTCCATCTTAATGAAAAAGAGATGAACTCTTTTTCAGTAGAGTGGGGCAGCAGTACATGCATGAATGGTTTCGATGGATCAGCTAATGGGCAGTAACTTGTTAACAAGGCAGCAAGGCCAAGATCCATGGCTTAAAGGCACATACCTGCTCTCTCAGTGTTTTACACAATGGAAAAAACACAACTCTGAGATGTGAAATTCCAGAGGACACAATCATGTTTGGCAACCTAGCTCACATCAGCATTGCCTGGGTCGAGGTGAGCAGCAGAAGAGAAGCAGATTAAAAGAGTCTAAAGAGAAAAGGTGATCTGATAGAAGGAAAAAGGCCATTGGAGATCGTTTAGACTGCTGTGAAGGTAAGGCAAGCTGCCCAATGCACAACATGAGCCTGAACTCAGTTATGTCAGAGCAGATGATTCAGTACAAATTACAACCCCAGAGTGAGTGGTTCATATAGCCAACTGTAACAGCACACTACTTGTCAGAGTATTGTCACAACAGAAGTGCCAGTCTTTCATCAGAGAATGTCAAAATACATTTATGTCACAAAGTTACCTGTTCATTCTATATACTCAACTGCAAAAAGTGTCAGGAGAAAAGACTTTCAACTTTTCTGTGCATGCATATGTGGAGGTGATGTTCTATGTCAGCATAAGTCGGCTGTTATTTTGGGTCTACGGTGTGAGGGTCTATTTTAATACACGTTTAAAAAAACCCAAAACCAAATAATTTTATATGGATTAGATTGATGTAATAAAGCTACCTGAGCAGCATTCTCAATAAGAAAACATGAATGTGAAGTTTGAATTTTTACACTGAATAGATAAATTTTCAGAAAAAAAGCTACTGAAATGTGGAAATATTTTCTACTTCTCTGATGATCACATCACTGCAATACTTCAGCTGGTCACAAGGTGGTCACAAGCATCTCCTTGTTAACTGGCTACAATTTTTCTCCAACTGGAACTTTCAGAGAAACATTTTACAAATCTGATTCTAGAGCTGAATGGTATTTATACAAAAACTCTGATGAATTTTCAGATCTCAGAACTATTGGATCTCTGGGAAAAAATTCTAAGACAAAACTGATGAGAACACAGTTGCACAAATTTTCTACATAAAATAGGATAATTTTGTAAACCACCCGCTTAGCACCTAGTTTCCATAATTGCTTTGGAAATGTTTTGAATATTAGTCTATTATATTTTGATAATTAATTACTTCATTATTGATGGCTAAATAAGGCATTTAAAGTATCAAAGTTGAAATATTATTTGTTAAGGGCAAACAGTAGAGAAGAAACTCATAATTACTTCATACACAAGAATATAACCTGAGTTATAAAATACAAACTTCACAGATTTTTTTTTAAATTTAAATTTCCCTTTTGATAACATTACCTGTGAGTGTAACCCCAAATAGAAAGATCAAAAGTACTGCTGGAAGCTGTGATTGCTTTGTAATATAGTTTACCCAAATTAAGGGTCACAGGGGTAAAATAATGAGTAGAACTTCCTGAAAATTGTTGTTTGAATACTAATGTTCATTTCAACATCTTGACCTGTAAGATAGTTGACCATTTTGGAGCAGAATTTTCTGACACTACTGTAGCGAGGGAAGCTCTGTTAACATTTAAATCATCAGACAAAGGCAATTTTTGTAGACCCAAGTCTGAAATGCTGGTCTTTGAGAGCACCTCTCATGATCACTACAAAATATGATACAGGCATCCACTTCTTGAAGTTTTCCAACATTGGGCATGCCAAATTCCAGTTTGCAAGGGATACTAAAGGTACTCAATATTAATGACAGTCTACAAAAGACATAAATTATGTCATAAATTCATCACATGAGATAATAATTTACTAGCTGTACAACCCTTTCTCCTTCACACTGGGATTCAACTTGTTCCTGAGTTTCATTCTCACATGACAACTTTTTCAGCTGTTCAGTTGAAAGCTTATCAAAGAGGAAATTATTCAGAATAAATATGTCAGTGTTTGGTGTTTTACCAGGAGATTTTGAACCAGTATGAAATGAAGAGCTTGTTTCTGCAGCTAGCATGACAGTGTACAAAACCATGTCACACTAAAAAGGCAGAGGTGAGTGATTGAGGTACAGTGTTCTGCTGACTGACCAAACAACCTTTCTGATGTGCTAAATGTTGAGATAAATTTAAACTGACAAATAACTACATTTTTGTTATTTATACACAAAAAAGGTTATTTTCAAAAACATTTATAGCAATATCTAATACAGTCATTACTTTATTAAAATAAGCATTAAAAATACATAAAAATACAGAGAAAAAAATTAAAGAGGATACTAAACAAGGTATTAATCTTCAGTGTTGATTGTTAAGGGAATACTAAATACAAGATGAAGATCTTGAGGACATTGACATATGAAGTGATTTAGTCTTGAAGACATTATCTTCATCCTGACATTGGTTTGAGAAACAAAAGTGAAAAAGACAGCTTGCTGTCAGAGGTCTCTGCTGGTGACTGGTGAGATGCATTTAAAAATTGCTGTTATATTCATATTAATATACAAAGTTATATATGGTGTATGTGGCATGTCATGAAATGCATTTAGGCATATTTTAAAGTAGAGTTTCTGAAGGTAATAAAAGAAAATAAGAAAAAAATATTAATAATACAAGTTTTCAATAAAATTTGCTTAATAAAACTAATTCCAGGGGACAGTAGTAGTGATAGGAGAAGAAAAATATTTTTGAACTAAAATATGGTAGACTTGGATTGTGTTTAAGGAAGAAATGATTGTGGTGAGACACTGAAGCACATTGCCCTGAGATGCTGTGAATGCCCAATTATTGGAAGTATTCAAAGTCAGCTTGGATAGTTTGATTAATGTGACCTGTTGAAAGTTGTCCCTACCCATGGCTAGGTGATCTCTGAAGTCCCTTCCAAACCAAAACATTCTATGATTCCATGACTTTTTGACAAAATCATAATTATCTGCCATCACAGATAGTGTTTTGAATGTTACAACACTGAGATGCAATTTGAATTATTATTCAGTAAAGCACATATGCAGTTTCCTGTAGATTGAAAAGCACATACAAGATACAATACTAACCACTACTTTATTAAGCACAATCTATTAAAATGATAACATCTTAGGTTTTAGAACAGCTTTAGTAATTAAAGCTGGTCAAACCATTCTGCACAAAATAGCTGAATTTTGGGGGGAATGTTCAATTAGCCTGCTAGATTAAATCTTTCTTGGTTTAAATCTGTCTGCATTATTTAAATTAGGAAATCTCTGCTATATATGGAGTTCAGTTTTAATTTAAAACTCACAAGTTCAGGTATCTACACGTGGGTTATGTATCTTATCTCACTTTATAACCATGCAGAGCTAATCAATGCAAGCATTGGAGCCTAGAAATAATTTCATTTTGCTTTAAACTAGGTATCTTTGGACAGATACAGTTGCCTAAACACAACAGTTGTTCTAAATAATGTTTAATATTTTTTGAGATGGCCAAGGGTATCTGAATCATCAACATGCTGCAGTACTTCAGCTGGTCACAAGGCGATCACAAGCAACCTAGCTCACATCAGCTAATTCAGCCACTACATGCCAGTGTAGCTGAATTCTCCGTTCTGAAAAGTGAAGGGTAGACACAGGAGTTACAGGAAACCCGCACCCTCCTCATCCAAGGTCTCCAGGCCAGGCAACTAAACAGCAATTTGCAAAAAACCAAAAACCAGTTTTGCAAAGAATGTATGTTTTACTTGTTTTTCCTTTTGATGTGTACTTGAAAAAACTAAACTGTGAGGTAAAATAAACCCATTTATTGTAATTCTATGGAGTGTGAGCATAAATTGCATATACATCTTGCACTTTTAGATGAAGCACAGGAAGAATGGTGATCAATATTATGTTTTATTGTCTCAATATTACCTAAAATACACCAAGAAGGAAAACCAAAAGTATATGGCTATTTTCATCAGCAGGATTGTGAGAGTACATGTGCTCTCTGAGGTAGGACTTCTCCATTATGTGTTTGCTTTTCAATTGTGAGGCTGAGATTTTAATAGATTTATTTTTGTGATTTTTTTTTTCTGAAGTAGACATTAGGATATCTAGAGGAGAGTGTTTGTTGAATCATTCTGCATAAAACTGACATTCAATGTTCTCAAAAGAAAAATCTGAGCAATACGAACATGAAAATGTAGGAGTTGCATCCTATGCTAGACCTTTGCTGTAAGTTTTTTCTCTTGTTGCTTAGTTCTGAAAGTTACATCAAGGAATTATATGTGTACACTTGCACCTGTTAGCACAATATCTCACTGCATTTGCAAATTTGTAACACTTTCTTTGGTTAAATGAAATTATATAATCCACTGCTTCTATATTAATTCTATTGTGTTTCTCTTGCTTGTAATTAATTTCAGGAAGTAGATTTTTTCGTTTGTTTGTGTCTAGTGAATTGACCCTATCTGTATGCCAGGCACCCAAAAAGACCATTCTATTACTCCCCTCCAGAAACTGACAGGGGAGAAAAAATATAACAAATGGCTCATGGGTCAAGGTAAGGACAGGGAGAGATCACTCACCAATTGCTTTCCTTCGCAAAACAGTCTCAGCTTGGGGATATTAAATGAATTTATCACTAACAAAATCAGTGCAGGGTAATGAGAAGTAAAATAAATCTTAAAAACACCTTCCCCCAACCTGTTCCTCCTTCTTGGGCTCTACCTCCTCTCCCAGCAGCACAGGGAGACAGAAAATGGGAATTATGGTCAGTTCATCACAGGTTGTTGTTTCCACTGCTCAGGCAGAGGAGACTTTCCCCGGCCTCAGCGTGGGATCCCTCCTGTGGGAGACATGACCAGTGTAAGTCCATCCCAAGGGAAACAGTTCTTCACAAACTGCTGCAATGTGTTCATTACCCATGGGGGCACAAGTCCTACCAGGAAATCTGCTCCAGCGTGGGCTCCTCTCTCCAGAGGTCTGCAGGTCCTTGACAGAATCCTGTTCCAGCATGGGTTTCAGAGCCTCGTTTCATGCATTCAGCTGCTCTGGCGTGGGTGTTCCCCATGGGCTGCAGGTGGGTCTCTGCCCCGCCGTGGACATCCATGGGCTGCAGGGCCACAGCTGCTTCACCGTGGCAGCATGGACCACGGTGGAATATCACCTCTGCCACCTGGAGCACCCCCTCCCCCTCCTTCTCCACTGACCTTGGTGTCTGCGGAGCTGGTCCTCTCACGTATTCGCACCTGCTCTTCTCTGGCCACAGTTATATCTGAGTAATAGCTTTTGTTTTTTTGCCTTCCTAAATGTGTCATCACATTCCCATCATTGTTGATTGTCCCAGCCTTGGCCAGCAGCAGGTCCATCTTGGAGCCACTGAGGCTCAGCATGACATGGAGGAAGGTTCTGGCAGCTTCTCAGAGAAGCCATCCCTGCAGCTCCCTTCTGCCACTACCCAAATAAAGAATTTCCGCCACACAAAGCCAATAAACTCTGTAAAGCATTTCTTTCTTAGATATAAACATTTTTTACAGTCCTCTCTATATACTGCTGGGTCAGTGAATCTTCCGCTTTTAGAGGATATGATAACTATGTCACAATGACAAGTTTTCTTCCTATTTAAAGTGCATGACAGAGGAGTTGCTTCAAATGATACCAAAACAGACCACTATTTGACTGTGCTGACTTCATGGGTAGAGGCTTTCCCCCACCACCCCTGCTAAACCAAAACAAAGACTCATGTTTTCCACAGTAACCTTATTTTAATCTAAAAAATTCCCAAAATTTATTCGAAAGTATACCTTGTGACATAAGCTTGCTTTGGATTCAATTAATAATTAGTCCCTTTTTTGATTATTTTCTGCCTTACTTTAAGTTACAAAATTATATAAATATTATCTGTTCTGAGTTTTCTTACTGAAGTTAATGACTCATATATTTCACTTCATCTGCTTAATAAAGTTTGAATCCTATTTTATCTTTTCTTTTCTGAAATTAATAATCTGTATGACCTTTGCAACCTTTCTTTGACTTAATATTAAATCTTCATATCTATTTTTGCTTTTTGTGTCTTGAATTGATGAATCCAGTTTTGTTTCATTCAATAAAATTTTTTCCTTTAATCAGTTGATCTTAATTTTTATTTAGATGAGAGGATCCTTTATTACAATTTCCTTGCCATAATTTCTTCATTTCCATGAAAGGTATAAAAAAATAACATATCAAGAAATATTATTTTAAACAATTAATCTATTATTTTAGTACAGAGTTTCTTTCACCTCTGTATCCTCTTCCCATCCCCTATGTGTTTTTTTTAGTTTTTACCAATTTTATGTTTTATTTGTATTTCTTAAACTTTGTTTCTGTTTTGTCTCAGTAAGGTGCACTCTGAGCCTCTTGCAGCACAGCTTTCCTCCCACATGCTCTCTCTGCACAATCAAATTCGCAGTCTGGCTGTAATTCATCCATGTGGCAAAAGGTAGCAACAAAGTCCATGAATTGTCTAAGTCCAACGGCAGCCTTTAAATAGACTGTATATTATCACTGTGCATACAAATGAGACTTGTGATTAGAGTTTCCTCTGTCAATTTGTTTGCTACTATTAGATATGTACAGCCCAAAAGAAGCCCCCTGGGGGAAAAAAAACCAAAACAATGAAAACCAGCAATCTGAACATAAACCAATCAAAACCATGACTTTTATGAACTTTCAAAGTTGATATAAATGATATCTCTTATAAAAAAATTAATTTTCACATTATCAGCATTCTTATTGACAAGATGGATGTTTGAGGGTTTTTTCCCTTTATGTATTCAATTGGCTTGGAATTATTAACATGAACAGAACTCGACAGCTGAAATAAATGTCCTTTGTGGACTCACCAAAAACTGAAGGTGAGTTCTAAGTCTGTTTTGTAGGCTGGTTGAAATGTTTACTTACTTCATATTCAAAACTCCAAGATATCATTTCACACCTTTGGTTAACCTTCCATGCTTAGGATCTTTCATCAGTCATTATTTCTGTTGCCATGTGATCCCTAAGCTGTGATTGAAGTTTACATTTTTAAAATCACATTTTACATAAAAATAATTTTAAAACTACATTACCTAGATGTTTCCTAAATAGTTAAGAATCAGAGAATCACAGACTAATAGGATCACAAATGAGTAAGGTTGGAAAGGACCACAGTGGGTCATCTAGTCCAACCTCAAAAATAGCAAGTACTACATGAGAATCATGGAATCATATAATATCCTAATCATCAATGTCCAACTCCTGACCCTGTACAGAGTGACCACAAGAATCACACCATGCACTTGAGAGGATTCTCCAGATCTTCAAACTCTGTCAGGGCTGGTGCTGTGACCACTTCCCTGGGGAGCCTGTTCCCATGCCCAACCACCCTCTGGGTGAAGAACCTTTTTCTAATATCCAACCTAAACACAACTTCACGCCATTCTCTCAGTCCCTGTCACTGCCACCACAGAGAAGAGATCAGTGCCTGCCCCTCTTCCCCTCACAAGGAAGTTTAGACTGTGATGAAGTCTCCCCTCAGATTCGTCCAGGCTGAACAGACCAAGTGACCTCAGACACTCCTCATGTGGCTTTCCTTCTAGACCCTTCACCATCGTCACAGCTCTTTAGAAGTTCTCTAATGCCTTAACATCATTTTTGCACTGTGGTACCCAAAACTGCACACAGGACTCAAGGTGAAGCTGCACCAGTGCACAGCAGAGTGGGATGCTGGTGAAAAAAAAGTTAGAAAGAAGGTCTACCAAATGAAGGCCTGCTTCTAAATCTATAAAACTAGTATAAAATACACTAGTATACTAATATAGAAATTCTCAACCTTTTTATTTAGCTTTACCTCAATGTGATAGGGAACACATAATCAATAACAAAATGTTAGTTATTGCCTTCAAGTTAGGTGAGGCTGAAGATCCAGCAGATTTATTTAAACTAGTGCAACATTTAATTGTTGAAATTCAGTTGCGTCTGTAGATTAAATGAGGCTGTGCCAAAATTTCATTTGAAACTTTCACTGTGTACCAAAACATCTCTTATGAGTGAAATGTCTCTGTGGGTTACTTTGGGGTCATTTAGAAGAAATTTAAAGGAAGATATTTCTAAATTCTTAATCACAAAAAATATGTTAATGAAATGATCCTGTTCATTAAGAAAAGTTCTTTGGGATGTTATCAGGGAGGAATGATAACTACTTTTAATTATAACACCCTGTCTAGTCTGAATAATTTAACCACAGAGCATTTTGTGTTACAATGAGTCATTGCTGCAGCCTGTGATCCTTCATTCTCTCAAGCAGCTCTTTTAGACCCCTCACTCTCATTCTCCTTCTGTTTGCATTATTCAACACCTTGAAGCACTAGTTAGAAACACTCATAAAGAGGCAATGATTGTGCTTCAAAAGCTTAAAAAGAAGGGAGTTCTTCTTGGTATTTCTTATTTTCCATTGTGAAACACTGTTTTGTACTTGGAAGTAGCCTTGCTTTGTATTTAAAGAACTGTTCATCAAGATTATTGTGTTCAAGGATGATATTTTTTGTGCACAGTAACTTTCAATGATAAATAATTTATTTCAGCTGCGTTCAAGAACCCCACTCACAGACATGCAGGAAAACAGTAATTCCCTGTGATGGCCAGGAGTGAGTACTGCTGATACCAAGAGAGGAAACATGTTCCAGTATCCTTTAAAATGAAAAATATCTTCCTTGCAGTCCCCTGCTGGTTAAGCAGAATGACTGTTTACTCAAAGATGACTGCATGCAGATGAGGAGAGATATCATGGTTTAGATATGATCTCTCAGTAGAGATGAAAATGCCATCATTTTTTAATAAGTAATTTGAAATATTTAAAGTCAGATTGTTTGTTTTGTTTTGGTTTGGTTTTTTTTAATTCCTTTAGTAAAATTTCAACAGCTTCTCATTCAGAATGAAAATAATTTGCATGATAGAAAACAGAAATCAGAACATTCATTTCCTTCAAAAAGTCTCTTAGAATATATATATTATTTTCCACTACATGTAATTTCCTACAGTGTGTCTTTCAGATTGACAGTAGTGAGGGACAGCTGCTGAGAGGAAACATGCATTTTCCATTGTAAAACTGGATTTTAGACCTAGTTAGAACATATTTCTTACAGATGTGTTAAGTCCTCCTTGACTTGTTATCCTCCTTGTAGCTTCAGGGATAGCAAATGTTGAAAATTCATGATGTTCTTTCTTTACACAAACAACACCCAAGAAAACAGTTTTTAAAAAAAAAGATGTAATTTCTACTCACACAGTTAAAATAAAAATAAAAATTTCATCTGGGTCTTTTGTTCTCAGATGGAAAAGAGCAAAATGCATCTAGAGAAGTCATTGTAAGAGACTACCTAAAAATAATTAATAAGAAGATGTGTAGAAACTGTCATATATACATATGATTTAAAATAAATTAATAGAGGTTTACATTGCTTTCATTGTTCTCCAGAATGAGTGCTATTCAATTCTATTTGACCTTAATTAGTGTAATTGATAGTAGTTTTAGAGCTGCATGCCATTTTAATAATGTAGTTACAGCTTTCATGACAGAAGAAAAATGAAATAGCAGCTGGGAGTTATCTATTATTAGTGAGAGAGCAGAAAGGTAAAAGGAAAGACTCTTCTCTTGTAGGACTGCAGGGCTTTTATGGTGTTAGTAATGAATGACTAATGTATTCTAAGAGGAGCACACTGACCCCCAAGGATGTAATGAAGGGCATTAGGAGGTAGGATCAATATGAGTTAGAAATTTTATATCATTAGGAAATCACATGGCTACAAGAGTACACAGATAGAGCAGTAAAAATGCCAAAGCTTGTGAATACAAACCATGTGTATACATGCATGTATGAATGGAATTACCTGGGCCTGTGCATTTGGGGCTCAGACTGTGTCAGAGAGAGTGCTTAAAAGTTTTCTTGGGAAAACATGCAGTGTTAAATCTGGTCACAAGGTTAGAGAGAACAACAGGACAATCAAAAATTACTTTGGGATGGATTTAAAATAAGACCAGGGTATAATGAAAAAAAAGACAATGAATGAGAGCTTCTAAGTTGTGAGCAAAGCATTCTAAATGAGTAGGTGCATTCATTAGCTTCAAGTGGCAATTTTTTCTTGAAGGTTTCTCCTATCACTGTTAATGACACTCAGTTTCTGAAGCTTGGAGGCTTTACAAGGAAAGAAAACTTGTTCTACTCTCTCTTTCTCACAGATATGGTTAAAAAAAGCAGCATAAAACAAAATAAACCTCTACCAGTGGTACTTAGTGCATATTATACTGCAAGAAGAAGCAAGCATGTCGAGCTAACTGCCAATTGTATCTAAATCTGTATTCCACTAAATTCCTCTCTGGCACTACAGTTTGGCACAGTACTTATACAAAAAGTTACAGTATATAATGACTTCATTCACAGAGGCTTACTATATTTTTTATTCTAACAATTATTTTTATTTCTTTAAAATAAAAAGAAAAACATGAACACAGAGTTAATCAAAAAATATGGCAAAAGATGGCTGAATGGAAAATGAAAGACTCTGGGGACATGTACTAGTTTGTAACTGTACATGTAACTAGCAAAGAACTTAGTTCACTTTAGGAAGACTAGCTTGCTCATGAAAATAAATAACAAAACATAGCTCTTATAACTTCAGCAGAATCATACCGATTTCAAAGACCAAGCAAAAACATCTGAAGTGAGGTAATGACTACGTTATTGATAAAATATTTTTGAAGTTTCTGTCATGATGGAATTTATATACAAACACACTCATTCTTACAGACATGTGAACACCCAGATGTAAGAAAGAAAAATATTTCTAAAGATTTGTAAAATAAATTCTCATCCGGCTTTTTTTCTAGTCTTGCAGAATGATTGTCTTATTTTTTTTTCCCTTGTGTTTTTGCTGTCCTGTATTCTTAAACAACAAAATGAACTTTGATAATAGGGATTTTAAAACTTTCATTATCTAGGAAAAGTGAAAAACATTCACCCTGTTGTTAACTCTGTTGTTGTTCCAGCTAAGGGTATATTGTGGCTACATGATGGACAAAGTTCTTTTTTTAGATCAATCAGTGCAAAGAAGGAGGCACTCTCTTTTTCTGTGTATATTGTTATGACATATTTTAATATTGGTATTAATACTTAAGGGTCAATTAGATCCAGAAAACAATGAACTCAAGGTTAGACAAAGGATTCTACCTTTGATATGAAAAAATATGCACAACAATTGCTTTTTTTACATAGTTTTATGAAATGGATGCAGTATTAGATGACTTTTCCAAAAATTTTAACTGTGCATATTTAGTCTTGCACTACTTAATTACTAAACATGCAAACATTATTTGCTTTCTATATCTTCTCCTCTGTTTTAACTCGAGTCCTTTAGCTGTAGCCACTATGCACTTCAGAAAGTGAAACCTTTCAATAAAAGGACAATGTACAAGAGAATAAGAGGTGATATTTGAAATCAGGTCACAGCTCTGATGAGGCACAGCACCTTGATTTCATTATGGTTTTCCCTTCACAATTATATAAATCATGAAAAATAATTATCATTTTTGATTCTTCCTTTGTCTTATACACTGCTCACAGTCCAAGTACAAATTAAAACTTCAGAGATTTACCTAAAATTTATTTTCTGAGTTTCTTCTAGGTATTCAACTCTACTTATTAATCAGTGAAAAGCATAGCATTCACTCTCTGAAAAAATGGAAACCTCTTTTTTTGATTCAAAGCCTCATTTTGGTCTAGGTGATTTAATTTACTGGGGGAATTGTAGCAACATCAGTATCATCCTCCAATCAATAAAACCAGAACCATCACAAATCCCCAAGCATTTTTATCTATATAATACTTAACCATCATCTGTAAATGTTTCTCTGAATGAGACAGTGTGAGTATCCTCATGGATAGTTATGCTGTTATGTTCTTGACTACTCTGTGTATTGAATCATAAATTGAACTGTGCAACAAAATCTGCTTAGCATGAACAGGTTTGTAAACTCACCCACAAACTCCCTAATTTACTCTACTTTCTCCTTCTGGTTAAGGATGGAATTATCTTGTAGGGACTTGAAAAAATGATTGTGGCAGGGTATTTGCTATTTTATCCTGAAATAATCATGAGCCACTTTAGACATGTAAATCCTGGACTTAAGCTCCTTTGGGTTTTCAGAACATCTTGGTGACTGAATTAACTAAAGCTTAGAAACACAAGATTTTTAGCTTGTGAGTATAAAATAGGTCAATTCATATTTCATCTTTCATATATGAGGACATTTATTGCAACAGTGGTATTTTTTTACAACACCTCATACTGTGGCAAGCTGGGGTTGTCTGAGACTGACGTATCAACTTACAGGGCAACATGAACAGGATTTTAGCTTGTCATTGAGAAAGTGAAAGTTATGTAAAGAATTTGAATTTTTTATTGTTTTTTTTTGTTTGTTTGTTTATTTGTTTTAATTGGCTGTCTATAGTAATCATGAAATATTTTTTCTCTGAAAGGTCACATGAAGTATTTGTTTGCACAGTACATCAAGTGGCTGTTCCTGAAAATGTATTTCAGCCTTTTCTGAGTGTAATATATGAGGATAAATACTCTCAAATATATAATACTACGTTCTTAACTTAGCCTTCTTAAGCAGTAATTACATCAGAAGATTGGGGTGAACAAGAAGCAGAGTAAGCAAATAATCCGTTTCTAAGATAAATATTTCATATAACTTGTGTTAAAAAAAAAAAGCTAAAATACACCCTTTGACATAGAATAAAATCAAAGTTTTCCATTTTCAATCTTCAATTTCAATTTACTGAACAAACAGTTTGGACATCTTTCTTTCTTTTTTACTTTCTGGCCTGACTCCATTTTTATCAAACGTTAAGTGATTTGTAAAAACCCCTCATATTTACATAGTAATAAAGAAATGACATTTTTTTCCATCTTACATGTAAAAAACTTCTAATTTTATGTCTCAGGTTGCAAAAGCGAGATGTGGCCGGGGGTATGTATTCTTCCACCACTGCCATCTGTTAGAGGTGGGGCAGTTATCTTCTGTTAATGGGCCACCTGTTAAAATCAGGTGGGGCAGTTTTCTTTATCTCTTCCACAACCCATCCTCCCTCTGGGAAATATCTCCTGTTCATGGCCCTTGAGTCCCGCTGCACGACTGATAAAATTACATCATCCCGTTGTGGGATGCTCTGCCCAGGGGGAGGAGCCAAGCATTTTCCTGACTATAATCTGAGATTTGGAACACCACAGCCAGCCTTTTCCCACTGGATTCCCAGAGGAAGATAAGGCCCATCTGCACCACCACTGGACCTTCAGAGTAAAATTACACCCTTCTTCAGATCACTGCTTCAACAGAACAACATTTGCCACGCCAGGAGGACTGCAGCCACCATTCAATTGGACTACTACCAGCACTCTGACCCACAGGGTGTCAGGTCACATTCTGACTCTGTCAGTGTTGTTTTGTATTACTGCATTGTTTTTTTTTTTTCCTAATAAAGAACTGCTATTCCTACTCCCATATCTTTGCCTGAGAGACCCTTAATTTCAAAATTATAATAATTCAGAGGGAAGGGTTTACATTTTCAAGAGAGACTCTTGCCTTACTTAGTAGACACCTATCTATTCAAACCAAGACACTTTACTATACTATATATCTATATATCTGTATAGATATACATCACTGACTTTGTTATTGAGGATAAGAAATTGACAACTGCTTCACACTAGGAATCTAAATATAATGATCATATTTGGCCAAAGAAAAACCCAGTTTCTTCTAATAAAAGAAAAAGGGAAGTAGAAAATTGCAGTCTGTAAGTGATATTTTATGATACAAGTTATAACAGCAGTAAACCAGAAATTAAGAGTTTCTGGTGCTTGGCCAAGTGTAAAAGTATTGCCTTCAAAAATAAAAAAATCCACTCCAAATTATTTTGTCTGGTACACACAATATTAGCCATCTGAATAACACATTTTCCCAGAAACAGAGATTTGGATCCACCCAATGATTCAACATGTTTAAAAATTCTCTCATTATCTCTTTTAACTGAACAATCGATAGAAGGAGTTATAGACACTCACTGCTGTCGAAAACCCCTTCACCCTGATTGTTAGATAAAGATTCCACATTTGGAGCTGGGCATGTTAAGAGATGTAGTTAGCAGCATAGACCAAAAAAAGTATTTTTACATACTTTTATATGTATTTTATATATAGAGAGAGAGTTATGTCTATATCTTCCTTGCCTCTCTTTCCATCAGTATTTTACTTTCTTTACAGGCTCTTCCATATGAAACCAAATGAACAAACTTTTGCAAGTCTGAATACAGCATGTTCCTAAATTTCTTTTATTCATTACATTTTTGACATCTACAATTTAAATGAAGAACTGAGTGAAAGTTGTTTAGTTTTGGTTTTTTTTTTTGTAGACAACATATGTTGTCTATGTTGGCTATGTTTCATTATTTCATGATATTCTAAGTCCCATGTTTTAATTATTTTCTGAACAGCAAGTTGTCACATTTTGATGTAAAGACTTGACTGGTTTAAAATGTCCCAGAGAACATTTATAACATTTAATGGTAAAATATGTAGCTAAACTCATAATTAAAAGAGAACAAGAGGCAAATGGACATAAACACAGGAGACTCCACTCCATCTTAACATGGATGGAATCAGATGGAAAACCTACTTGTATCACTGTGTAGTGATTCTACACTGGCACACACTGCTCAGAGCATTTGTGGAGTCTTCATCCTTGGAGATCTTCACAAACCATCTGGACATGGTCCTGAGCAACTGACCTTATGTGGCCCTGCTTGAGCAGCAGGGTGGGATCAGGTGGCCTGCAGAGGTCCCTTCCAAACTCAACAATTCTGCATGATTCAGTGAAATCAGTGCACAGCTACAATTTTAGCTTAGCAAACATTTGAGCCATTTGGCTGCTTAGAGTAAGGGACTGTATCTTTCTATTGTCAGTTCAGTCACTGCACAGTTAGGTTTTTTTACACTTCTGTGTAGATACCATCTGGAGTGGTGACTTTCTGCTTTTGAAGTTGTTGGTTTACTCCAAAAATGCTGTGACTGTCAAGTCAGTCTCTGAGGATTCTTCATGTGAAATATTAAACAAGCCAGGTCCAAACTGCTGCATTGTGGTGTTAAGAAGCAATCCAGTTCTCAGCATTGTCTGCATTTTGTGTAGCTGTTTCTTTTAACCCTTTCATATCGCAAACCAGTCTTCTTCCCCTTCTTAAAGAACAGGTTTTTTGCAAAGCATCAAGATTCCATTTTGGTATTTCTGATTTTAATCATAAATCACTAAACATTCCTCTTATTCTCCAGTGAGCATATTTCTAGAGGAAATGTGATAGGGCACATGTTATGAAAAAGACATGGCATGTGTGTGTACATTAGCAAGAGCAGAGCATTTTTCCTTGGGACTAGTGTATAACGATATTAGACCTTGTGTTTGTAACAGCTTTGTTTTGAAGTACCTCATAGGCATGAACATCAGACAAAGTACCTCCTTGATTTCAGAGACTTACAGTGACTACTGCTGAAAACTATTGTGGGGAGCAATACATCACCTAGTAGGTATCATAATCAGAGGTCTTTGAAAGACAAAAAGTACCTTTACCCCTCTTTCTATGAAAAAAGTCCAGCTGGTGATTTTACAAGAGGAATGTGTTTTGGGCATGTTTTTTTCAGAGTTTGGCAGGGGAGTGGAGGGGTGGGGAGTTTCCCCTTTAATTTCCTTTTTGTTTTTCTCTCTCCTATACACTTGTAGTTTCTCTCAGGAAATGGAGTCTGCTCAATCCAGATTATCAGAGTTTAAACTAAATTGCCACATAAATCTTCTAAAACACTCTTCTGCTTCTTTTCACATCACTATGATGACAGCTAGTCATCCTTCTAAGGAACTTACATATTCTTCATGCTCTAGATCTCCCTGTCTAAATATGTTAGGGATAGATGGATGATTTTCCCTAACTTTTCTTCCGTTTGAACCTGCTTGGTCCTCCCTTGTGGAATTGAAAAACTGGTATCATTTGTTAGATCCTCCATGCTTTCTTTAGTCTGGATGTTAGTAGAGAGTTAATTAAGTGCTCTATTGAATTCATGAAACAGGTTTTACTTTTGATTCCAAGCAGGCAGAAAAACATCACAAAGTCATTGCATTTCCTAGTAAATTGAAGAAAGAAGATAGGCAAATGGTATCTCTTAGCAAAAAGACTTGGAAAAACTATACATTTCTAGATTTTATTAAAAAAAGAAAAAAAATTAAGAATAGAGTTTAGTCTTATAAAGTATGCTGTTTACTACATAAATAAATAAACCATCATAGAAACAACATTTCACTTGTTTGAAGTTCAGACAATTCAAAGACCCTTGCACAGTATTATTTCAGTAGTCTTTGGTAGATGCTTTGTAATGTGACCCTTAGCTACATGACTGCAGTCTTATTATAGCTTTAGCATCTTCAGATCCAATGTCTTAGTTGTTGCCTTCTGATGAAGTTTTCAATCAGTTTAGTTTCCAAACTTGCCTCTCTCCTAGTTACTGCTGCATACTTGCCCATGCCCTATCATATAGGCTGACTCTATAAATCAGACTCATTCTCCCTGCTGAGAATAGAAAACTCTCCTAAATTTCAGAAACTTATGTTCACATTCAAAATAATTTCTTCTCTTAATTTAGAGACATAGCAAAAACGGGCTTCTCTTAAAAAAAAAAAAACAAAACCCAAAAACTTGACAAAGGAGGACAAATATTTCCATACACACCGTTGAAGCAAGAAGAGATCCCACAACTGATGGATTACCTAGAAATTTTATATTAAATGCAAAAACCTATGTTAATTCTATATTAAGCATGCACCATTAAATCTCAAAGTCAACCAGTTCAAAGGTGAAGAGTTTCACGCATCAATAGCATTAACAGAATATATTTAATAGAAAATTGAATTAAAAAAATGAAGCACGCAGAATAGAATCTCCAACAGAGAATATATGGAACACGTGGCATAATAAGGTAGAGAAATCAAATAAAAAAAGTAACTATATGAAAGAGCAATTATATCGCTTTGAAACAATAAAATAAAATTTTAAAAATGTACTAAACTGTTGAAGTTAAAGAAGAAACATCAACTAAAATAAAATTAGTATTATCAACAAATTCTGCAGGAAATTTCTTTTCATTCTCTAGCAATGGGAATATGTGACCACATATACATCATTCTTATGGACTCCTCAGATTCTTCAGAAACATTTTACTTAAAAGAATGGCTTCAGGATACAAAGGCAATTATCCTAACAGCTGAAAACTTTAGTTTTCAGTGTTGATCATAAAGTTTGGAAAATGTAGCAACTCAAAGCTGAAACCTTCTTTGTCTTTTCTGCTTTATATTTAAAAAAATCCTACCATTTAAATGCACTTGTAGTTTGCATATAACTATGTTTATATATTAGTTTCAATATTGTGACACTGTGACTGCTTTTATAATAGAGAACATATGTCTGATATTTCTCCAGTAGGCAGTAGAATTGCAATATGTGATGCCCCAATTTGTTTAAGTCTCAAAGTATATTTAGATTAAGTAATTAAAGCTAACACTTGACTATTGATAAGGTTTTCATGAATTCAGGCCATTTTGGTAAGAAATGTTTGACGTATGCTGTATGTTAAAGTAGTAACATTAATGGGACTATAATGCAAACAGAAATCAAACAGCACTGAATAGATACAATAAAGATTTTGTGACCCCCAAATTTGTTTGTTGTATCACAGATGCCATAAATAGATTCTTAATCTATATGTAAATTAGATTATTTCATACTAGGAAACTGCATTAAACAACTGCTGGAGTGTCTTTAAAACAGCATTTGGGTGCCTGTAAAAATAGATGGCTTTTGTACGTGAGCTATGAACCACAAGACAAAACTTTCTCTTTCTCTTTAGTTTGGTTTAAACTTTCTCATGTTATTCATATTGGGATATAACTATAGATTTTAGGTCCTCTGAATGTTCTTAATGAAATAATGCTTGCGTCTGTGTTTCAAGACTCACAGATCTGAAATATCTGCTGTCACGCCTAAGCATCTACCTTTAGAAACACATGAACGCTTTTGCATTATCAGTGAAACCACTACTGTACTTCACTGGTATTTCAGAAATTGTTTTTATAGTGATTAACAGACTTTTACAAATGTAGAAGCACACAACAAGCAACAAATTGTAATCCATTCTTTCTACTGTGAAGCAAACTGTCCCTCGCTACTGCCTGCATTTCCTTCAGCTTGCTTTTCAAGCTAGACTCATCAGTAATGACCAGGCCAATCTCTCTAACTTTCCTCATGTATAATACAAATATCACCTTCTAGCCTCCTGCCACAAAGGTGCTAAAAGGAAGTAAAATCTTTAACTGCTCACCAGTCCTCCTGTGGTTTTCCACTGCATATCTGAATCTAGCCGTGGGGAGCTGCTGAAAAATATAGACTGCATTGCATTAGTTGTACTACAAAGTTCAACTCTTGATTCTTTGTTTTTCAGCACATAAAAGAGGATAAATTTTGTCAGTTACAACTGAGCAGATGTAATCTAACCCTCCCCTGTCCGAGTGGTGACTTCAGGTAACTTCTCCCCTAGACAGGCATTTCTGCTACTTACAGATATATCTGGTGTACTGAGCTTCTGAAAATTGAGTACTTTCCTCCTGCTATGGGAGCCCTTTGAGCCTGCTGAACACTTATGGGTCACATTCAAACGAATGTGTTTGCTCTTAAACTATTTGAACCATGTCCCCATACAGGCCATCCTGTCAGTGTTAGGCTGGAGATTCAGGGTAATATTTTTAAAGGACAAAATATTTATATATCAGTTGCATTCAGTCATTCACAGAGCAACATTAACAGTAAAGAACTGTGTTTGTTAGAACTGTAAGCCAAACAGGATAGATTGCAAAGAAAAAAAAGGTACAGCAGTGTTTTTTCAAATTTCTGAAGGTAAACAGGGCTGAATTTTTTAAGCACAGTTGGTTAAACATTGTGCATGGACAGAGGACAGACAATCTACTTATATTACAGTGAGTTAATGACTGAGTACTTAAAAACAGAGAGACAAACCACAAGTGAATACCACTGCAGCAAACTCTTCTATGTCTAAAAGAGGACTGAAAAAAACCCAAACAAAAAAATCCAAAAAACCAACAGCCAAAAAATTACTCTTAAGATCTGGCATGACAGCAACATGAATTCTAATTTGAGATCTAATTTTGCTATTTGCATGTATGCATTTGCAAGAAAGCATCAGAGGAAACAGGCATAACTGTCTGAGTTACAGTTTAATTTGCCAGTTATTTCTAATCACATCTTTCTTGGTAGGTAAAAATTGTCATTGAGAACCTGCACATGTACCAACCTTAACTGATTGTTAGTCAGCACTGACAGTTTGCCTGCACAAATGAAGCCTGAAGTTGACCTGTATTACTTCTGCAATACTATCAACATGCCACATACCAGAAACTCTTCTATAGCTATATATTTTAGACAGTAATATTTCAAAAGGCAATGAAACAGCAAAACAACAAAAGATGAAATTAGAACTGATTACTTAACTTCACATGTAAATATTTTAACAAGATTTCTATTCAAACACTATGAAGTTTTCCATATATAGATTAAGGCTTTATTTTAACTTCTGACAGAGAAAGTAATCAAGATATCATCATGCACCTATACAGAAAACCACTAGCCTTAGATTACACCTGTGGCCAAGGAAAGAAACAAAACTGATAGATGAGTCTGCCAAAGCTAGCCTAGCTTATTGAAAATAACCCATCTGAACATAAATTTAGAAATATACAGAAATAGGCTGATATAAAACTTTTACAATAGATGTTTTCAGTAAATGGTGCATTTTTGGAGCTATACATTTCCATTCTACAGTTAATTTTAGTTTTTTTCTCCAATACATCTAAGGGCTGTCTGCCTGGGTTGTATATTTTATTCTACTATTTCTTCCTCCAATCACAAAGATATGTAGAATATAAAGTATATTGAATATTAGGGATATAAAGCTTTCAAGATTTCAGCTTCCGTTATAAATTACAAAGGTAAAAAAACATAAATGTAAGTTTAAGTTATATAGAGTTGAGAGAAATATATTCTCTTTTGAATAATCCTTGCCCTAAGGAGGGCATAGACTACCTAGATATTATTTTAGTTTTTTGGTATAGATAAAAGAAATAAACAAACTTCCTTATATACATGTTCAATTACAAATTACATGATCTCATTTAAAATATTATATGAAATCATTTAAATTACTTTTATTGTAAATGGAAATAATCCTACATGTCTTGAATGTATCTTTTATACACGTGTATTGAATAGACTATATAAAGAAATAAGTAGCTACAAATACCTAGTGGTATACCAGAAGAGCAGGGCAGTAGAAAAGATGCAAAATGTTGTTACCCTTACATCAACAGTAGCATGGTATGTGTTCTGTGTCCACCAAAATTGGTGAATTTATGAATCAAGAGTAACCAGAGAGCTGCATTATAAAACCTCAAATCTAACAATGGTCTTGGAATGATCACTGTTTTTTTTAATAGTAATTTTGTGAAACATAAATAACTAGAAAGCTTCAAGAGCCCAGATGAACTCCATTTACCTTTTCCAACCCTTTCCTATCATATCTTAGTCTAAAAATCATTCCAGTCTACGCTGTTATGTTGACAACTATTTCTAGTCACTGCAAAAACTAGATAACCATGCAGCTTAATAATATATTCCATATTTGGGGACCAGCAATGTAAACAACATATATCCACATTTATGATCTAAAGTCCTTCCACTGCATTGTTCTTCTCTCCATAGTATTTTCTTCAATTAATATAAAACATCATAATTAAATTTATTGAATTTTTCTACCAATCCACATTTGTGAAAATGGATACAAGGAGAAAAAGATGGTCTTACACCTGAATGACAACTTCAAGTACTATTAGATCTATTAGATTTTTGAGTAAAAATCATTGGTAGACATTGTAGGCATATTCCAGGTGAAATTTGCTTTCATTATATACAGATAGAAGTACCAGAAAAGTGGTCAAACAGGATAAAAGGCAGGACTTCAATTACATTTCAAGGCAAACTATGTTCATGAATATCAGTATCTGCCTTTCATGAAAATATTATGTCATTAAAAATTGCTGGAGAAGAAACCCCCAACACAAAAAACAGATGAGAGATGTCCAGCACTCTGACAACTCCCTCAAGAGAACAGATATTAAAATGAAGCCTAAGTCATATTATTAATTACTTTGTAATTTCAGTAAGTGATTCATGGTATGATTTGATCTTCGCAAATTCCTTAGAGCAAAAATTATGACTTTGTTCAGTTCCAGGAAGTAAATGATTTTGCTATTGAAAAGGAAATTGTTTCAATTAAGAACAATTTCCCAGGCTGAGGTACTCAGCACAGACTTTCAATTGTTCTTATTTAGCTCCTTTTTCTTTTATACCTGATTTAATAGATTGACCTAAAAATTCAGATTTATTTTTTCATTTGAATGCAATTTCTTCTGCTTTTTAATGACAGAAGATTGTCTCCTGTTCTGTACAACAACTTTTTAAGTAACTTTACTAAACTTCTTAGTTTAGTAAAATGGCAGGAATGTAAAAAAAATATTTATAAATACACATGTAATAGAATAAAATTAGAATAGAATTCAGATTAAGATTGATTCCACAGCATTAACCCTCCATTTATGATCAATCATAAAGGTCATTTATAAAAAATATTTCATTCTTTAATGTTTTGATTTTGTGAACATTACTGGGAATATTTTCATTTTAATATCCAAACACCCTGAGAATATTAAATATGGTTTCCATTACCAGCATGTGTGTAAAACCCTCTTGTATTTATAATGCTATTGGAGATATTTGTAGATATCTTGCCTGTAAAGGTAGCTACTTTGTAATGTAGTTATTGATAAACACAGAAATTTCTTAGAGCTTGTATGTCATAGGTAAAATGAAGAATATCTCGTAGGATGGGAATACTTATATATACTTACGCCCTTTTCTCTTTGGCTTTCATTTGTTAAAAAAGTGATATTTTGTTGGATTTTTTTCTTTTTCTGTTATGCACAATTATTTATACAATTAGTAAGCAAAACCAAAGATGTATATGCCATGCAACATAGAAACATGGTCATATTCACAGATATATTTTCATCTTCCTTAAATGTTTTGGGTTTTTTTCACAAATATCTGATTTCCATTGTTTGCAGCACTTATTCCTAAGAGCAAAAATCAAAACATTTTGTGTTTATAGTACCATCCATTATTCACAATTTGTATGCAATCGAATAATTAGCTGCAAATTCAGAAATTGACGCCAGCTACAAGAAAACTCAACAAAACATGTCATGTGTAGAAGACAGCTGCTTTAGTGTATGTGAGTCAGAAATGTGTCACTGGATCTTTAGTTCTGCACCTTTCCCTCTGACTTGTTTCTTTACTTACTCATTCAAGATGCTCGATGTTTTTGAAACAATTTTATACAATGAAGCATTTATTTTTGTTTCATCAGCTTCCTTGCTAAAAATAAATAAACATTGCCTCTTCATATTCTCCAAATAAATTTGACTTTTTAATGAAACCAAAACATTGTGAGCATCAAGAGGTGATTTCATGATAAGAAGTGTTTGGTGGAAATACCAACTGAAACTATTCCATGTCCTTTTTGTAATGAGGACAGAAGGTGGGATTACTCATTTTAAAACCTGAATCAGTTTGCTGTTCCCACTCACCAAATGACTCCACCAGTAGCTGCTGCCAACAAATTGTGGCTGGTTAAGGAGCCACAAGCCATATGGATGGAACAGCAAACAACAGTGGTGTGGAATGGAAAGAAAAAGTGGGAGCATCTTAAACCAGGATTACTGGATACTTCGGACCAAGTAATTACAGCAGACAACATTTGATATTGTGAACAGAACAAAAAATATTTGGGGTGCAAGAGAGGAAAAAAAGCTACTAAGGTTTTCCATGAGTACTTTGATATAGAGTTTGGAAATGTCTGACTCAGCCTTGTTTTCTGTGTATGATGAAGCCAGATAAGTAACTGCGCTTTTCCACTGGAGTTCATGGTTTGTAAAGCTGTCACCGCTGACACTTGCCTGATAGCACTGGGGAAATGACCGCTCACAGCACAACAAGAATGCAGATTGAATTGCTTTGACTATGGGTGTCTTGGGACCTTGCTAAACATTTTATCCAGGAACCAAGTCCTGTCAGTTCTTAAAACAACTGGAAAAACTGCCCCATGATACAGATCCTACTCTCCATATCTTTTAGACTACTAATCTCAATGCCATTTAACAAAAACAATGGCATCCAAACCGACAGCTCTACTTGCTGAAAGTATTCTTAAATTAATTTGCATTATGCATAATTCAGTGTTGGAAAAGACAAAACTTGATTCTAGAATTAGTTGAATTAATGTGTAGAAAATAATTAAGAAATAATGAACTTCATATCTAATTTTAGCTTTAGTTTGAATGACCTTTTGCACATAAAGACTTCTTTGGAAATTTTAGAACAAGTTAAACCAAGTTAGAAAGACTCACACTGTTCCTTAAAATATAAGTATTTAGTGTTTGCATGTTGTTAGCCCAAAATTGGAGGAAGGTTTCTGAAAATTTAAGTATGCACTGGAAATTAAATCTTCTGGTTCTCCATAATGTTAAAAATTCACAGTCAGAATATTTTTATAGTGATTGCCTGTAGAGAATATCCACAGAGTAGATGTCTGAGAGACTGAAATGTTATGGTTCATGGCTTAAACATTGGTGTGAAGAACTTTTGAAATCTTTATAAAGAAGCTGTGACCACTGAAGCCCACCTGGAACCTAAAGATGCCTCCTGAGTGAAACTTTGGACTGTGAGTTAAGACATCTAAGGGAACTTAGGGTAAAGGTGACACTATTCAATCATTTCAGGTCTAAGAAAAAGCAGACAAGGCTGAGGGAGAAAAATGTATCCACAAGAAAGCCAAACCTGCAGCTGCTCTGAAAATCAGGTCTAGCTGAGTTCAGAGTGGGGGAGGCCATAGCCTACAGACTCATCTGCTGAGGCCAGGTTTGCACGCACTCCCACCAACCAAGGCGGGGAGAGGAGAATTTTGGATGTGTGTCGTAACCACTGATCAGAGGCAGTGAACACTCATCCTCCCTCACACAAACTGTCTGAGCTGTATACCTCGCTCCTCCCCAGGAAGGCCACATCCATGGGACATTCACAACAGAGGCAGCAGAGGAGGTGTCATAACCCATCAGAGACCCCTCAATGTGCTTCTAGATTCCAGAGACCTTGCAGCACAGGACTGTGCATGATACAAAGTGAAAAAACAGATCTGCTTCAGAAGTCTGCTGCAGGAGACTGTGTCAAAATTACTCCCCCTCAGGAAAGGTATCTGGGCATTCCCCCCGGCTTATTAATATGTATATTAATCCATTGGCCTCTGTGGGGTTTTTTTTTTACCCTCACTGCCAAGAAGACCAGACAGAGAGGATCCACAGGACATCACTGGGATGCACTGAATGGTGATATTTTCCTTAGTCTGTCCTGTCACTATTTTTCTTTCCCCTCATCTCTTTTCTATTTCTTTCTCTTCCTCGCCCTCCCCCCCCCCCCCCCCCCCCCCCACCCCGTCTCTCATTTATTAAAGTTTTAGTTCTCTTTTTTAACTTTCAAAGAAATGCATGGGAAAATCATCACTTCTAAATCTCAAATAATTTTAAAATATTCTTTTTGGATAGAGGATCAAAGCAAAATATCTACCAGAATTAGAACTAAAATGGGTTTGAATTCTGTAGTCCCTCCACAAAACTACTTATTTGACTTTGATTATATTAAAATAAAAAGTATGCAACTCACTTTTATATTATCTAATTGAATAAATTATAAATAAAGGAAAGCAAAAGGGAAAAAAACGAACAGTATCTCAGGTAAATATGCACGTCTGTGGTGATGGTGTATTCCTCTGATGCAAAATTTGTTCATCACTTCACCCTTCATATGTGTACACTCACCCAGTTAAATTTATTCATTTTTTAAAGTTATAAATATAATGTATACATGAAGATGGGGGGTTATTGGAGTAACTCTAACTGTATACTTTTTAAACCTCCTTTTTGTGTAAAATTTATGATGTACAATTGTAAAATGTGTACAATTCAATGTTATATATACAAACAGTTTGTTTACAGTGTATACATATCTTAATATGCTGAAATATACCTTATTTTTATTAACTTATATATTACCTGCATATACATAACTGTATAATATATATTACCTGTATGTATAATACTATAATTTATTTAAATATATATCTTATACAATCATAGAATGGTTTGAGTTGGTAGGGACAGCAAAAAGCATCTAGTTCTAGGCCCCTGACATATGCAGGGATGGCATTCACTACACCAGGTTGCTCAGAATTCCATCCAGTTTGACCTGAATACTTCCAGGGATGAGGCACCAACAACTTCTCTGGGCAACCTTTTCCAGTGCCTCACCAATCTCACAGTAAAGAGTTTCTTCCCAATATTCAATCTAAAATTAGTCTCTTTTAGTTGGAAGCCATTCCCCCTTGTCCTGTCAGCACAAACCCTTCAGCTACTGGAAGGTAACCATTAGATCCCCCAGAATCCTCCTCTTTTCCAGACTGAACAATCCCAAACCTCTCAGGCTTTCCTAACAGGAGGAGTGCTCCATCCCTCTAATCATCTTGGTGTCTTCTGGACTGTGTGGACTCTCTCCAACAGCGCCATGCCCTTCCTTTGCCGGGACCCCAGAGCTGGATGCAGCCCTGCAGGTGGGGTCTCACAGGAGCAGAGCAGAGGGGCAGAATCCCCTCCCTCCTCTGCTGCCCACGCTGCTTTGGATGCAGCCCAGGACACCTTTGGCTTTCTGGGCTGTGAGTGCCATTGCTAGGTCATGTCCAGCCTCTCATCCACCTGCACCCCCAAGTCCTTCTCAGCAGGGCTGCTCTCCATCTGTCCATCCCCTGGTTTGGATTTTAATGGCAGTTGCCCTGACCCAGGTGAAGCTCATTGCACTTGGTCTTATTAAATCTCAAAAGGTTCCCATGGACACATTTTTCAAGCCTGTCCAGGTCTTTGAATGGTATTCAGTCCTTCAGGTGTGTCAACATTACTCAGCTTGGTGTCATCTACAAACTTGCTGACGATGCACTCAGTCCCTTCATCTATGTAATCAATAAACATATTAAATAATACTGGTGTGTAGGTGTATATATACACACACACAAAATAAAAGAAGAAAACAAAACCAAAACCAAACCCTCAATAAAATAAAGAAATTATACAGTTCATTGAGAAGACACTGACATATAGGTATCACTAGTGCTTTCCAAAAGTGACAAATTGCTCAATATTATGCTCAAAAGTTAGACGTCATTTCAAAGAGCGGCTTAGAAAAACAATTCTTACAATTTTTCTCGAACAATCCACTTCCCAGTCAAACGTAGCAATGTACAGAATGGTGTAATACACAAAACTAAATGTCATATTTTTTTTAGATTTTAATATACCAGCTTTATTCTGATTAAATAATACAACTTCTTAAAGTAGAAGCCTTCCATTTTTATTATTTTTAATGAGTTCATGCAGAAAGATGAAAAAAATAGATTTTACTCCTTGGTGATTATACTCACAAAATGTTATTTATATCATAACAATTTTTTTCTAATGTAGAAAAATGAAAGGGGAAATGATTGGTCATCTAATCGAACTTTGCATTTATATTTCACATAATATAATGTGTGAAATATTACCAGAGTACCTGAAAGGTAGATAAGCAGACAAGTGCAGAAAAGTGCAAATTCAAGTCTATAGTTGAAAGATTTTTTGATATCTCAATGGTATAAAATGCAGTAAAAATGTGAAAAAGAAATCAAGCATTTTTAGTATTACAGATTATGAATAGATATATTTGACTGTGGGAACCTGAATGAAAGTTATGGGCCATTTGAAACCCACTTGATTTTGAATCAAAGTCAGATCAGTGGTGCCGTGATATGCTATTTAAGAATGGGGTAACTAACGTGAAGAGTAAAAGTTTTAAAGTGTTTTCATGTAGCTTTGAAGAAAGATGAATGTTTGCTTCAGGTTTGGATCTATTACTAAAAATAAGATACTTCTAGCACCTGCTGTTATGATAGAGCTAGGATTGTCATACCTGCCATACTCAGTCATTTATCAAACACTACATTTTGTATGAGAACAGCTGATTGCTTCAGGGTTACAGAGAATACATGGAAACATGGAAAAATGCATGGAGAAGCCTTTGAATAGTGATCTAATTCAATGTTTTACTATGGGTAGTATAAACAGAGTTAAAACACAAACAACGTAAAAGCACATGATTTTTCATGTTTTTAATTCAGTACTACATAAACCTGTAATGTATAATATGTAAAAGAAGTTGGACAACAGGATCTGGTTCCTTGCATATGAAGAGTTTATTCTGAGTATAAGAGTAGAGTTTGAGAATTTAGGGAGATAAAAGAAGATTAATCATTTTGATTCTTTATATACAAAATGGGAAGACAAAATCAGGGCAAGACAAAGCTATAATGACACAAAAGAAAGAAAAAAAAACCTTCAGTTTTTCCTCACAGAAAAACTGTGTGATGTTATATGACCAAATATGTAAAGTAGGAGGTTCTCATAGAATAAAAATCATTGTGAGTGTGAAAAAAAAATATTGTGAAATTTAGAGTTTCCAATAAAGAATTTCAACAAATTCTTCCAGGACTGGGGCAGTAGCATCGCAGGGAGAGCTGGTAATGAGAGCTGAAAGGACATGGGAACTTGGGCCTTCAGTCATATCTGTAAGGAATTATGACTGTCTTTTCAGAATGTGGTATCAGAATGCCAAACTGACTGTCCAGGGCTACTTAACACTTTGGAAAGGAATAAGTAATCTAAAAGAACATATGGATTATCTGGCACAGTATAATGTACTCAGGTGGTTATGTCATGGAGGTCAAGCACAGGCGCTGATAGTGAGATTTTAAAATAACATTAAGAGAAACATCCTTTATTACTTGCTAATATATTGTTAAATGTTAATTTCATATTTGAAACTACATTATATACAGTATAGCCACAGAATTTAAGTGTATTATTTTGATAAAGTACGGCTAAAATAAAGATTATTCTATTCTATTAAGTCAAGTTGGTAAGAACTTTTATATGGTATCTATGATTATATCGAGCAACTCACTTAAAAGTTACAGTTGCCAAAAAGAAAAGTTATTAATTTCTTGTGAGCTAGGTCTAAAGAACACTAATCCTACTTGGAAGTTATCACCAGGGAAAATTTAAGACATTTATGTTCAGGTCATGATCAATATCCTTGATTTAACTAACAGAGACAAACTCTGGCTCCCCAGAGTTGTCTTCTTTGCCAAGGAACTTAACCTAGAGAAAAAGACAAACCTTACTCTCTCATTTTTTACAATTATAACATGGTTTAAAAAAAGTTTTAAATGCGAGGCTAATAACCAAGGGAAAAAGTAATTTTACCTAATGATTTTTAAATCCCAAGGTAAAGGTAATAAGAGTCACCATTCTTAATTGTCGACTGAATATACATGTAAATGTTGACATGCATAAAGAAATGATTTGGAAGACCTGAGAAGTAACTGAAAAATTATCATAAAAGTCAGGTTCAGTAGCTCTTCCTCTCTGAGGATTTGTTTATTGAGACAGTTTTCTTTAATGAAATTAGGGTTGATTTGCCCTGAATTTTTGTTACAGTTAAATTTAATCATCAGCTGAGGAGGAACTTTTAATGTTTAGAAGTCCATTTTCATTTGTGCTTCCTAATGCCTATCTATAAAATATTTCTTCACCTTTTTTTTTTTTCTGTACTATATTATTCTCTTGCTGTATGTTTTTGTAAAGAGGATAGGAGGTGAAGGCTACTTTTAATAAGTAGAGAGAGGCATGATCAGACTTAGAATACTACAAAAATATACTCCTTTATGCAAAGCTAAAATACTGTGGACTTAAGTGAGGTTAGAATTATCCCTGTTTGAAAAAATTCACGTGTCATGAGAAAATAAATACTAAGAGGGGTGGCACAAATTGCATTGCTAAATGTAACTTCAGACATGAACACACCTCAATAATGAATAATAGATGCACATAGAATCCCATTTATTTCTACAACTTCAAAACAACTATGGAATAGTATGAATTCATACAAAAGAGGTTGGAAAAAATCAAAAACACACATGCACACATCCTCTTTAATTCATGTTCCTTCCAACCATGTCACATGTGCCACAAATTATGTAGCTATAATAAACAGGTAATTTTCCTTCACTCCATTGGACAGCATGTGCAACATACCCTTACCGTCCTGTCAGGAGGTATAAACTTAAATATCTCCATTAATCAAAATTATTGTCAAATTTAATAGTGTTGATCAGGTTCACTCTGCAGTACTGTCAGCTGTAAGTTACATGCACACTGTAAGTTTCAGTGCAAGAGATTTCACAGCAAATAATGAGAAAATTTTTGTTTCTCATGCGTAAATTAGACCTTGGGTCTTCTAGTGTTTATGATCATCTTGTTTATGATAATTCAAAAACTTCAGTACTTCAAGAGCAAAAGCATTTTACAGAAGTGGATAGTATTTGTACAAAGTCTTTGTGATAGTACTAATGTCCATCAGGTCATTTCTGTTCACCTTTTTCATGAACAGGTATCCAAAAAATTGTGAAGAATCTTTTAGGTATGCTAAATGTTACATCAGATGGTTTAAGTAGACACTGTTAAGGAAGAAGCTACAAATACTCACAACAGCATCTTGTCTTCTACTCACTGAATGTCAGCTATGATCTCTGAGTTGAACCAAAATCTATCAAGTGCCATTAAAATATAGTACATGTGGCTCTATACTGAAACATACTGCACTCTAGTAAAGCGCAGCTCCTGCCAAGCAAATAGCAACTGGGAATTTCTTCAAGACACTATCATTATCATTACTTGTCTTACCAACCTTCTTCATTGTCTTAAGAAAATTGGAATGTAACTGATGGGAATACCAGTGAGTCCAAACATTTTCGTTCAATCCCTTTCAGCTGATGACCAGTCTACTTATGGAACTTAGTGCAATAGCCCTGTCGCAGACATCTTTTCACTAAAAATCCTTTCTTTAGGATTTTTCCTTCTGAGAAGCTAAGAGGCCTCAGAGACAGAATGTAAACAATGGTTACCTGCTGCTGTGGAATGCAACAGGTCCACCTGTGACTGGCCCATCTTGGATGTTTATAGTTAATGGCCAATCAAGGACCGGGCTATCTCGGACAGAGTCTGAGAGAGCTGCCTTTGTTATCATTCTCTGCTTTTCTATTCTTAGCTTCTGAGAAAACCTGTCCTTCATTTTCTTTTTAGTATAGTTGTAATGTAATATATCTATATCATAAAATAATAAATCAAGCCTTCTGAACATGGAGTCAACATTCTCGTCTCTTCCCTCATCCAAGAACCCCTGTGAACATGGTCACATAGCACTGATTGTAGGGCTACATAAACAGACTGCTTTGGGTCTCCTTCTCACTAAACTGCCTATGGGTTGGGTAGCAATGCTTGGCTCTTAAATTGTTCCATGTTCCTGTTTCCAATAGATTAGAGTGTAGATTCAGGCAATTGCTTATCTACCACCAGACACCTTTGCTCTGTGATTCTCCTTTGAATTCGTCTTCAATATGTATGTGGTGCAACAAGGAGGGAGAGAGGAAAAATAAATGGAAAGTTGTGTCAGCAGAGATGTGAACTAGGCTGAGTTATGCCATTTTTTAGACTAAAGTGTCTTGATTTATGGATGCGTTGCTGAGAGTGAGGGTTTGGCTGAGGGCAATGGTTTCTATAACTATAATAGAAAAGAGAATTTTATTATAAGAACATTGAATTAAACCTTTGGATGGATAGAAAGGATTGAGAGGGTCTTTATTATTTTCTTATACCCTCTTACATATCCATTACTCTTACTGGCTTCAGCTAAAAATTTTCCTTTTCTATCTCATGTTAGCTTTGTAAAATTTCTGCAAGTCTCATGATAAGCAAAAGATCTAGAAAATAAATTTCTTGAATGGGCATTAATCACATACATTTATATTTTTTCTAAATTCTTTAGCAGTTTGACATATAACTTAACTAGATGAGGCCATGCAACTCAAAAATTGTTGTGTCACCTAGTCATTTCAAAAAGGAATAAACTCTTAATATGACATCAATGCTTAGTGAGTAGTTCTCTGAATTATTTTAGGCAGAAGAAACAGACATTTTCATTGCAATCTAGGACTTCTTCAAGTCCTGCCAGCATTACCATAATTTGTTTTATAGTAAGAAGCCAACCTCTTGAAAAAAAATTTCCAGGATTGCATTAATTTAAAGAATTATAGCCAGTAGTACTGTGTGTTAGAAGCATATCAATATTACAATAGCCTAGAGATGGATGAGAATTTGATTGGCATCAGTAATGAGAATTAGGAAATTGGAAAGTACACAATAGATGATAAGTAGGGAAAAACAACTACTTAGGGAATCTACCTATTAGCTTACAAGAGCTTTGACACAAAATCAAAACAATCACAGCAAACTTGCATGTTTCCTGTTATAATGTTCATTTAGTCACTCAGGCCACAGCCAGTGAGACTTCAGGCACACTGGGCTCAATGCTGAAGTGTGAGTGCTTTGCTCACACATAGTGGCCAAACACAGTGACTTCTGGAAGATGCCTGCAGCAGCCTGGGAAGAAGTTGCACAGAAATCTCTGTCTGCATCCATAATCATACCAGCACGACAATGGATTATTGGCTTTTACTGACCAGAAATATGGAGTTAATCACATCAGACCAGTTATTCTATGTAGCAGAATGATACAGAACTCTACCAAGTGTTATCCAAATCACTAGAAATTCTCCAAATCACTCTCTTCAGTATATTTGCTTATTAACCTATATTAACAGGTAGCTGTTATACAGGATGGATTGGCAAAATAACACAGAATTAGCACTTTATAAAAAATGTTCATCACAAAGAGAATTAATACTCACATTAAAATGTATTAGTAGTTCACATCATTGACACATTAATGTAATGCTTCCTCCCTGTATTATTTGGACTATTCCTTCTGGCATTTTGCATTGTCAAGCAGTATGTTCTATGCCCAAAACACTGTTGTCAATTTTAGTAATCTAAATAGATATCTGAAGAGCCTGTATTGAAAATTACTCCCTGGAGAAGATAGTGTTTATCAGTGATGATGAAAGATGTGACAACACTATATATTTCACTAGTTTGGCAATAAGCATAGTATAGAATTTGCATATCAATGATTTTCAATATTTGCTTATCATTCATGCAGGGCTTGTGTGTTATCAAATTAATACATGCATTGGAATTGTTTTTTTTCCCTAAGTTTTCTTCTACAGTTTCAACAATTTTAAATGAATGTTTTTATATATCATCCTTGTTATTACCTCTCTGAACTGTACATATATATATATTTTTATATATGCAACTTAGTGACCTGTAAGTATGAGTCACTAAGCCAATGCATCCACATGATACAAATCAATGAGGTTTCCCCCATGTGTAAAAATCATATTTATATTAATATATCTATCTCTCTCTATAGTATTGTTTTAATAAATAAAATAATCACAATTCTCCCCAAAGTACATTGAAAAATATTACAACCTACATTTAAATTGAAAAAACCTTCTAGCTTGAATCTATAATTATTGGTTTTATATGAGGGTGTCTACTGACTGTAAATTTACTGAATCACATAGGTAGAAAGCAAAATACTTCATTTTGGTAATTTAAAATGTAATTACAAGAAAAAAGATTAATTTCTATTGGACATTGATTTCTAGGCACTTGCAAACTTAAAATCTTAAAATATATTTTGGGATTAGAGAACTATATAATCAATACATTTCAGGATATATTCATCCTTACAAGAAGCCTTTTTTGAATGACCATGAAATTTGAAGTCAACAGCACATTCATTAACTCGCTGTTTGCCCATCAAGACAGCTAAAATTTATCTCATTATAGCTTCCAAAAATATTGAAATGCCTAAATATAGCAATGTATTAATTTTGATAAGCAAAAGTGTTAATATCTCTTTAAGTTAAGGTGTATTTTTGGAAGTACATTCTGACCTAATTTATGAGGTGCTCTTCTAGTAAGATGTACACTTGCCCAGTTGAAATAGAGATCTTCTAAATCAGGCAGTATGTGCTACCACATTGAACAGTTAGCACCTGACTGAAGAAGAATAAACCAAGAACTGGAATAAATAGTTGTTTTAACATTCCTTGGTGACCTTTCAGGGAATCTGTGCTTTTTAATATAATCCTAGGTGTATGATCTGGAAAAGGTATTAAACAATGATGTATACATGATTATATTAAAATTATTTAGAAAGGTTAAAGTTGACAGCAAAGAATTGCAGAATTGGTTTATGATACTAAGTAACTGAACTATAAAATGGCAGAAGAAATTCAGTGTAATCAGTGTAAAGAAAAAATATGGGGAAAGTTTTTTGTGCATATATTTGAAAATGGGTCCTGAACTCATGTCTTAGAAAACGCATTAAGGTTATTAAGGTTAATGTTATGAAAACAGTTCCTAGCAGCAATCAAAATTGTGACAAGAAAAAATATACAAGAAAATTATAAAGCATTACTGCAATGTTTCACAATTGTGTAATTCCTGTGTATCTTAAATGCTGAAGATCTTTCAGGTCTCCCTAACTAAAAGAAAAAAGTATAAGTAAAAAAGAAGTATGAAAAGACTTGTGTATGAAGAGATACTAAATCAACTGGGATTCTGGAAAAAAAATTTATTGGAGAAGAATATAAGATTGCAGCCGAGAGAAATAAGTGTTATTCATCATTTCCCACAATATTAAACTAAAAAAATAATCAAAAGAAGTATTCAAGAACTAGTCTTGAACTAACTGAAATTTGTTTTGGTTTTTTTTTTTTACTCAATGTGTAAATGACTTGTGAAACTTTATTGGCAACATGCTGTGCCAATATAACTGCTGTTGCAGTTATTAAGTGATATCAAACAGAAGGATGTAGAGACAAATTCCAGTTTAGAAGATATTAAACTACAGGATGTCAGTAGATGTGAGGTTAAACAGAGTGAAGCATTAATTTATTCTTGCATCCACAATTGACCACTGTCTAACACAAGATCTTGAAGTAGAAGTCTTTCATCTTGCCCATTATCGTTGCTTTTATGACCATTTCACAGTCTGATCAGTTTCTTGAAGTAAGAAAGTTAAGTATTTGACTTGTGCATTTTTGATATGGTCCTGTGCATGAGTAAAATTAATGAACTGAAACCCAGTAAATTTGGATGGCTCTATCTGAAGACATGCAAAGAACTTGTATCTTGTTTTGGCTATTGTTAATTGGATGAGAATCCTAAATAGTCATAGTGCTGTAGACAGTGATAAATAGAGATAAGAATGAAAGACAAGGCCACATAAACGATTAGCAAAATCCTTCCCTTTAGTAACAATCTGAGTGCAAAATCTTGATTTTCTTAATATATGCCATTCAAAAATTGCATATATTGTTGTGGTAAGTACTGTATTCTGGTTTACATTTTAAGAATATCACAAAGCTATTGAGCTAGGAGAAATTCAAATTTCTAGAAGTGGTAGATTTTTTTTTCTTCCCAAAACTTGCAGAAGAATGACAAAGTACAGCTTCAGAGTTTCCTGTGACTCTATTCAAAGAATTCCTGCATGTTTGAAAGGTTTCAGCCTGTGTAGCTGAGAAAGATAAACTAGTATAGACTCAGGTATTCTGTAAGAAAAGGGAGAAGTAAAAGACCTATAAGATTGCTATGGCATTTATTCCAGCAGTGCAGAATTGTTGCCTGATGCGTATTTCAGGCATTGGACTAGTTTGCCTTGAAAGACTGAGCAATAAGTTGATGTGCTGCTTATTACAGCAAATACTATTTTATGGTTTAAAACCATTACCCTAATTTACAGTACCATTTCAGTCACATTTCTCTTGGAAATCCCTCCTTGCATGTTCATCAAAACCATACAGATTGCTATTCTGGAGGAAAAGAACAGCAACAGATATTTTAAAAAAAATTAAATGTTTCCTGTATCTTTATATACTTCTCAACTCTAACCTTTTAGGAGGAGTTTTAACACATTATCTTCCTTTTCACTCCTTGTGCATAAGGGATTATGAAATTGAATTTTAAGTTAAGTTCTCTTAGTATTTATCTTACAGTTATTAAATCTGGTTGAAGAGGTACAGGAGTATAATGTTTTGCTTTTTTTTTTTAAGCTAAAGAACAAGAAATGATGCTTATGTTATTAAATTTATATGTGCCAATCTGATTGCTATATCTTCCCCAGATTGATGAACACCAACTGGTTCTAGCCTATTGCACCTTGCTCTTCTTCACATGCTGATCTGATAAGAGAAAGTAGGCTTCATATATAATAAAGTCAATCTTTTGTGGGTCTCTTTTCCTATAAACAGCCCAAGACAGAATTTAATTTAAAAAAATCAATCATCCAGAATAATAGAACTCCTGATTCCCAAGGACCTGATCTAGATGAGACAAATCAATAAACCAGTATTTCCTCCAGCAGCATGGAAGACAATAATAGTCATGGTCTTTTCATAAGCAATGGTGTGTTCAGTGAACAGATCTTTCATATGATTTCTGGGTTTGACATCAGATCTGTAAAGTTAAATTTTATCAAAGGTTGTAGTTTAAAAAATTTTGTGGATTTTCAAATTATTATTATTTTCACATCTTCCTTTGTAACACAAATATGAAAATTTCCCTCAGTAGAAATATGTTAAACTTCATTTTGGTTTAATACATTTTCTGCAGATTTCCTTTGGTACATGTGGATTTTGAGATGCAGCCAGTGCCTCAGACAAGAAAAGTACTTTTCAAAAAACCTTTAAGTCTTCCATAGGAAGATATCTGTGTTTCAGTTTGCATAGAGCAGCAATAGAGCAAAGTACTTTTTACAGTGGCATATAGTTATAGATCAATTATTTTCCAATATATTATAGAATAGTTATACATACAAAAATTCAGAATTGTTACACATACAACAATTTGGAATAGTTTTATAATGGAACTTCAAATTAAAAAATGCTCTTAACTACTGTCCTTGAAAGATCAAAGAGGGTCACAGAATAATATAATTTGAAGACAACTTCATGGTTGTAAGCCATGCAAAAGATAGCACTGAATTGAGATATATGTACATAATGGTTGGATTCAATGATCTTGGAGGTTTTTTCTAATCTTAATAATTATAAGATTACTTCCAATCCTTATGATTATTGAACATTAATTCTGGCATTCCCAATAGCCCATGAGATCTGGATAAATTTTCTTCTGGATCTAAATTCCTTGTTAAGAGACAGTGTAAGTATTGTGCTTTTTATTAATGATCTCTCTTCAACACATCCATAGGCTGTCACCTAGAGATGTGCATTGCACTGTGCTGCTTGCATTAAGACTGTCTTCAAGAGTTAATAATTAATGGGTTCAGGCACAAACATTTTCTGCAGTTTTCACCTTATGCCCAGACTATTCAGTTTTCTGCCAGTTTTAAAAAAGTTCATACACCAAAAAAAAAAAAAAAAAAAAAAAAAAAATCAATATGGTGTAAGATGCTGAATTCATTAATGCATATTTAGAGAGATATATGGAATAAATAAATATGTTCATCAATGGCCTGTGAAAAATCCAGATTTTATTTACTTATTGGAGTCTTATTTATTCCACACCTAAAAATTCAACATACAAATTCTGGGCATGCAGAATTCTTCAGAGAATTCTTAAAATGCTATATAGTTTGCACAGCATATCTTTGTCTATACAAATACTGATTTTCAGATCAAACAGAAGGGAGAAAATTTTTTAAGCTGCCTTTATTGCCATGCCAAAACCCTCATCTCCAAGGCCTTGTATAAAGCTGAACTAGTCAATTTGTAATTAAATCTTATAGGATACAGCAGTGATACTCATTAAAGAAAAGGCCTTTTATAGTCTGCATTCTTATTTTCAACTAACAGGATGACACAAAAGTCACATTTCACAGAAGTTTTATGTCTGTTATTTCATGCTGGAATAATGCTGCACAAACTAATTAGCCAGTATAATAATGTCAGGGTATACTCAGAGAAAAAAATGGATCTGGCAAAATACCTCTGACTTTCTAATATTTATAATGACCTGTGTATTACTGAGACAATATTCTTACACTTGAAGGGTTAGTCTTTTGCAGTGCTAAGAAATAAATCTTATTTAGTCTAAGGCACTCAAAATCTCTCAGTCTAAGGCACTTAGATTATACATAATTAATGTAGGATGGTGTAGCTACCATTTCACAAATCAATTTTTTTTTACCATTAGAAACAATGGTCACAGTTCTGGAAAAACCAAAGCTGGAAAAAAGCTAGTAAAATTAAAGACAAATATCATTACAACATAAGTCCTTCAGTTAATTAATCCATTGAGGTAAATAGAATGCAAGAAATGAGATAACACAATAAGTTTTTCAAGCAATTGAATTAAAGCAGCAATGCACTGAGAGTAGCAAGAAGGTTTTTCATATCTGTTGAATGCTTGTAAGCATGGCATGTATTTTTTGGTGGGTTTTTTTTTTACTGTTGTTATTTGGGGTTTTGTTTTTTGATTTTTGGTTTTTTTGGGGTTTTTTTGTGAGTTCTTTTGTTTTGATTTGATTTGGTTTAGTTGGTTTTTGGGGGGGGTTTAGGGGTTTTTTTGGGGTTATGTTTATTGGGTTTTTTTTGTCTTTTTGTTTGAAAGACAACTCATTGAGGAATATCACAGAAAAAGGTAGGAAAATGGAAAAGAAAGAAGATTGAAAGAGTAATGAAGGATTTGAAGGCAAGTGAATTTACTGCTTTAAATTTATCACAGAGTTCTAACTCCCAGAAAACTTTTTCTTCAGATTCTTGTAGATTTGCAGGTAGCTAAGATATGTATAAACTTTTAGAGGCATGATGAATCTTTGTGAAGCACATCTATCATTCAAATAAATGAATATAAATGCTACTGGATTCTCAGAAAACCACCAATTCTTTCAAGATCTACTAAAATGAAGTCATAATATTGGTACATTTTTACAATAGCAAGTGAGTTTCAAAAATTAGAAAACTAAATAAAATGTCTAGGAAACTGTCACATGTAAATATTTGTCCTGTGACTACATGACTTTTCTAGGGAGTTGCAAAGCTCTTCATATTGCTGCATCCCTGTAAGCAATCTCAGTATCTGTAAGTATGAATGGAAAAAAAATTCACACAGATCCTGACTACGAGCTCCTCTTTCGCAGTCAGTGTGGAGAACATTTTCAGTCCAAATCTGTATATCATTTGGATATTTATATTGTTGCTCTCTTATCGTGATGAGGAACTTTAGACTTTTATCAAAATATCAACATATTTATATGACAATTTCTGCTACTAGAGAGCAGTGGCAACTTTTCCCTTTTTAGATATCTGATACTGTTTTAACTGGATGACTATTCCAGATTCACATTTAAAAAAGCTGCATTTTTTAAGCGTTCAGAAAACATAGCCAGGCATATTAATTAATATCAAAGAAGATTTACAGCAGGATATAAATGTTCTTTTCAACAGAGGCCAACAAAAGAAGATGTAAAGAAGAAAAAAAAATATAGCTGTTTTTAACTATAGAATTATGAATTATGGAGTAGGCATTTTACTTCATTCAGCAGGAGGTTAATATCTTCATGTGTTTCCTTTCTTTAAAAAAAAAAAATCAGGCTTGAAGAAATTAGAAAATTGAGATATTGCTGTGAAATTACCAGACAGCCCATCTTTCTAAAAGCTTATGGAGCACAAGAAGAAAAATGAAATTAGTCAGTGAAACATTAATTTCTACAACTAGGACTGAAATTGTAATTTCCAAATCTACTGCTGATGTTCTAAAGTGCTCAGAAAATCATGTACATGTTTTAGCTTAAGTAGTAATGTAGTTAGAACAGATTAACTCCCTTTGCCTTGTGCCCAGTTTGCTTTACTTTTCATGTATTACATGAAAATTAACACAGCTGGAATAAAAAAAACAACAAACCATCAATGAAAGAGAGAAGCATTGAAATAATATCTGTGATATTTAGGTGACATGCCCCAGATTAAAAATGGAAGTAAAAATGTTAGCCAAAAATGTTTTCATCTTAGAAGGAAAAACATTATGAATTACTGTGTATAGATTTTTTAGTATTCAGGAAGTTTATAATCTTTAGCAATACATGCTCAAAAGTCAACTAAGACAGAATGTATAATATCTCTAAAGGAGAAAAAATGTTGGCTTTTCATGTGATGCAATTTCCTGTTCATGTTTGACTTGCAAATCTCTAACTGGAGACGTTTCAGTTTTGTGTTCTTGAAAAAGAATTATGAATTTAACAATTTAAAAATAATTATGTCTCTATAAATGCTTTTAAATTTGTCACCAGTACTTATTAGATAGAAACAGAAGGTTGAAGTTCTAGTTTAACTTACAGATTTTTCATTTAAATACTGTGAATTCTAAATTATTGATTTAATAATCTATCTTTCATAAGGCTTTGATAAGTACTGATATATAAAAATATTATAATTTAACTGTGGAAGTGATGGGGAAGGAATAATTCTTAATCCATGCAGTGTAAGGTTTTTCATTTGGTCTACAATATACTGTTATTTTAAAGTGGAAAGAAACTACTTCCATTTGGTTTGTGCTTCATCCCTGTATAGAGCATGAACTTCTTGACTGAAAAAACCAATTAATTTCTGGACATATTTTGCAGCTATAAAGACTGTAATAAAAAATCATAATAAAAACCCCCAAACAAACAAAAAAACCCCCAGAAATATTGATCTTATAATATATTTTACTTGTCCTTTATTGCATTAATTTCATATCATAAGTTGGGAAATAGAAGCAAAATAAAGCATTTTCTAATACCCCCACTAGGAGAAAAAAAGTAATTTGCAACAAAAAATATATTTTGAGTCAATGTAACCTTTATCCATTGAGAGCATGCTGATTAACTTATAGGAAAAAAATGAATTATTTTCAAATTAAAAGATTATTCACTTCCAGGGATCAGGACTTCAGGAAGTTTTTAGAACAGATTTCAGCTTGAATAAGTCTACACCAAAAGGAGTAGATTTATCTCTGCGGCTCTGTAGCACATCCCCCTGACCCCAAAAAGAGGGCCTAGTGACAAAGCAAGAAATTGAGTCTATCTTTAATATATAGTAATTGCTACAAAAAAGCTTTGCTAGCGGATACAAAAAAACTCATTAGGAGTCTTGACGGAATAATTACTGGGTATTCAGTGGCTGCATCAGAGGTAGAATTAAACTATCCATTGAATGACTTTTATCTATCTACATGATATTAAATAAAGATCAGCTTTTCCAGAATAATATTAGAAAAGATAATCTGGTATAAAATCTCCTGAATAGCTGGAGATTTCAGATACCAAGTTCTTGATAGAAACAGCCTGTCTGAATCAAGCATGTTCCACCCAGGAACATGGTTCTGATGACCCCTGAATATGACCTACTCCCAGTGGAAAGCAATTTAATGCTCTACTGCACACAGAACAGTATATACGAATACTGGGGGGTTGGGGGAAAGCCCAAACAGATTAATTACTGACAGGTACATTTGAATGTGACTGCTTCTTAGCCACTTGTCTGTAGCCAGGCAAGATTGTTTCACCTCAGTTAGAGAAACATGGCAGGCTGCCTCTGCAAGCTCTCATTAGGCAAACGGCCTCCATTGTCCATTAGAGGAAAAATCCCCCTATTATTTAAGGAAATGTGACAACAGTGGAGCTGAAGGTTTGGCAGGAAATTCATCCGTGCATTACAAAGCTTTTTGCCTTCTACAACTTTCACCAGCCTCTTTCCACTCTTTTATCTGACAGCTCAAACGCCTCAGGGTTGTGGTCATGGCAAAGGTCAAGAACATAACAGCAGGACTGTAAAAAGATTCTTTCAGGGGGAGCAGCTGCCATACGCAAACAAGGTTATTGAGCACAAGACAATGAGATGAAAGCTCACATCTCAAAAAAATATCTAATTAGTTACCATTACTTCTGAAAACCCATTAGGAATATTACAAAATTATTTAGAGTTCTTACATACTCTCTGAAACCTAATACAAGTAAGGAATATGAAATTATCCATTATAACATAAATATTGGAAAGCCTCATGTGTTGGGAACAATTGTAAACATGCATAAATAATAAGTAGTCTGAGTTTAGAAAAAAACCCGACACTTGCAAACTATTAATTTAAAATATTAATAAAATAATGTATTCCTTATACCATGATCACTTAATTCATATACAATTGTGTGTTTTACTGAAGACTAATTTACTTCAGCATGCTGCTTAATTAAATAAGAACCTGAAAATGTGTATTAAAGTAATTTGCAATGTTATAGTGGTTGAGTTTAAAGCTAAGAAGTTTGCTATGTCTTTAATTATTTATCATCAGGGGTAGCAATGAGGTGAATTTGAATTACATGTCACAATGTCCAGTTGTACTCTTATCAGGTCAAGGAGCAGGTTGACTATCTGTTTAAAAAAGCCACAAAGACAAAAGAGAATCTTAACTTCCTATTCTATCAAACATTAATTTTTAAACATCCACATATTCAGTGTGTGCAAGGAATAAAGGAATTTAACAAGTATGAAATAGTTTTCGTATGTACATTCATTCAGATATGAATTTGACAATGGACCAAAGTGTCTATCATCAGTACCTGGTTCCTATTAAAATGCACACCTCAAATAAAAACATACTTGAAAGCAACGCACCCAGTAAAAATTGTTAGGCACAAACACCAATGGTTTTAGGTAGAGGTGTAGTTATACCAACATCTTCCATTCTCCAGATTGTATAATAAAATGTGTGATTCAAGCAAGAATGAACTGACCTCAGAGAGATAAATAGTCTTTATTTTTAAACTGGTTTTATATGATTCATTTTTCCAATTAATCCCCACACATATAGATACCTACCAAATATACTGCTGGATGAGATAAATAACATCACATTTAGAGACCTGGGATTCTTCTGATCTTCATTTTTGGATTTCATACAGGTATTCTAGTCCAGGTGAAATGTTTAAATTGGGAAGCTTGGATGAAAAATGATGTATGTTTTTTTAAACATACATCTGTATTGTTCTGTATTGTTATGACTGATATTAAGGAGACCATCTATGGAGTATATCCCATTATTCCATCTTTATCTAGTCTACATTCAGAGCACAGTAATAATAATAATAATAATAATAATTATAATAATAATAATAATAATGGTTTTTTAACTATTAACAATGATTCTAAAGTTTGAAATATTGTCATAAGCTATTTCAGGCAAAATAGCTGATTTTGCAGAGAGAAACGGAATTATTTATCTTGAAATTTATTAGCAAGAATTGATTTCTACTGCATTGTCTGCAAAATTTGTTACCTTAATTTGATATGTAATGCTTCAATATCTGTACAATCTAAACGAAACTCTTGGAGAGCAGCAGAGATACTATTACTGTTAGAATTTGCTGAAAAAATGCTTATCAAAAATTTGTTACCTTAGACTTTACCATCACTGATGGCACTGTGCAGATTGATTAGGCCTATCTAGTTGTAAAACTTACAAATGCATGTTGCTTTCAGTGCATTTATCTCATCTGAAATATCTTACAAAAATTTTTTCACCACTTTAATTTTTTTGTGGAGCTGATCCTTTCTATGAAATACTTGAATAAAACACAACTGTAATACATGTTCAGAAATTCCTGGAAATGTACTTCAGATATTTCAATATTCTAAAATTAAAAAATTCATGATGTACCTTGCTTGCCCTTGAGTTTCATTAATCTATTTTCACAGTACACATTTTATGCTGAATAGACTAAAATGTGTTTAAAGGACAAAGTATAAATGTTTATATTTGTTAGCATTTGTACATATAATACAGATATTTATATATCCCTTAAACAGATTTTATTTTGCCATATGTGTCACATAACACACCTTCTTACATTATATAAGTGAGATCCTTAGTTTTATGCCAAGAAATATTTTGGGAGTATTCCACACTAATAAATGCAGGATATTTTCCAGCAGATATTGTATATTACGTGCATTTCTGTATCTGTGAATTGTTCTACCTCTGTTTTTCTATCTTTATATTTGTGCATGTAGAAACATAGGTATGTATGTACCTAATTTCAACAGGATGTGCAAAAAGCAAGGGAGTAGGTCCTTTTCCTGTCATCATTAACATGGCTCAGAATGGCACACAGTTTCCTGATGTGCACTCTATGCACACTCACTCCACTCACTGAAGGTACTATTACCAGCTTTGGAGATGCCTGAAGCTGATTTCTTTGGGCATCACTACATACTTATGTGGGTTAAGCTAACATGCCCTAAATCACTCTTTTATGTGGCCAACGGAGAGCAGATAGCCTACACTGTCACTGACTCAAGAATTTGAATATTTCCCCCTAAATCTTGGGTTACCAGAAGACAAGAAAACAATAGACAAGACAGTTTTTTTCAAAGGTAATCAGCAAAATGGAAAAAATGGCAAGCAAAAAACTGAGAATCAAGAAGGTTTCTCCTGGAAAGAGAACATGAAGGAAACGGCAGCAGAGAGGAGAGCTGGCAGGGAACCTGATCCCCTGACTACCTCCAGCATAAATGCAAGGAGAACTGGTCTTCACATCTCGAAGATAACAATTTCTGATATCTTATATTAGTGATGCAATGAACTATCCTTCTAACATATCCACCAAAGGAAAAAGTAAAATTACAAAAATAACAAAATAAATGCCTGTAAACATCCTCAGTCCCAGTGAAGGGAAAATACACCTAAACCTCTAAAACTTAACTTCTATTTGAGCAGTCCTACACCAGACAGAAGCATTTACAGTTTGTAGAGAAGTGTCATTTCAAGGACAGAAAGTGTTTATTTTATTAAAATAAAACAAACATAGTCTAAGTATTTACAATATTATGCTTTCATGACTAATGCTGAAAGCATGGCTAACTGTAATACGTACTCAAAAAAAGGATTAATTCAAACTTAAAAGACATTTAGGAAATATTATTTAGATCAAAATTAAGACTTAAAGAATAAATCATCATTAAAGTGACAACAAATTGTATGATATAGTGAGGTAATTCTCCAGTGATTTTAACATGTCCAATAATACACTGCAACTAAAAATAAGACTCAATTATGAGAAGAACTGCTATTTGTAGGGAAACTTTGAGCCTATTTGAAGATGCTTTAGTACAATTTTTAGAAAAAATTAAAGATGACAGAGTCATAAAATACATAAGCTCTGGCAATTTGTTGGAAGAGCCACAATTTTTTATAATTGTCAAATCTTTATTTATATTTCTGGCAATACCATCAATCATAAAGATTCAGTTTGGTATATTTACACATGAATAGGACCTGTTATCACAATTATTTTCCATTTTCTGCTAGCTGTTAAAAATTAATTTTGGATAAAGGTTGTAAGAAACATGTATAACAGTACATAAACCAAGATGAAATCTAATTTTGATGCATTTAAGGTGTTGCAGGAAGTCACATAAGTCTCTGCCTAACAGGACGTCATTCCTTAACTAGGAATAAGATTTTTTCTATTTCTCAAAAATAAAAACCTAATTTTATATTTGAAAAACATAGATAAAAACTAAAACTGGAACCAACATATCCCTGAAAACATAATTCTAGGGTAAAAAGGAACTGAACTAGATTCTGTATTGTTGGAAAAATATGGTAGTAGAAGTATTTAATTTGGGGAAAAAAAGCCAATGTGCTGGATTAAATTTTTTTTATGGATAAATATGGGAGATGCCAAGGACATCATGTTAATTAAACTTCACAGAATAATAATCCATGGCTTCATGTTGGTGAACACTCTTGTTATGATACATGAGGTATCCATCTGCAAGAGGATGTGAAACTTTTCTTAATATCAACTAAAGAGCTGCTGATACTTTGGTTTCAAAGGTCTGAATCTTATCAAAAAGCATACTAGAAGGTTGTGATAACAGATGAAATTTAAGCTTTATGATGATGTGTCTCAGGGAACAAGAACAACAGCACAAATTTGTGCACATTAAGAAGTATTACTGTTCTCTATCTTTCATACCCTTGTATCTTGTAAATTCTTGATAGTGCTAAAAGAGTTCAGAAAGAGGTCTTGAGGGTATGAAGAAGCATAACTAGATTTCTCACTTACGTGAATCTAATATAAATTTAAAACATCTCAGTTTCAAAGTTCAAAAAATAAATGAGGCTATTTCAAGAAATCTAAACAAAAAGCAGCAAAGAGGTAAAATGCATATCTTTTACTCTCTCCCAGGCACTATATTCTGCTGATATATTATGAGAAATTTATTTTGTCTTCAGATAAAGTTGTAAAGTCAACTAATTGTCACATCACTTTTTTATTCTTACACATCTGAATAAAAGTTTGAGAAGAATGACTGAAGAGTAGCATTTCTCACACAGGAAAGTAGAAGAAATATAGGCCTTCCTCCCCTGATTTCATTGCTAAAATTTGGAAGACGTAAAGCAGAACAATGGACTGTCATTTTTACAAAAATCATTGTTCAAAGATAGATTGGTCTAGTCAGTCTAAGCAAATTACAAGAAACTTGATAGTGTTAAAATGACAAGAGAAATTACTTCTGAAGATCTCAAAGTGGGTGATCAGGCTAACTATACTTATCACAGTTCTTTCTTGAACTATCTGACTGACAAATTAGTTTTGGCTTCATATAGAGCATTTCAAATATGATGATGTTTCTCAGTGGTTTGAAAGCTTTATTTTTGTATGAGTGCTTTGTAAACACTGATGTAAGCCGCACAATCCCAGTATTTCGGGTTCCCCTCTCTGCACTACATGAAAAAATAGTGTTCTGCTGGAGTGGGTTTTCCAGTTAATTTTACTCTGAAAGTAGTCTTGCTTTGACTTGGCAGTCACAACCAAACACAATAAATGAGGAAGTTCAGAGGGGTTGTTTCAGAATTGCACTACTGCTCTAAACCAAAATGCTAATGAAGATTGATCTTGTGTCAAGTATAAATGTGGGGAAAACTAGAACAAGTGCTAGACAAACATCCTCATCAACATGACTTTTCCCTGCATTTCTTGTAGGGCTGTCCCTAGAGAAACTGTGGACTCTGATCATCTTCTAAGAGCATGGAACTTCCATGCTGTATTCAAGTAGTAGCAACAGATACTGTCTCAAACTCATGAAACTTGGAGAGCACAAACAAAGAATATTCAAAATCAGGAGACCTTAATGTCTTATCAGATACCATAGAACTAGATCATTTAAGTTCAGAATGAGATGAATGCAAAGGGACATAAATGATCTCAAATATATTAAAGAAGAAATAAGTGATTACCCAGATAGGAAAGTTGCAAAATTGAGACCAAAAAATGCAGTAACTTTAAAAAAAACTATCTTATCCACACAATGAGATGTATTTCCTATTCTTCCTATTCTTTTGCTACTATTCAGTTTTATATCAGCAGCATATTTATTTATGAATTTGCATTATGAGTAGCATACATATGAAGAAAAATTACTGTTTCTCTTTCTCTACCTTTTTTCTTTCCACTTTCTGATAACAGAGCAAGACATCTACCAGGATAGTAATTTTAAAAAATAGCAGGTCTTTTTTAAAAAAAAACAGAAGCACAGATCTATAAACCTAGCACTTATAGAACTACACACAGGGGTTTTTTTTAGTGATTGAGTATGAAAAAGGCCCACTTCTGTATGCTTTATATCATTTCTGAAAAATATGTATTTAGCTGAATATGAGACACTTTCCTTTCCCTGAAAAACATGAGGTAGTTATCTAAGGAAGTACAGACCTACCACTCCTTGACAGTAAAGCACAAGCAGATATATATATATATGTACTTATTAAAAATTAGGAGAAATCTCATAAATAATAAAGACAGTGTGGCTTTTTGAATGTCATTCCCATAGTTCCATCAGAGAAATTATATCTTGAAAATTCATACATTGGCTATTTAAATGTTTGAGGTTACTTTACTTCAGTTTCTCTCTGAAAACTTTCTCTTCTGCTCCTCTGCCCAATAGTTAAGTATATGTGGGGAGACAGTGGTTGGAAATGGAAAATTGGTGAGAAGAAAGAGAATTAAGCTGGTTTTAGAATTTTTTGTGCTGAAATAGATACCCTGCATCTGGGAGAAGCTAAAAATACTCACTGTGGAAAATTTCACATATGTGTGTTTGCTTTTGGGTTTTTTTCTGTCTGCTGAAAATAAATGGAAGTCTCTCAAATCAGATAGCAGGATGCTGTTAGAGACTTACAAGCATTTTCCCATAGACTTGGCCCTCCTTGTAAGGAAGGAAAAGAGATGAGAAGTTTGGAGATTGTAAAACACAGACTTGTGAAGGATTGTGCTTGTGTCAGACCTTTATTTTAACGTGAGGTTGGGCAGAGTGCTCGCACTTTTGGCCCTTGCTAAGTTTGAGTTAACTTAGCAGTTCATGTGTCCCCATTCTGCCAGTGTAGTGATGGAATAAACCTACTTTTTACACTTCAGGTGTGGATTTTGCCTTTCTTTGTTACCTGCAGATATTTGGATCACACAGTATATTTTATATTTTTTACAAAGATTGTGGCTTGTTAGAACTGGATTACACAATAATCAGCATTCCACTTTATGTATATTTGAAAAATATTTTGTAATGAAAAATGTTTTCAACATGTGAAATAATACACAGGTGATTGCCTAATGAGTTTTAGAAGACAACAGTATCAGGCACGGTGTTATGTATTTCCTAATCAGAAACAGAAAGAAGAACATGGCTTTTTATCACTGTCTCCACTGTCCCTTATTATTTCTAATGATCCCCTCTTTTGTTATGACATCTAACAGAAAATGTAATTTAAAAATGTCACATTGATCAAAGATGGATCCACAGGTGTCTTACTTCACCACCAATAGGTGTATAAATCTATTTTTACATGGAACAAAATGTTTGCAAAATCTTGGTGTTCTGAAGGAACAATAGTAGTTCAAAGCTCTGTGCTTTCTGAGTCATCTCTGAGAATCTTTAAAAAGTCTTATAATTGTAATTTCAGTTAATGGCTTCTTGAAAAACTCTTTTTGTATTACTTAAATTAAATAATAACAATATTCCTAGTTTAAATGTTAGAAAATGAGTTGCCCATACTGTGGTAAAATTTGAACCAAAATATTATTTTTCTGAATCTAAAAAAAAATTTCTTTGTTGCCTAGCTGAAAAATGCAGGGAATTTTTATAATAGAGGGATCATATGCAGGTATTTGTTTTACCTGTCTATTTACAGTACTATCTTTTCTGTTCAGATTTCCAATGGACAAAGAAAGATGTAATTTTAAAAATTCTACTGAGCAAATAATTTTAGCCAGTTGCATGAGGGAGGGGGAGTGAAAAATGTCAATAACAATAATACTTGTGTAGATACCAAGAAAGATTGTAAATTAAGTAAAAAATGTTCATCTTTAAATATATCTATTTAGAGACAGTACAAACATTCTGATTCTAAGTATTTTACTTTTTCCATTAATAAACTAGACGTCTGTCCTTATATTTGGAATCATTTTTCATTTTAAAATTATTTTAATATCTAAAGCACATTAGTTATATTTAGATCAAAAATAAACAAAAATATAATATTTTTTCTGTTCTCCAAAACTGCCAGCAAATTGATAGATGGAAGCAGAACTAGCCACAGAAATTCAAGAAAAACTACTACAGAACAGGTGCTTTGAAATAATTTTATGAGATACTCACTTTTTTGAGAATGACTTTTGCCTAAGGAAATGTCTGCTTTTCATCCTGGGGTTAACTACGACTTTAAACAGACTCTTGTGCTTAATGTTGCTCATTAATTAACTCCAGGCATACCCTGTGGGAATATTAGGTACCTAGACTCTCATTAGTCAACAGAGTGAGGGTAGAGTATTTGGTCTTCAAACTGTTTTGCAAAGGAGGCTACTTCTCTTCCCAGAGCAAGATTATTGCCTGCCTACAAAGAACATCTGCTTTCTAACAGAGTATACAGTTCCCTAATGTCAAACTTTTGAAACCTAAAATAGAATATGGCTTCCTTTATACTGCTGAAAATTGAGAAAATTTAACATTTTCATATTGAATTGCCTGTACTTTTCAGAAACATCAAAAATCTTTTCCCACTCATCAAATTTATTCTGCAATATTAGTGTATACAGAAAAGATTTATGAACATCCAATCCCAGTCAAATATACTTGTAGGGTTTCAGCCCAGCTGATGGAATATACAGATTTGTCTATATTGCAGACAATTTTTCAAAATCCTCAAAAATTATCTAAACAAGAATTACAGGTATTAACAAAAAATATGTGCAGATAATTCAGAGATGACGGCTGTATTTCTGTACATCACTAGCACATTTTCTTATAAACCGTTAATGTTCTAAATTAATTAAAGACTCATTTTGTTAGTTTTATTTCTGTAGAAGAAGCTTTTTGTATTCTGTATTCAAATCCCAGATGGAACGGAAGAAATTCTTAAATCTCAAAGCTTACTGGACATGAAGAGAAAATAGCACATCTCACACAACCAACTAGAATGATGTGGATGTATTTATGCAAGTAGACACAGATGATTAAATATATTTATCTATCTAGACATCAGCTTCATCTCACATACTTCCAACATTTTAATTGGAATCAAGACACATGAGACTGTGCCTTATTGATTCATTAACAATTGCATCAAGAGTTCTGTCAAGCATAAGGCTAAAGTTGGCATACTTCTAGCCTCCTGAGAGATTTATTTTTCAATCACTTCTAAAAAACTCAGTGTAGGTCATTATTACAATATGGCATAGAATTATTGCACACATCTTAGAGAAATAACACATAGCAACAACTTTGGAAAGTCTTCCAATCATTGAAAACAATCCTCAGGTGGAAGATGGCAAATGATAGAAAAAGTCAGGTGACCGGACACTCAGAGACACAGAGCTGGCAGCCCCCAGGTTTTAACAGGCTTAGATTGTGAGGGTTAAAAACCACATGGCCTTCTCTAAAGCTCTGCCTGGGATTTTGTAAAGATCTATCACTAACTAACTGTGGACTTTTGGACTCTGCCATTATTTCTGTTTTCCCCTGCTGTCTAATATGTTTATGTCTCCCTGTGTTCTCATTTAACACTCCCCTATTTACTTATTACTCCCTTTTGCATTAAAAAAGCTCATCAGTATCAGACAACCTCAATGAAGCACCTATAACATTATTTTACAGCCTTTTTTACTGAATTCCAGATTACCCATCTGCCCTTTTGACTTCCACCTATTAAAAAAAAGCTCAACACAAAGCCACAAAAGGAAAATAATTTTTTGTTCAGCGGAGGAGACAATTGCTTCTGTCTCTTCATGAAAAACTTATGACCCCATGACCATCCACCCAGTTATTGTTCCTGTTTTACTACCTCTCCACAGTTCATTATTGCTTTCTCAATACTCATACCCAACAGACATATAGTCTGTTAGGCTTTCAATCTGTTATGCAAACACTGACATTTATCATTGGCTAACTTACTTGAAAAACAAAGAAAGCACCATTTTTCTCTATTTCTATAGATACTTTCTTATATCCCGTTAACAAGCTAATTCCTTCTGGATGCCTAAGGATCAGACTTAACAATTTCAGTTTTCTGCCTAGAGTTCCTTTGTGCCTTTTCCCTTCACATGTGTCAACCATCGGCTCACTTAACGAACCCCTTCTTTACCTTATGTCATCCAGACTTTGTATCGCCTTTCTGAATCCAAGACTTCTGCTTGAAATTTCCTTCACTTTTTGAAATATTTTTATCTAATACTTTCTCAAATTACCTTACCCTTAATTTTTTTCTTTCCAACAGGAAGGATGTTTAGAGAATACCACATATAATCTATGAATTAATGCAACAAAATACACTTTGCAGAAGAGGTATTTTGATTTAGTTATCTTTCAGTAGACTATTGTCTGTTTTATTAATGCTGTCTTTTTTACTCTACTGATTTTACAGGAAAGCCATTTCCCTCATTGATTTGACAAATCAGTCTTGAAACAATGTTTTTAATTACTCTGTTTGAAAGAAAAAAACCTAAAGTGTCTTTATGCAATAACACAGTAGAAGCAACACGTTGAACGATAGTAAAAAAAAAAGTAAAATCACTGAAACACTGTTTGTATAAGGAGGTAACTGTATAGCTAATATGAAAGTAATTTTGTATTAGGAATTGCAAAATTAGGAATGCCCTGAGTAAGGCATTCTGAAATTCATATCTTAAGTTAGTGTAGAATGATTTCTCTTGTTGACATGCCCCAGTTTCATATCTTTGCTTAGGAAGAGCTCCAGGGCTTGCTTTGTTTTACTTCTTTTTAACATCAACAGCTACCATAAGAATGATAGTTCAGCTAACCATGTTCACTCATTTCTAGGTCTGGGAGAAGGAAAGGATATTTATGCATCTGGATCCTTTCTGTTATTTCTTCCAATCTTGGTTTTATTCATCCCATCAGACCTCTGTTAATCAAACACAACATCCATCTGGGTAGCATACTGAAATTCTCTTTCTATGGCACCTCACATATAAAAAAGTAGGATACCATGGGTACAGCTTACTTGTTGCAGAGTAAGAATGGCAGCCAACCTTTATTCACTTAGCTCATGTGAAGTGAAAGTCAGAAATAATCCTAAATCCTGCAGCTAACTGTAGTTTTAGAGTTTTACTTCTCAAATTCCTTAGCTGAAAAGATATAATAAATAATATTTTCCTCCTTAACATTAAAATTTTATGAACACAAAAAGATTATAAAACATTTGTTAACAAAAAATTGACGGAGTCAAATGTAATATTTTTGATACTGTTTTATAGATATTCATGTTGGGCTGGACATATGACATCCAGAGAAGTTTTTATTTTATCAGTAATAACATATGGATTTCAGACCAGGCGAGCATTTATAATGTTGCTAGATACGTCCATACAGTCAAGGATATTGCACTCAGTGTCTCATGGATCAGATGTCATAGTCACACATGGTTGAGAACACAAGTGTTCCTATAAAATTGGAGCTTAAGAAAAAAAAAAAAACAAGCATGGAGTTTAAGAAAAAAAATGGTTTTTATTTATTATTTTTTGAGGCAAAGGAGTAAAACTAAGGAAACACTCTGATCATTCTTATGTGCACAAATATTCCTGAGCATGCACAATTAAATATTCTTATCAATAAAACATGTTACTCAAGTCACTGAATATACTACATTCAGCAGTACTGCAGTCAATAATCATAGATATGATTCACAGTTATTGCCTAAAATTTTGACAAAATTGTGAACTAGAGACATCAAGACAAAATTAATGTGCTGTTTTGCTAATATTACTTATTTCTCTACTAAAATTATGCCAACCATTACTTGATCAACTACTCTAGCTTTCTAAACTGTGTTGCACACTTTATTATAAATAGTATAGATTTTTTATATAGCTCTTTAAATTTTCTGTAATCCCATTTCCAAATGAAAACTGCAAATCTCTCTCTGCTTTGAAACTTGAATATGCTTTCAAATCAAAGTCAGAAGTCATAGTAATGCAAAACTCAGATTTGACATTTTCACACTACAAAATGTGTACTTGTTAAAGCTTTCCTTGCCCTGTCATAGGTCAATACCAAGGAACTTCTAAAGACTATCAATTTTAATGTCAAGAAATGGTCTCTTAATATTCAGGAAAATATAAAGTTATAGAACCAAAATTCCATATTTTATTTGCATATTCAATCAGGAATTTGAGTCATAATCTTCTTAAGAACAACAGTTACTATGTAATCTGATTAGCTTCTGTTTGTTTGTTGGGGTTTTTTAAAGTTTTCATTTTTAGGATTTGGAAGAATACTCTGATCTTTATTTCCAAATAATCCATGAAAAAACAATCACAGCAATGAAAGATGCAGTAAAAATCCATTTGGCTAATCCTTCTACAATCCTGGCATTGTTAATAAAATCCATCAGTTGCTTGTCTAAGATACCAACTGGGTAATAATAATAAAAGTTCAGCATTTGGTCTGAGTGCTGTATTACCACATCAGCATAATGATTCTTGCTAGTCATGACAGAAAATATGAATCACTAGAATAAAGGAATAAGCATAGTATTTATAAGTAAGATGAGGTTACTTCAAAGAATGGAACTTACAGTTTCCATTTCACCTGTTGTGACACTTCACATAACACTTTGAAGAGATAAGGAAAAATTACTCATTTTCACACATATGCCAGTAGAATTTAAATGGTTAGCATTGAAATTTTTCTTCAGATTTTCTCTTTTGTCAGAATTATATTCAATAGGGATAAAAGGGTCAGGTTAAATTAGAATAAACTGTTTTTTCCCTCCCCATCCAAGAAGGTCTAAGTCTTAATATTTCTCTATATCCTTTGATATATATCCTATTTAGAAGGACTGCTTCTTAAGAATCTGATGCACTAAGGGTTTGTAAGGTAGATATAAGTGGTGAAAGCAGAAGAAACACCTCAAAATATAAGCATTTATGTAAGGATTTTATTAAATCTTATAAATATGAGAGTTACTGTACTCTACATCACCTCAGAAACCTTATCAATGGTTTGGAGTTTTTTCTGGAGAGGAAAAAAATGTTTTAAGATGACTGTGGCATAGTTGGTAATATCTGTACTGAGGTTGCAGCACAGTTTTGAGGCAGAAATGTCAATGGGCTTTATGCAGATATGCAGATATGTATGTGCATGTATACATACCTATAGATATCTTGGTATATGTACACATGTTTCAATATAGAAATATAGAGACATGTATAGGGTTTTGTTTTTGTTTTAGGGATTTTGAAGTCTTCAGATGTTTTCATGTGTGGCAGTTCGGTTTGGGTTTTTTTGGGGGGATGGGGGGAATTTGTGGGGTTTTTATATTGTTAATTGGCTTCTTTTTCAAATAAGTGAAATTGTGTACATAGTGATCCAGAGCTGCATTTAGTGACTTTAATGAGGTTGTCAGATTTACTGGGTGATACAATTAAAAAAAGGACCTTAAGAATTTTTTCTGAAATGCAAGAGAGGCTGCTATGATAAGACAGTCACAGTCAGGACAATGTGACTGTTATAAAGAAAATTGATAATAAAGGCTTGGTCTTAACTTTCTGTTCTCACAGCTTACTAAATGGATACCAATAAGAATAGGGACCAATGAAGTGGGAGGCAATACTCCAATGTTAATGATGCCATAATTTGCAAATACAGGATAGAGGATTTATGCTGGTTCTATTTTGCTTGTAAGTGCATCTGATTGACCCCAAAATATATGGTTATCAGATACCTAATGGTCACCAGAGACTTGACAACCTAAATTGCTTAGTTCTAATGAAGATAAATAGCATTCTAGACACAAATACATACTACATACTGAAGGGAAAATGACACAGATGTTGTTGCTAGGCAACTCATCAACTTATCTCCCCATGTAAAACATACATTTCCTATGATTTTACTGTATATGTAGCCAGAAAAAGATGGGGATGGAGGGCAGGGGATACACTAGTATCCTCTTTCACTGAATTACTACTGCACAGTCAAATATCAGAAGAAAAAATATATTCACTAGTTTTACTGTGTTCTTAAATATAAGACATTAATTCCTTTTTATGGCTTTTGTATATAAAACAGGATAAGAAAGCACAGTCACTGCTTATTAGTTTTAAAAAGTTATATTGTACATTTTTAATTGAATAATGATGCTCTCTTTAACAATTTTTGTTGGTAGCAATTTACTTGATACAGCGCCAATGATTTTCTGTAGTTGGATGAAATTGCAATTTGTCTCAGTTCAAACAGTAAGAATAAAGGATTCAGCTTTATCACCATTTATTCTGTATGCAGCCAATTTATGACAGATTTTTGTATTCTGTTTTACCCTCTTTCTCCTCTTATAGAAGAGGTCTTTGATTGTTCTTGTTACACAGAGGTTTTCTAAGTGCTATACAAGTACTGCATAAGCTTCATAATTGAGATTTGTTTCCAAAAAAGCAAAATTGAATTACCATTAGGAGAAGTGTCCAGAGCTAAATTATATTCTAGTAAAGCTCAGAAACCTATCCCATGACAATCATTTCTCTAAGAACCTGCTCTCTAAGATTTTCTCTGTGGCCGATTAATGCAGAAGTAGAATGAAGATTGTTTACAGTAAAAGAAAATGTCATTTTGCAATTCATTCCACTTTGATTCTTTGTTTTAGAAACCACTTTAATGTACTTTGCTCCTGCATTCTCACATAGCTACTTGGTGACAAGAATAAAGCTATAGAAAGATATCAGCACGCTTACTATAGTGTAACAAATACAGTGAATTTAAAATTAGTTCAGCAGTGTACTTGATACAAAGCTGCATGTTCTTTGATACTGGCCCTGACTGTCTTCTAGAGAGTCTTCTATGGCAGCTACAATAAATATTCAACATTTTTAAGATGCAGGAGGAATGTTTCTTATTTTTACATAAACCAGACTCAGACTCGGTTTTCCTCACAGCTAATGCTGGGATAGGTAATTGGGAAAATCCTAATTTAGTAGCCTCCAGATCAAGCAATGATACCACCCACATGCAGTTATATTTTCAAGAATCTTAAACCTAAAACTGAGATCAAGCATTCAAAGAATTATTATTTTTTGATTCATTTTTACATTCATTGTTTGTCATCATTTAGGTGACTGAACAATTAAAATTTTATAATCACTTTAAAAATAAAATACTGATCAAAGTTTGATTTAATGCCGTATCCAACACTGAACAGGAGAATATGTAGAACCTGCTGTAACTTAAGTCTCAAGGCTATACATTGTGATATGGCTCTCTAAGATAACTAATTTTTTTCCACTTTTAATATGAAAAATATAACATTCTCTATGTTTTTTTCTGTGATTTTTTCCCCTCTTTTGCATCTGGCTTGGAACTGTGTTTAATAATGTAACTATAACTTATGCTACATTTTGCTGCAATGCACAATGCCCTTTATAGCATGCTTTATAGCAGTGCTGTAGTGATCAGAGAAGTAGAATAAATTATCCTTGTAGGTCCCTCCCATCTGGAACTATTCAAATAACACACATATTGCATTGAAATGCCATAAAAAAGTTTATCCACTAAAGTTTATCCACTAAAGCCATAGGTTCTGCATCAGAACTAAAGGAAAATATGGGGAAAACATGGTGTATTGCATTGACTCTTCCAAGCTGAAAGCTGTACGTATTTCTTTCGTTTCTCTGCTGCTTTCAAGTGGAGCTCTTACTGCCCTGCTTAGGAGTTACCCAGGGCTCAAAATGGAAATGATATTTTTTTTCAGTTGTCTGATTCCATTTTTCTGTAAAATATATTTCGGCTTTGGACACTAAACTCAGATTGAGTCAGGTATACAATATCTGTCACAAAGAAGATTCAGAGGGTCAATTTTTTTCTTAGTTAGTGCATTTCAGAGAGTTAAGGCAATGGAGGTGGAGTTGGTTCCCCCTATGCCAGTGAAGGCAGGAAATCTATGCCCCTTTACTTTGGTGGAACAGGGCCTTTGTGAAGGCATGAGTTCTTTTGTTTTACTCAGTTTTACACAATGGAAAGAAATACATTTTGACAGGATTCTCTGCTGCCTTTTGCTGAGGACAACATGAGGAATACTTAGTGCTTTTCCAATATCTCAGTTTTCATACCAGAGAATATATCTCAATGTAGCAGAAAGGCAAGATGGGCAAAGCTGAAGAGCAAAGAGGTTAACACACTTTAATCCAGTAAAGATTACTTTCAACTGTAAAAAAAGGTCCCATCATCCTGGACTTAGTCCTAGTATGAAGTGGTCACTGGATACAATACAAACAGAGTATCCTACAAGTAATGCCTTTTCCTCAAAATATTCAGTGCTATTAATTTCTTTAAAAATTCCTTAGCTTTTGATTTTATCCTTATAACATATGCTGATGAAATTTGTTGAAAATTTTGCATAGTGCAGTACAGGCTTCATCATATGATAAACTTTTATTTCTAATATGCATTTATAATCAATGAGATTATTTAAAGTTAAAATTCACAATTATTACTGGAACCACTAGGTTCCAGTACTGGGTACCACTAAGATTAAAGATCGGGAGTTTTGAATTATGTTGTATTACAAGTAATTCAAGAATTTACCAATGGCTCTATCTGCTTTCTTTTGCTGGCTAACTTAACAATAAAACAGGAATTAAGAAGAAATACTTAGAAGTGAAGTGATTAGAGTGTCTTTTAAATATTTTCATGCTTAATTAAATATATCAAGAATGTTCAGATATTAAAGGAATAGTCACATATATTTCTGCTTTATAATATTGACATGAACTACGGCACACCAATACAATGGAATTTATACACTGAAGAATGGCACAGAAGAAAGAATGCAGAAAACCTGAAACTTCTGTATCTTTGAATTTAGAGCTAGGCTTTGTGGTTTTAGGTGGATTTCAGCTGTACCTTCAGAAAAAGCTTATTCTTTCTGTAGTAGGAGATAGCAAGAGTAATTATACAGGAGTAAGATATTTTTAACATTTTTATTGCTGAGGCAAGTAGGTGACATAGTTATGTTAAACAATGTAACAGTACTGTGGAGAAAAGACTTTGTGAAAAACTGCTTCATTTCTGTGCCCACGTATGATAATGGCCCTCTGGAGGCTGCAGCCTTACAGGCAACAAAAGATTTGGCACATATAAATTCATAACAAGGTAGATATATAGTCAAAAGTACAACTTTAATAAAATATTTCCCATATGAAAGACTTTCATAAAACCTAGGTTTAATTTATTGTATTGGTATTGTGGTGAAGCAATGTAATTCATAACTAAATATTTTTTTAAAATATTTTTTTCTTTTGTCTTCTGCCTAACATGTAATTTGCTAAAAGTTATCTTATAAAGTAGCTATAAATATTCCAAAATAAAAAATAGATCATCAGTATGTTAAGTATATTATTACCATTGCACTATTATTTAATTCTTTAATTTTTAAAAATTTAAAATATCAGGTATTTTCAGAAATGGTAAAGAAAATAATATGGTGGTATCATAAAGAGGCTTGGACTGTTAGGCATATTTTTATAATAATTTTTAATAAAACAGTCTTTAGAACATCTGTAAGGTCTTAACAGATATTTAGCCACTGAAGGTTTTAACAATTTTCTTGTAGAAAGTTGAAATGGAAAGTTTATATTATACCCTATACTCATTCCCTTTTCTGTAAACATATCCTCTCACCCCCATGCATTGAAATCACACATTTTTCTCTTTAAGTCTTCCAAGAACTATTTCTAGGAGGAAAAAATTAAAGTGAAAAAATCTCTTGAACTGTATTTTAAGAGGGATCAGTGTTTCTGACACGGGAAAACATGTTTTCTAAATATGCTGCTTTAATGCTCCAAAACCAGTTCAACTGGAACTACAAGAAAATAAAATGCCTTGTAGCACAGTTTCACATTGGCAATTGCAATTGCCTAATTGTTGACAAAAAAATTATTTTTAGAGGCAGGCACATGAACCAATTAGGACACAAAAGAAGATAAGCCATTCCATGAATTTTACTGAAAAGAGAATTCAGATCAACAAGTATGACAATAATTTGCTATTCAGTTACAACCAAAGATATGTAGATGCTGATGTCATTAACACTGCAGTGTGCAGTGTATCCTAAATTATTCAGCAAGTTTGAAGAATGATTTTGAGTCTGGGGGGAAAGCCTTGGTCTCACACTATGTATCCTAAGTTCAAATATTTGAAACTACCTTCCTTTTATTAGACTTTGCTTGCTTGTATGTTTGTTTGTTTTAATTGGAAGAGAAGGCTTAATCTCAAGTAATTCATAAAACTTCTACTTGAAAAAAATGTGACGTTCCTTCTCTATTGGTATGCTGTTTCTTAATGGGGGCTATGTAGCCTTAAATATTATATGAACTGTCCCATTGGAGGATTCAAAAACATCACTTTGAGCACAAGACCCAGTCTTCAACAATTACAAGGGAATAAAACATATGGAGGGTCTTCAGCTGGATTCTTTGTGGGAAAATCTATATTGCCAAGGGGATGCTTGTAACTTGATGATCATAGACTAAAATAAGCAAGCTAAATATCCTTTTAGTTTACTCAATATTTCTTCTGCTTGTGTTAATAGAATTTGTCTTCCCTTCATCAAAGCTTATGTGCCAGAAATCCTTCACTGAGGCATGCTTTACAGATAAATTCTACAGCTTATATCTGTATAATGTTAAAACAATCTATTTGGAGTCTGTTGTTGAATCCCGTCATGTAATTGTCCACATTTTCCTTAAAATTGCTCCAGGGTTAAGGTTCCCTGCTTTGTTGAGGGTGTAGAAATCTGTGTTGTCAGAGAGATTTCCAGTAAGCAAACTTAGACGTATTAGAACTCTTCCAGCTGCCCAGTAATCACAGATCCTTGAGCATAGAAAAACCCAAGAATTTTCTTTTCCTCCATTGTGACCACTGAACATAATGTCTTCCTGATGCAATTGGCTGGACTAGGCATGATTTCTGCTGCTGAAACTCCAACCTTTTTCACTGCAGGTTCATTCCTAGTTAAAGAATTATGAGAATGAATTTTGTCGGTCACTAAGAGATCCTATATATACAATTAATGAACAGGCCAGTAATTAATATTTAAACTTTCAGCCATAGGAGATATTGCAGAGTCAAGAATAATCTGAAACATATAGCTTATGTGTTTGCAATAACTATGTAAAACTAATTACAATATTTCAGATATTCTTACAGAATCTATTCCAGCTTTAATAAACCTTAAATTTGTTTTGCTCCATGATTTTAATGCTTGAATTTAAAGTATTGCTTGATGGCAAAACACTATGCAAATACCATTGTGCAATATACATTACAGCTTTGTTTGTCTAAAGTTGACATCACTACATCTTTCAAACGGCAATTCATCATACTGACATTTCATAAGACATTAACAATTCAAAAACTACTGTATGGCTCACAAGTGAAATGCATGCTCGACTGATGGCTTTGTAAGAGATGCAAAGGCCTATTCTTCACTGTGATGATAACAAGAAATAGAAAAAGGTTGTGTCATCAGTAACTAATTGAATCAGCCACAAAAATTATTCTTACAGCTATTGTAAAAAATATCACCTTAAGAATTCTGTAAAATTCTGCTTGGTTTATAAATAATATTTTTTCTATTATATTCTATGTCTGTTTCTATACAACATTCCAAATATCATTTGTTTGTACTGCTTCTCTGATATTTTATTCATTTTAACCTGTATGTATTTAATTCTGTCATATTTTGTAAATACAGTATACCAAAACAAGTTAAAAGTTAACAGTTTAAACCAAAACAATTAAAAGAAAATTAAATGCTTGCACTAGAGGCAAAATTTTTAGTTGTCTTTAAATCAATATTTATGGACTTGCCTAGTGTGATACCAGTTTAGACCACATAGAGACTTTTGAGAAATAAATAAATCACATGATGATGGCTATATAAAGCTTGATTTTCAACTTATTTCTGGAGAATCTGGTTTCATTCCCTTCCCCTTTCAAACTTAGTTAAAAACCTTCTCAATCAGCTCTTCAACACACAGGCTAGAATACTTTTGTCCTTCCTAGACAGATGAAGCCCATCCAACCCTAGCAGGCCTAGTGCTGTAAAAAATTGCCCCATGATGAAAGAAACCAAAATTTCACTGGTGGCACCAGCCCTTAAGTCACTTACTGATAATGTGGGTTTGTTTTCCTGGTCCTTTCATGATTCATCCCTGCTGCCAAAGAAGCTGAGCAGAATAGCACCTGTGCTCCTGTGCCAATCAACACAGGGCCTTGAAGTCCTTTTAATAAGGGTACTCTTGTACCCTTCTTGTCAATCTCATCACGGCCAACCTGGACAACCAGCAGTGGGTAATAATCAGAGGATGAATTAGTTCAGGGAGTGTCCTGGTAAGATCTCATATCCCAAGAGGGCAAGTGCTGCTCGATCAGCTCCTTTAAATCACCTCTAAATGACCCTCTGACCATCCCCATATCACCTGAATGGCTGGCAAGAGGGTGGATACGAAATAATTTTCACAAATATATAAAAACTCTAACAGTTTCCATGGAATCAGGCCATCTTCAATGATGAAAGAAAACATTCTGAAAAATTTCTGCATTCAAGTATTGGGAAATGGCATGAAAGCTAAAGGTGATTTTTAAGAAGGAGCAACTTTAACTATTGCAAACGTTTTAATAATGAAGACCCATGACCACAACAATAGCAACAGCTGGTATACATGGCATAAAAACACTGCAGAAGTGTGGGTCTGATAACTTGGAGCAAATGAGTACTAACAAAATTTGTTAGGTAGCTTTCTTTTAAATTGTCACATGTTCTTAAAAAAATTATGATTTGGATTTCCATGGTTATTGTCTATCATTGACAAGTATAAAGGGACAATATAAAATATATTGCATATGTAAAATCAGAGTTGATCCTATCAACATAAAGAACATTTAATTTAATTAATGTGTTCAAAGAACATCCTTATTAACAGGCCAAAAATACACAATTGCATATATTGCTCTTTCCATTGTTTTTCTAGTTATTCAATGGAAAGGAAGATATTAATAGTGCATGATTGTGAATTGTTCAATGCAATAATGACATCTGCTAAGAATCCAGTTGCAGTATCTCAGTACTTAAGGATTCCTGAACAATCTCTTTGCTAGTTTTGTTACTAACTAAAGCTCATTCTGTACTAAAGAAATTATTTATGGACCTAATTTCTAATGCATAAAGCCACATCTTTTTTCATTTACTTCAATGAGTAATAGATGTTTGCATTTTGGGCTTTGACATTGTATGGGAAGATTAGCAGAAGTGTTGACTTTCACAAATCATATCTATTAAGCTTTAACTTAATAACCAACTGTATTATGTCTACTGCAACAAGTCCATCCCGAGCTCTGTTTATGGAAAGTAATCTAGAAACTAACTTCAAAAGAAATACAATCGCGTATCACGTATCCATCTGAATTTCTAATTGTTTTCCAATGTCTTTTTTTCAAGTTTTTATTGCTTGTGCTAACTTAGGTCCAATCTGTTCTAAAGATATTATCTGTGGACCTAACTAACATTTAAGCAGTTTAAAAATTTATATTTTAAACATTGATCATTTATAACAGGGCAATTTTGAAATATTTACAAAGGCTTCTCCCACAAGCCCCACAAAAGCAGCAACAGAGATAGACAATCCCATTGTTTGTGCTTTCCCAGCATACAAAATTAATTAGGTAACTGAACACTGGTTTTCTGTGCTTTCAAAGTGTTTATGTGGTGTAGAATCTAGGAATTACCTTTCACAGAATTATAGAAACAGTTTTCAACTGAATTTGAATCTGTTTTTTAATTCATTACTTTGAAATTTAATCAGTAAACAAAGCAAATTTTTCCAATTTAAAGTTCCTATTTTTATTCTGAATTAGGAGTTTCCAATTGAATTTTGTATAAATTTTAAACACAATTACAGCCATGACAATTCCATTATTTAGAAAATGCATCCAGAAATGTAACATTTACTTGGATAGCTGTAGCACAGCAGAGAATTCAAGAGAATCTCAGGATATGCTGAGTTGGATGGGACCCACAAGGACTCCAGGCAGTCCAAGAGCAAGTTCCATTGCCTAACAAGCCTCTGGTGAAAAGCCTTTTTCTAATATCCAACATAAACCTCCCATGACATAACTTCAGGCAGATTGATTGAGACTACTTTCAGTAAACCTGTTCTTGGAAATTACAAAATATCATCCAAGTTAGATTGAAAATAGAAACAAAAACACTGCCTCAATTACTTTAGTAGAATTAAGTGCTTCTCTAATCTGATACTCTTCTCTAGTCTGACGTTCTTATCGACTCATATTCTAGCCTATATTAATTTTCTTCTGCATTGTTAATGCTTCATCTAGGTTTATTATATTTTAAATAAATCTTCAGACAAAGACAGAAAAAAAATATGAAACCACAGCCAAAACTGGATATTTAGTGTAGTTTTTCCCCTGTTCTTATATCAGTTACCAAACCTGAATTCAGGACATAGAGAGAATTCTGAGGAAGAATATCATGTTGACAGCAGAATCTGGAAAATCAATCACTTCTAAGTTTCCTGAACTTTATTGCATTGCTAGGATTTTTTTTAAAGCTTGATTTTTTCTCAAAAGCTCCAGCATAGCAGCCTGAAATAAGTTTTGAAGAAAATTTAGCTCTGTAACACTGCAGCTTAAGTATCATCAAAATCACTGACAGTTTCAAATAATTTTCTCCAGATAGTTTTCTTGGAATCAATTTCATTTTTCCAAGGGGCTACAAGCGCAATAATTATTGAACTGAAAAATGAGGAGGAAAATGTGAGATCAGTCAGGAGAATGTATGTTAAAGATATGAAACACTCATATTTCCTATGGTGGAAGAGAAAACTTAAGCCAGGTTTTTCCCCATGCTAGATGCCTAAGTTTTAAGGAAGGTGACAAAGGCAATGATTGCAGTTCTAGTCATTCTTCTATTTTTCATTTCCTCTATTGTTTTACTTTGGATATTCCACTAAACCTACAGGAAAACAGGGGAAAAAATAAACCTAGATATATTTATTTGACTCTCTTTTAATCAAAAGCAAAATCTTCCACTCTTTTTTTTGTATGCAAACTCAAGAGAGGATTTAAAAATAATATAGAAAAATGTAAAAGTTCAACTAAAATGAAATGCTGAAACCCATATCTTGTATTCTTTAAAAAAATTATTTCACTATTACACACATAAAAATACAAACTTATAGTCTGAGTGCATGTAGATATTTTCACACTGTTTTAAACTCAGATTCTGTAAAGTATCATATATCTTTTGCATGACACCTCTGTTTGTAAACCCTATAAAAATGTTAACTTTCGTTTCCCATCATTTACCTTGAATGAATAATTTACTAAGAAAAATTTTCTTTGGATAGATAAAATCTTTTGCTAGCGCACTTAAAGCATTATATGTCCCATATTCTATGTCTTTCATAAAAAAAAAAGAAAAAAAAGAAAAAAAAAGAACCCTTATAAAATTCCTTTTGCAAAAGCAGGGGCGTATATTATGTATTGTGACCATGAAACATCTTTACAGAAGTTATCAACAGAGGCAGCACCTTTCATGGATGTATGGCAATACAGAGGTTTTTTTCCAAAAAATTATAACTTGAAGTGAAAGCAAATAAATTACTGGTGTTTCCTAGAAATACAATATGTTTTGAGAGACCAATTAGTTTACTGTGACAAAGAATCTTCCATTACTTTGTTTAGTATGAGAACCACAGTGGTTTTGAAGATGTATTCCTATAAAATAGTTCAGATTTTTCCTCTAACCTATTTTAGGTTCATCTTGGCCAATATACTAGTAAGACTAGAAAACAGCAGACCAAAAATACCATAACTTGAGTAAACTGTCTGGATCTGACATATTTAGGACATACTGAATAAAAGTATTTGAAAATTGAATCTATACTCTGACAAGAACCATCAAAAGTCACTTTTAATATTCTTCATTTGGTTCAGATATTTTGTATTTCCTGCCCTGTAATATGCTCTTCATTTTCAGAAGAAGTTTTAAAGAAAACATATAGGAGAATAGAAAAAAATCAAATTAATATAAACTAGTACTTTTTCTTATTATGGCTAATAAGAGATACTTTCTGTGCTTAATGAATAGAATCACCTTTCACCCATAAATGCACTCACTGACTACCAATGCATCACTGATAATTTATCTATGGCACAATAACTGTGACAATCCAGTTTGCTAACTGAAGACATGAGAATTCGATGGCTACTTCTTCATCATCAAAACAGGTCTTTTTAGGTTCTCCCAACTAAAGCAGATCCATTCCAAATTTCTTTTTGCCTCTAAGTGAAGGCCCTTTATTGAAGCATTACAGTCTTCTAATACTCAAAAATGGAAGACTGACATATTTTTATTTACTTTGTAGCCTTGTTAAAGATTTTGTAAGTCTTATGGCAAGACTCCCCCTCTAAGCTTCTGAGTTTTTAATCATTAAGTTTGATTAAAAGTTGACCCCTCACACAAAGTTGACAAGACACTCACAGACCATATTTAAAAAGAATCAGAACACTCACTTTCAAAAAAGAGAAAATCAATAAAATATGTAAAAGAATCTATATGCAAATAAAAAATGTGTTACTCATTATCCTAATATAACATGAATGATTAAATTCTAAAAGGCATAAATATGTAAAAAGATATAAAAATAGAAATAAATGTGGATATTTTTCCAAACCCAGTGAAACATTAGTATTCATCTTAATTTAAAGCTGTGCTACCAGAAAGTTATTTAAAACTAAGCTGAATTTCAGCAGCAGTCCGAGAAATGGAAGGAATTAGAATGAGCTGTTAAAACTTGAAAATCAAGTATTAGATGCCAGTTTTCTCACAGACATGCAGAAGACAATGCAATAGGAACTAGGAGGCAGAGTAAAAATTTCAATTAAATATAAAAAAAGACTGGATGTGGCACTGAGTGTCATGGTTTAGTTGATGAGGAGATCTGAGATTGTAGGTTGGACTTTATGATCTCAAAGGTCTTTTCCAACCTTTCATGCTGTGATTCTGTAAAGAAAAACCTCTTTACACCATGAGTCATTAAATATGGACCGGCCTCTCCAGAGATGGAGTGAAATCTTGCCCTTAAAAAACTGAAAGTTCAGCCGAAAAAGACCAAGGGAAATCTGGCTCTAGCTCTGAATTCAGCCCTTCTTTGGGCAAAAGGTTGGCCTAGATGATCCCCCAAATACAACAGCAAGATGTATCTGCCTGCCATAGTATTTTTATGGTTCTAGACCTAAAATGGTGAGGTTAATCCTATCTCAGTAATATTTTTTATTCAAAATGTAAAGCTATTGTCTGTTTCAGAAAAGCTGATTTTAATCAAATTGCACCTAACCTAAAAGAGATCCAAACAAAGCTGTAACTCATGCATTTGTCAGACAGATTGGAAAAAAAATAACTTGTTGCAATGATTTATTGATGTTGTTTTTGGGAATAACAAAACTGGAATCAAAAAGATGGGTTCAGAAGAACAAATAAACACTATGAAAACACCAAATTCTCAGAAGGAGAAAAAAGTTTAAGATTTTATGAACTCCAAAGAGATTATATGAGGTTCAGAAACTGTAAGCCCATGTGCATTTGACTTTGATCATATACTAGATTCTGCTCAAATGTATTTGTTTGTATCTACATAAAATCATAACAAAGTGCAGTGCACATCAAACAGATTTCGACCTTCAGTTCACCTGCACCTGCTATACAACAAAGTGCTTTTTCAGCAGCTTGCAAATCCAGATTTTTTCCAAAGATTTCAACAATGCTTCATGTGCTGAAGAAAGAGACAGACAGTCATGTGTGTATAGGATGCAAAAGGCCTACAATCTTAAAAATTTGGTGTAAAAATTAGAGCCCTAAAGACTGCATTAATTATTCATTCATTTCCCCATCCAGAACCAGGCATGATCTCAGAGATGAAAAGTGTAGTACAAAATTTAGACACATCTTTCAAGTAGGAAAAATCTGCACACATGTAAGAATTTAAGGCAACTTTAAAATCACAAAATCTAGTGTGAGTCAAGGTTTTAAATGCAGTGCTGAAATAGAGATGCTAATTTCAGCTCATAAGTGACCTCTTGCTAACATACATCAAAGTTTGATTATGGCCCTGGATCACAGCACGTTGTACCTGGACACCTTATATAATCACATCACTCTTGAATTTATCAGCTCTTCCTCCCTGTCAAGTTCTAAGCAGTTCACTTTATTTTTTTTTTCAGTATTTTCTCAAAAGCATTTAGGAGAGTGGAAAGTTAAAAAATAGCTTTGATTTGTCACTTCTCTTTTAGTGAACAATGAAGCAAATTGAACTATTTTCCCAGGGATTTGTGTTTCTACCTACGACACATCTGCTTTGTGGCGTCTTCAGTTTACCACTTTGCTTCTTGCCTACCTTGTGTGTAATTCTGGTTCTTTCTATGCCCTTTTCCCACCTATCACCTTGGCAGGAGTGAACAGGAATTGCCAGGGTTCAAGTCAACCAAAGTCATCCTAGAATTCAGAAAGAATAAATAATTCCTGAGCTTCTGAAGAAGCTTTTCTTTCAATATGGTATATATTTTTCTTTCTACTTATTTGTGAATTTTAAAAACTCAGAACCATATATTTGTTTTGAGCTCTGTAGTTCTGTGTCAAATTTAGTTTAAACTGACCAGCAGGTAAAGGGTTATTAGAGAAAAGGGAAAGACAGATGGATAAGTGGTTGCACAAACTCTTCTTAATGAAATTGGACTAAAAAGAAGAAAAGATAAAAAAACCTCTACATTTTGTGGACATTCAAAATTATATCTTCAGCACTCAAACTCCAAGATACTTTGTAAAATGTCTTTTAAAATTATTGTTGAATAAGAAATACCCCCTTTCAAGCCATCTAAAACAGTCCCAGGGGACAGAATTCAGTTTTATGAATTTCTGTTGTCTGAGAAATTCAAGCATGGTTTGCCTGCAATTGCTCTGAGAGTAGGGTCTTTTAAAATCTTTTCAAAGTAAAAAAGGAGAAGACATGGGAAATTAATATTATCTTTAAAATATTTTTTATAAATGTGGAATTGGTTCTGACTTACAGTTTTGAGTTTTGAGGGTAAAAATTCAGTGGTTTTTCCTGCAAAGATGAACTGAAGAAAGAAAATAGGTAAAAGTAGGTAATGAACTCAATTCAAATCCAATACTAAAGATACTAAACCTGATAAATGTCAAATTTGGATGCAAAGTAAGCAATTTTCTTATGCAAAAATTCCCAGTAAAAGTTTCAAATTAACATAAATTTAAGTCATCACTTTTAGAGTCCTTTTCTTCTTGGAATCAGGCAATGTTCACTCCTAACACTGCCTTTCTCCATTTTTTGGAAGTTGATATTTGAATTAGAGTGCTTCTATAAATTCATGGAGTTTGGAGTTGTACGTACTAATCAAGGATGGATTGTCTTAAGCTCTGAAGATGAGAACATGCCGAGGACCTTCAGGCAATAATTTAATGCAACTACTATTCCCATTCCAAAATGTGATTCTGCTGAACTGAGATATTTCTCTGAAAAAAGAGAATTCTACACATCTTTGTCCAATACAGAGGAAATTCTTCAATTACTACAGATCTCCAGTTTAAGATTCATAAATGTCATGGATATACCCAGAAGCTTATTAGCAGCTGTATAGGACTAACATGAAACTAAATTCTACCAGAGATAAAGCACATTGTTGAATACATTTATTAATCTTCCATGAAGATAACTGCACTACCCAAAAGCAATAAAAAAGTTATTGAATGCTATAGTTAGTTTGACTAAAATCCTATTTAAGAAAAAGTTTTATCTTACTTGTCTGCTGTTTTTATAAATTGAATTTGAAAATGTCCTAGACAGAAGTAGAAAAATCTTCCAGACTAATTGCTGCACCTCCACTTTAAGGTCAAGCTCTGGAGAATATAGGCATCTTATTTTGTCACAATTTCTTTTCAATCATATCTAGTCAAATACAGCCATAACTTCAAAGAGAAAGAAAATGATATGTTAATTTATTCCATCACAGACATACTGGACAGAGGTTTCAGACTCTAGAGGTTCTTCCTGGTGATGAAGCTGTCAAAACCTTGCTAGAGTTTCTTCACTCCTAAAGGAATGAAGATGTCTGATAAAATCAAAACATATTTGTACTGTATAAACTTTGTTAAGGAAGAAGAAATGTTGGTGTTTTTTCAAATTTCCATCTCATCATTCTTTGTGAAGAGGTATGCAATTATTTGTTTGAATATTTATTAGGTCCCAAAATAATTGAAAGAAAGTCCAAATTGGATATGAAAAAGAAATCCAGCTTTGAAAACTTGGAAATAGCAAAGTAGGTCTGTCAATCACTGTCTTCAAGTTCGTTAAAAATACAGTACAAAAGTCAACAGTGGCTGCTTTTCATCTAAGAAAAATTTTTTTCCAGCACTTACCTGGCTCTGAACTTCTAACCAAAGAATTAACTCAGTACCAGAACTATTTCTTAGCTTTTATTTGACTTATAAAATCTGGGAAGCAGCACAATTCTGTCATAACTCCGGCTGAAGAGAAAAAAAAGAAATAAACCCCCCAAAATCCTGAATAACTACAAGACATAAAAAACCCAGATGAAAAGAACAATAACAAAACCAAAACCTGATTCTTTGGTCATGCCTCTGACAATAAGAAGACATGAACTCTCTGTTTTGCACAACAAGCTATGGTTTTGTACGTGCACACATCACACAACTACTCATTCTGTTTAGAAATTAGAATGCAACCAATATTTAGATAAATATCATAGGTTTGCTGGCATCTTTCTCAGGCTGTAAAAGGTTATTAACATTAGTAATAGTACAACATATACATGTAAAAAGTGTATGTAACAATGCAAAAACCTTTTTCTACTCTTTTGTTTTCCAATGCTGATTCTAATTTGCTTCCTTTTTTACTGTGCTGCCCCTAAACCATTGGTTAATATTCCCTATAATTACAAATACTGTGTCCTTCACTTTTTTGAATACACCAGAGGAAAACCAAAACTCTATAATCAAACATAAATATATAAGTGTATGAAGAAAATTTGCAAAGCTTAAGCAGCCTTGTTAGGCACATGTCATTAAAATGCTAATCTAAAAGAAATGGTGAAGTTAGGATTAAATGAAGTTGCTTAAAGCATGAATTATGCAGTTTGTCAAAGTCACTGTAAAGTTAAGAAATTTCACAGGAGTCGGTTTGAATTATTAATAGTATATACTTGACTTCAGCAGTTGTCCAGGGAAATAGTGGTTTTGGTCTGAATGATTCTGACTGTAATTTATGGGTTTCAGAAGCAGACTGTCCTCAGCATATTCTGAAGTTACTGACTTATATAATACATCTAGGAGGGTGTTCAAAAATCTTAAAGGCAGTGTATATGTTCTATGGCTGTTGTTGATCTACTGGAAATAGCAGGGATATTAAAAAAATATCTTCAGTAATGGCATTCAAAGTCTGTCTATTCTTTTCATTAAAAATCCATGTATGTAAATCAGAAGTTTTAGAAAGACTGATAAAAGTAAAATGTCAGGTTTGCACATTTTTTTACAGACAGTCCTTTGGAAGAATGAGGATTTCAAAGATGATAAATGATGACTATTATGAATATGGGGTTGTATGGTGAATTTCCTGACGAAAATTAATTTCCCGGATGATAGTTACTGTAAATGAGTAGCATAAACTGTGCATCTTCAGAAATATGACTTCAAGGTGTGCATGAAATTAGGAAGGAGTTTTATGCACATTTGGAGTAATAGGACAGTGCATGCTATTTATGCCTTTCTCAAGAGGCAAAGACACAATTTTAACTTACAGGAAAGTATCACAACAATAGCAAATGAAAAAAAAAAACATTGAGGACTTGAGGTTAGCCAAATTATAGTCTCACATGTAAATTATGTCACAGACAGTACCTTTCCTGGTTGAAAACTTTTATTACTTTATCATCTACACTTTCTCAATAATGTTACTATCTCAAATGAAATGCTTTGTGAAAAATGCTACATTAGTAAACTTTGTGATTAACACCCATCTACTCAGAAAAAAACCAAATTCTGCAATATTAACTTAATTTCAGAAATGATAATGTCATTGAAGTGAACTGTCACGGGTTTACACTTTTAAGTTTTGTCACCAGCCCCCTGTTGGAAAACTGTTGACTAGAAGTCTCAGACTGAAGATGGGATATAGGTGATTCATGAAGGAATCAGAAATACAGCTGCGTGGCAATCAGTCAGCCAAAGAAACAACCAAACAGATAGTAAAGCAGCAAAAAATACTGCAGTTAAACCTTTAAAATGAATTTCAAATATTTCCGTGTTAAAATGAAAATTATTGAGATGGAGAGGTATTTTTATTTTTAATCAAAAGAGCAGGGAACTGAATCTTTTGTGATCACACTGAGCTGTCTTTCAATCATTTCTTTCTTTGGGTGTAAGCATATTTTCCTGTTACTAACTCATGTAACTCGAGATTCTTAGTTGCATTCCAAAGTTGTCTAATATACAGCAGTATTTATGTATTTATACCTTATTCCTTAAGGCTGCTGGGTGATGGGGCTCCTTTTCATTCAGACTGAATAGAACAGATGGTGAAACACTTAGATTTATTTTATTTTGGCTTTTAAATGACCTCAGTATAATAGCAGTTTAGTTTACTAGGAAGTGAATTTATGATGCATTCAAATTAATTGCTAAATATACGTATTTCTGTTCTCAATAGATAAAATTTTCAGTAGGTTTTTTTTTCCTTTAAGTAAAAATTTTGAGGATTTCAGCTATTTAAATTAATGGGAGTGATTCAGAAAAAGGCACTAATGTATTCTCTTGCCTGAAGCATGGCTCCACATTATGAAATGATTGACCAAAGTTCCAGCTTAATGCATTCTTGCTACTCTCAGTCTCTGTTATGAGACTGCTGTCTGAGAAGCACTTGCCTCCATAGGTTTTTTTTCAGTCTGCCTTTTAGTTGTGTACTTGCTTGAAAAACCCTGGAAACGTGACATTCCACAGATAGTACTAGCATATTTCTCTAGGGAAAAAGAAAAGCCCCAAACCAGACATACTGAAGCCCAAGTACTCTTAATTCATTGTTTTCCCAAACAAGGATGCTTGCTATTCACCTCTCAACAATGCTATCTAGCCAGGAAAGCAAATAAAGAGGCTGAAAGGAAGAAAAACAATACTGTGCAAAAATACTAGACATATTTATGATTGCAATGTGGAGACAGGATCAAGTGGAGGTGAAGGAGATAGAAGGTTTTGTGTTCCTTCCTAAGGTCGGTTCCAAGATTATTTCGGCATTTTTTGTTAGACACCACAAGAAAAAGAATAGAAACAAAAAATTGGTTTCTAAGTGAATGAATATTGCATCAGTAATTTCAGAGTGACCTTATTTTAACAAAATGATACTTTCAGGGAGTGGTGGCTTTTAATTTGAGAATAGTAGGGTCCCTACCCACTAGATCTTCAAGTATAAATCTTATTTTATACCTCTATTAAGAATAGCTAAAGCAGATATTGGCACCAAGCCTGTCACCACAACACTGAAACACAAAGCTTTAACTGAAATATAAAATCTGCTGCACCTCTCTGTTGAGATTCTCATCAGATTAAAGTGACTTTAGTAGTTTCTGGCTTGATTATTGAGATGTTAACTATTTTACTGACTTAATTTTAATATATATTAATATATTAAATATATAAATTATATAATTCAAACATATAAAAATAAATTTAAATATACTATAGACATATTAATATATTTCATATATTTAAATAATATAAATATAAATATATAAAATAAACATATTATATAAATATATAAGGATATAAATATAAAATAAATATAAAATAAAGAAATATATAGATATATTTAATATATATTAATATCCCATCAAATGAATGAAAGTTACAGAATAGCTCATGTTACCTTATAGAAGCAGCAGAATTAAACTGCCTTATCTTACTGGTTTTTCAGGTAGACAGTGAATTGAAAAAAGTCATCTTAATTAAAGACAGATCTGAAATACACAAGAACAAAAGAAACAAAATGCTAGTACTTTCAATTTCAATTGGTGAGTATTTCTGAGATAGGAAACTATTAAAAAAAATTAACTTGTGGAAGATTGACAGAATCACAATGGGAAGAACACATTTTTTTCCTTAATGCTGTAAATAATATCATTACTTCCTCCTTTTTTAAATTGTGTTTTTGACTGAAGAAGTGGCAAAGCCCCTCCCAGCTACTAACACATATTGCTTCACTTTAGGGCAGACTGAAATTAGATATGTTTCTTTGGTAAACAGGACAGGACACAGAGAGAAAGGCATTTCCCTCTTGGATAGAATTAATTAAGTATCCAAGTTATAGATATGCAGACATTTCTCTGGGGAGATTTATGTTGATCTCCAAGTCACATGAAAGACAAAAGTTCTCTATCTTAGTTCAGAGAATGCAGTTGCTCACATTTGCTCATGTCTGAAAGCTCAAGTTAAGAACACCTAGGAAAAATGCAAATGCTTAAACTGTTATCATAACAGTAAAGTTACTTCATAGGACCATGTTCCTGTGTTAAAGAGAGTCTTCTGATTAAGCAGCATGCAGAATGCCCTACTTCTTAATTCTTAGTAAAAATGTGTGTGTACAGTGTGTCTCTCTCTCTGTCACAAACAGGAAGGTAGACATGCATCATTTGAGAATTTATATCATTCATGGAGAAAGAACAGTGAAGAAAATCATTATGTACTGTAATGTCTCTTGCTGGTTTGTGTTAGGGAAATGCTGAGAGACAAATAGAACACAATATTTATAAATAATTCCTCAATGCTTATTTTTATTTTATTTTATGGTAGATGTTCTAAGACATTCCAGGCAGAATTGGACTATATGCTGCTAGGTATTCGATAGATTTATGACAAAGAGCCTTCCCTGTTGAAATTTACAATCTAATTATGAGAGAAAATAGATGGGTACACTGTCCTGAAACAAGTAAATTGTGGTTACACAACTATGGATCTTATTTTATTATGCCTCCTGTCATAATAGGTTTCATATTTTTTCTCAACTACATGTCTTAAAAGAAATAAAGTTGTAATTACCCTGGCACAAAGCTACTATTTAAGAGAAAGGACAGAATATTAATATGCAGCTTCTTGTTTTGATTTGTTCTGCTTTAGTATCAAATTTAATAAAAAAGAAATAAAGAATTAAGAAAGGTAAAGGAAAACATAGGAAAAGGAGGGATTCCTTGAATGAATATGTGATTCAAAATCAAAGGGTATGCTAAGAAAAAGAAATGTTCCAGGAATTTCTACTGGGAGAAGAAAAGACACATAAAAGTTTATTTTGGATCAAAAATAGATCTAATTTTGCTTTCCTTTATGACATTATCAAAATTCAACAGCCTTCTTCATATATCATTTCAGCATGGATTGTTCACCAGTCACTGTCTTAAAAATTATAAACCCAAATCCAAAATAATCCCTTATTTTTTAATAAAAGACACAAAAATTTATTCTTAAAAAAGACAATCATGGACTAGCTAAAATATTATCATGTTACCTATTCTTGTTTGCAACCTGCATAATCAATTGAAAATTTTAGGCAAACTCACATAAAGTAAAGGTTTTTTGATGCAGGATAGCATTCCTATATAGAATATAGAGCTTTGGAACTGGAAGAACACCTTTTAAAATGGACTGTTTTATGGTTTCATATGATAGTTATTGACCTTGGGAATAAAAAAGGCAGCAAAAATATAAGTCTAACACCAGAAAATAAGGGGTTGAGTGTGTATAAAAAACCCTTATTATTAAAGGATTTCTGTAATAATTCCTTTACTTCCTTTTCTCTCATATTTGATCTGGAGTAATATTTTTGTTGGTGCTGTATTTTTGTTTTTTTTTTTTTTTCAACATGTAGGCTACCTTCTAGTTTACAATGTACAATGGAACTTATGTTTGCAGTCCACATATGTTTTGCAAGAGAGCAATTAATATTTCTGTATCCTTAACAATATATTCAGTACAAACATGGAAAGGGAAATGGAATATAACACATCAAACACCACTTCTGTGAAATGGAGAAAAGAAGACAAGTACTGAATTAAAATGGACTTACAGATCAATCAAAACTTTATGCGTACAATTTTATACAACAATGTATATTGACAACTTGTAAAAATATTCAAGATATCCAAAATGGAAGTAGAATAAGAAAAGGGTTTGTTACAAAGAAAGAATGAAGATTCTTATTAGAATAATATGTACTAAAAAATTAATATTATTTAGAAAACTATATGTAAATTATCTAGATAAAAGGAAAAAAGTATGACACTTTATTCTTATAGGAAAATATCATAGATATATTTGGTCTTTTATGAAATTCTCAATTCTCACCAGCCTCTTTCATATGATTTGTTCTTTCTATGGTATTTTAGTTGTCCTCTAAAAGTTTTAATCTAAATATCTAATTTGCATTCAATTTCATTGAATTGAAGAGTGATTGCAATTGAAAACAGTGCAAATGGTCTTCTTCCTTTTCAATGTTATTAGGTTTTGTGATGATAATAATAAAGATATAGAACTGTCAGTTTCAATGAGATTTTTACTTAGATTTCAGGATACAATGATCCAGTGATGATGTTTAACTGAAGAACTACCCATATAGACTGTTCTGTAGTAGTATTATTTCTACATTATAAAGTTTTCAAAACATTTCCAGAGAATTTTTCATTTAAAAAATGTATTCTATTATGATTCTTCTAATTAAAAAATATTCACAACCCTCCTTCTATGACATAAGAATTTTCTTCTGTGACAGAAGATTTTTCTTTCTAGTTATTTTAGGAGGTACTAAAGACACAGCTCAGCCTGCTTTCTACAGCATTATGGGTAACATTCAGAGAATGTCAGTTGGGACACCTAAATTTGCCCACAAAAAAAAAAAATATGAGAAAGAAAGGTACTAATGAGCTTTACAAAAATGACCAATATGTAACCAATGTACAAGATAGATCCTACAATAAAAGAAGAATATGAAGAGTACCATTTTTTTTTTCCAAACAGTAACAAAATAACCAATGTTTTTTGTGCTGGATAAAGCACTGAATAACCATTTTATTTTTACTGAATAACCAATTATTTAACCTGGACCAGCACTAGATTCTCTGCAAATGAAAATGCAAAATTACTTATTACATTCTTTGAACAACTGTGTGACATGCATTTTTATAAACCAGATCATTAGAGGGAATATAGTTTTAGATATGTAGATTAATCTTATATTAACAGTGTTTTTTAAATGTTTATAAAAGTACTTGAGAATTTGGAAAGGCTAGCAATGGAGAATATTAAATTTAAAATGGATTAGCTTTTAGTAATTACAAATGAGACTGTTTGCAGACAATTAGGTACTCTGAACTTCAGGGAAAAGTGTATAAACCAAAGATGGTTGACTTGCAGTCCTCTCTATGATGAAAACTTTTAAAAATCACTGCTTAATCTAAAACATCCATGTTAGTGTATACAAAACAATAATTGGATCATCTAATGCAGAGACAATGAAAACAGCAACATAAACAAAGGTAATCTGTCTTCCAAACTGTATAATTACCAAGAATGTCAGTGCTTGAGGTTTGAATTTATCAGTGATTGCACTTTGTCTCTCATTCATGTCCAAATGATGCAGAGAACCTGTTTACTGAGAAAATTATTGAAGTAAGTGAAATGAAAACTTTATTCCAGCTATTTTGCAATAGGAAGCACATACCACTGTAGTTTTTCTAAACTTAAAAAGCACTCAGGTTTATAATTCAATCATTCTCCTAGATGAATGGAAAATGAGACATGCAATATTCTGGTTTATAAATTTAGGTTTTCCCCATATGCTAAGCAATCCCCTGCTCTATGAATTCAGAGATTCATAATTCTTTTATTATTCATAACTATTCAGAGGTCTAGATCTATAAATCACAGCATGTTGATCCATCATCATATGGCTCCATCTAGACTTGCATTGCCTCTCTTGTTGGCAGCACTGCACCATTGCCTTTCTGGTGTTCCATTGAGAGCTTTCATAAGGTGCAGGGGAAATTGTCTCCTTAATATAAAACTGATTGCAGAATAAAGATGATATAAAATCAGCTGAAAAATTTTTGACAAGAGTTTCAGAAAGAGATTAAATGGTCCATAGAACTAAAGCAGAATTGCAGTGCTCCTTGCATCACAGAAATTTCTGAGCCAGTTCTCTCTTCTGTCATCCTTCATCTTACCTTTCTGACTTGTATTTTCTACTAGGATAATGAGTGCTGTGTGCATTCTAAGGTGTTTGGGATGTACTCATTAGAGTAAGACCTTTCAAAATATTAAAACCTTTTGAAACCTTTCTATCTGAAATCTCTGTACTCTGTCAGCCTTCCCAAACAGTCAGAAAGAAAGCTAGACAGGAGATCATCATGATTGCTTTGCCTGCCATGCAAAATGTAGATTAGTGTTTTAGTTCATACCAGGAGTGAGGTATTGCAGTAGTCATACCCACTTAGTGTATATTGGTTCAAATTTCAGATGTGGATATAAAGCCTGGATTTTGAGTTTGGTTTTGATAATGCAGAACCAGATTATGTTTTCTAAAAGCACAGCTAATGATGTCAAAACTCTCATTTAGTCAAGAGGAGTAAACAAAATACAATATAAACTAAAACCACGCAAAATGTATGTAGTAGTGACCTCACCTCCATCTCCCAAAAGAGCCATTTTATTGGGCTGAAGTAGAGCACCTTGCAAGTACTTTGATGAGAAGGAATAATTTCAGACTGAATTTTAATTAAAAAACTGTCCTGGTTGAAGTGATATTGTGGAATGATTTATGGCAAAAGCAGTATGTCCCTTCAGTTAAAAATATATTTCCATAACATATGTAACATACTGGAATATAAAGAAAAGCATTATTTTACACCTTATTATTTTAAGATGATCAGAGACACAATTCTCAGTTCACATATTGGATGGTTTCAAGTTGTGGAATAAATTATCAAATTATGTCAAACAGCATAGATATAACTCTCAGTTTTACTTTATCTAAAATCCACTTACAAACTTTAAAATAAGCATGATCACTTGAGCATGATTGGTTTTTTAACCAATCAGGGTTTAATTTCTTCAGTAATCTATATTTTGCACAGGCAGCTAGTCACCAAAGGGAAAGGAAGTTAATTAACAAGAATTGTTCCCAGAGCTCCACAGATATAATTAATAATGTAGGTATTCACAGACACAAATGATGAAGAGGAGTACTGAATTGTCTTATATGAAAAATGAGGGGTAAAACCCTTCAGTAACAGTAGTTTTGGCAGAGAGCATCCTACTTTGTAAAAGAAGCTCTTAATACTTTTTCACCCAGGAGAAAACATACAATGCTCTATTTAGGTTTTGGAAAGTTATTCTCACACCCACACAATTCAAAGAATGGCACTTAGAATAAAGTAATGGTTTTGAACATTAGCTTGTAAGTCTTTGCATCGGGTAAACTACAGGATAGTAATTTAACCTTCAATAGCTATTGATCTGTGTCTAGCGCTTGTCCACACACAGAATTCTACTCTCCCTCATCATTTAAGTGTTGTACTAGGTAAAGATGGATGAGGCAGTTCATCTGAGATCTGGACACTGCTTACTCTTTAAATCACTTCCTATTCCTGGTAAGAAATCTGAAACTCAATATATGCCTTATGGGGTACTTGGGTTTTTTTTCACTTCTGTAATAATTATGCCAGAAGTATTCTTTACTTTAAATAGCACAAAGTGCTTTAAATGAACAGTCTTAGGTAAGTGGGTTTGCTAGTCTCACTAGGCTAGTGAGCTAAGGCATAAGCATTGCTGATTATAAATCAACCTTTCAAATAGCAGCAGGAAAGCATTAGCAGGTGCATGTATGTGAACACATTGCAGCCAAGACAGAGTAGATCATGTGGTGCTATTGCTCCTGAAATGATAAAGCACTGGAGTGATGCTCCATTACAAGCATCAGACTAAGATATAACCTCAATCATCTGAGCAGCTACTCAATCCAAAAGATATAAAACATACCTTGTGCAAAATGCAAGCTATTCCAGAAAATGTGGGGGTGCTGTTGTTATTGAGCATCAAAATTGGCAGCATATTAAGTAGTACTAGTATTTCAAATTCTTTCTTATTCTGAATTGCAAGGAGAGCAATTTAAAATGTGTGATACTTACAGGTAACTGCTCATGAAGGTTAAATTAGAGAATTGGAATAGAATGTGTCCCCAGAAAGGGGCCAACCTCTGATATATCTGCTGACATCATACAAAAGATCTGTAGCTTGAAATCTGGAGGTAAAAGAAAAGCCATTTATACAGGAAATGAATATATAAGTGACATGACAGCAATCTCTTCACGAGAGCCATGTCATTAAGGTAACAGAAGTGACCTTGGCTGTAGGTATAATAGAAGGAAGACATGGAACTGCTAAGGCTCCAGCCTGTTCAGTTTTATGTCTACATTTTGGACAAAAGGGGAGAAATTTCAGGAGAAAGAAAACCAGAGTAAGATTTCAAGAAAGTAAAAATTGTCCCTTGTCAATAGGAAACTGCAACCAAGTAAAATCAGAGCTAGATATGAGGAATCTGTAGGTCAGAAATTTTGGAAAAAACCAAAACTTTATCGTTTCTATGCATCTTATAAAGAAAATGGATCTACTGAGATATTGCCAAAATTATTTAACTTTGCCTGCACAACTGAGATGGCATATGAAAATTAAAAGTAAGCATTTTTAATTGAGATCATGAAATTTTCAAAGGTGAAGGAATTTTAAAAGTATGAAATACAATCTAAATTTTTAATGTTCAAACTTTTAAAATTGATTTCTGATATTACAGAAAGAAAATTGGCTAGACAAAGAAAAAAATCTATAGGAAATATATAGCAAGAGCAATGTGTGAAGCATAAGACAATTTTATCTTCAGCCTGTGATAAGTAACTTCATATTCATGGACCAAAGCTAAAAAATTATATATTGTTGAAGTAACGCAGTACTCAAGCCACACCAGAGGTGTTCAAGGTTTATTGGAAGATATCAGAGAGGAAGGTTTAACTAATTTACAGGATATTATGGATGCTTTGTATCAAATAAAGGGTGAAATATATTTCCATCAAGAGTCAGGAGAGAAAATGTCTTGCCTACAAATAATAATAATAAAAAAAAATCAGACACAATTAAGCTACACAAATAAGTTATATTGCTACCACATCTATTGAAAAACAAGAATCACCTAGATCTAGCTTTTCCACACAGGTGATGTACACTCTAAGAGTTTACAAGTCCTGTTAACTTATCAATCCTTTTACACTAAATAAGTACCTCCTTTTAGGTTATCCGATTTATCCCTTAAGCACAGCAACAGCATCCTTATGACAGGTTTGACACATCTCCAGTTATAGGACCTGAGGGAATGGCAAGAATCTGTGCCAGGAGAGGTTTAGGTTAGATGTCAACATAAATCAGAAAATGGTTCTTCACCCACAGGGTGGCTGGACACTGGCACAGGGTCTACAGAGAAATTGTTACTGCCCCATCCTGACCGAGTTCAAGAAGTGTTTGGACAATGCTGTCAGGCACAGGGTGTGGCCCTTGGGGCGTCCTGTGCAGGGCCAGGAACTGGACTCAATTATCATTGTGGGTCCCTTTTAACACAGGATATTCTATAAGTTATTCAGTGTAACAAATATGCCAGGGTCTAAAAGAGAGGCCTTGCTGAACAGGTTTAGAAATACCATATTGTAGGGAAGATGTCAAGATTGTCAAAAAATAGCTCAGGATCAGGAAGAACTTATTCCTTGTATTGAGTCTTTTTTATTTGCAGAAATGAAAATACATTGACATAAAACAATTTCTCAAATGTACCCAGGCAGAATGAGGACTTAGGTTTCAAATATTGTAGAAAATTGTACATGTGGTAGCATTATATTTATGGTCATGTACAATATACACAAACAACATGGGTACAATGTGGTTGGTTACACCCAAAGAGGAAGAGGACTCAGACCTTGGTGGTATGTAAATCATGGCATATCATTCCATATAAACATACTGCATTAGAGTTTGATGTAATAATCTATCCATAATAAAGACATTATATATTGCCTTATATGGTTGCTGGATCAGAGCACAGGAATAAGAATTTCTTGAATGCTGCAAACAATTTCTAAATTTCACTAACTTCTTGAAGCACGCGTATTGATCTGAGTTAGATATTGCTTCGGCCTTCCATAGTAATAGTATTGTAGGCTGCTCTGCTATTATTTGTCGGGTTTGGCTGTCTGTCTCTGCCCCGACACGGGTAGTGTGGTTCTTGGGTGGCACGCGTTTCAAAGGATGAGTCTGGACTCTTCAGCTTTTCGATCTTCAGATTGTTTATTATTTCTTATCTACAAAATTTTCTGTCTGCCCAACAGAGGTCTGACCTGCAAGCAGTCACAGGCACTCTCTGCCCACCCACGGGGCGGTCATGTCTTTTTATACTAATATCTACGTACATAATATTTACCTTTATTTCCCAATGCTTTTCACCCATGTTAGCAAGTGCACCTTCACCATAAACCAATCCCCAAGTGCCAACATCACCACAGGAGATGGAGGACAAGAAGAAGGAAGAAGAAGGACAAGACACGCCCTGATCCCTCCATCTTGTCTCCATAACCCCCCTGTACCAAAAACCTTGAAGTCTATATTTCACCCTATAAATGTGTCCCTTTTACACCCTTCACTCTAAAGTGATTCTCTTGTCCTCAAACTCTTGTTATTTATGTGGATGGATCAAAATCAAGCCACCAAACACTTCTGGCAACATTCCAGGATTTTAGAGACCCCCAAGTGTTCTCCTGGCATCTCTGGACATCGGGAACGATGTGCTGAGATCCCACAATTATTCTATTTTATTTTTAGAAACTTAACCCCACAGGAATAAAGGAAACTTCATTAGGATAAAATTGCAGTGAAAACATAGATTTTATTGATCAAAATATCTCAAGATACTTTTTTTTCTTTAATAATGAGGAGTAGAAGAATATTATATCCTTCCTATTATGTTGGTTTTGAATAAGACAGTAGAGGAAATTTTTCTTTCAATTGGAGTGGTGAGAAAAATTCTAAAGAAGAGAAACCAGAACACAGTTCTAGACATATTGAGAGGAGAAAAAGAGAGAGATATGTAGTGAATCACAAATCATTGTCATTGACTGGCATAGCCGGTTATTGATGCAACACTAGTTCAATGGAATGAAAGCATTTGAAAAACAGAGGAAAATGAACAATTTTACCAATAGAAATTGTGAAGTACTAGAAGATAACAGTGAAGGAAAGGTCAGAATTAGAAAAAAAAGAAAGTCAGAAACTATGTCAAAGAAGTGGATCTATAGGAAAGATGGGTGAACAACAATGCTAAAAGAGGTAGAAATAAACAATAGCAAGTATGAAATAGAGCTGAAAGAAAAGTAGGCATTTATTTTGTTTCAGCACTTCAGTTTACCTTAAAACATTTAGCATTCTACTTCAATGTAATGCCTGACAGCAACAATAAAATAAAATGTCATTGACCCACATTAATTGACATAATCCAGTACAGCTGTTCTGTCAGCAATGCAACCACTATGATTCGTACCTGTGTAGGGTGACTAAAAAATGAAAGGAGAAAGCTTCAGCCTGCCTGTCACAATATTAAAAATATGCATTTCGACCCTGCCTTCCTTACTTTCCCCACCCTCTCTCTCAGAGAAATTATGTTCCAAGATTTTATTAGGTCTCTTCAGGTAATCCAAATGTAATGAAATAAACAGAAAAAAGATGTACAATATGTGTTTTAATCATGTATCAATCGAGATAGTAGATATTTTTGTCGGGTATTTATAAATCTGCTTTTTCTATTAATCCTTTTCTGATCATAAAGCTTATTCAAATACATTTATAGAAGCACCGTGGCTGTACTTAATGCGAAAGATTACTTCATCAAAATGTAACGTGCACTTTGCTGCCCACTGCAACCTAGATGATTGAAAAGAACAAAAACTTTAATGGACTAGAACTAAGAAGGATTTTGTACCACAGTCATGTTCTTAAGAACATGTTATCCTTATTTCTCTTGATCAAGCTGCAAATAGATTACATATATTTCTAAAATTTTGTAGACTGTCCTTTCAGCTGTTTACATCTTGAGGGCTAGATCTTGCTTAAAGGTAACTGGTCACATATGCCCCTATATCAGTATTCTGTTGGTATTCTCAGGGGATTTTTTTTATTCTTCTATTTTTATTTTTATTGTATAGTATTCTAAAGCTATTGTGATATGAGCATTTCTCAACACAAAAATGAACTCACATCAGAAGAAAGAAACTGGGAAAAAAAGCCAAAGAGCAACAGGAAGAGCAGTAGGCAATCCAACCACACATACACACACAAAATGTCCAAATTATTTTTGCAAATAAAATCATGTTCTTGGCCATACAGTGAAGTCTGGTATCCCTTAAAACTTAATTTTCAAAATTTAAGAGCGGTTGTTTGGTTTTTTGTTTGTTTTTCTTTTTTCATTTCTATTGAAAAAAAAATACAAAATTCACAGCTATAGTCTCATTTCTTTAAGCTGACTTCATTTTGAAAAGAAAAATAAAATTCCTTCATACATAAATGGAAGGACTTTGCAATATAATTTTTTAACCTTCCAGTAAAAGTGCCACAAGCTGAAGTTAAGGGATTTTCTTATTTGTAAACTTTTCATATTTAAGTGCAAAATACATTAGTAATAAAAAGGTATCATAAGAACATCAAATTCTTTCTTTTCAAATATCCTTGACTATAAGACATTAGTGTAAGGGAGATTAATTTACTGCATTTAAATTATTCACATTATTTTCGCTGAATGGACTGGATTAAATCTAAGAGAAAAGAAAACTTTCAGTATGATAATGAAATAAAAGAGCAATACATATTGGAAGCACAGTGTTTAAACTGAAGACTTATAATAATAATAATACTTGATAAACTGCAGTCATGATGGATTTTCTGAAGTATTAAATAATTTCCTTTTGAGTCAATCAGATCAAGATATGGATGTACAGAGATTTGAAATATGATGGTTAAGATCCAAGGCGAAGCTCAAACACTATGTCCAATCTTGAAGAAATTAAAAATAAAATAAAATTAAGTTAACAACAACAAAAATCAGAAAGTGTGAGAAGTTAAGCTACTGTTGATTTAATCAAACCTTATTTATTCCCACTGGGGAGTAAGGCAGAAGATGAACTGATGCAAACTTCAAGTATTTTCATGTAAATTATTATGCAAATTACCTGTAGCCCTGTAGTCCCTGAAAAATTGCCAGTGTGGCTTTTTGTGTGATGGAGACTGTCATCCATTGATCTAGGCAACAGGAGAAGACCACAGTTTAAGTAAAAGCCAGAAAGAGCATTTAAGCAATTAAAACCAAACAAATTAGAGAAACAACAGCATCAGAAATGTCCTCTAGATAGGCATATTTTTTCTTTCATTTCCTCATTATGCTCCTCAGTTTTTTCTGAAGCACTCAAGTGACACTAGAATTAGGCATTAGCACCTCATTCTGTTTAGGTCTTTGTGTACTGACAGAAGTTTCTTATGAAGAAATTAGTCAGATTTTATCATTACATTGAAGTATTTCGGCAAGACTAACAGCATACACTTGGCTCTTTCTCCACCATAGTTGTTGTACCTTTTCTTAACCCCGAATAGAAAATTGTTCCCATGCTATTGTCAGTTAAGTCAATTGCATTCCTGCCCTTTAATTACCTTTATTTAAAAAAAAAAGAAAGAAAAATGTGTATATATTTTTGCTTCCTTCTTTCTGTTGTGCTTATAAAACACATTATAAATCAGTGAAAAGGATTTCTTGCTGCAGTTTATCTCACCTCAACCTACTTCCTCCCTTATCCATGTGCATGAAGGCACATGCTCCTTCACACGCCCATTTCCCAGCCAGTTAGTCATGAGGAAGAAGATGAAACTGAACTAGAGAAGAAGAGAGGGCAAGGATGGAAATGTGAAGCCAGAATGTGTAACTGGAAAGCTAGCAACCAGCTGAACATGCACACAAGTTATGTCACTGATCCTGCTACCTGAAGATACCCCTGCCTCTGAGAATCACCACTGACAAAGCAAATGGTCATAAAAGGTTCATTGTCTGTTCATGAATTTCTGTGTGCTGGGCATGAAACAGAGACTTTGCTTTTGTGGTTATGGCAGTTACTACATGTGGTCCCCCTGGATGATTTGGCCTGAACTTGCTGATTGTACTTTTATGTCAATAGAAGGATACAGATAGTAATTTTCTGAGTCTTTGCCTCATTAGATTTGGACTTTCTATGACCAGAGTATGATCCCTGGAAACAACTTCATCAACAGATTGGTTTAATTTCCTTCTCTTTGGAAAGAGACAGCCTCTACCAGCTCTTGAACCTTCAAATGCAGAAGGGCGTGGTTGAAGCCTTCTGATATAATTATTTTATGCAATTTTGCGCAGCTTTATTTTAAATAGGAGTCTTTAAGGATCTTTAAATGTAGAGGAAAAAAATGACTAGGTGGAGCTTTTAATCCCCCACTAGCTATCAATTAATGAATGATCAGTTAGAGAGGACACCTTACAGATTTCCTCCTTGATAAAGTATTTGAGAGATATTGATGACACCATCCAAATATGGAAAGCATATCTCCTCTCATTGCTCATCTCTTTTCTTCTCTGTGCTTTCCTGGTGTGGGGGTGGTGTTGACAAGCTCCAAATTTCAGTGATGAGCCCACTCCAGGATATCAATGATTGCATAAAGCACAGTTTTTGAAAGGCTTCCCAGAAAGAATGCAAAACAGCTGAGTTCTGTTACTTTGCCCCAGAATCAAAGGAGATGATGACACCTTTCTCACAAACATTTTCATCCCCAGTATCAACTTGTTTAGGGGAGATACTATACTCCAGCAGCACTGATGATAGAACAGATGATGATAGAACATATTGTGACATTTATTTGCATGTCACACGGCTGTAAAACATGATTTTGATTGCCCGAGTGCAAAGTGACTTCACATAACAGATCAGACACCAGCATTTTCAGTGTTTTCTAATTATGGGTGCCAGATGTTTCGTGCACAGTCTCTGGTGAAATTTTCTATTCAGACCAGAAGTGTAAGGACCCAGTTTTCTCAGGAGCTATATGGTCAGATATCCACATAATCTGCAAGGAGTCAGGGTGCCTAGAATAGCACTCCATTAAGTGTGCTTTCAAAACAAGAAATAATCTGTGTGTTAAGGAGATTAAATAGGATGAAAGTAATGTAGCTGTACATCAATGTCTTTGGATTTTTTTTCTTTCGATAAAGATTGATGAGCAACATGTTCCATTTCCTTGGAGTCCTGTGACATCACAGTAGAATGTCTTTTTGAAAACATCAAAAGGGGAGATCAGGGACAAACAATCCTTTCAAGAAGGGGCAACTGAACATAGGGCATGTAAAGACAAAAAAGAATACTGAGACAAGAGGAAGATGGGATCGATGAGGAAAGAACAAGAGGAGTTACTAAGGAAATTGAGTGCAACAGCAAATATAAAAATGTATGACATGTGTTTTATATCACATAAGATGAACTCCAAAGTGTGGGCTGAGATCCTAATTTGTTCAAAACTTTCTGTCAGCACATATGAGCTAGTGCATTCTGGAAAATTGTGCCCAATCATTGATCCATTTTTTCCCCCATTAAAGAAACTCCTGATTAGCTCTCATCCTCTGTTTTCAGTCAGGGGAATCTGCTCACCTGCACAAAGCCCACCCACAACCCAGAAAGTGGATATGAAAATGGGTCCACTACAAAAGCATACTACTCTGGAAATGCATTGACACCAAGCACAATAACTGCTAGAAATTTTACATATCAGGAAAATATTTACATAGGAGTAAATGACATATAGCAAAATATAGAAAAAGTCAAATGGCACATTTTTTACACATGAAATTCATTGAAGTAACTGGTCTTTTAAAATCTAAATGGAGAAATAAGTTTATGAAATATTGGCAACTTTACTTTCTAACACAAATAATTAAGATGCCCTAAAATTGGTCTGACTTACACACTTGTGGCAACAGATACTCATTCACTTTTGAGACCAAGGATGCTTATCTTAAGTCTGAGCTAAAGTGCTAGATGAGGAATATATTCAAGCAATGAAATTATTTGAGTTAGTAACACTAGCTGAGAGAGAACTCATATAGCATACAATTAGTAAATGCAATTTTCAACAGCTTGATTTGTTATGAACACTAAATTTACATAACTTCAAAAAAAGTCTTGCCTTGAAAGAAAGTACGTTTAAAAAAACTTATATAGTAGTCTTTCCTTTTAGTGACACAAGCAGACGAACTAAAATTTATTTAAAGTGCACAAGGCAGTCTAAATATCATGTCTGAAGTACAAAAAAACCCCGCCTTGCACTGAGTAATAGTAATTACCCTTTAGGTATAAATCACATTAAGAAAGTAATTGATTATTTTTGTTTTATGTCAAGTGTTGTTTTCTGGTTTGTTTTGTTTTGCTGTTTTTTGGGGTTTTTTTCTGCTGGGGTCAATTATTTATTCACAGTGGGAAAGTAAAATTTGTGCATGACTTGAAAAGATTTGTGGTCTTTCTAGATGAAAAATAATTATTGTTTACTTCTACATAAGCAAAATTTCACTTTTTTCTGCATTACTTCATGTGTTAATACTTCATACTTTAAAAAATATTCTTTAACTGAAACAATAGTTTTCCCATTACTTATCTATCTTATATAATGAAATTGGGCAGAGATCCTTTAAATTCCAGTTGCAATAGTGGTGGAAAAAAGGTTGGGGAATAAACTTTAAAGGTATTTTTATGAAATCTAGTTCTAATGCAAACATTCTAAGGCATAGAGATATCCAATGAAAGAACAACAGTTTGTCCCTACATCACAGGAGCAGTGAATGATTTGGGGTGTTAGGGAACATAAAGATTATCTACTTCGAATCCTTCTTCTGTGGACAGGGATGCCACCCACCAGACCAGGTTGCTCAGAGCCCCATCCAACCTGGTCTTGAACACTCCCAGCAATGGGGCACCCACACCTTCTCTGGGCAACTTGTTTGACTGCCTCATCAACCTCACAGTAAAGAATTTCTTCCTAATATATAATCTAAGCCTACTTGCTTTCAATTTGAAGCCATTTCCCCTTGTCCTGTCACTACATACCCTTGAAAAAGTCTCTCTCTACCTTTCTTGTAGGTTTCCTTTAGGTAGTTGAAGACTGCCAACTAGGTGACCTTGAAGCCTTTTTTCTTTTCCAGGCTGAACAACCCAAATTCTCACGGCCTGTTGTCATAGGAGAGGTGCTCCATCCCTCTGAACACCTTCACAACCTTCTCCTTGACCTGCTTTAACAGATTCATGTCTTTCTCCTGCTGAGGATGCAGTACCCCAAACAGGGTCTCACAAGGGCAGAGCAGAGGGGCAGAATCCCCTCTCAACCTGCCGGCCACTCTTTGGCTACAGCCCAGGATGTGCCTGGCTTCCTGGGCTGTGAGTGCACACTGTTGGCTTTTGTTCAGCTGTTCATCTACCAGAACACCCAAGTCCTTCTTTACAGGGCTGCTCTCAGTGAATTTTCCCATTCTGTGTGCATGTCTGGTATTGCCCAGAAGCAGGTGAAGCACCTTGTAATTGGACTTGTTAAACTTCGCGAGACTCTTATGAAGTAGCTGCCTTTGTTTCCCTGTTCATCTAACCTAGTTAGCTGTTCTCGTTTGTGATTGGTCTGTAGATTAGGGTTAGAGCATGTCTATTTCTGATTATACAATAGTGGTAAAAACCCCTGTTTGGATTTTATTTTAAAGGAGGAAAAGAAAGGTTAAATGTATCAAACTTCAAATACCTCTGGTTTTCTTTTTGAGATTTAATCTGACTATTTTTCAGCTCATCTCATGTTGGTCTCCACTATGTATTTAAGAAAACAGTGCATTAATCTTTCTTTTCAGAATGGTCACAATAAAGCTAAGGAGATTAGATTATAAATGAGGAAAGAGAGGGAAAAATTGACATTGCCTGGCAAAATCTTTTTATTTTCCTGAGAAAAACCTTGCAAATTCATTTTCTTGCCAGCTTGAATGATTTTTTAATGCTCATGTCCAGATCTTGTTTTTGAAGGCCTGGGAAAAACAGATGAGTTCACAAAATACTAAGGTACACAGGAGACAGTGCTGGGTGCTCAAGCCTGTCTGATCTCTACCCATGAGATTTACTATGATGAAACGACCTAAGAAAGAATTTATTGCTGCATACTGTAGCATTCTATGTATTTTAGAAAAAAAGGAGAATAAACCAAAACATTTTGCTATCTGAATATATAAAAGAAGTCTGATATTTTAAACAGTCTTTGGAATGAAAGTACATGTAAAAATTTAAATAAAATGATACCTTCAGTTTGTTAAATTGCCCTTCACTCGTTCACTAAGTTATCTGTGAGAACACTCAGAAATTTATCTCAGAAACACAATGATATTTTATTTACATTTTTATTAAATGTGTCATTTCTCAAAGATATTTCTCTATAAATTCATAGAGAAACAGACAGCCTATCTTGTAATTTACCCCCCTCAACATACAAGGTTGATGAGGTTATTTATCTTTCCATGAAAAAAAAAAATAAAATATTAGTCTGTGTGTAGTGTTGCCACCATTTGTGGTGAATGATTTCAAATATGACCTAAAAAATATCAGAGATAGAAGAATGAAGGATTATGCAAAGTTAGGAGGATATATGATACATTGCAGCTGGTTGTCAGAGGGCTCGGTATGCACAGTCCATCTCACCTGCACTATTCTTTTTGGAATAAGATTATCCTTGCAAAGAATGCACTGCAATGTTATATAAAAGAAGTAGTAGCATTTTAGGGATGCATGTGATTTAAGTGTTTTGGACTGTGATAATACATTTAAAACTGTGCAATATCCAGGCTAGTCTGTGCCATTCTAAAATCCTCAGTGATACAATACTGGTGTCAAATAGGTCTGAGTAACTCACAGAAATTCTAAATATCATCTATTCCACAGAAGTCTGCAAAACCTAGATAGACAATATCCATTATGTTTCAGCCATTCATTTTTGACAGAGTAGTTCTACAACAGAACATGAATTTATTCATTCCAGAAAGTAGAAATAACAAAGTATAAAAATGGAAAATCAAAGTATTTTTCCATATGTTCAAGTAGAAATATCTTTAAAGGAAACATTGGTGCTGACCCAAGGAATATGAATAAGCATTCCCTTTTCCAACAGGAACTTGGAATGCAAGACTTATTTAAAGTCCATTTTATATACTTGTGTCTTTAAAATTTTAAAGACCAATCAGGTTTTTTTTACCTAAAATAATAATTTTTAAAAAGTTTAATACCAAATTTGATGTTTAGAAGAATCTTTTTCCTTAAATTTTGTCTAGGTATATATTTTGACATTCTAAAATATCCAAAGGAAAGATCCCTTAGTTTTAGATTCTCTTTGTGTGTCTTGATTTTGTCAAAATCAGACATTAACAGACAACAGTTATACCATGAAAGGGATGGAAAGTAAAAACTATCACCTACAACACTGACAATGACTAGATATCTTCTAAAACACCTGTTTTTAACCCCTTTTTTTCCAGGAACTTAGTTAGTTTTCTAATTAAACTCTTAAATACAGAGATATGGATAAGGATAGCCAATGTCCCAAGTATTGATTTTATTATGTGCTGTGTCTTAAGAAGCTACTTGTATGAAGCCCATTTAAAAACTTTTTAAAATGTACTTAATGTATGGACTGATATAAAATACTGTCAATGTAGTCAAGTTATACTGAAAAGTACTGCTTGAGTTGCTTATGAAGGACCACTTGTCGAGTCTAGAAATTGTTATGCTAAAGTCAAGATCAGAAGCTGTAATCTCCTCTGACAAAGGAGTATTTTTATATGTATACCTAAAAGCATGAAACAAGACTTAACTTGGTTCTTTCTTTGAAAAAGTATAGATGCAGATGTGCTTGGGGGAGAAAAAAATACACTGGATTGGCAGAAAAGTGTGAAATATATTTCTGTGGTTTTTTAGAGGACTCCAAAAAGTATGTGAGCTGTGCAAACAGACTTCCTCCTGTAGAAGAAAAGTGTATCTGATATCATCTGATATGTGGGATATATGTACAGAGAGGATCCATGGTGAGGTGTTTGTCAGAGAATAATTTATCATTAATTAGTTGGTTTTAACAGAATAAGACTTTACAGTTTTAAATCAAATGTAAATAGATGGAGTGCTTTTCCTCCTATGTTTTTATGTATTTTATAAATATATCAGCTTACGCATATTTTGATAAGTGCTCTTACATGTCTGTAATCTTAATTAGCTGAAGTTAAAAGTCAATTACAGCCTAATAAAAATTGTTGACAATGTCTACAGGGACATGTTTTCTAGTGGAAGGTGTCCCTGCCCATGGGCAGGTGGGTTGGACTTGATAATTTGGAAGCTCCTTTTCAAACCAGATCATTCTGTGCTGCTTTATAAGGACTCTGCATAAGTATCACTGCATATCTATAATGTTTTCTAATCTTCTCACTATACAAAAATGTGAAGAGGAGAGAATGAGATTGTTTTGACCTACTATACCTATGTTTTGATATTATCATACAGTTGCTGACTTGATAACCTCAGGGAAAAGGCTGCCTTAAGTGTTGATTTTGGAAAGATTTTTGAGAATTCCGTATCTGTAAGGAATTTGCTATTTTCTTCTAAATAAGTAGCCATCTTTCCTATAATAGGATTTCTGCCCTTTAGTTTAAATATCCTTTTTATCTCCTCAAATCGTGTTTTCAGATATCAAAACTCCACCCTGCTGTTTTATATAGAGCAGCCATGATTCAAGACAAGACAAGAAAATTAAAAATTCCAATAAACCCACTCAGAAGTAAATTGGAGAGATTAATCACAAACAGACTTTTGGAAACAAGTAGGGCCAACATAAATTGTGCACACATGATCTGTTTGAACAGAGTGCTTGCAATATTGAGAAGGTGAGCTAATTTGCAATTAGTTTAACTGAAATACTTTTTTTCTGGAGGCTAGAAGTAAAAAAAATAAAATATAGTAAAGAGAAAGCCAGTCTCCTGCCCTTTGTTTAACAAAAACTAACTCTCTTAATTTCCTCACTGCATTCTATGTAAATTTTTATGAAAATAGGTAACCATATATTTTTTTCAGATTAAAGTGGCAGTAATGCAAATTACGCACATTTGTGTATTATTTAAATGCACTGCATTTGTTCATTATTTTAATTTAATTTGGTAATGGCCACACACTAAAAAACTGGTATTTAGAAATAATTACCTCTACAGAAAAGCTCATTAACTGAAAAATTTGCCTTGTTTTTGCTGTAGCAATATTCTCAAAAAGGTTTAAGTGGTTTAAGTGAAGTAGCAACTTAGATAAATTGCAACATAAGAAGTCTATTAAAATGACAGATGCTTAATTAATGTAGGAAGTCAATATTTCCACCATATATAAAGGAAAGTAATAGCATTTATAAGAAAAATTCAGTGTAATGATTGTGTTTTGTATACTAATTATGCATCTAATTATCTTACAGTAACATATTGCTGTTACTACTTACAGGGATATCTTTATGCAAAAGTTGTAAAAATAATCTTAACTCTGTAAAATAATCTGAATATAATTATCTACTTTTGAAAAGTTCAATTGCCTTGAATACCAGTTTTGACTAGAATAGAATTTTTGACATAGTTCTACCATCATTCAAAGCAAGGATTCTATGGTATGTTCATTTCTTAAATGATTTCATCCCCCACTCTGGTCAACCTAGAAAATCTCTCCAATAATTTAATTATTTTTGGCACAAGATTTGTCCTAAATACATTCTCCCAACATCTTTATTCTATCTAAGATACAGCTCTGATGGGAAGAGTTGTAAGCTTTGAGCTACAATATTCTACTCCTCTATCTTCCTGTGTCTTGAGACCAACAAATTGGAAATGATTGCTAAAATCAAGCCATGTAATTAGACAGCATAACATCTAATATACTCCTTTTGTCAGCTGGCCAGAAAGAGAATTTCAGTAAATGATACATTACACCGTGAAAAAACTCTTTCAAACAAGCCTGTTAATGATGATAAATAAAGAACTTGTGCAAAACCAAGCAATTAATCCTTTGGAAGCTTTCTATTGAAGTTGCTATTAAGGCATCAAGTAATGCAAGCACATTACATAAACAAATCCTGTGGGAATATTCCACTTTAGGTTAGTGCATTTTCTTGCAAACCCATCTGTAGTTAACTTCTTCAATAGAATTTCTTATTCACTAAAATATTGTCTTTATTTTAATAAAGGAATGATCAACTGCCATTCATAGTGGGAAGAATCAGTTAAAAAATACATCACAAGATGTAAGAATTTTAAATGTTCAGAGACATTGCATTTTATTTTCAGAGAAACAATATTGATTTATTTACTTGTGAAACAAGGGTATTTTTTAGTTTTCTACAGGGACAGAGCAGACTGCAATATTCTGGCATTAATAATGCATTGGAAATAAAGGGGAATGGTAAGCGCAAATTTATTCTGCAGCTTGTAAAAAATGTGAAGTGTCAAAAGGTTATGGAGAAATCCTCCCAGTAAACACTATTTCAAATTACAATCTTGTAAAGCAGTTTCTCAGGATGCAGGCAACTAAGTAGATCAATGTCTCAGTGCATGAGAGGATGGTGTACATTGGTGTTCTCAGTATTTTTTTTTCCTAGGTCCACCAAATTATTCCCTATTCATATTATGAGCTCTGGCTAGAAGCATAAAAGAAAGTAAAGAATGGTTTAGCAATTTTTTACTCTGTAAACACAGAACTGTTCAGATTCCATCTTATTATTAAATATGTGGAAAATCCTTTGTATGTTTGGTTTCAGTATAAATCCCTTAAAATTAAAAAAAAAACAAAACAGATGTATCACAATGAACTATGGAGGATTTTTGCTATGTCTAGCCTAAGAGAGATATGGATATCAGACAGAGAGGAGTGGGGCTTTTTTTTTGTTTGTTTGTTTTTGTTTGTTTGGGTTTTTTGTTTGTTTTTTTTGTGTGTTTGCTTTTTTACCAAAATAAACTGTAAGCTTATTCTAACAAATGTAATTTTAAGTTAAAATGTAAACACTTTTTCAGGAATGGATTGTATCAGTAGCCTGTCATTGACTGTTTGCAGTTTAAGACTATTTTCTTCATTTACAAGATACCTTTCAAATAAAGAGAAATGCTAAACCTGGTGTTTTTTCCAAATTAAATAAAGAACAGTAAGAACAAAATAGATAAATTGGTCAGTTCTATTATATTGCAGCAGGAGTTGTAGCAAAACCATAATAAAAGTACTTAGAAGAGGACATTGATCATGACCATTGGAGATTTCCTCTTATCTGTAAAGACTGATAATGGAGAATATGGACATTGAATAATTATTTTTCTCTAAAGAATGCAATTGTGTAGCAGAAAAAAATAACAGTGAAAATTCCTGAAAACACTGACTCAAAAAATCATCATATTGCAGACTGGTTGAAGTTGGAAGACACCTCTGGAGGTCATTTAGTCTAACCCCCCTGGCTCAAGCATGGCCATCCAGAGCCAGTTTCTCAGGACCATGTCCAGGCAGCTTTTGACAAATAAGACTCCACTCTGGTCAGCCCTTGCCAGTGTTCAGTTACCTTCGCAGCAAAATTTTCCTGATATTCATGGTGACCCTTAAGTGTTTTTCTTTGTCTTTTGCCTCCTGCCTTCTCACTCTGTCTTCTTTGAATTCTTTTAAATATTCAGTGGAAAGCTGAACATGAATCAACAGAACCATCCCATCCAGGAGGGCCACACAGGTCCTGGGGGACATCAGGCACAGCTTTGCCAGCCGGGCAAGGAAGGGGATTGTCCCACTCTGCTCTACACTGGGCAGCCTCACCTCGAGTGCTGGGGGCAGTTTTGGGCACCACAATATGAGAAAGAATATTAAAGTATTCTAGAGCATCCAACAGAGGGAAAAAAAGATGGTGAAGGGACTAGAGGGGATGAGGCATGAGAAGTGTCTGAGGTCACTTGGTCTGTTCAGCATGGAGAAAAGGAGACTGAGGGGAGACCTCAATGCAGTCTGCAACTTTCTCAAGAGTGGAAGAGAAGGAGAAGACACTGATCTCTTTTCTCTGGTGACCAGACTGGAAGGAATGGCCTGAAGTTATGTCAGGGGAGGTTTATGTTGGATATTAGAAAAGATTCTTCACCCAGGGTTGGTTGGAATAGGCTCCCCAGGGAAGTGATCCCATTATTCACAGAGTTCAAAAAATGTTTGGACAATGCTCCCTGGTACATGGTGTGACTCTTGGGGATGGTGCTGTGCAGAGCTGGGAGCAAGACTTAATGATCCTTCTGGGTCCCATCAGCTTATTCTGTGATTCTGGGATTCAGACATTTCAGGCTAAGATCTCTCTTGAGCCTTCTCTTCTCCAGATCAAATCATTCCAGCTTCTTAAGCCTCATCTTATAGGAGAGATGCTCCAGTCCCTTAATCATCTTTGTGACTTTCTTGCTTCACTTTGTCAGTCTCTTTTGTACTGGGGAATTCAATACTGGATACAGTACTCCAGATATCTCTTCAGATCCAGTGCTTAGTACAGTGGATGGATCCCCTCCCTCAACCTGCTGGCAGGACTCCCAAAAATATTATGCAGTCCAAGCTAATGTTAGCCTCCTTTGTGGAAAATAAGTATTACTGGCTTCTGACAAATTTAGTGACACTAGGATTTATGGGTCATCTTCTTCCTCTTTTTAGTTATCAAATGTAAGATATTTATTGCTATTTTAACACTGCTTTCTATTGGTATCTTGTGGTGACTGAGATGCTGCTATATAGTAAGATGTGGGTCAACTAAGTGCCATTGTGAAATACATGACCTCTGTCTGCCTAGATGGAAACCATTATAAGGTAGCTGTTATTTTCTGTAAATATTATTCATTTAGTGTAGCTAGACTAGAAGAAGGAAAGTCACTAAGTGGAGAGTATCATAATGTATTCACTCAATGAAATATCTGTTAATACACATTTAATTATCCAAATGATTAATAAAGTCAATATTTATTCTCTTTGTTTTTATTAAGAGACCAATCTTCCTGACACATCTCTTACACAGACTGATACATACAAAATTAAATTCCTAACACACTAAAATTGTAAATAATATTAAACCATTTCTAACCAGGGAGCTGTACTGTTGTGCTTAAATCTGTCTTAATATATTATGCTAGTTTGCATTTAAGAGTAATGGCTTAAATAGAACAAAAGCAAAAAGAAGACATCTCATCATGTTCTGTACTACATAGCCACAAGCATAAAATCTGAGTGCCTGCAGAATCTACTGTGAAAAAAATATACCATGCTGTGTCAAGAGGGGATGAGTGTGTGCAGAATCTACTGGGAAAGATATATACTATGCTGTGTCAAGGTGGGGGGGATCGAAACAGTGGAAATAAAAGTGTTTAAATTTGAAGGGGAGAAATATTTTTGCTCTGACTCTAAATTCAGTAAATTTTATTGGTAAAAGGAGGCTGAGGGAGATTCACATTAAAAAAAAAAGTGTGGAAGTAAAGCTATGTCATCCTTGTCCTTTTTTTTCTTTTTTGGTGCATGGAGTAATGACTAGCCTTTCTACCCTCTTTCCACAGTAAATGCAGAAAAGTACTTAGCAGCCATCATGCTTCTGTACAAGACTATTTTAACCACTCTTTTTTCTGCCAAGAAGTAATATTTTTCTTCACAGTCTAACAGTCTATAGGCAGATTTATTGGGAGTATTTTCTTTCTCAAACAACTGTTTTAACACCTGGTCAAATGACAAATGTATTCTCCCAATACAAGTACTTCAGCTGAGAAAGGACTACAGACTGGAAAGTTTTACCCTCAGTGGGGATTGATTTAGACACTCTGTCTTTCAAGTTTTTATTATGTCTGTGAGATAACTACTCATCTTGGGCTATTGTGAGGAATTCCATGTTTGGGGCTCAAAAAAAAAAGCAGCCAGTCAATTGTTTTCATATATCAGAAATAACCTAGAGGGGTTGACTCATTTTGGCAAGGATGATCTGCTGGGGATTGCAACAGAAATTCAATCTGCTTGGCAGAAATAAGAGACATGGTTTACCTTTAGGGCCACATATCACAACATTTATCACTTTGAAAAAAATAGAAAAAGTTTTACTGTGATTGTTGCACATCCTCATTCATTATTATAAACTCTGAAAAACTATGATAAACCTAGGATGCCTGACTGGTGTTTCCAAAAATAAGATTCCAGTTATTAACATTGTCTCTGGAAGGGGAAAAAGATGCTGATCTTGATGCTGACTTTGTGATAAGTCTTAGAAGACTTGTGTTTCCTGATTATATTGAATAGTAAAGACACGGATTTTTTCTTTAAATAGGAGTCCACTATCCCTCTCTGATCCCAGCTCACCACCATTTTGACTTGTTCTTTTTTTCTCGAAGAATAAACCAAGAAGAGTCATTTGAAAGGTAAACAGAAACTCCTCCTAATCACATAGATGTTTTCTACTTTCCATTTCTACTGGGGAAGTGATTTAACATTTGATTCTCTGGACCTTTGATGTACATTTTCCATAAGACATTAGTGTATATTAATGCTTTTTATCTCTAAATTTGCATTTTCTACAAGCAAACACCCTACATTTGCACGGATAATGGTCTACATACAATACATATCCACACAATGTGGGTGAAAATGTGCATTTTACTTTACAGGGTTCAATCTGTTTAGATAGTTCTAATCTTTCTGGATGAATTTTCCAAGAAGGTCCATGATTCCTTTTCATTGTCATTTTATTGAAATATTTCTTTGAATGCATGAGGGTATTCATTTAATTTAATTTTTGCAAACTTACACTCAAAATATAATCATTACCTTTTCATTCCAATGTATAACCTTGAGGATAAGTTTACAATAGTACATGCTTCCAGAAATTCTGTCTGGTGGAGGCTGAACTAATTTACATTTTTTGTCTCAGCTGAGTGAAATCAGTGTCAATTTTAATGTTACTTTTATGTCAGGGAGGAGATGCTAGCCCTATCTGAGAATTTTCCTACAAATACAGTTATGGAAATCAAGGATCTTCTAAGAGCAAACTATCATTTAGACTTATAGTTTCTTCAGGAATTTAGATAATTATGTGAAGACAAACATACTGGACAGCATGAGAATAAAATACACAGAAAATTACTATTAAATACACTGAGAATCTATAATAAGAAAGATCTTAGATATCCCTCAGTTCTTCACTTCAATGCTTCCTAAATGTATGATGTCAAAATGCAAGTACGAGGCTGAAAGGATATGTAGAAGTGTCTCTTAGGATAATTTTGAGTGTCATCTGGATTTCCCTGAAAACCAGTCTCTGAAAGTAGTGCACTCATTTTGCTTTTCTTTCTTCATTACTTGATCTACCTAACATTTTTCTTAGGGAGATCCAGAGCTTGCAGATTGCAGTGCAATTAGCACAGAAAACAATGCATAGTGTTAAATTGCTATCTGGACAATTCTTCATATGCAGATTAATTTACTTCCAAAGCCACAAATTTTGTCCTAGCTAAAACCCATACAGGAGACAATTTCTTGCAAATAGCAGATGCTTTTTTTGGTCTTTTGGGGGTTTTTGACGTTTCACTAAACACACTCGTAGCTTAAAAAGAAATTATACTTTTTTTGATTAATGGATAATAAATTTTTCATTTATTTCATTGACAAAAGGCTTTTCACTAATAAAAAGCTTTTATTAATTACACGTCTGTATATAACCAGATGCATCTTATTTTTCTATCACGTTTTTCCCTTTATCTTCTAGTTATTAATTTCTTCTAGTGAACTATTTATACATTAATTTTTCAAAGTATTTTGTTTTACAATCAGAAGCATTTTATAGGGTTGTTTTTGTGTGGAGATTCCTTCCCTGTTACATGAAAGGACAAACAAAAAAACCACACTAATGGGTGTTTTGGATTGTTTAGTCATTTTCAGTCTCAATTGCATGTTAAATGAAAGGAGAAAAAGAAAGAAAAAAAAGGTAAAATTTCTAGTTCATGAGAAATTGCACAATTCTCTCTTGACAGAAGATGAGATTAAGGAGTTCCGGCCCTTCTGCAGTGCTTAGAGACACTCATAGGTTTCTACCAGAGATTTAACTTAAAAAATTATGTATTGTCAGTAATTGTATTAGCTATGTGTGAGAGAGAAATTATTTGGATGAAAAAAGAGCAGTAATAGGACTAAAGCATGTTCCTAACTTGTGCCATGCTTAACCTTTTTGAGACAGTCCATCTACTGTGCCAAGTCCATGATACCTTAACTTAAATTCTTTTTCAGTTTTGTTGCTTTTGGAGAATAAAAATTAAATAAAATTAAACCCAAATATCTAGTGGCATACTTGTACTTTCTGTTTTCTGTTTTCAAATGTGTTCAAGGCTTACCATGCTCTAATGCTGTATATGAAGTTAAGAAATTATAAAATTCCCCATGTATATCAACTAGTCCAAATATTTGTGCATTTAAGTTGTGCCTCATCTTGCAAATAACTCTAGACTTTATGGTCTGACAAACTCTCTAAGTGGGGAAAGATTCCAAATACATGCACAGTTTCCAGATTCCAGATGGAAAGGCCTGGGGGCTTTTATTGTCCTTCAGTAACCATTCCTGAAAGCCAAGGGACCTTGACCATGACTGAATTTAAGGGATTTAAGATGGAAAAACAATTGGATGGCAGACTACCTCTATTTTAAGAAATTATGCCACCGATTACATTTTCTCTTTCCAGGGCTCATTAAGTTGGAAAAGATAAGTCACAGTGGTGTCACTATGGGTGGAGTTGTATCTACACCCATATCATACAATTACTGCCATTTGATAAGTGAGTAGGAACAATATCAGTACTTTGTGACTAATTCTGGTATCATTTGCAGTTCTTCATTAAACATAATTTGTAAACTCTACTGTAGAAGAAGCCTTCCAATGAATCTAGAATGGGGTTTGATGCACATAAAAAAATATATCTTGAATCATATTTTTGTTGCTCTAATTATTCCATTTATATGAGTTAGATAACTAGATTTTATCCCAATTTAAAAGCACATGTTATCTTTGTAATATGGGCGGGTATAAAAGAATATAAAATATTACATCTTTGAGAAAATATCTAATTAATCATGTATATATGAATGAAAATTTGCCATGGTTCCATTACGAACATATGTCTTAGTTACATTCTTTTACTGTCACATGGATAGAAGTTGGTATTTCAATTTTAATTTTATTTTAAAAATAATTCTGAAGTCAATGATAACTCTACTATTCCTTTTTACAAGCCTGCACAAATATTTTTGTGCTTGTGTTGATATTGCATTTATACTTCAAGATACTCTGAAATAAAGATAGAATATGAATGTATCAAGTAAAGATTTCACATTGTAGCTTTAAGTATAGAGCAAATCCTTGACACATATGGTAATTTTCTAAAGATTATTTAGTACTATAATAATACATTCTTATATCTAAGTATGTTGTCAGTGTGGGTTGAATGGCTTTCATCCAATCTGGCAATTATATGTGATGTTGACGCTCTATACTTTTACAATATTTCTCCCTTCTTTCATGTACTAACATTTACAGAGACTATAAAACGATTTTGTATAAAAAAATTACATTTTTAAAAATAGATTGGTATTGTTTGTGCCTGTGTTAAGCTTATTATAAAGTAACCCTTAGCCTCAGAACAGATAATTGAAAGGGTAAGAAATGCAATAAATTGTGACTAAAGCATGTGAGAAGTTATGAGTGAATTAATTTACAAATGTTGTACACTACCCATCCTGCCATAAACTGCAACCCATGGTGTTCATATAGTTAGGAGTAAAAGAATATGACAGCAATTATAAACCTCTTGATATAACATATCTTATTAAACACATGCCTTATGAGAATATAAAAACATACATAATATCTTTTCATAGATATTTAATTAAATTGGAGAAAATTACATACATTTGTGGGAAAAGAGTGGCTTTTAAGAAGGGTTTATCAAGTGAATGATGCTATTATTTAGACTGTTTAACGGAAAGAGAATTCTAAAAACTTCACAGACTTTATTTATGCTGTGCAAATTTTTGGTATTTGTCTTTTGGCAGTCAAATAGAATTTAAAGGAATAGTAGATTAACTCAAAATCTAAAAGACAACAATATTTTACAAGTATTTATTTTATTTTAATATCAAGCAAAAAAAAAGGTATTTCATTGTTGGGGAAGAGAAATTTTAGTACTTGTTAATATAAAAGTTAAAGTGCTCTCTCTTTTTCTCTTTTGAAGGTGATGTGAATCTTCAGGCTGAATTTAAACCTATTACACTGGGTTTTTTTGGCTTAGAAGTATTTTTTCAATTTGATAAAGCATTTTTTAAACAGCCTTATAAAAAAATTTAATTGGCAAAGCTCAAATTAATAATCTTATCTTTTAGATAATTGAATCAAAGTCCTTAGATTTCTCAAACCTCTGATTTTAAGTAGAGTGAGATGATGTGCTAAAGAACAAATACATTTGTCTGTACATCACTTTTTTCTTCAATTAGATGACTTTTGCTGAATTATTTGTGACTGCTCTTCAAACACTAGCCAGTTTTAATGAGCACAAATTGGGTATTTTTTCTTGTTTATTCCCTGCTGTCAAGCTTGAAAAATTTGTACTTAAGTGCTGAAAGAGTATTTCAGATATTTTCAAGTGCTATATATATACTTGTGTTCTAAATGGACTATTCTGCACTACTTGATAACATCTGGAAATAAATAAGGTCTTTAGGGAATGAAACATGGAAAAAGAAACTTCAAAGAAATATATATATAAAATAAAAAGATAAGAAAATATTGGCATATGGATAAGTTTTTATAGATTGATCCTGAATTTGTGCAGCTGAGACATCCTTGTTTGCATTGATCAAGTTTAATTTTATATTTTTTGCATCAAGTTTTGAAATCTTCTTTGATAACGGATGTTGGTTTAAAATCAATAATCATGGAAGCAGTGGAAGTCTTGATGCATATGTTTTCAGTTTACAGCTGGAGCCCCTGTATTAATATCTCCAGAACTCACCAACAGTCTCACTAACAAAGTTCAGTAACCTGCAGACCCTCACCTGGTTTTGATGGCTGTTTTCCATCTTCTCATATAATTCAGTATATTGTGATAAAGTCTTTAGAAACTGTTTAATGTTTTAAGGTAAGGAGGATTTTAACCTCGTGATGATGGGAGAGGAAGACAGTTGAGAACAGCGCTGTGCGAGAGAGGCAGACAGGATTGCTGAGCAGAGGGTCTGAAATGATGTGAATGGAAGGGAATGAAAAATCAGCCAGAGATCAGGAGGGGTCACCTGCAGCATTTGCATGCAAACAAGTCACCATTACAGAAAATGTGCCAACCAGATTGCCTCTGGGAAATCAACAGACTGAGTTGTCTCTCTCAAATGCATAAACTTTACCCCCAACTAAAATCTAATTCAACCACACCTGGAGCACAAAATCTAAACTGGATTAATTTTAAACATTCAACATAAAATAGAAAGAGAAGTTATCAGAGGTATTCTTATATTATTTAGCAGACCACCCTCAGTCATGAGTAAACATGTAATATTACTTCATATTGCAGAACAAATATATATTAAAGACATAATTGTTCAAAGCACTAAACCTGCCTTTTATGACGTTAAAGAAGTTAGAAAAATATGTCTCTGTGCCTACTAGACAATAATATTCCTTTAACAAAAATGATAATCACCACTTGATTACAGAAACATTATAAAGTTAGCTTTTTTTTCCCCACTGACTGCACTTATTTGTAGATCTTATATGAATATACAGCCATTGAATAATAGTTGACCTTATCTGTGAAAGTGTAAGAATCTGAAATGAGCTTCTCCTTTTCAGTGTGTAATCCAACCATTTTGCTTTTGCTGGTTTCTAAGCTCACACAAGTTTAAAAGTTTTGGAATTTTTTAAGTTATTCCTCAATTTAGAGTGCTGTATTTAGTCTGTTAAAATATTAAATTGTGTTCTCTGTTAAGGCTGGCTGCAGTTGAAGCCTTAGTAAATGGTCTTCTTTCATGTGAAGAAGGGAGAAGAAAGAAAGAGTGCTCTAAATTGTAAGGTAATGGAGCATAAAATGTTCATTATTTAGTACTCTGAATGATAAAAGATTAGTCATCATAATTCCATATTTTTATATTGTCCTACAACCTCAGAAAGACAAACTCTTTATAATGCACTCTTAAAGATTATTTGAAAATGGGCTTTCACTTAAACAAGTCTCATATAGTGCCTTTTGAAAATCAGATTTCTTCAGCATATTGAATACCAGCATTATTATTTTTGGTAATATACACAACTACATGGAAGCAGAAACAATAATACTGTTTCATCTTAAAACAATGGAATAAAAACTTTTCCATTGAAAATGAGAATAAGTTTTGGAGAAAGAGGCATTATTTTAAAATAATTATCATATATAATTGAGAAATGCATAATTTTTTACACTCTCAATATCTGAAAACACAGTAATTTCTCCCTTCATCAAATATTTGCTTTTATTTACAATGTCAGTCTATTTATCATGGAAAAACCTTGATGCTCTTTGTATGTTTTATGACTAAGAATTATCAGATTCAGACTCAGATTATTTCAGAAGAAGTAATTAACTTGGTTAACAACTTTTAACCAAATTACCAATGAATAACTTCATTAACTGGGTTAACCTTTCAATTTCTGTGGGACAAGGTTGAATTAGAAGTGTAAAAATAACAGTAAAAAAAAATCAAAAGAAACAAATACTTGAGTTTTCCCATCCCAAAGTTTCTGTACTTCACTGGTAATTAGCAATACAGAACTAGTAAGTGTCATGCTTATTCTAAATTGATGGAACACTTTTTAAATTTACAACAGAACTTACACATTTATTTTTAAGACTTTATGACTAGCCTAACAGCCAAGCAAGATAATTTTCCTTGCTTCTCCAAGCAGCCACATGAAGACTGTTGCACCATAGGCTCCAGGGCTCTAATTCTACAATACAAATCTCATTCACAGAAAACCCATCGGTAAGAAGGAGGTAGAAAATAACATAATTAAATTAAACATAGGGATATTTATATAACCATAGAATGGTCTGGTTCCAATACTGGAACTTTCATCTACTTCCAGAGCCCCTGCAATGGGCAGAGGTGCCAACCACTAGAGCAGGTTGCTCAAAGCCCATCCAGCCTGGCCTTGAAAACTTCCAGGAATGGAGCAAGTTCTCTGGACATGTTACTAGTATAAGAATACTGTAGTTGGGTATAGTTTGCAGGCATAACCCACATTGGTGAGAACCCTTTGGAGGTGGATGATGCGTCAAGCAGAATTTGTGATGGTTCTAGATCTGTTCAATATTTTAATAAAATACTTGTATAATGTAAGAAGAAATATCCTATTTACAGACAATTTAAAACAATGAAGCATGTTTTAGGGCATGTGAGGAGACAAAATAGTTTTCAAATATGTTATAGGCCAATAAGGAAAAATTAAAAAATAGCCTTCTTTGTAACTGAGATTAATAGAAAAAGAACTAATATGTGGATTAAAAAGTTTCAAAATGTGAGATTCTTCTTATTTAAAAAAAATCCACTCAAAGGAGGTCTACTCTTTAAAACTGTAACAGAGAGGTACAATAGTTGGCAGACAAAATCTTCATGTAATCTTAGAACGATTCACTAATTATTAAATGTATGTTCTCCTTTATAGTTTGATGGTACTAGCCAGATCTTCAACAGTTACTAGTTAGTAACCAGTACAATACATCTGAAAATTGCCACCTTTATCTTAAAGACAATTTGTTAATCCCAATGCACCAAACCCAGTCAGTCGTTACACTTTGGTCAGTGTACAGGTATTCTGGGTTCTGGAGCTCAAGTTTTTACACTTTTTTACTCTGTTTTGGTGGTGTTTTGGTTTGGTTGGTTGGTTGAGTTTCTTTGTATTTCTTCCTGATTTGCAAGTTTTATTCCATGCTCTAATCAAAATTAAATTTTTGCCAGGTCACTTGGAAGCCCCATTTTCATGTCACTTTACTAAGCCTTATTGTTTAAAATACAAGATAACATTTCTAAATTAAGTTCAATGATTTCAAAAGAAAATTTCTCCCAGCAAGGAAGGTAGACTCAAAGTCCTATGCATATATTAGTACAAAAACTCTGAAAAACCTAATGCTGCTTTTCTGCTGGAGTTCTAACTAGTGCTATAACATTTATTAATTAAAACTCACTACTTAAGTGAGAATAGTTGTTCGTTTTATCAACTATTGAAAATATATGCAGATCTTAGTGATCTATTTCTTTTAATAAAAGTCCTTTCACAGCTAGGCATAAATGCACTTCAGAAATTAGAACAATCGAGGAAGAACTTTGGAAAATTGAAATGAGAAAGCATAATATAAACAAAATACATTTTAAAGATCAAATTAGAGATAGTAATACTTTACTGAATAAGTAATTTCCATTTAAATTAAAATATTAATGAGAACTTCCCCAGGGACAAACTTTCAAGAATTTTGAAATAATTGTAGGCAAGGGGTGATAATGATGATGGTGTGGTGGTGATCTTTGTCTTTATTATTTAGGGAAACATACATCTACAGGCATGGTAACAGCTGAAATTCTTATTTACTTGCACAATTGATTATTGATTAATATCTCTTCCACTTCCCAGATTAGTTCGCAATTAATATCTCTTCCACTTCTCAGATTCCATTTTCATTAATATATATTGATGAAATAGAAATCATCATGAAGGCAATTGATAGAAATAATAAAATTATAAAATGAAATTTTTTAGATCTTCAGTAAGTATTCAAGTCAACAAAACAGTAGTACAGTATTGTCTGAGGCAGAAAATTCTAGTAGTGTATATGTTTAGTGACTTAGTGAATATTTGCTATTTTGCACTAGTAGCACATTTCCATAGCATATGAATAGATGTAATAATTACTAGGAAAAAATGAAATACATTATTACATTTTGTTGTTGTTGCTAAAAAAATCATGATTAAACAATAGTCATGTTATGAAACTCTGAAAATGTAGGCTGTTCTTAGTATATTAGAACGACTGGAATTTCAGGAAAGCCAAAGGCTGCTTAATCTAGCATTGAAACAAAATATATTCGTTTGACAGAGTTGAGGAAAAAAATCGTCAAAAAACCCAACAAAAACCATCCAAAAAATGAAACAATCAAAAAACCCCAAACAAACTCCCTCATAAAAAATGAATTGGTGGTGCATTCCAGTGTTAAATATGTTTAGTCCTAATGGTTGTTGCAAAACAAGCAATTCTCACATCTTTCCCATTCCTCTTCCTCCCCACTCCTGCCATAGTGTTGCCTCCTCAATTCTGTCATTAGAGTGACCCCTCTGAGATCTGAATATGCAGGAAATTTTTATTTCTTTTTCCCCCTATGGTATGATCTAGGCTTACTAGGCAGAATTAATTTGTGAAGGGATAATATGTGCACATTATGGAGCAACAGAGCTAGAAGTAATATTCAGCTGAGAATAGAAAAGGAAGTAAGGAAAAGGGACTGATATGTTGAGATTTCCTCAGTTATATCACCACTATGCAATCAGGTAATTTTGGGGGGTCTTATCTGTGTGTGTGTGTATATATATGTGTGTATATATGTGTGTGTATATATATATGCATAGCTTGATTTTATGCTTGATATTAATGGAGGTTGTATATGACATCAAAGAGGGACAATAAGCATTTTAAAGCCATTAGTTATTGCTTTTGTTATTGCTTTTAGAGGTATTTAATCTATATTGGCTGTCTGTGATAAAGAGAATAGAAAAACAACAAGAGAACTTTCAAAAATATTTAAATCCTTTTTAAGAGATTTTTTTTCTTTCTAAAGAAAGAAAAAAATAATATTTTATTCTTGTATATTTTGAAAACCCTCCAATGCACCACCAGGAAAGTGCTCATCTCCTCAGTAGGCAAAAAGAACCTTACGATTACAAGGTGTCTTTTTTCTAAGAGGAGCTTTAACTTCTTCATTTCTTCCTTATTTCTACAGTTCCACACAATTATTTTGGAAACAGAAAGCTCCCCAGAGTTCCAATTCTTTTTATAGAATCTGAGAGCACAAAGCCAACAGTAAGAGCCACAGAATATTAAAAATAAAAAGTGACAAAGATATTAAAAGCCAGAACTGGACACCAAATTTATGACAGTTATGAAGATGCAAACTGCAGAGAGAATATTTCTTGCTCAGATTAGGAAGCTGAAAAAATTGCCATTAGACAATTATGCTGGCAGTTGTTCTACCATATTCAGAGTTTGGTAAACTTAGCCTGATTTAGGTCAAAGCCTTTCTAATATATCAGAAATTATGCAGTTGCAATTTACCCATTACATTTCACCCTTTCTTTGCAATTTCCATCATAGTATCAGCAATTAACCTAATTGTACAATCACTGCCAATTTTCATTCATATGTAATAGTTACAGGCCAGGAAGGTCAGGCTCTTTCTACATAGTCATAGAAATTAATAAAGTTATGCCATTCCCTTCATTTTTGAATTATCACAATCTACTTTCTAGATCTTTGGTTGTTTTTTCTTTCACATAGATGTTGTTCTCTCCTCTTGGAGAGATAGCTTTTTTATATTATCTGTAATAAAAATACACGTACCCGCTAAGAAATACACTCTAAACCCCACGTTTTATGATCACTTAGTCTTTAATTTCTTTCACCCTTAAGAATGTTTCTGTTACTGTCTTCATCTACTGTCAACTTGTTCCATGTTACTTATCTCTTCACTCCAGCAGACCAAGATATGCCATTCTAGGTTTCAAGGGTGTAGTCCTCTAGCAAGGAGAGTTCTTGCTCAGGACATAAGCATGGCCATATAACTCCAGGTATCATAGAGGAAAAAAAAATCTTGCTGATTTTTACTTATGCAAGATAGCATTTTTACTTTAAAAATAGCATTTTTAAAGATAGCATTTTTAAAAGTTACTTTGCCATATGATGACACACAGCATATCAAAAAATCAACTGAGACTGAACTGAATATTCAATTACTTTTTCAATTTAAAAAAAGTTATAAAGAAAGCTCCTGTAGACAGGCAACCATTTTGCAGAGTATTACTGTTCTTTGCAAGAAAAGTATTATACATATTTTTCTCTGCTCATTGAATGCATTTTCCTGCCACTAAATATCTCAGCTTAATTTCTCAATGTCAAATCATTGCTGATCCTGCATTCCTTGCAAGCTTTCAAAGCAGACTATTTGTTTTGCAGAAGCTGTGTACAATATTTTACTGAAACGGCAGGTTTGTTATTCTTTCTACCAAATTCAAAAAATTAAAATATTTTTAAAGTAATAATGCAACATCTCTTTATGCAACATCTGTTAAATAGAAAATTATCTTTTGGTAACATTTCCCTTTCTCTCTGACACATTTTAAGAACACAATTCTTCACTTCCTAGTCTGCTGTATCTAGTGACCATTACTCCAAGAAATTTATGTCCTTCTACTAATTAATAAGTGTAGGTGTGGTAAAGTTCACATTTATTGCTTGTTTTGTATGTGATAAAATGTCTAAAACTTACTCTGAGATCTTACAGCCAAAGAACCATGTTAAGAGATAAGAGATTTTGGGGTAATTTCCCTTCCCTAAATAATTCTTGCAATGCAATTCTTTAATAAAAAGCCCTAGTAAACAGTTAATAAAAATCGAATCTGCAAAACACAGACATAAAAGTATTTAAGACAATTAAATTGACTTCTGTCTTGTTTGTCTCCTTGAATACTAAGTAAACAACCGAAGAACTAAAAAAAAACAAATTAGCATTACTAGTACTGTAAGATTTGAAATATGAGATTAGATCCTGATCTCAGAATTTCCATGTGTTCTCATGCAATTTTTCCATAGCACTTCTATAATTTCTCATCTCTATCAATTCTTTTATTATAAAGTTGCAGATTGTTTTTTTAAATAGCAGATATCATCCAAAATAGTATAAAGGAGTTTACATTTGCATAGGGAGTTTTAGGTTGGGGATTCCATCTGCACACAAATTGCATTCAGTAGTTGTAGCAAATTCTCTGCAAACTCTACACCTGAAGCAGATGGAAGAAGATTGCATCAGGAGATCAACCCTTACAAATTACAATACTTTGTGCTGCTCATCTGCATTTTAATCAGATATAAAAGATTTACTCCTGACATACATCAAGAAACACTATTTTCACCTCCTGAAATACATCAGAGAGTTTATAGTCAATCAAGGAAAATATCTTGTGCATTTTTACTTTCTATATCTTCTTCTCTTAGGTATACAGTATTACATGCATGTAGGTTTCAATGATTTTATTAGCAACTATATATAAGCTCATCAAAATAGAAACCAAGAAGTGACTTCATATGTCAAATCCTCTTTGTTAAGGATTTGACTTCTGAGCTCAACAAAAAAAGATTAATTTACGGTTGCATTAGAAACATTTTATTTTCTGCAAAATGCAGTGCAATGCAATACCATGAGACAGATAAAGCAGACCACGGTAGTTAGACATTAGGAACACTGTTTGGTTTGAAGGTATAGAGAATATAGACTTGTCATGTTTCTTCTTGTGACCAGAGGAAGCATAAATTGCAATTAGTTTTGTCAGGTACAAGGACTGAACTGCAAAATTCATCATCTGAATAAGTTTATCTCACATTCTTGACAAATAAGTACCAAACAGATATTGCTAAAATATTCTTATACTGACAATTATTTAAAGAAAATAGTTTTCTCTATTAAATTATAACTTTTTTAATTAATAAAAAATAGTAAGTCAAATTCCAGTGAAATTCAATGAACTACATAAACTGCGTGTCAGCATATTGCTAATAGTGATATTTAATTCAAGTATTGAAGAAAAAATTTTATCAATATTAAGAATGTATTTTCTAACAATATTATCTGAAGAATGTGCTACTAATAATAGAAATGAAGCTTTTTTTTGAGAAGTAATACAGAGTAAAAACTTGTTGCCATCACCTCATTAAAAAATTACCTGTATTGGTGGCCACAGGCACTAGAGGTGGAATCACTGATGATACCCATTAATCCCTAATGTATGCTTGGTTCCTAAGTGATCCTTACCTTTTCTTAATCTAGCAAATTATTTTCCACTTATTAGCTTGTTTTATTTTTCTGGACCATAAATATAATGATATAAAAGTCTTATTAGCTTCTGGGCTCAGTTCTGACAGGAGTTTTTAACATGTACTTCAAAAAAGATATGAAGGTAAGTGCAATAATTAATTTACAGTAGTCTGGATGGAAAAACAAGCATCATTGTATTAGATCTTCCATTAGAATTTCCTAATATTTTGATACAGTAGGAATAATATTTTTCTTTAGAGACTTTTCCCCAGAATTTATCGACAATAATATTAACGTACAATTAGTCCTTTTATTATTCTAGGCTTTAGTATGTCATTATGATGATTTTTACTCTGCTTATGAGATTCAGACAAAAAACTTGTTTGATTATATTCCCTAAAATTCCAAGTATAAACTCTCTTTCCAGACACACAAGAGAATTATAGAGTGTTTTTTGTTGGAAGGGACCTTACGAGACCTTCTAGTAAACCTACCTGCCATGAGCAGAGATATCTTTCACTAGGTCACATTGCTTGAAGCTCCTCCTTCTTGACCCTGAATATTTCCAGGGATGGGGCATCTACAACTCCTCTGGGCAATCTGCTTCAATGTCCCACAACCCTCAATATAAAAATTTTTTTCAGTATGTCCAATGTAAACCTACACTCTTTCAATGAAAGTCATTGCCTCTTGTCCTTTCTGTGCAAGAGCTGGTTAAAAACCTCTCTCCATCTTTCTTAGAACTGTTCCTCTATATATATATATTAAAAGACTGTGATAAGGTGCCCCTTAAGTCTTTTCTTCTACAGACTGAACAACTGCAACTCTCTTAGCCTGTCTTCACAGGTCAGGTGTTCCCTGACCTGCATTATTTTTGTGACCCTCTTCTGCACACTCTCGAAAAGATCCATGTCCTTCCCAAATACAAGAGAAAAGCCTTCTTTTAATAAGCAATATTCCCTGGAATATGTTGCATGTAACTAGCCTTGAAAGCAGGTCTTACTGCTCTCATCAGAAGCAAAAATGGTGATTCGTAAATTATTCATAACCTCCTTTCTCCTTCAGGCAATATCTGACCCACAAATATGTAAGGGATGAAAAATGTCTCTCTTAGAGATAAAAGAAATGCTGATTTATATAGCATTCATTTAATTCCCCTTGATTTAAATTAATGTTTTAAGTGAGCATTTTACATATTATGTTTAATGTAAAGAACTGATTAAATAGATATGCTTTCTCTACTCTGTCTAGTAAAATAGCAAAATAGGTATTCTTGATGACACTGCTTTTACTGAATCTTATTTCACAAAAGACATTCAGCATCATGTAAATGACCAAGACTTGACAAGTCAGCTTTGTTTCCTGTGTGCTTAATTAACTCTTTCCATTCCACTTGATTATTTCAGTTACACTTGGCCAGTTGTTTTTTTTTCTGCTTTAGAAGAAGAAAAAAGAAAAACACTAAAATCCCCAAACAAACAAAAACATCAACAGTTAATTACATTTGTCTAATATGTACATGACAGTTTTTATACCCTTTTTACACTTGCCCTCATGTCACACCTTGATTTGAAAACCTGAATTTTTGTTTTAATGATACCAAGTTAAATAGAAGACAATATGTTTGCAATTTCACTTCCTTATTTCCTTCATGTAGGTGTTTTATTTTAAACTTATAACTTAAAAACTACCATGAGAAATTTTAAAAAAGCAATAAATTTTGAAAGAGACTGCAAAGAGCCCCTTACAGTATGGATGTCATTCATGTTAATGCCTAATATTAATAACAATGCCTACTAAATACTGGGGCTTCTGTTTTCTTATAGTGATTCACTTTAATAATAAATATTTAGCATTAAATATTTCACTTACCTTTGCCAAATATAGTAGCTATCTGAAGAGCTTGACACTAAGGTGTAAGGTCACACAATGAAATCCAATCTATGGCTGCTTCACTTAAAATAATCTGTAGAGAAAAAAGAAATCCATGTAAATATTTCGGAATATCTTTTCTTTGTTTTTCTTTTTTACACAGTGGTTTACTTTATAAAATCATCCTATTGCGTACAAAATAGCTAAACTTTCTTAGGGTGACATTCCTTACTTTTTATGGGTTGGTCCACACACTGACTGTGTAATTCTTGAGGGGAAAAACTTTCCAGAGATAAATGGATATTCTAAGGACAGAACCACAGAATTTGCATTCCTTACATGTAGTGACTGTTCTGGGAGAATTCATACACATAGTCTCATAGACATTTCCATATGCAAAAGTGCAAGGCAAAATTTGAATGAGCCTTTTTTCAAGCTAGAATAGAGAAGAACAACAGTTTCTCATCTGTGTGATGAAGTATTTCAGTAGTGTAGTGGAAAAGCAGTTGCACACAGTCCATTTAGAATGACAGAATTAGGATTCTGAATTATGAATAGTTTGGGTTAGAAGAGACCTTCAAAAACCTTCTGGTTATTTCTTGGCAAATTGCCAAATTTTAGTTTGCTTTTAGAATTAGAAATGACATTTGAGATGGGTTTTGTGGACAAAAAATACTTCTGTTGTATTGTAGAGAAGGACTTGGATTCTGGAGTCAAAAAGTTGTCACAGAAAGTTATGAATTAAGCTGCTCTTAAGCGCTTCTCATATATCAGTAGTTGTATGTCTACTGAAACAAGATTGCTTAAGTTAAATATATCATGCAAGCATACCATAAATAATGCCATACAGAAGCCATGGAGCATCACCATCTTCTCTTTTATAAATGTTTTCTAAATTACAGAGTTTGGAAACTGTATTGAAAGTTGGGGGTGTAATGCACAGAAACTTCATTCCATAAGATGGCATGCAATTCAGGGAGAAATGCTTTTATTTTCTATCAGAAAATTCAGCAAAAATATTTAGCTAAAATATTATAGTTCAGCCTACTACCTCCAGTGATTGGACACATCTAGTTCTATTTTTCCTTTTGGGAACTCTTAACTGAATAACTTTGATTTAGCTATAAAAGTGTACTTCTAAATGTATAACAAAATAATTTCTGTAAATATAATTTTTAGAGGAAATATCCCTTTATATTGCACTTAGATATGTCTTTTTATGAGATGAAAATTCACCATCCAGCAATGAAAAAAATCTAAAATAAACAGACACTAAAATATAGATAAGTGATATAACAAAATTGACTGAAGGTTTTAGTACTATAATCAATCTATCCTATTCTCTGTGACAGAGTGCTCTAGGTTGGTATTTAAAGTCTAGTTAAAATTTTTGTTATGCATAACAAGAGAAACTTGTAGGAAAAATGTCTCAAAGCTTGTAAAAGACAAGTTAGAGATAATTCATCAATTCACAGTTTCTGAGGTACTTTGAATTTGGGTTTCTCACAAATTCTCTTAGAAGGTAAGAGGGAGAATTTTGGTGGAGAACTTAAAGCTCTTATTCCCTGTTGGAGCTAACAATTGATAGAATGCGCACAATAGACAGAAGCACTTTCAGCAGTTCCACCATATATCTGTAATAAAACAACATGGATGATTTGTTAGCTTTCAGTTCTTCTGTTATGTCCTTTGTTCAGCTTGTGTATTTGATATTCTGTTTCAGAGAAGAGATGTAGTAAACACTCCTGAATACCTGATAAATTAACAGGAACCATTATTGTTTGAGTATGCCTGCGCTTAGCCGCTTCTTATACTCTCTCAGATTGTGGGGAATATAAAGTCACTTACCTAATATAGGAACTGTTACCAGAAAACAAGGCAAAATAACTGATTGTGAAGATGATGTGTATCAAAACCAAGCATTTATTACTGCAACACACTAGTGGAATGTGTGCATAATTCAATTGTTTGTTTCATGTTTAAACATGCATAAAATCCCTGACACTTTCTCTGTCCTACAGCTTCCTGAACTTGTGGAAGAGACAAAGAACTTCAGACTTTTACTTCTGCTGTGACAAAAGTTACATAAGGTGTTCCTCTTGACCTGCTCAGCTGAAATTTTTTTGAATAGTACCTTACTATTTTTGTCTCCACAAAAATAGAACAGGTCAAATTTGTCCAGCATTCACTCACCCATTAGTTCTGAACATAACATTTTGTGTAGAAAATATCCTTGGAAATAACAGACATCTGCTCATGTGACAGTATCAAATAATATAAGCTGCTACACATTTCTTATCAAAGTATACAGCACAGAGAAGGATCACCAGGTAATATGACAAACGCTATGTAGTACTAAGGCAATCATGGTGTTGGAGTTTTGTCTTTTTTTTGGTTAAAGTACAGGAAAGAAAAGGGACATGGTCAAAGTGAAGACAAATTCAAAACAAAAACAGTATGGGAGTCTCTCAAAGAAACAGCCTATACTTGTACCAGTCCTAATACAAGTTTATCTACAAAGGAAAAATTTCCCCTCTGAAACAAGATATTATGTTCAAGTTCAAGATTTGTGAGCAAAACAAAACTATGATCTTTTTCTGGATGAAGCTGCATTAAAGCCAGAACTCTCCATATTCTTCAAAACATCTCTCTCTGTATGTATGTCTATACAAAAAATAGCAACAGGCCAACTTAGGTAAAGTGTCTCTGTGTCACTTGAACTTCTCAAGTTTTGAGGGATATAAACAACTCCACATACTATAATTTATAGCAGTGTGCTGGTTTTAGCATGGAACTTCCAGTGAAAGGATTTAAGCTTTTTTTGTTAAGACACTTAAGAAAACATATGCATTAAAAATTCACATTATACACAATACTTACTAGATTTCCAAAAATAAAAAAAGGCACACAAACTAAAAAACACTGAAAACTGCCTTACCACTTTCTTTGCAGTGGAATACTGTGAGGGAAGTATTAGTATATATAAAGTCAGAAAATACACTGAAGAAAATCTTTGAAAATATTAGACCAACTCTATCTACTGGCTGTAATAATTTCTATGACTGTAAGGAAAGAAAATATAAGTTGGAATGAAAGAAATCATATATATGAAGTACAGACTGATAAATTAACATGAAAAATCTTTCTTTCTACAAAATAGGTAGGAAATAGGGTTTATAGAAATAGGTTTATTCTGACTATGGAGAAACCTATACATTTAGAAAATATATAATATAGCACCTACTAGGCCAGGTACTCTTGCAAGAGATGTACCATACTAGTAACTTAACCAACACTGCAAAGAAGCTAATGCTAATATAGGTGTTTGTTTAGCAACATTTGTCCTTCAATCACATATGAAAGAAGTTCTAGCTATCCAATACTGAATTATCATCAAAGAACAGAATTTTTGATACTAAAATAGCACTCAGAAATAACAAAAACTTAAGTAGAAAACAGGGATTGTTCATGGCAATGTCTGCACAGAACAAGAGGGTTTTTTGTTGCTGTCACTGAACCGCTGCTCATCTGGAGACATGATTGCCAGCCACCTGGTTCAGAAATTTAGAGACATATGGTACAGTTATTAATACTGACCCAAAGTTATTCCAGTGAGCATATTCCAAGTTTGAAAAAAAAACCCTGATAAATATTCATTTAAATATGTAAATAAATGTATTCTATTATAAATTCTATTCTATAAACACACATGCTTTCAGTGCCAAATAAATATCTCCTAAATGCTAGGAGTTCACAATAGTTTTTGGATATCCAATAAAATTAAGTCTTAAGGAGAGCAGTAAAATAAAAATATAACAACATGCTGATCAGCATTCAAATGCAAAATGTGGCTAAGATGTGAATTAGCATAGCTGATTTGCAAATACAGCTATAAATCTTATCGTGGTCTTAAGCAACAAGCCAAAATTAATGAATGAATGTATTAGGAAAAAAATGGTAGAGATTGCAATCCTACTGATCAGAAAAGGAAAACCCAGAACTAAATAACAGTTAGAAAAACAACTCAGTTGTCTCTTATGCTTATTCCATTTAAATCTCATTCCATATTTTCCATTCTGTGCATGAGTGCATTTTTTCAATAAGAGTTTCCCGAAACAAATCATTTTATTGAAATGCTTGTACAATTTTCAGCTGTGCTTAAATTATACAGTTAACTATTTTAATAAAATTACAGGCAGAATTATGCATCAAAGGTGGGAAAATAAATAAATGGGATTGGTCTGGGCAGGGCGCATAAAGTACCAGTAAGGATTATGAGCCACATGCAGGTATTAAGTTCTTTCTTTTCAGGTATTTGATTTTGGTTCAAATGAAAGGAAGAATGTTTCTCTCAAACTTCGCATGATGAAAAATATCTTAGGTTTTTCCAGTTGCTCTTTCTTCTAGATTTTTGCCCAAACCAACAGATTTTCCAGGTTAAAGTGTATAGCTCTTCATCAAGAACCACTAAAATTGTTATCATTTTTCCTTCTGCATATATTGGTGCCAGCCCAAGTTGCAAAAGCAGGTGCTCCAATATGAACACATGATGGGAGAATATGGAACAGAGAGTCATACTCTCCTCAGTGGTGCCCAGCAGCAGGACAAGAAGCATTAGACACAAACTGAATTCCATTTAAGTATGAGAAGTGACTTAACTGTAAGAATGGTCAGGCACTGGACCAGGTTACTGAGAGAGCTTAGCCTGTGTGTGTCTGTCCTTGGAGATATTGGAAGCCTGTTATCTGAAGCCCTGAGGAACCTGTTCTTACTGACTCTGATATGAGCAGTGGGGCTGGACTAGAAGATGCCCAGAGATCAGTGCCATTCCCTGCTGTTCTGTGATTTCATGGAACAGACCTAGAAGTCCTATAACATGGTCAGTGCACCCAAACTGTGGCCCTTGTAATCCTGAGAGTTATGCTAGGAGGCAGTTATTGCACACCATGGCCAGGATTCCATTCTCTACAGGGAGGGTCCTCAATTTCTGGCAAGGCATCCGGTGGTCCAGGAAGAGTGGCCTGTCTAAATGTTATTCTGAATTTAAGTACTCTGCAAATCATTTTGGGTGAAACTCTTCAAAGATGAAACCAAACCAAATTAAACCACATCCTAAACTGCTACACTTTAGTTTAAACTTCAGTTAATGAAGCTGGTATGTTGTTTTGCAAATAGCAACTATGTAGGAATAAAGACAGACCATACGTTTCATAAAACTAATCAAACTGAAAAATATTTTGGAAAACCCAAAACACTTTTCCTCCAACCATCTGCACTGCCCTTTAAAGAGTACTTTATTATTTAATAAAATGTATTCCACAATATAGATCAGTGACGTGATTTGATTTATGCTATCATGCTTTTCTCAAGAGCCAAAACAAAACTCGTATGTCCTGCATACGAGTTTCTCAAGTACATTAACAGGTAATCAACAGACAACCTGTTTTAAAAAGAAAACAGCATCTTAACCTTTTATATTCAGTACAAAAAATTATAAATATTTCACATGAGTTAATGTGAATGTGTGTGCTCATTTATAACCAGTATTTTTGGGGGTAATGTTTATGGAAGAAATACATCATCTTGTAGGAGATAATTTAGTTTTCAAACTACACAGCTGAAACATATCAAGGTCCTATAATCCTAAATTATACCTTTTTAATAGCCAAACTGCATGTAAACTGACTAGCAATGCAGAATTCCGTATTTTACTTTTCACTCTTCTCTTTTTAATCTGTCCTGCTACTCCTTTTCTTATTAGCATAACTGCTTAACTTTACATATTTCAGCAAAGATAACTTAGTCTAATAAGCCTATTACAGACTCATTAATGTCAGGCCTCTAAGGAAAGATGTGTATCACTTGTCTTTTATCATTCTCCTTTCAGTTTCTTTCTTATTCTACCTCAAAACTCTTTTGTTAGGGTGAGAGACTGCATGAGCACTTTATTCATTTGCTGCCTGTCCACTGACCCCTACCATCTTACTTTTTAGACTCTTGCTTTCCCAGCTCTGTTACAGGTCAGCTTTATCTTCTATCCTTCACTTATCTTGGAGATATTCTTTTGTTTCATGAAAAGTTTTTATACAAGATATTTAACTTCTGCTAAATATTTCTAATCAACCCGTATCTTCCCCATTGTGAAAGTTATGTCACTTTTTTTGCTGCAACTGTCATAAGATTTTGAGCATCAGCCCCCTCCTACATGATGTTCTCTCTGATCCTGAGAGAATGCATTCAGTTTTGATGCAAACAAAAACTGGCAAAAATCTTCCTTTGAATTCTTTACAGACTATGCTCTTCCTATCACACTGTAGCCCAAAAAAACTGGTGGATAGATATTTGTGCATCAAAACACCAACCTGTCTATTCTTCACATGGATCATGCCAAGTGTATGAAAATGTCAACATGGTTCATAAAAATAAGAGGTCTCTGAAACCCTCAAATAAAAGTGCTGTAGTTATAACACATTAGAGTGCCTAAATGACCTTTATATCTTATTTCTTTTATATGCAAAAGTATGGCCCTAATTTAAGTTTGGAGCTCAGTGCCATTTTTATTTCATTGTATTTCTACATCTGAGGGTGCCTAGATGATTCACAATGTTAAAGATTTCCTAATGGGTCCCAGAGAGCAAGGCTGATAAAGATACACATTTATCAAAAATTCTACTTTAGCCACCTGCATGTTCATCAGAGATGACAATACATTTCTAGTAGGGGCTCTCAGGAATTCTGGATGCTCATTAAATGCACTACTGAATGACAATTGTATAATGAAAGAAAAAGGTCACCTCTTTGTTCATTTGTTGTCTATTTTGCATTAGAAATGTTTACATATCTTTCACCACACTAAGTGCCAGTCAGCAAAAGTGAAACATTCATCTGGATCCACACTGTTGATTAGCTAGAGATAGGTATAGATGAATACCTTGTGTTAAAATATCATATAAAGATGCAAATCAAGATAGGAAACAAAAATTATGCTCATAGAAAATATTTTCTTTTGGTATACATGAAGTGTTTTGAAATTTTAAAAATTTACCTTGGAAGGACATGTGAAAGTCTTTTAGTGAAAAGGAATACTAAATTTATTAAAGAAATAGTAAAATAGGGTTTAGCATATTTAGGAAAAAATTGCCCACAACAGTAAAGGAATTAATTTGATAATAAATAAGAATCCTTCAGTGCATTAGTGTTCCAACATCTACTATACAACATAACCTGTTTTGTAAGCAGATCCTCACCAGCAAAAGATGAGCTCTTACATTCTAAAACTCTGATAACTCTGTAAGGGTCTTAGAACTGGCCATAAGATTCAAAAGGTTTTTACATTCTGACTCTTCACTGCAACAGAAAAACAAAGCCAAGATCCCTTCCTTGCCAAGGGCTTGCTGAAGAAAGACAATCCTGATGCCTGGCAACATAGTGTGAGTTTCCTGGTTTTAAATTATTTGCATTTGATACAGTGATCATTATTAAAATATTACGGTTATACTCATAATCAACTTCAATACTTTAATTTTTGCTTTGATGCCAGTACATTTAACACAAAGAGAGCTATATGACCAGACCAAAAAAGGTACTTAAAGGTGCCAGCAGAGGAGTATAAACAAAGCATCGCACAGAGTTAGTTTAGTCAGCTAAATCAGGCTTCCTTTGTGCCCTACAATTGCTGAGGAGCTGAGCTTAGTAAATCTGCAGTAAGCTTTGTTACAATTGCATGTTCAGAGTGTCAGATATCTTTTCATAAAGATCTACAGTTAGTGATGGTGGTTTTAGACATTTCATGGTCCTATCCCTAATGCAGCACAGATCAAGGCAAAGAAAGCAACAGAGAAATAACTACAATAACCTGACACATGTTTGAATACATTACATTCAAGTGTTGCACTAATACAACACTTTTTTGCATCAAAATAATTTGACTAATATTAGGTCCTGGGAAACACCTTGAGTTAGATGCTTCAGGTTTATTGATCTCTGATTCATTATCTCTCCAAGGTCTAAATCCTCTTTTCCAAGAGTTAAATAAAGGCTTAATATTAGCAATACACTATTAATATATAAAAATTACCTACATACTTAAAGACCAGGAAAAAAGAAAAAAAAAAGGAAAACAAAATTCCATAAAGAAGTACTTAGGCCATCAAAACAATAAATTTTCTTTTCCCTTCACTGAGTTAGTTGAGGAGATCTAGTCATAAAAAGATGTTCATACAAAGAATTTTAAATATTCTTAGAAGAAAGTCAGTCATGCATACTTGACAAGCTGCTTGTCATCCAACAACAAGTAAACAGGATGCTTTATGCATAAACATTGGCATATAATGAAAATACATTGCTGAAATAGCATGCTGAAAAATTTCCATTATCCTAGAAATCTATATTGCAGTGTAATGAAACAAATAAACAAAACCTAAAGCAATTATTTTTGTAAACATCAATTATAGATCACAGACTATTTAACAAAATAATCACTAAAAAGGAAAGACATTCACTGTGCTACACAGGCTGTGAGATGTGAAATTAGAGAAAATGGGACATGACGAAAAACAATGACACTAAAACAAAACCAGGTTTGGTGACATTTCTGGGAAAACAAAAAAGAATATCAAGTTGTTAAAAGACAGAGGGTTTGTATCTTAATTCTTAGATAAGCTGCAGTAATTATTTCGATACTAACAAAGTTTTCATTACATGGCACATTTGTTTACTCGTGTCTTCATGTCATAAATTATATGAGAAGCAAAATTTTCTGTTTATTAGAAATATGAACAAATCTGAAAGTCTTTGGAAGAACATTCAATTTCATGCTCTCAATGATATCACAAGTCTTCCTAGTTTTACTACAAATTATATATACTAGACAAGGATAAATTCTTGTCTGTTAAATCCCCATAGATATATAAGGTAATAACATTATTTTTACAGGGTTTTTTTTTTCAAAATCAAGACCTAGCTCCCGTGCATGTTTCAGGTTTTCATGTTGCTGGAAACATTTCACATTGTAAACTACTCTAAGAATAAGTAAGGCAGAAAAAATAATAAAATAAAAAAATAGGCTCTTCAACACATTAACCTATGTAGGGGTAGTTAAGCAACAAAATACAAAACAATTACAAGTTTTATCAAAGTGTAATTTTATATATTCATCTTAAACTTTTATATGTAAAAGAATATACATATAAAAACACTATATAAAGAGATTTGTGTTTGAAAAGATAGGGGAAACAAGAAAAAAAAATTAATTTTTCATCAAATTCTTGTTATCTATATGCAACTTCTTTCTGACATAAGTCCTAATAATGGAAACTTCCTTTTGACATGTTTAGAATAATTTCAAAGCTGTGAAGTTTCATAAACCCAAAGTTACTGACAGTAACGGTAGGTGACAACTTTTATGGATATTTCTCTTTTGTATGTTTACTTTCTAGATGCTGTGTCTCTTTGGTGTTTTAATGAAAGTCAGTCATGAATTCACTCTGAAGAAAGTGAGTCATATCATATCTGAAGCTTGAATGAATTGATCCTTAAAGCTTTGGTAAAATCCATATCAAAATTTCAGTAGTTCTCACAGTTCATGAAACCCTGTATTTCTGTAAAAAATCTTAACGCTCCTAAATTGAGGGTGTACAAGTAATTCATAAAACCAAAACCAGAAACACAGTTCCAAAGTTTTGAAACTTTACATCAAGAATTTTCTCCTGGTTGGGCTCACATGTTCACTCATCAACACATGCCACAGCAGGATTTGGATAAACAGTGCACCCTGTAGTTTCTCAAAAGCATTTAAAAATAGACACACATACACAAACACTCCCCTTATTACGGAATTGCCTAAAATGTAGTCTTAAACTGCCTTAGATTTCTTTAAAATTGTTTTTGATGCATGAAACTATTGAAACAACAGTCCAGATGTACTAGAATGATTTAGAAAAAAATCACAGCAGTCCTGGGAATGATTTTGGGATTATTTGAGCATCTGTGTTCTCAGAGTACACTATGTGGTGAAAAAACAAAGTAAAAAGAAAATAAGAAATTTGATTCATCATCAACTATGTTTCTCTGTGACTTGGGGAATGGAGTAGTGGTCAGTCACCCCTCAGACTGACAGGTTTTTGAACCCTCCATCATTCAGTGATTGACACCAGTCCCAAAAGTGAAATCTTCAAGAAAAGAAAATTGGTCTATTTCCTGAAAATTAGGGGGGAAAAACTCAACATCCAACAAACCCTACTTTAAGGTGTCTTCATCATAGATCCCATAGATCCCTCAGCACCTTGTCATGTAGATACCATGGAACAATCATAGCAAGGAAAGTTTAATGGAGAAGCTAAAAGAAATAATTTAGTTTCTTTTCCTATACTTTTCCTCTCTAGAACTTCATTGGGTGTAAATTATGAAGTCTGAAGGGTACCAAGAAAATCTATGTTCATATTGCCACAGAATTACTGAAAATCACCACTGAAAAAATAAGTATCCCTGAGTGTATTTGGGTTTTATTTTATTTACTTAACTTCTCTTCCACATTATTCAAAAGTTTCTGCAAGAAGCTGAGCAATTCTTTGGACTTTTAATGATGGTAAAAGTACTCAAGTCACAAAATTCAAACCCCAGTGTCTTTCATAGATTCATCAGGATTTATAGAGGAAGATCTCCAAGACATTAAAAGAGAACAAAGCACACAAACTTGAAATACATTAAAAACCAAAAATGTTTTAAGTCAGTGTCACAAGATTTGCCCATCTGCTCCTTAGTCATCAGACTGGAAAATTGAAAAAGGCAGTCTCTGATAAGAGCTATATCTGAGGACAAAATTTTAATTAAACTATGCTTTTGAGCTTTAAACTTTAAAATATGCTTCCTGTGTTTTGTATTTTAAAATTCTGTACACAGATGTGATGAAAATCAGATTTTTGAGTTACCTTCTCAACAATGATAAAGGCAAGGATTTCCCAACACCAAAACTAACACTGTAGCAAATACTAAGTGACTACACTTTACATTTAGGAAAAAAGAGACAGAGATTGACTTTTTAGTAATCCCAGACAAGATGCATTTTGGTAGCAAAAGGGATTTACCGAAACAGGAAAGGTAGCATAACTGTATTTGTAGGACTTTCATTAATATGTTTTGCGATATTTCAAGTTATTTTTAAATTGGTAACAATCTTTGTCAGCTCTGGAGAAAAAAAACCTACAAGTATCCGTAAGACAAGACTAAAGCCTACCAGGCTGTGTAACACCACTCACAAAAAGACAGATACATTCACAAATACAAATTGATACTTCCATGGAATTATGGCCTGGCTCTTAGTGCCTGAAAACCTTGCAACTGAATGAATTTCTAATACCAGACACTCTTCTGAGACTTCCCTTTTAGCTCATACCAAATCCCTGTTAGACTTGATTCCAAAAAAAGTTTAAATGCCAGCAAAGCCTGCAGACTTTATTGACACTTGAAATAACAAGCCTGATTTAATATCACTTTAAGTTTCTACCATCTATGAGAGAACTCTTAAAATTATTTTCAGTGATTGCTGGTATTTTGCTAAGGGGGTAATAAGAAGCACTGGGCATTTAGGGGATTTTGAGAAGTGTAATATTAGCAACTGAATCAGCTTTTGATGTTTTCCTTTAAGTAGATTAGGCACATTTTCCATTTAGTTTGTGGGTTTAAGGGTCAGAAAACTAAAACTCAGTTAAGAGACCACATTGAGTGAAAAGTGAGAAGAGTTACATTTTAGGCAAGTAATTCTTTCTTCAATACAATGAAAACATAAAGCCTATAAAGGCAACCAGTACTAATATATTACACAGTCTGACCAGCTTGGATTTTACAAAACCTTGTAAAGGGAAATATTAAAAGATCTACTTGCTTTTATAAAAAGTTTTACATCTACAATAAAAGTCTCCAGTACCAAAGTGATTTAAATCTATCATAAATTTCTGAAGCTGAATTGTATAAAGCCCTCTTTACTTTTGTCCTAGGAAACCTTTTTTTATCAAATAGAAGAAAAAATGAGTTAATTTATTGCTTGTTTGTTCATGGTTTTTTAGTTTTGATTTCCAGACAAGTAGCAGCAAGTGCATTACCTTCCCAAGAGAAAAGCTTGCCTATATTTTTTTTTAAACCTTTGTGTTTAAAATAAAGCTGTCATGATGTACAAGGCTTGTGTAGTGTGTAATGCGAGGTTCAGCATGTACAGACACAACGCTTTCTGTGTGCAAAGCAAATCTTTTGTTTTCCTCAACCCTCTTCCTGTCAGATAAAAGGTCTATTATATTTCCAAAGGTCTTGACTGGAGGAAGGTGAACTTGGTGTTGTTTTTCAAAGTCTTAATCCTGAGGTAAATTGATCTTCATTAGAACAGACACCTGTATTTCCTTTGAGCTTACTGTGGATGTTTTCCTCAATTCAAGGATACACAGCTGCTGAGGTAGCTAACATCCAATCAGACAAGATATCAGTGGTAACAGAGTGCTGGATGAGACAAAGAAAAAAGTGGTTTACTGGAAAAGAGTCATATCAGTTCATCTAATGCTCCTGCACAGCCCATGGAATTCCTACTTATGGCAAATACTTCCTTTGGAGAGTCAAGCCATCAAGCCATCAAAAGTAAAATTTTCACTGAGTATAATCTATTTTTAAAAAAAACCCAAATCCTTACAAATTGCTATTTTTCATACGCAACCTAATTATGCAGGGTAAAAATGGGAGAAGTAACTTACCTGGAGCAGAGACATGAGTGCTATTTCTGGCTACATGTAACCACTTCAGAATTGGGTTAGATGCTCATTTGTTTGGGGTGAATTGATTAAAAGAAAATGAGGCAACTAGTTATTTAGCTTTTAACTTTCAGCATAAGTTACTGGACTACAATGGCTCCTGGTGTCACTCTAAGCAGGAACATATTCACATGTTTCAGCTTTGGACTTCTACCACTTCTTTAAAAAGTTATGTGTATGCAATGCTGTAGAATAATCATCAGCCATTAAGTATGACAACTAAATTATCTTTTATATCTGGTGTATTGAATACATGCTACAGTTCAAAGAAGGCAGTTTATCTTCCTTAGTGAAAAAAATCTACATAAAATAACCTATTCATTATTTGTTTGTACTATGAGCTACAAACCCGTAAGCACAGCAAAGAACATGTGATTGAACACTTCAGGTGCTTCTATATAGGATAAGAAAAAACGTGAGATGGTTTGTAGGACTTCAGAGTGAGTGAAGGGTGAAATGATAGACAAGATGCCTCCAGCACTAAAAAACCCTCTGAATGCTTTCAATAATTAGTAATATAATATAATATTATAGTAATATAGTATATTACTACATATTACTATAATGTAATATTATAGTAATGTGTAGTAATATAATAATGATATAAACAGAAACATATAAATATTTGCTAGCCTGCAACAGAATACATTTCTTCAGAATAACTTCATTCCAGTTGAAAGACAAAAACTGACTGCTAGATTACAATCAGTAATTTCTTACCCACAAGGGATCCCGTCCAATTTGTATTAAGTTCATGAGATGTAATGAATATTACTTTAAAATTACTATTTATGGACTCACCACTGGCCAAGCCCATGAGTGATAGTGGCAGTGCCTCAGTGATAATAGATTTTAGAAAGAGTTAAAAAATCCTAAGGCATTAGGAAGCGGAGAGGTGAGTGAGAACATGTGGGAGACACACCCTGCAGACACCAAGATGGGTGAAGAAGGAGGGGCAGAATGTGGTCTGGGAGCTGGAGCAAGGGATTCCCCTGCAGCCCTGAAGACTGTGGAGGGGCAGCTGTGCCCCAGGGACCTTTGGCTGTATCTTCTCTCACCTCGCAGCAGAGGAGGGGAGTGACAGATTTGGTGAGCACCTGATGTCCAGCCATGGTCAACCATGAAGTTACTTTCTTCACCAGTGTCGTGGTTTAGGGCAAATTTGGAGGAGAATTTCCAAATTAGGGCTCCTCCAGTAAGCAAACCCACACAGCCCCTCCCCCCAACCGGTTCGGGAAGGGTTTCTCGGAGAGGAGTGGAAAGAACCTGTTTATTTAACAGGCACAGCACCCCCCAGCACACAAAATGAACAATACCAGATGACACCGCTCTGAAAAAAGGTGACAAATTCAGAAAGTCTCTCTTGGAGGGTGGTCACTCTGTTCTCAGTCCCTCCGGCGCTGGGGCTGCTGCTGCAGGCCGCAAGGTGCAGGATCTTGGTGTTTCTCAGGTCCCAGTCCGGAGCAGGTTCGAAATGGTCAGAAAAAGGAAAGGAGAAACCGTCCAGGAAGAAATTGGACAGTTTAGCTAAACTAGCTAAAGAGCAAAAGCAAGCAGAAGCGAAGCAAGCAAGAGCGAGAGAGCAAAAGCAAAAAGCAAAAGCTGCAGTCTCTGTGTCCCGCCAGGCTGATAAGAAAACCCAAACAAAACTTTCCCTCTTCAGAGCCGGTCTTAAAGGTACAGAAGATAATATCCAACATTAACAGAACACATGAATGGGGATACAAGCATCATAACGTCACCCTAGGACAACCAGTGACATGATTATTGCACAGAGTGTGTCTGTCCAGACTGCAAAAAAATTGCAAAAAACTGCAAAATACTGAGGAGTATTCAAACACATGTATAAGTAGCATTAAAAATTGAATATATATATATATATATATATATTTTGTTTACTATTTAAGTTTGTTTACTATTCAAGTCCAGTTTCAAGGAACTCAGTCAACTCGGTGTATCAGGAGCAATTTCATGCAGTCTTTAAATACCTCTCTAGGAAAGAGAAATTTCCCAATAGGGAGCTCCCAATCTATCATATAAAGTTATGATAAAGCATCAAGCTGGAGTAAACTACAAATACTGCAAATAAAAAGAGTTTTTATAGACAATAGAAGGTCATTTTTCTTCAGAACAATTAAGTAAGGCTGAGCTAAATTCTTCACAATGGGAATTTTTTGGATCAAGATTTTTTTAGATTATTCAAAAGCAGTATGAAACATATAACAATAATATGGTCTTTGTCTCATTATGCAAGAAATAAGGTTACATGATAAGCATGAAGTTTTATGACTCCATGAAGCCACTGAGAAAAAAAAAATTCTAAAAATAGACAAAAATTCATCAATTCAGCATTAACAAATGCAGACTCCATGGTAATTTTTTCATAATATCTCATCTTTAACATAATGCTTACCTTTCTTTTTTTATTTTTATGATGTATTTTTAAAGATAATTAATTAGAAAATATGAGATATATGTATGTGTGCATTGGGTGAACCTTCCAGTAAATGAAAACAGGAAAATCTTGTCATAGGAATTACGCTAAATGCAACCAAAACTGTTGTATCAGGACCTAAACAATGCACAGACAGGATGTTATCAGTTGGAAGGGCCCTTAAACAATCATTGTGTCCAACCCTAAAGTGAGCAGCCTGTACAGGGATTGAACCCATAACCCTGCTGTTTTCAGCACCATGCTGTAATCAACTGAGCTAATCTCAGGGATTTAGTTCTGTGGTGGTTTACTATAAAAATAATTCTTTTTCTAGCCAATTAGAGAAAAAAAATTGCTAAAATCTTGACTTTCATGTGATTTAATTTTATATGTAGTAGGAGAGGTGACTTAAAATACAAGGCTACTGAAGAAACAGTCCAATGCAGTTCTGAAAGGTTCTCCCTCCTATATGTTAAATTCTAGTTTGTTCTCATCAATGCCCTTTCAGCTCCAACTATTTTATAGGAGAGCAGGGAAAACAGAAAGAAAAAATGATGTTACCCATACTAGTATTTTATTTTGCAGCCTTTAGGTGGAAGTGGAAAAAAGCATTGCTTGCTATCTATACTCCTTATATTTTAGAAGAGGTGAATTTTTACAGCTGTGCCAAAAGCAATGAAAATGTTCTATGTTCTATAAACACTTTGCTAGTCGTTTTACAGCTGTTAGGCCTTAGCTTAATAAACTCCTTTTTCCACAAAAATGGAAATGCTCATAAGCAAAAACTCACTGGGGAGTTGCTACATAATACTGAATTTATTTAAATTTTGTTTACATTTAGAAAAGTGTTCTGCCTGGTCAGCAACTTTCACCACTGCTTATATTTAGATATAAACCCAACATATAAGGGTAGCTTTGGAGCCTCTTTGACTGTTATTTTTTTAAAACAAAAAACTTTCACCTCTTCCCTCAAGTTCCATAGCAGTCCTCCTTACTTTAGCTAAGATTTTGACATGTCAATTTCTACACACCCACCTTTTTTTCTGCCATTTTTACTGCTGTCCATCATATACATAAACGCACTCTGGGAATATCTCAATCAGTCTCTGCCTGAATTCTAAGTTTCCTTCAGAAGTTTCATTTTCTCTCATTTCTAAACTTCTTCTAAAAAACAAAACTAATAACCATGGAACAATAGCAATATCATCCTATAGACAGACCCTAAACACTACAGAAATGTTAGTGGCATATATAATAAATGCCAGAAATGTTTAATATCACTTTATACAAGCACAGTATGTAACAATAGAATTTCATTCAGATTTTACTGCTGTTTAAATTATATATCAAATGCATAATTAGATGAGATATTTTTCATCCCATTTGATGTTAGAAATATGTATTTTCACTTGGTAGAAATCAAGACTGTCCTCTCCCACTATATCTCAGAAGTAGATATAAGCTAGTAATTATTAGCATAATATAACTATATAGGTATACCTATAATTTTTATTAGTATAATTTTACCCTCCAGGCAACACTAAAAAGCATAATTTCAAATTTAGCTTAAAGGCAATCATCTAATTCATTTTCAGTCATATGTTCATTAATAAAATGATCTGGAATTAAACCTTCACACATTTCAAGTGCATATTGAATAATTAAAATCAATATTTAATTGCTGCTTATGATGTGTTGGAAAAATCACGGTTTGCACCTAACTTTTTTTTCTCACTTTTAGCAACACTTGCACATCCAGAATGTAAATCTAGTTAAAAGTTCTACTTTGTTTTCCTCTCTGCTATCCCTTTTTCTTCATGTATATATAGAGAGAAAATATCGAAAAGGTTTGTGAAGCAATCATTGGATAAACAATGGTTGTTCATCTCATGCTGGCAGATCTTCAGTCAGATGAAATACTATTCATATAATCACATTGAGACTCCAGCCAAGAAGTTCTGAAAGTCCTGATTATAGGGGAAAATTAAATTATATCTCCTGGGAATGACTGCTTCAGAGGAAAACAGGCAAATGGGACTGAAGATGAAACTATTTCATCTGAAATAAAACAAACAAAAAAATCCTGAACACGAAGGAAAAAAACCCAGACAAAACCCAACAGATCACACATCTGAATTCTAAGGTGCTATGAAGCTACAATTGGAGTTTTAAAGAAGTTTCCTCTTAATCTATTAATAGGATTTCGTGGCCGTCTTCAATTCCAAATGAAAAGATGCATATCCAAGAAAAGATGATGTCTGAAGAAGCTTGTAATCCTCCCTCAGGATCTACAGGACTTTCATTGCTGTGATCTTTTCAAAACAGAGAAAGCTGATTACTGGACAGGCTTATTTTGGTAACATCAAAATTAATTTCCTTGAAATGACAACTAACATAATTATATAAAATGTTTAATGAAACTTTTAGATATAATTCTGATTATCTTTCCATAATGCTGGCATTCCATGAGCTCCAAAGCTGAAATAATCTCTAGACTGTGTCTGTGTGAACAGAGGTAAGAATGTTGACTCTTTTTTCTCCTGCCATTTGTCAAAGATTCTAAATAATTTTGTTTTCTGAAAGCAGTTCTAGTTACAGAATACTTTACTGACATTAGAGATTTGTCTAGAGAGGATTAAGAAAAAAAGTTATAGGAGATCATTACATTATTTGGTTAAGCAGCTGAAAAAATTCAGGCAACTCACATTAACACTTAATTTGCATGAAAATTCAGGGTACTTTGGAATCTCAGCCTGACAGTTGCTCTGCTGCCAAAGCACATACTTCTGTTTACCTTTTCTTTTTCATTAAAAAATGTCTGCCAGTATAAGAAAAACATGGAATGTAAGAAACCAGGATTAATTGCAGAAAGCATAGCTCTGTCTAAAGTCCCTACCAGAAACATCAGATATGTTCTGCCTCTTGCAAGAGCGACAAGGGTGTTGTATTATTAATTGATATCTTTGTTTCTTTAGAATATCTGACAACAGAAGTGATATTTGCAATTTAACAATAGCAAGTCATATTAATAACACTAGTGGATTAATAGTGATTTGTCATTGGATTTGATTAAGGAAGGTACATTTAATTTAAACTTATAAAGAGGCATTTTTCTAGGGCAGAGATATATTCTTGTATTTTTTTCCACTTAAAGGGAATCTATAACTAAACTTTAGAATACTTACTTTATTAAAATGAGTTAATAAATATAAGACATTTATACTGATTAGATAAAGCCAGAATTTATTTAGCTTTCGTAAGTTTTCACTTAGCTTTTGTTACAGAATATTAGACATGAATAACTGATCATTCAAATTCTTTCATCCCATAAGAAATCTGAAATTATTGCACCTCTTTCTTCAAAAGTTAGGGATGAAACTAGTCTTATTAAAATAATTTTATGAATGATAAAGACAATAATAATAACAAATTTTACAGTCTGATTCCTTTAAATTTAAAGAATATATCTTGCATTTCTAAGTAAAATAACCCAGACTTTTCAAAAGACTTCAATGAGCAAAAATCACACATTTTCATTTATTGAGACATCTGGTTAAGAGAGACTCCTGGTATTCAAACCAAACATGTCCAATAAGATAGTGATTTCTGGCAATGCAATCCTTCCGAGAAGTATTATTATGTTTTACAAGTTCAAAGAAAGAAGAAACAATAAATTCTTATGTAGCTATACTTCATGCCTTATACATGCCAGCAAATTGTATTAACAATAGAAAGTGTTTGCCCATGATCATTTTATTAAGAGAAGCTGAAGAACAATTTACTGATCTATAGTGTAGGAAATGCCTATTTACTGCTTTCAATTTTAGTAATGCCTGACTCAAACCAGGTGAAACTGGCAATGAGATTGCCTTCCACACTCCTCAAGTGTATTATGGCTCAGGCCCACAGGAGCTCTTGCCTCTGTGCAAAAATATTCCTCATGGCACCCTGGGCAGGGGAGTGCCCTAAGAGAGAAAACCTTCTTCATGGAAAAACTGGCCGCTCTGTAAATGGCTTCTTACAATCTACCAATTTACACCATATAGCCAAAATGATGGAAAGTTTTTGGATTTTAGGGTCAAAAGAACATTTTTCATTGGGTTTCCTACCCCCCAAATCATAGATAACTTTGCATTTCTCAACACTGCAATGCTCTTTGCAATTTGAAGTAAGACACTGAGTTTCTGATAAACAAATATTAAGTCTGAATAACTCATGTATCCATTTTTAATTTAATTTTAAAAAATTGCTTTTAATCTGATAGTAATTCTAAACTTATCTGTTATTAATCAATTTTCTCTCCACTTTTTGGCTTGTGAGCTTAGCACTTCTATATGTGTTTGTTGATTAACTAAATGCTCGACATGAAATCTAAATTGGACCGCTTACATTCTTCCTTTTCCCACTATTGAAATAAAAGTTATAGACTTCAAATTAAAAATAAATCCTTAGCAAACCAAGAGGTTCCACTGAAGATTTTCTATCTCCACCAAGGTTTTTCTTCATTGTTTTTTAGGCTAAGTTTAAGCCTGATAATTCATAAAGAAAAGTTGCTATTAAAAACTAAACATTTTTAGGGTAGAGCTAAATAAAAATAAGTTTCATTATTTCATTTATAACTGAATTTAAGAAGTACAGGGTGAAATTAATTTATTTGGTTAACACACCAATCAATAGAAAAGCTTTTGCTTTATAGAAAATGGTAAATTTCTTTCATAAAAGACAATTTTGGAATAAATACTCTGAGTCCTGTATTTTGAAGAAAAGCTCTACAATGTGTTTAAATGTGGCACAATGCCACTTCTCTTCTGCATCAGTAAGTAAAAAATCATTTGTACACACAGTGATGGCAGGCTGAGAAGGGAAAGAATAGAAACAAGTAGTGGAAAAAAATCAAGACCAAAATAACAAAAAATATTATAGATCAGAAATAGAGTGAGAAAAGCCTCACTTCAAGTACATAAGAAGAAAAAATCATTATGTTTTGTAATCACCATAAAGTGCACACAAATTATGCTTGTGACATGATTTTAAAAATAAATTACCTGAAGGTGAGAATTCAAGTATAAGGCCAGACCATTGGTAGACATTGCTCATAGCTTGTCATCTTGTTCTCCTCAGATAGGTAGCAAAGGAAGAGACCAACTGATCTTACCAAGTTAGTGTTAGATATATTAAGAGAAAATATACAAACCATACTTGTATAAATGAAAGATGTTCAATTTTCAAAAAAGAAATTAATTCAGAGGCAGTAAACATCTTTTGATGAAGCGCTCCTGTGTTTGTAAGCACATTGTTAAAAGCAACAATGCACTCCCTTAAAGCTGAGTTCAGCCTCCTCCTTCTTGAGATGTCCTCAATTGCAATACAATTGACTTCTTCACAGAACAAACTTTCCTTGACTTTATGACTTGGTCATCCCCTCACTAATCCTCTTCTCTCTAATCTCTCTCCTCACCTTCCTTCTTTACCTTCAGAATTATGCAAATAATCCAGAGGTTTTGTCTTGATCCCTTTCTTCTTACCTGTATTTTACAAATACATGAACTACTATGACAGTATAACAAATTTTTTGCTATCAAACCAATCCCTGGCTGGGCTCCTTTTCCTTGTACTGACTGGCCATCAGCTCCACTTCCACGAGTCCAGTGAAACTCTGACCATTGCCTCCTGCTTTTTCATTGCCACTTAAATGGACAAAACACCTAACTGATAATTAATCCTACTTATGAACAGATAATATTAATTTTATATTGCTTGCAATGAATAGGCATGAGTGTCATCTTTTCATACTGTGTTTTTCTCTGAAATGATCATTTTCATGTAACAGATTTGGAAATTTTTTTTCAGTATCTTCTGCTCAATATTTTTTTTTACCTTCACACCAATGCAACAATGAAACATAGGTGTCTGAAAAAAAATCCTTTGAATTTCTAATAGATTATTGAAAAAAAGTATTTAGAATAAAATTCAATTTCAAGCCAATGCTTACTGATCCAAAAAATCTAACTGTGCGTAAGATTTTTTTTTTGCTTTTCAAATTGAAGCTTTTCAATGTACAAATGAAACCATGCATAAGGCAGGCCAATAACTAGATAACATTGATATGGGTATGAAAGACCAATCAAATTAACTAAAAAATCACAGAATTCCACAGTCTGAAAAAAATTATTGTCTCAACTTTAGGAAGAAACTTCATTCTGCACTTCCTGCTTAAATGCAACTATTCCTCACTTATATTTGGCAGCTGAAAACAAAGGAATAAATTTGAAAATATCTCACATATAAGTAATATTTTGCTTTCAAAATCTTTTTAACTATCCCTAAAAAATTTCATATGGGAAAAAAGTGAAGAGATTCCATTAATCAAATTTGTTTTCTTTGGTCATGGGCTTCCTAAGCAGAAAATGAATGTGCTTCTGTGAAAACTGGATATGCTCTGGCTAAATCTACAGAAAATAATTCAGAATTTAGTTGTGAAAGGTTTAATTAATTAATTTTATTTTAAAATATTATTTTTTCAATCTAGGCCCAGTTCTTAATTCTAAATTACCTATCACTAGCTTAAGATAGCTTTGTCAGTCATTGCTTTATGAGAAAATTCCTCTCTTTTTTTTGGTATGACTTCTGAAGGGTAATAGTGCATATAAAACTTTTTTTAAAAAATCTCTTGGCTATCTTATACTGCAGTACACTTTCTAAACCTTCATCTTTTCTGTGGCTCTTCTGAGCACCCTCAATCTTTTAATCCTCTTTTTGAATTCTGGGTGCCAGAGCTAGACAAAGAAATACACCTGAAATTATATAAATACCTAGTGCAACTCTTGGTTTTGGCCATATTCTTCACTGGGAATCCAATGTTATTTATGTAATGAAGTCCTTTTGTAGTCTGTTGCTTATCTCCCATGGTCTAAGTTTTTTCCCGGTCACTGCTTCCTAAGATGAAGATGCCTGCATTTTGTGCTTCCTTAGATTTCTTAATTTCTACACCAGTCAGCTGACACTAGGATGCAGTGATGCATTTGTTGCCTGTATTAATTCTGTCTGCTTGGCAATTCAGATAACTGTCATGTTTAATTGCCTACACTTATACCAGTCTTCATCTCACATTCAAATTTTGTCAGTGACACTTCTGTGTTCCTTATCAACAAAGAAATAAAAACTAGATTAATACCACAAAAGCTATCAGTGATTTCTATAGAAATAATATAGAAAAACATCAGCCACTTGCTACCCAGGAAAACATTTTAAGATGTATCAGATGGTCTCCAAATTGTGGGTTAAATATGATTTTGCTTTTTAGATGCTTTACCATGTGAATTCCAGCGTATCAAAGCAGCTTAAATAAATTTCTATAATCAAAATTGTAGCAAGTTTTTATTAATAAAAAAATGAAAGTTAATGAAATTATAATTCTCAGATCTGTATTAATCAGAATGAATTATTTTAAACATCTGTTCATTGTTCCCCCTTCTTTAACCTGCTAATATTTGCTTGTTCACATAAGTATATTACTCAACTTTGATATCAAGCATGTTATTTCTCTCCCTCTTTAAAAAGTTAGTTTATTTTTGCTTCATTTCTGTTGATTTTCTCTGCTATTCTAAAACTTATGGACACTAACACAGGACAGACTTGGGAGTCTCAAACTCTTGGGTACTGTCTATTTCCATTCACAGTCTTATCTAAATGTCTAAACCCAGTGTCACTTAACACACAAGATTTTGCTGTGTATAATGAAAAAGAGCATGAAATAGGAACATTTCTACACAGGTGAGGTTTTATAGTCATAGGAATCACCTTGACTTTTTTACTTTATTGAAAAGAATATACTGTAAACCCAGTTCCCATCTTCTAACTTGCATACATCACCTTCTCACTACTTTAGTTGAAATCCATTAATTTAACTTTCTAGTCATGCAGTTTTTCAAGAAGATTTTAGGAATACGAATTAATTTTAAATTCCACATTCACAAATAAAATAAATAATTATTATTCTTATATTCTTCAGACTCCCTGAACATGTACATATGCAATTAAGAATCCCTTTTCATTTCCAGTTGTATTTATTAATTTTTATTATTCATAACCTGGTTTTCTGCTAACACTTCAGTTCTTTGACTTTTGGCTTAGTTTTATGTTCCCTTCCTCTTTTTTTTTTTTTAACCCTTGCATTTTGTGTCAGTATACTGAATTGTTTTAGCAGTCAGCATGTTAGGTCACTGTGAACAGTGGAGCAGGTGGTCTATAAGTGTCTGCAGTTGATCCAAACATTTCAAAATACTTGAGTTGTGTTTTGTCTTACTTTTTTTTTTTTCAATGTAGAAACATAAAATATAAATACCAAGCAGGAAGTAATCCTTTTTTAAAATACATAAGGCATGCAGTTTTATGATCACCTCCAAAATTCTGGGGTTATTGCTGTTGAACACTGCATGACATGAGAAACTTGCAAGGATCAACAGCAGAAATTTTGGTTTTAAAAAAATAAAATATACTTTGTAGTATAAAGGTCCTAATTCATTGCTAATCCATGCAAACATTCCAGGAATTCAGTTACTAATTTGAATGAGTCTGAAAATCATACTTTTTTACTCTCTGTGTGTGTGGGTAGTTTTCAAAGAAGAAAAAGCTCTGAGCTTGTAGCTTAGCCTTTCCCTCTTTCCTTTTTGTAGCTCTTCTGAATGTTATTTTCCTTGCCACAATATGTGACTTCTTGTGGGTTACAGAGACACATTTTAAGGACCTGTAAGAAGACAACTTTATTCTAGCAGAACAGAGAGGAGGAGAGGGAGAGCAGGAAAGCTCTGTTGTGTGTTGTCTACACGGCCATCTTAAAGGGAAACCCATCATATACACATACATAAATATCAGAAATATCACCCTCAGAGTATTATTTAAAAGCAGACCTAGAAACCAAAATATGAGCACACTCCATTAACAAAGTATCATAGCTGCTCAGCTACCTCAAAGCATATTGGCAGCATCTAGAAGATAGGGTCCTGAGTTATGAACAGATATTTTCACAAATCTATTAACACCAGCAGTGCTTCAATTTTAAGTGACAAACATATAGTGACAGATCTGTCATTTTTGCCATTTAAATTCATGTTGGTTTTCTGCATTCCCAATATGTTTATTTTAAAAATTTCAGGGATTTGGACTTATTCCTTATATATTTTACTAAGGAAGGAGTGCTTAATAGAATTTATGAAGTCCTACTACAGTTGATTACCACAGCCATTTTAAAAGTCAGTCAGTCTATTTTTCACATATAGGAGAGAATTATTAGCACTAGTCTAGTTCACATGTTCCACTCTGCTCAGCTGTGCTACAAAAGGGAGCCTCTGAACACCAATCACTTTAAAATTAATTCATATTTAATAACACAAAATGAAAAGTAGCTAATTTTTTATATTATCTTTTCCTATAGTATTTAAACCCCTATATTTTATTAGAATTTTGATGCAGACTGAATTATGTGCATGTCACCTCAGGTCCTAAGATAGAAAAACTATCTAAGATATAACTCATCACCTACCACAAATGTTGCACAATACTATAAAGAAGATTAAAAATAATGTCCAATTAGAACATTTGTTCATTGTTTGCAAGAAGAATTTGCATATTTTTATGCTCATACTTATTTATTCAGTGCATATGCCCCTTTTCCTGCAGTATCATCCAGCCTTGTGTTGAGGAAACTTTACTGTCTGACCATCCAGGAGCCACCCTGACAGACTCCCTTGCACCACCTGAACTGGGACCAAGGCCCCTTTGCAAAGGGCTGCTACAGTGAGACAATGGGTGCCTCATTGGCTCCCTACACACTCCACATTGACACAGATGAAATATGGGAAACCACACAAGAAAGCTTTAGATTATTGTTTATCTCTCTGGGTTTTTATCCTGCAAAGAACTAGTGTAGAAAACTCAATAGTTCACAGGACTTAAATCTCAAGACCTGTTGCAAAAGAGCAATAATTTCAGGGCTTTTTACAGCTTATAATGGCAAGTGAGGAAGTCTCTGAACACTTCATTATCTAAATTTGTGCCTGTTTTGTGAGAAAAACCAATACATGATTAAATACAAACAATTGAATTGTTACTCTTCAGCTTCTTCAAGAATAAAGAGAATCCCCTACAGTGACACCATTTCGATTTGTTTACAATGCTTCAACATCAGCCACAGTTGTGAATCGCAAGGAAGTCTGAGACAAGAAAATTGTGACATTTGAGCACAAAGCAGGAGTAAGAAGCAAGTAGTAAACTAAAGATGTAGTTTGGTTTGTTTAAATCTTCACAAGTAGTTTTATTTCCTCATGTGGTTCTGGAAAGAATGGAAGGAAACTGCGCACTAATGCAGGAGTGAATATCTCCTTTATATCATATAATTTCCAAATGAAACTTGTTAAACTCACTAAACTAATTTAAATAAAATCAAATTCAATCAAAAATCTAAATATCAATCATAGTCTCAACTCTAAGTCTGCTCAGAAAGCTGACTGGATTTTCCTAGGATAAACAGATTCTTGCATGTTTTGTAAACCTTGATGAAATAAAAAGAAGTTCTGTTGAAAGTGTGTTCGGGGCTATGGTTATTTAGTAAGTAAATGCAGAGATATAATTCTGATGGGGGTTTGTACATGTCTTTGTTTTGAATTGCTGTTGAGTTGTTTTAGGCTTTCTTCTGTAGATCAATTTCTTGTTAAATATATTGTTTTGCCTCTTCACAAAAATGTCCCCCTTGTTTCTATAATGACTTTGTTTCTAATATCCCTAATTGTTTTCTTAATGATCTCTGGAGGTAAAAATTATGTGTTTAAAAGCCACATCTGCAATAAAAAGCAGCAGAAGGAAAGAAGGAAAGCAGCTATTTGAAACTCCAGCACTTGTATTTGTACGTGACAGTACGGTTACGTGCAAAAGAAGTCTGCACTCATATGAGTGCTACAGAAGTTCATTTCAATCACATTTAGTTTATTCATTCTGTTTCAGTCTGAAGGAACAAATTCATTCTGATCATTTCATCTATGGCTGAGAAAATTGAACTCTAACAGATTGCAGTCCCTGAAGAAATTGCTTGGTGTTAGAGCTGCAAGTAATTGTTAAACTCCCACATGCCTCAGGGGCAAAGGCATGTCCTTGATTAGAAAAACAAGTAGGGGGAGGGAGGGGATGGGGGAAAGTGTGCTTGTAGTTACTGAGTATGATGGCATTAAGCATGAAACACTCTGGACATAAGTTAAACTAAATAAACTAATAAACTGATAAACTAAATATAACTAAGTTATATTTTCTGCTTTTGACTTGAATAATATTTCATATTTAAAGTAAAAATTAATATGAAGAGGTAGGGTTTTTTTCCTATTTAAAGGTATCTTAATCCATTTAAAAGATACTTTTAATGAAAAATTAGCTGTTAGTAAGCAGATAAACACACAGTGCTAAGATACCTCCCATTCATTCTTATTCTCATTAAGTTATGTATTTCTGACAGCCCAGCATTGAAGACATGTTTAGTTGCTCTATCTAAAAACATAGATTGTTGAAAATCCAACCCATGACAACAAGAATATTTTCATTGTGAAGAATATGAGTATTGAAACTTATGTGAAGGTGAATATTTTTCATGTTTCTGATTATATTCCAAGTAAGACTCATTTACACACCAACCATCATGAATGACAGAAGCAGAGTTGGAAAGGCCTAAGTTACTTCAAGACTAAAGGTTTGCATGCATCTTTCTTTGGATTCAAAATTCTAAGTTATGTATATACTGTGACAATAGTGTTTATTAACTATTTTCTTAAAAGCTATTTCATTTTCATATTGAAATTTGGGAACAGTGCAATTATACTAGATATCTAGAAATCTTCATTACTATTGAACAGAAGGAATATAGCATAAATACTCTGGAATTTTCAGATTTTGAGAAGGTAGGTGAAGGACATGAGTAGAAGGGGAAGTAAATTCATGGGTGAGATTCCCTAGTTAGAAGCTTACAAAGCTTCAAATAAAAACAGGTGAAGATTCTCGCACAAATAAGGAAGATTCTTTTTTACCCTAGATCACTAAATCTTGGGAACACTGAGAAACTGATATCTGTAGTTCTCAGAGGAACCTCAGGTTTTGTTTCAGAAAACATGGAATATTTATTCCTAATTATTCCTGTAGTAATTAGAGCTTCTGATGCAAACTTGTTTAGGGCAGTTAACTATCATATTCATCCCAGCAGCAGGAATTTGGAGCTATGGGGTTTTCAAGCTTGACACAGGATCTATGTTTTTCTTAATATCTAATAGGCAGGGGAGTCCTTTTGCATCACGAAAGCCTCATTTCTTTTCTTGCATTCAAGGACAGACTGTTTTTCAAGCCACAGTTAGAGGACAGAAGTGTACGCACACAAGAATCAAAGAATTCCATTCTCAGAGGAAGCCTTCACAGATTAATGCAGATACAAGACATTTATATTTTATTCTCTCCCTAGCCTGCTCAGATCATGACTCACATTCAGAAAAGTGACTCTATTTCTTGCTTCCCTATAACCTGATGGAAAGAATATTTTCCAGCAGAGCTACAATGAATGGACTGAACTTCCAGAAGTCCATTAAAAGCCAAAAGCTTAGACATCCCCTACCAAGACTGCAAATTAATTTATTAAAATGTGAAAAAAACCCCACTCATTCTTTTTTTACATTTCCTCATATAAAGAATTTTCTGAGTCAATTCAGTTACTTGAAATATCTTGCTCTTATCAGCTAATTCTATGTAGCTCCTTCCTTCCTTCCTTCCTTCCTTCCTTCCTTCCTTCCTTCCTTCCTTCCTTCCTTCCTTCCTTCCTTCCTTCCTTCCTTCCTTCCTTCCTTCCTTCCTTCCTTCCTTCCTTCCTTCCTTCCTTCCTTCCTTCCTTCCTTCCTTCCTTCCTTCCTTCCTTCCTTCCTTCCTTCCTTCCTTCCTTCCTTCCTTCCTTCCTTCCTTCCTTCCTTCCTTCCTTCCTTCCTTCCTTCCTTCCTTCCTTCCTTTTTTATTCCCAGAATGTTCATTATAGCTTTTATTTGTGAGGCACAGATCCAGATTCCTGTAGGTAAAGGAAAGTAAAATTTCCCCTAATTGAAACCTATGGTCCTGAACTATTGAATATACGGGAAACACCACATTTTTCTCTTGTAGTTTTGCAAATCTTCATTTCTTTAGATATTTCAATCAGGGGTATTAAGGTAATCACTTATCATTAAGGTAATCATTAATAACTTAGATGAACTACTATTAAAAACTTCTCTCACTAATTTCTTAGCATGAAGGCCACACTTTAAAAAGTTTTCACTTTAGATATCCTAAAATATCTGATGCTTTTTTCAGGAGAAAACTGTTAGCAAGTCAAGCACCACATAAGCAGTTTCTAATATATCCTAAAAGCAGAGACTGGGACTGCATTGATCCATTTTAGCATAGCAGAAAGGACTGATCTAAAAACTTTAATTATAGGTACTGCAGTAGGGAAATCAATAGCATCCTCATTTGCAAATTGCTGAAAGTATTCAAAGGTTTTTCAGTATTCTTGGGATTAAGCACAGTACACCTATTTCCAGATTTATTTCTAGCATTAACTCTCTTTTACAGAGATAAGGAAAGAGCGTCACAGGTGAGAAGTATAACTTGCTTATTGTATTAGTTTTCTCCAAAACTACCAACCATGTAAAACAAGTGGAATTAAGTAAAGTAAATCAATTAGTAAACAAGCAAACCCAACCTCTTTCTAACCATTATGCTGTTAGTAAACTAATAAAAAATATGTTATCAATAAACCACTTGGGTTCATTAAGGCAAAAAGAAGAACATTTGAAGCCACATCACGAGGACACTGAAAACTAACCTCTTGCATTAGCATTCCAAACAAACTTTAATGCACTTATATTACCTTCTCTACAGTTTGGAAATATTAATTGTGTTATAAAATTACTTCAGAAGTGCCATTTGTTCTCCCAGGTATAAGTCCAAGATAAAATCTGTAAATTTATGTTCTTGAGAATAACATGGTTTCTGTTTGTATAACTACATTATATTGTCTGCAGCCTTTGAAATGCCAGCCAGAATATCTACATAAACACTGACTGCCTTGGCCTGAATATGTTGATAATTAGATGTATATATCTTGCTAAAATCCAATAAAATTTTAAGTTTCTGATTTAAAATTTAATAAAGTGAGTACACTTACTACTTGATTTTTTTGGTATTTAACAATAACACAAGTAAAAAATGAAGAGCGCTTTGAATATTATTATTTCAACTACAGACTTAATTTACAAATTTTTTTTCAGAATTGTTTTACTATATTTTCAGTACCTGCTTATACACAACCACATTTCTGAAATCCATGAAAACTGTAGTATGATAGTAGTAAAGTTCTCTAAATTTTTAATTCCTAATCCAGAATTTTGCATCTGATGATCTTCCTTGGAATTTTCTCAAATATTGAAGAAGTTCAGTCTGTTACCCAGGAGAAACAAAAATGCAGTTCATTTTTACAAGATTTAACACATCAGATATAGTGTTATTTTCAATAGTATTTGTGAAGAACTAATACTTAGTAAAATAATCCAGCTAACATTCATGGCAAAAATGTTTAAAAAGCAATTTTCATTAAACATATGGAACTTTAGATGTATCAAATAATTTAATAAATATTTCTATAAAAGAATTAATCTTATTTTTCTGCTTAACTGCAATGACTCCTACTCTATTTCAGTAGGTATTGAAATGTGAATCAATTTCTGCTTTCATTGTAAGATTTGAGCTGTACTGGTATTACAGATTCATGCTGATGTAACTCAGAAAATAGTATTCCAATGAGACTTTTCTTAAATAATTATTCTAAAACTTGATCTTCATTTGATACAATAATGTATTAATGTATTATCAGGAAAAAGAAAAGAAAGACTATTTCTATTTAACTGAAGAAAAAAACACTACATCATTATCTCAGATCAACAGCAATACACAATGCCTTTATTTAAAAAATCCCCAACAAAATAAAAACTCAGTTACCACCAGTCAACAAAATATAAAAATGACTTTTCAAGCTTCCCATATTCAAAGTTTCAAAATAGTTTCAAAATAGTTTCAAAATAGTTTCAAAAGTTTCAAATATACTAGACCATAGAAATAGAGAGGCTTCACTAAAAAGGATATTGAAATTTCTGTTCAATTTGTCTAGGATGCAGAAATCCTACAGGCACATCCTCAAGGGCTTTCTAGATTATCTAGGCAGCAAAAAATTGGTTCACCTTCTATCCAAATAAGCAACAAAAGTATTTCTAAACCTTCTCCTATTCTTATGCAAAATACATATCAAGACAAAATGCCATCATGTTGTGAATCACTTCTGTATTGTTTTGTAGAATGTTTTTTTGCTATGAATATTTGTTTGAATCTGCATGTAGATTCAATATTTTAATATTTGTTTGATACTTCATCTCTTTGCTCTATAATGTACTCTTGGACCTATATGCCATTTATATCACTCATATATAGTACTACTTCCTTTGTATTTCATTTACACCAATCTTACATAGTACTGCAGCTTTTTTAAATACTGTGAAAAACTGTTTTTTAGTTTGATATACTCTTAAACAAATGTCAGTAATATAGGGCTAATTCTTTCAGCAAGACTAGCAAGGAAAATTATTTATTCATAAAGTATCGCACAAAATTCATTAGCACATCTGTTACCGCCTGCACAAAGAATTCCAAATGAACATGATGGGTCATAAATTTAAATTAAAATTGATTATTAATGCAAATCTTAATGACTGCAGAAACAGGACTGTGTAAAGTCATGACATTGTGTACAGTATTCCTCTCTCATGAGTTATTTTAAAATATGGATATTATAAATCATGGATAGTGCCAAACTGCCTCTATGGAGGAATGGAAGAAATGAGCCCAGACTCACACATACCATTAGTGGCAAAAGCAACTGCCTACTGAACTCACCTGTTGGTGAATATTTCCTGCCAGGAGGAGCAGCCTTGTTTAGCACTCTTTCCAGGGCACTTTTGGAACATGTGAATTACATTTCTCTGCTTTCATTTTCATTGGCAGTTTAGCTAATGCCTTTAGTGCTGTTAATATATTTACTTAAATGCTTAATATCTCAAATAATCTGTCCATTTCCAAAAGAAATAAACATACTGACAGACTCGGGTAATGTGTTATTCTGCTTAAAGGTGCTTTTTTATATGGATATATACTTTTCAATCTCTATTAGAAATGTGGTTGGTTAAATTAGCTTTATAAAAACATAGTTAAAACCTACATATTTAGCTGAAAGCCTACTGGAATACTAAATCTTGTCTCTAATTAAAGCATCCTTTGATACGCCTATTAATTACATATTACATTTCAAGCACTTCCAGAGATTAGAGTGAGGAGAAAAAAGTACATTGTAAGAATAGAGACTGCAGTTTGAATCCATGGGTTTTATATCCTTTCTCTTATTTTGTTACTGAGGCTGTTATACTTGCCAATCATACAGATGCTGAGTTCTACTTAAATATTGCTTTATGATCTGTAAACCTCCATTTAGTTTTTACAATTAGGGTCTAGGTCATGATTTTGAAGCCACATATGAATGTTCAAAGCAAGGGGTTTACTCTGTCTCTGTTATAACTATAAGGTCATGTTCATGATCTGGAAGAACTTTATTGTGGCTAGTTTCAATGCAAGCATACACTGCAGGCTCAAATGAATAAGACATTGCCTTGACCTTGCAGCTAAATGCCACAGAATTATTTCTCTTTTGAATATACACTTGTGATGGACAGTACTTAGTTACATAGCAGACTGGAACAACTCAAATTCAAGAAATGAATACAGAAAATAAATTTGAAATAAAAAAAATTTAAAAGCAAGTTCTTTTTGCAAAGTAGCCTGGAATTTTGATAAATATGGGACAACTGGGCAGGATGTATGAGAAGTCAGATATAAAGTGGAACAAGCATAGGAAGAAATGCGATAAAGAGGGGAGTGGCATATATGTGGAAAAGTAGGGGGAGGAAAACAAAGAGTGTGTTATTGAGATAGAATGGCAGTAGTAGGGATGTGAAGAAGTATAAAATAATTTCTTATAAATGAGTAAAAGCTGCATGACTATGTAGGCATGTGAAAATATTCTATAGATCTAAAAAGGGGAGGTAAGCATAAGCAATTTGCAGATTTTGCCACTTGCAAATTACATGAGTCATGTCAGAAAAGTGTTGATGAGAAATCTATCCTGCACAAGAATGCAATTCTTCATAAATCACATGTTTTACAGAAATAAAGATTAGGATCAGATCCACTTTTAAAGTAGATTTGGACTGTTTTATATCTATATCTATATCTATATCTATATCTATATCTATATCTATATCTATATCTATCTATATCTATATCTGTGTGTTTATATAACTAAATATATATATTTATATATATATAACTAAAACTAAGAGCAATCCAATAATTCATCTTGTGATATAGAAGCTCTATGCTGACTTCAAAGAGGGTGGAAAATTAAAACAAGAAAATACATAGTCATCTGTAAGTCTTCTACATTTCCTGGATGAAATTTCTGTGTTCTTCACATCTAAAATATTTTGGTATTGCAAGATTTTGAGAAGTTATGTTTCTCCTAATAAATATTTTCAGTCATTTGGCACCTTGTCATCCATGAGTCTTACGCACATTTTTACTGCAATCTGTATCTATAATCTAAGGGATAATTTCTTAAATTCTTAAGCCTACATTTCTATGTTTTGAAGAAGACATTTGATTAGACTACTTTTTCTTCTTCTTTGTCAAAATAGATGAGAATTTGGATTAACAATAAATGTACAAACCCACAACTTTTCAATTCAAGCAACTACCCTGTGAGTAATGGCCATGGGTATGTATATGTTTAAAATTAATCTTAAATTTTAGCCCTTACAAAGCTAAGGATTGGAGGCAAACAACATCAACAATATAGAGAAATAAAATAATCAAGAGACATTAATTGAAATTATTAATTAACCAATGAATTATGATTAAATAATAATGTCATTTAAAGTAGAAGGCAATTGAACAGGACACCTTTTAATTTAAGTCTTGAAGCAAAAGATAAGGAACAGTGAACAGAAGCCTGGCAAAATGTTAGAAGGAACACTAATAAGAGAAAATAATGCTTGCATAGGAAAGTTCACTAATGAACCTTTATAAGTTAAAAATTATGAATTAATAGTGACAGGTAAGTAGTTGTAGATAGGTTACTGACAAAAGAAGAAAAAGAAATTAGGAAAAAAAGAGCAAAGGAAGCTCATTTCATATGAGATGGTCCACATCTTGTGCATGATTCGCTCCTAAAAAAATAACTGAGTTTGGCTAATAGTGGTGTTTGAAAAATAAATAGACCCAGAATATTAAAAAGACATCAGTGTGTTGGAAAAATGTGCTTCCCATGCATGTAATCAAAACTACTCTCTCCTGATAGAGAGTAAAGTCCTAAGCACCTAATGCCTATGGCAAACATCTGAAATACAATCATCAAAGCCAGGAATCTTAGCTTGCTTTTAAAACCATATTATAAAATTAAACTCTTAGTCTTCACTACAGCATTTTAAAGAGAAAAATCTACTTCAACTGAAATGATTGGGTGGGAAAACAAGGGGTTATTTTAAAGTTATTACTAATTAATATATCTCAGGACATATTAATAGATTTTAGATTGACTGAATACACTTGCCTCTTTTTTAAAGCCTTCGCTAGGTTATATTTTCTGTATTTGATATCTTCCTTCACTATTTTTAATCCACTCTCTTTCCATCTTTTGAATTACATATAACTTTATGGTCCTTTATAGTCCTATGTTTAGACTTGGAACCACCTCCCAGAGATTACAAGTATTTCCAATCTGCTCCCAGGTCTGCTGGAAATATATCTTTCCTCAGATGCATTCTATCCTTGTGATCTTGTTGGACTTAAATAGTAAATTTCTGTGTACAGTAAATCAGCCTATATTTTTCCCTCTTATACTTTTAGACTGCTCGTGGAAACTAACAGTTTCCATCATATATTTTGTAACCTTTTGGTATTTCTCTTTCTTATGACTGGCTGAGAAACAAAAAATTTCCAAAATTTTGACATACGTTTTTATCCACCATTTCTGTGTAAATAAACAAAGTGGATAATTTTTTGTGGGAAAGGAAAATGAAAATAACAATTCCTGTAATGTTGTACTGAACAGGCTGATTTCTTCTGGATAAATGAAAGTTCAAGATCTCTCTCATCCTATTAAGAGAGAGACTCAGTTGCTGTAAAGGTATCTACCTCTCATGTTGCAAAGGTATCTACTTCTTCTTTTTGATGTTATTTTCTTTATGTTATCAAATATTCCAAAGGTGATAGAAAAGCTAGAAAAAAATCACAAATCTTTTTTATTTTGGATTGGAATATCACAAAAGTGAACCAAGGTGAACTCATTCCAAAAATTGGAAGAGGGAGGAGGGAAACAGAGAGAGCAGTATTTTTGTCTAGAACCCCTACAGACAGAAAAGATTCCTTGTCATTGTCTGCATGCAGATACGACAAGACATTCAGTCTCAGGAAAGCTTCCACAACTTCTACAATTATTTATTTTATTAAAACAACTTTTTTTAAAATGAAAGGATGTATATGGACTAACCTGACATTTTTCTATTTTACTTTATAGTTCTCAACTGTACCTCTGACATAAATCAAGTATAAAATAACATAAAAGCAGTTAAAATTTATCTAAATTTTGATTACCACAACCGCACTATTTGACTAAATTTTCATCTAAAACTTGCAAACAGAAAATCTTATGCAGTATAGTAAATACAGAATAAGAATTTATTAATAGCAGATCACAGTCAAAATATTAATTTATCTTCTTACACAATGTGGGGAATAATCTTTGAAATCCCCAAAAGTAGTAGCCTTTCAGTTTGCAAAGAATGATTCCTTTTTCGTAAATAAAAAGCTTATTTCTAATTGCTTAAACATATATTTACGTATACCAAAACAAAATCAAAAACAAAGGAATTCTGTGCAATTACTCAGGTAGGTTAATCTATTTGAAATGATATCAGGAATAGGCAAAATCAGTAAAACATTGCTGGAAAATAGACTGTACTTAGGATTAGTATCATCTTCTCTTTGAAAAGTTCTTTTTAGCATGTCTGGGATTATTTTTTTCTGTTTATATTTCTTTTTAATATTTATTACTATTGGAAAAACACACAAAGTAATAGAAATAACTGATTTTATAAAACATGTTTTTACAAAAACCACCAAATACGGCTACAATTGCAAGACTATGCTTATTACAATAGACTAGTGGAATGGAGCAGGTAGTTAAGTAGAAAGAAAAAAAATCTTTCAGTTCATGAGTTACTTACCTCAGAGGTTGAGTTTTTTCAACGATCATGTAAAAAAATAAATCTTGAATAATAAGAACTCATTAACACACTTCCAAGACTCATCTTTTTCACAGCGTGTATTGCCTCCATTTTCAGTCTTTAATCCATCATTTTGTAGAATACCATGGCATACATATTTTTATATGATACTAGTTATGACTTTAGTTGCTAATCATACTAATGTTCTACCTTGTATATTCTTCACCTATTGCTAAATCAAACCATAGAGCTAACTCTTTTTCTCTTCACACTAGTCCTCTGCACCTTCGCAGCCACACTTATAAACATATGCAACAAGTCCCCTATTAATTGTGATAAAATTATCATGAGGGCACATCTGCAGCTCTTCTCAATGAGAGGTGATCATCACTTGAAAATAGGGTACCTGCAGTGTCATTGACAACCGTAATCAGAAAATAAATTGTTCTTTTTCCTTTTATTTCCTTTTTTTCACTTCAAAGCATGTGTAATGAATTGAGTCATGACTGACTCATGCATTCTCTCTGGAAAAAAATTCACTGGTAAATGAAAACAACTATAGGGACAGAAACAGAAGCTACAGGATCTGTAGACAAAACCAGTATTTTATCTGGAGCTCATCTTAAGATGCCAAATGCCTTAACTAAAGGCATCAGAGAAGTATAGAATCATAGCGTCGTTAAGAATTATAGAAATGTAAAGACATCTAAGATCACATAAACCATTACAACCATTATCACAGCACTCTCCTGCTCACCATTAAACCATGTCCTCAAGTGACACATCCAGATGATTTTTAACACTTCTAGGGAGGAAAATTCCACCCTCCTCTGGGCAGCCTGTTCCAGTGCTCAATAACACTTTTAGTGAAGAAGTGAGGTCTTCACTAAACCTCCTCTTCTCCAGGCTGACCAGCCCCAGCTTTCTCAGCCTGTCTTCAAAAGGGACCTGCTCTAGTCCTCTGATCAACTTCTTGGTCCTCCTCTGGACTTGCTCCAAAAGTTTCATGTCCTTACTATCTTGGGAACACCAGAACTGTAGGTAGTACTGCAGGTGGGGTCTCACAGGAGCAGAGTAGAGAGGTAGAATCAGCTCCTTCGACTTGCTGGCTGCTCTGCTTTTGACACAGCCCAGGATTCTGCTGGCTTTCTGGGCTGTGAGCACACACTGATAGCTCATGGAGTTTTTTCATCAACCATCGCCCTCAAGTCTTTCTCTGCAGGGCAGCTTTCAATCACTTCTCCACTCAGCCTGTGGTGTGCCTGAGACTGCCATGACCCAGTGTAGGATATGGCACTTGGCCTTGTTGAGCTTCATGAGGTTCACATGGGCCCACGTCTTAAGGCAGACAAGGTCCCCCTGGATGGCATTTCTTCCCTGCAGCCTCTCAACTGCACCACATGGCTTGGTGTTATCAGTGAACTTGCTGAAGGTCTGCTTCATCCCAGTGCCCATTGCCAACAAAGATGTTGGACAATTCTGGCCCCAGTACTGACCCCTGAGGGCTCTGCTGGTCACTGCTCTCCACGTGGACAATGAGCCATTGAACACCACTCTTTGTGTGTGGCCATCCAGCCAGTTCTTTCTCCACTGAGTGGTCCATCCATCAAATCCATGTCTTATTTATACTTTTAAATTCAGTAATATGCAGTAAAAATTTGCAAACTGTAATGCAATATTTTAGTAGAAGGTTTAGTTCTCTTCTTCCCCAAGTCATACCACTAAATAAATTATTTCTTATTTTATACCTCTGTGATTTTGCTTAACTGCATGGTATTCTTGTCACAGGAGTTAATGAACTTGTGAAAAAGCAAGACTGGTACATCCATATCACATCATTCCTGAAAAAGACCTTTCTAGCAAATAATCCTATATACTCATGCACCTTATTCACACGCACAGTACATATGAACTCCTTCTTCAGCAACATCCTATGGAATTATTTTCCACACCACTAGTTTTTATCTTAGAGAATAGATATGATTCTTGTAGCTTTTGTATTTTTATGCCTATTCAAAGATGTCAGAACTGTTGGGTTTGCTTTGGGGTTTTTAACAGGGAAACTATTTATTATTTCTACTTATAAAAAAATATACAGTAAAGATTTATAAAATCTAATGCAATATTTAGCTAGATTTTTGGAATGTTGATCCACAAAGGCCTGCATCTAAAACTCTGATAATCGTTACACCAAATGTTAGCTTTTGTTTTTCAAGGTATTTAATTTTTTTTTTTAATTAGTAATTTAAGTGAGCATATATAATGTTTATCTACAAATTCTAAAAAAAACACTAGTAATTTATTCTGTCCACTTGCCTTCAAATAGTATCAACTATGTGCACTAAAAATGTTTGACTAATTGACTAGCTCAATTCCTGTGGATGGAAACATATAAGTGTTAAAATAATTGTTGTGAAGAAAGACAAGGTCTTTATGGATCATGTGCCATAGAGTCACAGGATAGTTTTGGTTGGAAGAAACCTTTAAAGATCATCTATTCCACTCCCTCTGCAATGCACAGGGACATCTTCAACTAGATTAGGTTGCTCAGAGCCCTGACCAACCTGAATTTGAATGTTTCCAGGGATGGTACATCTACCACCTCTCTGGGCAATCTGTGCCAGTGTTTCACCACCCTCTCTGTAAAAAATTTCTTCCTTATATCTAGTCTTAGGCTACACTCTATTAGTTTAAAACCATTATCCCTTTTCCTGTCATTACAGGCTCTTTTTCTTATCAGCCTCCTTGAAGTACTGAAAGGCTGCATTAAGGCCAACCCACGCCTTTTCTTCTCCAAGTTGAACAACCCCAAATTTTTCAGCCTTTCCTTGAGGCACATGTGTTTCATCCCTCTTATCATCCTCATGACCCCCTTTTGGACCTGCTCCAACAGACCCATGTCTTTCCTGTACTGAGGACCCTAAGGCTGCATGTAGTGTTCTAGATGGGGGTCTCACAAGGCCAGAGAGGCAAAATCCCCTCCCTCAACTTGATCATGCCTCTTTGGATGCAGCTCAGCATACAGCTGGCTTTCTGGGCTGTGAGTGCACTTTGGCAGGTCATGTTCAATTTTATATCCTTCTCAGTGGGAGTACTCTCGATCCTTTCATCCCCAAAGCTGCATTTGAATTCAGAGTTGCACTGAACCATGTTCAGCACCTGCATGTCACCTGAAATTTACAATTAGAAATGTTAGGATTAAGAAAATAAATTTATTGACTAAAGAAGCTTATTCCAAACTGAGGGACTGGTATTTGAAAATATCTGGTCTTCTGAACCTGAAGCAATTAAAAAATAAGAATAGATGATGAGTGGATTTGTCTAGCATGGTGTTTTAGGATGTTTGACAGTGCCCTGAAAAATTGGATCACTGGTTTACAAATTTAGGGAGAAAATTTAAGGGTTTTTTTGTACTGAAGTTTATTATGTTAATTCCAACATTTAAATCGGAAACATATAATGTACACAGAATGTACATCTTCATCAATATCAAAGCAGGTAACAAATTCATATTCTTGGAAGGAACATTTTCAGACAACATATTCATTGGTTTAACAGCCTTTGATATTTTTGAAATCTTTTTAATTCTACTGTACATCTGACAGTACCATGTATTGATCCTGGTGCTCAAAGCACAAGAATTGCTGTTTTATTATAGCCATTTTTAGGTAGTATTACTTTTACACCAAGTAAGAATTCTCAGTTTTGAACGGCTTTCTCTGACATTTGAATTCATACATTCTCTGAAAATCCTCAGAATTTTCATGTTTGTATTGATGAATTCAGTCTCTAGAGGAGATACAATTTGTTTTGCAATTAATCATGTTCTGTTAAAACTGTATCTGCATTAAATTAATGGCAATTCTTATATAAATCAGAGCAGGTAAATACCTTTTCAACTACTATCACTACGAAATGGAATTATACAATTGATTTTTCAATCTGACAGATTAGTAGGACACAGTTCAAACAAACTCTAATTGAGGCCAAGAATGGAATGAATCTATTCAAGCATCAAGAGTAAAACAAAATACTGATTTAGTTTAACAGCAAATTAACAAGCTAGGGGACCTGTCTGCGGATCACATTTCATATAAGATTAATTCCTGGTGCCCCAGAATGGATTGAAACATGCAATTATAATAATTAGCAGCAATTTTGCCCCCTACTAGGACTCAAGGGTGGGAAAGTTACTTTATGAAATGATTACTCTCAAGAGAACCTATGAAAATAAATTCAAGGAGGAGGAAGCACATAAAGCTGCTCACTGCAGAAATCCAGGGTCCTTTGCCACTTGACTGACAATGCATACAAATGATATCTGCTCATGCCACTACACAGTGTTTATTACAAATCACTGCTGCACTCAGAATTCGTGAAACGGACAGGATGAATCAAGAAAACAAACTCATACATCATTTCTACTACATTTAAAGTTAAAAATATCTGGGTATAATTTTTTAATAGATATAGATATATAAAAATATCTAGGTATAATTTTAATAGAGATATTCTAAATATAATCCAGATAAGGCAACTATGCTACATTTAGCAAAACATAAAAGACACAGAAAAACTCACAAAAATTTTTTGGAACTTGATAAAATTCCTATTTCATTGGAAATTGTTAGGAATTTCCTTCTGATTCATAAGCTTGGTGTTTCATCTTTGCCTAGCAACCTCCACTCTAATGTCTTTTTTCACATTAGAAGCCAAAGAATATACTCTTGCCAAAGGTAGTATTTTGGAAAAAAATCAAAATAAGTAATCAGATTAATGTAATATTTTTTCTAATTTACATCTAAATGTGTGTGTGTGTGTGTGTGTTCAGTACCGTCAAATAGAGAAAAGAAAAAAATATTTACTTTAGGACGGAAGAAATCAAGGCAGGACAGGAAATGAAATTGCAAATACAAATATTTCTAATCTTCCACTGCAAGAAAATTAACTTGTTGTCTTTTTACACCTAACACTGCATTGAAATATTTTATTTGGTTTTATGTTTTGAGGTTTCTTACATGTAAGTGAATATGAAGACAATTTTGAAAAAAATTCAGAGGCAAAAAATCCTTAGATAAGGTAATTTCAAGCTTTATGCCATCATATCAGAAAAATACAGTATGGGCTGATATAACATGACATGAGAAGTGTGCTAATATCTCCCAATGCAACTGAGTTAATTTTTCAAAGAATAAGATAGAAAGATATTAGAAAGATATTAGAAAGATACTTATTAAACAGTAATAAAATGAGATAGTAGTTAATATCCAATTTACTGATTTAGGATTTTTCTATTTTTAAAAAATATTTGTAAATGAGGAACATTTCACTCTAAATCAGCTGAACAGTTGCATGTGGAAAGCATTTACAATGTGGAATTGAACTAATGAACATAATCTTGAGTATCACCTATTATTACTGAAAGCCTAGATGTTTCATTGTAAAGACTGGGAGAGCAAGTGTTGTGTGCAATAATATTGAAAAGAGCAAATGCAGAGAAGGAGATGGACCAAACTCAAACCAACTTCACCATCTGATACTGAAAATTAAGTGGATCCATGCTCTATGTACAGTGCTCCATAAAATACATTTTCCAAATGAAAGTTTCTGAACAGAAATAAGAGTAAAATTGAAGCTTCCATAAGCACACTAGGAGAAAATGAAAAGTATTTTGGGGGGAAGTGGAGGGCTGGATGGGGGTGTATGGGGATGGTGGAAAGGGGAGCAAGGAGGGTAAGAGAATGATGTTTTTAATGTTGGTGCTGTTAGTGAAATACAGATCTGCATTATTTGTGTTTCATATCTCTTAACCAAAGCGTCTTCATTGGAATAGTGAGAATTTTTTACGTATAAGTGTGGTCCTCACAGCAAGTTTTACCTTTATCTTACATAACAGAGGAGAAACACTGTTAAAATAACTGACACTTACAGTTTGTGCATTTACTACCTCTCCTATGATACACATTACTCATCCTCCCAAAAAAACCATTATAATATAGTTCTTAATACTCTCAGAATTGGTGCAGTGTACTTCAATTGAGTATTTAAGGAAAGAAATTCATCACATTGAAACAGCAAGTGTCAAAACAAGCTAGAAACAGTACATTTTTTTCTCTGGAGTACCAAAAGAATATGATTTGTTAAATCTTATCTGTCCTTCACCAACAGGCTTGAAAGCCTCTAAGGTCCAAAACAGATCTAGAGTTGAATCCACCTTTCAGTGAAATAAATGGCAAAACTCCTATCAAGACTGGGCAAGTCACTTAGAACTCCTAAATAAAAGATCCCATAATCATAAAAAATACATTTCACATAAGATTCTTGACAACTGCCAGAGAAAGAGGTCTTATGGGTTGTTTGGTCTGCTGAGTTCTATCTCAAAATTGTACAGAATTTTTTCTTTTTATTTCCACATTTTTCTATATTTTCCAGTTATTTCATGAACGTAGAATAAGAGATGGTGCACATCAGAATTTGTTCTTGATATTATTATCTTTCAGCACTTTTATGATCCTAGAGGATATAGGACTGGTGCAGAAGTGCAGTATTAAAGTCATATTTAGACTGGGGTTTTTTGAGATTAAAAAAACTTATTTTATGTTATTTGACATATTTTTAGATCTTGTAAAAGAATGAACAATGCATCACTGAAGTGCAGTTTGGATTAGTTTTTCTTCTATTAATAAATACTGCATTTATATGTGGTTTACCTCCTCACAGGCAATAAGAAGTAGGAATCAAAATTATATTATCATAACAAGGGGAAAAACTGGAAATCATGTCTCAGAGGTGTTAAAAGCATAGTAAGAAAAATAATACTTACATCTCATATTTTCTAATATAATGATGACTTAAATTTATAACTCTTCAACATTTTCAGATGGAATGTCTCAAAAATTATGTCAGTGAACAAGCATAAAGGCAAGCATCAACAGTAACTCAAAATATCTCCAGCAAACTTTCCCACTTACAGAGAATTTTTATTTTCAAAACATAGAATATAATCATAACATTAAATCAACAACTCATGCAATGACTCAGCATTTGCTCACAGGCTTCTGAACTTTGGAAGCTTGTAAAAAATATTTCTAAGCCACAAAAGCTTTCTGAAAACTTAATTCACACTTCTTAAAAGGTTATTATCTACAACAACAGAAAAAAAAGTAAAAATACATAATATTTTCTGTACACAAATCTCTAGATCCTTGCATCAGGCTGGATTTTACTCTTGACTTGCTACTCATTTGTTTGGTAGATAAAAAATAAAAATAAAAAAAATTATAGAAGTAACTGAAGGAAATCTATCCGAAAGGTTGATAAGTGATAAAGTAAGTTCCATTGATAGATTGTATATATGTATGAAACATCTACAACAATTACTTGACTGAAATACATGGGGGCAGATTTTTGGGGTTTTTTCTTCACTTTATCCAGTGGTTTGATTTTGATTTTATTTTTTTTTTTAATCACCTGAAGGATCACGGAGAGGCTTATAGTCAATGTACCCATAAAAACCACCACCACAAAATCTGCATATCTGCATGACTTCCTGTGTCTTTTTGTTTGCCCATGACAGAAATAACAATTAAAAAAACTAACAAGTCTTTTTTACATAAACCTTGTAGAAAGTAGGCTGTGTAATGTTTATACCCTCACTATAGCATGTTATGGTCCTGAGACAACTTAATGTGGATTCAATACTCCAAATAAACATAAAAATGATTTTTTAATGTACATCAGAGCAACTCTTTTTTAATGCAAAAGGATAATTTCATTCCAGCTGAGAGGAGTGCCTCATTAGTGTGATTACAGTGGACTACGATTAACAAATCTTGGCAGAAAAGAAACATCCTATTATTATTTTGTCACCACATAGTACTGTGTAAAACTATTGAAAAATTCATTCTTTGATGTGAAGTTTTCTTTTTTTTTACCTTTCCTTTAATCAGATTTTCTAAATTTTTTTGACTTCTTAATGACAGGTTAAGAATAAGGCAAATATGTAGAGTTGAGATGAAAGTCATGTCTACTCACTGTTATACTGTTCATAAGTATAGAAGTATTCATTTCTGTCTCCCCTTAGGGAGTTAGACTCCATGCACAATAATACAAAATCAATTTTTCCCACATCTTGCAAAGTCATTTGATATTTTAAAACTGTATACTCACTTTATACTTTTCTTTTTTACCTAATTAGGAAAAAAATCCAAGGTACTGTGTTTCAATGTAGGTGAATATAGCAAATTCACTGAAATTAAAAAAAAAAAATAAAAGGCAGGTGAATGCCATGTATCACATATTTACCATCAGTATCCTTGTTGTATTCAATCCAGAGACAACCCTAGAAATATGGGAAAAAATAAACTGTGCTTCATGGCTTTTTTCTCTGCATTTTTCTGCATTTTTCTCTGCATTATTTTTCTGTTCCAATTTAAATGTGAGGGAAAAGAAGTGCTGCTACTAAAACAAGGCCAGTTAAAAAGAAAAAGACAATGTGCAACATTTTTGATAATATTAATTTTTCATTTGTTATTTAGTTTATATTCATATTAGCCAAAGATCAAAGTAATTATAAAGTCCCTTAACCAAACTACAGAAGATACTTCAGAAAAAACTTGTCAAGGCAAAGAGCACACCTACTGTACACCACTTAAGTACTTTTGAAATAAATATTCAAGAAGCAATAACATTTTAATTAGAATTAAACAGTCATATTTACACTCACTTCAGAAAAATAACAACAGAAAAAAAAGTCTGGATCCTTAAGTGGATCCTTAAGTGGATCCTTAAATTCAAGTTTTCTATATATCAAGAACCAAAACGGAGATTTGTCATTAAGTTAGTCAATATCTAAATGAGGTTGTTGCTAATAAAATTAATTGCCTTTCTTGTAGACAAACTTAAAGCAGGGAAGGTCTTAAAAAGTAGAAGTTTTTCTGCTCAATGCGAAATATTGGTGAGCTCTCTGATGAGCAACTCTCATGCCACTAAAATAATCTTTTCAGAAAATAATTTTATTAAGCTATGCCAGGTTAAAAATAAGTTTTGTTGCCATGCTGAGGGTCCCAAATTGAAATACATGACTTATGCAAACTGACTGAAAGCATACAGTTCCAAGACTCAATTCAAGAAACATGAGGATGTGAAGCTGCAAGTCCTCAAAAGGTTGATACTTGAGGGATGGCCAGAGGCAAAGAAAGAAGCTTCATGCTTAATTCATCATTGCTGATCTGTTTGTGATTAACTGATGGTTGTTAGCAGTTATGAAAGAAAAGAAAAACAGTGATTTAAAGCTTCAGGAGGAAAGGAAAATAAAAAGTAGCTTTCATGAAGGACATTAAAGTATTGAATTATTTAATAAGTAAATTCATTAAAAGTGAAGGACTTTTTCTCCACTATAAACAGATCAATTAAACAAATTGATGCTATGATTTGAGAGTATTCAGACAGTCAGGTGTCTTAACTGAAACAGTCCAGAGAACCATCATATTCTCAGCAAGTACTAGAATAACCTTGGTGGAACAGCACTAACTATTTTTATATCTTAAGGAAAAAAAAAAAGTGTAACACTTGGTGGGACAGTATACAGAGATCCTTCATCTAAGAGCTACAAAGATGTTGTATTGACATGGTACTGCACAGTAGAAAGCAATATTTTTTTTTTTCTATCACCAATAAGAATATTCTTGTACAAAACATTCACAAAGGAAGAAAAAAATCTTGGAAAATTCCAAGCTGATTTTTCAGTAGGTAAAATTTAAGAGCTAAAGACACAAAGATAGGTTAGGAGGAAGATATAAAATGAATACTGAAAATTACATGGGACATAAGAATTAATAAGTAATCTGTCAAGGATTATGCTCATATTGAAAATACATCAGAGCATAATCAATAGACCCATCTATATGCTATATGGTGAAGGTGTTTCCAAATGAAAAAAGGTACCTGACACAAGAAAGACAAGTATGTAAAATAATTACTAAGCTGCCATGTCTAAAATTGTACTTTTTTGTTCTGTCTTCTCAGCTATAGCAGCCATATGATTAGTGGACATGATGGGTATTCTGGCAACAATGTCTATTAAAGTCAAAGCAATTTACTGTGCAAATGATGATTAGCAGCACTGGTGAGCTGCTTTGAATTCTTGGAATTCCTTGGTTCCTTTTCTAGAGATGGAATAGGGAGCATAAATGCATTTAAATTGAGAGTTCCTTTTACTAGCAGCAGTGACAGCCATTTCTCCCATCAGACTACTATTCCTTATCCTAAGAAAGGAAAATAGCTATTTTTTTTCATTGTTCTTTCACTGTTACCTCAGTGATGAACAAAGCTTATGTCAGGACTTTTAAGTTATGTGTCAAGAGGTGTCTGTAAATGGCTGCTCATTTGGTAGAAGTTCAAAAGATTTTTGATTCTAATGCAATTTCCAGGATGTATGTCATCCATTTCCTGTAACAACTTTAATGTCTCTGAATCCTTTAAGTGCTGCATATGAAACATTCATCCTAGTAAGTTCCACCATGATTTTTTAAATTAACTTCAATAAAGCCAAAATTATATTTACAGTCTTCCAAGAAATAGACTGATAATTCTTGCCAAAGATTCTCACATTTACAAAGTCACTTATTAGCTGCACTGCTATGAAATGAGTCAAACACAAGGTTAAGAATAATGCTTTCTTCATTACAGATTAATCATTGAATAATCACCCTTAATTGGCATTGAATTAACTTTTCTTCCAGTTTATAATAGCTCTGAACTTATTAATTTCAAATACTGTTCTTTGGTCCCACTCAGGACTTTTATAATGGGTTCAGCTGGCCCAGATAATGCATGTGACAACAGAGATATCAAACAAAACTCCTTTCTAAAAAGTGTAGTTGATGTCCCTAATCTTAGTAAGAAGAAAGAACCCAAAGCAGAATGCTGATGTTTTTAGAGTTTTTCTCTTTCTGTTGGAAATATTACTAGAAACCATTTGAGTGTGTGATTCTAAGTCATATCAAGGTTGCTTAACTGAAATTAATTAGAAGTACCAATTGCAAAATAAAAGCACAGAATTTTGCTCCCTTTGCTATTTATTACAAACCTCTCTCAGAAAATATTTTAGCAGTAAAACCAAAACAAAATAAAAATCCACCAGCTACATAGGCAGGTATTTTAGAATGTAGCTAAAATCAGACTTTCAGTTAAATTTAATAAAAATATAGACTGATTTTCAGTCAGGCAGACCGTTTATGTACTTTCACAGAAGATAGAAGCATTTCTTGGTACACAAGAGAGGACTTTCCTCCAAAGACCTTCTTCATCTTTTTTTCATGGATTTAAAAATATAGAACATAAACTTTGATAGAAAATTAATTTGACCAAAATTGTATTTGGAAGATCACTCACATTCTGGAATTGTACACACATGAATAAAGTTATGCCTTCATTATTTAAAAATAGAAAAGAATACCCTGTTACTAAAACAGTGACCCAGACTAGGGAACTGATTTCTTGACTGACTTATTTTCAAAAGATGGCCAGAATGTTGTTTGATGGCCATAGATTGTTTTGCAACTACTTTTTGCATTATTCTATTAATTTTCAATTTAAAATATTTTAAAATTATTAATGAAAAAAAAAACTAAATTATTTTTTTAAATACCAGCTAATATTTGGGAAGGTAACACATACTTTTATTTAACTAGAATTAAGGGAAGAAAAGAAACAAAAAACTACTTATGGAACACTTTCCTAAAAGCAATGTTCTCCTTGACTGAATGGGCACTGTAATCTACTCAGACAATAAGCCAATATAAACAGCTGGGGATCCTGACTTTATCCCCCTTTAAAACTTTCTGATATTTATTTTGTTTCTTTGAGATATATATACAATCCTATAAAAAATATCTCCTTAATATTCCAAATCTGCTAAAGAGACCATCTGTTCCAAATGACAGATTATCTCTTTAAGGTAAATACAGTTATCATAAAGTGTTGTATAAATACAATAACATGACAATTCCTGGTTTGTTTTTTACAAAATGAAAGATTTTTGTGAACCTTTTTCTTCTTGAATTCTAAGTATAAAAGACATTTGATATATTTAAAATTTAAGAAATTACTATCTACTTCAAAATTTCTTTTAAAAGTATCAACTTCCTTTGAAAATTAGAACTGTCTCAGTGGTGAGCTGTTTATAGCATTTCTCTTCTTTGGTACTGTCAGAAAGGCTCTGATTTCTCTCCTAAGTACAGGTAAACAGGGAAAGTACAGCAGCATTATCATGCACTCTCCTCTGCAAGAAAAAAGGAGAAGAGATGTTTATTGTAACCTATTGCAGCAGCAGTATGGAAACAAAAAGAAAGAAGCCCTGCTAGAGTCCTTGGTTTTCTTTCTGATCCTTGTCAATTTCTGTCTTTGATCTGCAACAAACAGCTATTCTGTGAATTGTAGAGGAATAAAAGATGAGAAAAGCTCCACTTCTAGCTACAGAATGCTTTGGAGAGATAGATTGTTTTGGATTTTTTTTCCTTCAGGTCCCTTTCTCTGAAGCACTTTGGAGGTTTCCTACAATGTGAGGCTATAAAATAAAAGACGTATGCCAAAATTTATTTGAGGATTCTTATAAAGACCCGAATTTTTAATTAAGAAATTTAAAAAATCACTGTGTTCCTCTTAAACTGCCTATTACAGTACACCTAAAATAGTTGGTAAACCAAACTCCAAATTCCATCAGGACAAATTGAAACAAACAAATAAATAAAATAAAAGGGTTAGTTCAGTTTCTACAAAATTATAAGTCATGATTTATGCAGATATGTTCAAGCTCATATGGTGCAGAATTCAACAAATGAGAAGATACATTTTACAGTACAGTTCAAAAATCTCTGCAAGATTTGTGCCTATCCTTCCATGTATGGAGAAAATGACAAACACAGGAAGATCTCAAGGGCTCTTGGAGATCTCCAGGCTGCAGACCAGAAGATCATTTGGCTGAGGTCTGTGATAAGAGGCCAAAGGTACCGAAACAACTGAGTTCTAGAGCCAGAGGAAGGTTGTAGTTATAAAAATCATATAAGTAAATAGAAACCTGCATTCTCAGAACTGATGTAAAATATCCTTAGGTCCCCTCTTAGGCAAAGCCTCTGTTCCTACAGGGATGCTTTTTGAATCCATAACCAATAAATCCATACCATGCTTTCCAGCAAGGCACATGACGTTTTCCTAACATTAATGTGTTCACAGGGCAATTCTCTGGGGGGAAGAAGCTTCACTAACGTAAATGCAGCTACCTGCCCACAACAGAAAGTTTAAAAGATACACTTGAAACCTCAGCCAAATACTAAGTCCTGAAACATTTTGTCCTGTCATCACTGAGACCTGCTTTTCTACTCCATTCCAAGTCAGGCTGTCTAGCTGTGAAACCATTACATGTTGCTTCTGCACCTCGCACAAAAAGAGCTCACTTTGAGAATAGCACATTTAATATAAGACCTGAACTTCCACGTAGAAGCTATGAATAGAGGAGAAACTAATTTTAGGGAAAGTTCTGACTGAAAAAATATATTACTCTACAAACCCACAGCCTATAGTCTCAGTTAATTAAAAAATATGTAATTGTCATACAGACTGCTTGTTGTTATATAATTTAGGCTCTTAATAAGGCCTTTCTGTTTTATGAAAGAAATTTCCTTTTCTTCTCAACTTGAGAAATATAACCACTATAGGACCATACTTCATATTGATACAAACAACAACTATACATCATCCTTGTTAGGGAAGTATTTATTAACAATGAATACACATAAGGGTAAAAAATAAGAGGGGTGTGGGAGAAATGGCATCTTGCAGACAACTGTGAATTAACTAAGATTTAGAGTAATACTCTTTACCCATGCAAATTCTACTGCTATTTTCAATTAATTAATGTAATTCATAACAGTTATAAAGATATCTGGCATTTTAATCATGCAGATATGTCTTTTGCTGTCAGAAGAGAAAATTAAAACAGCTAGAAGCCCTTTATTTGCAGAGTTAGTTGGAGAGGAAATTCAAAAAGAGCTGATAATAAATGAGTAATACATTCAATTTAAGAGATCACAGATGTAGGTCACAAGTTAGAGGACTCAGAGAGGGTTCATGACCCTAAAACCATGTTTCTTTCCAGATGTAAATGGAAACATAAACTAATGGGCTTGGTAGATCATAATGCTACAATTAATAGAAAGATTTACAGTATATTTAATGTCATTATCATTAAAGAACAGTTAAAATACCGAAGCAACCACTGTACAAGTTACACTTCTCATAGGGATTTTTTTTTTCATTTAACTTCATATGCAGAGATTCCATTTTTAAAGGAATTTTGTATATTGTTATATAATTAATACATCAGGTGCTTAAAAAAAAACAAGCAATTTTTAAATTAAGTGGAATATGAGTCATGTTAAAAAGTCAAGAAGCTCTGATCACAAGTGGAAATGGAAAATTTCATATGCAGAGCGAGACCTGAACTGGGTATTTTCCTCTGACCATTTACAAAATCCAACAGTACAGAATAATTTTGTCCCTGCTGAAAGAGTGATGCCCTTAACCATCCCTTTCTTTAGGGAGACATCAAATAAACACTGGAAAATTAAGAGATAACTACTCTAAAGGAGTCACTAAAATCGTGGATTTCCATAATATATATGCCTAGGTCTTTTGGGTATTCTAGTTCAAAGACAGAATAGAGACAAATGTTCCTCAATACTTTACCAATTATTTTGTGATGCCCTTGATACAGAAGCCCTCTTGCTGTTTGTGGATAATTTTCCGACTCATAGTAGATGAAATAGGCGAAGCACTAATCTCATTCTTGTATGACATAATTCCAATTAATTGTTTTCTTTCTGAGGATATCTATCATAAATCCATTCATCTTCTGCATTGTCTATTACTTTTTCAATTAGTAAAATTAAAATGGTGTGTTGTATGGGACTTACAGAGCAGTCACCTGGTTTAGGTGCCAGGCTGCAGAATTTTAGGTTGTTCCTTAGCAACAGAGGGGTCTAACAATTAGAAAGAAAACTGGGTAAATTTCCACTGTGACTTTTCTTTTTCAGAAAGATAGTGAAACCTAAAGAGGTCTTGATGTTTAAATCAAACATAAAATCATGCACTGTCCTTTTCTGAAGGAATCCCATGCTCCTCAGTGTGTTCTGGCTCAAAATCAGTGAGAAATACTGTGTGGATATCACACAGACTAACAGAAGGCTAGCCAAGACTTGTGGAAAAATTTAATAATGAATGGACATATGTGGCCATCAGCAAGTATCACACACCCCAGCCAGCATCCAAACTGGTAAGATAAGTTGAAAAATTCAAAATAAATGGAAGGAAAATAATATTTTTCTTTTTTTTTCCCCACTTCAGAGGTCAGAGATATGAGTCACAGAAGAATACACAAAGAATTAACTTGCCAAATAAAATGTCTCCCTGTTTCTCCTAGAGACACCCCGAAACTGAAACACTTAGTTTTCTGAAATAAGCATTTCTGAAATCCTTATTTTGCTCTGTGAATCATGTGATAGTTACAAAGGAAAAAGAGATGCTGTTTTTCAATAGGAACTGAGAAAGGGAACACTTGAGGCTCTCATTCACCAGGTTGCCTTTCTTAGCATGCTTGAGGAAGTGATCCGTATGTTCTGTTGTACAGCATCTCCGTACGTACTTCCCAGATATATTTAACATTCCAGTGAGAAATCAGCTAGATATTTATTAAAATAAGACATACTGAGTCTATGCTACCACCAACAGACACCTTTCTGGAGTTAATTTAAACCCAAAATGCACAAAACCATCAGTAGCAAATTTCCACCTACCTGCACACAAGAGACTGATTAGCTACTTATTGCTTTGCAACTGCAGAGCCCTGTCAGCCACAGAATCTTGGTGCTGGAGAACAGTGTTTGAAAACTTAATTGTGGTGCTGCACTATCATACTGATGACAGTGAGATTTTGTGACTTTTAGGACTTTTATTTCATTGAAATATACATATACATCTTTGTTGCATATTGTACCGAGAGCCAACATTTATTACAGCTCCATATTGCTATGTTGAATTTAGAAAGGTTTGAGGTTTTTTTAAAACATTGCTTCTTTTATCAATGAAACTTGAAAGAGAGAATGAAATCAGGTAACACATGCATATCTGATTTTAATAACATGAAATGTTTTTTTAATAAATGGGACAGAAATAAAAAGTAAATTTTATGTTTCTATAACTTATAAAAACTTATAAAACAATAACTCAGATAGACATACAAACATACACACACATACAAAAATTAAAACAAAAAAAAAAAAGCAAAGAACCAAACAAACAAGCAAAAAAAAAACCCCAGAAAACAAGACAAGCTATCATTGTCCTAAATCTGGTACACACATATACTCCTATTAAAAAAAAAATCAATTCTATAGAAAGACCTTGAATGTGCCTTGTAAACACTACAATAGGTATTCACATTATCTTTTAAGAAAAAACTCATATTGAGTAAATCCTTTTGGAAATATTGTTTAGAAACAGTATTTCAGTTGAAATGGTAGTGTTCTTATGAGGCTTGGGGCTGACTTAGCAGATATGTCTTTTTGAACAAATGCTCTATGTGCATGTAAGCACAAATACAGTCATCCTTGTGCTTTCTTAAGTTTAGAATCTAGCAAATCAGCCATAGCTGAAAAAAAAGAAGATAGCTGAGATTCAAATATCCAAAAACAAGAGGATTTTCTTTAAAATCTAGAATTTGTAGAAAATCAGACTGAAATAGAAGAAAAAAAGTAAAAAAGCCAATGCCCAGCAGAGATTTATTTTGACTTAATTTCTAGTTAAAAAGCATGGAGGGGGGAAAAAGTGAACAGAATATTGCTGGAGGGCAATAGTAAAGAATAAATTACAAGAGAGGTGTTTTCAGAAAATATTTAATTCTATGACCCAAAATATTATTTTTTAATCTTTAAAATCAGCAAATTTAACAATTTCTTTCTTAATTATTTTTCTTCTTTTTTCTAAGTTAGATGAAATAAAATTGTCCCCATTTAGAATGTAATTTTAATTCCTAGCTAAATGTAATAGTCTCTCCCTTTGAACTTTTTCTTAGTCTGAATAAGCACAGTGGTCAATTCATCAAGGCAAAACAACTACAGTGTGGGGGAAATGTTATCCTTTATTTAAGGATATTTCTTCCTTGTAGTGATAGATAGGCTTGTAAGAGTCAATGCACTTCAAGAGTGTATTATCAGAGCTCCAAATGAGAGATTGTGTGGTATTATTTACTCTGTGTGGAAGCATAGGCAATTCTTAAAGAGATAATGGAAAACTTTCATGTGTGCCAGAAAGGAAACACTCAATATCTTTTGAAATTCAGGATCCTAAAAAATATACTAGATAATGGATGTTTAATAAAGATATAATTCCAACAATACCAAAATGAAATGTTAATAATGAATTTTGTATCATAAAAAAATTATGCTGCAACACCACTAACTGTTCAAAGTAGCTTTAGTAGTTACAGATTTCTTTTCATTTTAGACTGCTAGAATAGGTGATTGTTATGCATAGATACAGTACTTGCTTTCACCTGCTGTGACCTGAATGCAGGATGCTGAAGTAAAGTGTCTGGCAAGCAACAAGACCCTTCCTACAGTTTTAACCAGCTTTGGACTCTCTAGGGAGGTTTTTCTAAGCCCTCTAAAGCAAGCTCATGTACACATAGAAAGTACTTTTGTTTGTTTTATGCTATCAAGTATCAAAGTATCTACAGTGTGTTCCCTCTTGTAGAATGTTTGCTGAACTTTGATTACAATGCCACATTTTAGGATATCAGGCAAAGAAGCCATTCAAGGATATCAGCCAAATTTCACATCTCACTAGTGGATGTATAAACATAAAAACCCCTGTAACATTGAAGAGGCTCATATTTAATTCAATAATTCACTTTGTGATTCAAAAAGTCAGGAAAACACGAGCAAATTACCAAAAACAAATTGGACCTTCCCCCAGGCATCCTTAAATTATTCATCAATCTTTTTAGTAAAAATAGTTAAACATCTTTTAATCCATTTAGAAGCTATTTCATGTATTTTTGCTCTTAAAGCAAAAGATATTAGATAAAATTTCTGCTGGTGTAAGCAGAGATATTTAGAATTGACATTCCATTCCTAGATAAATAAAGGATTCTTTTGATACTGCTCAAGCCAATATAAGAAAATATATTTTTTTAATGTTAGAACATGCATAAATTTCTAATCCAAAATTAAAATGAGTTACAAATTATTGGGAAAAAAATAGGAAGGGAGAACTAAGCAAGAATATACTAACAAAAATATATCATTTAATAGGTAACAGAGTGGAATATTAGGCAGGGAGAAAATGCTGTCAGGAAGAAAATCTCTTCAGAAGGAACACGAGTCAGTCAGGAGTGACCACTCATGCAGTAGCAGATACCCAGAGTGGAAAACAGCAAGATAAACTCTGCCACTGTATATCAAAGATACAGCATATGCAGTGTTTAAGCTAAGAAGAATTATCATCTGCCCCTGAAAGTGAAGAAGAAATATTGTATATAGTTGTTAGAAAACTTGAGGAACTCATAATACAAGCTGTATGTGTTGCTTAAATGCCATGTATCCAGTTCTCTAAAGTAATGACAAAATTTTACTGGCCTACTGTTGTGGGAAATGGCTGGATTCCTATTTTCAATGAGATTTTTAAGTATACATAGAAAAAATAATTACTTTCTTTGGTTTATAAATCTGTTCTATACATAGAGAGAAAAATTGCAATAGAAAAGGAGAATAAAAAACTCACCTGATACCATAAAAATTGTAAGATTATATTTTTTACCTTGCTTAGAACTTCAATCCACAAACACAAAAAAGTGAATTGTACTCAAGCATAAATTCCTCATTTATTTGCAGATCAAAAGAGATTATTTTTTCTTCCTATAGTTTGTCTTCTTTTTTTTCTTTCCTAAGCCTTGATTTATATCAGTCTATCTTTAGTTAAATAGAGATGCTTATAATGCACAAATCTTTCACATTTGGTACTTTCACGTGTTTTCCACCCTTTCAGGTCAGGTTTATCAGTATATCCTTTTTCCATTAATTGTTCTTTCCTATTTTTTCAAATAGTCAATGGTGATAGACTCCTGCAATAACTGCTGTATTAACTGCAGAGTCCTAAATCCAGGAAATCAATGAAAATGTTCATAAGGATAATTTCTGAAACATAAAGCTTAGCATGTATTTTCCTGGCTTTGTTGGTTTTGTTGTTGTTTTTAAACAGAGCCATTTATACAGAACAAGACTGGCAGGAAATAAATCATGATAGCAATGGTGTTAAACCTCACTGGCCACTGTTAGTCTATGTGAAAATAAGTAGGTGGTATGTGTCAAGTTAAAAAAAATTATCCAGACAGAGTAAAACTCCAGGGCAATCTGCTTTAACCACTAGAAAAAATAGAGTGAAGGAAATAAAGTATTATCTTATCCTGATCCTTATTTAATTTTTTTAAATTATGTAGAGTCTCATCCACCCCTTTAATATTACTATAATGGCTTATTTGTGTAAATAAATTTATATTTTTCTCTTTTTTCCACACTAAAACAATAATGTATTTACACACCATCTATAGCAATATTTTCCATAGCATGATAATTAAGTTGTCCTTCAAAATGAAAAATCCTAGCTACAGTCAAACCTTGGAAGGAGTCTCTCTCTGGAAAACTTTTCACTCTGAGAATCTCCTTGTCCAAATATGAAATATTCTCAGCTGATTCTTATATCCATAAAATTTTCTATACATGGGATAAGTTTTCAATTCTAAAACAATTATATTCTGATATCAGTTCAATATGTTTTAGCTACAAAAACTAGGTTCTATTATTCTGCCAGAATGGAGTCATTTTTCTAAGAAATGAATATAAGGAATCTACCAACTGTTGTACTATAAGACAATAGCATGGTCCTATTTTCTATTCTGTTTTACATATACCAAGTGTCATTCCAATCTTCATGAATTCCTTTTATTCCTCTACAGTTCAATAATCCCCGTGATGGAATTTTCTACTAAGGAAAAAAAAAGCTTAGAGAATGCTGAAATTATTTTTTCATTTCTATTTTTTGTGGTTATCAGGAAAAAAATCGTTACTTCTTAAACACATTAAAATATTTGGTAAAAAAAAAATCAGTATTTCACAAAACAGTTTCAGTGAAAGAAAAAGTGCTACTTATAAAACACATAGATACAATTACTGAAAGGCTCATTCTTAGTTAATTTTGATACTAAATATAGGTAAAAGCAGAAGACAGAGCTAGCCCAAGATGGCTCTGGAGCATAGGGTATACCTATACCCTAAGCAGAGATTTATCTCTGAAAGTTTTCTTGCAGAAAGCTTGCAGGTTGCTGCTGCAAAAGTTTGTCTAATATGTGAACAGTAGTACTAAAATTTTCTGTGGAAATTGATTCCCTTAAACCTCAACTTACTTAAATTATATTTGAAAACAAATCTTTGAAGGAAGGAAGGAAGGAAGAAGACTTTCCTCCCGCATTTGTACTGATAAACTGTTCTCTGGCTCCTCTGCAAATGATATGGCCTGTTCATATCCTCCCTATTCAGTATTTGCTCTGAGAGCTCATCTGAGCTCAGTGTGATCACAGAATCAGAAAACCTCAGAATGGTTTGGGTTGGAAGGGGCTTTTAAAGATCATCTACCCCAGCCTTACCTCTGTGGGAAGGGATACATTCCATTGGATCAAGTTGCTCAAAGTCTCACCCAACCGAGTCTTTGCAAAACCTGTTCCAGTGCCCCATCACCCTCATCATAAAAAATTTCTTCCTTATGTCCACTTTAAATCTACCCTCTTTCAGTTTAAAACCATTTCCCCTTTTCCTATCACTACAAGCTTTGGTTGATAACCTTTTTCTATCTTCCTTATAAGTCATCTTTATGTATTGGAAGGCCACAATAAGATCCACCTAGAGCCTTTTCTTCTGCAGACTAAACAACCCCAACTCCCTCAGCTTTTCTCCATAGGAATGGTGCTCCATCCCTTTGACTGTTTTCATAGAACTCATCTGTATTCCCTTTAACCAGTCCATATCTTTGTCGTACTGGAAAACCCAGAGCTGGATGCAGTATTCCAGATGGGGTCTCACATGAGCAGAGGAGAATAAACTCGACCTGCAAGGCACACTTCTTTTGAAGGGCTGAAAGAGTATACAGTGCTGGCTCATACCCATTTTTCATCCATTTTTACTCTTCAATCCTTATCTGCAGGGCTGTTCTCAATCAATTCATCCCCCAGATTACATAGAAATTGGTAATTGCCCTGACCCAGGTGCAGAACCTTGCACTTGGCTTTGTTGAACTTCATATGAGGTTTGCACGGAATGTACGTGTTGAATGTCCAAGTTTGTGACTTAATGCTATGGAGGAGAGATTGAGATTGCTGAGAGAGGTTGGATTAATGTGGGGACAGTCAAACAGGATGCAGGTGTCTTCTCCAAACATAGTCCTGAGAGTGGTGGTTTTTACCTCTTTTCTCTGAATGCCTCAAAGGAAATTGTTTGAGAAAGCCTTACCTGGAAACTACACAAATGGTGTTTTAACTTTTGAGTACTGCTTGATATGTCATCCAGGTGAAGGATGAGTGCACATCATATAACTTCAGGCACTTAGTCATATACTCTAAAGATCTTAGCAGATACCTTCTCTACTCAACAGAGAAGGCATTCACTGCCTTCATGACAATTACAAGCAGAAGCATCTTAAAAATTGCTGGTATAGAACAAGGTAAGGTTAGCCTTCTGTAATCTAATTTTCTAAGATGTTGTGACTGTTACAAATTTTTTCTTTCCCTCTATTATAAATTACTGAACAGAGGTGGTGAAAGACAAGTTTTACTTAATACTAATTACTCAATTAAAAATTAAGGACTGACAGAAAAAAGGTGAAGGAAGAAAGAAAGGAAAAAAAACAGTTAACACAGAGCCCATTCTGCTGAGGAGAATATCTTTTTCATTAATTGGATAAAAGCTAAAACTTACCAAGTATTCTCATATTCAGAGGCTGATGCTTATAAATGTAAAAAGCAAAAGGTCAGTTGATCACTTAGAGAGATGAATAGTAAAGCAATTTTCTATATACTTTCTGACAATTATGGTTCTTTAAAAGACAATCAACAACATGAGCATGAGCGTATTCAAAAGTCTCAATTTCATACATTCCATCATATAGTAAATTACAACTTAGACATTTGCCTATAGAAGAATTACATTGCATAATGTGAGATGAAGTCCCAGTTCTGCTCTGAGTATTAGACATAAAGTATTTATGTCTGTGGATCTTTTTACTGAAGGCCTGTTTAATAAGGATTTTCCTTAAGTGGTACAGGGCTACCATGCAGCCTCATACATTACAAAGCATGTCCATCTTTGCAGCAGGAGCCCTTGGAAAAGTCTGCAAGCAGCACACAGAGAAAAAAATCCTACTGCCTGCACAATAGCTGTTTGCATGCTGTTGTAGCACAGAGTCCATCAAACATTTGCCATGAATCACATCTACCAAGTACAGGAAAGGACCAGCTCCACAGCTGCAACTTCCTATCCACCTGTTTAAAACAATGCATTTTTCTTATTGTTTCAGTGAAATAAATTTTGAACACTACCACATGTTGTATTTTACAATTGCAAGCAGGAGTCTGATCATACCCAACCCATGCCAAGAACATGGTGTGCTGGATCACAGCAAGAGGACTCCCGCTCACTCAAATAAAATTAACTCCAAGAACTGAGTACCATCTGAGGCAAAGTACAGGAGTACTCCCATGACGAGGAAAGAGTGGACCTCCAAGGTGTCCTTTTCACCGGCATTGTGAGCTGATAGTTCTAGGTATCTAGATTTTGAATACTATAAAAACTGAAGGTAGCTTCTTTCCCCCACCTATTTACAAGATTCCTAATGTGGCAATTTTAGAAGATTCCCAAAACAGGTGATTGTCTGAAAGTTTTGGCCGAATCTTTTGAGACAGATAATCCAATATTTTCAATTTTTTTGTAGACGTTCATTGAAATCAATAACACTCATTATAATATAGATTATTAAGGGTCTAATACAGTGTTCATATCCCCTAACTTCTCTGTGGTGTAATTTCTGCTTACCATGGCTGAGATAATTACAAAGACAGCTCCTAAATTACTTTGTCAATTTGCCTGCAACAGATTTTTACTTAAATGATACACTTTAGTGCTGTATATCCATAACATTGAACAGGGTAATGAGGGAAGATTTCTTATTTTGCTTGAAAAAATTATCTATCTTGCAATAGAGCCATTTCTGGACTCTTTGAGGTTTATAATTATGTTCATCTCATAGTTTCTTTGGGTTTTCTCCTTTTTAAGAGAAATTCTGATAATGTTAGAGCTTAAGTATAAAAGTATCAACTGGTTATTATTTTGAATATTATCAGCTTTCTGTCCTCTTATTCTTCAAAAACAGACTTATTTATCTTCCTATTACCAGTTGTCATGGGCTTTTTTGCATTTTGGAGCAGTTGAAAATTTACCGGTCTGCCTGCTACATACACACACATTTTGGTGCTTGTGAGTTTGTGCATTTGACTGTGAAAATGTGCATAAGTGAAATCAGTTTTGCTTTAAAATATAAAAACCACCTCTCCCTCCTTCAAAATCTTTCACTGAAATTTTCTACAATGTGTCAGTTTTCATCCCTACTTAGCTGTCTACACACCCATTTCTAACAAAATTGGTTTCTCTTGTCATCGTCTTTCACAGCCTCTCTTTGCTTACTGTCACAGATTGTTCTTTACTATATTGACCATGTAGAGGAGAGTGAGTTCCAGGTATCAGTTCCAGGAGAGTCAGTTCCAGGTATCTGCATTTTAAATCCTGTAATGTTAAATTCCTAAATGGTAAGTCTGAATCTATTCCTAGATCAAAAAGTATAATTCCATATATTTATAGGGTTATCACCCAATCATCCTACCATCAATCTCATTAATTGCCACTCATATTCAAATTTTCAAAGAAGGATCAATCAGAAGAAGGAGAGATAGGTGTAAAAACAAAGGCATATGAACACAGAAATTTTTAGATAACAGAAACTTCAGTACTTGTCATTAGTAAATCAAATTACTTTTGGTCTCTTAAGCAGTGTTGAATGTCACTATCCTGTCAAAGCCAAAAATAAGACAATGGAAAGTAGGGAATTTTGTGGTATTATAGTGGGCAGGAGGAAATATAAAGACTGCAAGATAATGCAGGTATGAGGTGCGGCATGATTTTGATAAATGCTTTTAGAAGCCCACCAAATTACACAAACTGAACATTCCTGCTCTGAATTTATACCCATCTCTGGATAAATCCTTAGTAATAACCAAAAAGAACCACAGACGCACTTTTTGAAAATTATTTTTCAAGGAATCATAAAAACATTTAGAATGTTTTAAGTTGAAGAGACCTTAAAAATCATGTAATTTTCACTACCTTACTGTGGACAGCGAAACCTTCCACTAAACCAGGCTGCTCAGAGCCCCATCCATCCTGGCCTTGAACACATCCAGGGATAGGGCATCCAAAACTTCTCTGGGAAACCTGTTCCAGTGTCTTACTGTAAAGAATATAACATTAGCATGATTTTTTTTTTCTCAAGGATTTAGAATCTAGTCCTAAGTCACTTGCTAAAAGCAGATATTTTCTCTTACAATAAAAGCAATTTTGACTTCCTAATTCTATTTTCTGATGTAAGTTAGCTAGTCAGCATCATAATAGTCATAGAATAATTAATTTTAATATTGTTACTGATTTAGGATTATCAAAAACAAATAAAATCTGTAACTCAGATATTTCTCCAATATACTCATTCCTGTTCCTCTGCTTGTTTATCTCTTCTGAAGTGTCCAGTCTCTTTTTTACCTAAATCTGTCACTGCCATTTCTGTACAAACAAGGTTTAATGTGGATAAGAGAAAATATCCCTCACTGGTACTTATCAATCTTGGTTACTTCTCCACGGTCCGATTTAAAATATTAAATTATTAAAGAAGGTTTCTGGTGCCTGCAACATTTTTAATTATGGTATCAATACCAATTGTTTTATTTTTTTAATTTTGTAGTGATAAATTATTACACAGCACCTGTTTCATATTTTAAAAAAATATGAAACTTATTGCCAGAATCTTATTTGCTCTTAAGTGTTCCTTTTTGGAAAACCACTTTCCCACTCACATTTTCTTAAAAATGAAAGATCAGCTTTTGCCAGGGAGAACTGGTGGATATGCAACCTATACAATCATTTCCAGCATGAATTGCATTCAGGTACAGGAAAGCAGCAAACTGTAGCAGAAACACCCTACATCTCTTGCAAATACTGATAGTTCTATTGACTTTCTAATGATAAATACTAGTATCTGGCCCAAATTAATACTCTGCTTCATACATTCTTTTTATGCAGCATTCCAAGAAGAACAATCAATGATAGCTATTTCTTCAGAAGTTAAAATGCAGGAGAAAAGGAACTAGGAAAACATTATTGACTGTATTTCTTTAGTAGTGTACCAGTTTCAAAGATGTATGGTTAGCTTGTGTGGGAAATGGAAGCACTTTACAAGTCTTGTATGTGGCCTTATCCCTCATTCTGGCCTGAGCTCCATGACAGGAGAAGATTTAATTTTGCATTGCTCCTCACATCTCAGTGCTAAGGAAGGCCCGGCTTTGGTTCTAACAGGATGTTCAACCTTTGCCCAGGCACGGAGTGCAGAGCCCAGCCACCTCCAGTGCCTGTGCATAGCCTCACCCGTGATGGCTTCAGGGGGCAACAAGGACCAAACTGAAGAGTCAGAAGGTCAGAGCCTGGAGCCTGTGTCCTTGTATAGCTCAGCTAGGTATGGTGGGACTCGGAGGAGAAGAGAAAAAGTGGAAGAAAACAGAACTGTGCAAGGGGACAATTCAGAACATTTAAGATATCTTAAATGAGATTGTGTGAAATTCACCTAAAAGAAAAAAAGAAGGTATCTTTACTACTGTTTTTTGTTTGAGGACTGCATATGATAGGTGCCAATATAAACAAAAAAATTTTAAAAATAAAGATAAACCAAGTCTGGATACTTTTCTTTATCTTATCAAAAGAAATTATTAATAAATAAAGCAATGAAGAAATGAAATCAGTATGTTTTGTCAAATGCAATTACAATCTTGATTTTTTTTAACCACAAAAGCCTCAATGTAATATGATAAAGAAAACCTAAAAAGGTACTACGACTTCTTTGTTATGCTATTAAAGAAATAAAATATGCCTCTGTCTGATAATCTTTCTCTTTAACAGGGATACACCTTGGTATTCTATGGCAGAATAGAATTTTCTTTTGTAAAAGAAATATTAAGAAGCATATCATTCAAATGAGAAATTACAGAGAATTCTAACATAACATACAATAACTTCACTGATTTGCAGTTATTAAAAAAAAACAACCCTTGAACTTTAGTTATTGCAAATCTGGGGCAGTTATGTTTGCTGGTTTTAAAATTAAATTCACACTGCCAAATTTCCCCTGCCAGAACCAATATTTAAAATAATCTTTTTGAGTGTCAGGAAAACTATGAAATTCTGGGTTTGGAGGATTCTCTTCAGCACTTCTAGTTGTTAACATATTCCAGATACTTCAAAGCTTGAAACTTAAATTTTCAGCACTTTTCTACTGGCAGAGTACATTAGAAAGAGATAACATCACAAAGTAATACTGCAAAATCTACCCATTAATGTAGGGTCTATTGAGAAAAATGCGAAAAGATTGGGTTTTTTTCAGATGTTTATTTCAGCAGTTCTACATAATATTACTTTCTATTCACAAAGGGAATTAGGCAATTACATATTTTGAAAATGACAAAATAATGTATTACTGAATGAAAAAATAATTTACTTAGTAAACAAGAAGTGGTATCATTCTTTAGAAACAATAACACTGGAAAAATCTTACAGTGAAACAACCATGTATCTGTTTCAGAGCACTCAACACAAACATATCTCAAGGAAATTTATTAAATTTCTTGTTTAAATTAGTTGCAACAATAAAGTAAGAGGTATTAATAACAGGAGATAAAATTTAAAAAAATCTCAAAACACATAATTGAATCATTTGCTGAGAAAATGAATACAAATGCATTAGAAAGTGCTTAAATTACTTCCTGTTATGATTATTCTTTGAGCTAATTTTCTCCATTCTAGTATCAAGAGAAAAACTGAAAAAAAGACTACTTTAGATACAAGACATTAATCTAGATGCAAACTACTTGTCATTCAAGCAATAGATTAAAGAAACATAAATTTAACCTGCATTTTCTTGTATAGAGCAAAAGCTTTTACCTGTCAGTTCAGTTAGTCTCAAAAAGTTCTGAAAACACAGCAAGTCATCATTCTTCTCTGAAGTCATAATGATATTTCTCAAGATCTTCAAAATGTATCAGAAATATTTGCTGTATGCATCCATGTAAAATGCAAATTGTTTAAATCTTTTAAAAAGGATTCAGTCCTGTACTTGGATATAATCTTAATAGGAAGCAATTTCAGATAAGAAATCACACTTTAGAAAGCCATGTTGAAGAACTATAGCTCTTTCTGGAAATTAATACCTTATTTTTGACCAACACTTTGTTGAAGTTAACACTTCCAATTTATATTACCTATAAAAACTTTTCTTATCTTAACAGCTAAATATTTTGAAATTGAAGTAGTTCTGCAGATTAAACTTCATCTCTTAGGGGAGTAGTGGTTGCACAGTCACACCAAACAACTTACTGCATTTGTCATATTGAGTCACTGAAATAAGCTGTCTTCACTGAATCTTGACCATTGCTATTTTGACTGAATTTTCAAGTCTCACTTTTAAGTTTCTGAAATTCTACACCCATAATCCATGGGCTAAATCACCTTCACTAAATAGGCACTTTTCTGCATTGAAAACTTGTGCAACAATGGTTAAAAATCAAAATTATAAAGAAGAAATAAAAATCAATATAATAGCTGTCTTTGACCCTTTCATCTCTTGCGAATGAATCATATACGGCAGTATAAGCACGCACTTCTCCTGGTAGTTTTATTTTGGAAGAAATACAGGAAAAATATTACCATTTTGAAGAAAAAAAAACAAAAACCAACTGATTTTATACTGTTTTTGTCCTAAAAAAACTCTCATTTTCTTTCACTGACATAGGTTTTGTCACTGCTGTTTGTTGAAGCATGTGCACACACTTGCAACAAAATAATTTTAGCATTCCTTTATCCATCTATGTTACCTTTTAAATTAATAGAACCACAAAAATCTCCTTAAAGCACTCATGTTTTGTTCCCTGCTCCTTCCATTAGTTTTTTCAGTGACAATAAATTTAGAACAAACAGGATTTTTCTTTACTTTGAACCAGAGTCACTTTATTCTCAATGCCAATGTCCACAGTACTGTGTGAATCCTGGAAATACTAAGGAAAGTTCCTAACTTATAAGGGTTTGAACATCCTTTGTATGGTTTGGATTACAGACACATCAACTCAAAGGCAATGAAGGAGTCTTCTTACCATAATCAAGATCTTAATTTTATTCATGTGTAGAAGCAAACAATTACTTCATTTTTCAGATATCATTACAGAACAAGAGAATTTTTCCCATGAACACTCTGTCTAAAATTCCTTGTAAAGATGCATTCACAGTTTCATCTTTCCTGAGAAGTACTGGAAAAATGTCTACAAATGAAATTTTTCAAACATTTGTGAGTCAGTCATAAGTTTGAGATGGGCATTTTCATCCTACTACCTGTTTTTTCTTCATGTAGGTTTGACAATAGGTAGTAAAAGGTGTTTAAATTAGGTTTTACCAAAGCACAGAAAATAAGATATTGAAGAAAATAAATTAAATTAAGTATCTTATAAGCAATTGTAACCATTCCAATGGTTTGTTGGAGGAAATGTCGTCCTCTTGATTCTTTCTTCCATTTCAGAAACATTTTTTGATTTACAGAGGAATAATTTCCATGTCCCTCCTGCAAATCTCAAATAAAGTTTCTTGTGCGTGTGACTTTCTATCTGAAAAACTACTCTGCTCCTTTCAGCAATCTCCCACCTATTCCAATTTTTCAGACTTTCTTCATGTTCTGTACATGTTTCACATAATACTCTAGAAGTTCTCCTGAAGTCAATGTTGTGTATTCTCAGGGAAGGAGAACTTTCTCCTCTATGAAAAATTGCTCCTGTTTAAATTGGAATCAGTGAAAATACCACAGTCAGGGAACATTCCTCTCTGCTACTTGGCTACATCCTTTTAACCAAAAAAGCACGTATACAAGAAACTGAATGAGCAAGCTAGGCAGTTAGACCATCTGTTAGCACCACAGAATAATTGATTACATGCCATTTTGCTTTCTCTAATTAAGTATTTACATTTTGGGACATTGAATGAGCAGAAATAATTCAAAATGCTTCAAACCTTAAGTGCTACTATCATTGTCAGTCTGCTAAATAAGAGCAGAGCCCTTATGTAAAATTCCATGTTGTAGACTTGGCTATAGACTTAACTGAAGCATAAAAATGCAACAGATCTGTGTAACACTGGTAGAATTATTGTTGGCTGAAGGAATGCTATAATTTTTCTTTTACTTTGATCAGGCCCTGGATTCATCATTGACTCTTATACTGTAACATGCAGTTAATTAATGAAAACTAAATTTGTGGATAATGTTAGCACTTAAAAGCTCTGGAGGAGTCTAAAATTTATCTATTACCAAAACTAATAGGTTTACTGACACACTGTCCCTTAAAATCTTAGGAATTGCTTAAAATAATGAAATTCTATTATTGCACCAACTAGGAAAAATGCTGTGCAAGTAATATCAATTTAGGCATAGTGTTAATATTGGATTCTCATTTTCTCAAAAATCTCAGTAATGATAATAAAAAAAACTATTGTGAAATGAGGAGCAAATAAGAATTTAAATTCAGATGATTGAAGTGTATCCAAATTAATAGAAGTCATTTGAGGAAGAAAATCTCTTCTAATTTTTATAGATACTAGCAGCATAGCAGTACAATAAGACTGAAAAAATGTACTTATCTGGTACATTTCTAACAATAGAGTTTAAAAGCTGCTCTACCATGAATATAACTATAAATGGAAAGTATTTTTTTCCTTCTGTATAAGTTGAAATACTACACAGAAATATTTTATCATGCTAAGGATAAAAATACCCCAAACAACCAAGGGTCCTTTTTGTTAAGTGTGAAAATTATCCACCCCTATCTTTATGGGCTGATACATAAGTATATTAATGAATTTAAACAAGCAACTTGGAAATTTGCTCTCTAGAAGAGAGACTGCTAGGATTTGACTGGAATGTGATCTGCCTAAGAACTAGCTGCTAAAGGTGTGTAATCAGCGCATAAATCCCCAACTGTAGTCTTGTCAGCTGCTGCCAGGGAGAGAGAGACACTCATTGACGTGACCCTTGCTATTTGGGGACTGTCTGAGGAAAAACCTCATTGTACATGTGCACATTTTTTACTACTGAGAAGATTCTGGCTCTCCTCTTACCAGGAATGCCTGAATAACTCAGAAAGGATTCCTGTGTCTGAGCACCTAGCAACAAGACAGGTGGGCATTAAAGAACAAAGCTCTGCCAAACTCCACAGTGATACTCTTTGCAACGGCACCTAATTTAGTATCTGTTTTCATATTTACTTTGAAAACACTGAAGATTTTGGTAGGAATTTGGATAAAGATAACTAAAAGGAAGATGAGATATTAATGAACTAGGCTACATAAAAATTATTTCGTTGCTTGATAAAGCAAGTGGTAGTAAAGACTGACAATTCTACATAAGTATTTTATACGACACATAACACATATACTACACATACATTCTATTTGTATAGGTAAACACTTATGACAAGATAATAAAATTATCTGTGCTTGAAAAAATGCTCTACATTGTTGTGGCTCTTTTTTTTTTTCCCTTCTAATATAGATATTTCCAGAAAAATGTAACATCACACCCCTAAAATTGAACAATTATATTTTCTATTGTCAGAAAATGTATCAAGGATCTTTTACAGTTCTGATTCTGTTACACATAATTTTTCAGCTGTTTACCAGAATAAGATATTTCTTTTAGGATATGTCTAACATTGACAAAGGAAGCCGTTAGAGAAAGTTTTTTATTTAGCTAAAAAAGTAACCATTCTGTATGTGGTATGGGCTGATTATAATTCATCATTTCTTGCAAGAAAGTCAACATCTTTTCAAATAGTCGCTTTCCCTACCTAGTGACACTTTAATATTATTCTATGTATATTCTAAGTCAAGGCAAACTATCACTGTTCTGAAAAAATAATTTTGACAAAGCTGTCTATTATCTAACAGCTTATGCAGAGAATGAATCTAAATCACACAGTCAGTGATTCTCAAAGATCAAGCTTCTTCAGACTCCAAAAATATATCAAGCCAAAAATGACAGCCAAGAAAAGGCGACAGACATTTGCAGGTGAGTAAGGAGAACCTAACAAAATTTAAACATAAATGGAAAGCATACAAGAAGTGAAATCAGGGCCTGGTCACCAGAAGGAATATAAAAGGCACTTGTCCAAAAATGAAAGGGATCGTGCAAAGAAAGAAAAAGTCCACCTGGACTTGTGAACCTGCTGAGGTACATGCAGGGAAAGAGGGACTCCTCCAAATGTATCATCAGCAAAAGGAAGGTGAGGAAAAATGAAGGCCCACGATCATCTCTGCTGATTAGAGAAGAAGAACTGGTGACAAAGAACATGGGAAATGTTGAGGTATCATATGCCTTTTTCACTTTTGTCCTTGCTGGTTATATATGCCTTCAGTGATCACTGGCCAATAATAGAGGCAAAGGTTTTTTACTTCTTCATTAATGACATGGAGGATTTTTAAAAACTGTGCAGAGTGTCAAGAACGCATGAGATGGGTGCACTGCCTTACAAAGGGACCACAGAGGGACCTCAAAGCTGGGAGAAATGTGCACATTGGATCATGAAGTTCCACAAAGGAAAACACCAATGACCTGTGTGCAGGGAAGAACAACATCAGGCTCTAATACACACTGGTGGTCAGCTGGCTAAGAATCAGCTTTTCAGAGAAGGTCCTGGAAGTACTGGTGAACAAGCTGACCATGAAATACCAATGTGGCCTTGCAGCAAAGGAGTCCCAGAGCACCCTGGAATGCATTATTAAGAGTACTGCCACCAGGTTAGGTGATCCTTTCCCCCTTCGCAGCCCTGAGGAGACACACCTGGAGCATCCTGTTCTGGATTCCCCAGTCTAGGAGAGACGTGGACCTACTAGAGCAAGCCCATCAACATACCAGAAAGATAACTAAGATAATTAAGGCTTTGAAGAATCTTTCATATAAAGAGAGTCTGAGGCCTGGGTCTTTTCAGCTTGGAAAAGAGAGGCCACCTTATCCATGTTCAAGAGAGCTGTGAAGAAAGCAGAGCCAGGCTCTTTTTTGCTGTTATTTAGTGACTGGACAAGAGGCAAATACAAGACATTCCTCTAAAACATAATAAAGATATTTTCACTATGAGGGTGATCAAACACAGAAGATTTGTCATTTATTTTGTGGCATCCCCATCCCTAGAGATGATCAAAACCCAACTGGACACAGACCTCCTTAACCTACACTAGCTGGCCATGCTTTGAGAACACGAGTAGGAGCAGATGATCTGCAGATATCTTTGCCAACCTCAGTCATTCTGCAGTTCTGCAACATTGGTTCTTTGTTCTTTGTGTTTACACTCTTTTAAAGCTGTATACATGCTCAAATAATTTTATTACATAGACTCAGAGGCTTATAGATTAATTTAGGGAGGAAGGATACACAAATGACATTTGACTTAACCTCCCCAGTCAGAGCAGGGGAGGTTATATGGCTAAACTAAAGTGATTGTGCCACCAGTTCTTCAAAAGGGTCTGGAAGAAAACACAGTTATTTATCAAGGTGCCCATTTCCCTCAGGTACTCCTTCATATCATTAGTTAGAATGTGTTGTAAAATATTATGTGGCTGATTCAGTTTTATAAAAAACACAATACTTCATACAAGTATGAAGTTTCCAAATTATTGGCTTCCTGGATAGAGATATTCTTAAGAAAAGAAGTGGTTCTGTTAGTTCTTGTCCAGCATCACTTTAGCTCATTCCAAATAAGTATGTGGGATGATAAAGATAAGAAATTTTGTTTACTCTGTCCTTTATCTTAAGTCATTGAGTTATAAGAAACTACTAAACTGAACAGATAAAAGAATCAAAGCATATTTGATATTTGAAAAAGAAAGTTTCTGAAATATTTTACTTCTTCCAGAAAATCTCTCATCCAAAATACAGTGATATTTAACTAAAGAAATGGGTATCAAGAGCCTTGGTACCTTTTAACAATGTATAATATAAAATATTTATAAAATAAAGTTAGATTTTTTTTTCATTTTTACATCTTAAATAAAAAGCAAATTTTACAATACAGCTTTAAAAGCACAATCTTGCCATGGATTGATAGTATTTAGTATTTTTCATATATTACTCTTTGATTGGCCATTATAAAGATTTGGGTGAAAGCAAGGCTAGAATGTTGCTGCATCTCAAAGCTCAGCATGAATTTCAATTGTAGATTATTTCACATAGCTGTAGCTTACTGAAGTAATTTTGCCAAAGATGACTTGAAATAACACATAGGATTGTCTTCTGCTTTATTTCAAGCACTGTTTTTCTCCCATGTATATGGACAGCCTAAGAAATATAAATTGCTCCTGACAAATGGAATAGCTTTGTCTTTTTTTTTCTGTGTTATTCACCTTGTTTTTGTTCTTTCTCTATAGCCCCAGAGCTTTATGCCCTGCTGAGTGCCTGAAGCTGATAAGTTGCCTCAAGTAAGCAAAACAATTAAGCCCCAAATCAAGTTATGAATTTTCTGTCAATCACTGTTTGATACTGTGGGTGACACCTGCCTGACACCATCAGCTCTGGTTGACATGGATTTCATGTTAACATAAATCCCTTGACTCAATGATCAGATACAAAGCGATGAGTCCATCAACTCCTACACACAAAAATATTTTTTCTGCTTCAGTATGATTGTTAACATGTCTATGCTAATGACTTGGGAAGAGAAGTTGTCATTCACTGCACTATATTATTACTAGAAAGCCAGATCCTGTATTCTGATGGCTTTTGAGGAAAATGGTAACAGTTCAAGACATTACTTAGACCTACACTCAGTAAAAATAAATATTTATCATCTCCAAAATCTTTTTTGGTGAAAAAATTCTACCCTTTTGTATAGGGAATAATTCTAGGGAATTTCATCATATGAAATATGTTTCCATTTAATTTTCTGGCAAAAACTTGCCTAAATGAGCAGCATGAATTTCCTCATGGACAAATTTTTGTTTCTTTTACATTTCTGACCTGTTCAATTATGCCATATCAAATTATGGCAAATTACAGGATGTCATATCATGTTACATAGTTTACATTAAAAGTCAATTCAACTTGACACAGTATGACCAAGTAATGCAATATATCAGTTCTATAAGCACATTCTTTAAGTAATGAGATAACATTTCAGCAAACAGACCAGGGTACCTATTTAGTATTAAATATCCATCATCTGCTTCCACAACAGCGTGTGGAGCAATTGGATCTACTGAAAGGATATATTTCTGTTGTTTTCTCTGCTAATTGATTAAACAGTGCTGTGTGAGCATTCTGTCCATACTGTAAAAACTAATTTCATTAAAACACTCACTCTACATGTCAACACTCTGGGAACAGTACATATTTCATTTGATAAATCATGTGCTATTGAAACATAGAGCTTGAGTTTTGAGCAGCACAGGTCTTCATTGAAACCATGAGTGAAGCTGGTATTTCAGTAATAAAACTTCTGTTAAATGTTAAATACTCATGCAAGATTGTGGTATGAGCAAAGTGTTTTCAGGGCTAAAAATTTAAAATAAATTTTCTCAGTAAAGATATGCCAGTCAATTGTTGTAGAAATCTGTATAAAATATCTGGCAGGAGTGACCAGACTACTTGTCCCTGTCTCCCAATACCGCAAACACTAAGCAAGATGCTGATCACATTTACATTACCTCACCTCTCATGTTCTCAGGATTCACCTGGACAGCAAGGGTCCAGTAACAACATTACATCATTAAGGAGGTGTGATATATGTTTACATTAAGATTGCCATGTGAAACACAGGTACTTTTAACTTGGTTTGGTAACAGGGAGGAATTTGAGCTGTGATGTGGGACTCCGTATGAATTTGAATGGTAACCTACTCAATTTCTGGAGAGCGACCAAACCTCCATGCTACAAAATGGAGTTTCTCCTGGTTGCACTGTACTACATTAAAAAGAGAAGATGTTTCTGTCAATGAACCACTCAACAGGAGAAACCCTTACAAAGGTCAAAGGGCTTTTAGTCACTGCCCCTTTAAGCATCTGCTATAGTGAAAGGAAAGAGTGAAGAACAGACAGAATGCTAATAAAGCAGACTATTTTCAAAGCCATTATCCCACAAGTTTCTCCAATTAGATGGCTTAAATAGAAAGGAAAAATATTTCTGAAAGGCACTTTTTCTTTGATATTTTCAGTTTAGTTAGCCATATAGCCATCTGTACATCCCTTTTTGCCATATTGATAGGAGAAGCAATGTCAGGGGAAAATCTTGAGAGACAGAAGGCTGCCTAACCCAGCATCTTAGAAATTATGTTGGTGGCTGAATTATGATTCAATGAAGAAATGGGGGTATATGGAGGAGAAAGGACAACAGACAAGTGTTGCATGAAACAGACCAGTTAGAATTTCAGCAATTTTGCGCTAGAAGGTATAAATGCTTCTATATGTAAGAAATTATTTCATCCTATCCTTTGCAAAAAAAGGCTTCTAGGGAAAATGAAAACTTTTTTATCCATAAAATTATTTTTGGATCTTATTCTTGACTCCCAAAAATGTACATTGAAATATATTTCCACTTTTCAGAAAAAACATTATTTAGGCAAATAAGTATAATTTGTGTTTTACAAAATAGTCTGTTTAAGATTTTTGTAAATCATACCAGAAATCTCTGAAAAGTAAGTCTTTTAACAGTCTATTATATAAAACAGTTATCTCTCAATCTAAGAATACTAATCAGAACACAGCTAACCAGTCTTTTAATTGCTAAGTAGAGCATCTTATGTTTCAGATAGGTTGTTTAATGTTTATATGTAAAGTTTACAGAAACAAGAGGGTTGCATAGTTTTATATTTAAGATTGTTGTGAATCTTGAAACTAATTTTCAAAAGAAATTAAAATGTTCCATTTACATTTCAAAGTCACAAGATATTATTTTTCATTACCATATTACTATCTATCTATCTATCTATCTATCTATCTATCTATCTATCTATCTATCTATCTATCACAAGCATACACACAAAAAATTCTTGCCATCTAACATTAGAAGCAAGTCTATTTTGGTCACCCATTTTTGTTTGTTTCCCTTTTAAATAAGGATGGAGCCTTAGTTGAAGTAAGAAGGCAGAGGACACAAACTAACAGCTCATAAAAGATGCATAATCCTTTGTCATAGACACTGAAAATAATGCACTTTAAAATAAAGTTAGAGACATAGTACTGAACACACCAATTCTATATGGTAAATTTGTAATATGTTCTCTAAAAAGTGTAACAATTTTTTTGGATTAATAGTTCAATGACAAGGAATAAAATTTCAGGTTGTTACGTTACTTCAATTTGGCACGATGTACTGGTAAATTTCAGCAATTATGCTTTTCAATTTCTTTGCCAAACAGATTTTCTCTTTATGATGAAGTAGTGTTTTGTATTAGGTATAACTAAATCTAAATTAAAAACAAACAAACAAACAACAAAAAAATCTACACAATTGAAAACTAAAATCCTTTTTAAGGCTTTTCAAACATCTGCATGAGCCCTTGTGTATGTTTTACTTGGGTAAGATGGGTTTAATTTGAAGCTGAGAATTTTGACACACAGTACTGGCACTGAACCAAGGGTGTTTACTTGCAGATCTTGTATCTGTGCCTGGGAATGGCCTGTGCATTCTGGAGATTCTGCTACACCATTTGACAATACTGGAAAATCTAACTACCCATTACAGAGCAGGTAGAGAACCTACAGGAAATCTCAAACAGAAATTTCTGGGTATGGAACAAACTTAACATAAAGAAGATCTAGTGCTATTGAACATCTTTTTGGGACACTCACAAGAAAAGATTCACTCCCTCAGTTAAGTATGCCTGAGGTTGGGAAGTTTCAAGCTATTACAAATAAATAAATTGCCCTTATGTGTTCATAAAAATACTGGATTGGAAAAGATAACCTACAGATTTTGTTCAGGAGAATAGTCACTTACCTGCATGGAATTGTGGATTAAGTTTTTGAGCATTTTTTAAATTTTTTCCTGAGTTTGAGTCCTGACTGAGTTTGTCTACTGATTTAGCAATACAGAACTTCTTTTTCATAATAATTTCTAGGAAAGAGTTAATAGGTTTCATCTGCATGTACTTACAAGACTGCTGTTGCATAGAGAGACCAAGAATTTCTCCAAAATGACCTGGAAGTCTGCCATTCGTATACTATTAGAGATACTGTTTGCAGTACTTTTATTTTGAATAAATGCACCACATGCAGTAAGTGATCTTTATTGTCTCAAAATGTAATTGCTTGCTCTTTCAATCCATACACCCTGGCATTTTTCTCTACCAAGATCATTGTGAAACAATGCTCTATAGTGAATGTTGCCATGTGTTCAGTATTTCTGCTCACATGTTTTTCTGGGGTTCCTATCCATTTCTTTTTCTGCACTCCTTCATTTCATATGTAGAGATACTTCCAGTATGGAATTTGAACTCTTTCAGTTAATGTAAATGTTTATCAATATTTAGACAAAATCAGTGTGAGAAAGTATGTCAGTGTTATGTTTATATATCCAGGTAATTTTAATTTTAAATAAGATTTTTTCTTTCATTTATGTTTTTTATTTTTTAAATTTTTTTTAAATTTTCTTTAATAATAAACTAAATGAAGCAACTAAGATAATTATATGTACTTATATGTGATAAAATTCTGCTTTGGTATCGTCATAGAGGTGAATGGCTACATCAGGCTGGGAGATGGTCACTAGTGAGGTTTCACATGGCTCAGTTTAGGGTCAGTCCTGTTTAATGTCTTTATCTTTACCCCTCAGACTCCCTTATTGCAAAGCAGACAAAGCCAAAGTCCTTATCTGCTGCTCACAATACATTCCCTCCAGCCCTTTCATCCATGTCCTCCAGAGGCATTAAAGGACTCTCACTCCTCAAATCGTGGGGCCCAGAGCTGCACACAGTGCTCAAAGTCAGGCTGCACTGAGTGCAGTGAGATAATCACCTCTTTTTCTCAGCTGTCATGCATTGTTTGGTGAACCCTAGAATGCATTTTGTCCTCTGGGCTGTGAAGGACCACTGCTGACCAGTGTAGAACCTGCTGCTGAACAGCATCCTCATATCCCTTCCTGCAGGGCTGCTGTCCAGCCGCTCCTCTTGCAATTTATACTAGAGCCAGGCAATACTCTGTCCCAGGTGCAGAATTACAGAATTAGTCATTTTAGACTTGTTAATATTCATGCCAATATTCATAGCTGAGTGCTCTAATCTATCTAGATTCCTTCGCAAGGCAAATTCTTCAGCATCTCCTTGTTTGGTATTATCAGAAAACTTGCTAATAGTATATTAAACTTCAGCTTGTATATTGTTGAAAAATATATCAAATAGAACCATCACTAGAACTGAACCCTGAGGAACACTGCTGGTGATCACTCGTGACATCATATTTCTGCAGAGGACCTAGGAATCATTAACATAAGACGAAAGGGAACAAACAGCTTGATTTTCTGATTGAAATCATAGTTCTTAGTGTCTTAATTTTTAAAATTTATTTAGGAAAATGAATTAAATAATGAGGCCTGGGGTCCTCAAAACAGTTTTAGATCTATATATAAAGAAAGAAAATTTTATAGTCTTTTTAAGCAATGTATTATTTTATTTCATCAAGGGAAGTACAAAGTCATGTATCTGGGGAAGAGCAACCCATGCAACAATATATGACAGGACACACACAGCAGGAAAGAAGCTTGGTAGAGAAATACCAGGGGTCTTGATGGATACTGAATTAATCATGAAGCAGTAATGTGCCTTTGCCGTAAGGAGGCTCCCAGCTTGCATGAGGCAAAGCACTGTCAGTACATGGAGATAGGTAATGCCTGTGCTCTACTCGGCACTGATGAGGCCATGCCTGGAATACTGTATCCAGTTCCAGGCTCCCCAGTACAAAAGAGATACTGACAAGTTGGAGACAGTTCAGTGAAGATCTGCAAAGATGATGAAGGGACTGGACCATTTCTTCTGTGAGAAAATTCTGAGAGAAATGGGACTGTTCAGCTTGGAGTAGAGAAGCCTCAAGGCAGATTTTACTAATGTGTACAAATGCTCAAAGAGATGGTATAAATAAGATGGAGCCAGGCTCTTTTCAGTGGTGTCTACCAACAGGACCAGAGGCAATGGGCACAAGTTAAAGCACAGGAGGTATCCTCTGAGCACTGGGAGTCACTTGCTTATTGTGAGTGTGACACGAGCACTCACACAATGTTGATGTAGAGTCTCTACCCTTGCAGGTATTCAGAAGCTGACAGCACATGGTGTTGGACTTCAGTTCTAGGTCACCCCAGAGAGACTGGACCAGTTTACCTCCAAAAGTGCCTTCTCACCTCACTCATTTTCTGATTCTGTAATTCTGTTTTAGTGTATTAGGAATTCCACTCAAGACCTTTAGTCTAGATGCATGGAAAGAAAGATGGTCATGATCAAGCTAAAGATTAAGATGCAGCAACACACACTGTAAGAACAGGTTTAGTTTAGTGTGCCCAGTGCCTTTGATCTCCAGCATTGTGGAAGCCACAAACAAAGAAGAAAAAAAAAACATTAAAAAACCAACAAACCAAATAACCAATCAAATCACCAGACTCTGAAGTTCTCACAGAGGGCTGACAGATCCAAATTACAAAAAACAAGCAAAGAAGTTTTTAGAAAAACTTGCTTAAAAAAAACAACACAAGAAACAAAACCAAAACAAACAAAACAAAACAACAAGAACAACAAAAACACAACAAAAACCAAGAACAAACTACTTCACTATCAAGTATGGAGTGAAGTACTTTTATAAAACTGATCAGATCTGGGGTTTGCTCCACTAGATCAGGTAAACTGTACAGATCTTTACAACTCTTAAAGATCCTTATTGACTCAGTAGTTTGACTAATATTGCAGCAGGTGTTTTGGCGGCAAGGGAAGTATCAGAGCTCTAGGTGATTTCAACTGGCCTGTCTGGCTACCAGTCTGCTTTTCCCCCGAGAGGAACACACCAGAGAAATAAGTTCTTTTTTGAAAGTGAGTTTTTCCTCATTTTTCCTTCACTGACACTTTTTGACCGGAGGTAGGGTGTAGCAGCGTGTGGCTACAAAGATGAGATTGTGTCCAAGGAGGCCATAGCCTAAGGCAGGAGAACCAGATGAGACAAGTTTCTTCATTGTTTAGCACAGGAGTCCATTTTATTGTAGGGGAGACAAGCAAAGAGTGAAAGGCACTTTTAAGGTGAGGTTAAATGTCATGGTTGTTGTAATTTAACAGTTTACTGCTGCAAAAAAATAGGGAATTCCTCCTTCCACCTCATTACTCTGACAGCCTCAGTCTCCCTGGTATTTTGATGCTGTGATTCAGGTCTCAGATTCATCAGATCCTTATGATTCACATTACTAAACTATTGAAAAACTATTCAGTTTTTTTCTACAAAGCTATTTTTTTATCAGAGTTATTCTTACTGGCTGGAGGCCAGAGCTTCAGAGTCAAAGCCATTCCAGAAGAGGAAAGGCCTAGCATGATATTTCTTTTGATGTTGGCAAGATGCTGAAGTGGCTGCTGTTGCCTCATACTCATGCACAAAGTCATAATATTACAATAAACAATAGTAAAGCATACCATATGATGATTAACATAGATTTTATCATAGGAGGGTGGGAATCAACTGCTGAGTGGGAAAGGCCATTTATGGGAGTAATATTTCAGTAATTTCAAAGTGCTAAAAATCATCCCTAAATTCCAGAGACTGTGCTACATTATTCGCAACAGTTTATTAATATCCTTGAGAATACAGAACACAGAAAACAGAACAAAATATTTTTCCTAGTGTCTTAAAATATTTTGTGAATCTGTTTTTTCTTATTGTTGTTTGGTTGTTTGTTTGTTTTTTATTTTGCCCATTTTATCTATTCTCTATTCTTTATGACTGCAAGCAGAGAATAGATAAAATATGAACCTCTTTAATTCCTACACTGTATATGAACAAACAGGTAGGGAAAGCCTACTGGTCCCTCTATTTCTTCAAAAATAGTAGTCATAAAAAGTAAAACCTCTTAAATTTGAGTTTCTCTAACTTTTGTCATATAATATCAGAAAATTTCAACCTGAAAAATGAAAGTTGATGAAACAGGATTAGAGGGGGAGAAAGGAGGTAAATCTTCACTAAAGACAGTTAGCAACTCTTCCTTTTTTTAATAGTGTAATTTCATTTTACAGAGAATTCTTCTATTCTTCCATATAATGTTTGACACATTTAAAAACACAAACTAGAAATGCTTTTTGTTTCACACAAAAATTTGCATGCTTACCAATCTCTTTTAAAGTTAATTGCTGCTCTAAAATAGCCAAATAAGAACATTAAAAGTGTTTCAATACAAATTTTTGTGATCGCAACACACCTCAGAAGTGTCCTTCAAACTATCCATATGAAATACACATTTTACCCAAATAATGAAAGTTTTGGGCATCAAGGGCAATAAGAAGTAATCAAGGAACTCTTCACAGTTTTTGAAATACAATTTTTTCATCTGCCTTAACTTCTGATTAAGTAGTTTTCAAAATTTGAGAAGCTATGGACTGTTGAAAAGTATTGCCAGTCTTCAGCAGCAGCTGGAAAAGCAAAGCATAAGCAGTTTTATGTTCAAACAAATAATGTACCTTTCAAAGCCTTACTCACAGACACAATTTAAGATAGAAACTTCACGCTGGTGGATATTATGGGGCAACTGGAATACTTAAACATATGGAATCTGAATCCACTGTCATTTATTCCATTGCCTTCAATGAAGTGACTTGCAGAAGTGTAAGAAAGAGGAAAATTGGATATTAAATGACACTCAGAACAAGATCTATCACTATAATCTCTTCAGTAATGTTATTTATCTCTCTATGTCATACAGTAATTGTAGCGACAGCATTAAGTAAGAAAAGCAATATTGAATCCCCCTGAACAAACCAAATTTTAATTGCACCTGAAAATACATACTGCAGAAAGTTTTGCATATTTATTGACAAGAAGAAGAGACCAGCCCAAGATATTTTAGAATAACTTCTATGCTCATCAATACATAAAAGAAAGAAAAAGTGCAAGAAAAGATTAAATATATTCTTACTTTTTTAGTCATATTTACTTTCTACTGCATAGAAAGATGGAACAAGATTCAAATTTACAGTAAAAAGTTTCTTTTAAATGACCTTTGAACCGTATACTTATAGATTTTCTTGCTCTAAAATTTGGGTTTTCCAGAAAGGTAATAGGGATAGTTATTACAGATTTTCAAATGTGTTTCATAGCATTTCATTGGTGCAGAGTGGGTGGGGCACACAAACAGAAAACCCCAAATCTTTGCAAGTGTTTCAAAACAAAATGCTTTACTTAAAATATGTTAAACTAAGGTAATCATAGAACAAGAGAATTAGTGTACACTTTAAAATTAACTTAAAAATACATAATCTGAAAGATATTACCTGTAAGTCAAAATTAATTCATTTAATCACAGACTTGTCAATATTTTTGTGAGGCATGTCCCTTTCAACCGGAGTACCAGCTGCTTTACACTTTATCTATTAGGACAATATAAGTCATGAAAATTGTGCTATTATTTGATCTGAATTCTCTTAAGAGATGGAGACAAAGTAAATAAGCAGAAGTGAATTCTGGTGCCTATTTATCTTTAAAAAATTATTAGGGTATGAACGTATATATCTACTCAGGTCAAATATTAATGTTTACTAAAATTTAATATATTTTGCATAACAAAAATAATGGGCTAAAAGATACAACACAAAACTTGTGTGAGGCCTTGGACTTGTCCCTGTAGCTAGGCAAGGTAACCCACAATTTAAGGAGCTGGATCACACTTTGAGAGCATGCTGAAGCATTTCAATCAAAATAAGACAACTTGTCAAATGTGAACTAGCTTTGTATCTTCTTTCCATCACTGTTTCTTGAATTTCTTGACAATAATCAAACATGATTCTCAGGGAAAACCATCTTTTCACTCTTGTTCACTCAAAATTATGAAATTGTGTGTGTGAAAACACAGATTTTCTGTAGGTCATCAGGCTACTTAAATCTTAGCAGAATTAACATATAATTGAATATGTTCTCTAGTTAATGGCCTGTGTAAATGATACATATGAAAGAAAATACTTGATTTAATAAATGCTTAAACAGCAGCGAATCAGTCCTGAAACCTAGAAAGACATACAAAGGGAAGAAATAAATCAGGTCATAGCACATCCTAATCTTGCAAATACCCAGGTTTTGCCTGAGAACATTCATTTTGTCATTATCCATGCCCCTAGGTCTTTCTTCTTCTAAGCACTTTTCCCACAAGTTACCTGCTAGAGTTCAAAGAACAGATGATTTTAAAGAGCCATGAATTGCTTTTTTCCAAAAAATGTTCCTAGAAATATTATTTTTATCCACTGCATAGAATTATGTGTTATCACAAACATAGTGCCAAATCTAAAATAAGGAAGAAGGAAGAAGAATGACACAAATAAGAAGCTGCCTTTTTTGTATCAGTTCAGTATAATATCCTTACATTCTAGAGGCTCACTCTGGGAGAAGAACAAATACTAACCTCAAACAGATGGTATATAAGCACAAGGGAAAACCAGAAGCATTGCATAAAATGGTCAAAATTTTTCCTTTTGTTTTTATGATCTGTGTAGAACACAGCAGAACAGGAAGCAGTAGAAGCTATGGTATCAAGGAAGGAATAGAGTCAACATATAAGCTTACTTCAGCAAAATTTGGCACAGGAGATAGCCAGTGTTGGCTAAGGATTGTCGAAGAATGTAAATAAAATAGGTGTATTTGTTACATTGCTGTAAATTCTTATGCATAACTATTATTTTTTTAATGAACTTAATGTAGGAAAGAAGAAAGAACAGTAAAGGTGGAACAGGAATACTAGTGGAACCAGGAGGGGCAGAAGACTACAGACTATAAATTTAACACTATAACAAACAATTTGGGCTTCAGCTTTCTTCCCAGACTATTTTCATCCATTTATGCTATTCCACAGTTTGTAATACAGTTCTTTACAAAAATAGTCTAAAATGATATCAGAAGGCAGTAGAAATATCCACCATGAGAATGCCATAATATGTGGGTACATCAGAATTCTCTATCAAGAGAATGGGGGAGAACTATTACTGCACATCATGATAGGAAAAAGGAAAAGAAACCAAAATGCAAAGGTAAAAATGGAACATAAAGCTATTAATCTTCATTTATTTTCTATTCTTTAATATCACCCTCCCATTTAAATCTAGTTTTAGTATGTTTCATCTTGCTTTAGAGAAAAGATCAAGATACTTTTTTGTTGCTCTTGGTTACTCCCCAGTCACATATATCAGAAACAATTATATTTAAAAAGCTAGTGGTTAAAGTAGCCAAACATTTAAACATATAATAGAACCCAAAGAAGACAAAATGGAATGTGATCTGGAAAAGCTAGTTTTTCATATGAGCAATATATAATAAGAATAGCCTGTATTACCCTCTACATTGTGACATTCAGAAGTGATTGCACAAAATGCTAAAATATCCATGGATATCCAAAAACATATTATGATGCCTCTGTATGTTTAAGTGAAAAGTTTGAGAGACTGGGGAAAAGACAGCTATTGCACACATTTCCTCTAAAAAATATCTTACTGATGGTAGGACCCTCTAGGGAGAGCTCAATGGAAGCCTCTTTTCCTGAGTCTTTCTGAGGTCCATAGGAAAGGAAGTACTTTAAGGGAGTTCATTGGAAATGCAATAGAATCAATCTCTCCACTTTTTTCTTCAGCCTTTCCAAGGCACTAGCAGAAAGGAACTTTCAGGTGTTACATACAGAAGCAACATGTACTACTGTAATTTTTATTAATGCCTTGAACATACTATATTCCTTAAACAGAGGAAGATAAACATACTAGAAAATGCTCTTGTCTCACATTTACTTCTTTTAACCAATATGGGCTTTTGATACCTCCTTCATACCCCAGCTTTGTATTTATTTCTACCTTATTGCTTTCATTCAGCAGAATGTTCAAAAATATGACAAACATCTGTCTTGTGACTAAAAATCCAGTTCAGCATATCCACTGCACTATCAAGTACACCACAGACAAGCTCATACATCATTTACTCTTGGTAGCATGACAGCAGCCCAGCCAGTGCACTGGACAAGAAGCTACAGATAAGCATTTTTATTTTCTCAGGGCTTAACTCCTGCTTAGCCCTGCACCTGCCAATTTGTACTTAAGTCTCAGAGCTTGCACTCAGGTAGAGTGCCAACTTGGAAAGAAAACAAGGCCAGGACTTTAACTTAAACGTGGCAGTGCTTTTTCCATCTCTGCAGCAACTCCCGCGCTTGGAAGAGTTCAAAAATGTCTGACTGCTTCTGCAATTTAGAGATCTTTCATTTTCAGGTCAGGCTGCCTCACAAGCTACAGACATGCAGTAAGCAATTCAGATTAAGAGGAACAGGCTGGAATTCATATAAACACAGAAGTTTAAAAAGCAAGAAATTCTTTACAGATTTTATTTTTAAATCTCCAGTTCTGGTATATAGTCCTTATGCTTTTTTAAGAAGCACCTGGAGTGTGGCAGTACAGATGAAACAACAGACTTGTGTCACATATCTGTCAGAGATTTTCAGAATTAAATATTGTAACTCCCCATGTGAAAGGTTGGAACATCATAGTAAACAAGCAAATATCTAACTCCAGAATTAATCTGTAGTACTTTAAGGGGAGTTCTGCATATATCCAGGTTGGAAAATATTTTGCAAAATTAATACTCATCTATAACAAATCTAAAATCAGACATATGATTTTGCTATTGATTATTTATTGTTTCAGAAAACAGCATTCTCTGGACAGTCAGCATAAACTTGTGGCAATATTACATGCAGCACAATGGATTTTTGCTTTTTTGTTTAAAGGTTAGGGATTGGTTTTGCTTGGGGGGATTGCTGACAAAGCACTTGGCAGCAGGTACAACACATCTACAGTAAGTAGATCAGAGTATTTTACCTGCAAACATGCTGCAATAAAGTGCCATCATTCAATCAATACAGACTACTTAGTTAACATTTTTCTTAATGTATCTGGATTACCAGTTCATTAGATCATTACCTGATAAATAGTGTGGGTAATGAATTGAGAGAGTAACTACATACCTTCAGGAAGAACCTGCCCGATAACAATAATCCATTAGGAAAACTGGCAGTATCCTCTGATCTATTGCCCGCAAAGCTATGACTTGATGGAGAGTTTCATTCCCTCTGCTCAGCACTCCAGAAGAAAATCAGCACAATTTAAATATTTCTCAGGATGTGACAGCTCTCTAGATCCCTGGCTGCTTTCTTTTCCCAGGGGTTGACAATCTGGTGTTCCAGTGTGCATAGAGCAGTGAAGATGAATTGAAAAAGCTTGAGATAAATTAGGGATGGCTAAGTTAAAATTGTCTCTGCTCCCGAGTCTCTCATCTGCAGTCTGCAAGCCTATTTTGCTGTGAAAAAGCTAGATGGCAGGCTGCCTCAGTGAGTTCTTCTTAAGCGACAGGGAGCATTTTCAATGAAGAAAAATTCTCCCATTATCTAAGCTAATGTGACTGCAGCTAAATCTAGTCTTAAAAGTGTCTACTAGCATGAAATTATTCTCACTGCTGCTTTCTTTCAAGCCACAGGTTAAAAAAGAGAAAGGAAAAGAAAAAAAACCCAACAAAAAAAACCCACAATAAACCATAAAAGCACCACCCTAGATTTTTCTATGTGAAAAAAAAACCCTCAAACTTTTAAAAGTTGATAAAAGGCAACACATTTCATAACTATGCCCAAAAATACAAGTGTTGGGAATTATCACCATTTCAAAAACTTTATCTGTTTGTACTCAGTTCATTCTTCCACTATCTCTTCTTTCTATTTTGTTTTTAATACGTATCATGTTGTTGCAATTTTCTTCATTTTCAATGTTCTAAGAAAGGAAAGAGCAGTATTTTCCCCTTGTTGGCAAAAAATGAAGGGACAGCTAAAATTCTGAACAATCACCATCTTTAGCCTTAGTAGTTAATCCTAGATAATCCTCCAAATAAAAGTGATTGATATTTTGCCATACCTCTAAAAAACATTGTGTAACATTTTTTTAATTATGAGCCACTTCTCACCCTATTTCACAAAAAGAGATAGAATTGAAGTTTTCTGAATATCACTTTTGTGCCAAAGCTATTTGACAAAGTAACTAATATCTGCTGTTATGTAAAAAGTTTTTACATTGAAAACACTAGGTCAGGGGTTTTTCATTGAACATATCAAATGAAGATTTTTATCCTCTAAAACACTGGATACAATGAATAAAAAAAGATTTAATTTCAAAGAGTCGTGCTCCCTAGTAAGCAGAAATTTCTGCAAATCCTCTCTCTAGTTTCAACTGATCTAGTTTTCTGAAGCCCTAGATATATACCACTAACAACTTTCTCAGACTTGATTTCTCAATATCATGGAAATTCAGGCCCCCACCCTAAGCTCTAAATAAACAGAGATGCAGCTGAATACATATGAATTAGTGTCAGAGCATTTTGAGAATGATAGATAAATATACTGCCAAGTAAAAGATATTAACCCTGCTTCCTTCAAACAGGCATGAAGAGACTGTAAATCCATAGGACATGACTGCAGACGCCTCATTTTTTTCCCCATGCCCTGGGGTAAAACATTCACTCACATTAACAGAACTCTACCAGGTGAAGTGAAAAGGCATGATCAACACCTACAAATTTCCTTGGAGCTTAAGTTACTAAAGCCACAGCCCCACAGAGCCTCTGTGTTTTACACTGAAGGCATTATGCCCAGCCTATGTTTTTTTTTTTTTAACAGAAGCTCCTTTGGCCTGTGTCCTAATTACCACGCCTTGAAGCATATGCAAGCACTTGACAAGATCCAATTGTTCAGTACATACAATGCACCTAAATATACCCCAAAGTAACATATAATCCAAAGGGATTAAGAATTTCCCCATGCTGCCTTGCTCTAAGATTATTTAGGGTTTTGTAACACTCACACTTCTAGGTGACAGTGGCTGTGTTACAGTTCCTGTCATTAATATTTGTACATTTTACACATAAACAGATAATACCACAAGTCATAGATATACCACAGAATAATACCACAGAATCACAGAATGGTTTTGGTTGGAAGAGACTTTCAAGATCCTCTAGTCCAAACCCCTCAGCTCTAGGTGGCCCTGTTTGAGCAGGGAATTTTGTCTACGTGACCTCCAGAAATCCCTTCCAACCTCAATAATTCTGCAATTTTCACTATTGTTTAGGAACCACCAAAATCCTCAGTTCACAGTTCCAGTGATGTTCTGTTTAAATGTTTCCTAATTTTGTTAGCCTTTATTTTTCAAAACATCTTCCCTTAATTATTTTAGATTGTTAGATTCCTCTTTTCTCCTGCTCATACAATTACAGCATCTGCTGCTGAAACTAATAAAACTGCTGAGACCTCATTGTGCAGCAGCCCAGCCCTAAATTTCCCAATTTCTCATCACAATAAAGAAAAAGCTGAAAGCCACCTGCTAGCCTTAAAGACAGTGCTGGTTTGTGTGCTATTTATTAATTTTAGAATAACTCATGTCTCCCTGCTCTCAGCGTCTACTGCTTCAGCCAGCGCCATCAGTGCCAATCTGCCTCATTTCTTGGAGCCTCAGCAACTTGGGTCAAACAGCAATACCAATGTCTCAAGTTTTTATTCATAAAAATCTACTATCTTGAACAAATTAAAAATATATAATAATTGTCATTCACTATTTCTAGTGGTATTGTTATTTTAGAAGGTATGATTCATTCATATTCACTGGTTTGAATAATTAACATTGGCATGTCAGCTTCTAGGAGGTTTCTGATGAATTTTGGGGAGTGACATGGAAGGAAATAGAAAACCAAATTAGCAGCAAAACACAGTAATCCAAAACGCCTCAGTAAAATTCTGACCTTTGACTACATATTCTTCTCAGCTTCCTTTTTTTTTAGCATCAGATGAAGAAAGGGAGAATGTAACAATTTTTTTTTTCCCAGGAAAAAAGGCTTAATAATCCTTGAGGATGTTTAGGGATTTGGTCCAAGACACCCAGCAAAGCATACTCACTTGGTTTGCAGAGTATTAGAACAAGACATAGATTCACAAGAATTTCTCAGACATTTCCAGGACAAAAATTTATAGGACTTGGTTTATTATTTGGTTAATTATTTTGGATTGGTTTAGTTTTGATGGGGTTTATTTTTGTTTGCTTGCTTGTTGTTTGGGTTTTTTTCCTTTCCAAGTCATCTACTGGAAGTTATCTAGTTTAATATATTTTTGGAATCAATCAGAGAGACCCAGATGGAAGCAGAGGTGACATTGTTGGCTTAGCATGCTAGATATTTTTGGTGTGCTGTAATGCAGTTATGAAAACTTGTTTCAATACCTCAAAAGACAGCAAGATCCCAATGAGCAGTGGGTGAAAAAGGTGATGGTGGAGTGGTACATATTGTAACACTGCGACAGAATTTGTAATTGTGGTAAGAGTACTTTAACCTGGGTACCTCAAAATTTTAGGAAAGTTGATTTCTATAAACCACAGTTATATACTGTGCCTATTTAATTTTTAAACTTACATAGTAGCATGACTTCCACAGTTACAAGGCAGATTTCTATAGAATATTGAAACCTCTTCTATATAATAGGACGCACCAAAATATATATATTTGGCTAAATCTTTAAAATGACTAGTCTCCTGCAATTGGTGATTCTTACTAAGTAAAGGAACTCAATCTACTTAAATGTTTGTATTACCTGTTTCTCTGTCATTCTTCACTGCAGACAAAATACTGGTTCATAAATTCAGAATATATTCTCCTAGCTTTACCCTGACTGTCTTGCATTGAATTTCATAAGAGAGAAAAACTTCTAATGGGGAACTCCAGTGGGATTAGAGATATGAAATTCAAAGATGAAAACTTCAGTGACAGAAAGTGAGACTTTGTTGCTACTGTATATTGTATTTTGCATACATATGTAATAACTGAAAAAACTGAAAAAACATATGCAATGTGGATGCATATAAACAGTTAACCTTTTGAAGTCTCTCTTTCATTGTTGTGAAATGAACCCTGGCTTAGTTTTAGATGTGTCATATGTTTCTTCACTGTTTGTTCTTGGAATACCTGTGGTCAGTGTTTGCATGTTTTTGGGCCATAGCTTGCTGCTATTTTTTCTCTCTTAGATTAGTAGAGGAATATGCCTGGATGAAAATAAATAAAACATAAAAATATTTTGCCTAATCTTAAGAGTTAATAGTTGAAAGTGTTGGGTTCTATTATGAGTGCACCTTAATGCCCTTCTCCCAGTGGTTTTCATACAGTAACCACTTCTAATAGGGGAAATGAGATTCCAGATAGAAGTATGCAAATTTGAAGAGAAAATTGAGTCCTAGATGTGCTATTTGGGTTCCACTTGCCAAATTCTGTGGGAGAATTTACTCAAGCCTCTCTTCAAAGTTGTCTTCCATGTGGTTTCCAGAAGAAATTGAGACTTAGTGAGGGAAAGAAGGATGAAAATAGATGACCTTAACATGCTGATGTTTATTCTCCTTCTTGATTACTGTAAACTTCCTGTTTTCTTTCCTTCCTCATTTTGCATTTTAAAGACAATAGAAAGAAAATCAATAATAACATGCAGAAACATGTACTGTTAAACAGTAAGGAGACATATGTACTTCTAAAATTTCAACATTCGATGAAAGGTTCTTCAAATTTCCTGGAATCAATCTTTTAGCTAAATATTTGTTCCCTTCAGCCGTTATTTGCATTATAGTGAATGGGGTTCTACTTTGAATTATACATCAACTTTCATCTCAAAAACTCAGGGCTAGTTTATTACTTCTCTCTTGAAACCCACAGAACTTGTGTTAATGCAGCTCAAAGAGTCTCAGCAACTCTGTGTGAACAGAGAGCAAAAAATTAAGGTACTAAAGGAAAATAAAGCAAAACAAAAGCCCTGTTACAGAAGACAAATGGGGGAGGGCATTTAGAAACTACTATAATATAATTAAACAGTTAACGAGAAAAATAATGTCTTAAAAAACAAGATGGAAAAAAAACCCATAATATAAACACCATGTACCCTGTGGGAGTACACTGCAGAATTCAGAGCACGTTCAAGCATGTCCAAGCCTTTTAGTTTGTTCAGAAAGCTTTTTCCTTAGCTCTGGGGTACTGTTGAGTGGTTTTATGGTGATAAATCTAGATAAACCTTCCCTGAACATCCTGATTACCAATAAAAATATAAATAATAAATATATATATTAATAATAAAGATTAAAAGGGCCGTAGGTTGCTACTTGTTTTATTGAAATGGAATAATTGTCTTTAATCTTAAGATTACCTTATGAAAAACATGTAAGGAGTAAAAACAAGGTGTAAGGAGTAAAAATAAGGTGTAAGGAGTAAAACCCCCTCATTTATCTTGTTTTATAATTTCATATTCATAATCACAAGCAGATTGTTTAAGGATAACGTAGGGAAAATAATGGGAGAGTTCAAATCTTTTTTCCAGTACCCTCATCAAAACAGAAGAATGAAAAAAAGATTATATATTATACATAAAAAATGACTATTTCAGGCTTTTATTCAAAACTTCAAGGCATTATTCTTCATGTTTTGTTTTACATATAGAACATAGACAGATATGAATCATAAAAACTAAGAAAAAGTAGAGTCCATCTTGATTAAAAGCTTACATTTTGAATTTATAGCAAATTTGTAGAAAATTTGGTTGTGTTTGAGGTGTCTGTTAGTAATGGTTTCTACATGGTCAAAAACTGTGGCTGGTACAAGTGTAAGTGACCAAGTCGAGCCCTCCAAAAAGGATGTGTCTGTACAGACCCATCCGTGCCCAGAGTGTTTGAGCTTATCGGTGGCTTCAGGGAGTGTTGTGGAGGGGACCTGCCTGTGGTGTGAACAAGTGAACGACTTCCTTTCACTGGTGGCTGAGCTTAGGGAGGAAGTTGAAAGGTTAAGGAGTATCAGGGAAAGTGAAAGGGAAATAGACTGGTGGAGCTTGACCCTTCCATCTTTGAGGAAGGCCTCTGACCAAGAGACTGAGGACTTATATGCCTCCCTCTCTCAGGCAATAGAAGGGCACCTGGTAGATGAAGAGGAGTGGAAATGGGTCCCTATTCAGGGAGGTAATAACAAAAACTCCTTCCCATCCCCATCATCCAGACAGGTACCACTTCAGAATAGGTATGAGGTCCTGGATCTAGAAACCCAAGTAGATGATTTAGGAGAAAATTGTCTGCCCATGAACCCCCCAGTTATGATTCATCTGTAAGATGGATCACTACCTCTAGCATCAAGAAGAAAAGAAGGGTAATCGTAGTAGGTGATTCCCTTCTGAAGGGAACTGAGGGCCCCATATGTTGACCAGACCCATCCTACAGGGAGGTCTGTTGCCTTCCTGGGGCCCGGGTACAAAATATCACTGAGAGACTTCCTGGGCTGATTCAGCCCTCTGATTATTACCCACTGCTGATACTCCAGGCTGGCAGTGATGGGATTGAAAAGAGGAGTGTCAAGGAAATTAGAAAGGACTTCAGGGTACTGGGTCGGGTAGTTGATAGGGCAGGAGCACAGGTAGTGTTCTGCTCAGTCCCTTTGGTGGTGGAGGAAAATGAAGAAAGAAACAGGAGAATCCGCATCATCAACAAGTGGCTTAAGGGTTGGTGTCATCGGCAAAATTTTGGATTCTTTGATCATGGGGAAACTTTTACAGCATCTGCTCTGCTAGAACCAGATGGGGTACATCTCTCTGTTAATGGCAAAAGTTTTTTAGCTCATGAGCTGGCAGACCTCATTGAGAGGGCTTTAAACTAGGTTTGAAGGGGGAAGGGGGAGCAGCTGAGCTATCTGGAAGCAGGCCCAAGGGTTGCAAAGCTAAGTCAAGGGCGAAGTCAGTAGCCCAGCTGAGGTGCGTGTATACCAATGCACAGCTTGGGCAACAAACAAGAAGATGTTGTAGTGCATGGTGCAACTGCAGAGCTATCACGGAAACATGGTGGGATGACTCACATAGCTGGAGTACTGCACTGGATGGATACAAGCTCCTCAGAAGAGACAGGAAAGGAAGAGGAGGAGGGGTGGCCCTTTATATTAAGAAGACTTTCGATGCCGTAGAAATTGAAACTAAGGAAAATGGAGTTGAATGTCTATAGACAAGAATTAAGGGGAAGGCCAACAAGGCTGACATCCTACTGGGAGTCTGTTATCGTCCACCCAACCAGGAAGAAGAGGTAGATGACTTATTCTATAAGCAGCTAGGTAATGTTTCAAGATCATCAGCCCTTGTTCTTGCGTGTGACTTCAACCTACCAGACATCTGCTGGGAACTTAACACAGCAGTAAAGAGGCAGTCCAGGAAATTCTTAGAATGTATGGAGGACAACTTTCTGTTGCAGCTGGTGGGTGAACCCACCAGGGGAGGGGCTATGTTAGATCTGCTGTTTGCCAATAGAGATGGGCTTGTGGGAGATGTGGTGGTTGGAGGTTGCTTGGGGCAGAGTGATCATGAAATAATAGAGTTCTCAATATTTGGTGAAGTCAGGAGGAGCACCAGTAAGACTCTTACATTGAACTTCCGGAGGACAGACTTTGGCCTGTTTAGGAGACTTATTCAGAGCGTCCCTTGGGAAACAGCCCTTAAGAACAAAGGAGTTCAGGAAAGGTGGGCATGCCTCAAAACAGAGATCTTGAGGGCACAGGAACAGACTGTCCCTGTGTGCCGAAAGATCAGTCAACGGGGGTAAACATCCAGCCTGGCTGGGCAAGGAGGTTTTGGAGGAATTTAGGAATAAAAAGAGGATGTATCAGCATTGGAAGGAGGGTCAGGTCTCTAAGGAAGTATTCAAGAAGGCTGCTGAAGCATGCAGAAAAAAAATTAAGAGGCCAAAGCTGATTTTGAACTTAGAATGGTGACTTCTGTAAAGGATAATAAAAAATGTTTTTACAAGTACATTATTTCTAGAAGGAAGGGTAAGACCAACCTTTGTTCTTTATTGGACAAGGGAGGGAACTTAGCATCTACAGATGAGGAGAAGGCAGAAGTGCTTAATGCCTACTTTGCCTCAGTTTTTAGTGGGAAGATGACTTGCCCTCAAGACACCTGCCCGCCTGGAATGGTTGATGGTGTTTTGGAGCAGAATGGTTCCCCCATTATCCAAGAGGAGGCAGTCAAAGAACTACTGAAATGCTTGGATACTCATAAATCTATGGGACCAGACGGAATCCACCCCAGCGTAATGAGAGAGCTGGCAAATGAGCTTGCAAAGCCACTCTCCATCATTTACCAGCAGTCCTGGCTCACTGGTGAGGTTCCGGATGACTGGAAGCTGGCCAATGTGATACCCATTCACAAAAAGGGTGCAAAGGAGGATCCTGGTAATTATAGACCAGTCAGTCTTACTTCAGTACCTGGCAAGATAATGGAACAGTTTATATTAAGTGCCATCACACAGAATTAACAGGATGGCCAGGGTATCAGACCCAGTCAGCATGGGTTTAGGAGGGGTAGGTCATGTTTAACCAACCTGGTCACCTTTTATGACCAGGTAACCCACCTAGTGGATGCAGGGAAGGCTGTAGATGTTTTTTATTTGGATTTCAGCAAGGCCTTTGACACTGTCTCCCACAGCACACTCCTAGACAAGCTGGCAGCCCATGGCTTGGACAGGAGCACTCTTTGCTGGGTTAGGAACTGGCTGTATGGCCAGGCCCAGAGAGTGGTGGTGAATGGTGCTGCATCCAGCTGGTGGCCAGTCACCAGTGGTGTCCCTCAGGGGTCTGTGCTGGGGCCAGTTCTGTTCAATATTTTTATTGATGCCATGGATGAGGGTTTAGAGTCTTTCATTAGCAAATTTGCAGATGACACTAAGCTGGGAGCGTGTGTTGATCTGTTAGAGGGATGGAGGGCTTTGCAGAGGGACTTGGAATGGTTGGATGGATGGGCAGAATCCAATGGGATGAAGTTCACTAAGTCCAAGTGCCGAGTCCTGCACTTTGGCCACAATAACCCCCTGCAGCGTTACAGGCTGGGGATGGTGTGGCTGGACAGTGCTCAGGAGGAAAGGGACCTGGGGCGTGCTGGTTGACAGTCGGCTGAACATGAGCCACCAGTGTGTCCTGAGAGCCAAGAAGGCCAAAGGCATCCTGGCTAGTATCAGGAATAGTGTGGCCAGCAGTAGCAGGGAGGTCATTCTTCCCCTGTACTCAGCACTGGTGAGGCCTCACCTTGAGTATTGGGTCCAGTTCTGGCCCCTCAGTTTAGGAGGGACGTTGAGATGCTTGAGTGTGTCCAAAGGAGAGCAACGAGGCTGGTGAGGGGCTTGGAACACAAGTCGTATGAAGAATGACTGAGGGAGCTGGGGTTGTTCAGCCTGGAGAAAAGGAGACTCAGGGGTGACCTTATCACTCTCTACAACTTCCTGAAGGGTGACTGTGGTGAGCTGGGGGTTGGTCTCTTTCTCTGGGCAACCACAGACAGAACAAGAGGACACAGTCTCAAGCTGTGCCAAGGGAGATACAGGCTGGAATTAAGGAGGAAGTTTTTCACAGAAAGAGTGGTCAAATACTGGAATCATCTACCCAGGGAGGTGGTGGAGTCACCATCCCTCGATGTGTTTAAAAAAAGACTGGATGTGGCACTTGGTACCATGATCTAGCTGAGGTGTTAGAACATGGGTTGGACTCGATGATCTTAAAGGTCTTTTCCAACCTAGAAATTCTGTGATTCTGTGAAATAGCAATACTGTGACATAAGAAACTGGTCTAATGAAAATATTGGAGAGGTGATGAGATATCCCTGGATGTATCCATTACTGAGAACTGTCTAATAATTCTTTCATGGACAAGAATTCAGGATATAAAACCTAATTTCTTATATAAATTATCTCCTATTATACACATTTTTCAGAGGATTACATTATAAAAAGGAAATTGAATGAAGGTGGCTGGATTTCAAAGAAATCTTTCCAAATAAACCATTTTTGCTATCATTGAACACAGTTCTCCATGTTCTGTGTACCTGGATTTGATTCTGAAACATGTTTCAGAGACTTGCATTTCAAATGCAAAGTGCCAGGCTGAGTTTAAACAGAACACATGTGAATTCTCAATAGACCTATAATTTAAGACAAATCAGAATAAATGAAAAAAAAAATCAAAACAAGCTTCATTTCAGTTTCCTTGTCTTTGTCTTCATTAGAAAAACACCTTTATAGAGTCACAAAAGCACAGCTTTCTATGCATTTGTCATGCCAAAAAGAAATTATCATTTGTTCCAGTAATGGATATGAAGGTGCCTTAGTAAATCTTATTTAATGCACTAATGCATTCTCATATTGGAGAGCTCTATGAGCACAACTAACTCTGTTGCACAAAATTCCAGTGATAGATATGCTCCAAGCATGAAGAATACATGCATGTTTGGAAAATGAAATAAATTTTGAATGCAATGAATTTATTTTTAATCAAATAAAAAAAATCAAAAAACCGAAACATCAAATAACCCTCTTATATGACTCTATAGATAAGAGTAATCAGCTATAGAATATATGTAAATGGTATGTTGCACAAGAATTTCAGTCCAAAGAAATCGATAAAAAGACCCAAAAGCAAAAAATCCTCAAGAAAGCAAAGCCATTGAAATTGACTATATGGGTCCCAATTCTCACTTTTCAAAATTTGCACAAAATAACATTTTTGGTTTCTAGGAGATCAATTTAGGCTTCAAAGAAGGTTCAAACTTCTATTGTACTAAATGGAGGTTTTAGTCTGAAATCTGATAAATGTGATTTCTAAAATGGTCTCTATGTTGGAGTAGCAACCAGCTGGAACTCAGACTTTGACTCCTGGACTGTGGTTTTTTTCGTACAATGGCACACAAGTTTTTGATAAGGGAAAACCAAACTCACCAAACAAACAAATAAAAAAAAGTTTTCCTTAAAATGAGCTTGTCTGTTTCAAGATATTTCTGAAAAAATGGAACCCCAGTGCATGTGAGTCAACGTGATGCATGCAGTGGGCAGCATAAATTTTTTCTTTAATAGAAATTAAATGTAATCTGATTACGTTTTCTTTCCCCTAAGAATTGTAACATGCAATGAGACCTAAAATGGGTCTCAGAAAAACTGAGCAGACCTAAAATAAATCTTAGTGATTTATGTCTTGTTGCCAATTCATAGCAAAGTCCTTTTTTGTGGTGACAGGCTACATCTTTTAAGTGAATGAGATGGTCAAGTCCTTTAATGTTTGCCTAAAGTATTTAGGATTTCTATCAATAAGAATTTAAGCAGGCCTGTTGTACATGTTTATGCAGGAAATTAGCTTGATCAGTCCAGTTGTATTTTATGGATTTTAGAAAGCAGCCAATTAATTACTTACAGGTCAGTCTCCCTCTGAGACTGGCATGTCTCTGCTTAAACAGCTGCTAAGGCTTCCTTTACTCATCCTGATGGCTGATGGTGTGACAACTGTTGCACTTACATCCTTTTCATTTTGATGCATTGTTTTGCATAAAAAGCAGACCTCTCACCATCATAGTACCACCAAAAAGTCTCCCAGATGTCTAATTCAGGCATATTTTAATTGTTCTGCTGCAGTATGTCATCATCTGAGAAGGGCAGTACTTACACAACTCAGTCTCAAAAAGCCTCCTGTACACTGAACTGCAGATTTGATGTATACTGGTTATGGTTTTGTAGACACTGATGCACTCTCCAAAGAATCTAGTGAGTGAACTTAAAATAATTTACAATACATATCTTTACCTCACTATAAGAAGAGTTCATTGGTCAGAATCTCCCTCCCTCTTTGGGAGGTAAAATGAAAAATTTCTACATAATCATTGATTTTCAACCTTCATTGTAATTAATTCCCCCACAAATGTCAGCTTGACTATATAACTTTTTCCCCTGTACCAAGTACATTTTTATGTACCAATTTTAGCCTTAATGGAACTCTCTTTGAGAAATTTGGGGGGACAGGAGAGAAGAAAAATAACAACAAAATATATACATACTCCAAAGAAACATGAACATATATTCATTTAAATCCAACATAGAGCAAAGCTTATTTTACTCTCACAGTGTCTTTTCTACTGTGAAATAATTAATGTGGCAGTTTCCTTCTCAGTGGTGAAAACAATATTGGTTCTTTCATAAATAGTTCTCATACGTAAAAAGGAACTAATTCCTTAGACAAAGATTTTGTTTGTACTTGCACAGATTTTTTAAAATACTTCCCCACCATAACTACTCCACAGGTCTTATTGCTCACTGCCCTGCCCTTCCCCACCCTACAGATTACTGGGCTATTTTTAGAATCATGGTCTTGACATATTTTTAGAAAAAATTTCTTATAAACAAATTGGTTTTTAGGCAAGCAGCTGTAAGCAGTTTGGCAGCAACTTCTCTTTAGAAGCATGTTCATGCTGGCTGTTGTCTGTGGGGCACAAAGATGATGAGAACAGGACAAAGGTCTTCCTGGTGGATATACCACCTTTCAAGGGCTTTTTTCAAAGCCCAGGGTGTGGATCCCAAAGCAGTGCCAGAGACTATGGTCTCTTACAAACTCCAGCACACAGCATTCTCAGACCCCAGCATCCAAAGGTCCAGACAAGTGATAGGCTTAGCAGTGTGCTCACTTTCACATTTCCCAAAGTACATCTCCTCTGGGCTCCAACTTCCAGCCAAACAGCTTTCACCTTTCTGAATCAAACACAACACTAACATCCATCAACAGTGTAGAAAGCAAAACTGAATAAAAGTTCTGTGTAAGTTGTGGTTTTTTTTCTCTTCAGCACCCATCTTCTGTGTCCTGGAGGCAGCTGCTTTATTTAGCACTAAGCTAATAGCTACAACATTACAGGTAAATCTATTCTTTCATGTCTATTTTCTCTTTCTTTCTTTTCTTTCTGGCACCTCCCTTTTCCCTGTCTTGTTCCTCTGGACAATTTCTAGTATAATTTGGAATGCCTGCACAAAATGCATAAATGAAAGCAACTAATATTAAGCAACCTTATCTGAAGACATCCAACCATTCCCTTTGAAACAAAAAAGAAATTTTCCTTCTTTTTCATCTCTGGAGTACCTTCTTATCGGTATTATTAAAGAAAAAAAAGAAACAGAAAACCAAAACAACCCCAATAGGCCCTAAGCTTTTAATGCTACATTTATTATGATAGTCTATTTTAAATATTTAAGAGCAAATATACTGTATTTACCATAAATTCAATGAAGTTACATGTGTGATCATTTTCATTTTATTAGCTTTCATTATTCTGAAACCTTTCATGCAGTACATTTTATACAATAAGGCCACAGCAAGTTATATTCTTGATGCATTTAATAGCTTAGATTATTACTATTTCAAAGCAACTTCCCCCCTCCCCCATTTAGTTACAGTTAATGCAGCATGCTTTGTGTGGGAGATCTTCTTTTTTCACCTGAGTGCTAATGTATCTGATAAATCAAATGTCATTAAAGCTGCTAATCATATTCCAGCCCACATGGTATTTCTTAACCAAATCTATTCATTTCCAGATAATATCAGAGATTATGTCCCCAAAAGAAATATAAATGTAAAAAATTTAAACCAGACATTTTTTATAGGTAGATGTAAACATATCTTAGTGTTCTTGAATGCTTTGCAATTGAGTTCTTTGGGCAATAAAGGACTAAAATAAGTACATGACATTGAATAATTTATTAATTTTTTACTTACATGTAAATGCATCTAACTGGATCATATGTAATCACAAACAAAAAGAATTCTACTGATGCTTTCCCCATTCCACATTCTTGCTTAAAAATATCTGCATATGCAGATTTTTAAAACTAGGTAATATTCATTTGAAAATGTCTCTTGTTGCTCACATACTTTTCAGCAGAAGGAAATCTACAATGCAGTGGTATCTTGGAGTTAACTTCTAAATCAGGTACAGTGCATTGAGATTGAAATGGAAAATACAGTACTCCATGTAATTAACCTTTTTTGGGTGGTTCATTTCAACACGAAACACAGTGGACAACAGAATTTATACCAATGACCAATGAAGATTTCTTTATTCTTCCTTTTTGCTTTACTAATATTTACTCCTACTCATTTAGTCAGCAAAAATTTCTAGGGGTAAGAATGGAGCATATATTTTTGGCTGTAACTTATGCCACAAAATATTTGACATTCCATTACTAACACATACATATAAGTCATTAAATTTAGAAATGCATCTTTTGAAGAAAAAAAATATGAAATAATTTTTCAGCTGGTACTGAATTTCAATTTTCTTTTTCTCAGTCCATATGTTACCTTTTACTATGATTCAGGGGAAGAGTATTAATACAATGTATTTAAGCTGTGGTATATGCTGTATAGCATTTGATTAACAGCAATTAGAAATATTTACTGTAGATTATAGTCAGTATAAGGCTTTCAGTATAATAAACAAAAAGAACTACATTGTTTCTGAAAGTATTTTAGTTAGGTATGTACTATTGAAAAATATTAAAAAAACATATTGCAAGTTGGAACACTACATTTCCCTTGTATTGCACATCACAGATTATATACCAGTGCATTATCTAAACTTAGAATTTGTTATGCTGGGAGTACCTCACTTAAAAGTAAAAAATAATTCTAGAATAAGAAAATAATCACCTGACTGATCAATGTGTGATTTTACTCTTTTTATCTCATCAGGCTTGCTTTGGGGCTATGCAGCAAGGTCACTTTCTGAATGACTGTATCCTCACCTAACTTATAAGTTCTTTGGAAAATATTGTTAATTAATGCATTTGGAATTACTTTAAGATTATTTTATGTTGTGCAACATCCAGCCAGATCTTCATTGTCTATAGCAAAGCACAGATGTTTATTTAAATCCTGTGTTCCACTATGGTGTCAGATGCACTGAGGACAATTTTGACAGTTCCTAAAACTGGTATAAAAATTTTCATTCAAAAACATGTCTTCCAGAATTTTCAGATTCAAAAAGTATTTCATGACTTCTTCCAGAATTTTCAGATTCAAAAAGTATTTCATGACTATCTGACACTTCCAGGTAGAGATCTTGCTTGTGGCTAATTTCTTAGGTAGTTAAACGTTCCTAATTAATTATCCCCAAAATAATGTGTACATAGAATGAAAATGAATCATTTAACTTTGTTACTATTTCTGTGCTCTCTGGAAGCCCAAACCCATGAAGGCAGAAGTAGAAAAGAAAGGTTCCATCCACCCACTCAAGTTGCAGATGACACTGAGCATACAATGACCATAAGAATAACTTTGGTACTTGCATCATTTGCTGAGATTTCTGAGGCTGACAATTTTTTTCCATATGTAATCTTCTTTGGCATTTTGATTTAAGTCTGTGAACCCACATACACATTCTTTCCCTCAAACCAATTTCTGAATGTAAAAATAATGGAATTCACAGCAGCAGCAACAAAAAAATACTTCAAGCTGATCCTTTTGTTAAACATAAACCATTAGATATTTTTATGAAGCAGTCTTAAGAAAGAGAGAAGAAAAAGGAATGTTATGCAAAAAGATGCAACTTGATGATCATACAATCCTCAAGGGAAGGTCACTCAGTTTGAGGATGGTTCCTGATCACAAAAAGTGATGACAAAAATAATGAGAAATTATATGGGTGGGAAAAGAGAACAGGTGATCCTGAGTAGAGTAGTGAATAGATACACAGCCAGACTTCAGGGAGGTTGAAAAGACTTTTCTTGGACACCCAGAGGTACCTGCATAGAATTTCCTGCAACCACAAAAATCAGTGAAGGTTGCTGTATGAAAAGCAAGACTGAAGGAAAAGAGCAGTACTAGAAATGCACAAGTTCAGAAGGACTTATGAGTTACTTGTTACATCTACATCTATTTTAGTAATTCCCCACATGTGTAGTTCTAACTGAAGTTAGCTTTAGTGCCTCAGAAGGTAACAGAAGTAAAACTATTTACACCAGCACTTGTATACATTTCACTTGGGATGTCACTCAAAATTCTGCTTGAAAATGTAAACAATGCATATAGCACGGTGAATAAAAACAAGAGATTATCTTAGGGCTCAATCATCATGTGGCAACACACACTGTTATGAATGATTTGTTCTCTTTTTTCCATTTTTCCTCTCAACACACATGATCCATTACTCTGACATTTTTATTTTATATTAATTTCCTCTTCTCATTATTCCTCATAGCTACCACAGCTCTATTATATCTTCTATAACAAGAAGACTGATGCTAAGTAAAAGTTGGATCCAATTAATCACAAACTATACACCACAAATTATTTTGTACTCACTCCGAGATGGGGAAGATAACGTGCTTCAGGTAGTGTTTGGCAAGACTTTGGCATTATAAAATCCTCTATTTACAGCAGGCTCCCTATTGCTGTCAACAGGAAATTACTGTTGGTAGAGTAATTTTGTTTTAGAAATGTCACCCATAACTATGCACTTTCTACTGGGAGCTGTCCTGGTGTGACTTTATGATGCTGATCTGTATCCCCATTCGTCTGTTTAGCCTAGAATTAAGTTTTGCAACTTTAGAACTAGATCTGAGAGTGAAGGAGAGGGAGAAGAGAGAAGTGGAATGTCTGAGGTGGATGTAGTTAAAAACATAAGAGCTTCATCTCTCTCTCCATGCATGTTGTCTGCAGCACAGACAGCACAAGAGAGCTCGCCTTTGCTTTTAGTAATTTTTTTAATCTAGCTGAGGCAGAGAAGTTCCCCCGGTTGTGAATTTTCTTTTTCTTGGAACTGATTGGCCCTGCTCTGGACTTAAAACCCAGAAAAACAGCAGCAGCAGCTCACACCTGTGGGTGCACCTGGATGTGGCATTTTCCAGCACCAAGAGGACTGATAAGAGACTGAGTGAGCTGAGCTATACCCCATGAAAAGTACTTTCTGAATTTGCCATGTCTTCAGAATAGCTAGAGGTACCACTGTTTAATATTACTCTTTTTTAAAATTCTTGTGAATACTTTGCCTGTTAAACAGTTTTTTCCACTTTTCTCCAAGGAAATATTTTCCTGAACCGGCTGGGGGAGGGGCCGCTTGAATCTGCTTTCTGGAGGGACCCCTTTGGAAGTTTCCTCCCAAATCTGCCCTAAACCAGGACAGGAGCAAAAGCAAATAAAGGTTCACCACAAGTTTTGTTGAATTATTCAACAGTTGCTACAAAGCATGTCAGTTAAACTCAGTGCTCCTTAGTAGCTCTGACCACTTCTGGTTTATTATTATACTGCTTCATCCTTGCAATTTATGCATAAGAAGAAAAAGAATAATAGTAATGAAAGAAAATAATGGCAATTAAGTACTCATTCTTCATTTTCTTTAGCTCCTCTCAACACTAAACCCGGCTAGGCATATACCTGTATCTGTATGACAAACCTTATATTTGTCAAAGCTCTGAAATTATGCCAGGGCATGCATCCACATCTGTATTATACTAAGATACTAAAGGCAGCTGTGAAATGCAAGTTTTTGAAATGCATTTCAAAATAAGATGTTCAGCTGTCATGGAAATTCAAGACTTGGACACGGAAATATTTAGGTTGATGATTAAATTAACATATACAAGGAGCTCTAGGAACATCAAGAAATTATATAAACTGAACATATTTATTACTATATAATAAATATAAAAAAGCTGATTCAAGTATAAAGCTGATTCAACTTTTTTCCACCTGATTGCAAAAAAAATATTATATAGTACATATATATTGTTTCTAGGGGATTGCATATTCCCATGAAGCAGAGATAAAGTGGGAGAAAACCAAGGAGATAGAATGTTCCTGCCCAGTAGTCACTTTATCATATTGCAATTCCACAATATTACCTATACAACAGACCTTTCAGCTAGCCATGGTAAAATCAATATCATATATTCCGTTTATTTTTGTGAAGTGAGCTACCATTTATCAGAGACTGGAAGATCAGCTGCTAGAACAGTAAGCATACCTTAAAGGCTTGTGTTTGTAGGCTGGAATTAGCCAAGGTTTTGAGATACTACTTGTTTCTCACAAGGAATTTACACTTTCATTTCTTCCTCCACTAACAATTAAAATTGGTGTATGGGGAAGGGAAAGGGAGTAGGGAATAGTTGTGGCATTCTGTGGCTGGCATCTCACACACCACACTTGATTTTTCATGTAGGCAGGAAAGTTTTAATCCTGTCTGGTGGTCTGCAAGAAAAAACTGACCAGAGCTCTGGAGATTTCAGCCAAGAGGAAGGAACATCAGTCTTGGGGGAGTACTATTACACTGAATGATGTCTTATACTGTGAAAAACCTGAGAAGGGTAGCCACAAAAGCCCACTTTGAGGGTGCTAAACTATTTAGGCTATAATGTACCACTAAAAATAATTTGTTTGTGCTACTAAAACTCTGGGGAAATCTGGCTCAGCAATAAAGCCCAGCTGTTGCTATTCAATATATTTTGATTTTGGACTTCATGCAGTTCAGATAATGTTGAAGAAATGCAGCTGGGAGCTGCTCTGATTAGCAATAATTTGTACCTGGGGTGATGTAAAAGTGAGTTGAGCTGCTACAATTTTTTCTTTCTATTTATAATATCATTTGTATAATTTTATAAGCAAAAAGTTATTAACATTACTCCCAAACAGGGAAAGTTGGTATGAGAGTTTCTTCCCTGTTCTCCAGCTGGCTGTACAAGATAGCTACACATAGAACTTGATCTGACACAAAGTATTCTACCTCTACATAAACTCCACAGTGAGTCATTTGAAAAGTCACAATGGAATAAACATATGGAGTTTTACATATTTATTTCTAATATCTTGCCTTTCTGATTTCCCATGTTTTGCTGACACCAACAACTGAGACTAAAATCTTTGTCTAGTAGCATGACGACATAATGTGGTACTCTACAAGCCAGTATTTTACGTTAATTTCAGTGTTAATATTTCTAAGTATTGCAGACTTTGCCAGCTGCCAGCAGGAAGAGCAAGGCCATAGGAGATATAAAAGAGAGATAATTAATTAAGAAGACTTTGAGTGAGTAATTGGTGAGTAAGAAATAAAGGAGTTGTTCTTCCAATTCTCCCTCTAGAAACTTCTACAGGATAGATCTTAGCAAAACTAGAACAGTTATTAAATAACAGTGCCACTTAGGCATTGGACAGATTAATCAACGGACAGATTCAACAAGTTTTGTCCTAATTAAAAAAGATTATGCTTCCTTCTACCAACAACAATATTCTCAGACCAGAACTAAAAATTTTATTATTCTGCTATGGATTTTCACAGAAGAATTACAAGAGCCTTGTGTAGTCTTGGATTATAAGAGCCTTGTGTAGTCTTGGAATTGTATAAATTATATGAAGTCACAGAAGTTTAATTAACTGCCATTTCTTTAATCAGAATTCATCATCAATATCTGTATCAGACTGACAAAAAACCAGAGATACTTCTGGTGAATCTAGACTGTGGACTTGCAAAGAGAAAAGCAAACCAGACACAAACACATAATACATAAAATATCCTCATCATTCTGCACTAATTTTCACTAATCAATCAATCTGTCCAGACTTCACCCCCAAGGGTCACAGAAGAGAGAGTGAAAAACAGCCAGCTTACCTAAAGGAAGCAAATAGATTCTGCCCACCACAGGGAAAAGCCTCTGTAATCAGAAAGACTGAGTGATGGGGTGAACTGAGCATGAAGGACATTGTTATTCTGTGTGGCATTTGTTTTGTAACAGGTAAGCAGTACATTAAAATTGTTTATCTATAGAATTACGCATGTCATTGTTTAAGAACTGATGTCCACATGATGTCCAATTCAGGGGAGTTAAACCCTTACAAAAGTAGAGTATTTCTAGTATAAGACCACTCAGCAGAGGATAAAGAATAAACCTCTGAAAGGGGTTTTGTATTTTAGATATTTAGTGACACAAAATAAGTTTATCAAAACTAATTTGAGTTTTTAAGAACCATTGGGATTTTTTTTTGGACTTTTTTGTTTGTTTGCTTTTATTTTGTTTTACTTTTGCTTTTTTGCCCAGTAATATGCTCTCTTTTTAAAATTTAGTTCTATAAATTAGTCATTTTGAGAGAAAATAAAGAAAGTAAAACTTGCTTTTCTTTTACATTTAAATAAAATATAAAGAATTACTTAAAGAATAATATGTTAAATTTACTAGCCCACATTTTACTTTTTTGGATATTTATAAAGAAAAGGAAAGAAAAGAAAAGGAAAGAAAAGGAAAGAAAAGAAAAGAAAAGAAAAGAAAAGAAAAGAAAAGAAAAGAAAAGAAAAGAAAAGAAAAGAAAAGAAAGAAAAGAAAAAGCATTATTGAAATAGTTTTCAGTCATGTGAGATGATTAATTTTATTTTGATTCTGTGGCCTCGATTTTGCCTGATAGCAAATTCTTTCCAGACCCATCCTCAAATCCTTTACCCACTTCAGTTTCTTTTCTCTGTAAAGACAGCCAGCCTGCCAGCTATTACATCAATGGCCTATTAATGTGATTTTTTTTTTTAAAAACTCTTTTCTTCAAGGGTGCATTTGTTGTCCCAAAACTTTGAAATTAATCTGGGTAAACTGGCTAAAGTTTAAAGTACAACATGGCTCAAGATGAAGTTTCTGCATCACCTGCTGCTACGGCTTCTGTCACCTCTATTAGTATGTGCTCTGCCAACTTTTTCAGGTGTATGGTGTGGTAATCTATTTTTTATGTTTTCCCAACAGACATAATACAGCCTATACAGAACAGCACACTAATGTAAGAGAAATCACAGGCAAAAATAAAAAGCTGTGTCCTTTCTGTGCCCTGAGATACAGGTACAGAATAAATACATATATTGAGTTATGACCCTCAATAATATCTCGAAACAGACCTTGCCACTTTTCTGTTGGCACATTTCCTCTGCATGAATTGACACGTAACAACTTGTTTGATCCCTGCTGCTCCCTACCTTAATGTAGGAGTCTGACATGCTTTCCAACTACAAGGAATTAGTTTAAAATAATGGTATCAATACCTAATATTATGTTCAAGTAACATGTTGATGAAGATGTAGTAGTTTAATCTGGGCTTTTTAAGTTATCTGTGTGCAGAGTTTCCATTTTCACCACATCTTTCTGTAGACTGTCATTTGGGTTGTTTTTTTCTGGTTGGTTGGTTTGTTTTGTTGTTGTGTTAATTAAAAGCTGCCAAAAAATACAGGGCGGTAAAACACATCGATGTATCTGTAATATTTTTCCTTTTCAAAATATCTCCTCTGTAGTCTAGAATTTCTACCTCACCAGAATAATCACATCCCTGAAACTTTAAACTTGGCAAGTTTTTATCCTGGTCTAATACTTATTCATCCTGAGTATGACCTACTTTTTTGCACATATATTAATAACTTTTGAACTAAGATGTAAAAAGCAGTATATAAGAGATGAAAATGACAGACAGCAAAAGAGTAACATAGCATTTCTCAGATACTTAGGGAAAAATTCAAAAACAGAGCCCAGCTGGAGATAAACCTAGCAAGGAATATTAGAGATAAGAAAAAAAAGGCTCTTGCAGTTAAACTAATTGCAAAAGGAAGTTCAGGGAAAAGGTGGTTTGCTGATGGGTAGGGGAACTAACAAATGAGAGATGGCATGGGGCAGGCTAAAGAACTCAATGCCTTTATATCTTGATCTTCATAGGCATTGCCTGCTTTCACACCTCTGTGTGTAACAGCTTAGTCTGAGGAGTGAGACAGCTATCATCTGGGAGTAACACCTTAGAAGTACCTAGAGAAACTGGATATATTTAAATTCACCAGCTTGAACAGCAGGAACATTTCATCAACTATTTCAGCGTGAAAGTGCTGAAAGTGTTGGTGGATTGTGATTGTAATGTGCCTGTATGTCTTCAGTGAAAAAGAATGACAGCTGGAGGAGGGATCCATGACTGGGAAAAAAACTTCATGTTATTCCCTTCATTAAGACATGCCAGAAGGAGTGCCTCAATAACTGTGGGTTGCACAAGCTCTTCTTTCTCCTTGGAGGAGAGCATGTCACTTTGGAATATATATCCAGGCATGTGCAGGCAAGTGAGTAATCAGGAATACTCAACATAGATTTAACAATGGCAAATTATGTTGGATGAACTGATTGTTTTTTCACCAAGACTGGCCATGTGGATAAAGCAGAGGGCTGAAAGGTCTATAGTTTGACCTCTCCTGGTCTTCTGACACTATGTCCCACAATATTCTCTTTTGTCAGATAAGAAAATATGGCCTTGAAATAATCAACCTGTTGGAGTGAGTCCAAAGGAGTTTAAAAAAATTAACTTTCTTAAAGACTCTGTGTCTTAAGATGTTAGTATAAAACATCCAGTATTCTTTTATAGAAAAATATTTTTCCTGAAAACTTAAAATAAAAATTGAAATCTGATATGTGCTTTCATTTTAATCAGTGTTACTTTGCCAACGCGATCATTACATTAGCATTCTTTTTACTTGCAAATTCTAAGGTCATTAATGGCAAAGTATAAGGTCATATTGTATGTCTGGTGGCATAAAGTCACACATTAATCCTCTTAATTAATTTACATACCAATCGAATAAAGGCTTTTGTAGCCTCAGTCTAAATGTTACTGTACAAGTAGTCTTTAAGCTGTGAAATTATACTGCTTCTATTGAAAAGGAACCTAACTAAAACTGTCAGCAGTACAAGATTATGTGACTTTAATTAGATTGTAATTTGAAAATAAATTTAATTGCCATTAATTTTTATAAAGGTGTAGTTTCTTTTACAAAGTTCCAAAATGTCATCTTCATTAAAGTTCATCTTACAAGGTGAAAGAAATTTTCATTACTAAGAAAGAATTCATTACAGATTTGATTAAAAATCTGAAGGATTCAGATTATATTTTCAGTCCATTTTAAATTCCTTATCTTTATACTGCATTATTTTTTTAAGAATAGTAATGCTGATAGAAAGATTCTCATTGGGTGCTGATTTGTGCATGTTGCTTATTTCATGCAAAGGGGAAGGAAAAAAAGATGCACACTCTTAAAGAAGAGAAGTAGTGAAACAAGCCACAGGCACCATTAGCTCAGGGAATGGCAACATCTAAAAGAAGATGTGAACTAAGTGCTCCGAAAAATGCTCTGGTGCTAGACATTTCATCTGTTTTTCCTTTGCTTCCCATTGTGTTTGGAGAAATAGCATTTTGTGCTATATCTTATATATATATAAGATATATATATATAAGATATATATATATATCTTATATCTTATATCTTTGTAAACAGGATTGCAATAAAGAAATACCATGTTTACTTTTGCCTCCTAGTGGAAAAAAAACATAACTCCCCAAATGTGGCAAAATGCTGAAGACAGAATGGAACATTGCATTCCGATCAGTTTGATTTGCCTGCTAAGTGAAGGGAAGAAGCAGTGTGGTATCTGAGACAGAGACAGATTGTATGTTTAAACTGCTCATACTGCATAAAGGTGTCTCTGCAAGCAGAATGTACAACTCTTGCTGAAGGGACGAGGGATCATGCAACACAAGGAGGAAACAATCACCACCCACAGGGTTGAGAGTTGCCCTTCGAAAACTTCTGAAATTATCATTAGTGCTCTGTACAAAAGAAGTCAGAAAATAACTGTAAGTAGATTGTTATGCATGATCACAAATTACCAGTTTCAGAGAGCAAAATTCCAATTTCTATGGCATTCGTATGTGGTAGCTTTCTGTAGAAAATAATTGAGAGAAAAGAGAAAAAAGTTGAAGGAATATGCAAAAACTGTCACTGTGTTATATATAAATGTAACTGAACATGAGCTAGCAGTGTATGCAGAAGTTAGTGGGATCACTGACCCCATCAGAATAGTGTGGCCAGCAGGACTAGGAAAATTATTTTCTCCCTGTACTCAGCATTAGTGAGGCAACACCTCAAATCCTGTGTTCAGTTTTGGGCCCCTCACTTCAAGAAAGACACTGATTTGATGGAGAGAGTCCAGCAAAGGGCAGCAATGCTGGTGAAGCATCTGGAGCACAAGTCTTATACAGAGTTAATGAAAGAAGACCTTATCCCTCTCTACAACTACCTGAAAGAAGGTTGTAGCCAGGTGGAGTTTGTCTCTTTTCAGAATTATCAGACAAGAGGAAATGGCCTCAAATTGTTCGAGGGGAGGTTTAAATTGGATATGAGGAAAAAATTCTTCACCAAAAGAATTCTCAAGCACTGGAACAGGCTCACCAGGGAAGCCGAGGAATCAGCATCCCTGGAGGTAGATGAGGCACTTAGCAGCATGCTTGAGTGCTGCAATAGAGCGACAAAGACACTGTATGACAGGTAAGACACTTTCAAAGTGGCAAAAAGCCTCTGCTTCAATGTTACAGCCTATTTTTATACAGTTTCAAAATTATCATGTTTAATTCTACTTGGTTAGTAATGTTTTTGCCACTCAATGCATTGGTTAGAAGGTGCTTGTGTGTACGTGCTAAGGCTCTCTCTTTACCCAGATGTTTACATTTTTTCCTTGTGGATTCTCATGGATACAATCATCTTCACAGATGTGAACTGTTTTGTTTTTTTTTTAGAAGAATAGATTTTTGTATGAACTGATTCTCATTTTTATAATTCTTTTCTCATGGGAATTTAACAGGTTAGCTTAGCCAAAATTGCAAGAGCTGAATTATGTTTTACAAGGCCTTTCTATTCTAAGGTTTTACCTATATGCAACTGTTGAGTGATGAGCTAGGCAATGTTAGGTTTACTATTAGACTCCATTATCTTAAATAACTTTTCCAATCTAATTGATTCTACATAAAGCTCTGATTCTATCTTAAATGATAATGGCAATGTTTTGGTGTTTAATGCTTTTACCAGTATAGTTATGCCATGTCTGCCAAGGGCACCACAGACCAAGGAGTTTTGGTGTATTAATTCCCCAGAGTTTTGGGGACTGTTTGTTAAACAAATACCAGGACATAGTTGTTAATAACATAACATTTTTGTAAACCTCAAAAAACAACTTAAAATTGATTGACAGTGGAATTAAGTATTTTACATTCGCCTATTACTCATTTTCAGAACATATCACTGAGTAAGACCTTAATACTCTCTTAAATGAGATCAAAGACAAAATTACTGTGAAGTAAATAGATGTTTGGTGTACTTGGGAGCCTACAGAGCGAACTGAACTGGGAGATTGCCTATTATGTTTTCATTTGAAGCCAAAAGATATGACAGATCTATCGGCAATGCATGCTCCTCTTCTAGGCCTTCCGTGTAGCAGTCACTCCACCTCCCAAGTACAATTTGAAATGAAGCATCAAAAAAAAAAAAAAAAGAAGAAACCATCAGTTTGTAAGTAGTCACTAAAAATAACAAACTCCTGGGAAGTAACAGTATTTCTCCTTTGAAAAAAAATGACAGTAGGAGTCTGACAATCTGTTCTGCATATCTTCACTGACAGAGGAATCATCATCAAACCACTTGATTCTGGTTGCTACTTAGTCATAGGCACCATTATTAAAATTGATTCAATTCATCATGTGCCTTATGGGCAATTAATTCTACATTTTAAACTGGTAGAATGCTTTCAAATCATTGAAAAAACAACAGTAAAAGAAAACCAAGCATAATTTAAACTTTTACCTTACCATGAACATCTGTCAGCTTCAGAAACAGCAATGATAAGCATATTAATTTATATATAGGCGATTGATAAATGTATTGCCAAAACACTCCAGAAAAAAATTGAGATATATTACATGTCTCTGTTTTTTTTCCAAACATTTAAATACCTAAGCCATTCCATATTTACTGTAGAAAGCTGTCAACTAAGTCCAAAAATGCCTTCTACTCCCTATGACAGTAACTATGACAGCACACTCGTTCAACAGCATAAGCAGTATGGTGTAGCATTGTAACATAGACTTGAATGGGCAGAGGGATGACCTGTGCCATACCCCATGCAAGAGATGGAAACGCTAGCCATTTTTGACTTCAAAATTACATCTGTTTACTAGATTGTATCATTTTATTCCTAAGGTGGATGAATGTAATTATCTCCTTGCAATTAACATCCAATTTTATTAGCAACTTAGAATATTTTGCTCACATGATTTTTTAGTGCATTATGCCAGTCTCCAATATATTCTGTTTGTTCAGTGTCTCTGAGAGAGTAGGGTTTGTTTTCCCATCAACTTCCAATGGTCCAGCTTTTCCTTCACTATTAGAGAGCATTACTAACCATAAGGATTCTAGTAGTTTCCCTAATGTTCTGCAGTATCTAACTTTAAACAAGGTTTTCTCAGAAATTACTTGCTACAAAACACATTATGATGATACAATTCTGAGGCCTTTACAGGTACTGCATAAAACTCAATGGAATTTGCAAAAGTATGGACTAAGAAAGTACTATGACTTAGAAAAACAATGTAAAATAATAAGTGTAGTATAAATTCTCCAAAATGAGAGAGTCATTATTTGCATTCTGAAAAAATGAACATAATCCCTAGGCAACTTTAAACTTTAGGAATTCCCTATTGCCTAAAAATTTTTCTGATGGGACAACACAGAAGATTACTAATATGAAATGAACATATAGTACTTTTTTCAAATAAATAACCCACAGTATTTAAATATTTAATATTAATACTTCAGAATCAAATAAAAAACTTATATGTAGCCTCTGCTGTGTCTGTCAACACTACAGACTGGTAATGAGGAAATCTCACTGTATTATAATAACTTCCAATATTTTGTGGAGCTCAAAGGTCAATAGTCATGTCATTCTTAAAACGTTGGTATTTATGATTTTTCCATTACTTCAGTGGATGATCACTGAAAAATGAACAGTACCAGAGGATGCTATGTTGTCCCACTTAACAAGTTCAGGAAGGAGACATGACCTTTATAATTTAGAATTCAAACACACTTGAGAAGAGCTATTACTATAAAATTGTGTTCTCATCTAACTAAGTCAAAAACAATTCTACTGATTGTAAAACATCATCTCTGCATTTTAAATAATATATGTAAGTTTAAAATAAATTAAAGTATTAGCCATCTGACTCAATATACCAATGAGCAACCAGAGACAAAATCAGAATAAGACTAAATAAGATTATTTATCTTAGGGTTGTAGATGACAGGTCTCTGTCTATAGACACACAATCTGTACAGCTCTTTTTTTCAAAGTAGTGAATTTGTTTTTATAACAGGAAAAAAATCTCTCATACCTGTTTTGAGAGTTCTAAGTCCCTGCTGGAAATACATCTCTACTTCACTGAAAGGCTTTCTTTGTTCTACATTCTTTTACTGTACCATATCTTGAAGTCTCATACTGCAGAGTGAATTTTGAACACTTACATCTCTCTCTGCATTTTTTAAAGGGTAATGTTCACTCAATAGCACAACACCAGAAGTACATAATTATAAAGGGTGAAAGAAGCTGCATTCAAATTACCCATGAGTTTAAATGCTTGGCTCTGTATAATTACTTTCAAATTATTTCTGTCAAACACACGTTATAGTTGAGTTAGTAATTTATATTTTAAAAAGAAAATTAAGAAAATCAAGGAAGAACTTATTCAGAATTTTTAATAAGCACAGCTTATTCTTTAACAAAAGGTATCAGGTTTTTAAGCAACTTATTACTTAGCCAGTTATGTTCAGTGGATAGTCAAAGAAACACAATATAACACATTAGAGACTACAACTCCGGCTTTTAGTATGGAAAATATAATAATCTATCATAGATATATTATAAAATAGAAGCACGTTTCTGTATTTGCATATTTTAAATCAATTTTCCCTCTTTCTGAATTGGTACCTTTTCTCTCACACCCTTCAGTGAGTGGGTTCATTTGGAACCACAATATTGTGATATATACCACATTGTCTTCCAGGTAGTTGATGTGTTCATGTTTTGGACAGGAGGCAAGAGAAAATAAAATAAACCTTCCATCTTATTCACTGAATTTGTATTTATGATCACCAAGACTATCTATTCTGTGAATTTCAAATCTATTTGCAAGGAAAGAGGCAACTGCACATTTGCAAAGACAAACAGCAGGGCATCTTCAAGTGCTCAGCTGGATTCTCTTTTTCTGATATATCAACCTTAAAAAAAAATCTGTATACATAGAAACCAAAATAAAACCATTTAGAATTTAGAACAAAGCACATTATTTCTTTCTATTTGTAAACCACATTTTACAGAAAAATTAAGACCTTCTGAACTGTTGAAGTGTTCAAAGATTTATTGGTCTATTTCTCATCTTGTTGTTGTAGTTAAAATTCTATATTTACAATCAAAGACTTCTTGAGACTTAGGACATACCCGTCACTACTAAGTCAGTTGAATTTGGCAGATGCACCTGAGAAGGCTAATGAAATGCTCAAAGAGTTGTAATGTCAGACCATTTCAGATAGAAGTGTTTGTCTCTGATACTACTTTAAATGTGTACTTCATACTGTAAGGAAACACTTCGGATTTTTTATTTATATAAAGCTTCCTTTTCCAAATCTCTTAAAATACAGAGATCACCTTTAACATCATCTGTGGTGGGGTGGAAAGCAAAGTGGCCTAACTTAAATCTTATCATTGACCAGAGAATCCATTGGATTATATCATGCTACAACAAAAAAGAAGAAAACCTCTGTGGAATGCTTGTAGGTTTTGGGTGGGTTTGAACAGTACAGGTATTTCAGCTGTGTGCTGGCTGTACAGGGGGTCTACAGCAGGTCTGGGGCAGGCCAGAGTTCACAGCTACACTTCCTGTCCCTGTCACCTTCGTTCCTTGGCGTTTCCTCATACAGACACTAGGAGGTTCACCTTATATGGCATGCAACATTCTTTATGTCCATAGTGAAATCCTTCGGGCAGGATTTTGAGATATTGTAAATCTGAGGTTGTTGACTGAACTGGAAATAGAGTTTAGAAAATGAAATGTTGTTTAATGCCACTGATGTCTGTTTTAAAGGTTAAATTAAACAAATGCAAAGTCTGCCCGTGCTTTCCCAGTGCATGTTTTCCTTACTTCATACAAGTGAACTCCATACAACAAAATTTCCTGAGAAGAATCCAGAATTATTTGAATGAAAGTGCACACTGCCAAATAAATATGAAACAATCAGCACATTTGGTTCTGAGTGGCTAGACTAGAGTGGGTAAGCAAACCAAGTATCTGTAACCTCCTTTTCTGATCCCTAGGAGATAATAGCTTTAGTGTGTAGCACAGGATTGTCACAGGAGTGACAGGGAAAAGCATCTTGGGCTGTGATGTGTGCCAGAAACTCAGCTGATGCAATCTGTAGTATTATCAAGAAAATATTTATGAGCAGGAATGCTTTTCTCTAGGAAGAATCAGAAAAAAGCAACTCTTTGATAACTAGGTATATTTCAATGAAATTGTAACATATTCCATGATGAAGAAAATTGCACAAAATCACAAGTGCCATAAAAAGGTTACTTAAAGTTATATAAATTTCCTTTAAAAATGTGTGGGTTTATTCCACTAAAGACAGATTTTTTTGAGCTGATAAGAATGTTGTTTTGATCTGTTTTCTTGGAGAATTTTTCTGTAATTAATTAAAATGAAGAAATACATTCTAAACCGCAATGTCTTCAGGGACCCGTGTGGGTGCTGGAATTCACGAACTTGATATTCTCTGAAGAAATAAAGCATACAGTACAGACATTAATATGGTTGATATGTAGTTCTTAAATATAGAACAACTTTTTGATTCTGATTAAGCACCCATTTGATTTGAGTACATCACATTAAAATTACTGTGAAGCAAAAGTTTATGAATTCACAATTTAACAAAAATATCATTAAAAATTTCACATTACAAGGAAACCATTTGATTTGTTCTGCAAAATTCCTAAATACCAGTCAGCTTACACCAAACTGTTCAGAATGTGTTTTCAAGATGAAGGTACTGTTTATTAATTGGCAAAAAAACCTAAAATACATTTATCTCAATTCTTCAGAGCTACACATTTTAGCAATAATTTGGTTGTTAAGTTATAGTGACATATTCTTCCTGGGGGAAAGAGAAACCAGGAGGAGATTGGACTTAACTGCAACAAAAATTAATTTTTTCAGCTTCAGTGGAACTTGGTTTTGGATGGCATGACTATTTAGTGCTAACTGGTTTAAGTATGAAAGTTATAATATAAATTCTGACACTTTTAAATGGAAAAGAGACAGCATTGTAATTAAGCCTCACAATAGTGGTGTGGTGAGGTGTGAAAAATAAGAGGCTTATTCAGCACCAAGATAAATTATTGCAAATCTGTAGTAGGTGTATGTCAAAGATGAATTCAAAGCGCACCGCAGAAGATTTTTTATTACTTCTAAAATGCATGATGCTTCAAGTTTTTCTGCTGACTGCTGTGTTCAGGAATTAGGCTGGGGATAAGTGATACTAACTAAACTGTAACTGAAAGTCTTCAACGTGTATTATCCATATGAATACTATAAAACCAGAGTGTTGAAGAGAGAATAATTTGTTTCACTGCATCATTCTTTTCACTTTGTTGTATATCAATATTTAAATTCTCAATCCCTATGAAGTGAAAAAAATCAGAATAAAAAGAAACAAAACCCCCAAATACTAATACACTAACATTTTTATTAATAGAAAGAATTTAGACAAAGTCTATAGAACATATATTTTTGGAAAAAAATAATTCTTCTAGAAATTGGGAATTTGCTTTCCTCTTCATTATTTTCAAGTAGCATTCAAAAGTGAAGGAAAATCATTTGAATCTAGTAAAAATCTTGTAATGCATCTTAGCCAAAATAATAGTCTAGGGGAGGTATCTGAATATATGATTCCCAACACAAAGCTTTGTGTTTAAGTCAGTAAATACATAATCTAAAACCACATTCCTTACAGAACTATCAGAAAGGACTTGAATGTCATAGCCATTCACATGGAACTTGCATGCTTGGAACATTCAAATGTGGACACTTTGTTGCAACTCATCAGATTGAGCGCAATTTACTAGCTGGATTAAGTGCAGCAATTCTAAAGAGGTTTATCATTGTAAAAGAAAGACAAAAACGTAACCCAAAAGTTTCTGTCATAATGACCAGTAAATAACCATCTTGGTCAACTGAAGTAATTACTTTCATAAATCAGAGACCTTATTTTGCTTTGAAAGGAGAATCTCCTTGCCAGAACTCCTAACAGTGTAGTTGCTGTCTTGTAAAATGTTTCTTCTAAATCTATTTAGAAAATTATTTATGCTTTCTGCTCATAGCCAGAGAGGAAATGTACTAAGAGTCAAGTGGATATGTATTTAACTTAATAAATTAATAAAAATATCAACTTCTACTAAACTGGGAGTTTAAGTTTTGAAACTATAGAGACAACCACAGAAAAGAAATATCTTCTTTGCACCCTACTGGAAATTCAAAACTGTGGTCTACTTTGTGACATGAACAAAGTCACCAAGCATGTGAAAAAAATTTTCTCTAAACTTAATCTGCTTAATAATCAGGTTTTTTTTCTGTATATTTTAACTGTGGGAGGATCTGGGGAAGAAATAACAAAGTCTGAACATTCAAGTAGAGGAAAAAAAGACTTTTTTTAAGACTTCCAACTATTTAATTTTAGAATTATTCTTGACTTTTTTTTGCTTAGTATTCTTTAAAACAGTAAATTATAAGGAGATTAAGAAAATGGGATGAAATAAAGTGTAAAACCACGAAATTGAAAAATTTTATGAAAAATAATGCAGATTTTATCTTTTTTAAAAAGAACATTCTGTTTCTTATTCTGTAGTGAAAAAATAAAATTGGTCTACCAATTCAGTTTAATGCTCCTCTTATCATCTTATAGAACCTTCTAGATTTGAGAGAATTATCTATGGAATCTAGCCTGGGAATACATTTTGAAAGCAAATGTTGACATGCATCTGCATCAGTACCACGCGTGAGAAACTTTTATGCTTCTTTCCTTGTTTAACCATTAGAAAAAAAATGAAGACAAAAATTAGGTCTAACACCTCAGCTTAGCATTAGAAAATTGCTTTTAAGTATTGTCCTATGTAAGATAGATTTTACTGAATCAGAGGCTGTGATGATTTTTTCCTGTAGATTATGGAAGAAAAACAGAAGTCGTTTGGCTAAGGTTAGGGTATATCAACCAGTAGAAAGAAAAGATTTTGTTTATTAAGGAAGACAGCATGATTTTCTGACAATATGGTATATGCTGATAATTTGACAGAATATAATTTAATAATTTAAATAATTTATAAGCCGTAGTTACCTTATATGCTAGCAACATATGGAAGTGATTCCAAATGACTGCAGACTAGAGTATGGACAATGACATAAAAGGCAGACACAGAGGGGGCTGTGCATTCAAAAATGCTGGATTGCTGTTATACAACTGTGATGTCTTGTTGTTATGTCTGGGGCTGCTTGATGAAACAGAACTACAGGAACTATCTTATTTAAAACTTATCTGACCACTGTTATCAGTTCCACAGACAAATTACCTGTTCATCTACTGTGGATAGATCTTGAATTCTTTTATTTTGTTAACAAATACAGCGGTGATAGCCTTCATGTTCACTTATAAAACCTTTGACCTGAATGTAGAACAAACCCATAGTGTGCTGCATTTACCTAGGTTTGAAAGTGAAGGAGGATTTAGTGCCATTTGCAGCTACCCATTATGACATCAACCCCCTTCCAGCCCTGTGTCACCTCCGTTGTGGAGAGCCATCAGCCTCATCCCCTGAGGAAGAAACAGCAGGCACACCTGCTGAGTACAAGACAGTGCAGTTTTCTGAGGCATAACGCTGATTTGATCAGACACTCATGAATGGAAGCTGTGAGCCATGTGAACTTTCTGTATTGTAAATGCAGTTTTACATATTTTTCAGTGTACGTGGAGAATTATCTTCATACTTTCCTTATTCTGCGCCTTTCCTTTTGAAAAATGTAAGGAAGAAATAGAACCATTTTATAAACTTAGCACTGGAAAAATGAAAGAATTTGATTTTCTGAGATCTCACATTGAAAGCCCATGACACAGTTTCTGTGGGATCAAAGTGTCAGGAGTTAAATCCTTTCTTCTGAAACCATACAAGATCTTTTTTTCTAATACTATGAATGCTAATAGGATCCAAAATACTGTTGAAATAAGCGCTCATGAAAGGAATCTCTGTTCAGAAGCAGAAAATATTACCAGAGGTAAGGGATATTTTGGATGTGAACAAAATGTTCTTTTTGTGGCTCTTCTCTCATTGTTAATGTTTTTCCAGTCTTCTAGAAATAATGAATAGCTACCATAAAGAATGAGGGAAATGTAAAAATCCTGAGAGGTATGTCAGAGTCACTTATACAAGAATCAAGCTGATGATTTTGATGGAGGTAGCAACTGATTAGAAGCTTTTGTTACAGTTTAAAAAGATCTCTATCTGGGATTTGGTTGGGTTTTATTAGAAGAACCTCAGCAAGTATCACTGCGACAAAATGGAGACTAATGAGTGGTCTGTTCTATGGAAAAGTCTCTTTTACTGAAATATGTATCACTATCCATAAATATGAAGATCATGTACATCCATTTGAATTAATATAAAATTAACTTTTCCTTCTTTTTTTTTCCTGACAACTTAGATTATTACAAAATATTTCTTGTTATTTTTTTCAAGGAAAAGCTGGATAGGAAGAAAAGAGTATGCAGATCAGGTGAAGGTGAAGCAGAACATTTTTAGTCTTTTGTAAAATTTTCCCCAGTTGAGGAATTATCTGAACTTATGGTAGCTTTGTTTGTTTTCTCTTTCCAGACAGATTGTCACACTTTTATGAATATAAAGAGAAGAAATAGGTAACAGGTATATCTGGGAACCATGAAGTACAGAATTTTTTGTATGAAACAGCTTTTCATAAAGGTTCAGGATATGATATGATATGATATGATATGATATGATATGATATGATATGATATGATATGATATGATATGATATGCCTATACTTGCAGAACTTAAGTAGTGTACAACACTGACTATACATAACAGTAGGATCATTGGCAGCATGTTTAATAAAGCTTTTCCTTCCTACAGCTATTGAGTCAAACTGTAAAAGTTTGAAAAGTAGTGCTTAAAATCAATTGCTCACAATTTTTTGTGGTGGAATATTTTCTGAGAAACTGGTTTTCATCAATAGAAATTACAATAATAATTTCAATGTTCTTGATTTAAAGTGCATTAATAGTGTAAAAATGGTCAGACTCATGAACAGACTACAGACACTGCATAGGAGAATACTGGAATAAAAATGTTTTTGTGTTCTACTCTTAGTTTAGCAGAATTATTACAAGGTTCTCATTGAAAACTAATATTAAACTTGAAATGTGTGTACCAGTGTTACACAAATCTCACTGTCTGGTACTCACCTTTAATAGTGAAAAGGGACAGAGCCCTCAGCTGGTGCAAATTGCCATTCACTTTCAGTCACTCCTACCATTGGTATACGAAGTGTTCATCTATATTTTGCACCTCACATTTTTATATCAATGGAGTTTAAAATCCAGTAGTTTTTTTGCCAACATTAAAATATCCTCCTGTTTTATTTAAATTTATATCTGAGATTTCAGTGAGGAGCTTCCCTTGGTGCTGCTCCTGGTAAAACAATATCCTAGAATATAATCCAAAATTCACTAATGCTGCTAAGTGATGTAGACAGACTTTGACTGAAATCCTTGCTGTATTTGATGAAGTATGATGAAATATGTGATGTAAAACACAGCATCTTTTAAGAGTATGGAATATATTGCTTTCTCCTGGACTCTATTTATGGTTAGTTTTTGATTCACATATTTCACATATTTAGTTCAAATGATTCAAGACCCCACAAGCTCAGACTCAGTTTACAGGGAGATAGGAAGATGAGAGCGCTTGGGTGAGCTGTATTTTCATTAATATGCATCAACTCTTAAGTCATCTTTTTGAGACATCCCCGAAACATTCAAGTATATTTTATACCAGTGCCCCTTAATTTAATTTCAACATTAAAATTCATTTTTTCGGTTGATGAACATGGGAAGTGAATGAAATGTATTGCATTGCAACAATGAAGGCTGTTCAGAAGTTAATCATCATCCATCCATTAAGAGGAGACCTCATCTCGTACTGACATCTCAAATCCACGGAACTCCTCTTTGCAGTATCTACTATTCACTGGGAGAACCTCATGTAATATAAATAGCATCACCAGCCATTGTGTCAGTGAGGAGATGCACAAAAAGCTGGGAGGGAGCATGGCCAGGACAGCTGACCCAAACTGTCCAAAGGGATATTCCATATCAAAATATGGCATGCTCAGTGTATAAACTGGGAGAGTTGGCCAGGAAGATATGATCATTCCATCTGTCAGTGGCCAGCCAGCAATAGTACTGTGCACAATTTTTTTTTCCTCTAGGGTTTTATTCTTCTTTCTCTTTTTCATTACTATTCTTTCACAATTCAATGTTTTCCAGCTTTTCTTGACTAAACATAACCTCTTTTAATGTTGGAAATGGTTATAGGCAAGGTTTTAGCAGTGGCTTAGAGTATGTTTTCCATTCCAATTTCTAGCCTTTTTTTTTCAAAAGAGTTGTTTTTTGAGATAAGTCATATAGTTTTTTATGACTGATTTTTACTCCTATCTTTTAAAGACTAATAATTCATACAAGGTAGCCTTTGTTTTCCAAAGGTGCTACCTACATTTTATAAACTTAACTCTAGTTGTCAGTGCATCATTAGCCATTTGTTTTGTTGTTTAATAGTGCTGACTTGTAATCCTCCCCAAACAAATATAGAGACTGCTTGTTGAAGTTGGTATTTATCATAACCATTTGTTAGGAACAATAAAACAAATCAACCAAATAAAATTTTCTTAGTCACATCACAGGGAAAAAAAATGCACAAAGAAAATCCCAACCAAAAAAAGTCCTACTGTGGTTGGAAACAATCTGCAACTTGAGAAATTAATTTGATTTTGTCTTAATCTGTGATATATGAAATATTGTTATGTCTATCTTAATGGGGATAGAAAAGATGCTAGCCTATATAAAAATGAAGGAGGCTAGGAATTTCTAGGAGCTAAATCTTTTAAAAATAGTTTTGTTTGAAGTATCTCACTTTTTTCTCAGCCTAATTAAGTGAGATGAATCATTTATCATCATTGATTGTATCAACATTGCTTTCAAAATGATGGAATACCAGTACTAGAACACTTGGGGAACATGCATCATCATTTCACCATTCTGATTGAACATTAAAAAGTGAACAAGAGAATATCAGAAATTAAAGCTTAGATTTCCAAGGTCTTTACTCATATACAAGGGGAATTAGTTTCTATTTTATTCTACAAGGTCACAGAACTTTCTTACATATAGAATGTGTGTTGTTGTGAAATACCTTTGTAATTTTAACCCTTGGAGATTAGAAATAAGATGATAGTTGAGTTAATATGTTGCTACCAGTATAACACTTCAACTACTTAGAGTACAACATTTAATGAGCATAACAGAAAAATATCTCATGAGTTATCTTTTATTGTACTACCAAGTTCAAGATATCATTCACATCACTCTTGGAGTTCACTACAAATAGAAATCAAATTATTCCAGTACCAGTGGAGTTTGTGGTTCTCATGCAAGAGTATATTTTTTCTTCACCATTACAGAGTTAAATAATGTGGTTTTCCTTCTTGCTGAGGTTGTTGAGGGGAACACTGTGATCATGGTACCTCTCAGTACTGACTTCAGGATCTTCATTAAAACAGATGAGAAAATTTGTAAATAATATATAATATCTCTCAATTATCATGCTTGTGCAGCTGTTTAAAAAGCCACATATGAATTTTCTTGTACACAATTTAAATTTGAAGTTGTAAAAAACACATAATGTGTTGGAAATCAAGCTTCCTACTAGTGAATATTATATAATGTGCAAAAAACCTTTCCTGGGATTAAAGGGTTAAAAATGGGAGACTAGTGAGGAGAAAGAGGTTTTTTAGAATTCTTTTCACTCCAGATGACTTTGCAGGTGGGAAATACTAAGAATATCCAGTCTGGAAAATTTCTCATTGTTTTCTTTCTGACTTGAGAAGTAGAATTTCTGTAAAAGATAATAGAATGCTGCAAAAGAAGTAAAAAGCACTCTCCATAGGCCTAGGCCTCCTTGTATGAGAGGAGGGGAAGAGAGAGGTTAGAAACTCAGGGGCTGTAAAATCAGAGCCTTGCAAAGGAATATACATGTGCCAGGCCCAATGTAACGTCCAAGCAGGGAATGGGCCTGTAAAGTTTGAGTTAACTTAGTAGTGTAATGTGCCTGTCTGCCAGTGAAGTAGTGGAATAAATATTTTATTCACACTTCAGCTATGGTTTGTGGCAGTCTTGTTGTTACCTGCATATATCATCTCACATGTGTGTTGCTTTATATTTCAGGAAGCTCCAGCTAAAATAAGTATTTTGTTTTAAAATGGTTGGAGTTTGGGTTAGGGTTTTTTTTTGTTGGTTTTTTTGGGGTTTTTTGGGGGTTTTTTTTGTTTGTTTAGGTTGGGTTGGGTTTATTTTCTACAAGGTAAGGCTTTTCTATTTTGTAAGCAAGACTTGTTCATCATAAAATAGACTAAGAAAATCTTCAATACCTTTTTGTATTGTATTTGCTCTGATTGTGTCACAGCTGCACACTGCTTTATGCCTCTGCAGGAAGCTTCATGTAGAGGCAGTGCTTGAAAGGTTAATGGCAGTTACTGCATTGCTAATCTATTCTTTAAACCACTGATTAGCATTGAAATTGATTCCCAGCTCCTGGTGGCTGAAATGACATTAATCTAGTCTCTCCTATTAAAAATGTTACACCTTCCCTATGTTACCAGGTGATAACACATCATTAATTTGATAGCTTCCATTGTTCTGTCCTTCATTGGGACACCTATAAATGTGAGCAATGAGCAAAAATGTAATATATTCATTCAGAAAGAAAAAAATAAAGCAATTTTTCATCAAGTACATTTGAAATGTGAAGGACAAGTATTTTTTGTAACTGTCAAGTATCCAAAGGTATGGGTACAGGTATTTAGTTGTGGTCAGATAGATACAACATTATTATAGTTACAGAACTTGCAAATGCAGTCTACTGTGACAATGTTGAAAGGTGAGTGGACAGTACCCAATTTTTAACTACTATTTTGCTATCTCTATATGGCATTCAAATTGCAAAAAAAAAAAAAAAGGTAATTTCCTGTTTTATTCATAAGAACAAACCAAGTTGCCCAAATCCACAATGAAAACATTGTACATCAAAGAATGTATACTCTAAAGCTGCTTTCAGTTTCCCAACACCAAGCACAACCTTGCCTTTACAGAATTGGATTAGATTCCCATAGGATGACATATCTTTTGGCTATGTAAAGTCCTATGGCTTAGCTGTCTTGTCCAGAATCCTACTTTCATTATTATATTCAATGGATTTTAAAGCCAGAATCTCTTCAGCAAGATGGGTTTGGTTTTTTTCCTGCCAATCCTAATTGGTATCAAAAGTAAAAACCTTTCATAACAATTTATGCATTAATCTATAGCCTCATTTTTAATCTGTACAAAATAATCTGTCCTTGATGGAAAGATAGGTGATAAACAACATGTTGCCTCTCTACAAATATTCACACCTGGCTTATGAATTTCCTGGCATAAGCTTTTAATCAAAATTATCACAGAATGCTGAAGAAATTAACTTCACACTATCTTGAAAACAAATCTGCTCTAGGGCTTCTTCACTCTAGCGAGCCAGCTGAAAAAAACATGATGGTCTCAATGATGTCACTGAGAGTGTATTTTAAATATCTAATTCAAGCACTTTGCTAAGACATATATATGTTCACCTTGAAAAAAAAATAAGAAAGCAATAGAATTGCAGTTTTTGTAAACCGTATTAATTTATGAAAATACTTATGACATATTGAAGGTCAAAAAATTAGAAGATATAAAATATCAAAATTTCAAACCAAGCAAATTAAAAAAAAATAATAAAAGCATTCATAGGACTCATCTGCAAGTTATGAAATGCAGATGAAATTTGCACAAAAACCAGAAAGAAAGTGAACTTCTGGGTCAATAGAGCTCTAGAAATCTCTCAATAACAGAAGTATTTTATTTAAAATAAGAAAAATATCTCACAATTAAGAGTGTTGAGTCGTATTGAAAAAGAAAACTATGAGATTTTAAGAGACTTAGGGAGGGTCAGGACTATGCAAAATCTGTATTTTAGAATGTGACATAACACAAATTTCATCAAAGGAACAAAAGAAGAAAGTTATGAAGATGATTGTTATTAAATTTCTATGAACTTTCTTATTAATTACTATCTTAGGAAGGTCCTGTTCTTCAGAAAGAAAAGATATACAAATGTAATTCATTTGAGAATTAAAAAACCCAAAAGAAGTTCCAAGATAGTTTGAATTTTGAAGGATAGGGCAAAAATGTCCATAAAGACATTAAGACTGCAGGTCACTACAAAGTGTGCATATCTTCATTAAGCATGATTCTGCACTCTACAAAAAAAAAATTTCCACAGATTATGGTGAAAATATGTGGTAAAATGAATCTGAGAGATTAATCTGTACATATTAGTATTATCTTTTTTATAGACTAAAATTTTTCTTCTGTTAATATTAAGGATCAAGAAGAAAAAGTACAAAATAATGTCTGTAGATAACTTAGTTATTTTATCATTAAAAGAAAAAAAATAGCCCAAGACATTTAGAGAACTGTTCTATGTTTAGCATTGTCATTTTGTATTGAATGAAGGGGCAAATAAAAATTCAGAAGGGAAAAAAAATGTTTTGAAAAATGTGTACTAATATAGAAAATTGTCCTGGTGAGAAATGTATAATTAGTAATGCAGGGCCAGGTTACCCATCTGTCTAGTCCAGTTATTTGTCTCCATCAAGAGCCTGTGCCAGCTTTATTAGGAGATTGTGTGAAAAATATCCTGGAAAATGCTTATAAAAGGTCTCTTCTAAAGAAGGCTTCCATTCATTTAAAGGTCACTAGTTTTTAGAACAAGCAGAATTCATACTAATTCCAAATATTTTTTTTAATGTCTGTTTAGTTGGGTGCTGTGTTTTTAAGTACTCCGGATTATGTCTATGTGCGCATGTATTACCAATCCCTTTGTGAAGTCAACTTTCAAAGATATTTAGGAACGTACCAGTGAAAAGTTTTGGTTTCATAAGCAAGTTCTGGTGCTTACTCAATTAAGTATTTATTGTTTTCTTTTGACAGCAATCTTTCAGTTTGGTTGGTATTCTCTTCAACTTGAGATAAAAGAATGCAAACTAGCTCTTGATGACAGAACTGTAATTTACCATGTAGCTTTTCAAAATAATTCCTAATATTTTCAGTCCTGGTATTGGCTTTAAGTTTGGGGTTTGTTTTGTTTTGTTTTGTTTCTCCCAAATGGCTCTGCATATTCGAAACACACTTCATGAACTTCTTCAATTATTCCATTTCTAAAAAACATTTCATGTGAAAATAAATATACTGGCAGGAAAAACCTTAAAATTTCACAGCCAGAGCATACTAAGTCACATTCCTCAACCAAAATTGATATAAATTCTGATTCAAGTAGGCAGTACAGGACTCCATTCCTATAAAATACTTACATTAAAAAAAAAATTAAATTATACAAAAATCAAAGTGAATAAATGTTCAAAAATAAAAAAAAACAAAACTGTATGTTAAAACTTCCTAATATTAAATAGAAGAGAACTCCAAGTTTACCCAAAACATTGCCAATGTTATAGAACAGAAAACTCAAATTCTTAAGATGGGAGAGATTAACGTGATCAATGAATGTGAACAATAAGGTAATCGAATGTAATATGGTAGAAATATACTGTTTTGATAATAAATTTTAACCATGCAAACTTAATAGTAAATCCCGAGACAAATTTTTGAGCCATAAAATGAAAAAATGCATGGTCTTAGCAATTTAGATTTCTAATTTCTGATACAAGATTTTTGAGATACCTCTGATAGATATTTTTTACTGTTTTGTCCTGCATTTCCATTTCTATGGAATGAAGAGATATAAAGAATCAGGCAGACGAAGAGATAAAATTTCTTAGCAGATGGTGGCTGAGATGTCAGATAAAGTAATGACCTGTTTCTAAACAGTAGAGGAAGAGATGATAGCTCAGGGGGCTTCTTTTAAGAGAATTAAAACTAGACAGATGGTGTCCATTTTCACCCAGAGCTGAGGTGTTACAGTAATATTATGTCATCACAAATTTATAGCTGAAACAGTACTTATGCACCTTTTCTACTCCTTTAGTGATTCTGTGAAGAGCAGAATAAAATAAATTCAATGTCTCTGGTCATATTACCTTTTGCTCTGAATATTTGATATTAGAAGTATCAGATATTGTTGCTTTCTAATCTTCATATTTGCAGTAAGTATTAAAATTCATCCAGATTTGTTATAATCATAGACTATGCTGAGTCAAAAAAGACCCACAAGGGTCATTGAGTCCAACTCCTGGCCCTGCACAGGACGCCCCAAGTCACACTCTGTGCTTGAGAGTGCTGTCCAAACACTTCTTGAACTCTGTCATATTTGGTGATGTGACCACGGCCCTGCGGAGCCTGTTACAGTGCCCAAACACCACCTGGATAAAAAACTGTTTCCTAATATTCAATCTAAACCTCCTCCAACTCAGCTTCATGACCTTTCTTTGAGTTCTGTCACTGTTCATGAGAATGAAGAGATCACTGTCTGCCCCTCGTCTTCGACTCACAAGGAAGTTGCAGATTGCAGTCAGGTCTCCCCTCAGTCTCCTCCAGGCTAGACAGACAGTGACCTCAGACACTCCTTGTACAGCTTCTCCTCAAGGCCCTTCACCATGTTTGTTGCCTTCCTTTGGACATTCTCTAATAGTTTAATATCTCTTTTATATTGTGGAATCCAAAACAGCCCCAGCACTCGAGGTGAGGCTGCCCCAGCACAGAGCAGAGGGGAAAATCCCCTCCCTTGCCTGATTGGTGATGCTGTGCCTGATCTGATGCCCCCAGGACACCCCAAATTGGCCCTCCTGGCTGCCAGGGCACTGCTGATTCACATTCAACTTTCTGTTCACCAGGATACCCAGGTCTCTCTCCACAATGCTGCTCTTCAGCCTCTGGTTCCCTACATAAGATTGCTTAGTGAAAGATATAGAATTTATAGAGAAGTAAAAAAAAAAAAAAAAATTCATCTGTTAGACCAAATCAGATCTTTAACTGAATATGATTGTGATTTTTTTTTGGCACCTCCATTTTCTAAAATCAAATTGTTTAGTTGTTATTGAATAGGAACTATGTAAACCAAGCACTGTTATTGAAACACAATTTAAAGAGTTAGAACAAGCATATGAAAACTGTCCTTTCTACTCTTAGATGGAAATTTATCATCTGTTTTGGTAGTTTTACAAGTTCATACTCACAAAGTTCAGCCTCAGCTCTCTTTAAGAAACTTCACATGTTCTGATTTGCTAGATAGACTCTTTAATGTTGCTAATCTAGCATATACACGTAACTCCACCATATTCTAGACTTCCAAATAATAGCAGCCTGAATATAGAAATAGACACAGTTGCAGCAATAAATTATTCAAACTCTTCTATAAGCAGAAAGATTGTTTACTGTCGCAGACATCTTTTCATGAAAAATCCTTTCCTTAGGATTTTTCCTCCTGAGAAGCTGAGAGGCAGGAACAAAATGTAAACAATGGTTATCTGCTGCTGTGGAATGCAACAGGTGGATCCGTGATTGATCTCATAGAGTTGTTTGTAATTAATGGCCAATCACAGTCCAGCTGGCTCAGCCTCTCTGTCCAAGCCACAAACTTTTGTGATGATTCCTTTCTATGCTTAGCTTAGCCTAGCCTTCTGATGAAACCTTTTCTTCTATTCTTTTAGTATAGTTTTACTGTAATATATATGATAAAATAATAAATCAAGCCTTCTGAAACATGGAGTCAACATTCTCGTCTCTTCCCTCATCCAAGAACCCCTGTGAACACCGTCACAGTTTGCTATCAAAACCTTACAAAATTTTACAAAATACGTGGTTCCTTGCTTTTGTTTCAGATATTAGTGGTAGTAATGGGATTTTGGTTAACTGATGTTTGTTATGAATGGCTCAAGACATTATTAACTTTAATGGAGCAAAGAATTAAAAATAAAGAAAGCTTTTTCCCTGTGTAAGCAGATTTCATAATATGGATGTTATGGCAGCTCTGAGCTCTAAATGTCAAGAATTTAATGATTTATTTAAGCTCTACGTAGTAATTATAAAAAAAAAGCATATGTGTGGTAGTGAAATGTATCAATGTGGTAGCAAGATCCTACTTTTTTCTCCTTTTTTATCCTGCCCTTGGCATTTCATTTAAAACCTTATTATTTACTTAGTATTACCTGCATAAATGAGCAATGAAATCTCTGGTGTTGCAGCAGCTTTGAACAGAATCTAAATTAGTTCACACTTGGAACAAGATATGGAATATACTGTGAAGATTCTTGAGCTTGTCAAAAGGAGATGGAACAGATTTCAAACTCCAAACTCAGCGTCATTATGCCTTCATTATAAACACAGAGCGCTTTTGTGTACTCAGACACTTCTATAGCTCACATCCTTTTTTGTGTGGTTTTGCTTTTGGTGTTGATAGTGCAGTAACAGGGCCAGTCAATAGCAATCTGGAGAGACTGCCAAGGTCATCCACTTAAGAATAGATGAAAGTGTTAAGAACATCTTAATTCCCATAAAAATAGATTTGAAATTGTGATCTGTATCCCTATTGACTGAACTACCCATGAGCATGTGCAGAAGCGGTATTTTCCGCATCCAGGGAAGCTTTGAAAAAAAAGAAACAGAGGCATGAGTGCCATAATGTTATGTATTAGAAATCTCAATGCATATAGGCAAGTCTTTCCTAGACCATGATATTAATATAAAAGAAAAGAAAGAAGTAGGCTCTGAGCAATCCACACTGCATACTGAGTGTTCAGTCATATAAGGAATATTTTTATTTCTGTCATTACTCAACAACATCTGCCACAAAGTCAGATGTTGCATAAAGGCACAGTGGATGGTATTACCTGCTAAGCATTGATTGCCATAACAGCATAAAATACAAGGTAATTCTTAATCTTGTATTAAATAAAAGCAGTGTTAACACAAGTATCTTTAGCAATAAAAGGTAAATTGTTTAACCGCTTTATTGATCAACATAATTGTATTTGTGTAATATAAGGCATGTAACTCCATGTTTTTACTCAATAAAATAAATAACCTGACTGTTTACTGGACTGGTTCAGAGATTGTCAAAGAGTACAGCTGCTGAGAGAGAAATAAAATAGATTTTCTACCTAGGGGCTGTTTCATTATGCCAGACAACACTTGGTATTGATCCCTCTCCATTTATTTCTAATTTTGTTGTCCCTGATTGAGCAGAGCTCTAAATCTTGTGATGGCTTACACGCTGTTAGGATGCAGCATTGTAACGTGAAGTGCAAGGTAGCAATGTTCTCATTTTGAGCTGCAATTTACTCTGATTTGCAACAAATTAGGCTTTCTAAAGTAGCACTTTAGTACAGAGAGACAATTTGTTTCATACGTTTTCCATAGCACACATAGAAATTCGTTGGAACTCAGTGAATATTTTTTGTTAGTTTTGCAAGATTCCCAGGAATTGCCTAATTTTTTTTTTTTAATTGGCACTTCATATCTTATAGCAATAGAAAAACTATTTCACATCAATTCATTATTTTATTAAGTCACAGAGAACAGAGAAGGTCTAAGTACAAGGTTTTTTCAGGCTTTTCTGGAATTTAAATATATACTCAATTGTCTTACCAGAATGCTTTTGCTTCCTACTTTTGTACATCACAGGTCCATTGCCTTACAAAGAATCTTCGGTGGAGAAGTTGGCTCCTGATCAGTAAAGACAAACTGGAAAAAATCAAATTGCATTATAATTCTATGCAGTACTTTATGAATATATCAAAAAATAATTTAAAAAAGAATATGTTACTAATTTAAAGAACTGTACTTTTCCTTTAATGTCATCAGTTTTACACCCTTTCTTGGCAAAGCATATTCCTAATGTACTCATGCAATATATTTGGCTACATAAGTGAAAAAGAAAATGCAAGCATTTGTTAATGCTTGCCACGAATTTTTAAAAGGAGAAAAGCTAAGGAAGGAAAAAAAATCATGTAAAGTATATAATTTCCAATCTAATAAACTTCACTCATTTTATTGCACATGACACAGATGATCACCCTGGGACTAAAAGTCTGCTAGCTAGCATTTTATTAAGCTAGTTGGCTTCTTTGAACATATCATCCAAATTGAAAGAAATACATGCTTCTCAGGGGGCTACAAAGACCAGCAAAAAACACCCTCAAAGAACTGTGTGAACTATTTAAAACAAATTTTATAGTAATATATTTACACTGTTTCATACATCTTCTTAAATACTTTTTCTTTAGGGAGATGTATTATAAAGAAAAGAGAAGTAAATTTAGAATTTTGGATTATTTTAACTAGTTTTTTAATTGTAAAAATCTATATTTTCATGCTTCTAACTTTATTTGGCAATCATGGTCTCAATTTTTTCAATCAAAGAAAGATAATGCCAGAAGAAGGTATTCTCTTACTAGATAAAAGTTTATAAAAGTCTACAGACTTAACAGATTTTCTCTTCTCCATCTGTTGGCATAGTTTAGTTGTGGATGAATAAATAAATTTCGCTTGCTAAAGAGAGGCCACATTATAAAAGAAAATATTATTTAGCTTTATGTACTCTTATCCTTACACTGATAAGAAATGTAAATTTTTTTCAATTTTAACTGACCAGATGGTAAGACTCTGTACTGTGTATTTGGATATATTTTATGTAGCCCAGTTACCTATGCTTAGAAGAAAAAGATTTCTGATATCTTGGGTGGAACTGGGTAGGGGTAAATTTACTTTCCTAGCTGTCCCTATTTTACTACACTTCTGCTGAAAGATTAGATAGGGAGATAATTCAGTTCTGCCTGTCCATGCCCATCCATGTCCATGGAATATGAAGTGTCACAGCTCAAAAGGAGCTTCCTAATGTGGCCTGAACCCAGTTTATGTGCAGCCTGTCTGTTAACACTGCTCTTTCATACATGGTTAGCTGCAGTGAAAGGAGATTTTTCTTTAAAAACTTTGCTCTGACCGTAAATGGAATCTATCTCTTACCTTAAAACAACAAAAATAGTAATAGCCTGAGCTCATTCAAATTGATAAAAATTAAAGCCCAAAAATTATTATAATGAAACACTCTCTCAAACTTTCATTTTGACAATATATTGTAAGCTGAAATCACTAAATCTTTATTTAAAGAGGGATATAATTTCAGGTATGAAATTCTCATCTGTACACAATGATGTCTCTCTTAACACCTTAAAGATATGTTTGACTCTTTTCTAAATTATGTCTAAAAAAGAAAAAATCCGGTATTTGATTGCTGAGAATATTTCTATATTTTATCATAACTTCGAAGGCCATTCAGCACAGTTCAAGCACAATATATTCTGAAAAAAAGCTATGAACTGTAGAGAGTCACAACTAAGAGAGAGGAGTGAAACTCACACAGTCGGGGAGGTTTGCCACTGTGACTAACAATTAGCATCACATAATCCAAAGCTTCTGGTGGAGCAGAAAAAATAATGTAAAGGAAACTAAACAATTATGAAAAATGCCAGCATTTCAAAGTTGTGAGTGAAGAGATGCTCTTGGGACAGAAGAGATTGCTCTACAAATTTGATTTTGTTGGTCTTAGTGGAGCCATGGTGTTTCACCTCTTCCCCAAAACTAGTGAGTTTAACCCAAACTCTTTAACAAATATTCTGCACCTCTTGGACTCACTTCAGATTAAGCTTTGGTTTGTATACTGACTATCAAGCTCAGCTATTTCATTAAATATAGGTTTCATAAAAGAAAAGAATAATGTGATATCTAAGAGATGGCTATTGGAGAAATTGGATGGTCAGACTAGAAGTTGCAAGATGTTACTTAAAGAAAAACAATTTGATATCAGCAGACAAGAAGAAGAAAATGATTAAGAAATGTATATTTTTTCCTGTTCCATTTTATATTCTTTCTGTATTTCTCTTTTCTTCATTTGCCATTCTTAATTGTCATTCATATCCCTGTATTTTCATACTTATGTGTAGCTAAGGAAAGGAAGTCCATCTTTGTCATATTTTGAAAACTGCCAGCACTGATCTCTTCTTGTGGAATTCATGGCTCATGACAACTATGCAGAGCTACAGCTGGACATATGTTCTATAAAAACGTCTATTAACTATGAGATACTGCATTGTACCACCTGTTTCCAGGTTACTCTGCAGTTATTAATGCAGAGTAAAGTTACCTTGGGGAAGGTGAGTAATGTTTCTTAACTCTGCTCTTTATAGTTTATAAAATATTTGAACCCTATTTACACAGACTAAAGGTAAGAGGAATTTTGCCATAAGAGTCAATGGGAAAAGTTTTCACTCCACCCCAGTACACACCACAAAATACACTTCCAGCATAAATGATTCCTCTTTCTTCTGGTGGAATGATCTCCCCACATTTGGTTTCTTACCAGATCCATAAATGTTAAATATTTTTTTTGTTTGTTTCCTTTTCCTTCCTAACTTCCTCTTTCCATGCAAATATATGTAACACACAAGTACATAAAGTCTATGAATCTTTTCTTTATTTCTCTAAATTGTCTGATTTTGGCCATTGCTATCATGTATCTGATTTCACAGCAAATACCTAAGCCTCGTTTTGTTTAATTTTCCCCACTTCCTTTAAAAACAACCAGGTGTTTAAGTCTGTGCTTAGAATATAGTACAGCAAAATTTTGGTGTGTAAATGGCAATGAAACCAAACACAGACCTAGGCCAGTGTAACTCTGTAGGAGACTAAAAGCAATTAGACTCTTTTCCTCAATGGAATTGACACTTATATATGTCATATTGCCTTTTTTTTAAATTTCTTTACTTTTTTCCATTAGGAATTAACCTGAAAAATTAGACACATCTAAAAATCTTAAAGTGAAAGGCAAATACCATTTTCTTCTTTGCATGTATTACCTGGAATGTACTGTCTCAATCTTCTCGGATCAGGGTGAAAATGGAACAAAATTGTCAAATCTTCCCTCCCAGTAGAGAAGTTAAAATGTAGAGGTAATTTATGATCTTTGTTTATGAGACTATGCAGATTTTTAACCTAGGGAAAGGAGCATCACATTAAAGAACGTTTAAAATTACACTGGTAAAACTTGGTTAACAATAATGTGCCAACTTATAAAGAGTGGGACTAATCATAGAAGTGGAATCATTTACAAAGGAATTTATGAATTTTCTGTTGCTGCAGTTCTTGAGAGAAATTAAATGTTATTTGAAAGAACATGGTCATTTTTCATAGAGAACACAGCCTTATATAATTTTTTCTTCAATTGGAATTCTTTGTCACATTATGCAATAGGTCAAACCAAATTATCATAAAAATTCTGTTTTATTTCTAAATCTGGGAAAGATGCCACAAATAAAATTATTCTACCAATAAACTACTACATTCCTTAGGAATTTACATTCCACTAAATTCTGGGTATGTAAAATAAGCAGACTACTTAACTTGCAAAAAACCCAGATACACTTAAACTCTCTCCTTTTCAGGAATACTAACACAAGCATCCTAAAAACATATTGTTTGCTTAAATATGCATCCATTTTGTACTTTTTTTCATACAGACATTGATATTAATTCATAATTTGTCTTCATTTTCCTTTCTTTTTAGTGAAAAAATTCCTACTGCTCTCTGAGAGTGTTTTCTCATGGAAGAGCACTAATTTAATATAGCAAAAACTCACTTCTATTCAGCTGTCCTAAATGTTACTACTTTGATTATAGATCCTCACCTGTTTTCTCTGCTCTGTGTAGTTTTCAGCTGCAGATTTCTTGGAAAATTTGTAAGAAGTTTTAATTCATGATCATGAAGGGATTTTTAAAAGAAAATAATTTAAATATGAAACATTTGAAATGGCTTGTGACGTGAAAGGGAAAATTTTGAAGAAAACTACCATGTTACTTCTATCTCCATGTGCACCTCATTGAAAACTTGAGAAGTAAAAAATTAATTGGCCAGAAAGAATTAAGTTACTGAATGTGATGAGTTCTGTGACTAGTATCCATATATCTTGACCATGCCATTTCGTCTGTTGTATAAAAAGATCTATAAACTTGCTGCATTCCTCCAAGTATGAGTAAGCGATGTAAGAACACAGGACTATTAAAAAGCACAGACCAAAGGAGAGAAGGGGATTGCTTTCATGTTTTAGTAAATGAATATAACCTTGCTATGAATGATGAGAGAACATTCTTATAAACCAAATTCAGCTGCTCTTGAATTCAATGTTCTATTCACCATTTCTGTGTTTCACTTACATGTGCAACTGTCTTTTAAATGAGAAATGATTGCAAACATAAATCTGCACAGCTTGAGTAGCATTCATCAAAGAATATGATGAATACCCAAGGAATTTCAGCACTTAGAATATTCTTTAATATTGATAAGAAGGTGATGCTCACTCCATGGAGAAATAATATACATAGAGCTGGAATTTATGAAATATTAAATTCTAAATCCAAATAAGTTTCCTAATGTTAAACTTTTCTCAAAAGACTACCAAGAAACCCCAAGATTATTGAATGTGTCAGGTTTTTCAGAGATAAAATACTGATTTTATTAAAATGAAATATTTATAGTGATTTTTTATTGTGGCCTATATTTAAACTGCTTTACTGCTGTTTGTTTCATAATTAGGAGGGTTGCTCCCATAAGGGTATTTCTATGCCCTGTATCAGTAACTTGTTCAGTAATATGACTAGAATCTGGGTCAAATTATAAATAAAATGAAATATTTTAAAGACTTTCAAATAACTGTAGCTGAATTAGGCATGTAAGAGCTATCAGATTTTGCATAAACTTTCATAGTCAATAGGGTCAAAACCCTGCTCCAGTATCAAACTTTGTATATGTGGATTTCATTTTATGGGTCCTTGGATTATACTATTCTTTTAGTCTACTACTTTTGGAGTAAAATAGGAGAGAGTATGCTTGACAAGAATTTAGGAACTATTTATAAGAAATTTTGAATTCTTGAATTATATCTCAATTACATAACACCTCTGAAATCTATAAAATAATCAGTGTTACCTCACAGGATTTTTCTATCGTACGTTTTGTACCATTTGTTTTTCTACTGTAAGTCTATTGTAATATTGCTTAAATATGTATGGAAGCTGATCCTAAATCATGGCATTTGAGAAAATGTCCACTTATAGTTCTGTAAACAGCTTATGATGGTTTTATAAAAGGGGATACTATATTTTACACTTTTTCTTATGAAATCTCCAAATTACTACTACCTTTAACTATACATATATATATATATATGTGCACAACCACAAGCGGAGATACATATCTAAATCTATATATGTATTTGAATTTTTTGTTGGAAGAACTGTATATCCCTCAGAAAACTTTATTTAATTGAAAGCTTTCCTCCCAGTACTGACACGGCAAAGCAAAAGAGAAACATCATTTGGTTGTATCCTCAGGGGCTGTTATCTATTTAAGGCTGCCTAACATAGAAAAATTCCTGAGTAAGCATGGCAAAATATATTGGTTTTAATCTCCCAGACATCTCTAAAGCTATATAAAAGGATTATTATTTTATAAGCTTCTTTTAATACTTTATCAATATTGATCTTATCATGTAATTAAAGAAGATTCTCCTACCCTGTTTTCCTGGGATGGAATGGAACTGCTTCCAAAATTATATATAAGCAGTTTAAAATTTGTTTCACCAGAATTGAATGTACCAGAATAAACCATGTGTTCAGATTTTTTCCAGCTCTAAGCTTTTCATGTCCTCCAACCATAGTCACAATGAAAATCCAATTTATTTTCTGTAAGGGTAAAGTAAGGACCAGGGTCAATAAAACTGCTTTCCAACATAGTCAGAGACACTGGATAAAAACAGGCAAAAGGATTTGAATGATTATATTTGCATTTAATTACCATTTGGCAGCCTAGCTAACTCTCTGATGGCTAGCACATGGATAATGTCAGAACTCCTCTTCCAGAATGGGAAACTGGTTCAGTTGAGGTGATTTTCTATCTTTCCAAGTCCAAGGCCATGACATACAGTTGAAATGCAGTCAAACCTGTATCTTCTTTCTGGAAATCTGCCATCCTGTTCTGATCTGTTACCAAAAGTTATCATCTTCCTCCTGCTGTTGGATTGTAACATTTTAGAATAGTATTCCACACAACCATGGGCTGGAATTCACATCCTAGGTGAATAAGAAAAAATGTTATATTATATGTTAATCTTATATTATGCAATATATGGTGTGAAAAACCAGAGTAAGAATACCAAGAGTAAAATGGGAGGGGCGAAGGGGGACAGTTGTGACAATTCTTATTTTCCAGAGTTTTGCTGGAAGACAAAAATGTCAGAAATATCAGCCTGTCAAAGACAAAAATAGGAGGAAAAAGATCTTCAAAATTTGGCCTCTTATGAAGCATAGATATCAATGTTGAAGGCCTATACAGACTGTTTTACGGGTTTCACTAGAATTAAGCAGCGCTCCTCACATCTTCAGGAAGCCCTGAAACTTCCTGTGTACAAAACACACACAAACACAGAGCTCAGCAAGAATCTATCAAAAATAACCATTATATTGTGATAGCTGATAAGGTTTATATCTGCAACTAAAATAAAGAAATGCTTGCTAAATAGTATTAAACATCATAAAAATATAGTTCTACACAAATAAGTGAGTTTATTGTGAGCTGTTCATGTTGATCTCTTCAAAGTGGTAAAATATTATTTTACATGGTCACATGCTTATCTTAGGTGAAAGAAGAAACCAAAATAAATCACACAGCAATTTTGTTCAGAAAATAATTTAGTTTAGTTTAATTTAGTTTAAAATAAATCTACAGATAATTTTTGCAATACACTTTATGCTCTTCTGTTATCTCACATTAATGGAGAAGATACTGAATATACAGTAATTGCAGTCATGGAAATGTCAGACTTTTCAGGTTTTGATTACTGATAGCAAAAGAAGAGGTTTTTTCCCCCTTGCAAATACTAATTTCCATACATATTGCTGCCGAAACAAATGTCACATTGTTGAGATAGTAATTTTGGCCCATTCTTTGCTCGGTTTTTATACATTCTATTGATTTCTATAATAAATGTTCCATCATTCTACTAGGTTTTCAAGTATGTGTTTTCAAGTATATTTATATATCAAGGTAATTTTTAACTCATGTTGTCAAGTCAATGTACTGGTCCTATATTAATACATATTTTCAATTGGATTAATTTCAAAAGAAAATGCAGGCATTTCATTCTTCAATACAAATGATCAGAATTTTAAACTCCAAGAGAGACATTGCCTCCCAAATGCTGGTACCACTTCAGTGATTTCCATTATTAAATATAAAAGTTATTAAATATTTTAAGTAAGAGCATTCAAACTAGGAAATATTAAAGTAAAACTATTTGTTCAACTTACCACCCATGGATTCTTCATGCAAGAACATTTAAAGCTAAGCTATGTTTACACAATCTGTTAATTATATTGAATTTATTTTTCTCTTTTGTCTCTATATATGATAATATATAGGGCATTGGCCAGGAGCTAGGAGCTCATATGGTTAGTTCCACAAAAAGTAAGAGAAATGTAAACTCAGACTTCATATAAGTAGCTGAAAGGACATAAAATACTCTTAAATGTAGGCTCCATCCCTCAATTATAGCCATAATCTTCTATGAAGAGATGAAAAATGTTATATGTGAAGTAAACAAATGTAGAAAACTTACTGGAAACATCAATAAAAATATCTATGATTATTGACTAAAAGTACCCCTAATTATTCTTTAAATTCCAGTTGCAAATTTGCTATAAGCAAGTAATAATAAAGCACAGAAAGTCAGGGGGAGAAAAAGAAACTTATGCGGTATTAAAAAACAACTCAGCTTTCTTCAAGTGAAAAGTTATTCAAAATCACATGTTTCATGATCCAAACATTTCCTTTCTACCTTCTTTAGGTTTCTTGCGCGTGGAAAAAATCAGATCTAGCATCAAACTCAAAGAAGACACATTTGTGAAAATCAGTTTGCAGTTGGTACCTAGCTGAAGGAGGAACACATTCTAGGATAGGACTGCAATTTGCAGGTCTTTATCATTACTCAGGAAATAGGCAGTTCACTTGGTTAGGGAGCCTACTGAGAACATTTTCATTTGTCCTGAGTAACTCTGCATAAAACTAAATTACAGAAATTTGTCTGCTGTGCTGACGTGCAGAAGAAAGTTATGAGTCACTATAGTTCATTTTCAGTCCCAAGCTTGAGCAGATGAGATGCTGAAGACTGTGGAGATAGATGTCTTTTGGAAATGCCAATTTCATAAACTGTTTTTCTCAAGCTAATGTTTTTCTTTAATTGGAAAAAATCTACATTTATGATTCTTACTAATCTTTGTTTCATTGCAAAATTCTATAATATCCCTCTATTCCCCTCTGTCTCATTTTCTGTTATTTGCTTTAAACGTATTCTAGAAGTTGCATACACTTATTTGTCTACAAGATATTTTACTTCTGATAGAATCTAGGTGCTTGAGAAATGAATTCTCAGGAAAGGTGTCTGTTTAAGAGCAGAGTGAAAAGCCCCTTCCAGCCTATGCAAAAACCTCAAAAGAGAAGGGCGACTTTCAAAGGTAATCTTTTATGCAGTCTCTAAATCTCAGCCTCCTTGTATATTTATCTGCAGGTTAGGATTAATGAAAAGCAGTTTGAACAGCAGGATTCGCCTGACATAATTCATTTGGGATTTTTTGGTTGATGATGAAAATGTGTGCATAGAAGCATACTGGAACTGCCTATGAAGTGCTACCTTACTCCTAAGCCTTCAAAGGATGTTTTTTCAAATATTGATCTTCCACTCCTGTGGTTGCGCAAAAAATGTGATTCCAAATTATTTTTCAATATATTTAAAATATAAAATAGTGGGTCAATTTTTTCCTTCCAGAAAGTTTTAAAGAAAGTAACAGAAATTGTTACTTGCTGCCCCTTTACATAAGTAAAACATCTGCAGGCTTTGCTGCTTTTGGTTTTTTCTGTATGAATTAGAGTTCACAAATTGAATCCTACACTATAGAGATAGAAACAAAGACACAGGCAATCCGCTGTTAACTGTCTCTCAAATGTTGGTCCTTTGAAAATGGGAATTTCTCCTCTAATTAGTCAGCTTAGTCTATTTTCATGGATAGTTTATATTACATGCTCATGGAAATTCTGCCTAGCTCTAGACATCTAGTTCACAAAACAGCAGAACTAATGAATCCTTCATTTCTATAGATCTACAGTCTTCTAATAGTCTTTGCTAATTTACCACTACCTAGAGTTGGTTGTAATCTATGGGATTACATCATTTTAGCATTCAGTGGGGACCATTTATAACGAAACAAGTGTAATGAGTTAGCAGGAAAGGAATGAAGAATAAAATAAATACAGGAAATAACTGTACCAATCTATGGTTTACCCATACCGTTAAGCGTTGTGTGCAGTTCTGGTCCCTTTATTTCAAAAAGGCTAAAATGGCATTCAAAAAGACCTAGATGGCATCACTGCAAATGATGAAAGGTGTGAAAAGGCTTCTGACAATGAAAAAAGTAAGCTAGAATTCTTTAGATTGTCAAAGACAGAGAGGATGTCTGTCACCAGACATCCATTCTAACTTAGATTATTTTGTCATTTTAGAATATGATAAAGAATAAATCCCAAAGGGGGTAGTAGCTTCAATGTTTCTTCTTTCCCCAAGATGACTATTTTTCCTGGAATATGTAAAGCCTTCAAAGCTTTAAAGCATTTTATTTCACTACACCTACTTTCACACATCAGTGAAATTTTGGCTGAAACTTGTGTAAGCATACTTGATACAACTCACAGATGGACAGATGTATGGCAGTGTTTAAATGAAACAGGACAGTTAGAGGTTTTTCTACTTCAACTACAATCTACTCTTGAAATAATAAAAATGTTGAAAAGCCAATGTCACCCTGGTGAGCCTACGGAGGAAAGAGGTGTTTAGAAACTGACAAATTCCATGTCTGCAACAGCACTGTAGATTATCATGCTTCTATAATGAGTAAATATTTTAAAATTCTCTGCATGTATTTCTTTTCTTACATTTCTAAAGTCAGCAATTTAGTTTTTGTAAGAAGGATGAGAGAATTAGGTTAACTCCAGAATTATTTCCTGCTGGTTAGATTAACTTAATTCATTTCAGACAGCGTGCTTTAGATGCTGATTTTCTTGCCTGACTAAGAATGTGTGTTCAGTGATTTAAAGACACAGCTAGGTAAATCTAGTTTTTATCTTACCTCATCAACAACTACTCTATTCTCAGGCTTCTTTATATAAAATCTCTTGACTCCAGTACTCTTCCCTTGAGGCAGGGTGTCAGTTTCTTTTTCTTGGAAACATTTCTTCTCTGAAAAAATGAAGTCTCCTGTTTCAGTTTCCAAAATATTTACATCCCTATTTCTTTCACATTTTTCTGTTATCTAAGGTTTTTCATGTCCTTTTTATTCAAGTTATTTAAGCTTCTTATCTCATCATGTGGTGTACAATCTTTCGTTGTTAAGAGGTGGTAGTGAACCTACAATTCTGGGTACATCTGCAGGGACTTTGGGGGATTGGGATGTGCCAAGTTTTTTGTCCCTTTGAATGACTCATGTTTCCCAAAGCTCTTATAAAACCTTCAGGTATCTCATCTCTCTCACTGCCTCTAATTAAGAGCTATAAACACTTAATATATAAGAATACACTAGAAATAAAAAAAATGTAAAATCTGTTCTTTAAGAACTGTAGAATTGTAAGAATCGTAAAAATATTCTCTATGGGAAAAAAAATATCATATTATAGTTTTTAAAACATCCATACAGCCTTTCTTGTATCAACACCTTAATGCCTTCTTTATATCAATCTTTAAAGAATGATCATCTTTAGGGCAAGCAGCCCCTGAGCCTGTAGACAGGAACTTCCCTTGTAATCCAGGAGGAAATAGTTACTGACCTCCTCAGCCACCTATACACTCACAAACATAAGGAGTGAGATGGAATTCAGTGAGGGTACCAAATGAGCTGGAGGAATAGCTCACCAAGCCACCCTCTATCACTTATCATCAGTCCTGATTAACTGGGGAAGTCCCAGATGACTGGAGGCTGGCCAATGTGACATCCATCCACCATGAGGGTCACAGGGGGGATCTGGAGAAATACAGGCCTGCCAGTCTGACTGCAGGGCCAAGGAATATTATGAATAGATCTTCTTGAGAGCAATTGCACTGCAAGTGCAGAACAAAGAAGGGATAGGGCCCAGACAGCATGTGTTCAGAAAAGGCAGGTCCTGCTTGACCAACCTATTCTCCTATGACCAGGTGACCCACCTGGTGGATGAGGAAAAGCCTGTGCATGCTGCCTTCCAGGACAGTAAAGCCTTTGACAGATTATCCCACAGAATTCTTCTGGAGAAGCTGGCAGCCCATGGCTTGGAAAGGTGAAACCCTTGCTGGATTAAAGATGACAGGATGACTAAGCCCAGAGAGTGGCAGTGAATTGTTGTGCATCCAGTTAGTGCAGAATCACTGGTGGGATTCCTGAAGGCTCAGTATTTGGGTCAGCCCTCTTTAATATATATGTTGATGATCTGCCCCTTACTCCTCCTTACCAGAGAGGAGGCTAGGTGTGCACAAGGAGTTGGGAGGGGACACAGTTGGAGCAGGTGGCCCCAACAGACCAAAGAGGTATTCCAGACCGTGGGACATCATGCTCAGCATATAAAGTGGGGGAAAGAACAAAGAAAGGCATACAATAGGAGTGATGACATTTGTCTTCCCAAGAAACAGTTGGGTGTGTTGGGGCCCTGCTCTCCTGGACATGGCTGAACACATGCCTGCCCATAGCAAGAGATGAAGGAATTCCTTGTCTTGCTTTACTTACATGTGTAATAAATTGTCTTTATCTCAACCCAGGACTTTTCCATCCTTTAACCCTTCTGGTTCTCTCCTTGATCATTCTGGTGGGGGAGTGGGTAAGAAGTTGTGTGAGGTTTGGTTGCTGGCTGGTGCTAAACCACAACACATAATCAGTCATTGTGCTAATTTTTATAATTCATTGAATTACATTGACAATATAATACATAATTTTTTGACCTTCTCCCTGGTTGAAACGTTATACTGATGACAAGATAACTTTTGCTCTTTAATCAGAATTTATCAAAATTAAACAATTTTCAAATCTAAATAATCTACAAAAGGAAATAGGTTGGCAATGTGAACCTGAAAAGTGAGGTAAAGATCTCTTGCATTTACTGTAAAATTCATAAACAGTCTTTCAAAATACAACATAGTCTGACAGTACTATTTCTAGAACTAGCATTAAATTTTACATTGAAGTTACCTCTAGAGGGAGAACAAAAACTGTAATTCTTCCTATCTAAGATTATATCTTTAGTCAAATGAATCTCTTCCACAGGTACACAAGGAAAATGCATATAAACATGCATTTTACTCATTTACTCATCTTAAGTCTTAGTAATTTTTCCCCCCTTCCTAAATACATTTCAAAATAAACTAATCTTGTCATTAAAACAGGTGAGATTGTATTTATGCTATCACAGTGAGAAGTGTTAAGCAGAATAAACAATCATGTTCTTGTTTCTCATGCTTTTTGGGTAATTTAACACCCACGAAATAAAACAAAGTTAAAAAAAAAAAAACAAAAACTAAGAATAAACTGTGGATTCCATTTTTGCAGGTTAACATTCCTTGCTAGGAAAAGTAATAGATTTTAAGTGCTAGTAAATTGAAAAAGAGGATTTATTCTGCATTGACTGATGGAAACAAGTATTGGACGGGACATTAAATGAAAGGCCTTACCAGATCCTTTATCATTCATTGAAGATACATAGTTTGTTATTCTTCTGATACAAACTGCTGAGAGGTGATATAAATTAGTCTGGTTTATAATCTCCAAAATGCAATTCAGCATGCATTTAAGAAGTAATTACAAGTTCCTTTGTTAAACTTATATCTGACTACTTAACAACTGGGGTTATTTAAGCACATTCAGACAAAACACAGCTAACAGAATTGATTTTCTCCTTGAGTTTTCAAATCTAAATTAATACAATTTTCTCCAGTGCAGGTTTTTGGTTTTGGTGGTTTTTTTTTGGTAAGAGAAATGTACATAATCTGCCCCTCAGTGTACACAGAATATCAGTGGAACAACCAGTGAGGCACTCCACACACTGCATGTCAATCAACAAAACATATTTTCCATTTTTTGAGTAATATATTCATAAGCAAAGAAAGAAAGTCATGTCAATGAAGAAAAGGACTTGAAACACTGTTATTTTCAGGGCCTTGAGCAGAGCATGTCTCTGCAGCTTTTACCCACGTGGGCTATGGCTCTGCTCAAGGCCAGCTTTGCTCACAGCGCAGCAGAGCCACCATGGTCAGACCACTGGCAGAAATCCCTGTGAGGAAGCTGAGTTGGGCGCCTTTGTCCTGTGCCTTGGGCACCCAGCACTTTGCCCTGGCTGGGGCTGTGTTGCAGGCATGCCAAGGCCACCCCTATCCCTGGCCTGGCCGATGTGAACTGGCCTGACTTTGGATGCTGTCTGCTGCAGCTGTGCTCTCATCCGGCTCACATCAGGCTGTGGCTGACCTTGGTGTCCCTGCCAGCTCTGCTTCTCCTCAGGTAGTGGCTGGCTAATCACGTGCTTGAGCACTATATGGTCATTAAAAATGAAGTCTCTGCCTACAAAAAAACATAATTTAATCACCAAACCAGCTATTACTTTGCTAATCATGATCTGAGTTGGAGTAAATTTGCATCTCTAGTCTTATTACTTTCAGTTATGACTCCAATGACACTCAAATTGATAATTGTAGATACAAAGAATTTATTTCCCAACACTGTGAGAGTAGGCAAACCCTAAGAAAAAAGACACTTTTTGGAGATGTACAACTAATTTCTCCACCAAAAACAATGTTTAAAAACAAGTTCCTCAACCAATGAGTAACCTTCCAAAAGGGTTAACTCAGCCAGGATTGTGCTGCAAACAGCATATTAGTTAATGCAGAGCTAAGAACTTTCACAATTTACGTTAAAAAAAAATCAGTGAAAATTCAATGCGAGTTTATTCTGAAAATTCACACAACAATTATTTAATTTTTTTCATTCCATTTATGTGACTTTTCAAGATCTAAATTCTGCTTTTTTTCCTAGTATTGAAATCAGTGAGATGATTTAGAGAACAATATTAAGCAAGTACTTCCATAAGAAGTGATACCAATTCAGTCCAATCTCTTAAGAATTTATTTAGACTCCCAGATGAAAAGATAGTTTTCTTTAAACTTTCAGTTTCAAGAGGACATTTAATACTGGAAAGTTATCTCATGATGGATTAACCCTCGTCAGAAACCCTCTCCTACCTACATGATGATCTAACTGAATAACTAGATCTAGGCCAGTTGTTGATTGAACTCCTTAATTTGATTCTATCAAAACAGGTAATTGACCTCCTAAATTAAATCAATAAGCAATTAAAATCTTTTTCAGTGATGTACCCAACAAGAAATCTATATCAAAGGGCAGACATATGAAAATCAATCTGAGTTCCTTTCTTAGCTACTTAATCCTCCTGAATCTAGTTGACATGCAGATTCAAATTTTAAACTGCTTAGCATTTCCCAAAAATGAATTATTGGGGAATTATTATACTAATGCATTTGCAGTGGCATACTATGTTTTTGACAACTGCAATTATTTTTCTTCCCTTTGCAATTTTATAAAAATATTGAAATTTAGAGAAGAAAACATCACTGCTCTTTATAATTTACACCAGAATAAATACGGAAACTCCAGATTGCTTTTTTTTTCCTTCTTTTTAAATCCTTTCTTAAACAACGTAAGAGTTTTAAAATTTAATGAAGACATTTTATTTTGGGGAAACACCCACACCCCCATTTTTCATCTAACAAACCTCAATATTTTACAATGGAAAGTATTAGACTACCAAGTCCTTTATACTGCTTTTACTGTCTTGTTATAAAGCAGAATGAGCACTTCTGTCTCCTTAAAAAAAATTTACACTCTTAAATCTAATATGTACTAACAGCTTTATTTGGAAAAAATTTTATGTCTTAAGTAACTATGTTCTTACTGCAGGTAATTACTGAAAATCCCTCTTTTTGATTGACCATAATCAGAGCAAATTATTAAAGTTGCACATAGGAATTCATTAATGAGTGTCTGATGGGAATTAGTGGTTTTGAAAACCTTTTGAAATCTCCAACACTGAATTTGTTTTAGGTAGAAGTTTCAAGGGTCCATTCTAAACATGAACAGTTTTGTATTTCAATATGTTCTTGGTAGTCTAGAAATATTCTACTTAAATGAAAGCAATTTAGTCTTTTTTTGCTTCATTTTGAGTAGGCAAATGATGATAATTTCAAACACTAGTTTGAATTTCTTACAAAAAACTTAAGTACACATATAAAATAAACTTAAGTAGGCCAAACTTGAATGTTTTCCTTGACTACAAATTTCAATACTAAGTTAAACATTTTGGTGAATCAGAACTGAATTTTTGTCAAAACTTTAATATAAGTATGAACTTTTGCAGAAAATATTGCATCATAAACCAAAAAACTGACCAGATGCATGGTGGACCGGTGTTGATTTTCAGCTTCTCTTACTTTAATTGAAATTACATGTCCCCAAATCCTCTGAAAAATCAGGTCGTAATAGGGGATGACATTGTTTCTGCCGGATAATACTGCATCAAATACTTAATAGAAAGGTATTTTTCAGAGGCCAAGACTGGGACCAACACTGTTTAACTTGTTTGCTGGCAGCATGGACAGTGTGTTTGAGTACACCCTCAGCAAACTGTTGATGACACCAAGCTGTGCGCTGCAGCTGACACACTGGAGGGAAGGGAGGACGTCCAGAGGGACCATCACAGCCTTGAGATCTGGACCTTTATGAACCTAACCTCAGGAGTTTCAACAAGGTCTAGCAAGTGGTTTGAGGAAACCTGAAGCACAAATGCAGGCTGGGAAAACAATGGATTGAGAGCAGCCCTGCCAAGAAGGACTTGGTGGTGTCGGCTGACAAGAAGTTCAGTGTGGCATGGCCATGTGCTCTGCAGCCCAGAAAGCCAATTGCATCCTGTGCTGCGCAAAAAGCAGCCAGCAGGTGCTTTTGGAGGCAACTCCCTACCCCTACTCCAATCTCACGACATCCCATCTGGAGTACTGTGTCCAGCTCTAGGATCCCCAGCATAAGAAACATATGGACCTGCTGGAGTGAGTCCAGAGAAGGGCCATGAAGATAATCAGGGGGCTGGAGCTCTTCTCCCATGAAGCAAAACTGCGAGAGTTGGCATTGCTCTGACTGGAGAAGTGGAGGCTCTGGGAAATCCTTATAGCACCTTCTGGTACATAAAGGGGACTTACAAGAGAGCTGGAGAGGGGCTTTTTACAAGGCCATGTAGTGACAGGACAAGGGGAAATGCCTTTAGACTTCAAGACAGCAGGTTTAGATTAGATATAAGGAAGAAATCCTTTACTGTGAGGGTAAGGAGTCACTGGAACAGGTTGTCCAGAGAAGCTGTGGGTGGCACATCCCTGGCAGCGTTCAAGTCCAACTTGGATGGGACTCTGAGCAACCTGTGTAATGTGTATCTACCCGTGGCATGGGGTTAGGACTAGATGATCTTTAAGGTCTCTTCCAATCATTCCATGAATCTAGAAGATGATGTTTTTTAAAAAATATAAGAGTATTTTAAAGCATACCAGAATATCTTCTTATAGTAATGTGCACTTTTTCTCAAATTATTTTAGAGTGAAATTTGAGAGAAGGAAGAAAGGTGAATTCCCTCTCTGAGGAATGTATGTATAGTTATATCACTGGTCAGATACACAAACACCAGCAGTTTCCAGGCAAATCTATCAAATGACCACTAATATAGCTTTGTGCTTGAACAATTTGGCAGAGTAAAAAATCAAATACTGTGACCTTCTCTTCATTTTTGCATTGAGGATAATTTCTGCTGAATATGGCTGAAAAAAATTAATGTACAAAATTGTAGAGTATAGGTATCTGATCTCATTTCATCGTTATGGTACAAGTAGTGAATTGGATGAAGATTACACTTTGATTTTAATTTAAATGGATTTTACTGGTAAATTGGATTTTGTCATGCTTCATAAGAATATATTTCGTAAAGCAAGCTGAATTGCCTACCTTTACAAATTGATATGGATCAGAAGAGAAACTTCATTTCACGCAACCTTTGAAATACCCATACACAAATGTAAAATTTACTCTTGCAAGTCATCTGTGGCTCTAATGCAGTGAAAATTATTTTTATCTAACCAGATGCTAAAGTTTGCTTTATATTTATCCTATTTGTTTTATCTTCATCTCCAACAACAAGCAGTACCTTAAATATAATATCTGTGTATTTCCAAAAAATATTAGTATTAATTTCTTAGTTGTAACCATTGTAAATTTGCCTCAGTTTCCTGCTTTATTCCTATGTCTCATTCAAGCTAATCTTTTCAAAGTAATTTGGAATACTTCTCACTCATGAGATACCAAGTGTGAGCATTTACAAAACATAACTGTTTTTCTGGAAATTTCAATAAAGCAGAATATGCTTGTTTCATTCTACATTTCCCATAGGATTCTGCATACGATTTTTTGCATGGCTTCACTCATGCCATAAAACTAATGTTATATGGCATGCCAGTAAACATTCTAAAATTATAAAGTATTTTCATTGCATGTACATTAAACATGAATGCTTTATTGAAGAAGTATTAAACTAGGTAGACACAGGTATCTAATATTCCATATACAAAACAGAAACCCCCAAAAAATGGAAAACGTTTTAGTTATTGTAGAACTAAACTGGTAAAAAATGTTTTCATGCTGTACTTAGAAAACAATACATAAAGAATTCATTCTATTTGCTTAAATTAGTAGTTTCTTATAACCTAGGAAGTATTGTTTGTATTTATCTATAATATTAATGTATTTTAGTATATTTTATTCCATTATACTACTTTTAGTTTCACTATATGAATATTTCAGGGTATTAGCAGTACATTAGCATATCTACTTGTAAATCATCTACAGACAAAAATATCATAATACTCCCACATGTATTAGCCTGAAACTATATATCCAGAAAGTATCATACAAAATTATGTTTCAAAATCCCTAAACTGCAGTGTTTTCAAGGTATACTTAAAAAACCCCAAAACACAAAAATCAGCTATTATATGAAGTTACTCCTATTGCTAAGTAAAAACCTTACTCAAAATCGTTTGATCTACTAAAAAGATTACCTCTTACACATTAAATGATGCACCTTAAAATGTAGCTATAGTGTCAGCTAGTCTCTAAATATCCTGTCCTGTAATATGGTATTATAAGGGTATCTGCAAGGAGCAGTCAGAGGCTGATGAAGGCAAAGATCAGTTCCACATGGAGGGCAGATCTCACTCTTGTCAAAGATCAAACGCAGAACCAGGGTAAAGTTTGGGGTCAGCTCTGGATTTGGTGATCCACAAAGCTTCCAAGTTCAGGAGGACTGGGTCGAGGTAATTCTAAAAGCTATGTGTGCCTGGGTGATTTTACCTACACATTTTTCAATGTGCTTTTCCATAACAGCTAGCCATACTCTAATCCAAAGTTGTTTTTTCTCTCCCACCACACTGGATGACCAAAGAATTTTAGAAAGATTGACTTGTACAAACAGTCAAACATATAATAAATTTTTGCTCATAAACTTGAGGTGCATTTTTCTGATAGCATGCCCTTCCTGCACTAATAATGGTCTTGTAGCATTGTTATGGAGTAAAGGCAGTGTATCTTAAGTGAACAAATTTTTATAAATATCTGTTAGTTTTGTCTCATTATATCTCTTTCCAAGGGGATTAAAGTTAATATTTCCCTTGTCTTAAAGAGAAAAATGAAAATGCATTCTTCTTTCAGAGAACACACAGAGCTAAGTTTGTGGTCAACAAAAATATTGTGAGTGCTGTTGCCTAGCAACCTTCATGTGAGGAGAATTATATTCCTGAGCACAATTTACACTGTAATATATGATTGTAGGATACCTATAAAATGTTTAAAGCTACAACATTGCTTCTGGAAAATGAACACTGCATTCTATAACACACAGGGCTGTAAATTTTAATTCTTAATAAGAGTATTATTTGTTCACCAAAAAAAATACAAGCTATATAAATACTAATTAATGTGAAAAAATGTAAAGAATCACATCATTAGTCACTAGGGAAAACACACACAAGTCCATAATTAACACTGAGTTCTTATTCCAAGATCTATGCCATGGTGTTTGGGGATTTTTTTAAGCAATGATAAATGTTGCTATCTTAAAGAAAGAGATTATTTTGTTAAAGTGCATCATTGTGTGGCAAAAAGCTTATATGTGTATTTTTCAGTAATATTATGGCTACTTATTGGATGAATTTTTCATCTTACCCAGCTTTATGCATTCACAGGGTGGCTCTATTAGAATGTTAACTGTGCTTGCTCTGTGAGAGTTTGTTTCATCTTCTACTCCATTTCAGATAAAAATATTAGGATAAAAATCGTCAATATTGTGAAGAATCTTGGTATAGGAAGTGGCACAAAAGTTGATTTTGTCCCCAAGTATAATCAACATATAGAGATTACCTGAGCAAATTCAACACTGCAATTAATGTCTATTCAACATAAAAATAATATTCAAGCAATGCTTCTTGAAAAAACAAAATCTGATGATAGCCAGTGAGAACAAAGTACCAGAAAACCAATTTCAGAGCATTAAAATTTAAGTGGCATAATCTCAGCTGCCTGACCAGCCTAGGACTGCCCATTCTAGAAGTGCCACACCCACCAAGAAGAACCAGAGAAGGATTCAATGACTAGCTCTTCCCCAGATGCTTAAGGGTTTGGGGTAGTTATTTCTTTTCAATCTCTAGGTTTCTCTACAAATTCCTGAAGAGTTTAGGGTCTTAGATGACACCTCACACAGGTGATAAGAGCAGGAGGAAACTTATGTTTTAATAGTATGTATAGATATTGCCTGTTTCTTAAATTTTGAAAATCCACCATAGCCAAGAGTTAAATTCAGCTTTAGACACAGCTGGAGGTCTATTCCATCTCACTGAATTTTTTCTGCACTGAAAAGCAAAAAGGTAAATTTATGCAGATATTACAAGATATGTAGAAGATATGTAGATTTAATTTTTTAATTATTTTATTTTTTTAATTCAGGTGGAAATTTGCTTTTGTTTTTAGATGGGATTTTTGAATGGTCTTTTCCTTTTTAAGAAAGAAAAATAAACTAAATAGGTCATGTCAACAGATAACAAAATTGGAGAAAGAAAAAAATTCACTGCATCTCCCTGCTGTCCTTTGAGATAAAACATGCATAGGAAATTCTCTCAATTTTCCAATATACAAGTTCAGTTTCAAAAGCTTGCCCATCGTCAGGGAAGAGCTGTTCCCAATGACTGTAAATAACCCTTCCCTCTTGTCAGTTCTGCTGCTGCAGTAACACTGCCAGAAGATATCGGCCTCAAGGTATCTCCAGTACAGAACCAGGGAAATTTTTCACTGTGAATAATGTATTTTGGCAGATGCTTGATCCTATCTTTTAAAAGTAAAGCTGAAAGTAGACTTCCACAGAGTTCAGACATTTCATCTTTTTGAAAAGTTCCCTTTGACAAAGTAATAGATAGCTGGATATCCTGGGTCTCTTTTTCTCTTACTGCATCAAGATATTAAGCTGTAGAACTGTGATGAGCATGCCATTCCTTTAAAAAATCACAGAAAAATATTTCAAAATATCTTTTAAAATAGGCTATCTACAAAGGTTACCTCCTTATATGTCAGAACTCAGCTAGGTGTTCCATCAGGTTCTGTTCTTTATTTTGCAGCTTATGAATCCCACTGGAACTTGAATTTGAGAGCAAGACCTGAATCAATTTAGTATTCAGTAGGTACAAGACTGAAAAAGGGTCACTGGAATTTAAATACTTTCAACATACAATCTCATGATCTCTCCATTAGTGGAAAGAGCAATCACAGGAAAACACATCAGAAGTAAAACAAAATGAGAAAAATAGAGACAGTACCCAAGGGGGAAAAAAAGGAGATATTATCTGTATAAATATGTATGTGAACTGCATGTGGAAAGAAGACTGAAAGCAGAGAAATGAAGAAACACAACCAAAGATATTGGGGAGAGAAGAGATTAAAAGGAAAAATAGCTAGAGACCATTGAAATTGGAAAAAAAAGAAACAATTTTCTTAAACATGGAAACAAAAAGAGATCCAAGAAACTAATATACACTTAACAGAAACAAAAAATAATAAAAAATAAACAAATAGAGACGACAAGTAATTTATAATGAGACGTGTTTAGGAAACAGAAGACAAGAAATTATGTGAATAAAAAAAGAAGACAGTACAAAAAAGGTTAAATAAAATTCAAAGTAGTGGAATAATTTTTATTAAAATATAGATTAGTAAAAAGTTGAGGTTATTATTTTAGGGTTTTTTTCTGCATAAGGACACCTAAATTTTCAGTTGTGTAGCTTACATAGCCCATTGCTCTAAAACATAAGCAACTTTTTAAAAAATATCCCACTAATGGATGGCAATTTCAGTATAAGTTTTTTTTTCTCCATTGGTCAAGTAGTAGGAAAAGATTTGAGAATGTGGAGAAAGAAAACCCCATAACGTTTCTGAGATACATTTTAGATCTTGCAAATAAAATCAGGAAAATGCATGTCTAATCTTTTTGTTTACATACTTAAACTTTTCAAATATTTAGTTTGTTAAAATACAATCTTCTCTTTTTCTTATTTCTGCTCCTTTCTTCTGTAAATTATGCAGTGAAATATTTTTTTATAGTCAATATAATTTCTCACTGATACAGTTTCTAAAAGCAGATATCAATCTTCTTTAGGAGGACTCACATCTAGGTTAAAAATAGAAAATTTAGGTGTCCGTACTTTAGCTGTGTTTGAATCAACTCTTTAGCCTCATGTTGCAGTAGGTGCATTTATAAGTAGGCCTTTCAACAAAACCCAATGAAGGGCTTATTAGTAATCAGGCCACTATTCTTCCAAGTAACAGTGGCCCACACTAAGGCCATGACTTCCCAAAAATGTCTAAACATCTGCCAGCTGGTGGGCAGGAAGGAAATTCCTCTTTTGTTTGGCTTGCATTCAGAGCTTTGCTTCATCTCTTGAATTGTCTTTATTGCAACCCACAAGTTTTCAGCTTTTCTCCTTCTGATCCTCCCCTCCATCTCGCTGGGGCACAGGTGGGGAGTGTCTGGGTGGTTGCATAAGTGCTGGCTGGGGTCAACCCACCCCAAATAAAAAACTGAATAGAGACCTTTGTTTATATAAAAGCACCTACACAAAGATATACCAATGTTTCATATAATATTCTTTACTATCAGGAGTCATACGGGACTTTCTGTATAGAAACTATTTCCTTATTCAGTTTTGAAACAGTTAATTCAAGAACTCCAAAGGCTCAGTGGATTATCTGAAGGTTGTAATTTTCCCCTATTTCACTTTTTAGCATTGCTAGTGCACTTCTTCCTCTTGAATATTTAGCTTCCCAACCGCTTTATAGTGCTGAACAGCAAAAATCAAGTTACACAAAACACATCACATTTATTTTTACACAGTCCTAATGCTGTTATTGCATGATCTCATCACTGGAAACTGTGTATAGGCTGGACAAAAGCATAAGTCTCATGGGCAGAAAGGAATGCCTAATTCAGCATTTATTTATATCAGCAAACGATTGCTTCCCCCACAAGCATTGAACACCTAACTTGATTATGAACCCAGCATTTGACAGCCTGCATGATCTGTGAGTCAATAGGTGCAGCAGTACTTTCTGGATAGATTAAATCTTGAAGTGGAGTGGGCGGGGGGAGAAACTGTGAAGGGAAAGATAATTTAATGAAACTAAGAAGTAAAATCACAGTCACTGAAATACACTTAATTGAATATTTCTAACTGTTAAAGTATATGTGGGGCATAAAATTACTAACACTGGAAAATTGAACTGACTTCTAGGAAGGTTAGGGTAAGAAATTTTGTTCTCAATTGCTTTAGTCAATTATTCTATTCATTGATGCAAATCAGCTAACTCTAGGATTGCAATGACATAAATGAGGGCAAGTAGATTCAGATATTCAGAGAATGACCTTTCTTTAAAGGAAAACTTATTTTTGATTTATTTTTTTTAGTACAAACTTAAACCTAGAGAAAGAAATAATTTAATTAATATAGGAAAACTGAAGTGGATGAAAAAAAGACAATTTTATGCCATTTAGTCTACTTTGAATATTATATATGATAATTACATAAGAGACACATTAAATTTTAAATTAAATCTATTACTTGGATATATATTATATGTAGAAAACCTCATGTACATATATATAATCAACATTTTTATACTTTTTATACACACAAATGGAAAAACAATTGATAAATATCTATTTTTCTCCTCCAATTAAGCATTACTTTGCTTTTTTTTTTTTTGAAAAGGAGAAATATCAAATGCTTTAAAATCAATATTTTTTAAATAAAACAGGCCACCAATGTGCATTTTATGATAGAAAACTAGCTTGGTGGAAGTGTTTAAAACTTAGGAATGTACCCTTTTTACCAAGTCTAAACAAGTGACATGTGGCCTTAATATTTAGCCCCCTTAGTGAAGCAATTTTTCTTGAATTCAAACAAGAACGCTAAAATTTTAATCCTCATTCCTTCCTTTTTCTATTAAAAATTCTGGAGGGGAGGCATGGCAGATTTTTAAAACTATATGAAGTTAAAATTCAGTTCATTAAAATAAAACACTAGGGTATTTGCTGAGTATCAGAAGTATTTTTCCATCCCAATGAGCCAAAGTAGAACTTGCACTGTGGAGCTAATCATTCAGAATTCTAATCATCTTAAATTCTTCACTCCCTGGGTGCTGATCTGATGGGACCATAACTCAATACATAAGAATAGGACTACATTAGAATTTAAAAAGAATAGTCTTCATGGTCACAGAAGGCCAGTTTTAGGCCTTCATGAATCATACATAGGCAGGGAACAAAAGAGATTTCACTTTGAACAATTATAGAAGAGTTTTGGAATAAAATTAGTTTCTTTGATTCTATTCAGCTTTAAAGCTTTCACAATAAGCACATTCTAAATTTACTACCAATGTAGAAATAAGCAATAAGTACTGGATAACTTATTTTCACCAAATGGCATTGGTTCCATACAATGTTGTATTACTTCAATTTAATTAAATTAACTAAATATATATATATAATTATTATTATTGCCACCAAATGAAAAATTATAGCTTATAATTATTATTATAGCCAAAAAAGGAAACTGGTTATGCAAATTATTAGTTGTGCAAAACACTGCTCTTGTCCCTGGAAACTGATTCTGTAGTACCTTGTTACTTCTCCTTGCCCCTTGAATTTCAATGAAACTTATATTTTCCATGCTTGACCAGATCGAGAAAGTTGGGATTCTTAAAAGAATCCCAATTTAACTTAAACGAATCCCAACTGGTGTAATAAGAAGATTCTTCTTATTATACCAGTTCTCTCTATAAATGTACAGCTCTAAATTACAAAATCCTATTGAGAATTTAGAGAAAGCAATGCTGGTCTCATCTAGAAAGGAAGAACAAGGAGAGAGAGAGCACAAAAAAACCCACAGAGACAGCAGTATGTGAACAACTCATAAAACATGGTCCTACCCTTGCAGGAAAGCCATTGCAGTGGAAACTTCTGAAACTACTCTGATACCATATCTATCCATCATCATTCACCTTTTAAAGGGGTCCATGAAATTATTATGAGAAAAACTTCCAATGTATTCATTAATTTAAGTATTCTCTTTACTTAGGAATCTGATCAAAACAGCAATTTTAATAATGTTTTATCTCTTCTCCTAAAGCTGTTTTAGCTTCTAAAATAAATACAAAATTTAGTAATCTATTTTTTAAAGAGCGAGAAGGTTTACATTAAGTAATTCCTTTCATGAATGATTAAGGAATGAAAAAGAGAGAAAAAAAACAAAAAAAGAAGAAACATAGAAGTGTCAGTATCAGTTCCAATGCATAATAATTTATTCTTTCCAAAGAAAGAAACCTATTTCCAAAGCTAATATGTGTCAACATATCTCTAGAACTTTGTATCCAATAACAAATGCCTCAGAAAAATTATGTTGGTACTGTGGCTTTCTTTTTGTCTTCATCCTATCCTAGTGCCTGCTTCCATTTTTTCATTTTCATTGGAAAACGTGCTTGCATTTCCATTTACTCTTTGATTTTGTTATACTTTTCAGGTCTGTGCACACCTCTGTAAAAAATCTCCTGTCACCAGTGAGAAATATGTCCGAGACAGAGACACAACATTTTGTAAATAAATAAGGGGTTTTTTTTTAATATAATGTATCACTTTAATATTTTCTGTTAGTTTGCTTTCAGACCAATGTGACATAATATACATCATATGTTAAATGCCTCATTCTATATTAAAATCCTACATTACAAGGATATCATAATAAAAGTGATATTGAATATAATCTTTGTCTTGAGATTGTCTATACTTTTGATTTTAATTAAAATTGCCTCATTTTTTTTCCTTTTATTTGTAATACTTGTTGTATTCACCCTTTGGATTGCTGCAATTTTTTTGCCATTATACTACACTCTTCATTTGCCCTTCTCTAATCCAATCACTGTCTGAATTTTATTTCTTTTTGATATGAAAAATTTTAGGAACAAGCAAATGAGTTCAGGAAAGAATAATAGAATGGTTCATTGTTCACATCAAGTAAGGTTGCTGGTAGCATCTTGATATCCCTTTGGAACAAAACTGAAAAAATAGAGAATGTAGTTTAGGAACATTTTCTAATTGAAAGTAATAGAAAAATGGTTCGTTATGAAGTCATAATGTGATTAAAAGTTCAGAATTTACAAGTACATTGTTTTTTGTTCTAAAGAAAATTTATCTGTGGTAAGTAAAGATGTGAATATGAAATGTACTAAATACCTCCTTGATTATCTCATTCAAAGGACAGGTAGTGTTAATCTGCTTTAGCTTCATCACTTTGAGTGAAGGGAAGAGACTTCCATGCAAGAATTTAATGCTCTTTAAATTTGCGTCATTAATTAGCAGAACTATCCTAACTGTAGAATAGACTTGCCCTAAAAGACAGAATGATCAAGAACGTTGAAAGTTGCACTGGGATTAATTTAAATAGAAGATTTCAGGAAATCTGCTGCTGAGAGGTACTTTACCAGCTCATGTCATTTTACTGACTACTTAGGAAAGGGCAGTCTCAGCACTAATAAAACGACTTTTCAGCAACCAAAAACACTTGCTTTGAGCAAAGATAGGTCATAGAAGAGCAATTGTTCAGAGAAATGTGCATTAAAGCACTAAGGATTCCAGATAAAGTAAAGGGTGAACTGAGAGCTAAATTCTTTATTAGCATTTTTATGTTAATATTTTTACTATTGACTTTTAATAGACAAAAAATAACTTTGGTTTATTGGAGGCAGGAACAGTTCAAAGAAAACAATTATGTCATCAGAGGTATGCGAGAGAAGCATCTGAAAAAAGAGGAGTGAATCCTGGAAAAAATTCTAAATGATATTTTATAAGTGTAATTGAAACAATTAAACATGTGTATACCCAAATGATAATAAAGAGCACTGCCCTGAATAAAGTAGCAAATAATCAATAATGATACTTCAAAGGAAAGGCTGGAAAACAAAAGAAGGCTCTTTTTTATTCCAGTTTGCTTTCCAGTAGCTTCTTATAGACAGCACAGAAAGATTTCTGTATATTCAATACTCTCATTATTTATTTTCAAATTTTATACTGTTTTGTTAAGGAATCTGTAAACCTGAAAGGATGTTGCTGAAATTTCCAATGTACTAGTTAAGACATACTTAAAAATGTGTTTCCTATTTGGGATGCATGTACAAAACATGGCTTTAATATTTCCTGCATCCCTTCTCAGGAATTCTGGGCCAGTTGGGGAGGGAGAGGTGGGGAAGGATCTTTTTCATATAAATGTATTTCCATATTTCTGATCAGTTATGGCTTTTTCTGCACTCCTGCTGCTACTTCAGTCTAGCACTGCAGCACTGCCTTTCTCCCTTTTCCCTCCCACGTGCTGCCATCCCAACCTGGTCCAACACGACCAGAGTGGGGATGGGAATGCAGTGTCTGGGGGCCACTTGCTCCTTGGGCTCCCTTTGTTGGCAGTAGTCCTGCCTCTCCTTTGGCCAAGTACAGAAGCCAGTCTTGGAGGCAATGCTTACTGGGGTGGCCAGTGAGGGCAAGGGAGGCTGTTCCACCTCAGAAGAATAGGAGACCATCATGGTGTTACAGAATCTGCTGCCTGCTGTAGCCTCCTCCATGGGCAGAGAATCTGGAGGAAAAGGATGCTAATAAGAATACAGAAATCACAGTCCTCAGCCATAATAATGCCAAATCCAAATCTTGATTTCTTCTTAAAACAGTTTAAAGTAGTGCAGTTCTTTGTATTGTAGTACTGTTTAATTTATTTTAAAACAAACAAAACTCTAAAACTGGCATAAGATGAATCCATGGGTTAACAGCTAGCAATTTTGACTCATTATTTTCCATAAAGATTTATAGAGATGGATAAAATTAAAGTCTGAGTAATAACTGTATTAGTATCCACAACTAAGTCCTATTAAAGTCCTTTAAAGTTAAGTCCTATTAAAGTTAAGTCCTATTAAACTGCAGGAGAATTATTTATGAGTTTTCAGAGAGATTGCATACAAAAGGGACTAAGATATTAATTGAAATAATTAGAAATGAGGGTTTTTTTCCTTATTAGTCTCACAATCTTGGAAAGAATACAAGTACGTTAAGAGTAAAAACTATGTAAAAAGATAAAGCTGTGAGACAATTCATGTGCACTGAAGTAAAAAAGCCTCTTGCTCTTACCAGGTAACAGCCATCAAAGTATTCCAACCTCCAACTAAATCATCATAAGAAACGTGAACACAATGAAAGCAAAGAATAATCTTTGCAGCTAGTAATAAAGATTTATACCTTTCTTATTAATTTATGTCTCTGTCCAAAATTATGCAGAATAGATACAGGGAAATTTTATTTATTCAATGACTGTGAACAGTGATGTGACTCTCTTGGTTCTAGCCAGACACAAGAGACTTGGTTCTGTTAATTTTTGCAGTATCCAGAAGAAGGCATAGCCAGGACCCAGAGATTATTCCATGCCACCTCATGTCACTTGCTGGGGATGGGAGGGGAGCAAGGAAGGGAGGGATCTCTTCCAGGGAGAAAGGGTTCCTTCTGGTTGAGGAGCATGGCTGAGGTTGGGTTGGGTCAAGCTCTGTGGTGAGCATTTTGTGTGTGAAACTGAAAGAGCTGGTGTATCAAGGACCACTTCCTGAATTCCTATGACTCTAGCTCATTTGAATTTTTAATTTACAAGAACATGACTGACTTTCATCCTAATTAAATTCTCATTCCAATGCAGAAATTGAACGAGAGGAATACATAAAAGATATAGCAGTGCAGTTAATCCTTCACCTAAGTAAATAGTTAAACACCTGATTATGTAAGGAAGCCCAATTAACATCAGTAGACCTACCCAGCTGCTTAAAGTTAATGTCTGTTTATCAGCTTTGGTGGACTATGACCTTAAAGAGGTAATTTTTATGCCCACATCTTTTTTTCTATACACAGACAAATGATAAATCTTGTGAGTTAACCGATAAATCTTGCAACTCAAAATGCTTTTCTTGAAATTTTATGGGCATCAAGAACAAGGTGGTGTCATCCATCACAGAGATAGTGTCCCTAACAAAGTTATTTTTTTAATGCTTTGAGACTTGCTGTTGTAAGGAATGTAAGGAGTGTCACAGGCCTAACAGCCTCTCAGAAGAATTCATGATAAGACACAATAAGTTTCCTGCTGAAGTAGATATCATCAGACTATCCAACACAGCTCCAGTGAAGCTATGAAGCCATGTAGTTTTACCCCAAATAAGAAATGGATCGTGAAGTTCTTCCACATCCCAAACATAATTTTGGATTAAAATTCTGTCAATATCTACAAGAATACTTAATTTCAGGTACAAATGAATATAATTTTTTATGCTAACAATAAGTACATACTTTTGTATTCAGGACAGTTTACTATATGCCTAATATCTATTTTGCATTGTAGAATAAAACTGGACTACCCAAAGTAGCAATGTAGGTAAGAACCTTTTATAATGCACAATAGTTTGCACATTTAGTAAAATCTGATATCTGAAAATCATTAGGAACATCATTCACACAGGCACTGGGTACTTATCTATTTCCACTAACTTAACAGCATTCAATTTGTCAAGCTTTTGGAAAGCCAACACAAAGTAAATTATTTCAATATCTATTTACTTTTTAGGGAAATATTCCCACTGTTGATCAATTGAAAATGCAGTATTGCTTTAATAGGAAGAATAGCAAGTAATTGACTAATATCCCTAGGCTTGCCCAAAGAAAACTGAATACTGATTTTAAGGACAAATTATAAAGTCTGAGAAATCTTTTCTTTTCTTTTCTTTTCTTTTCTTTTCTTTTCTTTTCTTTTCTTTTCTTTTCTTTTCTTTTCTTTTCTTTTCTTTTCTTTTCTTTTCTTTTCTTTTTTCTTTTCTTTTCTTTTCTTTTCTTTTCTTTTCTTTTTCCTTCTGTTTCATTTTGATTCTTTCTTTTTCCCATGTAATTTAATTCAGTCTTTCAGGATGATGTCCAGTTCTGCAAACTTGATTTAAATCCTGTTGCTGTTCATGTGATTACATAGTGGCATTGATAACTACAAACCAAGAGAAGTAAAAAGATAAGAAATATATTTCTTGATTTCTTATCTGTGTCTGAAATCACAATCATTCCCTTTTTCTTTCATCACTAAAACACTCAGCAATAGAAAACAGAAAATTTATCCTGGCAACATAACTGGGGACACCACAGACAATGGATTTGCAAGATTCCACATTGAATACTATATTTTTCCCACCTTCACTCCCATTAAACCTTTATCATATATCAACACTATCACCAAAACTATATATTTGCATGACATTATGTTTGTAATATAGAAGGCTGAACAAATCCTTAAAAAACCTCCAACCAATAAAAACCCCACAAAGCTTCATACTTCTAGTGACTTATGACAAAGATTAGGAATTGAAACCAGGTGCTTTACAAGATTGCAATATCTGTATTCCACTTGAACAAGCAAAAGCTATAAAATGGCTCACAATAAATTTGTTACTAAAGACCAAGGTAAATCAACAACTCTCCAAAGTATCTCGCAGCCGCACAATAGAAATCCTTGTTACCAAAAGCAAATGAAAGGCAGAAGACTAATAAATATCATGAACAAGCCAGCATCTAGTGCCCAGATAATGATACTCATCCCCTAGGGATTTTAGCACAGACATTAATTATGTCTTCAGCAGAGCACTGCTGCCATTTACTAAAGCAGACCTCATTTCACACCGATAACTAAAATCTCACTTAAAGAATGATAAGTGATGAGCTAAATTCTGTTCTGAATTCCCTGGGTCCCTACTGTCAAGCACTGTGCCAGCAAGTATCAGACATGAAGGTCTGATGCTATGCAAGCATGGAAAATTATGACCAATATCAACTTAGTGGGCTATAATTCCATTAATGATATACATAGTGACCTAAAATTCTAGAGCTCTGACTATTTTACTAGATCTTGCAGCATAACAGAAAGAAATCTTGACATATAAGGAAAATAAAAAAGAGAAAATGAAAGAAATATACAGAAACAGTGGTGATTTAATATTGTAAAAAAAGGACAGTCATGGCCTCAACAGATCAGTATGAAGATCATAAAAATGTTACAATACATTTTTCATTTGATATTGGACTCAGTCATATCCTAAGAATTCATTGAAGTCATAATTATTCTTTACAGGATGGATGGACAAAGTTTTCTGTATTGCAGCCCTGAAAAATTGAAATTATCACTCATATGTGAGTGTACGTTGGATGCAAAAAGGCCTAAAAGGAATTCATTAAGTCCCCTCTGGCTCTGTTGAATGTCTCTATATCCAGACTAGGAATTTATCATTTATTGTTGCTTCTCAAAATATGCATTGGAAAGAAAGCAAAGGAAAGGGCATCAAGATACACACAAAAAAATATTTTTCTCAGATGAGGTATCCTGATAATGGTGTTAGATAAAGATAGAACATTCACTGGAGTGTAGCCTCAGTCATGGGAACAGAAATTTTAAAATTGTAGGGAGACTATGGTATCTGAAATCTGCATTAATTACTTTACCCTTTTCAATATTCTGCCTTTTGTGAACAGTTTTTTTCTGTATTTGCTTACAGATTACTAAAGCAGTAATCATGAAAAATCGTCACTAGCAAATGAGATTTCAAAAAGCTAACAAAATCAAAGGTAATTCTGTTTACTATTATCTTTCAAGGACTAAATAACAGTTTTGACAGTCATCGCAGCAAATGTGAAATGTCATAAGCCTGTTATCACAACAAAGATTTTCCCAGCAATTGAAAATAGTATCAACTCTGTACAAGCATGACTATATTTTGAAACAAATTATTCTAGCCCCATTCATCATGACTGATAGTCGTGAAAGGATGTAAACCTAGACTGCAAGATTTGCTTTGGATCATATTTCACCTGTGGCTAACACATAGCCTCTAACCTCCAGCTAAAAAGGTTGACAATGTTGGATTTTAATGAGGGAGAGGAGAAGGAAAAAAGAGCAGAAAGCAGTAAGAGAGAAGGAAATGGTTGTTTTGAACATTTAAATGCTTTTCTTCTCTGCTGTTAGAGGAATCATGACAAATTAGCTCAGAACATAGCTGCTCTTTTTGTTTCTTACAGAAATACAAAAAGGCTGTAAATATTTTTGAAGATCTGTACATGACAGCTGCAACAGGATTAGAGCAGAATTGCTGAAAACTCCTTGGTGATTTTAAAGACAAATTTGAAGAGAAAAATTTTTGTTCCTTTTCAAGACTCAGTGAAATTTCCATTGTCTCAGGAGATGGGGAAGAGTCAGATGACTTCATTAGATAAATCAAGGAAACACTCAAATGCCAATGAAATGTAAATGTACTAATTAAATAAACAGCAACAGTATTGCAAAGAGTATATTAAAATATTGGCTAGTAATTGACTGGCACTTTTTTATACAGCATCTAAATACCACATCATTTCACAAAAATTGTTCTGCCTTTGAAATAAATGAAAGGTTTTGGAAGAAAAAGCATATATAATAAACTGATCAGAGAAACTGGAGCACAGGTTCTTATCTTCATCTTGACCATAACTATGATATTTTAATCAAAATGCAATAATCATATTTTCTCCACACTTACACTTTTTGTACCTTGGTATTAGAAATGAAAGCTAGTGTTCAGCCATGTTCAAGAAAAACAATAAAATTTTTGAGAGGAGCAGTCCTGAGAAGCAGTTTTTCTCATAATTTCCAAAAAATGACCCTGAATTCAAACATTTTTTTCACTTTTTAACGAGTTTACCTTGCTCTGCTATAACCTCTTTTTATTTTCATAGCTCTGCATCACTGTCAAACACATTGGGGAGGTGTGCTAATTCCTGCATGTTCTATCCTGATTTATGCAATTCGAGTGCAAATTCCATATTGCAGCACATCAAAATATTTATGAATGGTACCAACCTCTTTCACTCCTTATCTGAACACAACCAATCATCAGTTATAAACTTTGTTTATCAGTACAGCAAGACATTGACAAGTAATACCTGTACACAGCAATAGTTTTGGTTTTATTGTCATGTAGCAACTTCTTCATCCATTTTCAATCCATAGTATATTAGTTTTAGCTCCTTTAGAAATTCATCAAGTAACTTTATGTTTACACATGCATGCAGTACACCACTAGCATAAGCTATATTATACTTTTCCATGTTCCAAGAAAAACTTACTCATAAGCCGATCATAATTTTAGCTTCACAGTAATTACATCTATTACAGGTCAATGTGACTAATGACATGTTGATCTAACAGTTCAGATCTTTGATTACCCCTTCTGTAGACATATCTGAGTTACCCTAGGGACTAATGATAGCTTATCTATGATGAGATAAGGATTAGTGTGGGCTGAAAATTCAACCTAGGCACTAGAACATTTTGTTTGTATTTAGTTCTGTTCAGAGTTGGCTACACAAATTAACTGCCTGTTTTCTAGTTTAAAATAAATCTCATGGCTAATTATACTCCAATCTACATTTGAATTGCAGGGTGAAAGAATGTTTCAGCCCAAACAAATGCCTTTAGGAGAAGAAGTAGCAATCCTTACCTGTTTGTTCCTGTGAAAAAAATCAGCACAAGTGCTGTGCTTTAGGACAGGCTTCACATACAACTTGTGCTACAGGTATCATAGATTTATTTAACAGAATTTAGGAGAAATATTTTATCCCAAGTGATATAATGCTTCAGATAAAAAAAAAAAAAAAAAAAAAAAACAAAAAAACGAAAACCAAACCAAACCAAACCAAACAAAAAAAAAACCAAACAAACAACAACCCCCCCCCAAAAAAACAGCAAAAAAAACCAACAAAAAAAAAAGAAACCAAAAAACCCCAAAAGAAATGAAACAAAAGTGTAGATCAGGTATATAAATATGTAATGTCAGTGATTTCACCATCAAGCAGTAAATATTTTAATATTGAAATATTTTATCCAAAGGATAAGACTCTATATAAAGTAAACAATGAAAATATAAATTGCTTAAGCAAAATTTTCCATTCAGAACTCATTTACTGTATAACTATTCTGCTAGATCCCTGCATCAGTGTAACAGGATTTTTCTATGCTCTTTTAGGATAACAGCAAGAAATAGAGAATTAGTTGCCCTTATGATCAAATCTTCACAGTACACATCTAAGGTCCTTGCTGTATCAACTAAGAACTCTTTTGATGTGACAAATTACTCCATCAGGTTCATTTGTGGGTTCGCCCTTCTAGAGTAAATTTGCCTCACTTAACATAGCAAAAAGATGCCAGCTTGATATACAGTCCTTTAAACTTAAGCATTCAACAAGACATAACCACCTGGTGTTTACCTCTCTTCCCTTTCCCCCATTCAATACCTAGTATCTGCTGTACAGAGTTCAAATATGAATTCTATTAACATAAGAAAACAGATTACTCTACTTGAGTCCTTAGTTTTGAATTCATCTCTTCAGGAAAAATACTTCCTATTTCATTGTAGCAGAGAGCAAGAGGTGGCATAAACATGGTCATGACTCATAGTCATGGTGATTTAATTCCATAGAAAATTTCCAAACCCATGAAAAACTTTTCACAGCCTGTTCAATTAATAGCTGGTTTTTTGTGTCTAAAACAGGAAAAAAAGTGTAGGAAATATTAAATCATTTCAGAGAGAAATAGATGTTTTTTGTGTTGCATACATTATATCTAGTAATGACTTTGAATGCAAAAATTTGATTTGCAAAGTAGAGGAAATGAAGGTATTTTACATAAAACTTTATATGGAAAGAGTTTTTATTCCCACTGGAATGAGATGGCTAAGGGAAAAAAGGATTAAGTCTACATAATTATCTTTGGAAAACCCAATGCAAGATTGATTTTCTACTTTTTTCTTTAAAATACATTTTATATTTTGTTCTTGTTGTACTAAAAAGTATAAAAAAAGTTTAATTGTTTGTTTCAACCTTGTTCACTTCATCGACAAGGAAAAGTGTACAATAGATGTATTTTTTAACTTTTCCAGAAATTTTTTTGTTCATATGCTTGAAATATTTAAATACTACCTTAGTACAGAAGCAATTTTGGTCTGAATTGTATGTATATGGCTGAATGAAGAAAACAAGGCAATTAATGGGATTTTTATGGGAAAAAATTCCATATATATATATATACTGATAGAATAAGATGTGCGAGATATGGCCTTTTTCTGTAAACTTCATGCATAAAAATCAAGAACAAAGAGCACAATGATATTTTTTGTCCATAGACAATTACATGCTATCTGAAGAAAGCTGAAAGGATTAAATAGCAGGACTCCACCTAAAATAGCTCTGCATTAAAATCTAAATTCCAAATTTTACCAGAAAATTTTAGAAAGCTGAACCAGGGCCAAATGCAAAGAGCTGAAACTGAGGCATCTTTGCACCAAAAGGCTTCCCTTACTAAATAATTCTCAGTGTTGTTATCAGAACACATGTGCTGAGATAGCTGCTACCACAACTAATTCCAAATGATCTTTTCTTTAGTAGAAGTCTTACATGGACAACATTATTAGAAGATATCCGCACACTCTGTGTACAGATATAATGAAACTCAGAACTAATTCTTCTCTTCACAGATTGTGTTACAAATTTTCTGAAGTTGTTCCACATCTTTTGGACACGACATTACCAGAGACTACAGCAATGTGAGAAGTTGCCTAATCATTTTGATACTTTTTGTGAGTTAAAATGTAAATTTGGAGGAAGCAATAACTCTGAGGTTAACTGTAACCTTATCCTGGGTTCAACAGACAGTTTCAGGCATAAACTGATTAGGAAACTGATCCAGGTAGCCAGCACACTCATGATCACTCCCAAGGCTTCCCTTTATATACAGTCTCAACAATGAATTTGATATCAAATGAAAAGAAAAATCTGAGGAACTAACTAAGATTACATTTAAATAGAGAACACCTACTATTTAAAATAAAATTTATGTACCTAAGGTTTTAAACACTCAAACATACAGTGCTGCTTATTTTGAGCATAATGGTGAAGTCTATATACAGAGTTCAGTGTTGGTGTGCAGGATCTAAAATCATGAGAAAAATAAAATGAATCCTGATAAAGACTTTACAAACAAAAAACTATAAATGTGTATTAGATGTTAGGAAATTACTCTTTAAGTCTGGGGACTTTCATACACCAAAAATTTAAGAGCAAAACAAAAATTTACTGTTGTGAGAGCTGTATAAATAAAATCCCATACTCTTTCTACAAAATTCATTCATGTACCAGAATCACGCAAAAACTTATGGCTCTAGATCTCTTCATGGATTCTGTGGCTTAAAACCCCATTCAGGCTCTGAAGAAAAATACTCATTCACAATATAAACATTAAGATAGAAATAATATAGATTTTACAAACCTCTGTGGAAATAAAAAGTTATATATAATTGCCTATATATAGAGAGCGATAATTTTCTCCTGCATTATGAAATATATATAAAAAAAATTAGTTACATACTTATCTAGTAAAAAGTTTTTATTCACCTCACAAAGGAACAATATTATTCACCTAAAATATTTTCAAAACATATTGCTTGGAATATACATTCTCAGAACAATATCAATTTGACTGATCATTTCACTCCACTGATGGTTAAAAACCTTAGTACCATGATTTCTTTGACATGAATTTAAATAACACAGTCTTCTGAGCTCATTTAGAAAAGAGTAAATGTTATTGTCAAAATAAGAGAAGAGCCAGTTCTATTATTTCTGCTCCACCAGGCTTTACGAAAGTAACACAGGTTCATATTTCTACTTCATGAATTTCATTTCCCCTTATATAGATCATTATACCAATAATCTTGTTGATTAAGGAAAGTGGATATGCACAAAGCTGTATTCCCAGTTCTCTGTTAGTAGGATATATCCAATTCAAGGTCATCTTGAAAAACAATAGGGATGAGAAGAGATCATATGGGAAGCAGCAAAGGCCTTCCAATATGAAGCTTCTCCTGGGGTTCCTCTTTTCTGCAGCAAGAGAATTGGAATTGAAATAGCATCCAATCCAAACAAGAAATACCCTGGCACTTTTTCCTCTATACAATATTACCTTCTACTGACACTCAACGTTTCTATTGATCTTTGTTTCATGGCACAGCTGGGACTGATGTTTAACTAGGTACAATTGTTATGTATGCCCTGGTTGTCTTAAATGTGTTTATTATTGTTTAATATATATTGTATATTAAAATTGATATTTTTTCTTATTATCTATTTTATATTTGTAGTATGGAACAACAACTTAGAAGTCTACAGATAGAATGGTGAAGGAGAAGATGGGAGCACTGTGAGAATCTGAAACTATAAAGCAAGGCAGAAGGAAGACTGTGGGCAGACAGGAAGTCTTAGAGACTGAAAGTATTCCTTTCCTTGGGTTAATCATAACAATGACTCACAAAGCCAAAGCAATAGGACCATTTGAAATTCCTAGCCAAGGATTATCAGCTGCCCCAGAACAGTGCCAGGATGTGGAGGTGACAGCTTTCAAGTAGAAAAACAGACTGAAAACAGAAATTGAAATCTTTTAGCAATACAAAAGTTTTTATATCCAAAGAACAATATACATATTGATGTTTCAATGCATTCCTTTCTAGATAAAAAAGATGTGCTAGACAATCTGATTACTTGTTTTGTCATGGGAATAAAAAAATATTGGCCAAAGCAAAGAAATAAAGGATATGACTAAATATGAATGGTGGTTCGGGGGGGACAGTCAGGTGGAGTGGGGGTGGTTCCTTTGCATATTTAGACACGTAAACAACATCTCCACCTTCAAAACTATGATAGGAGTATTGTATTTGAACATCAATAAAGCATGCCATTTCCACTGTCCCTAGATGGATGCCACATCCATAACTTAGACATTTTAGGCTATAATTATTCAAAAGTATTCCTAAATATGATACGAAGGGAATAACGTTGGGGAGTGTTTTTCCAAACAACTTAGTTTTCATTTTTTGCAAGCAGTCACACTTTGCTACAAGTAAAACACTTCTCAAAGTTCTCATAGAAAAAGAGGGAAGCTGATAATAATTTTCAGGTGCCCAGTCCAATTCAAATTGAGTAAAGGGAGAAACTCAGGCTACCTATGTACTAAGTTTTTCTTTTACTTAATAAGGAACAGGACACACAATAACGTTTCACATGTCCTAATTGTCATACCAATCATTTTGAAATTTGTTCTGATTGATATGAGCTCAACTAATATAAAAGTCTTTACTGATTAAAATGCAATTGAAACTAGAATAGTTCCATGAATAGTTTTGATGACAAACTTACTGAAGTATCACCTGAAAACTAACCAAATGAGATAATAATCTATAAAATATATTTCTCTAAAATATTGTGATTTCTTCCATTACATTAAAACAGACATTTCTGTTTGGCAATGTAGATTTCATTTTAGCTATTGATTTATTCATTCTTACATGAGAAATTATTACTCCAAGTATTTTTTAATTTTACAATGCTGCAGTACCTCTGTGAAGCGAGCAAACAGTATTTGACATTCACTTGTCAATTGTGCCCATTGGTGGTCTCACATGGTGCTGTTTTTCTCATCTTGTCTGCCTCACTTCCTGGTTTATTTTCCTCTTTTTAAAACCTGAGTTCCAATTCATTGACTGCATGCATGCACTAAGGCCAGTAGTATATTATGTCAGTACAAACAAAAGCTGACTCCCTGAGATTTCATTTTATGAGAGAGAAAGAAAAATGTGAAAACAGCAGTTCTCTTACAGGTTGATTAGTATCTTTTATTTATAATACTACTTTCCCACATAAATAATAAATACATTAATGACCACATGGACTGATCTAAAAAATCTAAGATAAATACATGACATTTTGATCTACCTTACTATTTGGCACATGGGAAAGTAAGCTGTCATTGTCCACATGTATACGCAGAAATGTAATACAATAGTATAAAATATTATTAATACCCCTAAAATATGAACTGTGAATACCAAAAATAAGTATGGTAATTATATTTTAGAAGTTTATTATTGTGAGATTATCTGAGTGAGATTAGAAAGGAAGATAATTTGTAATGTGATTTTATTTGAATCACAGAATCAGAAAATCATAGAATACTAGGTTGGAAGAGACATCAAGGATCATCTGGTACAGCCTTTCTTGGCAAAAGCACAATCTAGAGATGGGGGCCTAGCATCCTGTCCAGACACTCTTAAAAGTGTCCCATATTGGGAATCCACTTCTTCCCTGGGCAGATTATTCCAACTGATGATTGTTCTCATTGCAAAAAATTTTCCTTTTCTGTCCAGTCAGAATCTCTCCATGAGTTAATTGCACCTATTATCCCTCTTCTTTTCCATGTGACTTCTCAGAAAAATGGAGTCTCCATCTTCTTTGTAGCCTTCCTTTAAATACTGCAAAATGTTGATAAGGTGTCCCCTCAGTCTTCTTTTCTCAAGGTTGAACAAACCCAGTTAACCCAGTTCTCTTAGCCTTTCCTCACATGGCAGGCTTCCCAGCCCCCTGTTCATATCTATGGCTCTCCTCTAGACTTTCTCTGGCATGTCCACAGCTATTTTGAATAGCAGGGACCAAAAAATAACACAGTTTTTCAAGTGTGGACTAAGAGCACTGAATAGAGTGGGATAATGACTTTATCACTGCTGGTGATGCCCTTGTTGATGTAGCATCCTGCTGGCTTTCTGTGCTGCAGGAGCACTGCTCACTCACATTGAGCTTGTCCACCAGCACCCCCAGATCCCCATTTGGGCAAATCCCAGACTGTTCTGCACTCCTGGGTTACGTTTCCCAGGCTCGAGACTTTACACTTGGTCCTTCATGACATGCTTTCAGCCTGTCCAGGTCTTTATGCAGAGTAGTTCTCCCTTCCGAAGTGTCCACTCACTTGGCATCATCAGTAAAGTTTACCAGGGTACGCTCAATCCTGCTGTACAGATCACTTATGAAGATATTGAACAGCATTGGGCTCAATATCAATCCCTGGAGGATCCCAAGTGTGACAGGTTGCCACTTTGAAAAGGGGATATTTATCACCAACCTCTGGAATATTTTAGATCAGTTCTATGACCCTGACTTGTAGAACATTAAAAATTTCTGCAGTATTTGTTGTTTGACAACAGGAAAGATTATGAAACTATAGGTTACCTTTAATTGCAAGAGAAATGCTGCTCAGTCAGAGTCATTTTCAAAGAGCAACAAATAGCAAGGATTAAGGTTACAACCCAGGTAATTACTGTGCTTACAATTAAGATAGCAATTAGATTATTCGACCTGTATCTTGTATAGACTTTCATTACGCAGCAAACTGAATTATGCTGTGCATCTGGAATGGAGTGTTACAGGATTATTTACATGATAAGGTCTTGTCCTACTTGAGAAGTTATTAAAGAATCTCTCAGACTTTCCTTTTGCAAGATAGATGGACCAGTCCATCTTTGATAAAGAGTAGCCAGGATTGAAATATGTATGACAAGCCATTATGTATTAAGTGCAGATAAATTTCTTTCCAATTGCATTGCAGTGCAGTCACTAAACAGAATATAAATTCCATACTAAGATCCTTGAAGCAGCATTTAAAAGTTGTACAAGTATTTGTGAAACTATACTGCATAAGAAGTTTCATATTTCATTATGCCAAGCCTATAGATACATGAGGGAAATTATTTTATCCTTCAACTTATAAGCAAAGCTCCTGCAACTTATTTTAAATTTTTGTTGAGTTTTGTTTTGTTTTGTTCTTTGTTTATCTTCAGCATTTTACTGCTCAAAGGGAGGAGTATTTAAATTACGTGTGATCATAGATGCCTTCAAGAAAACATTTACAAGTGAATCAGATTTCTGGTTGTTTGGGAAACATTTTTGAGAGTTGGATGTGAAGAGAAAATGAATATCACTGTGTTATAAATAAAAGCAATCTAAACTAAATTAAAAATTAAAATTTATATATGTGCCTTTTGTGGTTTTTAAGGTTTCTGTATTTGGAATCACCAAAGTATCCATTCATCACCTCAGAAATTGTGCATGGGAGACTAAGTATATTCCATCACAAAAAGTCATGACAAATCATAGCAAACCATATCAAAGGTGCTAATAATTTAATAAAAATGGCAGATTTCTAGTAGCAATTTTGATGTGTCTATCTAACCAGGATATTTTGACATTTCAGTCTCTTTAAATAATGCTCTAATAACAATTTTAATAAGAGTATGTGAAGCTGTATTACAATTTCTAGTAGAATTACAGTTTTGAAACTATCAGTATCAGACAATCCAGCTAGCCTCCGAGAAAAAAAAATAATAGAAAGATTTGTTTCTAACTGCTATCTATTCTAAAATGGTCTCAAAATTAATGTATATTTCAGAACTGTTGCACCACCAGGGATGTCAATATGTCTAAGTAACAACATATTCCTATTGCACATTTCATAGTGTTGAGGTACCATTCAAATATTGGTTTATAATGGTTTTGATGGAACTTGGACAGGATAGAGTCAGAAAGAAATATTTTGATGCACAGTATAACATTAACAGTGACTATTGTGGACAACTTATTCCTCAGTATTAGTAGTGGATCAGCATGCTGGAAGACTGGTGTTATAAAATCACTAAAAAAACCAGCATATGCCATTAGATGGGACATGATTTAATGGTGGACTTGGCACTGTTAGGTTGGATGGAATGATCTGCGAGGTTTTTCCCAACCTGAATGATTGTAGGTTTCAGTGTGACAGCAGAGCTCTAAGTTAATGCATAGCTAAATTTTCTCAATTGCACTTACCTTAGAAACCTCATCCAAAATTAAATACTTAGGTAAAACTAAAGACATAAATCATGCTGTACTTTATGTATCTACATTCTCTTTACTTTCCAATATCCTGTTTTATTTAAGATCAAATTTATTTGAACTGATGTGAAGTTCCTTGTGAAATTCTGAGCAATATCTTATCACATAGTGATGAAATCAAATCCTAAAGCAACTCTTTCAAAATACCTTGAGAAATGGGAATGAATGCCACTGGAAATAACATCTATGTAAGCTTCTGATGTCTCATACAGTCTAACTCTAGCAGTGCATTAATCCAAGTAACAAGGTAAATTGCATTCCAATATGTAGACATGGTAGAATCTATGGATCTATGGATAATGAAAATAAATATCCAAATCCATCTCAATCTGCAAAAAAAGGATGGCCTAAATGAACAGTATTATTGTATTCTCTTCTTCCCCAAGAAATTTCTTCTATTTGCATTTGTTGCTTGTTTACTTGGCAAAACTCAAAGAAAAATCAAAGAAAAAATTCTAAGAAAGAGAGAAGCACAAAACAGGACTATGCAAATGCTTAACATGCTAGTATGTTAGGGTCCCTATCTGTTTCTTGGAGAGAACTACTCCTGTTTCTGAATTTCTGGGTTTTCCCAAGATATTAATGCCCACTATCAGTGCCTCATTATTGCCTGTTATAAAATTAAGACATCAGAGTGAAGAGGATGTTGAGGTCAAAGTTAGTTTTGCAGTAAATGCCAAGGAAGGTAGAAATAGAGGGAGACAAGGCATTGAAAAAAACAGCATCTGGTTAAAGAAGCATAAGATTAGCTAAGAAACAATTCAGAGAACTGTATAAGCCTGGGAACAAGCCTCAGGAGCATATAACAAAAGAAGAATAACAAGACAAAATGACCAGGGGAAAAAAAAAAGTATACACGCACCCATACACACCCTCAAATCACAAACAAACAAATAAAACACTTCCTTCCTTTTTCTGGCTACATTTTTTGGTATTGTCAGGAAAGTTAATTTTAACAACTAAGAAGAAGATCAGTGTCAAAAAGAAAGACTAAAAAGTGAAATAACAGGAAAATTGACTAATTTTCCAGCTTATCTTATAATACACATATAAGAAATGTGTATTACATTCAAATGAAAAAACCTATTAATTTAAAAATCTTCCCTTGAAGAATTGTTCTCTCCACATTTTTCAGCATGTTATTGATGATTTTCTGTAGGACAGATGCCTGCCTAGAATTCATTGTCTGTGAATTTTCAGTCAACTTTACAGCCTAAGCAGTTTTCAATAGCTCCACTGTTACTGAGACCTCATTCAGGCTACATTTATTTCATCATATAAACCCTTACCTACCATGGAGAGGAGGAAATGGATACCTCTGACAGATAATAATTCTGCTGCCATATAATTGTCCCCTTGGAAAGTTTATTCAATATAACAAACTCATTCTACATGAAATCATGGAACCTGAGCTATCAGTGAAATGTGAAGTAGTGCTATCAAGGTGAGCTATAAGCAGATATTATTTCATACTGTGATAGAAGCTGCAACACACATGGACTTTAAATGTACCTCAAATGCTATTTTATGTATAGTTTATTTTCATTTTAAAAGGATAGTGCAAAATGTGGTGTAAATTAGAAGTGGCCATTTTCATTGCTAAGTAAACGAATAAGAGAGAAGTGCTGCAGGCTATTTTAAATCTGTTTGGGAGCTTTTATCAGTAGAAAGATCTGTGCAGATTGATTTTGAATTATATTATTTTCAAACTTGGTTTTTTTCCTGAAAAAAAACCCCAGTCAAACAACCTAAAGAGCTTTACCTGACAAGTCTTAATTAAATCCAAGGATGTCTGTTTCCTTAGTAACCACTCATAGCATCACTAGCATTCAAGAGAGAGCAGCAGGTGTAAGAAGCCCTAAAAATGAAAAATCCTATTTTGCCAATGACTTATTGAAATACTAGATTGAAGTATTTAATACTGGCTTCCTACTGATTTCAGTGACTTCTGAGTACAATCTTCTATAAATCTTTAAAAAAATTATACACTACTGACAGTCAATTTTATCCTTTTTTTCTTTGACATTTCACATTCTTATGTTACAGGATAGTTTACTTCTAGTTATTCTTGTTGTTTGATACAATTGCATGTTCCAGAGTCAAGTGCTTACTCCTAATGTTGTTCTAATCTTCATGATCTTTTTTGTGCTATACTTTTGAGACTTGTAGATTGAAATATGAGAGTATATAGTGCTGTAGAAACTGAGGAGACACCATTTAATGGGCTTTACAGAGCAAAACAAACTTTGCTGATGAAAGAAAAAATATGTAATTGTCGTGAATTAAAAATGGAAATCTGTGAGAGCTTTCTATATTTCAATGGTAACCTTTCAACATGTTTTATCTCATATTTGTATTACAACTTTTTATAGGAGAACTTTGCTTTACTTAATAATATCCACTAAAACAAAGCCAGTTTACATCAAAAGAATGTTTTAAAAAAATAGGGTTGCTCATCTGGGTTGACTGGGTGAGTACAAAAGAATCAAGTTCATCTACTCCTTCTGACTCTGTTTGAGGAATGAATTTGCCCCAGACATAAAGAGATGATCTGACTTAGAAAAGGCATTTAAGCAGTCATGACATCTCTCTGGCTTTGAATTCTTAAATGCTGTAGTCATCTTGAAACTTTTACCTCCTATCCCCCCTTTTCTCTCACAAGATGTTTTCAACAAAAATGTCCTTTGCTCAGCACAAGAACTAATTGCAGTGGTAAGATGCTGAAATGTAGGTCTGTTTCTGTGATGTGTCTAAACTTGTATTTTCAGTCCTTAGTAGAGCAGAGTCCATTTAGCACATAAAGGATGGCTTAGTAACAGTCAGTCATGCCTGTTGTAAACCTTTTGTAGTTTTTTTAAATCATGACTTCTTAATATCCTGTCACTTTTGGTAACCCTAATAAACAGACTAGATAAAAAATGATAAAAGAATAAACAAAGGATATGGAGAAGTAGCAGAAAAGACAAAAAAATAAAACTTCATTAAAATTAAAAAAATTAAAATAAGAGAAAAGAACGTTTGTTCAAGTAAAACCAGGTATCAAGGCCATCAAAAGATGTTGGTATCTTTTTCCTGTCTGCATATGTTCTTATTAAATATTTCCTTAGTGCCAATTCAAAATCTCAACTTTTATCTTTGACTAAATTCTTGACATTACAGTTTCCCTGCAGCCCACAATTCTCTTTGAAATTCCTTGCAAGCATTTAGTTCTCAGCATAAGAAAATCCAAGCATCCTGTTCATGCCTGTGACAATTTAGCATTATTCTTAGCCCTCATAGGGAAAGCCCTCCCTAAATCTCTGGGCAGCCACATTCACACAATGGCCCAGGATATGTAATTATCCAGTTCAGTTCCTCCACTTGACCTGAGAGGAATTAAACCCATATTAAGCACAGTAACTGATGTATCATTCTGTTAGACACACTCACTCTGGCTTGCTGAAACCATATCATTAATGAGAAAATAATTACACATTTATTAAGCCAAAGTTTGAGAATAGGAACTGTTTTTCAGATACTTGTTGGAACATTCATATGAGAAAGAAAATCCATTTTCTGTTCCAAAACCTGCTGTAGTATTTTAAGTAATTATTCCATTCTGGTAGAAGCTGGAATTGTAAATGATCTGTTCCTCTGTAGATGTTCCAGTCACCAGCTCTGCTCCAACTGATTTCTTTCACTAGTGAAGAAATAAAGAGGAACAAAAAAATTCAGGTGAAGATAATTAAATGTGTTCCCTAGCTATATATTATCTAATTAGAACGCTAAGAAGACTAGAAAAATTACAGATTTGGAGTTTTTGTTTAGTTGAATGAGAGGTATTTCTGTGGCTTTTTTTCCCCCTGATTTTTAAATTATTATTCAGGGACTTTGATACATATTTTTGAAGCTTCCAAAAGGAACAATGAATTATCAAATGAAGAGATAAACTACAAATGTGGAGTCTCAATGGTGACTGTTAAAAATTATATGCCATCATATGCAGGCCTCATAATTAATAGAGTTCATGACAAAAATAAAACAATTTGTTCATGTATGTACATTTACATAAACCACAGTCTATTAATTTCTAAATTTAGTAACCATGATCTCAATTTTTTTTTAATAGAGTGATTTATTAAAAATAATAAATTCAAAACAACTGAGAGAGTATCTCAGCTTCTGCTTATGACTAAATAAAATATAGAACACAATACAATTTTCAGGACAGACCAAGCCTCAAGAGAATAGGTTCTAGCATTACTGGACCTCAACAAAGAGAGCTGGATGCAACTTTCCAGGAGATAAAGGCAAATAGCAGAGATCTCGACCTAATAATTCATTCTGTCCAAAGGAGAAAAGAGAAAACCCAACAAATGGAGAAACAGTTCAGTATCTAAGAAATAGAATATAAAGAACAACTCCTATTTTCCTTTCATGTAACAAGTCCACTTCAGATAAACTTATTCCTATATAACTGTTTTAAATAAGTCCTCATTTACAGTTACATATGCTTTTAGCCATGATGTGAATAGCAGTCAGTTATTAAAAACAACATCAGGGTCTTAAAGAACCAGATATTTGAGGCAATTTTACTTATTAAGTCTTCTGAAAAGGAAAACTTCATTACTATCTCATTTATTTATTTAAGGGGGTTTTGTTTGTTTGATTGTTTTTAGTTTGAGAATTCTGGGGTTTTGTTGTTGTTGTTGTTTGTTTTTTCATTGCCCTTGATATTAAGAACAGAAGTGACTGACTAAGGTTAAAAGTTGCAAAATTTATTCATATTGTTTTAGGAACAGCCTTCCTGAGAAGTCAGAGACAGAAAAGTTTCCAGCTTCTTCTTTTTCTCTTTACTCATAACATAGCAAAAGTAAATTATGGAGTTTTTATACAGTGAAAAAATACTTAAAATCTGACAGCTGCTACATAGGCAGCCATTTATTTTGATGGTGAATAATAAGTAAATTAAGAAGAGTTAAAAGCTTATCCATAATTTAAATGTAAAATTTATGATAAGAATTGATTGATTACTTTATTCCATCTCTTGGGATCAGAGTTTTGGAACTTCTTGGCTGAAGGAAAAGCAAAAGACTGTAGTGAAAAGAGAAACGGCTGATCTGTTTGAGAATTCAATTCATTTGTAATTACTGGGACATTATATTCATGTTTTAGAGGAAGGAATATTTATAAACTGTTCTGATACAATGAGATATTTGGGATTAATATTCAGGTCTACATCCTGGCCCCATGGTGCTGTGTATGATGAAAATATATGTATGTATGGCTCATGTCATTTAAGAGCAATAAATGAAAAAGTATAACTGTATGGGTCTTCCTCCCTACAATTTATTGTTTCTTCAAATACAATTTTTCCATGAATTCATCCAACTGATTTGGATGACAATGAGATAGAAGAGTCTATTTGCATCAGTCAGCCTAAGAAGAGCTCAGTCACAGTCTGAAGAAAAATGGCAATAACACAGTAAAATACAGATTATTTTGCAGACTACAAAGAGATCCAAGCTTTTCCTTCAATAATATGTCATGATCTTTGCATGCTCACTTATATTTCACATAGGGTCATTACTCTTGATCTGCTACTTTCGTCCAAAAGCTCCATGAAATACTGTGAAGTAGAAGTTCTCAGTTGTGCTCATTCCTTTAATATTTCTGAACAAAGGAGCAATTTACACAAACTGATTTTTTCCTGAATTTAGCTAAATAAATTTTGGAATAATAAAATAACTTTGATAACATTCAAAGGTTTCAAATATATGATTACTGTATTTTTTATTGTTTTCCCAACTCATTTTTATCCCTATATTATCTGTTAGCTTTGATTACTTATAGATAATAATTGACAATCTAATCAAACTGATGCTTTTAATCTTTACATATTAGTTAGAATATTTGGTTAATATTGGTACTTATCTTAAAAAGTTTCAAATGCTATACAAGTAAATCTACTAGTTCTAACCATATCATTCAGATGCTCATTAGCCTTTTGAAAAATAGAAAATGAATCTCTAACAAATAATTTATTAAGATTATTTAAGACACTTTAACAAAGAAAAAAAAACCACCAAGATTGGATGGAAAATGTTTACTTTAGGAGTGAAAAATATAGGAACCACATTTGTTCACAGTGTAGAATAAAGGAAAAACACATTAATTAAGTTTATCTCCTGGCTTGGATGTGTATCAAAGTGCAGTAATTACTATAATTTGCATTAAAAAGCTCCAACAATCTTCTTTGATATTAGACACCTAAAAGAAAGGATAATTTCATTATGTATGCTTTGCAATATCATAGGGGAGAAAAACCAACCACTTGAAAGAACTAAGCCTCTAAGTCAGATATAGACACTCCCAAATAGTTTCTGGCTCCTGTTACTGAAATACTTTCATTGGTTAAAACTAACTTGAAAAAGATCATAGCCTCTTCTTTGATTTTTAATTAACCCAAACATCCCTTTCCAGGAAACCTGTAAGAACCTGGGAGAAGTGGGGGGGGGGTTACAGATACTTCAATGGGGCTAATAAAACTAGAAAATATCCTTAAAAACAAAATGAACAAAGCCACGAATAAACAAACCCCACCATTCCCTATCACTAGAGCATTGAGCATCACAGACACAAAGTACTTCTATAACATCTAATTATAGTTATTTGTTATAGTTCAAAGATTTCTGCATCATCTGCATAAAATGGTAGACTAGTCTTTTATAACTTTTAAAATGTGTTTGTACTAGAAAACCACAAAAACAACAAAAAAAGCCCCAACCAACCAACTACAGACAACTGTTTCTATTTCACATCTATTCATATTTTTGTAATTATCTCTGTCATATTATATGATATATGTCCAGTCTAACAAGGAGTCTGGCAAGTCTTCAACATCAAATAGTTCTAAAAAATTACTAATCCAGACATATGCATTTGAATTATTGGCATTAAATCTTAATCAGTGCACAGTCATTCCCTCCATATAACTGGTTATTAAACTAATTTTGGACTGACATACATCCACTGTTCCATTAAAAGGTAAGTCATTCCTCCAGAATAAAAGGCAAAAAGGCACTACCTAGCTAATTTTTTGTGTCTAATGTTCTTGAGATTTCTAAGTGCCTTTACGTGGGAAGCACATCAGATTTGCTGAATCTAAGACTTTCTACTGGAATTTCTGGAGCTGCTAAAGTTCTGCTTCAGCTCCAGATCCACCTCCTCACATATAGCCCCTGTGGCTGCATTTCAGTTAATCAGGAATGAAAGGGGCTCAGCCACCCATTTACTAAAGAACAGTGCGTCCTGGGTGGTTCCTGCTGCTCAAACACTGAGTAGTTGGCTGCAAACTTCCATAAGAGTTTGCACAGCATAAAATGAATCCATTCTCGTTGTGCACACTGTTTTATCTGTTTACAGACACATGTAATGTCCAGAGATTCCCAGATGCCTAAGACATTGCTATTCTGAGCATGCACAGACATTCCTTAGTGTTGCACCTGTTTCTTCTATAAATCCAGTTAAAATGGATGGAATAGTTATTCATCAACCAGAGTAGCTTGAGGCAATCTGGTGTGTTCTGAACAGATGTAGAAGATCAGGTTTCCTGTTAAAACAGACCACAAGGGTTTTTAGAGGTAGCAAATGAGGGCTCAATTATTTTCTTTGCCTGAAATGATGCAGGCTTCCTGCTCTTCTCTAGTAACTCTCTTAGCACTCCAAAATAATGTGTTCTGCAAGAGGATATTGCTAGGAGCAGGGATTGGCAGTAAAAATTTCAGACTCTTCTTACACAAATAGAGTTGAACAGAGCTAAAACCATCATATAAATTACCACAGCTCTCCATCCCAGTGATCAGGGTGCTTACCCAGGCTGTTCTTATGCCTAAGCCAAGCAGTATTTTAGTTTCTATATTAACTAGCAATTGTTCACAAAAACAAAACAGAAATTGAAGAAGAATACTAGCAGAAGTTATTTTGGTTTTTTCTCATGCTATATACCGTCTCTTAATAGCTTCTCTCTTATGCTTTCTTTCCCTCTTTAAAACAATTTTGCGAATAATTATACAAATAAAATATATTCAGCTGTCTCTGTGTTGACCTAGTAGTCATAATCCTTATAGATAAAAGATGAAGGTTTATATCAGTTTTAAAATATGCAGTGGGAAAACTGCATGTTGTGGAATTGTAGTTTCCCCTGAACTGTGATATAAGAACAAAGTCCATACTCCATATCTCTGGTTGTCATTCGATGGAAGGCAAAAACTATTTTCTGGGTAGTGATGAATATTGGATCTATGAATTCTGAGTAGAAACAAATGCTTTAGTTTAGAAAAAAACAGGTTGTCTCTGCAGGTCCTCTCTGAAAAGAACTGTGCACTCCTATTTTATGCGACAACAGAAGACCCTTGAAAAATACACTAATTTTTGAAGAATTATTTAAGGTCTTGTTGCAAAAAGAACATTACAGGAGTTAAAGGCATTAGAATGTCTGCAGATCACACATTTATTTGGTGCCCTTCTTAATTACTTTGTTTGAAAAGAGGGAAAATTGAGCTGTTAGTTTTCAGGAGGTATGCAGAGGCCTACAAAAACCAGAGTTTGAAATGAGAATATTTGAAATACTTTGTGGGCATGACAATTAGTACAATTATTTGGTGATCATATTAATAATAGGAATCAAATGTTTAGAAAGAGATTCTTTGAATTCTTAACCATTCATGCTAGTTTTTGAAAGCTTAAATACATAATTTAGCTCTCTATAATTTAAGATAAAAGGTTTAATTTCCTATTCATATAAAAATACATATGAAAGTTAAAGGAAAAGCTTTATTGCTTCAATTTTTATGAATTCTACAAAAACTGCCTTCAGTATTGTGTTCAATCTTTCAACACTTGCCTCTACATACCAAAAGTGAAGATAGAAAACTCTAAAGTTTGTAGAGGTTTCAGAACCCACGGGAAGTATTTGGTGAACAGAGGTTTCAGACATACTGAACTTTTTGGCCCTTGTTGGCTTAGACAAGTTGAAATGTGAGTCTGCTGAAGAAAAGTAAACATGGAATGTTCTTTAGACATTTTAGTGTTGAGAACACACTGCCTGTGTTCTCCACTCAGAAATCAATGTTTATCTCTATAAGCCCACAGTCAGTGGACATCTGCATCTTCTGAGTGGCTGTTTTAGCTGGCAAGATGTAGAAACACAAAATCACAGAATGGTTAAGGTTGGATGGGAGCACTGGTGGGGTTGTCTGATCCAACCTCCCAGCTGAAGCATGGTCTTCCTTATAGCATGTGGCTCTAGAAAATTCATCCTGATAATTACCACGTTACGTTACCTCTCTGGTGTATGTACATACAAAAAAATGACAACGTTAGCTCTTATTAAAGTTAGTACAAGTGAAGAGAGCAGGGGTTTTTGGAAGTGTGGTTTAAGATGTCTAGTGACAGGTACTTAAAAATGGCATTACATTTGCTCCACAGTGTTGTATATTTATACAAACTAGGTCTTCTTGCTTACGTTTAAATTTCATAAGTGCAGCTAATTTGGCATGCATCTATAGGTTTCACTTTAATTAGAATTTCCATGTACACGGCTTAAAATTTCTGTACCGGTATATAAACGTCTCAGCATCAGCTTTGATTTTTTTCCCATTATTATTCTCAGAAGCCAACCTGCTTTCAAGATCCTGTACTATAAGACCCTTTGAAGTTGTGTACCATGTGATATCTTGTTACCCTGCCCACTGAGTGATGCTGCATTCATCTTTCTACTGCAGCTTTTCCTTAATGCTCAGTAGAAGACCTCATATAGACAGGGCGTCAGGACAGTACAAGCAAAAAAAAATACACAGCTTTTCACAGCCGTGGGTTATGAATCTAGATTGTGAGGGTTGGACTTGACATTTTCTATTTCAAATGGGTTGCAATTGATATTTTTTGTTCAGACTTGCCTTTTATTCTAAGCATGAGTATACAGATCCCAAATTCATGATTTGACCTGAACAAAAGGCTGTCCAGGAATGGATGATTAACGCACAAGTTAACTTCTACAGTAAAACTGGACATTAGATGAGAAAAACCCCAAACTCCAGTCCCAAAACAAAACAAATAAAAATTGCTTCTAGGATCACCAGCAATCTGTAAATACCTTCTAGATTAATATTGCTCTCTTTGTAGTTTTTTAGGCTGTTCAGTGCCTTATAATCTAAATTTCAGCAGCAGAGCAGCTGTTGACAAGATCACACATGCAAATACATTATAAATTTCTTTTTATTATACTGCTGTAGTTATTTTATTTTTAAAAATCCTTGATTAAATTATAATTTAGGCTTATTTTTCTTAAGATTATAATATTCATCCAGATATTCACTTTTCATCATACTCAGTTCTTTCTTTTTAAATAATATTGTAAGAACATCTGCTCTTAACAGCCAAATTTATAAAAACACATGATATTTCTCAGTGTGCTGCTTTAGTTTGAGATTGGAGAGAAAAATCAGTGCTAATTTTGACATACATTTATAGAGTGATAAACTTTTGTGGCTAGCAAACATCAATGCAATAGTGAAGATATCTAAAAAACTGACTCTGTAATCTATAGCACCTGAAAGCTTGTAACAACTTTTCTAATTACTGGCACTGATAGATTTTTTTTGTTGCACTTTTCAACTATCAATTAGAGCCTCTGTTTCTTCCTGGAAAAATTTCCAGTGACACTTGTGTAGGAGAGCTTATTTCTAGTGTTCACAGTTTAGATGGATAAGGAAAATGTTTCATAGGCTTAAACTCACCTTTCTGGACCACTGCCACACTTTATGTAGAGAGTTTCACTATTTACCAAAACGGCCACTTGAGTACATGCAATTCCTTTAACAATGAATTACGTCATAAATTAGTCAAAATGCCATTTTTCATATGTACCATGTGAGACAATTATAAAAGAATTTTTTTTTGGGTAGCTCAAGATAAACTATTTATCATGCTCGCTGAACTGCAAGCTAGCGTAGCTGTAAAAACTGCCCAAGTCATTCCAGTGGTTTTGGATCACAGATGCTACCCTGCCATTACCTCTAATGACAAATTGTCAAAGCACAGTCCAAATTGGTGTTTTCAATACATGAAGGTGAAGGACTGTTCTGTGTTACACTCTGTCATGGACTATATAAATATTATCTCCGGCCCTTGGCTAATCAGCATGAGCTATAGGCTGGTATTCCTAAATCTTACGGGAAAATGTAATCTGTGAAGATGAAGTTTTGTTTAAAGTCTGAAAGATTTTGATTTATGTTGATCCACTGAAAAAAATCACACTATGTGATTAATTTTGTGTCCATTACAAATGTATGTTCTTACAAGAAGAATATTGCAAACAAACTTTTCTGAAATATCTGTATTTTAACCCATGTTACTAATATATTACTATTCTGTTCAAGTAATTAATTTGGCAGTCAGATATACTATTTTTTTCAGAAATGGGACATATCAATATCCTTAAGGACTTACAAATTAATTTTGATAACAGAAGAACAAAAGTAAGTCTAATTACAAGCAGTAAAATGGCATTATACAGGAGTTCAGAGCTTGTGTTCCTTAAATTGACTTTAAGTTTTTTTCTATAATCTGATTTCTGTAGGGACTTCTGTCTCTGATTTTAAATTAAAAAGTAATTAAAACACTTATCTAGTATCTGTACATTATTTGGAGTTTAGAGAATATAAAATACAAAAGATAAAACTGAAATTATAGAAATTACAAAGGGCTGCATGCTGCAGCACTAAGTGTAGCTAACAACTGAGTCAGACACATCTTCAGGAACTGTTATTAAAGTAGCTGACACTTTCTCACAAAGCTCTGGGCAACTGCATTTGTTGTTGGTAGCCTTGAAACCTCTCATTTCAGACACTGTGTTTAATTAATGCTGCATGTTCTAGCACCAATTTTATTAACAGGCTATTGCTGGATGAGTATCTCCCCATCACTAATTTAAATTCATGAAAGCTAGCTCATCCTTGTAATTTCTAAGACCTTCCAAGAGCACATTTTTTTTCCTGCAGTTTTTCCAGTTTTACAAGAGAGCAATCTCTTTCAGTGATGGTTTAGACCAATACCATGAAGGCATTCTCAGTAAATGAATGAAGTCCCCCAGCAGAGGTACAGTTTAAAATGTCAAAAATAAAGATAAACTTAAAAAAAAAAAAATCTGTCCCTATGTGACAGGTAACTCCCCCCCTTTTTTACCCCGCAGTATAAATTAGCTGTATGTGAGATGATTTTACCATACATATAATCACAGCTTTCCTGCACTTAGAAATTACAAGCTTTTCCCTACACTGAATCACAGGATCACAGAATCAGTTGATTTGGAAGGGACCCACAGGATCATCAACTCCAACTTTGGGGCACGCATAGGAATCTCCAAGAATAGCTCAGTATGCCTGAGAATATTGTTCAAACACTTCTTGAACTCTAGCAGGGCTGGTGCTGTGACAACATCCCTGGAGAGCCTGTGCCAGTGCCCAACCACCCGCTGGGAGAAAAACATTTTCCCGATATCCAACCTAAACCTCCCTGACGCAGCCTCAGGCCATTGCCTCACTGTCCCTGGTCACCACAGAAAGGAGACCAGTGTCATCCCTTCCTCTCCCCTTGCACTCTCAGTGTAAACATGTCTTATGAAACTTGGAGCTATCTAACACCACACTAATGTTTTTCCCTTTCTGGTCACTCTAATTCTAGGTAACTTACTTACAAATAAATCAAAAATTAGAGCTTCCTATTTTGACAAACATATCAAAATTCTCTATAAAAAGTCCTTCAAAAATAGAGGAAGTTTCAGGAAAAACATTTTATATTCTTATCTAGCCTCTACAATTCTGAGAAGGGGACAAAGAGATGGCCGGGGGACATTGTTTTGAACAACGAGGATACTTTTATTCACTAGAATCTTGTTTCTCTTCTAAATGCCTTTGTGCATCTCTAATTGGAATTCACTGAAATGAAAGTTATCTAATGTCTCTGGAACAAGTCTGTGATGAGATACCAGAAGAAATTAAGGGTTTATTAAATTACCATTATCATTGGTAATTTGAAAAAAACAATTATAGTTTTTTTAATCTTTTATTGCAAAACTATTGCATAAAAGTTTGTTTTCTAATTTTATTACTAATGAGAACCAAAATATTTTAAAAACAATTCAGTCTTCAGCTCATTCTACTCTTAATGTAAACAAGGTCTATATAAATAAGATGCTCATCATGCTCAAACCATCAGCAGAATGCACAGGGAAGTATATTCATATAAAATTAACACACTGAATGGAGAATTATACATATAGCTTTCTTCTGCAGTTTGGTCCTTCTGAGAGAGTGGAAACTCTTTTACTCCATCTTTTTTTATACTTTGGTGGTGATATAAAATGTGAAGGGAAGGTTCTGAAGAGTGATTTTCTCCTCCCTCAATTTGAACTGCAAAGTGTCATTGTTCACATCAATCAAGGGATGATAGCAACTTGGGTACACCCTGAAGGCAGAATTGTTTAAAGTGCTTCTTAAGAATTCTTTCTGTATAAAGTGGAATTTATGTTCTTATATTGATGTTGCGATAGGGTAGTGAGTATATTAAAGAAATACCATTAAAGCTTTTTCACTGGAAAGGAAGACAAAGAAAGCTGGATCCTCCTTAATTGCAGTGATGCTTTACACTGTCTTTTCTGCCTTATGGAAATACTATCTTTAGAATGAATTAGTTCCATTTTCCACTCTGCTGGTTACTGAACTTTTTACTTAATAGATAGAATAGTGTGGAGAGATGTCGTTCCCGACATTATTGTACATGTTTTTTCAGATGCAGACTCTTGAAAAAACAAAACAAATGAAGGGAATTTGGTTTTTGTCCTCCAGTACACCATTACAGTAGCAGGAAGGAATTATTCTTTTGAATATCCCATGAATTCACACCAAGAAGGAATAATGAGTTTATCTAAATAGGTAAAGAGTTTATAGAAGCACACAGAAGACTGAATTTTAATCTTTTATATCCCAGCTACCTAAACCATAGTAGCTTCTTTTACCTTTTTTTTTTTTCTCTCTCACTCCTCTTTTCTTTTTCCATTTTTCTTAACAGTAGTAATCTGCACCTATAACTGCAGCTATGAAAAAGGTGATTTTTTTCCTCTACCACTGCATGGAAAGGCTTAATATAGAGTATTTATTCTCATAAGTTATCAGAGATAAATTTGCATCTTCATTTGGAGCTCTGAAATTAGCAGTTGGGGAAAGCATAATGCATTTACCCCACAGGGCCTCTCAGTCTGCCACGTAATTCAAATAATCTTAGGAATGGAAAGTCCTATTTACAGGAATTTTCCTACTCCTGATCAATACATATAGCAATATAAAATTTCTCACTTTTTAGTGAACTTGAGGTATGTTTTTCTTAAAATCCAGTTGAATGCTGATTTACACGAAGAGGTGATAATCCCTATTTTATAAGTGGTTCACATTTATTTTAAAGTATTTCAGGGAACAAAGACATTTCAAAAGTGAATCAACAGCCAAATGTGGATAAAATATGAAATTCTAGATTTCCAATTAACTTCATCGACATGATTTAGAGTCACCTTTATAAAAATAAAATAATTCTGCGTAGTACAGCCAAATTTGCAAAATTAAATATTCTAAAGCAACATGAGAAAAAGTGAACCAATAATGAAACATTTTCCTGAAATGAAGATCTTTGGGAAGGAAGGCTTAGCTGGTGAAACTCCAGTAAACACTACAGAACCTGACAAGGTACATGTCCTTCACCCTACCCAAACTGCAATTGCTCCAAGGAGCAGAAATAAGACCCATGGTTACAACATCTGCTAAGGGGAGGCAAGACCCACAAAACAATTTATAGGTTTGATGGTATGTAGACAAAGGGATGTGCCAATTCACCACCTGCTGTTAGGTTATTGCTGCTATTTACCAAATATATGTATTCAGGTTTAATATTCAATAGTATTTGGTGGAAAAATTGCTTATTAAGTATGTTATGAATGGAAAACACTTCCCAGCTCTCACTCCTGGTTACTCTTTAAAAGAAACTCACCTCTTGTGAGTTTCTCATTAAAAATATTTCTCATTAGTATTGATTACTACCAAGAAAATGAAAACAGCTGTATGTTTTGTCATGATTTTTGAGCAAATGCATTTATTCTGATGTCATTAAGGTAATATGTTGAACACCCAAATACTGCACCTAAACTGACAAGAGAGAAGAAAAAAGGATAGGAAGAGGTATTACTATTTGTGATATGAAGTGATGTGCCATGTGATCTGCAGCACTTTGACTGCCCTTCTCAGTGAATTTGTGACAGAGATAATAAAGAATCTCCCTACTCCATACAGAGTGATTGATTTACCTAATAATGACCCTTTTTTATTTTATCTTTCCCTGCTTTATTATAACTTGCTCCCATTATCTCTACATATTTAAGGCACCTGACTAGCATGAGGGGTACAAAAATAGTCCTCAGCATTGCCCCATTATAATTGTAGCCTGGACAGAGTCAAAAGAGGTAAAATAATTTTCCATATTCTCTACACATCAGGAGACCATGTGGTCTTTAGGTATTTTCATGATTTTGGCTTGAGGAAAAGCATGACAGGTTGTGTAGAAGCTTAGTACAGAACAGGGAGCCTTGGATGCTAAACCAGAAAAGTCATAAGAAAATAACTGTGCAGAAGCCAATTTTCAAACAATGGATAAGACAGCAGAGTAAGGATTTTCAGTGGACCCAAACATGATACTGTGAGTATTCTTTGTCAATTGGTGCTCATTACCAGAAAATGAAAGCTTTCATTCCTAGTGAGGAAACTGGCACCCCACAGTCTATCAGTATTTAAGAGAGGATCTTCAAAAGCATCCAAAGGAAATTAGGAATCACAAATGTCTATTTTCTTTTAGAAAAATAGCTTTTTTTGAAGTAATGTCCTATTGGAATACCTGTGGTTGAACTTCTGTTTCTTTTATAGCGTTGCAGTTCATAACTTTGATCCTCTATGAAGACTTTAAAAAGACACAAAAAAGGGGGAAATCAGAAATTTATTTTCTGATTATTTTTACCTCCCATTATAAAACTATTATGTATCCTTCACAGCATTGGGCGGTTTTATGGCACTTGTAATGAGATATCCCATTGCCAAAAGCGATAGATCAGAGGCTTGCAGTGAGAGATCTAATCATATCTTTCTTCTCATCTTCTTGTTATGCTGTATTATAAATTCCAACAGTTTCAGACTCTTCTGCTCTCCTCCAGCCAGCTTCAGGCAATATAGTTGAATCTGATTTCTTTGTTTTTCCCCTGAGAATATTTTGTGCCACAACTGACAGAAAATGAGATTTAGCCTGCATTCTTTGCAATGTTTTACATTCCCTAGACGAAGTTCTATATTAATATTTTCTGTGGCAGAAAATTTTCTGAGCTAAAAACTTGTATTTGATATCAGAGTTCAGAGTTGAGGCTATAATTAGGTCAATATTTTATCAGTCTCTAACAGAAATACATATTCACCTGAAACTATAGTTAGGTAAAAGAATCCAAAATTTCTTGTCTGCTAACAATTGAGTACCACTAAGAGAAGAGAAGTTTTAGACCAGATGCTCAGATTCTATGAATATGTGTACTCTATCACAAGACTTTTCTAATCTAAACTCTGTGTTGGCAAGTCACAGCATTCAAATTGAGATTTGATTTTTTTTTTATTATTTCAAACAATATATTATTATACTGCTACTAGAAAATGCAGAATCCACAGAATTATAATGAAAGAATAGCATAAGAATTCATCCTCACTATTTCCAGCACTCAAACACAAGAAAACAATGTCCCTAACTCCTAATTATACAGTATGTACTATCAGTCATGAAAATCTAAGATAACAAAATACTGACTGAGGTCCAAAGTCCCCTTAAAAAGTATGACCAGAACACTGAAATGACCAAAAAAGTTCCATCTTGATTCTTCCATTCCTGAAAATTGTCTTTATTGAGAAGCTGTCATTAACTAATTAGCATTTTTGAGTCAATGACAAAGCTGCTTGAGAAGGATTCATGAATTTTGTTTTGCCGTACACAGCATAAGCTATATGACATTTGCATAGCACAAGCCTAGCATAGCAATAGGAAAAGATGAATTTTGTATTAAAAAATCGTTTTTTTTTCTTCAAAGGAATACTTCACTATCCTTTCAAGTGTTTATATTGGGAACAATTGTATCATTTTTGTAGTAACTCAACCCTTTTGATTTTTCTGGTATTGAAAGAGGCAGGAAGAGTTTCTGTTCAGAGTCTAGAAGTCATAATAGAGAACGTAGATATGAGGAAAATCTTTTTTTCCATATGTGCTAGATTACAGTATTCACTAAGAGCCTGAAGTACTAATTTCCTTTTATTATTTTTCATAAATGCTTCTTTAAGATCTTATAATTATGAATTTAAAGATATTCTGCTGAAGCAAAAAATTTCAATCAGGACTACCCACTTATGTAGCATTAAGGGCATTACACAGATGTCTTTGCTCAAGTACTGTTCATTTAAACTTTTTGCTTTCCAGAGTCAAAACTTCCACTTTGTTACTTTACAAGACACTTCTTTTTGAACAATTTCTCCCAGGTGAACATGATGAAACCAACAAGACAATAAAAGAAGCAGTACATTTTAAAATATTGCAATTACAATGAAAGTTTCAAAATTCTTAAATATTCTTCTAGGACCTAATAAAATCAAATGTGCATAATTTTGTATTATGGTTGCAGCGTTTCTGTTGATAGGTACTAAAGTCCTTAGGCAGCATCTTTTTCAGATTACAGTAATGGTCCCCTCATGAAATACTGACTTAAGGGACAAGGAAAGTGATGATACAAGTTGTTTCTGAAAGGTGTAAGAGCATAAAAGCCGTATTTACTTTAGGACCTGCAAACCTATATATTTGGTAAAATCTCTGTTAAAGCAATAAAAGATGATACTGTGAAGTATATTTAGCTCCACAGAGTCAATATTTTATACTTTCCAGGATCTTTCAGATCTTTTCCATACTTTTTAATAAGATCCCCATTGTAATCTTTTTTCCTACTAATAAGTATAGTCATTCATATTCTGGCATTATAATAAAACTTTTAAAAGCCCCAAAAAAGTCACAAAAATCAGATTAATTTTATTGATTATACAATTTTACCACAAACAAATACAAACATTTTAATTCTACATAATTTCTACAGAAATTTTATTTCTACATAATTTTCTTTGTAAACTTTTTAAAGGATAAACTTTTAAACTGAATGTGTTAAATCTGAATATTACATGAAAATATCTAATCAAGAAGTGATGTTTTAAAATAATTTTTAAAATTTTAAAATTTTATTTAAATGTTTAAATTTATTTTTAAAAAAATTTCATATTAAAAGCCCCTGTAATTTTGTTATTTGTTGGGTAAAATTAAAAAAAAATCAGTGTGAATCCCTAAAAAATTCAGCATTAATTAGAACATACTTTATAGTGTTATGTTCTCAAAATTATGGTATGAAAGGATGTGCTAGAAAATTTACAACATAATATATTAAAATAAAAGAAGAAAAACATTAGAAAGTGCACTCTGGATTAGATCAGTTTCCCTACCTAATTCATTTTTATGGAAGTGACTATTGGAATGGTCACTTCTATAAAAATTGGATAGGGAATGACATTTGGAAATTTGCCACTCAAATCAAAAGTAAGCCTTCAGCTTACAAGAACACAATTCACAGTGTGAATTGATGAAAAAGAATTTACACAAGTGGCACAGAATTCAGCTGTATGCGACCTGGAATGCCAAACTAAACCAGCAATAAGAAATAATAAAATGAGATACATTAATGAAGTATGTTTTCTTGCTTGGTTTTAGGAATATCAGGTTGGATTTAGGCATAGATAGGCATGGATGTATAATTGATGCCTAATTCCTGGACAACTTGGAGATACATCTCTAGAAATCAGCCTTACAGGTACTGCAGTACATTTTTGGCCATTTAAGACTTTCGATATGTAATTTTCAGGTCTTTAAGTGTTCTCTAAGCTATGACCCTCAGTGATGTTCTTATTGATGTTTACATGAAAGCTTACCACTTTTTGTTCAGATTTGCCTATGACTTGCAGTAACTGATCAAGACAATTTAGTAAAGCAACACTTCAAGCTCTCAAAGTATAATGGTGTTCCAGTTTCACACCACTAACAGCTGCTTTATCTAGCTCATATATCAGCTGATTCTGCCAATACTTAATCAAGTTTGAAACGATAGTCCTGCTAAATGACTGCAGACAGACATAATTGTTCTATCTATATGCAGAGAACTTCCCCACACCGCCAAAATTTTAAAGAACAGTCTCACCACAAGAGCAGTTTTGCTGAAGATGATGCAATATTCCTTGTAGCAAAGAAACAACTGGTACTTAAATGATCATAAACAAGAAAAGCAGGTAACCGCCTGTTCAAAGTTCAGCTGGAGTAGAGTTAATTTTCTTCACAGTGGCTGGTAAAAGGCTGTTTTGGACTTGTGCTGAACACAGGGTTGAATACCGAGATAACACACTGGGGAAGAAGTTGGGCATTCTTGGGAGGCTGGGAGGAGACACAGCTGGGGCAGATGATTCTAACTGACCAAAGAGATATTCCCAACCATCTGACATCATGCCTGGTATATGAAGTGGGAGGAAGAAGGAGAAATGGGGAGATGTTTGGAGTGATGGCCTTTGTATTCCCAAGTCACCATTACATGTGATGGTGACTGTTGATGGCCCCGTTCTCCTGGAGATGGCTGAACACCTGCCCACCCTTGGGAAGCAGTGAACTAATTCCCTGTTTTGCTTTGCTTGTGTGCATGGCTTTTGCTTTCTTACTAAACTGCCTTTATCTTAATCTACAGGTTTTCTAGCCTTTTTCCTTCTGATTCACTCCCCAGTCCTGGTGGTGAGAGAAGGGGGAAGAAAGCAGCTATTTGGTGCTTGAGTACCAGCAGCTATTTGGTGCTTGAGTACCAGCTGGGTTTAAACCACACTTCCATAGCTTTCCTTTATGTAAAATGGTGCTTGTCATTCTGATGTATTTCTAAGTATCTCATATATTGCGTATTTCAAAATAGGCTTCTAATAGAAAAAAAAAATTAATAATTTCTTCCATTATACACCTTTATATTAGAACAATGTGCTCTGCCTCAAGAAAAACAATAACAAACTGCGGAAAATGAATACAAGATACATTAATGTATGCCATATGCAATTCAAGATCATTTGGTAGACAACAGTATGCCCTGCTTATATTTCAGACATGCACTCACAGTAAATGCTTCCTTTGGTAACAAAGTTTTGTCCTTGCAAAAGCCACTATTATTATTGGTGCTAGTACTTAGCTGATCATAAAAAGAGGCAGGTTTCTAAGCAATACCAGGCTAATCACTATCTACGATACCATTAAATTTTCAATGGAGGCCTTACCTACTGTACCACAGATTTTTTCTCCTGATTACATCATTTTGAAAAAATGTAACCACTGTTTATTCACTACAGGTGAAATGAATATTTATTCATAAACTTCATTCCTTTTTCCAGAGGTGAATTGTGGGAATGAAGTCCATGAGTTACATATTTTCAAAATATAAGGGGAAATTAGTGGCTATTGTTCTTCTAAGGAAATATTACTCTTGCAAAAAGGAAAACAAATACACAAACAAGTGAGGATTTAAGCTCTTTTGCCTTACTAAATTTTGAATGCCATACAGTAACTCTGAATCCCTCTTTATTTCTTTCCTTCAATATTAAGCACCTTGGTCTCCATATTCATTTTGAAGAAAGGCCAAGGCCTTTAATCCTCATCTATGTCTATCATAACAAACCAGTAAATTATCATTGTCCCTTTTCTGCATCATAGAGAGCTGAATTTAGATGAAAAGCTGAGTTCCCAATGAAAATTTTCATAATCAGTCAACAGAGAGAGAAGCTATTAGGACAGATAATGATAAAGATATATATTGTGATAAATAGTTACTTTGCTTTTCTCCACTTGTAAATATGTGGTTGCGGAGGTGCAGTCACTCGGTTCAGAGTATCTGGTATGAGGAAGATAACGTTTGTACTGAACTGTGCTGCATAAAGCTGCCACACACTGCTAAATGCAAGATTGATGGCCTGTGTGCTTTGCAAAAGAGAATATCAGAGAAAAATACCACTGAATAGAAGAATAAATTTCATTATTTTAGAATCAAAACCGAGTAAAAAAACTTGAAATTTTTTTCAAAAACACACACTGAATTTTAAGTAGTTTCCACTATTTGATCTCCTCAAAACAGTCTTAATCAGGTTGACATAGAGACAATGTATAAGATAACAGAGGTGCATTACACATTAGAACTCCCGTAATTCTATTAGAAGTTTGGCAATTCTTTTTTGTTTCTTCTCACCACTCCATCTTAAAATCACCTTATAAAGAACAGCTTAAAACCCTGACTATTTAACAACAGAAACAAAGAACTGTTCCTTAACCCTAACTTAACACAAAACCAAACAAAACACATCACCATTACTAGGAAGAAAAAGCTCAACAACAAAAATGAAACCATTTAAAAACTGAAATAATTTTAAAAAATTACTTCCTTCCTCATTTCATGTTGTAAATAACTTTTGAATGTCAATATTTTTTGTAGATGTGTTAAGTTTTCTAGAAATTTGACCTGAACAGCCACCATCTTGCTTTAAAGGAGGGCAAGCAAAATGACACAACTTTATATGTACTTTCTGTCCAAGAAACAGTAGTATCTTCTATGTAACCAGCAATTACTATATTTCAAAATCTCTGTTTAAGGCTGAATTGAAGGCTGAACTACATTCTACAATGCAATTTGTCTTTCCTCTTCCCACCTGCCTAGAGCAGGAATAGCAAATAGAAAAAAAGCACAAAATCACAGTTTGGCAGGAAAGGTCATCATTCTTTCAATACTCCCAGTACTTGTATGCTTATAAGCTTTTACTTCTATGTTTAGTTACTCATGGTACCTGACATTTGTGTGCTCGATTATCAATATCTGAACAACTTTCATATTTCATATTCTATGGAGTGAATAATATCTTGTTTCATCTAGACCTATTTGAATAACAAGCATCAAAATTAGGCATATCAGAGAATATTTTCACTTCATTAAATCTAGCACCACCTTTCATCAACACTGAGTCAATAACATTTTACAGCTGAAGAATGCATCTGGCTTCACAGATAAATTATTTCAGCCAAATTCACTCACCCTAATTTCTGTAGCAGGATGGCAAAACAGTGCTAAATAAGATGTACAATACTATATTGAATTAATATACTGAGAATGCTTTCAGAACTGCACAGTTCTAGAAATGAGCAATTCACTCTTTTGGATGACTTGAATTAAGCGAGTCTAGTAGTCTACTTACAGACTACTAGACTCGCTTCAGAGAAAGTTTCAAGTTTCAGGGGTTATTATATCCTGCATTGTCGCCAAAAATAGGGAACAGTTCTGGAAAATTATGCATAAAGTTGGACAATGTAAATGTTATGTAATGAGTCCAAAATAATCAAATATGACAGTTGTCACGTGATGTTGCAATAGGCGACAGAAACCACCAGATGGATAAAAATCTCAATGCCAGAGAATCAATGGAGTGGTTCAGAGGTGCTCAGAGGCACCAAATCTAAATGTCTGTACATGACTAAATAAATTAACTTCTTTTTTTCTTGTTTAAACCACTTTCACTCTCACTATCACTTATAAAAAATGTAAATGTTTTTCCCTATTTTTTTCTGAAATATGTGAATTTAAAACCATCACTAGGCTTATTTATATATTACAAAATCTCTGGGAAGTCATTAACAGACTCAAGAACAGGCAGTTAGACAGAAGTGTCATTGTGCATATTCATAATTTCACACAAAGAAATAAAGAAATAAATCTAGCTTTCTACTGTCCTCACCTTATGTTCTTCAGCACAGGAAACACTCTCCATTTTTGCTAGTTTGGTAATAGACCTAAAAGTAGATGCAATTCTGTGCAATTTGCTGCAACACACACATACATTGCTCATAATAGTTTTTTTTCAGATTTAACCTCTACCATGGTCCATACTCCTGTACCTCCAGAGAAGGTTAGTGAAAGGTGTCACAGTCATCATTTCACGAAAATCCTTTCCTTAGGATTTTTTCCTCCTGAGAAGCTGAGAGGCAGGAACAAAATGTAAACAATGGTTATCTGCTGCTGTGGAATGCAACAGGTGGATCTTTGATTGGCTCATCTTGGATGTTTATAATTAATGGCCAATCACAGCCCAGCTGGCTCAGACTCTCTGTCCGAGCCACAAACCTTTGTGATTCATTCCTTTCTACTCTTAGCTTAGCTAGCCTTCTGAGATGAAGCCTTTTCTTCTATTCTTTTAGTATAGTTTTATGCTAATATATATCATAAAATAATAAATCAAGCCTTCTGAAATATGGAGTCAGATCCTCATCTCTTCCTTCAACATAAGAGCCCTGTGAACACCATCACAGAAAGGTTGTTCGCAGGGCTGTAATTTTACTAATTTTGAAAATGTAAACAGATTCAGCACATTACCAACCTAAACATCCCTTCAGTGTCAAAACAACTGTTGTTGCTCTGACATCTACTATGAGCACTCTGAACATAAACTTTTTTTCCTGAATGTGTTGGGTGTCAAAGAACTAGGAATCGGCAAATTAGATACTCACACTTTCCTCATACAAAGCAGAAATACTTACCCAGAAGCAGCATCCTTAGCCTGGCATAACGATTAGTCTTTGATTTGAAGCAAAAGATTTAGCCACAGAGTAATGCCAAGGAGAAACCGTCTGAGTCCAAATGCTACTTGCAAGGACTTTGGTTCAAACACTTTCCAGTCAATTTTATTGTACAGTCCTATTTTTCAGGAAAACCAGATATATGAGACGAAATAAGCAGGAAATAATTTCAAAATGTTTCCACAGATAGAAATCCTGCTTTAATTGCCAACAAAAATGGCGTCAACAAGATATACTCACCAATGAGGTACTGGAGAAAGATTAGAAAAAAACCCGAAGATTTAAGAAAATTATCTTTGAAGAGGAAAAGTCAGTTTGCCCACAAACTTATTAAATATTATCATATAGCAGCATCAGAAAAAATCTTGGCTTTTTGGATTTAAGAATGTTTCTCAAAGTTGTCTCAGAAAACTCCACAGACCTCAGTCTCGTACATCTTCCCCACAGGAGCACAGCTAAAGAATGTTGACTCAGTTTTTGCTGCTTGGACTCACTAAAATGGTGATGACGGCCTCTTGCAAAATGAAGCCATGGATGAGAATGGCTAACAATAACTTTTATTTATTTATTTATTTATTTCATATGTACATGTAAATAGATTTAACAGATGAAAACCTAGCTTGTTAAAACCATGTATTCAGTAACATTTGTGGACAATCTCTGTAAAATATAGCAGCCTTTTATTTTAAATTAAATTATCAAAGCTGAAATGAACTCAACAAATTAATGGAGTTTTAATCCATTCTGACTTTTTGTTCAGAACATTTTGTCTGAGCAGCTCTGGTCATGTTCTGCTGCAGACAGCCAGAACTACAGTGTACACTGAGAAGACAAATTTTCATTCTGCCCTCATCTAGAATGTACTTGACAGCAATTTAGGAAAAGCAGCAGAGCTTTGAACATTATAATGAGAAAGGAAGATCATTTGTGTAATATTTGTAATGTTGAGCACTACCACTGGGCTCTCACCATCGACATAATTTCTGCACTTTGTAATGAATTGTTGCCACCACTGCTCTTTGAGCCGTAATTAAGGTGAAGTTACTGTGAAAATTTTGCACTTTAAGATCTTCAGATTTTAATTTCTGAGGTTTATATTTTGATGAAATTCCTTCTTTTCAGCCCAAAGCTGTAAGCTAATAGACCATAACAAATCAAAATATCACATATACTGAAAATATAGCAAATAGAAAATAGGCACAAAGCACAGCTAGTTCTAACTTCACAAGTACTGAAAGTCAATCAGCCATCCCTGGATGTACAGAACATGTTATTCTATTCCCTTTTTCAAAATTCTCTCTCAGGACCAAGTAGCCCCAGATTCCTAATAAAATGCTAAATAATTATTTCTAGACTCATTTGACAAAATTCACTGGTAGTGATATATATATTTTGCCTCTTCATTTCTACTGTAAATTTGATTTATTTGAAAGTGTGATTGTATCAAAAGTTATAAAACCCAACATATGAGAAAAAACCCTACTAAAACAGATCACAAAATGATCTGCAGCTTTTTTAGTTTTTAGGATAAGTTAAACTTCTTGTCTAACTTCTTATGCAAAAAAAAAAAGGCTGTCATTTATATTTTAGCAGCATAAATATGATGGTTTTATCCTTAAACTTTCATGCACAGTATGTATTCACATTTCTCATAAATTTTGATTGTTTTAGAACTTTTCTTGTTATGCTTAATAGATAGTTTTCCTGTTTTGCTTAAATTTTTCAGCTAACACTATTCTCCTAATTCTATTCTAATAGTATTCTAGTTTGGATAAATTTTCTTTACATTATAACAATAATAAATTATCTATTAAAACTCATACATTCTTGCCAATTCTTTAGAGGACTCAATAAAATAAAAAACAAACATACAAACCAGACACAAAAGAGAAATATTCCATAATATATTCTGTATGAAAAGCTTGTAATAAATTCTGGATCCCCCAATTATTGATCAGATAAAATGGACAGCCACAGTGTTCTTTTCCAGCTACTCTGATCCACCTCATGTATACAAAACTACACTTCATGCACTACAATAGTGCATGAAGATGGAAGATTTTTTGTTTGACATGCATTTATACTCCAAAGTACCACACTTGATGTATTTCCAGCAATATTGCAGCATTTAGGTATGCTGGTTTTTTGGAAACAATCAATACTTAGATGGGATAAGTGCAATTTTTTCTGTATTTACTGATATAAGCCCAATCAAAGTCAAAATGTACACTGTTCCAAAATAGCCCATCAGTTGAGCATTTGAATGCACAGGATTAATGGTTAAATTTCACACAGATAGTGCTGTTGTCTTGACACTTGTGTTCTTTGACAGATAAATTTGTCTCTTTAAATATAAAGTTGCCTGTTTTGGCTCTACCTTTTAAGAGAATAACAGAGGGAAATAAAAACACTGCAGGTACTACCTGGATGTGAAAGTCTTAGCAAATATCCTTGGCAACTGAATTCCAACAAGCATTCTGGAGACAGGTTAATGAACATCAGAAGTATTCAAAGGACTTGTCTGTAACTATATGAAAAGTCATCCAGCTTGTTTACATTCTTAAATATATATATTAATCATATATGCTGGCAGAATTTTTAGTAAATCATAATTAACCTTTTTCTTTGATCATTCTGTGATAGATACCCAATTAACTGTGTTGTTTTATTTTCTTTACATAACTTTGAATTTGATCCCAGAAGAAGGGCCTGTGACCAATCATTCATATGAGCATGTGAAAATCCACCTCCCTTATTTCTTCTTAAAAGATTTTTGAGACTATTTGACAGTATTATTTTAAGTCTTTGAGGAGTTTCAGCAACTAGAAAATTAATACACAGACAAGAAAATTTAGAATTCTTCATAAATATGCTCTATAAAATGACAAGATGTGAAATTGACTTATCTTTCTGCTAATAATATAGAGTATATGGAAATTAAAGAATTTCTGGCTGGATTTTTTAATGATGTCTGAGCTAACAGATCAACTAAAAATTTTGTCTGAGTGAAACCAAAGAGAATTTGCTGTTAACATCAAGGAAGCAGAATATAACCCTTTATCCTTATGTTCTGGTTTTCTATCAGTATGAGGAGGCTAAAACCACTCTATTTCCCATTCCATTTGGCTGTTTGAATTGCTTGTTCTTCGCCATAAAAGTAGTATCTCACTACACACACCAGAAGGTACTGATCTTCAACAAAGCTTCTAGTGTTACCCTTATGGATACAGTTCACAGTATCAAAAGACATAGATAAGTGGAATATATTTTAGTTAACTTCAAAAAGACCGTTCTTTGAATTTATTTACTAGTACATGGATTAGATTAAATGATCTGTAAATCATGGAATGTGGAATGTGGAATGTGTTCTGGAGATTGTTTACCCAAGGTGATAGCTTGATTGGATTCTGGTGATGGTGTTTTGGATTCATTGACCAATCGGATCCACGTGTGTGTGTCGGGACTCTCAGGAAGAGAGTCACAGATTTTCTAGTTAGTTAGTGATAGTTCTTTCTAGTGTAATATTCTGTAATATAGAATAATATAGGATAATAAAGTAATTAATTAGGCTTCTGATATCATGGAGTTCTGCACATCATTCTTCCCAAATGTTGGGCATCATAGCACTGATACTCCAGCTGCTATTGCCCGACAGTTTTTTCTCCTTAAATCTGTTATCCTGGAGGCACTACTGCCCTTATTAATGGGCTCAGCCTTGGCCCACGGAGAGTCTGTCTTGGAGTCTGCTGCAAATGGCTCTATTAGACATGGGAGGAGTTTCTGGCATTTTTTTCATCTCTCCAAGCCGCACTTGGAGTCCCCCTGAATACCCAAAACCTTGTCACAATAGATATTAGTCTAAAAAAATTGCATTATCAACATTTTAGAAAGCCAAGGTTACACAATTGAAGAAAAAATATGATGATTTCTGTATGGTAAATGACATTTTATTTTTGCGGTTATTTTAGAGTACTTCCTTTCTCCTTCTAAATTATAATATATATTATGATAGTAATATTTTATAGCTAATGTCAATGGAACTGCAGACAATTTTAAAATAGTATTAAGAGCAGAAATTTTTGACCAGCAATGGTTCATACTTATTTTGCTTCATCTGAGGTAGACAGACATGCTATTATCATTCTGCTTTTTTTTCTGTCCTTTTTTTATTGTACATTTCTGTTACTTATTTCATACTGCTGTTGCAGTCTAATTGATGATGTCTATCAAACTGGAAATCTTTTATTCTTTCTCTGTGTCTCACTTTAGCTTTTATTGCCAATTTTTCCAGAAATTATGTGTTGTTGCTATGCAGATGTCTTTCAAATAATGGATTAGATTAAATGATCTGTAAAGTCCCTTCCAGTCCAGTGCAGTGTAGTTTTAGGTTTAGAAAAAAATCAGTCATGGTAACAGCTGTATGAGGTTTGTGCCTGTGATAGTTGGTCTATGTCAAGCACTCTGGCGGTCTTCAGGCTCAGAGAGTATTAGGAGAGGGGACACAGGTGCAACTGGGCTTGGGCTAAACATGTTGTAAACATGCTTTATTGACACAGCATGAGATTTCTGTTCACATGATAGACAGATATGCAGAAATACTTTGAAAAACTCTAGAAAAGGAAATGTATATAAAAGATGAGAAAGATGATCACTCTAGTAAAGATTTGTCACTTAAACCAGTCATTTAACACCTTCCATACCCAGTAAAAAGAAATAGTCACTTCCACACTGTGAATCTCCTGAGTGTAAAGCAGATCGGTGGAAAAAAAAAAAAAAAGAACAAGGAAGAAGTCAAAACCTTTACAGAAACAGACTTTAATTTAATTAATTGAGATCTAGATGTCCACACTGAAATCACCAAGAAGTAGATCTAGTGAATCTCATTATACATAAATATCAAATTATATCACTTCAAGTCTCAAAATTTACCATAAAGTCCATGTTGGCTGGAGCATGTGAATTTCAGTGTCTAGAATAAAAGACTAATTTTGAACTAGTGTAACTTGGAAAAACTTTAATATGATTCTCCTTTCTTTTTCTATATTACATATTGAAACTATACGTGTGACAAAAACGAACTGTAGCTAAGATCATGGCATGTCCTTAACTCATTAATAACTGCTGTCCTGACTGAATACTTAAGTTGGAAAGGAATGTTCGTTGTGAATGACAAAATGCCTTTTCAATTTCTGAGCCCTGTAGGAACAAAAAAACAACAAATGAACCCATAGACAGCATTCTAATCTATAGTTAATTAAAATAGACCAAGACACTTGGTGCAATGCAGTATTTTACAGCAGCATTGTTTCACTTTTCAAATGTCTTCCATACACATACAGAACCACAAAATAAAGTGACCTCCTCTGAATTACTCATGCAACTAAGCAGTTTCAAAACAAGAATACAAACTCTGGCTCATTTTTGCACCTTTGAAAGGGAAATTATAGCAAGAGTGATGTCTATGAATTTTTAAGCCCAATTCAAAGTACCCACTTGTGAGAATTTTGCCCGTGTATAGAATGATGAGGTATTCATATGCTGGGCTTAAAATATTTGATAGATATCTATTGAAATGCAATAAAGACTGTGCAATAGAGAGAGTCAGGATGAGAATTAAACTGAATATATTTTCTGCAGAGAAATAACCTTCCTTTCACACAGATACTTTCCTATTAGCTGCTACCTCTGACCCTTATCCTTTAAAAATCACCTCCTGTGAGGAATGCATATAACAAGTGTTATGCTGAAATTACCTCAGAATGTCTAGAAGCATGCCAGGAAGTATATTACTGACTGTAGCTGCAGTATTTATATTTAATAAGCAAACAATAAACATGACATTAAATTTCTAAAATTAAAAAGACTAGAAGCCATCCATGAAATTGTCAATTATCTGACTCTCCCTGCAGTGTTGAAAGGATAAAGCAAAGGTTCAAATCACGCTTTGCTCTGCATCAATCTCCAATTTATACATTCCCTCTAGCTCAGCCCCTTTAACCTCTCAAAACCAGTTCTCCCTATGCTCATTATCTTTAAAAATAAAATTTGATCTATATACTTAACCCAATTGTAAGTTCATCTCAAATATGCATTTTAGACCAGGTTCCCAACATCTATTATTCTCTTTAAGAAATATTTTCTAGTAGTGTGGGAATGGTAGGATCAAGGCTACCTAAAATATAAGTATTGCTGTTTACTTTCTCAGACTGATTCTTTTATTCTTATCTGAGTTTATCAATGCTGAAAAGCATGAATATCTGGAGTAAAGATACAGATATCAAGATACTCACCTTTCTTTCCTTCCCTTGAGTAATAATTATCTCCATACAACTATTACATATCTGCTTGAACCTAGACAAAACACTAATTAGGGAGCTAGAATTGGAGATATTTTTAGAATTCGTTTTAGAAAACCTCTAATATTTCAGCATTCAACAAATTTTTCTTTTTTTTAAGGAGGGGCAGTGGTTGTCAAAATTTATTAATTCATCAAGATTAAATTTTGCTGTAAAAAAATATATCAGTCATGAAACAAAAAGTCTCTGAAACCAAGCTGGAATTTCTCACCAAAATAGGAGGAAAAAAAAGGTGACATGATACACATGGATTATATTTTAACCACATTTTCTCCCTTCTTCTTCATCTCTTGATAAATGATCACATCCCAAAGCAAATTCCACAGGTCCAACAAAATAGCTGCTTTTCCTGAACTTTTGCAAGCATTTCCTACTTCTGTTTGAAGAGCCCTCACAGTAAGAGAATGTTGAAACATGTAAATCACTCTTTGAAAATGCCATAGTGCTGCTAACTGTTTTGCTGGTATCATGTGTTTACTATATCAGAGTTAAACATGATTTTTTTGTTTATAAAGGATTCATTACAGAAGTCTTTTAGAGAGTATCTACTAGTCTTTAGGAATAGCATAATCTCAGAGGAATGCGTCTACCTAAGGTTAGATGGACAAAGACAAATTATCAATATTGTCTAAAAAGACTAATTATCATCCTGAATCACCATTTAGCCATCCATTATATAAGAAGAGAAATATGACTCATCAAAAATAAAAAAAAAGAACCTTGTGAGAAAAGTCTAAATGTGCTTTGATAGAGTACTTAGAGATTTAATAGCAGTTGTATTGTAAACAAATTTAATTTTCAAGTAACAAATGTTTTCAAGTTTCTTCTCTAAATGTTTGTATAAGGAATGTATGGACAGAGATGGATAGATATTAAATTATGTCAGTGACATTCCATGTTCATTTCCCCTTGCAGAGGAAGACCAGAGGAAATCAAAGCATATGTTAAAGACAAAAAGCTTCACAAGAGGCTGGAGAGAAATTACACGGGTTTGATACAAATTATTTGATCTGCATTAAGTTGCAAGCATGTAGAAACACATTGTGTGTGGGGTTTTTTTTCCTATGAAGAATGATATAAATTATTTGAAATTTGGGTATCTGTGTGTATAAACATACATATTATACACAGCATGACAGCTATTCACAGTTGATTCAAATATCCAGCTCATCCAAAACTCTTAAGAGAGGCTAGGAGCTCCAAGTCATTTACAATATCATCTACAATATTTCAATCAAGCAAATTGTAAAGTTCACTTTTTTTTTCCAGCAAGAATTTCACTTGTTTTCAATTTTCTTATTTTTCTGTGTTAGTTATTCACTATCTCTTACTTTTAGCATGTTAAATTTTACATCAAAATGCTGAAATTGGATCAATTTACTCCTTCTAGCTACCGTCTCTGGGGCTGGTGTGAGGGAGTGATGTCCTGCTCCCTGACAGAAATTAAGCATGGTTGAACAGAATGAGCTCCTGGACTGAGGCTTTGAATGAGAGGAAGCAGTAAGAAGCCTGCAGTGCAAAATGAGCAGCAAACAGAGTTTCTCAGGACTGCAGAAAGGCTCACTTGTTGGAAACTCCTGTTTCTCATGACGAACACCCCAGGCTGTGCCTCCAGTAGCAGCTAGCATGACCTAATAACTGCAGACCTGTGGAGAAAACTGGTGCTAAGGACATGGTGACCTCAGGATATATACTTCATCAGGATTTACACCAGCTTAAATTTAGTCTGGTTCATGGGCTGAAAGTACCTTAGCAATGGGAGAATATGCTTCTGAAATGCTTTTTCCAATTTATTATTATTATTATTATTCTTTTTATTATTAGTCTTATTATTATTTATTATTTATTATTATTAAAGCAGTTAAAAAACTAACCAGTTTGTATGCTTGCTGAGACCACTCTGTGAATAAACCAAAGCATAATAAATAGTGGCACTGGAGAGAGCTGCTCTAAAAATGTAGTCCTGATCCAAACTAAAATGACAATGTAGAAGAAAAATCTTTGGAGGTAAATGAAAAGCAATTTTTTCTTAGAAGATAAAATGTGCGGGTGGTGAAAGTTGACATGATGTAGACAATTGCTGGACAGATGGATCCATTCTACAATAAAATGGTAGAACATAGACAGATTTCAGACTTCTCTATTTCTTTTTTGTCTTCTACAAAGCATCCCAGTCTTCTCTGTAGGCAGTGTCGCTTCATTGTAGATTGTAAATTAAACCACCTTAGCAGGAACTTAGATAAGAAAAAGATGATACTGTTGTCCAAGTGTTATCTCAGACCTAGGGGGGAGGTTATCAGGCTGGAGGAGAAGATTCTACAACTGACAATGGACACATAGAATGGAGAATTTATAGATCACAAAGAAAGCCAACTCAGCAGCTGTGCTGAAATCAGCTCAGACTGGGTAAAAGGTAATTTCAGCAAGAGGAGATAGTGACTCAGTCCACTGACTCAAGAAACCTGCCAGCTCAAAAGGAGAGAAAGGCTGGGCGTGGGACTAATTAGCATTAGAAGTGAGGGTATCATTTAACCAGTAAAATAAGAGAACTTTGTAGCCAGTAAGTATTAATTCCTTTATATGCTAAAATGTATAAATAGTGAAAACTTTTCAACAACATCAGGACCCCCACCACCTACAAGCACAGGGTGAAGAAGGACCAACAGGAGGCCACAGAATCCATGGGTGGTGACTATCTTCTGCTTGATCTCCCTCCCCCTCTCTCCCTTTTCACCACTATTCTATTTCTATTTCTCTGTTAAATAACACCTGAATTATTGACTTCAGCATATGATCTCATTTGCACAGCAGAGGCATCTCTCACAAATCAGATCATAACACAAGGTTCCCAAAGGTATAAGTATAGTACGCCAACAGTTCTTCAAAATAAAAGCACAGAAAAATATGGAGGCCACAGGACTATAATCATCACCACAAATGAGTAATTACTTGCAATTAAAAAATTGCAACTTTTTGACTAGGGTGAAACTGGTCTTAGGAATCAGACATAGAAAACGCATCAGATATCCAGGATATAGAAAATACCATGTGTATAGTAACACTTGAATGTAAAATGAAAACATGAATTAATAAAGAGCAAGAGCATTGTGTCTAGAAAAGAAAAAGAACAAACTCAAACAGATCCACAAGTGGGAAAAAAAACTCCTTCCACAAGCATCATACTCCTCCTGATGCTCCTGGTGACTGTATAAAAAGAATTTAAAGAATAAATATTTGAAATTACAATGTGGTCTCCACATTTCTGTTCCACTTCAGGTTCATCTGTAGTGAAGTTATCTAGTTCAGCCACAGATCAGGCTGTACTGTAAAATAATAACCTATACTTGATTCCAGGTGAAGAAAAATTATGTCATTCAAACCAGGTTTTTTTGAGGATTTAGTATAAAAGTGTTAAACCAAAGTCTGCAGTGAAACTTAGGTTACTGATTGATAATAGCCAGATAATTCCAGCGCTGTGTTTATTGTTTGAAAATTGCAGTAGGTCCTATTACATTGTGTAGACAGAAGGTACTGATCAAAGCAAATCCAGCAATGTATGGATTAGTAGCTTTTTTTTTCTGCTCCTCAATTGCTTCAACTTATTCTAGAACAAAAAATTAAAAATCAAGCCCTGTCTAGTATTGTTTGCATCCTGCTTAAAGTACAGGTGAGAATATACTGCTAGGACTGCCTCTTTCAGGAGAAAAAGAGATAATCTCCTGAGTAAAATCCTGATTTTTTTCTGATGTGTGAATCTGAAAGAGCAGACAGTGTTTTTCTTAGATGGTTAGGATCTGCACTACTGGAAAGCTGTGCCAGGATAGATGAGAGCAACCATTGGAGTAGTCTGTTCCTATAGTGTGCCTCCTCCTTTTTGCAAGGCTTTAAGGTACCTGTTTCACTGAAGATAGAATGTTTTATAAAGGTCAGATGAAGACAATCATGACTGTTTTTTTCCCTTGGTTTGTTTGCTTACCAGGTTTTACTGTATGTCTTTAAAAAGGAATGGTTGGGCAGCAAAGTCAAAAAGCTGCTCATTTTTCTTTCCTGGCTGCTGTAATCCAATCAGATAGAAACTTCTGGAAAGAAGGAATTTTGTTTTTTCTGCAAATGTCTGGACTTTTCAGGGTGAGTCTTCTGGTGGGCATATGAAAAATGAGCCAAAGGATACCATGGGCAAGCAGAGGCTGGGAAACCACTGAAAAGACAAGGACAGAGGTGACCAGCCAAGTGCCTAAGGCAATAGGCAGAACAGAGTGCATCAGCTGAAGTCTGGTGGCACTCAGCCGTTGTCTTGTATTATTGTAAAAGGCAAAAAGAATGGAGCAAATATTCATCCTGAAAAGACAGAGTAGAAAAAGTAGAGACTGTGTACAAATCTCCCTACTTTCACTCTCTGAGCCAGGAGGTCTGAGATTTTACAATTTAAAAGTGTTTGTCTCAGTACTGTAAGAAAACCTTGCTTTATAATTTTAATGTTCTCCTGGTATTTTGCACTTACTCTCTTAAGGGAAGGCATTCTCAAAATCCTAGCCAATTTCTGATGTAACTTACAAATACTGATGAAAAAAAGATGTTCAAGGAGGAAATGATAGGAAAAAAATTGAATGAAATTTGGAAATTAGAAAAAAATGTGATGAAAAAGGGAGACAGAACATATGGCATGAGCAAACATAAAGTATTCCAGATTGTCTTGTTCACATCTCGAAAAACTGAGAAACCTAATTTGCTCTGAAAGGCCACATTATGTCCTCACACTCCCCTGCATGCATATTAACCATGCAATTTTAGAAAACCACTATGTCACATCATGCCATCATGTTCATCCCACGTTCACTATTAGACTGAGTACCTGGGAAGATGAGTGAGCATGATGAACATTACCTTCATCTGACATTTCACAGGGTCAGTGCATTAAGTCCATGGTTGAAAACTGGGCAAACAGCTATTCTTTTTCAGTTCAGGCAACCTCAAAAATGAAAAAGAAGTATTTTTATTATTTTTCAGTGCACAGTTTTTGCTATATAAAATAGAAGCACAAAAATAAGTCTTTTTCACTTTGCATACTGTTAAATGTATAGATACCAAGTTAGATAGTACCATAAATATTTCCATAGGCAAACAACACCAAAAAGTTACTCTCATACACAAGCAATGGTAAATGATCTCAATCCTGTGATTAGAAACTAATTCCCAGACTGTACAATAAAGCTTCTTTGTAAGTCTTCAGCAGACATACAATTTGAATTCCCTTTTCATTTCTCAATCATACTCCTTTTTTTTTCCCCTCATCACTCAAAATAAACTCAAATAGTTAAGGTAGCCCTAAGGCATTATACCTTGGTTGAGCTACTTGGCTGCATTTATTTTTTGTCCTCTCATTATTTATAGCACTAGGCTACAAGTACTTGAAGCTGGAATGTCATTATCTGAAAGCTAGTCACAAAAACACTGATAATACTTCTTAGTTTGAGTAATAAGACATAGACTCTATGTGTTATTGTCTGCTGTTTGCAATTGCCTCAAGATAATGGTTATACTTCATAGAGTCCCCTTCACAACCCTTCTCTTCCTGTTTATAATAAAGCATAACTAAGGATGATTTTGGAATATTAAAAACTTCAAAGGTAACTAAGCTGTATTGACTGAGCTATAAGGAGAATGGAAGAATTCAGAATCATCACTTTCTTTTTATTGTTTTAATCTTTTCTGCCCTATTGACACAATAAAGGGCTTCATAACAACTGCTATCTGAACTGCCGTGGCGCTCCAAGCTATGCATTAATCTTCAAAGCTGAAGCATTTTGAGTTGTATTTCCAAGAATGATAGTGTGGTATTAGTAAATCAATGGTTCCAGTTACATAAACACCCTTATATAATACTTTTTATTTTTGTCCAGACAAAGGAACATGGAAAAATTTTTGTTTGTAATTTTTGTCTTATGCTTCAAGCTTCACCATCATCTGCAAATTGTGATTAAAAAAGATAAGCATCAGATATTTACAGCCTTTTTAAAGTTCTAAAACTGAAATAGCTATCCTTTTATAAATAAAAATTCATGTCATGGTTCAGTACATTTTAATAACTGTTATTTATAATAAGTGCAGTATAGTATTAGACTATTCATAATTTAGATTCATGCTTTCCTGACAGGAATAGAATAGAAATAAACAATAAAACAACAAAACCCACTGCAGGCTGGCAGAATAATTTATTGTAATTTTTTTTAAGCAATAAATATTTTCAATTATTACTCAGATTTCATTAGTAATTAAATATATCATGATTAAATACGGAGGATAAAACAAAAAATTGAAGATCTTGTCAGCAGAGGGAAAAAAAGATAAAGAAAGGAACTAATAATCAGAACCTAAGAAAGAAAAAGGGATTCTATATGAATGTCATTCAAGAAATTATAGTAAAAAAAGAATAGATGACAGAAAAGTAGAGAATCACAGCAATGATGGCAAAAAATGTAGGAATGAAGATTCAGAAATAGCTCAATTTATACGTACATATTCCTGCGAATAAGACATTGCTGTCTTTAAAAACAGGGTCAGAAACTTTGTATTAACAATGCAAGGACTCAGGACATTTTTGTTTTTCAGGATTTCCAGAGAATCACAGATTTCTTATAACCAGGTGACAGTTATTGACCTTATATTAGCTTTTACTTGGCATTGTGCAATTAGATGTTTGAAGATTTATAGTTAGAATACTATCTACACATTTTTGTATATATTATATTGTAACTACAGATAATTGTTCTGTGGAGAGTGAGTTCTCTATGATCTTAGATAAAGGAAGTGATATCTAGAAGTACAGGATATTACTAGTGTTTGAAAATACAAACACAGCATCATGCCAGAGACCCTAAGGGCTCTAAAAATAATTTAGCAGTAATTGCAGAAAAACAGACTTGTGAGGTGTGTTAAACTTGGTTTAGGGATGACAACAGAAACAAAGAATTATCTCTTACATGTAAAATACCGTGTACCAAAAAAAAAAAATAATCAGCTTTGTTAGTAAATAAGAAAAGAATGATAAATTAGACCATGTCACAAACTTACAAGATTAACTCCAGTTAAAACCAGAAGTGAGGGGAAGGAACCTCTTCATTGGATGTCATACTTCTTTCATCAATGATATCATGACACTGTGGCCATGCTTTGGAATGAAGGTCAGCACAAGGCTAGAGAAAGGGGTAGAAGGTCAGCATATAACACTTTTCTGTTTGTTTCTCTGTTTATTTATATATAATGAGCTGCAGTTAACTTATCCTTAAATGCTCATATCACTGTAAGTGGACTGTTAGCAGCTTCTTGGCGTTTTTGTTTTTTTCGGGTTTAAAAAAAAAGATTGTCTAATAATAAATGTTTGCTGTCTCTGCACATCAGTTGTGTTTCTTTATTAAAAAAATTACAAAAATTTTCCTGGGTGTAGTGCAAGAGGAAAAAAGGAGTTCTATCTCTCCAGTGGGACTGCGCAAGATGGATTTGATATTTTAGGTATTTCTCTCCTTGAGTCATCTGCCTGAAAAAGACTTGCAAGAATTTTAGGCACAAGTGAAGTTTTCTCTGTCCTACATGAATGCAAAGAGAAAACAAATTGTTCCTGCTGAGACATAAAGCATCCTGGTAATCTCTCCCATTCCTACTAGAAGTTCTGTGTACAGGTGATATAAAAAAAGAAGGCACCAGGTTTAGTTCTTTCTAATTTGAACTGACCTACAATGATGCCCAGTACACCCAGTTGCCTTATAAAAAAACCTTGTATGCAACAACTCTCCTTGTGGATATGTCCTTATGGAAAATGTGGAATTCTGCCACAATTCCCTCATTATTTAAGGCATCCTGAACTTAAAATAAAAAGCCACAAGAAACCATCAAAACTAACTACTACAAAACTCCTCCAAAACACAGAACACAAACACAAATTAATTGTGTCTCACAGCTCACAGGTCAAGTTCTATGCATGTTGAAGACAGAAAACACAACCCAGGGAAAAAGATGGGGTTTCAAAGCAATGACAGTGACTAAAATCTTAGCCATCCACTGTGGTGAAATTTATGAAGTTGTTTGAAATATTCATCAGATAAATTTTAAAGACAATCCTTAGAGTGGAATCTAGAAACCTAGTTTCATATATGATTCCTCTAAAGGTGATTCTGCTTCACAAGTAAAAAGTAACAGACTTCAGCCAAGGTTTGGTGGATGAAAATCAGAAGTCACTGCTTGTTTTGGACCCTCTCTAAGACTACTTGCTGCTTTGATTACTTTAGACAAGAAAAATGGAAAAGCGTGGATTTGGAGAGGTTGATGTAATCTACTTAATATGGGCAAGGCTGTGGTGTTCCCAAGTAGTATTGGCTCATAAGCAGTGACTTAGTGGCTTCAGGAAACCTTAGCTATAGAAGAAAAAATTGAGAATTAGGGTTTAAAACTTCTGGCTATATGACATCTGCAGCTCATTTTGGGATCCTCAATGTGCCTGCCATTGTGAACAATTTATAAAAAGGGACTGATTTAGATTTTAAAAAGGAAAAAAAGGTAGGGAATCTCTATGAAAGGATTCTATAGCTACAGAAAGAAAGATTGAAAAAGAGGCATAAATAAGTTTTGCACTGAGGATAAGGCAAAACTTATCCTCAGTTATTACAGTTATTACAATTATTGTTAATTGTATTCTTTCCTGTCAGATTTAATCAGGCGCATAGTAGGGTACAAGTGGAACTGTGTGAAAGTTAATGAGAATGCATATGTAGAAATGGATCAAAGAATTTGGTAAACTTTAAATGGAAGTGAGAAGCAGATCCTATGATAAAGACTTAAAATAACCAACCAAAATTAAGACTGACTGAAAATATACTTGTCCTTAACAAATACTCAAGAACTTGAATAGTAGAGAGGCAGGATTACCATTCAAGGACAAAGTTGTCACAACAACAAATGGATTTAAGTTGACAGTAAATAATGTTGACCAGATGTGAAAAGGAGAGTTATAATTCTAAAAGAGAAGAGTAACCTTGCACTTAAAAACAGAGGAAAAACCACAGCAAAAGTGAATTTAGCTACCCTATGAAATAGATTTAAGATTATATGACAAAATGCAATTAGTGTAGAGGCACTACACTCTGTTTTAGATGCTCCTTTTCAAATATTTGTACTGTATTCCTAAATAAAAAAAATCCATTTGAATATATGTTGATTTCAAATGTGTCACACTTATAAAATATCTAGATTGCTTCCTTTTTTTTTCTGTCAATCACTCTTTTACCCTTCTTTAGACAGCACTTAACTGATTCCATATTTTTCAAAGTTTACTGCTCAGCTTAAAAGAAGGTTTTACTGTATTTGAGCTTATGTGTCACCTTAAAGCAGGTACTATATGAATAATTAGCAAAAGTTCTCATTAGGTATGTGTAAATGAAGCAAATGTACTTGGTCTATTGGTCTGATTATCTGTAAATTTATAAGTATATTTATACTAGCATTTATAAAAAATAAAAATTTGCCTCAAGATGTGTTTAGGGAAAAAGTGTCAGCTGGAATTCACTTCAATTGTTTTTACTGGAATTTAAAAAAGCACTATGCATTTAGAAGATATCTCTTGTTTTCCTCTACAAAACTAAGATACACAATTTTCTTGTAGATTGTTTGGATATACACACTGATAGCTTTCCTTCACTGAGATGTGCCATCTTTGTGACTGTCACACTATCAGTAAGCCTTGGTTTGTACTGTTGGAAAACATCTGTATGCGTTGTCCTTCCTGGTGCTCCCTCCTTGAGGGTTAGCCATAAACACAGGGCAAAGCTGTTGTCCCTCTTTTCAGGTCCTCTTAAAACATACAGCAAATTAGGTAAGACTTTGAGAGAAAGAGAGAGATGGAAGGGAGTATTGTAAATATCTTTGAAGCAATTCTCTATATGTTCACTCACACTGTGGGTGACTGAGAAGAGGAGGAACTAACAATTACCTGGAGGAGGACCCTTAGAGCTCTTAATTAAACAGAGATTGAAGGTTAACTCCCAAAGGCAGCATGATCACAGAATGCATCAGCAAGTGCATAATGCTTAGTGTAAGTGTGAACAGAGTTCCAGGTACCCTCTGCACCTGCCAAGGGTGCAATGTTCCACAGAGAAGCCACTGTCACTGCTTAAAATGGCCAAATGCGCTCTTGCAAAGAAGGGAGGTTCTTTGTCAGCAGTTTGATAGCATTCATTTGCATGTTATGATAACCAGGATGGTAATTTTTGTGAGGACACTGTCACCCCCTGAGGTCCTTCAGCCTTTACACAAGGACATTGAGAAACCTCCTGAAGAAGGTTTTCCGCTGTAAAAGGACAGTGTGAATTTATACTCTAGTGTGCAGAGAATTGTATTTACTGAGAAATCATGAGACTCAGGAGAGGCATGGCAGTCAGAAAACTCCTCTGGTAAAGCCTTGAAAAGCCCGTTAAGGGTTGCTTTTTCCTTCTGGAAATGACACAAGGGGAATTAGCCTTAAGACCCTGTATCTGATCTAAGCTTTCCTGTAGAAATCATAGCCACTGAAAATTCTTTTAACAGATAAATGGAAAGATATAAAATCTAAGGTTAGCAGAGCCTGCACTTTTGAACTGAAAGAGTCCATTGATATCATACTGGAAAGCAGATCTTTAACTGTAGGTAAAGCCTATTAGAACTTTCAAAAATTTCTCCTGGGGAGTGAGAATGCTGATTAATCTCTTACCTGAGGACATAAAACCACAATGACTGCTAAATTGGCTGTAACAGAAGAAAATTACAGGTTGCACATCTTTAGTTTTGAACTGGGAAATTCACTGAGGCTGGGAAACATGACTTATGACAGTACCAGTATGCAACTATTTAACGTGGCAAGTAGATGTACTAAAATTTCTTCTACTGTCTATAAGGGTGTTCTTCTCTAGAGAACAGATATGCTCTAAGACAAATTCATCCAGTATTTCACTCTGAGACAAACTAACTTTTGCTCATGACAAAGAGGTCTTGAGGAAGACAAAGCCAGGGTGACAGAGAGGTGGTATCTTAAATGCAACAAAAAAAAAAAAGATGGCAGAATCCTTGCCTGTGATAACCATAACTCAGCCACCAGAAATTTTAAATTAGGATGTTTAAAGTAAATTAATTTAACACTTAGTCCCTTGAAAGAGGCTGAGATGAGAAATTTGATAGTGACTCCAAGGCAGGCAACAATTATGCACTTCACCATACCTTCAAAATATTTTCATAATTCCATCAGCCTTGTCTCCCAGATGATTCATGAAAAGACAGGCCTATAGGCAGAGGGCCTACCTGGAAAATAATTAGTGTGTGAAATAAATAGTGTCTGTGTGGACATGAATAAAGACTGAAGCAAATTTAAAGATTTCAAGATGTCCATCAAATGTTTGTGGGATGTAGTACATGCCAGTACATACACTAAACACGACCCTTGCCCTTGGAACTGCAATTCCTCAGAGATATCTGTGGCCACAATCATGTGCTTTTTCAGGACTGTTCTCATCATTATGGACCTAGCTGTGATATCCAAAGCAGCAGATCCTACATACAATTTTCTCAACCAGAATATTCCTATTATATGTATTATATATATAATTACTTATATTTTCTAGTTGTTCTGGGAAAAAATCTCACAATAAGTTACATCACATATTTAACTAGCAGTCTTCCAGATTATGATAAACAATCCTAGATTCTGTATTATCATCAGTGAAGAGAAACAAGGTCAAAGCCTCCCAGCTAACTTATTTCCCATTTGGATGATGTGCTCCTAATAATAATAATCAGGAGTAGAATCATGCCATCTTGCTCTCACTGCACAGTGAAACAGAAAGTACAATAGTAAATTAATTTTTATTTCTTTCTGTAGAGCAGAATGGTTTCAGTGTCTACAGTTTGGGTGAGTCTATATTTCAGATCAACAGCATGCTTTCAGTAAAAATGTCTGAATTTTTGTGACAGTCTCCAGCACTGGACAATGAGAGACACACTGTAGCAATACTAGTCATAAACCAGAAAAATACTAGCTTAATACAGGTTGAATAAAAAATACCTTTTTAGAAAACAGGAGGAAAAAAAGCAGTATGAATAATTAATTTATTTTTTTTAATAATGGAAGTACTTTGTCAAGGCTGAAGACATTTGTTTACTGCTAGTGAATGTATATAGATTAAAGCAGGGAAATAAGAATATATTGACTCACAATGCCAAGTAACAATAGCAGAACTACTCTTTTAGCAGTTGCCGTGGTGCAGTGCATTATGAAGGCAACAACAGCTGTTTCTGAATGAGTGTTCATTAAAAGTATATGTACAAACTTCCATTTTCACCCAATGGGTGCAACTGAGTGAAGAAGAACTGATACCTCCCCCAACAGCTGATATATACTTCTATCTTCCCCATAAACTGTCCATGCCTTCCCTGTCTTCAAGCATTCACAACTGCAAGAAGAAAGTTGTAAGTTTTACAAAATATTAATTCTACCATTGGAAAACAGATGCAGCCTGCTGGACTAGGGATAGAAATAAAACATCAACCTGCAATCACCGCAAAATATCCAGCAGTTTTTATTTGCACTGCTGGCATTGAGCAGACCTAGACTGAAAATATATTCTTAACTACTGACAATAGTTTTGACTTTAACTAATTAGGAATACTTTCACATTTCTTCTAATTTGTATATGATTTGCATTGTCCACAAACTCATTTTGTAAATTTCCCAGAGTATTCAGAAAGTTATCAGCTATCCAAATAGCAAACAAACATGAAACAAGTCAACTTCAGATTTTCATGCATCAATAGACACAAAAACCCTTCCTGTCTCTGCACAACATAAGGGCATACTGTGAGCAGCCCTATGTGAGCAGTAAATGTCAACTGGGGGATCTTTTATTAAATAACTAAAGCCACTTTATCTGTCCAGGAAATTGCAGAGGCTATTTTGTAAGGCATGCCCCACAGGTTCAGAAAGACAAAATGCAGGAACTTGTTGTACAAGTTCTGAGTTAGTTTGCTGGTTTTATTTTAGGGAAGCTATGATGAAGACTGAGAACTCTAAGACAAATAAAAATATCATGGAAAAAAATTGTTTGATATAGAATTTCAGAGTTCAGTCAGAATTCATTTGTTTGATTCAACATGCCAGATAAATTGAATGTAAAACAAAATACAGCATTTCCTAAAATAAATACTCATTAAAATGAATATAACTATAGATAGCTACAGTGCTTAGAGAAATAAATAGAGCCCAAAATGAAATAAATGTAGAACATTGGAAAAAGCAAGCAACTTTTACAGAACATGATAAAATGAACACTGCACCATTTAAAACTGATTGACAGGTAATGAACTATAAAATCTATATTGAAATGGAAATGACAGAGGAAGAATAGCACAAGGCATCAAAGCAATAGTCACAGAGCTGAAAGATGGGAAAATTTCTGAGACAACAGCTTACTGAAATTAAGCTAATTAAAGAATGATGAAAAATCTTTGTGTTCTGATTGAATTAACCAGTTGCTGAGAGACAGAACAGCACTGTAATTTAACAGGACTCTTAAATGGTTTCTCCTGCTTCTAGCAAACATCCTCTACAGCTGAAAATTGACACCAGTAAACCACAAAACACATTCTTTCATATCCAGCCTTTCCTTGATTGTAGCTACATATCTTTACCGTGTTATCAGTTTACTATTCAAGTATCAATATGGCAAGTGCTTAATGAAGCAAGCATCAGTTTATTCGGGACTTTCAATCCAGGACTAATTTGCTTTGCACCTGTTTTGAATTTGTTTCAAAGCAAATCTTCCAGTCTATTTGATAAGCAAAATTCAGACAGTAATATTCACTTGTAACATTTTCCAGGAATCCGGAATGGTTTTTTGGTTTCTTTTTCCCTAAGGGTTCCTACAGTTCCTTTCCTGAAGGATCACCTTCGCCTTGTTTGCATTCAGTGGACTGAAATCCAAAGCATCAGTCTCATTAGCAGCCCCTAGCTAATCTACAGAATATATCACTTTGAAAATGTTTTCCAATGAATACCGTGATAAGAACTCATTAAAATCATGACAACTTTTGTAACTTAAAAGTGGTCTGTACTCGGCTAAAAGTCTGAAGACTACATTCCAAACCATTCATTTTATTACAACTCTCTGCATTAAATCAAACAAGGAGCCACTTGTTTGTTTGGTTGGTTGTTGTTTTTTCCATCTAAGTAGGAAAATATCAACTTGAGAAAAGGTCTACCTTCAAGAAAATCAAGGAATATATTTCAAAATCGATCAGTTCTTTAGCCATGTTCTCAAAACATCCAATCTGCACACAAGTAGATTTTTATCTGAACCATTCTACATCCTAATATACTGCCTCTAGAGACAGTCAATAAACAAATAGGAATTTTCCTGAAGTCTTAGCAACAATTGAAAGAATATGAAATATGACATTCTAGCTATTATATTAGAGGACTTTGATTTCAAGATTTCAGTAACTTCGATACTATTAGTCAGAAAGTTCTTTTATGTTGGATGTTCATAATCCTCGAACTAGTTAGTCATTTAATTTTGCCTTGCATTGTGTTTGTTTAAATGAGTTTTCAAAATGTAATTTGTTCTTGCTTAGAAGTCATCAATAGATAACCACTATTCTTTCAGGGATGTACTATACAGTTCTCAGGATTTGTCTCTGTTCACGAATGTGGTCAAAGATTAACCCTTAAATTTATTGTAAATTAATAGAGAAATGTAGGTGCTCTGTATCTTAGCGCAGTCTAAAAGTCTCACCCAAATAGGTTCACTGACAATTTCAACTTAAGATAACATATCATCAAGATAACTTTTTTAGTCATACCCTGGTGAACATTTGCCTCTTATATCTCACTATTTTCTGTTAAGGATTTTTAATGTTCTGTTCTTCAACTTTAAGAAGAAGTAAGTTTTAAATACCAAAGACCATGATATTTCTTCAAGAGGCACTCCAGACAAGAGGCATGAAGATAACAGATTTCCAGTTTTCCTGGCCCTTTTTGCCCTGCATAGTATGTGGGTAGCATGAAAAGGAGCTGTCTATCCTCATTATTAAGCTCCTGCTCTTTATTTTTGAAATCCTGAAATTGTGAAACCACTTGGTTATAATTCATCTCTGAATCAGATGTCATGGTATTTTCTTTATTTTCTGTATGAGTTAATTTTATATTTATCAATCAACTCAGTATAATTGCATTTTATGTCATTCTCAGAGCATTTCCCCATTTCCATTAATCCTGCACACATTTAATGCTTTTAATGTTAAGCTTATGATAATTTTTCCAAAAGTTTAAAGTTCAAATCAATCTCTACTGTGTTTAAATTATTTCAGAAAAGTAGCTATTTTGAATAATATAAACTTCAAAAAAGAAAAAAAATCCATTTTCTTCATAATGTCTGCTTCAGCGTTAGTCATACTAAATTTTCTTTGAAGAATTTTACTGTATTTCAACTCAGATTATAAAGGGGGGAGTACTTTCTTGAAGAATAGGACATGACTGCAAGAATGCTGAGAAAGAGTAAAATCCATCTTTCTGTCACTTTGCAAGGGATTATTTTTAACTACCTATGGTTTCTGCCTAGTCATTAACAGCCTGAAAATACATGTGTCAAATAAACCACTGAATAAGGAGGAATGAAATGGAACAGATCTATTAAAAAGGTATAGTGAAGTGTGTTCACCACTCTAGTGAGCTGAGAAAATTTAGTTTGAATTAGTTTTACTACACTGTTGTATTGGAATACTAAACACAAGACTGTAGGCCAAAAAGTAACTGAATAATGCACTGGGAAAAACTGAAGATCTATATGGACAGATTTCCATCTTCAAAACTCTCCTCAGAATAATAAATAACAGGATCTTCAGCTGCTAAAATATCCAGATAGAAACATTCCATCAATTACTGAAGAAATAAAATGGTTTGTATCACCATGTGAAATGTAAATCCCTGAAGTTTCTGTGTAACAAAAACTTCATAGTTAGATACAGATCTAAGAACACTATCAAGAAATGTCCAAATTTGGAATAGCTAAGGTGTTCCTTCAGTGATACAATATTTTAAAGCAGTCTGTACAAGGTTTTGTTCAGGAGTAACTTTGTCAAGGACAAAACATAGTATGTTTCTGGTTAGTATAGGAAATTTATAACACAATACTCAAGGAAATCTGAAACATTTAAACTACTTCTAAATGAAAAAGAAAGGTATTAAACATATATACATAGCCACACAGCTAAACTATATTTTGATTTTGTACTCTCCAATATGCAAGCTGAAATTCATCCTAAAGGAGTCACTATAAGGACATTACACTATCTAAACATTAAGTTATATAAATTTCAGAAAAAGAAAAAAGTCAAATTGGTACATAGGTGATAGCAAAGAGATCTAAAAAAGGTATTTTGCACAGACTAAGTCTGAGCTAGAGTTGTGTGATATGGAACTGAACTGAGATATGCTACATGGAAATTCAGAAATTCAGTGTCTTTTTTTTTTTTTAACAAGCTTTTTAAAAAGAAAAGGAACAAAACCAAGTCTTGCTTATTCATCCAACTTTAACAAAGAAACTCAAGGTACAATGTTAAGACTGCACCTAAAATGCCAATTATTTGGGCTTTTCAATCAGAAATTGACAAAGATTTTGTTCAAGGAAGAAAGAAAGAAAGAAAGAAGGAAGATGAACTTCAGACTTTAATATAGGGGTAATGGAATGGTAAAAAAAGAAGCTCTGATTTCCTATTGTTGCAGCATCAGTCATTAACTGCTAGAAAATTACCTAAACAGCATCACATAGGGAGCATGAGATGCAGCAGATGTAGATAAATAGTGCTTTATATATTCTTAAATTTGTATGATTTATAAATAATGGCCTCTGGGATCAATATTTTCTCACAGTTAATGGCTTTGGGGCATACTCCTCTGGATTGTCATTAATTGTCAAGAAATGCTGACCTCAGAGGTCATTCTTATGAAAGCGCTGCATAATTTATATAATAGTTATGTAAATGCTGAGTATCACTGCAATAAATATTCAAATGAGGTGCTTACAGAATGATAATAGGTTATTCTTGAGCAAATGCTTTGGCTGGATGTGGGAGGTGGGCAAAGGAAGGGAGTGTGAACACTTACACTCAATGGCAACCAAGCCTAAATGTTTTTTATTCTCTGATAAGATGGAGCTGGGTTTAAGGTTTGGTACTGTCAAAGATAAAGGATACTAAGACTGCAGGATAAATTCCAGTTTGGAGCTCTGCCCTTTATGGTATTTGGCAGTAGTCGGAGGAATTTTGAATTGCACTGCAAAATAAATAGAATCTACTGCCAAATATTCTCAATGTGTCACAAGGGCACGTGTTCAGAATTAGAGCATTCTGTCTCACTCATCCTCCTTAGATGTGGATGGCTAGTTCAGACACCTCCCTTAGGAGCATAACCATTATTGTCTCTAGTGAAAGCTATGCATCACCAAAGAGTATCCCTGAATTTTAAGCACTGAGCCCCCTTGAGTTTGCCAGTCAGACATTGATGGACAAGGAAGTTTTCCCTCATGAATTTAGACAGCAGAGAAAGAGGTTGCTATCAAGTGTGTCTACTCTCAATTCAGAGTTATGGATTCTGTACTGTGGATAGACACATAACTACCACAAGTTGTAGTGGGCAGCTGTCACTCTTTTTGAAATTATGATGTCCGCAGTGCCCACTTTTTGCACAATAATAGCCACTAAATATAGAGAACACATGTGGGAAATCAGTGTTCATAGATCATTTCCTTCCTAAATATGAGAGGAATTCAAATTACTTTACCCTCTTCCCAAGTATCTTACCTTCTAGATTATAACATAGACAGGACTACAATTGCTGTCCACAATTCTTATGGAAGCAGGAATCCTACTTTCTGCATAGGCAAAACCCCCAAGAAACAAGTCCCTAGAATTCAAATTGCCAACTCCTCAAGCTTTTAGGTAGAACATTACTCATTAAAAGAAATGTTTGTTTATCTGATCCACAACTCAGGTTCTGTTTTGGTTTCTATGTTGGATCAAGCACTAAATAAAAAAGGAAATGCTTGGAAAGATCTCCCTATCTCAAAACCTACATTATTTAGATGCTACTTCTGTGAAGAAAAACACTGGCCCTCTCTAAGATGTTGGATGTGAGCTCATAATTTATCTGTAATGCAATGAAGTTTGAGCAACAACAACACCACTAACCTCTTACAATGACGCACTTCTGTAAAACATTAGACACTACTAAACACCATAATTGGGTCACTGCATAGGATTAATTACAAAACAACTGAATATCCAGTCCTTCAGGATTAGGGTGAAAATATCCAAGTCACAAAATTACTTTAATAGAGGCACTACAAACCTGTTTTATCCATCAAATAGCCCACTTCTAGATGACTTAGGGCCAGCTGTCCCAGCTGTGTGCCCTCCCAGCTCCTTATGCACCCCCAGGCTCCTTGCCAGTGGGGTGATGTGAGAGGCAGAAAAGGCCTCGACTCTGTGTGAGAACTGCTCAGCAATAGCTAAAACATCCCTGTGACATCAATGTCATATTCACCAAAAATCCAAAACACATCCCCATGCTAGCTACTATGAAGGTTAACACTTAATCAGCCAAAATCATCATATTGTCATAGATTTCAAAACTTATCCACAGTACACACTAAGAGGGATCAGCTTTAATTACTAGGTTAATTCGCTTTGCCAAAGTGAAATAACCCAAACTTTAATTGGATCAAACAAGATCTATATTGATCTTGTCTGAATTTCACAAATAAAATAGGAAAATAAATGCATTTTTATTTAAACATTTTTGAATTAAAACAAGATTTCAAACTCAATGTGGTGTGTTTAATTGTTATGAATATAAATCCTTGTAGCATTGCCAAAATTTAATAAAATTTAGTCATTATTTTATAATTACTGTGTACTCTGCTTAAATATATCAACTGCATGAGTACAACATGCAACACATCAATGGGGATATCTCATTACTAAAACCAACCTAGTACTGTTTTGTTTGAAAGATAAGGTTGTCTGCAAGAGCATGGCCCATTGATTTATTTCTGGAATTGTAAATCATGTTTCACAGAGCAAGACTCACTCCATGAAAACAGGAGTAACAGCATTCCTCCCTTTCCTTATGACAAATAATTTTCTGCAGCAACATAATTTTAAATGCATCATTGGAAATGATGTTTGATTGTCCCTTAAAATTCACCTCTCACAAAAAAAAAAAAATTAGGAGAAAATAGGACTGTTGTTCTGTCTAGCTAAACAATCTTGTAATTTTTGTGAAGATAGATTACTAAATCCACAAGTGAATAAAATATTTCAACTACACGAAAAGCCTTGAATTGCCATCAAGAAAACAGTGCATTCTCTTTAAAACACTTTTGCTTTTTCTTTATTTGATTTAGAGGATTGAGTCAGATCAAGTGAAGAGTACTAGGGCGAGAAACATGGACAATTTTTGAAAGTAGGTCTTGACTAGAAGTCAGTGATATAGTCAGATATTAGAGAAGCAGGCAGACTTGAAGGGTTAAGGATTGTGTAGATTTATGCAGATGTAAAGGAATCGAGTTACTGATTGAATCAAGGGGCAGGTGGGAAAGAAGGAAGATCTTTACATTCAGGTTAATCCTGAAGAAGACTTAAAACTTCAAGCTCTTTGGGACAGAATAGGACAGAGCAGTTCTGGGCTTATAAATCTGTCTCATAAATACAACATTTTAATATAAATCCTTGTCTCTCATGCAGAAGTCATCCATTTTGGTTTTTTTTTGACATGAGACAGTGTTTCTTCCTGTTGTATTAAATTTCTTCCAGTTTTGCATTTTGAATACATTTACAAAAGGATAAAAAAGCTCTAATACTAGTACAAGAAAAGGAGAAGGCACTTGCAGATGGAGGTGGAATTGCACTGGGGAGTGAAAGTAGGAAGCAACCCAGACTGATTCAGAATGCTTTACAAGTAATACTAACTAAGCTAGTTAACTAATTTTAGCTAAGTAAGCTAAAATGCTGTCAATTTAAGACAGTAGAGTCTACCTCTGCTGGCACCTCAGCCACCTGTCTTGAAAAGCTGCCATCAAGGCTTTCATAAAACCCCCTGAGATGCTCATGCTCTGGCAGATTTTCTCTAGGGCTGAAAATAAAACTGAAACACACATTTGACTGAAATGAGAATTTTAACATTGGCTGGTGATGTGGTTTTTGACCTCAGTCAGCATCTGTGAGTGCATGAAAAAGAGGGGTAGATAGACCAGACAATTCTGGTAAAATCTTGGTGCTGAACACATGCAAGGATGGTGGAACAAGACTGCCACATAAAGAATGCATCACACAATCCTGTTACTTTTTTACAGACTGATATCATCAATATATTAGGTATATTTAATAATTCTTTATTTTTCAAAATTCAATTTTCTGCCAAAACTGCTGGAAACAGTAATAAATATTTTACTGCATGACTCATGCTGTGTGGAACAAATTTTAATGAATTATATCTTAATGCTGCAATTCAAGCACTAAAATTGTGATTAATAGAACTGCATTTTAACAAAGGAAAAAAAGTCTATAAGAAAAGAAAATAATGTTTATAATTACAATACCAGTGGCATGCTAATGATATTGTGAAATCAAACATTTTCTAATAATAGAAATATATAGAAAATGTGTTTTATGGAAATAGAGCTGAACCACTGACTTTTGAAAAGCCATACTTGATGCAGTACACAGTAACAAATGTCTTACTATTGTCACTGCAATAAAAAGGAGGAACAAATATCTGCACTAAGTACGTGAAGGTCAAACAAAATACAATGTTATTCTTGTTAAACAAAATACAAATTTTTAGGGCATAACTGAACTACACATTAATTATTTCAAGAATATCAAATATTTAATATGTTTAAAACTTTTTGTTTGTTTGTTTTCAGCATGAAAACCCAAACCACTAAACCTGATTGTTCCCACATTTGTTTCATTCCGCCAATGAACCAAAAAAATCAATTAGTTGCACAGCCCTGTTTTGAGGGTACTTTTCTTACTTGACTAGTCTCAGGGAGACTAAACAGCATAATGATCCAAAGAATACTCTTTGGAGTGCCACTATAAAAGCCAAATAAAAGTTCTCAAACTAAGCACATTAACATATACAGAGAACCCTTACTTCAGACTGATATCTTCTGAAGATAGTTATTTATGTGTATATGACTGTGGGTCAACTGTAATTAATTTTCTTTTCATCACTTCTAGATTCCTTGCAAAGTTCAAACCCAAATCAAACTATATTCCATCTCCAGCTTAGAGAAATAACATGGATTACATTTCCAGAACTTCAATCAAGTATCCAGACAATTTATTTGTTGTACTGAAGAAAAATAGAGGCATGGAAGTGAGATTTGAAGTATTTTATCATTTAGATCTGAAAGACTTTTCTCAGGTAGGAAGCGTGACTTCAGATTTGTGCAAGACATCCTTGAGGATTCGTTAGCTGTCACCTGAGTAGAAGTGCTTCTCTAATGAGTCCTGGTTTACTCTTTTCCTTTGGGATTTGGTATCAATCCTATTGCTGTGAGGGAGTTTGGAGCAGAGTACACACACAAAGACACAGACAAAGGCACACTCTTTGAGTCCTAATTTCCTTAGCCTATAAATAATTTAACACTGATTTACTTAATAGCAAAAGATAGCACTTTTAATTTTACTAACGAATCTGCAGTAATAAAATGCATTTGATAACAAATTAAAAGCAAGGAGGGTTTTTTTAATCTACAGAAGGTGACAGAGATCCTGCTACAAATAAGTAGCAACATTGCTTTTACAGTCATTAGAAAAATTAAGGATCAAGAACTAGACTTACTACACTAGAGTTTACCAACTATGAGGCAGGTATTTGTATATTGCTTAAATTAATATTCACATGAAATAATTGTAGAACAAATTTTGTATTTTAAAGAGCCATAAAGAAGATCACAAAGACTTCCTTTTAAGTTTAACAATAAAGTGTGTAGCCATTTTTCTTAAGAACAAGACATGAGTAACTGCTTTAGCTTTAACAGAGGGTAACAATAACTGAAGATAATTTTTACTCGCTCCTAGAGTACAATGCTAAATCAAACCAGTGTATTTTTTTCCATACTAATACACATAGCTCAGAATCACTGTAAAAATGTGCTGAACATGAAATGCATGTAAACAGCTACTCCATTAGTGAAGCAGGTCAAAGGCAGAACCATTTTTGTCTCTAGCTAAGCTCTTCAGACACAATGCCCACTCATCATTAGCATATCAGTTTCTGATACCTTAAGGTCCTGACTCTGTTTCAATGCAGCTGAGCTCAATGCTTGGTGAAGAAAATCAAACTCTAAGATTTTTCATAGGTATTTAGCACTAATTTTACCTATTTGACAATATTAAAGCCATACATACACCAAACACCATTCTCATGGATGGTGTAAATAAGCATCCTTTCTGTGTTGTTCTGTAAAATAAAAGAACCAAAAATCCTATAAGCATAAAGTTACATTTACTAACAAACCTCTGATTTCCTGAGAAAGAAAAAGCTCTTGAAACCACAAGTGTATGTATATATATAGATATACACATACATGCAAACAGACATATTGTTTTTGCAGTACCATATGACTACTAAGGTCTCCAAGCAAGTACCTGTTGGTATTTTTTGGGGGAAAAAAATTATTCTCTGCTGTGCTCTGTGAGAAACATCCTGGCCATGGCCTTTTTTGTACACATATAAATTTGTATTAAAAAAGTGTTATTATTTTTTGCAATTCTTACAAATATTTACATCAAATTTTACTCAGTCAGAGGATTTTTCATCTTTTTACTTTTCTTCTCCTTTTTACTTATCCTCCAGTCTAAGGCAGAAATCTTGACATAACAAGGTAAATTTGGTAACTTGACTAAAAAAATTGATGCCATACTCATTGCCTCATTTATTCACATCCTGCAGAACTTTGAGTGCATACCATCACCAAAATTAAAGACCACTTGCTGACTCATTCTTGAAATTACACAGTAACTTCAGTAAAGTGAATAAAAGCAACACACTCTTTAATTTTTTTTTTAATTGAAAAATCCACATGGTGGCTGTTAGCTCCATACCATAACTTCTTCTTGTAATTAACACACAGATTTTAAGTACTTTAGATTATTTAACAAAATATGTCAAAAAGAAGACTGTTGCCATCTTGCATTTTCAATTTTCCTGAAAGATTGGCATCATAAGCATCAGGACACAGGGAGTTTGTTGTCAAAAACAGACTCAGGCTTTTAAAGTATTGCTAAGCCCATATTTTGAGCTTCAGCACAGAACATTTATCAAATCATCATGCCACACAACTTTTCCCAGTAGAAATCTTCAACACGATTAAAATTATAAATAAGCCGATAAAGAAAAAAAAATTCAACCAAATGCATGTTTCTCTCCCAGCTGATATTTTTGCCGTGTGATCTACATTTTGCAAACATAGGTTTGTTAAACTTGCCAAGTGATGGATGAATTACTCAACATCTTTAATGCACATATGGCCAAAGAGATGAAAAATGAAGAGGCGAAAGCATTTGATTTTAAAACATGAATATTTACAACAATTACTATTTGAATGTAATGAATTTTAATTTAGAGCTTCCTACACTGAGCACAATGTACTATCCTTTACCTAAACTTGTCATTCTTTTTTAAAAATGAACTTTTAAACCGATGAAAAAAGTTGAGAAAAAGCTAAGATTAATGATATTATCACTCACATTTCTTTGTTTTCTTTAAATTTGGCAAATATTCTTGCAGTTAGCATTTTTAAAAGTTAATTAACATATACCCATTTATTTATATCAGTTGCACTGTTTAAAGCATCCTACTTTGTATACATTAAAAAGTAACCATTGAGGATAAAACTGTCACCTCATAATCACATTGTTTCTATGTGATAGAAGTACTATAATAGAAGTACTCTCTATCTTACACTTCAACACAGTCAATGAAAAATATTGCCAGACATCCCAAATTAATGCCTTCTTTTATTTTGCCTCGTTTTAAACAAAACACAGACTACGCCAAGCAAAGAATTCAAATGTTTGAGGAGCTTCCAAGCAGATAGGGCAGGTGAAGTTCAAGAAAAGTTACAAAGCTTCTTCTATGCTGTCACTTGGAGTTACTCACTGGACTTAGTCATCACCACATTACATTCAAAATAACTTCAGAAGGAGCCCATATTTTTCATTGCAAAGCAGAGAGATGGAAAAGGTTTCCAAATTTGTTTGGTTTGGTAATATTGAAGTTCCAGGTGTGCCAGCAGGAGCCACAAGTACTGATTTACAAATGTGCCACCAAGACTGGCAAAGACATTTGTGCAGTTGCCTGCTTTGTGCTCTTAGCCGTGTGCAGGCTGGAGGTGGCACTTGTTTCTCCCTTCCTCTCCTTGCCTCAGCCTCCCATCCCTGCAAATGTGCAGTTTCAGTTTTAATGCTCCCTTGCTTTCCTGGCATTGCTCAGCCTGCTTTCCTCACCATCACAAAAGAGGCCCCTCTCACACCACAGCCGTGCTGACCCATCACAGCACCCAATACACCCTTGTCTTGGCCTTGATCATATCTATGGGACAGGTACAGCCTGTCTCAATGTCACTGGAGGTTCTTCAACATTGGCAAATAAATTAATCTGAAGTTACTTTTGTGTACAATTGTTAATTACTACCAAACACACAACTAGTAACTGGCTGGTAAATTCAGGTCAGTGATTACATTATTATTATTATTATTATTATTATTATTATTATTATTATTCACACTTCAAGGTAACTGATCATGTGAAGACAGTCAACCACGCCCTCAGGCAAGAGATCAAATACAGAAAAAGGGAAGGTGCTGCCATATTGAAGCTGTTTGCACTTCAGCACTGTCACTAGTATGTTCTAGAAACCCTCATATATAAGAGATTTGAAAAAAGATTCATAGCATTGTACAAGTGTGTGATGTAGGAAAAGGGAAATGAAAAGAATTCTTTCTGTTAAATATTTCTCTGTGGTAAATTTTAAAAGGATTTGCAGAAAACTTATGGGGTCTTTGCAAGAAAGATTTTTTTTTTTTAGATTTCTTTTACCACAGATCTTCGGACCTCTCCATGATTTATTTGTGCAGTCTACCAGAGTCTACATGTCCCTAGACAAGGACTACCATCTGTCCTTCACTGTATTCAAAAGTTACCCTGGTGGATTAACCTTGTCTGACTGTCAAGTGCCTCCCAAGCTTCTCTTGCATACCTCCTCAATGGGACTAGAGATTAAAAACCCACAAAGCAAAACCAAAGGAGATTTATTCTCTACTTCCTCTCAGGCAGCAATATCTAGCCAGTTCCTAGGAGGTAGGCTCTCAGTATGCATGGTGTTTACTTTGGAAGACAGAGAGGGTATTTTCTTTGCATATCTAGTTTAGCATATAGTGATACCAAGAGGAGCTGTGCTTCACTAGGAACATCTTCTGAAGTGACTTTTGCTCCCTCATAGTGTGCTAGTATTTCTTTTCTGTTAGGGTAGTGGGCTTCAAAATATTCCTGCCTGATACTGAAGGAATTGAAAATACATCTTGTGTACCTATTCCTTTGACAAAATGCCCTAGTGCCCTGAAGCCCCTTTTGATTTTCCTACGGCTTCTTCCTTCAATCTCATCACTACCAACTTGGATAGCTAATAGAGAGTAATAGTCAGAGGGCCATATCAGATCAGAGAGTTTCCTAATTAAGTCCCATACCAAGGCCCCAGGGAGGCAGGAAACTTTCCTGTGGATGTGTCCTGTCAGTATGTTGTGCCCCTCTGAAGCGAGTTGCCTATGATGATTACCATTCTTTTTTGCTTTGGAAAGCTAGCTGCACCACATGGGGTTGGCTAACTCACCCTAGGCAACCTCCAAGATGGTCTTTCTCCTACCTTATCATTTTCCTGGCTTCCAGAGCCTCACATCTTTTCCATAGGGGCAGCCAATGTGGGAAGGGAGACCAACAGGGGATTTGTCTGCTACCCCAAGCAAGGACCTGCCTCCACTCTCCCGGTCTCTCAGGTCCCCTCCTGCCTGTGAGCTAGAGCATAGGAGATCCTCTGTTTCCTGAGGTGCAGTGGGCTGCTACCCTGCCTCAGGGTTGGTACAGAGCAGCTCCAGCAGTCAATGCTCCTCAGATGCCCTGATACTCCTTAACCTTTACACTTCCTCTTGAAGTTGTACCATCAGGCTGAGTAGAGCATCAACCCGCTCACACCTCACATCCTGCTTCCTTTTGATACCAATTATATATGTAAGTAATATAATATACCTAAGAAATAATTGTATACTGAAGAATATACAAGAATGAACAAGAACCAACTGTTTAAGCCACACTAGAAAATCAGAATTCAAATCTTCCATGGGCTTCTATGGGAGCAGAGAGCACAGAGATTAGTCCTACTGAGAACAGTGTTATGCCACAAGGGGAACTTGACCTTCTGAACTGACCCTCTCAGTCTAGGGGAAGCATCTCTGGGACGTGGCATTAGGAATCATGAACAGCAAAAATCACCACCTGTGGCAGAAGCCAGCTGCTCTCTTATAGATTAAAAGCCTGATGCTAGAGAGGCTCAAAAGCACTATTTAAGAACATTTATTTCTTGAGAACTTTATATACTTCAAAACAAGTAAGCCAAATTTTGTCTTCTTTGTTTTGCCCATAGATAAGACAGGAAGCATTGGATAAAAATAAGCAGCACATATCAGGAATTATTTGGTCACACTGAAAGAAGGAAGCAGGTTAAGGATTTTATGAACATATACATTTAACATGTAATTGCTGACAAATGACTTAATTCAGATTGTTGGAGTTATTTTCCACTAATTTCTTTTCCTTGGGGAAATACTCAGTAAATGTAACACATTATTTATGGAAAACAATTAAATTGTTTAGAGTAAAAACCAAAGTATTGCTATTTTGGTTGATTGGAAATATTCTTGCTTACAAATTCAAATAGCATTAATGCATGGGTGACATTTGTAAGCAATAGTCACTGTTAAACATTCAAAATAATCATTAGCACCACTGTGTGGTGTCACATATAAAGATAATAAAAAGAATTGTGAATTTTCAGCATTGTGTGGAAGAGTAACATTTTATTTATGCCTCCTAAGGACATTTGAAGCTGCATATCACACAATTTAGTCAGAAATCAAAGGACACGATTTGTTTTTATTCCTTAGCAAGACATTTCCTGCTCATTAGCAATAGAGCACTGAATTATTCTTAGATCATTCTTTCTGTTTATTGAAAGAGATATAAAGGTAATGTCTAGCAAATTCCTCTTTAAAATGAGGACAGTAATTTAGTGGTACATAGGGATAGATGTAGAAAAGACAAATAATTAGAGGTAGCGACATTGAAACCTAACTGCATGAGGCCTCTTTACTTCAAAGAAAATGAGTGTCACTAGAGCGAGGAAGGGAAAAGAAAATGGCAGTCTGCCAAGGTGAGTTTCTGCTGGGTGACAGTGGGAATTCCAAACTAGAAACGTGCTTGTTATTTAAGCAAATTTGACAATGTATTTTTTTTATTTTTGTCAATATGGTGTATCTTTGACAATATAATCAAGTTAAAAAGGTATCCCTTAGTAAGGCATGCATGTGTCATTATAGGGGCCGTAGCCACTCTCACATTATTAAAAGATTTTCCTGGTTCATAAGTTCAAAAGCTGATATAAAATATTTATATATTTTGGAAAGCAACTTGAACTTTGTTTCTTTTGAAAGTATTTTTCAAGGGAAAAGGGAAATGTGCTTCAATTTTTTTTTCTAATACTGAGGTTTCTAAGTCTGTTAGAGTTGTCTCTTTTTCATAGTATTTTATGTCTAAAAATGTATTGGTGGGGAATGCTGCATTAGTGAGACTGCTACCATCTACAACACCTTCAGAAGCAGAAAGAAAGAAGTCCCAACCCAGAGAGTTCTTCCTCTCCCTTCTCAGCAGACCATGAAATGCATGGAGCTGAACAGGATCAATGTCTACAGAAAGCAGTTTACTTGTAATAAATATTAATATTATTAAACAATTAAATAATGTTTATTCTTACTATCAAGAGATTTTAAGAAATATCTACTTCATTACAGGGTGTTTGGCTGGATTAAGGCAACAGAAGGTGCAAAGCCAAAACCCCTTGTGCTCAAAAAATATTTTTCTCAAAGAAATAAATTAAACTGATTGTTTGGCTCTAGATTTCCCTGGAAAATAGGGACAATTTCTCCCTATTTTGTTACATTTTTTCTTTGGTCCACTTCACTTTCGATTTCACCGGACCTTGAAAATCTTGTGTACAGAAATAGAGTTAAAAGGAAGAATCTTTTTCTATAAAGAGAAAATTTTTGACTTTTACTGTTTTTTCATGGGGTTTTTTCTGATTTTTACATGGTATTCAAATCAATCCTAAAATGCCTATGACATAACAAAACAATGTATCAAATCTTTTAAAGTGACAATGTTATGCTATATTTACTGAAATATCAAGGGTAGTTTACAAATGAGTCAGTTTTTCTTCTTAATTCTGTTGCATATATAGTTATCTAATGAGATTGTGGGATTATGCTCAATCTGCATATTTCACTAATCCGCCAGCACACTTTTGTGTGTTGCTGATTTTAGTATTTGAGAACATGCATATTTTACCAATTCAGTTACATATTTCACCAATCCAATTGAATGCTGCATGGATCCACCTGCATGTGAAAATCCAGGTAGATGTAGAGCTGATTAGCCTATAGTAATATTTTAAGGGTTTTCTTTAAGCAGTATTTTAAGAGCTTCTTTTTTTTGGCTCAAGTATTATTTACATACAAAATACTCTGGGCTTGGGCAGTTTGTCTCATCCCAACTGCTGCAGAAGTTATCCCTACACATCCTAGGGCACTCAAGTTGGGTTGGAAGGGACCTTAAAGATCACATAATTCCAACACCTTCAGTAGCCCAGATTGCTCAGAGCCCCATCCAACCTGGCAGGTGTTCACATTTTTCCTTTTTGGATTCTCATGGGATAGACTTCCTATTTTTAACAGATGCAAACTGCCTTCTTACAAGAATAGATTGTTATGCAAACTGATTCTCATTCTTATGATTCTTTCTCATGGGAACTTAACAGGCTAGCTGTTAATTCAGCTGAAATAGCAATAAAGCCTGATTTTACAAGGTCTTTTTTTAATAAAGTTTTACCTATATGCAACACAAATTATCTTATTACAAGTATTTCATTAATCCTGTCCTTCAACTCATAATGCAAAATGTTAAAATACCAGGGAAAAGGCAAAATCTGCCTTGTCATTTCTATATCCAACCTTCATATTAGTGGTGCAAAAAGAGAGAAGGTAGATACTGTTGCCTTTGTAGCTCCATTCTAATGACATGGAAATTCTACAAGTGAAATGTTTAACATCTGGCTAGTTAGTTCACAACATAACAATGAGCACTGCAAATAATTACCCATGTTTCGAAAATGTATGTAAATTAACTGATATTAGCAGATCTGAGAGCAAAAAAAGACAGTTGGATAGCTGAAATAGACAGATGATCATCTGCTCTGTCATTATAGTTTGAATTTTATGTGTAATATTTCTTCTAATGCAACTCTAGTTGTGGTTTTCTTTTGTGACTTATTTTCTTGCAGTGAGGGTAATGGAAGGTTCTGTGATGAGAAGATTGATAAGATAGGGACACCTCTGTGAAATTTTTCATTCATATCCTAACATTACATCTGTTATGTATTTATAAAGAATTAATGAACTAAGTGTTACCAGTTCAATTTATCATGCTGCTTAGAAATGGACTGTGTGTGTTCAGAAATGGCTTGAAATATTTCACCCAGCTATAGTGCAACTACAGTCATATGTAATGAAATTAGTTCATACCTCAAGGCTGGAGATGGCTTGTTCATTTTCTGTGATGTCTAAAATTTCCCCCTTCAGACTGATGAGTGAGAGGTGTCGTATGGCAAGAACACCTAACCTCAGCATCTTTGAAAATGCAGCTATTCCTTGTTCCTTATTTCCCACATCTCCCACAACTAGCTCAGTATGAAGAAAGGCACAGATCCTGCATCTGTATTTGTCTCTCTTTGCTACAATGAATTTTTTGAACTGGGAATCACTGAAAGCATGAAACTTTTTTTTTTAAAAGATTTTCACTGGGAATTGAATGAAAGAATCTTATCTTTAAAGATGTATTTCAACGATGATTTTCAGATAAATAGAGAGGGAAGTAAACATGGGGTAAACACAAAAATGAAGAACTGGTGATCTGCTCTGTAACTTAATGTTGCTTTTCTAGTAAAATGTTCTGTATTTGCCCTGAAAGGTTTATTGGCCACTTTTTCTGGGATACTAAAACTAAACAAGAATATCTTAATATATGTGGACCTGCCATCTGACAATATCAGTATGGGTAGATTTTATATGTTGTAGTGTTTTGCAATGTGGAAATATCAGTATATATTAAGCAGAAAAAAATAGTGTTTTATTAGTCATAACAATAGTTATTTATATAAAATCCATTAAATTTCCCTAAATCATATACATAATGGCAAAAGAGAAAAATTTCAAGTCTTCATCCTTCAAGAGCTCTTTCTAGACAAAAATGTCCTCTCCTGAAGAGTTTCTATTGTATTTTGGTCCTCTGTTCAATTACTTATCTCCCTGAATATAACTAAAATGCTGAATATTTTAGCACTGAAAGTCTTTTCCTTATTCCCTTTGATTTCTTCACTTCAGTTTTTTAGGCTTTGTTCTTTGAGTCACTGCTGACTTGCATGTTAGGACTTCTAAAGAAAGCTGCATCTTACCTTGGGAACACAGGTGAGTTAAATTTTCCATCTAATGATACAGTGAAATAAATTTTTTTATTTCTTGTTTTGATTTCCTTGAAACATCATGAGGAAGTCATGAGTATGATTTCTTTTGTAATAGGTCTGACCAATGCCCTTAATCAGCAGAGAAAATAGGTGGAGTAAAAAGGAGTCAGAGTCCATCAGATTGTGTTGTACTAAATATCACTAGAGAGAATATATGTTGAGAGCCTGGCTGCAGCCTCCTGTGAGCTGTTCCTCTTTGTCCAACATCCTGTAATTTAGACCTGAGGAGCTAAATCAATTTTGCTTGTAGAAGGTCTGCTGATTTCACATAACAGTAACATCAGTACAAAGTGAATTTTCTCTGCACTCATTAGACTGTCGCTGGACTGTGGTACTGCAGGATCTTGCATGTTTCAGATTAGAAAAGGAGGGGTCGAGAAGCAGCTGACTTTTTTTGTAGCTCTTTCAGCTGACTCAGAACCTGCAACTAAGCGGAGCCCAGAGGACCAGTGCCAGCCCTTCCAGGACTTTATAAACAGACGCATCTCCTGGCTCTGCCCTGCGGCTGGCTGACCCATAGTCCTCCTTACAATGACCACCTGCAGACCTCAGTGGTCTGAGACTTTTCATCCAACACAGAAAACTACAGAATAGAGTCATGAGCAGTGCAGAAATTATGCAGTGGTGAAATAAGCATTTAGTATCCTTCTCTGGTCATAATTTGCCCTGTGAGGAGGGGAGAAGAAATAATTACTTTTCATTTCAGTTCTTATTTCCATTCTTATTTCAATTTAGACTTTGCTCTCTTAGTTTCTCTTACTACCTTTTTCTGATTTCTGAGTGGTCCTGCCAGCCTGATTTAAATTTCATGTGCAGGCTGTTTTATTGGATCATGCATTAAGTAAAGATAAACCAATAACTATGGTTTCTGTGGACCTGCAACGTAAAAATCTAGCTTTCATATCTAAACAGAAACATCTCAGTCTAAAAAGTAGCTAGTGTCTGTTATGTTTGTTAAGATTCATAAGAGATAGGAAATGCAAAAAACAATATAGATTTTTTTGGTTTTGGGTTGGTTTTTTTTCCTTAGTGTATGAGAGGCACATTGCTTCAGTAACCAGTATATCTCTTGGTATCATCATATTCATACAGTATCCTGAAGGATTTAAGAAATCAGTAGTTAAATAATTTCATTCACTGAAGGATAAACAGAAACACTGTAAATGATATACTCATAGGAAACTACCTGATTTTTTTATATTCTCCTATTAATTACTACTGTTTTGTCTAGGATTGGTTTTAATCAATGTCATTATATGTGTCTTGAAAAATGCATTTATAAGAAGTTAAGGCATCTCTGATTATCACACTCCTCTTCATAGTGCACTATGGTTTTTGTACGTTCTTGAGTGTGTCTCACAATAATTAAAGGACTTATTCAAATACTGTAACTATTGATTTTTTGCATATAGAAATTTATCTGTGGCAGTGTCTTTAAATGCCAGAGGAAAATAATTATTAAAAAACCCGTTCCTATGTATTTTTCTGAACTTTCTCAAATGGTAGTCCTCATGTGCAAAGGCAAGACCAAAGATGAAACTAAAGGTTTCAGGTCTTGAAGATCCACTAGTAGAGTGCATTTTCTGATATGGCTTCAGAGAGGAGACTATAGTATAACCCCTTCAAGGCCTTTCTGAAATGCAAACAAATGTATTCTGAGTAGGGATGATTGTGAGACCTTCAAAAGCTCACTCCTAATCTGAGCTAAAGCACTGAAATTTGGCTGTTTGTTCGTCATCTGAATAAGGCAGCAGAGGAAATGATCTATTCTTCAGTTCTTGGTGTCATCAAATTAAGTCTCAAAGTTTTTGGCAAAAGTGTTTCTTCTAGAAAGGTGAAATACAAAAAAAGCTTCGTAAAGGAAAACCTTAGGTGAAACTTGATTACTTATTGAACATACAGGAGATCAGATCTTTGGAAAATATCCAGCTTTGGAGCAGAGTTGAAGTCTAGGAAAAGCAAAACAGATATAGCAATTCTAATAGCTGAGGAACATGAAAACCAAGGAAGTTATATTGGCATGTTATGGTAGAAAACCTGACTGCTGGTGATGCTGAGCTGGGTCAGTGGAAGTCTTAGAACTTTAATTCAACAGAGTTGCAGTCTGGGCAGCTTGTTGGGACAGTGTTGTGATCTTTAGTTGCCCTTCACAGCCCTACAACCTCCTTGACTCTGCGGTTTAGTCCTCACCAAGCCCTTTCCCTAACCCAAAAGGCACATGTGGTCTTCTACACTATGTAGGGTCTCAAGGAAAGGCTAGACATTTGCAAACATGTTGTGTTGTTGTTTGTCCACGCTAGTATTATACTTTACTAGAAAATGCTTTTCCCAGAGCAGAGATTTAGGTTGGAAGTACTAAACAGTCCCTTTGGCTTTCTCCTGAAGTAATGGCTAGGCTCTGACTGGAGCATGTTAGGTTTTGTGGCTTCTAAACTCCAGTGGTGGAAGTACTTATTTGTCTCTTTGCCTCCTTATATGTTTGTTGCAGCTTCTGATATTTCTCTTGATGAGAATGTGCAGATCTGTGCTTCATCTTGTAAACTCACTTTTCTCTTCCAAATAAACATCTTATTTTCTTTTCCAAATTACCAACTGTTAGATATTTGTCTGTTTAATAAATACTATGTGGCACTTCCAACTGGCTTATACAAGTGCTTAAAAATAAATTTTCTTTGTGTTGAAGTTAACTATTCATGCCTGTGGTAGATGAGGTTGTTTCTGGAGCAGTGATAGCTGATGGTATCTTCTTCTGTTACATCCTAAGAGCAATTAAGTTCCAGAACCTTACAAGTCAGAGCCAGAGTCAAGCTGTCTACATGGTTACAGCTGAAAACTCAGCTAAGTATCAGAGGCACAGAACAAGTTAAACACATGCATAGATGTGCTGAGTCCTGTATGTGACATATTGCATTCACTTCCCTATCACATTTGATAATTTTTTGTAACTATTCACAGACTTTTTTTAAACATCTTTTTCTTTACTTTATCTGCTGTGCTGTTTTATCTTTCCATTTTACTTCATTTTGTAAGCAAATGTGTTGCAATATAACAAGATCTACAACACAAAAATCTGGGGTTTTGGCAAGTTCTAAACCAGTCACAGACACATTGCTTAAAGATGTACCCATATAGATTTTTTTAAGGAAGCTAAGGAAAGGATGGAAAGGAAGTACACCACAAAGTCTTAGTAAGTGTGTCTCATGGATTATTCTCCCAGTAGAAAACTGCTCGATGAAAGAAATGTTTATTAAGGAGCTGCCAGTTCTTATTTTTTTCATGTAGGTTTATAAAAATTCTTGACAGTCCCCTTCAGACTATTAGAAGTGGTCTTCATTTTCTGTGGGAAATTTCAAATTAGATTTATTTGTTTAATTCTTACTTGTTCCAGTGCTTAATGTTCACTTAGATTAATAATCTATAAGCTGGAAAATCTCTTGCTGGAGGCCATCTCCATCCTGGGCTGCACGGAAAAGCAGTGTGGCCAGGAGGCCAAGGGGAGGGATTCTGCTCCTCTCCTCTGCTATTGTGAGATCCCACCTGGAGTGCTGCATCCAGCTCTGGGATCCTCAATGCAAGAAAGATGTGGACCTTCCTGAACGAGTCCAAGGAAGACCACTAAGGCGATACAGGGCTGAAGCACCTCTCTTATGAACACAAGCTGAGAGAGTTGGCTGTGTTCGTCCTGGAGTAGAGAAGGCTTGAGGAAGACCTTATAGCCCCTTCTAGTACCTAAATAGGGCTACAAGAAAGCTGGAGAGGAAATTTTCACAGGAGCATGTAGTGACAGGATAAAGGGGAATGGCCTTCAGCTTGGATTGGATATTGGAAGAAATTCTTTACTGTGAGGGTGATGAGGTACTGCAATAGGTTGCCCAGGGAGGTTGTGGAGTCCCTGTCCCTGGAGGTGATTATGACCTAAGCAACCTGATCAAGTGGATAATACCCATGACAGGAGGGAGGGGACCCAGGTGATCTTTAAAGTTCCTTCCAAGCAAAATCTTTCTCTGATTTATGAAAGCAGTTTGTCAGTGGAGCCAGTTTGACTGGAAAATAGAACTCTCAAGAGTTCCCTTAATAGCCAGCCTTGAGAGAATGCAGAAGTAATGGACAAGTTAGAGGATTTGTATTTTCAAAGGGATTACTTTGGGCTGTGATTAAAAAATTAATGGGGACATTTTTAAACCATTTGACAATTACATGGGGTTCTTGGCTGCCCAGTAGGCTAAAATTGTTGTCTATCTTCAGTGAGCAGGAAGATTAACACTTGTGAGAGGTTCTGAAGTGATCTTGGATCTTAAAGACAAGTCATGCTGTCTGTGTTTTGTCCCTTCTTTGGCATTCTGTTTGCCTTGTCTGAAAATTATTGATCTTAAACAGTAGCTAGGAGAGAAAAGATGAGCAGTATGAAATAAGTACACATAACTGACTTTCAATTTATATGGTACAGACCAAATAAGAGAGCGCTGAAGAACAGAAAATTAATGTGGATTCATAGAAAACTGTGGGATGTGGCACTTTAAAAAAAAAAAATAGCTGCATCCAATAGCAAGGCTTCAGTTTGCTTTTCTATAGACTACTCTTATTATTTAGAAAAGGCCTAATTTCATCACCCATAGTTAAAGCTGTAATTATTAATTCCGTTGACCCTTTACAGGATAATTCAAAATTCTAACTCCTTGGGGTTACAAAACTTGTGTAGTCAATAATTTTTTTTCAGTTAGTGTTGTGAATTCTAAATATTGAACAAAACACACTTTTAGTGTCTCTCTATGTATGTATTGCATCTTTCCAGAAAAAGTCTATTAAAATTCTTCTTGATAATATTTTGTAATATTATTACTGCTTAGGTTTAAGCAGTAATAATATTACTGCTAATTACAATCAGTCATTACTGCTCTTAAGAATGTTTGTCAAAGTGCTGAACTGTACAAAGGCTTTCAAAACCAATAAGTTTGAGGTGGGTGATAGTTTCAGATAGCTTTATATATTTGGCTCATACCATTGTCTTTGGACAAAATTTCACTATACACCTCCAGAAGCAAGATCTGGTGTACAGGACTCCTGAGGCCCTCAGCTGAGATGATGGTGCCCCTGGGCAAACTCAGTTAAGAAAGGGCAAAACCACTGGATAGAGAGAGAAGAGTGAGGAAAAAATCTGCCTGAATGCAGTTTCAGTGTTTCCATTTGGTATTTAGCTTCAAATATTGGTTCCAAAGCAGGTTTTTTAATATTCCATTAGAGAACTCAACTGATGGAAATTTCAGGTTCATTATTACCTACCACATAATTTGCTAAGGTTAAATTCTTACATGCATTTGTTTTGCAAAAGGAGCACATTAGATGAACAATTATATAAATGATATAAAACCAAATTTCAGTTCCATGAGAGAAAAAAGATGCTTTTGAATTTTCTTCCATTTTCCAATTCTGTACAGAAATATTTTCTGAGGATACAGCATCTCCAACTAATGTTTCTTATCATCATGTGCCTGTCTTAAAAAATAGTATTTCTTTTCAAATCTTTCATTTTTTCGCAGCCTGTACTGAGATTTGTTCAGTTTCTGACAGGCAGTGCTGGCAGAGGTTCATTATCTGCTGCCCAGGGGTTGCCTCACTGAACCATTAAGAAAAGTTTTGTCATAATTTGATTGCTCCCTCAGCTGGGTAGAAATCTTGGACAGTAGCTCCTGGCTCTTGTTTTCACTAACATAGCGGGGGAATTTATCATCCCTGTATGGAGCAGAGCAGTGAGGTGAAAAGGCTAAATTCAAGTCTCATTTTTGATCTCCTGAGGAAAGACCATCTTCATTTTAGAGATACTGTTATTGTAAGATACCTAATGAAAAGAAGAGTCTTTATTCTAAAGTGTATGTGGGGTACTATGATTTGGTTTTGTTTAACTTTTACTGTCTTGTCTGGCATAAGCCCATCACAGAAATATAGGTTCTTTTTCCTTTTCTTCAATGGTGTGTTTGATTTGGTGAACAGTACTTCTGAATATTAACATTGTTATCTAAACTCAGTGTGTCATGAATTGCATTAGAGTTTTACTGAACTGAAAGAACTATGAAATGTGAATTCTGGATAATAGTCTTTCTATAGGAATGTACAAAGATCAGATAGCTGTATACCCATTCTTTTATCTGAAAAGATATTCAAAGAGCTCTGCAGGGGAGGATGAACTCAACAGTTTTGTTTTTTTTTTTTTTGGCTTGACTATTCAAAACTGTCTCTAAGAGAAAGTAGTAGGCAAAATAGCTGATGAGGTATTTTTTAAGAAAATGACCAGATGTGCTGCTGATGCTTATCTGTAAATTCTGTTTAAATCAAAGATCCAAAGGGAGAAAATAAAATTTATTTATAATTTTCATAAAGCTGATTCCTGTGACTGTTTCACTAAGGAAAAGCATCGTTTTATCAACCAGGAAATATCAAAAAGCACTAGCAAATTACTTGGAAAAGGGACAGAATAGATTAATCTAGTTGAAAGAAGTTTTGTGTCAGTTCTGGAGTTTCAGAAAGCAAATCAATGAGTAAGACCTCAGCTATGGTCCATTAACTTAGGTCTATTAAGGGAAAACTGAACAAGATCAGGTGCTGAGATATTGAACTTTAGTCTTGATTTTTAATATATTATACTAGGCAAAGCTGAATGTCTAACTGCCTGTTGCTAAGAAGCTAACATAAAATACAGGCTTACTAATTGAAGCACTGGAGAATATGTGTTCACTTGATTGACTGCAGTGAGATCCAAAGTATTTGAAACATGAAGGAAGCAAATAATAGTGGAAAACTGGTAGCAAAAAAAAAAAAAAAAAATCAAGGATTTTCTTGATGAAGATGATCCTAGGAATATTCATAGCATAGAGGGTTTGATAATGCTCATTTTTTTCTGGAGAGACCTGTAACGAATTATTTTCTTTTAAACCAAGTCCTAGATGAACTGAATATACAAAATTCTCGGATTTATAAAAGAAATTATTATTTATTCTTTTTTCTCTGTAGCACATTAAACAGAATTTGTAAATATATTACCACTGTTAAAAATTATATGGTTTAGGTTTTCCTCGGGAATTATACAACCAATAAAAGCTTTCCTAATGTAAATCAAAATAATAACCTCTAATTTTTTGAAATAAAAGAAGTCTAGATATCTTGCAATGTCTTTCCTACCATTTAATTTCTAATATTTTACCTACTTAAAATATTTTTATTATTTATTCATCACTTGTGTTTCCCATCTGACATTCTCTGAAGTCAATTCAGTGAATTTCATAAATACTTTATTCAGATCTACAAACACTGTAGGAACTACAAGATTATATTTAGTGAAATCTGAAATCTAGTTTTAAGTTTGCAGTAAGTTTGAGAAATATATAAAAGAAGAATACATTTTGGGTAAAATTTATCCTAGCCCTTAGGTGGTGAAAAATACATACTAGAAAGGAATTGTAAGATGATAAATTTGGGTAATGTTTAGACATCTTTTTTCCCCTCTTTGAGACTTCCCATACACAATTAACACATCTACAAATATAAGAGTGGGTCATCCTAACACTTAGAAAAATGTCCAAACATATACCAGGAGAGTATCTTGGCTGAGCAGGCTCCAGTCCATAAAGGGCATAGACTGGAGATTCAAATGAGGACAGGCTGCACAGCAGGAACTTGGAAGCATTGCTTGGGCCTGCACGAGGGGTGTCAGAAAAGCCAAAGCTAATTTAGAATTGAAGTGACAAGGAAGTTGCAGGCAATTAAAAGATCTTCTACTGCTTCATGAGCAGTAAGAGAATAAATGAACATGTGGGTTTGTGATGAAATGGATCAGTCACTCAGTGATGTAGAGGATGCATTTATTTATTTCTCAAACTTACTGCAAATGTAAAACTAGATCTCATATTTCATTAAGGTAGACACATAAGTGCCTTTGCCTACATATTCACTATAGGGTCCCACAAATTTTTATGCCTAGACACAGAGTCCAAAGAGAGGACAGCAATCACTGGAGGCTGATGAAGTCAGAGATCCCTGTTACTTTTAGAATGATGTGCAGATTGATGGAATGCCTAATGAATGCGAAAACTCAAATGTTGGACTCATTTCCCAAGAATGAAAATAATGATAGAGGGAACTACTACATTATCAGCTTTGCCTTTTGTCCAGGAAAGACTCTTGGAAATAATTTAAGAGAAGTGTGAAGTTCTTTGTAAGAAAAAGGGCTGCATCGATATGTGAATTTTCTGTTGGCACAATGTTTGTGCAGTTTTTTTTGCATCTTTGAATAAGTCTTGATGCCATTTATTTTAACACTCTATACTGAAATATTTAAAAATAGCGGATTTCTGATAAAAGTAGCTTTGATGCAATCATTTGCTTTAAAAAGTTGTGTCAGCTTGGAGTTTTCCACACTTGTGTCATCACAAATGATGAGGCTGCAAACTGAATGTCAGGATATTTGTAGAATATGCCACACCATTTTTTTTCTTTGTGTGTGTGTGGAAAAAATAATATGGGAGAAGAAAGTTGAGCAAAAATTTATTTCATTTTTGCCAGTGAATAGAGAAGATACTTTAGTAGAATCTGTGGACCCGGTTAATTTTGTCATCACTTCAGAGTCACTCACATTATTGTGAAATAGGGTCAAATATTACACTAATTGTGGAATGCAGTGTATTATATCCACTTAGAGTGGACTATGAGTACTCCACACATAAATGTTTTAACCAATGTTGTATCTTGCCAGGAGTTTAGAGATTAGAACATGGACAAATACTGATCAACTAAGAGAAGGAAAGCTCTAAGTCTAAGGTGGACAAATGTACACTTTGAATTGAAAGTTCTTTTAGACTCCTCCTGGATCTAGTCTCCCACTTACAGGGACAGATATACTTCGAAAGAAAAGTCATGTACAGTAATTTAGCCTGATAACAGGCTGTTTTTGAGAAAATGGAAAAGAGCTGCATTAGAAGTTCCTTTGAATAGACCTTAGTAGTCAGGCATTAAAGATTATATTTGCTGAGAAGTGATAACCACTGTTAACAGAAAATTGGAGCTATAATAGTTAATACAAAACTGATAACAATTTATAAGTCTTTAGTAAGTCAAGTCTTTACCTCTGTGATCTTCCTTCATATCAATTGACTGGTTGGCTAACCTTCTTTTTGTAATGTATAAATTAATAAATGAGTAGATATTGAGGCAAGACTAGAGGAATGACTCGTGCTTGGAGAACAGCAAATGTAACTTGGGTATTATACCTCATAACAGTGCTTCAATTTTTCCTCTCATAAAGGTAAGGTATTTTACCTTGTTCTTTTTCTCTTTTCTGTTTTTCACATATTCTAGGTGATCAGGTTAGATTTTTTTTCTAACCTCCTCTGACGTTTTTTACCTTCAACTTAAATTAGTCATAATAAATCAAGTAACACAATGTGGCTATTATTGTTGGATGAGATGAGCAAGCTTCCATAGGGACTACAAAAAGGTGGTGTGGGGGTGTGATTTAACAGATATGTTGACATATTGTTTCTTTCATATCCATTTAGATAGCTGCTATCTTCAAAAAAGCTTAGCTAGCTGACATTTGCATATATTATGAAACTACTGTTTATTTGTTTCCCCACCTTCACTCCATTCAATCAGATGTTTAATCAGTCAGGCTGTTCGTGCATTTCCATGCCGTGTGTACCAAGCACGAAAAAGCAAATGGACAACTTCTGTTGTGGCAATCTCAGGAAAGAAGGCACTTCCGAAGTTATCAGATTTCAGAAATTAAATAAGACAGCTAGATAGGCTTAACAGACTGGTACCAGTAATATAACATAACATTGCAGCTGCATGGAAGTCATTTCCAGAAATGAGAAAAACAAGTAAGTGGGAACAGGCCAGCATGGATTTACAAGGAATAAATCAAACCTGACCAATTTGATTGCATTCTCTGAAGGGATTTCTTGGTCTATGGACCTAGGGTGACCAGTGCATTCAAGAGAGCATCAATTATTTCAAAGATATGCAAAAGTCAGTATTTCATCAGTCTCAACATAAATTTCTAAATCCATGTTGTTTATCTCTCTTCTCCCCTGCATTCCAGTTACTCTTAAAATTTCTGCTTTTCAAGGCTTTCATAGTACAAAAAAACCATGTATTTACACACATGAGTAAAAATTCACATGACAGTGAATAATGGGTGATTGTATTTTCTGTACAGTTTATTGTGCTTTCTGTAATGTCAGTCATTATTCTATCTGACATGGATAGCATTTTCAGATTGATGTGTTTAAAATTAATGAGGCATTTCTCTCCTCAGAGAAGAAGTTAATAAAGAACATTTTTCCCCATGAATTAGGTAGAAGAATTAATACAAATCAGTTCAATTTTTAGAGTTTTGTGATTTTCTTCTTTCTAGCAATCCATCTTATCAGTTAGAGGCTGAGGGAGCTACAGTGACAGGAATACAAAATGTCAATTTAAAAACTATTGGAAAAGGAAAAAAAGCCATCTTTCTTCAAGGATGAAAAAGGAAGTATTTAAGGATACACATCAGCTTTTCAATGTAGGAAAAACAAATTTTAAAGTCATCCAACCATATATATTTTTCTTATCTTCATATGTATAGCAGTTGCTGACTGGAGAGAATCACATATGTAATGAGAACCTGCAGATTCAGGAACTGCTTGAGATGAAACTTGGCATTCATCTCGAATTTTAAATGGTTTCAAATGCAGCTCTTGTTAATCTGATCACAAGTGAAGAGGAGAAAAAATTGCAGCAGAAAAACCTTAAATATGAAATTTATTGTTTGTAAATAATTTTACCAGCTTCCTCTTCATTATAGCAACATTTTTATGTGAAAAGGAGTCAGGGTCTTAAAATCATCTCTTTAAATATCAATCTTGGAACTGAAATGCACCCTATGATCTCCTAGTGAGCTCTGTCTGTAACAGATACACTAGAAAATTGTGAATTTTTGAAGTCTCTGCATGTGAACAGAATATTTTGATGCTATGGCACTTATCAGTTGTATGAATTTTTTAGCTCATTTTTCTAACAAAATTAGTCTCTGAAAGTTATTTACTTCATTATGTTTGCATTTGTGAAAACGTATGAATTTCCACCTTTTTTTGTTTTCAACTGATGACACTTTTAATGAAGAATGTCTTTTACTGTCCTCGTTTCTTGAGTTCAGTAAAGTGGGGCTGTTTGCACCAGCTCAATCTGTGGGTGTTATTTGGTGTTTTGGGGAGAGTTGATCCAATTGTACAACAACCTGTGGCACTATTTTTTGAGCATAGATCTTTCACTCTTAAAAAGTGCCTGAAAATTTATTTTCAGGATATAAAATGAGCTCAGACTGGCCATATGTAAAGCAGATTGCTCCTACCTGCAAGCACTCCATGGGCTCATTATCTTGGAGACTGCAGTACTGTGTTAGCCACAGCTTGAGGTCTCTGGCTAGGAGCTGGCTTAGGGCAACAGTGTGCCCAACAGGTATGGCTACATTTAACCACATGCATATTCTTATGAATACCATTTTGGCAAAAATACTTGGTTAAGAAGAGCTCCATTCTTGTAAAATATTTTGTTTGCTGTGCACATTTGTATGTGGATCTGTATATGTTGCAAGTATGTATTGAACTGTTCTGACCTCATGCTTGTTTCAGTGCTTTAGGCAATAATGCCACTGTTCTGAAGTGAAAGTGTGAACTGTTTAGCCAACAGTATATTTGCATTTCACATTATGTGCACATGTAAGGCCATGGTATAGAATGAAGTTCCAGCAGAGATGTACAGGATGTAGTTTAAGTGTTTTACACATATGGGTAACTGAGTCTTGCTGGTGATAACACAAGCTAAAATACTTGTCATCTTCTTCCATCACCTTCCAAAGTGGCCAGAAATACTGACAAGTTATTTCACAGTTTATTGGAAAGGAACTGGAACAAATCATGCAAAAAAAAAAAAAATCATAGGATGTACTTCTAGAGGAGTCTGCAACAACAAGGTTCAGCATCTGTGAGGAAATGTTTGCTCTCAGCTATGGCTTTTCATTGTGATGACTTACACCAAGTAACCCTGAGCACTCTAGTCCTCTGAACTGACTTTGAAATGAAATGACATCCTAAAAGATTGCATGCTTAAGTTCTATCAGGTGTCTCACTGAATTTCTTTGTAAACTTTAGAAAGAGAATTGTTTTATAACATTGCATTCTTTTAGAGCTTCCTTTAAATTACTTTTTTTTTGAACCCTTATGCTACCTAGAACCTATATACCCTCCCCTTTTTTCTCATCTTTCTTGTTCTTTAAAACCTCCCATTCCTTTCAAAATGTCATCTCATACAGCTGCCAGCTATGCAAGCGTAAGTGCAGAAGAACTCCTGTAACTGTTGCCTATTAAATTTAAAATGAATTTAGAGAACCCTGTCATTGCTACAACATCTGGGCTACTGCATTCCTATTTAGTTCTGCCAAACAGTTTAGAGCAACAGTGGGAGTAGAGATCACTTCTGCTAGATACGCAGTAATTTATCTTTGTTGCTCTGCATGTGTAATTATGCAAATATCACCTTTGGAAATTTATTTCATTGATCAAGGAAGAGAATACAGGTGATATGATTTTCTCACTAAAACAAAAAAGACAATGTTGGAAGCAAGAGTAGCATTTATGATGTTAGTGTTCCTACACATTTTTAATCTTCCTACGAATACACCAAATTAGCAAAGCATAACAGAACCAGCTGGAAGCATCTTATACTTTTACTATAAGCATAATCATGATTTTTTTCTGTCTTTTAATATTCTTTAGGTGTTTTGACTTCAAATTAGGACCAACTTGAAAAAGGGGGCTGTCTGCTCCAGATCTGAAATTCTTCCTGTTTAGGATCTCCTAATGCTTCTCAATAAGACACTTAATGTAACATAGCATTAAAAATTTCAGCTCCCATTAATTAATTAATGTGTTACAGAAATTATAATATTTAGGATTACTGCTCTCATCTAGGAGAGGTACCTTTATTAGTGATTCTTTGGGCAACCTAAAACACTAATTTCTGGCGCCTCTCCGATACCTTAGACTTTTGCATGTCCAGGTGGATTACGTAATACCCAACTCTTCTTCAACTACATTCTGCCTGCCTTTCCTTCTGCTGCAGATGCACACACCTTTCCACCTGCTTTTCTTATTTTCTCTTGTTAATTTCAGTTTCAGCTGACCTTTGGCTTTCCTGTCTCTGTTCCTACATGTGCAGACAATGCCTTTGTGCTGCTGCTTTCACCTTAAGTCACATGTGATCTCTGTCTGAGCGCAGGCAGTCACTCTGTGTTCACCCTTGCTGGCCTTCTGCAGTGCTTGCTTGCCTTCCTGCACACTGGAAAGGACCATTCCTCTGCTCTTAGACTGAAAAACACTCAGGTCTCCTGCACACCTTTGCCTCCTGAGGCAGTTTATGGTGTGATGCTGAAAAGCAGGTACCTGAAGAGGCTGAAAATTGATTTTTCTGAAGCCCAGGATTATAATCCTTCTGTCAATCTTGCTCATTTCCCTTAAAGTACAGAATCAATACTGCAGGTCATGCTCTAAGGATATTATAATTGGAAATATCTATAACAAGGTTAACTATTGCTGAGAGCTACAGCTGTGAAAGTATTACAGATAGAGCAAACTGCTATACTAGGAAAACATTTCTTACTAAAATATTATGAAAGGTGGATGCACAAGAAAGAAAACTGAAATTATTGTCCCATCATATCCATTCTTTCTGCTGTGCAGTATATTAGTGTAGTCATAAGGATTACTGGTTTTCCATGTGTACATTCAAAACACCCTCCTCAGATTATTATGTGATTGTGCTACTTTCATGCTGTGCCCTTATACTTTCCTTTTCTTGAATTTGTAGTTCCTGATTTACATTCATTAAAATTATAATTTCTGCCATTCATTGTAAGCTTTTAATTTGGCAGCATTTTTAATCCAGTATGATTTTTGTAATTTTTTTTTTTCCTAATCAAGTCTGATCTCTTCTTTTGAATTTCTTCTAAAAAAATCTAAAGTGTTTTTCATGTATTGGAGGATTTTTTTCCTTTTTTCTCAGTTGATGCTTAATGTGTAATGAAAGCAGTCGTTCTTAATGTTCCATGTCCTCTTCAGTAAAAGACTGGTTTGTTTGGTCTTTTTGACCAAGTTTATTTCTAGATGACTTGTTTCTGAAATCTCACAAATTATCTGAAGGGAGCTATTTTCTCCATTTCCTCTAAAAATAGAGAAACAGATTTAGATGTTTTACCTCTTGCTGACTGCCAGGTGTGAGAGCAATACTCTAAACGCTTCACCTATAAAAAAGTTCACCCAGAACTCACATAATTTTATACACTGGAGATCTCTTCATGTGATATGAATCTGCAGAAGTCCTGGTTTTGGTTCTATTGCTCAAAGATTCACTTGTCATTGCTGTGATCATTTTCTCCTCTTAGTACAGAAAGATCTGCAATGTAGAATGGTACACCCAACAAAGGGAAATTTGTCATGAGAAGACCTCTCTGTCAAAGACTTAGTAGAATTTTATTCCATAATTAGCCTTAACATTGGCTAACAGGGGGCACCAAATCAGTATTTATCATGGTGAAGTTACTTGTGGCAGCAGTTTTTACGCTTTACATGTAGATGTTGCAGCACAGTTATGTGTACTTCCTGACTTCCACCCTGCAGCTGCAGAGGACAGCAGCAATTCTGAATTGTACTAACCTTGTGACAGCACTCCAATGCAAAATGGCATGTGCTGAGGGAATCAGCTGGCAGAGAGCTGACACCCACAGAGCTGATGAGATAGGTCAAGTCAGGTTTAAACTGACTGAATGTTACAGCAGGCTGAAGTTTTCTTCCCTGCCATATTTCACATTCTGCCTGCTCAGGCCTGGAGTTTTGATTCAGGCACAGATGTGGGCTGACAGCTGCTGCCTGTAGGAGACCTGCCTTTAAGTGGAGGCCTATTTCGTCTTCAGTGGGAACTAGTTATACTTTGGATAAATTACCAGAATTGGTTTCAAACCACTAGTTGAGGCCTAAACTCTTTCTGAATTTTCCAAAGAAGATTCATATTTATAAGCAAACTAAAACATTTTAATGTATATTTTTCCCACCCCTCTCCCCCATTTTCATTTTGAAATAAACTGTTATAAAGTAAAAATATTTTATGTGATAAAATGTTCGGTTTCTCAATAAAATATACAGAGAATTTTATGTGCAAGCTTTTTTAATTTATACTAAATGTGAAAATTGGATATTATGAAATCAGAACACATTTGAGTGCACATTATCTCTTCCCTGTGTTTGGAATTTTAATGCTCTTCATTTTACTCCCAAATCTCAAGGTTAACACTTCAATAATCCTTCTCATAACCCATAGAACTACTGTTGCTGCTGACTTACATATTCCTCAACACCAAATCTTAAAAAGAAAGAAAAATTATATTTCTCTTTCTGATATTTGCATACTCTTTTCAGTGGTTTCCCTAGTCAACAATAGGACAAATACTTGGGTAAAATTACACTGAATAAACCTTGCTTCTAGAAAAAGTAGTATGAAAAAATTATTATTATTATTATTATTATTATTATTATTATTATTATTATTATTATTATTATTATTATTATTATTATTATTATTATTATTATTATATATGGTCTTTGCATGTAAAACTAGCTTAAGAAAAAAGATCTAAAATGTGCCCTTTTATTTTTTCTCACAGTGTGGAGAGAAGTGTACTGCTTCTATGTGCTTTAAACGTGTTTCACTTAGTCTGTCATATGTTTTATTTTTGTACCTATCTATTTAGTAAGTTTAGTAACATTAAGGGACAAAGGCCTTTTTAATATAATCTTTGACTTTTCTGTTCTATTACCCATGTTCTTTCATTTTTTAATGTAATCTGCTTTGTATAGGAAGCAACAGAAATGCAAGTTAGATTTATTATTTTAATAATTCTTCTGTGAGATTTAAGAGGAATGCTTTTAGGGGAAACTTTTTTCCTTCCCCTCCATCCCTACTGCACCTTTGAAGAAGATATGGTTTTTTTTAAATTGATTTGCACCTATGTATTTATTTTGAAAGAATTTTAACCATCAGCAAGTAGCCCAAAGAGAACAGCTGTAGTGCAGACAAGGATGAAACATTGTAACTTTTTCATCTGGGAATAAAATTACTTAGATTCTTTTTAAAATTAATATTGAAAAGAGTTATGAAGTAGACATCCACAGTACATTTCAAGTACCTAGTCTTTTCTGCTAAAAACAACAAATTTTAAACTCTGTTATTAATTCTTGATGCAAAGATGCCTAAAGTAAAGGTTAAAATGAGAAAATTTTGTTTGATTTTGTTAATATTTTCAGTATAGCTTCACAAGTAAATGTGTTGCATTGTTGTTTTATAGGAAGACTAATACATTGTTTTCTAGAACAAGATTAAGAATACAATACAAGTGAAAAGATGTGAAATTTTTGCTCACTGGCAGAGCATGGGAAACTGAAAAGCTCTTGACATAGGATGAGCACTGCCAAGTAACAACTAAAGATCAGTGTGTCATCAGCATTATCCTCTTGCTAAATTCACACCACAGCATCCTACAGGCTACTGGGAAGAACATTAACTCTATCCCAGCTGAAACCAGGACTGCAGTTCTGCTACCTCAGCTAGCTTATTTGTTAACTTCTAGCCTTATAAATTGAGGCAACTGTGTGTGGCCAAGTATCATCACCACAGAACGGGTGGAGAATTACAACAGCATTCCCCGATGAACTTTCCTAAATGATATGCAAATGTGCAGATTCATGAGGCTAGATTCTTGTCCTGCAGCACAGTAATACTGCTCAAAAGATATTGGAAGGTCATTAAATTTGCACTATTCACTCTGTTATGACAGTTCTACCAGAACATATCTGTGAAAGACCATGTCTCACCACCTGAAATAGACTCCTACCTCTTAGTCTCATAAAAATTTCCGAAGGTGGATACCAGTGCTGTGTAATTCTGGATACTTTCAGCTGTGGTCTTTGGGGAGAATTCTGCTCCATCCATTGCCAAACTTACCATTATGAAATCTGTGCAAACAAAATACTTGATAAAAAGCAAGACGTTTTTCCATGCCTTGCCATAGTGAGTATTAATACAAAAAGGTACTTTGAGTGTGACTTTTCAAAGGCTGTGAATCTATTAGACATGTATTCTGGCTTTTTCCACTGGGTTCCTGAAGAGGTTCAACAGCAGTAGATAATTTGGTTTTGGGAACCTCATCTGATACCAGTAGATCTGCAGAAATGACTGAGCTATGTACTATGGGGAGTGACAGACCTCACTCTTATGTGACTGCTACCCAGTTTTCGAGCTCATTATGAAGAATATGCTACAAATATATCCTAGGTGTTAGAACTACAGATGTTAATGGTATTAATTAACATTATCAAGAAGTTAATCATAATTTTAAATGTTAGACCATTTTTTATTGCATTAAAGAACACTGACAGTTTTCCCCAGTTGTAGGTTGTTCTGAAAAGCTGACAGATTTGTGATCATTCTTGTTTCTAAATATTGAAGAAAATTGCAAATCTGAACCAGAAATATGCTAGGGAAATGACCTCAGGCAATATTTCATGTTCAACATTTAAAACTCATTAGAACAGTGGAATCTCATTATGTATCTTAATATGTTTTGGCTAGAAAGATAAACAGGTGTAAATTGATCCTGAAATTCTGCATGTTTTTAACATTAAAATGGAGGTTCACACTACACAGTACTGCTATGTCCATATTTCAGAACTGAACTGACAGCAATTGTCAGGAAAGAATGCCTGGCAGCCGTGTGATGTACACAATACCTGCTAGCAGGCTAACCTGGAATACCAGCCTAGCAATGTACTCAAAACATGTGCTGAACTTTAAATATCACTGAAATCAATAGGTTTTAGAAATGAGTTTAACCTGAAACAAATAGTTTTTTTACTATGTTGAATCATTACATCTGTAGGTGTTATTTCATTGAGTGAAAAAATTAGCTAGGACAACTGATTCTAGAAGTATTTCTACAAACTCAAGCTCCAACCTTTGCTGGGTGGTAGATAGGGTGGATGTCAATATCAACACTCCTTCCTGTTGAATATAGCAAATAATAATGGAATTTCAAAAATAGTTATGATTTTAGAAATTTAAAGCTGAGATTCTATAAGCACTGAAACAAGAGCTTGTAGCTTTTCCCTTCTGCAAGCATATATGTATTATCTGGTGCTGCTGATTCAACTCAATGGTCCTTATTATTAAGTGCCACCACCTCAATAGGTTTTCCTACGGGATGTGAATGTTCAGGTTTTTCTTTTGCTCAGCAGTTTTTCATCTAAAATAAATAGAATTTCAGTCATACTAGGGATGGCTTCTTAGAAAAATATTTGGAACTGTGGAACAGAAGTATGTATTTATTAGCATACAGACTGCTGCAAAAGTATTGAAGGTGCTAGTGACAGGGAAAACATTGCTTGTTTTCATTATCATTGAATAATATCTCCCAGTTTGGAAATGGAAACAAGGATTTCAGCAATTATCCTGAAAGCGTGGCAAATGAAAATTCCAAGAATTAAATATCTGTAAACAACTTCATAGTAATTTCTGCTAATGTTATTTCCATGAATTCTAACATTAAGAAATACATATTTCCAAGTGTAAGGAGATGGCTGTTTAGATTTTGTTTGTTTTAAGCATTAAACCCCAAGAGGCTTTATGCTTGCTCTTTCATCATCAGTCTTAAGGATTATAATTAGCTCATTTTCTCTTGTGGTAGGTTGCTATTGTTAGGGATTCATCTTCAAATTTTCTCAATAGTTTTCTTAGATGAATACCTAATTCTGCTTATATATAAACACAATTATAGTTTATCATTGACTTTTGAATCTCTTTGCATTCATTAATCTTGCACATTATTTAAGCAATGATGTGATTTGAATATTTATAAAAGAAGCTTTCAGGGTTCACTATCTCTGTACATGTATTTTGGAGGGTGTTTGTTTATGATATAAATTATATTTCAGAAGTCAAAATTTTCATTTAATTGGTATTCCTGTGCAAGTCAAGAGGAGCAATTAGATTCAACAGAAAGGCACATTTTTATAAAGGCAGAGATGGAAAACCATCACTATGGTGATGGGAATGTGCTGTCATATGTCTTGTTTTCAATGTATCCTGCACTGGCATGGGTTTGAATGGAGGTAGCTGGAGCAAGTATTTGATACTAATGACCTTCCACTTAATTGAATGGCTCCTGAGCCATCCACTGGAAGTAGGGAGACCATGCTGCTAGTGCCCAGCTCTGTCAAATGTGACCAAGAATGTTAGGGCAAAATACTGATGAATAAAGACTACCTATCCTTTCACACCGAGGGGAACTATCTAGGGAAGGAATTAATGCAGAAAATTATTTTAAAGTGTCACAGAAACATGTTATAGACAGAATTAAGACAGTCTTTACTGATAGATCTTCACTTATCACCTCATTCCAGCTGAAACCTTTCAATTTCAAAGCTTTTGGAAAAACATCATGAGTTATCTGTGGTATGGGATATTTTATCTAGTAATTATTTTTGATATTCCTACTAACAGAAAAAAGTCATTACTGAAATAAATTTAATCAGTCTTTGCTTCATGTACGTTCAGAGCTTATAATACACAGGTTTTGGAATTAAATGCAAGGTTGGTACTCTTGGAAATAAATTCTGATCTGTGTGAGCGATAAGATCTTCAATGATTGCACATAAATACCTGCCATTTTGGTACTTACTTGATATAACATTTCATTATACTGGAGAAACACTGAAAGTTATGAAGATTCTCAGGCCAGGATAATTGCCTGTCATGAGTTTTTATTTTGGCATTCGCCCTTAGCTAACAAGCCAGTGTAACAGGGCATGATGTGCTGTCAAGATGATTTGACAAGCCCGGGAAGTTTCAAAGACAGTACCTTGTTGCATGAGATTTTTTTATTTATTTATTAGTACACTCCGATGGAATTTTTAAAATGTGCTCATTACCGTGTTTTCATAGTCCAATTGAGAGAGTGAGCACAGAAACATTGTAACATTTGTTTCCAGCAGCCTGGAGCTGGCAGCAAACAGGGAACTACTGGGAGCAAATAGCACAGGATCCTTGACTGACTTCTCTTTGCTTCCTAACTCTGTATTTTTAGTTTGCATAATAATGCCTCATGGACTTGATCTTTATTAGGTCATCTGTTACAATAATGCATTAAAATACTAATTATGGAGAATTTGTTTTTGTTTGAAACTGAATTTTTTTCAAACTTTCGCAAAAAACTGGGAGACAGCTCCTCGTGATGTCTTCCTCGTGATAAATCATAAATTTAAAAGTAAAAATACTTTTCTTTCCTGCTGCATGTCCTTCCTGCAAGATTACATGACAGTGACAAATACAAGTAAATGTATTCCTCTATCCCTTGACAGACAGAACTAAAAAAATTCCACTCGACTTGTATTAATTATAGATCACGATGGAAGGATAATGCAAGTTCCCATGTTATTAGCCAAACAAAAATGCATTAAACAGTTCCCACAATTTGTGCGGAAGCAATCTGTACCTTACTGTTGAAAGAGGAACTACGATGAATATGGAATTTTAGAAATGTATCCATACCTAACTCAGGCCTTCCCAGTCTATTGATGCAGTAGGGCAGTAGTAGAGTTCCTTACATGGACTGGAATCTCCTAGATGAGCATAACATGATGTTTATCATGTGTGAAGGAGTCTGATGCTGTCTTAAACATCAGATCTATTCTGTATCCACTAGTTCAGAAAAGATATCTGATATCATAGAGTCCAACCTGTGACCAAACATCACCTTGTCAACTAGACCATGGCACTGGGTGCCACATCCATTCTTTTCTTAAACACCTCCAGGGACAGTGACTCCATCAGCTCCCTGGGCAACCCCTTCCAATGCCCATCACCATTTCTATGAAGAATTTCTTCCTAATGTCCAAACAAACCTCCCCCAGCACAGCTTAAGACTGTGTCCTCTTGTCCTATTTCTGGTTGCCTGGGAGAAGAGACCAACCTTCACCTGGCTACAGCCTCCTCTCAGGGAGTTGCAGAGAGTGATTGGGTCTTCCCTGAGCTTTCTTTCCTCTGGGCTAAACATCCCCAGCTTCTTTAGCTGTTCCTCAGAGGATTTTTGTTCCAGATATCTCAATATGGCAACAACAGGCAGACACGATTAGGCCGATGCTGTTTCAGCAGTGGATCTGGGTGGGCATTATGTAGAGCCACAGAACAGCTCAGGTTGGAAGGGACCCATAAGAATCACCATGAGTCTAACTTCTGCTCCTCACATGGCTACCTAAATTTGAATCATGTGACTAAAAGCATTGTCCAAGTGCTCCTTGAGCTGTAACATCATGAGTGCTGTGACCTGCTTTCCTGGGAGGCCTGTTCTAGTGATGGATCACCCTGTCAGTGAAGAACTTCTTGTTAGTGTGAAATCTGAGCATCCCCTTGTGCAGCTTCATGTGAAGCCATATTGTGTACCCATTTAGGTTCTGGCAAGTGAAAAAGTGCAGGGATGTGTTTTATCCTATATTGTTGGCAGGACACAAGCTGAAATGAGCTGATCTCAGTATTGCAGTTATAACAGAGCTGCTCTGAGGATGGCTTTGTCAGAGGTTCTGTCTTCCCATGAAGTTTTCCCTGAACTGTTCAGACAAAGAAAGGTCTGCATATGCCAGAAAATTATTTTCCAAGAATTATTTTCTTAAGTTACAATTAAGGACAAAATTCTCACCTCTAAATGTCTTTAAGCTTTGCTGTCACAGTGGTAATAATAGATTGTGCTTGGAAAGGTAGGATTAGGACTTTGTATGCTACTAGTTCTGGATAATTGCATGCTGTGTTATGAACTCATTTTAAATTCACTTCATGCCGGCATAACTGTGAAAAATGCAACAAAGTGGAACCAATCTGTCCTAGCTAATACCAGATCTCTAGATGTGCATCCTTGTTTTAATGCTTGTTCTAGGATTGCATCAATAGTTATTATATTTTTATTTACCAGTGTAATAGCTTATATTAAAAGTTTCATATTCTGTTGTTCTTGCTTTGATAGGACTCTGAAGTAAGAGAGGTACCTGTCAATAGAAAAAAATTCTTTGTAATAAAAAATGGAACCACTTTTAAAATTTCAGAAAATTGTTCATTTTCCTAGTGGCTTTGTTGCTCAATTAGAAACAAACTCTGAAGCCATCTGAACTTTTATTTTCCCCCAGGAACTTTTTATTTCTAATCCTGTCAATACAGAATCAGACAAATTGCTGTTTCTTAGCAAATGAAACTGAAAGAAGATCAACAAATAACTAGAATGCTTTATTTTGTTAGATATTTTTCACATATTGTTACTTTCCATTTCTTTCATATCTTTTATAAATAGATGTTTTTCTTTAATAACAATAGATATCAGCTATTTCTGATATTATAAATCTCCATAACAAACGTTGATAGTCATGTTCACAGTGGTACACAAATATATCAGGACATATCAGTTTTAACACTGATCAAAAATCCTCTGGAATTCTCGCAAAGTTTTTTCTTTATTTTTAATCCTCTTGGGTTCAGTGGAATTTTGTTCAGGCCTAATGATCTCAACTGTTTGGTAATTTCAGTTGTGCTGTAGGGAATGGGAAAGATTATAACTCTTATTCCCAATTTTTAATTCTGTTTGATTTTTTCAATTTTTAATTAGTCTTTTTAAAAACATTTGTTTCCAGGATGAATTAAAACTAGCAAGGATAATGGAAATTTCTGATTGCCTGATTTTATTTGTTAAAAAAAAAAAAAAGAAAAAAAGCCAAAGAATTCTGTTCTGCTGATAAATATCTTTGATCTCAGTAGTAGCTCAAGCTAATTAAGAAAATATGTTACCAGAAAATCAGTTCTCTTTTTTCCTTTGCATTGTCTGGTTGTACTCTGGTAAAAATACTATTAAATAATACACTATTAAATTTTGAATTTGGCCCCACTGCTCTAGGTGATACTATACTCATAATTTCATTAATTTTATTGTAAATTTCATTAATGAGATCAAGGGAGAGTCTCATGTTATTGCTGAGTGTCTTTTTTATGAATTAATTTTTGTAGGAATCTATTCAAATAATTTTTGCTATTGCTTGTGTGAGTATTTTGCAGACTGAATTAATTAAGAAAATTGGCCTATAATTTCTGCCGTTACCCATATCCTACCAGGTTTCAAAATTACAGAAATAATTACAGTCCTAAGAGAGTCAGGCAAGTTTTCAAATGCTGCATTATACATGCTATACTAAATGCCATGGAAGACTTGATTAAAATATTAATGCATCTCAGCTGGAAATCCTAATGTGTCTTTTTGCCAAGTACTTTGATTATAGATAGAATTATTTTGCTTGAATTTTCAGAAACATCTGCAGTTCTGAAGGTCTGTGGGTTTGTTTTTTGCTGCTAAATTGAACCAGTTGATACCCACATAATACTGTTTTTCATAGTAAATACCTAATATTAATTTCATTTGTGTTTTATTCTGTATAAGCTTCAAATACTGGAAGGAAATATCTGTGGAGATATTTAAGTAGATAATAGAGTCATGATCATCGTGGATCTCTTGCATCTTATGGGAAGTTTGCTAATGTAATTTTTCTCTCCATTTCTTGCATTGTCAGTCTTTATATGTTACTTTATATCTGTATTTCATCTTTACCTGTTCCATTTTCAGAGATTTTGCAACGCTCTCTTTGCCACCTGGCTCCTGACGAGTGCAGTCACCCACAGCCTGTCTGACAGCCTGGTGTCTCAATGCATTTCAGGGGGAAAAAGAGTAGACAAGCTGAAAACAGTTTTTACCCTCCTACCTTGTGGCAGCTTCGTGTGTCAGTGACTCAGAAAGGAGATGATGGAGCATTTAGTGAGAGTTACAGTGGGCAAGGGTCAAACTCCACACTCTGAAAGCAAGCTGGACCTTCTCTGTGTCTGTCTGGGACACAGTCCTACCTCATAGATAACTGAGGTTACTGCTGAAACATGGCAACATGTAGCAAGTGGTCCGAATTTCCTATTCACTGTGAACATCTATTTTTTGGAGTCATTCAAGCAAGGATCAAATATCTCTCCAGATAATAGAGGTGTACAAAAAAAAAAAAAAAAAAAGCCCCACAAAAAATCTGAATTAAAGACTAAATACAGACAGGAACCAAAACACGAAAAATATAGAGAGATCCTACTTCAGAAACTTTTTTCCTCAATTTACTCAATACTGCAAAGAAAAAGACTTAATATATGATTTATCCCTTATGCTCCTGGATGGATTTACAAGAAGAATGGATCTTTGACCTAAGTAACTCTGCATTATTAGTCTTTGTGAACTGCCCAAATACCAATCTTATTTTCTCCTCTAAGAAGCAGTAAGATAATATAACAATTTTTTTCCCGATGTATGTGGCATCTTCTAGAATGGTGAGTAACCATTGTTTTTTCTGCTAATAAAAAACATACATATTTGATATGAGCCTATTCACATTTCCAGACTTGATATAGATTTTTTGTGTCCTGACTCTAAGAACTTGGCATTTTTCTGGTATAAACTTAGCAAAATGGCATATCTTATACTGTAATCCATATTGAAATTTTGAATATTGCATTTGGATGAAACTTGCACATGACTGAAAACCCAGGATGCTATTTTCAGGTATTGAAAAATGTTTAGGATACACTACCAGCAACATGATCAGCTTTGTTTTCCTAGAGTGACTGCATCTGTTTCTTTTCAGTAAACGAGTCCTATGGCTTGGTATTAAATATACTTGGATGTGTCTACCAATATTGGATTCTTCCAGCTCTTTTAAGCATTTCTCCACCTAGTTTTGGATCCCACTTAGGTTTAGGAAGCTGCTCAGATCTAGAAAACTAAGAACTACAAAAAAAAATAAACACCTTCTCCAAAACTTAGATAAGAAAGGATGCTCATCATCTTTGTCATTTTCTGATGCTTTCACTGGATGATTTCATAGGAGTTTCCTTGGTTTCAAAATGATCTTACTAGGAGACTTCCTGGAGAATCACTTTACAGAGACTTTAAATTCTGAGAATGTACTAAAATTGCTACAAAATTGAAGAGTGGTAACTCTTCATCTTTCAGAAAATTGTCCCATCATAAAGTTGCTTAATAACTCTCACGCACTTTTTTATTTCATAGTTTTCACATTTTCACCATTTTTTATGTTTCTTATTGCTTTTTTATTTCTTTATCAATGCTCATTAAGAAGTGGCAGGTTTTCTCCCCTTTTTGTTTTTCCCCAAGCATTTTAAATTTTTTAGATGTGCCCACAATTATTTTGTCAGTGGGAGTTTTACTACCCACACTGAACAGCTTCACCACACTCATAGGTTTGCATTCCTGTCAGGATATGAACTCTAAGAAGTTGACAGTTTGCACTATAAAAGGGAGTTACAATATATAATAAATAGAAGTCATCATATTGCATGAAATATGCTGAAGTACAGAAATGTTAAATGAAGTATTTTTAATCACTGAAAAGGAAAAGAAGTAGGATCTCTTAAACCTCAGAGATTAAGTACGAAGAAAATTAATCAGGGTGGAAAAAGACCTCACATGTTTGCAGTTCCTGTTTTGTCTAGCTAATGACTTGAGTAACCTAAATAATGCTGGCATTATCAAAATGGATTAGCAAATATTTATGCTAGCCTGATTGTTCAGCATGTCTGCACTGATGAATATAAACATCTTGTGGGAAAAAGCTGAATTTGCAAAGGCTTCAACCTGCATTGTGTAACAGGACATAACTTCTTAATATTTCTGATTACCTAAGATGAATTCTAATGAGCACATTTTTACAACCTAGATCATTAGATGGACATAAAATATTCCTCCAGAAGTGTTTGTGGAAAGGATTCTTAACAAATGAATTGCTAAACCTCTGAGAGCTTCTTCATACATTCATTTGCATGCCTTTGTAACAAAAAAAACAGTTTGCTGGAAAATAAACATGAAACCTACAATTCAACCAAATCAAGAAATATTTTCTGTCTTCACTTACTATTTGAGTAAAGTGATACTTTTCATGGAATAAGAAAACTCTCTAGAACAGACTGAACTCAAAATGGAGGAAGAATTTCACCTTTGACATATCTGCTTCCCACAGAAGTGTCCCTAAGGTGGTATTATGGACCCAGATGAGGGTAAACTATAGCCTGTTGGATGAGGCAGCCACTAAAAGTTGGAAGTGTGTATGATGGAAAGCTATTTTATGCACAAGTGTTTGTGCACTTGATTCAAAGCTGGATTATGAACAAAGTTCTTCACCATCTGAAGTGAATGGTCTATAGCAGGTTATAGAATAAATTTCTGAGCCACATGTAAACAACTGATTTATGTCATGTATGACAACTGTAAGAACTCAAAAATCAAGCTTTGAAATGTTAATTTTTTAGTATCTATTGTTTTATGCTCCAAAACCAATCTACACTCAGTGATAATCCAGCTCTTTTATTTTCTCCCTAAAGCATTCCCAACACTGACATGTACAATGTAGTGACGTGGTGTTTTGCACCATTTGCAAAGCATTGTAACTTAATGAAGCCATCAGTTTTGTTCTGTTCAATAGGGCAGTCCCACCATACACACACCCTAGGACTCTCAGTGCTCATCTACTTGGCTTACTTCTACAGAATCTCTGCAATATAATACATTAAATTTTGTTTCTTATATCCATCTGTTTTCAAAATAACTAGAGATCATGATGACTGGATACATTGCTTTACACCTCCAAAGTTATTCTTTTCTATGGATTGCTGTGCATTCTAGTACAACAAAACAAAATGAAACAAAAATATAGGTCCAGGCTTTCTTTGCTCTTCGATATTATGGAATATGCAAACAGAGAGATCTCTACAAGGTAGGTGAGAGAGTGTCCAAGAGCTAGGGATGGCTGATAACAGAAGACATAATACTGCTTAAGGTAAGGCAAGCAAAAGCTGGGAAAACGAGAGGATACTAAGCAGAAGTACTAGAGAAGATATGAGGTAATATGTTGAGCTAAAAAGCTAGATTGAGAGCCTAGCCCACAATCAGGTTAAAAATCATTATCTGTATTACAAGAGAGAGAAAGGGAACAAAGGGAAAGATTAAGGCCAATGTAGGAGTGGCAACAAACTATAGGAGGCTGGAGTGAGGTAACCTTAGGCCAGTCAGACTAGAAAACAAAATCACACACAGCGTTCCTGGAGTATGTCTGCAGTGGAATGACACTTTTCATGGATTTTAGCTGCTTGGATTGTGTCATGTCATACCTGATGGGATAAAATTATGAGTGTGGCCCCAAGATCAATCTGAAACTTTCAAGTAGACCCAGTAAGCAAAATGTATCAGATCTTAAAGATAGGGCACTGAACTCTGCAACACAGAGCTGTCCAGTATAGACCGCTGCATGTCCTAGAAGGATGGTTACTTAGCAGTGTGTTTTTCTTTTCATCATTTTGGTAATTAGGATGTTTTTCTCACTATGTTTGAAAAAAATACAGTATTTTCATTCATTTTCCTTTTATTTTTAATTTAAAAATCCATTCCTAATCTTATCTTTTCTGTGATCAAATTTTGGTTAAGCTGCATGTAAACTTCTTTCCAAGGTGGATTGTCCAAGTGGACACGCCTATGGTACCAAGGCGCCTTATTGACCCAGGCAGGGCCAGTAACAGCTGTCAGGGAAAAACCCTTAGGGAGGCGCTTATAAAGGGGAAGGGTGTGACGTAAGGAGACACAAGGGACCAATGAACAAAGCCCAGGGGAGGAGCGAGGGACACAACTGAACCAATGGGAATGGCCCAGGGGAGAGAAAAGGCTCAGGGGACAAATCATATGTTAGGTAAGGGAAGATTGATGTAGAAATTTCTAGAAATGAAAGGGGGTTGGTTACAATGAGGGACAGGTAACTGGTGGAAGGAATGAACCATTATGAGGGAGAACATGGGGGGAACTGAGGGTCAAACCAAATTCTTAACTTATAAAAAATAACCAACTTTACAATAAACCCATACAGGACACACAATGCTACAGTGGATGAATTCAAAATACTTCAGCTGAAAGAAGAGGTATTAAAATGGTGTAATTTTGTAAAAATGTATATCAATGTATTTTTCTATTGTATATCAATATTCTTACTTTAGTTGGGTCAGAGTCAAGCAGTTATAATTTTTTTTTCTTTCTATCAAAAATGAGTGTTCCTATTATCACTGTTGAGAAGAGGATCACATTCTAAGCATCAGAAAGCATTTTGTTGTATCTACATAGATTTTTGTAGTCTATGGGAATGTTACTTGTTTGCTTTAACAATAAGCATATCTAATAAATAACCTGCAAAAGTAAGTTAAGGGCTCTTTTTCAGACATTCTTTCATCTCTTACAAACCCAATTTTTTTCAATGACTTGAACTTGGAAGATAGGAATAGTGCAGAATGATTCTATACTACTTTTTAAAACGCTACTGAAATCTTGCGCTATGTCTTTTTTTTTTTTTCCTGTGCAGGCAGGGAACCAAGAGGAAAGAATACTTGGAAGAAGAGAGGAAATAGAGTTACGAGTTACTTTTACCTGTAGACATCTAGAGAAACCTTGGACTAAGAAATATCTATTAACTGTAAGAACAGCAGGTGATGACAGCATGAGTCCATTTTTCCCCTTTAATGAGTAAGATCGTTAGTAAAATTTTGCTTGAAGATGTTAATAAATCTATTCTATGCAGAATCTGTCATGATGCAATACCTTCCCTCACCAAGGAAAAGTTTTTTTTTTTTCCTTTCACTCATTCATTACTTATCTAAGCTTTAACCTTTCCAACATCCCCTGAGTTAGCTTACAGCACAGGCTTTTCTACAATGATTTATGCATCACATAATGAAAGATTCATAATAAGCTACACTTTTTCTCAAATAACCCCCTAAGTAATTTTGATTTGCTCTTTTTAAAATATTTTTCACAGTAGTTGATGCCATTTTATTCACTGATTAAACAAGACTACTTTGGCAGCACATAATTTTATTAATGCCTGTTTTAAAAGTAAGTTGAACTTGGTTTATAATTATGCACAAGTAGAAAGTTGGTTAGCTTAGGAACAATGGAATCTGAATTTCATCACCCCATGAATAAACTTTATTGGTATCAGAAATAATAGCATCTTTGTAGCCATAACCCACAAACTTTCTGAGACACATATGGCCAAGAATCTGGTGGTAGATGGTGCCTGAAGGCTGAAGGACTTCAACTGCACTGGATTCTGGGAGGTTCAGGTCTCCTTTCTGCCAGGCAGTGTAGGATTTCATCTCTGCCTGCTTTCCAACTGTGAGCCTATTTCCTATATTTTCCTAGAAAATCTCATAGGTAAATTGAAGTGAAATGGGAAATCAGTCATTTTAAATACAGACCATCTATCTAGTGCACAGTAGTTTGCTTTCAGGGACATACTGTTACTATGTTAGGCTTGGTCAGAAAAGTTCTCCTGAAATATTTTGCTGCAGTCAGATTCTTGGCCAGAAACGAAATTGATTTTGGTGAGTTCACTGAACAAAGTGGAAGAAATATGCTGAATAAAAATAAGTTATTACATATTTTTATTTATTTTTACAGTCTTTAATTATGGCAGTAACAATGAACACATGAATTCTAATTTCCATTGGAAACAACTTTTGCTTTAATTTCATTCATTAACAGAATGCTTTTTTAATGTACTCCTCAGAAGATACAGAAAACCTTGAAATGTTGAAATTTTCTAAAAGATGGATATCTTCAATTTTTAATATACTCAGTAATAAAAAGACTTTTGCATTTAAGACAAAGATGCTAAAATGAAAAATCAGATGTGTGATATCTGGCAATGTCTAAATGAAACGATACAGGGAAGAATCTACAGGAATCATAATTAGACAAATTATTTCAGATTGCCAATTACTGCATGTAAGCACTTAAAAACAGAGGTAAACCATAATGAGCTAATTATTACTGAACTAATGTTTAACTGTAATTAATAATTATTTCTAGTATTTTGAGGTTCTAATTTTAAATCAATATTCTATCCACTGAAACAAAATATTTCCCTAATGAGAGGTGTTTTTTTTCTAATTCACCAGAAGAGACTCCTAGAAATAAAATGGGAGATAAGCTCATCTGGAGAAAAAAAAAATTACAAAAAAATTGAAAGGAAACATATAGACTACAACTTTGCTGTAAATATGGAATAAAACAGATTGAGTACATCGAAACATTTATTTTTAACTTGAAAAAAAAAACATGTAAATGAGACAAGTAGACATATCCAAGTTATATTTTATTTCAATTTTTTTTTAAGTAATTATGTCAACATTGTCTTGAATAAAGGGGAGCATCAGTGTCTAAGCACAACAAACAATCTTGGAGGCAGAAAATCCAGTTTATTTGGTTTTTTTAAATCTTAGAAGAGTGGAGATAATTAGAAGTTTGACAATTATTGAACCATGAAATTGTTTGAATTGGAAAGGACCTTCAAGCTCATCCAGTTCCATCCCCACTGCCATGGTCAGGGACACATTTCAGCTAAAGATACTTTTAACAGCCATCTTGTCTCACTGCCAGAGGTCTGTTATCCTAGCAGCTCATGTAATCTGACTGTTCTACTTAGAATTATGATTTCAGAGAAAGAATAGTTCTCTTGTTTGTTTATCTTTTCATTTCTGAAGAAACTACCTGCAGTATCAATATTTTGAATAAAATAGTAACTTGCATTAGAAGCTAGAATTTCAGGAATTCTGAGAAACTCCTCATTGATGTACAGCATTTTAACTAAAAATTATGATTATTACCCTAGGAGAACTATGCTGGATTATTGCCGTTATGGGTTTGAAATACATTGTGGATTTTTAGGCTTTAATCAAACAGTATTGTTGTCTGCTGTTTTATGTCCTGAAAAAAAATAATGGTAGGACTGTAATCCATTTGTCTTCTATTTTCTGGAGATTTATTGTTTGCTTGGCTTTTGTTGTGGATTTTTTCTTTTTTGGTTTTTCATATCTGAAATATTTTTGCTGATGAATGGGAGAGATTTGATCCTATTGTATGTCTTAACTCTCTCCAGTTTAGAATCCTACTCTTAAACCTTTTAAAATACTCTATTTTGAGCCTTTCTAACCGCAATGCAGGAAAAGCAGAATATTATCAGAGATATTTTTAAAAATTTAACTGCAGAGTAAGAAAAACAAATTAAATGTCCACCTCTTAATTAAATAGTATTTCAGGAAAAGGTTCAGTTAAAGTACTTCACCATTTTTAACCTATCAAGTGAAATGGTGCTTCTGTTGTCACTGTTATGTTGTTTCTGAGATGCATCCAAACAAGTGAGGGCAAAAGTGTCTAACAGTGTCTCTGGATATCTATGGATGCTTTGATATTTAATGCAAAACAATTATATGATCTGTCACGTTATCTACTCTTCTTCAATAGATTCTATTTAATATATTATTTAGTTGTTAGTGCCTGTCCTGGAACCCATTCTGCTCCCCTGGCAGTCAGAAAGCACAGATTCTAAGAAGCATATTTCTGGTTAATAGTAATGGTCACAGTATAATGAGGTTTACGTTGGGATTAATTTTTTTTTCCTCATGCAATTTGTCTTTTTTTCAGGTGGAATGGAGAGATACTCTCTAGAGAAAAAGGTGTTATCATTTGAAATGAAGGAGGGAGGCATCTTGGGTCCAGTTCCTAATCAGGAATCACCATGGAAACAGGAGCTACCCCCTTATATGTTTCTTGTGAGGAAGTGAGGAAGCAAGAACCCCACGGGTAGGAGGTTGTTCCCTATTGCCTATGCATGCAGATCTGTGTAAGACGCTGTCTTTTCTTCTTTTAAATAAATTTCTTTTATGTGATACTTTTGCAAACATATCCAATGTAGACTCAAATTTGAGCTCTTTAAGTTATGTTGAAAACTTGGACCTTTCATATATGCATATAAAGCAAAATCCTTAGAAAACTGTGTGCTAGCTGCTCATAGTTCCCTAGGCATGTCTGTCATCAACAGCCTTTGCCTCCAGAGTTAAGAACCAGACTATAAACACAAACTCAGCTCATCATCATTCTCCTGAAAGGGAAAGAAAAACACAAAAAAAAGTTAATGTGATTCTGCATCACACTAACATGCAGAATCAGATGAGACTATTACCTTTGTATTCTGATAATGCATTTTGCTTGAAATATGCCCTTCTGCTTTCCTCTTTCACATATACACTAGAATCTTCAAATTCTCAAGTTTTTTTACCTTTGTACTTGAATTAGCCTTCAGAAGCTTCTTCAGTAATAAGATAAAGTTGAATATTTTTTTAACCACCTAGTCTTTTGGGAGAAGTATTTAAAAAATTCACGTCTTTCTGGAAACATACAAATTTCTGTAGTACCAGTAAATCCATCAACTGTATTTATAATGCCCTGTAACATAGGTTCTAAAATTTGGTAATTCCTATTGCAATAGGTCTATTAAGTTTTTATAACTAAATAAGTATTTGGATGAATGAGTTATTGCATAAAGCAAGTTAATCATTGAGATCCACTGCTAGGAAAGTTCTGATCCTCCTTCTCTTTGAGCCAGGAAAATGCTGCTTCAGGATGAGAATGCAACCAATCATAAAACACATTTTACATATTTGAAACTGTGCTGAACTGCCTGTAGAATCTTTAAAAGACAAGACAATGTTCTCCAAAATGTGCTCACACATTCTATGTCGTTATTATTCATCCCTAGCCTGATTGCTATAGCATAGGTTTTACTCCAGTGGTTGATTTTATAGTGAAGATTTGTTCGGTAGAAGATTTTTGTATAGAAGGAAGATTTAATTCAATGAATTACTTTTTCTTTGGAGTTTGTTTTGGGGATTTATTTTAATGTTTCTGCTGAAAATGCCTTTGGTTTGGTTGTTTGGACTATAGCTGCAGCCTCTGTGCTAGATTTCTTGAAAAACAACCTGTGGAAATGTATTTGAAAATGAAGTTATTTCATTGAAGGTCTTCTTCATGTATTTTTATGTCTCTTCACATGTAAAGCTGTCAATTATTTTAATATGAATTAAAATTTTCTGTGTAAGAGCATAGCTGTAGTTAAGAACGAGCTAATGAGAAACTAATGAATCTACAAATAATAGAAGTTCCAGCTTAGAAAAAAGATCAAAGGCTTATTTAAAGCAAATATTATTTTCCTTAGTGAAATTCTATTCAAAAATAAAATATTTGTATTTATTGGCCCAAATAGAGAGCTATTCATCTTATACTACAGGTCACTCATGGCAGAATTCAGTTGTTTTACATTGGTGCCAAATGCTGTTTTAAACGTCCTTGAGTGCTGATACCTCCCATTTCCAGCAGTCTTTACTGAAGGCTGTAGGTTTTTTGAAGATCCTGTGTCATGGCAGTTGTACCTAGCAGTAGCTTCCAGAAAGTTGTTTTGCTGTCTTGTCAATAGAGGTAGCCTTTATTTGCCTAAATCTAAGCATCAGGTGCCATTTGAGGGACACTCAACAGTCATGACTGCAGGACATGACAGGACATGGCATGGAGTGCTAACTTGAGTTTAGCCTAAGTAGAAATATCTATTCTTAGTTTTCAGCATATCCACTGTTTTTGTTTTTCAGTAAAGGAATTGATTTCTTTATTCTTGTTTCTAACTACCTGTTGCTATTCCTCCATAAATCCCTACCTAGCAATCTGTCATGATGCAGTACTACAGAGCTCATTTGTACTTGTATTTCCATGTTTGTGTCATGAATGTTACGATAACTTTTCACCACTTGGAGGTCTTCTCTTGGTTCATGTTGATATCTTCTTCTTTTTCAGTCTAGTATCTGCTTCTATGTTTTCTAGAATGCTGTTATAACTTTACTCTTCTTTCATTGGCCTGCATCTGCAATTTACATCTGAACTTACCATGTACATTGACATCTACATTTGTCAATGGCTATTTCTTTTTATTTTTTTTTTATTAGTCTAAAGATCAGTTTTTTTCCAGCTTAATGCTTTGAACTCAATAGCTGACCATGCATGAGCATTTACAGCCATGTCTCCAGTGCCACCCTATGTCTCAACTCATCATCCTCAGTAGGTGCACCTCTGTGCCACATGCTGTGTCTCCCCTTCCTAAGATATCATCTGTGATACTAAGACTGTATTTTTCAAAACAGTATCATTATGTCAGTCATAAAACCTTTGTGGTGCTGACATATAAAGATAAGATAGCCAGAACCACCTGGCCAATTGTTAGGTAAAAAAGATCTGTTAAAAAACCAACCTGCTAAATCAGGAAGTTCAGCTAAAGTTTAGAGAGAAAACGTCTGTCAAATGTCAGTGGGGAGGGTATAAAGCTTGCAATCTCCTTGTTAACAGTGTCAATGTGTATTATGGGGCTGCAAGGTTATGATAGGTATATAATTAATACTGATGAAAGAAAACTTTTTGCAAACCTTGCCTTTCTACATATTCTGCAGGCAAATTCAATAGGGGTAACATCCAGGCTGATTCAACAGAAATCATTTTGGTTAGTACATTGGATAATGCAAGAGGCTGAGAACACCAGATAGTAGTTATTAAAGAAGAATGACGTACTTGTGCTGGTAAAACAGCACCATCTGCTTTAAATGTTAAAAAAAATGTTAAAAAAATTCTGCCCCAAAATTTCATGCACTAGAAGAGATGAGTAGGAGAAAGGTTTTATGGCATTTGTGAGAAGCAAGATGAGGAAACTTTTCTTTTACAGTAGCACTTCAACTTCTGTTTCACTTCTTTGTATTCCTTATCTCTAGGCTGCTAGAGTTACCTGTTCTTCAGGAGTAATTCAACAGCTACTTTAGTCTGCCTTATATGTCTTTTCCTTTTAGGAAACGACAGATTTTCATTGTTCAATTGCAATGCTGTGAAAGAGTGTTTTAGAGTGTGAAAAAGTGTTCCCTTATTCCTCACTAAATAGAGGAATTTAATTATATTCTATCTTTTGCAGAAGAGTACCCTGTTAGAAGATACTCCTTGTTGCCTTAGAACTAAAAAATGAATATGACTAAGAATGGTTTTCAGGAGAAAAATTATATAAGTTTTGTTTGGAAATCATAATTATCCTTTAAGGTACTTACTGGCCTTTTATTATTCCCAAGACTAGTCTAGGGGATAAAAGTGCATTCCCAGTTAGATATTCCCCTCTGAGGGAATCCTCTTTATTTACCCACAGTTTTGTTTTGCTGTACCATGACTTTGGTTTCTTCAGGAAGGACTCTTGGCAAGTACAATGATAACATTCTGAGAATGAGCATAATCACCCATTAATAAATTCATCATTATAGTGTATTTCCTACTTCAAATCGACTTTGAATTTTAATCTTTAGTTCATGTGTAAGTCTAAACACTCAGGCTTAGGAATTGCTGGAAGGGGAATAGATATTCAAGGAACAAAATGTCTTTTAATATAAATGAGATGTGCATGATTCTACATCTTCTGTTCCCTGTACACCCTGGCACATGCACAGACACATTTTTGAGCCAAATTTCCATGATTTGGGAGCAAAAGAACTAAGACAGGAATGAGCCCTCATCTTTAGTCCTTTTCTTGAATAAGGTGCTGTCCAATGACTTTCTGTCCAATGACTTCCTGTCTGAATATTTTACTAAGCCTAGTAAATGTCTATGTATATAAATAGACACCTACACTGACACAAAGAAAGCATGTTTCCTACAGGAAATAATTCCTAGAAAATTCACTGTCAAACATAATGAAAGCAGATCTCACTGAATCTTTCTAAGGGACAGGATTATCTACAGGGTTTTGTAGAGTTAAGTTTTCAGGATCAGCAGTCGAGAAAAATTTTCAACAAGAGAAGTAATTTTAAAAGTATATTATCTTCCCCCCCCCCACCCCAGGAGCATCATTTAGAAACCCAGAATAAAATCAGAATAAAATTCTACCAAAGATTTCAAAGGAAAACTGGTAACCTGGTAATCTTACCAGTGATTTTGAACAATTTTCCTATTGACATGTTTAAAGTATAAGGCTCTAATCGGTTTTAAAACCTTGAAAATAAAATGAATGGCATACAAATGATATTAGGAAGTACTTGATGCTTCTGTGAAGCCATATACTTCACATACATAAACATGATGGACACCACGTGAATATTACTACCAGGCAGTTTTAGTGCTGTCATTTTAAACGAGCGCAGCTTTTGTTAAGATGCCATTAATTTTTATTTAATTGATGCCTTGGTTTTAAAGATTGGGATCATTCTGTAGCCACATTATTATTCTATGCAGCAGCTTACTCTGGGCTAATTTGTTTTCATGTCTGCATTCTTTGGGAATGTCAGATCTGTTTATTCAGAGCAGATAAATCTGCCATGTGGTAAATGATAAGAAGGAGATGGTCAAGTATGTTATGTTTCTAACCCTTTGAGTTCTGTCAAAATTATTGTAAAATGTGTGATATATTTTGAAAGGAAAAGAATAATGTGTTGTTTTATTCTGTGGAACACTTATGAATTCCATATAGAATACTATTAGTCTAGAAATTGGATGTGCCAGTGTGCTATAGAGAAATGAGTTTTTGAATATAATCTTCTGCATAAAATGAAAAATGCTATTTATCATAACATTTGGCATTTAGATAGAATTTTTTGAGACTCTAAGAATTTTATTAACATCTATTAAGTGCAGCACATGACGCATTCTTTGAGGTAAGCAATTCTATCATTAAATTAAGAAAAAAAAGATAGCATAAAGAGTTGGTGAACCATCATAATCTGCCTTTCCTAGGCTTCTTGCTTCTGTGAGACCACAGTCCTTCATTCCTCGAAAAGAAATAGCATTCCAAGAAGCCAGAGAAAATTTAAGATTAAGTTTGTATTGCCTTATTTCAGTAAGAGAAACATTAGGGTGTATTAGTTTATATCAGTTCTTTGTTTTTTATGTTATTGCTGTTCTCAGATATGGAATAAAATTCTCAGTATATTAACTCTTGTTAGGCTGGTGGGTGATGATCTTTTAAATTCATACGACTACTGATAATGAACAATTCAAAAGTAGTATTTCATTTAAAGATATTTCTTAGCATAAGAAATATCCCATTGCATTTATACATACTTTCATTTAGAAAATACATATTTAGTTAAATGTATTTAGTTAAATGTATTATTTGCTATAATTTTCTAATGGCACTTAGATGTTGCACATAGAGATTTTCATAAAATAATTGTCTTTACTATTAAGAATTTATTATGACAGAGGTTTAAAAATAGGAAGTGGACTGTTCATTGCAATATCTTAAAACTGAGTTTCTCTTTGACCTCCTGAATTCTTGTGATTGACCAGGTGCCAGTTTGCCCTGTTATACAGTGCAGGTAAACGTACTGTTTAAGTTATATACAGATAACTGCTGTATAAACAGTTATATGTATAACTGTTTATAAACAGATAAAAGTACAATACAGAGTTACTAACAGAAATGTGTCCATAACAGGAAGCTATTTGCTGCTAACATAAATCATGTCATATCCCAGACAGTTTTGGAATGACATTATCTTTGGAAGATCAGTAACTAGGTGTTTCTCTGTAGTTTGCCCTGCAGTTCTTACTAGTAATGAGAGTTTAAGAGCCTTCAAGACCCTCAAGGAGGGAAGCAAAATGAAGCCACTAAATTTTATATTGTTGTAAGGAACAAATCTAGATGAACTTGTAAAAGTGTCACATAAATTTGGTGCTTGCACAGAAAATATATTTTTCAATTGACTGATGAAAAAAGAAGTATTAAAGAAGTTTAAACTAGTGTTTAAAATGTTCAATAAGGAAAAAAAAACAGCTAACTATTTCTTATTCTAAGAAAAGTATTATAGGTATGACCCCTATATGGTCCGTTCACTTAGGAGTAGGACTTGAAGATCCTTGCTGGTCCCTTCCAACTCAGAGTATTCTGTGCTTCTATGATTTAGATACACTGGATTAGAGACTAGAGCACAGAAATAAATCAAACCTTGAGCTTTTGTTTTCAAAAGATATTGCAGAGCCCAGGACATTATGGAATGTTTCTGCACAGCAATGTTTGATAAATATGAACTGAGAAACAGGTAGTTTTTCCTTGAGAACACCTGCAAGAGAGAATTGGAATAGGAACTACTTAATTATCTGCCTTGCTCTTTCTCATTCATAGTCCCATGCAAGGTGGAACACTGTGCATTGGATTTTGCTTTGTGAGTATTGAGATCTAGTAGTCTGTGAAGACAGAATAGCCTGCAATATTAGGACAAGGTTCTTTTGCCTCCTTCTAGTGAAAATATGCTTCAGGCAATCCTTCTCAAAGTACACATGAATACTTTAGATTCTCTTATAAAACTTGTAATGAATAGGAAATCCAACATGGTATTCTTTGCTAGTTCTTCTATCTTTCTTCTTCTTACCTATTTCCCCTGGGATTTTTTTTCCTTGCTTTTCTTTTTGCTCTGTTTTCATTTTTGGTTTTGTTTTTTTTTTAGAGACTTTACGAATCCTCTTTCCTTTTTCTTGTAACAAGCCATAATACCAAAGGATTGGAGAAGTCTTCATAAGACTCATCTAGACTAGAGAGGGTGACACACTTAGTCTTAAACACCAATTACCTATGTCAAAATACAAACAGAAGTCAATTTTACCTCTACTTGTTCCATCTGTTCTTTCCTTCCAATACTGCAGTTTTATGCTAAACCCCAAAATCTCAAAGTATGTAATTTAAAAGATTATTCTAAAGAGGTTTTTTGAGATGCTTTTCCTATTTAAATAATAAAGAAAAATCAGTTACCTATGTGATTTGACTGTCCCTCAAGTTTCTTTAAGTGAAGCATGACAAATTTGCCTAGCATGCCAAATACAAGATAGGTCTTTCAACACTTCATGGACCATAAAGGACTAAGATGACTTTATCTGGAATCTGTAGTACAACAGAATTATCTATATCCTACAAGAAAAGTACTTTTTGTCCACTTTTTTTTTGAACTTTTATAGAGGTGAGAAACTAAACTTAAAACTTAAATAAAAGTTTAAAAATGAGATTATCTCTTTGTATTGTCATGCAAAGTGTGATTTCTGTTGTTTTTTCCTTAAGTTCTACAAAACTATCCTGATAAAACAGAGAAACATTTTCTCCCCTTTTCACGACAGTGTCTTTTTAGTATAATTATTCTTTTTACTTATGGCATTTAATAACAAAATATTATCATGGATTGTTCTGAGTTGCAAGGGACACAGAAGGTGCTAGTAACACCAGGGTCATGGGTTCAATCCCTATGTGGGCCATTCACTTAAGAATTAATCATCCTTCTGGGTCCCTTGCAACTCAGAACAATCTGTGGATTTCTGCTTTTTTGCAGAACTGCTGTCTATACTATTGAAATGGATTAACAATTCTCTGAGGTCAAACGAAATCTATAGAGTTTAGCCAGCTGGACTGCTTTTCCACCTTTTTTTTTTTAATTGTTCTGTGTAGAACATTCATTATGCCTAGTTTTTCCAACTACAGAATAAACCACCATGTCTTTCTGGAAAATAGGAAAGATTAACTCATCCACTGGAGATTTTTCAAGTGTTTGTTTCCATAAAAGCAATTATATTTCTCCTTTTCCTATGTTAGAAAAAAGTCGTATCTAGAGTCTCTAATCTTAACAGTGAAGGCTTGCTTGGCCTTTCTGTTGCCTAAATGTTGTGCTGATCGTGGTTAATGTTTTGCTTTTGTGAAAGTGTTTTTTGTCTATGTTGGAAAGTAATGTCCCCCTTAAAGGGTCATGACTTGAAAAGATACATGAAGTGAAGTGAGTGGCACAAAACAGTAGGTAGCAAAGCATTGTACAATTCGTTGAACAATAAGGTCAATTACTTCATATGTACTTGTAGTTCAGCACAGCTGGATGGAAAAAAGTGCAATATCAGACTGGCATCCTGTAGCAGTCTAATGTAGAATAATAATAGAGTTTAAATTGCCAGTTTACCAAAAGTGTCATTCTGGGTGGGCCAGCACAGAAATGAGAAGCAAGCTGTCTGTCAGAAAAGTATTACTAAAAGAAGTAAAGAGTATTAGTAGAACAGAAAAGAAAGAAAATAGTAGACCGTGCATTCCTTGTTAAAGCAGGGGTCTGATGTCCTAGTTCTTATACACATTTTTGTCTTAAAACTATCTGATCAGACTATTGCAGAAACTCTTTACTATTTAAATGTTGTTAGTAGCTTGTTATAAAGGCAATTAACATCCATAAAAAGTTCCCAAGTAATCAACATATGAGTTCAAAAGTTCATTTGCACTAGTTAACTTCTTTAAAATGAATGAGTACTGAGATCATATACAATTCTTCAAGTACTGCACTCCAGTGGAAAATTTGAACAGTAAAGATTAACTTCCTAAATGCATAAGAAGCGTGAGTCAGTACTCTAGTAAGGAGAAAGAGCATTAAAAAGTAATAGAGGACAGTCAAGGAGGAATTTAGCATATACTGATAAATATGCAGTGGAAAGGTCATTTTATGTCCTTAAAGTCATCCAAAAACAGGATGAACTTGCTAGGAAAGTCACATATATCCTTTAACAAGCTTTGTGATTAAAAAAAGTTGACAGGAACTGTTAAAGAATGGTTTTGATGTGATCTTCCCAAATTTTATATCAAGTCCACTGCTACAGACAGTTTAGGGCTTGCATGCAAATTCAGAAAGAAAGTAATTACAGAACTTGGTAAATATTTTCATAAGGATATTTTTGGCATTACATGAAATATATTAACTAAGATGGGTTACCTTCATTGTTATAAAGGAAGTACTATATTTTACTGATTTTTAGGTTTTCTTGCACACTTTAGGATATTTGGTTCAGGTTTATTTTGTCCAGAAAACAGGTGATAAAATTTTTTATGTTTTTCATTGTATCATTTTTATTGTGTGGGTTAAACATGTTTTTAATGCTGACTCAGAAACATAAATGCAGTGATAGGATTTGTAAAACAATTTTTCCTTTCAATATTGTTCCTCTGTTCAGATAGTACAGGGCTGCAAAACTATAAGAAAAATCCAGATTATGAAATTTACTTTCTCTATAGTATTTCTAAGTTTCTTCAAGTTCTCTTACATCATCATCCGTGGGTTATCCTTCCATTGGAGTTTCCAGCAGTACCATATAATTTGGGGGGGGGGGGGGCAGTTATTGCAACTTTAAACCCCAGGTTCCTTATAAAAAGTCATACAGCATAATTATTTTTCAGTTTTTCTGAATGTAGAAACTTCTGTCTCTCTTAATGTTGCAGGTGAGGTCCCTACATAGGAAGGAGTCGTCACCCATAACTCTGTCTAACTCTTCCCATCGCTGTCATCCAGCTGCTTCACTATGTCTGCTGTGCAGGAAAAGTAGATGGTGAGAAGGACAGAGATGGAAGTTAAAACAGCAGCTGGTGTCAGAAAGCTTTTGTTAGTAATTGCTTATCCTGAATTTAAGTGGCAGCAGCGTCCACACTGCTTGAAAGGCTAGTGTTCCAGCTATTTTCACTAAGAAATCTGGCAGTCACATTTGCAGTTTATGCCTAACCTAGAGTGCAGTTTTCTCTCAAAACAGTGAAATGTGAAGTTTCTTTACTCAGGGGAATATATTCTATGCATCACAGGGAATTCTTTCTTGCAAGCCTTTTCAAATAAAATCGGTATAACTTCACACACTTGCTTTTTCTGAGTTAGAGGTTAGTAAAAGCCTGGTAGATACCAGTTCATATGTTTCTCCTACTAGCACAGTTTTTAATTTCACACTTCTAAGCAATTAAATTTGTGTTAGCTGCTTGTTAGGTCAAGCACTAATTGTATGTTAGTTTTCCTTGATGAAGAACCACAGAGTGTGTGCCAAAGATATTAAAATCTCCTTCTTTTAGACAGAGAGTAATCATGGTGCTGTTAATGAAGGAATTGTTTCTGATGTGAATGTAGTTATTTACACTTGGCTTTTTGCAGCATGAGAACATTCTTTTACAACAGACATTACCCATTGCTAGACGCTTGCTGCCAGAGTAAGTGAATAAATGGTTTAATCTACTGTGGCTGCATTTCTAAATTGAATAAAATAAAATTAACTTTAGTGTTGTTATCAGTGTACTTGGCTGTTGTCTATATGACAGTTCCTTGGGAAAATTATGATTGACTGCTCTCAAGGCAACAGTTTGAATACAGAGGATAATGGACACAGGAAAACAAGACAAAAGTGAACAGAATTGTGTGGTCTCGTAGTTGCTGATGTCATCAGTAGTGGCAATATCAGCAAGTTCTGATATTTTCATTCAGTCTTGCAGCACACATACAGATTTTGACAAGCTGCCAAGCTCTAAATTTGACTGTTTCTAGCCATGCTCGCTGTCTCAGAAAACTTTTTTTTTCTTTACTACCTGGGTAATACTTTTTTCTTCCTTGTCACAAAAAAAGAAAACATCTCTTGCTAACCAAAATTTATGGAGCAATCATAATTGAATTCTGTTTAGTCATACCAGCAGTTCAGGGAGAAAGTTGACTGCTAGAGATTTTCTCTATGCAGGGTATATTGACATAAACATCACAAGATAAAACCTGACAGCTACACTTTCTTCTGAGTTTCAAATCAGATTTTAGTTCATTACTTGTGGTAGGGATTATGAAGTACATAAGCTTTCAATTCTAAAAATTGGTTCTGTTTTTTCTTTTCCCAAATCACATAACAATAGATCAAAAAATAAAAGTATTCCAATCTAAAATATAGCCATAATTTTCTAAAATTTTTTCCTCACATATCAGACTTTCTAAAAAGTGTAATTTTAATCCCTATAGTGTCCTTCAGTTTCTTCAGAATTGGTAATAGTTGTAGAGCACTGTTAGAGTCCACAGACTACTTTCCTGTATGGAATTCTAAAAAGAGTTAAAAGCAATTACTGAATTACTGGGTAATCATTAATTTAAACTTCAACATCAATATTATCTAAGATCACAAAAACCAGAAGAATTTATGTAAAAATAGTATATTACTTAATTTGTTCTGAAGGTAAGTCAAGAAACTCTATCAAATGAATGAACAGTTTTTTTAGTAATAGGAAAAGAATGAGAAAAATCTCAAGGGTTGCAGTAGTCTATTCACAGGAAGGCATCAATGTCTCAAAGTACCTCAGTGGTTTCTCACCACAGTGCAGTTCTGAAGTTGTTCAATCATTTGTAGCATTTTGAGAAAGCCCACAAATTCTTTTTTTTTTCAGTATTTATGTCTTTTTCTAAAACCAAGGTAAGAAATTTGCTCTAGAGTTTACTTAAAAATTAATTGGTTTTTCATATTGTTTCATATAATTTTCATTATTTTGAGAAGTTAAAAATAAGAATAACACATTGCATTCTCAGATACAACCTGAGGGAAATATGTACTGCAGATTATCTTCACACACACACAACAGTGTGCCCCCACTCAACAACCTGCTAGATAGAAGGTATTACATAATGACAGTTTAATGAAGAGTGACACTGAAGCTCTTAAACACACTAGACCTGCATCTGCTGCCAATGGTACATCATTCCATATGTAGCCTCACTGAAACTAATTGTGGACAGAATTATTTTGTTAAATTTGGAAGAAAATATCTAAACCATGGATGTTTGAACATATGTATTTATCTTTTATTGAATTTCAGTACAGGACTTTCAAATGTCCTTGTAAAAGTGGCTATAAGTTTTAGCTAAGCAGAGACTAGAGGATCTATTCACCTAAATGTAAATCTTTGGCCACTATTAGAGAAAAATCAATTGAAATATAAGAACATGAAAAGGAAAAAAATACAATTATCTGTCTGTCCTGAAGTAAGGAAGGAGGCCTAGCATGTTGCTCCTAAATTACACAAACAGTCAGGTTATAAAATGAAGGCACAGCCATTCCACATTACTTTTTCATGTCCTTTTGTGAGGTAGAATGTCACTAAGTTAGATTGATGGACCCACTGGGAATCTTTCTAAAGCTTATTGCTCTCTTGCACATATACTGCTGGTGTTTTCACAGATGTATGGGAAATTACAGCACAGCAGCAGTAGCAAGTTTATAGGTGAGATCAAGGGATGCTGAACTGTGAGGGAACACTTAGCCTTTGTGAAAAACTAGCAAATTTGTTATCTACAGCTTCTCCAAAAAGGAGTAGTCTCCGTGGTATCCTTAAAATTATTAGTATAGCAAGTAAATACAATTAATCTTCACATTGTTAGCAAGGACTTTCAGTACTTTGAAAAAATCTGAGAGATTCTTTATGGATAGGGGAGATTTTCTTTGATTTTTTCTTTCTGAAACACAATAGAACTGGAGAGAGATGACTACAGGAAGACCAAAGGATTTAGTAAAAAGCCTAAATGAATCTTCACAGTCAGAGATGCAAATAATGATCTCCAATATGCTGATAACATTTTGGGAAAAATACTCTCCTCTGGGGGCCTGCAGATCCTTTCAGATTTGGCAACCCAATCTGTGGCTTAATGGCTGACCTGAATGGAGGGCAGAACAAAACTTTAGTATTTGGAAGAGGAGGGAAAAGGCAGTAAAGGCACCTTCCCTATCAGAGTGCAGAAAAAGTGGTGCTAGCTCCATTAATCTTTGTAATGACTGCCTGCTACCTGTTCCCATAAGCTCCCTCTGGGGCATTGTAAACTGCAGTAGGCACATTGGCTGAACAGGAAATCCTTCTCTTCCTAAGTGAAAGGCCAGAAACTGGACCTGAGGGTTTGCCTCATGATCCTCAAGAAAATGAACTTCTATTAACTTTTTTGTAGTCTGTGCTTTATCATGACTTTAATGGTTTAATGATTCAATGGTCCCTGTAATTCCGTTTGCAGATAATGTAGCACTTGGCTCCACTGTAGTTTGTATTTAAAGATAAAATTTTGCATGTTACAGCTTTCACACATGAGAATTTACATCCAAAAATATATTTAGACTATCTATAACTTTTTTCCTTCAACAGATTGCTTATGCATTATGAAAAAGAATTTTTTTACTTGATTACTAATTTTTTCCCCTCCACTTTTCATGACCAAAACCAGCTTGGTTCTCTTTGAATACATGGATCAATTTTCAAAGAAAATGAAAATTAAAATGAGATAGGTGTGTTTTATAGCTGCCTTTCCTTATAAAGTAAATATATACATGTCTTCTGAAAGATTACTGCTGTTCAGCATCTCTAACATGCAGCAACCACATTCATTAAATTTGCAAATTATCTCCTAAACAGTGACTTATAAGATGTTAATGCTGCAGTAAACACAGAAAATTGTGTAACAAACTCATAAATATGTCTAGGTATGAATTAACTGCTTGAGTTAATACAAATAGTTTTAAGTTAGGTTTTTGGAGATAGGAAGTGCAAAAAAAAAAAAGATGCAATCAGCCCAAATACACTTGACTTAGATGTATAATTTTAGATGCTAGTCTCAGCAGGAGTGGCATATTGCATCTCAGTAGTCAGTACTAAAAGTACTAAGAAGTACTTTTGATTGTGTGGGGGGGGCACTTGGTTTATTTGTTTGGGTTTTTTAAAGGTATCTAAGAAACAGGCCTTTGTTAAAATCTAAATGATTTTAAATATAGTCATACGTGTATACATATTCTCTTATGTGACAGGTGGCATGTTTTTCTACATTCTGCTCACAATTTTTCTTCCTAAACTTGCCAACTTTCAAACTTTCTTCCTAAATTTGCCATATCAATAAGAGGTAATTTTTTTTTTCTTTCCCTATTATATAAGGATTGTTTCTGGAGTATCTGCCTGCAATAAACAATTATTTCTGCAGAGCAAGTATTCAGTTTTTCTTCTGCTTGGACAAGGAGGAAGAGCAAGGTCTGTCAAAATGGCTAGGGCACACAAATTGTAGCACAGCCTTCAGTTGATTCATCATAGAGGTTTAATTGTAAGTAGAAAACCCCCCAGCTGTAAACCCTATAGCAAAGGTAGTAGTCATTGGGGTGATTTTCACCCCACATGGTGAAAACTTTTCTTATCTCATTGGAGAGTTCAGCTATACTGCATTGCAATAGTGGCACATAACTCCTGTTAATACCATCATTGGAATGTCTCATATTTTTGGACTTTTAAGTATCTTGCTAGTCAGTATAAAAACATCTTCCCTTTTGAGCAGGTCAGTGAAGGGATGTCCTTATTTGAGCAAAAACTCTACAGACAGGCTGGATCACAATCCTAAACCCCCTGATTCCCCAGCAGAAAGATTAGAAAGAGAAAGATTCAAACCTTTCAACCTCCTTTCCACCAACAAAAGTCCCACTCAAACCTAGGCTGCTCATTTGATGAATCCATTTGGGGGTGATGGTGGGCATTGGGGAACTTCTCTGTGCAGGATTCTGTGCATAAATATCTTGCAGTAGGAAGTTATCCATATTCTAGGCAATAGTATCCACATCTGCCAAATATTTTTGGAAGAGAACATAAACCAAAAGAAGATCAAATTACTTGAATTGTTTCACTTATGCCTCGCAATCATTACACTTCCTTAATGAATATTTCACCTCCTCTAATTTAGTCTAAAAATCCAAATTAGGCATTTTCACTCCATGTGCAGATGTTATTTTATACAATTAGGTCAAATGGAAGATTTTCTTGAACCGAGGAGCCAAGTTTTATATACCTGTGCACTTCCATATGAGATTATCCTTTTTACTTATATATGTCTACAACAAGATTTGCATGAGCAGAAACTCAATTTGCACATTCATTTTCTGCCATAAGAAAACATAAATCCTACATTAACTCTGAGAATCTGAAGAAACCAGATTTTGCACTTGCATGACATTAATAATGCCAAGTTTTCTCCTTAATTAAGATATCCTAACTTCGCCTAAGAGAAGTAAAATTCAGCAAATATTTTATGCTAATTGAGAGTCCATCAGTCTGACAAACAGCATGTCATTAATTTAAAGACAGTCAAAATGATGACACATACCAGAGACTATAATATGCAGTTGCTGACATTGGTAACAGAACACATTTCATTAGTAAGCCTTCTGTCACATGTTGGTGGCTATTCTGCCCTTAAAATAAAAAAAAAAATCCCTTAGTAATAGAATTAGACTTATGTTGTCAGTCAGAATAGCCAATAAACCAACTATCTCTCTGATCCTGACTCAAATTTAATTTTGCTGCCTGACTATGCAGGACACTTTATAATAAGAAAAATAATAAAAATTTCCTGAGGCCCAGTTTTGCATCAGCTGTAAGGTCCATCTTAGATCTTACCATCTAAGGTAAGATCTCCTTTTTTTCTTCCTGCATATTAAAACATCACTTTTTGGCTTATTCAAAAGAAGCAGTACATTTAAAAATTTGAAGCACCAGTTTACTAAGTATTTTAGAAGTTAATTACCTCAAATATAATGCTGGCCAAAAGAGATTCCACCCCCATAGCTCATTCATATCTTGTATCTCGCATCTCTGTGTACTTCCACATTTTGGATGTTTAAAGTATGGGTGACATATTATTTATATTGCTTTTGCACCTGACATTTATTTGTTTCTCTTCTCTGACAAGATGAGAAAATAATTTGTCTTGTCTTGTCTCAACACATTCCACTTAGATTCTAGCTTACATAAGTGGAGAAGCATGCATCTTTTTGTCATATACATGGTTCAGTGACAGTCAGTTTAGATATTTGTGGAGAAGAATATACCCAATATATTGTTCAGTATGCACTGTGCTTTCTCTTTCACTCAAAGCCTTTAGAGTGTACAGGACAGACACCAAGTTCAGTAGTTATTTTTATTCCTTCAGATTTCCTAGAAATTTCTTGCTTTTGGCAGTTCATGTGCAAGTGGAGACAACTCTGCAAAGTATTACCACTAGTGAATTCACACTGCTTAGCGAGCTGGTGAGTAGCTTGACTACTGTTGAGGAGACCTTTTTTATATATTTTGGCAGGAAAAAGTGGAATACATTTCAGAGCAGTCAACGCAATTTAGGTGAGACTGACAGAGATTAAGAGTAAAATTCTTTTGAAGACTTCAGCAGCCACTCAGAGAAGAGAACACAATGAGTTTAGATGATAATACAGACAAACACAACTATGCACAGAGAATATGTAGGAATGCAAGAATTGGCTGCATCCACACAGGATTCAGCAAATATTTTAATTTTATACCAGTAAAAATCAGTGATTGTGAGTGCTAAAAGTTGGAATTGCTGCCTGTGGTATTGTTTGTCTAACTAAAGAAGACAGCACAGGGCCCAATTAACTCATGTTATCTTTAGTTAGTGTCAGGAGATCACTCAAGCAGAAATCACGTAGCTTTTGTGTAGAGGCCAGATTGCTAAACTCAAATCAGTTTTTCACCTTTTTCATTTTGCACATCCTGGCAGGAGTACGATATTATGAGTGCTAGAAACAGCCTTGGAAATATTTGAGAGAAACACCCCCTTAAATGTATATTTAACATTTTAATTATATATTTTTAAACATATTTGATTACATATTTGCAATTGTTCTAGTTAATATGTCAAGATGTTCATTGGTGATAAATTTAATAAATGCATACCATTATTATGGTGATTCAAAATTGTAGTTATAATTGACCTAAACTGTCTAATATCTCCTTCCATCACTAACCTGTAGGCTTGCAGAAAAATAGCCTCAGTATTCTCTGTCAATGTTTCTAAAATACTATCAATTTCTGTCAAACTCCTAATGTTGATAATTTATCAACTTCCATTTCTGTGAAGCTGTGCTACAACAAAGGCCAAAACCAGCAAGCATTCTTTTGGCCAAGACTCTATCATGCTGGTCTAAGCCAATTTTAGTTTAAATTTTTCCTCAAACCCAAAAGTCAATAGCTGAAATAGATTGAATCTGTGGAACAAGACCTGTCTACAAGAATTGTGGAAAGGAAAACAAAACTAGAGCCATGTTGCTCCAAATCAGAAGAGTAAAAGGGAGATTTTTCTGACTGCTTTTTGGCAGGAGAAGGAAGAAAACCGGATGGGCTCAGTCTCACCTCCTGTCTCAATATGTGTATGTAGTCTCCAATGCAGTGATGTTCTAAATCAAATCTGTTTGGAAAAAATGCCAAATGGACATAGGCTGTTAAAGTGAGTAATTGGCAATGTCATTGTGATTGATACGGTCTATTGCAATTCACATCCTTCTATTGGTTTTCAGTCATTTTCTCAGCCATCTGGTTTAGGTTAAATTTTTAAATGTTCAAAGTTAATCCAAGTAAGACAGTTTTCAGGTATACTGCTCTGAAGAAGAGAGAAAAACTCTAAATGGAAGTTGGAATGCAGTCAATATTTTACATGTTTATACTTTGAATGCAACTGAAGTTTCACATAAGATCAGAATGCTGGTATTTAACTTTACCATATTATATCAAACAACACAGCTTTATATGACAGCTTAGTATTATTTTGGAAAAAAAATCCCAAACCTTTAAATTCAATACTTCAAATACTCTTGAAGCAATAAAATGATGTATAGATTGAAAACTAATTCAAATGTCTTCTTAGATGCTGTATAGCTACTGAATTATTATTTTATTCACCAAGCATGTATTCATACAGATAAATGGAAGTTATATTCAGAAAATTTCACAAAAGAAAATAATGTGATTTTTGCCTAGCAAAATTTTAAAAATACAGCCTAATTTAGAAGGCAGATCTATGTGGCCTGCACTTCCTCAAAGCAGGTTTGTTTGTTTTACCTATTTCCTATATAAAAAATATTTTTTGCTAATGAAGTCCTTTATATAAAAAAAAAAATATCTGGATGTTCCGGTGACAATTTTATTAATATTGCTGTATACTTTTAATTACAAGGTTAAGGTTATAAATATCTGCTTAACTGTAACAATTTGAGATAAAATTCCAAGTATATCACTAATAATAATCTGGACTGGTTTTTTTTATGTTCAGCTGGCTCATTTATCAGGATAATCTCAAGGAAAGTACAACACTACTTTGGTAAGAAACACAAAATAAGTATAAGACATTACCTTTCCATCTAGAGGTTTTCTACTGAAACTGTGAAAAATCTCCTCAATTTGCTGCATTTGGAAAGTACACTGTGATTGGAACATAAATAATAAGGACCTGTATGTATCTCAGAGGAGATATCTGTTCCAGCTGTACTGTGGTTATTCCATCCTTGGATAATAGAAACCTAAGTTGTCTGTTGCTATGACTGTGCCTCATAGCTGACAGGGCTTGTTCTGAAAACAGGAGGAAGCAGGAACCAAAAGAGGAATTTTTATTTCTTTTAGAAAGAATAATAAATTTGGTCCACAAATAAGATTTAGATCTTGTCACAGATGGACACATACAATCTTTATTTTCTCATTGCACTGAAAAGTAGTCTCTTTCCTTTTGTAGTCTTTTTTTTTTTCCATATCTGTCACCCATGGAAAATTGATTCATGCTCTTGAATATCCTTTATGTAGATGCTTGTATCACACATGAGAACTAATAAGAAAAAGTAAAATAATTAGGGAAGTGCATTCAAATTTGAGGCAAAATTGTGATTAAAAGCATTTTTTCAGATCTCTGAGCGTGGCTTGGGATATTTTCTCTCTTATTCAAATTTACCAAGGCAGAATGCTAGTCATTGTTCTGAAACACTTGAATAGATTTTTTCCCCTAAATTAAATTATTTAGAACAAGGTAAAGAAGAAAGTAAAAATATTTATATGTGCACAAATAAATAATTTCAAATTAATAAGAAAAGTGCTAAAAATACTGCAGAAATATTTTAGAAAGTTATCTGTAATTGCAAAGTTAAATGCAAAACAACAGTAGAAATTTTAGAGAAATAAATTTTAAAGCTTTCTCCAGAGATGTGTGTACTTTTAGAATGCTAGGAAAAAAATCCTTGTTTTCTAAGCAAAGAGCCATCTGATAGTCTGACTGGATTTAGATTCAATTTAAGATTTTAAAATTTGTAAGTGCTACTACTTGTATTCAGACCTGCTATTCTGCATAACTCATTTTACATCTGAAGAGGAAAACACCTTGCTTTCTGTTAACCTTAGTGGAACATCTGATTTTTTCCCAACTGTTCAGTATTTAATGAAATATTTTCTAACATATGTTACCAGCTCCCTTGGGGCTGACTAGAGTGAAATGACATTGAATGATTGGTGTTTGAGAATATATATATATGTAGGGTTTATTCTAGAACAAATTGTTTGCAATTGAAAGCAGGTATGTATCCATTTCACTTGTTATTATCTCCAGCAAAATGAAAGCATAAAAATATTACTTAAGAAAATGCATAAGAGGAAAGAAAGAAAGAAAGAAAGAAAGAAAGAAAGAAAGAAAGAAAGAAAGAAAGAAAGAAAGAAAGAAAGAAAGAAAGAAAGAAAGAAAGAAAGAAAGAAAGAAAGAAAGAAAGAAAGAAAGAAAGAAAGAAAGAAAGAAAGAAAAAGAAAGAAAGAAAGAAAGAAAGAAAGAAAGAAAGAAAGAAAGAAAGAAAGAAAGAAAGAAAGAAAGAAAGAAAGAAAGAAAGAAAGAAAGAAAGAAAGAAAGAAAGAAAGAAAGAAAGAAAGAAAGAAAGAAAGAAAGAAAGAAAAAGAAAGAAAGATTTGCACACCCAAAACCTTACCTCTGTCAAGGGGTACAAACATGGCCTCAATAAAGCACACTGCTACCTCCAAAAATAGGAAAATGTTTTGAGTTATTAATCATTAGTAGTCCAGTCTCTCACAAAATAATATCAGTTATTTATAGAAAAATAAAGATATTGACTAAAGTCCTTCTAAAGCTGTAAATGAACAATTTACTGGAATTATATCAGCAATAAATATTTACTGGTTTTTTGAGTATTTTTGAGTTGGAGTAAATAATAGACAGCCTTTTATTTATATATTTTATAAGCAATGCTTATACAACACACTTCTTTGCAATCACTTCATTTTCAGTGATTCCCTGAGCCAAAGAGGTATCACACCATTTAGGAAATCAAAGAGAGATGGTGTCCTCACTATCTCTTTGCCATATTTCAGGTCCTGTGTGCTGGAAACATCCCACCTCAAGGTATGGGGTCAGGAAGGGGAGATGGCATTTGTTTTCCCCAATCACTGTTACATGTGATAGAGCCCTGCTTTCCTGGAAATGACTGAACACCTGCCAATGACAAGCAGTGAATGAATTCCCTTTTTTTTTTTTTTTTTTGTTAGTTTGTATGTATAGCTTCTGCTTTACCTATTAAACTGTCTTTCTCTCAACCCAAGACTTTTCAGTCTTTTCCAGTTCACTCCCTCATGCCACTGGGGGCAAATGAGCGAGTGACTGGGTGGTGCCTAGTTGTCATCTGGGGTTAAATCACAACACAACTATGGAATACTCTTACAAAAGTAGTAGTACCTGAGTGACATGAAAAATCAGACTATTCCAGACATAGCAGCAGGTGAGTGAAAACATAACCAAAAGAGCATAGCTGGACTAAGGCTGTGGAAATAGTTTTGATTTGATATTCAGGGAATATTAAAGTTATTGTATTCAGGTCTAATGATCCATCAGTGTTTCAAGGGTCAGAAAGATCTTAAACGACACATTTCAGGACACCTAAGATAGACCTGAATCCTTCTTTGGAAATAGCTTCCTTTTTCCTTCTGCTTTTTTGGGCCATAAAAAATAATTTAAAAACCCTCCATTTAGTTAGGAAACAAAACTCTATTAGTTAGGAAACAAAATTTCCTTTTAGTTAATTTAATCTAAAGATAATAATAATTGCAAGTTGCATCCTCTAGTTGCACCTATTTATTTATAGAATAAATCTATTGGTGCCAAATTTTTTAAGAGAATTTGGTGGCAAAATGACAGTGTTTCTTTGGAGATAATTACTTTTATTAAATGATGCACTGGTTTTGAAGTCAAAAGGTTGATGATCCACATTGATTTCTCACATTTGCTTTAAATAAGAGTGCAATTGAACCTGTCCAATCAGCACATCACAGTGTGGAAGTGAAATATACTTCGGAAGTACAGTTAGCTTGATTGCATGGCACCCTTTTCAGTTAAAAATAAGTAAAGGATTTTTCAAATTGCATGGGTAATCTGAATGAACTAAGACTTAAAAAGCTTGGACAGCCATTTCTGTGGGAAGAGGATACAGGCTGCAGTTAAACTATGTACTTTGAATAACTCTTTGGCTACCAGTCTGTGTTCAAAGTCAGATCCATGATACAAAAATAGGCAGATATGCTGGTTACAAGATGGCATGTAAAAATATGGGATAATTCAGTATTTTTTCACATATCTGCCAAGCAAAGAACTCGAAGAGCCACCAGTCCAACTGCTACTACAATGGGCATGTACTTTATGGGATCCTTTATAAACTTATGAACTGCCATGATAAAACTAAAAATACTGAGTGGAAAACACTGCTGGAAAGCAAATAGAAGCCTCTGTGTTCTACTGGAGAGAAATCTTGTTTTGCATCTTGAACACCTTCATGATAAGTTTTTGCTCACTGTTCTTTTGCCAGCTGTGCCCTTCGGTTTAAGTGTGCTTTGAGATAGCAGTGATATTTTCTCTCACTGTTTGCTTTTTTAGGCAAAACAAGTCTTTTTCATTTATTCTCCGCTCACAAGATAGACTGTCATTCTCCTGCTGAGAGGCGCTGTACAATTAGCTCAAGGACAGTGTTTCTGAGCAGCACAGGTTGATCTGCCTGGCTGGAAGTGTGTGAATATTTATGTCCATCAATGTGGGCTAAACTTCCTTCGGTTTTTCTGTATCTTGATTTGAACTAATCTTTAATGAAGATATACAGCCAGAATTGCAGACCATAGGTGTGAAAGAAAGGGTGTTGAAAGGATAAATGGAACATTTGACAGTCTGCTGAAAGAGCGGTTTGTCACAGTATTTGCCTACTTCAAATGGGCAGTTAAAACCTTTTCTTAATGGATGGAATTTTGAAATTTGCAAAGAATCAGCAATAACTTAGTTTCATGTTAAGAATTTAAACAGTGGGTGAAATTAAGCAAGAAGAAATGTACTTCTGAAATGAATTTTATTATAAACTGAGGCTGCAATCTTATCCAAACTCTTCCTTCTGCTGGAAGGAATTACTGGAGGATTTTCAATACATAACCTTACATATGTAAAAAATATCAAAGCAAAAGTGCTTAGAAACTAGAGACAATACTTTCAGGTGTCCTAAATATATTTTTATTAAAAGGGTATATAGGCCTTATATCTTGATTTCAATATTTGGCGTAGAAAGGGCCCAAATATACTTTGAGCCTTCCTCTTCCCAGCCTTACTGCAGAGTGATGTCAAGCTAGAAATAATTTACTATCTAATTAGTCTCAGTTTCAGAAGATGTATATAAGTGTTTTGTCTTAACATGGCTTTGGTGTAGTAAATAATGTAAGAAACAATAAAGAAATGCTTGAAGTTTAAGGATGGTTAATGGATGGTTAAGCACTCTGACGTTCAGATTTTATGTAAAGTAGACTTTTAGATTAAAAGAAATAATTTTATTAAGCTAGACTGATCACATTTCTGGGCAGGTAGTCAAAAGCCAAGATTCCCACCTTGGAGAAATCACCTGTGCTTGTTTTTTTTTTTTTTTGTTTGGCATATCTGATGAAAGAGTTAAGGAAATGTTTAATGGGATGCTCCTAAGACCTGCTTGGAAATGTTAGTCCAGTGAGGAGCCTCCTGGCCTATGTGTTCTGTCACTAAAATTATATGAGACTGATCTCTGCATTTCTTTGCTACAATTTTACAAACATTGCCATGGATACATACCTGGTCACTTGGGAAAATTTGGAAGATAACCATATAATTTCTTGTGTATCCCTAAATCCCATATAGTATCTCAGAACAGCCTTTTTTTTTTTCCTTTTTTTTTTTAAGGATTATGGGTTAGTAATGTCTGAAGCCTTGAACTATTATACTTACATACTGTTAGGATTCCCTTTAAACAACGTTTCTATAAATGTCTGTCTCTTTTAATTGGGAGCCATTGGTTTAATCTAGATATGCATATTTAGAAGAAGGGTGGAGTAGAAAGACAGTAAGACAGTAAGGAGTAGAAAGACAATGGAACAGCAGGGAGTGGAAAATAAAGAGTGCAAAATCTTGCTCCATCAAATGCAATTCCATTTTCACTGCTCACTCACTCAGAAGCCTGACACACAGGGTTATTCTGGTACAAATTACCATTCAGTTAGCAGAGCTTTATGACAAGATGTTCTAATAGCAGTGCATTGTCATAATGTCACTGCAAAGCTTGGAGATGGATTTGGCAGATGTGATTTCTTTTTGGAGACATATGATAATAAGAACAACCTACATTTTTTGCAGTGTAAAAACTCAAAGTAGACAAGGTCTTTAGCTGACACAGTGGCACTGCCAGAAGTACAGCACACATTTGAATACAGAGAGTAAATGGGACAAAGCTTGCTAAGATAAAACTCTGCATAAATTTGCCAAGCAAGCCAAAGGTGTTAGTTTCATCTTTTATATCATGCCTTAATATCTAATACAATATTAGAATTCCAAGTGTCTGGTGAACTATTTAAAGTTGTGACTGAAATTGTAATCATTGGCAAATGACTAAAGGGCTTTTTTGAGTCTACAACAACAAAATATACACAATGGCACTGGATTTACAGTCTATGATGGGATTGAGATTGTAGAAACAAATAGGTGCTTTTGCAGTTTCTTCAGGTTGGAAGTAGGATACTCATCTAACAAACAAGTTAACTTCCCTTTTGGCTAAAAGAAACTATTGTGTTATCAAAAGTACCTTAAGAATAAATACAGGATTATTTCTAGGAAGCAGATAGGAGGAATTCAGAGAATTTTCAGTAAGAGCATACTGTGAATCAACAAGAAGAAATAAAAGTAGTGTTTGGAGAATTAATTTACATTAAATAGGTTTGTAAGAACAACGTAACCAGTTTTCCTGATTTGTCTGTCAATTTGCATTGGAGTTTCAAGTCTAACTAATGAAATGCTGTTTTAAAATTCACAAGGTTACATAGTTTTTTGAACTGTAACACAGAGCATTGGCAAAACTATAGAAATTAAAACAAACCAGTATGTCAAAATCAACATGACCATAGACAACTGATTTGTGTGAAAAAGGAATTGTTAGTGAATAACTTACCTGCATTTTAAGTGTGAATTGAGTGCTGTCAAATACAGTTTCTGGTTACTCTGCATAATTTAATTAGCTTTTTATTTATATTTTATTAATTAATTTTTTTGCTTCTGTTACAAAGAACTGACCTTTTGATTGGCAGACAGATCTTTGTGGACACATTCAAATAGTAAATTTGTCTGCCTGAGACAGAGAGATTTTTATCATTATATTCCTGGCTCATGAATATAATATTGTGTTGCAAACTGTTCCTGTTAATTCACCTTGTAACAGTAATGACATCTGGATTTTTTAAAGGTGTAGTTTGATTGCTCTCAAGGAGACACAGGGAGATTTTAGCATTGATTAACTGTGTTCATTCTGCTTCATTCTTTGGGAAGTTAAAACAAGCTTAGTTGAACTATCTGGTAAATACCTAAAAAATATCAAGAGACTTTTTAACCATATTCCAAGATGACATTTCTGTCTGTAGAATAAAATTTCTTGACTGATTTAACATTGCTTCCTTTATTCAAAACAGAGCTCGGATATTTTGAGTAAAATTTCAAGGACTTTTAGAGAAAACAACAAATATTTTCCTCACCCTAGTATAATACTAAATGCCAAAGACACAAATAAAAGTGTGTACTGGAGAACATATATACTGTGAAAAATTTCACATAAAATCCTGGAGGTTTGGCAAAGCTGGAAATGCAATCTTACATTGGCAATGCCTCAAATAATTTTTAATCATAGTGAGGCTATTGACCTCAGGTCTTCTGTGCTATATTTTTTGTAGTGCTATACATGTTTGAAACTCCTCAGTTTCTAACCAAAGAAGATTAGGTTTTTTAATATAAATTTTGCAGCTTTTAAACTTTTAAACATCAACTGGCTGAGAAATCAATGAGCTAAAGATTATTTAAAGTGTTAAAATTCATGGGCAGTATGCACAATGCAAAAATAGATGATAAACTAAGCCATGAATACAAGGCCTTTGTAATGAATAATACACACATACAGAAAGAAAAGATTTTGCTAAAAACTTTCTTCCTTTGTTTAAAAGCTTTCTTCTAGTTTTAATACAATTTCTTTAGTGGTGCTCAAAACAGGAGATAGAGGGAATTTTTTGTGTTGAGAGGCCAATTACCAACTCATTTTACATCCATAACTTATTCAGCTCTCTCATTAGGTTAAATGTCTTAGTCAAATTCTAATCTTAAGCCTACAAATGTGATTTTGTGTGTGCTTGTTTAGGACTTTGCCTGTCTGGTTCTAGACACATTAAGAGTCATTTATGAGCTCTTCATGAATAAAGCTTTTGCTTTGTGTTCTTTCTATAATTAGAAGTTTCAGTGTATAGCTTGCATACTAAATAATTCCAGTTCATCTCTAGCAGTTCTCAGAGTTTTTTGGCTGGGTTTGATGAAAGTGTCCAAAGACACCTAGAGAAACATCAGCATAAATGAATAAGAACAGGTTTCCAGTGACTGCATTCTATTGAACTGTGGTTTTGGTTTGACTGGGGGACACTGTTGGGAGTCATACAGATTGAAAAATACTAAAGCAGTAGTATGCAGCAGAATCATGCTGTTTTCACAGCTGGAAATGGTCAAGTATATGTACTAGTGTCTACGTTTTTTTCTTTTTCCTATTCAGAACAATATTGAATGGAAATACCTCACCAGAAAGCCAGAAGTACTCAAAGTCTGTAGCTGTATCAAAGGTGTCAGCACTGATCTGCCTTCTTTGAGGCTGAAAGTCATAGAAAAGGAAAAAATAGCAGAAAAGCATCTTTTTCTGACTCATGCAATATTCTCTCTGCAATATTGTATTTCTTCTCAAGCATTCTGCTTGACTGCTGATTTGAAGTGTTGAACAAGAAGTTTATAATGCTGCCAACTTTCCTCTTGTTGAACCACCAGACAATTCACTGCAGGTTTTCTCTTGTATGGGCTTTCAGAGTAAATGGGGTTATATTCTGAAAGGACTAATATTCAGAAAGTCAGATTGTACTAGTCAGACTCTGTAGAAGGTGTTTGTGTGATCTGCAGGGCATAAGATATTCCCCTAAAAGTGTGTTGTGCTCAGAATAGGAAGAAATTTTGGGGAATCAGAACACAAAACCAAAGAGGAGTATTTTATTATTTTAAACATCCTGCATCTGGTGAAATTTATCTAATTTGCTCAACACAGTGAAAATGTTTTTATTTTGTCCTATGGCTATTGTCCTTGCATAGAAGCCATAGTTCTTTCTTCTTTTAGTTTTTATGACTGAGGAACCTTTTTTTATCTGCTTGAAATATTACAAAATGCCTAATTCAGCCTGGCTTACAATATGTCTTACCTGTTTAAGTTTCTATTTGGAAAACCAAAGAATAACTTTTTCATATGCTATATTTCCGATAGGTTTGCAGTAAGGTTTGCAGTAGTAATCAAGCTGTAATCTGTCCACCAACCAGGAACACCTATAAGCCTTTCTCAGTATATTGTGTATTTTAAAATTTGATCTCACTAAGTGAAAAAGCTCATGGGTTTAATAAATATAATGTACAACACATTTAATAACAACCAACATTTCCATCAGTTCCCTGTGTTACAGTGTTCTATTATAAAGAATATAAAATAGAAAATGTCACTGCAGGGAAATTAAAATTATATGTTTCAGTAATAAATAATGTACCACGCCTAAGAGATTTGCATAATGAATGAGTTATGTCATTTGCTTAAATCTTTACCTTTAAAATAACTTTTTGGGTGCAACCTAAGTGCTTAAGTTTAGGCATTCTAAAAGCTTTAAGTATTCTCAACACAAGTTGTGGGCTTTCTTAATCTTAGACTACCCTCTGGGACATGAGTGGAGCTAGACTACATAATTTCCATGATACTTCAAAATATCACTGTTTTAGTTCACAAAGTATACAAAATACCATCAAGTATTAACTTGCTCTGTCACTTTCCTAAACTTTATTCATAGACAAAATACTTCTGTATTAAAAAAAAAGAAACATCATAAACTGAAGCTATTGGAATAAGATCCCAATATTACTGGGTGGAACGTGCCTGGGCTCATCTGACCCTTGCTGCTGGACCAGAGGCGGCAACTGTGGTATTTCGCCTCAGAGACACCTTTGGCTGGCTGGATGTGGCAGCTGGCACTTAGAACAAGTCCAGGCAAGCAGGAACTCAATTTACCTCTGGTGGAAAGTCTTTAGGTGATGGTGAAGGAGAAAAGGAGATGGATTCTGCCAGAGGGTTTAATCCAGAGCTTTATTCCAGGGTTACACGTCTCTGAATCTTGTAACAACTCCAACAGAATAGCAACTGCATGGTCCCAGTGTCCTTTTAAGCCCCGGGACAGGGGGAGGGAGGGGTAGGTGTGCCACCAACCAGGTAGGAGGGGGGAAGGCTCAGGAGAGAAGTGGCACCTAGGTAGCCCAATGACCCCAGGGCTGAGGGGCATCTTTTGAACTGTTGCAAATCAGACCATGCCCCTGCTGGAATGTTAAGATTGACGGACAGCACTTAGCAGGAGGCAAGGGGAGGGGAAGGGAGAAGGTACTGGCACACCTGGGAAAGGACTGGGATAGGTAAAACAGGATATTGCATCACACTGCAACATGAAGCAAACAAAACATTTTGAGTGTTTCAAAGACATGTAAATTTGGGATTATAAATGGTATTCCATCTTTACTGGACAAGTTAATTTTTCTCTACCCCTTACTGTCTCTCTATGACAATTCATGATTTTATACACCTCTGTGAGACTCAAATTTTTGTAATTATTTAAGTACTTTATTAGAAGGTAAAATCTCCCTTAATCAAAAATACAAGAATGAATATCCAGCAACCAAGGAAACACTGTTTATTTTCAAAGTTATTTTCGAATACATTTTTATTTCAAGCATATTAAATTTAAATATACCTTACTGATTCTGCTATGTACTGTTATTGAATAAGTGACTTTTAAAATATCTTTTAGTATGAAAATGAAAATTGTATACTTCCAAAATAAATAAATTACACTTGATGCATTTACATTTTTGAAAATTTGCGGCAAATATTGATATGTCTCTTAGAAACTAAATGTAGTTAAGTCATATTTTGCAAAGAGCAGTTAATTTTCAAACCAATTTTTCTGGTCATAGGCATTAATCTGTTCCAACTGTCAAATCAAATGAAAAAATTAAAATTTTGCTGCACATATTTTTCAACTGAAATAATTCCAAAAAAGTAATGTTTCAGTGCTGACATGCAGATAATAATGAATATTATAAGTTGAAACATATCTTATGGTTATAAGTGCCTTCTCTGTACATTGCCGATTCTGTAGCAAAAAATACAACAGCCACTGGAGAACTGATATTTTTGAAACAGAGCAGTCCTTTAAAGTATCATATTGAAATGAATTTCTAAAACTATTTCTGATGTTATATCATCAGTGTGAGGTTTTAAGATTCAGAATAGGTCTGATAAAAAAGTGAAAGTCAGGAAAAGATTCTTGACCTTTCCTGGTGGTAACAACAGACCACAATTACCTGTTACCTGCATCACTAAAGTGTATAAATGGGCAAGACATAGAGTATCACTTCTGTCCAAGCAACATAGTAAAACAAATCAGATATTTTTATTAAGTACATTGTTAACAACTCAATTGAAGTAAAAAAGGGCTCTGTTTTCACATTTATCTGAATTCTGATAAAGTAAAAGTAAAACTGGATGTTTGGCTTATCTTTAAGAGTAACAAGATTCTGCTCTTTTGTTTCTCTGAAGGATTCAAATGCATCTAAATCTGTCTTGATCATGGCAATTGTCCTGTGTAAAAACCCACACTCATTCCCACAAAAATGACATTTGCAGGTCTTTAAAGGAGTTACATATTAGCAACTATCACATTACTAGTTTGGTGTCCTACATCATTCTTTCAAAAGGAATCTAACTTTCAGTAAAAACAAACTAAGGAAACATGGGGGAAAGAAATATTTGAATTAGGATATTGTGGAGGTAAATTGTTACAAGGTTTTATTTTATGCTTGTATAACTGTCTACCTCCAGGAAGATAATATCTGATTTCATATTTCATACTGTCATTCCATATGTAGGTCAGGACTTTCTTGCCCTTTGGTTGGAAGACAGTGCTAATTAAAATGAAGATAAGCTGTGCCAAGATCTAATGTATTTTTCTTATCCAAACATGAGGAATTAACAAAAATAAAACCCATTAAATAACACATGGAATCTTGCCCAACTATTTCCAAGATGCTTTTCCCAATGTTTTTACAACTGTGGTAGAATAAAGCAGAGAAGGAATGCTACCATGAAACTGGATACCGGAATTATCTGGGGTTGTATTAATATATTTAAGTCAGCATTATACTGGATATTGCAAAATAACCAGAAACAATTGCGAGCAACAATTGCACTTCATAGAATCATGGAATGGTTTGGATTGGAAGGGCACGTCAAAGATCATCTACTTCCAATGTCCCTGCTGTGGGCAGACACATCTTCTACTAGACTAGTTTTCTCAGAGCCCCGTCCAATCTGGCCTTGAACACTTCAAAGAATGTGGCATCCACAAATTCCATGGCTAGTTTATTCCATTGCCTCACCAACGTCAAAAATATTTTTTTTTTATAATAATCTAAAGCTACTCTCAATGTGAACAAATTCCCCTTTGTCTTGTTACCACGTGCTCTTGCCTCATCTTTCCTGTAAATTCCCTTCAAGTACTAGAAGGCCACAGTTAGGTAACTGTGATAAAGCCTTATCTTGTCCATGCTGAAAAATCTTAATTCTCTGAGTGTTTCCTCATAGGGGAGGTTTTCCTTCCCTCTGATGCACTGAGTTTTCCTCCTCTAGGCCTGATCCAACAGGCCTCTGTCCTTCCTGTGCTGGGGACCCCAGAGCTGGATGCAGCCCTGCAGGTGGGGTCTCACAGGAGCAGAGGGGCCGAATCCCCTCCCTGGCCCTGCTGCCCACGCTGCTTTGGATGCAGCCCAGGACACCTTTGGCTTTCTGGGCTGGGAGTGCCATTGCTGGGTCATGTCCAGGCCTCTCATCCACCTGCACCCACAAGTCCTTCTCAGCAGAGCTGCTGTCCATCTGTCCATCCCCCAGCCTGCCCTGACCCAGGTGCAGCACCTTGCATTTGGTCTTGTCAAACCTCATGATCTTTCTACAGGCTCATTTCTCAAGCCTGTCCAGGTCCCTCTGGATGGTATCCCATCTTTCAGGTGTGTCAAAGGCACCACTCAGCTTGGTGTCATCACAAACTTGCTGAGGGTGTGCTCTATCCCTTTGTTTGTGTCGTTAATGAAGATAAATAACACTGTTCCCAGTACAGATCCCCAAGGGACACCACTTGTCACTGAAGTCCATTGGAATTGTGAGCTGTTGACACTGCCTTCTGGATGCAACCATCCAACCAATTCCTTATCTACCTAACTGTTGAATCCATCACTCTCCATTTTGGAGAGAATGATGTTGTGGGGGACCATGTCAGCAGCTTTACAGAAGTCCAGATAAATGACTTCTGTAGCTTTTCTCTTATCAACCCATGTAGTTACTCCATCATAGAAAACTACTAGTTTATTCAGACAGGATTTTGCCTTGGTGAAGCCATACTGGCTGTCTCAAATTACCTCCCTGTCTTCTATGTGCCTTAACATAGCTTCTAGAAGGATCTGTTTTATGCATTTCTCAATAAATTAGTTGTGATGATATCTGTGGGATTGCAATGACATGTTGCAATGATATGATGTCTATGGCTAATTTATAAACTGCAGCTGTCCAGTTTTTTACATATTAGATCATGCTAGTGACTGAAACAGAAATACTGGTTTTGATTACGATAATTTTCTTTGCGATAAGATTTGTGCTGAAAGCAGTGTTGATACCACAGGGATGTTTTAGCTATTGCTGAGCAGTGCTGACACAATGTCAAGGCCCTTTGTGCCCCTCACACTGCCCCACCAGAAGGAGGGTGAGGGTGCACAAGGAGCTGCGAGGGGACACAGGATAGCTGACCCCACCCACCAGAGGGATATTCCAGACCATACAATGCTTTGTTCAGCAACAAAAACTAGGGAAAGATGAAGGAAGTAGGAGGACCTTTGAATTGTCTTAGCCCAAGTCACTATAAAACCATGATACAGTCTTTTTTTCCCTGAAGATGACTGAACACTGGCCTGCTATTGGGGAGTGGTAACTGAATTCCTTACATTTTTTCCAGTGTGTGGAGATTTTGCCTTGCCTATTAAACTGTCTCTGTTTCAACTCACAAATTTTCTCAATTTTATCATTCCCATTCTTTCCTGCAATCTGAAGTGGGGCAGTGAGTGAGTGGCTGTGTGGAGATTAGTTGCCCACTGCTCTTTAAATCACAACAGCAGAGTATTGAGTCTAGGAAAATTAAAAACTGTGTGTTTGAGAACAGTGTTACTTGCTTTAATTTTAAAAGCCAGTTGGGTGGCATGCTTAAGAGTACTGGATACCTGTCAGGTATTTTAAGACTTAAATTGTTGAGATCAATGGATAACAGTAATTGTCATTAATTTTGGTGAACTTCTATACCAGTTTGAAATATTTCCCACTTCCAGTTATGGAAAGGCTGGTATGAGATGCAGAAGTACATATCTGATGACAACATCAGAAAATAGATACATCAGTACGAAAAATGTTTATGTATTTCATAAGCTGAAGTAAATGGAATATAGAGAATGCTGGAATCAGTAGACTTCTCTGAACCATCAAATAGGTTTACAAACTAGATACAAATTTTTGTCTCCTTGTATGTCTTATTCTCTAAGTTTACAGAAAGCTCTATTTTGTAAGATTTGAGTATAAGACAGACAGAAGAATGATGTGATACACTATCTGAATTCTAAACATATCAGAGTGGGTTTATGGTTTTGATTAATGTGTAGAAGATCTGGGTTCATCTTATATTTATTCCATTACCTTCATGTACTATATTATGCTTTAATTGCACCATAAAAGAAATAAACAAGTTTTCAGAGGGTTTTTGTTTCCTTTTTGTCATCTTAACTTTCTTTTAATCCACCATATATTTATATGTATACATAAATAAAGCAAATGCTGGAATAAATATAAAATATTTGTATTTAAAAGTGTGTATAAAAAAAGGGGGGTAGTGACAATATCTATATGACTAAACTTGTTATCATGGTGTCAAAAGTTAGACACAATTGTAAATGGGTATATCCCAGATTTATTGGAGGCTCTTGCACAGCTGTAATCGGCCCATCTTCACTGAGCAGATTACAGGGACATGTATTATTCTAGGCTGTAGAAACAACAGCCACTTCATCAATGTTGTGACTAATCTCATCCTGAATCTCAGGATACAGATGTAAGAAACTATGGTACAGTGCAGATTCCTTCCTATTCCTTAGTATGGATGAAAAATTACATGATTCATCTGAGCTTGTGTATTTACACCACTGGAATAAAAATGGTAGTGCTCAGTGGCTTTTTATTCACTTTCATCTTTATTAAGTCCTCTGATTCTTCCCAGTTCCCTCTAGACTGGCTTTTGATTTAGGCAGTTTAATAAAGGGATGGCAAACAAAGTAGATAATAATATGTTTTAAAGTAGACACTGTTTTGCATATAGAAATTTCACTCTGCAATCAGATAGAGTTGTAAAATGATCATTCAAGGGAAAAATTCTTTATTTGGGCTGCAAAACTTAATGTTTTCAAGGCTTTCCCTTCTCATTTAATAATCACACCAATTGTGTCTTACTCACTGTCTTAGTTCCATAGAAAATATACTGCAAATAATAATACAAATATTATTCAGGTAACTGGTTGTACCTTTAAGTTGTCCTGAGCTGATCAACTTTAGTAAATGCATTAATATTTTCTCAGTATTTGTAAATTTTCATTCTTCCTCTTGTCCCTTAGAATAAAACTGGCCAGACACAAACCCCTGCAATTTTGATTTCTTCTCTCTTCTGCAGTAAACATTGTTGACACGATTGATTTTTTTCCTTAATGCATTTCAAATTATTTCACTGAGTTTTATTTTATTTTTGCAGTACAGCTATTTTACATTACTGACCGATAAATTTGCCTTTTAGAAATTACAAAAGAAATTTTACACAATGTGGAAAATTTTATTTTCTTAATTCTAATTCTTATTAACGTTAAAGAATTTATTTGAGAAAATATTTTAAAAGACCTTCTCACATGCTAATAATCATTGAACACTGTCAAGATTTTTTATTAAGCCAGAACAGCATTTATTAAATTGGTTTATTTGCCTTGTAGTGTTTTATAGAACAATTATACTGAGCTTTCCTAGTGTTAATATCTAACATATACAATATCTCTGTGAAAGAAAGTCTATGTGATCCTCACTTTAAAATTAGGGAGAATTTTAAGGATATGGGAGGACATTTACTTAAGGCAAGTCACCCACTGTCTGAAGCAATTTCCCTTTTACATGCAGACAGGTTGAAAGGAGTTAGGTTTAAAATTAATGAACTAATAGAAGTTTTGCAGTTCAGACTTTGAAAGGTAGAGAGAAATTTTCATAACAGACGCAACAGTGTCTCTGCCTTATGCAGCCTTTAAAAAGCACATTCAAGGAACCACCTATTTGCAATATATTTTTTTAGCCTTTAAGAAATAATCCCTCCCGAACAGAAAGAAATATGCAATAACATACCTTCATTTGAAAAAATCTAGTAAGTAAAATGTCCTTGCAAGAATGGTATGAAGTCACAGTATTTAGAATCTCAAACCTTTGACACAGTGGGATTTGTTTTCATACTGAGTATTTCCAGTTCTCTTCAACGCTGTGTCTAAGTACAGTAAAAAATTATTATTTTTCTATAGCTCCTGTTTCAATTAATGTTTTATTGAAGAGTTTCAATATACTGTACTGGGAAAATTGGATAAAATTTCATGTAAACTTCATGCCATTACTAAAGTGGCTTGGTTATTTTGGTGTGAAGTGAAAGGGAATTGACCTGGGATTCTCAGCATTTTATAGTAGATTATCATAGCTATGAAATAATACTTTTGTATACAAGTGTCTCAGAAGAAGCTGAGATTCTTGGGTGTTTTTAGAACAATTTTAGTACAATTGCACATAAATTCCAATTTATTCTTAGAAAATAAAAGAAAGTTACATACATTTTCATGACAGCAGAGGCATCTCTTCCTGAATATTAAATAACTTGGTGCCTTACCAGGTACTCATCCATATTACTTTTTCATCCTCTAACATTTAAACATATAAAAAAAAAGATGTTGCAAAGTATTTTAACATGTGAATAGCAATTGGAATTGAATTGTAGGTTAAAAATGTTGGCTGTATCTTATAGTAAGTCAAACTTTCTTGTATTTTGCTCTATTCAAATCTACTATCTTCTTTACATTAAGTGTTTTTATTTCCTTCTTTACAGGAAGATGTAGTTACTTCAATGTTCTTTAAAATACATTTCTGAGTTGTAGAAAAAGATCAGCTTTTTTTTTTCTTAACATGGAACTCAGTGTGTTTTCTCACAAACTATTGCATTTCTTGGTATTTTTACAGCAGCTCCTAAATAATTTTTTACCATAACTGCTAAGTTAGAAAAAGTCTTTTCCAGGATCTACTCTTAGACTAAATAGTAAAATGAAAATAAAGAAAATAAATCTGCCAAGAGTTAATATAATCTATATTCTGCTGCCAATTATTATTGCTGATCTATTTTACAAAACTTTACTGAGATGTCCTTTCATATTTAGCTATATAGTCAATTTGGAATTTGAAAAATTATGGAAATTTGACTTGATATTAATTTTTTGTAAACACAGAAATACCATAGCAGTTCTAGCTTTATGGGTAGATTTACTGGGGGATTTGGGCAATAACATCTAAAATGGAGATCCTCAGAATCCTTGTCTAGCATGAAAGAAGCCCAGTTCCTTGGGCATGTAAATTTCTCCTAGCAAAATTCTATAGATACCTAATTTTTTGCGGCAGGGTATGAACAGATAGTTGAAATTCTGACAACACTAATCTGTTTGGAAGCTCTCTCCTGTCTAAAGTGCAGCGGGAGTCATAAATTACAGGTTTCTGTACTTGTCTCTGTACAGAGCCTATTCCTGAAGGCATCGTGAGCAGGAAATAAAAAGGTAACTTTCAGTCTTTATTGTGTAGCAGCTGCCTGTAGCATTTTAATAAATATAAAATGAAAAAAATACAATAGAAGAGTTTTACACAAGACATGTTATATGTAGCATTCTACTGAGATATATAGAGTGGTTTCACAATAATAATAGGAAACAAGACTTCATAAATTTTCAGTTATCTCTGTGTTGTCCACCTATTCTCTCTTAAAACCCTTCCAGAAAAAGTTTTAATCCAATATCTCATATGGGAGAACATAACTCAGGGCAACCATCCCCCTGAGCTGGTATATAGGGATGGAGAGCAGAATAGCTTCTTCTTCTGCCATCCAGTGACCTGCTGGGCCACTCAGACACTCTCAAGTCTTTGGGGCTGGGTGGGATTTATCCAAAAGTACCATGGGAACTGGTATAAAAGCTCACCTCCAGACCACCAAGCAGGTCTCCATGATTTATCATCAGCCCTGATTAACTGGGGAGGTCTCAGATGACTGGAGGTTAGGCAATGTCATGTCTACCCATAAGAACAGCTGGGGAACTACAGGCCTGTCAGCCTGACCTTGGTGCTTGGGAAGGTTATGAAACAGATCGTCTTGAGTGTATCACACAACACATAGAGAACAGGGCCTAGACAGCATGGGTTTAGGAAAGACAGGTCCTGCCTAACCAGCCTGAACTTTTATGACCAGATAACCCACCCAGTGGATGAGGAAAAGTCTGCGGATGTTGTCTACCTGGACTTCAGCAAAGCCTTTGATGGAGTTTCCCATGCCATTCTCCTGGAGAAGCTGGCAGCCCATGTGTGGGACAGGTGCAGTCTTTGCTGGGTCAAAAACAGGCTGGATGGCCAGGTCCAGAGCGCAGTGGTGAATGGAACTACATCTAGCTGGCAGATGATCACTGGTGTTCCCAAAGTATTGGGCCCAGTAGTGTTTAATATCTTTATTGATGAACTGAACGAAGGGATTGACTGCACTATTCCTTTATCACTAGCTGCTGTGGGTATTTGCCATTCTCTCGGGTCCAGGCTGCAAACCACAACCAAGATCAATGTAGATGGGACCTCTCTGGACTCTTTCTAGAGTTCTAGAAGCATTTGGGTAATGCTCTCAGGCACATGGTATGGTTCTTGGAGTTTTCCTGTGTAGGGCCAGAAGTGGGACTGAATGATCCTTATGAGACCCTTCTGGATATTCTATGATAAATCTGAACCTCATTGTTCTCTACAGCTGCCTGCAAGCAGGTTGTAGCCAGGTGGGAGCTGGTCTCTTCTTTCAAGCAACCAAGAACAGGACAGGAAGACACAGCCTCAGGATGTGCCAGGGGAGGTTCAGGCTGGCCATCAGGAGGAATTTCTTCACAGGAAGTGTTGTTGAACATTGAAATGACCTGCCAGGGAGGTCGTGGAGTCATGAATGGATAGGATACTTAGTGCTGTGGTCTAGTGACAAGCTGGTGATCGGTCAAAGTTTGGACTTAAAGCTCTTGGAGGTCTTTTCCAACCTCAATGATTCTGTTATTCTGTGGCTCCAGATCTGTCTATCATAAGTAATTTAGTAAAGACTGGTAGTAGAGTCTATTAGGTAAAAAAAACCCTTGAAATAAATGAGCAATCAAAAAAAAATAATTTTCTTCCTAAATGTCCTCACTAGAGAGTTATATTTCAATAAAATTCTCTCTGAAAAACTGGTATATAAAAATTCTGACTTTCTTTTCCCTCAAGTTTTCTTAGAGAAAATTATTTTCTGTCCAATTTAACCTCCTTCCAGATGTGTGGTCAAACACGTTATGTGCAGAATACTTTTTCCAGGAGAATACAAAAACTTTAACAATTACATTAAAAATGCAAATATGGAATTCTTCATGACTGCTAATGTTTTTTTCTTATTTTGATTTCTCTCACCCTGTGATATCTGATTATGTCTTGTAATTCTCTGTCCATTCCTGTGATAGGCAATTCCTAAAACTTTCATTTTGAGCTATGCATTAAAGAAGAACTATGCAACAAAATTTGAACAGTATTTTCCATATAGAAGGATGCATAGAAAGTGGTGTGATTACACAGAGGAAAACAGCAGATCATTAGTATTGTGCTGTAAGGTATTTTCTTTAACTTCTCGAGCAGTAACATAATGATCTGTCTGAACAAACAGACGACAGAAAGATCACGTGAGTAATACAGAATGAGGAGTTAGTCTTATTCACCCTTGTCCTTTCTGAACTTGTCTTACATACTGTATAAGTAATCTCTTTTCTAAGCTAAGAAGCACTTGACCACCACCGTTTTCAATATGTGGAAGCTGTTTGACCATCTCTGTCACCCATCTTTGAACAATTTACGTTTATCTGTGCTATATTCTTTCTTTAGGTGAGTGAGAACAACTGCACACAGTGTTCACGGTATAAGCAATTCATGGATCTGTACTGTGAAATAACAATGGGGGGTTTTGGCTAGCCATTTTCTTTGGGAATTCATATATATTTTTAATATATTTTTCAGTTTGCCATTAATCTTATATGATTAAGAATTTTGCCTGCAAAACAGGATTAGGTAAATAACCTAGAGCATAAGTGTCTGTAAATAAATGACCAGAAATAGCATGGTTTCAAATGGATTAATACAAGAACCAGAATGGATACCACAGTATGATGTTAGTGGGTGTGGTGGCTTATCTGGAGATTTGCACTGCTTCACTTTATTTTCTGTACTTGCTTGCAAGGTACTGATATCAAAGGCTGCACAGGAAGTTCAGGAAAAAGAGGAAATAATGCATGTCAGGGAAGTACTTCAGGAGCAGATTTTTTTTTTAGGTTATGAAGATTCTGTAAGTACTTCCCTAAAGAGTTTGCAGTAATGACTCATCTGTCATAAGTGTAGAAATGCTGAATTTTTATTCAGCTATTACATCTTGAGTACTTCATCCCAGTGACAAACATTTTACAATTATATTATTTTGTCATTGTAAAGAGGGCTTGGAGAACAAAGTGATAGAATGTCTGGTTCTATTCTAGGCTTACAGAATGAGTGATGATATGTGGAAACTTGACAGCAGTTGGTTTGTTTTGTTCTTTCTCACTTCAATAATGGCTATTCGAAACACAACAGCATTCAAACAATAAGCATCTCTTCAGTGCTGCTTCCTTCAAAAACATATTCTTGTAAAACAGAAAACTGAAGGTGGGAGGAGAGAAAGAGAACTCAAAATCATGTATAAAACTTAAATCACTTTTCGCTGAAATAAAACTGTTTTCTTTACTGTCATTAATTCCTTGGATATCACAACAGATTTTTCAAGGAAGTGTAAAACAAACAAACCAAATAGAAATGAGAAAAAAAAGCACAACAAAACTTCTCTCAGAAATAACATTTAAACCTTTGTATTTTACTTTTTAATTGACTTTGGCTAAATCTTTATTATTGCACTGGAAAAATCAGTTCTGCTAAATAAAATCTCAGCTCTGTTTGGATTCCTTTACCCTGTCCCTCTTGAGGCATATCAGCAACACACACAAAAACTGAGAGGTATTTGGTTTTAATTAGGAAGGGTTGCACAACTTGGAATGACCTGTGCCATTGCTTTTTGACTCCTGTATCTCAGGTAACTTAAATGGATAAATTGTTGCAGAATACATAGGTGAGCTGCTTTGTTGTGTTTGTCTCCAAGTGTGGAGTCCTGCAGAGGTCAATGATTTTTATAGTATGTATCCTGAGGAAAATTTACACTTACTAAAATGTCAACTGAAAGGATGAATACTGGTTAAAGTTAAGACTGTAGGGGAAATTATTTAAGGAAAAAGGACAATTATGTGCTCTACTGAAGTATTAATTACTAAGGGAAAAATGAGCACTTATACTAACTAAATAGACATTCTTCCAGTTTGAGTGACAGCTCATATATAGCTGCAAAGCACAATATTTTTTATCAGATACCTAGGAAATTTAGGTAAATGTGAAGATTCTTAGGTGTCTAAGACTTGAAGTTCTGTAAGTGAAATTTGTTTCAAAGCCTTGCCTACAAAAGAGGAAATTATGTTTGGATGTCAGAGCTTGGTCCAGAAGAAATCTAGAAAGTATTTTAGTTACATGAGGATCTTTTCATGGAATGAGTTTTCTAGCAAGAACTTTGATAGTTAGGGGTCTAGAGTAGGCTGATCTTGTCAGGGTTTATTAGTGTGAGTGTAATTTTGTGCTGATTCTGAAGAGTATCAGTGCTGGATTCTTTTCACTGTGATTCAGAACTGTGCTGCACTGCTTTGTGCACAGACCTTCTCTTCAGTTATCCTTGTGCTGCACAGCATTCTCTATTATGAGACAGTCCCTTAGAATCTAAATTGCCTTTGAAGACAGTGGGCAAAAGCTCAGAAATTGGTCTCCTGTTGTTTACTGGCTATTTATTCTCCCAATGAAAAGAAGATTATCACCTTTGTCAGACAAGATAGCTTTTTTTCACTTTACTACCAGCCTTTTTCAGAAACTTCTGTAGTGATTGAGAAGGAAACAACAGTTTCACAAAAGGATAACTTTTCTTATTTCATTTCCTGCTGCACATATGCTATTTTTTCTTCCCAGACCATCAATTTGACTGTTGCACTAAAAAATGCAAATTTTTTTATTTCCCTGCTCTTTTGGACTTCTACTTTCATCGGGCCTTTTTTGGGGGGTTTGGTTTGGCTTTTTTTTTATAAAACTTAGAAAGAAATTTAATGAAATCCTGAAATAGAATATATTTTCATCAATAGATGAAAAAAACATTGGAAACATGATTGGAAGACAAGGGAATGTCTTTCTCTTCAATAGTATGGAAATAGGGAAAGGCAAGCATTTCTTTGTTCAAAGGCAAGCTCAGTTATGAGATCTCATAGTGAATTGGTGTTTTCCAAAGGATTTAGCATGAATCTGGCTTTTTGGCCTTTCTAGCTACCTAAAAAGTTCAGGCTGCACATTTGTGATAACACTGCCACAAGTGTCTAAGTGATCAAACAAGGAGATGCCAGTATTATCTCACTGTCCAGAAAAGTAATTATCAAATGAAACCTAAAGTTTAAGATCAGAGATTTTGTCATTCATTTAACATTTTACATTTTTTTAAAAGCTAACAGAAATTAGAGTAGTTTTTTCTCACCACTAATAGTCTATCCTATAATTCTCTTCAGGTCAATCTATGATTAGAAGGGAATTCTCCAGACACATAAAAGGAGTGTTCCTTCGGGCTGCAAGGAACTTTAGGATATTGAAAACCTATAGAAATGGAGACAGCATATGCTCTTTGGGCAGTCTGTAGAGACACTAAAGTTAAAATGCTTTATGGAGATGCAGAAAAATCTGTTGCAAAACAAAGAAAGATTTGGGTGAAATATGTCTTGGATAAATTTTTTTTGGCAAAGACATTCTTATATTTTCATTAAAATCAATTTAAGACCTATGTTTTCCCCTCTACAAACCCTTTCTAGGGTAATATCCTTTTTTTTTTCTTTTTTTTATGCAGAGGGATTTTAAGAGTACTCCTTATACTTTACATTTCTCTCTCTGAAATAATTTTTATTTGAACTCGATTTATCAATTTCCAAGCAAGTTTTGACTATGACTTAGCATAGCATATGGTGTTTGGCAAGTAAAATACCTGCAATGGAAATGGTCCTCAATGTTCAATATCTTTTTAAGTTGTCGTTCATGTAGACTCCCCACCCTCAGTATTAATCCAGAGTACTTATGCTACTTGCTTGAGACATCAAGCTATATTTATATACTTCTTGCAGTTAATTCCTTGGAAAAAAAATATAAAAAGTATGAGATGATCTGCATCAGGCTAGTAACAGTGTTTGACAAGCCAAGCATTGAAGTATGTTTAAGGAAAAGAGAACATAAAAAATATCTTCCTTCCCACTTCTTGGTGTAATAAAGTGATTTGTCTAAGAAATTAAAGTGGTCAAGTTAAAATTTTGAATGATTCATCTGTCTGTTTATAATTGATAAATATATGATTGTGAATCTAGTGGGACCCATGTAAGCAGTAGCAATTTTATTTTAAAATATGTTGACTTAAAATGTTTTTTCTCGTTCAGTTCATATATTATAATAAGATCTAGCAGAGATTATTTTAACAAATGTTTTCCAAAATAAATCACAGGAACACTAAGTAAGATCAGTCTTTGCAACAAGTTAAATCCATTTCTCTGTTCGTAGCTTCCCCTGAAGGGGAAATATTTCTTAAATCTATTTGCACCTCTTTGGTTATGTTCACTTAGAAAAAAAGTCTCCAATTAAAGTCTGAAATGTTCCTATTTTTTTCTTGACACACTTAAGAGTGTACTTATAAACCTTGTTGTATTTGATTATATGGTTAAAATAATTTATGATCCATTAAAATATTTTTAGAGGGACATGGTACAAACATTACTCAATCTGTCTTTGAAAAGTTATTGCTGATTTTGCAGGATGCTGCCTCCTGCTTCTATAGGATTAAGCACAAATAACAATTTAAATGCGCTCATGGCTTACAAGGTAGACTGGGGAAGATCAGTGTCTTATCCATTAAGCCATCAAGGTTCTTCTTAAACAGCAGATGTGAAGCTTAAACTTGAATTGCAAGTGTGAAGTTCAGCAGCCTTTGGTGCGGTGCACATTGGTATTCAGAGTTCTAAATGTCATTACACAATGACAGACTATCAAATATGTTGAATCATATCACTGAAAGCCAGGAGACAGAGCAATTTTCAACTAAGTCCAATTTATGTTTATAAATGGAAAGCTCAGTTTGAGCCCTAATTAACTGAACAGACAATGCCTGCATGAGGTTAGATTATTATATGAGCCTGTTTATCTCTAATTATATGCTAATCAATTTGATTTCCCATTTAAACTCAGACTGGGAGGCTTCCTTGTAATAACCAATTCACATTGAAGCAACAAAACAGCTTTATATTTACCACATCAGCAGGGTTTAATTGCACATTTGGACAATGAAAATTAAGATGGATTCATTTTCATTGTCCTTGCAATGAAGCAGTATGCAATGCACTTTTAGTTTGAGCTGACACATTTATGGTAGAGATATTAAAGTATAACATCCAAATATTTGCTAACATATTGGCAAGCTATTTTGTCCATATTGTTTTCTAAATTATGCACTTTGGCTGTGCACTGTTACATTTTCCACTTCTTAAAAATACTGACACTAACTGTATTACTTTGGTATGGCATAGATCAAAAGAATAAAATTAGGATAAGATCTCTTTCTATAAAAAGGAGACAGTCCAAATTACATATGAGGAGTACAGACACATTTCCTACTGTGAGTCCCCAAAAAAGCATTGAAAAGCCTGCTATATTCATAAGCCTGTGTGCAAATTCCAGGTAAAAATCAAATTCATTTGTGGGCACTGCAGGAAAAAAAAATGGGGAGATGTTAATACCTCTTTTTCTGCTCCCACAGATACAAAACCATGATGATTTAAAGCATGCTTGAATCAATGCAGTTAAAAGTTTTTTTCTTACTCATGGCTTTTAATTATGCAAACCTTTGAATAGTGTCTACATCCATGACTGTGGATATGTCCAAGAACTTTCTGAGTCCAGTACAAAATAAAGCTGATATCCAAATATTTGTGTGAGTTACTCTTTTAAAATGCACAAATTAATATCTTCATGAAATCTGCCTGATATCTGATTTACTTTTGAACCCTTTGACACATACTGAAAGCATATGTGTATGAAATCTTTATCCCAGCAGAAAATATAGCAAAATGTAATAATGAATAAATCAGGTTGCTGAAAAGACAAAATTAAGTCTTGTTTTGATTTTTATAGCTAGGTTCTTCAGTTGGATGTTAATTGTTAATTTGATAAGAAATAAAAAGGAAGATTGCATTCATTGCTCTAAAATTTATTAAAGCCTTGGAATTTTTGGAAACATAATAAGTGTCATTCCTAGTATAAAGAATTCCATAGACCATTTTTGGGATACTGTGCAGTTCTTTATTGCCTTCTTGAGACATATTGACTGGCATGCCAAAGCCATTCTTGTGCAATTACTGTTCAACATAGCAAGAGAAAAATACTTTTATTTATAGTATTATTTCTACAAACTACACATTTTGAAAACACTCAAAACTGTTGGTCTTTGATCCAAGGAAATCAGACTGTGAGAAAAATAAAGGTCTTGTAAGTAAATTTTGACTGTGAGGAAGTGTTTTATATTGTTCTGGGGCTGAATGCCTTTTTTAGACTGATCCTATTTGCACTCACATTGTGACTGAACTGGTAATATGTAGACATCAAAACTCACTCTTTTTTAGGTGGAACATAGTAAAAACCTACTTCATTGACCAATTTTGTAGAAGACCACATAGAATAATTTCATCTCCTTTCAAATATTTGGCAACTTAAGCAGTTTAAATTTATAAATAACTTCTTCCTTGTATTTTCTTGAGAGGAGTCCATTAATTTTTCAGAGGATAATTTGCTGTAATATTTCAGGTTTTTTTTTTCTTGGAGCAGTGGCCTTCTCTGCTACTGCTGCATGAATTGAAGCATGTCCTGCTTCAATCTCTCCACTCATTTTCAAAATAGTGTATTCTAGAAAACTGGCATTATCAGGTGACTAGCATAAACAATGCTTCTATCATGAAGAAGAAAACATTAACAATAAGAATTGTATCTGTGCAATTTCCAACGGGGTTGTAAGTGAACACAACAACACATCTTTTTTCAGTTGCTGAGCTTCTGGAGGTCATGTGTTAGATCAACATGAAGAATTTCAGCTCGTAATGGCAGTATGCGGTGTTTGAATGTAACATATAATTTAAAACTGGTGACCATACGTGATATGAAATATAAGTATTTATGCAGAATTTTTAAAAGTGGACAGATATTTGGCAAAATTCAGAAGTGGTTGGGTTTTTTTCGCTTTCTCTTTCCCAAAACTTAAATGATATAGCTGAAGTATAAAACAGTTTCCACCACACTAGAAAATATTTGGATAGTTAATCCCTCTGTCAAGTGAAAAAACTCAGTAGCTGGGCAACACAACCTCCAGTTGTCTCTGTATTTGCTGAACTACCAGCCACACTAAAGTAAATTTCAAGCTAAAGATAGATCACATGTGTACTTAGGTTTTCCCTCCAAATCAAAAATTTAACAGAAGCATGGATAATTTTTTAACTGTTGACCCACCTTTTTTTTATAAACTGTTGAAGGGATGCTCAGGAAGTATGAAATAACTGCAGGTTTCAGAAAAGTCAAGTTTAACAGAAATTTGCTGGAAATATTGAATGAAAAATGCAGAAAATTATAATAGTACTATGCCAGTGGTGCATAAGAAAAATCACGTAGGCAGTACAATGACTATGGAAATGGCAGAAAAAAATTAGACCTGAATTTTCTGTCATTTGATGTTCCAAGAAAACAAATTGGCAATAAATTTCCTAAGGAGAAAATTTATTTCACTTTTGAAGACTATTATTTTTTTGGAGTTTCATATCCAGAGGTTGAAAGTTTAGATTTAATAGGGAGTCACGTAGATACATATTAATATTAGTCTATAATAATTAGAATACAGTAATCTTAGCAAGTACAACTATTGTGCAATCAGGATACATTTATTCTTGTCATTTGTCCACAGTTTTACTGTACTTCTGTATTTCTTGCTGCTGAGTTGTCTTAGCTAGTGCCACTTCCTTTGTTCATATTTCCCTTATCATTACTTGGCACAAATTACATTGATTTGTTATGTCAAATGTATTTAATGGTTGCAGTTGGTATCTCTGTATGTGAAAAAAAAATACAGCTTATTCATGGATACTTTAGCTACTTTACAAGGGAGTCTACTAGTTTTGATTTGCATTAGCCCATATGGGTGCTGTCGTTAAGATTTTCCTTTTTGTGGATGTGAGCCAGCTCTCAACCAATTCCAAAGGAAAACTATGCCACTGTACTAAGGTGGCAGTGAATTGGTGCTGCTGCGGTGCAGCACCGTACAGAAATGACTAAGGACCCTTTTGGTTTGGCATTCAGCCACCTAACACTAGGGACAGAGCTTGCACATGCTTTCAGAAACAAGGTGAGGACAAAATCACTGAAAGGTTCAGTAGCTGAAAATTTCATCTCATTGTCTCTATTTAGTACTTTTTAAGGTGCAGCACATTAATGATACTGCAAATTTTAATTGGTTGCCCAAACTGGCTAAGATACTCATTCTTTATTTTAATTAGACAAATTTTAGCAAGTGTTTTAAAATGATCCTGGTAATGTTTCACAAAATACTATGGTGATAATATTTAGCAAAATGTGCAGCAGTCAGATTGCACAGTCTACTTCATCTTTTTGAAGATATAGCAACTCTGCTTTATGTACTGAAAATGAAGAAATGAGTTTTTAGTAGTTCATTTTAAATGGTCACTGTGGCTCATAGAAGGGACCCTAAAAGAAAGCCCTCTTGATTCTGTTGGGGAAATAATGTCTTCAAATCTCATCAGCTTCTGTTCCTTTGCCATCCACTGTTTCATTTCCAGCAGCTTCAATTCTGTTCTGTTTCAGTTGACGCACTCATTTGGTGCTACTTCATCCTTGAACAAGTCTGCTGCATTTTATCTTCTCTGCTTGTCTGAACACATTCTTCTTCTCTATTAGTTCAGGCAGCAGTAGGAACTCACCCATCAGGACCTTCCTTTGTGGACTCTGTTCTGCGTTACATCCTCTGCTCAGCACAGGAATGGATTGTTTGACTTCTATCTTGGTAAGAAAACAGAGACCAAGCAAAATGTGTGTGATAAAAAAATCAGTTGAGCAGAACCCTGGGGAAATAGTGTGGAAAATAGGTAGGAAGAATGGAAACACCAGTCGAACAAGAAGAATGTATATGAACAGAGAATGCTAAGCAGAGCATCTATATTTTTAGTTTGATTACATTGGATGAGAAACTGTCATATGATTGCTTTGCAAATGTATAATAGAGATAAGAAAACTGAATAGCGAGGTGTTCTTAGGTAAAATGTGTGTATATGGAAGTATTCAGCTAAGAAATGAAGATAAAAAAATCCTGTGGATGATACAAATATCTATATCTGTATATATATATATAGTGAACTGTTTCACTATGTCACATAGAAAAAGAAATGAAGTAAACTGGATATTATAATTATACTCTTCCATTTATTTTATGTGCATTATTCAGGTGAACAAGGACCAAGAAACAATTAAAGTTCATGTCTAAAAAACATTTAGGACTATCTAAAAGAGCTGGGATTCCACTTTCTAAGAATAAAACATTTTACTTTAGATGAGCAAACACCTAATTCATTTTTTTCTCTCTTTCTGAAAAGTACTTGAGAACATAAAGGAATAAAATAACTTGAAGCAATTTTGCAGTGAAAAAAGTGTGAACGATAACAGCCTAACAGAAAGAGAAAGAAAAGGATGAAAGAGCAGAGTCCAAAGGAATTTAGAGTCAAAAGAAATGTTGTATGAGAAGAGTTCTTTTGTCTTTAATTGACTAAGGACATTCATAAGTGTTTTAGTGTAGTTAAGTGGTAATGTGAATACTACACAACAGAAAAATAGTAAAATTGCAGGGAATTAGTTTATACTTTTTATCACAAGTAATAAAGTGTTCAGAAAAATTGGCAAGATAATTTCCATTGTATTAATTCATATGTTGTATTTCAGATTTGTCAGAATATATTATTTATGGTGAAAACTTCAAAATAATCACAGAATGACTGAGATTGGAATTCACCTGAGCAGGAATGGATGCCACAAGCAAGGTCACCCAGAGCTGATTGTTCAGAGGAGTGTCTAGATTGCTTTTGAATATCTCCCTGGAAGGAGGCTCCACAACTGCTCTGGGCAAGCTGTGCTAGTGTAAAACCACTTTTCCTGATTTTTAGAGAGACTTTCCAGTGTTTCATTTCATGCCCCTTGCATCATCCCCTGACAATGGACACACTGAAAAAAACCTGTCTGTGTCCTCTGTACACCCTCCCTCCAGGTATTGGCAAGCACTGAAGAGATCCCTGAGCGTTCCCTTCTCCACACTGAGCTGTACCCGCTCTTTAAGCCCCTTATGGAGAGACGCCCTAGTCTTTGAATCACATTCATGGTCCTTTGTTGGATTATCTCATTATGTCCATGTCTCTGTTGTACTGTGGAGACCAGAACCGTAACTCCAAATAAGGCATAACCAGTTCTGTAGCCTTGAAACATGTTCCTCTCGTTGATGAGAAAGGTTTCATCTGTTGTTCTGTATTGGGAATACGTTGTACCTTTGATGTTTCATCTTTTACATCTAGAAGATGGCTCATCTCAGTATGGAACACAGAACAGACTACAGAAGCAAGATTCTTGAAGAGGCAAAAGAACTCTTAGAGAGGAAAATATAACTATATCATTGATCTGTTTTGGTGTTGGCTTCAATCTCCTTCACCAGACTTTTTTATACTCAGGTTACTGACAATCAAAGACTTCTTTCTGATAAATTACAAAAAAAACCCTCAAAACAAAACACTTCCTGGAACCAGAGCAATTAGGTAAGTTTATGTTCACCTTCATCTTTGTTAACCTGACATATTACAGAGAAAATAAGAAAGTCAGAAAGTCAGAATTCAGAATTTATTTTACATTTTAGCATACTTTAAGCTTTATTCGTCTTTTAATAAATAAGACACATTTTAGTAGACAGTCTGAACATATTTAACAAGATGTTTTTGAAAGTAAACCTTTTTTATTTTCTAGTGATAACGATTTCATGCTGCATGTCTAGAACATTGTCTTTCAGAAAAATCCCTAAGCACTTCCTGTGAAACAGTTCCATTTAGAAAACTCATTCTGTTTACTCAGACATGGAATTGGGATATAATGAGTTTGGTATTTGAACAGTAGGAAGCAGCAATATGTTACATTTAGGAAAGAAGGGAGGAGGGGCTTTTCCCCATGAAATTTCTAAGATCATTTAAGTGCACCGAATGTAATTAATTGCTAAACTGGAATTCAACCAAAGGAGTAGATCTATTTCTTTCTTGCCAAAACAAACTAAAAAGCCAAACACAAAAACACCATGGTGTCTTTCATAACAACTGGTGAGGATTTGAAATGCAAATCATGTTCAATTGATTTAGTGGCCAGAATTTAAAATGCTAATCTTTGATACTTGTTATTTTGGGTTTTCTTTTATTCTAAATATAATGGAAACTAGTTGCTTTCATGACTGGAGCAGCCACAAATGCAATCTTGACTGCCTGAGAAATCATCTTTGTCAACAGTCAGGGCTGCTATATTTCTGTCAAAAAAAAAAAAAAAGAGAGAGAAATAAAAAGACAATTTTCTGTGTTGTACAGAGAAATCACTAAATGGACTAGAAATCTGGGCTCAATAATAAAAACAAAATATCTTTCAAAAAAAAACCCAACCAAACACCAAAACCAAAACTCACAACAAAACAAAACAAAAAACCAAACAAACAAAAAAAAAAAAAAAAAAAAAAAAAAAAAAAAAAAAGAAACCCAAAACCATCAACCATGTGCCAATCTCAGTTTTGTAACCAGCTGTCAATTATTTGGTAAGTCTCTCCCTTCTTTTAACAGTGAATTCCTCTGATATGTTCCCAGGCTGATTATTTCTTAAAAAAAAAAAAAAAAAGAAACACAAAAAGAGCAAGACTTTGTAGTTCTAAGCATTGCTGTTCTGACAATCTCACTGCTTTTTAGACCGTATGAATGATTAATCCACAGCAATATAAAATCTGTAGGTTTTACAAATTATTTTGAACATTTTGTTTATATCACCTACAGCCCTTTTCCATCTGAAATTGCCATGCTTGCTTCTGTCAGAAACATAATAGAGTCTTAGTTCAAAATAGTGCCTTTAAGATTTGGAAATCCAATTAAACTTCTCTTAGAATTGTCAGGGTGTGGGATAGGTGAAGCTTTTGAGAGGGAGGTTAGACAGTGAATAACTGTGTTGGCTATTAGCAGGAAAGGGTGAAAAGACAATAAGCACAGAAAATTTGTGAGTGACGAAAAATGGTAACAGTTCTTCGAAGTAATTTGAAGTACCAAAAATATCCAGGAAATATTCATTCTGTAAAAATTAGAGTTTAAGAAAATTGTTCACCCTCATCTTCTTGAGGGTGACTAAGCACCTGAAAAGGTTACCAAAAGAGGTTGTGAAGACTCCCTCCTTGAAAATACTTAAAAATCATATGGACTCAGACCTAAGGAACTGTCTCTAGGTGTCCCTGCTTGAGGAGTGAAGATAGAGCAGATAACCCACAGAGGTCCCTTGCAACCTCAACTAATCTGTGATTCCTAGTTCTCGTAATTCCAAGAATGACATTACTCATTTTTCTTCTGGACAAATAAATATTTCCTACCAGTGCGCCTGTGCTTCAGCATCAGGTCACAGATAGTTTTTGGTATTTCATTGACTAGCAAGTGATGAAAGAGGAGGAAAATAAGGAGAAATTTTAGTGATGGCCAGTGTGAATAAAGACTGTGCCCATCTGAAAGTCAATCTACTAGTTTTTTATTCTGTACAAGTCAATATTCTCCTGTGATCACAACCAAATCCTCCAAATGCAGAGACACTTCAGTTTCCCAAACTGAAATAGTTCAAATGTCATGTTGTAATAAACTTACCCATTCATATAATTTCAGTTCAAATTAGAAATTTTAGTTTCCATTTAGGGCTGTTTATTGTAATTTAATTGCTAACGGCAAATGCTGTAGAGGAACCAATCCTTTCTTCTGAAGCTTTTGTGCTGAAGGACTGTATTTTGTGTAAGAGTTTTCAAGAATACTTTGGAGAAGTTTTACTATTGATAGAAATCCTGCATGAGCTTTGCATATAAATGAAAATAAATAACTAACAGCAGAAGAGTAAATTGTGAATTGAAATGCTGGAGGACTGGGGGAATTAGGATATACAAGAGTAGTGGTGTATTTTATGTTGAAATAAGCAATTTATGCTTTGGTGAACTAATGTTTTGGTTACAATAAGAGCTAGTTAAGTATGATAAACAAGGTTCAATATATGTTTAGTTGATTATAAAACAGAAAGACAGAATTACAGAATGTGTGAGTTTAGAAGGGACTAAGAAGGTCATCTGTTCCAACTTTGTCTGCTTGGCAGGGTCACCCAGAAGTAGTTGCCCAGATCTGTGTCTGGATGGTTTTTGAAACAAGAAGAGCTCATACTCTCTCTGCGCAACCTGTGCCAATGCTCAGTCACCTTCACAGTGAAAAAAAGGGTTTCCTGATGTTCAGGCAGAACCTCTTTGTGTTGTGATTTAACCTGGCAGGCAGTTAGAACACCACACATCTGCTCATTCATTCCCCCACACAGTCAGATAGGGAAGAGAGTTGGAAGGAAAAAAAAGTAAAATTAATGAATTAGATAAATACAGTTTATTAGGACAGAAAAAAAATTATAATAATAATGATAAAATAATTAGAATATTAAAAACAAATGATGCACAATGTAATTGCTCACGGGCTGGTGCCCAGCCAGTCCCTGAGTAGCAGCCCTATGAGCAACTTTACCCTGGTTTATATAAGGAGTGTGATGCCATATGGTATGGAATATCCTTTTGGTCAGTTGGGTTCAGCTGTAACAGCTGTGTCTCCTCCCAGCATCTTCCTCTGCTCCCTAGTCTACTGGCTGGTGGGGCGGGTGAGAAGCTGAAAAGTCTTTGACACAGTGTAAGCACAGCTTAGCAGTAACTAAAGCATTAGTGCGATATCAAGATTATTCTCATCCTAAATTCAAAGCATAGCACTGTCACAGCTACTAAGAAAATTAACTCAGATGAAACCAGGGCATTTTGCTTCAGTTTGTGTCCATTGTGCCTTGTTCTGTCACTAGGCAACACCTGACAGTCTTCAGTTCATCTTCCCTCCATTCTTTTATGCACTGATAGGATTTCCCAAAGCCTTGAACAGTCCCAGATAAACTTTACTCATAGGAGAGATGCTTTGGTGTCTTAATCATTTTTGTGGTCATTTCCTGGAATCTGTCCAGTATCTCCATGTCTCCAACAGAGCTACTTAAGTAGTACATTTTTTTCTAAGTACACTAATCATTATTCCAAGAACATTAACCCTTTACTCCTAATTGCCTGTGTCAGTGATTTTTCAAGATAATTTTGAATTAAGTAATGAATAATCCATATGACGCTAAACTTAATGAGATTATTAAAAGATGTGGTATGGATTTATCTGCAACATGTCAACCGAAACTGATATTCTTTCTGAAAGGATAACTGAAATCCTGAAAGATAGAAAGCATCAGGCAGTAAAAACATATTCCAGTAGCTTTTTAGTACTATCCAAGTTACGGTGATCAAGATATTCTCTGAGCCCTCTTTTCTCTTATAGCGTATCTGGTAGCCCTCTAGGTCTTTGGGGTCCTCCAGGCTTTGTTTATACAGGCATTCTCTGTAACCTATCCTGCATGAAAGGACAGGAAATGCCTCCTAAGCATTGTAGGTACCACAATGACTCTATCTAAAATGTTAACCCTTAAACTAATTTCTACTGAATAACATCTGAGAATGTTGATACAGTCCCCCACAGAATCCTACAACACCTTTTATAAGACTGGGTATATAAATATGGAGACAACTTACAGGAGGTATATAAATAGTTGCAATTGATGTCTTTTCCTGGTCTTAAAAATTGAGAGCCAGACACAGTTAAGGGATAAGGGATTTTTATCTCAGTATTTCAATAAGGATGCACCATTTCACCAAGGTGGAACGAGTCACAATGAACCCCCACGATAGACCTTGTATACAATTTATAGACCTTACCAATTAGTATATCTAACCAGGATGCCCCAACAGGAGGCCTGGATGAATGGTGTGATATTCCCCCATCTGTGGAATTCCTCCCTGGATGGGCCAAGTCTCTAGTTTACAGGATTTGTTCTAGACTACCTGGGTTTCCCAAGATAGCATAGAGTTTTCTGGCCTCCTTCTACGAGGTCTTTAGGATGTTTGGTCTCCTGGCCTAACAGAATACTAGGACTATGCTAAGTTATCAGACTTAAGGAATTACAAGTATGCATGCTAAGAATACTGAAGATACATAAATGAAAAGGCAGAAAATCATCTTGGCATCAAAATAACATTTTTTTAAGGACATGTGCTTTCACAGAAGAGTTCAATGAAATATTAAGTTTTTAACAAATTGCTGTGTTTCAAAGCAATATGTCATATCTTGGAAGCAGAGGGGAGAACCAGACATTAAAATACAGAAGGCAGCAAAATGAGGACACCAAAGGTATTTCAACAAGTGTGCTTATTTGCTTAGATAAATTTGCATAACTTCTGGTAAAACTAGACTAGATTGTTTTAATTTGTTTTCAATTACCAAAGTTATCTGCCCTAACATTCACATTTTACATTTACAGTTTACCTTTTTTTACACTCTTCTTCTGTTAACACAACCTTTTCTTTTACCTGAAGCTGAATACTATTTCAAATTTCAGGTTGTTGTTTTTGGGGTTATTTTGCACTAAGTAGTGCAGTTTCTCTCTCTTTATTTTAGTTGCTGACAGATGGTTCCATTTAAGTGATACCCTCTGGCTGGCTTTCTAAAAGAGCTCTAAAATTGTTACAAACAAAAATTCTGGTGTAAATTTCCTGGCTCCTTCTTGTGGCTAATAATGATGACACTTTCTTATACTATACAGAACACAAACTGTTTTATTTATTTAATACTTTATTTATTTAAAATTATTTATTATTATTTATTAAATTACTTATTATTATTTATTATTAAAATTTATTTAATACTTTAAAAAAAATTATTTAATACTTTTTTTTTCTTTAAATGATGCACATATCTGAAGCCAGACATCAGTGTTTTTTCCTTTCTTGGAAACTTTCAGCATTTCATATTAAGCAATAGGGAGGTTGTTCTTCATACTTAACATTTTTCTAGCTTCAGATTTTTTTTTCTTTAAGTTCTTGGCTCATTTTGAGTCCTTACTCAGGAGCTTGCTTGAAAATTAATCCTGGTTAAACTGCCTAAGGTAGTAATGCTGCTCTGAGAGTACTTTCTTAGTCAGTGCCATATCACTGAAGAAGAGAAAAAAAAGTAACATGGTAAAATAAAATTTTGAGTCTGTATTTGGTATTGTTCTCTTCAATTTTCCTGAATGTTATAGAAAACAATTTAATAATGATGATTTTTTTTTAAAGAACAGTATTCAGTTCTACTTATCTTTCTTACCTCAGCTAGAGGTGTGTCACCATGAGTTGCTGAGGCAAAACTGCTGCACGAGTACTTTATTATTCCATCATTGTCTCAGATCATCAGTACTTTACTAATTGTGAGTCACTCTAAGTTATCCTGTAGCAGACATTGTATGTCTTTGAGTTTTCCAAGAGGCTTGTGACATTAGTGGTTATAGCTGCTAACCTAGGAGCAGTCTTTGCTCAGGGATCACTCTGTCTATTGGCATTTTATTGGAAGGCTGCTGTTAATGCTTAAACAAAGCTTGAGACAATGCAATGTGTTAAAACTTTCCACCTTAGTGTGGCTGCTGTCATCTGGAAAACTGTGCTTAAGCAGGGCTGTGCTTGGAAGCTGCTGTGTGGCTACTGTGAGGCTCTGGTTCATCAGTGATGCAGGGTCTAGGAGTCAACCAGACAGAGGAATGGACATGAGGTATATCAAAAGAGGGAGTATGTGGGCACTTTGACAGTATTGGAAAGAGGAGAATGAATGACAAGACAAGAAAGTTCCCATGGAAAAATCAGAAAGAATGTAGAAACTGAGGACCAGTAAGTACCCTAAGCACTAGCAATATTCATTCTATTTCTTTAGACAGATAGAGATATAATTGTTTTACAGAGTGCAAAACAACTTTGAAGAAAAGATTCAGGATAAAATTACATCCCATTTTTTAATCTGAGAGTTTATTGATACATCAAAAATTTTCCCCTTGCTCTGTCTTTTCTGATCATGACTCCTTTTCTTATTTTGGGGGAATATGACCCTGCACTGAAAGAGTTTACTGAAGTGATCAAAAAGGAACCTGATGATGGCCAATTTCTTCCTATCCTGACAGTTTGGATCAGCTCAATAAAAGGACTGATGAGTGCTGGAGGACCTTCAACAAAAGGCTCAAGAACATGCAAATAGAAAGATTATATAAGAAGGAAGGAGAATAAGAAGCAGCAGATGTTAAACTCTCAGACTGAGACATAAAATAGAATTTAATCTGGGGAAAATTAAAGAATTTTTTTATAGTTCAGTGTTGCAATCCATTGACAGATACATTTATAACAGATTTTTATTAGAATCCATGCTCTAGACCACAAAAAAAAAAGAGACAGATTACATTACACTTTCCTTTACCTTTGATAAATCTTAACCACCAAACATCTTGCAGCGTTGACTTTGTATTCATTATGGAACTAACTTAAACCACCAGTTGTAGTGATGTTTATCAATTCACTCTTTGCCTGTCCCTCAATAGCAAACATATTTCCAGAATATGAAATTTTTTTGATGCATAAGTGAGGTGGAATTCATAAATGAGAGTACACCTACTCTGCTCTTACAACTGAATTATCATGTTATTCCAAACAGAGGGTTCATCTGGGCTATGCTGCAGAACAGCCCTTTAAGTGCTCAGGTCAGAAGGAAGAATCTATTTGTTATTTCTCATAGAATAAAGCTGACACTGAAGACCCATGTAACATATCACAGTGTAGGGTTGATTCTTTCAGTGACTGTTCAAGAAATCTTACTGATGGTTCTTCATACTGTGTTTTTTTGCTAATATTGTAATATTTGCATAATGTGTGTGGAGGTATTATTGGAAGCATCTTGAAGAAAACATGTTGCAGGAGGAGAGGAAGGGGAGTTGAATCTGGAGCAAAATTTTGTTATTCCATGCTAAACCTGGAAGCTGGCTTGTTTTCCATAGCAGTTGGGAGATACTGTGACTACTTCGGCTTGCTTCTCTTGGACTTTCTTTGTACAGTGTGTTTTTCAACCTGTACTGGTTTGAAATGATCAGAATGGCCCTACCTTAGTGGTCCAGAGTAATTGTCAGGGTAGTGAAGTCAAAAACACATTTTGGACTTCTTTCTATCATAGTTTCAGAAAACATTAAAGGGAGTTTGTGGTGCTGCTGTGCAGTACTTGTAAAAGGTCTGATATCTCATCTGTAATAAGAGGAATAATACTTATGATTTTTTGAGGTGATACCTAAATATTGTGTCTCATTGATCTATAAAAAAATTTTGGGCTGGTGGGAACATGGAAAATAAAGGGTTATTTACAAGCTGACTGCTAACATTGGGGATTGGAAGGTTTAATATAAATGCTAATTATTTTCATCTGTAAACAAAAGAGAATTAGTATACTACATGCAGTCAAAATAGATGAAACAGTGGGATGCACGTAATTTAGTATCTTTTTTTATGTCAAAATATGTGAGTTTTCTTTGATTCTGGCATTTCTCGCTGAGAAAGAGATAATATCACATTTTGGAATCATCATTTAATAACAGTCCTTCTCTTACTTTGCACATAAATGAAAAGAAAATACAAAACATATCTTGCTTGTAAAGTGTTAATTTTAAATTGTCTCCTAATTGAGTTTCTCATATTGTAATCTCAGTTTTCATTTATACCTGTGGTGATTCTAACAAAATCATTCATGTTTGAATGAAAATTTAACTTATAAGAGAGGATAATAATTGCTAGATTAATATGAAGCTAAGTAAGGGACAGTTTATCTTGTATAATGTTAAATATCATTAATTTTTTTTTTCCCCCAAAAGATGGTTGGGGATTGGAATAGGCTCCACAGGGAGGTGGTCATAGCACAAAGCCTGACAGAGTTAAAGAAACATTTGGCAAAACTCTCAGGAACATGGTGTGATTGTTGGGGTGTCCTGCGCAGACCAGGAAGGAGTTGGATGCCAAATGCCATCAAGTGCAGGGACATGCACCAAAGCTTGCCAAAATTGATCCCTGCGGAAGGCCGAAACAGAAAAGAAGGACTTACAAACACACTGGAATGGAGATACCATCAAAGGAAATGCAATTGAATGGAAAAAACAATAGAAAATTGGGAAATTTAGTGACTAGAAGAAAATGGACCGGGATTACATTAGGTTCAGTGCAAAGGACAAAAATCGGCCAAAACTAACCTCACAGATCTTGCAAAAGCAGGGGAAAAAATCAAGGAGGAAGACACAACTTGAAGGGGAAGAAATCAGGGACATGGCATGAATAATTAAGAAAAAAAAGAAAAAAGTTTTCTCCAAAGTCAAACCCATCAAAAGGCATGCCATATGCCATCAAGTGCAGGGACATGCACAAAAGCTTGTCAAAATTGATCCCCGCTGAATACCAAAACAGAAAAAAAAGGACTTACCAACACTCTGGAATGGAGATACCATCAAAGGAAATGCAATTGAAGGGGAAAAAAAAAGAAAATTGGGAAATTTAGTGACTAGAAGAAAATGGACCGAGATTAGATCAGGTGCAGTTCAAAGGGCCAAAACAGGCCAAAACTAAACTCAAGTTGTTGCAAAAGCAGGGGAAAAAAATCAAGGAGGAAGACACAACTTGGAGGGGAAGATATGAGGGACATGGCATGGATACCAAAAGAAAAAAAAAGAAAAAAATCTTCCCCAAAGTCAAAGCCATCAAAAGGTACAGCATGCCATCAAGTGCAGGGATATGCACCAAAGCCTGTCCAATTGATCCCCATTGAAGCTGCAAGATTTCATTTTCCTTTCAGGAAGGGAAATGGGATGGTGCGAAAAAGGAAAGAAAGGCTTGCAGACACTGTGGAAAGGAGATAGGATCAAATGAAATGCAATTGAAAAAAACCAAAAAAAAACAGGAAATTGGGAGATTTAGTGCCTTCAGAAAATGGTTTATGAGGAAATGAGCTGCAGTGGCAAAGGACAAAAACAGGCCAAAACTGACTTCACAGATGTTGAAAAAGCAGGGGAAAAAATCAAGGAGGAGGACAGAACTTGGAGGGGAAGATATGAGGGACATGGCATGGATACTTAAAAAAAAAATTTATATCATAAAAATTTTATATCAATAAATTTCATTAATTTTTTTTTTTTTTTTATCCAGAGGGTGGTTGGGCACTGGAACAGGCTCCCCTGGGAAGTCGTCATAGCACCAAGCCTGAGAGATTTCAAGAAACATTTGGCAACAATCTCAGGCACATGGTGTGATTTCTGGAGTGTCCTGCGCAGGCCAGGAAGGAGTTGGACTCTGGACTTGATGGATCCCTTCCAACTCAGAATAGTCTATGACTATGACTTGAAATTTCAAGTTAATACAGTTTGTCAGATAAAAAGTGATATTATGAGTTTTATTTCATCGGCGGTGTAATATGACTACAAAATAAGTTCTGCCACTGCTTAAAGCAGCAAACATTTCTTACCTCTTTAATTCATTCATTATAAACTTGTATTTTTAGAACAAACCTTAAAGATTAGATTTTTAGAAACAATTTGTGGACTTTGAACATATTCTGAAGATTTCCTTTCCACTTCTGTGCTCAGTAAAATTTTTCCATTAACTTTGACTAGCCAGATGCTGAAACAGAATAAGCTTATGCATAAAAAGTTTTTGTTAATGAAATCACACTTCATATGAAATCACACTTCATATGAAAATATCTTGTCTTTTTATTATTTTTTCTTACAGTAGGGGAAAAAAGGTATGAGAGAGATATCTTTATATAACAAGATTTAAAGAATAAATTATAAAGGTAGAGACATTTACAGGTGTGACATGCATAAATTCAAAGTCCAGAGTAATGGAAGCTTTATGTTAAAGAGGAGGCTTTGGTCAGCAACTTAATAGTCAATCCTTTTGAAGGAAAGAATTCATTCTGTAAAACCCAATAGCAAAATTTTAAATAAATTATATTTCCTTAGTTTCCACTATGTCTAGTGCTGTGGTGATCTTTGCCACCAAAGAACAATTCGAAAAGCAATTTCATAATATTTTTAAATTAAAATTTCAGGTTACTATTTGATCATAGTTAGAGTTGAAAAAAACTAAGGACATGGAGTTTAAGTCTTCATTCACTTTGCTTTTCACTTACAGGTTTGATGCTTACCCTGAGCATAGATTAATAATTAACTCCAAGGCAGGATTTGTTCCCATAAGAAATAGTAAGGGTCATAAAAATATACCAATTCTTGCTTAGCTCCAACTAATCCAGCACTTTAGAAACACTCATCATAGAATCTATTCTTTTGAATGCTGTGAGTCAGGAAATGTATCACTATTATACATATAACCAATAAACCTTAGCTTTCCCTTAGGGCCTGTTCCAATACTTTATTCATGTAGAGTTTTAAGTAACTTGCTCAGCACTCGTTTCAGTGTTATAAGGGATAGATTATACTTTAGCTTACTGTTACGCATGGGATTTTTATTTTTGCTGAATAACAAATCTAACAGAAATATTACTTCTGTAATGGACACTGATAATGTATTGTTGAACTCAAACCAAGGTAGTATGAAAACACACAAATGCTGTCAAGAAATGAGGAATAAGCTGAACAAAAACCAAAAGTCCCCATGCATTTATTTTAATAGAAATATACATATATATGTGTGTGTGAGTGAAAGCTTGCCCACACAGGTATGTAAAGTGTGATAGCTGTTTGCTATCCAGAAATAACTAATACAGTGTAGCAGTTCAGCACTACTAGAAATAAAATGTAACCATTTCCATATATTTCCAAAATATATTCCCATGGAATATTCCATAGGAAAGTGGAATGCCAGATGTATCATTCAAGGACTATGAACTAAAATGCAGCATCAAAAAATGTAATTTCTGTAAAAACTACAATGATTAGTGCTGTACAGCAATGACACACCTGCAAGGTTTTCATTGACCCTTCTTTCTGCATGTGAGCAGAAATATTTGGAATTCAAACTCCCAAGTATTTACATGGAAAAATCATTCTGAACTTTCCAGCACAGTGCTCCTGTTTGCCTGTGCTCATATTCTTCAGAAATTTACCACCTAGTGTCTTCTAGAAACATACCTAGCACTGGTATTTCTTTTTGTTACTAGCTATGTCTCAGTATCTATATCAAATTGTCACCTTGGCCTTTTGTCCATTCTTGCTCTTCCCTGCAAGAAGTTCTCTTTATCCTTCATTGGACAGAGATGTTCCTTCTCTCTCCTCATCTTTCTCTTTGGCCTGTATTTTCCTCTCTCCTTCCAGCTTTGGTAGGACAGTAGTACATAGAATAAAGCATAATGACTCTCAAAATCTTGTCCCCTCATAGGGGAAGCCAGCAGGCAGTGTCGGTATGTTGGCCTTTTCAAAACTTTTCAGTTCCTTCTTGTGAATGTGTTTGCTAGGGAATATGTGGTGGACCTTTCTGTCTGCCTTTCTCATTTCAACAATCACTAAGTGTTTCCTGTACATAAGCTGCCTAAGAAAAGTAAAAGTTTGAGGTCCTATTTAAGGGAATTTGTACAGATGTCTTGGTCCCTTTCTGCTTTCTTTCTTCCTTTACAAGTATCAGAACTTAGTTCTTCATCTCTTCAGTTGGTGGTCTGTTATTTGGTAATTTTGGCTCAGATTGGCTAGACTGCCTTTATAAAAAATTAGAAAATGTTTCCCCGAGATGCCTTTATACTAGTTATCATATGCACCAAAAGTTTGACAGCACAGTACGGACTGCTTCACACTGCCAGAGAGATATACCAAGGAGTAGAGCAACCCTCCTAATGAGGAAAGGCTAAGAAAATTTGGCTTGCTCAGCCTGGCAAAGTGACAGCTTCAGGGTGACCTAATTGTGACCTTCCAGTACCTGAGGGGACCCTACAAGGAAGATGGAGACTATTTACAAAACTATGTAGTGAATGCCTTCAAACTGAAAGAGCACAGGTTTAGATTAGTTATTGGGAAGAAGTTCTCTGCTGTGAGGTTTGTGGAATAGGTTTCCTGAAGAAGTTGTGGATGCCCCATCCCTGGAAGCATGTAAAGAGAGAGCCTCAGCACGTACACACACACACACACCTTCTAACCAATGCATTGAGTGCCAAGAAAATTACTAACCAATTAGAATTAAACGTGATAACTTGGAAAACTGGATAAAAATAGGCTGTAACATTAAAGTGGGGCTTTTACCACTGAAACTTTAAAGTGTTATGCCCATCATTATTTGCCACTATTGACATAAATCTGTATCTCTGAAACACCTGAAAGAGGAATAATTTTCTGTATGGTAATCTGTAATCTTTCTGACTGTCACAGTAATTACACAAAAGAAGCTACTTTCCCCCTCATCTCCCCCTTATTTAATGAATATAACATATCTAAAAAATGCACAAACATACTTGGGAAAATTATATTAGTTTTAACTTTTATGAACTTTAAATTCATATTCTGAACAACAAATTCTTAACCAAATAACTATAATTTCAAATCTTTTTTTTTTTTAAGTTTCTTCCAATTTTCCAGAGCTTGCAAAAGAAGAAGCAACATTGGATGGTCAGGGAAAACTCTACTGAAATGTTTCTTGAAGGAGGAAAAGAGCACCCAATGTCATAGAATTGTAGAATGGACTGAGCTGGAAGAAACCTTAAAGATCATCTAGTTCCAAGCCCTGTGCCATGAGCAGGGATACCTTCCACTAGACCATGTTGTTCATAGCTCCATGAACCCAGCCTTACACACTTCCCAGGGTAGGGCATTCCCAATTTCTGTCCTTGGAACTAGGTTAATAATTTTAATTTTTTACTAAAAAAAAAAAATCCAAAGTAGAAGCAATGGAGGAGTTGAACAGCAAACTGAACTGAGAGGTTTCAACAAAATTGTATCACTTGATCCAATTGCCTCACCTCAGAGGGGCCAAACAGACTTGGCTACAGTGCAATCTCAAGATGATGGAAGGAGGGAGCTGCTTAGTGTGCCTAGTGAGATTGCAGACAAGGAGAATCAAAGATCAAAGTACAATTTTGAGAGTGTCAAGAGCCATGGCATTCTGGAAAGAAATACACTAATAACACAAGAAAGCATTACAGATGTATTATTCCAGGTGCCCTCTCATCAAATTAACTGCCTAGCAGGCATACAGTGCTTGTATAGAGCACCAAGTGAGAGGTTTTTTTTTTTTAAACTACCATGAAGTGAAAATCTAAGGTATACAAATCCAAGTGCAGCAAGCATTCACATTTTCAAACACAAAGAATAGTCATGTAGCTGTTTTCTTAAGCAGTGCTCTTGATTGATGGGCTACCTGGAATAACAGTCTATTCTCTGTCTCTGGAAATAGAAATGTTTATTTTGCAGTTACTATGATTTCTAGCCTTCACAGCTGAAGTCTACAAGTGATGTTTGCCCAAAATAAATTGTTTCTATTCTTTTCCTGAAATCTCTCATCTCATGGTCCTGTGAAGTTTTATTATTCCCTCCTGTATTAAGAAAACATAATGGCAAAATATTGATTTTTATATATGTATATATACCCAGCTAAACACAGAGACAAATACAAATAATTTTTGCTCATCCAAAACCTTTTTCTGCTTCACTTTAACATAGTCCACTACTCATCAAAATATAAAATGTAATGAGCATTTCTATTGAGTCAATGTGAAATTTTACTGAGAGATCTAAACACCCAGTCAGTAGTGACTTGAACCCTTCTAACCCACCACAAGTACAGATAACTGCATAGAAGCCAAAACTTTCATAGTACTGGTCTTCAGCTATACTGTCCCTGCCAAAATTTACACATATGACCTGGAATGAATAAACAGATAGAAATTTCCATTTTAGAAGAGTAATTATTTTTAGTAATTGATCCCATGGAAATCTTTGGCTGACATACAAAATTATTTGCAAACCATTTACAGACACTACTTCATTTTTATTTGGAAAAAAATAGAAATATGGTGATAATGGATTATTTCAAGATGTAGAATGGGCAGTAGGGAAGGAACACTTAGCTTAACTGCATTTAAAAAACGCTTTAAAGTTATATGACATGTAAAACCCAACAATTTTATTATATTATCAGATCTATGATAGAGGGTATAGCAAAATAATACTTGTCAGAGACTTCTAACAGCCTACACTTTCTTCAAAACATTTTTTATTGTATCAGTTTTGTACAATTAACATTCCTATGGTTGTGAGGGCACCTAGTGGCAAACTAAGCATGTTTATATATAAAGTAGCTGATCCTCAATTATCAGAAACCAGATTTATTTTCAGAGAACTATTCTCTTGCTTGAATAAAAAATGCTTTTTGTGTATGATTAAATTCAACATGAAGTCACATTAAGAAATAACAGCTGGACATAACACACTGGCAAGTTCCCTGACTCCCCCTCCCTTCCCTACTTCTGTCTGATATGTGTCTATAGGAGCTGAAAAATAGACTCTGAAAATAAAATCCCTTTATATCCTGTATTCCCTGTCAGAATTCATTACTCTCTGAGCAGCTTTTCTTAGACATTTCACATGAGAAGGGTTTAATGTTTAATGCTAAACTTACTTATTTGAAGATATTTCATGCTACACTGGATTTTGATTTAGCAGAGGGGTATGACAGAGCAGTGAAATCACAATACAAGCAGAACATAGTAATTCAACATATAGCAGGAACACAACGCAAATATGATTCCTATTACTGGTCCTTATATGTTTGTTATGATGGCACTGGGTATCCCCAGTCACCAGGAGGGAATATTTATATTGAATCCAGCCCAAGCCTGTTTCTATCCAAGTTCATTTTGTTGCCTGAATTTTTGCACTCTACTGAGCAACTTGCACCCTTCCTCCATGCTAGTCAGGCTAGCTCAGGAAAACACTCACATTCCTCATTAGCTTGAGAAATAAATAAAATAATCAATTACAAAACCAGCTGATCCTCTCATCACGTACAGCCAGCTGATCTCAACCAAAGTCCACACTCCAGTCCTCCTTGTGCTGACCTAAAATCAGCTTTCTTTGAAATAGCTGTTGTCACTCCTTTCTTCCCTGAGCTACATGAACCAATTGCCTGCACCCACCTTGTCTGAGCAGTTTTCCACAGCAGCATGAGTGTTGTTTAGTCACAACACCATCTCTTTATCTCTTTTTCCTTGCCTCCATCTGGAGGGGACTATGCAGGGGCAGATTTCCCAATTACATCAAAGCTGTGCTCAGACACCACAAGGAGATCAGGAGATCACCTGAAAAAACTGTTTTCTCTCTTTCATTCCAAGACATGCAACATAATACACGCAATAGGTACAAAGGTAAGGAGATATTTTTCATTTACATTAATTTCCTAAAAAAGATATTTAAAAATATTTCATCATTTCAAAAACCAAGAATTTTATATGAACAGTGAACGTCTCTCTGGAGGTTTTATGATTTGTTTAATCTATTGAAATTTCACATGCAGCTTTCCAATAAGCTTCCTCAGTTGTCTTCCTTAAGGCTTTCTCCCTGATCAGTTGGGTAGATTCATCTGTGAAATTGTTTTTCCTTTTACTCATTTTTGTCCAAGGCCCATATGAAGAAAAACAGGCAAGCATTCTGGCTAAGCCTTCATTCTACAGAGCAAAGTCCCAGTGTTCCCAAGGTGCACCATACAAGGATGCTTTACTTGCTCCTCACAGAATCCTTGGCACTAAGTTTTGTCCTACACTTTATTTGATGGCACATTCTGGATGCCAAAGACACTGGCATTTTGATTATGATCTAGCCGTGTAATTACAGCACTAATTCACAAATGCCAGCTTTAATTTGGTTTGTTTGGGGTTTTTTGGTTTTGTTTTTTTTTTTTGTTGTTGTTGTTTAGTTTTTGGGGTTTTTTTTGCCTAGATATATCCAGCAGCAAGCAATATCTCCACATGATCTCCAGTGGCCTGTGCAGATCCTGAACAAAGTCTTCAAGGCTGGTAACAGGCAGCACAGCTCCTCTCTAGAGACTTGGAGAGGCAAAAAAAGAAAGTAGATTTTTCTATGGGACTACAAAACAGTTTTATCACACTTAGGAACAGAAAAAGCAAGGTAAATTTACAGTCTAAATCCAAACACATATCTGTGTTTTGATCCTGTACTGGTGCCTCATGGGGCCCACCTCCAGAAGCCAGATCCTTCCCCAGGAGTCAGTAACCACCTCCCAGCAGGCACAGAGTTCTGACTGTGCAACCTGCTCCTCACAAGAGAGAAAGAGCGCTGATCCTGCTCTCCTCAAGGACCTCATGTAGCTCAGTCACCAACATTTTGACTAACAACTCTTATCAGCTGGATCTCATTATCAGCTACAGAGAAAGTTCACTGAACTCATTATAGATAGCAGATAGGAATCACTTGTTCATCTTTTTGTCAGGATACAGAAATGCTGTGCAACTCCATTGCTGTATTATAAGTTTTTCTCTGTAAAACTGCAGATTTTGACATGTCTCACTTAAGCTAACAAAATTTTTTTATGTACAGAAATGGATTCTTTTGTTCAAATTATTCTATCCAAACTACCTCTCACCATTACACTGAATCATTATAAAGTAGGAATAAAATAGCACAGAGTGAACTGCCCTCTGAATCTCTGGCACATGGTCTTGCAATTTTATCTAGGATTTTTCTAGAAGAACTAACGGCATTTAAGACCTCTTAAAAACACAGTGTCAGTCTTTTCCAGCCCACATTAGGAGACCATAAGTGAGTAAACCTATTAACATAAACACAGGAAGAGGTTAGTCAATTAGCCAACCTGATTTTCAGTGTTTATACAGCTGTCAGGCAGTAATTTCCATGTATGGATGAAATAAGTAAGATATGCTCAGCCAGAGAGGGATGGCCATAAATGTACAAAATACAAATATTTGTGTGAAGATTTTGCTATAGTTTAGATATATAAAGACACTGCATTGCCTCACCCATGACAATTAAACTGTTTTTTATTGCATCATTATTATAGTGCTGAAAAGATAGCATTACTCTCAAAGTGATCTGAAAAATACTTGCTGTACAGTTAAAACATTAGAATTAACTTTTTTTTAGATTACTTGAATCAGAGAGATATCCTTTCACAATGGCAACAGAAAAGGGAAGTATTATTTTTACCAATTATGATGTGCAAGTGTGAATAATTACAGGAAATGAAAACTATAAAACAGATGAAGAAACTTAGAAAATTCACTGACATATCACAGAAATTGCAAATGTATCTACATGGTCTCTATCCAGTATCACTAAGATGTGTTTTGTCATTGTCATCTTTTCATCTTTATTTGTCCATCTATAGATATCTTTTCTCTAAGTGATGTATCTCCTCTATACCCTCTTTATTGTCCTCACACAATCTTACCATTTCTCTACAGCCTTATCATTTCAATACTGAAAGCATACAAGATAAAGTTGATTTTCATCACCCAAAACTAGGATACCATGATTTTTGTAGACCACAGATAAAGAAGGCATTCTGGTAAGACCTATTCTCAGCACTGAGGAGATATTCTGGAGCATTCATTCACACATGAACCAGGTCATGTCCTAAAATGCGTTCAAACAGATGATGGAACTTCACTTTTCTCTCATGAATAGTCATCTGTATTTATCATTATTCCAGAAAGTCCAGCTAAATTCACCTATATCAGAACATAATAAGTTCTCTCCAGGTTAGGGAACTTGTTCACCCAGCACAGTATTATGTGTCAGACAATGGCAACAGGAGATTTCAGGGAAGGATACAAGCCTGAAAACTTTCTTATGTCTGCTTCCCATCTACTTTCCCAGGACCTGCAACTACTATATTTATGATACTAGTGAGTGTGCCCTCACCTAATCTCTTATTTTCCATTAGAATAACTCTTTTCTGTAAATCCGCTTTGTTTTTTTAACTGATGATACCCTCTGCTTCTATGGCCTTCAGTAGCAGCAACTTTCAGAAGATCACTGCCTCATCTATAAAGAATTGCTTTTTTCTACCTGTCCAAATCAACCTTTTCTAGTTTAAATGCCCTTAAATTCTTTTACTGTAGTCTTAGAGAATAACATCTCCAAATTCAACTTCTTTCTCAGCCTTCTCTGAACTTTCTTTCTAAACTGAGGTCCCTGTCTTTCCTCATTGCCTTTTTCTATTACCTTGTTCTTGTCCATATCTTACAGAACTTTAATTTTGTCTTAATCTTCATGTATTCCTTGATGATATTCAATATCTTGCTGACCATTTTGACTGCTGCTGCATTTTAAGACAATGATTTCTGATAATTGTCCAAAATGACCTTAAGGTATTTCTCTTTAATTGTAAGCATCAATTCAAAATTTGATACTGTGTCAACCTGGATGCGTTCCTTATATTGCTTACCTTAAAGCAGTTCAAAGTGGAACTCAGCTACCACCTTTTCTCAAACCTCACAGTTTTGTAACATCTTACTTGAAGCCTTTGCCACTGACACAGCATTTGGCTGTCCTGCAAATTATCTACTGCACTTTGTACAATAAATCTAGGAGCCTTCATTCTGCTGGGGGACTTTTAACTGCTTATGAGCTAAAAAATTATTAGGTTTTGGAATTTCTTATTAATTTAATTTCTCCTTTGAAACTATGCTTAGGATTACCATGTTCTTACCCAGCTCTACACTGATTAGGTTGGCTACTAACACATGGGACATATGTGATCACATCAAGACAACAGGAACAGGCTGACCTGAGTAGTTCTGGACCTCCACTAACACATGCACCCAGTGCAAATCGCCCATTTTGTGGATCTTTGTTCTCACCTGGACGGAGGAAGGTTTCATCCCTTTAGAAAGGTCTTTCTAAGCCTGTCCACACCTTTTTTGCATAGCCTTGAGAGGCAGGCACACAGCAAGCCTTCATATGTTTGCTTCTAGCAAATTTGCCAGCTGTTCTTTCAAAGCATAAGACTGCTACCAAAGAATCATCCTGTGCTGCCAGGAGGTATATACTCCCTGAGTTCTCCCGTACTTCAAGAAGTTCTTCCTTCTGTCCCTGCTGAGCAAAGCTGCTGTGCAGACTGCTTGGCTAGCTATGGTTTCATCATCACTCAGCTACTGCTTTTTATCATTTTCTGAACAAGCTTAACATTTCCCCTCAGAGGGTTCATTAACTCAGAGACAGGGGAACCTAGTTCCAGCTATCACTCCTTACCTGAACATCTGCCAAAAATTGATCTCAGCTTTGCCATTTAAACTAATCATCATTAAACAGTTAAGATAATTAACAGAGATATAAGCAATCTACAGTCTGAAACTGAGCTGACATTTCAGTTTCAATACCTTCCTTTCTGGGCTGAGTTAAGCAGTGCCCACAATCAGCCTAGCCCACTTTGAAATGTCTTTCAGACTAACATGATTCACTCATGTGTCTATGTGATCTTAAAATAAATGTTGAAAGTTTCCTCAGGAGTTATGTCAACCAGGGGCCAGCCATCATTTCTAGTTTCCCTTCTCCCACCAACATAGACCTTTTCTAATCAGTAAATACCTGAAATCCATCAGGTATGGGTTCAATCCAACCTACAAGTCTGTATGCTTGTGTGACACATTGTCTTCTGACAGCATCTTTTCCTTCTGGCACCGTATGTGTATGGAAAAGACCAGGATGAAAGATGCAGAAAGAGAATTTGCAAAGAGAGAGGAGTATTATTTCAGGGAAGAAGTAGTGAATATGCACTAAGACCCTTTTGATTTGAGCACATTGTGAGAGAATAGGTGGGGTCACAGAAAACTGCTCTCTACAGTGCAACGGGGGAGTAGAAAATGAAAACTCCTAACAAAAGATGCTATCTCAAGGAAGTTTCTGTAAGTGCAGACCAGTGGAAGATTACAAAACTGACAAAGACATGTTTTACTAGAAGAGGATTAGAAATATCAGGTTGGTCAAAGCACATACCCACATCCAGAGGTGAAAATTCTGCAGTCAGTCATTAAAAATATGTGCATGTGTTAGAGGAAGAACATGCTTCCAATTTCTTGCTTATAATCTGTTTCTGTCAAAAACTTAAATGCCCAGATGGATAGTAAAGGGAAGTAATCTGCTACAAGGAAGTAAAGGCAAGATACTGAGTTCCTTCTTTGCTGACATTGAACTCCATCCCCACATGCTTTCCTAACTGCAGTACTGAGAACTACTAAAAATGATACAGTTAAACTTCCACATGTGCATGTAGATTTATGCCATTGTTTGAAACATTTAAAGTCTATTGAAAGTATGAAAGTCTAATTGAAAATATAAAATATATAATTTAAAAAATATAAGTCTAATTGAAATTATATCATTCATTGATGTTAAAAGAGAAACACATACCCTTAATTTGAAAGTTCCTTAGAGAAAAAAAGTGTAATCTTAAGAATATATTTCTCACTAATTTAGGTGAAGAGAGAAGCATGAAATGAGGAAAAATAGGTGGTTATTTTTTCCAGTAAACATTACAATTATGAGGAAAAAAATAAACCCACCAGGTTTAAGTTATTCTTTTTTTAACAGTAAAAACCAGATTACTTCATTTTGTTTTCAACTGATTTTGAAATTGATTGATAATCAAAGTCATATGGTTTATTTTGTTCAAATATATAATTTCATCATGAAGCAAAACTTATTAACAAAGCCTTGGATCCTGCAAAGATTTATGTACATGCTTACAGTTACAGTATTTGGCTATTCTCATTGAGTTTGATAAATCTTTCCAATATCCAGGATTTTCTGTATCTACTCACAACATGTACTTCCATATGTGAATGTAAACTTCCTCTTCTTGCATTTTTAAATTTTCTGCCTCTCTCCAATGTTAATCTTTCTAATTCTGAAACTGGATAAGCCTGTGCATCAATTTTTTCCTGCACTCTAAAAAATTTCCAGAAGAACAAATGTAAATCAGACTAGTAATAGAGAAACAAAAGATCATTTTTCTAACATTGACAATGGTCTAAGAATACTGCTACCAAAACCTGTAGGATTAAACAATGCTTTTGCGAGTAAATTCAGCAGCCTAATCATTGTGTCCAGACCTAAAGCTCCAGCCTCCTTAGTTATTTATAAAACAACTACAAAACCAAACACAAAGATTTTTGTCCTGACTTTTGCAGTAAGAGATGGATCCATGGTAGTTAAATATATTTATTATATATACCTTATAAAATCAGTAGATTTTAGTTCAAATTACTTCAAATCAATTAAGACCAGATTCCAAGAAGATTGGTTTTCAAGAAGTGTTTGAACAATGCTCTCAGGCACATGGTGTGATTCTTGGGGTGTCCTGTGCAGGGCCAGGAGCTGGACGCGATGATCTTGATGGGTCCTAAATTAGTGAGAAATATATTCTTAAGATACACTTTTCTTCCCTAAGGAACTTTCAACTCAGGACATTCTAGGTCTCTACATTTCTATTTTTTTTTTCTAATTCTTGGTCTGACATGCAAATTCCTTATTTTTTATGCATAGTACACAGAATATCTCATACGGAACAGATAAGACGGAAAAAATATTCTCTCTTTAAATGTACAAGATCAAAATTTAAAAGTTTTAACAGCAAGAACATGGATTCTTTTTAAAGATTTCCTTAATGAAGTTCCACTTAAAGACTTTTTACCACTTCTATATTGAGAAGCCTGCTTTTGTCAAGTTTCTAAGTGGCAAGTACAAAAATACAAGCTGCTGAAAATAAACTCAGAATTCATAATACAGTACCTCTTGTATTCTTTACTACTCAAGGTATCATCCTGTATCTTACCTTCTCATAATTAAAACATCTTCTACATAACAATAATACCACCCTAAAGAGCCACTCAAATAGTTGGATTTATCTTCTATCTAGATAAAGACATTTTATTTTTTTTATTTTCATACTAGATTTTACTTCATTCACGATGAGAGATTTCTGGCACACATTATCTTCTTTGAGAAAGAAGGGATACAATAACTCAGGCATTTCTGCAGTGAAAACTTTCTAAGAAAGGGTTTGTTCACTAGCCATTTATCTTATTAACATTCTTTGTGGGTTACTTATAGATGAAGAAAGTCAGGCAGAACCATGGATGTTACTGTAACTACCCTCAGCCACTGCAATGGATCTCATGGAAGTATCAGTTAAACTAATTTTTAATAATTGACGCAGCTACAGTGAGTTTTAGTCAAGTTCAGGCTACAACTTAAGGATAACTAGATGTTAATTTCAATCACTAGCCCCACATACACACTGTGGGATCTGAGAATAAACTACAGCTGAGTAAGAACAGCAAAATTCACTCCAACAAGATGAGCAGAGTCATAGCAGCAGTAGTCACAGTCATATGTGTAGTTCTCCAGAGCTTTGATTTATATATGTCTAATTATTTTCAGCAGATATTCAGGCTGAAATACAGCAAATTGAAATGAACTGACAGTTGTCCTGCTTTGTAAGTTGCCGTTTATATGCTTTGAACATGGTCTCTGATGCCAGTTAGAAAGCACTACTAACAACTAAACAGGAAGACATCCAGAACAGTCAGTGTTACTTGGTCAGTATCATAGTTTGGGCACCTTGGACATAATGAAGAGGCTTAACCTCTAGGAAGTTATGATTACCATTAGCATCTGCAGGGAAGAGACAAGAGCCATAGTTCTTCATTTGCTTTATGAAAAATTGAAATGGTGTAAACACTTCACAAATAAAATAAAAAAAAGAGAAGCAATAAATTTCTAATTGTATTGCAGTGACTTCGTGATATAAGAAATCATTCTGCTTCAGCCTGTTGGTTTATAACTGTCTATTTTATCTGGAGCATTGTATCTGCAAAGTAATTGTAAGAGAATAAAGAAGGAATAAAGGGCCAGAGGGGGTTTCTTTTTATTTACTTCAGCAGCATTTGACAATTCACTGGGCTGCTTTGTTATGTACTAGACCTTGCAGACCACATCAAGACAGCTTGCAAACATCTCATTTTTTATTTAGGCAATGTATACTCAATGACTTTAGTATCTGAAGTTTCATCTGAATTAAATTTTGTGTAATGCCAGCCTTGGTTTCTTTTCATTTGGAATCTGGCAGAAAAGAAGTCACAGAGGGGAAAACATGAAAACCCCACATTCTTGGTTTATGTCCTTTCTCCCAGCCACATTAGAAGCAGACTATGAATTAATTATGAGTCCATATGAAGCCAATAACTTGGTGACTGAGGATTTTTACGTGTTCTGATGTTTTATTACAATATTATACTTTGTGATTGCATTTTTGCTTATATTCAGACTTGCAAAGATCTATGTGCATGTGTTTCTCAGGGTTTTTTTAAACAGATGAGTTATCTGAACGCAGTTAATTTTAGTGCTAAATATGTTCATTTGGTACACATTCAAGCACTTCCTCTGAAAAAGCAAAATTAATAATACCAAAGGGGAATACTGAATATCTTATTTAGACCAAAAAATTGCTGTTCCCCTGGAGGTCCAAATGAGCTATGGGAATTAATATTTTTTTAATCTCTGGAAATGAATAGAGACCTGTGACATTAATTATGGATATGTCTTTATGGAAAGTATGGATCAAAAGAGTATAAACAAATAATTATACAGCAAATGTATTCAATACCATCTCAGAAACAAATGTTAATCATTCTGTAACCTCAGAAGACACAGTAAATAGTTAGAAAGTTATTGTTAAAAAAGAACACAAATAATTAAATAAATGATCACAGGGCTACAATGTTTGTTACAATACAGAGAAATACTGGATACCTGTGTCCAAAAACTCAGATGCAGGTTACGTGCTTAGTATACAAGCCTATTTACTCAGAAGGGCCTCAACAATCTTATAAGTAACTTTCTCATGACCCACCAAAACATCTTCTAAAAGAGGTAGCAACAACATTATAACAGCTAACAAAAAGAACATTGAGTTTACATGGGATATCATCATGTCTCTGAGAAATCCAACACTACTCAGATTCCCTGGCATGTCAGTTCCTCTGAGGTGGACTGACATTGTGACTCTGCACAGAGCCTCAGCTGATAGTGCTCAGCTATGTGGCCAAGGCTTAGATCTGACAAGAATACTCTTGTTAAGATGAAATAAAGCTAGTGAGCTAAAGTCACTTCAGATAACAAAATTAAAAAAGGAGTGTACTTATTGACATAGTGAGTGGCTCAAGGATTCAGGAGGAAAAACGCTCACATGAAAGCAAATAAAGCTCTTCAGCTTTGTTTCTGTTGTTATCGTGCATAGTAAAACACTTCAAACAAAAGTGACCTAGTGAGTTGGATTACAGATAAGATCCTACCACAAGCCATGTAGAACATCAAGAACTATAAGGCATTTGGGTTTGATGTAAGCTAAATGTAAAATCTGAGATCCTATCATTCTGAGGAGGTAAGACTACATGCTTTAGAAATCCTTTTTAAGCTTAATTTCAAAAATTTGACTTCTCTCTCAAGGAAAAGATAGCTTTGATTTTTAAAGAGAACCACTTTGATTTTAAAGAGAACCACTAATAATATTAGAATGCTACAATGCTGAAAGCAGCATCTTGCCTAGCCTGTCAAGGACTATGCAGCAGGGGACAAAGAACAGCTTTGTGAATAGATGCCATGAAAACACAGAATTGTGCCTGATGGCGGTATGAAAGAAAATTACACTGAAAAATACCTTAACTGTGTGAAATAAAGACGATTTTTTTTAATCCAAGTTTAAAATGTGTCTGTATATTACTTCTCAAAAGTCAAAACAACATGCCAGAAGATTCAGCTCACGATAACAGCCTTGACAATGTTTAGGTGGCCCCAAGTATCAGAATTGAAGGTGGCAAAATATTTCATATTTTGGCCAAAAAACCTTCTGTGACATATTTGATTTTGTCAAAAACCTTTGAAAGCGCAAATGAGCCACATACAAATTCAAACTCTTAAACCTTTGAATTCAAAAAGTGACTTAGAAGTGAGCTAGAAAGAGCTTCTTAAGAAGGAATTTTCAGAAGTACAGAGATGAGACAGCAAGGAAGTCAGCAATTTATGAGAAAAATATTAAGATAAAAGAGTAAAATCTTCAAGGGGATGTTGTCATCTTATTACAAAGCTCCATACCTTCTTGGTGATTTCTCATGGGCAGCTCCTTACAGCACTGACTCCTTATCTCTTACAACACAGCCAACAAAGTCTAACTCTCTTCTCAACCAGCTAACCCACTCTTTTGTAGCACTCTTCTTCTTATTGGATGCAGCTGTGGCCTATTAAGGGCAGGGCTGTTCCTAATCTTTGGTGATTAGGAACAGCATCATCCTCAGGGGTGAGATTGCCTTCTGCATTATTCTTTTACATTCTATCCTTCCACAGGGGAGAAAAAAATAAAAGCAGAGAAAAAGACAGCAATGTAACATTAGGCTGTACAAAAGGGCCTATACCACCACCACTGGAGAGGCAAGTGCTGGATTAACAAACTCTCTTCATTGGATGTGGTGAGTATATTAATACTCAGCCTCCTAGCCAATTAATCTTAGCTATCTAGCTCTCTATCTTGTTGAACCACCAATAAGCAATTGCTGCAGATCCTCTTTGTGACTTGTAAAAGATCCCAAATTGATTCAAAGTGGGTGGAAAGAGAACTCTCAGCAGTCACCTGTTATAACTTGCTTTCTCACAAGCTTACTCTGCATTATTTAAAATATATAAGACAAAAAAGTCATATTATCCACATCCTTTTTTTTCAGGTGTTGGAAACAAACTGAGAAGAAGTCACTTCACACACACTGTCACTAAATATCCTCCTGCAGCAGTCAAGATTTGAAAATTGATTGATTAGCTCTTATTGGTCCTTTCAGAGAGTGCTTAAAAATGTTCATGGATTATTTTCTAGATAAGATTCTACTTTCTGAAATTTAAACAGAATCATGTCTTTTGCTGAAGAACGGTCTAACTTCAGCACCAAGTTCCATGGGGTAGACAGAGATTAGATGTATTTGTTGTTTCCCACCAGCTCTAGATTTAGGCTCCAACTAAACTCGTAACTTTTTAATTTCCTTTCTGAAGTTCTTAAGTCCCAAGTCTCCCAACACATGGTATAAAGATACTCATCAGCCTTCATAATCTATCCAAGACCATGCACCCTACAGTTTAGAATTTTGAGTGTGTGAAATTACTGACATGTGCAGACTGGCTTGCTGGGCCTTGATGGGGAGCTGTATGAGGAGAGGCTGAGGTCACTTGGTCTTTTCAGCCTGGAGGAGGGGAGACTGAGAGGAGACCCCAGTTTACAACTTCCTCATGAGAGGACAAGGAAGGGCACACACTGATCTCTTCCCTGTGGTGCCCAGTGACAGGGCTCCCCAGAGACATTGCTGGTCACAGCACCAACCTGACAGAGTTCAAGAAGCATTTGGAAAATACCCTTGGACATGTGGTTGACTCTTGGGGATGGTCCTGTGCAGAGTCAGGAGTTGCATTCAAAGATCCTTGTGGATCCCTTCCAACTTGGCATATTCTGCCATTCTGTGATTCTTTTGGACAGAGAATTACTGATATATTTTTCTAATTTCAAGGATAAGCTATCAACACTAAGATAAATATGTATAGCACATATTAAATGCACATAGATAAAAATGTCTTGAGTAGTATTAAAAGTCTTCTTATTTCAAATTACAAAGCTATGAAGGTAAAATTAGGAAACAAACAAACAAAACCACAAAAAAACCAACCAAACAAAAAAAAAAAAAAACCAACTAAGTCAACCCTCTTTATTTCATAGAAATCTTAAATATTTATTGCAAATTGGTAAGATTTAATCACTTGGGGAATCAATAATTAATTAGTAGAAATTAATGTTTCAGATATCTTATAAATATCAAAGGCTTTTAATTATTACTTTACAAATCCAGATCAGCAGAAATCATGAAGGCTTTAAACATTGTGGGAGGTGGAAACAAGCTAAGAAGTTGAGAACTATAAAATTATCAAAAATGAATCAAGTACTCTTTGATCTTACATTGTAGCCTTGTTACAGTGAAGATTAATACTAAAAGCATGATCCAGTATGGATCTTTTGATGCTCACTGCAACTAACAACAAAGCTTTCCCAGCTTTAATGATCCAGAACCAGACCCATAGAAATGTCACAGTATCGATCATATACACTTCAAGTACAGCTCTTCAAAGCAAGGAAGCCAGCAGTTGCCACAGGAAAGCAAACTTGCTTTTGAATCTTACAAGAAAACATATTAATGATTTCCAAAGTACCATTTTATGTGAGCAAATTAATAAAACTCTGGATAACTAAGTTCAATTTTAAAAAACAAAAAAACCAACAATAAGCCTCACCATGTATTCTTAAAGAAAAGCCCACTGTTTCAACTTTAAAGTCAATGTTGGCCACTTCTAACTATGAAAAAAAGGCATAAAAAAAGCATTTAAATTAGACAATGTTACTGATTCCCTTGTTCTGCAATCTGTCTTGTAAGCACAGTATATATATGAAGATTTTTTTAAACTCTATGCAAAAATAGAAGTTTTCCTTTTAATTCAACTACTGGATAAATGCTGTGAAATTTTCTGTTGCCATTCTTGATTTTTTTTAATATTGATATTGTTCTTTATATTGATATTTTTATGTTTACATAATGAAAAACAAAAATCCCCAAACATTGGAGTAGAAAATCTTGTCCAAAGTTTAATTGTTTTGTTAAAAATTGAAACAAAATGATCTTTAGGGTCCCCAACCCAAACCATTCCATATTTCCATGAAAAATAAGCATGTATAGCCCCATTACTCTCTCACTGGCAGAAGGCAGAGAAAAAATTGCAAATAATCAGTTCATTGTTGAGTATGTGATTTCTTGTATAATATAAATATGAAAAACATCCCGTGAAACTGTAATGGCAGGAATGGATGACAGATTGATTTGCACCAGAACCAGATGACAAACAGATCCTGAAGAACCAAAGGCATTATCATCAACTATCCCTCAGAAGATATTAAAATCCTATGCTCCATACTAAGTCAAACAAAACACAAATATATAATTTTCCTGGTGTTTTGTGACACTTGCATTTTTTTCAGACATCCAACAGCATAAGCTATGAGACTTCTCAAAAGACAGGCATTCCTCAGATAAATCATACATGGTACTAAGTTCAGCTCTAAGTTCACCTTTGATCTGTGCATACTTAGCAAACCTGAAACATCAGATATACCCAGCATGCAATAAAGAAACCCTCAGAATCTGAGTAGTACATCTATCCCAGCATATAAACACCTCCAGTCAGTAGCTAATAGGATTAAAATAGCTGGGGGAACAGAAAGGGGCTGGTAACTAGTGCAGTGAAGTGCAGAGATACAGAAGTCTGGGCATTTATTATAACCTGGACAATTCAGTCTATTTGTCACTTTATTCAGTAGCCAAAAAACCTATTTACTATCAAAACATATCTTGCTACAAAAGCATGCAATTATATATCACTTTGCTTGCAAGAGGAAAAGGCAAAAGCATTTTTCTCTACCACATACTTTTACACTTCAGTAGTTTCAATTTGCACCTAATATTTTGGAGTTTATCTACGTTTCTCATGCAAAATTTGTAAGATGGTAATAAACGGGCATATAATTTAGACTGTATACTGTAGTCTGCCATGTTTAGTTAAGAAGCGAATGCAATTAACTATAGTATCTGGCATAGATTCGTCCTGTGTATTTAATAGGAGGAAAAAGAAGGGAAAATAGAGCTAAACCAAAGCAGCTGGATAGAAAAAAAAATCAATCCTGGTCATATTACAGGATTACATCCAGTCATACAGGATGGCTCTAACTCTGATTATTCTGGAAAGCCACAGTCTGTGGCCTGCTCTAATTCACCATCAATACTGATGGAGAAAAGAGCACACTAAGTTCAATTCATCAATGCATTTAAGAGGCAGGATTTGACAGTGGAGTTCTGCTGGCATCCCTCCACAGCTAATATTTCTTGAGAAAAGGTCACTCTGTTGTAGATCTACATCCTGGTTCACAGGAATATGTGGGTTGTCCCTACCTGGTACAGCATGAACTGAATTCTTTGTCTGAGCTGTCTCTATTTCACCAAGGAGGATGTATTGTGTTCATCACCTATTCACTAGATGCTTTTGTTTTTCTTCACTCTGACTGATTTTCACTTCTATTTTCTCTCCATCTGTATTTTGCAACAGGTCAAACACAAGCATCCTACTTTTTATTTCCCCACAATTCATTAATGCTAACTTTTATTTCCAGCACATTCCTTTGCCCACTGTGGATACCATGCTATGAAAATTAGAGTCTTAATCTTCCTAAACTCTCAAGCTGACATGATGTAATTGCATTCTCCTCATGAGTGATTCATTCATAGAGCAAAGTCTGGCTGGACAGAAAGTAATATAATTGCAATGATTGCCTGCAAGACCTCAAAAGGCAGAACCTCACAAGACCTGAGTTTTAAAACTCATAAAAGATATAGTTGAATCTCACAGGAGAAGATCAGGCAAGGCCAGAGAGGATTGGCCACAAAAGAAATGTCTTGATTGTTGTTGAAGAGTTATCTTTTGGCAAAATGAAGACTATTTCTCATTTATTAAGTTCCGAAGTGATGGTGACAGCAGAAATTTGGGTACAATGGGGACAGCCAAAAGTTGGGTACAATAATGCTTTATTTACTTCAGTACAGAGTATCAAGGGCAGAGCATAATGAGAAAGTGCAAAACTTTGACCACTACTTAGCATCTCAAAGTGATTATAATAGCAGGATTTGTTTGCAATGACCACAAATTATAAATAAAGTTATATTCTCTTTATTCTGTTTCATTTTATAGTGACTCTCTATGATTTGTTTTAGCTTTTAATCTTTCAGTACGAAATCAGCTCCCAAAAGAAATGGACACGTATTTTTTGATTTTTGCTACCATCTTGACTACCAAAAAACTTGCAGAACAAGGGAAGAACTAGAGTCTGACAAAATAGCAAAGTTCTCATAAACATTGTGAAAAAATAGGCAAGCGACTACAAGGGAAAAAAAGACCCAAACTCCTTTACCTAACTCTCTCTCCTGTTCCTAAGTCACAATAAGTAAGTCACCATAAGTACTTATTATTTTCAAAAACTCACAGAGCTCCTCCATCTCAGAACGCATTTCCAGGAAAAACTCTTTAAAACCTCAAGTTGATCCAAAAGCTGAACACAAAAGGCAATCCACAGCACCAAGAAAGAGAAGGCACTTCCAGCTTCTGTAATAGGTACAGAAGTTCTGCTGCTTTCCAGGCATTCCATTCCGAACCAGGTCCCCATCCAGCTGTACCTGAGGACTTTTCCCAACACATTTTCACTGCATCTACATGACATCTCATATGCCTGTTCCTGCTTGGGGTATGTATAAAGCAGATATTGCCAAAGGGTCAGGCAGTGCACAACTCAATATGATTTGAGTTATCCTGTGGATTTTTCCTCCAAGGTGAGTCTCCTTCAGCTACTTTGACTCCAGCATTTCCCAAATAACTTCTGTGCTTCATGCTTTGTCTCTACCTGGCCCACACCTGGCATTACAGTTATCTTGGTTACACTTCAATTAACAGGACAATGCTGTGGGTTTTTTTCAGAAATGAGGCTGAATTTTCATGACTTCTCAGTCCTCATAGTTTGTAGGAGGTTACACTGAGACATCATTCCTTTGCTATCAGCCTGAACAGCCCTGCAGGATGGCTCCACATCACCATCCTTGGATCATGCCTCAGAGAGTGACTGTCAGATGCTGAAGCCTTTTGCCCTACCTTGAGTTTTCTCTTATCTAATTTACACCCCACACTGTGAAGAAAATTCTTAAGACCTGGACAAAAACAACTGTCCTCGCTGATGCCTCTGAGAGTGATATAGCTGTTCTATAATTCTAAGGGAAATTCCTGGGGCCAGGTGAGAGAGGAGAAACCAGAGAGTAAAGTGTCACCTTACAGGGAAGGTACCGTTTACTCTATCAGCTTCACATTTCTACAGTTAAATTCCATTAGATAGAGAAAACCTTATCCAAAATAAAGAAGTCTTGTGCATTTACCCCCAACACAGCAGAGAGGCTGAGCAGGATGCTGCCAATTCTCATGCTTCATTAACAAGCTTATTTTTTTAAACTCTGCTAAGGTACACCTGAACAATCTGTGTGTCCTGGATTAGCCATGGTGCTGTCAATAAATAATCTGAAGAGTGAAGTTTGCACAGGAGTCATAGAGAAGTTAATTTGATTCTTTCTTAATTTTTAATATTGATCATTCCTTGGGAAAGTAAAATAAAACAACAAAAAAAATCATATTTCTGGAGGCCTGGCTGACAATTTAGTGCCAACAACTCATAAGACAGGGCAAGGGGGAGGTTTTTTTTTAAATGGGCTGACCATTATTATTAGATTATTCAGTGGTAACAGTTTTATTGTTTTTGCATCATTTTGCAAGAATAACCAGAAGGATGTGTAATCAGGAGGAAGAGTCTCTTGTGACACTTGCTTTTAATCATCCTTATAGGGCATGACTGAGCAAGTTACAATGAGCAGGCTCTCTCTTGGACAGTACTCCTCCAGAAAGTATTTGAAAGTTAAATTGCAGATATAACTTTTGTTACTATTGAGTTATAAATGTATGCAAAGAATAATTTCTAGTTCAATGTTTTAGTAGCTGACAAATTTCTTTTATAAGCAAGTACTGGCAAGAAGTATTGAGCAGGAAACCTGACAGAAGGCAGGTGCTTAATCTGCCAGGGAAAAAAAAAGAATCTAGTTTAATCCTTGTTATTTGTTTTACAAGCAGGAAAATGTTACACTGCAAAAGCCCAAGACGGTAAGCTGATCTCTTAACAGGTGCCTACTAAAGGTAGAAAACATTCATCCATGAAATCTAGATAATTTATTCATTTAAATAGCTTTCCAAGCTGACCACTCTAATATTAAACTTTCTCTTCATTTTGATGGGAAAAAAAATTAAAATCTCCATGCTACCATACATTTTGCTTTTTTCCCCCCTGTGTTATTTGCTCTTTGTATTTGCCTGTACCAGATAGCCTGTGTTGGTTGTTCAGTGTGCTCAGCTCCCCAGCATGGTGTGCTCAACTCACAGCATAGTTTGCAGAGAGGAACACCAATTAAAAGCACATATCAAAGAATAACAAAATCCCAAACCACTGAGCATTTTGACAACAGTCATGAAGTTAGTTTTCAGGAAGCCTTCAGTTCCCTTAAAAATAGAATATTTAAGCAAAGGCCACAATTTTATCGGACTGAGATTAGCAACATTAATTAAGGCAGTTATCTTGCCAGTTCTCATCCTAAATCATAGTGCTCACCAGCTATGTATGTATCTGATGATTTTTAGGGTAATACTAATATTACTTCATTCAATAGTTTCTTCATACACCATAATTTGCAAAAAGCTAGGCTTCTGAGTCACAATTCTTTGAGAGAACTAAGGACATGGCACCTTCTCCTCAGTATTTTCTCCTCTGATAACCTGCAGCTGGAATGAGTAATTGTGAGAGCAAGAGGGGGGGGTCACACTGATGATAAAGAGGACAGGTCTCTGTGGGGAAGATTTTCCATGCCTGTGCTGGACAGTGGCTGGTGCAGTGTGCTTGCAGAGTCCCAGACCAAATTTCAAGCTGTGCACCTTGGGGGGAAGCCTGATTGCAGCACCAATGCCTGCCTGCCTTGCAGAGCTCAAAAAGAGAAGCTAGTGATACACATTGGAAGAATAATCTGACCTACTAATGCACCTTACAGGACTCCAAATTATCTGCAAATGCAGAGGGGAATAAAGGACTTGGATACTTCTGAGAACCAGTCAATAACAGTCTCTGCTCAATACATGGCATTGATCAAAAGAACAAATGTTAGGATGCAGAGTAATGTTAAAAACGGTACTGAAAATGAACACCATCATAAAAATCAATGAGAGAGCTTCCTCTGAACCACTGTTCAGTGCTGACCACTTCATCAAAAAGGCATGTGGCAAACAGTTTACAAACAGACAACAAAAATGAAGAGATGCTTGGGTAAACATTGATTATGTAGTGAATTAAATGACTGGGACAGCTCAGCTTTGAGAGGTACTATTTAGGGGGCCATGAATAATACATTCACTAAATCCAACTTCCAGAGAGCTGGGAATTTTCTAACAACCTGGTTCCAGTAGAAAATATGAATTTGTCAAAACAGAAGTGTTCTGTCAGAATGTACCATTTAAAAAAAAAACGTTTCAAAGGAATAACAGCCAAGATTACTTCTTGTCAAGGACTTTTCTCCCTTTGGAAAACTGATTTGTTTCCTCCAAGTGTGCTATCTGGGATCCCAATTTTCTGTGGCAGATGTGTGTCACAGACCTCCTCAGACACAGAGCAAATGATAATTTATCTTCAAGACTCCAAGGCAAAGCCACTGTAGAGACAACCATGAATTTCAAACTCAACATTTCCAGTGCTCTGGAAGCTCTAGATGCAATAACACTGGGCTCATAGAAAGGCAGAAAATCCTAAATCTCCCCAAGATTAATCACTCTGGATTTTACAAGTATGAGTTGACTTCACAATACCCTTAATTTTTTATTTAGCATGCTCCTCTTCATAAAGGAAACCAGGAAGCACACACAGAGCATAATTCAAGGAGAACCAAAGTGTACAGGCACTACCTGAACAGTTACTATCCTGAACAGGCCACTATCCTGAACAGTTACTCCTGAAAAGCATTTTGGTTGAACAATGAAAAAGTCATGGGGCTATTTTTTGGCAGAAGGCCTCCACTGTGCCCTTCCTCATCCAAAAGTCTGCCTGTATTCATTGCAGGTCTTCCCCCATCCTTAGGAAAATGCTGCCCCACAAGTTGGACATTGCATCACGTACTAGACATGATCAACTAGGTGGAATACACTGTCACAGGAGAAAAACAGGTTTAACAGGCAGGACTTCCATCTCATGAAGATATGCTGTCTGTGACCAATGACTGTGTTGTCCTCCAGGTGTATTTTCAATAATTCCCAGAATAATTTTTCCTTGGTTTTACCTGGCACTGAAATGAGACTAACAGGCCTGTCATTTCTGACATCCTCCTTCTTGCCCTTCTTGAAAATCAGGACAACATTTTCCAGCTTCCTGTCAGCTGGGTCTTTTCCAGATTCCCAAGATTGCTCAAAAATCTCAGTTCAGGCCACTGACACTCCCTTGGTCCATCATCCATGTTGAGGACAGAGGCAAAGAATGCATTAAACACCTCTGCCTTGTCTCTGTCCCTCTTTGTAAGACAACCATCCTCATCCTGTAACATCATGATGTTATTTTTACACTGCCTTTTGACAATAATATATTTGCAAAAAATCCTTTTTTTTTTATTGTCCCCCACAGTTCTAGCTAGCTTCATCTCCAACTGAACTTTGGCTATTTCCCTACAATTTTTTCCCTACAGTGGCAAACAGCATCTCTGTATTCTTCCCATGTCACCTGGCCTGGGTATATACCTTCTTTAATTTCCAAATGAAATCTCTGTTCAGCCAAGCTGGCCTTCTGCCTCATCTGCTTGACTTACGACACTTGGGAATTGCTTTCTCCTGGGATCTTAGGAGGTGATGTCTAAAAAGTGAGCAGCACTGATGAATGCCAGCACCAGCAAAAATATTTTCCCAGAGGATTTCACCCACTAATCCTCTGAGCAGACTCAAGGCAGTTCCCTTCATATACAAGTGCAGGGTTGAAGTTTTCCTGGCATGTTTCCTCCTGTCTAAAGAGATTTTAATCTCGAAAACTTTGTGGCTGTTGAAAGGAAGGATGCCCAAAAGGAAGAATTTCCTTTCAGGAGAGGGAATGAAATCTTGAGATTTCAATGAGGATAAATTGGGCAAGCTTCACTCCATATTCCTGTACTTCATGTCATCCCATTGGCTTTCCTTGTTTTAATGTTGTATCACGTTGGGGGTTATTTTGAAATTAAATTTTTTCAGTCCCTCCTCTGTCTCTTTGTTTCCCTTTCTTCACAGATTTTAGGGATTTCAATGGGAATAACTTTGGCAAGTTTTGGTCCGTTTCACTGCACACAATTTCATCTCAGTATCTCAGTACAATTGGTTGTAGTCACTCCATTTCAAATTTTTGGGATTTTTCAATTTCAGTTTTGATTCAAGAATTTTCTTTCAGGAGAAGGACTGAAATCTTGCAATTACAACGAGGATCAATTGGGCAAGCGTTGGTCCATCTTACCTTTTCAAATGGCCCTGTTAATATGTAAACTTGCATAACATCCTTTTTCTTAGGAAGTAAAAAAAGGAAAGAGGGAGTAGGATTTTAAGCATAATGGTTGTGCTCTCATCTGCTTCAAATCTTACATATCACAGTAGCATGTTTCTATAATTATTTCTACTTGTAAAATACCCCAAATACAAATGAAAGTCATTTAAAAACATCTAAAATGTTTCCTGACAGGAAAGATTAAAGGAGACTCAGTCTTGAACATCTCTTTTCAAAGACTTCTCAGTTTCCCTGAGAAACTTGTGGTGACAACTGTCCAAAACAGGAGATAACAGAAAACACCTTTTGGAAAGTGTGTAGAATGAGAGATAAGTAGGGTTATATCACCACTCTGTTTTATGAAAAAAAAAAAAAAAAAATTGCTATTTAGCAATTTTGAATGTAGGTTGTTGTAGTTCTCCCCCAAGCTGGCCAGTAAGTGGCCATTAAGGCTATTGTGGCCTTTTCTCTGAATGCAAAGCCCTTGCACGACACGGCGGGGAGGCTTTAGCTCCGGAGGGAGCGAACCCAGCGCACGCCAAGGAAGGGAGGGTTTTGCTAGGCGTTATTCAAACCCATTCCTGGGACTGCACCGCACCCTGGTGGCCGCAGGCACAGTTAAATAATCGACAGACTCGGTTGGTTTTTAAAATAAATTTATATATTTACATAATGCATTGCTGTACAAGGGAGCTTTCACAGAAAATATCTTTATTGGCTAAAAAATGTCAAAATATTTCTTTTTAAACAACGTCTACAATTCCCAGGGACATTTTACTTCATTTTTATTTTACAACAACCAATGTTTTTCTTGTTCAGGTGCTAACTTGAGATGGACTTTCCTACCTTAATTAATAAACAGAATATTTAAAATATCAGTGCTGTTGAGATGCTGGGAGTCAATGGTGTTAATTTAGGCATATAGGTTTGTTAAGGAATGCAGGATCTCAGACTGGAAGCTTTGCAAACTTTTGTCAAAATACAGGTGGTAGCAGTGTTATTCTATTTACTAAGGAATATGGTTCACCTAGATGAGATGTCTGATGTGCTTTTATAAGTACCATCTGGAAAAACATTAGCATATTTTAACACATCTAGGTTGAAATCAACAAATCACTTATTTCCCCTGGGCCTTCCAATTCAGCAGCAGATTATGGCTATGCATCCTTAATACCAGGGCAAGTTCAACTCTGCTTCAGTGGCCCTCTGCCTCTGATTTTTAGCTCATTATCTCAGAGCTTATTTTCAACCACTGTGAGTGTAAATCAGTGGGGGGGTCTGTCATGCAGTGATTATGTGGAAGTACAGAAATGCAATCAATCTTTAGGGCCTCACTGCATGAAATCCTGAATATTCTCAGTTTCCTTTGGCTCCTCTCTGGGGTTTTAATGACAGAGAAACCCAGGCAAGATTAAAAAATATAACAGGGAAAGTGTCTGTGATCTGGAAAACAAACAAGTATTTTTATTATTTTAGAGAATCTTAGTGTCTTTGAAGCTGTAAAAGGAAAATCTTAATTAAGTGTTTGATCACACAAACCACTTGATCCCTTAATGTTCCTCTAATTTCTGTCAAGAGCAGCTAACACCTCACAGGAACTTTAAATATCTTGTTGAGCCATATATTTAATGTGCAATGCTGAGATATTTTTTGGTATCCGTGAATTCCTGGGTTGAGCAAGCTATAACTAAAAAGAACAGTATTTGTATTTTCTCTACAGGAAGCTCCAGTGAAAAGAGAACTGAAGCTGTGATTCCACAAAAATTGAGGATCAGCCCAGTATTACCCTCATGGCCACATCCTTTTCTTCCTGCATTTCCTTGTGTTTCCCTTGAGAAGAGTCTGACACTTAGCCCAACCATCTGCTGGGATATTCGCATCTTAAGATGCTAGAAAATTATTTTCTTTTGGCTTTGGTTTGTTGGGTTGCTTTTTGAGGGTGGGGAGGTGGGTTAAATTGTATAAGGAGGTGCCTTGTTCTTTGTGATCCCAGTCAGAAAGGTGCTCAGATTCGATAAAAGACCTCTTATGATCATGATTTTTTGAGACCACACTAAAAAGAAAAGGAAGATAGTGGAATTAACCATATGCTGGGAGCCCCAAGTCAAATAGGGCCTCTAACCACAGCCCAGCACCATGGGTGAAACCCTGCAGATTTCACCCATGGGAAATTACCTTATTTTGGTCACTTACAGGATTTTCCCAAAGAGGCCAACTCTATTCCTTATTTCTACTGTCAAACAGAAAGGATGTCCACCTGCTGCCCTGCTAAATAAAGGTGAGGCCCAGCAGGGAGTGTAATCACCTCTACCAAGCAGGAGCTGCTGATTTTCTCCTGTGGTAAGGGATCTGTGTGGCACAAGTCCACAGGCAGCCTGTGCTGCACTTACAGATCCACATAGTAACAATATTAAATACTTGCACAAATTGAATATTGAAATTCTTTTTAACGGAATGCTAAAATCAGACCAGCATAATAACATTTGCCCATGCCTATTTTTGGTCTTATCAAATTTAATACTCTAAATTGTGGAGACACCAGACAAATAGCAAATGTAACATTTCTATTACTTTTATGTGAAAAAAAAATGGAATTAAAAGGCTTTATCGAGATATTAAAAAATAACTTGACACAACAGCCCTCTGAATTGAGATTATAAATTGCCTCAGGCAGACAACATGTGAAATGTTGCTTCAAGGCATCATGTGCTACAATTTGAAACACCAATGTCTAATGAGAGGTGGAAGGAATATTTTCAACACACCTAGTATTTGATTTTAAAAAGATGCTTCTTGTTTTGTACATTATTACTTAGATAAACCAAATCCTCTAGGTTTTTCTTTTCCTCTCTTAGTTAAGAACAGTGATGCATAACTGCATACATGTCTATAATCAGTACAGCATGTTCTAACTTAAATGATTAAAAATTAAATTTCAAAATAAAATAAAAATTACATCACTATTGAGATAATCAAGTAGGGCAGAGAAACATACCACTATATTTCTCATAGAACAATAGAATTATTTCAGCTAGAAGTACCCTGGAAGGTATCTGATCCAGCCTCATGTTCTAAGCAGTCACAGAAGAAAAGGCTCCAAGGTGGTAAAATGTTTTCATTCTCAGTTACATGTGCCACCAAGACAATAACTGGATCCTAGTGTTACAGAAAGAAGTTTGAAGGGCTCTCTACAAAAACTGATTGTGTTCTAAGAATGGCCAAAGGTCAGGTAAATGCAAAAAACTGAAAAAACATCTGAGAAAAAGGTATGAAATCATGTATATGTAACACTTCATTAAGAGGTTTGTTTCCCCAGAAAGGAATATTAAAGTATCCTTCTTATCAGTCTTTATATAACTCTTCAAATTTCAGTTTGAAATGCATTTAAATACATATCTCAGTTAATTCTGAGTTTTCTTGTGAATTTCTTTAGTTCATAACACATTATGAACTGCTCCTCCGTTAAAATTGCAAAATCTCAAGATCAAATTCAGAGTGAGTCCCCAAACATGTGACAAAGCAGATAAACCATGTAGGAATCTGGCTTTTGTACCAGGAAACCACATTCTAGAATGCATTACACTATTGCTGTTTACATTAAAAGTCCTCTGAAACTGCTAAGTATAACTAATAGTATTTATTCATATTAGGAATTATGCCTTAAAAATCTATCAAATAAAATAGAGGAAGGATCTGCTTAAGGATTTTTTTCTCTATGAACTATCAGTCTATGGTGTAGAGCCGTAGTCTGTAAAAATAACTTCAAGTGCCAAAATTTTATAGTAGATTAAACACAGTGGATATAGATCTTTATATGTCACCATGCAGAGCATACTTTTAAGAATTTTTAACCAGTTTTGAAACACTATAGTGTGCTTCCTTCCTGCACCTTCTTTTTGGAATTTGCAGTTTCTTCATCTTTCTTCATCGTCTATCACATCCAAGTTGATAATTTCCTTATTTCCCTTTAGATGTTTCTTTTTCTCCTTTTTTATTCACTTCCATGTCTTCTTTACTCTGCTGTCAAAACAGATATACACAAAATTCTGTGCATAATTTCTTACAGTAAAACTACATGCTCCTTCAGAAACATTTTAAGAAGTAAAATTAAACATGAGATAGACATGCTAATCTCAGCTGTAAAATGTATGAATGGTCTTTAGGGTATCTTGCAAACATTTGTAGCCTGAGTCCTTTCATGGCTTCAGACTTCAGCTAGTTATTGCAGTTCAGCTGAAGCTTCACAAACAATCCAGCAGAGAAACAGATCAAACTTATATGGTCTCTACTGTTTGTCTGGTGATAGAATCCAACACTTGCCTTTTGTAGCACTTTATTTTAGCGTATGCACTCTGCTTTCATTTAAGTGTTATTGGTAAAAGAAATAGAAATCACAGATTAGTCATTCAGGCAAAGGTACATGACTGTAAACAAAACTATTAACTGCTCTTTCAGCTACTCAACATTGATCAGAATCTTGCAAGTTTTGAATGAGGAAGTTTTACAAGCAGTTTTACATTTTCTAGGTGGGCAGAGACGTGCCATTTCTCCTAAAAAGGCTGAATTGTAACCATTTCTATCAGTTACCTGAGTAGTTATTTTAAATTTAGAGAATGGTTTTGCTTGTGGATTTCTTTTCCTCCAAGCTGGTGAATTAGAAGATCCTGAAGTATATTTGCCTGTAGGAAAAACATACACATTGTTTCCTAATTTCAGCCACAATTTCAAGAAAGAGTCCCTTAGTCTGATATGTGAATTAAATAATGCATTGACTGAAGTTTCAATGAATGTAGCAGATCAGTCAGATATTGCCTCTGAAACACAAGCTAGTACTAAAGGCAGGCTCTCTAGAACTCTAAAGATAATTTGCAACATTGTAGCATTTCCATGAGGATCATGTGATCTTCCAAACAAGGAGATTTTGCTATGAACATCCTTGGTTTTAACCAAGGGAATGTTCCTGGGCTAAAGACCTTCCCAAAGACATCCACAGCTTCTGTTTTATCCCTGCTTGTGAAAGGGATATATATACAGAATATATATATACAGAAGGCTATATTATGGCTTTTTGCTAGACATTCAATTGTGCCTCAGAATATGCTGCCTAATCACAAACCATTTTCTAAAAAAATCGATTAAAAATTAATATTATTAATATCCTTCTTTTAATGCAAGTAATTAAAATTATAATTTTGTAAAAATCCTACAATTTTCTGTTTATGCACAATGTGTAAATGTTACCATAGTTTCCTGTTTGTGTCCAAAATCTCCTATTGGTGTCAGGCTGATTCTTTTGTTTGGAGCCTTTCTGACCATAGGACTCAGGTACTGCTGAAAAGAAAGGCAACAAAAATATAAATGATTGTTTTTAAAGAAAAATGCTGATTCCCATTTTTTCAAAAATGTTCCATCATTTTTTAACCTGGAAATTTAATAAAATGCATTCTTCACATAAAGAATGTTCTTTCTACATAATCTCTATACCACCTTGTTCACATTTAACGAAAGCAAACATTCAAAGAAAAAAAGACACAACTATTTGTCCTCAAAACAAAGCACCAATGTTGGAATTTGTTTCGGTTTATTCACTTTAAAGTAGGCATTACTCTGTCTGAAGGAGGTCCTTGTTATTAGAAATTATGACAGGGAGGCACCTCAAAATGGAGAATGAACCCAGCTTAAGAGAGATGACTGAAACTGCCAAGACGAAATCACTTTTTTGATTTCTGATTATTTAAATAATTTACCACAAAATCTGTTGACAAAGTGACAAATAGAAAAACAAATAAGCCACAGAAACCATGAACAGAGAAACTGAAAATTCAAATTAAGCCCAAATGATGTACTAGATTGGGTGAGGCTATATATATATTAGCAAGATTAAAATAAAGTGAAAGGTGTAATAAATCTGAAGCAGATTGTCAGAAAGAAAGATGCAAGACTCAGAATCCCACCTGTAGGCTTCTTGTCAAATTAATGACATAGCATGTACCATCAAGAAGACAGTAGAGTAAGATGAAGGAAAGTACCATCCTTTATGAGCAGTAGAAAGAATAGATTCAGTCCTCTGTCCGACATAATTAATGTGAAAAAAATAATACTAATGTTAAACACAAAGATTTACACTGCATTTAAATTGATAACAGAATTGTGAATATGACCAAAACCCGTGTTTATTCAAGACAAAAAATAATCCTAAATAATGAAAGTAAATACAAATTCATAATCATGAAATCTCCAGTGAAATCCCAGTTATGGAAATATATGCTGCAAAGCAAGCAGCATATTTCCTACTGGGAAAAATAAGGTTGAACAAGAAACATTTCTCGAGACACGACTGAAATTCTACTGCGAAACATACTTCTACTGTAAGTAGTTAGAATAAAATAAGAGCTTAAAGGTGGATTTTTCAAGGTTTATTAAATATTTGAAGAGAATAAATCACAGAAGACATGCTGTATGAAGTGGGGATCACTATATTTGTGCACATCACCACTTCATTGCATCCATGAATTCCTACTGTAGAGATGGCTCAATTATTTTTCGTGAACATTCTGTCTGACAAACTGTAAAGCTTTATAAATCTTTTCGTTTCTGTCTATGGACATGGCTAAAATCAACTTGTGAAAATTATGCTTGATCAAATTTACTCATGCCTGTATTTAAGCATAAATAACTTATTATTCAGCTGCAGGGACCCAATTGAGAGCAGCACAATATAGACAGGCCTTTTAAGAATTCTGTGCACGAAGGAACCCACCTGTAGGTCCACTGAATTTTGGTTTTTGAGTGACAGTCCGGTAGACGACATAAGCTGATCGTCGAGGTTCTGGAGAATTTAAATGAGTGTATCTTCCAGTGTCTCTCCCATATGGACTGGAAGAAGCAGTGTCATCCTCCTTACTTTGACCCCTTTGTTGATAACCTGGTTTTCCTTTGGGGTCTGGAGTATGAATTCCTAAAAGTGAAAATACAACCAAAATGGTTGTCCTATTATTCAAAATTTCACAGAGTGCATGCAACTGGAGACCAAGCAAGATTAAAAAAATGCTCTTTGTAGATAGACCAATCCAAGGCTGCCCATATTTGACACTAAGAACAGAAATTTACTAGATAGTGCTAAAACATCTCACAGTTTAGTAAATAGAAATTAATAAGCTGATGATTTTTTCAAAATACCTTTGCCAGTTACTGCATTAGCTGAATTTCTTCGCTCCTCAGAAATCCTTTTATTTTCCTTTACTTCCTTAAAGTGGTGGTTCTTTACCAGTTCAGTGTTGTTTGTTTCTGAGGGATTAAAATAACATGTATTCACTTTTTAGAAAGCACAAAAAATGTTCATAGCCGAAAATACTGTGGTATTTTTATTTTATAATCTCCTAATTGATAATAGGTCCCTTTGGATGGAACATGGTTTCACATGTTAATTATACTAAAAATGTCATTCCCCAGAAGGAAAGCAACAGTGTCTATATTTCCTCTAGCAGAAGAAATCTTAAAGACCAACTTAAAAATTAACTCTAAATGCAAAATCAGATCATCCTTTCTCTACACTGCATAGGTGTGGACCTCTAGAACATCCATGGCTGAGCCCATGGAGGACAACCCATGCACTTCAAAGGATACCAGGCTGAACCATGAATGACTTCAGCCTGTAGCATCTGGATACACCCTGGACATGTGCAGTGCAGGAACATAACAAAATACTACAAATGATGGAGGTAAATTTGCAACAGCACAGGTTGCATAGGTAAGCCCACTTCAAACTACAAACTGAACTTCACAGGGAAAGTTGCATTGCAAAGTAGCCACAGGACTCTTCTGGCCCTGCTACTCTTTGGGAAGATGGGGCTTTGTTCTCCCTTTTTTCCAGCTAATGTAAATAAGCACTTTTGGTTCCTGCCATTTCAGGCCAAAATGAGGCAGGAATGCTCTACTTCTGCTTCAGTTTATGGGGTAGTTCAAAGACCAAAATCTGTCCTTTCTTTTTCTTTTATTCTAAAACTGCAAAGAAATGACTGGATAACAATCTACTCACAATAATATTTTGTAAATTGACAAATATACTCTGGAACTCTCCTGTGAAAAGGATGAAACTTATCATTAAGGTACTTTAGTGTAGGTATTTTAATTTGCTTACATGACTAGTTTTTGATAAACATACTCTATCACAAGTGTTATGTTCTTTCCTTAACTATATTTTTACTGGTTTGATTAAGTCCTGTGTTCCTTGAGATACTACCTACAATCAAATCTGTTTTACTTGTCCAAAGTGGAAAGTGCACAGCATTCCCCATGATCTAACGTGTGCATCAAAGATTTTAGTAACTCAGGGACTCATAAAAGAATCCATCAGAGTATGCAAACTGGCTGAAAGAAGCAGAATTAAACCATAACATACAACAACTGCTGTCATCTTGCAGTGAAAGAATTCACACTGTTAATGGAAATTTCACTTCTGATTGGTTTTACACAAAATGTATAATGTTCAACACACTTGCAGAGGAACAAAATTAATCTAATCTAAAAATTTGCAAATATATAGGAATGAAGTACCTTTCACATTGGAATACTTTGATGTAATTGGTTCTTTTTCCCTAGGTAGTGCCTCAAGTCCATTTCCATCAACAAATGTGCTCCTCTGTATCACAGAACCACCACCTCCTGCAGGAAAGGAGTTTCATAGTTATCTATACTTGAGAGCACCCTGAGAAAGGGTCTGCTATTTAAATGGCATGTTTTTAGCTGAAGTGAATAGAAACCAAATAGCTGATTTAAAAAGGCCCACAAAAATTAGAGAAAATAATCTGGTAAGCAGAGCTGTTAAATAGTCTGTTAAAAGCTTTAAATACATATAATTGTGAACAGAGATTCAATTATTGAATTGTGGCTCAGTGTTAACTGTTTATACAGACATAAAGAATATCCAAAAAGAAAGATACTTTTCTACATAAAGGTGACAGGAAAAGATGTAGAATGTAAGATTCATTTCTACTGTGCAATAGTTCTGGAGCTAGAAGACACACACCAGTTTGCTTCAAGCTAGAGGAAACAGCCCTAGCATGGTATTGCACTATTTTGTATTGACAAACTAAGGGGGAAAAAAGAATACTACAATTTTTATCATTAATAAATATTTATGAAAAAAGGATTGAACATCACTAAGTATTAAGCAAATTCAAGGAGAATGTGGCATTCTTCAACTCTATTAACATGATTCAATACTGAACTCAACTGGTCAAAACAGTGTGTCTTCATTAAGGTCAACCATGTTTATGCAGAGGGATCGGATCCTGTTACACAAGTTGCAGAATTACAGCTTTGTTATTTTTCTGTAACTGAAAAATACAAAGCTTTTTCATCTTAACTATGGATAGTCTCACAAAAGTAAGTTTCTGAAAGCATTTAGACTTCAGACAGTCACAGAATCACAGTCACAGAATATTCTCAGTGGGAAGGGACTCAAGGATCACCTAAGCCATCTCTTAAATGAATGGCCCATACAGGGATCAAACACATGTCCTTGGTGTTACTAGCACCAGGATCTAACCACTTTGTCTGTATCTCTATGCCTGCTTTTTCATAACTCCACAGAACCCTTTCTTTCCCAAAATCTACTGTAATCTGCATAAAGGATTTTTTCCACTGCAGTCCTAAAATAAGCATAATATATAATTGTAAACAATGTTTATGATTTATTGTTATAATTAATGATTCAGCATGAGAAAGAGTGTCTAGAACATAAAGAACATATAATAACTCAAATGCAAAATATGGAAGTTTAATGTGTGCATATTTAGTTATTTTATTTATCACATGACATTCAGCAATGAGAAGCTGATGCTACAGTATATTACCTCCACTGTCAAAGGATTTATGGTCTGTTCTGGGAATACTCTCTATTGATAATCTTCTTTCTGAACTCTCCTTTTCTTTTCTTGTATTATTAAATCTGGTAGGAATCGTGTTACCATCACCTGGAAAGGTAACAGAAAGAATGTTTAGCTGTGTGTAAGCACAGGTAATGGCACTGACATTCTCTTCCTCCTACCCCTATAAGCCATTGATTAGTTTAGTGCAATTTCTCTTAACCTCTCATTTCATAACCTTCTTTCTCTTTTATTAATTATTTGAATCCTGTCTAGTGTAACTGATGTCTATCTTTTATGCTCTATAAAATAACTCATAGACTAAAGAAGACTATGGCTCCAAAGTAAAGACCTAGCTATAAATTACCTGTTTATTGATGAGCTTTTCTCTACCCATGAATTATATTTATTAATCCTATCTAATGGAATTTATGGCATTTCCAGAATGCATGTCATCATAGTACCTGAAGCCTCAGAGAACTCAATTGAAAAATTGTTTTAGAGAAGCAAATCAATCTTTTTCTATTAATGCATCTAATGATAGATGACACTAAATAAAGACACTTCTTAAAAGGTATGTTCACACATCTGTCACTGATTCCCTCATCTATACACTAAATATATCTGTGTATTTGTTAGAAAGAATTATCAAAACTATTTTAATAACAAACATTTCAAATTTAGAAATTAGAAGAGAACAGTAAATGATAAACAATAAGAATTGAGGTAAATGTTTATAAATTCGTATTCCTTTGACCCTAATTATGTTGGATAGTCCAGAATTCAAAACAAAATGTAACTGTTTTGTTCTTCTCTTTTACAAGACATTTGAAGGAGGCATTTAATCTAAATTTAGTAATAGAAAAGTTTGATTTAACACTACATTTTGACATCAAGACACCCAAGAGAGCCAGCAGAGGTCCAGGAGCATCTCTGGAAAAGTGGCTCATCTCACCCTTTGGCACTGCCTGGTGATTCAATAAAAAGGAGAATCATTGGAATTCCTGTCTCTCTTCATTTTCACCAGAGAGCCTAGATGAGAAATTCAAACTACATTCCTAACCTTAGGATGGTTAAAATTAGACTGCATAAATCTTTATCATGAAATTATATGAAAAATCGATGTTGTGTATGTCAGAAAAGATTGTGTTAATAGCCCATTTCTACCTTTATCGTCCACAATTGATGCAGGTCATCAGCACAAGTGTGACTATATATGGCAAAAAAGAATGAAGTGTTTGTGCAATTTGCTGACAAATGAAAATATGTTTCTGCAATATTTTATTTTCACCTAATTTAAAAAGCAGGGAGGAAGTGCAAACTATGTAATAGTTTCTCCTGTTACAGCAGTTTTAGAAGTGGTAAATACAATCCAAAGAAATCAAAATACTTGCCTTTCTGCAAGTTTTGCTCAGTAGTTTCCAAGGGTAATGACTCATCTTGCCACGGTGAAGACACAGTTTTTGTTGATTGGTGTTTGTAAGGGTTCTGAATCCCATAGTACTCTCCTACACATGCCCCAAGACAGGAAAAAAAAAGCCCTAAAGTTTACTGTATTGGAAGCATTGCTTTAAGGAAAGAATGATTAATTTCATATTTACCAGATTTATAGCATATATCCCTTATTGCTCTTTCCTCTTCAATATCTATAACAGTCTTAGGCATCCAGCTAGAAACATCTGCAGGAAATATTTGTAAAAGATTACAAGATAACTATACAAAGACCTTCGATAATTCTTAATAATAAAATATGATAATGACTTTAATTTTTGTCATTGGTTATTTTAGGTTTTGACTGCAACCTGTGCTTCTGGACTGAAAAATGATTACTTAATATTAGGTATTTTCATGTGCAATGGGATTGCAGTTAAAACACATTTTTAAAAACAAACATTTGTTAATTAAAAAGGATTCAAAAATATATTTAATATTAATTTTCAAAATAATCTTTCATTTATTCCCACAAGGAAATCGGATTCAATGTGTCACCAGAGAGTGCTTGTCACAAAACCTCTGCCCAAAGTTACAAAGCTCTGTAATGCCTGCTGGCAGAGCTGGTGAAGTGAGTGCTCTGGATCTCTCTCAGTTAAGGCTATGAGGATTAGCAAAGCCCTGCTTTCTATACTGTTTAAGTGGCATACTCAGGCTGAGGCCAAGTGAGGAGGCACTAACAGGCTGGTCTACCAGACAACCTGATGGGCAGTGGGAAAGTGAAAACTGGGTTGGGGCAGCACAGCAATTTGCTGAATGCATGCCCGAAAGTAGGTCATTCTTTCACTTTTCACTCTCCAGGAATGTGTCATTTGTTCCATCCCTATAAGTCTCTTATCTCTAAGTGAGATATGGTCAATGGTTTAACTGTTTTAACATATATGTATATATAAATGTAAAAACATTCAGTTCAACTACTGGAGAGTTCCGCATCAACTCCCTTTGCTAGATTTAAGAATAACTTTCTCTAAAAAAATTACTGCCTACAGAGTTTGGTAAATCAGCTGAAAAAATTACTTAAGTCACAATTATCTTTTGTAAAAAACTTGTGACTTCACTTTCACTGACGAGCACATACAGCCCTTGTTCAAAAATTTATTTCTCAGAAACAAATACCTCCCAAACTTGTCATTTTATCCCAGAATTTTGAAGAGTTTTTGATGGCCATTTGAATTGGATTGCAGGCTTTAGAAAATACTGCCTGCTCACATCTGGTGACTACCAGTTCCAACATTTTAAAGATCAGCTGAAAACTATCTCAAAAAACTTTTCAACAAGTCTTTCCTAAAAATTTCATGGTTATTATAATAAGCCAGTTGTGAGGTACATTGCAAGAGCTGACAAAACCCATACAACTTGCTTATAAAAGAAAAAAACTGTTTACAGCTGTCTTCCTCATCATCATCATCTTCATCATCCTCTTCATCATCCTCTTCATCACTGAGGTTTATAATCAGTGGAGGATGAATTGGTACTAAAACATTGTCTTGATTTCTGAGTGAGTCCTGACGATGGGTTGGATGCAGAATGCCTCCTTGGACATCCTGTTTCAATGGGACATCTGCAGACAAGAACATTAAACTTCATTTGGTAGAAGGAAACTAAAGTTTCACATCCAGACTGACAGCAGCAGGCATACTTCTGAAAACATTATCAAGATTAGGCATTATCTTGTGCAGACGCTGGCAAGAGAGTACCTTCCAACTCCAGAAAGTATGAAAAACACAGGTGCCAGGTCCTCTGAACAGACACAGGCACTGCTGAGTACAGACTTTTGAAATGTGGAACATTTTCATCACTGCACTATTTAAAAAAGTTGCAAACATGCTGTAGCAATCCCTACAGCATCCATTTTGAAGAATTTAGCAATGCTAAGCACAGGATTGCTCATTTTAAATTTGAAGACCTTTTTTTTATATCAAACTAAATCTCAACTCTCATTACTAGGTACAAAATGTAGATTTTGTGAAGAAATGTAAAGCACACAAAAATAATTTACACTTAATCAGAAAAAAAATCAGAATATATATAATTTTCCTAAGGAATTTATATATTAATTTGCTAAGGAATTTATCTCCACACATAATATTTCTAGCAAAATGGCTTTAGTACTGGGACAACACATTCCAAGAGCCAGGAAATACAATGGACTAAAAAGAAAAATTATGAAAGATGGTGAGTCTACGGGTATTGTTCAAGCTGACTGATTTTCAACCACAGTATTCTGTGCATTATATTAAAAATAGTGAAATTTGATATATTTTCCAGTCTAAAAGAAAGAGTGGGTGTTTTTCTATTATTCCAGTTGTTTTTATTCTTGTGCATCTCTTGCTTGCCTATGAGCAGCATGTATATAATGTTAAACCTATTCTCATAACATGATTGCAAATAAGATTTGCTGCACCTCATGTAAGAGATGTGTAAGATACAACACTAACTTGACGGAGCCTTTTTCAGTGTTCACAACAGGCTATTTTTAGCCCCATGTAGAATAAGCTAAATTAAACTTAAATTAGTTTAACAAGATTTTTGAGTATAAGAACAACAAAGAAAGCACACTTAGTATCTGCAATGTGGCACACACAGGCTTTGAACTTGTACATATTTCAGTAAAAAGTAAAAGGGTTTGGTCTGTTTTCCAGCTGTGATTGTCAGACATTGCTCTGGTACAGAATACCCTTGCCCACAGTGTCTTTTGGGCACAGTCTCTGACTTGCACCACAGCCAAAAGTGTGCTGTGTAAGGGGGAGCTGTGCTGAAGGCAGAATGGGCACCTGGAAAAACAGCACTCCAGGTCTTGCCTTGATCCTGTGTGCTTAGTTAGGCTCCACATGCCCAGATACCACAGGCTACATTTTCCTGGGGCAATTTCAGGAACAGCAGGTTTCATGGTGACTTGCTCTCCTCACTCCTGCTTCTGACAGCTGTCTTTGTTGTTTGCCCTGGACTATTACCCTGTTCCAGGTTCCAACTGTCTACCACGATTTCTGGTATTTAAGAGCTCCTCTTAGAAATGGATGAGGAAAAAACTGGACTTGTAATGGTGGAGTTTTCCACAAATAAGAGTGCTGCTTTATACACTATTACTGTACTTCAGTAATATTTAACCAATGTTCAAGCCCCAAATTTTTATTCAAAACTACAAACTGGAAATACATCTGCACAAACAGCTCTGTGATCTGATGTTATCTCTGCAAGGAGTGTCTCATCCATACATGTTGTGCTCTATCAACAGATATTGGTGTCCCTCCTCATCCCACCACACACATTGCTTTTGATTTCTCTTAAATTATTACCTGCATACTAAGCATTTGAATTACCAGAGAGATTTAATCTATCAGAAATTCAAGTTAAGCAATATTTTTATTCCATGGATCTCAGCAACCTAAATGTGACTTCATCATTTATATCACTAATAGGTATGAAGATTCATAATATGACAGCTAAAATAATTCATGAGGCAATCTTATTCAAATTCCTTTCTTTCCCTTAAACTTGCTGGGCTAGCAGATCATACCTGATTGATTCATCATGGTGCATTTCTTGACCTTACTATATATTACATAGGCACTGGAAGGATATTTTTGTCTATTTCATTACTCAAGTGAACAAATTGTTTAGAAAATATTTTTACTCACTGTTACTAGGTGGCAAATAAAGTCCATTTATATTACGGGGTTTTCTGTGAAAGAAGTCACAGCTTATCCTCCTACAGCCTACGGGCTCTGTCTCCCAGAAACAGGAAAACTTGCTGTAGTTTTGCTGCAGGAGAAAACAGTTTTCAGGTGTTGTAAATATAACAATCAAAATGGAATAAATGGATTAGTACATGCTGTGTGAACAGAGGATTGAATATATGAGAGTTCACACTGCTATAAATGTATGATCAAGATTTTGTGGGACCACATTCTTACCACATAGTTTACAACGTTTCAAATTATCTTTTATGACTTTTGTCATAAGGTCTAGATAGCTCTAAAGTTACTGAGTTAAGTCAATGGTGTTTGGTGATGTAAAATTGTTTCTAGATTACAATAGGGGTAAGACACTCTACTTAGTTTACTGCAGACTTTTCATGAGCTGGTGGGAAGGAAAAAAAAATCTCTTAAGTCATTTAACTGACGTGGCTGAGTTTACTTTTCTGTACCATTGAAAAATCAGATAAATCTCCAATTAAATGTGCTGTACAAGTGCAAATCTTGCACTTGTACTGTCTCACTATTAAAGGACATCAATCAATGGGAAAACACGTGGTAAGAAACAAAACCCAGAAAGATTCCTGACAAAAACTAAATACATTTGGCATTTGATGTTGGCACTACTGCTATTACACTGCTCACACCACCTTTCAGCTTCAGCTGTTTTAAAGATGACAAACAAAAACCTAATGGGAACAACAGATTGTCTACATGGATTTGTTTAATTATTTAATTGTTTCTTTACTCATACATATGCTCATACTCCAGCTGTCCCTCTATTGATCAATGTGGCAACAGTTAAAAAGTCTGCACAATATTGCAGAGATAGTACTTTCACAACACGAGTCATTCCTGTTAGTCATACATAAAATTGTTGTTCCACATCTCATTCTTATCAGAGTTTGCAGTTTTTAGCACCATGTCTGATTATGCAATTCACTTCTCCTTATAACCGGAGGTATCTGTCTCAAACGTATGATAAACTTGTAATTCCAAAGAGGCAAGGGCTCACAAGATTCACCCTGAATACATAAACTCAGGCTTATGTCCTGAATGTAAATGGCATCCCACCTGAAAATTGTAAATGTCAGGTTGGGGGTTATTTCAGAATGAGTTTCTGAGTAATTTTTTAAATGAAAACAAGGCCCTACTTGAAAATATTGGAATGTTTGGAAGCAGGGTTCTCCCAGGTCCAGACATTAACAGCTAAGTCTAAGAGCAGCATCTCCAAAAACTTTTGGATTGTAGTCAGTACAATTGGGCCACTCCCTGAGACACAAAGCCCATCTCCCAGGCATTAACACCTAACTCCCTGACCCTTAAAAATGGATGGAATAACCAAGAGCCCTAAAACCATCCCTGGATTTTTACCAGGTGGAATGTAAGTACTTTGAATTAAAGCTATCAGCAGTCAGGCAAATCATCTTATCCTGAAAACAGTTTTTTTCCAAATGCCAAACCTTCAGACGACAATAAACTCAGTGGATAGTGTAGCTAAAACAAAAAATAGTTGAAGGAAGCATGTGGTACCTTCTCCATGTGGCTGAACTGTTGAACTGAACTGAGAGCAGTTGTTAGCCAGGATGGAATGTTACATTTTAACAGTTGCCAACTGCTCTTCCAGCTTGGGACACCAGCATGATGCTGCTACATGACCTGTCCAGGCTGAACACCTTCCTTTCTCTCTACTGCATCCAAGTAAAATATAGAATATCATGTCGTTTCAAAGAGTCGCCCATTCTGGTACTTTTCTAATGTGAAGTGGAACAAACCAATTTAGTGAAGGTTAAATAATACCCAACTTCTTGCTGATGCAACTGTGGTCTTAAAAACAAATCTCTGATACCACAAAAATACCACAGCCTGCTGGGCAACAACAGTCAGAGGGAGGAGTGAGAATATGTGTGGGAGAAAGAACCCTCGGCCACCAAGGTCGGGGAAGAAGAAGGGGGAGAAGGTGCTCCAGATGCCGGGCAGAGAGTGTTTCCTGCAGCCCGTGGTGAAGGCCATGGTGAGGCAGCTGTGCCCCTGCAGCCCATGGAGTTCCACGGTGCGGCAGACATGGAGCTGCAGCCTGCGCAGGGCCCCACGCCAGGGCAGGTGGGTAGGGGGGCTGTGAGCCTATGAGAAGCCCGCGCTGGAGTAAGTTCCTGGCAGAACCTATAGACCCAGGAGTCCATAGGTGTCTACTCTCGCAGGAGCCGGCGCTGGACAAAGCGCAGCTGCCCCCGGCCGAGCCGTGCCGGGCCGGGCGAGCGGAGCCGGGCGCCGCTGGGCCCGATGTTAGACGGGAGGCGGCCCCGCCCTGCGCAGCGGCAGCAGCGCCCCGGCCGCGCCGGACTCCATTTCCCGTGGCGCAGCGCGGGTGGGCAGGCGCAGGCACGGCGGCGGGCGCGGGCGGCCGGCCGGGGCCATGAGGCGGCGGGGCGCGGTGCAGCGCAAGGTGCCGTGTCTGTTCGTCACCGAGGTGAAGGACGAGCCCTCGGCCAAGCGGGAGCGACAGGTGGCTGGGGCAGCACCGGGACGGGAGGACGGGGGGCAGGCATGATGGGGCTGGGCTGTGCCCGAGAGCAGGGGAAACCGCTGGGCCGCGGCTCACAACAGCACGGACCGTGCCGGAGCCCCCAGCCACGGCCGAGTGGCCAAGAAGGTCGGCTGCAGAGTTAAGGGAACCTCACGGGACAGGCTTGTGTAGGGTCTCCCGCTGAAATGCAGAGAGGAAGGCCTGTCTGAGAGCTGTGCTAGCTCAGCCCCACGCTTTTCCTGGCAAGTGCATACAGGTGTTCACCCTGATGCTGTGTTTGCTTTTTCTAAGTGAAGGCCACTCCAGCATGGCCGCACGGGGAGCCTGTGTGAAACCGTCCTGCCATTGCCGCCTGTGAGCCTCGTAGGAGGAAAAATGAGGCCGTGAGATGTGGACAAACTGGGGCGGCACACTCACCTGTCTAGCTGCAGACCTCCAGCTTGTGTTCCCTGATTTTAGTAGCAGCTGTGTAGTGGGATGGAATGCAGCTGCGGGTGATCTTCTCCCCTTGGTGATTGGCTTCTGGATGAAAGAGCTGAAATGGTTGCCAAAACAACAGTAACGTAATTGTTCAACTTAGAGTTAAACCATCTCAATAATGCTAATATAAGGGTACCTTCCTACACTGGTGATTGTTCTCACAGGAAAACCTAACAGGGTAATAGATCTGGAACTGGCATGTGCTATTTTTGTTTGGCTGATTTTGGCTTGGGTTTTTTAATATTTTTTGTTGTTGCTTTGATTTGGTTTTGTTGTGTTTTTAAAGTTTAGGCAAGAATTAAACGTGGTTATGACTGGTAGGGAAGAAAGGGGGTGGTACTGGTGGTAAAACCAATGGGAATGTTTTGTCACTACCCTGAAATTTTTAATGTTATCTTGATATATGCTATTTGTTGTGATTACACATCTTATAATATGAAACAGTCATGTCATGTAACACAGGTTCTCATTTTATGAACTCCACATTCTGTTTCAAGACTTCTGCAAGACACGGACTTGCTTTGTGTTTTGCTAGCAGAGAGAGTCCAGATTAAAAGACAAAGTTGACTGGGGAGAGAAGAGGGAGGTATGATAATTATAGAGAAAAATATTTGAATCCAAACACCACTGACTGCATGTTTGCAGTGAAACTCTTAGAGAAGCTGTACAGAAGTCCTACAAATTTGTACTAGTTGGCTGTTTGTTTAAGATCCACAGGTCATGTATTTCTTTCTCTTTCAGAGCGCGAAAGTGTTTAACTGACATTGCTGATACTAAGTATTTAATGCCAGGATGCTTTTGCTACCTTGCAGAAGCACACCTACTCTGTGTATTGCACTAACATGGTGCTATTGACTTTCATCTCCAAACTGAAAGCTGGGGTGAGCTAGTCAGGAGGAATTTCTATTGCAACCTTAATGCAGGAAGGTGGATCTCAAAAGGTTGCTGTGTTGGAGTGCAACCCTTGTAGTTTATATGCCTTGTTTAAAGGGGAAAGCAAAATCATCTTTAAATAATAATCAAAAATGGGAAAGAGGGAGAGACTTTACAAACAGATTGCCCTAGTTCTTCTGTCTTAGAGTACCTTGCAAACTATCAAGTTTTGAAGAAATTATTAGAAATCAGCCCTATAATGTGTAATACTTAAAGAGCTGGATTTATAGAGGCCAACTGAAAAAGGAGCAAGAATCCCTATGAGAGCAAGGCAGTAACATAGCCATTTGTCTTCTTTTCAGCCATTTAAAGTTTTGGCAACTGACACTATAACTGGAAAGGCATTAGAGGCAGATGTACACAATGCAGTTCCTACTGAAAAGGTGGATGGAACCTGCTGTTATGTAACAACGTATAAAGGTAATAAGGAAGATCCATTTGCAGATTTCTCATGCTGACTAGAACTTGTTTTACTTAATTTTCCCTTTTTTTGTAGGATTTAATTACAGCTGTTGTGAACTCAGGTGTCATTAAGCATCTGCACCACAAGATTTGTAATCCAAAATGTACTATTACACCACAAAGTAATAGTTACCATAGACTTGGAACGTGTTTCTAAAGTTGTTTTAGCATTTACTCTCTAAAATATGTGAAGTATGATTTAAGTGACTATCAACATCCAGGAACTATTCCAGTTTTTAAACTTCCTGTTAGTAAGTCTTCCTTGCAAACTGGGTCATGTATTATATAGTGTCTCATTTCTTTGGGGAGATTTATAGAAGTAGAGAGGTTGGGGCTTGAGGTTGACTCACTGGGGCTCATGCCTTCACCTGCAGTTGTGAGTAAACTCTGTGTTACACTAGGCAGGACTGTACATAGAATCTAAAATAGATTTGGAAATTCACATAGTGTACTTTGAATTTAGAGTGGATGGCTTTGCTTATAAAATTTCTCTAGTGGCAAATGGGAATTCCTATCTTGCCTGTTATGTAGCTGGTTTCAGTACTCTGCAGGATATGGTCACCTCAGTAAAGTGCTGGTTTTGTCTTTGGAAACTCCTAGGACAACCCTACCTATGGGCAAGGTTGGATCGAAAACCCTCCAAACAAGGTGAAAAAAGGTTTAAGCGATTCTTGTATTCATTGGAAGATTGCAAAGGTTAGTGAAGATTTCTTTCCTTCTTTTTGACAATGTGAGGTATCCAGTTAGAAAAACAGCTAGGCTAACAAATAATCAGTTATCCTGCTCCAGTTTTTTTAACATCACCCTTTACATTGAAGAGCTTTAAACTGGAATAGGTAGCTCAATTTTTAATCCTAATTTTTGAATTTTTAAACTTCTTAAAGGCTAAATGCATCTTTAAACTATCCTAATGGTAAACCACTTGAGTGTGACAGATGTTGGTGTTTGTACAAAGTAACTGGGACTACTGTCTGTAACAAACAAGGTTTAAATCAATTGTATTTTGATAATTGCATTGAAAGACGACTAAAGCAAAGTTGGTTAACAGTTTATCAAAAACAAAGTGTTGCATTTATATGTTTAGAATTTGTTTGGAATATTGAAGAGGATTTCAAGCCTGTTCCGGATACCTGGATTCCAGCAAAGGACATAGAGTTCTCTAATGGCAATCCTTTGCCTGATGAAAATGGACATATGCCAGGTACCTATGATGCAGCACAGGTAAAACTGGGGAAAGATGTGTGTGAATTTCTGAAGTGAATTAGAACTAATTCCAGAGTTAAAAATAGTAGTTAACATATTCAGAAAAAATAAAATTGGAATGTCATTCATTCACTATCCAGAAAGGCTTTGTTTTTCTGACACATGGAAATAATTGCAGTTTGCTGTACAAACTTACAGGCCTTCAGCTGAAGGCATAATTGTCACATTTGCATTCTTCTAAGATACAACAGTTTTTACTCTTTGTAGTTAGCTGTAGGGTTTTTTATAATGCCTGTAAAAGCTTCTAGTATGCATTTAATAACTTCAACTATTTACTTTGGTAAAATGTGTTTTCTCATAGGTTGGGTGCCTGTGGAGAAGAACAGTAAGCAGTATTGCTGGCACTCATCTGTTGTAAATTATGAGGCTGGAGTAGCACTGGTATTGAAACACCATGCTGACCCAGGGCTCCTGGAAATCAGTCCCGTGCCATTATCAGAAATTTTAGAACAAACATTGGAGCTGATTGGAACTAATATCAATGCAAATCCATATGGTAAGTTTATATGGTCTGTTCTTAAATACTTTTTTCTTAAGTGGTATTTTTGAGTGAAATCAATGCATTTTCTTTGTGTTAGTTTTTTAAGCGTTTTCCAGTAGCAGCCTTCTTAGAAAGGAGAGAAAGGGCTGGCTCAAGGACCTCTCACCCAGAAATACCTTAGAAAGCTGAGTTGTCATGGGACTAGTTATGTCTATTAAACCTCAGTTACTGTAAAAATGCATTGCTTTTGTCTTCCAAAAAACTGGCAAAACTGTTGTAAATATTACTGTTAAAATACTAGTAGAATTTTTTAAGTTTGTTTCTTGGAGCCTTCACTTTTTTGCATACTCTTTTGATGAAGTAGAAAACTTTATTCAGCCATTTTTTGGAGCCCCTAAAGTTAGCTTTTGGAGCCCCCACAAGTTGCAATTCTTAGATGATAAAATAGGATTTTTTTTAAGGAAATGTAATTTATCCTAAATTTCAGTTGTGGCTTCTTCATTTAAAGGCCTTATAATGAGAAACCAATTACATATGAGCACAAGTGAGTTATAACTTCTGTGCTTTGCTGTTAGGATAACTTGCAAGGATGGATGGGAAGAACAGTCCTACACACTTCCTCAGTATGTACAAGAATTGCAACAAAAAGTTCTAATAGCTGTGTTCTTAAATGAAGATTTATGTTAACAGGAAAAGGCAATGCAGTGGTTAACAGCCCAGTTTTAAGTATTCATGTGAAGATATGCCAGATTTTCAGGAACTAAGATGTTTGTGCCATTGATCATGATCTGAAGCGTGGAGGATTTAGCTGCTAGCTTTATGGTGACTGAGGAGGTGACCACAATGGCAAACAGACAACTGTATAAATCTGTGTCATGTTTATTTTATACAGAGGAGGAGGATGTTTTAATAAATATAAATTAAAATGTGAGGAGAGACAGCTGCATTTGGTAGTTAAACATTTAATTAAGTGTTCTGTTAAAGGCAGGACAATATTGTAGTATCTAACAGAAGTTTACCTTTACAGAGTGCTTTTAAGATATCTGCAATAACAAAACTGAGGAAACACTCTTAACTAGGAGGAAGGTATTTGTTTCTTTAAATGTAGGATTGGGAAGCAAGAAGCACCCTGTACATCTTCTGGTCCCACATGGAGCTTTTGAAATAAAGAATCCACCTGCCTTGAAGCAAAATGACATACTGTCTTGGTTTGAAAGCTGTACGGAGGGTAAAGTTGAAGGAATTGTGTGGCACTGCCATGATGGATGTTTAATCAAGGTAAGTATGTGGATGGACATGTGGAAAGCACTGTAAGAATATAAAATGTGATGTACTGTATTCATTTTTTGTCTTTTTTTCCAAATTCTTTATTAGTGAATGTTCTTCAACAAACGAGATGACAGTACAATTAGTAAAGCCACTGAACAACAACATAACTTGAACTTTTTCATTCCCAACATGCTTATAAAGTAATTGAGAACGTATTTTCTTGCCTCTCTGTATAGAAATCATTAAAGCTTAATTCCTCTATTTAAAAATGAGGTTCTCATAATGTTGACCAGTAGAACAAGTATTATTTAATAAGAATGTGATTTCTGATTAATTAGGAGGTTTGTATTATTTCTGAAACTGTGGAGGACACCTTGGTTCTAGTTTGCCTTTTGTACTTTGTTGTTCATGTCATAGAGATAACTTATTAATGATTTTAAGTGCCCTGATGCAGAGGATCCTAGAATCCACAGCCACCCACACACTTCCCAAGCTGGGAATTTTTGCACTACTCTATCAAAATGGCTGAACTGATCTTCTTTCCTTTTCTTTTAGCTCCATCGCCATCATCTTGGTTTACCTTGGCCACTTGCAGAGACTTACCTGAATTCTCAGCCTGTTGTAATTTCTTTTAATGGAACTAAATGTGACTATGACTTTGAACCAAAGAGTTTGTTTCACCATTTTTCAATGTTGGATGGACAAAAATTTGACAGACTCAAAGATATCAAGTTTGATGCTTGAAATTATTTTTTTGTTTTAAGTTAATTTTTGTATGTTCTGCATTCCTCTTACTTGTGTCTACCACAGAATTCTTCATGAATACTCTTCTAGCTTAGGCAACAGCCCAGGTACTACTGTATCATTTTAAGTTTATCCTAAATGACTAAATAACAGAGATATGACAGCCAGAGCAGAGATCTAGCTTCCAGCATGTTTATTTTATGAAAAATCCTTGACTTTTGAACACATTCCTGGAAACTGTTAGCATTAAGTGTAGGAAGTATGTTTTTCTACCACTGGCTGGTCCTATAAGCTTTACTAATGAATGCAATCAACTGGAAAAGTTACATAGGTTATGCTTCTACAAATGTAATTATTTTGACACTGTTGTATGTAGATTTGAGACTTAGCATAAAGCTTCTTAACAGTGAAAAGACATATTTCAGTTGGGACCAGAATTAGTCTTAAAATTTGACAATTTTTTTGAAGTTGTAACTGTTTCTTACAGGGGGAAAACTTCCTGGTATCACTTAACTGTACATCTGCAGCATTATACTATTATAAAAGCCCAGTTAACCTATATCTTAGAGGCACTTGCACTATTTTGGGACAAAAAGAGTAAATAATAGAAAATAGTTTTATTTTGGAGAGCCTAGTAAGTAGGGAGAGACATGACTTGGCTTAGTAATTCCCATTTACAACTCTGTCTCAATTACAAAACTTCATCACAGGCATATTAAGTAAGATAAGGTATATAAATAATAAAGGTGAGACTGAATGATCATTTGAGTTGGTTTTATTTCATCTCTGCTATAAAAGTATACATCTAGCAATATAAAATAAACAAAATGAAAGATCAATTATGTACAAAAATACCAGTGGTTTGGCTGAGATACTACAGCTTCATTTTCAGTTCTTTGTTCTTGGAATTTTTAACATTGAGGTAAAAGTAACCAGGAATGTAAGAAAAGACATCCAGCACATTCACCCTGAGTTCAGAGTTAAACATTATGGTTGCACAAGACAACAAGAGCAAATTACATATTGTTAGTGATCTGGGACTTAGCATACTTAGTATGCTGACAGTTTAAATGCTTATTAACTTTTAAGAGAAGCCCAAAGTTTCAATTTTACCTGACGCCTTATTACTCAAATTAACTGTTCTGAATAAAAATATATTATTGCACAAGAGCTGGGAGAGGTAAAACTCCCTTCTATTTTGACTGTTGTATATAAATACTGACAATGAATTGTTGAATAATCCAATTCTGCCCTCTTAGGTGTGTGCAAACTAACATAACTTTAAGAGACTTGTATAATTCCAAGATAAACACAGACAATTTTATTTTTTGTATCAATGATGAGGATACTGAACACTACCCTAATCGACAGAAATATTGCCTGGACTATCCTGAATGCCAAACTCTTCACAAAGCTGCTGCAATCTCTCTTCCAAGATAACATTTTTTTTAACTTCTTCTTTGTAGTTATATTTTAGATCCTCAAGTTCTTCGAAAAAGGAAGGATTATAGGTTTCTAGTTCTCTTCTCAGCTCTTTTGTCTCTTCCTATTGAAAAGAATGAGGAGTACCACCTTTATCCAGAACTTTGATAATACTACACAACACCTTTTTTGCCTTTTTCTTGAGGGCAAAAAATTATATATGATAAGAGAATAACAATCTTGTCTAGAAGCAAAAAACTCTACTCTTCATAAAAACAAAATAGGCTTTGTAAACAATGTTTAAAAATTGACTTTGTCATTAAATATTAATTCAGCTATTAAACAGCTCTTTCTAGCTAACCATAGTTTTGCTTGTTATCTTGCCTAGGATGATCCTTGCAGCTCACCTTTAATTTCTGTTTTTCGAGCTCTGAAGCCTCCAGCTGTGACTGGAGATCATCCATTTCTTTCAGTAGTTTGTCAATTTTATCCTCCACAGTTTTATCGTGTCCTGCAAAAATAAAGATTTTTTTAAATGAAATATTAAGTAGTGAAAACCCCTGGCACAAATAATCTTGTTTCAATAATTCTGCATCTCCTGAAAGATGAAACAGGTAAATAAAACCAATTGAGATCACCAAACAAGTCACCTGGGGAAAATCATACAAAGTTTACAGCCTGTTGCTCAAAATATTTTATTATGGAGATTTTTACTGAAAATTCTCTTTAAAAAGCTTGTACATGTACTCAAAAATCCAAGACCTTAATCTGCCTGAGTTTACACTACTTCAGTATTCATCTACTTCAAATAATTCTGTAGATTTATTATCACTTTGCACACATGTTAAGTAGTTTCAGACCCTAAATAGAAGAAGATAATAGTTTTAAGGTATTGAAAATTACTACCATCTGCAGACCTTCACTTGTAGAGGTGTGTCTTTCATTCTTATAAGCGTTGATCTGATGCACTAGTTCTGCTTTTTCTTTCTCTAATTGATTATTAGTTAATCTGGAATATAGAAAAAAATAGAATTTTTTAATTATTATTAGAGCATTTTAAACCATAAAATATTTAACTAAAAATTGCAGTGACCATTTCCTGATCTTATTTCATGTACATTGGCTGAGGTGTTTAGTTAGTTTAGAAGTACATTACCTTAAAAGCTGAAGCTCCTTCATGATGTTTTGCTCTGTCCCTGCAGCTTCAGGAAGATGTTTAAGATGCTCAATCTTAAAAGAAAAATTAAGGACATTTTATTGTTGAAAACAATATCCATGGCAGTGCAGTTCAGATAGCGTTCTCTTGAATACAAGATTAAAAAAGAATGAAAATAATACTAAGGATGTAACCAAACGTTAAGCTATCAGAAAAAAAATTAATTGTTCCTGTACAGTTTCTGCACCCAAAGCTCATTCTTGACAGCCTTTCCAAAGTTAGTAAAGATCATTGCTACATATTTCATGAAGGGTGAAGAAATAAGTATTTAGAAATTAGATTTACAAAAAAGTTGGATACATAGCTACACCAACATACTGTGCACATATGCATAAGGAATTTATATGTCTAAATAATTTAAATGCTTTAAAAATATTACTGATGTGCTTATTTGCACATGTTTGTCCCAGTTCATTTTGAAAAACTGTATGAAAACCCTGTGATTTGCAATGCCAACCCCAATGAGGGTACACTGACTAGGGGTGACCTGCAGTTAAGTTATAAGAGGTCCATGACCAGAGAGGGAGGGAGCCTCTGAAAGAGATGCCTGGTGAAGATGCAGGAGCACAACAGTGGTTTAAATATATGATTATATACAGGTAATAAATGCAGTGACAGTTTATGAACGTGCATGAGGCTACTGGCAATTACAGGTTTTTGTTCTGTTACTACCTAACGTGGCAAGGATTTGGGTTATTTTTTTCTACACAGTCAGGTTCTGTTTTTTGAAATGTAGTTAACTTTGATTTCATCACTTCATCAGTACTTGAGACATGAAAGAAACTGGAAACTGTGTTGCTCCCAGAGTAATACTTCTATCTCTGTTAAATTTGCTGCTGGTATACACTTCATGTTAATAACACTGATGTTAGAAAAGGAAAACCAGGGAAAAATTAACAAAGTAATGGTTTTACAGGAATCAATTCCAAGTTCTATTTATTGAACACATCTACTTCCTCACATAATATATATATATATATGACTTCACAAATTGGAAGTTTTGTATTTGATACCTTACACTGAGAAGGGCCAGTACCAGGTGCCTGGGGAAGTAAATCATCTGCATATAAGTAAAGGAGAAGAAAGCTGATGTAGGGGCAATTCTAGCACTGCACCTCTGTACTTAAAAGCCAAAACGTGATGCATTTGTTCAAAGGTTCCTGAGTTCAAAATTCATTAACTCCTCCACATGTACAATAGTACTTGTAAGACTACTAGAGACTGCTCATGAGAGGGCAGACTGGAAAGAGAAATGAGGATCCTGTTTGGGATAGCGAACTCAATATGCTCCTGCCCCCCACCAAAAAACCAAACGAGGGAATAGGGAAATCTCTGCAGCAACCTCACTGCAGAACAAGCTGGAACGATTGTAAGACCTTTTGAAGCATCCATCTACAGGCTTTCATATGATCACTGAAACTATAGTAGAAAACCCAACAGAAGAACACAGTAGAAAAATAATAGTTGACTGCAAGTCAAGAATATATATTGACAATATATGGTAAACCTTATTAATTGGCTAAAATATGTAAATATAGCAACAATGACTGAAAAAACCTAAAAAGTAAAGGATTGGAGAAAAAACAAGTATTCTGCCACTACAGACATTACAAAGACAAGCATTCTACTTTTACAGTTATCTAGCTTAATTTTACTCACCTGTTCTTTTAGATCTTGTAAATTTTTATCAGCATTGTGTTCACGTTCTGTTGCTTCCTGCAGCAGCCGTTTAAGGTTAGCAATGCTTTGGGTTTTTTTAGCAATATCTATTTCCATTTCCTTCAACTTAGTTTCCTGCATTCTGGCAGTATTTTTATTTAGAAAGAATAAGAGCAAAAGTTAATACTTATGCAGAAACAGAGATTAAAATATCTTTAGGAGAATAAATGCTGTAAAATACACCCTAAAATATATTTGGGGCATTGGCCTTGAAATAACCACTGGCCTTATAAAAACAGTTTTCTGAAATAAGCATTATGAGAAACACGCCTTTAATCCTTGAATAAATAAAGGCTTTTCTAGATGTTACACTTCTGTAGTTCTCTTTTTGTGCCTACACTTTATTAAAAGGGGACAGGAATCTTTTTATGCTATTGCACATAAACCCCAAACACCTGCTGCTAAAAGTGTACATACTGGTTCAGTATATACACTAGTTGGATCTTACTTCAGTGTTATAACTTTGAAAGTATTTTTTCAATGATTTAGTAATTTATGGAAAATGTACTGAGAAAAGGGTTAATACAGATGGAGAAGATGAAGACTCCAAGGCCAAAACTATTCTGCAGTAAATTGTTTATCCTGGAGGAAGAGCTGTCTGAGGAAGATTCCATTTTGCTTTGAGCTTTACAAGGCTCCAAAAGGTTTGTGTAGAATTTGAAATGTTGTAAGGTACCTCTAGAGGTCACACAGCCCAATCTCCCATCTGAATCCATCTGGATTTTCAGATAGCAATACAATGTCCAACACCTTGCTACCTGCCAGAGTCTTCTGAAGGGTCACTGGGATGACACCCCTTTGTCTGCCCTAAGAAACACTTATTGTTACCATGTATATGCATTGGTAGATGTGCTGGTGAGGTGGATTGCATGTTAAAGTTCTCCAAGCAGCTTCTCTAGGTTAGTAAGGTCCTTATGTTATTAACTTACTTTAAATTCATGTTAAAGTAAATGCAAATAGATGGCTTTATTCACATGAGTTGAAATAGGCAAGTACAATTAAACATGACCATGTATTTTGTACCTATACATAACTATGTATCTCTCACTAAATAGAACCAAGTAGAAATGTTTTTCAAAAGAGGTGAAGAACAAAAAGAATAAATGTATGAATGCTGCTGTGCCGATATGCCAGCTGTTAAGGGCCTGTGATCTTCACTGCGTGCTCATATCCTCTCTAGCTGTAGTCATTAGCTACTTCTGTCCTATCCTGCAGTCGGTTTTGCCCTCCTTAGACAAAATACGGTTGTCATCTGGCCTTGCATAGAGACATTTTACCTCACTGGATAGTTCGGGGGAAGCTTAAAAACAACCAAATGGTTTTTTGAAGTCTCAAGAAATGGCTCAGCAATATGTCAGAGTAGCACTAGACCCTCCAAGGGATCCTGTGGGAGTGCAAGATCGGGAAGGGAGTAAAATCTTGGACATCAACAGTGATCTGACCTAAGATGAAATTAGAAAAGTCTCTCTCCTGTCCAGCTGATATTATGTCCTAACAAGTTTACTGTCAGAGGTTCTGATTTTGTAGATACCTTCCATTTCCGTTTATTAAAGAGTACTTTGCAACACATCAACTTACTTCACCCTGAAGTCATCCAGGAGTCCAGGACTAAGTATTTCTTACCAAAAATTTGCTCTCTGCCATCCTTACACAGAACACAGGTTCTTTATTTCTCTCAATAGCATAAGCATTGTATCATTTTTCTGTCCTCTTATTACATTCTCAATTCCTACCTTGTTACAATGGACTTCCAGTTTCTGCTGTCAGCTCCATCAAATTGGCTCTCAGCCAAATTTAGCTTCTTAATGGTTTCCTCCAGCTGAACATTTAACTTCCCATTTAATATCTCCAAGTTATTCTTCTCTATCCGTAGCTTCTCTCCACTGTCAGCTTCCTATTGTTCAATAAAAGCAAAGCTTTATGGAATACTTAACCTCACAGGAAGCATCTCAAATGACGGTGAGAGAGGGTCAGTGCTGATGTAGAGGAAAATTGCATCCAAGATTACTAGCACTACAACTTCCAGATTTGGTCTTGGGCTGGTCCTTGGATATCTCCTCTCCACATATAGTGAGATAAAACTGTCATGGCAATATCAGTGTTATATCAACCATTAAGAAAAATAAAAAACGTATACTTACCATAACCAGTGCCTAGTGGAAATAAGGGGATGGATTAAAATGATCATACCTTTTTCAGTTCTTTACGCAGTCTCTCATTTTCAGTAATGAGTTTTTCCATTCCTTTGGTTTTAGATTCATAACGCACATTCAGCTTGCCCTCCAGATCAAGTTTCGTTTTTTCCATTTCAGACTAAAGATCAAACAATTTGTTAAAACATATTTACATAACTTAGTAGAAGACTTCAGATTTCCATTTTTAAAGCACAGCACAGTTACAGCTACTTAGCACAGTGAACATTTTATCACACAGTTAAATATATCCTTAAGGTACAAAGTACCCTTAACTGTGCAGTATATTACGCTAATATGAAGTTTTGCCTTTCTGTTCTATATATTTCATAACTGGTATTTTCAAAACAGTTTTGTGCCAGTCAGTATCAACAGGCTTGCTACTCCATTTTGTTACTAACTTGCATATAAACTGTTACCTAAATATAGTTACTAAATCTGTACCTTTAGCCTCTCATTTTCCTGCTCAAGACCAAGTAATTTCTCATTAGAAACCACAGCTGGAGCTTTTTTCAGTTCTTCATTTTCTCTTTGGACTCTCTCTACAACCTTTTTCATTAAGCCAATTGTTTTTTCCAGTTCTGGGACTGTCTTTCCACTTCTACCACCCTACAGAGGAGGAATGAAAAAAGTAAAAGTGAGAAAATAGTTCATCTTAACATTCTGAGATACTCCAAATCTTACCTTATTGCTAATTTTCCCATTGCAATTCACATTTATAGGAAAAAAGATGCTTTATTTTGATATGACTTGAACCCTAGAATTTCCAGCATACTTACCTCTCCAAAATATCTAATGATTTATTCATTCCTCAAATCAACAAATGAACTCCTTCATTTTCTACCTTACCCTAAAGGGCTGCAGTTAAGTGTCAAAATCTGCTGTACTTGTGAACTAAACTGAAACATTAGGAAAATAAATCAAAGAACTACTTAATTTATTTAGCTTTTCTTTAGAAAAATTCCCCAATCCAACAGACCATGCAATTACTGTCGGGGGCATTGGGGAAAAATGCTGGGCTGGAAGCTTGAGGAAAGAAAAGAGGGCCCTTTTTAGCAACCCTCCTTCTGCTGAATTAACGTGACAAATGAACTATATATTTTTCCCTTTAACTTTGGAAATACTATTCTATTAGGGGAGTTGACAATAGCTAGGGTAAAATTTAGCTGTGTCACCTTCTGTAGCACAAGAAACAAAAACCTTCGTTAACAGTAACTTACCCTTTCTACACCTGCATCAAATCATTTACATAAATACATGAATATAATTTTCATTATTATGGTTGTAACTGCTATTTATTGTACAAATATGCTTCTGAAGGTAACTAATGCAAATGACAAAATAAGGCCATGATAATGCAAATATTTAATAGTCATTCTAATGGTCCTGTTAACTTAATGTCATTAATTCATTATAGCATTTTGTCAATAAAATAAACAAGAACAATTCCTGTTTCGTTTTGGTTGATTCCAAATTATTTCACTTCAATAATACTTAGCTGCTTTTTTTTTCATTTACTTATGATGAAAGTTAGAACACTCACCCCTCTAATGCTGTTCAGCTTTCGTTCAGCTTCTGCTTTCTCTTTTTTGAGAAGTTCACACATTTCTTTTAAGTCGTCTACTTGGTCCTACAAAGAAACAAAAAAAAAAGTAATAAGCAACTTAGATCTCAAATTGAGGTGAAAAACTGGTGAACAAATTGCAGTGGTTTTACTTGGAAAAATTTAAGAGAAAGCAATTTCCCATCTCAATGACATTTTCCATTATTTCTACTAGCTATTCAACCATCTCTTCTTCTGTAAACACATGAAAAATTTACAGTACATACAGAAAAAATATCCATGTCTTTGTAAGCAATTCCCTGACCAGTGTGAGGGTAAAGGGGACTAAAGTAAGAAGATGTTACCTTTAGTCTTGGCAAATCTTTATTGGCCTGCTCTAGTTGGAATCTTAGCTCAATGTTTTCAGATGACAATCTTATATTTTCCTTTTCTTTTTCTCTTCGATACTGATCACTTGATCCTGTTCCTGATGTCTTGAGAAAAGAGGGGGAAAAATTATTATTAAGTGGTAATGTACTAATTCAATACAACTATCAGTTGTAGCTGATTAAGAGCAACAGAAAACTAGTATTTTTCACAGAAATTAAAAAAGAAAGCATTATTACCAGTTTTGATCTAATCTGCTTTGTCTTTACCAACTTCTCCTACATTTCTTAAACTTGCTTAACCTTTAAGGGAAGTTTACAGATCAGTATAAATCAGTAAACATTTTGTCGAACCAAAATTACTTCTCAAACTATTCTGCAGAAGTAAACCTCAAAGACTAAAAGATAAAGAAGATACTGAATGAAGTAAGCTGTGAAACAAAAACCAAAATTTTGTCAAACCAAAATTACTTCTCAAACTATTCTGCAGAAGTAAACCTCAAAGACTAAAAGATAAAGAAGATACTGAATGAAGTAAGCTGTGACACTCTACCTGGGAATAGCACCTAATTTTAAGGGTATACTCTGATAGTTTTTTAAATAAATAGTGCATATGTCATAAGAAATTTCAATTATGTCAAACGGATCAGAGAGCAAGCCAAGAATAGTAGTATGTAACTCTCATTGAATCTGTTAGTTCCCAAAATCTTAAGTCTATCCATGGAGGATAGTGATTTCAACTACACAAAGACAGCTTTGCATACTTAATAGTGCCAAATGAAATCATTGTGATACAGTAAATTATTATGCCTGACTAGTAAAGAGTAAAACCTTTTAATAACTTAATAATCAGTGGTTTGGATTCATTTCTTTATCACTAACTATAGCAATCAAGTATTTGCTTCATTAAAGCATTTTTTTAGTGTAAATAATAACATAACTCTCTTAAAGAATGAAAGACATCAATTAGCTCCATGTATCTTTAGGGTTATTTGTAAACTCTGAATCAAAATTTTAGAATTGACAGTAGCTTACTTGCAAGCTGACATGCATGCTATCATGAAAGTAATAAAATTTGCTTTATGGACCATTTGGTGAGTACTTCAATATCTCTGCAGACCATGCATAGGAAAGCACTGCATTATCAAGATCAAACTATTCTACTTCTACATCATTTGTACTGAAGAAATGCTAGAGGGCCACTACAGTATCAAACCTCGGGCATTTCACAAAATTCTGAGGTAGTTTCAATCCCTTCTGTACAGCTTGGGTCATTTTCCTGTTTATTCTCTGCAGTGTGTTGATTCATTTCATTATTCATATTTATTTTCTCTGCTTCACAGTCATTAGCTTGATTAGGAGGTTGCCCTGAATCAGACTGATTGCAGCTCATTTTGTCAGCATCAGGCTCCTCTATACATTCTTCTTCATAGACATTTGACTGCTTGAAGATTTCTTGCTTCCGCTCTTCTTCTTCATGTTTCTCATTAACTTTTCCATTTTCAGGCTGGGTTATATTTTCTTCTTTTTCACCACAGTTCTCTTTACCAGCTTCAGCTATAATTTTGGTTTTCAGTCCTTCCCTAGAAATCTCTGTGTCCTTGCATTTCTCACCATCTTCAGGGTGCTCTTCAGGAGACCCTCCTCTGCTTACATCTGCAGCAGCCTCCTGGACTTCATTAGGCAGGATGCATGCTTGCATCCCTGTGTCCTCATCTACTTCACTGCCATCAGTAACTCTATTATTAGTCTGATGTTTGATTTCAGCCCTATTTGAAATAGATTTCTTGTGAAGGAAATTCAGATACTTTTGTTTACTGACAGTGATAGGAACAGACTTGGTCAGTTCAGTTTGGTCACGTGTACTCTGAGTCAAGTTGAAGACAGAGTGAAGCATGAAAGAAAAGCAGAACATAGTAAAAGAAAACAGGAAATAAAGGAAACTAGAATGTACTAGTTAAATCTATTAAGTCTATTCTTGAAAGATTCGGAAAACTTAATAATGCAAAATTTGCAATGTAAGCAGCCTTGTAAAAATCAAAGTGGGACAAAACCACCTAATGCAACTGAAATGAAGATCAGTATTTCCCCAAACTCTGTGCATCATTAATTTTAAATCAGTATGTAATATAAAAGTAGTCTCTCAGTTGCAGACTCATGTTTAAAAAGCTATTTTTTTTATTTCTCCACATATGCTAGGATGCTGAATATTTCATCTTCCACCTGTAGGACACAGAAACTTTAAATTTTGGGGATTTGGGGTTTTTTTTTGTGTGTTTGGTTTGTTGGGTTTCTTTTAAACCACTAGAAGTTGAGTATATCATATCCTGCTGTAGGATACTGTCGTTAAATAAAACCAGCTAAATGACATAGAATACCAAATAGAAAACAAAAACTTTTCCTAAGTAGTATTCTGTGTACTATGGTTACATAATTAACTTACCGATGGTTTCAAAAACGTCTCTCTTGAACATTGTTTCTGCAATGCATGAAGTTTTTCCTGCAGGTATTGATTTTTGAAGTGTAAATCTTCTATAACAGAGTCTCGTGGGATTGCTTGCAGTGTTCTACATCAAAAAATGAATCAAGCCAAAACAAATAGAAAAACACCCCTTAATGTAAAAGCATTGTGAAATTCTGGATTTCTACACCGGATTTTCCCGATGTTTCTAAGCTAGTTATTCTGAATCAACATTGGCCATATTTCAACTAATCCTAATGAATGGAAGATACTTGCTTTGTCAAAAGGAATCCACTCTTTTCAGATGTATACAGTTTCTATTACTCAGGTACATTATCCACTGTGATAGTGGACAACTGGTTAAGCACTTCCTAACTGCACTTAGCAGTTCCAGTAACTTTCACCAGCTCTAAACTGCAGTTAATTTTTTTCACAATACAAGCCATATGTTTTTCATATTATTTAGCTTTTTAGAATAATGAGCCAATGCTGCATATTCTCTGAACATGCACAACTGCTCCCAAATACTTTTAAGTTAGCTCATCATGGACTCTAAGAAGAAATTTTAAAATTCCTATTTCTTTCTCCTTCTTGAATTACAGTTTGCTTATTAGAGACTATCTCATTCCACGAAATTCTTTTACTAATTTAGACTTCTCACTGTTTTATATTCTTTTAAAAAGTCTCCCACCTCAAGTGAGCAACTTCATTTTCTAACTCTAGATTCCGTTTTCTTAGTTCTTCCACTTCTCTTTCAGTTTCTGTGGCTCTTACTCCAACAACACGGTCAACAGTAACACCAGTAGTTTTCAGTTTCTTCTGCAGAGCAACTTTCTCTTTTTCACTCCTGCAACATCCAGTAAATTTACATTTTAAAGCTTATTTGCTAAACTGCTCTCTTAAATAGAAAATATTTTCTGTCTTAAAGAATCACATTTGCATTTTATCTGCCAACTGAACCAAACCCCCTTTTCTATTTAATAAGGTTACTGTATAGACACTAAAGCCTTACCAAAATCTCAACTCAAAGCCCAAAAAAAACCAATGGACGTTAAGTCAGTATCATGCACGTCATAAACCACTTGTTATTCTTGCCTTGTTCTATGTGAAATTCAGGCAAGGCTTGCTAAGAATAAGAGCCATTTTGAAGCAGTTTCAAATCACAATTTACAAACAGCTACAATCACCACCACCACATCTTCTATCAGTAAAATCTTGCCATTACTTCACTGAAGTAAACATCTGCAGAGCATATGGACATATGGTTGTTTCCTGAAAAGGCTTCCACCTCACAATCCTAGAACTGTCATTACTGCAGTAACACTGCAAGTATCCAGTCCTAGCAACCTGATTAAATAACACCACTGTGAGAAACAGACTGTCTTGATAAAGCTGTTATTTCCTTTATGAGAATCATAGAATGCCAAACCAGGAAGCTTAATAAAGGACTTAAATTAATTTTATCTCAAGACACTTTCTTCTAATGAAGGTAGTTGGCTTCCAAAAGGGAAAGGGTACTAGAAGAGTCAGCAGCCTGCTGCTTGAAAATTAACTAATCCTTTTAGTCTCAACAGCAGTGTCAAATTCTCGCCATCAATCTTATAAACATAACAAACTGCAATAATTACTGTATGTCAAACATGTCTGGATTTCTCTTATGTCATTATTTTGTAGCTGAATCAATTAAAACCAACTCACTTGGTATAAATTTCCTTCAATGTATTCAACTGTTTGGATAAAGCATCTGCTTCTTTTTCCTTTTCCCTCAGTTTGTTCCGCAATCCTTCCATTTTGATTTGCCATTTTTTACCTTCATCCCATCTAATTATTTCCTCCTTGGATGTCTGTGAAGAACATAAAGAGATTCTGTATTCCCCTTTGAATTCTTCTCTTACAGCAAAACAAGCAAACACATTAGAAAACTAAGAATGATATATTCTTCATTTATCAGATCAAACCAGGAAGCCATAGCAGGCATATTTTATTTGCCATAGTTAAGTAGCAGGTTCAGCTGGATACATTGCTGCGATTGGTGGATAAAGCTACTGCAGTTGATTGCTCCTACCAAATTTGTACTTGGATTTTAATATTCATTTTACAAAAAAATAAGTGAAGCATTTCATGAAATTAGAGGTGCTACTGCAATGTGTCCTTTTACTTCAAATTACACATTAGATTTAAGACAAAGTAGGTTTTTTGTATGGCAATTTACAACAGATCTGTCTTCTACAACTCACCAAGGGCTTGCTTGCCCCTGCTGCAGAACTTTTTTTTTTCTACAAGAAATGTAATCTCTACTTAGAGTTAATAAGTCAGTAACTATAAATTACACATTGGTTAAAACCTGAACCAATAGAATCACAAATGGCTACTGAAAAATCACAGTCAATATTCCTGTACGAAATTTTTGGTTTGGTTTGGGGTTTTCTTTGTTTATTTTTAGTTGGAATTTTTCTTTCTCTGGTTATTCCCTGTACTTCATTTTCTGGTTTTGTTCTAAACAGTTGCTGCTATGAAGCGATGGAATGAAAGGAAAATCATGGAAAAAAGGAAAAATGCATGCCAAATCTGAGAAAAATACCTCAAGACACAAAGCAACAGGTATTTAAAACATTTCAAATTAATTGAAAGCATACGTGCAGTTGTAGAGTAATATTTCACATCATACATCAATAGTCTCTCATTACACAAGTATAATATAATATTCCAGCATACTTAATAACTAATATGAGCAGCCACTAATTAGTTACTGACATAGTAACCAGCAAGAAACCAGCAAAAAACTTATAAATTAACATAAATTAATTAATTAACTCTAATCACTCAGACTTCTTGTATGTGAAGATCCCAATTGTCAAGAACAATCACTTATAGAGACACCATCCCTTTTAAGATTCACTTTTTTGCTCCTCAGTATTTTATGCTTTTACTATTGCATTGATTTCACAAAAGACATTTGGCAGAACTCATGTAATCAATTTCACCGCTACCTAAAAAAATCTTAGTTTTCTGAGATTTTGTAGAATTAAACATCCATTAGAAAAAGGCAGGAAAACATTAAGATACTAAGTAACAAGAGCAGTAACAAAGAGCATGGGAAACATGAGAAGTTGCAGCCATGAAACTGCTTTTTTTTAATCAAGTTTGGCTGGTAGGTTTTAGAAGAAATAGGGAGAGGTGAACAACCTTGACCTCAGCTGATGAGCTCTTTCAAAGCCATGATATAAATATCACATACCTTGTCCTCTCTTAGACCCTTTTTTTCTGTTTCTTCACACTTTTTCTCAAGTTCACTTTCCAACTTTTTAATTTTTTTTTGAAGCACATCTATCAGATTTTGTTCATCTGCTTTGCTCTGAAAAATTACAAATTTTTACAGCTTCAAGTTTAGTGACTACTGAGATTTTTTTCTCCAAGCAAAAAATAAGGATTTTAATTCCAAATTGGTAAAATTAGTTTAAAACCTAAATGATATTTTTAAAATTATCTTTAAATTATTAAAATATTGGAATGTAACTTTTCCCTCTGAATTGAATAATCAGCAGCAAGTAACTGAATTTTAAAAAATAGATAGATGACTCTTTCGTAAATCCTTTCTTTTTCTTCTAAAAGGAGAAATAAGGAGAGCCAGGAAGAAGACAAAATATCATTTTTCCAAGAAGCTATGAAAGTGGTTATTCAACTCCTCAGACTCTTTCAAACATATTTCAAGAAGTACATAATTTCTTTTTTTTTTTAGCTGAGGCAAAGAAACAAGCTAACAGCTTACATGTAATCTGGCTGATTAGGAAAAAAAATAAATTTTTTAATCAAGTATAAGATACTTAAATCTTTCATCCCTCCAGACCAGCTCATCTATACAGAAACTTGACCAAGATCAAACATAGTTTGAAAAGTCACTTCTACCTGAATGCTACTGCTTAGCCTCCTAATCCGGTTCTTCAGTTCTTCATTTTCTTTGTCTATTTCCTTTTTTTCCCTCAATATTTTAGCAAGTGCTTTTTCTTTCTTCTGAAACTCTTGGTTTAACTCATCCCTTTCATCAGATAACAAAGCTTCCTTGTTTTTACTTATTTTAAGGTTCTCTGTAAGTTTTGTAATCTGATTATTCAGTTCCTCTATCTGTGTCTGGAAGGAAACAAAAAAGTCAGCAAAGGCCCCAGTTCAGGTTGAAGTCCTTTTCCCTAACTGCTGTAAAACACAACAAAGCAGTACAATGGCATTACCTAGTACTCACCATAAGCCCCTTGGTTTCTCTGTCAACAATCTCCTGCACATTCATATATGCCTCTTTTTGTGACACAGCAGAAATAATTTGCTGTTCAGCATTGGCAGTCATTTCTGCTCGGAGCTCTAGAAGTGCTCTACTCAAAGCCTGAAAATAATTAATTCAAGTTTTTTTGTAAGTGAAGATGCTGCTACAAAACAAGAAAAGGCAGTTATATTTTACTCTGACATGTTATGCAGTTATATTGTATCTCCTGCTCAGCTATACAAAGAATTCTTAAGCATTATGAAAAATTTAGTCGTTAAGTGACATAGAGATTAATTTTTGTTGACTAACTTTGTGCTGGTTCTCTTTTATGGCTAACTGCCTCTTCAACTGTTCCACCAGGTTTTTCATTGTTGCTGTGGGTGCTCTATTATTTGCTTCTTTTTGGACCTCTAGTTCAGCTTTAACATTTGCCAATTCCTTCTCCTTCTGAGATAATATGTTCCTCAGTTCATTTGCTTCTTCTTTGATTTGTTCCACATCAACTGTGTGCTTTTCTTGAAGCCTAATAAAAAAATAAGCATGAATAAGGTACAGTGTAATAATTAAGTTAGCAAACTCTAAATAAATCACAAAGGACACAACAACAACAACAACAACAACTATTATTATTATTATTATTATTATTATTATTATTATTATTATTATTATTATTATTATTATTACTATTATTACTATTATTACTATTATTACTATTACTATTATTACTATTATTATTATTACTATTATGAAAGAAAAAGACACTTGGATTTGGAAACAGCAAAGAAAGACTGACTCAACAATGGCAGCCCCCATTTAATAAGAGAATTATTCATGAAGGTCAGCAAAATTACATTAGAGCGTTGTTAATTTGTATTCCTGGCCCTTACAGGTAAAGAAAGCATCATATTTTTTTTCCTTGTAAACATGGGTTAAACTTTCATGAGTTTAAACTTGCTCAGCAGTAAACCCAAATGGATGTGTCATGGGGAGAAAAATGACAGAACACAAGCCAGCAAGTAATGCAGTACCTTAAACACAACTTTCTTTTTCATTAAATGGCACAAAGCTAACAACTAAACAGCATTTTTCCAAGCCACAGTATTAGCCCCAGTGAAGGGCTAGAGATTAAAAATAACTCACAAATGCCAACTATACTAATGCATTTGAGATTTTCTTTTTCAGCTAAATCCTAAAGTCAGCAAAAACATGTTCCTTTTGATAGATCAGTCCTGAAGCAGCGATACATAATTGACTTGAACCACTCCAATGTGCCTTATATTAATAGTTAAAAAACTTACTGGGCTCTGATTGTCTCAAACTCATTGATTTTCAATATAGTGATTTGTTTTTGTTTCTCCAAATCAGATGATGTTTTCTTTAATTTTCCAACAAGTGAAGCAAGAGAATTATCCTGTTCTGCTACAGTTTGCTCTAAGTGATGAAAATATTTGCTGTTGGATAGGGACATAGAAGTCTTTTTCCCTATTTCCTGTAAAACACAACAAATGCAAATGATAAACATTTTAAGCTTTAAGCAAAAGATAAGCATTAGTGATGCATTTTTAACTCATTCCTAATATAATCAAGAATTAATAGCTACCATTTATTTACTGGGATGTGATTCTTAGTTCACAGAGAAATGGGTCAGGCTGGTTTGAAAAGAGCTTTGTACATCTAATGATCAACAGAATACAGCAGAATACAAGCTTCACCTTATCATAAGGGGCAGAGAGGAATTTTGAATTGAAATGGACTAGCTTAATATAACCACACATTGAATGAGAAGAATACAAAGCAATATATAACTTCCTCCCCTAGAATTCTCTATAAATTAGGATGATATGCAAAGGGCCCATATATACTGAGGTCGTAACTCTGTTTTGTTACAGTTGACTTCTAATGCCTCTCATGTGAAATCTCTCAAAAACAATGCAACAATTATAAATCAATCACCATTTTATTTTTCCTGTCACTAGTTATTACTCACTTTTGACTGCCAAACTGTTTTTTCCAGCAACAAAGCAAAAAATATAGGAACAACTTCACAAATTCTACAAATACACGACTCACCAAAGCAGCCGCTTTGAAGTTATTAAGGGAATTTTCAGTGTACAAATCTAACTTCTGGTGTAGAATTCTTAGGTCTTCCTCATGCTTCTTTGCTATTTCCTCTTGTTCCTGGTAGTTCAAAATAAAACTCTAGTGATGTACATTATCACAGAAAGTTATGAAACTGCAGTGCCTTCACGTTGTTTGCTCACTCATTGCTCAATAATGCTCCCCAGATTTTCCTCTAATTCTGCAAGTTTTTAAATTCTTTTCTTCTAACTATAATAAATTATTTTCTTTTTTCCTTTTTACACTATTGGGGGAAAAAAATCAACTCTTGGAGTTTTAAACTAAGTAGCAAGTAGTGTGGTGTAACAGCACGGAAGCTGAAGAACAAAACAGTTGGTGCTGGTCTTCACCAACTGTGACTATCAGTACGGACAGTAATTTCCATACCAGGTACATTTTGAGTTTATGTACCTTGGAATATAGTGTGATCCCATGGATGGAATGCTAGCACACAGAGCACAACAGGCTCATTTTAAGACTGCATCTTCTGGGTGTTTTCCAAACAAAACCCCTTGATTTCTCCCAAAAGAAATAGCTCCATGTGTTAACCAAAGTACACTAAGTGAAGATGATAAAATCTGCTTTGGAAATGTGCTTCTGATCTAAAACCAATGCATGTTTGGTCTTGAAGTACCTCTTTGACAAAACATTTATGTTTTAAAATACACTTTATGGATATAAAGAAAAAACAATATGAATTATACTTAAATAATATAAAGTATTCTTAGATACACTTTTTGTGCTTTAAAAAATGCTTTTGTTTAAAATATGCTTTAAGAACAATGTTACACATAAATGTATGTCTTTCTTGTACTTCTGAAATTCACTGCCAATGCAATCCAGAGATTTGCTGCAAATACTGAAAAATCCCAAAGAAATATACAAAATAGACTGAGACCACTTCAGCGGAAATTTAATTTTCTTCATGTCACACTACTTTAAATCCTAGACAGACATTATATACATAGCCTCTTGACTAAGTAAACTTACTATTCTAAAAAGCAAAAAAATTCTATATGAACTTTCAACCTATAAAGTAAGTAATTGTCTCTGTTCTGTGTGAGATCAGAAACTTTTATTTTTAGATTTCACTAGCAAGGAGAAAAAAAGAATCAACTAAAACAACTTGAAAATGGAAGAAATTTCAGAAAAAAGGTTTAACTACCTCTCTTGCTTTGGCAAGCATATATTGGTATCTTTTTAACACTTCCTCCTTTTGATTTAATCTTGCTTGCATATTTGCAATGGTTTGATGAGCAATTTTAATGGCATGATGGTACTCTGGGTCATCTTCTTGTTTGCTTAATTCAGAAATTATTTTCTCTCCTGATGTTGCAGGTAATCGAAGTCTTAATTCATTTATAACTTTGTCTCTTGATATAACATTTTGTTCAGCTTTCCACAGAGCCGTCTCCTTTTCTTCTAATTTCTATAACAAAAGGCAATTTCTGCATTTCCAGAATTCAAACACTGCAAAAAGATCTCACTTTTCAAGAAATGTACCAGAAAGATTTCTCTAAATATACTTATAAACACACAACACTTTGTCCTGGGATCTGTCTGTATGGGATTACTATTAGATTAAAATGTCCTAGAATATCATTACTATGTATCATTATTATGTATTATTTGCTTGGCACATGACACTCAAACAACTCCTTTTGTCCTACCAAATGAAGAAGCTGGTGTTTTACAAATTATTTAGGAACCACAAAGTCTCTTGGGTAGCAGAGTAGCAATTTAACAACCCAAGATAAAAGTATTTTGTAGCACTTGCTAAACTTAACTATGCATAGTCAACTGAATTTTGTACAGCAAGACTAAATGTATTAATAAAACATTATAAAATTCTAAAGACTAAATGGATTAATAAAAACATTATAAAATTCTCCTGTATGATTTTTTCCAATGGAAAAAATATTTCATTTTACTCATGGTATGATTATATTATTTACATTTTCTGAGTGTTAAGCATGTCTAAATGACCTTTTAAAAAGGATATTTTTCATGGGGAAAAAAAGTAAAGGCATATGGAAACACAAACTTTGTCACGTTGAATTATAATTTATACATTAAATTACCTCTTCCAGTGATCTGCAGGTTGCCCTAGTTTCCAGTATTGTTCGAATATATTCCTGAATCTTTCTTAAAGCCAACTCAAGTTGTTGTGGGATTGGCAAACTAGGGTCTGGAACTGAGCCTGTAGCATCTTCAAACTGCACAGAAAGATTCATATTTATGTAATCTGACAGCTCTGAAAAACATGCTTATGTGCCTACTTTTAGTGCATGTACCTTTAAAGCTGTGCTAAGTATTTCAGTTTGTTGATGATCATACTGGTCTAACTGGCGCTGCAGTTCTACTTCTCTCTGGTCCCAAGCCATTTGCCTTTCTTCATGAAACTGTAACAAATGTTTGATAGAGGTAGTTTATTTATTGAAGGCAATGGGAATTTTATAGAAAACTTCAACTGAAAAAAGAGTTACCAAAAAGTAAAACACTCAAATAAGCTATTAAAAAGGATTATAAACCTAAGATATAAACACCTGTGTTAAAAAGCTATTAGAAAATCAATTAGTAAAATAAGGAATAGTATATTTTTTCAATAGCATGCAGGAATATATACCTTGTTCTGCTGTACAATTTCTTCTTCCAGGTTACTGATTGTACATTCATATTCAGAAATTATATTACGCAAATACTTCACCTCTTCTTTTTGCTTGACTAATTCTCGACTGAGTTTAAGTTCCTGCAGATGGAGTTCCTCCATTTTCATGTGCCATACAATTACCTTGCAATGAATAACACACAATATATTATAATTTACCATAGGCCTAACTAGATTTGGCTTCACTCGTTGGCTTTGAGGCAGGATGGAACTTCTCAAACTAACTGGAAGACACATGCTCTGCCTTTTTAAGCTTCTTTGCTTGTCTTGAGAGAGGAAGCATGACAAGAGTATGAAACAGCAAGGGGAATGACTGATAAGTGCAGCAGCCAACTGGAGAGGCAACAGGTTTCCCTTACACTGACAAAAGTGCATTGCAAACAATTTTCAAATGATTGAAGTTATACCTTATGTATCTGTCCAGACTGAACAAAAAAAAAAGTATGCAAGAAGTTTGGTTTGTATTTTCTAAAAGAGCAAGAGAATGCAAAATCATTAAAAACTGTATGTATTCAAAAAAATGTACATGTACTAAAAATAACAGACATACTTTTGTCAAAATGCTCTAGAAAAATATTTGAAAACTGACTTAAAACTATAACATGCCCAGAGCATTACAAGCATTGCTTACATGCAGACAACTTTAGTCAAAACAGATAGAACCATAATATCTAACATACAGTGATCTTGAAGAGAAGTGAGAAAACATTCTTAAGATTTCAGGGCGGCATTGCTTACAGTTGCAAAATATACTTAAGCAAAATTTACATAAGCATAGTAACATTTCTAACCATACTGTCTAAATTACTGCCTCTGGATTTTTTTAAAAAACATATGGATCTGAAGTGAAGATTTCACTGCAAGCTTATGGGACAAAACTTCAGAATGCTAGTTTGTATTTCATTTATTTCATTATTTAATTAGATTCATAATTTAATTCAATTTAATATAACTGCAATTATAGTTAGCGTCTAGTTCCTATGTGCCTTAATTGGGCACAAAAGCAGATAATTAGTACATATACCTCCACTGACTTTGACAGAAAACAAAATATGACAACTCCCATATTCTAACAGTGTATTTTGAAATCAGTAAGTTTTACATTAAAACATATATTTAGAAAACAAACTAAACTGAAACTAAATTTAAATGCAGATCAGATAAGCAAAGCTATTCAAAGCTATAAAATCACAAACCTTTTGAGCTCCTCTGCTATCCTTCAATGCGCTTACTAATTCTTCTAAACTTTTCAGTTTCAACTCCAGCTCTAAAGCTCTGTTTTCTGCATTTCTACGCTCCTGCTGGGCATACTGAACTTCTTCCAAGATCTTCAGTTTGTCATTCTGTAGCTGAATCATTGTTTTAGAGAATTTTTCTTGCTGTGCTAAAGGCAGAGCACCACTAAACTGTCGCCGCAAAGACTGAACTGTCTGTTGTAGATGTTTGGCTCTATTTCTTCCTTCAAGTCGGGCAAAATATAAGGCTTGATCTCTCTCATCAAGCTTCTGCTCCAAACGTAGATTATGGATCTCCATCTTCTGGAGTTTCAACTTAAACTTCTCCAACTGGTCTACAGCAACAGATTGACTACCTTGAAGAGCTACAATATCTTGATGCAGTTTTGCAATAATTGCTTTTTCATCTGACTGTGCCTAAGAACAAAATTGATAGAACAAATTTATTTTTCATTTTAATGCAGAATATGTTAACCCAGTTTATACATAAACAAAAACAAGCTATTTTTAATATATATGTGTTATATATTGTGTGTATTATTCCACAGAGAAGAGTAAGAATCAGCCTCTAACAGGCTTTTAATTTTTCCACTATTGCTTCTACAGCCACATTTTAGAAGTACACCTTTTCACATACTTATCTTAAGAATGGTGTCTTTCCAAAATACCAGAAACTGAGGAAGAAATATGTACCTAAACTTAGAAAATATGATAATGTTAAACCTGACACAAGTGTTGGATTTAAGGTCTCAAACCATTTTATAATGTGAAACCAAATTCCAATAAATTGTTTTAGCTAACAACAAAACTGGTAAACCTGTTGCAAACCTTCAATATTTACAAGTACTTTCTTGCTTGTGAAAAATGATCAAACTTTCCTCACCATGAGTTTTTCCTTGACCATGAGCTATTGATGATACAAGAATGAATATTATGTAAACAATATGGAAAAAGGTCAGCATCTGTAATAGCTGCACAGCTAGAATGCAGTAAATAGAGAAGGGAATAATTAATGTAATATGGAACTTTTGAAAGGGTATGGGCACTACAAGGACTAGCTTGCTAAGATTCTTCTGAAATACTTTTGATGTTTTCTAATTCATTGCAAAATTACTTCATTTCTTCTCACTCCAGGGAAAAAAGAATCCAAAGTGCAGTTTTAATAAAGGTTAAATTTTACCTGATAATCTAAAATTTGCATTCTAAGATATTCCACTTCTTTATCTCTGTATTGCTGGCGTGCCTCCAGAGCTTCAACTTGTGTTTGTGCTACATCAGACAGTTCTCTTAACCTTCCAGGGAAAACAAGAGTATTGTGTCACTCGAAACCAGTGAATAACCTATTATGTTTTTCTACATAGAAGATACTAAGAAAAGTTATGTTTCCTCATATCAAAACATATTTGGATTTCATTCATTTCAACATACTCTTCTCTACTACTTAAGAGTTCTGTTTAAGAAAATTCTTCTGTGTTGCCTCTCAACTTTTTCACAGGACATTTTCTTATACACTATACAGAAGTTTACTAGCAGTAACCTATTCGAGGAAAATAATGACATGGGTTTTTTACCGGACCTAATCATCTCTGTCCTCTATTTCTCTCCTACTTCAGGATATAAATACTCAACATTTTATAAATGCTCAAAACATTTCATTCTCAATTCCCTTCTCTGCTTCCCCAAATTTAATAACTTACTTGCAGTGCCAAAAATCACTGCAAGTATCCCAATAGATTTTTCTGGTTTAGGCATATAACAGGATTACATTAATTACTCAAAGACAAATGTTCATACCAACATAGCTAAAAAGCTCCAATTTCTGCAAAGTTAATCTCTTCTAAGTAAATGGAAATCCTCCCTCCTACTGTACCTTAATGTTTGAGATATGAGTCTTTCAAAGAAAGGACTGCTTTCCAATTAGTTCTACGAGATTTTCATATACAGAACAGGGGTTGTGGCACAGAAACAAAATCAACTTTAATTAGTGTAAAAATACTAGTATAAGTATGTACTTGCACGCTTACCCTATCTATCCCAGCCAGCACTTAATTCCTTGTTCAAATTAAAGTGAAACAAATTGCATTCTTTATAGTCAGGAATTAAATGTTTCATTTTCAACACTAAATTTGGCATGTTTATATGCATTGAAAACTGCATGTAAGTCATACACAAGTAGTGTATCATGTAAGGCTAGTATGCCCGAATTTTCACACATTTCTGAACCTACTTAATTCAAAATTTATAAATGCAAGACTTACTTTGATACTTCAATCTTGAGCTCCATCTCACGCTTCTCTAGGTCCATAATTTGTCGTCTATCTGCATCACTTACTGCCTTACTTACACTCTTTGACAGTTCATCCCTTAATTCCTGTTCCACTTTCTGTGCCTCAAGATTGATTTTGGTGAGCTTAAAAAAATCAAAACCAAAAACAAACGAACAAAATGGTATCCTAAGCACATAACTGCTCAAACTCAGCAATGAAATAGGAGCACCAAAAGTATTTTTTCTTTTTCATTACAATTTTCATTACAAAACACAGTTAAACTGTGATGAGGTTGTGTTCAAAAACCAGTTTCCCTTACTCTCTGCTTAAACATCTTTTTTGTTTGCAGGATTTCATGCACATAGCAATGGATACACAGTTTGGCACAGAAAAGGATTCTAAACTAAATACAATTTTTATTAGTGAATTTTCTTAAAACGATTACTGCAACTTGCTCCTAAACTAAAATGAAAAATAAAAACAAATTTTAAAAAAAGACTTTAAACACTTTGGGAAACGAACAGTCCTATATATTTATATACTGTCTTTTACTGTCTTACTCTCCTCAGAATGGAGGAAGACCATCAGACCTAAAGTATAAAACTATCACAAGACAAATAATATATACAAAAAAGAATATGAAAAATGTGACACTAGGGTGCATCACCTAAAGCATTCCTTATAGAAATAAAAGAACTCATCCCATCAGAAAAGGCTTCAGCAATGCTGCTGCTGAAAAGCTTTATACACTTTCAGTTACTCCATCTCCCAGATTAAATCAAATCAAAACAATGTAACAAACATAACTAAAACAACAGAGAAACAGGGAGTCACCCAACAGCAATCTAAAATAGACTACACTCTAGCAAAGGACAAGGAGTGGAAATTAATACAATCTATCTTCATTCCTATCAATTATTCTCTTTCAGCCCTTGTGCTTAAATTATAGACCAGTAGTGTCACAAGAACAAATCTGTACAATTGCTATAAATAAATTTATTGTAGTAACTATAATAAAGTCTCCTGCTAGCAAAAAATAAATTTCTATAAAAAATTCAAAAATGAACAGTGCAGATGAAAAAACCTAACAAGTTTAAGACCGATAGGCCAGGAATACTGAGCTTCATTAGCTTCAATGGCACATGACTTCTATTTCTGTACTATAGACAATGTGTGGCATAGGATGTAGCCAGTCTGTAAAAGAATCACAACACTATCATTTGCACAAGTGATGTAAAGTTCTAACCTTTTTTTGAATAATCGGTAATTATAATGAAAAAATTATAAGGAAAAGAGATAATATGGATTAGACAAAAGAAATAACAAGGTTGAAACAGACTTTTTTCTTGCAGTCCACTGACAAAACTAGGAAACTATCTGTCAAGATGCTCATCATGTGTTGTATTATCAACTAAATTTTAAAATAAACTACTGACAAAATAATTAGTTCTATTTTTACCAATGTCTCTCATATGCAAAATTGCAGCTCTTAAAGGCTACAAAACCATGTTTTGCATCCTAAGTTTATTTATACACTTAATTTATTGACACAAATTGATATAAATAATTTTTGAAAAGCTCAAAAATATGTTTTTAAGATGTATCAAATTAGGTTGCTAAATCTCAGCAGATTTACCTCAGCAAATTTTGTTTCCAATTCAAAATTACGTTCTTCTATTTGCTTTACAGTACTCCTTAAGTGTTCATACATGCGTTGTGAATGCTCTGCTCTCTGTCTTTCATTTAGCTCCTTCATTTCCAACATTGTGATTTTCTTAGAAATGGACAAAATCTCACTGTTGGTTATTGCTTTTGTGACGTTGTCCATGGCATTGTCATCCCCTACAAGAAAAAATATTTAAATTTAGACATACACAAACTGATTCAACTATGAAAATTATTTCCACCATGAAACCAAAAAGGAGTTTTGCTTTATCTGTGTCAAGTAAACTTTAACATCTGTGCATCTGGATGCATGGTTATCTTGCCTTACTTCATGTTTAAAAAGTACGTAATTTGAATAAAATACTACTATCAATTATGAATGCATGTATTTGCAACCATGGTTACTGAGACTGATAGCTATTTTTAATGTAGCCTTTCATCTTATGCTTAATACAACTGGCAAACCTTCAGGAAATTTAATTTAAAATCTGTAGAAGAAACAGGGCTGAATAATGGGAATGAAATCTACACAAAGAAACCCCACCCATTAGGAAAGAATACTTTGTTACAAGGCATGAAACCAGCAAAATGAACTCAACTGTCTTAACAAACTCTGAAACACCATGACTGACAATCAAGTTAGACAATATTAAGAAAAAAAAATTCAGGTGATGTTGCATTAAAAGCTTTTAAACTCTTGACTCAATAACCTAAGAAAGTCAAAGTGGAAGAGTTTCATTAGAAAAATACTGAACTTGCTTTTAGTGAAATGAAACTTACAAACAAAAAAAATTCAGCACGAAAATGGACATCACTACTGAAAGACATAAAATAATTATGATTTTTTTTATTTTTATTATTTTAAGACACATCTATTTTATAATATTTTAAAGTATTACTTTTATACAGGATATACCATTTGGTGTTTAATGTTGCAATATAACTTTCATACTTGCCCAGTTTAGTCATCTGCTCCCAAGCTTGTTCTACAGTGTGAAGTTTTTCTTTTGTGATCTCCAGTTCCTTATTCAGTGCAGTTATCTGTGCTTTCAAGGATTCATTCTCACGCTATATGACAGAAAAGTTACAACAGAACAGCAAACTATTTCATTGTAGCAGATTTCATCTTTAGTATCTACGAAATCTTTTAGATTAACAGACTTTACTTTTGTGTGACCTATAAGCTACATATATAGCAACAGAAGACTGTATGTTGTAAAGTGTAATATGCTTGTCAAGTGTAAAAATACTAGTCTTTGTCCTCTGTATCTTCCTGTCACAGCTAGTCAATAGTGTGAGTATTTATTACCAGCAACTGTGATTCCTACAGTGGCTAGAATTAGATGAGAAAATCTTTGTCATACTGAGCACCTCATTAGCAGTGGGAAAGAAATACTTCTGGAGTACTTCATCCCACAAAGAATACTTCATCTTGCACACAAATACCTCTTTGAGACAGATCACATTTCTTTAGTTCTTTTAGGCATCTGACGCCAAATGTTACTTTTGTAAACGTTCCTTCACTCCTCCAAATAGAAATACAAATTTCATTAACCAGTACAACAAATTAACCAAATACAAGTACATGAACCAGTAAAACAAATTGAATACTTCATAATAATTTTCAATTTTAGTTTTCTGGACACATTTTTAGTTGATATATTATTCTCTAGCTCTAGGAAGATGCTGAAATAGGTAATGCAAGTTTTCATATGCACAAAATTCCATAAAATAGACATAGGAGTCCTTCATTCTTTACCACCCATGAAAAGTGAGAGGAAGTAACATATCTTTGAAGTCAACTTCACAGTTCTTGAGAAGAAACTCCTTTTTACTTCAGAATAAAAGTTTCACAAGAAGAGTTAAATATTTGCAGTACCTACAATATTTTGCAAGTACATTATGAACAATCTTTGGCATCTTTTATGAAGTGAAATTAAATGCTTTACTCTTTTTGGAACTAAACATTTCATTCCTGGGAAAGCTGGAAAGTAGTAAGAGCACATACTTTGAGAGTAAGCTTTCAAAGTGCTTACATTCATTCTACTTTCCTTATGACCTCCAAAACTGAAGATGATAGCAAACATTCCTCCTGCCTGTCTGATTTTAGTAATCAAAGAACTAAAAATAATTTCTGTGAGAACATATCCAAAGCTTAGTTTGAAGAGCAAACAAACAAATAAACAAAGAACCAAAAGGAAATGCGTTTCTGTCTGCCCATTTTTTCCCCTTAGGGTTAAAATGTAACACAAACATTACCTCCATGTGTTCCATGTTTGTTGTCCGTTGCACGAGCAAATTATCTTTTTGTAACATCTCTCTGTATTTAGCAGTTAATGCATTGTACTGCTTATTGGCCACTTCTAGCTCAGACAATGGCACACTATTGTCTAGCACTTTTTGCAGAACTGCAATCTTAAAGCAAGCCATTTCCTATGAAAATAATCAACACAATAGGTTACTAAGGTCACCTAGAAATTTAAACATAAAACTACTCCATGTAAGAAGAATAATAATTGAGTGCTTTAGATATTAGTTTATTTTTCTAAATTATTGTTCATCTTCAAAAATCACCTGCAATACACATTGACAAAACTTCTCTGATATTCCAACTCTCTGGGTAATTTTATCAACAGTTGCCTCTCAAGGCACTGTCAAAACATATCTTGTAAAATGAATACAGGTCCTAGAAACTTGCAAGACCAAAAGGTAAGATTCAGTTTCATATGATGATCATAGAATCATAGAATGGTTTGGGTTGGAAGGGCACCTTGAAGATCATCTAGTTCCAAACCACTCTGCCATGGGCAGGGACACCTTCCACTACACCAGGTTGTTCAGAGCCCCATCTGACCTGGCCTTGAATGCTTTCAGGGAGAGGGCATTCACAACTTCTCTTGGCAACCTGTGCCAGTGCCTCACCACCCTCATAGCTAATAATTTCTTCGTTATATCTAATCTAAATCTACTCTCCTTCGGTTTGAAGCCTCTCCCCCTTGTCCTGTTACCATACACCATTGTGAAATGTCTCTCTCAATATTTCTTGTAGGCTCCCTCCAGATACTGGAAGGCCAGATTTAGGTCACCACAGAGGCTTCCTCATTTCCAGTCTGAATAATCTCAATTCTCTCAGCCTTTCCTCACAGCAGTCACACTGCTTTTGATGCAGCCCAGGATGTGTTTGGCTTTCCAAGCTGAAAGTGCACATGGCTGGGTCATGTCCAGCCTCCCATCCACCAGCACTCTCAAGTCCTTCTCAGCAGGGCTGCTCTCCATCTATTCATTCCCCAGTCTGGGTTGGTACCAGGGGTTGCCTGGACCCAAGTGCAGCACCTTGCACTGTGAATATGAGATTCACATGGACCCACATACTGAGCTTGTCCAGGTCACAGTACTTATATAAATACAAAGAATATTTCTACAAGATTTGTAACACCAATTAGAAAGCTTTTGGAAAATGCATTCAAGAAACTAGTAATAACTACATTTAAAAATAAAGGGTATTTCTTTCCCAACTGTAAAAATAAAAAATGTGTGCTATTACTACCATAAACTATACCTTGAATCGCTGCAAGTTTCCAATCTTCCCTGTAACTGCAGTCTCCATATGTGTTATTTCACCCTTTAGTTTATCATTCTCTTTTCTGAGGTGCCGCTCCATTTCAAGTAAAGTGGTACACTGCCTTGTTAGTGATTTTTCATTAACTCGTAAAACAGTTATTTTTCTATTATTTTCTGCAAGTACTTTCTTTGTTTCATCAGAATCCATCTGAAGTGCATCGAGTAAATTCTGCAAAACATTTTTTTAACAAGAGCCTTGTACAGAAATATGGTAAAGCACAACTACATACAAGATTTCTTGTATATTTTTAAATCTAAATGGAAAAATTCCATTAATTTGTATGAAATAATTTCTTTTTGCTAATAAAATATATACACAGACTCAACATATGCTCAAACATACAGCATTCTAAGAAAAACATGAATCTTCAAAACAAGTAGCTAAGTACATTTGACTGACCAACTGGAATTTTAATTAATGCTGACACTTTCAAAATTTAGAACAAGAATGGTTCTCTGCATTCACTGTCATCAGTCTTCCCATTTATACTAGAATAAAAAAAATGCATTGGAACAATTTTCTAAACAAAATAGAAGTCCTGTGGCTCCAAACAAACCCTAATAACCTCCTACTTTGAAGATAAAACCCGTACTTGTAAAGTAAAAAAACACAGGATTCCTCCCATAGTAACATCTATGTGTATGTGTGACACACGTGTTTGCATGCATGTGTAAAAGGATGAATTGTTTCCTGGTTTTCTGAAACACTGATTCATATACATTAACAGTTATATATAATGACACAACTGAAAGTAATAACCTTAATTCTTAGTGTAAACCAATGTGTTTTCAAAGGGCTTGTTTGCTTGCTCCTCCTCCCAACCAAACAGCCTGGGTAACAACTGCTGTTCAGAGAGCAGTGTGGCTGTAAAGAGTGTGTGTGTGAACAGAATACCTGCCTTAGAAGGCACTTCCTCAAAACTGATAATGTTGAAGAGAAAGATCACCTTTAACCAGACTGAAGGGTAACCATAAAATTAGAGACTTCTTTATTTGAAGTTGTCAGCTTAAAAACTGGCATTAAAAAAGCATAAAAACTTCTAACAGCAAGGGCAGAAAGGGTTATAATGCAGCACTCATAACCTAGTTCAGCTTCAGAAGCCTCTCCACTGTCCCTGTATCTTCTACACATTTGTGAGTGACTCTTCCCTGGTGGACACCACACCTCAGCACTCCAGATAATGGTCTGGGGGTACTAAGTGCAACAATTAGGGACCCACACCTCATCAGGTGAGTGATGTGACCTCTTGGGGTGGTTTCTCACCAGTGCATGGATTAGCAGACTGCAGGAAGGCCAACAGGCACAGGCAAGACTGGAGCACCCCCATGCATACACAGCACCCTGGGACAGGCACAAGAGGTGTGTGTACACATTTTCCCCATCTAACAAACTAGAGTAGTGTATTAAAACCTCGGTTCTATGTCCTAAAATCTTTTTGAAAATTGAAAGTAACAAAATTACTTACAGAATATGCCTTTATCTTCATAGCATCTTCTTCTTTTTGCTCTTCTAGTTTTTTCATTTCCTTTTTAATATTTTCTGATTCTTTTTGCCAGCTTTCTTTTTGACTAAAACAGTACCGAATTTTAATTTATTATAATGAAAGAGATGATGATTTTTAAAACTGTAACTTCAAAAGCAATTCCAAAAATATTGCAAACCAAGCTACTTACTTTTAGCAGTAATATAATTTGAAAAGCACATAATAAATTGTAGATGGATTACTGAAAAACAATACCCTCTGTTTAGCCCACAGCCAGTTAAATGATGAAAATAATTCTTCAGTGTCTTATTTGTTCTTCAAACGTATATTACGTTTGCTTAAAGGATGTAATTTCCCACCACTGTTTTGTTATTTCAGTGAAAACCACACCCAAAACATAAAAAGATTCAGCTAATTCAGCTTCATTTGGCCCAAACTACTCTCCTCTGTTCATTTTTATTTATTTATTTGGGAGAAAAAAAAAAAAAAAAAACTATGATCTTTCATACATGTCTAATAAGGAAGTTCCTATAGACTATATGGCACAGTTTAGGATAGTTTAAAAAATGGTCATCAAGGATATTTTAGAAGTGGTATTTTCTCTCCAAAGAGGTATCTAAGTTTCTTAAATAATGGAGTAAAATGGAGGAGAATTAAAGAAAATTCTTTGAAAGTCAATTTAATGGGATGTCAAGTCAAAGAATCTCCTTCTGTAACTTCAATCTCTACCAGCTTTAGAGAAAAAAGCTTGAATCATCATTTTATCCCCATTGGATATTGGAGATATCTCACCTAGTAGTAAATGAGGCAGTATATTACAGCCTTCACTAAAAACTGTCTCTTTAATGCTTAAAAAAGAGATAACATTGTCTGGGAATCTTAACTGATTCAAAGAAGAAACAGAAATTTCTGAAAGGTTAAACCCTTATTACAGAAGCCATCTGGGTAACTGTTCGTCCCAATCCAGAGAGTATCCAACTAAGAGTTTGTTAATTGAAAAATCCAAATTATCATATTCATCCCTATCCTCCCAACAGATGAAAACACTTTTTAAATTTTTTTGACCATAAGAATAATTTTATGGAATTTAGGTTCACTGAAGCATATAAAAGAACTAGGAGTCCAAAAGAAAAGCAACCACAAAATCCTGACAACCTGAAATTTTCAGAGATCTCTGACTGTATTTGGACAGCAGTTTGCTTTTTTCCCTCCCCTCCTCTCCACTCCCAAAAACCTATTAGAACCCATCCCTGAAAGCAAAAGAAAATGAGGCTAACAACCATCATACCAGGTTCTAGTAAGTGCAAGGTATCAGAAGCAGAAAGCACAATGAAATCCTCATGATAAAACATGCAAAATGAGAAGAGTCCAACAGAAGATGGTTTTGTAGGAGTTTCCTGAATCTCTACAGGACTAAAGAAAATGTATGGAGTCCATATCCAAACATGGCAGCACTTACAACATTAACCAAAGAAATTCAACACAACAGCAGATCTTGTTTCAAGACTGTTAAATATTTAGATAATTGAACTTTCATAATTCAGAAAAAAGAGCAATACCTTTGATATTCTTTATACAGCAAGCCTTGTTGATGACGAATCACTGCAAATTTTTGCTTGTAGACCTCCACTGCATCTTCTAATTGTTTAAGCAACTTTTCTTTGTTTTCCAGTTCCTAGTTATTGTTTTCCAAATAAAAATACAAAAATTATTACTGTAAGTTTTAAACATGAAACTAGCAATTTAATCAAAATGGCAGTTCTTTGTGCTTTCATGATAGATGCTTCTGCCATGAACTGTGTGAACTATGAATATGAAATATGCATTTTCTTTAGAAGCAATAGATGAAAAAAATCCAATGAGTTTCAGCATTCACATTAATCTGTCTGAAAAAGAGCACAAAGCCTGCACTGCAGGTTTCAGCCCTCAAAGTTCAAAACACTATGACCTGTAGCTAGCTCACAAAGAAAACTAACCGAATGTCTTACTGGCAAGGGGCTTTTTCCTCTCATTTTCTCAAATAGTCTTCTACTTTATAAGCATACAGAGTTGAAAAATATTTTCTAATGAAAAAATAAAAAAAACTATCAAAGACAGAAAAAGATAAATTAACAATAATAAAAAGGTAACTTTCTTTTTTTACTCCAATTCTGAAATAGTTCTTCATTACTATATGCCTGTTTGCTATGCTTCTCATGGGAATCACTGGACTTGGTTTCAATATATTCATGCCTTTATTTACAATTGTCAATGTATTTTTGACAAATCACGGAATGAAAAATCATATAGTAAATTACTAGAGACCTTGGCTCTATAGGGAAAAACTGTTCAAGTAGGATTTGCACATGCAGACTCAGGTGTGGAATCCAGACAGCAGTAAGAGAGAGGTTCTCATAGAAAGAGTGTAACTGTGGAAGTAGAAGGAAGAGTGGGCAAATATTTAGATCAAAATTCAGATTTAAAACATAAAAAATCTGAATTGCTGTCCATTTAGTTAGCTATTACCTTTCAGGCTTACAGCACAGCACAATACTTACAACTTTAAATTACAGAATATCCCAAAGAGTTTAGTAGATGTTAGAACACCAAAATAATTTTGGAGACATCTTTCATGTCCACACATAGCATTCTACTGGACTTGAAAGGATTAGATACATGTTACAAATACTCTTTATTTCAAGGAATATATGAGTTACCTGTGTAAGATGTATTAAATATTCATTCAGAGAATTAATTGTATTAACACTTGAAGGAGCCATTCCTTCTGGAAGATTCACTGTTTGGAAGACAATATTGGCACCTTCTGACTGATGTAGTAAGCAAATTTCATTTTTCATTTGTTCAATCTAAAGACAGGATACAAAACTCTCATAAAGAAGTAGCTCTTGCTATTAGATTTAAAAAAATGATGACAAATATACTGGTACATCAGTTGTTATTAACAACCTAATAATTTCACTTATATTCTAAAACACTCTAATACTCCTTAAAATATCCTTTAAAATGCCATGATTTCATAAATCAATAAATGCATAATAAATTAATCCAAATTTATCAAACTACTCCAGCAATCAGGGCAACTACACATATAATCACAGTTTTATTCCAATTGTTTAAAACATGGTGCATTCCTACTCCTTTAGTAAGATTAAGTTTTGGAAAGAATTATTGCAGTAGTTATTTGACAGTTTTTTCTAAATAAATCTTTGCATTTTCATTTAATTTAAAAGCTCTCTGGTCTTCTAACACTATTTTAGAGGATTCGTTTATCACCAAAGCTGTGATAAAAAGCAAATTTAAATTTAGCTTCTTGTAAGATAATATTTCATTCATCATTCCTTCCCTGGAAGAACCATTGCACAGAATAAATTGTACAACTTAAAACAAGATATAGGACTTTAAAGAATGACTCATCATTTTAATCACTGAATTTCTGTTACATATTTATAAATAAAAAATGTAAGACTCCTGGTTTTTTTGAAGAAATAGATCTGTGAGCTTTTTTGGACACAGCTCTCCCCAGAAGACAGGCATGCTTGGTGTTTAACATGATGGAATATTGCAAGGATAAAGTAACATTAAGAGTAAGATCTGAAGTTAAAAAGGACAAATTAGTTGGTCCACTACATAAATTTCAGTTAGATTTGTACAATGACATTGCTCAATAAGCTGAATTCAGTGTCTTATAGATCATGTGGATTGTTCTAAATTATCAGAACAGCCACTTTTGAAGTTGGAAATAAATTATATAAAATAAACTATATACCTTTTCATTGGCACTTGCCAGCTGATTAGACAAACTTGTTGCTTCCTTCTGAGTCTCTTTTAGCTCGTGTCTCAATTCCTCATTTCTTCCTGTAAGCTGGTCAACCTGGGCTTTCAAGTGTACACTAGCATCAAAGATCCCCTCTGAATTCTTCGACTCCATTGCCTAATGCAGTAAACAGTTAATTAACATAACAAAGAAAAAGTGTAGAAAGCTTTAATTTTTTCAGAGTAAACTGGAGCCCTCAAGTTTAGACTACATGAAATCAGCAAAAAGCATAACATGTTATCCCTGTAAATCCTACAAAGCTAAATCATAATTTAGAAGGCAAGCTTACATGAACTAAGCGATCCAGACTAGGGATTATTAAGGCTGTTTCTCCTCCCTTCATACTAGTATCCTTCTGCATTTCCTTGATGGCTTGCAATATTTCTTTCATTCCTTGTTCAAGTTGTTTATTCTCTTCTGATAACTCTTTTACTGCAATAAAAGTTGTAAATCTGTCAAAAAGCACTGAAAAAATGATTTAAGGTTTCCTAGGACATTTCATCATGATTCTTGTTGATTTGAAAAATCAAAAGAATGTTCATGTTATTCATGTTACACATACATAGGCATAAGCAATTATGAAATGAAAATCAAGAGCTGCTAGGAATATCTGGGAGATGTATTTTCGTGACAAAATATCAAAAAAAAAAAAAAGCTTCATGGGACACAAGTGACTTTACTGAACCTTCCAGTCTTCAATGTTTACTTCACTTTAAACTTCTTTAGTAGCCTGTCTGACTTTTGCCAGCTCAGAAACACAGCTGTGTTGGAAATGTCTGGGTGTAACAATGAGCTACCTAGGAATTGCCTGAATTCCTTCTCCAGAATAAGACAAAAGGTGCATTTAAATTATGTGGCTGTCAAGGAGTCTCAAGACTTCTACCACCTGTAGTTTCTCAATGAAATTCCAATTTCCAGCAAAAATGAGAAGTGTTAAAACTGAAAAAACCACAACAAACCTGTCAAGACATTCTCTGCATTCAAAAAATATCGCTACTCATCCTGAACACCCAGGAGTGAGCTGCAAAAACTTGAGTAGTTTCACCAAGTCTATTTTGAAATTCAAAAAGAATTTTAAGAATTCACATTTTCTGGGGAAAAAAATTAAGCTTCTTATCCAGAAGAAATTAGAATTAATTTTATTTCTGTGTTTTCAAACAGTGCACTTCAGCTAACATAGATATATATGTAAGCAGCAAGTGGCTCTAATTCCCCAATACTTCCTTTCAGCCAGAAAAGCCCTACAGCTACTACACAAGTTGTATAATTGTTACAAGTGGGATTACTCACACGCCTAAAGACTTTACTAGGTCTGAATCAATAAGGAGAAGCACGAGAGATAACATTTTAATGTATTTACTGTGAATAAACTATGTTTCATGTACTATCACTGCTTTGGTAACACCATAAATGTATATTTACACATTGACACAAGGATATACACTAATATAAACACAAGATTTTTTTTACAAGTCAGATATTTATGATCACAATTACAGAAACAGAACAACTAAATAAGCAAACCATCTATAGGTACCTGATAATGTTCCCTAGTTTTAAAACAGGCTGCAACTCACATTTAGACTGAAATTTGGCCATTACAGTCCTGTTCTTCTCCAAATCTCTCTCTCTCTCACGTAATTCAGTTGCAAGATATTCATTCTAAAGAAAAAAACACAGAATCTCATTTTAGCAGTTTAATATTTTAGTCCCAGACTTTTTCAAATTTGAAATAGGAATTCATGAAAATTTCCCCATCCACATACTGATTTCTTGCCTAAATAGGAACACAAATGGATTCACTGGAATAGTTACATGAGGTGTATCCCATATAACACTGTCCATAGCGAGATATGTACTCTTGGGTCATGCAGCAGCTGGAATAGTGGTCTGGTACAAAACACAAGTCTGTGGGGCCTTATAAGTTGTAGCTCTAGTGATATGAAAATAGCAAGAGCTTCAAAATTACACTTGTGTTTAACTAGTTGCCACTCTATCTCATAGACTTAGAACCTAAATGAACCGAAAAAGTGTTTTTTTCCAAGTGACCTGAATTCTCGTGTATGCCACAAGTTTTTCTAAGATTTCCCACGCCTTTCTGTTTTCAGCTTTATTTTTCTCTTCAGAACTTCAGCTGGTGCTATTCTATCTGCAAGCATGTTTCTCCATTGCACGTTACATGAGCTGCTAGCATGTATTGACAAAAAATATAGAATATTCACTTGTCTTCTAAAAAATATTACAAATTATTCATGCTGGGATTTTTTAAAAGCAGTTAGTAAATGCCCCTAGATAAGTATTTTAACAAGTATTTACAAAATAGGTGGTTTTAGTTTTTGAAAGAGAAATACAATAAATGTTCATAAACTTGCTTTATGAACCTACTTTTGCTTCTACTTCAGCCATGTCATGTCTGTTCAAGAAATCCAACTTCCTCATATTCTTTCCCTTCTCTTCAGTAAAGCTATCAGTCATTGGCATATTATCAGCATCCGATCCTAATGCAAGCAGATGTAAAAGTAATACATTATTTGGAAATTTTAACTGGTCTTCAACCAAAAGAATACACTCCATTTATTGTATCTGAGTTCTAGGTTTCTACCTTTCCATCTGAGCATTATGGTACCATGAGTGGAATGGAATTGAAATTTTAAGAATATTGAAACACATGAATTATGTTGATTTACTGGAAATTTTGGGAAGATGATCCTACGCCTATTGCAAAGCAAAGACAGAAGGCCCAGAGGTGCATTACAAGTCATCACAACTCAAGAAGATACCGGGCTGTAAGATCAGGAAATCCAAAACCACTCACCTCTCCCAACAGATTCAATGCAATGTATTAAGCCCTCTAATTTAAACAAACGAGCAAGTATAACATAACTACATTAACTATAAACAGAATTTTTATGTTTATGTATAAGCAGAACATTTTTGAAATGACAGTTTATATCAAAAACATCCTACCTATTGTTGCAACTCTTCTTCCTTTCTCCTGAGCCAACTTACGAATGTGTTTTTTCAGTTCAATTCTTTCCTCTTCTAGTCTTTCAATCTGCATATTATTATTATTCACAGATCAGTATTCCATTTTGTTCAAATGCATTTTTATTATGTAGCTTTTACACAAAAATAGGATTTGTCACTTACCTCTTGCAAAAGAATCTGGTTTTCAGCTCTATATTGCTGCTGCTTCAATGCTTTGCTGTTTCTGAATTCATTTAAATCAATCATTGTCTTTGGCTCAAGACCTAAAACAAAATAGATGACAGTCATTTATTAAGGAGGAACATTAATGTTAGTTAATGAAGTTAATTTATGTAAGAACATAACTAGAGAAGTAGAGTTAAAAAAATAATTGGTGGGTAGTTGATTGTATTTCAACTATCTATAAAAATATATAACTATCTATATAACATAAATACACATCTTATACTCCATGTATTAAGAGCAGAAGAAAGCTTAATTTACCACAGTTACTCAAAACCTAAAATAAAATAAAGTGGCACCTAAAATTAAATTTATTTACATTTAAATTCTTCTATTTAAAAAGAAGCCTATCTGAAGTTTTCTCTGTGTGTTTCATCTAACATTATAACTTCAGGACGCTATGGTTTCCAGATGCAATATTATGAAGTTTATTAGGCAATGCATGACCAAAGAGGAATCAAAACCAAAAAAGAGTAGAGAACCTATTCTCCTACTTTGTTCACTCAAAGGAACCTATAAGCCAAGTCCATTCATGCAGTTTGTCCAAACTAATTAAAACTACTTGGAAATATAAGCAGAATATAACCAGCTATTTCCAGTGACTTGGTACAGTAAAAAATTTCCATTACAGAATCCTATTTCAATTTTTACACAACAAATAATTGAACATGTACTGGATATAGCATACCTAAGCGCTCTCTGAGTTCTTCATTTTCATCAAGAAGGTCATTTATTTTAAGTTCAAGTTTATTGACTTCCTTAATTAATGACTCAATCTCATGTTCTCGCATTTTGACTTGCTTTCTTAAATCTTTGATTTCAGCAACAGCTTCTTCTAAGCCATATATTCCCTGTAAAAACCCCACACAGGAAGTAAGAACTAAACAACCAATCGAAGACTTACTAAAATAGATAATGAATCTTTCTTTCATCATTACACAGACAAGAAAAAATGTTTTTCAACCTCTCACTCTTCTGCACTATGCTTAGTGAAAATAGTTACTGAATAAAAAGCAGATCCTGTAAATCTGTCCCTGACTACAGAGGAGCCTGCATATTTCAAAAGTGAGTCCCCCAACTACATGATCCTTTGAAGAATTGTATCTTGAGCATTCAACTACTGTTCAATAGGGAAGGGAAGAATGAAGGGGAAGAGCACCAAAGTTAGTTATTTAAGTTTTAATTACATCAATTAAATAAATATGGGAGGACAAAACAATCTCCTAAAAATATGATTAATACCCTCTCCACTCTGACAAACTGTTTACCAGCTCATAGTCTCTCATTCTTTTCAAAGTCTCAACAAGCTCTTTGTCTTTTTCTCTAGCATGTGCTTCTGCCAATTCTGCTGATTTCTCAGCCTCCATAGTTCTCTCTTCTAGCATTTTAAACTTTTCTTGCATATCCCCAATTTGGTTCTGCTGACCAAGAGATGAGTGACCTGGAAAGAAAAACTTTGATGTTTACAATTCAACTAAGAATTCTTGCTATCTGTCATTAATCAAGACAGAAACACTTCAGAAAACATTATAAAGGAGATTTTCATTTCCTGCTCTTGTTAATTAGGAAATTACAAGACACTCCATATAAGAGGTTTGGTTCTCTTCCACCTAAAATTTCCTTCAAACAATATTTATCATAACTGAGTGCACAGAAAGGACATCAGAATTTATTTGGAATTGCAAGCTATTACTCCCTTTCAATTCTTCATGGAGCTGAGATCTTATATTTTATGCTCTAACTTTTACAGATCAGGTATAATTTTTTTACCCATAAAGCCCACTGAGGTAATCTGGAAAAATTTAAACTCTTCATGAATGTTTAAAAGAGAAAATTAAGAAAAAATATCAGAGACTAAAATTACTCAAATACTGCAATTTTTTTCCTGTATTCCTAAAAGAAAAAAAAGGCAAAGTAAATTTGTGGTTTCTGATTTTCCTGATTTTGACATTAATACAAAACAGTCATGTTACCTTTATCTTTTTGGAGATCATCTTTTAATTTCTCAATAACGAAGGCATTTTTCTCCATTTCTTTGGTATACTGTTCAACTTGCTCAGTGAGCAATCTTATCTGAGCATCTCGCTCTTGCACACCCTATGCATGCAAAAAAAAAAGAAACTCCATTAAAGGATCCTTCTTTACTGACAGGCAAACTACCAATGAAGAACACCACAAGGGAAATGAAGAAATTACATGTAGCTAATACAAAACAATTTATAGAACATTAAATATACTATACTTACAACAGAGAGTTCAGATATTATCTAGAAGTTTGGTATATAAATGCAAAGCAGGAAAAATAAAAAAGAAAGTAAAAATAAAGCACTCAAACACAGAAAAATAACCACCATTTTAGCATAATGACTTTAAATAGAAACAATACCCTCAGAGTTTGCCAGTGTTAGAAGAAAAGTTTTGGATAATACAGGTTTCTTGGCAGCTTCCTCATAAACAATTGCCATTGGGAACTAAGAGATACAAGTTCAAGATAGCAAGGACTAACAATCCATCATACCTGACACATGAATTGCAGACAGCCTTTCAGCAAGCCATCTAACTTTTCAAAATTCATATCCTATCTTGTTTTGGATGCATATACATTCATAGGTACATACAGACTGTGGAAGTGACTTACTTCTGTGTATACTACCCTATTTCTGTACTTGTACATGAACTTCAGAAACAATAGAGAAATCTTAACATTACTTTTTCTGTGACTAATAAAAAGTGCTAAAAGATAAAAAAGAGACTTAAAAATTTACAGGAATTAATAATAATAAAATGTAAAATAATAATATTTTAATAATAAAAACCACAAAAATCACAAGGTCCTTACTTTATACCAATGCTCTGAAAAACAACTTACAGAATTTCTTACAAATATAACCACATTTGAAACCTAAAAGTACAGAGCTTGGCAAAGTTGTAAAAACCTAGATACAACCCATTAGAATATGAACACACATTGAAGGATAGCAAGCTCAGTCCATTTTGAGCGAAAACCTGAGCAGTAACTTGATTAATTTTTAAATGTCTGCTTAAAATGCATGCTTATTTACAAAAAACATTTCAAAATGCCATGCTAATAATGCCCTCTCCTTCCCCCAGCCCCCCCAAAAAGCAACCTCTATAGCCATCTAATCAGCTAAAACCAAACAACTGCTTATCAAAGTTACTTTCAGCTGCTTTCCTCTTCTGATACTTAAGGCTGATTTGTAATTTAGAGTGTTTTTCTCTTGAGAAGCTATCTGTCACCAGGTTTGGAAGATGACATAAATATGTCTCACCGTACTGCTCAGTTTACAAGAACACAAAATGTAACATAAATGTCATTACACATTTGCTTAAAAAACTTGAAGCAAGGCAGGAAATCATTCAGGAATCAGAGAGTATGCTTTCCATAGAGACTATTTCAGGATTCCTAATGGGCCATTATTGTGGGGGAACGGGGAGGGGATTATGTTTTTTAAGAAAGTGGAGACATTTAGAATCATGAGGAACTATGTAACTTTGCCTGAATATGAGAGATACACAAATTCAGACAGTTCTGTCATACGATGAACCACAGAATTAACGAGATGAGATAAATGAACACAAAAAATAATGTACTAGGTAAGACCGTTCCTTAACTAACGAATTTAGTGGAAGCTAAAGCCATATTTTAGAAACACTACATAATAGATTAATATGAAATTAATAGAGTCAGCTACCAAGAGTTCAGGTCATACACACATACATACAGAGAAGTTTCCTTTGTACATTGTCTATTAAGCTAACTTTGCAGTGGAATGAATCGACCTGTCTCTTAATTCTCAAAAATGACTATTTTGTATTTGCAAACTACGAAAGAATAAATACATATTTGGTCAATAGCATATGTAGTTAATGGTGATTTCTATGTGTGCAATGTCTCACATGAACTGTACCTGCTGAAGGGACAGTATACTGTTTCTGTCTACATCAAGTTGGAGCATTTTCATTTTCTCTTCCAAGTTAAGTAACATTTGCTGATACTCTAGCAGTTCATCATCTTTTGAAGCTAAGATTTTCTGAAAAGAAGATAAAATACCATCAGAACACTTGAAGTAATTCCTAGAAAGGATTTTAAAAGTACTAAAAAATACCTTCCATTCTTCAACTTTTGCATTTACAGCTGCCATGAGCGGATCATCTTCCTCATTCTTTGCTTTCAACTGGTCTGAAAGATCCTGAACCTAGACATGCCATTTGGATGAACATCACATTACAAAAAGGTTTGGAACTAATATATATATTATTACGTACAAACACATCAAGGTCATGAAACTTAACAGATCAGTATTACAACAGCAAGGGAATGACTTTTGATAACAGTGCATGACTAACATACTATACAAAAAAAAATGTTGTGGTCTGTAGTAAAATTTTACAATCTGTACCATATTCAAAGATCACACTATTTTTAAAGAGCATTGCTCTAGAGGAGTGTAAGGTTTTAACTGCATAGATAGAAGGTTTTAACTTAAGCTAAAATATGAAAACAGAGTAGAAACCTAAAAAAGAATTATACTAAACAATGAGTCATTTCTTACTTGAAATTTGTATCGATCTTTCTCTTTTCTTAACTCATCCATAATAATATCAGACTGTTGCACAATTAGTTTCATTTTGCTGTATTCATCAGTCATCTTCTCCATTTCTTGCACTGATTCCTCAAGGTTTTTCCTCATTTCTTGGTTTTGAATCTCTAACTTCTCATTAGCTTCAGTCAAATTCTGCAAAAATAAAGAAAAAACTGCTTTTAGAAAGTGCCTGTTTTAAAACCTGAATAAGAACTTGAAAGTCTTATACAAAATTAGCACAAAATAGAGTATTTCCCCTCTAGGTTATTGAGTTTAACAAACCCAAACAGCAAGTAAGACAAATCTCTCTCCCCGTCAGTAACTTCATTACCTCTAGCAAATTCAGAGATGCAGATTGTATGTATGACTGAATCCTTATTATGAATTCCCTTACTCCACATGACTTTATCTGTAAATTGACATAGTGTCATGAAAGACACTATGGTCAGTAAAATTCCAATAGTTATTCAATAGAATTCATGGATTTTTACCTGAATTTCATCCAAATACTGGACAAGCTCAGAGCTTCTTTTGGACAGCTGTGATGTGTAATCAGATACCTCTCCTCTTCGTAATGGAATTGCTTCTTTTTGAGAATCTATTTGCCTCTGATAGTCAACCACATCCTGACGCAATTGCTCATTCTGCACAAAAAGCAATCCAAACTTAAATCAATTTCTAAGAGTTGAAGACAAAGTTGTTGCATTTCTAGCAAGCTAACACAAAGAGCTAAGACACGCAAAACCCATCCGAATTCCTACAGTCTGCTTTTAGAAGTCTTAGAAGCCTCACCTTTTTCTTTATGTGCTTTTTCTTCATATTAAAAAGGAGAAAACAAGACCAAGAGAACAAAGCATGAAAAATATTAGAAATTAGCTCTGCTTTTGAAAGACCAAATATTAATCAATATAGAGACAAAATAAAATAGCTTTTGTTATACCTCTGCAGGCATATACATACACACACACATATATAGAAGGGTATATTGACAAATGACTATCAAGGTTTTACCCCCAGGACAATAGTTAAACAAATTTACTTGGAAACAATATTTAACAAAAATCTTAAAAATTCAAAACCCAAAATCCAGGCCAAGCTAATGCACAGTAGAAGTATTCAAATTGAGGTCAGACTTCCTGACCTCAATTAGCTATGTTTCATTGGAGCAGATGTACAACATATTTACTTTGCAGTAGTACACAGGAAATGTTCCAAAATTAAATATCACACAAAAAATTATAAATACAAAAATATAGTAGTATATTTATAAAAAATTTGAAAATACAGTAAATCAGCAATAATTTTTGCTAACCTCTTTCCTGAATCTGATGTTTTCATTTTCAACATCTTCAATTCGAAGAGCAAGCTACAAAACAGAAAACTTTATAAGCATCACTGACACCACAAAGAACTCCAGAAACAAAAAAACAAATGCACAGCAATCCTGTGTCATTAGTGCTTTGTTTTTTTTTTTCAGATGCTTTTTTCAGAACATCAACTTTTCAAAATATTTGACAGAACAGCTTCTAGAGATGTCAAGCTCAAGTCCTTCATACCTGTTCATTCACTTTCTTCTCCTTTTCCAACTCTTTTTCTGTATCTGTTAACAGTCTCTCTTTTTGTTCCAATTGCTTCTCCAGTTGGTGGATCTCATCACGCAAAAAACGAGTATCACGCCCACCAGCAGACTTTTGTGCCATCTTATGAACATTAAAATAACATTATAAATACAGTAGATATTCAAAGTAGAAAGAACTAAAAAAACCAAAACAGATACTAAGACTAAAATAAATGGGGTTTTTCAAGCATAAAAAACTCAAGTAATCGTTCATCCAAGACCAGTGCATATTCAAAAAACAATAAAAAGCATCTGCTAAAATGTAGGGCTATTTCATGACTTTACAAGACTAAATACTAGTCTAAAATAAAATAATTAAAAGACCCCACCAGAGCACTCTGTACACTAACAAAATTTTAAAACATACCTCTAATTCATTTTGAAGTTTCACCAGCTTGGTTTTAAAATTATTTTCTGTTAAAATAGAACAGATACAGTGAATTACCCAATAAGGTAAAAAAAACAATACATTAAAGCAACTGACTTCAGAGCAGTTGGTATTTTGTCCAGCTCTCTAAACCTTAAAAAAACCCACAAAACAGCAAGAACAAAAACCTAATAACACATTTAACAAATCTTTTAGGAACAGCATAAAAAAGCTTGCTTACCATATTTGGCTTGCTCCTCCCCAGCTTTTTCAACTTCTTCTAGTGCAAGTTCTACCTCTTGAGCTTTCATCTGAGAAAAGAAACATAGCAAGCAAAGAAGAAATATTTACTACTACCATAAATTAAAAGATTGTTCCATAGACGTTATGTTTAGAACATATTTCTTTTGAGAAATTTATTTGCATTTTCCATCTATCTATGTTATTCCAATTCACTTCACTTCCAATTACTAAATTCCAGCAGCAACACAAGAAAGTACTCTGGTGCAAGCACACATTTGGCATATAAATTACCTTAGGAGTAAGCAGTATTTTCAGGAACAGGAGTAAAAAAGATGCTTCAATTTAAACAAAAAAAACCAAAAACACAAAAAAAAACAAAACAAAAAACAAAACAAAAAAACAAAAACAAAACAAAAAAACAAACCAAAAACCCCAAACCAAAACAAAACACAAAAAACAAACAAAAACACACAAAACAAAACAAATGCATTTGCAGAATTGAAGAAAGTAAGCGTTAATACAAACCTTCAGTAGTGACTGAGTAATTTTAAAAAGGTGTATCATTTTTTCTGGAGTTTCAGTTTTTAAGTCTTTCCCATCAACCTAACGAAAGAGACAAAAGTGGTTTTACACTAATATAAATGAAATACACAAAATAAATCTTTCATGTATGTGAAGGAGCAGAGATGGCTTAGGGAAGAAGGTATGACAGAACCCTCATGTTCCCTTTTTGTCAAGCACCTTGATCATCATATCCAGCAACCTGTCTGCTAGCTCCTCTTGACGAGGCAGAGTATCTGGATCAACTTTCATGAGCTTCTTCCAATCTAAAACAGGTGCCATATTGAAGGTGTGACTTTTTTTTTCCTGGAACAAAGATTAAAATAACAGTTATCAGGTATTATCAGTGCAAACCAATTTTAAGTCAAATGATTTAATGGAGGCTGGCCACTGAACACAGCAGATGATTCTAATAACTGTAACACTGATTAACATTCTGTTCATGTTTTGATCTATTGCAAACTTGGAGTCTATAATAAAACCAGTTTTTCTTTAAGAATTACACCATGCAGACTCAATGAATTCTTAGAACTATCAGTGAAGATCAGGACGCTCATGAAACCTGTACTTTAATTTCAATATCCTTATTTTCTTCCCCATCTCTTAATATGGTATTTTTATGCCAATGAACAAACACAAAAATCATTATTTCTAATATTTAAAACACAACCAACACTTTCAGTTTCATACTGTGAACACCAACTTCTTGGCATTCTATTAAACATCATTTCTCTTTGATTAGAATACTTGAATTGACAAAGGACATTAATCAACCTGGAAACTGAGAAAAATCTCATCAGAAAGTGACGGAAACTTTTTTCTACTGCTTACCTACTGGTTGTTGTGGGCCACAGTGATTTCTCACATACCTGAAAGTCAATGCAGTATCTGAAAAAGGCAGAAGGGATTGGAAATCTTGGATTATTCTGTTCTTTGGAGCTGTCTCTAGACTTTCTGATCAATATTTCAAAAAGTAAATTCTACCAAGTTTAGAACAGAACATTTTTAATCTACTTATTGCCCTAAATTATGAATATAGCACAAATGATTAAGAAAAAATAAGAAAGAAATAAAGCTAGCTAGAATAGTAAATGCAGTATTATTCAAAAAACTAATGGCACAGCAGTGGTATGTATTTTATAGAAAAAAAATCAAGCTCAATCAATAATTTCAGCAATACTTTATGCTGAGCACAATATTTTGAGATCTGATCCATCATGCACCCTGTTCCCCCTTCAGCAGTTTAAAGACTCAACAACTGAAATCTCCTTCGTTAATAAAGGCTGAAACCGGTATTACTTTCCAAAACTAATATGCCTAAGCATTCTGAAAGAAGAGCTTTCAGACTCAGAAATACAACTGTATGCTTAAGGAAGGATAAAAATGATCTTCATCCTTTCTGAATATGTGAACTACTTGAAAGGTCCCCTATATTTACTATATTTCTTCAATGTTTGCTAACCATAAAACAGGCATTACATTCAATCCATGACTTCGCAATATATGCATTATTGCTTTTCTGTTTTGTTGTAATGGCAAAGGATAACACAAAGAGAATGCTGGCACTTTGACTTACTCAGTTAACTAAATACTACTTGATTTCAGCAACATACTTTTTTAAGGATCAGAGTTCTTAAACATATTTATTTTTTCTTAAGCAATGAGATGTAAAATTTAGAAGTTTTAAATGCTCAACAATCAAAACTATTCTGAAAGCAAATACACAAACTTACTACTGTCAATCCTTTCCCACCTTCCATCTCTCATGTATCTTTTTCCCTTAACTTAAAAAATAATGACCTAAGAAAATATCAGTCCTAAAATTTTATCCAAAAGGATAAAACATAACTGGATTGTACATAAACAACTGAATCCAACTTGTTGGGAGACCAGCTACAGTAAGGTAGGGGGGCACAACCCATGCACAGAGTATGGTCCACAGTATGTACATACTGTGAGAAAATTTATTTAATTTAAAAGTTGTTGTTTTTTTTTTTTTTTTCAATCTTCACTTGTCTGTTGTTTTCAAGTAAAACCCGTGGTTTTAGTAAACAGATGATCTGTGTGGTGAGACGCTGAACTCATGGGTCTACAAAACGTGTGAAATAGATGGGGATTTGGTATTAGTTACCACAAGATTTTCTGGACTTACTCAGGGTATAAAGCACACATAAAAAGTTCAGATGTCGTAAAGTTCAGCAGTCTCAGATGGAAAAGGAAGTCTGGAGGGTATGCTCAAGTACTACCAGAACATCAATGCCCTGGGTCTGACTAGAGGAAACCACGCAGAGGCAGCCAAGTTCATGTGGTGACACCTTGCCATCACAGGGAGGTCACGCACCACTGGGAAGAGCAGATCTTTTCCCACCAGGGTGTGTGTAGTGGGCAGCATAGAGTCCCCTGCACACGAGGGGGACGGAGCATCAAGAAGCACCACAGCCACGCGGGAGATGTGCTCTGCTAACTCCGCATTTATTACATGCCGTAACCCAGTGTAAGCTACTTTTGACTTTCAAATTGCATTTACCCGGAGTAGCTCTGAGAAGCACAAGGTCTTAATTACAAAACCCCAACCAAGAGAGGATCTTCGCAGGTTCCTATTCTCTCCTCTTTGGCATATCCCAGACACAGGATACAGTGTCAGCCCAGGATCCCTCCAGGATGCTGCTGAGACAATTTTGTCCCCGTTTCATTCCAGCTCTGCTGAACTAACAACCTGCCTTATTCTGCAGCCGCCTTCCCAAGGAGGCGCAGCAGAGGCAGCAGCCGAGAGCAAACCGGGTCGCCCTATCCCCGGGCTCAGCCTGCGCCGGACGCGCCTGCCCGGGACCCGCGGCCGGCCTGCCGCCGCCCCTAGCCCGGCTGCTCCCGGGGGAGCCGCTCCGGCCGGAGGCAGCTTTTGGTCTCCTGGCCGGTGCACCCCCCGCCCCGTGGCCTCACCGCTCCCGGGGATGACGGTGGCCGCTGCCAGGCGACGCCATCAGACTCTCCCGCGGTCCCGGATACTCGTGGGCGCAGGGAAAGTCAGCGCTTCCGTGGCACCCACAGACAAGCCCCACGGCGCCAAGCGAGCTCTCCCAGTGCCGAGGAGCAGCCAGGCGGGTAGGGCGCGATCCCGCCCGAGAGCGCCGCTTCGCCGGGGCAACGGCCTCGAGCACCACCCCCGCCACCGGGCGGGCTCCCGGGGACTACAGCTCCCGGCATGCCTCTGGGCCGACCGCCCCGCTCACTTTTTTCCCGATAGCCTCTGCGGGGCGCCGCGCATGCTCCATGTGCGGCGGCGGCGGAGTGCGCGGTGGGTGGTGGCTCCGGTGGCGGGGCCGCGGCTCCGGTGTTGGTGCCGGCCTCAGGTAGGGCGGGCACGGCGCGCTGCGGCCGCGCCCCGCGGCTGGCCTTGCCGGGCTGGGGGGGAGGAAGGAAGGACTGGGTCCGGTGTAGCTGCTGCCTGCGGTAGTTTCGGTCCGCCGGCTGTGCCTGCCGTGCCCCGTCGGTGAGCCCCCCGCTCCTGCCGGGCGGCGGCGCGGCCTCGCCCGCTGATTGCGGCGCTTGAGCGGCGAACGGGATCGCGCCCTGGCTCTGCCGCCTCCGCCGCCCAGGCTGCCCTTGCCTTGCCTTGCCTTGCCTGCCTCGCCCCAGCGCTGCGGGCAGCGTGCTGGTTCCTGCCCGGACGGCGGGAGGGCTGCGGGGCTGCCGGGTACGGGTGCGCTTTGGGGTGGACAGGGAACAGTGGCGGCCAGAAGGCGCGGGGAAAGCACACCTATAAATTACTTGAATCCTTTGCGTACTACTAGCCAGCAAGTCTGAGTTTTGGTAGAGGCCTGATAGCTGATAAAGTTTGGGCTCCAGTGTTTTAGTTAAAGGGGTATGAAGGCATCTTTTCAAATAAAAAAAGAAAACTAGTAACCATTTCAGGCATGTTTATCTCTTTGTATTTGTTTGTTCAACAGCTGTGGAGAGCTGAAGTGGATTTGCTTTGTTTTGTTTTTAATGGTAAGAGAAAGGCGATTATAACGTTATCTTTGTACTTTTGTCCTTTTTTGGATTAATAACACTTTTCAATGTTTTTGGTATCTCTTGATCGGTATATCTTTGATATTTAGTAGGAGAGTGATAAGATACAAGATGCCTTGCACTCCTTATAGTTATGCAGTCACAGCACAACTCCAAAGACTTCTATATCTCAGCAAGGGGTTGGTTAATTGTAGTTCCATATTGGGTGCAAAAAGCAAACTGTGTAGTTAGGGAAGGGAAAGAGACTGGGTTATATTTAATGAATGGGTAATGTTACTAAAAATGAAGTTAAGTATGGTTAGGTGTAAAACAATTATTTATTAGTAGCATGGACTTTTTTAGGTGTAGGAAGTGACACAGAAAATAATGGCACCTTAGCCACAAACTAAGCCTTCAGGAAATGAATCCTTCTGTGGCAGAGAAATTAATCCATTGATGCTGGAATGCTGGAATAACATTCTGTATAGGAGGCTTTTTTTTAATCATCTTCATCATCTTAACCAGCTGTTAATGCCGGTATAGCTATTTAATGTGCTTTATTTAATACGCAACTGCATTTTTGAGTGTTCTCTTGTAGAATCAGCAGAGAACACGTTTCTACATTTACTGTTAGTGAAACCATATCTGGGTTGTAATTGTGTAGTGCAGCTACTAAAGACCATTGGTGCAGAAATAAAAAGTATTTGGATTTGAGGTGGGCATTGAAACTCCAAAAGTGAAAAAAGAGTAAAAGCAATTGAAGTATTAACCCCACACAAAATGAGAAAACATTTAAAATACAGCGTGGCTTGGACCAAGTAAATTAGTATGTTTTGCATCACCTCACATGATGAACTTTGTCTAAGTGAATCTTCTTTAGTGGAATAGATACTTACAGTTCTGGAGCCAAGGAATCACTTCAGCTCCATGGTGAACAGTTTGACCTACTCTGATAGAAGAGTTAGGCATACATGTTAAATCACAGCTTTGATAACAGTGTGCCCTTGCAAAGACCTAATAGAAAAACTGCACCATGAAAAGCCTAATGGAATGTTATTTAAAGTACATAAGAAATCTTATACAGACCCAGCATACTAAGTAAGGACAGAGTAGCAGAGTCTAAAGGCTGTGTTTTCACCTTATACCTCACATGTAGCTTTTGTTCATTTATTCTTTGGAGTAAACAAGCATACAGTTTGTGCTGTTGCATTTCTTGAACAGTGAGAGTGGTGATAAGTGTTATATTAGAGACACTATTTTTGCATCAGTGAGGCCACAAAAGATGTTTTATGTAGTTGCTCTAAATAGGATGGGCATTATTTTGCTACTGTTTAAACGTAGCAAAAACCCCCTAAAGGCTTGACATTGAAATGTGAGATTCTGTTACTGATTTAAGTTTCTAAGTTACAAAGTACAAGCTAGACCTGTGTGGTTTGTATTTCAACTGGTGTGTACTAGTTGCAATATATCCACTCAGAACAAATTGAAGCTAATCCACCACCTAAACCAGTAGCTTCTTACCCATTTTAAATTGTGTTACATTTTGGTCCTTGTTTGTATCAGAGTAACCTAAAATATCTGGAGTGTTAGTCCAGCTGCCTGGTTGCCCACAAGTTCTTTCCCCGTGGGAGATCTTTCGTCTGGCCTGCAACACAAGTTCTGACTTTGTATCAGAACTGCCGGTGCACTTCTAGTTAATCCTTCAGAACCATGTGAAGAGATGGCTGCAGGCCTTCCTGAGCAGTGAAGAGTATTTCTTAGTAGTCCCATGCCTCTTGATCTGGTAGCAAAAACCTTGCAGAAGGTTTTCACAATAAATTTTTTCTTGTTATATTTTTCCTGGTTTAGGATTTCAGCAAGATGAAAGGGAAATTCAGGCATGTTTTGTATTATTTCTCCTCTCATCTTCCCAAATACTTCTTGCTTTCTAGATCAGATTCAAGCCAAATCATTTAAATTTCAGCTGTGCAACTAAGTTTTTTCCTATTGGAGTTGTACCTTGGAGTGGCATGAGTAGATAAAGTTTAAGGCTTTGTTGGAAAGGCAAAATAGAAACAAAATTATGATCTCTCTCTGTCAGTAAACATTTGTAATAATCAGCACAAAATGTTCACTTTGACTCAGAATAAAAATAAACAAAGGTTAGCAAGTAGGCAATACAAATTAGGACATTAGCGGAGCCTCAAAAGATTAATTAAAAATGCTATTTTGAAGTGACTGTGCTATTGGTTTGTATATATCTGCAGATATTCATCAGTTCAGCTACCAGCTCTTAGATGAACTAGTTGCTTACCTGTTTAAAAATAAAAATAACCCTAGGAGTGATTTTAACGGCTTTTCACTTTCTTCCACCTTTGATAATTTGAAGGTTTCTGTGTGAACTGTAAGTGATGTTCTAAACAGTTCAGAACCTTCAGTGATTAATAAAGTTTGTGTCTCTAGTAAATAAATCTCTAGTATTGCCTGATTATTTTTTAGTAAATTGGCATGACACGTTTCAATGCCTTTCAATCCATGCAAGTGCCATTACTCAGTAGAAGAAAAAAATTTAAATGTATGTTTAAGTTTCTAAAGTTTGATAGTCAGATGTGTCTAACAGACAAATCATAGTTGTTCCTGCAAGGGTCTTTTAATGTAAGGTAGCAGATAGCTAATGATGGAATGCTAAATAACTTTTGCATGTTTTGGGGATTGCAGCTGTGTTCTTGCCAAGATAGACACTTGCCATTTTTTTCTAAATTGATGGACAGAAAATGGCTTCTGCACTCCCAAATTTCCCAACTGAGGATACTCTTAGACCATCATTATGCATTTTTTATTTGCGACAGAGGTTTTCTTATGCAGACTACTTCATCTTGCAACATGTGGTGTGCTAAACCGTCCATAGTGTCATGGATTTAGTAGCAATCATTGAGAAATGTGTCTTCTTACCTTCTAAAGGTGCTTTGGCTCTTTTGGTGGTTGTTACTTGGTTTTTTGTCAGTGCATTTTTTCAGTTTTGTGAAACTTTCTTACATTTGACTCTTGCCTGTTATTCTTGAAGACTGGATGAACTAATAGAGTGATCTCAAGAAGCTGGAACAGGATAACTATGTACTTTATGAGCCAAATGGGCTTGAGAGTTCTGGTTCTCTTCTGTCCTTTCCATTTAGTGTCTCTGTACAAATGTGAAAACGGTGCTGTGCAAAGTGCAGATTTCTGTGCCAAGCAGCCTAAGAGATTTAGTCCAATGATAAGCTGTTTTGCACAGACTGGGTATTCTTTTTTTTACAGTTGGCTCTGATGACTACTGTGCATTTTCTGACTCTTAAGGTTTACTTTGCTGTTCATTGTTTTCAGCTGTATATTCTTCATGACACGGTCAGATATTGTTGTAAATTAAAGCATCCAACAGAAGTCTTTGTAATAAAGTATGCAAAGTACATGTCTGTCCTGATTTCATCCAGTCAAATGGTAGCTCTGTGGCTGTGTACTAAACCACAAGCTGGCAGTCATACAGCCCAAGGGCTGCTTAAAGTATCTCAGGGGCAGTCTTAGTAGCTGTGAAAGTAGCAGGTAAGTGAGATGAAAAAATAACCTGAGAGTTGGTCAGTCTGTTTGCAAGTTTAGGACTAGGCAGTGATGTGGTTCTCCCTTGCAGCAAGTCTGTTTTAGCAAAGAAGTTGTTAGGCAGCATTTTGCAGGTGTTTATCAAATACATCCATCATTGGAAGTGAAGTACTGGCCCTTGCAAGACCATACTTGGCTTGATCAACATGTCAGTTGGTAAGAAGGAGAATATATCCACTCACATGAGCAGCCCAGTCATATCAAGGCTCCAGCAGCCTCTTGCATGTCTGTGATTTGCAAGCTTCTCAGTCTAATATACTCCTTACATGGATTCTTTCTTTCCAACATCAAACTGATAATAGATTAGTTGGCATGAAAGTTATTTTGGTTGCCAAGAAGCAGTTGCTGTTTTCCACTGAGTTTATGGGCAGGCATACTTTTGCCTGGCTTACCAAGTACGGGTGATCTTTTATAAACCTCTGATTTAGTTTTGCATTCTCAGCATGTTGATGATCATTGCAGGTTTGGAGCTTGGAGTGTGAGGGTGGACCCAGCTACAGTAGCAGATAGGAAGTAGTAGTTCTGATTGCAAGACTTGCTCAAAATCTGCATTGTTATGCTAACATAAAGGACTGCAATTTTATTTATGCTTTAGGTCAGCAAGAACATTAAAAGTACTCTGTAATCAGACCAGGTGGAAAAAAGTAATTTTCCTAACTCTGTGTATCTTTACAGTACATTTCAGGAAAATAAGACCTTAGAATGCCAGAATGCAAGTCAGAAGGAGTAAAGTACCTGTACTGCAGTTTTGTGCAATCTACAGGTTTTATGTGGCCTTACATTTCCCATTTTTCTCTTTGTGCTTAGCCTGGAAGCAGAGTGCTTGAATATGAGGGCTTTACAAGATTCCCATTATGCCTCTCAGTTTTCAAGACCTAGTGCTTTAGCACACAACTAAAATTTGAGAGGGGTATGGTGTGATGCTTTAAAGGTTACTAAGTTTGATACAGTTCAAGCAGTATGTTGGGTGACTTGCTGCTAAACCAGAACAGTGCATTTTGTTGCATATATTCATTGCCTATAGTAAATTTAGTAAACTTGTTCAGGATTGTCTGGAGTGTCTGTGACTCAAATACTTGCCTTGAAAGACCAAGGTATAGCCATGTATTTGCATGTAGTTGTAATTGTATCTGTGATTGAAATGTGCGAAGGTGAATTGCAATAAAAGCTTTCCGTGTTAAATGTGGATATTTTCTGGAGTTCTCTGATGGTGGGCTAGCCACTAAAACATGAACTTTGGATTTATCTAATATCTGAATTTATTTATGCTTAAGAGTTCCCTTTCATTCAAATGAAAACAGTATTTTCCCTACAGCTGTCATGTAGGTAAGTGGAGCTCTGTCAGGGAGCAGCATGGTCAATAACGGTGTAGTGTGGAGTTCTGGGTGGAAGGAATGCTAGAAATTCAGAGCAAAAAGAAAGGCTTGTGGAAGCATTAGTATCACCTGGGATTAAGGGATAAGTATAGTAGATGTTTTGACATACTTTTTCATGTGTGGAAAAGTGAAAACCTAAAAGTTGAAAGAGCTAATAATTAAGGTTGCTTAAGCTTTTCATTTTGGTAAGATGCAGTACTTAGAAATCAATTTTGGTTTTTTGCTAGTTGGGTAACTAGCTGTTTCTGAATAAGTATTGTTAAAGAATTAGAAGTCACCAAAACCCTACTCACCTAACAGAACCTTTTCTTAAAGGTTGAATTTAAATAAATCTTACAGTTGGTTCTGTGTGGTAATATTACTATGTCACAGTATTTAAAATAATAAAGGCTAGTATGTTGGAAAATCCTGACATGTTTATTGTAGGTCCTTTTCAGATATCACTGCTTTTCAGTAGGATTAGTGAACTTCAACAAGGAGGAAGTGGACTCTTTAGAAGCTGTTGCAAAAAAGGAATTTCAAATTCTGGCAGGGTAGAAGCATAATGTTTCATATCCACCTTTGAAGGGGGATCTAAAAAAGTAATGAGTTAAAGTTCAAAAGTGTATTCCTGTAGCATGCTTTGTTTTCTTAATAAGATTTCTCTGTCTGCGAAGAGGATCGCAGACATGTTCAATTGTAAACTTATCTTAGTGTTTTAAAGTAATCAGATCAAGCCCATGGTAGGGGGATTGGAACTAGATGATCTTTAAGGTCCCTTCCAACCCAAACCATTGTGTGATTCTATGAAAAAGGTGTCACAACATCCTTCAACATTATGGTGGGTTTTTTATTTGTTTTTGTTAATTACAAAGGTGGTGGCAGCTTTAAAAAAAAAAGGCTTTCTTTGTTGGAGTGACATCAATGGCCAGTGCTCCAAGTACTAAAAAACACCAAATGGTTTGGTTTGATTTCTTTGAAATTATATATGTCCTGGTTTTCAGTTTAGCTGCACCTGCATCTTGTTGTATGTGTATTCCTTCCTGTACCTACTGTTCCTTTGCCACTAGTTGTGGTGGTGAGTGATTGTGAGCTCTCAGGTCCACCCTCCAAACTACAAACAAGATCACCTATCTAGATCTTTGTGGCCTGTATTAAGAGTTCAAGAAGGAAGTATTAAGAGTTCAAGTGTGGAGTATTAAGAGTTCAAGAAGCATTTGGACAACACTCTCAGGCCCCTTGTGTGATTCTTGGGATTGTCCTCTGCAGGGCCAGAAGTTGGACTCAGTGATCCTTGTGAGTCCTTTCCAGCTCAGCATGTTTTATGATAAATCTGAACACAATTTTTTAAAAGCCCAGTAGACCAGAGAAAAAAAAATCACCAGAATTTCAGTGTTTAGGCCAATAAAGCAGACTGTAGCTTTCAAATAGCTCATCAGCTTTGATGTGTGAACTGTGATAAACATAAGGCTGCAGTCATTATGTATTCATGGATCCACATTATCTGGCTAATATTAGCTGCTCTGTGTCCTTACAGATGCTCCCCCTCTACAGTTTGGGGGGAAAATACTCTTGTTCAGTCATGTCCATTTTCTCAAAATGAAGTTAGTGTTCAACTGTCTGTAGCTTTTCAGTATCATCAGTCCCAGCAGTTGGCAGTGGTCTGTGCAGATTCACTAATGGTCAAAAGAAATACCTTTGACCTGTAGTTACCTTCTTACTTTTCCGAGGCAGAACAGTATTTTTGAACAACCCAATACACAGTAATTTCACCTTTTGATCAGCTCACCCATAGAATATTATGTAAATAATCATAAAACTGCTGATTAATAATTTCTAGAGCTTAGGAAGTTAAGCAAGATGAGAGAAAATAATACAAGATAAAGTTAATTTTGGTTTTTTGCATACTATTTTTTTTAGACAGTAGTCTCATGAACAGTCCGTGACATCAGAGCAACTGGCAGAGTTGAGGAAAAAAATGACCTTTTCATGAACTTCTACAAAGAATGCTAATGAGCCTAGTGTGACCTTCAATGGTAAGTTTAAAATTATTCATGTCCTTTACCTGTCCTTGAACCCCTATATTTATGAAATTCTACAAGTTTCCAGTTTGTTCATCAGAACGTTCAAAGTTTGGTTTAGTTTTAATTGATTTTGAAATATTTTGAGAAACACCTTTAAATCTAAACCCCATAAATAATTGACACAGTATCTGCCTCATTGCTAACTAAGAATTTGTGTATGTTAAATTACTCAGGATTCCAGAGAACTTATTTTTCATAGTTTATCAGTTTACACCACTCTCTTGAACTGCAATAGCTGTCTGCAAAAGCTACATCACAATTTATTATAAATGCTTTTTTTTCTTTGCCCGCAAGTAAAACATGAAAAGTAGCAGTGTATCTACCTTTTGTAAGGCTTTTTAAGGGTAAGATATTTTAATGAGCGTATTTACTTTAAACACTGAACCATGTTACATGTGTGACTTGAGGAAAAACTTTTCTATCTTACTGATTTATAGGTATGGAGTGTCATTAACTTTTAAAGTGTTTGATGTCTTAATTTGACTTTTTAAATCAAGTTTAGTAAGTAACTACTCAAGTTTAGTAAGTAACTACTCAAGTTTCTCTACGTATATTTCAGTTCCTGTCCATGAAACCTCCTTGAGAAGATGGCTGACGTAAGCCTGAAGGAAGCTGCACTAATAGTTGGTGTGGTGGCAGCCTGCTACTGGAACAGTCTCTTTTGTGGGTTTGTTTTTGATGATGTTTCAGCAATTTTGGACAATAAAGATTTGCATCCTTCTACTCCATTAAGAAATCTGTTTCAGAATGACTTCTGGGGCACTCCAATGTCTGAGGTAGGTGGTTTGTGAAACACTTTGAAACATTTAGGAAATTGAAAAAACCTTGCAGAGTGTTTTTACACTTCTTTTCCCTAGTGTGGTTTTAACAGAATAGCTTGGATTTGATGGAATTTGGTGCTGTTAGTGTTTTGTACAATAATATCAGGAACACGTGTAGTTTATATTCTTTCCCTTTGTTCAATAAAAGAACTGGTAAGAAGGTGAAGTTGTACTGACAGCATACAGCTGCATGATGTTATTTCCTATGTAATTGCAATATCAAAATTGAACAACTCTGACCAATTTCTTTTCTCTTTTCAAATTAGATAATGCCATGCAAGGGCATTTATTTCTGAATGCAACCTGGAAGGAAAAATAACACTTAAACAACAAAGCTTGGAATTAGAATATTGATTCCTTTAAATTTATTTAAGTGTAGATATATATATATATAGATATATAGATATGAATTCAGAGTTTCTGATTTGTAATCATATAGAGTGGCTGTGTATTATCTGAAAAGCTGCATTGGCATTGAAGCTTTTGATAAACATCGTTAAATGGCAATAGCTAAAGGATTTTGATACAATTTTAAAAGTCACACATGGTGTTATTGCTGAGCAAATGAATAAAAATTCTCTCCCATTCATACATTCTCTGCTTATCAAGGCATTCCACTTTATAATCTTTTCTTATGTTCATAACCTACAGGGTTATTTCCTTGTGACCTACTATTTGCTAGCTTAGTATGTTTTTACATGTTTTTACTGAAAAAAAATCCTTAACCATGCCCAGAGGAAAAAAGCTTTTTTTTTTTTTTTTTTTTTTTTTTTTTTTGTGGCGCTACTGATTTTCCAGTCTTTGTTTTGAAGGTAGATGCCTGACAGTGGAAGGAGATTCAGGTATGGATAGGTGTTTAGGAAGGTATTTTGGAGTGAAAGTCATTTTGTAAGTTAGTGGTGACGGATTGTTTTATTTGTTTTCTTTCAGGAGAGGAGTCATAAATCTTATCGTCCCCTTACAGTTCTAACATTTCGCTTAAACTACTTGTTCAGCGAGTTAAATGCGGTTTCTTACCACTTTCTAAATCTGGTCTTTCATGTGGTGGTTTGCATAGTCTTCCTCAAGGTCTGTAAGCTCTTCCTGGACAACAGGAGCAGTGTAGTTGCATCCTTGCTCTTTGCAGTGCACCCAATACATACTGAAGCGGTAGGTACAGCTATGATCTGCTTAATTTGTTTGAACTGTTTTAATTAAACTTAAATTTCATGGTGTTTGTATCTGCTTGTATATATATAACTTCAGAAAGTATGATTTTATTTGTACTTAATTTTTCCTTTGCAGTGAGTGGTGGAAGTGACAAATTTCCATGCTCAAGAGTTGTTTTATATTACATGCAACTACTGGAAAATAATTAAAGAAACATGAATTTAGTTAATAAATAATTTAGGCCTTTGCTATTCACATTGGCTTTTATGACTTCAGTTTACGTAGACATTTGTGTTCTGTGGTGATTCATACAGTATCCTATTTTGCAAATACTATGAATGCCTCTTAATGCATTTCCAGAATCCCTTGTGGCTAATCACCATGCCTATTGTGTCTGCTTTCTTTTATGTCAATTGTCTCAGTGGGATTTTCTCTAGGATTGTTGTTCCTATGCTATAGCCAGCTTTGGCCCAATTCTGTTTAAACCTTCCATTTTTTTTTAACATACAGCATGCCAGGAAGAAGAAATACATTTCTCTCCTCTCTTCTTTGATTCTGAAGGAATTCTTCACTGCTGTTTTAAAAAAAAACCAAAAAGCTTTGTTTGTACAAGTTTTCTGATTATATACTTTTTAATGGCCAACCAGGCTTGCAGTGTTGTGGAGGAAATCAAGTCTTGTGATCACCATTCGTTAGATTTCTTTCTGCCAGAAAATCTGATAAAGCAGATTTCTGGCATTTTCTGCTGTTATTTCTGCTCCCGTTCAATTTGCTTTCCTGGATTTCAGTACACAGGTATTGCAAAGCCCTGTCTCTTTCTTTTTTTAAAATAGTATTAGCTTATTTTCAGAAAACTGAAAATGTTTGAATCTTTTGCTGCTTTGAAGATTATACCACTTTATTGAGTGGAAGGAGTTTTTTTGGGTGGGGAAGAGGGGAACAGAGTCTTTTGATTTTAATAAAATGAGAGGGCTTTATGTTCTAATTTTTTGGTCCTGATTTTTTGGGTAAAGAGTTTGCATCTATCTCTTATTCACTAGTAGTACAGATCCCTTTAAGCAATAATTAAGAAACCTGCATCATTGCATTTTGAGCAAATTTTACAGGAATTGAGTTGATAAAGTTGGCTGTTATTTAAGCTACTAATACGTCCTTGCTAGAAGTTAATGGGATGTTTAAAATGAGGAAGTTCAGCACCTAAAAATTCCTGTTTGCTCCAAAGCACAAACCCCTTTAAAAACTTGGGGAAAATATGAGTTTAAAAAATTAAAATTCTTTATTTAATTTGGTTTTCTGGTTCTTTGAAAAAACATGTTTTAAATTGCCAAATTTGGCTTTACCTCTTTGTAGTAAATGTGACAGGATCTTTGCAGCAGCGCTAGCAAGTTTCCAGTGACTTAGGTTAGTGGCTCACAGGTTAGATCAGGCAGTGAAATTTTATCACTTCAATTCCAAATTTCAGTGATTCTTTATTATGATTGAACTTTCACATTCCTCCCAAAATAGCAAGTAGCGCAGAGATGCTTTTAGTACTGTGCCATCAGAGTTAGTAAGAAGTACCGTGCAAATCCTACAGCCCGTTGTGTAACAGAAGCTGATTGTGTAAGGCAGAGCTTGTGGAAGGCCTGGTGTGGGCCACGGGAGGGCACTGCAACACAAGGATCGCTACAACCTGGTGCTGGCCTGGAAACGCCACCAAACTGCAATTCTAGTTAAATCCCCCTGCTGGAGTACCCCGGTACTCAGTGAAGAGTTAGATAAGGGCTTGCTTTCTTCTTACCCACACCTCTTTCAGTATGTAAAAAGAACAAATGGAAGCTTCCTTACACAGAAAAAAGGAAGTAATAATGAGATGTATGTTAGGACTAGGATTTTTGGATTTTTATATCTTTTATAATTATAATTGAAAGGTATCTGGTCTTAATTCCTTTAAATTAATCTCTTCCGTATTAATCACCTGTACCGGAGTTTGAAGCAGCAGATACAATACATAAATATTTCAACCCTTTGCCTATCTTAAGATAAACAGTATTTTCCTGGAAAAGTTATCAAAGCAGAAAAAGTAGAAGATCATTTTCTGCTTGAGTTAAGAATTAGAAGCTAGGCTCTTGCAGTGATATCTGTTTTTCTGAGGAAGACATTTTTAGGAAATGAGTTGAATAACAGCATCATAGATTCATCTGTCCTTATCTTTACAATTCCAGTTCAGTCTTGCTAACTGCTTTGCTACTGTTCTGGCCAGAAGTATGTAAACCACCTTTATAACTACAGGATGTCAACTAACTTTGTGAGTGCTGGAATTTTCTCTCATAAGTCACGTTTGTATCCAGAAATAGAACCTCTCTTTTGTTGGCAGTCAACTGTGGAGGCACACCAACATGCTTTATTAATGCTCTCTTTCAACTGATCTACAGATAAAGTTCTCTTTAATGTCTTAATGCTAGACAATTTTGGATTCCAGATCAGGAATCTTTGAAACATCTTAAGATATTTTTGGAAACAAATACTTAGATGCTCTTCAAAATATTAACACAAACTGTAGTGTCTTACCAATGGTGAAACATGCTCTCTCTGTGCGTGATTCAGTGAATCCTTTGGTAAACATACTGTAGTCCCAAGAGAAATACTAGAGTATGATTTCAGATTCAGATTAGAATGCTTTTCTTTACACTGTGACCTTGGATACTGAGTTACTTTCTCATTTTATGCTGTGCTGGATCAATCATGCTTGACCAAGAATGTACTAGCAATAAAACTTTCTAGCTGGGTCCAGATGGAAAAAAGTCAGTTTTCAGCATTGTCATAGTTAAATCATGAGCTATGCAGTGTCCTTAGCTAAATACAACCATCTACCTCAGGACACCATGCTGTTTTTCAGCCATGTTACTTGTAAAAACTTGGAAGCAGTCAGAGGCACTACAGAAGAGGACAAGTGAGGAAGAATGGTGGTCCTAGAAGGTACTGTAGGCAGCACAGTGACTACTGCAATAGCCATGAGCATAATGACCTGTCTTCCATATCTGAGTGTTGGTTTCACTTCAGCATTTTTTGAAAACAGTTTTCAAAATGAGAATGAGTGTATTTCTTTGGGGATTCTGAAAAAACCCTTTGCCATATGCATTTTAACTCTTCTTTGAATTTCATAAAATCCACTCCTCTCTGTCTCATCAAGGGAAGAGAGGTTGTGATTGAACACTGAGGCGGAAATATTGTTGAGTACCTCAGCCATTGTACTACTACTACATTGTTACTTGTCCATTGTTACCAGTTTTTTCAGTACTGTTGGTGTGGGGAGGTACACCTCTGACATTCCTTTTCTGGTTAACCTACCTGTAGAAGCCTTTCTTGTTATTCTTTATGTCCCTTGCCATGTTCAGTTCCAGCTTTGCCTTGGCCTTCCACACTCCATCTCTGCACAGCTGAGCTTTGTCCCAAGTTGCCAGTCCTTGCTTCCTCTGCACGGGCATTTGCTTCTTTCACTTTAGTTTGACCAACAGTTCTCTACTCAACAATACTGACCTCTTACTTTCCTTACCCAATTTCTTGCTCCTGGGGATTAGTAACTCCTGTGTTCTATGGGATACTTCCTTAGAGATCTTCTATCTATATAATAATAAATATCTAGTAACATATAAATGGCATACCTAGATTATTAATAAAAACTCAATAAATGCTACCTTAAAATATCAAATAATAATAAATACTTAATAATAATTAAGGTTTTTCTTCTTTTATTTTTCAGGTAACTGGAGTTGTGGGCAGAGCAGAGCTTTTATCATCTATTTTTTTCCTAGCTGCTTTTTTGTCATACACAAAGTCTAAAGGTCCAGATAATACTATAGGTAAATGATTGACAAATAGAGATATAATTTAGTTTCTTTACCACTGATAAAAATGCTCTTAGAACCATAATAGAGGTGAACTGGTTATTCAGCAAGTGTGTACCAAAACTCCTTCAGAGCCAAGATACCCATATAATACTACTTTCCATTATAAATTGCATTTTTTTCCCCAAGACTTAGGCATTTCTTTAATGCCTTCTTAGTTTTATAACACGTACCCTAGGATATTCTTGCACTGACTTTTATTACTGCAATTTAAGTGGAAGTGTGCTGAGGTGCCTCAGATGGTCAGTCACAAGTAAACTCCAAAGTTTCAGTGCAGATAAAGGAGGCTTCCATCTTTGCCAGAGTCAGATTGACATAGTGAGAAGCCATGACTCCCTATAAAGTATTCCATTTGAAAAAGTGCTCTGGTGATTTAGGAAGTACTGAGATATTTTGTTTTACTTATTATAAATTAGTCTTTTACCCTTAATTTATTTTATTCATTTTAAGGGAGGCAATTTTAATATTGGTGCATATGTATTATTTTCTGTAGAGTAAAAGTGGTCATCTTTCGTAAGACATTACATATACTAAAATATTTACAGAACATACCATATTCAGATGTGAGGAGCCAAAGCCTTCACTTTTTAAAGTAATTTACTTTATTAAATGTGGTTTTTGTAAGATGGAACACTTTCAATATCTTCTTTATTTGCAGTGTGGACACCAATTGCAGTGACTGTATTTCTAGTAGCTGTTGCAACGCTGTGTAAAGAACAAGGAATAACAGTGGTGGGGATATGCTGTGTGTATGAAGTCTTTATTGCTCAAGGGGTAAGCTGTTGAAAAATAAAGTGGATTTCTGTTATGAGACATTAAGTATTTTGAAGCATCATATTTGGCACTGATCTTTCTCAGTTAAGGTTAACTCAATAGTTCTGTTACATTTTTCAGATTTTTTTTGAGTCAATTCATTTTTGACAGTTAACAGTGAGGGAATCAAATAATTTCCAAGTTGTCCTTTACGTGCCATGTGGAGATGTTAGCAAATATACTCAGTAAAGACTTGACAGGTCTTAATGGAAGCCTTTGGTTTTAGCTGACTGAGATTTGCAAATCCTGTAGTAAAAATAGAGAACATATTATATACAAATTCATTTCATCATTTTCTATTGAGTAACCAAATGCTTTAGAGTAGTTCTATTTGAATAAGTAACATTCTTAAGGAATTTGTTGTTCTAAGAATACTGTTATCTGATATATTTCATTTTAAGCATTGATAAGCCTTTAAATTAATAGTGACTTTTCCTTAAAGAAACAAGATTCTCCTGCAATTAAATAATTCTAGACTTTTCAATAACCAAAATAAATTAAAAAATAAAACTTAGCATTCCATATTTTAAGAAGATTTTATAGTTATTTCTTAATTGCTTGCCGGAAAATTTTGCCAAAAATGCGCCAATAAAAGCCAAAAGATTGTCAATCCTGGGGACACATAATCAAGGCTGAAATACCAGAATCACATTGATGTCTTAGTAACTATTGCCTTTGCAGGTCTAGTGAATTAAAATACAATTTTCTAGCTGGATTTTTAAGGAAATCACCAGTATGTGACTGGTTTTCAACCCACTCTTCCTTTCTTTTAGTAACTTTTGATCTGATCTTCAATTTCACTGAAGTTTAATAAGATTGTGTTAGTCAGTTGAGTAGGAAAGATAAAATGCAAACTGAGGCTTCTTCTTAAAGCACAGGTGTCACATGAACTTAGATTTTTACCTGTCCTCAAAAACTTTTCAGTTTGTCTAGTTTAGCCAGCCGGTATATGTGAATCAATAAATCATCACCAGCAGAAGTCATGAAGACAAAGGGAAAGAGGTACACTGAGAAGAAATTAGCTTATGTAATGGGAACCTGTGCAAGGTTATGATGTTCATGAGGCAAGGAGGGATGACTTACTGCAGTAGTGGCATAAAATATAAAGCCAGGGCTAATCAGAAAGCAAGTAGTATTTCTGTCATTCATAAGGAATTTTGTTTATAGGGCAAGTTTTCAGAGGGGCAGATAATTCTGAAAATAGTGATTTTTCTTCTTGAGAGTTCCTTTTGTGGTTTTGATTCATTTGTTCAAGCCTCTGAAGATGATACAATTTTTTGATCTGTCAGCACAAAATAGCTATAGGTGTACAGGTTCAGCTGTGATAGCGTTAGCAAGAATACTTGACTAGTTTATTAGAATAGAGACCTGATTTTGGGGACTTGTCATGAAGGTACTAAGAAGCTGAATTAATTAACTATTGGGAGCAGACGTTTACAGAAAACCAAGGAAAAAAGTATTAGGTAGCTCATATTTATCTAAGGAACTAATGTCTGATTATAAACCATTTTTTAATTTGCAGTACACCTTGCCAGCATTATTGGACACAGCTGTACAGATTCTTCGAGGAAAGGGCAGTATTCCTTTCTCTATGCTCCAAACACTGTTGAAGCTCATAGTCCTAATGTTCAGTACACTCCTGCTTGTAGTTGTCAGAGTCCAGGTTATCCAGTCTCAGCTTCCAGTGTTTACAAGGTAATAGTAATGTGCTTCTTATTTACAGTTGTTTATAAATAAGATGTGACTTAATGAAGTCAGAATGAAATGGCCAAAAATATATGAACTTATGTGTTATTCACCTGTTTCAATATTATTATTCAGTGTCTGTACAATATTGCATTTTTTGTGCATTATTTTGCCATTTAAAAAAGTTTACAGTTGATAGTTCATCTTAATAATTCAGAAATTACATGTCTTATTGCTTAAATATTTTTATTGTCTCTTTATTTGAACCTTGTCTGAATTTTCCAAACCTCTTAAATTTTTCCTCTTCTACATACAGAATATATTTTACATTTTATGTGTGTACTATGCAGAAACCATGGTTGTCTTCAGATAGACTACTTGAAGATGTATATGAATGACGTTAGAACTGAAAGACTAATTTTTCTTAAGCTTGAGCAATGTAGAAACACAAGAATCTAGAACTGTCCCTGAAAAATTGAGACAAACTATTAAAAACATGAACAAGGACCACTGAACTCAACTTGAGGTGTAAATCATTCTGTTTCTTCAAACTTATGTTGATTATATCCCAAAACAGTTTCATAAACATGGAGGAGGCTCTGTCCCTCTCTTCAGTGAATCACTGTGCATGGTTTCACACCTGACAAATGCAGGAAGAGTAGGATATTTTATGTCTGTAATTAGTAATTCTAGCTATGACTCTAAAGTTTACCACAAAGTGAATCAAGATCATATCTTTCTTCATTAAAAGCTCCTTTTTCTCCTTTCTTTTGCTGTAGGTTTGATAACCCAGCTGCTGTTAGTCCATCCCCAGCAAGACAGCTGACTTTCAACTACCTCCTCCCTGTAAATGCTTGGCTTCTTCTCAATCCCTCAGAATTATGCTGTGACTGGACAATGGGAACTATTCCTCTTGTGGAGTCTTTGTTAGATGTTAGAAATATTGCCACCCTTACCTTCTTTTGCTTTCTGGGATCTTTAATGGTCTTCAGTCTCCGATACCCCGGAGATTCCTCCAAGACAGTATTGATGGTATGAATGATGCCCTGGTTTTGTCCTTTTGTTAAGAGCAAGTGGCTCAGGTTGTATCGTCACATGTGTAATCTGCTGTGACCCAGAGATACTATGTGTATCTAGCCTTTTAGGCTAGAATGAACACATAAGAGGAAAATTGTCTGGTGACAAAACTGCTAAATTGCAGTTAAGTATGTGATTCTGTTAGAGATGAGAATAAATATGCCCCTTGTTATGTATTTGTAAACTGTATTGCAGCCTTTCTCAGATATTCAGAGCTCAACTGGCACATGGTGGCTTTCAATAGAATTTAAATGTTTCAAGGACCAGAATGCATTTTCATCCTGCAAGCTGTCTACTTTGTTTAAATGTCAGTAGTCATGATATGTATTTAGCAAAAGATTTGATTTTCTTTCTCATAGGTGTAAAAGAAAGGACATATTTTTGCATTTAGGAATAAGTTTCCACTTATGTTATTGTTGTTTTGTTTTTCTTCTATAAGTTGTTTTCATATTATGAAAAACTAATTTTGTCAAGCTGTAAGATCAGTTCCTGTGTCTGTTCAGTATTATATATAATCTTAAAACTGAGATGGATTAACAGAAAATAATATTTTGGAAGAAATGGGAAGGATCAAATGAGCTGGTATTTTTGAAAAAAAAAAAAAAACAGTCATCAATTATTGATTCCATTGCAAATTTTTGCAAGGTGAATGATAACCTGATACCATACTTTTTTATTAGTTCAGTGATGAAGTTATGCATACAAATAAATTGCGTGCATTTATCTTAGTCTGCTTCAGAAATAATGCATTTTTTAGTATGTTAATCAGCAAACAAAGTTTCAGATGGGTGGAAATATTTATGCATAACCTAAGATTTAAGTAGTTCTTTGCTAAGCAGCTGGCAAATTTTGATGCACTTCTAAAAGACCTAGCATTATAGTTCTGACTCATATGTTTTCTTCTTGTCTTGTCACTGGAGCAAGGCAATATATTTCCCTAGAAGACCAGTGAAAATGGTATCTAGTATTGCTGATGAAATTTCTTGTCTTGAATTTGGAAACTGTGTATGAAGAGAAGAAATTATTTATATAGTAAATGTGCAAGGTAACATGCTTGGAAAATAAGTGCCCAGCACTTCAGATATGCAGAGTAGTTGCATTTTCCTCCTTATATAAGCTGAGGCATAAGTTTTTCTCCACTGCACTGTTGGCAGGAAAAATGTGTGTCGGGTGTGGTTCACTTTTTTTATAGGACAGCTCCTGAATATTAAGGCTGTTTATTTCCCTGCATCTGTTTATTCCCTACCTGGTGAAGTTCACAAGAGGAAAGGGTTAATGGGTTTTTTAGCATACATTGGTGTAAGTCAGCTAGGTTTTGTTTGAGGGTGGTATTTTTATATGTGTTTTTATTATTTCAAGTGGGTTTTATAGGAAGGATATTCTGAGGTCATTCACTCCGGCATGCAAGCCTCAATGTCACCTGACACAGTATAGTCCTGGTTTAATGCAAGTTGTTTTCCTTTAATCTATACCTATGCTGTGTATATAAATTTCAATATTATGCTGATTTTCTTCAGCATTGAAGTGCCTGGGAGGAAATTTCATAGGAAATGGGAATGCAATATTTTATATTAAATATTAATGGTTATGTGCTACAAAATGAAACTATATGATAGGCCAAAGCCTATTACTCCCTTTCAGTAAGCCATTAATATCCCCCAAGTAATCAATGCATTCTGTATGTTGCAAGGCTCTGTTGTGTTTTTGTTTTCATGGAGCTTAATGAAATGCTATGGATCAGCAGCTGGGCTGTGTTAATGATCCATGTGCATATTCTTGAAATATCCTTGAAATATGAGATAAAATCTTAAAGTTTTAAATCAGTGTTGCATTTTTATATATGTAATCCTGGGTTGATTTTCAAACTGGATTATTTAACTGTTTTAGCATGGAAGAGGCAGTTAATGTCATGCTTAACTCTAGGTGGCCAGTTGTACTGAAAGTTTCTAGAAAATTCCTCTTTCTTCAAAGAAAAATTCCATTTCTGTAGGTTTGTTTTTATGGGGTTTTTTTTGGTAACTTGAAGGCAAGATATTTTGAAATCATTATTCATGTCTTTTCTGGAACCAGAGTTTGGAAATCTGCTACTTAACAGTCATTCAGGACTTAAAGCAACTGGTCATGTCCACTTTCTTTGCAACAGATGGATTTCTTTGTCTCTTAATAAACACAATTTTTGATAAGAAGTGAATCCCCAACCTAAGAACTACAATTGTGCAGTTCTTAAATTCATTGTAATTTCAGATACATTGGGGTACTCTTAGCACTCTGTCCAAAAACTGCTGCTTATTCAGTGACTGATTCTGGTTTTGTTATTCACATTTCTTACAGAAACACACAACAGACTCTATTGTACTGTAAAAATAGCTGCTTTATGCCTCAAATAAGCTGATACAAATTTTTAATTGTCAGATAATGTCCAAGCTTTTATGCTGTCTTGTTTCTGTATCTGGAACTCTTACTAAAATTGTTTTGAATTTAAGTAATCTGTTTATTTGTCCTCTTTTTGCAGTATAGTAAAGCAAATATACTTCCAAGCCCTTAAGTAAGGAATAGAATAATTTGCATGTTCCTACTTGCTATATTCAATGTGAAACAGATCTGAATATTAAAAAAAGACCGAATATCTACTATTTATGTCTGGTTTTATGGGATTATTTTTGTAATTTTTAACTTGTTTCTTGGGTACAGCTTGTCTCTGCCAATATCTTGATTACTAATGTTGTTTGTATTTCCTTTCTAGGCTCTCTGCTTAATAGTGCTACCATTCATTCCTGCGTCAAACCTGTTTTTTCCTGTTGGATTTGTAGTAGCAGAGCGAGTGTTATATGTTCCTAGCATGGGATTCTGCATTTTAGTAGCACATGGATGGAAGAAATTATCAAATAAAAGGTAAATAAATTCATACTGATAAAAGCCCTAATGGGAAAGCTTGCATAGCCATAAATATGGTTATCTTCTATGAAAATAATTGATGAGTGTAAATCAAAACTGGTTTAACTTTATTCAAAGTTGATTACTGAGTGAAGTTTATACAGTGCATGTGAGTCAGCCAATTAAAGTTGCTGAAAATTTAATCAGTAAAAAATTAAATTTTCAGAAATGTCATGCTAGGAATGGATATCAGAGCCATTCAGTACTTTTTAAACAAAACAATTCTTTGGTTAACAATTTCTCCTTAAAAATTGTGCTCTAAAATCATGTTTTGTACACACTTTTGTGTTTTCTGATATCTTTTGCCTTGACTTGGACATACCTCCCACTGATGCTTTACCCTTTGCCCAGTGGTAACCTAATGCCAGTTCAGACAAATGGAAAGGCAGAAATTTGCAGTCTATGTTGTCTGCTATTGTTAGAGATGAGGCCTTGCAGTAAAATTTACACTAACTGGTGCTGCTGAAGCTGACAGCACTGGATAATGAGAAATTAGTGATATATTGTGGGAGTGTGGATTTCTCACAAATCCCACTACAAGGCAGTAAAAATAGAAGTGATGTGAAAGAAAGAAAGGAACCAGGAGAGAATGGCTGGGGAGAAAAATTAGGCAGCTAGTGTCATTTACTACAAAAATATTGGAAATCAGTTCTCTAAAATGAGAAAGAAAAGGTTCCTTGCTTTAGAAATATGTGGAAAGAAGAATTCCTATAAGCCTGATGGGTTTACAGATTACTGTATATGACAGTTCTTATTGATCACTTTGGTAGTATTTTAGAATTACTCTCTTAATTTTACAGTTTCCCTTTTTTAGTATTTTTAAAACCAAACATGGTAGACAAAACATGCATTTTGTTTATCTTAGAAGTGGATGGGGAAAAAAACTTGCAGTTTTTAGTAAACTCTTGTGAAATAGGTAGCAGAGTGAACAACTGTTCCATAAGTCAAATGTGAGAAATAGTGGTTAAGGGTGAACACCTGCATGTCCACTCCAGAATGAGATTTTTTTAAAAACAAATAGGATTCATAATTGTGGGAAGGAATTAGAATCCAGAAACAAAATGATCAACATGTTAATGTGTATGTTTTAGATCTGTCATATTTCAACTCCAGAAAAATAAACTGCACAAAATGAAGGTTGTTCCTGACAAGCTTGTCACAGAGCGTGACCTTTGCCCCAGTTTGCAGCTTTATAAATAAAATTGCTAGAAAAACACTAAACCTTTCTCCTACTTAGATATTCCAGTAGCACTAGGATTACATTTGCTTATGGAAGACTGGGTAGTCTCCACAGACCTCTCCATTAAGGTGTGTTCTGCAGTGTGGGAAAGATTTGCAATGTGTGAAGTAAAGAATATGTGTGGAATTGTCTGATGTGAAACAAAACTATGAGAGGATTTTTTAGTTGCTTTTTTCATTTTTTAACATTTTGTTAAAAATAGTGTTTTGGAGAACCTCACTTTTTGGCATCATATGTATTGTCCTAAATTACAGATAAGTTTTAAGAGAAGTAAAATTTTTGTGAACATTCTATAAAAATTCTATTGTGTTGTGTAAATTGGACTTGTTCTTATTAAGGAACTTGCATGAGCATAACAACAAAAGCAGGTAAACAAAATTAATTATAGATTGAACATATTTCCTTTCAAACTCTGGAGTGTGCTGATCACAAATGTGGTCCTTTGTTTGCCTTTTAGCATATGATATACTTATTCTAATAAAAATTAGAATTGCTGATGTGCTTACAACAAGTCTTTGTTTGTTTTATTTAATAGTGTACTAAGAAAAATTTCTTGGGTTTGTTTGGCTGCGGTACTGTTCACTCATGCCTTAAAAACACTGCATAGAAACTGGGATTGGGAGTCGGAGTACACTTTGTTTATGTCTGCTTTAAAGGTACTGTATTCTGTTTGGAAAGGCTAATGGGAAGTTCTTGTTGCTGTTCTTAAGAAACTGCAGTGGAACATGATAAAAATTGACAAAAATTATGCCTGTTTCAGCACATTAATTTCTATATTGAGAGTATTGACATCTAATTAGTTGCTTTTGGGAATGCTTTAAAGGAAGTGTGATGCACACATAGAATTTCATATGCAGAAAATAGATGATAATTTTTCTTCTGTCAAAGCAGTTGAATTCATTCTCTTGTCTGGATGAAAGCTGGATTATGTTTCAGTTCAAAAAGTTTGAGGCATAGAATTATTTCTTCTAAGTTCATACAGCACAATAAGGCAATTTGCAAAATATCCCATAACAGTTAAAATGAATTTTAAGATGATTGGTATTTCTAAGAGCAAATAACTAAAACAAATTGTTGTTGCACAACAAGATATCAATGTAATCATTCTGTATGTAGTGTTCTGTTATTCTTTGCATATAGAGGTTTGATGAAATCTGTCATTTGCAATACATTTTTATGTCTTAAGATATTGTTAAGAGAAACTCAATTGTTAAGTAATTTCAACTTAATACCTTATGCTTTGGTATCTTTTTCTGGGTTTAGGTGAATAAGAACAATGCAAAACTATGGAACAATGTGGGGCATGCATTAGAAAACGAAAAAAATTTTGAAAGAGCTCTGCAGTTTTTCATACAGGCCACACAAGTGCAACCAGGTAAAGCTTTAACTAATTGCCATCTCTTCACTCCTGGTATTTCAGTATACTTTAGCTTACACTAACAGCTTCTCAATGGACTGTCGTGCTTCAACTGAACTTCAAAATCAAACAAAGTCATGTAATAAGTTAATTGATCCAGGGGTTTTGAAAATAAACTAAAAAAGTCCTCCAGAAGAGATTTCTGTCTATAAAAAGCTGCAAATACTTTCAAAACTATTTCTTGTATGACATTCTTTATGAATTAACTTGAACTGTGATTTCCTAATGGAGTATAAATATGGCTTTATTTTTTTTACTCAAAACTAAGGAAGTGTGTAAGAAAATGAAAAATCTAGATAATAATAAAATGCACATTTGATCCATTTTACATATTGTTACAAAAGTTCTAGGTATTACTGGACAATCTTTCCTTTTAGAAGATTAATAAATAACCTTCAATTTATATGCCTCTATTATAGCAAGAAATTAGATACAGGGAAGTATGATAGGACCTTAAACTTTTTACAGTTTTAATTTTACAATCCTTCATTAACCAGTTCCTGGTTAAATTAGTAGCTTCATAATTAAGATGAAAACTGATAGAATTGCTTTCTTCTTTTAGTGATGGAGATGTTTCATCAGAAACATCTGTATTTCACACTACTCTGTACAAGAAGTGTTTAATTTCATGATACTAAGTGCATGGAAATATTTTAAATTTCATTCTTTTCTTTATTAAGATGATATTGGTGCCCACATGAATGTAGGAAGAACTTACAAGAACCTAAACAAAACAAAAGAAGCTGAAGAATCATATATGATTGCGAAATCATTGATGCCACAGGTAATTAGGGACTTCATCTACCTCTGCAGCACAGTACCTCTATTTCTGATACAATTTTTGGGTTTTTTCCTCTTGCTTTGTGTGGCTGTCTACTTTAAAGTTTATCAGTGTTCTTTTAAAAGCTATCTATGAAAAAATAGGCTGTATACTCATGGCTGTTAAAAAATGCTAACTTGGAACTCTGCTATAAATGTTTTAATTTACTTTATATAATACTGTGTTGTGTTTTGGAGTCTGGGGTTTTTTTCTGAAATTGTGGTTGTAAAAGAAAGCAGCAGCCAAAACCTACAGTTTCTAGTAACAATTGGTTTATTTTCACTCACAGCTAATACAATGATGATGACTGAGTTTTTGAGCCCTTCAGAGAAGGCTTAAATACAGCATTGAAGGTTGGAGAAGGTAGCCACAGCAGCAACAAAAAAATTTGGCCTGAATATGCTTTTATAAGCATGTGTTTTGTTACCTTTTCTATTTGTTAAATTATATTTATACCTAGGAAATTTTACTTGTTCAGGCTGTTTAGAGTAAAAGATAATAGTATTTTGAAGAATTTGTGAAGGTAATAAAGGCTGTGGTGAAAATGAAACTGGTAACAGAAATGAGCAGCCCGTTGAATAGAACATGGCATTTAGAAGTCTGTGAAATACTGTTTCTGTGAAACAGTGGGAAGATTCTAAATGGATAACGTATAAACAGTACAGCAGTTGCAATGTCATAGGATTTTCATCTCTCCTCACTACTTTTCATTTTCTCTATCAGCTGGCAAATCATTGGCTGTAAAATCTTACTTACACTTTTCTTAGGCTGAATGGTCATAAAAAGGAATTAAAATGCCTGACAGAATCTCAGTTTATGCTTTAGGAAACATCTTCATCTGACTGGGGAAAGTTTTTCAAGGTCTGTTTGGTTTCAAATGGCTTTCTTCATGAACCAAATTAAGTAGCAGCAGAACTTCAATATTGTACAAGTTTTTTATTCTTTATTTCTATGAAAACATAGATAATATTCTATTTATTTTTGATATGATTTTTCTGGGAAAGAATTACTGTTCTTTGTCATTATCAAGAGCCTACACAATACTGTCCAGTAGTACCCTAAAACAAATGTGGCAGAGTGAAAAGGAGTTCTATACTGATCATCTTTCATATTTCTCCTCATCTGTGTTTGGTAATATATTGTCTTTGACAGATTATTCCAGGGAAAAAGTATGCAGCAAGAGTAGCTCCTAACCATTTAAATGTTTATATCAATCTTGCAAACTTAATTCGAGCAAACGAATCTCGCCTCGAAGAAGCGGATCAGTTGTATCGACAAGCAATTAGTATGAGGCCGGATTTCAAGCAGGCTTACATCAGCAGGTATATTTTCTAATTTTAGAGATACATATTCTTGAGTAAACTTGTTTGTATTTGTAGTACTATGAACACTATTCAGTTTGTACAGTTCAATTAGCTTCTGAAATTGTTTCGTTTCCAAGTGAGAAGATGAGGATTTGGGATGATAATCAATTATTCATTACAAGTCTGTTCTTTTAAATTCCTCCTTCAAATGGCATATTTCCATGTAGATTCTGTAGTCAAACATTGTATAGAAAGACACTTCCATTAGATTTCTTTATGAATCTCTAACTCTAATTTCTAACCTCATAGTTTAGTTTTGAACTAAAAAGCTTTTGGTTAGTGTGAATCATGGAGCTTTCTTTATACTTTCTTGTTAAAGATGGTCCAGAAAATGCAAGTCGTAACTATTTAGTTGACATTATTGCATTTTAGTTAATAGTAATGTGGATGTGGGTATTGAGGCTTCTGTCCACTGTTTTGTTCGTTGTGATTCCCACTGGGATTTTGAAGGATGCCTGAACTATAGCTTTGCAGTGTAATTACAGAGCCAAATCAGGCACCCTTGATCAGTTCCTTTTTGATCACCCTTTTTGTTCTTGTCCTGCTTATGCATTTGTTGTATACAAGTTTTTGAGAACTGAAAGCTTTAGGAATAGAATGTAAAATAAGGTCTTGTATTGTTTTGTGCTTAAAACTAAATAAAAAAACACTGTCATCTGATGCCTACTGTCTATAGGAAGACAAACTTTAAAAAAAAACCTGTCAATTCTTATACGGGTAACAAGAAAAGTATGGTTCTTCAACAGGGGAGAATTACTTCTAAAAATGAACAAACCTCTGAAGGCTAAGGAAGCTTACCTTAGAGCTCTAGAACTAGACAGAACCAATGCAGACCTGTGGTACAACTTGGCAATTGTTTACATTGAACTGAAAGATCCAACAGAAGCCCTGAAGAATTTCAACCGAGCTCTAGAACTCAACCCAACACATAAACTGGCGTTATTCAACTCAGCGCTGCTAATGCAGGAATCTGGTATGTTAATTGTCCCTTCTGTGCTTATTGCATGTTTGCATTTATAGGAACCACACTGTTTAATTTTTTATTAACTCTTTCGTTTTTGGAAAGGAGAAGTACATAGCATCATCAAAAAAGAAGCTATTTATTATAGCTTTGTTATTTTTTAGTGTATGGGATTTGTGCAAAGTGTACATACACCTTAGCTGATCAGCATCTTTAATACAAGCAATATATTTTACAATATATCTTACACATATAAAGAATAGTGTTACTCAAACATCTTCAAAAGAATACCTATCAACTTTAAAGATAGTAGTTAGTAAAGTACATTTAATACCTGGTTTGCATTTATAGTGATTGATTTAATTATTGACTCAAAAATCTAGCTTACATCTCTGGGCTTAAATCCTGCTCTACAAATAGGAATGTTTTCATAGGTTTTTCTGTAATACTGCTAATTAGGATGAATTCAGTTGGATTTTCATGAGTTTGTTTTTTCATCTGTATAGCTCTGTGGATAAGGGTGAGTCCTTAGTGAATTAAGGCTGTTGCAGAGAGTATTTGGCAGGTGAGCTGCTTTCCCTTTTGTTAAAATGGTAAACTGCCCCTAAGAAAGATAAAACAGAGTTGATTGAAGCTGAAGACACTTAATAATTTTCCATCCCTTATCACATTGTAAATTAGGTAGTTCAAGACATGCCTTGTTCCTTTTCTGTAGAAGTACAAGCAGCTTCAAACAAGCAGAAGTATTAACTATTTAGCATTCACTTTTTCATACTAGAAGGTGCAATATTGTTTCAGGAGGTGAAAGAGGGCAGATTAAAACAGCTCCCCTGTCCTTCAGTAAGTCTTTGTCTGGAATTTGTTACTAAAATACATTCACTGTACTATTCAGTAAAATAGCACAGACCACAAGCATGTCTAGCTAATCCTGGTATTGTCAGATAAAATTGTTTTACTAGATCTTTCTTAAATTTTGATGCAAATTAAAGTATAGGGGTTACAGATTTTATTGTTTTGGTGTTAGAAGATATCTTAGCCTGGCTACATTAGAAGTCCCTCTATGTGCTCTCTAAACTCTTTCAATCTATCTTTAATAAAATGAGATCTTCCACTCAAAGTTTGCCTCTGTAAGAGCTGGTTTGTCAGAACTGATGTCTGTTCTGCATTCCATTTGCTCAACTGTGCATGAAAATAATTTCTCTTAAGCTTGTAGAGACACCTTTTGTATCTGTTATGCCAAACATAAATATCATTCAACAGCTAATAGAGTAATGATGCTGAATTTGGCTAGAAGTCAACTGTATATAGTTTCATTCTATAAAGAAGGTAGATAACATTTGTTTTTGCTGTTACACAGCTATGATGAAAAATAGCTTTTAAACCCTTTCACTTCTACAGTTGCATTTTAATTTGTATAAGGACTGCATTTTACAGTCTAAAAATCCTTCAGAATAAATGTTTCAGGAAATATCTTGAGAATTAAATGCATTTTCTGTCACTTAGGTGATGCTCGACTTAGACCTGAAGCTAAGCAAAGACTGCTACATTATGTGAAAGAAGAACCGCAGGATTCAAATGGATACTTCAATTTGGGTATGCTGGCAATGGATGATAAAAAAGACATGGAAGCAGAGGCGTGGATGAAGAAAGCTATAAGGTTACAACCCAACTTCCGAAGTGCTTTGTTCAATTTGGCCCTGCTTTATTCTCAGACAGGAAAAGAATTGATGGCTTTGCCTGTCTTGGAAGACCTACTGAGATACTACCCTGATCATACCAAAGGTCTGATTTTGAAAGGTGATATCCTTATGAACCAAAAGAAGGATATTGTTGGAGCAAAAATGTGTTTTGAAAAAATTTTGGAATTGGATCCCAAAAATGTACAAGGAAAACATAATCTTTGTGTGGTTTATTTTGAGGAAAAGGATTTAATAAAGGCAGAAAAATGTCTGGTTGAAACACTAGCACTGGCACCTCATGAAGAGTATATTCAGCGTCATCTAAACATAGTTAGAAGTAAAATTGCATCACTTGGTGCTATGGAACAGTCATCACTTCCATCAGATGGGACTGCAGCTACAGAAGCAAAAAAAAACTCATTTCAGAATTTGAAAGAAGCAAAAAGTGAGAAGACAACCACCCAATCAACAGTTGATAATAAAGAGCACTCAAAAAACAAGAAACCAACAGAGAAAAGCAGTGTGGACAAAGAGACTCCCAAAAAATCTACAAAAGAAATCAAAGACATTGAGAAAAAGAGAGTTGCTGCATTGAAAAGACTAGAAGAAATTGAGCGTATATTAAATGGTGAATAGTCTTTACCATGTCACAAAAGAATAAGGGGAGAATACTGTTTTTAATTATTAATTTGTGAGCCAACTCACAAATTAATAATTAAAAATAATTAATGGAAAGTGTTCTCAGTGCTTTGAAAATAGAAATAATGTTGACTGCATATCACTTATCAAGCAGCAAAAGGCATTACAATGCTCTATGTGAGAAAACCACAACTTTTAAATATGATGGAGGCATGGGTGGGAATTAAAGGATAAAGGGTTGAGAAAAATCTTCGTGCAGAATCCTTAATAATGAGAAAATAGCACTCATAAAAGTCGTTGGTAGTCAAGGATATTAAGTAATGCTACTTTCAGTGATTCAGTGGAAGAATTGAATGGTGAATTATTGGGATAAGCCAGACACTCCTCCTTTCCCCCAACAAATCTGTTTGTATTCTCATTATCTACATTTCAGTTTAAACATCAGCTGAAATTTTTCTAGACCTGTGCTGTACAAGAAAAACAGTTTTTCTTTGCATTATTTGTTTCCAGAACTTAACAAATTCATCAAAATGCCACTGGATGTAGTACAGGAGGATGCAACAACACACTAAAATTTTCAGTTGCATTCTAAATATGGAATGATATTATTAACTTTTAGATGTTCTTTATTTACGATGCTAATGGTTTGTACTCTTTTGCCTGGTAAGAAGTCTTACGGTGCTCTTAAGATCTTTAGACTCTGCTTTTTTATTTTAAAGGAAATGTGTGGGGTTTCTTCAACTGTCAATCATCTGATTGTTTTTAAAAACTATATTATGAAGGGTGGTTTCTTCCCCAGTTCATTGAATGCTGATAAATGCACTTTGGTACAGTAACCAGTATGCTATGCAGTAGTCCATTTTGTTGACTTTGTATCAATGGCTGTGGATTGACACCTTGGTGTAGTAAATTCTTCCTTGTATAGTAATCTGGTTTTACTATTTCTGTCATTGCAACAGTATTTCTATTCTCATGACTTTTTATGACACTAATATAAGCAATGTTTGCTCAATGCAGTGTGATAATTAAACCACTGAATTTAGTCATGTTTAACACAAGACAATGTAGGTAGTGTCCTTTCAAATACTAAGTTCTATTGTTTTGATACTTTGTCTTGGGTGTGTGGTTTTTATTAAATATTTATTTTGACTACTAAAATATTCCCATTTACACTTTTTCACTAGTGCATCATTTTAATTTCTTACACGAAACAAAAATCTTTAAAATTTCAGTATTGCTTTTATCCTTATGCAATGCATATATTTTTGTTCAAATATGCTACCAATTACCTAAACCTGATGTTTTCCTTAATTCTCAGAAAGAAAAGAAGTGTAAGAGATGAGTTCACTCATAATTTTCACTGATCATTAAATCTAACTCTTACTCTTCATGTTTTGTCTTATTTCATGATGTGGAATTATTCCTTAACAATTCTACCATTTAAACTTAATCCTTTCTGTACGTGCTCAACTTTCTGCCTCAGGCAGTAATCCAGCTGTAAGATGTAATAATAATCTCTGTGGGAGAGATCTTAAATGGGTAAAGGGCTTCCTTGCACAGGCCTTTTATTCACTGCTTATCATTCTTAATGTTAGCACAACAATTGCTTGCATGGTAATAACGGCGGGGGGGGGAGGGGAATGTGTTTTGAAAAATGTTATTTACAAGCAGCTGACAGGAACAAATATATGGTGTGCAGCTGTTCATCATACAAAAGAATATTTAAGTGCTGCTTTTAAAGAAGTGCTCACAGGAATCTGTTGACCACACCTTGAAATCACTTGTCTGTGAATAACTCAGATACTTGCACCTAAAATAGCGAGTATCGAGTATGTTGACTTTTATAGAAACATTAACTTGCATATTAAGTCTTCCTCCAAATCTTTGTTTTAGAAAAGGATTAGCCATTGTTCTGGGCAAGATGAAGGAATCTTCATGTGAAAATGGCAGGAACTACATAGTATGAAAAGGTATTCTGATAGAGAATTTCAGGATTCTCCTCTCTTCCATATGAAGAGCTCCTCTTATTGCCATTGCCCCACCATTTTTATTTGGTGTATAAATTGAAGAAGGGAGTAAAGACACGGTCTCAGTCTCTGCATCTGAGTCTCTGTCATGTCTCATCTTGACCATCCAAGTAGCTCTTTTGGTACTACCAAAAACTGTTAGATTTATTGGTGCTAAGAAGTGCCATCGCTTTTAACTAAAATCATCAGATGGATAGAAACTGAATGTTGCTGGATGAAATGTCTTTCAAGTCTGTTCTCAAGTGCTATTCCCCCTTTGTCTCTCTCAAAGAAATGTTAGTAAAAACAAGTACTTTGACTAACAAGTTGTATTTATCCTGTTAGGATGGGTCAGCCATTTTAAAATTAGGCTTTCACAAAAAAAAAGGGTTTGTTAAATTGAAGTGACATAGCTTGTGAAAAACTATCAAAATAGCATTTGCACATAGGAAAACCATCAAAAAGAGTAATTTTGGCTTTTTTTGCTTGCAGGTAGAACAGAATAATCAACAGGTATTTTTACCCCTTCTAGTTCAACCTGTCTTTTCTCTTCCCGCCATCATCATGTGCAAGATGCCATAAATATCATCCCTTTTCAAAATTCCCCAATTTCACTAGACGTGCAATGAGGAATTTCTAAGAGTGGGACAGGCATACTAAAATAATTTGTAGCTCTCTATTCATACAGTGCAATTACTGTGGTTGCTGAAAAAATGGAATGGATGTCTTATATCATCTTGGCATCCATATGCAAAATTTTTCCCACTTACACATACAGCTGCAGAGTATGCATTTTTAGTATTATACATATTTGTGCATGTGATTTGAGTACAGATGCGTGCATTTGTCAGATTATTTTTTGGATCTTTTGCAGGTGAGTATATGCATAGATAGACTTGTAAGCATATGGATTAATTGGATATGCATGCATATAGTTGGGACACTCGGATACCTAGAGGTTGTGCAGTTGCAGAGGGGCAACAAAAAAGTACTTTAGTTAAACTTATTCATTCACTTCCCTGAATTCCTCCCATATCAAACTATGACAGCCTTGTAGCTCACATGCCTTTCTCAAGGGTGTGGACCTTTGTGCTGAGAATGCAGGTATCTGTGCCTTCCTGAAGTTTCTTATGGAAAGAGTCAATGAAGATCAAAACAATACAGGGAAGTTTTCAGCCCATCCCAGTCTCTTGTAAGCTTTGCATTGTACAAAAGCTCCAAGAAGGGTCCTCATTTAGGTGAGTGTACATGGCTAGGCTTTTCCTTGCAAGTTCTATAATTCACTTTTGCCTGGCACAATGTCTGGAATTGCAGCAGAACCTGCTTCACCTGCTGCTATGTAACCAAAACTATGCTTGGACTTTGAGCCTAGGAATCCTGCTCTGTCTAGACAGAAACCTTGAGAACGGAAAGGCTGTTAGACACCTTCCACCCATCCTTTTCCTCACTTCCTTCCCATACAAAAATACAACACTCTGTGTAGTGTTTCAACTATAGCAAGAAGAACCTGTCCCCCAAACCTCCAACAGAGCTTATAAAAACATAAGACATTCCTTCTTGAAATCAAAATAACAGAGCTTAGTATGTTACAAATAATGCAATGCTACATTTTGTTTTAAATAATCTTAGATCGATATGACATTTTTATAGTTCTGAGTAGTAGTGCAGTTAATATTCTTAGAAAAACTTTAAAACTGCTATCTACAGTCTAGTGCCTGTCTACAAAGTAGTGGTTTGGCATGTGGGTTATATGTCCCTTGCAAACAGCCAGAGGAAATCACATACAGATATCAACTAACAGAAAGCAATAATGACAAAATCAAACCAGGGGAAGAAAAAAAAAAACCAAACAAACAAATCAAAGGACTTCATGCGTAATTATCTTGGTTTCAGAACAGCATAATAAACTTTATAATTTTCCTGGGCTAGGAAATCATCCCAGAAAAACACATTTAACCTTCTCTGGCATGGTCATAATTTAAAAGATTGCTGGAAAGATAATTGGAATTTATGGATACCATCTACTGTCAACTAAGGAATTCTGTTTAGAGTAAAATTAATATCATGTCATTACTCCAGCATAGTGCAAACAACTGTCAGTTGCTACATCTTTACCAGTATAAGAAAGACACTACCAACAAAAAGGGAGTAAAAAATCCTTGTTCAGCTTGCGTCTTCACCAGTGCTTACAGAATTTAAAATGTCTTTTGCTAAATACTCATACAGAGGCACTAACATTACAGCAAATTTAGGGGTTACCTGCTTGCATGGATGAGTTCAGTCTTTTGTGGTTATGGACAGAAACAAAGAAATTAAAAGCTTGACTCGGGATGTTGCATGCACCACTACGCATTGGCATTGAGGAAAAATGTATATATACTTTCTGAAATTTTAGTTACTCATAGATCATATCACATTGTAGCAGGCAATTTGGTGTATATGATACAGTTTTGGAGGGTGATACAACTTAGATGATTTATATGAGGCTGTGAATTCTGTAACTGGTGAACCTGAAGCCTTAAAGGACTCCACATAGTCATTGGAATAAAGCATGCTGTTCTATATATCCTACCCCTATTTAGCATATATGTTTGTTTCTCACATGTAATTATCAGGGTATTGTCTTTTTAAATAGGCATGGCAAGGTATTTTTAATTACATGAGTATTCATCTGCTCACAATGAGAGTAGGTGGAGGAGGAAAATACAACAATTACAGGATGTCTTACCAAAAGTAGAAGTCATAAATCTTGTTTTTTAAAATACCATCTAGAACATGCACTCACCTTGATTTCATTTGCAGTTGTTAACCCAGCCTTACACTTTAGTTGTACGTGAGCATCATTGTAGCGCGATCTGTGGCGCCGACTCCCCAGTACCGAGAGCTGGCAGGAGATTGTGACACCGGGAGTTGACAGATTGGGGGATTAGTTGTTACCACTCCTTGGCCTCCAGCTGAATAATCAAGGTTTGCTTGTTTGTTTGGGTGCACTGCTCCTTTCATCTACAGGAACATCAGGCGTTATGGATGATTATCTCAGTTTGCAAGATACAGTAATTTTTCTGTTAATAAAAGTGGCTTAAAGGGAGCTTCTGAACTCCCTTTCTACCCCTTGAACAAATTTTGAACAGGTCTAGAATACTGGATTGTCTTCAACTCTATGCATACACTTTTATCAGTTTTCCAGTATAAATAGCTACAAACAAATAAATAAAAAGAGTGGAAAGGAATGTGACAGCTTAAATCTCATGAAATTCAAATACTGGGCAAAAACATAAAAGAAGCTGAATTCTGTACTACTTCTTTAGATATATTTATGTGAGAGGGTTTTCATGAAGTAACAGTATGATCTGTAACACTGACTACTATTTCTATAGTTCACACTGTATTTCTGCCCCTTACTTGGATGAATGTAGCCAAAGTTTTATTACAAATATTTAGGTTTAAATTTTCTATTCCAAGGATAATCCTTCAGATGGTTTAACAGATATTGCAAAGGAGCTAATTTGCATGTTCAGGAAAAGCAAAAATAAGTATAATTGAGTTTAAGGAGTTTTTTCCTTCTGATCAATATACATGAAAAATTATGTATTTGACCAAAAAATAGATGTATTGCATGAAGATAAAAGCACCACTGACATTACAAAGATGCATAAAGATTTTTCAAAGATTTTCCAATTATCTGCAGTGGTTTATCTTGTACTAAAAAGGATCCTTCTTTCCATTGACTTCCTTTATATTGTGATTATTTAACTGACTGTAAGACCTTTTCCCCTAAATAACAGCTTTTATAAAAATTCAGAGTATAAACATGACTGTTGATCCTTCAGCTTACAAACACAGGACATACTGACTAGAAAAACAGAAAACCACATAAAACAGAAAGCAACTGAAATGCAAGAAAGCAAATGGGGGAGTTTAGTTTAAAAATTAATAACAAAAAAACAAACAGTGTTATCTTAGGCTGGTTTGTGTCTGAGTGTCTTAAGAGCCTTCTAACTTATGAGGAAATAAAGCAAACTTTTAACTCATCAATTACTGACAATCTCAACTTTGGAGTCTAAAAGCTGCGTCATTTGGCTGGTTTTAGTATTTATGCTGCTCCTTCTTCAGCTCTAGATGAACCTGCATAAAGGGATTGGAGGTGAGATTGAATTTCAGTAGCAGTCTTTGTATTGTATTGTTTTTGATGTCTTTATGTTCTCTTTCCTTTGTTCTTTCTGTGGCAGTGATACTTTCTCACACTGCCAGTGTTCCAGGACAGAGGGCTGAAAAGAGGAGGTAACTGAAGGATTAAAGTCTTTATATATAACTAATAAGCATCTTCAGTGTTCTGCTCTTTGCTTTTGGTTAAATGCATATGAACATATGTATTTATACATGTATAGAAATTGCATATCTAAGTCTCTGCTAAAAAAGTGGAACACAATTATTTCAATATTCACTATGAAAAGTGCTCATTTTGCTTTATTATTCAAAACTCTGATTATTGTTCTTGGAACACCAACGTAGAAAAATACCTACAGGGACTGATGGCCAAGTAACTGCTTCAGGTTATTACCCATTGTGAGGCAGCTACATAAATCACACAAATGATCAGCTAAAAGCAGATACTTACATAAATAAATTAGTACAGTTGTATAATATATAGAGCATAAAACCTTGTGGCTGTTTGATTTTTGCTGTTTGGTATTGTGATTGGATTCCTTTTGCTCATGATCTGGCAGGGTTTTGAGAAGGTGGGAGTTTCTGCTTCCAAGGGCAGCAGCTGTTCAAACTTGTTATCTACTGTTCATTATCAATTCAGAGGTGAAGGCTGCTATCTTTGTACTTCTTGGTAAATATATTAAAATGTGGAACAGAGGGTTCATTTAACAGGCTAAACTAGAACACGATTTGCAAAAGATCGTGATTGTATCACTCTACAGATGAAAAAATTAGACAGAATTGTTCTGTGTTTCTACCCTGAATTCACCTATTTACAGAATGTTTTCTTCATAGTCCTGGTAGCAACTTTTGTATACCTTAGGCCAGTAACTATAAATCTTAAGCAACAATCCAACCCATGTTCTCCATGTGACAGGATAAATTGCAGTGCTCTAAGTAACACCACTGTAAGATGTAGCCTCTGACCTGAGAATCTTTTCATCATGGAAGAATGTGATGATCTAAACCAGGAAATAAATAAAAATGGCATTTTCGTTACATATTTGGGACTAGCAAAAAAGCATCTAGGGTCTTACAAAGTTTCTTAATTCTACTGAAATATGACAGTCTTCATGATATTGTTTGTTAACCTTCCACCAAGCCTGTGATTTTCTTCTGAAGAATTTATTGCTTTTCTTCAACTGCTTAATTAAATACTAATTTGCTTTTAAATAATACTAAAGAAAATACTAATTTGCTTTTAAATGTTACAGTCAATTTCCATATCAAAGTTTTTTAGTTTTAATTCAAGATGATTATGCATAGATCCTGAAGCTCGTGTACCTACAGTAGCACCAAATAGTGAAACTGCTATGAAGACTATATTTGGAATATTGCAGGTACAACATGACTGGAAAGGCTTAAGTGGAATAAAAAAAATGAATAAGATTTTTGCACACAAAGGTACCACCAGTGAGTCAAGACATATATACTCTACAAATTACTGGATGCTTGAGTAAACACTAGATTAATATCACTTCCAACTTGCTTTACACTTTTTCTAAGCATTTGCTTTCAGATACTGAAAGTGGGTTACATAGACTGGTTTCATTTGGTGTGGCCATCTGAGAAGGAATTCTGCAGCGTATCCAAGGGGGCCAGGGGCTGTGGCACGTGATGTTGAAGAGAGGCTGAAGCAGCTGATTCATTTTTTCCTCAAGAGACAGGACTTACAGGGGCTTCTTACTGCCATCTTCAACTCTGGATGGTATTTGCACAGAAGCAAATAATTTGAAAGGTAATGAACACAAGCTGCAGCAAGGGTAGTTCTAAATAAATGCAAGAAAATAATTGTTCTCAGCATTGCCATTTGCAGATGTTCCTGCTGTTCAGAGGCTCATCACCCCCTTGGCACATTGCCTTCTTCAGGCTCCTCAGCAGTCATGCCCTGGTGAGGACAGCACTGTGCTGGCCAACCACTTCAGCACAGCCAGAGTGAGACATTTTGCATGGCAGATACCACTGGGGCTAACTCCTGGTGTATGTGTTAGTATTCAAAAATGTACAGAGAAAGATAACAGCAACTAAATTAATGCAGAGGCATTGCAAAGTCATGCATTACTTATGCAAGGATTTTCCAGAGAAGAATCATGCAACTTGCAGTACAGATGAACAGGAAGTGACACTATTTCTCTTAACAGCAGGCTGAATGACTTAAATGGATGAAAATTTTGTTGGTAAAAATAATATCTTTACAGAACACAATCAAATTTTGTTGTTCGTTGCAAGATGTTAAGGTTGGTGTGGTATAAAAATTACAAGAAGCAAATAGCTACATTCATGAAAGTAAGATCTGTAAAATGCCATGCAACTTTTGATTTAAGAAGGTACTATTGTGCAAACTCCCAAAACCTCATAGGACATACCAAGAGAAGAATCCACCACGCACAGTTCCAAAACTTGTTCCTAAACTCTTCCCCTGACTATTTGGCAGCAGAAACAGTCAGGGATTCCATAAAGCTAAATGGACTTTAGGTCTGACCTATGCCATAAAAAATATTATTCTTAACTCCAAAATCATTAGAGAAAAAAAGTAGAAATGTTTTGCTTGGAGTAACACAGTAACACCAATTATCTATTGTAACCCAGCTTTGGCTATTTCAATATAAATGAATGTCTGTAATGTTTCTGACCAGAGAAATGTTTGGGATCTTTCACTTTGCAGGCACAGACTGGGGAAAAATGCTGAGGATATGATAAGACCTGGATATTTGTATGCATACTGACCAGCCATTTTTAGTTAGGTTATGAACCTGCAGAAAGTAGCATTATTTAAAATTATTTTTGATAAGAAGTAGAGTATTTACGAGATTGTCTGTAAAAAAAATCCAGCATATCAAAACTGGGCTTTCATGAAAAAAAATAAAAAAAGGATTTATTTAAAATTAAATGGAATTAAATAGCAGTAATCCATGTCTGGATCTGCAAAAGGCAAATTTTATGCACAGATATACTGAGACAATTCAATTGACCACAGAAAAAAGTGAAAGTAAAACACTGTAAAGTTCTCACTCTATGTAAATTGAGATGCTATTTTTTGGTTGATTTAACAGATGAATAAAATACCTGATACAATCTTCCTGAAATTGAGCTTGGGAGAAAATAATAGTTGAACTACAAATGACAAGAATTAATGGAATTATTAGAAGATGGATAAAAGCTTTCCACAGGGAAAGACAATTCTGCAATATCTGGTAGCACAGTAGTTACTGGAGATATTCCAAAAATAACTTGTCACTGAAGTCCTTTAATAATGTCAGTCATGACCACGGTGGAAATACAGTAAAAATACTGATTGTGTTTGTTGACGACACAAATATGTAAGCATTGTCAATATAGGGTATGGTGTTGTATAAAAATTGCTTATTTCAACTGGATTAATAGAAATCAGATAAAATTCAATAATAGATAATATAAGGTGATGCACCCTTCCCCTAAAAGGTGGGTCATCACAACCCTGCTACTGGTATCCCACTTCTGTTGAAAGCTAGAATTTAGCAAAGAAATAAACTGGAAATGTACTTGGCTGTCCTGCATAACAGCAAGATTAAAAATTAGTGAATTAATTTAGCCCAAAAATGATGTGACTGTGTCAGAAAGGCAACTCCAATAGAAATAAAGACTCTAGTGATGCTAATCTGGAATACTTTCTTAGTTTTGATTGTCTATGTCCAAGATCAATAAATTAAAACTAAAATAATTACACAAAATCTCAGCTGGATGGATAAGTAAAGAAGGAGGAATGTCTTCTGCAAAGAGCCAGAGCTTGTTATCTGAGGCTAAACAAGTGAAAAGGGCATGTCTTTGTTAAGATATTCAGTAGAAGGGTTAAGACTGGAAGAAATATTGCCATTTAGGCTAAAAGCCAATGTTTGTACAAGAACAAAAAGGGAGAAAACAATTATAAATACACTCAAGCTGGAAATGAGGCAAAAGGCTCGGTCTACTGGAACAATATATTTTGGGACTATCTTTGAAGGAGAATGGTGGGGGGAGGAAAAGAGTTTATTTTAAGCTAAGGCTATGAACTGTTTTGAAAGTGAATTCATCAAATGCTACCTGTAATAATAAAGAAGTAAATTTTGTGATCCAGAAAGTTTATTCTAATTTTGTGCTTCCTTAAAGCACTCTAAGCTAAAAAATGATAGGAATTTACATCCTAGCCTCTGTTTATTTTAAAGCATCTGTTTAAATTGGAGGTACTCTTGTGAAAGCAACAATGCCTATTGCAAACTGATGTATTTGACATGTGAAATCATTCTGCACAGAACAGTACAGAAATAGATCACATTAAAATGTCTTTCAGTGGTTATAATTTTAATGAAATCATAATGTAGCAGTGAAGAGTTGTCTAAACTTGCATGTTTATTGTCTTCTGGAATTATTTTGCCATCTTATTCCTTTGTACTAAGATGCTCTTGTACTGAGATGCTCTCTCTACAGGTTAAGTAAATCACCTTTTAGAGAGCCAACTCAATGATGTTAAGACAAATCCCTTGATGTACAAGTCCCACAGCTGTGTGTGCCAAATTACTGCTGCAATTCATGAGGTAGTACAAGAGGTTAACTGAAAATTTGCAGTAGAATTCAGCTTTTTCTGAATATGCAAATGATTGCTTTTTTATATGTATTGGAGATGGTAGTGAAAGCCTTACAAAAGATTGGAGTGAATCAGTATTGTGAAGGTAGAGAAGAATATGCAGTTCTCTGCCTTCCTTTTTTTGCTTCCATGCCCTCTACCTGGTAGGCTAGTTTTCTAAAAACCTTTATATAATGAAAGGTATTTATTCTGTATAATAATAATATAATAACAATAATAATAACAATAATTATATGATTATGATGATGAAAAACTGGTTGTAAATTTAAAAAAATGAAAATATATTATTAGTATTGGTTTCTAATATAATATACAATTCTGACTTTATATGAAAAGTAAATTATGGGCACAGAATTGTTTCCCAGAAACATTTTAACTAGTTAAGGTAAAAAAAAAATGACAACGTAATAATAGAACTTACTGTATTCTGTTATTCAAGAAATGAGGAGAAATGGTTGCTGAAATAATTTGTTAAATTTCAAAACAGCAGTAGCAAAAAAAAAAACAAACAGAAGAAGGAAAAGAGCAGTGAAAACAAATCTAAGTTCAGAAGTCAGGACTGACAATCCCAAAGAACATAGAGAATGTATCCTTAAATATAAAACATTGTGCCTCATTTAAAATAATCTTCCTGAGCAGCAGAGGTTTAATCCAAAACCTAGGAATGTGTCCCAATATTCATCCATGGTACCTTCTTGGTGTATAATACCTCTTTTCCAGAGTTTACTTCCCTCTGGGTGCAGGTCCCTTTGTGTCTCTACCTGCTGTGCTAGAGTCAAATCCTTGTGTGTCTGTACTCTAAAAAAAAAGGACACAGGCACTCTGCAATCCATGCCTATTCAACAAATTCTTAAAAGTACATATAGCTTCATTTCAGATTCTTATTGCACAAAACCAGTTAACTACACAGTTAATTTAACAATCCAAAGAGGCTTTTTTTGTGTTTACTCTGATATAGCTTTTCCCACTTTTTTCCTCCCTTAAGGATTATCTTCTTCTCTTACCTGCAATCTTTTCAGCTACTCTTGGCTGCCTTCAAAACTTTTATTTCCTAGATGTATGGTTTCACCTGTTCCTGAGCAATTCTGTACATTCGCGTGCTAGACCTGTGAGGTGCTTAAATGTCTGGCATGGGGAATCCAAGGCTGAAGTGCCAGTCCTCAGTAACCCTGCCCTGCAGAGGTTTCCTCATGCACACACCTCAAGAGCACCTTCAGCTCCTGCTTGTCGAGATCTTCTGGGGTGACACTTCTGTCACTCCATGCTTGTGTGTTCCCAAGTCCTTAAAGGCACCCAAGTGCTCAGTTCTCAGCCTGCAGGAGGTGGAAACACATGTGCTCATGTTCCAATGGACACTTACTCCCTTGGCCATTCTTAAAATGCATTAGGAAGATTCAGCTTTGCCCAAAACATAAGTCAAGAAAAGGGCATTTAATATTTTTGCATCTAATTTTCTTTTAAATGTTGGGTTGTCTGTTTCTTTCTTTGGTTGGTGTTGGGGTTTTTTGTTGTTTTTGGGGGGTTGGGGTTGTTTTTTTGTGCATCTAGCAACTGTTAGTACAAGTTTGCTTTGTATGCAGAAGTTTGGGGTATAAAGGTAGACTCTTGATTGGAGACTGGCCTCAGTCTGCAGAGGGGCTATGTTCTAAGGCAAGCTTCTCATACTCTCTGCCTGAAAACATTCCATTGAGAGAAATAGGGATTTAGTATAGTTCTTTATCAGGACAAAAGCTGGTAGGAGTCAGGAATTCCCCTAAAACTAGACCTATTCACATTACATCTGAATTCTTGCACCATCTTTCATACTGCTTTATCTCATCTTTACTGGAAATTACAAGTTTGGGGTTGTTTTTTTTTATTTAATTCTCTCCTGTTTTCAGAGAGAAGATCTTGTTTGTGTGGATTTTTTTTCTATCTAGAATGATCTATTTTGTAAAGGAAAGTAATTTTTAAAATATCTAATGGAAAACTATAAGGATTTTGCTTTTTAAATATCTCTGAGTTCTGGCCTACAACAAAGTGCTTAATTATTCTGCTTTGTACTCAGACCCCAGATGTGTCTCATACATGAAAAGAATCTTGATTAGATTTTTCCCCAATCTGGGATAAATGAGGCTAGTTATGGAAAAAAAATGTTTCCTCCTCTTGTCACTTCTATTCCAGAGTAGGTTTTTTTGGTTTTTTGTTCTGTACTATGACTCTGGTGAAGAAAAAGTGTTTTGCTTTAATTTTCTTTTCAGGAAAAATGTCTGTTTAAATCAATGCTTGTAAGTTATATCATAATGTAGAAGACATTCAATTAATCTAGGAAAAAACTGATTCAATTTGTGAAGATCTTGCATTCTTCTATAGTATATATAATCTTCTATAATAGAAAAACATATGAATTAGAGAGAGAGATGGATAGGATATGGGCAGCCATAATCACCGAACACATTTTATTAAGGTTAGCATCAATAGGAAATGTTAAAGGTAATACAAGGGTAAATGACAATAGGGAAAATAAGTCTCAGGCAAAAGCAACTCTCATTAATCTATTGAGCCAGTTTTACTTCCAAAATATAATTGGAGTGTAATTCAAAAGGAATATGTTGAAAAAACCCATGGGAGTAAGGAAGAGGGGAAATTATGCATGTATATTATATATGTATATGCAATATTTGTATGCACCTACATGTACTATTACATATTGGTATATAATTCTGTCTACTAAAGATTATATATTATATAATTCATATGTACTTAAAAGTTTACTGGCTGTTTTACCACATTCATACATTTTAATGAGTTTCTTAGGAGAGGCTATGCCTGCCTGTATGTTATTTTTCATAGCTCTGTATCATTTTCTGTGTCCTTTTTTTCAGGCATAAAGCACATTTGATCAGATCCTGTGGGCTAGGTAGTTGAAATTTTCAGAAAGATTTGTATTGGCCACATGGATAAGCTATTGTATGACTGAAGTAGGAAATCTAGTGTGACTGATGACATTTTTGCAGTCTACTCACCCCATCCTAATTGATTGTGCCCATGTCTTCTTTCCACAGTAAATGAAAAGAATGTAACACTAGGCTTAAGGTGGCAGTTTCCAACCAACTAATGCATTACAGATTCATAGCCTGCCTTTTTCTCACAATAAGGGAGTGAGAGCCAAACCAGTTTTGGTTACAGTGATGCCTTGAGTTTTGGCTTTCATGTTTTCCAGATTCTGTACTGCATGTAGTATATAACTCTGAACTTCATATAGAGTGTTAACAAGTTCTCTTTACAGTTTAGTGAGACAAAACAATCCTTTTCCAGCCCAACAATCAAGGACAGCATTGCAGCTTCAGGCCCAATAAGTGTAAACGACAGTGAATTGCGGAGAGCAGTCTGGGAGGACGGGACTTCAACAGTATTCTCAGCCTGCCGTATCACTCAAATTAGTAAGCAAATAAACTACAAAAAATGTTGTCCTAATATTTCAGTAGATGTGTTGTGCAAGATATTACTTTGATTAAGTGGAATTTTGTATAATGAATGTGGAGTTTTCATTGTATTCCCTATTCAAATAGTATTTCCAGAAAGATTTCTTAAGTCATTATCACAGCTATTCTCACAGATGTTTTTACTATGTAAACACATTGAAAACATTCAAAATTGAAGCTGTGCTTCTACTTACAATTTGGTTGCTCTTTTATTCCTCTTGATTAATTACATTTGGAAATAATGCTATCCAAGTAGAAGAACTCCTTTCATAATAGAAATTTTTTCATACATTTTCAGGTAACCTGTGTAAGTACATTGCACAGAGACATAAGTGAAATCAGATGTGGAAGAAAACTGTGTGGGATCTAGAGCAAGAGGACTTGAAAGAAAAGGAGGTCCTGGGGTTAAATCTCCTCTTTCATAATTCTCACATGCTTATAAACTGTTCTGCTCTTAAACCATATTGTTTGTTTGGATTTTTTAATCTCTAATGAATTAAATACATGAAAAAACACATTAACTCCAAAGAAATTCGTGTGGGTTTAATACACTCTGACTAGGCAGGTACCTGAGTATTAGAGTCAGCAATGAATTCATTTAACTTTGATGTAAAATCCTGATATTAAAGATTAAATTTGTCATGAGATTTTAAAAACATAAGTAATGTGGTGGAGGGAATATAATTTTGAAAAGGCTAATCACAAATTCTGTAGGCCTGTACTTCAGGATGTGGGATCCTTGATGACAGCAATATTTTAAAAGGAGAATATTTGTAAAGCCTTTAATAATAATATATACATTTTTCTGTGTATTAGAAGGTACATATCAGAAGTCAAACCTAACAGACTGAGAATCTGAGAAATAGTTTTCAAAGTGATCTGAAAGATGAATGCTGAAAATCTGTTGGTTAATAATTTGTTGCAGTTAGCCTGTTAATAATTAATGCTGCTAATAGTAGATATTTAACAGTATGCAAAATGTTAAACTCCTCAGAGTATCTCAATAATCCCTATGTTTATTTGACCTTACTGGAGATTCAGCTTTTATTTTACATTTACATTTTACATTTATTTACATTTTACATGTAGAGGTCAGCACTTCTGTTTGCATACCAGACCATTTTTTCTAGTAGGTCTATAAGATCTCATGCTGTTGGAATAAACTCTAGGCTTTTTTTTTTTTTTTTTTTGAGTGATCAGAAGAAAACACTGAAGATGTGACCTTTGGTTTTCTTTCTTTTTGCATTTTTATATGACTAAAATAAAAATTATTAGCTTTTAAGGTCAAAACTATATTAAAAATTAGTGTGAAATACTGCCCTCCATGAAAATTTTGGTGGAATATTTTCCAGTACACTTCTCCTTGAAATGCTGGGTAGTGAACTGAATGAAGTCCAAATTATTTATATACTCTGAGCAGAAATTAATTCCATGCACATATTGTATATGTAACTTGCATTGAACACTTCAAAACTTGTACAAAAAATGAAGTTGTTGTGACTTTTGCTTCAATGGATTTTCAGAGATAGAATTTTTCAACTCACAATGGAACTAAGGACCAAATCATTAAATTCCAAAGAAATCTCTGTGGTGTCAATTACCACTGGTCATTCTTTCTTGGTGATAGTGATGTATGTTTCTATCTCACAGGAGATGCTATGCATGTATTCTAAAGTCAGGTTTTAAAATACTCTATTTCAAACCCAAGACACCAACATCATTACTGGACCACTGCCATCATAAAAGAGCTGGTGGATAAACTTAGGAAAGAATAATTTAGGAAAATCAGTAAATAAAAATAAATAATCTAAATTGTAATAAATATTCCCATTTAAAAGAGATATTTGTATATAAATTGTTTAGTCATTACTCCCATGCTTTAGAAAATTTATGATTAAAATGGGAGTTAATAATATCAAGGGTCGATTTTCAATAGGAAAAATCATTTATGCTATTCCTAAGAGTCATATTTGAGTGGTTCAACAGTATACTGGATAATAAGTACTCTTAAGTAAAGCATCGTTTAAAAAGGAAATTTATGGAGCTTGATTGTGTATTGCTCAAATGAACTTTTGAGGATTCAATAAATTCTGGGCAATGTTGACACAGCAGTCTCTTTGGGATAGGGAAAATCTGCCAGGATGTTTGGTGGATGAGCAGCAGGTTGAGAAAAGCTGCATTGCTGGAAGCAGCGTGGCCACCAATCTTGTAATGACCTGGTAATTGACCTTGGGAGTAATCTTGTAAATGACTTTGTGAATTGGTTTTAGGAGATTTGCTAATTCTCTTAGCAGTGCGATAGCCAAGAACATAGGGGGAGAGTCAGGGCCAAAATCTTCCAATTTACTGGAAAGTACTTTCAAAAAGTAAACAAATTCTGTCAAAGCAGAATCCTAGTCTTCAGGGGCATTGTATGTTTATTAGAAACACCATGTGTGAATATTTTTTGCCTTCTCTGAGAGATAGCCCTTAGTTATAAATCTGAATGCTAAAGGTACTTAGACTGAAGTGTAGTTTGAAGGCACACGTGCTTCTCAGTGCACAAAGGTTCTTGGCGAAGGCACACAGGTTCTCACTGCTGTGCGGTAAAACATTCATGGCTGAAGCATTTTACATGATATCTTGGTAATGTCCAGCCCAAATTCTGCTTGCAAATGAAAATACTTGATGTCTTTATAAAAGGTTTATTAGTTTGGATTACATTCTACCTTCTTCTTCTAAAGCCTGTTAGTCTGAAAAATCCCAAAAGCAGTAAGTTGAGTTGCACTGAATTGGGCCATTTGCAAGGTTTACCTAGTAGTCAGTATTAAGTATGCTATGAATATATATATAAAAGTACAGTCATGTAACCTAAATCTGGAAAAAAAATTAAAAAATAAAAGAAGAAGAAAAAAAAATCAATTGTGTAGCTAGTAAGGATTAAGAAATATTTGGAAAATATTTCCATTTCAGAAATTAGAGTTAAATAGATAAACAAACTCCTGTCTGTGAATGTAGGTAACAAACTGATGCGTCACTTCTCTTGTTCTGTTTATGATGTTTTGATTTTAGTAGTCATGATAAATTATGGCCCAGTTTCTTCTGAAATAAACTCATAATACCCTGTAATGCTATCTAAGTACTGACTCAAAGATCATGGCATTTACCAGTATTTGATTGTCTCTCTCTTCAAATCAATGTTATTATATTTATTTACAAGTATTTAAATGTAAAACTTTGTGTAATGCAAGCCTGATAGCTCTTTTATGTGAAAATTGGTGGTTGATGTGCAAATATAGGAAGATACTTAGGTACTCTAATTAAGTATCACTAAGAAAAAGATAAAGAAAGACTTCTACATTTTACATTAAAATATATTTATTTCTTGGTCCAAAGAAAGTTTTTATTAGTATTACCTCCCAAAAGAATTACAAGAACGCCTATGAAGCAAATATAGCTAGAACATTAACACTAAGGATAATTTAATAAAACAAAACAACAAAAAAAAAGAACAATGAAGTAGAGGATTTTGTATTAAGAAAACTAGAGTCAAGATACACAAAATCTTTTTCTAATTACAGTTTTGAAAACTGAAAAACATTGAAGGCTATTAGCTATGTACAACTAAGTCGAGAAACCTCCTCCATCTTTGGTGAGACCTTGGAGAAATATGAATAATTAATCTGGTTTTGCTTCCTGATTTCCAGTTTTCTCTACTGCATAATTTTCTCTCATGTGCTCTTTCAGCACTGCAATCAGTCTTCGTTAGCAAACTATAAACAGTAGCAAAACAACAGAAAGGAAGAAGCCATGGTACAGAACCAAAAATAAACATTTAGTTTAATGGAGCATCTGGAACATACTAGATTTACTGAGGCTTACTTGTTAGTGATACGATGTTCAGCTTAGTGCTGTTACAGAAATACTAATTTTAATTTTTCTATCAATAATTGTTAAACAAGCCTGAAGTTAGCTTTTAATGCTCAAACCTTTTCATTGCTGCACTTAGGTAAGACCTGCTATGGGTTATGGAGAAATAAACTTTGTTCTTCTCTCTTTTGTCGGAGATCAGATTAATTATTGTTCTAACATCCTGAAACTGTAATGTCTGTTGATCTCTTTGAATTGGAAAATCAGAAATTATCATAGAAGCAATAACTAAGAATTCAGGAAGTTTTTTTTTCTATATTCCAATTTCATTGCATTTATTTAGATTGTTTCATTTTTAAAATTATTTTTATGAGTAAGGTAGCTACTTTTAAGAGGTGTGTGTAGCTTACTCGTCTTTGTACTGCCTCTCTTAAATCAGTGTAGGTGAGAAGTGTAAACTCCCTGATCTGCTCCCAGTAGTTCCAACTCCCAAACTAGTTTCAGGAAATATTTGATGGCCTGACTTTTCTTTTCCTGTAGGCCATGTATTAGTACTAATTTGGGGGACAAAATTACCTGGTGCTTATCAGCAAAAAGTCTCTTTCTACAGCACTTTCTGATAAGTGACTGATGAGGCAGACCTGAGAAGAAGCTGTAGCCATAGATAGCATGTAGTGATGATCTTTGTAAGAGAGAACCTGGCTCGTACTCCACTTTAACAGGAAACACTCAGAGCATGACGGAATTTGTTTTGATTCATCTCCCACCAGATGTGAAAGTTTTGCAGATGAAGTTGTTTTCTTTTTTTGGTAAATATTTATATTTTGAGTAACTTTAGGCCATGTATTTCTACTCTCTTTCAGTAGAAATTCAGAAATTATAGAACTTCTGTTTAATTCTTCAAAAGATTTTTTTATTTTAATTTGAAAAATGTCCATTTTTTGGCTGTTCTTATCCCATCTCAGCTTCTGGATAGAGCAACCTTTCTTTTAACTAGTTATAATTTAATACTTTTTTTTTTTTCATGAGAATCCTATGTCTAAGTTGAGCAAATACATGATTTTGTCTTCAAATCTTGCTTTTTCTACCAATTCTGCATGTGGTATATTTAATTAGGTTCTACTTCCTGTCTTAAATGTTCTGGTCTGTTTTAATTTCTAGAAGTACTTTTCAAGATCTTTAAACTTTTATTTATTTTAATGTATTTGGGTTTTGGGCACTGAACAAACTAAGTATACCAAACATCAGAGGTCATCCATCTGAATTTCTATTCTGTTCTCTGTGTTCTGTACAACTTTAATTCTGTGCAGTTTTTAAACTTTTGCAACATATATTGGGCCTATTGATTATTATTGACTGAAGCTAATAATTTCTACTTCAAATAGACAGTTGTTTGATAGACTTTTGAGATAAGGTGACCTTGCTGCACAGCCCATTAAATCAAACGCTGTAGTTTATATTGATGCTAAACAGAATCAGAATATAGTATTTACATTTATTACAAAGGATTTCCTAATGTTCTGTTAACAGAGTTTATGCTCTGACTGAAATATGGATCAGAAGTTCTAACTGAAAACCCTTAAGTTTATACCAATAGCAGTAATTATGCATTTCATCCACTTACTTTTTTGTGGTTTGTGTGTACTTCAAATCTGTCTTACTGATCTAAAAAGTGCAGGTAGAGTTTAGACAACTTTCTCAATGCCATGTACTGTATACCTAGTCCTGCTAGAAATCTAAATTGCCTGAGTTTTCCTGGCAGCATTTTATTGTGCTTTTAACTATGGCAAATATTTTTTGCAAGATGACTATTTTTCTAGGGAAACAAATACTTCCTCTGCAAAATCTAAATTAATGATGTGAGTCCAGCAGGCATAATTTTCCAATATCAGAAGATAATGTTCAAAATAAAAATAGATTAAATAAGTTGATGAGTTCAGTGTTCAACATTCATCTGGGATGAAGGATGCAAAAAAAATTCTCAGTCAAGTACCAAGCAATATTAAATATAGTGCAGATACTAGTTCAAGATCCTCCCTTTGATGTCATGTTCCAAGAAGTGTGTCTGTGTAGAAGGGATAAAGAGGAGCAAATATCTAATTTCCTCCAGTCTTAGACCCAGTACAGAGCCAGGTTCTTTTGATGGCTTGCTCTTCTCTAGTGCTATGGCAAACATGAGGACATCCTCGCCTCAGCTAGATTTTAACCTGTCAAAGCCTTTTCTCCTTTCACCAACAAACCTAAATTTCAGCCCTGGCAGATTTAAAACACTAAGGCCTGCAAGCTGAGGGAATAGATGGAATAGGGAAAGAATGTCTGTATTTCTTGCATTGTGTGTCCTGTGTGAAAGTATTAGTTGAATCATGGTGATTCAGCTGGTCAATATATTCACTTACCATAAACTAGACCAATGCTTGTTTCTAGGAAATGTTTCAGTATTTCACCATAAGCAATCAGTGGAAAGGGGATTAAAAATCACCTTTCACAATCAGCTCTCAATAGTGGGTCCATTAATGCAGCACATTATTACCAAATTGTGTCAGGACTGTTAAGTTAGTTTCAAGGAAATTTTAAAGAAAAGCAGTATTACAAAACTACCCAAATCCTCTGAATTTTATATTCTAAAGGAATCAGAAATTTATCTGCTTTTTAGAAAGGTCATTGAAGAGTGTTTATTTTACTGAACAATTAATTAGGCCTGAATTAAAAAAAAAAAAATCTGTTATATAGTTCTAATGAGAGCTACTTCCTGTAGGCCACAGAAGGTGCAGAAAACCCTCACTAACTAAGCATAAACTGGGAAAGGCTGGCACTGCAACTGCATAACAAACAATATTTCAGATTTATAATTTTGTTCACTAAGAAAATGTGGGAACCTCAGTACTTCCAGTATGTTGAGACTAAATTCTTCCAGCAGACTGTAGTGGGCTTGCACACAGCGACCTCCCAGAGATGAGCAGATTGACAACAGAGCTGAAACTGCTTTGCATTACATGTTAATTATGCAGTTGATGATCATTCCTTATTTTTAGAAAATGAAAGATAAATTTTGCTTTTCTATGCTTTGAAATAAAAATGGAGTTTGTATTTCTGACCTTAAACGCTGTACTTTATTAAATACAATGACACATTTCTTATTTTAGGGTCCTGCATTTTATTTTTCCTTTTATTTTCTATGTATTTTACCTTATTCTTGCCTGCTGCTCTTCTCTGTAAACATTGATGACTTGATGTGTTGGAAAAGAAGCAATCACATGAAATATAATGGATTTAATCAAAATTGTATTTTGTTAAAAAATCTTACGCTGTAAATTAATAAGATTTTAAAAACAGAATATATGTTTTTCTGAACAGAATTCTGAGTTCATTTAAAATGTTAGGACTGCTTATCACATAAGCTCTGTTCTCCTGAACACAGAGATGATTTATGACTTTTTCAGAAAAGCTGCACTCTGACACACTCATTTATTGACAAAAGAAAAATCATAGGTAGCTGTGCAGATGAGAGGAAGCACAAGACTTAAATTACCTTTTCACATTCAAGTGCTGGCTTAATGAATATTATGAGAATAGAATAAATGGAAATACAATGGAAGAGATGTGAGAAAAAATTCTTGTCAGGATTTTCACTAATTATTATCAAAACGAAATAATTTGAAAATCTTTTAAAAAACCATACCTGCTTTACTTATTATTGGTTAATTTTTTAAGGAAGGACATTAATTACTGTTTATGGCACGGCTAAATTCTTATCTCTTGCACTCAGAAGTCTTTATTAAGCTTTTTAATAAAACATGCACTTTCCTTTATAATAACAAATGTTTCTGCATGAAGACACATTACAGTTCTTTTGTTTGTTTGTATGTTTTCCAGGAAAAGAAAAATTAAGACTTTGTTTTAAACAAAACAAGACTTAAGAATTAATGAAGCAATGTGATTCTATGAAATTAAGAATTTGTAAACTTAAAGATTCATCACTGTTTTTCATGTAGGTGTTTCTGTGAAAGATTTTAGAGGATTAGGTGGATGAAGATGCACTGCCATGACTGAGTCAAAGGCAGAGTGCATTATTCCTGCTAATGAGAGCTTTATCTCCTGCAAAATATTTGATTTTTAAATGACCTTCGCTATGAATTACAATTTGATCCTCTTCTTAGAAAGCCTTAATCAGGTTAAATTAAATTAATATTAAATTAAATTAATATTTAATTAAATAAATGAAAATTTAATACTTGCATTAATCTGTAGTTATTTGTTGTACTGGTTTTTAATTTGGTTACTGGGTCAGTCTTTAAACAAAATTAAGCCGCTGTTTTACTCATAAAAAAAACAACCAAACAAAACAAAACTTAATATGACAGCCAGGTTTTTAGAGTAGTTTTAGTAGTAAGTAGTAGAACTAGAATTAGTGATCAGCAGGCCAAGGCAGGTAATGCTCCCTTTCTTCTCTGCTCTTATGCGTCCCTGCCTGGAGAGCGTGTCCAGCTCACAGGCCTGCAGCATAAGGAGGGCATGGACCTGCTCAAGGAGGTGCAGAGGAGGGCCATGGAGATGGTCAGAGGGCTGGAGCACCTCTCCTGTGCAGACAGGCTGAGAGAGTTAGGGCTCTTCAGTCTGGAGAAGCCATGGGTGCCCCATTCTTTGCAGTGTTCAGGGCCAGGCTGGATGGGGCTTTGAGTAACCTGGTCTAGTGGAAGGTGTCCCTGCCCATGACAGAGAGGCTGGAAATAGATTTTATTCAAGCTCTTCTTCAATCCAAGCCATTCTAGGATTCTGTGAACCTCTGAGTGTTAATGGTTTTTTAATGGGAAGCTGGTATGAGAAGTGGATGGTAGATCTGATATGTTTTGAACATAAGAAGCAATGTGCAGGTGAGACGTGTCAAAGAATTTAATTCTTCTAGTCTAAAGTGTATCAGACAGGTGTCATTTGAGAAGTGGTCAAAGCCTGCAGTTCACCTGAATGAGGCAAAATTTGGTGGCTAAACTTGGCTGTCCAGTGTCTCTGTTTGAGTTTTAGAGTCAACAGTTGACTAAATTTCACTTCAAGAAAAGTAATTTTTCCCTCAGTGTTCTGTGCTAAGAAAGGACATACAACTACAAGCTGCCATGTTTGTAACCTGTCAAGCCATCTAGTCACACAGACCAGTTCTATGATTCGTCATTCTTTGATTACATCAAATATAACACTAATTTTCTTTCACAAATTTGCCTAGAAGCTGTGTTAGCATGATCCCATTGCTGTCAACAGGAAAGGACATATTTTTAGAAAATAGTGAATAGACTAATTGTAGAAATTGAAGCATTTCTAATGGTTCCCCCTTTAAAAAACAAATTTTTATTTATGGGACAACTGAAAAGCAAGTATAGCTCTCATGTGAAAATTAGTCCAAATAATTGAGATGGTAGGACTTCTCTTTTGAAATTACATGCAGATACTCCATGGCTACATTACTTGTGCAGAAGCAGTTACACAGGCAAGTGTATATATGTGAATATATTTGTTAGGAGTAATAGCAGACCAACAGGCAAATTAAAAATATCTGAATTAAATGCAGGTTTTGTTATTTCCAGAAGTTAATTAAAATCTTGGCAAGATTTTTTTCTTTGATGTCCTATATATTATTGTTCTTTAAAAATGGATACTTTTGATAAACTTCCTAGAATTGTCTGGTATCTTTAAAGACGCAGTTAGTGTAGTCAGTACCTTGCCCTCTGTTCTAAAAGTTAACATTGCCTTTGTTCTTTCAACACAAAACATGTCCCTATTGTCACTTCCAATTTCAATTTAAGCTGGTCAGAGAATTAAAACAGTTTGAATTCTGGGGCAAGTAGATCTTTCATGTCTAACTGCATCAAAGGGTCATCTTTACCTTATGATTTCATCAACCTATGTGCAGCTTCATTCATATATCATCATTAGGTTGCAAAGGGATGCTCTTAAAATTTAGGAAACACTGGAAATGAATTTGCCTTTGCAATATTATGTCAATGCCCTCTTGGTACCTTGCAGTTTTAATTCTATCTTTAGCCTTTAAGATGTGCTTACAATTAACTTCACAAATACTTCTTTACCTTTTCCATAATCATTCACGCAGGCATAAAAAGATGGAGCTGAAACAGAAGGTGCAATAGAAGATAATTGACTGAGAATTTGTCTGGGATGTTTGAGTTAATTCACACACATTTCATACTTTAACCATGTACTTAACTCTTATTTTAAAACATGTTCAATTCCTAAAGAGCTTAAGGCTAAGCAAGAACTAATTCAGCATATGTATGTATATATATACATATATATATATTTAAAATATATATATATTATAATTCTCTTGAGCAAAAGCTTTTCTCCATGGGAAGCATAATCTGGTTATAGAGAAAATATATATGTGTATATATTTGTGTGCGTGTATGAATGTTTGTGAACTGTGAAAATAGATACAGAAACTTTTTAATAACAAAGAAGGAGTAATTTATATGAATCATGGCATACTGAGACTTAAACATCAACACTGATTTTATTGGAAGTTGTAAAAGATGTCCAACAGATCATGACTGGCCAGCTGAAAGAGGCAGCTTTATTTTTCTTTATTTTTGTAACCATGACTCAGTTCTCAAAGTTTTAGTTAACTCAGTAGAAGACACTAATGATTTGAGTATGCTAGATTTGGCAAAACCAAGGAGTACTCACCAAGGCTTATGGAAGACAAAATTATGACTTGCATCTGACCAAGTACAAATACTTTCAAGGTAGGACCCTCTGTTTGCGAATTAACAGGTCATACCCTAGCTGAGATCTGAAGTGACTGGACATTCAGGTGCTGGATCATGTTAAAATGTATTGGGTTTATGTGACAAGGTTTTGATGGTGAAGGAGCAACAAGGGTGGCATCTGTGAGAAGCTGCTCCCACATTGGACAGAGCCAGATGCAGCCAGCTGTCCAAAGCTGATCCTCTCAGTGATGCAGGGAACATCTTTGTGATAGTGTTCCAAAGAGGGGGTAAAAACACACTTCACAACAGCAGATGAGAGAAAGATGCAAAGATATTTGAAAGAAACAGCCCTGCAGACAGCAAGGTCACTGCAGATGGAGGAGGAGGAGGAGGTGCTCCGGGTGCCAGAGCAGAGATTCCCTGCAGCCTTTGGCGAATGCCATGGTGAGGCAGATATGCCCCTGCATCCCCTGGAGATCCACTGTGGAGTGGATTCACCCACCACACCTTTATATAGACAATCTCTCCCAGAGAATCTTCGTTTCTCCTGTTTTTGTTTTTCTTGGCAGCTGGCACTGTAGAAAAATTTAGAGGGGAGGATTGCTGCAAGACTTGAAACTAATTCCTAAAATAAAAAAACAAAGTTTCCAAACTGCAAAAATCATAATGAGTGAATGAATACAGCAGCTTGAGTTATTGGTGTATTTAAAGATTAAAACAATAGAAGCTGAAATAGGCACATTTGTCCTAAAGGAACGTGTGAAATATGTACATTGGTGAATAACACATTTAAAAAGATATATTGTAGTGCAAAGAAAAATAGCTGCTGGCTCCTATTGGACTGGCCAAGCACCAAGGTCTATGCTATTGTCAGAAGGATATCCTCACTGTGGGTTCAGGGGTTCAGGACAATTAAGTAGTTAAAAAATGTCTCCCAGAGAACAGAGAAACCCTTAATAAAGACAAAAGGGAGTTGAAAGAAATTAAGACAGGACATGTATCCATAGATCACAGCATAGCCAAGACACTACCAATGTGTCTGCCTTTACTGCTGAGGAAAGTGTACATGAGACAGATTATTCTTGAAAATTTTTATTCAGTTTTGTTACTTGACCTGGTGTCTTGCAAATGCTATTGAGCAGTGTTTCTCCACAGACATGCAGTGAAGATAAAAGACTGAAAAAATGAAAACTTATGAAGGTTCAAATTCCCAATCCAGACAGAACTATGGAATTTAGTTCCCCACAGGTACTTCCAAAGAATTAGGAGCAAATGTAGAGATTTAGGAATTTTGAGCACTAATAACAATTGAAAGTGTAATTCATCCTAAGGTATTTATTTTGGTACTTTGAAACCTCCACTGAAATGCTGCTATCTGTGCTGAAAAAGATGGCCTTTGAGAAAATGGAAAAGAACAGGCATGATTATTCTTCTTTATTTATTTTTTATTAGGATTTGGTCATATTACACCTACTTAAGTACCTCCAAATACATATATATATATATATAAAATTGGTTTGAACAGATGACTCAATGTATATGAGAAAGTTTCATGTCTTTAACTATGTCTGTATGAATCAGATTATAAACCAATGTTGTTTAAAACTGGATCAAAAATAAATGCATGTCACAGACACAATCTCTAAAAATCTTACAAAAATGCAATTAAACAAAGTACAGAGGTAATCTTTACAGCAGCATGTTGCAAAATGGAGATGGACACTCCACAGCCTTGTGGGAATGGGGCCTACAGCCACATGATATGCTGTCAGATAAGTGGTGATAGGATTCTCATGGACATGGTGGCCTGAGGGGTTACCAGGTGGAGGCTGGACACCCCTTGTGGTGCAATCAGCCAGCTGGACGAGGCAGTGATACTAAGATGTCACAGTTCTGTTCCACCCTTGCACAAGACCCACAGCCTTTGTAATCTTTATTTTTCTAATCTTTCCAACATTTATGATGGCAGTAACAGAATATTTGACTACAGTCTCACCTTCACTCTCCCAAAAGTATAAATTGGAATTTGAAATCCTCAGGAGCAGAGGATGAGAATATGACCACTCACAGGCAAGTTGGTGGCCTTTCTCATCTCTCCTCCCAAAATCAAGGACACCACTTTGGCAACATTTGCACCTCCAACCACATCGGACTATGCTCAGGAATACTTGTACACAGAACTATACATTTATAATTTCCAAGTTTAGTGAATTTATCACCGTTATCCTAAAAGAATCTATAATCTTTTGCTCCTACTATTTGTGTTTTTGTGCTCATGAAAGTTCCTGTTGAATTCAACCAGACTTAAAGTGTTGAATTGGTAAATCACACTGTATGTGAACCTGTGATCATGAATAAGAAGACACTCTACTGGGTGCATCTGGGATCTTACTGAATGTGATTGGATTTATAGCATTGAATGGATTATAATGTGCATCCTACCAGGCTCAATGGACTTAAGGATGTGCTGTTTGTTTAAGCACCCCCTAAAACTGTTACTTCACCAAAGGTCTTTGTTCCTGATTTTCTCACTTATCTCAGGAAATTTGGATTACTGAAAGTTGGTCTAACTGGTAAAGACCAAGCCAAAGAAAACATTGCATACCTCAGCCTATTCCATGTTCTTTGTCACCAGGTGTCCCACCCATGTCAGCTGTAGGTCTGTTTTCTCTTGTCTTACTGTACTGCTTGTCTGTCTGTAGAAGCCTTTCAGGTTGTCCTTCATGACTCTTACCAGATGCAGCTCTGCTGCTTATTTTCTAACACCATTTCTGCACAGCTGGGCAGTGATTTTGTATTCCTTTTGTGTGATGTGGTCCTGCTTCCATTTCTTGTGTGTCTGCTTTTCAAGTTGGGATTTTTAAAGGTTACTTAGGTATCTATGAAGGCCTCCTGCCACCTTTGCCTGATTTCTTACTTGTCAAGATCAATCTTTCTTGGTCCTGTAGGAGATGATCCCTGAAAATTTCCAGCTCTCTGGAACTCTCTTCTCTACAGGACAGTCCTCCAGAAGAGTCTTCCAAACAGACCCCTGTGCAGGCAGAAGAAGGCAAAAGTTCACTGGAGTGGTTTGCTTGATGGCTTCAAGATCACAACTCTTTAGTTATTAGAAAATCTGGCCTTCCCTCCACACATGTTAATAGACAGCACTATGCTTGTTGGTGGGGAAGAGAGGTTGCAAGCTTTTATAGTCTCTCTGCATGCCATGTTCTTTTTTTTATCCCATCTTTCATTAGGGTATCCATCCCTAAAACCAGAAATGTTGAGGGAACTTTGTCTTTTATATATACACCAAACTGTGAGTAAATAAAGTAAATATATATAAACAGGTTTGAATTCACTAAATTATTCATTTACTTTAATTATTTTCCTTCTATTAGATAAGCAGTAGATAATGTGTTTCAGTTTTTGTTTTTTTCAGTCATGCTATATTCACAGGGGTCTATTTTTTGAGAGATATGGGCATGATTTAGGCAGTTTATGATGAAATATGGATTTAGATATGTAACTGCTGGTGCTTATAACCCAGTGTCAGAGGTTGACAGAAAGAAAATACTCAGACTAATAAAATGCATACTGAAAAAGAATACAGTCAGACACAGATCCATATTTAGCATGGTTGCCATGGAAGAGCACAGATTAACATGCTATTAGCCACTGACATAATACTCAAGAACTGGGAATTAAAGAAAAAAAATGGACAGATAAGACTTCAAAATTACTTATATAATATTGTATTTCAGAATAAAAGCGCAGGTGCTAGAGATGGTAGGAGTCAATGATTGCCAGACATTGAAACATTAAAGGTGCTGTTATACATCCACCCTAGTTAGGCTCATAATGGAAAGGATTTACTGCCATGTTTCCTACGTTGAGTTGGTGAGGAAAAAGAACATTTATTCTGCCCTTTTTCCTGGAAAGAAACATCGATTTAAGACATGTAAATAGCAGGACATGGCACTGTTATAAGAAATTGCTTTTTCCATCTCTCAGCAATACTTAGAACAAGAAGTTTTCCAAGTCCAAAAGGCAGAATGAGGTATGCCAGAGGCTAACTGAACAATTTCAGAAGGCCTTGAAGCTCTGTATTACATAAGAGCTATTTTTTTGTTGGTGCTATGCTGGTCTGGCAAGAGAAGATGTGCTGTTACAAACCGTCTTTATAGCAACTTCACTTTGAAGACAGGATGTCTGGGACAGACAGTATTGCAGACACTGGTGTTTTATTAAAACAGCTCTCAGGAGATAAATGAAACAGAACTGTGTCATATTTAATTAAGCCGCTCCCCTCTTATGCTAGATCTTTGGGTTTGATTACAGGTGTGCTACAGTGGGCCAGCCCTGCCATTCAAACAGCAACTGCTGGTACTGGGAGACTTTCTCAGCAATGTGTTTTCATCAATAAACATGGACTTCTGTATTGTTCATATTAAAACTGAGTTCCTGGTATAGAAAAAATAAAGGCATATGTTATTTTATTCATTAGGAAAAAAAATTGCCTGACAATTGTTTCTTTTTAAGTAGATGATCCATAAGGTAAAGAAAATATCTTAAGAATGTGGTGACTGCATAATCTGAGCAATATTGTTAGTGCCTTGGTCCTATTAGCTGTTTTTGTTCACATATTGCCTATTACTTGCAAAATTCAGATAAGTTGTATTTCAGTTGGTTACTTGGAGAGAAGAGGCCACCTTTTATACTGTTAGATCTTTGAATGCTATTCTTTTCTCTTTTGCCTTAAATTATGGATGCATATAATGTATAAACTAGAAACTCTGAAACTCCTTAGACATCTTAGACACATCACTAGACCTTATGCATTAGGAATGTCACGTGACATTGCCCTCCTCCCCCCCACCCCAAAAACCATAACATGGCCACCTGAATTCATCACTCAGTAATGTGTAGGAAAAATAATTATAGGAAAAAAGGCTGCAGTTATGTAACTTTTCAAAGTATACTAGAGAGGAATGATTTTATAAATGTTCATTCAAACTGGTTTTGGTATGATACTGCTCTTCTTATCTCTTCCCTTACACAGAAGCAGGAAGAAACTCCTGTTGCATTCATGTCAGGAAACAATGAATAGAGGAAGCCCTCAACAACAGAGGTCTATTTTAGTTCAGAAAAGTCAGCCATAACAGCAAGGTATGCATGTATATGACACTTCAGAACATATTTCTTACATGATACTTTTCTTGTGTGTATACCCTCAGGGATCATCTGTTAGAGTTTAGTTTTTAGTCAGAACTAGCTATTTTCCATTCCCATAATAACATCTTCCATCTACATGAGTTTGTCTCCTGCTTTGTAAGAAGTCTTAGGGATAAATTATACTCTGTGAACTTGGAATGATCAGTATGACCAAGTAGCTACTTTGAAATGATGAATGGTGAAATTTAGTTAGCAAGACTTGCAATAAATATCTTTAAGTAGTTAATAAAAAAACATTCCAAAGACAAATTAATCATGATACATGAAACATTTCATTGCTTCTGTCTTATATTTATGGGTTTGGTATTCCCTTTGAATTTGTTTGGATTTCTTAGAAAAATTTGTAATTTTTGTTGGGTAAACACTCTTGTTGACAGATTATGTAAGGACAAATGTTGTACTGACAGCACAGTTTTCAGTCAATCTACATTGTCTGATACATGATCTCTTGTCAAAGATTGTATCTCAGAATGGTTTCAAAGGATTTTAATAGTGTAAGGTTTAGATAACGTTAGCAGTAATGAATTTTTCCGCATAATTCTAGTTTAAAAAAGGAGTTTACTGCCTTCCCAAGTTGTTTTGGAATCAAATTAATAAACCTGAAAGTTGTAAACATTTATTTCTGGCAGAAAAACATGTCAGTGCTAAATAAGTGCTACTAGTCATTTAGCTTCAATTTTGGAGACTAGCTAGATCTTTAGCTAGGAATTCTATTACTTTTCAAAAAACCAGGGGAGCAGAAAATTCTGATAATTTAATTTGTGAGATTCCTGTCAAAGTACAAAAGGGAAAAGTCAACAAACTAAAGAATATATATGTATCTAATATGTACACAATATTATTCCACATACAAATAGATGTATGTTCAATGCCCATAATACATTGCCTGTATTGACTATTTGCACACATATATTTAAAAATATTATATGTATAATATATATAATACACATAATACACACACACGCACACATATATGTATATATATATATAATGCCTAATGGTTTCCTTGAAAATAAATAAATGCAAGGCATGAAATGCAATCTTGCCACAATTAAACTTGTTAATTTCTCCTTTTGGCTAAAAATAAAGGTTTAATTGAAAACAATTGGATGTATGCAGAGCCCCAGATATTCAGTAAACTGTAGCTCATTATGAGGCCTGGATGGTAAGGGAAATGAAAGTAATGGGTGCTTCTCCAGTGCAGCATTTCCACAAGTAATGCCAGATTATGGGCTTCCTTCCTTTCCCTGTCTTAGGCCATTTATTTCTGCTCCTGCAAGACAGTTCAATTTCTCTATCACCTCCTGAGACACTAATCTGTTTTGTATTAACTGAGAGAAAGCCATTGCACAAGATATGAGGCAAACCATGAATATCATTGCCCTACTTGTGCCTGGTTGCCTTCTCCTGTGTGTTAGGGGGATCTACTGTCTCCAGAAATCCCATACTTTTGTATCACTACAGATTCCAGGCCATTCTTGCTTAATATGAGCTAGAATAAAGATTCATGAGACAACAGCTATTGTCTTTCCTTCAGACTACTGGAAAAGTGGGCTGTTATTCACAGCATTATTTCTTGTAATGTGCAGCTCAGCACTTTGCATTTCACCATATCCCTCTGAGTGTAAATAACAGGAGCTGGGTGCCATGCACAGCCTGCAGCAGTGGTTCTGTACCATGCTGGCACTTACCTGACAGAATACTTCTGATATTTTGTGTAATACTTTTTTGGTTTTTGTTTATTTGCTGTTTTTTTTTTTCCCTGTAAATCTTTCCTCTCTTGTCTATATTCTGGAAAGGAGTATCTTTGGAAGGGAGTAACAGAATCATGTCTAACTGTCCCAACATACAGAATGCTTCTTTACCTGGAGAGTGTAAATAAGAGAAAGACAAGGTAATATATTAAGAGGGGTATCAGATTACTTTACAGACCTGACTGAAGAACAGAGAAAACATACTGACAAACTGTTTTCACTGCCAGGGTTACTCTCTTGTGAGTGAGCCTGAAAGGAAGAAGTCAGATCCCATGGAGATTCCAAAACAATAAACAAAAGTGAAGAACTGCTTCAAAAATTATTTATGTCAGCATGTAATTAGTGGTTTTAGATAGACATTATTTTGTTTCATCAAAGCCCTGAACCATGGCAGCACATCAGATGTAGAAAGAAGAATTTAAATCCAGAGTTCTCATTAGGCAGGTGCAATATCTGTGGTCCCACCAAATGCCATTGATGATGTGCTCAACAGAGATGAGGTAGAACATGTGAAGGTGAAAGGCTGATATGCTTTTACAGCAGGTGGTGGAGGGATGCACTGGAAGCTAGGGATTAGTGTCTTTGGAGCCAGTAACAGATTTTAGGGAAGAGAAACTGAGGGTTAGAACTGGCAGTGCATCTTTTTTACATTACATATGATACCTTCTATTTGTTATTTTAGGAACAGTATTTACCTTTGATTATGACACATTGGATTCGCATTCAAAACTTGGACACACCAACCTACCATAATACAAGTGAACATAAAAAATGCCTGATTACAGCACTTACATATGGTAACTGATCATTATTGTTTTCTGATATGTTTGATTTTAGATTGTCACACTTTCTTCCACTGAAGTTTTAAGGTTTTTTCAGTCTATCTGATTAATCAGGTCAGTAGATAGACAGGACATTTCTACTTCAGACAGGAGATAGAAATTTTAGATATAATACTCGTAGGCCTACATATTTGTTAAAAAAAAAATTTGTAAAATGTAGATGAAAAATAGTTGATGTAATGTTCACAGTTGCACTTGAATGCATGCATAACACTTCAGCAATGGAAAAGTTCTGTGAGTTTATACAATGAGAAAGCACTGGAAAATAACAGACCTCATGGGAATGGAAGATAAGACCCTGAGACTTGTCTCCCAAACCACCAGTAGCACTTGGCTGTGTCTGTGCTCTGAGAGCATCAACAGAAGCTGTGTGATGAATATATCAGGGCTGAAGAATCCAAGTGCCATACTTCCAAGCTATTTTCTGCCTGAAACTTCTTGAGCTTTATCTCTGCCAGTGCAATTCTACCTGTCAGGTGCTTTTGCAATTAGAGATGTCCCACAGTAGTGGGCATTATGAATCCTTTTAACCGGATGTTGGAAACTGAATTCTTCATTCATGGGGATAAATAGGGTTGGGAATTCTGCTGTGGTTATAGGAAACAAAAACTACTTTCTAATGTTTTTTTAAATGTTTTTTCTTTCCCAAGGAACTTCTTTTTCTTTTTTTTTTTTTTTAAAGTTAGTCATCTGAAAGGTCTTAGCCCAGTGGTTCTTCCTTGCTTCTTTTCTTCTTCTTTGTAGATAAACATCAGCACAACCCCATCCAACCATACCTTATTCCAAAGCAGTCACATTCCTATTATTCTACAGTTCCTTTGTTTACAAGAAGACATGACAGGGATTTCTATTCAAGTTAGGAATTATCAACTTACAGCATACTCATAAAACACAGCAAAAACTTGAACACTTCAGTTTCTCCTGTGGTATTTACCCAACATAGAAAGAATTATCTCTTCAAATATATTTTTAAATGGTGGTTTGAGCCCACACCATGTAGTCAGCTCTGTAAGGGACAGCGACCCATGTAAAAATCTAGTGATTTCAAGGGATTGACATACAGCATCTGCAAATAAAAAAAAAAAAAAACCAAACATTTTCTTTGACTATTAAATATTACAACTGTTTGCATTTCAGTTTAGGAAAACTAATAAGAAAAACAGAAAATCCTACTGAGTTTTGACAGCACACTAAGTTCACATAAAGGTCAGAACATGCTGTTGTTCAGAACTTGGAATGGCCTCTGTATTTCATTTTGAGGAGTTAATTATACATTTTATAAGGAAAGAAAATGACTAATAGAGGAAGAAGCACTTTGAGTGATGAGTGGAAAGTGATTAGTTATAATGCAGTAATTTGATACCTCTTGTTCAGGTTAAAAGATATTTTGATGTGAGAAAGGTAAGATAATATTTACCAGCAGTTACTCATATGCTTGCTCCTCCCTTTACTGAAAGTAGAGTGCAAGCTATAATGAATCTTCCCTATACTTCCTTTCTTGGTGGATCTTAAAAAAAACGCAGTGAAAATCAGTATAATTCATAACTTGTAGACATGGCCTATGACATTTAAGGCAGTAATTTAATTTTGAGAAGCATGTCTAGAAATAAAACTCAAAGAAAGTTTTGGCTTTTCTGTCTATAATGCCACCAGTATTCAGAATTTCTCAGAGAAATTCAGATGGTCAGAGAGCGGGAAAGGATATTATAATTTCTATCAGGGTGGCATCCCAGGAACATCCAAGAACAGATCTCCATTGTGCTAAATAGTATAAAAATGCAGTAGCTGACATCATGTGCCCTGACAAGGATGCCAGGGATTCCTGATCAGACCTAAGTGTTGCTCAAAGCTGTAGAGTGTGTGCTCCTGAAAACGCAGGCAGTAGGCAGAACTACTAGCTTAAGTCCCAGAAGTGATAGTGTATCTGTGGATAGCAGGATTATTCCCAGGAAAAATCTGAACCTTGATCTATATCTCATAAAATATTTCAACCCATTGTTGCAGCAGGGTTCAGGGCCAAAAATGGTACCAAGTTGTATGGTTTTGAGAACAGAATATGAAATGTACAATCTGGATTAGTGACATAACATGAAGTATTTAAAAGAAGATACAGGGAAAACTACTAATAACACTATGAAAAGGTTTTCTCATCAAAGAGCATGGGAACAAAGTCATTCCATGACAAAAGACTTCCCTGAGCTAAGGAGACAATCCCATTTTCTCAGGAGCCTTTCTATGATGTCCAATTCTCATGAATCACAATACCATATTCTTGTAAAATTTTCCCCCTTGTACTCTTCATTTCTAGGATATAGTTAGGAGCCATTTCAGCTATGTTAGAGTAAGAAACATCTGCTGTAACAGTGTGACAGTGATACCAGGGTTGGCTCTCCAAGTGAATTTTTATTAGGCATTACCTTAGCAAACATACTGTGCTTGTCAGCATTATGTAAAAATGGAATCATCTCAGGTCTTTCTGTAATAGATCAATCCTTTGATTTGAGAAAATTTAAAAAAATTTCCTAAGTGAATATTCTTGCAAAAGCAACCCTATGTTTTTACAAACATTTTCAGTAATAGGTAGTAAATAGAAAAAGGTGTGCTGTCTGTTACCTATTTTATCAGAAACCTACTTGATCTTTCATCTCTTCATTTAAATCCTGCTAAAATTGATTAATCAATTATATTTTCTGCTACAATTTTTTTAACTGATTTAATTTTTTTTTCCTAATATAGCCTATTTTTTTCCCAGTGCATTTCATTTGGCAGATATAATTTCAGTTACATGATGGAGATGGCATATTTGTCTCTTGCTGCTACTTCCTCAATAGCTTTTGAACTTACTGTGTAATTGCAACCAAATTTATCAGAGCAGTAGAGCTATCAAAATTATACCAGACCGTATAAGCTTTGTAAAAAAGTTGAAGTTGGGCAGAGGAGAGATTTATTTTTCTTTCCTTTTTAGGAAAGGTTTCTGAATGAGAGCCGAAGAAGGGTTTTACTGTGCTCTGATATGCTCTGGCACACAAGGAAAAAATAAATCAGTGCAGCACACCACCTTTCTTACAGTAACAGTCGAATTGGATGTGCATGGACAGCGGTCACATCCCATCATCCAAAGCTAAGAGGGAAACACAGTGGAGGAGTTGGGGCTCCTGCAGCATAGCTCATGTGCAGAGCTGGCTACTTCTAGTGCTGGGGACAGCACTGACATGTGTGTCATAAATCAGAGCAACAAGGCTTTGTAGGTCATTAACCCACTGGAGCAGGGTTCAGTTTACAAATCCTTGCCTCCTACTTGTCTCTATACTTGCTAAAGTACAATATTTACTGCAATTGCTACTACTGCTACTACAAAAATAAGTGAGCAAATAAATAAAACCCATAGATTTTCCACTGGAACCAGCATGACCAATCTATCACTGTATTTCTGAGTGGTAATACCAGATAAGTGCTATGTGACCTAAAGCTCTGCTGTTCCTCTAACGTGTGGATCCCAGTTGTTGAATTGCTGTATTTGCTTTGCTGCTGGTCATTAAAAAGTGCAGGATCAATCCACACTGGAGCTAACAGGGAGTTAGCATCTATAGCTGTCAAATCCTTATGCTTAAAGAAGAAATCTTACATATCAATGATATCCATATTACTTTTTTTCAATTCAAGTCATAATCAGTACCTGGTAACAACAGCAAGAGAAAAAAATCTAGTAACTTTGTGTCTAGGATAAGAATTGACCCTTAACTTTTATATTTTAATTGGCTTTGGTTTTGGCTGTATAGGACTGAACAAAAATGTTATGAACTCAGCTGTTTTTAACCAAGGGGTTTTATGCAGAAATTCATTTAAATTATTTATCTATTTTTACTAACAAGTATTTTTGAGCAAATTTCTTATCTTTAAATTTCTCATTATGTGTTTTCTACCTTATATATCTTTCTCTCTAGCTAACTTCCATTTTTATTTCTGACTTGAAATTTGTTTGAATAAATACAGAGATTCATTGCTTGTTTCTGTGATTTTTGGATGCATTATTTTCATTAGAGGTTCTACCTATTGATCTTAACTTTTTTTTTTTTTGGTGCAGTAAAAATGTTTTCTATCTGTACTGTAAAAATATTTGCTGCAAGTTAAAAGATGCAGTTTTTTCAGATGATCATTGTTGTTTCCATGGAATTTTAAAACTCACTCATCCCATGACAGACCAGAAAGTTATGACCAAGTAATCATACTTTTATTTAGATAAATAAAAGAAAAATTCCCTTGAAGTCTCTAGGAAAAAAAAAAAAAGGCTGAATTTAGAGATTTAGAGCAGGGTCAGAAGTCAGTACTGCTCTACTGCTCTTATTTTATTTTCAAGATAAGGTAAGAGAAATCCTATTCTTTAATATAAAGGCATTGTCTGTAAACATTGATAACAATATTTTCAAAAAAAAATATTTGCAGAGCCCATTTTGTAAAAAATCTCTGCTGATCTCAGTCACAATAAGATTGCACAAAGTAAATAGAAATTGTATCCCAGATTTTTCTTTTTCTTACAATGACCTGTGGCTTGTCTTTGTGCATTTTCAGTTGCTACTTTATATGGGGCTTTCCTTATGATATTATAGGCTTTGAATTACTAGTTACAGTCAGCATTTCTCAAAAGTAGCTTTTGGAAAACAGGCTTATATATATCACAGGCACTTCTCTTTCTAATTAAAGCATCTTCTAGTTCTTCAAACTCAAAGACAACATTTAGATTTAATTTCTGTTATATAATGATCTATTGTATCCACCTGGAGGTTAATGAAGTAATGGCTTTCATAAATGTTGCATTTGAGACGGAACAATTTAACTACATGGAGTCTCCTTCCATGATATTTGCATAAATTGATGGCATTAAGCTCCCAGTGGTGCTCTTCCCATCATACACAAGATCAAAGAGCTATTATGCTCTGAGTCTGTCTGCAGCTGTTAAATGCTTTCAAAGACTGTTTTCAGCCTCTCAATTTTTCAGGAGTATTTGCCATAGGGAAGTATTGGCGTCTCCACTGTACTCGAGCTGTAATTTTCCCAAAGCAGTGCTGTGTTCGGGCGACTGCCATGTTCAATTTCCTAGGATTCAGCTGTGGAGTCATGTAACACATAGCATGCTGTGGTGGGGAAATGCGGTCTCTTTTTCTCAGGAACCAGAGCTCCCTTGGGAGCTGCCTCCTGCTGAGTGCTGCTAGCACCTCCTCAATGTGCTGCATGTGGAAATAATGACTTGGGCAGCCACAACAGTGAGGAAACAGGATGCAAAGACGTGCGTGTATGCATGTGAGTGTAAGGGAGAGGGACTAAGATGAGGAAGAGGCACATGGATGAGACTCAAGTTTAAATGTTTTTTGCTTTTTTTTTTATGGCGCCAGAAACTTAACTCTTGGTGCAAGGGTAGTTATGCTTTGAAACGTTGTAACTAGTATTTATGTTGTAATAAACTGTTTTTTTCTTATCCTCCCATTTCCTGTAAAGACAATTTTTCATCTTACAGGCACCAGACATTAAGTTTAGAATTTTCATAACTCATCACACAACATTAGGCTGCTTAAATCCACAAATTACAATCTCCCATAAAATCAATCACTTTGCAAATAGCTGATAACATGGAAGACTTACTGATGAATTATCAAAGAAGCAATTCACTTTTGAATGACGAAAGTAGTTAATAGAAGAAGGCACCTTAAGTGATACAAAATCTTCCTTGGTATTTCAGGATGTATTTAATACTGCAGCCTCTGTAATTACCAAGAATTCTCAGAGGGCTTGTTATGGACCATTCTTGAAGCAGATGCCTATTATACAAAAAGCTTTCTCTGGGCAGACCTGCAAATGATGCATGATAGGATTATATAAGTTAGCACTGCTTGTTCATCCCAACATTTGCATTTTAAGTTTATTTTTTACCCAGGTCTCAGGCAAACAAACTTATGTTTCTTACAGACCTGCAACAGAAACATTGTGCATAAAAATCACCTGTGAAAAGTTTTAGTCAAACATAGTGGCAGTGGCTGAGAACATATGCTCATATGCATGGCAAGCTCTAGATGATGCCTCTATGCTAGAGTGTTTCTTCCCACTCTCCTCCTTCTGCTTATGTCATGGAAGCATTTTCTTAAATGTGACTACAAGACTACAGCAGGTGTACCAGCTCCTCGCAGCACTGAGAGTCAAACCCAGCCTGCTAGGGAAAGACTGGATGTCAAGCCTTGACATTGGCCAGATCCATCAGAGATGTCATGAGCTCCTTTTTTAAATCAGAACAGATTGACAAAAGTCCTCACAAAACCTCTGTGTCAAAAAACCCCCAAACAAACCCAAACCAAACCTAAGAGACCGAAACCAGCTTTGAAACTTTTCCCAAATTACTGCCAGCACAGAACCTGGAACACACTGGTGTCCCTAACTGGTTTGATGGCACTGACAGAGGGACTGCCCAAGGGTCCCTCCTTGGAGGATGCTTCCTTGAGGAACTGCTCTGAGCACCATCACTGGAGCTGGGGAGCTGACAGCCTGGCAGCACAGGCACTGCATATGTAAATTCACACTGGCAAATAAAATTTTCCTGGGCCTCTAGGCCAGCTGCTCCCTTTGGGATGAGGGGTAGAAACAGTAGGGGGTTTACATGGAGCATCCAGGGAGCATATCTGAACATGAATGGCAGCCAGGACTGACCTCCAGTCCAGATCAGTAGTGTGGTGAAGGAGTAGGTCTGAAGTCAATCTGTGGATCAGGATTCGGTCCAGAAGACACCTGGTGGGCATATAGTGATGAGGCAAGGCTCAGTAAAACCAGGGAGTCAGCCTGCAAGTTGGTGCTGGGTCAACACGGACCATGTTGACCCAGCACCAACTTGCAGACTGACTCCCTTGTTTTACTGAGCCTATGCCACCAGCTATGACTTCACTAAACCACCCACCAGTACTCCTCTAGCTCAGGCCCAGGTCTCCTCTGGGCCCATGGCTGTGGGTATTGTCCCAGGTGAGGCAGCTTCAGCATTCTGGATTGTTTGAGCATAACAGAGGCCAGAAAGAGAAAACCAGCTTGCTGGGGATAGTGAGGAGAAGAACCATGGGACAGGCATCACTTTTCCTAAAACCTCATAAATTCTGGCTATTGGAAAGCTGGTTTGTTTTCTAACCAGTCGTGCCATCACATGTTGTCTTATTCTGTTCTTGCTGCAGACCAACAAGTTCCCTTATGCTTGGTACCAGCTGAACTCATGGCAAGTTTATAGAGATGTATAAGCATCTCTATAACGAGGGTATCTGGTAGTTGTAGTTCCCCCTGCTGTGCCTGTCAGGGTGAGAGTCAAGTGCCATTAGGAGGAGCCCCCTGCATCAGCACAGAGTGCACCATGAGGCACAGCAGCCCACAGTGCAGGCAGCCTTCATAAAGCTGCAGGCAGAGAACACTCTTTGTACTCTGTGGAAATAACCTACCTCCACAGATCACTCTTTGCCTTGCTGGTGTATAGCATCTGTAAGACAACAGAATAGTTTAAAATATCACCTGTCCTTCACAGTTTGAGTAACCAAGTGCAAATGGAACAGTCTGCCTGGATGCTGTAGTCAGTGTCTTTGCCTCATCTTGTAATTTCTCCATGTGATTGTAAATAATTATGGTCATAGCATCCTTTTCCTTATGGGCTGTTGCCCCCCAAAGATGAGTATGGGCTCTGAGAGAAGGAAGACTTCTGATCTGAATCATTCCTATATGGGGTGTTTGCGTTAGGCCGTCTGCTTTCCTTTAAAGGATACTAGAAATACACTTTTCACACCTCCACTTTTAGAATACATCTGCTGCATGAAGCAGTTTGTAGGGACTTTTGCTGTTGAAAGATTTAGTGCTTGTTCCCAGCTCCATCTCATCTAACTGCTTTTCAGGACAAGAATTAGCCTTTTTATTTAGTTGTATTATACTTAAATCCTGAAGTCCAGTGTACTTCTGTGTAGCCTACCTGTGGGCATGCCCAGAAAAATGATTGCATTTGCCAAACTCCTAGTAATGAGGTCAATTTGATATAAACTGGACAGTTTCTTCCTTTTTTTTTTTCTGTTTTTGGTGTGTGGAGGAACTTCTGAGAGTTAGATGCTAATAGAAGATGCTAATGTTAGATGCATCTGTTCGCAGCCAAGCACAACAAAAGGTACCCACAGATGGAGTTTGCAATAAATATTATGTGCCTGAGAACTACTATAAAATCTAATAAATAGTTATCTACATTGGACACATTTCCACAAAACAGATTCTAAATTACTACTGGCATAGAAAATATTTTTTTTAACTCAGCAGAACAAAATTAGTTTTGTGTGAATGCTCAGAAGTTACCCCATTTTAGGGTTACAAAGAGAATTGTAATTGAACCCTCAAGCTGGTCAAGTATAATGATAACTGCCTTGTTCCTCCTTATTTTATGGTTAAAATGTGAAAAATTAAAGAGATTAACATTGTGAATTCTTTGTATATATTTTCCTTTTGTTCTGTCTTTATTAGAAGCAAAAATCTTGGATAAGTCCAATTTACTTTTCACTGAACTGAAGTAGTTTTCTCCTAAAGCCCCAGTCTGGTTTTTTTCATATTTCAGTAAATTTTAATGAGCTCCATTGTTATTTGAGAAATTCAGTCTCTAGAGAGAAGTTTTGGTCACATGATGAATAATAAACTAGTGTTTGATTCCTTGACACCACAAACTCATTTAACATCTCAGAATCCACCCAATATTCTAGTCTTTCAGTACCAGTTCTGTAAAATACTCTGTTTATTTCTCATGTAGATGATAACTTTGGTCAATTTGCAGGTAAAGCTGTTACATGAAAGCAGAACTGTTACAAATTATGCTATACATTTTGCAGTTTCTATTTCTGAAGAACTACCATAAAGTATTTTATACCCCTCCCTTTTGTGTATAGAGTAACCCAATATATTTTGAAATTTCAGTAGTGCCTTTCTACCACTGTTGCTACTAAAAATGCTCTTCAAGAAAAACAAAATTTCCTCTCCCTTCTCTGTTACTCCGCTGTGTTTGAATTCAGTCTTGTTTCTGGAGATGTCTCAAGTCATGTGAACATTTTTTTTGGTAGTCATGACTGCTTTTACACTCTGACTTTATCTTTTTGTGATTAATTCATATTCTTAGAGTATTGAATGGGAAAATATGATAAAAAGAATATTCATCTTTTTTTTCCTTTGGATTAGCACTGCAAAGTATAAAATTGTAGACCAAAACCAGACTATCAATAGAAGTCTGGTATTTCAGTGTACTTCCTCATCATATCTCAAGCAGTTTAATTTCTGTATTTCTGTTGCCTAAGTTTAAGAATTACAGATTAGGGGGAAAGTCATCCCAAGTTTGTGTAAGTTTTTTAAATTTTCTTTTGATATTATATCTAAAAACTAGAACTTTAATAGTTACAATTATAGAGTAGTTCATTGGAGGTGTCCAATGTCTGATTAAGATGATGTGCAGTTTACTTAACACTTCTATAGAGCAATAATAATACACTGATGATCCTAAATCAGGAACAAATGGTTACAAATCATAGGCAAAATCAGGTTGGAAGGCAACTCAAGAGGTCCTTCTTAAAGAAGAGTCAAACCATATTGTTGAGTGTTTTAACCAGTCTAGGTTGAAAATCTCAAAGAATGAGACTACACAGGCTTCTCTGAGAAACCTGTTCCAATGCTTGACCGTCCTCGTGGTAAAAAGGTTTGGCCTGATACCCATTTGGAGCCTTTTCTTGTTTCAAGACTCGATCAAAAACTGATTTGAGCCTTTGGATAGATGTCAGCATTAGACATAAACTATCACACTGTTATTTATTCGTATGAAAGGACTTAAGTTACTGTCTCAATGTAAGTAATCAAGCTGTGACAGATGTCATCAAGTTTTATTATAAAATGTGGATTTCCACTTCTTAACTGAATAACTTAGCAGAAACAGCAGTTTCCAAAAATCTGTAATGAGCTATGAGCATACCCTACAGTTCTACTGAGCACATCTGCCATAACAAACCTGCCAAAAATTCAAGAAATCAATGGATCTGTCAAGAATGGAGAACCTTTTTCAATCCTTTATTTATAACCAAGTAAAACATTTGACTACAGCCTCCTCCCTGCTGGGATCTTCTTCTGTCACTAGAAAAAACCTGCAGCAGACTTTTAAGCCTCTGCCTGATGCAAAGGCTGAGCCTCTGTCTGATGAAAAGGCTGTATTATGCCCTACTGATATGCTAACAGATCAGCCCAGTGAAAAATGCTTGAGCTGAAGGACATCTCTGCTTTTTGAGAGCTATCACAGAGCAAAATGAGGAATTTTCATATGAGATACAGATTTGTTATGCCATTCAAACAAACATTTCTTTCCCACTTAACAATTTGGACAGATAATGTCAAATACAGGATATTTTGCAGAACTATTGAATATAACTTCCCTAAATCATTATGCAGCCAGAATGAAACACAAAAACAGAAACTTGAAGACTGAGTTTTCCCATATTCTGAAATACAACATTTTGGAATATCTACAATTGAAGGACAAACTAGTGTGTTTGATCCAAATACAAATGTTACTTGCAGCAAAGATCAGCATTGCTAATCTCTACTTATTTTTGTCAATTCATTTAGCCTTAAAACACCTGTAGAAACATCTGTGAAAACTTGGTCTTTTTATTCTATCAAAGTAAGGACAAAACAATATGGTACAGAGCCCCCTTCAGCTATCCATAAAGAAAGATGAAATCTCATAGTAATAGCAATTTTTATTTTTATTTTTTAAATAAAGAAATTATACAAGATCTAGCTGAAGATGGAGTGAGGACATAGTTAAATAGTAAATCTAAATGACTAATATACAAATAAAATAAAATGAAAGGGCAGTTGTCCAGGTATTTCACAAGTTTCATATGTGACTAAGAAGTTTGGAAAAAAAACCCTCAAAGATGGGATACATACCCATATTCCCTGTTGGTTGTTTTATTCTCTGTAAAAATTACTGCATAAACACATGATTGAAACCCTTGTAAAACATTTTTATGAATGTTATTCTGAAGCTTTCATCCAAGGCAGAAAACCTCTGGCTGATGAAACAGCAATTGTATCCAGAAAAGTTTATAAAAAGAAGAATTTATTATTCATGCCTTATATAAGAAGTACTCCAAATCATATAAGGCTTAAATATGATTAAACTTTTCCAGGCAGAGACAGGGCTTAGATAGAATCACTTAGTATGACCAAATATTTTTTTATTTCTAACCTATGGACACAAGAAGCAATATGTATATATATATATACACTTTGAGGCATGGAATGCTTTGAGTTATTGCAACAATATCTGGAGAATATGAAGAATAGCAGGTAAAGCGAACAATTTACATCTAAAGCCATGCAGTAGCAAAAGTTGTTTCTGACATCTAAAACATTGTAGCACTTTCTTGACATTTCTGTCCAGCTCAAAAGACAGCTGAGAATTCAAATCAGTAAAATATGACATAGAAGAATAATTTAATCTAACAATCTTAGCAAAAAAAAAAATTAGAAATAGTCAGTTAGACTTCTGGATCATGTAAAAAGGTGTGGTTTAGTTTGATGTGAAATGTTTGATTTTGAAATTTGCATATTGAAAAAAATGAGCTTTTAAGAAGCCATCATTTTCACATTTAAATACTGTGAAAGGCTACTACATGTTATCCTTGTATTAGGTAGGACTAATAAGAAGAAAATATTCCACTTTTACCATAATAGGAGATAAGACAAATTAAATCAGAGCAGACAAAGAAAACTTCAGTTTCAAAACTTGTGTGTCAGATGGGGCAGATTTTGAAGTGAAGATGTGCAGGAAATAATACCTAATATGCCAGAGGTTAGACAACATGTGGTAGTTGTGGTTTGATGATGGCTGATGGATGTTGTGACACATCCTTTACTCCTAATAAGAATGCAGCAAGGTTTGCTGCATGAGGTTTCCTTGTATTTACCATCAATTGGCATGCTATTCCAGAGTTCTTTTGCAGTACAACGCAAAATGTTTTGTACTTTAGACAGCTTAAGTAATGCAATGTAAGTATCTTCTGGTTTATATAAATATATATATTTATGTTCACATTGCTTTGTAATGAGATGGTGGGTGTTCATCAGTGTTTTCATTTATTTTCTATGACAAATTATGTGTCTCTTCCAGAAGCTTGAAGTCTGACTAACCTCTTAAGAAATTCATCATAAATCTGCCTTTTGTTTTTGTTCAGGCAGATGGATCTTTCCTAAAATCATATTAGAAAAAGTAACATTAGTTATCCTGTTGCCTGTGTAACTGGTCCAACTTCAGGATGATCAGCTTTGGTGGATGTACTCATGCTTGTTTAAAAGCTTGTCTACATGCAGTTAAGCACCACAGACATGGCATGTATTCACTTACATGGGCTTTATACAGAAATAGGCTCCACAGTTTGAAACATGTGTGATTTTATTTTACAGGGATTGCCAGCAAGAAAGGATACATGTCTTTTAGCTCAGCCCTTTTCAGAATTATAGAAGAGATTAATCCACTGTTCTCTAGTCCTCCAATAGGTTGAATATTTCAGACCCTGATTTCAGCTGTCAGGACTAAAGGAAACACTTTTATTTTGGGGATTATAAAATCCTCTTGAAGGCTGGATGTTAACTTGGCAATAGAAGTTGTCACACCTTCATCAGCTGAACCATTTTGCATCTGAGAAAATGCTGATGTCTCTAAGCCTTAAAAAAATTTCTGCTGCAATAGTAGCTGAAATTACAACTTTGCCTAATCTAGAGAAGAAGGAATTGGTGTTTTGTTTAAGGTGTTGAATTTTTCATTCTTTATATTTGAACATGGTTGCAGATGTGTTTGTTCTCAGGTATGGAAAGCAGTTTAACAGTCCTTTAAAGAAACCATAGATTTCTTGCAAAAAAGCAGTAAATTTGAACCATGCCAGAGTTCTGTTTACATGCAGACAAGCAACATTCAAATTAACATTTCTCAGAGCTCAGACCATCCTGCCTCCTCCTATAGAAGCCAGTGACATGTTGCTTCATTCATTTTTAATGATTTATGATTAAAATAGCCTTCTGGAAATAAATTTTGAATTCTCTCCAAATTCTGCAGGGCTGTTCTGATTCAGGCTGGGATGGAGTTACTTTTCCCTATGGCAGCCCTCATTTTGCTATGGTGTGTATTGGTGCTGAATAAGTGTTGATAACACACCAGTGTTTGGCTACTGCTGAGCACCAAAGCTGTCTTTCCAAGCTGTCCCCCCTTCAAAGGAAAGTAGCTGAGGCATGGGCAAGAGTTTGTGAAGGAGCACAGCCAAAACAGCTGATCCAAGCTTAGCAAAGGGATATTCCATAGCATATGGCACCTGTTCAGCAATAAAAGCTGCATTTATCTTCTGGAGTGCTAAAGCCACTTGCCAGGAAGTGGCTGGTCATTGCCTGCTGATGGGAAGTAGTGATTAAAATCACTTTGGTTACCTTTGCTTCCATGCATGACCTTTGTTGTTTCTTTTTTTAACTACTTCCACCTTGACCCACAAGTTCTTTTATTCATCTTATTTTCTCACCGCCACACACTTGAGAAGGGGAGTGATAAAGTGGCTTGGTGGGCACTTGGTTGACAGCCAAGGTCAACTACCACAGGGATGAAGCAGGATCTAATATGTGCCAGCTGGAACGATCTCATCACAATCAGGATATTAGAAAAAGTGAACTAAAAAGAGGGTGCTTTACCTTTCTTTGTGCCCCCCACCCAAAACTGCCCTTTTGGAAATCACAGAAAGCAGAACCTTATATTTTTCAAGTTACCTATTAGAAAAAGCTACTTCCCAAAACATAACCTCTTCCCTCCCACCCGCATACCACAGTCCCAGTTCAAAACACATTTTATCTTTTAGCACCTTGGTTAGATAGGATAAATGAACTCTTCCCTAGTCTTAGATTTTCTTGGAATATCCTCTTTATCCACACCTCAGTTTTTGCAGCTCTTTAGGACGTCTACACAACTGTGGTTTTAAGTCCTTTAAGTCATTGCGAAGAGGAAATGTACCTATGTCATATCTCTGTACAAACTTGGGGTTTAAAAACTGGTGTAAACTATTTCTTTTATCTGGTTTTCTATTCCTATAACATAAGTTAAGGAAAAAAAAACTTCAGTGATTCTTAAAGCATGCTACCAGTCTTATGTAAAAATTGACCCTAGTAGCCATTGTAGGATAATTTTCAACCTGAGTAGTTCAGTCAGCAGCCCTTAAAGGGTGGAGTCCTCTTCTGTAAAACAAATTTATGATAGATCAACCATTTGGTAAGGATTAGTATTTGCTACCCACCTTCAAGTTGTGTAAGCACATAAATTCTCTGTTAAAATGTAGCTAGATCAATTAATGGAAATAAACCTTTTGCTCAGCTTTTTACCTCGCCATATTAATATTATCTCTTAATCACATGTTAGAGGCTCTCAAATTCACCTGCACATTTCTATTTACTTTCTCATATATAAATTTAATATTCATCATATACTCAGGATTGTGTTGTCATAAAACCAACTCTGAGAATGCTCTGGCATTCTCCTTCTCTTTGTGACCTTGGGGCTGTCAAGTTCTGCATTTTCAGTGCTGCATGATTAAAGACCTTACTAATTTATGTTAGAACTGTGAATTATCATGTTCATGAAACATCTAACAGTGAACCAAATCTCCAAAATTCACCTTATATGTTAATCTATGCAGCAAAGTGGAATCTCACAGCGATACCAGGCTACTGCAAAGCTGTCTCATTCAGTCAGTGCTAGAGAGCTGTGCATATCTCTACAGAATTAGACCTAAAGAAACTAGGTTTCTGAGAAATTACACACCACAGCCAAGGCAGAATAACACATTAGAATGACTATCCCACTTTGTCTTAGTGACAATGTATTTTTAGAATTAACCCAAATGTCCTCATGTAGTTTTGTCCTTTAGTTCTGTCTTGCAGTACTTCACCATATCCTCTAATAAACAACTTCACAAATTATTTTTGGGTTTTGCATACTTCTGTTATCTTCTGATATCCAATATTTTAGCTGTAGAACCTGCAAAAGCCCAAAAGCCAATAAGATTATGAATGTAAATATTAACCCTTCTGATTCAGGAGATAGATTTCTTAAATCTTCATGCAAGTCTGTATCAAAGTACTTTGTGTAGTAAGGCAGGGATGATATATTGACTAAAAATGGCTCTCTATTATAAAATATAGACATTTGTGGAGTTAGACATATGGGAAAACACTGTAGTAAAAATTTCATAAAGAGAAAAAGCCTGAACACTTTTCTTGATATTCTTCTGATTGTCAGTTATTTCTTTGGAAATAGTACCATTAGTACTACCAGTACTATAATACCTCTGAAAAGTAGAATACATAATTCACCCTGTCACTTTGAAAATGTGGGAACCCTTGGCAACATGGACTGTATATTTAGGAAACAAGAAAAAAAGTACTATCACTACTTTTATCAGTATCAGCTATCAGTATAAGACCGCTATGAAAGAAAACAAATTTTCTTCTACTTCATTGTAATCTGCATATGGAAAGTTAAAACATCTTATTAGTTTTGATTCTGACATGTCCTTTCCCCTTACCTCTGAATACTGCTTCAGCTTTACATTTTCAGAGGGCTTGCTCTGAAGGTACAACTTTGTCATCAGCAGTGCTAAGTTCATCCTACTAACAAAGAAATGCTTTGATCCACAGAGATGACAACAGGCTTTACTCTTCTATGCCGTAAATTCAATAAGTTCCAAGTCTACAAGCAGTCATAAATTAGGTGCACATTTTAGTGTTTATATAGGGAAGCTATTGTGTTTAGAGAATGAGATTAAGCAGAGTGGTCACAGAAAACTGAATAGTAAATCCCATGCTCCCAGTAAAGTCTTAGATCTCTAAGACATGAAAACACTGATCTGCCCATAACAGGGCTTTATTGAAGGTAAGAAATAATACTTCATGGGTTTTTTTGGTAAAATATCATGTATATAACAGTAAATTACTCTAGTGAGCTACTCAGTAGATTCTCCCTCTAAGTTCACATTTTCATTTTTAAATAGTACTCAAAATTTATATATGGAAAAAGATAAACCTAACTGCTTTCTTGTAAACAGAAAGTATATGTCAATGCAGGGACATATAATGGGACATATATAACAAAGTAGAACTGTATTTATATGCAAAGCCAACATTTTAAAATATGAGATGTTCCTATAAAAGTGAGAATGCATTAAAACAGTTAAACTTATCGTTTATATTGTCAGGATTTACTTCTTCAGAATTTGATATGAAAAATGATTTACAGGACCCCTACTCTATTGAAAGAAAGAAAATGTGTTGCAAATCTATTTATAAAACAGATTTCAGGAGCACAGAAGAACAGATGTCCCTAATTGCTTAGTTACTGTTAGTTGTCAGCTTAGATATTCTGGCCAGAAAATTTTTATAATACAGCAAAAGTAATTGCTGTACTGATAGACCCAGTTTAAATGATTGTTCCTAGTTTTGAACATAATTTCATTACCTGCTAGTCACGTAGAAATTTTTTATAAAAAAGCATAGATAGATTCTGATAGATTGTTGAATTTAATTATAACTATATTATTTGACAAATGAAAAGGAATCATTTTAAGAAACATGATAAAAAGTGAAATGGTAAATAGCCAATATGCTACTTAAGTATCTCCTACTTCTAGGAAGAACAGTCGGGCTTTTTTCCTTGCCTAAAATCGTTCTTCTGTCGGGATGTGATCATGCTCTGTCTGAGACAGAAGTGGACAATACATCATAGAATCATAGAATATCCTGAGTTGGAAGGGACCTGCAGGGATCATCAAACCCAATTCCTGTCCCTGCACAGGACACCCCAAGAGTCACATCATGTGCCTGAGGCTGTTGTCTAAAACCTTCTGGAACTCTGTCAGCATTCTGCTGTGACCTCTTCCCTGGGGAGCCTGTTCCAGTGCCCAACCACCCTCTGGGGTAAGAACCTTTTCCTGTTATCCTGTCACTGGGCACCACAGAGCAGAGATCAGTGTCTGTCCCTCCTCTTCCTCTCACAAGGAAGCTGCAGACTGCAGTGAGGTCTCCATCAGTCTCTTCTCCAGGCCATACAGACCAAGTGACCTCAGTGATTGCTCATATGGCTTCTGCTCAAGACCCTTCATTACTCTCATGTCCCTCCTTTGGAAGCTCTTTAATAGCTTAATATCTTTTTTATATTGTGGCACCCAGAACTGCCCCCAGCACTCGAGGTGAGGCTGCCCCAGTGCAGGGAGGACAATCCCCTCCCTTGCCTGGCTGGTGATGCTGTGCCTGATGCCCCCCAGGACACCCCAGGTTGGCCCTCCTGGCTGCCAGGGCACTGCTGGCTCATATTCAGCTTGCTGTCAAACACAACCCCCAGGTCCCTCTCCACAGCTCTGCTCTCCAGCCTCTGATTCTCCAGTCTGTCTGTTTATCCAAAGGTGCCCTATCCCAGGTACAGAATTCAGCCATAGGAAAAGCCAAATAAAAGTGATACTAAACTGTGCTTGTTTTCAGTTTCTCTAATAAATATGAATCACAGCAAAAGATGTAATCTTAGGTTATTTTTACCATAAGTATTTTACATTTCTTAACAACTAGAAAAAAATAGCTGCTTACAGCAACTTAGAGGGTCTGACCCTGGTTCCTAACTGGTTCCACAGTTAATTTGATCATGTTTCTGGCAACCTAACATCGTCAAGTGCAAACAGATGTTCTGCAGCAGTGAGATGCAGTTCAAAACTCGGACACATCAGTGTGGGTTCTGCCCAAGCTAATTTGCTGTGGTGAGAAAAAAAATCAGTATTTTATTAAAGCCACATGTTTTTAATTCTTGTATCAAGAATTAGAAAGAATAAACTGATTGTCAGAAGCAGTGAACAAGGTATAGTAAAGAGCTTTATGAGAATATGATCCATGACATTTCACTACCTGGAATGGGAAATGTTGTGGGTTATTTATGCAGCCACAGCTATATACTTTTTCTGTTAAGTGTACTTATCTGTGTTTAGGTTCTGGGCCCTTAAGACAAAATTGATCTGGAGCAAAACACAAGAATCCTGCCACCAATCATTAGCTCATAAATTAATCTGTAAATCAGTTGCTGTAATTTCTTTTGATTTACTTTTGTTTTCTAATAATTGAAGAATAAAACAATTCCGAGTGTTTATGAAAAGGATATTTTGATTGCATGAACATAATTGTTTTCCTTTTTTAATATATTTTAACTGTAATTAACTAAGATATTTGATGTTGATGGGACTAATTGTATGCAGCTTTACTTTGGGGTATAAACCTTGACAGGGTCTGCCCCTTACCATCTTAGATAATCAGACTCATAAATTACAGAAATAAAAGGCTAGAAGGAAATAGCATTCTTGTAGCAATCTCTGATTGTCACCAACCCTTTAACCATATTTGCTGTTCCTTTCACTGGATATTACAACATATCATGTTAAGCTGCACACCATCTACCTGCTCAAATCCTGTCTCCAAATCTCTAGAACTAGACTAACAACGTTATTACTGATTACTTTAAATAGCATGTGGCTTTAATTACATATGTTCATAGATGAACACTACTGGCAGGGCAGTACCAACTGTTTAAATACTGTATAGATAGAGAGAAAAATGTTGGCAACTTCTGAAGGCAGTTGTCCATAAACAGAAGAGTAGAGATATGAGATCAGCACTGACAAATGAGTGGTGATGTAGGCATAAATGTAAAGGAGAGTTTTAAAGAGTAATTTAAAGGGAAACAAGAAATTTTGTGAGTAGTTATGGAGATCTCAGATTGGCCTTACTGTCCTGAATGAATGATGGTAAGAACCGATCTTCTGAGAATAAAGGAGATAAAATAAGAGGAAAGGTAAAGGCAGTCATGGTCTTGATGGAAGCTTTTATATAGTCAAGCAAGTAGGTCCTTCTCATGAGAAAAAAGAGAAGGTGGAAGGATGCAGAGTTGCAAAAAGAACCGAGAAACAGTCTAAGGAAATTATCTTTGAATTAGCATTTTGTTTCCTCCCTTTTGATCATCACAAGCTGTTTGTCATAACGAAAGGCCATTGAGAAGATTAAAAAGTTATTCTTAACCCAACTGTATCCTCTGAGTTGATGTCTCTGAATTCCTTGGAATTTTGCTAACATTCCTACTAAAATCTCTGGATATACCCTTTTGATACTCATCAAAAAGGGGTCTCTCTAAGACAGTATTTGCTTAATCACACTTCTTCTAGACCTCTTCTTAAGTAAACTATCCTTTCACATGATTAACACTATAAAGGCACGTGAATGTAAAAGGAAACTGAGAGTTTTAAAATATTTTAAATATATCTTCTCACTTTAGACAGCACATACAAGAATATCCCCTCTCTCTCTCTGTATGAAAATACAGGAAAGATAAAATGCACTATCATATCTCATTTTTCTAAACACTACTGAACCATGCGCTAGTCAAGCTACCCTGAAAACAGTACTTCATACCTAGTATGAGACTTAGTAGAAACTTCCACTTCTACCTCTGAGCTTGCATCCCAGTGGCTTTGACACGCGGCCCTTTGTAACAGGATTCTTAATTTCCCCTTTCATGTACACAATTGATTTTGTATACTAAAAATTTTATTTTGTATATCAAATATTTAATTCTGTCATTGACTATTAGAAGCATTCCCTCGGATTCTAATTTCCCTTTTCCATCACTTAGTCAGTTAGCCTTCCTGTCCTCCTAACAAACTCTCCTGTTGTTGTTCAAAGAAGTCAGTGCTTTTTAAGTTTTACTTAGTTCTTTGTAGAAGACTTTCTAAGAAAATAGGCTGTCATGTGAGGCACCTTCCTCAAAACATTTACTGGACCATAATTCCTCACTATGAATGTTAACACCACTACATCTTTCAGATATAGTAAAAGTAAAATCATCCACCCACTAAAACCACCAAAATTCATAATAGCCATCTCTCACTGGCTAACTTCCCAGACAGCAGCAAGGTCTTACAGGCTGAAGCAATTTTTTGCCTTTCCTCTAGAGATATGCTCTGTGTGCCTTGAGATAATCCGTTGAATTTACGCAGGTATTTCAAAAACTGAGACAGGGAAAAAGAAACTTGAGTTTCCATTTGATTGGTGTTTTCAAAGAGCCACCTTCCCACAATCATTGAAGAAGGAAGAACAGTTACTGGGGTGCATCCCGTTAATTACTTCCAGCTTTACTTTAGAAAAAAGAGTATAAGAAAACTCAGCATTATCCTATAATTTTATTAAGGTTAGGAGTGACTAATGGCATAAATGCAGTAATGATGGGCATTAGTATTGAGAAACCCTTACAATATACAGCAGCTCATCTGAGCAGTGGTTTGAACTCATATATGCTACCTCTTGATCACAGGAGTCAGTACTGCTGGTAGCTTTAAGTAATAAATCTCACATCTAATCAATTCAGTTCTGTTTTCTGTATTGGGACTAACTAGCTTTATTCACTAGAGAATTTACATTAAATTTTATTGATACTAGAAAGTACACTTTTAAATCTGATCAGCAAGGGTCAGGATTTACCCCAAAACTTAGTTTAGATTCTTCCAGATACTTGCAGACTCTTCTGGCATCAATGAAGCTGCAGGCTGCAAAATTGCCTTGATATATTTTCTATTTATTGTATATTTGCTTCCTTCATTTGTTGACAGTGGAAAACTCCTGACACAACTTTTCTGAACCTACTGCAACAAGTATATACATAAGACAAGTACACAATCAAAGGTATTATATTATCAAATACCACAGGGATATTGCAAGAGATATCCATCAGTCTGATCCCCATAGTTATCATTGCTTGAGGCATTTCAAAAGGACAAAACCTAGCAATTAGGTGATTTACTTTTGGTATTAGAATCTGCTGCATAAAATGCTATAAATCTTATTTATTAATTTTGTGTTTCCATTGTTTTCTTGTTATTCTTTTTACTATATATGGTTTCCTACTATTTCTATCTTGTAAAAAATAAATAAGGAGATAAAATTATATTCAAAGATACTTTCACAACATTTGAATATAATGAGCTCTTTTAGATGCTAAATGTTCTAATGCCTTGTTCTTAAGTAATTACTATGATGAGACTCTGTGTTAATGAGACTCATTTGACAGATTAATTAAAAAGAGATTTCTTTGTTATATAATCTCCATTTCATCAGAGCTTGAATATTGGCAGAAATGTAACCCTACAAAGTACAATGAAGAATGAATAAGAAAATGTTGATAATAATTTGGTTTAAGTCTTGTGTAAATTTTAGCTAACATCTTTTCTTGTATACTGTTACGAAATTTTAGCACGTATTTCACACACCCTTGAAGCAAAAAGGAAAACTCCCAGAAGAATAGTTTAATGCAGACCTTCACTTAGCACTGTTAGCTGCCACAGAGTCCAAATTTAAGTGCTTTTTCCCCTGATAGTTAAATTTTCCCTAATGTCACTTTGTAGCTGAAAATAATAGCTGGAATGCTTAAAAATATCATTTAATCAACAATTGGTCAATACTTGTTTCATATAGACTGTGTCATTTCAACTTTTGGTTAAACTGAACAGAATGGAAATGTGATTTTGTAGAATTATGGATAAAAATAGCCAAATTTAACCAAATTCCAGTACACCATCATACAATCACAAAGGAGAAATTATGCCTGACCGATATGATAAACTTCTGTGATGAGGTGACTGGTTTGATAGATGAAGGGAGAGCACTGAATGTTGCTTATCTCAAATTTAGCAAGGTTTGTGACACTGTCCATTAACAAGCTCATAGAAAGCCTTAAAAAAACAGGCTAGGGAAAATGGTTGGTAATGTGGGCTGAAAACTGACTGAACTTCTGGGATTTTAGAATTGGTATCAACAACACAAATCCATGTGGAAGACAGTCACTAGTGGTATGCTTTCGGGATGAAAACTGGCACATATTGTGTTTAACACCTTCATTCATGACCTGGATGATGGACGACTGAGCTGTCGGCAGATCTGCAGCTGGCATAAACCTGGGAGCAGTAGGTTTTCCACTCGTGGATCATGCTGCTGTCCAGGTGGACTTGGGCAGGCTGGAGAAATGGGACAGCAGAACTCCCATGAAATTCAACAAGGGCAAGAAAAACATCCTACACCTTGGACAAAGGAGGAATAACCCCAGGCACCAGTACAAACTGGGGCCAATGAGCTAGAAGGCAGCTCTACAGAGAAGACATTTGTGTCACTGTGGGCAAGAAGCAATCCAAGAGCCAGCAGTACACTCTCGCAGAAAGAGTGTCAAAATTATCCTGGACTGCATTAGAACAGGTGTTGTCATCAGGTCAAGGGAGGTGATCCCTCTACTCAGCACTGGTAAGGCCATGAATAGGTGGGTCCAGCACTGGGTTTTCCAGTACAAAAAATATATGGACTTAACTAGAGTGCATCTGGTGCATCTTGCATGAAGATGAGTAAGGAATTGCAGCACCTGACAGCCAAAACTGCTGGGTGTGGTCAGTCTGGGGAAGAGAAGGTTCAGGGGCATCTTATCCATGTGTACAAACCTGGGAGGAGGGAATGAAGAATAGACAGTCACCAACTTCTCTCAGTTGTGCTCTCTGAAAAGGGCAATTGGCACAGATGAAAATACATTAAATTCTATCCAAAGACAAGGAAACACTTTTTGTTTCTTTTTATAGGTGGTCAATCACTGGATCCCATGGTCCAGAAAGGTTATGCAGCCTCCATCGTCTGAGGTACAGAAAACTGGAGTGGTCCTGGGAAACCTGGTTTGGCTGCCCCTGCTTGAACAGGGGGACTGGACAAGATGATCTCCAGAAGTCCTTTCCAATCTCAGTTATTCAGTGATTCTCTGATTGTGTATGTCAAACCATCTTACAGTTTGAGTTATTTTCAACATTGTTTCAAATTCTTTGAAAAATGTCTTCTAGCATTATGACAGGCACGAGAGAAAATTTAAAACAGGAAAAATGTTCTGGCAGTAACTTTAATTTTCTTGTTTATACTAACCGGGATTTTGTTGTTTTTTTCCTTTTCTCTATAATTTCCAGCTTGTGAGAAAAACTACAATTCAGTGTATTTAGAGTGCAGAAATTTACTATGATTTCTTCTGACTTTGGTATGTCTATAGAAATACTAGAAAAGTGATTAAAATGCACCCATTAGGACTAGATATTTCTGGTTTAAATGCTAAAGATATGTTTATATCTTTAAATAAAGTTATTTATGGTTTCTTGTTTTGCAGGAAGGAGTTCTTCAATCTGTTCTAGAAATATTTTGAATACATAAAACATTGATGCAAACCATGTAAGAGCTTATTTTGTGGATATATGGTGAATTCAAAGATAGAGTTGAAAAATGAAGGCTATTCATATTTGCGTACAAATCTATGTGTATGCTTCATAACAAAAACTAAGAAACTGAATAGCACTTTTAATGCCTATAAATATTAATAAATACTTAAGATTTCATTTTGCAGCACAACAAAGTTGCATCTAGGCTAGAGATGAGAAGTTCGTCTTTTCATTTAAAAGAACCATTGAGAAAGTTAAAATGTAACTCCTTAGGAAGTTAAAAAATGAAAATAAGATACTGGAGAATATATGATGATAGCAGTACTTAAAAGGTTAGTTTATGGTTTAAGCAAACTACAAATACCTGCAAGATACCAAGAAGCTGATAATTTTTACTGTTGGAATTTTAGAACATAAACAAATAATACAATTTGCAACATTTTTTGTTTTGCGTATACAAAGAAACTTGTCATTATCTATTTACAAATCTTGCAATCAGTGACAGCAAACCTACAGTAATACCACTGTGAAATAATCAAAGCAAGTTTCTGCCATAGACCAAAAAGATTTTTCATGCATTCCTCACATGCGTTAACATGGCAACTTCTTCATAGGAGCAAAAACATATGTGCACTACAAATAAATTTAGTTTACTAATATCATTCTAATTTTCTTTCTTGGCAAAATGCTGTGGAACAAAAGAGTCTAGAAGTGATGCAAAACCATTCAGAAATGAAACACAATTTTTCATGCTTTAGTTCAGTTTATTTATGTAGCTAAAATGTCACTATATGAATCATTGGTTTATAAGACACCTACTTTGAAGGGTAAACAGCAGCTGAAGTCCCAACTGCTTCCAAAGCTAATCAAACTTTCAGCAGAGATTTTCCAGTGGTATTTTCTTCTATTATCATCATCTATTTTCATGTTTCTGTAAGAACATGCAAAACATAGAGAAGATATTCAGCTATAATATCTTTCAGGAAGTAATTTCTTTATAGTTCACTGACTTGAGAGAAAAGCATAATCTAACTAAAAGTCATATGCAAGTCAAAACATTTTATATATTATTTATATATTTTAAATGTATTATTTATCTAAAATTTTAGTTAGCTATCCCCTTTTTAATGCAGGAATTCTGTTTTATTCAGCCATACCAGTGTACAATAAAACTTACTTTTCAGAAAGTCATGCCATATTTTCTAATATTTTTTAACGACTCTCAAAAAAGTACAGTAGACTAAAGCTAGAGAGAGTATCTCAGCACCTCAGTAAGAAAACATACAGATGTAAAAATATGCTTTATTTAGGGTGTGGTAGCATGCATGATAAAGACATATTTTCCATGAAAGTGCACTGACAGACTTACAGGAGTTAGAGGGCAGAATATAATTATTATAATCTCAAATACACATTGACATATCCTGCTTCATTACTGCTATCATATGAATGCAGTAATTTTTTCTACCAAACTACCTCTAAAGAATACGCAAATTATTTAATTTTCCTTCAAAGCAATTTAATCCAGAAATTAAATCTATGTACATCACCAAGTGTAGATCCATAGACAACGAATGGAGGAACTTTCTAGATAGCCAATTCCTTTTCCTGCAGTTCTTTGTTCCAAGTTCATTGGTTTAGACTTTTATGATTGTAGATCATCTGTGGGAACTAAGGACCTGACAGCAGCACATCAACTACAGTTGTGTTTTGTGGTTTTCTGAATGCTAAATTGTACCTGGAGGCTTCACAGTTTCCTTTTAGTGCAAAAAGAACACCAAAACATGTCTCAAGACTTTGATATTCGTCCCTTTTCTTCCCTCTTTGCTGCTTGTTTAGAAAAACTTGACTGTATTGTGTCTTTACTTAGCTCTAGGAAACCTGCAAGAATTCAGATGATGAATAATTACATGGGGGTGTTTTTGGATTTGGTCACCATATATGCTGTGAAAAATCCTAAATTCATCAAAACCTTGAGGGACAGCTGTCTAGTCCTTTTCCTTACTCAAGGACAGAAAAAAATATAACTAATGTCTGAAGTTTAGTACTACTACAATACAAAATACGAAGCATCCACAATGTTGTTATGTACAAAGGAAAACCTCACATCTCCTGGTCAAAGAAGACTGAAATTAGAAGTTCAAAACAAACCAGAACCCTGTCAGTTGTGGTCTTGCAAGAATACAATTTTCTTCAGCTTTGCTATACTGTTCAGCAACTTACAGTAGCTTTCCAGGTTTCTACAAACTCCGCACAGTTCCTCCTGGGTATCCTGCTTTCTTTTTTTCTCAGTCTTAACTTTGGAAATCTTCCTTCATAAAGCTCCCTTGCTCCTATTGGGAGCAAAATGTCTGTTTATCTTCATGCTTCATGCTCCCATTCTGTCTTTGGCTGCTGTTCAAGGCCTTCTCTGCACTTATGCTCTGCTCAGCCCACCTCAGGAGAAGAACAAGCTCCACTTCCCTGTTCCTTCCCAGAAGAGGTGGCACTAAAAAGTACAATCCCAGCCAGCTCTGGCAGCCTTTCTCTCAGCTGCTCAGCCACAATCTTGTTACAAAATACACAATTTGCATTTATGTGACACAGGGTTATGTCAGTTGTCACACACAGACTGGAAGATTTTCATGGTGAGATCTTGTTTCAGTCAGCCTGAAAATAAGAAGGGAGAACATGGAAAGTCGATTCTAACTGATATTGCTAAAGATTAATATAAAATGTTTGCACAGACATAAAGAAACCCAGTCAAAAAGGCCAAGGTGCAAAATGAGCAAGAGACATAAGGGTTAGTTCTAACTCAGAGAAGAAGCTTTGTTCCTGAGGCAGGACAGAGAACTATTATCTTGATTTGATCATGTGTTTTATGTTCTCTTTTTTTTTTTCTTCTTTTTTTTTTCTTACTTAAAAACTCGGTACAGTCAACAGTTGGTACAGGTGGAGCAGCAGAGACAAAAATGGGTTTACACTGTTTCAGTAAGAGAAGAATGGATTACAAAATAGCTGCATAAGTTGCAAATATTTTGAGATCTAACAGAATCATCCAAATTTATCTAATAAAAGCAAGGAACTAGTCATTGCTAGGCTGGTCCATTTAACTTCATCTCCAAAACAAACAAACAATATGATGAAATAAAAAAGGCAAATATTTTCTAAGTAAATAGATCATAATAAGAAGTTAAGTAGCAATCAAGATAGACTTCTCCAAATATGATTTAAAAATAATGCTCTTCTATATGATAGGTATCCAGGTTTTTTTTGGTTTGTTTTTTTTTTTTTTGCAAGAGGGGAATTGGCAGAGATTTTTTGTCTTATCCAGTCATTCTTAAAACACAGTCCCACGATGAAAGTAGGGAAATGGCAAGTGGAAGAGGCAGCTGTACAGCTCACTGGAAATATATATCTAGAGGGACAGTCATTCATGTTCCAGTGTCAGACGGGCAGCTAAATAAAGGAGGTTTCTGTGGGAATTTCTCCCAGACCTATGAGTGTTCAGCACTTCTGTTTGTAACTTGGAGGAATGGCTGCATGTATTTTTAAGGAAAATTCAGAATTCAAGATCATCTTGACAAATCAGAGAATTGGTCTGATAAAAACATGCTGCAATTCAATAGATAAGTGAAAAATCTATCTTTACAGAGAAATGTTTGTCTGTGCAAATATAGCTTGGGCAGGAATACACAAATACTTTAGAGGAGAACATACAGTTATAGTAAATCAGACACTGAAAATGATGTAAATCTCTCATATTGTTATTAAAAACGACAAAACCCACATATTAGAAATAAATCAAAATGTTTACTGTTAAATGAATGAAGTAGGTCTGTGCTATCTGGTGCTGTGTGATCAAATTTTATAAAAAAGGTCTGGATTGAATTCTTGAAAGAAAATGGTATATTTACTCCAGAGGAAAATAATAAGAAGGAAGCAGTAAAAAATTAATAAAATCAAAAGATGTTTGTTTGCTTGTTTTTTATATAAACTACAACAAGTATAGACATCAAAAATTGTCTCAAATAATAAAAATAGAGTGAGGTGCAGGAAAGTTCACCTCAGGTTGTTCCTCTTCCATGGCTGCAAGGTATTACAGAAATATTGGACAAATGTTTGGCAGAGCTGTTTTTTATCTGTGGAAGAAGACTTGCAGTACACAAGTACTGCAAGTAGTACACAAACTTAATTTGAAGATTGAAAGGAGAGGCAGCTCACTAAGTGCAGACTAACACCTACTATTTGTAAGGGTTTATACACACATAGACTGTAATCTCTAATTGCAAATTTGTGATAGTAGAGTCTTGCTCTCAGAACTCTGATTTGAACACTTAAAGGACATTTCAAAATTAACACAGACTAAATGGGAAATCAGTCCCATAAAAGATTATTGGACTCCAGCTAAATACTCTAGAAAATCTGATGTTGAACAAGCAGGCAATTTTATATTATTTACTTCAATTTATCTTTTTAATATCAACATTTTTTGGCTGTTATAATTCAAATTGCCCATAACATAAATTATGTGCAGTTTATTAAATTTTTAAGTAGTTAACTGATAAGCCAACTTTAACTGATAAGTCAGCTGCAACTGGTCAACCAGAAAAATGCAAATATTTTGGATTTGATTCAAAATCTCATGTCCTTTAAACTGAACATAAAATATCTAGCAACTAAAAAGGTATAACAACTTTACAGGGAAAAACTAATCAACATATATGAAAAAGATTTTGGAAAACAAGTTTTTTAACATCATAAGGAGAATCAGAGTTTTATTGTTATTTGACATACATTCAGGCCTGGTTTTACTGTCTTCCATTTATGAGTTTTAGCTATTCTAATAAATCCCTTTATTACAGAAAATGTTTTTTGCTCAACAGTGACTCATATTCCAACAAGTTTCATATTTTATAATCTCACTTTGAAGCCCTTCACAATCTATCAATTTGTTATTACTATTTATTTTTAAAAAATTATTTTACTGGAGAATGTCATTAATTAAGCCAATAGGGCATAAGTATCTTCCTTATTTCTAATTGCATCATACATGTCTCTAGTGAATATCTTTTGATCTCATCTTTCCTTAAAAAGATTCAGTTTCATTCTAAAAATTCCCTCATGTACTAATGATTAAACTAACTTCTCTAGGGTGCAATAGGAGCTGAGAAAGTGATATTTAGCACAAATTTTATAGAACAGTTTCTTGTAACAGCAGGAAAGCAATAAAAGAACACTGCATATGAAATAATCTATGTACCATTCTTCTACTTAAAAGCACACATGGGACTGTTAAATAATAATATATTATTAGGTGTTCATCATACTGGATTCTCAATAGAGACAATTACCCTTTTGTTTCCATCAGAAAGTAAATTATTCTTTGTGGTGATGAGTCTTGTGCCTTAGTAATATTCCCATGTCTGATAAAATTTTTGAATAATTCAGTTTTCAGCAGAAGTTAGGAAGAGTAGGAGTGGCTTTGGCATGAGACTACAGTCGCTGATTGGGAAGCAAAGATTCCCTGACCTGCTTCACTGACAGTAGCCAAAATGACCAACACTAACAGCTTTATAATATCTCGCACATTACTTTTCTATTGTCTACAATCTCTTCTCTTGTTTGTCATACAAATGTCTTTGATTAATCCCTATGTTATATTTCTTGAAAATACAACTACTTTGGGATTTAATTTGACAGTGTTGCTGTAAACCACAATATCCCTCAATGTGGACAACTCAGAAACCAAAAGTAAGGCACAAATTCTTGTCACCTGCTGTCTAATCCCTCAGCACCTGGGGTTATGTACAGTCCCCTTAACTGTTGCATGGGTTTTGGCGTCATGTAGCATGGGCAGTGACAGCCCCAGAGGGGAACAGGGGCAGGGCTGCAGAGTCAGAGAAACACAGAATCACAGAATGGTTGGAAGGGACCACAGTGGGTGATGTGCTCCAACCTCCCTGCTCGAGCAGGGCCATCTGGAGTGCATGGCACGGGATTGTTTCTAGATGATTCTTGAATATCTCCAGTAAGGGAGACTCCACAACATCTTTAGTTGTAGATACTCAGAATCAACTCTTCATTTACTACATAAGAAATGACATGACAAACATTGGCTGAGTCTTTTCTGAGAAGTACTCTGTGTGGTTTGGCTGTGGTTTTCACAAGAGAGCTGTTTGGCTTTGCAATGAAGTATTCACTGAACCAGAGAAAAATGAAGAAAAAGAATTTAAATATTAATTCAAGCAGACTTTGGAGTCCAGTTCTTCTCCTTCCTTGCTGAATTCCCTCAGGATCTCATGCTTTCTTACATTTTCTTGTTTCATTAATGTTTGATTCTACTATCTAAAGGGGAGCAGCTTAAATGAGAAACCTGATTCCTGAACATAAAATAACCATGCTTTTCACCCAACATGGTAGGTACAACCCAAACTTTTGAAAGTGTGGAAGATGAGAATGCAAATTTTACTAGCTAAATCTACAGAGCAGTGGGGGAAAGGAGTAGGAAGCAGCCCTGATCAGGGTACAGGAAAGCAAAAAGCAGAGATAGCCACTCTGAGATGATTGTAGATGGAACATAGAGCACCAGTTTTTTAATGTGATTTTTGACTACAAAAGGCTTGAGAATTGCTTGTTTGGAGGTCCCTCTGTGATGTAGTGACAGTTCCACCAGTGACATTTAACAGTAGAAGGAGGAGATCTTTATCTTCCATCCCACACCATCCTGAGTTCCTTGGTGTACTTTCTGCCCTTGGATCCATTTGGGTGCAGAATAGGAATCACAAGGGAGAAGACCTATGTCCTGTCTGAATCCTGACTAGTTTATACATGAGACAGATATCTAGCAGAAGACAAGATACACCAATCCTGGTCATATCCAGAGGCTGAACTTTAAGTTTCCTATTTGCAAAATCTAAGTGTCCATAGTATTTTAATGACTTAGGAATTGGGCAATAACTGAAAAGTGATTTAGAGGGTTTTGAACAGGGTGTTTACTTTTATATTTTGCCATTTACATCTTTTATAGATATGGTCTTGGGGCTACACTACAATGTGTTTTCCTTTGTTTCAGTTAATGAGAGCCAACATCTCTATCTGTATGCCTGTGAAATATGTTCAAGAGGATTACCAAATGTCATCTGCTTTGAAATAGCCTGCTCATGAGTTATTTTAGTAAGTGGAATTTAATTAAATCATTTTTAAGGCAAAAAACTGATGAAAAATAGAAACTTGTCTGGCTTGTCATGGAAATATTTTGCTAATATATTTACATGGTAGAAAATTCTGAAACTTGAAAATATTTCAAAAACGTTGTTATACTGAAAAGGGACGTTTCATTTGCTCTGACATAGTTGTGTTCTGACATGTGCTGATCATACTGAATATCATTAAGAACCATAATATTTTGCATAGCTTTGATAAGAGAGACATCACTACTCCATTAAAAAATTCCTTTTTTTCCTCCTCAAAATGCTTCTGTCATAAAGTTAAAATGATACAAAAATTTCTCATCAACTTGAGATCCTGTTGGCAACAATTTTCACTTATAACAAATTAGAAACAGAATAATGTGAAATAATTTGCTCAAATCTCTTTTTCCTTCTAGGCCTGCCTCTCACCACCGGTGGGAAAAGGGCCAGTAAAGAACTGAAGCATATCTGATCCCTGGCTTGCATAAAAAAAAAAAAAAAAGTAAAGGTTTGGAACATCAGAACCTACAATTTTAAGTTGCTTGGTGATAGTCAGGCTCTCTCATGTTTAAATGTGGCTTAAGAGAAATTGGTTGTACTCTCTATAACTGAAACTGATGTTTCTGAAATTTCTCACACCTCCACAAGAAGAGAAACCACTGAATAAGCAAACCATTCATATAAACTATGTTACGGCCTCTCTAATTTAGAGGTAGAACTTGAAGCTGGGTCTCCCACAGTCTGAAGGAGTGGCCTTGCCACTAGTTAATGAAAATTTTTATTTTGTGGTTCTGAAACAAGTCATGAAAAGTCGAGAATCCAATAATCATTTTTAGTTTGTAGAAAATGCAGCTAGAAAAAATTACTAAATGTAGGAGCTGCTAGAGTCCCAAAGCTTTCACAGCTATGTGCTAAGCTGCTGAGTCCCTATAGAAATGTTACAGGCATGATCCATTCTAGCTGGACTAGTTGTCATCAGCTATCTCATCCCAGAACTGAGTAACTTCATAAAAATTTTGGCTTCAGTCAATCAGCATCTTTCAACAAATGTTATTTCACAGGAAAATTCCTGGATCAATTTTAATTATGACAGGTTAAGTCTGCAAAGGTGTGATACTTGTTTTGTTGACTAAGTGAAAGAAGTCAGAATGTCTGGTAAATTTGAATTCTACCCTGATTATCTGTAGGATAATAAATTACAGGATGTGCATGCAAGTTTGGACAAAGCTACATGACAGGCCAAGACAAAAAAGGAAGGGAGAAAAGGTGGGAGGGAGGGAAGGAGGAAGGAAGGAAGGGGTTTTTTTTCAAGGGAGAAAGAGGACAGGGCCAAAGATTAATTTTATTTTTTATGCATTCTCCCTACAGCAAAACAGGAAGATTCTAGAAAGAGGGATAGAAAGAGGTTAATAGGAAGAAGGTATTTCAGATGACAATTCAGAAACTCTCAGATGTTCTGAATTGCTCCTCTGGAATAGCTCATCTCTTTCCATTAACTAGAGAAAGAATGTAGCATGACTTCTCTGGAACTAACCTCTGTGTACAGTCACTCAGCACTGCTGTGCAAAGCAGTAATGCATACATTTGTACACAGTGTCTCTGACTTCTGGAACCCATCACGCATTCAAAGTGATCCAAGTTTCTATAGGAAAAGGATGGGGTTTGTTTTATATTCAATTTCTAGGCAAAAAAAACCAAAAAAAAAAACCAAAAAAACCCCAAACAGAACAATTTTACACAAATATTAGACTCTTCTTCAAACTATACGGCTCTTCCAAAATATTATCAGTTTTGTTTACAGATTGCCAAAACTGCAAGTGCATTCTTAACCTGCTATAAAATCCAATGTGGGAACCATGCACACATTTTCAGCCTCTCTGTTGAGTTTGGTAGTGTCAGTTGACCAGAAGCTAGTGGGCGGCTGTGGGAAGCTGGAAGACAAATGTCTTTCTCTGGCAACAGTTTTCCTTCTGGGTTGCGCTCATGGCTGGTGAAGTGAAGACACGGGTTCAATATTTTCACCATTGACCCAGAAAAAGGAAACTTAGATTTATCCAAAAAACAGTGCTAATGGAAATGCAACATCCTCATAGCATCACAAAATGCAGCATCTCTCTTTAGTCACGTTGCGGGGACAAAGGGTATCATTGATACCCTGCTGTTACCTCCCCCTCTCAGATCAGGAAGAATGCTCATTTGGAAGCCTGGAGGGCCTATGTAGCACAGTCTGAGAAGACTAAATGGCATTCCTACAGAATACCACCCAGCAGACAAATCTCATCCAGGTGCTTGAGATGGAAGCCCAGCAGTACCCTGCCACCTGCAAAGGCAGCAGCACTGATGCCTGCAGAGCAGCCCCCAGCACTGTGGAGGGCTACAAGTGGCAGTGCCAGCACCTGTGCAGAACTGGGCTCAGCTGACCCCTGCTCGGCTGACACTGCTGCAGGGGCTGTTGTTTATGATGGTTTCCATTATTTCAGGCTGGGGCAAGGAAACATTGGCTCTGTGAGCTTCCCCAGCATATTGCCTTTGTTCCCAAATACCATGTGGTGTGGCACATGGGAAAAGTCACCGTAGCACCTTTCTGTGGGGAAACAATGTGGATCCTACTGCAGGGAGTGTCTGGCATCTTATTTTTGTTCCTGGAAGTGAATGTCTTTTTGTCAGTAAAATACCTTATCTTTTTTTGTATATTTCTGCTATTAATGTTGCTGTTGTTATTGTGCCTGTCTTATTCCACTGCTTTGTGCTTCTAGTAAATTGCCATCTCACCCATAGTCTCTCCTTTTTTGTCCCTCCCTTACCAAAGGGGCGAGGGAAGGGGAGTGGCTTACTTGGTGTTTAATTTCCTGCTGGTCTTAAAACCAGCGCAACTACCCTCTTGGCAATTACACTAATCAGCACTCCAAAGAGCAGGAAACCTTCAGGCATTCTGATGTCTTTCAATGTATTATGGAAGTCCTGAGTGCAGATATTTCAGAGAAGTAGCAGGGATAATGATTTTTTTAGGTGTAGACTCCAGGCTGTTTAGTTAGTGTTCTTACAGTTGTGGCATTGTTCATTGGGCCACACTCTCACCTGGTGTAAAACAGATACATGCCTTAAAAATCAGTGGAACTCTGCAAAGTAATACCTAGAAAGGATGAGGTCCATCCCTTTGTAAATTCCTTCATGAAAATAATTTGTTAAAAACAAGTACCTTTTGATTCTTCCAGCTTTTACAGAAATATAACCACTTATCTTGTCTATCACTGGTATGGTTCATAGTCTTGTTAAGAGTGTGCCAAAGGAATGTCCAAGTTTATATAAACTCCTTTCTCACAGCTAAAGATGTGTTCCTCCTTCCTACTGCATCTCACATTCATCCCTGTCCCATCAAGTTTCTTTCCCACGTTGTAAAATGTGTACCTTTACTATTATATTTTAAAATTAGCCAGTGTATTGACACACCATTTCAGAACAGTTTTATTTCAAGAAGCAACAAAACCATGAGGCTGATTTGCTAAAGGCCATAGGTGTCCAAATCTTAAATTACTATCTGAAGTACTCAGCAATGACCCAAACATGAAAGTAGCTAAATAGATCATCTCGCTCCCATTTTTACTTAACAATTCTCTGGGTATATTTAATGAATTTTTTTGTGAACATATTGCATTGTCTTTATCAAGTCAACTGAGTGGATAACTCCCAGTATGGGTTTTCAGAAGTAGTTTAGAAGGAATACAGAGAGGGATAACCTAGTAGAGTTGCTAACATGCTTGTGCTTTGTTAAAATTTGATTCTTCTCAAACTGATTTGATGCTAATGGCATCAAATCAGTGTTCACCCATCACCTCTCACCACTCCCCCAGTTATATCATGGTACAAAAGAATTTGCTTCTAATGTGATTAAAATACTTAGAGAGGAAGTGAGAAGTCAAAATTTAATTATTTTTCCCCCTTGGGAGAAATTGTTCTCTCTGTTTTCAGATAAATAATTTTCCTCCACTCTGTGAGCAGTCACAGGTCTGTGGTTAAAAAGAAAACATGTTTGCCAGAAAATTTAAATAAATATTTATGGTGTTCTTCAAAGAGTTTTCTTTGTAGGTGAATAGTATAAACTAGAAGGAGATAATATTATCAATATTTCTAGTCAGAGTTTTAACTCTTACATTTCTAACTAACTACAGAGCAATTAGACAAGATTATTAACCAGATATTCACTCTAATCAGATTAAAAGTCCTACTATTATCTTCTTTACTCTAAGAAACCCATTAAAAAAATGAAGTAACAGCATTATCATTCTCTGACCCATCTTTGACCCAAAATTCCCCTCACTTTTTACTTCAGTTTTGATATGATTCACTGGAAATTATTTTTAACTCCTCTGAACTGTCTAATTACTGTGAATTTCATATGTAGGCTGGTACGTGCTCCCTAATTACCATTGATAACTCTTTGGTTGGTTCTTAACATCACTGTTAGGAAATATAGGATCCTTTGTCTTCTAGCTCAGCTAATCAGGCACTGTAAAGCCTCAAAATATGACATTTTTCCATATAGGGTGAGTATTCTGTTATTTTGGATAGTTTTTGTAAATATTAGTTGCACAACTGCTACATTATAACCAGTCTTTCTCAAGAGAACATCTGACAGTTGCATTATGTATTGTTCTCCATATGATCTAAGAAACTCCAGCTGTCAGTTGTCCATAAGATTTTTTGCATACCCAGTCAATTGGGGAATGAAATACTATATGATATTTTAATGACTCAGATGCTCCGTACAGAAGCAAAGTAGGTGATTTTTTTTCTCTAACACATTTTGTCAAAGAACGTACTTTAATGTGTTTTAGAAGATTAGCCATATTCATTTGGAGCTAAGCTTATTACTAAGTCAATCTTTTAAATCCTGGCTTCTATGCACCTAATAACAACACAGACATAGCCCTTCAGTGTAAACAGTGCTCCTGTTTAAAAAAAAGCATCACGATGTAGGTCTTTTGTCCTCTTTTCACAGTGTCTTACCCTATTGAAAGTATATGGATTGACCTGATCTATAAATAATTTATATAACCTTCAAATTAAAACAACACAGTCATTCTTTTTACCTCCCTTGACTTCAATACGTTAGACATAAAACACTGGATTGCATACAGAATTTGTCTGCAGCTTTTTGTAATGTATTATTCAAGAAGTCTGCTGTTAGCTACAGTATATATTGCAGTACCAGCTGCTGTTGCAACATAAATAGGGAGCTGCCACTTCTCCACTCTGTGATCAGGAGTATATGCTGGGTTAGTTTATGTAGTGAAGAAAGCATCTGGCAACTAGCTTTGCTCAGGTCTCTTCTAGTGGAGCTGTTTTAAACTCAGAATTAACTATGTGATAGGCTCCTCAGCTGAAGTGCAAGGCCTTAACTTCTCCTGGGTATCCAGACCAGCAGATCCAGCTGTCTGACTCATGTAAATGGCAGAGTAGCTGTGAATGTGAGAGAGAGAGACATAATACCAGACTGAGATTGCTGCCACAGCATGAAGCTTGTCAGATTAATTAGTAGCACATAAATAGGAAGGCAGCAGACTTCTTAACTCTTGCCATTGACATCATATTTATATATCCCATTTCACAAAATCAGCCAGACACAAGTGGCTTGTGCTACTCTGATTTGTACCACGGCAGCATGGTGATGCTAATGTATTAACTCATTGACCATTTCCACTTCCTAGCTCTTGGAAAGCCTTTTGTAATATGCAAAGGGCTAAAATATCACTAAGGGTTAGATATTAGCACCACTTAGCTATTGTGGCCTCCAAAGATGCATTGGCCTCATATTATTGTGACACCAAACCGATTGGAACTCCCACCAGCATAAACAGGGCCATTATCATCTGATAATACCAAGATGCCTCTTTCCAAAGATGTATAACTTGGCATTTTCTTATGGCAGCAACATTTCTTAAGACCAGGGTGGGATAAAAACATGCCACAGACATGGTGAAAAAGGGACAGTCTTGTCTCACATTTTCAAAGGGCACAAGAGAGAGTTAGAGGGGTTTATGACTCCACAGGTTCCAAATATTTGTCAATCCAGCCAGACCAGAGAAGTTCTTTTCCCTACTCATAACATAGGAGGCATTTTTACGGTTTCCCTAAAGGGGAAATCCATAGATATCCATGGCCATGTTGGTCTTGGCATTCAGTCAGAGCAGTAGCTATGCTGCCAGAGGCTTCCTGACCTAAAGAAATAGCTTTTGTGACAGGCAGGAAGAGACAAGGGAGTGTTTGGGAACTGTGCCTGGCAGGATGCATCCATGCATCCATAGGACAGTAAAGGCCCAACAGTTTTTTCTGTCCTCTCCCATGGACAATTTTTATGGATGGCTGTCATAGACATTCCAGTTCCAGCAGAGAGGAAACAACTCTTATTTTTATTAACTGCTCTTTGGCCCTGAGTTGCTACTGTAGGTGAGTCTTTATTCCTTAACTGCCTTGAAAGGCCAAGCAGTAGCATTGCTTTTATGTGTATTCCATGACTTCCTCTGAGGAATGTCCCTACACCATAGCCTGAAGAGGGCCTCTGGGAACATAAATCTCAAAGGTTTTGAGAGAGTCCAGATGGCCCTGGTAGGAAAGGGTAGTTTTCACTGATGTATTCTCATTGCACTGTGCCTAATGTGTGCTGGACAGTAGGAAGGCTGGCCAAGATGTAAATATTCTCTGTTGTTTTCTATTAGTTTTCCAAGAGGACAGTCAGTCGTTGAAGTTAAAGTCAAGCATGGACTGGTTTTCAGGGACAACACATTTTGTATCTGCCAAAAGGAAAATATTTTCATATTTAACAGTAAAATATTTCTGCACTTCAAAGCAGTGTGTCTGTTCTCTTGACTTCTAGGGAAATCTTTTAGCTGTCTGCCTTCCATCTCTGCTCCCCAGTTTTGGTGGAGTGCAAAAGTCACTGGCCTGAACCTTGATCTAGGCAAGGAGGATCTCTGCTCCAGCTGGAGGAGCATTTAATATGACCCTCAAGTCATGTACTTAGGAGAATAAATACAGGGTAGAGATAATGTGAGGCTGGGCAGCGAGCACCAGGGGACAGTAGGCAAGACAGCCCCCACAGGGTTGGGTTTGGAGGAAACTTGGAGGAAAGTATATATATAAGGTGGTTATATTTTAGTCACTTACTCACAAACAAGAGATTTTTTTTTTTAATGGATGAGAACAGGGCAGACCTGCATGGGCTGAGCCCTCTTAAAACATTTTTAATGGCAGCAGGTGGAAAGCCTCCATAGGGAAATGAGACAGAGAAGGGAAAGGAAAACCTGTGCCAGAATGAGAAATCAGAGTTGTCTTGAGGAGTATGGAGGGTTATGGGGTGTGCATGGTGCACATGTGAGCCAGAAGCTCTAGGATTAGTGTTGGATGGTACCATACTCATGGAAGCCCCAAGAAGAGCATGGTGTGAACAAGTCCATCAAAGGCTGGAGGGAGCTTGCAAGTCTGCTAAATTGCAAGGAAGCAGCAGCAGTAGAGGATGGTGGTCAAACACAGCAGCTCAGCTGTGGATATGTTGGACATGTAATTTTGCACTGTAAGTTAACTGCAAAACCTTATTTCAGATTTCTTTTTCTTGGTATACTTTTGGATGCTCCAGCAAACGTAACTAAATATGTCTCATGAACATTAAAATGAAGGAGGGTGTGTCAGCATTATCTGTATCTAGGATCTTTTTATATTGTGTGATATTAATAGAAAGGATAGTATAAAAAATTTAAGTTAAATTTGGTAACCAAGTTTAAAATTAGAAGATGTTATTTTTAAAGCACAATTTAGTTAAATGTCTTAATTTCATTTATCTGAAAATAAGTATTTTACTTTTGTGACACTTGTGCATCTGTTTTTTCAGCCATGACAGTTTGCAAATATTTTTTAAAATTTATGTTTGGGACAAACTTCTTCAGATTAAGGGTGGAGGTCTTTGGGGTATGATTATTTTATTGCTGGACTGTGCCAGTCTCTGCTAGTTTCTCCTGTTTGATCAAAACCAAATTTAAAAATCATGTATGACCTCTTTAGATAGATTTTGAAAGTGCTGGTTTTAACTCAGAATCAAAGTGTATTGTGTTTACTGGGCAGCAGAGATGATAACTAGGCCTATTTTCACTGAAGAGCATTCCCAGGGTGGCTCAAAAAGCAACTTCCTGAAATTATTATATTATCTTGACCAGATATCAGGAAAATGAGAAGCAGTACGTTATTAATGATCATGATGATTTCAGTAACAACAATTGGAGCTTTCTTCAGCCATGCGTAATGGAACCAAAATGTATGGAGTTTATTTTATTAAGTCTATTTATAGAAAAAAAATATGGTATAGGAAAGATTGCAATGATAAAGGGAAATTGGAATTAAGTACAGTGCAAGTATCATTAGTGGCACCTTTACTATATTGCATTGACTGACTAACTTGCATTGCTACACTAATGCTGCATTCCATAATATTCATGTTCATCACTAAAAAAACTGAGGTGTAATTAATGAAAGAAATTATTTTTCAGTAGAAATCAAATTATATTAGCACGTCACCAGAAAAGTCTCTTTTTTCCTCAGACATTTGCATTAACACCCTTAAAAACAGCTTGTTCAGCTTACAGGGCAGCATGCTCTTACTACTGCTCTTCGATCCTTTCGTGAAATGCACTGGGGAACTGAATGTTGTCAGCCTGGACCAGGACCTGCTTTTAAGCTCTTCATGTAAGTAAGAATGGAATGCTCTGGGGTCAGGCAACACACTTAAATCAGCCTTTATCTCAAACTGGGCTATGTAAGAACAAACAAAAGAAGTATTTATTTACCAAATGTAAATACATGACACTGCTTCTCAAATATTCAGAACTAAAAGGAAGTAACATATAGCATTTTAGCTTTTAAGGGCCATTTCACCCTTCAGAGGTCATCTAGGAAGCTGAAAGATGCTTCACAGCCTTCATGTCTGAAGTCTATTTTGCAAACAACCTAACTTAGTCTGACTACATATGTGGAAGAAAATCCTGGATTTGCTGTTCCTACTTCTCAAATACCATAATCCTCCTGATGAGGTTTAACAGAATTAAAGTTCACTCTGCAAGACACAGGAATTTTGGGCAAAGTTTCAACTTTGCTGCCACCAGAGAAGTATCTGCTTAATCTAACCTGGAAAAGTTAATGTTTCTTGGGTATGATCCAGGGCTAACTTTATTTTTCCATAGAGCAAATGAAAGATTATTTTCAAGATGAGCTGAGCAAGTATCTAAGTCATTCATTGTAGGGTAAAAGCATTTCCTATTTCCTAAATCAATGAATGGTATCCCTTAAAATTGTCCCTACTATTTTCTAGAAATAGCATTTTCACAACATTGTTGCAAATGAAGTATGGTGATTACACCCCTAGATTTTCACAGCAAACAGCATTAGCCTAGTTTAGACTATGCCTACTGAAGAAGAAAGGATTGTATCATACAGGCAGGTAATATTTGTAAACGTTCTGGTTAAGCAAAAAAAGTTAACATAATTTGTTTAACTTAAAAGTATCAGCTTGGGTTAGAACCCTTTCTGCCTTCACAAACAATTGATCTCCACATTCATCACAGTGTCTCAATACTTGGCTACAACCCTGAGTTTAGCAGCTTTTGCATAAATATGTTCCACAGAAATGAGAAGTGGCAACCTATGCAAAACTCGCATCTACTTTTCCATCTGCTTTTCTTCTATTTTGTGTCTTTCCCCCTTCCTTACAAGGGCCAAGTGGATTGTGCAGAACTTCAGGAAGAAAGCAATTTGCATACACAAGTGCAAACAGAATGACGCTGGAGAGCAAGAGAGTGGCAATTCGATTATCTCTCTTAGTTAAAAGCTGAGAAAATCTCTGATCTGAGGGGATTACTCAGAACATCTTAGGAGGCTGTAAAAACCTTACCCTGATAAAAGTCACTTTGAATATATCATGTAACCTTCTTGTGTGAAAAAGTCTTTCCCTCTCCCGTTCTCCTGCTAAATTCTGGCAAGCTCCTTATAGTATCTAAAGCCACCAGGATTTCTGCAGCTTCAGGAGACAGTCTACAGAATACCAAGGAATCTACATTAGCATCTCTGGGGTTTGGCTAGGCTTTGTGTTCCTTGTAGACTGCTCTGGGGATTGTATACACTTCATGCCAGTGTGTTAATGGGTGTTTCGTGATGCTATATAAATATTTTCTTCTTTTTGTGTTATATTAAACATTACAGGTGGAGAGCAGGTATTTCATGTCTCAGCTAGGGTGATTGTGACAGACCTTATCAGAAAGGTCAAGTTAAAATGACTCCTTACATTTTAAAATTCACTTCCATTAAGGACACCAGAAAAATGCTAAGAATGCCACATCTACTTATTCTTTGTTTATATGCTTTGTGGCTATGCCACTTTCTTTAAATATTGTGTTAAGAAGGCATATGTACATATTCAGAGAAATGCGTATCACACTACAGGACACAGCTTTGTTCTAGCTCATTTGCTTTATAGAGTGCCTGGTGTAGTAATTTTGAATTTAAAAAAGGCACTATGTTCTATTTCTGTAGGGCCACAAGAACAAGACTTTATAAAGAGCTATTCCCAAGGGCAAGCCTGTGGGAAAAGTTGTGATAAACTGCCTCCCACCATTGTATTGTCCAGCAGACAAAAATAAACAAATACATGTCTTCCTTTCTTTTTAAAGAAACATGTATCATTGCAATTATTTTTTTTAATCTCCATGTATTATGAGTAATGTACATTAATAAAAATCATTCAAATCTTATTGCAGACAGTTGCAGGATTACCAAAAATAAGACTGGTCTCTCAGAAAAGAAATAACATAACACTCTCCCAATTCATTGTGAAAAGGTCAACAATCTTAATACAATTAAAAAGCTTTTTAAGTAGCCTTCTAGTACTTTTACTATCACTTTTCTTTAGTAAAGCAGCTCAAATTCAAGATGACCACTTAATAGCACATCATTCAAAACTAATGGCATATTATCTCATTTACTAGAAAATCACGAAGAAGAAAAAAAAACACTGTTTTTTTTTTCCACAGACCACATTTGTTATATCTTCTTTCACTTATATTTTCACACTATTGTATAAAAACACCAAAAGAGCCCATAGGGATACAAAACCTAGAAACACTTAAAGCTGCTTCTTGAAAAAGTTTGCCTGCATGGGGAGAATTTCCAAAAGGCATTAAAGCCATAGTCTATGTTGGGGAAGACAACAACAAAAAAAAACATGGCTCAAAGAGAAGCAAGGATGATCCCCTCAGTCCAAACACCATTCCTGGGGAGAAAGCACAGAACAAGATATTTAGAGGATTTCAGGCACCTGGGTGCAGCATCATGCCTCCTCCATGCAAGAATTGAGAAAGAAATCTATTCCAAGAATAGGATTTAGAGGCCCAAGCCATAAACAAAGCCCAGGCTTTCCTGAAAACCAGCAGGCTTGGAAGCGCTTGGCTCACCCACAGAAACCTTCTGGAGGTACTGAGCCAAGATGTGGTATCATACCCTTTTGGACCAAATTCTCTTGGGTAGCTTTTGCTCCCTTACTAGGTAATAAAAGCCATTGCTAAATAAGACAACACTAAACCTACCCAATAATTATTCATTGAAAAGAATTTTTCTATTTAAAGGAAAAACTATTTTTTGTATTTTTTTGGGGCAATCTCAGGGGACTACTCTTTATGAAAAGTTCCCTCAAGCAAAGAAAAGAGCAGACAGCAGAAACCTGTCTGCAAAGTTTGTTTTTGATATAAAAATATAACCCTAAAAATAGAATCATAAACAGGAACTGTGACAGATGATGCAGACTGTGTTTTGCATTGCAAGGTTTTGGTAGGTGAGTGACAGGTTCACAGATCCTCTTTGGAATTTGAAAAAGAAAGCCGTGTCCCCAGCTCTGAGCAAGCAGACAGCTATTCGGGAGGACAAACTGCCAGTGACTTCACTCTGCTTTTTCATCAGGCCTGATCTTGTTTAGCACATAATAAACTTGATAATTCTTTCCTAAATTCTTCTTTAGAACAAACTTGTCAGTTCTCCCTCTGTGATGGAGCCCAGGAAGTGCTTTGGTCCAGTAATGATTTCTCAAAATTTCTTTGGACAAGGTCTGAGTCTCTCTGTTCCATTCTCTCTTAAGCAGTGTCCCAGCAGGTTCAGAGTCCTCAGCTAACTCTCCTCACCTTTATTCCATACTTCAGTGTATGGAACTGTACCATGAGCATCCCACCATCCTGTTGGGCTCTTCAGCAATGTCAATTTGGTGCTTTCAAGGGCACAATCACAACAAAAGTATACAGCTTTCAGCTGGATACTGCCTCAGCATGCATACTCACTATACTCACCATGCAAACAGCTTGTGTGCTTCAAAGAGCATCACCATCTGCAGTCAGAATGTGACCCTTGCTCAGCAACTTGGCCTGGGCTCCAGGGAATGCTCCCAGGGGACATTATCACTATTATTGGCAGTGTAGATGAAGTTAGAATCCAGTAATATGTGCTTTCAGTGAAAACTACTTCTTAAAAAGCTGGGTGCTGTTTCATGGGCAGCTTCGGAGATCCGATTGATATATGTTGGCATTAAATGAAGGCATAAGAGAGACAATTTTATTCAGTGAAAAACATCATGTAAACTAAGGTGAATAGATACATTTGATACTTCCTTCCCAGGCATTAATGAAATGGATTTGGGCCAGCCTGTTCCCTCATTTTCAGTACCACTGATATGACATTTAATCATAGAAAACTTCTAGGGATATCTACTTCTTAGATTTAGCTCAATATGTATGTGAATACTTGATGAGAGTTCAGAGTTTTCAAGATTATGAGGCAATTACTTCCATCTTGCATCCTTAAAGTAATAGCCAACATATTTTAACACGAAGTACATTTTGCTTTTGAAATGCAGAATTGCTCAAGCAATGACTGAAATGCTGCTTACTTCATAGGCTGTGTTCATGGTGCTTCTGTATATTTAAATGCTGTTTCATGTAGTGAAAGATTATGTCAGTTTTGATTAGTGTGATGTGATTTTTTTAGTATTCAGGTAAGACCCTGCAAAGTATACTCTTTCTGATGAGAATGATCTGATCTAGCTCGTTAGCAGGCAATGCCTGAATAAAAAGAAAAAGCTGCTTCTATTTGAGGTCGAGTTATTTTTAGCGTGCCTTCACTTGAATTTAAGTTTATGCAGCTTCATTCACACAAGAGTTTTTATAGATTTTTCTGAGGGGGGATGGGAAAGGAAGGGTGGGAGCAGTGTAGTAGTGATTCCCTAGTTATTTGCAGGCTTTCTGACTGAGATATTTATGTTCTCTATCTGTAGTGATTCCTCCAGCTTAGCACATTATGGATTCAGATAACAATATTGTTCATTTAAAAATGATCCGATTATGAAAACTGGCAAAAATTGCAGCTTTATATGTATAAATACTTTTATTGTGTTGGCATACCCAATCCTTGAGTTCAGCAAGGGAGAAAGGAGTTAACAAGCTAAACATATCTAAGTGGCTACTGTTGGCTGTTCCTCACAGTATTTCAGAAATATTCCATATGGAAGGAAGCAGATTTGATAAAGTTCCTCAAGAGGGAATCAAAAAATAAGAGGATGAAAAAAGACAGAGAATCTTCTGTCATAATTAGAAGCATTTGGTCCCTCAGTTTTGACAAGTCTGCCAAGAGAAAAAGTAAGTTTCCTAGGAAGGGATGGTGGAGAGGAAGAGAAATGACAGAAATTCTGTCAGTCTGAGATACTAGAATCAGAAAAATGAAAAAAATGTGAAATCAGTCTTTGAAACTAAGATTTTTGAAGAATAAATACTATTGTATGTGTTTGAGGTCTTTTTGCCTTTGTCATGTTTTTAGGGCGTTTTTAATTTTATTTTGTAGTATTTCTCCAATGAAATTATATAGATTTAACATTTATGTGTGGAGTTTGTAAATAGAGAAGTAATTCAATATGTATATAAACAGTCTCCTACAGACAACTGTCATTTTTGCATTAATGTCATATCTGAATTAAATTTGAATTCCATTGTAAGTGAGTTTGGTTTTATTTTGAACAGAAAGCTATGTGTATGGTCTCAGTTAGTGTCTCTGGGCATTCCTTTTTCACCTGGCCAGTCATAATTCTTTATGTTTTTCCTCTCTGACCTGTTTCTGTCACATACCTCTTGCAATCCATAGAAAGTATTGCAGAATCCTGCACCCAGATTTTTTATTTGCATCCCCCTAGGCTGAAGCTGCATGCCTGCAAGCATCTGAGTTGATCTGCAGCCTGCCAGAGCAGATGGGAGCCAGTTCCTGCCTCGCCAGTTCCTCCTGTTCATTCCCAACTCCTCTCACCCAGTCCTGCCTGGAAAGGGCCCTTGGGCTGGATCCTCACACCCTTCCACCTACTGACCCAGCTGCTCCTTTATGAGAGGAGGCAAAGCTTTCTGGGAGCCAGAAGGAGTTAAGTGGAAGCACATAAGAGAGACAGGGTGTGTTTGGTGGGGATGAGCGAAGGAGGAGAGGTCAAAGGGAGATTTTGACGTGTGCAGGATGTTTATGATTAAGGGCAGTAGGAGAATAGAATGAGGGTTGGGCACACCATCATTGAGGACAGGAGAGAGGATGGTCAGGGAGGGCCAGCCAGAAACTCTGAGACTCTTCTGGTATTGTTTGTGGAAGGAGCAATGCTGGGAGCTTGGGGCAAACTGTGATGCTGCCAGGAGTCCCCCCGAGCTGAGAGCTGTGCTGGCTCCCTTCCACCCTGGCTGTGCAAAGCTTTCATTTCCCCCAGCTTTCACTGACATAAGGGAAAGCCTCAACATTAGCTGAATGGATATGTCTTTCTGTTTGAAGTCTGCTAACTGCTAAGCTGCCCTGAAATGTACTTTTGATCCTGTAAGCTTAGTGAAGGCAAAAGACAGGGCAGGATTATAGAAAGGTCTTGATTTCCTCTTGATACTTGGATGTTACCTCACTAAGTAGATTGCCAATCTGTAGATTCCCTTGTCTACAACCTATCTCACCCATAAATGTACTGCTGTTTTGGAGTATGCCCTGCCCCAGTGTTTGTTGTGACTTCTAGCAATAGGTGATCATTACATATTTTTTATTTCAATCTAAAAGCAACTTTTTATGTAAGAAGTTTCAAACTTAAAGTGACAATTTATTTACATGGTTATAAATACATTAAAATATGAATAGAGGGAGCAGCTCCAAATGTCTAACCCTGGGCTTTATGTCAGGGTCTGCTTTTCAGAAGTTATGGAGAAGAAATCTACCTACAGTTTTCAATGATTGTATTTGATGCTCAGCAGCTAAGTGAGGTTCTGAGTATCTAAAGAATGGGTCTAGTGATCAAGTTTGGCAGTTAATTTCTGGCAAACACCTTTTAACCCAGATATTGTAATTTCTGGTGTATCTACAGATAAACCATATCTAAATGTACTCCTATTTCACTTCAGCACAAAATAAAATAATTACATCTTTTGTGAAATAATATTTCACCACAAAATTTTGCTGACATTTTGATACTAAGAAGTTAAGTTTTTTCAAAGTATATTGACATTATTAGAGGCCAAAATATAATTCTACTACTATTTTTTTTCATTAGGTTAAAAACTTAGTTATATGAAACAGCTATGGTTTTAGTAAAATTTTTATTCACAATATAATCACAGTGTTTTGCTTGCATGACTAGAGAAATAAAATTACCAACAAATCAAAACTACCAAGAAGACATTTTTCTTGCTCAGAAATATTCAGGTATGACAGGTATGACACCTTAGTAAGATTTTTGCTGAAGAAGCTTTGCCTTCTTTCCTTCTTCCTGGTGTCATGTTTTAAGTCCATCTGCCTTTGCCCTCTCAGAAAGCCACAGTTGGTGTTGACACTGCCAATCCACTGTATCCTAGATTAGATTTGGAAAAAAAAATCATGATGAAGTGCTTGAACAGTAACTCTTTTCATTTGCATCTTATTTTGTTCTGGGCTTGTTGTGCAGACATGATGGAATACCAAACTAAATGGAGACTTATGAAAATCCTCATTGAGTGTTAGTATCTAACATCTCAGTACTCTGGCATTTCCTTCCAAATTAGTAGTTGTTTTAATATTCAAAAGAGATTAATTGTTCTTTTGTTGAGGCTGATGATGTGTGGCTGGGAAAGTCACTGGCTGTATGAGTTGTTCCTTTTGGTTCAAGAGCCTGAGTCAAATTGCAACTGTTTGCCCCCTTCTGCAAAACAAGATGTTGTAAAGAAACATAGAAATACCACTCTGAATCTTGGTAAAATAGTAAAATTTATCAGGATATAAACTTTAGTAAGAGCTCTTCTATGGCAGTTGTCTTAGAGTGTTTTTAATAAAAAACATTTATAGAAACTCTCTCTTTGTATATTGGTAACTCCAGTATTTTCCACTGAAGAGGCAGAACATTCACTTGTATATGAAATATATGGAATAGCTGATATAGAAAAGATAATTTTTTAGTGATTGTTCTATGAAAAATTCACATTTCATATGCTACATATTTTCTCTTTTTTTCTTCATTGGGGATCACTCAGCCCAGACAATTTTATTCTTTCTTTCTATGTGAAATCAGTAAATAATTTCACTTAGCTCTTCCTCCTTCTTATTTCACATCACCTAGCATAGTATTTGTTTACAATTGTCATGTGGATTTGTGGTTTGTAGTTTTGGTTTGGTTTTTTTTTTACTTTCCAGTAACTAATAAGGAGTAGGAATTGAGTTTCACTGAGATTAAAGTCTTTGAAAGCTTAGTATATGAATAGTTTTGAAGTGAGGCAGAACACAGATTTTTGCTGAAAGAATAGAGAGTTAAAATTTCTATGCTTTTTACACTGTCACAGGCCAGAAAGGATTGCTTTCTCCTTAGGAAAACAGAGGCAGTAACTGTAAACAACTACAGAGTATCCAGGCTCAGGTTTCTGATTCATTCACTTGTCATACACACAGCACAACACCTTATAACAGTGCAACGTAAACTCACTCTTTTAAAAGGTTGAAAGCTCTTTCTCTTCTCAGTCTCCCTAGTTAATGAATAAAATTATTTTATGTCTTGGTGCTTATGCAAAAACAAAAAAACAACCCTCAAGAGAAACAGAAAAAATAGAAATCTTATTTGAGTGTAAAGCAGATTGTGCAATGGGTCTGAGTCTTACAGTTCTTTGTCTGAAGGGTGAAGTGAAAGTATTTATGTAGTGCTTTGTATTCCAACAAATGTTCTATTAAACAGGAGGAATGTAATCACTGAGTGTACTTCATTACATAAAATGAAGGAGACAGGGACACAAAGTATGAGGCAGAGAGCAACAGGTCCTAAAAACCCACTCAGTGTGGGTACCCTTCTAAAAGTACACTAAATGTCGGCAAGCTTTGGACCAGACAATCTCCATGCAGCCCTTCCAACCTACATTGTCATCCTGTAGTTTTGGTCAGATACTGTGATTTAAGCATAGACAAATAGACAAACAGACTTGTACCTGTCAATTCTTCTACTTTGAGGACTGAACTGTCCCTTTTATGGGTCTATTACTGGCTCTAGGGTTTTTTATGTGTGCCCATGCCTGAAAAAACAGATATTCGCTTGCTTCCCTGCTAATCTTTGAGCTTTCTTAATGTGCTACAGGAAAAAAATCAAGACCAAAACAATTCACATCCCCAAGTGCTCTCAGTATTTCTGCTAACAATGGAGGACTTTGTCCTTTCACCCTCCCCTAAAACCCTTTCCATGAGACAGTTAGCCCTGCCTTTGCTTGCCTTCGGTTCAGACCAGTCTGCTGTGTCCAGCTATTGAAAGCTGGCATAGGCACAAGAATGTTTCATGAGGCTGTGCATGTTCAGATTAAATATGTACACTCCAGTGTGTTCTGCTGCACTCGTGTGTCTGTCCTACTCAGTCAAGAGGAGATGAGCAGCTTCCCAAATAATCTGTTCTGCAACAGCAGAAAGTCCATTTGGGGAGCTGTATTCCTGGAAATACAATGAAAAATAGGGAAGTCAGAAAGTCTTGTTCTGAATCAGACTACAATACTAAGCAACAGTCTCATTAATGTTGCTTTCTGCCAAAGCTATTTCACTTGCCTTCAGAACTGTCTGCATTAATGACTACTTCCACTTGCTAGTTATTTACATAAAGTATTGTTCTCATGTCACTGCTAGCAGCCACAAGCTGCTCCTTGCTAGGTGAGATGAAAAAGCTAGATAGACCAAGCTGCAAATGAATTCAGAGAAAGCTGGGTTTAATGTGTTGCTAGGAAGGATGGAATATTCCTCCTGTAATGTCCCCAGCATGCGCAATGTCAAATACATCACCACCAGGAATGCCCCTTACAAGAGACCCTCACCAATAGGTGAAGAGGATGAGCAAAGGTAGTCTGTGCTTCCCTGAATTTCATCTTATGTGTGTACCTGTTTCTCAGCCTTTCCTGGCAAAAATGCGTGAATCTGTGGAGATTAAAAGAAACCCAAAAAAAAAAAGATAATAGCAAGATTCTTGAGGAGAAGACATAGGAAAGAAGAAGTTATACACCTGCTTAGTGTCTGTAGCAGGTATCACCTTTCCATAGTCTCTGGAGGACAGGCATGGTGTTTAACCCCCATGACCAGCAGTGAAGGTCTTCATACAGCTAGAGAGGTCACCAGGCTGTCTGCCAAGTCTGGTGTTGCCACACTGCTCCCACCCGTGTTTTGAATCAGTTTCAGGTTCCTGTGGTAGATAAGCAAATACAAATCAGTCTGAAACATTAAACCCCTCCCCTGAACTTAGGTTTCTTCCCAGAGAAAAAGAGACCATTCAAATGCATTCATACAAATTCATACAAATACACTTTGGTGTGATTTAAATTCTGCTCAAAAGGAGCTTCTTTTGTGCTTTTGGCCTGTGGCGCAGAATTGGCTACAGATACAGATGTTTTATCTGAGAATCAAACTTTATCATATGTATGTCCATTGATAATACAAGTCAGTTACAGACAATTTAGTATACTTTGAAAAAGTTAGAACTTCAAAGGGTGCTATAGTGGTGCTGCAACTTGATTGTGAGTTCATCTAAGCAAGAGAAAAACTGAATGTAAAGCCCATGTCCAAAAACAAGTTTTACTGCAGTTTGCTGCTGAAATTTCAGAGCCAGCTGATCTCATTCCAGTGTGACTCAGAGAGCTCTTCATTGTTTGATTAATCTGCCCAAAAACATAAAAGCTGATGACTTAGGATGGCTGTAAAGATTGAAGCCCAATTGTTCAAAGCATTTTGACTTAATTGAACAGATATTTGGAAACATAATTACTATATAACTTATATGATGTGTGCTTTCTGAAGGCAGTAAAAAAAAAAAAAAAATTTGAAAAATTCCTGTAATAATCACATCTATTATTATCTCTTGATTGAATAATTAGTTCCCAGGCTAATGTGTGTTTTCCAGATTTGTACAACCCATTGATCTAAAGGATTTTGATACTTTTCCATTTTTGGCATTTTCATTGCACCAGAAATGTGCTTGCAATGGTGACTTAGCTCTTAGCTGCAAAAATAATTCTTATCAAAGCACAGTTTAAATTAAAACAAAAACACCCAAAAACTTATTAACCCAATTTAATAGATTTTAAATGTATAAAAGGTTTCTGAAGAGAGAAAGGTAATAGTCTGTTCTCCATGCTTTAGGAAAGCAAGTAATACTATGCAGCAAGTGAGACACTAAAGGAAATTATTTTAAGAATAAAGGTTGCTGTTATTTGAGTAGACCCAGACAGATGATGAGCTCTTTAGCACTGGCAAGTAAAAATTACTTATTTCAGAACTGATGAGATAACACTGATTCTATACTGGAGAAAGGATGGATTATTCTTCTAGCCTGTTTTCCTAAAATACTAAAGTAAGAAACTGAGCAATTTTAAAGCTTTACAACATAGTAGAAACTTTTGATAGAAAATTTCTTTTTATATTTCTAGACATGTGGGAGAAGAGAACTTAGAGGTAGTTATAAGCAGGGGGAAGAAAAGAAGGTGGTATGTCAAAACCTGAAATATCTGTCTTTTATTACTTTGATGCTTATTAATATTTGTATCTTGGTTATTCTACCTACTTAATATAATGAGGTTTATCTAGACCCACCTTACCTGAGTTAGATCCACATAATGTCATATGAAATGTCTTCCAAAAAATGGATGATTTTTTTAACTGAAAATGCTTTAATATTTTTTAAGACTTTCACTTGATGAAATGTTCTAGTTTTTCATTCCTAGAGATAGGCAGACAAGTTCAAGCAAGATATGAAGACAAACACAACCAAAGCGTGTTAGATTTAAGAGAAAAAGATTTCAAACTATTGTGTAGAAGGAAAAAAAAAAGGAAAAAGAAAAGTAAGCTAGTCCTTGGAATAAACAATGCAGATACTATCCTTGGCTGAATTCTAAATGCAACATTTTTGTAGACAGTAATCAATTTTGGACATGGTAAAGTAAATATTCCCAGTAGATGGATAAAACATAACTGATGTTATTTTCTAGGGCAAAAACTGAGTCTTTGTCCTCAAGGTTACTGCAGGAAGCAAAATCTGCACATCAGTGCTTGCAGCAAACAACGCAAGTGACTCAAAAGCTTTTCTTGAGCCCAGAGATGTTATGTTTTAGGAAAAGCACTTAAAAATTTATTTCCATTCCGTATCTCTTTCCAGCTGCAAAAGCCAGTAGATTTGGTTATTTTTGCCCCACTGGTGCTCTGAAGTCCTGGCTGTCATTGAGAAACTCTCTGGAAAGTATGCTTCACTTTCCAGCAAAAGTGTGCTTCAACTAACGGGAAACTAGGCAAAAAGAGAGAGTTTAATTTTCTTGATAATTGTAAATCTAGTTTCTAGGGAATTATTTCAAAACTGGAGCTCATCCTCTGATGTTTCTTAAGATCTTGTAGTATGACCAAATATCAGCTTTTGTGTTGCTACACTCCGTTTGTTCTCAGGATGGCTGATTTGCCAGCCAGCTCTGTCAGCATGTTTGTGTGTTTATTTTTAGTAGCAGACTGCAGACAGACAATTACTATTGGCTGTGGTGTGATTTCTTCACATTTTCAGGTGTCCATTATCAGTCCTTTGCTGGATGTTGCCTCTCCCTCCAGAACTGGCAGAATGTATGATGAGAGAAGTCCTCAATCCTTGTAGTGCTCTATCACCTACCTCAGCTTCATTCATTAAATAGCAGCAGTTTTTAAAGTGTTTCAAGTTTTCCTGGTTGATTTGGTATTGAAACAGTGAGAAAGGCTTACCTGAGCTGTTCTGCCAGCTTTGCTCTGAGAGCAGTAACCTCAGGCAGAGGAGCTGTGGTAAACAGTGGGAAACTGTAACATACAGCAACTAGAGACTTCTCTGCAGATAAGTTTTCACTAGAACCGTAGCTTTGGTTGATTTCCAAAGTGCTTAGATCCAAAACATGTTGAAACAGAAAGAATCTTGTAATGAGACTGGAAACAATACATAAAGAAACAGTTGCAGTGGAGTTCAGCTCAGAAATGTGTTTGGTGGCTGTGAAGGCAAGTTGCTGACCTTACTGGTATAGCAGAGAAGTATTTAAGGTCATAAAAAGGTTGTCAACAGAAAAGATATCTTGCAGTCTTCAAAGAAAAACTGCTTGTGTTCTTTTGCTGCTTCTTCCTCAGATTTTTACATTTCCATGAAAAGTAACATCTTATCAAGTAGATGGCATGTTCTGATATTCCAAATGCTTTATTTAATTGCCAAAATCAAATGATGCTTGCCTCTGCGTCCTGCAGTTGAACTTTCCCCTTACCAGAGCAGTGTTACCTCTTTATAGAACCACACAGAAAAGTTTGAAGTGGAAATTATGTAAATTTTTTTACATGAAAGTTAATACTTTTCTGCATAGTAAGTTGCTCATGTATCACTTTCAATTCAGATTAAATGTTTATTTGCAATGTAAAATGTCCATTATAAATTGACAGATTAAATTCAGGAATCCCTGTGTGAAATTCCATGGCTTATATGCAAGTGTTTCATATAACTAACTGGTAGATATGAATTAATAATTTCCTATGATCTCCTCTCCTTTTATGTTTATTCTGCCCTCCAAAGAAGTCTGAGAATTCCAGAACCTGAAAGTAATTTTGTCTAAAAAATAAATTACATTCACACCTCCAAAACTTGACCGCTTGAGTGCATAGCTGCTCTATATCACTTGTTTATTGGATGTTGTTTTTTTAAGTTTTTGGGTTGCTTTCTTTCACTACTTACAGAGCTACACAGACTTAGTGGAATTTAAAAATTACCAGTTTTGAAAGGGCTACTTAATTTTTTTGCTGATGTACAATTTCTCAAAGATATTTCGTTTTTCATAACGTAGAAAAGTCAAAGTTTATTTTTAAGCCACTGTCATGATATTTAAATATGATATTTACAAAACCATCAGGGAATTCAACAATCTTGGACTGCGTTCAGTCACACTGGCTTCCTGCATTATTGCTTATCTTTACATTTTCTTTAGAAATGGTGCTTTTATTTTGCTGCTTTCATTTTTAATATTGGGCACGAGGGACCTGCTCCCCATCCCATCCCAGCTCCATCATTGCACAGAAGGAGAATATATTCCTCCTATTACACAATAGCTAAATTCTTAAAGCTAAATTCTTAAAGCATTAGTCTATGAAAGAGGCAAAATGAAATGAAGGGGTTCTCAATCCCCTGCTCACCAAGCTGGGTACATGGTCATGCTTCTCTCTCCCTTTGAATCTGAGCTGCTGTGCAAAATGTAGTGCAGTACTCCTGAGACCAGGGTAGATGGAAGCCAAAGGCATGGCTTCCCACAGCCTGTGGAGCAGCCCTGCTGTTGCGGTGTCAGGAGGCAGTGGGGCAGTGTTTGCCTCCAAGGACATATGCTTTTGTGTCTGACTGGTCAGAATATGCAAGCCTGGCCTGGATGGTCATAAGAAGGTACAGAAGGTGTTGGAATGGGTCTTTGGTCTGGAAATACGTGCTGCTCCTCAGCCTTGGTCAACACAGCAAGGTTTGGTAATGGACACAGAGTTTTGGGTAGGAAGAGCGCAGAGCTTGAGTTGACCCCTGGTTGGATAGGCAAGGGCCGCAGGAGGTGGTGGGGATGCAGCAAGATGAAACCTGGCAAAATGGCTCCAGGCTACAGTCAGTCTGAGTAACATCAACACAAGGGTCACCAGAAGGAGAGGTCAGACTTCAGTCAGTCTGCTCAGAAAGTTTTATCAGCAGGAACCCTCTGAGAGAGGACTGCACGAAGAAGCATCTCATTAAATTGACTAACTCTTGCTATCTTAAAAATCTGATGGGCAAATATTTTTAGAGTAAAACAGGGTTGACATATTTATTCAGCATAAATTGTTTGTTCCTCTGAGGAAAACTGTGGGAATTTTCATGCTCACAGCTGGCACACATACTGCTGTGCAGTGCAGTTTGCAGTCAGACTAGCAGTACCCTGGTTACAGCTGACCCCAGAAGACTAATCTTTTGCTAAACATTTTGAAGTGTTTTCTTCCTAAATACTAACCCAGTTGTTTACTGTCTACATAAAAACTGTTAATGGTAGGGCTGCTAACTGCAACCAGGATACATGATGCTTTAATTGCAGAGTATGACTCAACAGGAGAGCACTGGAAGTCTGGGTGGAGGCTGAAGGAGGGACTGGATAATAACAGGACACAAAGGTGTGTATATGCAAGAGAGAAAACCTGGGGCTTTGCTGAGTTTCCAGTTATAGTCCAAGCTGAAATATAGAAGACCAGTTATGCAACCCTGAGCCAGATTTTTGGCTCTCAATGAAATAACGTTGGTGGCCTATATGGAAATATAGATGGGTTCATTACCTGAAGCCCCAGGGAAAATGGTAGGTGTGTGTGGTTCTGGCACAGACAGTCATGGAGCAGGAAGGGCGATGGTGCTGAGCTGCCAAAGGCTGGGGATCACAGCACAGTGTGGGATGCCCAGTGAACCTTTTGATCAGTGCATGGAAGTTGGCAATCCTAAGGCTCACTCTCGCCAAGGGTTGGATTTATGAAGATATTCTGTGATATGCAGCCATTCCTTCAGGGTATATGATTGAAGTTCATGGCAGTTACCTGATTTGCTAAAAAAATTTGCTGCATTGAAGCACCACCTCCTCCTCCTCCACCCGCACCAGCACCCCTCAACCCACACACGTGCACACTACATTATAGGTACATTAGGATGCCCACTTAAACTTTGCTATGTAGCACTGATTGTAGCACAAATTTCTATTTGAAATGCAGTGAGTACCCAATTATAGCACTTAATAGCATTCTTCATTCCCACAACTCTTTGTTTGATCCAAAGGTTGGAACATTTAAAATATCATCAAGAAAACACGGTGCTTAGTAACTGAGGCAACTGGATTCCTCTGAAAAAATATAAAACAAGACTTAAGAAAAAATTGCCAAGTGGTACCACCACGTCAATGAGATACTTTCTTCTCAACTTCTGGCAAAGGAGTAATTACTTCTAAGAACTCATTGCTTTATTCTTGGGGATGATATTTAAAAGATTTAGATGCTATGCCTCTGCCTTCACTGATGCTATTAATTGGTTTTGAGACACATCCCCATTTTTGTCATTTCTAAAGGTGAAGGCTGTTCTGTGTTTTGTTAATGATGACAGCACTGCTGAGAAAAAGGAAGGTCTAAAATATTTGACTTTAAGAACATGACAGATTAAATAACCTGGGGGGTCCTAATAATCATCATTCACAATGTAGGAGATGACAAGGGGAAATTTCTAAGATGACATTTTGTCACTTGTGGTAGTCACTTAAAATGACAAAAGCTATACATTCTGCTCTGCAGCTTCTTTACTCTAATTGGGCCAATTTTGCTATCATGCTATTATCCTGCAGAGCAGAACTGGTGACAAACAAAGAGGCTTTTGTGATCTCAGCTGAATATTCTTCCATGAGCTCAAGAAAATAACTTGCCAAAAGAGAATGAAAATGGTCCCTGCATTTTGTGACTGGCCAGAAGCCTAAGGCTCATGTCTGTCTGGAAAAAGTCTCATCTGTATTTTTAGTTCCTGCTTGCTTATGATGGAATTTTGCAGAAGGGGCCACAAATCAGAGGAACTATAATTGCATTTGGGATTTTTCCTGTTACATTAAATAACTTACCTTGGGATACGGCATGGGAAAAAGAGGGCTAAACTTATCTTCTGCGCTCTCTGCAATTTTGGCAGTCTGCTTTAATTTAACCATATTTTCCACTATGCACCATCACATAATAATACCTTTTAAGTATGTAATGACATAAAAGTTGATTGTGTTAGCACATGCTTCTTTGTAGCTATTGGGAAACTTAATCCATTTTAAAAACGTTTGAACTTTGGGAGAAAAATTGTCATAAACAGCTACATGAAGAGTAGTAAGGAAGTGGTTCTATAAGCTGTTAATGTAGTGTGAAATCTTGAAACAACCCATCTTGTTAAGATGAAAACATATTATTTATCATCATTCAGAAGCTTTGGGCAAAAATATGTTTAGTAACACACATTTGTTAACATGGAATAAAATTACACTGGAGTGTAGCATGGAGTGTATGTGGAGTGGGCATATATCCAGCTCATCTAAAATACAGTCATTTCATGGAAGTGTTAAGCTGTTAAAACATATTGCTATCAAGAAACAGTTGTTTATTATAATAAGCATTGTTTTTCTGCATGACAGAAGTAGGAAAATGTCATTATTAATGCTGTCCATGATTTGGACAAAGATAGCCTTTGTTTCCATCTACTGAACGAGGTATTTATATTCATTGTTTTGGAGAAACTAAAATTGGAAAACTGAAGGTAAATATTTCTCTCAATCCTTTAGCACATTTAAATCTGCAGGGTTCAGATTAAGCAGCGATGCTGGTATGCAGTTAGTCAGCATTATGTAAGGCACCAAACATTGTAAAACAGACTACCAAAAATATGGTGGTGTCACTTTGGCTGAAGAGCTGCACATTTTCCCAGGCCTTCCCTCTTGCCCTTTACTCCATATGCATATGCTGCAATTCATAGAATCATACATTAGTTTGGCTTGGAGAAGTCCTTTAAAGACAATCTAGAACAGCCCCCCTGAAATGAGCAGGGACACCTTCAACTAGATCAGTTTACTCTGAGCTCTATTCAACCTGACCTTCAATGTTTCCAGGGAACCTCTCTGGACAACCTGTTCCAGTATTTCACCTTTCTTACTGTAGAAAATTCCTTCTTTATATCTCATCTGAATCTGTCCTCTTTTGGTTTAAAACCATTGCCCTTTGTCCTATTGCAATGGTTCTTACTAAAACGTCACCATATTTCTTCTAAGCGCTCTCTAAGTACTAGAAGGCTGCCATAAGGTCTCCTCAGAGCCTTCTCTTCTCCAAGTTACATAGTCCCAACTCTCTCACCCTTTCTTCACAGGAACATATTTCATCGCCTAACCATTTTTTGTGTCCCTCTTCTGGACCCTCTCCACAGGTCCATTCCTCTTGTGTGCTGGGGCCCCACAGCTGGATGCAATACTTCAGGTGGAATGTCACCAGAATGGAGCAGAGCAGAGGGCCAGAGTCACTTCCCTCAACTTGCTGGCCATGCTTCCTGTTTATGCAGCTTGAGATACATTTGGGACCACTCAGCTCGATGCTGTCTGTAAACATGGTGAGGGAGCACTAGATCCCATTGTCTGTGGCATTGATGAAGATACTAAACACTACTCTTCTCAATAAAGACCTTTGAAGGACACCCCTCACTGCCAATTTCCATCCGGACATTGGACCTGATTATGAATTACCAGCTCCTGATTTCAGTAAGAGTTGTTTTGTTAGCTAAGAGTGCTCAAATCTCATTTCTAGGTACCCTACAGTTACTTCTGCCTTCCTGAAATTCCAGGTCAACTTGGAGTTTTTGTTGCGCTAATGCAGCTTGGCTCATGAAGTACATGAAGTACTCGTTTCCAACTCTGCAGCTACATGGTGCTCATGGAGCCTCAGCTGAATCAAGTGCCATCCTACTGCCGACCCACCTGAGCCACCAGCGTTGCTCCTCAGGTCATGACTCCTGCTACACCAGCAGTGAGGGCTGTTTCATGGCCCTCTTCAAGCCATCAACTCTGCACTTCTGGCTGTGTCCAGATCAGCAGCCACAGCTTTCATTCATAGCCATACCCCAGATTCTGGCATCTCCAAATTCTGTTCCCCTGTGTCCCAGTCCATTAACCCTGCTCTACTCTTCCTCATCAGTCCTGTCTCTACTTTATCCTTATTTACAAATCCCTCTGTATCTGCCTACTGCAACATCCCCTCTGTCTTCCAAGGCTCATAATGCTCTCTGAGGCAGGCTGAAAGTCTCAGCAGGTTTACCTCTTTGTCTTTAGCTGGCATATTTTCATTCTCTCTCAGGAAGGGAGAGGTGCCAGATCTCCCTGAGCAGCTCTGTTTTTTCCTCCCAAACTCATCCCATCCCAGACTTCTTACAGAAAAGCCACAGTAAACTGCTGAAAACTTAAAGGAAGGATGTCATCCTTACCAGAAGGAGCAAAAGAAGTGCATTATCATGAAATGTCTGCATCAAGCATAATATGTTCTGACAGAGAATTCTTTCAGATGATGACAGGACATAAAAATGTCTTAATTGGGACTAACACAATGCAATATACTAATTATTTGACAGTGCATAATATCTTTATTTAGAACAATAAAGCATATGTATATAATGTAAATTCCAAATCTGAACTGGTATAAAAAGGGATCTGGGAAAACATCTATCTTTAAGAGGACACATATGTACATACACATCACATTTTATAAACTTTGTTGATTACCTTCAGTCAGAATGTAACTATGCAAAACTGTGCTGACATTTACATTGAAATAAATGAATTTGCCCATAATGCAACCAGCAAACGTCTGTGTCTCTATCACTAAAGAGTCTGAAGTTTCCACGTTCTATTAATTTGATAAAAAAATAACAACATGCCACCATTACTGTAGATCTGCATTTAAGACAGCTGAATCAAATTTATGAATTGCAAAATGTTGGATAATTCTTAAACGTAAATCAAACTCAAAATATCAGTATTTTATGTGTACTGTTAAAATTTCAAATTAATAATTCTGTTTTGTGTACTGAACACTTTCAGCAAATTATGTAGAGCAACAGAGAAAACAGAGCTGCTGCAGATGAGAATCGAAAACATGTGCAGGTTGTACACATACTCCATAGTAAAGCACATTTTATATGCTTATAAAATGACCTCGTGATGAAATAAGTACCATTAATTCATTCAAGTAAATACACATCTAAAGTAGAACAGTTACTCAGTATAAGACTATCTGCTTTTTTATTCTCACAAGGCCACTAGTAATTGCATGCAAAGTTCAACTATTTCAAAGGAAACCTAAAAATGTTACATTTCTCACCAAACCACAGATATCCAAAAGCCAAATTTGGTTGACTTTTATAAGAAAAAAGAAAACACCCCTTTTCCCCCCAGTTTTATTCTAAGAGGGAGTGTGTTGATTTTCCAACTATGCTAATGTATGGGCTCTGTCTACCCAAAAAGAAGACTGAAAAACTGATCACTCTTTAGTAGTTAAATTTCTTTAGAAGTTGAGAAGCAATTAAAGGTCTATTTCTGCCACCCCATCTCCAACTGAAGAGTACATTACTCTACTTCCATTGATTTCAAAGACGTCTCACAAGTCAGTAGTCTTTCAGAACCTCACTATGTCCAAAGTAAAGATCTCCTCAGTGGACACAGAAAGTTTCCAGTAAATTCACGATGCCACTTAAAAGTGCCAAGCCACCTAGTGTGTCCATGAATGTCCAGAAGTCTCCCTCTGGGTTGCAAAAGGATTGAGAATACTCAATCAGATCTCTCTTGTGTTCAGATCTCTCAAAATGAGGGCAAAGAATGGGAAAACCATGTGGTCCAACAACAGTTCTGCTACTCCAGGTGTCACACGACTTTTGAACACATTCAAAGAACAGTGTTTGTGATGTGAAGGTCAAAAGTATACATGAGCTTTCTTTCTGTTCCCATATAATTCAAAATTTACCTTGCTCCATGGAAGAGATTAAAGTGTCTGACATTATTTGAAAGTGACTGGAAAGTTAACATTTTGCCATAGTCAATTTTTATTTCTGTTTCAATTCATAACTCATATTTTCAATAGTATTGAAGATTAAGAAGCCTAAAATTTGAATAGGCTGCTTTTGAATATCAAAGTATAATCTGGGGCACACCAATGTGACCCAAATTAAGTGTTATTGAATATTTGATTTTCTGGAAAGAATGCACTTAGAAAAATGAATATTTTTTATCAACAAAGAACATTAATAAATATAAGATTTTTGTTTTACTGAAGCTAAGGAAAAAACCCAAACCCTCAAATGCATGAGCTAGCCTCAAGAGCACATTTTATGAAGTATTTAAGGTTTTCATACAATGTGTAAGGATAATTGCTTCAATTTACTGCGGATACTTTTCCATTCAGTCAAAACCAATACACAGTTATTCTCTGCATTACCAATAAGGTGCAAATTTCCATCAGTTACATCATGCTGACATTTCTTTTAGAGTACCTCTTAAAAAAGTTTGAAACTCAAAGTCTGAGGGCCTTGTGAGTAAAGAACTACAGAGATTCAAAGAAGACTCAGCTTTATATTGGGAATTCCATTTTTTGAGGAATGCACTTGCGTTTTAGAAGTGATGAGCAACCCTGGTTATTAACTGGTGAGTGCTCCAGCATCTTCAGAATAAACGTGAAGGCCTAATTCTGACACTAAGCTTCTTTTGATCTAGTCTAAGAGAAGTTCCTCAGGTGATGCAAACTGCAAAGTTCTGTTAATAGAACTATGCTAATTTATACCAGCTGAGGAGGACTTGAAGACCTTTTTTTGACAAACAGATAGTGCAAAAAAGGCCTGAGTATAAATAAAAATCCCGCATGATCAAATCTTTCCATCAGTGAATTTGTGAGAAATTTCAACCTTATTACAATAGGGTCAAAATTCCATGCAGTGTAGCTACATGCTACATCATCAAGTATGGTAAGGTTCTGAGATTTTTTTTCTCTTTACAAGATTGAAAGACAGTTTTACCAATAATACACACAGACACACACACACACACACACACACACACATATATATTAGATGATTCTTTTTATGCATCGTTCTCAGAAAATTGAGCAGAAGATTAAAACTTCCACAAGGACTCTTAAAAAATTTAGTAACTATACATTTTAAGGAGAACTCCAAATTTATGCAAAACTTAAAAAGATTTGGTGGTGTTTTTTGGTTGGTTTGTTTGGTTTTTTTTAGGTTTTCAAGTTATTTAAACTAAAACTCTTGCTGAGCTGGTCAATATCATGTGGTCAATATCATGACAGATGACAGTTTGTCACCTCATGTGAGCCTTTACCTTTACCCTTCTGAATTTCAACCCCTAATACAGGTAAATAATTCATACTCATTATCTGGGAAGAGATAAGATGAAAAGATGCACAACTACACTTGTAACTTTTACCATGGTATTTTTAGGATTTACTTGAAAATGCACATCTGTACATCAGTCCTGTTCATATTCCATGGATACTGTAACAGTAATAGATGCAGAAGACAGGTGGGAAACAAAGCCTTTCTCTTTTGTTTCAAAAGAATTAACTTTCAAGAGTGGAGAACGCCAGGATATTAAAGCTTACTAATCACTTAAAACACAATGCAAACATTAATTACAGCTGATGTAAGTAAAAGCTAAATACACTCTCAGGATCTTTCAGATTTTCTATGCTATACATTTACAGATAAGGTATAAATGGCATGCATCTTCAGAATTTAAAATGCATTTCATGGGCTTGTCTTTATTGTGATGTTTGAACGCAATTCAGACTCTTTACTTTGCCTTAGCATGACTGGAAATTTCACCAGTGTTCACATACTCAGCAGTTACACTTAATTCTTCAAAGCTCCATGAGGTACATTCACCTCCTGTTTACTTTGTCTTCATCCAGTATTTGGTTCTCCTGAACAGAGACCACCAACGCTGATGAATTCTTGAGGCTTTCTGTGGTGGGCAACCAGCCACCTGGCACCCGATAGAGACCACGTGTTGCTGTACTCACTGCCTTTGACAGGCATAAACACAGCTCCTTATAAGTCTAAGTCTAGAGCACGAGCTCAGGGCATGACTTTGCTTTCAAGTTTTATATACAATATTGAAGAGTATGTTATCTGTATCCGTTTCTGCGTTTTCTGTCAGTTCAGAGACCTTCATCTGAAGACATCAAGGTAGAGGACACAGAATTTAAATTAAGGATGCAAAGGTATTTATGACTTGCAATGATTACACACTGTTGGAGGCATTTGAAAGATACTTTTTTTGTTCAGGTCATATTTTGTTTGCCAGAGTAAGCTGAAAGTATTAATGCAATTAAAAAACCTCAAATATCACACAAGGTAGATATTCACATAAGATACAGTCCTGCTAAGTGCACACTCTTCTTGTCATTGTTCAATTCAGTGTTGGTTTCACAGTAACAAACACAAATTGTCCTCATTTCTGTATCATGTCTATGGAGTCATGGGCAGCAACAACAGATGCAGACTCAGTCTGTCACTCCAGAAGGAATACGAATGTGCTTAAAGCTGCTTCATTTATGAAGCGAACATGGAACTGTTACTTGCCTGAAGAGAAAAACAGAAATTTTGATTTTGCTGATTAGTTTTCCTTTCTGTATTACTAAAAAATAGATCTTTTCTCAGACATACAACATAGACATTTTTTACTTATAATTTTGGAAATAAATTTAATGACACTTGCACAGGGATTTCTTTACTCAGAAGGAAAAATGTTCTAAGATGTACTTTCCTGATGCAAGAACACACTTGCCTGCAAAAGCTCATTGATGTCATCTAAGGTAAGGGAACCACTCTCATGTTTTACAGAACTGTTTGGGCATTTTGGTATTGGCAATCTCTGGCAGCAAACTTCCCTTTGAAGTCATCTGGACAAAGCGAACTGAGTTTACATCTTTGGAAAAATGGAACAACTTGTCCAATGCAGTGACAACTTTGCTTCTCAATGAGCATATGGTAGAACAAAGCAGTTAAGGATAATGAAAAATCTCTCAAGTTGTAGATAATTCAATCCTTTGAACACCTGAGAGTAACTGCTACAGGATGAACTGCAGACTGAGATTGTCTGTTATACTCTAACACTGCTCTTTCCACTCATGATAAAAAATAAACAGCCCAGTGCTGTCTGAATTTTCCAGACTCTTACATAGATGCCATGGGTTAAATACAGCACAGTTTCTGTGGTAAGCAGCTTCTTGCCAGAGAAGTGCTGCTCTGCAGAGGACAGCTGGGACTGAGAAACCTCACTCACCTTTGCTGCTCACTCTTACATACTAAAGCAAGACTGATGCATCTGATAAAGCTACAGAGACTACAGAAATGTGCTGACTAAGCTACCATTATATGAAAGCTCAACTCTACTTGGCCTGTTCTCCTACACTCACCTGCTAATTTACCAGATTGTGTTTTTTAGTTCACATTCCTTTGAAACAGCTGTAGTGTAACAGCTGAAGGCTTCTCTGTATCAGCTCTAACACCGAAAAGGAGAAGCAGTAGCTGTGCTTTATGCTGGAATTCTTGTAAATTTCATTTTGAAGCATTCAAGCTAAAAATCAAAGGTCTACATTAATGAAACAGGATTAATTAAATTAGCTGCTAAAGATCTTATACACTGCTAAATGCTACCTACTGATAGCAAGATTTCTTTTTTTTCCCTGAGAATGGACTCTGAATCACTTTATATTGCAGCAGCTGAAAGTAGTTCAGTCTGTGGTAAAACTCTCACCATAACCAACTTACCAGTACACGAAACAGTAACAGTGTTGAGGGAGAAAAAGCAACAGCTACACTTGTAGATGTTCCTTTTCTTTTTGCTGCAACATACTGGAAGAAAAAAAAGGTACTTTATTACTACAGTAATAGCCTTCCAAGGAAATAGAATAGAAGGGTTTATAAGTTAGTTAAAATTTAAAGAAGGAAACCCAAAGAATTATAATTTATGTTTGATATTACTTCTTCCTACTTATAGATGAGCATTCCTAATTTCTCATTAGGGAGGAGAAAATTGTAATAGTCATCTATGCCATGTATGCCAAAACACACGCCATATATTTACGAAGACATCTGATAGAGAACGCAATCTGTTTCAAGTTCCTGCAAAGGTCCTCTCCTGCATTTAACTCTGTCACCTTTTCTTCATATAAAATATGTTTTGTATTTTCTGTGAAATTAAAAGGAAGATGTATGTTCATTTCACAGGTTTTAACACCTATGAGGATGATGTGCAGAATGAGTTATTTGTAGGAACTAATATAATTGGTGAAATGAATACACAGCCTCCCATTCTATATACTCTATATGAAGAAAATTTGTTTTAAGAATATATTACTTTAGCAAGCTTAAACATGGGAAATTTCAGCTCCTGTGACCAAACTGCTAGATCAGAACCTTGCCTATTTGTCCCTTCACCAATGGGCAGCACCAGGCATTTCACACAGTGTGAGAACACTACAGGACATGTCCTTTTGCCACCTGCATCAGATCTTTCCCTAAATCATTCATAGTTAAAATCTGACCAAACATCATTAAATATGAAGCTAAACAATACTCTCAAAATGCTTTAGCATAGACTTATTCTTACTTAAAATGTCCCTAAATACTTTCCTGGATTTCACAGAATTCCTTGCCCCAAGTCATGTCCAAGGAACTTCAAAGACTTGAACTGTTATTTCTAAGATATTTTTGATTCTCTCAGAACTTTCTCTCTTTAAAAATCAGATAATTTAGTGTATAAGTAGGAAGAAAGCCATGAATCATTTCAGGATGACCTTAAGAAGTTATTAGCATTTGATTGAGTTCTCATTAACTTTCCACAAATATTAAAAAAAAAAAAAAACAACCAGAAAACATAGTATCCTGGGGAAATTGAAAAAGTGAAAGAACATAAAAAATGTTATTGTAAAAGGTATTTAAAAGGATTTAGGAGCACAACCAGAAAGACATTGCTTTCTATTTATTTATATAAGTTCAACCTAGCTTTACAACACACAGCAAATAACAACATTTACTTTATTTTGTTGGTTTTCCTATGGGTCTCAGCAATCCTTTCTCACAGTGGGAATAAAGACAGACAAAATAATATCCTCATAATAAAACACTGTATGCAGAACTATCCTCCATATCGACTTCTGTGCTGAAACCAGAAAGTCCTTTAAATGGCACACTATAAGCACATATTTTACCTCTGCAGCAAGACCTTGTGTTTGGGGTTTTTTTGTGTTTGTCACACAGCTAAACACAAAGTAGTTCTCAGAGATAAAATTACATCTGTAAGTAGAAATTTTAAGTGAAACAATATACCTTATTTCATTTTCCTCTTGATAGTCATGACACTGTGTAGTTTCATCACTTTCTGGTCTGGATTTGGGATGTATTTTCTAGGAAGAAAATGCACTAAATATAAATATTCTAAAGCTATAAATATTCTAAAGTTTTCTTTAGTAACTAAACAATTGTATGTTTCAATTTGCTTAATTTGCTTAATTTGCTTCAGATCAAAGTCAAAGTCATCTTGCAAAATGTAGGCCAAACCTTGTCCTCTGACATACATCTACTACTGATAAAAATTTTACTATTGAAGTTTTTGTATTTTAGGCAGGGGCATAAGGGCCAAAAGCAAAAAAAAAGAATCATTTCTCAATATACAATAGGAGAAATGGAAAATTGGGTGAATCACACAATTTTTGTTTCCAATTAGAGAGAGATCATGCTGATAAGACAGGATTTGCACTTTGATGGTAGAATTCAAGAATTTGACACACGGATTTACATCTGCAAGTCACAGTTAAGTGGAGATAAAAGAGGTATCACTTGCTTTCAAATACAGAATGGTTCTCTTATTCCCACCTCCCCACAGCTAAGAAATGTAACATCACTATGTAAACAATATGTAGTATCTCTTACCTTCCAGTATAGGGCTCCCAAAATAAAGCCAATAAGGAGAGACAGCAATGATGTCAGTGCTATGCTGATCCCTTGCAGGCTGGAGCTGCTAATGAAGCCAAGTGCTTCTTCTGTAATTAAAGATACTCTCATTAGTGAAGACAGATTTATAGCAGAAAACTGTCTTCAGGGCAACACTATTAGCAAGAGCACTTTCATGCACCACCTACAGAACAGCATGTTAAATAGCAGAACAGATACTTCAAAGTGCAATGTACATGAGATGCACTTCATAAAAATCTTACAGCAAATTTTTGACCACAAGGATGCTCTACCCACCTCTGAAACAACAATGTTGAAAAGTACCAACACAATTCTCTTTTTGCCATTTGTAGAGAATCATCTCTTTCCTACACTTCAAAGTTTTGGATTTCTTTATTTTTAAAGGTCTTACTTTGAAAGACAGAGCAATTATTTGAAAAAGAATATATATAAATTCATGCATTTGCATTAGTTCCATCAGACGGCTCCCACTGACTGCAGGCACTTTGCCTTGCCACTAACCAATGACCAACATGAGAGCTCTCAGGGTAAGTTAATTTAACAGAATAAACCCGATCACTTCTAAAGCTTCCTGGAAAGGTACTGCTGACTTCAGCAAGATCAAACCCTTGTACCTTGAGGTTTAACAGTGTGTTATTTGGTTATAACCATTTCTTGATAGCTTTTAACATTTTGTAGAGAAGAGCACCAATCCTATTCTTTTATGTACACAAACAATTCCATTCCCCTCACTGGGAGCTGTCTGCAAGCTGAGACTAAAATTCATCCTTTCAATCATTCAGTCAGTCCCTTCATTCCCTTCAAGGGCAGGATGTGGAAAGTCCAACAGAATCACCTGGGGACCCTCCTTCTGAAACGCAAAGTGAACCTCAGGAGACTGGTATTTTGTCCACCCAGCTTTGGTTCATTTCAAACTGAGTGTCTGCAGCTCGAATGGTGGGTGTATTGACAGATTACAGGAAAAGAACCAAACTGTAAGCACTGGAAAAGTGTAGGTGATTGGATACATAGAAATGAAAATGAACTGACAGCACTCAAAATTTGCGTGACTCATGCAAACAGCAAATGTCTAAGCACACACAGTATGATATTCTGGGTCAAACAACATGTGTTTAGTAAATTATTAAACAGCTTTCAAGAAAATACGTTAGTTTAGAAAGAAGTGTTCTTATAATTAACTAGCAATTCATTTTCAACTCTCAGATTTTCTTGTTGACATTTTTCAAGTTTTAGACAAATATTCTTTTTATCTCTGAAATTCAGCTGTGTTTTCTAGGCTCAACGTTGTTAGAAATAACAAGACAATATAAAATCTATACCTTATATATTCATTATACTACATATATCTCTGTGTCTCATACACTATTTACAAAGTCTAGGTTCTGACTGCAGGGGCTTGAGTTTCACCTATATCTGGTAGATTCGGCACACTAAAAGGGAACATCAGTCAAGCAGAACCGATGCCAGCTTACCGTGAAAGAAATCTGTCTACAGAAGGGAAAGAGAGCAGACAAAGTTCTACAGAGGTGAACAACAGCTGAAAAAGAGAGGCTATCGATTAGTCTGCCTCTCTCTTCTCAGACATTAAAGCCAAGAGCAGACATTAACTAGGGAACACATAACCTTTCTAACTTTCTGTCTCAGATTAGAGAAAGAGGATGTTTTCTTGCAGAACTGATCTGCAAGAAAACTGGGAAAATCAAGTGGGTGTAGCCAGCCTGAACAACCCTAGAAATGCTCTCCTGTTAGTCATTTATCTAAACTGTATTCTCAGAAGAAAATTCTGATATTGCTCTTGTGCTCTAAGCAAGTAAAAAGCAATCCTCATTTCCCTAACGCCATTCTTCTCAGTGAGAGACTGCTGAGTTTTACAGCTAAATTATGTAAATCATATGGGGATGGCTATGTTTTCTGGATTCCACCCCACAAACTTCAGAAAAAAATTAAAAAGTGAAATAAAATTTAAACGAAAGACTCTTCAGGTCATGTAGAGCATACTGTGTTTGATAACATGTTACGGTAGAGTGTATAACCTCAAAAACGCTCTGCTTACCTACAGTGCTGGGCAGCATGTCATAGCAAGCATGCTCTTTCTTACATGAACTTCTAGAGAAATGTTCTACATGCAGGATAATCAGTGATAATTTTTTACCTTTGTTTTTAACAGTATTTTTCAAAAATTTAATGCAATTTAAGACAACAGAAGAACCCCTTTACAATGCGATATCTAAAACTGGAAAAATCTGATTTCTGAAAAGTTATCTCCAAGGCAGGTGATTTCTTCATCATCTATGGCAAACTGAAAGGAATTTATAATTAGCTTTCCATGTGGGGACATGCAATCCAGGGATCGAGCCTAAATACAGTCGCATTATGACACTCTCCTTAGCCTACCTTTTAAAAATGACAACAGATTTTCTTTTCCACAACATGACAGTGTATGAATTAATTTGAAAGTTAAGTAATCCATAACTACCTTAAAAAGCAAGCAAAACCAGAATATTTAATTTCACTTTCAAGTCCAGAAAAAATTCTCTTGAACGAATCTGGGGAGAATGAAATGAGTCATGGCAGGTTTCTTCATGTGCCTTTTATTCATATTAAAATTTAAAACAGAACAGGCTGAAGAATTTCCAGTCTGGAGAACCTCTCAGGGACTTGGCTTAATGAAGAATATGGAGAGAAGGAAAGAAAGGTGGCTACCACAGGGACCTTTTCCTTTGTTAGAAACTTTGGAGCTCTACACAGAGAGATTCTGATTCCCATCAGTTGTAAAGGCAGAGCAGGAGAAGGAATAGCAAAAACCAGGTGTACCAATAACTTTATGAGCTCTTTGGGCAATGCCAGAGGAACTGCTCACTCTATCCAGCAGAGTGAAAAAAGGGAGTGGATGCAGGCCAGCATCTCTCAGAGCTCTCAGTCTGTATCTTGTGGAAGATGCCCTAAGGAAGTGATCTCATTTGATGCTGATTTATGTATAGTCTTCATGGACATTGAGATGTTAAGCTGTAAACAAAATATCTTTACATTAAAAGCCACTCAGTTACACAATGAAGTTATTGACCTGCTTCCTACCTTGAGCCATGTGTGATTATGATTGAAAGCACTGGCTTCTTTTTTTTTTTTTTGCCATATATGTCTCAAAGGAATTTCCAGTTTACCTCTGCTCAGTTCCAGCACAATTACCACAAGATCTTATCTGTAAAAATGCAGAGCAGCTCTCACCTGTTCATTAGGGTTTTCCATTAACTATTAAGTTGGAACAACGGAACAAAGGCACGGAAGGCAGGACCAATTGCATTAAGCCATGGGTGAACATTTTAAAATTGTTGTGCAATTACTGAATTAAACTATGGTATTTTTTGCTTAATTAAAAAAGGAGACCTTCTTCCTAAAAGCAGTTACACAGATCTCTGTGTTTACATGTTCTTTGAGGTACTCAGGACTAAATAATAGGGCTAAATTATTGTGAGGAAATTACTGAACTCTTCATGAAATTATAAAGAATGTTATGGCATTCAATTAAAGGAGAAGTTTTAGTCACAGCTGGTAAGTTCAAGCTTTGATCAGAGCAACATGAAATTCATCTGATGGCTTCAACCACTGAAAAGAAGAGATTAGGACTCAAGACTTCTTATCCTGAACCTTCTTCTTTACATAGGAACCATCTCATCTACATTCTCTAGGCAATGTGTGGTATAATCATGCAGAGAAATATGAGCAAGACTGGAACTTTAACAGCTAATTGGAACTTCAATGGATTACAGTCAGGTAACACAAAGAGGAAAGAACAAAGCAGCCTAAATGAATTTGGGATGGTGGTGCTAGTCTTTTGAGAATTTTATGAGAAATAAGAAAAGATCTTTCTGCTTCTGAGGGGGGGGAAAGATGAAGTGGAAACATGTTACAAGTCTACATTCAATATACAAGAATGAATAAACCACTATTACCATTCAAAAAACAATTAGAATAGCATAATTGTTCTATTTTTCATTTGGCTGGACTGAGACTTTTTGTGTATATTTAGTTGAGATTCTACTCTATTATTGTAGTTTAATTTTATTGTTGTATAAGAACAATGGAGTAATGAAATATGACTCAACAAAAATAGCAAAAATAAAAATCCATACCTTAGCTAATTTATATAGAATTTCTATGATATTTCACTAATTATTTTATTGGATGATGCACTTCAGGTTTGTTTAAGTTGAATTTACAGTTCAAAGTCATCTGACTACATAGACTGTTTTAATAGACTCAAAATATATTAATCTGGAGGGGTTCTTTTGCAAACACTGAACACTTCTAAATGCTCTAGAAACGATTAAACTGAAGAACAACTCAGCTTAAAACTGTTTAGAATTAAAGGGTTAATTTAAAAAAAATTACTTTAGCTTGTGTCTGAAGATGCTTTTTTTCAGGCTTCCCCTCTTCTCAATGTTTTCCTTTTTGAAATTTGAATTTAGTGGTGCTTTTCTGAGAACAATACAGAAGCCAGGGGACTGTTATGCTGGGGAAGCTTCACAGGGGAAGTATTAAGGTTTATTCACTGTTGTTCATTCCAAGAAGGTAAGGATTAACTAAAACCAAAATTTTCTCAGCAATAAAGTCAAGACCAAACTACGATTGGCACTAAAGGCCATTTCAGAAATAAACCAGTGATGTCAATAATGATTCCACAGCTCCCTCCCTGCAAAAAACCTCCAAATGAGTAACTACAGTGTAACCAGTCAACATCCAAATTAATATAATTTAATCTGATTATGAGTTCAAAATGTCCCCTGATCCAGCCAGACATGCAGTCCTCATGTCATTTCTACGTAAGGCTGTTAACTGATATCCAATTTTCTAATAAATTGCTTAAGAGAATGATAATCAGTTAAAACACACCTGTAGAGCATATGGCAGCCAAGCAATTAACTGCATTATTTTAATTAGGCTTTTTTCCTACTTGATTATCAGTTCCAATTATAAAACAAGATTAATAATCCTGCTTCTGCACTCTCCTCCACAGTACAAACACAGGTGCCACACTCCACTGCACTGCCTGTCATTCCTCCTCCTGTCACTGTACTGGGTCAAACTCCTTACATCTGAACTTCTCCGGTAATCTGTCTGTCTTTTGGCTTCTTGATCCATTCCCATTGCTTCAGGCTATGGCTGAATATCTTTCCTCTAGCAATGACAGCAAAAATCATCACACGTTCAGACCTGAGAGAGAGACAGGTATGAATACTTTTACCCCTTCCTAGTGCCTCAGAGTTGGCCCTGGGCTCATCAGGTTATTTGCAGACAGCTCTATGACCTCCTGGCAAGGAATCTACAGCAGTGAGTCTTCTCTTTTCCAAAGACTCAGGCTGGCAGCCAGGAGTGGAGGGGATTTTTTAATTCCTTCTACTCTGAGGGTTCTGGGCTGTGATGACTTAAGACCTACTCTTAATTAGAAAGCAATCAAGAAGGGCTTCAAATCTGATAGCAGCTGTGAGCCAACTACAAGGTAGCATGCATGGTGCTAAAAGCCCAGAGGGTAACTAGATTACACATTCCAAAGAAAAGGATCATGAGAAAAAACTCAGGCCTAGTATCGACTGTGTCACCAACAGAAGCTACCATTGTGCCCACTAGATTACATCAGGCTGCCCCTCTGCACATATTTCCTCAAGCACAGGGAGTACCAGTCACATACTTCATCATCACATCATCACACACTCAGATAAGATAGATCTTTGTGGAGTGAAAAGGGGAAATTGTAAAGAGAGCCAGATACACGTTGTCATCTTGACGTGTCTGGGAAACGAGAACAAGGAAACAACACGGTTAAACTTTGATCACCATTTCAGGAACCTCTAAGGAAAATCCCCTCTTGTTCACGTGGGAAGCTCCAGATAGTGTTCACCTTGTTGTACATGATGTCACTAAAAGCCCCTGAAACTTCACTGTTTCCTTTCACCTCAAATGCCTACACCCTTTCTGACCTCGTGATAGGTAATGTTGAGGCTCTTACAGCAACCATTCTGGACTCTTATCAGGGAGCTGTCATGCAATAAGTGACCAAGACAGATAAGAAAGGTGACATGAGTATGCCAGAGAGAAGATTGCAGCCTGCCAGAAAGGTAGTGACTTTGTCATTAACCCCAAGTGAAAGCATGCTGACTTGTGGAGGCTGCCCTACTGCAACTACACCAAACAAACATGGGGACTGGCCTCAGGGCTGGTGTAAAGCTTGGTTGGGATTGACAGTACTCTCAAAATGCAATGTACAGGTATCCTCTTTGTTCATGTGAGTACCCTCATCCGATTTAGGGTAGCTATTCTGTTCATTTGGAGCAACTTCCTTTTCTGAGAGTTAAAATGAAGTGTCTGGCCAAATTTTCTGAGGCCATATGACTAGTGAGACCTCATGACAGCCAAAACGAAGAGGCCTGCCCTCTCCAAGTTGTAGATTGCTGTCACATAATTGTAACTCGATAGCATCTCTACATTTTGATTAGATAAGTTCATTGCATTTCAGTATGACAGCTGAGAAACACATGGTACACCATCAGGAACATGTAACTTCCCATTAATTTGCACAATTAATGACATTTCCTCTAAGCTCTCACAACCAGCTACCAGAACAAGATGGAGACATATATTCAATCACTTGTACTTACTGTTACTGCTAGTGCTACTGCCAATGCTGTCATTCCTAAGAGAGCTGGCAGCAACAGGAGGAAACAAAAATGTTTTTGTGACAGCGACTCTGGAATCTAAATAGAAAATGAATGTGTCAGAATTATGAAACTTAAAATACAGTTCCCTCTATATAAGACTATGGGCTACAGGACTACTCTAATGGGGCTATAGGGCTGTTTTAAAAGCTGGCTGTAGGACTCTTCATAAAGTGGATTAAGCCAAAAAAGGTAGTTTTATTAAGATGCAGAAGTGTCTATATGCTGAGCTGCTGCTGAATAGCTAATCTGGAAAAGCAGTTACTGCTTGCAAGTTCTTAAGTTATGGCACTGATCTGCTTCTAGTTACTAGTGATGTAACTAACTGTACAACTGGACACACTGACCTAATTAAAAAGCTAGTATCTGGCACTGGAGAGAGTAAAAGAAAAGGTAATACAAACCCTCCATTTACTGGAAGGATAAGAAAGAGCTGCAGGAGCTTGACCTGAGCTTGTTAAAATGTTCAAATGAATAAACATTTCCCTGTTCAGGAAAAGTGGGATGAAATTGAAGATGACTTGAGGCTGCTGCAATTTACAGTTTGTCCTAACTTCCTCTCCTTTCAGTTGTGCAATCTTAGGCTCCTTTACTGCCTTATAAAACTAAATAGAGCATTAAGAGAAGATAAGAAGGACAATGCAAAAAAGACAATTCAGGATATATTTTGGAGGAATAGAAACAGAGCAGCATAATGCAAGGTTATTTTGATTATACTGAGAAATGATGTATCTAGGAGTGATGGCACTAGAACTCGACTTCGAACAGAAACACAACCTTCAGTGTTGGTACTTATTTTAACTTGCAGTAAAAAGGGGACATGGAGGCATGGTATCAGATCTTTAGCATCGCTGAAATCCAAGGAAAATCACACACTTTTATCTGCCAAGATTCTTCTCCCCAAAAGGAGACCCCTCTTACCATTCTCCGGTGTTCCTACTGTTGAAGGCAGAATGCAGTCATTCTTATCCAATCTGTCTGCAAACTCTTTGTAGACCTCAATGGTACTATTAAAGTGCCTAAAAAAATCCTCAGGAATGAAGTGACCTTCTTCATAAAGGTGACCATTTTCTTTTACAAAATCCTAGAGTAAAATATAGAATTCAGCTTGAAAGAAGGTCAAGGGAGATGCTCATTTCAACATCTCAACAAATGATAAAAATACCCAAAGATTATACAAAATCTTTTGTATTTTTAACCTGCAGACAACCAGATTAGCTGTATATAATCTTCATAAAACAGAGAAACCTTCTGATCTGAGGATTTCTAATTAGCTTTGCAAATAGAAATGAATTATTAATACAGTGTTGCAAAATTGCTAAGGAATGAAAGACAGTCTCCCATCCTATACTGAAAACCAAGAGACTTTTTAAAATTCCCCTCATTAAAAAAACCCCCTTGATTTCACATTACTTTGCAAAGTTTCACATGAGTCTTTTAATCTCAACACATGAACACAACAATCATTGGTATTGTCATCAAGATGATGGGGAACAAAATACAATAGCTGGGGTACACCACTGCTCAGAAACAGGCTGAGATCCCTGATAACAGACCTAAAAATAAGAGCAACTATAAACAAGGAAGCACAAGGAAGCCCAGTCACTCTGAGGTCTAACAGACATGTTTGTGATGCCAGACTAAACAACATGATTGAGATCCATGATGATTATTAACGGTTTTCTTATTTATTTTTTTTTTAATGTCAGCAAGTCAGGTTTGGCCTGGGGTTACTCTGTACTCTTAAGAAGGAGGACAGTGGTAAGAACATGGTCTAAGTATGTCCTAAAGAAAACCTCCTGGTTTTGGCTCCAAAGTTATTTTATGTTTGATGCTGAAAGTGCTAGACTTAAGATCATTATTCTCTAAGGAAATCAATAGCTAGTTGTTTTGCTGAATTACAGGATATTTACTTTTCCATTCTACAGAATGAAATTCCTCTTTCTCAACCACATCCCAGCTGAGTGCTTTGAATCATCAGGACAAAAATAGAAAAGAAAAAGATATATACACTGAAGACTCGAGATAATTCAGTTTGAACTGGAAAAGTAGGGAATATCTAAATACTCACAGCAGTGCAATGCAAATACATAGCAAGCTTACAAGGTTATTCCACTCTAAAGGCACCTGAGTGTTTTACTTATTTGATTCATTTTGGGTGTTGAAAAGCTGCAATTACAAAAACTAAGGACTTATCTGATAAAAACAACTGTATATGGAAGATAAAATACTCGCTCTAAAGGACATGGTGTATTTTACCTGTTTTATTCAGTGGGACAAAACCTTCAACTACAGAATTATTTTTAATTAGTGATAGTCTGGTCAGATCTGGATAACAGACTAGAAAATTAATTTCTTCCCCACTTCCCTGCCTGCACAGAAAATCAGACATCTCTTGAACAAGAATCCTTCCAGCTGCTGTCAGAATCCAGAAACACATAGAAATGGACCAATGTCCTCTGGTCTTTGCTGTGCCTTTATATAAAAAAGTTAATTAAACCATGGAAAAGCTTTTAGAGCTTCACACATTGTGATACATACTAAGAGTATATTAATAACTTTAACCAAATCATCTTTACATTTACATTAAGATCACTAGCAAAATATATCATTTAAGCTGGATACACAAGGAAGATTTCTGCTAGTTTCAAAAAGATCGGAATGGATTAATTATCTTTAGGAAGATCACTGCATTTCTGAATTTAAATAACTGCATACAGGTAATTGTATTTACTGTAATTCCTTGTAAAAATTTTTCTTTGAAACAGGAGATAAAAATTTACCAATGTTAGCACAATGTACTCAGTGCATTTCTAAACAAAGTAGGATTTCAGATGCACAGGAATAGAAATGAAAACAAATCTAATAAAGCCTTGGAAATTCCTAAACTATTACTGACTATTGTGCAACAGAAAGTAAAAAATAAGTATCCAGTAAAAAAGCTGAAACTCTGCATAAAATTACCTTGTTTTTGTCAAAAGCAAGGCATGCCATAAGATCATTAATTATCCTTGTGAGATTATTGATGATTGAATAGTTGCTTAAAACATCCGACATATCTGGAATATCTGAAAATTTCTGGAGAAGATTATGTAGACTTATTGAAAATTCAGGCACCATCAAATGCAACCAACAGTGACTAGGCTGTCAGGGGATAAAAAGAGAAACAGATGTAAATTAAATATCAGACATTTGTAAAAACTGGTTAAACATCTCAATGTGTAAAAGTAAATTAGACTGTTCTTTCCAATTTAAACTATCTCAAAAGTACAAATTACAATTCTTCTTCTTTAATGTGACCCATTTTCTCTTCATTCCTTTTGGTAATATTTCTATTCTGACTGATACTGACATGTTTGTGGTTGTTTGTTAAATGCCATCCCTTCATTAAATTATCAATGAATGCCAAGTGTCAGTGTGTTGAGCATTTGAGCCTTGGAACATGTTACTATGAACCCTAGTCCATGCTTTCATTAACCTATTTGTTTTCTTTTCAATTCCTACTGCCTTAACAATTCTTTAAATATCAGTATTCATTTATTGCTGTTACCTTACATGACTCAGTTGACCCCAAAGATCCCTGATTTAAATTTCTTTTCAGGAGGGTTTCCATAAAAAATTTGCATGAAACCCCTGTGTGCTTTTATCCACCTTTAAACTTTTTAGCTGAGTTAATTCTTTCTCTTCAGCTTTTTCACTAAATGCCATTACTGGGAGCAGTTTCTAGATCTAAAAGCCTTTCTTCTTCCTCAATCTTTGATAACAAAAGTGTTTTGCACAGCCTGTCCCTGTATACACTAACACCTATGCAATTAGTTTGCAGACAAAGTTTGTACAGCTGTTCACATGACTGAAACCTGATAATTCCTTGCTGTCTTAGAGGAAGTCATTAACTTCTTTTAGTTAGATAGATATAACATATATAACAGTAGTCAAATAGAGGAAAAAGTCACCCAGCCCAGGAAAATTCCTAACATGGCATGATCAGCAAAAATACAGGTAATGCATAAGTCAGAACTGCAATTTGTACCTGTAAATACCTTCCCAATAAAAGCTAATTTTTTATGGCAAATGTTATGAGAATTTATTCCATATATATCATTATTTTTCCAATATTGAAAATGTCTCCTTAAAGACTTCCAGATACAAAGATCTTGGCCCAACAAACCCAAAGTACTCTAAGTATCACTAAACCAGTTTCCAATTGCTGTGCAGTGGATAGGCAGCACCCACTGAATCCACCTTCAGCAACACACAGCAAATGTTTGGCAATGTACACACTTCTAGGCTTAATCTCATTTATTCAATTTCTTCAATAAACCTGCATACAGATTATTAAAAAAAAAAAATCCACAGGTGTTGTTCTTTGATGTGTAAATGTTTCTCACAAGAAAAAATACACTTCACATTTCTGAAGACTAATCAGACTATTAGGCTTCCAGGCTTAGAGAACCAAATGTAAATACATTGTTCAGCTCCACTTGAATTTCCACTTCTGCGTACAATTCTTTCACACAATGATAACCTGTGGCAAGTAAGTGATATAACCTTTTGCAATTATCTCAACAATGACTTAAAAAAGAAAGAAACAAAAAGCAAAATGATAGCATTTGACTCAAGTCTGCTTCCCCTTTTTCCTTCGAGGACAGTAAGGTGAAGGGGGAGGCAGAAGCAAATAAATCAGAGAAAGTTTGTTGAAACATATTCTGTTCAAGCAGCATATGTTGTGCCATGTCCCACTGCCCCCACGAGACAGGCAATGCATTTTCTTTCTTCTGCTTTGGGGTGGGAACACTGACACAGAACTAGCTACTGTGCTTCCCTGAACTGGAAACCTTGAAACCTTTACCTTTGAGGTTTTGTGGGTGAGCATTATCCTCTGGCAGGGACTAGCATAAGCTTGCTGCTTCTTCTAGTGAGCATTTGGCAATTCCAGCAGGGAGCCTATTTTGTTGCTCCTGTGGTTTAGCATGTGTGTGGGAGTCTCCTCTAACTGAACTGTTCTGACCTACAAAGCTGTATTTCACAAAAGCTCTAAGTTTTCTTTTCAGTAATGTCAAGCTGTGCAATCACTTCCTATGTCAATACCTACCAAAAACGTGATTAAAACTGCTCTAATTGAAAAAGATGACATTATTTGCAAAGAGAAATGGAGGTTTGACTTTCATATTTTGTGTAAACTTTGACCAAGATTTACATTTTAGGGCAATTGCAAATGTGATTTCCCTTGTACTTCAGGGTTGCTCTCATTTGGCTTTTACTTTCTACATCTGTGTAGAAGTTTAAAAGTTATCTCCTCTTCTGAATTCAGCCCTTTGCTGTCATCTCTGCCTTTTAATCTTCAGGTTCGACTACACAGTTTATTCTATACAAGACTACTTTTAAAGCCACTCAGTTGCCTTGAGCTAGTGCATAATGCAACAACCCTTTTGTTTAATGGATGGGTCAGTCTGTTCCTGTTACATGCACTACACTGGCTTCCCATCTGCTTTGTGTTCACCTTGCCTTCCTACCTTTAGTCATCTACATTTGGGACTTGCTACCTTGAGTACACTTCCCACTTTATGCACGCACTGAAGATTAAAATCTATTGAAAAAAAATTGCAGAGCACCATTTCAATCTCTTCAGAGCTGAGCAAAAGGCATTTACTTTAGGCATAGTTGAGCAAAAGGCATTTACTTAGTCATGGGTTTCCCAGCTTGCATGGACCAGAGTAAAGCCTACTTATCCCTTGCTGTGGTATGCATAACACAACCTGAAATTCCCAGAGAAGAATTTGGCAAAGTGGGATCTGAATACTGCTGAGTACTTTCTCCTGTGAAGGCATGTGGCCAAGAGCTGCACCTGCCATTACCATGACTGAAAGTGCTGTGCAAAGGGAACATGGAAGTCTCAGCTCTGAACTTCTTCCTTTTTATTTCTTGGCTGCTTGCTGTAAATGTAAACTGGATCTAAATTTCTGGATATGATACCTCAAGATGACATAGTACTGAAAAGAATGGAAAAGAATTTGCATACTGGCAGTCAAAACTGAACCATGGAGAGAGGCAAGAGTGAGAACAAATAGGACTCATTGCTTAAGCAGGTTCCCTGGCCTTCTTCATCTGCCAACACCCCCAGAAGTGCAGTGGAGGGAACAGCCTCAATCCAGCCCAACAGCTAATGGGCTGGAAGCTGGGGAAAGGGCACTCAAGCTACAGCTGTCCTCCACAGATGTGAATGTCTTCACATCAGACACCAAGATCAGTGAATTTCAAAAAGCCCAGCAGTCAGAGGATGGTGGCAGCCAATCTTGCTTCCTTTTTCTCTAAATATTGGATATTCTAAGAAATGGAAAATTTTCTATTAGTTTTATTTATATTGGACCTAGTACCTGACTTCACAGCATTTATTCTGCAGTTTTCCTGTCTAAAGAACCAACTTTAAACTGGGTTTTCCAAAGTACTCTAAGTTTTAGTGAAAGCCTCAAGCTTCCAGCAAAACTCTTAAAAACACTTCTACATCTGACATAACCCTCCATAACCTCACAACTCAGTGCCCTTCACTATCCTGCACCCTCCTTTTCCTCCTCCCATCTTCTTTTTATTCAGGATTGAATGTTGCTTCTGGCATAATTTTCCATTATCAATAGGGAATATTGCTAGATTTGCTACATTGTTGTAGAATAGGACACATTTCCATAGGTTTATCACATACAAATTGGATTTTTACAGTGAAAACTTTGTACAGACACAAAATCAGTTTCTTACATCCAGTAGATATTTTTCAGCTACTGATGTATTTGTACAATGATTAATTCTTAAGACAGGCACAGTGTTGTTCAGTTTAACTGACAAAATCATAAGTTTCTTACTTTTCTCCTTGCCTAAAACAATATAGCATTCAACATAATTTGTACTTTCAACTTGTTTCCTTTCCTCCTTTTTATTGCAGTGTATGCAACAACCAAGTTTTCAATACAAAACTTTAAAATGGTTTTGCTAAACTGAGGAAAAACAAAGAATATGTAATAGATTGATCAATAAAATAATACAATTTAAAAATAAAAATGTTATACAATTTTAAGATGTATAGATAACGCTTATTTGAAAGTACCACTATGTATTAAATATGGGATTATAAAGAAAGAATAACACAAAGTATGTTTGAAATTCTACTGGTTTGTTTAGTTACTGACACCACCATTTGCTGAGCTTGGGGCTCTCTTTACTGGCTACTTAGTATTTTTTGTGCTCTAGTGGCATTTCCACTGGTTGAAACAAGAAGGACTTCTAGAGTATGCTCCAAAGTACAATTACTGAGAACCTATTTCTTTAAGAAAGCAATATTTTTCAATTGACACCATGAAATAATATTGACAAAATAGTAACACAATGAAAATCTGACTTTTCACAAAAAAATAAGTTAAAAAATTTAATATGAAGAAAAAGACTTTCCTAGAATCCCTGTAATTAAAAAAGTTTTAAGGGACTGGGAATCACTCGACATTTCTATTAAATAAATACTTGGGAACCATATGAAAAGTTGAAATAAACATTATTTAACTGTAACTTGCTAAGACATAGGACTAGGTACAGAATGTTACAGCCATTACTGGTTCCAGTGGCTGTTTTATTGGGAATAACCTGAAGTGGTTGTACATACCAGACTATCCATCTTCGGGACATATTTAAGGGTTATCATATAATCATTTGGGAGATTTCCAACCTAAATAATAAAAACAGATAATAAAAATGTTATTACTTACTACACAAAGTAAGACTTTATTTCCATTACTGCATTCAACAAAATCGACTAAATATCAACACAAACTTTCAGTAAATTACCAGGTGCAGGCAAAGATGTTTACTTACATGCTTACTTTCCTGTGGAACTGCTACTGACACTTATTTATTCACAAGTGAACTACCTTTCCACAGCTCTGCAATATGCCCAGATCTGATCTGATCATGGTCAGTGCTACTGCTTCCCAGCAAAGTTAAAGTCAACAATGGGTTGAGAAGAAGTGATCTGATGTTTTTCCTTACTGCAGAAACTCCACTGCCCTTCCGTCTTTTAATGCCTTGAAGTGTTTACATGACAGCTTCTACTATAGACAGTAGAGGACCCAGAAGTATCTTGTCCTTTTTCCTTCAAATAACATCCAACTTCAACATCCTTCTGAACCTAAATACTTGCCTGCCTTGTGCTTAGTTATGTACCAGGTCAGAAAAACACTTGAGTACAACATTAACTTTTCAGTTGTGCTTCTTAGTAATGATGAGCAATATCATTATGTCATAGCAATGTCCTGGGGCAAAGGTGAGCTTCCACACACGTAAGATGCAGCTTTGCGGAAGGGGGCGAGCACGAAGTGTGCTGCAGCAAAGACAAGGAGTGGAAGAAGGGTTCCCACTGAATTATCCTCTACAATCTGCCACAGATGGGTTCCAACCCTACTGTGAGACATAGTTGAACATCTGGGGAATGTGCTACGTTGGGAGATGAACAGTCCAACAGTCACTGGACTGCCACAAATCCACAGTTTTTTAAAATATTTTTTCAAAAGCATCATAATATGATACTTAATAATACAATAAACCTATCTTCTATCAATGAAAGTGTCAATTGATACTTATCCTGGTTTGAAATCCACATAGTCAAAAACAATATGCACAGATGTAGCTCCTTTGGTGCAAAAACATTTCTACTTCAGGTTAAAGATCATTCTGTTATGGCTGCTTTTGATTCTGCTGCTATAGCAACCAGCCCAGGGATTTCTTTTCTTCCTGAGCAGTTTTTAGGTAGTATTTTGTTTGGCAAAACATAACGTTTTATTTCTTAATTAAAAGTTTGTTTCAATTAAAAATTAAACCAGCTATTTAAAAACATTATGGCTCTAGAAATGATCAAGGACAATGCTTATACACAGCCAAACACAAGTGAATTCCAGACATTTTTTGATTTATGTGGGCTAAGATACAATTTTTCAGTTCAATGACATCTACTATTCTCCTGCAGCTTTAGAACACTTTCTGTAGAAATGACCCTTAAAAATTTCCTCCCATAAACCAGTTTTTTTTTCTTCTTTTATTCTTGTTTTATTTTTATACCTACACATTTCAAAGCAGAAGCACCACTAAAATTCTCTGTATTAATTTCTATTTACCTGGCATTTTGGTGAGTTGATTCAAGATGCTATAAATACTGAAAAATATTTCAACACATTTGTTCTTTCTTTAGAGCATCAGATTTATTCTAAATCCTCATCCAAATTTTTTATCTATTATTCCTTCCTTTAAAACACCACAGCATCACAGCATATGAATACGTATTCAATTTTTTTTCTAGCTTCCTTTGCACGCCTAGAGAGGTAGGATTAGCAGCACTTTAAGGACTACAGATGGTGAAGATGCAAAGTTTCCCATACTCACTCTAGAGGGATTCCACACTTAGCAATGCCAGCAAAACCACTGTTCTTTAAGAAAGGTCACTGGAAGATTAAATTTGTTCCATATAAATGAACACTACAAGAATTGACATGCATTATGTATAGAATCTACTTTCCTGGCATCAGAGCCTCTCAAGCACTTTTCACGCACAGTTAAAAAAATTTAAGTGCCCAAGAGCCCTTACACCTTCTCAATCAGAGCTGGAGCAAGCAGCTCAGCTGCAGATATATCTCTCCTTGACAGACTGTGAATCAGATAAGATATTTTTGAATTTACTACTAAAAATGAAGATCACTGGGAGGAGGGTGTCAAATACAAAATATATGCACTGCCTCAAGACAAAACCTGTTGAAGTTTTGTTGACTGAAGTCCACATGTCAGATGCTGTGCTGGTAAACGATGGATCTCAGTCAAAGTGAGTGACTTACATTTGTATTGCACTTGGACTTCCCAACTCTCACACAGAAAACTGGGTAAAGCCCCTGATGTAAGAGTGAAAGATATGTCTGTACTAGGTCTGCATTTTGTACACCCTTGCTTTGCTGAAATTAATCTTGAAATTTTGTTGAACACTAACCACCAAGACTCTGATCCAAACGCAGCCACTGGATTTTCATCTGCTGAAATGATCCTGAAAGGAATGAATGGACTCTGCACACCCACTCACTGAAGGGTGCCTGACTGCTGTGCCTTCCAGCAAGGAGCAGATGACAAGGTGACTCTGACCTGCCTGAGCAAAGATGGTTGGAAAAGAGCTGTTCCTTGAAGCCACCTGAGTCCTGGAATGGCTTTTTTATTAGTTCCCCATCTCAGCTCCATGAGTACAGTGATAAATCTGGGGGGCCACAAAACACCTGCCTGCACAGCTTACCTTGGTTTAAACAGAAGTAACAGTTTTGATAATTATAGAAGTAACAGTTGGTTTAAACAGAAGTAACAGTTTTGATTATTACATAGAATGTCAACTGATAATCTTGCAAAGCAACGTACAGAACCAAAAGCATTGAACTGCTATTAAAATGTCATTAAATTTTTCTCTGATTTAGTGGCTGTGTGTGATTGCAGATAGCCTAACAGGCTGAGAAGAGTTAAAGAGCAGGGAATCTAGCTCTTTAAAGAATCTTTAAATCCATATAAAACCAACAGTAAGTGCTATATTCCCAGTTGTAACAAAATCTTACACTGGGGAATGTAAGATTACTTTTGACATAGAGAAGTCTGAATATTTAATACAGCACTGTTGACGTTGCATAGCCCAAACATGTTTTAAAAAATGTTCATGGTCACATAGATGTGGAGATGAAAAAAGGATATAAAAGTAATTTGGGTTCCATAAACTAGTCTTTCATTGCAACAGCAGACATGAGAGATGACCTATCTGCAGTCACATCCTTTAAAATGAGGCCTACTGCTCTTGAAAATTTCTTTTATTGTGATTTTAATGAAAATTACAAGGAGACAAGCACAGATATAATTTTTATACACATATAAAAGATAAAGTATGCTAATAAAATAAAATTACCATTTTCCATTGTCAGTGTTTTCTTATTTACTCTGAAGCATATGATGGGAAAAAACATACTTTCCTTTTGGATATAATTTCTACCTTGAGTTTCTCTCTATTTATTTCCCTTTTCTCTATTTATTTCTTTTCACAGAATAATAGAATGGTTTAAGTTGGAAGGGACCTTACAGACAGTCTGGCTCCAACTCCCTACCATGGACAGGGTCATCTTCCACTACACTGGGTTGCTCAGAGCCCCATTCAACTTTGTCCTGACACTTTTCCAGGAAAGAGCCACCCACCACTTCTCTGGGCAACCTGCTCCAGTGCCTCACCACCCTCACAGTAAAGAATTTCTTGCTTACATCTAATCTAAATTTCTCCTCTTTCAGTTTAAAGCCATTCCCCACTCTCCTAGCACTACATGCCCCATGTCAAAAGTCCCTCTCTAGCTCTTTCTCACTGGCTTCTTTTCCTTCAGGAGATTCCACTGTCTATCCTTCATCTCTGCAATCCACTCTATTTCATCTGCTAATGAAGCAGTTAATAAAATCCTCATCATTTGGCTTAAGACAACATGCTAACGATTTCCGTTCACACTTTTTACAGTCATAGTGGCAGATTATTTGCAACATAACAACTCTGGATCATTTTTTATAACCCCTTCACTAAGGAGAGTTAAATCCATTTAAAAATAAAAATCAAACGTGGCAGAGAGTGTACATATTTACAGCAAAGATGTAATTTGAAAGCAAAGTATTTGACAGCATGTCTCCAGCAAGGAACTGGTCAGTAAATCCTGATTATTGTTTGGGTTTCCTACATTAAAAGAAGAAAATTACAAAGAAGAAAATTGCTTTAGAGAAGTAGTTCATGGAAGAAGAGGTATTTTAGATTTTGTTAATGAACAAAACAAAAATATGTAGGTATATTCTGTACATACTGCACAGCTCAGTGAAAATTCTATTTATATGTAGGTTTTGATGTTCATATTTAACAAACATATATAAACAACTGATTTCTAATTCTTATGCAAAATCAAATGCACAAATACAGAGATGCAGTTTTCTGCTGACTTACTGTGCTGAAAAGAACAATGGGGACAGACTTTATTGACAGGTGCTGCAATTACAGTTTCATAATATGGAACATTTGCTCATCAAGGAATGTGCTTCCCTCCAGACATGTTCATTACAAAAGAAGCAGGAGGTCACGTGGTGAGTAGTGCAGAATGAATGTTTTCTAAATACTTTCATTCTCTATCAGTATGAAACTATGCTCTTTTGAACTTCTCACCATTAAAAAACCAAAAATGATTGTTCAATTGTTCTTTGCTTCTTAAGATCATTTTGCTTAGGATATATTCTTCATATGACAAAATTATATTACCTAGATGTGAATAAATTTAATCCTACAAAGTATACAAGTCATTTTTTCTACGAAGAGATACCAGTCTGGTTTGATCTTACATTGACTAATGGTCAGAAACCTTATAGTTATTGAATTTCTTCCTTCCAAGTCTTTATTCTGGTGTGAGTCTAGCATGGTGCTAGTGAAAATCCAGATTAAGAGCACTGAAAACAAGTTACAGCAAACATCTGTCCTCAATTTATTACTCAAAACAAAGTTGATTAGGCAAATGACCCACATTTTCAGGCACTGCACAGCATGCCTTACTAATTCTCCAATAGCTTAGGCTTAGTAGACATCTAATATCTATATTCACTCAGGGTCTTAACTGAGGCATGTTCTCATATCCCTATAGTCCAATAAAGTTGAGCAGAACACAGCCACAGTCATGCTCAGGAGTTTTCTACAAGTGATGTAGAGGGTTTACAGTACCAGTTTACAGCAAGCCCAGTACCAAATAAACAAAGACTGGATAGGGAATTGTGGCACTGTAGCAAGCTGTAGGTGCACTGCAGTAGAAGCGTGTGTGTGTGGGGTGGGGAAAAGCATACTGGAGAAAAAGCCAAATGAGGGACATGGATTCATACTGCAAAGAATTTTAGCATGAGATAGGAAGAGGATGGGCATCTGCCTGGAGTTCATCAAGGAGCATTTTTCCGGCAACCACAAACAGTGTAACAGATACCATGGAAATAATGAGGAGAAGCTGAGGGCAAACTCAGCATGTGTTATGACAACACAGGCAGTGTTAATAGTACCTTTGAAGATAAACCCAAGAAGCTTGCCATTGATAGTGGAAAAAAAAGGAGGAACAGCTTGAAAGAAATAAGTAGAGGAGAAAGGGTCAGAGCAGCATGTGTACAGACAGAAGAGCAAAATTACAGAAGCTGAAGCTAGAAAAAGATTTTTCATAGACTGGATTTTTATCCACCAAGAATTTGGAAGAAAAATGTACTTGTTTGTCCAGAGAACTACAAAAAATATTTCTACTATTATGACAAGAAAAACAATGAATGTTTTAAAAGCGAACTTTGAAGGGTCTGTGAAACATCAAGAGCCAAATCAGACACCTTTGTTGAAGACCTGAATGGCTGGGGAGAGATGGTGATGTAACTTTACAGTGAGGAGAAATGGCCCAGGACAGACAAACATTTTGGGGAGATGAAAGAGATCATACTCTGCCTCTGAGGAGGACTCATGCCAAACTGAAGCTAGGCTCTAGACTAGTTATGCTTGATAATTTGTGATGAGACAGGAGGAGATGGGATCTGTGATCGGAAGTGATGAGATCTGTGCACTACCGCTGAACAGATAGTTTGCTGCACACAGAGATGGGGCTATACTCACAAATGTGGACAAAAAGGGTTAAAGAACATGACAGTCTGACTGAGAATAAAGCTTACATCACTGTGTCCAAATGTGACAGAGTTTGTGCATAACATCATAATAACTATGAGCAATAACTGTACACATAACACTTCTGTGAAATCCTCCGGGCTACAATTTGTTCTCAGTGTGAAAGAAAAGGATATTTATTAAAGACCCTATGTTCTACAGGCACAGATTCTTTGGATGAGTGAAGAAATAAAACTCAGAGGCCCATAGAATCTCCAGACAAAAGGGAAGACTGTGGACGTTGTCTACCTCAATTTCAGTAAAACCCTTGATACTGTCTCCCACAGCATATTCCTGGAGAAGCTGGCAGCTCATGCTTTGGACAAGTACACCTTTCACTGGGTAAAAACTGCCTGGATGGCTGGGGCCAGAGACTGATGATGAATGGTGCCACAACAAGTGGTGATTAGTGTTCCCCAGGGCTCATTATTGGGGTCAGCCAGAATCAGTTTATTCATTTTCTTTACTGATGATCTGGACAAGGAGACCAAGAGCACTCTCAGTCACTAAGTTGGGTGGCAGAGTTGATCTGCTGGAAAGTAAGAAGGCTCTGCAGGGGGAGCTGGACAGGCTCCATCAGTCAACTGGGACCAGTTGTCTGAGGTTCAATAAAGCCAAGTGCAGGTCCTGCACTCATCACAACTCTACCCTGTGCTACAGGCTAGGGGAACAGTGGCTGCCTGGAAAAAAAGCACCTGGGGGTGCTGGTTGAGGGTTGGCTGAATATGATCCAACATGTGCCCAGGTGGCCAAGAAGGCCATTGGTATCCTGTTCTGTATCAGCAATACTGTGGCCAGCAGGACCAGGGCAGTGATTGTCTCTCTGTACTTGCCACTGGTGAAGCCAGAGCTCACGTCCTTTGTCCAGTTCTGGGCCATTCACTGCAAGCAGAACAACAGAGAAGGGCAGCAAAGCTGGGGAGGGGTTGAGAGAGTGAGTCATATGAGGAGTGGCTGAGGGATTGGGTTGAATTTTGAAGATACACATCATCAGAATATCACTCCTTAATTCAATGAGTATATGGTGTTTCAAAAAGCAGAAATGGTACAAAATTTTTACTTCAATTTGCAAGAGTTATAGGGTCACCTGAACCATATTTTTAAGTAATATCAGGTTGGAGTCCTTTTTATAGGTACTAAGGATATAGCTCATAGAGCATAAAAAACCCTGTACTTGCTACAAAGTAGTATGATCAGTCAGTATTCTCTTTAGGCTTCTCCCTCCTCATATTCACACTGTCAGCTAACAAAGTTTTGTTTTAAAAGTACTTTAAACCTCATTATGTATTTTTATATTTTTGTTCTCAATGTCTAGTTGCCATGTTGTAGAATTTCAAAAGAGAATGATCAACATGCAATTTAGTCACATTAATTGAAACAAAGAGTTCTTATACTAAATTCATAGTACTAAACTTATTTTCACCTTATCCTTTTAATTCTCAAGTGACTTCATTGTAATTATTTCTGCAAATATTAACACAGAGAAAACAGGAAGACAGGCTTTCCTCAAAACAACTCATGCAACTCAAAACAGAGAGAATCTATGTTTTGCATCTGTCTGCATCTGTCTGTTATTTCTCCAACCCAAAGTATCTTTGAACTTGTTTGGAAACTTGACCTCAATTTTGCATTTGTAGGGTGATCTGAAAGACACAGGTCTAAGTCAGGAGAATGACCACACAGCATCCTCATGAAGGAGTGTCCAAAGTAGCTCAGCCCAACCCCACTCTACTCAAGCTTGTCAGTAGCAGAAGAACAGGGTAACCTTGACAGTGTGATTAATCAAGCTGCTTGCACATTTTTTGTAATCTGTATTTATATGATTTTGAAATTTAAATTATACTACAGGGAAAGTTAAAGCATTTGTTTTCAGGACACATAACTGACAAAAAGTTATTACTATCCCTGCACTGCACAATTTCACCAGCCCTCACAGGAATTCTGTTGTTCTTGCATGCTGTCAACAGGTTTACATCAAAGCTTAATACTTTTCCAAGAGATTAAATATTAACTGGAATAAATATGCCAATACTTCAAAATTCTGCCTAAAGGGACTAATTTGAAGCACTAAACTTTTAAGTAGGACTATAGAGCACACCTAGAGATTCACACTATGTGCCAATGTGTATAAAAAGGACCAAAGAAAACAAGAACACTGCACAGGCAGCAAATGCTAGGGGTATTAATATAGGTGTTTGACAATAATAACACAGATGTTGCAACTTTTTTCCCACAATGAAGCCACAATTTTCAGCTAGATTCAATATGCAGATGAAGATATACTTGCCAAGTGTTCAGTATATATTATTTCTTAGAAACCTTGGTGTTATATCCTGCACTACTGCAAAACAGCATAATTATTAACTTCAGTGGAGCTAAACACCAATTGACTTCACAAGCAGATGCTGTTTTTCAGGTTAATGCAGTGGTAAATTAAGTAACAGTTAAAACTTCCTTAAGGGAATTTAGTTTTTATATGAAGCTGTGAGTCTTTCAGACTTAAACTTCTGTGTACAGCAAGCAGAGAAACATATAATGTGTGTAACCCACTCAAAGACTGCAAAACCTGTTCAATTGTTATTGCTTTGACTGCTACAATGATGTCTAATACCACTTTATTTCTATGTGCACCACTTGTCTTTCATATACCCGAAGTAAAGACTTCTGCTTCAGTTCAGCTCTGTTTGCTGCCAGTCTGCTCCATGCAAGTCAGTAATACAAAGACAATAATCTTTCATCTGCATGGGGAACAAGCTGCTCTGAAGGAATGTTTGAGGAAATAAAGATTTTTGGCAATTGTTACTGAAGTTTGGAGTCAGGAAACTACATATGTACATACACTCCATTTTGGTCAAGGTAATCTCTTCAATTAACACTGGATTTGCTTTCACTGCAAAAAAAGATTTTGTTCAAGTGACAGATGTTAATAGATTTACTTTTAATATTCCCCTAGTTTCAATACAGATTTACTAACTTTACTTAGAAATGTAAGTGCCCTTAGACACTGACAATTTTTTAACATGAATAATGTAATAAAAGGTACTTACCAATTTTGCAATGTCATTCACATCATCTGTGACTGGATTCCCGCAGGAACTCTGGGCTTTGACAAGAGGATTAAGTAGGAGGAGTTGAAGACAAAAGCAAGTGATAATCCAAGTCTATTTAGTAAAGAAGAAACAAGAAACCCCAAGTAAGCAATTGCCAAATATGAAGCAACAAGAGATTGCAGTAATGTTTTTCATATGTGCTGTCTAGAGGTAACAATACTCTTTATCCTTCATGAAGGCATACTTCTACCACCATTACAGCATCACCTTCATGGCAGGAATCCATGAAAATGCACTTAATTGATCTTTTCTGGAAGCAAATATCTTTAGAGTGTTAATGGAAAACCTAGTGTTGAGCCATTAGGTTACTTGCACAGGATCATTCTTAGCTGGGCTTTTGCAAAGTTTGCAAGGAAGAGAAAGATACAAATCTTGCAATACTCTTTATCATCAAAATACAATTGATTGTATACTTGTCATTCACTTGATAGATCTGTGGCTCTAATGTGATAAATGATAAGGAACAAAATTATACCAGAGTAGATCAAGACAAAAGGAGAAAGTTCATAATCACAGCCATTTCATTTGAGTACTTAAACTGCAAGCAAACCCACAACTGGACTCTGCCCAAGTACTGACATCTCAAGCAGCAATACAGTACATCTTCTCCAAGTGACGTGCTCTGGCCTCTCAGAAGTGCCAGCTTGGCTTTGGCACTACATTCCCCTCCTAAATCCTGCTGGAAACAGCAATGCAATGTACTGACACAGGCTTGTGAGACTCACACAGAAAAGCACCAGATAACTAGCTGCGATGCACCTGGGTGTCTCCTTGGCTACACTGCCTGAACTTCCTTGCCTTCTGTTGTTCCTTGTGCTTCGCTGGTTTCCCACAGAGCCCTGTGCCAAGTTTAAGCTGCAGATCCCTAGTTCCAGAATGTTAAAGCATTTAAGTTATGGATAATCAAAAGTTGCCTCGGGTTGTGAAGCTGCTTCTGCCAGCTGACTGAAGCTGTCAGCAAAAGCCGATGATGGTGTACATTTACGGCAAGTATGGAATTTGCCTGTGCAGGCTCCTCAGCCTCCATAAGGGCTGGACTGAGATCAGGATTTGCTTTTGCACAAACTAAGACACAGCTCAGCCCCGTCTGTTCTGTGTGACAGGTAGAGAACTCCAGCCTCCACCCTCGCCTTCATGTGCTCTCCAACCTTTCAATTTAAGAGCAAAGCAAATGAAACAACAGCAACACAATTCTCTAGGAAAGCAAGAGAAAAATCACAGATTAAAAAGATGTATCATTATAGTAATCTAGAAGGCCTAAGAAAGAATGATAATAAAGATTGCTCAGGAATTTCATAAACTTGACAGAACACTGCCAGGCACTTTAGCTAAAGAGCTGTTAAATGACAAGAGTAATCTCTTTCTTGTATCTTTTATCTCTTAAATCTTGTATCTATCCTACAAGTAAAACTGATCATTTGCTTTCTTAGAATACAGCTTCCTGACATATTTAGGTAAAACCAGTGTGGGTTGCTGGTAGAAAAGACAATCCAGCTTCCTCTCCCTACCTCTTGCACTGGCAGAGATGGTTTTAGTCAGTTGTACCAGGCAGACAACTTCCATTTTTGTTTTCCTGTAGTATTTTTCAGCTTTCTGATCCATGTAACTGACACAGCTGAAATACTCTGTCAAAGATGAGGCAAGCCAGGACTGCTGATTTCAGTGGAGCCTGCACTTGCCTTCCCCTAAACTGTACTCTCAGACACCACAGAGAAAGAAATCAGAAGTATTCTGAGCAAAGTGCATTTACAATATGCATGTCTTTTCAGAATGTCTCTTGCTTCAACAAAACTAGCATTTAGAAATAATTTCATTTTAATATTTGTACAAATAATTACTGAGAATAATTACCAAGGTGAAGGATTGAGAATAATTAATAGTCCATCTTACAAAATGTCTGTGTTTTAAGCCACAGAAAGCTTTGCAGTTATATATATATGAACAATTTGAGCTCTGGGGAAATGGAAAGATGCTGCTAGTTTTAGAAAGGACCTTTGAGAGCTCCTTGCAGTGTATTAGAGCTCAAAGCTGTTTAATAACTGATTTCAAGTGATCAAGAGAAATGTCTCCCTTTCTTTCATAAGCTCCAGAATCACAGAGGAAACAAAAGGTGACCTCAAGTTAACAGGCTACCCCCTCATTCACAATTTTTGGAAGTAAATTGCAGTAAAAAAGGCAAGAAGTTAATGACAACTATATACAGCAACTATACTATAACTATAATGATAACTATACTGCTTTCAAGAACAAAAACTGAGTAGTTCAACCTTTGGAGTAAACCAGTGCATTAGCAGTTACACTGGCAGAGACTTTTCCCTGACGTCTTCGATGGAGATGGAGTTCACACCAGGAACTGACAATTTCTTGATTGGATTCCTTAGTATTGATCAGTACGTAAAGATGGAATTTTTTACTGAACTGTGTCCTGGTCATAGGATGATGTTAAGCGCAACAGTCTAATAATCAAAAAAGTAACAAAATTCTTTAACTAGAAATGCTTTTTCAGCAGATCAGCTAAATAATATTAATAAACACATTAGCACACTCCAAATAAAACCAGAACTTTTATGCACCTTGCCAATTTTTTTACTTCTGAAGTTTAAAATCACTATACATTATATAATTATGTAAATAAATAATACTTTTTCTCCTATGTAAAAATGGATGGGATTTAAAAGCATAATAATTTTATAACTGCTATTAAAACCAAATTATCTGTAATTTTTGAGATTGTTTGAGTTTTTCTTGCTTATTTTCTCCCTGTGTCATCCAACAGGAACTAAAAAAATCTTCAAAATACTGCTAGTTTCAACATGTCTATTATACAAAATCTTTTAATTATTTGCACTTACAAAATATTTACATTACGCATGCCTTCAGGCACATTATATGTAAAGACTGTACAGATGAAAGGGTTGAGCTATTTTCGTGTTATTTACTAATGACCAAACCTGCTGTTTGAGCAAAACTTGAATAGACTGAATTAAATCAAGGACAGAACAAATGGGAACCTTAAACAATAGCTTTATAAACAGAGGTGCCCATTTTATACTTTACTAAGCATAAATAAAAGTTACCTACACAGCGCTCATAACAGATTTCCATATCTAATTACCCCTAAGTTAACATGGGATTTTTCAAAGCTGGCCTCAGAATTTAATCACACATCATTTATTAGCATTAATTTGAAGATATATAGCAGACTGGAGGCAGACCTACATACCAAAGTGCCTCTTCCTATTTTTGGCTCAAAAATTATTCAATTGTCTTTAGATTCTAAAATCTCTTAAATACTAAATATTTATGTTTGTGCAAGGGGGAAAAAATAATGATGAGACTCAAAAGGATATTTAAAACTAAGGATTTCAAGTACACACATTTGTTTATTCTGCAAATGATTTGCACTATTGCTTGTAAGCCACAATCTAGAATTTCAGCAAACAGCATCTTAGAAACTCAGCTAGTGATCCAATGTGTTGAAGACCACCCTTTCAGTTGTAAATCAACATCCTTTTCATTCATTCACTTCATTTACAATCTCAAGAGTTGACAAACGCTGCTGAGTGAGTGGTTTAGCATCTCTTTCACAATATGCTATGAAAGATATTCAATCACGTTAATGTTCAGCTAATTCCTTAAGAGGAAAGCAGCAAGGGGAATACCACACTGCTAAATAAACCATACTTTGGAAAGTCTGGACATTCCCAAATATCTAGTTTGTCCGGATAACACTTCTAATCACAAGAAGGTTGAAGATATTAAAAAAAAGCAAATAAAAAACCACAAAAAAAAAAAACATTAAGCACAGGGAGAGGTAGTAACTACACAGATGAACGGGTTCTCCAGGTTAAAATTTCTTATATTCAAATCATATTAGCCATGGAATTTTTCAGCCCAGTTTCCTGAGCAAATCACCCAATTAACCACAACCAAGCCATAGCTGAAGAAGGTTAGCTGACAATGTGAAACAATGTTCACCCTGGGCTAGGCTTCCCAAATTTATTTTCCACTTCTGTTAACATTGGAGTAGGAACATCTTTCAATATTGGCCCCTCAGACAGTGTTTACACGCTGCTTTGCTGAGACACAGCTTGTGAACTTCTGCCACAGGCAACCCTGGTTGGTCAATCATGGACAGGTAACTCAATGTTCATACTTCTGCCTTGAAATACCTTTTTTATGAAGATATAGAGAAAATGTAAAGAGCAAGAAAATATATTTCTTTGCTATTTTTTTAAAGCACAAAGCATCCAGATGCATAGAAGCACGGTAATTTTTCCTAGGTCTATTTAGTTATCTAGCTGTGATAGAGATTAAATAATTAAAGTCATGGAAGAACTGTCTTAAACCAATTAAGAAATTAACTGCCAGAATAGAAAAATCTTTAAATGAAAGAAGAGCATTTATACAGAATGTAATCCAATTACAATTTCCATGGTATTCAGTGACACCTTCACACTGCAAATGGCAGTGCTAACTTAAATACCCAACATGGCCATACCTAAATAGTGCTTAGAGTACTAAACGTTTCTCAAGCCCCCGAAAAAGTGAGTTAAGTGTGGAAAAAGAAGTCACCCTCTTAAGACCACCTATTTCTGGAACAATGAAGTACTTGGCAAGCACATTTGGAACTGGCAATGTCCCCTGCACATTCTCAAGTACCCAGGAAATTACTTCAGAGTAGCTGAAAGAAGCACTGCAGAATAAAGCATAGTTAAGGATTAAGTCTAGTGAACACCCCCTGACCACCAAAACTGGCCCTAGTCTCAGCAAATACAATAGCCTATCAACTGGAGTTCTCTCTGAGTGACAGACCTGGGTTACATTTCCTGCAAACAAGGTCATTCGAACTCATGGGAGGTGAGCTGGGATTCTCTGATATATCTACCTTGTAATTACCATGGAATCAGATTCATTTAGGTTGGAAAAGACCTCTAAGATCATCAAGTCCAACCATAAACCCAGCACTGCCAAATCCACCGGCAGACCACGTCCCCAAGTGCCACATCTACACATCTACACTGGAGCTGATTTCCTGTCTATTATGGCTTCCTGGCTAAAAGGGGCAAACGAGGGGTATACTGGGTACTCTTGACCCTTATTTTTCAACATTTATGCATTTTACATTGTCAAGCCAATATGTAGAAAAATAGACGTGTTCACTGAAGAGACATCACCATGTTGGTGTGTATCCTTGTGTCACACATGCTCTTCCATCTGGGCACCCTAACTTCTGTGAAGCTCCCCAGTCAACTTGTGAGTTTTCCTGAACAAGCTTTTTGATAGTCCAATGAACAAAATGCATAACTCCAGCTCAGTGAGTCACTCTGCGGTGGTGAGACACCTAAAAATCTCTGGATCACACCCTCCATGCTTAGTTATGATTACAAAATCCAGATACATACTTTTCTAGTGACTGATACCACTCTTTATTTCTTTAACAATGATGTGTAATAAGGAGTATGATGGTAAAAGTAAGCAACACAGAGTGTCAGAGATATTTTTCTGCATTTTCGTTTAAACACAGACTATAAAAATACTAATAACAACTCTTTTTCAAAGTAAGTTTTAGAATGTTTTGGACACAAAATATTTGAACATATTTGGTTGTTTACAAAACACAGTATATTTTCTACTCAGTTCTGCATATAATATCTAAAATATATAACATGAGGGTATTTCAAGGGGTTAAGGGGAAGGAAATTAGCAAGTTCATGCCACAAATATAAGCAGGGAGAGGCGCCATTGCTACCTACATTCAAATGAGTTCAACAGGCAAGCTGCTTTCATAGCTGTTTGATCTTTTTGTGGCAATACTGTATTTGCCTTTCTGTGACTTTCCCAACCCTAGAAGCTCTTCCTCACACCTTTACACTCAGGTGTATATTCACAGGGGACTCCTAGAATGCCTTTGCACTCACTTGTGTGACCACAGGGGACTCCTCTAGAATGTCAAGAATGGGAGTTTTCATCTAACTGTTCATTTGGTGGCAAAATGTTAAAGTGGCACTTGCTAGACTCCACCAGCCATATGTGCAGAAGCAAAGCCAATTGCTTTTGCAAAGCCAATTGCTGTATTCAGATGCTTATAGGCCAGTTCCCTTCCTAAGGTACACTCTTAATGAACTGGAAATAATTTTATTCAGGTCAATGGATAAAAGGCAGTCCCAAACCTGTTAAGTGCTAATGCAGAACTACTTTTTCTCCAATATTTTTCTTTTTCAGCTGGAAGGAGAAACCATTCTCTAGCTCTGCCAAGTTATTCACATCTATTTCCTGAATCAGACAAATTTAAGATATGTAGTCTTAACCGTGCTGAGAAAATGATGAGTCACACCATTCTTTCCCACCATCCAGACCTTGGGAAAACCGGGAAGCTGCTTAAGACTATATGCCAACTTCATTTCATATGACCTCAGGCCAACTGCTATTATCCTCTACCCCTTGTAGCTCTTCTTGACAGAAGTAGCTGGCTGCTCCAGCCAATGTGCAGCTGCACACTTGGTAAGGAGCACCCAAACTCCTGCTGAGTTTGGTTTGTGTGTTTCAGTTGAAACCAAGATGGATGTGATAAGCAAGAACTGTAAAGTGATAGAGAGTTTGCCTTGCAAATCAATGCAATTCAGGTATTTTGCAATTGCATTCAGTAAACTACAAAAAAGTCTTTTTTGTAAATTAATGTGTAAATTAACATATTTATTTTCAATCTCTATAATGATACCATTGCAAAATATTTGTCTGTTCTAAAAATATAAGCTCTGGTTCTTTAAAAATGTTATCTGATCCATAATAAATTTTGTCCACTCTTTAATCTCACTTGACAATCAGGGATTCAGGCAGTTTCCATGCATCTTAAACTTGTCCTGGATGACAGCCAGTTTGTTTAGTTCCCAAGTACTGGGAAGTGAAGTTACCAAGAGACAGGTAATTATATATGAATGTTGCCTCTGGAACTCGTGTTAAAAGCGTCTGAATAAATATTTACTGATAATAATCCATCAGGTGGCATTCTAGTTCAGTAAAAGAGCCAGGAGATTTAAAGGACAGAAGTGTTTCAGCTGGAAGAAAGGATAAGAATTTAAAAACTTCTATATTTTGAAAGAAATCTTCCTATAAAATCAGAATCAGAGATTATCAGGATCTCCAGAGGTCCTGCACTTAGCAGTCTTTTTAGGACATGTGTACTGGCAAGAGATTTCCTTTTCCACTTCTTGTAAAATTCCATAGCAAACATCCAGGATTGATACTGAAATTTTTCATCTTTCTGTCTATAGAGTAATAAAGGCCAATAATTTCTTGTCCTGTAAAAAAAGCACTGGGATCCAAATACATGCACAATCAAAACAGAAATTAGCAGACAACCAGACTTCAGTTGACTCAACAAAGCCTCCCACAAACTTCAAAAAGGAAGTTGTCTTTTTTTTTTCCCTCCTGAGAACTTACGGAATTCTAGCATAGACCCAATGGCATTTTTAAGTAATTTAAAAGGGAAGGCAACATAAGATAAAATTATCTTTGCAGGGAGGAAAAGCTCCTCACACTATATGGAGGTGGATGATCTGTCATCCTCAGGGAATGAAAAGACAGTCTCTTGGATAAAATACTTAATTAAACATTTTTTTCTAAAGATCTATTTCAGAGGTCTTGCTTGTTTGCCAAATTCATACAAAAAAAAATTCCACTATATGAAATATTCTTTTGAATTATAATGAAAATATATACCAAGCAATCTTCTTTAATCTTAGACTTTTAAGCACCAGTAAAGTAAAGGAAATAAGACTTGTTATAGAAATTCTGTACTGGATCTTTAATTCTTACCATCTGCTACAAATTATATGTTGTTTGGGTTGGAAGAACTATTACACTGGCAAAATAAATTAAAATAAATAAAATCATGTAGAAAAGTGAAAACAGCTATTTTGATACTTGGCATACACCAGAACTCATGTACATAATGAAAATGTCCTCCTATATCATTCTTAGTATGAAGCAAAAAATCTTAAGTGGATTCTTAGTCTTTCATGCACAGAAACTTTGCTAGATAATAAACTGCATTATTAATCTGAAGAATTTTCAGTTCATGCTCAAGCCATGGAAAGCAAACATCAGGGAAAAAATACTTATACAAAATTAAATGGAATTTAGGCACTTTTTCTTTCTTTCTTTCTTTTGAATTCTTTTATACTTTTTTATATAAGCAGGGGATGATTTTCAAAATTTAAATCACAGAATTGTCAACTTGGTTTTAAACCAAAGACATTCTCAGAAAGACACTGTTCTGTTTCTCGACTCAGAATTTTTTTTATAACATCCCTGATAGGCTGTATAAGGATATATATTTATAAGGATATAAATCCAGAACTAATTTCTCTGACCTGCTTGATATGAGACCTCGTTACAAAAGGGTAATTGCTGAACACAGACTGAAACTAGATGCCAGTATAGTCGAGACTGTGTTTCAAGCTCCTACCTTAACTGTATTACATTTATATAATTACAAGCTTAGCTGTGATTAAAGAGCAGTTTGGAGGTCTTTGATATGCCAACACCAGTATAAGCTTTGACAGTGCTGATGGATGACAATTTTTCACATCAGTATTGTACTATATATTGAAAGACTTTTCATTGCCAGACTTTTTATAGTTGCTGTCTACATTAGTGGTCTACGAGAACACTCAGAATAAGCTGAGGAAATAGAGTTTGTGTTAATGATATGGTTTTTATCATAATAAAGATCATGGGATCCAGCCCCAGAAGCTTTCCTCAGTCCCTCTCTCATTGAGAAGGTCTCATGCCAAACATGTGCAAATGTGGTCCTCTGCAGTCCATTCAGAATGGCTTTGGCATCATCTGCTACTAAAGGCAAATGATATTAGTAACCTGAATTCCAACATACAGGGATAGGTCTAGACAGTCCTCCTTGACAGACATTCAGAAGACTGGTATTCTTGGAGCATAAATCTCTTCGGTAACTTTATCTGCCCCATACCACAGCAGGTATCAGTTTTCAAAGACACTGTGGGCTTCAGGTAACCCCTGGGATACATAGGGTCCAGATTACATTTTTTGTATCCCACTCCTTTGGTTAGATAGCTTATATTTTTAACAGAACTGGATAAAACGAAATAGAAAGAGTGGAGTGAAGAGGGATTGGAGGGATATTCACAGAATCATTCAGGTTGGAAAATACCTCTAAGATCAAGTCCAACTGTTAACTGAGCATTGCCACCACTAAATCATGTCACAAAGCATCACATCTATACATCTTTAAAATGCCTCCAGGCCTGATAACTCAACCACTTCCCTGGGCAGCCTGTGCCAGTGGTCGGCCATTATTTTGGTGAAGAAATTTTTCCTAATGTCTAATCTAAACTCTCCATGGCACAACTTGAGGCCATTTCCTCTTGTTCTGTTGCTCTACTTGGGAGAAGAGATCAATTCTCACCTGGCTACAAACTCCTTTCAGGTCACTGTAGAGAGCTGATCACTCTCCTGAGCTCCCTTTTCTCCAGGCAAAACAGCTGCCCAGCTCCCTCAGCTATTTCTCTTAAGACTTGTGCTCCAGAGCCTTCATCAGCTCTGCTGCCCTTCTCTGGACATGCTCCAGCACCTCAGTGTCTTCCTTGTAGTGAGGTGTTCAGAACTGAGCAGAGGATCTTAAGTGAATCTTGGGAAATTATCCCAGATCTTCTGTTCTGATGGTAAAAGCCTGGTACAGTCCAGTGTAAGTGACAGTGGTTTATATCAATGCATTCTCATGGAAACGCTGCTCCTTTGTTTGTGCATTCATTGTCCCATCTTTCTGGTGTGTTGTCTTCATGTACTTATAAAAATCAACCCTACTATTTGAGTCTTTGCTATGCATAATAAAAAATTCCATTTGACTTTCATTGCTTCATGACAAAAAAGCAACATAAACTCCCCCCAGATCTCATGGAAATAAACAAAATTTTCTCTCTTACCTCTTCTCAGATTACAAATTTTATTTATTTGCTTTCTACGGTATCTTAGACTCTCCTCTCCAGAAAGTGTAAATATAGGATTGCCCTAACTCTTACTAAGTATTGTTACAACTATCTCAATGGGTGCAGCATCCAACCAGGTGGTTGCTTCTGAAGTGAAGACAAACAAACCAACACTAAGTTATGCAACCTTTAAATGGGATCTCTCCTCATTAGTCAGAGCAGTTTCTCCCATTGATAAGTAACTGTTGACATAAAAAGTATACCCAATCTACTTTTCACAAAAGCTGGCTTCTTTGGATATATTCCAGACAGCAGCACCTGCATCAACTTAAAAAGGTTTGAAACAGGAAATAAAAAGTTTTCACTTTGATCCCCCAAAAGCCCCAGTTGAGAACTTTCCAAATTATGATGTAACATGTATGCTGGTGAGGAAAGTGATTTTGTATTTTGAAGAGTGTTGTGGTTTAACCCCAGAATGCAACTTAAGCACTATGCAGCTGCTCATTCACTCTTCCTCCCCAGTGGGATCTGGGAGAGAATTGAAGAATAAAATTGAGAAAACCCATAGGCTGAGATCAAGACAGTTTAAGGGGAGATAAAAAGAAGAAAATACTAATGGTAACAATAGTAACAAAATAATTAGAATATACAAAACTAGTAATGCACAATTCAAGCATTCCCCACCTGCTGACCTGCCAGTTCCCAAGCCGCAGTGGCCCTCAGCCAGCTTTCCCCCATGTACATGGTGAGCATGATGCCACATGCCATGGAATACCCCTCCGGCCAGTTTGGGTCACCTGCCCTGGCTGTGTCCCCTCTCAGATTCCTGTGCCCCTCCAGCCTTCTCACTGGCAGGGCATGAGAAGCTGAGAAGTCTTTGACTTAGGGCAAACTCTACTTAGCAACAACTAAAAACCTCAGCATGTCATCAACACTATTCTCACACTAAATCCAAAACACAATGCTATATCAGTTATTAGGAAGAAAATTACCTCCATCCCTGCTCAAACCAGGACAAAGAGATTTAAAAAATAAAACAACCAACCAATCAGATAGTTTGCCAGGCCCGTGGTGAAAGTTTTCAACACCAGCTACAACACTGATGAAAGAAGGTCATTCTTATCTACAGCTGTATTAAATCTTGGATCTCTTGGGAAATAAATAACAGATATTTTAGGTTTCCTCCTATCATCAGTAGTGATACCTAACATTTTAAACATAAGTAATAAAAACTGTTATTTATTCTTTCAGAATTCAAAAGATGCTTTTATAAGCATTATTTTAAACCTAAATTATTACCTTGGGGCATGTATAAAGGATGAAAAGTATTTTGAACATATTGATCTCCTGTAGCATGAGGGAGTGCCATTACACAACTCAGCTGCAGAAATGGGGCAAGGTTATGGTCTTCCATAGTGAAGCCTGCGTTTCTGCTCCTTCTCACTATTTTTCATCACAAAATTTACTTTATACCACATAATGTCTATTAATGATAAGCCATTCATGATTTAGAAACATGACTTTACAGATTAAATGCTATGTTTTACAAGCACCTTGTACACTGTGCCATAAGAAGATGAATGAGGAAAATTCAATAAAACAGTGTCTTGTTTGCCAGAAACAGTTTGAGATTTAAATAAAATACATAATCCTTTCCACATTATGTTTTGACTGTTTCGAACAAAATGTTGTTAGGCAATCAAGTCAGCTTCTGGTCCCATAAACAGCCCCTACGGACACTTTAGCAACTATCCATAGTTAATTTTTACAAAAACTGCCAAAGGTTTTGGTAAGATACTTTGGTAGGGGAAAAGATTAAAAGTATTTACAGGCAAGCCGCTTAAGAGTCAGCATACTAAAAAACCAAAAAAGTGAAAAATGAAACCTGCATCTCCTGTCCTTGGTTTTAAGTTTTCATCTTCCTTCATCAAGAGATATAAGAAAACCCCTGAGGACTCTCAACATGTTGAACATCTTTGTCCCAACAAAAATTCTGTTCTTTGTACAGAGCATTTCTTGGTACAGTAGTTACCTGACCATTAGCTTTAAGGTAATGATCTGTAAAAGGATACATTACATTTACATTGTTATTAGAATATAAGTGCATTAATAATGGATCTATGTTTTTTTGTGAAAAGAATATTTATCCAAAGCAATAGACCAATGTATGAGATTATTCTCAAATGCCTTGAAGCCTGTGAGACTGCAGACAAATCAGGTAAGAGACACATCAAATTAGAAACTAATCTTCAAAACATTTAAGTATGCTTGCAAGACAACGTAAGCACTAGGCAGCCAATAAGCCATTTACCTCAGCAAGCTGGAATTACAAACACATTATGCCTTGCCTTAAAGTAATTACATTAGTATATTAGTAAGAAAAACCAACAATATTTTTTTCAGGTTTTTGATCTAAACCAAAAGCATTTTCGTATGCCAAAAATATTGGCATATGAAAAAAGTTGTTATTATTATTCTAACTGCATATTTTTACAGTAGAAAACAAGCGTAAATTCCTTTTTCAAGATGCACTAAAATGCATCATGCCATTGTTAATTCTATAAATTTTGTCTGAAATTATTTCCTGGGGCATATGTTGCTGGGTTTTTTTAAGAAAGCAAATTGTCAGAATGGCCATTTTAAGAATTTCAACTCATGTGTAACATTTTCCAGGAAAATGTAAGTTTAAGGTAGCAAAAATGGGGTGAGACTGATCAAAATGCTTCCTTTAACACAAAAATCCAGCAACTGCATTACTGCGTCAGAAACTCAAGCATATTTTTAATTCCTATACACCTCTAAAAGTGGGCACACTTTTAAGTGTTTTTTCCTGCTAACACAGAAGTGCTGTACAAGAGTATCTTTCAGGGATGGTGCATGGAAACTCCACTGGTTTTCAATGGCTAGAGCTGTGCAACAAGTTTAAAATTTTGACTTCTCACCATTGATAGTCACATGGTAAAAGAACAATCTTTCAGTATAAACATCTCAGCTGTCATTACTTTCCCATGTAGTTGAAGTTCAGCTACAATATATCTTAAAAGTGTTTTCCTTTCCTCCAAGCTAAAGGCTGAATTGTTACAGATGGTAGTTTTGGCAGATGGTTGTATATGAAACTGAGTTTATAATTAGGCCAAACCTGACTTGTACAATTAAGGCAATGAAGATTTGAAAAATAAGAAGTGTCAGATCAGTACATGATTAGTCTGGTGCCCACGGAAAACTGAAGAAACCTGATAATTCAGATTTACAGAATGCATTGCCTATATAAAAATTTCTCCTGAATTGCATGAATTAGAAGATAAGAAACATTTCATGCACAGAGTGTAAACTGAAATAACCATGGCTTTTTACTTACTTAAGTGTATAATCCCTTTTTTTCAGTCGAGGCTAATGAGATGGTCTGAAGCCATCTAACAGCTCCCTGCTGCTGAGAGAGGGCTCCTTCTCTGCAGCTTCCCTCCCTCTGACATTCACCCGACCCCTAAGCAAGCCAGTAAATTCAAAGTCAGTGACTAGCCAATTCAGCTGAGAGACAAAAAGTAATCCCTGAGGAATGAGTGGAGGAGGAGATGAGATGTGCAAGGATGAGAAGACTAGGGCTACCCCTTTCTGGATGTGACCTCTTGGGCTTGTTCTAACATATATCAAGCTGCATTTCAAGCCGTATTATATCTAGTGTCCAAAACCTTTCCAGAGTGGTAATTTGGTGTTAAGGCAGCATTGCCAGTTTTAGCCTCTTCTGTTAAATATTTATTTATTCTTATACGAAGAAAGGATCAGTAACGTCCAGCAATCATTCTCTCTACTACTTTCTGCATATCATTCAGTAGTTTCTTGCAATCAACTTTCAGTCTCTCACCATATGCAAATTGCTCCCTTATAATGCTTTTGCCTATTTTAAGATCCCTATTTCTGTTATGCTCTTTTTTTCAATGGGAAAAACTAGAACTTTTTTTGGGATGGCTGATGAACACTATCATAAAAGCACTCCACTTTCAAATTTCTCTTTCTGCTCCTACTGCATCCCAACATGCTGTCTGATTTGTTCTACTGTGGGCACAATATAGGGATTTTTCATTAATTTTCCTGACCAAGCATTGCTACAAGAACATAAATAAGAGCTTGTAAGTAGCTTTCAGAAGTAATTGAAATGGCCTTTATTAATTCAGTTACAATTAGTTCAAAACATTCCTTCCAAAATGCATCCCCCTTGCTCTTCAACACAACAAACTCCACTTGCCATCACACCATCTGTTCTCCCATCTCCTCTAAACCTTTACAAAGTTCCTCAGAATCTCTTTTAGTTTCAATTAACCTGAGTAATTTATGTAGCTTGCATATGTTGTCATGAATCTGTGAACCCTATTACAAGATTGAACTATATGAGGTTACTGACAATTAGAGAACATTACCTTTTAGGTTATCGCCATGTTACAAATTAATGACTTGTTCCTACACTTTGCTTTCTGTCCTAATTAATTTTTTTCCCCTTAAACTGTTAAGATAAAAGAGATACACTGTGGGGCTACATAAGTTTTTTATTAGGCCTTTATGTTTTAAGAATCTAAATAAGTAATTTCCATTCTTTCCCCTTGTTCATCCATTTTGAAACACAAATATATTTCATGCATTGAATGCATTTCTTTTACAGGAACTGGGCTTTTCTATTCCTTTCATTGAACGCTATTAATACAGAGTTCCCATCTGCCTTCTACCAAGCAAATTAAATACAGCAAGATCTGCTAGCAATGCAACAATAGAGGCAAGCTGGTAAGAAAAATTCTTTTTAACTCTGGACATATTCATTAATTCTAAAGACAAGAATTAAGATTTAATGTGTTAAGAGGTACTATATATTTAAGAAAATTAAAAACCACTATGTTCACCTATATCTATGAAGTTATAATCACCTTGTCTTTACCTTAAAATTAACCCAACTTACAATTTATATCCTGCCCTTATCTTTACATCTGTTCACACAACTATATTTTTAATATCCTGGTGGTTTGTGGGTGGGTTTAGAGGGGTTTTTTTTGTTTGTTTGTTGTTTTTTTCTTGTTGCCTTGTTTGTTTTTGGTTTTGATTGGGATTTGTATAGACTAACAACAACAAACTCCATCAAAGTGTTTCTGGTATTCCAGTGTTTCCCCACAATTCTGCTATATGTCCAGGAAGAACAAGCACATTACTACGATATATACCAAGATGCAAGTGCTCTCAGCTTACAATTAAGAGACACAGGATAAATCCCAGCTAACTTCATCATCACAGAGTTGTGACTACAGAATTAATATGAATGTCATTTACATGGTATCTTGATGTTTTTGTTTGAGTTATGCTAACTAGAGAGAACTGTAAATACCTAATCTTAAACCTGAAGCTCTACTTGTGGCTTTCCTTACAAAAAACCCACAGAAATTGTGGGGTAAGCATTCCAAAAAGAAGTTAAATCATTCAGCTTACACTATGGAAATACACACATAACTGGACAGAAAAAAAAATCTGAGAAAAAAAGCTCCCTAAGTCTGTACAATTTTGAAGAAATATAAATGCCCATGAAACATGACTTTTACACCAGTAACAAAGTATTATCAATTTAGTTAAATAACTGAGATTAAATATTAGCTATTCTCACAGCATCTGCAACAATACAACAAAACACAATACTTTGAAAAAACAGCTATTTTAAATTTACTTTTACTGATAACTTTCACAGGGGTTACTCATTAAAAAATGGAATTGTAAATCACATATAGTATGATACAGAGCTTTACATTTGGTCAAAAGTATTCATGTGAATTAGAAAGAATGGCAACTGTCAGTAGTGAAATTATTCTGGTACAGGTTCAATAGAACCTTTGTTACAGATGTGCTGATAGAAAACTCATACAAATATTGACACAATATAATATGGTTTCTTGGATTATTTTTACACCTAGTTCTCAAATGCTTCCTAGGATCATTCTTATTAAAGAAGACCCATAATTTGCCTAGCCTATTATGAAATTTCTTTGGCTTCCATAATTAATCTCACAGAAAATATAACCCATTTTTGAGAAGATTAGTGTAAATATCCTCAGAGCATTTACTTTTCAATGTCTGTACTCTAAAGTTCCAGTGACTAGTTATGCATTTTCATAATTGATACAATTTTTAGCAAGTTTACTTGAGTGACACTATCAATTTTTACAGGAGAAAAAATCTTCCCAATTTTACAGGAATTGCACTATTTACTTTGAAATAAGTAATTGAATATGTATGTTAAGAAGACGGCTCCTTCATAGTGAATAAATCCAAAAAGAACATAATCGTTTGACAAATAGCACTTTGAACAGGTACTAATTCAACAGTAACTGAAATAGTATTCTTGGATGGAATTGACTTGTTTCAATAGAAATGAACCAGATTTTAGTAGGCTAAAAGCAGATTAACTTCACATATGTCTCAGGCCATTTGCAAATGTCAACAACATTCTGTTACAGTGGGAAATGACCAACAGTACTGTAGAGAATCTGACCATTACTGGCAAATGTTTAGTTGATCTCTAAAACCTGCATGTGAGAAGAGATTTATTTTTTTTAATGCACTGAATGAGAAGACAGAAGTTCACTTCAATTATTTAAAGAACTTATTAGACCAGAACTTTTTTAAAGTAAAATGAAAGCACCAGATCAGGTATTTCTCGCTTGGTTAGGTAACAGAGCTGAGACACACAGGGGAAGGCAATACCAAATACTTCTAAAAGGATTTCATTTGGTCTCAATAAGTATCTGACCATTAAAAGAAAATAAACAAACAAACAAACAAAAGCAAGAATTTCTTAATGTATTAAGAAAATTACTGACTTTACAGAGAAAAAAAGTATTGTCACTTCTAGAAATGGCAGAGCAGTATTTCAGAGGACTCTTCCTAACTGTAATAATAGCTTGCAAGCATTGTAAAACAAAAAAAACAATATATTCCACAGAACAATGGATCCATTCTAATCCTGTCCAAAGAGACACTTTGTTTCCACAGATGATACAAAATACAGTGACAACAGGTTATTCAGAGGACTAATATTTGAAGTGGGCCCCAAAAGGTAATGGGAAATAAAAATGCCAGAAAAAATATAGATAACATACACTGGAGATGAAGCTTAAGGTGTATGTGAGCAAACAAGATGCTGATAGACACACCTTCAGTACTGTGGATACTGGAAGTGCAGAAGTTCTGTTGGCAGAGGTGAGGACACCAACTTAAACACAGCAGATGGTGGGAAAGCTGCACAAAGAAATGAAGGTATTTTCTGTCTTGAGGGGAAGAGGTGATAAACTTGCTGACATTTTCAGATGTGGCCTTAAGCTATGAGGATAAGAAAAAGAAATCCAGAAGAAAATGGATGGAGTACTATAACACCATCCGACTTGAGATTGGAGTCAATTTTTAAAAATAGCAAGTTTTTCATTAATTTTAGTAGCCTGAAACACTGGCTAGTATCGCACTATTAATGGAACAAACACTGAAGAAATACATCTAAACAGTTTGGAACATACTACAATTATGGCCAGAATTTTTAGAGAGTGCATAGCAAACCTAGGGCACATTCTTTGTCAGGGATTATAAAACAGAAGATCAAAGCACCTTCAGTGACAGTAATTAAATTTACAGTTTATAAGAAAAATTTGCATTTCCTAGAAAATAAAGCAACATCCATCAGAATCATTTAAACTGGTGTCAAATACAGCACTGGTAGTTTTTGCTGTTAGAACAGAAATGCAATGCACACATTGCTGAAGCACAGTAACTTGAAAAAGACACCAATTATGAATACTGGAGATACATTTTTTCCCTCCTTTTTAAAATAACCACCAAAAAGCTCTGTTTATTAAGGAACATGTTTTTTAATCCAAACGAAAGAGGGTGCCAAGCACTGTTATACAAGCTTCCTAAATTCATTTGGCTGACTAATGCTCCTATTCCTGCATGCTTCAAAGTAGTAAAAGAAAAACAAATCTCAGGAAGAACTGACATTCAGATCTGTATCAGCTTAAAGACATAATGCATAATATTATCTGCTTGCTATTTAATGCAAAAGACAAATTTTGCTGAGTTCACTTAATAATGAGTAAATGAAGGGTGGAAATTAGAGGGCTGGAACTTAGGACTTTTTTACAACAGACTATTAGCGCATTTAAATTTCAACCTCCCTAAATTTCTAAGCACTTCTTTTCATTTAGTGAATTATTTTGCATATATACAGCATATTATTAATTTAAATTTATCATGCCTGACTCCTTAATGTCTTACTTCAGTTAGACCACAAAAGCCAGCACCTTGGTATCATACTCCCATTTTATAGAATTATGAAATCTCTCTAAAGAGACAGGAATTTTTTTGGACCAACATGAAATGGTGGAAGAAACTTTCCTACACAATTTAAACCCTCCACATTACAGACACTTTATAATATCAAATATTATATAGTATTTTATATCAGTATTGTACACTAATATAATATTTAAAGTTTAAATATATTATATTAATTTCTTTTAAATGAAATTTTTATATCAGTGTATTACACCACATTTTCAGAATGTGTTATATACACATCATCAAGTTCATTCTTTTGTCCTGGAACAAGTCTTACAAAAAGAGCTGCTGTATGCTTTGCACAGAGTTCATTTTGTGTTCTAAACAGAGACAGATTGCCAGGACATGCACAACTTGGTTTTACAGTCTGACTTATACTGCCAGAATAACTTTTTTCCAAAAGTAATTAAGAGATCATGTGTTACTAAACAGACCAAAGAATCTATCCAGTAATGATGCATCATGCTGCAAACATAAAAGGAAGACATACCTTGGTCTGCTGCTACAAAGCAAGCATAAGCTCATGAGAAAAGTTACAAAACAGTGTAATTCATTTAGGAGGAAAGACACTGGAAGGTCATCACTACAAGTCATCCTGACTACATCAAGTACAGAGATTCCAGCCATAGCAAATGCAGAATTTAGGTCCACAGGAAATACACTGCATACTCTTCACATATCTCTAAAGCTGTATTTAGGGTGCTTCTAAAAACTTCTCAAAGTATATCTAAAGAATAGATGACAGAGCTAATTGGACTAAATTTATTCTTGGCTTTAATTGTCAGTAAACTGATGTTCCTGGAGGTCATGGCAGCAGAACAAATGAAAGGCAGAAGGCCTGCTAAATAAGACACTGGATAAGGGTTTATTGTTACTAAGACATTTAAGGTGACTGAAGCCAGGTTCAGTCACGTGGGATTGGCCAAGCTACAAGAACAGATATGACAGACAGACTGGTATTTTCAGACTCTGACTTGAAAATGCTTAAATCTTTCTGAATGGAGGTTCAGAGGGTGGCATGATTCACAATCTGTGAATTAGGAGTTGCGGTCTGAAATACAGTCTCCCCCACATTCTTAGCTCATATGTAAGCCACCCTCAAGATTGAACAAATAAACCTTCAACAGAACAGCTTCAACAAGATAAACTAGATAGTCAGAAGCTTCCCAGAGACTTAGGATGCTACCCAAGAAAATATGTGAACGTGTGTCTCTCTCACTCTAGTGCGTATGCTCACGTAAATTTTTCTAGATTAGCTTTTCAGTCTGGATTGAATCAAAGTTGTTCACAAACTCAGAGTTAATTGCTGTAGACCATTCATGCTTCCTTTTGTGACAGCCCAGACTAAACCTGCATACTTTGCAGAGCATCAGTCTAATCTGAAGAGTGTAGCCCACTGCCTGGCCCAGCTCCAAGGCTGCCAGGACACAACACCTCTCTCTGACTTCCCAGCTCTGCTGCCTAAAACCAGTGAGAAGCCAGTGAAGGTAGAAGAGGACTGAAATACCTAACTGGACTCCTAGAAGTTCTTCACTGGGACATTAACAAGTACATGTGAATGACTGTCATACAGGTGGGAGAAAGGGTGGCTCTTGTGGCTTGGGCTAAATATGGTCTTGAGGGTCCTAAACTCAATTTTCTCCATTGAGTAGGTTTTGCAGCAAAAGTGAAGAAAAAGAAAAATAACCAAGTGTTCTTTAGCAGCAATGAAAGTTTAGGGCTGGGAGGTAAGTGAAAGGTGACCTTTCAGAAGACCTGCTTGAGAGATCCTTCCAGGAGCACTGATCACCGTGAAGCAGCAGTTGGCAATTGGCCCTGCAATAGAGGAGCCTGCACTCAGTCCCCCAAGCCTGCACCACATGGTCTCACTTTACTGTTGCTTCAAGTGGTGATGAAATAGCTCGAAAATCAGCATTTACCTCCCCACTTTGCAAAACAGTGTGCTCCACAGTATGGCTTCACAGCAGTGAGAACCATAAGTGAATTCTTCAGGCAATACCTGCAGTGGTATCTTGCTGATGCTAGACCTGATGCTATTTTCACCTTGCACAAAAAATTAGCTCTGCTCCACACAACAACAATAATGGAAAAAACACATATAGAGCAGAAAATTCCTAATGAGATTTTAAATCATTACTGTATTCATCTACCTTGTATAATTTGAACCTCGTTTAAACAGAAACAGCAACCAATCATTCACCCAGAGGTTATTAGATAAGTGTAGGAAATCAGATGACAATTATCTTCTACACTAATATGATCCAAAGTGTTCATAAATCTGACCTCCAAAACTGGCTTTTATTCAGACATACAGTAGAATTAATGTCTTCATTATCATACTATCAATGACGTCTGATACTGCACATGCTACCAGCTTAAATAAAATAAAATACTTAACACCATTTTTGTTTTCTCATACTTTCATTCACATACTAATAGATGTCTGATACTATTTACATTTGTCAATTAGTAAAACCATCCAGCAAAGAAGTCTGTGTTTCCTGTGCCCCCTGCAGCCAGTTATTTCAGCATCGGTAATATTTACGACAAGTCAGTTTTGCAGGTTTACATATGACTTGGTTGGCAATACAAACATGGGCCAAACAACACAACTAAAAGAGAAGCGCTACCCCTTGCCACTCACCTTACATTCATCCATCTCCTTTACCCACAAACACATGGAGAAAAACACAACCAACAAAAAACAAGTGGTTTTACAGTGTGTTTAAAAGGTTGACTAATCTCAGGTTTGGCACACCAAAGACCAGGGCGAGAACAAACACTTTCGTTTTCATGTCAGCTCCCACAACACTCAAATGGAATTGTGTAAGGAGATTTTTCCCTCCTTTGCTTCTAATAAATGGGTGTTGTGTTTACATGCTGCATACTGAGCATTGCCCATCCGAAGCCAAGGGCTGCATCTTGCCAACTCTTAACTTTCGTACAATATGGTGATTACATGAGCCAGCATACCATTAAATCACATAACAAAACTTGGAGAATAGCACTGTCAGCTTGCAGAGCCGTACCTGAAGGACTGACATGCAGTGCATAAAGGGAAAAAACAGATCTCAGTGCAATGGCAAAACTGGGTCAGGAGAAGACTGGGTTACTGGCCTCACTTTAAACGACAAAGCCACGTGCTAAATAGTTCACAGAGATAAAAACTTGCAGGCGCATAATAAAAGCAAAGAAATCAATAAAAATATCACTAAACAGTCCTTAGAAAATGCTCCCCCACCTCTAAATCTTTCAAGGTCATCTGTTGTTTATTCTCCATACCACTCTTTATTCCAGGATGTTCTTTCCAGCTGCAGTACTTACAAACTGGCTTCCCGTGAGCAGAGTCAAAACCAGGGGAACAGAGACCTTAGTCCATTGCCTAATATGAATAGCACAGCATCTTTCTGGCTACAGCAAATTCTCTTTTTCTATTTAATGAGCAGCAGATCTATACCTGCCATGAGCTCCAAATATCTTCCAGTTCCTAGTGTTCATTTTTTTGCAGAATGTGCAAGAAAGACTGATGATCAGAAGTCACTATTTCACCTAAAATCAAGCTCACACCAAGGTATCAGGTATCTGATTTGCATCTCTGATTTAGTCTGCTGATAGGAGAGTAGAAGTGCCAATTTAGGTACTAATTCTTTTTCCAGGTACCGATCCACAATAATTTCTACAGAGGCTTCCACTTTAGTGACCGAAACATACAGATAGGACAACCTAAGATGGTAATTTAACTGCCAACAATAATGCACACGATCAGAGGTAGAAAGCTCTGCTGAAATCAAAGACACTTTCAATACTGAGGTTTCTAAGAGGATGTGCATCTAACTTACTGCAGGAGATCAAGTGCCTGAACCATGTATCTGTGATACCTTATCAGCCTTCAGAGCTACCCTACAGGTGACCCCTCTTTGCAACATATTTCTTAGTAACTTAATCCTATTTAGGTTGTCTTCAAATCACACAAAGAGCAAGCAAATCAGAAAACTGCTACATGTTTTTGCAAGATCATATCACACTGGCATCACTAACCCTGTTCTATTCAAATTGTAAAAGGCTGTCCAGACATCAGTGATATTTTATTTGTTGTCATATTAGCATGCAAAAGGACATAAACTCACTTCTGATAATAGTTTTAATTACTAAGTAGTTAAGCCTACAAATCCTCTCATCCAAGTAATCCTTCAATAAGATTAATTCATGGAAATAGCCTCATTGAAAAAGGATTTGTATGACTGAACCCTAAATGCTTAATCACTTCTTTAAGGAAATCATGACTTACAAAGAAAAATCCAGGTGTTGGTATGTTTAAAACAGGGGGGGTTATGTGTCCATCAAAGCACGGAGTTTCATAAACATCACTTCTAGGACTGACACTGTTGGGGAATGTGCTCCTGCAGTTCCTGTGGTTTCTCAGGTTAAGATTGATTTAAATAAACAGACCAACTTGCTCACATTGAGTCTAGCACTCAACAGGACTCTTTTTTCAGCACTTCCGTTGTACTGACGTATGACTCAGCTACTCCTTCAGCTGCACTACTTATATATTATCACTGTGCAACATCATCTCAAAGATCAAAATCCCTGATTTATCTTAAACAATATCCGGGCATAACCAAGTGTTTGCAAGGCTCAGCGAGTGTGTGGTTCTTGCTTTCTGTACTATGTCTATTGCAGAATATTTTATTGTAAGAAATATTAACCTTTTTCCCAGTTTTCTGATCTTGTTCTTTCCATTACGACAGTTACCAGTCTAGACAATGACTGAAGTAGCCATAGAGAGCATATAGATTAAGATTTACTTTGTAATGTGTCGAGTGCCCTCATGTGCTTAAGTTCTCTTCCTTGTACCCATTTCACTTGCTCGCTCTCTTTGCGCAGGGCCTTCATGGTATAAATGGTAAGTCTTCTTGAAGTATGTCCTGCTCTGATCCCCTTGGAATGATTAATGGTTTGGTATCACATTTGTTTGCTACTCCTTAAAATACAGGAAACAACCCTTTGGAGAACTAGGAGTCTGTCAGTGCCTCCAAAAAGCAGAAAGCATAACTGCTTGAAGGCTGACAGATGCTTCACCACCATGACAAGAAGCTGTTCCACAGGCTACAGCTTGTGAGCCCCTGAGTCAAGCCATATGGTCCTGAATGCCAAGACTGCCTGTCTTTCCCAGTTTACTGGGAGAGATGGATTGTTCCTGCTTTGCTCTGAATTTGCAAAAGTAGTCTGTTGATTTTTATAAGTTTACAGTTCAAATGTAATAAAATGCTTCACTGCTTCCACTCATAAATCTTCATTCGTAAACACAAACATGGCTCTCAGACTTTAAGAGACCCTTCACAATTAATAATCTATTCAGTGCATTTAAAGAATTGTGTACACAGGGTCTCAAACATCTTTGTTCAAGGCATCTATAGTAATCTAATGTGAATAACAGCAATGGATACACATTGCTAAAATTCAGAGCTGATAACTTAAGATAAAACCCCAGTGTACTTCAGAATCACAAAAATTAAGTCTCCAAGTTTTAAGTTCTTAAACATGGGTACATTCTCCAGTGCTTCAGTCAGGTGAGATTTAAATATTTCAGAATGTGAGTATTTCTAATTCCTCTCATCTCTTGAAAAATTATTTAACTACCCAAAATGCTTTGGTAAGATCTTTTTTTAAAATATGTTTTATGTCTTTTCCAGTGACTTCTGAAGTGTCTTCACTGGTGTGTAGGTGACCCAGCAATTGCCAAGAAACAGACGAAGGCAAAAAGTATCTCGCTTCTAACGCAGCAATGTAGGAGGTAGGAAAAGCCCCCAGCGAAGAGACAGCGGTGTGCGTGTTCACGCATTGTTCTCTCCCGGAGCAGTCCTGGCTCTCGCTGGGGTCTGCCCGGATTGAGGCTATCGGCACCTTGCGAAGTCCAGCCTTTAACTTTCTCCCGTTAGAGTTTCCTTGAGCCACTTCTTGTTACAATTTTCCACTCATGTCTGTCCCTTGCTTCCTTCTAAAAAACGCACAGCATAGTGACTGAAATCTCTACAGAACCTGCAGAGATAATGGCAAGGGCCCCCGCAGCGGCACTGAGCGGCACTTCCCGGAGGGATGCGGGTGGACGAAGGGCGAAATGCCGGGGTTCCCACAGCACCCGCCCGGCGCCGCACGCTGGAGCGGCGTGCGGGGCGACACCGGGAACCGCAGCCACTGCACTGCTGCCCCCGATTATTTCATGTTCTCGCACTCGTCAGGGAAACACAGACAACTGATTTACTATGGCAATTTTTCCCAGTGCCTTCCGAGATCTCCCAAGGCTCGGCCGCTAGTCCGGCTGTTTGCTGCAACTTTTCCACGGGCTGCGGAACGCCGAGGGCAAGAACGGGCGGTATTTTTTTTCTCTCCCCCTCACCTCGCTCGCCCAACCCGTTCCCCGGCGGCAGCGGCTCCCATCCCCCGGCGGGTCCCCCCCTCCCCGCCTCTCGGACAGCCTGGGAGCCGCCGCCCCCGCGGACGCGCACTGCCCGCCCGGCGGCTGCCCCGGCCCGCCGCCCCCTCCGCGCCCGCCGCCCCAGCCCCGGTCCCGGCCCCGCTCCGCCGGGAGCCGCGGGGCAGCCCCGCCCGCGGGCAGGTGGGTACCCCCGCCGCCGCCGAGCCGCACTCACTTGTGCCTTCTTCATAAGGAACGGCAGCGCTGCAGTCCAGCCCAGCCGGCCGTGTGCAAACTCCCTTCAGCGGAACTGTAGCTCCAGCATAATGCAGCAGCCGATAGTCCACGCATTGGGGTTGCCCACGGCGAGCCCCGCGCTGCCTCCGCCCGTCCCGCCGCTGCTCCGCGCGCCCCGCTGCGCCCCCTCCCCACGGCCTGAGCGTCCGCGCTCACTGAAGCCACCGCCGGCCCCCGGCCAGGTCTTTTATATCTCCGATCTGCCTCCAACCGCGGCGGCGGCGGCAGCCCAGGCAGGACACGCCTTTCCCCTCCCTCCCGCCCTCCCGGAGGACCGGGAGCCCAGGCAGACCCTGCGGGGCGGGGGAAACCCGAGTTAACTCGGGGCAAGTTGGAGGCAGGAACAAGCCGAGCCTGCCCCTCGCCAGCGCCGGAGGGGAGCGGGGCCGCGGGCGGGCGGGGATGCGGAGGGGGTGTGGGCATGCGGGGCGGGGGGCGCTGGCTACCGGCCCCGGGGCTGGGTGCAGAGGGCTCCTCCCGGCCGGTGCCGGGGCGTCCGCGGTGCCCGGACAGGCGATCCCAGCCGACCGCGGGAAGCGGGGCGGGGGTCGCCGGCCCTGCCCGAGTGGGCTCTGGCAGCGTGCAGGGAAGCCGCACGCCGCCGCGGCACTTGAGGTCAGCCGGGCTGCGGGCGCCGAGCCCAGTCCTTGGGTTGGGTCCCCCCACCCTCGCTGGGGAAAAGGGGGGTGCCCCCGGCTGAACCCGCCGCCGGGCGCCGGCTCGGCCCGCGGCGGGGAGGGCAGCGGGCTCGGAGGCTGGCGGGGCTCCCAGCCGGTGCCCGGTGCTCCCAGCGGAGCAGCCGCTGCTGCGGCGCGCACGGCCGAGGTGGCAGCCCTGGGCTTGTCATTGCCATTCCGGGGCTGCTTTCCCATACTCGGTGAATGCAGGTTAAGCACTGGGATAAGCATTTCAGCTGGAGCTTAGAAACTCCTGTAACCTGCTCCAGACACAGAAAAAATTGTTGAGCAGTGCCTCCTAACGCTTCTTCAAAGGTGATCCTGCGGGTCTTTTTTACATGCTGTTACAATTTGCATCGTCCCGTGTAAATAATGCATTAGTGTTGGGTGTGGAAAAGCGACTTGACTGACTGCTTGGAGTCTTCTGGCCAATCCATCACAGCAGTAGCCACAGAATTTTAGTCCTCTTTAGAGAACGCAGCTCCCAAGGTTAATACGAATTAAATTTTGGGTGTGAATTAAATGGAATGCAGAGCAGTTTATGGAACTAGTATCTCCTGAAACAGCCATACCAGGTGGAAATTTAAAGAACATTAAAGTGAAGGAAGAATAGTCTGACCCAGTCCATGGTCATTTCCTAAAGGAGATTAGGCATGATCAGAGTGTACAATAAGAGATTTCATTAGAAAGTCAGTCTAATATTTGCCTGGAATTAATGATAAGTTTTTGTAAAGTCTTGATTTCTGCCAAAGTAAAGGTGAGCTGTTCAGGTACAGAAAGGTTTTGAACTCATCCCCAACTTTGCTATGTATTTGGATAAACATCTAATATAATTTTGCAGATAAAAATCTAATATCATTTTGCTTCTGCATCAAATCCAGGAAAATGGGTCAATAATTTTCTTTTACAGCATGACAATACTGATGGATTCATTCCCTTTTTGTCAGTTTTTTTTGCATTTCATGATTGTTACTGAGCTGAATTTGTCAGACTTTTATATGCATATAGAAATAGTCTCTTCCTTTAAAGCAATAGGTAAGCAGTGAAAGGGAGGAAGCCTGTAACAACAAAAGAAATCAAGGACCTCAGTCACTGAAAGGGCGGTTTGTGTATCATCTAGCAGTGATCAACCAAATCACTTTCACTGTCTACACATTTAACTAAATAGGGCCAGGAAATTAAAATTTTATGGCATATTTTCTCCATAGAACAGATGACCAGTTTAGTCTCCTGCAGAGAAGGCCTGGAAAGTGTGAAAGAGCAGTCTCTCGCAGCAGTTACCAGCCTTATGGAAAACGCTTCTGGTCTTTCTCTGTGTTGAACTCTATCACAGTTCACCATTAGTCATGACAGGAAAAATTTTGTGGATGCCCTGTATCCAGTTGCATTATTGGTAACTGTGCAGAGTGAATAACACTCTTGGGCATAATTAAGTTTCTTTACCACCCTGGCATCATGCACCTTTTCTCTCCTTTCCCAATCTGACTATTTGAACCTGCCCTTGTGTTTAATCCCAACTATAGTGAAGTAGTGCCCTTTTCATCTCTTTCTTTTGTGTTTGCAATTTTCAAGTGTATTACTGCTAACACTGTCTGTTCTCAGTTTGGTTTGGGAAGACTTTTCTATGAAGTTCAGAATTTAATAGTTTAAACTCATTAATATCTTGTGGCTGTATCCCATAGGTAAGCATGTTTTTATTAGTCTTGCCCATTTCCAACATAGTACCAACTTTTGATTTCCCAAGGGTGAGAAGTGATTAGCCATAGACTGGTTAGTACATTGACTGGTAGCTTTCCAACGCCAACTGCAAACCACATTTAGTCTTCTATGGCCTACCTTATTTGCATTTCTTAATGCTTGGGGGTGCACACAGGCCCTGTCATAGTTTTGTGCAAACCTGTTCCTTCACAGGGAAGATATGGAAAACAGTGCTAGTTATCCCAGCTCTTCACAGGATTTAGTTCCACCCATTCAGCAGGATTGTCCTCACCAGGAATACTGTTCGACCTGTATGGAAATACCAGCAACTGATAATTAAGCCTTTCCAGTCTAACATGAATGGAAAAGCCTCACCATCTTTACCAGCTGAGAAATGGCTGTTGAATGGCTCTTAAATGGTTTTTTTATTCTGTAATTTTGTGGAATATCTGCTGTGCTTTCCATAGCTTCAGCTCTGCACTCATTCTGTTGCTAGCTTGGCTGCTGGCTGGAACAGCTGGAATTTGGGAATATGCAGGATGACATCCAGCCTCGGCCGCTGAGATTGCTGGATTAAAAAGTGTTGTGTGTCAACTTGGAAAATTGAAAAAATTTCTCCTATGAAACCATTTAAGCTGTGGAGGCAAACACCAGTGTGTGAGCATTAGAAAGACAGCACACTAATCCCGTCTAATCGGTTACAGACTGAGCATGTGGGCGCTTTGCTGTCACAGAGACCTGGCCTGTAGCATCAGCTCAGTAAAATCCCCTCTCACCAGTCTTTTTTAAGGACAGAGTAAGTACACACATTCCTAACCTACTTCAGACACACAGAATTGAAAAAATTATATTTAAAATTGAGGTATGTAGAGCCAAGAAACTCAAAAGATGGCCTCAAACTTCTTTAGGTTTTATTTACAGGAGTATGTGATTGTAGTGGAATGACTTTCTACAGAAAAGACAAACCTTGCAAGATTTACAGAAAGTTACATTAATTTCTTTGACACTGAGGAAATACATTGTGATAACTATCTCCCTAAGCAGTCTTTTATCTTTGATACCACAAAATGTTCTAGGTGTTATTCTGTGATTGTGAACTTGTACATTCTAATTTCAGAGCACAACCAAAACCAATATTTAATATTCTGTCAAAGCACATATTTTGAATTTTTAATTGAGCCTTATGTTCAACTTTACCAAAGGAACTGTTAGTTTATTCTAAGCATCGTACATCTTTTGTGCTCTATACAAGTGGCAGGGAACTTCTGCTGATATTCAATATCACTGGTCAGTAAGTGAACAAATGACTCAATCAATACTCACTTCACAGGGATGTGCACACCACCATAGAGCCACTTTTTATCTCATTGAGCACCATAAGAGCACAGGATTCAGGTGTATTTTTTTCACTCACATGACCTGCCTCTAAAGATTGATTTACAAGAAGTGGTTTCCATGCAACTGATTCTTCATAATATATTAATGCAGACTCAGATTTTAAGGATAATTAAGTTATTATATGGTAAAATCATAGTTCATTTGGCAGAGTGGTTGGTAGATAGCTGTAAGGTCTTAAAGAGCACAGTTGTCTGTCTCAAACGCTGTTAGGGCCACAGGAGGACTTTGCCATGAGATAAGCACAGAGCAAAACAACAGGATGGCACTGACTCCAGGCCTGGTGGAGATGAGATCCTGGTTAATGCATCTGGACAAAAATTCCCTCTGTGGCAAACTGTGTAAAGAGGCAATTTCTCATACACATATCACTGGCCAAACAAAGATCACTCCAAGTTATGGGACAGATGGCATCTCTGACCACCAACAGCCACTGAAACCCCCCTGAATATGCCTTTGTGGATGCTTGGAATTTAGACTGTAAATTAAGCCACCACAGGAAACTAGAGATAAGAAAAAGATGAGTTTATCTCAGACCTAGGGGGAGCTTAACAGGCTGGGGGAGAAGAATCTATCACTGATAATGGTCGTAAAGAATGTGGAACTTACAGACCACAAGGAAAGCCAACTCAGCAGCTGTGCTGAAATCAGCTCAGACTGGGTAAAAGTTAATTTTGGCAGGGGGAGGTAGCAATCACTGACTCACAGCCCATCAACCCAAGAAACCCACTTACTCAGAAAAAACGACTGAGCACAGGACTAAACAACTGTAAAAGTGAGGAAATAATTTAACCAATAGAATGAGAGAATTTTGTAGCCAACGAGTATTCCTTTGTTTGTTAAAACATACAAATAGTGAAGTTTTGAATGACCTCAGAACTCCTTCCACAGAGAAGCCCAGGGTGAAGAAGGACAAACAGAAACACTCATTGGATCCATGGGTGGTGACTGTTTTCTGCTTGAACTGTCTCTCTCTTCTCCCACCCCATGCCTCTTTTCTGTTTCTTTCTATCTCTCTAATTTACATTCATTGATAAATCAAATCTGTGTTAATGACTTTGGCATGTTTGTACCTTAATTCAGGCAGGGACATCTCTCACCGATCAGATCTTAACACCAGCTGAGGGAAAATGCAATATTCTGGATGAACAGAGATATCTCAAAAGGAAAAAAAAAATGATTGAAATTCAATTATTTACTATAATGACAGAATTAGTAGCTCAGTATCTCGTTACGATGCTTCTCCAAAACCCATCTAAATGGAAAAAGAAGAAGCAAGCAGTACATCATTGGAGTGGAGCCAGGGAGCTTCAAACTATCAGAAATCTGTTCAAGAAGTGCCAGTGAAGGAGGCTGGAGTTCCCTGATTGTGTGTGAGATTTATTTGCCCAGAAGCAGATATGGAGACAGGTAGAAAAAGCTAGAGTGTAGTCTTTGTTGTCAGTAGAAGGAAGGTGGGCTTTGTTTATTTGAGTATGATCCTGGTCTGAAATACTGATGGAGTAAAGGAATGATGGACTTTTATTGGAAGTTTAAAAGTGCTTCTGTCTATTGGTGTCTTTACTGGTTTACTTTCCAGTAAAATGACAGTTTAATTAGCATGCAAGGGATACTCTGTTTTACTAAGAGAAATTTTTTGGCAAGGAAGACAAGCCCAAAATAGGAAGTTGCACTGATGCTGTTAAAACTCAATCAGAGCCTGTAAAAATATAGTTGTAGATAGTAAAAAGTAACCATTATCTGACTTACATGAAATCTTATTTCTACTATTCTTTCAGTATGCTACAGTTTTAGCCTCTGAAGATCTCACTGTTATGGGTGGATTCTCAGCTAAGAAAAGAAACTTGAAGAACAAAGCCTGGGAAAAGCTGATGCTGCTGAAGTTTTCTGATCCTTGGCAATCCCCTTTTGGCTTCTAGTGACCCTCACAATGTTCACAGATGTTAGCAGAAATGTGAAGCTCCTTGAAACTCACGTAAAATTTTGCAGCCACTAAAGTTCCAAGATCAGAGGACAGCAGCATTTCAAAGGTTTTTTGGTCTTAACTCTCAGAATTTTCTTCACGTGTGTGCCAAGAGGGATCGGAATCTGGGATTGCACTAAAAAACACTAGTCTTTTGAAGAATTACTTATGTGTGCACTACTGAAAGATCAGGGCGTGCCTCTGTTTCCTTCTGTTGTGGAGGAGGTAACAGGGATAAATGCTGTCCATCCAACTCTGATTCCTGGCATTTAAAAAGAGACTGGAGTATACCTGAGGATGGACAGATCAGCTGTTTTCCAAGCCTTGGGCTGTGTACACCATGCTGTGGTAGTTGCTAGTGGTTATGTTCAACAGTGTTCAGCATGGCTCAGTTTACCAGAGTACAATCAACACCATTTTTCTCTTTCTAAAATGATGGTATACTGAGCCCACAAGGACAATTTGCTCTTCCTTGCAGAGTTTTTTGAGTTGGGTTTGGTTAGAGTTTTGGAGAGTAGTGCTCAAATCTCTGATCAGCAGATGCAGTTATTAGCCCTAACTCTGAAGAATATTCTCTTGCTGAAGTTTACCAGTCATCTGCTGAGGGGTGTCCCCAGAGATGTTGAATGAAAATAGAGCAGTTATTGTATTCTACAGATAGCAATTTCTTCAGAGCGCTGTAGTTAATGTGCCCAGAGCGTCCAAGGAGCATATCCAAGGAGAGTGTAAAACACACTGCCTTACAGCAATCACAAGGACTTATAGTTACTGTATTAAATAACCATTATTTCCCCAACATTCACATGATTTTTCACTTTCTTAGCATTTCCTTCATTTTCCAATTTGTGAGAAAAATAAGATAATTATGCACTACAATCACCAAGCCAGGCAACATTGGAGGTAGGCAGGTTCAAACTGATATATCCCTTTGAACAACTACAGTGCAACTAGATGTTTATTACAGGACAGGACAACCTCTGCTTATTGCATCTAAAATTCATGTTTTCTGCCTCTCATGAGATCATGCCTAATGTGTTATGGCTATACAAGCTCAAAAAAAGGTGCTACTTTGCTTGTACAATTCTTTTTTCAAAGAAAATAACAGTTTATAATTTGTACCATAATTATGTAGCTCCTTGTTATATTCACATTTTGATTCCAGTAATTTGGAAGTGATAAATGTGTGAGAAATAAATATCTCTGTTCCTAGATTTGTTGCCTACATCTCTTGATTTGCATTGGTCTGTATCATATTAGTCACAGTAATTACAGCCCTAGGGAGTTTCACAATAAAATGGGTTCATTTGGAAACAAATGCTGTGTAAGTGGTATTGGATGTAAATATTCACTGTTTACAGGGAAAGCTGAGACTTTCCTCTTCAATGAAATATTGACATCTTTTTTTCTTAAAATGCATTTAGTCTGGAGGAAGGGGGAGGTACAGTATTATGTAGAGTGACCTCACAGCCATATCATGTCATCGCTTTTCTCTTAATTTTGTAAATTCTGGTTGTGTTAGGACTGTAGCAAGGATTAAAACATAGGTAGTAGTAGAAGGACTTCCTAGGCTGAGATTCATGCCATCAAGAAGAGCTGCATCATTCAGTCTTTGATTTGAACATTTATCCATTTCCAGCATAAAATGAGTTAACCTTCTTGCTCTTGTTCATATATGGGAATGTTGCTTTAGAATTTGACTCATCTCATGGTTGGAAACCATCTTTTAATTTGAAGCCTAATATATTCATTGTTAATTTATACCTGTTTGTTCTTGGGCTGAAGTTATGCTTTACCATAAATAGCTTTTTCCTTTCTCTACTGCTTTTTGATCCTCCTCCTCAGCCTACTGACAATATGTTACTAATAAATGAAACAGAGACCAAGCCTGAGCTCAAGTACTGGCATGCAATGGTCTCTGCAGCCTGACTTTTAGCACTCATTTTGGCATGTGTTCAGTCCAGCCAGCATTGTGATCTCCAGGCCTGAGCTCAGAGGAAGAGTACAAGCCAGGGCCTGTTTCGAGCAGGCAGTTTCTGGGGAAGGAAGAAAGTTTTGCTGTGTGGATGCAAACCATCCTCTGCCACTTACCCTGGGGCCAGAGAATGTGTCCAGGCCTAAAGCTGTGGTTTGGACTTTCTCTTCTAGTGCAAATACTATAAATAGTATTTTCAAATGATACTGAAAAAAAAAAAAAAGGTTGGTAAAACAGATGTTCAGGAAATACCCAACCACAGCACCTGTGCTGTAAAAGCCAAACTTAATTCTGGAATTTCATCTGTTTTGAGGTTTGGAAATTCAATCAAAGCATTCTATTAACAAGAAGAAGGGGAAGAATGCAGAAATTACCTTATGCTGAAGTATTCTCTCCCATACTAAGGTACTCTGCTCTTGGAGCTCACTGAAGGAATGAGGTCTTGCTGTACCAACAAGGTGTTATGGTGCACTGAGGAATGGTCATCATCCTGTATTACTGCAAGGAAACACTTGGCTAAAGCTTCTAAAGTGCTGAAGAAGGTAGGATGGGGAGACCAGTCAGTGAATCTACATCCTTTGCAGGATAAAGAGAGAGGAAAGGTAGAAAGTTAAGGATTTTTTACATTTACAAAGAGTCATTGTCACTCAGGTGTTTTCAGTGCTGCTCTAGAGAGACACTGTTCAAAACAGAGGTCTGGTAAGAGTGATAAGAAATGTTTGAAATTAATTTTTTGTCCAATAGTTTAAATCACCCAAACTGATGGTTCAGCTTACAGCATAAGGAAATACAGAACTAAACTCTTTTACTTTGACTTTCATTTTCATTAAGTTGGCAGTGCTAATCCATGCAAAGCCCTGAGATCTGACAGGATACGTCATCAAGAAATGTGAAGATGACATTTTTCTCCCACCTTTCAGTTTGAAAATAATGCAAAACGTAGAGCTGTGATACATGAATTAGCCTAAGTCATTTCTCAGATGGATTTCATGTGGGGTTAATGACCATATTTTATAGAAAACATACCACCTGTACGTTGAAAGGATGATGTATTTTCCTGTTCATCTTTCTTAAGATTTTGTGTTAGAGTGGTAGTTCTCATTTAACACATTCGATCTGTGACATGTACTCATATAATACCTTTAATAAGTAATTCGCTCATTTTAAAAAGTGGTTAAAAAAAAGTAAATGTAGTTCAGTCTGTTTTCATTTATGAAGTCATATGAATTCTAAGTATTATTGTTATAAGGAAAAAATCATGTCGCAACCCTTTCCCCAGAGTTTACAGCTCTGGATGACTGTGTTAAATGACTTTCACTTTCTTTCTTTTTCTCTCATCATGCAATGCTCTCTGACAACTGTTTTCAGAAAGGTAGCTTTCCATATTTTCTTCTGTAGTCATAGATTTAGTAAAGGGCTATTTCAGAAAGCATTAGGAAAGCATGAGTGAAAAAGAGAGGAAATGCAATGAAACTATTTTTGTTATCCACTTCATTTTCATCTTAAAATTTTGTGAAGTTATTCTTCAATTATTGTATTGCTAACAATTTCACAAGCTGACTATTCATCTTGTAAAATATATACCTTTCTATTTTAATCCAACTGCCTTTCAATATAATTTAGTTACTTTGTGTTCTTTAACTATTGTAGAATTTACAGAAGTGCACTTAGTATGCTTTTGGTGCTTAATTGTTCATTACACATCTAACATATATCCATTTATATTTTCTCTAGACTAATAATGTAACATTTTTAGTGCTTTTTTACAGGAAAATCACACCACAACTTAAATAAATTCCATTTTCTACCTTTTATCATAGCTTACTCTCTTAAAAAGAGGCTGAATGATGGCATGCTTTGTCTGTCAGACAGGAAAGGAGTTCATGTAGTGATGCAGACAGCATACTTCAGGCTGGTACTGGAAATGATAAGGTTAAATCTGATGGGAGCCAGCAGCTAAAAATTTCTTTCAACAAATTCTGCTGCTCCTAATGTCAGCCTTTCCTCAGGAGCTTTGGCCCTCTGTGCTTGAATGGCCTTTCCTCTTCCTTCTTCTCAGACTTAGACCTAGCTGTCCCTGCTTCCCTGTATATCCATTTGTATAGAAGGAGGAGGGTATCCTTGCCAACTTCTTGCCTCCCAGCCCTGGCACTGAAATTGGTTGCTGTTCCCTTGGCAGTGTGTGATCCTGGAGCTCTACAGCTGTATACTGCAGCTAGTGACAAATAGACAGCTTTGAGCTGCCAGCTTCAACTTCTCTAAGACATTTACTTTCCCAACACATTTCTTTTCTTCCTAAAATGAAATACTAAGTCCAATCCTAAAAGACAAAAATCACAAATAGGGAAAGCAGAGGTTTTCTTCAGCATTTGGAATAAAATTTTTCAGTGGACAAAAAACTTAGTAAAGGAAATAAAGTAGGATCATCCAAGCTTTTAAATATTTCAGAGTCACTTGTAGCTTGTAGCTGTGGAAAATGTAGATAAGGTAATTGTTCCCCCCCCGCCCCCCCATACACCCTGCAGCAATACAGAAGTGCCAAGGTGTGAGACTCTCCTGAGTTCTCACCTTTAATAATGGGTGAGAAATTCTATTAATACTGTCTTAAGAAATGTTTATTAATTTTGAACACCTGTAGAGAAGGTTTATTTTGGAGAAATAAAGACATTGAGGTGCTGGAGCAAGTTCAGAGAAGGGCAGAGATGTTAAAGTCTGGAGCATTTGAATGATCTGGGGGTGTTTAGCCTGGAGAAAAGGAGGCTCAGATGAGACCTTATTGTTCCCTGAAAGGAGGGTACAGCCAGGGGGATGTTGATCTTTTCTCCCAGGTAGCAAGTGATAGAGCAAGAGTAAATATCCTTAAGTTGTGCCAGGGGAGGGTTAGATTGGATATGAGAAATATTTCTGCACCAAAGCAGAAAACAAGCACTGGAGAAGGCTGTTTGGGGAAGTGATTGAGTCAGCATCCCTGAAAGTACTTAAAAGAAGTGTGGATATGACACAGGGTGATGGCTAAGTGGTGAACATGGTGGTGCTGGAGTAATGGTATGATCTTAGAGTTCTTTTCCAACCTAAATGCTTCTATGATTCTATCGAGGGGATGATATGTTGTGCTGGTAGGAAAGAATAATAGGTGACAAGAGCTGGAGAAGAATGCCATCTCTTGCTCTCCTGCCAGAAGGGTAATAATCATAACTTTCTGGTGAATATTAGTGCATGAAATTCTTTACTATCTGGTTTTTACGAATAGCCAGTTTACACAGCCTCTATAGAGTGCTGTGTAATGCACCTCTACAATGAGAAGCATTTCTGTCTCAAACATTGTCATCAATGTCCTTTATAATCTTCTGGTTGCTCTTTCTACCATAAAACCACCTGATGTGATTTTATGTGGGATGTAGCGAGTGATACAAAGGAAATAAAGTCTGACTGTTCTCCCTAGCCTGCAGAAGGTAGTGGCACATCTCTTGGCTGCTGTAAGGATCAGTATGTGTTCTAAGTTCTTCATGTTATATGCTGCTATGCAGTGAATCAGGATAAATACCTAATCATACAGGAAAGGTAAGCTAGAAATGAAATAAATTGTGTTGGAAGGAGCTGGGAATATCTTAAGCTTGTCCTTTACTAGACAGTAATGCCAACAAGAAGTAATCTTTCAAAACATGTAAGAATGTGTCCATATTTCATATTAAGAGAGGCTTATCCTTTGCTGGTGCTGTGACATAAACTAGATCCTCAGCCTTCTAAACCCCTTCTCTCTGTGCTTTCCCTTTGTCTGGGGAGGCATGACATCTGCCAGGCTTTGGATGTTTCAGACATGTTCAGGTATCCTCAAGCAGTCCTGCCTATTTCAATGTTCTGAGAGGGTGGAAGGGTACTAGAAACTGAAGAACTAAGAAGATGCTGGAAGCTGATCCTATCTCTTATCCAGGGTAAAATGTTATGGGCAGATTTAGAAATGGGTATCACCTCTGTTCATTTTTAGAAAAGCCTTCAATAATCATTGGCCAAAGTACAGGATTAAAAAGGACTGTGCTCAATTCTAAATCATAATTACCAGTTCTCTTGGATTAAGGGAGTAGTGAAAAAACTGCAAAACTAAACTAAATGGCTTACAGTAAAATATATTCATCCTATTGGAAAGTTCCTTCTGCCAAATGAAGTTTTTATTTCAAGTAATCTAGGCTTGATATTGGATTTTCTTGTAAACTATTGCAAAATGCTGTCATAGTCTTTATCTTTTCCCATTTGCTTTTTAAGAGAAATCAAATTTTATAGCAAGATAGTGTTATATATTCTTGTCACTGTATGTGTGTCCATGCGTTTATTTCTAATTGCTATTTCTGTAAATGCCACAATTATAAATTAGATCTTTGGCCAGCTATTCCAACAATTTCATCTTACTCAGTGGAAATATTCTTTATTTATATACATGGTCACATGATCAGAATTTGACCTTCTGTTTAGAATTGTGTTATGCGGTATGAACAATAACAATATAATGAACTTCTGCCATTTCAATGGCTGCTGTGACATTAACTAATGATCCTGGACCACAGCAAAGATTCCTCAGCCAGATAAGATACGATAAATTTAGCTACTAGAGCACTGCTAGTGACGACGCTGAGGTTTGATTTTTAAACAGAATAGCTGTGTTAATCCAATCTCCATTGAATGTATAAAGGAAGAATTCATGATAATTAGGAAGAGACAAATGGCAGTATTCAGTTCTGGAATTCTGTGCACACATGAGCATGCAGTAACCACTTTAGGTCTTTTGGTTTCTTACTTGGCAGAAAAGGAATTATATACAAGGGGAACTAGCGTACTGGAAGGAGGCTCCACTCTGTCTCCAGACACACAGAACTTCTACAGGATGTGTGGAAGCACGTTTATAATAATTATACAGGGAGATGAAAGCAGCCTGGTTGCCTACTATGTCCCATTTTCATTGTACATTTTCCTTGTATTCGTGTTAAACATTTTAATATCTTCTCTAGGGATGCTGCAAATCAACAATTAAGCCTAGAAAAATGTGTTTTTCTTTGTCTCATGAAACTCTCTCTAAGTTTGTCTAAATTAGAAGCTGCAACAAATGCAGTTCCTTTTCTGGGACTGTAATTCCCCTGGAAAACTTTAACAATCTGGTAAAATGCTAGCTGAACATGAGCAACCTGGAAATGAACCTGTTCTGCTCTGTAGGGGTGCATGCAGAGCTGCAACTGCCCTAAAGCTTTCAGAGCCTTGATAATGGAAGAGGAAGGTGAAGGAGAAAGATGGGTTTATTGTCTCTGATTTTCAGCCTCAAGTACAGAATTCTAATTATGGGACAGAAAAGGAAACAGGATGGACTTGGCTTTCAGGAATGGTGGTGGCAGTGGCAGTCACTAGCACATTTTCTGATGTGTAGTAGAAACTGGCCTTGGCTGGTAGCTATTCAAATTAGACTGGCATCTTAAGTTCAGGTCTGCTTGTATGCTGAAGAATTGAGTTTAGGGGTTTTCCCTGGTCGTGTTGCTTAATTTGCAAATCAGAAAATTCTTCACCGTCTCCTTTTAAATTAAAGATAGAAAATTCCCTACAGCAAATGTGACCATTACCCTGTATTGTATCAAAGTTCCAAAATTTAATAACTGGTACATATACATAAGTGTGTCTGTTGAAACCACACTTCTGTGTCTTTGATGAATTAATTGTACTGAATGTCTAATTATATGTCCATCTACTGCTTCTCTTTTTCATTTACCATGTACCAGATGCATAAAGAGGTAAAATGTCCTCACTAACAAATGCAAAACTAAATATTGATTTGGCATTTCCTCAGATTCTTAGTCCTTTTGCATTCTAAAAATATTTTAATAAAAGCAGGATGGCTCTGGGTTTAGTATTTCATAGGCTGGAAAATGCATCCCAGAACAGCTGTAATCTCTGCATATGGTTTAAAGAGATAACTCAAGCTTTGTGATTCTGGAGGTTCCTTATATACTGACACTTTGTATTAATGTTTCTTGAGGGAGTAGATAGAACAAAGATGCTTCACTCAGAACAAAGTTCTCCTGCCTGTGTATGTATATATAACATTTTAATACAGTCAGAGTATTATATATCACTCACTACAAACAAAAAATTTAAAGTATATTAATTATTACATAGATATATTAGTGATTTTGAGCAGCGTTAAAACAGAGAATAGGAAAATTGCCACCTTAGAACAAGTATCCCCAGGAATCAAAGCTAAACCCCATAATTTTACAAATTTTCACAGAGGAAGAATTTTTGCCACAGCAGGTGTCAAAGAGCAGAATCCGGTAAGATAAATGCACCAGAAGAAATTAATTGCCTTGCATGTCTTCATGAAATCTGAAATGCCTCCTGAGCACAGAAAGAGTGCTCTATTGCAAAAGCTCATTCAATTGATGTGTTCTAAATCTTGCTTGTGTGTTGATATTCATATATTTGAGGTTGAATCCCATACTTTGATCCTGGTGTAGAAATTCTTTGAACTTTTAAAATGCAAAATACTGAAAACTGATGCTTTAAAGAATTCTACTGAGGGTTTATATTCATGTGGCCTAAATCCCAGTACCCTGCTCATGCTTGTTCTAGGAAAGAGTCCTTATATGTGGAGTGTACAGCAGCTTAATGTTTGGCCATGCTTGCTCTTATATTTGGGATTAGAAATCTCTTAAACAGCCAGGAAGGAAGGATTGGTATTTGTCCCTAAACTTTTCAACAACTATTAATTGGGATTAATCCTCATGTAACTACTCTATTGCTATTCACCTTCTGTTAACAGTAGTCACAGAAGTGTTTATTGTATTAGATTGCTGAATTGGGATTACTGGTCTGTTATAAAAATAAGTTAAGAACTGGCTGTAGCCTAGCTATTATTTACATGCACTGAAATGGGAAAGAAACGGTGAAAGAAAATATTTAACCTAAGCCCATGATACCAGACTGTCTGAGAAGGATCATATCTTCTCAGACACTCAGAAAAATAATCACCTGAACATACCAATTGTTCCTAATTAGGAAATAAAGTGAATATGCTCACATGAATATGCTCTTTAAATTCTGCAGTGATTACAGCATGGGAACAGAGAAAAAAAGGCAGATTCAAAAATCCTTCTCCTAGAGCATCAAATGTCTCCTTGTGAGACACTGGGAAAGAAAATAAAAGCCTGATTTTAATAGCAAAAATTTTTAATAGGGAGCTACTACTTTTATTCATAGAGTCTTTCAAGCTGCTAGGAGCTTTGAGAAACCTAGTCAAGTGGAAGATGTCCCTGCCCACAGCATGGGGTTGGAACTTGATGATCTTCAAGGTCCCTTCCAATTCAAACTGTTCTAACATTCTATGATTGTGTGATTTTGAGATTCTGTGTTTTATTCATGAAGAATTTTAAACTTAATACTACTTTTTGATGTTGTTGCCATTGAAAATTTACTTCCTTGACTTCCGTGGAAACAGGATGAGGCCAATAATATTGTCTTTGTTTTTTCTATTAATTAGGTATATAATTGATTTGATTGCCTTTTGAATCAGGTCCTAAGCATCCTTTGGATCTGCACTAGCGGCATATTTGGAAGGAGAGACCTGGGATATCACTCTGCATTTTTTTCATCATCATGGCAGGAATCAGCAAAAAGACACCTGAGAAGTGAATTATAGTTAAAAAAAAAAAAAATATTTGCAAAGCTCCTCTCTGATGTCCCAGATGAAACACTTGGCAAACATTATTAAGAAAACAGTATATTTAGTGCCATATTCTAAAGTCAGCTTTGGGAGACTCCTGATTTAATTCTTGGAATTTTTGGGCTGCTGACTTGTTTCTTCTGTCCAGGGAACACCCAGAGGGCTTGTAAAATATTTTAAGAAAACTTTTGTGTCAGAGGCATATGTGATTCTTTTCTAATGACTAAATCAATATACTTACTGGAATTAATGGAATCCTCAAGCTATGGTGCTCTTTGTGCCTCAGTAGAGAGCAGAGCCTGGCTTTCTACTGGAAACCTAAAAAATAATATACTTGTCATCACCAGAACTAGACTTCAACTGCCTGTTTTCATTCTCTTGATTTATGTTCCTTATGAGTTCATTCCCTCTGGCAGAGACTCAAACAGGGAAATCTGTCTCTCCTCTTTCAGGTTATATTTCTTTAAAAAACATTGTAATGTTTTCCTCCTGGAATGCTACAAAACAGCAGCCAGAATCTCAACCAGTGTAAATTGTCCTGCTGTGTTGACTATGATAAACTTTGCTAGTTTATATTCGCTGATGATCTGGCCTATGTTTTTTGACTTTCAAAATGCAGAGAGCTTTTTCAGGGACCAAAAAAGTCATGCTTGACCTTTAAAATTACTTACACACAAGTGAAACAAGAGGAGAAATGCATGTGTTTGTTCTTAATCCCTTACTGCTTTAAAATTTAAACAAGGAATATAAAAATAGTTGAGGCCAGTGTTAAGCACTTTGCTAACAACATTCTCACTTTTTCCCCTTTTTTTTTTTTTCATTTTAGCCAGGGTTAGATCTGTAAGTGCTAAGCTAATTGCACTGGGAAAAAGAGAAAGTAATATACCAAGAATGATATTTTAGTGTTTTCCTTGTTACTGTCTAAGTAAGGCTGTAAGTCAATAAAACATTACAGCAGTTGACCAAAAAAAAAAATCACAGATAAATTGTAAGTTTTTCTAATGCTGCTTCTCAACCTGAGAATCAAAATTTCAATAACCATACTGTCTTTCTCTTCCTTAGCTTTCATTCCATCAAGTCTTCCAGTTACAATTGTTTTATTATACCTCTGGCCTTTAGCATCCACCATTCTTCCTTGACAGTGGCAGTGATGTGTGTCAGACAATTTTTGTTGTCTGTTAATACAAATTGAGTTGCCTGAGTTGGACATTTGGAGCTTTCATTTCATTATCTTGTACAGCATTTAAATTCTCCTCCTGGTTTCCAGGTCAACACTGCTTGGCCAGGATCAGCTATGCCTTAGGTTCATTTTGCCTATGCCTTGTTTTCACAGCAGAGTCATCTCTATGCAGGGCAACTTTTGAAGTCCAAAAAGCGCAGAATTTTATCACACAATAAGTTAAGGAGAACAGGCAACACCCCTGTAGTAGTTTTAGGGCTAGGTGCCTGAAGCTAAGAGAAGCAGGAGTATAATGGCTTGCAACATTTGGTGATTTTCCAGATATTGTCATCCTTAGACAGTTAGACAGGACCAAGTGTTTTTTCTTGTTCCAGTAACAGTCAGCCATAACCCTGCTGCTTGCACGGATGATTCTGCACTGCTCTGATCACTCACTTTCACCCTGTCCTCCTTGTGCTGGGGTAGGAAGGTTGGGTTGTGGAAGTAGTGAGGACCTCCAGCAACAGAATAAAGAACATGAAGCATGGAAGACAATGTGTTTCCTGGCCATCAGCCCTCCCTCCTTCTCTTCCCCTGCAGATGTCTGCATTGCAGCCACACCAGCCCTTTCAGCAGGGTTTTGCTCCCACCCTCCAGAAAGGCATTGTCAATGGAGTATGTCCATTTCTCATATGAAGGCAAATTTTGCTGCTGAAGATGAAGGTAGAATTTGGTTTCACTTGCACAGAGGAAATTCTGAGCTAATTTTTTACCAGCATAAGTTTTATTTTATGTGCAATTTTATGTGTTTTATGTTCAAATCAGAAGACTGTTGACAGTCCCATGTTGGAGATAGGCTGTATGTGCTTGAACTTGTTGATTCAGGGCAGTAGTGTAGTTTTGAAACTAACTCTTGGTCAGCCTCACTTGATACATATTGACCTGGCTTAGAGCAGCTTTTGTGCACATGTACTAATTTTTATCTGTGTGCAATTAATCCAGAAGCTTTTCTGCAGAAACTTTCACATGTGCTCTACCCTCTAGTGGGGGTCCAAACAAACCAGGACCAGTCCTTGGAGCAGCTGTGAATCATGCACATAATGAAGATGTTCGGTTCAAGGCATCAGAGCAGGTCTAATCTGAAGGATGAGCCCTGAAGCACATATAATGTGGATGTGGGGACACCAGTAGCTTCAGTCTGCCAATGTACTGTTTGATAAACTACATGTTAATGTACAGGTCGGCTTAGATGCCTGAAGAGAGATTTATGGGCTCTTCAGACTTTCTATGGAACTAGCCCAGAGCTAAAAGGAGGAAAACTAAATAGTGTGTGGTAGATGATGTCTATGGGAATACATAGAGGCTTATGTTTTATAAAGTTGTTTGGTGGGAATGCATACTTTGTGCCTTCATTTCCTGGGAAGCAAAAAGCACTCCACAAAACAGAGGCTCTGTTTTTAGATGCTCTTATTTCATTCCACGTTGGGAGCTTAAACTTTGATCAGTTCTTGAACTTGCCAGTGGATATAAAAAGCTCAGAGGCATAAGACTCCATGTACCTTTGAATCTTGTTTACTGGCTGAGCTCAAAGCGATGAAAGTGACGAAATCCATGTCACAGAATATAACAGAAAATAAATTCTAAGACATAATTTTGATTGGCTTCTGCTCGGTTCCTGAATGTCTCTCGTGCTTCACTCCTCAATACCTATATGAATAATGCTATTTTTCTATCCCTATGTATGGAATAATTATATTTATTGTTATACAAATGTATTAAACATATCCTATGTTTGCCTGATGCTAACAAGACCAGTAGCCTTTTTTTCCTAAACAAGCTTACACAATTCTGCAGTTTACAGTACTGCATATTTTATATTTGAGTGAGACCTTAAAGGTCATTCTAAAATATGTTTTCATTTTTCATTTTGACACATCTTAATAGCAAGTTTCATGTGTATCAAAGACGTATTCAGAAAATCTTCAACTTCCATAAAACAAATGTGAATGAAAGACTTCTATACACCCATGAAGTAAGCCACATGTTACTGAAATATATTCATGGATGGATTCATCAGTCTACACAAAGAGTAAAAGACTGTTGGATTTTGATTGAGTCATTCCTGTATTGGGCTGAAGTTACTCTGGATGCAGTACTGTTGCATAACTCTTGTGTGGCATTCCTGTAGAAACCTTTATGTGTGCAGAAGTGTCTGTTTCTGCTATGATGTGACAGTATGAATGTTCTTTAAGATATAAATGCAAATGACATCATCACCCCTCCCACAGTACACCCAACCTATGCTTTTGTCATTCCTGGGGACACCAGATTTCAGCCAGTAAAGGCCCAAAAGGCTCATCAGTGAGTGCAGTAATTTCTGTAATGAACATATTCTAGCTACTCACCAGCCCAAGCTACTTTGAACAGATAATTATTCAGGAGAACCTGAGCCAGATTATTTCATTTACTGTGCTTTTTTTCAAGTCTGACTGGATTCACTTTCTTCACAAACTGACACAAATCCTGAAATGGTATAAAATTGGCATATCCTTAATATGGCTCAGGTCTGCAGTTTCTATACAGGTCCTGATTATTTCCCATCCCAGCTTCTGCACAACCAGTTTTCTGTAGGATTGGGAGTTAAGGGATATGAACAAGGGATAACAACACTCCTCTTTTGGCTTCCATTTAAAACCATGTTGCTTTGTCTTCTAGCACCCTGCTAAATCCTTTCTGTTCTTATCCAGCTCTCTTCACCTGCTACTTCTCAATGGCTTAAAAATAACACTTGACTTACCTCATACACTTCTGCTGTTCCTTTATACTGATTCTTTCTGATGTATATTTTGATGTGTTCCACCTCTTGTATGATTTGTTTCTGCTTCAGTTGCACCTAATGAAGCAAAAGCCATTCCTCCTCTATTCTTTGTGTATCAGGTTAATTGTGTGTTTCATAAGGTTTCTTTCAGTAAGTACTTGCTTCTATGCTTTACTTTTCCTTTTGTCTGCCTTTGCACGAGATCAAACCCACACATGCCTGAGTTACATTTTAAAACAACTGATTTATTGTCATTGTTTTGTTACTTTTACTCCATCCTTTCCTTGCTCTTTTTAGAGTGGTACTGCACTGTTCAGTTGCATGCAAATTATTTTCCATTTTCATATTCTCAACCACTACCTATTATTCTTCTCTAAGGCAGTAGCCCTCTAATAATTCCCTCTACCTTTCAGATAAAATAGTGAGCCTGAGCATATTTCAGTATCTTGCTGGAGAGTGTGGAAAAAACTGCTTTCAAAATCTCTCTTAAAGGACTCAAATAGGATATTTGAATATTTATTATTTGTGAGAACTTCAATATTATTTCTTCTTGAAAACATGAAGATAAAACTCAGAACGTGAGTCTTGTTTCTTGAAGCTGGAAATATAAGTGACACATTTAGCTCACAGAGATGGTGAGTTCCTACTGAGCTTGAATTTGACCATGAGTTTTTAAGTATTTCTAATGCATACATTTGTATAAGATGAAAACTAGTACACTGGATTGGACTAAAGCCAGTGGCATGTTTCTAGCAGTTCTGAAACCTAATTCATCATAGAAATACAGAATCATTCAGGTTGAAAGGCAGATCAGAAGATCTCTAGTTCAATCTCTGTCTTCTCAGTAGCCTCTTCTTAGGTACCAGAAGGAAGGAAGACTGCTATTAAGTCCATCCTAAGTCTTCTTTTCTCCAGGGGCAACAAATACAGTAAAGAAAGCTTACAGTATTACTTCCCTGGAATACTCTCTGAACTTCCAAGAATTTGTGGCTCAGTGCCTAAATTGCTGTGTCAGGGATGATATTTATTTTAGTTCCTCTTGATTATTTTGTCTTTTATTAGCTCTTTGAAAATTTCTGCATAAAACTTCTTAGCTCAGCTGCATTATCTTGTCTATTTTCACCCAGCCAATTACAAGTTTTATTTGATGATTCTTTTTGTCAAAGGAAGATGGTACAGTCTATTCAGTAGCATACTGATGCTTTCTGTTTTCTTCTTAATACTTTTAAACATTGTTTGTTTTTCCTGACAGCTGCTGAGTACTGAGCACAGAAACATCTGCATCCTTGAACTCGTTCCTGTGGGGTCCATCAGCATTTTTTTGTCTTCTCTTGTCTTTGCTGAATTTTGTCTGCCATTTTAACATCCAGTCATTATGTCTCCTGCTTTCCTTCTACACTTCATTGCTAATGCTTGTTTTCACTCTCCTTCAATAATGTAGTAGTCACATGAAATACTGTACTGCTATTTTCTAAAAGCTAAGCAGCACAATCTCAGCACGCATACATGTAGACCTTCTTCCAAGTATCAAATTGATCCTACACTGTTTTTTATCTTTATTTGTCTTTAATTTGTGAGTAAATATTCACTCTTATTCTATGTCCCCACAAAGGCTTTTGATGGAGCACCTCATTCAATGCTTTTTGGAAATTCAGGTAGACTGCAGCAGCTGTTTTATGGGTTAACCCCATGGTGATTAAGTCCCATGCAGCCACTTGCTCACTCCTCGCCCCTGTAGAACAGGGGGGAAGAGAACTTGGAAGGGTTAAAGTGAGAAAACACATGGGTTGAGATAAGAACAGCATAATAATAATAATAATAATAATAATAATAATAATAATAATAATAATAGAAAATAATAGAAAATAATAAAGAGGAAACAAACTTCAAGACAGAGAAGAGATGCAAATTCAAACAATTGCTTACCACCAAACAACCAATGCCCATTCAGTCCCGGAGCAGCAGCTCCCTGGTCAGCCTTCCCACAGTTTTTTATGCTAAGCATGATGCCATATGGTGTGGAATATTCATCTGGTCAGCGTGGTCCATTGTCTCAGCTGTACCCCTCCCAACTTCTTGAGTACCCCAGGCTTCCTTGCTGCTGGGGCAGTATGAGGAGAAGAAAATGCCCTGATGTTGCTCAGCAATAGCTAAAAGATCCCTGAGTTATTGATACCTTTTCCAGTACAAATCCAAATATAGGCCCATATTAGCTACTATGGAGAAAATTAATTCTATCCTAGGAAAAAACAACACAAGCTTGTTATCTCTGTCATAGACTGCCAGGAGGCTAGTAAGGTAAAGCCTCCCTTTCCAATAGTGCCTTGAGCTCTTCTGCACTATGTTGTATTTGTTCATGTGTCTGCTGATTTGGTTCATTGCTATGTTTACCAGCAGCTTCAGAGAATAACTTGGGTTGGAAGGAGCTCAGTAAGATCATCTAGTTCCAGCTCCTCTGCCATGAGCACAGGCAATTCCCACTAGAACAGGTTACTCAGAGCGCCATCCAACCTGGACTGGAACACTTCCAGCCATGGAGAATGTACAATTTCTCTGGACAGTCTGTTCCAGTGCCTCACCACACTGAGTAAAAAATGTCATCATATCATCTAATCTAAACCTACTCTTTCTCAGGTTGAAGCTATTCCCTTCTTGCCCTCACTACATCCCCATGCAAAAAGTTTCTCTCTACCCTTCTTGTAGGCTCCCTCCAGGTATTGTTAGGCTACAATTAGGTCACCTTGGAAGCTTTCTCTTTTCCAGGCTGAACAATCACAATTGCCTTAACCTTTCATCGTAGGAGAGGTGCTCCATCCCTCTCATCATCTTGGTGGCCTTCTCTGGACTTGCTCTAACAAGTCAATGGGACTTCCTGTGCTGGGACCCTAGAACTGGAACCTTGCAGGTGGGGTCTCACCATACAGGAGAAGAGGGGCAGAATCCCCTCCCTCCTCTGCTGCCCACGCTGCTTTGGATGCAGCCCAGGACACCTTTGGCTTTCTGGGCTGGGAGTGCCATTGCTGGGTCATGTCCAGCCTCTCATCCACCTGCACCCACAAGTCCTTCTCAGCAGGGCTGCTCTCCATCTATTCATTCCCCAGTCTGGAGTGGTACCAGGGGTTGCCCAAACCCAGGTGTAGCTCATTGCACTTGGTCTTGTTAGACCTCATGAGATTTCCATGGACCCATTTCTCAAGTTTGTCAAGGTCCCTCTGGATGGCATCCCATCCTTCAGGTGTGTCGAAGGCACTAGTCCAATTCGTTCAGTGAAAATGGCAAGCATACTAGTCATTAGTTCATTGGTTCTGTCATGGAACCCATTTCAAAAAGTGATATCACATCTGCTCCCTTCCAGTCTACAGGCTGGAACATTTCAGACATTTCTAATTTAAAGGTTGTACATTACTGGCTGAACTATTTTATTCTTGAGTTCCTTGGTGAATGACACTCGGTCCTGCCTGTTATCATTCTTTGTTACATATTCTTTCCATAGCTAGCACTTAAATTTCAGTCAACTCTTCAATGAGTTCTCAGTAAAGAAGTTTTCTTGTCTGAAAGTCTCTTCATGTGCATCCACAGTAAACAAAAAAATAAAGTTAAATTTTGTTTCTTTTTTTATGGCCCTGTCTTCCCTCAGTACTTTTTTTATTCTTTGAATATCTGCTGGCTCTTTGGACTCTCTGATAGGTTTCCTGTCCCCAAAATATTTGAAAAAATATTTACTGGTTTTTTGCAATTTTTTTCCCGGTGGTCTTCTGGTTTGCCTTACTCTGTTTTTATATTTAACCTCCAATGTTTCATCCTCTCTAGTTTCCATATTTGGACACCACTTCAGCATTTTCAAACTTGCCTTCTTGCATTTGCTAATCTTTCTTGTACTGTTGTTTAGCCATGCTGGCTTCCTTTAGCCTTTCTCAAATCTTTCATGACAGGAAGTATGCGTATCCTTTTTACCTTCAGTGTAGTCTCTAAATTGTGCTCATTCTGCTGGCAGGGATTTAACTCTTCTAGTCAGCTTTTTATCTTCTTTTAGCTACCCTCTTTAGCATATTTTTAATAGGCTTCCTTACTCTTAGGTAATTCTTTTTGAAGTTTACTGCAATCATTATTATTCTACTTTGTTTTGTTTTGTTTTGTTGTTGCTGCCAACTTTTTAGAGCATATTGTGGTCACTTTCATGGAGTTCTTTGTCAGTAAATCATGATGAATATAGCTCAGATGAATTGAAATAGAACATACCTCCAGAAGGTAAAACCAAAATTTTTTTCCAGTTTCGTAAGTACAATTATTTCTCCTAAAAGTTTTCCTAGAATTCTTCATTTTGGACTCAAACTTCCCTTTAAGATCCAGGCTAGAGACAGGCTAAACAATTCTGTGTAGTGCAATCTATTGCATCAGCATCTGTTTAAGAGAGTAAGTGGAGCATACAGGCAATTATTTCTAAAATGTTTTAGTATATCTGGTTAGACTCTGTTGCAGAAGCATCTTGCCTATGTCTTGGCACAGTCATATGCTAATAAATGTCAGAATAGCAGAATAAAACAGGCTGCTTGGACCCTAGGGGTTCATTTAACCTTCATGAGACTCTTTAAAACACAGTTATAGCCCTTTTGTTTCACTGCATTCAATCTCACTAATATAATTTAAATATAATTAACAGGATATGTTCAAAGTACATAAAAAGAGTGTACGTATTTCAAATGGATTGATCATATCTACCTTTACCCTCACTTTATTTACCTTCTCTTGTCTTCCATAACTGACTTGAAATTACCTGCTGAATTTACTCTAGTAAGCACTGTGGTATCCCTCAGAACAGCAATTTTCACCTTTGTTTCCAATAACCAAAAGACAGTTGTGTAAGTAGTGCTGGTCACCCTTGACTAATTTTATCAATATGGGATGAGATTGACTGGTCATTGAACATATGGTACAGAGTACACCGGCTTGTTTTCTTCCTGTTTCTTACAGAATTATTAACTCCTATTATTTTTCTTTAAAAAGTAAACTGCACAGCTTTGTCTTTTCTGTTCCAAATAAAATCCACATAGGCATGTTAATGCGTTCCTAGTACTATTGGTCTAAGAAGTTTTTTCTTCAGCTGATCAAACTGTACTATATACTATGTGTATTTTTAACATGTATTCTTCAGCCCAGTTGGAGTCCTTGCTTAAATAACCCTTTATAGCCCCAGGAATGAACAAATGATAGAGTATTTAAGTTAAACTGTATCAGACATCTAATTCTGAGGACTTCAAGCAGGAGCATAAGACTGTAACATAACTTTTAGGCTAATCTCTACTGGCATCGCCAGGATTCTATTTGTCCACTCCAGCTCCCTATTGCATTTCTTGTCAGCATTGGCAGTCATCTGATTCCACAAAACAACAACAAAGAAATGCATAGGGGTTTTTTATTTAAAGGAATTAATTTTATGCTGGACTGACTTTCAGATCACCATGGAGTTAGAAAATAGTGGGAACTGATGGGGAGCTCAGAGGAGGAAACATTAAAAGCAGAAGTTTCTGCAGGTATGTATCCAACATATACAGACTTTGTCTTCATTGTTAGCTAGATCTTTGTGACAATGGGTATTAGTAGAGCACTTGAGATTGTTAACTGCTTTCTTCCAAGGCTCCATCTATCTATACTTAATGGCAGCCACTACAAAAGAAAAGAACCTGAAACAAAAAAGATCTGATTTGTTGCAGTGAGTGTGGTAGAAAATTGTACTTGAAGTGTGGAGAGAGACTGTTTTTTTTTAAAAGATGAGAGGACTAAACAAGAGTTTTCAAAAGTACCTTGCTCTCAGTTACAGTTTTTCCTACCTGCTTTATAAAACTGTAAATTTTGCCAATTTCTACATTCTCTTACAACCCCAAAAACTGCTATATTCAGTGAGACACCACAGTTATTTTCCCTGTATCTACAGTTGGCAGAAGGCATTTTAGAATAAATCTGGGTGAAGGGATTGGCACTACCGTCGTTTACACTACATGTTGTATTTTTAGGAAAGAAAAAATAAGAACATTTTCTTTCAATGAAAGGGTAAGCTATGAGAAAATTGCACACCAGAAGTTGTGCAATTCAGATGATTATGAAATCTTCACATTTTTGTCTGGGATGTGATGTATTTAGCTGCCAAAGTCTTTTTGTCACAGAGGAGGCTAACTCCCTATTTGCCACAGAAACTATCCCACAATGTACTTCAGAAAAGGGAGACTGTTTACTAAAATTGAAAGCTCAGAGTTGAAACATCAGACCTCTCTTATTTCTCGTCATGCATTACCTTTGCAATTGCACATGACAATCCCCTGAGTATTATTTCAATTTATTGCCTATTGAATCTGTCCCTTCTCTTTTTATGTTAAAAATAAAAATTTTTAATTCTTTTACGTTCCCAGTTTCAGTGGCTGGACCACATTTGATCAGAGCCTATTGCTGCTGAAGCTACTTTTCAACAACAAATCATGCTTGAGAGAAGAGTTTGCAAAAAAATTTCTTCTTTCCACTTTTCCCTCACATGAAGGAGCTATAGGGTATGTTCCCCTGCTCCTGAAGGATGATTCCTCTGTCTTTCCTGATGAATGAGGCTTCAGCTGAATGACACTCCAGTGATTGAAGAAGAAGGCATGAACTGGTTGCATTAAAAACACTGTTGGCTGTACAGTGTCTCTAGTTGAAGTGTGGAACCATTAAATGATAAACCCATGTACAAGATCATTACCTGCTTGTTTATAGTGTGTGTATCTGGATGACTGCTTGGTTTTGGCCACTTCCACTTGCAAATATTTTGGATTAGATCTTCTTGTGTGGTGAAGAGAGAATATAAATCTTACATTTACTCATATTTTCCTTTATTTTTTTTTTCTGTATAATAAAACAGCTTGCTTTAGCCTCTTGTTTTTAGAACTGGAGATTCACGTTAGAGACCAGTTTACCATCAAGATGTCAATGGGAAAGGTTTCAAATATTTTAGTTTAATTAGCTTGATCGTTTACCCCAAAGGTAGTGTAATCTTCTACAATGCTAGTTTGCAATGTAATGCCAGAAATGAAAAATATTTTAGTTTTCAGATAAGCTATCTTCCTGGTACTTTTATGACTGGAATGCAAGGTGTTAGAGGGTGCTAAAAGAAGGAAACTAATGAGCATTAAAATACTTCAAAAATCTTAACAGCATTCAATTAAATTTTTTTTGGAAGCAGGACAAAATGGACAATAGAAGACAGTATTTTTTAAAAAAATACCCATGAATTCTAAATTGTAACAAACTATAAGTTTTCTTAAATTTCAATCAGTCAAAAAAGGGGGTTTTTTTTTCTGATGTTGTTGCAGTAGTCCTGCTAACCTCAGAAGGAATTTATTTGCCTTGTTCCTCTGAAAAGAAAGAAAGAAAGTGGCATGGGGATTTTAAGGAAGCAGCTTGAGAGGAAGGGGACTGGGGTGCTAGTGCATAGAGCCTGGGGTAGACCTGAGAGGTAGGAGCTTCGTAGATTGGAAGTGGGACTTCTGATATAGTTGGAAGAGAAAAAGGGCTGTAAGAGGAGGGCTTAGTCCTTGTGAAAAGTAATTTTACACCCTGCTAATTGTATGAGCAATCTTGCTAGTGATCTGGGTTTGGTTTTTAGGTTGATGATATAGCTGGAGACCCATCTCTACTTGTGATTTTATCACAGACTGAGAGAGATGGAGAATATTGAAAATGTAATTAACACAAAGTGATGCTGTAAATTTAACTAATGAGATGTAACACTTCAAAGTGTTCACTGAGGGGTTTTTTTTCTGATTAAGGATAAAAGCTTGTTCTAAAATTTCAGTTCTGTATTCCCCAATGTTACCATAGGATTACGCTGACAATAGTTATGTTGTGTTACCGAATCATTTTTAGGATGTTGGTAATTGCATTGGCAATACAGAGTCCTGGAAACTGGTGTTAGAGAGATTTGTAATTAAAATTAGGCTGTAAAAACAGCACACTTACTCTCTGCATCTGATTTCCACATATTAGAAACTAATGCTTATTTCAATGTCAAAGCTGGTTTTTATGTGTTTTTAATAAGTGTTACTGTGCAAGTTAAGTATCTGGTTTGTAAATTCACTGATGGAAATTCGAAGATAAAATCACATATACTAACATTTTGTCATTTCCTCTGCCTTCCACATGTAATTTTTCTACAATTACAAGCATTTCTACACAGGGGCTTTGGATTGGATGGCACCCCAGGCTGTAGTGCTATGTGAGGCAGCTCTGAGGATAACAGCATCATTCTGGCACGATGCTCAGGGGAGTTAAATCTCCGACATACAAAGTACAGTGGCTTTCAATGGATCCTGTGTCTGTGGCTATGTTCTGATTCTCATTTACAGCTAGCTTATGTGTCACATCAGCACGCTGTCATCTGTTTTGTAAGTCAGACCATTTTTCTGTGTTCTGGACACTTGAACAGCTTGTTGAGATCTAATTGGATCAGGGAAATGGGCACACTCATATTTGATATTTATCTTGTCTATTGTGACAAAAAAAAGTTAATTCATGTACACTGTGAAATTCTGGGATTGTTAAAACTGATATAAGTCACTGAAAATACTGGTATTTAGATTAAAATTTTGCCTCTGGAACCTCTAAGTCTAGTCTTAAGCCTGTTCAATGGATATATTCCTACTAACTTCAAGTCACTTTTGTGCCAGGTCTTTGATACATACATGAGAAAGCCCACAGAGTGACATTTCAGAATGAGTATGCAAGTTTGGCAGAATTACAAGAACATTTATTATTTGTAAACTGAACAGATAAAACACTAAAAAAAAAAAAAAAACCACAATGCCAGTTCATCAATTTATTTTTTAAGATCATAATCATAATTTTAAAACCCCATATCTACCTTTATTATTAGATAGGAACAAAAACAGTCTTTTATGCGCAGATATAAGAGGTGATTTTTAGCAGCTTCTGTCCTTAACTCTCTTTTGGAAAGGCTAGATTAAGATTCCTGATGTTGCCAGTGTAGAGAATTACTTCATTTCCTTCCTCCTAAGACAATAATGACAAAAATATTACATATAACCTTTCTATACAGGAGAGGAGAAGGAAGTTGCTCCTATTAGAAGTGTAATGAATAATATAATCATCCTTGGCTGTTCCATCCTGGATATGACTTCAGGGACAGAAAAGTGTAAAAGCAGTTATGACTCTTCTTTGGCCATCTGAGAGATTAAATCAATATTTAGTTTTACCTCTGCTACCATGCTGTTCACATGGAGCCATGCATTTTGCAGCAAAACTAAGGGAAACCTTTAGGATGCATACTAGCATTTACTGTGTAGCCACCATAGTTCTGTTGCTAGAACTGAACCATTTCATTATGAGATTTTATTTAACTCTGGCCAAGAGTATAGCAAAGCAGATTGTGCAACATTCTGTTTTTACAGTTTCTGTTTAAACATATTAAATAGATTTTTTAAAAGAACTTCATGATACAGTCATTTATTAATAACAAACAGAGAGTTATAGATCTGATTTGTTATTGACTTTTAGAAATTCTGATTACAGGAAACTTGCAAGATTAAACCTGAATATTATTATTCTAAACACTGCTAGGATTAAGCTGAGTGAGACTCAGGCCATGCCAGCTCCACTGAAGGCTTTCAGAAAATATATGTCTTGTGAATACATATGTTTCTGCCCATTCATTCAAAGCCTGTTCTCTTTTCTTTTTTTTTGTGTGTTCTCTTACTTGAAGCCAGAACCATTCCTATCTATTTCCCACACTTGATTCTCTTCCCAGTCCCATTTTTCTGGCACAGAAAACTCTACTTCTTTCTGGGTTTCTTCCAATCTACATATCTCTCCTTTCAACTGTCTTCTGCTTACAGTCTTTCTCTCAACTCCACATTCTACCTCATCAATCCTTCTTCAACTCCTCAGATGACTTTCCTAATCCCCACCATATCTTGTCTTGTCCCCACTGCTTTGAGAGTTGTCACTCTCCTACTTCTAGGTTCTCAATCATTCCCATCTCTCTGCTACACTCCGCCAATTGCAGCTGTACATTTCAACCTGTCCTAGTGCCAGACTTATCATAGAATCATTAAGGTTGGAAAAGACCCTGAAGATCATCAAGTCTAACCTTTGACTGAGTACCACCATGCCCACTAAACCACATCACAAATTCCATGTCTACTAATTTTTTTTAATACTTCCAGGTATGGTGACTCCACCACTTCCCTAGGGAGCCTGTTCCAATGCTTAAACCAGTGTTTCAGCAAAGAATTTTTTCCTAATGTGCAGCCTGGATCTTCTTCAGCAAAGAATTTTTTCCTAATGTGCATCTGTTTCCCTTTGTCCTATCACTAGTTGCCTGGGAGAAGAGGCCAACCCCCACCTTGCTATAACTTTCTTTTAGGTAGTTGTGGGACTTCCTTTTGGGCAGTTGTAGAGAATGATAAGGTTTCCCTTAGCCTTGTTTTCTCCAGGCTCAACAAGTCCATCTCTCTCAACTGCCCCTCATAGAATTTATGTTCCAGCCCATTCACTAGCTTTGTTGCCCTTCTCTGGACACCCTGGAATACCTCAGCAGTCCATAGGGCCTGCTTTCAGTTTTCCATTGTTTACTCACCTGGAGGTTTGCAAATAATGTGAGTACTTCACCAAGTACTTGAGCTGGTCAGCTAACATGGTTTGATTCAATGCATAAACATATGCACAATGGTAGAAATTGAACTCAAGTGTGAGCAGGGAGCTTGTGCTAATACAGCTGCATAGAGGCACCCACTCAGTCTCTCCTGTTGCGTCTTCCATTTTGTAGGGAACAGTCATATTTACAAGGGTAGAGAGATAAGAAAGTAAATGAGTTAAAAAACCCGAGTCTGCCAAATGCAATGGCACCATAAAAAAAGAGAACATAATAAAAATTCCTAAATGACATGACTGTGACACAGGGAGAGTGCCCTCCTTTTAGCACATGCCAGAATTAAGATTGTTGTGAACAACAATGCTGCTGTTAGTTCCTAACAAACTATAATAAACACTTCTTACAGGTATCAGACAAGGCTGTCTAGCAGGGCTTTAAAATATTTTTGTTAGAGTTTTCTAAACTGTGATGATTGGGTTTTGTTTGTATAAGTATCAGAATAATAATTTCAGAGACTATGAATCTGTGGTCTTATTGCCATATATAAATGCATGTAAAAGTAAGAAAAACACATCACAGCCTCAAAATCTTGTAATTCAGTCTTTTTGTTTGTCCCCAGAAATTTGAAATTGGGAAAGAAATAATCACAGTCACATTGTGTGGGCCTTCACGTGTGCCATTAAGAATTTAAATTTATGAATACCTTTCACTTTCTTAGTTATAGCAATCTTGATTGGTCAAATTCTTTTGCAAATCTGCTCTAAAATGCAATGGTTCTTTACAGTTTGGATTTTTTCATTATATTATACTAAAATGCTCTTCCTTCTTCCCCTTATCCACTTATATTTCACTTATTTCCTTAGTGCCTTACCCTCCACAAAAAATCAGCATAACTACTGTGTTCTCAAATAAACTGCACAGATTTATATGAGCTGAGGTTTTGTTTCTAAGCATTTAGACATAAATAACAACTGTGAATAATAATTCTTTTCTCTAACCATATCTTAATAAGGAAAAAATGAAAGCTCCATTAATTTCTTCCTGTAAGTCTTCCTTCTATAAGCACTTTAAAAATTTTTGTTTCTCTGAACACCTGCTAGTCTGTCCATGTTTTTATTTTTTTGACACACATTTTATTACACATGTAGTGTCACCATGTGTCTCCACACTAATAGAGGATAATTCCTTGCAGTGTGACAATTCTTCTCTGTGTGAAGCTTAGACGGTGCCAGTATTTTTGCTGCCAAATCTCTCACATTTAATTTATTGAACATGGCATCTTTCAGTCATACAACACATCTCAACAAGTATGTTGTCTCTGCATGTTCTTCTCCAAAACTTACTGTATTTATTTGCTTTTGGATGAGATTCTGATAGTTCTAATAAAGCTGGTACAATTGGCATTTTATTTCAGTAGATTTGATAGTAATAAAAGATGATATTGATTTCCAGAATGTCTAATGGTCTGTTTCTTGAGATATTCTGCTCATGTTTATACTCTTACTCATGTCTTTATACTAATCTATTATTTTCAGTTGTGTTGAAACTTCTAAATTATTATAACAATATTTTTGTAATTTACTTTATATATTGCTGATATTGCAGAAAATGGTATTTGCAGAAACCTCAAAAGACTGAGAAGGGTTTATTACAAAAAATTAAGACAATTCAGATAATAGATGTATGATTATATATTTTTATGTATTTTCTTTATAGATGCATGGAATAATATCATATGACTACCCTTTCACTATTTTGGAGTTCTTCACCTGACAGATATCATGACGACTATTAAGGAAAACACTGATGGATTCTTTAAAGAATATTGGAGTGTTTTAATGAATTAAATAAATTTTAAATAATCCATTTTTTTAAGTGGAACTGTATAATGATGCTGAGAAGCAGCAGCTTGAGTTTTATTCAATGGAGAATTTAGAATAGGCATAGAAATGTCACACTGGCAGGGAAAAAAATGTGTTTAGAGTGTCTTGAGCAAAGTAGGTGTCAAGGTACTTTGACACCTACTTGTTAAAGAATTTCAGAGATGAAGATTTGAACAAATCTCTGTGCATTCAAGAAGAAATAAAAACTGTCTTCTCAAAGGTAGTTGAAGCCACTGTGCAGTAAAAGAACAAGATTTTTAATAGAGTAGAAGTTTCAGTTGGACTAAATAAAATAATTTTAATACCTAAGCTGACAAAGATACTATACATGAGGCATGACGTTATAGATACAAGAGTTCCTGTGGAATTTAATTCACCATTTTCTCCCTTTACGACTGCATGTAGAACAGCATGCCTTTTATTCATCTGCTTCTTGTCAGCTAGAGGTAAGGTCTTCTGGAATTCTGGCAGTGAAGGAAGCAATCCTTTACTGAGGAATGAAAAACTAAAGTAATATTTGAATTCTTAAATTCCCTGGAATAGTGTAAGAAAATTTTATTTGTGTTGCAAAGGTAGAATGATAGAATCATAGGTTTGAGTTGGAAGAGGCTTAAAGAACCTCTTGTTCCAAGCCCCTGCCATGAGCAGGAAACTTCCCCTCAGATCAAGTTACCTGGAGTCCCATTCAACCTGGCCTTGATCACTTTACAACTTCTCTGGGACAACCAGTTCCAGTGCCTCACCACCCTCACAGTAAAGAATTTCTTCCTAATACACAATCTAAATCTATCCTCTTTACCCTCTTTTAGGAGTTGAGGACAAAAAGATACTGAAGGGTGTATGTCAGTGGTTGACAGTGTTAGGCCTCTCGCGTGAGGCTGAGAAGAAAATGGTGTAAGTGGCTGTCCTGTCATCACTGGTTTTGGTTTCTGGTGATACCTAGCAAAAGGACAGGACTTGCTGTAAGCACAAAAGAGCTTAACATTTAACACATTAACAGACTATTATATGTAACAGATGGTGGAAGAGAAACCATGAGCAGTAAGGAAGCTTTGGGAAAGAATGTAAAGAAAAGTCTTCAGAGATGAAAAAACAGTCAAAGATTATGATTATCATCACAACCAATGATGACAAAGATTTTCATAGCATGCATACCTCACCCATACTCTAAGTGCTTCCTGCCCCTTTCTGCTCACCCATTTCAATCCTTGTCTTTTATCTGCTTTTGGACACTACCGCCAAAGGTTTCTATCAATGAAAGCAGGGAAGAGAAAGCTGTCTGGCATGCCTCCTACTCAATCTCTCAGAAAGCAGAGGTAAAAATACCAATAACGTAAGTTAGACTGGAAAGCATTCAACGGTATTTGGCATAATCAGTCAAGTGTAAACAATGGCAAAGCAGTAGCAAGGATAAATTGGCTAGAAGGGGCATTGCTGAACAACTTCAGAAGGTGAATCAGCTTCTCTACAGGGACTGACTGGGCACTATTCACCATTTACTAGTCACCATCAATGGTGGCAGATTAAAAAGGTCCAGGAGAAGACAAGGACAACCTAGAACATGAATGTCTGACTTCTTAGATTATGGTACTGGGAAAGGCTTTGGCTTCTTCAAACAAGAGTGAAATTCTAAAGAAGGAGCAGAGGCAGAGAATGCCTTTCTACACAGATTAGCTAAACTTGAGAGGACAGCATTAAAATAAGACTAGTGATTTCAAATAGCACCACATCATCAATGTTAACAAGGCAAATTGGTAAACAGAACTAAGAGTAGGGGACATTTGAATACTTACTTATAATATGGTCATAGAAGACACAAAGAGGAAAATAGTTTGATAAAACAGTTTGATAATCCTCAGTGTTCAAGCAGCACAGTCAGTAAATTAGAAGACTTTAAGATCTTGATACACTATTTATTTTCATTATTATTTTCATAATTTGCACTTAAAGACATTTGATTTGGAAAAAGTACTTCCTATAAAATCTAAAGTCTATGACAGTATTAGTAAACAGTCCCAGAAGCACTCTGGGACACAGGGACACAGTCACCTCCTCTTTGAAATTAGTAAGGACTTTGGCATGGTTTTGGCTTTGGGCATGGCTGCAAGTACTTTCGATAACTTTGGAGTGGTAGCCACCCCAGTTCTGAATCCTCTAACAGGCTGCTGTGGAATGGGAAAACCCACAGAGCGTGACCAGGACAACAGACAAGAATTTCTTGGTGAGGGAAGTGATGAAAAGGAGGAGATTGCACACTTTAGTCACCCACTTACTTTTATGAAAAGAGGGAGAGAGAGAAATGCACGAGGGCAATGCTGAGGGAGGACTGTGGCTGCAATCATTGGGGTGTAATAGAACTGAGTAAACAACAATTCTGTCAAGACACAGGTCAGTGTAGCTGCATCCAGTGCCATCAGACAACACCATTGGATGTGGGTGGGCATTGACAAGATTAATTGCTGACAGCTGCCCAAGAATACTTTGATGGCATCCCTTGTGTGTGAACAGTGAGGCTCACAGTTATGGGATGTGGCATGCTTTGTTACCAGGAGGAAGGGCCATGCAGCCCCTGTGTCCCAGGCCCTCTCAAGTCAGGCCTGGATTTCCCCTTTGGAGCCAACAGAGAGAAGGGAGTGGTAGGGAGAGGCAGAGGGGAAGAAGCTGAAGTATTCTCCCTCTGCCAGGATATTACTGCTTTTTGTGTCCTGGCTGCCAGACCTGTTCAGTGACTCACTTAGGAGGTGTCCCTGAAGAAAAGCTTGCATGCGTCATCTTTTTCATCTTCCAATACCTTTTTGCCCCAGTATTAGAGTATTTACCTCTATGTGCTCACCACAACTCATTTTGCAAGGTTTCCACTGTCCTACTTCTCTGGAACCCATTCTGTGGAGAAGGTGGTAAGGGAAGGGTGGTAAGCCCGTGCTGGGCTTCCAGTCATCTCAGTCTGCAGGTGGTGAAGAAGGCTCATCCCTGGTGCTCTCAGTCTTTCTCATGTCATGTCCACTGGTCTTACTGTGAAGTGGATGGATGGGGAGAGGAAAAATTAGGATTCTTTAAAAGTTTTCAGTATAAGTGGGAAGTATGTTGTTGTGGGCTGTCCCATTGCAAGTAGAGGTATAAAATCAGTTTGGGGTTTATGTCTTTGGTTTTCTAAAAAAGAACTCATATTCCTTACTTCATCTGCACTTCCACTACAAACAGATCACAGTCCTTACTCAATTCCAGAGACCAGTGCACAAGAATTAGAGTAGAAAATCAAGGAGCAGGAAAATATTATCAATTTTTATAAATGCCTGGGCAATTGGAGTGTTAACTAGCAAAAGGAAACATCATGTCATTGAAAATTCCCCAAAACAATTTAGAAGAACATACATCAATAATGTTTTTAAGAATGGCTGTTTTGGCCTTGGAACAGTGGACTGAATTAGAAGACACTTTGGGTTTCCTTGCCTTTCTTTCTTTAATATCTGATGTCCTACTTTAAAAAAAAATGCGAAAAACAAAACTTTTTTCTCTATTTTTGCATTATTTTCTTTGCACAATGCAAAAAAGTATTACCAGAGAACAGCTAAGAGTACTGACTACTTCCAGAAAGACCTAATCCTTATGTGACAGCAACAGGATTATTAAATGAAAAGAGGAAAAAGGGTAATAGTATCATTTAGTATTGAAATATACAGCAAAATAAAGAGTAGAGAAATTGGGAAGCAGTTAGTATTTGCTATGAAAAATAATCAGAAGAAAGTATTATGAAACAAAGCTCTGAGTTTTGTTGGCATAACCAAAGCTGGCTGTCATGTTCAGGATTATTAAATGAGAAAAAGCTTTTAAGTGTGTCATATCAACACACTTTTTAAACAAGTTCTTACAGAACCCCTGATAAAGAAAGAAGTCAATAAGCTTGTATAAGCCTCTGGACATCTACAATTAACTAAACCAAAGTTTAAATACCTAATGTGGGACAAAATGTTGAAAGTATTTTTATGTGTTTGAAAATGAAATCTGTGTTTATTTAATGTATACTTTTGATGCTAGACTATTACTGTTATCATATATCTAACACTTGCCCAAGAAGAAAACATTTAAACCAAACAGCATTTATTAGCCTCTGTAAATAAAATCTGGAGTAAGGAGTAGACAAAGGAAAAGGCATTTTTATGTGAAAACAACATTTTTTCAACTTCTTTGGCTTTAATAACTGAAGAAAATTGAACACTTGTAACGTAAGTTTCATGGAAGTATATGAAACTAGAGCTTCATCTCCCTTGTTTAATACAACAGTCTCTATCCTGACCTGCAGAAGCCCTGTTTTAATTTTTAACTCTTTCTTTGATTATTTGATTCCTTTGATTATTTGAAGAGAGCAAGCCCGTCATTAGAATGGGAAATATAGTTTTGTGACTTGAATGAAGATGATGTAAAAAAAGATAATTTTGTGATATTAAGCAAAGATAGATCTGGTTTTTATCTGGAAAGGTCAGTCATAAACACTGTGAAGCTCAGGTCTAAAACCTGGAAGGTTCTCCATTACATTTTTTGAAAATATGTCTCTATGGGACATGAGGGCATTTCTTAGCCAACAGCTAGCAGCTAACATATGGTAAGCCATATTCATTTTCTTCATAATGATGAAATATGTATTAAAACAAGAAATATCAGAGGTGAAAAAGGCCTTTTATTTATGCAGTTTATATACATTGTAGAAAGGAGCATGTTTATATTCTAAGAAAGAACTGGATTTAAATTAAAAATATTTTCTGGATGCAAGTCTGAACAGCATTCACAAAGATGTACTTTAAATAAGACCCTCAAACATAAATATTAATGCACTAAAATAATGTGTTGTCTACTATTCTGCCAAGGAATATTACCACAAGGGAAAGTAGATAGTTCTTCTTCTGCTGGAAAGAAACTGAATCAGAACATTCCAGATATGAACAATAAGAGAGACTTGAAGACAGAATAGCCTTGAAGTTCTGGTACATGCAGCTGCTTTCTCATGTCACAGTGGACACTGTAGAGCAAAGATGTTAGCTTGGAGTTCCATTCTCTACATCTTCCATGGTTTGTCTGGACTCCAGTAATCTCCCCAAATTGGGCACTTTGGCTGGATTAAGTTAGGGATCTTTAACGTAAAACTTCCATGTACAAGTCTTTTGGCTGGCTGGACAAATAGTTAAAGAAAATTAGCCTCTGAAATTAGGTATTTAGGGTTAGATATTTAAAGGTCAGCAATGTAAGTACCTCCAGTTTAAGCTCTTTTAAGAAGAGCTTAAAGAACAGGCCTACAATATCAGGCCTGTTATATACTTGCGAATGAGTATACATTAAGTATAATTTCAATATATTTGGTTTAAAATGTGTTGAATGAATTTCTAATTACAATACCTACTGAGTACAGGGCACTGTCCTGAAGCAAAGAATTTCTGAAGTGCAAAGCCCTAGCCAGTGTTTTAAAGTTAAATCCAACTAAAATTTGGCACAAGGATGAGTCCAGCAAATAATCTCCTCCCATCCCAAACTTGACAAACAAAGGAGAATGGGGCAACAAGAGTTGCCCATCTTACAATATATTCTTGTTGAAAAGCCACTCCTGCTGATCGATATCTGCTCCCCCTGCTTTGCCACATACAGAGTAACTTTCTCTATTTAAACAATTCGATCTAAGAGAAGAACAACAGATGTTCAGTGAATTGCATTTTCTGTCTATTGGTAATTTGATTTTAAAAAGGAAATAGGAAATAGGAAATACATACTTTTGTTTAAAAGCAAAACACTGGTTCAGCCCCCACTTCATCTTTATATACAAATTCCACAGATTGGAAACCTTCTACTGCTGAAAAAAATTTAAAAACATCTGATATGTGTTTTCATGGTTTTTTTGGGTTTTTTTTGTATCTCCTTTTACATTAAGATATTTATGTGCAGCTACCTAAAGACCTAAACAAACAAAAAAAAAAAAAAAAGAAAAAACCCAAACCCAGACCAGTGCTGTCTAGAAAAGAAAATACCGACAATGATAATTAAATAATTTATGAAAAGTTTTGGTTTAGAATTAAATGAAATTAATTACAGTACAAATCTGGAAAGCATCTCTTTATTGTTTTATAAAATAAGATTTCCCATTCATTTTAATGGGTTTCCTCTTGCTGAATGCCTATCCCTGTATCCAATGCTTTTAGATGAAGAGAACAAATGACCTGGTCAATTTTGAAATACATTAGTGATTGCCGGACTCTCATAACTGTAGAAAACTATATTTCTGTGCAGCTACTATGGAAATCAATTGTACATTGGAAATCAAAAGTACATTGTTGAGTTCTTATCTGAGATCATCCCATACCTACTGAGGCTAGAGACTGTCCTGAATTCATGAAGGGAGTGTAATTTAATGTAGAGAAATCACTACACAAGTAGATATAGAACAGTTTTAAGCAATGTGCAATGGCTTTCAGAAGACTGTCAACATGATGCTTTAAAAAAAATCTACCTGTGCTAATAAGTAACACATTATTAAAATGTAATTAATTTGTTTTATAGCAAGTAAGTCTAACACTGAGAATTCTTCTTAGGTGGAAATTTGTTAAACTAAACCTAGGGACTTTATTGTAGATTTAGTTACATAAAGTTTACAGTATGTCTCAACTTGTTGTGTTTTGTGTGATTTTAATGCAGCAGATCAAACGTATTTTTTAAAGAAAAACTAACGTGAAAATATCTCTGGTATTTGAAGAGTGTAATTTGCATAGTTGTCTTACCTTTTGAACTTGTCTTTCAGCACGTAGCGATCTAAGCAATGAAGGGAGTGCTATCAGTCTTCCTCATTAAAATAATGAGCTAAATACACAAGTCCACCTTCTGGGCAGTAACATGCCTTCTGTAAGGTGGGAGGCCAAATGGGAAGGTATTAATTATTTTTCAGAATGTCTAATTTTATGTTTATTATTCAGAATAAAACTTCTTTTCACCATTGACTAGATATTAAGTGTGTTGGAAAGCTTAATAACCTTGTAGATTGAAGGCTTAATAACTTTGGAGAGGAGATAGCATATTGCATGTAGCTCAAACTTGTTATTAATTTTCCACAACTTTTCCTTCATGCTTGTCAGAGAGTAATAGTGCTTGCTTTGCATCTCTCCAGCTGACCTTTTTCAGTGGAACCATTTAAGTCCTGCTGAAAGAAGTCTGAGGTTCTGATCTTTTCAGCTGTGGAATGGTGAGCTGGTCAAAGGCCAGCAACTCACTTCTGCGCAGCCCTTTGATATTAACTTGTGTATTCCCCTCCAAATGTCTTTCTAGTCTCACATCTTCTCCCAGCTTAGTTTTTATGAGCCCTTTTTTTTCTCTAAGCGAATGTAAGGAACATTTTCCTAGACGCTTTGATTGTATTTATATTTTCTCTCTGTACAATTTATAGGTTTTTCTCCTACATCATAGTGATTGCTGGTTATCAATATGATGTAGAAGGAGATCCAATTGCTAGCCATAGTTTTGCATGAGATATTCTTACTTTGTCAGTCATTGTTCATTTAGTCTTGAGATGCTGGTAATTCACTCTGCTAAGTTTTTGATGCCAGCCTCCATTGCACTGTTTCTCAACATTTTAAGAAGTAATTCTATTTTTCTTGGCCAGTCACACACACATGTATTGCTTCTCCGAGATTTCTGAATAACCAACTAACTCTTCCACTTCTCAATTGTCCTCCAAATTTTCTTTTGCCATATTAAAAGACAGTCATTCTGGAAGGTCTTGCCAGCATGAATGCCAGAGGAGAAAAAAAAAATATTTATATGTAGAGACTATATTTAAAAAGCAGTAATGAGTTAAAGAAAATTCTGTTTATATTTGTGCCCAATTGTGGAGTACCATACTTGGTAATTTAAAAATATTCTAAAAATTGGATAAGGGTATAAGAGCAAAACAAGAAAATGTTCTGATATCAGAAAATTTCTCCATACAGGAAGTTCAGTCTGTTCACATTATTAAAAATTAGATGAAGCAATGACTTAATAAGACTTTCCTCACATGAAAGAGAATGTTGTGTATTTTCCAAGGAGAATAAGGCTCAAGATTTTAGAAGGTAGGGCAATCTTAAAATACTTCCATCTCTTGGAGTTTTTATTGCTCAAATGGAGTGCCTTTATTAATTATACTCTGGATAAATGCCAGTTATTATACCTGTAATGGAGTTATTATTTGTGCAGTCTGTAAGACTCATTGATCTAATAAATTTGTATAATTTAGTTAATTTTTGTAACCAAAGTAAACACTTCCGTAAGAAATATGATGTCAAATATTTATTTCTGATCACTGCATTCTTTTGTGTCCCAATCATTTCCAATACGACAAAATAGACATGGTATCAGTCATTAATTCATCAGCCATTATGTTTTTCAACATTAGCCATCAGCCATTATGTTTTCAACTTTCTTCTCTACCATGAGAAGCCATTTGATGCCTTAATTCTAAGACTATGAGCGGGCTTTTTTTTTGGTTGTTTTTTTTTTTTTTCCAAAGTGAAGCTATGTACTAATTTACAACAGACTCCAAAGGAAAGTCTGCATACTCTCACTCTGTGAAACATGAGAGAGCTTATCCTCTGGAGAGAGGAATAACCTCCCTATCATTAACCTACATGTGCCTCAGGGTAGGAACATTTCATATGGTAGTTCCTCAAGAGAAACTGATGTGGTAAAGTTTCAAACATTGATGCACCTTGGAATAACTTGTTAGTCTGCTCATGTCTTTAATTTTCTAATTTCAGGAATGTTTTCAAATGCATTTTTCCACAAGCAGTAGGATGGCTACCGCAATCCTATGAGTTTGGAGAGGGTACATAATATGAAAAAATATTTTTGATAAAATGAGAGAACAATATGTTTTCATGAGTCTGTACCAACTAATCTAAGATGGCAATTTTTTGGTAAAACAGAAAAGAAAAAGCAACTTTCTCCTTATCTCCATTTAATCCTCATATGCCCATTTAAACCTCACAAAATCAATGTGAAAGGTGTGAGAGCAAGATTTGCTCTTCAACCTTCTGTTGGTCCTACGGTGCTTCTGGTCTTAATTTTTATTTATTAATTCAAAATTTATGCTGATATCTTGAAGTGTTTCAAGATATGTGAAGATGAGGTGAAACAACTACTACTACTACTACTACTAAGTATTTCACCTTGAAATCAGAATAGTGCAAAATTCCTTGATATTTTTAAAGGAAACAAAATTCCTTTTATTTTTGAGAAACACATCCTGTTTGGGCACCTAGACTATTAAATATTCATATATTGATATTGATTGAGATATTTCATCTCTCTGCCTAATTAACTCCTTTTGATTTGTGATTTTTTTAAGATATAGTATCTTACATCTATCTCTTTTATGGCTAAGCAATTTCCCTTGGGTATTTTTTCCCTTTTAATTGACAGAGGTACTACAGATTCAGGATGTTAAGTATATCTTTCTTTGAAAAGGTTAGTTGGTATTTGCTCCTAATTGTGCTTTTAGGTAAAATTAAAGCCTTCACCAAACTCTTTTACATAATAATGTCAATATTTTCATCAATCAGTGTTCAGGACTTATTCTTTCCAATCTCCTGTAGACTTTTTTGTCTCCTGTAGACTTTTTATCTCTAAAATTGTGAGCCTTGATGTAGATTTTTTGAGCAAAGTCTTATAGCCTAAGGGCATTAGATGTTAATAATTTCAAAACCATAATTTTTAGAACTGATTTTAAAATTATACACTGATCTCACAGTTTTCAGCATCATACAATAATACATTGTTATCCCTAGTGCAAAGGGAAATTCAACAGTGTTGAGAAAGAATAAAGCAAAGGTCTTAGTTGGAAATATTTCTGTATTTCTTGCTTCAGATTAATTTTTGGTGTTGTGAGGGCCTCTCAAATGAAAAAGAGTTCCTAGAAAAGTTCTACATATTTTGCAGGAGTTAAGAGCTCATAGGTTTCTTTGTAAAATTTCTTTCTAGTTTGTAAAAAGGTAGGGGGGAAAGTTTATTATCTTGATGGTTCAAGAACTGCTTCCACCTCACAGTCCACAAGTTTTGTGAAAGCTCCACTGAACAGATTTGGAAATGCATTTTATAAATACGCTTTTCCTTAATAATCTCTGTAACACTATACCAAGTGAGAAATATCTGTTTAATTGTTACTTTTTTTCAATTTGGAGTATAACCGAGTATTTTGTTAGCATTTGAATTTCTATTTATAGGCGTGAAAGGAAAGTAAATTGTGATATTTGCAATTGTTTCAAATCAGCAAAAGGACTATTGAAAGCCATGTAGAATATTTTTTCTGTGATCACAAAGTTAGTCAAGGCAATCCATGCCTAGCTTCTTTCATTAAGAAGCAGAAAAAGTATTTGTTATGCTCCTATGGACTATTTTAAAAATATTATTATTGAAAGTGATTTCTAGTAGTTTAGTGTCAAACTTCACTTGCCAAAATGCATATTGTCTCATTTTTATTTACTTTTTAATTTAGGGGTTTTTCTGCATTTAGGTAGCAATTTTGTTTTCAGATGTTAGCACTTTAATGTTAATTGTTTGAATGTTTACAAGGATCTAAGCTTCTTTGATGATATCAGTTTTTGAGCATTTCAAATGCAAATAGTCTAATACTGTTGGCACCTCTGTGTAAGCAGCATTTTTTCTAATATAGCAATGGGAAACCAACTGACCTTTAGATAACTGTAGCAAGGATCTTTCTTAATGGCTGAACAGATTAGGGGTGCTCTTTAAGAGCCTCAGTTATGAATCTCAGCTGCCAAATCTCAGTCCTGTGAATGAGTCAGTAAAGAAACTACAATTCATAAATAAAAATAATTTTTTTTTTTTTTTTTTTTTGTCAGTAGAGAAGAATTGCCTAGATTGCACAGAATTGAAGAAAGGCTTGAAAAGAAATGACTGCTGTGTTTGGGGGCAGTTTGTCTTTAAAGGAGGCATGCTCGTTCTGGCCTGTGTGTGAAGCCAGAGAGGGAGCTTAGAGATTTTCCAAAAAGATTTTGCTGCTGAGGTCCAATGAGATAGTTGTGGGAAAGACTGATACCATAACATGGTTCATCTTCCTGTCCCATCCAGGAAAACTAGCTTTCAGCCCAGTCAGTATTCAAGGGAACAGCAAATAGTTCCTCTTATCAGTCCTCATCAACTCGTTCATTTTCTGGAGGGGCAGGAAAAGCACTAGCAACTGCCAAAACTTTTGGGGCATCCTGGAGGGAAAATTAGCTCTCCAGGGTACAAATGCAAAATCTCAGACTCTTTCAACCAAATTAAGAGTTCAGACTGGCAAAGTAATGAACAGTTGCTTATGATTATGGATAACAAGGTAATCTGTTTTATAGTACAGTGAATTCTCACCCCACATCTTTGTTACACTTTAGCTTTATTAGTATTTTTAATTCAAAATTTATTTAGCTTTCTTTTTCATTTTGATCAAAGGACATTAAAATATTTCTCCTTGCCAATAATCCTGTGTCTGTATTCCCACACATACACCGAAGTAATATCATTACATTCCCATGGAACAATGCCCTTATTTACCTCTGATACCATTAGCTGCATGTTTGCTGATGCATTTTTGCAAACTCCTTCAGAAAGCATTTTTCAAATCTGTGAGTTGAAATTATTTTATGCTGTGACAGCAGTAATGCTTATTCCATCTGCTCCAATAGGTATCCCATTATTAGCCTTAGTATGGGAGCATCTGCTGCTAACAACTGCAGCCATCAGCAAGGACAAATGTGAAGAAATTCTTCCTGCTTCTTCAGTATTAGGAACTTCATTAAAAAAATTCTCAATTGTTGCAGCAATTATATTAGTTTTCATGTTAGCTCAATCTCACTCAGCAAAGAAATTGTGTATTGTACCTATTTTGACTCCATAAGGAAAACCTAATAGCATCTAAATCCAATGCATAGGAAGAGAAAATGCAAGTCTGATACGAAATCTACAGATGAAAAACCTATATATCTATGCTGAATAGTGATTTTCATTTCAAAATTGACCTCATCTAAGGAAGAGTCACTTAAAGTATCATTTAAGTGTTTTAAGGATTTGGGGAGTGGGGGGAAGGAAAAAACTCATATCAATCAGAAATTATATACTTTCAAGTATTATTAATTTGCCAAATTTCCCCTTCCCATTTTTCCTTTCTAGTTCAATACCAGCACATCCCCAATTTCCTCTCTATTGTTCTTTGATCTTTGTTCTATCATTGATAATGCTTATTTCTTCTCTTTTTTAATGTGCTTGCTTAAATTTAAAGTAAGATAACCAAAGGTAGATGTTTATGTTCTTTCTAAGCTCCTTTTCATTAATTTTTCTCTGTACCTGTTGGCAATACTAGTGCTTTTAGATGCAGAAATATTTTTAGTTAAAATACTTTTATCTTCTACACAACTAGATATACAAACTTTATGGAAAATTTATTGATTTTAAAAAATTATTTATTTCCAGTATCTAAATCTACCAAACTGCTTGACTCTTACCTTGCTGTTATCAGTGCAGTTGCCTCTTGGCCTTACATAAATCTGTTTGAAATATTATTTGTGTTATTCTCAAAGCTTACTACCTTTGCCATTAGAATTTTCTTATGAATGAGTAGCATTATCATATTTTGCAGCATCAGGAATAAGCTTGCCATACCTGTTTTGAATGCCTTTCAAAATTTTGCTCCTAGTTATTAAATGAATCTTACATCTTATGAGGTTTCCCAGACCCAATGCTCTGCAAGTGTTATAACTGTAGCTCTTTTTAACTCATTTTCCCTCAGTTTCCTTATAATTGCTTCCCAAAGTTTCTCCAAAAGTTTACTGTGCTTCACATCAAAGATTATCCAGTATGTTAATATAATATGCTTGTGTATATTTTTAAAAATAAGTTTACAACTTTGTCAAACAACGTGTATGTAACTAATCCTCCCAATTTTAGGGCATTTCATTGGAACTTGGTTTTGGTAGAAATATCTAAATGTCAATTTAGTCTAGAAAAAGGCAAAGCATACTTTGGTATTCCTAGAAATTTCCAACTTTTCATGAAGAAAGTGAACTCTTCAAAATCACCCAAATTTAAGGCATTTCATAATTCAAATGTGTGCCCATGATTGCCTCAGTGATCACTTATATACACTGAGTAAAATACAGAAGGCTTGCAGCTTGGACACAAAATGAAGTTGCTTTGACTGGGGCCTGCTTATGCTCTCTTCTTCAGTGTTGGATGGTGGGCCACTGTCTTCAGAAGAAGGTCTCTGATTGCATAATCCTTTTGACATTTGGAGTTGGTGGCCAATTTTTAACATCAAGTTGCAGAGGAAGATTACTAAGAAATAGCTGCCAGTCAAGTGACCAAGGTGTGCTTAAGAGAAAAGAAGGGGAAAGTACCAGAAGCAGAAAACTGGATACACGAGTGAGACAGGATCAGATCAGGAATCATGAGCTACAGGGGCAGAGATCAAAAAAACCCTAGGGGATTCTAATCTGAGATCAAAGAAGTGCTTCAAACTGCTGAGGAAACTGAGACAAGGGAAAGCATGTAGGTGTTTTATCTAGATTTGTATACTTACCCTAATATCAGAGGTGTAGAGATTTGGTATCCTTAGAGAGCCTGTAAAGCTGTTTGCTGTAGCTATCATTTACCCTGGAGACATGAATTATCCCTCTTGGCTTCTCTTTTCTTTCTTCTTTTTCTTTCTTTTTCTTTTTCTTTTTCTTTTTCTTTTTCTTTTTCTTTTTCTTTTTCTTTTTCTTTTTCTTTTTCTTTTTCTTTTTCTTTTTCTTTTTCTTTTTCTTTTTCTTTTTCTTTTTCTTTTTCTTTTTCTTTTTCTTTTTCTATTTCTTTTCTGTGTGTAGTCAATCCTAGTCCAACAGTTGCAGTGCTCTTAGACTGTGTGGTCTTTGTTCTGTGAAGAGTAATGATGAAGACTGTGTTTCATAAAACCCAGTGGTGGCAGATGGAAGCAAGGATTCATCGGGACTGTGCAAGGTTTTTTACTGCGGCAGAACCCATGAACATCTTTTTGAGAAAGCAGTATCAAAGCTGATTTGACTAGGTGTGATTGTGGTAGTCCTTTATGCACAGGTTCCCAGCTAGGTGGATGCTACCCCAAGTATTACTGCTATACTTCTTGTGGGGGAGGAAAAAAATTGAAAAGGTAAAAAAAATCCCAAACCACCAAACCTGGGCATTTTTGATGGACAGCCTTTTTTCACTGACATGTTACTGAAGCAATATCCCAGAAAGTTCCAGGGGTGATGCACTGTTTTAATTTTGTCTTTTCAAACAGAATTGAATGAAATTGTTCATTCATCATGTCCCCCATCTTATTTAAAAGCACATATTAAAAATATAAAAGACTCAAACAAAATATATAGTTTGTAACTATTCTATTTCTTTGCAGGCAGAGCCCCCAGGAATCAGCCTCCAGGAATTCCAGCATTCATTTTAGCAGCTAGTATGTATGAAAGAGAAAAAAACTTGTCAGAACAGGTGACATGAGGATGAAATTCCTTAAATCTGTTTTAGCCTGTGGAGTCACCTTTTGCTTGATAGTAATCTCTCTGTGATTTAGAGAGAGGTTATAGATTGTAGCAGTTTGAGTCCTGACCCAACAACCAGGTTCTCCTTAGTTCTACCCAATAAAACTGGCTTGGTATTAAGTCCTATTTAAAAGATCTTATGTATCTTTTTCAGAAATCAAGTCACATATATCTATGGAATATTGTAAGACACAGTGTTATGCGTGTCTGTAAACTGTATCCTGAAGCTGCACAGGGGCATGTGTATAAACTCTGTGCCTTATGGTGCATGTCAGCTAGCAGGACCAGGTCAAAAAAAATTTTCACAAATATTTTGTAAGTTTTGGAACATGTAACAGGAAAAAAAAAAAGTCCCTTTTTCAGTGAAATAGCAGCACGACATTTTGAGAAAGAAATTAATTTTCTTCACTATTGATCTAATTGACAAAACATTTCTGCCTTGAAAAAATTATCTAAAAAACCCAGCAGCATTCTGCATTGTTTACTAATAATTAAGATTGCCTTTTGTAAGTGAGAGGTATTTATTGGAATAGAAAAAAACCCATACATCCAATAATCCGCTTACATCAGTCCAATTGGGTAAGAAACATGTATTTTCCAGTTTATTATTTTATATTGAACCACTGACACTCTACAGTGTTGCAGAGTGCACTTTTAAGGGACTGCAATTTTTTTAGCAGTGTCTGAGAAAAGGTGGGAAAATCATCATTTAAGAAAGATACATCATAATGCTTTGAAAATGTTTTGTTTACTACTAAACTTCTCACCATGCAGATACGCTTGCACATTTTTATAAAACTTTTATATTCCTTTTAGTTCCTTGATAAGTTTGTAGTAATATGAAAATTTGTTATAGGAGTTATAATTCCTTTCTATAATTACTGCTTTCTGTTTCTTTATGCCCCATATTACACTGCAAATATGTGAAGCAAAGTTATTAAAAAATCAAAACTAACAGAAATGTACATTCTTAATATTAAAGTTTATTATATCAACATTAAAAAACCCCAGTAGTGGAACTATTTCCAAAACAGTTCTTTTACTACAGCCAGAAACATTCCCAGTATTCAGAAACTACAGCTACATGTCTAAAGAATGCAAAAATATTTGGAAGCATATATGAAAGTGTTTGCTATAATTATCAAATTATTAAATGATCATCATTAAATATATTGAGTGCTGAGTACATCACTTTTCAAAATTATATGGAATAGACAATTGTATGATGTTTCAAAGATATTCCAGGAGAAATGAACCTCTTTACACGTTTGTAACAAGTTTTTGGAGCAAGATCAGAAGTCAAATAAAGAAGATCAGAGGTTTGCATATTTTAATTCTGTTGAGATAATTATTGTAGCAATAGATTTAGATCTCTCATAGCATTCTGTGAAGAATTCTCTACAAGTATGTTGTTCTCATATTTAAAGTTTTACTGGATGTACATGAATTTGAAAGTCTTGATGTATTGCAGGGAAGTCAAATAGTTGTTAAACATGACAATATCTGAATTACTGATTGTCTAAATTGCCCAGAAGTTGAACAATCATTACCACTCCTTGTTCAAGAGAATGTATTAGTACAGAAGCATCCTGCAGACTTGGGCCTCCCTTAAATACCTTTGCCTCATTCTATAAAAAGAGTAAGCAGTAAAAATCAATTCTTTAATGATTAAATCCTTCTATTTGACAAGGTGGTCTTGCAAAATCTTTTTGATGTGTGAATGGGTGGTTGCTCAGAATGAGATGCCATTAATGTATTACGAAAAATATATTGTTAGTTAATGTCTATCTCTTTCTTTAATAGATAGCATGAGATATATCGAGGAAAACTGTTGATTATTGAGTGTTCAGTTTGATGTCTGCAGAAATACGTCATGTGTTAGTAGAGGGAACTGTGTAGTTACTTAGACATCTAAATTTGAGTCAGTAAAAACGCTGAGAAGCTACATGAAAAGTTCATAATTAAATTCCTTTTCAATTCAAATTTTTTATTAGTATTTTTAGATGACAATATCACATTTATATGCTATATATGTGCTTAAACCAATAGACTTACCCTTTGATATCCTCTTCTTGTGAAAACATTTTCCAAAGAGTGTTGAGATTATTAATATTTTCTTCAGATAGATATTGAAATAATAAAATGGCAAACTCAAAATATAGCATAATTTTACTTATATAAGAAGTGGTTCCAGTAATTAAATATCAACTGAAATGGAGAACAAGCCTTTCTCATTTATTCAGCTGTTGACACTTTAACATTTAACACTTAAACTCTTTTAATATTTATTGCCTTAAACTTCTTTTCCTTATACCCTCTGTGTTCAACTTTCCTTGTATCTTTTCTAGTGTCTTCCCTCGCACAGTGCAGCTTCTGAGCTGCTAATTCTTTTGCTATTCCTACAATGTCTTTTTAAATCTTACTTGTTCTTCATTATAGTGAGAAATCAAGCAACATCATATCAAGATACCTAGGACAAATATGATTTATTCTCCCTCCTCATCCATGAATATGTATTAGGTGATGTAGTCTTTAATTAGATGTTTAAAAAGCTTTTTTCCATATTTTCCCATCTTCCTTCTATGTGTAGGATGGCTGATATCTTTAAAAGTGCCCAGCTCCATTACAGTAAATGGGACTGCATTAAGGCTCATTTCTAGAAAAGAATTCAAGGTTCCATAACTTGATTTATGTCTGTGCCTAAGCCTGACATTCTAGAAATCTCCCTCAGGTGCTAAAAAAATTCTGAAGCGCCTGAAACCTACCTCAGGGAACTCTCTGCACATTACTGTGGTTTTCAGGGCTCCTGAAGAAACTAATCTTTTGCTTTTATTCTGTAGGGCACATTACCTACAGCCACTTCAACAGAAACAAGTTCACCCTGCTTCTGTTTCAAAGGAAGCAAGGCCAGGAGAGTGCACAACAAACTGTGCCACCAAGCCTGATCAGCCCTGCTGCAAGGCAGACAACCTCACTTATGAGGAAAGACTGAAGATTTTCACTGAAACCTTCACTGAAGTTGTCAAGATGTGATTGGACACTGTGCTAGACAATCTCATCCAAGCTGCCTTTCCCATGAAGGGCTGGGCAGGGTGATCCTTTCAAGGTCGCCTCCTGCCTGGGCGGTTCTGTGATTTTGTCATCCTTCCAAGCACTCTGCCTTTTTCTCAAGGTCACATGACTCTTGGATGGCTCAAGGCAGTTCAGTTTGTGCTTGCATTTGCTGAGTAACAAGATAGCTTTTACATGCCAACATTATACCGGGCTAGTATTAACTCTGAGAGCTGACTCTGCTTTGGGGCTCAGCAATTCAAACTGGCTTGGTTTGGTGTCCAAGTCCTCAGTTCCTTCTTTGAAAACGTAACTCTTTTTGCCCCTCTGATTGAGGAGGCAGATGGGATCCCTTCCATCATGAATTACGCTATCATCCTTTGCCTTCTATAAATACTAATTCTGGAGATGGGGAAAGATTTGTAGCACACACTTTAGTTTCAGGGTTTCTGAAGTCTTGTCCTTGCTGAATGCACTGCTTTTACACAAAGCAGTGTAAAGGTTTTTGCTCCCTATGTGTTTTTTGAGGATACTAAATACAAATTTAATTGTCTCACAGAAGCTGCAAGGAAAATATCACACACAGTAAGTAGGAGTTTGCAGAGAAACATGTATCCTGCTAAACCCCCTTCCTAACAATACACAAACTATGTTGCTTGGCCTGTTCAGCTATTTCTGATATTTTTCTGATATCTCTATCCAATAACTTCTGAAACTCATCCATGTACTGTATAAGAAACAAAATAACTTTTGACCCAGTGGAAGAAACACATGATTTTTAATGAAAATAGTTCTAACATGTTTTTCACATTTTTTTTATGAAAATATTTTAGTCTATCATGCCTTCATACTCTATGGAAAACACTGGGCCATTGCATTATGAAATTCAAATACTAACATGGTATCTGGGAGAAAAAAAGTCTTCTTATTGATTTAGGGGAAATATGGAGAGTAAGATAACATCATTTTACTGGAAAAGGTTGTCCTCAGCTTTTGGAGCTCAACACAAGATTCTCATTTCAGGAACCGCTCTAAAGATACATTTTAAAGAATTTTAGAAGGAAAAGTATAGAAATTCTCCCAGAAAGCTTGTCTCTGCAAGATGACCTTTCAGAATGGAAAACGGTCAAACATCTTAAGTAATGCTGTGAACCACCTTCTGTTTCCACAGGACATGTTCTCATTCAGGAAGTCTGATGCTAATTACTTTGAATCAAAGAGCCGGATGAGCATATCCTTCCAGTTTGGGAGATATGCATCTGGTGGTAAGAAGGGATTCTGCTAATGCTCAGGTAACTGCTACATGGGAAAATATTACCACTTAGTCTTCTGTTTAGCAAAACTTATTGCTTACATGTGACTCACAAATAAATGGAAAAGACAGAATGACATTTTAACTCTTTATCGTCTTTATTCACATATTTGTACAGGAAAATTTTCTGGGGTGCTGGATGTTGTAAAATAGGAAGAAAAAGCAGAACACAAAAAGGAAAAACAATTGGATTTTTTGGGTACATTTGCTGGTGATTTGAAAGAAATTAGCTTGCTATGGCAAATCAAAAAAATGTTTGTTTTGATCCACAAGATCTTGCAACTAGCCTTGAGGAATTCCATTGTTAGACGCTAGCAATGGAATCATAGAATCACAGAATTGTTGGGGATGGTAAGGTTCTCTGGACATCATTTAGTCCAATCCCTGATGCCAAAGCAGGTTCATCTGGAGCAGGTTTATGTCCATCCCAGTGATTGCCCACCTCTATATTCTACCCAGTCCCTAGTGGAAATGAAATTAAATGTATTCCTTCATCACTGTAGGTCTCAGAATTTGCCATAATATAGTAGTAGTAAATATATAGTGAAGTAACTTGAACCTTTGTGCTCAAAAAAATGTGACTCATGTACAATGTGCAGTTTTGCCAAGAGCAGGGCTTTCGTAAGTTGCTGAGTTTCTCTTAAAAACAAAGTACCAGCAGAAAAAGAGCACAATCTGTTCTCTGTATCCATGGTGGATGGAATCAAAAATCATGGGCATAAACAGCAAGAAAAAGTCTGGTTCAAGTTTGGGGAAAAATTTTTATCTCTGAGGAGAGTGAAACGTGGGAGCAGCATAAAATCTGGATTCTTAAAGCTATGTAAGTAGAGGTGATGGGAAATGGTCTTTGGCCTCTGGATTATTTTCTAATTTAACTGTAGGTATGTATATGATATTCTTAGTGTGACATGATTCCAGATTTCAAAAGTCCAGGAGAAAACCCATGAGTTTAAAAAATAAAGAACAGATTTTAAGAAGCAAAATGGTAATGAATCAAGCCAACTTCAGAGTCACCCAATGTTTTAAAAACAATTATTAATTTTAGGTATTGTATTTTTGTGGTCTTCATTATATTTAAATGAAGGGGTGATTTTATTGTTATTTTTATGGTTAGGCATACATGTCTGAAATATTCTATTTGAACAGAGTCAGTCTTCTTCCTGTATGTCTATCTATTTTCAAATCAAATCCCCTGTTTTTTACTGCCTATTTGTCTGTCTCAGAGAAGGCAACTGGGAGTTTTATGAGCTTTAACTAAAGGAACAGAAACACAGAAAACTTTCACATAGGCACATTTGTTTCTGAGACTGTTGTTTAAATAGGCTATAAGAAAAACAAAAATGAAAGGCTTCGCTTACAGACTCGTCTCACTTTGCTTTGAACATATGAAGATTCACAGAACACATAGAAAAATGCCTAAAAGGATGAGAAGGTTATTTTGATGAGAGTCATGTCAGAAGATGAAGAAACCCATTCCTGAAGATCAGTCTAAAAGCTGTCTGCAATGGCCAAAGTAATGTGGATGGAATTATTCAATTCAATTAACTGCAGTTCCTAGGCTGCTTTACTGTAGGAACTGAGCAGTTGTACCTTTGGGCAGCAGTGATTCAGTGGAACAGAAATGTTGTCTTGTTAGCTGACATTTCTCTATATTTTCTTAGCCAAACTGAGGCCAAGCATGGCACAGCTGATTTTCTGAATAAAACAGTTTCACTGAACTGAATAAAAATCTCTTCTGCCTTCTGCTAATTAATTTCAGTCAGCAGATGCTTTCATTTCTTAAATATAGGCTCTTGCTCATCTTCTGAATGTTCCTGAATTCATAATACCTTCATTTAGTTTGTGAAAAGCAACCTGGAAATAAAATTAGGTTGATTCTTTTAAACAGAAAATAAAATATTTATCACAATTCTATTAGTAAAACAGTTATACAGCCCTTTCTGCAATCCATTAGAAGTTGGTGTGGAGATGGCGAGAGATGAAAAAAAAATTAAGAATTCATTAATGATTTTATTTTTGCCTAGAAATCTTTTACAATTGCAGGTTTACTATCACCACTTTTATTGAAGGGTAAATGACAGCATCAGCATCGCTATTGCAATATTTTTGAAGGGGTTAAATCTTTTGAAAAACAGTCACAAGAATAATTCTAATATCTTTTTCTACAGTTTTACTATCTTATTTACCTTTTGTCTGCCAATTCTGAACATGAATTTAGACAATACTGATGTCCTTATATTAGTTATTCAGCTATTCTATTTTCATCACCACTGGAAACTAATGGCTTAGATATCTATTTCTCACCAGATAGATCTTTTAGCAGAGTTTGTTTCATTTATCTTCTGGTACACCTCTCCAGGACAGTGTGAAAAGAGTTCTTCTAATGTTGTCTAAGAAAACCTTTCGAAGGTGGGATTTTCCTTACCTTTCGCTGTTCAAAAGACAAAGTTTGAAAATAAATCAGTAACTAAACATTTAGCAAGATTTTAGCTCAAAGCTGACCTGGTATTGTTTTTCATTTATTCCAGAATATGCATTATAATTATGTAGGAAATAATATATCTATAACTTAAATAAATTAATCCATAAATTTGGCTTATGATGCAACATTACCTGAGCATGCATTCCCAGTAGGCACACATGCACACCCCCCCATCACAAATACCCATGTGCACACAGCCAGCCATGCACATAACAGACAGGCATGCTCAGCACCAACAGGACCAACAGCCCCATCCAGCTCCCCTCTCTGGCTGAGCAGGATGGAGGTCTTCTAGTGGGAATATATAGAGGGTGGATCCACCCAGCAGCTGAACTAACATAGTCAATCAGGCCAGCAGTGGCCCCTGGCTCCCAGTAGCCTCAGCTGATGCCAGGGGGGCACACAAACCCCTGAGTCTGCAGGCCCACTCCAGCTGCTGCTCCAGATACCATCTACTGTCCAGCTGATCTCACCCTCAGAGCCCCCCAGACCCTATGCTCCCAAACCCCATAGTCCCCCTGACAGTCAGGGCTTCTTTAGTCCCTTCCATAGCCAGGTCCTCCTGTGGTCTCACCCTTGGAAGCACACACACCTGCCTTGATCCCAGTCCACGTCACATACTTGCAGCAAGTCCAGCTTGTCCAAGGGCCTGCTAGTCCTCACACACCCACTTGCACCCCCTCACTCACACCATGGGCACATGGCTTCTAGCCCTGATCCCTTCCCAGGTCTTGGTGCTTGCTTTCACTCGGGTTTTTACAGATGCTGTACCCAGGCACACGAGCCCTTTGTGCAGAACATGAACAGGCAAGCCCACTGATCTCCTGCTTTTTATGTACTGCCTGCTCAGTCCCTTTATTTTCCCAGTCTTCTTTCTGTTTCAAACCCCACTGATCTTTCCTCTTACCTACTGAGCACAGTGCTAAACAATAGTGACTTATGACCAAGGCTACTTTTCCAACCCCCGTGGTTCCACTGGGTGGGACATGTGACAACAATTGATGAAGACAAGAATTTAGTGCAAAGCTCTGGTCTGTCTGTCATTGCACCATCATGACTAGGCGCAGTAGCTGCATGAGATGAGAGGGTGCTGCCAGGATGGTGTGTCTGGCAGCCAGCATTTTCCTAAGAGAATGAACACAGCCACTCATAAACTGCATCTCTGAGATATTGTGTGATTAATTTACTCTGAATTTTTTATGTTTAGAAAAGTGAGGAATCTTCAAAGAAACAACTGGACATGGAGTCTGGAAGGTTGGATACCACATACAGCAGATGAAGGTATCACCAAAGTGGTTAATTTGTTACAGACATGTAAATCTTTTCTTGTGTCTTCCAACATTAATGTTCTCAAATTCTTCTGTTTCTTTAGAGTTGTTTTTATTTATCCCCAGATGCAATGCTTTCAAGAGAGGATTCTGGTCTTAGCCATATAAAAAACAGGTGTGTATTTCCCCCAAATTTCTGGGCAAGGCTTTAACTACTCGTTCTGTTAAATTTAGTTTAATCCTAGATATTTAAACCCAGCCTTGTTAATACCATCAGAGCCTGGCCACAAAAACATAGTTATACACTTGTGAAAAGGAATGAGCAAGTGAATATTAAAACTTGAAAGGCAATTATTACATGTCCTCAAGGATTATGTCAAGAATAGTAAAGAGTCCACTGATACTTCATTGTATTAATAGACTTATATTTTTTTCATGATACTTTGGAAATTAAATGTGTTGACACTTCACCTTTTATTCAACTAATCCTACTCTGTAAAATACCATTTTGATATCCAGCCAGACTGCCGAGCAATCCTTCATCATAACACTCGTGAACAATTTATTATTTTACCTGTGGCAGTATTGTAAAAGAACAAATTATTTTTAAAAGAGCCTTGATCTTTGTTAAGACTGTCTCAGCTCCTCTTATTAGCTTGTCAGCTATAAATTGTGGCTGCTTGTGTATTGCCACAGCTCTCAAGCTTACATTGACTCAACATCAATCAAATATGTCTATGGTTTGGTTGTTGTTTAGAAGAGTAACTTCCTTGCTCAGAAATTATAAAACTGGTTTCCATGCAAAACATTTATGTCAGATAGACATAGGAAAAACAGTGGAGGTTTTCCTCTGGGAAACAGATAGTGATCAGATATCCACACTGGTCTTTCATGGAATCTGCTGATCTTTTCTGCTGACTAGCTTTAAGATGCACCTAAAGACAATGACAGAAGCAAAGAGAATAATTCTTCATTTTTGTCCTTAGATGAAATCTCAGCTAGTAGTCTATGCTAAGAGATGTTCAAGCATGGATTCCCTTTTTTGTTGTTAGTGTGTATTCCCATTGTTAAGGGAGCTGATAGAAGGCAGAGGAAATTATATTACCAGTGAACTGCTTGTATGTAGTCCTGTGTCTGAGGTTTGGACATTTCAGCACAGAACTGCAGACATTATCTGGGTATATTGGCAGCATGAAAGGCAGCAACTTGTCTGAAACACAGACCATGACTGATATCGTCGGAACTCAGATGTCAAATAATCAGTTATGGAAACAGATACAGAAAAAGGAAAAAAGACTGAGAGGGTCTGACACTGCTTCCTAAAATTTACAAAAATGGGAATTTAAGACAATGTCAGGCTTCCTAACAACTGTTTGGTGATCTTGTTGTATGAGTTAGCCAGTAAGAGCTGTGTTTGGTCAGTCATATGCCATCTTTTGAAAGCAGCTTTTTGCTACTGCTTTCTATTCTTTTGCTTCTTTGAAATTCAACTATCGATCAAGCTGATATAAGCAGTCAGGGACTGAAACTGATAAGGAATAGAACACTCAAATTACTGAGCTATCAAATTGTGAGATGCAGGCAGCATCACATCTTCTAAGGTCTGCTCTGGTGGCTTAATTGTTTTCAGAAGCTATTTAGCATGATGTAAATCACATAAGCCTACAAAATATTGTATACCCAATTTCATATTACCACAGCTGCTGCTAGGAGAGAGCTCAATGCTGATTTCTTTTCATTGTCCCTTCACTTTCTCATTTTATTTTCCCTTCCCCCTGCGCACATACCTGCAATCAGGTGGGATCTCTGTAACTACTCTAGGACTGTAAATATTGCCTCTAGCATCACCTTAGTCTGTAACTGCCTGAAGACAATAATCTTCTTTCTCAGGTTCCGAAAGACATAATTTTGAAAGGCCAGAAAAATGGTGCTGGTAACTACATCCCACCAAGAGGCTGGAAATTAGTGTCTGAATCTTTCCTGCTTGCTGAGTTTCCAATGAAATTAACATTGATATACCATGTTTCTAATAGTAGGCTACTTAAAGCTTTGAATAAGTGTTTATTTTTATTTGTGTTAGGTAGATATATCTTAAATTGTAGTTATAAGAGCAATTTATTATGCTATTAATTCTTAAGTATTTGCATTGAGCTCTAGATGAATTCTAATAGTTGAAGAATAAATTTATATATAGGTTTCATAGCTTGTATTACATTATAATTATCATATGAAGAAATAAATGGATCATTTTGTATTTGCATTTCCCTGGTTGAATTTGTTAGGCACAAGAGATAGGTGGGTTTCATTGCATATGAAACAAATGGCATATGCAATAAAGATCATTGACTAGTTTGCTTTACTAAAATCTACTTTCACAGACCATTAAAATATTTAATAATGGATATGTTACATTCAAAACCCAGATAACTATTACAATGATAATAAGGTAAGACACATACCCAAGAGGATGACAATGGCGCTAGAAAGAATTTTAATTCTCATTCCTTCTACATGTTAATATTCCTCTATTGTTGTTTTATAGCACATATTGACAGCACATATTGTCATTTTATATTTTATAACAATATTGGATTAAATGAGGAATGAAAGTCACAAATTAAAAAAATTAAGGTTGATTCTTGCATCTAAATTTACTTGCTATGCCATGTTTTTTATAGAATAGAGATAACAATATACAGTGGAATATATCTCACCTGTTAGTCTTTAAATCTACTCTATGTAAAATTTCTAGGCTTCCTCTAGAGTTAATGGAAAGGGATGAGCACAATCACCTGAGCCTTATTTTTTTATGTTTCTATACTGATATTTATAGAATAGAAGGAATTTGATTTCAAAATGAGTACTAGAAAATCATGGACCTGGACTGACTTCTTAGTTTTATACACCATCAAGTATGCTGACCCAGCTCCTAAATTCCAACTATTATTATAAATTATGCAGCTATGCTCTGGTTTCTACTGTTTGGATATATAGAAAATTCTTATTTAATGAAATATTATCATTTGAAATTGCACCATTAGAACACCTGCCAAATATATCTCCAGCTATTGAATTATTTGTTATGAAAACATACATTTTGCTATGTGTATTGATGACTATACTTTAAAAGCAAAATATAATGGCTGAATTCTTATTAGAGCATAAAACTTATTTTGAACTAGTAAAGATACAGATATGTGCTTTGTAAGTAATTATGTGTGAAACTCAAATTGTGGCATGGGAAAATTCTTTTTTCAATATAGTAGATGCCTTTCAATGTCTTCAGGGGAAGTTAAATTATTTTACCGACATCAAAAGAATGTAATTAAACACCTATGATGGCTAAACAAAATAATAGCAGGTAGAGGCTTCTTCACATTACATGAAGGAACCATATTCTCACAAATTGTTTGGGCATTTCCGTTGCACAGCTTATATATGAAATTTGATTTGGACTAATTAAAATCTGTGGAGAAAATAACACATACATTTATTCCACATCAGAAAAATTAAAATAATTAATGATTGATCTCTAAGTGTGGGCTTGCTACTTTCAGCATCTTCCTAGTATAAAATGTGTTGTCCACCTACTAAGAAGTGTACTGTAATTGAAAGCACAAATAAAAACACAGAAGAGAGCTTCATATGGCTAACCACTCCTGCTAGACAAGAGTCCTCAGAAGAGAATTCAAGTAGAGAAGACATTTAAGAACCAAAATTTGTTTATCTAAAATTTTAAGGCCTGGAATTTTGATTCCTCAATTAATAGTAGCTATAGTAACCATCTTTAACTTATTTGATCTTCTAATAACCATATTTCATTGTCTTTAAATTTCTAGTTTTTCTCTAAAAGTACTCTCATTCATAAATCCACTCTGTGAGTACCTAACCTGGAATGTGAGATGCAGCAACCTCTCCTTACTACCAAATATTTAAAGAAAAGAACGACATGTAAGACAAGCTATTTAAACGCCTAGCTTTTAGGTGGCTGAAGCTACTTAAGACTGGCATTGCTGAAATATGATTTGAAAACATACATCTTGTCTACAACAATTACTTGACCAGCTAGCAAGCACCACAGGTTAGTAGAGATGCCTCTTTTCCCATATTAGCCTGAACTCTTCATTGGAGAGGAATTAAAATTTCTTCTGATACATGGTCATTTCCCCAAATTATTATTTTTTTGCTTTTTATTTTTTAAGTCTTTAAACTTCAGATATTATCCCCTTTCTAAATCTGAAAGACATCAGAGGAATGCAAAACTTTCAACATTTTCTGTTTCTGAAAATAGACAGAAGATACTTAGAGAAAAAAGGAGTGGTTGGATGAAAATTCTTTCTCCCTGTCTTCCTCTCCACCCTTCCCAATGCATCTACTTAAATAAGCAAGGGATTTTAATTTGGCTCAGTTAAAGGGTTCTGATGATGCAAAAATTATTTTGTCATCCATTACAAATCATTTCACCTAGTACTGTTTGAAGAGATTCAGAATTAAATAATGAGTTCCTTGGTTTTGAGGGCTTTGAAAGCAATGCAGAAATGTAGATCTGAATCTACTCTATATTAAAGACAATACACTCCATATTTCCCACAAAGAAGAGTAGTAGTTTATGTTTCTTCATGAAGTGAAGGAAAAGATATAGAAGGACAGCTGAAAAGAAGACCCATGTGATTAAACAAAAGGAAATAACATTTACCAAGATACTTATGTCTATTTAGGAAGTGCCGAGAGTGTGCTTTTGTGCATGCTGTGATAAAACATATTTGCTTGTGTTTTTCTTATGCCATATTGTAAAAATTCAGCTATAAATTAAACCATGATCCCCTTCAGTTTACTCTCGGAGTACATAGAGAAAATACATAGACTGTAGATTTTGAATAGTAAAGCCAAAGCCTGGAGAATTAATGACCACTATAGTTATGTATTACAGACAAAATCCTACAAAATTGTAGGCCAAGTCCTGCCAAAAAATCTTCATCTCAGCTGTCAGACTATGTAACAGGAAAACTTTTATGCTTCAGCTGTACGCAGCAAGTTCTGTCAGGATTATGCTAATACAGAAACACTTGCCTATCCCACTTTAATACCAGCTTCAAAATGAGATTGCTAGTGTGATTGGTTTTATGGGAGAGTCATAAGCCTACAGGCATATTCCTGACGTTGTTTATGGTAAGGAGTCACGAATTCAGACATGAAAGCAAAGGAATTCTCATTAGCATGAATATTTTAAGAAGTCACTTTAAGATGTCAACATTAACACTGCATTGAAAAGGTCAGTATTATGGCAATAATTACCTTTAAGGTGTTGGCTTTAAATTTTATCAAAAGGCATGCATGTTCACACATATTTCTGATCAATGAAAAAAGACTAATTAGAAAGCCAAGCAAAAGTGACTGATTGGGGAAGAGACAGTTGGAGTTTTTCTTTTTAAATCTTTAAAACCTGAAACCAAAATTCTTTAGTAGTGCAGAGAACTGAGTCTGTACCATCTGGGCCCTCATCATGTCAGCAGAAAACATTTGTGTGTATAACTTTCAGTGCAAGGGAATATTGAATGTTCAATGTCAGCCTATGGCATACAGGACATAGGAAATAGACTTCAGCCAAATTACAAAAAAGTTAAAGAACTCTCCTAGGACTTGAAAACCAAGTAATTTGTATTGACAGATGACTGCTCAACTTGTGTTACCTGAACTCCTCTGACAAGGTACTGGTACAACTCTTGAATGATAATTTGTGACTCTATCAGAGCTTGCTATTGGCAATGTACACAAATTTGAGTTTTTAAGTGATTGCTTGACAGCTGCACATGCAATGGTGATTTTATGTTATAGACAATAGTCTGTCTACTATACAAAACAAAGAACAAGGGAAAGGTTGGTAGAGGCATTCACATGTTTAATGAACTTGTGTTATTTTAGGTAATCTACTCAGAATGACAAAAACTGGTCTCACATGGCTAATTCTAAAACATCATAGAGTTTCTAAGTATCTTTCTTTCTAAAAATTGAAACCTAAAGCATGGTCATAACCAACCTAAGGGAATGCTGACATTATCCTCCTTCTGAATTGCAAACAAAATTAAAAATAAATACTGGCACTGTTGTAAGTGATCTTATTGCAGAACTGGAATCATTCAGGCTGCATGGCACTGCTGGAGATCCACCCTCCTGCTTAAAGCAGGATCAACTCTGTGATCAGACGGGGCTGCTCACATCTTCATCTAGTCAGACAAGCCTCAAAGGACAAAGATTACCTGAGCTTTCCAGGCATTCTCTTAGTTATCCTTGGTTAGTGCCACAGTGATTTTTTTACGTCCATAAAGGTGGCATCTCGATTTTCCTTTTTTTTTCTGCCATGCCCATCAGTGGAGGGTCTGGGCTCATCTTGTTGATAACTTGCCCTTAGGTACTGGAAAGATGTTATTAAGTCTCCCCACAGCCTTCTTGTCTTCATGCCAGGCAAGCTCTTCTCCCAGCCTCTTCCCTCATCTGTCATTATGCTCCAGTAAATCACATTTACAATGTGCATAGAGAATAGAAGTATAAAAGTAAAACGTATATGTAATGATTTTAAAAGATCCTATCATAAAGGCAAAAAAACATAGCTAAATCAGATAGTAGTAAGAATTTAGCGCGTCTGACATTTGGATATTACTTTGAAGCATTTTACTAGATGCTGTCAAGCTTGCTATCAGTCCATTACGAAAGGGATTCTTATCAAAACCAAAGAAATGGAACTAAACAAAAGGCCTCAGCATTTAGAGTGGAAATTAAGAAATTAACGAAAATACTTATAAGAAGTGGAAGATATGAGAAGCTAATGCTACTGAACATCAAGCATAAACTATGGGAAACTATTGACAAACATAAAAGGTACAAAAAGGAGGTTTTGGTAGAATGTATGTAAGTAATGTAATGAATGTAAGTAATTATCTAATGTACAATAAGAAATAAAGGATTCATATTAAGTTATCACTCATTTTCTTAATACATCTACACTGGAAAAAAATTTGCTGATAAAACATTCAAGGGATCTGTCTGCTCAATAACTGTTGAATAACTAAACAAAATGACCTGTGTATTTACTGGCCCACCCATCCAATTCTGATTAAAGACTAAATAGAAAGTACCTAAAACTAGATATTATTAACAAAATACTTGAATGGTCTAATCTAATAAATACCAGTCAGAATGGATTTATAAATAATGACAGTCCTATATATGTATGTACTGATACTCGTCCTTATGAGCTAAAAGCATGGTTTGTAAAGATATTGACGCATTTTCTGTGGAGACTTATGATTAACTGTGGCACTATGTTTTTGTAAGGTGGATTGATGTGAGAGCAATACCAAGAGCTCAGTGGCTTAAAAATTACAGACCTGAACTGCTGGCATTTCTAATGAGATCTCACATGAACTTATTATTAGTTCAACACTTTCAACATATTTTATCAATTATGTGGTGTGAAATTACCACTGACAGAGCTATAAGCATGACAATGGTAAACACTTACAAATGAAACACTTGAAGACAAATCAATGCTATATAAGAATTTAAATCATTTAACAACCAGGATGCTATCAAAACATTTGTGTTTTGATGGCATCCAGGTTGTTAAATGATTTAAACCAAGTATGAGGTTGTGCTTCTTGATGAAAAAGGTCACGTCCTAGAGGTATGAGGAGAATATAGTCAACCATTGCAGAGGCTTACACTGATTCTGTGTCACAGTGAAAGCACATACTCATGAGAAGAGCTCAGGCAGCTGCTGGATACAAAAATCATGAAATTTGTTGCAAAGAGAAGCAAGACTATTTTATATCACTCCCTTTGGCATTGTGTCACTGGAATACTGCAGCAAATTAGGGAATTACTAGTTCAAAGAGGAAGTTGAAAACTCAAAATTTTAGAAAAAGGCAGGACAATTCTAAGCTAATGCAGGTTTTATCTCCTATTAGAGAAGACAGAAAAATGACATGACAGTACAGTCTTTCCTGAAGATAACCTCTTAATCATAAATAATAAATCTCTTCATACTCTTCATTCCAACAGCCAATCAAATATTTAAAATCAAGAATGGAATAAAATAATCAACGAATGTCAGTACTGACAATAATTTGTCAATGGAAAGGTTTACCAAGTTATTTTGTAGCTCTTTTCTTCACTTGAAACTTTAAACTGAGTTTGCATGTCATAGAAAGAGAGATGCTGTAGCTCATCTGTAGCTTTTCGACAGGATGCAGTAACTGACTCGGGTAATCCTCACAACTTGTGGCATGGAACAGGTTAAAGATGAGCAAAAAAGTCTTCCATAGCCTCAAAGTCAATTTAATATGATTCAAGGTAACAGGTTCATATGGTCCATCCATTAAGATGAAGATGTTGATCTGTGTTGTTTGTAGAAGGAGTGCACTTTACTGTTCCATTGCCAGTTAAAGCAGCTTTCTATCATGTTTCGATACTGGTTGCTAAATGCTAGAATAAGCTTACCAAATAGCAAAGCTGTAAATGCTGTGCCTGTTGCCTGTCAAGATATTCAGGGTGTGCCTTCTCTGTTACTGATAGTACTTGCTTTATCAAGCAGGCTGATGTATGAATAGCTGACAGGCTTTTCTGGAAGTTAGATTTAGCACATACTGACTTGATTGCACAAAAGCTAGTCTTGTGGACAAGTTAAGAACTATAATTTTGCTGAATGACTGAAAGAACAAATAATATCGATTTTAGTGCTTCCTCTAGGATTTTTTGAAAGAAGTATGAGAATGTTTGTGTTTTCTAGCTTGTTCAATTTTGAAAGATCGTATCATCTTATCTTAAAATAATTCCTTGCAACTGAACTTTCCTATTCACTAAGGGATAATTAATTTTATTTTGTAAAGTGAGTTCCTTAAAGTATTTACTTTAAAGGTGACTGTTGCCTACCATTGTTTTGTAATGAGATTAAGCTTCTCTTCAAGTCAGATGGTGAGTCTAAAAGCATAAAAGCTAAAACCTTTTGTGGTTTTAGTTTAAGTGAATGCAAAAATGTGTAAATTAAATATGACAGAGAGTAATAGCAGATAAGCCTGAGAGTGCAAAAATACTTCTCAGAGTGGTAAGGTGGAATTTCACTAGTCAGTTTTTCCAGCAAATTTAAATAAACTAAAATCGAAAGAGGGAGCACTATTTTAGATCAGTTATAATTACCAGTGCATTCCATAGACTAAAATGACTATTACAATGTGGAATCTGTAAAATAACAACAAAAAAAATCCATATAGATTACACTTGTCCAATATGAATTTAAGGAGTCTTAAATATTAATCTTTGGTTATAATAAAATAATATCTTGCTATCTGTGCTATGAACATTTTTTGCTTCTTAATGAATAAGATCAAATTTAAATTTGCTTAAATTTTCTAGGACAACTTGTATTGCATTAAATACAGAATACCAACAATACTGGAAAACAGCTAAAATATATACTTTATAGACTTAAACAGTCTTGCTTTTTTTTTAGAGTTTCTTAGGGCATGCATTACCCTACTTTGTAAAAATTAAGCTCCTGTGTATTGGGTTTGCATGACCAGCTTTTGGTACTGGGAGAACACAAGGCTGGCTTCTGCGAGAATCTGGTAGAAGCTCCCCACCATGCCCAACAGAGCCAATGACCTACAGCTCCCCTCCTAGCCAAGTACCTCAGCAAGAGAGGTAGCACCTCTGGGATAACAGGTTTACAAAGGGGTAAAACTTCTGGGAAACAGCAACTGGAGAGAGGAGTCAGACTATGTGAGAGAGAGCACCCTGCAGATACCAAAGTCAGGGAAGAAGGAGGGGTAGGTCAGGGGTAGGTCTTCCTGCACTTCTTGTAAGAGGTATTACAAACTGGGAGTAAGGCTAAGCCCAGGAGAAAGGGAGGGGTGAGGAGAGAGTATTATAAGATTTGGGTTTATTTCTCATTAACCTGTTTTGAATTGCTAATGAAAAAAATTAAGTTAATTTCCACAAGTCGAGGCTGTTTTGCCCATGACAGCAATGGGTGAGTGATCTCTCCCTGTACTTATGTTGAGCCAGGACCCTGTGGTTGAGATTTCTCTCCACCACCCCACTGAGGAGGGTAGGGGTAGAGAGGCTTTGGGGGGCAGGCACCTGGTGTCCAGCTGGGGTCAACCCAACACAGTCATGCTGAGGAATCATGTATGATTTTGTACTATTGTCAGTAAGCTGAAGTATGACAGAATTTGATTATAGAAGACAGAAATAAAATTGAGGGCATCAAGAGAACTGAGATGTTAAAAAGCATTTTAGGGCATAAGGATTTGTATTAAATGTGTAATATCACTAAATGAAAGCAAGATTAGTGAAATACATGTTATCTTGAAAATTATTCAATATTTATACATGACTAAGTGCTCCTAGGTGAATATCCTGCTAATTCAGGGATAGCAATCAAAATTTGTGACCTGAAACATGACCCTTGAAAAGGACATTGCACAATGATGTATGTATACAAAGAGATTCAATAATTTGTTATTTGCTGCTCTGTGATTAGCAGGTGAGCTGAATGTACGATGATAAGAATTGCTGGCATTTGACTGTATGCTTAATGTATGGATAATAGCCAGTTAAGAAGGGCTTGCTAAATCTGTGAAAGAAGGCAGTAACTACTGGAAGACTATATGATGGGACTAAAAAAGTATTTCCCTGAGGAAACGGGATATTTTACTCTTTGCATTCCAGTCACCTTGTTTTGGGCTTTGATAACCAATACGAGGGTTATGCTTGCTGCCTCTGGTACACTCTATTTAAGAACCTCAGTCTGATCACATGGCAAGCCTTAAGAAGCATTAGACTCTGAAGCACAGTTGCAAGCAGACTTGTTGGAGGTAAATTACTCACTGTCCTTTGTGATGCCTAAATGACAGTGGAGTTGCCTGAGTGCTCAGATTGGTGAGTGTATACCTGCTACATATAAATGCAGCATTGTATTTGCATACTTTTGCACCTGCCCTTTTCTGAGACTTCTCAACAGGTAAGTCTTCCATTCTTATGAAAGTGCTTTGTTGAAAGAGTATTTTAAAAGCTGTTGTTGGCCTAGTTGCCCATAACACATTCAATGTTGGCCTGAATTGTGTGGGTGTTTATGGATTATTTTGAAACGGTTTAAAACTTACTCCATTTCAACACAAAAGAATCAATGCACTTCAAGCTGATGTGTTTAAACTCACTCCAAATATTCCTTCTATGTGTCATACTCTTTCCATACTGGAGTTGGGTAAGTATTTCTGTGTTTGTTTTCTAAAATGACAGTAGTTCTTTTGTAGACAGTGTACAAACACTTCTCTTGAAGATAAGTTTCTCCAAGATTGTAAATGTTTATTTTCTAGGCTAACTTCCTCCCTACCAAATTAGTTCCAAATAAAAATGGCTATCAAATACAAGATGTTTTTTAAGGTGGTATAATTTACTTAAGCTGTGGGTGAAGGTGCCTGTGCCCAGTTAAAAATTATTATTCTGTGAACTGCTACCTACACAGTATATGACTTTACAGCAGACATTTTCTTTATAATTGCTCTCATCAGAACAGCACTCAGTGTAGCATATATCAGATGTATTGGATCTTGCCAAGGAATTTTCTTACTCCTTACCAACAGTGAAGGAAAGCATTGTCATTATATTATCAATCACTTCCTCCACTTTTTGGTTCTTCGGAAATTCACAGCTCAGGTTATCTGATATGTGCAATCCAATTCAGCAAATTTACTACACAGTTTCCCAAAAGAATAATTTATATGCCTGTTTATATTAGCTTTTCATGATCTTGTTTCTAAATTCCCATGCACTTGAAAAATAATAGTAATCCAAAGAGCTGGAAATCTTCTAGTCAACTATAACCAAAATTAAGAACCTTACCAGTAATTCAGCTTAATAAAGTGTGTTGGAAATATGCTGTTCTTTTTAGGTGAGCATCATGGCTGCATCTGATATATATTCTTGTTAAACCATACTTTTTCTCCAACTGAAGTAATATGTCACAGTTGCTAAAATGACTATAAACAAGATCTGAAGAGCTAAGTGTATAAGGTAAATTACCATGTAGTATTTTTTTGACTCAACAAGCTTGGTTTATCTAAATTAATATCTTCACTCAGTTGTTTAGAACTTATCAGTTGAGGTCTTTTGTAAGCTGTCTGTTTGCACTGTGTTTGCATGCAGAGAAATTTTGTTTCATCATACAAATTCTGAAAATTCATTAAACACTGACAAGCTATTCATTTAATTATTTGCATACAAAATAGGAATATAAGTACCTATCCTCTTATAGGTATGAATTTTCATGAAGTTTTAAATTCAATTTTGTATTGATATGTATGTGAATCAGTGCAATGTGTATTTAGTAGTGACTAGAAACTGTCTATTTGTGGATATTACTACTGTACCTATTTAATTACAACAAATGTTGCCCTTCGTGAAACTTTGGTTTTGCTAGTTAAGTTCTGAAAAAGAAATCTTAATTTCCAAAAGAAATGGGAAAAATTAAAACCACAGCACTACATTTCACCATCTGAAATCTGGACCCTAAAATGCGTTAATGTGGCTTCTTCCTCATTTTCTTACTTCTTCAGTTTCTGCATTCTAATTTCATGTGCCCATGCCACGAGTATTTATTTCAATGCAACTTTCACACTGGAATTTCCTTTAGCAACTCTAGCTTGAGCTCTACTAATCAAAACCATTGTACCCAGAAGATAATATACAATGGGGGCTGGCTTGAGCTTGGCTGGCTTCCTGACACCTACCTAATTGTCAACATACTGGACAGGATGAAGGAGAAAATAAGATAGAATAGGTGAAGATAAAGGTGGAGATAAAGATAAGAGGATCACTTGCCCATTATCATCCTGGACTTAAAAGGGAAAATTAATTTTTTGGCAATTAAAATTGCAGCAGGAAGGTGAGATACAGAGACCAAAACTAGACCATCCCGCTGTTTTATATTTTACACTCTGAGCAGTGCAAAGGGGTGGGGAATGGGGGTTACAGTCAACCCTTAACAGTTCCTTCCTCTCTGCAGCTCCTTCATCCTCAACCTTCTTCCCTTCTGCAGCATGAATCCTCCACAGGTTGCAGTCCTTCAGGATAAACCTTCTGCAGTGTGGGCTCCTCTCTGCAGACCAGTGTTCCCTCAGGGCATATTCATCTGCTCCGATGTGGGGTCCTCGGTAGGCTGCAGGGAAATACCTGTTCCACCATGGCCCACTCAGCTGCCAGCAGGCAAACCTGCTCCAGCACCCGGGGCACCTCCTCCCACTCCATCTTCTCACACATTGGGATTTGCAGGATTGCTTCTCACACATCTGCTTCCTCAATCCTCCCTGCCTGTGAGGTATTTTTTTCTTTCTTAAATGTGTTTTCTCAGAGGTGCCACCAGCTTAGCTGGCAGGCAGGATCAGCTGTGCCCTGGGGAGAGTCCATTTTGGACCTGACTGGACCCAGCCATGTGTGGCATGGGGCAGCCCCCAGTTTTTCAGGTCACCTGCTGCAGCTCCCTCATTGCCAACACCTTCACACCTACATCCAATGCAAACAGTGCACTAAAAATATTTAATGAGCACAAATAATAAATAGAGTCACTTGGCAACTTTAAAAAAATGAATATATTCAACCAGAATTATCACTCTAATATTTAATCTTTTGTTTCTCTCATTATATAATCTGCACTATATATTCATAGATTTTAATTATGTTAAATGTTATTGAAATAAGGTTTCTTTTCGTGATAATAATGCAAATGGATTTGTGTTCTCTATTGGAAATATTTAATTGCCTCAGTTAAATGTCTCTGTGATAACTTCACACAGAATCCCAAAGATGCCAGAAGCAATGTAAGAAGTGATGACTAGAAACCCAATGAGGTCGACTTAATCTATTTTCACTGAGACTATTAATTAAATGTTACTAATATTTTTGCTAAGTACAGAAATGACCTTAGGAAATTTTTGTTAATCCTTGTAGACACCATGACCTCGGTAACAACAGTCTATTTTTCATTTTAAGAAAAAGAAATGGAGGACAGAATGGAAAGAAGTATTAGCCATTTCACCTTACAAATATTTTCTATATTCATATCCAGTGTAACCTTTTCCATTTTTGTTTGTATGTATATGTCTAATTTAAATTAATATTTTTCTGTCTGATCAGAGTAATAGCTGCATGAACAGGTATGGTTTGTTGTCATTGCATCTTAGAGGGATATGTAGTGCACAGGAGCTGGGTATTTTTTGGTACCATTATTAGATCTTAGTTTTTGGAAAAAAATAGCTGCCTGGCTGTGCTTATAAATACACAATGCATTATAAAATAATTATCTTTATTTGCCTTTCTTATTAGAAATAATTTTTGGAACAACTATTGATTTATTTATTCATTAAATATTTTAAATATATTTTTCTCTCTTTCTTTAGTAGTTAGCTTTTCAGCTAGTTTGAGTTCTTCTTAAGGTACTGAAGGGTGTACTACAGGGCCAAAGTAGGCACTGTCTGCTTTTCCTCTTCTTACCTGAAGAAATTCAGGACTGGCAGTTTTTGCTGTAGAGGTGTACAAACTACTTAATCAGCACAGACCTTGATAAAGAAATGTAAAATATTACTGCAACTGCTATATGACTTCTCAGTAGAAATTGGAAAAAATTCCCTGAAATTAGAGTTGATTTAAGTTTACACATATGAGTGCAAATGTTCAAAACTTTCTGAGGAGAAGGAACGTATTATACCAAACATAGCTTAGTCTTATATAAAAGTGGGGTCCCCAACTGGTGTTGCAAAGAATAATGAAATCAAATTATTTGAAGCTGTCATCTCATTCTAGGGAGACTTTGACTAAAAGAAGGCACTGGGTCTTGTATTTTCAAGACTAAAGTGTGTACATAGAAGTTTCCAAGAACACTCACACAAAATAATCAAAGGATGAGTAAATATTCAGTATATGGAGAGCCAACCTCTGTAGTGTTGCTTAGCTACAAGTGAGGGAAAGACTCAATCGCAAATTCAACAGGAGAGCTTTTTCATTTATTAAACAAAGTTAGAACACTGACTATAGGTTAACACCAGGAAGAGAGATTGTAGAAATATCATATGTACTTTTTGCCACCACTGCCAACTTCTTCGTCATTAATATCTTTAATTATACTGTCATTTTATATAAAACTTTAAAAAATCTTTTTCTAAATTCATATGATCCAGTTCAGCCCTAAATTACTCTGAAATGTCATATGGTTCATGTCACACAAGTTTGACCAGGAAGCCCTTTTTCTGATTTCACAGTAAATAGAGCTATAAAGGCCACCTTATAAGTAATATAATTTCAAACAAGATTCTTCAGAAAATCAGGAGTTACTGTACTTTTTGGACACAGGATTGTGCAGCTAGTTCAGGATTTGTAGATAACTTTTTTCTCTTAAATAGGCAACACTGATCATAATTGCAACTGAGATTTGTTCCCAGAAAGAGTATTTTTATTATCAGGCAGAAATAATTATACATTAGAAAATGTGCAATGAAATATTTTTTTTCTCAAAGGTAATAAGCATTTATTAACAAAGGTGGCAGAAACCCTACCCTGCTCTTTCTGAGAATTCTGTAGCTTACATAGGTTACAAAAATGGTGGTAAATATTAAGGTCCTCTGAGGCATGGAAATAAAGTATACAGCACCATATCACAATGAAAATGTTAATTATCTGCTTCCTGGTTTTATCTTTGTGGAGACAATGATATAAGACTGTATGACTTTATTGCAAAGGTATTCAAAGCATTTCTGCTCAGAAGCAGGTAAAACAGCCTTGAGTATGAACAAAGGTAATAGAGATAATTGAGATAAGTGTTGTTGGTTTTTTTTTTCAGTCATATTGATCATGTTATAATGAGAAGCTTACTTGAAAACTGAGAAGAAAAAGATCATGCTTTGCTTGAAGATAGATCCAATGAACTTCAGATGCCAAAGAATGATGGGTAGGTCCTGAGCACTTACAATGAGGAAAACAAAACTATTGAAATGAAGCTGAAAGGGAGGAATAATTTCTGAGGGAAAATTGTAGCAAACGTAAACATATTAGTATCCAGACTATTGTTTAGTTCACTGTTCTTGTGTGGAGCAGGTATATAGTTTCCAGAAACTAGTGAAATCATCACCTTGATGATTGACTAACTTTTTGCTGCGTTTTATAGGAACAAAAACACATGTCTGTAACTTAATGTTGGATTGCTCTATACTCACACTAATGTTTTTTATGTCTTCAGTGGGAAAATAGGTAAGTCTTCCTATATTATTCTCATTTTTAAGAAAATAGCTGTGTATTTTTGCTAAAAAGAAGGGTGTGTACATATCTGGCAATTCTTGTAACTTCTATCTCTTCCTTATTTTTCTAGATCAAGACACAAGTGAACAATTTTCTTTTATCATTCACCTATTGTGCCAAATTTCCATTTATTTGCTTTATTGGTAACTATGAATAGTAAAACTATGAAAAATCAGTCATGTGAAAAGACTGACACTTTAAAGATAAACCTGTATTTAAATCTGCAGCTGGGTCAACAGTTCACAGGGATCTTCATGAGAATTATTACATCCAAAGTCTGAGTCTTAGACTGGCCTTTCCTAACTAATAGTTCAGATAACCCAAGTTATTGCGGAGAGCTAGAACTACTTGGTTCCCAGAAGTTCTGGTACTCATAAGTAGCATCCACAAAAAACAGATTTAAAGTATGTTTGTGTAAATACATGTTCCTGGACTCAGAATACCCAACCTAATATCTCCAGAAAGGAGGCTGTGCCTTACCACAAACCACGTCTCATGAAATAAATTAGTGTAGCTGTGCTTCTCTCCAAAGTAAAATTTCTGACTGCCTTTGCTGTATTCAGTCTCAGCATCCATATGAAAAGCATATCTGGGTGAACCCCAGTGAAATTGTTCTCAATCTAATAAAAATAATCTTATTAAGAAGCATCTGAAATATTTGTTAGACAGTATTATTATCTAAATATTTTCATCAGATCAGTGTATTAAGTTATTTTTATGACTGGAACACATGCTGAAGAGATGCAGCTGGGGAAATAGGCAGGGGGTTAATATCAACCACAGCATATCAGAGGTGATATTTTATAGTGCACAGCTAGTAAGGCTCTGACAAGAACAAACATAGAGACTAAAATGCTCACAGCTTTTAGTCTTCCTCCTTCTCCCTGTCACCAGAAAATCCTTATGTGCCGTCACATTCTGGAAGTTGTCCCAACTCTATTAGCTGTGTCTCTCTGGTCCAGTCAACATTACCCATCTTCTTTGTCTAAAAGTTTCAAAGCTTTTATTTCCTCTGCAGTATTTTGCCTGAAGGTAGTGCATTAGATTCGCAGCATGCTGAGGTTTATCTCATGTTTCAATATGGTTGTTGCCTTTCTTCGCAGCAGCAGCCCTGTGTTTATAACTGAGCAGTTCAGTTTGTTTGCCCAACTCTCTTTGCATTCCTGGGACTTACAACTCACTGCAATATTAGTTCTTGTTGCCAGGGCACTTTGTATAACACTTGACTCTATTTTAATATACACCTATTTTTGGAGCAGTGCAATGAACAGAGCTTCGGCTTAGTCGTTTATTTTGCTCAGACATTTATTTGGAAGATATTAGTTCTGTTAGGGTATCCACAGATGACAAATTTCTCCATTCATCGGTAGTAGACCAAATATGGCCAAGACCAGATGCTCGTGGCTTAAATGTGAGCACAGAAAGCCTTATACTCTGTGTGTTAGATTAGTCCCAGATAATCTGCACTGATAATACGTGTTCTCAGTTTCCTTCTTTTACACTCTGTTCAGTTGCTCATCTGTGAGAACAAATTGGCTGTAAGCAAATACTAGTGAGCAGAGTACCCTGGTGCCACTCTCTACCAGCTCTGAGCTAATATGCCTAATTAGCTAATATTCACCAGTACAAAATGGCGTTGCTCTGAAGGGATAAGACAAAGCTTCTAAGTCTATACTGTGTATTTTGTATAACCAGTATACTAATGCTTGCCTTTGGCTGAACTGTCTGATCTCTTCTGCGCATGCTGTACAGTCTTAAGTGAGGCTGCCCCTGGCTCTCTTGAGCAGAAAGTCATGAAATCTCTGGCTTCTTTAGCATGTATTACATTGGCTGACAATTACAGTCTCTGTATGCAGGCAGCCTGGGCTGGAGGCTGAGGCTGTCTTCTCCAGCTGTGTGGTTTAAGTCTGAGACAGACATTCCCACCAAAGGAAAAAGCAACCAAACACCATCACCAGTTAAATAAACTTTTCTTCTCTATTCTCTTAGGAGTGTTTTGCTATTTGAACACTATTTGAACAAGGTTTGGCTTTAAATCTCAACTGAAGGTACCTGACTGCAGAAAGCAAAGCAGTCCATAAAAATGGGAATTGTGTGTATTAAATGCACTGGGTGACAACACAACAGTTCCATGGAGTGAATTATACCTTTGTGGAAAGACTAATTCATGTTTGTTAAAAAACAAAGTCAAATTACAGGTGACTGAGGCAGTATTGGGAAGTTAATCTGTATTTTCGCACCATTATACAATGCATAGATTTGCTTCTTCATATTTTATACAAATAACACAACAAAACTTTTAGAGCATTCACCACTCCTAAATTTACCTTAATCACACAGCCAGTAATTCCTGCTTCACTTTCTCTCCCCTACTTTTTCCTTGTCTACTGCTTTCTCCCTATTACCTCAGATACAAACTAGTATGGTAAAATACCTTGCTAAAAATGGAATATTTTTTCTTATCAAGACCAGTCATTTTTCTTTTGTTCAGTCCTTGTCTCTGGTAGACTTAGTGCATTTCTGCAGCTGCAGAGATTGACTGGTATTAAAAAGAAATGCAAAAATTAATACATAAGGAGCCTCTGAGGCCAGTTTTCCCCAGGAGATCAAGGAAAGTATGTGGATGGAAAAGGGTTTGGTTCATCCATAAAGGATGTATTTGTCTGGTTTTTTTTTCTGTACAGCAGACTATCTTATACTGTCTAGCTGGAAAAATAATTTTCAGGTGTAAATAATAACTTCTGGTGTCCATATCATAGATGTGAATGAGAATATAATGTCTGAAGACATTATCCTCAAAAAGAGATAGAACCAAAAATATTTCTAGGCATAGGAACATGCTCAACATCATCAAACTCTTCCCCCAACAGCTGTGCAAACAAAAGAGTATTTTCTCTCTTTAGACCCACTGTTCCATCTTATACAATGATGCTGGATTAGTTCAATATTCCTCCTTTTCAATGAGTGCATCTAATAATGGACTTCCCTGTAGATGTCTGAAAAGCATCTACTTGGAACTGAAAGGCATTCCTGAACCTAGGGAAGAAACATGCAGCTCTGCACAGTTATTTTCTTAAATGAAACATAATTGTTAGCACAAAGCCTTCCAACAGTTTTGGAATGTATATTGTCACTACATGTCTCTCTAGGGAGAGATGGGATGATGTGCAATACCACAAAAACAATAACCATGAAAACAAAAAACACCATTAACCAATATAACTCTCAAATAGATTTATGCCCATCTAAACATATTCTATTTGCTTATCTGAGACAATTATTCTAAATGTAGACCAAACAGTGGCATATTCAACTATTATGCTCAATACTCCAACAAAAGTTTTGGCAGCAGATAACTCACACTTTATCCATCTCTGCATGTGGTAATAGACCCGAAGCATGTCATTCGTCAGCATAATGACAATTCCTGTATTCCCTGAATGCCTAGAGGAAAAGGTTTAACTGCAACATTGTTTCTGGCTAAGGGGCAGTCATCTACAAAGCTTGACATTTAAGCCTCTTGTTAGTTTCACAATATCTGGGAGATCTGGTACAGTATGTTCCTACAAAAGCCCTGCTTAAATCTGTGGACAGTTTCTCCCAAGCTATGTTCAAAACAGAGAGCATGCATAAGTTGTTTTATTTAGGTTCTACAGCAAGGTATCAAAGGACTGAGGTAACCTGACAGCTGATCATTTTAAGAAAATAGATTTAAAGTTAAAATTGTGAAATCAGCTGGGCTGTGCAAACTCTCTTCAGTCCTTTCTGAATACTGCAGCACTGGAGACCAGTTGATCAGAAGTGGATACTGTGATAGGTAGAAAGGAACAGACTCCTACAGTTTACTTTCCTCTTTTCTACTGTATTTCAAGGGTTACTGGTATAGAAAGTCCATAAACCTCCAACAGAGGTATGATTAAGAAGTAAAATGCAATGTGCAATGAATTACCTAGCCTTGGTGGAGCAATTTGAAATCCAAAGTAGGTCACAAGTCAATTTATTTTGTAGACTTGACCTTGTACTCAGTGGATATTTAATCCCATCACAAAACCACCGGATAATGTTATAAATACCAATTTTGAAACAGCCCTTTTGGGACAGTATCTTTATCTTGGCAACTGGTTTCTGCTGAAAAGATACCAAGAGTTAGGATAAAAACTCTTCTAAAATACTATTCTCCTACATAATGTGCACTTGCATATTGATAGGTCAACAGCTGGTTGTTTCAATTATATTAATTTCTTAGATATTTAAAAACATACAGAAAATGCAACTAGAAATACAATCTGGGCTTGAAAGTTACAACTTTCAACACTACAACTCCTTCTCAGTTTAAGCTGTAATTGTTATATTTTTTTGCTTCTTCTACCTATTTTCTTTTTTCCTTCCTCTGTTATGGTCACGGCCCTGTCCTGCTACTGGGGTGTAGCAACAGCCAGTGAATAGCCCTTCTGTGTGAATAGCATTAGAGAGGAGTCCACTATGAAGAGTTCACACCAAATGGAAGTACTTTTAGTGAAGGATAGAATCTGTCCATTAAACTTTGTATTTATGATCAAATATTATCAAATCAAGAATTTTAGTTCTGGGGTTATTCTAATGATTAAAATGTTCCATTTCCTTAACCTGTGTTGTTCTTACTGAGGAGAAGAAGAAGAAAAACAAAACAAAACAATCTCCCATGTGCTTAAAGCTGAATTAACTGTAACTGAAATTCTTGGCAGCTTTAAATGCAAATAGAGTGAGACAGGCAATGCTTTGTACTAACAAAGCATTCCATATCAGACTTAGTTTTCTTTTACATGTATTTGCTTTTGTTTCTATTTTTAAAAATAAAATGTTAGAGGGTGACACTTTGACATTGGGATGTGGTCTTTTTTTTCTTTTTCCTCTGCAAATTAGTATAGATTGCAAATTAAGTGTGAGATTAGGCTTTTTAATACATTCCCTAGAAAAGCCAACCTCCAAATTTTATAATTCTTCAGAATTGTTCAGTTAATAACAAGAGAGTAAAAAACTTGAGCTCCAAAAGGCTGAATAAGCTTCACCAAGAATCCAAACAGGAGAGGAAAGGAGACCCACACATACCAGGAACTTCTGTGAGAAGGAAAGAAGTTATGAGGAAGGTAGGTTAAAAAAAAAAAAAGTTAGATAAGTTTATTTGACTATTCAAAGCAGTTGTGTACTTTCCATCAGATGCAGGAAATCAAGTAATGTATTTTAATGAAGAAAAAAGTGCCTTCAGTAGATAATACTGCTCGTGTATTAATAATATACTTCATGCTTTAGCTTCAGGCCTATAAATATTTTTTTTGACTGCTGCTACTGTTGGTTTCCACTTTTCTCATCATCCATTTTCTCTATCTATTTGTTTTAATAAAAATTGAATAAAAATTGTAATTTAGCAAGTGATTTATCTTTATAATCTAGATATCTAAAAATTAATATAAAATTAGACTTAGGTAGTTGTTCAGGCTTTCCCTGTAGCTGGCAGATATAAACAGACACCTTCAAATAATGACTCAATCCCTTCATAACATATGCCTTAGACAGATGGAATTAATTAAACCTATTTTTCCTCTTGCTCTCTCTCTTCACTGCAGAGGGTGTATACATGAGGACTGTACATCTCTTGTCCATCTTTCAGACAGTGGAAACTAGATAAAGCTAATTCTAATTCAGCTGCATGGCTTGAATAATCCCCCATACAGTGGAGTCCTGAGCTGGTTGATGTCTCCAATAGTTATTACATCCTAAATAAAAGCAATATATTTGGCAATATTTTAACTGGAGCAGAGTGAGAAATGTCTCTATTTTGTCTGCTGCTGTGTAAGTATTTCACATCAGACCACACATTAATGCTGAGAGAACTAATAAAATTATAACTCTGATCCCAATATGTTACGGGATCTTCCCATTCAAGAAGGAAATGTGATCCTAAACTGTATAATTTTTTATATATTTAGCTAATACCTACCATTTTTTAATGTAAATATCTTTTATGGTGTAATTTGGAATTAAATGTTGAAATGGAAAGCCATTGCTTTATGTAGCCAAATATTTTTGCAGTTGAACTCTACTTTGTCCTTCTGAGAGGCTCTGGTGCCTGTTCTTAAGATAAAAGTGTGTATTGTGACAAAGTATTGCAGGACAGAGCTGTGGAAAAATGCACTAGATCACAAAAATGCTTATTCACTAGGTAAATGAGCTGAAAAACTGGTTTTGTATCCCTTGTCTTGGTAAAGAGCTGAAAAATATCTGTTACCACAACACAGGCTGCACTTACTGCCTTTTTCTTCAAGGGTCATTAAGTGTTTCAGATAATAATTGACCTAATTCAGTTTAAAACAGTTAAGAATTCTGATCTTCTAACCAATGTCAAATGGGTCAAAAGAAATAAGGACAGACTCTAGACCATATGAAAATACAGTACCTCAACAGTGGTGTTCCCTCTGATGTCCATAGGTGTAAGCTCAGTAGGGATCAATAGCAATTTTTTGCTGGTCTAAAGTGGTGGTTGCTGGTTGCCTTTAGGGCAAATTCCTACAGTAACTTCTTTTGCAAGACATTGCACAAGACTTTTGAAAAAAAAAAAAAGTGACACATTTTATCGCACCATATGATATAACTAAAATTCAGGCAAGGTTGAGAGTGCATGATGGATGAAATAAAAGGTTCTGGGTTTTCTGTCTAGAAAGAGACATTACATCATATGATATTCTGCATATCTATTAAATAGACATTTCTTGGCTTCTTTGTCTATTCCTAGGCTATCACGTTAAGAACATAAATCCAGTGTCATTGGCCTCTGAACTTAATAAAAAAATTGTGTTTGCCCAAGACCTAAGATAATGTACAGCACTACACTTTAACTGTACCCCTTACCGAGGAATAACTAAAGAACACCTAGTTGCCCTTCTAGATACTTCATAACCATTTCCACTGTTACTATTATTCTCAGAAACATTGTTAGTTTCATTAAGTTCTTTCAAAGCATCAGAAAATTGTAGGCCAAAGAGGTTTATTAAATGATGCACAGGAAAATGTAATAATACACTGAGAATAACAATAGGCTGCTGTACTTCAAGCACTATTTTAGGATTCTTTTCTTTACCTCCAGGAGAACGACAGATGTGGCTATCTTATTGGTGAATCAAAAGTTAACCACGAGCCAGCAGCGCCCTTGCAGCCAGCAGGGTCAGTGGTATCCTGGGGTGCACTGGCAAGAGTGTGGGCAGCAGGCTGAGGGAGATGATCCGGCCCCTCTGCTCAGCCCTGGTGAGGCCACTCCTGGTGCTGTGTCCAGTTCTGGGCTTCTCAGGACAAGAAAGAAAGGGAGCTACTGGAGAGGGTCCAGTGGCGGGCTGCAAAGGTGATTAAGGGACTGGAGAATCTTTCTTATATGGAGAAACTGGGGCTGCTGGGCCTGTTTAGTCTGGAGACAGAAGGGTTCTTATCAATACATACAAATATTTCAAAAGCAGGTGCCAAAGAGATTGGTGCCAGACTCTTTTTGGTGGTGCCCAGTGATAGGGTGAGGAGCAGTGGCCTTAAACTAAACTACCAGAAGTTTCCCCTCAACATGAGGACAAAGTTCTTTACTTTGAGGGTGGCAGAGCATTGAAATAGGCTGCCCAGTGAGGTTGTGGAGTTTCCCTCTCTGGAGACAATCAAACAAAGATGGACACGTTCCTGTGACACCTACTCTATGTGATCTTGCCTTCCTAGGGTTTTGGACTAGATGATCTCCAGGGCTGCCTTACAACCCTAAGAGTTCTGTGAGTCTGTGATTCTGTATTTCTGTGAAACTATTTGATAAAGCCCACTGGATTCCGTTATGTGGATACTTTGCTTCGCATTTGCTAAAGACAAATTTTTGCCAGTAGTAAACAAGCTGAAGAAAAGCTGCAGCTGTAACAATGACTTTCCAGTTTATCTCTATGCATGAGGTACTACAATGCCAGAACATCACAGAATTACAGAATTCTTTGGGTTAGAATAGACTTTTGAAGGTCATCTAGTTTCAACCCCGTCTGCCACGGGCAAGGACACCAGCCCAGGTTACTCAAAATCCCATCCAACCTGGCTTTAAGCACTTGCAACCACAGGGAATCCATATCTGGCAATCTGTTCCAGAGTGTCAACAATCTCACAGTAAAAAATTCTTCCTTATATCCAATTTAAATCTAGCCCCTTTTAGTTTAAAACAATTGTCCCTTGTCCTGTCACTACATACCTTGGTAAAAGTATCTCTCCATGTTTCTAATAAGGCACCTTTATATACTTAAAGAATGCAACAAGGTCTTCCCAGAGCCTTCTCTTCTCCAGGAGAAACAGCCTTAACTCTCTCAGCCTGTCTTCACAGGAGAGATGCTCCAACCATTTGATTATTTTTGTGTCACTCCTCTGGAGCAACGCTAATAGAGGCCACGTGTTTCTTAGCAACGCTAATAGAGGCCACTGCAGACCCCAGAGCTGGATGCAACACTCCAGGTGGGGTCACTAGAGTTGAGTAGAGGGGCAGAATCAGCTCCCTTGACCTGCTGCCCATGCTGCTTTTGTTGCAGCCCAGAAGGCAGTTGTCTTTCTGTTCCAAGCTCATGTTGCCAGCTCATGTACTATTTTTCAATCATCCAGTAGCCCCAAGCCCTTTGCAGGGATGCTCTCAGCCAGGTCATCAGCCAGTGTGTACAGACTTGGGAATTGCTGCAACCCATTTGCAGGACCTTGCACTTGGCCTTGTGGAACCTCATGATGTTTGCAGGGGTCCATGTCTGTGGATTGTAAAAGTCATCCTTCTCTTCCCTCAAGCATATTAACTGCACCACTCAGATTGATAGAATCTGAGTCCTGGCTGAGGATGCACCCAATCCCCCCATCTGTCATTAATAAAGACCTATTGTCTTTCTTAATAATGATTTATAGGATCTTGATGAATGCAATTCTGCAGATATAATAATGTATCAAGTTTCTGTGGAAAACCATGTCAGCTTCCATATTGTCTGTAACCATAGTGTCATGATACACATGACATTTTGTGGACCTATTCTGGGCACAGAAAACTTAGGCAGCTGGACCTCAATGGCAGTAGCCTTCTTTGGATGGAGCTCATTCCCTGTCTTACATCTGAGGTAGCAAGTCACTACACAGTGGGAGAGAGCAGAAGGAAGGGTGGGATCTGCACAGTCATCTGCAGAGCACATGTACTGGGTTTGGCTAGAACTCTCTTGGTGAGCCTAAGAAGGCAGAGGGAGAGCAGAAATAGAAATATCAATCAACAGCCACTCTAATGCTTACTTTTCTATCACAGGCTTGGTTCAAGTCCTTTCCTTCAAACTTCCCTACCATTCAATTTTGCCTACACTGCTGAAAAAATTTGGTTCGTCCAGAGGATGAGGAAGGTAGGATCTTAGGGGGGGTTTTAAGAGCAGGGAGCATGGTTGCCACCTGCTGTTCATGGTAAATGAGACATTCTGAAAATGCCACTGGAGTCCTGTTACTGGGCTGCACAGTTAAATGATGGTCACCTCTCCAAAGGGATAAAAAAAAATATGCCAACATATACTGTCTGGGCTCTCTGTCTAGGCATTTGCAGAGCATCTGTGGAAAGTGACTGCACATCAGAGCAGATAAATAACTCATGATTTTTAATGCCTATTTTGGCAGCAAGTTTGAAGCTAAAAGCCTATTGTTAAAGGAAACAGAAGAAATTCGAAAGAGGCAGGAAGCAGCCAAAATAAATCTAACAAAACTGTAATAAAAATTACTTGGGTATTTTTTTCTCCACACTTATCAGCCAAAATTTTATTAGGCTGTTTAATTATTGCTCAGGAATACTCAACACAACTCACTAGGCTGTTGTCCTATGTTTACTTTCTCTAGCCAGAAAAAAAAAAGCAGTAAATCATGAGAGGTAAACTAATTTTCTTGGTTCCTCTCAATTGATCATATGCTTCTTTTTGGTAAAAGTATTTTCAAGACATAGTTTGTCTTGACATATATCATCTGCTGTGAATTGAGCTGCTTTAATCTGGAAAGGAGAGAGCAGGTCTAACACTCTAGTGTTAACTGTTGCAGGATGAATTCTTTCATAGGCTCTACTATCTCATTTACTCACTCCATTGACCTGTATTTCCCAGCCTCCACCAAATGCTCTGTGAAGGTTCTGCCTTTCTGGCCACAAGTACTACCTGTAGCAGATGACCTCATTCTCCTCATCTCTCCACAAGAACAGTCTATCAAGAAGTTCATCTTCTCCAGAAAGCCTCTGAAATGTGATTCTGTCCCTGACTTGTAACCTTCCTCTCCCTCCTTCCCCTTTTCAAGGAGAGTTAACCAGTCTATGAAGAAGGCTTTCCTTTGTGATTTAACCTAGCTATTACTTTTAGGCAGAATTTTTTAAACATTAGCATTTAAGTTTTAATCATTAAGCAACAGAATATGAAGGTTTAGGACTGATGATTACCCAACCTAAGGTAACTTAAAGAATTTTACATTTCAGAAAGTGCTGACATTCCATCCTAGGTGAAGGCAACTTCTCTTCCCCAGTGATACATAGTGATATTTACTCTCTCCTATCACTTGGACTCACCGACCAGCTGTAGTACTTAATATGGTGAAAGAAATGCATGGTAACAAATTCAACGTATTTGTTACCCAGAGCTTGGGCCACGGGTGTTAGTTGGGCACAATTTGACAGTTGCTGAGGGTAATTGACTGATCTAACCAAATTTGACCAAAAGGGCCAATCAATGTGGTTTCTGTACGTGTCTGTGGCCACACAGACCAGTCCTTGAGACTGAAGTGACACCCTGGCCACACAGTCAGCCACAGTCCATGGTAAACTATTGGAAGATAAAATTGTATTGATGAGATTAGAGTCTTATAACCAAAGGAACCTTGTCATGACATGTCACATGCCATGAATTTGGGAAAAAATTCTACCAATTTTAAAAAGTTGCATGGGCTACTAATATTTTACCTGGGATGGGGACATATAAAAATTATATATGTTTGATAAGTAGCAGAAGTTGCAAAGTTCTCACACCTAGGCAGATGTGAATACTTTGGTGTGAGTGGGCTGGTGCAATATATGAGCAGCCAGGGATAAGTTAGCTTTAAATCAACTATGCTAAATGAAAGGATGAATATCAAAAGAGTTTTAAAATCCACTTTTCATACCTGCATCTGATGATTCAGTAAAATTCTAGATGCTGTTCTAGTGGGAGTTGTGCATTTCCACATAGCTGTGACTCAGCTCTCAGCTATCTGATTGACTTTTGCTGTTGCTTCGCGCAAGGAGGGTAAGATCAAATTCCTGACTCTTAGGAACAGGGGCACTCCACATTTTGCTGCAAATAGTGGAAAGGATAAAAAAAATGTCCTTAGTAAAACAAAAAAAAAATACTGTCTCTGAAAGCTCTTACAAATTTTTGTGAGTGTAAATCAAAATGAATTTCCTTTTTGCATCTGAAAAGAAAGTTGAAGCTTACAAAGAAAAGAACACAGTTGTTTCAATCATGAGCTGTAAATAACAAGTAATATAGTTATAAACTCAAACAAAAAGAAAAATGTTAAAACTGGAAGATTGAAAATTTTGTTATGAATGAAGGGATTTTATTCATCTTTTTAGTTCATTTCCTTAGTACTTTGAATTCAAGGTATATATTAGCACCTTCTAAAATAAATGTAATGTAGTAGCAGCTCTCAAACTGTGATCTCTGAGGTACCAGTATTTTGCAATTACTAATTGCTAAGGCAATTACTCAGTTGTACCATTTGTTTTAGTATATTTAATATCTGTCACTAAAGGTACATTTTAAATTAAGTCTGGTCTCCTTACTCCAGAAATAGTCTAGTATAGAGTAAGATTAATTTCCTTGCTCTAGTGCATGATATGCTACTGACCTTGGCTTTCTCTGATGAGCTGAAAGCATGCAAAAAAAACCCCTGTAAGTACTCAGAAATCAGCTAGATGTGGATCTTTAGTTCTTGCAAATCTCACATGATCTAGAACAGTTTTTCCCAGTTTGCAGTCAGCAATCTGCAAAGTTCACACCAGACACATGGTGTGACTTGCTTTCCTTCTAAATAATAAATCACATCAAATGGCACTAAGGAATAGGGAAAATACTTTCCCAGTATTATTTTTCCATATAAACATGCTGCCATTGCCATAGATTGTTGTTTAACTGGACACATATGTGATCTGCAAGTCCCATCACCGTTTAAGTATGATCCATTATGAAGTATTGTCAAACACTGATGCCTATTTTGCAGGGTAACATGATAGAAAAGCTATAAGGGCATCCTTATGTCAGTGTCATCAATTAAGCATTGTTTGTCTATCCTATCTCTCACAGATTTCATGTAGACTTTGACATCCACAAGGAATACAAAGGGGATAGCTAGCTCGCAGGAGGATCTTCAAGTCTCCTCAATATGGAGGCAATGGGTCACAGTAGAACTGCTTGATTTCACTGCATTTTGTTATGTGGCTCTCTCATTAGAGACCTCCAATTCTTTCTTCATCTTCTTAACTTTTCTATGAAGTAAAAAGAAGTTTATATTTGATAGGAAAACCACAGATGTCTAGAACATTAGAACAATACATGCCTGGGACATTTTGTAAAGTATAATTTAAAATGACACCACTTTCTCTGAAACCATTTAATGAATCTAATTTAATTATTTTTAAAAAGTGTAGCTCTATGAGAAAGCAACTAATCCAATTTAATAAGTGGACTATTAAACTGAAGATTAGTATTACTCATTTATTAGTTCTGCATTCTGTATACCACACAGAGAGTGTTACTGTGCTGTGCACAGCCAGATGTTCTGTCAGCAATTTTGGTAAAGATCGTGTGTTGCAGCTACCATTTGATTGCACACCACCATTTTTATTGTAATCAAGCTGTGATTGAGCATATCTTTTGAAATTGAATTTATGTTCCAATCTCCTTGAGATTCTCTGTTACCTAGAACAAGAATTGCTTAAGGTGAGAAACATAGACTTCCTGTCAGAGTCTGGTTAAGCAGTGTGCGACTGGAAACTTGACTGAAATTGGCAGTCCAAAGAAAGCTTTCATGGGTGTCTATGAGTAATCACTACCAGAAGAGTACCCTTGCTTTAGGATGATCATACAGGCACCTATGTTATATACCCTTGTTTAAAACTATACAAAGAGAGGGAACAAAACATGGCATAACCAAGCCAAGAATATCTGCAAAAGAAAGAAAGCAGCTCTGGAGAAAGATATTTACTGGCAACATCTTTGCACAGCATTTCTCCAAACTTTTATTTTCATGAAAGCATCCTTATTTAAGTAATGGCATTACAGTGAAACATATTCAATATGAATTTGTCTGTGGAGAGGCAGATTCTATCTCAAAAACCTAATTCAATACAGCTTAAAAGGCAATTTACTGAGAGCTAGAGTGCTACAGTGAGACAGTTTTCAGAAAGTTAGCCATTACTAATTTTATAGTAATGGCAGAATTATTAAATTTCACCACTTCCTGGGAAAGTTGTAGAAAATGTTTGAACTAGTCAGGTTATTTTACTAAATACTATGGTAATAAGCATCCTATTTATTGCTTACTCATCTCATAAATTAGTTAGATTGGGAGTTGATTTCCTCATGTGAATATGTGAATGCCACAGGCATGTTTTTATGCATCAAACCCCTGTTTTTATGCCGATTTTTTATTCAGTCCATGATACACCACCTTATAAACCCTTCTGGGGCTATAACTTCCCAACACATAGTTCACATACATCCCTTTTTAGCTGAGGCTCTACACATCTCTGTGTCTACTCATCTGAACTTGCTGCCTATTGCTTTTTCCCACAGCTTTTTCCCACAGTCAGTTTTCCCATACGAGGTGAATTGCCTTGACTCAGCATATCCCAAGTGCCCTTATCACTGCACCATTTCCTTCTGACTGCTTAACTTAAAATATTAGCTTCCCTTCTGCCCACAGACACTAGGTTAAGTGGGCCAGCTCAGGGTACTTCTATCTTGTACAATTGCTGTATTGATTGTTGAGTAAGTTGAATTCTCCAGAACAATAAACCTGAAGGGAGCCTCATATTAGTGCTGCTGTAATGTCTATATAGAAAAATTGTTCCATGTTGATAAATGCCTCACTATTATTTATATAATATTTCATTCTTTCATTTTTGTAAGTCCCCTTAAGGTACTAGAAAGTGGCAAAGTCTCCCTTCTCTTTTCCAAGCTGAACCTCAGCTTTCTCAGCCTGTCTTTGTAGGAGAAGTTGTCCATCCCTCTCATCATCTTTGTGACTCTCCTCTGGACCGTCTCTAGCAGGTCCATGTCCTTCCTGTGCTGAGGATGCCAAAGTGGGATGCAACACTGCAGGTAGGGTTTCATGAGGGCAGAGTAGAAGGGCAGAATCCCCTCCCTGGCCCTGCTGGCCACTTGGCTTTTGCTGCAGCCCAGGATGTGGTTGGCCATCTGGGCTGCAAGTGCTCACTGTTGGTTCATGACCAGTCTTTCATCCACGAGAACTCACAGGTCCTTCTCTACAGGGCTGCTCTCAGTGACTTCTTCTACCAGTCTGAACTCATGTTTGGGATTTTCCCTACCCCGATGTAGCACCTTGCACTTGGACTTGTTGAACAAGTATCTTATATATCTTATGTACCTTATGAATACGTAAGATTCTCAAGGACTCACTTCTCAAGCTTGTCCAGATCCCTCTGGGTGTCATCCCTTCCTTCTGTTGTGTCAACTGCAGAGCTCAGCTTCCTGTCATCAACCCTGCTGAGGCTGCACTCTATTTCACTGTCTGTCATCAGTGAAGGTACTGAAGTGGAATGATCCCAAAAGAGAACCATGAGGGATGGGACTCAGCACTGGCCTCCACCTGGACATACAGCCATTGACCACAACTCTCTGGCTGCATCCCTACAGCCAGTTCTTTATCCATTGAATAGTCCATCCATCAAATCCATGTGTCTCCAGTCTAGAGACAAGGATGCCATGTGGGGCTGCACTGAAGGCCTAACAGAAGATAGATCTCTTTGTCAACCACTGCCATCACTCCATCACAGAAGGCCACCAGGTTGCTCAGGCACAATTTGCCCATTGTGAAGCCATGGTGGCTGCCTTGTATCACCTCCTTGTCTTTTATGCACCTTAGCACATCTTCTAGGAGCATCTGCTCCATGATCATCCCGGACACAGAGGTGAGGCACACTCATCTGTAGTTTCATGGTTCATCCTCTCTCCCCCTTTTAAGAAAGGGAGTGATGTTTCCGTTTTCCAGTCAATGAGGACTTCACCTGACTGGCATGACTTTTAAAATATGATGGATAGTGGCTTGAAAACAATGTCAGCCAGTTCCCACAAGACCCTGGGTTGCATGTCATCAGATCCCACAGACTTCATCAGTGGTTCTGAACCTGCTCTTCACTTGTAGTGGGAGGGATTCATTTGGCCCCCACCCGCCCAGAGGACTGGAGACTTTGAGAGAAGCAGTGAAGACTGAGGCAAAGAAGTCACTGAGTATCTCAGACTTCTCTATAACAGTTCACTGCAAATTCACCCTTCCGGCTTATCAGGGTGAATAGAGTCTCCTCACCCTTTCTTTACCGACTTATGCTCTTATAGAATCCTCCTTGTTATTCTTTAGGTCATTTGTCAAGCCATGTTCCAGCTTTGCTTTCTCTTTCCTGACCCCATCCCCACACATGAACCATATACCTGTACTCTCCCCAGGTCACCTGTGTCTGCTTCCACTGGCTGTGCGTTTGCTTCTTTCCTCAGCTGGAGGAGAAGATCCTTGCTTAGTCAAGCCAGTGTCCAGCCTGTCTTACTGAACTTCTTACACACAGGGATAGAAAGCTCTTGTGCCCTAAGAAAGGTGGCCTTTAAGAGCTGACAGGTCTAGTCAGTCACTCTGTACTTAATGATGCAATGTTTTATAATTCAATTCTTTTTCCTAGGAAGTGGTGGTCTGAAGAAACAGGCTTTAGGTGTTTTAGAGGCTCAAAGCATGAATATGTGCTTAAGAGGACCTAAAAAATATAAGCTTACTTTAAGTGAACTGTAAGCACACTGAACAACTTTGAAAGACCAGGATGCATTCTCCAACAATTAATCAGCTTATCCTTTTAGCCTTTAGGAGAATAAAAATTATCAGAATAACCCATTATGTGAAACTATTAAATTCCCTGTCCTCAAAAAGGTCTTCATGATCTCTCATGCCAGATTATGACTTTATTTACTCTGAAGAACCTAATTTGAGTCAGGAGATTTATTTTGGATTTACACCACTTGAAATTAAAACTTTATTTACAAATGGATTGGATTAATCACATATTTTTCCTGGTATCAGGATATAATTTAATCCATTCTTCTATAAGCTTTTAGGCTTGTTTGTAGGTAGGTTTTAGACAGAATTAAAAGCATACTGGCAATTACTTTCCTTGAAATGTTGCCCTTCTGTGGATTTATTCAGACTCCAAATAATTGAATAATAAAAAGGCATTTTTGGAGAGAGTGTTTGAAACAGGCCATTCTTGTGCTCCTAAACTTTATGGAAGCACTTGAAAATGTTTTGTTGTTGTTGTTCATAGTGAAGATGCAAATTATGCTAATGGATAAAATGGTTAAATGACTGGGTTTTTTTCAAGTGTTTTCAACATGCAGTTACAACAAGACTAATGTTAAACAGAACTAATTTTTTAATAGTAAAAATTGTCACACATTATTTATCATATGTGTTGTGTCAGTTGGATACTTTATATTGCATGATACAGGAATACTCACAGACACAGGTGACAGTACAGAGCACTTTCCCATCCCTGTCACATCCCATTCAAATTTTTTTTGCAGCAAAAACCTGAGGGTAAGAAGGAAAAACAGTGGAGACCACTTTTTCTGAATTTTACTCCTCACAATATTGACAGCCAGGTTTCTGTCCTCCCTGTGGGAACAACCAGCATTTGAAAACCCACTTGTTCATAGGTATAATTGTCTTAGGACTGTTTTAAAACCAGAAAGGTTTGGGGGTTGAAAGGAAGGTGTTCAGAGATGCAAAACACTTTGTGTAACCTTCCATGGAGTAATCAGTCACTCAGTGAAACAGTCTGTAACACAGAGCTGCATTTTGTCTTGAATGAATTTAAGGAGTGGAAAATATAAGTTGCTTAAGAGCACTGCTGAGTTTAATATTCCTGAAATTAGAAATCTGCATCTGCTAATGAAGATGTATGAATGCTCTGGCAAGGTATAACTGCTGGCAAAGCTACGTGGACAGCTGCACAAAGCCCTGCATACTGCACTTGCATTCCCCAGGCCAGAAGCAAGCCAGCTGTGGTTGGGAATCCATGCATATTTCTTGCAGGAGGCATTTTAAATCAAAAGCAGTACTTTGCTAACAGGGCTGTACAGCTTCTGGACTAGAGGTTTTTTATTGTTGTTAGGTTTGGGGTTTTCACACTTGATTTTATGAGCATGTAGTCAGATAAACTTGACTCTGCCAGGATGTAACCTTGTAGCATGGCTGAAATTAGGCAGAAGTCCTGTGGGAAAAAGGATGTGATCATTTAACTTGAGCCTCTATTATAATCACATGGATAAAAGCCTGAATTAATGTTGTACAGGCAAAATTAATATTGGCATTTTCCTACTTCTTTTAAAGAATTATGTTGCAATTTCAATGAAGTTCTTTTGTGTTTATAATTTCACACACATATATAATCAAATGGGGTTTTTAACTCTTTAATTGTGTAATGCTTAAAAAATTCCAACCTTCCTATGTCTTTATTTTTGTTGCTGCACAGCCCCATTATCACTGTCAAATTTGCAGCAGCAGAGAGGGGTGGGGCTGGGCTTGTAACCTTTTATTAGCATCATTAGGATCATCCACATTAATGTATACCTTTTAAAATATCCAATAGTATTACTCTAAAAGTCTTTATCTTGGAATATATACAATATTTTCAATATAGTCTTCTAAACACCAATGCACTGCACATGGAATTTTTTACTTAAATAATGTGATTTCTGGAAAAAAAATGTGTCATGTTTCACTCTTTTTCTAGTTTAATCCAACATTTTTGCTATTGGTAATTTTGACTGATTGCTTTTACAGTAACATTAGTTTGCTTAGCACATATCATAAATATACAGAGAACATATAAGGAACAGTACAGAATCCAGCCGTAGTATAGAAAGTGCTATGGGTTAACCCATCAAACTGTGAAGAAAAATACTGAAAAAGTCTCTGTGCTCTAAATAAAGTAGATTTGTCTTCTGGGCTTTAAGGAGTGTCAAGCTGGCCCCTACTGACCTGTCAAAATGTGTTTGTTTCAGCAAGAAAATATACTACTGGAAAGGTCAGGTCACAGAAAATTCAACTCAAGAGTCTGTAACGAGTGAACCTAAACAGTCATCAGATCCCAGCGAGGTGTCAGGGGAAAGGTTATCAGTCAAAGCACAGGAGTACACCATTGGTTTAGAGTGCAACTCTAACAAATGGCTTTTCCATTCTAAATGTTTTCTTAATTGTGTGGCAATAATTACTCAAGGCATGTTAAGACTGGAAAATATGACAACAGCAATTGAAATGTACAACAGAGAATGAGAGAAGGTCATGAAAAACTTTTTCAAAGAGACATTCTTTCCTTTCTTACTAGTAAAGCAGAGGAAAGTCTCATGTTTAACTCCTTAAATGAATATATCAGATTTGTCAAGCTGTACGTAAACTAATCTCCAGGTCTGAAATTTGGTGGGCATATTCTAATGCATTTCAGTGATTTTATGTTTCCTTCTACACCTTTTTTAGCCATATGTAGTTCAGATTGTACAGGGTACTTATGTGATCTCAACGATACTCTCCAGGTGCCCAGTGCAGAACTAAGGTACAGATCCAGCTCATTTCAGCCTCACTCCTACGAGTGAAATTGCTCTATGCTTCCTGCAATCAGTGGAGAATGAAGAGCCCTGCAAGGCACATTTCCCAGTACAGCACCATAAACGCCCCAGTGTATGTCTCTCTGTCTCTCTCTAAGGTTTCTAAGGAGACTGAACTCCTGATCCAGGCATCTGAGTTAGGTAGGACAAATCTTGCCTTAGGCTCCTGATTTTGAGTCCCTGAATTGAACTCAACTTAGATCAAGTAGCCTAGGTTAGTTTATATGAGTATTTTGCACTGAAGACTCTTGCCTAAGTTATGTTGGATACTTAATATTTTAGTGGCAAAGAATTTAGACAAAACAGTGATGGAGACCCTACATTAGAGGTGAGGAAACTCAGTCAAAAAGACTGAAGGGCTCAATGGAACGTCTTTACTCTTATAAAGATTTAAGCTTTTTGCACAATGTCAAAGCTGTAGATCAGAGGGAGAAAAATCATGAACTTTTGAGTCTCCCACCTTGTTCTTTAAGGACAACATTAGCTTTAAGCTGTGGAGAACAGAGAAGAAATTCTGCAATATCAACTTTTTTCAGTTCTGGAAACTTTACATTTTCTGTTTTGAATGGAGTGTTTTAAACAGAGTGCAAGGGCTGTGCCCATAATTCTTTCCATTAAGTTTTACTGTTAAATAAAAGATACAGTTGTTGCGAATAGGAATGAAAAGCAGTTACTGTGAAAAACAATTACTTCCTCAGTGGTAATGTAAAAAAAATTCTATCTTCACTATTTACATGAACATTCTTGAAGCATGGTACTGGTCATCCTTTATTGAAAATTCCTTGGCTTTTAATTCTGATTTATATTTATACAAATGTAAAAAGAGCTGGAGTTCCAGCTATCTACCATGCACAGTGTTGTTAGGACTATTTTGTATATCTGAGGAACTGAGCTGTCAGCTGGCACTTCAAACCTCACTGTAGTAGACTTATATGAATTGGAAGTCTTTCTTTTCCTCTTTTCTGGTGGGGCAGATTCTTCTGTGATCACACGAACAGTTTTATTGTGCCTGACACTGGCTGGAACAAACTATTTCATAGCTTATCAAAAAGAAAACATGTTTATTTGAAGAAGCCTTGGTTAATGGAATAGATAACAAGCAAGTTCCTACTTAAGATTTCTGAATGGAATAATGGCATAAAATAAAGTTATGGTAAAAGCTTTAAGCTGTCTTTTATTCTGATGGTTGATTTTTTGAACAATCATTGAGGTTTTAGGTATGTGGATTTAGTCACGTGGATTTGGTCATGTGGATGACCAAATCCTGCATCTCTTCTAGGTAATTTACTGCACTTTTCTCAATAAACTACAGAGAACTAAAGTAAAAATCACTTAAGTCTTCCACTGAAAAAATATATGTGCATTTGAGATAGTTTGGATTCTTTCTTCCAATCAGTTTTTCTGCAAATTTATGAATTGTAGTATCTGTAATATTTAAAGCTATTTTATGTGTTGTCCTTGAACATAATCTCTACCTCTGTAGAATCAATTTCCTTCTTAAGAATATGTAACCACTGATTCCAAGAGTCTAAGTACTCTTTCAGCTATGTAGGACTTTGAAAATGAGGAAGTTCTAATTTCCAAGGAGAATAAAGGATTAAGTGAGTGATCATTGCAAAATATCACTGTGTGTTAACCCTGAAGTATCAAATTAGAGACAGAGCTATCTCTGTAAAAGGACATGGGCATTACAATATCTTCCTGCACTTTTAGGTACAGGATAGCTATCCAGAAACCCCAGGCTGGCTGCTGACGGAACCACAGGAGGAGCTGCATTCTTCAGGCTCTCATGTTTCTACCAGTGCCTGCCTAGAGTGCTTAGCCTCATGGAGGGGCCTCAGATACCACAGCATGGACTACTTCCATGCTTTAATAATATATTACCTGATAGACTTACCCCATCATAGTCAGGCACCTTTTTCCTTTGCATGGCACATCACTCACATTGCAAAGCAGAAGATATCTAAATTACCCACAGACATAAGATGCTTTGTTCACCTATGTGATTTAAGTGTCATGTAATTAAGACTTAGTGGTTAAACAACATTTGTCAATAATTAATTCAGACATGCAGAATTCAGATATGATTTTGGAGTTTAACAAAAAATATTACCCAGAACAGATCTAGAAATTATCTTTTGCTTTTGCTCAGTTAGTGTCTATGTCCATGGGAGTTTGTCTTTTTTCTTATATTTGATGAAAGCATCAAATATCATCATTTTATCCACAATAAGATACCATCCAAAGAAGGCATGCATGCAAAGAATGCACTCCATGACACTGTTTGGACTGTGTTTGGACTGTCTCCTAAGGTAAAAAGAGTTTAAATCACTGCAAGCTATGTTTGAACTGACTCTTCCCTGAGGGAAGGTATGATCATTAGCAAGCAGGTGTCTGAAAGAAGGAGAATTTTCTACAGTTCAAGGCATTCCTTGAGAGAGCAGACAGAAGATGATGTAGGGCTATCAGTCCTGACTAGAGTGGGACACATTTCTTCAGAAAGCCATAGAGACAAACAAACCTGAAGTTTTATTGCTGTTCTTTGTGTTGGCTATTGTACAGCTGTGGTAACCCACCACTTGCTCTGTTGCCATCTCAGATATCATGCTCAGACAATTAGCACCTTCTGTTTCTTGCAGGGGTAGCAGACTGTACACTCTAGGAGCTAGTGGGGTGCAAAAGATGTGGGTGCACCAAGGGGTGGTGCAGTGCTTTCCCTGCAGACACTCTTGATGTTTTGCAGCTTTCTCCTGTGTTTACTCCACATTTTACTCCTCTGAGAAGGAAAGACTAGGACTGTGTGAGGAGATACAATTGTCTCCTGAAAATAACAACACCCAGCAGCAAGCCACCTACCCAACCCCCACCAGCTGCTTCTTCCTTTAACCAGCTCCAAATAACATTTCTTGCAACAGGCCTTTCCTGAGTTCACAAATGTCTTATACTCCTGCCACTTTCTTATGAGCAAAGGGGGCAGAGTTCTCTCCACAGAGCTCTCTGACCCAGGCATAGCCTCCTGAACTGTGTCATGATTGGAGTATGCCTAAGGCTTTCTCTTCTGCCTCCTCAATAGTACCAGTCTTTGTTGCCCTACTGGCCTGTGCTTGAATGAATCTTTTGGGTGAATGACGTATTCCTTGACATTATGTGTGCTGGTTTCACAGAGAAGGATGTTAAAATGACCTAGCCACATTATTCACATGACAGTCACTGATAACCCTGTATCTAGTAAATTATATCCACTATGATTCATGACAGAGCACATTAATTACAAGCAATATGTTGGAGTTTAGAAAAGGCTTTCTCTTTCCAAACAGCAGTGCTTTAGAGGGAAATACACAAATCTCTGCTTTGCAACAGCCAAAACTAGATAGAGAAAGAAAGCAAAAGTAATGAACACACAATGGGAATCAATAGAAAGGTCTTGTTAGAAAGAAGCAGTAATAAACTTTATTTATGTATCTTAATGTTTGAAATCAAATTATTGTGCCTTGTATATCATCACACACAGAAACTCCAGCTTTCCTTCAAAAAGTAATACTTTGCATCACAGAGTGTACAATCTTGGTTGCTCAACTGCATGTGTGACAGATTGGAGAAAACTATTACTGACTTAAAACTAAAGAAGAGTGTGTTGGGGGAGCAGGAACATGCACTGTCCCACACCCCACCCCCGTGGAGCCTCTAGTCCAACCCAGTCACTGTCACACCTGGCACACCTGAAGCCATGCCCACACCCAACATCTGGTACCACAGTCTAGCCCCAGAGTGGCCAGATGAGTGGATGGCCCACCTGGGCAGAAGGTGGCCACAGGAGGCCAGAGCAGATAAAATCCATTGCCCTGATATGCACTGATCGAGGCCCAATTGTCCTTGCATTTTATGGCAGCTGAGTCCATGTTAGGATCTAAGGCTGTAGCTGTATCTTGCTTTTCTCTCTTTCCTTGTATCTTTTTATCTCTTTTCTGCTCATAATTTCCTTTTCTTGAAATATGGGTAATTTAAGGTTGGATGGGTAGAGTTTGTGAAGTCAATGCTCTGTGAAATGTTTCATTTTGATTATTTGTTTTAAATTTTGCCAAATTATGGATTTTCTAAAGTTTGCCAGAAAAGTTTGGGTTTTAACCTCTTGAGACAATTGTAGTGTTTCTCCCGCACATCCACCTCAGAGAAAAGTAGTATCCCAAGCCTTTTTAAAATAAACTCACTGGGTGAGGACTGCAACTCAACAGCATGATACAAATATGTCTGGAACTTCCTATTCAATACTCAATAAAAGTATTATTATAGTGTGAAAGACATGTAAGTTGTGTGTTTTCCTATTTTTAAAATAGGGTAAAACTGAAAAAGACACAAACATTGCTGAATTGACACCAGAATGGTTAAGCAGGAGACTAGGAAACCTTAACTTCTACATAAAAACTTGGCCGTGTGGGCTAAGCAGACAGTGTGCAATTTACTAATGATTATACCACAAATCCTTAAATGGGGAAAAGGTGCATAAACACATAACACTAAGTTTAATGATGAGATAGATAGTTCCTTCGGACAGATCTATGACTGGCGAAATACAGTCATAGAGAAGAAACAGAAAATTATCAATGACTGACATGACCTTTTCATGCATCAAATGTAAGAATTGTACAGTTTTCAGTATGAATGACATATGTATGGCTAGCTCCCTTACCTGCCCCTGAGAAATGCCAGACAAAGTGGTTTTCTTGTGAGGGAGAAGATAAGATCATCCCGAGGTGAATTGTTTCATATAATGAACTGAGGAACTGAGTCCATATACTGATCTTACTCATTAGTGACAATTTATCTATAAAGTGCGTGCTATAACTCTAGATGAATTGCCTTATTATGTAACCATAAAGATTACTTAATATAATACATAATACTTAATATAATACACACATATATTATGTACTATATACATTAGATAGTACATAATACATGTGTGTGCCATTTTATTATAGTACTCTATAAAGAGTACTATAATAAAATGGCACACACATATATTATGAAATTGAAAACAGAAGTAACTCCTGATAAAGCTCTCCTAAGAATTTTTCTTCCTACATTCTGACAAAATGAAACAAAATGCTGCTAAATATTTGGGTATGTAAACATGCTAGGGGGTATTATTGAAGCTATGTGACACTTTTAGGTCATACTCTAAAAGTCTAATGCTTATTTTAGGATCAAATGAAAGGATCAACGTCATGCTCATTGGCATTCACAGAAGAATAAAGTCATGAACTCAGAAACTCAATGCAGTTCTGGGATTTCTTAATGAACCCTTGGTTTCAATTTACATTGGCAAATTACAAGAGACCTACCAGCCAAGCCCACTGGTGTTGGCTGAATGATCTCCTAAATGTTTTAAGTAATTGCTTAATAACGGCGTGAATTTATCTAGGATGTCAGTTTCTAAGGTAACCAGATAACTGGGCTAGTTCAATAAAGCATGACAGGCAATTCCAACTGATATCACCAAAGAGAGAAAGGCTTTGTGTAAATGATAGCAACAAACATCATTTGCCATCTGAAAGCTGTGAGAAACCTAAATGGCTCAATCTGTTTAGCCTTTAAATACTACCAAACAAATCAAACTAATCAAATAATGAATTTTTTATATAATTTAAATACTCTAGCCATGAGAGACAATAGAGTTTCTCATTGGGAAAGATTTCTACCTTAAAAGATAGATTACAAGTACTTATGATTGGAAGTTATAAGATGGTGAATTTGCAATAGAAGCCATGAAATGACTTTTGTTTTAATAGTGGTTAGACATTTTTTGTCTTCTCCTGTCATCAAGCCAAAAGTGGATTCCTTTTTGAACATTTGGGAATCAATGGTATCTTAAGACTTAATTCCTATGAATTAATACATGAGTCCTCCAGAACAGACATCACTAATGACAGTACAAGGCTCACATTTTCCTTGTGGATCTCAGATGTTTTCTGACAGCAGGACTGACAGCAGTAAGGCTCCACTGAAGATTATGGAACAGAATGATTTTTAACTAAAACTGACTCTTTTACCCGTCTTCACACTTTGCTTCTCTTTCCCTTCTCAATCCATCCTGTTCTCCACCCTTTTTCTTACACCATGTTTTGGCTTAGTCTCTCCAGCAATTTCACTTTTATCACAGCAATATTTTTCATCTTGCTTCATCTCATGCCCAGAATCTGTTCTACTTTTTTGCTTTCTTCCTTCTCAGAAGGAAGCTTTCAGTTTTCTATACCAGCTCATCCCAATGGTTGTACCACATCCCAGCTCTTGATGGAATCCCAGCCTTTCCACATATTAACCCACCAGTTTCCCATACACAGCTTTCTAATTTTATATTAATAAAAAACAGGTACTGCTACTCCCATCTCCTCTTCTGATCAGCCAGTCATTCCATCACTCCCTTTCATTTCTCTTACTGCCTTACAAGACTAGATGTAGTCCTCAGTCTCAACACTTTTTGTTACCTATTTATTTTTCCTGTGAAAAAGGTTTTCCAGTCCTCATAAGAGTAGTTCATAAGGGTACTTGCCAGAGTACACAGCCTTGTGCTTTCTGATGTCCATTTGTGTACTTGTCCATCCTGTTCTCTGTGTACTCAGTTAATCTGTAGAGATAGAGCAAATGCAGACTTGTCTCATCTGCACGTCTCAAGGTGGCAGAATATAAGAAATTCTTCTTTGATGATGGAACATGAACTTTTTGAGCAGTATTGCCATCAGCCAGGAGATGTGAATATGCTTCATGAGCATGAAGATTTTAACTTTTAAAATGGAGGTATTTACTGAGATTATGAAAATTCAAGGTCTTTTTACTGAACAAAATTTAGGAGACTAGAAAGAAGAACCATGGTTTACAAAACCTTTGAAGGTGAGGAATAAAGCCACGTGTGCCTCTCCATTTCTAAGACCACTGCAGATTATGGGTAAGATTTTCTGGCACCATGAAATTGTGCCAGACATGAAAAGCTCCTAATGTGCCATTTGGATAGAGTCCAAGTACAATGCAGCTCAATTATGTTCATTTTCATAATAAGAACATATGAAGATAGGGACAAGGTTTTGCAAGTATCCCCAGTTTTGAGGGAATCTCTCCCTGGAAGGATGTGATTTCTGACATTTCTTTGCCTTCTTTGAATCAGGTGAATAGACAACAGACTGCCTCAAAGTTGCAAGATTGTTTTCATCTAAATGCTACCACAACCATTTCTGAGATATTTTTTTAATGTTTATTTTTTGAAATCTAACCCTGTGTACAAGTAATTTCCTTCTCCAACCTGGCACCATACCAAAACCACTTTCATCTCTGTTGATTCTTCCAAACTTCTTAATGACTCTGTCAGCTTCCTGTAATTGTCCCTCCAGTATAGGATTTCCTCCATCCCCTCCTACCAGCTCAGGCAATGTCCTTCTGGTTTATGCTTTAAAATACTTGGACACACCACACAAACTAAAAGAAGAGACCAGCATATATCAAATGCAGATAATTTTAACAGCAAATGGGAAAAACAGACACCTGAACTATACTTACATTTGTTATGCTTGACCAGGATCTGTGAGCAGTCTGTTGGCTTTAAATGGTTGCTTTATGGTGACGTCTCAGGAAAAGGAAAGGGAAGCATGAGAACACTGATGAGTAACTAAAAATAAGATAGTGATGTAAAGAATAAAGGGACTAGTCAGACTGTGATAACTTCCATTATCACTTTGCGTTTAGGCAGCATTTTGCAAATAAGAACTCTCAAAACTGTCATGCCAGCTCTCACAGTGACAACTGAGTATCATTTTTATTATACCATGAAGGTAACATGAGACCAACATCTCCAATGACATGAAGTAGTCTTAGTTCCAATCATCATGACAGTAGCAAATTTGATTCAAAAGCTAGAAGTATTTGATTAAAGCCATACAAAGCATCTAGAGAAAAAATTCTGCAGACTCCAACTTACTTTTTGATCTCTCATTCTGTCCTCTTTCTTGAGGATTTTATAGGTTTGTAGAACTGCATTGTATTTTGTATACAGAACTGGTCCTCCCGGGCTAATGATAAAGATCACAAGAATATTCCATCATCTTGGAAAACTGATGACTCTTCTAAACATTAGTGGATTTGAAAAATATCTAAGAGAGTTATGTTGCCTCAGTGTGTACTCGTCAAAAGAGTTACAGAAATTATTAGTTCAATGGGAAAGAGCCAGCAACAGGCACAGTGGCTTTCCTGTGATATGTGGGGGTCCCACAATCTATAGTTCTATTCAATCTTCTTGCCCAAGATTCTTGACTATTTTGCATGTGCTGACTAGTTTCCTTATCTGAGGATGACCAGTGTTCCTACAAAAGGGGAAAAAACAGCCTGCCTTCCAGCAGGTCCACATTTCCTATCAATTAGCAAGTGGATTGTACTCACATGGAAGTGACTTGCTGTGTGTGCAAGATCTTAAGCTTAGTGATTTCATTTCCAAAACCTCTACTAAAATGCCATCTGGTACTAAAGATGCCCAAAGTATAAAGCATTTAAAGCTTCCTCAGTAACACCCCTACACATACAAGAGCTTCTGTGAGAATGGTCTTTTTGGCAACACTGAGACAGTACGGCACCTGAGCTTTGTTGTGACTCACAGACTGCACGTTTTTCAATTTGTGCACCTTCATCGCCAGGTCATGTTGGTTTTTTTTCTGAAAAACTCTCTCTGGTCAAGCCCTGTACAAGCAGTGGAAGGAGCAGTTATTTTATTTGCATTCCCATCCAGTAGCCAGGTGATTAGCAAATTCAGGTGGGTTGTGAGAGACTTGAATTTGCAACCACCTTCTGCCTAAGGGGATGTAAATGTACAGGTTCAATCAGTAAGACTGGTGTTCCAGCCAGCTGGCTAGGATGTTCTAGAAAGCGGGCAACTTCTTCAATGTCCCTTGTTAAAGTTCTCTTATCTCATAGTGAGTAACTGAAGAGATAGAAAGTCCTGTATCCCATCAATAAAATATGTTATTGTCAACTACATCTATTCTAACCCAAGCAATTTCTGTCTTTTCTCCTACCATTGCTTTTCTTCTATGAATTTAAATGCCTTATCATATAAATAAATTGTAATATCAAGTCTCACCTGTATGCATCGAAACAAAAGGAAGGTCAGTTGTGTGAACTTGTCTAACTACAGAATATGGCAAAAAGTTAAGTAATTAAGACAAATCAGTTCCTTTCACTTTTACATGTACATGATAAGAAAATATGTGAAGTTGTTGAATGATAACTCCTGGATTCTCATTGTAGGAAAAAACTGACTATGCAACCTGAGCTTTATATCATACAGCAGATTCTTATAATTTTAACTCTGAAAGAAAGAGAGAATGTTTTATGCTCTGATGATCCTCCACTGACCACCCAAATACAAATTTTTAAAGAAGGAAACACCATGCTCAAGAGCCTAAATGATGAAACAGATTCTTACATAGTGCATTTTACTTGAATGTGCATAAGTGAAATCTGCCTGGAGGATGAGAAATTCAGGTGTGAAATGGGTGCGGCTACAGTTGCAAATTTAATAAGACATGAATTTGATTTTTCCTTCAGTGTGTAGTATTGACATGCCTGTGGCTGCAGGCACATTAGAGATTGAACATAATTGAGGTGCTGGCAGCACACTAAAACTGTAGTATCTTACATGTTTCTTTGTAATTAATAAACTTTTGATTTTACCTCTTAAAAATGTATTGGTGAATCTCAGGTTTCTGGAAGAAAGATCAAATGTCCTATTTTGTTGTATTTTGTTCCATTACAAACACTTTCCATACCATCAGGAAACTCAGGACCTTAGTAGCATTGTAAGTACTGTGACCCACTCTGTCAAATAGAGTTTGCTTTATCTCTCATGACTGGGGGAGAAATTCTGTTCTCATCAGAGTGCTTATATTACTTGGTCTGTTTTTAAAAATCCAGGATGTTCTGAAGCGCTTCAGTGAGTATGACCCACTGTCATGAATTACGTTGAGCAGGTCAGCTGGAATTGTAGACAACAGCCCTTAACCCAGACTAAATCTTTTAATTGTACTAGCACCAAATGTCTGACTGCTTTGCATGGAGGGACTTAATGCTAGGTGAATGAAATGATGGAGCTATCTAAAGATGAAATCTTAATTTTTTACTCTGCTGTCAGCTGATATAGGAGATGGAAATGCATTGTCATGGTGAGAAATTACAACTCTGTTGAAAGGACATGGTATTTAAGTTTCCTTCTCTACATTCAGGTATTTTCTGTTGTATCTCTGTGAATTATTGCCAAATATCATCTGAATTAAAATCGCAATTCCTGAATTGTCTAGGTAAAAATGAACAATATAATCAGCCTCAGCCATTAGCAGTACACTGGGTGAACCTTTCCTTAAAACTCTGATCTTCCAGTTTGCTTTTTTCCCCTATCATTAGCCTGTCAAGCTCAGGAACCTGTACTTTCTGTGCAAGTACCCTTTTTACCAGGCAAAAGGATCTGCCTTCCTATAACTCAAATAATAATCAAAGATTCTATACAAAATTGAGTAAGTTGAATGAAAAAATATACCAAGTTGAACATACAGCATTGGTCAAAGATACCCTGTAACCTGCAGGGAAAAAAACCTCATTAATGGATCAGAAGAGCAAGGTTGGGATCTCTGTTCGTGCACATAAATGTAGAGAGAAACAGCTTCAGCAGAGTGCCGGAGACAGGCTAAACCCTACAGTCATAGTACAAATTTTAGAAGGAAAATATTTCTATTTTTCTTGTGCCTTAGTGTAGGTGGGTACAGGAGTCTCTCTTTTGCTTTTGTCATCAGCTCCTTTGAGTCAACTCCTTGAAATATGCTGATGTTTCTGACCCTCATCCCAAGGGAAAATGAGTGAGGGTGCATGACTCAGAGTTGCTCATTCTACATCAGAGAGAAAGTCAAGAAAGTAGGTTTGTAATGAGGAGTGAGGCCACTTTTTGTAGCAGTCTAAATATTGAACTTCAACTTGGCTTAATACTTCAGGGAGCAGGTTATCCTGCTGCTGTGCCTGGTGTTTACATTCCTGCTGTATACCTGGGCTTTGTACTGCTCATGGAAGGCAGTGCTCAGCTTCAAGGTTTTTAGGCATGGGGGCATCAAAGATATTGGGACCAGTACAGGTAACTGCTGCAGCTGTAAAATCAGGTAAGCATACTGAAGGGAAGCAGTATGTACAGTGCTGCCGTGGACACTTCTATATCGTAAGTACAAGAGATTAAGCAAAAGTCCTCCAAAAATAATTTTAAAAATACTAATAAGGTTTATTTATCCTCCAGAAAGAGTAAATTCACAACCCTCTTGACACAGTCCATTTACCCTTCCTTTCACTCTCTTTGTGGGTGAGTACCTTCACAGATCCTTTAAGGAAATGAGCTTTAAGAGCAATTCTCTGTTATCACCTCTGCGTGAAACAGGATCATTAACTTTTGTCCTAACCAGGAGACATGAAGTCAGAAAAGCACTTTTCCTCTACATACAGGCTCATATATTCTTCGAATGCTCAGATATCTAGATTCTGATGGCTTGCTATTTGTTAGAAACTATTGACTTGAAGAGGGAAGAGAAAGGGACCAACTGAAAGCTCAAACAATAGGCAGCTCTTGGTGGTATCTCAAAAGCCTTGAAGACATTGCAATAGGTCCCATGATTCTTATGTAACAAATAAAATTCCCACCTTCCGGCCACTTCAGCACAATACCTACATAAGAACAAAAAAGTGTGGAAATTCCTCAGGTGATTTTACAGGGATAAGAGGGTAATGGTTACTATGAAAGAAATAGTATGAAACATTGCACTGTGCCCTTGGCCATCCTTTACAGAATGTCTGACAGGAACAGGTATCCTCAGACCTTTCTTATTTCTGTCACTTTGCTCTCTGCCAAACAATGCCTTTTTTTTTAATTTAGCATGATTCAGCCCTGTGTGGAGGCAAGAGTAAGTAATGCAGCTGATAGCAAAAACAATTATCTCCTGTCCAAACTGGGTATTTCCCAAACTTTGTTGCTAAACTCGCAGTTGCAGGTTTAGCAGTTGCTTGAAGGTCGCGACAGCAGGTTCTTCAAGACAAGAACTGCTTTTTATTATGTATTTATGCAGTAGATGTACTTATGACATAATGGGTCTCCATTTCTTTTGGCACCTCTAGATGCCTTTATAATATAAATCTTAATTATAATAATAAGCTTTTTGGACAGGAGCCAAGGAATTTATCTATGGGTGGGGAGTTTAACGTATGCCCCAGTGTACTGGTCCCCAAGTCTAATTGGGACCTTTAAGCTCATTCATACTGAGATGCAGCTAAAAGTCAGAATAACAAGATCATTGGTTGTAGCTGTGTGAGGACTCAGCACTGTGTGGCAGAGAACACACAAGAAGGCTGCAAGGGTTTAGTTAGATCTGTGTTATGATAATGCTGCCTGGGTGCCGAGAGCTATAATTTCTGTCCACATACCCTGAGTTTCAGCCAAATCAGACTTCTAGGGAAAATTAACTCTTGCTGGACTTTGCTTTAATAAATTTTGGTACCACTCCATATACAAGGCAAATTTAAAAAAAAAAAATTAAAATTTGTGTGTCTCTGACAGAGTTTTTTGGCTAAATTAAATACAGGGCTGTACCAAGGAGAAGTCTGGGATGCACTGGCTTTGAGATATGGGGAAGTAGGGGCAGCACAGGGGATTTATATTTTCCATATAAGGGTTGTGAGCATTCATCTTTCTTTTCCATAAAGCCACACCTCAGTTTAAGTTAAGGCCATCTCTGTTTCAGCCTAGAATGGCAGGTCATAGTGCTTGGAGGATTACTAGAGGAGAATGCTCTTTGTTGCTTACTCCATCTGTTCAAACAGGAGTTAGTGAGCTGTCAGTGCACTGACCTGCGTACACGCCCTGCAGATGCCTGTGGAGCAATGACAGACAGCACTGGATTTTTCCTTCCCTTGAGCTCCTCAGTGTTTTGTAGATAAGATCATGTTGCTGCTCCTGTGGCATAATGGAAAAGAAAAGGAACCCTTTCTCCTGTTTTTCTTTTTGTCAAAATTTAGCTGCGGTTTAGCCTGTTTGTTGCCACAATGCTCTCTAGACCCACTGAGAGACACAATCCCTACATCACTATTGCTAAATGAGAAAGGAGTAATTTTCTGACCATCAGAGTGGGTAGCCCAGCCTAGCCACAGCTATGATACGTAATGTTTGGCTGCCTATGAGCCTTGAAAGGTACCCTTCTAGGACTAAAACGTAGCTATTTTTTGTGATTTTATTTTTTTTATTTTTCACTACAAAGCATGTGAAAAAAAGCTGGGCATTTTTCTGGGGTCTCATCAGAATTATGTTTTCATACATGAGATCTATGTTTTCATACATGCTTGTGGACATTGCTTGCTCTAGGGTAAAGCATCAGGAATGCGTGGAGATGCAAAGCTGGAATAATGTTGGAAGACTGCTGAGGCTGCAGGGAACAAAAGCTGGTGCCATGGTGTCTAATACTGCCTACTGGAACTGATCCCTGCCTGGGCTATCCCTCTAGCCAGGCTTAGGCACTGCTTCCCAAAGAATTGGCATAGACCAAAACAGCCTGGAAGCATGCTAGCAATTAAAAAGTGCAGATGATCACCAGGCCAGTGCTCAAGCTTGTTCCTTGTCCTTGTTTTATTTAGCAATATGGAAAGAGCTGAAATATCCACACATCCTAGGATTAGGTTGCCAGGGGAGCTGGAAACATTGGGTTTAATTCACTGGGACACTTGATAGTACATTGCTTTAATGCTACTATGCAATATTCTTTGTCATTAAAGAGGTCAGTCTTCATATGTGGGGGTGGGTTAAAATTAAGTGTTTGAGAGGCACATTTTAACCATCAATATGCAGGGTTTTGGTAATACGCAGGGTTTTGACTTCTTGTCACCCCTTTGCTCAGACAGATGCTTTGCTCCTCTCAAGCAAGGCCATGTCTTCTCTCTTATTCTCTCAATTCAGAAGCCAGCCTGTCTTTGGTGAAGCTGTACTGCTGTTTCTGTTACTTCTTACAAGTGTGAAAGATCTTTTTCAGACAGTAGGAAATAGAGAGGCTCTTGGCTTGCTGCCATGCGCCTTGTTTATGAAGGCTAGTATGACACAGAACATGGCAACTGCGGAACAAAAGGCTGTGATCTTCCGCTTTGCCAGGTCTTGCCCATGGGGTTCACTGCTGACCCTGAACAGTGATGGGTGTGGTCTCTTTTCAGCTGTTCAGCACATCAGGCACTTCTGTACCTCTGTCCTTAGGGGTAACTGCGTGCAAGATCATGGAAGGATTCTGACCTCAACTGATGTTTAAAAGCTGTGCATACTCTGAGGGCTAGTATGGATGCATTTCTGCCTACCTGAGTCAAATTGGGCTTTTCTTCCTGTTTCTGCCCATATTTTTGGCATTGCTGTCTAACTAAAATTAATTTTTTTAACTCTTATAGTTGAGGTCACATGATCCTTCTATATTTTCTTGTGATTATCAGTTTCTGATCCTCTCATTACCTAACGCTTGGTCCTGGTTTGGGGCAGAGGGAGTGGTTCAAATGGTTAATACATCCTGAAGCACCTTTCCTCAGTAATATTCCTTCAAACTTTATACCTTCAAATGTGTTACAAAGCCAAATAAATTTTTTAAGAGACCCAAAAACCCCCCTAACGGAGAAACAAGCTTGACTAGAAATGAACCTTCCAAACTCGCTTTTATAATTTAAATAATGGATTATTTGATAAACACACCAAAAAATTGCCTTTTTTGTGATAGCTGTGTTTCTTTCCTGTTAATGACTAGTACAACTGATTTCAAAGGAAGTACTTCTTTTAAGAGGGGAATCAAACAGATTTAACAGTCAGAAGGAGAAGATGATTGCTTATGCTTCTTAATCTTTACAATAGAAGGAGGAATAAGAACCCTGGCATACAAGCCCTTCCATGCCCACATACTAGCAATCCTGTGTGGGAAGGCTGGAACTGCATATCTTTTCCATTGTTTTTAATGAACTTTAACCTACCTGGCAAACACAGGAACTTTGAACTAAAGAAAGGCAGAGGAAGAAATCATCAAGTAAAGCCTGATCCTCCCTTTTGTTGCATCAGTAACAAAATTTCAACATCTCTGGCAAGACCTGCAATTTAGCTGCGGGATTTAATACTGGAAGATTGATGTGTTTACTGTAATGGTAGTAAATTGACTATCGAGAAAGAGCTATATATCTTTGCAGCACAGGAAGTGTCTGAGGGAGATAGCGACAAGTTACATCAAAGGGTAGATACTCAAAACAAAATGGTCACACTAAAACCATAAGAAATAATTAGAGAAATAAATTATGAAGAAAGAGAGAAGGAAGAATGGAGGCTACTTTAAGCCTCATCCTTTTTGTTTATATTGACCTGAAATCTTGGTCTAATATTAGAAAATTATGTGGTCTTGAGCCAAGTGAAGACTCAGAGAGAATAAATTGTCTTGCTTTTATTGAATGAAAAGTCTCTGTTAGCAACAAGTAATGCGGTTCAAAGAAAAAAAAAAGAAAAAAAAGAAAAAGATAAGGAAGAGAATATTTCAGAAGCCTCTGTTACAAATTGCCTTTAATTTGAAATAGGAAATCTTCACAACTGATGAAGTAAAAATTCACTGAGATTCTTTTCTGTTGCATCTGTGACATCATGCAAGATAAGATAATTGGTGACTTCAACATACGATTATTGACATGTTATTTGCAGATTGGTACATATATTTCAGAAAGTGACATTTGGAGACATATAGAAAACACAGAGAGATAGAAAAAAAGCAAAATTTTTCTACCCCCCTTTTCCTCTTTCTCCTAGATTGTATGAAATACAGAAACCTAGAGGAAAAGAATTATCCATTAAGTACGTGGTGCTCAGTACTCTTCCTAAGGCATCTGATATGTACATTCCTTGCTGTATCATATTTTCAAAGCTGCTATAAAGAAAGATGCTTGCCACAAGAATACACGAAAGAGAAATATTTCTGCCTATTGTGCAATCACAAGAAAGTGACCTTGGGCAGGACCTTGGAATGAACTTCCTGTGGGCTGCACGTGTGTGGGCAGCAAGCCTTTGTGAATACAGAACTTATGCCTTATCTGCTGGACCAGCCCTTCTGTTATTTCATTTCTTTATCTCCTTTTCTCACTTGTCTAGTATTTTTTGGTTTTTGACTATTATGTCTTTGGATACCATTTTCCCCTCAGTTTCCGTGGCTTACACACTTCTCCCTCTACTTTCCTCTCAGATATTTTTCCTTACACTTTTATAAGTACTACTTAGTGTCTTTGGCAACTGTATTATAACTGATTCAATTTTATCAGCATTACAGAAGATTCCTTTTCTGCTGTTTGTTTTGGGATATGGGCAGTATGTACAAGATTTTGCCACTCAGTTTTTAGTGTTTAATATTGAAGGAAGGGTCTAGTTTTTTCTTTATTGCCTTCACCTTTTTGCCCAGCTCTTCTCAGTCATTTTTACTCAGTAAGGTGAGGAAGCAGACTCAGGGTCTATTGCAAATGTACACACTTAAAGTCCTTTCATTCTCTATATTGTGTCTATCAATTCTCTTCTCACATTTCTACAAGAATATTTCAGCAAAGCCAAGATGATGGGACTGTAGTAATAATCACCACCCTATCTGATAACAGGCTTCCCAGGGCCTCAGCTGGCAGTTTGACAGTCCTCTGCCATAGCTGCTACACCCTGCTGACAAAACTGCTGTTGCTACAAATTGATCCTGACAAAAACAACTCCATCTCTGTTCTGAATTTTAGACTTGACCTTGGTGTGTTTGCAAGTCTAACCATCATACTGGGCACAAAATATGTAGTACAAAAGCCATGTAATGAAAAAATATCCTAACCTCTCTCTTTTGCTATCTGTTTATTGTCTCTATTGCATGATTATTTTAAACTGTTCTGTGGTATGGCTAAAAGTCAGATTTGTTTTTTAAAGCACAAGAAAATTACCCACTAGTGGTTATAAGGATTGTTTACCTAGGCACAGAATCTCTGTCCTTCACCAATTTGGGAATGAGATACCCTAGCCCCTACCAATGGCAGTCTGGGGAATGGTGTTACAAGGCAAAAATTGGAACAATGAAGAGGAAAACAGAGGGAAAAGCTACAGATAATCTGCCTCACTATAAAATACTGCCAAAACAGAGGGACCCTTTTTTAATTACATGCACTGTATGTATTACACAGTAAATGCTGTGTAAATACTGTATAAATACAATAGTGAGCTGCATGGGGATCCTTGCAAAAAGAACTGCATGGAGATCCTTGTATGCAAACCATCAGTCCTCATTAATTTTTCAGTGTATCTATAAGCTCTATTCAACTTCTGGACTTGAGGAGAATGACAAGCAAGGACATCCCCAGAAAGGCACTTTTGGTAGCACTAAACATATTTTTAACTATGTAGATTCAAAGTATTATTGCAGAGAGGCACAAGCAACAGAGAAAACTACTTGTAATCCCCAATTCTGGGAAACCTCACTGGTACTTAAATTTAGTAGCCATAAAGTTATTCAGTATGCAGGTATAAGTATGGAAGGGTGCATGTCCTTGACTCTTTCTGAAGCTCCCAGAATTCTATCACTAAGTCTCCTTCCACTGGCTCTGGCCAAGATCTCTGGTCTATCATCTGTTTTTCGGACTAATTTCTAAGATACAAGAAATATTGACATGAATTCCTCAGAAGACGAAGTTAAACCTGGACCTCCCACATTGTGGTTAGTCTTATTTTGTGGATTAATTCTGGAAACACGTTGTGCAATTCAAAAGAAAGGGACACAAGCCTCTATATTTTGTGAGATCTGAAGCTTGTGTTTATAGGTATATTGAATTGCTCAGAACTCAAAACCAGATTTAAATAGTAGTGAAGCCTGTATCTGCAGAGCTTCAAGTCAGGAGCACCTGAAAGTGCAAACAGTTGAGGTCCTCAGAATTATATGGCAGCTGAGAAGTTTTCAACAACACAATATTGGACATAGACACTGAAATGTCATTCCATTACATGTTGTCTGGTATATAAAAGTCTGTCAACTTATTCAGTCCTGATGTCAGTGATGTGCTGGCATACATATCTGGGAGCCAGCCAAAGAGTCATCAGCAATCTCCCCAGCTGCCAGCAGCCAGGCAAAAAGGCAGTGGGACATCTGAGAGAACGCAGAGGCAGTACCTACCAGCAGATGTATAAAGAGAATTCTTTTCCTGGTGGCACTAGCAGAAAAAAATGCCGTGGGAATGGGAAAGAGGGTACAGTTTTTGCCTAGAGACAGGAAACAATTGTGTTATAGCAAACAGGAGAGAATATAAGCATTAATACATTTAGGATACAGAAGAAAAGCAAGCACTGATGAAAAGGTATTTAGGAGAGTGAGAAGCAGAGGTTAACAAGAGAGAAGTGGTCAGGGAGAGCATATATATATATATTCAGTGGAGATATGAGTGACTCAATGGAACCTGTAACTGATAGAAGCAGAAGAAAAATAAGGGAGACCAGTAATTCTAGGGAAATTAAAAGAGAAGTAGCTGGGCATGGAATAGGGACCTTGAAGCTTGGGGACCTTTCCTGCCCTTTGGGAAGTGTGTCTCCAACTGCTCAGAGGGTGTTTCCAAGTCATCTGAGCATTTTTTCACTTTCCTTAGCACTGCTGGAAATATCCCAAGCTTAACATCATGATGTCACAAGGAAAATCTCTGATTTACTTTACAAAAACAACATCTTGTCTATCTCTCAGTGACAAGTTAATGGACAATTAATGGAAAATCCTGGAACATCTGAGCTGAAGTATTCTCATTTATAGACCATCTGCTCTCAAACAGGATCCATTCAAATGGCCTCTGTTTGGCCAGATTTCCAGGTGTGTTCTCTGGTGTGTGTGTATTGCCCAGGCAGCTGCAGAAGGCAAAATGCAGAGTGAAGACAGGTGGGGAGACAAGGTTGTTGTGGGTAGGTTTGTGTACAAGAACATCTGTGAGTTCTGAGGACTAGTCTACATCATTTCTATTTGCTGATTTATAGCTGTTGAAGCACTTTCGGGTCTTGGATCAACCAAAAAAAAAGAGAACAAGAAAAGAAAAAAAGGAACCCATATAATTAGAGTAATTCTGCTGCATGCAGAAATAAAGGTGTTTGATGGCAAAATTGAGATTAAAATCATTGTGGTTGGATACATTCAGGATAAGTCACAGCATTGCCTTAGAAGCCACATTAATCAGTTACTTTAATCACAGCTGTTTTTCATAAATTCAGTCTGTGGATAAAGAAGGTGTGAGGGTACATCAGTGCAATTTTCTTACAACTTTAAAGAAGAATTAAATAACACCTTTACATACCTGAGGTTTTCAGACCAATGCTACTACTTGAGAAGAGCAGAGTCATAGTCTAAACTGACTGTTTCCTTTTAAACAATGTCCAGTGTCACAGGACAAAGGATCTGTCATTTGCTGTGGGAAGTCTAAAAATAACAGCTTTTTAAGACTCAGCTCAGAAAAGGACTTTATTCTGTTAACCATTTTGACCTTTTCTTCCTGTCTTCTCCCTTGTGAGGGATGAAATCATGGGCTATGTGCCTCAAAAGGGTAATGGAAAAGCAGATTTTTCTGGTGATTTTTTAAAAGAATGTTTCCTTATATATCTGTTTGCATAAGAGCTTAAAAGAGAAGATTATATTATTATACCTGTATTTATTCTAGGCATGTTTGTGATGCTCTTCATGTTAGTATATCTCTCATTCCATAAATTATCAACTACCTAAAAAAAAGTGCTTTCATTAGCCACTCTTCCTTTTAACTATTTTCTTACAGATAAAAGGACTTCTGATCCATTCCTCCTCTATGAGGGATCTTTTTGTGTTAATGCTTTGTTTAAACAGATGTTAAATAAAATTACAAGAATATTGTATGTCTACAAACCAGTCCTGTCAGGTCATAAGGACTGATAATTCCCACTAAAGGGAGAGGATACCTGAGGAGACTTTGAAGACAGCTCTCAGATCCTCAAGAGCTTACCCATGTCCTTGGGCATCCTTCGCAACCTCCACTCATCTGGATAAATTTTACTGAGGTTAAGTTAATGGTGTACTTAAGGCTATAGCTTGAGTTGCGGTGTGGTGTTCTCCTTTTTATAAGTATATGGGCACAGCTCTCTTTGATCTGCATTTATGCATCACTTTCCATCTCAAGATCTTAGATGGCTTTTCAAATGCTAATGAATTCTACCCATTTTACCCTAGGGAAACTGAGGTGGTGAGAAATTGCAGGAGATACTTATGTTCACAAATACAACCTACAACTAAGTTGAATACAGCCCAGTGAGATCACTTATTCCCATACCATGCAGGTAGTACAGGTATCTGTTGCATAGTCTGCTCTTAGTCCCCACTGAATAGAGATGTCTGGTGCTGATGTGAGGGGAATTTTGTTCTTTGCGATGCGTTCCCTGGGATATGGAGCTCATAATTACTGAAGAGAGGGGGTTGGTAGTCTTTCAAGAGTGATGAGCCAGATCATGGTTTTCATTCTCAAATTAGTGCTTCAGTGTGACAACTGAAACCCAGCAAGATCTGGGAGAAGATAGTGCTCACAGAGGCAAGATGAGACCAGTAGGCTGTGTGAGGTAAGAGAGTAAGTTTTCAAATACCTAAAAATTCAGGAGTGCAGGAAATACCTGCTTAATGCTGACACTGATTCAGAGTTTCCTTGAATCGCAGGGCTCAGATCTGCTCAAGAACCTGCTCACCAAACCATACTTAAAGTGTGGTGTCCACACTCTAAATATCCAGCTCTGGTATGAATAGTTTGAAAAATGGCCTCCAGCTGTGGAAGTGCTGGACGCACTTTCAGTTAAACGAAACCCTGGTAACTAGAATGCATCGATCATGCTTCATCACAATAGTTTCAGGAAAAAATAAAGACTATGCTTAGTATTTGAAATATTCTGAAAGAAAAATATTGACTTTTCAGTCTTTTGCTCTTTGAATTTTAGTGTTGTCCTTTAGGTGTGTTATATCTAAGGGGTACTTACACTGTAAAATAGGTGATGAATGAATATGGAATGTTTGGTTTATGTAGATTTCTATGTGGGAGAAAACTGTTTTAATTTACACACTCACTTGGTTGAATCATTGGTGTTATTTGCTTTCATATACATGAGAAGGAATTGGGCAGTTCTTTTATCACTAACTTTATGTTGAAGCAGCAAAATCAAACTCATGTAAATTACTTTCACATAGTTATCTGGCTTAATTTCAATGGGCGTTAAAACTTAAATTTCACAGCCTACATTCTCAGTGTTTGTTCTTGTGTCTGTTCATTAAAAAAAAAAAAAAAACAAAACATTTTGTACACTTCAAATATTTGAATGAGAGAAAAATAATGTGTGACTGAATGTGCTGCAAACAAATAAATCTCCCAGTTATCACAGAATTATAGAATGGTTTTGTTTGGAATGAACCTTAAAGATCACCTTGTTACAATACCCCTGCTATGGGGGGTGTCAACTTACACTGGACCAGGTCGGTCAATGTCCCATCCAACTTGGCCTTGAACGCTTCCAGGAATGGGGCATCTGCAGCTTCTGTGGAAAACCTGTGTCACTGTCTCACTATCCTCATGGTGAAGAATTTCTTCCTAATACTTAATGTAAACCTACCCTCTTTCAGTTGAAATCCATTACTACCTGTCCTGTTGCTAGACACCTTTGTCCAAAGTCTGTCCCCAGTTCTCTCATAGGCCACTTTTAGGTATTGGAAGGTGCTATAAGGTCTTCTCAGAGCCTTTGCTTTTTCAGCCTGAACAACCACAGGTCTCTGTCTCTTTTCATAGGAGAGGTGCTCCATCTCTCTGATCATCTTGGTGGCCCTCCTGTGGACTGGCTACAGCAGATCCATGTCATTCTCACGTTGAGGACCTCAGATCACCTGCATGCAGGTGGGGTCTCACAAGGGCAGAGTAGAAGGGCAGAATCCCCTTCCTCACTCTGCTGACCGTGCTGCTTTGGGATCAGCCCAGCATATGGTTGGCTTCTGGGCAGTGAGTTCTGGGGCAGGTCATGTCTGATTTTTCAATCAAAGAGTATCCCCAGGTCCGTCTCTGCAGGGCTGCTCTCAGCCAATTTGTCACCCAGCCTGTTCTTGTGCTTGGGATTTCCCCAACCCACATGCAGGGTCTGGCACTTAGTCATGGCAAACTTCATGAAGTTTGCACAGTCCCGTCTCACAAGCCTGTCCAGGTCCCTCTGAATGGCATCCTTTCCTTTCTGCATGTTGATCACACCACACACCTTGTTGCCATCTGCAAACTTGCCAAGGGTGCACTTGATTCCACTGTCCATGTCCCCTGCAGAGATGCTAAGCTGTGCCAGTCCCAATACCAACCCCTGAGGAGCCCCATTTGCCTGAGGATCCTCACTCGGACACAAAGTGGTTGACTGAAAACCTGTGAGCATGACCATCCAGCAAAATCTTTATCCACTGAGTGTCCATCTAGCAAATCCATGGCTCTCCAGTTTAGAGAGAAGGATGTAAAGTAGGACAGCATCAAATGCTTCGCACAAGCCCAGATAGATTAGTTGCTCTTAGATCAGTTGCTCTTTTCTCACCCACCACCACTGTAACTCTGTCACAGAAAGCCACCAAATTGGGCAAACACAATATGCATTTAGTTGGCTGTCATCAAACACCTGCTTATTTTCCATGTACCTTGGCATAGTTTCCAGGAGAATCTGCTCCATGATCTTGATGGTCACAAAGATGAGTTTGACCTGCCTGTAGTTATGGGAGTTTTTGTTATTTCCCTTTTAAAAAAATTGCATTATATTTCCCCTTTTTCAGTCATGGCTTCTGTGCATAGCCATGATGTCTCAAACATGACAGATAAAGGCTTTACCACCTCCTCTGCCAGTTCCCTCAGGACCTGTGGATGCATCTCATCAGGTCCCATGGACTTGTGCAACTTCTAGGATGTTCTCAAACCTGATCTTCTACAGCAGGCAGGTCTTCATTCCACCAGTCCCTGGCTTTGTGTTATGTGACTTGGGCAGTATGGCAAAGCTCCTGAGCTTGGAGGAGGTGATCCTTGAATATTAACCATTTTTCTTGGGCCCCTCTTCCCTACTGGGTTTTATCCCATGGCACTCTCCCATGCAGACCCCTGAGGAGGCCAAACTCTGATCTCCTGAAGTCCAGGGCAGTGAGCTTTCTGTGCACCCTCCTCGCCCCCCTAGAGGAGCTTGAGCTCCACCATTTCATGGTCACTGCAGCCCAGGCTGCTCTTAAGTTTCACATTCCCCACCAGCCCCTCCTTGTTGGTGAGAACAAAGTCCAGCATAGTACCTCACATCTTTGGCTCATCTATCACTTGGAGAAGGAAGTTCTCATCAGTACATTCCAGCTATCTTCTGAGTTGCTTATGCCCTGCTGTGCAGTCCTCGCAACCAATCTGGGGATGGTTGAAGTGCCCCATGAGGACCAGGACTTGTGAATGTCTGGCTGCTTCTATCTGCTTACAGAGGGCCTCACCTGCTCAGTCTTCCTGGTCAGTCAGCCTGTAGCAGACCCTCAGTATAATGTCACCTTTGCCTGCCCTCTCTTTAATAAGCTCTCAGTCAGCTTCTCATCCACCCTCAGGCAGAGGGAGCTCCATTCACTCCACGTGGCCAGTGACACAGAGGCAACATCCTCTCCTTGTCTCCCCTGCCTGTCCTGACTAAAAAACCTGTACCCTTCTATTTCAATAATCCAGTCAAAAGAGCCACATCTACATGGTGCCAATATGATCATAGTCCTGTAGGTCTGGGCACACCCCTAAGTTCTCATGTTTACTCCCCACACTATGTGCATTTGCATGGAAGCATTTAATTTGGGTCCCCAATGAAGCCGACTTTCTGGCTAAAGTGGAAGGAAGTCCTTTGTGCTTCTCCTCAAATGCTCTCTTGCAGATGCGCAATTCCTCTCAAAATTCTGGGCATCTATTGCTGACACTAGAATTATTTCCAGCAATGCTAATAGACCGAAGATTGAGCTAATAGTTCTATATTTTTGCTTGGAAATAAGTCATAAGAAGGAAAAATAACTAATATTGTAATCTACTGCCGCAATAGCCTACGTTGTGCAGGACTGCAGGCTGGGAACAGAGAGGCTGGACAGCAGCGAGGCAGAAAGTGACCTGGGAGTACTGACTGACAGCAGCTGCACATGAGCCAGCAGTGTGCCCACATGGCCCAGAACGCCAATGGCATCCTGGCCTGTATCAGGAATAACGTGGCCAGCAGGATCAGGAAAGTGGTTTATCCGCTGTATTGGCACTGGTGAGGCCACACCTTGAGTGCTGTGTCCAGTTCTGGGCCCCTCAGTTTAGGAAGGATGTTGAGATGCTGGAGCGTGTCCAGAGAAGAACAATAAGGCTGGTGAAGGGTGTGGAACACAAGACCTGTGAGGAGGTGCTGAGGGAGCTGGGGGGGTTTAGCCTGGAGGAGAGGAAAGTCAGGAGACACCTTACCACTCTCTACAACTCCCCAAAAGCAGGTTGTAGCCAGGGGGGAGGGTTGGTGTCTTTTCCCAGACAACCAGGGACAAGAAAAAAGGACACAGTCCTAAGTTGCACCAGGGGAGGTTTATTTTGAGCATTAGGAAGAAGTTCTTCCCAGACAGAGTCATTGATCATTGGAATGGGCTGCCCAGGGAGGTGATGGAGTCACTGTGCCTGGAGGTGTTTAAGAAAAGACTGGACATGGCATCAGTGCCATGGTCTAGTTGCCAAGGTTGGGCTCAATGATCTCAGCAGGTTGTCCAACCTTGTTGATTCTCTGATTCGATTATTTCTTTGTCGTTTATCTCCTATCACAATACAGCATTTCGATTAAACAAATACCATGGAATATAATAAACTCTGGTTTATTTGTCCTTTTTTCCCAGTACAAGAAAGGAATAGCTGTGGTAAATAAGATGAGAACATCCTTGAAAATAATAAGTATTGCTACTCTCTCCTCCAAATCTTAAATCAATTACTTTTACACTACAGTGGGACTAAATGAAATAGAGTAGTACAGTTTCAAGTTTTAAAGCATTAACTGATTTCAAACACCTTTCTTTTAAAGTATCAAAAATGAGCCTTGGTTAGAGAAGCTGAAAATGAGGGCAATCCAAATCAGTGTATACTTTTCAAATTTTTGTTCTATGTAATTTGTAACAGTTCCCTAGTTCTGCAAAGATGACTTTTTTCTATGATGAACAGTGTAGGACAACAAATGCTAATTCTTACCACCTTTTTAATTTCAAACCCCATTCCACAAAAATATGAAAACAAAACACCAAAAAGAAAGAGCATTTCAGTATAAATTCAGCATTCCAAGTTAATCCCATGAGGAGAAAATAAATTACAAACAATCTCCAATATACTGCTGCAGTGAATTATCTGAAATTTTGAACTCATTTGTATTAGAAGAGACACCACAATATGAGAGGACTCTCAGCCCTTTTTGACCTAAAATATGACACAAGTGACTCATCTGTGCATGAAGACCAGAAATTAAAGAGATGGTTTTGTGTAGAAAATAATTCCGGCACTAAGCAAACAAAAAAAAAAAAAAAAAAAAAAAAAAAAAAAAAAAAAAAAAAAAAAGTTGTTCTGTGGAGAGGACAGGACTATGAGAAAAGAAATATAATACTAGAAATATTTCTTAAACATTGTCCTTAATAAAGCATTATAAATCTAAACCCCAAATTTGAATTGGTTAGAAAAAAAGATTTAAAAATATATAATTTTTCCTTTTTCTTTAAGGAAATGATTTGCAGCCTAAGGAGAGGGAAGATCAATGACTTTGCTACAGCATCTTTCCCAGTGTAAGGAGGCCTTCTGGTGGTCAAAACAGTGAATATTTCTTCCAGAGAGCACTCATTCAAATGTATGTGACCTTCTACTCAAATTTATTAACATGGGAATTAAAACTCATCCATTGCATAGAAGGCTGTTTTAAGGATTTAAGCAGTGATTGTTTATGCCTTGACCTTTTGCTGTTACTGCATAAATTTTGTCCTTTTTCAGTCAGTATATGGGGAACTAAGGCACTTAGCTTGAGTACATAGTGCCAAAACTTTGTTTAAGTAAGAATGTAAGGGTATCACATGCTGTTATCAACCATCAACACTCTGCATTATATTTGAACAATTAAAAGTTAAAAGAATTGCAATAAAACATTTTTCAATAAACTCTTTCTTAATATCTTATTTAACCTGAATGTTGGTTATCTGAACAGTCACATTTCATATTTTTAAGACTACTGGACTCTTCTTTTTTCCCCAGTCCGGAAAATTCCCCTTCATGAAGTACAGCCAGAGACTCATGAGGATATATATTTTGGTATGTTTTATTTTAAATTAGGAGATTTTATAGTATTCAACCCAAAAAGTGTTTAATGCTAGAATACTTATGTTGTCCTTAAATTCAGAGATTACATTGTGACAAGAGATTTCTTCAATGCCAGTGCTTCACTTAGAATAAGTATTGCCAGCTGACATGTAGAGAAAGGGGAATTTTTTGAGTCCATTGATAGTGAAAATGTCTTCCAACATGTAGCAAACACTGAAAATGCTGGGGGATGCAGATGAATGAAAAAAGATATTCTTGCTAGTTTTCAGTCTGGTTTGTACTGTTCCCTGAAGCATGAAGAAATTGGCATTGGTATTTCTTCTAGGTTCTCAACTGAGCTCTTAAACAAAGAGCATTAGATTTTAGCAACAACCAGCAATGTCATCAGCAGCTTGTATCAGTTTTTTATGCACTGAACTACTTTACACTTCATCTTTTGAAGAAGACACTTGTCTACTTCTCAAAGAGCCCTAATCTGTATTAACAGGTCTGCCACCATTAACTAGGCTCTGCCCATTGTAAGGGACCTTTTTTGATATTCCAGAGGTAGGTCATTAAAGCCTGTTTGCAAGAGGTGACTTTGTTCCTTTCCAGAAAAATTCGCAGCCAGACAGACATGTGTGAGTTACATGAATCCTGGAAAATTCATCTTAAAGGCACAGCTGTTCTGTAGAGTAACACTGGAATTTCCTAGACGTTCTTCACTGTAGTGAAAAACCTTTCAGAGGGATGCTATGGTAAATTTGAAATACTGTGTAAAAAATTTAATCTAAACCATACATCACCAGTCAAATGAAATCCATCTAGAAGTGTCATATTTGTAGCTTTCTGGGTTTTCTTTAAGCTGGGTTTGTTAGCTTTTTTTGAAAAAAATTCAATCTATCCTTCAGCATTATTAACTACAACCATCAGATGGCAGTCCACAGTCAAGTAAGAAATATTTTCCCAGTATTTGGGTGAAGTTATGTGGAGAGCAACTTGCTTTCAATCTTTTTCTAGAATCCAAAGAAGAGAAACTGATTTCAAGATACTCCTCCCTTGTTTCAGGTTTTTCAATTCTTTCTGGACTGTGAGATCTGGCCTTTCTTTTTCTTCCAAATTTGAATTGAAAAATCACTGTGACTGTGCAAATATGTCCCAAGAGTGAATGGCTTTTCCCTCCAAGTTTTTCTAAAAGTTCTAGCTCCAGAGAGCTAGAACCTGTACTTCTATTGATAAAATATCTAAAAAGTTAAAAATCTCTCCCACTCTTCTATTAGGGAATTATCTAGTTAAACCTCCCCCCCCCCCAAAAAAAAAAAAAAACCACCCAAAAAACTCAAATCACAAACAAACAAAAGAATTGTAAAATAAGCAGGTGTATTGATATAGGAGAATGACAACTTTATGTTATGCTTGCATAGAAAAGCATCCATCTTGTCTACAGGTGGGAAATTGTAGTGATGTAGATCCTCCTCCTTGTTCTCTGAGTACTCATTAAAAAAAAAATCACAGAGATTTGTTAAAAGCATTGCTTTAAGAGTGGTATCAAATCTGAATACAAATTTTCTCCTAAATTTCTTTCCAGTTCTGAATCTTTCTTTGGGAGCTCTTCAGGACCAGAGCTCTTAAGAACAACTCTAAAGCTTCAGTTTAGCCTGCCACTCTGCCACTAGTACTGCTCTAGTGGTACTGCCATGAGTACCTTTGAGGAAACTTGATAATGATTTAGGGAGAACTAGTGATAAATCTTCCTTTTAAACTGGGTTAAAAATTAGTTCCTTTAATGTTGTGTTTCTTGGTCATTTTCCAAGGATTCCCTTTGTCCTTGTTTGTGCACTAGAGGAGAGCTAGGGGGACTAGTTTTTGTGAGAAGAAACCAGGGATTTAATGTAATTTCTGCTTTATTGGCAGAACTCAGTGGGCATTTCTTGCCAAGACGTGAGAAGGAGTTAAAAGATGCACTGACTCACAGTGTATCTATCCCAAAGATGCTATCAGCCAGTGATAGATAGGACTGTAAAAACTGAGAATAGGAAATGCTTTGCCTTTTGATCCAGAACAAAAGATGTCCGAGATCCATTCCAGCTTCTTTTTTTTAACAGTGGGGCCTGTAGCATTTTAAACATATTTGTCTTCTAGCCTTCCTGATTCCCTGGCTACACTGTGAGATCAGACAAAATTTATTAGTGTCATGAATATTTTGTTAGTTCCAGTGTTCAGAGTTTGCCTTGCCTTTAGTTTATCCCCCAATACATCTTCCTTTACAGCCAACAGAACATAACTTGGTACAAAATATCTATTGGAAAGCCAAAAGCAGCCTTCTTCAACATTATTACTTGGATTCTGGCTGGTAGCCAAGTTGAGAAGGTTCATGAATCTCAAAAAATATCTTAACACACATTAGAAAAGACGCTTGCTGGCCAGCTCTCTGGATGGGAGATTTACCAGCTGGTAGTGGTAGCTCATTGATCCCAGCTGCCTCCTAACATACTGGCCTATTTATTCTCTATAAAACATTATATTTTTCCATTAATTTGATGGTCATGTATTTTTGACAGTCCCTTCTCCACAATCACTACAGGACTGTTACCCCACTTTATTGAAGATTCTTACCATGATCTTTCTGTCTGTCAGAAAATGTTTCTGATCATAAAACCTTAATGTTCCTCTCTTTGATCAGGATGGAAGTGGAAGCAGAACATCCTTCTTGCCCAGTTTAGCACTAAAACCATGTTTCCAGTGGTTGCACAAAACAGAGAGGCTGTCCACACAGCCACTAGTCTTGTTATTTAAACAAAATATCGCTTACATCAAATCAGTCTTTCCTCAAAGTACTAGTGATTTTTAGATGCAGGCATGCAATTGATTCAGCTTAAGCTTATTACAATGGAGTCATCTCTCAGGTCACTGTAGAGGTCTAATAAGCAGCCCATGGAGACCATTTGCAGAATTTTCATGTCCCATTATTTTCTCTGATATTTCTAGAACAGTCACACAAGTGTAAGTATGTTTTTGACAAAAGTCTTATTCTAGGATGTAAAGGCCTTTTGGTAATGCTGTGTGACAATGCCAGGTTTTCAGCACCTTTCCTTGTGATGCATCTGTGAATAAATTTCCAAAATAAGAAAACACCCTTATTGTTGAGTATCTGAATACCTCCAGGGTCTGTTCATATGTGACTAATGACTGGTTCACTCTATTTCATTGTTGTCAAAGTATTCTGGGCTTAGTAAGGAAATGGCCTTGCCCTCCCCATGAGGACAGCTATGGACACATATATGGCTCCAGTGAGCAGAGGGCAGGCCAAGAGAGTCTGAAAAAGCATCAGACATATGCAAACTAAGAATAGGATTTGTAGAAGACAACCTGAAAGATTTGGGTTATTGGGTGAGATATTTCTCTTCATAATCATTCATTTATGAGTATAGAGACTCCATTCCAAGGTATGATTTGACAATGTCCATGTACATAAAATAATGTAACTTGTAATTACACAAAGGGAAAGCTTATATTTTATTAATTTTACTAGTTAACTATAAACAAGTGGCTCCATTTTTGAACAGAACACTTCCACATGAAAACAATGAAAAAATTATACTATATTCATGCTGCTACTTGAACTTACCATGTAAAATAATATGAAATTACAATCCAATCATTGATGCATATGAGTCAAACTGTTATTTTCAATTTCTTAATAGTTTTATGGTGGCTTATGCCATCTTAACTTGTCATTTGCTTCATTTACTTACCTTTTCCTACATGGAAATCTTGGGTTTATTGCATTAAGACAGCAGCATTTCCAAGAAACTTGATATTTCATTAGTCTGATATCCAGCCAGAAGCCAGAAAGATATCTGGATCCATGTTTAGAAATTACTATAGAGGTTGTTATCAGTTACACCTGTAAGTTAGTAGGCCATAAGGACTCTCTAGAAAATAGGCAGTACTTACTTTTTGAAGACATATTTAAAGAGTCTCTTTTCCTCCTCTGGAGTTTAATTTTTTTTCTAACCTTTACTATCCAAACCCATTTGGGTCTGGACATGCTGAAAAATGTTTCTTTTTCAGAGTTATCTGAGGTGCAAATGGAATTAGAAGTTAAAGCTTTTCTGTGTCTTTCACAGTAATTTTGCTACCAGGTGCTTCTCAAGAGTAAAACAAACAGTACAATGAATGATAGTTAGATATTCTAATATAGGTGTCCAATGGAATAGTGGCTCATTCATAACCTGAAATAAGTAAAGTACATTGAGTGATTGAACATCCTTACACAGTTTTACTACAGCTAGGAGAAGTATTCCTGCCTTCCTGTTGCATAGTGCTGCTGCCACATCTCACACAAAGACAGCTGCTGATCACTTGAGAGTTGTTGTCTTAGTGCAGCTGTGGAATGCTTCTGTGCAGAAAATGAATACTTGGGTTTGTAGGTCATGTAAAAAAGATCCATCATATGGATCTTTTGGATCAACATGGAAAGTTTTTCCATATTGAAAATAAAAAAATACTCTTTTGATCTGTGAAATTTGCCTAATTATTAGTACAAATTGATACAGGAGGAATCCAGCTCTCTGTGTTCTTCTTCCATCTTTTCTCAATGCAGAATGTATATATTTTTGGCATCTGGAATTATGTGCCAGAAATTTGGTATTCTTGACCACTCCGATACACACAAGAAGCATACAAGAAATGGGCATTTCCCATGTATATTGTCACAGGCAGCCTTGTTGAAGAGCTGACATTTGCAGTGATGTTCCTTGTATGGCCCTAAACCTGTCCTTGCTTTTATGAACACCCAAAGTCAGCTGTCTGACCACATTGCATAGGGCACTAGGCCATCTGAACAGGTGGCCAGAGCACTGACACAGAAAGATGCTTCTCACGTGTGCTTACCAAGGGCACAATTTCCTGCTGGACCATACTGAGCTCACGCACAGATAGAGGGATGTGCACTCATTAATCCAGCTCTGAGCTGTATTAAGTTTAAAAATAGCTTTTGTGACAGCATGGTGATAGTTTCTGACCCACTTAAATTTAGCAGAACAGCATATAAGCAACAGAGATTTCTGGTAAGCCTTCAGTGTTCAGCAGAACAGATCACAGTAGTGCAGACTAATTTAGATCAGCTAGCACAGAGATAGTTCCTAGTCTTCCAGAGCAGAGAGGAAAAAGACCAGCAAGATTTTACAGCAGCCTTGATATCCAAGCAGACAAGGGTCATCTCTGAATGAGTTTATACTTCTCAACAAGGAACTGAGTGTATTATTAATATGAAAGCTCACCCTGTAAATTTAAATATAGTTTAGATGGTTAAGGAGTAAAAATGTGCTACAAACTAAAAATATATTTCAGAAAAAAATACATTCACACTAACAGAGCAGTTTCCATTCACTAGGAGGAGCAGTTTTATACATGTCAAAATACCGCATCATAAGAGGTTAGTTTGGATGTAAATTCATTTATCATTGCTTCACATATTGCTGTAAACTAACTCTTAGCAGGAATGTAAATCAATGTAGCTCCATTAGAGGAAACAGAGGCACACACGGGAGTGTGGCAGCAGCAGGAGGAGGATTCTCTGTTGTGGTCTTTTTATATTGCAGCAACTTAGATGCGAGTCCTTGCCTGTAGCCTTAGTCACAAATATTCCATGGTGGAATGGCAGGAGTGTGTGAAGGTCAATGCAAATGACATTATGACGTGTAAAGCACACTCAGTCTTTTTTGCTATATTCAGTAAGCCCAGTTGTGCCAGGGGAGACCCATCCCACACGAAATAGAGCAGGTCCACAGAGACCACTGTTTCAGAGATGCAGCTGTGCCAAAGATTTCCAAAAATATTGATGTAGTTGCTTGAATGAAAAGCAGCCATTATCAGAGAAGCCATATCTACTTGGAAAATATTTGTCCTTTTGAAATCAGGATTCTCTGGAGTTGCTTTGTACACATGTACCACTGATCTCTTACACATTCTTAATAGAGTATGTGGCATTTCACAGATGTTTCCCACCAGAGGCATATTGACATTTCAGAGCTTGCTATAATAATAGTAAGTGATTGTGAGCTAATAACTTCTCAGTTTCACTTAGCTCTTTTGCAAAGCCTATTCTTGGCTAAAGCTATTCTAAATTCAAGCCACTAGAAGGCAAAGCAACATCTGGTTTTCCAAGGCAGGGACTGAAACTGTTGCTTAAGTGGAGTGCATGTATTCATTCCTGCTAGCATTGTTTCCATGATTTTCCTGTTTTCCCTCTCTCTCTCTGTATATGGGGCTTACTAATAAATAACCTCTAAAAACATGAATGCTACATATTTTAAAGTGCACAAATTATCATTTAAGATGTTTTGTTTCATATAAGAGCTGACAATGCTTAACAGCATTCAATAAGAAGTGCTTCAGTAAGATACAACTCATCTCCACGCAGGAGTGAGTGCTAACGAAGAGGCTGTTGCTGGGAGTACTTTTTAAAAAGCAAATCCTTTGCAATTGGGACCACATACACTTGCATTTATCTGGTGTCAGTAATTCTGGAAGTAACAGCAGAAAATATACTAAGATTATGAGGGATTTTTTGTGGGTCAGACCTGCAATATAGAATATAGGAAATCTGTCACTTTGCTAGCTGATTTCAGGAGCTGTAATTAAAATAGAGAAATATATTTTATAAATAGGCCCATTTGTGTTGTAAGATTGTGAGAAATCAGTATCTATTGTAAAGCAAAAAATTGGTCCACTGCTTATCTACCTGCACTTTTTAAATTGCATCTCCCTTCTAGGCTAGATTTATTTAATATTATCTTCCATTAGAGACTGTTACATATTTGTGGGATAGATTGAAGAGCTATGTCTTCTAATCTTATTGTTACAGGAATTTATAGACTATATTCCTGTACCTTCTTCCTTTCTTCAAGTAAGTTAAATGGACTGAGCTTCTTAGGCTTTATATTATACAAATATTTTCTAATTCTTTATCATTCTTATGGCTCTTTTAAATTGGTATTACACCAATTCTTTTCCAAAGTCAGAAAGGTGGAGTTTCTAAAACTTGAAGTGTGTTTGGTAGAGTTAAATGATGCAAGCTATTAACAAGCTGAGCAGCAACTGTCCACTCATCTTCATCCCCTTGACAGAGGTAAATTTGTATAGAAATGTTAATGATCAATACTAAGGGGAAAGCCAAGGATGTAGGCTCACAAAAGAAAGGCAGCAAGAAAACAGCTGCTGTTGTTGCATACCAAATGAAAATGTAGCCAGTGGTGTATAATTGGAAAGTCATGGCTTCTTGTTGGCCTCAGTACACCTACTTTTTGGCTGCTTGCCAGCCAACAAGTTATTTAAATTACTCAGTGACCACTAGTCCAACATCTCCATTACATACCACTTTAGAATTGTTTGTATGGCTGAAAATTTTTAGTGATTATTTTTCCAAGTCAATAAGAAAAATGTAAATGGAAGAAAGCTAGAATTCCTGTATATTCTTCCTCATGCTCTCTAGGAATATCTGTGCTGAAGAAATGAGACAACAGAAATTTTTAGAACAATAACATGGCAGGAACTCAGGCTGGCACAGTAGAGCAATTCTGCACTTTGTTGTTCAAATTATGTCAAAACCCTGTACTGTTGTCATCAGGTTTTGCACCAATTAAAGTCTAAAATAAACAAGTCTTTTCTAAAGCACTTAGTCATTCCTTTACTTTCTATGTTTGGTAAAAATTTTAGGCACCTCTTCTGTGCCTGACCACTGTTCATGACAGCTGTTAATGAATGAAGATTGAGTAGCAAAAATTTCTAGCCAGCCACAAGTCAGCTTCATTCATGTTAATTGCAGGAAGTTGAAAACAACTTAGCAATTTGGATAAATGAGGAGAATCAATAGAGAGCATTCATAACTATAATAAGGCAAACATCATTAAAAGCTTTATCTTGATCACACTGCCTGCTTCCGTTTGAGTTCTCCAAACAAACAGTCCACATGTTGCATTACCAACACATCCATCCCAGCCCTCTGGCTATTTCTGTGCTGAGCAGGGAGCTGTCAGGCACTGCTGGCTGCACCAGGGACAAGTTGGCATTCCTTAAGGAAAAAAAAGCAATAGGTATCAGTCATTTACTGTTTCTAACTGAAAGTGGAAAATATTTCATTAAATAATGCAGTAGAATTACCTTTGAAACCTTTTATAAATCATAAAGATAAGTCACAGAGACCAGTGTGTTAAACACACACAGTAACACAACACTGAAAAAAATTGAAAAAAAAGTTTATATAAGTAGTGCTAATTGTTTGCCTCTTGCCATAGACATCCTTTATTAAAATAAGATCATCTCTCAAAAAAAACCCTGAAGCCTGTTTGCAAATGTTCTGTGGAAGCATTTTCTGTATTAATATTTCATCTACTTTTTTATAAATTGCTGAAACCTTCAGACTTAATCCATGTTTGTTAATCAATGTCCTTTTCATGAGAGTATAGCATTGCTGTCTGCTTCTAAATCTATGCAAGTAAATCAGAGGTGGTTGTCTGAAAAGAAGTTTCTGAAGATACTTCATTAAAGAATTTCTGAAATTTATTTTAAAGCTCACGCAAAGAACAAATCAGTTCTGATTCCAATCAAAGAAAATGACTGAATTCTCACAGGCTACTTTTTTAAATCTTATCTTCAAAGACTTTTTTCAAAAAATCCAATATCCCACACATTAATCACATAAAAACAAGGGTGTGTGTCAATGATCTAAGTATTTTGACATACAAGTTCTGAGGTAAAAAAAAAAATCAGATATAGATTACTTGCATATCTTGTTTCCTTATTGTTTTACACACATTAAATCAACAAACAATGGATGTGTGGGCTCATTTTATGTTAACCAAAATATCAGTTGCAACAGATATGACTTTGTTATGAGCATACCTATGGTTATACAAAATATATAATCAATTGCCCTCACATTAAGAGAACTTCTAAATTGATGTTGCATACATATATACATATCTATGATGTATAAAAATCTTGAATACTTTAGGAACTGCCATGGTTAATTTTGACATGTTTGGTTCAATTGTATGCAGACTGTAAGGAGACCACTTTCTATAGTTCAAATATTTTAATAGCTTATGTATTGTAACCATTAGGTGTTTTTTTAGAGGGGAATAGGGACTTGAGATGTATTTTGAGTTGAACAGTTCTTGCAAACAAGTAAATCAACGAAAAGTTGTGTGGATATGTGACTCCTAATGCCAAGCATTGATTTTAAGATTAATTATTTTGTCATGAGTGTAAGCAATGCATTTTCTGAACAGTAAAATCCCACAGAAGGCATTCCTTCTCTGTAAAAATCAGTGGCATACAGCAGAAATACAACTACCAGAGGTTAGTTGTACTTTGATGTACAGAAGTGTAGTTCTCTGTGCAAGTAAATGGCAACACAACAAGCAGCAACTCATTTGGCTGACACAGATGCCATGGTACCTTCCCTTCTTTCAGGTCCTGCTTTCCCTTTGGTTGTAGCCATGGTACTGACAGGAAAGTTACCAACTGTGTGTTTCATACCTCAATTGCAGAGAGAGCAAACTGCTTTTGAGTTCAAATTGTCAGCACTCAGCAAGGAAGTGAGATGTTCTGGGTGAGACAAAAAGTAAGATCTACTCCTTTGTAGCTCAACAGTAGATTTGTCTTTTCAGCCTTGTGCTGAGACCGAATAATGATACCTTTCAGTACAATCTGGGAGGCCCATGCTTGTGCTCACTCAATCTCCTTCTTCCCCCCCACCCTGGTGGAATGGGGAGGACAATCAGAGCCAAATATTTATGTTGAGACAAGAAGAGTTTAATAAATGAAAATAAAGTCAAATACAATAATAATGGTAAATAATATTAATTGTAATAAAAAGGGGAAAAACAAGTGGTACACAATGCACTTTCTCACCAACCACTCACTGGTTTCAGAATCCCCTTCTCAAACCCAGATTGTCCACATTCCCTGCTAATTCCTCCCAGTTTATACATTGGCCATGATGTTCTGTGGTGTGAAATATTCCCTTGGTCAGTTCAGATCACCTGCCCAGCTGTGTTTCCTCCCAATTTCTTTTGTGTACCTCCTCACTGGCAGAGCAAAAGACAAGGGAAAAAATCGTCGACTTGGGATAAACACGGCTTAGCAAAAAACCAAACCAGCAGAGTGTTATCAACATCATTCTTATTTTGAATCCAATACACAACACTGTGACAGCTACTGAGAGGAACCCACCATATCCTAGCTGAAATCAGGACAGTGCTGCACCTGTCTCCAGTAGAAATAACACTGGGATGAGTGCTGTGCCCTTCTCTTTGCTGCCTGCAAGACATGAGGCTGCACTGCAGGCTGGAGCTGGGGTGTCCGAGGAGGAGTAGGGACCAGGGTGGAAGCAGAGAAATTGCTCCTGAAAAAGCCTGCCTCCAGCAGTCTGTGCCAGGCAGCTAAAGGTGGAAGGATAAACTTTAACCTGCTGACAACTGGCTGTGCCCACCACTGAGGAAGAATGGCATGAGGCTTACCAACACAAACCAGCCCCACCCCAAAAACGGTGCTTTCTAAGTGAGGAAAAAATAAATTTCCACTCCTGCAGCAGGGTTTGCTCTGGCATGCAGTGTGGCAGTCTATTCTGACCAAATAATGATATCTTTCAGTACAATCTGGGAGGCCCAGCTGTCAAAGTGAGAAAATATTGGAGTTTTTTTCTGTTTTCAATGTTTTCCCCTACATATTAACAATCTGAAGTTGCTGTTTTACAGCAAGTATATTGTTGGGTTTTCAGCTGACATCAATCACTATTCCTTGAGATTTCATTTGAAATAATGTTATACAGTGGAATTCCCTTTCATTGTGACAAAAGATGGAATAGAATCAAGATTTAGTAAACTCTGGTAAACTTCTGAGGGTTTTTTAACCATTTTTTAATTAAAGAAACAGCCATAAAGTATTAAGATCACCTCCTTGCTTTTCTTCGAGATGAGTGCCAGTAATCTGTTAATTTCAGCACATAGCATCACCAGAGGTATTAAAAGAAAAGTCTTTCTAAAGGTGTTTAGTGACTCATTTCCCAGTGGTGTTGTAAGAATTAATTAGCTAATGCCAGTACAGTATTATATAAATGCTAAGTACTATTGCTGACAGATTAAGGTTATGAGTGCCAAGTGGCAACATGAGATTTGTTATTGAGAGTTGTCTCTCCCTCTCAAAGCAGAAGAGACCCCTCTCAGGAATGACATGATAAATCACTCTTCCTGACTTTTCAGCCTTTCTCTCTCACAGAATTACTGAAGATGACACGAGTCATAATGGTGGGTTTTGTGACAGCAATCCAGCAAGGAATTTCAATATGCTAAAAGTCAATTAGGTAGAAGTTTCCTCTTCCATTAACTGAATCATAGAGCAATACCCCACAGAGAGAACTGTCAAGGCCCATTTGTCTGCAGCTCAGCAACCATGCACTATGTAATCTAGGATCAATAAACCAAAACCTGGAAGAGGCACAAGGCACAACATTACCATTTTTTCTGTACCAGCCGTTTAGAAACCTATGCATTTATGGTTCCAGCCCTCAGAAGGAGTCAATGCAAGCAGCTGTAAATGTATATTCAGCTCATTTTCCAGGAACACAAGCAGTGATCATCAATCTTAAATGATGAGTTCTAGCCATGGTTACTTAACTACTCTGCTTTAAGTAGCTGCTTTCCAGTGTGTTTACATCTTTATATTCTAGAGTGTATGTGCAGATCTTATTCTCTTCAATTTATATTCTTTTAGCAAATAAAATCAGCAGAAGTGATGGATTGGTTTGTGAGGCAATTAAAGAGGTTAAAAAATATATAAATAGTCATGTGCACATGAGTTATAAGCAATCTCTCTCCCTTCCTCTTGTTCCAGCATACACAATGTGCTAAAATATAATTATTTGAAAACTTCCTGACTTTTGGTGGTGGAAAAAACAATGAATCTGAGCATCACGTAGAATTCAGACATGGCAACCTCATCATAGGTTACTCTCTCTTTCATCACTTTCTAAAAGTTTATTTTTACATGTTTTCAATGCCTCTATCTAAATTTGCCCTTTTACCAAACACCAAAATATTATAGCATATGAGGCACATCAGCAAATATCACAGCAAAAGAGTAATCAGGTTTTAATTTTTTCTTCTCAGTATTTTTGTCTGAGAAGACCCTTGCAAAAAAACTAATTCATTAACAAAACCATTGCTTCAAATTTAATTTAACAAAAATTTCCACCATATTTTACCTCTGCTAGTTCCCTGTCACAACGAAACAAAACAAAAAACAAAAGCAAAAACAGACAAAGAAAAATTAAAAAAAACCAAACAAACAAAAAAAACCCAGAGCTTGTTATTCTAAGTTAAAGAAAACACAGATCAGACTAAATTTTGCCTGGCAAAATAAAAGTGCAGATCAGACTTTACCTCTATGATTATTGCCTAATAAGTTGCTCAGAAAGGGCAACTCAGACAAGCAAATTGCATTAAAAGTACATTCATAATAAATGCTTGCATAGAAACAGGATGTTAAGACATAATCTGTGATGAATAAAAAGGCTCTGACCAGAAAAGAAGACAGTCATTGCAAGAAGACTGATATTTTTCTGATCATTTCAGCATCAGGGCCAATTCAAATATTATTAAAAATTCATGAAAAACAGATTAATTAGTGCTTCCCTTTGGAAATTTTTTCTGAAGGTAGTCCGTTTCATCATTTGCCAAAAAATCCAATTTAACATTTCTTGGGTTTGTGTTGCATTCCTGCTTTCTCATTATGCTAGAATAAAAACCCCTCCAGTAACCACTATTTTCTACCTACTTGCTGTACTTACACTCTGTAATTAAATACTCTGTCATCTTATTTTAATAAGCTAAACTCTGCATCATTATGGTCTTTCCATTTTCTTCAGTCTTTGAATTATTTCTGAGGCTCTTCATTATGCCCTGCCCTGTACAGAACAACCCATACAACACAGAAGAGGAAAAGTTTTCCCCTGACTGCACTAATATTTTTATATTTTTCTTAAAAGGGATTTATTTTACTACACAGTCCATGTTATTTTGCATGCATTGCATGGTGCTCTCTGCAAAGTTTCTACAAAGCTTCAGGAAATCATCTCCAGTGAGATGTAGTGAGAACAATTCCCTCTGGTGATTGTTTTGGTGGGCTTCAGTTAGTTAGCTCTTAACCTATGTAATGCAGTATGCTTGATTCAGCCTGTATAGCATTATTTTTTTAAAGAGAAAGCCAGATATTACTGGCTCAAGTGTCCAGAATATGTCCAAGCAGACTATGAGTTTGAAAAATAAATGAATTTTCATGGAAGTAATCTCCTCAGTGAAGAAAAGCATAGTTTTTTGACCATTTTCTATAAAAGAACATGGAGTTGTACTGATTATATTTATACTTTTCTATCAGGGGAATACCAGATTTCTTATCATAGTGCGTGGGAATAATGAGGACATGCATAACAATCCGCACATCTAGGGGTCATCTTACTTGACTTTTGAAAATCTGTTAAAATATTAGCACTCAGAATTCTTGCTTGTTCCTAGTATGCCAAAATTTAAAATTTAGTAATCAGATCAGGGATTGCCTCCACCTCAGGCTAGCAAACGCATGTTGACTGGCCCTGTACAGTTGAATTGCTAACTTAGCATCAAATTTGAATAAACACTGCTAATACACCACTTTTTCTGTGCCTCTTACTTATGGTGTGCTTGTTCTTCCAATGTATTTCTGCAGAAAGTAACCTAGAGAGCTGTGCTCAAGTAAGGGAGTGAAACAATAATATTCATCATTAAATACTCAGTTCCCCAAACCCAAAAATGTACAAATGCTGTTAGTCCACTGATTATTGAGTTAGCTGTGCATATGAATGAATGACTGACTATGAAAATACTCAGATTTACATCTTCCTAATATTGTGGTTTTTTTCCCCAAGAATTTAATACAAAATTTTTCTGCCACAATAGTATCCACTTTTGGAAAACGGTGTCTATTCCCTGACTTTTATTCAATCCCTGTGATCCCTATAGTCCTGTGTGGCATTTCCTTGGTGCCAGGTTAGCTGCAACACTCTCCACCCTCTTGATCTCCTTCAAAAATTCTCTTCAGGCAAGGTCTCTTGTCCAAATTTCTGTTTTAAATATTGTATTCCTGGGTTGCTGTGTAGTTCAACAACTGTGTATCTATCATGACTCCTATCTGCACATGAATCACCTCAATTCATTCAAACAAAGCCTTTTATTGCCATTTTTTTCCTAGAATTTGTATGGCACACTAAACATGCTAGAATTAATTTAATTTAATGCACTATTTTGTTGAAAACTAGAGTGTTGCTAAATGAGATTACTTGGTTGTGGGCAGCACAGTGCCTGCCCACCTCTTCTTTAGCTGGAGACTGGAAGTGAGGGCCTCTGTGATACATTACCAGGGGATGCAGGGTGAATGTTTTCAGGATGAGAGGAGGGAAACAATTTGAGGAATACTTCTGTATCACTCACAGCTAGTGTGTAGGCTGCTGCCAAATGCTGGTTATTGTCTTCCTTCCTGCAGCACTGGTGAACACTGCAGCACAATGCTATTTTCAGCTCCTTGACAAGATGATTACAATGTAAAGTCATGCTGCGTGACCAGCATGCCAGGTGTTCACTGCTCTAGCTCTGCTTTTATTACTTTGGGGATGAGAGAATGATGAAGGGAAGGATTGGAGTTAGATTTTCCAACAGCAGGTCAGCTTAGATAGCTGGGCTATATTTACTCAATGCATTGGCAAAATGTGTCTGTCATTTTCTTTGTCTTACAAATAAAAACTAATTGGAACAAAACTAGCCAAAAAAAAATCCTGCCTGTTAGGAAGTTCCAAGGCAAAGTTTGCACTTCTGGGAGGTTAAATAGTGCCAAGTTAGGTAGGCTTTCCCTGAGCAGAGCAGGTATTGGGAAGGTTGCTGTTGAGCAAACTCCCCAAACCACACAGCGTTCATGCTCACAGTCACACAGGGAGAGATGCAGCACAGATCCCTTTTTCTTCCAGGCCTTTAGTCCCCTGTCAAGTCTATAAAAACTAGAAAAATTACAGATGGCCTTTGCTATTCTATTTTTTAGTATGCTTTCTTTTCAGTAGGAATTTGAAAGAGATCAGATAGACTAGTTCAAAATCAAAAAGCTGTAACAATTGATGACTAACAACTAACATGTTTTCTCCTGAATGTTTGTTTTGTATACTGTGATCAAAAGACATTATTCGGATTCTGATTTCATAGCAGCAAAATTTTCCAAGGTTATCTTGCAACTAACTAAAAAATACAAAGCTGTTTCAAGATACCTATTTAAATCCAAAAAGACTCAAGTCTGACTGTGTTGTTGGATCCAGATATATTTTAAGACATCTGGCCTAGATTAGCAATTTCTCTTTCTGATGGAAATGGGTCAAAGAACAGTATGAATGGGGCAGCAGTAGATTCTTACAGTGACTTTTTTCCTAAGCTTAGGAGGTTAAATATGTATAAGCAGTCCCAAAGGAAAGGAAGCACAGATGATATTAACCTAACAAGGACTTCAAAGAGTCTTTCAAAACTTATCAGTCTAAAGACAAAGTGATAAACGGCAAAATAAATGTATGACTCCACAGAAAACAAAGATACATATAGAAAATAAATTAGTCCAAAAGTCATTTGTGATAAAGTAAAATAATATCAATCTTTTTTTTTTTAATTTGAGTCACAAATTTTGATTGCCTTTGAAAGAAATTCCAGGGAAGTTTCCTCACAATTCTTATCTTGAAAAGTCCTGTAGGTCACAAAATTATCACACTAGTTAGGAAAAAGCCTTGTGTTGGTAGAAGCATCAGAGGAGAAATAAGCTCTATCATTAGACCATGGCCTAATAAAACGACACCAATGACCCACTTCTCATTGACACAAAAAGCTGGTTTAGATCAATTGTATGCATTCAAAAGAGCTCTGACAGTGGCCAAACCAGATCTGCAGCCTGAAACACCTCTATCTAGTCTTAGGCTCAATTTAGTGCAGATTTATGGTCTCTAATCTCCCTTAATCATATACAGCAATAAAGTGGGAACTATCTGAGAAAGGATTGAGAGCTAAGGAGAAATTCACCGAAACTAATGGAATCTGGTTATTCACCTGTACAATCATGGCGATCATTCACCTGACAGATTTATTCTGCAGTTACTTATGGTGAAAAAGGAAAGGCAGTCTAACCTGCATGATGCCTCAATGCCCTGAGCCTCACGGAGGCAGTCACAGATATGAACGGAGATTCTCAAGGTAGAAAAAATCGACAATCTCAGTAAACAAGCAAACTTTTTAAAATATCTCACATTTTCAATCAACTGTTTTCCTTTCCCAACATTTAGCTACCACTTACCATCTTGACATGTTTGTTGTCATAGGAGAAGCTGTGATTTGGGGCAGCTGAAGTGTCTCTGATGAATGCCTGTGTATTTGCAAAGAATGTACACGAAGCTCCATTTCCCTGAATGTGGTAGGAACAAACAGCAGAAGGTTATTTCCTTGCTCAGAAATCTAGCTTTCCATTTTCAGTAGGTACTCTACTCAACAGAAGCTTTTTGTCTTGGCTTTCTCCCTGGGCCACCCACATTGTCTATTTGTTTTATCCCAGTTTTCTGATTATTTCTAAACACATAGCTCCTATCAGTTAATGTCTCAGTCAGTGAATATTTAATTTCCCAGAAAGTTCTTTGTTCTTCACAAATTAGTTCATACTTCAGCTTGTCTTTGTAGGATATCTGCCTAGGTGGTTGCTTCTACTGTGTTTAGCAGATTTACTTCGTACAGGATCTTAGCTGCTGCTTCTTGTTTAGACTGAATGGAGGGTGCCCCCATAACCAGGAGATTAATGAGGCTTGGAATTTTCTGCAGATCAAAGACAAACTTTATGGTAGCCATTAACATCTTCCAGCACTTGAACGTAGCATTCTTGAGAAAAAAAGAAAAGCCTATAATGATCAAGCCACAACATCACCTAATCACCCTTTTCTCCTCATTGCAGTATTTCCCTCAGGACATCATGTGATGCTACACTTCAGACAGAAAGTTAAATGCAAAAGAGGAAGAAAATCTTTTAAAAGATAACAGAAAAAGCAAGCTGAAGGACATATAGCATAAACAAATAGACCTGAGAGGAAAGGGAGAGAAACAGTAGGATTGTAGATTTCCACAGATAAACTTCAGCATCTATGGCCTCTGATTTATATGGGACAGTAAATGAAAAATGATGGTTGCAACTTGCATTCTGAATTAGTTTTATGCCCAGCCTCTCTTTGACTATGATTGCCTCTTAACAGCTCCTAAACTATGGTAGTTTTGGTCTTGGTGCCCTACAGACAGTAGGAATTGGCATTGGTTTATCATTCTGTGAAATATTCCAGCAGTTCAGGAGCTGCTTATGGAGAAATTAAGTCTTATCTGCTTCAAGGAAAACAGCCTCCCTCAGAGAGATACAGCAATCATTCACCTTTAACCTTCTGGAGTGTTTCTATCAGAGTCTTAAGACAGACAGATATTTCCTGGTAAAAGAACTGTGAACAGAATGATTTCAGCCATGGGAAAGAAATTAATAATTTTGGCAAATAAGTTTCCCTATGTGAAAACACAAATTATATTCATCAAATACTTCTTATTTGCACAAATATAACACCAGCAAAGACTGCAATTATGCTGCTGGACGTGCCAGTTTTCCCAGACCTTGAGCACAACATGCACGTATCTGTACTCCACATGCATGTACAGTACTTTTGGCAGGCTGGGCTTGCCATGTTTGCTCAGACATTCTGTGCCCTGGCAGCTGTCTGTCGAGTTATGGCAGCTGGGTGTCACACCAGGACCTGGGGCCTGAGAGCCCTAAATCCATGCATTGTGAACAGCAGTGAGTGTGGGCACAAAGCTGTTAGGTGTTTTGAGGGATGTGCAAGTGCAAGCTGTCTCTGCGTACCTCTGGAAAAAGCCCTACAGGAGCAGAAAAACAGACTGGTTTCTCTGGGATGTAATCCCAATAAATTTCATCATTTTTCAATCCAGAAAATACAAAAGAAATAATAATGAATGGGATCACTTATCCACTGCAACACTGACAACTTTTCTCTTTAGCAAATTAGTCTGGACAATGGCCTAATGGTACAGAACTGTATTCACACTAGCACTAGTTCATAAGAAAAGTAAATTATTCTTCTACCAAGCACTGCATTCATGTAGTGACAAGGCTTTCAGGGAACTTCATGTCCAAAGTGATAGAACAGTCTAGATATGCCTGTGAATAAAACCAGAAAGCAGGCAAATTAAATTAAATACTAGCATGCCTTACCTAGGCACTTTTGCTTAGTTTTGTACTGCTATTTTCATTTCACTTAACCAAGGTTTGAGGTTTTTTCTGATTAATTGCCTCGTTTCTCTTCATCCTTACAAAGAATTCAAATAAATAAAGCTAAAGTAACATAAATAATTTCATTTTAGTCATTATGTTACAAATTCTTTCTGTTTCAGATTTAAAGACCAAATGGATAGGCATATATCTAGATTCTAACTATTCACAGCAGGAGCAGTCCTGCTGTGGGCTTTTCTGACCCAGTTTGGTGCCAGATGTTTTGAAAACTAAAATTGTAAACTAAAGCCATCTTAAATATTAACAAACAAATGAAATCGCTAAATGAAAAATTAAAAAATAATTCATTAGGTGAATAATTTCTTTTCTATAACAGGATAAAGAATGTTCTCAATAAGTGTATTTGAGCTTTTATTATAAATAAAAAATATGTCTATGTCCAGCATTTTAAAACTTTAGTGAGAAGTTTTAAATTTCTGGTTTCAGCTGTCTTAAAGAGAAAGAACTTTGATGTTTTCCATAATTTAATCTTTTTGTATTATCTCACCTCCAAAGCGGGCCTATTTCAGGGACTTAGTAATGATTTTTTGCAAGATGTCTGAAATTACTAAGGCTCAGGAAATATGAATTATGCGGGAAAAGCAGGAACAAGAGCATCTAAGGTTGCCACCATGTGGATCCTTAAGCTTGCTGAGCCTCAGGAAATCTTTTAATGTTGGCAGGGCAATGGTTTGGCTGACTGCCTGAGCAATAGGTGTAAGCATGCCAGAGATGCATAACTGAGGCAGGAGTCATCTGCTGGCAGGTACATTGGTGCTCATTCGTTGCCAGGTTTAGTGGTTGGATCAGAATGACAGTTTTATAGCCTCCTGCAGATGGGTGAGGACTAATAAGAAATAATCACCTTGGGATGAAGGGAAAATATGACAAAACATATCCAGGTTGTTATGTCTCACAGGCAATAGAATAGCGACTCCATGCTCCCGGCTTTATTCACAATTCCATGTGAAAACCACCCTTGTAAGCGTGCATTTCCCGCTGGAGGGAGAAGAAGGGAAAGGCAACACAGAGGAGAAGCAACGCACTCAAGATGGGGCCTGCATGTCAACAGTTGAAAAGAAAATGCAATTTTACTTCTGCAAAGTGTCTGAAAATCAGCAAGATCTCTTGGGCTGAGGTGGTGAGAGATGTGAGTAAGTATTACAGAAGCTTCAGAGACCTGGTGCAATTTCTCTTTACTGGTTGAACTGCTGAGTAGACTGCCCAGAAAGCAGTGCATACAAACTCATTCCCTTCTTCTTCCAGGAGGCAATTCAACTCCCTCAGAACATCTCCATGAACAGCTATGTTTGATGGCTGGTAATTCTAAGCATTTATCATTTTAGCTGCTTCACTTTGCCTGGATTCTTTAAATCGTCACAGAGAGGATATGAATGAAACACTTGTCTTGGTCACATTTAGGGTGCTTAAAAGAGGCGGGCATTTTCTTGAGTCAATTGTTGCCTGCCCAGCTAAGCAGTTTAACTCACTCCCTGAATCCAGAAAAAAAATTTAAAATATCACATGCCTCCATCTAATGGGTTCTGCCCACCCAGAATGCCTCTAAAGCTGGCTGCTGGGCAGCTTGGGTTGTACCTTAATGGCCTAATGCTAAGAGCATTTTCATAAAAGCCTAACTATATCTGCTCAGCAACCTCCTCATGCATTTTGGATGACTGCTGTTGAGATGCTTTGAAGCCTCCTCTTCCCCAGCTGTTTTATCAACCTACCTTCAAAAATTGCTTATTAAATGAAATACTATTCTTTAAATTTGTATCAAGATGACTGACAAACTTCATCAATCTCCTATTTTTAACATGCAGTCTACACAGCATACTCCTCAGCTGAGTATTTAATCTGATCCAGGGCCAGGCACAGTGATAGGGAAAAGATGGAGAGGTCTTGCTCCCCAGTGTTCACACTAAATACCTGGAAGAAGACCACTGCATGGAATATTTTTTTAGTCTAGTTCTCATTGTAACCTGCAAGTAGGAGCCCAGGCTGTCCACCATCTGAAGTGTCCTTTGTCAGACTGCTGTGTGAGAAGATGGTGTAGGAATCAGACCTGACAATTGTATTTCTTACATTTATACATGAAGTGGATGTCTGACAAAGAAGTTCAGGCCAGTGGAAAATAAAAGACTGAAACTGTAGCTGTTGGAGAAACCTGACAGCAGTTTTTGTTTAATGACCCATTTCAGGCCAACCATCCTATTATGCTTCAGAATATTAAAACTGGATTGTAATTTTCCAGAGTGTATGAAGGGCATAAGTCCTGTTTTTCCAAAGGACTTTAGGCCACATGCAGCTTACCTATTTTTATCACCTCATTCGGGCATTAAGTTAATTGATACAAACATATAAAGCCCTAGAGACAGAGCTAGAATATGATGGAAGGTTCAAGTCCAACACATAGGAATTTTTAAATTTTCTTTTTGCTTACTGATGTTTTTAGGTGGCAGTCTAGGAACAAAACTTACTTTGCCAAAGTAGTGACTCAGTTATTTAGTGTATATAAAAGTATTTTTCTTGATGCTTATGCTATCTATTCTCTTTCCTATAGTTTTCAGTCAAACAGAATCTGAAATTCATGTGATTATTGAATTATTTAATAACATACTTCTATTAAGGCTAATCTGACACTTAGAAGCAATGCAATATGAAGCTTGTCATGCATCTCAAAATCACTTCAGAAATCCTTTTTTGTTGTTATCTTTTTTCCAGAAGCTTCAGGTATGGGGAGGAATCAGGGAAGTTTATCTCCTGTGTTTAGAGGACATTGCCTTGCTCCATTGTATGTCCCTGTGGCCCTGGAGTAATACTTTTTTCTCTGAGGCATCTGAAAGTCTTGATAGGACCAGCACTAATTGGATGGTGTAAATAGAAGAATTAGGTACAAGAGAGCCTGAAATCTCTGTGACTTTAAAACTCAACTTATGCATATTTAGACAATGCAGTAATCCCAGACACCGCTTAGGAGCAAATAAAACAGGATGGAACATTATAAAAACCTGTATAAATCCATTTTTTTTTTCTGGCTTTTGTGCATTTTTTAGGGAATCTACTGAAAGACAAACATCTGTTGGAAAAGCACGGGAGTAAATCTATCTGTAAGAATTAAGCCCAGCCACGTAACTTATGACTGTTTATTAATTATCTTCTCTCCTGAGAGCTGTTTGAAGATGAGAAAGCTGTGTCTCCTACTGTAGGGTGTTGTGTTGTGTCTGTATAAGTTGGACTGTTCTGTTCCCCCTGTATAGCTAGCCAGGACGTCCGAGAAGAACAATCAATCTTTCTCCAGCTGGACCGCTTCAGTTCCTGGCACCCCACACTGGGGACGTCCTGGCCATCTATCCAGCACCGCTAGCAGTACGGGGGCACTATCCCGATCTCCTGTGGTTCGGGACAGCACCTAAGGCAAACGCTCTGTGCTATGACAGCAGCGTGACCTTGTGGTAGGACATGGCTTGGCTTATGGCTACAGTCAGCAGAAATAAGAGAGCGCTCTCCAGCTGTGGTGAATCCAGGTTTATTGGGTCCGAGGGGAACTGACAGCCAAAGAGAGAGAGGGGGAAGTTGCAACACCTTATAAGGAGGGAGGGAAACAAGGGAGGAGTCAGTCCTTGGATGAATAGGGTTTCAGAGGGGAGTGGGATACAAAAGATTGACTTAGAACACCAATGGGGATAACTTGAGGGTGGGGCCCCTGCCCCTGAGCCAATCACTCAACGCTCTAGCTGGAAGTTTCTAGAGAGTTCTAGAGAGAAGGGTGGGAGTGCCGAGTGACGGACAGGGCACTGGGAGGGATTTGAGAAAGGGTACATTAATCTCCAAGGCGACTGGGCAGGAGTTGGGATAACTGGCAGCACAAAGAGGGAAGGGAGAACCAGGGCAGAACCATTACATGATAGGGGGAAATGGAACAGTCCAACTTACACAGACGCAGCACAACAGTAGGGCAGGAGAACACATTGTTGGCACTCAATAACTGGTAGCTAATAATAGTGGTAGACAATAGTCTTCAGCCAGGCATACAATGCTAGCCAGTAAACATTTAGCTGCCGGGTAGCAGACAGATGGCCTTACACATAACAAGTGGAAATACCTGCTCTTTGGGCCTTTTTTCTCCATTTGCTCATCAGCATGTGTCACTGCACACTGGGTTTGTTAGGAGGAACCAGACATGGACAGACATGGTGCAGGCTTGCCGTTGGCATCATTGGCAATGAATATCACCAGCGGGAAGGTCAGGGATTCCAAGAACCCACTGCAGCTGAAATCAGTGTGAGGTTAAAAATGCCTGGAATGAGAAGGCTATCCCGTGAGAAAATATTTCCATGTCAGTCCTTGTTTCAAGCCACTACAAAAACCCGGGCTAAGATGTTTAATCAACAAGTTACAAAAAGCCAGTGGGGAGGAAGGTTGCAATTCCCAGTGAGATCTTTTAAGCAATCTGATGTTTTCTAACAACACAGAGGAAAAATCAATTGCAAAGTTCTTTGTCGTGTTTCAGTCATATAGCTCCTGCCTTTCTCACTGGCTATGACACACACATCAGACAGAGGAACAGACAGATCTGAGGTGCAGGAAGCAGCTGAGTGGCCAGTTGAAAAAATACGACACCCGTTAACAACTGTGTTTCGCATGACAGAGAATAAACAGGAGGACTTCAAGAAAAAAATATCTATTAATTGCTCTCCCTTTCAATTTGCTCAATTTTCAATGATTTTTTAGACCTGGATAACAAACCTTCCTGGCTGGATGTGTAATATGATGGAGCAGGGTGTGCTGCATGCACCCTGCTGTGTCTCCAGTTCTCCCTGAAGCAACAGACCCTACCATCCATGCACGTTAGCTGTTTTACCTCATGGGATTTATTGTGATGTACTTCCTACCCACATTCCCCTGCCTGCATCCAAGAAGTACTCAGGAAAGAGTGAGAGCCAAGCATAGGCTGCTGTAGCTGTCCAAGTAATTTTTGCAAGATAAGAGGACCTGTCTTCCATAGGTATATTACCAATGGATCCCAGCAGAGACTGATGTCCCACAGGGTAGACATCATAACAGTCTGTGAGGAGAAGAGGGCCCTGTATTCAAGAGATATAAATGTAATTCAAAATAATACAAGGTGGTTGGAAGAGGACAAAAAAGCTTGATGTTCTGCAGGTCACATAGGTGAGCTGCTCCATGTATATCGCTGAAATGCATCAAAACATAATTTAAAATTTTTCACAAGTTATACAGAATATCTCACTCTGCAGCTCTGTTGTGCCACACTGAAGAGAGTTTTGCTTGAGAGCATGAATTCATTTTGCTGTGAACTTCAGGTCTTAACTACAGCACAGAATAGGTCAGAAATCTAATCACAAATCTGGTTTCTGAAAATGAGGTAAACTCAAAATTTCTCAGTCAAAAGGCATAAAAGCTTCTGGCTTGCTCAAAGTTTATCACTGATTTCTTACTTTGTAAACATAAACAGAAAGTCTTATGTCTTTGTGGAATGAGGAATAGATTCTACTTTTTAAATTTCAAGAATATTTTTACTCAACCTAGAACATGGTGACAATCATAACAAAACTCATTAAGCTACCTCTGAAGGATGCATATAAAATTAAACCCTAACTAAAATCTCTCCAGAACAAAGTGACATTGATAACAAGAAAAAAATTACAAGAGAAAGGTAAGATTTTCTTAGAGAGCATTTTGTAGGGAGACAACAAGCTCCTACTGGTGTTAAGACCATAGGAATCATTTCAACAGAAAGAGGAAGAAGCTGCATGTTCAAGAAGTGTGCAGATGGACTCTGTGTATGTTTCTAATAGAAGTCATCTTGTGATTCTGTCCTAGCAAGCCCTCCCAAAAAAGCAATTACAATCAAAGCTCATGTTAGAAGTGTCTTAACATCACAAGCTTCTCAGTAATAAAATCACATCACAAGAAAGAAAGAAAGAAAAGAAAGAAAGAAAGAAAGAAAGAAAGAAAGAAAGAAAGAAAGAAAGAAAGAAAGAAAGAAAGAAAGAAAGAAAGAAAGAAAGAAAAAGAAAGAAAGAAAGAAAGAAAGAAAGAAAGAAAGAAAGAAAGAAAGAAAGAAAGAAAGAAAGAAAGAAAGAAAGAAAGAAAGAAAGAAAGAAAGAAAGAAAGAAAGAAAGAAAGAAAGAAAGAAAGAAAGAAAGAAAGAAAGATGTAAGAAAGAAAACAGAAACAGATGGAAACAGCATTTATTCTGGTGTCTCCTACTCCACATTGCTGGGCCTGTCTGGTATGCCTGCAAAGTGAAACGTTGTCCAGCAGAAATGACTTCCAGGGAGCCTTAATTTCTAAATCTAAAACAGGGTTTCCTCACTGAGCAGAGGCAGCTCAATCCCCAATACCACCACGACAGTCTGCCAGCAGAGATGCAACCACCAGATGGTGGCATTTCCACTGGATAAGGTATTATGGTGACACTTGAGTTGTCATGTAATTAACGTGATTCACAGTATGTGTGTAATTTTCTGTGCAAGGGCAGCAGCGTTTTAAAAGGATCTATAACTATAAACCAGAGGACAACAGTCTTTCAGGGCAGGCTCAAATTATTTATTCACCATTTCCACAATACCTAACAACACTGGGAAGGCAGAAATTTTGAATTAAAGAAAACTGACTCTTAGAACTAGCAATGACAGGTAGAGGGGAGCATTTTTCTCCTGAGTTACCTGATAAAACCTGGATCATTCCTACTCCTAAAGATAACTTCCCCTTCATCAGTAATAAATTTACATGCAGCTTAGGAAGAACAGTTGCTGGGATGCAAGAACTACAACTTAGCAGTGGGGACAAGGAAGAAACTTTACATATCTGCAGTTGCTCTTATTTCTTTTTCCTGAGAAGTGCATCAGTGGATGTGATCCACAAAGGGATGGATGTGCTGCTGACAAAGAGCAGCTGGGTCTGCTCCTGCTACAGTCTTTTGCAAACTGCTACAGGCTTTCCCTTAAAAAGTAACTTTATCCAAGTAATTACAAGCTAATTTCTTACATTGTCCTTACACAACATCAAGGGCTCAAAAACCTGTAAGCAGCAATAAAAATATGAAGTAGCATTTTTCACCTAGACATCTTTTGGAGCTGAAACTTCTTTGTATTTGACATCCAGGAAACAGTACTTCTGTCTTCCTAAATATTTGCTGTCTTCTATTGTAACTCCTAAAGTGATTTTGGGAACTTAGGGCTGGAAGGCTCCTCCTGGGTCATCTAGTGCATTGGTGAACAGTACCCTACTGTCAGTCTCTCATAAGCTGACAGCTCTTGCCACTACAATTTCTCTACTGGGAAGCAAATACAGGATGCTAGTCCTCTAGTGTTTAGTAATATTTCTGTGTTTTTCATACTAAATTTGTTTGTACCCAATTTTTACTCAGTTGTTCTTGTGTTCTGTTAATATCTGGGGTATCAATGACTCCTTCCTGATTTTTCCCTCTTAGATTATTCCATGGGATGATACAATTCTGTCCCCATACAAAAATATAAATTGGCCATAATTTACATGAGGTAATTCCAGATCTCCAAGAACCCCTAAAGGACATTTTTTATTGCTCTTTTATTGCTACCAACCTTCCATTTCTTTTCCTCACCCATGTATTTAGTCAGGAACTTGTAATACAAGTTACAATACACTCTGCACACAGTAATATTGAAATATTTTGCAGTTTTCAGTTCCTTTTACCTCTGCCCCAACATAGCTGCACTCTCAGGACTCTCTAATTCAAAAAGGGTTAAGCCAGAAAAAAGAGTTGTTTTACTTCCACTGCCTCACTGGTAAGGGGTGCCTTTCCATAGTTCTGCTATTGTAGTCTGCAATTGCATGAAAACCTTTTGCCAACAGAGTACAGCACTATTCTCATATCAGCAAAGAGTTTCTTGTGTAAATACAACCTTGTTCAACATCCTGGCAACCCTGGCACCGAATGAATAGAGCAAACAACCTGCTTCCTCACCCCTGAAAATGTATCTGAGCACATTAGCTGGTGCTGTTGGGCAGCTGGAACAGACCTTTCTTGCCTGGTACTTCCTGTGTCATTAGTAGGTAATTTCAAACTCCAGGGCTGGAATGTTGCTGTACAATCTGCAGAGTGGATTGAACAACTAGAAAAAGGCAAAACTTTTTTCCCCTTCTTCATCTTGTATAGAAGAGAAAAGTGCTCTTAAGACACTCTAGAAAATTAAAGCTTAATGTTTCTGGAGTTAATATATATATATATATATATATATATATTGCAGAGCAGAAAGCAGAATTTATTAATTTATTTTACTTTGCAAGTGGTAATATGTCACAACATCTTGGTAGGTCATTACTCTCTAATATTATTCCAGTTGTGCTGGGTTTAAGTCTGCACTTCAGATTATCACTTACCATTTCTCTGTATCTTCTCATAGACACACGATATGCCTTCCCTACCTCAAATTATAAGGGATATCCAAGCTTTACAACAAGTGCTGAAGCCACCTCTTCTTATCTTTTATGTTTTGCCACCTGACCCAGAAAACCACTGTGTATGAAAAAGGGCTTGTTTGGTATCACCCACTCCAATGAAACAGCAAAATTGTAAATGAGCACAATTCAAGTCAAGGAAATAATTTCATTGTCTTTAGAGGGGCAGGATTTCTTCTTAAAAGGTTTGGCTTTGGCAGTTATCTAATCTTCTCTATTTTATTATAATGGAATTAGGAACAAAATATCCATTATTTCCCTCTTTTCAACCAAATTATGGTAAGAACTGTCTCCTTCATTTTGCTGCAGCCTAAGATGTAAAGTATTTAGGAAATAAGTTCTCCAAAGCAGTCAGTAGATTCAAGCTCTGGGTTTTAGTTGCTTTAGAACTTTCAGAAAAATATCAAGTGACAAATGTTCCTAGGTTGAAGCAAAATCAGAAGGCCAGCTACCTTAAGGGTGTCTATGGCCCTGGTGGATCCTCTTACACCCCTTCTGGAAATCCTGAATGCTTTAGTGCCCCCCGAACTGCCTGTACAACTTATATGGCATAGGGAATAAACAGGAAGAATTAGAGATCTGTGTGTGGACCATGATCCCACTGGGATTACAGAGACACAGTGGGATAGCCCACATGACTGGAATGTTGTCATGGATAGCTGTGTACTATTTAGGAAAGACAGGCAGCAAATCAAGGTGGTAGACCTGCTCTTTGTGTGAGGGAGGGCAGCTGGAATGTATGGTGCTTACTTAGGGCTGGATGAAGAATGTGTTGAGAGCTTGTGGGTAAGAAATAAGGGGCTGGGTATCATGGTGATGAAGTTGTTTAGTAGAGGCCACCTGGACAGGTAGAAAAAAATCAATGAGGACTTCTACAGGGAGCTGGATGTAGTCTGGTGATGTTCCCCAGGGGTAGTACTGGCTTCTGTCCTGTTTAACTCATTCATCAATGAAGTGGATGAAGGGCCAGAGTGTAAGTTTGCTGACAATACAAAACTGGGAGCAGTGGCTGATATACCAGAAGGCTGTGCTGCTATTTAGACAGATCTGGACACATTGGAGACTTGCAAGGAAAAGAACTTAATGGAGTTCAACAGAGGCAGATGCAGGGTCCTTCACCTGGAGAGAAATAACCCCAGGCACCAGCACAGGCTGAGGGCCAATCTGCTGGGAAGCAGCTCTGCAGAGAAGGACCTGGGGACCTGGTGGGCAACAGTCCATGAGCCACCAGTGCCCTTGTGGCCAAGAAGGCCAATGGAGACCTGGGGTACATTAGGAAGAGCATTCCAGCAGGGCAAGGGAGGTGATCTTGCCCCTCTGCTCAGCCCTGGTGAGGCACATCTGGGATGCTGTGTCTACTTCTGGGCTCCTCAGGACAAGCAAGATAAGGAACTGGAGAGGGTCCAGTGGAAGGCTATGATGAGGGGACTGGAGCATCTCTCTCATGAGGATAGGCCAAGGGAGCTGAGCCTGTTTGGTCTAGAGAGGAGATGAGTGAGAGGGGATAGGGGATACTATCAATGCACACAAATACCGTAACAGCAGGTGTCAAAAGAATGGTGCCACACTCTTTTCAGTGGTTCCCAAGACAAGGGGAAACAGGCAGAAATTAATGCACAGGAAGTTCCACTTGAACTTAAGGAAGAATTCCTTTACTGTGGAGAACACTGACAGCGTCTGCCCAGAGAGCCTGTAGACTCTCCTTTTCTGGAGATATTTAAAACCTGACCAGATGTGATCCTGTGTAGCCTGCACCAGGTAAACCTGCTTTGAGGGGGAGAGAAGATTGGACTAGATGATCTCCAGGGGTCACTCCCAACCCCAAAGATTCTGTGATTCTCTGATAGTCTGCACGTTTAAAAATTGTCTTTGAAATTATTAAACTATTAAAATTCTCTTGGGATTTAGTAAGACAATTTATCTGTGATGAAAACTAGATAAAGCTCATGAAAATAAAGATTTTACTAAAATTTTAATATAAAAGAACCAGTATTCTAGAATATAATTTTATAGGCGTATTTACTGGCAAAAGCTAAGTAATATCACTCAAAAACAAAAGCAAACTGTAGCCAAACCTTAAAGTCCATCTTTTCAGGTGACCTGTACTGAGCAATCAATTAGATAAAGCTGGAAGAAAGTTGGGCTTTCTTTACTGCTTAATGTGAAAGTAGAAAATCCTAGGTAATTGTGTCATTTAAGAACACAGAGGAGGTATAGATCAAGAAATGTCACAGAATTATTCAGTAGGCATCTGGGTGGGGAGAGAGGAGCATATTTTTACAGCAGCTGGAGGATTGTGTTCAATTTGGCTATGAGAAATGAACAAACAGGTCAGTAGGCAGCAGAGAGGAAGAGATGCTTCATGACTTGGCAGAAAGATAAGGAACAGGCACACAGAGATCCAAAACACAAGCAAAATTCTGTTAACAGAAAATAGAAGAAAAAATGCTTCTGGGTTTCAGCACATTATTTCCCCCCTAGATCTGCATATTTTCCATGTTAGTAAAACAAAAAAAGTAATACATTGTTTAATCTCATGTAAAATGTGTGCATGTGTACACCTGCACACACATCCTTGAGAAGTGAGATTACAGAGCAATGGTTCAAGGAAAGGTGTCCCTGAGACCCAGGGCAACCATCACGGTTTGCAGGAGTGCAATCAGAGCTTTCCTCCCATGAAGGCAGAGCCTCGGGATCCAGGTTACAGGGAAGAGCATTACTGCTATCTACCCATGTGAATGAAAGCTGAAGATCAGGCAGGTGGGGTGGAGTGACACCTACGTGGAAGTCTGGAAAGGTTCCAGCTGAAAGGATGAAATCCTTGCCTAAGGTGATTAAACAGAGTCCCATTTGCTTCAGCAGAGCTGTGACATTTTACACTAAGGGAGGATGTGGCCCCATTTTCTTCCTTTGTGTCGTGTTCTTATTCACGGTGCACGGGAAGGCAGAGATTGTGATCGCATTACACCTGGTTCAAGACATAAAGACCTGTACACCTGCAATTGCTCACTGTACATCTTCCTTTCTAGCTCATTGGGATTTCAATTGTGTGCTTTCATTTCATGCTCATGCAAGGACAAACCTGTCTCTTTAATTCTACCTATTAGCATTGTCCTCTAATCCTATCCTTAAAATAGCAGAACAAAAGCAGTAAGTAAAATCTGTTTTGCTTGAATGTAATTTTTAAAGGCAAAACACCAAATTTTCATTAGCAAAACAGTGAGTCACCCTATCAACTGTACCCAGAATAAATAAGAACTGCATTCATTGAAATTGAAACTGTGGGCTTTCCCTTAATGGGCAAGTGTCCCTGAGGAGAACCTTGTAAGAGAAAGTGATCCAGCCTTTTGGGATGTTTTTCCTCTCTCCTCAGCTATGAAAATAAATTAATTTTTGTTTTAGTTCCTGGAAACACGAAAGGTACATAAGATGCAAAACAATACTCTCTGTTCTTAGTTGCTAGCAAAAAAGAGTCTCTATCACAAAAATTTTCATAATAAGATCATTCCTGCAGTCATTTCTGATATCACATAATTTATTATCCTTTTTGTTATTGACAGTATTTTTGTAATGCAGTAGTTTTACTGAGAAACACTATAGAACGAGAAGATAAAGACAATTAAAACATGAAAGCAAAATAAGAAAACAGAATATTAGCAGAGAGACAAAATCACACACTCGATGACCTTAATTAAATGCCATGTTCCTACAATAGTCTCATTAACCTCAAAGATAAATGAGGACTTAAAACTTATGACCATAACAGAATTTGGCCTAAACTCTGATTAAAATAAGATGTTGGAACACTGCTCTGCATCAGTTGCCTATCAGGGACCAAGGCTACCAAGCAACCACACCAGTTCTCCATAACCAGATTTGTCTGTCCTTTGCTGAAATTTTCACTAATCCATGTAGTGTATTATAAGCATTTGGGATGTGATTCAACTCAAAGAAGTGACAAAACAATGGCTTTATCATATAAATTTTTATTTATAGTAATTATCTACTGCATCTTTTGATATCTGCCTGTGTGCTTCAGAAAACAAAGCCCCATTAAGTTACTTACACACTTGCAAAAGTCTGGGCTTTCTCTGTTTGATGACCAGTTCACATGATTTACCTAAGGTCTTGTAAGGCAATTTAAAATATCCTTCTAGGAAGCCCAGCAGTTTCTGACTATTTGTGTGTGCACTTGCTGTCATAAGAAACCTTGCTGGCTGCCAGGTACTGTATCAATTCCTTGGAAGAGCAGTCAGACAGGAAAACCTAGGGCAGCCAAAAGGTTACTCTGAAAATGGGACACTTATTTGGCAAACGACTCCCTTAGTGCTTGCTATTCTTTGCTCTGAGTTTGCCACAGCAAAGGAATGTCACCATTCCTTTAGAGGTGGGGAGTCACATTAGAACCTTATTTTAGCATAGAATTACTCTTACCTGTTTATTTCTAGAGCTTCAGCTTCTTATAACCATGTTAAATGACAGCACCTGCTAATATTCCAGAGGAAAGTACTCCACTGCCTGGTATAGTTCCTTTATCAGAGAAGGTACTTCTGTTTATTTACTCCATGTAAAATTTAATCCTCCTCTCTATATAACAAGATTGCCTAGGAGGGCTCTGAAAGTTTAGGATTCTCTTTATGGTCTGAATTCTATGGGAAGGCCAGATTCTTCTAGGGCTTTTGAGAAAAGAGCCCCTTGGCACTGAAATTTCCTTCATTTATAGATAGTTAACACTCAATGACTAAGCACACTAATCACACACAAACCCTGATCACACTAATTACACTAATCACACACAAACCCTGATTAGGTATAATAAAGCTTAAGCCATTCAGAAACTTTTACTAGCTGCATGCATAAATGGATGCCTGTGCTGAGAAATCATAGATTTCTTTTTCTATGAGCTGCAAGCTACCAACACCACAAGCATAAAGGTAAGTGCTTAGCACCTGTGAAAGCCAGACCCTTGCAGTACATCGGGCTGTATGCACATAAACAGGAACAGGGAATATGTATAGGTATGTTTGGAAATGTCAGACTTTCTTCCGTTGTGCTGGCAACAAAATTACTCGGAGAGCCATTTCTTCCTTCATCATCTGTGAAGTTCTCCCCAACATTCCCTCTAATCCAGTTAGGGTTTGTGGCACAGATGACTGGGCATTCAGTGCAACAGTCAGCTCTCAATGGAAACCCAAGAAGAATCCCTTCAGACCAAGTGTTCCCACAGGCATGTATACTCAAATCCCTCTAATAGCCCTCTAAGCCTAAAGGAAATATTTCAAGTGACAGGAGGGAAGCTTTCATGTTCTGCCCCTTACAGTCATCATTTGAAACCTAGAAATTGCAGAGTATATTTCTCCATTTCAGAATAATTCCTACAAATGTTTCATCATAATCTGAATTTCAACAGAAGTGGACTATGGCAGAAGAACTTGGTGATGAGATTCACATTGGAATCTCCATGTTTTATTTCTAGTTCACTGTCTCTTAACATATCTATTAGTGACATTTTGCAATATCTTACATCATTTGTGACTGCAAGCCAAGACCTGATGTGACTAACAGAAAAGGGAAATCACATATAATGACATGCAGCTAAGTATAAATACCTTACTTCAAACAAAAAAAGAGGAGTGGAAAAAGGGGGAAAGAAATTCTCTGTGACACGTAATTTTAGACAGATTCGTGAAAAAAATTCTTTTTAGTATGGTTTTGATTACTCATTTTAGTCTTTCAGAGCTTCAAGTGCATTGTTACAAGCTGTCTCCACCTGTCAAATCTCTCTTCAGTAATGCAGAGGTCTATGCAGGGAGAAGAAAGAAACACCAGATTTCCCTTAAGAATCTCTGGGCTGAAAGCTAACTATTTTTCAAACTAAGGGCCTTATAAGGGGTTTGGTTTGGGGTTGGGGATTTTTTCTGTTGGTGGGGTTTTGTTGGGTTTTTTTTGGACAGACACTGGTAATACAGCTAAATTTTCCTCTATCCAGACACAAAAAGAGAAATGCTGCCAGAGAAGCTTTACATTATAGGCAAATCAGCTCTTCTGTATTTGTGTGTCCTTCTTAGCTCGCTCATGTTTGCTAAAAGCCAGCAGCCTTGCATTCATTGCTAAAATAAAATCTGCTTTAAAGATGAAGGCAGAGGTAGCTACTGGGTCATTCCAGGCTGGAGGAAATAAATACACTAAATGTTTCTGTCTGTAGCTCCTGTGTATTTGACTGGCTTTTTTTTTTTTTCTTTAAAGGATCAATACATTAGAAAATTAGAAATAGAAATATTTTTCCAAGCTTTAATGAATTTTCTGGTGCTGCTTACTTTCAAGCCTTCTATCCTGATACTGATTTCTGACAGCATGCATATGTAAGAGACATGTGCACTTCTCTGCATGAGTCAGTTGACAAGAGAAAGAAATTCCAGCAGTGGTGGGAACCCTGACTCCCACCCCATGCCTGTGCACTCATTGCTGAATGCATTTGCAGATTGCTGTTATGTCTCATGGCATAACAAAAAAAGCTCCAAAAGGAAAAACAATCAAAAGCCATTGTTAAGAGGTGTTTTCACATTCTTTGATTAGCATCCACAATATTAGTAGAAGAAAGGCCTCCAAAAATACCTGCACGAGGTCATGCTACAGAGGTATTTTACTTGAATCTGAAAATGTGAAGCATCCAGTACCATGCACTGATACTCTTCCCTTACTGTTTAATAACCCAAAGCTGTCACTACTGCTTACTATTAGGTATCTCCTTCCTTTTCCTTTTCCCTTTCCTCTTTTCCCTCTGAGGTCTCTTACAAGTCTTATATTCTGCATATCTCTTCCTGAACAGTAACTGCAAGAACTGTAAGCGCTTACTGCTGATCCATTCAGCATCTCTGTAATAACTTCTCTGCTCCAAGACTGACTATGTAAACAATTTTTCCAAGCCCATAAAACTCATTGTATTTTTTACTGAGAGCATGTATTCATTCAAAGAAAATAGTATGTGTATCAATAGAGAAAACAGTGTGAATATCAAAGGATGAAGTTTAGACAATTCTAACAAGAAAGAGAATCAAATCCTTTCTATTTAGATGTGGTCTTCTGGGTGATATAGTGACCCCCGACATCCACTAAAATCTGATATTCAGCAAACATCCAGAAAAGGCTACTAGATGATAGATTACAAGGAAAATAACAGACAGGATGTCAAATCCTGAAAGAGAAGTGATTTGTATTTATTCATTATCAAGGATTTTTTTTGCTCAAAAGTCTCTTTTATATATCAAAATTAATATCAATTTGCCCTGACTTCCTCTATCTCAATAAATAACTTTGGAAATGCAGTAATTCCTCAGCTGCATATAAAACATTTGATAAGCAGCCTTTTTCATACGCTGATATAAAATTTATATGTCTGAAATGTGCCTTTAACACAAATCAGAAGTGAAGGGATCAAATAAATCTCTGGTATAATTACAAGGCTTCCAAGTGAGCTAAAGTAAGATGAATTTCACTCGAGGCTTTATATTTAGCGTGGAAACAACCAGCCCGGGCATCTTGAATCAGACAGAGCCAGCACACGTGCATGTGCTACAGCTGCCGCCGTGATGCAGATGCTAATAATTCAGCGGCTTTGTACCCTGTGATTATGCATGTGCCGTCTAGTGGTTCAGATTAAAGAGTTAAACAAAGTGCTTCTCCCTCCCCTCTTGGCGGAAGATAATTCAAACCCATCTGATATTCACAGACAGTTGGACAGCAGCTGAGGTTTCATCAGGAATCCCACGTATGGCCAGAAGCAACATACACCTCGGTGTTTCCGGGAGCCACAGGCAGCCAGAACAGATGGTAGAAATCATCATCCCCAGACAGTCATCAGGGGAACCTCAGGCCACATGCTTGAATTTTTCTCAATGAAGCGCATAGAAGGCAGGCATTCGATCCGTGCGCCGGCAGCTGCCGGCTCCTGGGGGAGCGGGAGGCACGGAACGGAGGAAGGCTCTCTCTGGCAGGTTATTAACAGGTCACGCCGTGACATTAGCAGCCCGGAAATATCGCCTCTCCCAGGGGGCTGAAACAAAAGCGAGGGAGAGGTTCCTCGTAATTCAAACACAGTTCAGTGCTTACAGATTACAGCACATAATCTGCTTGGCAACAGCACAGCGCACAGAGACACTCTGCTGTCTGACTTCTCCCTTTCTTCTAGCTGCTTCCACTAGAAATGTCAGAAGGAATTCTTGATGCAGCAAATGTCCTATGCAAATCTCGAGGGAGGAAGAGCACAACTTCCCTGCAATTTTCAGAATGAAACCTGGAGGCAAGGCTGATGGTGACAGCTCAACTCCCTCATTCAGATGTCCCTAACCTTTTTGTTCCATTTGTGACATGCTATATGCAGCATTCCTCATTGATCATCACTGCCTGTCTGAATCACCCAGTCCCTTCTGTGAGCAGTGAGACTTCCTACAACTGTCAGCCTCATTAGAGGGAAAACTTCCTTGGTGACATTTTGGAGGAAACAAGGCATTTGGAAGAAGAGTCTTAAAATAGTGCATTTGACAAAGTGGATGGTTTTAAAAATCGTTGCCCCAGCCCTACAACTGCCTCTTCAGTCTCACCACAGCTCTCCTGTGCACAGCCAGCCATGCAAGACAGTCTGCAGATGGAAACTCTCCAAACCCCAGGCCTGCTTTAAACCTTCTTTGCTGACAGGTCAGGACCATGGTGCTCAGCCAAGCACTCCAGAATTACATCCTTGAGAGCACAGTAATATAAATATACATACGTTGTGGGCTTGTGTGTACAGAAATAAATGGGTGAGGATGTTTGTGTGCATGAATTTGTAAATACAAATAAAATTATTTCATTTCCAGAAGCTGCTTCCTATTTGATTGCTTACACATTCTAAGTATAAATGGAGTTTATCAGGATCGGAAGTGGACAGATTTTGAAATTAAATATGCTTTAAGATTTTTGTTATGCTAAGTGAAGTACTTTACCAGTCAATTTCTCTGTTGGAAAACTTACTTATCTTCCTACTTTGCAGAAGAAGGTAGAAACTTCATTAGAATTAGAATTAGAATTAGAATTAGAACTAGAACTAGAATTAGAAACTTTCTAATTTTAGGAATTTCCACTTTTTCCTGCCTTGTAGAATAGACAGCCCCCACTCACACTTCTGGTATTTTTTTCCTGCTGTGCTGGATACTGCATTTCCCACTCTCTTGCTTGCCTATTCATTCCTGGTAGCTCCTATGCAGATAGATATCAGCTGGTGCTTCTTAGCTTCTGGAGAAGCTGTGCTTCAGCTGCTCACTGGACTGGTTGTTAGAATAAAAAGTCCTCAGTCCTGTCCTAAGGATCCTTTGCATTCTTTGTGCTGTACAGGGAAACCATGAGTGTGGACTGTGCAGTGTCTGATACACTGGAGCTTTCCAGTAGCCATTGCATATGACCTTCACCATTGCCTGACCAAGCAGCAGAAACCTGGATTTTCCATGTAAACACTGACCAATTGTCCAGGACTTCCAGGAGCCAGGAAGACTGCCTAGGAAGAAAGAGAACTGGAGCTCTACTTGATACTGCAAACTGATTAGAGCATTCAGCAGCCTATTAAACCCTAGGAAAAGAGTCAGGAAATTGACTTAAGGCCATTCAGTCATTGACTGTCAATTTTTATTTCATCACCATGTATCTATTACCTTTCTAAAATATTTATAGTTTTACATGGAAAACCTTTAAATGGAATCCTCATTTTATGAAAGGATTTCCAGAGTCATAAATATTTTGTGTTGCTCCTTTTTAAGACTTGAAGTTTTTCTTTAGAAACAGGGGAAAAAAGCAATTACTCTTTTCAAGGGAACATTGCACCACTGACCTTTAAAAGATGCAAAGATGTGCAGTTATGTCTATTTTCATTCTCTGATTCAAACTGACAGCTCAGTTACTTGTCCAGCCATTTCCTGCAGGTGATGGAGGCAATATTGGTCAACAGTGTATCAATGGGAATTGAGGTATCCATGGGAATCAACAAGGCTGTCCAGCAAATTTTACTGTATGCCACAGCCTCTCAGGCACAACAGCACAGCATGCCTTTCCTACTAATATAAGCCAAATGTTCCTAGAACAGCTCATACAAAATCAATAACAGCAAGGGTAAAGATCTTAGCTTTGTAAATAATACCCACATGAGGTTCTAACCCCCACAAAATGGGAAGAAAAATTCTAGTAAGGAGGCTGAGATGTTGCATCCCAGCAGAAGCATGCTGCCACACACCATATATTAGGGTAATAGTGTGCTCCAGGCCGGTTGCATTAGCACAATATGAATCCTCAAGCAGAGTCTCGACCAGCACATTCCCTCTGGCTCACTGTGGAGAATAAGGACAGTGCTTCACCAAAAATGTATGGGCTCATTTGCAGACAAAGCAGGGAAGATATTACAGCTCCTGGCAAGGCAATGAAATATGCAAAGATGGGAAGGAGCAAATTAGACCACAGCAGAGAGAGCAACTGTCTCAGGGCAAGCTTATGCTATTTTCTTATCCTGGCACAGTAGTGCAACAAACCCTTGGAGTGTCAGAAAGAAGCAGGCTGAGAAAGGTGATGGGAGGATACTGGAGATGCAGCATTAATTCAGTGTGATCAGTCAGTCAATCACTGAGTTACTGATTGCCAAACATAACCCTGCACATTCAGAGAATACAAGCACACAGAAAAATTTAAGAAAAGCAAAGGTACATCAAAAGCATGCATGAGAAAAGCAAATACTGAGAAAATAGTAAGGACAGAGAATGACAAACAGAAACAAACAGAACAAGAAGCCCAGAAACAAAGGCAAATAGGCACAGAACAAGCAATGGACAGAGAGAAAAGTGAAGACCTAAGTAAAAGTAGTGATTAAAAGAAAAGTTATCCCACAAATCTTTCTGCAGGTTTTTTTTTCTCTGAGGAAGGAATGCAGTTGTAACAATAATCTTTACAGAAGAGAAATGAAGACATGCTTTGACTAACAGCTATACAAAATTTATAGTTGTAAATCATAGACTTCTCTTCTTATATTCATGTGTTTCACAGCTGCTGAAAAAAAAAAAAAGTGAAAATGCAAATGACAAAGCATCAAAATCTATCAAGCAAGTAAAAAAACCTGGAAAGGATTCTTTTTTTTTTATTTTAGGGAACTTTGGGTGGTGGTAACAGTGAAAATTATATAACCTTGCCTTGTTATCACTATATCAAATGTGCCAGCTTTTCCCATATGCAAATACTCGTGCATTACTGATAGCCTGATGTGAGAGCAGAAGTAAAACTCCGTCCTTTGAAGTCTTCTCTCAGGTTAGGATTACAGGGTTACAGTCAAGATTTAGTACATCAGGATTTCCCTTTACAAAAGGGTGCAGTTTGCACCAATATTTCTTGTTGCCATTGAAATTAATTTCAGATAACATAACACAAATGTCAAGGAAAAACAGTTTCTGTAAATTTCTAACACAGTGTCAACCTGAAATATTAATGGTGTCTGAAAAAAATCGTGTTGCACTTCTGAAGGACCTCCCACACATATCTGTAAGAATTTTCTGTTATGAAAAAATTACTATCTGAATAGGCCCAGCAAACTTCTAAATCAGAACTCAGATTAATATCTCAAAAAATACTCTTGTCAATAAAAAATACATACAGTTGCTTTGATGCATCTTTAAAAAGTGCAACAAAGCACCAGGTAACTAGCTGTCCCATTGAACAGCTGGCTGACAGGAGATTACTTTCCAGGAGAAGGTTTACGTTGTTCAACATCTCTTTCAAAATTCCCCTGGGATTATTTCTATGGACTTAGAAAATTATAAATGGGACCCTTGATTCTCCACCTCCTAACTTAGTGCTCACAGCAGACTTTAATTTCAGAAGGAGTGGAAAAGACTTCCCTGAAACAGATGAAGACACGTGCCACTTATTAAAGGATTGCATTAGGTAAATCTTTATAGACAAACATTGGGAGGCTTGATGAGTTCAAGCAAACAAGACAATACAAAAAAGTACTAAATGTATTTTTCTAATAACTGAGCTAGGAACCTACCCATAAATTATAGAACTACTTCAAAATAAAAGCAATCAAGCTGCTCTTCCTCTTCCCAACAATAAAGTCTTTGAGACATGAGCTATAATCAAACCCAGCTTTGTCATATTTTGATTAACTCAGCATAGAATCACTTCCTACTACACAACATGTTGTGCTACTGATTCTGCTGTCAAAACCATGGACTATGATACACCAAGGTCATGACTGTTGCTCTGAATGTGCTCTAGTGCAATGTGGCATGTCTCAGAAAAAAACAAATGACATACTTTAATTTTTTTTCACTGAACTTGGAAGAACTCCACTGCAGCAACAAAACCAGGTCCCAGCTGTTGCCAAAATACACCTTTAGCCTCAAACTTCAATCTCCCAGCAGCCTGAATGACACATAGCAAGGTAAGAAACATAACTTCAGTAAGGCAGAAGTGAAACAAAGATGAGGTTAATGTCCAACAGAGGTGATCAGGAAAGAAATATCCTAAGTTCTTGCAGAGAGCAGAGGAATGCCACTCCAGGAGCTGTCAATGGCTCCTTCCTTCCTTCCTTCCTTCCTTCCTTCCTTCCTTCCTTCCTTCCTTCCTTCCTTCCTTCCTTCCTTCCTTCCTTCCTTCCTTCCTTCCTTCCTTCCTTCCTTCCTTCCTTCCTTCCTTCCTTCCTTCCTTCCTTCCTTCCTTCCGCCACTTCCGCCACTTCCGCCACTTCCGCCACTTCCGCCACTTCCGCCACTTCTTTCCGCCACTTCCGCCACTTCCTTCCTTCCGCCACTTCCTTCCGCCTCTTCCTTCCTGATGTAAACCATTTTAATTCAAAAATTCTAATTAGCATATGCTACACAGCAGGTGTTCTTGCAAAATCATAGGCATCTGAATAAAAGCTTAAAGGCCTTGGATTATCTTTTAACACCAGAACAGAAGACTTTAATCAGGTCTGCTATGTCTGGCACATACTGAGAGTTAATTAGGTTTAGCAGTAGTAATCATAATAGAAATGCTTGGATTTTGGGGTCTGGTTTTTTCTGGGTTTTTGGGTTTTTTTCTGTTTTACATCAATTGCAAGACATGAGGGAGCTCAGCTTATTCCTTCAAGGTGATTTCTGTGCTACCTCGGGGCTCTGAGGATTTATCTTCCTCTGGTGTATTCTTGTGGTTAAATTCCACACTGTGTTACTGTCCCCGACTCTGCCTTCCAGATAACTACTTAAATGCATGGCTGTATCAAATCTGGAACATGCTACCAGGTTAAAACTGAGACACAAGGCATGTACTGCCCTAAATTAACATATAAAGCACACATTTTGCTCAGGGAAAGAAAATGTTTAAGAAGTGCCACCTACAAAAGGATATGCATGTGTGTCTCCAACATGAGTTCTTAGTTAACCCAAAAACCCTTCTGTTCTGAGAAATATGTTTTCTGGTTCTTTATTTATTACCAGTTGATACATGACCCAGTCCCAGAGAATTAAATCTCCTTAGTTTGAATAAGGATTGCAGAACTGTTCCCTGAGGTTGCATGTTGCTGTCCTAAAGAATCATTAAAGCTATTGATTATCTGAGGTATTAACTTAGTTTCTTGACATTTCCAGTTTGAAATGCATTATAGGAAACATTTCAGCTCAAGCCAAAGAACTTCATTTTCTTTCAGTTATTATTCTTCTGTATTGTAGAGTCACCAACTTCCCCATAAAAAATTATTTATGCTTCAGCACAGTAGCATCAGAAGCAACCAGCCAAACAAAAACAACAAAAAAAAGCATAAAGGCCATAAAAAAATAATGCAGGGAGGTTGAGCAGAAGGAGCTAAGCTACTTCCACACTAAGAACTGGCCTCCCAGAAGAGACATTGAGTACTTGCATGATTAGACCAATGAAAGTGATTTCTCTTTGGAATGAATTTATGACCCACTTTCAAATCCCTGAAGAAAACAGGGATTTAAAATAAGAAAGCTGAAAAGCCACAACAGCGGCAATGCAAACGTCTGTTCTTTTTCTCAGTTTTATAATAGTGTCATGGCCCTGATGTTAAAAAAAACCCTAACAGTGTGTCAGCGATGTGCTGGAGGCAATGAAAGTTATCAATCAGTAATATGAAGGGGATTTAAGCAGCTTAATTGAGGGCAAAATTCAATTGATTAATGGTTAGGGAAGTACTCACTGACGTGGAGGTTTCAAGGAATTACAATCTGATTAAAATTCCATTTTAGAAATGAAGGGATATAGGATGCTAATCAGGTCTAAAGCACAGATTATTAGTGCCAGCTATTTGAAACAGCTGGGACTATTGTGATGAAAACAAAACATGACTCAATTTTTGTGGGGAGGGATAATTTATATGTTTTGAGAACTGGAGCACATCAGAGTAAACAACAGCCATGCTCTAAGCTTGCTGATCTCTGGCTGTCATTTTACACCTGAAAACCTAGTCTTTTGGTCAGCTTTGGTTAGAAAGGGAAAATCTGTATCTCTTCATTCATCTACAGCACAATAGAATTCTGTGTTCTCAGAGCCATCTCATGAAGCTCCAGAGTCTTCTGCAAAGCACTTCAGACCAGGTTACTTTTGGAACATGTGGATTTAGAGACCCTGCCAGAAAAACAGGAGTCTGTAAGAATGTTTCTTTTAGACATGTAAGGGTAAGATAAAATCGGTGCCTATAGTCCTGAAGGAATTCCTTTTTCTTTTTTTTTTTTTCTCCTTATTTTAGAATGAACATCTTTTTGGGTTAGGAAGTCAAAAACTCAAGGATATCTTGATAAAAGTAGCTGAGATCAGCCTCATCACACTTCTGTCCCCACAAACTGGCAATCTCTCTTTTCTTTTGAGAAAGAAAGATTTAAGGCAGTATTTCTCATCAGTTCCTAAATTAAGCAGACCATGACTGCACTGCAGGATTTATATCATGGTTTTAGTGGCTTCAAATTTGAGCTTTTCCAAACCACACTTGTACTGTTTCTGGAATGCACTGTCTTGTGTTTTGTGTGTTTTCTTTCAGCTCTGCTATTGACAGCATTGGTTTGTTCTGGCATGGCTTCTAGTTGTGAATACAAAGAGCTGTGACATTTCAAAAGATGTGTAAAGTCATACTCCTTTCACTGGAGCCAAACATCTGTTATCAATTGAAGTAGTGAGCACTGATCTTAATTTGGAGTTATTCTGGCAAATTGAGTCAGTTTCTAAAGATTTATCAAGACAACATTTAACTAGGTAAGAAACAAAGAGAATACATTAATAATTCCTAATGGCCACTTATCTGATTTTACAGACAAGAACAGTATTTGACCATGAAGGAAAAGAAAAATATGTCTAAATTATTTCTAAGTACATACCTACAGCCTTAAACTAGACAAAAATATCTATCACTTACATTTTTAAATTGTTTTTTTAAAAAAAAAACTTCTCTGGTCTTGATGAATAGAAGTTCATTTGGGGGAGATATCATTGATACAAAGAGGCAATAAAAAACCCAAAGAAATAAAAAACCAAAAGAAAGAAAAAAAAATTAATTTTCATTCAGCAAGGACCCCTAGCATTCAGACTTCTATGGCCTAATTTAGGCAATTTTTCACTTCTGGAGATTAGTTCATGAAGCAGAAAATACCTGGGGCCAAATGAACATCTGGTAGACTTGAAAATATTGCATTTCCCTCACAGGCTTGCTGTTTACCTGCGTAAAATAAAGAACGTGGACAACATTCTAAATAGAGTTAACTATTTATCTGGGGGAAGGTCAGCAGCTCTTCAGATGTGCCTGGCTTTGTAGCTTACCTTTCCAGGTAAGGAACAGTCCTTTCATGTGAGAGACAAATTGCATTCACCTTAATGCCACCAGAGAGCTTGCAATGGACACAGCTCCTCACTTTCATCTCTCTCTGCCAGAGATGTGCATGTGCCTGACCCGAAAGGCTTGCTGGAAGGACAAGTACATGGTAGTGGTGTTTCAGCAGTTAGGGTGAAAGCTGGGACTTAGCAGACATTATTCAATGACACTAGATGGCAGAGCAGCTGTTTTGAATTTCTTAAAATGGCATCTTCCTGAGAGCTTTGCTGCTACTTTGTTTTATGGCATCGCAGTTTGAAACTGTGTTAACTAAGATATCCACACTGGCTTTTGATTTTAATGAGTTTCTTGGTTGAAGACAGAAGTCAAAAGAATAAGAGAATCAAAATAAATTTAATCATCTAGCCTAAGGGTGACAAAAGATTAAGAAAGGGGAACAGAAAGGACAGTCTATCAGCCCTTTGGCCACTTCAGCTAAAACTCTGTTCCTTTGATAAAGGAGGATATAAAAGCCTGGGGTCTGAGAGAAGTTATAGAATTGTGGAACTAAAAGATTTTGGACAATTCTCTGAGAGAAATGTTCAGAGCTTTGATGTCAGAAGTTTGGGATTAGAAGAGTGCTGGTTCTGGGCTTCAAGAAATAGAGAATGATTCCTCCTGCTTCCAGGGCCTGACTGGGGCATGGCCTCCCCAGCTCAATAGGACCCTTGTCTCAGAGCTCCTCGCATGGACTGCTGTGGGCCTTTCACTGGCAGCACCTTCCCACCAGCAGAACTGCCAGAGACTAGTTTTCACCTTGTAGTTATTCCTGTGCAGGATAACTGCTCCTCACACAAGTCCAAATCAAGCCTAAGGCATTTGCTCACCATAGCCTTTGGGAAGGTGGACATGCTGGGGGTGTTTGAACCCTCCATACCCCAGAGAAGCACAATATGTGCTAACAAGACCAATTGCTCACCCAGCATTGCTTCACCTGTCAACACAGAAGTATTACAAGTGTCCTTGTAGGGATGAAATTGTTATTGATCCTCAATGAATTTCCACTAACACCCACACTTCCTCTAAAATAATAAAATTACTCTGCAAATATGAAAAACAAAATTATGGAAAGCAATAAAACCTTTCCTGCTACATCAATTTTCACTCAAGTCTCTGCTTATAACTTATAAAGAAGGAAATGTACTATATCCTTGCTGCCATCAGACACATGGCAGAAGCATTTGCAAGCATAAATTTCATAATCACACCTTTACATCACAGAAGAGATAGAGATAAAATGTGAGCAAGACAGCTTTTACAACAGTGTACCATGAGATGAGGTTGTCAGGCCCCTTCTGATGTTTTTGGGTCAGCCAGAGCATGAGTCAGAATGCAAAGAGAGCAGTTTACAGAGGACAATTGCTTTCCTTGACTCTTGTGTGTGATAAGGGCCATCAGCCTTTCCCCTATCAAGTGCTGTTTCCAGCAGAGAATCACAGAACCATAGAATGGTCTGGGTTGGAACCAACCTTAAAGATCACCTAGTTCAATACCCCTGCTTTGGTCAGGGATGCCTTTCACTAGACCAGTGAAAGGCATGTCCAGCCTGGCCTTGAACACTGCCAGGGATGGGGCATCTCCAGCTTCTCTGGGCAATCTGTTCTAGTGTCCCACTGCCCTCTGAGCTTAAAAAAAAAATTCTTAACATCTAGTCTAATTCTCTCCCACTTTAGATTAAAGCCATTGCCCCTAGTCCTGTCACTATCTATCATTGTAAGTCTCTCTCCTTCTTTTTCATAAACCCCCTTGAAGTACTGGCAGGCTGCAGGGAGGTCTCCCTGGAGATGTAGGATATACCCTGCTTCCAGAAGAGACTGCAGGCACACATCTGTAAACACAGGTGGAAAGATCATTTTGCAACTCTGCAAACTGGACAAAGCCCACAAAGAGAGCTGAAAGAATGAAATAACGAATTCAAAGACATGCCAGCATGGGAGTTGCTATGGAAGCAAAAAGAAATATTTTTAGATTGTTCTTGCATCACATATCACATACTCTCCCACACAGAAACTCCCATTCCCTCAAATTACCTTTAACGAGGAGTGAAAGAGGAGCATCTCTTCACCCCATCATCCATTCTGCCTGTTCCTGAGCTGGTATTGAGCCCATGTTGGACTTACACAGCAATCCCTTAATAATCTCACAGCTGGTAAAAACAGAAATATGTATGTGGCTGCTATACAGAGAAGGCAAGCAAATTTTTGTAATTTGAAATCCATGGTGATGTCTCTGCATTCCTGTAATGAGCTTTCATTTGTTTCTTTTTTCTGCAACTTCTGCAAGTGCAACTTCCATAATATTAACTCAGATATACGGATCTAATGTGCAAGAAACAGAAAAGGTACCTTAGTTATGTTATATATATTATACAGAGGACATAAACAGACCCATATTTCTTCATAACTGGATGATTCCCTAGGGAGTAATTAGCATTTTGGCAGAGAAGCTTGCAACTATTTCTGTATTTCTGCTAAAGAAATTTGATGGGGAGAATCCTTGCTTTGGCTACTAAAAAAGAACTTATTGTATAACATTTTAGTGTAGCTACAAGATATACTTCAAGGTAGGTAAGGTAGCAAACTTTGCTATCATCTGTTTGCCAGTGACCTCCTCTCTCGTATTCTCTTGCCAGTTTTAATGATACTTTTAAGATGAAATATGCACTGGAAAGAAAGAGAAGTGCTAAAGGATGGTCTTTCAGAAGTATTACCCCAATCTTAAAAATCTACACTTTTAAACAAATGTATTATTAGGTTGTTATGCAATAAAATTGATTCAAAGTAGCATTAAGGAAGACATTCTTTCAGGACCAGCAGATACATCACCCAGAGGAAAGGACTCCGACAGTATCTAGAGGCTGGTGGGTTGTGGGGCTGTACAAAGACCTACACAGAGCAGCCACGCTGCTGCAGATAAGAATCACTTTCACAGAGCTTCTCCAGCGAGTGGCAGGATGGTGGGGAGAGAGCCCGAGACATCCGGTCCACACAAGTTCCTCTTTATAGTCACGCTAAGAAACGCTGCGCCTCAGAGAAACCTTCCCACAGCAGACATTGCTTCCTAAACCCAGGGCAGTGCTTCAGGAGGGTGTCACCAAACCCCCCAGTGCAGCTGGGGGTAGGCATTCTCAAAGCCTTAATGTTCACTTCTACAATAGACTTCTTTAGCTGAAGAGGGGAGTAATGCTCCCCTCTTTGGCTAAATGTCATCTGCAGTGAAACAAATGGGGGATCCCACACTTGTTCCTTTCACTCTGCAGCTCTACGTCACAGCCAGCCCTTTTTCCCCATCCCACGGGAGAAAAAGGAGATGCTGAAGCAGCAGAACAGGCGCCTACAATTTCTATGTTTCCTAAGAGCTCAGGAAGGCTCCTGACAGCCTTTACATACTGACAGAAGTACTACTGCCCACTCTGCCAAAGGCAGTGAGATACACCAGAACAGCAGGCTGCAAATGGAGGATTTGCTCCAGCAGCAAACAGGCAGAAGCTGAAAAGGAAACTCCTGGGAAGGAGGAAGGAACTCTGTGATGAGGGGAAGTGAGGTTCAGGAAGAGAGCTGCTGACAGATGTCCAGTGAAATCAATCTCATCCATTCTACTGTCAGGAGACTTCATTTGTTTATTATGGCCTCATCCTCATCACGTCAACCACTGTGCTTTATTAACAGAGTAAATTATTTTGCAGTTTTCAATAAATTACTGGCTGACATTATGTTTTGGCTGCTTTTGATTTGCTATAAGGAGGGACTTGCAACAGAAATCACTGAAGGAGTAGATGTCACCCTCCACCACATGACAGGGTAATTAATGGTACTGCTTTGACCTTTTCCAGTTAGCTCTAACCAAGAAATAGAAAAGCAGCTTCTCTCTGTAGCCCTCCTTGGACACACCTTCCCTAGGACTAACTCGATGCCTGAGAGGAAGGACATCTGTTGTGGCCTCCACTGGGAGGACAAGAACAGATGGGCCACACCCATCAAAAAATGCAGCCGGGAGCAAAAGTCCATAAAGCTTTCCTCTGACATGGTAGGAAGAAGAAATGCTTAGAGAGTTTGAATCCAGTGCCCCTCACGCTTTACTGCTTTGAAGCATGGTGTGCCAAGCTGGGGCTAAGATTTTTAAGTGTGAATGACTCAGTTTGAAAACAGGGTTTAAAGTTACCCATACAATACATGCTGCCTCTCCAGGGATAATTCATGAGACATATGAGAATAGAAATTTGTGGGAAACTTTGTATGGCCTCTCCCTGCAGATTACCAAACATGTGTTCCTCTTTCACTTTTTGTGAGTCCTGTTTTTCAATGGGCTGTTTACTACCTCAAATTCTAAGGTTTATACCTTCCCACACTGCTTTATGAATCTTTATCATTATTTTCTCCTCCAATTATGCCACCAAAACAGAGTTAGATCCCTGTTATGCAGCTCAGCAGAAGCCTGTGCCAGTGGCTTGGCACAGGAAGAGGTCCCACCAAGCTGAGCCATGTCTGTAGACAATATCCAACAGACCATCTCCACTCAGGGAAGGTAGAAAGTATGAAATGTTGATGGACAAAACAAATTTGTTTGTAGCAACTTAAGCATCATTTGAGACAACAGTTGTCAGTCCAAAATGAAGATGGGAATAGGCAAGGTGATTCTGGACTTGTTGGTAGGCCAGTGGGAGGAGGACAAGAAATGAAACAAAACTACAGCACACTATTCTTCAGCATGACAAAATTGGATTGATTGATGGGAACAACTGAGATCTGCAGCAGTGAGACTGATCTGGAGAACAAATAGATTCAACTAAGTGGTTTAGCAGTGACTGGGAAATGAGCATTCAACAAAAAAAGGGTTTTAGCAAAACTCTCAAAATGTTTGCAGCAGGAAAGAACATCAGTGACTGCAGCAAGTGATGATATTTTATTCTGCAGGGACACCTGAGCTGGACAAGGGCCACTGGTGTGATTAATCAGGTGAGAAACTTAATCTACCTTCCTAGGCCATGGAAGCTGGGAACTCTGTAGTACTGCCAAGGATAGTATTGCTGGGTAAAGTGTTTGCTCAAGTCAGAAAAAGGCTGCATTGTTCTAGAAACAAAGAGCATGTTGTCCAGCTCTCCTACTGCAGTGCTCTGCTACACCTTTCTCACAGTCACATCATGGAAGTAAAAATGGATCCTGTCTGGGAGGTATTTGTCCTCTAAAGAGCCCAGAAAAAAAGGGGATAATCTCCTTGAGACACAAGACATGTTTATGCCTGGGGCTGAGGCCTTGCTTCATTGGCAAGGTTTTGTTGCTGGCAAGAGACAAGAAATCACTGCAGGTAAGTAAAATAGGAAATGGGCTTGGATCTACTAACCACATCACACCCCTTTAGTCAGTTCCTACTGTGTTCCTCCCCTAATACACCCAGGACAAAACCTCAGCAATACTGCCCTGAAGGAGCATAATGTGGATGAAGCCATGTGGTGCTACTGCGTGTGACGCAAGCACTGCAGCTCTGCTGCTGAAGGACAAGGTTGCAGTGATGTGGGAGGCACACGGGGCTCTGCCTGGGCTCCACTGGTCCATGCCTACACAGGGACAACATGCAGTGCAGCAAGAATTGCAAGAGGGGTAGGGCAGCAAACCAAGGACTCATCTTCCTCATTGTAGCATGGGCCAAATAAGTCTACTTTGGTTACATTTTTTTGAACAATATTTTTCTTCACTGGGGCTTTCAATGTAGGTAGAACAAATAGAGATGGGATATGTATTTCACAAAGAATTTTAGGAGAGTAGGATCAACTGTGCCAATGAAGGTAGAAAAGAAAGGATTTAGGAGATAAGAAATGTGAATTTTCTGGCTTAAAATTATTGCCATTTTTCCTTCTTGTTTTCTGCTAGCTCTCTTCCCTGTTGGCTTTGTGACAATTGCTTTCTCTGTTCACTTCATCAGTCACTGTGTAGTAGATATTATGTCAAATAAAACTGTCTGCAGTGGAGGACACACACTCTTCTGTTTTTATTGTTGTGAGAAAGTCAGTGTCAGTAATCATTCCTTACCCAGTTTTTCTGCCTCAGTGATCCTTCCTTGACTAAAGTGAAATCTATTCTCTCACCTTAGTATCATGATGAAAGGACTCCGTAATTGTTACAGACATTCAAAAGTAGTTCTCATTAAAAATACTCTTAGGTATTCTTAAGAGTAGGACAGTGATTAAAAAAAACTTTCCTTTGCCTTACAGGCTTTAAAAATCTCTCTTCTTCATTAGTGGTAGAAATGGTTTTCTCCCCATCATAGGTGATGGTCTCAATATTGGTTTGATGCCTATTATATGCATATTCTCAGTTAAGCCTTGCCATACCTATATTTTTATAGAATGTCAGAGTGATAAATAAGAAGTTTAGGACAAGGTTAAGATGATCCACGCTAGGATGGCAGAATAGTTTTGACATATTGACCCTAAACAGCAGTTCTGGAAAGTCTTCCTGAAGACAGTGGTTTACATCAGTCATGTCTACAACTCATAGGGGAACTCCAGTCCAGCCTCTGGGGCTCTCAGGACCACAAGGTCCCTGGGTGCAGTTACACATACATGATGAGCCTGGCACTCAGTCTAGCATCTAGGCAAAACCTGTGACCCCTGAGGAGGTACATGCTACATGAACTTAAATGATGTGTGATCACAACATGGAGCACCAGGACTATAGTTAGTCTGAGTAACATTCAGCTTCAGATTAAGACCCCGAAATGTGGGTGCCTGCTTATGTGCCAAAACTCCCACCACACGCATCAGACATCTAGACAGGCAGGAGAGTGACACCCTGGTATGGACTCAGCTGCCCAGCAGTTGAGCACGTCCTATAAGTCATAGGTCCTTTCTACCAGCCTTCTGCAGATATTCAGGTGCTCTGAGCATCCTAAATGGCTTTGTGTGGGCAATTGAATTGCATCCCTAATGGCTGGTAAGCTGAATATCACTCTCAGCTCCAGTGAGACTGTGCTGATTAGATGTACCCTGACCATAAAGACACCACAGAGGCAGATACTTTAATCTCTATCTGGAACGCACCACTTAATTAACAAGAAAAAATGCTAATGGCAATATCCATTTGTACATAATTACTTATTGGTCAGTACAGTCATTCAGAGAACCAGGGACTTGATGTGAAGCTTTGCCTAAACCCAGGACTCAGTCATCTGTACTTGCCTCTGAATATTAAGAGTGTATCTAGGCTACTATGCTATGTACAACCCAGAGCATAAGGATGGCGTGTCCCTCCCTGTGCAACATGGGGAAATAGTAGAAAAGAGGATCTTGTCAGTGAGATCTAGCAGCCACAGTTTACATGTATGTAGGATCTGTCTTCTGGACTTCTCTGTCCCCAGAACCTGCTAATGTAAAAGACACAGAGAGGAACAAGGCCAACTCCCAAAGCCATCTATCCTGTTATACAACTATCAGGTTATATGCTGCCTCACTGATTAACTTGTTGGGCCCAGGAATCCATCACATAATCACAGACTCAGACAGTGTTTTTAATCATGCGTCTGGTTTTAGGCAGAACTTCAGGGTCACATAGCACAGGCCATTATATTTTACCTCTACCTAGGCCAATGATTTGGGCTTGATTAAAACTTGATCTTCTAGAAAGAAATTCAGAGTATGTAACTTATTTAACTTATTGCTTCTCTTGGAAACCTCTTTTGAAGGTTAACTTTGTTAACTCATGGTTTAAAAAAATGTGCTCTCTTTTCTACGTTGAATTTCTCCAGCTTGAGCTGAACATCTATTCATGTTACATTCTTATCTAGTAAGTTCAACAATAGTATTCCAAACAATTCTTCCATGCTGGTTCTAGTAGTCAGTAACTGAGACATATCTTAATCTCCTTTCCTAGTAAACTTTGATTTGTCCTTCCTCATCCCCACTGCAACTCAACTTTTCTAGCTCTGAGTGGTTTGTGCACCCTCTTCCAATATGGCTGGCTCATTTTTAAACTGCCATCAACTTACTTGCATCTGTTTTGACCAAGGGTTTATGAAAGGTTAGACTGTGACAGGTCTTTGATGCATCAAACATTGGCCAAAGGGTTGCAGAGGTTGTTCATCTGGAATAACTTGTTGCTTTCCTTTGCCTCTCTGATAGCCTTGTCCTTTCCCAGGAGTCAAGACTTCTGAGCCTGTGCCTAAGACAGAAGAGAGGAGAAAAAAAAGGAAGAGAAGCCCTCCAAAATTGGAGGGTAATCCACATGGCTCTTAAGGAAAGGAGCAACAAGGGCTGGTAGTGGTGGACGCTGAGGGGCTGGAGTCCAGAAGAACTTGCATCAAAACCAAGAGAATAGCTTTGTTTTAGAGCTGCTTATAATTTTTAAAGCTGGTGGAACTGAATGGTTTCTGATACAGGTCTGCCTCATTATTCCTCTGGTTTTAAGCTAAAGAATGAGTAGCATTACAGAGTGGAACTGCCACAATCACCCCCCATGCTACGGCTGCTAGAGCTGATGAAGTGCATTGGATGTGCTTGATGAAGTGGCAGAACAGGCTAATGAAATTGTTGTTCACTCAGGCATCTGAAGATTTTGACTAGAATCCCAGCTCTGACTCTTCTGCTTCCAAAAGTAACTTAATCATAATGCATTTCAGTTTCCTCAATATCTTTCCCTCCCACCTCTGTAAAACCAGGACTTAAAGTTATCATATCTTTCAATAAAGATCCCTGAATCCATATTCACCCTGGACTCAAAATGCCACCAGCATCTTTGATATGATACTGTGGGGACAAAAATGGCAGGAATGAAAGAATCATTAGAGTGCAAGTTAAATGTTGTGCTTTCTAGAACAGACACTTCATGCAGCTGCCAAAATAACTCTGCTGAAAAGCAGACCAGCATACCAATTTTCAGATTTTCAGATCTTACACTGTGCATACCAATGATTTGTAAATAACATTTCACCTCTACAGCTGTATTATTATATGTGCAAAATCTGAATTTATTTCAAGAAAAGACACCTAAACCTACCTTGTAAATAATTCAATCATGTAAACCTAGAGGAAGATTACTGAGATCATAAAGGTTACTGATTTAAACTTTTGCCTATATGAGACAGAATAAACATTTTGTGTTTTACACATCGCACTATGAACAAAGTTAATTTTCCTCAAGGGTTTAATATATCAGACTTGAGTTTCATGTCTTACTATGTCTAAGTAAAACATCAGTTTCATGTCTCACTCTGTCTACTAAAACTAATAGGGTTAGTTTTGCTTGATTCAAGTCACCAACTTGGTCTCATGCCAACATCCACAATCACACTTTGGGTCAGAACAGGTCCTAAAGTTTTGCAGCTCTCAACTTTTCATCATAAAGATACAGACAGTATTAATAGCTACTAGCATTTCCAGCATCACACTTGACTTCTGGAAGGGGATCCCCTGCAACATTCCAGAATCAGTGTCTGCTGGGGACAGCCGCCTTTTAAGTGCCAAGTGAGTTCCTGCAGGGAAGGGCTCACATCCAACATCCCATCTATCATGCAGAAGACAGACAGAATTAGCAACAGGATAGAGAATATATGTCAGAAAACCTTGAAATCATCATGGCATTCCATGATGAAAGAGAAGGAAGATATGGAAAGAAAAAAATCAAGCAGCTCTTGGCTTGTATGCAAACAATAATTTTGTCATTTTACATGTTTTTATTTTAAAAATATAATGAGGATTCAAAATTAGAGGAAAAAATATATACATACTTTGAATGTGTTCTGCTTTTGTCTGCCGAAGTAATTCTCCTCATTCCTTTTCAAGTCTTGCATGTTTGTAATTTTACACATCTATTTATGGGTAGAGCCATCTAATGCAACATTCAAAGAATTAATCTTATCACCACTGAGGAAGCACTGGCAGATAAAATCAGGATTGCTCTTTGATCATTAAATGGCTTTAGAATTGAGCACACAAACAGATCTCTCTCTCCCTTCTCAAATGTCAGAGACACAGCTATGGCTGCTTGTGAAAGATATCTTTTTTCCTGCTCACACATAATACAGAGATCTTCAGACAGGACATATGCCCTTTTATTTTCAAGTCTTTAGCAACTAAATAAATTGGTTTTATATGTAAGCAGCAGGATGGAAAGTTTTGGATTGGTTTTCTGTGGGGAGACAAGAAAAAATCATACAGGGCAAAGCAAAATAAGGGTTTGTGTGTCATATGAAGGTGCTTGTAATCTTGGAGCACAGCTACACAGTTGCAGGAATGTAATCTCACATCCACAGAATGTACCATGTTCAAATATGTGAGAAAAAAGAAAGAGTAAAGTATAAACATAATGATTTGCAAATAAATCCCTAAACTAACGTGGAAATGTTTTGGTGATGTTGATATGCATAATGAATATGCCAATTAGGTATCCATTTTAGGACACAAGACACATGTTCACTATATTTGTGCGCTCTTACCAAAGTGAGACATCTTTATGATTCACTGTGGCCTGCCCCAGACTGGGGCTGGGCCATGGTTCATGCAAGGCCAGCAGGGACAGTGGCTGAGGTGGCTGGAAGAGCAGGAGCTCAGCAGCTTGTGGAGGGAAAATGGGGGCACAAGCCAGGGAAGGGAGTCTCAAAGTGGAAAGTTAAAACATCATCATAACCAATGTTTTGGGTTTTTTTCTTTATTCTATTGTCAGCAGCAATTAGGATCTGATATTAATAACCTCATTAGAAATCTGGAAAATTGGCTTGGATTGAGTGGTAGAAGGTCAAGTAGAAAAGAGGGTAGAGACACTTACAAATCACCTCTTCTGCATGAGCCCCTCTGATCCAGGTTTACTGATCACTACTGCTCTCTGCCATTAATTGGAAAATAAGAGAAAAGCTCATTTCAGTGAATGAGAAAAAAAAAACATTTTGGCTGAAACATATATGAAAAAAAAGATGATTTACTGCTTTTCTATAAATCTATGCTTTTCCCAAAGTCCAGCATTTTCCTCACACCCCCCATCCCAGGCTCTCAACAGACACATTTCCTGTGTCTGTTTTTCAATGGAGTATTTCAGAACTTGATCATAGACTCCATGATGTGCTGATAGTTAGGGCACATTAGGACCCAGTCCTAATGTGCCCTAACAGAATGATGGAAAAAAAGCAGATTCTTGGTGATTCTTTGAGGCAGCTTAAGCAAATTATTAACTAACATTAACTAAATACTAGATATACTAGATACACTAGATACATGCTTTAAGTGTTTTTTTTTTCCAGGAAAATGTTTTCATTAAGTGCATTTCCCTAGATAAACCAGATAAATACTATTAAGCAGACCACTTGAGTCAATAAATTAATCAATGAGAGGAAATGCTCTCAGAGTTAATGTCTAAATATACCTTGATATGCACATACAGATACACACACATATTGCTATTGCTTACTAAAGGCTCCCAGAAATCCAAAGAGGCTGCATTACACCCTGTTAAAATTTCCTCCATTTCCTGATAATAAGAAAGTAACATCTTTTTGTTCATGGGGAAGGCCACACATACCACAATGTCACTAATCTGAATAAACCTGACAGAAGACAGCAGGATCTAGCTCAGCACAGAGCCCAGGAGTGGGTCATGGCATAACAGGTCATCTTAAAAGTGACACTTCCCAGTATGTGCTCAGTATGTTGAGGTGCTTATTTCAAATCTTTGTACAGAATTAAGTCAGTGAAATTACACTGGGGATGAATTTAGCCTCATAACTTTTTCTGATCTATTTCCTACAATTCTCTTAAGTATTTAGTTGCTTCCTGCTAATTATTTTTGCATTATTTTACAGCACACTAACGTGTGCCACATGGGGCTTATGTAAAATGTTCTTTAATCATTGTTGCTCAAAATAATTTAAGTTTCTGAATGAGATTATAGTGTAGTAAAGGATCTGTTGGAGAAAAGGCTATGGTTCTTGTCTTATGGGTTACTAAAGTGAAGCAAGTACTTTCCATAAAAATCTCCTTTAAAATATTTTGCTGAAGTTCAACCCATGCTGAACTTAAGCTTTGGTGAAATTAATGGAGCTCACCAGATTCATAAGAGTCTGGCCTGGATAGATCCAATTGCATATTTTAGGAGAAAAGGACATGTTCAGACCATGAACTAAGCTTGCAAAAAACACCTTTCATTTTTTAAGTCTGACTCCAAGACTGTTTTTCTGTGTCTCATATCATAAGATTTCCTATTAGTAGGCAGAATCAAGCATCTTAAATCCAGGACCCTCCAATTTTTTAGCAGTTTCACACTAATAAGGAGCAGGTCTGTGAAAATATTTGTGAAAATATGTGAAAACATAAAGATGTTTGCAAAGCTCAAAAAGATGAGCCTCCATTAGGGAAAAAACTGTTTGTGCCGGTTGAACCTGGTACATGGACCAGTTTTGCTATAGTACTATGTAAGCCATGAAAACAGTGTCTCAGACATTATGAGCAAGATCCATTTACTTTAGGTGTCCTGAATCAGGTATAAAGCGGTCCAACATATGACTGAAAAAACATGAACAATCTCAAATTCTTTGCTTTCACCTGCATGCAGCCTTCTCTAATAACAGACATTTTTCTGAGTCATCTCCTGTGTGGATTAATACTAGAGCTTCCCAGTTTCCTTGAAAACTATTCCAAACACTGCATTTACTTAAACAAGCAAACACATAAACAAAAAAAAAATAGTAGCTTTAGTGTCATTTTCAAACTTGGCCAGGCCAGGCCAGGCCCCAGATACCATGAAATCAGACTGAGCCAATTCCTACTCCAGCGTTTTTTCAGCATTTCTATCTTTCTGAAAGAAGTCAAAATATGGTCCTGCAATCGCTCCAAGTGTTGGTTGGGTAGGTGGTTTTGGTAGTAGATTCAACTAAGCTGTGAAACACTTTCTCAGAAACAAATAAAATGGGAGAGCAGAAAAAAGAAAAATATGTTCTTTACCTTGTTAATGCTATCCTTGTAAAACATATAAAAGGTATATTAATTTTATATGGCTAGTTCTCTTTTTATGTAAGTTCTGTATTTAGTTGGAGGTCTGCCATGTTTTCCATGACCAGACTAACCATCCTTTGCTATTACAATTCAGGTTTCTTCTTTAATTTCTGTTCCAGCCAAAGTCTCACAATCACAGTTGCAACTGCATAAGACATCTCAGTAGCTGAGCCACAGCCTGAACAGAGGCCAACTGATCTCCTGGCTTCTTTTCCAAAGGCTGCATGGCTCTTATTCAAACATCCTCTCTGCATGGGTTATCTGGAGTTGATTTATAATTTACTGCACTAGATACCAGCCCCTTGAGTATTATTTCACAGTCAGATAATTATTCCATTCAGTTTCTTTAAAATATTCTCTGCTGCTTTGAAATAGGAGAGGCTGGGGTACCTAGCGCATAGTCTTTAAGCTCTGTTCAGGCAGCTGAGAGAAATGACTCACAGTGCCAATGTGGATTTACTCATTAGGTCTGTTGTGCTAGTAGATGCTCTGGGGAAGCTGACAGTGACCAAATATTTCCTTTTTATCAGTGAAGCTATTTCCCTCTCATCTTGATGTAGAGCAGCTCTGGTTGTCACTGGTATGTGCTGCAATCTTATCAGATCTGCCTTCTCTTTCTTTTCTCCTTTGCTCCTGAAAAGTTATTCTACTGACTTTCTCAAAGTACATTACCAGTGCTATTTCACAGCCCCATCTCTTCAATTGTCAAAGGCATACCAAATATTTTGGTCTCAAAGGAGATAAAAAATATGCAGAGGCAAAATGAATAACACCACATATTTTAAAAGATCTTGTCCCTCTCTGCTCTGTCCTGGTGCAGACTCACCTTGAATCTTGTGTGTAGTTTTGGGTGCCATGGCATCAGAAAGGTATTAAACTATTAGAGAGCATCCAAAGGAGGGCAAGGAAGCCAGTGAAGGGCCTTGAGGGGAAGCTGTATGAGAAGCAGCTGAAGTCACTTGGTCTGTTCAGCCTCGAGAAGAGGAGACTGAGGGGAGACCCCTCATACAATTTCCTTTTGAGGGGCCAAGGAGGGGGAGGCACTGCTCTGTTCTCTGTGGTGATCAGTGATAGGACCTGAAGGGAATGGCCTGAAGTTTAGGGGAGGTTTAGTTAGGAAATTAGGCAAAGGCTCTTCACCCACAGAGACTGGCTGGACACTGAACAGGCTCCCCAGGGAAGCAGTCACAGCACCAGCCTGACAGAGTTCAAGAAGTGTTTGCACAGTGCTCCCAAGCACATGGTGTGACACTTGGAGCTGTCCTGTGCAGGGCCAGGAGCTGGACTCAGTGTCTTGTCCAACTCAACGTATTCTGTGATTCAGTGATCTTCATGTACAGAGTCTTCATTTATTTTTTTATATGGCTTCCAAATCTGTCAAATAATTTACTGACTAAGAGCCACAAACCCTCAAAATAATTGGCAAATTTAACTTTTCAAATCACGCCCTTATGTGTGTATGGAGCTGAAAAAACTTTACTATCTTTTTCACCACTTTTTTGTCTTTTGTCTAAGAGAAATGAGGAGAAAGACTTCCCAGCAAAGAATTCAAGGACTGATTTTGTCATAGCCACAAAATTAATCTTCTGCCACTGGAATTCCAAAGCAAGAGGCTTGACTTGGTGCTGCACATGAAGAGTTTGTGGTGGTCCAGACATTGTGCTGCAAATGTTACCCAGTTCTGCTGCTCCTCTTGGAAACCACAAGTTTGTGTATTCAGTTCATCAAATCATAAGATGTGATTAAGTCAAATCAGTTTTGGCATGAGTAATTACTCATTAATTAGTAGTCAATGAGTAATAATAGCCCATAATCAATGCAGTTGTTTTTTCCAGGTTAGGTGAGGAATGATTCTGAAGAGGAAAATAAAACTGCTCTGAAAGTAAAGATAGAAAGATCTCAGTAGCAGTATGCCCCCTTTAGATCATGAATTTAAATTCTGTGGTTGTCTGGGGTAAGAATAGAGTTGACAAAGTGATGAAGTACTAGCTAATTACTTCAGAAAGCTGCCTGGTATTATGGTTTTAGTACATTATATAAGCAAGAAGATCATTTATATCAAAGTCAAGGGGTTTTACCATGAAGAAGGATTGAACATTCCATTTCATAAAAGTTTATCTATAACTTTGTGCAGAAATGAAAAATATCTATACTTACAATAAGTAATGTGCTTGACAACAAGCCTTCTAAAAGTCAAGCAGCAACTTGCTTAACTTTTTCCTCTGGAGCAGGAGAAAAAAGCTATAGAAAATAATTTATTTTAATGAATAGTCTTTTCACCAGAATAGAGCTGATATAAGTATAGGATAGCTCTTTCATGTTCTTAATTTCCTTTAAATGACCCCAGTGTTCCACAGTGCTTAAGCAATGGAAGCCTCTGATGTTTATGCAACTAGACCATGTTTCTTATCTCTATGGTTTACTCACTACACTCTGCTTGTAATTCATATACAAAAGTCTCTCTGTGAAGAGGAAATGTGCACAGTGTTCATATGTCTGTTTTTCTTCTTCACTCTGCTCCTATGCCAATATTACAAAGCCTGTGAGTGACAATTTCCAATTTACCTGTCTTCATATGCTCAGTCAGATTATAGAGCAGAGCTCTTGAGACAGGCACTAGGGATATACATAGACATCAGCATTACAAGCTGCTGAATTATCATTCCTCAATAAACACTTTATAGGGTCCTTGGATTGCAAACCCATTTGGGTTTGGGAATCTTTCCATGTGAGCAAAGCTATAGCTGTTTTGATTGTGCCTCTGGGTCCTATGGGATAGGTACCAGTCCATAACAGCACGAGCTATTTTATGTAGACTGTTGAAACTTTCATATGTGGCATGCACTTGGTCTGAGTCAATAGAATAGAGAGCTGGAATACCTTAAAGTCTTGTTAAGAAAAACTTTGAAACTATTTTTCTCTCAGTGCCTAAATAAGAAAACGCTTGGCCTCCCTCACCCCTCTTACCACATATTCATTGAAAGAAGTTTACTCTAATAAGCCTATCCATTTCTTTTAGCAACTCTTTATAATAAATGATCACTTTCATAAAATTGCAGAAAAGAGTCTGCAATGAACTTTGAGGATATGTCTTCAGTGCTAAGTAATAAAAAGCCTGGGAGCATGCTTGAACACTGGAGCTCTGATTGTCCAGACTGTTTTATGATTTGCCCTCTTCTGCCAGTTTTCCTCAAGACAATGCTGCTATAGAAGGGGCAAGACATGAGCCAGTCCTTGTGACTGTCCCAGGACCAGTAATCAGCCCTGAGGCCAATTAGACATAGCCTGAAAGGTTATAGAGCCATCTTTTCTTCTCAAAATAGAAAATATGCAGTAATCTGTTCTGTTTCTATATGAACCAAATCTAATCAATGAGCTTTGTAGGCTGAATGCTCCAAGGTTGTGCTGTCCAACAACTTCCAGGATTTCTGAATTTTGCTCTGCTCCCACTGACATCAACAATCCCTCATTGTCACAAATGAGCATAAATGGCTTGCTGCCACCTCTCACAAGCCTCAAATTATAGTATTCCAGGAAATTTACAGTAAAATAATCGTTTGCATGACTTCTCAAGCCTTAGGATAGAAAATTTCACTGCCAAGACAGTCCTAATTGTAAGGGGCTGTAATGCCAGCTCACTGCACTCTCTGCATAGACACCAACCTACAAATCTCCATGGGAACAGTCGGAAAAACCGTTCAGTAAAGTCATCTCAAAATTCTCTCTGGGCTGTGAACCTTGGAAAACCCTTGGGAATGCAGGATGTAATCCCCAGCAGGAATCCTTGCAAGGTGTTTGTTGTCAGTGAGGTACAGCAGAATAAGCCCATCTTAGATGATGATATATGGAATCAGTACTGCAAGACATCAGTGACACTAATTTCTCTGTTAGACTGCAGTACCTCTCAACATCTTCAGTAAGGCTTTATGAAATTGAATGAGGGCAGAATTTGACCTTGTAATTCTACTCCCTAAACTGAATAAAGCCCAATTATGACCAGAAATATTAATTTTGTCACTCTTATTCAAGACATCCAGCCACTAAGGGGCAAAAGGATTACTATTCATCATTAAGGCAATGTAGATAATTTTGTACAACTATTTGCCAAAGCAAATATTTCCAACTCCATGATGCATGTGTATGTGAGTACATGGATTTTTCCTTTCAGATTGGCTTTGTTTTCTTCTTTCTTATTTCATTTTTGGTAATGCAAATAACTTACAGAAATAAAATGGAATAACTTTGAGGAAAGTTTCACTTCTACCTTCATAACAGACAGGGGTTCTCAGAACATGCAATACCCCTACACAGGACTTGTTCCTGCACATCCAGCCTCAAGTCCCTTCTGTTCCCTGGGCCTGTGAGGCAATGAGATGAAGAGCAGTTGTTGTTAGGATAAAACCCAGCAGCAGAGAAAGATGTAGTCCCCTGTCCCCAGCCCCATCATGAGTTCCCAGACCCCAGAAAATAGTTATTTTCATCAGGCTAATAGCATAAGCACCAAAACCTTTTGTCCTGTCCATAAGCTGTGAGCAGTTCAACAGCTGCCTCCACCTCCTCTATATTTATCCACAGAAGTCTCGTGGATGTCCCAGGACGCTTCTTGGCTGGTTGTGCAACACTCAAAGCCCCTGTTGTTACAAAAGAGACTCTTTCAGTTCCTCTCAGCAGGCTGCTATGCTGTGGACCTTCAAATCAAAAAAAAAGACTCATCTGGGGTTCCTCTTATTCTTTTTAATGTGCCTTCTCCCTAGAGATGCCTCCCCACATTTAAATTGCCTTTCCTCTTTTGCCAGTGTTAATGTTATGCATCAGATATTTGGCACAGATGTAATATACATTTCCTCCCTCCTAACTTCAGCCTGTCTTTTGTTCCTGAATGAAAGCAGACTTAAGAGCATCCACCCCATGTGGCCAACCTCTCTGTGCTACGCCTGCTTTCACCTCACGCAAAACACAGGGAATCATGAACAAAACATCTCCAAAAATGCCAGTGTGTAGCTTAGAAAACCTTCAATAAATTACTCATGAAAGTATGGCACTGCTCTGGGGTCTCTGCTCAGGTACAAGCAAAAAAGTGTACCTGACATGCAAGTGTAGAGGAATGGGGTGCCAATACTTGAAAGGATTTTTCTGGATCATATTTTTCTGGTTTTCAAACTGTTCTTTAGACTATTAAGACATTTTAGTTCTATTTTACCTTTCAGAACATGGGCAACATGATGTCCTAGGCCTCTTTTTAAAGTCTCACAATTCTAGAAAGAAGGCAATTATTGTTCACAGAACATTATGTTTAAGAAGTTACTCCCCTCTCTTGCTCCACCTGTGGGAGAAAAATGAGTAGGGTTTGTTGTAAAGTCAAGCTCAGACAAGAAGAATCTGAGGCAATAGTGGCAGCCACTGTATCATACCTCTCCATATCACTGACAATCTGGCACATGCAACACCTCCAGCACATTTACCATAACTGAACACACCAGGATCATTACAGATAGATGCTGAAAATGCTGAAATTTACCTAAATTTCAAGAATTCTTACCAAAAAACCAGTGTTTTTTCTTATCCCCTACCTCCAGCAGCTTGCAAAAAACCAGATACATAATACTTGTTTTTGGTAGACTCTGCAAGTGTGTTTAGGTCTTTTCTGTTGTTAGTATGGTGTTTTGCTTAGCAAATGAGATGTGTATTATTATTGTTGACTATTACTCTTTTCCTTTGAGGAAGTTCTCACTGCCTTCCTTTGTGTGAAGCAAGGCATCACCACGTTGTTCATGGACAGCATGTAAAAATGAAGTAATTAGTACACAAATTGACAGGGTTGCCAGTGTATAAGCGGAAGGAAGTATGCCTCATTTTCCTGATAGGGGGGTAGAACTGTGAGCAAATTGATTTAGCCAAAGTGCAGTTGAAGCCTGATCATATTTTCCTTAAACAGTAAGAAGAAAGCAGTGGTTTCATTACAGATTCATGGAATCACAGAATCACAGAATTAACTCAATTGGAAGAGACCTTTGAGATCATCAAGTCCAACCTATGATCTAACACCACCTTATCAACTAAGCCATGGCACCAAGTGCCAAATCCAGACTTCATCAGTTTGTGCAGGTACCCCTTGTTGTATTGAGGAGGTAGAAGACATGAAGGTCCCTTGGGGAACTCTAACACCAAAATCCTAACTTGTGGAGGTTAATACTACAGCAAACTCATTTCACTAAAATTATAGAGCCCCAGTGAGTGCATGTGTCCACTTGAGCTGCTGGAGACAGGGCTCAAGGGGAGCAGCTTAGTCACAGCTCACTGGGAAATCAGGCTCAGGCAGCAATGAGTCTGCAGCAGTGCTCAAGGATGTGGTAAATGATCTGCAGCAGCTGGGAACTGGAAAAAAATAGTGTTGATACTAGATTTCAGAGAAGTGCTTTAAGGTGGAATTTTTCAAGATAAAAAAAATCAGATTTTGTTTTTTTTATTTCTCACGTACCAAGAAGGACATGAGCAGCACAGCTGGTTAGACAGCTTTTCTCAATGTTTATAAGGTAATAAAAATTCATTGAGTGTGTTTGATCTTTCCTGTTAGTGTCTTCATGTTTCTATTGAAGATATCCAAATCTTGCAAGTCTTGAGCCAAATATTATCTGTATGAAATCTTTGTCCTAGTACTTTATCTTCCCTTGCAACATCATTCACATGTTAGTTGTTCTGTTGCCAAATTCTTCAAAACTCTAAGTAACATCCCTTTTACTGACTCTCAGCCAAATCAAGTAACTGAATGCTTGCTCTGTTCTTTGGATTCAGGTTATAAACTGCCCTACAATGCTACTGACTAAATTTATTTCAGTTCTCCCATTTCCCTTTACCCTCTCATATGGGCCAAACTTCCCCTCCTTTGCTGCCTTCCCTTACTCCTTGGGTGAATAACAACATATGTCTCACTGAAACACAAACCCACCTGTTTTTAAACACTGTTTGTCACACCTCCTCCCCCAAACTCAATGTCCCAAAGTCCACATGTTCTATGTAAGGTAAAATCTGGTATTGTTTTTGAATAGCTGGTCACAGATCTAGGCTGCCTTTCTTTTTCCAGTGGGAGGGATGGAGATCCATTATGGTTGAGATGATTTGCATTAAAAAAAAAAATCACAAAACATTGTCTAAAATTTGCCATCTCCAATAGCACAGGAGTTGAAGGGAAATGCAGAATAAATCAAAGGCCATTGAAGTAAAGTGCAAATTTTCCATCAATTAAAAGACAGTCAAGCCTTCAGAGTCCAGAACAAGCTCCATTTTTAGAAAGAAAAACTAAGGCTAATTTAATGATACTTTAGATATAAAAAGTCTCAAGACCTAAAAGAGAAGACAAACTAATTTTTCTTTTTTTCCTGAGATGGACACAAGAACAGTGGCAGTCCAACACAACGGGGTTATTTCAGGAGACAAGTTCACCTGTGAGGAGTACCATTTACTCAGGTGTCTGTGACTTCTGCAGTTGCTATGTTAAAACTACCCCAAAAATATAATGAATTCAAGTGGTATCAGTCACTGTGTTCTAAGAAAGGTCCATTTCTAAGATCTTCTTATAGGAAAGTATCAGCGATAGGGACCCTAAAAGGACAAACCTCTTCCTGATAATTGTTTAAGGGACAAGGAAATGCAAAAGCTGCAGATGAGGAGGTAAAAAGAGGAAGGAACTAATCTCAGAGCATTACAGCACAAATCTTTTGTGGAAAGGAATATACAGGTCCAGTTAGAAGGTTTGCCTCTGCAGATATGCCTGAAATAAGCACCAACACTAATGCCATTACAGCTCCCCTCAAATTTAAATAGTGCAAAATGAAGCAGTTTACTTTTTTCCTCCAGAAATATTGCTACTATAGATTTGCAAACCAAAGTGCAAAGGATACTGTTGGAAAAGGTAAGAAAATAGACGTTTGTAGAATATTGGCTCCATAAAAAGGAACACACATTTTTAGAAATCTCTTCAATTAGAGGGTAGAATTTTGGATTACATATGTTAAGGCACAGGCTGAATCTGTCAGGATTGTAAATGCATCTGCACCTCAAGTTCCTAAAAACCCATGCTCTACATATGGAACACATCTCTGAGATTAGGCCTTTAAATTTTCATTTTTGTGAGCAGAGAGTATGTACATATGGAACTGTATGGAACTGAGAGGATGTGATGAGCAGATATTTCAATCATATATTGCCAAAGTGCAAATGATTGTAAGAGGACTAAAGTGGTAACAAGCATGGCTGAGGTATGATAAGCCTGAACAGATACATGAAAAAGCCACTTTGTACAGGAAATTCATACTGAGCTTAGTGTTAGTGAGCAGAATGCAGTATTGTCCAAGCTCTAACCTCCAATAGTATACAAATACACAGATTTTAATGGCATTTACAGCTTTCTAAACACACCTTGAAAGATTCAGCTTCAACCATGCTACATCCAAACTCTTTAAAAATTCTGTTTGATCCAACTCTACCCATAGACTGTTAGGGAGCTGTTCGACCTGTATTAGCCTAATGACTTTCATGCTTCAAAAATATAACTATTTTATGAGGAATGTGAGCTGTTTGCTCACATCTAGATAAAAACATGCAGATGAAAGAGCAAATGATATCACATAATGTATCATGCATCATTCCCCCTGTGATTATTAGGTTTTTTCCTGTTTGCCAGTCATTCAGGTACCCTCCTTCTCTGCCTGTAATTCTGGAGGTTCACTGCACGATTTCGATGGACACATCCCATTCTGCAGATAATCTGCCAGAAGAGCACTTCAGCATTAATCACTGTGTGCTGTGCTGTTAGTTGTAAGCAACATGTCATTTAGGCTATATGGTTTACTTTGTACTATCTGGTTGTGCAATGGCAATGCTGGAATAATGAATGATGAATGTACTTCCCAGATGAAGTTTCAGATTAATGACTATTCATGGTAGCTACCAAAAGAATTTCATTATTTACTTATGTTTCCCATGATTATGCTTCTCTTTGTCCAAACAATAAATTCAATAACCAGAAGAACAAACTTGTACTGCAGATTCTGAGAAACCGATTCAGGTCAAGAGTTCCCTAAGCTTCAAGCCCTTTTCAATAGGCAGAAATGAATTTCAACAATGACAAAGCAGATAAGTGCTACATTTCTCCCTGGTTTGTTGGTTTTTGGGGTTTTTTTTTTTGGTTTTTTTGGGGTTTGTTTTTTTTTGGAGTGGATGTTCTTTATTGTCCCTGTGGAAAAAAGCAACTAAAAATATTAAGTAAAACTGTTGGGTTTTTTTAATGAAGTTTCACAGTAAAGGAAGTTTGTGAACAAAGAACTGAAAGCCAGAAGCTCCTGAATTTTAAAACCAGCTACAATAACAAATTTTTCTGTGACTGTTGGTCAATTATGTGACATGACATACCAAGAGTGTTTGCTTGTTTCAAGCAATTAATGGGTAAAAAATAGCATCTCTGATAAAGCTGGTCTTTCATTTCTGAAAAGCCTATCATCTGTTTTCAGTTTGCTCACACTATTAAACTTATGCCTCACTCTTTTCGGGATTTCAGGGGGAGTATTTTTGTATCTGTGAAAGGAACACAGCATAGCCTTTGGAAGGCTTTGTTGTCAAAGGTGTTGTATAACCACCAGTTATTTATTATGAAATGAATGCTCTCTTCTTCAAGTGAATTCCAGCATGAATATCATATGACATGACTGAGAGGAAGTTTGTTTATTCTACAGACCAAAGTAGTATTTGTCTTAATAAAATGATAACATTGTTCATTTATCTTCAGAGAATTAATCTGATATGTCTCTCAGTTAAGATTTAGGCCAGATTTTTCCACTCTGATTCACCTTGTCAACTATATTTTTATGTGAACAGGCCTACATAAAGTTCAGGTCATACTGTGTGTGAAAGAAAAGAAGGAACAGCCATGTCTCAGGGTCTATTCTGGGCAGCCCGGAGTCTAGCAATGACATTGACTGGGAGTATAACTGAAATCATGTAGACAGTAACATTCTTACATTGGAAATAAGGTATTATAAGCCAAAGTAAAAAACAATTTGATTTAATTAAGCTAGTATTTGAGAAAGATTAGAGACAATGGCAGTTCTTCCCTTTGAAAATAAAATGTTTCAAAGTGACCTTAGCAAAAATCTATATAGAAATAGCTTGAAGAAAAGGATGGATGGATTATTGAAATAGTCTTCTAAATATTTAGAAAACTGGAGTAAACAAAGAGTAGCAACTTTGGTGTCAGCCTGCACTGAGAGTGAGTTACAGCCCCTTCTTCATTGCTCAAATGTCTTTTCTGTATGGGAAAAGATCAAAATGAAACAGACTAGCACGTACAGAGTAAAATGTGCTTTTCTTCACAAAAATGTATTCTAATCTTCCAATACTGCTTGTGCAAGATCTTTGTGGAATACTGTACCCATAATACTTCAATGAATGACTTTCATTCAACAAATATTGATCGTGACGTAGTCCGAGGGCAATGACCATCACAACAACAGTTGCGAAATGGCATTTCTCACTAAGTCTGGCATGAAAATCACAAAGGCCTGGAACACATGATAGTCAAAACATGTCTTTGCACCTTCCTCTGGGAGGCCATGCCCAAGCCTGTGTTTAAGCCAAGACATAAGACTAGCCAGACCAGCAAAGTCTAGCTCATGTAGCAAATCCACATTTGATCTGGATCTGAAGTGTTTTTTCCATACATAGCCTGCAAACAAACTCACTTTTAGCACTGTTTGTTACTCAATTATTGATAATAATGACATCTCATATGTGCTCTTACCCTCAAAGCATCAAAGTCTAATAAGACAGAAAATAAATATATCAAAATAGAAAGGAAAGCAAAGCAATCGGGAAGAAAAGCTTGCATGATCTTCAGTAGGGCTGTGTTTATTTTTGTATTTTAAAATTCATTACATGAAAGTTTCAACTCTTTCTGATTCCTATGCATGTGTGCAACATGTAGCTCCAATTGCATCTTACAAAAACACCCCTCTGATAGCCTCCAGGCCAGTCTCTATGTTATTTTACTTTTTCAACTGAAAAAGCCCCCAAATAAAGCAATTATTTTTCTTTGATAGTATTTTGCAGTTATTTGCCCCTCCCCACTCTCAGGACCCCCACCACAGAACAATCCTATTTTAGTCAGGATTACAGATACAGTCCAAATTTCTCTACCCTCTATTTGGAAATTGAGTGCTTACCAAAGAGTGACTAGCACACTCCTAAACACTAAATCTGCATTATTTATAATAACTTAGCAACTCTCTCTTTGAGGAATATCTGGATGCTGCTGTAACTCCTGGCAAGATTCGTTCCAAATATTTACAGCACCACAATTCAAACTGTAGCTAATGATTTTTTTAGTTCTGGAGGTCCCAGCTTTGGTCCTCTGCATTTTGTCTACCAGGTGGCTGCTGTGCTGTAAATCCACCTGGAAATTTATGACCATGCAGTGACACAGTCATGAATGTGACTATAAATCTAAACCTCAATGCTGTCAGCAAGCTTCCCTTCCTTCACTGCTGCATTTTTAATGCCTGAGCTAACTAAGATTATTAGAATTGCTTCAACCATTTAAAATATTTATGCTGCTGTGGAAGTCTTAAGGTCATAAAGAAATGGCTACTAATAGGAGCAATGTATTGCTGGAGTCAGTGTTTGTGATTCTTAACTTTTTCCTGCTACATGACTCACCCCATTCAGTTATTTAGAAGTGAACATTTTTTAAAAGGACTGGCTCCTTTACTGAAAGGACTCTTTGCTGAGGTACAGTCACTGCTGAACAGATACAAGGTTTTGAACTGAGAGAATGAAACAAAAAAGGAAAATATAACACTGATTCCTGTATGATTACTTGTAGGCATTGTTATTGCACTCTATGATCTGCCAGAGAAAGTCAAGGGAAAGACAGCAAATACAAAATTTTAATTCAAAATCCATTCAAGACCTGGCCTGGAAACTCAGTTTCTAAAATAGCCAAAGTCAGAAACATCTCTAAAATTAAAATTGGAAGCATCTGTGAAGAAGCTGCTGTTTATTCTACCACACTGGCTCAGAGGGGAAAGAAGGGAAAGTTTACCTCCTGCTGCAGACCTGCATTTCCTAGTAATTCCCCCAGTTTTTACCTCTATGAAACCTAAATCCCAGAGCCTAAGAGGCAAGCAGAAACCTGTCTGTGTACAGACTTCAGATCTGGGTATCTGCATTATTTGCAGTTTGTACAGGTTTCTAATTCCAGGGAAGAAAATACCTAAAGTAGTTTTTAGACACGGATAACACTGCAGGTTAACTTATCATAACCATTTTCCTGAGGCTTTTCAGGATACTTAATCTCAATTTCCTACCTTGTCTCTCTTGCTTCAGCCCCCCAGCTCAGTAAGCAGGGCAGGCACAGTTGCCCTGTTCTGCACCTCACTATCACTACAAATCAATTTCTAGTCAGACAGTTTGCAAAGGGACTCAAAGACCTAAAATATTTTGGTGCTTCTAAAATATTAAAAGCATTTGAGTGGAATTCTAGAATTATTTTTTTATTAATGGAAGTTTATTTTTATTGTAGAAATACAAGTGATTTCTGATAGTATAGCGAGCTTTGTTAACCAGCTGACTATTTTTGAAGCAGTGGCTAAAGACGGCAAAATGTGCTGGTTTTTCATATCTTTTTCTAAATAAAAAAAAAAAGTGAGATTTTTGATTCCACAATATGTAACTTACAGTTAGAACAGTCATAGCACAGACACTGCCCTTCAGTGTAGACAATATTTCATAATTTCAATCTGTTTCCTACAAAATCTTTCAAAGCTCAAAAATGTGGTACATAGGTGACATTTCAGATAGTCTGACATGAGGCATTTGCAACACTGTTGCAAACTTTATTAATGTTTGCCTGTAAGGCTCTGTTTATTTTTATCTAATAATGGAAACTGGCATAGAAATATTTAAATTTTCAGAAAATATGCCTGGGTTTTTAAAGTCTGTAGCATAAGAGATAGTTCATGGTATAATTTTTTCCTGGTGGCACTGCTGTTTTTAATGAATGTGTATGTGATGTAACCCATCAGGTTGCTGAATCCCAGCCTGGCTTGAAATGTTTGCACTGCTGGAACTTCAGGGACTATACGCCCACAGGTGATCTCAGAGGGCTGATTAGCACCGTGACCCAACATACCCACCCCTGGAAATAAAACACATTAACCAGGTCTGACTGTGCTTCCTTCCTTGCCTTGCAGAATATACAATATTTATGATTAAGCTTTGTAAATGAAAATCAGAGCAGTTTCTTTGCTCATTCGAGCTGCACAGTCTTATTCTGAGTGATTCATTCATTGAGTCAGGCAGCCATGCATGCAGTCATTCATAAGTAATGCCACGCTTCCCTTCAGCATGCAAGAATGATTTACCTCCCTGCTGCCTTTCAGTGTTTGTTCAGCAAACACACTAAGCTAGAGAGTTCCTTTTTCATGCTTTGTTCTTATTTTAAAGAAACAGGGCTACCTAAATGCTTGTGTACACGGGGGCTGTACATGGAAGTGAGCACATATGTCTGCAAGAAATGGTTGCAATCCATAGGATCCGTCACAAAATATTCTGTCTTTTCTTGGCATCCATGAGAAGAGGCTTGTACAAGTAAGAGGCTCTTACAAGTAAGATTTCAGCTCTTTTTATAATCTTGCCTTGCCACAAGTAGGCCTATAAAATAGGGCCTTTTAAACCTTCACCAGGACTCCTGGAAGCAGGCCAACAATATCCAAGCCTCATGCAAAGAAACCTGAGATTTTCTACAGCAGATTTTCTGTTATCAATATTTTTTTGCTAATTTCAGCACTTGAAAGGAAATAAAAACTTAGGCTATCAGGAAATGAAGACATAGAATATCACAGACCAAGGAAAAGCCTTTGACTTGGACAATTTTTAAGGAGCTATAAAGAATGAAGATCTGGCAAGGGCTGAAGATGGGCAGTAATGTGTGTTTGAGTCTCGTAAATTCGTAGCATAGGGGATTGATCCCATTCAACTTTATGCAAATAGAAGAGAGGTGATAGTGTATGCTAACCATTTTAATATTCTCCCCACTTCAAGAGGGGAGTGAGAGTAAGCTTACATGGAATGAAAGCACTATGTCACACTGCCTGCATGATTCCTTAATCTTCTGGCACTAGCTAATTTCTCTTTATAGTGAAATTACAAGGTCAATGCAAGTAAATATCAACAAATACACAGCTCAGGGCAGCCCTCACAACTACCAAAATTCAGAGTGCAGACACACTGCGTGAAACAGAAGGGTTATGCAGCATGGGTGCCTCCTCCCCTTTTGGGGAGAACAAGGGACTTCTTTTTCCTCATTTCTAAATAGACCTCTGAGCTGTTGAGAAAGCTAGCCTTTGAAAATGTTGGTGTTTTTTTTCATGTACATCCAGAGGAAAAAAAGTAAATGAAAGAGAAGAAGTTTTCTAGATGTTACATGATCATACCTCCCAAACATCTGGGGTATCACAATTAGAAACCCTTTGTGGACATATTTTCATTAGTCACAGAAAAAGACAACTCGTTTTTTCCCATTTTCTCAAGATTTCAAAGCTCCACACTGTACCCTTTAACATTAGTCATTAAATTATGTCTCAAGCTAAAGGAATTTCATGCTTTGAAATTCTTTTGAAGTTAGCAGATTATTTTGTCTGTTTTCCTTTTTTAATTTTGTTTCTTAAAAGAGGAACTTCAGTTTATCTTCCATTATTGTTCTCTTTTCTAGCTCATCAAAGTACAACCGTATGAAAAGGTACATGTTCACATTAAAGAATAATGTTTTGAAATTCTCTGCTGTATTTTGAAATACCTGGAAACAGCAGGACTTTAAAAATACCTATTTAAATTATTTTCCTTTCTTCTTTTTAAGTGGATTTTCAAGGAAGTCTGAATTGTTTTCTTTGAATTTTTGCTTCTTCACTTTACAATGTATGTAACATATTGCACTAACAAAAAAGCAGTAGAATTGGATGACATTTTTCTGCTGTCTTTTAAGTTCTGAAGCATTTTAATTATAAGAATTTTCACAATTTAGGACACTCTGTGGCCATTATTCCAGGTAGAAGTCTATTTCTGACCTTAACAGTTTATAAGAAAGGAAATTGCATTTGCAGACAATATAGGCATTGCCATGATATGGATTTACTGAAGTGTCTGACTGAGAATTATTTTTAAAGGAAAAGTGAATTTTTCACTAAGTTACAATTTCTATAGAGTGGTTAGCTATAGTGCAGAAAGTATTGATTGCTTCTCAAAAGAATCAAACACACTAAAATCTGAAATACTTTGGTAATGGTACTTGGTTTCTCTGTACTTAAGAATTTTGAGTCTGATTTTATCCAAGTAATTAAAGGAAAGATGCATGCTAAAACTGTGAATGTTTCCTTTTTAAGAAAGAATTTGGAGAATTTCATCCTGACATTGTGTTGGAAAAGCAGCCTTCCATTGCAGTCAATAAATGGAACCCATCTCTCTGAAAGAGATCTCACCCTCATACACAATGAAGCAAATCGAGGGACGTGGTAAAACAGATGCAGATGTGGATGGGTTAGGAGGAAGATATACCTTGTAGTGCAGCCATGACTGTGGGATTTGACTAGTCTCACTTGGACTCAAGATTTACAACCCTACATACTTTCTATAAACTTCTCTGGATGCTGATTGCACATTCTAAGCATTAAAATCCATTATACTTTACCACTTGTCCAGGACACAGTGCAAAAGCTAGCCCCACATAATTTATATGTTTAATTCAGTATTATCGCATATAAAGTGGAAAATGCCACAGTAAATGCAGTAGGTCCTTTCCTGGCCTGTGTTTTTCACCCAGCCTGGCTACTTTTCTATGTAGCTGGGTACTGACCTACAGTTAGAGCATGGAATGTAACTTCTTCCTGATTAAACAACATTTGTGAAGAAAAATATTTACCTGAGGGGTTGATACACTGGTTTCACATATCTACCTGATCAAAGAGACTAATTTTCTCTCTTTGCCTGAGGCAGAACAGTGGAACCACAATCAGCTCTCAGTGTCTTTCCTTATGCTACTTGACACAATTATTAACTGCTAGAGCAAAGCAGTGATAATCAGCTCTGTGGGTAAGTGTGAGGCTGGATCCTCCCAGCATGGGAACAACTGGGCATTATTTCAGTCCTCATAACAAACCTCAGAACCTTAAGTTACAAAGAAGCAGGAGTTTTTAAGTCGTATTCATTTTTCAGAATAGGACACAAGGCAAAAGAGCCTAAAGTGTGCATCAGCCTCAAGAAGTGAATCCAGAGCACGTGATTTCACTAAATCAGTTTGGCAGGTAATGGTCTGCCAGACAGTCTCACTGTAGGCCAGTGCAGTCTTTTCTGCTTCATTTTTATTTCTTTTGTTCACTTTTCTGTAACCTCATCAGTGACCCCCTCCCTCTGTTCTGACCTTGTGCTCTTTGTAGTATGGATGTCTGAGAAGTTGTCTCCAAGTTAGCTGAATGCAAATCCACTGTTTTTTAGACAAGAGGGAAGAAGTCAGACATGGCTGAAACGTAACAACAGACAATAATTCTTTCCTCACAAAGGACCTGCTCCTGTTCTTTATGGGCAAATTAGACTGTCTGCACTAACCTCTTATGTAAAATAGAATCTCTGGTTTCCATATACTGCATAAAGGTGAGTGTTGGAAACAACAAAGTCTACAAGACGCCACTCTTTAACAGGATTGAGCTGGCGAGAACTACTGGCTATTAAAACTGCTCTAACTTATTAGTTTGTCTTTGTACTTCAGCAAGCGTCCCTTTATTAATTCACTGCCTACAATCTAAATCTCAGGTTGCAAGTCTTGGAACAGACTTTGGTTTAGGATTATTCCTCAGGACAGTGCAGAGGGCATCACATCCTCTCCAGAAGCCTGACCAGAAGAAAGAGAATGAATAATCACCATTCTGAGTCTACACAATGAGCATGTTTCATGTGTTAACCTCCACAGAAGCACAAACAGCCCAGTCATCAACATGCTGTTTATCAAGGCATTTCCAAATAACTCCTGTAAGAACCAGGATGTTATGGGTTGAATAGCATTTCTGCTCTACTTTTCCCTTTCTCTTTAAATTCGTTTAGGCACCTTGAAGCCACATGTAGAAGTTGCAGTGACACTCACTGGAGGAGGCTGAGCTGATTACTTTCTGCTTCATGGTCTGCTGAGACTCCAGGCACCAGGTTCTTTATGGCACTGATTGCCCTCACATTTTAGCCCATTAAGCATTGCATATCTGCTGAGCTATCCAACTTTTATTCAGAAAGCTAAAAACCTGTGCCATCATCCAGCACTCTGCAGATGTCCCAGATATATTAGCAGCACAATCACTCTACTGTTTAGAGTACTTTGTTCCTGTCTCTGTGAATTATAGGGTGTCACATCATAGCATGTGTTGCTAAAGTAGGAGGTAACCCAGCATGATGTGACATAGTGGGATACAGCCTGTGGGCTCAGGGAGAGGGGTGGGAAGGGAAATATACAACTAGATCCATATCTAATGAAAAATCAGAGACCAAAAGTTTAGCTAAGCAGTTACTAATATTTAATCAGATTGTTCAAAAAAAGAATCAATTTTTTGTTGCACAGTGACCTATAAGCAAAGTAATTTGATTACATAGCTATAAAAAGTAGATTCAAAATCTTTATTTGTATTTCAGTTAGCTCCTAACTTCTGCTATTCTAAAGATGCCCCACTTAGCATTAACAATCTCTGTAATTTGAAACGTTCTGCAGAAGCCCTTCAGTTTCGTCAGTCTGGAATAGACATGGGATGGGGTTCAAAGCCTGTATATTTCTGTCAAAAACATGTTTATGATTTCCTGTCAAACTCACCTCTTCACACTCCTCCCAGGCTTGCAGCTCCTCGGCATCAAAAAGCTCCAAAGTCCACCAGTCTGTCCTATGTTCAAAATTCCCTTGTCTTCAAAAAATCATTTTAGCCCTTTTATTTCCCATTCTATGTCAGATCAAACCAAATGTTACAGTGACAAAATTCTTTGTGGAAAGGCTTTACCTCTCTCCACTCAACTCTACTCAAAAGCTATAGAAAGAACCAAATTAACAGCAAAACTACTGTTGCCATGACACATAAAACCAATTTCTTGGGAGACAGAGGTGAGTCACACACCAGGTTCCTGTCCCTCTTTTTGTCTCTCTGCCTACACCTAAGTATACTCAACAACAGCAATGAGGAAGAGTCTCTCAAAAGGGGGATATATTGGCCTGCAGCCTTATCGTTCTCAAGGGAGAAGTCCTTTCCCTGTCCTAGAATAATTGTTTGTAATTGCAAAACATCCTCTGACTAAATAAAAACAAGATTCCCCTTGGCAAATTCAGACAGGTCAATGGTTATTTATTGTTTACAATATCATTACCCATTTGAATTCATGCATGAATCAGAATCCTAAGGGCCACCTTGCTCAATATAGATGAATCTAAATGTATGGTTTTAAATCTCTACATTTCTGACTAAGATTTTTGTAAGTGGGTCAGTGAATTAGAGAAATGCAGACAGCAAAAAAGCACTGAAAGCCATTCTGGGCAAAGTGCTTTTCTTTTATTAATGTGATACTTGTTCCATTGAGTGTTTCTGAGCAATATGAACAGGGTTAGTTTCTGAAAGCAGTAAAAGGGAACAGAAGAAATATTTTGAATGACTGAGAAAGTTTCAAAGAGCAAACAACAATCTTTCACCTGCTAATTAAGAAAAAGCATTACATACTGAAACCTTACTGGATGCAAATGTTTATGTTCTTATTAGGTGCAACCCTTGTTTCAGCTCTGGTTTTAGAATTTTCTGTTAAAGTCCTGAATATGAATCAGGATTCCCTTCCATGATTTATCAGGTTGCTGGTACCCAACCTTTTCTTGCAGCTGTTTGCTTGTTTCTGAAAGGTGACTCAGACAGAATAAGAGCTATGTGTTGGAGTGTCCCTGCACAGTTAATGAAGACCTTTATTCCACTGTTCCAAACCTGCTGGCTCCATCAGGTGCACATCAGAAGGATTTGCTCTAGTTCCCTCTCTAACTTACCCCTACATCAATAGAAAAATCCCTTCCCAAACATTGATTACCTCCAGAACAATGAGTTTAGTCACTGTATGCTTTCCCTGCAATCTATATATTTATAAAAATCAACCTAATAGACCTACAAAGTCTGTCTGTAAGGGCATTGTCTGATAACTCAGTGCATGCTACAGATGAGAACTGAGATGGAACGGAATCAGCGACTCACTGCATCGTTGCTGAAGATGTCATACTTCTGAATATGAGAAAACACAAGCAAAAAACTCAAAATACATCTCCCTGCTCTCTGTAGACAAATAATTCCACTCAATTTTAAAGAAATATTAACGGATGTCTTCCTAGATGCATTTTAAAGAATAAGAGGTAAACTCAGAAGTGTTTTATGCTTCCTGATTTAACCCTATAACTCTTGACTTTGCTTTTGTGTGAAGATAGATATAAAAGTAGTAGATATAAAATTTGTTCTTCTATATTTTCCAGTCTATTTCCCAGTTGTTATGGGAAATTTTGCTGTTTTTTGAAAATATTATTTAGCAAGATCAACTAGATGCTCCTTCTGGGTTGATTTTTCAGCCTGAGCAAACAGAGGATGGATTTTGGTTTCATGGCTCTGAACACATTTCCATCCTTACTTAGACACAGTCCCTTCAATGGTGGGGAAAGGTTCTCTCCTCCCAGCAAGCATTTGAGACACACCACGGAAAGGGGAGGGGAAAGAATAAATTTTTTTCAGATGCCCCATCTACACGTATTGCTCACAGGCCCAGGGACATACAGCTCCCCAAATTTTGAGTCAAGGAGGGAACTTCTTATTTCATGTTCTTCTGAAATTTGAGAGGTTGAGAGGAGTAAATTAATTCACCTTTTTATGTATCATGGTACACCTGGTGCTGATCTAGGCATCTTTTAAATGATACTTTTCTTTTTCAGCACTAGTGACATTTCGTTCACTTGTATCTTCAGACAGTGATAAATCTGGTGGGGTGTTTTGTTCAGTTGAATTTGAAGTATTAGATCTGACTGATACTTTCATAGGAATGGAGAGTGCTGTGTTAGACTAGGTGAAAGTGCTACTGAAGGAAATCCCAATAGCCAGTTTCCTGCAATGGCCTATCACGGATGCACCGGGGGGAAAATAAGAACAGCATAAGAATGTGTAGAGATATTAACCCACAACACTTTCCCAGCCTGCAGAATTCTACCATACAGGGGTTTCTGATCCAGAAACACTCTTTTCATGTTTAGTAGCAGCCCAAGATCAGTGGATTTTCAGTTAATTAATTAGATGTATCCAACCACTTCTTTAACATCTCCAACATATCCCCAAGTGGCAAGGAAATCTGGCAGTTTCTACTGGAGCAAAGATCATTTAATTTAATAATTAGATATTTGATTAGATAATCTTTAGCAGGTTTTTGAATTTAAAATTTGAGAAACCTCTCCATGTCACTATTAATTGTCATCTTAAATCACTCTCCAAATCAAGGAGAAAAATTTTCTGCCATCAAAATTCCTTACATTCCATTCTTTTTTAATAAGTAAAGAATTGTGTGTTTTCTTTGCAAAGCAGAATAGTGAAGGAAAAGCTACAATCCTTCTAAGGATTGTACACACATACTGTATTTGTTGTTTTTCACATTCTCATGGCAGGATAATACAATTGGACCACTCCCCACTCTTTTTTTTTTTTGTCACATGCAGATTCTGATGGAATTCTCTTGAATCACTTGGAGGAAATATTAATTTACCAGGATGTGCCCTTTCCTCAGGGTGACAGGTTATATAGCGAGATTATTCATCAATGTGCTTTATTTCCTGCCAACCATATGGAAAACAAAAAGAAAAATCTGGACTTAGTGACTCCTAGGAGACTTAAAATGGAGACAGAAGGGAAAGCACATCCATTATAAGTGTTGTTTTTAAAACATAGCTTTACAAGACTCTCAAAATATAAGAAACTGAAAATTATATTCAAAAAACTAGGTAGTCTGGTATGTAAGCATATACATAGTTTCAAATGTGATATTTTGAAGATAGATTTGTGGGTTTTAAGTTTAGAATGGGTTTGATCACTTCTCTGCTATCCTGCATACTACAGATGGACGGATGGGTGGGAGGAATCACTCCTTCTTTAAATCTAAATTTATTCAGAGTGACAACAACTGGTCCCATGCACCTGATGACCTGAAGGGTTAGCTAGTTTGGAAAAAAAAAGTGTGTGAAATTTTACAGCTGGTTTTAAACCAACTTTTACAGTATTCAAAATGCCTAAAATATTTTTTTTTCCCCAAAAAAGACCAACTTTATCTCAATTGTTGGTTATAGTGTTGGATCTCTGATGCCTTCACTTAAATATGTATGTCCTGCTAGTTCTAGTGATGCAGCCATTAGTGGGTTGAGGTTTCCATTTCCCAGTAGAGATTTCGGTTTTGGTAGATCAGTATTAATCTTAGTATATAGTACCAATGATGGAAAAATACTTCTAACTATCTGTCTGGGGACTCCTTTTCTGGAGTTTAAACACTTGCTATAAATTTATCCCAGACAGTGTGGAAGAAACACATGGCAAAAGATAAAAAGCAGATCACATTAGTGGGTTTGAGAGTATGTGAACTTCCCTCCTTCAATATTTTGACCCGATATTTTTATTTGGTTTGTTGTGAAGTGTGACAGACTTGAAAAAATTTAAACTTGCCTTGGGAGAGGAGGAAAACAAAAGAGACTTTTAGACCAATTAATCAATTCTACAGCAAATGTCTTTGCACATTCTTTGCAATATTCTTGTATATTCTGCTATTACCTTTTTAATAAAGAATTAAAGGACACATAAAAGTTTACAAATTCTGATACAAAATCAGTAAGTGTCCTCAGTTTAGGACTTTTCTTTTGAGAAACTAAGAACCTGGGTAAGCAGCATACACATAACCCTGACTCTTGTAGTGAAACTACACCTCAAACAGGAGCCAGCAGTGCTTGGGTTACAAAGGGAGGAGACAAGGATCTCTAGCTTCTGGTCATCTGTGGCTTAGCATACGTGATTCTTCTGCATTTCAGATCTTTCTCCCATGTGCCAGGAGGGCTGCTCCATTCCTCCAAGGAAGACTGCCCCAAGAGGACTCCAGAAGTGGGATCCCTTTCATGTTCCTCATGGTCCCTGTGTTGTTTCATCTTTGACTCTCCCAAGCTCCACAGATTCCCATGCATATCACACATGCAGCAACTTTGCTCTGCTCAGGCACCTTGCTAGACAAGAAGTGAAACCTGGTTGGGTGAGGAGGCATTGTGGATGGCTGGATGCTATCTCCCCACTACTTGAAACAGGCACTGTACAGGAGCAGGGATGCAGTGGGGCTACTGGTGCTCCTTGGGGCCAGGCTGGGCAAAGTGGCACTAAAGAGGAGGCACTATCACAATGCCAGTCTTGTAAAACTGATTTTTTGGGTAATGTGCATATTGTAACACCTGACCTAGCAAATACTGGCCACATTGCCTCTCTTCATTCTGCTTCCCAGTTATGACAAGTGAAATTCCTTGGATCCTTCTATAAGATGTTCTACAAATATAAGTTACCGTACAAAACAAAAATGCTTCTTTCTTTGCTCTAATTTTTTCATTATGCAGGTCAAAATTTGTTCCTCTTTCTCACAGGATCAATACAATTCACCAGGAGAAAAGTCCATAGCAAAGGAAGTATATCCTCTCAGGCAAAGTACATGTTGGGCTTGCACACAAGGCCATTTTCATTAACAAGTGAACAAAGATCTCACTTTTCAGAATATCCCAGCAATCAAGGGGAAAAACATTTCGGAGACAGCCTATTTCACTAACTTCACTGGGAGGTGGTGTTTGCCTGCATCTGAAAAAGAGTCAGGATGGATTTGAACCTTAGACAGCAAGTGGTTTAAGTCACATCTGTTTATTTTGCACCTAGACCACTATCTTCCTATGATCTGTACCAAAGACAAATTGTTCTTCTGTGAGCACACTATTTATCTTAACATTATTGCTCAAAACAACCAAAGTTCAAGTAAGAAGACAATAAAACATATCAATTCAAATAACATTAGACACTCAGAAAACCCAAGATATGGACATCTGTGGATGAAAACAACATTTGAGGTTAACAGCCAGAATTGTATTTGAAATTCCTCTATTGGCTCATGCTCTGGAGCAGCAGTCAGAATTTATGAAAAATAAAATAAAAGGTCCAAATGACAAATGTTACAGTGGCAGTAACTCATGCTCAGTGGAAAGCTAACTAGCTATTTTAAAAGCTTTTTTTTTTTTTCTGTTCCCCATCAATATGCAAATACTAGTATTAACAGCTTTAACAGTCCTAACAGAGCTGGAGAGCCATAATTCTTAACAGAGAGATTTTCCCAACATGAGAAATTGCCTACATTATGTTCCAAAAGCCTTATGAATAGGAACCATGAAAATCTTTGTATAGTAATCTACAAGCAGTCAAACCCCATTAGTTTATTTTTATTTCTTCAATGTAAGGCTCAAACTCAAAGTATTTTATATTACAGGTGTTTCTGAGGGGTTATGGTATCAGTGCCACTGTGTCTGCATATGCTAAAAGCACGAAAACTACAGGGAGTCATTGACCTACTAAAAGGCATAAGAATACCTGATATAAAGTGCTTTAAGGCTTTGAATACTTTTCAAGACCAACACCCAGATCTACCCTCAGCATGAAAGCCTAAGGCAACAAGTTGTCAATCCACATGGCAGCAGTGGGAAGAATGATTCCTAATAGCAGCCCAAAAACTGGGACACAGACTTTTGGAAAGTCTTTCCCCAGGGATACCATGCTAATATATCTTTATAGCACAGCTTTTTTTGGGTATCAAAGAAGGCTCTGCTGAATAAATGAAGCCACAATAACATTGCCCATGCACAAAATCCAGCTTGTTTGCCCAAATTATAAGGAATTGGGCAAGGATAGGGGCAAGATTTCTGAATTTCTCCCATGGAGAGACATGGAAGAAACTCCAGGTGGATTTCCTGAGGAATAGCCTTGTTACTGAAGCCTGTTCCTATTCAGGATTTTCTGTTGGAGAGAGGGTGAAAATATGTACCCAGAGCTGCATCACCTACGTGCTGACTTGTCTCCCTGTTCGGCCCCTGTCCAGTCTGTGTGAGAAACCTCACCACTACAGACAAACCACCCAGCAGGCAGCATCCTACCTGAGAAGCTCAGGGTGGAAGGAGGCAATGAGGCCACACGTACAAAGATTGAGAGACACTTCTTCAAGGCAGCCCTGTGTTGCCTGAGCAGCTTTTGAAGAGCAAAAGGACAGCCTGCACACATGCTGGGAGGGAATGGACAGCTGAGCAGTTGTGTTTTTGACAGCACCAACACACACTGTGGTAGTGACAGCTGTTCACATCTCCTCTCAGGACTCAAACAGCTTGACCTGGTTTCAGGTAGGGGTGCCAAACCTCACTCTTCGCCCTCAGAGCTAAGAAAGTCCATGCTTGTAGGTGGCTCCCACATGGTAGGATGTGCTGAGCTATCTTACAGCATCATCTGTGTGGAAACAAAACATCATACTTCCCTGCCCTGAAATAAACCAACCACAGATCCACTGCTAACAGTCCCACAGTAATACAAGTTTCTGTTTTCATGAATGACAATGTTTGAGGCTTTGAGTATTTGTGAAGACAGAAACCAAACATTGTTTTATGTAGACAAAAACAGAGGCACTAGCATGTTCAGGCTCTTAGTTTATTTTCACGTCTTTTGGAAAAAAATATTAGGAAATAGTTGTAATTTCAATGCCACAATTCTAGAATGCTTTCTCCTGATTCATTCCTATGCCAGGGTTACTCTGACTGCTGCTAAAAGAAATTGCATCACAGTCTCACAAACAAATTAGCAGCCTGGTTCTTATCTCCAGAAGTTGTTTTCTGTGTCTCTTAGTTATGTTCTATCATAAATGTAAAATAGGCTTTTTTCACAACTGAAGCCTTGGTGTACCCTCCTCTGCTACAGGTGTACCTCTGCAGCCCAGCATCCTGCTGTCCGGCCTGCATTTTCAGAAGGGAGAAAAAGGAATAGTCTGCCAGCAACAGCAAAACACATGGGAATGCTGGAACAAGGACAATTGTGCTACAGGTAAAAATATTTATACTAAGTTAGTGTATTCATAGATGTACTGCAACGAGGATTTTCAAGCCAAACAGGACAATGGACTTCTGGCCTACAAATGCATTTTACCTTGTAATCAGCACTTGAATATTTCTTACAGTGTTCTATAAGAAATACCTGTGCTAAAGCATGAGGGAAGATAGCAATAAGTAAAATATTCTGTTTGGGAATTGAACAGCTATGCTCCAATAAGGTGACATTATTGCAGGGACTGGATAAATAACCCATGGCATTTTCAGAAGAACACCTTTCCAGTCATCCAGACTCGTCTTAAATTGGATGAGCACCATGCTGACAAAAGCTCACTATGTCCCTTTGAAAATCACCCTCGAGTCAATGGCTTGCAATGAGTTGCAGACCAAACTACTGCAGTAGCAACTCCCTGTACAATACTAACACAAGACAGAATTTTACAGATTTTTTTTTATATGCAAGTACTTTTGATTGAAATTTACTTGGGATATTTTGGTCATTTGAACAAGGTACTGGATTTATAACTTATACAGCACTCTCCTTGCCACACAAGCTGATGTTTGATCATTGGCCCATGCCTAAATAACAATGTTAACCTAAAGCCCCTGTGTTCCTTTCTCTTCATGCATGATTCTTGCTCAAAGAGCTTCATGCAGAGGAGATGAAAGGAGGATTTCCAGTGGGAAAAAACCCAAAAGCCTCCTAGAGGCAAACAAACTCAGAGTTTTTAATACCAGAGCTGTCATTATAAAATAATAAACCAAATGAAACTAGGAATATTTTACACAATTTACAGTCTTAATATTTCCAATAAGGCCAAACAGTGTTAAAGAGACATGGTCCACACATCCAGTGTTTCAGTTAACCTTCTATGAATTATTAGCTCACTGTTGCATATAAGGAAGATGGTTTTTATTTACATTACTTAGTTTATCCTAAGCCATGGCTAAACATACATTGAATATTTGATTAAACTCTGAAAAGGAGTATGATTTACCAGATAAAGCACAGGACCAGGATCCAACAGAACTGGATTCTGCTCCTGGCTAACTCCAATGTCTAGCTCTCTCATCTGTGCCTCAGACACTCAATTGGTAATGCAAGAGAACAATTTTGCCTGAATTATACTCTTTAATACAAACCAAATCTCAGTGTTGCAACTTGCAAAATGCTTAGGGTGTACCTGCCTTTGCAAGTCAGAGGATGGCAATGGGATGTCTTTGTTTCTGGCGTGATTAGCATTAAGTGCAAGTGCCTCTTTACTGCTCCCCTGTGCATGAATGACTAAGCCACTGAGATACCAAGAGATATAATTAGCCTCTTCTGCTCTCTATCAGCAACGCAACATTTCCTTGTCTGTCAGTAACCTGTTCCTTGTTTCAGAAAAACACCCTCTTTCTGCAGTGCCTATAAGATCTCCTGCAGAAGCAGTGAATACCAGTGTTCAAGGTATGGGGAGCTCAGAGAGGGATAGGATAATTACATACATTCACCTAGAGGAAAATACAAAGCCAAATGAGCAAACACTTTTAGTCAAATCTTCAAAGCTAACATTTGGGAAAAGATTGTATTATGGTGCTGTTGCCAAACAAGCAATATGAACAAGGATTACTGGAGATCAGTTCATCACAACCTAAAGGTCCTTTTACACTTCTATATCTCCATCAACCAGTGATAATAGTCACAGAGTGTGCTTCCATCACTCTGTTGTAGGATGTCTGCAAATTATTTTAGCCTGGCTTTCCTCTGTACTGAGTAAAAGAGGAGCGCTTCCAGGTTTAAGGAAAGGTGGAATTCAGTGCCCAATTTTAAGTATAGTGAAAGTTTTCTTCCAAAGCTGTTGTTTCATCTGTATCACAACTTTTGTCCATCCCTTCACTTGTTCCTCTTTCTGTACCATCTCAACTCTCTATGTTTCTTTTTTTTTTCTTTCAGCCCTGCTTTCCCAATACATCGCATCCATTTTAAAGACTCCTGACTTAGTCAAACCCAGGTACCAGAGAATATCAGCAGCTTCTTACATTTTCTAATCAATACTCTTGGGTTTTTTCCTCTGTCCACTGTGTTCCACAAGTGGAGGTCCTATAAAACATTCTACAAGCAAATTCATTATCCAACCTGGACTTCCTTTTTCTACCTATAAAAATGCTACACTTACTGTACCCTTCATACCAATGCCAACTTGAGTTTGCAATAGAGAACACCACCACTAAGAAAGGCACTTCCCTCCCACCCATACAGATCACTAGTTTTCTGGTCCCCTGATATGTGCCAGCAGAAACAGTTGTTGGCAGCACAATGAAGAGTCAGGAAGTTGACACGGGTAAAAATAACTATATTTTGCTCTGTTAGCTCTTTTCTGCATCAGTGCTTGTGCTGGGCTAAAGTAGCTGGTGAAGGGAGGGTGTACAGGGGATGCAGAAGCCAGAATAATCAACCAGAGAAAAAGACAGGGCAGGACTGTCTTTTTTGGCAGTGGTACTAGTTCTGCTGGCTTAAACTGCTTGTAATGTCATGGTACCAGGCCACTGGTCCCAATGCAAAGATGTATTACTTCAGTGTTTCCTTGTGCTGTTCTGTCTCCTTCTGTCTTGCACTCTGCCCTTTGTTACAGTGGAATTTTGGAACGTGTTGGTTCTTGTATAGTGATTAGAAAAAGCAATAATACTTGCATTCTTAGGAGAAAATGCATACAGTAAAAGAAACGTTTCTATCAACTTAAAATTGTTTTTACTTTTTTTTTTCCCCTCACAAAGCAAGAATTCTGATTCATGTTTTGTTTTTTGGACATATGCATATATTGCTGAAAACTGGGGGGGAAAATTGTCCAGGAATCAGATATGCCTGCACCAAAAACATTCCTAACACATTGCATGTCTCTGCTCAGGACTATTGTAACATATCACTTTTGCAGAACTTTTTTCTGAATTTTGAAGGACCTACTACCAGTTATTCTTCTGAGACAGAATATTATCCTTCTGAGAGTGACAGGCAAGTCTTGCTGTCTTAGAGAGCCCTTTCCCTTCCCACAGGCACAGAATCCACCATTCTTCTGAAATGCTTCTGAAAGGGCTATAGTAAAGCAAGTTCTTTTGTCGCTTCCCCTCAGCTGCTGTCTCTCAGCTGCCTGAGGCTTTGAAGACCCAGAAGGTGAAATAGTATCTAGAAGCACTTAGATATGGCTCTGGCAAGAGAGAAGGGACTTTTCAGGCTGAAATAACACAAGAGGATGCACGTAGATGTGATGGAAATCCTGCGTAACTTGAGGCATCTCTATTATCTTCAGTACACTCTACTCCCTTCCTTCCTGATGAAGGGAACAGAGACTCCTCAGGTCCTGTAGTCCCTTGGGAAGATTCAGAAGGCTAGAAAGTCACCTATAAAATCAGCACAGACAGGCTTATCAACAGAACTTCCTCATTGCCTGGCAATGATGCTTGGAGAATGATCTCCTCCTTGGCTTGTATCTTTTCTTCTCTCACCTACCTTCTGCCTTTCTTGTGCACTCTCACCTCATTGCCAGAAATCACAGAAATGGCCAGCATGAATGACACCAAGAGAAGATGGCTGTGAAGCTCTTAGAGGTGTACAGGAATCTCTTTCCTCTCTGTCTTCAGTAGAGATGTGGACACTTTCTTTGGTTTTGTGAAGAGACCATGGCATTGCTGCACCCCAAATAAATCAGTATAAAGAAATCTGCCATAATGTTGCCAATTTGGTGTGTACTTTCAAGTGAAGCTTGAAATACATTTCAAAACTTACTATTAAAATGCTTAGTGTTCTCATTGGTATCTTCCACTAATTATTGATAGTCAGTAGAAACAAACCCTTCTCCCTTTCACATTTATTTTTATGATTTTAATTGCACTCTCTTGCTTTGTTAGCAACCAATTTAAAACTTCAAAGGTCAGATCTGAGCATGGGCTATGCACACATCTGGCTCTGTAATCAGTGTCACTACGACTTAGTGATAACTTTTCCTGAGGTTTTCCCCTTGTTTTTCAGAAATCAACCAACTCATTTCTAATTCTTCTTGGTTTAATATCAATATCTGATCTATGTTAGAAAACTCTCAGTCTTCTGTTGTTACCTGAATGTCAGACCAATACCTTTCCTCTCTAAGAAGAGTCACAAGCAACAGGCAGAGTACCAGGAGTACAAATAATATTTATCTAAAGACTCTGTCTCAGTTGAACCAGAGAGATAACGCAGCAAACAGAATGAGCACTCTGGCAGAAAGCTTGTCTTTGAAGGTATATGATATCACATAAAAACTAGTTACAGAACATTAACTGATGGCTCAGAAATACTTCTTACTTCGGTCTAAATGTAGCACATTTGAAATAAAAAGAGGGACTACCCCACAGGCAGGAAACATTACATATATAATTACTTTTTTTTGGCACAAGTTGTACATGCCCAAGCTTCTTACTAATATATAAAATAGGGTACACCTGTCATATTTTGAATGAACACGCAATCAGGACTTCCAAAGTTAAGTACATCTGAAAAAATTGTCTCAGTTTCCCATTAGAAGTTATATTTTTAGTGGGTATTCATATAGAAGGATAAATAGTTTATGGATATGTATTGTAAGGCAGATTTCAGTTTCCACCTTCTTCCCCAGAAGCAGCAATAGTATTTTGGTATAAGAGCTTTTAATGAGGGTAAGAGAATCAATATTTTTAATTTAAAACATGCCCATGGTCCCTGAAGATTGATACATAAATATATTCTTTATATGACAGATTGAAACATCTTTTGTCCTAAAGGTCACAGGACTGAGAACTGGCGATGCTGGGCTCCAATTCTAGCTCACATTCACCATAAAATCTTGATCAAGACAAACTCAGTCCTTTTACAGTGCCTGAATCTGGTTTTTTTCTCACTCAAAACAAGGTACACTTTGAATAATTTTTCTATGGTTCCATTCTGTTCTGTTTTCTTTTCATTCTGAGGTTAATTCAGTCTGACAACACTCATTGTGAAATATGAATCCTTCCCAGGGAACACAATGAGATTCAGAGTGAAATAGTACAGCAAGTTTTCAGTATATTGTCTTTGCAAAATAGGAAGTGGTTTCACAGCTTTTTAAATAATACCATGGAAAAACCATTGCTTCTCCTCCCAGACAGTAGGGTCTTACTAGAAGGAACTCACATATCATCAGCTACAGAAATTAAATATAACCAATTAGCTGGCCTGTGACTCCCTAAATAATCAGTGGGAAAAAATGGCATCCTCCAGTCTTTGGAAAAATAACAAGAAAAAAAAGTATTGATAAACCTATTTTTTTTTTTTTATGGCAGATGACACAAGAGTGACCAGCATTTAGGATGAAGAGAGCATCACTCTATTTGTATGATTTCTTTATGCCAGTGAACCCAGGAGGCTGGTCCACTCCTATTGTTAAAAGCTCTGTCTGCTTTGGCAGTAGTCTGTCTTCACAACTGTCTGGCAATTTGGCACCAGTGTAAATTAAATAGGGCTAAGAGTCACCAGAAACCTGGGCACCCATGGCAAGGCAGGAAGCCAGGTTAGCTTGTTCAATCATACAATTTTGAAAGAGAACAAATTCATCAGGAAATGGGAAGGCTGGGATCTGAGAAGTGCCTGTGGGGTCTTTTTTCTTTTTTTTTTTTTTCTGAATTGTTATTATTATAGCTCATGAAGTAAAGGATCACTGATCTCTTAATTCATCAAATATGCTGAATACTCTGTTTTAGTAGAAATGCTTATAGCTCAGCATTGCTTAGCATTTGCTGCCCTTTTCCTCTATTGTATCTCTAAAGTATGTTGCAATTCTTTGAAGGATAATGAAAGCTCTCTCCTGAGAAAAGGGAAGTCATGAGTGATAGAGCAATGAAATGGTACCTGAGGTTGGCTCGGCAGCAAGCACAGCTGGTGAGCTAATAAAGTTGACATTTCTTACAGATTCTTTTCATTGTGGCCATGTGATGAATGTCATTCTGTACCATCTCCAATTCTTTGCAAGGGAAATAGAAGGTTGGAGTATTTTTGGAATATGCCACTGTCAGGAACAGGCTCAATGTCTACTCTCAAAATCCTTAATGGAATGCAGCTTCAAAGCTTGGAACATATGACACAGCACACCTTGATTCTTTGGCAAGAATTAGAGGGCACAAAGAAAAGGTGCTGATCCATTAGATCAACACAGATGACAAACACTATGGTAGGGAGGGTTTTATTATCCAGATTTCATTAGGAAGAATATTTGGGCTTTGAGTCTTCTCTTCTCTCTAGAATAATGGCAGTATTGGCTCAGTTTCTATGACATTGCTAACTTTGATTAGACAGGGGGCTTGAGTTTTAAATCATAGATTATTTAGCGTGGAAAAGACCTGTAATATCTTAAGTTCAACTATTACCCCAACACTGCCAAGTCCATCACTATACCGTGTTGCTAAGTGAGGTGTCTGCATATCTTTAAATACCTCCAGGGATGGTGACTCAACCACTTCCCTGGGAAGCCTGTGACTATTAGGAAGATATTTTTCCTAATACCCAATTTAAACCTCTCTTTGTGCAGCCTGAGGTAGTTTTCTCTCACCCTACTGCTTGTTACCTGCGAGAAGAGACTGACCCCCCACCTGGATATACCCTCCTTTCAGGTGGTTGCAGAGAGTGATAAGGCACCCCCTGAACTTTCTTTTCTCCAGGTTAAAAAACCTCAGCTCCCTCAGCTGTTCTTATCAGACTTGTGCTCCAGACCCTTCACAAACTCCATTTCCTACCAGCTCCATGCTCTAACACCTCTATTGGGAGGGGCACAAAACTGAACACAGTATTTGAGATGCAGCCTCAACCGAATACAGAGGAGAGATCCCTTCCTTTGTCCTGACACAGGCCAGGATGACGTTGTCCTTTTTGGTCACCTGGGCACACACTGGCTCGTGTTCAGCCAGCATACTGAGGTCCTTCTTGTCCACGCAACCTTCCAGCCACTCTTCCTCCAGCCTGTTACTCTACTGGGATTGCTGTGACTCAAGTTCAGGACCTGTCACTTTATTTTATTGAAAGTCACACGATTGGCCTCAGCCTATCAGTCCAGCTGTTCCATATCCTTTTGCAGAGCCCTCCTCTCCTCCAGCAGATCAACACTCCCACCCAACTTTATGTCATCTGCTTACCAAGGATGCCCTCAATCTCCTCCTCCAGATCAGAGATAAAGGTATTAAACAAGGCTGACCCCAACAGTGAGCCCTAGGGAGCACCATTGGTTACTGGTCGCCAACTAGATTTCCCTCCATTCACCATCACTCTCCAGGCTCAGCCATCCAGCCTGGTTTTCACCCAGCAGAGAGGGCATTTGTCCAAGACACGAGCAGTCTCTCCTACATGGAGAATGCTTTGGGAAACTATGTCAAAGGCTTTACTGAAGTCCAAACCGCTGACATCCACAGCCCTCATCCACCTTGTTATAGAAGGACATGAGGTTTGTCAGGCAGGATCTGCCTCTCATGCTGTCTGGTCCCGATCCTCTGGTTGTCCAGCACATGCTGCCTGATGGCACTCAGGAATATTCTGCTCCATGAGCTTCCCCAGCACTGAAGTCAGACTTAAAAGCCTGTAGTTCCCTGAATCCTACTTCCAGGCCTTCTTGAAGATGTGTAACACATTTTTTAGCTTCCAGTAAACTGGCACATCCCCAGTCAGCCAGGTTTGCTGAGAAATGATGCTGACTGGCTCAGTGAACACTTCCCTCAGCTCACCCAGTGCCCTTGAGGAGGGTCCCATCCAGCCCCACAGACACATGTGCGTGTATAAGTATAGAAGATCACAGAACCACAGAATATTCTGAGTTGGAAGGGACCCACAAGGATCACCAAGTCCAGCTCTGAAGTGAGGGGCCCATATGAGGATTGAATGCACAACCTGAGCCTTATTAACACCATGCTCTAACCAACTGAGCTAATTGGCCCCATGCATTACAGAACTTCATTCTCTTCCAGATCAGAGAGCTGGGTACCTGAAGAACAACCAGTGTTACTATTAAAGACTGAGGCAAAAAATACAGTAAGTACTTCATGCGTTGTTACTCTGCTGTTCCCTGCATTCCCCACCCCCGCATTGTTTTTCCAATAAACTGAAGAGTCTTTCAGAATATCCACAAAGTAGATCAAATAGAATGGCTTGAAAGAGCAGACTGCAGCATCATAGGCTTTGCATCAGTGAGTTTCCATAGTCACAATCAGGTAGTGAAGAAAGCTTTTGTAAGCAGATCTCAATGTTCTTTGTCAACATCTCCCTTCCGGTGCTGTATGGCTTTCTTAAACACTATTTGTGTTTCATTCTGAATTCTTTTCATCACCAAAGTGAGGTTATGGATAGGTTAAAAGTGACGAATGTATCTTGCTCAAGAGTTAGCAGGACTTATATTTGTAGAATGATGCGTGACAATCTTGGAGAAGGCGGTGACTGTTTTTGGCTGCCCCATCTCAGGCTGCCTAAAGGTGTTGGAATAGCCATGCATGGATTGATATCTTCAAGTAACTGAACAGCAAGACTGCAGCTCAATGCAGTCCATCTGCCCCAGGTGCTGTATTTTCCTGTGCTGGAAATGTGGTTCTTTCTGTACAGGAGGGAATTTGAATCTGCAGCAAATTGTAGGGGCATTCACATGCTTTCACTGTGTCCACGTGAGTCAGGCCCCTCTACCATCCTCACAGACAATTTCTGTAGTGCACTGTGTGATGCCTTAATGCTCAAACACAAACATCACCAGCATTCTTGCAGTGGCCCCTTGAACACACACAGCCTTCAGCTGCCTCCATGAGGCAAGGAAATGAAGGTTTGTACTTGGAAGTACTTCTTTGTACTTTGAAAGAAACTGTCTTTGTACTTGGAAGGAATCTGTCATAGCTTTTCTGTTTTGAAAAGGGTGATCCACCATATAGCCCTCTCAGAACTGATGGTTTTTCAGGTACTGAAGATTAGTATAGACACTTGGTTTCCACCTAAATCCTAGTCAAGATATCCAAGCCCTCATCTGTTTTAGGCATCACATCTTCACACTCCTTGTAATATGAGGAATGCACATAAGAAAAGGACAAGGCAGTGTAAGAAAAATAATTTTTGCTGTCCAATCAAAATGGATCACATCCCATTGAGGAAATTGGTTGTCAACAAAGTAGAGCTGGGGAAAACCCTGGAAAATCAGGTTTGTTTATTGTTTTGCAAGAATAGGAGCAGTAACTGCTGCCCCTGGAAATTGCCATGCCCCAGCAGTACTAATGGCTTTCCAATGTTCTGGCATCCACAGAACATGGATTAGTCACAAGCACTACAGGCAATTTTTTGTTCCGAGGCGCTACTCTAAGCAATTGTCTATGTCCAGAGGAAAACTAGTGGCAACCAGTGCCTGACACCAGTAAAGTTCTTCATTAAGAGGCAAAAAAATACTTAAAACTGTGCTGGAGGGATCTTTCAGGCCATTTGCATTCTCTGTACATGTAAGAGATTAACAAAATTTCACAGGCAAAATTTTTCTTCTTGAAAAATGCATTTTCAAGATGAAAGAGACAGTCTGTAAGTCCACATGATGTTCTTCAAATCATTTTAAGCAGAGGAACACAGGGGAAATGTCTAACAACTCTACCTCTTGGGTTTGTTTTTTTTTCAGAATGAAACATTGGCATTTTTTTCAAACTGTGCTCTTGAAATTTCTTTAAATATAAATAAATTTTTAATTAGAAGAACTGAAAACCCTGCACACAGAACTTTTTGTTTTATGGAATATGTAGAGGCATTGCCCTTGGGCTGTGACCCAGAGAACCAGCTCTCTGTCACATCTAGAAGCAAGGCTTCCATTCTCCAAAGATCAGGATTTTCTAGAAATTTGGTGTGCTCAGAGTAGCTATGACAACTCAATTCAGGAACAGCATACTTCCTGCCTGGGCCCAACCATGGCTGTGGAAAACAGTGGAAAACAGGTTTTCAGAAATGCCAGCCATAAGTGTTAAAGGCAGATGTAATCTGGACACTGAGACAGGAGACAAGCAGTGCAGAGAGCAGGGGGGCAGTGGGAAGGGTTGAGAGGTGAGATTGAGACTTTCTTATAACCAAGCCTGGGAAAAACTATGCTTTTGAGATTTTTGCACAAGTTTTCTTTAAGCTTTCTTCAAGTATTTCAGTGAAGTAGTTAAATATCCAAGAATGCCTAAAGTGAAGGAACTCCTCCTGTTTGCAGTGATCTCAATGGGTTGGCGGGGTTGAAAAATGAGGCCTTCCCTACAGATGTGGAATAGCTCTTGGAAATGTTGAAGCAATTTGGGTGTGCTAGACTCCGGTGTCAGACTCTGGGATTTACACTGAGGGCTTAAAATTATTCCACTGAATGCAGAGGGCTATAGAAGATTCTTTATATAAACTCTTTTTTAAAATTATTTTTCATTTTCCATAAATCATCTGGATGTTTTCTTTTTTAATTAAAATGAATATAAGACATTCATTCTTGTTGAACACATTAAGAATGAAACAAAAACTCGTTTTTTCAGGGGAGCAGAAGGAAATGGCAAAAACTAGAGATTTTTTTCCTTAAGTTATAAACTATACAAACCCCAAATTCTATTGTAAATGTTCCAGATGGACAAATTTCTTTTTGCTATCCTGTACACAAACTCTAAGAGCTACTGATAACAAGTGCTAACTTTGTTATAGCACACTTTAAATCTATAACATGCTATAATTCTCTAATAAACTAAGAAAATAGCATATGTTCTTTCCTCACCTGCCAAACAGATGGCATGGAGTGTAAATTCATTTATTTGACTTTCTTTTTTTTTATTGCTTTGGGCATCTTAAATTTAAATAATCAGACTCAAAGTACTAACTTCAATCTAAAACAGGCATCTTTTGGAGAAAGGAAGGATCCTTTTTCAAAGGAAAAAAAGCTCTGGTAAACAGTAAGCAATTAGCCACAACATGCTACTAGGGGCTGTTTAATTGAGACTGCCATACTAAATTAACCAGATACATGCCCTTGAAAGGACTAGTAAAACAGAACTACTTCCAGATGTTTTTGATTATTCTATATTAAACCATGTGCTTTTTCTTTGATTTTTTAAATTTGTTTTTCTACTCCACGAAAATTAAAATCAAACTAGCTCAGTCCTTCTTTCTCCCTAAATGGTAGGGCTTGAATGATTGAATATTAGCTGCAAATTCTCTCTGGTCTACTCTCTGTGGGTGGATTCATGAGACAGAAGTAACTCACAGTTCTTGTCTGTCCTTAATGACTGTCTAATCAAGTTAATCTGCCCTGGTTTCAGGCTTTAAAGAGCAATTATGACTTCTTAGCTCTGTGTGTCCCATAGATGTGGGGAGCATCTGGGGAGCTGTAAGGAGTTCATGAAATAGTAGGGTAAATATGTTTGGTTTCACTTCCAGATAGAGTACTTCAAGTACTGAGAAGCTCTTTCCCAGCACTGAGCTAGAGGGATTTTGATTCCTAGTTAGAACTTCTCCTTGGACAGTCTTGCAATCTTATCTCTAAGTTTTGTTGCTTTGAATTTTTGGGTTTTGTGTAGCTATCATTTCCAGGAAGTTGTCATCTCATGAATTCCTGAAGACCACATGAACTCCATTTGCAGGCTAACAATAAATTGTTTGTCCCTGAGGGTAGTGCGTAATTAGGCAGTATATGTTTGCACTAAGGGTAGATGTAATGCACAAAACCAGACATAGTTAATAAAGGAAATTATCTTTTTTGAATAAGTCATCAATGAGATGAGCTCAAATCTTATTATTTATTTGGAAAGGAAAAAACTCTCATTTTTAACGTCATTAACAGTGATGTAGCTGGTACCTAGAAAGGCTCCTGCAGCCTTATATGAGGTACCAAGGTCCCTGAGCTTATGTCCTGAACTCTAGGCAGCCCAGTGGATAGATGTTCTGAGTCATCCTCTGGGACACCACACTATCTCCATGTATCACCATCATTCGTATAGTTTAAGGCTATGCACCTGAAATTCAGATATTCCAACACTCAAGTTTTCTGTTTAATATACATAATTCCCAGCATAGTCCTTGAACACAGAACTAGAGGGTCACTGGCTGAGAGCACTGTGTGCAGCACAGAATCTGAAGTGTATTGGGTCAACATGTGAAAGAAGCCAGCTGGGATGTGACTCTAACTCTGATATGAGCACTCTGCAGGTGAACCCTGGACTCTTAGTTCATTCTCAGTCCAATTCTGTACATTGTCTGATGGCTAGTAAATATAAAACCTCCAGGCTAAGCAAAGTCTAAAAATTTATATGAAAATAAATTACACCTTAATCCACAGTTCTTCAAATCAAGAAATGATCATGTGAAGTTGGTACAGACTGCTAACCTACAAGCTCTTAGAGGAGTGCTAAATTAGGAGTTTATTTGCCATTGGCTTCTCATCCAGTCAGTGGTGAAAGTTTGGGACTTCCAGCATAGAGTAGGAAATCACCGAGAGTGGAGATCTACATAAACACAGGACAGGCATGAGATGGGTCTGGCGTGGGGCACAATCTGGACCCAGCAGAATCTATCATCAGAGGGCTATGGAGACTTATCTAATACGACTCAAAGTATCAGACTGCCATAATCTGTAAAATGTATTATTTAAAAAGTTAATTAAATTATACGAATCCAAAAGAATGTAGTACATAAGAAATAAAATGTTTTAATTATCTATTTAATATTTTGCTTCTTATGACTCCAGAAATACATAGTTCTAATCTCTAGAAGGAAAATAATTATATTTTCCATTTTTAATTAACCCTTGCTCCAGAGTCCTCTGTTTCACAAAGATGATAAACAGTGTTGGTCAGTGATTTTTAATGTTAAGATTAATGATCAGTATATATACTATCTGACAACCAGAATATAATGATGAAGAGATCAGATTAATTCCTCTAGAATTATAAAGGTTGTGTGTCCCATTATTTAGTCCCATTATGGTGCAATATCTCAGCACTTTAACCATACATTGTCAGCCTAGGTTTTTGGATGACTTACCACACAGCTTCCTAGCTCCTGTGGGCTTAAGTTTATCCCATGTTATTTTAATGTAGGTTTGTGGACTCTCATTTCCTTTGAGGATTTTATAGAAATAGAATTACTACCCAAATTTATTAAAAATATTAGAATCTGCAGAATAGGTGAGGTGGTTGTCCTGAAGCCTATAAGCAACTCCTACAAAACAGGAAGCCATTAACTGTCATGAACATATATAATTGTGGATATATTGCATGGGATATTTATATTTTCTGTTGGAGATAAGGGGTTTGGAAGCTGGTTTTCATTACAGAAATACTGACAGCAGCTGTATTCTTTTCTCTTTTTTAAGGCCTTATTAAAAAATAGAGAGAGGGAAAAACCTATGCTTTAGGGTAAGTGGTGAAAATTTTCAGAGCTTGCAGTTTTAGAGAAGCCCACAAAATGGAAGGGGCCTCATACAAGTTATAAATGTGTGCAAGCTTAATTGCCTTTACAGTTCTGAGATTCACAGCTAAGGCATGGCTTGTCCCTGGCTCTCCTGACCTTCACTTTTAGGAAAACAGATAAATCAATGCCAGTGCATGAAACACTGGGGATGAAACACAAGCAGCCATTGAAGAGACTTGGGAGATTTATGACTTGAAGGTGATTGGAATTTAACGTAAAGGTGAGTTAGTCACTGCAGTGCCACAGGGTTAAAGATTCTTACTAATCTGCTATGGTCAAAACACTGGCATCTGCATCCACTGCACTAATTTAACTTTCTGAATGGCCAGAAGCCAGTTAGAACTTTCCTCTGAGCTATAGCAGAAGCTTGAAGATGGCTATTCACAACCATTATCATATTATGGAAGATTACAGTTGGAACAGTATCTCTACAAGCTTGAATTTGTCATCTGTTCCCTTACAAGGGATCCCTGAGTAAAGCAAAAAAGAAATAGAATATCAAAACTAGACTCAATTTCAAAGAGAGAATTGGGAAGCTTAAAACAAGAGAGAATTTTTTAAAATGTATCTGAAGCTAAAAAAAATGCAGGGGAAAAGTCAAGCCAAAGAAAAGACCATGTAGATCAATGAAAAGAAATATGAGATCTTTATAGACAGCCAGAAGATCATCGGGCAGTGCTGTCCTCCTGGCACATTCTGAGGTTGAGAGAGCTTGTCTTTTTCTTCATTAAGTTTCTATTAAGGCATTGTCAGGCTCCAGAATTTTATTAAGCATTTCTAAATTTAGAGAGCAATCAAACTAAAAAATACACAAGAAATAGTGTAAAGAAATAACAGCCTCATGACCCCTGGAAATTTAGTGCTTGCATCCTGATTCTCTGAGCAGACAATGTACTTCTGTTTTGAAGGATGTTTGTGCTACTTGTTTACACTAGACCTCTGTTGCATTTAATGCCACATTTCAGGGATCTTCTGGTAACTTGGAAGAGAGTGAAGAAATTGCAGTCTTGCACATATTTTGTACCCATGCTGGCAGGGTGAAGGAGAAGACAGCGTTCCTCTGAGCATTCTAGGTTTGCAGTAACTGCAGATAGGATTTAGAAAAGGAGTGATGAAACACATTGTAGCATTCAGTTCCTGTTCTCCTTATAAGACTATCATGTTCAGGATCTGAGCTGTAAACCTATCTGGAACCAGAATGTCATTTTTCCAGGTCAGGCAGGAACCTTGCTTTTCTTTGTAGCATGTCTGTCTTAAAAATTGTCTAATGGAAGATTGGGTGGTTGCATCCAGAGAGTAGTGGTCAGTGGTTCACAGTCCCAATGGACATCAGTGACAAGTGGTGTTCCTCAGGGGTCTGTACTGGGACCAGTGTCATTCAATATCTTCATTAATGACATAGACTAAGAGACAGAGTGCACCCTCAGCAAGTCTGTGACAACACCAAGCTGAGTGGTGTTTGACATACCTGAAGGATGGGATGCCATTCAGAGGGACCTGAACAAGCTTGAGAAATGGGTCCATGGGAATCTCACGAGGTGTAATAGGACTGAGTGCAAGGTGCTGCACCTGGAGCAGCCCCCGGTATCAATCCAGGCTGAGGGATGGACAGATGGACAGCAGGCCTGCTGAGAAGGACTTGTGGGTGCAGGTGGATGAGAGGCTGGACATGACCCAGCAATGGCACTCCCAGCCCAGAAAGCCAAAGGTGTCCTGGGCTGCATCCAAAGCAGCGTGGGCAGCAGAGGAGGGAGGGGATTCTGCCCCTCTGCTCCTGTGAGACCCCACCTGCAGGGCTGCATCCAGCTCTGGGGTCCCCAGGGAAGGACAGGGACCTGTTGGAGAGAGTCCTGAGGGGGGACACTGAATTGATCAGAGGGATGGAAAACCTCTCTTATGAGAAAAGGCTGAGAGAATTAGGATTGTTCAGCCTGAAAAAGAGAAGGCTTTAGATTGACCTAAGACCCCTTCAGAGCCTGAAGGGAGCCTAGAAGAAAGTTAAAGAGGGGCTATTTTCAAGGGTGTTTAGTGACAGGACATGGGGGAATGGCTTCAAACTGGCAGAGTAATTTTAGATTAACTATAAGAAAGAAATTTTTTATTGTGAGGGTGGTGAGGCACTGCAACAGGTCATCCAGAGAAGTTGTGGATGCCCAGTCCTTGGAAGTATTCAAGATCAGCTGGATGGATGTCTGAGCAACTTAGTCTAGGTGAAAGGTGTTCCTGTCCATGGCAGGGTAGTTGGAATTACATTATCTTTGAGACCCCTTGCTACCAACATCATTCTATTATTCTATGATTCTGAAAATGTTATTCAATCCTGTCAACTAGACAAAGGGGTCTGAGAGGAAACATCTTTCCTGATCTGAAACTGATACATCTACTTTTGAGGCACCTTTTCTTGTCTCTGCTCCTTTCCATTACTCTTTTAACAGTGAGTCTAAGCTCCAAGTGGCTTGAATTTTAAATAATGTGGCAAAACTCTGGCAAATCCACCCTTGTGGCAGCTGCTTTTCCCAAATTTGGCTGCATTTTAAGACTGACCAAATCCATTTTAGATATTGCCACTTGATTTGCTTAGTAGTTTAGGAAAAAAAATGTAGCAAAATTATGAACAAACTCCAGGTTTGCATACCCAAGCTATGTGTAATCCATCCCCTGTAAAGTCAATAAAGACAAAGATATCGTTTCTGTAGTCACTGCTCCCAAGAAGGAAGGAGGAGCTGAGAGTAAACAGCTGCTGCTCCCATTGACCCTCATTTTTGGCACAGAGGAAGCACACATCAGGAAGTCTCCTCAACAGGGTGTAAAAGAAACATGAGTTTTCAACTTGAGTGTTCCTGTCCTAGTAAATATTCACAGAAGCTGCTGGTAAAATCTGTGCCTCCTCCTGTTTTGATGATGGTTCACGGAGAATGAAGCAACCTTCTCCAGCAGCTCAAGTGTTGTGCATCTTTGTACAGCACAGGGCCATTTAGGATTTACTTGCCGTAATCATCCAGAGCAACAAAGCCTTCCAGTGTATGAGGCAGGAGGGAAACTAAAAACAGGAAGGAGATGGGAAGAGACAAGTCATGAGGTCCCTTCCAGTTCTTCAAAGGGAAAAAACTGACAGCATCTAGATATAATTGCCACTTTAATTTCTGTAGATTTTGTTGGCGTAAGCCCAGTGAAGGAAGACAGAACCTTAAATTTGTCCTTCTTTCAGTAAAAGTAAGGTTTTCTGGAAGTATATATGTATATTGCTAAAATGGGACATGGAGACAGACTTAGGGTTCCAGTTTTATCTCCAACATGATTGTAAAGCATTTTGGACTGGGTTGACATTGCACACCAAAGGAACTTGTCACCACCAAACAACACAGCTATTAAATTGGAACTAAACTGTGAAGTGTATCTTTCAAGTTCCACCATTACTTAATAATCCCAAGAATTAAGGGCATTTTTCCAGGTTGTATTAAGTCAACCAGAGTGTCACCTATTTTCAGGTCACTTTAGAACTGGTTTTCTCGAATGTTGCTGTAAAACATACCCTGGTAGGACACTTCAGACCTAAAAGCACAAGGCTCTGTGTCCATAACGCAAGGAAAATTTGACTAAAAGCCAGTAACAAAGGCCATTTTTACTCATACCTGTGCTGACTGTCCGCCAAATCCAATTACCTGGCAGTGGTTTACATTTTCAGGTTATGCACACACTACTAAAATGTATGAATGACTCCTTAAAAGCAGGGCACAGCATTTCTAGTTCCTAATTTATTTTCAGTACTGTCTGAAATGTCACTATTTTTTATAACATAGCTGTATATTTTGGTTGTAGGAAAGTACACCCAGAAATATCATTCCTGGAGAACACATTACTGCTGCAAATAGTCATAATTTATAGGATTTCTCAATGGTCTACATTTCAGAACAGGGATTTTGGCACTGAATAGCCTGTGTAAGCATCCAACACTGACTCTTAGCCTTCTTATGCTTCACCACCGTTTCAGCTTCATTTGTCTTGTAGCTGGGAGATCCTCAGCATAGATGGACTGTGTAGTTCATGTCAGACATAGACCCTTGAGGTAGTTGTGGCAAAGCCGATGAACGCACATGAGCAGGTTGATGTGAACACTTTCTTAGGGTGAAACAGCCTGTGGATCCAAAATGCCTTCATTGGACAGGTAAACTCTGCCATCCTCCATGTTCTCCCTCTGGTGTTCAAAGTCAGTTCAGGATCTGCTATTAGGTACTGTCATAGGGATAGGTACATTACTCTATATGTAATAGAACAGTGGTGGCAACAAATCCACAGCTCTTTTTTTAAAAAAACCTTCTAATCTGTTCAAAAAAACAAAGCAAACGATTTGGCCCACACAAGCAGATGATTAACTAGCAGCATTTGTTGTTCAAGATTTCAAAAACCTTCATATCTCCCAATCTATTTTCCCCAGAATCTCCAGCTGAAATTGCTTCTTATGCCCCTATTTCACGAGTCACTAACACACTGGTGGCCAGGGATAGATGTGATAAAGTACAGATTTCAGTGTCTTCTGCAATGACCAATGTCTTCATACGCTGTCCTCCACTGCCACATGTAATGTTCAAGAAGGAAAAATCTTTCTTGTGGAAAACAGCATGTCTTCCATGTGGCAAGCCAAGTGGTGCTACTTTTATTTTTTAACAAAATGTTCCGTGCGTGTGTATCTGTTCCACAAAGAACACTTCTCCATGCCTTCTCCAAAGGACATTGTCATCCAATTTGTGATGTCTTATGCTGCCCTGACAGTTCTTTGGGAGAAGCCAGAGACACAACTGTGGGATAGCCTGGGTGCTGCTGGAGATGGACCACTGTTGAAGTGAGATTGATCAGAAAGGAACAATTAAGGTAAAAATAAACCAACCATGATGTTTTGTGACGGAATAAGATTTCCTAACACTGATTGGGCTGTGATGTAACTTCAATTTAATTAACAGCTATCTCTCATCAAGAAGATCATTTAGAGTCTCAGTGTTGTGCTCATAGTCTCTGGCTAATACTGAAGAACAGGGGGTTAATTTTTTATGTGAGTGATTCAGACTTACCCCTGTGCTTACAGAACAACTGACTACACAGTTAGATTAGGCTCTGTTCAGTTTGTCATCCTTTGTTACTGTTTTTGTTGTTCCGGGAAAAGCATCACAGACGTGGGAGAGCTTTGCTGCGCAGTGGGATGAGAACTCTCTTCAAAGAGAGGAACTTGGTAGGAGACAGATTTGAGGTGGTGTGGGGAAATTAGTCACTCTGTTGTCTGGAACACTTCTGTTAACTGAGATTTTACAGATCTTGCTGCACAGAGCATGGAAATTTCTTGGTCTCTCAAGAGGTGATGTAGCAGGAGAGCAATGACGTTTGAGATAGCTTTCATGCAAACACCAAGACTTGGCCCTTTCCTCTTACTCATTTGCACGTTGCCCAACTTTTCTCCATTCCATTAATTCCTCTACAAGTCCAAAATTACTCCCTCTACTAAAAAGTCTTACCTGTGATGATCTTTTCTTATCTCTATATTTCAAATTCTGCTTCTGTATTTTTCTTTCCAGTCCCTCCAAATTTTGACTTCCAGCAGGGATGCTCCCTGGGTAGGCTGTCAGACTGCTCACAACCCACAGAGCTGCAACATTAGGTAGGGCAAAGTACAAGGACTATCTGGACCAAGCCTGAAACATTAAGGGAAGAAGAAAGGGGTCCCCCAAGCCATCAAGTCCCCACCCACACACCTCAAAAAGGTCTGAAGTGATGGGCAGGTAGGGGTGCTAAAGGTATTTTTTCTGGTCAGTTCAGAAAAACAAGGCTTTTAATTATCCAGTTTCACAGATACAGATTGAAAAGCAGAGCCCTGATCTCCATTTCTTCCATGTCAGAGGAGGTCCTCACCACTCATTTGGCATCTTACTCCCTCTTTTTCCTTGAACATTCAGTTGCATTATTCAGGTTAGGACAGTATTACATGCTTTGATGTGCTATGTGGGGCTCAGCTAGTTAAAAGTCCGGAAGCACAAAACTGTGTAGTATGAGTCTCTACCAAGAGAAGATCATTGAGCATCCCACAGACACACCATTACTGCCAAATTCCTCAGTTACCCTCATGCTGGCTTGCTTTTTTGTGCCATCCTTAAGCAGACATTCATTGTGTAATACATCTCTACCACATCTGAGCACCATCTCTCTTCTGGTAAAAGAGGAGGCAACTGGAGGATTTTTAAGTCAACCATTATTGTCTGTTCTAATAATACCCTTCAGATTGTTTCTGTGACCCAAGAACTTCACAAATATTGTTGAAAAAGTCATCTCTGTCTCTTTCATTTCAGGTACTTTCACCTGATGCAGCATCCTGATTTTATTTGATTTCTGTAATTGTTCTCTCTACCTGCCACCAGTGTTTATATATGTAGTCCTTTTTCTGCTTTTACTGCTGACTGACAAGCTTACAAAGCTTACAAGAAAAGAAATTAATATCAGTCACTGGAAGTCCAGTCCCCCACATTTTCCCTTTTGGCTTTTTCTTTAGCCTTTTATTTTTGGGTTTGGTTTGGTGTTTTCATTGGTTGGTTGGTTTTGTGTTTGGTTGCTTTGGTTTTTTTTGTTGTTGTCTTTAACTTTTTCATTCAGTGCTTAGGTTACAAATGTGAAGAACAAGTGCTTTAAAGAGCAGTAATAGAATCACGAGTTTTCTGTGTTCTTATATGTTTTTATCCTCTTGCATTCTCTGTGAGGATTGCTTTTTTTCTCTTTGGTCAGCTTTGATCCCTATGACCTTAACATGACTTGGATAAAACCTGTTCATTTAAGTATCATCCAATTAAAGAGGAACTGGTTATAATACAGAGCTTATGTTCAGCTACTGAAAGTTCCTCATGGATCTTTTTCTTCTAGTCTGTTTTTTTAGATCATCATCCCATGCATGACCCATGCTGTTACCTTTCAAATTTTTGTTGTGGTTACTTGTGTTTGATTTTGGTTAAATCAAATCCATTTTTCATTCAGGAGTTAATAGTTTCAGTTGTTCACCTTAAACAACACTTCTAGTTTCTCAAGGTACTTGTTATGATTTCAGTATAAATCAGCTTTTTATTACAGTCAAGTGAGATGATTCAATTTCCTTGCTGATATACTGAATTCTTGTTATAGCAGGAAACAAACATTTTCTTGGTAAGCTAAGTTCATTTTTTACAGTGATGAATGACTCACTGAGCAATTATTCTTGAATATGGCTGCAGCCATTTTTGAATACTATTTTTCTAAGAGAGGAAGACAATGTTTAGTTTTTTTGGTTTATGGTACAGGCTAGCTTATCTATGAGTATTATTAACATTTAATATTCTCTAGAAGAGAACTATGACACCCATACTAATATCACAGGATCTTATTTTATTTGCCATGACAACTAGCAGGACATTGTGATCTCTTACTAGGCAGGTAAAGCATATTTGTACCAAAGTGAATTTACCAGTTCACAAAAGAAAGAGTAATACCCATACTCCATTAACTCTGTCTTGATTACCTTGTATATACAACAGGTCTTTTCCTTCTAAGGGGATATAAGCAAATCCTTACTGTGAACAATTGTGGAGTGAATGACATGAGTTGTCTTGGACTGAAACTTCTCTACAGGGTCTTCAGTATCAATATCTTTTCTCAGAGGCTAAACATTTGGAGAAGGGTTTAGGTTTACATTTTTTATGGAGCAGATTTCCATTCTGACATTTTCTGTGCCAAGACATGGCTCTCAGAGGAGTCATCCATGCCCCTAAAATGTAAAGCTAGTAGCACAGATGCTGACAGATCCTGATTTGTCCCACTACTCTCCTTATACTCTTCCTTATGCATGTGCCAACATGTGCTAAGGCTGAACAGAGGGGGGAAAAAAGATTCTGCAGCCTAAAAAGATTATAGTTGAGAGGTTCTTTCCATGCAAACACATGCATCACTATATGCTCTATACACCATGAATGTTTCCATAACTATTTGTAGGATCAGAGCTGTAGAGTCTGGCCCTGATGTTTCAGGAGCACCTGTCAATTTGAAATTACTCAGTTTTAGATTGTTCCTCTCCAGATCTCTTGAATCGAGCTTAGAGGCACACAGTCAGACATGACTTCAAGCAGCTGGGCTGAAATAGCCCAGAGGTGAAGTTTCAAAACTCTCCTGTTGCCACTGTGTATCTAACACAAATGTGACTCAGGTGGAACTTGCCACATCTCCAAATTTGAAGAACGATGAGCAGTTTTTATTTTAGTAGACAGTTTTCAAAACACCAAATACCACTCACTGAAAGAAGTGGCAAGAGGATAGCAGCCATGACATCAGGACAGAGAGAGAAAGGGAAATTTGAACTGTTTGAACCCAGGACAGAAGAACAAGACTGAAGTCTGAGACTGAATGACGAGGAAGTTAAAAAGGGGACCTAAAAGTAAGGAGATAGAGTTATATGCAGCATGGAGAGAGAAAGAGGAGAAAGGGGCAGCAGAAGTGGGATTTAGACTGAAAATCAGTGGACAAAAAGGCCTTTGTCAACAGGTTTGTCTTCTGCTCCAAAGCCTAAAAGGGCATCTTTCCCCTGTTGTCACAGAAACATAGTTCTTAAGCAAAAATTTCATCCCTATCAAAGCTAATTTTCAGAGAAAATTACATATTTCATACCCTGACAGCCTGGTACCGTTTATTCTATTCATTCCAGAGGCTCTGGTTCCATATCCATTTGCATCAAGTTCCATGGGATAATGGCATCTGAAGGGAAGCTGAGCAGGTTTGCAATGGGCATTATAGATGTTATCTCTCATCATGGCCCAGTAGACTTCCACATCATTGACTTGTGCAGCAAACACTTCTGTGTATGTAGATGTGACTCGCCCCTGCAATTACAGTACATGTGGAAGTGTCTTTACCATTTACCAGTTTATTCAAACCTTCTTCTCTGTATCATTCTCAAGCCTGTCCCCTCTGTCACGGTTTCCAAATCTGAGAATAGGAAAATTCTTATTGTTGAGCTAAAGGAATGACACAAGCACACTGTTGTAGCAATATCAGACATCTCAAAAATAGCCAACAACTCAATTCTAAAAACAGTATGCAAGTCTTTGCCTTATTCAGAGTTTTATCTTGTGTGATTGTATGTCAAAACTGGCAAGGATAATCTTTGTGTGGGAGTATTGTGGGGGTTTTGAATTAAATCATATGAATTCCTTTTTTTTTCTTTTCACATTATTTTTATTTTCCAGAAGAGTAAGTGGAGAGACAGTCAAGCTGGATGGAAAAGGTGTTACTGACTCATAAGGATGAGAAACAGCCAGCCTTAAGAAGGCATTCTGGATTTATGCTTGCTGATTCATAACTTCCTACATACATGTGGGGAAAAAAGTGTGGATTTTGCCCTGAGCTATATTCTGCAGGAAACCCGCCTTCCCTTCACTAAGTGAGAAAATAGTTTCAAAACTGTAGGACTTAACTTCAACTCCCAGAAGATGTTCCCTTGAAAAATGTTTAGAGTAAAGAACTGAAAACATTATCTCCAACCACCAAGACCAATTTTCTCTGCTTTCACTGAGAAATTCAAAACTAGTTAAAGCTCAAATTTTCCCATTAAAATATCAGGTAAACCAAATGTACCAATCAAACAAATAGAGCAGAAGAGAGTTGCATAAGGAGCCTTCCTTAGGGTTTAAGGGTTAAACCCTTTTCCTTAGGGTTTAAGGATTAAACCCATTTCTCCACAAACCCATTAAAGGGTTTGTGGAGAAATACTTTTCCTTTTCCATGCAAATGCTACTAGATCAATATGTCCCAAGAATTAAATAATATAAGAATATAAACAAAAGCAAGAATAATAAGAAGATAGCAATTAAATAAGTTGTTGCAAATAGAGTTTCATTTCAAAGTGACTTAAAACTCTACTTATATCCAAACAGTTTATTGATTACTTGTGTTTTGTAAAAAGACCCAATTCACAGAGAGTCCAGGTTAAAGTTTTGATTGTAACAACTTTTTATGTCATTGTTCTACCAAGGAGCCCAAAAGAATCTGCCTGTCTCCATAGAATTGGATGATAGAATTAATTGGCTTAGTGAGCAGGGTCTTGGGCTTAGAATGTTGACTGATTCCCCTGCTAAATGGTATCTATTGCAAAAGGATTTTATAGAAAATGCTTGGCAAGATCCTAAGTGAGATAAGGAGTGACTAAGAGCAATAAGCCACAATCTGGAAGCCTTAGTGAATGAATTAAATAATTAGAATGATATGTGTAAAATAAAAACAAAAGAGAGGAAGGGATGTGCTGCCTGTTAGCTGCAATGTGGAAAATTGAGAACTAAGGGGCTGAAAGGTTAAAAGAAGAAATTCAAAAAGGAAAGAGTAAATTTTCAACAAATGATTGAGAACTAAAAGTAAATTAAAGGCTGGCAGCAAGTCTGGGAAAAGAGTATATTTAAAAAAAAAAAACAAAACAAAACAAAAAACTCCACCAAATAAAATTAGTGCCACAGGATACACAGGATATAAAGAAACCAAGAAAACACTGACAAACTGAATTACTGAAGGTAGCAATCTAGACCTCTTAAAAATCTGCACAGATATGTATGATACCAACTGAGATGGAGATATTTGGCTAGATGTGCTAATAAGGAAGCCAGTAAAGTCAGTGACTCCGTACCAAACCTGATTAAACAAGAAATCATTACTGATGGCATATTTGGAAATGAACCAGAGAGATAGAATACCACTAAAGTTCATTATTTTAATACAGATGCTCTGTGAGAAATACAAATAACCTGGGGAATCAATCAATGGTTGTACCAACTGTGATGCGAGAGGGCAAAAAGAGCATCTATTTGGTGACAGAGGCAGAAGATTTAGACCTAGGTCTAGCAAATTTCCTCAGCCTCCAAGAAAATGCTATTCAAATGTTATTGACTCTACCCATTAGATGGCTTAGAGCAAGACTGGGGTGAGGAGTCCATGTTGCCTAGGCAGGGCCTGGACAAATTGCAGGGAGAATGTTACAAGTGGCTGTCCTAGCACTGCACTGAGCAGCAACCGAATGCAATGAACCTAGTCCTTGGGACATTTCTGCTACCTCCCCCAGAGTGAGATCTGTTGGAAAAGGGAATGTGAGGATAGGACAATTAGTTTTCATACATCTATATCATTAAATACCTGTGGAAATCCCCTTTCTGCAAGTGCTCCCACAAACTATTTTGCAAGTGCAAGAAACTAAGCCCTGACACTTAAGACTCTGAGTGGTGCCAGATCTTTATCATTTTGGCCTGACCCAGAAGTTGTGTTCCATGAGACCAATGAACTAATACCATCAAATTAAACAAGACTGTTAGAGGAGTTACCCACCTAACTGAGAAAAAGCACCTGTCAAGATCAGGGGTGCCCTAGCGACTTACTTCATGTTATAAATGGCAGGACAAGAGAGAAAGGCCTCAGGATGCCTCAAAAATCCTTCAGACTGGATAGTAAGAAAAATTTCTTCACTGAAAGCATTGTGTAGACATGGTGCTTAAGGATATGGTTTCATAGTGGACATCTCAACTTGCCAGTGTCAGGTTAATGGTTGGATCTCATGATCTAAATGGTTGGACTCCATGATTTTCCAGCCTATATGATTCCATGAATACAAGTACAGAGATTTTTTTGTCAAATTCTGGTTTTAATTGCATCTATGTAAATCTCTTATTCACAATCTCTGCCTGCAAGCTAACTGAATCAGGTCATGATTGGCTTGTGGGAATTTATTATTTATTGCTGTGAAGCCTGCTACAAGTTCTGCTGGTGCCTTTGAAGTCTCCAAGGGACTGCATTTTTCTCATGGAGTCTGATAGAGGCTTGGCTCCCATCACCATTTTTATGAGTAATCTTTTCCCATATGTGGTTACTCTTGGAGCAGCTAGAACAGAAATGATGTTAACTGCATTGAATGGCTTCATGAATGAAGACAGGGAAAAGGATCTGCAATACCACTTCTGTTCCACAGTTTCTCAGAACAGCATTGTCCTTTACAAAGGAGGAAGGAGGAAGATCAGAGGCAAAATGCAAGTTACAGATCAGGTTTGCAAGTTGCCACAATATCTGGGATTGTTCAAAGATGAAGCTTTCTTTCAGGCACCTCTGGCTAAGGAATTATTTTGTTTACTTTCAACACCCCCAATGTGAACAAAGTAATTTTAATGTTTAGTGATTAGCTTGAAAGATGTACAGTGTGCCAACAAAACATTTGAAGTGAACACAGTCTGTTTCAAAAATAGACATGCATCAATAGTGCCTGATTTCATTAAGAACACAATTCCTTTATTATGTTAGGAAAAGCATGGTAGTTTCATTTGTAATAAAAGAAAGACTCCCTTAGAGTTTAAAGCTTAATGTATTAGTGTTTATATTACTCCTAAGGAATTGATATTTAGGTCTTTTTCTTGGCTTTATCATAGTTGCTAGGTAACAGAGATGCCTGTGACATGATAATCTTTAGGGATCAAGATGGAAAAAAATTTATCCAACAAAGTATGTATGAATGATTGCCTTTTTCTCAGCCCCACTCTAAGAAAAAGCGGAGCTGGAACTTTTAACTGTTCTTAGAAGAATGCTGTCAAGGCTATGAACAATTCTTCCTGGTCCCCTCTACTAAAGTTTTAACATCAGTGGAAGTCATTGGAAGAATCAAATTCTTTTCTCATATTCCTTCAAAGTAACTGAAAGCAGCACAAAGGCAAATGACCATCCCATTTGTCTCTCTGTAGTAAGCCCTGGGCTCATGGTCCCCTGTTGTTCCAGCTTTTTTCCAGTCTCAACGGCCTTGTCCCTCTTGCCCACAGCAGTTTCTGAAGTTCCTCCTCTCCTTTGACCATGGGGAAGAAGAAAGCACCAAGGTCAGAGGTCAGGTGGCATGGCTGCATTTGTGCTCCCTGGTATCCAGCTGACAGTTTAGCTTTCAGATTTACAGGTGAGGCAGGCAGCAGAGGGATGCTCTTTTTCCACTGTGCTCTGGTGACCTGTCAGTCACCCATCTAAGCTGATGAAACAGTGCTAGAAGCAGGTTTTAATATCATCAAGCACAAGCCATTAGCCTTAACTAGACAAGAAGAACAGCCTTCAGGGACCCATTGTTATCTCTAAAGGAGAAAGAGGAAATGAAAATGTAGCATGTCTCTGTGGGGGCTGTAGAGATCTGAGTTCATTTCTTTTAGTGCCTTAGGAAAGGAAAACAAGGATGGATTTCAGCTTTTAGTGCTTTGCTACTAAGACTAATGGCTTCTAGTGCTCGTAACAACTATATTATTCTTGTAACAATAAGAATTATTATCTAATAGTTTTTGCATTGCTCTCCCCTTGTGCTTGAAGCTCTGGTATATCTGTCACATGCTTGGTAGAAACAAGGATAATGTATGGTTTACTTGACAAATTTCAAATTTCAGCTGGCAAAGAGCAAATTCAGCTGGAAAAGAGCAGGTAAAGGGGTAAACCCAGCATTTGGAGGGCTATCCTACTTCTGTTGCTTCTGAATTATGTTGTTCCTGCCCCTTGTTCACATGGCTTTCAAAGGTTTTCACAAAGGCAAACTGATTTCAGCAGACATTTCACCACTTAATTTGCAAAGAGATATCAGCAAAATGATCAGACCAAGGCCATCTCGGAACAGTTTCTTGAAAATACTGAAATGTGGATTCCATCATGTCCTTGTAACAGGGAACAGAAGTCAAGTGTATCACTTTTGTTCCACAGAAATAGCAGCGCAACTGCAAGAATTACATTACAGTAACAAAGATTATTCTAATTCAGGTAAAAAGAATTGTATCATTATTATTTTTAAACATCCCTCTAGTGAGGATGTACATGAGAATAAATGCCCATTTATTTTGTTACAGTATACAAAAGAAATGGGGCTGGGGGGGCTGAAGCCAAATATTTTTGTATTTATACAAATTTTGCTAAGAACCTTGGCTAAATATATATTCTTCTCCTCTAGATCCCCAAAAGTTTTGCTGAAAACACAAAAACAGCTGTGCACATGTGGTTTACAGGAGCTCCAGTCAAGGCACTGCTGGGGAGATATCTCCAATGCTGGATGGCCCATGTACCTAGGGAATTAAGTGGATGTAGGGCTGCCTCTGCCAAGGTTGCTGGAGGCAGACCTGTGGGTACCAAAATACCTTCAGAGTACAAACCCCAAGAGTTTGCCCTGTAATTTTAAATGCTAATCCAAGTCACTTGACCTCCTGACAGCAAGATGGCAATTTGGGGTTTCATAAACTTTTATCTACATTCTAACCAGTCACAGGGTAACCACTGGATGTGGATCTTTGTTTTGTATCTAATTAGTACTGCTGGGGTCTTGGGAGGATTTGAAAAAATTTAAATAGGTTCTCAAAAAGTTTGAAGTCAAGAAACTAGGAATATATCTTTATTGTTTCCTAATAAGGCTAAAAATACACAAAATTGTTCCTGTTCATAAAATATTATAACAGGGTTTTAATTTCTTCCTAGATTAATATAAGAGGAGATTCAGTTTAAAATTTCCTATGTGCAATGTTTTATACTTTACCATTAGATAAGATGGAGCAGATTCTTTGTATGTGATTTATAATATATTTTAATGCATGTATGGCCCAACAGGATATACTAATAAATATACAGCATGAATCACACATGCACAAGCCACTACTTTTTTCCAGTCATAAATATATATTCCCTTTGGGACTACTATTTACTGTCCCCAAATAAAATTTTGTTTTGCATTTGAAAATGCAAATTTTCTATACGTAATCAGAATGACATGGAGTGAAATCCTGAATGATTTAACAAACTGCATAGAGCCATTCAATCTTGTTCTCCAGTGTACACCACAAATGTTATCAAATGAAGGTGACAGAAATCATAACTCAAGTTCTTTACGCTTGGCTTGTGGAAAATGATTGTTCAAAGTGGAAAGTCAAAGACATTTGGCTTTTGGCAGAATCAAGAACTTGGCAAGGACTTTGTTTTTTAGGCCCATTATGATATTGAGAAATATATACTATCTCCACAATTGCATCTGGTGATTCAACAAGAGCTGAAATGAACAATAAGGATGTCATTTTGCATCATCTAGAGCTGCAAGAAATGTCACATTTAAGGGTCTGGGTGTTTTCTAAGTATGGAATAGGAGAAGGTATACTCCTGTAACACATTTCAAGGGGTGACTTACACACTACATTTCTCTTGTTTCAATGATGATTTCCCATTTAAATCTGCATTATATTTCCCATTTATATCTGCATATACAGCCACTGTAATTTATTAATTTTATAAATATGTACATTTATCTATGTATCTGCCCAGATATAAAAATATATCTTTCTATCTAGAAGTGTTTCTCTGTGCACAGATAGATAGCCACAGCATCTACAGGATGGCATGCAAACATGTCTATCTTGAGGCAGGCTGAACCATACACATTTTCTCAAACATTCAGATTAAACATCAGAAAACTTGTAGTCTGGAATCTATGGGAACATTCAGTATTTCAAGCTTATAAGAACGCATGGTGACACCAGATCACCAAAGCTTTGACTTACAATTTTTTACTTTACTTTTCATTTGAAATGATTTATCAGAAATATTCAGCACTTTTTAACAATAGGTGTAACAGGTTGGTTTTATTGTTATTAAAAATTGTTCACACTATCTAGTGCAAATACAAACAGTGACACTAAAACCAGATTGGCCTGCTTATATCTTACCCTCATTTTTGCAGGGGACTGGGCATTTCTTACCTAAGGAAGCTGTTAAACAATTCTATATTTGTCAGTGTTATAGGAGACCAGTAATGCCTAAGAAAGCTGTTAAACAATTTTATATTTGTCAGTGTTATAGGAGACCAGTAATGCTGGCTGATGGCATCATTCTAAGGGCTGCTGAACCAAGCTATTCAAACCTCCATTCACGGTGGTTGATATCAAAAATGCAATGTTTCAGCTTTATTTGTAATAATTAGTAAACTTTCTGCAATCTTTTTCTTTGGTCTAAATCTTGTTTTCCAATTTTGCACTTTCATGAGCATTTAATACTGGTCCTCATTTTTCTTCCAGGCAATTGAGAACAGTGATAAATTTGCTTTAAGGTTTGCTCTTAAAATCTTACTACACCTCTTTTTCTTAGGGTCTAGAAGAGTCCCAGTGTAGGCTAGGTTGCCATACTGGAGTTAAATAGGGACCTGAGGAAAAAAAAGTAATTTTATAGAAAGCAGTATTGTCTGAAGTAGCACAGGGGTGAGTTACTGAGTATCATACTGACCAATATACTGAGCAATGCTCATCCCAGAAGAGTTCCCTTAGACTCACTTAGTCCCTGCATTGCAGATTAGTGAAGCATAGCGGGCGTGGTAGGTGCTATACCCTAACCTGTGGTAATATTTTACCATGATTTGAAAGACTAGATTATTTCCTGAATTGATCAGAAAAGGCTTTTGTTATTACCTGAGAGGCTTTTGTGCATCCCTCCTCACAAGGGGAGGTACGCTCCCACCTGCAGCTCCGTGTGCGGTTCTGTAGCTTCATGTGTTCTCTGCAATGCACGAAGGGCATGAAACTGTTGGAGTCCAGAGACAAAGGTGATCAGGGGGCTGGAGCACCTCCCCTGTGATGACAGGCTAAGGAAGTCAGGGCTGTTCAGCCTGGAGAGGAGAAGCTTGAGTGGAGACCTCATGGCAACATTCCAGTGTCTGAAGGAGCCTGCAGGGAAGCCTGAGAGGGACTCGCATCAGGAACTGCAGTGATGGGACAAGAGTAATGGGTACAAACTGAAAAAGGGAAAATTTAGGCTACATATCTGGAAAAAATTCTTTACTGAGAGCATGCTAAGGTACTGGAACAGGTTGCTCAGGGAGGTTGTGGATAACTCAACCCTGGCAGGCTTTAAGGCCTGGTTGGATAAGGCCTTGAGCAACTTGGTCTAGTGGAACGTATCTCTGCCCATGGCAAGGAGACTCTGACTAGATTATCTTTAAGGTCCCTTCCAATCCTAGCATTCTATGATTCTATGACCTGGATGGAGGAAACCTTCCTCTTAGACATAATGCTCTTGTTATTGTTCTTCAGTGATTAGTGACAAACTTGTCAATTTGACTTCTTAAGTACCTAATAACAACAGGTCAGCATTCATATGTGATACTGGGCAAAATAAAATTCAGTAAGAAACCAGAAGAGTTTTCATGTTCCTAAGTGGGGAATTATTTTAAGCATTCTGGAAAATACTTTCACCTTTTCCTTTTCACTTGCTCTAACTGATTTTGTGACTTTCGTTCTCCTAATGATGACCAGAGGCAAAAGCAGATGACAGAAGATTCTCATGTCAGACAGAGCAGGTTCTACTGATCACAGAAGAGAGATATAATTAAAGCCTTATCACTATAATGGTGCTGCTATTTGTCACACAGGAGAGATTCTTCGACACAGAAAGATTTGTACAGTCCATTTGTCTGTGTTCAGGGACAAAAACTCAACTGTGCATCTGCAGGCAATTTTCACAGCAAGTGTTGATGTCAATGGAAATATGAATGCACCAATCAATAAACTAGCAAAGTCTTGTTGCCAACAGAGAGAAATTTCTGGCTTGAAGGAAGAGAAAAATTATAAATTCTAGGTTATCTGATCCTGTAATTATTTTTATAACTTGCCTGGGATGTTGTAACTTAGGTTATCATTTTCTGATGAAGAATGAGATAGTTCCCACTCTCTCAAGTGTGAGCTTCAAATTAATTCTTGAATTTAAGTAATCCTGCAACTAGTTTTAAGTCTTCTTTGAATTTTACAGGTTTACTACAGTAATGTATTTGACACCAGTTTTAGCCAGCAAGTTCAGAACCTGGAACAGTCAAAAGTTTCTGTTTTGGAGTGGTGGCTTTTGGAGTTTGACTTGCTCAACTTATAAAACTTGCATAGTAAGTCTGTTTAATACATTGTTCTAGTTACCATGACTACATCTAATAAACGTTTGTATACCTCACCAGTGTCTACCTCCAGTTAAAACCCCTTTACTGACATTTGCTTCCTGCTGCATTTGGCACAATAAACTGAAGTCAGGAACAATTATGATTTTAAAGGAAACAGATATTCCATGTTCACACTTTTGAACCTGTTTTTTCAAAGTCCCAGGTGGTTAGAGTAGCACATACACAGTTAGGGCATCCACAATTATTTCAGTCATTTATGGAGCAGCTGGTAGGAGGGCTGATGGCTGATTTGTACCCACAAATGCATGCTCAGGCAAGATTCAGTATCCAGCTTGGTAGTGTTAATTGTGTTAAAGTACAGATTCCTGTCAACCTGGAGCACAGAAGGTTTTATAAGTTCTACATCACATCTAATTATTTTCCCTGGAAATATCACAGTAATGGATACAAATTGAGGCTGACTCCAAGGAAAATCTTCTTTGCAAGAAGGGCAGTGAAGTACTAGAGAAAGGCTGCCTGCAGGAATGTGGGCTCTTCATCCCTGGTGGTTTTCAGGAGTTAGCTAAACAGTCATGGCTGACCTGGTCTGGTGGTTGCAACACACAACCACAATGGGAAGGAATACACATGGACCATCAAATCCTCTTCTAAGCAACATGTTAATGGCTTTTTGGTTTTCAAACTTAAGATGGTCTATGGTATGCATTGGATGCTGTAAGTTTAATATTCCAGTACTCTCACATATGCCTGTATCCATGCACATAAGTATGTGTATAGATATTAAAATTGCCTGTAGAAATACAACCTGTACTTTTAAGAACACTGGCTAGGCATGCATTTTCATTCAAACCTCTGCAGACATGTAGGTCCCAAAACAGGACTTCTAAATATCCGCTTGACGTATGTGTGTGTATTAATTTTGCTCAAATTGTGGTTGTGGCCTCCTCTGGGGTTTGCGAGATGACTCAGGGAAGGGAGGATTGCAAAACACAGAGTGCAGCTGTCAGCAGCAGCTCAGGTCCTCCAGGGTGGAGGCATGAGCATAACCAGCTGCTGCACACATTTTAGCTGGTCCTTCCTCTCCTGCCCAGAAGGAACTAAACATCTGCTGGCTCAGGCGATGGCACAAAGTTAAGATAAGATAAAAGTGTGACACATTTTCTAGGGTTTTGAGAGGTACTGATGCTATCTGTCTCTTGAAATGCAAGACCTTTAAGTTTTAATGTTAGATGCATTGGATATATGTATTAGCACTGGATTCCAAGCCTCCCTCCATGAGGGTAGGATGGTTTTGACAACAAGACTAGATTGTGAGTAGTAATGAAAGCCCAAAGAGGAGAAGCTCATTTAAGCAGCACCAATAAATCTTTGGGTATCTGGAATGCCATGAGAAGGGGAGTAAGCCTCTGTGGAACAAGACAAATCTTCCATTAAGTGAATTTTGCTGAGCTGGGTTGATGCCAATTTGTAGAGCACATTTTGATGGGAAGAAATCAACATTTTAAATGAAGAGTTGGTTTTGCTGAAAGTTTTCAGGTGCTGCAATGCCACTTGCAGATAAATTAACCTTTGAACCACTTGTTCTTTAGTCAAAATCAAATACTGCTGAAAGTTTGATAAAGTCTACTTTAGGAAGCACAAGGAACAGACAGAATTCTGCTTTCAGAATTTCCACTTTCAGAAATATTTACAAGTCTCAAACGATACTTTTTATAAAATTTACAGTAAATGAAACAATAACATTTAGCACACTCACTAGCCACCATATTTATGGCCACTGTGTCTATTTAAGGACAAGTTTTGGACTTTTCTTATGCAGAACTCTTCCAGCTGCCAAGTGAACAGAAGTGCAATGCAGCATAAATTTTTTCAAACAATTTCTAGCATTTATTCTTGTAACTAAACTGTAACACTAGACAGAAATATATTGTAAATATATTTGTAAAATTCAGAATTTACTTCCATTGTTCTAAATACTATTTGTTCCCATCTCTAATTCCTTCCTCACAAATCCTTCTGTTTCCTGTGCTCTACTCTCAGCCAAGACATCCCTTGCAAAAGTGAAGCTTGGCCTCTCTGGTGCACACCAAATCACACACCTTTTTGTTCACCTCTCCCTGATCCCTGTTATGTCTGGCTCACTGCCCAGAGCCTGCTCTTTCCCAGAGCTCGGTTTTTCCAATACATCTCACCTACCTCAGCTGGTTTTTGGCAGAAGAGGGACAGTGGGAACAGACAGCTGGCAAATAGCAGCTCCCAGCAGATGCACAGTGCAGGGAAGGAAGGAAATTCTGTAGCAAATGGTGCAGATGGAGCCTGACCTTATTGTGTTCACATGGCCCTGCCATTCAATGAAAAAATCCTTCCCTTAGTCCTGAGCAGCTCTTTCTGTGGTTGCTGCAGACCCAAGGCTAGTCAACATCTCATTGCACAGCTGAACACTAAAATTTGCTTTCTTAAATGTAAGGCTCGCCACAGGTTTAGTATGCCATGAGAAAAAATAACTTCTGCATGTGCGAAGAAGTCACCCATAGAAACAGTAAAATAATGTGAAATTGCTAAGATTTACTTTAACAAGTTAGGTAGGAAAGCATTTCAGATGAAGATGCCTGAACATCTTTTTTTGTTTGTTTTGGTTTTTTAATTAACACTAATTGTTCATTTTTTAATTAGCACTAATTTTCTAATTGCACTAATTTTTTAATTAACCTTATTGCCACAGATGCTGACAAGCAAGGCACACAAGAGTATGCAACAAATTGTGATAGCAAGTAAAAAAACCATCCAAAATCTATCTTTAAAAAACATGTTGCATCTTTACAAAATTCCCTCTAGGACAATTTATTAAATTATATTTTCTATTCAGTCTCAGCCTACAACTTCCTGTTTACTTGGAATTGTAGTGTGTGATTTATTTCAAGTCTTGGGTTTGTTTTCTTTTCTATTTCTTTTTTTTCCAAATTGTTTCAATTACTTGTAAAAGCTGATACAGAAGTTCATTCCAAGACTGAAGTTAATGAAGGCAGCAGATCTTGATTCCTTACAAAATTAGAAAGCTGTGACTATGGAAACAAAAAGAGAAGTAAAACCTGAGATTCTGGTTTTCTTCTCTGCTCTATGATGTGATGAGAAATAATCAGTTTAGTGATATCTGAGGACAAATATTTTGTTGTAGCAATTCCAAGACATGAGGTGCCAGGAAACGAGCATCAGACAAGCCCCAAAAGATGACACACACTGAAAAGTAACACCTGCCACTTCCCCAGCTTATGTGTCTTGGAGTGCAGCCTTCCAGCAAGTAGCCCTAAGCCATCTATCTGTAGGTTTGTAACTATTGCTTCAGCACAAAACCCAAAATTGGTTTCGGTACTGGCTCATGGAAATACGCCATGATAACTCTTTAGGCCACAAGTTAATGCATTACCACAACTTGTTAGTGTTGCTATTGTCCCAAGCTAGGTTTGGGACTTCATCTCCCTCACACAGCTACTTACATGTTACTTATTGAGATCTAGAAGGTGCCAGCACATTTTGTGATGATACGTCAGCAAGCCTGAACTAGGGTGGCTTTTTTCACCAGCTATGCTTTTATGTTCACAGATTCTTTCATTTTCTGTTGAAAACTATGGGCACATACTAGTTTCCGGTGTCCAAAGAACATTATATTTATAGTACGTATTTTTTTTAAAATTGTTTAAAGAAACATCATCTCTTAATAGGATAACTCCTCTCGCTCACTTCCCTCCAACATGACTCTCAAAAGCCTTGTAGCATTTCGTACTCTTTATTTGGAAACATCAGCCTCTCATCCTTCTACTTTTCCCTAGAGAACACAGACTTTCTTTCCCTACTCTTTTTTTAATAGGTTGGTTTTTCTGTATTGCTTTTGGAGGAGTCTCCTGTCTCTGTTGCCACAGATAGAAGTCAGCCTCCTCATCTTTAAACCCATGAAGGCTTTATATCTATTTGGTAAAGTTGGAGGAATGGTTTAAGAGATGAAGTCACAGCTATAAAAGATGAGTCACACAGAGGTAAAATACAGCCCCCACCTCCCCCACATATACCCATGCACACTGGTCATGAACAGAGCAGTTACTAAAAATTAAGCCTCATCACCTACTGCAGGTATGGCTTTGCTCTCCAAACTTTCAGTTCTTCCGAGCTGGGATGGCAGAAACAAACAGCCCAAACATGATTTTGATCAGTAACTCAGACTCCACAAGACAACGACACAGCTACTGGTTTTCTCTCTATTTTTTTCAGCTAGTCCACCCAGTCCACCCATTCATTCCCTCTTTCCTTCCATCAGCTGTCTTGGTACCTCCTATAAAAGCAACTCTGCCTGTTTCAAATACAGAGCCCATTTATCTAGCTCTACTCTATGAATGCCACTCCAGCAATTTTTTGAAGTCTGACTGACTATACCTCAGAATAACTGGAACAACTTGATGATGAAGTAGAAGTCCAGCAAATGGTCAGCACAAGAACAGCAATAATGTCTTCTCTGGTTTAAAAATCAATTTTTTAGCTTGAGCTATCTTGGAAAAATGCCTGTACTTCATCTTAGTCTAAAAAAAATCCCTAAAGCTGAATCTAGAACTGACAAGACAACAGAAATATCTTCTAAGAACACAGAAAAAAAATCTCTGTACATGCTATGTCAGTGATTAATTTCCTTTGCATAGACTTCAACATTTGTCATCCCCCCCACTCCCCAAAAAAAGAGACAAATACTTGTCTTGTAGCAAGAACATACTTTGCTAAAAATGGCCCATAATCATACATTTTCCATTCTTAAAGAGTTTACCTTTTAGATGTCTTTGGGATATCTTCTACATGAAGTCCTTTAATAGAAATTACCCAAACACTTCTTCACACTATTTGAACATATTTAATTTCTATCCTTAGAGGGTCATTACCTGAATTGCAGTGTCAGTGATATTTGGAGGGGGCTGAACAGCACACCTCCCTAACTGGAAGCAGCACTGTATGTTAGGGTACTGCAAGGCTCCCCTTGGGCTAATTAACCCTGATTCAGGAGCACAACAGTGTGCTAATAGCTGTGCTGCTGATGGGGTGCCCAAGTAAGGCATACAGAGCGGGTTATGAACCTGTGCTCTCTAGACAAATCTGTAGCATAATTTTTCACTCACACTCCAAAGAAAACTTTTTAGAAGTCTAGGATTGTGAAGTCCTTGGCTTTCCTTTAAAATTCTTTCTCACAATTCCTCCATTTAGTCATGTGTCTCATATTTAATAACTACAATTAATTCATAATTTATCCTGTTCCTTAACTATGATCAATAGGGCCAGTTTAGCTTTTCCTGGATAGTATGGTTTCTCCAGTTAATACTTTCCTCATTATTCCATAAAAGCAACTCACATGGTAAAATAAAGAGTAACTTCTGTACAGCATTGAAACATCTTTCTTTTGAAAGAGTTGGCAAAGTATTTAAACTTGTTTCTTTGCCTGAGGACAAGAAGAAGTCTTTCTGGTAAAAGAGCTTTATTTCTCCTAGTTAATTATTTTTTTCAGCTTGCTTCTGGTAACATCTCAATTTTTTAATTTTCTTTCCTTCTTCCTATGGAGGAAAAAAATCCTATATCTACCCCATTATTTTCCCTTATATGGTGAAAATTGCTGTAATGTTTTAGCAATGTCTTTACAAACAAAGACATTGCCACCTTTTGGAACCTTGATAGTCTCTTTCAGATGTTTCCTGTTTTCCTATAATAAAAATGACTTGATGTGTTTTTGATTCCTGTGCAGTCTTGTTTTCTGTTAGCACCACCTGGTTTACAGCTACACCACCATGTCATTCCTGAAGTGACAGTCTGCTTGGGCTGACTGGTAGGGCTGAAGTACAAACAGACCACACACACAGAGTACCAAAGGCTAAACACACTGCAAACTTAACTGTGACTACTCAGGAAAGTCCACTCACAGCACATCCACTACCTTAATCCACAGATCATGCTTTCCTTGTACCATTGCTCTTTTTCATTTTTCTATCTTTAAGGTCATTCCAGAAAAATTTCAGTGCCTTCCTTTATCCTTTAACATTTGGTTCCTAAGTTGTGATTACAACAATCTGAAAATCAATTTTCAAATTTAGCATTGTTCATAATTTTCAGCAAAGGTACCAAGAACATAGAATGTGGAGTAAAAACAAGAAAGACAAGTCTTCTTTGGCTTAATTTTTGCCTTTTTTCTTTTTTAAAATCTTGTTAGCTTTTTAAAATTCATCACAAATTATTAATCCTTTTCTGCCCCAGTTGCCTGAAATGGGTCTTCTCTAACTTCTTTTCTTGTCCTGGACAATTTTGCTGCTTTTAAAGTTCTCTTTCATTTATATTTCCCCACCCTTGAACGAAATTAACAGTGTTAAGTTAGAGGCTAACAGTATTAAGTTAGAGATTTGCTTAGCCGTGATTATCTGCTGTAGTCTTGGTTTATTGGGCTACTCTTGATCAAAGTCCATATTTTAGCTTTCCTGATGACTTCACTAATATCCAATTATCTATCTAACTGTTTAGCAACAAGTCATTATGTTATCAGCTTGAATGACACTTATTTCCTAGTTTCATAAGTTTTTTTATGGTGGGACTCTGTCTTTCAGTGTTCAGTCTGCTGTTTTTCCACATTTTCTTTGCCACTTATAAAAACATTGTCTGGATGAAGCTGTTTCTTTGGCAGACAAAGAATAGAACATTACAGTGTAAGAAGTGATGTACTTTGGTTATTCAAAAGTTAACCAAGCCCAATTTACCAATCATCATAATGCATAGCAAAAGTTGTTTAAGAATAGCAGAAGCATATGCAATTAATTCAGTGATCTTTCCCAAGGTATCCAGCCTGCTTCTGACAGTCAGCTTATGGGTTTCCTGAGCCAGAGGTTCCATCTAGTAGACAAGACTCTTCTGCAAGGATTTGTCTGATTCTTTTTAGAACTCTTGCAAGCGTTTGCCTTTCAGAGTATCCTGTGGCAATGAGTTCCACTATGCATGCATGTGTTGTCTAGAAACAACATGGTGTGGGAAAAAATCCTTTTTGTCTGTGTTTTAAACCCAGTCACTTAACTGGGTATGCTCTCGTTTCCAAATTGCTACACATTTTGAATTACAGTCCCAAGTTTTTCTTCCCTTTGCCATGTATGATATTTGAACTTTGTCCATAAGCTCCAGCTCCTTTTTAAACTCAAACCTTCATCCATTTAATCTTCCTTTATCTGGGAGGAGTTGAATAGCCATTTCCAAAAGGCATCCAGGAACACCTCAAGTGAACCGACAGAGACTTTGATCTGGGGACCAATGCTCAGGTTCCAAAGACTACCTCAGCTGTAAGACACATAGTGGTGCCCTGCATCACTCTCTGGCCACCTGTACGGCTCACTTTTAGACTTCTTACCAGCTCAAAAGAGTGGGGTTGCTTTTCAGCTTACCCTGTCAGAGGAGACTTGCAGCTTTAAGCTGTAAATCAGAACCTTTAGCAAAAATTTAATGCAGCACAAGGCAAGGTCCTTCAGATACAGGACATCATTGGAGAGTAAGCAGCCAAGCAAACACTTACATAGTACTCAGCCATCCTCTACTGCCACATTGCTAAAGAAAAACGTGCAATTACTCCAGCAAGCAGTTTTACATGATATGTAGGCAGACTGTCTGTGCTACGCTTTAACAGCCTCTAGCTATAAATAACATTATTAGGAAAGCACATTGCCTTAGAAGGAGAGAACAGAGATAATCACCTTTCTAACTGTCTAGAAACATATTTAGATTTCATGTTTAAGATTAAAAATAGACTCAACAAATGTATTCAGTTTTTGACACTGGGTTAAGCTTCTTAGCCAAATGATACAATTGACACGATAATGCCAAGAGTTTATGACAAGTTTTAAAACCCATCAAAATGCTAGTCAAAAATCTGAAACCTTAAAAGGCTTTTTAATTAAAAGATGAAAATTAGGGCCATGACACATTTGTCCCAAGAGATAAAACACAGGTGGCTGACATGGCTACTCCCCTGTTGTGTACATGTACCACTCTCTCAATGGACACCACAGCCCTGAGCCTCAGACAGGTCAACTACCACAGATTTCAGCCTGGGTTTCCACCCACTATTGAGAATAGTTTATGTAAAATGTCAGCCTGCAAATTCTGTCTGACCTCAAGGGGAACATTCTGCACAAGTCCCTGCCACATCAGGGGTCTTATGGGCTGAAGTCATGTCCCTGCTGTGTCCAAGGATCAGATGGCGCAGTTACTTGGTATGTGCTGCACTGTCCTCTTTCTGAAGCAAAATAGAGAAGCAGTGGCTGCAGCCTAACTCTCACATCTTTCTTGCTGTCACACCTTCAATTCTTCCTTAACATGGTAGAAAGAAAAACCCTGAGCTGTGTGGCTCTGTTTTTGCACCACTGTGCCACTTCACCCCTGTTCAAACACCACTGCCAGACCTGCCTGCTGTAAAGACCAAGTGTCTCCCCTGGCAGAGCCTAACCTGGAAAGCCTGACATCCATTTGGTTATCAGGCATTTCCCCAGGAAGCTGTGTAACCACACAGCATGCAGCTCCCTATGGATAGCCACTGTAGCATACATTCTGACCCAAGAAACTGGATATAGCTTTGTGGTAAGCTAAATGAGCAAGTGTTCACTGAATCCTCATTAACCCAGCCACCCTCCTCTTGCAGTGTGTGGATATTGATGCCACAGCCTTCATCAGTATTGTTAGGATGCACAGAAATCTTGTGGCATATGCCACTGAGGCCATTATAGCCCTTTATGTTGTTTCTTTCTTGTTTGGTCCATCATAGCTCCATGTAGCCTCAGAAACAGCAGCATTGCTTCAAAGCCTGCCAGCCAAAACCAGCAGCAGGTGGTCAGGAGGAATTTGGCCAGGCAAATATGCATACCTCTGTGGAAAAACTTCATTGGCCAGAGTTATTGAACTAGTGAAGTACCTATAAAACTAGGTCAACTAGGTTGGACTTCCACTTTCTGTTTGTAGAAATGCAAAATAAACAAATGCACACACTGAGCCCTATTACTTTAGGAAATTACAAGACAAGGATGCAACTGGGCTCCAGCCCACACAGGGTATTCATTCACACAGGATACCTGTATTGAACACTCCTTGCTATAAATTTGTTTTGGTTGTTTTCTTGACAGAAGGTTAATCCCACACCCAGGCACTCCCTGTATGTTCTCAGCAAAGTTGTAAAACAAGCTCTCTGACTCAGGAGTTACACACTGAGGGTAAATACACCCAAAGCAATACATCCTACAAGGATATCTGGTGTGGGACTTCATTGGCATGCATGCTCTTGTGTAAGTGCCAAATCCAGGTGAGATCTCCAATGTGGGATACTTTTATAATCTATAAGGAGTATAAAAAAGGTATAACAATCTTTATTTTTGTCTTCATAATTTGATTCCTCTGAAATCAAATATTTACACTTTCTGTTGATTATCACACATTTGCCTTTGCCAATTCACCTACTCAGACCAACTGGTTCTTGACTTTTGTACCTTTCCAAACTTTATAGTAGCTGACCTATTATGGTATTTTATCTCAATTATTTCAAGGAAAGAATGTCCACAAATACAGATGTGTCTAAACAGAAACACTGAAGACATAAAGCACCACCTTTATGTTAATGACTATTTCACATATCTACATTACTGAGTAGTTGAGAATACAAGTAGCATCCAAGTTAAAAACAAAGCTTCATTACAAACTGAGCAGTAAACAGACAGCTGGCTTTTAAAGGATATTATACTTCCTGCTCCTTTCTACATACGTAATGTTTATTTTAAATTTCTGTGGGCTTATGCAAACTGGACAGCTCTACAAACTTCTGATTAGATTGTTTAACTTTCTGGTGAGTGAGCGGTACAAATCTCTCTTTGTGACAAAACCCAGAAGTTAAACATATTGCAGACTCCTGCCATAGAGATTTGGCACCTTAATTTGTACTGTAGCAGCCCAAGGTCCTGGTGTGATGGTGAAGAAAGAATCATCATCCTTTCTTACACACAACATTCAGCCAGTGGATAATATTTGCTCCGTTTAATTGTTGCTCATATGATTCTCAAAACATGTACTTTGCAATTACTAAACAAGGAAACTAGAAGTTTCATAGCAAGACTTTTCTTTAGTTAAACCAATTTCTCTCCAGATGATGAGATCATTTTGATAAAACACAGTTTGCTAAAGCAAGGTGGGATACACAGTGGTTTTTAGCATGAGCATTTCTAATAGTATTTTTAAATTAGTTTTAATTGCTATTCAATTATATGAATATTTCTGACCTAATCTCCTTTCTCATCTGGGGTGTGATCCAACACTCACCAAAACAGATGAGGACCTTTACATTAATTTCAGTGGGAACTAAAGTGATCCCTAAAGATCAGTTAGAAAATCATTGTTTAGTTATGTGTGAAGTTCTTCTGGAATGGATTTTACAACTATTTTGTTGAAGCCACCCAGAAAGTGGAGATTTGTTTCCTGTAATTCATGGCCCCATTGGGCAATAAATAGAATGCATTATGAGTGCTAATGTGAGCACTAATATCTAGACAAATATCTTGTTTATTCAATGCCATCAGGGCTCTTGAAAATAACACCCCATAAATTCCTAATGATAAGTACCTAAAATAAGAGTCACTGAGACACACTGGATCAGAGCAGAAAGCAAGCACAGTATTGTATTCTGAGATCTTTAGAGCAGTGTTTCATTATTATACCTGAAGAGAGTTCTTTCCTTTAAAGGTGATATTTACATAGATCATAACATAAAGTCACCCAAATAGAGTAGATATAGGAAAGACAGTGCAGGGAGAAGGTTGTCTCATTTTTTTGTACTGCCTCCCAGCACAGGAAGTTAAACACATTCCAGCAGCTGGATAATCCACCTTTGTCTAGAACCAACTACCAACATTCAATCAGCAATAGTATCTAAATAGTATTTTGAAGAAATATTGTTAGCTATGTGGGAAAAACAAAGAAGTCAAGTAAGGCACAGCATATGTTCACCATGCCAGTCTACTCAGATATCTTTACTTGATAACGGTCTTTCAGATGAATGAAGGGTGGGCAAATTATTAGAGGAGTGTCACTGGGAAACTATTAATTCAACAAAGAGAAAATGGGTAGTGTTAAAAGGGGAACTTGTGGCTAGAGGACGACTAACAAAGGAGTTTCTAAAAGATCAGTCAGGCCCTTCTAAAAGGGCCTATCTTCTTCAATACTGTCATCAGAGAATTTGGCACAGAAATAGAAATGAGCTATTGAAAGCTAGTGACAATACTTATTTGAATGTATTTGTCATTACAGTGAGGGAACAGGCTTTTTAAAAGAAGAGCTGGACAACTTTGAGGGTGAGAGTATTAGAAATGGCATAAAATGCAATATTATTATTGCAAAGCATTTCAATTACTAATGAGATTTTCTTTTTCTTAAACACACTACTTGGAAATAAATGAGACCAAGAAATAACTGAGAGCACCAGTTGCTCACAGGATGATTATGATCCATCAGTGTGATCTGACTCTGAAGAAGGCAATCCCCATAAATCTTTTTCTCCAAGACAGATAAGAAACCATTAATGTCTTTGTACTTGTGAAACCTCCTCTGTATGTAGTTCTGACTGCTTCGTGTTCAAGAAAGTTGAATGCAAGCTGAAAGAAATATAGCGAACAAAGTAGTGATGAGCAACTGAAAGCATTTAACTTTTCTAACAAAACAAGAACTGTGACATGTTTGCTGAACCTCAGGGGTTAAACAGAGGAAAGAGAGAAAAGTATTAGAGCTAGACAATGTCGGGATGATTAAGATCAAGTGCAAACCAGCCATGGGTGAACATAGCCTAGAAATTAGGAAAAAATTTGTAACCGTGAGAATGTTATGACCTGGAACAGCTTTTTCATAGAAGTGTGGAGCCATGCTTTTGCAGTGGATCTTCAAGAGTCTATAAAGAAGAGAATATAATGTGGCCACCTGAGGTAGCAGAGATTTGCACTTCCTTGCTAAAGTTTTATATACATTGATTTCGCTCTTCCCTTCACTTAAAATCTCCTGGAGTGATTTTGATGAGTAGTTAGGGGAATCTGGGTCATTCATGGGCCCAGCTGTAGTTTTACCACCAGCCCTTGAGGCTGATGACTTGTTATAGCAAGTTCAAGAAGAGATTAGCAATCAGACTGTGAGCCAGAGGTGGGATGAATGTAACTTTTGCTGGAATATTTTTGTTTGCTGCCAACACCATAGAGAATGAACTGCATTGAACAGATGGAACAAATACTTTTTTCTTATTTACCTTCATAAGCATAGCCCATTACATGGACTGATGCATAAGTATTTTCAAAGGAGAGAAACAGGGTAATTCATACTCTCAATTTATTCCTGCTAACAGATGAACCTCAATTATCTTCTGTGAATATGAAAAAATGCTTACAAAGGTAGAAATTGTAGTGATAATGGTGTTTTTTCAATAAACTCTTCTTGGTATCACCAATACTTCAGATCTACAGTTTTGTTGGGGTTCTGTGTGGTTTACCTGTAAAAGCAAAACATCTCACAGGTTGTTGGAAGGATTCAGATACCAGCAGTAATTTTTGTACATTTTGCATTCATTAGCAGACTTCTCTTTTGCTGACCTTTATGTCATGTGCCATTCATGGTGTTGTGTGAAGTATTATTGCCTTTGTTTTACCCAAGGACTATATGAGTTACTGAAAAAAAAAAGGACATAAATACTGTGAAGAGATCACAAGCAAGATCTCCCAAGTCCTGAATAGCATTTCAGCCATTGAATAAACCTTCACTTTCATCCTAGAAAACTTCAGCTGAGGCTACCAGGGGTTCCTGCATGTAAATACCAATGAGATTCATGCCTGGAGTAGAAAGTACACCATATAATTTCTCACCTGTGCAGCTGAAATGACAAACAAAAAGCCATCAGTACTTCCTACACCATAGAAGAGAGGTAGCTACAGAAGGACTCTTGGCACTGAAGCCTGTTAATTTTGGTTTTCTGAATAAAGGCTTGGGCTGTTGTACAAAAAAAAGTATTCTGTTTCTGTTGTAAAAGGAACCATATAAAAAAGGACCCAGGCAAATACACAAGAGAGCTTAAAAAAGGAAACCTCTTAGACACTATGTGTTTCAGATCTTTATCAACAATTTAACTTCTTTGTGGCAAGAAGCTGTTGTTTATAGACCTCATGTTCCTTTCTGATGATGAATTTGGGCTCTGTTGATTTATAGAGTGAATGGTCCACCTATGTTTTTGAGTTATCTGTTTTGCTACTTGCCCTGTAGAAATCACCAATAAGTATTTCCATTGAGATACTCTCTGCCATCTCCCAAGCTTTGGCTTAAGTCCTTTGTTCAGGCTTAAGCACCTATTAGAAATATGGGATAAGGTTGCACTCAAGCTCCTTTAGGGACATGAGTCTGTAAGATGTCTGAATGTGCAGGACCAGCTGCTAGAGTTACACACCTCTGACAGGGAATATAAACAGCCCACTTACTGAGCCAGTCATTTAAAGTTAATTATTAAGAAACAATGAAATTATTGTAGTAGCCAGCCTGTCCCTTATAGGAGAGCTTTGCAAAGTGACCATCATGAAGCCATTGCAGTCCTGGTCCCTTGCCGAACAGTGGCATCACTGACAGAACTGAAGGATCTTCTTGTGGATGGGATTTAAAATCTCTAATGCTGAGACATGCTCCAGATCTTCTAGAGAGGAAACGTAAGCCATTACAGAAAGGCTGGACACCTATATCTCTAGATTTTCAGAAAAAGGGGCCAACACTGTTTTCTGAAAGCCTTTATGCTACCAGAGTATATTTATGAGCACGAGAGTCTTACGAGGAACTTAGATCATAGAACAGCTACTGATGGTCTCAGATGAGACTTCTGAGCCATTTTCTCCAATGAGATACCTGTGAAAAAGCACAAGCATATAACTCTAACCACCAGGAAAATTTCAGGTTAAAGAGATAAGGACATACCAACAGCATTTTTTCTACCAACAGGACTTTCTATCAAGATTTTAAGTTAACCTCCTCAGAGGAACTTTGTGCCAGAGAAGTTTTAATCCTAAAGAAGGAACAAAGATTTTGGTCCAGGTATTGCATTAGCTGTAATGTCCAATACCGAAAAATAAACATAAATTGTCAGCTTTGTCCAAAGAAAAAGTGCAAATACAAAAGGTCTCTGGAGGTTGTTTCTCTGGATATGCACTGTGTTAGATTTTGGACCCTGCTGACTTTAGACAGACGCACGTAACTGATACCAAATCTTCACCACATGCATGTAAATGGCTTTGCTTTATATGCATTATCATCAGTTAACTCACCTCAGGTGACTTAAGTATTGAAGGCGTAAGTGGAGCTAAAGTGGTGGATAACTTTTGGCTACCCAAAAAGCCTCTTGGCTTAACTATTTGAACTGGGCCCATGGGTACTGGGGATGTCACAGTATGGGTTTCTCCTGGACACTGTGGTGACATTCATTGTGAATACACAAACCTGATAAGAAGGCATAAAGAAATCACACTTAGAGGAACTTCCATTTCACCTTGGTCACACTACACTTTTGAGAAAAACTGGCAGAAACCAGCTTTGAGAAGCATCTTTGCCATTCTTGGCACCTGTGTTATCTGCCAGCTGCCAGTAGAGATCCAAGGTGATTTCACCATCACCTTCTTTATAGCCTCATTTCCTGAGGAACTTGAGCTTCTCTATCATCCTGTCTTCCCATTTATATTTCAGTTTGCTTGTCATTTGCCTCCTACCCTAGCAGCTTTTAAATCTGACAACTGCTCACAATCACGTTGGGCAAAAAGGGAGAATTTCCAATGGAATACGAGTTCCTACAAGTCTCGTGAAAGCCAGCAGGTGGGTAGAGGAAAGCAACTAATACAAATTGGAGAATGGAGATCCAGAGAAAAGTTTCAGTATGAGAGCCCCAAGACCTTCTGCTTGGACAATCACCTTGCACGTGCCTGCTTTCTGCTCAGTGTGCAGATGGGTCACAGCATCTGCAGCACTGTGCTACCTCAGCCCATAGTTAAGGGACAGGGGCCTGAAATGAGGTGAAGAAAAAATAGGGAGATGGAGGAAATGGATTAATGTGAGGATGTGTAGCAGACATGAGGGAACTGGGGAAGTCTTACAGACTTTTGACAGAAACTGTGATTACCATGGGAAGGTCAGATGAAACTCCATAGGAAGTTGGGCTTCCTTGTTCTGCTTTTCATGAAACAGGATATGGGGCATATTTAGGACTGAACTCACTCAAAGTACAGTAACAAAAATGCAGACTTTCAAAGTATGGCCAAGCTATACTTTCATTACTATCTTCATTCCAGATTAGGCCAAATTTGACAACAGATGTAGCTGCCCCTGTGGAGTAACCATACTCGAAATGAAAGGGACATGCAGCTAAGCTTCCAATAAAAGGCCTTGCTAAGTAGCTCCACTGCTGAAAACTGAGTATCTGAGCTTAAACTAAGGAAATGTTGGCTGCATCAAGTACTGAATGTGGGTTACTTTCAAGCATAAATTATACCCTTGCCATAGTTGAAACAGACTCCTGTCAAAGATCAACAGATGTCTCAAGAGTCACATACTTCAGCTCCCTGTTTGCTGCCAGCATCTGATCCACTAATCATTCATGCTGCATATATGCCCACTCCCTCCCAGGCTCCCTTCTGAAGCAAAATGACTAGTTTCTTGGAGAGGAAGTCTGGACACAGTTAACAGAATAGCTTGCTCCAGGCTCCACTCCAGACAGACAAAATGGACTTGAACTGCAGCAAGTTTAACTCCCTCAGTCCATGACAGTTGTCTGATCTTAGTCCAATAGGCCTTGTGTCCTCAAATTCCTACACACTGTCCTGGGATAGCATAAGCAGGCAATACATGCTTTGAATTAGTAAATCACAACTGCTTAATAATTAGCTTGCATAGTAATATGGGGCCAGCAGAGACCTGGGCCAAATACTACCCCAAATCTGGCCATGCTGACCTAAAGAGAGTAGTTACTTCTGAGCCATGTGGACAGGAGCTGTCCTGCACCACCTGGTCTGGGTCAGAGATTAGCCTTGGGGCAGCTGCTCTGGTAGCACAGTCACGGCCCATGAGAAGGCCAGGGCAGAGGCCAGAGCTCTCAACACAAGGACTTTGCTTCCAGGCTTACAGCTGGAATTTGAACTATTCACACTGATAGGTGCCACCCCTCACCATCAGCTCTTACCCGGCAGACTAGCGTGGCCCCTCCAACCTTTTTCCTCAGAGGCTAGTTAAAATATTCTCTGAAAATAGATAATGAGGTAATAATTTTATTTTCCTAGTTGCTTAAGGCGAGTGTTAGAAGAGTTAATCCAGGGATCAAAGGTCTTTGTTAGCAGAGAGACTTTTGAATCCCATGTGTGCTGGTCACAGAAATAACAGTGAAAGTGTACAGACCTGGAAATGACAGCCAGGATGAAAACCAAATCTGCCACAACCTTCTCATGGCACTTAGTGTCTTTTAAATGTTTGGGTCAAGTGTGATTTTGCTGGTTTATTTAGTCTGTTGTGAGATTTAGCCAGCTGTTGTAGCTTTTCATGCGAGTAAAACTTTCCAAAAGGGCCTTAAACTCTAGTGACTGAATACAGTTATTTGTATGTCAACTGCAGCTTCTATTTATAGGATGATGAAAATATCCCCCAATCAGTAACTCTCTAAGAGACAGGCATTTCATAAAAATAGATTATAGAATACAAACAAAGATGAAGGCATGTTTTAGGTTAATCAAAACACTCATATTCCAAACTCTCCTCATCACCCATATATTTAAGACATTGGTAAATTCAGATAGTAAACCCGTTCAGACACAAACACACCAACTTTACATAGGATAAGGAATTTGGCTATTCAGGGAAAAGGAATATTAATATATCCTACAGTGAATTAACTCAATAATAAATGGAGAGGTTTAATGACTCAAAATGAAGTTAACCGTTTCTGTGATACCCAGTAGAGCTTGCATGAAGGCACTTACCAGAGGTGAATGTGCTTTTAAAGGGTGTTAATTTAAGACCAGAATTGTTTGAAGATTGACTTGAAAGAATTTCAAAGGACGTAGCTTAATTAAAAATATTCCAAACTTTGAATTCCTGGCAAAACCTTTTGACCTCCCACGACATTTAATGCTCAAATGTGAGGAGTTGACTGACTGCTAATCACTTCACTAAAGGCACTCGGGATCCTTCCCCCCATGCCACAACCATCATTAATTGTTGATAGGCGCTCATTACACTGACCTAAGCCAGAACCAGAGAAGCAGCAGATCAGGAAGTGCAGGCACCCAACTGCAGCACCAGGGGTACTTTTCCTGGCTATGCGTCAAACACGACTCATCCTTTCAAAAAGCCTCAAGAACAGAGAGCATACTGGAAGCTCTGCTCGCTGCAGCCATGCACAGGCTGGCATTCCCAGCAGCAGAAGGATCAGATGGAGCTGCCATCCGTAGCAGGCTGGCGAGGAAGCCTTGGAGAGGCTGCTCCGAGGCCCAGTGCCTCTGGTGACGAATGGCCTGCTGTCACCCGCGCCGAGGGGCCTCTGCCCTGCAGCCTGTTTGCATTCAGTCAACACTTGGCTTTTATAGGCCTGTGGAGCCAAAGATTGCTAGACTTTTGAACCCCGGGCTAACTTCTGTCTGGCTACAGCCTCATTTTCTGGAGCCAAAATCTTTTTTAACAACTACACAATAACAAGTAATTAGGGTAAAGTCTGCTAATCTTCTCCTTTGGGCCTGGAGGTTGTGTATTCAAAACCCGTTGAAGGTAGAATTACTGCCATCAAAGCCTGAGGTTACTTTGTGAAAGGGGTTGAACTCTAGGTCAAGGAAATGTTAACTGGACAAAGGGAGATCAGGCAGATAGTGTTAAAATTAAAACTGCCCTACTGAGATAATGCAGAATTGACTGCTTTTGCTCTGAAAATTAGCTGAATGAACAACGTGAAGGGAAGGCTAGAGCAGTTCTTTCAAAAGGTGAAAACATAGCAAATAAAGGATTTATTGACTTTTTTTTCATTTGGGAATTTATTTGTAGTCTCTTTATTCAGTAAGACAAAGTAAAATATCTTTTATTATTATGTCGCATTGCGCTTGAGCCACCCTGTTTCCTAAATCTGTTTGATTTACTAAATTGAATAAGTACTTATTATTACATTGAATATTTCTTATATATCTTCTCTCTCCCCTCTAAAAGCCCCTATGCAAAAATTCATTAGAAATTGAAAGGTTTCTGCTCTTGACTTAAAGAGTCCTGGGAACAAATGGAACTTGCTGGGCAATAGGAAGGATAAACAAGCACAGACACACACATATGAGAAGAAAACATGCTCCAGAAGAGAGTGGTGTCCATGAAGTGCCCTGGATAGGGTACAAGGGTGGATTTTGTGTCTCTGGTACTTGTATATAACATAGGTCAGGGAGAGACTCCAGTTTTTCAAGGGATTAAAGCCCAACCACTTAAAATCTTCAAACGTTCAAAATAAAATCACAGATTTTGTCTGGAATTTCATCACAGAGCAGGACAGCCCTCATTCCACCACATGGAGTCATTCAAAATTAAATCCACACACTGCTGTCAAGGGTAACAAATACATGGCTCACCAGTATCAAAGCTGACAGCTCCAACAGGACCAGAAGCACTTTGCTCTCCCCCAGTGCTGTGGGGAGGCTCTTCCCTGCTGCTGCCAGTGGATTTTCAGTCCATATGTGGGAGTGGAAGGGCAGAAATGTTGAAGCCAGCTATTTCCCATGCCAGGTTCTACTGGGCTCTGTCACAGCACCACTGCTAGCTCCCTAACTTTTGGGAAATGGATGGAAATACTTCAGCTGACACAGGCAAGGGGCATCTTTGGAAATGTGATGGCAATTACCACAGCAGTGGAATTACCTTACTGGTCAATTCTGAGGGCAAGATGTATTTAATTGTGTTGCAATTGCCAGCTGGATTAAGCCAAGCACAGGAAAGTGGACACAGCTTTTTGCTTCCAAGCAGAGCTATCAGAAGAATTCTCTTGTGGGACTACTTCAAACCTGAAGGCTCCCAGAGCAGCTGGTACAGCTGCCATCATGGGAAGAAAAAGTGTTTTGCAGAAGACGAGCAGTAGCAAAAATAATCCTCATCTCTGAGGTGGGACACTTCAATACATGGGGAGAGACATCTCCAGCCCCCCATTTTGCTTCCAAAGAGGTAGCATCCTAGAGCTCTCCCCTGAGTGGTGGGCAGAAGGAGAGTTTCCAGCCTCTCCAGGGAAAAAACAATAGCCAGTGTTGCTCAGTGCCCATTTTATTAGCGTTTCCCAGGGGTCTTAGAAACACCAGGTTGCCATTACCTTCATGAAAATACAAACTTTCTCCATACATGAGCTATAAGACACAGGCTCATCAACATTAGCTTTCTTTCACAATGTGTAGGTTTTGCATGTATTTTCCTTTACTTATATCAGAACAAAATAAATTAGTGGTAATGACTAATCATGGCACAAAGCTTTTTTTATTTGAAGCGTTCTTCTACTTTCTGGAGACAGAAAATGACAAGTGCATTTTTATGTTAATTATGGCCATGTGAATTACCCCAGATGACACAACATCAGTGCTAAAATGCACCAAAGTGAAGCCTGACTTTTTTTCTAAAACATAGCACAGGAGCAGTACAAGAGGCATTGGACTATATCTCTTCATGTTTCAGATTAGAAATAATTCTCTGCTGCACTAGCAACAGTACCAAAACTAGTTAAATGTTGCCTGGTTTAAATGCTTCACAGATTAAACTAACCAGTGTAGCTGTACCATGAAGCAATCCTGTACTTGTGCAAATATAAAAAATTGGTCTTTAGTCAGCTATTTCTCAGACTAAAGTGCAAGTGTGTTTCCTAATGCAAATACCTCCATCCACACTCTTTTCTGTTTCAACTCTGTGAAATGAAATTTTGTGGCCACTATTGAAAGCTGCCCATCAAAATACCACATAATAGTGCTTCAATTAGGACAGCTTTTTGGTTTAGGATAAGATATATAGGAACATTGTGGCTCTTTCACAAAATTCTGTTCAAAATGGGAAGAAATAGTAGACAGAAAATGATGCTGCAGAATAAAAACCTATCCACCTTCTGTGAGGAACTTGTAGATTTGCACATAGGTGTTACCCTGTTGGACAGCTGGAAAGCTGGTTTGGGAATCTTTCTGGCTTCTTTCCTTTAGGAAAGAAATCAAGTGTGTGAGTCAGGTGCGCACTCTGGTACCATTCCTTCTTAATTCTAAAAGATTTTTTCAATGAACCCAACAGAAGCAGACATCAGGAAGCACTTTCCTTCCCCACACACCCCCCAGTCTCTTTCCAATTCTATGCTCAGACATTGGGGCCATGGTTGGGTTTTGTAGCTATGCCAATCACAGTTCAAACAAATGCCAAACAATTCAGTTCTATCCATTATTGCCATTAACTGCATCCTCCTCTTCCCGACATTGCACTGTGTCTGATGCTTTTCTGACCTCATGGTTTGCTGTGCCAGGGCTAGATCACCAGAAGAAATATTGATATATTTCACAGAGCTTTGCAGACAAGCAAGGAAAGGAAAGGAAGAAACTTAAGGAAAGGAAAGAAAGGAAAGGAAGAAACTAGAGTACATAAATGAAAACAATGAAAACAAAGAAGGAGAAAGCAAATAGACTGTCTTTTCAGAGGCAGCTGGTCATCTGATTGCTTGGCCTAGCCTTAGACTGCGCACTCCACCCTGACTGTCTGCTCCATCTCAGTGTGATGACCATGACTTTCTTTCCCTTCTAGGCTGGTGACTTTTTCCTTTTCTGTACAAACAACAGCTTGCCCATCATACTCTTGTTTTTGCATGCACAGACCAAGTATTTTAGTACCGCTCAAGCGTTGTGTCATGCACTCCTTGCCTTGGGCCATAACCCACATCTGCTTCCTACCATCACTGTATGAAAGTGCATTATTAAATTCTCTGGTACTGAGCCTGAAAGAAACAAACCCATTGTCTTTATCCAGGTCTGTGATTATCAACAGTTTAAAGATTTGCCTGACAAAAACTGAGACTTCTAGGTAGACACACAAGACACGAAACCAACCAGAAGCTTCTCCAGAGAATGAATCAATCTTCAGCCTCACTGTAGGCAGAAGGTGCAAGGAACAGAATCATCTGACATTCACTTTGAAATAATACAGGTTCATTTCTATGTTTCTTGACTAACAGTAATTCACATTTACAGGAATACATTAGAAAGTCAATTTTTCTTTTTTTCCCTAAAGTAATGGCACTCACATGCACAGCTCCTGGGCCTGATTCATTGCTGCATTACTTCAGCTTTATTTCAGGAACTACATTTATAGTGCAACAACTACATGAACCATGTAGTTGTTGCACTATAACTAGTCCTGTCTGTGACGCTCTCAAAAGCAAAAGTGTAGGATGGTCTTTTAAGTGGCTCATGATATAGGATTCCATTGCCCCAGTTCCCTGTTTGATTCTCCTCTGTGGAACCAACTCACAAGGTTGTGAGGGCTCTGCACCTCCCAAAAAACCTGCTGCTTCTTCCCTTATACTGAGCCAGAACAAAAGAGCATTTAGCTCCTCAGTTAATTCAGAAATCTCTAATAGTGTGAGAAATTCACCTGTCCCAAGAATCCCCAGCTTCTTCAATCATTAGTGGATATTATCAATTATTATGCAGCCAATGGTGTGCAGTGTGTTTTCACATGCCCCAGCATTTGATGTTGCCAATGGTTAAACACTTGAGTAACTTTGTTAACCAGGATTAGCTCACTAAAGTCTGCTGTAAGACCCAGCAACCCAAGTATGTAGACCAGTAATTATGGAATATAGCAACATGCCCTTTGTATAAGTCAACTTGCACACTGCACCTGGCTGTGCAAGGACTCAGGGAAAAAGGAAATTTTCTTTTGACCTCAGATAACTATGATGTTTATTATTAACATCACAATAATATCCCATAGTTGTAACCAGTTCATATTAGCCAAGGCACTGTATAAAGATACCAGATTGATTAAATCCCTGCCAAATGAAGCTTACACAGACCTACCAAAAAAAAAAAAAAAAAACAAGGAAACCTGTTAATTTTATTTCACCATAATTGGCAGAGTCTTTTAAAACCTTAATACTGTAATAACAAACACCTCTTGAGTGTGATCTCTGCTACTCTTGTGTAAAGCCATAGGAATGTCATTCATTTATATCTCAACAGAGAAGTTGAAATATTATTGCTGGCAAAAAACAAAAACACTATTAAAAGAATATTATTAAGGTTGTAATGTCAAGCAATTTGAATTTTACAGAAGAATGTATAGACCTAGCTGCCACTTGAGACACTTCAACACATACAAAATTTAACTGACAATGAACTGACAATGTAGTTGTAGAAACAACTACATTTTCTCATCTCTTGCCTTTCCAGCAACATCACCAAGGTGCTCTGCTTTCTGTCAGTTGATATGTGTTTTCTTCTCTGCCTAACACCAGAATTGTTCTTAGTTGACTGGCCCCATTAATATTTGGTTCAGGGAAAACAGGGATACAAGGAGTATTTATACTGCACAGTGCAGGGATGCTGGAGGCAGATGTGATTGGTACTGCTCAGGTACAGAAGTACAGTACATGTCTCCAATCAAACCTACCAATTTTGGGGCAGACTTACTGCACAATCTTCCACCTCACAGACACAGCATCACAAATCCCATCCCTCCTCAGAGTGTGCTATGCTGTCCTGCTTGGCAGGCCTGGCAACTCAGCACCAATTCAGCTAAATTTTAGCACTGCTAACTTATAAAGAAAGTTGCTCACGAAGATTCAGTTTCTTGGCATGTTCAAACCACAGTCTTCCAACAGCTCAAATCTTGGGCAAGAGGAGCTATTCAGGGGAGCAGCACCAGGCACATCTCAACACACCCTAACAGATTTCGAGTTCCTTCCTTCAGGCACAGAAAGCTGAGGATGTTCAAGGAAACAGTAACAGATTTTGTTACATAGACAAAGAACAAGGGATTTTCTTCAGAAAAAAAGGGCCAAGTCTTTTAGGATGACATATTCAGAGGGATATTAATTTCTTTTCATCTTTTTAGACTAGCCTGAGGCATTTATATTCAAGTCCAAACAAAGTCTAGCAAGGCTGTAAACCTCTGAGAAGTTTCTTTCAAGAAGAATTGGTGCACATTAATAATAGGCATTTTCTACTCTCTGCTCTGAGAGCAATTTGCAGATATAAAAAACATTTTCTTCACATAAAGAAGCCTGCAAAATTTCACTGAATCAAGAAAACTTAAGTGAAGGACTGTAAAGGTGTGTGAAAGCCTAATTTGTTGTACCTGATTTGTATTTAAGAAATCAGATACATTTAGTCTTTATTTATAACAAAAACGTCCTGTACAGAACCCAAGTGTTACTCAGCTCCTAATGCTTAAATAGAATATCAGCTCAGTGCTGGGCTCAATTTCAGACTAGATGAGAGGTGCCGTGCTATGTTTCTTCACAAAGAGCCAGGCTGGCCTAGAAACCTCTCAAATAAATTCATTTGGTAGAAATACTGACACAGAAAATGCAATTCAGACCACTGATAACACAGGAAATCCTAATCAATCAAGCAATAGTTGAAATCTCAGGGGTCATGTTTTTTTTTTTATGTGAGTAGGTCCCCCAGACACTAAAATTCTCTTTTTTATAAATAAGGAAAAAAGTTCTCTCTCTCATCACATTGAGATATCTTGACTTTCTAGCTCTATAACATTACTGTATGCAGGGAAAAAAGGAACTAAAAATCCCACTTACAACCTTAATGGTCACCAAACAGAGACAGATAATGTCTTCAAGGGGTTCAAAAGTGTTACGAACACCAGTCTGTGGCAAAGCCTAACCAGTAGTCTCCACTGTTACACTGACTCCTATCATTTGGGTGTCCAATGTACTTACTAAACAACTAGCATGATTTCACAAATACTGAATACTAGTGCTTCCAGTCTGGTTTTGGTTGGATGTCATTTCCCAAAAACTGCCACCTTCAAACTCTAAAGAACTTTCGCCTTGTTTGAACTGTCAGCCAGCAACGTTTTTGAGATGACTTCATTTGCAGATGAGAATTCATTTCCTACAGAGTTGAGATCAGCAAGAAAAAAAAGATGAAAAAACAGATTTCCATAATCCTTGGGGACACACTGCAACACATAATGCCCCAAAACACGGTTTTAACAGAAAAACAGAAAATTAAACAGAAAATTTATTAAAATAAAAGTCTGGAAGTTAAGCAAGGACTCTTGGGAAGATGGAAGATCTTGGGACAACTCTGCAAAACACTTGTGTCTCTGGCAAAATGAGCAAAGTGCTTCACAATGGTCTCCACATTATGGTAAACAGACCTCCCATGTAGCATCATTTTGTGTGCTGGTATCTACAGTGCTAGAACAGCTTAGGGACAGGAGAGAGCCAGCATTTTCCTGCGCATCCTGTGTCCTGGGGATCGCAGCTGTGAAGGAGAGCAGGGAGCACTTTCTGTTGCATCTCTCAAATATAGTCCTGAATGCAACATCTGTCATTAAGAAATATTTCTTAGGCAGACTCCATACCCCCCTTTTCCATCTGATAATCATCTCCTTGTGTTTGTGGTAAGTCAACATCCTTCATCTTTGCCTTATGAGGAAAAGCTATGGCTGCAAGCACCGCAAAATTCCCTCGGCGCTTGCAGATCCCTACGATAACAAACAACAGAAAGGATCTAACAGGGCTTTTTCCTTTCCTTACAGAGACAAGCACTTCGCTCAAAAGAAGGCAGCTCCCATACCAGCCTTCTGTCCGTACTATCTGCTAAGTTCCAGCACATGCTTATCTCTCAAATTTGGCAATGAAGAAAGGAGACATATGATGCTGCACTCTTCATTTCTGGCTGTTGCAGGGGCAGGAAAGGGCAGAGTTTGTATAACCCAAGTCATCACACACCATGAAGAAACACTAACGGGTAGCCCTTATTTCCTTTTGGCTATGAGGTGTTTGGAGCAAACTCAGAGACCTTTCTTGACTGCAGCATCTCACTGAAGTCCCAGTGTCCCATATGTGCTATTGCACAATGGAGGGGGCTGGCCCCATACTTGTGCTCCTGGGGTAATTGAGCAATGCTGAGCACGCACACCCAAGGTCTAGGGGGGCACAGAATTGAGCTCAGCAATTTGTTCCACCATCTTCACTCAGGCAAAGCTTTCAGTGATTTATAGGAGTGTGGAGAGAGGGCTTAAGCTGTAGCTTTGTTTAAACATTCACATACAATTGTTTTTCCTGGAGCTCTGAATAAAGTGTCACCATGCTTCTCAACAGGGAAAAATTTTTGGATAAGCTTTTCAGAGAAGCTGAAGAAACGTTATCCAGACACAATTATTAAACCTGGCTTCAGTTTTGATAGCAGAGCTGCCTTTGTTGGACACATTTTCTGTCTTTCCCACTTTCCTCACCACTCCCCTCTCTTCAAATGGGGAGTCGGTGCCCTCTGACATTGGATAGGCCCAAAGGAAATGCTGCTTCCTCATGCCTGCCTTCTCTGTTAACAGCAGCTACAGAGAGAACCCAGGGAAGCCATGTGGGGCCAAATCTACACAGAGACAGGGCACAGAGATGAGAAATAATGTCATCTGCTAGGAAGTGGCAAGAGGACAGCAGTAGTGTTTTCTTACTTTTTCCTCTAAAATATACCTTTTCTATAGCTCACTATAACTGACTGAGTCCATAAGACTCATTCTGTTTTTCACTGTGAAAACAAAGAGGAGCAGGCAGGCTTAAAGCTGGCAGAAAGATGAGTTGATTTAGGAAATATGAGGAAAACAGTGATAGAATAACAGAGAAAGAGAGGGTAAGAATATAGAGGAAAAGTTGGAACTATGGAGCTTAGAAAAAGACCTGTGGAAAATTAGAAGGCATAGGAGGAAGAGCAGCATTAAAAAACACAAGAAAGAATATGGGGAAAATTATGCCTACTACAGCAAAAAACAGAGAGAGTTAAGACATTTTGAAAGAAGGCATAGAGCAGTTTGAAAGGGTGCGAATGGGAAAGAGGAAATGCAAGAAAGGGAACCAATACAAATTTACGTGTTGCTGTTGCACAGAAAATGAAAAGTGTGTACACAAACACAAATGGAAACCTTGACCTTACCAGAGCAAATAGGACAGGGTGCCACAGGACACAATTTCATCCTTTGTATTAAAGGTAGATGGGTCATGTGAGAAAGCTCTGATCATTCCTAAGAGAACAGTTTTCCTTCCTAGAATCTCTACAGCTTTGAAGCATTTCCTTGCCTCACATTACTACGTTGTAATATGAAGAGGCAGGCTGTGATTTTGTTAGCTGCAAAGGGCGGACATTTCTCCTCTTTCCTCCTCTACACACCAGGCCTGTCCCTACAGGCACAAAGGATTTATTCTTCCCTTCACAAATTACTTTACCAGCTGAGGAACTGTAATAGCTGCCAAACCCCTCAGAAGTCTGAGACCTCTGCCCCATCCCAGCAAGGACTGAAATGAAGCAGGGGACAGAGGAAGTGAATTATTTTGAAACAAGTGCTGGGGAGGGGATAGATGGACTAACCAGGACATGCACTGAAGAAGCAAGCAGAACCCAGGCTGAGAAAAGCTGGCAAGGGCTGATGTAGGATACGCCATTCCCTGCACCATGCTCGGACAGAGTTTTTTTAGGAACCTTCTGTTGCAAGGGTGAACATTGCAGGTTAGAGGTCTCATCACTTTTCTTCCTAACTCCTGTAATTTGGAGTCACCCTATGGCTGCCAACACTCCCAGCAAAATCAGACATTGAACCAGGTTTGGGTTGGCTCCACTTGTAATTTGGGGTTGCCTGTGACCAAAGTTGCTGTCACACAGTCTGGTTTGAGTTCAGCCAAGGGTCTGAAACAGCCCTGCTTTGGGCCTCACTCAAGGAAAAATCTGGAACAGGTTTTCAGCCTGACTGCTCTGTGTGTGTGTGTGTGTGTGTGTGTGTGTGTGTGTGTGTGAGCAAAGCTCCTCTGTGCTTGCTTGTCGCAAAAAATGATGAATTGCAGAAGCACCCATTTGGTGTTAGTCATTTGGTGCAGCAGGAAGGAAGCAGGAAGCCCTTGTGAGCATTAACTTTTCAAAGCAGTTTGCAGAAAAAGCCAAAGCTCTCCTCCCCTGGGCTACACAGCCACATACTGATCTTTACCTCCTCACCTCCAGGGGCACCTAGTCACAGCTAACATTCGCAGCTCCTTCAGCGGAAGTATTTGCCCGGTGCAAACAGCTGAGGCATTTGGTGCCAGCCCTTTCCCTGTGCAAGGCGTGTTCAAAGGGGGGAGGGAAGAGGAGCCTTACACTTGCCAAACGGGAGAGGTCTGATTGCACTCAACAGGTTCAGTTCACGCTGTGACCCTGCCCGGCTTCCTGCTATTCAGATGTGTTACTTCCCCTTTGTGGTAATGGCCTGTGGCAGCCGGCCAGAAAACACTATTAATTTCAGAAGTGGCCTGACAACAAACCCATAGCGAAACGAGAGGAAGTGGCGGGGAGGCCATCTGTTAACTTCAGCAGAACAGTAGGGACACAGCCATGTAGGTTCTACAAGGAAAGCAGATTAATAATCCACAAAGAGGAAACTGGCTAAAATTATCCACAGACCATATTAAAAAAAAAAAAAAAAAAAAAAAAAAAAACAAACCAAAAAAACCAAACAAGGGAGTCACTTGAGCTGCAGCTGGACAGGAAATTGCTAGAGCTGCTTGCAAATCTCCACTTTGAACAGAACAGCATAGGGAATGCCAAGAGCGGAAACCGTTCAAAACTGGATTAGCACAAGCCAAGTTTAACTGCAACCCACTTCTACTTTCACAGTTTATGCACTCAATCTAGGCCACTGCATGAGACACTGACTCACTTTTTTCCCATGTTTTGTTTGCATTTCATTTCACACACTTGCAGTTTCTAAAATTACTTCAAATGTGCTTTGGCTGCCAGGAGTTCTGCAGTACCTCAGCCGACAGCCCCAGCCCCTCGCTGTGGTACTGCACACAGATTTTTGCACCACCCTGCCTTGGGCCAGTTATCATCAGGAAGGATGTTAATGAATATAAGTTGCAGCAGGAAGTTTTGCAATTGCTGTAATCCCCCTTTTTCCTTCTGCAGAGACAGAACTGCTCAAAGGGTCCAAAGAGGAAATGAGGTGACTAAGGGTATATATAGACTTTTCCTCCTTGCCTTCATTAAGTTGCAAGGTGGCTGAATGGCAGCAGAAAAATCATTTACAGGCTGCAGACTGTTGATGAATCTCTGTGAAATGAGTTCCTGCCAGACAGCTAAGCAGAGCATGAACCCATCTCCTGGCATCTGTAATAGAGTGACCAGAATTCATAAACAAAGCCAGAAAACAACACCTCCTTACTCTTAGTAATAACGAGGAAAAAAAAATTATGGCCCAAAGTCAGGTGCGTCCCTAGTATAGCAAGTATTTTGCAAGTAACCTACAGGCCTTCAAAAGCATTCCCTTCACCAAAGCAAAATGAGAATCTAGCACATTCACTGTTTATTCATTTAGGCACCAGTGGACCAAAGGGAAAATGAAGGTTTTATTGTCTTAGGGGGATGCACAAAAGCTATTGAGAGCAATTATTGCCTTTAAACATAACCATATGGGTATGTGCAATTAACCACAACTACACTGAGGGGAAAGGGGGAATAAACCAGCCAGCTTCTCCATAGCCAAAAATAGTTATTTATTAATAATTTAAGGTTTTACATTCTTATAATAAATTCCATCTTAAAACTTTTACACTGTAGATTAGACTCTCCCTTATTGGCAACCATGTGCAGGTTCACTGTGCGTACACACAGGTACAAATGCTCGCACATACTTCCAGTTTTATACAAAAAAAAAAAAAAAGACGCAAAATATTGCATTTGAGGTGAAGCTCCCTGAAGAATTTGTACAGAGGTAATGCACTGTTTAGCACATCTGAAAGTTTTAAAAAGTCATCAAAAATCTTTCGCATTCAAAGACAAACCTCCTCCCAGATGATCTATTTACAAAAGGTAAGGCAAAAAAATTAATTTAATTTAAATATATATATATATGTGTATATATATATATATATATCATATGGAACCTACATCAAAAGCATGTGGAAAAAAAAATCACCACAAGGAAAAGAAAGATATATGAAAGAAGAGACTCCCTCACAAAACCTGATCTGCAAACTTCTCACCATTGCCATTTCTCCCTCATGGAAAGCTTGCTTCAATGAAATTCAGCATGCTACAAATATATTCTTTGCAATTAAAACAAACAAAGAAACAAAGCAAATTTATGAAAAGAACAAAAACACAGGTGTCCCTTGGATTGATTTCTTGAGTACATGTGAATTAAGAAAAAAAAAGCAAATAAATTTAAGGTTAAATATTTACATTGATCAAGTAAAATACTACCAAGCTCCTAGCAAACAAGTACTCCAAATACACTAAGCTGAAATCTCTTTCTTTGGCTCCTCTAAATTAAAACAAACAAACAATCAAAGATAACCAGTCTTCATTGAAGACAAAGATGTGTGTCACAGATCTGAGAGCAGAGGGCAGAAGGGACAGTTCCAGCCTCTAGAGAACACGTGCCCAGCCTGTCCAGCCTCACCCCTGCACACGGCAAGTCCTCGGACCCGGCTACTGCCCAAGCAGGGATGGACACACTGCCCACCTGCTGCCCGGGGGGCACCACGGTGCTGCCCCACGTCCCCTCCCTTTGCAAGAGCCGATTCCACACTGTGTAACCTTTCGTTGCCTGCACTGGCAGCTGCCTGTTAACAGCAGAGGCCAGAAAAAGAGAAAGCTGCATTTCTTTATCACTGCCAAAGAGAAACCATTGAGGAGTGATCCCATGAAATGGACAGGAGAAGGGAGGTGGTGGGAGCTCACGTGGACTGCAAGGAATCCACCTGGAAGACGTTCTGGTTGGAAGGGGTGGTGAAGTACAGCTGCTGGTTCGGCACTCGGTTGTCACAGGGGCTGCTCAGTCCCAGAGTCCGCTCAAAGTCCAGCAGCTGACCCATGAAGTTGAAGTTGGGTGAAATGTTGGACTTCTTCATCTTGACAATATCATAGGCATCATTCATGGACAAGTTCAGCTTCTGCATGAGGTAGGCCACCGTCACTGTGACCGAGCGGCTGATCCCTGCTAGGCAATGCACCAGGACGCCGCAGTTCTTCCCCCGTGCTTCATCTGTACAAAGAGGCAGAGAAGGACATGTAAGACAGAGGGTTGGTAACTGATCTCTCAACACAAATGAGGTTAGTATCAAGTAGGAAGAAAGTAGAGTTCTGGTCCCAGTGGCCAGCAGTGCAACTCAAGAGTTAACTTTAGCGGCTTAAAACCAGGACAAGAGAGGAATCCACTCCCCCTACTACCCAAGTCCAAGAGCTGAGAAAACTAAGAATGAGACAAAGGGAGCAGGACACGCTGCATGACACTGTTTTAAAAGCCAGGTTTAAAAGACAGGCTTTTTGCCTGGAGATTTGCCTTTAAATTCTTACAGTCCCCTTGCCCCAGCATGGAAATCCTGCAATATGTCACTGAAAGGCTTTATACAGATCAGCAGACTGCAAAGGTCTATTAAATTATTCTCCAACTGTTGTGCAGCTAACAATGGAGGTATTCAGGCATTTTAAAAGAATGAGGGAAGTCACAGGGGACAGCCCATTAGGAGGAACAGGATGTCAACATTGGTTGAAAATGGGTTCCTTTGTAATAGGAAATGCATTACAATGCCTGGAGATTAGTTTCTTTGTGGCTTCTAGCCCACATTTCTTCCTGCTAGGCTCAGATTACCTACATTCTCCCCTATTACCGGTATCATTCAACCGGATTACAGCACAGCTTCTCAACAGATAATGCAATGCCCACCCCACCGCACCCCGATGGGGCAATATGAGTCCTCCCCAAAACGAAGGAGAGTGCAGATTTTCACCAGAACTCCTTGGGCCCAAGGGTACAGATTTCCGTCTGAGGGCCGGCTGACCGAGGCACCGAGCCCGAGAGGTATATCATTATTACCACGAGATTTAAATTAAACTCTGGCAATATATTTGCCAGGGACACCGCTTATTCATAACTTGCATTAAAAAGCTAAAGTTAGATTCCCAGATCGTTTCTTTTCATTATACTGCTCTTCAGTAACCTCAAGGAAAAAGGAAAAAAAACCCAAATACCCAAAAGCAAACAACCCCAAAACCAACATCAACAAAGAAAACGATCGAATAAGCTATCGACCCCAGGTTCATTTGCCCCCCACCCACCAGGAAATGGTTTAAGAAGATCCCCCAACATGCGCAGAGCTCAGTCCCCAGCTCCAACACAAATGACTTAAGGAGGAATTCCACAGCCAGACAAATCAGGTATGCCTGTGCAACCCTGCAAAGGTCGCTTACAATTCACCGGGACTTCTCAATAACCCCCCCAAGCAGTCCCCGACAGCCGCTCAACTTAAGCCAGCTTTAAAATCAGAGAACGGGGCATGCCCCAGAGACGGCCATAAATGCTGCTACCGCTTCTCGCCCGAAATTCACGAATTCTGCAAGATATAACGAATTCTGCCTCTTGACATGTAGATGTTAGCAAGTAACCGGGTCTTACCTATAAATGAGATGGCCTCAGGAAAGAACTGAGACAGATTTTGGCTCCAGTGGTCAGAGATCGGGATCTGTTTGTACTTGAATTCACCGGCGTTTTCGAAGAGATTAGGCAGGTTAGGAGTAACATTCAAGATGTACTTAATGCCGAACTCTTCTAAAACATCCAAATTAGTGGAGTCCTTGGCACAGCCTAAGTAGAGGTAGGGTAAAATCTCCACCGGAAAGGAAGGCTGGTTGTTGGAAAGAGGGCTGCCATCGGAGTCGGTGGCACTATTGGGGTCTCTGTCAATGTCAGATTCAATGTCGGATGATGAATCGGAGCTGATTCGGAGGCCTCCCAAGCCCAGGACTGGCAAAGGAGGAGAGCTGCTGCTACACGAACTGTCTAGGTTAGTTTCACAGTGCAAGGCGAACTCGGCCTGGAACTTGCTAAAACCACCTGGAGAGAAAAGCAAAGAGGAGAAAATGCAACCTGATATAAGATGGCATGTCGACTTACTTCCCTGGTACAGCCCTGCCTGCAAAGGAGCGTCTACTTTGCACCCTCTCGAGCTCCGGCAAAAAGAAGAAAAAACATGTCACACTCTCAACGCAGACAGACTAACTTAAAGGAAGGGTTAAGAAAATCGTCCGCTGCGGTGGAGGGCTCAGCACACTCAAGATTAAAGCTCTGTACCGCTTTGCCCTGCGGGGATCGCTGGAGAGGTATCTCAGCGGCAATTCCTTCTGCCAGGCTCATGCCGGAATACCCGTTAGCCCTGTCCTCCCCACGCTGCCATAGTGATTTCAGACATCAAGCTTTCTTTAAACAATGCGAGGATAAGGATAGGGGGACGGAGGGGGGGAGAGGTGTGGAGTAGGGGGAAAGCCCCCTTCCCAGGTCGGTGCTCTCCTGGAGCATCAATCCACTGCCCGGGAACGCTGCAGACCGCGTCGCCCCCTCCCTCTTACCGGGGCAGAGATCTCTCCCCCAACCCTTGGCGGCCCTTCTCACCTTCCAGATAAAATGCCTTGCAGCCTTCATCTTTGAGGCGCTTGAGGAGCAGCCCTAGCACGGACTCGCCGCCCGTGTTCTCGTTCCAGTCGCGGCTGTGCTCGTCGTACAGCACTACGGTGTCGGTGCCGCACCGGCGGGCGAAGCGCTCCCGGTCCTCCTCGCTGCTGGCGACGAGGGACCGCAGGGGCAGGTTGCCCTTCTGCAGCCGCCGCAGCATGATGCCGGGGATAGCCACATTGATGGCCGACTCGATGTGGGACGACTCGTACAACTCCTGCGGCCGACAGTCCATCAGCAGTAGCCGGTCGTTGCCCATCTCCAGCTGCTCGTTCAGCCACGCCACGGATTTACTAATCGCCATTTCCGACGCGAAAGGGACGGGTCTGAACGTATCTAGCATGAGGAAGGACGGGGGGAGCGGAGCGTACTCTGGAAGCGCCCCTCTCTCTCACAGAGGCATGCGGCTGGCTGGGCGGGCGGGCGGGCTGCACCCCTCTAACTCCGCACAACTTATCTCCCTCCGCCCCAGGAAAATGAATCACGCAGCTCCCCCCGCGCCGCTTCCCCCGCGCCGGGCGGCGGTGGAATCACGGGGAGGGAGAAGCAGCCCTGGCCCCGGCGTGTGTGTGAGCGTGAGAGCGTGTGGTGTGTGTGTGTGTGCCTGCGTGCGCGCAGCCAGCCTGCCCTGTCTCCTCTTTTTTCTGTCAATGAATCCCTGAATGAACCTGCCTAATCGCCGCTGCAGCCCGAGCCCTTGGGCTTTTCCTCCGCTGCGAGTGAATGAAATCCAATTAACGCGCCGCCGAGCGGGGCTCCCCGGCTCAGCATGGAAGCGCTGCGGCGGTGGCGGCGGTGCCCCTTGCCTCGCGGTTCCCTCCTTGGCTGTGCCGTGCGGCGCTGCCCCTGGGCCGCCCGCAGCGCCCCTGGGCCGCGGCCCCGCGCAGCCGGCGTCTCCTCAATGGGCACCAGCGCGGCTCCGCTCAATGGATACATTCTCCGCCGCAGCCAATGGGGGCGCGCGGAAGGGGCTGTTGCCGCGGCGACGGGCCGGCTGGAACAGGTTGTGTTGATGAATCGTTAATGAGTTTGTCATTCACAAAAACGGAAAGGAATTTCCGCTCCGGATAAGCCGAGTGCAAACAAGCGGCAGCCGCGGCGCGGCGGGCGGGGGCGGCGGGGGCAGGTGAGGGGGCGCGGCCCGGCGCTCCCCCCTTCTCTCCGCCGGCACCAGCCGCGGGGCGGCCGTCGCTGCCGGCGGAACAAATGGCACTTTTTCTTTTCTCTCCCTCCCTTCTCCATATTTTCGCTCCCTAAGTCATACCCCGCGGGGGCCGGCCGTGTTCCCCCCAGTTCCCCCGAGCTGATCGTGGCCCGGCTTTTCATTAGGGCGTTCTGCGACTCCCATTTTTAGGGAGGCGGGTAGGCTCTGTCCTCGGTTGATCCCTACGGGGGTGAAGAGTAAACCCCGAGTTAATCTCTTCCTACGCGGCCCGGCTTTATTCGCTGCACGCAGCGCAGCCGGGGAGCCGGCCCCTCCGCAGGGACAGCCCGCAGGCGCTCCTGCTGCAGCCCGGGCGGGCCACCCCGCAAACGTGAGCAGGGAAAGTGGCCCGGCCGGCTCCTCCAGGCAGCCTGTGACTGGACCGCGCTCGCCCGGCCGCGGCTGAGTCCGCCGCCAGCGAGGAGCCCGCAGCCACCCGCGGGGCTCGGGGGGCGCCGGGGCCGCCGCCAGCACGGCGGGGTGCGGTGCGGCCCCTCGCACCTGGCAGCGCCCGCGCTGGCCGCCCCGGCCGCCGCACCGGCTCCTCCTGCGGGTGCGGCCCCGCCGGCACCGTCCTGCGCTTCCCCCGGGCCGGCCGGGCGGAAGGGCGACGCGGCCCCGCCGCACCGGGAGGCCGAGGGGGGAAGGGCCGCGGTGCCCGTCGGAGCGGCGCCGGGGAGCAGGGGACGGGGGCGACCTGGGGCCGTGGGGTGGGGGCGCCGCGGGGCCGGAGGCTGAGCCGGGAGTGGTGGTTCCAAGGTGCGGGTTAGCATATGGGTAAGAGAAAAGCGAGAGGCGACAATAAATCAGGAGAAGCCTGGCCTAAATGCTAATCCTGCCACCAACATCTGCTTTGAAGTAAAATTGTTCGGGAGAAGCTAATCTCTCCTCCACTACTACTGCCCTTCAGGGCTCACTGTTTTTAACCCCAGCTGAAGGAGGTTCTTTAGGTAGTGAGTGGCTGGAGAGTGTGACCCTGGGAACAGATAGTTGCATGGGCAGTCCTGTGTGTTCCACAAAGAAAATACCCGTGATGTTAATTAAGGTTGGCACATCAGTCGCTGCAGTTTCCAGCAAGGCTGACACCCAGATGGCATTAACGACGTCCTCCCCAGCAGGGATTTTGAGAGGATCCCTTCTTGCTGCCTTTTTCAGAGGCTTGAAAGTGGGACTGAAATATTACACAAACCTTGCCTCGCCCCTTAGTAATGAGATTTCCTTGAACTGATATTCACCTCACTGGGCACATCACACACCATATCCCAAGGCTCAGCAAGGGCAACTTGTCCAGCTCACCTTGCCCACTATGGACCTGTCCTCTCCTGTTAAAGACTTTCCACCCTGTTCTTACCAGGTGCTTCATTTGCTGCTCTGATATGTTCAGAGTATAATGTTTAAATGTCCAGAGCAGTGGCAGAGCAAACTAGAAAGCAGAAGCCTTTGGTTTTATTTATTTAAGCATTTTTTGTGTGAGATACCTGCCTAGTAGTATAAAAACACTATTACAATAAGTAATGATAGCATTTAAAGATATTTTTTACCGTTAGTACTCTCAGTTTTGATGAAAATACTATGAATGTTCAAGGGTAAGTGTATGAAGGCATTAAGATGTTAGATGAAGCATACTCAGAGAGTTGTATTTCCGAAGTGGAGCTGGAGACAAACTTATAGTGGTGGTAGCCATAGCCTGCTCATTGCATGGCATCAGTCTGAGGGTTGCATTTGGTCATCTGGGACCCAGGCAGGAGATTTTGCACTGCAGCAGAGATAAATCAATGAAATAGAAACACCTCCCTCAGCACACACCAGCTGAAGACCTCTAAAGGAGAATGAGAGCTATGTGCCACCTTGTTCTTTTTCTGTTTGCATGCATGTATGCACTCCCTTTTCTCTTTCTGTCTGAACCACCCTGTCCTGTCAGTCACTGAGGGATGCTGGAGCAGATTCAGTTAACCATGCTACCATCTGATGCTTTGTCAGAGACCAGATGTACAACCCAAGCTTCACCAGGAGACCAATTATCCTTTAATTTCCAGAAGTTTTTGTAGTACCTGAGAGTGAGAAGAGCCTATTCCTGTCAGCCATGATCCCTTCATTCACCCAGCCTCTAGCAGTTAGGTTTTCAACTCTGAAATGTTTATTTTTGGATGGGGAGGGACATGTGTTTATTTATTTTTTTATTTTTGTTTTTGTTTTTTCACTTCCTTGTCTGTAAATAAGACTTCTTCAGTCCAGCTCAAAGCTTATTAGTAACAAATAGCCTATTTTGCTGGCTTTTAGGCCACTTTCCTCATTTGTAGCATGTGTGTTTAGACCACTTTCCTCATTTGTAGCACTTTCCTCATTTGTAGCATCTCCATGAGTGCCTATGACCTGAGCTTCTCTTGGCCAGACATGTCAGACAAGAGCATTGCATGGATAACCATGATTAAAATTTTGTTTTGCTCAATTCTGTCATATCTCTCCCTGTAATAGAAGCCCTGGCCCTGAATTAGACAGACAGGCTATCTACATAGTGTAATGGGAGAGAGAAGTACCAAAAAGGCAGGTATCTATGACATTTTGAAACCAGGCCAACTGGGTCACTCTGAGACACTTCACAGTCTGGAATACTAAGGCAGGAATGTAGAGGCATCCTCAGAAGACAAGGAATTGATGAAGTTTCTTATTGCATTAGACATCAGGGATGAGAATTTTTTTTTTTAATAGGTGCCTTCTTCCTCTAAAGATTTAGCTTCACGCTTCTCTTCTACTTAATTGAAGCAGAATTTTATGGAGTCTGTCTTTCTATGACAAGATGGGGCATAACATATATAGGAAAGGGTTTTCTGCTTCTTTGTTCACTCCTTTCCCATGTTGCATTAATATTTACGAGAGCAGGGACTCCAGCCTTCATTGTCCATGTCCCACTGATGATCTGAATCCAAATAGCAGAGACACCTTCTGTATCTGCAGTGTTTAACTTCAGGCAAGCAAAGAACATTCTGGGACTGCCTGCTGGAGAAGGCCAAGGAGCATAACACATGCTGGCATCAGGATTTTGGTGAGATGCCAATTGAACTCAACTCTGGAAGTGCAAGAGCTTGGAAAATGTAGTCAAGACAGGTTTCTCCACTGGCAGGTCATACTTAGGTATGGATTTTGAGGATCATGACTATCAGCTTTGACTGAACCAGCAAATGACTGTGATTCAGCTAAAAAGTCATTCAGCCTTAGATACTGGAAGTTAGAGGTTCACATTTTAACCTACTTTTTCTCTCATTTACCACTTTCAGAAGGTCTTCAGAGAGGGCAAACTGCGCTCTCGAACTGCTCAGTTCCCTTTGCTGTCTCTAAATTGTGCCTGGTGGAACTTGTAATTGTTTTAGGTGGAACATAAAGGCCTGTACTTTTACATGCTTACCTTGCAATCTGATTTTCACCTTCAGGTTTATCTCTAAGTCTTTATACAGCTCCTTTAGTTTCAGTAAAAGTGAAAAATCAATGTATGTCTGTGTTGGTTTCTGTGAATGATCTGTTTGAAAATAGAAATACACAAATCATCCCAGACCAAATTGTCTATAAAGTGGAGTACCATTGGTGTAAGAGTGGTTAGTGCAAGGTGTCTCAAAGAGAGAACAAAAGTGTCCTATAAAACATTTTATTTATGTAAAGCACAAACAATTTATGGAAATGACATTTAACTGGTTATTCAATGTCCAATTATTCACATCTAAAATAATCCCTGAAGTTAGAGAAATAAAACACTTGAATGACTCCATTTAGGAAATCCTTTTGACTCAAGTGCTTTCCTTGAAACAGCAAATAGGTGGATGACTTCAAGCACATATTTAATTGTGCCTTGTAATAAAGTAATGTAATTAGCAATTGCTTGGGAATGATGCTTTAAAATACTTAACAGCTACCACAGACATGCATTTTTTTAGGAGGACTCTTTGTGGTATAAACAAGGCTCCCTTCTGAATGCAGCTCGTGAGTTCTCCAAATTGTTCCTTAGGGTGTGCAAAGGTGAGCAGTTCTGTTTGACAGCAGATCACTGCTGGCTGTTGGATTCTCTTCTTAGAAGATAAAACTAAGCTTGTAGAGGGCAGTGCAAGGCACACATTTAGCAAGACTTGAAGTGTATTGGCCAAGCACAGAGGCAAGTGCTGTAATATTTTTTTTATTCTTTTTTCCCTTCCCACCACATGCTGCCATTGCTAGTGACACTTTTGGTGGCACTGACCTGTGTATCACTTCACAGTGATTTACAGTCTTCTGGCAACAGAAACATAGCACAGGTGGGCAGCTGTCTAATAAACATGAAGAGAACAGAAGGCTAAGTGTCTGCACACTTTTTTATAATTACATGCTAATTTGATAGCTTTCAAATTAAAAATGGACTGTATAATAGTGGCAAAAACCAGAAGACTAAATTATAAAAGCAGACTAAATTATAATTTAGCAGACTAAATTATAAAAGTTGTACTGTGTGTGTGATTGCATGAAAATACAGATACGCCATTATATTTGGTGGCAGTGATTAATAAATTTGCTTACTGGTTGGAATGTAGATTTATATGGTTCTGCTACCTTAGCTAAGGAATAGAGCAATTCCTATCTAAAACTCCTGATCCATGGTACAGAAATATCATCCTATTTGTATACAGACAGCAATGTGCTTATATTATTTCTTTGCCAATACCAAAGAGTTCAGTAGTGTCCAGACAGTGTTTTCATGTTGTTCAGGCTGGTGTTTCTCTCTGCTGTTGTCTGCTGCTCAGTGGCAGCCTGTATCACACTGTACTGGGCACATACATCACACCAGATGAGGCTGCTGAGGAAATGCTATAATCTCTTTAAAATGCTGCCCATTTAGATTGAAGGGCTAGCTAGGGACTAACATGTGGGCTTACCTGGGGAGGCATAGTGCTGTCACCAAAGTATGTTCCTTCAATAGCACTGTCCCATTTTCATCCTGTTCACTCATCCTACAAGGAAGCAAACCTGACAGCATCAAGGAAGCGTGGAAAGCAGCTCTCTCTTCCCAATGCTAAAGATTTCTTTTCTGTGTTTGCAAAATCCCCTGCTACCAAATCTCTCTGTTCTGACCATGGGAATAAACCCTGCCCCTGGGATGACTGAAGGCTTGTTCTAGACCATGAAAAGAGTAAACAAGGGCTGCGTTTGCACAGTGCAGGGTAAATCAGCTGTGCAGAGAGCAGAGCAGGGACAGCAAATTACGTAAGAAAAAGATTTTTATCCTGGGACAGGCATATTCAGGAAAAGAAATGCTATTCAGCTATCTTATATTTTGTTTCCAAAGAGAAGCAATTAGGAGTTCAACCAAGGTATGAACATTCAATTTCCGCTGTCTGTTTTCTATACGGCCACTGAAATGTGTCCTGGGGACCCTGTGGAGCTGAGTACACAGTTTGGCTCCAGGATGTCACAGGGGGAGACACATGGACAATTATGCATCCTGACACCTGCAAACTTCCATTTAGTACTTCTGCTTTACTCTTCACAGATGAAAAGTCCCTCATGGGGACTTCTCCTGGGCCAGGCAGGACCTGCACCAAGGCAGATACATACACTGACAGAAGTAGGAGTTTCCTTATTACTGAGCCTGGAGCTTTCCCTTGTGACCTGCTGCTGTCAAAAAAGGCTGGTAAAAGCTTGTTGATGGGGAAGTACCAAACTGATGGCTAGACCCAGGCATTAAAATGTCCTACTCTGTTTAAAAAAAAAAAGGGCTCAAGTCACAAGCTGAATTTGAAGTGCCCATAGTGCTGTCTTCCAGGAGGTGGAATGTGATATAAGTCACACAAACATTTCTGGTTTAGTTTGCTACAATTTGCACATCCATTCCCCCAAAACAAACAAACAACCAAACAAACAGACAAACCAGAATATAAAGTTGCCAAACTCCAGTGTCAGTCAGTCACTACAACTCCTACATCCCACAGATCAGATAGGTTATTTCATTTGGAAGCTTGAGAGACTTTAGTTGACAGGAGAGGGAAACAAGTAGAAGGAACTTTATGTAAATAGAACAAGTGGGGAAAGGGTAATGCCCTAAATGTGGAGGAGTATTAGAAATGTTTGGGGCAATGTTGGGTTGTTTACATTACTAGAAAAGTATATATTGAGGGAACAGAGTCCTTTTGAAAGGCATACGTCTCAAGGGAAGCCATAAATGGGTGTGGTAGTTCTTTGGTTCAGTATTTAAGAGCTTTGCAGTATAAAATATACCTCAAAGGCTGGGTGTGTACAAGAGCAATCTCTGCAAATGTTGGCAAGACAGTTACTGTTGTCAAGTTTATTCTGGCTTTAGTATGCTTAGGTATTTATGAGGACTTAATAGCAGAAGTGTCACATCCAAATACCAGGTCATCACTGGGTATGTCAGAGCACAATGACAGGATGATTACAGTACTGTTCATGGTCACAGTTTTTGTCATTTATTTGGTACATTGGTGTCACCAACATACCACAAAGGTAAATTATATTAAAATACTGCTTTCTCTGAGTAATTTTGTAGCAGAACTGTAACGTATGAACAATTTTTTGCGAAGTTTCCGATTCTGGCTAAATTGTGTGCACAGATCTCTGTTCAAGGGCTTGCAAGACACTGTTGTAGGGACACCTACAGCCCTGTGCTCCCCAGTGGCACACTGGAACCTCCCTGTTCTTTCTTATAGTTTTTTTTTTTCTGGTAATCATTGTATATATTGGTTGGTAATTGTCCTTTTGCTTCTAGTCCCAGTTTGCAGCAATCTGCTTCATTTCATGTGGCAGTCCCATCAGATCAGAGAAGTTAAGCACTTCTGGATCACAATAGAATTTGAATGGGAATAAGAAAAGTGCAGGAAGCAGCATTCAGTGGTTACCTGCTCCATTTTTAGTCTGCACCAGATTAGTGCTTTATCACAGGGTTATGATGAGCTGCATGGAGCCATGCATGCATGCACTTTTCTTCAGATAAGAAGGTTTATGGCTAGCTGTGAAAACTGGGTTCATAAAGGTGAATGTTACGCGGCAAGGAGGTTGAAACTAAGTGTGTTGTAGGTACAATTGCTTCTGTATCATGTTTCAACAAGGAGAATCCTGCAGACCATGGCCAGATGCATCTAATCCCAGCCTTGCCCTTGTATGGGGCTCAGGCAAGTCTTTGGAGAGTAGACACTGCCTGCAGTGCTGCCATTTTTGGCTGCTTCCTCTGTGATTGGCGGGCAGGATCCTGAAGATATGGAGGGGTTTGGGTTTTCTTCCCTGAGTGAAGTGTAACTTTATTTAATCAGGGAAATCACAGTAGGATTATGCTATGGATGATGTATCCTAGATGGTTAGGTCTTCAATACGTAGATGAACACTCAGTGAGTCAGCCCTGCAATTTTTGGTAGAGTAGGTCTATTCCGGTGTGTGGGTGTTTGCAGAACAATTACGTAAGTGTCAGGGTAACGAGGAACTTTTGACATTTCTGGCAGCTTAACTGAGTTCTTTTCAGTCAAAAATACACTAATTGTTGTTCTCTTGCATTAAACACACATCATTGCCTTAACTGGATTTGGGAGGCTTTTTTTTTTAAGAATCAGTTGTCAGGGCAAGGCACTGGAGCAGTTTTATCCTTGAGAAAAGAGGAGATTTTTCACTGTTAGAGTGAGACAAACATTTATGAGAACAATTTAAATCATGTAAGAGGGTGCGAAAGTTGATATGCCATATGCCTGGAATTTACTATGGTAAAGCTAATTGCTGCCACTGAATGCAAGAGCCCATCAGCATTTTCATTACACCCACTCTCAACACCTTGTCTTTTCTTTTTTTTTTTAATTGTTTGAGTTTTAGTTTGCCAAGGTTTTTGCTATATCATTTTTCCAATGGAGAATGATAATGCAGCCTCCAAACTGACCCTTGAAAAATGTGCTATATTCAAGGTGAATAGGTTCAGTACCCCACTGAAGAATGGTGTATTGCACTGCAAAGGCAACTGCTTTTCTACATGTATTGCAGAGGGAATGAAGAACTGGTTTGTCTGCCAAGATCAATGTAGCAAAGTCAGTCAGACCAGGTCAGCATCCAAATGACACTTGCAGAAAGGATTTCTCTCTGGAGATTAAATATGAAATAAACAAAAACTGGTAAATGTTTTCTTTCTCGTTTAATCCAAACTGTGCCTTTGGTACCAAAACCTGTAGTCCAACTAGTCAATGGGATTTTATTTTTTTTAATCTGGGTAAATATGAAATATTTCAAATTATCATAACCTTGATATACTGTCTCTTCTTCTACATGGAACAATTAATGAGCCAGATCACAGCTCTGAATGGTGCCGAGCATCCTGCTGACATGCCTGAACATCTAACAAAACAGCATTTGTCAGTGGATTTTGGAGAGCCAACTAATGTCTGCAGGATGTTTTTAATTTTAAAAAGTGTATTTCCTGAAGTCAGCAGAGAGAGGGGCTCTGTTACATGCTGTGTACAGCATGGTTCAGAGTGAGAGCAACCTACCAGCTGTGTTAGTGCTTGTCCACTCAGTGTATTGGCTGTGTTAGCAAGTCCTTACTGAGGCTAGAGGTATGTAAGGTGAGAATTCCACCAGTGATAGTATGTGGTGAGGAGTCACCAAAGAACCTGGGTTCTTTGGGCTCAAATTAATACATTTGGGCCGGGAACTTTTCTAATTAGTGAGGACAACTTCAGCCTGGACATTCTGTCTTAATGATGGATACATTATGTGAGGGTAATAATTGGATACAGGGGAGCATGTGTGTTCAGAGGGTGTGTTGTTTATTCCTTCTCTTTGAAATAGCAGAATCAAAGTTTGAATCTGAAGTTGCTGCAACCCCATTTGCTTCCCCAAAACAGAAAATTCTAGAGGTCTGCAGCCTGAACTGATTCCCTTATATTGCTTGTAGTCTGGTAGACTGAAGGGATTCATTGTTCTGATGTGTGCAGGAGGAATTGCTTGAATCCAATGAGCAAAAACAAAGGAACTCTCAGAGCCTCATTTTTCTTCCCCAGGATTTATGCAAAGAGGAACCAAGTCTTCTGCATTGAGATTTCGAGATGAGAGTGCTCTTCACTTTAGTTCAGTGCCTTCAAGTGCCACCCCTGTTGATTCATGTAGTTACTCAGAGAAAACTGGAGGCAAATAAGCATGAGTTCTTGCATTCAAAGGGCTTTCTACACTTAGTCATAAAATTAATCTCTTTTGGATTCAGAAACAGACGAATTATTTTAAAACAATTTCTTGCATGCCTTTAAGTATATCAACAACTCCTGATGCTTCTGCTATTACATGTGGACAAGAACTGTTAGAAACAGGTAGGGAGAGGTCACCTACCCACATCACTTAGCTTAGAGCAACTCAGAAATGTACCACAGGGATTTTCTTTGAACCATTTTGTTAGCTGGACTTTTTTATTTACTGAAAACATACAGAGGTAAATGTACAGTACTTCGTTATTGGTTGGTAAAGCTAAGAGATACATTGTTATGGGAAAATACTGATTACTACCTGTTAATTGTCCCTCTCTATTGAGGACATACCACCACATCATTTTGAAGCTATTTATCTCATCTGAGTAAGACCATCAGTGGTGTTACTGCTGATTTTCAAGCTAGGTTTAGCTGACATAGCAAGACAAAAAGTAATGCCTGGAGTAGGACCTATGGTGTGTGTTGATTGTCTTTTTGCTCTTAAAAGCAAAGCCTATATTGATTTTGCAACTGAGTCCCTGAAAAAAATATATTGCCTATTACTTCAGAAGGTAAATGAGGCCAAAATGGCAGAGAAATTAACCATAGACTTTTTATTCTCAGGGTTTGGAATTGATCAGTCGTTCTGATCGTCCATTAAGCCGGGTTCAGCACATTGCCTTTGGAAAGAAGGGGAAGATTAACTTCTGACCACAGAGACAGTACAGATGAGACAGGAAAAACAAGCCAGAAGTGTCAGGTCCAGCTGATTGGCAGGTTGAGGTCCAACCAGGCATTGCAAGTAAGGCAAAGATGACCCCAAAACCACCCCTATGCCAACAGCTGCCCTGTAGACTTGTACAGGTTCAGCCCATGTCCCTTGTCTCTTGCCTCCCAAATTCCCACCTGACCTTCATAATCAGGTCTCCAAAAATGTGAGACTGCCACTATTCAGTATGGATTGAAAAGTTTGCCTGTGAGCAATTCCCAGGCATCTGAGGTGTGTCCTACATGGCCTGTTGTGAGGCACAGTGATGGGAGGGCTACGTGTCCTGGCAAGCAGGGAGCAGCACTTGCTGAGACTGCTCTTGCCTAAGGCCACCCCTTAGAGCAGGAATATGTTTGGGAGCAAACAGGAGACTTTCAGCTCACTTGGGTGGTGTGGCTGAGGATAAGGAGGAAGGAGCAAGGTTGAGACAAAATGTGGCTGCCAAACTTGAGAGAACAGCTGCCCATGAAAAGTGCTGACTCTGCTCTCTCTGAGAACAGGTTGCTCATCAGGTCTGAGCTCTTTCTCTCTTGGGGAGAAAGTGCCTTAGCTGACATATTCTTAGATAGAGACTGTTTTCTCTAGCTCTGTAATTTGCCCAGCCAGGCCATTTGTTGGAACTCAAGGTGTCTGGTTTTATTTCTGCTGCTGGGTGAGAGGGCACCCCACGCTTCTTCGTGGGCATGGTCATTTGGAGGAAGTAAGAAATGCTTCTTGAGAAGTGGCAGAGGGGACTTTTTTCTGACTCCTTTCCTCCTCTCAGGTCAAAATAAGAGTTTCTAGGAAGCAATGTATTGTTGTCAATTTTGGGGTTTTTTAGAAGACACAGCACTTCTAGGAGCTTACAGTCACTGTATACTTGGAAGAGAGAAGATGGGTGTGTCAGATAGGTGTTTCAGAAGATGGATATATTTCATTCATTCAAAATGATTTTCTAATATTGGTATGTCAAAGATTTCCTCCACAGATTTCCTTAGCACAAGGTGCATATTTTCTGAAATTTCACATATGTTGTCAGGACCTTCATAAGAACATGTGGGCTATACTTGCTATGAAGTGTCCCTTGGACCAGGGTGAATTTTACCTTCCAAAAATCAACTTCAGCTGAAGCAACTCAAAGACCATGTCAAAAAAAAGGAATTTTGCCCTGCTGTCAGTGACATTTGTGAATGATGGAAAACCATCCATATGGCTAAACAGACTATCTGCACTCCCCCACAAGTAGTCACTTAGAGGATGAAAGTAATATTCAGCCCGATCATCTGGTTTGTAACAGGATATTTATCTCAAGCTTTCAGGAATGTCATTATTATTGGGGGAGGAGGGGAATGGGCAGTAAGACAGGATCTGTAATAGATTATCAATGTTGGGAAGTGAATAAGCTGGAGGGAAGGAAACCTGCCTGAACCCCATCATTCACCAGCCCTGCTTTTGCCCAGAAAGAGGGGCTGTAGGCCCATGATAATACCAGGGGAAGGAGAAGGAGGAAATTTTCCCACAGTGGTCAGTAAAGAGTTCAAGGAGACTAAGAGTTCAAGTGGGGTCTAAAAAATGGTAGAATCCTGAAAGGGAGGGGTAACACATTTAGTATGTCTGAAGAGAGGACTGGTTAAGACAGGGAATAGGGACAAATCTGTAAAACAGTTTCTGTAAGCACATCCTTGAAAGCTAATCCAGCTGCCCTGCAGGGATGCTGGCAGTGCCAGAGGCTGAATCTCAGCTCAGGGCCTCTGGTGCAGTTAAGCAAATGACACAGTTCTGACTGATACTGGCACAGAGTATGACAGCCTCTGGTTGTGGCCCAGTGTTTGTGGCTGCCCAAAAACCACCTAATTTAAACTCCGTTTCTGAACTAAGGAGCATGAAAATTTCAAAGCTTTTTGCTTCCAGTGGAGACTTCCAGGGGTAGTATTACTAGCTTTGGTGAACTGTGCTCCATTGATTTAAAGCACCTGTGCTTCTGAAAGTCAGGATTTTATCAATTTTTTATCACTTACACAGGAAGCAGTGCTGGGCTTAATGCTATTTTATCCAGCTGGACATATTGACTTTGACTTAGGAGATCAAAGCATTTTGGTTAGGGATTGTGTAACATCTTCTTATAAGAACTGTCAGGGGTAAATTTACCAAAGCCTGAAACTTTGATTGATGATGGTTTTGCATGAGTGTTCAGCGTCAGGAAGCACACAATAAACCCTTTCTCTTAATGGAGATACAGGCTATGGCCTCTTTAAACATACATATTTTGAAACACATTTCATCACCTCCTTGAACATAACAGTACACAAAACCCTGGAGGTGCACTTGAAGGTGAGCTATCCCTCAGCTCCAAGGAGGTGACCCAAGATCCTTGAGGATGCAGCTTTGTATAGAGCAAACCTGGAGCCAGTAAGGAGAGTAAGTTATTTGTCTTGGCTTTTTTTGTTTATTTTCTTGCCCTTTGCCATTGTAATAGCAACATTTTCCACTAGGAAAGAGGTTGGAAAGTGCTCCCTCAGGAGCTCAGAGGTTCAGTCCTGTGCTCCCATGAGTCCTCATTGCAGCACTGGCAGATAGATCCAGCCCCTCCTTGAGGCTACATGAAAGAGACTTGACTTTTTGTCCCAGTTTAAGGTGGCACTTATCACCTTCTGAGAACCAACTTTCCCCAAATTTTTCTATCTGAGTGGTACTAAATACACTTGTTAAACACTTTGACATCTTATATCACCAGTTACTGAGGGGTTTTTTTTAACATACTCTCACTTTTAAAGGCAGGACACTGTCCCCCTTCACTAGGGTAATGAGGAGAAACTGCAGAGAGAGGAGCTCAGCAGGGGACTCTAACTTAGGGGTGCTAGCTGCCCCCTAACAGAGAATACCTCCTGCTGCTGGCTGTAAAGGGAAGCATGAACAGTGATGTCCCACCTCTGTCTCACATGAAGCCATGCTAAATATCTGTCCCAGCCTAAATGAACATGAAACAACAGTAGTCCCCTCACCACAAGAGGTGTTGTCAGCATGGATGTACTCTTTGAATAGTTGTGCTTAATACAGTAGTAGGGGGCATATACAGAATTAAAATAGATGAAATATGACAGATGGCTGCTTGAGTTTTTCTCTCAACATAAAATTAAAGCCCTATAAATAATGTAGCATTATACTGTCCTTATTGCTGTCTATCTGTGGGACTCAAAGGTATGCAGAGCTTTGATCAGTCTGAAAATTATTGCTGATGCACAAGACAGTGTTACTCCTTTTTTTCTCTAGGTGCTCAGACTGCAGATTGGGCCTGAAAGATGGGCCAGCCCTGCCATGGCCCTGCACATCCTCTGCTGTGCCCTGCAGGTCTGCTCCAAGGCTAGGCGTGGCTGTCAGAGCCCTGCTGGCTGGCACTTACCCGTGATCCAGGCACCTGCAGGCAGCTTGCTCCTGAGCAGCAAGGCATTTTGAGTGATGGAGAAGTTTTTGTGTGATGGTAAAGCTGCTGCTGCCACTGTTTTGTCTGATAGTCACAGCCTTTGTCCTGAGCGTGCCGCAGCCTATGAGCAGCTGTCCTGTGCCACTGCAGTGCTCAGGGGTCTCCTGTCTTGCAGAAGGAAATGTTCTCTGGGCTTTTCCTTTATTTTCCTTTTTGTTTTTAGCTACAAACAAACACCAAATATTTTGAGTGTGGATCTCATGGCTCAAGGACTCAGGATGATTAAAAGCAGGAGACCTACAGAGACATCCAGAAATTATTGTTTTTAACAAGACAGGAACTTTGTCTGAAAACAGGATGACCTGCTCCAAAAGACGCCGACAAATCCCTGTAGAGCTTTAGAAAAAACAAGCAGGCGCCTGAGTGTGCTTTAAAAAAAAAATCCTGCCTAGTAATAAAAAGGGATGTGAGGGTAAACAGGAAAAGAGCACTCCACACTGCAAGCAGCCCAGAGGAGGAGAGGCTGGGAAGAGCACTGATCTGAAAACCTGATATGGAAACTAAAGGGAAAGATTTCTTACTATTCCTCAGGACAAATTCCTTGAAAAAGCCTTGATGCAGCTTTAGTGGCAGCTGCCCACTGGTTCCTGTGTGCCTTTGTTCTGGTACTACAGAGGGTGTGGGAGGGTAGCACATGCCCCACAGGTTTTGTTGGCTGGATTCTGTGGCTGTAAAGAAGTGTCAGTTCTGAATTGCCTGAAATGCAGGCTTAAGAGAGCATTCTACTGCATAACTGTGTTTCCTGAGAATGAAGTGACTGCAGTTCTGCACACCTGTGCAGTTATGCTGCAGTACAACTCACTTTTCTAATTTTAGTGTGAATCTCATGACATATGTTGTTTTCTGCTAAGCCCCAGCTCCTCAAGTTTTGCAGTTTCATGACAGTCTCACTTTCCATGAATCTGAATCCAGTCTTTCTAGCCTTCATGCCTAAGAAAGAAAAATCCTGAAATCAAAGGGACCGTAGCATAACGCGTTAAGAAAAAATCCTATTATTGCTATGTTTTGGATGGTGATTTTTAAAATCAACAACTACTTTGAGAAATTAGTATATTGATATCTGGGCTTGATCACATTACCTCTTCTGCTTTTTGGCAGAATTTTCTACCTCTAGAGATAAAGGGGATGGGATAGGTATGCAGCAGCAGGTACTGGCCCAGGTACACCAGAACCATAGGATGGGTTGGGTTGGAATCAATCTTAAATATAATCTAGTTCAAATATCCTTGCCATGGGCAGAGATGCCACCCACTAGATTAGGTTGCCCAGGGTGCCATCCAACTTGGCCAACTTGCAGGAATGGGGCATCCACAATTTCTCTGGGCAACATGTTCCAGGGCATCACCACCCATTGAGTAAGGAATTTCTTCCTCATATCTCATTTAAATCTCTCCTCTTTTAGTTTAAAGCTGTTTCCCCTGGTCCTCTTACTATCTGTCCATATATTCACTCTCTCTCTCTTTTTTATAATCCCCAACCAGTAAGTACTGGATGGCCACAATGAATGCCAAAATTCTTTGCAACAAATTTCTGCTGCTCCAAAGTCAAACACTTCCTCAGAACTGAAATAACACCTTAGTGGCCAAAGAGGGATTCAGGGGGACATAAAATGCACTGACAGTAAAAGATTCATCCCCTCAAATGTAGGCCCTAGTACCTACCAAAATGCAGGTGAGGGGTTTGGGCTGGTGCCCATGGTTTGGCACATCCCAGCTGAGGCTGTTAGGATGGAAGTCACTCCTCTCTGAGCACCAGAGAGTTGACATGGTCAGCTCTGCCACAGCAGCCGTGCTCCTACCGTCACTGAAAGAGCACAGCTTTTCTCTTTCATTGGGTCCTGTGGAAAATGCACCAGTTCAGACAAATGCCTGTGACCTTACAGGCACTGATGGGAGCCACAGAGAAGCCTTTGGATCATCTCCCGTGGATGCAGCCCTAAATCCCTGGGGGTGAATATCAGGTCCTCAGGCGCTCCTTTGTCTCCCTGTGGGTGCTTACCAGCCCTGGCCTGGGAGTGCCTCCGTGTTCCTCTGTTACAAGGCTGTTTTCCAGAGAGTGGTAGGGAGCAGGGAAGCAACACTTGTTTGTGAGCTTTTCTGATAATGGAAAATACATTAGTCTCCACCCTTTTCTGGGTATTGCTTAGAGGCAGACAAAGAACAGCTTCTCCTTGCCCTGGAGGAGAACAGGTGCTAGAAGAGCTCAGCACAGGGGCTGCCCTGAAGCTGGGCATCTCAAATTGGGGGCCACTCTGCAGCTGGTCACAGGGGTGACAGCTATCCCTGCACTTCCTCATCCCTGATGCCAAACACCTCCTACTCTGGAGTTGTTTGGTTTCAATCTGCAGTCGGTTCACCAGCAGCATTTGGTTTTGCACTGGCTTTCTCAGGGAGCCCAGTACCTTGGGCAGGGGTTTTTATCCACTCACTTTTTTATTATATAATGGACTTGGGTTTTTTTTCTTTGCTTTAGTGTAAATGAAGGGTGATTTGCTACTCTTAATGTATGCGGCTGCCCATAGATCAAACACTTACCTGTAACCTGCACCCTCCAGCACTGCACTGCTCAAGACTGAGTTACATAGTGGAAACTATGATCAGAGAAATTTCCAATTTCCAAGAAAAGAAATTAAAGCCAAACAAATTTTTATCTCCTCAAAATGAATAGAAATACCAGCTGCTTAGTCCACTGATTACCTCATTATTTGATACTCATATGCATGCTCACAAGAGCACAGCTATAGCAGCATGCTTCAGTTTGCCTCTCTAACTTCCAAATTCACAATGAATACAGAGTACAAAAACCTACTGGCAGGGTGTAGATAAGCATGTCTGTGTAAGGATTTTGAGAATCTTATTTTTACAAGATGTTCTTGTCCTCCTCAGACAAGCAAAAAGACATGATATCATTTGTATTAGCCAAAGAAAAAATAATTCTAAGTAGACATGCCAACATGATGACAGCTTGATTCACAAATGTTTGTAAAATGAGTGTGCAAGATACTGAATTACATCATTAGGGGGGGGAAAAAAAGGTAATTCCTTCTCCACAAGCAAGAGATACTTAAACTTTGCCCTACAATTAATCCAAACTTAGTATGATGTCCCACGTTCCAAATTCAACTCACAAGTTGCCAAAAGAGCACAGCAGAAGCAGCATTTCTGAAGATCTAACATAGCAAAAGATCTCTCATTTCTGTTAAAAAATTGTGAGTTCAGGGCAGCTGCTTATCTCTCTGCATTTTTTTTTCCATAGCTCTGTCCTAAGTCAGACCTACTGACTCCTGTTTGTCAATTTTTATTTGAAAAGTGGATGTTATGAGCTCTTTTTTCTAGTGTTTGTATCTGAGGACATTTTAAGTCTTGCAAATGAGTGGCTCATCTCAGCCTCTTGGAAGGGAGTCTTCGAAGACTGATGCCATTAGTGCAGGATTATTTTTAGGCTATTCACTCTTTAATGGGCTATGAAGTAATTGGCTATTTTGGTGCTGCCCAGCAGGGTTTCTGGCTTGGCCCAGTGCTGCTCCCTCAATGGCTGCCATGCCTGCACCCCACCACAAATGCTTGGAAGAACAGACTTTCTTCACTGACAAAAAAAGCCATTCAAACCAGCCATTTTTCTATAGAGAAAGCTCACTGCTTTGGGTAGTGAAAACACAGCCTTGTTGCAATACCACCTCTCCCCAGGGGGACAAGGCCATTGCAAGAGCCAGCCAGGCAGCAGGAAGGTGGTGCTGGTCACAGAGAGGAGCAGCCCAAGGCAGGCTCGGGGCAGGGGACAGTGGTGACTCCCACGGTGTCACCTGAGCTCTCTGTGGCAAGGGACATCCTGGGGAGAAGACAGCAAGGAAGAGAGCAGCGGGGAGGCAGTCTGTGATTAAGGTGTGGAGGAAAAGGGGCATTTGAGCAATAGGACAAGGCTGGCAGGGAGCTCTGGAGACCATCCAGTCCAAGTCCCCTGCTCAGAGCAGGGCCAGCCAGAGCAGGATGCCCAGAGCCAGATTCTGCGCCTTTAGCTCTGAGTCTGAAGTTGGAAGCCTTGAAGGGGAAGTTTGGCATAGCACAGCTTATGCCAGACTCGTGCTGAGAGGTTCTGAGCTATGTGGGATGATGCTCTAAAAAGATCGCTTCAATGAAGTTCTTTTTCTTTGTATTCCAATCAGCCACATATTATTTTTTTCTTCTTGCTCCAGATATTGTTTTGCATCATCCTTGCCATATGGAAGAAAGGAATGGTGCTGTTCTGATCTGCTGCCATAAAAATATGAAATGTTTCATAAAAATATGAAATGTGTGATCTTCAGGGTAGATTAAAACTGGGAATTCCGACTTAAAGGGGATTTTCAACATGTTGAATTTTATTTTCCTTTTAATCTAGCAAGCTATAGTACAGTCAAGTTTTCCTAAAAGTTAGAAGTCTCATCAGAAATGGATTTGTATATGTTTTATTAGTCTTTATAAAAACTGCTTCAAATTAAGACATTAACTGGTAATTTCCTTTTATTATTTCAGATATTTCAATTTATAAAAGTCAAATTTGATTTTTTTGGCCGTCTAGATGCTGAAAATATTCAGTGAAGAAAGATTCTCAGAGGCAGCATTACTGCCCCCTCTGAAGTCCTCCTGGACTTCTGGGAACAGAACATGAGAAGAATATGAGTGCTTTTAGCAAATCCAACACTGAAGGATGCTATTTAGCACAAGGAGTTAAAAAAGAAACACTGTGCAGATGGGAGCTGCAGGTAAGCATCTCTCCAGTGACACCTATCATCCATGCTCTGGTTTAGTGGTGAACACTGGTTTTGGTTTAATGGTTGGGCTCAATAATCTTGGAGGTCTTTTCCAGCTTCAGTGATTCTACGATCAGCTGCACCTGAGCTGTGAGGCACGGTGATGGAGGAGCCAGTGCAAGGGTTACTATGCTGTCTGTTTGCCTAGCATTATAAAATGGCACGTGGATTTCCTTTGCTACTCCTGGGAATGGGAATAATGCAGGTTATACCTAATTCCCACAGAGGGCTTAGGTATCATGTCCTACCTTCCCAGTACTCTGGTTTCTGAAGAAATTGGGTGGCTGTGGTGGCAGTGAGCCAGTGGTCCCCAGGCTGGTTCTCTGCTCCAGCTAAGAAATCCTTTGGGAACCAGGCTAGCAGCACAACCTAGTGAGCTGGCACTTCAGTGGCTTGAAGAAAAGCTGGCCTAGGTGTATGGTTCATACTCCACTGGAGTCACACTGGAGACAGCCTGAGTCTCTCTTTTCTGTCTCAGGAGGTGATACTCTCATGTCCCAGCCAGCTCTGTGTGAGCTGATGGGTTTGGGCTTGTCCCCATGGGGACACAGCCACCCTACTTCTGGCTTCATCTCTGGCAGCAGTACAGGCACGGCTGTGTTGTGCTTCCTACAAGCCAGGAATCCTGGCTGCTTTACACCATCATGCCTGTTTGTCCCCAGACAGCTCAGCAGCCTGGACACTGGGGTGGAATCAGATTTGAGACCAGCTGTCATCATTATACCCCTGTATGAATTAGACAAATTTGTTATTCTTAGGGGGCCACTTAGAGTACAGGGGAGATTGGACTTTGCATCACTGCATTGACATGCTGTGGCTGGTACTGTGACAGCCAACTCCCACATGGGGATGGATTCTCACTCTTCCCATCTTCATTTCTTAATCAGACAGAAGCAAAGATGCAAAGCAAAATATAAAATTATTTAATAGGGTATATTATACCAGTGTTTAAAAACAATGCAGCAAAAACTACAAATAGCATAGAATTTTATCCCCATGTATTTTGGATAAGATTTTATGGTAGCACAGAAACAGTTTCTTAGGGATTTGACATAGAAAGTGCGTCTGATGGCCTTTCCAGGTATGAAATTCAGAACATTTTCAAGGTTTGTTGGCAGTGCAAATGGCAAGTTACTGTGGACTAGATGAAGTGATGCTGCCACAAGTGGGAAGCAACAGATGAGGAGGCAACAACAGCTCTCAGGGTCCAGACAGAGACACTCCATGGCAGCACAGGACAGATGTAGTTTGTTCAGTCCAAAATTGCTGGTAAGAGTCACCACTGAGTGAGATAAAGCTGAACTGATTACTGAGTGTCTAGTCCTTTTCTCATAGTCTGAATCTGTACATTGTAGCTCCAGGTTAAATCATATCTGTTAGGAATGAACACAAATTAGGTACAGAGCTCAGAAGTGCAGATAACTGGGGAATCCTATGTTAATGAGATAAAAATTGTATTCTTCCTCCCAAATACAAGTGGACTATTTAAAGAGGAGAATTTTCCTTGGGGGAAAGACCATTTCTGAGAGTTTTTTCCCATTGTTTTTCAGCATCATTTCAGCCAGCCAAGGAAGCCAAGCTACCAGAAACAGGGCACTATCACCTGTGAGTGATGCAAAAGCAGCTGGAGAAGAAGACAATTAGGGATTAGTTGCTGTGGCATTTTGGGAGGCTATTGAGCTAGCTCCTGAAAACAACCAGGCAATGTTCAACTGGAGTTGAGAGCTGCTGTATGAGGGACAGGAAACTGAGGTAGATTCTCCTTCCCAAAAATGATCCTCTGGTAAAAGAGGACCAATAACTGAGGAGAAAAGAAATATAAGGACAAGTGAAGAAAATTGTTAGTAAGGGACAGAAAATGCTAAGCCTTTTTATGGTCCACTGACTCCCTTGCCAAACAACTTTGTCCTGCTGCAGAAGGATAATCCTGGACAGAGAACAGCCAGCCAGAGAAGGCATTTCAAGAGCAGGGTATATATGATGCCAGTACTTCATCTCCAGGCCTTGGTGGAGGAAAAGAAGCAGAGAGAGTGTCTTGATGGGTAGAAGCAGGCATAGATGGGATGTTCTTTCATCATACTTTTTTGTGGTGTGGGACCTGGGCTGAACATCATTCGTTTGTATTGCACTGCATGGTGTGTGAATGCTTAGTAGACATAGGTACCTGAAATCAAGGTATTAATGGAGATCAGGAGCAGAACGACCTAAACGTGATCACAAGATTTAGTATTGCACTGCAGGACAGTAACTCCCACACTGAAGCAAAGAAGGAGTTTGAACATGTGGGCTGCTGGCTTCATGCACTGTGGCAAGGACCTACACACCAATGTTTTATAAAACATCCTAAAGAGTGTCTGTGAATAGCCCTGGTGCAGGGCTGGTGCAGCCCTGGTGCAGCAAGGGCTGGTTAGCTCTCCAACACATTGCATTTGAATTTAGGGAGTGAGGGACCTGAATTGGGCTTGGACCAACTAGCAGCAGTTCAAACCTTGTCAATTGTGCCAGGCTACACACCTGAGCAGACTTAGCTTGAGCAAAGTACTGCACTGGGGCTACCACAGCCTGGGCAGCCTTTGCTGGTGGGACTTTCTGGAGAGAGTGGAAAAATACTGAGCTGGACAAGCAGAGCAAGCAAGGAGGAGACATTGAAGACTATTCTGTACAGAACCCAACTATGGCAATGTGCCTGGAAACAAGCTTCCTGAGAGCAAACTGTTGCACGTGAAATGCTGTGCTATGATAGGGAGTCGATGATTATTGACTTTGCAGGTGAATGACCAAAGTGCCAGCATGAGAAAATGAGCTCTGGGTTTGCCATAGAGGTATTTGTTAAGCTTTCATGTGTTGAGCAACAGGAATGCAAGACCTCTTTCAGTGTGGGACAAGAGGCATCAAGAAAGTAGGAGTACTCATCTGAATTAAAAATCAACTTTTACTATACTGGTGTTCCTGGCAGGTTACACCTGCTTCCCACCCCATGCCTTGCTGCCACTCTGTCTGGAGCAACGTGCTCTTAACAATAGCTGGTGGCTGGAAGGTACAGTGTGTGCTGCATGCTCATTTCCCCTTCCTCCCACCCTGATTGTTATTGCAGCAGTCGAGAGCAAGAAGGGCTCTTTAACACCATTAAGCTGTGAGAAACCATGACAGTGAGGACCTGACTTCATGCAATATGAAGTTGAAGAAAAATATTTAAATAGAGAAGATGCCTTCCTGTAAGTACTTTGTACTGTAAAGTGTATGTATACACAAAAATACTCACATGCACATGCATCCGGGAGGACGTGTGTGTCCGTGGGGGGAAATCCTGCCTGCACCACTCAGTGAACAAATTCCCACTGCCCCTGGCAGAGCAAAGCTTCATTCCCACTGCCCCTGGCAGAGCAAAGCTTCAGCAGCTCTCTGTGCATGTGGTGGGCCCCTGTGCCAGCGCTCAGGCAGGCACACTGAGCACCTTAGTCACTCCCTGCAGAACTGGGGATGGCACCTGGGCCATGCTGGCAGGGCTCTGAAGCACACTGAGGGCCTGTCCTCAAGGCAAGGCCACTCTGCACGCCCTGCCTGGCCACTCTGGCACAGCTGCCTGCCTCACATCTGGGCTGGGGCAGCTTTGCCTGCCCACAGGTCACGGGAGCTCTGCCAGGAAGTGACCCTGCCCACCTCAAGGGACTGGTGGGGGTCTTTGGTTGCCTGCTTGGTTTTGGCTTGGGGACTCTCTCTTTGGGTTTTTTTTTTCCCTTGTAGTCTGTCTTTTAACATGTGTTTGGATCAAGTTAAAAGTTGGTGAAGGGCCTTCATTTAGTCTGTTCCCAAAATAGGTAGAACAGTTTCTGAGGGTCAATTAGAAGAAAGGCCAACAAGCTTTTGGATAATCCTGACACTAGATTCACTGATTTCGTCTAGCTTATTTTACGCTTGAGTCTGCCTTTGGGGAGGCAGAAATTCAAGAAACTTACAACCTACAACTGACTTTAGTGGTTACTGTCTTGAAAACTACTATTTTAAGGTTGATTATAATTCTGTTCCAGTGAATTTTCTTCAACTGTTTTGGATTTGTGCAGCTCTAAGCATATTTCAGTGATAATATAGATGGAAATTTAAGATACCAGCATAATGAATATAAATGAAATATAAATCTAGGTTTCCTTATGTACTATTTGGAGATGCAGTAAAAGAAATTTAGGGCACCAAGGTTTGAAGACCTGCTTTAGTATGTTTAGCTACAGTGTGCCAAAACTTAAGTGGCTATTTTCACCTCAATCCCTGCATGCAGTGAGCCAGCCACCTGATTTTAGCAACAGAAAATGAGTGTTCATAACTATCATTTTCTAATAGCTGGATTCTCATTTTTTTGGCCTTCTCTTGCACCACAGGTATCACTAACCAGCATCACTATGAGTGACCAGCACTTAGCTGCCACCTTCATCCTGACTGTCCACTCCAGCTCTTGGAGCATAGAATTAGGGGGGTCCCAAAATCAGAGCTGTGATTCCTGCAGGAAAGCATTATGTATCCATGTCTGGGACCAGATCTGGGGCAGTATGCCAAGCTCTTTTGTGAATTTGGCCTAAACTGTAATTACCATGACTGATGGCTGCCGGCTGCTGAAAATCTGCTGCAGTGTTACGGGTGCTGAACATTTGGACAATCCCAAAGTAAAGGCCAGCCAGTCAGTACAGTGCTGCCTTGGTTTGAGGGTGACATGAAGGACAGCAGGACGGGGGCCAGAGCTGCTTGTAAAGGAAAGCAAAAATGTGTTCAGAGTAAGAGGCACTCTTTGTTCAAGATTTCAAATATCTGGTGAAACCAAGCCAAAACAGGAATATTACTGAAAAATGTCAAGCATACCTATTTTTGTATAACAAGTATAAAGTACCAAATCACTTCCACAATAATGGAACCTCCTTCTGAGGTTCTTTTAAGACTAGCATGTCCTCAGTTTCTGTGGAAGAGCTTTGAACCAAGAACCTTCCAATTGCTCTAGACAAACACTTCCATGTGGAGCTGTGTTCCTTGGCCATGCTCTGCATTTCACCAGGAACATTGCTGGGAACTTTGCAAGCTGATGAAGAAGAAAAAATGCAGAACTGCTTTGGAGCTCTTAGTGAGTGAAATTCATTATAATTTAATGATTTTTTTTCCATTCATTTTAAAGATGTGCATGAACTACTTCAGAATGTCATTATCATCTGGTTTTTAATCTTTTTTTCATATTCTATACACTGTCCCCTTGGCACACCCTATATAAGGAAGTTTGTACTGGATAATACATAAAGGGCTGAGGTAACCATGCCATAAAGATGAAATTGCAGACGTTGCCACAGTACCTACAAATTATATTCTATCAAATTTACCTTCAAACAGTAATGTCAGCTGCCCCCAAGCATGTCTGGATGACCCCACATGTGTTAGCCATACACTGCAATGACACACATGTGTTCCCACACAGCCCATCCCTGCACTGGCAGGGCAGGTTTCTTTGTTCAGAGTCATATTATGCATGTGTTTGTTATTCATGTTTCTGCTCCCCCAGCTTTCCTTTGATGTAAATTTAATACAACTTTTTTTTCTTTTTTTTCCCCCCTGTCATTATTTGGAACAGAAACTCTGGGACAATAGCAGCATCAAATACTGGATATATAGAAAAACATTAGGCACTGTGTTATACTTTTTCTGCAAGTCTAAGCCATAATAAAAAATACATATTTCTCAAAAGAAAACTATTAGGCTTGACATTTTTCCAGAAGCTACAGACTTAGAGTTTGAGTCAGGCTGTGATGCCATGGCACTGAGGCAGCCACAGTCTACTGCAGAGCCTTTGTGTTGGGGGTGCCAGGAGGAGACTGATTGCCTACAACACTGTTAAAGACATTTTATTGGAAGTGGGCATTGCTTGTAAGTCCCTTGCAAATCTTATACTGTGCCATACACAGTTTTGGAAAAAGAGTGGAAACTTCACTTATATGAAGGTTGAGAAAGATGCTTAGCCTTAAGCTTTGCATTCCTCTTTAAATGTTTCTGAGCAACACTTTCACCCATGATTAGCTTTAAGAGTGTATGAAGATCATGCTACTCTGTGCTTAACCTTTAAATAAAATTTCTGAGATCGCTGGCCCTGGTTCCCAAAGTGACTGTGAGAAATGAGCAGGACAGATGGTAGCAGCCTTCCCCAGTGGATGCTACAGAATATTTCTGTAATGATTTAAAGCCATGCTAAACAATAGCTTGTTCACATTCAAATGCAGAGCATCCCAAGATGCTTCATGAGACAGGGGAGAGAGCTGAAATTGCTTTTGCGGTGATGCTGGGCACAATTAAAGGCTTATGTCTGAAGCTTACATCTATCAAACTGCTGTACAACAAGAAAAACAGCTCCCTAAGTAGCTTTTAACAAAACACTAAATATACTATCATAACCATAAAACCTAACTATCCAGCTGCTGGTGAATTATGTACATGTGGTACTGTGTCCATCATGTCTCCTCTCCCTCCTTTAATCCATCCCTTCCTGCTACTGGAAAATAGCAAAGATCCTCCAAGGAGCAGCTGAAAAGTTTAATAAAAATAAGTCAGAGATGCTTAATCTGTTTTTGTGATCTGGCTGCACTTTTTCTGAAAATCATGATTGTTCTTTTGGCAAAGTTCAGTGCAAAGTGAGAGCTTTTAGTGTGGCCCCAAAAGAGGGGAGAAAAAAGCCAGCTGCTGTCTTCTCTTTTGACATGGCAAATCAAGGCAAATGTGTGAAGGTATTAGAGCCCCACTGCAGAGCAGGAAGAGGAAAACAAATGACACCACGCCATATGCCCCTAATCCCAATTAAAACGCATTCAAACTCATTTCTCTTCTCCTTAGCTTACCTTTTCCACACCAGTGAACAAGCATGTTTGACAACAGAGTGTGGGAATTTCTGGTTCACTGAGCAGGTTTCCTTTCTCTTTGCTCCTGCATCTACCTGAGGCTGCAGCTCCAAACCCCCACCATGTGCTTTAAAGCAAAACAGTCTCCCCTCACCACACAGCCAGGCATGCACACATTGCCAGGGACTCCAAGGGAGCAAATCGAGAAGCAACAGACCCAGCTTGAGGTTAAACATTCTCAGTGGCAAAGCTGGGCTTTGTAGGAAATCAAATCTTTTAGGCTCCCTGAAGATGCTATGCTGTGCTTAGCTCAGCACTTTTCCCAGATGTGGGGGCTCCTGTGCTTGAGCAATACAGCAGGAGAAGCATTGAGAAGGTGAGCAGGACCTTCTGCCTTCAACAGGCACAGAGAAGCAGGCACAGCAGCCAAGGAGAGTCCTTCTCAGTAGCACTGCTGAAGAAGGGGGCAGGGGGAAAATGCTGCAGGGTGCTTAGAAGACTGGAAAAGACCTTGGAATCAGTGGGGATGTGAGCACATGAGAGGAAGGCAGCATGAGCTACTTATTAGAGGCTGAATGGATAGAGATGGGGAGAGAATGTTAATGTGGCAGATCAATCTGCAAGCACCAAAATTATTTTGAAAAATGGAAAAGGATGCACTTGCCATTATAAAATCAAATAGGAAGAGCAACAAATAAACATGGTCTATGATTCATAAAACCATTGATAAATAGATAGCAGAATCCTTTTCTCAGGCAGGAGAACAGGTAACTTCAGCTTTTTCTCATTTCTACTTTTCACAAGGTCCTTCCTTGTCCTCTTCATCTTCCCATTGACATAAAAGCTATTGACTGGATCTATAATCACAGCATTGCTTTTCTTTGTCTCTTGATATAAACTCTGTTGCTTTCTTCCTTGTAGGGTATCTCAGATCTCAATGAGAATTCAAAACACTTCCTTATAACTTTGCAGTCTCCAGGTTTTGGGTTTTACATCCCCCTCCTTGCCAGCCTTTTCAGAGCACCATCCCACTGCTTCCTACACAGAGTACAGCTGCCAGGCAGAGATAAAATTCTGTTCTCAAAAGTTGACTTAGTAAAATGACTTAAGCATACAGTTCCAGATAGTTTTCTCTGTATGTATTTTCTTTATGCTTTTAGATTCATGGCATTGATCTTTGCCTCTTGAACAGGTAAAGAAATCAAGAACACAAGCAGGGTGTTAACCTCCATGCTTGTTCATGCCACAGGGAAAATGAGCAGTTGGGGAAAACACTAAGCAAGTGGCTCAACAGCTGTTTAGTCAAACAAGAGGCTGCTCTGCAAAGTGCAAAGAAACAGGACCTAATGGTCCAGAGCTATTTCTTCCCTTTGCCCCAAGCCTGGCTTCTCCCAACACTAAGATCTCCTCAGTCCTTCTCCAGACTTCTCAGTGTCTTGTGCAGTACCAAGCCCCTCTGTGTTTCTCAGATCTACTCTTTCATCTCCTTACCCCAGCCTCATCTCTGTGCTGAGCTAGTCTGGGTCCCACTGTAGCTGCATTTGGTCTTGCCTGGGTCATTCACTGTGACAGCTTTCAGTGAGCTGCCTGCCTTTGTGCTCAGAAGAAAAGTCTCCTGCACCAGTTATTCCCCATTTTTATGCTTTCTGATGCCAGAAAGGCTCCAGAAAAGGTCTAAAGGGGGAGGTAATGTATTATCTTATTCCTTCAAAAGGCAGAGAATTTCTAGAAAAGTTCATCCTGAAAAGGATGCCTAGCATGGAAAATTTCATTCAAATTTTGCAAAATGTATGCAAACATTTCTTTTTGCAAGAAGAAATGCAGGAAATGATGGCTATTTGTGGCACACCGAGTCTGTGATTGAATTATATGAGCTCTTGTCCACTGCTTTCTTAACCAGGAATAGGAGCTCCCAAATGAGTTAAGTGATTCTCTATGTCAAGCCATATTAGTGGTGTATGAACTGTAATATTTACTTAAAATCCTCTTACAGACAATGTCCTGATTCAAACTGGATTCCATAGCTGTTGCAAACAAGGTCATTATTATACAGCTTGTTATACCATGACAGCTGGCAGAAGTGAGCTTGGTAATTCACATTCAACTTTGAAAATGTGGCCTCACTTCTGTCACCCACCAGAACTTCTTAATGGCTGCTTGGACAGGCTTCTACTGAACAGGATTGGTACTGATGCTTCAGGCCAATGGAAAGAAACACCTGAAGATGAGGTAGGTTTCTCCTGGCATATGCTGAGGTAATGCCCATGGTCGCTTTTTGCTTTGTGACTGTGAAGATCATGCTGGCTCTGTCATGTTAGGTAACCATGAGAGAAATCTGCAAGAAGGTACAACATTTTGAGGTTGCCTCATGATATTCAGGGTTTGACAGGCCCATTGTTTATACAGCATTAATACCAAATTGATGCTTTTGGGAAACTTCACCCATGAGCAATGTAGAAAATTTCCTGATATGCCCAACAAGACTTCAGCCAAGTGCAGCAAGTGGGCATTTTAGAAAATAGAAGAGACAATATTGGCACTGGGAGGTCTCCTGAAAATGCTCAGAAATTAAGCTCAGTGTGATATGAAAAATATTTCTCTTCCAAGGCATTTTAACTGGAGCAGCTTCTCAGGAAGGGAGGAAAATGTGCCCTGGATCTCCCACATAATAAAACATAGGACTGGGCTATGCAAGGTCCTTACTTAGCAAAATGTCTAATTCAAGACAATCAGAAAAAGCCAAGCAGAGCCAACATGTATTTCTGTCAAGACCTTTTCCCTCTAATTAAAAAAAAAGAAAGTCAAAAAATAAGTAAAAGAAGTCAGGAAGAATGGCAGGTTCAGTCCAGAGCCATCCTGGAGCCGTGGAGCCTGGAGAGCTGCCAGGCAAGCAGGCAGGAAGTCAGGCGGGCTTGTGATGGAAACCTGCCCTGTGTTTCATCGGAAGTGCATTCAAACAGAGACGCTTCTGCAAAACATTTTGCTTACGACAAATCGGCATTCTCTGACAAAAACCTGGGCTGACAGAAACCTCCCAGCCCCTGCTCCTGATGGCATAATCCTTCCTTACATAATAAAAAAGAAAAAAAAAAAAAAGAAGGAAGAGGAAAGAAACTGGGTGTGTCGTAGCTAATGTTAACAGGCTACATTATATATAGTTTTGTAAGTGACTCCTTATATGGAGCAAATCTTAAAAATGAGCTCTTGAGCATTTCAGTCTGATCTTCCACAAGTGCTGAAGGCTCAGCTTTGTTACCCAACAATGTACACAAACACAGAAGTAACGGTGAGTTTTGGGTGAAGATGGAGCAATTTTATTGTATCCATCATCTTTCCTTTCTGAATAGGATTTTTCAGATATTACAGGTAGTTAGTTATTAATTCCTCCTTGTTCCTACCAAGTCCATTAGATAAGAAAATACTGATAACTTCTCCCGCTAACACATATTCTGTAACAAGGACATAACTCTCTCACTTTGAAATTACTAACTAGAGCATTTAGAGAAAAGAGAGAAATGTAGAAAATATATACACAACTTGGGTTACCTGGATGGTTGACAGCATTTTTCTTCTTCAAATAAAAAAAGACAAGATGAGGCATATTTCCTCTTTTATGGTTTTGAGTGATACTGGAAGCCTCTCTTGGTCTGGCATCTCTTCCAAAGGAGAACCCAAAAGGTGTAGGAGAAGGTCTGCATACAAACTGGGGACCTAGTCCTACATCCTCTTCATTCACCTGAGAACCAGAGCCAGACCTGGGAGGCTCTAATTCAGAAAGCTGTGAAATAAATAGCACAGTACCCTTTTAAACTAACCAGAAGCTCAAGTTAGAGACCATATTTGTTTTTCTTGTACTGTTAAAGGAAACAGACATCAGCTGCAATTCAAACTTTCTTTCTTTGCCCCACAATTATGTGAACACAGTGCACAAGATTAAGACATTTCCAGCATGTAAATTCAATCACGTGAGAAGTCCCACCGATTTCAGGCAGTGACTTCCTATTGAGTCAGCAAAGCCCTTCTGCCTGTGTGTGATTTTAAGGTGACGAATCTCGCTGGCTGCGCCCGCTGGCGGGAGGTGCATCGGCAGGATGTCCTGCAGCCCTGGCCCCCAGCAGACGCCCTGGCTGTGTCCTGCCTCTGGTCTGGGACAAGATCCGTGTGACCACGAGTTCCTACGCGCTGCGCTCTCGCCCCTGTGTCCAGAGCCAGCAAGAAGCGCGCTGTGCTTTGTGAGAGCCCGCAGCCGGGCTGACAGGGGCATGCTCCAGGGGGCATCGCTGCTGCTGCACGGCCAAAAGCCCAGCTTCGTGCTTAGTCTTACCCACATGCTGAAACTCTTCGGTAATTTGAGTGGTACTATATCAGCCCTGGCTCGAAGGAGACTTTCACAACTTCTCTAATGAACCTCTCACAGTCTTTCAATAATGCAGCTATTTATAGGCAAGGTCTATACTGAATAGATTGCAGAAGCTGCACAAAAGCTCACAGTGTTTCAGCAATGAAGCTGCAGAGAAACATCAGAGCAGACTGAAATCACTCAGTATAGTTACATGCAATCAAATATAATCTATGTTTTGCTTGATTAGACTCACTGCTTAACTGAAAAATTAATCACATTTTAACACATTTAGGTAATTTTCTTAGAAATGAGAGCTGGTTTTGGGAAGTACAAGAATTTTCAAGTCTTAAGATTAAGGGCTAAACCCTGCTCTTGCTCACAACATCAAATTTTAGGTGTGGCATCAGGGAAGTTTAATAGAATATCCCCAAGTAGTCAGAGCAGAAATTGGACATTGTCAGAAACCATCACCAACCATCTCATCTTTCTCTTTCAAATTACTCCTTTAGGCTTTAGCAAATATCCTGGGTCTTGCAGTCCCAGCATGTATTATGAAATGAAAATATTAATCAAAAACTGTTCAACCAATGCACTCATGAGAAAGCACTGCTGCTGTTCTTTTTATCGCCCAAGCCCATTTCATTGTAAACGTTTCTGAGATGTGCAAGATGAAGGTAGCACAAAGCAGCAGAACTTTGTGCATATGGCTCACCTGAATCTTCCTTAGAAAAAATCAGAGAAAGAATTTTACTGCTTTGACCTTCCCAGACTTGTGTCTCTCTGACACTTATTCATGATGTCCCAGTAAACAGCAGATTTACACAAACATGCTTTGCTTATGAATATTATAAATCTTTTCCTGAATTTTAAGGGAGAATTGACATTCAATGCAGGTGTTGGAGTAAGCACTGCAGGCCTTTGGCTTTCACTACTGTGGCCAGAAGAGGGTTTAGTGACACCCTTTAGCATAGACACTCCCAGCTCTTGCCACCTTCTGTGAGCTAAGGTTTTATCTCTATAAAAGGAGCAGGGATTTCCTCTGGGGATTAGGAGGAGATAAAAACCCAAGACAGAGCTACTATCTCATTACATTACAAAGCACAAGTGGATGAAAAAGAGTCAGTGATTGTCTTTCCTTTTTCTCTTTTGGCAATTGATTCCTCTTTAGTGGCTCTGAAGAGAAATAAGGTCCCTCTTTTTTATGCAGGTCTCTAAGAACACAGGCCATAGATGGACTTACAAACCTAACTGCTACTGAGAGCTGCAGAATTCTATATTTATATGGCATTGAGACTCTCAGTATTTCTTCTCAGTTCATTCCTGCTTCTCCAAGTGCACTGAGCAGGTCCTTGCTACAGGCATGGGAAAATCATAAAACCCCAACCACCAGCACCCTCATTAATGCCAATGGGCCATCTTGAACTAGATTTTCCTGCACTGGTTTAGACTGTTGATACACCCCAGGCAGAGGAATTTCACATCCAGGCCTCCTCAGACTTTGAAGGATGAGGTTAGGCCAGGCATGTGGATCCAAACCAAAGTTCCTGTTGCAGTGGACTTGTATGAGTAGCCTAGAAATTCCCAGAGACCTCTGAACAGAACTATTAAACTATCCAACAGCAGCTCTTTTAACCCTGACACACCCAGATAGTTTTTTTTTTCCCCACCTGCTTCATTAACTTTTCCTTCTGAACTGTGGAAAATGAAGCAAGGCAAGACAAAGACCTTGACCTGATTGTGTAGCTTCGTGGCAGGAAACGTGTTAGTGAAAAAGACAATCTTCCTGCTTTAAGTTTTATTTACAATTACACTGGTGGTACCTTGTCTAGAACTCTTGTCTTAAAAAGAAACAATTTAGAAAGGATGACACATTTTGTCTCATGTAAGGTACCAGTGCTCACCAGTAAAATGTGACAACATCATTAAAAAATCAAAGATTTTATTTTCATATTATTAAGATGTTTAATTGTAGGTTCAATATTAAGTTATAAATATGCTCTATGACAGAAAATAAAAGCAGCTTATCACTCACTGAGTAGTTTAGAAACTCTTTTTTTCTGCTGGATTTAAAATTTCTGGTGAAATTGGTGAGGAGTGCACTCAGCACATCCTGTTAGCTGAGTCAATTGAAATTGCACCTGTTCTTGGATGCAAGTCCTAACAAATGCAACCCATATACATTGTAAAGAAAAGGACTTGTATGCACTTTTTCCAATTAACATCTGCCTTTTGGCAAGTCATTAACCTATTTTCTCACAAAGAAACAGCTTCAATTGTATTATGCATCTGAAGCGTGCAAAAGTCCCTGAGGGGGTACTCTGACAAAAACATACTGTTCCTGGATCCAATGTGAACATACATATTCATTAATTGTTTGGGGCAATGAGTACAGAACTTCTGATTTTTACAAGTCCTACAAGGTAAACAGGTTACATAAAGCTATGTCCCTGGAAATAGCCACATCCTGGCCACTGTCACTCAGTAGGAAAACCAAGAGTGATTTTGTGCTGTGATATGGCAATTAAAATAATTCAGCAATACTGTAAAACACTTCGAGGAAGAAAAAAGAACACTACCCTAAAATAGTACTGCATATTTATTTATTTATTTATTCAAAGAGACATAAATAAAGATGGTAAGTTGTATTTTTCAAATCTCTCATTCTATATGGATGTGTTCAGGACATCCTAAAATGGCAATGAGAACCTATTCTACCAACATTTTTCCAGCTATAAGATTAATATGATCAAAATTTAAAACTACAGATTTAGATTTCTCACCATGAAGATGATAATGAAAAAACTAATTAGTATCTTACATAAAAGCAAGAAACAACAATCCCCCAAAGACAAGGGAATTGTTCAGATGCATTCACCTCCAGGAACTGATTTTCCAAAACCCTAAATTTAAAAAAATATATCAATATCAAAAAGTGAATGCTGAAGTAACAATTGGTAGCATTTCTTTCCATTTGGAAGAGCATTTTTAGTTTGAAATGTCTGCTGAAATACGTTACAATGAGCTGCTGAGCTGCTGCACAGTGCTTTGACACTTGAGGAATTTGAAATGGGGTTTCTCCAGAGACAGTCTCCCAGCAACAACTACTGCTGCCACCACCTTCTCTCCCTCAACACACAAACCTTGGGGATCTACTACATGTCATTATTTTAAGAAGTAATTGAGCCATTTTTGCAGTAGCAGGCCTGAAAGCTGGAAGTAGTCTTTCTCCAGCAGGGGGGTCTATTTATATTTAGTATCAGAGGGATAATTTAGCCTGAGGGAGACTGTACTGCATCAGGTACATTGTTCAGCTTGTTTAGAACAAGTTTGGGCTATCAGTACTTCAATGCAGTCTCCAATACAAATATAATTCTCATAATTATAAGATCCATGCAATTATTTTCACATAGTGCAAAAGCACAACTAAGACTAAACAGCAGTCATTTTCCTCTAGTTTTATAATTCAAATTAGTCAAATCACCAGTTACTTGACAGAGTACAAACTTTAGAGTAAATGCTTCTAAGAGTTTAACAGCCTTGGCAGGTGCTTTTAAAAGAAGTATTTCTGCTCCAAAACTTTATTAGAAGTTATATGGATGAAGAGAATAAGATAACTAGCCCACATCAATGCTTTTTGAAAAGAAACATCATGTTAGATGGTTGTGGCTGTGTTTTAGAAAAGCCATCACAGCTTGAGGAAAATACATCCATCCTGTTTTCAACCAACCATGACCAGACATTCTCCCAAGTGTCATCATGTTGAGTTTCAGTATCAACAGACCACCCAACAGAATAACATGTCTTAATTTGGGAATGTTATGTTGACTCACCAGATGCACAAACAACGGAGCAATAAACTGGATTAAGTAGTAAAGGCTCCAGATAATAGGTACTGAAAAGGTAGAGGGATTAGTGACAGGAGCTAAGGCAGAAGGGAAAAATTCAGCAGAGATTTTATTTAAAAATATGGAAGTAAAAGAAATATCCAAATCTTATTGATTAAATAATCCTGAAAAAAACTTAAAAGAAAAATCTGCAGATTTAAGACATATATATATAGATATATATATATATATATATATATATTCCACCAAGAGAAAACACGAAATAAGCAAAAATTTTAATAGCTACATGGTTTTGTGTCTTCTAATGGAGACAAGAAAAGACAAAAACCACAAGAGTATTTGCAAATTCATAAAGTGAAGTACATTTGATCCAAAAGACAGCATTTATATAACTTTGTGTTATGTAGTAGTATAAACAATTGCATAATCAAAGGTCAGGCTGGAATACATATGACCATTCTCTGACAAAAAAATCTGTGGTTAGGATGCTGCCTAGAAACAGTTGCATCCAAAAATTTTATAAGAGATTGCTTCTTTGCCATAACCAGTAGAACTCAAGACTGAACTGCAAATATTGAGTACATATTGGTAAAAATCAGAGTTAACAAAGGAAGTGAGATGATGTCTGGCTATCAAAGATGGTTGCTGAAAGAGAAAATAAGTTATACAAGAAAAATTGACTGCACATTTCTGTGGCCTGAGCTGCAGTCATATTTACACAGTGAGCTTGTGTACTAAAGTTGAACTCTGCTGATGTTAATGAGGTTCAGCCTGGGAAATGGGCTTTATCTATATATACAGTCGGGTGAGAATTGGATTAAAGTGCTTCCCCATTCCAAGTGTCCTATTTTTCAACAGACATGTAAAGTTACAGAAATGCATGATTACCTAGTTTTTACTGTGGATTTACAACAGGTGTTCTGCAATTGACATTTTAAAAAATAGACTGACATAAAGAAAATATATATTTTTCCATTAAATAAGACCCCAAATCATATTTCTAAGAATTGCATTTTTATTAAAAATAAAACTCAAATCATCATACACTGCAAAGTTTTTCCTGACTTAGGTCTGCATTCACAATGCATTACTTGATCAGGTACATTCACAGCACGCAAAGCTTGAGCACACGTGGACATTCTTATGGGATAAGAATCTTTTGTATTTATGATCTAGATTTTGCAAATTTTTGTGTTTGGTTCAAATATATTCTTCAGAAGTATAAAGCTCACTTTTGTTTTCATAAATATGAAAAGTGAATTTTGATGGGGATATGATAAGCAGAAGCGTTCAAGTGCATCAAAACTCATGTTTTGCAGCTGGATTCACATAGATGCAATTATATCTTCTAAGTTACAGTGACTTAATTCCTGCATTTGTAACTAAAAGTTTTCAAACTACACCTTCTTGCAATCATTACTAAAATGCTGAGAAGATAAAGAATAACACACTACTTTTTGGTAAAACACTTGAGAATATGTAAGGGACAAAGAACACCTCTGGCACCTCTATTATGTCTTACTTAATTTAGGTGTTTCAGTAATGTTGTCTTAGCACAAAGAACATTATTTTTAAAAACATCGTTGACTGAGTTTAAAAATCTGCACAGTGGTAACCTCCATAATAACTGCTATTCATCTAAAAAGTATGTAGTTAGTGGCTTAGTTATATGCAAATATCTTGTTAGGTTGAAGTAAGAGTTCGGGAATGTTCAATGGAAATTATTTAGAAAGTTGTAGTTTTGATTGGGTTACATTTCATTAAATAGATAACCAGAATATCTGCTTGCTACCAATGTTTGAAATTTTTTTTTCAAATTTCTTCCATTTTTATTACTTTGATTTGATGTTTCTGCTTACAGCAAAATCCAGTGAAGAAACATTCCTTGTGATTTTATGAAACATACTCATCAACATAGTTCATTTTCCTATTTTATTAGTTCTGTTTTCCCTTAAGCAACATTTTTTGCTGATCTTTTATGCATTCTTTCAATTTATCTTCTGTACAAGTAAGACGTTCTTCCAGGACTGAAATGGTCTGCATGAAGAAGAGAATAATTTCAACTGGCTTTATATTATTCACACAGTATTATAAAAGCGCGCAACATAAGAAAAATAATTTTAACTCAACAGGAAAAAATACTGTAAGATGGCTTCTCCTTAGCTAATCCACTATTTACAACTGTATTTAAAAATTACAGCTTTACCTCCATGGAGATTGTCTAAAGGCTTTTGTTTTCACAAAACATTTTCACTGAGAAAGAGAAATTCATACATGTATACTGTAAAGTACTCTGAAATACTATGTGAAAGTTGCATCCATATTCCAATAGAAAAACAGCCATCCCTGTGACCACAAACGATATCTTTCAAAAAACGAAAAGAAACTTTTAAGGCATCCCCAAGAAAAGGAAGTGACAAAAAAATATACTATTAAAAGGCATTAATTCTCCATGATATTATTTTCAGCGGAAGAAGTAGGTTTTTGGACCCAGGCTGGCAGTTTCTTTACAACTTACTACACAAATAATTTCTAACTCATGACTTGACTCCATACTTCTCAAAAACTGTTTCTTCCTACTTAACATATATATTGCAAAAGAACACAGAAAAAAAAACCCTTAGCTGCTCCATTTTGAAGTGATTTAATGTCAATATATTACAGACTACAAAGAAGTATCTGAAACTATAAGCTAAATCTGGATTAAAAAGATGTATTGAGCATTTGCAAACAAGTGACTCAGAGTCACTGACTGTGACTGAGTATTTGTGCAGTTTCATTGGCACAAGGACTTACTACACTGCTTGGATTCCTACCTAAGCGGACACCTCACACACTAAGTTGGGAAAGGGATTTAATGGTACATTGCCAATTTACTTTGTTCATCCCCTGCTAGTGTGTGATTGTTCCAGCTGGAATGTCTGCTAAACAACTGGCTTCTGACAAAACTACCCAGATTTTACTACTGAAAAACAGTGATTCTCTTCAGCCAGAGTTAAAAATACAGCAACAATCTTTATGGTTATGTACCAGGAAGCTTGCACTTTGGCAAACACAACACATGCAATCAATATCTTTGAAAGGAAAACACAAACATTCACTTGACTATACAGCTATTCAAAATAACCCCATAGTCTTTAATGTTCTGATTTATGAACATGACTCCAGGCTACTGCTGCCCTTTGATAGCACTGTCATTTTGCACTGCAAGCATCACCTGTTATTGCATACTTACTAGAGTTAGCATCTCTAGCTGGCCCACAATGTGGTCCAAAGCCCAGTCCACGGAGGAAGAGATGCCTCTGTGCTGTTCCGCACTAAGCACAGCTGACCCACTCTCACGCTCTGCCTTCCTTTTTGAACTTCTTGCTGAGGGAGAAGCAGAGGGACTCGGCAGTTCTTCACTTTTGCCAACATCCTTGAATACAGAAACATAATTTGAAGATTCAGCTGCCTTTGTCTTCATTTAAGTGGAACCACATCATAAGATAGACAGGATAGCCAAAAGTTAGGCTTTTAATTAAAAAAAAAAATCTACATACACACACACACACACACACATATATATATATATATATATATATATATATATATGTATGCATACACACAAGGACCCTCAGATTTGCTTTTTGTACCAGGTTCAATTCATAACACTTCAATTTGTTCTGACCTAAGAGAGAATTCCAGCTGTGATGGATGAGGCAATAAGGGAAATCTTAGCAGTCTTTAGGTACATGTTTCAGGTACATATGATTGAAGAGCTATGTGATGTACCACTAGGGCTTGAATAAATACAATGAATGAGGGGCATTTTCTTCAAAAAGACAGCCCTGGTTGACAAAGAAATTCACTCAGAGTAGTCATACAGATGAAAAATCCGTATGTTACTAGACAACCACAAGCGCTTCTTCCAACTTCATGGTATGAAACCTTTGTTTAGTATGAACTAACCTCTTATTTCAGCTTTTTAAAAAAGTAGTGTTCAGTTGTTTGTTCAGTGATGGTACTTTTTGAAAAATTGATTCTTTCAGAAAATGGGAGAAGGAAACAACAGAGAAGATCCACACAATGCAATGTTGAGAGAAAAAACTTTGACATGTAAACTTTGCTTCAGGGTAAGTGAGAGAGCATGATCTTCCCCACCAATTTGGTTTTGTCTGTGCCTTGAAGTTCTTAATGGTATTTTTGAGTCATGAAAGGTTAAATCATCACTAATTCATTAGAAAGTCCTTCACAACAAGTTTACCTGAATAATTAATGACTTATTGAGATTTCTTTAAAAACTTCTTATATCTTCAGACAACTTTAGTTTACTTACACACTAAAATAAATTGCAGTAGTCAGGTTTTACTATTTCTGATTACATTTGATATATCTACATTTACAAAATAAACCTTTAAAATAGTTCCAATTAAACTATTTCTCTGGAATTTGACAGCCCACGAAAATATCTATTAGCTTTGCAAAGGGCAAATTTTAGTCTCACCTGATGTATTTAAAATACACAATATTTACAATGTGCCCAAAATATATTTATGTTGCAAGGCTGAACAGATTTTCAAAATAGAGGGTATTAAAAATCATTGTCAAACATTTTAAAAAAAATCTCCTAAGTCTCTAAAATAATCTTGTAGAATGTAAATTGCTAGGCAGAATTATTAGCAGACTTTTACAAGATCACCTAGGTATGTTGATGAGTTTCTGTCAAGAATGATTTCCATGTAGTTGACCTTGCCTTTGACTCACGTATGATCAGAGACTGATGGATTAAATACTGCAACAATGACAGACTTTTTTAAATACTATCAGACATCAACTATTTTAAATTTAAATAATACTAAATCATATCAATATTATTGTGAACTTATACTGCTGCATTATCCACAATAACATTCCTGTGTCTTCAGTGTGATTCTGCACAGTCCTGTGTGGTGGGAAACAGCTGAAAGGAGAGACTGTGGTGAGGTAAGAGAGCAAAAAAAGAAAGTCTTACAATCCTCTCTGGGTTAAAAGTTCCATTGTGCAGTTACATTCTGCAGGACAGGTCTCAAGCCCCCAGGCAAGAACCCAAGAAGTGCAGAGCATGGTTAGGAGAGACAGGGGCACATACCCAGGCAATGGTAACAAAGCCAGAGTGAAGCCATCTCAAGGTTTGATAGCACCAAGGCATTTACTGACATCACTTCCACTGATTTCTGTTATCCTAGCATTGTCAGGTAAAGTCTGAAGCAAGAGAGATTATTTCAACCCAAGGAGGAAAGCTATCAATTCAGTAAACACAGCAAATGCTAAGCTACTAAAAGTCTCACCACTTCCTTCCTACAGCAAAATTGATCCAAACTTCAATATATCAGACAAATAGATCTGAAAGAATGTTTTGTATCTCAGTAAACTGCTACCAGCACTGCAAGTCAGAGTAATGGAAAAGTCCTCTTATAATTTACTGGGTTAAGCAGCAAATTGAGATTTTTCTGCTACATATTCAAAGATTTGGAAGTACAAAACAACATAAAAGCATTTACAGAAATAAGACAAAGACCTTGATGTTTGTCAAAACTCAAACAAGATAAGCAAATAACTGAGCTTTCAAAATTTGTAAGAGAAATGAAAAAAGACTGTTTCAAATTTTCAACTTATCTAACCTGTGCCCAAAATGGTTATTTTTATCATAGTCTGGAAATTCGTAGAGACTTTTTTAAATACTATCAGACATCAAGTATGCTGCTGTAATTTTAAGGTTATCTGTTTTATATCTTAACCTTTCCTAATATCTAACTTTACAATCTCCTCCAGCTCAGCAAAGGGTCCGAAATGGCTGAAATCTAACACAACACTGAAATGCCAAAACCTTGCTGTAAAGGAGTGACACAGGTCTCAAAGATTTCCTTTACTTTTGGATACCAGTTAGTTCATGTCCAACACTTTTATTCAGCACATTTCAGTTTAAATGAAGTTCCTTTTAAAGAAAGTCTTTCTACTCAAAGTCTATTTCAAATGAAAAGTTTCAAGAATTATATGTTGTCTTTCCTTCAAATTAGCCCCTTTCTAAAGTACTTGAAATGCTACCAAGTCATAAACAACAATTCTGTATGTCACCAGCAATGTAGTAAAAATGTCTCATATTAAAAAATACCCAAACTATTCTGAGAGTCATCAAAGCTATAGCTTATTTTGAGAGAATAAATTTTAATAAGGCAATCAATTTTAAATTGTTACTTCTGAGCAAAGCAAAGAAGAAAATTAAAATGTGTACAGTGTTTCCATTCAAACACCATTAGTAATAACATAAACTCACATTTGGGCAACTTCATGCAAGTTACAAATAAGGAGGAGAAGGAACAGATTTAATTAATCAATAGGAAGTTATTACCATGACATTACCAGCGGATGTTCAGCAGAAAATTAAATTTAGCTTATAAAATGATGTCACAAACAGCAAACCATAATTGCACATCTTTGTTTTCTGTCAAGCAAAATAGCCAAAACTCTGTGGGTGGTACTTGATCAATTTGTGAAAAATCCTTACACATAACCTTATCACCTCTGCCTGTTCCCAAACGTTTTCCCATGAAACATTCACACAGCACATAGACACAAACACTGCATCCCAGCCTCCCTTTGCTTCATAACTGTTAAGAATAGAATCTGAGTAAAATGCATCCATATATAAGGATGCCTGAGCAGTTTTATTTATAGAAATAAAAAAAAAAAATCCCTCAAGGGAAATAAGAAAAAAAGAAAAAATACAAGTCTCTCTCACACAATTGCCTATCAACAGGCTTCCATCCTCTATGAGCTCCAAATTTGGAAACTACAGACCAGAGTTTCTAAAAGCATGTCTTAGAATCTTATAATTAAGATGGGCTTATAAAAAAGTGACATTGGTAAGCTTCCTAATGAATCACAAAAATTGGCATGGTCTGCTTTTTAAAATTAAACCTTTAAATTTTGAACACATGGTACATTTGCCTACTAATAGTAAAATATTTCTGATACTGTGATTAAAACAACTACAAATAATTAGTCATAAGTAGAGCATTAGGCTCAAACAAATCAAAGAGCAAAGGCATAACAGAGTAGTGTCCCACCTTACCAGATATTGAATTCCTGAGTCTTTTGGTTATTTGAAATCATGGGAAATTTTTGGGAGAAACAGTACTATCATTATCACTACTTTTTTCTTCCTCTTGTGAACCTACTCTCATATAAAAATGGTTCACTGTGGAAATGCTAAATTTAACCATTCAAGAGTTGGGGTTTTTTTGTTTGGTTGGTTGGTTTTTTGGTGGTTTTTTTTTTTGTTTGTTTGGTTTTTTTTGTTGTTGTTGTTTTTGTTTTTTGGGGGGGCTGGGTTTTTGTAGGATATAATTACTCACAGATCACTTCTTCTGCTTTGAAATTATTTTTTTTGGTTCATGAGTGATCCACATAAAACAGCTCTCTGATCTATTAGTCGAAGACTGAGTATGTTGAATCACAATCTGTTTTATCAGCTCCTACTGAAGAAAACTTCCCTGTAGTTTCAGCTGATGACAGCACTCTTCATTTCCTCTCCTCTTGCATGCACAGCAACAACTTGCCATGTGCCAACTGTGGCTTGCTGCCCCATGTATTCTGATAAGGTATCTCTGGAATCGTTTATTTGCAAATTTTAATGAAGTTTTGCATTCAAGCAGTAAAATACAGATAAACTATGTGGTGCATCCAGAGCTAAGTTCTACTAAGCACTTCTAGCTTGAGCAGTCCACTTTCAGAACTTGTAATACAGACTCTCACACTTCAATCAAAGTCTTTCATGTCGTCTTACACATCAGAGTCTTCTCCAGCTTTTAAAAAAATGCCCAAGCTGAAATAAAAAATTTAAAGTGCACTTAACAGAAGTGCATCACATCCAGTCTGACATGGAAACACCTGGAAGGACTCCTGAAGGTAGCACACCCTTCAGTTTAGAGGCTGATCATAAGCAGTAGTACCAGGTTACAAACTCACAGCCAATAAAACAGGCCAAACTATCAGACTGTATTCTTTAGCACAACAGGCACTTCCACCTTAGATGGAAGAGCATAACACTTTAAGTCTTGAAAACAGCAAATTCAGCCTGAAGCTAACTGAGTTTATAGAGGCCAGAAGGCCAGTACAAAGCAATGAAAACTCTTAGCTTACTTTGGTGGAGTTTTTTATCTAATTATCTGTAGAAAATTAACTGAAATCCTGATGCACTTACAGCTATGGTCTGATTAATCAGATTTATTTATTTATTTCTATCAGGATGACAGCTATACTGAATTTAGTATTCCTGTGATGGCATGAAATAATAAACTACCCTGACCATAGGCACATCTCAAGATATCCTGAAAGTTCTAGGCAAAGAAATTACATCACATTTTACAAGCAACCTTTCACACACATATTGAGAAACTGACTACACAGTTTTCTTATGTCATCTTTTTCCCAGAGTGCTGCTTCTGGTTTGAGAAAACCCTGTAAAACAGTACATCCAATGCACTCACTATTTTATAATTCCATATATACAGATTCTAGTAAAGACCAAAAATATTTTCTCCGTATTCCATCCATTCAAGAAAGCACTGAAAATGAGCACATAATAACCCTTGTTTTCTCCAAAAAAAATTTAAAAATTATTTCTATTTCTCTAATAAAAACTTCTTAGAAGTCTGTGAATGTTTGAGTGCATCCAGTTAGAAATTAATAATATTCCTGAAATACTTATTTCTAAACTCTCAGATCATCAGTAATAAACTTTACTTAAAACCAGGTGATTTTTTCTAATTTGCTCATTGATGTTAATTTCTAATATTAATAGTACTCTGCACAGTCTGTATGAGTTTAAACTTTTAGAAAAAGCTAAGTATTTTCCCCCAAAAAACAAGCAATACTGATGAAAAGTTAGGAATTGATAATTAAAAACCAACTGAACAAAAAACCTCACAAAACAACAAACGAACAAAAAAAGCCCCCAACAAAACAACCAAATAAAAAACCTCAAAGCGTATCATAAACATCCAAAACAAACCAGGCAAAAATCATTGGAGGTTCAATTTCCAAAGGTGAGAATCCCCTGTCAGGATGTCAATTCTAATGTAACAGGTCAGGAAGACTATACTCAAACACTTTCATAAGTTATAAAAACACTTGCACCACAGGCACCAAAATATAAAAATGTACCCTATAGAAGAAAGGCAAAGAAAGGTAATCAATTACCTCCAGTATATCTTCAGCTTCAGCAAGAAGCTTTGCAAAACTAAGGAGAAATAACATGACACTATAGAAGCATTTCCTACTATTTACAATTATGAAATAAAGTAGTCATGTTTAATTTAGGCAAATTACTTTGGACTGCTTGCGTGCATACCCAAGGGGACATCTTATGGCTGTAATTGAAAAAAAGTTGCCATGATGGTTTCTTTTTACCTGCATAGAGCTCTATAAAAACTGTATTACAAACTCTGCTTGAACTTCTTATCCATTCCAGGGCAGAGAAAAGCTAAAGGAGGGCAGGAGGAATACTTGCAACAGAAACTGGAAATATAATGAAACGCTTACTAGAAGGAAGTAACGATAGTAAATAACTCTATGTGGACAAGGTCTCCTTTCTACCACTATAAATAGAATATTCTGCTATTTTTGATATTACAAATGTTAATGAATAAAAACAAAGGTATAAAAACCCTAGGACTTTCCTAGCATGTGAGCAAACTCCCTGTACTTCAAATAGCAGATTGTGAGGGTTGACAGAGGGCATCAAGCACATGGGAGGAAGGAGGCAGGGTATGAGTGAGAGTAGAGCATCCTCACCAGGAACATACCTAATCAGAGAAATGACAGCCATTCTTCTGGCTTGCCTGCTCATGACTCCTTTCTGTCCTCTTTCCCCTACCTAAAAAAACTGAATGAAAGCCTTTAGACCAATACCTAGCTAGTAAAGTCTAACTGAACTTTACAAAGAAACGATACCAGGTAGCAGTGACTTTGTTGTACAGAGTCTTAAATTACATATAAAGGACAGCACTTCCTCTATCTCATTCAAAGTCACCAAGTATATCCATATTCAACATGAATTTACAATGAAACGAGGTTGATCAACAAACCCAGAGGCATTTCTAGTAATCGAAGGCATGTTTACTCCTGAGAAAAAAATAAAACAAAAGAATATACTTTACAACATGCAATTGATTTCTCCTAAATAAGGCTTTCATACTTGACCTGTTGGGGCAAAACCAATCTTGAACAACTTAGACTGTATGTAAAGGAGAAGAACTAAAGGAACACACTTCTGTCTTAAACCCCACTTCTCAATAAGAATGAACAAAAAATTACGGAATAGACAAAAAATCCAGAATAGACAGGCTCTGCCAGAACAAGAACTGAAGGCTGTGAAAAATGTTCTCCTCAGCCCTGCAGAAAGCTGAGAAGGGCTGCAGTCCCTAGGCTCCAGCCAGGGGTCTGGTGCTCCTCAAGAGCAGGAGGCTGGCACAGGGCAGAGCTGCCTGTGCTGCAGAGCCTCCCTCCATGCCCTGGCACTGTAGCAGGGCCCCTGCTGCAGGAGCACTCGGGGGCTGTTTGCCAGCCCCTACATAAATACAGACTTATATGCATATCTACACACAACTTCCTTCAAAGTTATATGCAAAGCTAAAAGAAACTCCTTTCTGCCAGCAGAGCTGCATCTGTATCAATGGTTTTTGTCAGAATAAGTGTATGTGCTATGGTACAAATTTTCTTATTTTGCTACCTCGTATCACCATAACTTGTGTAATAACAAAACTTTGTTGCACAGACGAACCTAAATTGCCTCCTGTTAGGGGATGCTATGGGGGAAGGATGTCCACACAATAATTTCACAGAGAAATCTCTTCCTAGATGAGATCTGGCAGCTTTGATTTCCTTTCAGAGCAGCAGTAACCACAGGTGGTTATACCACTTGACCAGGTGGCTATTGACAATACATGGAGTTTGTTTACTCCACAGAAGCAAGTGTCAAATCTCCTCTAATACAAATTACTTACAGGAAAATAACAAAGAGTTAAAAGCATTTGAAATTAAGTTAGCAATCCAACATAGCAGAGTCCAAAGTTAAATCCAACAGGGCCAGCACAACTGCTTGAACACTTTGCCAAAGAGACAGATACTACTATCTGCAAAAGAAAAAAAGAAGTCCAATATTTCATAGCTTAGAACTGAAATCCTCTGACTATAGCCATAAAAATATATTTTACTATGTAATAGAAGAAACATGGTTCTTCAGCATTTTACCAAGGTTTTTGTTAATGAAATGCTACACCTATAGTAGATGGTGAAGGTTTCATAAGAACTTCAAACATTTTAACAAGAGTGCCACAAAAATACTCCCAATGAGGATAAAATGAAGCTTCAAAATTTTGATTGAAAAGTCAAATTTATATGCTTTTATTAGATTTCACAAAATACCTGCAGAAAGTAGCAAAAGTCCATCCTGAGCTATTTCAGTGATCAGCATTAGTAAATATTCAGAAGGTTTGGATAAGCTGTCCCATTTGTTAAGGTAAAAATAATACTCAGTCCTGCTTTGTTCACAGGTGGGATTGTAAAAAAATGCTTTGGTAGCACCACAACAACTTTGCACTTAAGTCAGTTGAGTTTTACAATTTACTGTGATAGAATCAAATTAGGGAACAACAGAAACTGAGAAATTTCAAAATTACATACAAATATCCAAGAAATGTAACTTTGGAGTGGTCTGACCGGCCTGTTTCACTCTTGAAAAATAATTTCTGTAACTCAAAGATTATTTGTACTTTAAAAGTATCAGAAACAAAAGAAGCCCCAGCAACAGCATTCCTATTAGCTAGAGATGTTAAAGCATTATGCATATTTTTAATGTGTTTAATGGCATCTTTTTATCTTCCATTTCAGAAGATAATAAATGTTGTAATTGTATTTCTGGCAAAATACTTTCTACTCCAACCACAGCAAAAAAGACTATTGGTTTGGAAATAACTTCACAAGTCAAATAATGATACTGATTTTTAATATATCCTGCAATATTATGGAGAAAATAGCAGGGGTGTGGGGAAGCTGAAATTCCATCAGTAATCATAAAGGATAAACAGGAGAATTGCATTGTCACGGGTCACAGTCAGCATGAGAACTGTGTCAGGAAAAAGCCAAAAAATCAACTAAAAAGTTGACCTAGGGCATATAGAGCAAATATTTAAGGCTTAACATCAATACAGTTTGAGGGGACAGAAAAGAAATGGTTTTTCAAACTGAAGACCTATCTAAAGAAATATTTAGTCAAACTATTACTGATAGAATCATCCTTTTTTTTATATCCGTAATATGCATGCTACAATTTTACTAATGCATTTTAGGCTGTAATGCATCATGAACTCAATTATCTTGCTAGTGTTTCCTCAAAAACTGTTAAATCAGAAAGACACTGCAGAATTATACTGGTTTTAGTGACTCCATTGAAATCTGCTCTTGTTTTAGTCCCACACAAAACATAACCAGCTATCTGCAAAATCAAACGTACAGGTGACAAAAAGGCATCCTGTAAACTACTAAAACAGTCAGGGTGACTTGGCATTCTGACTTCCTTCAACTGTCAAAATGCAACTTGATGTACACATGCAAGGCATCAGAGAAGAATACACTACGGAGTAATAAACTACAGAAAGCAGAGGTGTTGAAAATATCTACTATGACACATAACTGGACAAAATGATAAACCTTTATGATAAGGTTACTGAGTGAAGAATTACTCTATCTTACATGCAACTAACTGAAACTGCTAAGCAACTAGCATTGTACTATTTCACTACACTAGCAAAAATTGGAAGTATGGACGCTGAATTCCTTTCCCAAGAGACATAAGGAAGGAAGAAACATCTTGGAAAAGCAACCTTTTCAGTGAGGAACATTTGATACTGGTTAATCTAAGAACAGCTTAAGGATAAAGCAATTCTTTTAAATCCCTGTTACAAGTAAGGAGTCTTCCTTTACAATAAAAATACTGCAGTATTTAACTCAGAGTTGCATTGCAATGTCTTCACTTCAGGATCTAACATGCAGAGCGGAACTCACACTTTGGTGTACAGGAAATATCTATGCAGTAAGAACATGCCAGAGGACACCACCTCTCCCCTCCCCACCTCCCTCCTTCAAACAACCCAAACTGCTACAACCAGAGTATCATATGTCAGGGGATACAGAGAAAAAAAGAATAAGCCCAAACCCAACCAACCAGCTCTTCAGAGCAGTAATGCTGATGGTGTCACCCATCAGCACACAGCTACTAATTTTTTCCCCCAAATATTTTTTATTGCAAAATGCAACAGAATCCAGTGTTCCTCTTCCAGAATCACTAACCATAGACTGTTTCTCAGTTGCTTTCCTCTGACTTCATATACTCTCAGAGCTTTTGCTTTACAATGCTCCAAATTCAAGCAAAAAGGATGGAGCTGTCTCCATTCAGTCTCAGTTACCTGCTGTTTACATTACAGCCATGCAGACAGAAAAAATCTGAATCCTCTCAGGCTGAAAAAAAAAAAAAAAGAATCCAACATATGTACTTCCTGAACAAAAGGAAACCATTACTACCACCTCCTTTCCTCCTATTTTTTCCATTACAACTTAAGAAAGATACTCAGCTGTTGCATGCATGTAACACACCTGTTTGTATTACAGCAGAATCACACTGGATACATGGCTCCACAGACATCAGTCAATAGAGTTAGGTTACAGCCAGCTCTGATCTACTCCTTCATCTCTAAATCATTTTTTCTCATTACTCCTTTGTGCTCCTATTAGTGTTTGGACAGCTGAACAGATCGGGGAATTGACGTGGATGAAATTAACCAGATAAAAACAGCCATTAAGTTGAAATGATTGTGAAATCATCCTTTAGCATTGTTCTACCTAATTTCTAACCCCCACACTGTTTTGGTGGAAGATGCAAGCCAAGATGTTTTTCTACATCAAACACCTATCTGCTGAAGAAAATCTTTCTTCCTTAGTTGCTGAATTTTATTTGAAAAGTCTCATTTTTTCAGTCTTAAGTAACCTAGGTAATCTTTTCATGTGACTCAGTGTCTCCATTATCTCACATTAAGCAAGTAACTACATCTCTTACTGCAAACTCGACAGTAATGCAGCATGGTTTCAAGGAAAGATGTACTGTATTGCAACAACTAACATATTTGGAAAACACTCAAACAAGCTTTTAGTCAGAAAGCATCCTCTGGGGTTAGATATCACCCTAATCTAAGTGATAAATAGAATTTGCTAGCACTTGTTTAAGCACTGTCATTTAGGAAAAAAATAAAATTTTTAAGCAGTATTAAAGTGTTTGCTTTTATAACAAACTTGCTTTAACAACTTTGAATAACATATGAGTTTTATATATAAACAAGTTTCATTCAAGTATATACATAAATTTATATTATATATAAATTTCAGTTAAGTTCAGTCATAATATAATATATATAAATTTCAGTCAAGTTTCTACCCCACAGTTGCAAGCATGCTGTGCTAAACTTATACTCCAGTTATATTTAAGAACTAAGAGTAATTCAAGGGCAGTATTTAGCTTTACAATCTTGCTTTCTGACATACCTGATCTGTAGCTCAGCTTTACTGTGCAACTTACACAAAAAGAAAATCTTGCAGCCTCCTCTAAGAGACACACATTATTAGCTAAACTTTGCATTCCCTTGCTTTTTAGTCCCACAAAATGTGCAATCTCAGAATTATTAAAGTCCTGTGAATACTAAGAAGTTGAAAACTTTATTTGTACTACTGCATTAAAAAAGTTAAACTAGGTGCTTATAGGGTAACAGAACCACTGAATGATAACTTCATTAACTTCCATTAAGCTAAATGACTCACAAATGGCATTTAGATCAGTAGTAAATCATCATCTAGGTCAGCAGGAAGCTCATTACAGACTGACAATCCAAGTGACAGAAACGCTTTTCTACAAGTGCTATAGTAGTAATTTCCTGTGTGAAAGGCTTGCTGCTGTTGCTGCATTCCTCAGGGGACACTTCTTCTCAGAGGATGTTACTCTTCCCCAGGAAGAGGAAGGAACCAGTTGTTATTGGATGTGTGGGCTGATAGCTGTCGGGCATTTTCTGCATGCCGCAGAATCAGCTGTGAGAACTGTGAATACAGCTTAGATTTCCAGTCAAAGCAGAGGAAAACACTGCTTGAGCAGACAAGGTCAGAGTGTACATGTACAGTATCTCAGGAAACTGAGTGAGAAATAATACCTGGAACTTCCATCCCTCCAGTGCCCAGAAATGTGCTAATGTGCTAAAGGAACAATATACACACATGGATCAACTTGAAAAACATTCCTGAAACACAGCTGCCCTGAGTAAGGCCCTACACAAAGTAAAATTTTGCCAGTTTTAGAAGGCCTGTCTTCTTAGAAAATATTTGTGTATGTGTGCACGTGTACAATTTTTTCCTGTTAGGTCCCTCTCCTAGGCTTCCTGTTCTATAGGAACTCAAGCTCCCTCCATATGTGTTGAGACACTGTTACAGGGTGGGTCACCGGTAGCTACTCCATGCCTATTCCAGTATCACATCCACTGACTTTTTCTTAAGTGATAGCACTAATATGTTTCCTTATTCTAACTGCTTATTTCCAAATTTCATTAAAAAAAAAAACCCACCAATTATCTGATTATGAAATTATTAGGGAGACAGAACAGTGACAGACAAAACAGCACAATCTCATAAAGTACATTTCCTCAGGAAAGCAGGCTAAAAATAGCATAAGAAATATTATATTCTTGCACTCTCTAGTGCCCAAATTCAGAAGTCAGTCTCCAATAAAAACCTGACTTTCTCTCCAGCTCCAGTTCACTCAGAGAATATAATCAAGACCATTAAGGAAAATCAGGACATGTATTATTACTTAATTATGTAGAGGCACAACATACTTCCTATTCTCTCCTTGTAAACCAGAAGTTACATGCTGTGTTAGGATAGCATCACCACAAAATGCAAGGAGCATTTGGATCATATTCCTCTTTTATTGCAAGCATTGGGTTCACATTCAAGCATTTGATCCTTAAGTTCTAGTTGATCTTAGTGGTATCAAAGCATACTAATTTTAAGATTATGTACACAAATCTTTCTAAACATGCCTAGACATCTACAGCAGCTCAAAATGCAAGTTTAGAAATTCCCTGTTCAATATGCGAAAACACTTCATCTTTGCTGCACTTGTTATGAGTCATTTTGTTCATATACACCATACCCTCCCTAGAAGGCTCTTAGTGGGCAACAGAAAAAGCTGTCTGTACTGTTTCATGCCTATTCCAGATGGATTAGGAGTAGCCTTTGGGGGAATGGGAGACATTCCTTCTCTGAGAGCAGCTGAACGTGTTTAACTGCAGAGTTTTGGGGAGAAGGCAGCAGCCTATCCTCTTGCACCAGCCCCAAACATTCTACCTGCCTAGCATGCAAAGAGTAGAAAGGTCTGTCTAAAGTGTACTTTAAAGCCAAGATGACACTAAAAATTGCCTGTCTAAAAGCAAGATTGGACAGAGAGGGGGATTCATTTGCAAAGACAGAAAAGCACAATTCTTATTTTTATTCTGCTGCACTGAACACTTCAAACTTCCTCTATTTACAGTATTTATTCTGTGTTTGTATAAGATTTAGCATGAGCCATTCAGAGCCTGTTTGACAGTTTTTTGGTATGCTTATCTATGAAAAAGGTGCAGATGGCGTTACCTCAAGACTTTGGGGACACAGTATCTCTTCACACTATTTTCTAATTTAATTCTGCTTGTCATTGGGAGTTCAGGGAGTTCAAATAAGCATTTACTAGTAATCAGAAGAATGGCAGTAAATGAAAAAAAGTTCATAGCTATTCAGGGAGTGGCCTTTCTTATTTCCCTGTCTGGGAACAAAGAAGGTAAGGTGATGGAAGAGGCTGGGAACTGTCAATTCTTATCAAAGCCCTTTTACCCATGGGATCACTCCCCACTGCAGAGCTCAGTCTAATTGGAAACTGAGTTTTGGACAAGGAACACAAGTGGGGCAGTGATTTCAGTCTTTCTTTCAAAGGGAATACTGCTGGAACTTTTCTTTGGTAAAGAAAAATGTATACATACCATGTAATGACCAGAGTTTTTGTCTGAGGACATTTAGGAAAGTTGATAACATTGAATTACAGAAAGCTATTGTGCTTTCAAATGATCTATAAAAACCAGCAAAGGTAACTACTCTGCACAATGAAGTGACATGTAAGTTTTGTTCTACCAGCTGTTCCCTTCTGAATTGGACTTAGGCCCCAGAGGAGATGATCTATGTACAAAATTGCCATTACTTCCTTTCTTCCTTTTACCCTCCCCTTAACCTCACTGAAGACAGTTTGTCTTTATTTCCTTGTAAGGCTGAAGCTAGGAAAGGATGCAAATCAGAGTAAATCTGAAGTTGCATGGTAAGGAAAATATGAAGTCTTTTAAAAATTAGTTTTTAACATACAACTTCTATTGTCATCCTCTCCTACTGTATTCTGGAGTTATGTTAAGGAACAAGGAAGAGACATTACTGCAAGAATTTTTCAAAGCAAATTTCTATGAGGAAGACGAGCTGACTAAGCCTTAATGTGTGCAGAAGTAGAAAAATACATGCAAATTTTTCATTCATAATTGCTGCCTTTCCAAATACATGGGGTGTTTTTTGATTGTGGAGCTTGGTTGGTTTTTTGGGGCTTTTTTAAAATTCAAAACAAAGGCAGAGAAAAGTGTATCAAAAATACCTAAACCCTGAAACACAAACTGCGAAAGCGATGTGTACAGAACAAATTGAGAGCACAGATACTTCTACTTTTTGCCTCAAGACACATACTACAAATGCAGTACAGATAAACTTTCTATTTTAAAACTTAGTATGTTCTTTTTGCTCCAAACAGAAACAATCCTTATCTTTCCTTACTCAGTAATTAACCCAGTCTTAACTTTGCAGGAGTTGTACTGTAAATGAACAATAAGAATGTCTTGTTTTTAGTGTTAAATGGCACTGGGAGAGAAAGAACAGCAAACATCTCCCAGCTAGTGCAGACATTCTGATTTCCAGATTACAGTACATTGCTTTGCTTCCTCCAAATCCTGTTTACATGAGCAAGGTCAGGGGATGAAACATTAGAGAGCCTCTACAGTGATTTCCTGCTTCTGTCAGTAAAAACTACAGAGACACCATCAACTTTCCCTTGTTTCCAACAGCTTATCAGGGACCAGAGGTTACCAGTGTAGTGCCTTGCAGAATTGAAAAGACCCAACCTCTCTCATGATTAAAACTAAAATTGAAGGATGAAACAGAAGAAGTAGTCCCAAAGAGAAACAAAACTTCCAATTTTTCCTTTTCAATAGTTCAGAAAACAAAGGCAATGTTAAGTTGCTTGACACACGGAGGAGTGGTAGAGAGGCATTAAAGCTTTCCAAAGAGTCTTCAATGAAATAGAAAGGAGAAAGAAGCACCACCCCAGCCCCCATATTTGACCCCAATTTAGTGAATATTTTCAGAGTGCAAAAGGCTAGAACACACCTAATTTCTGGTAACTGCAACATATGAGGACTCTTATCATTGAAAAAGTCAGGACATTACACAAGTACCAGTTTGTTAGGCATTCACAGCTAATTTTTACAGTGCTTTCAATAATACACATGAGAACTGAGTAAATGAATCATCAAATCCAAAGCTATTTCCTAACCATAATAATACACAGGAATTCTTAATGGCTTTGTAATTGTAGTCCAAAAGAAAGCAACTCCATACTGAAGATTTTACTGAAATTTTTCCACTGACACAAGGATCATACTCCCTTCACTGAGTTTACAAAAAAAGTTGCATCAGTATGAACCTCAGAAGAAAAAACATTTTTCATTCACCATGTTCAAAACAACTGGCTTTAGTACTAAGCTAGAAAAGAAGCTGAAAAGATAAGGTGTTTACAATTCAGGCAGTTTAATAATGTAAGTGTTTTTAGTAAAATCCCTGTAAGAACATTCATATTTGCCTACCTTAGTTTAACCTCTGAAGCAAGAAAATAGAACTAAATTAAAAAACAACAAAACACAAAAGCAGGCATTTTAAGTGTGGAAGCTGTAATGGATTGTTCCTTTTGATGAAGCAAGAAATTAAAATTCCTTGAAAAGAGGAGAAGTAGGAGGAAGAGATAATACTAGTATTTTCTTAGACAGCTACAGCTCAAAATAAATGAACTGCTAAGAAAATATCTAAATATATATTTTAAATTCACAATAAGAATCAAGAGTGTTATATTTTTAAATATTTGTTTTTAAAATCTTCTCTAGGCAGACTGTTGTAATGAATAGATGATGGTGACACTTTGCTGCACCCAAATTCTCTAGAGTAGTGTGTCCTCTTTTGGGCTTCTTCGTCCCAGATAGACACTGACATCCTGAAGCAAATCAAGTTGAGAGTGAACAAGATAACAAAGGGGCTGGAACATGATATCGAGGAAAGGCAGAGAACCAGGTTTGCTCTCTGGAAGAAAAGGTACAGGGAGATCTTGCTGCCATCTCAGATAGCTAACGGGTAAGAAGACAGACACACACATATTAGAAGACCACCGCGAATTCAAGGTAATAAATATGTTGGAACATAGGATATTCTAGTTACATATTATTAAAAAAAATATTTTCATCAACCAAACACTAGAGCAAGCTGCCCAGAAAGGTGGTGGAATCTCTATCCTTACACATTATGAACAAATGAACTGGACAAGGCTTATAAGAACCTGATCCAAGCTGGCCTTGCTTTAAGGGGAAGGTTAGATTAAATTACTCCAGACATCCCTCTCAACTTATACTATATCACTTTCATTAACAAATCTTCAAAGAAGGAAGGAAAAGGAAAAACCCTTTTGCTTTGTCACAAATCATCTTAGGGGCAGTAATAACGCATTTCCCATAAAGGAGTAGAAGAATGGACAATTCAAGTTGAAGAAAAGATTCTCAATAAGAAGAGCACTTTCTTCTATTGTCCTTTCTCCTGGACTAGACTGAGACCTATAGAAGTTTTTGACCACTTACTGTCAGGAATTTTGGTAGCTATTCAACAAAACATTACAAGGTTTTGCATAGACTTTCAATCTTCCTGAAGGGGTTTCAGGGAGCTTTAAGAAACTCACCAGAAATCCTACAGAAGTTTCAGTGTTGTTACTCACCCCAGAGAAAGGCTGTATTTAAAGACTCGCATTTTTGTGGATCACTGTCTCAAGTATCTCTCCCCTTCAGCAGAAAAATTGAAGTAAATATGATAATTAACTACTTCCAGTGGTCTAGGGACTTGCCAATATGTTTTGTAAATAACCCTTAAGATCCTGCTTTGTTACATGTGTGATAAATGCATTGAACAAGAATGCATAAAGATACCTAAATGCAGACTGCATTTTTCTCTCTGCACATGTCAGAAGGGCAGAAGAACTCCTCAAGGCAGAGCCTTAAAATAATAAGTAGGTATAGATAGGACACGCATAAATTAACCTGGCAATCTGATCCAAGATTTTTGTTATTTAAACAGCATTCTTTCAGTAGAAGCAGTGCCAAAAAGCCATAAACAGATTTAAAATGGGTCTTGAAATGTTTTCAGGGAAAAAAATTGCACAGTGATAATGTCTTTGACAACCAGTAGAAAAAGAGCAACTCATTGGGGCTGGAATCGGGGATATGTATGAGATAAGATGATGAATTAGACTAGGACTAGAGGATGGCGACCTCAACTTGAAAAAGGACTAAAAAAAAATACAAATAATACACAAAAGTAGTATCATTCAATTGAGGACAAACTGTATCAAAAGGAAATCTGTCCGTCAAGGTGTGATAGAAATAAAGGCAGTGTCTGCTCTTTTCTCCTTGTTTCTTATGAAGAACACATCAAGCCTCTATTAGACAGTTTCCATACATTAAGGAAACTGAGAAAGCTTCAGATAAAAAGGTCCAAGTCACTGAGATCCAGAACCTTCTAGAAACAAGACACAAAGAGTCTAGGTGGCTGGCCTGATTAAGAAACAGATGATAATTCCACAAATGACAGAAGCTGGTAATGTGGCAGACAGACAATGGACAGGAAGATGATACTAAAGGATGAGCTGACATCAGAAAGCACAGAGGACCAGATTGGTTAGCAAAGTTGAAGAATGTTATTGACTGTGGCAGAGGAAGGATACTAGTGGCAAAGAAAACATGCAAATGATTCCTGAATTTGTGTGAACAGTGGCAGGGTTAGGGTTAACCTGTGTTGAAAAGGACAGTTGCCCTTAATGCTACAATCTGAGTAACAAGGTTATAGAAATGTTTCTAGATGGAAAAAGAGGCAGATGGGAAATGCTGAAATACAACAGTGGAGAGAACCAATGATAACTGGTAGATTGAGATGCTGGGGGAAAAAAAAATTGTGATTACTGACACAGTCAAAAAGCATAAATTCTGAAGCAACATTTTTATATTTAAGATTGTAAAGCCAGAAAGACAGCAGTCAAAAAAATGCTGTACTTCTTGGGTCAATGTACTCCTTTGAGTTCTGGGCATAAAGTTTTATAAGGTGCTTTCACAGGAAAAGAATTAAGGGAGACTAAGTGATTATTAGGTATGGAATAAAGAATTACAGTGCAACCACACACTTGAACTCTGTGATGAGCAGAGTAAGTAATGAACAGAGAGTACTTAAAAGTGATAGGTAGTCAATAAATTATATCCACCACAATGCACTGTCTGTGAAGCCTACTAAACAGATGCCTGTAAGTCTACAAAGAACCATATTTCCATTATGAAAACATGACAACTGATAAACCTTAAAATAGATAACATTATCACCTCTCAAATATAAGTTCTTATATGATTATTTGTTTTGAAGTAAAGGTTTCTCATCAACCTGTGCATCATGATCTTCAAAAATGATCTTAAGAATTTTACATAGTACCTTCACAACATAGCTTTCATAAAGCACTGAGGACAAAATAGAACAGCAGAAACCACACCTGCTGCCTTTTCATAAGTATTAACCCTTCAACCACACAAACTTTTTATGGTAACTAAAATTGCTCAAGATACAATTTTGCATTCACAGGAACAGATTCAGAGCTAAAAGAAAAATTCTCATTTTAACCTAATTCTAGAACAGCATGTCTTTTAGATTTCATACCAGGAGAGCATATTTCTCCTCCCACGAAACTGCCGCTAAAACATTGCCTTCCTCTCCTCCCACACGCCATACCAATGTCATATGTAAAGCTAACACTAGAAGACTCTAATCCCATCACTCTGTCTTAAAATGTATTACCTTTTTTTTTTTTTCCTTCTAGGGAACTATTAAATGCCTTAAAAGGAGAAATAATAAAACATCAGTTTTAGAATAGTATTGGTGAGACAATGATTCTTTAGTGCTACCATTATTTGAAGATAACAAAAAGTGTTTGAGAATAAGCCACGAATTTTAACAGGAATATTTAGATGTACTTAGCATTGGCTTATAAATAGAATTTGTGCTTAGTATAGTGGTAAAACTGTAGGTATAAAATGAAAGCTTTGCTATTACACCATCTTCTGGTTAGACTTGGGAACTGTGACAAAGTTTAAGTTGAGAATTTAGGATATTGAGCTCTGAGCACTCGACAATTGCTAAAAAATCAATTTCATTCATATGGACAGTAAAAGCACATTTCCAGAACATGTTAGCTATACTTTACCCTCTTTCTTTTTTTTTTTTTTTTAAAGTAACTTACAGGAGTACTGATATATGAAGATGTTCTAATATCGATGATAACTGGGTCAGGTGTTTGTATATCAGGCACATCAAAGGCAGGGTCAACCTGTTGAAAATAAATTATATCATTATTTCAGCATCAACAGAGAAAAGGAAGTAAGACTGAAATAAAAAGTGAGAACACACTCAGCAGACTAGATCAATTGGTTCCCAATCCCTATTCAAGTTCCTTAAGTCATCCATTACTAACAGACTGTCAATATGCTTACTTCTTCTGTACCAACTCTGATTGCCAAAATAACTTTGAAAGCACTTCTGTGGAAAACAGGTAGTAGGTAACACTGAAATCTGTGATAAAGTAACAGATCAAAGACAAAAGATGTTGCTCCTGAAACCACAGGAAAAAGTGCTTTATACTGGCACAAATTCAGAGGCTGATTGATCAGAAAGAATGATAGATGACAGAAATGTCATCACAGTACCTGCAATTTTGCTCTTAATATCACAGTTACTACTTGGTTTTTTTGGCCATAGGAGTTAATCTATAACTTTAGCAATATTTTGCTAATGTCCTTTCCTGAGAGTGAAGCATTAGGAAATCAGAGAATACGAAATTTGAGAAAGCTGCTTTTATCTTATGGTTTCACCTAAGGGATCAGAATAACATCCCTATAAGAAATCTGTGTGCATATTATCCCTATCACTATATTACCCAGGTGTATCACAGCCTAAGATGTTTGCCTTCTCAGAATGATGCATGGAAGTACTATTATTAATATTTTATGAACTGGCAAAATTTACAGAAAGACTAGAAGACTTTCAAATCACCAAGAAGTCTGATGTAATATCATCAGTAATCCAGAGACAGTATTAATCCCAACCACCTTATTGAAAGCAGAAAAAAAATTCCAGAACCTCCAAAGCTCACACTTGCCTAGTGACAAGATTAAGTTTGGTCACTGGAAGTTTCTTAGCTACCAGGGTCATTTTACTTTGACTTCTCAAGAGGAAGATCCTACTATTTCACCTGAAGACTGTCAAAACTCTGGCTCAGCCAGAGCTGCTCTCTCAGTAACTGCTTCAGTGTTATTTCCAAAAGGAAAAATCCCTGATGTCCATACATTGATATAAAGACCTTTAGGTCAGAGACATGTTTGTTAAGTAGCTAGAATACAATCTGGAATTAATAGTCAGGGAAGGAGGGTAGCAACACCTTGTACTGCCTGAAGACTTTTCATTCAGTTTATTTAGATTTACATAACTTAAATGCAGAAATTTCAGGTTAAAATTAATAGAAGTAAGATCTCCCTCAGTAAATACAAGTTAAAGAAGATGGACAAAGTTTACTAGCAAGTTAGAAGTAAAGAAACATTCAAAAACAGATATTACCTGATTATTCAAAGTGAAAATGATTCTTACACTTTGCAGCACTTACAAATCAGAGATGACGAACCATTCTTAAGGTGAGATCTTAACACTGTTTTTAAGCTTGTTCACTTCTCTGAGTAGCAGTGCTTAGCTCTTTCTTTTATTCAGTTTCAACAAGCCATTCATCATCTGTGATCTTTTTTTTCTGTCTTCTGATTACAGGTGCATCAGTCAAGAATGAGCAGGGACTCAGGGACAATCAAGAAAACCCATTCAGCTACATGGTCATCACAGCTGAACACTTAAAATTCTCTCTCATTTGTAGATATTAGGATCAAGCCTTGTTTTCTTTCAGTTTTGTCAAACAGAATTGGAGGAAAGAAAGGGAAAGAGGAGAACCAAAGCCAGGTAACATGGTCTATGTAATAACCTCTATTTAGCTGAAAATTCTACCATTTTAACTGGACTTCTCCTTTAGAATCTTCTCTGCAGAAACATGATTAATCAAAACCTCCTCTGCATACAGTATTGCTTATCACTTTTTCAGTGTTAAGGTGAGCAGGAGAGGAAGTGCAAATTTTACTGTTTTGCCTCTGTACATATCATATCTATTGAGATTACACAGCCAACTGTCCACAGAGTTTCCATTTGTTCAATGCCCAGGATAATCAGGGTCAGTTGCTTCTGACATTGTCAGCCCTACAATAGATATAATTAATGCATTATCAAGTGCCAATCATACTAGGGACAGGTAAGACAAAAGTCATTTTCTGACATGCATAATTTGGGCACTGAAGAGAGGACAATGCATCTGCAGGATTCTGCAGAAGGGGGACAGTAGATGCCTACTACCTATCAGTACTCTAATGTGGAGGAACTACTGCAGTATTATCACTAATAGCTCTTGAAACATCTTCTTTGAGATAGTATCTCTTTGTTGCATACATGGAGATATTGCAGAATGAGTTAAATTCTTGATACTGGTTGGTAAATAAATATATGGTATTATTAAGTTTTAAAAAATGCTCTTTTTGTAGAAGTGTCACATCCTGAAGCTAGAATCAAAGTTCCTCTGATTATGCTTCTGCTTATTGCTTTACCAGTGATAAGGGGAGGATGAAGACCACTGTAAACACTGACTGGAGGTGGAGGAACTGTCATAAGCCATACTAAAATAATCAATATAAAATTATTAAGCAACTAGTTCGAAATAGCCTCTAAAAGGTGTTTAAAAATGGCACAAAAATATAAAGGCTGTATCAAAGTCCTTCATACAAATACTAGTGTTTAATATTGCACTAAAAATGAATGAGGTAATGGAATGAAGCTAAAAGTAATAGTTTCAAATTACTTGACATTTCCTGAAAAGGTGAAGTGGTTAGCTGTAAAATAATCTTACCTAGGGAAATCTTCAAGGTAAGTCTTTGAAAAGACTTAACTTTAAGAAACAAGACAGAAAAACCAGAGCACTAAAATGCAAGGTAGGGAGTACTGTCACATGTTACAGGTTTTCAAAAACACTCTTTTCAAAGGCTTGCTTTAATTACCTGATAATAATAAACTGATATATACATATTTTCAATATAATCTTTTAACATGATGCAGTTATCACATTTTTATCCATAATAAAATAAAATATATTTGAAAGGAAGGTTTCTACAGAATCTCTCATGAATTAGAAAAATTCAAAGAGGAAGTTTTAAATTACTCACAAAGTATTTCTTAGGAAAGTGATTTGTGAAATAGTCTCTCCAAACACATTAAGAGAAAATTAGCTTTCAATTTGACTAAACACTGTTCTTCGTTCTAGACTGGGGCCCTCAAGCAAGCCATATAATCTTTTTTCTACTGCCATCTAGTGTATATTTGAATTTCCTTCATCTGAGAAAATATTTACAACTGAAAATACACTGAAAATTTTAGGATTAAATTAAATCAATAAAAGCTCTTTGTGCACAAGAGATAAACGCTATGCACCTTAATGTGTTCAAACCTCAAAGCTGTTTTGAAAGAAATTAATTTATTTTAAAGAAGTCTTTAGCACATGAAAGGTCAATTACATACAAACAAGGCAAATTCAGAAATACAATTCTCACCAAGTGGAATGTAGTTTTTAGTATACTTCACTAAAATTGCATAACTGATTAAGCTATTATTTTCAAATAACTCCACAAGGTCCTTATGTTAAACAGAGAGAACAACAGGATTTATCTCAGCTAAATTTAGACATACTGCTAGACACCTGAATTTGAGCTGGTAATCACCTAAGATTATCTCTGTGACCAACAGAAAAAAATAGGTGCCTTTAAAGAACAAATAATTTATTTACATTTCCAAGTTGTCTGAAAAACTGAAATTATCATAAGCATTAAAACTCTACTTACTTGAATATTCAAGAATCACATTGATTAGTGCAGTTGGGGGACAATTATAAAGTTTTACAACTCAAGAACATGAAATTCAACACTGCTTTAAAATTCAGGCTACTGCTGGGCTGAGAAGACACAACTAATGATTTTCTTGTAAAAGTTAATTATGCCTCAAAAATAGGTAGGTAGAGAGAAAATAAAATAGGGAAGGTATCTGAAATTTTACTGGTTCAATGTTTAGCTTTGAAGAGTGAATAAGAAGAAGTAATCAGAAAAGGCAAAATACACTCAAGCTTCATCTTTCTGTTACTATCCTGAAGGCAAAACACCAGATGATACCTGCAATTCCTAATGCCCTTGTGCCAGCTGCTTTTTTCAAAACAGCATTTCCAACAGGTGATGTGTGAAAACATTGCAAGTGTGCCTCTGATCCCAGCTGAATAAATTCTAAGCCAGCTCCATTTTTGTGTATACTATTCCCCCAGAATATAGTTCTGGAATTACAGGGACTTTGTAACACTAAGACAAGCAGGGATAGAGAAGCAATAGCTAACCAAAAGCAGTAAAAAAAAAAAAAAGAAAAAGAAAAAAGAAAAAAGGAAAGGTGTGAAACATTAGAATTTTTAAAAATAGGGGGCAAATTACTTTCCTCTTGAGTTCTGCCTGCACATCTGTTTAACTTTTTGTGTTCCAACACCTTTAATTTTATCCTATGGCAATCCCTCTTCAGTCCTGTTGTAGAGGTGACTAAACCAGCTGAGCATAACTCAAGGCAATGTATTACACCACATCTCAAGCATTTAGATGACATTGTAGTGGCTTGTAGCAAACCTTAAGCAGTCATTGATAGTTTGAAAAATCTCATCTCCAAACTGCCTCCTCTGCCTGCCTGTAACTCTTGCTTATGTTACCAGATCTCTTACTTGTTACTTCTGTTTAGTTAAGATGAATTATCTTACTCTGTTCACATAGAAATAGGATGAGAAAGGAAGAAAATAAGCAAGAAAGGAAGAAAGAAAGCAGTTCTGCATATGATCTGAGGTGTAGATGAGATAATAGGAAAAAATTGTCATTACGACTGCTATGCTCTAGTGGAATAGATCACACAGAGAGACAGGGGAATCTCCAAACCTCTTCAAGACCCCCTAACCAGACACAGCTGAACTGATGTACCACTGGTAGGAAGAACAGATCTTCTCCAGAAGCTCCCTCTGACATGCCTGTGATTCCTTTCCCTTATATATTAGAAACATGATGAACCATTGAAAGATGAGGGTAGGATTGCAGTGGAACAGCCTAATGCTAGAATTCTCTGTATTGCCTCTGGCTTAGAAAGAGGTTGGCGTGTAAAAAAATATTTTAACTGAAGAAGGACAAAAATACTTTTTTGTCCTTTTTTTTTTGTACTTTTTTTCTTTTTCTTTTTTTTCCAGATTACAGTGCAGTGGGCCTAGACATTTCGCTTTTTCTCAGTTAGAAGAGGAAATAGTTAAGAAGATGGAGCACTGGAAAATTTCAAGCACAGTGCTACCTAAGAATTAGTGCATGCTAATGAAAGCATGTTACTGCTGGTAGTAACCTGATATCAGTTTTGTCTGTATAAATCATGGTTTTGTCCAGTTGGCGAAGTCTATTCTTCCTGATCACAACAAAAATCCCACAATTTTTGTTGAGACAGATAGGAGGAACCATAAAAACAAGAAAAGACAAATGGAGTGAGAAAATGTGGTAATTTCACCTTAACACCATCTCAATTATTATACCATTACATTAATTCAAAAATTAGCTGAAAAGCGATTCTAATCACTATCACTCTATTATTTAATTTACAATATGAAAATATATTCTATTATAATAATGAGTTTTGTTGAAACTGCCCGACACTGTCTCAAAGAATATAACATACTTGATATTTACCTGAGAGAAAGATATTCTAGTGACAACATAATGTTAATAGAAAACTAAATACAGCGACTCTCATTAAAATCCTGAAATCAGGCCAGAAAATATAACACAGAGTCCAAAACTTTGCTATGACAAAGCCACAGAGCTCTTTCACTACTATGGAGCAGCCCAGGAGCCTATCAGCTGTTACAAATGCTGCAGCCATTAATAAATGCAAACATAAAGCTAAGTTAACTCTGTCAAAGCTAACTAATAATTAATTTCTTGACATTCAGCTACTGAATTTCCTTGATGAGCCTTTTCAGTACTGATAATGAGGCTTCCTAGCCTTAGTTTAACTTCAGCCTGAACTCATTAATGCTTTTCCAGAGCTTCTTAATTACCCAGGACCCAGAACAAGAAAAAAAAAATTGAAAAATTCATTTATAGTATATTCACATCTTTACCAGGCATGTAAACATCAGAGAGGTCTGGAAATGTTGACCTGAAAAGAAGACAATGGACCCCTGCAGCTATAAGCCATTGTGTTTGTTTAGTACATGTTATAACTGAGTGCAATTTGAATGGTCTCAAAGCAAAATGTTGCTCCAGCAAGACTGGCTTGAATCTGCTGGCTAATGCTGTGATTGAGTTTGTTCTGGCACTGACTAGCTATACTGAAAGCTGGTACCAGTAAACTGAATGAACTTCATTCATTTACCTTACAACAAATATGAAAGTCCAGCACGGAAGTTTGTTTATGAAGTTTGTTCATTAATGAAGCTTTTGGTCAGAACAGGATGCAGTCATCCTGTTCTGACCAAAATGCTAAGCATTAGAAAGCTACACATCCAACTTGGCAATAGAACCAGGCACAGAAGAAATCTTATTTTGTCAGAATTCTCTTCCTCCAGCAAATGTTCTCAATCTTTACACCACTCATTTGCATGTATTCATACTGCAAACACACCCACCCACCCAAAAAAAAGCTCAATATCCCCAAAAGTCAATGTTTTAAAACTCTGAGCAGGAAACAAATGCCATGGCAGCAGTATCTACATTTTCTATGTAGGCAACCAGGCAATGGTGAATTTCTACAGTACTCTGATAGCATATCCAGAAAGTTCTGATTGCTGTTCTAGATTTATCTCAGGTAAGTTTTTCAACACTAGAGGAACCTGGAGACTATCAAAAAAGAGAAAATATAGGTAATCACCATGCAGAAGCCAGCCAGCTCTATGAGGGACTGTGACAAATAAAGCATAAACAATGGCCTCATTGAAGGCATAGCACTGTTTACCTATTGGGCATAACTTTCAGACTATTTGACAAGCACAAGATTTTTCCTAATACTGACACAGAACATTTGGCATTGCACTTTTATTCTCTGATTTCCAACACTTTCAGTGGATGCCAGTAGATAGTTTGACAGTAACTACTGTTCAAGAATGAAATATCAGGAAATCGGACTTCATAGTGCTGTAAAACACACTGCTAGCCTAGAAAGTCTTTTAGGTAGATATCAAGATATCTTCTCACAACACCTAAAAGTCTTGGAAAGAGGGACAGCTTGTGACAAGCAAGTACTTGACTTTCAGTAATATCAGCACATTGTCCTCCTTAAAATGATGTATTTTGATAAGTATTGTAAAGCTCAAGATACCTACTGCAACACTTACAGAGTTATTTCAGAAACCAGATTATCAGGTATGTTTTGCTTGAATGAGATGTAGAGTATAGACACAGAAGCAGCATGAAAGTAATTTCAGCTTAAACCTGGCAGCATTAGCTTGCCTAATAGCCCTAATGAGGATTCATAAATTATGGTTGCTTCAAAAGTATTACACATAACAATAAAAAGCTCCCTGATACACATAAAACATATATAACTATAAATGTCAGTGTTAACAGAAGCTTCTTGTTTCCTATATTAGACAATTTATTGCACTCACCTCAATTGATGTAATTTTTTCATCATGGAAATGACATGACCTTGGGTAAACATCAAGAAGATGAGGAGGATCATCAATATGTGTTCTTCTAAAATTGTGTTCAAGAACTTCTTCATAATCCAAAGTGTCAAAGTTGGTTTTCCATAACAACACCTATAAGAAATCTTCATATCAGTAACTACTTGAAGGCTATTCAGTGCTCAAAACCTAACTATTCAGTAAAGTCTGCTATTACTAGTAGATAACTGCATCATAACAATACTGCAGTGATGTCTTAGTCTGATCTCTATTGCAACACAGACACTTCCCCAGAGTATCTTTACTTCAAATCTAAAAGATGTGGTTCAATCTATTCAAAAAGTAACCTCTAAAACACATCTATAATCACAAACTGTCCCACTGAACTGTCCCAAGTTACTTTTCTGCCAGATTAAGGGATCATATACTGTTGAATTTCTGCCCCCTATAAAGGCTTGCAGGTCTAACAAGAAAGTTTGAAGGAATAAGAGAAATGAGAGAACTCCACAGAACTCTAAAACACCTGGCTTCCAGTGTTTTAGCAACAGGAATCTCTTTTCTGAACTTTGTCTCATTATGTTCTAGTTAGAAACCATATATGAAGTCACACATATATGACCAAATGCAGAAGGTCATGGGACACAGAAGTAGTACAAAGGTATTCTATCCAGTCTTATGAATATTCCACATAGGCTACTACTTTTCAAACAAATAGGTATAACTTTGCTCTTTCACATAAAAGGTCTTATGTTTTCCATGGCAACAGGTTAATGAAATAAATTGCAATGTGCACATACAGCCAAAAATGTGAGGAACATGACAGAACACTACACTTTGAGATCTTCTTTGTTTGAGTAAAGAAGCAAATAGAAAGAAACAAAAGTATCCAGTGTTTGTTTCAAATATTTAACCTGCATCTGAACAACCCTGTCAGCTGATTCTGCACCAACCAGAAACTTGATACAAGAAGCAGAGATACTGGTTTTCCTTCTTTGATGGAAAGGTATGGAAGGATTTGTTGATTGAAAACATCTTGAAATAATATATGTACGAAGGAAGCAGTCTTCCATAAACTTAAGAGTGTATCAGCTGCCTCCAGTGCATGCTGTGAACAGACCATATACTTTGGGTACTGCATGAGGGGTGCATGAAGATGATGCTTCTATGGCTAACCTCTGCTCATAAGCATGACATTGCCAGCAGAACTTTCCCAACAAATGCACCCTACAATTACAGTAAACCAATAATCACAGTGAATTGAGAACTCCTCCTGGCACACCTGGAAGAAGGCTGTGGACAGGTCAGCAAAATGGGATGTTTAAGAAGTATGTGTGTATACACCAAAAGAAAATAGACACAGAATAAAGTTCTTATGTTTACTATAGATAAAGATATACACCTTGGTAGTTACCCAACAGTGGTTAGCACATTTTAAAACTTAGAAAAGTGAAAGCTGCAGCAAAGTAAGTACTCCTCTCCCACCGAAATTTTCATAAAACAAAGGGAAAAACTTCAACAAACACAGGAAGGCCCGTTTTTAAGGTATTGAAAGTTATTAGATCTGCTATGACTACTTTTTAATTCAACATTTAATTCAACATTTCATCAGTGGTTCCTGATGAAACTGGATCTTCCCTCTCATCTATTCACCGTGAACCCACTATATCAAACTGCTGAGGACTAGAAGACATGGATTTTTACCTACTTTTTCCATGCTCTCATGCCCCAGCTTTACAACAGAAAATCAGGGCAGGAAAAAGGCAATGATATGACTGGACTGAACACACATGCCATTCAGGGGGCCCCAAGTTCAAAGAACTTTGAAGTAAGACAAGCATTACCAGGGTGTGGGAGGCTGTGTTAGGCTTAATACTCTAAGTCTTTGCCTTCATCAGAGCTTCTCAGATTAATCTTCTGTCATGTGAACACAGGCACTTTTGCTCCTCTCAAGTATAATGTACCAACAGTCATAAAACTCAGAATACTCATGGAAGGTAAGCTCAACAATTCAGAATTACATAGGACTAAGCTGCATTTTGGGACTTAAAATCTTATTTAGAACTTCAGTATGGAAAATCAAAGATCATACTAGTGAGTCAAGAAATAAATATCTTTCCCCCATTCTCAGTTGGTTTGTGGGTTTTTTTTCCCTGCTTGTAAAATTAATATTGGATGTTTGATAACATTTTCACTTTTCCAATAACTTCAAGTCTTGGCAGTACATTTTACTTAATATTTTCTGATAGAAAGCAATTTTTTTTATCTCCCAAGACCATCTCTGCTACTAGCTGAAATTTATTTCAAACCCCACAAAACAGAATATAGCCATGAATTATGGTAAACTCAAAAAATCTTAATTTCAACAGCATAGCTTTTTATATCTACATTGAGCTTTTAGCTTTTTGCAACAGGAAAACATGAAAAAGACAACTAAGAAACATTTCAGACTGAAAATTTAAATATTGTGCTACAAAATTTCTTTCTTTTTGGAAACTTTATAGACCTGATAGAGATGATTCCAAGGTTGATAGTATGTGTTCTTAATTATGAAATTTATTACAGAACATAGAGATTAATTATAAGACTTACTGCTTAACTTTTTTTTTTAAATGCTCAAATGACTCTTCTTCCCTTTATAAAATCCAGTACTTTACTGTTTCACCAAAGTAAATTAGTAAAGGTAACACAAGAGGTTTTTTTCCCCAATTCTAGCCAAAGTTTTCCCAGTAATACAACTTAATACCTACAATTACAGAGTCAGGACTTTAAAAGCAGTGAAAACCTAACAAAGCAGGTGCCACTTAATAGTAATTGCAACATAACTACTTCACTGACACCGAATTGCAACCCTTTAAATATTCTTAGTCAAAAACCACTAAATATTTTTAGCCATATTATTAAAATATGTAAAATAGACATGGTTAGTCTTCTCCTCATCATAACATCCAACGTAAAGTCTATATAACACACAAGTAGCCAGAATGCATGTGAGTAATTAGCAAGTTATTGTGACATACTATATTTAACTCCCATCCACTGTAACAAACTAAGACATTTCATTTAAGGAGACAATACCACAAACCTGAGCATCCACTCCACCTGAGGCAAAATTTTCACCACCTTTTGAAAAAGCCACACAAAGTACAGGTCCCTGGAAAAAAAATAGCATACAGTAAAATTAGGCTATTACTGTAATCATCATATTTTAGTCCAGAGAAAAACACCAATGCCATTACCTAATGTAATAGATTTTTCAATTTTAATAAAATAAGGAACAATTTTTACTGTATTGAAACTTCTGCAAAACTTGATTGAAAAGTTAATATTGCACATTTTCATAAGATGCTACATTACAACTACAACAATCTATACTAGGAAAATAGTGGCATTATCCTTAGATTTTATTCTTCATCTTTGCAATGAAAAATTATAAAATACATATTACATTACTCAAGGCAATATGTTTGAATGATTTATTATCAAAAATAGGGTTTGTTTGGCATTAACAGGAAAAGGAGGAAATGCCTGCCATTCTTCACAAAAGTTATCTTCTGTAAGCTTCCCCCTCCTTAGAAAACAGTTTTTCAATAAACAATAGGACTGAAGTGCCAAATAACATGATTTTGAAAATCAAGTGAATTATTAATGAATTTAGAACATGAGCTTTTACTTAACATCAAATGTGTCATATTGACAGATAAAAAGCATGGTAACAGGTAAAAACTGATGCATTTCCTTAACCACTTGTGACAAGGTGCATTAACACAACACCTTGCTGTCCACTAAATTTCATCTGCAACTTGCAAGATAAAAGACACAATGGCATAAATGTTACTTTCCCTCTGTAAAGTTACTGAACAGCCTATTAAGATCTCCATTTAAAGAGGGTTATTGTGTATACCTTGTGTCCATGAAGAGTGTAAATAAGTCTTTCTCCTAAGAGGTCCAGAATCTTAAGGGTACCGTCAGAAGAAGCAGTGATGAGGTAGTTACCAGAAGGATGGAATGATATACAATTAACCCCTGCTCTGTGAACTGATTTACAGAAGACAATATTCAAAAGCTGTAGATATCTACTAAGAAGATATGTACACTTTATTTCTTTGCTCTTTTCTACTTCCCAAAGAACTACTTCATTTAAGGAAAAAACAACAGAAGTGCTGAGGCACAGAAGACTTGTCAGAGCATTTGCTTAGTTCAGGTCTAAAAATTAAGGGAAGCAAAGAAATAAAAAGTATTCAGACTAGATTCTTGGTGTTGCTAGACTACAAAAAATACTTACAACATGTCAATATGACTTGTTTGCCAACTTTCCCCAATAATACTCTTAATAAACCACATTTAATTGCAAAGAGTCCCATTGTAAAGAAAATAAAACAAACTACATTGTTTTTACCTTTGAAATGCTGCAGTAGCTTGTTTGTTCGAATATCCCATAGTTTCACTGTGTTATTGGAACCTGCAGAAGCTATACATGTTCCACTTGGGTTGAAATCAACAAAAGTTGGAAATCTAAATATAATTAATGAAAACAGATTTATAATGTGTTCCCACAGAAATATTTAGGTGCGTGTATATATATAAAGCCCACGATATTAACACTAAGCTGCTACAAACTTGTGTGGTATCTAGATGTATGGAAACTCAAATAAGGCATTTCAAGGAACTGAAATAAGCATAAGAAAACAAGATGTACATGATAAATCATAATCTCACTTTTGTTGAAAACACAGTATAATTGATCCAAATCAAACCTTCACAATTTGTGCTAGAATACAAAGTTCCTGGAAGATAGTGCTGCAAAGAGTTTATAACAAATAAAATAATTTTGTCTAAGAACTGACAACACTTTGGACTTCAAAAAGGATGAAGGCAGCCATGAAATCAGCAAAGCATATATACAAGATAAATATTCCACTGAGTTGTTAACTAAAACTCTGGATCCAAGATGTTTAAGAAAACTGCATATAAGTAAAAGCAAGTATTTTTAGACTTAAATTAGGCAGATCACTGAAAGTGTTACTGAAAGTAACAAAATACTGTTTTCATCAACAGGTGGAAAAGTCTGCAAGCTTTCTTCTTGTTGAAGCATCCAATATCAAATAGCATTTCCAAAATTGAGGGAAAACCTGGAAACATTCCAAAATCCAAGAATAATCTTACTTCTGTTTGGATTATCTCTTGATTGCTGGAAAACAGCTGTATAAGTGCAGCCAGTTAACCTCTTTAGAAAAACATTATATGAATTATTTTAGTTGACATGGGTTGTAGAAGTCTGGTCTGTTTTCAGATTTAACATATATAGATGTTAATACCACAGAACATTAAATTAATGCCAGTAAAATTACACTATTACATTTCTCCTTTTTTTCTAGTAAAACTTACCCTTCATAATCTGAGAAGGTATTAATGCAAATTTTATTTCTTGTGTCCCAGATTTTAATAGATTTGTCCTCACCACAAGATGCTATTATTCTTCCATCAGGCGAAAATCTGGAATACACAAGTGTACACATTACTTAAGAACTGATTCTGCCTATATTAGCATTAGAGACATAAGTAACAAAACACGAGAACCAAGGAAGCCTGCTTGAAATAAGGATGCATAGCATTTAAAGGACATTTTAATTTCCAGTATTTCACATGGACTAATAAAACTGAAAAGAAAAGCTTCTTCCCTATTCCACTCTGGCCCACTTCATAAAAAACTACAATTAAAAACAGAGCCATAAGCAAGAGGAAGAGAGGGGGTTGAGGGGAAGGTATCAGCAACCTAAGGATGTCACTACAGATGACAAAGAGATTAGTAAAGAAAACTATAGGTAAAAAGACACAGAGGACACAGTAGAATCTTGTGTTCAATGTTAACCTATATTTTTGTTCTCTGAGTTCTTTCTAAACTTACAAATAGTGGGCAAAGCATTCACAATTATTCCTAGACTAGCAGACCAGGTTTTTAAAGAGGAAAACTGACTTGTCCATAACTTCCTCAAGCATTATTATTTCACTTATTGAGCAACTGCACAATGACACTGAAAAACTGTTCAAGAACTTTCACATGTGATTTCCTAGAACTTTCCTTTTTCTTATATCAGGCCTCTCTTAGATGCAGATTTTCCATTAATATGGAGGAAAGGAAAAATTTTTTAAAAAGAAAGCAAACAATATTTTCTTGCCTTTGAGAAGCTGTCCTGTCTTTTAAAGAGTATGAATCCTAACTTGCAGTCCAAGGCCATTTCTTTTACCTTTTCAAATTATGTAATCTTAACTCATCTGGATTCATGACCATTCTTTAATGCCACTATGATTCCAAGAATAGTTGAGAAAACCCCTACAATGCATAGATAAATCTAGACATGAGTGCCAGGAAATAAGTTAATGCAACAAAAAACCAAACAAAACTGGAGGAAGACAGCACACTGACTAAAAATAAATACAGAAGACCCCATTTGTCCTTTAATGTAGTAGAATGAAGACAGCAACTGATTTAGTATGTACACATATTAACACAGAGCAAACTTTCATACTTCAGCTAGGTCTACACAAAACTTGTGCACATAAGATTCATTTATTAAAATTTAATTACTGGTGAGAGATCATTGCTTGTCATTCACAGATGTTTCTTCTCTTATTTCTACCCTGGGATATAAAATCCCCTTTGTTAGGAATTCTATTTTACCAAGAGAATAAAAACAACACTTACTTGGCACAGCAAACCCAACCAGTGTGTTGGAATAGGGTAAACAAAAGGCGCTGATAGCAAACACTCCATATTTTTATTAATTTATCATTGGATGCTGAAACTACAGAGTAGCCATCGTGGGAGAAGCTCACACTCCGAACAGATGCTGTATGACCTTTCAGTATTGATGATTCTCCATGACTAAGGGGGGGAGCAAAGAAAAGGAAACAAAACCCCAAATACCAAGTCACAAATCACAGTTATATTAAAGAGCTTAAATCCCCATAAAACTCAGTGTTGGCATTTTTATAATCTTACTCAAATGAAAAAGCAGAGGCCAAATCTTAATGGCACCATTATATTTTACTTATTTAAATATTATTAGAATAACATTCCTTAAGTTGCGTTTAACATGACCAATTTTACAGAACAGTGAAATTAAATAGCATCATTGGCCTTTAGTCTCATTAGCATTAGTATTGGAAAGAGAATTTTTTTATATAGTAATTTATAAAACGCTTGAAAGTTCAAGTAACATCAGTCTAAGATCATACTGAATTACTCATAATTACTACTACTCAAGAACAGTCTGATAAAGCAAGTCAATTATTTTTTTTCTCAAAAAAACTATTGTTCTCTTCATCACTTGTCTCCCCAAAATGAAGTGCAGCCATGCAATCCTTATTAAAATATCATCTTTAAGCCAGAGAAATATTACAAAGCATAGTTCTACACACATGAAATTGTGACCTCTCAGTTGTTATATTTTTCTTTTGAAACTACAGAATATTCAGAAAAGAACAAAGTAATACAGTAAAGAACTGTGTTGCTTGTGGTCCCCAGTCTCTGTTTCTGTCAAAGCCCAGGCATGTGGGAAGGAAAACTAAACTTTTTTGAGTAAAGCCTCGCATATTCACACTGCACAATAATGAAACACATATCCAGCATTGCTCAGTCATACTCACATGCAAGGAATCCATAGCCTGACAGTGTGATCCTGAGAAGCTGAAGCCAGCACCCGCCCATCTGGTGAGAACTCTACACTTGTCACTGCTTCCGCATGCCCTGAAAATCTGTAGGCGCTGCACTGTGTCCTCAGCTTCCACAATATGAGTAGCCTGTCCACAGAGCAGGTAACTGCAAGAAGTGAAAGACATTAGGAGCCTGCTCACTGTTTTTATGAAAGTCAGAGCTAACGACTATGGATTTGGATTTACCAGAGAACTTAATGGATATTACAGGAGGGAGAGGGAGGAGTTATTAGGCTTGAAGGGATACTTAGCCTAAGCAGAAGCCTGGTAGCAAGTAATGGCAACACCAGGCTTTCAGAAGGATGTCACAAGACTGGGAGAAGTAAAGGATAATTCTTAACAGGTAGCTCTCTCACATACTAAGCCAACTGGCTTACAAGTACTTTGATGACACAGAGCAAAATGTTCAAAGCCAAACATCATGCACATGAGTATGAATCCAGATTTGGTTTTACCAAATCGTAAGAAAAACAGGCAAATTATTCAGTAATCTCATTTTGATCTCTGAGATAGAATTTGTTTCAAGTATCAAGTGTTCACCTCCAAAAAAAATATGCCAACTTAAACTGAAGACATGACTTCTAACACTTGAGTGATGATATTGATGTATGATAATTCTATAATCCTATTTAAGTATCAATTTTATAATACTAACATTTGTCTAGTTCAAAAGAGAACATAAAGTTGTCAGTCTGAAAATAGAGCATGCTTGAGGGTGGGCTTTTTTGCAGTCACTTTATAGGTGAACTATACTATCTGCAGTCAAAAAGGCAAATCTAACTTTCACCAGAGGAAACTATAAGAAACAAAGATAATGAGCAGTTGAATTAAACTGGTACATGTGATTTTCTTACATCCCCATCATCTTCATCTCTGCTAAATGTCAGTATATAGACATAAATAAAAACAAGGTATTCACACTCCCATCCCTCAGTTGTCAAATTCCCTAGTAGAGAAAAGGAGAGGAAGAACAGGGGCCTCCTGGAAGCTGGAAGAGTATATGAAGATGGCTTTTCTCATCCCAGTTTCTTTCAAGCACCAACATAGCACAAAGAAATTGAGTTTCCTTATTAACACATGTCAAGGCAAGCCTCAAACAAAATATTAGCATATTAGACTAGTAAATATTAACTAATAAATTCCCTTTATAAATTTGCTACAAAGATGCTATTTTTATTCCTAAATGACTAGCTGCTGCTAAAAGATGCGTGACCAGACTACCCCTATGCCCATATCAACAGGCCTGTTGTAGGATTGACGGGGGTAGCACGCTCAGGATGGACGGAGACGAGAGATCTCTGCAGCCAGGTCGTGGAACTTGAGGTTTATTGCAAAGGGCCTGGGTGCAGGGCCCTGCTGGGAGCTGCCAGCTGCAGCTCGGAGCAGGCCCGAGAGAAGAGAGGGGTAGAGAGGATGAGAGTAATAAAAGGGGGTAAGAGAGTAAAAGGGGAGAGCTAAGAGACAAGAGGTAAGAGCATAGAAAGAAAGTAAGTGAAGTTCCCGTTACAATACAATGAATCATCTTCTGTGTTGAATATTCTGATTCTCACTAACCAATCTAGTACAATATATAAATCCTATAGCATTTCCATACAGCCTATAAGAATCGCTACATTACCATACTGTGCTACATTTTTGTCATGGTTTGACACTGGCACAATGCTAGTGCTTCTATGAAGATACTTTTTTTCTGGTTTTTGCTGTGAGATGTGACTAGGAATAAGTAAACTAGGCTCTTACTTAGGGAAGAAAGAAAACAAAACTTTATTAACTATATTACAACTATGGATAAAAAGGAACACACACAGGGAAAATTAAAACTTTATAAATACATTTCTTCTCTTTACTAAATTTCTAACACAATACATCTATTTTTTAAATTACTTTTAGTCTAGAACTGCTTTTTAAACAATCAATTTTTAGTTCATCAAGAGGAGAGGAGTCTTTCTTGTACTATGGGCTTCTCTTGGAAACACAGCTGAAGCTTCGTGTGTTTCTGTGTCACTCGTGGCACTGCTTGGAGTACATCTGCTGTCGTGACTTCTTTTCATGTTTAGTGCTTTTACTACTGAACACGGACTAGAACTGTTTTTAGGGTTGTCTTTTTTTAAGGATGCTCTGTCTCAATCTAAAAAAGGCACCGTCTCTTTTTTGGGACACTTGTCTTCACAATCTCTTGGGACACTTGTCTTTCTTATATTTTTTCACCTCCTGGGGCTGAGGGGCACTAACACTGAACTTTCTTGGTTCTGTGGCCATTGCCTCCCCCTAGAATGCAGTTTCTGTATCCCAAGGAACATGGTTCTGTCTATGGCTGTACAAAAAGAGTTTAGCAAAAGCTACTCTATCATCTTTTCTTACTAGGATTCTTCTTTACTCTTCTACTATTTCTCACTTGTTTAGACTTCTCTCACACTTGCACATTCTTTCTTCATCTTCTACTTTATTTACTAGGAAAGGTCTATATTCTGTAAAGTTCTCATTCTTTGAAAAGGGGTTAAAAGCTTTTACAAGCGGCTGGCTGCACTTTCTTCTCTTTCTCAGCTGTGCTGCCGGCACAGGCTTGTTTATCTAGTTTTAAGGTTACAGTTTTAGGCAGCAGCTCTCTTTCTCTCTTTTTCTGTGTTTCTCAGGGGGGGGCTGCCTGATGGCTTCGGGTGTTTTTCTTTCTTTCTTCTACCTTTCTACTCTTGGGGTCAGGCCTGTCTCTCCCGGCCATGTGGCTTTTCCCCTCCCCTTGCCTAGCTAGCAGCTGGGCCGGGGGAGAGACTTGAACTCTTTTTTGCCGGAAACTTTAAGAGGACCCTCCCAGGGGAGAGCTCTGCTTTTAACCCTGTGTTCTCAGAGGCATGTCCAATGTCCCAATGGCCAGCTTAAATGCCAATATTAAAGCCTGAATATCCAAAACACAGCATCCCAAAAAACACATTTCCCGTCAAACCACCACAATTTTAAACCCTAAAAACTACTCTTTGGACCCCTTCTGCCAAGCTGGCAGGGTTTGCTCGGACCCTTGGACCTGCCTGCAAGCAGAGGGTCTTGTTTCATCAAAAGGGGATTACCTTCAGCCAGCCACATCATTGCTTTCCCATTGTTCAGTAACTAAGGGATCTCAAAGCTTGCTTTCATTTCAATCTCACTTATAGTTTCCATATTCTCAAAATCTTTTGCCAGACAATCATATTTATAAGGCTTTCCTGTTTCATCTTCCCCAACAACCTATATTTGACAAAGAAATACAGGTTATTTTCCCCCCACTTCAACTTTTCAAAACCCTGTTTTACAGCAGGGTTTTTCTAATTGTACTTGAAAGAATTTCTTTTTCCCTTTGATTCTGAAAAGTGATCTAGAGTGGAGTAAAACTAAAAGGAAAAAATGAAACATAAGCTAAAATAGAATTTGAAGGCATAGGGCTGGAAATGTGAAACAGACAAGACTGATGGCTTCTAAAACAAATCATTGATTATCTACCAAATACCTGTAGCATCTTATGAACTGCATGAAGGCTGTGCAGTATCAGCTTTCAGTTCTAAAAACTGAGGGAAATATTCTTAGAAAGATGACAGCACCATTCATTCAGAGCATGGTTTCTTGTAGCTTGCTGTCTCATAGATGGGCTATCCCAAGGTAAATGAGGCACAAGCAGTGATCTGAAGTTCTCCTTCCTGTGAGGCATCCGTGACCATCGTCCTTATTTTTCCTCTGGACTCCCTGCCACATATGCAATACTTAAATATTGGATCAGAAACAACAAAAAGAGCACAGAAAGTCCAGAAGAAATTTTTCAGGATGTGCCATAGCACAAATAGGCCTGTTACTCCTCAGAGAATACATAACATAACCAGAACCATGTTTAGAGGTGAAAGACAATTTGCCCTTGCTATGATAAACTGAAAAATATAACTAAAATTTAGAAAACTGAAAATTCACAATGAGCTGACTTCAACATACAACTTACTCCAGTTTATAACCTGATTGCCTTTTCTTCTTTAAACATCAATGCTTCTGTACACACCCACATACAGCAGACACATCACTGGATAATTTGCTTTTCTGCTGATGAGTCATTACAGAACTGAACACCAAAAAATAGAGACTTGGCCTTATGCAAAGGCCAAGTTGAGAGATCTACAGCAAAGTGGTGTGTAAGCAGATACCTAAGCTTCACATATGCCATAAAACAGATTTTATGGTATTTGCAATGAAACAAAGTTCAATTTATGAACTGTGACTATTGATAGCATACATTTTTATATATACGCACACAAATATATGAACACAAGTTGCTGTAATACAGAATTACCATTTCACTCTCATTTCCCACAATAGCAAAGTGGTGACTAAGAAAGTTGAGCAAACATCAAAAGAGACAAACTCAGGCCTTAACAGCTCGATGTACATCTCCCAAAATACTGAAACATCTCCAATATAATTAATCACTCAGTGCAAGAATTACAGGGCAGATGGAATACAGTGCAAATGATGGGTGTGTGAATATTCTAACCCTACCACTGCCAACAAACCCTCACACTTTACAGGAACCCTGCAGCTCTCAATGATACAGTACAACCTCACAATGCAAACACATTTTGCAATGAATTGCAAGATTTCCTACTTGGAGAAAAAATATTATTAATTTAATCTCTGTCAAAAAAGCCAATCTGGAATTCTAAGCACATTGGATAAAATATGAAGAACTTTTAATAACTCCCATAAATTCACGTTATTGGCAGTTTTTGTTGCATTCTGTATGCATGTACAAAAGAGGAAAAGAACTGAGAGGAATCAGCACACTAGCCAACATTTAATTTTCTGGATTTTATTTTTTCGAAAGAAATCCCAAAGCCCTCCACATTTATTCAGTGTAAAGTTTACATTCAATTTTTTTTAAGTCACTTAGAATCAGTAGTTTAAAATATGTACAAGCATTCACCAAATTTTCAAAGTCTAACAGAATAGAAAACTATTCAGATTTTCCAGAAATCTGTACATACTGAAAAATAATTGGATAGGAGTATGGAAATGGTAAGGTGTTGTTTGTTTTTTCCTTCTTTCTTTCTCTCACTCTAGTCCCTCCTCTTTTTATTCACATTTTTTATTCCCATTGGGAAGGTTTTAATTTTTTTTTCTTTTTTTTTAGCAACAGCTAATTTAATTCGGTAATTTTTTTTGTTCTCCCCAGTTTGTTTCTAAATAACTGCAAAAATAGAAAGGGAAGTCATGGGGAGGAGGAAGGGTTCAGATACATAGGGAGAATAACTTTTCAAACTCAGAGGCAGATTCACTTACAATTATTGCTTAAATAGATAAGGAACACTTTGAATGTCAGGTTTAACTTGAAGGTACCTCTTTATACAAAAAGTAGTTTTTGCCAAGTGTTAAAAAAATAACTGTATAAAATTTGCATAGTCTGTATTCATATCATTTAATTACTTTCACCTGAAGAAACATGCATTGCACACACTATTTATGACCTGCCACATAAGAGAACCTAGGCGTTTTCCCTGTCATTTCTATTGAATGTAACAGCCTACAGAAAAACAGCCTACAGTTTTCACAAAAGCACATACTTTATATAATTTATTGCCCCAGTACATAACGACTGGCTGCCTTTTAAAATTTGATAAATGGTTCATAACTTGCAGGTACACAAAAGAATTCTTGCTGCAAAGTAGAATGCAATTTTTCAGGAATGCTTCCTTTATGTAGTAAAAACTTCCCTTTCTTTTTTTTTAACAAACAAAAAAAACACCAACAACAAAAATTCAACTTAGGGGAAAAAGGAAGATAAAAAAGGGAAAAAAATCAAATTGCAAGTAACTGCCTAAAAATAAATTAAAGTCTTAAAAGAATCCACGCCACACAGTGGCAAGCATTTTTAGCATGACTCAATGCTGCATTCCAAGCTCCAAATTTTCTTCAGTTCATCTTCTATGTTAACCTGCTTCCACCCAAACCTCTCCAAGCTTTCAAGTCACTACAATTTAAGAATATGTTATAACTTACTTTATTTTTGGCAAAACTTCAACTATATCAAGTCTCACTTGTCCCTTTTCAACCCTTCCACCTACTAACACCTGTAGCAAATGTACATCCACTACATTCCTCAAGTATCCAGATAACTAATGCTCACTAGCTTAAGTTTCTACCTACCAGCCCCATGTAAAGACTTACTACACTATGGCTACTGAAGAACATTTATCACTTCAGTGAGAGTAATAAAAACAGCTGGAATGCCCAACACACTAAGAAAAGTGTTCAACTTAAATCTTACAAAACTAAAATACAGATACTAACGCAAGATTTTTTTTCAAGTACACAATATATCTATCACATCTACCATCTATAATCACTATCAAAACAGATTAGGGACACTAAGAGACACTATTCAAGAATCAGTATTCTTCAAAAACTCAGCATAACAGAAAAGATAAAACATTCTAAACAAGTAATTATTTGTATCACCAACAAATCTTAGTGTTCTCCTTTGTCTTCTCAACTCCCTTCATGTCAGAAGCTTCAGCTTCCCAGTCTTACACAGGGTCTCCAGTGGTATTATTTTGACTAGAAACAGGCAACTTATGCTGTATTATTTCAAAACTCTTCCTAGGGCTGACCCATGCCAGCTGTTGCCAAAACACAAAAAGCAAAACGAAACAGCCCAAATGTTCCTCTGTTACCTTTCTCTACCCTGCTGACAGACCAAATGAAAAAAAAACCAACAACAACAAAAAACCCAAATATGGTCTAGATCACATAACTTTTGTGTCCCTAAGATGTGGAGTTGAACATGGAAAAGCTTACACAGAAGCAATGTATACATTAAATATATAGCTGAGAAACAGCAGTAGCTAAGGCAATTTTGTGATTCCTTTCCTTCTCCACTGCCTTTAAACAAAATTCTTACTTGCAGCCATTCCTATTTCTTCCATTTCTGGTATCACCAGCATGTCCTTGGTTCCACTGCTACCAAGCTCTCCTCTAAATGCATGAGAGCTCCTGACTAAGCCCCATGGGGTAAGATTTTTACAATAGGTACAAGACTGCAAAGCAGTGCCAAAGCCCTTCTAGTAAATAAACTTCCTATTCTTCTGTATAATATAGTACCTTTAACAGCATGTACATTCCCAGAAAAATGCAGACCATTACAAGGCTTGGATTCAACTTTCCACATTAATGTCCATTCAATCACATGCTACTGTAGCATTACTTATGGTGTTAGATACATATTTTATAATGTATCTGTAACACAGTCAGCTAATACCACTGCAAGAACCTTAACTTTTACTTCTGTAAGTAAAAATTTTTTGTTTACATGGAACATTATCTTGCAGGATTATTGCATAATTTTAAGATTTAAAAAATGCTGCTTCAATCCCCTCAGAAGCCTTTGTTTTATAATCAAGACTGAGGAAAGTAATAATGGACCAAAATTTTACAAAAATAAAAGGCATTAGATGTTCTAATCCACCGAACCCCACTATTTACTTTTGCTTTCCATACAGTTCATCATAGTAGACAGTTTCTACACCACTACAGACAGATGTGAAAACATTTCAAGGTATTCAATCAAACACTGCTCTCTGCTCACATGTGTAAAAAACTTGAAGATCACAGTCCATCAAATTCAAACTACCAGTAGTGATTATTTCTCAAATTTCCAAATCTGATTTTTATCTCCAGCACTACAAGTTCTCATTTGCACATCAGCGTGCCCCTCAGTCGTGCGATAAGCAGTAAGGCACTTCCCCGAATGAGGATGATAAATAGTCCCATCTTCTTTGAAGTGCCAGATAATAATTTCTGGGACAGGAGATCCATCTTTTGGGCAGCTCCTCATACCTATGAAGTCTTCACGCTCAGGGACTTCAGCACATAGCTCAGTTACAGAGTTAAATCTAATCTCCTGATTTGATGTATATTCAAAAAATTGGTTGCCTCCCTGACCATGACAGCCAAAGAGAGACAGGTGAGACCCTGTAGGATTATGCTCCTGTAAGACATAGTCAAGGCACTCTGAAGGTATTCCTGTGCTGCGGATAGCGCCATGCCAGCCAGGACGATCTTCTGGTACATGCAACTCAGCAAATATATTTCTTAAATACCAGTGAAAACTCTTGCATTTCAAACGCTCCCTAAGAATCTTTCTTTCAGAAATGTCTCCATAGTTTTCTTTCCTTGCTGAAGGATTTCTGTTGTAAAAGTGATCTTTGAACTCATCCATCCACACCTCAGCAGCACGTGCCGTGTTCTGAAGGAAATTTGGTCTAGCATAGGGTGCACGCTTTGGAAACACGTGGCCCACGTGGGAGCACGGATGAATTTCCAACATGCCTCCACACTGCCAAACCCTAAATGATAATTCTAAGTTCTCCCCTCCCCAAACATCCATTCCTGTATCATAGGTTCCCAGGTACTCAAAATACTTCTTGCTGACAGCAAACAAGCCACCAGCCATAGTCGGGGATCTGATAGGGTCGGTTTCCGACTTGCGCCTGAGACGTTCGTGTTTAGGCACCGAGTGCCACTGGAATGTCAGCCGCCAGTCAAAGCCCCCAATCATGGGCTCTGCCGTTTGCATGTAGTATTCAAATGTTTTCCAGTCAATGGTGTCAATGACAGGACAAACAATAACAGTCTCATTCTCAGCAATCCTCTCGAGCAGTGGTTCCAGCCAGCCGGAAACACATTCACAGTGACAATCTAGGAATGTGAGAACATCACCTGTAGCAAAGGTAGCGCCAATCAAGCGTGCACGAACCAATCCTTCTCGTTTGTTGGTTCTTATCAGGCGAACTCTTTTCAGACTGCTTATGTATTTTTCGAGTTCAGCCTTCAAATACATTTTATCACTCAGGTCATCCACCAGTATAATTTCTTTCAGAAGCACTGAAGGTGATGTTTCAAGAACACTATGTATCGTCCGCAGCAGTGTTGACCAGGCTTCATTGTAGAAAGCAATTATAACAGATGTTGTGGGCAGTCTTCTGTAGTTGTAAGATTTAGTTTTACAACCACTCAGTCGATTATCTTCAATGTGCCGGTGGAGAGAAATTTTATCACTTAAATAAATATTTATTGCATACTTCTCAATCAGCTCTTCTTCCTGTTTCTGCTCCTCAGGACTCAGCTGGGGGCGAAAGGGTTTACCCCATTCTCCTGGAGCATAAGGATCGGGTGGCGGTTTGTCATAAACTGGACGAGCCAAATCGACAGCTTTTTCTGCTCCGTCAGAAAAGCGCCTCTCCCATTTCCCTTTAGTGATGCTCTTGCCGGCGAGGGAGGCACCGAAGGAAGAAACGGACAGCTCGACCACAAAGTAAGCGATCATCAAGAAGCCGAGGAACACGCAGCTTTTGCGGATCCACGTCCATCTTCTCGCCAGACGAATCCTCATCTTAAATATTTAAAAGCAGCTCCTTGGCAGAGAGGGGTCCGTGAACTCCTGCCGGCTCTCCCCACGCCCCCAGGGAGGATGGGGCTGCAGGCACTCCCAGCCTCGGGCTCGGGACGCCGGCAGAGTTTGCAGCCAGCCCTCCGTGGTGGGCCCGGTAGATTCCAGGGGGAGCGCGGGGGAGAGGGGCGGCAGCGGAGGCACGGAGCAGCCCCTGCCCCTCCGGCCTCGGCGCTCCCCTCACTTACTTCCTCCTCCTCCTCCTCTCTCTCCGCGGGACAAACCCCTCCTCCAGCCTTGTGGTTTGCTCAAAAAGTTGTCGCTTAAGGAAGGGGAAGAGACTCCGTAGCCCGCCCGAAGGCGCGGGAGCCCGCCCCGCCTCCGCGCCCGGACCTGCGCCCGGAACCGCCCGGCGGCTCCGGGAGGGAAAGAGGGAGGAGGGAGCGGGCTGCCCCGCCCGGAAAGCAAACGGCGCCCGGCCCCGCACTCACCCAGCTCCGCCGCGTTCGCGTCGAAGGCGACGCCCGTCACCGCCGCCGTGTGGCCGCGGAAAGGCCGGATCAGGACGGGGTCCTCCTGGGGAGAGGGTGCGCAGCGTCAGCCTGCGGGCGGGGGCGGCCGCGCTCGCCCTCCCCCGCCCCTCAGGGGCCGCTAACGCCCCGCGCGCGGCAGGAGCCGCAGTCCCGGCGTCCGGAGCGTTTCCACCAGCGGGGGCGGCAGCCGCGGCCGGGCAGCTCTCGGCGCCGGGTGATACCCGCCGGCCGCGGCTCGCCTGCCCGCCGTCCTGGCTGCCGGGGCTGGGGCCGAGCCCTTACCAGCGGGGAGGCCATGGGCGGAGCGGGGGGAGCGGCCCGTGAGAGCCCCGCGCTCCGGGCGCGGCCTGCCGAGCCCCGGATTCATGCGCCGCGCCAAGAGCGCGGAGCCCCATCCGCCCATGCGCGGGCGCGCTGCGCGGGGCGGGGCCGCACCGCGGGCGCGGGGCGCCCTTAAAGCCGCAGCGCCCCCGCTTGCCCCGGCTCCGCGGGGAGGGAATGGGCAAAGTTAAACCTTCCGAGTCGGTCCGTGGTCGGGACACGGCGGCGTAGGGGTTGCGGGGGCTCTCGGAGCTCTCAGTGTGGGGCACGGTTCAGCGGAGCCACAGACATAGGTGGAACGCTCGGCTGGCGGAAGGTCTGGCCCATGTTACCTCGACTTTGTGACTTACAAATTCATGCAGGACAGTTGTGTTTAAAACCTCGGACTGATTTTGTATTAAGCTGCCTTAGGTAGTTTGGCCTCTTGTCTTCTTTTTCTTCCGTTGTTTGTTATTTTGGTTGGACTTTCTAGATTTCCAAATTGGCACTCGCATCTGTATCATACAGAGTGGTGTTTTAACAGACCTTTAATGCTCTAACAAACTACACCGACCTTAAACAAAAATTAAGAAAACCGCAATGCTGCAACGTTGGTGATAGTAGTGCTGTGAATGTTTATTACCCAGGCGAGGAAACCAACCTCGCCGGAAAAGTACCGCTCCCATAGCTCCGCTAGTAAAACCATGGTTGACAGCAATTAGCAAAAGAATGGCTGCGATGTCAAAGCTGTCATTCGATACGCCCGTGGCCAGTGTTCCTGAAGGAGTAACTCATACTGCAATTACCCTTCCTTTCTGTTTTAAATCCACTCTGTTACTGGTTGTTCTGACATTAAACTTTACATTTACAGAATCAGGTCAGTAATTAGGCCAACGTATAAGAATTGTTACTTATAGGACAGTTCTAAATTAATTGTGTTTAACCATGAAATGCACATTTAAAATAATAACTTTGGAAGTGGTGAAAAAAGTAGGATTATCACAAGTATATAAGGAAGTTTCCATGAAAATCTACTAGCAGTCCTTACATTGAGGTCATGTAGGCTGATTATTTGCCACTTTGACTTCACAATATGAACACTTTTCATAAATATAAGTGGTGGGACAAGACACATTGACTTTAACTTGGACCTAGCAAAAGCTACAGCTCTTTTGCCATTATTTGGTTTTGGTTTGGCTTATTGGTGGAGTTTTGTTTTGTTTTGGATTTTTTTTCCTTCTACACAGCTCACCCTCCCATCCTTTTGTTTTAGTCCCTATTTTTTAGATCACAAAGTAAATGTAGCATTTAAAAAAGTTAGTCATGATAAGACTTAAATGCTCTGCACTCTACCCCACTGCAGGAATAGTAAGTTAACTAGTTAAACTTAAATTGATCTCTTCACCATTATTAAAGTCTTCCAGCCTTTCTCAACTTTTTTTCCAGCTATATTCTTTCTGCCAGGTTTTTTTCAGCTGTGAGTGATGTATCTCATCAGGGAGACAGCATTTAGATTCTATCCCTCTGGGCTACTACTAAACTTTGTGTTATCTTAATTTATTCTGTGTCTTCTCATCTCCTGAATGGGAGAAAGTACCATCTCTGCTGCTTTAATTGTGTGCTGCGTGCTTTCAGTATTTCTTGTACTTTGTGTTTTCAGGTTTGGATCTGTTCTGGAAGCTGCTTAAAACCCAGTGGTCAGAAACATGTTACTTTTGTTAGAAACTGAGCTAAATGACAATTTCCAGTCCTGCTGAATCCTTTTCCATTTGCCTTCTTTAGAGCTGCTATGCTTTCAGCAGGTCAGTATATTTTACTGATTTTGGTATGCTCACAATAAACTGGAATCTCTACCTGCCCACAAAACTCCTGGACTATAAATTGCCAGGTGATAGGCATAAAGCAAAGGAATGGCTGTGATTTTGGAGAGAAGGAGGGTGGCATCTCTCTTTCTACAAATTGACAGTTGAGTGTTTCTCAAATTGTGGGGCTTACAAAGTTAATCTATTTCTTGCTGTTTCTCCTCACCTGAGAGTGCTTTGAGGATTCCCAAATGCACGTAGGAAGCAAAGTATTCCTTTACTGCACACATGTCATTAGCTAGAGTGACTGTAGTTACAAAGCTGGCAGGTAATAGTTTTTATGATGATTATGTTCCCTCATTAGTATGTATAGATTTTATTTTTAAAATTATTTAAAGATTATTGTAATCTCCTAATAACACAATTATGAGTTGGCATTGTCTTTTGAAGGTTGTGATATGCAGGAGCAACTTACTGTAATAAGTTGTTGTGCACTGTGATGACAATGATAAATGTTGCCTCAGAAAATGTGTTCCAAGCATCATGTGTCAGCAGGCTGCTGTTTCAGCAGCTATGGAGTTGGTTTTTTCTCAGGTGCTGTGTTAAGGTAGTATATGTCCAAACAAGAACTGTATCTAGAGAAGAACACTTTAGGATGGTAATTCCAGCTTGTGCTGACTGCATGGTCACTGCAGGAAAAGAATTAGTAAAAGGATGTGTAGAATTCAAGGACACGTGGACAGACATGATAACCTCGGTGCATGAATGCTGCAATGCACACATTAATTACACTAATTACATATGGTTTCATAGTAATAATTGATGTAAAACAATACATGAGCATAAGGGGCAAATATGCTAGCAATATAGTAGCCCACCAAAAATTCTTTCATGTAAAATGAGGTATTTTAACTTAGTGTTAATTCTACTTTAAAATAAAACTAAGAGCCGCAGCTGTAATTATGTGGGCTCCTATTGGGAGCAGCTGTGTTAGCAGCAGAGCAGTCCAGGCTGCCGAGAGGCCTCAGGAGGTCATGCTCTGTCACTAGAGGGGAGTGTGAGATCTGCTTTGCCAGCGTGGTGTTATTCCACCACGTGGGTGTTCATCCACCTACATGCAGGAAGAGAATGTAGTTCAAGGGCACGAAGATTTAATTGCAGGCTGTCTTGCTGTCGTAGAACCATTATACCTTATGATCTTTCTTTCCATCCTCTGATCCTACATTTTTTCTCCTCCAGCAAAATAGTTATGAAAATAAATATTAAATCTATGAAATAACTTGTGGAGTAGTGTTGGGTTTTTGCTTCTGTTGAAATTTTCTTATCAAAATCCCATTAAAGTCTTTTTGCCAATGGCAGTAAGAGAATGGAAAAGAAAAGAATATCAAGTAGGTACATAACGATTTGAAATACAAGGATGATTTGGAATACATATAATGTTACTTTTAGTCTAAGAAACATCCTGGGGTTCTGAGGGAATTGGCAGTTGTAATGGCAGAGCCATGTCTCCATCATGTTTGAAAAGTCACTGCCATTCAGTGACTGGAGTGACAGTGACTACCTGCAACTATCTCAGGGAAGGGATTATCACACCCAGACCCTGGGAACTGCTGACCAAGCAGCCTCACCTTTATGCCCAACAAGATCATGGAGCAAGTCCTGCTGGAAGTTATGTCAAAGCATATGAGGGGTGATTGTATGAAGGTGATTAGAGACAGCCGACGTGGCTTTGCCAAGAGCAAATCATGCCCAACTCATCTCATGGCTGCCTATGACAGAGAGACTGCATCAGGGGACAAAGGAAAGTGATGTCACTTCTGTAAAGCCTTTAATACTGTCCCTTCCAATGCTTTTGCTTCTAAATTGATGTGGATTTGATGGATGGACTATTAGATGGCAAGGAATTGTATGACTGCAACCAAAGAGCTACCAGTGCTGAGTAGTATCCCCCCAGGGGTCTGTTTTGGGGCCTATAGTATTTAATATATTAATGACATAGATAGTGGGATTGAGTGCACCTTCAGGAAGTTAATGGGTGACACCAAGCTGAGTGGTTCAGTTGACACAGGGTAAGGGATGCCATCCAGAGGACCTTGACAGGCGTGAGGAATTGGCATGTACAAACATCATGAAGTTTAAAATTGTTCTGCACCTGGCTTGAGGCAATGCACAGTGTCAATATACACTGAGGGATGAATGGACTGAAAGCAGTGGAAAAGGTACTGGGAATACCAATGGATAAGAAGCTGGACATCACCTAGCAATGTGCACTTCCAGCCCAGAAAGCCAAATGCATCCTGGGCTGCATCAAAGGTAACGTGACTACTGGATTGAGAGGGGTGACTCTCCCCCTCTGCTCTGCTCTCATGAGATCCCTCCTGGAGTTCTGTCTCCAACTCTAGGACATGGACCTGTTGTAGCAGGTCCAGAGGAGAGCCACAAAAATGCTGAGTAGTCTATTGATGCAGATAGATGTTTGAGATTTTTCTTTTTTCAGTGTAGGGATTGTATTTGTACGGAAGGATGAAAAAGAGAATTTATCTCTTATTACTGATGCCTGAAGGGAAACACGTGTGAAAGAAAACTGCATAATTTAAGACCAGCACTTTAGAACAAATAACCATCTGGATTAGAAGTTGAGAGTGACAATTACTCTGCCAAAGACCCTAAAGTCATTAGAATTTGTATAAAAGTGAGTGTGTTATCCAGAAGTCCTTTTTTGTTTTTTCCTTAGATACTTTTGTGTATAAGATACATATCTTCATAATGACTATAGGGATTAAATCCTTAATGTTCCTCCCTTAGTACCCAAACAGCACAATAAAAACATTGACAGACTAATATGCAGCATGTGTTGAGCTGCATTTAAATCTCTTAGTGTTACCTTAAATGCCAGACTATAACTCTTGCCCTCTATAATGTATGTGCATTATTTGAATCTCAGAAAATTTGCAGACACTAATTGGTTTTGGATAATTGAACAGGTTTTACTATGAAATTTTCTGGGATAATCTTATTATGGTATTTTATATCAGTAGCATTGCTATGTGGATGAATATCCATATGCAATTCTAAATTTAAAGAACATCTTCCTTTTTTTTCCCCCGCATGTTTTAATGGATGATCAATACCAGTAAGGTTTCCTGTGTTGCCATTAACATGGGTGTGTCGGTAAAAACATTTTTATTTCAATGCACTTTCATCCAGCTTTTCTAAAAATAAGTAAAGCAGTTTTTTTCCTAAATAGATATGTAGTTTGCTGTCTCTTTGCCATACAATACCTGAAATTGTCGTGTTGCAAAATTCAATGTATTGGAATAAAGTTACTTTAGCAAATTGTTTGGTAATGTTCACTTAAAAATCAATTACTATTCCTGTGTCTTACTGAATCTGTGAGAGCTAGATCAATTTTAGAAGAATTTAATACAACATAGCAAAGGTTAGTACAAATTTATTAATGCTTCAGAAGATACTATACAGAATGATTTAGGGCATCTTCACTTAGTACGTCGTCTAACAGGATCATTCATCTGCTATAACATGGATGCTAGCTGTAAAGGTGAATCAATGAAAACTGGGGAATTGTATAGAGATGCCTAGTTTGGTAAAGTATCTCTTTAGGTATGTACTAGAAGGGAACATTTCACCTAAAGGAGGATGATCTAGGGAATAGAACAAACATGAACAAGGAATCCAGAATAAGAAATCTAACTAGAAAAATGAGCTCTTGATATCAGAACTCGCCTAAATTTTCAGGAAAAAAATGTAATTGTCCAAGTGGAACTATATTAAGCATGTTTATAGGTAATTTTAGCAAGTGGCCTTTTAAAAAAAAACAACTCTTATAACTCAGAATTTTATTTACATATAATTTTCAGGGGTAAGTATTCCCTGGAAGCACACTAGCAATTTCTTGGAGTGCTGAAATAAGCATTGTGAACTAGACATTAATCCTGTTTCTGATTTTTCTGTAATCCTCCATAAAATTAGTTTCTTTAGAGTGCATGTTTTCAACAGCAGTCTTCCAATAGCAGTAAAGCTAAAATAAGTGCTTGAAACCAATATCTGCAACTGCCAGGTAAAAAGTAAGACAAATGATAACAATTGTAATTACAAAAACAGAAATTACTGAAAAATAAGGAACCTAATGGTTCTTGAACAACCGCAGCTACAACATCCTTGATGTTAATTTCTTCTGCTAATTGCTTTCTGAAGGGTGAGGTCTGACCCACCAGAGACTCCAGGTGCTTAGCAGGGGCTGTTCTCTATGCATTTCTTTTGTAATGTCATAGTCCAAGGCTCCCAGCTCCACACCCCCCATGCATCCTCTAAAAGGATTGGATCCTTGACTCTGTATCTCATGAGTGCTCCAGAAGTGACCACTTTGAAATGACCACTTGGGTGCTGATTTAGAAATGTCACTGTTCTCTCCTCTGCTGCTGCTTTGTGGCATCTGTCTAAGGAGCCAGTTTATTTTACCAGGGCTGAACCAGACTTCTGTTAGTATGTTCAGAAGAACTAGGAAACTTTGATTCTCTTAGGTTAGCTACCCATCCAGTGGGACAGGACTCAGGCAGCAGTGGCAGCTGCTTCATTTCAGGATAGTTGTAGAGGAGATATGAGAAGACAACATTACCAATCACATCTGCGTTCATCACTACTTTACCAGAGTAGGGCAGGGACTTGTTCTGGACAAGAAGAACATTCATCTTTACTCTTCTTTTGTTTGCTTCCTTTTTTTTTTTTCTGTTGCAGCACTGGGTGCTTGGGCAGGAAGAACTTCCCAGCGTGACAGTTGGCAAACCCACAACATGACGGACTGCCACAGATGCTTCCTGCTGCTATCATATAGATTTTCTCTTGACTATTACTTGTGTGCCTGATGCAGAGAGAAAAATGAAGGGAGTGGTAGTAGTATCAGAGTGAGGTGCAGCAGAAGGAGGCATCTGCTTAGTAGTACAAAATGAAGCAAGGAAGAATGCCCACAATTTTCTCATTAGAACAAGTTTTCAGAAAAACCCCTCAGCTTCCTGAGGAGTTAACAGCTTTCTGTTGTATCACAGAACATTAACTGTTTTTATCAAAAAGTGACTGAAATACTCTAGCATAAGTAGAGGGCATAATTTGTAATGCTCCTGACATTACTGCCTTTAGCTGGATAAATCTGCTTTAAAACACAAGCTTTTCAACTTGTATATTCATGTTTTCTGCTCTTCTTGCTCCTATCCTGTTACCCTGCTTTTCTTCCCCAAAAGTTTTCAAACACATGTTGCTCATATGTTTTCTTCCACTCACCCCTTTCAGTTCCTACTTCCTTCATCTACAGTGCCTTGGTTGTTGTTTCCTGAGCTGGGCAGCAGGAGTCACGGGGGGAGCAGGTCTGTGCTGGAGTTGCTGCTGTGCAGAGAGCCCCACCCCACCCCAGCAGCCTGCAGCAGCAGTTTGCCCAGAAATGGTTCCGGTGTGGTTGACCACACTGTCACAGGCGCTGTTGAAATGAAACAGAGGGAACGCTGCAGGAAGAGAGGAGTGGTAACCTGGGCCAGCATCACATACTGCATCTCCACTCTGTGAAAGGATCAGTTTAACCCAATCACATCCCTGCAATGAGGTGGAGCAGTTTGCTTATAAAAGCTACAGTTTTGCTGGAAAGCTGACAAGGCTGACTGTACAGATACAGATAAGTTGAACTTGTCGACACTCCCTGCTGGGAGAGCAAAAGAAATCCCCAACACCAGATCCTCCTTGGCAGGTGGCAAAGCTTGTTCAAAAGCTTGGAGATGGTAGACCAACAGGCGTGAACAGAAAAATAACAAATTTCCTTCTTAGAAGTGGCTAAGCCCTTTCATTTCATAACACCAAAGCAAACCACTCAAGCTGTATAATTTTATTAGGGTGCTTAGTACATAAATAAATTCTTCCATGAAGTTTCCACTGAAGCCTGATTTCTGAGTTACAGCAAAATCATCAAGATTTGCTAGACTAAAACAAAGCAAGAAAGCCATGGGAGCACTTCTGTTTTTTTTGGCAATATTTCAGATGTAGTCAGTTTGGAAATAGCTATCTATGGCTTAACTGTTGGACTTGGATTGATTCCAAGTGCAATGTTCCAGACTGGGCATATGATAGCATATACAAGTGTGTCCCAGTATTTCAGTCTTTTTGACAATGATTGTCAGAGATGAAGCATGACCTTGGAAAACAAACACTGAGGGGTCTATTGGTTGTGCTGATTGCCTTTGGGAACAGTAATAAAGAAAACCAATGGGAAATAATTTACTCAAGTGCTATTTTATCAGCTCACACTCCTTGTCCAGTGATCAAAAAGCCTGTAGCACTTCTTCATTCAAATATGTAAAATGCTGATTGTGTTGATTGGTATCAAGCTGACACTTGATCATTTAGTTGATATTCAGACTTGGACTGTTTATGGCCCTTTTGAAAAAGACTGAAGTCAGTAAGATTTAAAGCCATAATAACTATTGTTATTAAGTACTGACATGCCTACAGAATTGGCTGGGCATCATCCCAAGCTCCTTGAAAATGGCAGTTCAGAATACTTTTAACCTCCTGCTGTAGAGTTATCTTTTATTGAATCATTAAGACTTTTGAAATGAAACGTGCTTCAATATATTGACTCCACAGATGAAAATTATAAAGATTTCTGCACCTTTAAGGTAGAGAGCCATTATATAGCATATTGGAAGTTAATGTTGTAGGCACTCCCCCACATCCTCTAAACATACTTGTTTTAAATGTGTTTTAGTTTCAAAAGGAATGTGTTATTTCTAACAAAAAAAGACCATGTTTCTGTTTTGCAGAAACTCAGCTATTTTTTCAAAAGTTAGAATGTCAAATTTTGGGTTGAATCGTCTCATTACTATGACATTTGATCATCCAGCCAGACAGTTTTACTATGCAGGTTATGCATGGACTCTTTGAAACTTTTCATATTGCAACATTTTTAAGATCAGAATGGCAGTTTCATAATGTCTTCTTACATCAGCATTAAAGTTTTATAGACAATCATGTGAGAGGCAATAAAAAGAGAATCCAACTCTGATACAACACTAAATTTTTTAAGTGCAGCAAAACATTTCTGCAACTGCAGGCAGAAGAAGGCAGCATTTGTATGCAAGATCAGAACTGATATGGCATTTCATTTAATTTCACCTATACTTAGCTCAATTAGATAAAAGCCTGTAACACCACCACTCCATGAACTAAGATAAGGAGAAAAGTTAGCTTCTCAATTCCAGGTAAATTATAGCCTTCTATGACTAAAAACATACTTTTCAGTGCTCTTTGTGTTGATCCATTAGAATAATATAAATTTCACTAACTTTATATGCCTGCAAGAGAATCTTTTTTAAAAGCTGATCTTAAACACTTGAAAGCAGAAAAAAAAATAGTAACTTTGAAAAAAAGGACCAGGTTCTTTCAAGAAAGTCCCAAGCAGTGAGCAAGGCAATGAAACCACACAAATATTCAAATAAGCTGGAGTTTAATTTCCCTTAGAAACAGCTAATTTTTTTTTCTTTCTACACCTGAAAGAGGCAAATAACAAATTGAGAAATCCTCTCCTTAAAGAGAAGCTGGTTTCCACAGGTCTGCAGCTTTCCATAGGTCATGTTAAAATCTGTGGGCTTTCCTATGAACTACAGACTGCCAGTCATGATTCAAGAAGGTTTACTAGAGCAGAAGTGATCCAAGCTCTCCTACCACAGTAAGCATTACAGCAGGCAAATATCAGCAAGCCTTTTGGTCAGGTCAGTTTAAGATAAGAGAAAGAAAATAATCAGTTGCTTCCTTGCTTTGCTTTAGGTTTGATTGTTCCAGTGACCGGCGTCTTTGTTGAATTCCATCTATGCATGGAAATAATATCCATGAGGATAGTGAAGAAACCCAACAGAATTACACCTCCAGCTCAAGAATTTCAGGATCAGAGAATTGCTGAGGTTGGCAAGGGCCTCTGCAGGTTATCTTTTCCAAACCTCTGCTAAAAACAGCATCAGCTACAGCAGGCTGCTCAGGGCTGTGTCTAGCTGAGTTCTGAATGTCCCCAAGGATGAAGACTCCCTAACCTCTCTGTGTGTTTTCTTGTGTTCACGCAGTTTCATGTGCTGTCACTTTTAACTGGCTGGGAAAATCAGAAACTAATTTCTTATAATGGCATCAATTTAGCTGTGTTCTGAATCTTTATGGGCTAAGTAACCAGCCAAGCCATTCTGGTGATATTTGGCCTGCAAATATCTTTGGGCTTAAAAATTTCATAATGAAACTCATAATGTCTTTTTTACTAATTAGGAAAAAAAAGCTGTCTGTCTGTCTTTCATTCTTTATTTTTCCAAAGCCAGTTCTTTTCATAGATGATGTTGAAAGAGCTCTCCTATGAGTTGCTCTGGGCTACAGCACCAAAGGATGCTACCATATAAAAAGTACTCCCCAAATTTACTGAGAATGGGTGAGAACTTGAAGAAGAAAGCAGAAGAGAGGATCAAAAGGCAAGATAGAAATATGATAAAAGAGACAAATCCACACCTGCACATCCTACGCCATCTGTCCTTCACTGATTCCCTATAATCATCCTTGGCAGACTGGAAGGGGGAAGACAGGAAGGAGTTACCAAGTCGTAATTTATGTCTATATACTGCTAGATTTATTAGAGCAGAGCCTAGTTGATTTGGCAAAAGGAAAGAAGCTAAGAATGACTCATCTTTTAGGGAAATTAAAATATGACAAAAAAGTACCTTCTCCAGAGTTTTCTTTTTATTTAAAAACACTTGTTTATTAGAATGCTTTTTGAATGATGGTCCTCAATGAATTAAATTGATGCACTGATCAGAACATTAATGGCCAATACATGGCAAGTGATTAAAGAGAAATCTTCTCATCTCTAATGCAGTGTTGTCCAAAGCAAAATCCTGGTTTATACCAAAATATCAGTTTGAAGAATTTCCTATTTCAAGCATTCGGTGCCACTTATCTATCCTTTTACAGGTCCCATTGCATGGCTCTGAATTTTGTAAATTGTTCATTTTGCAGATTCTCTCCTAAAATACATAGCACAAAACACTATGCAGAAGCTGCCAGCACAGTATTCAAAATAAGCTATGTATTTCCCCACAAATATCTGCCAAATAGAGACTTACCTTCAGATCTTGCAACAACCTTAGGTCATAATTGAAGAGGCTTTGTACCTAGCAGCCATCAGAGCAACCAGCTTGTAGAAAACTGAGGAAGTCAAGTTAAATCCTGTATTTGTAATACTGAAATTGTCAAAGATAACAAACAGATCTTCCAGGGTTTATTTGTAGACTGGGTTTGTGGTTTTTATTATATCTTAAATCAAAAGCTTTGGGAGGCTTTTCACACAAGGCATTTGAACAGTACACCCTAATTCTCTACAAGAGACTGCGAGCTTTAAAACAGGAAAAGCCAGTATTCATTCTGTGCCTGAGCAGTTGCCATGGAGTGAAACCAAGGCCAAGGAGGCCTCCTTTGCCAAGGAGGAAGACATTGAAAAGTTTTCTGTATGATCATACTTAGAGTCTTTCAGCATAATTGAGCTTTGTGCCCTGCAAGAGAGGCAGCCTAGGAAAGTTAGTGAAGATGCTCAGAATAGTTAGATACTGCTACATGTGCAAGGGCTCAAAGGGATCCAGAATGCACACTTCCATTTTAGTGAGCAACTGCTGCTTCAGGTTTGGATTGACACTTGTCATTACACCAGAATGTGAGATGATGTTCCAGTATTCCAGAATGTTCACTTCCTCCAAAAGCTGTTAATTCCCTGAAATACTCCTGTTAGTTATTTTTCCAAGTTTAAATTCCCACTGTCTTCTATTTGGGGCAAGCCAAGGTACCCTTCTCAAACTGCTAATTGTATAAATTTTGTAAAAAAACTCTACATTAGGTGTTCATAACAGTAGTAAAGGGTCACTATCTAGTGTGCTACCTTTTACATGCTGTCTTTTCTCAGTTGTCTAAACCCATCCCATCATTTTCTTAGCAAGCCCTCATCTTTGAGCACAAAGGACAAGTACTACCTGTAGGAGGCTTCTGTTTAAGAAACTAAGTCATATCTCCTTGATGGATGCTGCAACCTCCTGAGGAAGGTGGCTAGGTATTTCTGGACACAGTTCAGAGGAGAAGATTGGCAGGAACAACTATAAGGCTCTTTATTCTGGCCCAGAATTTCTCATGACATGGTCCTGAATAAGCAGGCCTAATCAGTGAGGAGATAAATTGGAGCTGGACCCTTTATGCTGGCCAGGCTCATCCATCAAAGTTAAGGTACTTCAGTGAGGGCTTGAAATCTGTAAGATCAGAAGAAATGCACTGCTGGGGGAGAGGGTGCAGGTGGAAAAAAGCAGCAACTCTTTAAAACCAAGTATTTGCATTAGAAGAGTAGTACAGACATTAAGATATTCTACTTTAATCTATGTAATGCTAACTATGATCTGGATTATTCTAGAGCTCTGCAGAGGGTAGAACTACTGGCAGTAGAAATTGAACTTATCAGGCCTTTGGAATCACTTTCCAATACTCAATATACACAAGTTACATGTCCATGAATATTACATTTGCTTGCTTACTTAAAACACATTGGAAAATTTGCTGTTATTCTAAGAAAGCCTTTGAGTATGTTACTTCATATATTTTGGCTGCTTGTACTTGCTATAGACCTCTGCATTTACCCACTTATTTAGCATTAAGGCATTTGGTTCCAGACTACTCCGTGATGCAGCATTTTCCTCTTCCTATTAAGGCCAATATGGAAAAAAAAAAAAGAGTCCTCTTATATTAGTTACTGTTTTCAGCCCTCCTTCAGAGCCAAGATGAGGTGTCCTAAGATGTACACACCTATAGCAGACATCCCACCCAGGAAACCCCATTTTAAGCCACTCCAAACCACATTTTAAGCCACTCAGTGTAGAACTGAGTTTATGTTCCAAGTCACTATCACTCAACAATGTACACTATATACCATGACCTCTTCAAAGCAAATGAGTGCAAAATTGTAGCAAGAGCTGTTTTATATAACTGGCATGCATTTCCAGATTAAATCAGTACTGTACTGATATTCAAGAATTTCAGTCCCCATACAGACTGAGATGAACAGCACTTTTATTTATTTCAGTTACAAGAAGAAAGACAAGTAAACCTTACAACCAGAAAGGCAATGAAGGCCTCATGAGCTTAGTGAAAACCATTTCATAATCTAGGCAATGTTATGATTTCTTGAGATCACAAAGAAAGCATACCCCCCTCTTAAACAACTTTTCCTTATTTCTGTAAGGATGTTTCCTGCAAGAACAGCACATTGATGTTAACAGAATCAAGAGGGACCAGCGATGTACAAAGCCTACATTCACCATCCCACCCCCCACAAAAGGTTTAAGTGTAGATATTATTCCAAAAAAGATTAACATGCAGTCATGATCACACCTAGAGAAGAGGGGAAAATTAAAGTTTGTTTTGAAATGAAGTCAAATCATTACTCATTAACGAAGTTAAACGAAGATAGTTTTCCACATGGCAGTGTACTTCACAGGTAAAGAAAACTCCCTTTATTTTAAGCCAGTGCTTATCTGACTTTTGTAGTAAAGAGAAAATAGCTTACATAAAAACTGACCCCCCAACCAAGCGCTCTAGATAAGAACTATGATGTAAGAAAAGTGCTAGAAACATGTGGGAGAAATCACTATACAAAGTGTCAAGTGCAACCCCCCACCCTCGACCCCCTTGCCTAGAATTCAGTGTATTTACTGAAGTACAATAGAAAAGATGGAATTCAGGAGTGGTTGACAGTGGGATACAGTGCCACAGGTTGAACAATATCCACTAAAGGACAGCCCCAAGCATGCATGTACCCCACCACAAGGGAAAGATGTGCTTGAGCTTCCCAACCTGCTCATTTCTGCAGTTAGCTCCACTATTATCTCCTTCCTCATTGCCAACTTAATTCTTGCAGTCCTTTGAAGGGACCACCTTAAAAAATGTCCATAATTCTGGATTATTTAACAAAAAAATTCATTTGGTATTTTTAAGAATACAGAGCTGGAAAAAGAAAATCTTACAACTCATGTCTTCTGTTGCGCTATTAAGCAGTATTGGACCAAGAAAACATGAGGAAGTGCCAGACCAAGTACTGTTTCATCATCCTTCGCTGTCTGAACAATACAGCAGAGGCAGACCATAATTTCTTCAGTCAATCTCTAGCCGATCAGTTCTGGTGCATTTCACCTGTGCTTTATGTCAGTTCTCAGTCTTCCTCACTTAAGCAGTCAGAGATACTGTGAGTACCATGTAATAAATATAAGTCTTGGAATTTCAGGCAGACCTATTAATTCCCCAGGAGTATCCTTTTGGCTCAGTGAAGACTTTTGAGTACCTTAACTTACATTCATTCTGGAGGCAGCCATCATGATTCCATTTACCCAGAGAGCTATTTGGAGTGGGGCTGTTACCATCTTGAAATTGCAGTTTAAAGGTAACCAGTAACACAAAAGAGTACCTTCTGTTATTTCCAGTGAAGGAGCTGAGAAAAAAAAATCTGTAAGAAACCATTGCTGCAATTTTATTTTAACAAAAGGGCAGATTTATTCATGTTTACAAACAAGTTTCAAAAACAAAAAGGAGAACATGTATGCTACCCACTAACAACCTTTCAAAATGCCAACAGCCCTCATGCTGCATGAAGGATTCTATAGATTAGAAAAAAATCACAGTTCCACTCACAGTTCACCAAGACAGCACTAAACTAACATGATTAGACAAAAACAAAGGACTAAGATTCTGATGTATTTTGATTTAATCCATTTTGCCCGAGATAACAGAAATATTTCAAGCAAGTTCCATCACGTATTGATGTCCTGCATTAAACAATCCTACTAAGTTCTGAACAAAAGTTATTCATTAAGTTTCTCAAAATTTTTAAAAATTAAACAGTTGTTTCAAAACCATTAAGTAGTAAATGTATTTAAGAAACTAATTAGGACAGAGGCCATAACTTCATTAGAACACCACTGCTCATGTTTTTACAAAGCATTAGTGTTATCTATTTGGCTATTAGTAGTAGCAATTTATCTACAATATTTAACAAGGTAAATTGCAGGCAAAATTTAGTACAGTTTCAATAGAAACACCCTTTTCCTGAAAATACAGCAGTATTTGAAGGACTAGTTTTTTTGGTTTTTTGTTTTGTTTTTCATCTTCTCTGCATCATTTATAAGGAAGCTTCCCATCTATGAACAGGAACAAAAAAGTATCTACAAACCTTGTAAACAGATCTGTATCATTTATAAACATAAATAATCCAAATTATTAACAGCCAACAGCAGAAATTAAAGTATCAATTCAATGATCCAGGGCCTCCTTGCCCTTCCCAGCTTTCCCCTCAGAAAAGGATCATGATAAACTAAAGCTCTGCTAACACACTCTTCAGGACCATTCTTAGTACAACAGATGATCCACAGGTCACTTATGCTGAGTTACTGTTTATCTGTCAGAGTTCATTATTACTCCCACCCACAGAAAAGCACCCTCCAGTCTGGCAGAAAGCTTTTTTTTAAAAAAATAAATCTACATTCGTACAAGTGTTTCTTCTGTTGAAGTCCAAGACAAGAATATCATCTTGTCCATCATAATGTGTGAAGAGACCCAGTTTCAATTTCTTTACAATGCAGCTAGTGTGTTAACATTCAGCTTACAATCAGAGTGATGTTTCCAAACTATGTAGTGGGCTCCCTGGGGATGAAGAGGTAGCAGACTTGTTCTTGTCTGTTGTAAGGTGAATTCCACTGTCAACCGCATTGTTATTTCTATTGGGAGAGGGAGGGGGACTAGAGTTGCGTTTTGTTGGAGCATCATCTTCAGCATCAGTATCATCAATAAGGGGAATATGAGGCTCGGAGTCTTCTATTCTAAACTCAGGATGCGTCATAAAATTGTGAATTGAACTTCGTGTCTCAGGTTTCTCTAGCCCCTCGTACAAGGAGCTACGAAATGCATTCACCACTCGGATCTGTAAACAAAGAAAGAGTATTGTTAAAATGCTGCATATTTACTGATAATGGCATGGTTCTTATGAGTTTGAATCCACAAACAGCTAGACATGAGTGAATCAAATTTGTATGATGCAGTGGAACTTGCAATAAACTGTAAAAAATGAAGAGCATTTCAGTACAGCACTGCCAGTCTACACAGTAGGAATAAAAATTGTGAAAGCACTGCAAAAAGCTGAAGGGCCCTAAAATTCAGACATGGCACTAGAGTTGTTTAATTATTTAACATGGGCTAAGCATTTTTCAGAAGTGAGGCCAACAAATATTTACTTATTCAAAAATTAAATCTCAATGAGTGTTCTATTGAATATTTGGGTGAGGCTGGAGGGAGGGAAGGAGGGGAGAGGCTGAAAATAAGTTAGGGGATAAAAGGGTCACTAATTCTCATGCTAGGAATTAGGATGTCAACTGACTATGAAAAAGCCAAGCAAGTGTAAGCCAATGTCACAATGAACGAACATTTACAAAGTCATGCAAAAAAGGATACCGCTGTAACAGCTGTAAATATTCGAGTATATAGCCATTTACCACTCTAGAGAAAGCTCCTTAGTGAACAGTGCTTTGGAAACTTAAGACCAGAAGTAGGAAACTGAATACTGTGTTGTACTGTTTAGTAGCCAGGACAGGTTGTAACTTTGAAGGGACTACTTAAGTAGTGCCAGGTATGAGAAAAGCAGGATGATCAGCCTTTGCTGAGTCTTCGATTTACATTGAATTCATGGACATACTTTCCAGGCTGAGGACTGTTTTGTGTCTTTTAGTTGTTTAATATTTCTTGAATCAGAAAGCCAAGCTAGCAGATTTCATACATAAACCTTTCATAGTTAGATTAGATACAAAAGAAAGCACACCTTTATTCTGCAAATTGTGCATGTCCAGGCTGACTTGAATTTAAGCTTTTCTAACTATTATTTGAATGATGAAACCAGCTGCCCACACCCCCCCTTCTCCCATGCCTCGTGTTTCCCTGATCAACTGGAGAAACTGAGGATCCATTCTTGAACTGATAAAACAAGTAAGCTGAGGCAGAAGACATTCTCTCGTTTATCCAACACTTTTCCCAAGACAGTTTCCCCCTCCTGTTGACTCCTTATTCAATTCTCAACATCCCTACCCTGAGCAAGTCTCCAGCAAAGCAGTGTGAAATGGTGTTAAATAGTAAGCAGCAGAGCAACTCTGTAGTAAACAAGAACTTGCTGTTACAAACAGCAAGTCAAATTTAAAGCTTTTCTTAGCGCATCCAAGATGTTTCAAGCTGAGAAACATATCATGACTAGTGCTTCCAGAGTTCCTCAACAGGAAAAATAAAGTGACTTCCAGATGAGGGAATGAAGCTGGAAGGTCAAGCAGATCAAGAGCAGAGACTTCAAAACAGCTAAGATACACCTGGGAAGTTCCCTGTAAACAGAGAAAGGCTCCCCAAAAGCAATGTATTAAATCAAATTGGTTAAATGGAACCACTGCACATGATAAATAACCACTGCACATGAGTCTCACGTCTCAACTGTGTTCTAGAAGTAGCATCATTTCCCCAGATGCTCCCTCAGACGACTTGCACAAAGAATTTTACTCCAAAGTGATCATGTCCCCATTTTTATAATACAGGTACATGCTGAGCCCAATTAACCATGGAGGCAAGGGAAGAAGGCACAGGGAATAAGGGGAAACAGGGATGGGGCACACGATCAAGGGGGAGGACATAACTACCAGTAAGGGGAAGACAAAAGAGAGGGAATGTGCTGGAAAAAAGATTATAACAGCAGCTAATACTTTACTGTTCATTGCATGAAAAGAATTGAGCACACTGTCAAGGAGTTGACGCATTATACAAGGTTTAAGTAAGTCCAGCCAGCTGCCTAAACTGGTTTGGCACTTACCAAGAAAATTAGCAGTGTCAATACCAGACTGAAAGCTTGCAATGACTTTATTTGGCATGTTGCATCCCACTGTGCCATTTATGTGGCAAAATGAAATATGAATGTCTCATGGGACTGTTTGTTCATTGCTTACAGATGAGAATTTAAAACATCAGCAGCAATGAAAAACAATTCTGGCTTAAGAGGACAGCTGTAATTATCATAGACTATATGCATACCCACAATAAAGCTTGGTGCCCATGCAGAATGCATACTACACAAGTGGACCAGACACTACAGCAAGCCCAGGACCCTAAGAGTCCAGCCACAAAGGCAGAAATCAAATTTTCAGCACTTTGAAAGGGAAAATCTAGTGTTTTGAAGGCTCTATTTTCAACCACTCAAGATAATTAAACTAGAGGGATAACTATAAATAAATCATGTAAGTGAGGTGCAAACAAGACAATTTGTTAAGTGTAATTCATACTGTCATCAGGCCTTCCTCATATTAGTACCAGAATAGCAAGGAATGCAGTTGGCACTCCAAATCCTCCTAACCAGATGGCTGCTTAAGAGTTGCAACCTTACTTTATAGGAACTATTTTCCAACAAGCAGCTCCAAAAAAGAGACAATAACACATCTGCTTCCCATTAATCTATATTAGTTCTCAAAAGCTGCTCTTCTGGAGGGTGTAGCAGAAGACTGTAATAGTGAGGATAAAAAACTCGTTCTCTGCTATGGTAGCTCTGTAACTGCATTGGTCATTTGATGCAATGAGATGCTGCAGTGCCCAGTAGATTCTGCTCAAATAGCAGCATGGAATGACATTGCTCTCTAGAGAATTCTGAATGTCTAATTAATGTTCTGGAGTGTAGTTAGGGATACAGGTTACTAATTAGCATTTTAACTAGGAGATGCAATCCTGTGCATCCTTAAGTGTTAAATCTACTTTTCATTTTGTGTTCTTGAGGCATGCAAATTTGTGAGCTGAGCTTCTCAGTACTACTGCAAGGTAGGGAAATACCTGTCTCGCCACCAGAGAACAAATACAGAGGTAAATGCTTGTGCAAGCTCACAAACGAATTCTGGCTGAGCCCAAAAATAATAATAAAAGCAAATAAATAAATAAAGTCTGAAGATTTCACCATTTCACTTAAGACAGCTCCTGAAATTAAGGGTCTTCATCCATCTGGTAATCTGAAAGTTTAAGCAGGGAGGGGAAGGGGGAGAAGAAGCCCTCTCAGAGTTATTTTAAAAAACCAATTATTTAACCCGTCTCTAGGAAGTTAGAGAAGAAAGTTAAACATGTATTAAGATGGAAAATTCTGAACAAAGATATTGGCTATCAGTATTCAACTACAACTACTATGCATCTTCTGGCTCCAGAGTTTAGGCCTACATCCAAGAGTAAATAAATCTCCAGCCTCTACAGAGAGGAAGGCTGAAACTGAAATGCCACTTAGAGCACAAGATAGAGATGGTAGAATTGAGGTGAGACAAACTTCGCTGTCACTGATGGCTTATGAACTGCTCCCAGAAGAACCTAGAGAGGAAAAAGAACCCTTCAGATTCGAATGAAAGTTTTGCCATTTAATGCTTAATTTCTTTTTCCTTTTTATATTAGCTAACTCGCATTTCTTCTGACTTGTATGCATTTTAGAAGCCTTGTTTCGCCACCTGAATCCTGATGTTGAAAAAGGTGTTATTCAGTAAATAAGGTCCAATGAAAGCAGAGATTCATAAAGTTCCTTACAGGCTACAAAGAAAAGGCATTTAGTGCTCCATGTTCTAACTACATTCATTCATATCTTCAACATACCGTTTGCTTCCAAATCAGCTTGCTTACTTGAGTATTGCTTGTGCTACAGTGCAAGAGATCTGTTTTTGTTGACCTGGGTCCATGATTATACAGTTAATTCACTTATTCAATGCAAGTCACCCTAAGAGGCATATACTCGAAAATTTACAACAGTTTTCCCTTTTTATCTTTAAACTCCCTCTGTACACGAATGGATGAAGGCACAGGATGTGCAGGCTCACAGCTTTCGCAATAAAGTCTTTTGTTGAAACTGTTCCACCTGTTCTCAGCCCTCTAAGAAAAAAAAGTCTTGAGGACTCCACTTTGTGGAAGAGCTCTATAAAAGCCTGAACGATGATTTTAAGTACTAAGGAGAAAATGAGAAACGTTAGGTACGTGAATTAGGAAATGTTAATTTCATGCACTTTAGGAACACACACTCACACCCCACAGTAGTAGAAGCAGTAGTAGAGGAAAACACTACATGTGTAGGGGTAGAAATATTTGTTACATCATGGTGCTGGCTGGCGATGGAGGGTTGCCGCCTTAGAGCCCCCTGAATGGTACTTCCACTCTGGAAAGCATTCACTACATCCATCTGCAAGGAATCAGAGATTGTGACAGCTTGCTCAGCAAGAGAGAGAGAGAACAAGAGAAAGGACCATCCCATCTATAACACACAAAAAGTAAAGAAAAAAAGGCACTTTTTAAAAACAGAGCAGATAAACAGGCAAGAGTTGCATTTAAAGCTGAAGAAAACAGAGGACCCTGAGGGATTACACATCCATCCATACCCCCTTTTGACAGTCTCAGTCACACCAGTTAGAACAGCCACCTTAGTCAAAAATGGAGAAATTTCCCTCATAACACCCGTGGCATCCTACCTTTTTCAAGACCATACCTGAGTTTGTATCCTGTTTAGGCCCCTAAACCACAAGATCTGACCACGACGCAATTCTCTCTCAGCATGATCAATCTCCTCTACATCTTCTGCTAGTTCTTCTTCAGGAATCTCTTCCTTTTGTGTTCCATGACCAGCTTCTTTAAGGAATTTCAGTCGGCTGGTTGGAATTGTTGAAATCAACTAACAGTGGATGAAATACATAAACCAGGATTATTCTTTGTTTAACAACAACAACAAAAAAAAAAGGAGTAATATCAATCTTAAGGCTTAACAGATATCCTGCATACAATTAGCAAAGTTGAAAAAACTAAGTTACATAGACAGGATGAGTGCATCAACATAGAACAATCACTCCAGCTGAATAGCTGCAAAGACGTGAATATACTTACTACCTCAACCAAGGTGTGAAATTAAGCTTGGACTACAAAACAGCCTTGGCAGGGACAAAGAATTCCACATTAACATTACTTGACAATGCCAGGAAGGAGCAGTACGAAAGCTACAAAAGCCATTAATCCTGTAAATTGTACTTTTATCTAGAGCTTTTACAGTTTCATCAGTTTGATGAGCATGACTTGTCACCTCAAGTGAAACCTCCATCACCTAAAGTAACCACAATTAATTCAGAAATACAGAAGAGACATTCATTCATTTGTGACCTGGGAGATATCAATCCATTTGCAAGGCGAGTGATGTTTCTGAAATTTTATGTATCTCAAACTGTTACTTTGCTACTTGGTGTATAGCAATTTATATATTTTAAACAAAAACTACAGTGGTTAAGGGGAGTCATTTTTTGGTACATTATATCTGGCAGATTCAGATACATTCCAAGACTGCTTTCTTTGATCATTACAAACCTAGAAGACCATTTTTGCAGCTGCAGAGGAAAAAAGTCTGCACCAAAAGCAAGATAAACAGCCCTTTATGCTGAAACTGCTACTATGAATGCTCCCAGCTCACACTTCAGTTTCTATTATTCTCAGAAAATTCAAGCTCTTTGAATTTAATGAGATGCTAGAACAGCATGAATGGCAGTAGGGAAGCTTTGACCTTGCAAGATACTTTGGGTCAAAGGTATTTCAAGCCATCTCGATTCTCTCCTAGGAGTCACCTCAGAGTGACTCTATTTGATTTTTTTTTAAATAATTAATTTTCCAGAGAACCTTGTTAAAAAGCTTAGTCACTTTTAGAACATGTCTACGTATGTATTTACAACTAAAATTCATACTACCAATTTTATGGTGAAACATGAAGTGTCTTTTACTTAGTGGAAGGAAAGAAACTGTAATGGAAAACTCTTCATGTGGTATGAAAAGTTTAGACAACTATGTCATTAAATAATAGAAAACTCTGTAGCTCTAAAGTTTCACGTAAAGAAGCTTGCTGCTTACAAGCACTGTTCTGCATGCAATAGTAATGACACTCTGGCGGGGGGGAAAGGAAATAAAAGTCCAAATGTAATGGCTTACTAAGTGGGAACACTCTTCAATTATGCCACAATTATGCAAATAATGATTAAAAGAAAGTTGGTTTAAGTTTTGCTGCATTTCTTGCTACTCCAGGAGGTTTTTAAATCAAGAAAATACTGACAAATTTAGCAATTCTCATTTTTCAAGAAAACTTCTAAGCACCAAGTTAATTATTTTAACATTAGCATGTTCATTGCATCTTGTATTCTTACCATATTTTCTGGTACTCATATCTGGCTGATATAATTTCATATTTAAAAGGTAACTACAGTTGCTTCTAGTTAAAAATTGCTAAACAAACCAGCCACAGGATCTAGTTATGAAATGTTAACAATTGACCCACTCTGAGGAATATTCAACTAAAGACTTTTTATATCTATTGAACAAGTCAATTGTAATTAATATTAACTGTTAGTCTTCATATATTCATATAGTCCACTTGAAACATATGAATGCTAAATACAGTTGGGTTTTTTTTTTCCATTTAAAGTATACTGTTGCAAGTAGATATTTGGCATTTTGAAAAATCCTAGTTTACCTGGCCCCAAAGTAGTGTGCCCATGCCCAGGAAAATGGACCACAGCCACTGTTCAATTGAGAGTTCTGAGCAACTGAAAGGCTTTCCACCAAACTGCACAATAATTATCTGTGAATAAAAACATAATTAAACATATATCAGTGACCTGTTGCTAGAAAATTCCCTAACGCTTTAAGATCACAACAGACAGCTCTGCAAGAGAACATGGGATTTCCCATGCTATTGTCTTAGCAGTTTGCACAAGTTTCCAAACCTATGCCATATTCTTCCACTTTGCAGTATTTCAAGACCTACCCATTCATTCTTCAAATGTCACACTCATGAAAACTTGCTGACTCCTCAATTTTGCTTGAAGTTTTTTTCCCTTCATTTCATGATTACAGTGTGCATTTGATGCTACAAATGTACAGTGATTACTTATGCTGTGAACACCCCTCTTGGAACTAAGTCCAAGATCCACAAATTTGTATTAATAGAATTCATAGATCCATATGACATGAAATATCTCAGAAGTAATTCTACAGGATATTACTATGTATCACATCAGTGTTAAATATCACACTTTAAATCACCACATGTAGTAAATCTTGGGGGAAGAGGGCAGAGAGCTCAAAAGCTAAATTAAATGAACTCTGACTGCCTTAGCTATTACAACAAGCTGTATGGGCCCTAATGAGCAAGGTATCCCTCTGCATAGGAATTATATGCATGAAAGTCTGCCCTGGAGAATCAACAATTCAAAGCAGCAGGGCAGGCATGAAAAGGAGACAGTATTGTCCATTAAGTAGGACACCTGACAGCTGAAAAAGCAAAGAGTATCTTCTGTTTTAAGTCCAAATTAAGCACTGAGACAACAAATCAGGAGCTGGGAAGGTATTCAGTCTGCCAAATTTATAAAGGGAAGAAACACAGTGGCAGTCAGGAGTAATTTCTAAATGTTTGGCTTGGTTGCACAACAACAGTCAATCTGCTCATTCGTAACCCCAAAAATAAGAGCAGTTTCTGAAGAAGTGTCATCTATAAAAATCTAAACCTGAGAGAGTAAGTTCCCTGACTTAATGTGAAGCAGCAGTGCATACATTTCCAATGCTTGAACTGATGTAATTTCCATCAGCTTCACTAATTATCAAGTCTAAGGAGAAGCTTAGGTTATATGTGGGTTATATTTCCCAAATAACTTAATCCAAAATGAAAATGGGTTCTGAAATTAAGTGGTATACTGATTTGTTTGTTATTTCTTCTGACTAACTAAAGTGAAAGCTATTTAGACGGTGAAAATAGTTCTTGTAAACTATTTACTGTAGATTGTTTTAAATTGGTGTTTCTCAACACCAGCATATGAACCCAATCAACTGAAGATCATTTAATTTCCTTTGTTAACATGTACTGAGTTAACTAACTAGCTTTTATGAGTTCCCCTATGTGCTGGAACAGAAGATCCCTAGACATCAGGGTTTTTTCACTTAAAATAGTACCTCTACAATATATACGAGTAGGCATCACTGGTTCCTGCACCAGAAGGTAAAAACTGGTACTCAAATTTCTAAAGCTTATTCATGTCCTAATCTCACTAACAAAATAAAAGAAGTTGTTCTTTTTCTATAATTGTTTAAATGGACTCTCATTCAGATACACAGGTAGATATTATAAGAAAGATTTAGGGACAAGGGGTGAATGAACAGATGACACACAACTTCTTCATATTTTGCCAAAAGATTAGAATACTAAGATAAAATTGAAGAAGCTGAAAATTCAAAAGCTAACTACAATACAACATTCCAGTATTGCTAACTTCAAAGAGGTTTGAAAACTCCATCAAGCTGCACTTACAACTTAATTATTGTGTGCTTGACCCTGGAGGTTTTCCATATTGCAGAAATTAGATCTCTGGCACTAGTTGATAGGCATTTCCAAGGTAAGCAAGTACATCAGTGCACTAAATGCATTTTCCCCCCACCCTCCAAGAATCTGCTTACCTGCACAACAAATGTCCCCAGCACAATAGAACAGAAGATAGCGTTGTTAAAGATTCCTTCAAAAACATTTCTTTCACCATGAATCTTTCGGGCATTAATTTCATTAAAAAGCTGCATCATCACAAATGTATTAAATACTATAGTATAATGCTCTGAAGGAGGAGCATGCAGAGGTGCATTTCTTCCACTATCAATGTCAAAAATTTTCTCACCTGTATATAAAAGGTATTTATGAACAGTTTGATTAGTGTCTTTGCATACACACTACAGCAAAAATACAGTTTTAAAGAAACACCTCTCTACAACATTCAGAATAAGTCTGTAAAGCCTCAGTATTCTTACCAGCAAACAGGAGTGTGAAGACCACTACAAGCTGGTAGAATGCATGACCCAAAATGTTCTTCATCATTGTACGAGAAATCAAAGGTTTGTTTCTACCATAAGGCTTCCTCAGCAGAAGAGCTTCAGTGGGTGGCTCTGTTGCCAGGGCAAGAGAAGCTAACGTGTCCATGATGAGATTTACCCACAGCATCTGCACGGCTTTAAGTGGAGAATCCTATAAAAATAGATACATAAACCCTCCAATAGAAGTGCAGAAATTGCAGCTATTAAAGGCATCTATCACACAATATTGGCATGCTCTGAATAGCATTATGGTCTTTGGACTACTGTTTTAAGTGAAAGTTTGAACCCAAGAATTAATAAATCATGACCTTTATTAGCTGAAACAATTCCCCACTGGTACGTACTTGTGTTATGCATGCTCCTGTAAAAGCAACAATTACTGCTACTACATTGACAGTAAGTTGGAACTGAAGAAATTTGGAGATGCTGTCATAGACATTTCGTCCCCACATAACTGCTTTAACAATACTGGTGAAGTTGTCGTCTGTAAGGATAATATCAGAAGCTTCTTTAGCTACGTCTGTTCCAGCAATACCCTGATGGAAAAAGAAAAACATGAAATATAACAGGATGCACTGACATTTTATGACAAAAGCTCTTATGTCCTTGGTCTGCCTTCACTTGGATGCACAACTTCTGAAGGACTCCTTTAACGTAAGCACATAACGGCCTATTGAAACAAGTTCTACTTGAAAGTCTTGGAAAAATAAAAACAAAGTAATGCTCTCTTTAAAATAAAGATCTTAATATAAATTTGAGAGTTGACAGTAAAGACACATTAAGTTCTCCCAAAGAAATGTTACTGAACCCTGTTCAAGCTGAAGGCCACCAGATGGTGCAGTGCTACAGTTCAAGCTCTGCCCTAATTATTTTGTTGTATGGATTCCAGCAGCAGGCAACACACGTGCTTGCAACACAGTAGGATCATAAACATTACCAAAAGCCTTTTGCAGAAGGGGATTAGCATTGAACACTAGACTATGCAATGTCATTGCATATGCATTGCAAAGCAACATGACATTGTTAAATTTTAAGCACCTCTAGTCTCCTACAGTACCCAAACAGCTGTGTTCTGTGTAATGATGCCTGGAGACACCTACTTCAGAAAATCTTAATTTTTCTTTTGGCATTCCAAATCCACTAAGTCAATAGCAAATTTAAAGATCCCTACTCTTGATATATTATTTGGTCAAGGAAATGAGTCACCTGCACAGCTATGTGTTCACCTTAAAAGGTACCTTTAGATATCATATGGTATATTTTAAGTGCTATTTAGGTAAGCAGTTAGAGAAGATAGTTCCTCACACTGATGAACACAGACAGCAACTGCAGGAAACATTCAAAACAGATAAACAAATCTGCCCCTGACAGTGGCAACTACAGCAGCTATACAAAGATACTTGTTACAACAAGACTGTTACAGTCTAGAGAACATTTCATATGTAGCTGTCAAATTTTTAAGTTATGTTTTTGAAAAAAGTTCCTTGAGAATGATGTGAAATCTCTTTCCATTTTTTCTCAGGAGTAGATTCTGAGTCTGTCCTTCTTTTTCTGCATGTGGTATAGGAGAGTGTGGTCTTCATTTTTTCTTTCCTTTCAATTGCTTTAAGACTACAGTGAGCTGCCATGACCAAAGTATACCTCTTACATTTAAGACTGAGGAGGAATCCTGTGGCAAAAGGAAGCTTGAGGAATCTGTCTTACCTGTGTCTTGAAAGAAAGCTGAAACCTGCATACTTAAAGCATGAGTCTATGCAGTATAGGCACTTAAAAGCCAAGACACTGTTTGGCAGCCACATGAAAGGGTAGTTGAGAAAGCCATGTAATCTAACAAATCATCCAGATAAGTGCAGATCCTACACCATCATAAAATGCTGGTGCTTCAATTGTACTTCAGATGTACAAGATATGGCCTCCAAAGCCATTTTGAACATCAACTGGCAGTCTCTTTCATTATGGTTTTCCTGCTCACGAAACAAGGTTCTTTAATCTGAAGTGATTGATAAGTCATTGATAAAATACTGAAGATGTAAAAAATAAAATCCTACCATAGCAAATCCAACATCTGCCTTCTTCAAAGCTGGACCATCATTGGTACCATCACCAGTTACTGCTACAACTTGCCTCTGGTCAAAGACAGTGCTGTCAATTATACCTAAAATAAAATGACATACAAGTGTTACAGTTCTAAATTGACAACACAGGAAAGACTTAGCCTAAAAGAGAAACTCAGGTTTTTTTTTTTGTCTTTATCAGTCATAAAACAAACAAACAAACAAAAAAAAAAACCAAAAAAACCCCCAAAAACCAACCAAACAAAAAAACCCCAAAAAACCCCCCAAAAAACCAAAAAAACAGTCAACAAAAAAGTTCTCATTCACTCCACCTCTCAAGCAGAAAATAAAAAAAATCAGTTGGAAACAACTTCACAAACATTTCCCATTGTTCAGTCCTATTTTTTTTTCTTAGAAGCATGGGGGGGCGAAAAATCCAACTTTACTTAGAAGTTCAGAGAATTTTTACCTACCTTTCACTAGAGTGTGTTTGTCAGTGGGAGAAGATCTTGCAAGAACACGAAGCTTTGGCCAAATTTTATCTATTCGCTCTTGCTCAATCTGCAGAAAGAGCATTGGTTACATTTTCCGCACGTAGGAGACTCAGAATATCTGTTTATCTACTTGCTGAGAGAGTCAGTATGCTTACCTCTCCTTTTTCATTGCGTATTCTCCTGTTAAAGTCTTTGCCCTCTAAACACAGGAAGTCTTCACCAGGATTCAGAATACCACATTTCAGTGCAATAGCACGAGCAGTGTTAATGTTATCACCAGTGACCATACGTACAGTTATGCCTGCACGTTGGCACTTTTTTATTGCATCAGGTACCTGTAAGCAAGAAAAAAAACCTCACAGGCTCAGAGACTGTGCATTAGTTAAATAAATCTAGACATGAGAGTAAAAGGAATGTTTATGGCTCAGTACAGGATAACTGTTATTTTAAAATGAAGACTGTAGTTATGGAACGTTAAAAAAAAATTAAGTAGCATACCACAATTCTTTTCCTAAAAACCACACAAGTTGCAATTCTGGCAAGGGGCTTTGTGCCACTGCTATATATCTGTTCTCCTTTCCCCTCCCTCCTGCAATTTTTCAAATACTACAGTATTCAAAATACCACAAAAATCCTCATGACATATTAGGCTGTACTGAGTACTGGCATTTTATTTATGATTATGTGGAATAAACTACAGCTTATATGCCACTACTTCATCAGTAACTTTTACTGTGAAATGACAATAGTGCAGATCAGCCCCAATTTCCACATGCATGTGGCATAAAAGCTTTCACTATTGAAAAACCTTACACCTCAACCACAAGGCATGCTCCTTGCCCTCAGTTCTCAGGGGACAAGCTCACCTCTCTCCATCATTCCCCATGAGAGGTTGGTAACAAGCACAATGGCTAATCTTATCCAAATCAAAAACCCTAATACTCCAAGTGGTAAAAAAATAACAAGTTGTTTCATTTACTGAGATCCTGCACAGTAAGTACCTTAAGTTATTAGTTTGTACAGAGCTTCAGTAACACAGCATAAGTGACATTAAGTAGTTTTAATCTGCTTTTATAGCTCCATTAACTTTCCCTTTAAGAAATTAGATTTTCATTTATTAACTATGCTTAAGGCATACAATAGCAGTTCAGTTCCTTGCACTCTGCATGATGAAAAACATGAATCCCGTGTAACAGAATTACTGCAGTTTAGCTGGTGACCCTACCTCAGGTCTCACAGGATCTTCAATCCCAACAACAGCAATGCATGTCAGACCAGTAACGATATCATTTTCATTGTCCCACTCTGGCTCAGGCTCCCCTGCTGGGAAGTCTCTGAATGCCAGGCAGATGGTTCTGAGACCTTCAGAGGCCATTGGCTCAATTACAGTTTTCACAATATCATCGCGGTCCCTAGGTCTAAATACCTTTGGTTCTCCATTAGCACTCAGTATTTTGAAGCACCTGGAAAGAAAGGTTTAAAGAGTTATCAAATTTTAACCAGAAGTTCAACTCACTCTTTAGCTTATCAGTCAAGTTCAGTAAGTTTCTATAAGCTGTGTTTTTGCTAGACCCTAACACACAGGCACAAAAATCCAGTAGTGGTATCTCTCTAAGGTAATCTTCTCCAAATGCACTTTCTTCAGTTGCAAAACATACTTTCTGTACACAGTTAAACGGAGCCAATCATCCTAGGATGACAGTAATGCCCGACAAATTTCACATACAAACATCAGTTACCTCCCAGAAGTATCCATTTCTCCATTGTATGTGAACTGACTGCTGTCTGCACTGGTTGAGGCAATCCAGTTTCATGCTCAGCAAAATAATCCCACCTTGTTAACAGCAATACAGTCTCAGAAGTAAACACACTTTCAGAACACTCATGAGCTGCTTGAACAGTTGCAAGCATTAAATTTACAGCACTATAAGCAAACTGAGGTACTGCTACCCTTAGAACAAAAAAGTGTGCAGCCTTTCCCCTTCCCCCCCAATCTAAGTGCAGAGAATTCAGAGAACATCTGGTATGTGAGGCAATGTGAAATATTAAAAACAAATATTGAAACTGATTTAAATGTTTGTATAGGAGACTGGATTCACTACTATGCACTCTAGCATTTCAATACTTGCTCTCCTAAATATGTTTCTTCATGCCAAAGATGCCACTGCTTTCACGGAAAGCATATATACCTTATGAATATTGATGCCATGAATATAACACTACCAATGATTTGAACAAGAAATTAAATCTTGGTCATGGGCACTTTGCAAAGTTTTGCCATAAAGCAACGCTATTATCCATTAGTTTTACAAAAGAAAACAAACAAACAAAAAAAAAGAATTCAATACTTTCATTAAATATCAAGTTCAGACCTTGCAGATCTGCAAAGATGACCAGTGTTACAGTTAATTGTATGGTCCACAGATTTAGGGAATTCCCCTAAAAGTTTCCACCTCGTACTCATACAGAAAATTAAAATGAAGCAGTCCCTTAGAGCTTCAAAATTCATATCATAACTGAAATTCGAAGTCTATGTGAATTTTCTGATTTTACTTATCAGTTCAAATGTCAGCAATCATTAAGGATATCTAGTGTTAGCTGTAATCATAAGGCTGGTGACAAATTCAAACATTCCAATATGACTAAATACACATAAGTAAATTCTATGCAAAACCGCACTGGAACTCACTTCAAATATTTGACTTAGTGATAAGGAAAGAAAAAATAAAGTGCTTTACCTGCAAAAGTTTCTGCATTTCTTCTACACTTCCTAGTGATTCATTTGTGCCTTATAAATGTTCACGTTTAAGTTTCAGTATTTTAGTGTAGTTATACATGTTGAAATAGAGAAGGAGCAGCACAACTGACAAACCAGATTACAGGTACTGCATAGGAAGCAGATTATGATGGCTAAATCTTTGTCCAATTCAATGCATACCCTGAAGTAGTTTGCTATTTGAACACTATTCCTATAATATCCAAATCAGTCTAGGTTTTCTTGTTCTTTGCCAAATGCTCTTATTATCTATTTTCTTATTTCAGTTACTAAGTCAAGTGGACCACATGAGTCTGGGATGACTGAGTTCTAGCAACTTCTACAGTTCAGTTGTCCAATATTATAAGTTACAAAATACTTCAGAAGGTGTAAGTAATGTGAATATAGGCACATCTATTAATTGATAAGATTTGGCTTAAAATGTAGCTTCGCAAAAAAAAGATTTTAAGTTTCATATCAAGAACAAGAGTCCTTTAAAGATTGACATTTTGTTCTCAGCAAAAAGCTGAGGAGAAGGAAGAGCTCATATTTTTTCTTTAATATATTAGTACCTTCCTAGGTAATGATTTGAGGGAGCAATTAACAAGCAAAAAAGTAAATTTAACTGATGAATCTAATCTATATGCTACTCAGACTAGAAACACTTTGACATCAGAACCAAAACAGGCCTGGCTACCAACTGCTGTTCCTAAAGAACATGATGCATGCACGTGTGACATCTCTCCTCACCTAGTTAGGAGTTACCACAGCTGACTTCACACCTATAAAGGTTTGTCCCAGTGGTACCTAATCGCTCACTAGGTCTAAACTCATCCTAATAAATCCTTTCTAGGTGGGCAGATGGATAAGGAAGCAATTGCTTTATCACATTAAAACCCCTCAAGTTGCTCGAAACATTCAAGTTCAAGCTCCTGTTAAAATGATCAACTTCAACAGAAAGTTGCACAGTCTAAGCAGTAATATGCTAAAAGTAATCACTTTTCAAAGGTACAAGCCCTTCCTGGAATTTAGGCATATCAATTGATGGGACTTTACTATAAGGCAGGTAAGCATTTTGATCAACCACACCTAAAAGTAAAATAGTTTAACTAAAGCATGATGACCATCTCTTTCTCTTTTCTTTTGTTTTGAGGGGTAGGGCTGGGGTGTTTGAAGTAAAGTAATTTAAGTGCTAATGGCCAATTTTACTGTAGAAAGTCAAACAACGTGAAGAGACAAGCCCTGAGGCTGCAGTCATAAGGGTATAGGACTGCTGCCCTTATCTGTGACTAGAGAGACAAGGATTCCACAGACTGTGTTGTTTAGTATGTCAGTCTCTCCATGTATCACAACATAAAGCAAAAGTTAAGTGCTGAATCACAGTAATAGTCGTTCTTACTTTTTAAGAACTATCTCAGAGGCACCTTTACTGAATATCCGGAAACTGCCATCAGAGTTTTTCAACACGGTACTCATCGATTTTCTAACAGAGTTGAAGGTGTACACTTTGTACAAATCCTCTTCTGGTATCTCATTTCTTACATCCTGATAATCACGTTTTAAATCCAAGAGCAATCCCAGCAAGGCACATTCAGTTTTATTTCCAACATGACGTGGTAAGCCACCTTCCTTTTCAGGAGGCTGCAAGAAAACAAGAACCATCACTGATTAGGTTAACTTACAAACCACTGAAACACAGCACTTAGAACACAAGGAAGGACAAGCTTAGTTCTGGGATGGGGAGGTTTTCTTTTTCAGTAATTACTTAATAAATTCCTATGAGTCATAATCTAAAGTCATATGCTGCTTTTTAAAAGTAACTTCTGTACCTATTTAGGATCTTTCAATCCTTCAGAAATCACCCATTAAGTTTGTATCAATCCCAACATGACCTTTCTAAAGGACATTTTCCATTACTTTAAATATTTATCTGATCAATTGAGTGGAGACCCTGAACAATTGTTTCGGATTTTAAAAGTACAGATAAGTTCACATATACTGACTTCAGCAAGCTAAATGGCATTATTTCTGCTAAATTAAAGTGTTCTCTCCTGTAATAATTCTTCAATGACTTAGACTATGACCACATCACCTGTTAGCCTTCTTCTGAACAAACTAAATCTTTAAGCTTCTTAAGTCTCACTACAAGTTCTGCTTTCCAGGCCATGGCCTATTTAACTGGAAAGAGTTGAGAAACAGGTTTCCAATCCTTTAATACCAGAAAAAGTTTCTTATCTCAACAATGTGGGTTCTCCACATGCTAGTCCTATAAGTAAAGAAGTATTTATCTCAAAATATTTGAGTTTGTATATGCATAACACCACAGTATTTTTTGAAGTAAAATATGGAGAAGCACTTATTTCATCTGACATGTCTCAGGTGGCTAGAGCTGAACTACATTAATCCTAAGTCAGTGGTCCATTTTCATTGTTCAAAGCTGCAAGATTTTGGATTTGGCTGTACTGAATACTCACACTTTGAAAACATTCACTTTAATGCGCAGTTTAAGACATCCAGTTCTGGGTGTCCCAGTATGAGAGATATCAACATCCAGGAGTATGTGCATCCATGGCACACAAAGATAACACAGACACTCAAGCACCTCACATATGAGGATGAGCTGAAAGGGTGTTCAGTCAGGAGAAGACAACACTCTGGGAGAGAAACTTTTTGGTGTGTATTGAATGCCTGAATAAGGCACATGGCTGGAACAATGCTAAGGACTGTCTAGCCAGACCTTCCTAGTGGTGCCCAGTGAAAGAACAGGCAATGGATACAAACTGAAGATTTTTTAACTCCATTTCAAGGTAAGGAAACACCCTTTTACTCTAGAGGTGTTAAAATACTTGATCAGGCTGCCTAAAAGGTTGCAAAGTCTCCATTCTTTGAGATTATTAAACCCTGAGAGAGTGCCCTGAGAGCAATGTACTCTAGTTGACTTCACTTTGATTGGGAGGAGTGGATCAGAGGTTCTCTCAAGAGGTCCCTTTCAGCCCTCTCTGATTCTGCAAAGCAGCCTATCTCTACTGCAGTGGATGTAATTCAGTTAAAATTGTAGTAATAAGGGACTAGGTCAGCTTACATACAGCTACCTTGTTCTTGGTATAGAAAGAGCTTTAGAAAACAGACTGTGAAACTCCTCGTGTGCTGTAACTCATTACAGAATTTCCATTTTGTTTCAGAGAAATCAGGGCTGTGAAACTTTATGTGCTGCCTGAAGTACTGCTATTGTGGAAATTCTTGCAGACATACTGTTTTTATTGGCTGATAAGTAGCTTTTGAACTCAGTTTTCACTGCTATTTGTGTACAAAGTATCCATAGTGGAGGCTTCTGCAAAATCTTGAAATGCTAATTCATTTACTAAATCTTACTTATTATTTTTACTGCCTGAAGAATGTAAGTTATACAACATGTTGGAATAACTACAGCAAGGAAGCTATGCTTAAGAGTTTTTGAAATTAAAGACTAATGGACTGTTACACGTTATATAGTGGATTATTTCACATTTTATGTGCATTATTTTCTAAACATTTTGCAAGTTTCAAACAAGATTTTAGCAAATATGTTAAACTCTAAAGCTTACAAACTTATACAGCAGTATCTGGAATAAAAATCCATCAAAATCCTTACCTGTAGTTACATTTTTTATTATATTTTATTTAATGTACTACTCTTAAATATTAATACTTTAATATTTATTTTCAAGTAGTGCTCAAATCCAGGCAAGAGACTCTTTAAGTGGCATAAACAGCCCCACTTATAAAAACAAACAACTGTGAACTTGAAAGGAAATTATCTTTGAGATGTTATCTTTGAATTATGAGTTCTAACTGAAATAAGCTATTTTTTCCATTAAGTTTCAAATGAATGGTTGAGCAGTTTACAGCAGGTACAAAATACATTACCCTGCATTGTGCCACACATTTACACCAAAACTGCCTGTGGCCATCAGACAATTTGCATCTTTTGAGGAAGTTACTCAGTTATCTTGATTGGAATTAAGAAATCCACTTACCAGTATTTTGGAAGTATAAGCACAATTAACAGAAATTCCTGTCACAAGATAAGCCATAGTTTTCTCTGGAATAGCTTCTGGTTCTGGAATTTTTTTATAATGTTTTTCATTGATGTAGGCTTGGACCACTGTCATTCTGTTCATAGTCAATGTTCCCGTTTTATCTGAGCAAATAGCTGTGGCATTGCCCATAGTTTCACATGCATCCAGATGTCTCACCAAGTTATTATCTTTCATCATTTTCTAAGGAAATAAAAGCAGTTAACAGCAATCCATGACCATTACTTGACTTCAGAAATTCTCATTTTTGGGATCCAGCCTTACACAGCACTTTCAGAAAACACTCAGTCATTAAGTCATCAGGCATATTTCAGAGGAAGAACTTGCAGCTGCCTCTTTCTGTATAGATCTCCCTAAAGTCCATTATGTCACAGTAAACGTCATTTTGAACAAGGTACATAAATACAATCTTAATCTCCTCTACCTGCATGTCACACTGACTATTGATACTATTCAGATTGTTAGGAGAAAACAGTTTATAACAATATTTAGAAATTGAGAAGAGGTAAAGTTTGAACTTTACCAGATACAATGATTAAAAAATGTTTCTGCTCACAAGAAAAGTCTAATGTAGCTTATTTGATCTATCTGAAGATCAGATAATATAGATTTCAAAGATCCTAGATTCAGACTTATAATCAAAGTGGGAACTTAATGTTTCAACTAAAATAGTGAGGGTTACATGAGTTTCATAGATTAAATATCACTTTAAATTATTTCCTTAACAGGCTTTAAGTGATTTTATCTCTAAGCGGAAGATGAATTACAAATTATACAATAAGACCACTACTACTAAGTGCTGTAAGTTATGAATTTAGAACACAGCCTAAGCACCCAGCATCTTTACAATTAGATTATAGATAAATAATGAGTCTCAGCATGCTGATGCAGTACGAAAATTAAGAACACAAAGAGCTCAAGTTAAAAAACATGCTGTATAGTAAGCAGAAAACAAAATGCTTTACACTATTCAGTCTTCAAAAAAAAATCAATCCAGAAGCTTTCATAGCAATTGTTTAACACAACAGCTAGGTAGAAATTCACATTTACAGAAAAGTTTGTTATTTACAAACTCTAAGACATCTGTTTCTTGTAAGCAAATGCTACAATGCTACATACTGAACCCATTTATCTTTAGCTGGTGACAACAGGCTGGCAATGCTCACTGTTCTTGTCAGTGTGTATTCATTCAAAGATGAAGAGTACTGCAGGAGAATTCTTATGCAGTTCAGAAAATAAGAAAAAGTTCTTCCCAGTCTAACATATATATATATATACACATATATTTAACAGCTGATGAATATGCCCACCTACCTTAAAAAAATCTATTTGCCCTCCACCTACTTACCTTAACAGAGTAAGCCAGAGATATAGTGACTGCAAGTGGAAGACCTTCTGGTACTGCCACCACCAAGACTGTAACTCCAATAATGAAGAACTTCACAAAATACTGAATATAAATTGGGGTACATTCAGCAAGCCAAGGTCTCTTCTGAACCCAGAAGGTATCAATTACAAAATATAACACAAGGATAATGACTGTGATTGCAGACATCAACAAACCTTGTTAAAAAGAGAATAAACAGTTTTAAGAAATTGTCTCAAATATTTGGCAATACAGACTGTAGATATATGCAAATACTTCTGCCCTTATACAAGCTAGATTAGAACTAAGGTTTCAAAGAGGCAAGTCAAAACATGGAGGCAGTTCTCAGAGGTGTTCCTGCTTCCAATGCAAGTATTTCCTCATGCATTTCACCAGAAGTGCCTAGAAATCTTTTTTTCTCCAATTTAATTGAAAGCATGGAGCTAATTAGTAACAGGACAGACCAATATGTAAAGTCAATCGACTAAGCAGAACAAGAAGTGAAAAAATTCAGGAGGCCTTCACCAATTTTATGCTGACTGATTCAGTAGAGTGCTTCAGTGCAGTCTCGAAGCAGGAGGACAGGCAAATCCATGCATGAAGTAGATGAGTATTAAGGCTGTGTGGGGAACTACAATGGGTCAAAAGGTACATAAAGGAACACAACACCTCTTGGAAGATATGAAAAAAAATCTTTGATGAGGGCAGTAATTTACAGTACACATATAATGGAATTTGTTTATCTCACTAAAAAATTAATATCACCATACACAACTGCAGAGTGCTACAGCTAAAAGTTTCATTGCTCCATTTCAAGCTGAAAGTGTCTAATGACCCAGATGCTAAAGTCAGCCCTTCTTGAGCCATGAGCTGGTCTAGAACTCTTCTTGAAATTCCTTCTTGAAATTCCTTGAATTTCTTCTTGAACCTTTCAACAATTCTACATGGACCAAAATAAATCCTAAAATATTTGAATTAAACCACTATACACTAGATAACATAGCCTAAATTTTATACTGAACTTCACTGCTGTTTTAGCCTACTTTCAAGCAGCAACAATCAACCAAAGATTTTGACAAGGCATCTGAATACTAGCTGATAGAAAAGTAGGAAGTCAATAAAAATGTTATGTATCAACAAGGCATATGTTAAGTGGAAAATTCTAAGCCTCTGAAAGTACTAGAGAATCTTGTTGACTGTACCACATTTTCCAGGCTGCAGCTGTACAAAACTCAACTTACAGTCTCCAGTTGAACAAAACTCAACTCACAGGTTCTCTTGGTACATTGCTAAATGCTATATCTAACCTAAAAAGATTTTTCGTAACAGTTGTCCAATGTTATGAAGCTGGAGTTTTCCCTCCTAGAAGCTGGCACTTGAAAGCCTGACTATTTAAACTAAGGAAAAATAAAAGCCATCCACATGACAGAGCCTGAGAGGCCATCAGCATACTCAGGCACAGCAGCATACTTGCATTAGAATTTTGCACTTAAGTAGCCAGCCTTGAGTAGTTTGATTATTTTATCTCCTCACAAACTATGCATGTTCCAACTTTTTTTAACATGACATCCACATGAGGAGAGTACTGAGACATTGTACCTGCTTTGCCAATCTGAACTGCAAGCTTTGTGAGTTTGCCTTGGAGAACTGACTTTTCCTTCTTTGGCAAGTTTGCTTTCTTCTTGTCTTTCTCGTCTCCATCTCCACCATCCTCACTCTTCAGTGGCTGCATTTCCATGGCTGCACCATCCTGAGCTTTAGCTAGAAGTTAGGATCACAAAAAAGTTTAGCCATTGGTAAGTCTCCCAAATCAAGGATATCTAAAAAGCTTAATGCCCAGCTCCACTAAATATAATAGCACTGAGAATTATCCTGTATCCAGAGAGGCCATACACGAATGTTTAAATAAGTGTATTGTGTATAGCTTATTAATAAGTGTATTGTGTATAATGTTTAGTGTATTGTGAATACCAGGTTCAGTGAAGCATTTGTTTTGGGCAGATTCACTTATGCCATCTTTACCATAAGCACTTTGGATATAAGCATTCAATATGCATTTTTATAGGGAAGTCTGTATTCATCTACACTCTTAGAAAACAGAGACTTGCAAGAAAGAATCAGAGAACCTGCATTTACCTTTGTTACGGTTTTCAACAGCCCCGTCTTGCTTTTTACCTGTCAGAGAGAGAAACAAGTGTTTTAAGCTGGCTGTGCAGAATTCATTATTCTATTTATGTTTTTATATAATAACTACATTACTCTGCTAAAACAGCAAACTGCATTAAAAAAAATGTAAAACATGTAATTCAGTTCACAGAAACAGCTCATGGCACTTTTTGGACTTAACTTTTCACATACAAGACTGCTGCAGTGTTAATCTACCATGGTTAAGTTTGCACAAATTACTGATACTGACACTTATGGCTTGTGAGGAAAGCTTCACAAAAGACATCCTGACACGTTTTTCTAGAAAAGATACTTGTGACAATTCAGTGATTTTGGTGGCCTCCATCTTACTGTATTCTTCCAATACTTGCCACCAGAATCTGACTACCTCTGTAAATAAACTGCAAGGTCTCCCCTTGAGAATCAGTGCTTTTGTACAATATTGCAGAAGCTAATGTGGTATAAAATATTCATAAATCCATAGCGAAGCTTAGTGGAGGTACAGCACTGGATTACTATTTACACAAACATAAGCATAAATCTTTAGATAATATATCATACATCACAGTGAGAATAGCTCAAGTTCATAATAAAAATCACTCCTACCTGTGTTCAGAAATGGGGCATAACAAGAGATCATAAAGAAGGAGAGTGAAATAATGAAAGAATTTAACAAGTGAAATATTAAAGGTTGGAAGACTAACACATCATGTGTTGTTTTTGGGGGCTTAGAAAGTGACAAACTTTATTTCTAAGTAGAGAAAGCAAGGGTTATAATTACTGTTTGTGATAAACTGAAATGAAAGCACAAAATTGAGCAATTTAGAACAAAAGCCAAACATTTTCAGGATTACTGGTAATTCACTAAGTCTTTGGCCTTAGCTTATGTAGACCAAAATTTACAAGAGTACTCAAGTAGAAGAAAATCAAACTATCAACCAGCCTGTCTGGCATGACATTTAACATCTCCACCACACCATTACTGTAGACACACTCTGATTTCTATACATAAGATTTCTCCCAGCGTTCTCACAACAGCTTAACAGGAAAAAAAAAAAAAAAAAAAGCATGTTCACTTTCTCTGGAAGATGCCACTTTAGACTTCTTAAGAACTCGTCATTGTTTCCTGACTTTGCATTTCTTCCCTGGTTCCTCTCTTCCTCTTTCAGGAGCAAAGTTCTACATTTGAATTACTTGCAACTGCTTGTACATACATTTGCTTTCAGTCTGAACTGTGCCATACACAGCCAGCTAAATATAGTCCCTTTAATCTCCTTAACATTCACAGAGAAGTTAATTTAGTTTAACCTGAGTTTTATCAAGGAGAATCTTATTAGGCACCTAACTTAAGGGAAAGAGGAACCTATCTATCTTGGGAGACAAAAAAACCCCACTAGTGTTTGGGTCCCAGGATACACCAAAACACTGCTTGTCAAGAGACTTCTGCTTCTAGAATAATAAACACTGGCAGAATATTAATAAAAGCTATAATCCACTCCATATCTCCTGTAGCAGCTGGTACTGTTATTTGTTTCCTTCTCCTTCCTCTGTAAGGGGAAGGCACAGGATGGCAACTGCTTCACACTAATGACTGCAAGTGTTGCAGGTCAGCTTTTACTTTTTGCTGTCATGCTTGAGCTTGAAACTAACTTAGAACTTTCAATTCTTCTTGTAATAATTTTTCTAACTTGTAAAGGAACTCACTAGGTTTTTTTCAAGTTTCAAGAAGGGTCAGAATTGTAAAGTATTTGTGGGTTAGGACAAGACAAAAAACCTTCAATCTCAATTCCTGCACGGAGCACACATTTTAGCAATTGCCTATTGAGTTTGAAAGTCTCTGAGAATCTTAAACACATTTCTGCGTGAATTTTCCATTATTGTCTTGTATCCCTCTGATAAAAAGATCACTTATAAGTATGACTAGATACTTATTAGGTTGAACTTCATAATAACTTGTTTTCCATAAACAAGTATTTGCAATTAGACATCAATGCACCTTGAAGTTACACAAGATGAGAGTTTAACTATTTATACATGGTATGTATGGCTGCTTAGCAACTGTAAACTTTCCAAACTCTGACTCATCAATGGGATCTGAAGTTTAACTACATTCCATGTGACAAGAGTTAGTACTCTCAGGTCACTGGACCCAAGGTGTTTTTCCTGTGAAACCTACAGAAGGTATGAGTTTTTTTAAAAAGCTTTCCAGCTTTGGATGACTGGAACATGTTTTTATCCAGTAATATTCAAAAGTTCACCATCATCTCCAGTCCCACTCCCCTGCCAAGGTATTTAAGATTAATATGCCTACTTTTCTTTTCCTTCTTTTCTTTTTCCTTCTCCTTTTCCTCTTCATCTCCTCCAGCTCCAAGTAAGGTAAAGATGATTCCAGTCTGAGAGTTCACACCTACAGCAGTAACCACCATTCTTCCAGAGCCTTCCATCACATGTGTACCTGAAAGATTGAATCAGGATTTCCACTGAGACATGAGCAGTTATATGGCAGGGCACAGGGCACACAAGTACTTTGAGGAAATGAGCTTTCAAACTTGACTTTGATGAAACTCTGAGCTGTGTATATGCACCACTATGCTCCCCTAAACCTTTAGTTGCCAAAGCTATCTGGAAAGTAAACTCATAAGCAACTACACAAAATGTTTGTCAGTTTTATAGGTCTGATCACTCCAACAAAGTTCTGTACTTTGTGGACTGGTTTGGGATAGTTCTAGGAGACAACCTGGATAAAAAAACAATTTGCTAGTTTTAACCACAAAATTTGAAATAACCACCATACCGCAGAAACAAGCTACTTCATTCAAAAATTGCCAAATTACACACCTGACAGCAGCATAGGATCTCTATCCAGAGATTTCTTAACATGATCAGATTCCCCAGTCAGCGAGCTTTCGTCAATTTTGAGGTCATTTCCTTGAATGAGCACACCATCAGCCGGTAAAAGGTCACCTACGAGAGATCACTGGGTTTGTTGACAGCAGTTCCTTTTTTAAAAATAAAAGAAAGTTCAAATTTAAAAATATGTTTACCATATTTCACTTGTGCAATATCTCCAACAATTATGTCAGCTACTGGTATTTGGATGACTTGGCCACCTCTGATGACTGTGAATTTCTGTTCTTGTTCAATACGGCTCTGCAATCCCCGAAATTGTTTCTCTTTACTCCAGTCATTGAAAGCTGTTACTAATACCACACAAACTACAGATAGGAGGATTGCTGCTCCTTCAATCCAACCTGCTTCAGATTCCTCCTCTTCTTCACCAACATTTACTGATCCACATACTGCAGAAAACAGGTTTTAGATTTAAGAAAGTTCACAAAGATATTTCAACAATGAAAGTTTTGGCACACAAAAAACTTATAGCTGCTAAACATTTTCCATGCTAGCCTTCTTTGCAATTTCACCTTTATTTCCATAAGGGTAACACACAAAAAGATAAAGAACCTGAAAGCTAGAGCAACTTGAGGAAGTTAAACCACATGGCTTATCTGAACACAAGAGAAGTTGATATAGAGAAAGTTTCCTGTCCTTATTTTGTTAAATGATGGCATAAGAATGCCAGACTGGTAAACAACATTCTGCTTTGTCAACATATCCAACTTTACATTTGTCTTAACAAACCAGATATCACTGCAAAAATTCAGTTAAATGAAGTCACAATCCCTTTATTTTCTGTTTGGAAGTACAAATATAGCTTTGTTTCTTAATTATAAAGTTACCAGTGTCATATCACAAATAAAGGAAAATTTTAGACTTGCTGACTCCCCAAAGAAAGCCCATGACTGCAAATTATAAATTGCTTAAATATTTGAGGCAAAGCTAAAAAAAACCCCACTTGTACAGAGACTGGATTTCAAACAAGTTCTTGTTCCTGCTGCTTGCAATTTACCTTTGGTCAGAATAATACCAGATCATGACCAAGGAAATCTCATGTTGCCCTTTAAAGGCAAGCTAGAGTTTTAGCAATGTGCTCTCAATAAGGAACAATAAGCTGCTTTTCCACTGACTTACTGTCTCCCATCAGATTTACAGTATAGGCATGTTGAACCAGGAAAGTCAATAGTATAATAATAGTAGATATCTACTTTTCAAGAAGTTTACTTACATGATTCATTTCCTCCTGGAGGCTGGTAAAAAGAAAGGCCCAAGGATACTACGGCTGCAATTTCTAATATAATTAGTGTAACGTCCTGTAGTGCTTCCCATACTAACTGAAGAAATGTTTTTGGCTTTTTAGGAGGTATAAAGTTCTTCCCAAAAACTGCTTCTCTCCTTTCTATATCTGCTGGATTTCCACTTAAACCTATTTAACAATAAGACAAAGTTAGTGACACTTACACACATTTCACCCTCACATTAGAAGTGACTGAAGTTTCCCACTCATGGAATCAAGTCCCACTCCATATTTCAATAACAAAACCAAAAAAGCCACATCTCAAACATAATTATGGAAGTAATACCATTAAATCAGAGTCACTATAGAAAGCCAGCTATATTTTACAATTCTCACCTTGCCAAAATAAAGTTGATGGTCTACCTGGTTAATATGTCACTTAATATGACATAGGAACAGAGTAATAATAACAGACATACCTTTGTTCAAAGTAAACAAGTTTGCAAGACAAGATCATTAGTAGAGTTACTACTATTGAGACTGAGTAGCACCATAAAGCTTTAGCAAGACCACAGCCCGTGAAGGCAGCTCTGGTTCCCAGTGTAGGGATTCTGTATTCAGACACAACATCCTAGGATCCTAAAAGTAATGTAACATTTATAATGAGATGTTTATTATAATTAAAAAGGTAACTATTATAATTATTATATTTCCATAATGTTTGTTATATAAAATACTATTTAAAATGGTCGAAGCTCTCTGCAGGCACCATGTGGAAAGATGCAACCACTTTTATGATGCTGCTTCCACCTGGAATGGTGGTAGTTATTTGTTCTTCTGAAGCTTCACTTTCTATCTCCTCTCACACAGAGAGCCCACGTTTAGCACTATGCCGGGTCTGTCACCTCAGTTTTGTATCTATCTTCTTTCATATATGGCATATTTGAGTCCTTCTGTCTCAATTCTGGTACCATCCTTAAGGGACACTAGCAGACAAGAGTGAGGGGCCTACATGAAAGCTACAGCATGTTTCAAGAACTTGCCAAGATCTTAAAAATAAAGGAATACCAAGTATTTTCAGTGCAAGGTCATGCACTCAAGGTCTTCTGTGAGCACATCTCCTGGTTACTCCTCTAAAAATTTTCAGCTGACTAACCCACCATTCAGAATTAAGCTCATTTTCCAAATCAAAATTGCCAAACTTCAGAGCAAAGGTCTGGGTACTTCAATCATATTGACCCTAAGGTTATGATTAGCACCAGCTCAAAGACAATTATTTTCTTAGTAGCAATTTTTTTAGTAGCTAACCCAGCTGCTTAGTGATAAATGCATTGCAAACATGCTAGGTAATAAATAAGAACAGTAGCCACTGCAGCTGGCTTTCATGGTAAGGGAGGGTTTTAACACCTCTAACAGACATTTCCGCGAATCATCACGTATTTCAAGACACTTTGAAAAGGTTACTGAACTGCAAAGCTCAATTTTGAATGCTAACAACTGCTATGGAATCACTTAACTGAAAAGCAAACTATATGCAGATCTCTTCAGAAGAGAAATTAATTAAACATACTCTGTGTATATATTACATTTATTCTAACAGTCTTCAATTCACCCTGAATTCATGTCTTTGAAGGTTTAATAGAAAAGAGAAATTGTACTCATTACAATTGTACTCATTAGCCATAACCTTACACTTCTTGCAGCTCAAGCTTTAAGGTGCTTACTTTCACTCTCAACTCAAAGAGCACTGCAAGACAATTTTCAAAATCAAGCTATACATTACAGAATCTACAGAAACTCAGGACAGTGTGGTCATTCCAAAAAGCTGGGCCATGTTGCTATTTTGCAAAAGGTACTACTTCTCTATTCCTTTAACATGGCAGAGTTTGAAAATTTATTTACATAATATTGGCAACATCACCCTCTTCCTCCCTTTCCAGGGTACCACAGTGCAGAACATCAGAAGTATACAGCAAAGGTCCTTGAAAAATGAAAAGTGCTTCCAAATGAGGCTATATAAAGTCAAGCTACTATCAGAACCACTTAGTGAAGATTAGTAAATGAGCCTAGCAAAGATAAAAAGCATTTGTATTTTTAGTATACACTATAATACACCATGCATCATTACTGAACTTGCTACATTTACCAGACAGCTGGTAATTTCACAGTTCACAACCTACAATCCTGAGATCAAAACTACTGCCATTGTATTCTTAACTATGTGTCTTAACAAGGGAAATTTATGTTATTTGGCGTTAAGTTTGAAAAATATTAGCCAAGGGACTAGTTAATGCTTCATATTCAAATTTTATTAGAAATATCTATATCTGTCCAGAATATTAGACAGACTTTTGCTACTAAAGATATGTCAAACATTCATTTTGCACACTTGCGTATATGTAAGCAGTAAAGTCTGCTCAGCGTCCTTTTTTTAAGCAATACTGGTAAAGGATTGTTCCAATTTCTCATTTCAAATCAGATAAGTTTGATCCAAATTTTGCCTGAAAATAGATGTTGTCTTACACTGTCAACAACTTCACAGCAAGAAACAGAACAAGCTGAACTCATCCACTGTGTACCACGTCAGAACTACCTGTACTTTTCCTGTGAAGCCCCTGGCAATTACATAGTGGTAAGAGTGTCATGTCATAGAGAAAGCATCTGATTAGGAAAAAGTGTCCTAGGGCTTTGCAGGTATACACAGGAGGTTTCAGAGAGCCAGTATTACTGTAACGTGTAACAGTTTTCTGCAAGATCTTCCCTAGACTTTTTTCTGTTAGTATTGTCTCCCTTTCTACACTTACGGTTAGAATTTGACAAAAGCAGAGACCTAGTTCTACCTTTACAAGAGCTCTCCAGTACTACCTCCAGAAAGTTTATAGCAGGTTACCTGTCAGGGTGGCTGATTCTCTAAAATTTCATGTTGTGGATTTGAGTCAAAGCGACACCTCTGTTGGACGCTGTTCTAACTCAATTAACCTTTTCTGAGCCTGTGAACATGTTCAACTGTTGAGTCTTTGGTGCATTTATGAGCTTCTCTCACACTTTAAAAAGGATGGCACCCTTTTATTAAGTCAGTGACTGTACACTGATTGCAGTGTACATCTAAATGTCAAATCCTTTTGAAAGTGAAAGGCCTTGATCACACAGCCCTCAGTACAGTACAATCAATCTGCAGGAAAGGGCATCCAACCCTTGAGTTTTAGTTCCCTGACATGTGACATGTTTAATAACCTGCACGTTTGTTACATTAAGAGACAAAGTGAATACTGCAGTACACAAGGTATTTATTTGGTGCTTAGTGCCTCGTGGCTATGTAAAATTGTATTTCCACCTAGCTTGCAGCAATAATGGACCCTTTAGCCTTGCAGATCACTGTGCAACAGAATTCAACTCTCAGTTCAATTCCCAGTTGTAGAAAACCATATCCCTTTTCACAGAGAAAGGAAACTGCCTTCCAATACTATGCAGCAGGTATAACGTGTATCTCTCAGTGTAACCAGAGCCTGTTGCTCCTGAGATGTGTTACACTGCTTATACACTACAGTGCTTCACACACATGCACTGTACTTTACAACTGCCAAGGAACAGAAGTTTGTACTCCTTGTGTTTTACAAACTTCTTCATCCTGAAATTGGTCTACTCCCATTCACTGGTAGTTCAGCCATGTCAGCGGGCTGAACAGTTACAGTTTGGTAAGAGGAACCCAACTCATCTACTGATGATTTCAGGAGTCTGAAGTCTGGCTTCAAAAGTGGATCAAGCCAAAACATGCTAAATGCAGATGTACCCAGAGGTACCTTACGGCATTAGCAGGCTGCTCTTGGTCCAAGAAGGTAAATCTTTCCATAGCATTTCTGAAGAACAGTAAGCAACGGCTCGCCAGGATTAAGACAGCAGGTATTTTGCTGCTACCAACATGACACCACATTGGTTAAAATCTACGTGAGTCCTTAAATGCAGAGACACTACAATTTGCCAAAATCTTGATTTTGGTAATTCTCAATTGCTCTCAACAGCAGGACTTCACAGTAAGTTTCAGTTAATGTTTATACATATTTTAATTTAAGTGCAGTTTACTGCAAGTACTACAGTATGTAGATACTACAGTATCTTATGCAGTATGATTTCCATCTTTCACAAATACATTAATATTATTTATTTTTTATTAATATTGGAAGAAAGCCTTCTGGAAGGTTCTCAAGAAGGAGACTTAATAAATTTATTTACTTATCTCTTCACATTTGTACAGTCTATCTTGGAGTAATAACTTTAGATAGCAAAAGCATGGTGTAGCCACATTTTACAGAAAGCCACTAAGTCAAACATGGTAGAGACTCCATCAGAGATGCTTATTTCTAGGGAATAAGATTGTGTAATCACTTTGCAAACCTTCCACTAAGAGTAAACATCAATGCTTCAAGTTGTATTAATAGTTATTTTGAACAGTTCAAATGAAATCTACAGAATTCTGATACTACAGAAATACTGCAGATTTAAAAACTAGATCCTGCTATTAAGAATCCAATAGAACACAAACACATAATCAGTTTTAAAAATTGCTGCATTAGCAAATCAAATAACTAGGTAGCCACACAGAAGCATTAATAAGCCCTGCATTAGAATATTAAAACCCCGGGCTCTACAACAGCATGATCTGAATTGGGAACTATAGGTCATATGAACTATTCAGAAAACTGGTGCTTTCACAGTGAGTTGAACACTGCTGTGTTGCATTGCTGTTTCATATGTGGATGTCTACATCAATGAACTTTGTTCCAAGTGCAACTTCATTAATATAACATCTCACATGCAGCTAGACCAACTGAAAAAAAAATTCTTGCTTACTTATTACCATGGAATACTTCTGTCTTAAATGAACAAGAAGCAATATTTTGTTATGGTAACTAAAATCCTTTTACAAACTTTGTTCTATTAAAGAAAGCAGTTTGCTTACTAAGCCTTTTCCTAAATGGAGTTTCCTCAGGAAGTGTTAGAATTTACTTACCTTCATTTGGTGAAGTTTTCAACTTTGTACAGATGCCATGTACATCACCATAGCATTCCTGTATTTTATGCAGTGCATCTGCAGCTCGAAGTTCCATAAGAGAACGGAGCTCTGCAAGAGTAACTCCAAAATCTCCATGATTAGATTCTTTTACAGCGTTTTTTACGCTGCTATATGCAACCGAGTTGTTTGCCATGTCACCCATGATGCATGCAGTCTTTAGCGTAGACAGTTTCCAGCAAGGAACAAAATTTCAACTCAAAGTATTTCCAAAAGGAAAATAAATCCTTTGGGTATGAAGACAGTCAGGAGAGCAGACACATCACCCAAGCAAGAGAGCCCGTCTGGAGAGATATCTTTGAGGTTGTCCCATGGTGCGTTCTGTTCCCCAAAGCCAAAAGGCATGTACAGTCTAGGGAGAGAATAGATACACATTCAGTTACATAACAGCTATACTGAAATGCATTGTAAGACAGTCCCTACTCTTTGTACTAAGGTTACAGAACAAATTTCTTTTTTAATTTCCTATAATATTTTCAGTTTGCATTCCGCGCACAAGAGTGACAAGGAAGAAAATGGATATTTCCCCCCCCCCAAAACAACCTTGCATTATTGGATTTCCTTAAATCATTAACTTTGTAACAACTGTTGCCTTTAACACTGGCATTTTCCTTCAAATGTCCATATGGTTCATCATCAAGCAGCAACCTTTAAAAATACCTAAAATTAAATCTGTTTCCAGGGAACTGGAGCTTGCAGCATCCACAAGTGGTGTCACATGGGGAAAGAATATGCTCAAGTTAAAAATTCCCACTTTCCAATGATGCCCTCACCTCAGAGTTTGGGAAGAGCAAGATTTTTTTGTTCCCATTAATTGGTTTATGCAAACCTCAATAAAAAACTTCAACACTAAGCTAGCCCACACGTGAAGTACTTTTGTATTCTAAGTAGGATTATATCTTCAGGCAGACCTAGCTCTTAATAAATTTTTCATGTCCATACAGTTTTAGCCCTGCTCCAGCCCACTTCATCACAACTCAAGCCTTGCACAGTATCTCCATTTAATTCTTTGAAGAGAGGGAAAAATTGCACAACACCACCTTTCTGCAGAAGGGATGAGCAGACTGAGAGCAGTTCTTCTGTCTGATGATCAGTGTATTTATTGTAGCTGAGAAATTATCATCTAGACACAGGATCTGAACTTGCACAGGCATTCTATATCTAATCCCTGCTCAGCAGACATATCTTGCACGTACACATGTAGCTACACAACAGTGCAGTGCACACACAAACTCTTCATGCCTGTGAGGAGTTTGTGTGTGAAGATTTGCTGTGTGCCAAAACCAGACTTCTGATCACATAAATCGGCTTTATTGGCATAATGAAGTGCAATGAGCATGTGTAACAACATATTCCCCCACAAAACATGACTGTCAGGCTCAGATGAACAACAACTTGGACACTTCCAGGTCAACAAGACCCTCAGGTGTCATATGCCTAGCAAAGGCAAAAATATAAAGGCAAAGTATCAGCAAACAAAAGATCTCTAGATACTTCCCTGCCAGGTTAGAAGACTGTTTGGTTGAACTGCTGAGTCTATGTTGAAGTAAAGGTATGAGCACCCAATTACCAGAAATTTAAGGTCTTGGTTCCAGGAAAGACTCAGATTTCTGTTTTGGAAATAATCAGTTGCAGCTATACTAAATCTATCTACCATTTAAAGCACCATGGCACAGTACTTGGTTTGCCCTGAGAGCAACCACTGACACTGTAAACCCCTGAGCTGATACCACCTGACCACAAGTGACAGACCCATCTCTGGCAGAACTACAACTTCTACAACTGCAACTGCTCTTCTCTTCCTGTCACAGGAGGTTCTGAGAAAACCACTGTCCATGGCTGTTTTCCAGAGAGTGACAAAAAGCATAAAGCAATCAATATTCACATGCATAAAACTTCCAACATTCTATAACATCAATAAAGTTCTTAATTTTAAAATAATTTTAAATCTTCATTGTTTTCTCTGTTACTCGCAAGAAAATGTTGCAACAGTTGAAGAGTCCACGATGATAGTGTTAACCTGCATGCTAGGATATAGTTTTGATTAAGACTCTAATGAGTTCTATTAGAGAACAAGTGATCCTGCAAGTGAAGAATTTCATGCAAACCATGTATGAAAGAGTTTTCTTTAAAGACATGCCACATTGTTATCCAATGCCAAAAAGCTGGATGTTGCTGTCCAGCTGGTAGCCTAGGAGGATTTATCAGCTGGCATCTGATCATAAGCTATGACAGTATAACAAGAAGCAGATCAGGCAAATGAGTTTGTATAGCTATGGAGAAGATGCTGCAGCTGCTAATTAAGCAAAAATAGACCAAGCAGAAGGCCCCACAACCAATTACATCAAACTTGATTCAATTTTAATTAAGAAAAGCTCTGTTCAAGCCTCTAGCAGGAGCCCTGTACTTGATGCCCGAATACACCCAAATCCAAGAGAAAAGGATAGAAAAAGCTACAGCTCTAGTCACTGTTCACTTGTCATCAAGTTCTAGGACTTTCTCTCTCCATATATATGCATAGAGTGGGCCAAACTTGCTTTCACATGCAACTAAACTGAAGAGCAGTAACTCTACTTAGTCATAACTCAGTGTGCTTGCATTCCAGTTCAAACCTCTCTATGCATTATATAAATTTTTACTAATAAGTAATAATCCATATTAGTCATTAATAAGTTTATACTGGAGAGGGTCCTCCTATGCTGTAAATGACATCCTAACATATCAATGGACTCCTAGGGTTCACAGGCAAATTCAATAAGCATTCATTAACTACAAAAACAGTGCAGTTCTACAGATCAGCTCTAGTAGTGATACAAATTATTTGGTACATCCCTGATAGCAAGAAGGGATGTTTCTTTTATGTGGAAAATTGAAAGGAACAGTGCGAAGATGTCAAATTCTGAATACTGAACAAATGCAGTATTGTTCCAGATTATAAAAATTTGATTAAACATTATCAATTTTTACACAAAATCAGACCAGGATCTGCTTCAGTAATCCATTTTTACCAGCCATTTCAACAGAGAGCACAATAGCTTCTTGTCATTCAGGTACAGGACGGACTTAGTCCAACAGAGATTTTTCTGTAAGAATCAGCAAAGAAACTTTCTTTAAGAAATATCCTTAATGCAGTTTTGATGTAAAATCTTGCAACATTCAATCAGTTCCTGTTACAGCAAGTTCCAAGAGTCCACTTTTGTAACATTAGTGGTGATGCATAATGAAACTATTATGACTGAAATTTAGCGGCATAAAAGGAAGCACATTTTAAAGTTACAAAGATCATCTAATGGTATTTAGCTTCTCGACTAATGAAATATTTTATTTGTTTTGACCAGTGTTTCAGTTCTCAGTTATTGCATCAGTCATTTGAGATAACTGAATGACATGAGCTCTGAAGCACTATAGTTTAAAGCAACTCACCTCAAACTTCCAATCTGTTAATATCTCAAATTTCAAATTCAGGAAACAGTTACCAAGCTAAAACTCATTTATAGACCAATGCTGACATTCCAGCCTATTTAAAGTTTAATTCAGTAAAGTTTTGTGTTAGTTTCCAGCTTAAACAAGCTGCATACAAAATTATTAAGATGTCTACATTTCATTTGACACATCAACTTTTGAATAATACTTTATCACCGACACTTGATTTATCCCTTTATATCACTGAGACTAGGAATAACTTTAAAAGCTATTCTCTGTCACACAAAAGTGACTAAAAAACTCGAACTGCAGAGGCATATTTCAGTAGCAGCACATACTCTCATAGGTAGGATTCAGGAACTTATGTAAATCCCTCTGAGAAGGCCTTGCTGCTCTTTGGTTGTAGTAACTTCACTGACACATCATATCATTGTAGCTGCTTATGAGGAATAACTTCCTTACCCAAATCAAATCATTATTTATTGCTAAGGGACTGTGTATTGTTACCAGACAAAGACACTAATTCAAACCCATAACCCATTAAACAAAGGTTAGACAACTTTGCCAGTGTTGGAAGTTCATCATGATAAGCTTCTGTAGTTGGACTGGAGAAAGGAAAAGCTCTAAACAGAAGTCTACATGAAGAGATGCTTACCAAAGCATGAAGAGACTATAGATTACTTATCTATTTAGTGCTACCAGAACATTCTGCACTGACCAAATTGGAAGCTGCAACATGTTTTTTGAAGTGTTACTGTAGTGGCACAATTACTATTGCCCAGACACACAGGACCTAGCATGCCTTCGACTCCTATCCAAGCTTTTCCTATGATTACATTTAATACTTGCTTCACTAACCTACAAGGAAAAACAATTTTCTTAATTAATATTGAAACACTTAAGCACACTCATACCTCAAGAGTCAAAGCTCCAGCAATTATAAATCTTGTGTCATTTAATTTAATTTATACATCTGCTTGAACAGTATGCATTCAGATATTGAGCATTAGCTGGTAGCATTTGACCTTCAGCAACACACTAAAACTGGGCCCTGTAATATAGGAAAGGGCTTGCAAAGTGATTATCTCAGGAAAGCCTTTGTTTAATCTAATTAGTACAATGAATAGCAGACAGATCTGCATATCAAGAAGCTGTTGTGATAAAAACCATCCCCATATGTTTCAGTTGTCATGCCTTTTAACCTGCCTACAAAGGCATGTTAAAAGATATTGAAAACATATCATATGCTTTTGCATACTTCAGTTTGGGTGTGTTCAAAGCTTTAAGCCATCACATAACATTGCAGGGGTGGGGGAAAGAAAGAAGGGAAGCTGTCTGCAATATTATTATAATGGAATATTATTACAATGTAAAGTAACTGTAACTGAGAAAGTAACCTGCAAATCAAACTGAAATTGACTGAGGTTTTGTGCTCTGAAGGGTCAAACTTCTTGCTGTAAGAGACAGATCCTCCCACCTACTTGACAGGCTACAGAAACTCACCAGCTGTTTCACAAGGAATATGAATGAATTCTAATGAGGCAAAACATAAATACAGAACAGTATCCTTTTACAAGTCATTATTCTGTAAGCTAAAATGTGCCTAACTGAACAAACAGGAGTTAAATAACTTCAGTGCTGTGCTATTGTTTCAGAGCAAACATCTTAGCCTGGTTTATGAAGAGACATGTACAAGTAGACTGAAGAGCTAAGAGACAAAGGGCACAAACAAATTTTTTAGCATACCATCTTCAGCCTATGTCAAACAATGTTGCAATGACAAGTTTCAGTTATTACAGCTTATGTGCTATAAACAGTAAACTCATCAAAGGTCATGACTTTTGCTTAGTTTTCAAAGAGAAATCTGATTTAATTCTGAAGCCTAATCTCCTGGGAAGCAGATGTACTTACCTATCTGAAATAAAAACTGGCCTAGATTCTGCACTGGATCTAAACACCGGTATTGTCCCTGCTCATTGCAGGGAGGTTAGACAAGAAAACATTTAGAGGTCTTTTTCAACTCAAATTATTCTGTGATTCTGTGATTTATGGCACTTAATCTAAGGGATTTCTGCTGCCTACTGAGATTGACACCTGTAGAAACCATTTCATCCATTGGTAGTTTCTTTCCTTTAAGACCCCGAATTTATTTCTTATTGAAATTATAGCAAACAAATTAGTATTTCAGTAGTCTGAAGTCTGTTTAGTAGTAATACAAATCAGCAGTGTTCACACATAGGTTCTGCATAATTTTCCTCTTGTTTTGGTAGTAGCAAGGAAAAATTGTACAAGTCTTGAAGGTGAGTTATTATGGCACAAAGGACATAAGCTTCTCTTACAAAGCAGCTTGGTCCACAGCCTCTGCCAGGAGCCCAGCAAGCAAGCAGACATTTTGTTATGCCATGAACCATCTGCACAGGCCTGTATTGCCCTGCCTTGTCCAAGCCAGGGCTTCTCCCCACTCACTAAACAACTCAGCTCCAGCTGCAGTGACATCTGGATTAAGAAACAAGATCAGAAAGTGCTGTAGGAAACTATTTTATCAAGAGTTTAAACTAATCATTACCTTTCTGAGGTAACCAAATAGATATTACTGATCCAAAAATAGACAGACTGATGCAACAAGAAGGGTTTCAGAAAATCTATGACCACTTTCAAGGAACATCAGACTTTGAGACATACTGGAAAATCCCAGAGGACAAAACCAATATGATCATCATTAAAGAAAGCAACAAGTGTTCTGTGTGTCTGAAGTACTAAGGTTTCATAGTCACCTATTTCATATCACATTGCTGGCCTGTCTACAAGATGACAAACACTTAAGACAAAACCATGCAAAAGTGTCAAGTTTGTAACCACTTAAAAGACTTTTCTGCAGCCCACAGCTCTGATCAACACTCAGGCAGCTTCTCTCTTCTCCACCCACAGGCTCTGAAGCTTCCTTCTCTGTACTTCTTTTTCCTAGGCTCATCTACTTTCTGCTCTGTGATGACACTATAAACTAAAGGCTACATTCAAGAGGACTCTTTGCAATGAAAGGTTACTCCAGTTTAAGACTATAATCCTAGTGAAAAAAAAAAGAGTTTTAACCTCTAGATGGGACTCTGTCCCATCCAGAATCATTTTGAGTGTGTTCAAGCACCTAAAATGTATTTACTGTGTGTGTCAGCTTCCTCATCTAACTTGAGGTGAGTGAAGCTGCCAAAATTTGGATGAAGGCAACTGATGACTGAAGGCCAACCTGCTGGTGTATAAAATGCAAGAAAAGAAGTTTGCCCAAAGTCCATCAATATTTTCCTTTCCTTCAGACCCAGTGAGTTCAAAATAAGATGACTGAGGATTTCAAGTCTCTTAATCCTGCACAGTATAGGATAATTATGCTGTAAACTAAGATCTTTAAACAGATCTGACATATTAATAGCCAAATATATAAATCTAAAAGTGGGTTTAAAAAAAAAAAAGTAGTAAAGTCATCCATTAACAAATATTCACATTACTAGGTTCATGAACAACTTACCACACTTTTCCCACCAACATTTGTCAAAACCATATTGACAAAAATGACAAGACAAAGCTGAGCTTTTCCAAAAAGAGATAGGGTGGTAGCATGGCAACCAGCTCACTAAAATTATGCATCATAAGACTACAACAGAGTTTACTGGCATCCTTAAAGTGGAAAATGTGTTCAGGTCACAAACCTGACAGGTGTGTGTTAAATGAGGCATGTGACATCACTATATGCAACTAAGTTTCAAGGAAAGGTAAAGTGAGATGGTACCAAATTTCATCCAACAGAGATGGAGTTGGATTCCAGGATTTCAGCGACTTGTTGTATTTAGAGCTCAGTGCAATGCATCCAGCTGGTCACTTCTGATAATGTCAGCAAACCAGCAGCTGAACTTCATCAGTTATTCCTACAGGTATGACTTGTCTTGAGAAATTTTTTCACCTCTTTTTCACAGAACTTATGTTTACTATTTCATCCTGATTTGAACACTCCCCATTTTTTTCTTTCTGAAAGTATTCTTTTATGCTAGTATCCACTTAGGCAGAGCAGTAGGCTTTTGACTATGATCATGTTTCATGACATCATAGAGATGCAAAATGCTCTTTAGATTTATGAGCCTTCAGGCAAAAGGCAAAAATTCCATTCTTACCTGATTCTTCTTGTATTCAGAAAACTTCAAAAGAGATTTAAAATTAGTCTTAAAACTACTAGGAAATATTTATGCCTATGAGATTGAGCCAAATTACTTCCATAAAGACACTCTGCACATAACCAATTCCTTTCAATTAGAGCAATAAAAGTAACTTAGACAAAATTTTAAGGCTTTTCTGGCTACTTTGGACTAGCTTATGCTAAGTACAAACAGTACCACAAAATACTCTATATGCTCATTGAACCGTAAACAGGTAATATACAAATCGTGATATTAATGTGGTACAGGATCCATTTATGATCCTCAAAATCACCATTCCAACCAAGCAAGTGTCTGGAATGTAAGAAAAATAAAACAAAAATCTCAGGTATGGTCACCCATCTCAGTGAGCCCACACTATGATGCTAAATTGGATGTCTGTTTTGTCCTCTTGTGTTTAAAGTTTAAGAAGCTTCCCTTTTGGCCTGTAAAAAGCCAGTCTGAGAACCTTCAGCTTCAGATTTTTCACAAGCCTTTTGGAAATACCATACTACAGTATATCCTTATCCTCAAACATTTAAAGAGCCTTATTTCTTCAGAAACCTATAGTTTGAAAGCTATGCTAGCTTCCCCTGAAGGTCATTAATTCCTGCCTGCCAGAAATACACCAAATAAACTGGCTAAAAGAGTCATTCTGAGAAAATCCCTTTCAAAAACTGCAATTATGCTTGCTATTTCTCTTCCTAAGGAGACAGAGGGTTTTAAAATTCAAATATCATAACTAGTCCACACTTGAGCAGCACTTTGAGAAATACTTCACAACTTTGCTGCTCCTGCTGGTTATGTAAAGAGGTTCAGGGGTCCTTTTGGTTTGTGTTTTCTTTTGTTTGTAAGGGCTTTTTTACCTCAATATTTGAATTTGAGAATCCAGTGTATGGCTTCGCAGAAACACAAGAGTGAAATCTCTCACAAAATTCTTTATTATGATTATACTGGTAATCCCTTTAGCGCTCTTTGATAGTTTTGAGAGCTTAGCTCACTGATCCATTCCACTGGGCCTTCTCTTTCTGGTACAGTGTAAGAAGCATGTTCAGTAGGCTTCAACTCATGGTATTATCTGACATATTTTACGATTTTTTAAGCCTACATATTCTTTATCCTTCAGGGACTATCCAGTTTCAAAACTAGTCTTTCCTCATGATAATACTTTTCCATCTCTCTGATGTCTGACACCCACTTAAAGGCTAAGTTGTCATGCTCCCTGCATTGTCACACACTTCTAGCTACTCCAAAGTTTCTCATTTATGCAGGGTTGGTTGCTGGTCTAGAATAGTTTTACACACATTGAAGCATTACTGCAATATAGCTTTACTGCAATGTTTTACACACATTGAAGCATTACTGCAATATTGGCAGAACTGTGTGTAGAATGATGGTAAATTAACTGCTCTGTGATCATTACACACACATGACAATCCCATCTCCACCGTCCAATATAAGATAATAAATACTTCTCTCACGAGTTTGTTTCTTTAACACAGACAGGGAATATATAAGCAGTGTTAGTAGACAGAATGCACAAAGCTGAGATTCCCATCGCAGCACTTTGTAACTCTAACAAAGCAGCAAGACTGCCACATCCTCAGGTGACCAAAGGTATGGCTGTGCTACAGTGACACGGTGTAACACTCCCACTCACAGAGGTCCTGAAGCAGCTCTCATTATTTGACACTAACAACACTGCAACTTACACCTGCCACCCTTATCCTTTTGCATTGGGAAAAGCCACGGACTCTGCCAGCTGCATTAATGAAGTAACAGAGTATGGGAGCTCTGCTGTTGCAACAGGCACACAGGCAACCTCGGGCCTGCAACACACTTCTTGTGTGCTTCCCTACTCTTCTTTACAGCACCTCAGCCTCTGAGAGAAGGTAGTTCATTTCGGGTCCTGCTCTAAGTCCATCTCTCATGGGATATACAGCACTCCAAACAGTTTTTCTTCCTTTACTAATGTTTTTTTTTTTTCTCTTTCTTTCTCCATGTACTTCTATGACCTTTAAAAACAAATAATTTTTTTTTCCTAGCCATGAAATCTGCCCCCCTCCAGGATCCAAGGAGCAAGAAAGCACCATGCCACGGTGCTTTTTTCCAAGCCTCCACCTTCCCTCCCACTAGCTGTGATGGTAGTCATGCATTTCATGGTTCCACACCTGTGAGTGGGCTACTTGCAGCTGGGTGGTTCAGAAAGCTGTCATCCAAAAAGGATCTCCCCCAACTCAGTGGAAAAATTTAAATTGCAGCATTTCTACTGTCTAAACAAGTTTTCCCACAGGACACCAGAAGGGGCTGATTTATTTGTAGAAGTCACACAAGCAATGTGGATATGCCAGCTTAAGGGACAAGAGACACATTCAGCTAATGCTAGAAGCATCTTTATCACAGAACTATATGGCTGCCACCTTAAAGATAACATTGAATCTCCCTTCAAGGGAAGGTTTCTCTTCCCTCTGCTATTTCAAGTTAAAGTGGGTTGAGCAAACCCAGGACACAAGTCAACTGGCTTGCCACTAAAAAAATAGCATGGTACATAACTTTTCAGTGAAGGGCAGACACAGTTTGGACTGCACAGCAAATTGACATGGCTGTCAGACAATGGCTCAAGCAGATTTAGTAAATTTAATTTATTTCTCATGGTAGGCTATATAAAATTGCTATACAAATTGGCCACGTGCAATTAATAATCACAGCTTTATTTCTGAAGTCTTCAGTTGTGAAGTACTTCATTGTGTATAACTCTTTAGGTTTCTGAGATTACAAAGACATTAGTGCTTGATTAATTAATTATAAAAAAGAAAGCAATTCAGAAAAAGTGCAAATAAAACCATACTCCATGATAATATTTATAAGTCCTATGCCACGCAATAAAGGAAATCCCATAAGCCAAAGGCCTTAAGTCTTCACTAGCATCAGTGGATCCTAATGCACTTTTTGTACACAGCTCTGCTTCCAGGCTAATAATCATTCAAATTCTGAGGTGTGCTAGGTGTCTAATTTAGCTCTGGCACACCTCCCCTAGGTGGAGAAAGGCTATGCTTTGAAGAACTTCATCACAACCAGCTGAACCTACTCTGTGCTGAGGATCAGCTACCAGACTCCATCACTCCCCTGCCCTACCAAAGCACAAGGCCAGCAGAACTAAAGTGGTAAACCAGCAGGCACTCAAGATGCCTGCAGCATAACCACCTTAGGAATATACAGTGAGGTGTCAGTCTTCTGATAAGGTAGCTCTGAATCCTCAGTAGCAATTGCTAGTTTAACAAGCTTAATATCTGTCCTTCCAAAGGATGGTATCTGGATTGAAAGCCTAATGCATTTAGCACAGCTAAATGCTCATAGCTCAGCCACAGCTGACCCTCAGGACCAAGAGATAACCCACCCATGAAGACTACAGATCATCATTCTGTCTCATCAAAGTCAGACCTATTTTGTTCCTTCTACAGAAAGCTACTTCCCACAAGTGTTTATTTTGCAGTGGCACATTGCTCAAGTTGCACACTGCTACAATCATGTTGTTTCTAATGATACCAAAATCATACAGTATCTCTGAAGAAAGGGGATTGGGAAAGGCAGTATCAGCTTCTCAAGTGGCAAGCTTCAAGCATCCTGCTGAAATTCAGCATGTTATAACTGCTGATGGCACAAACTCTTTAAAAAACCAAGATCTGTATGTTCAGCTCATGGCTTCCAAGAGACTCCCTCAAAAGGACCAGCACGATTGCACGTCTGACTGTATCACACCTTGGCTCAGCAGGAGATTCTTTCACTATACAGCTGAGTAGGGGCTCACAGACCTTGTTAAGTCAGAAACCAACTATATTTTTAATCTAAACCCTGCAACTCACAAATTTATCTTATGCAGCGTGCAGGTAAAGCAGAGTAAGGAACACAAGAGCCTCCTCTAGCCTGAGGCTAGTAATACTCCGTGAAATGTCTGTTTCCCCAGTGGAAGGAAGTGACTGAGAAGATAAAGTATCATGAAAAAAAAAAAAAACCAAAAACTGACATGGCACCATGAAGTAAAATATAGCACCAATTACCCAAACTCTCACAGTTAGGGACTCAGTTTTTCTGAAGGCAATTTTAGGAGATTCTTCTCTGGTCCTATTGCTCCACTTTCCTAAGCAAAATCCTGCATCCCTGTTTTCCTCAAAGGATGCCATCAGCTGGTTTCTCAGCACTTTCAATAGACCCTTAAGCTTGAAGGACACATAGCATTTGCAGAAGAGAAAGCAGCCTACTAGGAAGCAGCTGTGCTAGGACTGTTCTCCAAAAACCTCCTTTCAGTTCCATTAAGGATGATTTATTTCAATTAGTTTATCAAGGGAAATATAGAAAGAAGCCATCTGAAAACCTCTATAATTAAGCATTATTTCAGTAGCCTTTCAAAAAAAATCCTACCTGATGTAGACAAGACTTAGAAAAAACTGGGCCAAGTATGTAATCCGCTAGTAACAAGTAGCAGACTTGTTATTCACACTTTCAGACCTGAGGTAAGGAAAACACTGGTAAGGAAGATGAAGAGAAAGCTAATGAATAAGTCCTACACAGTGAAAACCAACCATACGCCTCATTTCAAAGTCGTTATGAATTTGTGTCATTTAAGTTATACACGAATTCAAATCTGTACACCATGACAAGCAGATTGACAGCCCAGTTCTACCATGGTCTCTAACCTATTAACTTTTTAGTTTGATTTTACAACTTCTTGTTGTAAAATCAAACTAAATTTTTGTTTTCCATTTCTCCTCCTTTTCTCAAGGAAAGGGAGATGCTTTAAGAGAGACAAAAATTTATACCAATGGACTCCTAAATCTCCTTCATGTTTATTCAGACATAGCAGCACAGCTTGTGAAAAATGTTCCCAGTTCACCTTCAGACAAAAGCCATGCATTATACTGAACCTTTATAAGTAGCTTTGTATGTTGCACTCAGACTTGTTCCCAGTATCTAGTAGCTTGCTCTAGGTTACTAGTAGCAAGTTGCTACTTAGTGCGTCATAACCCTGCCACAGGAGTCAGATTTTTGCACAGGTATCCATTGCCTTTGAAATCTTCTGCTCTAACCAATACAGCACGAAATTAGGGTAAAGGTTGGTTTGTTTGGGGTTTTGTTTAGGGGGCTGATGGAATAGCTAATTTTGTTGGTGTTTAAACAGTTATCCAATAAAGGAAGCCAGCAATGTGATCAAAGAGTATACAGTCAGAATCCAGAATCAAACTAAGTGTAAAAGAACAATTTTAGGCAGTTACAGGGCTGTCTGTCAAAGTCACAATCTAGTTTGACGTGTGATGCTTCAGGCACATAATTAAGCTAAACAGTTTTCAAGACAGCTTTCTTTCTTAAAACTGAAAAAGTAGGTAGTTACTAAAACTTTACCTTGTTGTTGAGCAATTATTATTAAAATAAGCCATCAGCTGTCACAAGTATATTTTTCACAGAGCAAATATTTTCAAGTATTTAAACAATTGTATCATGGCAAAATTGCCCACTGGAAGCCTAAACCACGCTATTTTATTATTTTAAGATATTTTAAGATCAGGATTCTCTGACTCTTTAATTTGGAGATTCTGAAATGTACTATTAGGTTCCTAAAAAATTGATGCATTTTCCTGTGCATGGAGATCCTCCATTGTTCTTGTTTGACAAGACCAGGGTTGAAGGCAGACATTGCTGAGCTAAATTTAATGGCCTACATTATGGAGGTTCACAATTTTTGGTTTACTTGTCAATTTACATGATTTTTAAAATGAAACTTTGGACATTAAAAATAATATTGAGCATGGTAGTAAAACTCTGAATTCTGATCATAAGTCAAGTCACAGGGATAAACTTCAGAAACTTAATCCACCATAGCAGGGGGAGGAAGAGCGTATCTGGTAGGAGGAATTCACTTGTTTTGAGAAGATTACTTGTTCTAACCTCATTGTGAAGGCCTGGGCAACTGTCTGGTTTTTTGCAGCCAAAAAGCCCCTTCTCAGTACAGCAATGCCTGAAGACACCTGCAGACAGCCACAGGAACACCCAAAGAGAAATTTAACAGGAGGAACTACAGTGGCCGCACCGAATTCTTAATTGAATTTGCTCAATTTTTTACTGTTCTGGAATATGACAGTAAAGTAAAGTGCCAGGACAAAGACCGGAAATGCATCTTGTAGGGTCAAAAATCCAGAAAATCTCCTCGGACTTCACAACCAGAAACCAGACTCCACGTCACAAGGCTCAAAGATTCTTGTTCAGAGATGTTTTGAACTGGCAAATGGTAAAAAGGCAGTTTGGGTTATTATTCCACCTATCTGGTTACTGACCAGTATATTAGGGTGCGTTACCCTTTTAGTTCTCTGAAACTATAAAACTGTCACTGAATTCCACAAACTAAAAATAACCAGAGCAGTAGTATAATAGAATAATCATACCAGAAAACAAGATAACGGAATTAACTACATTGGCATGTAAAGATGCCTACTAAATTCCAAGTGCAATTGTTTTGATTATGTTCATAAAACCTATATATACACCAAGACTTCATTCAAGCCCAAACTTTTTCCATTCTGGCTGAGAATTTTTATATTGAACATCTCTTCACATAGAAAAAAACAAGTAGTCTCAGAATAAGCAAATAAAGGTATATGGCACTCGAATTTATGGAAGTAGATAAGTTTTCTTTCCCCATGTGAGGCTTCTAATCATAGCTTTTCATATACATATGGAACACAATACCTATAAGAGCGGAGCTTAGATGTATAACTAGATGTACAAGTATTTTAATTGATAACCCCATCCAATTGTTGATACACAAAAACAGATCAGACTACAATTACAAAGGTATATACAACACCAGTGTTTACCATTTTAGGAGGAGATAGCATCTGAGACACCTGATTGGCTTTCAGGAACTATTTGTTGACCCATTTTTCAGGAAAATCCCACTTCTATTCATTAAACTGTTCTTAACTCAGAATTACACGCAGGCATATTTCTAAGAGGCGCTACTCAGCTATTTAAGCTCATGAAAGCTACTTTTGCAGAGCCAGCAGAGGGAGTACAGACATCATTTTACTTATCAGCTGTGAAAAAGATACCTTGTAAGAAAGCACTAAAAGAGCTGTGCCTGCAAATCTAATGCACTTAGTTTAAAGCATGCCAAGAACTTCCTTGGTCTTTCATAGACATGTATGTCAATGGGCAGTAGAGTTGGTATTTTGTTTCTGATCCTCAACCAGCTGTCACATCTTAAAAGTCTCATATCTGATGAATAGCAGGAGCAATTCTAACAGTACTAACAAGTACCATAAGGTCTGATGCTTCAAATACATTTTAAAAAATCAAATAAAAAAAAACCAAACCAAAAACTCAACAACCAAAACAATCACATAGCTGCAATTCAAGTTTTTATTCCTATGGATTCCACTGTCTCTCAGTTTCTGAAAAACTAAACCCTTTTGGTTGTCCATTTCTTAGAAAACAACTTCACTTGGAAGACAAGGTGAAAAACTCAGAGTTCAAGACAACCTCAAGCAAAGGAGCCCTGAAGGCACACAACAGTGTTGGACTAGAAGGTAACAACAGTGAGCCTTTCTGCTGATATTCAGAGGCACACACCTCCTGGCAAATCTGGTTTCACACAGCCTCTGAGGCAAGAGCCCTGCTGCTTTATTTAGCATTTCCATTGATCAGCCTGCTTTGGAGTTGACAATTATGACTGAACGGTGTTGACACAGTGGCGGCGGTGGAAACAGTTTTGGAAAGAGAAATAGGCTTTGAGCAGACAGATTGATAGCTTGTTGCCATCACCTCATGGAGGTGAACCCAAAACTATAGGCCAACATGAGACAACATACCTTCCTGGCAAAAACTCCACAAACAGACACCCACATTTTTTAGTCTACAAAATTGACTGGATTTTTTTTTTTCTTGAATAAAGTTCACATTTCTTAACTTGTTGGTACAAGGCTAAGCTCATATAAAATTCTTTCCAATCTTAAGCATTCATCAAATAATTTTTTTGGCGGACTATTTCTAAGTTTCACTATTTAGAAATCTGTATATGAGAAAGTCATACAAGTGCAATGAATGCCTTTGTCTTAAAGTTTCCTTTAGAAGAGCAGCAAAACACACCTCCTCCCAAAGAAAAGATAAATTTCCATCATCTTAAACTTCACATGAACTTTAAAAAGCTTTGACAGCTTTAATCATTAGATTTTGATTACTACCTACCGAAGAAGAATGTGCCTGTAGCTACATAATTTAGCCTTCACTTGTTTCAGGTTGTAAAAATAGAATAACTACCCTTCAGCAAATTAGATGGCTGTTTCTTCTCCCCATCTACAAGAAAGTGGTATTCACTTCTCAGATTCGTTTTCACATGGCAGATTCACAAAATTAGTAATTCAGTGTGGGCTGAGCTGGTTCCCATCTTACAGAGCTTACACGATATTTTATAGCTGACTAAAAAGTTTTACCCCTATCATGCAAACCAAGCCACCTCAGAGTTTTGCTGTTGAAACTCAGAGCTCCTGCAGTGTTCTCTATTTGTGTGCTGTGCCTGGGTGGTTCCCAGGACTCCAGCTAGGCTGCTCAATATGTTTTATGCAGAGCAACCACAGCAAGGAAAGCCATGCTTCTTCCATCACAAACATGGTGATGATCAAGTGTCAGGATGCATACCAACCACTCTGATCATCCCTTACTTCCCCAAGTTATTGCAGTCTCTTGTGACAACAGTGATGTTCCTGCAGGTACACAGAGTCATATACAGATAGTAAAAATGCTTTTTTTTTTTCAGGCAGAATGGTTATATTATATTAACCAGACTCACCACACAGATAATCCAATGCCAGTGCCAACTCAAAACATGGCACAGAACTACACTGAACCTGCTTGAGTGAAGCAAATATGAAACCATACTCACAGGAAATAGACGACAAATTCTAATTCATCCAGCAACTAGAGCCTTGCTAAGCTCCCAACTAACTATGTTTATAACACACTTTACATTTGAGAGGCTGACATTAGGGTTCTAATGAGCAAGTTAAGACACATGATCCGTTTATATAAAGTAGGTAGGGTGCGAGGGAAAGGGCTGAAAAGCCCCTTGAAACATGAGCATCCTTCCTCTTGGTGAAGTTTCTACAGCAAATTCCACAGAATTTTATACTTTAGAATTACTACTGCTGCCTTTAAGGATCTACAGAGGCTTGTTGTTATCTCAGTTTTTAACCTGAAACCTTCCCATTTAGTACACAGCTGAACAACTACTGATTCTAGCATTAATCACTCCCCATGATTTAGTACTTCAATAACTGGTAATAGACAGCATGCAACAGATGCAAGAGCTTTTTTAAAAGCCAGTCTTGAAATTGTGCTCTTTCCCATGACCTGTTTTCACCACCTGAAGGGTCTGTCTCAAGTTCTGAAGCCTGTGTGCATTTTGTGGGTTAAAACTTTACATTCCTTCCATCATATGCAAGATTCACCTGCCCAAATGGGAACACCTGCCTCTAAGGTAGGAACTTCAGGCGCTTTTTGTAAATAGGCAATGGAAAAATTAAAACATATCTATCAAAATATTATATTTAGCCACCTAGGACATGATCTAAAATAGTCACATGCATCTCATAGTAGATGCGCTTGCGTCGCTTCAGCAACAGAAGCGGCCCAGAGTGACTGGTTTCAGTTTTTTAAGACGCTTATGTAAGTGGCCAGGATTGCTCTGCCAAAGTTAAGCACAGTCGGCTGGGCTGAACTCGCATATCAAGCAGCTGCACTACCATGTCAGAGCAAGAGGAAGGATGTGGCTTCACAGTTAGTTTAGGAATACCCAAGGCTGTGCTACTGCCAGAAGGTACAGCCCTGCGCCAGCACTGCCGCTCACCTGACCTCAAGGGCAGGGGACAGCCCGAGATGAGAACCGGTGACAAGCAAGACAGCAGCAACACCAGCGGTTCCTCCTGAAGGTCACACGGTGACAGGGACTGCCCCTTCCAGCCAGCACAGGCCTCACCAGCTCAAGTCAATCATGGAAGCTCTTCTCCACACCCCCACAGTCATCCTGGGAAAAAGACGGGCCTGGCTGCACCTTTCCTGCAAGGCGCCACTACAGACCATCACCAGGGCCCCTCTTTAGCCTTCCCCCTTCCAGGTCAAGCAAAGCCACCTCACTCTAATTCTCTCCACACACCACAGGACAGCCCCTCATCGACTGCCAAACAAAGCACCATTTTTGGATGTGGCCTCACAAGAACGACTGAAGGCAAAACCCACTGGTCACGCTCTTGCTCGTGCTGCCCAGCGTGGGCCAGTCCTTGCCAGCCCAGGAGAGCCCAGCAGCTGGCTCAGGCTCCCTGTCCTGCAGGGTGGCCAAGACCTTTCCTACAGGCATCCTCGTCCCCACGGTCGGGTACAGGTGCCAGCCAGCCTCGGCTCTCCTGCTCACCCTCACTCCAGGAATCTAGGCCATGCAGTAGCCCTACAACCACGTCACCATTTTCAGCTACTGCCAGCTGTGACAGTGCAGAGGAAAGCCTGTCAGAAGTGTTTCTACTGTGTCAGCTCAGTAATGCTCAGGAGTGGCCTTGGGCAGCTCCCCATCAGGAGCTTGAAATTGGCCTGTTTTACAATGGCTGCCCTAAAGTAACATGTATTAACTTTGTCCAGTTCAAAGCATTTTGCCCAGGGTTATATATACAACCTTATTCTCTGTAACAATTTCTGTAGCCTTAGATTTGACTATCAGTAGAAGGTAAATATAAAGCTTTGAGCTTATGCAAATTCAACTCTGCAGTTTTGGAATGAGAGGTTAATCTGTCAAGAATGTTCAACTATCTTCCCAAAAAATATGAAGTACTCCCCTCAAGCATACACCTTGTATTTTTCCATCTGGTAAACCAATTTCCAGTGTTAGAAGGTAGCACAACACAGCTTTAGGGTATCAGACTTCTCACAACCAAGACAACTTTTCTAATCCATTTTGCTAATATGGTTTGAGGAGCTACTGTCCAGTGCCCGGCAACACCAGGATCAATAAGAAAAACAGAAAGCCATACACAAATTACTAACTCACAAGCAAGACTTAGCATGGACCACTGCTTTATATGCTGGCATCTAAATTCACATGTGTGTGTTTGCACCAAAGTTCTTTCAAAAGGTTCCCATAACCTGGTATGCATTGCAGAAGGAATAACTCTACATGAAGGATAACTCCACTGTAAGTGCCTCCACTACCAGTAAACAACACACATACACACAAATCCAGAGAAAGAGACCATGCCTTTCTCAGATCCCAGAGAATTTAGTCCTTTATTTCCAAATCTCTTTTAACTCACTTGAGAAATACAGCTCTAGTTTAGGAACAAATCCTTAGATCTGCAGTCACTACAACAAGATCTACCTATTATCAAAATGCATCTGAAAGCAGACTTTGTGAAGATGTCAAGATGTTTCACTATGCAAAGCAAGCTCTTTGCAGAATAAGAAAAATCACTGTCAATGTTAACTATTTGGATTGCAGAGCAGAAGTAGGCGAACACAAACTGTAATGATTTGTATTATTAATAAAGCAGAAGTAAAGCAGTTGTGCTAGCAGTGGTAAAGCACCTTCCCTACTCTCTCCAGCTGTCAGTCTCAACTATGCATATTTGAAAGCCATCTGGCACAGACCCTGACAGCCAGTTTAAATCATTCCATGTTTCATACAACCTCAGCTGAGTGAGGCTGGTAGACACTGCTCTAATTTAAGTATTGATTTGCACTATGTTCCATAGGCTTCATGAAGTTCTGCACCAGCTTCATTCCCAAGTAAAGAAAAATTGGCAGATCCGAGCAATATAAAGCCATTTGAAGTGCAATATCAATACTGATAGCAGTAGCACCTGGATGGAAGCGAAAAAATTCCTGTTCAATATGCATATTGAGATCCTGATCTACCATCTATTGGATCTAAACAACCAGAAGAGATTCAAAAACACCACCCTTTCTTAAACAGTTTAAGGGCTAACCATACCTGCCACCTTTTCTAGCCATTTATTGTTACTATCTACTCAGTCTTCTCTATGTAAAAACATCAGAAAGCAAGTCTGGATGCTCAACACAAGCAAAATTTCTTTTACTCCACTGCAGTATCAGAAACCACCTAGGCATATAGTTCTTGTGTTTAAACCCAAATATACTTTTATGGAACACCATTAGTTGAAAACTGGTACTCAAACAACTCTCCCATCAAAACAATAAGTTCAAGTTCTCCCATGTGAAAAGGTTAGTACTCTCCAGGGAATGGTTTCACATGACTACTGCACAAGGAGGAACATTCCCAACCATCAATCCAAAGATTTGTGTCGCTTTCCTCATGTGAGCCTCACTTCTCACCTTGGAGAGACCAGTTTGTGCACAAAGATTGTGTAACAAACCATCTAGTGGTGCACTTTGAGTAGATTCAAAGTGGCAGAGATGGCACAAAAGAGGGGGGAATTATTGCAGTTAGGCTAAGATGGAAATGAAAGTAGCCATAAGGTCACCTCAGCCAGCCAGTGAAACTTTGCACTCACAGTGACAAGCCAAATAGGCAATTACAAATTATGCTCTCTCTGTCCCCAGCTTCTTGGATTATGCTGATCAACCAGGACCTTCAGAAGGCCATCATAAAAGTATCAAACGTATAAACAGAAGTGACTAACAAATCTTTCAATGGGGACTTAAAAGACTCCTCTCTTGAAACACCTACCATACAAAACCAAATGTTTTCCAAGCTTTTGGAGAGTCAGAGTGATCACCTTAAACTTTTTAGAACACTCTACAATATTCTTTTAAGAAGTGTGCTGCAGCTACAAGACTTCTTTATTGCTAGTGGCCCAAGTTCCTTATTTCAATAAAGACCATAGCACTATGGTTTTTTCTTTCTACAGTGGAAAACTCCACCAAACACAGCTAGTGACTCTTCCTCCCATCCCCATATGGAGTCACCAGTTGTTTTATTTAAAATCTAGACAGAAGCCAAAATACACACCACAAGAACACATCCTTGTATTTGCAGAGACACAGGGGCAATCCTGAAAGAGCCGTGCAGACAAGCCACCAGTCACTGGTCAAATAACAAGTGCAGAAAAAGTTATGCGATTTCCACGTAAGGGCACATCTGTAACACTCCACTGAAGAGCACTTGGGTTTCTAAGTTCATCTTTGATTCAAAATCTTAAAATTAATATGAAAGTTTAAGTTTTAATGACCATGTAAGCAGGAAGAGAACACCACTATAACTCTAGGGGTATGTCCCAGAAGTTAGATAGCTGCTTAAAGCAGAGCGGGCTGAATCATCTTTCCTGCCTTGAGCTGGGGTTTGCTGCTATCAACTGTGCAGAGCATGGTACATCCTGGGCCTCCTCTCTACAGGACCAGACACTGTACACCAAGTGGTGAGAAACCAATAGTGTTGTTTTCCCTGCTGCTACCTTATCTTTCTGTGAATATAAGGGCACAAGTAAGGGTAGCAGATTACAAGCGATAGGCTCCAAGAAGTGTGTTTTAAGAACATGGTGTTTCCTGTGCTCACTGGGAATGAAGGCAAGATCCAGCTCAAACACAATATTAAGAAAAAAAGACATGCAAACCACTGAAGTCCACTGCAAATAGGAAGCCATGCAGAAAATTGCCTAACTCTCATCTACAAAGCAGCATCAGGTTATAGCCAGCAAGAAGCCAGGGCTACCTACCCCTAGTGCTGAGGCTGGTCATGCTGTAAGTGGCAAAACCAGCCAGACTTAATGGCCAGCACTATGGAGGATGATCATCAAATGTCATCCTCAATATGGATCTATGCATTCTTTAAATGCACAGTGCACTTGCCAACACCAGAAAGGAGGAATATATTCTCTTTCTCATTCCATTCCCCTTCAAAGGGAGGGCAGATGTTATTTGTCTGCTTTGTAACAGCAATTACATATTATCTCTTACTGGACGAAAAAATAAGTTATATTTATTTTCAAAGCTACTTCTGATTTCTTTTTTAAATGTCTCCTACATTTTCCTTAGATTTCTTCTCCCACAAGACCTTTGAAATACCAATGGAGAAAGCCTCATACCTACTTTGCAATTCACCAAAATTAAACTAATAACACCTCCTGCTGTCATCTGTCAGTTAGAGTAAGATTTATAAATGGCAGCAGAAATAATTTTCATAATGTTTACTTGAATACCAATAGCTTGAACAGACAGCTCCTTCAAAGATACTGCTCATATCAAGTGAAATCTGTCATGAAAACTAGAAATTCCTTTTAATTAAGAGTATTTGAAAGCCTAATAATTTAAAAATAAAAGACAAACTGGACAATACCATGTGTCTGTGTAGAAATGACATTCTGTCTGAGTAGGTGCAACTGTTTCAAGACGGGTTAGTCTAATGTTTTGCCTGTTGATTTCATTGTACATGTCACCTCCTGGAAATCCTCCTTCTATACTGCTCATTATCACTGCTTACATCTTCTGTGTGAAACTACTGAACACATTTTTATTTTTCACATGCATTAAGATATGTTTGGAGGGCTTCATGAACAAAAAAAAATCTTACTTTTTTATCCCTCTGCTGTTCAATTAATGAACATAGTCTTTTCAGCTAACTGAACTTAAGTTAGGAGAACACTAACATTAGGTACTGAAAAGAGGAGGAATCCAGTCTTTATAAAGGCAAGCTATTTTGAATAAATTAATAAATCTTAATATTCGTGAGAAATATCCATCGTCTACACAAAGTATCGTAGGTTCATTTTTTTTTTCAAACCAGCAACAGTATCACCTTATCTTTCCTGCCTCCCTTGTTCTTCGACCTGTTACACTTTGCAAGAAATAAAACTGTCTTCTGAGAAAATTTAACAGGTTTGAATAAAAAAGCCAAAAAAAACCTGCTTGAGACCGTTGCACACACTCTAGAAAGCCAGTAGGCAGAGCTAATCCTAGCTTTTTAGACACAATTCTGCAACTCCTAGATTTTATCTAGTTTTTAATTAAAATACTGTATAGAGAAAGATCCTTATCTGCTGAACTGCAACTTTTAACAAGTCTTATTATTATTATTACTTAAGACAAGTAGAGAATACTAGAGAATACAAATTTAAGACTATTACTGCAATTTTATTGATCCTTTTGTAATAAGGTAAGCATGTATTTCTATAACAGAGATCTCTTATAGATTCAAGCAGTCTTTCTTATTTCTCAGAAGATATTTACTTTTAGATGCCCAGGACTAAAATCATAGCTGTTCGCCATTCTGCATTAAATTTGGCTAACTGAAATCTGACTTCACCTTTAAATAAAATGTGAATCCCTTTTGGCACTTGTACTATTTTCTCTTTAAAAACATAAGAAAACATATATAAAAATAAAGACTTCAAACACTGAAAGACATTAGTGAGGTCACATTTCAGTGGTAAAGAATGCCATTAATATTTAGTCTACCTTAATGGAAGAAATTCGAGTTAGAAGATACTTTAGGTTATCGTGTCCACCCTCATGTCAAGGGAGACTTTCTTGCTATGGCATGTTATTGATTGTTTTGCCACATTTATTTTGAACTTGCCAGTTAATAGTAAGTTTCCAGCTTTAAAATCTTAAATGTTGGTGAAGTCAATTCTTCCAAAGCATCTGTTTTTGAGGTGGCTTTAGCAGATCCAGCCTATGTCTCTTCCTTCTTAGTATCATCTCATGATTACCTCCCATTTATCACATCCTTCTTTACAAATAAATTCAAACAGCTAAAAATAAAGCTAATAGAAGCAATTGCTAGACCTTTGTGCTTTTGCTACAGGACACTTTCAAGCCTGAATTTCCTTTGAAGCTTTCTACAAAACAGTTCAGATGTTTGCAATTTTAACAGGTGACATAAGTTCTCTATATTTGTGGTCCACAAAAGAGTGACTTTCTGAATGAGACTCTTCCTTTAGACTACAGTGGATTTCAATTTGCAGGATTAACCCCAGATTATTAGCAGAATATGTATTACATACATACTCTGGGGAATGGGGATCCTTTCCTTGCACCATAATCTGTACGTAATGCAACTTTGTGTAAGAAACCGATACAGTTTACCCAATGCTAATGTGACAGAAGTCTTGTTTTCTGCTTTAAATTCCCAAAAACATTTGCTTCATATACATAAGTAACAGTATGTATGCTTACAAATAGTACACCCACAATTCCCTTTAAAATCAGTTTTGGCTTATATTATTTGAGTGATCCACATGGCTTTCCATGCGTTTTTCTATGAGTGGATAGAAGTAATAATTTTGCAATTCAGCACTGACATAGGAACATGGATTAGGAAAACCTGCAAGTATCTGTACACAACACAGGATTCACATTTCCTTCAGCTAACTCAGCCTGGGTCGGTCACCATAATCATCAGTAGGAGCAGCAATAAACCGAACCACACAATGATGCTCTTCCAGACTAAAAATTTCACACTGAAGTGTATGAGTTTTTTTTCCTCACTGAATTCAGTGACCACTTTTTCCACTGACACCAAGAGTTTCCATTCATTATGCCATAAGTATTAAAGCCCTAGTACATTGGAAGCTGTTCCTGCCAGAAGAGCCAACAGTTTAAAGATACACAAGTTTACTTCTATTGGAATTCACAGTTTGTGGTGTTTGGAAGAAATCCTTGAAAATCACCAACAAACAGCTGAAAAAAAAAAAAATGGCCCTGGCTATAGCTACAGCTACCACCTTCTGAACACACAGAATCATGAACCAAGGAATTGACAAGTTATCTAACCAACACTCTTCCAAGTACCAAAACACATTATTTTAACCCAAATTCATTAGGACCCAGGAATGTTTAAGGGATGCAGCAGCTTTCCTACGGCGGTAGTTTTCCAAAGGCAAGCTCACCCACTAATGATGAAGGCATTTCACCAGGACTGTGGGCTTGGAACTTGACTTTTAAGAAGGGACATGATTTGAATAATCACCTAACCAGTCACCTCTCAAGCACTGTGAGGTGAGATACCAGCAAACATTCTCAGAATGACAGCTTCAGACACAGCATAGGTGTCACCAGCTCCTTCTGAACAGACCTTGAGAAGAAAGCCTCAGCAACTAAAGTTATAAATGCACAAATGCCATGCGTAACAAGTATTGAAGGATTTCTGTAATGCGGATCTTAAAATGACAAGAAAAAAAGCCCCCGAAATTTTGTTACTGTTCTCGTCACCAGCCCTTACAGTTTAAACAGTCAAAGGTAAAAAAGATTTTTGTGGATCCCGCACAGCACTACATAACCGCCTATTACAGCTGAACTAATACACTGCCCCACAGGCTGCGAACCCTGGGACAGACTCAACCACAGCTCTCCGCTCCTAAACGCTTCCCCGAGCTCAGGCTGAACCCCTTCCTGCCCCTGGCGAGCAACACTCGCACGGCCGCTCTAAAGGAAACGCTCCCGGGGACAACAAACCGCTTTTCATGAGATCTTCCTCTCGAAATCCTAAGTCCTTCCGACTTCAGCCTTTACCGACTGACCGAAGGGCTCGGCAGGAAGCCAGGGCAGACGGCGGCGCGGACACCCACCCCACTCTCCCCACTGCGAGCGCTGCCTCCCGCGCTCGGCACCGGCCAGCCATCCCCGGCGGAGGCTCCAGCCCGCTCCCAAACTCACGTGGTGCAACAGCCAAAGGTTACACGCACCGCCGGGTCGAGGATGACACCGCCGTTAGAGGCGCTTCCCACCGCGGAGCGGCCCCGCGCGGGGTCGGGCTCACCCGCGGCGAAACGCCCGCGAGGGCTTCGCTCTCCCGGCACCCGAAGTAGTGCCGCATCCCTTCCTCGTGCGCGCCGGTCGATGAGCAGCCCGGCTAGGCATCGATAAATCAAACCAGCCCGTCCGCTCCGACGGAAAGCTGCGTACGACTCAGCCGCGGCCAAAAACACAGCCCTGGGGGCGCGGCGGGCGGGCGAGGCTGCGCGGGTGCCGGGCTCCCAGCCCCCGCGGGGCGGCGAAGTGCCCGGGATGTCGGTGTCGTGCTGCCGCAGCGGGCTAATCCCGGCTACTTAACCCGGCGGGCGGCAGGGGCTGAGCACCACCTTAATCCACGGCGTGAGCGCGCCCGCCCGCCAGGAGCTTGCAGGGCCGTGGCGTGCCGGCCGTGTCCAGCCGCGGGGTCCCCGACGGTGCGGCGGTGCGCTCCCGCGGCGGCTCAGCCCCGCATCCGCTGCCCTCAAGGTCACGCCGTGCCCCGACTGCACGGTGGCGGCCAGGTGCACGCTCCGGTTACCTGCGGGGAGAACCGGCGAAAGCCCAGGAGCGCGGCACCCGGCCCTCCGGCCCGCCGAGCGAGCCCAGCCACGGCTCGCAGCCCCGCGGCGGGAGCGGAGCGACGCTGCACCTGCCGCCACGCTGTTGCCCGCCCCGGTCGGCCAGCCGGGAGCAGAGCCGCCCCGAGCCGCCGCCGCGCTTACCTCTGCGCCGTGGGGCCGACACAGCCGCCGGTCGGGGGCCAGGACGAGGCGCCCGTAAACCTGACGCCGCCCGCTCGTTCGCTCGCCGAGCGCACAAGGTCCCCGCGCTCCCCGCCCTGCCCACGGCCGGCCGGCCCCGCCGCGCCGCCCCCGCCCTGCGGCCGCGCGAGGAGGGCGGGAGAGGGGGCGGGGGGGTGAAGCGGCGACCGAATTGGGGAGGGAAGGAGGGAGGGAGGGGGCACCGGCGCGGGGAGAGCCGGGGGAGGAGAAGGAAGGAGGGAGGGAGGGAAGGAGGGAGGGGGGCGCGGACCGCCCGCCCCGCCCCCGTCGCCTCACCGGCAGGAATCAGCGATTCGCCCTCCTCTCGGACGCTCCCACCGTGGCCGCCGCCGCTCCCCGGGGCCCGCCCGCCTCCTTTCCCCCGCACACACCGGGCAGCGCCGAGCGCGCCGCCGAGCCCCTGCGCCGCAGAGCAACCGCTACAGGAGCCGGGCGCCACCGGGCAGGGCGGGGCGGGGCGGGGCGGAGCGCAGCGATCCGCCCGCCTCCCGCCTCCGCCCGCCCGCCCGCCCGCCGCGGTCACTCACTTGCCCGCGCCCCGTCCTCTCCCGGCGCCGCGGCCGCCGGTCCCCGCCGCCTCCCTCGCCGCCTGCGGAGTGCGGGCCACGTGACGGGGCCCCTCTCTCGGCCCAGGAAGGGGGGTCTCGACGTGCGGAGCCTTCAATGGGGGAGGTGGAGGCGGGGCCCCGGTAGGCACGGCGCCCGCGGAGGCGGAGCCCCGCGCCGCTGCCCGCCCGCCGCCGCCGCCGCCACTGGCGGGCGGGAGGCTGACGCGCTTGTTTCCATGACGTCGGCGGGCGGGGCCGCGGCGTTTGATGGAGCCCGGCGGGCTTCGGGGGTCGATGACTTTGCCACGAGCGGCTCCCGCGGGGCGGGGCGGGGGCGGGGCGAGGCGGGTGTCGCGTCGCGTCCCTCCGCCCGTGGGTCGCGGGCCGCCGCCAGCCAGCGGGGACGCGGGCCGCCTCGATGGGGCGGGGATGCCCCGCCGGCGGGAGAGGCCGCGGTCCCACGAGGGAGGGGCGGTCACCGTCCGGACTGGGGCGCGTCTATTGCCCCGGTGGGCGGGGGCCGTGCCCGGTGCCGGAGCCGTCCCGGGGGCGGTGCCGGTGCCGTCGGGGGAGGCGCCCTAAGGGACCGCCGGGCGCCCGGGGCGCGGTCCTCCCCTGCCCCAGGGGGCGCGGGGGTGCCGTGCCCGCGGGGCCAGGGGCGGTGTCGCCCCACGGCCTCCCCCTCCCGAGAGCAGCTGGTGGGAGCCGCGTTGGCGGCTCCTGAGCGGCGGGCGCGGGGAGCACGGCGGAGTCTGGGCGAGGCTCCGCTGTGTCTGCCGGGGCGCGCTGCAGCGGGAGGTCCCTGTTGCGCGGGGCCGCCGGCGGGTCCGGAGGGGCAGGAACCAGCGTGCCGCTCGCTGCCGACGGTGGGGATTAGAGAGCTCTGGATCCAGCCTCCCGTCAGGCGTGTCCGCCTCTCGGGGAACCCTGGCAGCTCCCTCGGGAGAACGGGGAACGTGTGGGGGCCGCAGGTGTTCAGCGCTTCCCAGTCTCCAGCCGAAGGCTCTTTGATTGGAGAAAGGAAAACAAATGGGGTTATCAAGGTTTGAGCCCGAGTGAGCTCTCCGGGGAGACGCTGGAAGTGAATAACAGGATTGGGAATTACACTGGAAATGAAAACCCCGATTTCAGTTCTCTTCCAATGCAGTAGACCTCCCACCGCCCCCTCCCCCCAACGAAAAATACCCATCCATAAACTATGTCATTCTATAAGCCATTTGTGTGAGGGTTTGAGCTGTGTTTTGACATCCTCCACTCTCCTCTGTTGGACATTTCGCCCGAGTGACTGGCCAGCTGCATCACAGGCTGTCAGGTTCTTTGAGCCTGCCATAAATACCTTGCTTCACCTTCATTATCGTTCAAATCCTAGTGCTGCAAAGGAAATGAATGGAGAAGCTTATGCAGCTCTACAGTCGCAGACCGGAGATGATGCAGAGCCTAGAGGGTTAAAGCAACAGGATGAAGTCAGCACAAAGCAGCCCACAAGGACTGGCAAATAAATAAATCATCCTAACTACACTATTATTATGGCTTGCCTGAGGTTCATTGTCTCTTTCTTTTTCACCTGAATGTCTGTTACATTTTTCTCCTTGCTCAAGAGAAGCAATCAAAAGGGACTGTGAGCAGTAAATGGCTCCTGCCCATTTTGAATGTTGCTAAAAATACTACCTTACCTCTCCATATCTAGAGGTCAATTGAAAAATCAAAATAATGAGGTAAGCAATCCTGCAGACTGTTCTCTTGAGGAGATTTCTTGCATTTCTTCCCAGAAGGAGAATATAAAACTATCTGAACATACATAAAACAAATTCTCTTGCATTCTGTTTCCAGTTCAGCACCCTCCTCTGCACTTATGGCTGTAGCTCAGTGAGGCTTCCTTCCCCAGGCACTTGGAAATTACATTTCTCAATACAGCTTTATAAGACTGGCAGATGTGTTCTGCACAGTTCTGTCATATCTCCTGGCTCTCGGGCAGATAAAATTAGCTTTGGTACAGCTAAGAAGGAGATGATGTGTTTAAAGCACTGCAGTTTGGGTACATGTCTGTACCTGCTTCCGTTTGTCTTGAGGGAAGGTGGGTAGGTTGTGCTTCAGTGCTTCTTCTATGAAATGGGAATAATGTCCTATTTTCTTCACAGGAAGGAAGCAAAGGTGGGAGGGGTACATTTCATCATTATCTTTTATGATAGAATTCTCTAAGTGGATGCATTTTTCAAGGCACACAATAGTCATTTAATGTTCCTCTTCATTGATACACAGGGATAGCATAAAAACATGCAACACATTGACTGAAAATAAGGAGTATTTTCTTATATCTCCACAGAATCTTCTCCCTGAGGATTTAAAAAATTTCCAAATTAATCCTCAGTAGCCAGCATGCTTCATGATTTTTTAAATTTTTATTTTCTTTTTGTGAAAAAGAGGTTCTCCTTCTGTTTCTAAAGACTAGGACATATAATTGACGAACAGAAAACATTCCCTATAATGTAGGTCACCAACAGTATAAAGCGAGCAAAACCAAGATGCAGAAAGGAGTATTTCTGGAGATCTTTCATTTAACTTTTGAAGAAGCAGTACCATTTCAGAAAAATTCAGAGTGGTTTGCAGACCATTTGGAAAGGCCAGATTTGATGAATCAGTGTCAGTACTTCAGCCCATTCTATGACCAACATACTAACAACACAAGCATCCAACATTTTAATAGACACAGAAAATGTGTCACAGCAAATATAAGTAGATTGCCTGTATCTAATCTACTTACTATGAGACTTTTAACATAAGAGTAAGAATTAGAGTATTTGGATCATTACAATATTTGGTCAAAAATTATTAAGATGACCAAGATCTAAATGCTCACCTCACCATCCTGTATTAACTGGGGGGCTTTTGGTAAAATCCCATTATGGGCTTGATCTGAGAAGAGAAAAAACAGGCTTTTCATAGTTTGTGTATAGATCTTAACTTTATTGAAACTGTTTTCTTGACTGTTTTGCTAGGCTAGATCCTGTTCAAACTCAGTTTATTAGATTGGATGGAAGTGGAGAGCACAGACAAAGCGTGAGAAATTAGGGGAATATTTGTGCGAGCAAGAAGATATGAGTGTCTTAAGCTTCCAGGGGTTTTGCAGAACCAAATGTTCTATACCAGGTACAGGTCTCCAAGTTGACATTCTTAGTTCAGTACTACTGTTTGACCAATCTCTTCAGTCCACCACGGAGAAGATTCCTGTTTTCCATGCTCCTGGCTGATGGGCTGAGCTCGTTCCTGTCAGGCCCGTTCCTGTCAGGCCCTGGAGGCTATATCTCGTGATTGTTCTAGTATTCTGCAGGCTAAAAGATCAATCTGTTGCCTAAAACACTAAAAAGCCACCTTGATAGGCAAACAATAGACCACTCACTCATCTTTAGGTGGCACAATGACCAAACCGCTCTGTCATTCACCCATGCAGCCTAACAATGACCTTGTGTCAAAACAGTATTTCCATTTCATCTTGAAATCCTCCACCCCACCCTTAGGAAAGAGGCCTATCTGTAAACATTTGCATTTTTATCAGCTCAAAATTCTTCCTCTTGACTGCATGGGAACTCAGGATTTGTGCATAATGTGCTTCCCTTCCAGAATGCATATGATAATTTCAAATAGTTGATTTTATTTTCTCTATTCAATTTTCCTCTCAACAATGTTGGATCATTTTGCTTTTGGTTTTTTGGTTTTTTTTCATTCAGTTTTATGTTTTACTGTGATACTGCAGGATCAGGAGGCTGAAAGATTCAAAGTATAAACAAAGAAATGTGAGGAGTAATAGTTATTACACAAATCGTTTTTCATGTATATTGTATATTAAATATATCAGAAAAAGATACACTGGACCTAATATGTTAATACCTGTTCTTTTCAAGCACCTCTGCAGCTCAGCAACATTACAGTCCCAAAGCAGATGAAAGACTGGAAAGATATTTCCTGAGCAAGGGCAGGATGTCTACATGCCAATTAAAAAAAACAACAACAACCAAAAAAACAAAAACAAAAAAAAAAAAACAAAAACAAAAACAAAAACAAAAAACCCCAAAAAAACTCACAACAAAACTCCAAAAACCAGCCAAACAAAACAACAAAGCATAAATCATGGAACTGATGGAGAATTTGATCAGTTAAAGGAATTCAAACAGACATGAGAGACAAGGGGGAAATAGAGCTGGGTGGGATAGCAATAATTGACACCTCTATAAAGAGGAGGAAAAAAAAAAGAAATATTGGTGAAGACTTTCTTGATAAGACATAAATCATTAGAACCAAGTATGGATGGTGATGACATAGTATGACCACGGCTGCCTCCATGTGAAAGTGAGAAATGACAGGTGAATGGATGTATGCTATCACTCAGAAAATAACTACTAAAAATGCATCCAGTGAGCATCCAGCTACCTCCACAGAAGTGTCTTTTCCTATGTAATACTTCCCCAGTTTGAAGTTAATACTTTCTCCCCCATGGCAAATTCATTCTTGAATTCCTAAAGGATGGCCAAAGTTTCAAGCAAGGCTGTCCTTGCAGAAACTGGAAGCAGTTTTGTCCAGTTGACTAGAAGGGTTTTTTAAAAATAAGCTACTGTCTTAATTTCCCAGGAACTGCTTTTAGGCATCAACTCACAGTACCTGTCCTTGTTATGGACACACATTGCTCTTGCAGCTCATCTATCACCCCAAGACTCAAAATGATAGGATTGCCCATTATACTTACCAAACTACAAAAGTCCTTTTGGGGGTTTGTGGTATGTACAATTCTGGATTGAAATAAAAATGTTAGTTCATTAGGTTGATGATGCTGTGGGTGTTTGTAGATATGATGCTTTTTAAACCTACTAACTCGTCTGATGAAGCTGTGGCCTTGTCTTTGAGAGCCTCTTTTCAGCTGATGATACTTTGTAAAGCTTCATTGATATCACTCCTTTTTGTGACCTATTCCAGTTCATCCTGACTGACTATCTTGTTTGTAAATTGTAATCTTATGTTCCTCTCCTCTGTGATCAAGTGACAATGGACTTATTTTTTTCTTTGTCTCCTCAAGATAAGAAGCAATAGGAGTAACCAAACTATCGCTCTCTGATCAACATTACTGACCTGAGTCACACTCCTGACTCACTAAAATTTGTCTTACAAAGAATAAGAGTAGACCCTCCTTGATCTCATCAGTGCTGGGTAATTTTCTTAAGAAAAAAAAAAAAAAATGGTCTCTTAGCAATGCTAGTTCTAAGTCCTTTGGATAAGAAAATGGTTCCGTTAAGTTTTAGGCTCCTTCAGCAAACATTAGCAATTCTGCCCCCTGGCAATTTTTCAAGATGGGTTTGAAGCATTTAAGAGTCATTAGAGGTAACAGTTCCCATTCTGCATTTCTTTCAGAAGAGATGCACTACCTTATTTATACGACCTTAGTCAAGAATTTATCATTCAAATAATAAGTGACTACCAGGACATAGCCGAATAAATTATTTGTTTACTTTGTTGATCACATACAGCTCTAAATCATCTTGTCTGGTTTCAAGACGCTAAGGAAATTATCCCACCTACTATAAAATTGCTTTTGAAGAATATTACTAATGACCTACTTCACATGCATTTTTAAACCTCTGGGCTCAGCCTTGCAAGACTTATTCAGGAATAATCTTTTGCAGATTACAAATACAGATCTGAAGATTGTCAAGGTCAAAATTTGGATATCTTTGAAAAGGTGTGGCTATAAAATATCCAGTATGAAAGCTTCAAAAGAAATCACGCTCCACAGTAGTATAAATTATAGCAATAGTATTTAAAAAAATGTTTATATTTGTGTATATATAAAATCAAGTATATTTACTATGTTTAAATGTATACTATGGGCAGTCAAAAGAAGAAAGTCTTGCCTTGAGTGTTGTTTCTATTGTCAGGTAATAATAGAATGACATATATTTAGGTAAGTAGAAACAAAGTTTTAAAAATAATTAAAAATGTTGCTTGTCAACTCATAAAAATTAGGAAAATTAACTAAGTTCTTGTAACACAAACTATATTTCTATTATGTACCAGTAGAAAAGATCGATAGGGTTTTCCTCTAAGTTCCCTCTTGCCAACTGGACAACATGGCAGCCTTGTCTTGAGCTAGCAGAGCTTGACTATATCATGTCACAGGTACTTCTAGTAACAATACTGCTGTGGGTTATCTTCAGGCTACAACATGTTAGGCAGAAGTAAAGGCAGTTTGTTTTACAAGAGAAGTGGATTAAAAGATAGAAAAATATTTTGTTTGTGACAGCAGTCCAATCATTGACAATTTTGTTACCTTCAGTTCTGACTGGATTCAGTGAGAGCTGCACATGCTTAGTAATTCCTAAAGCTGATGTCTGTTTTAGTAAAAATATCTTGGATTACTAGAAGGTATTTTAAAATAAATACATGTAAAAGGCTTTTAGATCTATGCAATATTAGATCTACAGTAAAACCTAAATTTGTTTATTTATTGTGCTTCACTCAGCTTGATGTTAATTCACTGTTCAACCACTTCTCAGCGCCTTTCATGTTCAAGCCCCCAAGCCCTGGCAGTGCCTTTTTTATGAAGCCATACCCTCAGAATGGTCCACCAGGACAGCAGAAAGGGCCCACAGCTCTCTGTGAAACTAGTTAGGAGTAATTGTATGAGACGTCCTTGACAGCATAAGTAGTGGCCTTTAAAAATGTTGCAAGACCAACTGGTCCTAGGAAGAAAACAACTGTGGATCCATTAACAGATGTGGTTCATGGAGTTTCTTGAGAATAAGGTTCAGGTTGCAGGGTCAAAGTACCAGAACTATCTCAACCTGCTTTGAAAATGTCAAAAACTTTGATCTTTGTAGGTACTACATGTTTATCTGCCTCCCACCTTTATGTGGTTCTGATGAAGTTCATGATGCTCTGTCAAATTACAGGGAAATACAAGCACTTGGAAAAGGCTCAAGAATCCCTCTCAAAGATGTGGTGTGTATAAATAACTATAAAAGCATACATATACAAATAGAGATCTTCCTTTAGAAGGAAACTCTAATTTAAAAGGGTGTCCAGCTAAAACTCTAGGACAGTATTACAATTAGCAAAACAAAAATTTAATAATTGTAAGACAACAGTAAAATGACCATAAATTCTGTCAATATTAGAAAATCCACCTTGCTACCTAAGCCAAAATTGTTCCTTTCCTTATTACTGTTTCTTTCCCTATGCATATATCCCTATCCATTTGAGTTTTGCTGTGAAGACAAGCAAAAGTAACCATTTTAGAAAAAAAGTTAGGAGATCTGATGGTTTTAGATGGGAACCATACAAAATGTTGAGGGGGTTTGTTTGTTCATTTTTGCTTATTGGTTTACTTTTTTGTTTTAAAAAGGAACCAGAATTCTTATGGTAAACCATGGAAGTTAAGCATAAGAAATGAAATCAGCAAGAGTTAATTAAGACCTCTGTAGCCAGAAAAAATAGTGTTGTACAGATAAGATTTGTTTGGCTTTTTTCCCTTTTCCTCTGATCTATTCCTCTTTTCTAAATTAGATAAAAAAACTCCATGAATCATTAAATTGGCAGGCAAGTAAAGCTAAGATAAAGCACCTCTCTTAAACCCATAATGCCAGGAAATTCAGAGATGTAGCTATAACAATACTCTTACTCCATACTGCAGTACTTTTAGAGTGTGGAGTTTCTCATTGTTGACTGAGATAAATAAAAATCAAATAATTTTTTGTCTCCCCTCAAAAATTTTTCGTTTGAGGTTGAGGAGTGGAGTTTTTTACTAGTTTACTACAACATTTCTGTTTTCCCCTGCGATACGTTCTGCACATTGGGATGTATTCTTATAATAGTTTTGGGTTTATGGTTGATAAAAGTAAATATAGGTATGTGAGAAAAATCAATTAATATAATATAAATCTCATACTTGTATTAGATGGAGCTTTTTTCTTGTCATTCTGTTGCAAGCTCCAAACAGGTATGTAGATTACTTGAACTTGTGCATGCCTTTGCAGGTTTAGGACATAAACTGCCTAAAGGAACTCACAAAATTATATTATTTGTGTTGTGTCAGGGAGTTTCTGTATCTTTCTCAGTATAGACATTGTCTTCCATATGCAGGATTTAAAAGTAATTTCCAAAACTCCTTTGAAAATTTAAAGAAGTGCACTTATATACCATCCCTACAAGAAAAAGGAATGTTTGTTGGAGTTTTTCTCTTAATATATTTCAACCTTACTGCAGGCCCAAAACACATCAAAGAAGCATGGTGATCATGCTGAAGCCTCATAGCGTGTGGCATTTTCATCAGGGTTACAGGGATCAGAAAGTGTTTTTAAAAATAGAAATCACCAGGCAAGTCCAACTTATTTTGTTGTTCATCTTCCCCACTTTTTACCTGTGGCCCACTGGGTGGAAAGGATGAACAACTTTTCTGAGTGCTTACCTCTTTAATGAAGTGGTAGGAGGGAGGAAGGAAGAAAATTAAATAATGAAGTCCTGGTTCCACACTCCCTAACTCAGCTAGCACTTTGAATATGTTGACTATTGGAGTATAAAGATTTAGTAAGACATTTATTAATTTTTAAGAGTAAGGGAAAATTAGAGAGGTAATGGATCTCAAGCAGCTCCTGAGTCATTGTATCTTAGATATTCATTAGTGGACTGGTGTAATCCAGCCATCTCCTATTTTTCAGGGCTGCCTTTAGAGGAACTTTATCAGTCTGCAGGAATTAAAAACTAACTGAACAAATAATTAATCATATAAAATGCATTCACCTGTGTTCCAATTACTTTAGTTTGTATTTTGAACCATCAGCGAAATAAGAGGTATGATACATCCAAATGTATCTAAATTATATATCAAAAATAATTTCTTAGTGCTTAAGACAAATATTACATTTGAATACCATAATCTGTATAGGATGGTATGTTTCTACTTGGCTTTAGTGACACAAGTTTTGGGGTATGATGATGATGATGATGATGATTTGTTTTTAAACATGACTCATGAGGTTTCTTCTGCATGCTGGTTATGTAATGTTTCTTCCTTCATGATAGTGACTGTCTGTTTTCTACTTTTGGCTTGCTTTTCTACTGTTATTTCTAAATTGTTTACACTTAGCTGATGACTGGAGGATCTGTTTAATTATTCCAATAATTAAAGAATATTAAGAATTTAAAAAATATTAAAAATTTAGAAGTTGTCGTATTTGCTGTATATTAAAAGTCTTAGGAGAAATAATTTTTAGTATTTTGTGCTTTCATTTTATTATTCTACAATGTTCTTATACTATGATATCTGTTATGCATAAGTCAGATTACAAAGCAAAAAAAAAAAGTAAAAAATATAATCAGGTGTCCCTGATGAAGGAGGAGCTTTATGTTGTCAAAATCAAATGCACAAAGGAGTAAAAGGAGATATTTGTGAAAATTCTGGAAGACATACCAAAGTTTCATGAGAATCGAGATGAGCTTAAATAATGTTTGTGTACATTGGTAAGGAAATAATTACGTACTTTTTAGTGTGGTTAAAAAGGCAAGAGCCTTCCAATGGAATCTCAGTGAAAGAACTTTTAAAAAAGCAAATTCTCTAAATGCCAGCCAGTTTAGGTAGTAAATAAATAAAGCAATATTCACCAGAATGAGCATGGCAGAGTCAAGCTTCTTACAGTCCAAATAAATGCTGGGGGAAAAATATCCACATTTTATTATTTTCTCCTCTGATATTTGCTGTTCTTCATAGTTGATATTTATCCTAACAATGGGTTTATTACTGCTTTGACAAAGAGAAGATATAATGAAAGGAAATATGTATCGACCATTAATATAAGATCATTTTCTAATTTACAAAATTCAAATGTTCTTAATAAAGTTTACAATCCTTATTTTTAAAGGTAAAATCTAATCTACAAAGACATATTAGTTATTTTTTGTTGCTCTTTGTTTCGTATATTGCTCACTCATTAAATTTAATTTTACAAGTTAATAACGGTGTTGTACTTTTATTAATATATTTTGATATAATTGCTACACCCTATTTAATGATAGTATAACTTTGCAATTAAACAATTTGCTTTACCCACAAAAAGTTTCTGTGATACAGTCTTTTTTTTTTTAGTCTACTGAATTGCTGCCAATTTCTTGGTGAAACTATTTGCTTTTTCCAACACACTCTCTTATCCTTTTATTTAATGCTCACTTAAGTGTTCTCCTGAACTTTGGATGTTTGATGACAGGTTTGCAAGGTTCAAAACACTTGATTTGTTGGGCATGCCCTTTGGAAATGAAAAACACATAAGAAAAAATCATGTCTCTGAAGACTTGAATCAAATATAAGTTGTCTCTCATAGCCTATATAAACATATGAGGGTATGCCTCTGCAGGATAATGATGAGAAGCTTTATAGGACAATAAATCAAGTTTCTATTTTTGATGATGTATAGTTGTCTTCCTTTAATTGTACCTCTCTCATAAAATAAGTTATGTGGTCTTTCACTACTCAGTGTTGTACTCTCTCTCTAACTTACATAGTCATCCAGGTGTCCTGTTTGTAGTGCCTGTAGTCTGCTCATCAAATCTGTAATCAGCATCACTTGTATAATGCTTTGAAGTGCTGTGTCACATCAGCATCACAGCCCATCTGACAGAGACCACTGCATATTTCTGAGGTTTTTCAGAGACACTGTCACCTTGTATGTTGTCAGAGCTGCTTTATCCATGAAAAACCTTTTTCTACCCTAGCAGCTTGAAAATCTCTAGAGGATTCCCCTTAGGAGAGGGGACTTGTACAGTGTGATGACAACATCCATCAGCTCCTCTTCAGAAAAAAAACCAACAAACACAGAGTGTAGGTAACATTGCACTGAAGAGCTTTCAGAGAATTCTTTACTAAAAATTATCTGCCAGATTGTTTATGCTATGGAGAAAGAAATGCTAGGGAAAGAATAAGGCAAGCACTGACAAAGCCTAAAGACCTAGATCTTGAAAGTGTAAATCCCATGTCTACCAGAGCTGTATGAGGGTAACAAACCACCCTTAGCTCTCTTTCACCCTTACCTCTCCTGAAAACATCCTCTGCTAAAGTTGAGAAGTAAACTTGCCTGTATGTCTATCTGACCGTAACATTTGGTTATTTAGAAATTCATTGCTATTTTACTTGTACCTGTTCCTTTTGTAGTTCTTCAGTAGCCAACAAACAGTACCCAGAACACATACATGTCAGCACAGTCTACTTACTCCAACTTGAAATGTTTGCTAATGGCTAGGATGGGCTCTTAACTTAGGCAATTTTTCTGCCTTTTGCCCAGTTTTTACATCAAATACTACATATTACATCCAAATTTTGATAATGTAAGGCACTACTTTAGGCAAATTGCCTCTATGGGTAAGGCAGAAACATTTTTTATTTTCTAGGGCAATTAATTAGGCATCTGCAATGTCACTCCCACACTTAAATTAATCTCCATATGTTCAGTTATCATAGGGGAAAGAAAAGAAAGAAGAAACTGAAATGAAAACTCATAGCCACAACTCTGCAATGTATTTTTCAGACACCTAAATTTCTGTCAGCTTGCTGGGGAACCATAATGTCTTTGCTACATGCTTAGCTAACCAGCACATATCATAATTTCTACACCAGTACATATCATAATTTCTACACAAACAATGGCTCTATCACTTTTCATCATATATTTAAAATAGAAGGGAAAAAAGGAAGTGTAACTGATGAGTTTTTTGTACTTTTATTCCATGCAGTTTAGGATAGTTACTATTTACCTGTGAAATACTACTTTTAATTTAAATAGTGCATTGCAAGTTATTTATCTTGTGATATACTCTCTTTGGTTCATTTATCTTCTTGTTCAATTTTCTTGCTAATTTGGAAAACAAAATCCATACTTGCTTGGTAATTTTTCTGAATTGCCAAAGTTCTAATAGGTCTTGCTGGGGACTCTATTAGGCTTTTAAAATTAAATATCTTGTTTGATGGGTGGACTCAGGGGAAAAAAGAAATACGGAAAGCACATCTGAACTACTGGAACACTTTAACGCAGGAAACGTTAAGAACTTACAACTAGTGAAATGTAGCAATTTTAACCTGTACTTATGGATTCTTGGCCTGATATATTTGTTTTCTTTATGCAACATTCCTGTGTTTTAAGGTATTAAAATTGCTCCCAGTCTTGCCTACAGTGTTTCAGTTGTACTCAATCTGTCTGATCAGTAGGTATGAGGGGGCAGGATTTAATGTTGCATGGGCTCAGGCTGGCATGGAGTTACTTTTCCCCATGGCAGCTCCCCTGGTGCCGTGATGGTGCTGGAAAGGTGTTGATGACACCTGGGTGTTTTGGGTACTGCTGAGTGGTTCTGGCACAGCACCAAGGGTGTCTCTCCAACATTGTCCCCTCACCTCAGATGAGGATGGGCCAGTTCTTGGGAGGGACACAGCCAGGACAGCTGACCCAAGGTGACTAAAGGGATATTCCATAAGATGTGGCATCTGCTCAGCAATGAAAGCTAAGGAAAAGGGGATGGAGGCATTTGTTATGAGATTTGGTCTTTTAGAGGATCCATTTATACTTGCCAGAAAGTAACTGGACATCTCCTGCTGATGGGAAGTAGAGAATAAATATTTTGTTTTCCCCTGCTTCTGTTCATGGCCTTTACTTTATCAACTGAGATTAGCTCAGTTGTTTGGGGCATGGTGCTAAAAATGTTAAGGTTGTTGATTTGATCCCTCTATGGACCATTTACTTAAAAGCTGGACTCAATTATCTTTTTGGGACCCTTCCAACTCAGAATATTCTGTGATAAACTGCCATTTTCTGACCTGTGAGGTTTTGTGAGGTTTTTCCTGGGTTTTTTTGGTTTTTTTTTGTTTTGTTTTGTTTTGGTTTTTTTTTTTTGGTTGTTGTTGTTGCGTTTTTTTGGTTGGTTTTTTTGGGTTTTTTTTTGTTTGTTTTGTTTTGGTTTGGTTTTTTTTTTAAATTTATTTTATCCTCACCCTGCCTTGCTGAGGAAAGGGAATGATAGAGTGACTTGATGGGCACATGTTATCCAGCTGGGATCAACCCACCACAATGAAACAGGCACAAATCTTGTCCAGCTTGCAAGTCACAGACTCAGCCCTCCTTTTAGGCCGGTGCCCACGCATGTTTCGGATGCTTACTGCACAGATCTGACTGTGATAAGGAGTTTTCTTCTTCCAGCTTTTGGAAAGGAGCATGAAAACCAAACCCTAACCATCTACAGAGGCAGTTGAACCATGCTGCCACTATCATTCTTTTCTCTACAGCACTTCAGTGCACAGCAGGTACTTGAAACCCATAGTTTCAAGCACCCCATATGAACCCTGTACGAACTTGTTGACCTGGATTTTATAGTTTCAGTAAACAGAACCACATTAAGGAGGAAGGAGTCCAAGGTTTTATGTAAAGTTCTGCTAGATATGCCTTATCTGTGACGGGAAAGTTCTGTGACTTTCCCATCTTTCAGGTCTCACTCTCAATTTCAGCATTTCTTTAGGTCTTGTGATCTTATTTCTTATTTGGTTTAATGTTTTCTTCAAGCTACTACCTGTTTTCTTGCATTTTTATTTCCAGCTGGGGAATTCATCAGGTGTGGCAATAGACCATTACAATAGACAGAGAAGACTGTTTAGTTGTAGCCATACCTGTGCTTTTTTTTTGTTTTTCTTTTCATTTGTAGAGATTGAAGAAGGATGTTGAAATTTAATCAGTCTAAAAGCAGCCCTTCCTCCTTCCCCTTCTCCTTCTCCTTTCTCATTTCTTCTTCCTCTCCTCCTCCTGTCTTTCTCCCTTTTGTTCCACCTTTCCTCCCTTCCTCTCTTTTTTTTTTCCTTCTCTTCTTCCTTATCTGTAGAACCACTATGGAATTCAGTAAGATTTCTGAACTGATTGTAACTATATAACTAGATGTTAATAGAATTGTTCTTCTGTGTAAGGGCAAATAAAAGAGACATTGAAAGAGAAAATTTCCATGGAAACAATATCTCAGTAGCAATGAAAAATATTTCTCACCACAACATGCTAAAAATAACTTCACAAATAACTTCATAAAATTGGACTTTTTATTGATAGTATGGCAGGAAAAAACATAATACTTTTCAGCTGGAGGATAATATGTTGCATTCTGAGTTCTGCATCACTAATTCTTTAATAGGATAACTTTGCATTTCCCAACCTGCTTTTTAAAGTCTATTCTGATGTTAGTTATTTCTATTCATCTAGACAGAGGGATTACAAAGCAAAGCGGGCTATAACGTGTTCTTGGTTCCTTGCCACTTCCCAAATTCTGCATTGTGGTTCTTTCATAGCAATCTTAAGATCAATTCTCCTGGGAAAGAGCAAGCAGCTTGTATCTGCACATTCTTCACTATTGCAAGGAAGCGATGTCTTCTTTTACCCTACTTACAATTTTTATGGAAAGGTTGATTGACAGTTCCTCTACAAGCTACAATAGAGCAGTTAAATTGGATAAGCAGTCCTTTGTGAGAACTCTCATTGTACCATATATTTTGCTTCTTCTATCATTGGACTTATGAAATTCCCCTTGGGATCTCAGTTTTATGTTCGTATCTCCAGTAGTCATGTACATCCTTGGTTTTCGGTTTCTTTTTCTTCTGCATTTAATTTTCAAGTACAAATATAAAAGCATATATCTGTGATGATTTGTGTCACTAATATTGCAAGTTGTACACAACTGGATTGCAGTCTGCAACTCTGTTTTTTCTGTAAGGGTTGTATGGTTGTACTTGTTTTCCCCTGGTGCTTCATTATTTCAGTGAAGTAAAATTTCAGTGTAATTATCTGTATAGGTGGTTTGTGTAGCTAACTGAAACATTGTAGCCATAGAGGAAGGAGTTAGTTTCTATGGAATAAAGTAGAAGTGTAAAGATTATTTGATCAACAGATTTGTGCAGCAGGGCTTTGCGATCATCTGATGGGTCCTGTCTGACAAGGACTGAAAGGTTTAGAACAGAAAGAGCTAAAGTAAATACAAACACCTTTTCTTTTATTTTCGTCAGCCTATTTAAACAGAGATTTTCTGCTAGAGCAGTTTGAAGGAAGAGGAAATGTTCCTGTCTTGTTGCTGACTGCTGGGTCTTCAGGGTTTTTGAATGTATGGGCTTAGAAGTCCCATATGTAGGCCTGCTACTTATATAGCAACCTCTGGCTATGTTTGTTTTCTCCTTTGAGCAGGCAAAATTATGAGCTTGTAAGGGTCATGCAGAAGGGCAATTGCCCATAATTATTTTCTGTTTGTTTGTCTGTTTTTCTGAGAAATGTGTGTTTAAGCTTATAGTGGTAGTTGGAACTGGGTCTTACATAGAGATATCTGGGTTTTGGCTCTTGGAGGAAATGTTATAGTTGGTTTATGTTCTTAACTGGGAAAGACTGGATTCCACCCAGATGGTGGAAGTTTCAAAATGGGAGTCCCTAACTGCATCTCCTCAGTTACATGAGAGTGTCTACAACTGGGCACTTTATTGGGTGCTATAGTGGAGAACAATACAGATTGTGCTCTTATGGTATTTTCTCTGTCAAGGACCTGCTCCTCTGTGGCTATTTGTGAGCCACTCCCAAGAAGAAGCCTGTTACTAGCTTAAGTGCCTTAAGAAATGACCTGCAGAAAATTAGGGAACCTTTTACAATTCAAATATGTAAATACTTAAGCACAAACAATGCCTTTAGGAAGTTAGGGTTAATAGACCAAGACTACATAGTCTTCTCTAGTCATATGATGGTAAAGCAAATTTAATGTTCTTTTGAAATTATGGGAAAAATAGTTTGAGATGTAAGATGGGACACACAATAATGAAATAATGATTACTTTGTCATATTGATAAAAAAATTATTCTAAAGGTCAATGTATTTTTTTCTTCAACATTTTATCCACCTATGTAGTAACACTTACTTGCTTTTGGATCAGTACAACTAAAAGTTGAATATCTGTGACATATTCATTTACTGGTGGGAAAGAAAAGACCTAGAATTTGTATCCTGAAGAAGAAATTGAGATAGAACTCTGAAATGAAAGTTTGACTGAATTAACAGATTGGAGGTTTAGTACATACTCTTATTTACAACTTTCAGATGGAATGAAGTGAACACAAGAGCTGAGATCATTGAAAAGGACCAATAGTGAGGTGAAAAGAAAATTAAACCAGTTTTAAATGGAATTTTTAGGTTAGGTAAGGACAGGCCGAAACCTTGTTAGCCATACTGCACAGGGTCTCATGGCTGACAAAATAGTTAGGGTCAGGACTCATCCATCTTGTCAGTCTGAAATGCCTTTAGTCTACTAATGGCCTTTTCTGTAAGAGTAAATTCTTTTTAAAAATAGTCTTAATATGCAGGTTGGGGGGTTTGATGTAAATATGTTCTAATTAGGTATATATGCATTGATTAAATGACTTTAATTTCTTTGTGCTTTGAAGTTTTGTGGCAATCTCATTGGTGATCATGCTTAAAAAGACTTGCTTTGAGTAGACCATCTTCTCTGCACAGTGGATAAAAAATACCGTGATCTTCAGCATCTGCAGTCAGAACTCCTTTTAAATGGATTTTGGAATGTCAGATTGAACATACCCTCCTGCCTGTGATCCAAAGCAGTCACCCATGTGAAAGGTTTTCAGCCTCTATTTGTTTGTGCTCTTGGCTCCACTGGCAGTGTAGGTTTTGCACAGATGATTTAAGCTGACTGTCAATAAGTTTGCTGCTGTTAAAGATGCTGGTAGCAGCTTAAGCAGAATGTGTAGACCATAACTTGGAAACCTTCAATTTAAGAAACTGCTACATGACAGTTACCCTATTTGAAATATTAAATAGTATGTAGGATGACAGACTTGAAATGGGCTTGTAGTAATGAGCATCTTATGCAATAATCTTAACTAGATCCCTTTCTTTGTGTTACCTGAGCCTAGATCCAGAAAAGCATATATTTATGTGTGTCTTCACTGATTGTTCATTTGACTCCACTGGTGACTACCAGCCAAGATCTAGTAGCCATTTGCATTGCATGTACCTAAGGTTTACTCTAGCAGAGTCTAGCTTGATTCTGTAAGATGTGAATGTCCTCCAAGGGGTTAACCTTGCTCCTGTGGAGTTTGGAAAGTGGATCAATGCTGAAGGGCTATTTGTGGACTGCAAATGTAGGTGCTTAATTCCAAAACATGGAAATTCGAACTGGCCATTGCCTGTCACCCATATTGTCTGTTCTAACCAGCAGAATTCTGCAAGTGGGCATAGGTCTGACCTGAGTGTGCCCAGAGATACTGACAAACTCACAGACTGAAAGGGTCACTAGAATACATAAATTAGAAATTGACTCCCAAATCATCTAACCCACTGCATATATTCAGAGACTGTGACTGAAGAAAACCTGCCCTAAACCCCACCTGTGATGATGAGTCTCCTTTAACAGCTAACCTGATGGTTAAACCTCTCACCTGTTAGATAGGGCACATGACTCTGGTTTCCTTTTTTAGGAGATTCAACCCTCTACTTCCTGGTGAAATATGAACCCCTGAGGTATTTGGTATTCAGTTCTTGTAGCCTCTTCTGATGAAAACTAAGGAAAAAAGTCATTCTGTGGAAACACAGTGTTCATCTAAGTGAGGCCATATCCAGGGTGTACATCCAGCAGCACTGGTGGATGCCTGAACATATGCTGGGACTCTCCTCCCAGGCTGATAAGGAGGGCTCTTTCTACTTGAGCTGCTTCATTTTTTCAATTAATCAATTCTCTCACAAAGGATATGAGACTTTATTTGTCCTGTGTTTCCCAGAAGTGGTTTTCTTTTGTTCTTGCAATGGCAAGAGGATTTTAATTTTTTTTTAAGTGTTATGGAATGTTACTGTCATTTGGGATAGGTTGGTTGTTTTCCTTGTGTTTATATAAATCAGTGATCAGTGTTTCATTCAAAGCCAAAACAAACCTGAGAAGACAGTCCAATCTAAATGAAAGGATTGCAGGCACTATTAACTCTCCTCCAATGTGGTAGCAGATGTTGCTTGAGGGAGTGGGTCAAACACTGCCAGAGATGTAGCTCTCCTCAGCACAAGGAAATGCTGCAAACTGGTCCCAGTGCTGCTAACAATTGTTTTGGTCCTCAGGTGCTGGCAGCATTTAGAGCCTTGGGGTAAACAAACCTGCCAGCACTTTCAACACTGTTATCTACTTAGAGCAGACCTAATCAACACTGCTTAAAATGCTAAAGGTCTTCTGTGCTCTCTACTATAGCTTCCAGCTTTACTGAGGAGACAAATCAGTCAAGACTTTAGGTTTTGACATGGTTTAGAGCCTTTGCAGCTTACAGAGTGTAGTAACACATTTAACTACTCCTTAAGAGCTGGGATGATGGTGAGAACCACAGGAGGCTTGGAAGGGATGCAAGGGGTGTCATGTGGTGGGCCCTGAAGAAAACCTGATCATAATCTTTATCCAGGCAGAAGGCTACTATTTGGGAATTGCCATCAGTCATCATCAATGATGTAACACAAATCTTCTGTTACAGCACAATAAAAATGATTATACATATTCTTTTCAATGAAAAGTTAGTAAATGAGCTGCTCTTCCTAATTTTGAAGTAGATAATGAACCAGACTGTATCCATATAGCCTTGTGGATTTCAGTTGTAGCAGAACACACTTGCACAGTTTTAAAACATAAATAACTCTATTAATATATTTGTATTCCCTGTGTCAAAGTCTTAGTTTCTGTGACATAAATCTGTACGACATTTTGATCTGTAAATCCTCTCACATGGTGATTTGCACTGTAAACCACAGGTTTTTTTTTCAATATGCAATGTACTGCAAAGTGGAAAAAATCTTTTTAAGAATCAGAGATAAATAAAAATATGTTATAAAGTGCAACTGGAAAACTGCATGGGGCCTTCTATTGTGCCTTATATGACATAAAAATATATTTTAACCCAGGATAATAAGGACACAAAGCTTGGTGAAGGCCCTTGGCTATTTTGTTAATACCTTGGCTGTCTGATTTGCTATGTTTGCTTTGGTTTTTATGCTACTTTAACTGATTATTTATTATCTTTTAATATTAATATATTAATAAATTTTATTTTAAGCTTTTGTTTTCTTTATGTTATTTGTATACCTTTCACACTATATTTTGTCATATTATTATCAGAATGTAAACTTTAAAGGTTTGACTGGAATTTTTTCTAGCTTGTTAAGAGAGATTCTTGGGGAAATTCTCATTTCACTTCAACTGGCATTTCTCTTTCAAGTTTGGGATAACATTGCTAAAAATGGAGATTTAGTCTACACAGAAATTATTGTCACTGACCTTTTGTATTGCTACTCCGCCAAGTTCAGAGTACTGCAGAGTTGCCTTTTTTTCTTTTCAAGTTTAATTTGTTGCTAAGTTCTCACCACCATATTTGGTGCCATTGTTTCACTTATTCTTTGTACTTTTGTTTTCTGACTAGATTTAGTGCAATGATTGAAAACAGAAAAGTTCTAAGCATGCTTTGTGGGGTACTAAAGCAATATTTAATTTCTGGCAACATATTGTAGGTATTATCTCAGCTGTATTTCAAAAATACTTAATATGGGTAGGAGGAAGGAAGATGAGAAAGAGGCACTCTTGCTCTCCCTTACATGGTTGTAGAAGACAGACAAGGTTATGGAAGGAGCAAATAACATCTCTTTTATAGACTATTCAAAGATTTTTGTGAGACCACAGGGTAGCTGTTGTCTATTTGCTCATCCTGAAATAGATGTTGGAAAACAATGGAGAAGTGGGAAAAAGGTCACTAGCTGGTCTGATGAATTAATATTTTACCTGCAAAAACATGCACCAGTTGACTTCCCCTCCTCCTTTACTGGCACAGCAGCTTATCTCAGGAAGATGCTGTGAGTAACAGAATGTTTCCACAAAAAACCTCAAGCACCCAGAAGGTTAAGTAATTGGTTTGTTCTTCCATGTTTTGCAAAAAATAAAAAATAAAAAAAGCCCTAAGCATGGTTCCAAACATGCAGGTCTTCCAAAGGTAAGCTTTAGACAGTACAGATGATGGAAGAAGTTCAGGAGGAGGAAGGTGTGAACAAAAACTGGGTAAGGCAGTAAGGCTGCAGTGAGGTACTGAGTTTTAGGTATGGCTTGAAAGAAAGAAAGATGCTTGGCTGAGTGAGGTAGGAAACATTAAAGAAAGTAAAATTTGAAAGAGGCAGAAAGATAAAAGAAATTAAGAAAGAAACCAAAGCTGAGTGTAGGGACACAAAGGGTCACTTGAAGTTTTACTGTTCTTCAATTCAATAATACACTTATTATTTATTACACTTATTGGGTTTTTACCCTTTCAGAATGTCCATCTCTTCAGTTATCTGGCTTTTCAGGGTCTTTCTCCAGAATTATTTCATTTGAAATGAGTTATGTACTAAACATTAGTTTCAATATATTTGTGTTTAAAGCCACTAGGCAGTACCAATTCTAATTCCTCTTTTCTCTATCTTGATAGTGGAAGAGAAGGTAAAAGCAATTTTTTTTCTGTTTGTTCATGAAGCCAAAATGAACAAGGTTGAGATCTGAGACTTGTGACTCAGAACCTGAATAGCAACTACTTTTTAGCTGGGAGAAAAAAAATACATTGATCTGAGACTTGGCTTGGCAGGTTTTACATTTTCATTAAATATTGATATTCAAACATCATCTTTGTTTACACTGCATGCTGCTTCCTCTAGGTTTTAAACAAGGTGGAATTTTGCAGATAGTGTTGAAGTCAGAAGTTCATAGCAACTTATTTATATGTGATAGGAGTTTGTCAGTGGCTTGTGAACAATATGGAGATATTCTGGTATTGTTAATGACACCTCAAAGCTGCGGGGTTCTTGATATCAGATTTCTGACTTCAGTCACCTTAGAGAAGCTTCTAATTAAATCATAGCCCAATAAATAATCTGCATAAATGTCATGCTATGTGTGATCAATGCACTAGGGTGCAATCACTAAGGACATCAACATTTGCAATGGAATTAATCTGCAGTCTTGTTCTAGTTGTTTGTATTGTGTTTGCTTTCCAGTGAAACATATTCTATAGTTCTTAGGTTTGATTTTCCTGTTTTCAATAGATTAATAAATTTGCCTTTGTATTTTCATCAGGGCCTAGGGAAAGGCAGAAGGAAGGCTAAGAGGAAACAATTTCAAGGTGTTTAGAGGTACCATTTTTAGCTATTGTGAAGATAAGCAAGGTCCTGCTTGTGTGTTTAGGTTCCCAAATCAGGGTCAGATCCTGCCTTGAGGCTGTTACAGCAACTAAGTTGGCTGCTGTTGGCTTTTGCTTCCCTGTGGATGGATGTGCAGGAACTGCACAACCGAACTCACTTGTAACATGACTGCAAGCAGATCTCACTTGGGGTGCAATGGAAAGGGGAAGAGCTACCTCAATTGTACTTCTCCCTTTTTCTTCTAATAAAATCACAAGAGAGACAATTAAATCAGCACTTTTTCACTTCTCAGTGATATCAGTACCCTGTGAGTTCATGGGAACATAAAGTTCAGGATACCTCCACACTCAGTGATTCGAGAGGCAGTGCATGTGTCATGGTGATAAAGTTTGCATGTTGCAGAACCACATAAATGTACACTGCCAAACAAAGAAGTTTGGCAGTGTACATTTATGTGGTTCTGACTGCCACAGAGATGAGAGCATGGAGCTCATGAATACAGACTTCAAAGATATATGACACTAAAAGCAGGTTAGAAGGCATAGGCGTGTATAACTCCATTTAATATCTTCCCATAGCCGCCCACTTGGAGCTCTTCTTGCTTGCACTGTGTGCCTACAATAGTTTTGGCTTACCCTATTGTCACCTGCAGTGCTAGAGCCCCCTGTGTCATATCACATATAGCTATTTCTTATATACAGAGGATCCTGGCAGACATTATCCGCTTACTAAAAGGAAGCTCGTTGAATCTGCTGCAGTTTCAAGTTACTGAGTACCACCCAGATTATACAACTGAGAAACACCCAGATTATTCAATCACAGCCTCCTACCACCCTCCTTTCAGAAGGCACTCCAATTGCTCCAGCCATCATCCACATTCTGCACTCTACTAGACTGGATCCACTACTTTTCCCTAAGAGGGCAAAACTCATCCAAGATACAGAGATATCTGTTAAGAAAGCTTGATGGACTATTAGAATAATTTATCAAAGGAGACAGTGGATTTTCTGTTCAGCTCTTACAGACTGTTTTTCTATTTCATAGACATGAAAGTAGTCCAATCAGAAGCTCTATCCAGAAATTAGTTGGATTAAAATTGATGACCTAGATTATCACTGTGAATATATTTGTTTTGTAAACAGAGTCCATGCAATAATCTGCTTATATCTAGCTGCAAAGAATAGGTTGGCATCAATGTAATTTAAATAAAATAAATCTAAGCATAAATGCAAACTGCAAAGATCATCCCTGAAGTCGGTACACCTATTCTGGTGTAAACTGGCACAGGTTTGCAGTGAATCACAAGCAAGTCATAAATACTGTTCTAAAATGAAAGTAGTCATATGGAATATTGATATCAAAAGCAAGGAGTAAAGGTGAATTAGTATTACCAGCTCATTTTGTTTATCACAGCAATGACTGGCTGTGGAGGGAAAAAATTACTTGATAGTTTATCATGAGTAAGTTTTTCCATTGTATCTTTTATGCCCACACGCAGCAATCGAAGATGCAATGAGTTGTAAAATGGTTTCTGAGATTGCATCCACTGGCAGGCTCAGGGCAGGGGTTGGTGTGTACCTGCTGCTGCCTGGGGCTGAGCTCTGCAGGGAGGGATGCCAGGACACCCCACCGTCCCAGGGCTGCTCCTGCTCTGGGCTCCAGACTGGACATTAGGACCCATCACCAGCACCAAATCTGTTTACAGTGCTAACAGAGGCCTAGCATTTGAATGCCAATTGTGTCAGCCAGCAGATCTGAGGAAAGCAGGAGAAAGAAGGCTGAGTGAAGCCTGGGTATTCTGTACTAGGAAAAATGACAATAAATTAACTATCTTGCACAGGAGTCACAGAAATCTGGGCATCTGAACAAAGAAGGAATGGGTTGTTGAGCCAGTCTTTCCACTGGACAAAATAACTGGTATAGATAATGCCCTGAAGACAACCAACATCCCTTCCACTTTGTGTCCATTTTTTTGAAGGTACTTGATATTTGTCTAAAAGGGGGAGAGGGAAAGGCAGGATGAGAGCTGGGACATCATTCTGAGCAGACAAATCTAGCTTGTCTGTCATCGATTCCATGTGCTTGGTTTATTTGCATGCTAGCCTTCAGCTCTAGGTTCATTAATTAGTTGTTTGTTTGGGCTTTTTTACCCCATTTTGTTTGACACTGCTGAGAGATATCTTGCATCTGTTTCTTAAGTTGAATGTTTTGTGGGGAGAGAATCCTCTCTGACTGCACGTAACATGCAAACTCAGCAGCTCAGCTTTTCTTCTTCTCATGCTTTCCTGAAACATCAGACAGCAACATTCAGATCTGTACAATGACAGGGCAGGATCAGCCTAAAAGAGACACAATTCTAGTTTCTTTCCAGCTGGTTGACCAAGTTTTTGGTCACTTTTAACAGTAAGTTAAACCACATTTCTGTAAGTGTATGAGAATTTTGCCACCCTGACAAAAGTAGATATGGAAATTAATGTACAAAGCCAGCTTGACCACTACTCTTCAACAATGCAAAACTGGTTGATTAATCTGGGTTTACACTGCTTCATATTGCCAAATAAAATAAAGCTAGATTTGATAAAAACTAATACATAAGATAATAATTTAAAATTTATAACAGGACACATTTTCCCATATTATCTGATTGTCTGCATGTTTCCCTACTGTTAGGAATACATCCTAAGACATGTGATAACAATGGGAATTTCAGTTACTGTGTGCATTACTGAAGAGATCATATGATTTTGTTTAGACTTGAGAGAAAAGAGTGGTGAGGAAGCAGTGCTAGATTCAAGAGATTATAAAAAATGTATTTATAGCAGTTATGTTTGACTGGCATAAACTGTGTAATTACTCAATGCCCAAGGGGAGCACTCCTCTTTTCTGGCATGATTTACCTATCATAATAAAGGCCATGAAGAAAGAAATGGGACTTGAGCTGACACAGAATTGTGAGTTTGAGTGACCTCTGAATGTTCAATGTGGCTTTGTCTACAACAGTACACAGTAAGTCATATATAAATTAGTATAATTTCTGGATTGCAATAAGTTCTGTGATGTCTACCCTCAGACATAAAGTGCACAGTTTGTGGCCTCTGCAGGGTAGCATGGAGGAGAGGAGAGGCAGCTGGGTATAAAATAAGGCCACAGTGCATGATCATAAGCAAAAAAAAAATTCAAGTTACTAAGACTTCAGTGGCTTTAATGGCTTTTTTTTAGTCTTGAGCACTTTGCTAGAAAGAATAGAGAAAACATGCATTGACTGAGAATTCATTTTGCAGATGTGTGAACTCTTTTCTGCAAAATGCTGTTTGATCAGTTTTGACCGCACCTTTCCTGTCTTCTAAAAAAAGCTGAAAACATAAATGAGGAATTGTGGTTAGAAACTGACAACACTTATTTGGTTGCATGGTTACAGGCTGCGAGCATATAATGTCTGTTAGGGTAAATGGATTTACATTATTATCAGCTCTCAGTGTTTTGTGAGGTTGTTTCTATGTACAGTTTCTAGAAGCTGTTGTGTAGGTGAACAGAGACTTAAACTACAATTAGTGTTTTGCTGAACAACTGCTGAGTTTAATCAAAAAGGAAAAGGAATGACTGAAATAGTAAGTAAAGTTCTATATGTTGCAAATGAGAATAATGTTTACATCTTACTGTAATTTCTTTGGAGCATTAATGGGATTTGGCTCTGCATTTTTTGAGGGGAAAAGGGAATGAAACATGTCTTAAAGTAGCAATTGCAGAACATAAACTGTGCACGACTGTCCCTGAATATTCTTAGTATCTTGAACCTTGACAACAGGGCAGATTTACCATATCTTTAGAGCATGCCTGGCCTTTAGGTTAACCTGGTTTGGATGAGCTTAGCATTCAGGATACATGGTACAGCTGCTTCCACTTACAAATATTTCACAATATGAAAATAAAGTAAGTACCTTCAAAAAAATGGACACAAAGAGCAATATCAGAAGTCTGGCATTTGAAATGCAGTGTAGGCTCAGGTATCTATACTAAATAGAATAAATTAAAATAAATAATATAAAAATAGACCAGTATGACCTGAACAGGATCCTCAAATTATTAATGAACCTAAGTTTCCTGGAAAAAGTCCCATGCAAGGACATGCAGTTTGGTAGTTAACATAATATCCTGTGAGAGGGAAGGGGCTACTCAGCTTCAGCTCCCCATTGGGTACATTGCAGGAATAAAAAGTAATGTAAAATTCAGAAAGTTTCCTGGAAACAGATGATATAGTAATCCTTCAAACAATATGCTGTTGATTTAGAAACAAAATGGAGCAGCAGCTGAAATGAAAGTGAGGCAACAGGACAAAATGTCACAGACACTGTTGTGTAAATCCTAATGGTATTTCCAGATTGTTCTTACCCTCACTGCAGTCACTGATAAGTTTGTTGGTTGCTCTCAGAAGGATGAATAGAAGCAGTTGGGGTGTGTGTAAGTGCCAAACCTGTCTATCAGAACTTTACTTTTACAGTGGCTTTGATTTGTAAGGGTTCAAACTATACCAAGCCTCACTAGATCCCTAAAATTAATTTGTTTGCAGGGAAAAGGTTGACTCATTATCCAGTGGTCATGATGTGTTCAACCATACAGCTACCAGCCTTGGGATGAAGACATCTATCTATTCAATCTGTCTGCAGAGAGAGTAACAACATTGCACTATTCTAGAACTGTCCTCTCATTCTTACTAGCACAGTAAATGAAGCATAAGATTTTTCTCAGACAGTCCTAAAAGGGCATTTTTGCAGCAGACCATTGTACTGTGCAAACTGGTGTAACACTCATTCACTGAAACAGAAATTGGCTGATTTATGGAGAAGGTGTCATTTGAAAATCTTCTTGCAGAAGTCTGCGCTGCTGCAAAACTCTTGGGTAAAAATGCAACCAGGCCAATAGAAAGAAAAAAAGCCAAAACATTTTAAGATTATTACATTAATTTTGCAAAGTATCAATGTACATACTGCTAAAATGAGTTGTAAAAGATGGGCTAATGACAAAATGATGTATTAGATGATGGAATTAAAACCAGGTGCTTGCTACATTAAGAACACTTGATAGTTCAACATCATCATCTATATATTTATCAGCATAGTGATGGAGATGGCATGTAATTTGCTTCTGAAAGTACTCTCCTGCAATCCTTGGGTCTTCAAAAGCCATTAAAGCAAATTAGCCACAAAAATCTAGAGATCAAAAATAGGCTGCCAAATAGCTGGGCATGGATTTTCAAACCCATAGGTATAGTAAAACCAGATAAAAATCTTAATGTGTCCCTGCAGTTGCAATCCATGGCAAACATCAAGTCTGGCAATGATGATAGTATAATTGAAACCTATGCAAAAAATCTATATCTTTAATAGACATTACACATTAAGTTCAGTAACAGTTAATGTTTTCTTTTTTTTTAAGTGGCAAAAGAGTTTTGTTTGTTTGGTTGTTTTTTTGAGGCAATACAGCTGTTACTGGTAGTCAGCAGAAATTGGATGTAGTTTAGAAAAGTTTTGTCTGCTTAATCTAGCTCTGGTATACATAAGCATGCATGTCTGTAGAGTCTGCAGTGTTAAAGACAAGAAAAACATTTGGCAGAGAGGAGTTATCTGAAAGGGAGGTTACAGACTGCATAATGTTGGTAAAGAAAGCTCACACTGTTTATGTCTGCACCATATGGCCCATGTGTTTATGAAGTAGTTCAATACTTATCTCATTCCTACCCAACATTCTCTTCCTCTTATTCTCATCTTCATTTCCTTGTTTATGGATGAGACAAGCATGAGAACTGGAGTTTCATATGAAGCTATAATTCCCCTTACTGGTTTTTTTTTACTATTGTTTTTGCAATAGTCAGCATCTTAACTACTCAGAAATGTATACAATCTTTAAACATATGAACAGAAATTCCTTAAGCCCTGTTGATAATTGAGTTAATTGGAAGTATGGTAAAAGGGAATAGGACCACTTGTGCCTAAAAAATTAATCCAGAGGAACAAAAAATGTTCAACCACTGGATTGAGTTGATGGTGAGCAGTTGGATGTTAAATGGTCAAGAGTGAAGTTTAATAAAACCATCATCCAGCTGAAGAGGGACACTGATTCAACCAAATCATGTTTGGTTTATTTGCTGCTAGCTTGGCTGATGATATCGGTAGCCAGCCAGAGAAATGATGAAATCCTGTTGCTGCTGCATTACTGTCCTTGCCTAAGAACTACTGTTTATATTTACTATCTCTACCCCATTTTATATCAGATAATTAAGATATACAAGCAGAAACTGTTTCATATTATCCTTGTGTAATCCCACAGGCCTCCCCTGGCACTACTAATGCTGTTGAGAGAGGCAGTATTGGAAGCACCAGAAAGATGGAAACCTGTGCTTTTAAACCTACACATGCATACCTGTTTTCACATTTGCATATACATTCTGGCATATATGAGACTATGGATCAGGCTGACAGCCTGATTTACCAGCATCAAACTGTTAAAGATTGAGGATGAGCCAGTGGAATGACCTGCTTGAAAGGAAGGCCATCAGCATCCTGGATTGTGCTAACTGCAGCACAGGCAGTAGATGGAACTGATTATTCTCGTTTACTTGTGAGACTACCTCTAGATATTTCATCCAGTTTTAGGCCTCCCAATACAGGAAAGTCATAATGAGCAAGTTCAGCAGAGGACCACCAAGTTGGTTGGGGCTGGAGGGTCTGACCTGTGAGAAGAGACTAGGGAACCAAGGCTAGTTCAGCCTACTTAAAAGAAGATTTCAGGCAAACCTAGCAGCTGCCTTCCACTCCCACAGTGCTCTGTACCTACAGAGTATCAAGAAGACAGAGCCAGGCTATACATGGGAGTGCATGGTGGGTGGACAAAAAACAGTGGCTGTTTATCAAGGGTTTCTACCTAATAAGTTGTTTTTTTTTTTGCCATGTGGACAGTCAAGCAGTGGTTGCCTACAGAGGTTGTGCAGTCTCCATCCTTTGAGGTTTCCAAGGCCTGACTAGATATAAGGCTCTGAGTAATGCAGTCTGATCTCAAAGGTGAATCCATTTTGAGTGAGTGTTTGGACTATAGACTTTCTGAGATCCCTTTCAACCAGACTTATTCAGTGATTTTATGATTCTTTGATTCTACATGGATAAACACATTTCCTACACTGAACTCTAAATTAAGCCCTACTTCATCAAAGGAAAAATGGGAGACTATTCTGCCATTATTTGTGCTCTGGCTGTGATTACAAAGTAAGATGTTTCTCAGAGGAAATTTCTCTCTGAACAAACATCTATATCTGTGTGCTTCTTGCTTCACTAAACAGGTAAGAGTGATGTTAAGTGCTCAAGGTTGCTCAATGGGTCTGTGGCAGAGGGAGATAACTCAGATCTCTTGGGCCCCACTCTATTTTGAATTTAGTTGTGAAGACATGGTCCTCACAAGTTTTCAGTTCTCTTATTCAGTAATATACACACTTGTGCCCAAAACACCCCATTGAAAACAATCTTTAATTAAAGCTGCTGTTTTAATAGAAAAAGCTTTCATTTTTCTTTTTTTTGAAAAATACATAAACTGGTTCAGCAATAGGATCAAATCGTGTTCTATTTTAGAGAAGGGCTAACTTGTGCCAATCATTTATATATTCTCATCTCTGATAGTCATAGTATCATAAACATGCTTTCAATTTATTCTAGCTCTGGGTGAGAATCACATTTATTTATGGTTAGTTATTATAACTGTATATGCACTCCAAACAGGACTGGTATCTTTTTCATTGTAGGTACAAACACATAGAAAAGACTGTTCTGCCTGTGGAGAGTTTTCATGATTAGCTAGATGGCTGATTATTAGAGACATATGACATCCATATTTCAACTAAGCTTTAAATTCATGAGCTGACATTCCTTAGAGATGTCCCTACACAGAGGTCTTTGGGTTGATACATGCTAACCTCTGTTCAGTTTTAAAACCCACCCAAAGCCAAATGTAACAAATGCAACAAAGCAGAAGTGCAATTGCTCCTTGTTTGTTAGCTGAGTCCTCTTCAATGATATGAACCACCTGTCTCCTCACTGGACCTCCAGTAATACTCTACAGTCTTCCAATTTTCCCATTCTGGTATGGAATTAGTTCCTTCAGCTATCCTCAAGTCAGCGCCTGATTACCTGACAACTATTCCTGTCCATTTTACTTTCACCAGGGAAATAGCAGATGGCATTGATAGAATTTTGACCATTTCTATTCTGCCTGGAATCTGTACAACTTCTTCCTCCCAAATTGTTGGCCTGTTGAGATGAAGAAAACCACAGTTTGTCATTGTTTCTTTTTCTTCTTCTCATTGCAGCTGATCCAGAACACCTTCTCTTCTATTGTCTTGCCCATTGCCGCAGAATGAGTTTTCTTCTATTTGCCTCATCAGGTATTTGCTCCTATTATTTTAAAACCTATCACAGAAGTACAGAGCTCAGAATAATCTAATTACCTTATCAAGCATTCCATGTTGAGCCCCATGCTATTCTATTGAGGTGACTACTGTCAACTAAAATAGGTAGTAGGTTAATGCTGGCTTAAACACAAGTTTTTACAGTGCAATAGAGGTGCTCTGCTAATATATGTTATGTCATTCAACTTCCAAAATACCTGACGTGATCTTTCTTTTCTTTTTCAATTTGAAGATTGGCTGCTACCCAAACTGAAGAGAACAGCGGTAATAATAACTTTTGTTACAATACTTTATGGCTTCTGTCTTAGAAATGTACAAAGTCATTTTGGAGAGCTATACTAAATAATTTCACCATGTACTTTGCTTTAAGTGCAAAATAAGGTCAAATTTGCAATTTCATATGCAAAATGGTTGATTTGATTAACCACTCATGCAACAAGTATTTAGGCAAAATAAAACTTGCTATTTAGAGGTGTTTTTTTTTTGTGTATATCGACTTTTTCATGACAGGAGTGATATTGTTGTCTTGGTTTTGTAACTGAAGACTTACACTTGAAATTCAAATTAATTAAAGATAATCTGTAACAGAATCATACTATGTTAAAAGACCAAGAAAAGTAAGAAATTATTAGAATCGTCCTGGAGATTACTTTGATAACCTGGGTGGAGGAAGGGGAGGGAAGAAGAAGAGAGAGAGGGGGTTTTGTTTACATGGAATTATAGGCATTGAAGATGCCTATAATTGCCCCCATTGTGGCAGTGTAGCTAAAAACTCTGGTGTGGCTCTTAACAGTAGAAATAGATCCCATTGCCATGGAGGCTCTACCACCTTGGTGCTCGTGCAAGCAACTTCTACTGGAATAATGTATCCATTTCATGTGTCCAGAAGTCAAGAGAAGTCAAGAGAAGGAAACTGAGAAGAAGTGAAAGGAGCAATTATTGGGAGGACGATAAATGTGTTAGCAAGGCAGTTTTCGGTAGACACCTTGTCTGCATTTGAAGTAAAACATGTTCAGTTCTGAATTAATGAACATGTCGATTTTGGGGTTTGTGGGGTTTTTTTTTGTGTTGTTTTGTTTTGTTTTTTTAGAAAAGATAATTAGATATCAGAATAATTTACCAAGGTGGATTCTTCATCACTAAAGCTTAAATAGAAAGTAGTTTGTTTGGTTTTGTTATTGTTTTTAGACATGCTGTAATTAAACCAGGAACAACTTGGGAAAAGTCCTGTAGCCTGTCAGGGATCAGAAATATCAGCCATTACACTTGGCAGACTGCTAGACAATTCCTAGCTTGCATAAGTTCTTATTATACTAAGGAGAAATATGGGAGTACAGAAGGATGCTAATCCTGTTCCTACTCAGCTCACAGGGGTGATAGAACTGAAGAATAAGAAGAGACATCAGCCCCCAATTTCTTTTGCTACAAAAGCAATGGCAAGTATTAATATTTCATCATGGGTCTGAGTGACATTGCATGTATTTTTCTCAGAAGAAAAATTCTTGTTAACTAATGAGTGGAACTTTCAACTTTTCTTAAAACAGAAAAACCAATATCTTCCCAACCTTCTCCTTTCAAAGAGACATTTGAAAACAATGCAGTTTCACCCTGAAGGCTAAGAAAGTGATAGATAAAAGTATGCACATACATAATTAAAAAAAATAGTTGCGGCTTTTTTTTCGAGAGAAGCGATTCATAAATTTTACATGCTTGAGGTTGGTAGTGCTGTCACTAACACAGTTGATTAATACACTGATCTGGGTGCTAGACAAGTGCTTCTTCATCTGTAGAGAATGCAGAAAAGAGCAGATGCCACCCAGTTCAGATCACATGAGCAGGATATTGCTGCGGCAAAACAAAGTAGTCTTTAGTCCTGAAATCACTTCAGATTCTTGGTAAGAGGGGGTTTTTCGGAGCTTTTTTGGTTTGGGGTTTTTTTTAATGCCTGTGAAAATCATTCAATTGTGAGTTACAGTACAAGGCTCCAAAAAAGGTTTCTAAATCAGGTTGAGTCTTCAAAGAGCCCATAACAGTAAGAGACAAAGGCAGATTCTCACAGAAGGGACAGGCTCCTTCCAGCACTGCCCGCTGCCTTACACCACCTCCTGTCCTTACCGGTGTTGGCTTCACCGAGGGCTTGCCATAAAAGCTTACATGACAGCATTCATTAAGTCTGACTGGCTCCAAAAATATTCACTGCCTCTTTGCTTCTTATGCTCCAACCTGGACCCATAAATTAAGGCAATGGCTTCCTAAGGCTGTTTAGTAATTTAACAAGGAGCCAGTTCTTTGGAATGTAGGCTCCTCCAATGAGTTAGGGACCTATGAGGTATACGTGTCAATTAATAGTGTCACTTAATTAATAGTCAAGATAAACTAATGATGACTCACTGAGGTGACAGGGCACTGAGTTTTAATGCTCTATAACTCACAATAATAATTTCATATATTGTTGTTTCTTTTTTATTTCTCCATATTATCTTTGATTGTAAATATGTAATTTAAAAACTTAAAGACATTTCAAAGATTTTTTCTAGGCAGGTATAGCAATTTAATTAAATTTTACTTTCCTGACTTGTTAATTTCCAAATGTTTTTCTGAATGTTTTGGAGTTATTTGCATGCTTGTTTTGTTTGAGCAGATATTTTTAGTTCTTGTCCATTGTGGGTAGGCTCTGTCTTGATATACTTAGAGTTGTATATAGTTGTATGGTCAATTTATTTTGTACCATTACTTTCATATATATATATAATCATTAGTTAGTAATTGAAAACTAATTTATGCTTTAACTGGAAAAGTGTGATTCCTAAAAAGCAGTCCAACTAGAAGATAGCTTGAGACCTGCAAGTTGATAATATCGACGTGAGTTAGTCAAAGTAAGTAAATCAACTTCTGTGTAAAGTACAATACAATATTTTTAACATATGTTAAATCTCAAAGTAGATCCTTAGGCAGCCAAGCTTGTGAAAAAGCTGTGAGGGGAGAAGCAGTGGACATACACAGAGCAGTAATTATATGATTTTCCATCTTGCTTAAAGGTCAGGTCCCTGACCTCATGTCCAGTCGCTCCAAGGTTTTCAAGCAGTGCAAGACAATGAGGAATCTGCTCTTAGTGCAATCTAATCCCTGTTATTACAGACTCCTACTCCCTTCTCCTTACAGCCAGAAAATTCTAAATCGTGAATAGACAGCTTCTACAGCACTCATATCCATTATTCTGCCTAAAGAGCTGTCTTAATTGGAGATTTGGATTATGAGGAAATCTGAGCTTCACCTTATGGATTCATCCCATTCTGGGCTGGTGGAGTGGTCCTCATGAATCTGCTGTATTCTTGGGCAGCCAGAGGAACTAGCTGCCCAAGGTGATCCCAGACTGAGGAAGATCAAAATGGAGATATAAGAGCCTGTTCTTGTCTAAACCACAATCACAAAGACCTGAAAGTTCTTCAGGAATATGGAAATATCTGAATTGCATCCCCTGGAAGCATTCAAACTTGGACAGTTCTTGCATGCTAAGGCAAGATGCCAGAGGAGAGCCTTGAAGTCAGCGCACCTTTTGTTAAGGAGTACTATAAAGTATCGGTTTATGCAAGGAGTGTGCAAGGAGTATTATAAAGTATCGGTTTTGCCAGTGTTGTCTTCTGCCTGGAAATGGTGCCACTTACATTTCTGCCCCTAATCCCAGGTTCTCCCATCCTTTCATGATTGCAGCCACAGGTGAAAGCATCCTCTGATACTTCCTTCTTAGCAACACCTGCAGATCTGGATTTCTATGACTTTTAATACCCATTTGTTGTCCCTGGCTCTACTACTGTGGACAACTTACTCCTTTACCTGTATGTAGAACTTGTCCCAGCTATAGTGCTATTAAATATATTATAATTCCTTAAGTAATTCTAGACCAGTTGAGAAAGCAGTCAACATCCCCCTAGTATGCCATATTCCATCGCTACTGCTTTTCCACCCTTTTTCTCATGAGGTTTTTAATATTATGTAAGCAGAAATTGAATGCTTTTGGTACCAACTAACCTTGATATTACCTAGACTAATGTTGCTTCATTCCTTCTGTTTCTATGGTTTTCCCCACATAATTGAAATTAAGGGTCTGTGCTTACTATTGCTGACAAACAAAGATCCCTCGTCCTCTATTCATGTTGTAAAGGTTAGCCTAATGACTTCATGAGAAAAAGAATTAAGGTAGCTGTGTGGGAAGAATTGGTTCAGAGTGAGAAATCTCAGTATCCTGGAGACAAAAAGGATTCCTCATATTCCATACTGCATAGAATTCTTGTTTCAAGATCTCTTCCAAGGCTTCAACATACACAGTGTTCTCAGGAATATATGTTTGAATTGCCCATGTAATTGTGCTCTGACCACAGAAAATATGTTAAATGACTGTGAGAAGCCCTTCTTTAACCTTGTATCTTAACACGGCACAAAGGCAGCTTTTCAATGTAGAAGACACGTGAGCTTTTATCCAGAAATGTCAAAGCTTTATTTTGAAATATGTATTTCTTTCCTATACTGGTGTCTTAAGTGCTGGATGGAATTCATACTGGCAGAATTGTTTGTAAATGTGTGTATATGCATATTAAGATATCCACATGCTTTTGAGTAATGGTGGAATTATAAACCTTGATACAAAGGAGGCTAAAAAAGGATTTTGATGTATCTGAGGAACTACTGGAATGCTAAATTCAAAGTTAAAATTTTCCAATACTAGCCTAGTTTTTAAAATTAAGTTCTTTGTGATATTATTGGTCTGTCATTAATATGGAGCTAAAGTGTTATGAACAAACAAAACTTTAAAATTGGAAGAATGATGCTGTTTGTAATTTTGAGGTAACTACTTTCAGATCCTTAAATAGATCTATTTTTTGAGAGTAGATCTTCATCACTTTATGGAAAACTGTCATCTGTAAAACTTTTCAGTGTGGGTATCAAAACACTGAGGTACATGAAACATCATGTTATGCTCAGTTACATACTAGTGCCCAGAAAATTATTGCAAATAAGACTGTCTTATTGCAAATAATCTTGCTTATGCAGCATTTCATTTTGTAGTAACAGCAAACATTTCTAAAGCATGTTATTCATGTTCTTCTTTTTTACAGACTTTTTGGTAAGATTTTGTATTGATTCTAATCCGTTAATTGAATTTAGATCACTTTATTCTTATACCTTTGTTAGAAAGTATACCCACTTTCACAAAGAGGTAAAGCCATATCCAGGCTGAAATATTTGCAGAACACTTGAGGGAATTAATTATCCCACCACACTGAACTCGACTGACTGAGGTGAAGCAAATGGAAAACTCCCACATCTGGAAAGTTTAAAGAAGCAGAAATTTAAATGCTTGGGTTTATTTGCATTTGACCCATGCTTAGAATTTGCCACTGTAATTGAACATGTGACAGCCATGAAGTGTGCTAGCTGACTTCTGAGCATTGCTGCTATAATAAGCAGTGTTCTGTTTCATGGCCAAATTCTCTTCATCAACAGAACATTTTAAAAGTTTCAACTGAAAAATTGCAGCAGCTTTCATGTTGGAAAAATTTTAGTAAGATGCTGGTTTTAGACAGCTTCATATTTCCTGGCAAGCAAGTAAAGCAGGTTGAAAAATTTTCCTCTTGGAAAATGTGGCTTTGCTGAAATAAGAACTTTCTGTGAGAAAATGTCAATTTCAATGCATATTTTTTTATATTACAATTTGGGTAATCAAAACAAAGCCCTCCATGTTTCAAAGTGACAGTTTGAAACAAAGATACTTTTCTGTTCCAAATAATTGCTTGAATTAAAACAAACAAACAAAATAACAGGTCAAGTTGCTCAGGAAATTTTATTCCAATCAGAGGTCTGGTAACTTTTCACTTTGACATTTTCATTTTGAAACTTCTTATAGTTTTCATCCTAGGTTCTGGGTTTTTTTTGTTTTGGTGGGGTGTTTTTTTTTTTTTTTTTTTTTTTTTTTTTTTTTTTTTTTGATACTCCAATTTTTCATCCTGTCTTGAAGTAGAAACTAATTTTCTATGGAACAAAATTTTGTTTCCCAGCTAGTTCTGCAAGAGACCAATCAATCTAAGATTTTCCACGGGAATAAGGGAGGAATACTTCATAAACACATGAATGTCAGTTACAATTACCTGACTGATCTCCCAAGCTGTTTTTGAAATAGATCAGGAGAAAACGATGTCATTATCAGATGTGATGTACCTCAGACTTTGTGCTCCTCAGACTGCCCTCACGAGCAACATTACACATGGGAGGCTGTTTTAGATTTTCTTTTGTCTGGGTTATACAGACAAGCCCTTCAGAAAATATCTGGTTTTGAATCACTTCAGAAACCTTCCTCAGGTCTGTCACTAATGTCTGTGAGAACTGGGGACAATCTTTTCACGTGAGAAGAATATAAAGACCTCACCAACCCTTTTTGTTACCAAACTAATGCCATCCTGCATGACTGCAGCCCTTTAGTCTGATTTCTTTTTCTTGTTTAATGAAATTGTATTTGTTAGCATGTGTAGTCAAGGATCTAACAATCTGAAAAGTCATACCTGAGGAATGACCTCTCTCTTGATTTCCACTTTGCCTAGGAAATAACTTTTGTTCACTACAAGCCCTTCACAGCCACCTTCTATCATTTATTATAACCAATGATCTACTCAACAAAAAATTGTAAACCATACCTGAAGAACATTGCAGATGGCTAGTTGAATTACTATAATGGCTAGAGATGATCAAGAATTTTGTAGGAAATAAAGGATTCTCTAAACAGAGATTTTACTTGTCATGATCACTGCTATCTAGACTTCACTATCTGGCTCCCAGAAAGATGAGATTATTTTTCACTTGAGTTTTAGTCTCTGATGTTCTGAATATCTAGATATGCTGAAAAGTGTTTCTCTAAAAATAATACATCCATCTCACATATTTTGGGAAGATTAATCAGCAAAACTTGTGAATCCAACTAATTATGTCATAGTTTATAATTTTGACTTGGTGGCAGCAGATCAGCACCATTTTCTCTAGGAAATAACATTTAAAAAATATGTTTTGCAATGCAGAAGTGGTGCTAGAAACAGTATCAGTAAGCCTCGAATTTACTCTGTGATGTGGAGTACTGGAAGTTTTTGGAGAAGAAAATAAATCTGTGTTTGTTTCTGAAGGTCATACAGTTAAAAAGATGTATAATGCCATAAACAGCTTGTTTCAGAACAAGAATTTTCATTGCAGAAGATATGTGGTATTTTCCTCATTCTTTTCTGATTCATTCTGAGGGTAGACTTTACTGCATCATCTAAAAAGGGTGTTATTAGGCATAAATAACAAGGGACTGCTTCCTTAATAACAGAATAAAAATCTACAGTTTGATTAGCCAATCTGTGTTTCACAGAATGAATCAGAAAGCAGGATGATTCCTTGCAGATAGAACATCTTAAGAAAGGATTTTTGGAACAGCTCGTGGGACTAAGATTAAATGTCTTATACACACATACATGCCCATGCATCTTGGATATATCCCAAGATCTAGGATGTAATCACTGGAAAAGATTCAGCTTTCCCAAAATATTATAAATGGAAGTAAATAAATGCCCTGATGGTCAAGGGAAGGTAGCCTTGTGTAAGTTTTGCACTTTACAGCACTGCGGTTATCAGTGCTTGGCTAGGCAATAATTAGCTTAGCTGTCTCTCAGTGATGGAATTTATACCTGGACACAACCCTCCACTGAGTTCATGGATGTTTTATTTCAGTTCCATCAGGGCTGACAACAGTCATGTGTTTTAAATTGTTGTCTCAGACTGGGCTGGTCAAGACACTTCCTCAGCAGTGATGTTTCAGAAAACTGAATCTGCAGAAATCAAAGTGTAGGACAGAGTTCTTTATGAGACCTTATTTCTAAATCATATATCTGCTATGATTCTGTGAGGATTTTTATTCTACTTCTGGCATAAAAAATGCTCAGTTTCTTATAACATTGGAATGTTTGGATCTGCTTTGATTCATTAGCATTACATGAGGAAAGGAGGAAGCTGAAACTCAGGTTTTGCTCTGCTTGGATGCTTTCTTTCATGGTTTCCAAGAGGTGCCAAAGTTCAAAGTGGAAAAGTTATCTAATTGTGTATTTCTGTGAATCTTATAAAGAAACTATCTGTATGCTGTAAACCTTCTCTATCAATAGGAGCTCTAAGAGAGTATGGTTGACATGTCTTTTTATGTCACAGGGGTGACACTATCTAACAAGCAGTTAAACCCATTTGGGGGAAAAATCTAGTTCCCTGCCATAATGCAGTAGGTTATTATCCAATTAAAAATGATCTGATAAAAACACTTTTTAAAATTTGTCACATTTTTTGCCTGTTTGTGATCCAGCCAAAGAATTTCTATCATTTTGTGAATGCAACCAAGATATAACTAACTGTTGCTAACTGTTGCCATACCAATATCTAGGAAGAAAAAGAACCTCCTCCACATGTACTACCCACACAGATCTGATGGGCACAGTTTGTGAAATGCCTTGGGAATAAAATGGTGTGGAGACTGATGGCATGCACATGCCTGCTGCAGTTGGATCTGCCTGGGACTTACATGCTCTGTGCGTGCATATGGAGTGTGCGTGAATCACTGAGGCATTGTATCTGCTCATTGTATCTGCTCACACACACAGCTCCCATTTAACTCACTTGCTACTTCTTTTCCTCAAGCTGTCAAATTCTGCCAGAGGAGCTGTGGGCCTGAATCTGGTTGTAGCTGTCTAACAGTACAACTTGCATAATCCCCACAGCAGAATGGCAAGATTATTCTTATTTTCCTTTGTTCCAACCTGAGGGCAGTTTTGCCTGTGTGACATCCTGAGATGTTTGATGTCTGTGTTCAGTGATACCTTTTCACTGACACTAGATGTTCTGACATTCTTATGTAAAATGAGGAAGTCTATATGATGCCGCTTATATTTCACTTTAAGTATGACCACTAATTTTCCTTTTAAAGCAGCATTTCATTTTCTCATCCTTTTCTCTGTGTTCTTGGCTGTTAGATTGTGAGCACTTTGGAACAGCATTCAACTATTTCTGGCTGATGGCAGTGGGCTTAGCACATCATGAAAACTAATACATATATATTTTAAAATGGATAAAGTTCTGAAGAAGTGTCTGAGCTACTTATTTCTCACTTATGTTATAAAACAGCAAAGAAAACAAAAGGCAAATCTCAGTAGTCCAAGGCAAACACTCAGTAGAAAAGAGAATGAAGAATTTATAATTCCTTAATCTTTAGACTCTCAAAGATATTAAATTTACTACTCAGTTATAGTTGTCTTGTAATGCTAATGGTGTGATATGACTTACTGTTATAAATAAATACAGTCATTGAAACCTCAACATTGAAAAAATTAAGTCAGTTCAAGGCAAAATAAACTTTGCATTATAAGGGAGGATTTCTGCAAAATGAAAGGAAATTCCATGCTGCTTCATTTTCATATCAGTCAAAAAAATCCTTATATAAAATAAAATATCATTTGGTTGTGGGCTATTTAAGACTTTTAACCCTTTCTTCCTCATTTAATCTACTATGAAATTCTTCTATTTTGTAAGCATAGAAAGCAAAGAAGAATAATGTCCCTTCCAAAATAAAAATTTCAAAAATATTTTGGCTTGTAAAGAGTTCTATTGATTTTTTTAGCTAACATTTTTCATCAGGTCCTATTCAACTTGTAGATAGCTTCTGCAATATGTGCCCCTTCCCTTCACTGAAAATGCCATGAAAAATAACAAGTAACTGATGACAGTAACTGGTCATCAATAGCATAGTACCTCCATTTTAACAATGGAGTCATGCTTTTATACATACTGTGTGTAAGGTTTTAAAAATCATGTTCCAGTGTAATATATATGGTCATTTTGAATGCCTGTAATGCACTCTCTATTGAATTCAAGCTTTCAGCACTCACAAATATCTGTTCTCATATTTATGCAGTCCTGGTTTTACATATGTTTCTAGTAAACATATCTTCTAAGATATTTGATGGGAAAAAAGTTTAGGATAGATCTACCTCTCTGGGCAACCTGTTCCAGTGTTTCACCTCCCTCATAAAATAGAATTTCTTCCTGATATCTAGTCTGCATCAACCCTCTTTCAGTTTAAAACCATTATCCCTTGTCCTATTGCTACAGACCCTACTAAAATGTCTGCACCCATTCTTCTTCTGTGCCCCCTTTAAGTATTGACAGGCTTTAATGAGGTCTCTCTGGAATCTCCTCATCCCCAGGCTGAGCAACCCAAGCTCTATCAGACGTGGGAGAGGTGCTCCATCTCTCTGATCATTTTTGTGAATCCAACAGATCCACTGCTTTCCTGCGCTTAGCTCCCCAGAGCTGGTTGCAACAGCCCAAGTGCGGTCTCAGAAGGGCAGAATAGAGGGGCATAATCACCTTCCTAGACCTGCTGGCTGCTTTTGATGCAGCCAGAATATGGAAGCAATCTTCTAATCTGACTAGACATCATAGGATTCACCCATTTAGATCCACAGTGGCTCCAGCAACTCATGATGAAGAAAACTGCTCAGGGCATTTATGTCAGATTTGATAAAACTTCTGCTAAAGCATCCATTCAAATAGGTCAGAAGTTTTAATGGTAAATCTATCAGACATTTTTTCTGAGGTCATGAACTGTGAAGAATTTGTTCCTTCTGGCTGTCAGTAGGTCTGCTCTTCTGGAAAATAAAAGCAGTACTTAGCTAAGGATACAGCTTTCCTCTGGGACACACATACCACTTCATCTGATTTCACTGGAGATTATGAAGTTCACCTGAGGCTTAAATAAGTCTGCTAATAATTAATTGTAAGGATTTTTAGGTTAACTTTAACTGTTCCAGTTAAAAGTTCAGATACAGAACCATTTATAGTAACATCCCAAGCAGCAGAAAGGCATCAGTCTCTTGTCACCTGGTATAGTTGTTACAAATACATGAATGGCAGCTGCCTGCTGAGATTAAAGGGGAAAAGATATTACACATGATTTCTGTATCTCCTAACTTCTGTGTTTGTGAGAAAGTTGGCTTCTGTTTTCCATAAAAAATTTCAGATTCAGTCAAGCCAGCATCTTGTGCCTTTACATGACCTCTTAAGTTACACAGGCATTGATATCAGGGGCCAAGAGTTAAGGGAAAACTTGACCCACACTATACCAGAGTGAACTGGGATCACTGAATGCACAATTTGTCCTGCTATTTGCTACATTACAGATGAGTATGAAACATTTGTGTGCACACAATTGTATAGGTTAGATTATATTTTAATGTTAACTTAATTTTGCACAGTTAATAAAAAATGAACATCTTTCCAGATTTGATAACAGGATATCATTGCCAATACACAAGTATTGCCCTTCAAGAAGTTAACTTCATAGTAGGTTCAGAGTTTTGCAAATGATGCCTCAAGTTCTGGTCTTGGTGCTGTATACTGCACTTTTATATATACTCCTTCATACTGACTTTCTGTTTACTTAATAGAAAGGTACTTAGCTTTTGGAACTTTACAGTTTTTGGCACACTAAAAGAAACCAACCTGCTTTATTAAATTCATGATTGAAGGAAATCACTCTAAGCCTAATAAGATTTATGTGTTTCCATTCAGTGTCAGCAGGGAGTCAGATTAAATCAAGGCTGAAGGTCTCAGCTGCATTCAAACCCTTGATCAAGCTACTAATGCTTCAGTAGGAAAAGTATGACAAGATGATTAGATGATTTAAATAGCCCTGTGCTTTTTGAGATGACAGATATCATGAAAGAAATTATTTTTGCAGCAAAAGTATGTATTTCTTATAATAATATTATGTGGTGTCATGGCTCAACTCCAGCTGGAAACTAAGTACTGCACAGCTATTGGCTCACGCCCCTACCTCACAGTGGGATGGGGAGGAGAATTGGGAAAAGGTAAAATCTGTGAGTTGAGAACAACTTAAAAATTTACATAAAGTAGTATATATATATATATATATATATATATATATATATATATATATATATATATATAAATAACACTAATACAGATAATAATGATAATAACAACAAAAATAATAATATTAATACTAGTAATAATAGTAATTAAAAGGGAGATAACAAACAGAGAGGAATAAAACCCAGGAAATACAAATGCTCGGTACAATTTGTCACTGCCTGCTGACTGATACCCAGGCAGTCCCTGAGCAGTGATCAGCCCCTCCTGCCAGCTTCCTGCAGTTTGTATGCTGAGTGCGATGTTCTCTGGCTAGTTCAGGCCAGCTGTCCTGGCCATGCTCTCTCCTGCCATCTTATGCACCTGCTCACTGTCAGGGCATGGGAAACTGAAAAGTCCTTGACAAAGAGTAAGCACTGCTGGGCAACAAATAATCAACATGTAATCAACACGTGGTTTGTCAAGTTTTTCAGTGTAGTTGTCTAATGAAAAGAATAATTTATTTTGTTTCATATGGTTACCTGTTACATAGATTTTCTATTACTAAAGACATAATACTTGATGCTTACACAAAGTTGTTCTCAAAGCATTTTACAAAAGAGATCTGTGTGATTGTCCCTTTCTATAAATATGGAATGGAATGTATTTAATGTTGCATTTATTGAATGATATGTCAGGATTTCAACATCTATTCTGATCTAGAGTGACTAATGAATAGACACCTACCTTTTGAGGTCTTATTCCACAAATAATGTTTAAGTACAGCTAAAAGGAAGAAGCCATTTAACCAACACTGAGCATTTGGAAGAATTTTCTTGTACCATTTGAAGATTAGATAGTGTTACTTGGTGTTCTTTCATGAGGAATGGTCCAAAAACTGCCTGTGAAGGTCTACAAACTGACTCACCCACTTTTCCTTGCAAAATAAGACCAATGGTGCACCAATGCTTTAGTACCTGGTGCATACATGAGACTTATAGTCAAGGATGGATGTCAGATGGATGCTGGACTTAGAAACATGTCTTTTACAATTTTATTGGAATTAAATGTATCTTCATTCTACTACAATGTATGCAAATCAGACTTGGATTCTAGGCCACTAAGAGCCTACTGAAGAAATCCAGGGAAATTGAGTGAAATCTTAGGAATCTTATTTTCATGGGTTCATGTGATGACAGTATTATATTTCTGATAAAGCACACACTTTGAAAGCCAAAATTATTAATATGCCTTTCTTTTGCCTCAGTGTTTGCAAACCAAAAGTGCAATCCCTGACAGTAAGTCTGGGAGCTAAAATCTGTAGATAATGGATCCATTTGTAATTAAGTCAAAAGATAAGCTAAGCATTAAGGAGTATAGTAGATATAGAAGGTTAAAACTTCCCTAAACTTTATCCAGGCTAAGCTCCTTTCTAAACCATGTTTCTCTTCCTTCATTAGCTGAGAGATCTTTGCTGGCTTTGTCAGTTTGAAATGCCATGCAGCTTATTACAAAAGATGGGCATTGCTATAAAATGAATGAACAAATCAAACTCAGTGTTGGCAACAAGGTATTTCCTAGTCCTCACTATGACTAAATGACAACCTGTGACACTGAAAGCTGGCAGTAAAGTAGATTTTAGACATTTACTAGCCTTACTGAAATTTTATCCTGTATTCTAAACTAGACTTTGTGCACAGGCATCAAACACTTGGAGTAGCAATAACCAAGGACTAACCACGTGTTGCTAAAATTTTTCTGTACTGAAAGAGGTAGTAGAAAACTACTTTTGGGATTCTCACATGGAGTACAAGTAGCCCTAACACTCTTCCAGACAAGATGGATGTGTAGGGTAGGGAAGATCATGGATTAACACCTCATTGGAGTAGATCTCTTCACATAGGGAAGGCCTTCTAGATACAGAGACATCATTGTTGATAATGTCATGGAATTGTCTGAACTGTAATCACACTGCTTCTGCCTGGGATGGCCTGGGATCGCCTGGGAGATAAAATCTTTCCCTTTGCTATTAGCAAACTGATAGCTGAGAACTCTCCTTATAATGTTCCAGGTCACTGAAACCTATTTTCCTCTCAATGGACGCCGTAAAAAAAGGTGATGAGCAGGTGGACAAAATGATTATTCAAAATATATCACTCAGGACTGTGTAGTCAAGGATCCTCTGATGAAGCAAAATGTTGTGGGATGATATAAATTGTCAGTCTTCTCCTTTGCTGCTACTTGCCAGTTTGTTGTTGCTGTATAATATTATCAGTCTACTGGAGAATGTTGATATATACAGATAACAAGTTTCCATGGTTTATCCCAATCAGATAAATAGTGGCCATCTTAAATACAGTTCCCTCTTTAATTTCAAAGGTACGGGTACACAGTTCTGTTTGGGCTGTAAAAATTGCAAATAATGCAGAGGCTGAAGCAAGAAATCACAAACACATGACATTCTAGATGCAGTCAAGTGAGTACTGACTGACCATTTACAGGTCTCTGGAAATAAATTCTGTGTGATTCAGGAGTCTCAATCACAGAAGTGTCTTAAAATACGTAAAAATGTCCCTTAGGAAGTACAAACATACAAGAATAATTTATTCTATATGTAGGAAGCAAGAAATTATATGTTTTATATATGTACAAAATGTTTATCATTACAGAAAATGTGGGAAGGGTTAAAGGGATGGAAGTTAAAAGGAAACTCTCCCTTTCTTTTGTGAGTAAATCAGTAAGGGTGTACTTTGCAAAACTATCCAGTGAACTGAATGAGCTTTCCAACACTACTTTAGGCTACTGATGGCAAAACAAAATACTTATGCATCTATTTTGTTACAGGTCATGAAATGCCATGTTTGCATAGAACTTGTTTAATGGTGAAGGTCTCGTAACAGAATTTCACTTCTTCCTGCCTGAATATCCTCTTAACATGAACGCCTTTTCTCAAGCAGCAGTCTTGGCTAAGGCTCTGCAGCGACTGGCCAAGCTCACCCAAGTGAGGTAAGAAAGTTGTGGATGGCAGATGTCAGGAGCAAAGGCAGCTGCGTGACGTGGGGCTGCCGTGGAAGGAGCAGCTGCCTGCCAAGCCCTGTGAGCAGCGATGTGCTTGAGGTATGTGTGAAGCACAGAATTCTGTGCTGCAGTTGCAGGGCTGCTCTGCTCCGTTCTGTGCTCACACATGAAATGTGCCTCCAAGTACCCGAGATAGAATTGGAGCAGTGTGAGACCAAGAAGCACATGTGCATCCCTAGCACCAAGCAGCCTTAGATAACTTGAATGGACTCCAAAGTGAGAGGAACTCATGTCTACTGTGATAAAAGAGCCAAATGATTATGGGCTAGACTGATAACTGGCAGTACAGAGGCACAAGGTGGACTCTGACACACACCGTGGCTGCCCTAAATTTAATGCTCACCCCTCCTATCCATAACTGCAGGGACCCATTATCTCCCAGGAATGAATAAAGAGGAATCAGAGTCTGTCAGTGTCCATCCCATTCCTGTCTCTTCAGAATCATATAGACCTCAGACTCAGAGTTCAAGAGCTTTTCAGATGCTAACTACTAATTTACAAAGAGATAGGAACCTGCTGTGACTTTCAAATAAATAACAATGACACAATAATAGCAATAGATCCTAAAATGTCCTGGCTTTAGCTTATCTCTGTGACTTGCAAACTACTAAGTGGCATACACACCCACACAAACTCCTGAGCATGAGTAGAACACATGGTTCATGCTCACCCAGCCTCTTTCTTTGCAATCCACTCTCAGGGATCTCCATTCTGCCTTCTAACTCCTTCAGTGTTTGAGGTTTTAATCCTTAATGTCTCCACATGTTGCTTTTTATTTGGTAAGCAGTACCAACAGTAATGGATTAGATGTCTTTTTTTAATAAGTTGCCATGATTGTTTATGAAATGTACTATCTATATGGGACTTCTCTGAATATTTGATTTTGCTGCTATGAAAGAACAAAGACCACTGTTTGCACGTTGTCCACTAGTGTTAGTGGAAACAATAAGCTAATAGCCTTGTCCATAATTCTAGGAAGCCTTATTCTTCCTTTGTTTTTATGATAATTCAGAATTAAACACCCACATACCTGTGCAAAACGCAGGAAGGGAATCCTTATCTGATAGCATTTGTCTCCTTCCAGAGACATTGCTTCCTAGTCCAGATTGGGCAGCTGCTGCAGGTGAGCACAGGGGTGCTTGTACAAGTCCCCCTGTGTGGTACCAATAGATGGCTGCCTGCTCCTTGAGCCTCTCCATCCAGTGGGTCTGAAATCATTGCTTTTATCCTGGCAATAGCAAATCTGCTGTGCAACTGACCTGTTATTACACTTCATCTGTTGGAATACACACACAGGCAGAGACATGCTGCAGCTCTTCTTTGTGCTAAATGGAGGGTGAGAGGGTGAGTGGAGGACAGAAATTGCTATTGTTTTTAGACTGTTCACAGAAATTATGAAAAAAGAACCATACATTCAGATAAAATTTGAAATATCTTTAATTCAAACCCACATGACAATGAAGATATTGTAACCCCTCACCTACGTATTTCATACAAAGTGAGCCAACAGAACAATGAGGATAAAAATTGCTGTACATCTCCTTGCTTAATCACTCTTCCCTGCAGCTCTGAACAACAAATTAGACTTTTTAACATTCAAAACAATTCTTTCCTAACAAATGCTGTCTGAAGGAGTTCCTGCAGACAAGCCTTCTTTTCCTATGGAAAGGTTCAGGAATGTTACTGGCTACTTGGATACAAAGCTGAGGCTCCTTGGTGACTGTAAATCAGTCCCATCTTGTTAATGTCAGTAAGGCTATGCTAATTTATGCTTGCTCAAGTACTCGAACCTGCCAACGGGCACCTGGTTAAATAGGCATGTTTAACCTGCTGGAGTTGCTCAGAAACAATTAAAGCAGCAGACACTCCATTCGATGTGGAAAGGATGCACAGTTCAAGTCCATCTCTTCCTTCACCACCAGCGGCATTTGGGTCCCCCTGCCAGTAAAGCCTCTGATGGAAATGTGAAGGCAGAGTACTCTAGATGCCAGCAATGTGCACTGGGAGCAATTGAAGAAGGAAGCTGAAGGCTTGCTGAGACCTTGTCCTGCTGTGCCCTGTGCTGAATGATGTTATTATCCAAACTTCCCCCATTATTATCCTTGCAGTCCTTACTTTTGCCTTCTTGACCTGCCATATTTCCTTGGTCTCTTAAGTTCTTGAACAAATTTTCACTTTTTTATCATTACAACAGAAAAAATAGCAGAAAAATCGTTACAGAAGAGAAAAAGCCCAAAAACCAAAACCACAAACAAAACAAAACAAAAAAGACAAAGAAACAAAAAATCCACAAACCCCACCAAAAAAACCCAAACCAACCCCCTCCCCCCCCAACAAGAAACCCAATCGAGCAAACAAAAAAACCCAGAAAACCACCTGACCTGCTGTTGCTATTGCTGCTAGCTCTGCTCACATACCTCATGCTTTTCCTTTCCTTTGTATTGTCTACTTGGACTGTATACTCTGAGCACTGTTTGCAGCTAAGTGCTGAACAAATAACGGGGTCTAAATCTTGGTTTGTCCTCGGCATTGCCACAACAAGAAGGCGTTTCAATTAAGAGCAGTATTGTAAAAGCGTGCCTGTTCTTAATGACAGATTGTCTTTCCTAGGTCCTACCAACACAAACAAAGAAAAGAGAGACCAGAATACTCATTATGAACAATGCTTTCAGTGCAATCCTGCTATTTCATTTTCACCCACTTCTTTTCCATGCAAAATGTACCTTTTTAACAACAGTTAAATATTATCATGAAACTAAGCAAAAAAGTACTATTCTAATGTGGCAAATTGTGCCCTTGCAGAACTGAAGACAGAAATGATAAAAGAAGCATATCAAGCAATTTGATTAATGCTTAAGATAATATACCACATGAAGGAATAGTTAAAAAAAAGAATACTGCAAATTTGCAATATAACTTTATGGTGGCAAGGTAGTTAATTTTTCTGTGTTTTTTGCTTTGTTTTGTTTGTTTTTTTCTTTTCATTCTTGTTAGCATCTACTTTTCTGTCTTTACATGGGACACTACTTTCATACCAAAATAACAGTCTTTTGTTAGGGTTTTATGTGGGTTGTGAGATGATTTTGGTTGCTTTGTGTTCATGCCAGTGGCTGCTACTGTTCTCCCGACTGAAAATATTTAGTGGAAAGCTTTTACCTGGGCAACACCATTAAAGAAACACATAAATTTGAAATGCTAGGGTACTCATTCACATGGAAAGGGAATGGAAGTATGGATGATTTTTGCCACTCAAATCAATGATATTCTGCTATCTTTCTTTATTAGATGGAGATATGAGACATCTCACCTAACTGTAAACACTCACACTGTAGATATCTCCTTTGACCAAATTATGCTAGTCCTTTTATAGTCAATGGAAAGAACTGCCCTATCTTAGCCATTTCCTTTCAGATGAGAGAGATTGCACCCTCTGAGTGCCTGTTTCTCCCTCTTAGCTCTAAAGGCTGTTTAGCCTACAAGCTCAGATGGGGAGGTTTGCATTATAGATATTTGTATTTTGTCAACTCAGTCCTTTTCTTTAGTGTCAGATCTGTAAGGATTGAAGAAAATGCACAGTCTGAAAGACCTCACAATGTATAAATTTCTCCTTCTGTGCATGCCAGGCTTGGACCAGAGCTGAGTTACAGCTTCTGAGTTTGAGGCAAAATGAAAATTTCTGTGCAGTGGGAAGCACAGTCAGAGCAGGGTCTGCAGCACAAGAAGGAACAGGGCAAAGTTGGAAAATTTAGAGGACTTGGCTTAATCCTCACAGCTCTCACCCCAGGCTCTGACACCTCCCTCAGCTGCAGCAGGCAGCCTGGTCTCCAGCCCTCTGGCACAGGGAATCAATCCGTCTCTGAGCCCTGGCCTTTCTGACACCTCTGCTGATTGCTGCTCCTGGTGTCCCTGACATGAGACTAGCTGTGACCTGAGACAAGAAGAGGAACACCTGCTTCCAGACCAGGTGTTCTCAGGGATAAGTCCTCTTTCCTCGCTGATCTGTCCAGCTGCAGGTTTTATTTGCCACTTACTTGAAAGACTGTGATAAGCAGCAATTAGTAGAAGATAGCACAAGCAGGCATCTGCCTCCCTTAGGAATGAAGGCAACAAAATATTGTGAAGGAATTTGCTTCCCTTAGAAACTTAATTCTATTTAAAGACCTTCTTGTCATTTCAATAACTAATCTCAGGAGGAGGGATGTGGCTTGAGGGCTATGGGAACAGTTAATTCCTGACTGCCACTTGCTCCTTATGAAGAGTAAATCCTTCATGGTTCTCTCTTCCTCAATCTCTCTTTCACTCTCACAAAGATGCCTGAATCTAATATAATAGTGAATATTAAGGGCTCTCTAATTTTTTAGAGGTCATGTTAAGCCTCACAAAACCAATGCAGGAGAGAAATTATTACTATTTTGTATGTCTATGACCAAAAAACCACTCTGGGATTGTTTGTGGGAATTAAATTATAGGTCAAATTCACAGAAGAGACTCAGAGTTGACAGAAAAGCCCAAAATACTTGTTTAAATAGTTAAAGAATTATGTCTACTTTTCTAGTCCGTAATCTTTACATTTTGCAATTTTTTTTATTTTAAAGACATTTTTTTATTCAAAGAAAACAGATTCCACAAACAAGGACATAAACATATTTGTGTTCTGAGCCAGTCTGAACCAATCTTTTTCATGAAACCTAAAAGGCCATTATTCATAAAATTGTACTTAGAAAAACTGGAGGCAGATGAGAGAAACACTTTTCCCCCAGGCTCCTTGGAGACCAGTGAAGCTGCTAGTAGCTTGCTTTAATGCAGAACTGGAAAAGGGCTCTGCCTACCCACACAGTGTAGCTGTATTTATCTGAAAGTCTTCCTATTATTTGCCTTGGATACAATTAATTATTTTGTACCTAAGGTGTTCTGTGGCATACCATTACATCACATTAACCTTGTGCTTGACATCAGACTGATGCAATGTGATACGTTAGGAGTCTTACCAGGGCTGTTTTAATTAGGCAAGGTGTTTCATTCTCTTAGCAAATATTTGCTTTGAGTTGCCTGTACAAGGCCATAAAATACAAGCACATCAATGCTCCCAACTAAATGTCAGATGGGGTATCCTACACTCTGCTGATTAATTATATAATACTTAGATCATTTAGCTAATCTGTTGAATGCGTATCACACAGTTAATGAAAGACTTCAAAGCTGCAGGCAGACTTAAGAAATGAATCATCGAGTACGGCACAGTCTTCATTACTCATTGCAGAACTGCAGCATTTGTAGTTACTAAGTTTGAGCTGGGAGAGTTGCAAATGGCAGGGTTACCCTGCCAAACTCTGCTTGTTCTTTCTTTTCTGCCTGTTCGAGGAGTCACACGCAGTAGGGTGAATAGATACTCTGGCTGCTTTTCAGAAGGGCAGAGATTGATCCCTGAAGCACTGATGGGAAGGGGATTCATCAGTATTGTTCCATTTTCTAGAGTGCTGCAGCACCCATGAACCAGGCTCTTCTCTTGCATTGCTGCCCTGGGCAAAATTTTAGGGCAGTATAGGAAAATAGTAATGCTTGCCCAAGCAGAAAAATTCTGGGAAGGCCTAGAACCTGTAGACACCCGTGAGATTTTGGTTTTTGTTTTTTATTTCCCCCACATGGATGTACAATGATTAGCAAACACAGACTGAAAAGTCAAGACATTGTCATCATCATCACCTATTGTCACGGCTCGAGTAGCTCATTCCATTTTCAGAGTGGGTTTTTTTCAGCCTATTAGCAGCAATTAAAGGTATCAGTTTATCAGTTGACTTCTAAAAGGACCATGAGTATTTTTTTCCATAACTCTGAGGGGTGGAGTTTATTCGGTTTCTCTGGGATGGTGGAGGAGAAAAGTTTTTTTTTTTTTTTTTAAGGAAAATATCTGGAACCATGGAATGGAAAGCTTCATTGAACAACAGCTCATTGATGTTTTGTGACCTGGCCCATTAGATCTGGTCTGGAAGCCTTAAGCTTGTAGCAAAGATACTTTGTGAAGGCTTGGGTGAAATGCAAATTAGAATTGGTAAGGAAGAAAGGTATATGGGTAGGGAGGGCAAAAATAAAATCTATTTAGTTACTGTGATTTAGCTGATCAGGCAACTCCTCACTCACAGATTGCCTGTGGAAAGAAATTATGTGAGTGTTGTGAGGTACTATCACAAAGAAATCAAAGCCAATAGAAATAGAAACTCTCCTCTGGGGTACACCTAGGAGGCTTCAGAGGGATATTCATCCCCATATCTCTCACATCACTGTTCTGCACCATTATCGGTGCTCAGTAGCACTGGGGGTCATCCTGCCCCGGTCTCCCTTTGTGGGAGGACTTGAGAATTCTCTCCCTATCTGACTCACCCGAAGGAAGCTGGAATAGCTAACAATCACCTACTCTTGTTTTTTAAAATTGCCTCTGGCTGAAGGAGATTAAGCAGTATGTGAGCTATCTCTCTGTCCCCTAACCCTCCAACGGGGGAGTGGAAACAAACATCTGGGGTGAGAGTGTCCTATCCACTCCAGACACTTTCTGAGCTAATTTCCGTTGGGGTATGGGGGATATACAGCAAAACGCAGCATACATCTCCTCCCCCTGTTAAAAAAATTCCTGTATGTGGTCAGAACAGAGTTTTTTATCTCATCTGAAAGATAACACCTCCAGGAGAGCATCTTAGGAGAGCAATCTAGTACTGAGTCAGAGGGAAGAGAATGAGTCACTGCAGCACTTAGATTTTTCTTGGAAGTTTCTCACTAAAGCATTGCCCCAGTCTGACACTGTTTAGTAGATGACATCAGAGAGACTGGAGTTTATGTTAAATTCAGAATGGATAAAAGCTAGGATCCCAGGAAAATGTTTTTAAAAGAGTGGCTAATTTTTGTGGGGCAGTTAAAGAGCACTTAATTGGGGGTATATTCATCATGCACTTACTGCAAAACCAGAGTAAACAACAGCAAAAAAAAATCAGAAGGGAAGATTAACCAGAAATCTTAGGCTGTGAAATAGGATAGATACAGCATGTGTCACATTGCAGACTGTTCTTTCCTTTAGCAATGGCACACAAAGTGAACTCATTATAATTGAATTGTATTTGGCTAGGAAAAGTGCCTTTTTTTTTTTTAATCTTACTTTGCAGCTACCTGATTTTTGCAGTAAAGCTGCATGCAATCCTGTGAAGGATCCCCTCAACAACAGCAAGACATCAATGGCAATACCAGGTTGTCATTGTGGAGTGGTGCTCTGGTGATTATCAGTGAATTGACAATGATTAGTGACTCACTGTTGCTCATTCTTAATCCAGCCCACTCCACCACTGCTTGTACTGCCTTGTGGGAAGCAAATCTAAGCACATGCAGAGGAAGAAGCTTCAGTGTTATTTTGCTGGCAGCCTTCTAGAAACCTCCTTTGCACTGTAAATGCTTGTTTGCTGCCCACGAGTTTGCCATTCGACTAGATTTTCTTCCAGCCCTACAGGGACTTCAGAGGGTAGACATTGTATATTATTGCCAAATGGTAAAAAAGATAAAAATTATTTAAGCCAGTGAAGCACATGTGTGTATTGTGAAGATAGCGCATGTTGTGAATGAAAAATGTGCTGGCAAGAATCACTGCTGTCAATCTCCTGAGGAATCTCCCTTGCTGAAGAGATCAGCTCCTGTGGACCATGGTGGTACCTACCTCAGCATCCTTAAGAAAGGACCCAAACCCAGAAAGGTTCATATAAGCTTATTTTCTCCTGCTTCAGGCTTGAAGTGACATGACATGCAGACAACTGTAGATGGACAGAAGTTCTGTTTGCTCTGCCTTCTAGTTTTCTTCTTTACCTCTAGTAAATCTCAGATGAGGTTGAAAGAGTAATGTGACTGCTGCCTGGCTCGTGTGCCTTGACTCATTCCAGTCAGATGTGTCAGAACAGCCTATAGGCCAAACATCCCCTCACCAGACATCACAATTGTATGACACCAAGAAAGGAGAGTAGAAGGGCAGATGAGAAACTGAGAAAATTCAGCTTCAGAAGGGCTTTTAACAACTGAGCTGGAAAAGCTGGAAATGAACCTGCCAGTGGAAATATCTGATATTCACTGCATCTGTTTCAGTTCTCTTAAAATTCTATGAAAGCTGTCCCTCTCCTGGTATTGCCTTCTGCCTCTGTTGTGCCAACATATTTCCTCCATGAAGCTGTGCAATAAAACCTGAGCTTCCTTTATAATTAAGTACTCAAGGTGCAAGCAAATAGAGGCCCAATGTATTTTCAACAGGCAATTCTTTAAAAGATAGAGAGGAGAAGAAGCTGCCTATACAAATGGCTGTCTTTTTGGTATAGGCTTCATATTTAAAGCAACATTTCTCAGAAATCATACTGAAGGCAAAAACATGCTAAATAGCTATATGTTCAACAGCATTGTCTCTGGAAAGAAAAAACATTTCTCGTACTTGAATGAATTTATAAAACAAGGCAAAGTGGTTTACAATCACTTTGAGTAAAAAGGGGTAGGTGTGCTACAGGGTCTCTAGTCTTTGACATTGCTCTTCATGCCAAACATATTTTGTCACATTTGCTCTCATTGCTTTGAGCTGTTTCCTGGCAAATTGAGCAAGTTCTGCTTACTGCAGCTATACATCTTGAACAAACATGAATTTGTTTATATATACAGTTTTGAAGGATGGAGTGAAAGCTGGCATTTCAAGGCACATTTCAAGAGTTTGCATCCATGGTTCTTGGCAGACTGGTACATCCTGAAAAAAAAAAATTGTTTCTGCCTCAATGGTATGGAAAACCTCAGCTATAATAAATGGGCAGCCACAGGTAAAGTGGCATCCACACAGCTGCCTGCCAGACACTCTAGGCAGGTGTCCAGGCATAGAATCATAAGATGGTTTGGGTTGGAAGGGACCTTAAGGATCACCTAGTTCCAACCGCTCTGCCATGGGCAGGAATGCTGACCACGAGCCCAGATTGCTCAAAGCCCCACTCAACTTGGCTTCCAGGGATGGGGCATCCAAAATTTCTCTGTGCTACACGTTCCAGTGCCTTACCACCCTCACAGTTGAGAATTTCTTCCAAATATCTAATCTAAACCTGCCCCCTTTAAGTGTAAATCCATTTCCCTTTGTCTTGTTGCTACATGCTCTTGTCAAATCTCCTTCTCTGGCCTCCTAGTAGGTCCCCTTCAGGTGCTGTAATGCTGCTATGAGGTTATCTTGGAGCCTTTTCCTTTCCAGACCAAATAACCCCTGTTCCAGGAGTTGGAACCCCAACTTTCTCAACCTGTTTTCATAGAAGAGGTTCTTCAGCCCTCTGATTATCTTCATGGCCCTCCTCTGGACTTGCTCCAACAGGTTGACATCTTTCTTATGTTGGAAAGATGTCAACTTTCTGCCACTAGAGCTGGATGCAGTACTCCAAGCAGGTACTTATGGGAGCAAAGTAGAAGGGGAAAGACACCTCCCTCAACCTCCTGGTCACACTTCTTTTACTGCCAGGCCAGGACATGGCTGGCTTTCTGGGCTGTCAGTGCACATTGACAGCTCATGCTGAGCTTCTCATCAATCCACAAGTCCTTCTCTTCAGGGCTGCTCTCAATCCATTCTCTGCCCAGCCTGTATTTATGTTTGGGATTGCACCAACTCACATGCAGAGCTTGCACTTGACCTTGCTGAATTTCATAGGTGTGCATCTACTGAACAGGTCAGCATGTCTGCTTCTGCTCTGTGATGCCTGCAGCTGGTCAGCAGCCACAGACCAGACTGAGCAGCAGTGGCACAGAGTGTTGGAGTGGGATGGAGACCTTGGCTTTGTGGTGCATAAATGGAACAGTGCAGATCAGCTGAAATCTTGTGTGGTGTGTGAAGTGAGGCGTGTCTGCCTGAGGCGGCCATGGCTTACCACCACCACTTCTCTGTGCCCTTCCTCAGCAGCCACAGGGGCTGAGAAACCTCAGCTTCAGCTTCAGACATAACTCCAGGCAGCACCAACAAGTGTCCCAAGGACACAGGCTCTGCTGTGCTCCTCACGCTTGTTGGACCAGGCTCTCCCCCTGCTGCAGTTGAAACCAAGGGACAAAACGCCCATGGAAACTAATGGGAACATGGGCAAGCCCACTTCCCATATGGTGCTTGTCAACCACGTGCTTAGGAAACATCTGATATATTTTTATTCAGATCATGTGCATGGTATAATGACTGAGATTTTGTTAAGTCCTGAGACTGTAGACCTCAAGTAATTCCCAAGTTTTGTATAAATATCCATCTTTGTTCTTTTGTGAGAGAATCACATGCCAGCGTGAGAACTCATATGATTTTGGGTGCAACTTAGAGAAGCCATCTGATTTAAGGTATACTTAAGTGCTCCACAGCAAACTCTGCGACTCCATTAGGGCAGTATTTCTTTACATAAACCTGAAGTGGAAGTAGCTTTGGTCTTTTGATGAATAATTGAGAAATACTGAGGCTGAATCTTATAATTTTTTACATTTCTGTGGGTTTTTTATAGCTGTAGAATATCTACCACCATGGCAGCTTAGTAATTGTGAAGCTATAATGCTATCAATCACTTTTGTTGCAAAATGAATTATATTGTTTATAATATTTATTTATTGATAATGTTTGAAACATAAACAGGAAAACTTTTATACAAAATATTAGCTGAGAGCATAACCTTTGCAATTAAAATATTTTTTGCAATAAAGCTGCAATAACATAAAATCATTGGAATGATATTAAATCGTGGTATCTCTTCTTCACCGATTAATATCTTGTTATGTAGATCATTTAAGTTTAAACAGGTCCCTGAACTTTGGGTAGATAACCAAAATGTTAATATGACATTATAGTGGACAGGATTTATCTGTTAAGAAACACACGTACTGTTTTATGTCCCCTTGACTTTGAGAAAATGTATCACATTATAACTGAAATTGTTCAGAGTACAACGGAGCATAAAAGAAAAATGATTCTGAATGAGGCACAGGCACAAGTTGACTTTCATGCTTCCTAAGGACAGAGGCTCAAGGAAAATGTGCATCATCTTTGTTGGTTTGCTTTTACCTTCTGGAGTGATCTGGAAGTCCCCCACTCATGGATTGCACTTAAGTGGACTAGATGCAAATAGTATATGGCTTAAGAAAGATGCAAAAAACAAAGGTACCTTCCCAAAACTTATTTATAGTAAATTGCTGACAGTGTCACCAAAGCAGAGATCATCTTGTGTTTTCTTATCTTAACAGTATAATTAAGGAAATTTTTTCCCATTTTACTGTTTCATAATTGTTATACTATATCAATTCTATTTTGCCGGTAGGTTTGTGACCAATAAATGGTTGGTGAAGGAAAAGAACAGAACTGCACAGCAGCTATATTTATAGGAAGCCAGAATTAATTTAATATAATTTATTCTATTCAGGATAAAAATTAATATCTAACTGAAACAGCTAAGAACCTATCTTGAGTGGACAAAAATCTTAATTTACTTCCACTGCACCCAGAGTGATTTCCCACTCTGCTGCCTAAAGCTCATTCTTCACAGTTAATAATAAACATCATTGACTAAATGATGACTGCAGTTCCTCTGCTAGAATCACAAGCGATCACTTATGTTCCAGTCAGTGCTGTTCTTCCAGAGTGCACTCTGCATTACCAGATCCTCTGCTTGATCACTGGCTTCAGCCACCATCAAACTCACTTAAAGATGTAAACATTTTCCAAGTAGTTGTGGAACACCTAATAAACTTGAGTGTTATCCTTGCTCTTCAGTTAGTCACTGCCTATTTACCATAAGGAAAAAAGGGACTTTGACCTCTAGAATAGAATTTCAGGGACGATCTCATCCAGAACATCTGAAAAATGTGTCACCTCAAGTCACTAACCAATTTAACCTTTACTGTGTTTCATACTTAACAGGGAAAACAATTCCCTCTATTTGTGTCCTAAGGGTATGGGAGAGATACTGATATAATTTACAGTGTATTCTGGTAGATAAGGTTTCATTTTCATCTTTGGTATTTGAAGATGCTGAGTCTAATGACACTGTATAAAAATGACACTCTCTTCTAATTTGGTAATGCAAAAGGTGAATGATGATGAACTTCTGAAAGTAGTTAGCTACCATTAGTAGAAAATACTGGCTTGACTTCTTAATAAATAGGTGGTTAAGTCCTGGAGTATTAATCAAAATAGTTGTTAGGATCTGAGAAAATCTAGAGGTTATTTGAAAGACTTGTGCTTTGGCTTTTTTTTCCCCCAAAATGGATTGGAGAAACTCTTCATGTCTTGTATGTTAATTCTCCAACAGCATGAAATGGCTGTATATCCTGACATACCATTTGAAGCACTTCTTGGATCTATGGTTGCAAGGCATCCATTTTAAAAGCTAATGTTAATAAAGGCTTGGTTATGAGTGAGTGAAAAACATGCCTGATTTACTACCCAGTATATCTCCTTAATCTAGACAACTTGTGTCCTGTGCACATGTCACTGAGAAGGTACCTCCTTCCTTGATAATTCTCTACTCTCTTGTAATCTAAGAAATAGTTTACCATAAAGACAACAAGCTTTCCATGATAAATGCAATAGGAAAATGTTTAAGTTCCAAAACTATTTGTCTTTCTGGCAATACCAGGCACACGCCAGCCATGCAATATGATATAGTGTCATGCCATGCAGCAGAAGGGGAGTCACTCATGGCAGCCTTGGGGTGGTCCTGGAAGGCCTTGAGCAGAGCCCTGAGAGGCTGTTCCTACCTTCCTGCCTGAAGCCTAAGCACCAGAAATACTGGATGTTATGTTCTGTCTCAAGTAATTAATTAATGAAGGCAGAAATAATTAATGATGAATGTAACAGAAGTACAGTGTAGGTACTGAGGTTAACAAGTTTATCTTATTTCTCACCATCCATTATCTGTACATCTCTGTTATTAATGGGATAAATTGCCTAATCAAGAATTGGGCAAGTATATTCCAAAGCCTATGACTATTGCAATATTCCAGTTACAATTTTGGCAATGTGAAAGATGTGTGGTAAGTCATCAAAGTGATTGCTGAAGCAAGAGTGTTGCAGGTAGCACCAAAAAAATCCATTCCCCAGGAATAATTTTGTCTTCAGGACTCCCCATTATAAAGTGGGAATACTGTCTAAAGAACAGCAAAATAATTATTTTTTTCTAGTTCAATCTGGATGCTGATGCTATTCTTGTCAAAGTGAATGCGAAAAAATCCATTTCGTAGGCAGACTTCAGCATGACTTCAGTTTCTGTTCAAGTGTTGGTAGAAGGTGCTTAGGATACCTTAGGAAAAAAATTACCAACTCAGTGAACCAGGTTCAGAACCTGGAGGAAAAGAAATCATTCTTACTTCTACTTTAAAAAAAATTAAAGAAAACAAAATCTTTCCTGTTATTAAAAAACAAATTTGCCAAGAGCATCTGGACTTTCCAAATGTTTAGCATGTGGATGACTCACCAGCTTTATGCTAAGATATTATGCTGTTATTTCAAAACCAAAATACCAGCTTTGACATTTTTACATGTTGTACAGAGATCCATAGTCTTTTGCCTTATTCTATATTATTTTAGCTTTTAAAAATCTAGAAAGAATCTTGGATTAAATGTGATGCTGATTTTGAATCTCTTATAAAATGATTTTTCTCTGACAAATAATTTGTTAGAGGAATTGTATTTTTAAAAGCCTTTATTTTTCTTGCTTGGCCAGACTCTCATTTTAGATGAATTATACCTGTTGCAGAAACTGAAATTAAAGGAGTTTTCTAATGAGCTCAGGACTTAGAACGAACCAAAGGCTTTCCTGAGCAGGGCAAATTAAGATGGTCTTTCTAGAACTTCTCTGATCATTGGGCCTTGCTAGAAGGCAATTTGAAATGCAGCTCTTCCACCACTGGCCAACAAGACTTAACTGCCCAGAAACATAATTTTTATAGAGGGTGGAGAAAAGGAAAGATTAAAAATATCTTTTTATGTATGTGCGTGCATATATATATATATATACACATACAGACATACATATATATATATTTTATATATATGTGTGTGTGTATGTATCTATATTTTGTAATTTTTGAGACCTTTCATCAATATGAGTGGTTTATAGCAGATCTGGGTCTTTGATTTCTGATGCCTGTACAAAAAGCAAAGTAAAATGCCCTCCTTAAAGTATTTAGGTCTGCAGGGCTTCATTTTGGCTTCTGTGACTGAGTTTAATTTTTGTGCATAAGGAATTATATGTGCTCAAAAAAAATATATATACTAAACCCCTCAGTTTGGTCATGCAAATTGACTTGGAGTAAAATAAACTGGGAGTCTTGAATGGCTAGTACCAGGAAGATGAAGGTGACCTAAGCCAAGGAAAGGAAACTGCATTGCTGAGACACATGTATTTCTTTTGATTTTTGTTACAATGAAGCATGGAGTTTCATACGAAACAAATGAAAAACTTTGTCCTCAGAGCTTTCCAGATCTTCAGATAAGAGTGATCTTTTGGCTAGTGTAATAGAAAGAGCAAGGCTGACCTATCTTCTGCAACAGCATCTGGGGATCTTTAGGTTAGCTCAGACTGACAAGATGATCTCAGGATGAAGAAGGAAATGGGTATACAAGGCTTCTCTATCTCCCTGGTTTAGTGCTCAGGTTGTGCTATAAAATGTGTGTATATTTACAAAATTCAGAGAATGATTTTTAATGTATGGAGACCTACATCACAAATACAGGAATTCAGGTCTCTGTGTACATAAAATAAGAAACTTTGAAATTGCTCTGGACTATTTTTCATTATACATTTGAGTCTTTCTTTAGCTACATAGGCTTGTTAATTTTACATTTCCCTGAGTTCTCTCCAAAAAGAAGAAATGGCTACTTTTTACCGTAGCTGTATTTATATCTAGTTCAGATTTCAAATGATTTCTATTTCTTTTATTAAGAGTCATGATTGTAGCAGCAAGATCCAAGAGTACAGAGCCTATCTAGCAACTGTCATATTATATTTTTTGTCCTGTTCCCAGAAGTTGTTCTCAACATAGGCACTGAAACACAGGTGTCTACAGGTCTGAATAAAAGAGGTATAGGTTGGAGGAGACCAAAATCGTCTGAAAAAAGCTGCACCATTTTGGCAGTGTCCCATCAAAGTAAACTAGAACTATTTAGCTACACTTTAGTGTCATAACTGGCCTGGACATGCAGATATAACAATTTAACTTTATAATCTCCCTGTCTGTGGTTATTGCTATTTTCCTGTGGCTCTGTAAATGTTGCGGTTTAAGCCCAGCTGGCAACTGATTCCCAAACAGCCACTCACTTACTGTGCTCCCCAGTGGGATAGTGGAGAGAACTGGAAGGGCAAACGTGAGAAAATCTGTGGATTGAGATAAAGATAGTTTAATAGGACAGAAGAGGAAGAAGATAATTATATTGATAAAATTACTAATAATAGTAATATACAAAACTAGTAATGCACAATTCAAGCATTCCCCACCTGCTGACCTGCCAGTTCCCAAGCTGCAGTGGCCCTCAGCCAGCTTTCCCCCATGTACATGGTGAGCATGATGCCACATGCCATGGAATACCCCTCCGGCCAGTTTGGGTCACCTGCCCTGGCTGTGTCCCCTCTCAGATTCCTGTGCCCCTCCAGCCTTCTCACTGGCAGGGCATGAGAAGCTGAGAAGTCTTTGACTTACTCTAAACTCTGCTTGGGAACAAAATAATCATATTAAATCCAAATCACCACACTATACTAACTTTATCTCTATTCCAAACAAAACCATGGCAGTAAATAATGTAATTGGGTATGTGAGGGACAACTGTCCCTTTCCTGGGGAGCAGACTGCCTTTCTTGAGCCCTGAAAATCCCTTTGCCTTCCCTGCTTCTATGCCTGCTATCCATTGCATGCCATTAGGTATACAGTTCCCTCTCAGTAGCTAATGAGACTTAAATAAACATACTGAGAGACGAACATGGCCTCTAGAGTTTAATAAATGATGCTGATTCTGGTTTCAATTACACTGGTGTAAATCTGGAACATCACCACTGCTTACAGTTGAATTAGTCTAGATTTATATCACAGCTGAATTTAGTCCATAGATTTCATTTTTTTAACCCACTGGAATTTTATCACGGTGATTTAAGCCTTTTAAAATGCTAAATATAAAGATAATTCAATAGATCAGGTTCTGTACGTAATTTTTTTTCCATATCTCTTTGCACACTGGAATTCTATTTATATTTTTATGTTTTTAAACTTTACTCTTCCAATAATCAAGCAACTGATAACTGATAGCATTGCATATTATAATTAGAATATAATTTTTTTCCTTAGCTCTTTGATTTTGCCCTTGAATTTTTGTGCTTTTGGCTACAAGTAATGTACAGCCAAAGTTTTTAAGCACAATTTGACATCCAGTTCAGGATTAAAATAAAGTGATTTGATGGATGGAAAAAGCATAATGCATCTTAAACTAGTCAAAAGAACAAAGTACTGTTTTGTTCTAAAAAGCAAGTAGTGCCATCTATTCTATGATCACATCACCAGTGTTATAATGAATAATGTGTTCAGAATCTGCCAAAAATCAAAGGTGAGTCAATAGAAAAAAAGTTGAGACGGGAGATGCGGCCAGTGAGCTCACAGGCAACACAGACCTTTGAGTCTTTGTTGCCTGTGAGCTCACAGCAACTTTTTACCACAGTCTTCCCTTTAGATATAAATGAGTTCTTTTAAGTTCTTCTTACCTCAGACAGACTATGAGCAGCCATAATTATATAAATTATAAGGAGGCAAATTTCTATGCATTCTAATTCTAAGATGGAAATGCCAAAGGTTCATGAAAAATCATGATTTTAATCTTGTTTGAAGCTGATTCAGCTCAGTAATGTTAGAATTTGGTGAAAAAGGAGAATATAAATTGACCTAGTAAAGGTATTAGCGAGCAGGAATCTTGGATTGTAGGATTCTTGAGAACATAAAACATGAAGGCAACCTAAACTGACTGGGTTAAATGCGATTGCCAGTCTTGATGAAGCCATGATCTTCAGCAATGCTGAGGACAGGAATCCATAGATCTCATAATAGTTACCCATATCTTCTTGTTATAATAAGAAATAGTGTGTAGGAAGGGGGAGGGGGAAGAAGATATAAAAACGTGTGCAACAGAAGCCATTTAAAAGGCAAGATTTGCCAACTATCGTTACCATAGTTACCTTGCATTATAATTATAGGAGAAAGATCTGTGGTGGACTTATTTAACTATGTGTGGGATGTATTGGTGATTGGATGATGACCCTTGTTCTCTGAAATAAAGATGAGACATAGCGTCTCCCAGTGCATCAGGCTAATGGAAATGAAATATCATACTCATTAAAAATATCAACCTGTCAGTGCAATAATTAACAATTATGTTTATTTCAAGATAGCTGGTCACATACCCTGGAGATGCAGAATTGAAAGTTTCTTAAAAACAGGAAAAAGAAGATTAGCTGAGTGCTTTAGTGTTAATTTTTAAACCCACTGAGTCAGGACGTGTGCTTCTAGAGAGCTGACACACACTTCTATTGAAGAATTAAAGTACACTGACAAGTCTAGATTAATTATGAGAATTGGAGTCTGCTTGTTAAAGCTGTATATGTAAGACACTGGTTCTTTGCTCTTCCTGTTTGTAAACTGATCATTCCTGAGACATGCATGCTCTCTTTCTATATCTCAGAACTTCGTGATGTTTGTTTGTTTTTTGTTTTTTTTTTTTGTTTGTTTGTTTGGTTGTTGTTGTTTTTGCTTATTTTGGAAAAAAAGATAATTGAGTGTTTTTCAGAACAAACTTAACAGCATAAGAGAGCATGCATTTTCCAGCTGCCTTGCCTTTTCATACTGGCCCAGATCTGGTGTAAGGCTTAGAAGATGCAGAAATTCTGGCATTGCCATATCATATGGCATTGAAACTATTCTTTGGATCCTTATGCCTGGTACAGCTATGGAATAGCTGCATATTATTTGCCTTTGCCTTGATTATTGTTCTACCATTTGTCCTGGAGACAGTGAAATACAGGACTGCACAAGGCAAAGGTACATGCTAACTCAGATGCCTAGGAACTGCTACTCAAAGAATCTCAAAGAAGCAAACATTTTGAGCTTAAAAATATACAGTGTCAAGTCTTTAATCCTTCACAATTGGCTTCCTCCTCAAGATGAACATTTTTCCCCTTTTCCTCATACATACCATTATGAAAACCCAACAGCTGAACAGAACATAAAAACAGTAATTAGTTGAGAGAGGGATTGTTTTGTAGCCTGGTGGATTTTGAGTCACAGCTGCATTGGCCTTTTCAGATGCTTAGATATGTTTGTTGTGGTCAAACAACTGATCTTGCTGTGAGGTGGCTAATTTGGGACCTGCTAACACCATCATCATGACAGCCCAAGCTAGCTGCCCTTGTGTTTGTCTGCTTCTGGGGCATATTTTGCAGCCTCCTTTGGGCTGGTGGCTGCCTCTTCTACTGCTGAGATTAGGACCTGAAATAAAGTTTAAATTACACTAGGTATGTCTGCAAGGGTTAGAATGCACTCCTGCAAATGTAAATATAAAACACTCTGTACCATGTTATGATTCATGCTTAACTTTCTATTAGTTCGGCATTTTCTATGGCAACATTACTACTTTTTTTTTAGATATCTTTGTTTCGCACAATTATTTAATGAGAAAAATCAGCCTGCCTAGTCTCCTGTTTTTCTATCATGGTTATTTCTATTTTTATCACCCAAATCATGGCATACTGTGAAAAAAAGAAACACTCTAGCAGTGCTCACTATAGAGAGAAAAAGTAGTTTACATAAGGTTTCCATAGGGCTATCTAGGGCATTGAACACTTACCACTCCCTGCTTGATTGGTTTTTAGACCCTCATCATGGCTCCAGGGGAGGAGCTATCACAGCATCAACAGTTCTGCCACCTCCCTCTTCTGAGTTTCTCTTCTATTGTGTTTATTCTAGCCTGGTTTCCAAATTTTATTTAAGTCTACATTAAAGATGCCCTGAAATATGAAAAAAATCCCCATTGTGAAATATTTTGCTTTTGTTCACTAAATTTTTTCATGGCAGAAAAAATCTGGACACACTTAATCCATTTTGCATCTGTTATTTGTTTTCTGCTCTACCACTGACACAGATATATCAATTAGATTGATATTTGGGGATATCTTTTAGATTGTTCTACTTTTAGGACATATTTTTAAGTTAGTGTAAATTGTAGTAACTTTCGATTGTGCTGGGCTGTGGCCAGACAAAATATATTGATAGTCTCTGTGTACTGAACATTCACTCACCCTACACCTAGAATAAAACACAGAAGTGGGAAGGAAGCAGTCTGGCATTTTTCCTACTGTGCAAAAGAATTCTTATTCTACTCACATACTGCTATGTCAAAGAAACCAGTAAATCTGTTTCAGGTCAGCATTTTAATCTTTTTTTCTTTGTGATGAAGGCATAAAGGTCCAATATTTCATGGCAGTGAAAAAATATATTGATGGAAATTATTTTTATGGTTCTCACAATGTCTCATTAGTCTCCATAACATGATAAAGCAATTCAGAGAAGGAATCCATGGCACCCTCACTGTACTTCCCAGTTTCTATCCTTTCTTTATGGGCTGATATTTCCTGGAGATATTAACTAAGAACTGGAAAGACTAAATTATTCCATATTTGCTGCATGACCATGGAGTTTACAGAATCTCTGAAGTCACTTGATACTATTTCTGCAATCTTCTGCAAATCTTAACAGCCTGAATATGTACAAAAATATCTGTTAGTTAATTTTCAGTGGGGGAGGCTGTAGCTTTTGACTGATGCTCCACATTCATGAATGACTAAATTTGATTCTGATAAGCCTTTTGTCCAGGTGATCAGCCATGATAGAGGGTGGGGGAACATTTAGCCTTTCATTTTGGGTAGCCTCCATTTTACTCAACAGAAGTGGTAAGTATCACAGATTATTCTGTGCTAAGTGTAAGGCTGTTAAGATGTAACTGCAGAACTGTCTTCATTTTGAAGTGGGTTTTCCTTTTTTATCCATAGCAGTAGTGCAGTAATGAACATGAATAATTTATTTTTGCTGTAAAACCAGATGCTAAACTGTTGCACAAGCAAATAGTTTGCTTATGCAAGGGAGATAATAGGGCCTTAAACTCATTTTGCACATATTAATATTGCCTGCATATCCACAATGTACCTTGCAATTCTGGTCAAAAACCTCACATTGAAAAGGAATCAGTCTCACTGAGTTCTCTGATTTAAGGCATCAGATTATTTACTTATTTACTTATTTACTTATTTACTTATTTACTTATTTACTTATTTACTTATTTACTTATTTACTTATTTATTAATTTATTTCAGAATCTCTTAAAAATGCATGTTCAGGATGTAATCCAGCAAATCCATACTGGGTGAGAAAAGCATAGTAGTTCATTGGTCTACTCTATGGGAATTATTATTGAACAGAATTTGCAAGCCTAGAGTCTTAAATTTGAAACATCTCTGTGGGCATGACAATGTCCAATTGCAGTTGTCCAAGGAGAGAGAGTTCAGTGAGGTGGGCCTATGTCAAACATTCAGCACCTTGAATCTCAGTAAGATTTGAATCTTTTTACACTTTCTGTCTTGTATTTTACTCCTCCATCTGCAGTTTTGAATATTCAAGCACAAGCTGAGAGAGGGAGTACATTATTTTGGGCTACTGGTATTTAGTTTGAAGTTGTCAGTCAGCCTACAGTCAGTGTACAGTGAAGAATAAACACTGCCACAATCTGAAAAAAAACACTCATTACTGTTGATACAAAATTAATTTATACAAAATAATCCCAAATTAAATGTTAATAGTTCTCAGATTGTTTATTAAATTTTGGTTCATGTTGACTTCCTCACAGGGTTCTGCAGTAGTGTAACCAGAATTACACGTGGTGCTTCAGTAAAAATTACTTCCTAAAAAATCACTTTTCTGACAGTTTCCTCAAGGTCAGTAGCAATTTGCCTGCAGTGAATTTAAAAAATGCAATTTTGTTTTGCTTTGTATGAATCCTTCACACAATTGGATTTAGCCTTAACACTCCAAAGCTGCTACTCATATGAAACAGGAACATCTGCACATGCTCAGTCCCTTGTCAACAAAATAAACTCAACCTTCAGAAACTGCTCAAAGAAAACTGTAAAACTTCACACATATCCAGTAGCTCTTACGGTATCATCAGCTCTGGAAGAAATAGAAGAAAATTTATAGATTACTTCTAAATAAATTAAAATTTCCCAAAGAACATGAGATATGAAGATGCTTATACAAAAACTTAGGAATTAAATTTTCAAAGCAGTGTCATTGTCAAGTTGTGGAGAATTGGGAAGCATATTGCCTTCTCTATTTGAACAAGGGAAGGTGATTTTTCAGAAAGTTAGATGTCACAGTGACTTCAGCTAAGCTGATGGTTGAAGTTTGGCCTGAGGATTGTTGGTCTGGTGCCATGTTGATGTGGTGGCCACCTGTTTGATTGGTTTTTTGGCACTGTGATGGAATTGCTTATAAGAAGCCATGCTGAACTGTAGAGAGGTAAGTGGAATGCTTTAAAACTGGAAAATACTAGATTATCGAGATAGAAAAAAATCCATAAAAAGCATTTCTTTTGAGAAAAGGGTTTGCTAAGAGGGCAACTCATATCCAGTGTGAAATTTCTACTCAGAAAGAGAAGAGGTAAATACAGAACTCTATAAATACAAACATCTGTAAATACAGATGCCTCTCAGGGTGCTGTAATATCTCTTTCAGCTGGCTGCTGTTCTGAGGAGTCCTGAGTCTTGAAGAACACCATACACTGGGTATTTTCTGGCTTGTTCTTTAAAGCTAGCTGGATTATATTTTTTATGCTAATTTAGGAGAAAACAATAATGAAAGTATTTTTTCCCCCCAGTTCTTAATGGTTGTTGATACTGCTGTTCATTAGTTCTCTGGTTTGTACCTGCTTAAAATTATGATTCAAGCAGTTTTTAAAAGATAATTAACATATATTTGTTTGATAAGTTTGTTAGCTGTATGTGACACAGAACATTCTTATGCATCTGTTTGAATATGTAATATTTCTTCTTTCAAATATAAGATTAATTTTGCAGTGTTAGTAAAGCAAATTAGTTTACTATAATTAGAGGAAATCAGACAAAGATGTAAGATCAATCTGAAAACTTCAAGCAGGTCTTTTGAGGGCAATGAGTGGTGAACAATGCACAGTCTGATGTTCATCATCCTTATTATGGAAGATAGTACTTCTAGCTAGGCAGTGAACTCTGCCAGAAGCAAACCCCCTGAAACCTAAAACCTATGCAGAAGAGAAGTCATTGCTAAGGAAAAAGGTAGAGGAGCGCTGTCATTACAGGTGTAACTGAGGGGTGGTCTCTTGGTTTATGTTGCCATTGTGTGAAACTGGAAATTCTGCTTTCGGAGATTGTTCCATGAAGGTTAATTTCTTATACAAATCACTTTCTTGTTGAAATGAATTATTATTGGGTATGTGCCCAAGTCAAGATTGAGTTTGGGCAGGTTTAGCCCCCTGCAGAACTTTCTGTGAATGTGTTTTAATAAGAAATCCACTTATTTCTAGTTAGTCAGATTCGTGTTCTTGTCCTACTATCCATAACCAAAACAGCTGAAGAGTGAAATAGCTGTATACTTAATGTCGAGGTTTTACTTTGACTAGCTTGTAAGATTTTAGTTTTTCAGCTTTTCAATATAATTTTAAATGTTGACAAGAGAACCTTTGTGTGGGTTTGATATTAAGGTAGATACATGCTTTTTCTAGTCATCTAACATCAGCTTCAGAAAGCAGTCCTTATGTTTTCACTGAATGTCTTCTGACTTCCAAATTGAACCAACATAACTTGATCCTGCAGAACTGCTTGCTATGTGAATCTTTTGTTGGCTTTACTTTGATACTTTGATATGCATTGAAATCACAGGCACTTTTAGCTCCAAACTGCCATCAACTAAATTATGAATCAGAATAATCATATTAAATCAACAAGGCTCTGTTGATACAAATACAAGAGCACTTTAAATACTGAACACAATCCCTTCACATGACCTTAGAGTTCATCTCACAATTCTTGGTTTACTTTTGTCTTCTGCAGTGTGGTGATTCTAAGCTGCTCTGTTCATTGTCGAACCACTTTGAGCAGCACCCTGCTTCTCAGTACTAAGTTGTGTGAAAGAAATAAATGGATGCAATCCTTTTCAGCCTTGACTCTTGACAGACCTATACTTCAGGGGAAGATCAATGTTTTCTGCATTTCTGAAGTCACTAATCTTTATATAACTTTCTGTACTTTGAAGGAAAGGATCATTCCCATTTCTACTTGCATTTTAAAATTATCTTCTCACTAAGGTTATAGTACTTTACTATTAGGCTTTGACCTGCTAAACAGCCATAAACTGTAAAGTGCAGCTTCAACATTGCTGATAGTAAGAGGTGAAAGATATGTCCATTCCATGTTTGCAAATACAGTCTTATATAAGGCAATGGGAACTGCCTATGCATACTGGATACAGAAATTTGTCCTGAATCAGAATGAATGTATAAAAAAATCTGAGAGTACAGGACTTACAGAAAATGTTGACTCGAATGCAACAATTTACATGTAAGTCAGGAAAGCAGTGACTATTTGCTGTCACCATTTGTTAGTCTATGTGAAATGAGAGAGTAAGTCCTGCCAGTTATGTTTTCTGACTAATCCCATTCCTGCTCAGCTACGGGAGTTGAGAATGTGACTGAATAATGAAATATTTCCCATGCTCAAAATCGAGCTGGTGGTTTAGTACCTTGATGAGTCAGGTGTCATAACAGAAAGCACTATAAGTCTTAAGGCTTGTTGGCATGTCTATAGGTAGGCTCAGCCAAGAGGACAAAAAAGGAAAGGTCTTCTCAGTCCAGGAAGCTTGTTGGCAGCGTAATGTGGGAGCTTACCCTGTCACTGCCTATGCTGTGCTGGAAGATTAATGGTTATTTTATTCTGACTGCCTTCAAGCAGGAAAATGTGTTACAGCTTCTTTAAGAACGGAGAGAAATTTGTGTGTGCATATCTGTACAAATGCTCAATTATATATAAAATGTATGCACACATGTACACGGCACACACATACAGACTCTCATAAGTGGCTCTGCTCCTAAGGGGATTCACAAGAAATAAAGTCTCACCAGTCTTTCTCTGCACCTTACAGCTATCACCTCTCAATGAACATTTTTCCTTTTTTTTTTAAATAATATTTTTTCATCGCAAAGGGAATAAAACTAATTAAGAGATTAAGAGCAGCTAACAACAAATTTGAAGTATTAAGAATTGTAAACCTTGTGTCTAACCAGATGTTTTTCAAGATATTTATCATTATGAATTTTCTTCATGAGAAAGTACTGTACAAAGTACATCTGATAAATTCCTATAGTTAAAAGGAAGTGAAAAATATTTATTTTATGATTTCTAAGGACTAGGTTTTCAATGACTGTTTTATTTTGTTTATATGTCTCAAAGCACACACATAGACAGACAAGAATTTAAAGTTCTTTCCCAGGGTCTTCAAAGCCAAGAGTTTATGCCTACTTTTGAAAGCAGAGGCCTTATTCACAGCTCAGAGGAAGAGTAAACCATAGCACTCTCTGGGAGAAATCAGTTACCATGATTTTGTGGTTGAGCTGGCTAATCACACCCATGAGAAAAGAGGGAGGCTCGTGGTAACAGTTACACATTGTCTGGGTGTTGTGCCCTAGGTAAGGCTTCAGGGGCATCAGCAGACACTGGATCATCCATAGCCAAATGCCTGTAGCCAAACAAGGGGGTAGAATGATCCTTTTGTAATTTTCTTTGCTCTGAACACAATTGAGGACTCATATGCTAGATTCTCATGTCCAGAATGCAGCGCTCACTTGTATTGAAGCATGATTTTCTTCTGGTGCCCCACCACCTGTCACTGCCTGGTTGGTTAGCTGCCAAAGGCCTCCTATAACAGCCTGGAAAGGTGTATTGAAAAACAGAGCTTCATGTTTGTAGGTGTGACACGGCAGAAACTATTGTCGTAAAAAGTCTCACTGCCTAGAGTGGAGCAACCACTGGGCCTTACAGAGAAAATCCTTAGCTGATCTCTAATGGCCACAGAGATTGCAAGTTCACAAGGGTAGTGAATTGCCTTAATGTAAGTAACGCATACCTAAAGCATACACAGAGAGTCAAATGTCACGGTACACCCATTTGATGTGTTTTATGTTATACCTATGGCGACTAATGAGTTACATATTATTATGCCAATAAATGGAATAATAAGTGATGCATTTCGAGGGCTCAACCTAATGATCTTAGAAATCCTTTCCAACTTTAATTATTCTATGTTTCTATTCTGAATTAACTGAAAAATGCATTACTTATGGAATAAGCTAATACTGACAATCATGGTTAGCCTGTTGGGTGTTCAGCTGAGGTACTCAGAAAAATACTAATTCACCGAAATGTGAACAGGCAGACTGTCCTCTCTGAAAATGGAGCAGCTCTGAGATGCTCCACCTTAGGCAGGCAGAAATCTAGATGTCCCAGGAAGTTAGATACTTTGCAGTTCCACTTGTTTTGGGTTTTGTTTTCTTTTTTTCAAATGAGGCACAGGGAGAAGCCAATTTGTAAAACAGACCATTTCTCCTTCAATGTTTCATGAAAAAACCTTCTTGCATGAACTGTACCTGGGATCACCATACAGAATCACTAAGTACATGCCTGGAATCTAATAGCAGAAGGCTGTAAGTTCACTCCAAATTCTCAAGAATTTGAAACAAGCTACTCTACCTTCTCCTCTGTGTTTTTATCTCCTTAATTAACCTTTATGTTGTTTCAAAATATTTAATACCTATCTAAATTTAATTTAACCTACAACAAATAAGACTGTAAGAAAAAGAAACTCATATTTGTACTATTACACTAATAGGCTTAATAACAATAATCCACTAACATCTGCAATCATAAAATAAAAACTTCATTATCATTTCAATACAGTTAATACAAAACCTCAGGTTCGCCAGTACACCAGCTGTGTCCTGGTGCTCAACAACACAAAACAGCAATTCATGCAAAATTACCAGTCTTTGTTACTGACTCTTTTTCCTGGCTCCAGTCCCAAAATATTCCTGCTGTTCAGGTCTTTTGTTTCCTCTCACTGGAAGCCTTTTATTTCTAGGAGAATATAAAAGATCATCTCCAAGAACGACTTCAGTAGCCTTCTTACCTCAATTATCATGCCTCTAGCTCTTTCTTCCTTCCTTCCTCACAGTCAAGAGACAAGTGTTTAGTTAAAGGTCTCTACTGATTTGGACAAAGTGCTTCTTTGTGCAGTGCTGCTGGCATTGCTCTAGACATGCCCATAATATTCCCCAGAACCTCTAATCACCTTGGAAATATAGAGCATTGGGAAAAAAATATTCATTTAACAATTACGTTTTCTGACATTCCCTTAAGGATGGAAAATGCTCAGACGAGCAAATCAACCACTATCTAATGCTTGCCTTTGAATTAGTGTTTAGCTGGAAACTTATGGCCTTAATCATAGGCAAGGCATCAACGTACTGGGCACGGTGCATGGCTTTCTAGGAAAAGTTCCTCAGAAGGAGTTTCTTACTAAAAGACATTCAAAGGCAAAAGACTAAGAGGAGATAGGCTCAGGATTAAATACATTTGTCCTGGATTTGAGCCAGTAATTCCAAACTAGTCCCATTGCATGGGACCTACCAGTTCAGTCACTAGAAGCAGCTTTCCAGCATGCACTGTAAACCTGCCCTAGAGAGGTGACAATGATTGGTGAGCTTGTGGTGCTGAAATATCATTCATGTCCCTCTCAAATAGCTTTTCATCTCTGCCAAGTAGGCAGCCAGAGTAAGGACAGTTTATGTTTCAGACTGCTGGGTTACCCTAGCATTTCCTCTCCATCTCACTCAGTTGGCTGAGGCAATTGTGTGTTTGCAAACTGAGATAATGGGTGTCTTCCTAGCAGTTCTTTTGGGAGGGGAGGAAGGGCAAAGGAAGTAAAAATGTTTGCATGTCAGTTGTCTGCATCTGTTATTCCCCAAAGCCTACTGAGAATGTAAACAGAGGAATGAACTTTTGAGATAATGTCCTATTATGTTGCAGACCACATATCTCAAGCTGCCATTAAGATGAGATTCAGCAGTGGTGGACAACAGAAGAGTCTAAAATAATTATCCAATATGAGAGGATTGGCATCTTTCCTGAAAGCATCCTGCACTGTACCTTGGTAGAAAGAGGACACAAACTGCCTTAGATCAATGCTCTGGCTACTCTGGTTTTATTTTGGGAAGTACAAGAGTTTCCATGCCCCATGGTAATATGAATAACAGTGTCCAAATGAACAATCATTTAAGAACAAAAGTTTCCCAGGTGACAGGATACATGCCTCTTTACACTGATCATTTAATCACTCACTAGGAGGGAGAATAAAGACAGTCCACTGGTGTCTGGAGCACAAGAGTCTGTAAACAGTGTAGTTTTCTCACTAAGTATGTGAAATGACTAGAGATATTTAAAGGTATTTTAATCTCATTGGGAAGCGAATAACACTATGTTTTGAAATTACTTCTAAAATAAGTATCAGAATCGTGTTTGGACAAGTAACATGTCTGTAAAATGGGCAAAACACTTGTGACTTGAACTCATGAAGGGTGGGGAGCCAGATGCTATACTGCAGTCAGCCATTGTTCTGTTAGACAAATCACTTCCTCAGTGTTATCTCCTCCTGTCATTCCCTATCTTGTTTATTTGTATTGCAGACTCCTTACAGCAAGACACATTTCCTAGTGTCTGGGCAATGGCTAATATTTACTCCTTGTTCGTTGTCATGATGTTTTCAGATCTAAAGTGACTCTTATGGATCAGGTTCAAGGGTAAACTGCACAGTGCTTTTAGTGCTGTGGAACAAATTCAGGTGTGTTTGCACTGAAGATGTACTCCAGTCCATATATCACTGGTACTGTGTAAAAATCAAAAGAGTTATAAATTTGGCTTTTAAAGTCCCACTTTTCTAAAAACCCTGAGTGGTTTTTTGTTGCTGTATAGTGATTTTTTTTGTTGCTGTATAGTGAATTTTTCATTTCAGCTAAGTTCATATTTTCAAACCTGCAAAAATTTATCACAATGCCCAGGATTATAAATCCTTAATTATGGGAACTTCTGTTAATTTTTATATTTAAGAAATAAAGTCCGGGAGATGTCCAACCAGCTCTAGACTTGTTATGCATTAAATGTGGGATTTTTCATGTTTTAGATACCTAATTAAAACTTGATCACAAAAGACAATTAATACTGCAACAAAGAATTGCAGAAATGAAAGATTAAAAAAAGTATTTTTCAATTTGATTCAAGAATGTCAGACCAAATAATTTGGTTAACATCTTTATGACTCTTCCATTCGGCTATCATTGCTATGTCTAAAGGTCAATCTCTTTACCCCATAATACAGATTTATTTTGTTTGCATAGCTGATTCAGTCTTTCCTTCCTGAGTCAGATGTAACAATCTCCCTTTGACCTTCTCTGTAGGTGTTGTAGGCAAAATCCTGCACAAGTTGTTAAGAGCAAACATGCACAGACTTTCCACTTTGACTATGGATTCAATAGAAGTAGGAGAAAGAGTCCAGTGACAGCATAGGACTATGGAAGCATCCCACAGGATTGGGATGCTGTCCTGAGCTCTTGGGAAATAAGGATCCTCTTCTAGGAATACAGTGGAGCTAATGCTAATGCATTACTTAGGCAGAGATTAGCACTTTGAAATACCATGTATTTGATAATCTTTATATAGACCAAAGAGACAGCTTGATGGATGACTATTCTGATGTTAGCCTGTCTTAATGACTCTCAACAAACTTGATATTTATCCTCTTTTTTCACAATTTCTATTCTATAATAGTGATAAGACAGTAAGCAGAGTGTTTCCAACCAATGGAAACAGTGGAAATCACTTAGTCTTCATTTATGTTTCAGACTGAGGATCAAAACAATTGCTTAGATATACCATGGCCATTCACTGTCCTGTCTCTTCAGCAAATCACAGGCCGCCTCCAATTTTTAACTGAATGAGGTAATTTTCTTTCAAATGGTACCCATAATTCACCTGATGACCTCAAAATATGAATCTAAGCCTGCTGTTCAAGAAGGATGGGTAGTTCAGCATAATCCAATGGAAACCAAATAGTCTGTCTTTTCTGTGTGATTGGCACTAAGGTTCTGTTATGAGAAACAGAAATTTTAGGTATTATTAGTTTAGGATTTGGGACACCTGAATTCAGTTTCCTGTGATACCTGTCATGTCCCCTAGGATACTGGATGAGTGTAGATCCAGCAAAGGACTTTGTTGCCCTGCAAGGCACCATCCAGACCTACAGACTACACTTTTGTTTATGGTAGTAGTTAGGCTTCCTACGTAGTGACCTGTTATAAATGAGATAGAAAGTAGATTTCCCATTAAGGACAAAGACTTAGGTGCCTGACAGCACTTTAGATCTTTGGTGCCTGAATAAGAGTGGCAGACAAAAACTTCCATTCATTCAGGTAGTGACCAGAGAAAAGTGCCTGCATTTCTGTGAATGAACGGGGCAAATTTCTTTATTCTTTTGTTTTTTCTTTCTGTGTCCTACATAGTACAAATGATAAATCAAACCATAATTTCTTCAGTAGCTGTCATCTTCTCCAAGTTCAGATTTTAAGACAGCATGACTACAATTACTTAACTCTTTGAGAAAGTCTACCTTTTAAGTGTGAAAACCTACCACAAAATTTCCAGAAGACACTTTTTTTCTTCAATTTTCCTCAGCTCTTTAGGTGAAATATCTGGATGAATGTTGTCAGGTATTGTATATTACTGTAATTCTACTGTGTTTCTACACTCATTTATTCATACTGAGAGTCTTGGTAAGTGTATCTGTTCCTACCTTTTGCTTCAGCAAGGCAAGCCTTTTCTTTGTGGTCATGAGTCCGGCAGAATGCAGGAAAAGCTTGAACCATCTCTGTTATAGCTCACTGTGTGCTTGCCAAATCCTACTATGATTCCAAGCAAAAGATCAGTTGCTCTTTCCAGCTTGCTATGTCTTACCTATTTCGTGGATGTGTTGCAGGCTGTTCAGTTTGCAAGTGCCTCTCAAAGCACCTAGTAAACTCAGATTGTTGAAGCACCAGAACAGCCCAAAATGTCTTCCAAAGCATTTCTCTGGTATGGCAATCCATCTTCTTCTGAGTACTGCTGGAGTTTCTTGTGTTCCATTCTGTCATCTCCGACCATGTCCTCCCCATTCTTCTGCCTGAGGGCAGAAGGTGTGGGGAAGGTAAAGAGAAAAAGTTTATCCTATACCTGGTTTGAACAATATATATGTTGTTTACTTCTTGTGGATGTCAACACATTTTTTTTTTTTTAGCACTACCCCTTGATAAGGCAGTTTCAGCATTCAGAGGCATGGGCAAATCACAGTTCTGCAGTGCATATAAATCCCAGCACAGCTGGATATGCAATCTTTAGCTTCCATATTTCTGTAAGTAGCCAATTCCTGGAGCCATCTCACAGAAAGGACATCTTTGTCCCAGGGGCATTCTAGCAAGTAAAACCTGTTACTGTGAGTTCCTGTTCCTGAGCTAAATAAATGCAAAAGCAGTGGATACAGAATAGAAAAGCTGTTCAGGGATTTGATCCAATAGAACCACTCAGAGCCAAGCACTTCTGACCAGTAGTCCTATGCTGTGCATCTTACATGTTAGTCATAAGGATCATCTGGAAATGATATAGATTTTGCAAGCAATATGATATGCTGAAAAAAACTTGCTAGCATCAGTATGTGAAGAACCTGACTTAGCCCTCTAGTCTATTCAAAATTTCTGATTTTGAAATTGTCCTACATGAACAAATGAGTGGATTTCAATGCATATTTACACACAATTGCTTGTACTTCAAAAGGTGTATATATGACATTATTATTTTATGTCACTAGCTATGACTAAGCCTTGATCTTACCATCGGTCTGCACAGTTTTTATTCAAGTCTTTCTTGCTTAGAGATGGACTCTGATTTTTAATAGGCTTATCTATTTTATTTACAATACCAACAAATAGATATAAATATATACGAAGTGCAAAAAAATATTTTTCTGTGGCTGCATAAAGGATTTTTCAAACTGTGGTTCTGAGCAAACAGTGGAAATGGATAGAACAGGGAAAGGAATGTCCATTTTAAAGTGAGCTTGTAAGACTTTGCATGCCCAACACTGACAAAAATATGTTTTTGCATACTGCATGCTTGGTATGCACTAGCTCCTGTCCCAGTTCTAAGGAGGCTACCATGTTTTCTGGATAGTGGCAGTTCTGCAAAAATATGTTACCTTTTTCTTCTAAAATCCTGCATGGACATCAGAATTTTCCACTGCATTTCTGTGACTGAGCTGTACATGAACGGTACTGACAAAAAGCAAATATTAAGCAGGGCATCCATTGGTATTTATGTTAGAATTCATTTGTATTACATTGGAGAAGGCATTGGAAGTCATGGAAGAAAGAGAGAGAAATCCCTTTCAAAAGAGCTCTGTCACAGAGCACACGTATTATCCTGCCTGTGATGTTATTATACCTGTTTTAAGCAACATTAGCAGGCATATTGTGCATCTATGAATACTAAAAAATAGGAAAAAAAGATTATATTAGACACTTATTTGAACTGAGACTAATTTTTGGTCTCTTTTTGCTGCCTTTAAGGAGTCCTTGTTCATGAATATGCTTTGTGGGTAATAGGAAATTTAATTAAAAAATCATTAATTATGTTGCATCTTGCTCTTGCTACCTTTTGTTCAGTCAGGTAGGAATTAAAAGACACAGAGAGGAAGATTCATAATTTTGCTCAGGTATGTTAATCCTGCTTACTGTCAGATACCCACCTGAATTCTCCCTAAGAGTCCAAGGTCTGGTGATTTCTTCAGAACTCTCCCCTTGTAAAAATTTTGCCCACCAAAAGGAGTAGAAAACACATTGCTATGCTCAGTAATTACTCACAGTAAATGAACACAGGTCAACTTTTTGTCAATATTTGTGTTAGGTTTTTGTTACAAACCTTGTCACCTACTGAGCTTATGTAGTGAATTAAATAAAGGGGACCAAAGCATTATCAAGAAGTATTCCCAACCAGAAAATAATCCAACTTTATCATGTTAATGCCTTAGCTCTATTCTGCAGTTTTCATGACACAGTATCTATAAATTTGGGTTGCATGCCCTTCGTCTTTCTAGCCACAACACTCAGATTTATGACAGCGTAGATTTCCCATTGGAACAGATGGTTTACTGCAGCAGAATTTATTAAAGCTTCATTTCCCAGACCCTTTTCTGCAGCACTTTTGCTCATTCCCCTCCCTTTCCCAACGTGACAGAGCATTGTATGTCTCTGACACTGAAATTAGCACAAAGACGTGTGGTTCCCTGCAAATCTGCTCTGCATAAATAATCATTGAGATTGCTGACCTGCTAAGGCTCCTAGCTGGCAATCACACAGCAAAGCCTGTAATTTCTCCTACTTGGTGCTGCTCCACCATTTCCTTATCCTGACTTCTATGCTGTTATGCATCTCCCATGTCTGACATCAGAGAAAATAATCAGCTGTGACTGAGGAACATTATCATTCTATGTCTTATATGTAAGTATCTTGGCTTAGTAAGAAAAGAGATAGGTATCAGAAAAAGGATGTGACTCAACAAAATTAGGCCAAGTTAAAAGTGTTTAGGTTTTCAGGAAGTATTATAATTTCAGTTTTTCCATAAATCAGATTTGTAACAGATGGGTGAAATGTAGGTCAAATGCAGCAGACATCTTCGTAAGCATTTGCTTTAATGGTTTCCTTGATAATTTCTGCCTCCCTTGTCACATGATAAAGGACGGTTCAAATCAGTCCATGCAGACCACTTGCAATAAACAAGGGGTACTGACTGAGAGAGCAATCCTGCAAAATGAAGGGCAGGATTGTGGCATTCACTTTTGCCTCAGGCCAATTTCATCCTGGATGCACACTGGATAAAGCAACAGCATTGCAGGCAGGCAGAATTTGCACCCCTGTTAGTAAGTACTGTGACACATTTTATAAACAAGATTACACACACCGAGGTAAAGTTCTTAAAATCACACGGCACCAAAAGGCCAACCTAGGACAGAGTAGCAGCCTTGGCTTTGAATTTCCCACCTCTTCCCAGCTGAGTACCTGAGATTTACATGTCTGCCTTTGTATTTTGAAAAAAAGCTATATGGGACACATAGCCACCTCCTCAAAACAGTATTTTGTTTATTCTCAGTCATTTCCTTTTAATGGCTCACAGCCCTTTCAGTAAATATATATATGTATATGAGAATTTAAATGATCAGAGTTTTAAATTAGGTATCCCTTGGAGTTGTGAGGGCTCACTGCATAAATCCATCATTGCTCACAGGCATGAGGGATGTAGCTGCTTCTTTGGAGCTTTAAGAGGCTCTGATGCTGATGCTGTGCCTGCTGCACATGCTGCTGGCTCTCATCTCATGACGTACACAGAGCTCCGTGAACACGGCTCTGCCCCTGCAGCTGCTCAGTGCACTGCTGGGCAGAGAGAAAATATACATCTCTGCTACTTATGTGAGTTAGCTTTAAGTGTAAAAATAAACACACACAAAACCATTCAAAATAATCTGTCATGTTACCCTTTCTTCATGAATACCATTCTCTATCACTTGTTTTCCTCACATCTGATATATTTCCCTAAATTAGAGACCATGTTTCTTGTTTTACATCAGTAATTGTGTGCCACCAGGATTTGAATCCACAGGAAAAGGTCAGTTAAACCCAGAAATTATTTTTCTAATTTATTTCTAAATTTGCTTAGTTCTGAGTCTGAGAATACTGAAAATATTCTGAGAATACTGACCAATTGTTTTGAATATTGTCATTTTTTTTATAGACTTCATTTGTTTATGTACTCTACCAAGAGAAGCCAGTCAGTAAAACTCTTGCCTATGTGCTTAATTAAACAGAATTACCATTCACCTTAAAGCTATACTTAAGTACTTCTCTTGCAGGCATCTCTGGGTAGAGCTGCTAATAGGAAATGACAGTTACTGATACAGAAAGATGTACTGATTTCAAAATCCCTGCCTTAGAATACTTTGCAACCTGTATGAAAGCAATTCTTGAACAAGACTCATCTCCATAGGCCAAAGGCAGGTAAGAAATGACATTGTTTCCCTGCTGTACTCTTGGGAGGCACTGCTTTGAAGTGCAAGTCAAACCTGTCATGGGACAGGTGAAGGCCAGGCTGAGTGTCCCTCTGCAAGCCTTGCATTAAGAGGGGTGCAACAGGAAGCCTCTGTTTGGGGCCTAAGGACAACATCCACTGGAACTGAAATCAATCGTAATCTTTCCATGGCACAAATTAGCTTTGGCTATTATCCAATAGGAAAATAAATTGTAGCTCACTGATGGAGTGAGTGGAACTGATCATCTTTGCTGCCAAACTGTCTGCTTAAAAGGAATATGCAAAGTCCCATTTCCCCTCACACAGCAGAAACTTGTTAAGAAGCCACTCTTTTGGTGATACTTCTAAGCTCTCCTCTGGGAACACTCATCCCGTAAATGTCTTTTCGGGCATTTCTGAAGGATAGCTGCCAGTATTTGTTCTGGCTCTGTTTCTGTTCTTCCTTGCTCTCTTCTCCCTTGTTGCACTAAATTCATTTGCTGGTTCTTCTCTAATACATACAGTAATAATAAGAGCAAGAAACAAGGAAGCTGGATAGGGTCATAAAAGCCTTTAATGAAGACGCCACTCTGGTTTCACCAGTAGTTACTCAGAGATGTTTGTAGCCTTCTTATCTTACCCTAAAAAACCTTGCAACTCTCTTTTCATTAAAGAGATTTAATCCAATTTATCACACCTACGTGTTATACGGTCTTCCTTCTGGATCACATAAAATCAGAGAAGTATCTTTTGTCTCTCTTTGGTTTTTGGCAATTGGGTGTACTGGTGAACTGTTGTTGACTGGAAGGGCCATCCATGTAAAAGGCTACACACTCCTCTTCATCACAACTCCAGGCTGAACACTCTTTTGACATTATAAGCAGTTTGGGATACATACTGATCAAATATAAAAATATCTGATAGAAAATTGCCTGTATAGAATAAATATCTCACAGGTTAATTACCTCACTTTTATGAGAAGGGGAAGAATATTGTGACTTGTGACTATGCCTAAGCCCTGAATGATGGGCCATTTAAATATGATGTAAAAACTCTGCAATAAACATATCTTCATGTTGAATGACTCACATTTTGAGGATGGAGGGTAACAGCCATTTTGCTTTTCTCCACCTCCAAGAGGGTTAGAAATTAACTCTTTCTTCTTTTCACATTCTCACTATTGTAGCACACAGTAAAAAAAATAATTCTCGTGCCTCCTTGCTTGGTGTCTCCCTGAAATTATGCATAGTAATGGATTATCGAAGCAGAACTGCTCTTATTGGTAAGGATATTTTTCAAAATGGATCTTTGAAATGGCATGGAAATTGTGCTCTGGCTTTTAAACAGTGCTGATATGGATTTGATAAGGTGCACAGGCAGGGTTGGAACCACAGTTCCCAGAGCTGTGTCTCTTTTCCAGGACACTCGCACCACCAAGAAGGGCAGTGATCTATCCTGTGATACAGCTCCACAGCCACATGGCATGTTACCTCAGCTTCCACCATTTAAAAACAACCCAAATTCAAAAACTAGAGAATAGAAATTAGTCTGACAAAGATGACATTTCTCGGGACTGGCTATCTTCAAAATGCATTCTGTCGATCACAATTTTTGAGTCCTTGATTTCCTTTCTGGGCAAGCAATTTGTGCACATTTTCCTGGGGAGAGAATTTCCCTTTGGAAGGCAGTGAGAGAGATTGGAGAAATGATGAAAAGTTTGCAGAAGCTGGTCAGCTGCCTAATCCTTAGAAAAGTTTCAGGTAAGATGTTTTAGAGAGGGACACCTGCATGTCCATAAACACCCATGCATTCATTTACACATCACACAGAAATGTCAGCCACAATCTAGGCCTCACTGTTCCCTGTAAAGATAGAGTTCATGCCTAAAATATAATAAACTCCACAGCTGATGGCATCTAAAAGGTGGTAGATCTATGTACAGATCGATGATATTCAATTTATACTCTGAAAAACTATTTTTCTGCCTTTATTGGAGTAATGCTTGAATAAAGATTATAAACCAATTTTTAATGACAATGTATACCTTAATATCTTATTTGAGCAACAACAGAGAAGGAGAGGAATAAAGAGACTTTATTTTTTTCTTCAGTCCTTGTTGTACATTTAATCTATTTCCATTATTGTAACTGAAAAGCAGCAGACATTAATAGACAAAATGTTGCTCATGCTGCATTTTATTTCTTTTGTTAGTGAGTGCTACTCACTTCAATTTCAAATCCAATTCAGACTGTAGATTATTAATAAAGTTGACTGATGAAACAAATTCCACCCTTTGTAATCTTAACCTCTGAAAGATTTACTAAATTCTCATGTTCTTCAATCTTATGTGACTAACACAGTCAGAAGAAAATATAAAAATTGCAGCTAGGGCAGATAAGATTTAGATTAAGAGAACCATTACCTCATAACAGCACTAGGAAGAGAATACAAATGTTAAATTGAGTTTGGATGTTGCTCAAAGCAGAATGTAAAGTGGTGGGAAGAGCCTGTGAACCCCCTGCTGCTGGGCGAATCACTTTTCCTAGTGTAGCAGCAGTACTTAGATAATCAAAATAATACACTATACATTTCTATTTCAGTTAATCAGGAATAATTGTGAATAAACTTCCTACAAAATATTTTCCTCCACCGAGCATGGCATTTTGTACAGAAAATTGCCACCCCATGGTTTTCAAAGGGCTTGAGCCATGTGAACATTTTCTGTGAGGGGTTGGGTTTGAAGGGTAGGTGCCTCTGGACAGATGGCCCACCAGATGGGTAAGGATGGGAGCCTGCCACCAGTATCTCATGGCCAAGGGTGGTTCAGGCTGAGCCCTTGACTGTGGATTAGACTGTTATTTGTGGAGCAATGTGCTGGACCAGTTTCCCATCCCATGCAAGTTCTCAGGTCATCAGCAGAACCTCAGGCTCCACCGGCAAAGCTGACCATGTGGTTCGACATCTTCAGATACCAGCCCCAGGTTGTGCTTGAGAGGTGATCCAGTGGCCCTAATCTGCTGAGAAATTTCTCTGTGTAAACCACAAATTGTTCTTCTTTCATACTTCCCTCTCCATCTCTTCTTTCTTCCTCTACTCATCAGGTGCAGAAGGGAGGTTTGTTGGCTGAAGAGAAGGTAAGGAGGGGAGGAATAACACACCTCCCTGTACTTGTTTGATCTTGGAGATGCTGATGCAGAAGGCAGAGCCACGTTGTCTCTGTTCTCATGAAGAATCTGTAGCTAACATTCCTCAGGCGACAAATATTCAACTGGGAGCTTTAGGAAACAGAAACCCCAGGTCTTCTGGGGTCATCACTCAAAGAAGTTAAGAGTAGTAAAAAAATAGAGACAGTGTTCTGGCTCTATTTGCCAAGCTATTTCCTCGTGTTGGTTGTTTTTGCCTGTTGCTGGAAATGCAAAGGGCCCAGAAATGGTTGTGGACATGTTTGTAAATGCTGGTGTCAGCTCTCCTTTCAAGTTCATCCAAAGCTAGAAAGAAGAGTAATCTGAGAATCGATTTTTGCTTCTGTTGAGCTCTGAAATATACGTCAGATTTGAGCTTCAAAGAAACTGCTTATTCACCCACTCAGGATTCCACTTTTTATATTCTCCTTTGCATTTTAACTGCACCCAGTGGACTGTTCTTTCAAGCAGAGAAATCAGACAGCTGAATACCAGCAGCTTTTGTGACATGTGTGCTGTGGTAAACAGCCCTTGTTTCTTCTGTTGCTGCATAAAGCCTGAACTGAGTGCTTTTCTCCAAAAGGAGTTAGTATTATGCTTTCTCAGATTATTTTTTTAAATTGATATATATGATGGTACATAACTGTTGACTAGAAGCTTACAAAAATTCTTCAGTCACAGTGAAAAATCTCAATGATACAGTTGCTCATGTTACAGAGTACCAATCATTACAGAGTTATAAATGATAGCCATTACTTTGGATGATCTGTGGTTCACATTTCCTGAAGATGAAGTGAATGCCTACATTCAATGGCCAATATATCTAAAATGAAGCATAATCTTCAAATATTTACGTTATTCTGAATCTTTGAGAAAAATATGTAGGGCCAGCTGCAGGTCAGAGTCCTGTCTGGAGCAGCACAAAATCATGGAGTTTGCAGTAAAATTGCTCCTTATTCTGAAGAGGAGACCTAATTCTCAGGCAGCAAGCAAGTAACAGAGGTGATTATCCAGTACCTTGTGATTATCATAATACTCGTCTGTCACTGTGATATTGTCAGCCAGCACAGGATCCATTTACTGTGCCACCTTACAGCCATCAGCAAGGAGCACAGTGGATCCCAGCTAAGGCATGTATCAGCATCTATTGTGGCCAAGGAACAAAATGCTTCTCCTACCTGTGGAAATTTATACTAATAAACCAGAGTGCATCACTTGCCTGGAGTGGTAAATCCTTGCTCAGGCAGATTTCTTTCCTGCAGCCAGGCTCAGTAGCAGGGTGACAATGCAGGAGACCATGTGTACAACTTAGATCTGATCTTGTACAAAGCTATCTCCTATTAGATTTATAGCCAGGAGCTGTTGAAACAAGCAGGGCTTATATTTATTTCCTTCAAGTGTTGATGTGAACACACTTCACTCATGAGTCTGTTTGCACAACGTAATTAGGAAGAATGTCAGCTTGCCTGACTGAGTTAAGTTTCACAGCTCTTATGTCCTTAAGACTGCCTCTGCTGCCTCTGCTACTGGAGCAGCAAGAGGAGTTAGCTGAGTGCATAGCTCACTCTCAGGAGCAGGCCAGTGGATGTGGCCATGGATATTCTCCTTTCTGTGCCTTTGTTCTCCAGGTACCCTCGTGCCGTGTTGCCAATTCAGGCCATAAGGAGTTTTGGGGCAGGGATTGTTTCTATTGATATGTAGAGTGACATGGTACACTAGTTTGAAGTCCTCACCAGCTCTGTACATATTACTAAATCAGAATCACTATAGTAACACCAGCATGTCATTTGACCATTAAAATTGTGAAAGTTAATTTATTCAGGCAAATGGCATATTGACAAAGTTATGTTGTCTCCCAGCTCTTCACACTCTGCTGTGCCATATAACTACAGAATATATTAAACAGCATTTAGGCTGAAGGGACCTTGATGATGAACAAGACTTCTATATACTCCTATAATAGAAACTAAGGATATCATCGAGTGGTGACCAAATTATTTTCATCAGCGATAAGGTGTACATTAGTAATTGTTCAGTAGTGCTCTGGATAACAAATATTGCCTTCATGGTCCAAGAGGGTTAAAATCTAGGAGAAAGAAAGAAAGAAAGAAAGAAAGAAAGAAAGAAAGAAAGAAAGAAAGAAAGAAAGAAAGAAAGAAAGAAAGAAAGAAAGAAAGAAAGAAAGAAAGAAAGAAAGAAAGAAAGAAAGAAAGAAAGAAAGAAAGAAAGAAAGAAAGAAAGAAAGAAAGAAAGAAAGAAAGAAAGAAAGAAAGAAAGAAAGAAGAAAATGAGAAAAGAGATAAAGCAAGAGCAGCTCATATTGAACTGCAAATTTTTAGTGCAATAAATTGGAAATCTGGGGGGTGGAGTAGGAAAGAGAGTGACAGGAAAATTTAATATTCTTCCCACCGATAACATGTTTAATTGTAAGCCAGTGCAAAAGCCAGAGCTAAGTCCATCTTGGTGCCGGGTCCGGCTGTCTGTCTCTGCCCCGACACGGGTAGTGTGGTTCTTGGGTGGCACGCGTTTCAAAGGACGAGTCTGGACTCTTCAGCTTTTCGATCTTCAGATTGTTTATTGTTTCTTATCTACAAAATTTTCTGTCTGCCCAACAGAGGTCTGATCTGCAAGGCAGCCACGGGCACTCTGACCACCCACGGGGTGGTCATGTCTTTTTATACTAATATCTACGTACATGATATTTACTTTTATTTTCCAATACTTTTCACCCATGTTGGCAAGTGCACCTTCACCATAAACCAATCCCCAAGTGCCAACATCACCACAGGAGATGGAGACAAGAAGAAGAAAGAAGAAGGACGAGACACGCCCTGATCCCTCCATCTTGTCTCCATAACCCCCCTGTACCAAAAACCTTAAAGTTTATATTTCACCCTATAAATGTGTCCCTTTTACACCCTTCACTCTAAAGTGATTCTCAAGTCCTCAAACTGCTGTCACTTCTGTGGATGGATCAAAATCAAGCCACCAAACACTCTTGGCAACATTCCAGGATTTCCGAGACCCCCAAGGGTTCTCCTGGCATCTCTGGACATCGGGAGCGATGTGCTGAGTTCCCACATCTTGGTGGCATAGAAAGGAGCTAACTTTACCAAGGCTACCTTTTCTTGTTATGCTTCTAGAAAGATAAATTATTCATAAACAATAACTACTTTTCATGGGGTTTTTTTTTTCCATCTAGAAGGTACAGAACTCAACACAAAAAAGTTCTGTTTCAATACAGCTGTTCCATGAACTGTGAAGTAGATTAAAGTAGATTTAAACTAGTTCCAGGTTTTAGCCTGCAAAATAAGACCAGGATAGCTCTTGATCCCCCATCTTACTGAGATAATAGGAAAATAACTTGATTTATAATGAGTCCCTTTGGCCTTGTTTATGTATGGACTTGTGGCAAAAACTTCCGGAGGGAGGCATTCCTACTCTCATTTCTGAAACTTACACCACTTTGTTTTGTAATTTTTATTTTTGGTAATCTCTTTTGTAAACAGTGTCCTGCAGAGACCCAAAGCAGTGAGTCCAATGCAAACAGGACATCAAAACGCATTACATTTAAAAACACATGCTGGTGTATAGTTAAGATTGCAACACTCAGGACTACAGCTTATAACATTATATAGGGCTACACTATACAAACACTTGCAATGAAGAATTTCTCACACAGTTACTATTATTTTTGAGGGAGTTTATGTTTGGGTTTCTCAGCATCTTATCACAGACTTTAATAACCTTTCCTTGAAAAATCCTCCCTCTTCCTTTGCATGTGACAGAGACCACTGTGTAACCAGACCTCAGGGATACCTTTGCTCAGGCAAACTAAAGCAGCCCTTGAAGGCAGCTGGGATTTGCAGGTAGCTCCAGCCTGGGCAGTGCATGCAGCCAGCCTGGAGGGGAGCAGCCCCGCTGCAGAGCCCACCGAGGGGCAGTGAGATCATCACTCAGACCGTGTCTCACCTGAACCACCCCTCCCACCTGCTTGTTGCCCAGCTGCTCCCACACAGGCACTGCACAAAGTGTCACCCAGTGACCCTTTGTGGTCCCCAGTGTCTGTCTCGCTGCTTGTGTCCCCTTCCTGTCCCAGTTGCTGACAGGTAACAGTGGCTGGAGGTAGCAGTGGGAGGACTGGGCAGAGCAGAGTGTAGAAGGCTGATAACTGCACGTGCTTCAATCTAAATTTAGTGGCTTCTATTGAAAAAGTATAACAAATGTAGAAATAGGTAACATTCCCATATTTCGCCCCAATCCTTATATTGAAAGGAAGTCCCATATTAAATTGGAAACCTAGGACCTATTTGGGATTCACTCCAGGTTTACTGAGAGAATTAAATTGGGGGGGTCAGGGCTTAGTTCTGTCTGGTAGAGTAGAAATATGTGAAAAGATTTGGCCCCTGCAGAAGATAGTTTCCAGTCTAATTCACTTCAGTGATTTCCATGTTTGTCTTGCAGCTTGTCCTGCAATGAGATGGAATGCCACACTGTGTGGGAATTCACTGTTTTGTAACTAGCTTTTGCAAAGAGAAAAGACTGCTTTGATAGAGATATCATTCAGTTTAGGCAACATCCAAGTTTTGCCAACATCCAACCTTGGCCTTACAGCCTGCTTAGTTTGCTAATATACTGCAGGAGTGCATCCCAAGTTTCTCAGATGACTTTGATTATTTCCTCATGAATAAATTAATATGATCCTGAAAACTGTGCAGTTTACTCTCTGTGGAGATCCCTGTATTTCTGGTTTGACATAGCCCTCCCCAGCTCCTTTTCATCCATCGAGTTTCTTGCAGTGGAAAGCAACAGCAGTGCAGGCAGTGCTGAGACACAGTGTCCCTACAGCCATGGAGCCACCACATTAAGATAGTTGACAAGGTAGCTTTTAAAAATCTCTTGACACAGCTGAAAAAGAATGTTTGCTCTAAAAACTTGTCCAACCATATCAGTTAAAAAGAGTGACTCACAAAGAACAAACTCCAGTCTCTACGATAGTAGCAGAAATCTGGAATTACTTTCTAAGCACCAAAGTGCATTTACTAAAGGTTTCCACTTGCAGAGGCAGTATCAGCTTTGGGCCCATATCACAAGCCACATTTTAATGATGTTCTAATGAAAATTTGCTCTAGTGTGACTGAAGTGCGTATATGGCTTTTAGTCAGAAGAAATATATATCTGAGGAAATTCTTGACTAACTTTTAGACACTAATAAGGTAGAAGCAGCACTTGTGAATTAAAAACAGTCCTAGAGGCAACCTTTGTACACTACTTGCAGAAAGATTGATTCCTATCATCTTATCAGCCAAAGCATATGACTGCAGAACACACTAAGTGCTGGCAGGCTGTTTCCACTGCTCTGACACAGAAATGACCATCAGATTATCTGCTTGAGTACAGAAGGTCAGCAGTCTTGCTGATATCTTGGAATACAGGGAGGACAAATTCCTTTTTGTTACCAGGTACAAGTTAAATGGAAAAATAAAAAAGGAAAAGCAATCAATTTTAATGAGTGACTCTGTATTTACTGTTACAGCTGAGAGCAGAGTTTGGCTCATTGTGTGTAGATATATCTATGAATAACCTCCTTAACCTGTTGGAAAGCTAATGACGGAAAATGTTCCCAATAAAAGTATATATATTACAGCTGTGTAAATATATTAAAAAACCCTAAACTGTCAGCAGACTTGCTGGCAGATGTATGAATGCTTTAGCAAGATCTCTGTACTCCACATAGCTTCATTTTTATCCTCTACATACACACACACACAGGCACACACGTGTATAGACTTAGTAACGTTTAGAGTACAAAACTCTTTGATCAATTAAGTCTCCAAGCAAACAGGATCTGTGGCAGAATATGTTGTACTGCTTATGAAACACATTTTATAAGCTTTACCTGGATGCCAGCTGTAAAATGCAGCAGGAAATCTCTATAACAATCCCAAGACCTAAGAAAGGGAGGGTCTTTTTTGCTCCCTTCATAACTTTCAGGGGAGAACAAGAGACAGCTTCAGATGGCACTGAAGTCTCCCTATAGATGTCCCAGCAAGACCAGAGGGTTTCCTTGTTTTCTAGCTCCATAAGTTGCTTTTATCATGGGCTGGTGGCAAATTTTTAAGTGCCAGGTAAGAAACATGGAGTAGGTGTCTTTAAGTCCCTCTGCCCCTTGGTATTACTTCTGGAGAGGTGTGAATGACAAATTCAGGGCTAAATCCTGACTCAAACTTGTATGTCCACTATTTCAGTGGAAAAAAAGGGGGAGGATTTGACACATACTTCTGGTATTTTTAAAAGCTAATAAAGTGGTTAAATGTCTATAACCGAGCAGCTATAGTGAATAGTTAGTTTTTTGGCAAGACTGTTAAGACATATTTACAGCATGCAATTGGAAAATAAGCTTGTTATATGTTATAAATAAACCATTCCCAGTGACAGATTAAGAAAATATTGGATATGTACAAAATGACAGCATTAAACAATGAAAGTATTTCCTGAGGAGCTGAGCCTTAGCAAAAGCCACAGACAAAATATTTTTAGTGGCATTCCAACACTCTGTGTTTCAGAGCCATTTATAACAGAGCTCATTATGAGATATTCCTTTCTGCTACAGGCCACAGCTGGATATACCAAAAAATTAAAGAAATATTTACCTAAGAGAAAGAGTCACAGTACCTGGCTTTATTTCATACAGCTAATTTCTCCTCTTCAATCCACCATGTGGGTTCAAGAGAAGAATTTGCCCTTATGTCTCCAAATCCTTAAGTACCTGCCTCTCCTGAGAACTGCTATAAATCCAGTCATTCCCATATGCATGAGCAAAAAAATCACAGAAAAAGACTTCTGCAGGAGCCTGTCAGGGTAGGAGGATACCTGTACCTGTGGGCTGTAATTGCCTGCTCCCTTACATCCTCCTACAAGAAGGCAGCTCTGAACCCTCTTACAGCACATGCAAAATGGATCCTGACTTCAGCTATTGTGCTGGGCATGAAAACTAGCTTTCAAGTGAGTCATGCTGCTAAAAGCTCAGGTATACTTTCTTGTCTCTATAGAACTCAACCAGCTAAACTTAACCACTAAACAAATTATAGCCCTTAAGGACTCAGATGGGGTGGTGAGGTGGAAGGTGAAAGGAAAAGAGCACAAGTGTGAAAATGCACTGCCTCTGAGCAGCAGTAGCTTGAATACCTTGAGGGCATTAGGAGGAAAATGCTCAGAGAAGGCACTTTGTGGGTTTTGTGAAAGGTAAAAGCATCATTACCTGCGAAGGTGGCCTGCAGGTACGGGGAAGTTGTGCTATTGTGCAGTGGCACCAAAAAGGGAATTCTGTCCGCTTTGCACTGGGCATGCATCCACCTTAATAACATTTGTGCTGTTCTGCCTTCTGCCTTGTCTTTTGGCTGGTGACTCACACCAGAACTCCCTCCAAGCATTTTGCTTTTAGGAGCTGCTTTTTAGCAGTGTTTTCCCCCTACGAAGATTTGTCTGTTCTTCTGGGGTTTTCACCATATTCCTCCCAGCCAGGGCAGATGGCACAGTCTGTTACTGACCTGGAAAAGCTGCTCTAGGGAGAAGAAATAAATTAGGAGAAGGCAGAGACATATCATCACTTTGCTCAGGGGACATCTCAATGGAGATCTAGATTCAGTTTTCCTTCCTTTCCTCTCCTTTCCTGTGTGAATGGTGTTGACAGAATGTGTATCTGTGTGTGTAAACCTGCCATGCTTCTGCAGCTGCCTGGCTGGTGATCCTCTCCCAGGGAGCACATGCAGGTAGAGCTGCCAGTTGGCTTACCTAACTGTGCTTACTGTATAAATATGGATTTACTCTTCACATGTTGGCCTTTTTTTTTGGAGAATATTAGTTTTTGGGTCTCTGGGTGACTGCAAACTAGGTCATATCAAGTGCCAACTTGTCTTCTCTCCCTTTGTATGCACCTCTGTAAGCTGAGTCTAAGCACAGCCAACCACCAGTTGTATATACAGATGTGTGTAATCCATGCCACTGTATGACAACAAGAAGTTAGAGAAGAGGAGGATTGCTTGGATCAGTCATCAGATCTCCCTCTGATGACTGGGGATGAAACACAGTTTGAAACATCAAGGTAGAGATCTGTAATAAATTGTCAAGGTATTCCTTGTTTTGGTTTTTCTTTTCTTGTGGGATCTCAGCACATCGCTCCTGATGTCCAGAGATGCCAGGAGAACCCTTGGGGGTCTTGGAAATCCTGGAATGTTGCCAAGAGTGTTTGGTGGCTTGATTTTGATCCATCCACAGAAGTAACAAGAGTTTGAGGACATGAGAATCACTTTAGAGTGAAGGGTGTAAAAGGGACACATTTAGAGAGTGAAATATAGACTTTAAGGTTTTTAGTACAGGGAGGTTATGGAGACAAGATGGAGGGATCAGGGCGTGTCTCGTCCTTCTTCTTTCTTCTTCTTGTCTTCCATCTTCTGTGGTGATGTTGGCACTTGGGGATTGGTTTATGGTGAAGGTGCACTTGCTAACATGGGTGAAAAGTATTGGAAAATAAAGGTAAGTATTATGTACGTAGATATTAGTATAAAAAGACATGACCTGCCCCGTGGGTGGTCAGAGTGCCCGTGGCTGCCTTGCAGATCAGACCTCTGTTGGGCAGACAGAAAATTTTGTAGATAAGAAACAATAAACAATCTGAAGATCGAAAAGCTGAAGAGTCCAGACTCGTCCTTTGAAACGCGTGCCACCCAAGAACCACACTACCCGTGCTGGGGCAGAGACAGACAGCCGAACCCGACATTTTCTTTTTTTTATTTTTTTTGTTATTGTTATTGTGTTTGTTTATTTGTTTTGTTTGCTTTTTGCATTTGTGTATGTGTGTGTGTTTTGGACAGCTGTCTACTTCAAGTATTTTTTTAAGACCTTATACTTTTTTCATCAAAGACCATGGAGGTACATTGAGGAGATTCAATGTCAGATGAATCTCATTTCTTCATAAAGAAATGAGATTCATCTGACATTAAGAATATAATGTATATTCTTAATACATTCTGTATTAAGAATGTATATTCTGATATAAAGAAAAATAAATGTATATTTATTTATGTATTTATTTATATACATGTTTATGTATATAAACATGTATATTCTGATATAAAGAAAAATAAATCTCAGTTTCTTCATAAATAAATAAAACAAACACAACTGTTCTAATAAGGGTGATCTAGCTTTTTCTGATGGTAAATTTTAGATCCCAACCTGGAACTGAAAAGGGTGAGTCTTTGACTCTAAAAAGATGTGAGAATATTCATACTTCCAGCCCCTCCTCCAAACAGCCAGAACCACACTGATGGCAGATACTCTGAACTCAAAAAGATTTCACAGGCCTGTCCTAACCAGTGATTCTCCTGATGTTTTGAATGAGATATAAGCTACATGATTGAAAATTAGTTTGAGAGTCTAAATTCATTTATACCAACGGAAGCATAGTATATCTGAGATAAGATTTTTTGGCATTTCTACCTGCCTGATTTTGCTTCACTGTCTGGATTGATGCTATGAAAACTACAGAGAAAGCAAAACTATTGCAATGGTTAGAATTTCCTTATGGGGTCATTCCAATAACCTGAAAACTTAAATAGGAAATCAGATTATATATTAATTATGTATTATTTCTCAGTAGGATTGCTAATGTACTGTAGCCAGATATATTTGCTAATTGTTGAATGCTTTTTCCATGAATCATATCACATTTTGATGTTAATTGCATAATAATTGAGGTATATTTTAGATTAGATAGGAGCAGCCAAATTCTATTTGTGCACAGTGTAAAACCAGAATGGTTTCTCTAGGATTTATTCCCCTCATACAAAATATCACCTCCACTGAATAAAATGGAAGAGTGTCTCAACTTAAATAGGGTTAAATGGATCCCCCACTGGGTGTTATAGGGGAGGGTACCAGCAGAAGACAAATGGCTGAATCCATAAAGCATGTAGAAGAAAAATGAAACTCAATAGAAAGATTACTCTGTTAAGCAATAATTAAGATATTACATGTTCTCATGAATCTGTATTTACTGTGTGTGGCTAAGAAAAAATATTTTTACTGTGAAGGTGGTGCAACAACAGCTGGAAGAGATTGTCCAGAGGAGTTGAGGAGTCTTTGTACATATAGATATTCAGAACTCTATTGGTCACAGTCCTGAGCCAATTGCTTTAGTTGTGGGTTTGAACTAGATGATCTCCAAGAAATCTCTGTCAACCTCAACCATTTTGTATTTCTGTGAATTTGTAATTTCAGGGTCCAAAGGCAATTTTAAGGAATGATAAAATACACTTATTTTTAAAAACTTTTTGCTTCAAAGGCTTCAGCTTGCTCTGGGAGCAAATAAAAGCTTTTGCCTTACAAATTTTTTGCATGGAAAATTGTTATAACTGTGAAGTGAAACAATAACAAAAACAAAGCAAAACCGTTGAAGGTAAATAATAATAAATAATAATAATAAATTTGGGTACACCTTCTCTCTTCCTGGATTTCACAGCCAGAGTAAATGGCACAGCAGCAGAAGAAGTGAATGCTGGAGGAAGGGGCTACATTCAGAAAGCACTAATTCTTGTTAGCTGAAAGCATAATCAATAACCATATAGCAGAATGGAGAGTCACCAGTATTGTTCTGCACTTTGTAAATCTGCTGTTGCAAAAAAAGATGTGGTGGATCTGGATCTCATATTCAGGACAACTAGCTACAGGGCAATTATAGTCAAATTCCTTCAATTTTCCTTGTAATTAGAGTTATTATATATCCAACACACCTACGTCCCAAGCTGTGATCATGCTAGTAAAAGTTACTTGTTACCATGAAAATCTTATTAAGCTGCATCATCATTGGTATTAATCTTTCCCTGTTAAAAATGTTGTTATTTCCAATAAATGAAGTCCCATGTACTGTGCTTTTTGTATTGCAAAATCCATCTGTACTTTCCCTCAAGGCAAAAGGTCTGAAGCAGCTGTTAATGTGGAGAAGTCTAACAGTATAAATAATTTGAATTTCTCTTCAGTTTGATTCTATGCAACAGCTGCTTTAATCTACTTCACAGCACATTATGTTTGTAAAACAATGCAAATTGGGCTCTGTTTCAGTGGCTGACCTGTTTGTGTGGCAAGTGTTAATTCAACAGTGGTGCAGTTTTACTGTCAGTTATAAAGAACAACTGATTAGTTTCCTGGGAATTCTCTGTCTGGATGTTTTACAACTTGTGTAGTATAGTAATAGATTGACTTCAGTTGGAGCAGAAGATGTTTTTTTCCCATGGAAACATACATATCTGACCAAATTTTTAGCTGCTGTATTTCTTGTACAATCCAGTTAATGGACAGATTGATATGTGTTGTGTATGATCTTTCCTTGTGCACTGATTTTTACCGGGCAGGCCTGAATGGAATATCCTGAAAATACTTACTGCACAGTAATCTAAGTCAGAGTAGCTGCTTTTACAGAAACATGCTTTTCACTTACTCTGAAGAGATTGAAAAACAAGTTTTTTTTTCTGTCTGCTTTAATATTAAGTTTGAGATAGATGTGAGCAAAACCATTTGAGAATAGTTTTGCAAATTCTGATTGACTTTTCTCATCTTATGTTCATACATCTTTGCTGTTCAAGGAATTTAAGGTGCTTGCTTTGAGAGGAGTAGAGAATTTCCACTTTTAAAGTGAATATACTCATATATGTAACTACCATGCAGGTTGTTAAAACAAAAAACTGTCAAATGATGTGCTGTTACTGTAGTTGGTGCTATTATATGCATCAAAACTTCTTAACTTTATTTATAATGTTTTTAGACAGCTAAAAGCAGTGCAGGGCCAATACATGGTCAGGAGACCATGTAGGTCTTGCAGGTACAAGCCCTGGTAGGTCTTGCTGAACTAGTTAAATCAGCACATCTTTCAAGAAGCTATAGCTCCCAATTAAAGAGCTGGCAGAACAGAGCCTTTTACTGCACCTCAGCTGTTCAATTTTACAGCCCTGTACATAAGCTTAACTGAGCAATAGAAGTTGTTTTGCAGTAAGACACCAGATTATGAGTTGGAGCAGCTGAGGTGCAGCAGGTTTTGCTGTATCTGGAACGGGAGCAAGAATTTCTGGCAAAGGGTCAGCAACAAACAGCTGGGATGGGGGAGAAGAGGCAGTAAGGTCTTAGCCACCACAGCTGTTTGCTTAGTGAATATGAGTCAGAGCCTTGAGAGAAGCACATACTCAAAGGCAGTTGAATAGTTCATGAACCACCTGTAGCCTGAAATACATTTACAGGGAGTATTTGTTGGACAGCTGTAAACGATGAGTAAAAGTGCTCATGTCTGCTCTTGGATCGCTTGCACAGAGCAGCAGAAGGCTGTATCTGTAGTATAAAATTTCCCTTATTAAGTTCAAGGTCTTGTACCTGGACTTTGAGGGTAAAATATTTTGAATGGAAGTTGATTTTGTAAGGTGTGTCCTTGTAACCAGTATGCTTTTAGCACTTTGCAAAATCCATTCAATGTTCTTCCAAAAATGGCACCTACTGCTCACAGTACTGACATAGTTTATTGGGAAATACCACAAAAGAATTCAGAGGATATTGAAGGAAAGAAAAGCTATGACATCAGCCAAAAAAGACCATTTTGACTCAATGTCAAAATATTCACTCTGTTTTTACCTTTTTTCTTTTGACAATTCCTGAATCTTGCCTGGGAGAGGCACCCACAGCTATTTATTTATTTATTGTCATTCATATCTATGAAATATGTCACCACTGCCCAAGCATCTGGTTGGATTTACATTCAAAAAAACCCTAATAAATAATTCACAATGTATTACCAACTATTCTAGAGAAAAGAAAATCACAAAGCTAATTAATATCCACAAGCACAAAAGCCCTCTAAAAACTTCAGGTGTAATTAATTTCCCCACTAAGTCTCTTAAGATAAGAAGTATGTGGATTTTCTTATGAAGAAACACAAAAATGCTTTGCTCTGTGGCCCTGAGGTCTAGCAGGACTAGCAGTCCAGCTGGAAGCAAGTTCTAGAACTGAGCATTTTTCCTGGCAAATATTTTCCTGTCCATTACTGGAACTGGAACTGACAACAGAAGCATTCCAGGTGAACTCAATGGCTTAAGAGATAAAGCAAAGAAAAAAACATGCCCCAGACCACTTAGGGCTTTGTAACTTATGCCAACATGTTCAGTGTTATTGCTTCACAAACAAAACTTTATAGACTGCTTTCATAAAAAATGCACTCAGAACTAAGAGTAAAATGGTCATGGAGTTCATTTATGACACAATAAAAGTAAATTAGTCATGGAGCTGTAGTATCAGGTAAAATCAAATCAGATTTGCTTATTCAAACACTTTTCAACCTGGAAAATAAAAGACAATAATTTATAAAAAGTTTTATGTCTTAACAATAAAATCTTTAAGCAGTCAGATACATTATCTTGCATTTAATGTAGGGGCAAACAAGCTAAAAGCTAAAAGGTTTAGAAAACTGCAGAACTCAATGACTTATACAGTAAGAGTCTAGCAGGTGAGTAAAATCAGAGATCTGCTGACGGAGGCTGGGATGATTGGGACCTTGTGACACATGGCCGCATGGTAAAGCTCAAGAAGCTGACACCGGTCAGAGATTTGCAGGGTTGCTTCATGGATTGCATTCCACAAGTGCAGCATTTCTCTATGTAGTTCAAATCCATAGGGTACAATACTATTGCAGCAGCTGCTTTGCTCCTTTGGTCTCATTAGGAAGGGAAATCTTTCTTTGTCCTGTAGGGATACTTTTCCACGATTGTCTAATGGGAAACAATGGCATTGTTTGATGGGGGCTTTACCATTAACTAAAGATAGTGGAAACTCTTGCCCTTAGTTTTACATTAGTAATTGTGTTGGAGAAACATTTTCCAAAATGTCTAATCGAGAGTTTAGAGAACATTGCTGAATCTTGGGAAGAATTGTGCAGAAACACTGAGTATATAGAGAGGACATAATGGCAGGTGAAAAGGAAAAACAGACTGCTTCTACTCGATCCTGAGAACATTCAAAATGCTTAACTATTCAAAACTCCCATAAAATTCTAATTCACAGTAGAACATTTGCTTGCTGTGTATCTCATTGAATAAAATCTCAGAACTCCTGATGTCCAGTGGCCTGTAAATTCTAAAATACAGAAAAATCTGAGAATTCCCCCTTCCCGGTGACACAAAAATAATTATTCCCTCTATCTGACAATAGACAAATCCTACTATTTGTCTTCTCCCATGTCTGGTGACTAAAATAATTTGCCATGGATACAGTCCACACGGTTCAGATGGGCCAAGCTATGGAGGACCTGCTGAGAGGGATTCTGCTCTACTTGCTTCCCAGCTCTGTCATTCATGGTTAAGTTTCTATTCAAGCAGCAACTGTCTTTTGGATAAAATCAAAGAGCTTTGAGTTACCTATGCACTTATATTGAGTGTAGGAACATTGCTTTAAAATGACAGAACTTAGAGCATATTCAGAGCAGTCTTTGTGTTCAAGCTTGTGCCTTCACAAAGCTGACATGAGGTTGTTTATTGCATGTTTCCTAGAATTAGACCTTATTGTTCTGAGATCGCCCTTCAAAGGCAGATTTTTTACCACATATTTTCTGTCAACTCTCACCTGAGTTTTCCTGATAATCAGGCTGATACTATAAACTCATTGTCTTCAGCATACATATTTCTGTTTTATTTGCCTCTTTTTTTTACAACCAAGCAAACACTCTTACACAAACAGCAATAGAAGTCAATTCAAGATATGGTCCCTAGCAGTGTGAGCAACATAAGTGTCTTTTTTTCCCTTTTTCCTGAAGGATGTTTCAAGTTGGGACCAGTGCCACCTGAAGTGTCTGTCACCTTGCAACCACCATCTGTCCTGCTTGCAAATTCATCAGGAACAAACCACAGATAAACAAGAGAGGAACCTCTCCATGAGGTCCTTCCTGCTGCATTGTTTCATCAATGTTTAAAGGTAGAGAGGGACCTGCTGTGGGGTCCAGTGGATGGCACCACAAAGCCTGCAGCCCTCACAGGTCCAGATTGGCTCCCAGGGGGGCACTGACTACCAGCCCCTCATGGAAGAGGGCCTCAGACACCAGGAGCCCTCTTGTGCTTCCCAGCAAGCTCCTAAAGCAGCCATACTGCCAGAGAATTCACAGGGAAAACTCCCCAGGGTTATGAATACAGACACAATCTTTAGTCCAGCAGTCTCTGTACTGGTGAATAAGAGATGATGTGCTGACTTGAAGCAGTATTTACTCCTGTTATCTCTTGCTTTTATATTTTTCTGCACAAATTGTAACTCTACCGACAGTATATTAAGAGTTTTTGTAGAATATTTCTGCTACCACAGATACGATCACCAAATCTTTGTTGTGCAACTCCTTTCTAATCCTCCACAAAATCTCTTGCTCTTTGTACTTCAGAATGTGGCACAGACATCCACTGATATCAATGACCTTTCAAATCCCATCCCAGAGTTTTCCCAAAGGACAGATAAATCAGTCTACTAACACTGTGGCAGTCAGAAATGTAAGCTTTACATCAGTAAATGACATGCACTGTGTTTCTTCCAGTGGGCTCCTTGTATAGGGCACTGAAGGCTTGCTCCAGTGTGTTATGCATAATCATGACTAAGACCAAACAGAATATTCTGCTATTTGAGTGTCAAGACATCTATCTTTTTAGAATGGCATAGGCAAGTTGAAATGTGATTAAGATCTTTGCTCTTTGTCAAGATATTTCCAAAGCTCTAGCAAAAAAAGCTTGTAAAAATTGAGGTGAATACTTTTTATTCAGTCTCCTGGGATAAAAATAGATCTTGCATAGATCTGTGCTGCTCTTGAATTTTCTGAATTCAGTCATTTTTTTGTGAAAGACAAGGGTGATCTTAACTAACTTCGCCCTAGATAAAGTTAAGTGTAAAGCAAAAGAATGAGCAGATGGCTCCCTGATAAAAGAATGGAGGCAAGTCTAGTTGGCAATTTACCTTCTTCTAAACCAGATGTTTAAGTCATCCTGGCATAGCACCACCCCTGAAAGTGCCTCTCTCTAATGTGTAGCAAAGGTTTCCAGAACATTAGGGCCTCCTGCTATGTGGCAGGTTAAATCAGCCCCAGCTCTAAGAAATGCAATCCCTATTTTATACACTTAGGACATCCCAAGTGTTGTTTCTAATATTGTAGCTCTGTTTTACTGGATCAGATTTAATAGAGTTGCAATTTAGTGCAAAGATATTAATCATCAGAGAATACTGACAACAGGCTGTGAGCAGCTGGCAAGAATGACCAGTCTTTTTCCTTGCATCATTTTGTAAGGTTAACAAGAAATTGACAGAGGCAGGAGGCGAGGAATGAACTTGGTTAAAGCCAATGCTACTGAAGGTGCCATCATGGCTATAGTTGTGTGGACGAAAAACAAAACCCTGAGTTCACAAATATTAACAAAACTACCTACAAGCCTTTCCAAGGCACATGTATAGATTTAGGTTTACATTTATATATCTTATAATTTTCTGCTTCTAACAATTTTTCTGCAAGCATCATGGTCCACGAATTAATCTATCCATATAAATATAGAGGAATAAGTTACTGTGAACTCAGTGTATTGAATGAATCAAGTACTTCACAGAGGAAGCAGACCCCATTTAAATTAATTTACTAGTGAGTTAACAAAACATTATAACAGGGGATTTATTGTAATGTAAAATGTGATAATAGGTAAGGATCTGATTCTGAAAAATGCTGAATGACAAAAAGGCTGTTTGGGAAAGATAGGCTCCATGGGAAACATGAAATGCTGGGCAAAAGCTGCACTTACAGGAGTGTCTGTCATGGCACTGCCCATGGAACCAAATAAATACAACAGCTGCACTCACTTCCATTACCTCTGATTTTCCTTCGGTTTCTGAGACTAAACTGAATGATGAAAATTTGTGCAAATATAACATTTTCCTTCCTTCAAATGCTTTCTGATATATCTGCTGGTGCTTATCATCACAGTAATTTGTCGATAAAGAAAAAAGACATGTAGAGTTTCAGTCCTTGGTGCAATATTTCTTTAATGTGGTTCTTGCTATAGAAAGTTCAATTATATGTTAACTACTGTGAGCTGCTGAAGTGATAACAGAAAAATATTGCTGAAAAGCTTTCCAACTTGGAGACCAAGTTTATGACATTACTCTTTTGTGACAAGTCTGGTTCAAAGCTTGTAAACAACCAACACATTAGTAAAATTAGGTAACAAGATAGGTAGAATAAAAACCCTGTCTTGAATGGTTCCCACTCGCTTGTGTCATGTCTGCAAGATTTTTTTTTTTCCTGCTGTTGATTGGTGTCTGCTTTAGTTACAGATCTGACAGGACATGCTGTAGATACCTAAGCAGAAGCATGTTACTGCAGACCAGTGCTGTGCAATCCTGAATACTGTTGAGGCAATAGTTTCCAAAAAAATAGTCCTGGTGTGCCTCAGCAATGGCTGTGGCACAGCTGCTTCTGTGCTACACAACTTCAGTTGTTGGGATGAAGAATGTACTTTTTGACCAGAGGCCTTATATTTTGGAGACTTGTTCCTTGAAGCACAAAATGAAATTTCCTCACTTCCAAAGTGCTGAAGGCTACATGTCAGGTGGCAACTACAGTAAAGGAGAGACTTAGGAAGTTTGGAGTTCACCTCCTCTTTTCTCAGATCAGAAATCTGATATAGGCATGATGAATGAATTTGCCTTTGGCCCTCTATTGACAAACAAGGATGTAAATGGCCACTTTCCTCAGCTCACGTGTGTATGTGTAACTTTAGATGTTATGGCTTCTGTTCATTGAGGCTTACTCATGATAGTAATTTATTTTGGTTAGTCACAGATTTTAAAATATTTCCAATGAGGATGACAGCTGCTAATGTGACTGTAAACCCACAGAGGGTCAGGATGACTGTGTCTGATCTGGACTAGATACTTACTCAATCTTCCAGTTTCTTCAATGTGTTTCATAAGATCAGACTTCACATAGCACCTTCTTTCTCTTGGTCCAGAGCCATGCCTATAAAAAATGATATCTAACTGGTACAGTAAAAGTTCCCTTTACTAGTGAGCTGAACATTTGCTTTGTTCCTCTTATTATAAAGAGAGATTGCTGGTAAGCCTAAAATAAGATCCATATTTTTGTTTGTGAATGTATATGATGAGCTTGTCATACCACTCCTCTGTTCTGCCTGTCCATTCAGTTCTTCTAAGTAGAGACACTGACACAAATGTCATAAGAAGAGTCGTGCTGTCAAGTCTCACATACTTCATTACCCTGCCTGCACACAGAGGTGAAGCAGAGTAGAGTGGCAGAGTGCTGTGACCTGCACATATCTGCACAAAGGTCGTCCTATTCCTCTAGGTTTGCTGTGGCCATGATACCATTGGGAAAACTGAATTTTAGCAGTACTGCACATTGTCACTGGGCAGATTCTTGGTTCTATAGGGCAGCAGAAAAAATAACATCATCAAATGGATGTATGGTTAAAAATTGGACCTGTCATTCTTAATAATATCAGTCTTAACTTGAACCCAGTCCTTCTTCCAAGCACACAGAGCTATGAATGACATGAAGGATTCACATTTAGCTGGTGGCTGGCAAGCACAGTGGACAGAGGCAGAGTGCAGCTATTGTTTTGTAGTCATGTAACTTTATTACAGAGCTGCTTAATGTTATGCAAAGAACCCAGAGGGGAAAAAAAATCACAATCGGTGGTAAAATCAAGTCTGCTGGGAAACTCTAATTATATCTCTTGCACATAATCTTAAAGCCTGTATAAAAGTCAGCTTCTGTGATCTTGTACCTCTTGCCAGCACAAAATGTTAAGAACTTTATCTCTCTTCCTTTCTCCATTTCATAGTGCTCCATAGGAAGGTGGAGGGTATTCTTTATAGAAAGACAGGATATCACAAATTTTTCTGTGCTGGCTATGATTGTAGAAATTGGACCAATAAAGGGCAGAGTTCAGCCTTGTATGTACATGAGGTTACATATTAAAGAAAGTAGAAATCTGTGAATTCCTCAATCTCTGGCACATTTTCTAAAGCACTCCAAGAAGATCTCTTAAAAAATTTCCAGTACATTCCTAACACTCTAAAGGCATTCTGAGACATAACATGGAAAAAACCAAAGGTTTAAATTTCAGCTGTCAGGCCTGCTGTGGAGTATGGATGCAGATTTCAACTTATTAATTGAGGATGTGCATGAAGGGACAGAGTATACCTTCATCTAGTGTTCTGGAGGAGCTACTGATAGACCATACAGCTTTATTGCCATTCAAAGGGGCTTTGAAAGGCTGGAGAGTTAAGGAGAAAGGAACCCCATGGAATTCAACAAAGGCAGATGCAGGGTCCTGCACCTGGAGAGGAATAACCCCAAGTACCAGCACAGGCTGGGGGCTGACCTTCTGGAAAGCAGCCTCTGAAAAAGGACCTGGGGGTCCTGGAGGACAGCAGCAGGTCTATCAGCCAGCAGCGTGTCCTTGTGGTCAAGAAGGCCAGTGAGATCCTGGGGTGCATCAGGAAGAGCATTGCCAGCAGGTCAAGGCAGGTGATCCTGCACATCTCTTTAGCCCTAGTGAGGCACATCTGGAGTCCTGTATCCAGTTCTGAGCTCCTCAGGCAAGAAAGACTAGGAATTCTTGGACAGAATTCAACAGATGTCTGCAAAGATATTTAGGGGACAGCAGCATCTGTCTTATGAGGATAGGCAGAGGGAGCTGGGCCTGTTTAACCTGGAATAAGAGGACTGAGAAAGGATAGTATCAATGCATAAGAAAATCTTAAAGAGAGGGAGTTAAGAGGATGGGGCCAGACTCTTTACAGTGGTGTAATAGGACAAGGGTCAATGAGCCTAAATTGACCTAAATACAGGAAGTTCCATCTGACTTTGAGGAAAAACTCCTTTGCCTTGAAGATGAAAAACACAAGAACAGTCTGCCCAAGAACACAAGAAGAGAGGTGATATCTCTTCTGGAGATATTTAAAGCTGCCTGGATCCTGTGCAACCTGCTCCAGGCTCCAGGTGAACCTATCACAATGTGTGTGGGGATTAGACTAGATGAACTTTAGACATCCCTTCCATTCTCTGATTAAGATGTTATGTAATTAAAGATAAAATAGTAGAGTAAGTAAAGTAAGATATCATGTATGACCTATAGATCAGGTAGGTATTAGGAAATTGTTAAATCATGATTTAAAAAAAAATTGTTTTTCTGTTTTTGTTAAAGACCTGTTAACCCACACACACACTCCATGCCCCACCAGCTGAAAGATCAAAAGAAAGTGGTTGGGATGACAGCAAGGCAAGACAGAGGTTTTTTTCTTTGCTTGTTTTCAGCACTGGACAGCAGAGTGAATGCTTAAAGCTAGATGCTGGTCCAGGCCTTAAAATAAGGTTATCCTTTCCTTAAACAAAAAATGATTTGCAATTACTGTAAGAGTAGTTTTCTAATAGCCTGTTGACAACATCAATAGACAAAGCCAACTTTGTATCAATAGCATAAGCGTAGTGTGTACGTCGAATGTTGTGGGTGTAAAATCCTGTCTTGTGTATCCTCCCTTGTGATGACAGAAAGAATGTGAAGGGCCCACATCAGGGTGGTGACTGAAAAGGCCAAAGACTTGGTGTAATGCTGATGTTTTGATCAAGGTTAAAGAGCAAATCACAACTTAACTCCAAAGAAAAAATTCAGAAACAATTCCATGTTTGAGACTCTAACTGATTCACTGGAGAAGGAAAAGCGGAGACAGACAGAACAATGCACAAAATCTCAAAATAGGTGAATCTAAAAGCCCAAAATACTTGTAGAATTAAAAAAAAAATAAATCAAAGCAATCTTCTGCAAAATGCTAAAAACCCAATAGATTTTAGATGTACTGTGATGTGTTCACAGGGGTCTTATGTTGAGGGAAGAGACTAGGATCTGACTCCATGTTACAGAAGGCTTGATTTATTATTTTATGATATATATATATATTACATTAAAACTATATTAAATAATAGAAGAAAAGGATCTCATCAGAAGGCTAGCTAAGCTGAGAATAGAAAGGAAAGGAATGATAACAAAGGCAGCTGTCTCAGACTCTCTGTCCGAGTCAGCTGGGCTGTGATTGGCCATTAATAATAAACATCCAAGGTGGGCAATCAAAGATCCACTTGTTTCATTCCACAGCAGCAGATAACCATTGTTTACATTTTGTTCCTGAGGCCTCTCACCTTCTCAGGAGGAAAAATCCTAAGGAAAGGGTTTTTCATAAAAAGATGTCTGCAACAGATGCACCTCCTCAATTAGGTGACAACCAGCATATTTTGGTGCCACTTATGCCAAAATCTACACTGCACTGGTGATTCCAGCTCACAGTAGCGTCTACCTGGCAGTAATAGAAGACGGACAGATGCTTTGCTTGAGAAGTACAGTTGTATGGAAATCTCTGGATCATTTGAAATATTGGTGTGTTACCCAGAAATTATGCTGTTCTCAGTTAGATACTCCTCTCCATTTCTTAGGGTTGGGGAGAAAATGTACTTCACTTTGAAGTAAGAGCAAACTTTGCTGTACCCCACCAAGAAACCAAATCTGTACTCTTTATGAGAAGGACTCCCTGTTGGGCACTTAAACAGCTCAAATTCAACCATCATTTACAGGTCTCTGAGGCAGTTTTCTTCCATCAGATGAAGACAAACAAAAGTCTTGCAGTCATTCATCCTCATTCCAAGTGATGTGACTGCTAACAATTTGGAAGAAATATTAAAAGAAATGGTCTCCTACCCACCCCACTGATACTAAAGATTGAGTGGAAGATGATACTGAAGCAGTGGAGTGTATACTAAGAACTGCCTGGAGTATGAGACATCACCTGTATACCATCATTCTACTACTCCAATGGAAGAAGACATCTACTGATCTATTAAACATAGGCAAAACCATGTAGAGTAAGTTTCTAGCTAGCTTCACAAAGTTATCCTGGGGGTCTAGTTGGGATTCCTTTGTCTGTAAGGATCTCTTGACAGGGAAATGCAAGATGAAGACAAAATTCCTGAAGCCATGACTAGCACCCACTTTGGATAAAACCTTCTGTCTCTCTCTAGAGTGAGAGACAGACAGTGATCTTAATGAGAGAAGAAGCCTCAGTGTTACTACATTTACTTGTTTGGGTGCTAGTTAATGCCTTTCTTTCTCTATTAAAATTGTCTTTCAAAATCTTCCACAAGCTTTATACTGGCAAATGGAAAGACAAGGCCTTGATGCTAGTCACAGGGTCACAACACATTTTGTGACAAACTCTCCAGCAATGCTCTTCACTTACAATGAGGAATAGTTTCCTCAATGATAAGTTATCTAGAATCAGGACTAATTTAGACAAAATTAAAACTAGACTGATGTTTTATTCAGAGATTTCTAGTCTGTTCTCTCCTTCCTTCAATCTCCAGGAAGGTAAGATAAGGTACAAGTACAGAAGAACACATTTCCTTCCTGCTGAACTCTGACTCCTACAGGCAGTGTGCAGGTGAAAGAATTCACCTCTCTTCTCATCCCTACTTTTCAGTTCAGCGAAGGGACACTGAGCATAACAGAATCCTTTTCCCCACTCATCTTAGATACAAAATGCTAGCAACCTTGATATGGGTGTATTAGTTCAATAGTGACTACAGAAGATGGTACTCCAGCCCTCTAAGAGACAAATGCTTTCTCAAAGGGCCCTGCATGTTCCCCTCTGTCGTTAACTAAGGGTTAAAAGTGTTTCCAAACGATGATTCATTGAATCATAGAATGGTTTGTGTTGGAAGGGACTTTTAAAGACCATCTAGTTCCAACCCCTCACCATGGGCAGGGACACCTTTCACTAGACCAGATTTCTCAAAGCCCCATCCAATCTGGCTTTGAAAATTCCTAGGGATGGGACGGGACATCCATAACTTCTCTCAGCAATTCTTTCTCAGGTTAGCACCACCCTCACAGTAAAGAATTTCTTCCTTATATCTAATGTAAATCTGCAAATCTGCACTCTTTCTTTTTAAAGCCATTTCACCTTGTCCCATCACTACATGGCACTGTACAAAGTCCTTCTCCAGACCTCTTGTAGGTGTCCTAATGGAATGGGCTATAAGCCCTGATCCCTGGAGTCTTGATCCCTCCATACCAAACAAGTCCAACTCTCTCAACCTGTCTTCAAAAGAAAGGTGCTCCAGCCCTTTGCTTATCTTTGTTGTCCTCCTTTGGACTTGGTTGCAACTCAGTCCATGCCCTTGCACCTAGAACTGGATGCAGCACTCCAGGCAGGGTCTCACCAGAGCAGAGAGGCACAATAATCTCCTTTGACCTGCTGGCCATGCTGCTTTGGATGCAGTCCAAGACATGGTTGGTTTTCTGGGTTGCTGGTGCACATTACCAGCTTGTGTTGTGCTTTTCGTCAACCAACACACCCAAGCTTTTTTCTTCAGGGTTGCTCTCAATCCATGATCAAAAATTAAGTGTGTAGAATAGAGATGGAATGAACCCTCTAGAGGAACAATGTTCTCTGCACTGTCTGTTCAAATAACATGGATGATGACAGTCTCAGACTAGAGGCTTCAATTTTGCAAGCCTGCAGTTAGGTGAGGTGAACCCTTTCTAAACTTAAAATTCCAACCACACAGTATCCAGAGTAGCACTTTAAATGATAAATATGGCTGAGTTAAACCTGTATGCCTATTGAAACACAATGGAAGAGGTCCATAAAGAAATTTTGGAATTAGCAATCTACCCAGTGCAAGCTGAAAAAAATCATCATCCAGTGATGAGGTATTTACAGGCTGGTTTGTTTTCTTTTTTTTCTCTGTCATGTAAATGAGTCATTTACATGACTAGTCCAAAAACTATAATCCTGTTTGTCCCCTTCAAACATGATCTCTTTAATCCTTTAAATTTCTTTTTAGGAGGAACATTAGTGCTTTCTGATTTTTAATGCAAGTGCTGCTTTGACTAATGATTTAATTGTTTAAAGAATGTAAGGACTGCCTCTAAGCTAGGCCTTATTTAATGAACAGCAGGAACAAAGCTGCTGCAATATATGTTAGAGAATAAGCTTCATCGGGATGAGATCACCAATTCTCCTGTCCACCTCAGCAGTCTAACCATTGTTTTCTGTGAAATAAGTCCTGCCATCTATACTCAGAATTTAATCAGGAGAAAAGACACAGTAACAGCACTAGGAGTGTCTTCTGGCAGAGCCTTTCATAACCTGAAGCTGTTTTGCTTTCCTGGCAGTATCGTGCTCCATTTTGCTTGACATGATGATAAAGCTCTGCAAAAGGCAGCGCTGTCGATCCTGAGGAAAGCCGACCCACATCCCTGCCTGCCCACTCTCAGGAGTGTGACGAGAAGGCTTCACTCATTGCCTTTGCCTCTCTTTTAAGAAGGATAGCAGCACAAGAGAGTTTTTTGGAATTAAATGTTATGCATTATCTCTGTGCTTTTAAGTCATATCTTCTAAAATGCCCTGCCCATTTCTTTTCAGGTGACATTGGCCTCTTCTTCCACAAAACCTCACCCTGTTTTATCTCCCTTCCCTACCCATATTTCTTCTTCTCTGCATCAATCTCTTGCCACAGTGACAGTCTTCTCATTTCCGTTAATTGAACTTTGATGGTGTTTAAATAAAGAAAATATCACTGTGTTGGTGTACTGCTGTGCACTGCTTTGGATAAAAATACACTTTTTTTCTTTCTGCTATTCAATGTTTCTTTTATTTTAGTGCTCAGTGCTGTCATCTCTCTACTTGCTTCCTCCAACATGCATCTCAGCAGAAAGCAGGAAAGGCAGTCAGCTTTTAGCTCAGGATGACCACTCAAATACATAGAAAGAATGAAAGTTTAGTTTCATAATATGGGAGCTATTTTGTTCTTTTTCTCAGAATCAGAAGTACTGAGAATTGAGAATTACAGAGCAGGTGCCATTCTTCTCCCTGACTTGCTGCAAGCCGCAGTTTGTTGGGCTTTTAAGTGGCTCTGTGATTCCACATGAGTAGTTCCTGATAAAGGAAGTGATTCAGTGTCCAAAAGTCCTATTATCAAGAATGTACAACCTGTTAAGTGCCTGCTACTAGATGAAGATAGTGAATTTGTGAAAAAAACTCAAAGAAAATAATCCTGCCTATGTTGTAATTAAAAGCACAGGAGATAATGTGAGTGGCATGCATTGCTTGGGCTGTCATCTGTAAAACAAACACTATCTTCTGGTTTATTGCATGATTTATTTCATTTTTATCTGCTTAAAAAAATACTCATTAGGGACGAGCTGCAGGAGAATGACTTTTGGACAGCTATGGGGCAAAATGAGCACACAATGAAGGGTGACCTTTCAAAGGGGGATTATCTATAAATAGCAATGGTTATCCCTCACAGCCTTCTGACATAAGCCTGCTGGGAGTATGAAAAAGGAGACCCTTTCCACCAGTTCCTCCAACATGATTTTAGATTGGCACATGACATGTTTTGGCCATGAATAGCTGAGGAGAATTTGCAAAGGGATCAAGCAAAAAGCCTTAGCAGCTGTCTGGCTGTCGATATTCCCCTGGGTTTAAAAATTAGCTCAGAGCTTCCTTCTCTTTGCCCATGAACAATGGCACACACTTTACTAGAAAAGTATATTAAAATTTTATGTTTAAAATATGTCATTTTGGGAGCTCATTTATTAAAAAAAATTAACTATATCAGTTTTTAAAATTAGCCAAGCAGTGTCAGCAGAGTTTCTTCAAACACCAAAGGGCTTTAGGATCAGATTGCAGTTCTTAACTACTGTTTTAACTTCTGCTTTGCACCGTGGATCCATGAATCCTTTATTTGGAATGAGGAAGAATTGTTATTCCTGGCCATTTACTATTTTGAAAGAGAAAGAGGTGAGTGAATTTATCAGGAAAAAATAATGGACTATTCTCTTTGTAATGCATGTCCTTTGTTTATTTGCCATGTGATATTGTCATAAAATAGCATTTCAGAGATTTTAAAGTTTTCATATGAAGGATAATCTGCAAAGGGAGAGTGCATAGAAGATCATAGTTTTAAATAGTCAGATATGATCAGTGCCTGAACACTTGTGTATTTGTTGCATGCTTGTGTTTTAAGGCACATCCTGTGTGCAGCAGCCCTTCTGCCCACAAAAGGCAGAACTGCACTGCTTTCCTAACTCCTGTGGCCTCATGTATTTAGGATAGTTATTCTGATAGAAACAAAGCCCAAGCTGCTTGATTACTGTTAGATGCATATTGAATGATTACTGTGTTTATCATCACTACTATAATGATGAGTATTAATGACCAGGATCTATACAAAAGATTGAGCCCATGCACTACTGTTGGTAAACATAGTAAGAGACAGTCTTTGTTTGAAGGCATTTACAGCCTAAATAGACATGCAGCAAGAGGTGTTATTATCTCCTCTTCACAGATGGTGACCAAGATAAACTGACGTGATGTGCCAAGGGATACAGGCAAATTTGAGGGGGCAGGGAGGGGGTGAGCCAGGGCTGAAGCTGGGTTACCAGCTTGCCCTGACTGTGACCACTCTCCCTCCTTGCACCCACTGCAAACTGAATATGGACTTCCCTCTGCTTGCAGACGGGCAGTGCATGACAAGCAGCTTCCTCCCCAGCTCCTCCACACACAGTTTGGCCCTCATAGTTGACTTCTGCCAAGTGGTGCAAGGTTCCTGTATACCCAGGAAGTATTTGTAAATGGTTGGCTTCACAAAGAGATTTTTTCCATTCTGTCTTGCAGATGTTGTTTTAATGCACACTTGACAGTTGATTCTCTGCTTTAACATCATGATCTGGAAGCTGTTCACTTTGGATGTTTACAGCTGTTCTTGGGTTTAACAGCAGTGCTTCATTCAAACCTTTCCACAGTCCAGGATTCCTCCCTGAATTTATCACGAGGAAATGTTGCCTTTAAAAAAATTAGGATTCTTACAGATGGGTTAGTGAAAGGCATTATATAATACAGTGCTGGCACTAGAAACAGACTCTGTGACCCAGAAGATAACTTCCAGTCCTGTGTTACTGTTGCCTATGATACAATGACTTATTTTCAGTGCAACACCACTGAGCATTGCAAGTTCTCATTTGACATGAAATCCCCTGAATGGTGACAGGGAGCAGATCACTCTCTTGTCATTGCTATCATGTATTTATACTCAGATGCAGCTCCAGTTTAGGGTGGGTGTTCTCTTTTGACCTCTCCTACAAGGACAGGTATAGAAAATGATTCCTGTCCTGACTGCTAGGACAACAGGAAATGTTAGCAGATACTAAGTGACAATTTACATCTCCTGGTTGTCCTTCCAGCATAAAATTGAGGGTGTGTTTATCATGCAGTTATGTTGCTGCTCCACTCTAACTGGCAGGTTAGTTTTCAAATGTGTCTTATAATGTGAATCTTGTTTCCATGTTGGAGTGCTTCCACATTACTGCATGAAATTTGAATGTGTTGAAATAATGGGAATGTAGCGGCGGTGGTGGCTGGGAGGCAGGGATTATGTGAAAGCTTTCAGGATGCTCCTAGCAGTGTGCTGCATTAGCCAAGGGATTTTTATGGGCACAGAGGCACAAAGTAACCCCTCTAATCCCTTTCTCACTGGCTTACAGACTCTGAAGAAGCTTAATAATTACAGAGGAATGCAGTCGAAGTGTTTTTAAGGACATATGTGCAGAGGCTTATTTTAGTCATTTCCTAACAGCAAATGCACTGGCGGATTCTCAAGGAGAAATCTGGGCACAAATTTTCCCTTCTCTCAACCCCCCAACAAAAAGATGATTTACGCTTATATCAAAAAGAGGCTTAACCAGTGTGGAGCTGAAAGAATATTTCCCAGCCTGTAGGATTATGCTTTTCCACAGCCACACCACTTACCCTCTCCTTCTGGTGAAATACAAAGCGTATCCCTATTCTGCTGAGCCTCCCAGATGGGGCTTTTTTTTTTTTTTTCAATTAAAAGGCCAACAGAAAGCCTGCACGTTCCCTCTAAAATATTATCCTATCCTTCTGGACTATTTCACCTTCTCTGAAGTCACTGGTTCAGCTGATGGTGACTCCGCTGCTTATGTATCGTTACCCGTAAGTATGTCCCTAACTGCGTACTAAATATATGCATAAGAAGGAGGTGTCCAGGAACTGTTTCTGTGCTGAGCTTTTAGTTTCACAGCTATGTCATTTCTGGAGGAATCTGTGACGGAAAGAGAAAGATATGGTGGATACTCTCTCACTCCTGAGAGTTTTTGTGATTTTTTTTTTCCTCTGAGAATCTTTCCTAATTCAAAAATTATGGCATGGATTACCCCTCAGTCTCCTTCAAAATATAATCTCCTAGGAAATCTGGGCACAAAAAGCCAACAGTATCTTGAAAAGTTTTTTGAACATTAATAGTAGAAGAAGATAGGAAATGTATACTTGTTTTATGGTGCATGCTAATGCAGTGCTAGGTATCCCACTGTTGCTTGGAATATAAACTGCAATAAAAATGAGACAAGTTATATCTTATTACTGCATTACTAACTAAAATGGCCTGTTTTCTCAGCTTTATAGCAAAGATGAAAGTTAGTCCATGTACCTGCCATTTCTGTACTTGCCATAAGACAATCCCAAGGCCTGTAAATTCATATAAAAATATATGAGATAAGAATTAGCCTCATCTGTCTTGAATTCTTCTTCTAAAATTGCATTATTCTGCCTGCATCTTAACTAAAGTCTTGATCCTTTTCTGCTAGGAATGCTAGGAACAGATTGCTCCTGTTAGGATTGCAAATTAACTGCAGTTTGAACCCTTAGCATTTGCTATGCTTGATCCAGTTTACTGGATGTGAAATTTTGAGATGAAACAATGTAAACTAGTCCATGATCTGCTTTTCCTGTTTGGGTATTAAGAACCTGTGGCACTTTCTGCAGAGAGGGTGTTTGATGAAGTGACATAAACTTGATTTTTCTTTCCTGTGACCTCAAACTTTTTTCCCCTGAGGGAAACTAACTCTTATTTTACATTCTGCTTTCCCACCAAGGGCAAGGCTGCCTGGTTCAAGTGGTCCAATCAGTTTAGATTTGAGCTGACTCAGCAAATCTCTGCTTTCAGGGTTGGACTCTAGATACCAAGGCAAAGCAATGAGCACATGTTTTCCAGCACATTCACAGACCCTTGCTGACTCCTCATGAACGTGGGCACCACTGACCCACTGGCACCCTCTCATGTTGCATTCTCTTGCTTTGCACAAGATATGCCAGGGACCTTGACAGCAGCACAAGAGAGCTTCACCCTGCAAATGGGAAGGTCTCCTTCTCTATGTGGTGGTTGCACATCCATCCTTCAAGCAGAGCTCTAAGGCTGTCTGAGTATAGACACACTCACAGCATCTTCAAAAATGTTTTGTGGATGGCACACAGTGACCTCACAGTATTTGAGATGGTCAGGTTTGTGCCAGTTCAATTAGCACACTCCAGCTCATGATAATACAGTGTCCTACAGACTCTTAGAATGTGCCATCTAAAAATTACTGACTGAACAATATTTCTCTTATAACTAGTTATGTAGCCTTCTATGGAATGACTTTGTATGAGCACAAGGGGAATAATCCAGCCTTTTACATTTTTAATTGCAGTGACCGGTTTAAAAACACAGAAAAAAAAAAGTGGGGGATTTGGATCTTAGATGCCATTACCCCAAGGTGCTGGATGTAATCTGGTTTTATGCTCTTTGAATGTTTCTAGGAAAAGCTGCTTCCCGAGTAGAAGAAACATGAAGATCAGGAAAGTGACTAACAGCATGGGAGCCTTAATGATGCCTATCAAGTGCAATGCCTGAGAACACCAGGGCTTGTGGCAGGGATAACAAAATGGGCTGTTTAGCACAATAACTGCCAGCTATTGCTTTTCAGGCAAACGACTGGGACTTTGGGATGATTAGTCTATAACCAGAGGAGAGCAAAAACACTAGACAGGATGAGAAAGGGATTGTAAAAAACAGGAAATAAAACCCTCAGACAAACTTCCTATAGACATGAATTTTACCCCCAAACCAGTCAATTATCAAATTTCCTCCTCATGTATGCCAATAGAGTCAGCACATTTGTACTGAGTTAAATATATTCTTTTACATAAATGTAATTGTTTGATCATGAGTTAGCTCCCTTTGGGAGTAAAAAACTCTTTTGCTGCTTGAATATACCTTCAGCCCTACTCTGTACACCTTCATGCTGTCCCATTGACTTTATTGGTAGAAGGGATTAGAGGTGTTATTTCACAATGAAATGTAAGTATTTGCAGCAGAAAATCACCACTAATGACAGCTGGTCATACTGAAATAAATGTCATCCATAAACTCATCCATTCCTGTGGTGTCTGTCTGCTGCAGCAGAGACCTCATGTTACAGTAGGAAAACAATCCAAAAGGCAACATGGCATTAAAATATTGATGGAACTATGTTAATAGGAAGGGAAATGCATATTTAATAAGTGCCTAGATTCCTTTCATGTTTACATGTGACACCAGATAACTCAGGCTAATCAGAGTGAGGTTGGGTCACACCTTGTGAGGGACAGACAGTCCTTGTGAGGTTCCAGACAAAGCATGGGGATATCCTGTTGTAGCTGGCTAGAATGTGTTTTTGGTGCCTTGACCAGAGGCAAGGAGCAGGGTACTTCATGACTTGAATCCAGGTTCCTGCTGGGGACGCTGTGCAGGTAGCTCCCCTCATGTGGTGTCTTGAAAGACCCATTTCCTCCATGACTCACTCCACTGTAAGGAGCACAGGCTTTGAGAAGCTGCTGTTGCAGCTTTCTGTGGGTTGATAGGAAGGCTGGAAGACATTTTACTCATTGTGGCTGCTCACCTGAAAGCTGGGAGGTGGCAGGACTCCTGATCCACTGCCGCAAGGAAGTCCCTGTCTGCCAGAGAAAGCATCTCAAGGGGTAAGACAAAAAGCTCACTGTGCCCCGAGCGCCCGAGCACCCCTCACAGAGATAGGTCAAGAACAACATAACCCAGGCTATTAATGGCAATGAGTTGTAAAAGCCTTGGCCTCTGTGTCATGAAACTGTGCTTGTTACTACAATGCACTTTATAACCTGCAATTCCACCTTGGGCTGCCCTGGGCCTAAACACCAGGGACAGTACAACCACGTGTAAATGAGTGTGCACAGGCCCCAGGCTTTGGCTTCTCAAAGGTGAGAACTGTGAGCAGCTGTTTGGTTTTACAGACCTGACACACACCTTTCAGATAGCTGCCTGTAGATTCATAAGCCTTTGAATTGCAAAATTGTTCTTTGTGTCAAAGTACATAAGGAGCCCCGTGTGTGCCAATGTATGTGTGGGTATGTGCGTTTAGGTGCTTGCTCCTTTATTTGTCTAAAACTTATTTATAGCACTTACCAATAGTACCCTGTACGTTTTTGTTAATGCCAGCTCTTTAGCTCTCATACCCAATGCATCTGGGGTAAATAATAAAACTTAATTGCCACAGTGAAGGAAATTTTCTATGCTTGAATTTTGATAAAATAATGGCTTAATAGAAAGGTACTTGGAAACAGCGACAAACCTTATTATGAATGTCATCTATTGGTGACTATGGTGAGTTGTAGATCACTTTTTAGTCTTTATCACAGCACTATTATATCCAGTTTTTCCACTGGAAACTGTATGTTTCCTTCTAATGAGTTAGTTAGTGATGAGAAACAAATCCCTGCTAATGAGAAAAAAATCCCTGGTTAATGAGAAAAAATTACCTAAGTTATAGGAAAGGAGTATTTTCACAGAACCTGCACAAAGCTGAAGCACATTAGGCAATTATTTGTAGTACATTACATCCCAGGCAAGGCAGACTTGCAAAGCATTAATAGTTACACAGACTGAGCCAGAGTGATGCTTTCATTGTAAACGTACTCCGTGTTCTGGCACAACTCTCTGAGGACAATTGTGTTATCACAGAGTTCCCTTGGGATGTATTTGGTGATAATGCTGGTTATAAAGAACTTTAGAGAAAGATAGAAATATCATGGTCAGGCCAGCATTTACATGTATTGCCAGTTTACCATTTATAGACTACTAAACTTGGGTTTGATCTGTTACACAGCTGGTTGCTGGTTTATAACATATTAATAGGAGAAGAAATCTTTATTTGTCATGAATGCTGGAAAGTAACATGACATCTAAAAAAATGGAATCTAAATCTGAAGACTGGGAAACTTCTTTAGCTCCATCTTTTACCAGGATATTCAGGAAGAATTGCGAAAAATCTATGAGAAAGAATTGAAAGTGCAGGACTTTTGAGGAATCAAGTTACTCAGCCAGTAATTCCTGGTTTAGAGCCTTTTCTGAAGTGAAGACAGCACTTTATAGTGATATCTAGCATGTGTATGGAAACAGACAATCAGCTACTAAAAAGGGGCCCACAGCAACATTTCAGCTATCTATTTGGCATATTGAGATGTACAGAAGTAACAAAGCAGCCTATACAAAACACTTCCAAATGAGTTGGAATGGTAAATATATGTACAATTGGGAGTATTCAATGCTAAAGACATACTGAAGTTGGGAGAACTATAGAGCAACCACACTGTGTTACATGAAAAATGCCACTTTGGATCTCTTTCTATCAAGTAAACACTTGCAAGGGAAAAAAAAAGCATCTGCATTCATCTCTTGGATTTCTCCTGTTTTATATCATGGGCCAGGCTGCCTCCAGTGGAAGAGGCAGGGGTGACAACACCTCAGGAGGAGGCCTGATGACTCCACTGGAGAACATTTGGCAGTTTTACACCTGCAGCCTATTGCCCCCAGCCTTTTCTTGGGAGGCAAAGATTGATAAGGGCAGTGGTAGCAAGGACTGTTGACCTGGCAGATGTCCCTACACTGCCCTTATATAATAGACATTCCCAGAAAGGAGCTGAGATGCCTTTTTTCATGGATTTCCTTTGCAAGGCAAGGCCAAAAGCGGGAAGACATCTTCCTATTCTTCCCTCCTCCTCTAATCGTATCCCAATAAAGACCTGGTCCCTCATAAGGTCATGGGGGCATGAGGAGTCTCTAGCAGGATGGAGTACCAGGTCTGTACACAGAGGGGCCTGTCTATGTGTTGATCATGAGAAAGACTGGCTCAAATCTTTCTGGGGCTGAGCTAGCTGCATCCAAACTAAGGGTTGCATGCACTAATCTTCCTGAATTGCAAGTGTTGGACAGTATTTTACTCACTGGAGCTCCAAATCAGAATAATTGGTGAATTAAAATGGATTTTCTGCTAGGCAAGACATTGCTAAGGCTGGTTTTAGAAGTTTGAGGGGTTTTTTTCTCCTTAATTAAAAAAAAAAAAAAACAAACCAACCCAGAAACCAAAAACCAAAAATTCCCTCCAAGACAGCTGTCTTTTGAGGGATCTGTATTCAATATTAGAAAGCTGCACAGCTGTGGAGTCTAGATGCTATCATAAAAATTGAATAGCAGAGACATGGCATTGCTGAAATACAACCCACTTTGTAAGTGTGCTGTGTGTTTGGAATGTGCATATCGCACAATAAATGTGCTGTTCTTGTCTTCAAAGCAAGAGAACCAATAGGCCTGTGGAGCTGATGTAATGAGATTCAGGCTGCCCTCAACAGCTGAAATATTCAGTTCAGCAAATGGATATTTCAAATGTAAATATTTATATGGGCCAAGGGCTCTTTGTTGCTTGCTATTTTGACATTTTCAAATGCCTCAGCTTTACTTTTGTTACAGAGATGGTCTATTTGCTGATGAGAAGAACAAAGATCAGTGACTAGTTATGCAGAAATGGTGTCATTATCACAGAAAAATACCACTTCTCCCAATCCACAAAGCTTTGATTCCATATCCTTCAACATGATGACCTATACATTAATGGAAATAATGCAGGTTGTTATGAGGAAGTACAATAATAAAATATAGAAACAACTAATTTGAGGTCATTATTGGATAGAATTAATGACTCATCAGGATGTTACTTGCATTTGACTTTCACTACAGAAACATTTCCCAGCTGCTCTTATTAGCCACTTGTTGTGTTTTGCTGGACTGGTATTTACCCTCAATACCATTGCTATTGCAATTCTTCCCTCATTTAACAATGGGCTAGCTTTTTTGATTTTCTCCCAGTTTAGAGACTTAGGAGATGCTTAGGAAACATATATTTTAGCTAGAATTATTGCTATTATTTAATCTCTACAGCCTTAAAAATAATATTACCTTCTTAATGTTATCTATATGAGCAATTTTCCTTTCTGTAGCTAGGTGTGACTGCTGCTGTTTATTTTCCCTTTTCTGTCTCCTCACACCTTTCCTACTCTTTCTCCTTGCTATGCTTTCTGCTTTTCTCTCCTTTCCCTTCCAGATTGTGGGTACCCTGCTGCTCCCAAACAATGTGTCTCTGTCTGCTTGCAACCGATTTACTCTCTTCTGCCATTTTCCTGGTCTTTTTCTCAGTCTGGTTCCACCAACGCAGCTCCTCAAGTTAAGTTTCTTAGTTTGGGCTTCTCCCCACTCAGTGCTTGGTCTGTTTATTCTTATTGCAGCAGTGGGAACTGTTGAATTATATATAACTGCTTCTTGGAAACTTGAAACAAAGATTGAATGTTTATCAAATCACTCTTTGGCAGATAGCCAAATTTAAATTCATATCGTTGGACTTCTCCCATAAATTGTTTTCTACAAAAATAGAATACCAATCATTTTTTCTGAGGAACACAAACATCTGGAGAGTAAATTCTTCCACGATGATCAAAGAACATATAGGGTGTTATGGCCTTGCTGCTACCTGCCCAGATGAGATAGGTCAAATTCTGAGGCTATTTATTTTAGTCCACTTAAATATTTAGGTCTTGAGCACTGCTGGCTACTTACTTCTGCTTTTGATAAGGGACATGTTGAGGCATCATTATTAGTATTTGGTTGCATTCACTACCCAATTCAGAAATTAGGAGTTAAACTTTCAGCAGGAGTCTAATTATGATTCAGATCTGGAGCTGTATTTGACTTTCAAACCAAAGTAGGATGAAATTCTTCCCTGCAGGATCCTTCCTCCAGTCTCCAATATCCTGAGTGCACAGACCTCTGCTCATTTCCTTTGCTCATCGCCAAAGTCTCATTCCTGGCATGAGAGTCTCCAGGCTTTATTATTTTTAAAAAACTTTGGAATATTATTTTCTTAAGCAAAAACTAAGCTACATTAATTGCCAGGGAATGTAAATTTCAAAGATATAGCTGTACAATCAGGCTGCTGTGAAAGTATGTGTGAGGTCAGGAGCATGTAGATGTCCTAGAAACATCTGACATTTTAGGACTGTGAATACATGTACTGTCGGGTAATAAGTGCAATACAGAACTCTGGTGTAATTGCAGAACTCCAGCTAACCACTTAAAATATGAAGCCATAGATAAACAGCATCAGTTCTCCTCTAGTCCCTCCAATTTTCCTCAGTTTTCAGATATGAAACTTCATTTCTTAGCACTTGGACCATGACTAACAAATGCCTTTTTTTATGGAGGTAATTGGTTTTCCACATGGAGCCAATTAGATATTGTGTTAATAGCTTACAATCCTCTCAGGTCACAACTTGTGTGTATCCTCTGATGGGAATGGATTGGGATATGCTGGTGTGTTTGTGAGAGTACTTCTCTGACCATTAGGTGCATCATGGTTCAGTTTAATGAAAATTCACTTGCCCACCCTCCCTTGCCAAAGATTAAGTAAGCTTTGACCAGCATTGCTCTCACCAGGCAAAACATACCTAAAAATATTCTTTCCAGGTCACTGAGAAGCTCATGGAGAAGCTTCATTTTTTGTGTGTACTTTCATATATTTTCCCACATGTGCAATCACATGTACATTCTAGCTTGCCAGGTGCCCTGAAAGAAATGTTCAGTGACATTTTTTACCCAATCAGAAGTAGCAAAATCTTGACTTTGTAATGACTTCACCATCCTTTACCACTTTTTTGAGCTAACCACATTCACAAAGTTCAGAAGCTGATAGTTTTTTGTCATGTCCTAAAGAATAAGCACAAAGATCTTGAGTTCTTCTCTTGGGCCCATTAATGTATCATTGAAACCCTTTTAGGCACCACCAAGTTCAAATATCTTTTGGAATATTTGGCTTAAGTAGCAGTCTGCCCTCAGATATTTTGAAGTTTATCCCCAGTATCAAATTATCATATGTTTTACCAGTGATGTTTTCCCTTTGAGTTATTGCACTAATTATGTCCTGCATCACTCAGCCCTGATGAGACACAGCTGGAGTGTTGGGTCTGCACATCAACAGGCACATTGAATAGGGGCCTGAGTTCAGTGAAGGCTCACAAAGATGGTTGTGAGATTGGAGCATCTTTCTTAAGAGGAAATCCTGAGAGAGTCAGGACAACTCTGCCTGGAGAAGACAAAGCTCAGTGGGATCTTGTGAATGTGTATTATACACCTAGTCCTATACTGATAGGACAGGAATAAAGAAGTTGGAATGAGGCTCTTCTCAGCGGTGTTCAATGAATGGAAAAGAGACAGTGGGCACAAAACATTTAAAATAAGAAAACACTTTTTTACTATAAGGGTGATTGAACAACAGGACCAGTTTGCCCAGACAGTTTGTGTGGTGGCTCCATCCTTGAGGGTCTTCAAGATCTAAATGAACACAGACCTGAGCAACCTATTGTGGTTCACTTTGCTTTGAGCAGAGGCTGGAATTAGGTGATCCCCAGATGCCCCTGCCAAACTCAACCATTCTGTGGTTCTGAGATTCTCCCTCACACTCCTATAAGATTCTAACCTTTTTCCCCTCATTTTGCAGGCTTTCATGGTCTGCTTTTTCATTGCACATGGGTATGATTTGTTTTGTCATAGGTCACATCCTGAGTACCATTTGCTGAGTGATTTTATTTCTTTCATATCTGTTTATGCTGTTAAATAAAACTTATATTATTTTTGATAAAGCTTTCTGGTTTTTTTTTTTGACTGAATTATTATTCTCATTATTCTGTTGACTGAACTCATTATTCTACAACTTCTTGCTCAGTGCAATTTTCTGATTTCTCAATGAAATTTCCTTTTGCTTGTATGCATTGCCTGGCTTGGTTTTATGGCATGATGTGCCTGGACACTTGTATACATAGAGATATCAAAGCTTTTCTCTGTCTTAGGTCCTGCAGTCCCACAAGGATTTCCAAACAAACTCTTCACATAGCACTTTCTGCAAATTTGGATAGGAGAAAATAACCCTGTATTACTATTACTACCTAAATAAACCACACCCCTGTATCTGTACTAACATTCATTAATATGAGGAAGTCAGAGATTTATCTTACTCTGCCTCAGTTTGTCTCCTCAGCAGTTTCATTGTCCTCTAGGCTGTCACCAGTCCCTGCCTTCCAGTACCAGGGAAGCCCTTCTCAAAATACTTTAATTTAATCAATGCTATTGATCACATATGAAGTAATTTTCACAATGCAGTCCTTCTGAAATGGAATTGGAAACTAGATTTGGCTCATCCTTGCAGAAACATGTTTCACAAAGATGACCAGCATAACAACATTTCATCTTCTGATCCCCCTCTCTCCTCCACTCTTTTTTTTTGGCAGGGGGTGTGGATTAGATGGAAGTGGATACATATGTACTGCATGTCTTTTTTATGCTACAGATGCTTCTGAAAATGAGGGGTTTTCTTAATTTTCTTCCTTAATATTAGCTGACAACAGAGCAAAATGAAGAGGAAGAGCCCTTCTGAGCCATGGCAGCTGATAATTACCTTGCTCTGCACAGGGCTCTCCATAACCCCAGTGTTGTGAGAAGTGTGCTTGATTAAAGTGTGTAAGCCCAGCTCGGTGTGAGAGCTCTGCTTCATTAGGAAAATAGAGCTGCAGTGCTTTTGCTGATCTTATTTCCATCTCCATTTTTGCCCTCACATGTAAAGTTAAACTACCTTCATGCTCAGGTAGCTGCCAATCTTTTGTCCTTGGAGAACTTTAGAGGTAAATGCATGGAGCCATGTATTTACCTCTTATAAATACTTGTAAAAGTAGGCAGGCTGAGGAGAGGATAACCTCGAGGACCAGTAGATTCTCTCAAGAAAAGAAAATATAATGTTGTGATAGGATTTCTCTGGGGAAATAATAGTGCTTATCATTTGAGTGGGTTTGTTTGTTCCATCTCTGGAGAAAAGAATCCCAGCTGGAAAAAAGCCCCAATGTCTATCCCAGAGGGAAAGAGGTGTGATCTCCTGGAATAGGCAGTGACTGAGTATGATGATGACGACCAGAGCCTTTTAATTTAGAAAAATGGATACATTGTGGCTCAACAGCCTGGCTCCAGCTGGGTGCAGAGAGAACCATGGCACTCCAAAACACTCTATTAAAGTAAGTAGGGATTTTGGACATGAAGGAGACTTAGCTGGAAGGATTGTTTTTACAACAGAGTGATATTTGCCAGGATACATGTTTTATTCTGTCAGTCATCAAATATTGCTGATTAGTCAGCATTTCAGAACACATATAATGACATTTGACAGGTATCTCCTCTCAGCCCTGGCATTGTTCTTCAGGACTTCACAGTGAGCATGCAGCCCTATGAGCAAAGTAGAGAATTCATCTTGGACAGGAAAACTACTCATGCAGTTTTAGACCTAACTGCAGGTTTGGAATTATTTGTTCTTTCATGGACTCAGTGTTCAATCCTTCATGAGTTTGTGAGCATAGCTCCGTTTGCAGGGTGCAAATTTAGGGACAATTAGGGTGTATGTACACCTTGTGATACAGCAAGGAGATCCATGGGCTAGGACAGTCTGGGACTAGTGCACACTTAGTACAGTGCAGTCAGCTTGGGGTGGAAGACTGATAATATCCTCCTGAGATCATCTTACTTCCAGCAAATTCAAGCACAGATGGCAAGTGAGGGTGGGAAGTAGGAGGAGTGAGTATCTCCCTTCAGGTAATGTCACTCTCATGCTCAGTTATGAGATGTGTTACTGCCATTTTTTGATGGCTGTGGAGTCCTCATGGGGTCAGGGCAGGGTACCACCGTGGCTGTTGCAGATCCAGCTTGGCTGACACACTACTACTAGTGTAGAAATTCCTTTAGCTTTTCAGATCTCATGCCTGTGTTACACAGACTATGCAGCAAAATAGTTGTTCTGGTTTGTTCAGTCATGTCTGTCTTCAAGTTGATACTCTAAATGCCGCAGTTCACTTCATAGTGATTTTCTGGATGGTTTTAAAATCTGTAGGTATGAAAACCTAAGCCTAATTATTTCCTCATTTATATCACTAACTTTAAAAAATCTCATCACAGCTACCTGTGCAAAAGTAAAAAAGACTGATCTGAATTCCAGAAAACATGGACTATTTATTTATATGACAATTTATTCCACTCTTAGGTCTTCCTTATAGTGATGGGACTGCTGTGAATTTGGTTAGTACTGTGCTGCAGCCTATTACACATGATAGGAACAATGAAAGGGGCTAACAGTTGTAATAGAGTAACAGTTGTTACTCTGCCAGCCATGCATGTTCCTTCTGGTTACCTGGACTTTCACGGAGCAATGCTGGTCCTCCCCAACCTGGTGTATTTCCCTGGTGCCTGTGTACTCAGTAATTTCCTCTTTTTTAATGACGAAGATTCACCACATCAAACCTATTCATAAAGCTGCTCTGAACTGCATAATTCTGCTTAAATGAAGTCACTAGGGAGGAAAGAATGGTTCATGCTATTACAACAGTGAGAAGTGCACAAAGAAAAATGAGTTTTATTTCCACTAGTGGCTAAGGCTTAAAGTAAGATCTTTCCTATTACGCTGCTCATGACCTCCTTAGATCTTGTCTCAGTCATAGTGCATGGAATAGAGTATTACAGTGTTGTCTCCCAAGGGACTCTTGAGTCTTAGTTACCTTTTAAATTAACTAAACCTTTTGGAAAGATTAAACCATTCCTATGCTACTGTGTTTCATCTGGTCATTTTATTGTTTTAGTTAGCATTTTATGTTTTACGACCTTTGGTCAATATTTTCCCTGGATCAGAACAGTCATGAGGACAGCTCACCACAACAAACTCTTCTCACCTTTATTACCTTAGTACAGTCACTGGCCATGTTGTGAGCAGCACACTTGTGGCTCCCAATGTGACGTCTTCTGCCTTATAGTCAAATGTGCAGTTTTTCTAGTACTGAAGATATTTGTAATGTAAGGGTAGCTAAAGATGTCACAAATCCTTGAAATATTTTAGTCTCTTTTTATAAAGGAAATGTAGTGCAGCCCTTGATTGCACAATATATTTTATTGGCCTCATGATTGACTGCTTTGAATCAAGATCAGACAGGGAAGACATATAGGCTCAACTGGTTTTGTAAGGCCATTTTGAGGCTTTTTTGAAGCTGTGTCAAAGCCTGGCTTATATATTCCTATAGCATTCTGAGTTTTTCTGTGCTGAAGCACAGTCTGCTTTCACTGTGCCCTTCCAACCTGTTATACTATGCTTCTATGGCATCTGGGGATCAGCATGCCACCAGCAGAGCAAACTGCTTCTTGTCTGCATCCTCTTTCCCCTTGGACACACCATCCTCTACACAGTGGGCTAAATTTATCTAAGACTCATTTCTATGAAAGCAGTTTCAGCCATCCTAGATTCTATTTGAATCTAGGATGGCTGAAACTGCTTTCACAGAAATCAGATGTTCCCTTTTTTTGCTTTTTTAAAAGTCCCTTTTTGAAGCCAGGGCTCAACAGCAAGACACTTGTGCAACTGCAAATCAGCTTCAGTACATACATTTCCATGTCCTCTTGGGATGGCAATGCCTTGTGGAAGGAATTATCAAGCTGTGAGAGAAAACTTTCTAAGAGCAGTGTGTCTCTCTGCTTCCAGCTGATTATATGCGGGGAGAGGTGGGGTACTAAACTTGTCACCTTATGATTATTTCCCTAGTGTAGGAACGAGTTAAATCTCATGTACAATTAAAGCATCTGATATTTCAGCAATTACCTTAATTTGATAGGTAAAGCATTAACAATGCTTAGGTAGGCAGCTATGTGAGACCCATGGCCACCGGATAATAAATCTAACAGTGGCTGTGCTCCACACTTGGGTATGTCTCCATTGAGAGCTAAAGAGATCCAGGATATTTGTAGCTGTGCTAGTCTGGGTCTGGGAAATGGTCTGGTTGTGGTTAGAGAGGGCAATTTAGCCTGCCAAGAAACAGGGAAAGATTCACAATAAGATTTAGTGGGCAAAGTTTGTATTATGCAGGTAAAAACCAATGGTACCTCAGTCACGTACAAATGAAATGAGAGAGTGTTGAATCAGACTTTTTTATTTTTAAACATGGGAAACAGACACTGGAATGTGTATGGGAAATGCTGCAGAATTTGCTATGGCCCAGGAATCTGCAGAAAATCTGCTTTCATATTCTGGATAGCCTGTTAAGGTAGGGGAATTAATAGCATTAGCAGCCTCTGACAAGATACACAGCTTTCAGATTTCCTAAGTGGGTGGGTGTTAAAGCAAGGTGGATGATGGCAGGATGATTTTCAGTTCTAAAGAGAGCACCCAGAACTCCAGCAAACAGCTTTAACAGCTCAAAGAGCTTGTTACCAAGATGAACAGCAGTGCTAGGGCTGGGGAGGACGTATGGGGAAGGGAAGGGAAGGGAAGGGAAGGGAAGGGAAGGGAAGGGAAGGGAAGGGAAGGGAAGGGAAGGGAAGGGAAGGGAAGGGAAGGGAAGGGAAGGGAAGGGAAGAAATATCCTGAAGATTACCATCAGTGTCTTCTGAGATTACTGAAATACAAAAGGATTACTTGGCTGATTCAGCTTCACTTGATGTTGGGAATCTCCTCCCCTGCCCCCCCTCACATCTGATCTCAGCTCTACATTTGAGAGCATGTGTCAAGCACAAGGGAGAAAAGAAGTTGAATATTTTGGTCACAGTCTGTTTCTTTGCAAAAAGTACAAGATATTTTGAAATGGAAGCATGTCTCCTGGAAGCACCTTTTCCCTTCCCTATCCAAACCACGTTTACTTGTTTCCTAACATTTATAATCTCAACTCAGGTCAATCTAATTTTAACTATAAAACTTGCCCTACTTTATCTTCTTTCCTGCTGTTTGGTAAACTCCTTCCATCACAAACACAATTCACATTGCTGTAGCAATTATGGTCTTTTCATCCTCAGCATCAAAACCATGTAGTCAATATTCTTTTTTTAAAGCTGCCACGTGGTACGATGTGAACAGCAAGAGTATGTCATATTTAGTTACAGTCCTCCCTCTCCAAAAAACATCAAATGTTAGTGGGTAAACAGTTAAGGTATCAGAGTAAAGAAAACTGCCTTTCAAGAGCTCCTCTCCATGCTGAGAGGGAGCCAACTCCCCAGATACCCCAGCCTGTGTTCCTGGCTGGCTTGGGGCACTGCTGTTGGATGAATCCCCATCCCTTCTGCAGATAATAGGCTGAGGAAGGAAGACCTAGTAAATGCAATTTGATTTGGGATACCTTTTAATTTTTTTTATTTCCTTAGCCCGGCAACAGCATGCATGATGAATCTGTGCTGGCACATCTTCCTCTTGCTGCCACCCCCTCTTTGTCTGTTCAATGTCCTTGCCTATTCCTGCCTTAAATGGGGCTGCAGCATCCCATGTATAGCCTCTTCCTTCCTCGGTTTTTGTGGGTCTGAAGTCACCAGGATGATGGGACTTTATTCCTGGCTAGGACTAGGTTCAGTATTTCTGTAAGAGCTGGTCTTCTGACCAGTCCAGCTCTGGACCTGTTACCACAGAATTTTGTGAGTCACTCTCCACAGTTACAGCATTAAGGTAGGAATGTGCCATTTTTCATGCATTATTCCCTGGCTGCATTAGCTTATCTATATTTTAATCCCTGTTAAAATGGCTTCTTCTTCTAGGAGATTTCTTTAGAAGTCCACCCTGTGGTGGCTGGAGCTCCCAGACAGGCTGCACAGAAATGTGGTAATGCAATGGGGCTCTGTCCTTTCTGCCACTGGCAGTCTGGTGAAAACAGGCTGTTTGAGAAACCCTACAGATACGTGAGTCAAATGTGAAATCTTACTGACTGCAGGTGCTACATGTGGGCCAGGTTACAAGTCATCAGCAAAACAAGTTCTGGACAAATGCTCAGATTAAATGGTGTTCCTCATCCTCACTTATTTATGTCAAAACCAGCAGAAGACTAGGAGGTGGTGATTGCAATCCCACAGGCCTGAAGCTGGGTGAAGATGGACAGTGATTGGTGCCAGGTGGGCTCCCTGCACTGTCAGAGATGCCCAGGCACCCTGAAGGGCCCACATGGCGTCCAGGACTGCATTGCAGCAGGATGGGTGGTGTGCCATGCCATTGGGAAGGTTGCTTCATGTCACCATGGTGGTGACCCCAAGCTTGGCAGGGCAGTCTCCCCATGCTCTGCCCTGAGGCCCCTGCAGAACTCCCTGCTGCCCTCACACCTCTCTCTGCCCAGGGAAGGCTGTGCAGGAAGGAGCTTCCTCCCCTGAGCTGTGCAGGTATAAATAGCTTTGAGGTGAGTGGAAAGGGCTGCTGTCTTGCCAAGAGGCCAGAGCTGGTGGCACAAAGAGGGCTGACAGGGGTGGCAGCAGCGGGCTCCCCTCTGGGCTGTGCCTCTCAAAGCCTCCTCTGTTTCAGCTGGCTCCCTTTGAGCAGTTGCTAGGTAAAGGCAGGTGTGTCAGCTGAAGTAGTGGAAATTTCTATTCATCTTATAAATAGTTGAACAGGCCGACTTGGTGAAATGTGAAACGAGCAAAACATCCCATCTTCTCCTCTGAGGGCAGATCGGGATTCAGTCTATAGTGCTGTCATGTCAGCTGTGTCAGTGCTGCTTTCATGATGCCAAGGCCCTATAAGTTATTCATGTGAACACAGCAAACAAAGGTTTAGCTTAACCAAGGGATGAACATTCCTCCACCTGCAGCTTTCTCCACAGCTAGATGCAAAAAGTGCAGAGGTCGCTTAATCTGTGACAGAAATAGACTGCGCCATCTTTGGGGCAGTACAGTTTGCAAGTATAGAAATATGGCTGCAGGCAGGTCTGAGGGCTCTGGCAAGGCATCCTTGGTATCAAGAGAAAATGTCATTAAAATCCTCATGCAGCTTGGCTGGCCTGCTTGAAATTTGCTGGACAAAATTATAAATTTCCCTTCTAATCATGTTTATACCCTAGGCTTTCAGAAGGATTTTTCCTGCTGCTAAGCCCTCACGCTTCTTGTTGAACTACTCTGACCCTTGTTCTCCTGTGTATTAGGACAGATCCTCATCAGTGGTTAATACTCCCTATGAGAATGCAGGAGCTTTTCAGGTCTTTCTCACTGACAGAAGGGTTTCTGCTCTTGAAAAGATGAGACTTCACAGACCAAATTTGAGCTATATGTCAGTTTGGCAATATATTAAATGGAGTTTATTGTAGGATTTCAATTGCAGTCAGTTTTAAAGTAAGGAGATATCTCTGTGATATTGCCTGGAAACAGATGTGTCTGAGCAAGCTTTCATATAACCTCAAAGTATCCAGTCATCAACATCATCTAGTGGTCAAAGCAGAGGGCTGTGAGTAAAGGTAATGTAGGTCCTAATTCTGCCACGGGCCCTTTGGCTGGACTGACTTAGCCAATCCATTCTACATCTTAGATGATCAAATTGCCGTGGGGACCCTATAAATAACGTGCATGGAAAAGCACGGTGTGCTCATTAGATGAAAAGGAGTCTATAAGAACAAGTTTTTGTTTTCTTTTGTTCCCATATATTCTTGTTAACCAGGTGGTAGGATTATGCTGATCCATAGCTTATCTGGGCTCCCACCTCCACATGGAGGTGAAGACACAGCAATGGCCCTGGGCAGCAGCTACTGCCAGTTACTGCAGCAGGGACAGTGACTGAGAGACATGGTCTGAAACCAGACCAGCACTTTATTTAAGTGTAATACAAAACACATCATTTCAGGTGACAGGCTTATTGGTGAATTATCATTTGCTATTGTTCTGTGTAGCTGCTTCTGGAAAGGAGTGCCTTGTGGCAAGCCAAAAGAGGGTGCTATAATGAGAAGCCAAAAGGGGTATACGAATGAAGCCCAAGCCATTAAAGAGCATCTTATGCCTCTCCTGCATTTCTATTTTGTTATACTGACATCCATAGACAAGGAAAAATTCAGCTTTGTTAGGTTAGCTGTTGCCCTTAAACACATGTTTGCCTCTAATCTGATTAAATTCAGGTGAAAGGAAAGCAATCAAAATTAAGAGAGATGGCAATGCTCAGTACAGAGCTGGTGCTTTACCCCTTGGAATGTGATGTAAGCTGTAAGTGAGCCTTGCTGCCTTCCTGGGAGATTGGTAAGTAAGCGGAGCAGTCATATTTAGCAGATGTAGGAACAAGAAAGCCTATAGCTACAGCATGAAGGGGGAGGATAAACAATTTATAAGTACTTGTAAGTGATGATGGCACAGCTCTGAGTCGCTGTTCTAATTTACTGCTCGCTGCTTGTCTCCCCCGCAAGCCTCAGCCAGCAGATTGCAGGGCACTGCCTTCTGAGCTCTGTGCAGCCTCAGACACACGCTGAGGGCTATGCTGCATGAACCACACTTTCATTCTGGAGAGTATACACGAATAGCCTCACTAAATTCAGTGGGATGCTTTGCATAAATACTCTGTATGGCTTACATTGGGTAGTGCTTATGAGGTGAGCCACTTAACCACAAAACTTAGCAAAGGCATAAAAATACAACCGCTTTTTATATAGAGCTACTGTAGATCACTGGCCTCAAAAGTCCTTGTTTTTAACATGATAAATGGCTGGCTCCCAAGCGTAGTCACTACTGTTGTGGAGTGTAATCTGACACAGAATGGTAAACAAGGTTTTATTTGATGTACAGTATTAAAGTGAATTCATGATTTTAACACTTCCTCCTCTATCGGTCCAACCAAGCACAGTATTCTACTTTATGCAAATAATTACTGATGTGAACTTTTCAAATGCAAATGTTAATAAGGTATTGCTTGAAAGTGTTACATGGTCTCAATTAATTAGATGCAGGAAGCTATTTCTTGGTAGGATTCCTCATCACCTCAATGGAAAGATAAAGATTTTTTGAGGAACTGTGTGCAGATCAAAGGCACTCTTTGAACTGCACCTAAGTATTGGTTAGGCCTGGGAAATGAATTGTTATGGGAGATGTATTTAACTGTGTGTGAATATATATATCTTAGAGCAGGAGAAAGGAAATTGTAGTTTCCTTAGAACTTCAAAGGGAGGAAACTTTAAAATGAAAAACTAATATGTATCTTCACGTAACACTTCAGGTTTTGTGTCTCCTGCCATTGTGTAATCTTGCATCAAAGGATACTTAGGTTAATATTTGAGGGAAGCCATCAGCAAGAAGAGAAGCATAAGGTATGGAGGGAGGGAGGGAGGGAGGAAGGAAGAGAGAGCTATCAAAAGGATTTGAGATTGATGAACAAGGGATTGATGAAATTATGTTTTCCCATATTAAACTTTTATATTTGAAGAACAGCTTTAAGAAGTTGTTTAGACATGTCGTGTGACCTGGTTACTGTAAATAAGTCCATAAATATTCACATATTATCAAAGTGAAAGTTTCTACTGTTTTATTATCCTTGCATATTGTGTGGAATTTGTTTCCCACCAATATTACAAAACTTCTTAGACTCAGTTGCTTTCAAGGAAATGTTGAGAGATACTTTTGATCCTCAAATTTTTAATTAAAAAGATTTTTGATCTAGTAAAATCCCTAAAAATCTGAAAACATCCCAAGAAATATATATATATATGCACTCAGCAGGTACCATGGAGGTGGTAAGGAAATCATTCTCAAGGGAGAAAAATAAGGTAGCCAAGGATGTGTATCATCCATACAATAAAATTAGAATACAGTTTAAAATCTGATGTCTGCAGTAAACCACTTTATGCCACAGATTATTAAAAAAAGATAATTAAAATAGTTTTGAACTCTGAATGAAAACTTCAGTGAGCCAATGGGCAGGGTGAGTACAGAAAAAAGAGGTAGTATTTATTTAAGGGATTGTTTGCTAGGGATTGTTTGCAATGTTAAATTGGCTGCCATCTTTATTTTGTATTTTACTCCAGCTCTTCCAATGGGTATTTATTTTGTTGTTCAAAGTCTGTAAAAGCAACTTAAGATGCATATAAGTTCTCAGAAATCACTTAGCTAATAAGTTACTAAAGTGATTTAGGGCTGCTTGAAGTTTTGTTCATGAAAGCCAAAGTCAAGTAGAAGCTACTTAACACAGCAGAGTTTTTATTCTGCTGTTCACTTAATTCAAACAAATGCAAAAAGCTTATGCAGGGATACGTGAGACAATGCTCCTCTTCCTACAGAAGCTATTTTGTACATAAAAATACAGATTTCTCTTATACCATTGAGGCCAAGTTGGTAAGCAGAAGTAGTACTCAAAACTGTTTTCCTGTGGATTTTTGTGTTAATGTTGAGGTTATAGTAAGCATCTGTTATGACAAATGAAGTATGAAATCTCATTTTAACCTTCTCCTCAGTGAGGCTGTCTTTGAGTTTCTCAACCTTCGATTTCTTTCTGAGAATTTAATACATTTGGGATATTTTTCCATACACCAAATTTGGTAGAAAATCAGCAGTGGATTCAGAAATTATTAAAGTAAGTAACAGATTAGACATTAGCAGACATCAGTATCATATAATCCTTATTTATTTTAGCAACCAGACGGCAACAGAAAACAAACAAAATAAACTTTGGAATATTCTCCTCCTACAATTCTTCTTGCTGTCTGCAAAAAAATCATGTCCTCCAAACTTCAGAGACCACTTGTAAAAATTGACTGAGTAGTTAAGCATGCTTAGTGAAAGTGTTACAGGTACTGGAATGCAAATGCTGCTTTAAAGAAAGATAAAAATGTGCTTGATGGTCTTTACCAGACAGAACAGAAGAAAGGCAGGCCAGCCCACCAAAGAAAACTGCTATGTCGAAGGTACTGACAGTATGATTGTCAAACTCTAACTTGCCAGTAGTGAGTTGTACTATAAGTAAGAATTTTATTCTTGTTCGTGATCCTGTAGTATGTCTTCAGCATATTCTCTCTACCAGAAGTAAATGGGACATATTTAACTTATAGAGACTAAAGTTAACACTGTTTTCTTGTTACCAGACAAGGAAGAGTACACACTTGTCATTATCAGTACCTTATCATTCACCACTGGAAGCGTGGTGTGGCACCCACCAAGTCCTTGTGGAATGCAGTGAATATTTTGGCACTATACATATTCAGGTTACTCCAAAGGACTTAAGAAAACAGATGGGATGGATTCCTGAAAATGTGTATATGCCATTCAGCTATTTTGCTGTAAAGAGAGCTCAGTGGCTCACGAGGGAAGATTTGCTATTTAAAGCCTTTTTTCTTCTCCCTTCTCCTATCTGTGGTGTTACACAGTAAGCCAATATGGTCCAAAGTCACAGAACAGAAGAAAAGGGACCCCATCTGCAGTAGGCAGCAAACTCTGTCTCCGTGAGAAGTGAGTGTTATAGCAGCCTAACAGGCACTCAGTCATGTGTAGTTAGCTCCCTACCTGCAAATTTCTGTTTTAAAATATCCTAACTGTAGCACTACATAGAGCAAGTCAGTTTGATTCTGCTTTCCTTGATTCCATAGGGATCTGTGGAAAGAATCTATTTAAAACACTGTTGTCTTGAATGCTTTTTTTTTGTGTGTACAAACCCCATCTGCTCAGGGATGAGTCTGTGATGTCCCCTCAACAGGATTTTATGTTTCTGCCTAGCCTGTAAGAAATTCCTCTTCTGAGGATCTCAGCTGAGTCAGAGGTCCACTGAGATTTATGGCTTAGCATGGACACAGGAAAGACAGAGAAAGGGGATATTGTGTCCTGCTGTACTGCTGCTTTCAGACTAGCCAGATAATTTCTGGAAACTGGGACAAGTCAGGCCAGGCATTAATACAGCTCAGAGCTCTATCACATCCTTTGGAGCCCCTAGTTCTATCTGCTGAGCAGCTGCAAGGGGAGCCAGATCAAAGGCAATGAACATTTGTGTGCTACAAGGAGGAAGGCAAGCTGTGCTCCATTGAGACACAGCTGTCCATGCTAAAGAGGATTCTAGTTTTGAGGAAGTTATTTCCTTTGAATGCTGACATTATTGTTCCAAAGGTTTACAGGATACCTTGGATGGTTTTAAATATGAGAGGCCAGCTCTGTCGTACTCTGAAGGAGAAGGAGGTGAAGCACACAATCCTTTTGCCTGAAAAAAATTTAAGTGCTCACTGATAATAGCAAAGAGCCATGGAAATGGCTGTTTGCTTTGGCACCAAACAGAAATGTTATTGATGTAAAGGGAACAGAGCTTTCTCCAAATTTTCTTCTTCCCTGATTGCATAAAAATGATATGGCCAACAGCTATATGCTAAAAGCACTTAACGTTTTTTTAAAACACACCCAGGCCTACAGAATTTACTTATATTTGAAGCAAGATATAACTCACCATGAGTCCTATCAAAGGATGGCCAAAGCTATCACTAGGTGAACGGAGTATGTTGCTTTTGACCAGTATATGTTTAAGTCCTAGGTGTCAATCTAGTTTTCAAGATACCCTTGGAGTATGGTTGAGATATACCATGTACTGTATTCTTATTGGTGCTTCAAGCTGAGGTGAAAATCTGTATATTCAACTTTCAGAATAGCAGCTGTTCTCTAACTATCACAACTCTTACAACATGGGGCTGGGTCAGATGGCTCTCCAGATGATGTAAAGACAGGAGTTTGGGAGCAGCACTGAGGGTTTTATGCACAGTATTCGGGTGCTTGGTGAAAATAAAATTACCCTCTTTAGTTTTATCTCATTTTCCACACTGAAGCATAAGGAATGAAAAAATAGTGCCACAAGGTCAGTTCCTGATATAATTATTTAAATAATGTGTATCTCATGAGTTGTGTTCTTTCCATTGTATTCGATATTTTTTTTAAGCAGTTGCACACTGAGTACTCTTATGCCTGGTGAGCTCTTATGCCTATCTTTCTTCTGGCAAATATTCAAAGTATTAAAAAATTATCAGTGCTTCTGGTGGGCTAATGAAATTAATGCTGAACCTTGACATCTTTTATGATTTTGACTTACCACTTCACAAATCATTTTACAGAAGAGTGTGAACAACAAAAAATAGCTCATACATTTATTAAAATAGCCTGCTTTATACAGTACATATGGAATGTTGCAGGAAAAAATAAGCTAAGTTGAGGTTGTAAGTCCACCTACTATTTTCAAGACGAAGAGTAAAACTCAAGACTAAACTGATGAGTGAAGACCTCTTAACCATATGGCAAAACTGGATTACTCCTATTAACAGTAATAATTTTTTTTCCATGCCAGAATTGATTCAATTGATAAAACCTTTTGGCCTTTGCAGTGAGAGCATTTGCAGTAGGAAAAAAAAATACTAAATAATAAACAGATGACTAGAAATAGCATTTTCTCCATTCTTGCTCCATGCATTTCTCTATGTGACACTAGCAAACTCTAGCTCCTCTGTTGATGATAGTAAAATAATGCTGTAAAGGAATAAAATAAAAATAATGATAACGTATATATCCTGGCATTAGATTTCCTTCCTGTCATTTTCCTAAATGTTTCTCCCCTCTCCTTTATATGTAAACACAATGAACCTTTAAAAATGTGGAGCTGCCTTCAAAATTGCTATCGTCATCCAGATCAATTTGGAACAAAGTCCTGTCTCCCAATCTATTCTAATTTCAATGTACACACTCTGCTGGCTGGCTGCCAGCACGGAGCTCAGGAAATGATAAATACCCATTTAGTCACAGATGCACAGATTTCCCTGGGATGGTGGGCTGGGGCTGCTTTAATATTCCCAAAGTTACTGCATGTTTACACATTGACTAACGTCACTTAGTGTGATATTTAGAAGCTGGGTGTAGCAATGACACATGGGGGAAAGGACAGAAGTTGCACATGCTCTTTTGAAGAGTGAGGGCTGAAGCTGGGAGTCTTGTTTGCCTGCCCTGAGCTGATAGCCTTCCACCTCAAATAACTGTACATAACATGAATAGAAAATTAGCTTGGACAAATCTAATTTGAAACAAGCTGGCCACAGCCAGCTACTGTGAATCTCAAAGGTCTTATGAACTGGTTATGATAAGTATTTGACATTTCTACTGGGTACTAAATGTAGCTCTCAGTTGCTATAAAGTGCAGCACACTGTGCAAGGAAAATGGGCTGTATGCATTGATTTCTATACTTATTGGTTTGGTGGCTTGTTGGTCTTTTTTCTTGAATTGCTACAGAGATGTGGTTTTCTTTGTGTGCCTGGGATATTTCCAGAAAAGGGATGAATTAATAGCTTTGGATGACTTTTCCATGTAATTAATTTTTATATCCTTGTCCCCAATTATTTGAGGACTGAATCTTTTTGCAAAGGCTGAATCTAATGTCAGGGTAAATGGTTTCAAAAGTGGTTTGATGTTTTTTTGGTGCTTCACTTGCTGGTATGTTAGGTAAACATCACTTTAACAAACTCTGAATAAACCTGGAAGGCTGCAATGCAGTAAACCCTAAAAAATGGAATGAGGTTAAGAGAGGAGCTCAGATTTTTAATTTACATTAGCAAGTCATTGAAAGAGCAAAATACTTGGTTAAAGATCATTATGAATATTTAACTAGTACTGTAGGCAAAAAAAATCCATCTCTGGAAGAAACTCAGAGCCTTCTAATGCATCTGTTGCGTAATTACAATGTTAAAAACACATTCCTGTTTTCACCAGCATTAAATACAAACATATGCTTTGAATGTATGGATGATATATGGATGAAATATACCATCCATATATGGATGATATATGGACTGGATTATTTGCTGTTCTGAGTTTCTTTGTCATGAGTGGACATTACAAAGGAGCCTGTCATGACCCTTATTTCAGTTTCTGAGTGGGAGCCTAAGTGATGCAGTCCCCTCATAAGAGGGTGGAAGCATGTGGAACCATTGTCTCAGAGACACAATTAAAATAAGGGACACAAGTGCACAGCTTGCTCTGTGTCAGTGCTAGCTGGATGAAGGGATTTGTGTTGGGGTCATTACAGTTAGAGGTCTATAATGCAATGTCTGCAGGTCAGATGGCTTGTCTTAAGATATATTTTTGACAATATGACCTGAATCACTCCTAAAGTGTCTTTATCTCTTGAAGGGAGCCCAGGAACAGTTGTTCATACATACATGCCTACAGAATAGACATGTAAAGACAATTAAATAAATTGTATATCTGTGTCCTGTTATAAATAGTTAAGGCAACTACCTTAAAAATTCTTGATTTGCTACTTAAATTGTTTAACTAGATATTTTACCAAGTGGATAGAGAAGTTTTAGTTTCAAACTTTCTAACAAGATATTGCTAAATGAAAAGTTAACATTTAATAAAATTGTGACTCTGATCATAATGTGCCAGTAGAACAGTTTGGACTCAAAACAAGTTCCTAATGTTTTAAACAGTGGATATAGGCTTCATAAACATTCTTAAATTAACTGACTTGGGAATACAGAAAAAATATGTAGACAGACTAAAGCAAAGAAGAAATTCCTTCTAAGTGTCCTTTTCATGTTTTTATTGAGATAACAAGTGTTTTCAAGTATAGAATTGCTAAACATGTGACTTCAGCATGTTAGATGTTAACAATCTTTCTTGATAATTAGTACTAGCAACTTATAAATTTACCTCTTCATTTGTTCTGTGCAGGCATACAATATCCTTACAGGATCTCACAGACGAACTAGAACAAACTAGTTAGAAACATTTGTTTAGCTCCGGTATGCTTATCTCCAGCTCCATCCTTTCCCAACAATCTACCAGAGTTACTAGTTTCAATCATCAAAATTAATTTGCCGCACATGAAATTTATTTTATATGCCACCTTTTCACTTTAGTGTAATTCAAAGCATGTGAATGAACCTGAGCTTGAAGAGTGCTGAGTAGCAGCATGACCACAGCCATTCTGTAGCACATGGGATGGAAAGCTTGTCAAATCTGAGAGTGACACTTGGGAGCTACTGCAGCCTGGACCCTGGCCTAGGCCCAGATATGCTGAGTGTAAATAATTGCTCATTAAGTTCTACTAAATATTAATTTTCAATAATAATGACAGAAACAAATTATAATTTGCTTTGTAGAGTCTCTGTACTTCTTAAACTGATCTCCAGAATGTTGTTCTACACTATATTTTCTGGTTATATAATTTATTTTTTCTTCTTGTAATGAATAATCATAAGGTCACTGAGTATTGACAAATATTACCATTAGAGAATAACAGAAGGAAGAGAATTTGTTCTTATCTCAGAGAAAAGGAAATGGATTTTGGGAATGAAGTAGCCAAGATACAATGAGTTAGGTTTAACCCTCACATGTATCTATACAAGGATGTTTGTCCTTCCCAAGTATTGGTCTGTGCATGCATTGTTGCATCCATTGTGTAGTAATATGGTTAAATTCCAAGGTTATCTTATTTTTTTCTTCCTCTTCAATATAGACATGAAGATTTCCTTGAATGTTATGTTCTACAAGGTCAGCAAAACATTGTTTTCTTTCCATGATCTTGGAAGGAAAACATTCCTGGCCCTTGAAAATATGTATTGTCTACTTAAAGGATTTACAAAAGAAGCCTAGTGAAATCTGTGTGGACTAGAAGAGTTGTTTTGGATCAAAGCTATTTAGAACACAATCCAAGTTAATAATAACAACATTTTTTTAGGTACACAAAAGTGCATATGAATAGAAAGAGCTATTCAATACAGGCACTTACAGGAAGATTACTTCAATTTACACATTGATCACTGGTGGAGATAACACATGTGTAGCTGTCCGAGCCTAATGTCTTTTGTGAGGTCTCCATCCTGTCATGGATTAAACCACACCATGTTTTTTGGTGTTCATTCTGCTGAGAGGGAGCCCAGGGAATTTCTGACTGAATTGTACAAATACATAAAACTTGGTAGTACTAATTCCAATTTACAGTGGGAGTGGCACTCTGTTTGCTCACTAAATTTCAGGATAAGTTTTCCATAGACTTTTCATTTGCTGAATGTAAATTTCAAATCTGCTTACAGGAGGGGTATTGTAATCCTGCATAGTAAATATGCTTGTAGACATTCACTTAAAAAATTGCATGCCTCTGGTGTTTTGGAACATGAGCAAAACTCTGCTAACTCTATGCACTAATAAGAAATAACTTTACTGAGGTATCTGGCTGTTTCCTAGATATGCGTTAAAGAAACAAAGTCTAACACTTTCCCTCATTTACTTCTGAGTTTGTAATTAAATCCATATGAGAAGAACTGCTTGGTGGATTGGGGTGAATAAAGTGCTAATAAAAACAACTCTAATTTCCTGGCCAGTCCCTGTTTTCCTTCCCTTGTGCACCAGTGGCTATTCCAGGGATCATTGCCAGATCTGCAGCCATATCCCCTAGGGCTTTGGTCTTGACACATCTTTGCAAATAAACAGGACAGAGGATGTGGACAAGCAAATCAGTTACACAGAACCAAGTAAAATTTTGGAAGAACCACCACGTCCCTGTGGGCCCTGCTTCTTGGAGCCTTGCTCTTGCTATGTACAGGGGAATAAGGACACAGTGAGGTAGAGCTTAATTCTCACCCTTGCTTATTTTGGGAACTCTCTGACTAAACCCCGAGCTTGATTGAAGTGCAAATTCTGCTGTATACTACTTTAAAGTTATCTTAAACATTTCCATTGCCTTAATGAAGTTGAAATCAAGCCTGTAGATTGGCATCTCAAAGGAAAATGTGGGCACTACAATAAAATGATGTGGGTGAATCAGTAGGTGTCAGATTGCTGAGTCCATAATGAATAATTATCTCAGTATAATTATTCTATGTGCTGTTTTTCAGGCAAGATGTAAAATCGAAGTCCTTTTGTTTCTTGGTAATTAAAACCACATCTCTTATGTGATTGCACCTTGCAAAAGAATCTCACTTTTGGAGAATATGGCCGGCTAATAGTATCCGAGGCTGGATAAGGAACTATCATACTGATCATTAGGACTGTCTGTCGTATATAATTTTCTCTTCCAGCATCTCTGATGCTAATTTTTGAATTTTCATTTCAGTTTATATATGTATTTTGTAGAAGAAGCCCATATGTTGTACTTTCTTTGATACATTTTTTTAGTTTTGTGTAAAAGAACAGGGTTTTGGTATTGCACCTGGATCAATATTTGATATTTGATATAATTTTGAGTTCAAAAATCAACTGCTGGATTTCAAAAGCAACTGGATGCATTCATGGGATAAAAATACCTGAAAAGTGTTAAACGCAAAGACACAGCTTATCTTTCAGGAAACCCATGAGTAGTAAACTGGTAAAAAATGAGAGAATATTCTTAAGATAAAGTCCTGAATGCTCCCACTATTCTTAAATTTTTCCCTCAGTATCTGCTCTTGACCACTGCCAGAACAATACCTGGGGCTTACATATTTTTTATTTTTGTCCAGCATGGTCATGCTCAGTTTTCTGTGTAATATGCTGTAACCACTGAAAAGAAATTTCCCACCATTAAGATTTCTCACCAAGGCAAGGATGCAAACCTGTTTTTCTAAAAAAGATAAAAAATTTAAGTAGATTTTTTTCTCTTGAAGCAATGTTACAAGAGATATATTTTCTTAAGAAATATTCCTGTTCTATTTTATTACAAAAATAGGCATCTTATCAAAATGTTTTGCACTTTCTGTAGGTTATGGTGCTTTTTTGGACATTATTCCTTGGCCTGCTCTTGGAGCTATTCTGGGAAATTGGATGCAGAATAATGGTTTCTCATGTTCCATCCAAGTTCTTCAGCATATCCTCTTTTGCATTTGCTAGGTGCCAATGCAATTATTTTGAGTGGAAGAATCACAAAAATTTTAGATGAGACATAGCTAAAAAATTTTCATGCAACTATCCCAGAGATAACAGTTAAAGGATACTTCTGTGAAGAGCAGTAAGTCTGTCAAATTAAAACTGGATTGCTGACCTCCTGCTCAGAATCAGATTTAAGAATTACCTTATTGCACAGTGACAAATTCAGATTTTTCTAAAACTTTTCCTGTCATTATTTAGTGATTGTAACCAGTGAGGGCTACTTTTGGCTCTATCTTTGACTGCCCACAGATTACAGGTGTGCTGCCTGTCAAAGTGTGACTTTGAATATTTCTTTTTCTCTGGCAAAAGTGAAGGAAAAACAGATAGAAAACATGAAGCATCTAACTCTGAAATCAGACTGAAAACAAAGAAGCTGGAGATGAAATCTATCTGATGTCTTTCTATCTCTGTAACTTGGATGTGATAGAAGAGGAGAGGGTTCCTTTCAAGAAGAAAACAGCAGGAGGAAGAGAGCAAAGTGTGAAGAAGATGACTTGGCCATTTTAATGGCAACCAGGAGATGAGAAGAAAAACACTAATTACTCCATGACTGGTATTTGGAGAAAGAAAATCCTCATTCTTGAGCAATGCAAACATCAGAATCTCAGGTGAAACTATGGTGCTGCATTTTCTTTGTGACAGTACATGGTGAGGTGGCTTTAAACAAAACAACAGTTTTTTATCCTGGCTGAAATTTGACTGATCAGTGCTGAATACAATTTTGAGCTTATCAAGAAGTCATCAAGATCACTGTGTCTGGTTACGTTACAACTAAGAAGGAAAGCAGAGGCACTGGAACTAAGGTTTCAGACTTTGTGGAAAATAACAGAGCATGTATACCCACGTCTTGAACATGTTTAAACCATGTTTCAGGAAATGAATAATAAAAAACCAAATCTATTATATATAATATAAACTTCAATATATTTCCATGTGTCTCCTGGGCTGGGTGTGGAATTGGGGAATCAACTCTGGCAGTCAGTGGTGGTTTGCAGTCAGCTACCTGTGGGACTCAGGTGCACCCTGTGCTGCTCAAATTGTGAGACCTGGGCCTGTCATGAGACATTATCATAATAAAGAGATAACTCATGTGCTTGGAGAGGTACAAAATAAGGCAGCTCTCAAGCAGGAGGCCAAGGTATTTTTCGTTCTGTATTTACCAAGTGCATTTGCACATGGAGTGCTTGGCTGCCACTTGTGCAGACTTCCTTTGGAAGCATTTTCCATCTGTCATGTACACATGCAAAAAAACCCCTGGAGATTCCACCCCCTATCAGTGAAATGGAACATCTCTTTGTCTCTTACAGCTTTCAGCAAGACTTTTATTAGAGAGACTGAGAGGAAAAAATGCAGACAAGGTTCTTTCTAGCGTTTCATATCAAGAGCTGCAGCCAGCAAGATCACAAATGCCTCAGATGGCAAAGAGAAAGGGATTCAGTTTCACCTGACTCCTTATTTCCACTAACAACCTCCTCTTTATCTGCAGCACTGTAAGATCCATCAGCTGCTTCATCCAGGCCTACTAAGAATTAAGTCTCTTTATATGCGGAGAACAGTGAAATAAAGTGAAGCTAGGAATTCTTGACAGTTTTTTGCTATACTTAGAACTGCATGTGAAATACCAGCCACCTTCTTCACAGAAGCAGCAGAAAATACTTTTCAATATGGTTTGTAACAACATTCCTTCTTATAATACATCAGTCACATCAATGGCAAAATGGGAAAAAATCACTGAAAAAATATATGAGAGGATGGGCATCCTCAACCTGATCAGTGATGATGTGGGGGAGATATGTCTCTCTTATGTCTTCTTTTTCAAAACTGTAATTATTTTGCAAATAGACCATTCTCTTATATAATGATTATGATTTTCAGAAGACAATCTTTGGACAGCACTTTATAATTTCTACAAGACATATACTGAATAGATGTTAGGATAACTAGATCATTTGAACAAATGGGATGTTTCTTTAACAGAATTTCCTTGATTTAAATTTCTGCTTCACATATTATGTGAAAGGAAGCTGCATATTCAGAAAATTGAATGACAAGGCCTGCTTAAAAGACTGGCTGTTGTGCCTATCACTGACAGTGAAAGTCTGAAATTTCTGTTGTATTTCAGTTATATTTTGGTGATAGGGACATTTAAAATTACCTTTAAATATATTGGAAATAAGTCTAGCTCTTATTTTTGAGAAGGATTTTTTGGCTTCTCCTGTCTACTTTTCCCTCCTAACTCTATACGAGCCATGTCTCTCAAGGCACTGGAAACAACAGATTAGCACATTTTTCATGAAGAAGTATTGAACTTCTGCCCATTAACTGTGTTTCTTCAACTCTCCTGCCTGACACCACACAGTTTGCGAGGCTGTGGCTGGGCTGACAAGGCTTTGTTGTGTCTCATTCTAATAAAAAGCACAATCAGCTGTGCAGTGAAAAAAATACAGGTTTATCAGAGATAAAGAAAACAAATTATTCACAGGGAAATGATCCATAATTGCTTGTGATTGAAGTCTTTAAGAATTACTTGTAGGAGAAGAAAGGAATTGCATAATAAATTTAACTCCCTGGTTTGTTCTCAGAACATGAGTGAATTGGGGCAAAACTTTCCTGTGAGCCAAAACACAGAAATGCTGATCATGCTCTTCAGCAGGCTTCTTAAATGTGCTATTACTGAATTGAATGCTGCCACCAATTCATTTTGTAATGGAAGAAAAAGAAGGTGGCAAGCTTGTGAAAGTATCTTGTTATCAAACAAGACAGATGACAGAAAATGAATTGGGGAAATTCTTTTGAGACCTCTCCCCTCACCAGTCTCCAAAAAATGAATACAAATCTAATGGTATTGTTTGAAGAATGAAAAAATACGGGCACAAGAAAGTACTCTCAGCATACCAGAACCAGGTCTGTTGCAGAGATCATCATTGTGTCCTTCTCCAGATCCCTTTCCAATTTATTTTGGTAGTTGCTGTACTCTGGTATCCAGCATCCATGCTTCACCACAGGGGACTCCACAGTTCTGTTTTGGCTGAGGAATTCATGGGTTGCAGGGATAAGAGACAAAAGGACAGCAGAAAATGGCAAAAAGGCAAGATAAATCTTGTGGTACCCTCTGATCTCCATGGTCTGCTGTCTGCCAGCAGTTACCCCATGCAGAGTGCAGATGCACACACATGAATACACACTGTCAGTCTCCCTCTTCCCTGCAGTTGGTTTTGCCACGCCACCTGTGCTCATACCATAGGAAGATATTCCTTATTCCTACGCTTGCTGGAAGGAGGGGAATGAGGGATGGAAAAGGCAGCTGCTGTCTGGATTCAGGGGCAGAGAAGTTCTGTCAGGGAACTTCCCCACAATGACTGTCTCAGGGTGCTCAGCCCAGGTCAGGGGAGACTGGTGGTCACAGACTAATATTGGTAATTGCACGGGATATGTCACTTTGTGTGTCTGATGGACAAACTGCCATGGTAATTGCTTATCCGCATACTGTGTACACAGTGACTGATAGATTTCTCATGAGCAATCAAGACTTTGGACAGAGAAGGATCAGAGACAAAAATTCATATATATTTGGACATACAGTTGTAGATGAAAAGGCTGATGCCTAGTTGTTCTGGTTGCCAGAATAGCTTATTATGGTCACAGGGCTGAGGTTATATCATGTTTGTATTCTAATATCCCAGTTTTAATGTCTAATAACAGACACTTTTCTCTGATCCAGAAAGGCCTTCTGTCCAAACATAACTTTATTTGTAAACTTTGAAAAAGAATGGTTGTTGGGGTTTTTTTTCCCATCCCCAAAATTATTCAGGTCCATACTATGATCGTGGGCTGCTGAAAACAGGATTTGAATCAGACTAAAATCCACCTGCTTTCTGTCAGGGCATGCCCAAGGAGAGGCATCAGCAACTCTTCTGTTAAAACTGGATCCAATCTATATATAACAGGACTTCATTCCTGTACAGTAACAGAGGGTAGCATAAAAAATATCTCTGCCAGAGAAAGTGAAAGAAGTGAGCTCAGTGTGAGAAAAAACAAGGAATGTGGGTGAAGAAGCAAAGTGTGGTGTGCTGTACCTGGGAATTCTGAGAGAGATAGAGAGGGAGGACAAAAGGGTGAGTTATGCATATCTCTGATCAAAAAGGCATCACTATGTTTTAGTTGCTCCTCATTTTCTCACCATCCTTTGGCAGTTGCTCTGCCTTCTGGGAAGGCCCATGGCCGTATTTTGTTTCTGTGAATGTTTTCTGTCAGCTGATGGTGAATGTTTCTTGCAGTCATTGACTGAGCTCCTTGCAGTGTATCTCCAAGGGCTGCATAGTGTCACGTAGTCGTTTATTTTCTCTAGGCTGCCAGCATCACCCTCACTGATTCAGGGAACAGGGCTTTTGTTTAACTGTTGTCTCTCTTGTGCAGTGCTGCTTGAAATGTAATTGCAAATTTGTATTTACTCTTTTTTTTTTTTGTTTTCTAACTGAAAAGGGGGCAGATAACAATCCATGATGCTACAAAATCTTCAGTAAGAACAGAGACATTTCAGTGCTTTTCTGCAAGTACTCCCTGTCTGCCATTTCCTGTTAGTGTCCTTGCTCTTAACCAAATGTTGCACTCCCTGTTTTGCAATGTGAATGTTTTAACTCCCACACTGCCCAGGGCATTCCTTCTGCTGCTGGCCCGACTTTGCTTATGGTTTTAATGGTTCAGATTAAACCCTTTCTGAATATTTTCACACTTGTATGAATGGGTTTTTCACTGTTTATGAGTATTGCATTGTTGCTGACATGACACAATCTTTTCCTAAAATGTGTTTTTATTCCCTGTCATCAACTTGGTGTGGCCACACAAACCATGTACATTCTGTCCTTTTATCTGACTAATCTCAACATCTCTATCAATTCGCTCTAGTCCAGACATTATACAAACCCTAGAGCTGACACTTTCAGCCTCATATTTGGAATCAGGACCATGAGAACATCTTTGCTTGGGCTTCTAACCACCGCCTGCAGATAACTTTTCCATTTCTCTGGCAATTTAGTTATGGATTGTAATTGATTTGGAGCCTATGAAGAAATGTCATCATTGTGAAACACGATATTACAGATTATATACTTGTCTAATTTTAAATCCTACATTACATTATTGTCTTTAATAAAGGAAAAAGAAAGCTCTTTTTAACTTAGGAAGTCACTCCCAAAGTCTTAATAAGTTATTTGATTTTTTTTTTGGTTAGCCATGTGGAATCTGAGGATATGAAATTACTTCCCCCTTCCTTCCCCCCAATCCCCTCCAAAAGAGACCAAACAGTGGAAGCTGGGACCTATGGATACTCCAAGCATTTGCAAATGAACACATGAGAAGAAAGAAGAAGCACCACCCAACAAAAGATTGCTCTTTATCAGGGTGTTCCTATTAAAGGGAAGTGAGACTCTGAACCAACCTAGCCAGTGTGGATATGTGAAAGCAGGTGCCTCTTGACCCATCTGACCTCCTTCTACACAAGGTGACCCGTTTAGTGAATGAGGGGAAGACTGTGGATCTTGTCTACCTAGATTTTAGAAGTCTTTGACACTGTCTCCCTCACAATTGTCAAGCAGAAATTAGATTCCCATGACATGGATAGATGTGGTCTTCCCTGGGTGAAAAAGTGGCTGGGTGTATCAGCCCCGAGAGTGGTGGTAAATGGAGTTAAATACAGTTGGTGACCAGTCACTAAGGGTGTTCCCAAAAGCTCACAAAGTATTGGAGCCACTCCTGTATAATATCTTTTATTGACAATATAGATGCAGGGATCAAGGGCACACTCAGTAAGTTTGCAGATGACATCAAGCTGGCAGGATGGAAGGACACGAAAGGCAGGAATGCTCTGAAGAGGGATCTGGACAGGCTGGATCAATGGGCCGAGGACAATTGTGTGAGGTTCAAGAAGGCAAAGTGCTGAGTCCTGCACTTGGGTCACGACAACCCCATGCAGCCCTACGGGCTGGGGACAGGGTGGCTGGGAAGCTGCCCAGAGGAAAAAGAAGCTGGGTGTGCTGGTGGACAGTGAGCTAGCAGTGTGCCCCGGTGGCCAAGAAGACAGATGGCATCCTGGCTTGTATGAAGAATGGTGGGGCCAGTAGGATTAGGGAAGGGGCTGTAACCCACTTGGCATTGGTGAGGCTGCACCTTGAGTGCTGTGTCTAGTTCTGGGCCCCTCACTAAAGCAAAACATTGAAGTGCTGAAAGGTGTCCAGAGAAGGGCAACAGAACTAGTGAAGGGACTGGAACACAAGTCTGATGTGGAGTGGCTGAGGGAGCTGGGGTTTAGCTTGGGGCAAAGGAGGCTCAGGGGAGACCTTACCATTCTCTACAATGACCTGATAGGAGGCTGGGGTTGGTCTCTTCTTCCAGGTAACAAGTGACAAGATGAGAGGAAATGACTTCAAATTGTTCAGGAGAAGCTTCGATTGGGTAGTAGGGAAAATTCCTTCACCAAAAGGGTTGTAAAGCACTGGAACAGGCTGTCCAGGGAAGTGGTTGAGTCACTATCCCCGGAGGCATTTGAAAGACATGTAGATGTGGTGCTATGGTTTATGGTTTAGTGATGGACTTGGCAGTGTTTGCATAATATTTAGACTCCTTGATGATCTTGGAGGTATTTTCAAACCTAAATGATTCTATTATTGTCTATGCTATTCTCTCCTGGAAATGTTACCTCTAATAAGTAACATTTTAAATAATACCTTCCAGAGTCTGAATACCTTTAATATCAGTAGCATAACAGACCTGTACATTTTGTTACAAAATATTACTAAGAAGCAGAATTGATGTGAATGGTGAATATTTTCTATGTATAGATCTCACTGTATATTCATCATTATGACATTCAATAAGACTTTATTGATAGGGCCAAAATATGGCTCAAACCCTGCTGTGCTGAATCTAGAAACAAGAAGTTTGGGAGAGTTAACTTCCTCAGGAAAACAAGAACGAATATGTAAGTAGTTTAACATATGAGATTCAAAACCTGCAAATATCAGACTAGGTAAAATTCCCTTTTATGTATATTTAAAAGGAGAAATAAATGGAATTTTGGTGTCCTTTCAAAGATATCAGGTATTATTGTATAGTACATGAGACATAGAAGATAACAAAAAAGACTTATTAATGAAGTGACTGACAGCTTCATGCTACTACTACACAGTTCATGATCAAACACAACAAAATGGTCCTTACAAACATCATACCATTTGCAGACCCACTGGCAAGGAAATGAGAAGTTTTAGATGTGATGAAGACACCTTTCACATCAATTGAAGTGATATGAAGAGCTCCAGAGAGACCTCTCCTCAACATATGAAGTCATGGAGGTCTAGAGAGTCACAATGCAGTCCACTTCAGGACCTGGAACAAATTTAATGTATAGCAAACAACAGTGCTGTACGGCAAACAGTGAAAATAATTAGTTGTCTCTCAATAATCTCCAATCATCATAAATTACATGGAAAATACAACTTGCACTGAACTTTTGGTCTGTGCACACTCATTCTCTGGAGTGATTAATGGGATGAATTCATCTGATCCCATCAGTGCTCTAAAAAACCAAAGACATTATCTGGGAAAGATAAATGTTTTTGAAGATAATTTTGGAATTTACCTTCAATGTTCTTGAAGGTAAATTTGGATGAAACCAAGTATGTGATAAAAGAACTGGAGACCTGACTGCAGAGCCTGTTGCCTGCACTTACATGCTATAAACAAAGGTATACGTACACAACAGTGCCCTGCTATGCCCATTAGCTTGAAGCTATTCCTGTGGAATACCAAAATGGGCTTGTTTTGCATGAAAAACAAGGTATGTGGGTTAGAGATATAGAAAAGCCAACAAGAAAAATCTATAGAGATAAAAAATCAGCTGTGGTGTGTGGCTTGTATAGCACCAGGATCAGGCATCACTACCAGCTATGAGAGCAGCTGTGCCAGCAGAGATGTGACTCATACAGTTCACTGCAGCTCAGGAATGACCATCAGCGGCCTGAGTAACAATTGGTCTTAGGAGAGGGTCAGAATTGTTTGCAAATAAGCTTGGCAGCAGTAGTGGAGAATCTTTATTGTGACACCTCCTTGTGTTTCAAGAGAGACTTTCAGTTAGTTCAGTGTGGCTACACCATGGAATACCAACTTTTCCTGGTTTTACCTATGCAGAAGTTAAAATGTGACAAAGGAGAATACAACCACATAAGGGAAAATGTCTCTGCCTCAGCATTCACTGAAAATATCTTCAAAAGGCTGCTCTCAGAAACAGCAACAGGAGACCAGCTGGTGCTGACTGCATGTGACAACCTCCCCAAGTTGAGATAGAGCAGTCACACAACATAAAACTCCCTGACAGTTAATCATACATTACCTAGTTCTTGTTGGCCTTCAGCCATGCCTCTTTTTTTTTTTTTTTCCACTGGGTTATTTTAGGACTACAGGAACCTATGTTTCCCTCTAATCAGATCTCTTTAGCCAGGTGCTCTGGAAGTCCTTGGACTTCAAAAGATGGAAGAGTGGAGGAAACACAGTTGGGAGCCTCTGACAGACAGACTACATATTGATGCTGAAAAGACAATAATCATGTGAACATCTAGGACACAGAATAGCAGCCAGAGAATGGCAGAGGGAAAAAATTCCTATAATATTAATTTCATTCTGTGTATTCTATCTAGAGTAGTTGTTACGAATCCAAAGCTTAGATTCAGAAAACAGAGCCCACTGCACATTGGGAACCAGCATGCAGTTTAACTAGCAGTGAGAAACATCAGTAAAAAGAAAACAGGTGGTTGGAAGGACATGAAAGAGATTTAAAAATATTCAGGTAAGTTCTACATGTAAGTTTTGTTGCATTCCTTGTAATGGAGCAATTTGCAGCAAAGAAGGAATCGCTGCTTTACAACCAGAGCCTCAACTTAGTGCAGTGTCTGTGCCCAGTGGGCACAGTAAACAAGAGACCTGTGACCACTGATAACACAGATGTGCATTTAGCAGTGATTTGAGGCTGAAGTTAGGACATGAACATGCACAATACTTGAGAACATCACATAAACACATGAACATGTGGATTCCTAGGGGTTAAAGGAATGATAAAGGCTTATTAAAGCTGTCTGGATTGGTAGGAGTTCAATGTAGGCAGCAGGAATAAGTACTAATATTTTAAAGTTCTGTGTGGTTTTATGTTCACTTACTGTCATCTGAGTTAAACTCTGACTGACTGCTCTGGTGCTAGTCCTTGTGTTGTCACTTTAAATCAAATCCTGCCTTGAAATTCAAGACTTTATGAGTCTTAATGTATCTTTACTGATGTTTGTCTTTCCTCTATGGTAATGTGCCATAGTTCATGTGGCTACAAGACTGGATGGAGTAACAGTGCATTTGTTATGTAATACATAACAAGTGGTTATGTATTTCTTCACTTAAACTTACTTTGGTGACTGCTTGATGCTTTTTTTGGAAAATAAAATAAATAATGCAGTGTTTTGAAATGTTGTCTCCAACTTTTTACATGAGGATTCAGCTTTTAGAACTCCTATCAGCATGTTTGATATTAAGATAGACTTTACATTCTTTACAAACAAGACCTCCATTGATTCAGATTAAATAGTGGTGAGTGGTGCGTCCTGCATATCATTGTGATCTTTGCAGAAATATGAATGAAATGGCATTTGAAAATGGTCACAGAACTACAGCCATGCACTTTTGAATATTTCATTAATTAATTGTAAATTAAAAAATCTATTGCTGTGTTTCTCAGAGTGGAATTGTTCCCCAAGACATCTCAGGAGGATCTTCTCTGTGTGCTGTCTAAGCTCACAGAGTAAACATAAGTTGTTCCTGTCTCCTAGGATTGTTTCTGCCCCTTTTTTTTTTTTTTTTCTCTCTCCAGGACACTGTTGTTTTTTATTCCTTCTGTTGTGTCTTTTAATGATACATACAAAGAGCAATTCTTGGTAATCAGGAGTCTGCAGCATCTGGCTACAGCAGAGGCTTAAAGCTTGTCAGAAAATCAAAGCCCATTTTTGTGAAAGTGACATTACCTATCAGGAAAACACAAACTCTGGGGAATCAGCAGCGTTCCTGGAATTGTGGCACCTTGTGCACAGAAACACAGAACCAGGCAAAGCTTTTCTGATGGCAGCAGAGCCAGCAACAGCTTGCAGGTCTGTAGAACAAGCTCTGGAGATGGATGCCAGCAACAATTAATTGCCTTCTGGAAATAATAAGGGGCAGCAAAAGGGGAGTAGGATCCTAGAAAACCACTTCAAGTCTTAAAAATTATTTGCTTCAGTTTGAGAATCTGGCTAGTCTATTTCCTTGAATTATTTCTTCTGCTATCACTTTGAGAAATGCAAGGAGAATGACTCAATCCTCCAGCATCTTTTATGCGTCTTAGTCATTGTCAATCACAAAAAAGTTACAGTCTGCTTCTCATGCTGAATTGAAACACTTCCTGAGAGAATAGGCATACTTGATGCAATGCTGAGTCACTCTCAGCTGCTCACCATTATTAGGTATTCAGCACTGCTAAATTGATACAATTAATTTTCCTGAAGTCCTATAAAAGTCTCTTTATCCTCCTGACATCCCAATATTATTTCTATTCTTTTTTATTGTGGTAGTCAGTTTGCTGCTAAGACATTATTTCTTTTCTTTTTTATTATGGTAGTCAGTTTGTTGCGAAAACAAAGACAAGCCAGCTTTTGCTCTTGCTTTTGTATTTGAATCCCAAAGAGCAATTTTTTTATTCTCATTTTTTCCACTTTGTGAATCACTGCATCTTTCAGAATATGAGTCTGTAGAACATGATGCTCTTAGGTATAAAGTGAAAGGATAAAACCTCTTAGCCATCTCCTGAAAAGTCATAGAAAAAGAGACACTGGAGAGGCTGCTCTACATACCGGATAGTGTTCCTTAAACAAAACAAAACAATTTGGGTATTTTCTGTGAATTATTGAGGCAGATATTACCATTGAAGATAGGACACACAAGTATAGTCCAGAATGCTTTCTATTTAACACTTTATTATTTGGTTCACTTTTCCAACATGAAGTGCTCAAAAGTCATTACACTTACTCCCCTGATTTACACAAAACTAACTTTTGTTTTCTTTTTTAATGCCTGTTTCTTATGATTTTTGGGCATGGGTGATTTGAAGCTATAAAATAACAGTTTGAAAAAAGCCATATTTAAAAATAGTTTGTAACCTATCCCTCTGGAAAAAAGCATGGTCAGGTAGGTGTTCTCTACAGTGAGAAGAACTGGATGAGGAATGCACCTTGATCCTGGAGTTCAAGATACTGTAATTCTGCCAGGTAAAAGCAGAAAGCAAGTTTAAGAAAGGAATACTTGTGATGACTTGTTAGATCTGTCTTAGCTTATCTCACCTGCTGGTGTGATGTACCAGGAGAGACTGATTTCTTGGAAAGCATATACCAAAAGGTGGCTGGCCTCATTTTCTAAATCAGGAGGCAATGTGATCCATATGCACACATACTCTAGGGATTCCAGATGCTGAAGTATCCCAGAGAGGGTTTCTTGGGGGAACAGGTTTTATGTTTTGCACTCCATGAACAAACTTTCCAGACCTCTCTCCAGTATTTCAAGCTGAAGTCAAACAACTCCCCTTCTTCTCCATCTGAAAAACAATTCCTTTTAAACCATGCTAAACTATCGTTAAGTCCTTAACAAGGTGGACAACTTGCACTCTCTCCTACTGCGTTTCACATGAATGAAAAAAACATTCCTACACTTGGGGAACTGCTAAGGGCAAAAAGAGGCTTTCCAGAATTTAAGCTACCTAAGACACAACAGCAATAAACTTTCCAAAAAAAAAAAAAAAAAGAAAGAAATATTACCTCTGCTACTGCAAAATTATCTCTTCTCCAGGAATAGCACTTTCCTCTCTTAGCCCATTCATTTTCCTCAGTATGCTTCCTTGACCTCCACTTCTGGGACTTGAACACTGCAAATTTCAAGGTCTAGGCTAAAATAAAAATGTAGCTAACAACATGACTAATGAAATAGAGATGGGATTTTTCTTACGAACAATGGAGAATGTAAGAGTTGTTTGTTTAGAAGCTTGACTCTATGCAGGCAGTGAGCACCAGCGATTCCAAGAAAAGGGGTAATGTGTATTGCAAAAAGGATCTCAGTAAGGATAGTGGATTTATTCTATGTAGATTGTAACTATCTGTTCAGACCAACAAAGAAATAAATGGCGTGACAGCACCAATCTTTTCAAGTAGAGCTTCTCCTCAACACTTTTGTGGCCTGTTTGCTTTAGGCACGAGGGATTTTTACAACTGAAACCCTCTTACAGCACTACAATTTGTCTATATGAGGCAGTACATGTCCTCATAAAAATTATATAAGACCCCCAAAAGTACCACTGTGACTCCAAGTTTCATGCAAATTGTATTCTCGGTGTAAATGTGCACGCCTTCATTCTATGGTAAAAGGCCATTAATATGTGTTGAGTTTTTAAAAATTAATTAAAATAATTGAAGTTCACACTTTCTAGAGCCTCATTTTACTATTTTAAATAACATTTGGAAGTTCAACCATACCAGTGTTGGATCCCAGACATCACTTTTGTGTCATTGCATAGAAGGCAAATTTCCCCCTTTTCTTAGCTGGAAGTTTCGCTTTTTTAGAGACATCCTGAGAAAAGCTCAATAAATTTTCCTCCTTTTGGTAGTTCTGCTTTGGGGAATGACACTGTTGGTGCTTTGCTGTCAAAACTTTACATTAAGAAGATAAAAAAAATAAACTTCTACAACAAATTCATGGACTGCTGAAGGTCTTTGTTCCATATCTGTGCTGACACCTTGAGGGTAGCCAAAGCCATGTGCTCTAAATTTAGAAACCTAGAGAACTAACATGTCTTCATGTACTGCCCATTTATCAAAAGAAACAAAATCATTGTAATAAGTGGGGAAATTAGATGGAGGCTCACATTGCCTTGTGTGCTCAGGTGCTGACTTTTAGCCATGCCAAGGGCAGGCTTGAAAGCTAGCTCTGCTCTCCTAAAAACAGACAGTGGAGGGAGAAGGGGCACTGATTATATTCCTCATCTAGTGCAGAAAGTCTGCATTTAGTTTCTTGCTCTGCCATGACCCCAAAAGCTTCAGTGATCCTAGAAAGATCTTTTTTTCTTGAAAATTCAGAGGCATCCAAAGTATTTGCCTCTGCAAATGCAAATACCTTCTCTTGATCTTTCTTGTTCTAACATAAATTCACCGTAAAACAATAGTCTGATATGCACTTTAGAATCTCCTTTTTTAAATGTAAGCACTGTAGATAGGCAAAATGAAATTGCTTTGTGGATTGAGTCTTTCTAAAGCCTAGACAAGAACATAGAGTCCTGTATGCCTTTATAATTTTGTGACGTCCATGTGAAGGATGGGCAGAATTGCAGGCTGTCCACTTAATGTAGAACAGGAATTGTCCTCCAGCTAATGCCTCAAAAGGAGCAGAGAAGAAATGACAGCACCAGGATGAGAGCTTGGCACCAGACTTTCTTGGCTGCCTGCAGGAAGGGAATTGTGCTACAACTGTTCTATATGGGACTTGTGCTTCTCCTCCCTTAACTGGAAATTGTAGGTTCTCCTGGGTTGGTAAGGTGCCTGTTTCCTGCATTGAAGGTCCACACAATTTAGATGCAATTTGGGCCTCCAGTTTCCATTGAAAGGGAGATTCATGTATGAATATCAAGATAGAATGAGCTTCTTTTTGCATGTATATGAATTCCACTTATATGCAATGCATATTGCGCATACATACCAATATGTATTTATACCTCTGTGGGTTGTAACTGCAGAAGATCGTGATTTTCTCTTAGCTATATCTGAACATGTTGATTTGCAATGAGCTACTTCTGAAATCCCATTCTGATCATCATTTACTGGTATCCACTGTTTGTCTTGCTTATGAGACAAAATTTCACAGGCATTTTAGACCCTCAGGAACCTGCAGGTGCCAAAGTCTCCTATTGGCTCTGGAGAGTGCACTGCAAAACAAGGGCTAGCCAGTCCAGCTGGGGCATGCAAGGCAGTGTAGGAATTTTATTCAATGAATTTTTATTCAGTGATGATCTGTTAAGTGACCATGAAGATTGTCCTCTCTTCTCCATGGTACCACTCTGAGTGCCGTACCTTCCCAAGATAAACATTGCTGCTCTGTGTTGAGGTTGGACAAGCTTATGTTGGAGTGAACTGTTTAGAGACTGGAACAGGAGAAACAAGATTGGACACCTGTGCCACCCTCTCCATCTGTTTGAAAGTGCACTGTACTCCTGGTTTACAGTGTTGTTACAGCCCTGGTCTTTCTTCAGGTCATGTATCCACCAGCCCTGGACTGCAGTGCATTTTTTTGGGTATGTTCCTACTAAAAAGAATATAATTATCAGAATGAAGGCAATACATCAAAACTCACTGAGTATTAAATATTGTACTCCTTTATCACATTCTGAAATTTTAATAAAACAAACCCTTTATGACACTTTTGTATACCATCAGCTGGAGTCATCGTGAGAACAACACATAATTATGTCATTTGCTGTTTTGTCAGACCTGCAAGCCGTTGCAGAAGTTACACTCATTTTTGGTCCTTAGGGAGCTTTAACACATCTGCATTAGAGAATAAAACAATGTGACAAAATTTCAGTTTGTTTGACCACTGACAGGTTTTCAGGAACTAAACAAAAAGTAACAAGACCATCTAGTGTTGGGGCTGTTTCTTCTGCTTTATGTGTACCACAAATATAACAGTGCCCTTGCAGACTCAATGAAGCTCCATCTAGTGTGCCATTCCTCAGCAATCAACACTGATTCCTAACACATCTGCTTGGATTTGGCATTAATCCCTCTCTGCTTCATCTGTATTTATCAATGTTTCAAAAATTTGTGTCAACTAGTCTCATACTCTAGCATGTCTGCACAATTGACTTGATAATCTGAAACCTTTAGGAAAAATCAGCAATGAAATAAAATAACATAGATATATTTAGATCTGACAAATGCACTGTGACTAATTGTGCCTGTCAGCATAGTTATGTCATTTTATATCCTAGATTTCCTAGCACCCATTTAGAAGAAAACCCACATTGTATTGAAGGAAAATTTCCTAAGAATAATAGTAAAAAATGTTAAATTGCAGCAGCATTTAAATCTTTGTTTGCAACATTGCAATAGGGATAGGCAGACTAAAGCAGATCTAGTCTAATGCAAGTCTATGAACTTTTTCCTCTCTGGCACATGAAGATTTCCCCAACTCCTCCCCTCACTAAATACTTTTTAAATGTTCCTAAAATGCAGCTTGTGTTTTATGCTAGGACATGGTAATCCATCCACATGCTGTGCTGGCAAAGCAAATATGCTTTTACCTGTAGAGCATATACCTGGTTATTCACTTCTTCCCTCTTCTCCTTTAAGTTCATGTAAGGAAATTTCCTGGGGAATTTAAGAGTCATCTGCTATTCATTCACTCAAGGTAAAATGATACCTATGAATATTTCTCCAGTGACGGTCTAAAGTCATGAACTACTGTGTTCTTTCTGCAGATGAACTTGAATGTCACAGAGAGAGCAACAAGAATTATTCCAGAATATGAACAGATTAGCTTAACCAGGTCTGTGGTTTTCCTCTCCTTTTATTTCTCATTCTCTTCCAAAGATCAGCTGAAGTTCGTTTGATTTCAAAATTAATGTTTCCGACCCCTGCAAAATATGGAAGACTGAACATTAGGTAGTCGAGTCCTTAAAAAAGAGAAAGATATTTGTTAGATAGGCTTTTAAGGCTAAAATAAATTTTCTAAATACATAGTAATGCTAAAATACCTTAATAAAATAAAGGATTTAGGGGATTTATACAAGTAAGAGATATAGCTGAGATGGACAGGCAACTTCAAGATATCTAATTTTTCCCTTATTTCCACATTTGTATTGATAGTCTGCCTGTTCGTGTTATCACAATAAACCTAGCTTCTGTGCTGATTTGTGAGGAATAAGAATTGAAAAAAAAACAACATTAGAATTCTGAGCCTGTCTTTTGTTATTATTGGGTTTGATTTCCTTTCTATAAAGTTTTCCTTAATGTTTTTGCTTTTATGAAAGCTTCATCCACCACAAATCTTGCTTTTAAAAAGGCCTCCTTAAAAGTTTCTTAAGCTTCTCATTCACATGGAGACAATGGATCGGGAAGGGAAGACGTCTCAGTGAAGCACAGACCCTCCCTCCTGCTATGGCATCCTGATGTACTGCCCCACGTGGAAAATCTACCCTCTGTGGCTGATTCCTTCCTTTCCATGAATCAAACATGTACTCATCTGAAATCATGTTGGGTCATCCCTGGAGCTGTGGGAAAAATTAATTTCCAAGTAATTTTCTCTACACCATCTACAATGAGAGGTAACATTTTACAAAAATGGGAAGTAATTAGGACTTCAAATTAATGGATTTCCTACCTCAAGGTGGACTTCTGCTTCTAGCTTTTGATAGAACTGCTTTATTATCAAGCTTCTGACTGCTCAATACAGTTAGAATCCCAGATTGGATGCTGGCAGAGACCTGTGAATTTTATTAATGATTGAATAACTAATGAGAAAATGCTGCAGAACTTGCAGATTTTTAAATAATTCACACTTACCTTAGAAGACTTCTGCCCTCTTTTTCTGATTGCAGCCAGAATATACTTCAGCTGAGACATTTTCCTACTGATTTGATTTATATACAATATTTTTTTCTGCTGCTCTGGAAATCAAATACTTGGATGACACAATAGGCCCCCTTCAAACTACGTGGAGCACAGCACAATCTGTTTCATTTCAAGTCAAGATGGTCCAATTGATGTAAATCACAGAGTCACTAAATTTATTGCTGTTTATAAAATTAGTCACCTGCAGCATCATCCTGGACGAAGCCTAGTGGATGAAACAATGTTGGAACAGTAATATCAGTGCATGAAATATAGAGAACGTGGTGTCTCCCTTAGGTGCTTGGAAGTGGGACATCTCTTACTTGAGCATGGGGAGTCCTTTTCCATTCATTATGAACCAAATATCAAAAGACAATAAAATCCTTTTTAAAAAGAAGATATTTTGTTTCCCTAACAAAATTTGATATCTTTCTGTTCTTTTCAGATATGGAAAATGACAAAATTGCAGTTAGAAATTTGAAAGATTAATTTCAAAATTTTTCAGACCCAAAGGACTTGACAAAAGGCAATTATATGTTTTCTTTTGTGCTCCAAAATCTGTCTAGCATAATCAGGTTATACAAACCTAGAAAAATAGATCCACAGAAAATGGTGGGATTACTCTAGTATATGATTTCTGTTTACCCAGAGTAATCATGACTTCTATCTCTACATGGTTTTGCAAGCAAAAAAAATTATGACTTTCTCCTACATAATTTTCTGTAGATAATATGAAAGAGAGAAAGATTTTGCATTTTTCAATTTCCTATGATGACAATTGCATTAGCAGTTTTGTTTTTCTCCAGAGGCTACACACAGTGCTATCACGACGTGATCTCCTGCAGCATTAGTAGTAACAACTTAATGCAGAGCTCCAGTAATTCTCACTTAGTGATGTAAAATTTACATTCACACTGGTGAAAACAGAATTTGTCGTACTGAAGTTCTTTTCTCTTAGTAGCTGCTTGACCTTATAAGGTAGAAGATGCTTTCTGCCACTGACAGATGCTGTTTTACTGGATATGAATCAGTTAAGCAGTGCTGTGCTAAACCTGTTAGCATTAAGGTCTGTCAGGTGATTTAGTTCAAAGCAATGTAGCTTAAATGTCAAGTGTATATATATATGTACACACATATCCACATATGTATTTACATCTGCAATTTAGAAAGAGAATTGAAAGAGAATTGCTTAGAAACAGCTTACTGTACCTTGCACAACACAGACCTGAAAAGTGAACTGATGATGCAGATGTCACCAAAACAGTTTCAATGGACTCATTTAATGCATGGGTGACTCTCAGTGTCAGAATGTAAAAGTCTGGCAAAAAAAAGCTTGATTTTCATTTTACTTAGTGTTGCAATTCTGTGTTAAAAGGCAACACTGTATGTCAAGAAAAAAGGTGGTTCTGCTGAAGGAAGTTGCTTTATCATTAATTTTGGTTGATTGACTAACCTTCTAAAAAGTCATGGAACCAATAATGGAATGAAAACAGTCAGTGAGTTCATGGAAGTCTGAAGTATCATGAGGAGCTGACACCACTTTGATTGGGATCCTATTTTGTACGCCTCTCATTGCTGATCTAGGCCAAGATCCTTTTTCTGACTGGCTCATGACAGTAGTTAGAATTGACTAATCAGTGCAGTTTTGGTTCATGCTTGAACCACAAAAGATAAAGGGATTAAAAATTCAAGCCAGAACAAGCAAAGCAATATTCTTAGTGGGAAGGAAAAAAAAAAAAAAGGAACAAAGCTGAAAAAAGTATAACTAATTTTTACTTTGCATTTGCCTGAAATAATGCAGGGAACCACAAATTAAATTTGTGCATTGTTTTCAGCTTATTTATACCTAAAGGAAAGAAAAATCTAAAACAATTAATTGCATTAAAATTCAGACCATTTAAACAAAATTCTTTTTGAATAAGCATGCATCCAACTGTTTATCAAATCTGAAAATCATTCTAAAGTAATTTTTGTATGCATATATTGAAAATGACAAAATTGCAGTGGAAAATGAAAAAAATATATTGTGGATTTTTTTTTTTTTTACTAATTTTTATTATTATTCCTAAAATAAGAGGTGCAGAACTCTCTGACCACAGAGAGAGCTTTTTTTGGCTCCCATTTTCTATATATTGACTTATCTTCAGAAATATTAAGAATTTGTCCCATTCCTTTGTTAAATCTTCAGGATTTCAACTAATTGCAGACCCCACCTGCTTTGAGCAGGAGATTGGTCTAGAAACATACTGGGATCCCTTCTGATCTGAACAATATTGGTCTGTATGACCAATATTGGTAAATACCTTTTTAAAGTTCTTCTTTTGTGGAGTACACCATCTTCATTTCTTCACAGAAGAAATAAGACAAATATTTCACCCATCCCAATAAACAGTCTTCATAATGCAATTTCTTTATTATATACTGAAACTAACGTATAATAGAGCAACAGAAATGCACTTATTAGTGTGCCTGAACTCTGACATGTCAGGCTGCCATGAAGAGCAAGAAAACTGCTTATTTTACTGGCCTGTTTACTGAATCCTAGGCTGGTCCATCAGGGATGTCAGTGTAACTTGAAGATTCACACACTTGAGATAACAGCAGCAATTCCACTAAGAAGCCCCAATTTTCGCAGTGGGACCCATCACCTGCTTTCCTCAATGTCTCCCTAAAGCAGCTGGCAAAATGTATCTGCACTCTGCATGTTAGTGCCAATGAGAGAAAGTGGAAAAGAGATCTCATCTGCTTTGTACCACTTTTAGGAAGGAGTTGTCAGCTTGTTTCCATTGCCCAGAAGGAGAGCCTGCATAGTTACTGTAGTCCAGGCAACTAACTCTTCTATTGCCAAACTTAGACTGTGTGGATCTCATCTTCTGTTCCTATTGTAAAGATAAAGCTGAAATCTGGAGTTTAAAATTTTTATTGTGCATCCCCAAAATCTTGGACTCTTTACACCTATAAAACATTTCTGTACAATATCCTTGATGAAGACATTGAGACACATTGAGACACCCTAGTCAGAATCAAAATTTCTACTCTACAATGGCCATAAATGAGTGATCTCAAAAGCTTTCAAAATATCATTAAAGATTTTATTCCTATTAGCATTTTCAAGGTGTAAAGGAGATGGAATAATGATATTGTACATCCTCCTTAACCAAAGAAAATCAAATGCTTTTACATTACCACAATCTAAATTCTAGTGCGATAGATACCTAGTTTTGGTGTTAAGTGCATATTTCTCTGCCTGTGAAGACATTAAAGTCCATCTATTGTGACTTTTATTAAGTAGAAGAAGATCAGTGTCTATTCATCTGAAGAGTACAAATAAAAGGAAAAGATGACTGAATTAGATCAATCAGTTTAACTTCAATTCACAGAATAAGTTTGGACCACTTTTCAGAACCCAGAAAACAACATGGAGAGAACCAGAAGCCAACATAGATTTTCCAAGAATAAATCAGAGCAAAATAATTCACTCTTTCAATGACTGGGTTATAGGTTCTGTGGACAGATGAGGAGCAGAGGAACACGTGTACCTTTACTTGAGCAAAGTTTTTGACTCAGTCTCTGTCAATATTCTCATGTCTGAAGTAAGAAAAACATAGCCTTTATTCTGTGGGCACAAAACCACACCATAGAGAAATTAATAAAAATCTAATTATACTCAGGGCTCTGTGGGGGGTCTGCCTTAGATCTGCTTCTGTTCAAGGTTTTCATTAGCAAAACAGATGGTGGAATAGTCAAAATGCTCATTAGTTTTGTATCTGACACCTTGCTAGGAAGGACCCCAAATGTATTGGAGGATAGCAGTAAAAATAAAAGTCTGCAGACATGGACTGGAAACATTGTATGTAACTCAAGGCAGAACAGGAATGGGGGCAAGATTAGGAGAAAGGGCAAGATAATAAAGAAAACATCTGTTACACAAATTCATTATGATGGTAAATATCAGAAAGTAAGGTCTTCAAAAGATCTCAAGACTTTAGTGGATTACATATTGGGTCTGAATCAACAATGTCAGATTCTTTTGGAAAGACAAATATTCGGCTCATAGTGTAAAAACCAGAAATATATCCCACAAGATGCATGCAAGATCAGAAGTTGGTTTCTATCAGTAATAGAAGCCACAAAGAAGTAAGATTGGAAGAGTGGGTAATATCAAGCCTAAGAAAGACAGAGAGACATTTAGGCAAGAAATTTTAACAATATTAAGCCATTCCTCTTGGTACAAAAGGAAACAATACTTTTGTCTGTATCCACAAAGAATAGGAAAAGAAGAAAGAGTTAAATTGACACACACAAGATGAAAGTTATTAGAAATGTTTTCTAATTATAAAATTAACTGAGCACACTGGAAACACTTGCTAGATTGGGAAGACTAGATCCACTGTCACTGGAAGTCTCTAATGAAAAGTTACAGTTTTTTCAGAAATAACATTGCTATTGTGAATCTCTAGAGCATTGTGATGGATCAAGTTGGTTTGTATTTTTGGTTCTGCTGGAAGGACACAGCATAGCAGATAAAACAAGGACTATTTTGTCATTTGTACATTACTGTAAATCTGAATTTTACTTATCTAATGAGTCAGTATTGGGCATTAGTGCATCACTTCAGTAAGACTGGACACTTACATGTTATTACAATTGCATTCAGAAACTCTCCTTTGGTATAAATGAGATAGACCTGGTAGCAGCCACTGCTGATCACTGCTAATTCTTGATTCTTCTAAGTGTTTTTCCATGAGCACAGCCATTAGCACTGTGTGTGAACTATTGTTTTTTTTTACATTTATTCTAATTATTTGTGTAGTACCCAAATATGGTGGCTAAAGAACAGGAATACACTTGGAGTAAAACAGAAGTAAAAAAAAGTATGTATGAAGACCAGTTTTTATAGCTATGTGTAACTGTAAAGCTGTTGGCTAAGAATTGGCAGGGGTTTTAACTCCATTAGATTGGAAAGAGCACAAGTGACTCTGATGGCTTTAGAGACATTTAGAGGCATAATAATCCCACTCTGCTCTCTGTCTGCAGTGTAGCTCTCCCTAAACATCCTAGTCCTATGGGGTCAAGGACTAACAAAATCATGAGCTTCTGTCTTGTACTTGATCATCTTTCAAACCAAATTTATACTAAGGTTGCAGTGGAACCTTTTCCCACATCTTTCACTTGGGCAAGGAGGCAGGTTCTCAAGAGCCCCACAGGGCATGCTACCTGTTTGAGTCTTCTCCAAAACTGAGATGTCCAGAAAATTTTTCCTCATTTAGGTCCCATGTGTCTAACACAGGGCAAACTCATGCTGCAGCATTTCCCTCAGCGGGTCCTTATCTAAACTCTTCCTCAGTCAGGCCTTTAGCATTTTTACTGTCTCAAAACTCAGGAGAAGGTATGCTAGTCAGGGTATATATCAAAATGCATTAAGGACTTCCCAGGATTATTATCAGACTGCAAACTTCCCAGCACTACAATAAACTTAATTACCCTCAAACTGTCTATACCACCTTGTCAAAATACACTTAACACCTCACTTCTGTTCCTAAATGAATCAACCTCAGTTCTTGCTCTTTTCCTCTATTTCCCATAATAACACTCTTTGCTTCCTTCTGTATTTCCTACCTGGCATTGGTTTAGCCTGGAGGGTCTCCAGGAGGTGATATCAGCTCTGGCTAGCCCAAATCCATGTGCTTGTGGAATGGTCTAGCATTCATCTAGCTTCCTCTGCTTGGGTAAATAGCTGGTACATTTTAATTGTTGCAGGCCCCCAGATGGGTAATAATTATCACTGACTCCATGATTCCAGAAGGCTGATCAATCACTATGCTATGCTATACCTTATATTATATACTATGCTATGCTATGCTATGCTGTATTATTCTATTAAGAAACTCATCACCCTCACAGACAGTCTGATATAGACGGATCCAATTGGTCAATCAATTGAAACACCATCACCACTGTCCAATTAAGAAATCATCCCTTGGTAAACAAATTTCCATAACACATTCCACATGTGCACAACAACAGGTACAGCAAGTGGAGGAGATAAGAATTGTTTCTCATTCTGTTCTCTGATCTTCACACCACCTTCCCCAGGAAAATGCCTGGGAAAGTCATGCCTGCTGCTCTCTATGGAGAGAGCTGTGGCTACACATTTTCATTTTGGATCTACAGCATGGATTTAGCCCTGAGAGCGGCCTCAGGAGCTGTGTGCACTGGCTGTTCAAAGTCACATTTGTGGGTAAACCTTCCTTTCCCAAGTCAGAGCTCGAGAAGCTTTTGGGCGAGACTGGCAGATGAGCATCCCACTCCTTCAGATTAATTGCAAAAGAAATCTTTTGCTGGGGAAAGCAGGCCAAGTTTTTCCCCTGCCACGTCTCCACCTTCTTATATAAAACTGTTTAATCTGCCAGCTGTAGCACACAGAAAGAACCTAGATGCATCCCTTCCTATTTCCAATATGTATCTGCATTTTCGATGACTATACTGCTGTACATTGTAATAAACAGGCAGCATGTCTTCTGGGTAGGACAAAGAGAAGTCTCCTTTCACCTACCACAAGCAGTGGAAAAGGAAATACAGAAACAAAATCTATGATTAAAGGAGACAACAAAAATCGCCTCCAAAATTTGATTAAATGGAAGCATCTGAAAACTCATTTGCAGTTTTACCGAATTTAAGATGGGTAGTTTTTCTACCAATAAGAATAAATTGGAGACTAAATTGCTTTGGCTGAGTTTCAATTAAAAAAAAAAAGAAAATAAAACAAAAATGTTCCCTTGATGTAGGTTATTTAGTGAGTCATAAACCTTTCATTTCTAAACAGAAATGTTCTTAGAATTTGAGAGGCAGAAAAATATTTTGTGTACAACTACTTTTGGATGAGAAGCACTCTTGACTAAGAATATATGCCAAGCATTGTCAGAAAAAAATTACTTAACCCAATGTAGCATAACTTGCTTTAACATTAGCTAGAGAACACTTTCAATTTACCTCTCTTGGCACATATACTAGGGAGCATTGTGCTAGAGAATAGGGAAGGGGTTAGAGTGCCTCTTTTACATGCAAATTTCTTCCATTCTATTTGTGAATGTTCCCTGGTCCTTTTCCCCTTCTAATTAACAGATGTGCAAGAGGTTGTGGTGCTGTGTGTGTTGTATTCGGTTCTTGCAAGGGGTCAGTCAGGAACAGGGAGCTCACAGTCACAGTGCTCTAGCTCAGCATAAAATTTCTGATGGATTTAGGTGTAATCTGAAGTTAGAAAAATATTGTAAATCCCTTAATCCCAAAACCACAAATTGCCTCAAAATAATACTCAGTCTTCACATAAAAAGAGGAAAACAAATTCCCATGACGTGCCATTTTTACATACAGAAAGCAACAATCTCAGTCCCAGCTTTGAAATTAAGTGGTTCCAATGAAAGGTAGATTGAATCAATCACTTTGCAATATGCATGTAAGGTCCAAGAAAGTATCTTTGCCCAGATAATATTATTCATAAATAAAAAGCTGTCTGGTTTTAACTCTTTTTCTTCCCCAAGAAATTTATTGATGGAAAGTCTTCTAGATGTCATTAACATTAATGACATATAATTAATAATTTAATACTTGGGCCTGTATCTGTGCTCCCAGGAGAAGAAGGATTTTTCTATTTCCTGCCAGGAGCTCTGTATGTGAATTCAAGAATAAGCAGTTCATCCCATGACATTTCCTTATGCTCAAACAGACAAGGTGACACATAAAGCCCAGGGGCAAAGGGAAACCTGATAGCTAAATAGCTGAGCTGCAGTCGGAAGTGGTGAATTCCCTCGACCACAGGGAAAGCTTCCTGTTCTTTGTAGATGAGCCTATTATTGGAATACACTTGCCTGCAGTTAATCTTCAAAGTAATTAAATGGAAAGGAAGCAATTAAATCACTGAAAAGGAATTGCATCTGGTTCAGAGGGAAAAACCCAGGCCTAGGAAGTATTTCAGTGATAGTATGTACTCAGCATAAACAGGTATCTTCCTGTTTGCAAAGATAATTAATATTTATGTGATAAGAATATTTTGTAGAAATCAAACGAGGTTGAAAATCAGAAGTTGTCATTACTGTGGCCTAGAAGTACCAAGGAGAGAAACGTTGATATCTGTTTTTCCTATGATGGGATAAAATTGAAACCTGGGCCCCTTACACTCATCTTGCATATTTTAGCATGACACCTTGAAAGTTAGTAAAGCAATGTACATTTACTGCTGCTGAGAATCTAACTCAGCATTTCAGTAAGCACATCCCAGAGAAAGAAGACCATAACAATGGAGAAGCATGAATCATGCCAGTCTACAAAGAGAAAGATATTCCAGTTTAGACAGAGCTTGGAATGATTCCTTAAAATCAGGTGTCAGGGCTATGTGAAACAGGACTGTGCCTTTTAAAGATTGGCAGAAATCTTGACCTAAATTCAATTTTAATGTGTAGAAAGAAGCACTTGTTTTATAATACTCCTAAATGCTTGTACGTTGAATTTAGTGTCAAGACAGCGAATATCGTTGTATTTCTAAGGTGTGCATTTTGCTCAGACTGGAACAAGGGATCCTGTATATTGCTCCGGTCTATTATAATAGTATAAATGCTGGAAAGCCATCAAGAGGGTCTTTCAGTGAAATGCTCATCAAAGCTCTTACTGACACTGGAAAGTACAGGTAGTTTAACAGGTTGTTGAACAATTAAGAGGTAGTTAAAGAACAAGTGTATTAATTAAAAATGTATAGTTGAGAACAGAGATTCTGTTGCAAGGGCGTAAGGAACCAATCTACTTTTCTTTGTCTTTCTTATGTCTTTTATTTTTCCTTTGGAAAAATTTTGCCCAGCTGTTATATGGGATCTAACTAACTGCACCATTGCTGTCATCTAAGAAGCTGAAAGTTAGGCTGGCTGAAGACAAAAGCTGGTGAATGAACAGCTATAGATAAGGTAGGATAAGCTACCTGGGACATTAGCAGTGAACACTGGTAAGCGACAGCTGCTGGGACGGAGCAAAAGGAGGTGATGCAGAAAAGAGAGCTGACATGGTTAAAACAGTAGACTCAAACTATATTTGTGGGAAAAGAGTAGCAAGAAAGAAGTTGGTTGCAGGATCTAAGACCTGAGAGGATGAACATATGGATGGGACATGTAGGTCTTTAATTAGACAAAAAAGGCCATGTGTGACAGCTGCAAAGGTGCAGCCTTTTTCTCAGATAAAGACAAATATTAGCAGAAAAATATGCTTGGATTGTTGACTTGAGACACAAGCATTTGTTCTGGGGCAGGGACATGGGACTGAGGGTTTGGGGAGAGAACAAAATACTGACTGTTTCCCAGCAAATGTTATATAAAACATTCTTCATTATTTAAAGCAGTTCATTACCTGGCAAGAAAAATTATTATTCACGTTACATACGAAGGACCAAAATTTACTTTTAAGTACACATCTGTGTGCTCCTATTGTGTCAGCCCAGTTCCAAACCAGGTCCTTGATGCATATAGGTCTAGAACCTTTATTTTTATCTTGTATCAATTTTTATATTACCGTCTCTCCTGCTCTCAGAGAACTGAGTGGAAGATGTCAGTCAGCTAGACTACCATTTCCTTCATGATCAGCCCCTCTATCTACATATGCATTGCTATAATGCAGATAATTCAGTACTTGGATGCTTAGTTCCCCATACACTACTGTGTGCCCATTTCAGACCTTAACAAAAAGAAATTTTAATATTAGGTTTGCTTAATATGAAATTTATTTAAACAGGACATATGAGTATATCAGACAATGTAGTTTTGTGGCTCTCAATGTAAAATATTAACTTGCATTCTTAGAGACTTGTCTGGTAGCACAATTGTAATTTAATTTTGTGTGATACTTCCAGAAAGCTCCAATTTCTGGTACTCACTTAAGAATAGTAATAGCTTGTCATATTTATGTTCAAAAGTGCCATGGGCAGTTTTGTTTTTATTTCTATTCAGATGCTTCCAAAAAGGGGCATGTCTGGAGGAAGGCAGGTTGTTCAGCCCATGCTCGAAAGATTCTCAGCAGCATTAGGCTTCCTGTATGTGAGGCAAGTACTAGCTAAGGGGTAGCAGGAAGCCTTTGTATCAAGAATCTACTTTCAGCTATCTTGCCAAGCTGGAAGGTTTTGGAATAAATTTTGTCTGCTCAGTAGAGACTATGGGGACTTTAATGAACAAGCCCTTATTCCTCCCCCATGCCATCTGCAGCTACATGCTGAAAATCCACTAAACTGCCAGAAAATTATGCTCCCTGTGTAAATGCAGGTACTGCAGATGCCTACCATAGCTCAGTGAGATGCTGGGCATAAGGAAGAAGGAAGAGTGTGGGGAGAGAGGAAACAGCAGGACTCAGCAGTTAGAGATGAATTGGGAGCATGGAGAAGTAAGAGGACTAGAAAAAGTAACATAATTTAGGAGTAGATCTCCATATACACATGGATATACATATTAAAAAAACTGAATTAAAGTTGATCAGGCAGCCTTAGTCATGTAATTTCTCAATTTGGTGTCTCTGTCAAAGGGACACCCTGGTGTTCCATAGAAGCTTTATGACCTTTCAGGCTTAGTTCTGCTGCCCACTCATCACTAATTATTATTTGCAATGTCCTGTGTGCAGTAGGCTGACAGACATAAACACAGGGCTGGCAGAGCTGTGCATTGCTAGAGACAGGCAGGATAGCCTGATGGGTTACTCATGGTACTGCTGGAAATGATAAAACTTCAAATTTTCTTTGTAATTTTTGTCAGGGTTTTTGTTCGCCTTCGCCCAGGGGGAAAGAGAATTGAAGTTCTTCCTGAGAATCTTCACTGGGCCAGGTCTAATAAGTTTAACATCTACAGAGATTGGGAGTAGCCAGGAGATGCACGGAGATAACAACCATGAACCATGAATAGGGCATTATCCCCAAACACCACCCTCTGGAGTGGTTGGAGACACCTGGTTTGGGAAAAGACTGATAAGAGAACCAAAGAATGAGGACCAAATTAGCATTGAAGGCAAAGGGCTCTATAACAAATAGGAGATCAAATACCAAAAATTAGGTAATTTAAGATCAATCAGCAGGAATTTATTTGGGTTTTGTCCATATAAACATGTGAAAAGTCTGGTAAAGAATTATGTGTGATGGAATGATTTTCTCTTCACAGCCTGAGCATTTATGGAGGAAATTATTTCTATTGTACATCCTGGCCAGAATAACCTCGTGGCCAAAATAAAGTAATGCCTTGATTCTCTAACACTAAAAAATTGTTAGTGTTGGAGAGTTTCTGCTTTTGCCACAGTTGCAGTGACAATACTAGACACCTTTGTAAGGGTGTAAGGTGAATTGGTGTCAGTGATTTTTTTTTGTTGAAGTACCTATTCACAGGGCGCTAAGTACCATTTGGATTACTCGGAATCAACTTCATGTCTGGCTCTGCTCTTCAGCTCAGCCTTTATCAGCCCCGTGGCATGGCAGGCACCCATTATGGTTAATTCTTGCTGTTGCAGTGGATTCAAAGGAAGTGCTGTCAAGTAGACACAGATGAATGTTACCTTAAGGTTATTCGAATCCATGGTAGAATTATCGGCTTAGACCCTGGCCGCTTAAGTTTCCTATCTTGTTCACAAATAAGCCTTTGATATCTCACTGAGGAACTGAACAGAACAAAATTCTACCACAGCATGACAGACTTGATGAATTTTTATGAAGAGTAAATTTAGTAATTAAAATTTTTTCTATGTATATTCTTGCAGGTAGAACCCCTATAAATACCATCAATCAGCAGTCCCTAAATTGTGTCAAACTTAGATGTTGATCATATTCCAGCTGCTTATTCATGCACTATGCTTCTGCCTTTTCAGCTCTTTTGGACCCCTGCATGACCTCGAGTATGTTCACTCCTACTACAGCTTAACTGTTGCAAACAAACATCACCAAAATATTTTGAGGGAAGTATGCAGATGTTTTGCAAGGAGCATGATACACTGTCCATGGGGGAAACAACCTCAAGGTTTTATCTGGAACCCTAATGGTTTAGCTAGAACACTTCTTCTGGGAGAGAATCCAGGACTCATGGAAGATTGAGGTAAATTATTTCTCTGTTCCAGAATTGCTAGTTTTAGGGCTGAAATTGCAGATAACAGCGGGTGTGTCTCAGTGCTGTTAAACTTCACTTAGTTTGGAATGTTGGCAATAAAAGGACAATTTAATTTACATTTTTGGCCTTTTCTAACTTACTATAACTGAAGAATGACTTCCCAACGGCTTGTAGAAAGCAGTTATCTCTGCAGGATGCTAGTCTGGCTACTGCGAAGAGGGAACAGGAACACATAAACAGCCAATTGATTTGCTGTGGTTTTGATAACTGCAGCATTTGTCTTACTTTGTGTCAGGAGACACAGTGGCCATCCTGCCACTGTGCTGCGTGGGGATTGGAGGACTTTGGAAATGTTAAAGTTTGATTGTTTAGTCTCTCTAAAAGCAAACAAAAAACCCCAAAATGTATTAAAAACTGCCTCAAAATTGTAGGAACAAATAAGTAATAGGTGAATCAATAAATACATCAGTGACACTGTAGATCCTCACCTCTTGTGTGCATCCTGTAATGAATTAAATCCTTGAAGCCTGAAAGGATGGACAACTCATGTTTCTAACTTGTTTTTGCCCCACACATGTCATGTAACCCTTTAACATGGTGCAGCTGCCAGGCAAGTAGGATAAAACTACAGGACTAGTGAGTACAAGACTGAATGCATCAAGCAAGTAGAACTAGGCAAGTGTTTTATGCCCTTATAAATCAGAATGCTGGCTCAGCTCTTGCTTTGTGTTAGAGGGGAGTTAGGATGCATTGCAACAGATTACCTAATGAAGCTACAATATTTTTTAATTAAGGCTTTTCCCTATTTATCAATCATATTTTACCTCAATTTACAAGATTTTAAAATCAACAAAAATGAGCTCTTCAGTGATGTCATTAGTATAAAAATTCAGCAGTGCTGATGCAGCTAAATCTAGACAAGAATAAAGAGAGTTGCTGGTAATTAGATGCGTGGTAACCCTGCATGGAAAGAATAGCGAGGCACAGCAGGGACACTTTCTGCTTGTTAGAGAAAAAAATCCCAGGGAAAGATATAACTGGGGAAAAAAAAATCATTTATACACATTTGTGGATTGACAAGTGTGCTGAGCAGATCTAGGGAGAATTATCCTCCCTTCCCAGACTGGTAAAATGAGTCCCCCCTGCAGGGGTCCTTTAAGTGCAGGGCTGGTGCAGTCTCACTGCATGCAGGCATGCACAGTGATGACATAACCTGCCAGCTGCAGGGGACTTCCACAAAGGAGCCCATGTCACCGTTTGCTTCTCAAAACACTCCAGAGGCTTCCAAGGACTTCTGGAAGCTGGATATAGCCAACAGCAGCTGTTGTAACAGGTGTGGCGATCAGTGATCCCTCAGGGTTAGATCCACAAGGGAGTAAAAGCACCATGAACTCCAATTTTTAGGTGCCAGCTTGTGGATCCATGATCTTCACATCCTTTTATTTTTCAGCTGTCACCTATCTTTGGATGTGTGTAAAGCCCATCGGAGTTATGAAGGCAGAGGAAGCTGCCAACACAAGGCCTGAACAAGGATTTCCTTCTCCCTGGTGAAGGCTGCCAGCAGCCAGGCGTGGCTCCTGCCTGTCCCTGCCTATGCAGACATTTCACCTCACTACACAGATGGAAACACCCCCAAGGTGGCAGATGACCAGGGCATTTTCTCCTCTCCAGTGGCCTGGAGCAAGTTTGACAGCCTTTTTCTGCCATGTGGCAGAGCTTGGTGCTGTCAGATGAGAGGAGGGGTCAATCCCAGGGCAAGCACAGCAGTGACAATGTGACATCATAGATAAGGGCCCTACTGACAGAGGCAGGCACAAGGCACCCCTCCCATCCAGGGGGCCGTACAGGGGAAGTATGATGCACTAGCTGTGAAATATGTTTTTTGGTGATTCATACTATAAATTAAAGGTTATCCTAATTCTTTTCAGTACAAAATGTACTTTAAAGAGTTATTTTCCTGGTATGAATCACCAAGCTAGTCCTCCCTCTAGGTTAGCAACGGAGACCAAACTGCAAGTGGTCAGGAAAAAGAATATAATTTAACTTCTCCACTCATTTTGATTTAGGAAATATATTCTGTATAAGACAATATTTTCAAGGGAACTAAGCCTCCAAAAGTTGAATTCAGGCTTTCCTAAATGCAGACTTTTATCCAGCACAGATAGATCATTTATTGGGTCTGGGTGTTTCTCCAGCCTGAATTGGGGTGGGGTAGGGGCATGACTGGTTGAGAAAGCAGCAACTAGCTAGAGGAACTGTGGGCTTAGCCAACTCTCAGAGACATTTTAGAGGGGGAGTGAGGAGCAGGAAACTTTGGAAGTCTCACTTTTGCAGTTAGGTATCAGATGGGCAATTTGGGGAAAATATGCCACGGCATCCATAGAAGTCTGTGGCCCACAGCTGGGGCACTTGGTGGAGCAGGCAGGGAGAAGCAGAGAGGTGTGTGAATATGTCAGATCTTCTCCTAGAATGCCTTATTTTGGTCAAAACTCTGACAGAACTGCATATTCCTGAAGAAAACTGAATTTGCAGCTTTTTGCAGGGGAAATATTTCTACTAGTTTTCTTTAATTGCATGTTTTTTAGCTCCAAGAGTCTTAGACCCTTAAATATAATGGCAGCAAGCCTTGTTTACAGGTATCTCCAGCCCATTCAAAGCTCTCCAGTGTGCTGACTCTGAATGCTCAGATTAGGTTTGAGCTTTGGAGCATGGAGACAGAGCAAGACCTCTTGGTTTGAATTTGAAAGCTTGAAAGATGACAAGGATAGTGAGAGGAAGAACCATCCTCACACCAACTGGATGTGAATGACTTGGCTATGAACTGGGACTGTTTTTAACAACAAGGTCTTCTGAACTCTACCTAACTAGCTGCACAGTTCAACCCCTGAAGGAGGCTCTGCCTCTCACTGCTGCACTCTGTCACAGAACTATGTATTTACCAGCTATCCAAGCAGCGATGAGCCCTGGAGTCATATTCCTGGGTATAAGAAAGAGACTAGTTTACAAAGATGAGGATATCTGTAGTAGTCACCCCATAAGACACTGTAGGCACTAGATAAGATTAGAAAGAGTTAAATGTGATCTGGTGATGGTCTGCATTAATAGGGAAGCCATGGACAAGATCTTTCTAAGTTAATTTAAAAGATCTGATTTTCCCCATCCTTTGTTAAGGTTCATGAGTTCAGTCAATGAAAAGCAAAATGAATTCTAACATTCTCATGTTCTCATGAGAAAGGAGAGAAATAGGCAAAAGTTTTGGCCTGGGAAATGTTTCCTAAAAATATATACTGTCAAAGCAACCAAGTCCTACCTCTGCATGAGCACAAGAGGAGGTACAACGTGGTTTGAGAACATTAATCAGATACTTTTAGCATCTAGGAAAAAAAAGGCCTCAATTTACTAAATATTTTCCAAAAGCACCAGATTTCAAAATTTTTTTCTTTCTGCAACATCCAAAACATTTAAATTTTTGTCATACTACCAGAATAATTTGAAAATGTTCAAGATTTATAAGCTGAGTTTTAGAATTTTAAATAACAAGGTATTTGGTTGGGGAAGTTTAGAGTTGATGAAAACTAAATGACAGCCGCTCAACCATAACATAATGCAAGAAGGATCTAAACTGTTAAGTACATCAGAAAGAAATTACCAGTTTTTTCTTCAGTGAGTTTATTCTTTCTTGTACTTGGGATACCACATACAAAATACCATTATTACAAGGAGCTGCTATTTCTAACTGCCCCACTATTAGCAGGTATTGCTGTCAAAAGTCTTAATTAATTTACATTTCTATCATAAAAGAGCACTGTACTTTTCTTTCCCATCTACTCCCCACTATATCAGTCTTCACAGCTTTTTAAGTTAAATAAATATGTCATCTTTATTACTCTCTACTGAACTTCTACACACAAAAGCATTCTAAAAAACTTTTTCAAATTCAAAGACAGTCTTCTAGATTAGTTACTGTTTTCAGGACACTGAAATCAATCAATATTTTCAGGACAAATGTATAGTCTTCAGAGTACTGTGTAAAGTCAATCTCACCTAAAGATGTGAGAAGGCAAATAGCTCTTACTATAAAAATGTGTCTAGGTGTGAAAATGCTATTTTCAGTTTTATGACTTTAGATTCGAAGAGGTCTTATTACATTTCAAATTAAATGTCTGCCATTAGAGAAGGAAAAATCTGAAATCATCTGAAAAAATGAAAAGGAGAAGAAACAAAGGAACTGTACATGTTGAATTTTATGTGAGTAGAAAAAGATTTTCTGCAAAAAATTTTCCCGAATTGTTTTTATTTTTAAGTAATTCACAATTATTTTTATGGTGAATTTTAATGACTTATATTTGTTAGCCCATATATTTTTTGAGTAATTTTAATGACATATATTTGTTTTTGTATCTGGGCTACACAATACTTGAAATTCCAAATTTTGTTGCTCTCCAAAGCATGGTAAGGTTCTGTTGCATAGTACTGTGACTGTGAGGACATGTAGAGATGCTCATACAAACACATACCATAACACATGGCTATACTGAGTGTAGGAGAAGTAGATGAAGAGTTGATTGAGCCTCAGAGAGAAATTTATATTTCCTGGTCTGTTTTAATGTGTGAGATTATGAGAATTTTCTCAATCTGTCCTTCCATTCTGAAACGATGTTCATGGAACTGACCAGTAGCTGCTTCATTGTTGTTAAACACCTACCAGAATAGTAAGGATAACATATGGCAACTCCTCTCTGTGATTTCTTGCTTTGTTTGATTTCTTCTTCCTTCACGTTTAAAGCTGTTTCAAGCAAAAGAAAATTACAGAAGTTGTTTAGTTCTGTACATGTAAGATGTATATTCTTTTTACAATATTGTTGATTTACTGGGATTTATTCAACATTTATAGAGTGATAAGCATTATTTTTCACTGCTGTTTCATTTTTATAACCTGATCTGTCCTCCATGAACAGCATGAAGGAGAGCCAAGAATTTTCATACATATGTTTAATGTAAAAGCATAATTTTCTTGTTGTAAGTGATCTTCAGGTCACATAGATAAATAGATATTTTGGAACAGTGAAAAGACAGAAAAAGATTATTTTCTATCTTTTTTCTTTGCCTAGCTATGGTAAGTCCAAAGGATGATCTCCTCATTTTGATGAGCATTTTGGTATTTCAACTAGTGGAATAGAACTAGATAATTATTTTAGGAAAACTTTATATGGTTAGTATTTCTCCTAGATATCTCTTGAATGTATGGCCTCTGCATCTTCAGTTTTGTTGTGTTACGGATTTTTACGTCTGCTCCTTGTGGAACACAAGCACATTTTCATTGTTTCAGAGAAGATTGGAAATTATATAGAACCATCTGCTAACCTAATTATTCTCTTATAAATCATCAGGTTAGGCTTTTCTTTACATATTTCATTAGTATCCCTTCAAAGAGCAGGAGAGATTTCTTAGCAAGACTCTAACAGTTTCATCATTGGAGATCTCTTAGAATTTGCTAGACAAACATCTATTTCAAGCATCATAAAACAAATTAATCTTACATTTGGACAGAGTGATAAATTAGATAGCCCCTAGCACTACTTTCTGTCCCATGATTAGATCATGTTTCCTGAAAAAGAGCATATAATATGATTTCTGGTTCTGAATCAGGCTGGAGATTGACCCTGTTGACCAGATAGTCACTTCTCAGCAGATTTGCAGGGTGTGTGGAAAAGGAAAAAAAGGTAAGGGTGGGTTTATAGGTGGATGTTGAATAAAACTGTATGGAAAATATAATGAAGAGCAGGAGAGTGTAAGACATTCCATCATCTGAGAATCCAAGAATTAACTCTTTAGCCCAGCATGTAGCCTGAGATAGCTCACAGAGATTAAAAAATAGTGAAAGGACAAATTTTAGCTGCTGTTTTGGGGTAGGATGAACGAAATTTTAAGTGTTCAGAAACATAATTTTGGCCATTCTTGTCAGCAGTTGGAAGAGCAAAAAAGACGCATGGTATTTATCATAGTGCTAAAGTCTTAGAAATTAAAAATAACAATTATCAGAAAAGATCTGGAAAATTTATTAAAATATTTGTTTTTCACCCCTTCTCTCTCAGCCTGTGAAAGCTGAGAATTCTAACCATTTAGAAGTTCAAAATCCTTTGTATGCAGTAGAAATTACTGTCTGTGCTACAACGGCATCTGGAGACTCTGAAAGAGTTTTGGCCTTTTGTAGGCAAATACATAGCCAGTATGCACAAAAGCTATGCATTTCCCACAGAGTTCAAATCCCTATCACAATAGATAGGAATGGCCTTCCTAGTTTATGTGGGATATGGTTGTGTTTTTTTTGGTTGTTTTCTTTGTTTGATTTTGTTGTTTGTTTTCATTTTAAAATTGTGGGAAAAATGCAGGGCAAGATACATTGCTTGCAAATCACCCAGGAAACCTATGGTACATATCAGAACTGAGTCCATCACTGCCAAATGTCCTTCTGTAAGCATATAACGATTTTAAGCAGAGTTTTAAGTTTTAAGCAGACAGTAATTTTACAATCAGACCTAAAAGCTGCAAGAGATCACTTGAAGGGATCCAATGGCTGGCCCATGACCTCTGCTGATAAACCATGTAGGAGGCACAAGGAGAGGTTGTATTGTACAAATGTTTGCTTAGCCAGTTGTGTGCATCTGAAATGGAGCTACTGCTTATGCAAGGAGTATGTTTCAAGTACATGTGTCAGAATAGTATCAGCAATGCAGTTTGTCAATGAGGAAAACCTGGGTAATTGAAGTAGAAGGCTACGAGAGAGAGAAAAAACCCACTTCTCATGATGCCTTAGTAGATATAGAGGGGAGATTTCAGTATCAAATGTCTTAAGCACAATCTCGAGACACTTCAGAATATTGAAGGAACTGCATTCTCTGCTTGAGAGGCTTGTTGGATGAAAATGGAAATCTGCTACTGCATTTTAGAAGGTAATTATTGAAGTGAAAAACTTCATCAGATTATATTGTGAGCACTTGGCCATCCCATGTGAATCCATAATTTGTTGTTCTATAAGGTCACAGATCAGTATGACATCAACAGGTCCCAGAAGACTTAGCTTGGTTGACAAAACTGGGAACAATATTAAATGACCAAAATAAAAGAAACATCACATGGAGAACAGGGAAAAGAAACAAAACCTGAGATGTTTCCTGTAGTCACACAGTGTATAACAAATACTGCATGTAGTCAAACCAAAATAATCTGTTTGGTGAAGACAGGAGGAGACCCATATGAAGCAGCTGGAATTGGATGAGGTTTGAACTAAACAAATAGATATTAAACATTTTTCACTTGCATTCAGTCTTAGATATATCAAAACACAAAATCCACAATATACGCTAAGTTTGTGGATAAAAAAAAGAGAAATTTTAAAAAAACCCTATTTTTTTAATCTGCTGGAGCTTTCAGCTATGTTGAGGGCATATCTCCCTAAATTGTAATAGAAATGCTTTACTATCCATTGTCCAACTTGTAAAATATTTTATTTGGAAATAAATAAGATAAACTCTACATAGGAAGGTTTCTTTTTAAGAAGTCTGTCTCATCACTACTTTCTTATGATGACACTGATTTATTAGAAAGTGTCCTCAGTTCTTTAGCATTATTTATCTAAGGAAATTAACACAAAGAATATAATTTCAAGAAATCTTTACCTGAAGGAAAGAAGTTACTGGAATTAATTAAAATTACAGCAAAGAGATTATTTGCTAAAATACTTAGCAGTTTTTTTTTTTAATACTAATGCATTATAGCATTTCCATAGACAGGTAAGCTAAATCTTTGGCAAAATACATTTGAGTTTGTTCTACAGGCCCTGCTCCTGGGAGCTGCCAGGCACAGATAGCTGTGGAAACTGAAGTCATGTATTTGTTCACTGCTCAAGGATAGGGTTCCTGAAGCAGATCTGACCTGTACCAAAGCATGGGTCTATTTATATCTTTATGCCTACTGGGTTCCCAGTTAAGCATTCCTGCCTTGCTGCCAATCCATGGGTTACATTTTCCAGCCAGTCCCTTCAGTGACGGAGACCTTCCCTACTGCCCTGTCAGTTATGGTGGGGATCAGATTACGCAAACATGGCAGAAAGATGGAGTGCAGCAGAGAGGAAGATGGAAACATTGGCTGTGGAAGGAACACCATCTGTCCAGCTGGAGGAACTCAGGTTTAGCTGGAGGAGCTCTGGCTTTTTTAGGGTGTTTTTTTTTTTTTTTGTTTTTTTTTTTTTTTTTTTTGTTTTTTTTGGCTGGTTGATATGACAGACAAGGTTTGTGAAGAATAATAAAACTTATTTTTATAGTTAGAGCACAGTGCCTTCACTTTTCTGGGCCAGTGGGAAAACAATCCCCTGAATGAGCCTACTTGCAACTATTCACTCAGTAGAGGTGTCCCCATCCACTACTGCTTGCCACCACAGGCTTCTTTTAGATACAGGCTATACTGGTGTTTAATCAAGGTAAACAGAAAGGAGACTCAGAAGTCCCACTCACAGTTGTATCTGAGCAGAAACCCTGAACCAACAGCCAAACATATAAAACAAAAAAAACCCCTTATTTTATTGCACATTGGAATATTTTTCAGCTACTCTTACCTATGCTGAATGTTAAGGAGAGGGAATGTGACAGAACAGAAGCCAAAAACGTGTAATTTAGTGACTAGAGTGCCTAGCCTGTAGGCACCTGTCTCTGGAAAGAAGATGGAAGCAGGGGATTTGGTGCCTCACCTTCCTGTGCAGTGTGTGCAAGGGGTTGTAAGCCTTGCCATGAAAACTTTCATTGCAACTGAGGGACACCTTGGGCTATGCAGCAGAGAAGCACCAAGCTGACAAATGAAACTGAGGGGACACTGATTCCCACACAGACAGAGAAGCAAGGAGTGTTCTGCCTCCTTGAGCCCAGGGTCTGTAAGCTTCCTTCCCTGAGACAAAGCTGAGACTTATCTTCCAGTGAAGGGAATGTAGTCTGCTCTGAGCAGGGGAGCTGCTTTGCTGTGCAATAACTCTGTGCAATTATGTAAGAAAGAAATATCTGAGAGGGACAGAAAAATAAAAGGAAGAAGGAAAATAGAGAAGTGAGTAGGCTTGGCCAGCTGAGCAGGGAGCACTGGCCATGCCAGGACATCCTCTCAGGGCCGCTGGGATGTTTGAGGAGAAGAAAACATTTCTCTCTCATATTTTCATGTCCTAATTGCATTAAACAGTGGAGGGAGCATGAGATTGCATGCATGGGTTTTCTGACTCTGTCCCAAGGGGCTAAAAGTTGGGTACTCATCCACATCCAAAGCCAAGAAAATTTCTCAGAATGAAACTTTCATTTAAAAGTTTGACTTTCAGGACACTCTCTGAGGAATGAGAAATTTCTTATTGCATCTTCTTTGTCAGGTGAGTGAAAATGAATAAAAGTTTACTGGGAAAATAAAGGAGATAAAGAGGTAGAGCATGATTTGAGCACCCAGGTTCAGGGTCCTTAGGAGATGTCCTGAGCCACAGTATTCTGTGTCAAAGAGCAGTTGCTGTGTTTTATACTAAAGAAAAACTGTCCCAGTAACAGAGACACCAAAACTCTAAGTTTTTTCATCCGAAGCTGATGTCTTAACACTGGACACATTGGGCTAGAATACTTCTTTATCCTGTTGTCTTCTCTTCTTTTGATTCAGCAACCCCCTTTATAGAGTGACTCAGCTTGGATGGAGAGAAAGGGAGAGAGAATGTGGAGAGAAAGGGGAGAGAGAACGTGGAGAGAAGGCTCAGGGTCAAAGACTATAACTCGCCCTTTGCACCAGGCTATGCTCCCACAGTTGAGACTCAGATCCATCCATCATTATTCTCAGATCCATCTTTCCTGGATCTGAAGATTGAATTGAACTACAGGTTCTTCTGCCTGGGTGAAAACCTTCTAGAGTGAAGCTATTAAAAAAAAAAGCAGCATTTGTTCTCCTGCATCCTGTGCAAGAAAGAGTGGCTCCTACTACTTCTTGAAAGGAATTGTTTCCTGTTAGATTGTTTTAGAAACACCCCAGCCAAGCCTCCCAGAATAGGGAGAGAGGAATAGACCTCACATTAAACAGTGAATATTAAGTAGAAGAATGCTAGGTAGAGGAAGGCCCAGTTTCTGAATCTAAGCAGGGCTTAAGCATGAGTGGTAGAGACCTGGCCTAAAGCCTGGTGATGGCTTAGTCCATACAAATTTTAATCTCTTCACTTCTCAAAGTAGAATATACTCAGTAACATCTTTTCACTTCCTAAACATTTCCAAATGCTTGGATTCTTTGCTCTGTTTTCATGTTCTATTCAACCTTCTATTGAACTTTTGGACTCACTTCTGCCTCTAGTTTGTTCTTTTTCATTTGTCCTTAGCATACAGCTGAGACTCAGTTTCCTGACTGCCTGCTCAGAAGAAAGGTAAGTCTTTGACTTTGGCTGCCCTTAACATCACCCTGACCTTATTTTTCTCCAAAAGGCCCAGGGTTAGGCCATAGGTAAGTAGGGATTGCTGGAATTGCAATTGTGGGTGCAAGTGCCTAAATCCTTCTTAAAGCCCCTACTCAGCACTGTAAGGTTGAAATCAATAAACTAAAGCCAAGAGGTTCTGAGGCAGATATGAAATGTTTGAGGTAAGGAGTTTAAATAAGTGCCTACTGGTGGTTCCTTTTCATGATGGGATAGTAATTCATTCATGCTGGAAGCCTTTGAACAGGGACTGTATGTAGTCTTTAATTAAAGTTGATTAAAATGGTAATTTTGAGCCCTGATAGTTTAGAATAACAATTTTTTCTCTCCTTGCTCCACATCTGAAAACCTTTAAACTACTTCAGTGAACTGCAACCTAAGTAATCCTGCTCCTATTTTTAGGGACATAAGCCCTGGCTTCAGAAGGGCCATGGCAGTTGGAATAAGAAGATTTTCCAAGTGTGGAGGATTAGCCTTTGCAGCAGTTGTATGACAAAGCAATATAGTTGCCAGTGATAACAAGGAGGAGGAAAGAATTTATCATTTATTACATATTCATATTTGCCTTTTTTTAACACAGCAATCTGTGAAAATGCATCCAAAATTATTCCATGTTTTTTGTTTGTTTTGTTTCTGTTTGTGTGTTTTTTAATTACTCAGAGCTTTCAGTTCCACAAACATCTCACCTCACTGCAGAGCAGAATAGATGAATACTGAATGCCAGTTCTGTCCTGGAATTGAGAACACTAAGCATCACAGTTTGGGTCCTCTCTAATCCTCTGGTGTGGGGTTAACCTGCTGAGACCTAAAAGCTCCTCTCTTTCTGGTACTGATGTTTGTAATCATGAGGAAAGCAGCTAATTAAATACATAGATGAAGGGACATTTTATTATTCAGCTCTTAGATATCTATACTAGCTTTACTCTTCCTGTAAAATCTGTGCTCCAGCTGAGCAAGTGAACTAGTGCCCTTAAATTTTATGACATCAATCCTGCACTGGTGAATGTGCAAGATGACAAGGGAGATAAATTACTGAAACAGCAAACCAGCAGAGGATAGTGCAGAAGGCTAAGAGGTAAACTTGTCATTAAAGCAAAAAACTCACAACTTTCTCCCTTACTCCCCTCAAACAGAACACCCAAAACTCAAAGCTATGTTGTAGTCCAGCCAGTGAAACACACAGGGTTTCAGAAGTAGCATGGATAACACAAGGTAAGAAATGTGGAGCTCTGTATTTTCACTGATTTGGGATAGATCTCCATTTTCAGTTGCAGAAATTTTCAATGTAAAAAGATGACAACAGAGACATTACATGTTCTTGGTTACCATAATTTAAATGTTCATCTGGTCCTGCATACATTGCCTTGAAGTTCACACTCCGTAGACTTTTCAGAGATCTCCCTTTATTGACACAAACATCCACAAACAGATCTCTTTAGACTCATATATAAGTGTTTACAGCTACTAGGGAATGCATCTCTCTTTCTGCCACCTTATGGCATGAAGAAGCTATCAGCTCCTGAGAGAATACCCCATTGTGCACATACTGCCAGCTGCTGGAATAATTTTGTGCCATTTGCCCTTCTTGTGGTGCCTTAGGTCTCACAGCAAGATGTTGAACTCATTGGGAAAATAGGAGAGTCTTAAACACCTGAAGGCTTCTTAAAGTTATGGTAATTGCTGGTGGGCAGGTGGAACAGCCAATCAGAAACTTCTGTAAAGGAAGTCCCAGGCATCCTTCCTTTTCCACACCAGTGCTTGCTTCAGGGTGGTGTAAAAGCACAGCAAAAAGACAATGTTTCAGATGCTATGTTTATTTCTATGGAGAGTCTCGTGCATTTTTCTGGACAAAAAGATACTTTGTGTTTTCAACCAAATAAAACCAGTAAGCACGTGTGTCTTCCTTAGTGAGTTTAACTGGGACTTATTATGAACAATTCTGATTTTTAATCTATATCACTGGGCCTGGACACTAGCAAAGGTTTTGTCCTCTAATACAGACCCATGGTCAAAGTTACAAAGGCATCTTTGGTGCTGATAGATGGACCTCGTGGGATTTGCAAAGCACCTACAATGTTGCAGGCACCAAATTTTAATTGGTGTCTTCTGCTTGGGCAGAATCCTAAAAGAAACATATCCACTAGATGACAAATTATCTAACAATCACCTGTGATATCTCTTAAGTTTCAGGTGTCAGTCCTATCACTCCCATAAAAGAGTCCGACATTTTAGTTGAGGAATCTGAGGTTTCTACAGACTTCATGGGAGACTCTGGCTCTTCTCTTTGCTTCGCAGCATGCAACTTGTCAATGCCTAGAGTTAGTCAACTCTAGTTGACTAACAAAATTTTAAGAGAAATATCTGAAATACTGTTAATTCTTGTGACTTAGGCCTCGGATTTAGGCCTTCAGGATGTTTTGATCAGTTCTCCAGCTACAGATAATGTATTTTTTTTCTTTTTTTTGTTGTTTTTTTTTTTTTTGTTGTTGTTGTTGTTTTTTCTTTTCCCCTGAGATTAGAGAAATCTTTGGCTTCAGCTTCCTTTTCCCTAGACATTACCTTGAGCATCAGCCTGCAAGGTGGTCAGGCAAGACCAGACTTTGAGCTACAATAAACTCAGACAGTGGGTGTGGATAAATACCAGATACCATAAACCAGAGAGGAGTGTATAAGCAAATAGTTTTGAGTGCTAAAATAAGGTGTACAACTTGAAAAGTAGATTTCTGGCCCCAGCTCTTGCTGTGAAAACTTCTTTAGAGTTTCTTACCCATTGGCTAGTAAGAGGGTGAGGATTACTGCCCAGGATTATCAAAAACCATTACCCCTAATATTCCTTGCTGCATATTCTTTTCCCTTAATGATGCCACTCAAGTTTCTTGCAATGCAGTGCAGGAAAGTCAGCATGTTGTCCATGGCAGTTGTCCATCCTATCAGGCTCATTCATGCTATTCTCTTGGATATGTGGGTTGGACTTCCCTCAAGTTAAGGATTCCATAGTATTTAGTGCAATGTTTCCTACCTGTTCTGCCACAGAAAACATCTACCTCTGCTGCCTCAGCTGTAAGGAAATGGTTCCCTTCCTTACTTTGCAAGTGCACTGATACCTCTGCTAGAGTGGGGTCTTCAGCAGGTGAGGAGAGTGGGCTAGGCACCAACCTACATACAATGGGCATATGCTGAAGACACAGGAGCCTAGAAGAACTCTTAATTAGGAGGCATCTAGCAAAGTTGGTATGCCTTGAAATAAAGGGACAGAAGGATGCTGCCTTTGAATTTGATTGGAAGTTTCAGTTCCTAGAGAGGCACTTATCTGATTCTTTGAAGAATTAATTACAAGTTTAACTTTGGAGTAGTTCTGCCCTCTGAACCCTAAGTAAAGAAATAAAAGCTTTTTCTTTACTTCTGCCTTTACTAAGAGCACTCTGATGGTTCAGTTTGTCCTCTATGGAGCCTCAAGGCTTCACTTGTGTTGCGGCAGTCTGGTTTGACATGTTTGTCAACTTAAACATCAGCATGACACTGCAGCAGAACGCTGGTGATTTAGGTGTAAAATACAATTAAGATAAAAATAGTCCAGGGAAATTTCACATAATGTGAGAGACCCTATTCTGGCATAATTCCATGCCCTCCAGAATATCCTTCCATTAAACCGATTGCAAAGCTTATATGCACTAGAAATTGAAAGGCAATGTGGGTTTATCACTTAATCTTCACTATTAGTTTGTCCTTTTTTATTATTATGTGGGACACTTTAGTGGCGTCTCTTCAGAGATGATATAATTTCATTCTTGGTTTTCCATTTTAGAGTTGTCAGTGGAACAAGTGTTCTTCATAGATCATTTTGACCTGAGGTCTCCTCATCAACAATGAGGACCATACTCTGAAATATGTTCAGCTTTCTTTTGAATGTGCCATGAATTTGCTAATCTTCAGGTCACCCTCTATGCCACTCGGATAAATTATAAGCCTAGAGATCCTGCAAATGCTGAGCAGCATCTCTCTTTCTCTCTTTTTCTTAGTACTTTTTCCTTGCAGTAGAGATTTTTTTTCATGCACAATCACTTTAATTTATCAGGATATGTGTTAGGCGTTTTGAATAAGATCAACACTGAACTGAACTTTCATCCAGGAAACTAAATTAATCTTGATATTAGGGGAACAGTCTTTAGAAATACTAAATCTCCATTTTGCAGAAATGTAGCAATTTCACAAGAAAATGAGAGTGAGATATTTACAAAATGATTTATTGACACACTTGGATGATCTTTGGATTAGAATAAGCTTTTATTTTTTTCAAATTTCCCCATCACTGATTATATTGGTTCAGGCTTTTAATGTGCAAAACAACAAATTTCTGCAAATCTGGTTCATTGAGGTTTTTGCACTATGGTTCATTATGTTGCTACCTCTTAGCTAGATCCTGTTCTAGTGAGGTAAATCCCATGGGAGCTGCACTTAGATCAAACTATGCATACATAAGATGCAGCTGACATTGTTTATAAAGTGCTAACGGAAGTGGCTGATTTTGCTTCTATGAAGCTGGTAAATGCAGAATAAATCCTGAATTGAGTATGTATACATGAGCATTATTTGTTGTGCACACATACCTTTACCTGGCAGATATACCAGGGACAGGCAACACTGCTAAGAGCAATGAATGTGAAGACAGCATGAACTTAGCAAGACTAACAATCCTTGAACTGAAGAAGTAATGGTTCCAGCTTCCCAGGTTACATATGCTGCAATAAAACCGGAAGACTCTGGTTAATAGTATATGTGTTTGCTCCTAATGATATCTTCCTATTGGAAAATATGATTTTAATGAAATCAATACTGGTTAGATGAATTTGCTTATTTCACTGAAGCTTCAGAAAAGCTATTTCATAACTTAAAAATATTCTCTTTCCAGGTCTGTAGTATTTTGGGTTTTTTTTCCATCTTTAAACAGTTTTTGAATTTTAAAAATGCATAAAATCAAAGAATCACAGAAAAATTCATGTTGAAAGGAATTTAATCCAGTCTCCTCCTCATAATGGGCTCAATGTTATACTCAAACCAGTTTATAGAGTATACAACTGTAGGAAAAAATCAGATGTGAGACAAAATATTGTGATTAATCATAAAGCAAAGAAAAAAGATAAATGATGCTTTCAAGAAAATTTGAAATTGTCTGCCTTTTTTCTGGTAAAATGGTAAAATTTATGATCCAATATTGAAAAGATAAGTTTCCCAGGAAGCAAAAGCTCTTTTATAGCTCATTTATAACTTCAGTTGACAGCATCACAATGTACTAAAGCTAACACAATAATAACCAGATTCAGCAACTGAAAACCTCAAGTGTGAAAATTAGAGCTGGTCAAAGGGCTATACTGTCGTAAATACTGTGGTTAATTTACTCAGAGTAAATATTGACTGTTCTTGTACACAAGAATAAGTTTCTACCCTAGAAGAATAGCAATCCAACTTGCACACTGAGCTCAAGCACAACTAATATATCATTTCAGCATCAAATGGAAAAGTTTATTCCAAACAGTGAAGTTACCTCCTCTTTGGATTACCTCTCCTCTTTGGATTCCTCTGCAACTCTGCAGCAGTATCTTAAGAACCAAAATTCTGGAATCAGTGCTTCTGGTTCCCCAACCATGCTAAACCCTCTTCATTCATCTGGTTCTCACAGTCATGAAAAACTCTGTGTCTCTCCTGTATCAGCCTCTTGAAACAAATAAAAGTGAACCAAAGTTAAACCACAGTCCTGAAACATATAAAATGAAATGAAGCAAGTCTTTTCACATCCCTCTCCCCCACACAGTTGATACCATAACCGGGGAAAGGAACATTGGCTTTAAAAAAATCAGCCTTCTTGTATAAGAGCTGTGGATCTTAGTTAAGCACGTAATACAGCCTGGAGTGCTTACTTTTAATTTTTTGACACTTTGATCAGACAAAATGCTGTTGGCAACTTTGTACAATATTTTGATAGAAGTATGTTATGAACAAACAATTCCTGTTGCAAGTATGACAAGAAGAGACAGTAAAGGCAAGAAAGCAGAAAACAAACACATACATAAAGACTCACAATAAAGAGGAATAAAAATTTTAAAAGTAACAACAATGAAGACAGATAATAAAACCAAAACCAAATGGCAGTGGAAAGAATCTAGAAGACTAGAAAGATGAAAAGTGCAGTAGAGTAGCAAAATGAAGAATAGAAAAAATAGAAGAGAAAAGGAAGAAAATAAAAAATAATTATATAAATCTATGTGCAATCACATTGCACAGAAATAAGGGAAGCAGAACAAGTAGGGAGATAAGGAAATAACCTAAAAATAAAAATATGAATGTTAATTGAAATGTTTGCTTTTGGAAGCTGGGAACAACAAACAAATTCTATAATGTAAAATAATAATGAAAAGCAAGGGGCAGGCCAAGAATTTTGAAAGAAATTTCTTGTTCACATGTTTAAAAAAGTTTCAGGCTCACTGATTTTAGGATTTTTTTTTTAGTCTTCTGATTATTCTTTAAAGGTTTGAGTTAGTTCATCCATCAAAAGCTTTGTGGAGGAACCAATGCTAAGAAGATAATGTTTGGTGGATAACAGTGAAGAGGGTGTTTTCAACTGTACGAGCAGATTCAGGACAGAGGAAAGGGAATCATACCTGGGGGTGTTTCTGTTAGATCATCATTCTTCTTAAATACCCACAGTAATCTCCTAGTTGAGTTCTCCCACTGTACTATTTATTTGAACATCTGGAAACTCTTGTAACACAGTGAATGATTATGATGCCTGGAGAGGATCAGAAATTTTGATATGACTCTGAAACTCGAGCTGAACAAGAAGATAACACAGACGTGTCCTAATCCTGTATCACACACCGCTGTTTTTTTCTTGTGATTCCCTATCCTTGCTCCCCTAAATTCTTTCACTGTCAATAAAGATTTCCACTTACCTATTTTAATTGCAGTTTTGGTCTTCCTTCCTCTCCCCCTCCTTTTTCTGTTGTAAAGTGCCACATTGGTGATACCAATTCATTAGCAAAGGGGACAGCTAGGGAAAGGAGCTTAGGAAAAGCAACTGGGAGCTGCACATAGGTGGTCAGTGAGGAAAAGTGGGCTAATTCAGAGCCAGAGAATTGAATGGCTGGCAGACACAAGTAGGCAACAAAAAGGAGTCACTGTAGATAACAGGTATGGTTCAAAAATGCTGTGTTGGTAAATAAGAGGAAATTAGGTGCCCCAAAGCTGAATTGGCACTGACTTGCTGTTCCAGAGGTGTTTTTAATATTCATCCAGAAAGTACACATTCAAGCCTTGAAGTGTTTAAGAATGTCTTGTCCCTGCACTGGGATCACTCAAAGCTGTGTGTCTCCTTGACTCCGGCAGCTGCAGCAGCAACCATGGATGTGTGCCTTTTGGAAAAAAGCTGGTACGCAGTCAGTCAGCATGAGTGTAGGAAGATTCAACCTGCAAAAGGCCATGTAGCTATATCCCCACTCCCTCTATAACAGCCCTGCACTGTTGCTTCTGCTCAGTTTTCAGCTGGGTTCCACAGATCCAGAGATACTGAGAGGTGACAGATGGAGGTAGCCTGAACCAACTCCCCAAGGAAGGGTCTGCCACTCCAGCAGAGCAGTGTTAGAGCCTTTTTTAACTGCCAGACTATAGATCTAGGTGACAATTTCCATCTTCAGGGAAGCATCAGTATACATAGATTTCAAAAATGTAAGTTAACACTAGCCTCACTTTTTATTGCATGGTTTATAGAGGTTTAATCACATACCATATTTTGTGAGACTCCAATTCAGTGTGAATAGCAATATTGGTCAAAACCCAGCAGGGTTTATTGAGTGAATGTACACATACATGTGTGGATATATTTTTTAATCTTATATTGACAGTTATTGAAATACTACCTCCAAAGAACTAATAGCATGCTGACACCTTCTTTTCTTATTCTAACCTGAAAAAAAATGGAATAAAATAGTCTACCAATTTCACAGCAGTGAGAGAGTTTTCTTTTTTTCAATGACAATTTTGGTTAGTAGGACAGGAAATTTAACTGCAATATATACTACTTTGTTCTTTAGATACAAATATTTAAAGGTAAAAATGTTATCTTGTGGGGTTTCCTGACATCCTGAAGCAAAAGAAAAGGAGGAATATAATTACCTTTAACCATATTAAAGGCTAAGGTAAAGAGTGTGAATTTGTTTTACTTAAACCAAATCACTCTACCAGCTTTTGCCCTAAACAAAGCCATTTTAGCAAATTCTATTGAATGAAGCCCAAGTGGGATGAAGTGCCAAGTATTTTGCTGCCAAATCTGTAAATGCTGGTGACATTATCTTCTTATTTTGCCAGTTTAATAGCGAATCAATTGTAGGATGCTACAGAAGCTCAGCTCCACAATCATCAATTATGGTTTCTGTATTAACTACAAAAAAACCCAAAAAACAAAAAACAAACCAAAAAACCCCCAAAACCCAAAAAAACCCAAAAAAAACCCCAAAAAGTAATACCTTTCTTACTTTCAAATATCAAGTTAAGCCTGTACAAGGCCAATAAATATACTGAAAATATACTGAAGATTCATTGCTGTTGGCATCATTGTTGGTTACAAAAAGGTACAGTGTTGTTACAGCTGGGCAAGTAAGTAAGGCAAAAGACTGTGGAATACAGTAGCATGAAATGTTGTATTAAAATTTACAGTAGTGTTCAAAGACAGAGTTGTTCAGGAAAGTGCTATGCAGTTAGTAGGTAAACATCATGACTATAGAAAGTTTTTTTAAAAGTTCCAAACCCAGAGTGATGCTTTTTTCCTAGCTTTGATTATTAAACATAACACTCCACCTGATATGAGGGTACATTGATTTGGAGATGTGAACCTCTTGCAACCTATCTGTCAGCAGCTGCCGCAGGCTTTACTTTTTCTGTTGATCAAATGTGTTAGTCCCCTTTGCCATGCAAAACATCCCTTTTGTTAAGTTGGAGGAAGCAACTTGTTAAGAAAAATCCTCAGATTTGGACTCTAAATTTGAGGCAGCACAACCATTGGGAACAGATATAATTCAGCAAAGGACCTAAGCCCTTTTTGCTAGGATAAAGCTTACTTTTGGGTAGAAAGGCAGGCTCAGACAAAGTGTCTCTGGCTTCATAGTTTTTATTGCTATGCTTGGGATGAAAAGACATTCGTGGTCTAGCCTCTGGGGGATATACTATGTACCTGGTAAATATTAGGTCACCCATTGATTTACAGCTTTACTTCTGAAGTTTTCTGGACAAAGAAAAGTAAAACCAGTAACCCCTCTTTTGAAAATGTACTTTGCTTGTACCTTTCATTACACAGCATTTCAATAAAAGAAATAGAGCTCGATGACTTGAGGCAATATTCTATTTACAGATAGTTTATTTTTAATTATCTTCTGCCTGTAATGCTTACTGCCAGATTATATCTTCTATGCACTTACACAGATTGCTAGTGGCTGAAACAGAGATAAAATTGTTTGAATTTTTTCTTAAACCCTTGGCTTTTTCAAGGCTTCACACTGCAAATGGAGAATATGGCATTACAACTAAAATGTTTTGGTGTTGAAGACTGTCATGGAATCACAACAAGTTTATTGGTGTTTGGAAACTCGTGTTTTCCAGTTACAGCAATGCCTGCTTGTCTGGAGCAGTTGCTGTGGCTATTTTCCCACCATAGCTAGTAGAGGATGATAGCACTGTCAAAGCTACATATCTCAGGGAAGGCTGATTGCCTTTTCAGGGCTGTCTAGTTTTGCTTTCTTAACATCTGGAGGGAGTGTTATATGATTTGGACTTCAACACAAATCAGAATCATTGCAGTGTGCAAGTAGTAATTTGTATTTATGTACCAAAGTTTATATTTTAGCATATTGCACAAAATCCCTGACTGCATCACTAAATGGTTACACTCTAGTATTTATTAACCAGTTTTCTACTGACAGCAATTTCATCATACATTCATAAGGAGGAGTTGTTCTTCTGGCATATATGTGTATTTGTTATAATAATCATAAAACGTCGCAGAAGGACTATAAAGTGTGCCTGTTTCTACAATCTGTTTATGTAATGCTTCTTATATGCACAGCATATATCTGCTTTTCAAGGAAATTGCAATAAAATGTGCAAATAACAATTTCTTTAAGGCAAAGACTTTTTATTCCAAGTGCATTGCCAGCAGCCAACAATGAAAAACAGAGTAAGATATGTATAGTGTGTTGTCACAAGATACATCAGATGTGATCACTGTTACAAGTCTCCTTCCCCTAAAGGTATTTTTTCTTAGGCTGTCCTGAAGAAAGCAAGCCTTTTGAACAGGCTTGGCAATTTTCTCTGCAGGGTCAAGAGATGTGCAAATTAGAAGTTGCCAAAAATATTTCACAGGCACATACAAAGACCTTGTACTTGTCTTTAAACAGCCAAAGAATCTCAAGTCTAGCAAGTAGACTAGAGATATGTCAAGTGATGAAATTGAATGTGAATGTAAAAGCTTTTCTCTGCTAAAAAAGAACACAGCCTTTAGATTAATATTAGCAAACCCTGCTATGTCACATTGCTACAATAAGCGTCTCTCTCTGGGAAATAAGAATACATTAGTTCAGGTCAATATCTGCACTCCCATCAGACAAAATTACCTAACTGTCTTTGTCTGGTAATGATAATGACATTGCTAGCCTCCAGGGAGTTGACGTCACACAACTAAGCGACTCAGGAAGAGCACAGTGTACAAGTGTATGAGTGAACCGGCAAAGACCTCCACGGGTATGGACTGATTCAGCTGAAGGATGTTGTTTCAATCCCATAAAAAAAATCCAAATATGCCCCAAGCTGCACTTAAAAAAACCCAAGCAACTTGCAAAAGAGCGTTTTAGGCATATAAACAGTTGTAAGCGACCCATCAGGAAAGAAACTATTTCAAGAACAGGAGGCGTGACTGAATCAAATCTGTGATGCACAAACCACACTCAGATGTATACGTGTGTATTTGCATTTGTCATGGATAATCTTCCTTTCTGCTCTAAAAAACTGAAATCCTTTGACTAATCTCTGTATATAGTCACTGTATATATCTACTTACCTATATGCACCTGCCTACCTCCTGGAAGTGCACTCAGGTCTTCCAAAGACAGCCAGGAGAAAGTAACTGAATATCAAAGTCAATAAGGCTAACTCTGCTGTATTATCATCATTGAAGTAACAGTGGCACATGAAATCCTTTGCCACTAAAGGAAGAATGACTGTAAAGTGTTTGAAAGCTTTATCTGTTTAATAAGAAAAGAACAGCTAGTTTATCAGAATGATTGTGCGGGCTAAGGTAGGAGGATTTCTTTGGTGTTTGTTCAAGGTTTTACATGAAGCTAATTCTCTCTGTATATTGCATTTATTTGATTAAAAGAGAAGTTCAGTCAATACTGCTGTAGAAAAGCCAAGGCATGTCTGAACTCATTAAAGTATTGTTTGTACGCTGACACTGATGAAAGACCTGCTGCTGGTGCTACTGCGAGTCCATTTAGTTTTTATTTGACATCAAGTTGCTTTGCCTGTACTGTCAGAGCTTGTATATGAAGCTGCAGTACCATGAAAAAAGAGCACATCTGACAAGGAGCCAGGGATTTCTCAAATGATACCTGGGCACTGCCTCATTTGCCTGGTGTGTGATATAACAGGTCTGGGCAATCTGCTTTTCATTTGCTTTCTTCCCCATCTCAAAATGGTGCCTATGCTCTCTCCACAGTCTGCTCCAAATAGCTGCATGTGGGAGGAGATACCTGCAACACAGCTTCTCCTACCCGCAATCCGCTTCACACATGTTTGAGACAGGGAAAAGAAACGGCAGTCACAGGCACCCGAACTCAGCATTTGTGAAAGGAAGGAGCTCTGCTAAAGCAAAGTCTTCTGCTGCCAATGGTTTTCAGCCCACTGGGCTGCCAGGAAAATCTGCTGTCAGTGGATGCAGCTTACCTAACATCATAACTGTGCAGGCAGACTTTTTGTAGGGCATTCATGAAGGCTGACTTAGCCTGCTCAGACTCATGCCACCAGACTGCCACTATAGCCTGGGCAGGAGCAGTGAAGCATGCAGGACCATTATGTGATCCTGTTCTCTCTGGTGACTGCAGAGGTGATTATCCTCACTACGCTAAAGTTAGCTTCCATGAAAACGTTTTTAGTTGGGCTTTTATCAAAATGACTGCTTCAGGGTCGAGCAGATTATATTCCCATAGCTCTGTTTTGACATGCTGTTTTGCTTTCTTTCTCTCTTCATGGTGCTTCTTAAGCACTGCCCAGAATTTTTAGAAGCTTCAGATCTGATCTGATTCATCTCTTTTGAATAGCCTTGCAATGTTATCTAGAGAAGATCCTTTTTATTCCCTCTTTTTTTGTGTGCAAGCTAGATTTCTAAAAGGATTTGTCCCATTCTGCTCATCTGAAGTTTTCTTCGTTGGCTCCCTTTAATGATTTCTGAGCACACTGGTCAATTCTGATGATGTTTATTAGGGCACAGAAGTCTCAGAAATACTTACTGAAAAAAAAATACAGAGGGGAGGCTGAAGGACTTGGGCTTGATTAACCTGGAGAAGAATGTCTCCCCTGTATATCTATAAGCAGGTAATCAAGATGGTGGAGCTGGGCCCTTCACAGACTTGCAAGGCAGGGGAAGAGGCATAAATTGAAACAGAAGAGTTTCAGGCTAGATACAGGGAGAAGCTATTTCTCCAGGTGGACAGTGTCTGAGAGAAGCTCCTCACTCACACTGAAGGTTTCGAGATCCAGCTGATGGAAGACCTCAGCCAACCTGTTGTGATCTCAGAACTGACCCTGCTTTGAGTAAGATCTTGAACTAGAGTACTCCAGTGGTCCTCTTCAGCCTTGATTATTTTGTGATTTTTTTTATCCATAGAGAATCTTAAGCACTGCTGAGCTTAGGCAGGATTGCCTAATCAAACTAAGTGGGTTTTTTCATCATATTTAGGAGGAAATATTTAAAGGTTTGTCTATATTTTTAGCAAATAAACTACTTAAAACTCTCTCTCTACACATATATATGCATTAACCTGAGAAAGCTGAGTTTTGTGCCATATGAATCTCAGAATTACATGTGACAGTGATAGTTTGAAATCCATTTTTGCAAATGTGTTCTGGGATTTAGGTTCCTTGCCTTCTTCAGCATTGTCTCCACATTATTACTTTCCTCTGACTCTAGAAACAGAAGATTTATATTCCCTCATCAGGAAGCTGCTGAGCCTCACTCACTTTAATGACAAAAATCCCTACAAGCTTCACCCTGTATGTCCAGCCTGGAAGAGCCTAAATCCTGCTGCAGGCAATAAGCCTCAACATCATTCAAATGCCCAAACAAGATCCTACCATAAGAGGCAGCAGCAACATGCTTCAGCATCCAGAATCACACCCTGCTGTGGTCACAACTATTTTTCACCTCACAGTTCTTTCAACAGAGGAAACATTTGAATGAGAGAGGAAGCAATAATCCTTATAAAGACCAGGAAAATCTTCTCTCTCACCCTCCACTCCTACAAGGCAGAGAGACATCCAGACGAGCCCAAAGCTCTCACTCTTTTGCCCTTCTAGCACACCTGCTATCATCAAAATGAAGGTTGTCAGGTTGGCTCTGGGGTTGTTCTCTTGGCAGAGCAGTCAAACATAGTGCTGCTCTGATGGCTACACTGCACACAGGACACAGAACCAACTCCAACACTGTTCCCTTGCTTTGTGCTTGTGAGACCTCTTGGAATGAGAGGAGATGTTGACACAGAGACACTGTCTCAGCATCTAATGCAAACACCTGCTGTGGATACCCTGTCTTTATTTTTTCCCCAAGAAAGCTTTTTCCTTCAACCCAAGGTCTTTATTTGTCTTGACCAGGGGTCATCCTCAGAGGCCTGTCTCCCTGAAACAAATGGACAGAATATTCTCATCTTATTCCACCTGGAGAAAATTTGGCAAAGACTGACCTAGATTTGGCAAGCAGAAAGCAAAACCCCAACTTTGCCCTTTTAAATGAAATTTTTAACTTCCATGGAAGAATTCCAGCTAGGCAATCTACCCCAGAGTTTCTATTTACTCTGTGCAAGATAATGCTACTGCAAAAATAGTAAGCAACTTGTGTTATTTAGCTGAAAATTACATTTTGGGGACAAGAAAATAAAAAAAAAACTTGTTGAAAGATTGACTCTGCAATGTTCTCTGCAGGAATGAATGGCAGGTGAATGGCCCTGGCACGAAGACACCATGGGCAGACTGCATGGAATGCCAGATAAGGACACTAGATGCGCACACAGATTAAGAATTAATAGGGTTTATAAATATATTCTGCCAGTCAAACAATATTATCTTTAATTTCAACTGCAAAAGGGGTTTGCATGCTACACATGTCTTTTTATATTTGTGAGTGCTAAAGCTGTTTTAGTAGAATGGACAGGCGTGCATTTCATATTTTGGTAGTAAATTAAGCAATGACTAATTTTAATTCCCCAGGTACTCATCCAAAAAGATTATTGGGTAACTTAGGTCCCAATATTACTTTCTAGATGCATTCACTTCATAAACTTACTCTTTATTGAAATCCTAGCAGTCCTTTGTGGTTTTTCAGTGTTAAATGTTTTTTGTTTGTTTGTTTGTTTTTCTCCACCTCAAGAAACTACAGTTTTGGGATAAAGAAAAGAGAATTTTTATATTAAGAAATCATTATTCTTGTGAAATAACTACAGATTTTTTGTTTGTTTTTTTTTTCATTTTTATTAAGAGATTCTGCTCAGATTTCTTTTTGCAAAGATTTGTTTGAATTCACAATGAAAATACTATTCATATTTGTTTTAAAGGAACATAATTTTGGATGATAATTGGAATGGTTTTCATGTGGAAGAACTACCCCAAGCAGGTAACACTGCTATGCCAAATACATTCATTACAATTCCTCTTGAGAGAAGTTCAGTCCCCGTCAGGCAAAAACTCAAGAAAAATAAAGAATGTTTAAACAAGCAATCTGCTTGGTGTTTATCTACCCATGGGCATACATGCCTAATATTCCTACTGACAACCATTTATCTTTTCCCTATTGATTCTTTCTGGTGCTTCATGTTAGTTAATTTTTTTCATTATATTTTTCCAGTTGTATCCCAAGTTTATTATGTGATTTATAACTGAAACCATGATCTTTGGTCTAAATAATCTGCATGCTGAAAAGAACATTAGACTAATATGCCACAGGATACTGAAACACTTCACTGATTGCTACAATAAAAGTCAAAAGGATTGATTGTGTAAGAATTCCTTCAGGTCATTAGATTGCTGTGGCAGGTGCTGGTTTATTTGCAAATTCCAACAAAAAAATCTGGTTTCTAGCAATATAAGTTTGTGAGGATAGGAAAATTACAATGCTTGGAATATTTCTGCAATATATGTCAGCTTCTTCATTTCCACGGGTTGGACAAGTGCACGCCCCATAGCAGACTGTACTATATTGTTTTGGGGAACAGAGAGGACAAAGTGCTTGCCAACATTTCTGAAGAGTTTGATATATACATTCAAACCTAAATACAAGATTATCTTGATGAAGTTCTGGAAGTTGATAAGATTATTTTTATTTGGGTTAAATTAATGTGTCTGTGTGTAAACATGCATGTACTATGCATATCTATATATTCAAGTGGGCAATTCCATCTGGTTTCTATCACCTTTGGTGCAAAGACATGGTGGGATTGACTTATGAAGGGAAAATTAATTAGATGATGTTTGTCAACATCACATGCCTAAACTCAGAAGAAGAAACAGAAAGAAAAAATATCTTCTCTAAGTTGACCTCCTGTGTTCATCACATCATCTTAACACATTCATAAAAACATTGATTGCAGTGTCTGCTCTCACACATGGTTTTCTTTCTTCCTCTCCTTCCTTCTATCCTCATGCAAGAATTCGGGGGTTGAACCGAGTTACTTTCTAATTGTTGTTACTCTGTGATATGCCATACATATTTTCTTAGTGAGACATATCAAAAAAGGCATGTGTTTAGTTTGAATGTAGAGTACCTTAGTTCTTGTGAGGACATGTTCTGCAGTCTTTCAGAGACATAAGAGAACATGTAATTGGGAAATAAAATTTAAATAAAAGTTTAATCATTGAAACACTGAGAATGACTCCAATAATCATCTCATCTCCATGTCACACCTTTAAAATGAGACTAGTATGTGTACCAAGTGACACAGTAGATGAGGAAATTACAGTAACTTCAGGATCTGAGTGTCATTGCTCAGTGCCATTAGAGTGAAGTCTGAGGGAAGAGATTTGGTAGCATGGACTGATATCCATAATATCGTGGTAGCACTAGAGTATGCTCAGCTCTAAAAACAAACTGGGAAGACTGGTAATGTCTCCTGAACTCAGAATTAGCCTCACTGGTCTCTCTCTGAAGTTTAGCAAGATGAAGTGCATCTTTTTCCAATATTCCAGATGGTTCTTGTACAATCCCTATAACATCCTTTAGTCTCCTATTCCCTTCCTGCTTTTCCTTCCAAAATGCCACTGACTATGAATAATTTAATTTGCCTGCCAGAGTTCTCCATCACTTTCTCCAGCCTTATGAGAGTAACTTTCTAACACTGTATTTCAATGTCTCCTGGCAGAATATTTTCCATCTGCTTTTTAGATGTGTGAGTGTGGGAGGGGCAGAGGAGGCTGGGATGGCGGGGGTGGTGTCAAGGAACAACGCCAAGACATACTGCTCTCGTTGAAATGATCTACTGCTTCCTTTCTGTTTCCACAGGGCTTGGTACACTGCTCTCACTTCTCTTCAGTGTAGCTGCTGTTCTTCACTTCTTCCTGAGGTAAGGATATGAAGGAAAGAGGAAAGAAAGTCAACTTCTCAGTGCATAACTTTCAGAGTGTGTTTAGATTGGAAAAGTCTGTGAAATAAAGCTTTTATTCCATTATCCTCGGCTTTTCATCTCAGTTAGCATTGTAGCTTGCATGAAAAGTATTTGAAGTATGGGCACTGATCTGAATGGACAGAGGGAACCAGGCAAGAATGTGGGCACCCACAAGGAACTCCATCTCTGGCAGAGATCACTCAGGGCATTGCTGTAGGAGCAGGGAGAACAAGGAGATTCTGGTTATCACAAAGTGTAAATAACATAAAGCCATAGCTGTTCTCCAAGATACTGTTAATAGGAATAACACAAGATTATTTGCCATGTGGATTTTAGAGGACTGCCTTTACAATGAAGGAATTGCAACAATGAATAGTTTTCCTCTATTTGAGCTGGGAGGACCTGATAAATCTTAGGTCGTCCCTACACCTAGACATGCCTTTGAAGTGGTTTTCTGTGACAATACATAAATAATGGGAATCTGCAAGAGGCATCCTGAAGCTGTCTTTAGGATTGCATTGAAGTACAGTTATATAATAAGAAGCAGCAACTTGGATTAGCTCATGAAAGTCAAGAAACATGACAGCAGGCATTATGCTTAAAGTGGAACTTATTAATGATAGATTAAATAATGCAGTATCCTGTTCTTCTAAAAGGCTACTCATGCAGTTTGATGCCTGTGGCTATGCCTGGTGTGGTGCACCCCATCACATTCAATCACAGATGCTCAGTCCGGCTGTGTAGGGACTTTATGTAAATAGAGACCTCTTGGAAATCCCACCCACCTTTGCCACAAGCCAAGGAACTGAACTCATTCTGTGGTGCAATATTAGATCATGGAAACAGAATGCAGAAACCTTTGTGCAGATCTGCTGCCGACATGCAATGTGGAAAATGGCTGCTGATTGCTCCATTTTCGTTGTGATCTTGTGCATTCCTTTCTTCTGAATTCTGCCAAGTACCATGACAATTATTCTAAATTATATGGCTTCTCACTGGATAATTGATTATTACATATAGTAGCATTTTATGCACATTATGTGTTTTCTTTAGTAGGTAGCAGTTTGAGCTGTATGACTGACAGGGAGTTGGATGAGAATTTCCCAGTCTTGAGAGTTGCAATGTAAAATTATCTCACTTAGATGTTCATGGGACGAAGATATGACTTTTTCTTTTGTTTCTAAAATCACTAAAGCTAAATAATGCTCTTCTATTGCAAAGTAGCAAACTTAAGTTACTGATATCTATTTGTCAGTGTTACACTGTGGCTATATCACCACTTTTTGTCTCCATAGTCTTAGATGAGTTTGACAGATGAAAATCTATATGCAGCTATGTAATTAATTTATACTTTGTCAAAGTTAGGAAAAGATTTGAATGGCAATTCAGAAGAATCTCATGCAATGCTTAAGTTAGATCATTGCTCCATGTACCTTACAGTGTGTACAAGACAAAGACTGAAATCTACAGCTTTGTTCTATTTTGCATTAAATTGTAGGGTTCTTTTTTCTTCTTCTTCTTTTGAGCATATGCCACCAAGCATGCTAATGAACCAGTCAAAGAATCAGCTGTACTAATAGTTAATGAGAATTCAAAGAGATTTATTTAGCCTAGCATCATCATTTCAGTGAAGATTCAAAGAGGATTAATTTGATTTATGTCAAAATGGAGGAATCTTTATATAATCTGCAGTCAAACTTTCATGAATATATTTATTCAGACTTGCAAAGTTCTTAAAATTCATGTGTAAAAGGCTATGGGAGAAGAAGACAATATTTATTTATATGTAAATCATTCTTTTTGTGCATAAAATCTATTTTAGGTTTCAAATATGTGTATATCTCCACTTTGCAATGCTTGGGAATTTGCAGTATATAATGTGGAGCTTTTGAAATCAATGAGATTTTTATGTGATTATAATGGACTCCAATATTCATTTAAAAAATCTGATGGGCAGACACAGGTAAGAAAAGATTATACAACTTAATTTTTAAGGGCACTCTACCATACCTCAAAGAAATGCTTTTCTGGAATACATATCACACATACAGAATGCACATTAGTGTTATCAGCATTTCATTGCTCTCTTTTGGAAAAGCTGCATGACTCACATACCCAAGTAAAAAACTCGTGCTAATAACGTCATTTCCATGCACCAAAATTTCACATACAACTATATTGAGCATGGAAAAGACAGCTAATTTTAAAACCAGCAAGATTTGTAAGTGCATCGCTGTTCCTCAAACCCCACATTACCATTTCCAGGAACTGTGTATGGCATTAAGTGGCTTTTCATACACCATTTCCATGGCTGCTCATGCACTACTGCTTTCACACAATGACCCCATATCATGTGTGATGATGTTGAATCACAGATGGCTTTAATATAAAAAGCTTTGTTGAGCCATTTTCTTCATGTACACATTGAAATCCAAATTATTCATGAGTAACTGCTTTTGTTAGACAACTTGGGCTGTCTAAACTCCAAATTCACAAGATTATTTATGCTTGGCCAGAAAAGGAAGAAATGATAGCATGTAGTATCAAATGACCTGACCAGCATTTACAATGTCCTTCTGTTGTTTTTTGTTTGTTTTTCTGGGTTTTTTTGTTTTGTTTGATTTTTTGTTTTTTTGCTTGCTTGCTTGCTTTTTGTTTTGGTCCCTTTTATTGTTTTGTTTTGGTGTTTTTGTTTGTTTTGTTTTGTGTTGTTTTTAATGTGTTGTCTTGTAGGGCTTTTTAAACAATAGGGAGAAGCAGCACATGAATGCAATCTCTTGGTCTGACTTGTTCTTTCCAAGACTTTAGGTGGCTATTTCCAAGTCAGTGGATGTTAATCCAAAACCAATATGAGAAACAAAGCACTTTACTTGATCAAAGTGGCTATTGGCAATTTATATTAGCATATAGATTAAGCAAACCTTCAAACTGATACATGTTTAGGCATATAACATGAGAAAAACAGTAGATTTAGTCTTCTTTGCTCAAAAATGTCAGTTTCCCACTGACTTCACAGCACAGCACAGACTCTATTTCCTTCAGTATTCTTTCGTGCTTAGTAAGGATATTTGCTAAAACATTCTGTCTCTGAAAGGACTTTCATGCTCTCTGGCTGTGGCCAGTGTTCTCTGCCAGCCATCATGTTCAGCACATATTAATAATGTTATGCTTCAGTGATAAGAAATTAACATCTTGTACTGTCCAACTCACTGTATGGATCCTGCACAGAACTGTTTAGACATTCAGAATGAAATATTAGCCTTGGCATTGCCTCAAAAAAGTGAGGTAGGAAAAATCCATTTTATTCTTAATTTTAAATAGTCACATATATTTACTTTCTATACTAACAGAACTAAGATGTGCAGAGTAATACAACATTCTTGGCCAGAGAAACCTAAAAACCTTTAAGCATGTGGAAAAGATACAAGTCTGGTCCAGTTCAGCTCCCATGGGCATCAAAAGATATTCTGCCACTGCCATCAATAAGTTTGAGCAGAGTCCGGGGTCTCTGAACAATACAAAATCTAAAAGGAAACTTCTGAAAAAAAAAATTAAAAAAAATTAGACAAAAGAGTCTTTGACAAAAGTAGTAAAATCTGTTATCTGTTTCCCTAAACGAAACCTTAAAATGAAAGAACATGTTAGGAGATTCAGTTAGAGCAGCAGGATGGAAGAAATCAGGCTTCTCATGAATCACATTAGGCCAGAGCACAACTAGCAATGGCAGGTTTAGACCCACCATAAACAGACTGACTTATCTTGTGATGGAAAGCTGGCAAGGCTTTAGCAGGGCAAATCTCACTGGCTGCTTCAGGTCCCTCTCTCCTTTCTAGTCACAGTCTTAACAAAATATGCAGGAACATGATATATCCAAGACCTCTACGTTTGTCCTATCTTGTTGTAACTGGCTAACTCATTAGGCAGTTATTAGGTGGTACTGACAGATGAATTCAAAGACCTTATTTACTAAAAACCCAGCTGAAAGTAGGATTGTAACAGCACTCTTTAGGTGACAGTCTCAGCATGATTTTAATTAAAGGGTAATTTTGGTACATAGCTATACAAATAAGCAATCAGGTTATTTTAATGTGATTTAAAAGGAAAGAAGACTCCTTCCATTTCACTGAAGCAGGAAAAAAATTCTGCACAGAACAGTTAATAATGATGGTCTAAATATCATCTGCTACTGCAAAATGCAGGTTCTGTGTTCAGTCAGTTGTGTTATGATAACTCTGTTATGTAAAGTCAGGTCATGTGAATGTAATGCCATTTAATGGGATAGGTTATAAAATCAGCTCTCATCTGAACAAAAATCCATTACAATTTCCCATTCTTGCCTTGACAAGGGATAAAATCTTTGGAGTGGCCTACATATCTTGACTCTGAACATATGGTATTTAATTTTAAAAGAATGAATTTACTTTTCCTTGGCCCAGAATTTAATTCTAAAAAGCACTCACCTATACCCTTATACTTCAATGTATATAGGTTTCAAATACAGGAAAGTTAACTGTAAGTGACAGAGCTTGAGATCATTGGGATGGCAGCAGTATGGGGCTCAGAACTACTGATCTCTCAGTTATTTACTTTGCTTTTTGGCTTTTACTATCTCATTGAGCCTAATATTTTCTCTGTCACCTGCACCTGCATCAGGTGATACAATCCTAACTCAGGGTAGTTCCTGTTCCATGTAATGCAACAGCATTGTAATCAGTAAAATAAAGGAGTGAAAAATCCCAAAAGGTTGTGTCTTAACCTGCTAAACATGGAACAGCTAAATATGGAAAATAATATCTTCACAAACCACATCATTTAACAGAAGTAATTCCCTTTTATTTCTGTTATCACTGTATGCAAGAAGTGGCATGTTCCCCTCGTACATGCCTCTATGCTTCCAAAGCTTAGATCCTTGTCCTGCAAGAAAAAGGAGTAAACTTTACTAACTGACATCATACCCTTCATAGAGTGACCTAGAAGAACCACTTCAGTGTTTTCTTCACAGGATAAAGAGAAAAGAGTAATCTTGCACAGAAAAAGAAACATTGGACTGAATTAGAGACCTTGGATTTTTTTGAGTCAATCTATTCAGAAACTTAGTTTCCCAGACATGAGATGTAGAATGTTTTTCCAGGCCTTTTGAAAAACAGATTACTCAAAAATAACTTAAGTAATCATAATAAAAGCAATGCTCTTAGATCAGCCATGAGCTTGAACTTTCTCAGTGGTTATTCACAACAGAAATTTGAATATTTTTTTCACTGATGTATAAGGAAAGGAGTTATGTCATCCTCTAAAAAGGTACTGTTTTTTATAAAATATTAAATATGATCCTATGCTATGTAAATAAACTGTAGAAAGAATAATATATTAATTACTACAAGAGATCATCTTCCACCTAATTAACATATCTCTTGAACTTCCTCTTAACATATACTGTGGATGCTATCATGTTGTAATGTGTTATTTTTATAATCTGTACTTTTTCTAGAAGTAAAAATGGGATGAGTACCATTTTGGATATGGAGATTTGTTAGACAAACTCTCTGTAAGGCTTCCCACATAATAATCTTCTTTTGACTTTCAGACTGTGGCCTCACTTTTAAAATACATATGCTGCACATGGAAATATTTCATATCTCTCTGGAAGTGAAATGAAAGTATATTTTAACATTTAAAAATGTCAGGATATTCTCTCCTGGTTTTTCTATTTCCTAAATAAATGCAAAGGGAAAGATTCACAGCTGCAGTTGTCATAGGGCCAGGAGAGTGACTTTTTCCTTTTTTCCTTTTCTAAGTTTAATGGAAAGCACTATATGATTAAATAGTTTATGAGACTAGGAAATGAAATATGTGATATCAACCTTTAGGTACTGTCCAGTTTCTCTAAGGGGCCTAGACAGAACTGAAATCACCGTTCAAGAGTATTGCATTTACAATGGATACATCACCCAGGATACCAGGATTTCTGGTGTTGCCTGTGGGGTTCGGGAAACCACACTCTACTTATACTCCACTCCCACTTCACTTCACTTATGTTTGGAAAAATTCATCTGAAGAAAAAGTGTAAGTCACCTGTTACAAGTGTTGTTCCAGTCACTCATGTCTGCTTTGCATGACTTGTGCAAGTGCACAGTGATATCCTCATTAATTTAAAATTACAAAATATTATCCTCATCGTTGTTTTCACAGCTAGACAAAACCAGGAAGGCTGACATTTATGTGTTTTACTTTAATCTGAGATTTGCTTTCTAGAATCATTTGGAGCCCTATTCAACAAAAATTTTAGGGCCTTAGGCCGGTGTTGGTTTCACTTCCTCTAAGATATCAGCTGTACTAGTGAGCTCCAAGATGGCTAGATCTGCTCTGAGTCAGAGCAAAAAAAGAAAACACTTTTTGCTAGAAGCATCAATAGTGGATAAATATTTATTCATGAAAATAGACCTTCAGTTTTCACTAAGTCAAGTTAGCTGTTATTTTTGTTGTCTATGCTGTAAGCAGATGCATTTACAAACATGGAAACGTATCATTCACTTCCTCTCTTTCCATGTTTTATTTATTACTTTTAACAATTTATAAAAATTTCTAGGAGCAGTAAAACTCTTCTTGGTCGCAGCCTTCAGTCAAATAACAAATTTTGTGAAGAGTAATTGTGTGGTGATTATTCTTCCTAATAGAAAGTACATTATGAACATTCAATATATAGGGAGGTGTTAATATTCACATTTGATTATCTGCTTGTTTAGCACTCTTTGCTTCTGGGATGCTTTAAAAAAATATTTTCTTAATTCTTTGCTTTTCAGTGAATATTTTATTTGGCCTCCTGGTTGTGCTTTTTCTCCCTGAAATAAAAAATTGGTCACATTTCAGAGTCTGTATTTACATTGTTTGGTCAGTCCTACCTTGCAGCCTATTGTTTTTGTTGTTTTCTAAATGGTGTCCCAAAGAAGGTACTTGAGGGCTGTAATTTTTGACTCATTTTAGTGGGATTACACGCTCTTATCAGTTTATCTTAGATGGCCAAAATATTTTTATTCACTTATAAATATAGTTGTGTGCTTTCACTTAATTCAGTACAAACAGAAACCATTACTCAAGAATTACTCAAGAATAGCGAGTAAACAAAAATCACAAAAACTTTCTATGATAAACAGAGCATGAAAGGAATGAAAATGAATGATTGGTGTCTATGTTTGAAAATATGGTTTGAAAGATTCAACAATAGTAGTTATGGTTACCATAAGGGAACTCCATGGAGAAAAAACATGGCATTAGCAATGTTGTTAGGCAGTTTGAATACATTTCGAGCAAAATAGGGTATGTTTTAAATATTGGAGTTTTAAAAAGTTTTATTAAAGCAAATTTCTCTAAGGCCTAACCTTGAAGGTTGTCATGCTATATTATTACACTGTATAAAACCATGTAAGTTTTACTTAAATTCAGAAAAAGTAGGATGTCACATAATACACAAGAATATATTTTGCTTAAAAATTTTTCTAAATAATCTTTTACTTTGTTCATTTTGGTGCACATTACTCCCTTATATAAATACAACTATTGATGTCAACCATGCTATTACAGGCTTGTCATTATACCCAAGTTGTTGTCCCTGGTGTAGCTTCTGTAGCTGAAATCTACATTTAAAACATTGACCTAGAAAGAGAAAATAAATTTTATTTTTGGAAACCACAAAATTTCAGATGTGTTTACAAAATGGGAATACCTATCAGATTGTGCTGATAAATAGAGACAATGCACACACAGACCACAGGTACTACTGTATGAGAAGTGCTCCTTGACCACATTGTGACAGTGGAAATTTGGAGAGCTAGTGTGCCTCATTTGGAAATGCCACTTTAATCACTAATACACAGGAATCTAATGAACAATAAAAGTGCTTCAGATACAGGACACTAAAAATTTTATGACTACCCTCTACTAGTGTGCTGTCTCACAGATGTTCCTCTCTACATGGAGAGAAGCAGAGATAGGTCCTTATAGTGACAAACTTCTTTAATATCTGTGTATATATAAGTTTATCCAGTTATTTATAAAACTATATAAGGTTTCTAAAATATATTTGTATCTCTTTCTCTCAGCAACCATGCCTTCTGCTATTTTGAGGTGATAGTTGATACCCAAATAAATCCTATTTGCTATATTCAGCCCATCTTTATTTTTGGTTTCCTATAACTAATGGCTATGGGTCTCATCAGTTTGACCTTGAAAAGGCCTGCTATTTGCCTCATAGGACAATACAGATATGATGTGCTTATGAAAGGATAACAGAAGTTAGCAATCAGGGACCAGAGATGAATTAGAATTCAAGATTTCGTATTATAAATGAGGTGGAGTTGTGGTCAATATATTACTTCTCATTGGACAAAAAGTCAGGAAAGTCATATTCTAACTCTTCTACCATCTCTCTGCAACTAAAAGTGTGCTACAGATTCTGCTTGTTCAGTGCTAAATTTGGACAGAAGATGAAATTAATCTCATCTAACTTTAGACCACTCCAGTGAAGATGCCAGAACCAAGCTGGTCACCCCAGGCCCACTTTACAGGCACGTAGACACAGTCGGGTGAGACTCACAGGCTTGGTATGAGATGGATGTTCACTGATTATCCAACTTGCAGTTATATGCATGGGTTTGGAGGAAGTCTAGTCTTAAAACCTGATGTTCAGGCAGATATCATCCTCACTGTCAGCTGAAGCTAATGGAAGCTGCAGACATTCAGTGCTACTGAAAACCAGAGTCCATTTCTAACATACATAATTTGCAATGATTCTTCTGTGGCCAGGCTGGAAAAGCAGTCTGATCTGTTGCCAGAAATATGTTACAGAGGAAGTGACAAAAATGCAGATTTAGATCTTAACTCAGCCACAAAACTATTTTAATAGTTGATAAACTCTGTAACCATTTCATAACCTCAAGTGTATTTATGACTTCTGAGAGGTGATCAGAGTTCATATGGTGGTGGGATGCATAGAAGAGTCTACAAATAAAGTTGATAATGAGCTAATTTTTCAATTTCAAATTTCAGCATTAAAATATGTTCAAAAGTATAGGACTGCATTCAAGTTTACTTTAAATACTGTCCATCTGTGGTTGCTGAAGTCTATTCAGGAAAGCATTCTATCTGAAAAACAAATGCAGTAAAAATGCAGAGCACTTGGAGGTTTTAGAGATCTACCTATTTTTAAATTTCATCTTCCTCTAGTAGATCTCATTTTTAGGACATAAAATGATATACAAGATATATCTTTTAAAAAATGAAACATTTCTTTTTTTCAAAGCAGTAGATGTCAAAGTAGAAAGTGCTGTGCATGTGCATAGAGGATAGAAAAAAGGGATGAAAATATTTTTGACTTCATGTTCTAGAGAGTCCTGTTTAATATCTGATAAAGGTTTTTTAAGAGGTTTAAGAAAGGGTTAAGAGAGATCATAGACTGACTTGAAGGAAAGGAAGAAGTGGAGCCAAGGCAGTGCCTCGTCTGTGGCATGACATGATGGAGCGTGGCACAAATTGAAGCAAAGCAAAACTTCCTCTCTTGTGCTTCTGGAAAATAATAGCTTTCCTCACTTATGAGATTGTGTCTTGAGTGTAACTAGGGCTTCCCAATATCAGCAAAAAAAAGAGACCACGATCTCCTTTTGAAAACTTGTTTACAGTGGTAATCTCAGGTTAAATTCCACTTCCATTGAAAGAAAATACTGAGGATATTGGAGCATAGCTTGGGGTTTGAGGTGCTAAGATGACTAGAGAGTAAGAAACCTAATTACTTCAGATCTGGGTGGACTGTCTGCATGATGATACTTATCCTCAGCATAAACCATGAAAATAAGAAATAAAAACTTGTTCTCTTTGCCCTGCAAAGTAATTTATATTCAGATTATTCTTTTACTTTTACAGATGTATGATCTGAACAGGATATCCTGGACTAATTTCAACAGACTACATTGTGATGCTAGAATCTGTGTGAATGCATGGATTCTTGAATATTAAAAAATCCAGTTCTTTCCATCATGACAAAAAGTAGCTAGTAGCTATTTCACAAGACAGAAATACTTCTGAAGGTGATTGCAGCATCTCATTATATTGGATTGGGAAAAGCCCACACATGAATTGAAATGCTTCAATGGAGTGGATGTTAGTGAGCTATAAGATCTTTTCCTTTGAGATTTTTTCCAAGCAAACAGTGTAGCAAAGGAGGAAACTAAAATATAAGTGAAAATCAGTATTCTATGTTCAGCTGCTGCAGCTTACATATATTTGACCATGAATTACAAGCAAGGAAAAACTTTCTCACCATGTGAGCATGGTAAAATATTTGAAGAACTAGGGCAGAGAATTTCCAACCATGGAAATATTAAAAACTCAGTAAATCTTTTACCAGCCTGGTGTAACTGGCCTACTTCAAGCAGGGTTTGGACTAGATGCCCCATAGACATCCCTTCCAGCCTCATTTATTCTATGATTAGAAAGGTTGGGCATTGATTGTACACCTAAGGCAAAAAACATCTACTTCAGGGTAAAAATCAGAGTGAAAAGCAAGACAGATTTCTGCAGGCAGAATATGTCACAGAACGAAGAAGTTTATTTTTGAAATTATTTCTCCCAACAGCTCTAAGAAATAGAGGTAAATGCACTTACCTTTAGGTCAAAGGTAAATTTCCACTTTAAGTTTCAGATATTCACTACTTAAAGTTATGCTAATAAGTAAAAGACACCAAAATAGACTCAATGCTTTACCTTTAAGCTAAAGGTAGATGAGAAAACACCAATCTTTACAGTTGCAGGGTTTCCATGCAGAACAGAAAGATGAAATTGAAAAACATTAAGAGCTGCATTGTTTCTGGGATGCCATAAGGTTTGAATGCTGATTAAGGCAGAGGTACAATAAAGACTTCACTTCAGTGAAACAATTTGACATTTTCCTGATGCCTTCTCTGGGACAAACTGGCAAGATACAAATTGGATGGGTAGGAAATTTTCTCCCAGGATGCACACATAAGAAGATGATCAAAGGTTTTTACCAGCCTGTCACAAGTAGGATTCCCCAGGGGTCAATATGGGGCTGCACACTGTTCAACATCTTCCAAAATGGTCTGGACAATGAGGCAGAAAGCACCCTCACCTAGTTTGCTGGTGCCACTAAACTGTATGATAAGGTAGACCAGAAGGAAGAACCATCTTACAGAGTGTCCTGCACAGGTTGGAAGAGTGGAGTGGCAAGAATTTAACAAAGACAAGTGGGAAGTCCTGCAGCTGGAATGAAAAATTGAAAGAGTCCAGTATGGGTCAGGATTTGCGTGGTGCACAACCAGCCTTGCTGAAGCGGACCTGGTGCAGGATGAACAGGAGTCAGCAGTGCACTGCTGTAGCAACAAGGGTAAATCAGATCCTGGGCTGCATCTGCAGGGGCATTGCTAGAAGGAGCAGAGATCGAATCGTCCCACTCTGCTCAGAACTTGTCAGGCCACACTTGGAATGCAGAGTGCAGCTTGGTGCCTACAATTTGAGAAAGATGTGGACAGACTAGATAGAGTCCAAAGAAGGGTCTCAGAGTTGGTCAGAAGGCTGAAGAACATGCACTGTGAGGAAAGACTGAAGGATTTGCTTTGCTGGGAGAAGAAAAGGCTTAGGGGGGACTTCATCACAGTACTATGGTAGTTAAAGAGCAACTACAAAGAGGAGACACATGGAGAAGACAGAGAGCAACTATTACAAGTTGCACAGGACAAGTTTCATGTTCCTATTGGAAAGAATTTTTTTTCAGTGAGAACAACTGATCATTGGAACAATCTCCCCTTGGATGTGGTAGAGCCCTCATTGTTGAAGGTTTTCAATACACAGTTGGATAGGGTGCTATAAAACCTTGTCTTGGCTCTCTTTCCCGTGCAAGATTGGACCACATGACCTTTCAAGGCCCATCCAACCTGGGATACTCTATGAAAGAGGAGGAGATATAGTATATTTAACACTACTTGGAATGCACCTGTGTGTTAAGGCATTACTTCATCAGGGAGCATGTGGTCAACAGTTGATTTAAGCAGACTTGACCACCTGTGGTTGTTGCCTATACTGACTGTTCTTCACCAGCTCCCAAACTCACTGAACTGTTCTCACACAGCAACAAGCACACACTCACCCTTGAAATAACTTTCCTTTCAGTTGCTTCCCTGGCACTAAAACTGCAAACAAAAAGACTGTCTTTCCAACACTTCTCTCACTGCCAATCCTCCTACATAGGTTACAGGAGGAAAGTTTCCCTGGGTCAAGTGTGGAGAGGAAGAGATTTAATAAAAAAGCGTGGAGCTGTACTGGAAGAACTGACAATCTGGAAGGAAAGGAGAGGAGAGTTAGCAAATATTGATTCATGTTCCTCTCTGTCTCTTGGTACTGAACACAGTAATCTCAAATCTCTGTTTCTTTATTGCCTGGAAACTGTACTGCCCATATGTCCCCAGCTCATGGCAGAAGCAGAGCTAAACAGAAGATAATTTATCTTTGCTGTTCCACTCTCAGCTCATGCTGCCATGACAGTATAAAAATATTTAAAGGTCTATGGCATTCCTTGCTCTGACATGTGTGCCATTAGAATTGGAATACTTTATGACATTTCAGCTGTTCCCTAGTAGGAAAATCTTACTTGATTTGAATGCTATACATCACTCAAGTGGAGACCACCTTCCTATAAGTGACTAATAGAGTTGCATTTTGCTATGAACTTTTTTCAGCTATCTTTATTTTTCTGTAGGAGGGAGATATTCTTCAATGTCTAAGAATCTCAACAAATTATTAAAAATTATTGTTAAGGAATCACAATGTGATATATTGCAGTTTGCTAACCAGGGAAGAAAGCTCTTTGTTCTATGGGGGCAACTTTCTGATAACCTTCTCATGTTGCTTATAGTTAAAAAAAAACCCAAACAGAAACATCAAAAAGCTTTTGGGCTTATTTATTTATTATTCTAACAGAGGACTGTACCATCCTGAAGGGATCCTGCCACTTTCTGAGCGAATTACTTCTGACATCTCACTTGTAATCTGAAACATGGAACCAAGTCTCATTTCAGGCAAGTTTTACTAATTGTTTCAATGGACTAAATATAAATTGCATGAAAAAAGAAAAGGTTGGGCAGCGAAAACCAAACCTTTCTACTGATATGAAGGCTTAGCCTTCTGCTGGTCTTGTTCTCATAGATTGCACTCAGGAGTCTGGATGGTTTTGTGGGTGACTTTTCTTTCCATTTCAGACATTTAAACTCCTGTTTGAATGAAGTTTGGTGTAGTGAGCTAAAGGAGGTCAGAGCTTAGTGCATTTGAACAAGGCAGTAACACGGCAGTGTAACAGAGTCCCACCTTCCTGTGCCTCTGTGCAAGAGCTGAGGAACATGTCCCAAGATGTGGAGGTACTCAATGTCCCCAGACCTGACAAAGGGAAGGTTGGGTCTCTGATACAGAAATCACCGAACCTCCTGTTTAAATCACGCTAAGCCTCCTCAGTTACCTTGAGACATTTCAGAGTTAAACTTTAAATTCATCTTTTATATCTTATTAAACATTTTTTTTCATAGAAGAAGACTGGATATTTGAGGTTTAGTTCAACTACTGTAATCCAGGGACAATCAAAACCATATATTGTGATGCTTTTCAAGTTTTCTTCCTAATTTATGAAGATTGTGTGGGAGAAGACAACAATCTGTACTCAGGAGAAATGCAGTGAATCAGCCTGTTCCTTATGGTGAAATGTTCTTTTAAGCAGCTGCTGTACCTTGTAGAAATAAAAAACAACAACAACAACAAACAAATAAACTCCAGATTCCACTTTAATAAAAAAAATTAAGCTGTTGTTCTTTAAAATACTGCACTACTGTCTACAGTCTTAATGCGATATTTGGCATTGTTTGGAAACATAGCATAATGCTACTTCCCTTTCTATTTGGCTGTAGAAGCAAGGGTTATTAATCACACTAGACTATTATGGAAATTAGGGAAAGCACAGAGGGGGAATGGTGCAGAGACCTATTGTCTCAGGGAAGAATCTGGGAGGGGCTCTTCCCTAAGGATCTCCATATGCAAGAAATGATGGTTGAGATGCCTTTTTAGGAAATTGAGAGTATTTTCGGCACAGCCAGCTGGCCAGATAGGGTCAGAGAGAGCCAAGCACTGCCCTCACTGTCTTCTATCAGTGCTGAGCAGAAAGCCTGTCAGCAACAACCACGACTTGCCTTGCTCATCGACTGTGCAGGGACAGAAGAGGTGACAGAACAGGTACTTACGCACACAGAGTCACCTGGAGAAATGGTGATCAGTTTAATTTGATCCGAGTTGTTTATCACTCTTGGTCCCTACTCTGGGAAGTAAAGGACAGTATGGAAAGGAGCTGGTAAACTCAGTGACAGCATAGAGTGGTGTCTGTTCCTCTATACCTTTTCTAGAACAGAAACCAGCTGAGGATTTGCAGAGATACCCTCAATGTAGAGGATGGTCAGTTCTCATTTTTGGCCTATATTAACTATCTTACTGTCATTGTGCTAAGAGCATAACAACATGATTTTATAGGTCTGGGAACTTGATGTAAAACCTGAGGAACATTGGGATTATGTTACTCAGGAGACTACTTGAAGGGTCATGTACCCTGACATCTCTTCTACTCATTGTGAGAAACCCTAGAAATATTAAAACCATCACCACTGATGCCTCTGATGGGCACAGTCCTCTGTGATTTATACTCTTTGAAGGCACAGTAGGATAATGTTCCTTTGTGCATTCCCATTTCACTTTCTGGTCTGATCAGATACAACAATGGCCCAGAAAATCTGACAGCCTCAATAACAACTGTTCCTGTTCACTGTGGACATCTGCTACAAGTCTCAAGGGACTTCTAAGGTTTTGGCCATCAGTGACTCCATTCCAGATTGTTGTTATGACTACACATAATTGCATTTTAATTTATATGAGGAGAAAGCATTTCAAGCTTTATTTTTAGTGACAAATCTAGCCTTGGTCACCCTGCCTTACATGGACATTGCAGACACAGGGGGATTCATCAGTCAAAGAAAGCCAGGTCCTACCATCCACGTACCAGAGACCACCAAGAACTGCATGTTCATACTCAGAACTATTTCTTGGCTCCCTGGCAACTGTTGCATGAGGTACAAACTACCGATTGAACTAAATAGAAAATGGCCATTCAACACTTCATAGAGATCATACAGTCATTTAAATCATACAATCATTTAATTTGGAAACTTTATGATCAGGATGCCATTGGCCTTTTTGGCCACTTAGGCACCTTCCTGGCTCATGCTCAGCCGGCTGTTGACCAGGACTGACAGGTCCTTTTCTACTGACCAGCTTCCTAGCCCAGCTTGTTGCGCTGCATGCAGTTGTTGTGACAGAAGGGCAGGACCTGGCACTTTGCCTTTTTGAACCTCATACTATTGTCCTTGACCCATTGATCCAGCCTATCCAGATTCCCCTGCAGGACCTTCCTCCCCTCCAGCAGATGAACATTCCTGCCCAGCTTAGTGTCATCTGCAAACTTACCAAGGGTGCCCTCAATCCTCTTATCCAAACCATTGATAAAAATATTGAACAGGGATTACCCCAAAACTGAGTCCTGGGAACACAGTTTGTGACTGGCCACAAACTGAATGTAGTTCCATCCACCACCATTTTCTGCCACCCAGACAGTTGTTAACCCAGCTAAGAGTGCATGTGGCCAAGCCATGAAGCTTTTCCAGAAGAATGTTGAGGGAGGCAGTGTTAAAGGTTTTACTAACATCTGGGTAGAATAGTCAGCCATTAAGGAGGTCATCTTGCTGTAAAATGAGATGGGTTAGTTATTTTTGCCCTTATTCTTCCCCCAAAATTCATTGCACCTAAAAGGACCTACACATTTGCAACACTTTTGGCCTACTCCCAGCCTCCTTCAAATACACTTTTGAGGTAACCTAGCATCAAGCAGCATGAGCTAAAACACACTTTCTACAGAGCAGGTTCTGTCTTGCAGCAAAATACAAAATCCTATCTCACAGAACACATTTGTAAAGACATTCTATAGGACTTGCAAAGTCAGTAGGAAATAGGGACTAAGGCATAGCTACAAATCCCATTTGGTGAGAATTTGGCACTGGCCTGCTGAAATATTTAAGGTCCAGAACTTCATTCAGTGGATTTATTCTGTTTCCTTTCCACCTGCAGGGTGTGGAAGAAAGGCAACAGCTTTCTTTTGTCCCATTTCACAGACTCCAGTTTACTTCAGTTACATACCCCCTTATCCCATCAGAGCAAAATAGTTCATGAATTCTGATTCATGCAGTTGTCTCTACTGTCTGAGTCAAAATGTTCCAGAAAGTTGATTTGAAGAGCAATAGGGATAAAGTGATGATTTACAATGTTCATGGCATTGCAATGGTTTAATTTCTCCCAGTAACACACAGATATGTTCAAATGCAGCTGCTGCTATGTCATTGTAAGCTTTTGTTATTGTGTCCAAATTCTTACGGGGGTGGGGGTGGTGTCCAGATGTAAATTGAAGATCCAGGAAATCCTTCATACCGCGGTCAGAGACATTTACATCCCTGGGTTCAGTCTGAGAAACTAAAGACTTGGAATGGAATTTTTTCCAACCTTTTTTTTCAGGGTGGCAGCAGCTGTTAGTGCTGATGTTTATGACTTTGTGCCCACAAAGACACAGAGAGTGACAGATTGTTAATGATTATATAGGGTGATCATCTTTCTTTCTAAAGTATCTTTTTATTATTGTTGATATCATTCATTGTTACTGACCAGATTTCAACATCATCATTCACAAACAGCCCTTCATCTCAGAAGAAATCAGACTGCTTAGTTTAGGTGGAGCAGCAAATTCCTCACTGGGGGAAAAGAACTGATTCTGCTATTTATGTTAGAGATAGGAAGATTTTCTTTCAATTGTGGAGCACAAGGAGTAGCACACCATTACAAACTCCAATTTCTACATATTTTCTGGTATTCCAGCATTAAAAAGACATAACCATGAATGTTGCAACCATGGCCAGAATGTTGCAAATACTTATGGGGATGCTGAATTTTAGGTATGTAAGTCCAGTGAAATTCAGCAAGGATAGTAATACGCAGGCAAAAAGTGATGCTGATATTTGGAGATAAGAAAGGAAAATAAACACAACTCTCTGATTTACTACCCAGGGATGTGGGCTAGTAATGACATTGTTGTTGTAAGAATGTAAATCCTAGGCATACGTCAGAAGCTGGCCATCTTTCAGTTATCTGGAAAAAATCCAAGAGCAGAGGTAAAATTCATGTTTCTGTGGGATGTATGGGATGTATGCCTCCCTTTTCTCTCTATTTTCCTTTCCATTTTTATTTGTGTGTTGTGTGTGTGTTGGGAGTGAACTGGGGTCCTGCTAGTGTCATCGAGTGCTCAAACAAACAAGCTCTGCTAAACCCTGTGGCAGAGGGAGGCTGGGGGCGAGCCCAGGAGCTGAGTCAGTGTGCTCAAACTGAGAGATTTAGTGGGAATACATCAGCATCAGAAAAGTGATGGCTGGAAATGCATCTGAGCTCTAGGGTGGGCTATTTTAAGTATGAAGAATTAATTGTAGCTGACCTCAGAATAAGTCTGCAGGTTGGACACTCTTTTATAATGTGTGACAGGCTTGTCAAGTACTCAGAACAGGCATGTGAATGCATCAGTTCAGCAAAGCTGGGCTTCAGATCAAGTTTCTTTTTCTTCTGTGCTGGCACCCTACTTGCCTGGCTCTTTTAGAGGACATGAAGGTGAGCAGCAGGAGTAGGGAAAGCAAAGCTTTCACTTGCTCTTTGTATTTTTCCAAGAAAAAGTAGAAAGGTCTGAAAGATCTCCATTTCATCCCAATATGGAATGGAAAACTATTTCTCAAATTGAACATATTCCTGGAATGGGAATAAACAGTTTCCTGCTCATTTCTATTCATGGATCTTCATTCTTTCCACGGATTTCAGATTATGAAGTCCAAACACCTTTGAATACTGGTCCTTGCAGGAGATGCTTAGAATGGTTGCTCATGTGTGAGTGTAGATGGAGGACGGTGGCCACATAAAAACATCCTACACTTTCCTTGCTTTATTTTCATAGTATTCCTTTGGCCTTCAACTAACACCAATCATTTAGGAGAAGAAAGATATGATGAAAGCCTGTCATAAATAATTATATAGTCCTGCATTTCTCTCAGCAATGTTCAGCACTTATTTTTGAAGCATGCCACCACTAATACACAATTGTTAAAATGCTTCAAGTTATTTGCTTTTTGTGTAATGATGAATTTTTTCTACTGATGTTTTTTATTTGATGAAAACAATGCAACTGACTGGGAGCCAAGAAGATCCTGTATTCTAACCCACGTGAGACAAGGATTTGACTAAGACCTTGTCATCCTAAGCGTGTTTGACCAGGTCAAAAAGAAGAAAAAAAAAAAAGAAACAAAGTTAGGAGGTAGCAGGAAAAAATGAACAAATGTCCACTGATTGAATACTTGACACCTCTAGTGAATGAACTTGGGCAAGATGATTCATAGTATGATGATTTTATTAGATTAGGGATATTGCTAATTAAGTAAGCAGCTGTTGCAGCCAAGTGCTTCATCTTCTAACCATTTTTCTCTTTGCTGTTCTCTGGAATCCTGTGTCTCTTATTATATTGTTGTATGCAGAACTTGTAATAATTTTCCATGCCTTTTATGCCTTCAATTAATCTAGCATAATGTTGCATGGGAACCTTCTGCCAAGATGTTCTGGTAAATGTTCTAGTGCAGCATATAGCTGGCCTCTTATAGAGCAGCAGGAAGCTTTACCTCAGTGCTCAGAGATTGACACCATCACTGTTGAAGAAATTTGCCAATTTATCTGTCCAAAAAGTACTAAGAGGTACTCATCAGCCTTCTACTACTGTTCCTTGCAAGATTGAGCAAAACTGAATAGAATTTTCTTTCCCATCACCTGGCTGGGAATCACTTGCATTGGTGATATGTTACTTCTGCAAGAAAATGAAATGCTGCAATTAGACTAGGAGATTGCTCAGCTCAAGCCTTAAAAGCCTTGAACTTCCTCACAAAAGAAGCTTTCACTTCAAATGATTTCAGCACTGGTATAATGAGTCAGAGTACAGGAAAAACATCCCTGTAAATCTTGAGAAGTACTTTGGGTAGGCAAATATCATATACCTTCTGCATAAACTGCAGTTCAGTTCTGATTTTGGCCATGCAAATAATGTGATCATGTGAATGGGTCCAGATAGTTGCACCCTCATTCCCAGAGCCTAGAATGCAGTGAACACTTTAATCTTAGCAGGACAAAATGGTTTGCACTACACTGTAGTCAGCCAGATTGGAGCTCAGGCAGAATGGATATGTAAAAGTCTGAACCTCTCTGTCCTACATTTGTTTACTTGCAAACTCTGAGGCAAGTGGAATCCATGTAGCATGCATTTCATAGATTAGGTAGGTACAGGAAATGCCATTTTGAGAGAAAGAAGGATCAAATACAAAGGACACATAACTATTAAGCAAACTCCCCTGTCTGACCATTCACATACTCCCAGTGCCAGAGACTTCCACTGCTGGGACCAAAGTCCCTTCACAGGGGGCAGCACCAGTGAACCCACAATTGTCCTGCTTAGCTCCCCACACACCCCATTCCAGTGTCAGACCAGTTTTCCTGACCAGTTCACCTCCTGGTTTCCCATAGAAGGGTGAGAGTTCTGGTTCCTTGAAGCCATTTACTCACAGTGCAGTGAAACAGAAAGAACTCGAGCTGCTGCCTCCAAGGAGAGACCCCCAACAAAGGAACCCCTGGGCTGTTGTACCCCCAGTCCAAGGGCACATTCCTCCTCTTCACTCCTCAGCTCCTGAGTGCCTTTGAGTGTCTGGTCCCCTGGCTGACAGGTCCCCAGCCCCTTTCTTATGCAAGGCGTCAGCAGTTCACAGCCCCTTGCCTCCTCCTCCAGCCACCCAGAGCCCAACCTGCTACGCACACTGAACCTGCACACTGAGCTACCTGCTCTGAATGTATCCCTTAACACGAGAATTTATAGAACAATTACAAATATTTAAAGGCAACTTGCCAAAAATCTTGCTATAAATCATGAGCATGTTTAAACAGAACAGAAGTAATATTACCTGTCATAGAGTTTGTACTCAGAATTAGGAATAAACAGGAAGCTAAATTTCATGGGTGAAGTTCCAGTTAAAGATATTGTAAATAGAAAGAACAGATTGTTGAGAATGATGTGTTGTAGTGAGGGCTGTAGGGGGATAGAATATAAGAAAATAAAGATAGTGTTTTATTTGTTTTTGTTTATTGTATTTTTATTTTTTTATTTTATTTTAACTTTTTATTTTTTAATTTTTAAATTTTTTAATATTTTTTATTTTTATTTTTGATTTTATTTTTTAATATTTTAAACTTTATTTTTTAATATTTGTATTTTATTTTATTACATTATTTATTATATTTTATTATTTGTTTCATTTTTATTCCTTTAATTTAATTTAATTTAATTTAGTTTTGTTTTTTATTATTTTATTTTATTTTTATTTCATTTTATTTTAGATAGTGGTAGGATTTTGGCTGGAGTTTATCTATCTTCTTTTGGTCCCAAATGATTTCTGATCATTATATATGAGCAATAAAAAATGTGACTGTGTGGGCTGGCTATAATGAAGCTGGGATTTTGTATTCATTCATCACAAGATGTAACTCCTAAGTGCATCTGTTATCTATTTCAAGATCGTATTTCTTTTGGGTAGTTTTATGGATAATTGAGTTAGTGAGGATCTTGGTAGAAAATCATCTGGAAAGAAGGTACATAGAGATTTCAATATGGTTTCTCTTTTGTGTACTCAGTCATGACAGAAGAATTAAAAAAATGTTTACTTTGTACAGATTAGCCACATAAGCTTTAGCTTAGCATTTCATACAGTCATGATGACCCTCTCTCTCAATGTTACAATGTCACAATGTCTCAATGTTACATGGAAATTAATCTGTTGTCTTATACACCTGTCCTGTGATGTGGAGAACTCTTATCCCTCAGCAATTACTATACAGATCCTAAATAGTAGCTTAGGTGAGAGATTTCCAGTGGCTGATAACATAAAACTTGCTTTTGGGATACAACAGAAACCTCTCTGCTCAGGTTAAACTCTCTGAGAAGCCCTCCAAGGAGAGAGAAACATCCAGGTCTTGCAAAGTCCTAGTGGAAACTGGGTACAGCCTTCAGCAGGTACAGATAGAACTAGTCTCAGGCATTAGGCTGCCCCTCTTCCCTAGAAAAGGAGGCATGTGGCAACAAAAGCCTACATGCAAAAATTCTGATCTCATTTAAAGCTCTCTAGTCATGTGTTGCTTGTATATATAATTACAGTGAGCTTCAGAAGCAACAGAAGCAGTGAGTTGCTGACACAAGGGAAGGAAATGGAGGTAGGCATAAGCTCGAACACGGTCACATGCATGAGTCAGTGGAGAGTGTAGAGACTGTCTGTGCAAACAGCAGAAGCTGTTTAAAGAAGTACCTTCTCAGCTGTTTGCTTACTGGAGGCTACTGTTCCTGCAACTCTGCTGGTAGAAAGGAATATGTATGAATCAGAGGCTCCCACTTACACACCCACATCTTCATGCAAGACCACTTTTATCACCTGTGTCAGCGAAGACTCTGGACCTTATGGTCCCATCAGGGAGATACAGGCACAAACCAAATTATTCTGATTCTGTGATGAGGAGGGAGAAGAAAATGGTGAGCAATGGAAAGCTGTAAATTAATAGACAGACATCCACCAGAAATGGTTTCTCAAAAACCTAAATTGGTGAAGAAGTTTATTTTCCACTACCTCCAAAAACCTCTATCATTCCTTCGTGTGTGCTGCAAACAGAAATTTGTTTATGGAAGAAAATATGCTTAGTGCTAGAGGAGGTCTAAAAGCATAAGCAAGGATTAAAAACCTGACTCCTCCTGATTTTCAGCATAACCTATGTTATAAATCAAGAAGCTTACTGTAACAAAGTGTTGTCCTCTGTACCTTTCAAGTATTTCACAGTGGACCTCAATGCACTGTTTTTCAATGCATTTCTGAGAAGCATTTAGTTTTTGCCTAGAAATTGCTGTGCTATTTTTGCATATTCAGATCTCTGTATCATTCCAGTTTGGAGAGGCCAACTGTTCCCTCTGTTTCCATATGAAGATAGAATGAATCAGTGTTGCTTCCATCCGTACTGCCATTCCCCCAAATGCTTTCACAGATGTACTGGGAACATGGAGTTCTGTGGTCTGTAACTGTAATACCCCAGACTGGGCTGCTCTCAAAAGCCACCCTTCAGGAACCATATGATTATAAGTAACTCAAGGCTGGTAGGAGTTACCACACATTATATGAGGAAGGATCCCATGAGGCTGCTCAGGTGATGGCAAAGCTTTAAGAGGAAAAAAATTTCACAGAAGCAAAATTTCACTGAAGGTTTCCAGCAATCTGATTTGCATCCTTAGGAGAAGAAAATTCCCATGTCTCTAAAAGTGGCCAGCCCAGTACCTACTAGATGACTTATAAGGAAGCTCTACTGGTTGTCATATCACTTCTTTTCAATTTGTTGTGAACATTTTAGCTTGCTGTCAGAAAGCTTGGTACTGGTACTTCATATACTTTATTCTCCTCAGAAATCCAGCATATACTCCTGAGTATAAGAAGACAGGTGATTTTATACATAGCCTGCTGTGAGAATGAGTTCACAGCATCATTGCATGTCAGTTGTAATAGCTCAGCACAGGTATCAGTGTGAGTTCAGAATGGAACAACTAATTAAATCCACATTCCTGATGAGGGAATCAGGGAAGGTAACAAACTACAGTGGCAAGACAATGACAACAGGAGGGAGAGGAAGGTCTTCAGCTCCTAGGACTTCCAACTCAACAACCCTGGGCATTTTTTTCTGACACTCCAATAGCAATAACATAAATAACAGTTAGGAATAAAGTGTTAAACTAACAGTTAAGAGAAAAATGAAGGCCACATAATCTTTCCCTATCTGTGAGACACTTAGGTTCCACCAGCTGTGCTGGCTGGCTTCCTACATCTGGGTTCCAAAATGGGTAACAAGAAAACTCTGAGAGTACTATTTTAAGAACTCTGGCACCAAGCAGAGAGGAGAAAGGGGAAAAAAATCCCAACTCTCCACTTCTTTACTGAAATCATTCTGTTGAAAGCATTTCTGTTTGGCTGCCACAGCTCACCAAGCAGCCTAATGTGCCAGCTATTAGTACCCAGCAGAGAGCATGTTTGCAGCTATTCAGCAAAACTATCACATGTCCTTACCGAAGGAAAGAGGGATCAGCTGCCGAATACTGGAGCTGATGAAGAGCAGAGCTATTAAAGCAAGCAATAAAAAAACCCACAACCCAGAATGCAGACTGATTTTTATTATTATTTTTTTAACCTAATCGATGACATTTATAAGTGGAAAGTATGAGTCAGTATGCTGTGCCAGCATGGGGTCTTTATGATGTTTTCATCTTGCTTGTTCTTCCTTCTTGGCTAGGACCATTCTGTCTTGTTGATTTGTAAGTTTTAGGTTCCTTGCAGTACTCCGGAGATGGGCATTCACATGTGTTTTTGTGTGCATGTAAGAAGTGACCATAGGTCAGTGAACTGGAAGTAAAGGGCTAAACTACTCAACTCAAGAAAATTTTTAGGGAGTAGTGGGACTACTTTACAGTGCTGGGACTGCTTAGATAAATTATTGCTGCCAAAGTGTCACCACTGCCAAATGTGGCAGTGACGTGAGTGTGGGAGGCAAACACCCACTTGCTAGCGAGGACAAAATGGACACAGCTCCCTCTCTGCAACCACTAATCTAAGCCAAAATGCTTTAAAAACAGAGTACTGTTTGTCCTTTGGTAGCACATGAGCAAATAGAATGCATTTGACACAGAGCTTCTCTGTAATGTCACATCTCTAGCATGTAACCAAGAAACAAAATTATACTACTTATTGCGATGATATTCGAGTCTGGTTACCTCAGAAACAACACACTCAATTCTAGATTCTGACTCCAGAAAGTTCTCTCTACATTGCAAAATCAGCCCTGAAGCACTTCCCAGGGTGAATTAATCAAGGAATGCCTGGTATGGGAAAGTCCCCTTCTGACCCAGAACCAGCATTATTTCATGGCAGCTTCTCCTACTCTGCAAGTCCCTGACACCAAATTCACGTTTTGACAAGCGAACTCCTGCTAGGAGAGTAATTTCCAAGGCCCATGCAAGGCAATGTCACCTAGTCATGGTTGTCTGGGCTGGTGCAGCAGCAGGGTCACCCCACAGCTTCCTGAGAATGCAGGGAGGTGTGAGGGGCCCGCAGAGCCTTTGCCTTCCTTTTCCCACAGCTGATATGGGTCATGCTCAGCACAGCTGAAAATTGAGCCCTCAGGCAGGGAGCTATAATGAATTCACTAGATTAGGCAATGAAAGCCAGTGTGAACAAAACAACCAGCTGGCTCAAGAATATTTTGCACTAACATAAAAATGCTATGGTAGGGGAGGAAACAAGCTTCAGAACCGTCCCTTTTCATTCCTCTGAAAATCATGCCCATCTTTTCTTTAATGCATATTCTTATAGCCTCCATATATCTGTGAAAGTAAAGAAGTAAAGATATTTTTATCCTCTGTGTTCTGTTGCAGTCATTGAAAATAGTAAACTCATGTAAGAATGTGATGCAGCTTGAAAAAAAATTGTTTGTGTGGGAATTTTACCTGAAGCTCTGTAATTTTTTCTTTTCTTTCATAATGAGTATCGGAATCTAACTACATCATTCAGGTCTTTGTAGTTATTTTTTAATTCTGGAAAACTAACAATTTTGTAAGTATTTATAAGCATTATTTCTAAAAAATCTAAAGTAATAAAATTATACATATAGGGTTGTATAGTTCCAGAATCAGAAACTGAAAAGCTGCCCTACCTTTATTACTAGAAGTGGAAAAATTGTTTCAGCATAGACTAGAGTGACAGACAAGACTTGACTCCAGTTTATTTCTTTGCTTTTGTCCTTTGTCTAGGGTTGTGTTGAAACCCTGTGTTTCCAAACATTGTTTTTCCTTTATCTGAGAGGTGACTTTTCATATGTGAGCCAATCCACCCACACTCTTCCTGTGATTATTCTCAAGAAATAAGAAGAAAATTCCACACAATGTCCATACCCAAGAGGTTTGCAAGCCTAGTTTCACTTGATTAATAGTTTGCTTTCCTTTCTAGTTCACAAGAAATGTGTGTTCCCATGAGGTGATTTTGGAAAATGTGTTATTCTACTGGAGGAATCTCTCCTATGGATGCCACCAGAAAAAAAAGATGTCAGTAAAAAACAGCCTCACATTTGTATTTGAAGGAGTGAAAGGCAACACTTAGGAATTCCCACATGGCATTGCCCTTACAATCTCCTGAGGAAATCCACCGTAAAATACAGTATGTGCTGAGAACAGGCTGGGCCACCTAAATTTGGATTGCTTTTGGCTTCAGCTATCCAGAAATCCCCAGAACAGGTGCCAAATTAAGTCACCCTACTAGCTGCTTTCCATGGCTGAAGGTCAGTAATAGTTAACATGGAAAGGAATTTGGATAGCACATCTCACAATCCGAGAGTGCTGTGCCTGCTCAAACACACCAATGCATTCTTACCTCAGAAAACCTCAAGTGCAGAGCAGTTTCACTTTTCTTTGACATGGGAGCAGTTTACAGTTTATAAGGAAAACACGTTAGTCTTTGGTATCAATGTTAATTTATGCCACATTTCCCATCTATTTATAACTCAAGCATTCTAAATTAGACTATTAGATGCAAATATATTGTAATCTGACAGAAGGCAAAATATTCCATAAATCTGATTTGGAAAAGGGAAATATTCATTCATATATAGCTGACTAATGGCTCTACATTTGCAATTTCAGAAACATGATTTCATCAAAGAACTGCTAACAATCCATGTTAAACTTTGAAGATTAGTGTGTTTAGCCATAATTTTGCTCCCATTTGAATTTTATTTTGTTGTCAGCTTGTTTCTCATTGCATTCTTTGTTTCTTAGAACTTGTATAAATAGAGAATTTTTGTTTCTTGAAAGCCTTTTGGTCTCCTTTTCATTTCCCACCTGCAATTATAACTCTTTCTGGGTGACATCACCCGTTAGATGCAGTGAATAGAATTCTGATAAATAGCTGAATAAAGAATTATTGACATCAAGTGGAAAATAGCCCTCTGGAACTGATGAACTCTCAAAAAGCCTGTCTGCATGCAAGAATCACGAATAAGGATCATTACAATCAGGCAAATACAGAAAATACTCTGTGCAAGGTGTTCAGTGCAAACTCAATGTCCAGAACTGGAAAACTCATGAAGGTGGTTGTTAGTGCAAAGTTAAATATTTAACCTGGTTAGCTAGAGAGTACTCACAAGTGCAGATACACCAGCAGTGATATATTATGATGTTTTATTTCAGTAAACAGGGAATTAGAACAGCCCTTGCAATTTCTCTTTTTTTTTTTCCACACCTTATTAAATTCAGACAGGGTGCCCTTTTAAGAATATCCTTCTGTATAGATGAATTTCATTCTCCAGTGAAACACTCAGTAAGTGCATGGTAAGTCCACATTCCTATTGGTTTGCTATTTTACCATCTTCCTTAGTCCTCAGACTATTAGTTGTTACATCTATGTCCAAACTCTGAGCAAGCATTTAACAGTATAATTCTTTGAATGTGACTGGAGTTGCCCGTAAATACGAATCTAGTATTCTTCTGAAGCAACCACTGGTATATACTACTGTTGTAGTTTTGGTTTGTTGTTTTGTTTTTTTTTTTTTCTTTTCTTTTTGGTCTCTGTGTGTGTGTAAACTAGAGTTACACTGATGTTAAGCACAGACCATATCCATATTTACTACATGGATATAGAGTTATGGACTGCAACCCACTTCCTTCTTTTAGGAATGAAATTATCTTTGAGGAGACATAACAAGCAGATGTTGTTCTTGGGCTCTGTCTGGTCTCTTGCAGTTCTTCCTAGCATTCACAGCATAAAATTGAAGACAGGCAGTGTATAGCATGTATCAATTATCCTAAGTCTTGGTTCTTCTTTTGTAGGAACAGAAGAAGTGTAGAGAGGAGTTTCTGTCACTTTACTTTTTTTTTCAGAGAAGACAGAAGCATTATCTATCTCAGTTTTGGTACTCTTGGTTTGCTGTCTAGAAGTAATGTGATAGATAATTCTAGAAAATTTTGAGGCTTACTAGACTAGAGTTTAACTCATGGTTATAGATTATTATCATTATAGTGACTTTTTAGAAAAATCTGCTAGATCTTTCTTCACTAAATAATAAGACATAAAAAGTTACTGAACTTCAGAATATGTTGAAAGACCGTGACACATAGAGATTCAGTAATAACCTCTAACAGAATACAACAGACATACAGAGTCTTACAGTCACAACAGGTCTGTGTCACAATCACAAAGGTATTTCCCATAGCTCTTATACCAGCACTGTTTACTAATAGGCATGGATAATGATGGATAATGTCAGGGCTTTCCATTGTACTTTGAACTTACACAGCTTATCACTTCATAGTAGAGATGATCCAAATGCATTCTCTGGTTCAAAAGTAGTTCCCCTCTGGAACAACTTAATAGGTGTTCCTACTTCAAACTAAATTATTTCCAGTTACCTCTAAACCTAGCTATATCTAGAATTTTTTTTCATGCATGGGATATATCTGCTCTAAATCCATCAAAGCTACTGTAGGTTTATACTATTGCAAAAGCAAAAATAAAACAGGCACTGCCTATCCTCTCATTCCCAGGAGCAGCTGACTCTCCCTCTTTGGAATGGCACTTATGGGAAATCCATGAGCTCTGCAGAAATGACCAAACTAGATTTGATTTAAAGCAGGTATTCTGAGAATTCAGTTAGACAGAGAATGTAAGTGAGATGATGAAAGCTTCTGCTAAGTCATCCCTGGTCTTCTGATAGCTCCATAGTCTCAAACACAGAGACATGGAAATCAGAAAATTGTTTTATAAACTCTGATTCTGAGAGAGATGTGTTTTGCATATGACCCTTTCAAAAATGTCAGCAACAGTGCATTTGCCTTTCTTGATCTTTGAATCAATACCTTCTGGCTACATAAGACACTAGCAAACACATTTTGACTCCAAACAAATTATTTCAAAACTGTCACAAGTGACTTTTTACATGGATCATCATTTATATGACATTTACAGTTCCTGGCAAAAGCCAGTACAGACACACCCAAAGAGCCACTATTTTCCTCTGAGAAAGGGGAACCTCAGAATGATTCTTTTACCAAAGAAGACAAGCAGTTTGTTGGATGGCAGACTTCTACTTCATACATCTTATTTAAAATCATATAGGTAATAGGTAGTCATTAAAGGGAACACTGTGACCCCTTGAGTGCAATTGGTGATGTCACAAAGCTGCACTGTGCTTCATACTGTCCAGATGACACTGTTCCTCATTTTTCTTCATGCTGGGTTGAGATCATTGCTTGGGTGAGAGGCAATTACCTGAAGCACATCTGAGAGATGCTGGCAGACTGTCTGAGAGAGGTACTGTCTGAGTCTGAAGGAGCAATTTCCTTCCTTTTAGCGAAGCTTGTGGATTGAGAGAACCTTTTAGGATCTTTAGGGGCATCTTGATGCATTGGCAACAACAGTAGCCAGGGAATTGTTCTGTTTTATTTTCTTGTTTACAAGCACATGTCCAAATGAAGATTTTCCAATGTTTTGTCTATCCAGGGTAAGCAATTATACACTCTAGGTTTTAAAAGCATTGCAAACCTCATCAGGAGAAAAATACACTTTGTTTTTTACTGCAGGTCTTTTGTGCATTGCTGCTTAATTGCTATCCTCACTTCCACTACCATTTCCATTCTGGACACACATTAATTACTGGCATTTTAGTTCATTGTATCTGAAGGACACAGTCACTTACAAGGCAACAGATAAGATCACAAGTGGAATATGTGCTCATGGTCCTCATATCTGGAGTTCTGGATGGATAAACTTCTACCCCAGTGTTTTCTTTATTTTCTGGTCTAGTGTGCTGATTTTCATTGAATACTACTGATATAATAACTTATTATAATATCTATATGCTATATCACAATATAATATAACTATTATAATGAAGTTATAATAACTTGGGATTTTATTAAGAGCAAACTTGTCTAGGTTTTGAAGGTTGGAAGGTATTTATTTTAAATTGTGTCATCTTGATTTAATCAATAAAGTGAGGTTTTGTATATGTATGTGAATATATACATTTATTCAGAATATTTAGGACAGGTGCATCATATAAATTGATCAGATGATTACATTAATTACATAGATGTTGAAGATATTAAAAGCAAGAATTTGCTGGGAAATGCGATAAAATTGCTGGTACAGAAACTGAGGCACGATTGTGGTTTGTCAGACATACTTATCTGAAGGTTTCTCTTTAATAATTTGTGCTATTAGAGAAGATGACTTCATTGCCCAGCACTGAGGAATGAAGTTATTTCAGAGGTTGATGCAAACAGAAGCAGTTAGCCGAAATAGTTTATTTGGTTCAGTCCCTCACTATCACTGCATTGCGCACACCTGTTTACCAGGTCAGAGAGTGTTTTATTTTTAGTTCACCATTAAGGGTGCATTATAATCTCTTTATTAGCCTTTCTGAACATAGCACATACAATCATAAATGTTTTAGTAATGCATTCAGAAAACAGGTAGCACAGCTTGTCTGTTTTTGGAGACTATTACCAACTAGTGCTGCTAGGGCAGGATGAGGACTGAGACTTCCACTGAGAAACTGTCTAAGATCTTATTTCTTTGTCTTGGTTTGGAAAGACAGGAGTCTGCTAAGGAAGGCAGGAGCCTCCCCTGAAATGGAGAATGTAAACCCTCCCCACCCCTCTGAATTGCTATAAATTTTAAATTAAGGGGCTCTCAGGCAAAAAATATGGGAGCAGGAAATAACAGTTCTTTAATAGGGAAAGGAAAAAAAATAAAGGATAAAATAAACAATGCAGTACACTAAAACAACACTGACAGAGTCAGAACCCAACCTGACACCCTGTTAGTTAGGATGCTGGTAGCAGTCCAATTGGAAATGTGGCTGCATTCCTCCTGAAGTGTCAGGTGTGGTTCTGTTGGAGCAAGGGGAATCTGTAGAGAAGGATGTATTCTTTCTCCGAAGATCCAGTGGAAGAAGAGGTAGCTGCTGTTTCTCTGGGGAATACCATGGAGAAAGCCGTGCTGGTGTCTCAAAAACCTCTGGATTATATCTGGGTAGCAATGCTTGGCTCCTCCCTCTGGGCGGAGCATCTCACAATGGGATGTTATAGCTCTTATCAGTCATGCAGCGACATTCAATAGTCTGTTATCAGCAGGTGTCCCCTCCTGAGGGAGGAGTGATTGTGGTCACTCAGAGAGAGAGATAAGGCAAACTGCCCACTTGACAAAGGTAATCTGCCATACAAATGGTAATGGAAGACAACAGTGCATTGCAACCTTCAACATTCTTGTAACAATTTCAGTTAAAGTACATCTTAAGAGAGGAACAGAGTATATGGCAGTATGGATAATACAGGTTTTACAGAAGTCTGTTCCAAAGATGAGCCAATTCAGTAGTGGTCTTTTCTGTAGTTTCACAGTGTTTTCAGGGATTTTACAAGATCTTCAGAGTAAAATATTTTCTTGCTGTAATTTAAGAGAGTAAGGAGACAAGACAGACTTTTCAAAAGTATTTCTTTTGTTTGGGAATCCTTGTATCTAGTGTCTGTATTTTAGCCACCTGATAGTTAGGCATTGTCTTTCACTATTGTATTAACCTGCAGGACTTCCATTATACTTTCATTGCTTTGGTTTCTTTGGAAAGAGAGAAGTTTTCTATTAAAACATCAAATGTGAGCTTCATTATAAATAATTAAAACTGTTCTGCTAACTCTGTCAGTCTGCAAAGACAGCCAGATAACCAAAATTTTACTGTTAGGGTCATGTTTGGACAAACATCTATGAAAACAAGATTTCTTATCAGATTCCAGCACTTCCACTTGGCATCTCAGCTGGAAATACCAGAAGAAAAGCCTTTCTGTTAGGCCATGGTCATTTCCAGCTCTAGTCCCTGGTGGAAATCAGAGGTGCCAAATAATTTTGCTCATGAAGGGTTCAATGTAAGTTCATTTCCAAACATGCATTAAGGTTTCTTTTGTATTTCTTCCTTAAAGCCTGTGTGGAGGCTTATTTTGTAAATGCCAGGAGTTTTTGTGGTTTTGTTTGTTTTTGTTTTGTTTGTTGTTGGGTTTTTGTTTTGTTTTGTTTTGTTTTTTTTTTTTTTTAGTTTGGCTTAGGCTTGATTTCTGTTTTATTCTGTTGTTTGTTTGTTTTTTTAAATTGCTACTTGTAAACCAGGAGTGCCTTCACTTCTAATTGCTGTCACAGGATGTGACTCCAGCCAATAGTTCTAAAGAGGACTGTTGTTTTCACATATGTTAATTGTCTGGTTTTCTGTAAAAGAGAAAAGAAATGGTTAAGGGATTGGAGGAAACTTTCCTTAGGTTAATTATGTGATAGATGAGTAATGTGATGATTGACTCTCACAATTAATAGACCAATATCATGTATATAGATTAAGAAAATTTTTATAGATTTATAGTTATGTTGTACCCTCTCGCGTTGTTATCAAGGGACAGCTGGAGTTGGGACATTTGGGAGGGCTGGATTGTCATTTGACATTTGGTGACATTTGACCTCCAATCAGGATTTGAGGAAGAGATCTCCACCACTGGACCGTGAAGGAAGGGTTGATGGACAGAACTTTGGGAGGGGTTAAAGAGTTAAACAGGAGACACCTCCATTGTAAGAGAGAGCACATGGCAGGGAAAATCTTTTGGTCCAGGTGCCATAACCTTTTGTTTCTATTCAGTCTTCTGTTGTACTTTTGATAAGGTTTAATAAACCTTCCTAAACTATGAAAAGTGAGCAGCTATTTCTCACAATTATTAAGTCTAGCCCTTTTCCATAGAGTATTTTTCTCCTGCCCAAGGAGACTTGAGCAGCAATCCTTTAGATTCCCTAGGACTACCCTCATGACTGCACTTCAGCAGAGCCTGAGAGTGGGAAGGAAGAGAGTCTTCTTGGCCTCTTTAGCTGAAGCTATTCACCTTTTAATGAAAAAAATACAAATTAGATGAAGATGTTTAATACACATCTCAGAATATTCTGACAAGTGATTAAGCTAAAAGATGGTTTTATTCTCTGTGTTTACCCCAACATTTAAATGACTGCATATGAATAGATCTGTTTCTGCTCGAGAGGTAGACCAGATTCTCTGTTACAAAATGTGTTAAAACCAAGGCCGTGCTTGCAGAAAAGGAGTTCAAGACCTCTGAGGGAGATGAAGAATGTGAGTTGAAGACTTTCAAAACCTTTTCTGAGTGCTCTAATGACAACAGTGAACATGGCATAAGCACCTCTTTCAGCAGTTTTTCTTTGTGTATGATGACAGATCCAGTAGAAGTGTTGTGAGAACTCCTAGACCTCGAGGGAACATTTAGTTGGGTTTTTAGTTCAGTGGATATTTCGTTCACACAGGTATGGTTTGAGTGGTCTTTCACCTGCACATAAGTAGATATTTGAGGTCAAACTGGGACTGATCTTGATGAATTCCCTTCTTTAGTCAATGAAGGCACTGTCAGAGGGTTATTCATCCTACATACCTTAGGCTCACATCTTGATGGGCTAAGTTGTTCTTGAAGGTTTCTATTTCTCTTAACAGTAGGAACCTGGATATACAGCTTTGCTTATATTAACTTTTAAGGGCAACTGGTAGCAATTCTGCTGTTAAAAACTGGAAGTATAACTTGTAGAAGAGGATACATTTGCAAAATTCAGACATTATACTGTTTGATTACAGTTTGTGGAATCTTTGCAAATTAAAATTTTGAATGTCAGCAGTAAAAAATCAAATCAAAACTGTTTGATTACAGTTTGTGGAGTCTTTGCAAATTAAAATTTTGAATGTCAGCAGTAAAAAAAAGAAGCAGATAGTGTAACCTACCAGATAGTGTAGCTCTCCCTTATGGCTGATCTGTGGAAAGTGTGCACCTGTTGCCAGATTCCTAATCAGAATGCTGTGTTATCAATATACTGTTGTGTATAATCCTAGGCAATCATGTGCCAGCACAAGGCAGGGACAGAAATATCCATTTGACAGCTAGCAACTTGAGCTATACAACAGGCCCTGTTTAATCCATTCTGGTTTAATTCTGATGTTTATGCTAGAAGAAAAGGGTTATCCCATTGTATGGAGAAGTACTACACTCTTGGAGAAAGTGAACCAAGTTTTCCTGCTGCTTGAAACAGTAGAGGTGATGATGAGAATTATTGGAAGTTCACCTAAGGCAACACAGCTACTTTAGCTCAATGTACCATCTTTGCCTAGAAAGCAGGAGTCCAGGCTCCCTGTCTGAAATTAACTGTTTTGCTGTGTGTATTTTCTTGAATTCAGAAAACTGCATGGATTGTACCTGTGAGTTGTCTCTGTTGTGGAACAGAGTGGAAATCCAGCAACCAAAGTTACTGATTCAGTTATTGGGCCATTTCTCATTTCTTCCTGCAGATTTCATCTTCTTGGCTAAGGAAGACAACAGTTTTTGAATATCAACATCACCAGGAACTGCCTTCAATATAGGCTGTGCATTGTTGTGCTTATAATCCTTGACCCAGACTGTGAGCTGTGAAAGGGGCAGACTCTTTCAAGTTCCTAATAATTCATTTGGCCCACTCAAGGGCCAATTAATTTTAACAGTGGTTCCTTACCTGTTTGGAATAAATGAACTTCAGAGAGGGCCAAGGAAGCAGAGCTGTGACACGCATCTGTTCACATCACAGTGCCAATGGAGTTTGTGAAATGATGCGTTTTTCATGTAGAAAATCCTGGTTCCTTCTTTCTGCATAAAGTACATTTTTTTTTCCTCCAGAAGTTAATTAATTTATGCTTCATAATGTTTCTTTTATTACTAACATTGCAGCCTGCTGCACAATTTGCACATCAGGTGTTTCTTCTTTTTTTAGGCTTTCAAACAACTGTAGGGTGACACTAGCTGTTCAGCAAGACAGAGCACATACTACCCATTGCTAATTCTTTTTCAAAGCAGCAGTTGAATTAACATAAGCTTTAAGTGGGTGTTATGTATTCATTTGCACATTTTCTGCTGCTGCTTATGACTAGTTTAGCTGCAATCTGCTACACATAAAGGATTACTGCACAGATACAGAGCTTTATAGAAGTAACACATCCTTCAGGTATCTCTGCATAAACTCATGCATCAAACTATGGGTCATTAATTTTAAATGTCTGGAGGCAGAGAGATACAAATCTCTTTCTCTCTCTTTCTCTATCCTGTCTCACCCACTACCAGCTCTAGACAGACACAGTAAATTGGCACTCCCTAAAACCTACCTCATCATCATGAGTCATGTTTCAGCTTATTGTCCTTTTTCTCTGTTGTCTATTATTTAGGTAAGTTATTTGTTAAAAATACACCCACAATACTCTGGTCATAAATTAGTCCAGGGTTTTTTGTTTGGGTTCTTTTGTTTTTTTGTTTTTGGGTTCTTTTTTTAAAAATTTTTTATTTTACTTAGATCAGAATACTGAACCTGATAAAAAGGAAATTATTACTGTGCTTCCTTTTTTATACACCATTGCTGTAGTATCCCCAGCCTGAAAGACTGCATGCATAGCCCTTTTGCTGGGTGATTGAAATAACTTTGTTAAACTATTTCCTTAGAAAGAATAAGATAAATATGACTGTATAATTCTATACAAGATCTCAATTCAGATCTTTTTGCAGAAGTTCCAGCAACAGCTCCCAAGTACCACTTTGGTTTTTTTTCTTTTTTTTTTTTTTTCCTGGATAAGCACCATTTGCAGAAAAAAATTAGTACTGTTGCTCTCTGAATTCGTATAAATCAGGCCATATGCTATTTTTGGTTCTGGAAAATATGATCTTTTTCTTCTTCCTTCTGCTCAGAAATTACTTTGCATGGCTTTTTTTTTTTTCTCCCAGAGCATATTAGTATACTGTATTTTGTTGATGTATACAGTGGTAATTTCCAAGACCACATAGGAAAAAAGTACAGTGTGTGGTGTTTGTTTGGATGATTTACCCAGTCATTGCACAGTGAAGAAAGAACTCAGTCAATAATTGTTCATTTAGTATCAGTTACCACTGTGACCACTGTGTGCAAGTTGCTTTGCAAACAGAACTATAGAGATCTGTTTATTCTCTTACCTCACTGAGAGCATTTAATAAAGAATGCATGTAGGGGATTACACGAAAAGATGTATGGCCTTTTTTGTGATTTGCTTCATTTTTGTTTTTTTTCTGACCTACATTTTATGTGGCATATGTCAGGAGAGCTTAAGCATTTATAGTACTACTTCTGTATGCACTTTCAAACACCTTTTCCTACTGCCTCTGGTTGCTACGTATGAGAACCTGTGCACGGTATCACTGAAGATATGTCAAATTTTGAATGTCATGCAAGGTAGCAGAGCTATTCCAAGGGCAGATGGCTAAAAGTTAGACTGTGACTGAAGTATATTAGGCCCTAGTGTAAGGTCATGTATTTTTCTGATATCTTCAAGCAATGTGGCACAAGCTGCTTTACTTCCTCCACTCTCTTTGGTATCACTGATTTACAGAGTCAGGCTGTAGTTGTGAGAGGTGAAAGGAAGGGTGGCTGACAAATTGCAGAAACCACTGTAAGAACTGAGATGAGAGGACTGATGTCCATGTTTCAAAGACAGAATATTCTGTATGAAATCCATATCTTGACATTCTCATTCATTTCAAATAATTCCTGATAAATTGTTCCTTTTGCTTCTGGGGTAGTGTAGTATGCAGTATAGTTTCCAACCACTAGTAATTTGCTAATTGGGAACCCTACTTGATAAAGAAAACAATTAACATTTGAACTCACTTTGAAATGCTAAACATACATTCTTTAAGCAATTTTTTTTTATGCTATTGGCTACTTAGTTTAATAATATATTCATCCCTGAATATTCTTTAAAAAAAACCCAGTGGAAATAACTTGGATGCAGTAACTGAATTATAAGTTGACAAGTTTCTTTTCAGCTGTAGGTAAAATGTCCCTGTTGTCATGTATGCTGTTTGACATCTTTAAAACTGCCTTTTGAAACAGGAGTTTTCCAACAGGGAAAGACAAAAAATATCATAATATCCTAAACCTTTTATTTGAACAATAACAAATGAGTGCCACACTGAAATCATAATTAAGAGTTTTTTTTTTCTTGCTTGCTTTTATAATTCTTTTTCACATTCAATTGTACAGTTTTTGAGTTCTTAATATATAACACACTACATCCATTCTCATGAAGGAAAAACTAAAGCCTTTGGCATGAGGTTGTATTCATCTCCCCAGATTTTATCCATGAAATATGCATGCATTTAGTCTCAACTAATCAAGCAGGCTTCATTTGAAACACCTCCATACCACCTTAATGCAAGTGTCTTGGGCCAGTGGTATGAATGGCTCTCTCGAGATACCTGCCTCTCTGTTAAAGACAGATGGTGCCTGGATGACCATCCTAGATTTGATGTCACGTCTAACTTTTAGATGATTAAAGCTTGATGAGGTAAATTGCATGTAAAATCACATAAAAATGTATATGACACAATATGGACTTAAGAACCTTTATGGACTTAAGAACTTAAAAGAAATTCCAACATTAATTATAATATAGAAGAAATGCAAAATAAATTAGCTACCAACATCTTTTGCTACTATAATACTTTGCAATATGACTTCATGTGAAACAAGTCAACAACGCAGGAAAGAAGGCTGAATAATCAGAGAAATTATCATTCTCCTCAAGAGAAGAAAACAGCTCTCATTCTTTGCTGTGTTCCCTAGGTAGACTAGTGATCCACATTACCCTCCATCCTTGCCTCTAAGGGTATGGGCAATAGAAGAAATAAAAGAAAAAAGTTGTCTGTAAGGAACACAAGATAGGACAACAGGGCAAATTAGGGGGACAATAAAGGCAATAAATTATGGGAAAATGAATTCAGTTAAGAAAAAACAAGTACACTTGCTATTCTTTAAAAATGTCTCAACTAGTTCATTCTTATCTGCCTAATTTTGTTAAAATGGTGCTTCCTAATGAAAATTATTTCAGCATTAATTTACTGTGTGTTTTTTGTAGTGTATTTGGCAAACTCATTTACAAAAACATTCTTGTTATTCAGGACCACCACCACATGTAAAATACAATCTCTCATTTTATAAAGTAAAAAGAAAACATAAAAATAAAACACCATGGTATTAAAACCCCCCATATTTAAATAGTTTCATTCCATACACTTACTTGCACAATAGTTTCAGCCATGTGATTCCTGTGTAAATAGCTGTAATGACTTGAGAGAATGGCGTTTTACTAGTGCATAGTGATCATCCATTTGCACATAGGAAAGAGGATTTGGTAATAATTATTCTTCAGAGAAAAGTATTACACTTTGGGGACTTTGTGTAACTTATTTTCACCATAAAGCTAAGAAAATGCCTTTGAAAAACTCTCAACTACCTGTGGGATGCATCAGATATGCATGCATCAGATTCTGCTGATGGAAGCTACTGGGCAAACACTGTTATCGTAATGAGTTGTCTGCATTCACTAATAACCAGAAGAGTATTTTATCAGAAATCACTTTCTGATGTTGGAACCTTAGACCTTAATTCTTAGATCAAGCAATAGAACTTAAACATATAAAACCTCATTTGGTTACTTTTATGTCAGATCTTTACTGGTTTTGTGTACTCAGAACATCCAATGGCTTCCAGAAGAGCCATTTTATGCCTCAGCTCCTCCCAAAATGAGATTGTGGAAAATTGGCTTGAAAATCTCATGTAAGTAATACTGACTGAAAAGCAATGACATTTCAAGACCAAATGTTTTGTTTACAGTATCAGTTATTGTAAATGATGCAAGCTTCTGTATTTAGTTTTTGCAGACATTATTTGTACTTTACATAAAACAAGTGCCATTACTAAATTAGCTAGTTTGAGCAATTGTCCTTTTAAAAATAATTAACTCTGTGAACACTTGTTGGAAAGCCAGCCTGGAGCTTTTCCATTGAATTCCTTCTGCTTAATGATGAACTATGGCTACCCAGGGCCTTGCTGTCATTTGGGTATGTGGTCCCATCATAATCAGTGAGCAACCCAGAGAATCACTACTCATCAATATGGACGTGGTTGTACTGTTTGTTTCTAAAGGAAGATGGTTCATAAATGTCAGGGGAGAAAAGGACTCTGTAAATATGAAAAGAAATAGTACATTCATTAAAACCAGAAGTTTTCTAAATAGAAGCAATTCTATTAAATTCAGTAGAACTACAATCTCAGAATGCCATTATCCAAAGCTACATGGAAATTTTGTCTGTAGAATTCCCATCAACTATGACATTAAAATTTCTGATAATGATTATTACTGTTTCCCTTTTGTCCAAATGTTTCACCTAATTTTTTAAAACAGAAGCCTTATTTACACTTGAATGTACTTCTCTGGCAAGGTTGTAACATTAGCCCTCATTCAGCAAATGTTTAAGATCATTATAGACAACACAGTTCGTAAGAAGCCATGATAGGTATAGGACAACAGCCTCTCTGCTCTAGCTGATTAGATATTTGAGAGATCTGAAAGCATGTTGGTGATGTTGTAAGGCAATGCCAAGACAATATGTTTCACCCAAAAGTATAGTTCAGACTATGGCATAAGTATCAGCTGTTACGCCAACTTGCTTAAAGTCTCATTATATCATTCTTGTACCTGCTAAACTGCACAGATCCATAGGTTACAATGGATCCACAATTCTAGGAAGGTGCCATAGCAAAGAATGATCAGAGAGGTAAAAAATGGCAGAAGTGCAGACTATCTTTGCAGTTAAGATCCAAATTAAAGTCCTTTTATTTTGCTTTTAACTGGGAAAAAAATAAAAAAGACAACAAAACAATGTATGTTAAAATATTATTTTAAAATACTATATCTATCTTGCTATTTAGAAGCTGATATATACTAACACATATATATGCATGTGTATGGATATATGCCCTTTTAAAAGGAAAGAAATTCAGTCACATGTCTGTGCAGCTCCTATATTATTCAATTAGCCCCAGGGTCTTAGGGCAATCTTGTTCTTTATGAATCTGAAAGGCTAAAAGCCCACCCTAAATTAAGCATCTTCATCTATTTCAAGAATCAGACTCATAATTTGTGTCCGTGGTCACTGGTCATTTCTGGAGGACAGCTGATGCCTTCTGCCTTCATTTCTCTCCAAGACCAGAAGAATCTCTCAGGAGCTGCCCAAATTTCTATATAAAATATAGAGGCAAGTACAAGACTGACTTTGACTGGACTCACATTTTAGATTACTAAAATTAGTGATGTGAATCCTGCCCATCTAGGTTCATTATCTGTATGTAGACATTTGGTGTTGTGTAGTAAATGCAGACTACAACAGATATTATCCTTATAAGTTCCCAGAACTTCAAAACAAGGCATTGTGAAGTTGTTTTCCTGAATTATTTGTCTAAACTGGGCATGAATTTTAAATATTTGACTGACATTTGAATGTCTTCAGCATTTGTCTGGCATCTTTAATAAACATGAACAAGTTTTAAAAACATCAGAAGCTCATCTCTTCTATTAAAAATATTGATTCTGTCTTCAGCACCTTCTTGTGAAGCAAAGGAAGCTATTGTAAAAAATACATCCATCTGAGAGCAAAGATAATGAGAATAAATGCAATTGTCTTGACTCAGAGTTTGAACCTTTGATTTTAAATTGGTAATTAGCTTTTTTTGATCTCAAGAATGTTGTACTTCTGAAACAGAAATGATTATGACACAGTATAAGTTTCTTTATTTAAAAGTTTCAGTCTATGTTTGTTATGATTATAGTGAAGCATAGTCCAAAATTGCCATCTGTGCAGAAAAGACTTATTATGAAAAGGATGTGAAAAGAAGACCTATATATTGCTATTAATTTCATATTGTCTTCACTGTTGCTTCCTGGATATTAGGGTGTAAATAAGTTAGGCATGGTCATTCACTTCATATGTTCAGGCTTTTGGGAGTAGGTGAGATATTTAGAAACTCAGTATGTCTCTTCAGCAACTGATGTCAAGACCTTTTTAAATTAAAAACTTCTATTGATGTACTATCTTTTTTCCTCATTTTATTTCTCCACAAAAGAAAGAACCTTACAGTGATTGATTTTTTGCACATGACTAAAAAATCGTGGCTTGAAAACTTGGGGATATAATGAGTGACATTTATGTAAAATCTGCCTCTATTCCAAAACAGTAAAAGCTTTTCTGGCTTTTCACCTCCAGTCTCGATCAAAGGCAAAGTAGTGACAAATTTGAATAAATGGCATCCCTCATACTTTTTCTTCCCAAGAACAAACTGTCCATCTCCACCTGACAACCCTTAGGAACAACAGTCCTGGTGGGGCAAATATATGGGAGATGGTACTGCAGTAAGGCTTTTGAACATGAAAACTTGCACTTCTTAAAAAAGATTAGTACCTGATATTTTCCATAGCAAGTCATAGCAGCAGAGATGTGTGATTTTCATTCACTTTCCCTTTAGCAAATTTCTCTGTGCTTCTTTTTGTTTCTATGTCTATTTTGTTTATATTCTTCAGGATAAGATGGCATGATTCCCACTCAAATATTGTGTATAAGAATTATGTAAAATAAACTTCTCTTGAGGTCCAGAAGGCTTTTTCTCCTGCTGTACCACACCTGACAAACAACTGCTCTGCAGCTTCTAAATTTGAGCACTTATTAGAAATGCTTTTACCTCAACTGGCAAAGTGACAATAGAACAGTCTTATCTACAATAGAAGGAAATGTTCTCTTCAGAAGCATTATGCAAAAACAGAAGGGAAATAAGCATTAAAATAAAGCACTTAAAAATAGGCTACAAAGTCCTTGATGTGTCTTTCTATCATCTCCAGATGATATGAGATAATTATCAAAAACCAAAAAATAATATATTCCTAGGCCAATCACTACAACTTTTTGGGACTTGTCTGGTGTATCTACATACACATAATAATTTTCCTGTCTGTTGCATGAGTTCATCTGCACTGGTTTTCACACTGATTCTGAAAATAACTGCCTTGGTTATTCCCATTACACTTCCCTGCCTAAACTGGTGGGCACAAATGCATAAAGCCAAATACACAAGCAGAGCATAATTCTCTCTCTTGAATCCTATATTGCTTTTTATAAAAAGATAAAATTGCTTTTCAGAGACAACATGCTATTGCAGTAAAGCACTATTTCACAGTACAGTCTAAGGGGCAACCACAGTCATTCTTTGACAGAGAGCTCTCTTTTGATAGGGGGTGATATTATGGTTTCCCCAATTCCAGACAGTCAGAAATCATGGGTTAAGTCCATTCTCAACACATATAAGATAATAACTAAGAAATGCCAACAGCACATTTTTTTGTTTTTCCTCTTGGGTTTTGAGGCTGTAGGTGTGCTTATAGCATGCTGTCAAAGTACTTTTTTCAGGCAGGAATATTTTTATTTAGGTTTTTATAAGACTGGAATTATGTTTTTGCTCCTCATCTCCAAGAGCTGATGTCTCAGAAAATGCCTTAAAGAAATGAAGGCCTCAGAAACATTACAGGAGCTGGGAGTGCATATATTAAAAAATCATGAAAGATGTAATGAGTTATTTCTATACTACAAAATAAAACTGTGTCACCAAGAACATTGTGCAAAATTTAAATAATGAAAATTAGATATTGCTAGCTGATCTTTAAAAGGAATTGTACAAACATTCATGGTGCCAATGTTTGACTTTTCAATTTAATAAAAGCTGTAAGAAATATGTTTTTCATTTCACCACCTCTCGCTATTCATACAGGCTAATTCTCACTCTACCAGTGGCTCATTTCTTCAATTACAGGATGTACCTTCATTACACTTGATATATTATATTAAACAGTAAGTGTCTTATGCTAATATACAGAAACTTGTGGTTGCCAGGCATCGTCCTTAAAGGAAAAAAATACTTTTAATTAAACAGTTGTCTTCAGTATGAATAGTTGTCATAAGTTACTGCATTACCCAAGGGGTAATGTTTCAAAGCTCATTATGGAATTATTCAAAAAGAAATCCCACACCAGCATTTACTGAGTAGTACATGGAATACATAAATACAGTCAAATTGCCAAGTAGACAGTTCTCTAGTGTAGCCACAAAGGAATGAATTGTATAACAGAACCAAAGAAGCTTTGGGCATTTTCTACAGTTTCCCATTGTATTCTGTGCAGATATGAGACAACAACATTTATCATTTCTATAATTTGATCTTATCACTCTAATATTCATATTTTGCCCTCTAATACTTACTCCAGTATTAGATTTTCCTCAAAATTCCAACTACTTTTAGTTATGACTAATGTTATAATTTTTATCCAGATTACAGTAACAAGAAGGATAATTATTTGATATTGATAAGGAATATTTACTTATTCATGAATCATAAAAAAAATAAATCAAACTTTGCCCAGGAATTTTGATAAATGCATATATGTTCTTTATTCTCTTTTAAGTTTGTGTTTATTTAAGAAGACTTTCCTATTTGTTCTGTGTCATCATAGCAGGTTTGTCAGCCATGTGTGTTCCTGAACTTCTAATAACTTTTGAGTCTGTCAGCTGATTTCAGACTAATTCAATGCAGAGGTAGAACTTTAATGAAGAATTCCTGAGTACATAATTCAAAAAATCTGGTTGGGTAGAGGATTATGTGTCCTAATGAAAGTAAAATTTCCACATGAATTTATATCTGGTTATGTACCAAAGAATTAAACCAGGAAAGTGCCCTAAGTCACCTGCTGCATGGAAGATTTAGTCAAATTTGTCTCCTTCTTGATATCAGATTCAATTAAGGATGTTAATAATGAGCACTTTTGGTAGCCTTTAACTGAAGCTCAGTGGTGAACTATCTTACACATAAGATAGTTCACTCCTTGATGATCTAACACAATTAGGAAACAGCTGTCTGTTTCCTACTCAGACTACACCATTTCTGCAGGGAAACTGTGTTGCTCATTTTGTATTAACCTTTGGTGGAGCCAAGCACATCTACAGCAAATTCCAAAGACTCCCTTTGGGTTAGTTGAAACAGTTTGTAGCAGTTTGCAAGCAACTTGTAGAAAAAAGCTTGGATGGAGGCTTCCTCCAGGTGCTCAGAAATCCACTAGCAGTAGTTAGAACATCCTTGTAAACAAGGAATAGAAAGTCTGTTTTTCTTAGAAGCACACAGGCCTTTTGTGTCACTACCCAGCCTGTATGAACCATGGTGACAAGGAGGAAAGTTAGTGAAAATAATGAGACAAACGAGTGTGTTTAGCAGCAAAACAAGTCTGCACTTCAGAGTCGAAGTAGGTGAGTCATATGATAGGAAATGAGATAATTATCAGAAATAGAACACAAACCAGGGACAGTGGAAAAACTGTTTCAATTCTGTCACCTCAAACTGAAAGGGTGTTTGTGGTGATTGTTTTTCAGAAAGCAAAGAGCAGTATATGTGATAGTGTTGAGAAACTTGTTATTATATGCAATTTTGCAAGCCTTAAAAACTTCCTAATTTTTGGCCAGACTATGTCAAGGAATTTGTGCCTCCAGGCTTTGGGGGATCTTGGTAAGCGAAACAAATTAAAAACTTGATTATTATCTAAAAATAATTATTGTGACTGCTTATTGTGAATAAAGCATTCAGAGAATAAAAAGAAAAATAAAAGTGGATGCTTACATTTCTCCACTGTGGAAAAAGATGAAAAGAGTGAAAAAGTTTTAAATAATAATTTGATGGAGAATGCATTGAAAGAATAAGGGATGAGAGGTAAAAAAGTAGATCTGAATGAACAGCAGTTTTGAAAGAACCAGTCATGCTATAGCAAGCATTAAAAAAAATTCAATAAGCACAGATACAGTTGAAGTTTTGTAAAATAGGTTTGGGAATTACTTACCTGGAAAAATAACTTATGGTAGTTTGATAAAATTTAAGTACAAAAGGAATTTTAAGGGGAACAACAAGTAGGTTGAGATACCAGGTAATTCACAAATAGCATTAGACTAAAAATTCATTAGCAGTGGTGCTTATGTCTCACCAAGCATGGTCTTTTGTGCTTCAGAGTTTGCAACTATAGTAATACAGGAGGTTTTAAAAGGGGTTTTGCTTTCAATGCAATTTTTTCATGACCAGAACAACTGAAATGATGGTTTAACCATTAAACTTGTTGGTTTGCTTTTTTTCTCTAGATACAGAGAAATGCCACTTACTAAATAGTGAACTGAAACTTGAACTAAAAAGTCACGTAGCAGCAGAGATGAAAACAAGTTCCTGGCTTAGAATCACACCTCTTGTTAAACATATTATTTTGTATGTATCATGCATAGACAGATAAATATTTTAAGAGTTTAACTATTTGGAGGATGAGGCTGTAAGGTAGCCCCTGTGTTTGAGATTTTTTTTGCAAAGTAGAGAATCTTCCACAGTTCTGCAGTTGATGGGTTTGTAAAATGGTAGTTGCCAGTGGCCTTTTTCATCCCACTTTATTCACCCAGTAATACATCTTTTTTGTTTCTCTACAAATTAAATTAGAATTCATAATTTTATATCTGAATTAGCTTCCCACAGAGAGTCTTATTATAACAAATGAAGTTGTACTAACTCATTTTAACAATTTAATCTATAAATTGCTAGAAAGTACTTTATGTGTTTCTGTAAGGGAACAGAACTTACTTTTAAAGGAAATTTAAGAGAATTATATGTACATTATGGTGAGTGACTGATACATTTTTTCATATCTGTCATTACAGTATATTAAGCATGAAATAAAATACAAAATAGGAATGTTAGCAGAAGACCTGAATAAGAAATTCAGAGAAATAAGACTGAAGAGAAAGAAGTAACTCTTTTGTGAAAAGAACAGGATTCTGCTGATGTGTTAGTGAACGTGGAAATGTATTCTGATGAATACCAAGATTTCAAATAAAAACTGCTACCAGAAGTGTTGATAGACCTTCTTATTATGGCATACTGTGCTTACCCTGCAGGCAATTCTGAGTGATGTGGCAGATATTAGGCTTTATTTATAGAAAAGACAGGCAGACTAGTACATCTGCATTTTAAGCCATTCTTTAAGAATAGCAATTATGAAAATGGTTACTGTTTTTTTCATTTCTCTTAGCATGTTCCTAACTGTCAGGGAACAGTTGGGCAGAAGAGGGCTAGAGGGCTGTTCTAGGGCTGGGGGCTGGCAGGGCAGGCAATGCCACGCTGCCACCAGGAAGGGTGAAGCTGCAGCACCTGCACAAGGTGAGCAGGGCAGGAATGGTGGCAGTGGCTGGGGACACTTTCCCACAGGCTGGGATCCTTGTGGCTCTCTTTCCCAGGAGATGGTGCAGGGCTGCTTGGAGGCACCCCCTCAGGGCACAGGCAGCCAACCTCCTTGGCACTGGGGGAGACTTCATACACTTTGAGGTGTTCAAAATCCTGACACAGGCAATCTCTTGACCTTGTCTTTTCTCATCTCTTACTCTTTGAATTTTCACAGTTTTCTGTGATATATAAAATATGAAAATACAGTTTTCTTTCTCTTAGGTATAACTTTATCTTGATGAATCTCTGTTTCTGACTTAAGGAAAAATGTGTATTATATGAATGGTCTTTTTATTTGTCAATAACTATGTTCCTCAGGGATTTCTATCTTCTATATTGGCAACCTTGGTTTAAAAATGTTTGCTTTGGAATATCCTTTTTTAGAATATTCCAAAGCAAACATTCATAATAAACAAGAGTATCTGGTACTTTTATTTCACTGCACTAATGTGAACAACAAAGAAGCTTGTAACTGTGCCTGAGACCTGAGTTATTCAAAGTCAGAGGAATTTCCAGTCCTAATAATTCCTTTTTTGTATTCTCTGATTTTTTGTGCATGTAATTGCTTGAAATAGGATTGATAAGGACGAAACAAATTTATGGCTTTCAGATATTCATATGTCCATATGTATTGCTCTGTTAAGAACAGAAACCTAGAAATTACTTGGTAGATATTAACCTTAGATATTACAGTTCACAAATCTGTCAATGTTAAGTGGTTATATTTAAAACAGGGATTACACAATGCCACTTTGATCATATCAAGTTTTTGTTTTTCTGAACAAAATTGTCATCAGTCTTTATCATTAGAAAGCCTGTATACTCAAGTGTCTCTGCCTAAAATTGCTCATGGCATTTGGACAGGATATTCCAAGCAACTAAAAATTCATTGAGTGATATCCTTTATCATTCTTGCAAAATATGTATTTTTGTAATGTCTGTAATTTTGGTCTGTTACCACCACAGGTCATTGAAGGTGCATTTATTAATATTGGAGTAATTTTATCAAATGTTTGTTTAACAGAACACAAGCAGTTTAGATTAATGGCTCTGGCTTCTGATGGTAACAAACTTCTCAACACTTTCTAAAACACAATATGTAACAGAGTCCAAGGAGAGCAGCATAAAAATCAGTTGATCAAAACACATACAAATGCCATAAATATATAATTCTTTTCAGGTTAATAAGTCACCGAGTTCACCCAGCTTTAATTTTTCTTTCTTATTTAAATTGTAGCAATAAAAACTAGGAAATGGCAAGTTTTCAGGAACTTGAAGTCATCATTCAAAACCTGACAGTCCACTGGAGGGGAGGTTGGGTGTGGAACATTTAATGGCCCTTGTATCACTACTTGGGATACTAAAAGTTCTTTTAAAGTCATTAAAGTCTTTTCCTGACAGCAGTCTAATTCACTTCCCCTCTGCTCTCTAGGAATAGTTGGTTTTCATTTCAGACCCTTGTGTTCAATTATGCTGGGTAAAAAGTATGATAGCAGACAGCAGAAACATTTTTCATTTAGCACTGTTCTCTCAGTACATTTCAAAGACATCAGTGGCTGAGGGACCTGAAGTTACTTCTGTTACACAATCTGAACCCCAATTTCCTAATTCCTGCATCCAGTGTTTTTTGTTTGCTCTTTATTTAATGTAGTAGTATGAATGTCAGATGTCTGTGTGAAAGATTTATACTCTTAGTTAAATAGGCTTCTTAAAGTGCAATAATTGTGAAATCACATCACTCTACCTCAAAATAGTTGAAAGAGCTGCAAGCTAAGCAGAGAAAGAAATGTCATCTTAGACTAGATATAAATGTTAATTAAGAACTTTTACATGCTGAAGTTGAAAGGAAATATCTTCATGTCCTATCCCTCTGAATAGGAACAATTACCCTGAAGATTTTTGAAAACTTTGCCCAGAAACAACATTACACTAGCTAGAAAAATGTTAATATCTGTCTCCATTTCCTGCCCAGGTATTAAGATTTATTATACAGAGACTTCAATGGCATATTGCCAAGAAGTACTGAAAATCCAATCTCAATATGTACAAAATTACAAACAATGCATGCCAAATTAGTTATGCAAGTAGTTGTCTGGCTAAATTTCTTGTAACCTAAACTGATTCTGTTCCAAGTTGCTTTCCAAATGGATATGATCTAGGGTGCAAACTTGATCTTCTGCTCATGATAGATGGCAGTCATTTACCTATTACTTTTATTACTATTAATTAAGTCTTTTGAAGTTTATGGCTTTAAATGTCCTTGTTCTTGCTTTTAGATCTATATTACTTCAACGCAAGGTTAAAAGGAAAAAGTGAATCTTCTGTTCCACTGTAAATCTAACAATAATTTTCCTGATTGACGGAGACATTGATTCTCCCATTGCCATTTGAAGGTAGCATAAGTATATAAATACATATCTTTATATACACACACACACATTCACACATACATGTGTATATCCACACACTAGAATACATGCATCTGCGTATAGACATACACATACAGAGATGGGAAGACTTTTCAAAGTGAAGAGTTTGTCTTTGTACTCACTTTCTACTTAGATCAGTAAAACTTCTGAAATCCAGTTTGTACCTTTGAAAAATCTTCTCCATACAGATTATTTTCAGAGTTAATATTCAACAGATTAACCCTGTAGTCTCATCAACAGAAAGAAAAAAGGCTTAACTTCTACTTTGGCACTTATGTTAGAAAACTCCTTCACCTTATTGGAAAAGAAACATATTGTATTCCATTTGCTGTATTTTATCTTTACTACAGGTTATAATAATGTCTGTATCACTGAGGTTCATGTCATTTAGCTTCTCATAAGTTTTCCCTTATGTGCAGTAGCACATCTTAAAACATTTAATAAAAGACAATTAAGGGCAAAAATATGACTGTTATGTCACAGTTGTCCTGCCATTTTTTAGCAGAAGAGAGGAGGGGAAGGGAAATACTGTTAATTAATTGATACTATACTATAAGAATAATGAATAAAATTGTAGGAGCAGATTAGAGTGTTTGTTTTGACAACCATCTCTTTATTACTGTTTTTCAATAGTAAATCACTCTGAATTACATTTTATAATCAAAACATGATACCATTTGCAGTTATTTTGTGAGGACTGTGGAAGTCTTGAACAACAAAATATCTTTGCTAAAACACCTTCGTTTTCAGCTGAAAATTAAGCAATTTTATTTTTCTGGAAAGGGTGGCACCTCTTTTCTGATGACTTTAACTACTAGTCTCCTCTTGATACTGAAACAAGGGCATCTTTTTTCCCTAAGACTATGTTTCTCAGTTACCCAAGGTCCAAATGGCTCCTTTCTGTCCCACAGACTGTTCTCATAGTATTTTTCAGTCTCTGTATGTACATGGGATTGTCCTTCTCTACAAAACCTCTAATCACTGCCTGCCACTTGATCGTTCCTGCTATTAGTCCTTCCTTAGGTTTCATTTTTTCAAACTTTTAAAATTCTTCCATAGTTCCTCACTACTGCTTTCTTATCTCTCCTCCTTACTTCTTCTACCATCATTTCTGTCCCTTCTCTAAAACTAAACCATGCCCTGTTTCCCTTGTAGACAGAATCATGTCCCTCTCCTGCTTCTCACTTTTGCACAGAAGCCTGTTACTGCCTCCAACCCCCCACTGATTTAGCCAATGCTGATACCTCAGCTTTTCTTGCCATGTCCTTCATTTCACACATACACAAAGTGCCTTGCTCTCACCGCCTCTTGGCTCTTGATTTTTGACCTGATCATGATTTTTTTCCCCAATCTGGCACTGAATCTGCACTTGTTTTCTCTTGTGAAAAGTAGTATTTTTATTATGCTGCTTTGTTTATCAATTTTTCTTCGTATAGCCTCCAATTTCTATCCGTAGTTATTACTTCTCCCGTTGAAGAACAGCAGAGTCTTTTAGTTTCCTTTGTTCCACGTTGCTATTAATTAGGCCAGACTAATCTTACCTAATCTAAAAGCTAGGATGCAGCCTGAGCTGCTCATCCTACGTTTTTACTTCTGAAGTTAAGAAAGAAAGGCAATTTGAGAGACTAAATCATGATGCTTTCATGTCTCAGGATGGGAAGACATAGTTTGTAGAGGTGATTATTTTTCTATATTGATTATCAGAGTGATTTACACAAATAGATTTTATTACACAAGTATTTTTTGATGGTTAAAATTAATCCTTCCAATACATATTCTATTGTAATTTCAACCCCTAACATTTCCCCTTATAATCTCTTAGACATATTCCACAGAGGTCTGTATAAACTAATATTTTCCATTTCTAAATTACTAAATTAGTATCTAATTTAAATAAATTAATATCTCATTTCTCAAGATTAAAACTCTCTTTCTGACAATATAGTTGACTATCTATTTTTTAAATTTTTACATTATTGAAAATACTTTCTTGTTGAATTATCTTTGACTTTTCCCTTTTGTTATTGGACTGATGGCTAGGATGGTTAAAAGGTGTGTCTGTCTCATAATAAGGATGGTTTTAATTCAGGTTTGAATACACAGTTGCTGACTGGGAACGAAATACTTTCACTATTAATGTAAGAGGCTTTTAAGAACTTACAGTTTTTTAAACCTGAGAGAAAAAATAATAAATGGCACCTAGTTGTTCTAGACATGACAAAAACTAAATAAATGAAACCACCAAACAATAGGAAAATCAGTTGTCTGATTACGTTAGATGTCTAAAGACAAGAAATGTGGCATATAAATACACCTGGAAGCTTTGGTATTTGATCAATAGTATGACTTATATGGTATAATAAACATTTAATGATATAATAGAAAGATAAAGTTCATGATACACAAGTCATATGATATTAGTACTAGCAACTTAATAAAATACAATAATAAATGTTAAATATGTGTTATTTTACGTCATCTTTAATAGGTAATATGAATATAAAATTTTAAACCATACAAACTTAAAACAATAAAATCAATATTTATATTAATGTGAGAGGTCAGAAGCTGAAAAGGGAAGGAGTGCTGATCTAGCTCAAAGATATATCTACTCTGAAGTCCAGAATGCTGTTGAACCCAAAGATATCTGAGGCATGACAGCAAATGATGAAAAGTATATCAGACTAGGGTTTATAGTGAGCCATTGAGTCACCCCAGGACAGCCAAGTGAGTCAAGGTGGATATAACTTTGGATAAAGAAGAAACAAAATTCTCTGAATCAGGGAACTGAGTGGTTTTACCAGGGCACTAAATGAACTTTTGCTGGGAGAGGAATTTTGAAGCTATTCAGTAGATTCATGGAATGAGCTGAGGATTTGATAGAGAAAGTAAAGGATGCAACAGAAGGGATTGATTCTCCACACTACAGAGTAACTAGTAATGACTGAATGCAACTCGGGCAATGGTGGTGCAAAGTCACAATGGTAGGAAGAAAAATAAGGGAAAAGGTGTAACAAACCCAGAAGATTCAAGATAGTTTTCAATAATATCCAGGGAATTGTGAACTAACATTCTCCTCAGAGAAAGTTCAAGGGAAAAAAAACGCCTAGAGGAATGCTGGCAATCTCTTAAGGACATAATATTAAGCATAATTCCATGTTATGTTTTAGGAACAGGATTGAGCACTTCCAGGGTTGAAGATGGGTATTTTTCAGATCCTAGGAGGGCATGACTGAGAGTCCAAAAGATAGAGAAAACAGATCCACCTTTTTCTTTTTGAGGATGAGCTGGGAAAAATTATACAGTCAGCTAAACTGTAATTCATGGAAAATGCTGCAGCAAATACTTAAGTAAACTGTACATAAACTAATAGAATGTGTAAGCAGATAGAATCTAAAAGGAAGATGGGTAACTTCCAATATGTATTCATCAAAAAAATGTTACTCTCAGTGTTTTAATAAGGAGAGGTACTAGTTTTGACTTACTGCAATCTGTTGCTGCACAGTATTACGTACAGTGTCCAGAAATGCACTATATACATCTGCCATTGGACAATATGGCATATTAACCCAAAACACACTAATAGTGACAGTGTATTTATACATGTGAATTAAGGGTTTCCTAATTTCCTAATATTTACTGATCTACTTCTCTATACTCTCAGCAAACCTGACACTTTGGAGCATCTTTTTGATTATCTTAATCAATTGCCCATCAATAGATGACAGGAAATACTATTCCCCCCACCATAATATATGCTCCCAAATACATTGACAAAATCAAAGAGAGAAAGCTTATTGAACTAATTTATTTGAGAAAAAAAAAAAAACTGTTCTCATGGTTGTATTTCCCACATTTTATGAACAAAAGCACTTGGAGTATATAAATGTGTAGACCTTTGAATGCAAGAAAAGCATATGCATGGAAATTCCTTGCCTATTAATGCAAGAACTTAAGCATTTTGACTGTACTCCACTGAAAGAAAACTGTAAGAGACACATTTATATAGTAAACCAGAACAATTGAAAAGAAATAATATATATAGTGTAATAAAAGCTTGTATTAGTGCCAAGAAGTAAGTGTTCATGCCAAAAATGTTCCAGAGCACAGCTGCCAAAAAAAAAGCTGAGAGCATTATGAAACACACTAAATCTATACATAGAAGGGGCTTGGAGAAGAAGAAGAAGAAAAAAGTATATTTATTCTTAGGATTCAAGTATATGACATCATTATGGTTATTTTATGCAAAATAAGCAAGGCTCTGAGCATGCTGGCAAACATTCAAGAAAGCATCATGTTGCCTAAAAAGCATGTTCATCATTAAATTCAGGAGAAAGGCTCAAAGAAAGATATTTGACTGTTTGAGGCAAGCTAAAAACCCAAAATGACACAAAAAATTTCATGTGCTGTTTGACATGGCTTAATAATAATCCTGACAATGTTAAGCTAGCTCAGGTCCTCGTGAAGGTGATTTCAAATGTACAGAGTAGGCATCCTGCAATTGTCTTGAGAGAGATGAAAAATGGATTGCCATTGCTGCTCTATGGCTTTCAAATGAGAACCTCCATGAGGAAGCCAAAGGCTCCTAGGAACTACTCCTAGTCTGCTATTTACAAAACAGTACCACTACCAACAGGTTATGGGGGCTTTCCAAAACTTAGTCCTTTGAGGGGTCAGAAAAATCAAGACTGAGAGATCCAGGAGATGACCTGGAAACCCAAGGCCAGAGACAAGGCATGATGATAGGAGATGGAGCTGCCATCTTCTGAGAAGAGACTAAAGGGATGGGATCTCTTTCTGGGGAGAGAAGTCTGAAGGATGACAGCCTGAGGTTTAAAACTCCTGAAGGCAGTGGGTAAGGTGAAGGCAGAACTGTTATTTATCAAGTCTCACACTACTGGAGCCAGAGAGGTGCTTCTTTACACAGCAGGAATCAAACTTTTAGAACTTACTGCCATATGAGTTTTTTAAATTTTCATCTATGGAAAATTATTTCAGACATGTTCTCCTCCTTATTCCTTCTTGTGGTCTGGTGAAAATGTTTCAGGGCTTAGATTGCTTGTGATATGTGATGCAGGAGCCTAACCTCTGTCTGATGCTGCACAGCATCTTCAGCTCCTTCCTTGGCATTAGGAACTCAGTAACTAGGAGTGTGCTCTTAACTTTGGAGCACTACAACATTACCTGCCACAGTGTCTCACTGTTTTTGTTCAGTATCTGCCCTTTTGCCTGTGAAGATAGATAAGCAGGCACATTAATTTCTCTTCCAGGTTTAATTTATGTAGCATTTTCTAGCTTCCCTGTGAAGCTTGATTGATCAAATACAGTCATGAAACATGGAAAAGAGCAGTAAATCATAAACATGTGTGATAGGTTACTTAACACTTGTGTCAGGAGAGAAAAGTAACTAGAAAATGTGATTTGCAAGCTCATAATTTTAGTAATTAGACTATCAGATAGGTACTACCAGATTATGGCAAGACTGAATGGAGACTCCTACCATTAATAAAGAACAAACTTCTGAGTTTAATGCCTGCTGCTTCTGATGGTAGGTGATGTTTATTGTTGACTTTCTTAATTACTTTTCCCATTATCACAATATACATTGAGGAGGCAATATAGCTTCACTTTTTTTTTTTTCCTGAAAACAGAAAAGTGACATCTGAACTGATTTTTGGTTCTTCATTATTGCTGTTCCTAAACATACAAATCTGTGACATAGACCCAGGCTGGGTATTCTCAGGTATTAAGTACAGAAATAATTAAATAATAATGAAAATAATATGATTTAAACCAGTAGTTCTTTCTTCTGCATTGCTCTGGCTAGAAACATGGTGCTGGCTCACTTCATTTCCAGATGCTAGATTTCACTAAAAGAAGCTAAAAATAAATTCAATACTTTCCTAAAATGACTTTCCAAAGTAAGCAAGTGCTGCAGTTGCCATAGGGATGCTATAACATCACAAATGGGAAGAAGTTCTCATGGTGGTAAATAAGCACACTGGTGGGTAAGTTGTCCATTTGAGCATGTCTCAGAGAAGAAATTACTCAGTTTTTGAAGGAGGAGGTTTTAAAAAAAAAGCCAAACAAAAAACCAAAATGATCACCATTGATTCTGTCTGTGGCAGTACAAATCTGTGAATACAGGAACTCACAGGTTGTAGGGATCAATGAAGATGCAGGACACTGCCTGTGCTAAGTGCTGTTGTGCCTAAGCTGCACGACCTACATCTTTCCTTGAAAAGAGAAGAAAATGTTGAAAATATCTTTAAATTCTATGAAAACAAAAATATCAAGTTCTTGCATTTACCATTTGTTCAGTGAGCCTGGAGCTGTCCAGCTTGTCCTTATTTTGCCTTCTCTTTTGTAATGCGTTATATGACTGAATTCTGGTAGTGCATTTGCTGCCTCATATTATTCATTTATTCTGGAAGTCAATACTAACAAACACAAAGATGCCTAACAAACAAATGGCCTTTCTTTTCAAGGTTTCTTCATAATATGCTACATCATAAAATTATAAAGGTCAGATGATATAAATGACCAGTGACTTCATTGAAGTTGATACTACTGTCCTGATTTACAGCAAGTAGTAATCTTGCCCCAGTAACTCAAGCTTTTCATTCTGTGTTCAACTCAGAATAGAAAGCAAATGGCTGGATAATAAATACCATGGAAACAAGAGAAAACCCACACAAATCCTATAAAGAATCAATTTAGGAAAAAAGAAGAAAACCCAGATTATCTGTAGATAAAACAAAATTCATGAGGAATCTGCAGCAATATAATTTAGATACAAAATATTGTGATAGTTACTACCTTTTATAATTTTTTTTTCTTTTTGTACTTTCCTTTGGTACATCTGAGGTCTTTCTCTATTTAGACTGACATCTTTACTGGTCTTACCATGCCATTACCAACTTGCTCTTCAGAACCGAGATTCAAAGAGGTCCCTTTCCCAGGCAGCTCTTTCTCATTCTCTGGATTGGCCTCTCACAGCTCTGCTGTGCCTCACTCTGCTTTCAGCCCATACTCACTTGTTTTGTCAGGCAAATCAGTGAGGTGTGGGTGTTCCCCTGAGGTGTGCCCCATTCACTTTGCAGAATGGCTGTAGCTACAGGGTCAGTAGTGGAGCCAGGCCTGGTCAAAGTTGTGTATGGGTAAACATCTAACTCTTACTCATCCCTGTCTGGGCTTTTACCTACACTACACTACATTTATGGCATTTTACAGTACTAGGCTCATAGTAGAGGGTGAGTGCTTGAATATAACATATACATCCCCAAAAAGTGCTTTATAAGCTGATCATATCAGGTTTCATGTTAACACCAGTGTCAGAGGAGAATTAAGTTTGAAAAATCATCCACCATCTTCTGTGATCTATCTCTATAAACCCATTATTATTTGGGACCATGTGGCTGGTTAAGCAAAGCAGTTGGAAACAAGCCCTCCAGAATTTGAATCACAGTATAAAAGGTAACCATGCTAACAAGAAAATCTGTGCTTTTTCCTCAGCCTTTCAGTGTCCACTGTTCAGAGCCTTTTGGTAAGGGGAGAGAGAGAGTCTCAGTGAGTGCTCTTTAAATAGTGGTTGGTCAACTATTATCAGGGCTGCTAGAACCTCACAGACTAGTCTGAGTTTGGAGCGAGATTCTCTCTCCAGTTTTGCATAAAGAAGATTTTGTACTGCACTAGGCACCTGAATTCCTTTGATAGTCAACAGGAGAAGTAACTTCAGATAGACTGCATTAACCTTATTTTAGACACGCTCAAGCATGAAATAAATAAGGTGAACTGTGCTCTATGTATGCCTATTTATGTCTTTTGGTTATAAGGGAAACCTAGAATGAACAGCTCAGATGGGTAAATTTAAATCACAGGTGTTCAGATCATGACAAAAATCACCTTGGCTGCTCATACTGTCCTTGTAAGCAGTTAGGATTCACACTGATTTCTGCTTTCCTGCAGATGCCATGCTCCTTTCTGGAAGAGAATGTCAGGAGCTGCCCTAGAAGGATCTCAGAAGTTTTGCAGACAACCACTGGTGGTAAAGGCATATGTGGATGGTGGAGAAAAAGTATTGTATCATCCACTTAAAGAGCATCTGTACTGGATAAACAGAAGAAGCTGGTGATCAGCTCTGGGACTGCTGATTGCCCCACTCCAAGCCCTGCTGCACAGGTAGCAGACATTGCAGTACACATGCAGAAAGAGGCAGACCCACGGGTGTGGGTATCCATCCCTTCATCAAGGTCTAGTGCCCTGTGTGTTGCCTCTTGCTCTCTTTCTTGTGCCTCTGTAGATGTGCTTCTCTCTGTCTCACCCTGTGAGAGACATCACATCTCTTGCTCACACAGTGGCTCTCCTGAGAGGTGCCAGTATGGCTCTCCGTGAATGCTTCAGCATTTTATACACATTGGAATAGCATGAATAGAAGAGCTCGAGAACATTTTCCTCTGGAACAACACACAATGCAGTCCTATCAGGCATTGAAAGGTGGGATTTGAAGAAAAAAGTGAATTGAATACTTGTCCCCCACCCCCTCTATTCTAAGCAATGAGCTATTGCTCAAAAGCATTACTTCTCCTTTCTTCCCATACTTTATTTTGTGGTTTTTGTGTTTCATTTCACTACAAGTAGATGAAAATGAAATGTGCTGGAAATGGCAGGAACAGTTGGCTTCAATACTCCCAAACTCTTTCTCTCAACCCAATATGAAATCTATTAAAAAAGGGTTCTATAAGTTTTCCTTTTGGTTAAAATGACAAGAAGATACTGACCTAAATGTACAGTGATTATTGGTTGTCCTAGAAGTGAGGTCTTCAATGTACAATGTACTTGAACAAAATCCAGCTGCCTTGTCCCCCTAACAGTCTGGTATGATGGACAAAAGAGAAATACAATCCAATTTTTAAGTTGAAGGTAAAACAGATTTTTGGGGCACTGAAGACCGCAGAGTGGACAGAAAAGCAGAACAGACCCTTGTATAGACCTTAATGATTTAAAAAGCCAGAATATATACGGCAGTGAGTGGTCCAAAAAGTCTCATGAAAGTGAAGCTCCTTCTGAGGATTGATCAATTGAACAAAAATAACAGTAATCTGAAAGACAAAGTGTGTTTGGCTGCAATATTTCGTTACATTTTTGCATATATATACATAGAAATCTTATATATTTATAGCTATACACATAGTTAGTTATATGGACAGTTTTGTACTAATAATGACTAGGAAATTTTGTATTATGGCATGTATGTATGTATATATATTAGTATGCAAGCACATATATAAATAACTATCTATATCCATTTATATTCATATCCATCCATATCCATAAAAAACCTCTGTTTTTCAGTTTAGACCAAATACACCAAAGGCACTTGAAAGCACATACAAGCAGTATGGACTAATTTTATCTATGTTACTAATTGTATGTATGTTATAGTGGACTTTGTATCACTTCAGAGAATCAGCTGTCAAAACTTTCCCAATCTGAAAAAATATTAGTAGGATTCCAAATTTTCATAAAGACCTTTTCCTGTCCTCTTGGAGGTTTTTCTTCTCTCTCTCTCTGCCTCCTGTGCAACACTTCTTCAAATGAATTAAATATTAAATCCTTGCCATAGTATATATGGAAGCTAACAGATAGACTGAGCCAGCAGTACTTGTCTGATACACTTTATGGCAGCTTTCCTACATAGGATACTCTGGGCTGGCAGGCACACCATGCCAGCTTCTGACAGCACAGGCTATGCCAGCTGCTGCATCTCCTGGTTCTGGGCCAGTTCTGGACTTATAGAAAGTAAGGCCAGACACAGCGTTGCAGGTCAAAGACAAAGACAAGAGCAGCTGTTTCTGAACCACCCCTGAAGGATGACCATCTTACTGCTTCCTGAAACCTAAGAGCCACACTAATTTCATGGTCCTAGGGCAAACTATTCTAGTAAATAACCACCAGACAGTTATACATCTCTCTTATAATGTCTAATATAGATCTTTGCTACAATTTTTGCATGTTACCCCTAGTTCTTCTCTCAGAGAACAAAGAGTGCAGTTTATATTCTTTTTCTCTGACAGTTTCACTTAAAATATGTGAAGACCATTGGCTCATCTTTCCTCCCACAACTCAGTCATCTCTGCTGTAAGCAAAAATAACATAATTCCCCAGATCTTTCTGTATAGTTCTTATTCTTTAGCTTGCAGTTCATTCCAATTGCACACCTATGGACTTTTTTACGAGAGTTAATGTTAAGACAACTTTTAAACAATATAAATTAATGACTTCTATAATCACAGAATCTAAAATGTAAGAGAGAAGATGATCTGTTATTTCTTTCCAGAGATGTAAAATGGCCTTTTCTTTCCTAATTTTTTATTCCATCTTTTATCTCTGCTTACCGGAGGCGATTGTTGAGTTGCTTTGAAGGCAGTACCACCTTAGGTTCTATTTTGCTTGTAATTGTCATTCATGCAATTGCAGTAACGCATCTAAAAATAGATCTCTACCAAACTCTCTGCAATGAAGGTATGACCTCATAATGCTGGGAAGGAAAGAAAACACATGGTCCCTTAAGCAAGGAACTATGGCAACAGACATTGGCATCTCATTGATACTGTTTTACATAGAGGAAATGCATTTCTCTATGTTTGAAAGGAAAAACATTTGTATAACTCAGAGGTTGTTTGATTTGCCTTATTCGCCTGATCTGATGTTGAAAGTCTGTAGGAAGTTACTGGTCTTGCACTTCCTTAAGTTGACACTCTTTGAGCCAATTTTAGTTGACTGACTGGGGGCAATTGGAGCAGTGATTGAAAAAAGCACAAACTACCCCAAGTTCTTCAGCTGGAGGACCACACATGGCTGCAGTACACACTGGAAGTGGCAGACAGGAGACAGTGTTTGGATCCACAGTGACAGGCTTTGCGCGTGGGGTTGGTGAAACTGGTTAGACGTGCCTGAAGGCATTTCTCATACAAGTGTCTCCTAACAGGAGAGCCATGGTGGGAAGCAGCCACAATATTTACCCTTTTTTCCCTAAATCAGATAAAAATATGCCTTTTAGGTGCTGAATATGAAATTTGTTTAGCTGTGATTACTCTTCTCTTTACTAAAGCCAAATAATTTTTTGAATGACATAAACAGGTGCAATCTTGATATCTCTCCTATATGGAACGAAGCCAAATGCCATAAAAGCTCCAAATAATCATTATTTCATAAAATGTCCTGTGCCAAAGCACTGTAATGAAATATCAAGCTGTACATACAGACACTTTGCATCTTTAAACCCACTTGGATGGAAGCTAAAGATCTTTTCTTTCCTTATTTTTTCCCAAATTAAAATGATTTTTGAGAAGTTTCTGTACTTTCCAAACTTGTCCAACTTTGAAAGCAAAATCTTAAAAACAGTAAAGAAAACAACACTAAATAAATAATAAATAAATAAATAAATAAATAAATAAATCCTTAATCAAGGAGCTAGATCTTGGTTACTTTATAGTTTTTAGTTTTATTTTTCCAAAGCATTTCCCAGTCTCCCACTAGCCAACACTGCTGAGTGAAATGATTTTTCAGCAAATACAGTTCACTTCTGGATTATCAATAGATCTTAGCTTTGCACAGCAGTAAGGAAGGCAGCTTCTCATCGGCATACTTGTTCCTTGCAGACGTTCCCTGCCTCAGTTCACTCTCTAGTTCTGGACATGCTGAATCTTTCCTCCTTTTTGGCTTGTGTGAATAGTGCCATTTATTTGGATGTTTGGCACTTGTCTCCTCTCCTTCTTTCTACATGTGCTGTCGTGTAAGTGATGATTTGGGTGTGTCCATGAGAGCTCTATTCCCATCTTCTCATTTAAGTCACAGCCACTGGTATTATCAGAGCAAAAAGCAAAGTGTTTTCCCTCACCAGGATTCAAGGATAGAGTTTCATCACCTAAAGTGCAGGGAGGCAGAATGGTCTGCAGGAATCACCTTGCAGATGGGAAGCTGACATGAGTGCAGTGGATTTCTGTAGTACTGGACATTGTGCTACCCTATAAATAAAATCTTACCCATCTCTGCTTTAAGCTGCAGACAGAATCATACTTGATTGGTTGCTCTTCTTGACCTGTACAGAGGCTTAGACAAACATGTCCTAAACCTGTTTTTTGTTGGACACATTTTAGCACTCATATGAAGGAAACTGGGGAAATAACCTGCCTATTTTTTTCTGGCACAAATAAGAAAGCCCCTATAGAACTTCCACATTGCTAAAATGAATTTGCTTGTTTACACCATATTTAAATTATTTGCCAAGGCCAACTGCCATAAGCCACAACAACTAACACAAATCACAGTATTTTTTTATGATGGTCTTTTCTGGTGAAATGTAAGCCAATCAGTAGGGTCATAGCTAATATTGAATAATGCTTTATAATGCTTCAGTCTCCCTGCATAGACTCATTAGCAAGCATGGAGTTTTATACTTCATGAAAAGTATATCCTAAACAGCCATCTTAGTTGAGAAAAATTCATAGGGGACAAGTTTTTTTCAAACTGTTGGGACAATTAAAAATTTCATAAACATTTTTCAGACTTCCACTGTCTTTTGCATTTTCATATAGCTATCCCCAAATTATTTACAAGTTTGAACATGCAAAATATTAGTGATGGTGTTAACATTGCTTGTCTTAACCTTGAGTTACATAGAACTACAGAAACAATGTCTTAAATCCTAAATTCCAGCAAAAAAAACAACAAACCAACATTTCTGAGAGGAATACCCCATGCATAGGTAAAAAAACCTGAAGGCCTGACACACAGAAAAATATGCTGGCCACAGATTCCTTTCTTTGGGGCATATCTAATCTTCTCTGGGAAGTAACCAAATGCCTAAACCAAGTCAAAACTCTGAGTGGTGTGTATGCATATTGTGAACATCAAACCATGTGTTTCCAAATAACATCATGTCTTATTCAAAGGAAATGGCAATGACAGGATTTTACCTCCTTAACATAAGGGACTTCAGAGCTCTCCTTGGACAATGCAGTTTGCTATCACTCTCTGCATGACAGTTAGGATAGACAGGTACAATCCAATCTGAAGACAGTGTTCCCCATAAAACAGAAAGAAGAATGGTTCCCCATAAAACAGAAAGAGGAAGAAGGATCTTTGGGGAACATAGAAAACCCAGCAAACAAAGCATGCTACATTCTCCCTCCCTGTCAACTCTCCCTCACCTCAAAACCAGCAGAGATTTTTTTTCTCAGCAGCAGTATGGACCCATATCAGGACTTTAAAGCATTTTCCTTTTAACTTTCTTATGCTGGGAATTTTTACATGTCTGTCTTCTACATATATTTTTACTCCTTTGTGGTCTAAAACAAGCTTCAGAAGAGTTAACTGCTGTCTCATTTACACCTTTCTTATACTCCTTTCCATCCCAGTGGCACACTTTCGTTCAGAAACTGTGAACCCACAGGAATTCCCTGATATGTTTAATTCATTTTCCTGTGGCTTAGAGGGATTCAATAAATCCCTAAACCATCTCCAGACACTGTGACATTTATGATTAAGCATATGTGACCAGTTCCATCCATTTTATAGCCACATCCAATAGAAGTGTGAATTCTTGCCTCTCTCTCAGAAGAGGTGCATCTTGTGGACATCAAGGCAGGACACTGTCAGTACAATGCTGTCAATGCTCAGCCTTCTGTGCAGCCTGTTTGACCTTTAGTGGCATCTAGTGGCAAATGAGTTTGTAGGGGAAAATCTTCACAATTAAATGGCAATTAAACCAGTGAAAATTGATTTCATGTTCATATGTGAGAGTGGGAAGAATGGAGCTTGCAGTGCATCAGCATACTGAGGCCACATTGCTGGCTGCCAGCCTTCCTTTCCAGTCTAAACTAGTCACTAGGCATTATAGGCCACGTGACCAAATTAGTTTCAGTGCTAATTTACAGAGCTTCTGATAAGACTTTCTAATTATGGTTTGGAACAAGGACTGCAGGTAGTTAAGAAGTTAGCATTAGCCACCTTTTGAAAATCAATGTGCTATTTTTGCTACTTTGTTGATCATAATTTATTTCTTCCATTAAGCCATATGAGACATTCTTTTCTACCACAATGAGGGTGCTCTTACTATTATCCCTAGAAACAGCACAACAGATTTTGATATTGCCTGGGCAGAAGCACAGGGCTTCTCTTCCTAAGTGAGATTCACCAGTGTTTTGATTTTACCAGATGTCACAATACTTTATTCTCCTGTCTAATATTAAAATATATATGGAGCAATATGCTGGATAGCAGCAACATACTGATAAAAGCTCAGAGTCAAAAGATGTTTGTCTCATAAATATATGATTCCATATTCAGGAAACGTACTGATAGAAGTTGAAGAGACTTCTAGCTCTGATGGGATAGCAGTCCGCAATATTTAAACTGATGTGGTTTTAGTGCATTAGTTTTCCAGAAAAGTCAGCTATTTGCAAAAAGAAGCAATTGAATAAGTGTTGTAGTGAAACAGTCTACCTAAATGTTTTTTTTCCTTTTTAATAAACCCAAATGTTAAAAATTCAAGACAATATATATATTTACTAAAATTTCTGTAGAAAGTATCTCCACAGGTGCAAAACGTCATGCATGAATTAATATATGCTGTTGCTATTGTACATTGTTGTTAATGTAACCTGTTGTTGTTTTGCAGCTCCACAAAGGGTGAGAAAACAGCTGTGAGTATAGTATTTAAAATCCATAATATTTCCTAAACAAAATCGGTATTTACATTTAGTACCTCTTTATATTCATGCAACAAAAAAGAAGTTCTGGTGAAAAGTTTAGTATTGCTCATCATTTGGGCTGACAGAAAAGGTATTGTTTGAGAATGCTTTTCAGTGAAATGTTTTCAACTAAATTCTTCCCTTTACTTGGATACTGTCATATTACAACTTTACAAGGAAGCCTGGCGGGAAATGCAGAAGGAGATACTTGGTCATTGTACAACTGCAAAATAATATGCAGTCAGATCTCTTAGCACAACTAAGATTACAAGAATACTGCAATATGCCATTCTGGGAGCTGTTGATAAAGCCCTTGCTTCTGTGATCCAGAAATGCCTCCTGTTTCCTGGGAACTGCCACTTCCTAAAGGTGCTATAGAGCAGTATGTCACAATCTCTTAGGTCAGCTTTTTGAAACAAGAAATGGGTGTTCTATTATGGCACTAAACATGTCTATGAGTCACAATTCACTTTTTAAGAAAGAAACAAGAAAACTTGCCCCAGTGGATTAATGAATCAGATACATTCATACAAAAAGTCCTTCTTACTTCCTTTGCTGCGGGTTATACTGACATTTTGGCAGCTAATGAAACACAGGGGGCCAGAAAATATATTTGGGACAGTTGAGTGTGTTTGTCTGCCAAATTAAATAATAGACCAGAGACATTGGAACAGGACTAGAGAATGTACAAGATAAGTGAAAGCTGTGCCAGCTGAAAGGTCTAATGGTCTTACTGGAAAGTGGCTTGAACAGCTTGCAGCTGAGATGAGACAAAAAGTCCATGTGGATAGAGAATTCCATCTGTCCCTGAATACATTTTTCCATTTAGAGTTTAAGAAGGATGTAAAAATCATTTGGGTTCCTTGATTTGCATTGTGAAAGGAAAATAGGAAAAGATGATTATGCTCTCCTGATACTACCCTGTGACTTAAGCTTTATCTTTCTCAAGAAGGGAAAACCTTCTGCTTGAAGAAGCATTAAAGCACAGTGTTATAAGTCAAGGTCCAAAAAGCTCCCTATTAATAAAATTGAATTAATGATCAGTCGATAGCTGATTGTAGCAGCAAAGAAACTGCATCTAGATGAAACTGGTTTGACATATAAAAGAAATGCTTTCTACAGTTCAAGACTTCTGACTGTTTAGTCATGAAGTCCCAGGAAAATGTCTCCTGTGAAGGAGGTGAGTTTAGAGGAATAAACCCCTATTGGAGCTACCCAGCATTCTGAAGGCTTGAAACTGCCTTAAACTAGACATAGAGTTTCTAGTTATCTTCGAGCATGCAATGAGCTGGCAGCTGGCATCTGACAGCTGATCAGAGAGTTTAGAATTTTCAGTGCCACGGTGGTCTCTGAAAAGATAATATCTTCTGGCTAAAAGAAGACTGGTTGAACAATTTGGGTTTGATTCAAGTAAACAGTTGGCGGGTTTAGGAATGCTGCTTAAACTGAGTTGGATTTTGTTCTTAAAAGCTTATGTTTGTCAGGCATGGCACCCCAGCAGCCTAAGTGTACAGTATGCTTCTCTCCCTTCAAATCCAGGAATAGATGAGATTGAAGGACAAGTCCTACCAAAGCTGAAATGATTTTTAAAAATGTACAGAGTATCAAAAGTGTGAGCCACATTTGATTAAAACATAGCAATACAATGTGTTTCCCAAAATGCTTAAATCTGAAATAGTTTCATTTATATCAAACATAACACATTCAAGTAAAACATCCAAATAGTATAGATTTTATATTAAATATAATATTTAGGTGTAAACATAATGGACTAAATAACTGTTAAGGCAAACATATGAGTCATGGTCAGATTTACCTGAACATATTTTAGCAGAGATGATGTAAGAACATGAGTATAGAGAAAACTTCTATGTATTAGTTGACAATGGCATATGCTTCAGTGAGATTAGCTGACAAAGAAGGAGTAATCCAAAGGTTTTTTCTCTCCTGACAGGCTCTACTCTGCTAATCCTGAGTTACAAATAGAAAAAATGTAAAGTGCATTGATTTCAAAATAGCTCCTCCCCTGAAGAATGTAACTACATAATGAGAAAAAAACCCCCCAAAACAAAACAGGGATAAAATTAATATGTACTAATAAAGAAGAAGGAAGCATAGAAGAAGGCAAATAATAAACATTCTTTTTTGTAAATTGATAGTAGTAGCAGGAAAGAAAGGTATACCTTTGGGACAGTGAAGAGAAGAGAAAGGGAGGAACTAAAAGGCAAGTATGGATAGTGTAGTAGTAGATAGCAGATAGTAAAGGTGAATAAGCAGCAGCTTATCACCTAATACTGCACAAAGGTGAATAAGTAAGCAGCTTGAATGTGATATCAATGGACAAGTGGAGCTGATCAAGGATTCAAATTGGAAATGATACTGTATTGCATGCAAAATATCAGTTAAGAAGGAGAAGCTGCAAAAAGCAGTCAAAGAAAGGGTACAATTACTGAGATTCAAAGAAACACACAGGGAGACAAGATATTTTTTATTTTTCAAAACTCAGTTTGATAGCATCTACAGGCTGTACTCTGTGTGCTGAGCATTTTTACCAGATACAGCCAAGAACATTGGGAAACAGTTGTTGCTACTCTTTCCCTTGCAGAGAAATCAGCCCTTATCAACCATTTAATTGGTGAGACTTAATCATGCTTCAGAGTCTCTGAAAAAATACTTAAACAATATTATATTTATCAGCTATTAGGTTATTAAAGTCTTCAGATAAGCCTAATTACAGAAGGGCTATTGCCAAAACTGGATCAGATCAGCCTTGACTTTGCCTAGCTGGATCTTGGAAGTCTCCAAAGGTTTTCAACAAACCTCCAGGGATGGTGATCCTACAGCCTCTGTGATTGTTATCTTGTGCTCCCAGGAGAGATGTTTTCTAATGTCCAGTTTGAGCCCCAGTTGCTTTACTTCAGAAATGCCTATCAATTCTCATAATTCAGAAGTTAAAAGGCCCTATATTAAAGACATTTTCAATGCCACAAAACAAGTTCCATGCATTCAGCTATACTTCCCATAGACTCTTTTTAGTGTTAGAGAAGCAGCCAGAACACTAGACCAGTCAACAACTTAAAGAAGGAATCACACAGACGTGCCTAAGTATTTACATTCAGTGTCTGCTTCCTTTTTATCATTGTCTATGGTATGACAAGAATGGCTCGTGGTTCCCTGCCATCATGCTTTCCCCCATGATGCTAAGCAGAGCTTCAACCTAAGAACAGAGAGGTGAAAAGCTTCTTTCCCGCTGCATGCAGAAGCAGAGGTCTGAGGTTACACCATACCCCAGATTCATGCTACAGGCTGCCTCTGTTATGAATGAGGTTTTGCTCCTTTGAGCTGGGGAATTGAAAGCAGCTGGATATAATGCTTGTCTTACACGCCGTTGGCTACAGATGCTGGCATTCCTTAGCCATGCAGTTTTCCTCTGCCCTTTGAGGAGTGCTTTTTGAATGCTATAATGCTGGTAGTGTATCCTCCTACTGTCGCACTCCAAGTTGTTCTTCAACCCAGTCTGCTCCCTTCCCAACTAAACAGATTTGCCACTTTGGACAAAGTGTGTAAAGCACATATGTTGGATGCCTGTGCTGCTTCTCACTTGCAATGGGAGCAAATTTGTCAATGATAATATTTTGTTTCTTTCTGCTGGTTGAAACAGGAATGTAATTTTCTCCATATATCTGGGTGAGAAATAGGTGCTGAATGGGCTGTTAGTCATTTAGCATGGATCTTAGAGCTTTCAGGTTTAGAATGCCAATCCCTTAATTACTAATCTTCTTGGGTTTGGTTTTGCCTTTGAGGAAATGAACGCTCTAACTCTGTCGTGGAAGCATTCAGGAAAGTCTGAATAAGCCTTATATTTCCCTTCTTAACTGGACAACCACAGCATTGGAACTACATTTGTGGTTTATTTTCAATTTGTATTCTTTTGTTTATGCATATTTTAAAGTATAGAAGTAACTTTAAAAAGAGTAATTCTGCCCTAGCATAACCATCTCCAGCAAAAGAGTAAGTGCTTGGCAACACTAACTAGTTCATAGAAGTTCTTACTAGATATAAATAATCCCATGTTCTGGCAAAGAATTTCTTCACAGTGTGATCTTTAGTTGGAGGAAAGAAAACTTATGTTAGTTGGCACATCTAGCAGCATAATGTAGTTATTATTAAAAAAGTGACCAAGTAAAAGTGGCACCTTGTTAAATAATGTAACAACTCTCTGTGCACGTTCTAGGGCAGATTGGCTTACACTGTTTAAAACAAAAATAAACTTTTATTGCCTTCTGCTCCTGTTAACACTGCTGAGCCAACACATCCACACACAGCAGCAAGAGGCCAGAGCCAAATACAGAAGTGTTTTACTAGGACCAAGGTGGACTTTAAATATGTAAGTCATTAATACAGATTTAAAAAATGGGGTTACTGTAGACCTAAATTTCCAACAAAATCCTCTTTCTAACGTAAATCCTGATCACGGGGATTTTGCAGAACATGCCTGGTATTTCAAGATTTCTTGCAATACCGGCAGCATTGATGCTTCCCACGGTCGTCTGCGTGACCAGAGGTGTCAGACATGCTCTGCTCTTGTGTGTACAGCTGAGATTTATGGACATGCAGCCATCTGGCCAGAGACTCTCTGCACTTTTTCTTCACAGTGATCCCTTTGCTTCAGGTAGGTTAGTGACAAATACTGCACAAATACAGCAAATACTGCCACTTCTAGACCAGTGAAATGGCTGTGCTCAGGACTGTTGTCTGGCACAGAGGTCACAGAGAGCACCGTGCCTTATTTCTGCTCTTAACTCTACTCCCTCCTGCTCAGAGTGCCTATATGTCTCTGTAGGAAAGTTCAAACACATAGAAAGTTGAAGCCTTTCACAGGCTTCAATAGAAAGCCTATGAAATGTACATAGAAATGTAGAAATAGAAATAGAAATGTACATGCTATGTGAAAAGGTCTTTCATAGACAGAAGCCTCCCATTCTTGATTTCAGGGCTGTGTATGCATTTCACTCAAATAGTCCCTCTAGGAATAAAGAAACAGGCTCTATCCATCGTTTAGGACTGGTTCACAAATCTTTTTACTACCGCTAAACTCACACACTATTGAGCAGATTTTTCCACTTTCCAGGCAGGTGGTCTAAGAAAGCTTACAATGCTCCTGTTCTTGAGCAGAGCCTACAAGTGTAGATGTGCTTGGAAACAAACACTGGGTGAGTGCCTGATGGAGAGGGATGGCTCACATTTAGGTGCTTAGGTGGTCAGGTGTGTAATGACTGTGATGTTTCTGCTGATGCCCACAGACAGGGGCTTAATCATCTGAGGAACACTGACATGGAATTCTGTTGTGACTGTGCCTATGGGCACCCTGTGCAGTGGCTGGGAGGAAGGGAAGTGAAGGTGCAACTTGAGAAGACAGATGTTTGATTTATTTGAGTTTAATGGATCTGGGTTTTATCCTTATTTCTTTTAGTTAAGCCATGCAAAAAACTATTTCCTTCCCAAAATCAATAGTTCACTTTTGTCATGGAAGACAGTTAAAATTACAATGGGAAGAACTTTGCTAGAGCTAGGCTTGACCATCTGCACAGAGATCAGCAAAATTTTTTCTTAAATTTGCATTTGAATGAAAATGTACCTGATCTGCAGCTACTGACAGCCTGTTGTCTCGAAGACATAGAATTTGTTTGTCTTCAGTAGAAAAGCAATGCAGCCAAATGTTTTGTTTCCTTTCCCTACCATTTTAGTTTTCCACTGTATTGCATCACAAATATTTCACAGAATTTTTAGTACCTGATGGCTTTCAAACTTTTAGTCTTGCCTTACTAGAAATCTGAAATTCCTGGATTTTTCAATTATTATTTGTCCCAAGCATGAATAACTTTAGTGATTGATATTAACCAATAAATAGAATGAAAAGTAAGTAGGATATTTTGATTTTTTTCATAATTGCAGTGTTTGTGTGCTCTTACTTGTTCACATCTTTTCTACCAATAAAGTATATTCTTAATTCTATTCATATGCAGTGTGAAACTAGTGTTTAAATGGAGATAACAATACCTAATATTATTTAACATTGAAACCAAAAATGAACGGACAAAATTGCAAAATTTTGTGTTTGTCTAATCAAAAAAAGGACACATTGCTATGGTAGCAATAATTAATGGTACCCACCTTCAAGGGGACTTATTGTACAATTTCTATGACCTGCTTTTAGGAGGTTTCCAAACATTTTCAGAGGAACTGTTCCAAAAGATTTTTTGCCATTTAAGTTCTAATACCTGTTGCCAGCTTCAAAAAGCTTTGAATTTTTTTATTTGTCTGTAAGAAAGCTGCTATGATTTGATTCACTGAAATCGACCTTGCAGGTTATTTTGGTTATAAAAATGTGCAGTATGTAATTTATTTTCAAGTACTTTTCAAAGTCTACTGTGGTGACTCAGAGATAATGGTCAGTTACAGGAATGACATTTAAAGCAGCTTTTAGAGGACTGGTATGTAAACTTTAAACATCACTATTATAAGTTATATTCTGGAAGTGTTTTCTTACTTAAATGGTTAGAATAAACTCTGACATAGGTGGAGTTAGGTATGAAAAATCCTACCCTTGATGTCCAGGGAAGTATCTACCAGCATAGACTAGAAGAGTGCTACAGACACATACATGAAATGTGTGGAAATATATATGTGCTTTCCTGTAAATGTGTGAGAATGAACATGGGAATGAAAGGGTAAAGTAGAGCCAGTTGATAAATAACCTGCAAGGGGAGTGAAGGAGTTTTCTTCTGTTCTGAAGAATGCTGGTCCTACTGAGTCAAAAACAACACGTGGCTTAACTGGAACCAGATTTTATCAGAGCAACCAAAATGATGACTCTAAACTGGGTAAATGTAAATCTGGTTCTTGCTAGCATCCAGCTTCCATTGATAGATGTGGAAGTTCAGCATTTCTAAAAGTCTATGAGTGATAACCCCATTTAAGTCTGCAATGCTCAATTTGAAAGGGTGTCTGCAATAACTAAAAGTAGTAAAAATAAGATTTTTCTTTTTTTTTTCAAGCAAGTGCTTTCAAACCGTTTCTGTCTGGTTTTCCAGTGCAGTACTGCTTTTGCAGCCATGGGTAGAATTTTCTGCTGCAGCATTTCCAGGGCTCAGAGGAGCTGTAGGAATCATTTCTGACTGTGCAGCTGTAGACATTCTGTCTGTCTTCCCAGTTCATGTCATTCTCCATTCATTAGTGGAGATGCAGTGCAGGTGCCTTAGCAGGTGCATGAGTGCCTAGCATTGCCAATAACATTTAGGTCAGTGCTCAGATGCTGTGTGAAGGGATGGCATTTTTTGCTGTTACCATTAAATATCTGTAGTTATCATTCCTGAATCACTGCCTTCTCTTCTATCTTGGTCTTGTTGCACAATGTTTTTTTCACTCCCTGTGTGTTTTTTTGACTTATGATATAAAACCTATCAGATGAGGTAAGGTAAAATTCTCTAAATCTTCAAAGATACTATCTCATTCTTTTTATATTTATGATGTGTTGCAAGACAAATCTGAAAAATTCCTAGGAAAAGTTTTCTACAGACCTAATTCTGTCTTTGGAACTCCTGTTTCTTGATAATGAGACTTTTGGAAAGTGGATTAATGGCTAGAGCTGACCCCTATCCCTCGACAATGACAACCTCCTTACAATAGCAGAGTCTTTCTTTTCAACAAATTCTTAAATTCAACACGGTTACTTTAAAAATAAGGTTAGTAAGAACTATATATAGTGTAACTTTCTAAAGGAATTTCTGAAGTTAAAGAAATTGCCAATAAAACCAGACTTAATCTTAAGATAGCTTTTGTCACTGCCCTTTGAAAGGCTGACAGCTTTCTGCAGGGTGGTCCCATTAGTATTTTTTTATCTATTTTGTAGTTCGGTAGTCATAAGGGGAGACCTGTGGCACTGACCATACTGCCAGATGCTCTTGACTCCTAATATGGTGATTTTATTCCCATTAAATCCTGCTGGGGAGAACTTATAGGCTTGGATGGACCTTGACTATAGCATGGATTCCAAGGCAAAATTCAACCAGCTTTCTTTCACCGTGCTTATAACAAATCTGGGAGATTCCTCCTGTTCTTATGTATGACCTGAGGGCACTACAGCTTCAGAAGATCTGGCATAGAGAAATTAAGTCACTGTCCCTTCTCTGTAAAAATGAACAAAGTGGCTATTTTAGAAAAGAGGATAAAGCAGGAAAATTCAATAGAATATTTTCCTCAGGATATGAACTGGGCCATGAGTTTTACAGAGGCTGCCTATTCTTTGCTGTATTTATTACCCATCCGTGAACCTTTCATATGTGTTTTTATTTTGAAATAAAAAAATACTTCCACTCTTTGTTTTTAACTTGATGACTCAGGATTTGATTTAGTTCACTCCAGGTCTGGTGTTGTGAGAAACAATGACAAGTTATTGAATGTTAACCTTCTTTGCCATGTTTCTGTTATGTGTTTCCTTTGCGGTTTTTGGCTAAATTCTATTGAGTTTAGGCTCTGCTTGTGTAGAAAGAAGCCTCTCCAGTTTCTTAACCCTTCCTGTTGCCTTTTGTATAATTTCTTGTCTTATTCTAATGTATCTTTATGGAGGTGGAATGACCAGAACAAGTCATAATAATTAAAAGGTGTTGGCATCAGGAATTTGTACATGAATATAGCAGTTTGCTGTTTCATTTCCTATTATCTTTCCACAAATTCCTGGCATTCAATTTTCCTTTTGACTAAGCATTGCTATGAAAATTTCAAAACCTGTGACATACAGATATCTTCCTCTGGTGGTAGAAATTAATTCAGTTCTTCATTTGTATGTATAGTTGAGGGTGTTTGTACCACTAACAATGAATTTTATTTTCCATTTTATTAATCTGCTGCTCAACATTACAAAATATTTGAGATTTTTTTCTTTCAGAACACCATGGTCGATTTTAATTTTGATCATCAAGGCTATTCTTTTACTACTTGCATATTTTTTGGGTAATAATTCAGTCCCTTTTGCAGACTGTTTAAGAATATGCTTGGTCCCTGAGACAGTTCCATATGGGACTCCCCTAAGAATCCTCTCTTTCTTTTTGGAAACTGAGCCTTTATTGCTGTAATTGGTTATTTAATTTTCTACCAAGTACTGATCCACAAGACAACTTACTACTTTTCCACACGAAAGCTTAGTTTCTTTGAAAAACATTGTAACAGATTTTGAAAATCCAAAGGTGCGTCATTTGAGAAACCTTCTTTCCACTTGATTTCAGACTCTTTGGAAGAACTCACACCTTTCAAATCTGGGAGGCGTACATTTGCTCTTCAGAGGTTAAATTTCCTCAATTATGTTTATTTTTTGATTATTAATATAATTTCCACTAATAGACTTGGACTGAAAATCTATTCCTTAGTTTGTGATCCTATTTATTTGAAGCCTTATTTTTTTTTTTTAATTTTTAAATCATGTTATCATGATTTGTTGTTCCATTTGACAGTAGATGGCATAAGAGTGAGAAAGCAACTGTAACACATGAAATTCAGCAATTTTATATCTGGGTTTCTTTGGACTCCTTAGGTGAGTCCAAAGAAGGTCTTACTGATTTGTTTTAATACATATTGCAGTGCAATTCCAAAATTCTCTAATCAGCGGCAATCTTTCAGAGCAGGTGAGGTAAACCAGATGTGCTGACTCAAGATGGGTCCCTGTATGACTATATTTGTGTCCCAGGAAAAATTTGTCTCCTGTCTAAATCCACATGAGATAATAAACCTCAAGTTGCATGCTTCTGCTTTTAATAACTGAGAAATGAAATGTAGCCTATGGTTGTGAAAATCAGGTTAGCATTTCACATATACACCAGTAAAACAACATCCACATGTCTGAAAGAAAGAATAAGTGAAAAAGATCAATTCCATTTTATTTAGAATTATTAAGAAAGTAAAACACTGTGATAAAATACTGTAATCCTAGAGTGTAATAACTTTAATAAACATTTTTAAAGGCAGTCTATAAATGGACTGAATGGAAGGAGTCTGAGATTTTTTGCTTTCTTTATAGTAGATAGAAGAAATCTAAAAAATTATGTGGGGAAAAAGAAGACTAATTCTCTTGTTACATATTAACAAAACAGATTTAGGGAAGGTGAGGAACAACAAGAAGTGCTTGGCTTTCCTGTAACCAAAAATTCATATTTGTTTCTGCATACTTCTTTTCCCAGAGTTTTCAAAAATAATCAGTTTGTCTGCGACAGATGGACATGTGTGATTTTCCTTTGCATTGATGAAAACAACTTTGAATATTTCCTTTTAGCACCCACAAACATATATATACTTGGGGAAAAAAGGATCTGTGAACAGTTCTATTGACGTCCCTTGTTCTGTCTCTTTTGGCTTTAATCAGCAGAGATGTGAATTTCACTAAATAGGTTGTTAATTAATGTTTCTGGCATTACATTGCTAATATTGTTATGGTATAACAGTAGCAGAGAATGAAAGTCTTTAGAGGGAGAAGCAACAAGCTCTTTCACAGTGACTTTAGCAGGAAGAAACAAAGATTACCGGTTAGAATAAAAGTGGGTTCTGTGGTCTTTAATTATAAATATGTGACAAATTCAAATAGCCAAAAATTAACTTGAATTATATTGAAAAGAATCCTCAAACAAATTTGCTGGTAGTATGCATTAATTTTATTTTCCTAGCTTAACAGAGCCTCTCAGATACGAATTTGTAGAAAATTTTAACAGAGCCACAAATAATTGACTACTGTTAAAAATAACCATTATCTTCAGAAAGTTCTTTTCTTTGGCTACAAGAGAGGATTTGCTTTTCCTTAAGGAACATAAGTAGTATTCACTCAGAAACAAATCAAACCCACTCCTAACTGTGTTTATGCAGGTCTAGTATCTCCATTACTTACACAAGATAAGTTGTATTGTTTTCTCTTTATTTTCCTATTCATGCTTTACATTTTTTTTGTCCTCAGGATAAGGATTATGGCCATGATTAAAAAAAAGAATCGTGGAGACTTTAGACATCTTTTGTGTTTCCCTGCATAGCCTCTCTTATTGGAGACAAATAGTTACAGAGAAACTCTGGTGTTTTGAATGGAAAGTTGCTATAATTTAGCAACTGAAACGTAAATAACTACAGGATAGGCATAATGTCTGATTGTTGAAACTACATAGCCACAGGTTCTTCTAGAAGGTAGGCAGCATTCCAAACTATATCAAAATCAGGCATTTAAAGGGAATGCAGTTATGACCTTTAGCTAATAACTTTTTCAGTAAGTAGTGTCTCTTGGTTGCCATAAAATCTTACCAACATTTTCCCCTTCAGAATTAGTTCATCATATGAACAGGAAGCATTTCTAAGAAACCAGTAGCTGGTAAAACTATGAATGTGGTCTCAGATAGCACCATTTTTTCACTTCCATAAGTAATGTACCAGCATTAAATACATGACTGTAGTTTAAGGTCAGTATAGAGCATAACTACATTTATAATCCACTAATCCTAGTGGGTCTGTCTCTCCGACATCTCTTTAACAGTGCTTTAATAAGGCTTTGCATGAGTTTACAGCCTTCAATCAAGTATCATATTAAAGGGCAGAGGTCATGACTTGGGTGGTTCTCATTCAGGTACTGTGTTTTCTTACATGTTTGTCAGTATATAAATAAATACTTTAAGATAAGTATTAATGAAATGGGACTTTAAAACTCCCTCTCATCTTCTCCCTTGTCTTATATTTGTTGCCCTTAATATTTTTTCAGACCTTCTTTGCCAAACTATGGATAAATTTGAACCTCTCCCTGTTGCTATCTCACTACTGAGTCAAGCTGATCAACAAGACATGCTTACAGCCAGTGTGAAATGCATCACAAATGCATTTTCAGGTTGATCCCAGAAGATGGGGTCATTTGGCTAATCTTTTCATTTCCAGCCCTTCCCTTCACATAGATAAAGTTTTATGGTTGCATGCATCACAGTCAACAAGATTTTTGGGGCAATGTTGATCCCTAAAACCCTAGTGATAAGAATGCCTTAGTGCTCTTTTCTCAAGTTGTTCTGTCACATACACATGCCTACATTTCAGCTGGGCCCATTCATCCTGTCTGTGGCTCATGCATCCCTGTACAGGGACCTTTGTAGGCTTATTGTGGTTTTTATTTATTGATCCTCTGTGATAGACTTGTCAGGATAAGAATATGTCATGCAGGTTTAAGGCTTTGCTTTTTGAGTACATTCTAGAGGAAATGGCTGCTTAGCTGCCATTCTTTTCTGAAGTGCTGTGGTCCCTTGAGTCCACGGCACATGTTAGCCTCATGTATGAGCAGCTGCACATCCAGCACAACCTCTGTGCTCAAGGTACATGCGCAATGCTTGAGGCCATTCTGAGAAAGAATATTTTTTCAGGGCTAAAATAAGAAGGAAAAGTCTTAATATTAAATTCAGGGTCAGGTGGATCCTGCCATTTCAAGCATGGACTATTTCAGTTGCCTCTCCTTAGGTAACTGGAGGTTCAAATGTGTTCTACAACCCAGTTAAGGGATTCACCCATCTTTCCTCCTTCCACTTGTCATCAGGCTGCCCCAAAATAGATTCACAAGTGGTTTCTTCTTACTTGATACAAACAGTGTTCTTTTGAAGAGGCCAGGGACACTCTTGGATCCCTGAGCATTGCTGGATGAATGTACTTGAAGGCTGGAAAGTTCCTACCAAATTTCTAAGTAAACAGGTTGCTCATTGCAGGTAGATGCCTCTATCAGGTGAGCAATCCTGTCAAGGCAACTGAAGACTCTTGATATGGTAGAATGTGTCTGAGTGGCAATATTCTGTTCTTGTGACACAAATAATAAAAAAACCCCAGAGAATGTAGTTAAGAGTCATCTTTCTAAAGAATTGGTGTAGGGTGCACTCTTTTCTGCCTGCATAGGAAAGGAAGTGTGCTGCTGCTGCTGCTGCTGCTGCTGAGATGTGCCCGGGTGGGCTGCACCCCCCTGAAGCTGCAGGTTTGGCAGAGGGGAGCCTGGGAGAGCCTGTGCCTGCCAGCCAACACACAGAGCAGCACCCTGCAGCATGGCTTGGGGGTAGGGGCAAGCTGGGAGGCTGTTGGGCTTTGGTTGTAGTGGCAGATGAAAGGATGTTATCACCAAAGGCCTGAGGTTGTGCTCCATGGATCACTCCCATAAGAAAATCCTGTAGTGCTTCCTGAATTTATCATGTGGCATACTGTGACATTGATTCTGTGGTCAGATAGCACAGGGTCTTCAGGAATTTGGCTTTGAGGGGAGAGTTGAAAGCATTTGTGTGGGACTGCATGAATACATCTACTGAGCCTTTTACATTTTTTCAGCATATCCACTGATTTCAAGCAGTTGTATAATTGTGCATAGCTCAAAGAGGCTATGGCACCCATTAATTTTTCACAATGTAATAACTCATATCCCACAGCCAGTGACCTACCTATCATAGCTTCCAGTACAGCTAAATGTGTGCTCATTCTGGGTGAATGACCTCTTAGAGAAAGGAAAAAAATGTATATTCACAAACAAATTTTCTCCTTCTGCTTTAGAGTTGCTTTTCTTGTGTCTGCTGGTCTTCTTAAAATTTACTAGACCAACTTGGATTCTCAAGCAGGGCTTGTTTTTTCCTCATGGCAACAACATTTCTTCAACCAGAAGTATTCATTATTTGAAAATTCAATATGCACCTTCTGCATGGGAAGATTACTGGACTGAAATATCAGTGGTGCAACAAGCACCAGTGTAAATCAGAAGTAATTCACTGAAATTGATGCAGTTGCAACAATATAAAAATAACACCAATGAAATGTCTTCAAGACCTAGTACTGTGATTCCTTGAGCCATTAGTTTCTCAGTTTAAGGTTGTACCAATCAACTCAATCAGTAGTGGGAGGAAGAGAGAATAAGAAATTAAATAGAATCATTATACACGCCTAAGTTTAGTAAGCATGTGATATATCACTGTAAACCTTACCAAATTTTATTACTCTGGGATTTTAAGATTTTCTTGTATTTCTTTGGACAAAGAAATTACTGGCTTTTGTTAGGTAAGTGCTAAGCACATGCCTGCATATTAACAAGCAAAGAAGAAAATGCTTCCTTTTATTTTCAGATCCACCAAATATTATAATTCATGTTCCTCCTTTTCTTCACAACCCACAGCTACACACATTTCATATCATCATCCCATAACCTGCCATATTTTGTTTTGATTATACTGTGTTAGATTTTGTAATCAAATCTGAATCCTAAAAATAATTAGGTTTAAGGGGAATTTAGCAAGCTTGTGGTATGGAAAGGTTAACTGAAAACTGTCAAATGAATAAAGCTTTTTTTGTGCTTGAAAGAGTGAAAATTGTTAGTTCTCTGTCATCTAATCTGCCTACCTATTCTCTGTCTGGATAAAGGTTTAAATGTATAGATAAATACTTAGCGTATCTAAAAAAAGAGAAGCGACATAACAGTAATCCCTAAATCAGCTTTACATGCTGCCTTAAAACAGTGGAATACTTTGCATCATTTAAATAGTAAACTTAAAAATCTAAGTTCATTGCTCTACTCTCAGGGAAGACCCACTGAATTATACTCCAAGTGGTGGGCTAGCGCAGCCATATGTTGCTCTGGACAAGGAAAACCAATCAGGAATACCAGTCTTTGAGAGTGTGACTAACCCACTTTCCACGTCAGTGACACCAAAGCAGTTTATCTGTTTTCTTGGAAACATGCCTGTGCTTCTGTCCCCTTCCTTCTTGAAATGTACTGCACACAGAGCAGCTGCCAAGCCAGATGAATCGCACACTAGGGGGAATCACTGAAAATAAGCAGCATGCAGATTGAAAATAGGGCTTGGAATAATTGCAGGAGATGAACACAAGCATGAATTTCACCATTCTGACTTCCTCAGCCAATTTCCAAATGCTTCATGTTCTGTGTAATGCATTCTAGAAGAGTTGTAGTGGCTTGAGCCATACCAAAAACTCATTGCTGTCAATGACTTTTAACAGCCAAAGATTTGGATCAGACCCTCAGTCCCCAGCATTCTGCACCCAAGGCCTCACATGATAGTGAAAAACCTAAAAGAGTGCACTCCAGTGAAACATGACTTTTGGTGCCTGTGCCCAAAGCTGAGTCAAAGTCCTGCCCAGCTCAGATGCTGCCAGAGAGAAGGGGCATGTCCCAGACTGCCCAGACATGTTCTGCCTCCTGAGTCCCTGGGCCATTTCACAGGCCACCATACAGTGTATCAAGCACAAAAAAGACTCCTGAAAAAAAATATAAGGTTTACTTTTCTTAGTTGACAGCTATATAAACAGCTTCTCCTGGGAAAACAACCTGAGCTTTCATCCAGAAGCAGGAAAAAGCTTATTTCATGCTCTTGTCTACCCAACAGGACACTCAGCTGTATTTTCTAGTGTTCCTCAACCATTATAGACACTTTAATGCACTATGGGAGAAAGAGGGAATATTTTCATCCCCTCCTGTTGAAGCTCTCTTACTGTGAAAAAGAAAGCAAGATTTATTGTTCTACAGCAAAATGCAACACAACGCTAGACTGCTTTTTCTGTATTTTACCATAGAGGCAAATATATAGATTTCTTGTCCTTATCAGAGGCTTTATAAAGATTTAAGGAACAATCACTGTGTAAAGACTGTTTAGAAAAGGATTAGGATTCAGCTGTCTTATTGCCACTGTTTTACCATTAAGCTATGAACCAAAGACAATTTTTTCTGCTTATTTTTTTCCTAATGTTCCAATCCAATTGATCCTCATTTTGTTATTACTCTACAGCTTGGTTTCATCATAACATCCTCCAGAATTTTTCTATTTCTCCCTAAATGTCTTTCCAGATAAACCCAGACACTCTTACAGGAGGTTACATGGAACATTAAAATATTTTCTTAGTGTGCTTTTGTCCTCTAAAAACTAAATTCCTCATTTTGTTATGGGTATTCCAGCAATCACACAGTGATAAAAGACAAGACAGCAGCAAAAATTAAACTTGTCTTTTTGTTGTCCTTATTGGGGTGTGCTTACTGGTGCTAGGAGAAATCTTGCCAAGCCATTCCCTTCTAGAAACACAGAGGGAGAAGTACCAGCCCAGCCATGCCTTATGCATCAAGCTTTTCATGTAAGTCAACACTGAGGAAGAGCTAAAAATCTATCAGGTGGGCACCTCTGGGACCAGAAAGCAACTAAACTGATGTATATAGAGCCATTGTTTAGGACTGCAGAAAAATTTAGGAATATTATCTTGGTGAATTTGGTCTTCAGTACTTCAAGAGTACAGACTGTTAGAGCCTCTTTTGTTAGCTGGAGATTCCTGAAAACAGGAATAACCAAAAAAACTTTTCTCCTTGTCACCACAGAAGTTATTTTATTTTTTGGCATTAGCACAGCTACTATAAAAACTGGTCAGTTCTCTTCCAGGACTGTTTATATTACAAAGGAAGGTAGATCTGATCCTCCAGTTACAGACTGTACTCCAGAGTCTCAAGAGTTTTGGTTCTTCAAACATATGTATTGCATGTATATTTGGCTTTAACACTATAGTCCTTATTCAAGCAAAACCACCCACTATGGTCAAAAATAGTAGGGTAATTTGGCATCCAGTTACAATCTATTCTCAAAAATGGTATTGTTCTCTTCCCACTACTGTTGCTTCTTGCTTGAATAATTATTGTTCTTCTCTCAGATTTCTCCAGCTTCAATAATTTATTAAATCTACTACTTATTTTTCTTTCTCCTTCTATATAAGAGAAAATAAAATTTGACAAAACTTCAAAATGAGGTGACAGAATTCATATAATGCTATGATCATATTTCTTGCATATGCAAAGAAGACTGCAATGGAGTCCATATTTCCTCTCTTTCCTCTTCTTAATACAGTCTTAACAAGTTAAATACTTTTTGGGATCCATGGTAAATATTGAGCAGATATTCCATTTTGGCATTTGAAAAAAAACCCCACATCTATGTATAATTTTTTGTTGTCTATAAGTAAATATACCCTTATTTTCAAGGAAGATGATTTTATTATATGGAAAGACAATAAAAACAAACTAAAATATTAGAAATATATTTTATTTCCCTTCTGTTGGAGATCTTCCAATGTGACAATGTTTCTAAAATCTTGCATGGAAAGATTTTGTATTTCAAATATTTTTTGAGAAAAAATAGCATCACAATCTTAGATCCCAGACTTTTCCAAAGCCTCATTATTTGGAAAGAAACATGTTTTTTGATTGTGTATGTCTACATATATGCAGTCATGCATGTACATGCCAACAGTTTTAGAGTGCCATCTGCTGTCATACGGGACTAAATAATGTTGTTTTTGTTAAGTTTTTAGGATCAATAAAGTTGTTACGCACTTGAAAATTTTTCTGATTAAATTGCACTACCAGGCAGAGCACATTTTTAAATTGCAGGAGGTATAAAGGTGTTTTTGCCAACCTTTGGATGTATAGAATCATAGAGGCATAGAACAGTTTGTGTTGGAATGAGAACTTGATGATGATCTTGTTATAACCACCCCCACCCCCCCCTTGGGTAGGGACACGTTTCACTAGACAGATTGCTCAGATCCCCATCCAGTCTGACCTCCTGAGCTTGGAGGAGGTGATCCTTAAATATTAACCAGCCTTCTTGTGCCCCTCTTCCCTACAGGGTTTTATTGCATGGCATTCTCCCCAGTCATAGGAACCACCCCACCACAGCTCTGTGATAATAAGATAGTAGCCCTGATAGTTTGTGTATATCTCTAACTCATCTTGTTTATTGCACACTTCATATATGTTTGATAGGAGCATTTAAGTTGAACTCTTATGAAGTCAACTTGCTGGCTGGAGTGGAATGGATTTCTTTGTGCTTCTCTTTAGGTGCTCTCCTGATGACCTGCAATTCCTCTCCAGGTTCTGGGCATCTCTTGCTGATACTGGTAAGGGTGAGATGGATTACAGCTCCCTTTCCTCAGCAACTTTAGTCTGAAGGTCTCTTCACCAGCTTGGCAAGCCTACTACCAAAGATGCTCTTCCCCTCCTCTGACAGATGGACACACACATGGACCCCTCCGTACTGCATTATGTTTGAATTTGTGCGATTGCTGAATCTTCCTGACTCGCATATCTGCACAATCTCTTTATTCTTTTGGCAATAAATGGAAAATTATTTTCATGGAAGGCTTGTGTAAAATACTGTTGATTTTCTTAAAATGTTAGCCTATCAAGACCAAGAGGTTATTTTATTGTTGATTAGAAATATGTTGCACAGAGTCCAGGCAAATGTGAACAGCAGCAAAGGTGTTCAGAAATTATATGTAATCTCCTTCTTGGGATTGAAAATCTAAACTTCTTCAGGAGAAAAGTCTGCTTTAAAAACTGAAGCCACAGAAAGATTAAGGCAAAAATAAACGTTGCCACTTGTCACAGCTTCCTCAGAGATGCAAATCCCACCCCCCAGCCATATGGCATTTCATTCAAGAATGAAAACTTGCTCAAATGCTGTCTCCTAAGAGTGTTCAGTACTTCCCTCTGGTGGTCTGTCCCATAAAATACTTCTCAGAAAAGAAATTGCTTAAACCATTCCCTTTGAACTTAGGACAGTTTGTGAAGATGTACATGCACAGAAGTTTGTATCAGTTTTCAGATGGAATCTGAAGTGGCTTCGACTAGGATGTGGTCAAAAACATTTTAAAATGATAGAATGTTTTCTAACATGATCTGGGTTTCCAGTTTGGATTAGGTATGTTGTATTTGTGAATTTTAACTAAACTTCAAACCTCGTGAAAATCACCTGATGACATTTAGCTCAGTTTTTAAGAAAGCAAGAATGAAAGCCAGTAGTGTTCTATTTTGGACAAGTTGACTTCTTAATCCCTTCAGAAAAGATAACCAGTGAACCAGCACATTTTCTTTTTTCTAACATCATTGAACAGCTACACATCCTACTCTACCATGATGTGCTGTCATGATTATTTTGTCTTCCCCATGAAATGTATTCTTGTAGAAATTATGACACTCTAATAGAATGACATTGTGTACTTTTGCTACGCGTGTATTTTCTAAACCATTCAATTTTTATTATTTACTTATTTTAGGATTCAAATATAGATACATCTAACCTCAATTTAAAGTCATCATTTTTTCAATTTTTGTTTTGGTAATGAGCACCCAAAATAGGCTTTTAATATAGGCATCCACAGAAAGAAAAGATGAGCTACAAGGAGTCAATAACTAACATTTGAAAAGTGGTGCCATATTCAACTTCATTCTCCTTTTCTGAACCAATCTACTTTTAAATGTAAGTTAACCACCATTCCATTTGTATTGCTGTGAATGACATTTTTATGTGAAATATTTATCTTTTTGCTCCTTTCTCATACATTTGTTTACATAGTCTTCCTTACATAGTCTTATTTATTACTGCTATTACATAAATGCTTACTTACTGTTATTACATAATAAAAGTATTTATTACATAAATACTGTGAAAGACTGTCCATTTCTTTAGAAGTTGCTATCCTCTTCACTTTTTCACTTTCTTCTGCAAGATCATATTTTAAAATCCACCTTTTAGTTAATTACTCCTGCAGTGACTTAAACAGTATTCAAGGTAAAATACAAGAACAGCCGAACCTAAATTGGAAAACTCATTCTGTTAGCTCTAATGCTGAATTATCGCTGGTTTTCAGAGTTCTGAGGTACTTTCAAATTTTGGAAAGGCAAGGATATCCAAACCATAGATCTATTTTACATGTATGGAAACTTAAACAGAGTTAGGCATGGACCTGTCTTGAAAAAAATGATTTCCACTGGAAGAATAGATTGAAAAATAGTGGGAATTCACCTCGTTTGTGTCAGCCTTCAAAGTTTTCTTATACAAAAATAATTTCTGGTAGAATATAAGTGAGACTAATCTTGTCACATAAACCTGGCAAATATTTATATTTTGAAGGTCCCCACTGAGATGGATATCTGAAATGGATTTCAAATACCTGTATTTCACTAGGTATATATTTTGGCAGAAAAAACATAGAACAAGATACTCAAATATCTTGCCCAAGATTCTATATTAAAAGATTGACTGTACTTTTGGCTTCCCACACAATCAGGACCTGAGAAAGATAAAAGATACAGTATTAGCTATAGCCCACCAGAAATCTGATATATTTCACTTTAAGTAATAATATCCTTGAATGGAAATAAAAAGTTAAAAGTTTGGATTTATTGTCTCTGTGAAAGAGGAATCAGAATTTAAAAAATCCATTTAAGAAGAAAAGGAACAACAAACAGCAAATCATCTCATTTTCAGCTCTTTCTTTAGCTAGACATCCCGTCTTCCTAAATCCCTGAGAAGCCAGCAACATGACTCCACAGGCAGGTGGAAATTCTGTGGCTGAAAGAATATGGCATTCTGACACACCATTCAGGCTCTCTGGCAAGCAGACAGGTGGGAAACCATGCAGAGAAGCAGACAATTTGTCTTAAATACTTAATTCCTTAGATAAGGTTGAGAGAATCAATATAAAATCACGGACTATTTTAGTCTGATATAGCTGGCTTTTCAGTCTATCTTAAGAGTAGTTTGCATGGTCAGAGTGGCTTCCACTGGGGGTCTCAAAGCATTTCCAAATGCTCTTGACTGAAGTTTTGAAATGCATCATTTGCATTGGGCATGAAACAAACACAAGAACTGATGGAAACTTTTCCTTTACCGGAGATGGTCCAAACTAGCATTGCTGAACACTCCTTTCACTTCAAGTGGAAATAACATAAATTGTACACATATTCTCTAAGGGAGAGAACCTGTCCTTAATCTTGTTCTTTCAAAAATATTGATATATTCTGGCAAGAAAGAAGCAAAGGAGAAAAGGTAGATCCTGGTATCATAAATGACTCTTACTTATGCTTAAAAATTGCTTAAATAAAAGCCAGATTCAGCTTCCACAATAATTAAATAGGATAAGCTTCTTTTTAGAGTTGTGCATTACCCATGGGTCTGCAAATTTGGCAAGAATTTTACACATCTGGTTTTATTCATAAAATTTTTAAAACATGTGAGTGACTATTATAAGAATAAATAATGCTCACTTTAAAAATGTGCTGCTGTAAATAAAATAGTTGAGGACAGAAGCAATTCATATCCCAAATTACCACTGAAAATAGGAAAGCTAAAAAAAATAATGGAATTTAAAGCCTTCAAATGCCTTTCAGGTTCCAAGTATTATTCTGTGAATATATGCAATGACTTAATATATATTCAATATGTGCTGTTTTTCTTGACCTTAAATAAAATAAATCACTATGTGTCCTCTTTTTATATGTAATGTTTTCTTTTTTACTGTATGTGTATTCATTCACTACACACCTTTTCCAAGCAGTTTGGTTCAAGGAATTCCAGGTTTTCTTGAAACTGAAACACAAGCACCTAATGTAATTTTTAAGATCTACAAACTGCCAGTGAGGTGTCAAACTGAAATTGGTGTCTGTGAAAGACCTTTCTATAATTTTTTTGAAGTGCCAAATATCAAGGTCAGATTTGATTACATCAATAATACAAAGAGAGGTAAAACAACCCTTGGGGACTCTACTCAACTCCATGGGACCAGGCCTTTCACTCGAGTTCATAAATCAGAAGAAAAATGGCAATGCTTCCCACTCCAATGTGAAAACATTTGTTTACTCCTTCAAACCTTTATTATTATACTATTATTACAGATCTTATCATCATACAGTTACTGTGGTGCATTAGAGCCTTCAAGACAAAGGAATTCACTTTTGAATAAAGCAGGCCATATGTCTTCTGTAACAACCACAATTTTGAGGAAAGCTAGCAATGGTATCCCTAAGTTTTTTGGAAAGTGTTTGTCTAGCTCTTGAAGATCAATGCCATTCTTTAACATTTTACTGCTCTTCTTTCATTATGGCTGAAAAAGCTCCCAACAATAAATTTTCATTGATACCAGAGTAAAATTAATTTTGATAGCGTTCTCAGCCATAATATTCAAAATGTGAGCATTATACTACTTAAGATAATGTGGCCTTGCAGTAATAAATATCCTAATGCAGTTTGGGTTCTTATTTAAAGAAAAACCTCTTATTCAGCTATTCCGGCTATGGAGAATAGTGATGGAGTTACATTATCAAACACAAAAACCATAGAAAGAGAAAAATAAATCTATTTTAAGAAACTAAATATATTTCTAAAACTAATAAATATGGAAGATAAAAATAGAGGAATATACAGTTCCTTTACCATTTTAGAAAGTGCAAGACTTTAAGACTGGAGTTTTAGGGGAATACATAATTTTTTTGAGCAGTCACTTTAATCTTAGGTCTTTGGTGTCCTGTTTCAAGGGAGGGAAAGAGAGATGGAAATTGTCAGAGCATGGGAATTCACTGAGATTCCTAAAGCAGGGTGGGAAGAATTGCTGTGTGGAGAAGCCTGTCTTTCTCCTCTGACTACAGGTTGCCTTGAGCAATCAGTTTATACTTGATTCCTGACATTTAGAGAGCTAAAATTAGGCAAGATAAATTCCACCTTATGTTAAATACTTCTCCACGATGACAGAAACACGAAAAAGACTGTGAGGTGGAAGATAATGGGATTATCTGCATTGCTTGTGCCAGGGGTGCACTGAAGAACCTTTGGTCCTCAGCTGAGTTTTGAGAGTGCAGTGAAAAATGCAAACACAGAAGAAGAGAGCATAGCCTGCCCTAGGGAGCTTATTCATTCCTCACTGTCAGAGATACTAATAGTTCTACCAGAGCAGGAGTACCTTCCTGTGCTGGTCTGCTGCAGATCTATGATCACAGTCATAATTCAGTAATGAAATTTATAACATAAGTACACAATACGTTAGAAATGAAAAAATGTTAATACATTCCATTGATATCTTCCCTGATTCTTAAGGGTGGCTAAATTATTAGGCTTCCCAGAATAAAAAGTCTAGTTTCCATCACAAGCTGAAAACATTTAACAAATTGAATGTTTTGAGAATTCAAAAGCATTTTTAAGCATCTGGATTCCTATTCTATGTGTGTCAGGTGGAGAGATAAAGGTTTCTCTATAGATACAGGTGGGCTTTAGTGTCACACTTTCTCATCAGAGTATATGGAAACATCATTTTCTAAGAGATTTAGTTTAAAGATTCAAGGCTGAAATCAGATAAAATCCTAAGAACTTCAGGGTACGTATTCCAAACCCACTATTCATCCAGTATGACTTGTTTTCTTTATCCTTCAGGTTGTAGTCATGTATCTCAGTGCAGATTATCACAGAGGATAGAGGTCATAGCAGTAGGCAAAATCTCTGTACTATTGGGTGTTTTTTCTTAGAGGACAGGCCATATTGTCTTTGGCCAATTTGGTTTTGTCCTTTCTGTGTGACACACAAAAAATATAGTTATATCAAATCCTGTTTGATATCCCATTTTAAATGGTGGCCCTGATAGATACACAGTCAATTTATGATTGGCATGCCAAACTTTGGCAGGAAGATGCTGTAAATTCTTCTGTATTGGGGCTGAGCTGGAACTGCACCATATTAACTAGTCCTTAAAATTCCAATAGCCTCTACAGGAACTAAAGACATTCAAGCTGCAGCATTTAGAAACAAGCAGCAGTTATTCCAAAATACATAATAGGTTGCAATGCAAATATTTATTACTGGTTTGCTTTTTAACAAACTTTATCACAGCATCAATTTTTTAAACATACCTGAGTGTTGGAGTTGACGACTATTGATTAATTAATTTATTTTCACCAAAAAAGTTATAAGTTACTTGCCTGTGAGGCATACCCTGTGAAGTCCAGTAGATGAAATATAGCTGGATATGTGGTAAAATCTAAGATAAAAATTCAAGGAATAATATATAACAATAACTGTAATAATTAAGAGATAATTGAATTTGAAAGCAATTAGCCTGTTGCAATTTTTTAGCTGGTGCAGTCTGTCATAACTAAAATTTGAGAAGTTCCATCAGACTTTGCTAGACACCTCAAGAGATAGATAAACCCCTTATTAAAAAGGGTTTAGATAGCTATAGCAGAAAATTAAAAGCTGATGATTCATTTTGCTATTACAGAAGAAATAACATTACATTGAATTTATAAATTATTCTTTTTGTCATAGAATGCATAATGAATCCCAATTTTGTTCATCACTTGCCTATAATTAATTTAACAGGCATAGAGATGGTGTAATATATTTTCTCCAATTCTAATTTTTATTAATAGAAGTCTTTTCAGGTTTAGCATAGTGATGAAGAGGAATGTAGTGTTGGGGTTACAAAGGAACAAAGAAAATAAGTCTCCTTGAATTTCAGTTCTGCTTTACATAGCAGTCTGTTTTACAGAGAAAATTATTCTATTCCTCACAACAGAACATGCACGTTATGGAAGAGTGTTGTACGCAATTTTAATGAAGCCACAGACTACAACACAGGGATTGTGCTGGGATTTTTTGGGATATAGATGCATACCCAATTGCAGAAGCATGCAGAGAATATATACATTTATTCCTTCCTCCAGCTAATATACCAACAGTTGTAAGGATAATGAAATGAATTGTATTACAGCAGTGCTTCCACAGAAAATATTTATTTATGTGTGTTTATATATAAAATGTCAGCTCTCTTTCCATCAAATAACTGTCCTTACTCCTGGAGCAACTTTCAACATTTCTCTGCAGTACAAAAGTTGATAAAAACAGAAGTTAATTTTATAAATGTTCATTTTTGAAGATATCAATGATATATATTAATATATATTAAGGCTCATTTGAAATATATTCTCTCTTTTTCAAGAGAAGGCATCTACTATTTTTGTGGCATTTCTCAAAATGAAAGCAGTACAAGTCTCAGGAGTTTCAGAGGAATTCTGCATGGCACAGGCACAGCAGATATAGTGGGTCTGTGTTGAGTGTGTGTTTGGATATATCAGCAAAAGAGGAGCTTCTGGCTTTGTCTGTGTTGCACAGCTATAGAACCCCCAAAGCTTTTGTTTGGCTTTCAAAGTGAATCCTTGGAATGCTTACAGTGTCTGACTCCAGGAGTGATCTCCAGGACATCCTGAGTACAGCATGGCTGGAGGAGGCTGGCAGAGAGGAGCTCAGCTCTCAGGCCCATCAGAATATCTTTAGGAAGCCTGTGAATCACTCTGATACTGAGCATGCCAGGTGCCCAGCAATCCCCAGCTCAAGTCTCACCTGGGAAAGAGATGCACCTCCAGCATCCCATTAGATGGCTCTCCTTAAGGAATACCAGTGATTTGGTCTCTTCTCACCACAAATGAATCTCTAGTCTCAGGTGATGGTCTCATATTGTAATTGCAGAACGGTTTGGGTTGGAAGGGACCTTAAAGGTCACCCAGTTTCAACCCTCTGCCATGGGCAGGGGCACCTTCCACTAGAGCAGACTCAGAGCCTCATTGAACCTGGTCTTCCACACTTGGGCTGGGCATCCAGCTGCTCTAGACAACCTGTTCCAGTGTCTCACCAATCTCCCAGTAAAGGATTTCTTCCTAATATCTAATCTAAATCTACCCTCTTTCAGTTTAAAGGACAGACCTGCTTATGATGTAGCTCGGGTCAGTCGATTATTAAGAATGAAAAATGCACTGGACCACCATCCTGCTGTGGAAGAGGCAATGCAAATATGGTCTCTCTGTATGCAGTGCAAGCACGAGCTTCTCATCCAGTATCTAGGCTTCCCCAAACATTCACCTGTCCCCAGGGCTGAAAACCAGCCACTTCTCAGCTTGGAAAAGCAAATCTCCATCTTGGCCCAGACATAATTAGTATATCCAGTAAAGCAAAGATAAATTGCCCTTTTGGGGAAACCTCTTTCTGTGGTAGGCCCTAGAATCTTTGGATTCATCTATTGTTCTCTAGAACCTTTACTTTCCCACTCTCTTCCAACCTCATTTATGATATTTTATGACACATAGTCTAACTAGTGCAGTGAGTGAATATAGGGTGTGACGACAGCACATTTTGGAGTAAGATGGTATTTCATGTCATAGATAATACACAGTGGGTGAAAACTAAGAGTGTCTTGCTAGACATGCAGTGAGGACCTGTGGTATTTCTCGATGAGAAAACATTATGCAGTTGGGTTATGTCTGAGCTACCCCAAAAATGCCCAGGGAATTTGGTGTACTGTCATTAAGTATGAGCATGAAGTGCCCATGGTCTTTCTGAGTGATTGAAAAGAGTAGTGGCCTCCCAGCTTTCCCTCAGTTGCCGCAGGACTCCTGTCCCTCATCTTTTCAGTCTCAGAGCTGCTCTAAGCCCTTCTAGCCCATCTTTTTCTATCCATCACTGAACTCTTGTGATCTCAAAGCCTTCCTTGTCCTCTGCCCAACTATTTTCCAAACCCTTCCTGGCCCAGGCTCATGCTCCCTGACACTTCCCGACCACAGGCACGGCTTTTGGCATTGAGGTTCCTGTGCCCCTCTTCTTCATTTTCTGCACCCTGTGGGGGTAGCTGCTGCCACACCAAGCCACACTGTTGCAGACATCTGCTGGTACCTTTCAGATCAGTTCCACTCCTGTTCCTCCAGCAGCAGTTGTGCATCTCATTCTGACAGGGATTTAAAAATACTGCCAAGAGGTATTTATAAAACATTACCCTAGATGCATTTCAGAGGAAATGTTCAATAAAAAGGGGGAAAGAAAGCCCTCCCTGAAGGAGCATTCTCTCCTCCACTAGCCACAGAAATTTTCTGGGAGGATCTTTGAGGGTTTATTTAGTTTTCTCTCTTAAAAGGATTGGCAAATGTTTTTAGGAGCCATTGGCTTTGTCTCAAAACCTTAATAAAGCATTAAGGAGAATTACATAATTTAAAGGCAGCAAAGGCCAAGTAGGTCATCCAGTGCAACTTCTCAGCAGTGCAATCTGGCATTGTTCAATGTATTTAGTGGTGCCTTTGTCCAGTCTAGATCGGATTTACAAGGGATAAGGCTTCTGACAGTTTGCAACTTTTAATCTTTAGAAGTTTACAATGTAAAAATGTGATACATGTGATTTTCTTTCAGACAAAGAAACTATACTTGCACGCCATACTAATTTCACTTCTGTCAAAAGTCTCAAAAGTCAGGACATACTTTTATAGCTCAGCAGCAACTGAAATAAAAGTGTAAAAGGGCTACTCAGTGATTCTCTCTTTTCTGCTCATTCACAGAAAAAAAAGAGCTCTGACTAAGCAAACCTCTCTCTTTCTATAATTGTCAGTGCACCTCACCTGTTTTCAACCCTTACATCTGCTCTTCTGGATGAGTGTGTCTTTTTTTACTCCCTTCTCTCATTTCTCTTTTCACTTTTGACCTTTTTAGTTATGTCCCAATACCTTTTCTCATTGTTCCACTGCAACAAACAAGGTTTTCTCTGTGGTTCAAATGCTACCTCATTTCTCTTGTTTTTCAGCTTTGCCTTTCAACAAAATTTTGAAGTTGCTAATTCTGATAAGAGTGATTTGATCCCAAATTTTAGAGCAGCAGATAAGATGTGCCAGCTTGACTTTTAACACTTGTGTCAAGCAGGATTTTGTTCTAGCAGGCAACAGTACTGCGAATCCGCATCCATAGCTGGGCAGGTAAGAAATATCACATTGATTTGAGCAGGACTACATGGAGGCACAAATTCACTGTGGATGATTGTGTAGTTACCACATGACTAAATGGAACAACTAGGCTTGTGTTAGTGCTGAATGAATAACTTCACAGGATTTGAATTTTGTGCAAAACCTATATTAAGGCCATTCATAAACTAGTAGAATCATAGAATGTTCTGAGTTGGAAGGGACTAACAAGAATTATCAAAGTTCAACTCCTGGTCCTACACAGGGCAGCCCAAGAGTCACACCATGCATCTGAGAGCAATGTTGAAACGCTTTTTGAACTCTGTCAGGCTGGTGCTGTGACCACCTCCCTGCAGAGCCTGTTCCAGGGCCCAACCACCCTCTGGGTGAAGAAACTTTTTCTGGTATATAAATTAACCTCCTCTGGCTCAGTTTCATGCTGTTTCCTTGAGTCCTGTAACTGGTGGCCACAGAGAAAATATTGGTACCTGCCCTTCTGCTTCCTCTCTTGAGAAGGTCACAGACTGCAATGAGGTACCTCAGTCTCTTCCTCTCCAGGCTGAACAGAGGAAGTGACCTCAGCTACTCCTCAGCCATTTGTATGGCTTCCTCTCAAGATTCTTCATCATATTTGTAGCCCTCCTTTGGATGCTTCTAATAGCTTTATTTCTTATACTGTGGCACCCAAAACAGCCCCCATCACTCGAGTGAGGCCACCCCAGTGCAGTGCAGAGGGGACAATCCCCTCCCTTGCCCAGCTGGTGATGCTGTGCCTGATTCCCCCAGGACACCCCAGGTTGTCTGGTTCCTCCTGGCTGCCAGGGCACTGCTGGCTCATCTTCAGCCTGCCATCCACCAGGAGCCCAGGTCCCTTTCTGCAGCTCTGCTCACCAGCCTCTCATTCCAGTCTGTCCATACATCCAGGGATGCCCCATCCAGGTGCAGAATCTGTCACTACCACTATTTGTGTGCAATGAAGGAAGGTAAGAACTGTACTAAAACTGGAATTGAAATAAGAAGATATCATAAATATTTATGCTTTCAACTTCTTGGGGTGCCATTCGAGTAGTCTTTTTATGTGGAATATTATCCACACCTTTCACCTGTTGTTCAAGGACATTTCTTTGCCAATATAATTTTTAGAGCAAACTATTTCTTGTTATGATAATAAATTATAAGATTTACAATTTAATTTTTGGGGAAGTATTTACAGAGCATTTAAGTTAAAATGAACAAGATATGGCCTCTGCTTGAATGTGAAAATGCAGTGGATATGGTATTATCTGTCATACAACAGGCTGGGATCTCTCTTCAGAATTCTTTCTATGTGCCCTAGATGAGTTGAAATAAATCTGGGTAAAATGTTCCCTATTATGCAATGAGCATTCTATCTGGTCTACCCAGACAGAACATATACAAGATTTGCCTCTTTGTAATTTTATGTGCTCAGTTTTTAAGAGGCTCTGCTTTTTTCCCATTGGACTGAAATATTCATCAGTTAAAAAAAAAATTTGCAAAACCTGCATTTTTCCACGAATCAAACAAAGTGGAAACCTAGTAAAAGTTTCAAGTTATAAACTATTAATCAAGGTGAAAATTGGACATTATATTGCTATGAAAATAATGATTTTGCATCACCTTAATTGACTTAATCCTTCTGGAATAAAATACTGAATCTCCAAGCTATCATAGTCTTTTGAAAAATCTGAATGCTAAACAAGGTCATTGTGATTAATGGCTACCATAATTTATGTAGAATGAATTAATAATGACTTCATATTTTTTAGTAAAATGATAACAGGTATCTGCTGTGGTGTATTTTATGGCTCAAAGAGATTAGTGTTTTACTACATACCATGAAATTATGTGAAACTGCTATTCTTCATTTGCTCTGAAAATAAATGTATTGTAGCTTACTGTTTATCAGGTATTAAAAGCTTAGTAGATATATTTATACAGGAAGTCTGTAGTAGATGTCCTTAAAGAGAAATTAAATTTCTGGATATGGAACACTTATAATGAGGTGTAGCCAGATTCAGTCTGAATTGCAACAACAAACCTTGTTAAATAAATAATAATTAATTTCATACTTTATTTTGAAAACGGGGCTTTCAAAACCTAAATAGGGAGTTGTATTCTCAACAGTATCAACAGATACATATTGATAGTCAAGCTCTCTTTTTGGAATAATATGTGAATGCATATACCAAAGGACATTTATCTTTACTTCTGAGAATATAAATGTTTGAGACAGAGTAAGGATGATGGAAAATAAATAATGGGGCGCTTGAGACTTTATAGTATAATAATCTCTCATATTTTTTTTATTTTGTTGTGATACCAAAAATTAAATATCACCAATTCTTTGTGTTTATATAAAAGCTCAGGACAGAACTTAAAGTTAGTGGCACTTGAGAGATTTGCCTTTCAAATGCAGTAAACAGCAATAATTGGGACTGAAAATGTTTGTACCAAAATTTTGTTTTAGGTTAAATCCGTATTTTTTTGTCTGCTGCATTTGTGTTAGTTTTTGAGGGTTTCTTTGTTTTTTGTGTAGCTCCATCTTAGTTGGTTATGAAATAGATGATTTCCAGATTGTCCCCAAACTGCTTTGACAGAATATGTTTTGACAGAATTGTGGAGAAATTATGCTATATTTTTATGTATATTTATTTAAATCCTCCTAAATATTATTCTTGATATGAAATGGATTTAGAAGATGTTTTCTGCAGAAGTGACAGGTATATAATGAATTCTGAATACTGTATATTTCTGAATTCAAATAATGCCTGAATTCTCAATGTTTTAATATAACAGGATTTTCATTTCTGATATGGCAGGCAGCAGCATTGGGGCTTCCCAGCTTGCTCTCTTCTCACTGCCAAGAAGTTTCACCCCCAAATGCTTTTTGCCATAAACTGAAATTCTAAGTCTTCCTTAACAGGATGGCTTTTGGGCAGCTTTATAAATGAAAGCTATGATATTTGTACAGAGAGACTGACAAAGATTTTTGCTGTTAATTAAAAAAATCAGAAAATATATACATCAATTTAAAAAAATGGTGTGAGGCAGCTGAAACCCCAAAATGCAGACTCCTGTTGCCATTAGTCTGTGTACATGCATAAGTGAGGAGGAAAGCAGTTCTTTAAACTGTCTCTGACTTTAAAGGGAATGTCAGTATATAGGATGAATATCTTGTAGCCTAATCCCAGTGTGCTTGCTCCCATGCCTGTTTCATATAGATCCACCATGTCCCAGCACCTGAAAGAGAAACAACTTTGTGTCACATCCTTCCACTGTTTGCTGCTAAGAGAATAGACGTCAGTGGAAGATACCAAACAATGTTGTACAAACAACAGTTAGCAGAAGGAGAGGAGATCCATGAGGCAGAAAAGTTCATGTGTCTGCCTCCAACCTGAGACATCATGCATGGCTGTGCCTATTTGCAAAGCTGTGGAAAAATCCTCTCCTTAGAAGTCCATCCACTGTGACAGATGTGTATTCTTTTCATTTGCTCCATCTCCTTTCTTATGATTATTTTATAATGCAGGGCCTGCCAGGCTGATTCTAACAGAACAGGTCTCACATTACCTCACTGTCTTGAGGAAGAAGAGGGGCCTGGACTTGGTGGGGAAGCTGTGGGCAGCCAGACACCATTCCTGGCATCAGAGTGCCTCTGTGACTGACATGTAGGCTCAGCTCTTCATGGTTAATTCCTAATGAAACTTTGAAACTCTGAGACAGGTTAAGCTCTGGAAAGGTCTTAAATTTTGATTAGTCCAACAATTTTCCGGGTGAGCAAACTTCCTGGACCATTTTCTGAAAAGTCTGCTGAAGCAGAATGCTGGAGCTCTACTCAGAAGTGGGGCACAAGGTTAGTTTCCTCCTTCTAGACTTATCACAGAAAAGTAGAACTTTTATTTTCACAAGTCCTCCTTGCTACACTGGGAAAACCATCAATCTCTTGGGCAATAACCTTTGACCTTCCTTCTGTTACCTAAAAAAGAGCTACTGTGCATTAATTTAAAAAAATAGATGCAATTTGTCCACTTCAGCCACTCTTTTTTTTTTTGCACGAACTAAACAGAGCAATTTACTTCATTCTGATTCAATCTATTTTTTGCCTACTGGGAGCACAAGTAATAAAAAGCAACCTTATTTAAAGATCACTGCAGTGGGCTTGTGATAGTTGTTCAATAGTTTCAGTGTTGTAGTAGTCTTTGTTTGATGGTCATGCAGGTTCCCACTAGGTCTGAAGACATTAAAGATCTGAGGGAAAGCCATTTTCCTTCTTAACAGGAGAATCAATTGGACTGAACACATAGGTTCAGGCTGATAAAATTAAATTATGTGTACTGAGGCGATGGAATTCTTGCATTTATTTTACCCTCCAAAGAAACAAATGCTAACCAGCACTTGATATTCAAGCCAGACCAGATAAGAGCATAAAGCTGGACAAGGTGATTATTCTTTTTTGTCTTTTTGGTGGTGGTGAGGTTTTTTTTTTCCCTTTGCTTTTCTTTTTTTTTGGTGTGCAGAAGATCAATATTCTATGCTACTTACTTTGATTTATTACCTTCTGAGACAAAAGAAATCTGAAACCTTAAAGTAGGCTTAGAGGATTAGAACTCAGGCTGAAAAGGACCATTTCTTTGTTTTATACTCCTACAAGGTCCACTGGCATATGGAACTAATTTCAAGGTTCTTCATTTCCCCAGACACAGGATCAAGAAAGGCTGCATGTAGTGCAAAATGCAAGTAACTTCATTGACCTCAGAAATGTAATCTCCAAAGTCCAGTTCCTTGTGATAAAATAATTATTTATGCCACACATTTGTCCCTTTTGACTAGTCCCTTTTCCAGTACCCACAACAATTTGGTGTTTTGTGTGCTTTGAGATTTGGAGGCATTTAACTAATAATTTTACTAAGAAAACTAAAACAAACTGTCCTTTTCATCATTAAGCACTTAGAACTCCTATAAACAACACATGAAGGTTATTTAAGTATTTTTTTACTCAATTTCTCATCTGTAAATATATGGAATAGCAAACACAGTTTCACAGCTTTGTTCCACTCCACATTCGCATCAGAATGTTTGTTCCTCCTATAACAGGCACAAATATCTTCAAAGTTTAATTTTAGATATCAGCATCAATAACAATGCAGCCTTTGTTTGCAAAGTTTTTTCCTTTAATGGTAAAAAATGTGGATTATTCCCCTTTGTTGTTTGCAGTGACCATGTGTTTTAGATAATTTGTATCACTTTACAGGATGAAAGTGGAATTTCTTTTCCAGGAATCCTGCTCTTTATTCTTTGAACACTGATCTGACAGCACTGCCAGTGATTTTACTGAAAGTAGAATGAAAACGTTCAACCTCCGTGTAATTTGTTTTAAATAGATTTATTTTGTTTATATTCTATTCTGTTGCCTTTGCTTTGCAATTATTGTTTTCTGGACTTTGTAATGGTTGTTTTCTGGACTTTGAAGATCAGTCTTTCAGTAAACTATTTAGTAGACCACTGGATTTTCTTAATCTTCCAGATTCTTTTAATAGTCTTTTCTCTCCCTTTGTGGAAGGAGCTTTTCAGCAGTATTCTATTGAAAAATTGCTTAGGTGACATAATAATAGCTTTTGAAGCAAAGATACAGCTAATGCAAAATATGCTACAATCCAGTTAGAAAGAAGAAAAGACTGAACTATGCTATTCTGAACTGTTCTCACATAAATCCTACGTGATGCTTGCTATACAGATCACATACAAGGTTTTTTTATGTCTGAAGGAAATCAGATTGTATTTTTACCCTTTTAAATGTAGAATACTGGCACATAAATCTCTCATCCATCCTCTCCCCAGAAAAGGAATAGCTGTATTCAGTTAGATTCTCCTCATTTCATTAGTTTTGAACATGAAAGTCAATTATTCATCAATAAAACAAAAAACGATCATGATTTCACCATTGCTAATTGATTATCAGTGTAAAATAATATAATCACTGAAACAAAACAACAAAGCTCCTAGGTGCAAAATATCCCTGAATCATCTTTGTTTATTTTGGGAATTCTATAGAAACAGGTTCACAGCTCTGAGTAATGTCTCCTGATTTCTGCAGTGCTTCTCAACCTGTGCTATGTGCACTATTGAAACTGCCCACACAAACATGCAGAGAACTTCTCAGAAACTTCAGGTCAAGGCAAATCCATTTCCTTGGAGCATTACAAAAGTTTTTTCTTTTATGGGGGGAAGTAAATTTTCAAAGAATCTGAGAATGAGGAGCCATCATTTATATCAGTGGCAGAAAAAGCAATTTATAAGACTTGGTACTTATTTTAAGGACTGCAATGACTATGTATTTTGACTTTGAGAAATTGAAGGCCCATAGCCTCAGGGAAGGAAGGATTTGCTCACAGTGCAGCAACATGTTTTTAGGTATAATGTGCCATTAGCAAGTCTGCCTAAAAAAAATCAAAATGTGGTATTAAGAAAATCAATTTATCTCTCATAAATCAAACAGTAGAGGCAACAACATGGCAAATAGCAAATAACAATCTTATTAATCCCAAATTACACTACAGCTAATTATTTTCTTCAGATTTGCAGGGATTTATATCTTTGTTTCTATGGCAAACTGTCAGGGTAAATGGAATAAAGTTACTAAGCATTGCCTTGCATGATGATCAACTCACACATTAACTCCCCCACAACATGCATATAACTCACTAACTTTGGCATGTGCTGCAGAGAATAAGAGCACAATGTTCTTGCACCTCATCATAGACTACAGACTGGCCTCTACATCCCAGGATGCCTTCCACATCCTTTTCTATAGACAGGAGCAACATTTGCCATCCAACTCCAACCTTGGTGCTTCTTGCAAATAAATTTATCAGCATTAATATTGTCAACTACCAGAGACAAGCAAGTTTTCCTGTTTTCTTATCCTGCAGCCCGAGAGATAAGATGCCCTAAAAGATACAACCATTTCCTAAAAGGATGTCAAAGGCTTGTTTATAGACAATGAGATTAACTTGATTAAACATAATTTCTCCCCATAATTTTTATACAAATGATTAGCATTCACTAATCATAGTTTATTGTATTTGAAAAACTCCCAAAAGAAAATGGGTGCTCTTGGGACTCATTAATTTAAAAGAAGTTGCTACAAATCCTAGAAATAATGGCAAGACAAAGGAAATAATGAATTCTGCATTATCTCCTCATGATTTTGCAAAAGATTAGTGAGTAAAACTAGCTTTAGAAGCAGTAATATTAACAGCAATAATAATAATAATGACTAAAATGGTGATATATTTCTTGGAGGTTGTAGGTAAGAAGCTTTTGAAACATTTTAGCACTTTTAGAATGGAAAAGAACTCTTCTAATATATACACCTGTGAGATACAATAGAAATTATCAGTGCCTGCTAGTGGTTAGCAGTTTGATGTGAGAGACTTTAGTGGGAAAGCATTACTATCAATAATTGTTGTCAATTCACCTCATTCCATTGATGTCAGCAGAGCTGGAATTTGATTGACCACCTTCAAATCTGTCCCTTACTATTTACAAGTAGCATATGGAAAACATTCGATCAACTGTAATTACTCATAGCTGACTGCCTGGTGGCAGGCTGGGAATTCTGCTGCGTCTGAATTCTCCTCAACAGGTGGATAAAGCTGGGAATCAAGAATCAGTATGCTCCTCCCATGGAAAATTTGGATTTTTTTTTTTAAAGAAAAAACCTTATGGAACCCAGAAGTGGAAATGAGTAACATAGCATGCATTTCTTTGAAGCAAATTTCAAACTGGTGAGTTGGTGAGTAATTGAGGCCATTCTGGTAAAACAAAGAAACCAAGAAGCATTTATTACAATTATTCAGCCACTGTAAACCAATGAGAACCAGCTGAATGTATTTAAAACCGAAGCACAAAGCAGCTCAAAATAGTAGCTGTGATTGAATCACTACACAAAAAATCAGGAAAAAAGGTACTATTAAAGAGTGTTAGCAGCTGACTAGACAGTGCAGGGCTATGGTAAGAGCATAACTACTTACTATTATTCTTGTCATGAAATAGCATTTGCATGGAGACAATTTACGTTTTGCTTTAAAAACATACTCAACAAGATAAAATATATGTTGGAACTTACTCGTCTGATTCTGAGGAAATTACTTCCAAAGGTTATCTAATATTTTGTCTCAGATTTTTTTGTTGTTATTTCCTGCTAGTCTTATCTGGTCTACATGCTGTTATCAGAAGCTCCAGAATGCATTCAAAAAATATATATATATATAAAAGACTTGAGGATATTCACAGATCATTTCTTTTTTTTTTTTTCTCCCTTTCCTTTTAACTAAAGGCTGAAGAATGCTAATAAATGTAACTCTTAAGCTGTAGAAAAATGGAAGTTGGACTAGATCAGTTTAGAAATACTGCTTTTCAGTTCATTTCACTCTCATTCAATAATCAGCAGCAAGCAGCACAAGGCTGTCAATTACCTTTAATTTGCTTTAGAAACTTAGAATAAAAGTAATTTTATTCCCCCTGGGTATAAATAAATGAAGGGAAACAAAGAGAACATGAATTTGACTGGTCACAGAACATTCATTAGGTTTATTCATCAGTTTCTAGTGAATACTTATTCAACTCAGAAGTTTGGAGGATTCAGAGCAGCCAAGAACAACGAAAAGTGCAGGGAAAAGTGGTCTTCTGGCTCAGAGCTAGGAAGCTGGTTGTCTCTATTCTGCTGCCGGCTTTCTTCATGACTGAAAAAAGCCATTAAAAGCTTCTAGTCCTCACATGAGAAATCTTTTAGCAAGATCTAGAAAGGGAAGCAGAACAATGAAGAGCAAATATTTTACATAACTTATGGCAATATTAATTGAGAAGGATGATTAAGAGACTATTAAAAGAAATAATGAAAATAAATCAAACTGTAAAGAAAAGAATAAAAAATATGCTATCTATTGTGATGCATGCCACGGCCTTGTGAGATAAATGATACAAATCTTCTTTACAAAATAGGATGATGAATAGAAGTACAGTAAATAACCAAGCATTTGTAAACATTGCAAACGGGCAGTAAAAGCAGCTCAGTGTAAATTAAGGACAAGTCCTGATCTGTCAGCAGTTATATAAGTGTAAAATCAGCACAAGTGAGGTCAGAGCTGGGTCTGGGAATGTTAATGTATTTGAACTGGAATGTTAATGCATCTGAACAGGATTGCCAGGTACAACTTTACAATGCAGTGTCTGGAATTAATATTCAGTACTCTTCCCCTCTAATAGACTTTGGTACTGTGGGAAATACAAGAAGCACAAAAGAGGAAATCTCATTTGTCTGCCAAAACCACAATCAGCAAAGCAAACTATGAGCTGATAAACAGCTGGTTTTCATCCTGGTGTAATAGGAACAGAAAGAGAAAACATGGAGATTGGAAGGCTGCAAAAGAGGTTGTTTCCCTTCCTGTTCAATGCTCTAATGTCCCAAGGAACAAACAGCACCTGAATTTTGGGTGTCCTCCTCTGGCACTGACTTACTTTTGCTGTTTCAAAGACCTCCAGCACTCACTTGTATCTCACAAATGAATGCTGTCATGAGTCATCTATATAGCAAAAAATTAGTCATTCAAAAATGAAGAAAAATAATTTTAAAGAAAGATTGCTGCTGAAGTCACACAGTGAGTAGGAAAACTAAAGTAACTAAACCTCCCATCCCCACCCCCTACCAAAGACAGCAGCCAAACAGCAGATGATGAAAAGTTTTGATTTGAGAGGAGCACAGAATAAGAGAATGAGAAAGAAAGGGTTACCCTGCATCATTTAGGATGGCAATGATTCAGTGGGTGGGTCAGGCCATCATAAGCTGAAGATCACAGTGCACTTGTCCAGTCGTCTGCTTTGACAATTTTTTTGGGCCTGAAGCATTTTGCAGGGAATATTATGTATTATAATTACAGATGTTTGTTTCACAGCAGCTTAGTTTTTGACATTTCACAGTTCTGTGCAAATTGCCATTCCAAAGAAACTTGTATTGTGCCACCAACTTAGCAAATATGAAGATTATTAAAAGTAAATCAAAAACACACACACAAACAGTGATGTCCTTTTCCATTCCTATAAAAGATGCTGCTGAAGTGATTGTGAGTAGTTGCTGAGTCCCCTTTTTTGGCTACATACATTTTCTCATAAAGCAGCAAGAGGTGCCAGACTAAAGAAAAGCAAACACTGAAGGGATGTCATGCATTCAAACCTACCTTGGACCTCGCCTTTTGCTAATATGAGACAAACCATTCCTGTAACTGGCAGGACCTTGGAGTCCTTGTAACTAATCAGGTCCCTGCCTCAAGGTGTTTAACTCAAGTAGCTCTCTTAGTTGGGGCAATGGAAGTCAGATGCCAGTTTGACCATGCTGGGGAGGGAGGACTGTCTGTTCCGGCACAGCTCCAGGCACGCAACTGCCTTCAAGCTCAGCAAAGCCCCTTCAAGCACAGAGAAGAGGCAAAGATGTAAAATGCTTCTCCCCAAGCCATCATCATATTATTCTTATCTGCTCCTTAATGATTTCCAGCTGAAGGGCTATTAAGCAGAGGAAGACTGTTTCTTTTGGGCTGAGGAAGCTCGACCTCCCCTGTTGCAGAGAAGGACGTTTATCTGTTGCTGCAGCTGGCCAGCTGTGAGGAGCACAGTGGTTCTGCACACACACTGTTGTGTGCTTCCCCAGCTGGGAGCAGCAGCAGCCATGCTCATGTGTTTTCTGGAGGTGGAATCAGAGAGCCACTGGCTTCCATCCTGAAAAGGGACAGAAATCTACTGCCAGTCCCTACCATTATAAAATTCTGCTGCTGGGCTGCAGCATGGCATTTCCCAGCTGGGGTGCCTCCACTGCTCATGGGGGTTGTCTGAGATGACAGATATATACTTTTCTGAAAGATTTATTCTTCCCATAACTCAAAGCTCCTCTTCTGTGTTTTTTGTTTGTTGGTGTTTTTTTTTTTTGTGTTGTTTTTTTTTTCCCCCTGAGCATTGTACAGTCCCATCCCTCATGAGAGGGTAATCCTGGTTATGCTCTTGCAGCTGAGAAGGAGTTTTCAGAACAGCTAATAGATTATCTTGTTCCTCAGTGAAACAATTATGCCCATATTTAGGTAAACCACATTAACGTCTGAAATTTAGAACTACAGGGAAGAAAAAGCAACAAAGTACATTATCACCTGAAAAGGCAAAATGAGGCATAAATGGGGAGAGTTGTAATCTCTGCCATTTAACAAATCCATGTCTTTGTGGAAGGGAAGTAGAAACAGACAAAGAAGCAATAAGGTACAGTGTGGAAGTTAGCAGATTTTTGGTTTTTCTGAATAAGGTGCTTTGGAGAAGACAGGGCTAAGAATATCCTGTCAGAAAATAGGGGAAGTGGGTATAGAATGGAGAGAACTTGGCATCATAAGCAGGTTATTTTAAATTATTTTAGTATTTCAAAAGCCAAATTGGAGCAAATTTTCTGGTTTTGCAGGCAAGATAAATGTCCTGTTGGAAAGGAATAGAAGCACAGATCCTCTGACAGGTGGAGAGAGTTAATTCATCCTCATATGACAGCCTTTAAAGCGGGGCTGCACCTTGTGAAAACAGAAGCAAAGGTTCATTTTCTGTATAAAAGGAGGACATTAAATAGTCTTAAGCCATTTAGTATGATTTGCTCCTTTGATCTGTGTATGGCTTTGTCTATACTCTGTTAATTTACTTAAGTGTTTGCAAGGAGGGGCCAAGGGGAAAAGCTTCCATTAGAGCTCTAAAACTGCTGAGTTGTCTGACAGTAATTCTATTTCAAATCCATTTGTTTAAGTACAGAGGAGATGGGGTTGAGGAGTGACTTTTGCTTTCCTTGGTATGGATAGGATAAATAGTAGAATGGAAATATGTGCATTGATGACTGGAATCGCTAAAAGCTCATCCCTTAACGAGCTGACCCAGTGTAATGCTACATGGGTTACTGGTTGGGCCTTCTTGCTGGGCCTGGCACACTCATTCCTGCTCTGGATCAAACCAGACAATTCCCATGTGTACATACAAGTACAAAATCAGAAAAAGCCACAGTGAAAGCTTCACCTGCATTTTTATTTCAGTGTCTGAGGGCTCCCCAGTGCAATGATTCATTTGAGAGAGTATTTCATTCCCCAGCATTATTTTCTATCCTCCTTGCAGAGGCTGCAGAGATGACAGCTGTGATGCTGGTTACTAAGATGCACTTACACAGTGCACTGACATTGTACCAAAATGATCAACAGGCTTTTCACTTGAGCAACAGTCTCCTGGGGACAGATTCAGCCACTATGAACACTGAGCTGTGCTCAAATCATTCACATGGGAGATAAAAATCTTCATATCTTGTTACCAATTCTTCAAGTTACCTGCTCCTCCATTTTATTGAATAAAGTAGAACTCACTGGGTATGAGTTGTGGTTATTGGGGTTTTAGTTTTTAGTTTTTTTTTTTACTTTCTTTCTCCCTTCTCTCTTTAAAGGGAGAAAAAAGAAGAGCATGAAATGCTAAAAGTTTGATGTCAACAACCTCTCTGGACAGACTGGCTGTTTTATTCTTTATAACAAGGAATACTGTGTAGTCGTTTGTGGCTGGGGTTGCTCTACTTCATAAAAGAAACACAGATAGAGGTCCCTAAATATGAAACCTGAAGGAAAATACACCTTTGTTTAAGGTATACAGTTATATTAGGACATGGTGAATATCCTACCACATGTCAGCATTTAAAATCAAATAATAACTGAAAAAAAAAATTCTACTAACTTTAATTTTGCTATCAGGGTGTAATATAAAAAAGTTATACTTTTTCCCCCAAATATACTGCTTTTTAAGTGATAGCCTGGCTTGAAAAGAAAAAAATCCCTTCATTTGCATTAGTTGCTAAAAGCTGAAGAATTTTTTAGTTTTAAATTTTAACTCAATTTATATTTTAAATAAAATTATTTTGTTGTCTGGTAATTTTGTTGTCTGTAATTTCCATTTGCACCAGTAAATGGAAATTAATGTTCACACACATTAACTTCAAATAGTAGAAATTCTGTAAATATTTAACTTAAAATATTTTTAAAACACTTATTTTTAATTAGTTTTCTTTGATAAAACTTAAACACAAACTGAAAGATGAAGCCAATGTTACAGTATTGCTAAATTAAATAAATGAAAACACAAATTGAAGAGGTAGTAGCCTCTCAAAGCATTTATTCAGTTATAGATAAGAAATTTATCTCATCCAGATTATTTAAAAAATATCAGTTTGTACTTCACATGTATGCCTTGTTTTCATGGATTCCAAGATTATAAGGCCCTTTATGTCCTTCAGGAATAGCACCCATTAATCTTGTATGCCATTAGGTTGGTCTTGAAGACTTTGAAGTATATTTTCCACATCTGGCTGTGTGGAAGGTCAGGATGTTCTCAGCTTTACTTAACTACAACCAGATTCAGATGATTATTTTCCAAACCATCTTCTTTTTATGTTGTCTGTCCTTTTGCATCGCTCCCAAAACAATATTAAAACTAAAATCACAATGCTGGTGGTAATTTGAATGACGTATTAAATTAAAATAAAACAATAATAAAGTTCACTTTCATATTGTTCCTCGCAATAGCCATAGACTATTTTATAATTCAATCAATAATATTGCTATGTGTAATAAGCGGAAATTACTTCAAATTTTAACACACAAAAATGCACTGCTTTAGGAAATTTACATAGTGAACATCAAATAGCTTTGACTCAAATAGCTTTCAATGATAGATAAATAAAACAAATATGAGGTAATTTAAGACAGGTACTTGGCCAGAGTACTCAGCAGAGTTTGAAGAGAGGATAGAGAAGTGGTGGATCCATTTTAGCCCTTGCAAGTGAATATGCAGAACAGAACTCAAGCCTCACCCATGCCATCCCATTTTAAATGGGGAAAGTCGCTCTAACAGAAATCATGATATCATTGGAGTTAGTGGAAAAAATTCCAACATTTCATCTGCAATGGCTTTTCACCTCTGTTCTTATATGACACTCTGTAACAGGAGGGTTTTATATTTGGCTATATTAAAATTCATATATGATGAATCTAAATGCCAGATTGTGAAAAGTGGCTCATGTTGCTCCTTTGGGCTACATTTCCTTCTTGTCTCCACGTGCCTACAGCTCCTTTCCTTCTTTCCTGTAGCCACATTTATCTTCACAGAGAAAAGCAAGGCACAATTCTTCCCAAGAATATTTCTGGGTTTCACATTCTCTGAACCTCAGAGAAAGGAAAACAATTCTTATCTCATTTGCTGTGCCTGTGTTTGTGCCAAAGTAGAATGCAATACGGAGATTGTTTACCCAAAGTGGTGGTGTTTTGTTTCCTTGGCCTATCAGGGTCAAGCATGTGTGTGTGTTGGGACTGTCAGCTGAAAGTCAGGAGAGTCTGTGCAGTGGAGTGCAGAGTTGAGTGCTTGGCAGATTCAGTTTAGATGTAATGTAATATAGTGTAATATAGCATAATAAAGTAATTAATTAGCCTTCTGATAAGATGGAGTCAGATGCATCATTCTCTCCCCCTCGTCGGGGGCAAAAATATCTACTATACTTTCCCTCTTTCTAAATAAAATACATGGGGACTAGTTGTAATTTGGGGAAAACAAGTTTTTAGAAATTCCTCACTTCCCATAAAAATCCATTGAAGGCACTTCAGCTCTTGCAGGAAGGTTAAGTGGACATTTACAATCAGCTATTTATTTGCTCCAGCTCTTTTACACTGTTCTCTTAGAAGGTGCTCACAGCATGCTTCTCTGACTGTTTAGAACTGCATTGTTAAAACAAGATTGTTCTCTCCAGCATCTCCAATATCTGCAGCAGTTACCCCTAATGACTTTACATGACTTATAGATTCTCTCAAATTTCTTTTTCCATGATCTAATAAATTTTTCCTCACAACTGAAAGCTTGTACCATCTGTTCCAAATGAAATATTTTATTCTAAAGATTTTGTTTGTTCTATTTTTTTCCTTTATCTCTTAATATTTAATTTTATTTACAAATTTATTTCATATGAATTGTAACAATATATACCCAAAGCCTTTACATGTTATCTTTGCATCTTAGTGTCTCACAAATGTATTTTAGTTTACCCAACCCATGTACAAATTATTTGCAGGAGTTACTTATTCACTGCATAAAAGTAGGGTGAAATAAAGATGCTTGAACAGCACCTTTCAGCATTATGCAATGATTTAAGACAAAAAATGGGGAATATCATATCAACTGAGTCCATGGAGGAATGTGGAAAGGCAAAATACTGCTAACCTAGTTATGGTTTGGGATGAAGGCTTACATGCATTACAGTATTTTCTCATAGGGATATAAAATAGCAGTGACTCATAACTCTCCCAAAACTACATAAGACCTTTTCCTTCCAGACTTACTGCACCAACTGCATGCTAATAATATTTGCTAAGGAAAATTTCCAGATGAGATATTGTGCATGAAGATAATGAAATTCAGTCAATTTAAAGTATTGTAGACTCTTTGTATTAAAATATTCTGTCATGCAGAAAACAATATTTTTAATAAATTCTTCACAAATGTCTAGGATCAAGGGAGGTAGCTTTAGCAGAGACATCTTTAGCCCTTAGCAGAAAGCGAGGAAGCTGAATCTCTGAAAAAAAGGATGCATCCAAAATTGACTGGTGCTTTCTGGAAAATTTATTTGGCTTAGAGAGAAGTGAAGTTCCACACACAGACAGTCCCCAGAGAAAGTCAGAAACAACTCTGGGACAAGTCATGGCTTGTTGGATGCGGTGACAAAGTGGTCTCATAGGAAAGCAGGAGAATAAATGAAATACAGGACGGGAAGGTGCCAACAAGGTACCCCTAAACTCATGCTAACAAGTCCTTGTCCATGGGAAGTGGACACTGACTGCTGTCACACCCAGGGTTTCCTTCTGCCTCTGCCATGGCCAGCTTTGCACATACAGCCTGTCTGTGAGCACAGTCTGAGCTGAAGCTTAATGGGATGACAAGCAGTCCATGTGTGTTCGGGAAATGCTACACTTTGGGCATGGAAATGGAAGCCCTCAGTCTCCCATCTATAACACCAGCTCTGGCAGATCACTCACACACAGGCTAACAGTAATACCGTGGCAGAAGAGACAATGCATTTTAGGCATTAATTTTTAATTAATCATCTACTGAGCTGTGCAAAATGTTGCACTCAAACCTGCTGGAATCAGATTTGGATATTTTTATGATCATTAAAATCTGACCATGTTATCAAAGCTCCTACATTCTCGTCTGAACTGGAAAGCCAGTTAATCTCCTTCATCTGGAGACACACAAAGAGGGAGGTGGCAGACAGCTGCTATGTTCCAGGGCAGCCTCCCTGCCAGCTATTAGGAGGTTTGTTCCTCATTATTTAAGATATATTAAGCTACAGAGGAAAAATATCATCATCCCAAATATACAGGTTCACAAAATTTCAGGTGTCTACAAGTACATTTTACAAAGGCTTTAGCTTTTATCACTCCCTCATATCTGTTTCCATTGGGTGCCCAGTAACCTCTCTTCCTCAAAATGTAATGTACAATTCTTCCTTCAGCACTTTCACACAGCTGCCATTCCTTTAAATCAACCTGTCGGAGAAGCATTTCCTCATTGCCTCTCCAAGTGCAGGCTCCTCTCTCCCTTCTCACTAAATCATCCTGGCTTAATGCCCAGAACGGGCAATGTTCAGTTCTGGACAAATGACAGTTTTTCTTTACAGATGAAAATGTGTCTGTGTTTAGCATTTTTTTTCCCAACCACACAAAATTAGGAACAAGAGTTTTATGCATTTGTAGAAGTTGTTTCTGTTTTTCAATACTGAAAAGTCCTAAAGGGTTTCTGGTTAATGGATTTCAAAGTTTTATAATTTTTCTTAACAAAAGAGTAAGTTATTTTGTAAGTTGGTTTGTATTTATTTGATTTAAGTTGTCTTTCATTCTGAGACACGTTTGTCAAAGAGAGGAAACAAGAATGAATAAGAGTGGAGTAAGAGGAGAATGGGAACTATCTAAAACAAAGTTACAGGTGTAAACAAAGTAAGATGGCAAAAAAGGGAAATTTTTCATGGAAAAGAGCAAAGGCATAGAGAGCTAGAAAATTACGTTGTGGCTGCTAGAAGGAAGCTGTACCTGCTCTACATAAGGAGAGAGAGTAAGGCTCAAAATACATAGGACAGTAAAAAAAAAGGGGAAAATGGAATGTTAAGGTTCTAGGATATATTATTATTACCTTTGTCACTCTGATTCTTTTCTGAGATTGAAAATAATAAAACAAAAGCAGATTAGATTTTCTTAGCCACTTCTTGGCAATACCTTCTTAAAATCAGGTTGATGTGAAGGAGTTGTCCTTCTAGGGGATTATTGCCTAATACCTTTAAGAAACTCCTAGATTTTACTCCAATGTTTATACTTCTAATTATGGGCTTTTTTGGTGCTGTCTCCAGCATATTCTCTTAATTTCCCTGCAAATCTGTCTATAAAGGGACTTTTTGTCATTGCTGTTTCTGAACTAGACTTGAGAATTAGCTCCCTCTCAGCCCCACCAGCTTCAGTCTGATATGGAGTCTGCTGTATCCATCACTTTCTGGCCATAGTGTGTCAAAAAAACCCCTTATCATTGTCTCAATGTTCATAGAGAATAGACAGTGACACATTCAACGACATCTCCCTCTTATGAATCCTTCTGGGGTGGTTTCAGAAGAACTGGTCTTCACCCAGAAGAGTGTTTGGGCAACTGCCTGGAAGAGCCACCTTGTGCCTGGGGAATCTGTCGATGAAACGTCATCCAAAAAGACTCCTAGGCATGGCTGCTTCCTTCTGTGTTCACCCAGCCATGGAGAGCAAACAGCCACAGCCTGCCAAGTGCTCATGGGCTCACTCACATGACCATTGAGTTCTCTCTTGTGCCAGTTAAGAGCTCCTTTCACTGGCTGCCACACACGGCTACAACTAACCAAGAGATTCACTGCAAATAACAGCACTGGCAAACAGTTGTCTTTCCTTTCACTTTCTTCTGGGTGCTCTTCATGGTTACCAGCATACAAATAGCATGCACAGCCCTCACTTTCCTCTAGGTCTTGGATTTAATTAAAGACTACACAATAATATTACATAAAGCAGTATAAAATTTTAATGCTGAGATGCAGCACTGACTGCTGGTGTCAGTGCTGTCTCTTTGGGCATGATGAGGCATCTGTATGGATACTTACTGAATTACATTAAATCAAATAAAGATTGCCAAAAGAAACTCTAAAGGAATAACATTTCAGTGCACTATTGTGAGCTAGGCTTATTAGAGTTAATCAACTTTCTTATGCATGCAGCAAAATGTTTAGAAGATCTATACTATAATTCTGTCAGCAGCAAAACTCTTAGACTTCTGATCTTCAATGAGAAAAGTCACATGAAGAGTGCAAAGTTAGTTTCCAAAGTGGAGAAGTGAATGCAATAAAAACAAATCTGATTTTAAAGTCTTGTAATATCCTCTCCCAATTGATATCTGTTATACAACAAACCATGGCAAAAGTGTTGTTTATATGACCACCCCAGGGATCATTCTGGCAAATAAGGTGAGAGAGAAAGAGCCAGCACTGGGGGATTTATTATCTTTTGCTTTAAAATTAAAATCTTAACTCTGCACCTCCCAAGCAGATCATAATTTTTCATCAAAAAAAAGGCACTTCATTTGCTCATTTTTTACTGTTGAATTTCTTTGCTCTTCTACCTATTAAGCACATTGACTCCCAGCTCATGTAATATTCAAAGAAGAAAACAGCATTAATGAAAGTTATCAAGGACTTGGAATAAGCATGCACTATGGGCTTTCAGCTATGAAGAGAATAAGAAAGATGAGTTCTCAAACACTCAGTGGTCTTGGCAGTATCAGCCTTCCAAAATTAATTCTTAAGGGTTGAGTCAAAAACATACATGAATGTATTTAAGGAAGTTGGACTGGCAAAGAGTGCATGAAATATTATAATCTTACTGTTAAAGTCCGTATTTCACAGGTATTGTGTTCACACAGATATGTATTTCACACATTTTTAATACAGGCCAAATAATAAGTTTGGATCAACACTTTACCCCAGCACATTATTCTAAAATATGAGGTTTTTTAATCAAGGAATGTTCTATTGCAGGTAAAGGAAGAGCATCATGCAAGTCAATAGTTTTATTCAAGTCAACAACAAAATCTGAATTAATTTTCAATACATTGTTTTTTACTTTTGCAGCTTTGCCAAAAAACACAGAAAAAGAGGGAGGTAGAGAAGGAGTGGTCATTTAATGAACAGAAGAAATGAAAGGGAAAAAAGGAAAGAAAAGGAAAGAAAAGGAAAGAAAAGGAAAGAAAAGGAAAGAAAAGGAAAGAAAAGAAAAGAAAAGAAAGAAAAGAAAAGAAAAGAAAAGAAAAGAAAAGAAAAGAAAAGAAAAGAAAAGAAAAGAAAAGAAAAGAAAAGAAAAGAAAAGAAAAGAAAAGAAAAGAAAAGAAAAGAAAAGAAAAGAAAAGAAAAGAAAAGAAAAGAAAAGAAAGAATTCTATATTCTATTTTGGAGGCAGTTGTGTCAGGGAAGCAATAAAGGGGAAATATATGTATTTGTCTTTTACATCCCCGCAAAATTTATCTTTCTCTTTTTCATTATCTTTTTCTTTCTCTTTTTCTTTTTTTCTTTGAACAGACATTATTCAAGAGAAATAAGAGATTAGAGGAAGATATTGAATTTAGATCAGAGGCAATTGTGTAGATATCATGTTCACTGAAATGGTCGCTGAGGAGCAACTGGGGCACAGCACCACGTCCTTCAAGAGCAGGACAGTCAAAGCAGCAGCAGGGAAGCAAGCTCATCCAAAGAGACTATTTTGACCAGGTAGCATAAGTACTTTTCTCCTCTTTATTAGACTATGGCTGCTGGAAAATTGACTGTGTTGAGAGTTAAGAATAAAAAAATCACATAGAGCATTATGCTTTGAAGACAATAATGTTACAGGGTCTGCCTTTTTCATTTGTGAATGAGTTAATGTATAAAGAACACCATTTCCCAGGAAAGTTTTAAGGCCATCAGTAGACCATATGTACAAGTTTTTATTCTCAGAAAACCTTAAAGGAATTATGCAATACTGTACTGAAAAGAAGCCAAAGTATGATTTTGTGTAAAACACTACCATGAAAGTTTCTTGATGCTTAGGCTGAATTCACCATTAACAAATAGATTTATAGTTCCAAGAGTCAAACACTTTTAACATTCCTTTTTCAGATGTTGTTTTCTGTAGCATGATCAAAACTTGTTTTGCAGTCACCCCTAAATATTTTACTAGAAAACAGTTAAGAGACATTTTTTACAAGCCTTATGAATAGAATAGAAAAGATGGTACAATTCTATTGCAATGAGGCAGTGATGTGGAATAAGAAACTTAAGCTCCACACCATGGTTTTCTTGAATCAACATTAAACTAAGGTACTATTATTGTTATGTTGTTATGTAATTCATTCATTACTAGATATTAATAAAATGTCAGCAATATCAGAAAAGAATATTAATTCAAATATAAGTGCTTTGGGTGCATCTACTCCTCAGCCACAAAAAGTAAATATAGACATATAGAAATACACTCCAAATGCAAAAACAAAGTAATATGCCTCATAACAAGCAGTGTTTCTGTGCTTGAATATTTGCTATTTTCTCATACACCCGTTGTCTTGCATTTCCTCCTTATCAGGAATACACATGCAGAAAAAGCCAGCTTTCAAAAACATTCCCAGGAAAGAAGTGGACCTGCCGTCCCATCCCTCTTTTCTGCCTTTACCCTGTGTTAGATAAATGCTAGGGGAGAAGCATCTCACAAGGAAAGAAATGAATTGGATTTTCCACAGACATTTTCTTTCATGAGGCTGCAGGCACAGAAAGCTGCACACACAGGCTGGTTGTCCAGAAGGTTTGACAACAAAAGTAAGGACCTGTAAGATGACAGAAGTGTTATGCAATTGTATGGTGAGGATGGCCTCCATCATGGGAGAAAACTGCTCCACAGATGATAAAGTGGCAAACTCACACAAATTAATTTCAGCCTGTATGCTATTGTGAGCCTTAAGTATATATTATCAGGAAAGGTCAGAATATGCATGTCTTCTCTCATAATGTAGGTTTAATCCTAACTGATTCCAAATACAGCTCTGGTGTTGAAGGTTCGAGTGAAAATTAAGGCAGCAAAAGCCCTAAGTCATAGATAGAAATTAACACCTTGTGGCAAGAGCAAGTGGGACAGCAGCCCTCATAACAGCTCTATTGCCACTTCAACATTAACTCTATCAGGACAAGTTATGCCTTTTTATACACTTTTTTGACCTGAGCAGTTCACTGTGTTCCAGGGCTCCTTGTGTTGCTTTCAACTGAGAAGAGAAGTTGATTATGTCTCAGGCAGCTTAGGAGGAATCATATCTACTCACCAAGAGTGAACAAAAGTCCTGATTTTCTGAATGCAACATGAATCAAGCAATAGCACAGAGCTTCTTTGCCTTCAGTCCTTTTCATTCCAAGGCTCTTTATGTTTCCTTAGTAAGCGCTGCAGTTGTTGATCAGCCATGTGCTACATTTCTGCTCCTTTGTGATTTATTCTGTGGTGTTTCATGCACATGCAGGCTCCTAACTAAAATTTTATTCAATCAAGCCCTGCTCACCAGACAGTTTCAACTCTAGCACTACCTCACATGTTTTTTTAATTAAGACAGTGATATATGCTTGCACTTTTTTTTGGAGGCAGCTCTCACTTCAAAAACCTATTTATCTTTTATGGGCCACTTAGATGGAGGACAGGGTTTACTCCCCAGTCTTAGTGTACCCATCAGTCTATCTCTGAATTGCATGTTTTTGTTGCACCTGGCACAGAACTGTGAGTTTACGTGGGGCCATGAGGGTCTAACACAATTAAATTATGAAGAGTATAAATGGTATGATATATCTGAGTTTGCATCAATACAGGTTGTGATCTTGGCAGAAACCTAGAGATGTTTCATGTTCACCAGGTGCCAGAGACTGAAATGGTTCATGCCTTAAGCGTTGTTATGAAGCATTGCCCATTATAACAAAAACTGTACAAAGAAGCTACAACCACTGTAGCCCATCCCTCCTTGAAGATGCCTGACTGGAACTTTGGACTATGAGTTAAGCCACCTAAGGGAATTCAAGATAAGACACCATTGTTCAATCATCACAGGTCTAGGGAAAAGTAAACAAGGCTGAGGGAAAAGAATGCATCCACAAGAAAGCCAAATCCAACAGAAAAATCATCCCTGGCTGGGTTTGGGGTGGGGGACACCACAGCCCACAGAGGCCAGGTTTGCAGACACACCTGTCCCACAATGAAGTGAGGAGGAGGAGAATTTCGGCATGGCATAACCTCAGATCAGAGGTGGTGAACACTCATCCTCCCTTACACAAACTGGCTCACCACAAACTGGCTCAACCTCAAAAGGCTACATCCATGGGACATTCATGTGAAAGGCAGCTGAGGAGGTGTCACAATCCACCAAACAACCCCAATAGTGCTACCCAGACTCCTTCCTGAGACCTTGCACCACAAGACTGCGTGTGATGTGAAGGGAGGCAACAGACCCAGAGCCTGCTGCAAGAGACTGTGTCAAACCTGCCCCCACTCAGGAGGGTTATCTGGGCATTCCCACCTGGCCTGAGCATATATTAACCCATTGGATTCTATGTTTTTTGGGGGGACCCTCACCACTAAGAAGAGAGGATCCTCACCAAATGAAGAGGATCAATGGAACATTGTTAGGATCCATGGCATTATGATATTCACTTTAATTTGTATCTGCCAGTATCTTTCTGTCCCCTCCAGCTCTTTTATGTTACTTTCTCTTCCTTTTTATCTCTCTCTCTCTCTCTCTCATAGTCACTATTAAATAAAATCTATAATATTGACTTTGGCATATGGTCTCGTTTGCCCCTTCATTCAGGCAGAGACATTTCTAATAACTTTAAAAACTGGACTGCAATGCAGGATAGGTGCAGCCTGTGAGATCCCACCTGTGTTTTAGCTCAAGCCCTGAAGCCCCAGACCTGCATTCACATGGAGCCAGCAGAATCTTCCCTTCATCCCTTCTGTTTGCTTGGGTTCATCATCCTCAGCATGGCTTCAGGATTCAGCTAGGCTTGCAGCCCTGGTTCGCCCAAACATGTTAACCACTTGCACCAGCTGAGCAGTGAGGTACCCAGTGCAGACCTCACAGTGATCCACTGGTGGCTTTTCATGTGACAGAGCTGCAGTGTATGGGCCAGTCCCAAAAACAGCAGAATACAAAATCCGTTTTTATATGAGCAAAGAAGATGACAATGAAATGCCAATCCCTTCTGAAAAGCCAATCTGATTGTTTGCTTTTTGCAGAAGAAGATTTTGTTTTGTGAAATCCTTGGCAGGACGAAGAGGCAACAAGGGGGGTAAAAAGCTCGAGTTCCTTCAGACTCAATGAAAAGTGATTGGCTTTGGTTTGCTGACAGCTGCTGTCTGCTGGCAGACATGGGCTTACACAGGTTTGGTTTCTAAGCTTCAGTTTTTTGCAAAGCAAATACAAACAATTTGGAGAGATTGACATGAATGAACTGAATCTGTTTTCTCCTGTTGGAATACCGAATTTTCTTTGGCTTTGGAATGAGGGAAGAAGAAACTGGACTCAATAGAAGAGGAACAGTGAGAAGACACAAAGTTGTCTGCTTGAAGAATTAAGGAAAAATAAAATCCTAAAAAAATTTCCATCTGCCTGTCACACACGAGGATTACTGCTGACAAATTGGAGTAGAAGTCAGCAGACTATTTATAGCATGTAAGTTAGCATTGCATTTACTGTTTTGGTCAGTAACAAAACCAGAAAGATGGGTAGAATAATGAAGCATAATAAACAAAACTACAGTATGATATTATTACTTCTAGCAGATATTGTGTTAACTCCTCCAGTTCTCTGAGTTCAGTTTGCTCACTTTTTTATTTATTTATTACATATTGTATTTTGAGTATAGAGCAGCTGGATGTTGTTCCACAACATTTTTTTCTTTGAGGAAGTTGTGCTGTTGTAAAGCCTCCTACAGCCAATGCTTCCTGTGCTGGACCTGCATTGCCTGGTTTAGGTTCAGCCCTGGAGTTAAAGCACATGGAGGTGAGGATGAGCATGTGGGATCCAGGCTTTTCTGTGAGCAAGTTCCCAGGGGAATTCTGTTGCTGAGGGAGTTTGGAGGGGTGGGAATCAGCTCTGATCATCTGCATCTGTAGCCAGACAGTGGATGTCGCAGCAGCAAAGTGAAACACATGCTTGGAAAATTCTTTGGAAACCAGCCATATTCAGGAAATAAAGAATGATTTATATTTGGGATTTCATTGTGGAAAATAAATCCACCACTTAACTCTCAGGCTGGTTTTTTCTTTCCAGAAAAACAGGGGTTTTTCTGACCAAAGAAGTAAAGATGTCTCACAGAAAAGGAACACTGTACTGGAGTGTGTTACATTTTTATTTTAGGTGTTGTTCATTTATATTATCCGTGTCCTTGAAATTGCTAACAAAACAGGTAACCCTAGACCAGTGTGGAATACTGTACTCTCCTGCCTCACTACTTGCACTTACATTCCCTTACCAAAGCAGTATTAAAATTGTGTTTTCTAATCCAGTGCAAATGGAGTTGCTATTCCCCGTTTAAAGGGTCATTTGTACACATTCTCTTTTGGTATCCATCTTTCCCTTCCTTTTCAGACTAGTTCTTTTTCCAGCTTAACTTGGAAATTTTCAAGCTCTTAGGCATGCTTTTCTTTTTTTTTTCTTTAATTCCACATTTGATATCCTGAAATATATTTCTATTTTTCTATTACAATATTTCCCTGAAATATAGGTATTTATTTATTTTAAAAAGACCCATAGAGGCATGCCAAGGATGGTAATAGTAATAATAATAATAATAATAATAATAATAATAATAATAATAATAATAATAGGATTTATATTACTGAATGCAACTTACACCTTAGGTATATTTTAGGTTTGCTTCCCCAAAGAAAACACAAGGTCTATTAAGTTATTTATAAGTGCTGCCAACTCTGAACTTGCAAAGTCAATAAATTTGATACTGTTATAGACAAAGATTATCTTTAAAATTTCTGTCCTTCCAGGTGAAGGTAGTGAAAGACTCTTGTTTCTTCATGAAGGTATATCTAATTTCTTAACTTCTTTAGCTTTGTTTGCATGCAGTCTGAATTACAATGCCTGTTCATTAGCTGCATTTAAACATAAAGACCATGATTACCACACCTTACCAGGAGGAAGAGAACTCCCCGTCTGAAGAAAAGAACCCAGTCTTTCAACTCTTTTTCAGCCTCCTGCCACTATGAAAAGATAATCTCTGCTTATTTTTTCAGCAAATGTCAACCATGTCATCTCTGTTTATAGATGAATGGATTTCAGTCTTCAAATGTTTATTCTAAGCCTCTATCAGTGGATGATTTTATCCTTTGGTAGTCTGTTGCAAAGAGCCCCCTTTACAAAGCTTTGGGTGCTATCTGAGTTAGGTTTTGTGGATTTGTAAAACTGCATTATATCCCATTGTGGAAAAGGTGAGGTGCATAATGTAAAGCATAAATGCAACTTCTATTAACTCTAAACACTTGAAAGAAGTGAAGAGTGAAACTGGAAAGTTGAGCAGTTTGACACAAATATATTTGGTGAATTATTTTCCAAAAAATGTACCTAGTGACATATTTTAAAACATTGTAAAAAGTGCAAATGAATAAAAATTGTTTAATATAGGCAAATATAAATACATCTCTCTAGAGAAAATATGTTCAGTGATGAAAAACTAAGGAAAATTAACAGAATGTGAGTGTGAAAACAATATGTTCAAGTCAGATTAATAAGAATTACTTCAATATGTCCACACACAAAGAAATATAATACAAAATAGATGAATAATATTACAATAAGGAGCAAATGGGACCTAACCCTAAAGGAAGGGGATCTCTTACAATTCTTTCATTTTAGTCTTTATTCTCTCTGTTAACTGTTATGGATCAAAGAATAGATTCCTTTAACTCCACTCTAGGAGTTTTCAAAAACAATATAAAACAGTAAAAATGAGGGCTTGTTCACCTATGTTCTTGCTCACTGTTCTACCCAAACACAGATGGAGGCATGTCTGCGTGTGTGCAACCTCATAGGTAAAATTTTATCTTCATTTGAGATCACCGCCTAAATTCTTACTGATTTTTCAATCAATTCTCTCTTATACCATGCATAAACAGAATACCAGCTAGCACCACCATCTGCATCTCTTTTAGGTTTCTCTTTCTTCTATGCCATCCAACACCTTACAAAATCTTAAGCATTACAGTTAGGTGAAAATGGAAGATAAAGCCCTTCAGGAACTGCTCCCTGCTGCTTTGCCTGTGCCACATCTCTGGAGAATGCTTTCTCTCGTCACCACTCCTGACGGTCAGGTCCTTCTGCAATGACATGGCCTTGCTAGGGCAAGGCAGGGGACTTAGCAGAAAAGGCAGCTTCTGCTGTGAAAACAAACCATCCATCCCCTTGTGAACACAAATCCAGGAAATCAGTCTCCCAAGGACTGGCTAATTTTATCTATATCCTTGAGACAGTAACAGTTCGTTTTGCCTGCCCTTCTCCTAAAACGCCTTAAGCAGGCTTTGCCTCTTGGCTGTTGTTCTGTGGTCAGAGTCCCTAGAGTTTAGACAGCAGTTACTGTTCAGTTCAAAGGCTCCTGAATTTAATAGAAATTAATTCCTAAATTGATGTTTGGTTTTAATGTCTTATTCTGAGTATGTGACATCAATATGTTCAATCTTTTTATTATGAAAGACTAAACTGCAAAATCATAGATTATAAAATAATTACATGGGTTAGCAATTTTGTCATTGAGAATTAGTGTCACTGTTGCTAGTACTTACAAATTATTCAAAATTTCAAGACACTTTGTGTCCTTCCTCCAGAAGATGTGAACTTGCATAATTAAACTCCACACAAATTTGAACACACTTGCAGATATGGATGTTTTCATGAGATCTCTTTAACAAGTGAATTTAATTCACTAGACTCTTTGAGGAAATCCATTCTCCTTTTTAAGACATAATTAATAACATTCAAATAAATTTTCTTTGAATGAATCCATTTCAAAATAAATGTTGATTTGAAGAAAATGAACCCTTTCATAACACAGGCTTAGTTCTGAGCAGGTCTTTCTTTTTGATTTTCCATTAAGAATTACCCATCTTAAAACTTAAGACACTTTTGAGCTGAAGTAATAGATAGACACTGGGACCAGAGCAAAAGTGAGGCCAGAGAGATTCTTGAAAATTCCTTCAAGGTAAAAAAGTATCTCAGGGTCCAAGAGGAGAAGCTGTGTCTTCAAGGCAGAGGCTGAAGTTCACCCTGGAGAGGAAAATATCTGGAAGGATGGACTGTGTGGGATATTCCCTGGCTGACAATATTTTTGAAGCATATCCCTTGGTGCTTATCAAAAACGAAAATTTAAACCACAATATCTCAAAACAAGGGAAGCATTATGGAAATATTTTTAACAGAAACAGTCCAGTGAAAATAGATAAAAAATTATAAGGAGAAGTATGAAATTAGGAATGAGATAAATTATTACAATATGTTGTCTGGTGTCAGTGATGCTATCCTTACACATAAGTCAAGACCTGTCAAAGTTTGAAGTCAGATGGCAGAGCTTTGATGTTTATTTAATGTTAACACTGTCACTGTAAAATTAACAAACACGTACAAAACTACTCTTATGACAGTTTTGATTCCCTTTATTTGTACAGAAAGTGACTTTTCTAAGCTAGTCCCAAGAATACATATCTTTACTTGATGATTTAACATAGACAGTCTACTGGTCTCAGCCATGGTATGTACTGCCTATGTGTCCTGTAGCAGGAGTGCTTCTACTGAAGCAATTTTTCCTGTTGCAACTTGTTTTGTTTTGCATTAAAAAATTATTCCCCAAATAAATAGCAAGCTTGAATTTTCAGCTAAATAAAAGAGTTGTATTTCAATGCTTAATTTAAATGAAATGAAAAAAAAAACCAAAAAAACCCAAACTGTAGTGTGATTTGATTGACACAAAATGGGGGTTTATTTAGCATGCTTATAAAAAACTGGAGAAAAATTCACTTTGCTTCATATCAAAATATTTGTCAATGTTCATTTGATCTGAAGGTACACTATTTAAACCACTGTTTTGTTCAGTGCTAGACCAAAACTCATCACAGGGCTTTTTTACCCAAAACACAAAAACATCTTAAATGTGAAAGAGCTTATGGATCATTATGACCTTTTTCTCTAACCAGCCTCCTTGAGTGTTATTAGTCAGAACTGGGTTCAGGAATGCCTGCTGCTGCTGCCTGGGATGGAGCCTGGCTCACCCCTGCAGAGCTGCCATTGTGGCACGGAAGACTGGCCTTCAAATGAACACGATTTAATGCTTGTTTCTCTGTTTCAAGCCCAAAGAATAGTAATTTCTAGATATTCAAACACTTACCCATAATTGTTGGTTTAATAAAAGAGATTTCTTCTCCCACAGGAATATTTTTTCCTTATTTTACCATCACAATTAAAACAGCATAAACAGTAAGAATCAGGCCTGCCTGAGATACATGTGCTTTCCCAGGTGGGCAGGTCCACTAAAGCATAGGTCTGTCAACCTGTGTCTCTGCTTTACACTTCAACTCCTTTGAAATCTGTTTTACTGTGACTCAAGATTCTGCTAGACTAGTCCTTAAGGGACAAAACCATCTTGTTCTGTCTCTCTTATGGAGTGTAGCAATACAGCCCCAATTCTCAACATTAAGAGGTTATTGGAGAGGTTGTCAGACATCACACATAATCTGGATGCAATGACATTTTAATGCAAGCCTTGGTGATCTGTTGGTCTACCTGTGACAAGAACTAGAGTAAACAAGTTCAGCTATGTGACTCATTTTGAACAGTCACTCTAATGGAAATGTGAGAAGCAATCAACCAAATACCAAATACCAGGCATTTCTACTCAAGAGCTCTACAGTTTTTTTTCCCAATCAATCAAAAATAAAAGTATTGAATTAACATTGTGTATTCTGCCTTGAAATGTTTCAGTAAAAACGCATCCCACGTACTGGATACTTGAGTCTGTACTGAAATAAACCAAGGATCTGAAGGACAAAGACAAAATTATAAAGAAAAGACACTGCATTAGTGTAAAGGAGAAAATCAGCCCATTTGAGACTGAGGGAACCCAAACCTACCTGAACTCTTCTTATGTACCCTGAGCACTCCTTTCTATCTCACTCTATCAGTTGATCTCATATGTCTCTGGTCACTTTCTGCACTAAAACCATTTAAACTTGCAGTTCAGCTCATGGCTAGGCTGCTCCCCAGGGAAGGGCTGGACTGATGATGGATCTGCTCCAGTGAGTTTGTGATGGCCAGCACACAAGACTCTGGGGCTTCTCCCCGGTGACCCCTCAGTCTTCCCAGAACCGGTGCAGAGCCTTACATGTATATTCAGGCTTCACACTAGGAAACCTGAGAAAATGACACACTGGGTTGCTTGGCTTACAGGTGCCCCTGTTCACTACTGACTCACAGCTGCCTGAAAAAAAAGTCACAATTAATAAATGTTTGGTGCATGCAGGGAAATCACACAGTTTATTGCAATGAAATAAAAATTGTAAAAGCTTTATTTCCCTTTGGAAGCAGACACAGAGGGTCAGTGAATATTTATAACTAAGGAGCAAATAATTATCTTGTCACACCCTTCACATTCATGAGGAATGATTGCCTGGGAGATTTCAGTTGGCAAAAAATTCACCTTATACATTATAATTTTCTCTAGGCATCACATATATGAAGAATAGTGAGATCTGCTACAATTCAGGAAAAGCTCTTTTCTCAGGAAAGAGATCATAGAAACTAAAACCTGCCATATGAAACTAATGTTATTAACAATATTTTCAATTAATCTAAAGGTACAAGGCATCCAATACTGGACGCATTATGGAGTTTTTAAAATCAGACTACATTTGGTTTCATATGCATATTTAAATGTTTTAATTAATTTGTGTCTCCCAAAACAGCTTCTGCTTTTTACTTTTGGTGTATATATTTTTACATCTAAAGACAGAGAAATGGTTTTCCTTATTCTATAGTTCTGTGCAATTTAAGCCTGATAGATATTCTGAGGTAGGTTTCCAAAATATCTCTATCAAATGGCCTATTGATCCCTACAGTTGTAAATACCCACAGCACATTCATTTAGCAGGAATGCAATTTAGTTAGAAAAATTAAAATTGTTAAATGATCCATCTGGAAATGACTGTCTTCTTGCCAAAACACCATTTGGGATACATGCTATCTAGTCTGGCCCAAGTCACTGACACTATAAAAAGAGTCTAGGGAGTGTATTCATTTTAAGATGTTATATATTATGCCACCAAATTAGTCACAGTATCATTCATCTGCAAACATAAATGGGAACCATGAAATGTGACTGTACCATGGCCCAGCTGGGTAGCTGAGGAATCCTTGCAGAGTGAGAATAGCTATAATCCAGCATTCAGGGCCATCTGCCTGACTCCCATCGAGAACCAACACCTGGATTTTCTGAAACTCAAGTGTGCCAGCTGCCCCTGATAATCTCTGCCTTTTCTTGTGTTTGCATATGTTTAATGTGCGTAAATTGTTTGTAGGATCCTAAAATACTTGGTAGAAAGATAAATAATCTGTCATTGCTATATTAAATATTACTGTTACAAATATCTGTAAAGTCTAATTTTGCTTATTCCTGAGGTCAGCTTTTGATTTTGGTGCAATGTGTCACGAGGTACATTAAAATTTAGATCCAGCCACAGTGCACCTCTTTGAAGTCAACTTCTGAAAGTTTGATTAATGAAAGCTGAATGATTCACCTTGTGAGTCACAGTGCAAATCTAAGCCAGTTTGTCAGGTCGCTTTACAAGGGCTTGATGGCCAGCTAGAAATCTGGGAACTCCCAGTCAGTCATTCATAGAGCTCCTTAATTTCTCAGAAGTGCTCAGAAGCTGCCTGGAATGACAACGTACTTCCACTGACGTGCTCATCATGAAAGACAAAGGTTTTTTTAAAACTCTGTGTTGCTGGTATTTTTGGAATAGTGCTGGCCCTGTCTCCAAACTTCACTCTGGGAGCACAGCTGGCTGGAGGCAATCTTTCTTATGCTTGGGATGAGAAAGTTTAGGTGGGACAGCAGTTTCAAAGGGAGCATTCCTTCCAGGTGACAGTAGAGGTTCCTTAGAAACAACACAGGGGAAAATCTTGGCTTGCTGGGGGGTAAAAAATTTCAGGGACATATTCAAGGAAGAAGTGGCCACATGCAGAAGCCCCCCAGTGGAGCTGTAACCTTTTTGCAGTAACTGTACAGCTGTCCTGCTGAATGTGAGGATTGATGGGTGGGTGATTCCTGCTTGCCCCTGACCACCAGGCAACTCCTATTGTGGCTCATATCAAGGTTTCAAACAGCTTTCTATGAGAGCTGGGAAAAGGAATCATTTTACCCTAGTGAGCTCTTGCTCCCACACCCAGGAATATACTGGAGGGTGTGATTAAAGGAAGAGATGTCTCTTGTACATGAAGTGGAACTGATGCTGTAGCCAGAAATTGTACAAAGTGCTGGAGCTGGAGAGCTGGAGTGACTTTTTAAGGTTGCTGAGACCCTACAATTCTCACTTCACTTTGTGATTTGACACAGGTTTTGGGCTATCTCATGAGCTGTAATAATATTTTGCAGTGCAGAGGAAAAAAAGCAGTGCACTCCCAATTACCTGCAGGAGCTCTTTATGCTCATTCTATTTTAACACAGCGGGTTGCTGCTTCAGTCTTTCATTCGTGTTCTAAGCTGCTGACAAGCCAAAAATTTGAGATGTGTTTGACAAGGAGCGTTTATGTGCTGAAAATTCTGTTTATTTAAAAGTTAAAATAGGAACCAAGCTTAGAAACAATCTGTGAGTTGCAGGTAGAATGGCAAATGATCCTGCAGAATTACCATAATTTCCCTTCCCAGGTCTTCTTTTTACTGTAGGACTCAGAGTTGTAAGGCAGCTATAACTGTAAAAGGTAAAACTCTTTGGTATATTCTGAAGAAATAAAAGTTATAAAGAATGTTCAGTACTTTTCAAAGACTTTATGCCATGAGACTAAACCATCTTAAAGCAATTTCTCTGCAAAAACATGTGCACAGTTAATCTCTGTTCAGGACAGTTCACAGTCCATGGAAGTAGCAACACAGGTGCCTTAATCTGGCAAAACAAATTCTTTTGTACAAGCTCAGGAAAATTAAGCTAGATAGTAGGCTGGAGAATTTTGGGGAGGACTCAGATGGAGAACAAAGAGATTTCGTCTCTTGCTTGAAAGTAGAGAAAGAAAGGATCAAAAGATTGACAGGAAGTGGGCAAGTATTTGGGCTGTGATTGGTAATGCTATCATTACAAAACACCTTTATTTTTAGAGGAGGACACCTCTATTTTCCCATGTAATGACGTGATACAACTCATTGGGTTGGGAATATGACCTTGCCCAGCAGGTCACTGTCATTTGTCACAGAAGTGAATGGCAAAACTGCAGATATTACTTGAAAGGACCAAGATAAACTGAGGAAAATAAAAAATTAAAGTAAAATTCACTTCCAATAAGAAATTTCTATAGCATTTAAGCATGATTTTAATTAATAATTATGTTTCTTTTGTTTAGCACACATATAGTATATTCATTCAATATACATATATTATCACATTATGGATTAATATCAGTTATATGTGTGAATGACAAATGTAAACTTTTGTCAGCTACTTGGGGTTTATCTCAACTTTCCTAAACACAGGGGTATTCACAATACTTTCTTTAAATAAAATAGGGAGAAAAGGTATGTGAGTGAGAGAACAAAGTTAATGCTTGCTATGCATTAAGGAACACAATATCGTCGAATTTTTTGAAAAAACCTTCAAGAACATCAGGTCTGACCACCAACCAAGCACTGACAAGTCCACCACTGAACCATGCCCCTAAGGGCATCCACATATCTTTCAAATGCCAGAAAGGTGATCCAAGCACTTCCTTGCAGTGATATGATATGGCTATTCATCATGCTTCTATTTTCTTTTCAGATCACTTCCTCTTCATAACCCTGTTTGTAAAAATTAACACCAGTGTGTAAACTAACCAGCAGTGAATTTTGCTAGGCCTACAAATTGGTCAGGTGAGAACATTTCAGTGAAAAATGGGGAAATACACATTTACCTTCTGGTGAGGAAATTGTACAAAATATCACATCTGATTAGAGCTGTTATGGCCAGTAGTTAGCAAGATATGCAAAATGTTAGTGTGTTAGACTCTCTTCAAAAACCTATTTATGGACCATTTAGATGGAGGACAGGGTTTACTCCTCAGTCTTGCTGTACCTATCAGTCTGTCTCCAAATTGCATGGTTTTCCAGCACCTGGCTAGACTGTGTGCTTAATTCACAGAATTTTTTTTCTGCTTATTGGATTTGATTCAACTGATGAAATTCATTCAATGTATAGGAAAAAATCAAAAAAAGTCTTGTTCAAATCCTTTTACCACTGATATCTCTGCAGCAGCATGCTGTATGTTTATCTATTCCTGAATAATGTATTTATTTAGCAGCTGCTCAGCCTGAGAATGGTGAAGGTCAGAGTGGCACAGCTCTCTTTACGAGACAGTTTCTCCATCTTTTGTCTTTAGTAGTTTTCAGCAACACTTTTTGTTTTCAGTAAGCATCTGCACATTTCAATGGGTAAGTACAGAAAAGTTCATTTTTCAAAACAGGGTCCTTAATGTCCTGCATTGGGGTCCGTTTATCTTGAAATACATGAATGTAATCTGTATAATGTTTATTTTAACCTGTCTCACAAATCATCAATTTTTCATTCTTCTGAAAGAATCAAGAGGGTCTGAGGTCTTCTCTTTTTTTGTTGGTTTTGTGTTTCTGGGACTGAACAGTTTCATTATCCCTAATTATATGATGAGCTACTTGGGAAAAAAAGGCACACAGAAAAATAGCTTGAAAAGAACAAAAATAGCCCAACAGTTAATTATGTTAAAAATACAAAACACTTGTCAGCATTCCATTAACATCTTAATGAGGGGGAAATAACCCTCATCTGTCTCAAAAAAAAAAGAAAAAAAAAAAAGAAAAAGTTGCTCAAAAACAAAATCCCAACCTAGTTTGTAAATTTTGCACCCTGAAAGACACAGATAATTTCTCCTCATTAAAATCCTACTGCTGGGTACCTAAGAGTTACCAAGTGTGAAGAGAACAGCCAGGCTTCTCCTCTGGTTGTTATTCAGCTAACGTGCTGGAGGAAGATTAATTAGACCACAAGACCTTATACTAATGGGACTCATTAGAGCAATAGATCTGTTAGGGAAGGGAGTGGAGGCTGGACAGCTATGATTTGTGGGGTGATTTCTCTCACATGGCATAGAAATTGCTCTTAGTCTGTATTCATTTTCTCAGTTTAGTTTCTTCTTATTTCTGTGATGAGGTTATGTCCTGGGCCAGGCAGGTAAGAAGGATGAACCCCTGACCTGATCCCTCTTTTGGTTGTGGAGGGTTGTTAAGCCATGCTCTTGGCAGCAGTGAGAGGAAAATGGTTCTCCTGGGCTCTTGCAGGGAGTGACAGAACAATGAGGGAAGCAGTGTGCCTGCACTGGTCTAGCAAACAGCAATACCGAAACTAAACATGTAACAAGATTATAAGGTATCGTTATTCAGATATTGCAGTGCTGCCATATTAGTCTTTTATTTCACAATCCTTCAAAAGGTTAACATTTCTCCTAACTCTTAAAATAGTATTAAAAAGCTACAAGTACTTCACTATGCTGTCAATGATATTTAACTAAGAAACAAATGCTGGCAATTCAATTGAATAAAAATTATTATTCTCTATACTACGTAATTAAAAATGATATCTACTAGCTTTCAATTTTTGACCACTGCAGCCATAGAAAGACCATTCCTTTCATAAAAAACAGTCTGAAAGTACATTATGAATAATACTCATCCATTAACATCCAATAATTAACACATTGCTCTGTCTGCCTGTCTTCACAAGGACATTTTTGTCCCCCCAGCTTTTGAAGCACCCTGCTGAGACAATCTTAGCTACCATTTAGATGAGAAACAAGCTAGGGCTTTATTGTTTTACTTTTCCAAACAGATTACATGATGGTAAATTGCAATACATGGAAATACTTTTTGAAAGATACAAAGAGAGGCAGACTTTAAATTTTGAGGAAATGAACTAGCTAGATTTCCAAATTAAAGGCTTGTTTTATGCTGCAGCCTATTGCTTGTTTAACTGCTTGTGTATACTTCCAGAATTTCAAATGATACAATATACAGCTATAGCCAAACCATAAGATGTAAAAATTAAACTAGTAAATATCATGCTGAATTCAGAATGCTAGTCATAGACATTTATAATCTCCAGCAGCAAGTTTCTCAGGCTGCCAAATGTTTTTACTTTAAAGTGAATGTGAAGGATTTATCTATATTTGTTCTCGAACACACTGCAGGAGTGCAATGCATTCTTTATTTGCAAACTGTAGGAAATTTTTCTGAGTAAATACATAAATTGGCATAGTCTATCTTAATGGAAAACCTATTATTTTAATTACTAGGGGGTGGTGTACCCTTCTGCTTTGGATTTTTTGAATTAGTAATTAATGACTTCATCATAAATAAGTTCCCATTTATTTCTTTCATTTCAGGGAATTAAAATGAAGATAACTCATTTTAGAGAATTTTCAATATTACTCCAGGGTTATCAGAAGGACAAACGGTACCATAAGGGAATGAGGAGGCAGGATGCAGGTTTAGGAACAACTGAAGCCAGAGGAAACTTAAATGTGAAATAATACACACAAATATTTCTGATTATTGGTATTAATGACTGTTTATCTTGCAAACTCCGTTGCCAAGAAGTAGAGGTCAACTTCACCAATAAACTAGATGTAAAACTTGATCACTGGAGGAAAAAAGAAGAAAAAAATTCTACTGGACAAGAGTAAAAGACACCTGGTTAGGAGACATGTCAAGCCCTGGATATTGTCATAAAGAAATTGTCCAGTTCTTCTTTACAGATACCAAAACTTCTTCAGCAGACTTAGAGACCTTCCTTTGCCGTTGCCTGCCGCTACTCCAACAGGAAATCTTTTCCCTTTATTTGATCTTGGTGTAATTGGTCCTTGGACGGACTCAAATCATCACAGCTCTTTGGACTCAAAATTATTTAGTGTAGCTGGCATTTATTTGGATTTGCTTCCTCTAGACAGATGGAAAAGACCATTCCAGTAATCCACTGTATGACCATTAAATACTACCCAAGCTTTAAATGAAAACAGAAAGTTCCACCAAGCAAACAAATACATTCTGGCTTGTAAATTAGAAAGCACATGTATGAAAGGGCAGGATTTAAAGAAAAAGAGAAAGTAAAACAAAAAAAGAGCAGAAAGAAAAAATATCTCAAAATCTACCTAAAATCAGTCTATTCCACCAGCTGCTGCTGAAGGTCTTGAGGAGTTTTTTCTCAAGCAAGTACGTAAGGAAACAATTCAAAAATATCCTGCCTTTGCAGTAGTTGGTATTAAGATTTTATAATGTATGGACCACCATGAATTTTTCAGCAGATAAGCAGCTTTTTTTGAAGCAAATTCAAAAGGGCTATGTTTTTTAGTTACTTTTGTAGTCCCATTAGGGAGTAGTTCATGCGAATTATTCACTAAAGTGTTGTCTTTTAAAGTGGACTCCTGCCTGGGGTATTCAGTTCCTTATTTGAACTTAAGGGTTTGCTTGTAGCAACTAAAGTGCAGTTATTTCTTATTGGTTTAAAACTTTTCTGCTGTGGGTGAATTTAGGTCTTTTATTTTGCTTTGTACTTTTATACACACACACACATACACACACACACATATGTATATTTATAATACCACCTTGTGCTTCACTGCTGCTTTGTTTAGGTATTATATTTTTAATAATCACCTGAGGATCTTTGAAGTACTGACCTTTTTTTTTTAAATTTGGTGGGGAGGTTTTTTATTTTTTGCCCTTTATTTCTAGCATTCTTTTTTAGAAGACTACACAGAAATTATTCTTATATCTTGCTGGTTTTAGGAAGCTCCAAGTGACATTACATTAAGTGTAAACAAAGGTTTTATTCTTATCCCTTTTAGTGATGGTGGCGATTTTCCACCAGCAGAATGCAATGCTACACATCCATTTTAGGCATTTTCCCCCTTTTCTTGATTCTTTTCTTGAAACTTTGTTCTGCTGCTTCTCCAGCAGTGATGTTGGAACATAAGCCCAAACCGCAGCTTGTAGTTACATGGTTGATTTTTTAATCTCTGAGGTGACAGAGTACTACTTGTGTGTTGAACTCCTTCAATTCAAAGAGAAGGAATAACACCCTGACATTTTAAGCAGAAATCACCATGTATAAAGACGTGCCTGAAAGTAGGAATAGAAGTTAGAAAATTAGGCAAATATTTCTGCAGACAGAACATGAGAAAGGACTTCTTTCTGCTCCTGGGAGCCTAATTTTCAAGTTCCTACAGTACAAGCTATGACTGTATTTATGTATCTTGTCTTGTCTATGTCCTTAATTTGTCATGATTTCAGCACTAAATTATGGAAGATAAGTATCTTCCATAAAGGCAAGAAATGTAGACAGGGTACAGAAAAGGAAAGGTTTAACAAATGTCTGTGATAGAGTAACAAGTCATTGAGCTCACTTATTAATGTTCTAACAGAAAGAAAGAATTTGTGCTACCCTAACCAGGTATGAGAGCAGTATTTGAATCTTATTTTATAAGGCTGTCTGAAATATTTTACTTTCACTGCTGATATGTCTCAGGTACAGTGTTCAAACAGGTGCTTTTTGTGACATGGATCCCAAAATCTGAGTTTCGTGATTCTGCACTTTGAGTTTTGTGGCAAAATTATGCTTCAGTAAATCAACCGGTTAGGCTACAAAAGCTGTCTTCACACACTACTTTGGTACTGCAAAAATTTTGTATGGTTCAGTGACTGATTTTTCTCTAATGGATTTTTGGAAAATATGTCCTACATATTGCATCAATTCACATGTCTCTTGCAATGATGCATTAATTCACAAAATCTTTTGTAAGGATAGATATTGTTGAATGCATTGGTTGTTCCTCCTCTGTCTGTATTTTTTGTGCAGGGTCTCCAAACTCAGATGCTCCAAATTTGCAGGCACTTAATCTGCATGGACAGCCTGGCTTGAGTCACAAGGAGCATGGGGTGAGGCAAACTACAATTCTGAATGCATCAATAGTGTGATACACCCTACCAGCCATATTTGCATCAATTTTGGAGAAAAAAAAAGTTATTAGATCAATTGAAATATCCTCTAATTATCAACAGTGCAAGCTTGATGAGGATCTGCTGTGATTTAAACACTCATGCCTGCTTGTCAGGAAATATGACCATTTGTTATTTTTACAGGAGACTTTTCTGATACCATAATTCTGTGTTTTTATAAAAATATTTTATTAAGAATATGCAAGAAAAAATGTATTATGATTACACAACAATTAAGTTGTATATTTTATGTAATTAAAAATATCTAGATAAGGAAAAAGTGCATGAATTTTTTCTATGCACATATTCATGGGACTTTTTAATTGAGTACCTACTTAATCAAAGACAAATTAGACCCTGTATGATCCTAATTACAGGGCTACTACAGCTACCAGAGTGTCTAAATTCAAACATCTTGAATTAATCAAACTTTACACACTGCATATTTGAACAGATTTCCTTAACATGACTGTATGTTTAAATGAAATGAATCAGCTGCTGCAGCACACTGCTCAGGTTCAGTCTGGAGAACAAAAGGTTAGAATGACACCTCCCAGACACTGAGTCATGCTAGATCTTGAGTAGTTTGCTATGTGGTGTTTCTAAATGAATCCTGAGGACATTATGACTACTCCCAACTACTCCTGTGTGTGATTGAAAAAGGCACCAGGAGTTTATATGGTTACAAGCATATTCAGCAAGGCAGCTCCTGGCCTCAGGATACAAGGATGGCTTGCAACACATCACATTAGGTGCAGCTGCTTTTTCTAATGTCCTCATGGATGATTTTGCATTTAGAAACCAAGAAGGAAGACTGGGTATGATTTTTTCTTTTTTATTTTTTTCCCAAAAGTACAAAAGAATTTAGATATTTTTCTTGTAAAAAGGACACACCTAGAAATTAATCTGCATCCAGAATCTTTCTTCCAAGTAAATGAAAAATTAAGACAATGAAAACTACACCCAATTAACATCAAACAAAGATGAAACCATTTTAGCAATCAGAAGTGTCATCAAATATGCACTACTGTACCTCCACCTGATAAGACACCTTTTCTAAATTATGCTCTCCTAGTAGAAGTGCCTTGAATAGTCATGTATTATGCATATAGTATTTGTGAGATGAAAAAAAATTCTGCATATCTGAAATTGAAATGCATGTCTACACAGAATGATTTTTTTTCTGTTAAACTGAAACAAGGAGGCAAATTTTCAGGACTCTTTAGTTTATAGACCTTAAAAATGGTGAAAGAATGGACTTGCTCTCCCCCAGCAACTCAATGCCAGTGATGTCACATCTCTGCTGTGCAGTGGGAGGCATGTCTGGGGCTCATGCCTTCCATGACGACTGTCCATGCTGAAAATGCCTGCCCAGACTCAGGATGTCATTGACTCTGTGCACTGCACTGGAGCATTGGCTTCTGCTTGGGCCTGCACCATTGTGCCTGCACAGTTTTTGCCTCCTGGGACACCACAAACACCACTTTTTCTAAGAGATTACTCAGGAAAAAGTAAGCAGCATATACTCACAACATTCCTGCAGTGTAAAGAAATAGTACAATCATACTTTTCTTGTTTTTTTTTCTTTTTTAATAGATAATACAGTGGTAATTCAAAGGAGATATCATTTGCATTGTGAAGCTATTGTCAGTTGTGACTCCTGGACTGAGGTGTGGGAAAGATCAGAAGCCCGTCTGTCTGTCTGTCTATTTAAGTCTACGAGGAAAACCCAGATCATTGCTAGTATTTCAGTTTTAGAACTCATCGAATTTATAACAAACTAATATCTGCCTGTAGATAACCAAGCTGCAAGGAATACACTTTCATTCCTTTGTCTTGCCTAAAAGCATGTTTTTCAACCTCTGCTTCTCAAATACTGTAGCTCAGGTTCTGAATGGAAGCTGTCAGAAATACCTTAGGAATACCACATATTGATTCTGCAAAAGACATTAGTACAAGAAAGAAAAACCTTCTATTTCTCTTTTTTCTCATCATTCTTTATTCTTTGGAGAGGAGATACACACAAGCTCCACTTCTATCCCTTTTTAGGTGCCAACCCAGAAGTGGAAATGTGGGTTGATGACAGTGTACTGGGCTACTTGGATCTCTGATATAGATTGAAAGGTGCTTCTTATTTTCTCAAGTTTAAATCCTTTGTGGCAATCAATCCTTGTTTTCTCAGGTGCCGGTAACTCATTGCTTCTTCACTTTTGGGAGCAAATCAACAGGCCAGGGAACTGTTTAGAGCAGATGGAGCTGAGCTGATGAGCAAAATCAGAAAGTCAAGATAGGGACTGAAAAGTCTGCATGACAGCATAGCCTACAGTACATGAATTAATTACCTGACAGATGCATTTAGTTTTCTTTTTGAAAAGAATCCTTAGAGCATTTCTTAGTGCCATAGGAATACCTTCACTCTAGTCCATTAACAGGACTGAAAGACCAACAGTGAACAATTTTTATTCTTTTTCCATGGTGGAAAAGTTCAGTCACACTCCCCTAACAATTTGAGAAGATGGATTAAATATGGGATTTGACATTATTCACAAAATTGTGGTGATAGAAGGGATAGCCTGATCAAAGGAGTAAGGAGAATGAATATCAGATAATGAAAAACCCATTACAGAGGATAAACTGAAAAGGTTTGCTACTATGAAGAAATTCTATTTGTTTTCTTCTAATTCTGCTTATTCAGAACTTGCAGCTATTGTTAATTCAGGCTGCCAGACATTTCATTTTGTTTTGCATTTCTTTGGAGCTTTAAAATGCACAATAGACCACAAAATTTCCTAGGTTGCTTTCAAAGGCCTCAATCCTCTTGCAATTCCTTGAGTATATGACAAGGAAAAATATTTGTATACATTTGGTTCTTGCTCTGTCTTAATAACAAATGACATGATTAATGATAATCAATGATATTTATCAATTCTGATCCACTAGCCACCAAATCCTTAGCTAGCTAGTAACCATTGAGATATACATGTCAAGAAAGCCTCATATTTCAGTTTATAAAATAAAAATATCACAGAAGACAAACTCCAGGCTATTTATAGAACACATATTTCGCAGTAAAATTTATATTAGTGACTGTTTTCCTGTGAGAATTATCAGGAAAAGCTGAGAGAAAGTACTCTGCACCAGTAAAGAGGTGCTGGGGAGAAAACCAGGGAATTTGAAGGGATGCACAGTGCAGACACAGGTGCCAGGCAAGGCAGTGCCCTGGCATAGCTGCTGATGGCCCAGGTATATCAATGTTTACATGCCCAGGAAAATACCTTAGCCTTGCTTACCAAAATATATCAAAAACTGAACTCAGCATCAACCATTGTTGTGTAGATGAAGAGTAGAGAGGAGAAGATGCTACTCCAGAGGTTTTAATTTATATCTAATTACAAGTCTGAGAGATAGCAGACCAACTAAAAGGGGCAAAGGGCAAGAAGCCTGACATAAACTGCTTTAAACTACCCTTCTCCACTGCATGAGAAGTGACTACTTTGCTGATTGAGCTGCTTTCAGCCCAAAGCCAGGTTTAGCCCCTACCAGAGCACCACTGGAAATCTGCTGAAAATAATACCTAGAAGAAGTTAGTGAAGGGTCTACAGAACAGTTGTATGAGGAGTGGCTGATGGAGCTGGGTTATTTAACCTGGGGGAAAGAAGGCTCAAGGGGGACGTTATCACCCTCTACAAGTTCCTGAAAGGAGGCAGTAACCAGGTGGGGATCAGTCTCCTCCCCAGGTAAGAAATGACAGGATGAAGGGAAACAACCTCAACAGGATCCAGGGAAAGCTTAGGTATATATATATAAAGAAAAAAAATCTTCACCAAAAAGGTTGTTAAGCACAGGAACAGGCTGCCCAGAGAAGTGGTGGAGTCACCATCCCCAGAGGTATTCAGATGTGTGCATTTGATGTGTAGGAATGTGGTTTAGTGGTGGGCTTGGCAGTACTTGGTTAATGGCTGGACTTGAAGACTTCAAGGGTCTTAGCCAATTAAAAAAATTCTGGGAGACTTTGAATATGCATTTCACTTCTCTGCTTTTGCTCCTGTAGCTTTTGAAGGCTTGGGGTATTTTTTTTTCTGAGTTTGCACTGGTTGCCAGTGTGTGCATCTGTCTGCACAGGCAGATTTGGCGGCTCTGTGCAGCTGCAGGTGCTTTCCTCTGGTAGAACATCAGTGGGCAGGGACTCCTGCCAGCACTGTGCTAGCATTAAACCTGGATCAATCCTTCCTTGCTAGTGTAGGGGTGTAAAAGGCAACACCAAAACTGGTGAATGTACCTGGAGTTTGCTCTAGACAAATGAGGAAACTAAAGACAGCACATAACCCTGAGTAGCAGACCTTGATATGTGCAGCAGAAGCTGATTGCTTTCGACAAGTGAATTTTTAAAGGACCTGATTGTGTGTGACAACAGCAAGGGGAAGGACAAACAAGTTTGCTCATCTGTGTCCAAACTCATGGCAAGGCATACATGGGCTGCTGAAAACTCAGCTGGCTGAGACTGTAGAAAGAGCATATCAGTGTTATTTCTGGTGTTCTCAGATCAGAAGGTAATGCAAACTGACAAGCACTGAGTTTGCCTGTGAGGGTTCATATCTCCAGTGATTTTAGTCAGCTTAAGCGAGCTCTTCTTCCTATATTTGCATCACTGTCTTCTGTTTTACTTGGAGAGCACTGGGACACAAATTAAAGAGGTGGGTTTATTAGCAATACTTACCACTAATGCTTCTATAGGAAACTTATCCAAGCAGAATGTGAAAAATGACATGTTGCTCTCAAAATAACAGATGATTCAGCCATTAATTGGCCTCTTGACAAGGCAACTAACGTGTTTATAATTATGGGAACCAGAATAGGTGCCTCTGGCAGTAACACTGTGGTGTAGGTGTGCTGTACTCTGGTCCCCACTGCCCTGACCTGGCACACACTCCAGCCAGCACTGTGAAGCTAAAATCAGAGTGTGTACTATCCACTGGCACACACTGTTTTCCTCTGAAAAAAAAAAAAAACGGCAGAGGGTGAAGAAGAAAGCAGCAGTGCTATCTGAACTGAAGAGACATTTGGACTGTGGGGGAAAGTAAAGCAAAGCACACCTAGTCCAGCTTGGAGCCAGAGTTGAAGGTTACCAGTCCATAAGATGTGATGCACATCTCAGTCACTTCAGCAGAAAAACAGGGAAGGCAGTAAGTCACAGTAACTGCAGTAAGAAAACTGAACTAGAGATGCTGAGAAACCTCATTCATCAATCAATAGAGTGATGAAAACAAAGGTAAATTAATATATTCATTTTTCTGGGAACAGCTTCTTCTTCCACTGTATTATCAGACCTTCCACTGAAATACTCTCTATCAGTGACCAAGAACTCTAAATAAAATATTCTATCTTTAACCAGATAAAACAATTTTAAGTCATTTACTGTTCTGTGGATCTGGAGATCACCACATCATTTAATATCTCTGAAGAAAAAAAGGTGGGGGGTGCATATATGGTGAATATAGATCAGATTAAGAGATTCCTCTCAGAGGAAGACTTACCAGGCTGGCCTACTACCACAGAGCTTTTTCTAAAGAGGATTTTGATGTAGTACAATGTCCTGTCTATGGTCCACATTTGTGTGCTCTTTCTTCATTGCTCACAGAGAAGAACACATTATTTTAGTTACCATCCTCAATTCAGTCAGTGCTGCTTCTAGGGAAGAGATTTTTGTGACTGTAACAGGGGCTGCTCAGAGCCTGTAGATCAGGTAGCTTGAAAAGGAGTCAAGAATAACTGACTGAAATCTGCATTTATCTCAGAAAAGATGGGAAGAGAGCTTCCCAAAACTCTTGTACAGAACTTGGCAGGATAAAAAATGTTTAGCTGTCAAGTAAGTACAAAATTCCGCTTCATGCAATTGAGGAGAAATTTTCATTTGTCTTCTTTTCTCTTTTCACTTTAATAGCAAATAATATGCTGGAGAAAGTGTGAATTCAGCTCCTTACATAGGAAGATAATGTATTTTGAACAGTGATGCCCTAAAAGGTAATGAACATAGATGAGAAAACCAAATTCAAAGACATCTCAGCCTCATATGACAATATGTTTCAAGCTATGTTGACCATGATCAAATGCAGACTTTTTAATTATCAAAGATTTTATTTGCTGGATGAATTTCACAGAACTTAAGATTGGAAATTTTTATGTGGAAAAGCAGACATTTAACCAGCCAGGTTAAGATGTAATTACATACTTGCACATGCCTATCTGGGGTTTGGCATGTACAAACAAATGTCCCCACAGATGTCACAGTACAGTGGCTAGAACAGCTTTGTCAAACTTCTGTCCTACTTTTGCCTGTTGTGGAAAATTTGAGAAAACAATGGCAAAGACACCCTAAAGTGAGAGGGAAAAATTCAATGTTTGCTTAACCACTAAGTGACCTATCTTTTCATAATGTTCACATCCCTAATAAAGGCAATGAGGCTGCAGCAGTCTAATTCATTAAGCTAATGAAAGGGGTCACAATGCAAATAAATTGTAAAACTCCAGTTCATCTCCCACCCTTTGAGGAGAAAAGTGGTTCCAGTCACCTGGCAAAGTGTTCATGGTTTGCTTTGATTGTCATTTTTTCTTCTAACTGTTGGATGTTTCTAATGTCATTACCTGGCATTAAACAGTTTGGAGGATTCTGCTCCAGATCTCGTCCTGGCAAACTTCAGGTAGAATTTTCCCAGGCTCCAATTTATCTGAAATCTAAAGTAAATTTTTTACCATTCATTCCCCAAATTGAAATAGTTTTCAATATTTTTTATAATAGATTTTTATCTTTTGTGATTGACTTATTTGTCATTGTTGAAATTTTTGCTCGTTGAAATTAATTGGTTATTTATTCTCTTCATTCCTGTGTAAATCAATATGTATCTTGAGACTTCATCTAAAGATGTTAGTCCAACAATATTTTGATAATGACATTTAAAATTTACTTTTTTCCTTATCTTATAACAGAAGTCTTTAGTGTGCGCACAGAAAAGTAGGCATATATTTTACATTAGAATAAAAAATCCTTTTTATTTAATGTGAATTGTTGTTGAACAAAGATAGAAAGTCACATATGAGATGAAATTATGTATGTAGATACCAGTAGAAAAGCTTATCAGAAAAATTAAATTGTTCATTAAAAGTCATAAAAAAGTTAACACAATCATTGTTTTCCCTTATTACAGAAATACATGTAGTTCACCACAGGAATGAAATAAGATGTCCTTTTTTGGGGGATTTCACACTAATTTCCATGGACGTAATCAATTGAAACAAGGTATTATGCAGTTCCTAAAATAGGTTCAGGGCTTTATAAATCCTTCTAGCAATATTATCTAAAAGTGAAAAAAAAAAATAAGACTATTAATAAGTGTACTTTTAAAAAAATCTACTGCAAACAAGGGAAATAAACTTTTTAACAGGAAAGGGGAACATAGTGAAGCTAATAATGCATAACATGTCAAAACCCTAAATATTACAGGAACTACTCTTGTAGTAAACTTGGCTTCCAGTACTTGTAGGTATTATTGGTAATAGTAATTACTTTTTCACATGGATGTAAGAGTTGAAAATATTATTTTAAGCACAACTTAAAATTGCTTCCTTATTACATTTTAATTTTATTGCAGGCAAATAGTATTAGAAGACAATAATCTACTAGCACCTCCTGCAGCCCCAGGATATGATGGGTTTCTTCAAATCATCTAAGATCTCCTGCACCACTTCTGACCACTTTTGAGTCTCCACACATCTGGAATGATTATTGCATCTCAGGTGTGACATTTCTCTGTCTCTGGGGAATCTTTTACTGAATTCTCTTAAAATGTTATCCTTTAAGACTGCAGTGTTATTTTGCTCATGTGCCTTTTTCTTCTGTTGTCTTTCATATGATCTGTTTTTCTTAATTCTGGTACCTCCTTATGTTTACCTCATTTGCCATCTGTTTTCTTTTTCACACTCAGGATAAACTGAGCATTCTGCAGTGCTGCTGTGTCTGCTGAGATTTAGGTTCTACGCTTGGGCTTCCCATGGCCCCAGCTGCTTGACTCAAGTCTTTTCAAGAGGTGAAATTTCAGGCATGGGCAGATTGTTGGATTAATTCCTCCTGATTTTAAAGTGTTCCTTCACAGGCTGTGGGAACAAAGCATCAGGCACCTACAACAAACATCACCACAAAAGTAATGGAAACATTTAATTTTCCTTCTTTGACCTTTTCCTGTGTGCCAGTGGCACGGTCAGCTGGAAATACAGTATTCATGGTTGTGAACAAAAGCTGTGTATTATGATGAAAGGATAGGTGTTCTGCCTTGAAGCACAGTCCTGCTTGAAGAGAAGCCTATGTCCAGCATGTGTCTGGCAAGGCTTGCCAGATCAGTTCATACTGCTGTCCTTCCTCCTAGCAAGTGATGTGCACACACAGGGAAGCAAATTTCTCTCAATAACCAAGGACTAATTTGAGACCTAGCAAAGATAGAGGTCTCATTTAAGATCTATTTAGAGATGGTGAGTAAGACTTAAATGTTTTGCAGACCATTTACTGGCCTTTCACAGGGCCACAAATATCACAGGGCCACAAATGTCACCCTGAAGTGATAGTTTGGTGATGTGTTAAATCTGACTTTAGAACGCCTTGCACCAGATAAAAAATCTGAGTTGAAATATTGATCTGTCATCTCACTGTGACAGTCCAAATGCAATAAAAAATGCTAATGTTCTGTCAGGCTTCCTGTGAGATCGGGCGCATCTGTCCCTAACATCCTAACTTGAGCATTTTTTTCTGCAAAGAATTTCTTTAAAACTTGAAAGTCAAGATAATTTGAAGTGCCACCACTCTACAGAACTTTCATCTCTACTTATTTTAACTGATCTGTTGAAGTTTTCCTGCAGATAATGCAAAACTCAGATTTAAACCCAAACTGCCATGGTTCATTCACAGCTGAGTTTAACACTAAAAACTTCCCCTTGTCTCTAGAATTTGTACACATTTCTTTCATGGTACTATTTGCAAAACAGATCAGAATAAAGCATTCTGTAATGGATCAAGTTATTTTATTGTCCTAAGTGGAATAGCAAAACCCTCTAAAAGTGAAAAAGAAGAATTTGTGAAAATATCAAACCTTGATAGCACTCTGCTTTTACACTTCACATTATCAACTTAATGGATATGACTTATACAGGTAAGTTTTCCAAAGGAAATAATTAGCACTTTTTGCTCAAAGGTTTGCTTTTTTAAAGGTGGTCACCACATTTGTCCTCAAACAGTACAGAGGTTTCTCATTATCTACTCACTTGCTTATTTTTCCTGTTTTCTGAGACCTCAATGCATGTACATATTGTGTAGAAATTTGGCCTTCTGTAGGAGAGAAGAAACATTTGTGTACTAGTACTTTCTTCAACAGAGTGTTTGCCTTTCAAATTTCAGCATATAGTTAATGCAAAAAGACAGAAGTTAAAAGGTCTATCAGATCCTTGATCAGCATCCTATCAGAATCAGGTAAAAGCTTCCTTGAAGCTCTGATCTGCTTTCGTATCAACTCCTGCTAATATTAAGAATTAAACCAAATAGCTATTCTGAGGGTTACAGGAGCAAATCATGCTTTATTATATTAGAAATCAAGCCCAATAAGTAGAGGAGAACTCAGCTAGACAATTACTTTACTGCCTAATCTGTATTTTGTAAGTACTCTTGTTTGATATCTATGTTTGCAGAAGTACCCTTTCTACACTCAGGAGAGGTCATAGAGGTGTTTAACTCATGGATGCCACAGATTAAAATGAAGTTGATCACCTTATTCCAGATCATACTGCCCATTTGTTTTCATTTGATGACTGTCCAGTATCCCATTTGATATGACTGACTGGCATTTCATCAGGAAAGATTAAAGTCTTCACTGGATTTATTACACACAGGCTTGCATTTCATTGCCAAAACCATGGATAGTTGCACCAACACTAACATGATTCATGGTTGCTGAAAAGTAATTTATACAGATCTTTCATTTACTCTTCCTCAGCAGCACCACTCATGTTCAAGAAACTGTCATCACATGAACGTTGAGTGAAGTTTTTCCAAAACTGCAGCTCAAGCTTCCAACTCATGATCAAAGAGCAAATCTGAGGAGAAAATATCATGGTAAAGAGGAAAAAAGATTCCTCAAATCAAAAATGTAAACCATGAATTTCAGGTCAAAGTTAAACAACTGCTTAGTAATTTCAAAGCATTGTGTTTTGATTCAAACTTTTAACTCTCAGCACAAATATAGTTATATTTCTTTAAAATGTTACTTCTTATGAGAAAAAAATGAACTCTCAGTTTTGAGAGATCAAGATACGCTACTCTGATCTTTCCTCAAATATTTTTTTTTTTAGTATTTAGAACTGACAAAAATTGGTAATTTTATTAAAAAATCTTTTGGTTGTTTTATCAAGAAAGCTTTTTCTTTCCTGTGGGCAAAAGTTGAGATTCTTTACCTGTAGGAACACCATGTCCTGGGCTAAAAACCAGCTCATGAATTGTGAATCTAAATGATAAGCATGTGAATTTCAAGCACCTTCTGTTTAAAACCTCAGGTCTTTGAGTACAGAGCAAGAGAAGAGTAGTGATAGAGAGGGGAGCAATCTAGAAAACTGTTGGCATACTTCTGTTACACAAATACACCTGGAACAAAGCTCTTCCCCCCTCACCCCCCCTACACACACACTTTACCCTCTTCTGTAGAGTTCCTTCATGACTGTAATATAAATGATGACACTTAAATGTCTTGTCATTCTTGACTGAGAGACCCTTTGGCATTACACCTCTGTTATCTTCCCACAGTAATTCTGAGGCTGGAATGATGGATAGCCACTGGTGATGGATGACTTGATGATTCATGGTTTTCACTGTTGACATTAAAGAGGATCACTCAAGCTGGATTCACCATTGATCAGCTTTTACACATAGGCTTGGAGCTGAAGCAATATGGAATCTATAACTGGCATTGCAGGAGAGCTGCTAAATGCATTTCACACTGATTCCTGACCTTCAGAGGTTCCAGCACTTTTTTTATTGGGCTTGCCCCAGTGTGGGTACATGCAAATACAGGGGATCTACCATCTCAGGATTTGCTCATTGGAAGTTAAAATGGTGTGATCCATAAGTGCACAGTTTATAACATGAATGTCCACTAAACTCTAAACCAGTCACATGAGAAAATGCCATTGGAATTTCTTTTCTTCCCCAATAATAATATATCTTGTTAAATTTAGTTGTCATTATTATAAAAGACTTTCAGTATTGCACTAAATCAATATGCTCTTTTTGTCACCAAATCTCAAAATACAGACAAATGATGTTTGACACTGATTAATTCCTATTTTAATAACCATGAAATGACTTGTTGATAGAAACAAAAAATATCACATCTGCCAGTGAAAACAAAAGTAGCAGGACATTTCTAATTTTCCAGTGTTGAACTTCGAACCAAGAAATTCTCCATCTCTCTGAAACAGTTTACTGTACACATGACAGAAGTAATGCATCTCCCATTCTAACTGGAGTCTCAAAATCTTGGGAGTATTAGTGTATTTATAGAATTAATTGACAGGAGATTAATTGCTACCATTACCAACATGACTGACTAAGACTGACTGTCTGACAAAAATCATTCTCATTCTTCCTTTTCAATCTAAAACTTATTCTTTTCTCTTGAGTGGAGCTGAATTCACCCTGTTTGACCGAATATTAAATAAGTGACAGAAATGAAGCTGCATATAATCTCTAATCATTAATAATTAATCTTCTATTAATGCAAAGTGAATAATGAAAGTGTTTATCCTTTACAGTGAAGACAGAAGAATTCTGTCAGTTTTAGGCTTTCACAGAAAAAAGCCCTAAATAACAGAAAAAGGCATCTAAAAACATTAGGCTATTCTGAATATGACATTTACCAATTTTACTGTACTTGAAATTACATGCTTTATGCATGTCTGAAATATATAAAACACTTTAAATGCATACTTGTAGAGAAAGTACCTGACACAACTAAATTATAGATGAGAATTTACATTTTAAAAGTAATTTTTTCTTTCAGAAGGCAAAAGTAACTTATTTAGTACTCTCCTAATGAAGAGTAACATTAAAAGATTATTATGAACAGTGATGCACCTTGATTTAAAAAAGAATACAAAACATTCTGCAGTCAATTACTATAAAAAAATTAGCATCTGAATGTCCAAAAAACAACACATAAGTTGCCTGCACCAAGTCTCTACACTTTCCTCAATACATGTTGGATGTCACAAAACTAATGAAAATGTTACTGCAATTTAGAGCTGCAGTACTTTCTGACTGCTATGGGTTATTAATGATCTGAATGCACTTTCTCAGTTAATGAAATGCTTGGTTTTGAATCAGGCTTTATGTTGTAAGCTCCATTTCATTCATCCTATTTTCCAGGGTGTCTTAACTGCCTATGATATTCTCTATATTTTTGTTTGGGGATTTTTCCCCCTTTAACCACGTTGGATATAGTCTAAGCAGTCTAAGGTATGCCTTTTTTATTCCAGAAGTACAGACTTACCAGTAATGGATAAGGCTGTCACCTCAGAACTTGTTTAATGCATACCACAGCCCTGCAGGCTCCTCCTTGGAACTGCAAATACAGTAGTTTAAAACAGTCAAATCTGCTTTTGTGCTGCCTTTAATCTACTCTAGTTCCTTCCAAAATGGACAATATAAATAAATTGAGGAAGATGCAGCAGACTTCAAGGGTACTACAAGAGCCTCAAGTTCAGAATGAGAACTGAAGTATCCCTGGGTGGCCTTTCAGCTCCTTAAGGTGATTTCATGCCTCAAAACGCCTGCAGGGCTAGACACATTGATGTAGAACTTGCAAGTTTGAAGCATGGTTATAAAAAGTTTACAGACTTTCCAGATCCCATTCTCATGGAAATATCCATAAAACAGGCAATGCCAGCTCTTCTTCTGCACAGCACAGCTCAGCAGAGACAGCAGATTTTGGTACAGTATTCTTGGTGATCAGTGATTCCTCTGGCTTTTTCCATAGACCCTGCTCTGCAGAAGTCCTTCCATTGGCCAGAGGCAGCTTAGAGCAGATTTGATCCCTTCTTCTCCTTTTAACTTCTGTCAGAGTAGATACTATCATTTTACCCTAGACTTACTGCTGCTCACTCCTGACCTTTGTACCCAAGTGGCACATCTCTAATAGCAAAATAATGTTCCCTAACCATGAAGCTGAGTGGTGGAACGTAGCTCAATTCAGGCTGGTTAGACTTCTTTCTTCCAGCAAATAGATTGTCTTCATCCACGCCCTTTGGTGGCCCCCACGTTGTCTCTCTGATCGTGCCCCTAAAATGGGAATATGGTATTTGACTCAAGCCAGGCAACCTGCAAGTATTTAAAAGATGAAGTTCATCATAAAGTAATGCTTGTGCCTGAGCTCAGTGAGTTTCTTTGGGAAGATACAGCCAGTAATTGCACAAGCACCAAATTCAACTCACTAGTAAAAAGAGAAATCAGAACAACTGAATCCCTCTTGCAAACACCCATGAAACGTTACTCATAAGACAAAAGATTAGCCACTGCAGTGATTGCTTTTTGAGAATCATTGTTTTAGAATTCAGGAGGAACTGCAGGGTTTCTATTACTGGTACATTAAATAAAGCACAAAAATAAAGTATCCCTCATTCTAATGGCACACAGATATCTAACCATGAAGAAACTGCACATGAAAGAATTCCAGTTAGCACCCCATATTAAAGTGAGAGACACAGAAAAGACCTGCAAATATTTACTCATTTAATAATCCAAATATCCTCAACATTGCTAAGATTGGTTGATTTAAAGACAGCTCTCACTGAAGAAAATTACTTTCTAAAATTTTTTGTCATATCTGTTTCTAATATAATAAGCCTGATTTGTTTTATAAAGAAAATGCTCTAAGTCTATAGGTTTCTGATGAATAAGGTCCATACTAGTGGGGCTTCTAATATAACATTATTTTAGTGGTGTCAAATATATCAACCATTCCAATTAGAACACAATAAACTTTCACCATCAGTACTAATGTTTGTAAATATATGCTGTTTGGAACTGGCCATAAGTTGCTAATTAATGGATAGGAAAGCCAAGATGTTTGTTTTGACTAAGACTATAATAAGTCTTTTTTTTTTTTCTGGGTGAATATTTTGTAATAAAATTACCTCTTATTGTTTGCTTAACCACTGTTTCCTCCTGCAGCATGGTGAATATTGGTGAACCAATCATGGTGAACCAATTATGGTGAACCAATAAACACATAACTAAGGTTAGTTATGATAGTTCAAACTTGTATTACAAGGAGAAGGACAATGAATTTTCAAGGCACCTGCTCAGCCAGCCTTAGTGCAATAAGAGCTTACATGAAGTCTTTCAGGACTCCTTTCACTAAAGTAGATTTATAGATAATGCATAAAAATGTATTAGACTTTCCAGAGAATTAGAGATCTTTATGGCTGCGTAATTTCTACTCTAGGTCACAATGAAATTGCCTTGACATTTACTTTCAGCTTGTGAGAAGAAGATAAGTACTTGTCTATCATTCTCCTGCCCATCTGAATATCACAGCCTTCAAGACCTTCATGAAGACAACTTAATTTTCCCCATTACCTAAATTTACTTACAATATGACATTATGGATCCTTAATTAAAACCCTTGATGAAAACTTACTTAAGCCTCTGGTTATGTGCTTCTGGATATGTGTGTATTTTTGATACCAATGTCTCCATAAACAACATAGGTTTTCTTCTATCATTCTCAATATTTTAAGGTAAAGGACATGGTTAGAGAAAAAAATTTCCAAAGGAAAAAGAAAACTCTACAAAATCTTTCCAAAAGTTTATAACATAGCCTGCCACTTCATATCTCCTTCCAAAAACAAGGAGACAGGATAAGTTTTGGGAAATCAAATGGAGACATTGGTCTTATATTGCATTATGATTTCATCTAGATAGATAAACTTAGCCACTTCCCTTTCTCATTCTGTAATTTGAGTTCATCTCCTGTCTTGTCTTGTCTTCATTGCCCTGTCAGTCAAATGGAATTCCCAGCTACCAGTCTTTTTCTAGATACATTAATGAAAGACACATTGCACTTCATTTTAGCATATTAAGAATGTTTACACTTCCTGAACTAGCTCACTCTCTGTATTGCTCATTGCTCTTCAAAAGGCATAAATAACTGGATTTTGTCTCCTGTCTCCTGCAGTCCTGAGTATTGGTTGGCACTCCTGCAAAATGGATAATCTGTGAGAAACAAAGATCCTCCAAATGTCATGCCTTCAATTATTTCAATATTATGCGGTATTATCTAGCAGATGCAGTATGATCTTCAGCCTGGAACCTGATTTTATCTCTATTTTCCACTACATTATTTATTTAAAGAGACTTCTGTGGTGTTCATTGTTCAAGTACTAAACATTCCTAAGTTCTATTAGAAATGTCTGATTAGGTCTAGATACTATTTTCACTCCAGCTAGAGGATATGTTGCTTGTATTTTATGCAAAGTTATGCAACTTCTCTGAATTGCTGATCTTTTGCAAAGCTCTTGGTGAGTAGAATATTCTCTATGGTACACAAGAAGTTCTCTTGAGAAGCACATATTGAGGTAAAATATACTTGATCTCACACTCCCAAGTACATTATTGTCTCTCATGTGGCTTCAGTCAAACTGAATATTTATTAACTTCATAGAAATTAAATTAATAATTTGGACAAAAAAGTATTTAGATAAATATTTCAATAAAATACTAAGACTGGTTTACAGATTTTCTAATTTATCTTAATCATCAAGATTTACAATTAATAAAGATTTGCATATAGCAAATTTTGTCTTATCAAAATGAAATAAGTTTATCATAAACATCTTTATTTGTGGGCTTGTAGGCTTGAACTGATTTTAGTGCTTATGAATGATGTCTGATTTATCATGCCAAAGAAACAAAAGTGTAAAAATAAAAGCAAAATTATTTCTCTCAATATAGCACAAGATTTTTCCTACAGTAGATTAACATTAGTATGGAACTGGGAAGCAGATATTTGCTTTAATGATTGTAGTGAGTTGACCTAGGCTGCATGCCAGGTGCCCATCAAGCTGCTCTATCACTCCCTTCCCTGTCAGGATGGGGAGAGGGAGAAGATGGAAAAAAGCCCTTGGGGGTCAAGGAAAAGGGCAGTTTAATAAAACAAAAGCAAAAGCCAGACAGAGAAACAAAGGAAAACAAAATATTTATTATCTACTTCCCATCAACTGGTGGTGTCAAGCCATTTCCTGAGAAGCAGAGCTTCAGCATGTGTAGCAGTCACTCCAGAAAACAAATGTCCTAATAACTATCCCCATGCCACTCCGTCTCCCATTTCCCTTAGCTTTTATTGCTGAGCAGATGCCATGAAGTGTGGAAATCCCTTTCTTCAGCATGGGTCAGCTGTTCTGGCTGTGTCCCCTCACAAGATCTGGCCCACCCTCAGCCTGCTGGTGAGGGGAGAATGTCGGAGACACAGCCTTGGTGCTGCACCAGCACCACTCATCACTACCCAGAACACCCAGGTGTTATCAACACCCTTTCCAACATCCACAGGCTAAAGCCATTAATGAAAATGAATTGATTAAAAGTTGAAGATTGGGCATATGTTAACTGATTTACAGAACTGAAACTTCAGATTTCTGAGCAAAAAATTAAGTCTGACTGCCATAGGAAAATTAACCACATCCATCATTACACTGAAGAATATCTGTACTTACTGATTTCATAATTCAGTTGAAAACTTAGGTGGCTAGGCCAGTATAAATGTAGCCTTAATTAATGTAATTACATGAACTGAAGTAAAAGGTTACATTAATACTTCATGGATTAGCAAACTAAATAAAATTTTTAACCTCACTAGTGAAGTTTCCTGACAAGTGTAGGAACACTACAGTAATCAAAGTACAGTAGTGTCCTAGACCCAGTCAAGTGCTCTTACCACTGGGCTACTGAGAAAAAAATTCATCTAATTCAATATTTTTTCCCAAAAATACTGAATTTTGCTGGGTTAATAAGCAGAAATGAATATTTCAGTAAAAGTATTGAAGAATATCCTAAACTACACAGTCTCCTCTGAACTGACCCTCCCTTTTGATCCTGTGCCTATGTAGCTAGCACACACTTCCCAAATGGGTGAGTTCTAGACTTAAATTTCTACATTTAGTGAAGTGTATGGATTCAGGTTTAGCACTTTGATATAAAAATATTGTAGTGTTAATATATGCTACTATCCACCTCCTCCTTGAAGCCAGGTCTTTGAATTAAAAAGACTGAGATTGTCCATTTCTGTGCAGAAATGAGGTGGGTGAGACATATTTTAAACCATCTACTAAATCAGGGGTTGCTGCTAATATAAGAATTGTTTCGTTGCAATTCTGCGTACAATTGATCTGCAATAGAATTTAGGTCAGAATTGGGTCAACAACCTCTCAAAATGGATTGTTTCTTTAGATTTAGACTTCTATATTTTTGTATGTAGAAAATATGATCCAAAATGTTGATTCCAGCAGTGCACAAAGGTCTCAAGTATCTGGCAGCCTTATAAAAGGCTTTTCAGGATCGCAGTGGATTCTTTCATTGCATAAAATATTTTTAGTATTTACTGCAGATTCTTTGAATCTGTGCTTTCTCTGTTAAGTTGAATTAAAGTTTCCCTCCTTCAGAGAGCTGATCTGAGATTGAGTGAGCTGCAACGAAGCTTCACAGAAAATATTTTCTTCTGCCTGTTGAGTAAGACCAATGAAAAATCAGGTTTATAGCCAGGAGTTTTAATACAAGTATCTTTTTATATTGCCCAAAAAAAAGGGTAACATTTTAGTTTGCAAAGAAGAAATTAAGTTCTCCATAAAAAAGATTTTAAAAATTATTTCTAACTTTTAAAAGTACTTTTTAAAAAACCATCAGACTAGAGTAATTAATCTGGCTTATTACAGCCACAGATACTAATGAGAATTAGGCAAACCATCATCTTACCATATGCAGTAGGGGTGAACTCTGCTAGGAGATATTTTGTAACATATTTAAACCATGGAAATGATTAGTGTATGTTTCAAGTATTTGTGATTAAGCAGAAGCTTAAGACTTTAGTAATGCTGAAACTAAATCATTTAAATTGACCTTTTTATTTTTTGTGGGCATGATTTCCCTGTTACTGCACTCATAAACAATACAATAGATATGAGTTGAATATACTTAATAGAGTCAAAACCTCAAGTATTAATAAGTGAAGTGCAGTGGTCAAAGGCAGTCAAACCATGCATTCTAAACAGGTAATTTATGAAAGTGTGAGCCAGGTATGCTACTGTGTAAGTCCTGTATACTTGAAGGCTATCATTACAATTTACAGATGATGTTTTCCTGTTAACAATATAATATTCACAAGACATGAATCATGTAGGTATCTTTAGCAGCATTTTTATTTGTTATTATTATTAATTCATTAGAAATTTCTAACATCTTGATATCATTATTATATACTGAATTTTAAAATAATTTTCTAGGGATTTATTTTTTGTGTATGGTAGGATTGATTAATTTTTATAATTAATTTAATGAATTTTTATAAATTTTCCTTGTATTTTGTTCAGTATCTACTTATTCTATCTGGCAAAACATGCCTAGTCTTCAAAATATGTCCTTTGACTAGTCAAATAGCTCAGCCCTAACCCACAGCTAGCAATTATGTTCATTTCCTTTTATCCAGTTGACAGGATTGATGACAATTAATTGAAGCAGGATTATTGCAGAGTATATGGGTAGAATTAGAGGTCAGATTTGGCTCTAGGCACAGCTGTTAAACATAGCAAAATGGTCCTACACTCACTTCTTAGCTTCCCTGTGTTGATATTGTACAAATGACGAATAAACACTACTGATAAAGCAGGACCAATTTAAAGAGTGAAATAAACTCCTGATGAGAGACAGCCTTTATTTTGATTGCAAGAAAACTAAGAAAAGTGAGTATCAAGGACTGTGTGTCCTCCATCTTTTTTTTTTGTTTGTTTGTCTCGTTGGTTGGTCAGTTTGGGGTTTTTTTGGTGGTTTTGTCTGTTTGTTTTGGTTTGGTTTTGGTTTTGGTCTTTTTTTTCTTGCAGCTTCATAACTTTAGTTTTCTTCTTTCCATCCCATTTTTGGAGTGTGTGAAGGGCCCATCTAAAGAACAATAAAATCCATCCCAGGCTACTCTGCTGGAAGATTTGGGCTAATTCAGCTGTGGGGTATGGCACTGTGGAGGACTGAGGAGGGAAAGGATCTAGATGTATACTGAAAGCGTTAGGAGACAAGAATAGTACCTCAAGAATTATATATTCAGGGTACTGGGGTAGTGGTAATCTTTACACCCCAATAGAATTCTTCAGGAATAAATCAGAGACGCAACTTGTAATAGTTAAAGGAGAATAGCAGGAGAAGACATTAATATTGCTCTTGTCTTCATGACCACCATGAAAACTTGATAGCCTCCATTCCCAGATGACAAGGGACCATTATTTTCAATGTTCTGTGCAGGATAAAAACTTTAAAACCTCAGCCCACTAAAGCTATATTAAGATTTATTATCAGAAAGTCATTTAAGTCATTTCAAAAATGTTCCAGGGGTTCAGACTAACAACCATTTCATTACTTACTACCTTTTTAAACTAGAATTTAACATATTGGTCCATTTCGGCACCAGGTGAGGTTGAGACTTTGACATTATTCGTTTTTGAATGTCTGTTCTTGCTGAGGCTTACTTAAGCATGAATGGTTTTTCTTGGTTTTATACCATGAGATTTTATCTCCTAAACCTTTTGTGGCCTTCCAACTAGCATTTAGTCAGTGCTCAGTTGACTGATCTTTTGTCCATAATTAGAAAAGACTTTGCTTAAAAATAATCATCCTGTTACATTTTACTGGTAACAAGGGGAACAATGCATATAAACTGTGCAACTGAGGAACAATATACAAATTCAAATTAATTTAGATTATTTTTCCTGATGCAGATAATAAAATTTAGTGTCTTTTCACTATTCATAGGGATTTGATTTCTGGAAAGGATTCATTTGTAGAGTAAATAATTCCAGAAGTGTCTGTGTAAAGATGCAGAGGAACTGCATAATGAGTCAAATTTATTAATAACACCATCAGTAAAGATATAGTGAGTTTCACAATCTTTATTTTAGTTTTTAGAGACATAAAGAAATTCAGCTTCTCACATCTCCTTTTTGAATTGCTAGTAAATTTTCTGTATTAGCAATTTAAAGTAAGTAAAATTCAGGATTTTTTCAGTAATATAAAGTCCATTAGGGTTTACTTTATCTAAATTATGATTATGCATATTTTAATTTAATCCACTCTCCTCAGCTATTTCCAGTTCATCTACTTGATCTTTTAAATCAAGTATCAGAATGCATGATTAACTGAAGTCAATCCTTGACCTCCTATATGAATCTCCCAAAATGAAAATTTAAGCCTTTAAACTTTTATGATGCCACCTAGCTTATTTCAGGGTTGAAATTACAAGGCTTAATGTATTCAAAGCTAATTATAAAGTCATTCTGAGACAGAGCAGAGACAACCAAACCAGATGGAATCCATTACCAATCTTACTCCTGAGACTGTCTGGTATTATTAAAATGTGTAATATCTCCATGTAGCAGGGTCTGTTGTAATCAGTTTCTGTCTAGGTACCAACCCTAGAGCCACTTCTATGAGCTCTTTGTATAAGTTATCTCTTCTCTTTACAGAAATAGGTCGTCTCATACTTGACTCTTTCATCTGAATTAAATGGACAGTGCAAAATTAATTTGAAGATAGTAGGATGCTTAAAGAGCTATAAAACTGCAGAAAAAACAGTTCTGGATTTGTTGAAATGAGATTAGGAAAAGTATGTTTAACAGCTGATAGAAAAGACAATAGTACTTCAGATGAATCGAGGAAAAAATTCTTTTCCATTTGGGAGTCCCAAGGAAAAATTTGGAATAAAAATCTATTTCTTATTTACATGCCTGCTTCCCCTCCCCCTGTTTCTTTTTTCTTATGGAAGAGAAAGAGTAAAGAAAGAGGACAATAAATGCCACATATATTTTGAACTTCTCATAAGCATTCAAAATTCATTTGGGCAGACTGAAATGTATGTCACCATTACTTATTCAGGCAGAAGCATTCTTAAACCATCTGCACTCCAAACTAGCGCACAGACATTATCAGGCCGTGAGCATAACCTAATATACCTCACCTCCCATCAAGGCTGGTTAGCTGAGTGTTACCCTAACCACTGGGAAATCACCTTCAGCGCAGAGCTGGCTTGGATCCACAAGTCCTAGGGCTCATGGAGGGGTCTATTTAACTGCAAAACTCTGCATGAACATAATAGCATGAGGAATAGGACTAGATATCACTAGGAAAGAGAAATTTCATCATTATGAAACTTCTATTAGTTTGAAAAATTATCAACATCAGATATGAAAATAAGCATGTTTAATTATCTTAGTAGGAAACATAGCCAGCATGTTTACAGGGATCTGATTATACTCATTTGTTGTTTTAAATTTTACAGCTGAAGAACAGGTTCACAGGACTGAAGATATGGAAAGTGAGACTTGTAATTTATAAATTAAGATAATGATGTCTTAAATTTCCTGTCTCAACATTATGTTACTCCCCATTGTACATCACTCACACTTGAGCAATTGTCCTGGTTCCTGCAGGAGAAAGTCAGAAGTGTAAGTTGCTTATTTTGATCTATAGTCCATTTTATCTAAAATTCATACTGTGTATGCTTTCCAAATTAGAACATTAGTTAAATAAATTGAAAAGCAATTTATCAAATATACTGTAAAATAACACAGAAAATTCTTTTTTAGCACCTGCTAAAAATATTACTATTAAAAGGATATAAATGGCTCTAGAAGTTGATCCCATTTAAACAGAGAGTTCGAGGTTAGTCTCTTTTCTTAAAGGATAGGTACAGTGCACTCAAGATCCTGAGGCTCATATTGGGTTCAGCTGTGAAATCTTTATTTCTAGGCAAGTCTCACCATGTGGACCTAGTATAGAAAAATCTGCCTCCTGCTCCAGTGTGTCAGTGCCTGCCCTCAGGAAAGGATTTAGAGTTCTGAACAAGTGGGTGGAAAGGCTCACTGTGATTTCTGAGCTGAAGCTTTCTATTTAGATGCCATTTGATATTTCCTGCAAGCCAGCCTGGAGCCATACCGTGTCCAGCTGCTGAGTGGCAATTCAATATCTTCTAGCTTTTGTGTGGGAAGAAAACGTGCTTCATTAAGAATTTGTAATCCAAGGTGCAATTTCAAACCTGGCTGACTTTATGTGGGATCACTTCAGCACAAAAACCTGAAAGCAAGGGAAAAAAAATCCCAATCCTAAACTTTGTCTTCAAGGAGGAAATTTTCTAGCAGGATAGTTCTTTTTCAAATTGCCTCTAGGAGAGTATGTAATAGCTGCCCTGAAAAAGACTACCACAGCACCTAGGTTGAGTTGGTTTGTGTTATCACCTCTCCAAAGACTTAGCTCTTCATTCATCCAGGATGGCCATGTGTAATACTACCCAAGAACCACATACTCCTGGGTTTCAGGCTGCTTTAAAGTTCTGCAGTGGAGATGGACTCACCAGTTCAAAGTGCTTCTCCACCCATTGACCGTAGCAAGGATCTAGATGAGCAAGTTCAATCTAGAAGCCTCAGGCTTACATAGCAAACTTAGGAAAGATGAATCGCAAATTGACTACACTGAGGCGTATCTAGAAATTTCTCCTAGATCTAATGCTGAATGTGCTAGCACAGAGAGTGAGGGAACAAAATATTTTAGCAGTAGGTATGAATAAAGGTGTGCTCCATAAATCCTAAAATTATTCTTAAGAATAAGAAAGCTTTTTGTGTTTTAGAATACAAAAATAATTATTCAGCTAAAATGGAATGAAAACCAGCTGGTTTCTCTAGTTTCACATTATTGGATTTCTCATTTATGAGCTTTAAAATGAATGTATGCAATAAAGCAGACCAACAGAGCAGGGTTCAGTATGAGGTCGATGACAAACAGAACCCTTGCCCTTCTTATCAAGCAGATGGAAGACAGGTAGCACTAAAGAATTACTAATAGGAGAAACTAACAGATTAATGTGGTAAAAATTCCTGCACTTGCAGCACTAATGTGTTTATTGGCAGAGATGCAAAAATGCACGTAGCCTACTTTCAATTTCCCAGAGCACAACTGATTTAACGCTCTCATGTTGCTCAGGGTAACAGACTCCCACCTAGGAGTCCTCCCACGTCACAAGATCAATGGGACCCTGGAAGCTGCAGCAGAAAGAAATTATAATGTGCACCAAATTGTTGGAGCTGATAAAGAAAACACATTTGCCCTTCATGTATTTTTAAAGAGGTTCTTTTTCATTATGACTGGTAAATGGTTTCTCTGTGAACTGCACAGATAAAACTAAAATAGGCTTTTTTCCCCCAGTTTTTGGAAATCTGCATGTCTCCTGTCCCAAGGATGTTAATATTTCAGGATTAAACTAGTCTACCTCCCTGCTTTGAGTCAAGGTCAAGTATAGCTGAGCAGCCCCTGACAGATGTTTTTCTCCTGTGTTAATCATAAAAACATTCAGCACAGAGATTCAACATCTTCCCAAACTAGCTTGATCCCTTTTGACAATCCTTACAGTTAGAAATATTTTATCACATTAACTATTGAAGCAAATTTAAACTGCTTTTGCTTTTTTTTTTCTAGTACTGTGTTCTACAACTGTGGAATGTTACCAATTACTGTTTTCTTGGTTAATATTTCACATATTTGAACTTTTTTATGGTCCTTGCTCTGATTTCCTTCCTAATGCTTTTATCCTACCTTCCTAATGCTTTTATCCTACCTTAACAATCTCATTCCTTGATTCAGATAATTGAAGAATTTCCTTCCTTACTGATTTTCCCTGAGTTTGCATTAAGTAATAGAAAAATGTTTGAAACTGTTCTTATATATGAGAAAGAACTTGGAATAGAATTACTGTCTTAACAGCAACCTAGTGACATCTGGCTTTAATGGAAAAAGCAACTAAGTTGGGAAGATATTTCCAGACTTTGTAGTTCTCCACTTTAGGATTCTGTAACATTCTGTTCAGCTAGTTAGTTCTCAATTTGAGATTATGGATTTGATTTTCTTCCTGGATGTGATATTTCTATTTGATACTAAGAAAAATCACCTTACTGGTATCATCATTTCTCCAGTTTACCCACGTCATTTGAATTAAAATCTGATCCTTCAGAGACTTTTAAGCCTTTTACAGCTAAATATTATGCAGAGATTTTAAAAGTATGGGCCCTATTTTATCATCTTAACATCCCACCAGATCTGTCCTTCTGATTTGACAACAACCCATTGATAACTACGCTGAGAATGTTGGTTTGTGCATGGAATTATTAGCAGTTTGTTCTTCTCTGTTCTTCCTGACTTTCCCACTGCAACACAGGATAGAGCTATGTCCAGAGGGCTGTTGGGATCAAGATGCTGCCATCATCCCTCTGGAATTCACAGGCCAGTAATCTCATCAAAGGATTACACTGCTCCAACATTAGCTGCTCTTGACAAATTCATATTGGTGGGTAGTAATTACCTCTTAGGTGAATAACCATGTTTCTGAATAGTTTCAGGAACTAAGTTAAGTGAACTGTTCTGTAAATCCATCAATCTTGTTTCCTCCATCACAGTAAGTTTTATTTAAGCTGAGCATATATCTTATCTTTACATCAGAGATGTACAGATGTACCTGATGTGCTGGTATGAACATGGCTGATAATAGCAGCGTCAGGCCAAAACTGAACCTTCCTATCTGAAGTGTTAAAGCAGGAAAAAACATTGATGAAATTCTTTGTGCCACTCATTATATTTTCAGGCTTAGTCAAATAAATATTTCTTTAAAAAATTATATATTTATTAAGTAGTTTAAAAAAACTTTTATGTTGCCAGCTGAAATGCTTTCCACATGTTAGGCTTTAGGATTTTTTTTGCACCTACCCTGTTTTCTGTATTAATTAATTTCCTGTGGTTCTCTTTTATTGATTTTCAGGTCATTAGGTAACTATAATATCTTAACATCATACGTAAGAAATGTAGGAAATTGGTATATCAGGCAGTTTCTTTGTTTAACCAATTTCAAAATTATTTTTTTATTTAAAAAAAATTTTCCAAGTTAGTGTGGAAGTAACCTTGCACTACAGGGCTTTAATGCAGACAGAGGGAGGAGGACCAATTAATTTGTAACAACAAAAGAAAAAAAATGCAGCAATTTTATCATGTGAGTAATATATTCTGACTAAATATAAGAAAAAAAATTGTTTTTTAATGTTAGAAATCAGTGGAATTAATCTCAAAATTATTTCTGAATTAAAACCCTTAAGCCTACAACAACATGATGTTGGTATGACAAAGAATCCCAATATGGAAGCTTTTTTTTTTTTTTTCTTATTCTTTTAGCTTGGCTTGAAATGTGAGCCACTGCTCACATACAAGCAAGGGTCCATATAATAACAAATTGTGATAAAGAGCAAATTTCTGTTAACTGTTAACAGAAACAGTGCTCCAAGGCATCTACTGTGAAGCAGTTTAAATTAGTGTCACTTTCTTCAACTTTCTAATGTTTGTTCTCATAATCTTAATAATTAAGAATGATCTTATCTATGCATACATTTTTAACTGTGTATGTACTGACAGTGCATGTAAAATTAGGCTCTTGCTAACAGTTAAAATGTGATGTCTCACAGCATATAATTCTATTTCTAGTTCCTTGAAAATTTAGATACATTCATATATATTAATTATTAATAATTTATAAATTTTATCTGCAATATAATTATTTTCCAACAAGTTTTAAAGCTTAAGTTTCCAGGCTGAAATTTTCCAAGATGGCAATTGGAAACAAGCTCAATTTTGTTATAAATTTTCATCTAAAACAGAAAATATTAGAAATAAAACAGGAAACAGGAAACTATTATCAGATAATATATGCCCCTCTAAAAAAAATTTCATTATACACTAAGGTATCTACATACTTTGAAACATAGAAATGAGACACCCTTAGAGTTACAGATACACTTAGTTAATGGGATGAAAATGTATCCAAATATATGAGTTACTCAAAACAAAAAATCTCCGTTCATAGTCAGCCATGTGGCCAGTAGCCACCCTCATGTACCAGCTTTTTATTCACTGTGTTGAATTGTTACTGATGCAGGTCTTTAATGAATGGAAAGAGTAAATTTGACGTTTTCTTCAGTCACTTCCTTCAGCTGTGCTTAGACCATGACTGTGCTTGTAAACATCGCTCATAAGAGCTTTGCATTGATTGGCTCTCATTCCCAGGACATGTCTTGCCTCTGTTCTGCTATGTTCTTTCTATGACCGTTACTTCATTTACCATTTCAGCCTGCTCTCTCTTGGAAGACTAACCTCAATAAAACCTCAATAAAACCTATCACAAGGCCAGCCTACCCTGCTTGTGGCTGCTGGTAAATTCAAGTATCAGAATAAGGTAGTTATTCTGTGCTTTACATTTCTGCAAGTTTTAAAAACAATTTTTGGTGAATATTATTTTCCCAAATTGAAAGGAGAAATATCACAATCTCCCAGTACGAGGTTTATTTCTTCCTATATATTACTCATTAGTACTCCAATTTGATTTTTTCCAACAAAATATTTAAAGGACACATCAGGTTTTCTTCTCCTTATTTCTTAATTGTTGCTTTTATTTATTTTGTCCTTATTCTGGATGTTCTATTCTAGAATCCAAGCAATTAGAGTAGGGAAATAAAAGAGATTTTTTAGGCTGCTTTATTTGTGAGAAACCTTTGGTTGGTAACTGGGTGCCAGAAGTCTGTACTCCAAGGAACTTTATAAAAGTTAAGATAGTTGTCATCTCTCTCACACACACATGTGGACATGCAAAATTTCCCATTTTTCTCTAGTCAGGCTGCCCTGAATTGTCCTGATATGTGAGATTAGATAGTGTTTCCAGGCTTTTGAGTCCTAGCAATGGAAGTTTATGATGTCCTTTGTGCCTCCCTGTCAGGTTCATACTAGTGAAAACATACCTTTCGTTCAACAAACATCTATAATGTTTTCTCATATCACAGGCTTTCTCTTTGAAACTATATGTGATAATCCCCATATCTTTCAATTATATTAAAATATATAATTATATTATAAATTTGAATTTAATGTTAGGGTATAAGACTTATTCTGTATTGGCATAGCATCACCTGCTTCTGTAGTTCTGGAATTTTTTGCTGGTTTTGGTGGAGATTTTTCTTTGTGTTTTTGTTTTACTAAACACATTGTGGTGGTTTCAGTGCTGGCCAATCACCAGTGCCCTTTAGAAGGGCACTTATTGCTATAAGGTTAGGTCTAGTTTCTATTTGGTGACCTATGGATGTATATAAAAGTAAAGGGCATAGCATTAAATTCCCCAAGATGGATGACAGATGATGGATGATTCATAGTGTGAGACAGAGCACATCACACAATCAGCCTGCCAACCTTAATACTTTGTGCTCAACCTTATTTTTTTAAAGAGTAGGAGATGGAGTTTGGGTACGGGAATTTTGCCTTGTGATTGTTTGATAACCACAGACAAATATGACACGTTTGCTGTTCATGCACGTACAAATATCCCATGATGAGACAATGGGATGAATAATACAGGACAAGGAAACTGATTGAGGAAGTCCCCTGAGAACTTAGGGAATCACAGGTAAGTCAGTATAAGAAAATTTTACAGTCTCATAAGCGGAATACTTTAGACTTTTAAGTTTATCCTGATCTGTGCCATAATTTTTTGTTATGTTCATTTGGCTAACAGCTTCTTAGCCAACATGATAAGCAAGTAAATTTTGTTTACCGTTGCATTGTGGCACAGAAGGGGATCATCAACAAGCTTTGCTCTATTTAATAATAAGAGAAGTACAGTGTGTAGTAAAGAATATCAGAGCTCATGACAACTGTATGTATTTGAGTACAACTGTAGTTTCAGAATTTTTACTAACATTAATTGCAGTAGCCTAAAGAGAAGCAGACATGTAATGTACAATTAAACTGATGCATTGATATGTCAGAGGAAGCCTTCCAAGAGTGAATGTCCCAAAGAGAATCATGTTGGCCTCTAAAGATTAACATGAGTTATGTTCTAATCATCAATCTTCATTTTCCTTTGAATTTTTCATCTTTGTATGAGGTGAATCTTGGTCGCTGTTAAGAGTAATGTATATCTTTTCTTCTGCATTAAGTCAATTGAAAAAGCATGTAACAAGGGATTACTTTCATTCCTCACCTCCATGTGCATATATATCTACCCCATGTGTACAAAAACACATTTCCCTGTACACATGCACGTACATATATACATTTCTGAGTTGACAGCACATGTCTTTAAAATATTATTTTTAGTTATTTGGAAAGCCTAAAGAGTGAATTTGAAAATGTAGCTTCAGTTCTTATGTCAACTATTTTGTTTACTACCAAGGAATGTTTCAAAGTGCATCCATCTACAAGAGATCCTAAACAAGTCTTTATTCAGACATAATGGCAGTGTTTCATGAGTTCCTGTGGCCATTTCTGTATTGGTTACAGAAATTAAGCTATTCTGAATAATGAAAGGAGTAAGGCAGATTGGCACTCAGCAACAGCCAAGGGAGGAAAGATTTGGAAAAAAAATTCTTGCTAGAGATTTGAACAGATTTTATATGAAAACAAGCCTGGTAGGAGAAACAGAAAATGGAAAACTGCTTGTGCAGAAGTAACCTGGCCACAAGGGAAGACAGTGGTTCAGTTGCCTATTTTTGCTATAACCAAAGAGAATTGTAAATTGATTGAGCTTTCAGACATGCTCAGGAAAAGGCCATTGTTAATTCTGAGATAATTTCTGCTCAGGTTTTTCGGTCTACTGTGACATGCAGTGCTAATTATTTCTTGAAGTGTGGAGTTTTCCTGAGAAAAAGGTTTATGCAGACCAGAAAAATAGGCACCTGCTGCTCCCATCAAATCCTGCAGTTATTTGTCAACTGTTTCTACAAATCCATTATATATGCAACAGAAAGCACAACTGAAAGAACAAAATAGCAGTCTAAAAAGAGAAACAAAGGTACCATTTTGGCAGTCAAACAGCATTCAGTTATTTCCCATTTATCATCATGTAGCTTGACTCCAAGTGTTTGGCTAAAGAAGCAAACCCAAACTGAGTCATAACATAAAATCTTATTCCTATACACATTTAGGACTAACACACAGAATTCCTATATTCATCCTCCAACATCATCAACAGCAAGTAGCTTTTGGTCTTTGTGACTTCATTATGACATCACATAACTTGCATTAAACCTATTTTTATAAACTCTCTCACCATTGTCCAAAGTTTATTTCCAAACTGCTTTGACAATGCAGTGAATGGATGTGTTAAATCTGTGGTAGTTTTATCCTTTTACCCTAGTTCAGAAAAATGAGATTATCAGCATAAGGATGCAAATGTGACTAAATGGGTTTGTGTATTTCCCTAGAGTACTTATTTCAGCATGACTGGCCTACAGTTATGTAGTCATATTTTAAAAAAGAGATGAAAATCTGGAATATCTACTGGAGATTGTAAAACCTCATATTGTGTGTGTATTTAGTTCATTGAATTCAAGTTGTAAAACATTTTGTGAATTTACAATTATGCTACATAGGAAGGGATGTGATTTAAAATATTTTGGAGTCTTAGTTAAAGTTTTACCATGTTTGCATTTTACAGTACCATCTTTTTTGTCCTTCCTTTTCAGCATGCACTGTCTGGAGACCTCTGCCATTTGACATTATACCTTTGTGTGTCATATCTCTTGCTTGCTACCAGCACAGCAAGTTTTCTGAACTCTGGTCTTGCCTTTTCTTTCAGTTTTTCTCCTTTTTATTTTAGGGGATTTTTTAAGGTCTTTTTTACTTCCATTGTATTTTCTGCAGCTGTGTCATGGGCCACTGTCCTTGAACCAATTCTTGTCTGACATTGTTTCATGTTAATATTTCCAAATGAGAACTATCTATGAGATCAACTAGTAGCTGAATTGTGTCCAAAACCATCTTGTCTGCCTTCTGGAAGTATTTTGCATAAATTTGCTGTCAGCTGAAGCTCTACTTGGCTAAAATCTCTCTTAATCTCTCCCACATGAATCTTTCCTTCCTAACTTTCTCAACTGTCATGTCATCCTTCTGCTGGCATTTAAAACTCTTTCTGTCTCAGAGAGCTTTCTGGATTTTCATGACTGGATTATGTTTCATTTCATCTTCTGTAAAACTTCTCACTCCTCTCTAGCCAGATTCCTTTTGCTCTAAGTCTCTGATGGTACAGCTGTCCTTTCTCTGGACCCAGAAATGCCTTATTCCCCTCCTCACCTCATGTTCAGAATCATGTTTTCATGTTTACCTACTCAAACCTGGAATAAATATTTTAGTAAAATTAGGATAGATCCTTCTGGTTAATAATTTAAATGTTTCCTTTGAGAATCACTAGTGAAACAAAATAATGATAGAATGGATTTACTGAAAAGGTTCTGTATGTTTTCTATCATATTTCAGTCAACCTTATCTGTGACTCACATTTCTCATGTGATTCTCCCAGTCCTCACCAATACACACCAGTCTTCATTTGCAATTTCATCTGGACTCAAAGAAAATGGCCAAGGTCTTTTTTTCCTTAGAGCCATTAAACTGTCTTTAATTAATATTTACCAAGGTCATTAATAATTTTTCAACATTTAGTGACTCATGCTAAAAAATAAACTGAAAAAAGACTAAAATAGGCCAAGGTAAAACAAACTGAGTAAGCAAACACTCTGAAATGCATGAGATGTTGAAAACTCCCTGTCACAGAGAAACATCTCAGAAATTTTAACCCAAGTCATTTAATAAAGCTAGCAACAAAAAACCTTTTGAAGGTGGTGTTCCTGCTCTAGCTAACAGATAATAGCAGAAACACAAATGGAAGCCTTCCCTCTTTCAGTCACAATCTTCCTGGTCCATTCCAGCCAAAATCAGGAACTGACAAGAGAGTTTGTGTTTTCTGATGTAATGCTACGAGCCAGAAAAGAACATTTAAGTAAGTGACTAACATCTTTCAGTCCAATTATTTGTCACTTTACTGAAAGGATGATTGACTCAGTCATTCCATCAATACTTTCTGGATGAACACCAATCGATGTAATTATTGAATGAACTTTGAGCATAAAGTTCACCTTGAAAAAACCTTATTCTTTCCACAAAACAAATTGCAATGTTCCCTTTTTGCTCCATCTTAAGAATGTACTAAGTAGTATGCTGGAAAGAAAAGCTAAGAGTTATAGCTTTCTGTTTGATATTCTGTTTGCTGAAATGGGATATCCCCTCAGGCCTCTTTATAACCCAAATGAGGAAGTGATATCCCTAAGGGGAAAAGAACTTCTACTAAATTTAAATTGTAGCTACATACAGCTTAAATATTACTAGATATGACTTCTCTTGCTTTTCCCACTAGAGTTCAGTGATTCCTTTCTGCTTAGAAAGGCTGTAAAATATGTTTTAAAGCAGCTTATGCTAAGAAGCCAGGGATAGCCACGACCAGCTTCTAGAATTTATCATTCCACAGCCCACTATGGAAACACACAGGGCTTCACTGAATGCACTTCTAGTTTCTCATCAGATTTCAGAGCCCTATGAGAGACACTGAAACAAACTTCGAAGCCTATACAAGGAACAGATTCCTGAATTCTGATTTGAGGAAGGAGTCATCAGTTAATTGTGATTATTTTATATGCGAATACTGATAATGTAACCTGCTAGAGAGGCTTTCTTGTGATGCCTTCACCATAACCTGACCTGACCAGAAGGTCCTGTAGCACTTCTTCTTGCATCATGGGGTCTGAGAACAAATCACTTGCTCGATCGTTGTTTCAGTAGGATTCAGAAAAACTTCAAAACTTATACTTGATAAACTTCCTTTTTAAATGAAATATATCTTTATATGTTTCATATTTATGTGTTAAACATTAAACATATGAAATTTCATATTTAATTTTGCTATAACCAAAGAGAATTGTAAATTTCAGGGTTTGCCTAAATCTATACCAATTTAGAATCTCTCCTTCCAAAGAGAAGACAACATAGCAAAAGTAGAAGGAAGTTAGCAATGTTTTTGTTAACATTTTTTCACTTCAAGGAAAGGATGCACAAGCAAACTCTTCTATGACGATTAAATAATCTGTCTTTCTCAATGAGTTGCTGACATGTCTTAACAATTTTGATACAAGCCTATGTTATTTTACTGTCCTATCATGAACTAACAGACAAATCACAGGGCACAAGCAGAGTGACATTTTCTTTGTTCTGAATTATGCTTTTACTGCAGCATGGAAGATTAATCTAGCTGGATTTAGTACATTATCTGAGAAAAATATTTCAAAGCAATCTTCTTCCTGTGAAATCTGATCAGACATTTACAGACTGTCACTGGCAATTATGGCAATTATCACTTTATGACAAGGCTGATAAACAAATTATTGTACAAAGTCATAAGAAAAACCTCCATGATCTGACTTGAGGCCACACAATTAGAGAGATCTGCCGCAAAGTCTCATTTTAAGATGACCAATAAAAAGAAACTTAAAAATGTAGCTCAACAGTCTGGAGCATTTTGAAAGTAGGGTCAAAAAGGAAACATTTTTTTCAAGGTTATTAAAAATAAATACATGTTGCAGATGGTCATTAAGGTTTATTTAAAATTAGCAGAGAATTTAATAAAACACACCAGAAAACTATTAAATAAATAAACTTCTTTTTAGCATTCAGAAACATTTAAAATGATTCCCTGTGACTTTTCCCAGGTGTGTAATTTCAGACAACTTGAGCCCCTCAGGAAACCCTTCATATTTTCATTTATTATGTAAATAAATACATAATTTTTTTTTCCTTTCTCTCTGTGCCCAGAAGACTGTATCATTCAGTAGTTTATTTTAGCTACTTATGACATATAGTCATCTGGAAGCCAAAAACTTTGAAACTGAATTGTGAAGATAGAGCATAAAAATGACAGTTCAACCTGAATCAAGATGTAATGCCTGGACCATTGAGCCTCTCTCATCACAGATGTCTTACAGAGCAATTATCTGAATATTCCACATTACTAATCTGTGCTTCCTAGCTAACAGTGCCATTACTGGATGCACAGTAAGGCAAATTATTGCCTTTCATGTAAAGAAACAGAACAGGTGCCAGAGATGATATTTAAAGGTGGTTTTAAACCAGGTGTCACTGTAAGAAAAAAACAATATTTTCTTATACTCTGTTTACATTTTCTGTAATGTTAAGGAAGATTAAAAATGTTCTGTATTTTTTTTTCCCAAAATGGAATGCATATTTTTTTCTGTTTCTTCATGTTTTGTTTTTTGTTTTGGCTCTGATTTTGGTTGTTTTTTTCTGTTGTTTTGTTGTTTACTTTTGGTGGGGTGTTGTTTTTTTTTTTTTTTTTGTTTTTTTTTTTTTTTTTGGGGTTTTGTTGTTGTTTGTTTGTTTGTTTTATGACACTGATGTACCACTGTCCTTGCTGGAGGGAAGTAACACCTTTTTGCAATGGAATATATAAAAGAATACAATAATGTAGATAGAGATGGTGTTGCCAGTATGCCAAGCAGAACACGTTGAGGAGATAGAGCTGCTGTCCTGACCGCCAACACTCAAAGGACTTAAGACCAAATTGTCCGTCTTTTCAGTTGCAGATTTTATGGAATAGTGGCATAAAGACACCTAAATTCAATGCTTTATTTTTAAATGCAGTTCACTTCAGCCACAAGATTTGACAATTTAATAGTATCTATTTATCTTCAGCTTTCTTGTGAACTTCAAGTTTTTAGATACATGTCTAGAAAAATTGCAGTGTTGGGTTTTGTTCTGTTTTCATTTTCCCCAAAGATTTGGTAGATTAGTGCTTGTGTAAAATTGTATGTGCTGGTAGGAGCACATGACTAGTGGAATCTCCCATTCACACAGGTACAAGTTCAGTCTGGCTGTCTGAAAAACAGAACTCTGCTTTCAAACTATGGAAGAAAATACAGTAGGGATGATGCCACTGCAGACCTTCAGAAGTTTCAGGGAAGCATTGGGACTTAGGTCCTCTGCAGATATCAGGGAAAGTAAAATTGTAAAATTTAAATATCAACATTTAAATTGTAGGAAATACTTTAAGGCTGAGAAGAGGAAAAAAAATGCCCCTTATTTGTGGAGATCCTGCTATACAGCAAGTTCTTACACCAGCAGAAATTTTTCTAAGTCTTCATCAGGAGATAACAGTAAATCAGAAAAAAAATCCCTGGGCTCTTCAAAGAAAGAATAAAACAATGTCCCTTCCTCCCCTGGCACTCTGAAGCCAACTGTGTGAATGAAAGTTAAGTTATTAAAAATTAATATCTTTTGGGTTAGTTTGGTTTTTTTTTTGCTATTTTCCCTATACATAAACTGTCTTTCCTGACTAAATTAAATTCAGGTTACCTGGAGCACAATCCTGGGTCACAGCTACATCTTCAGCCTGTTCTGTTTGTAAATGAGATGAACCATTTTTAAAATGGCTTTATGTTTGTTTCTATTCTTTTTCTTCTCCCTGTTGCAGCTTTATCATCCTGCCAGCCCCTTTTTGTGTTTAAAATGCCAGTGAGGTGGAGATTTCAGCCTGTGAAATCCAAAGCTTCTTCACTCTTCCTTGCTATAAGCCTGGGCTTAGGCTGTGCACCTCAGAGGTTGAATGTTAGCATTTGATGCGTAAAAAGAGAGAGTTTCCATATTTCTGACTGGTGCACAAGATGTTTGTGTGCAATGCATGAAACCAACAAATATGTGACCACTTTGGACTAGTGAGTCCAATGTACATGGGGTCTGCCATGTCTGAATCTCTGCCCTAGTGCTCCTGGTGTTGAACTGGTCTCATCTCTGACTACATTAGACACAGGCACCCAAGTACATCCAGCCCAGTTTGCAAGACAAGCATGTCCATCACTTGTTTGCAAAACAAGCACTCCATCACTCCACACAGTGGGGTTGGTATGGTCTGTGATTCCCAGGTATCCCTAGCCTCTGATGGGCCTATTAGGACCACTGCCATTTTACATACTAAGCTGCCTGGACTCTCTAAATCCCATACTGATGGTCAAAGAAGCCTAACAGTGGTAAATGATACCTTAGAAAATGTGCAGGTATGGAGACTGACTTGGAAACATGTTCATGGCAACCTTTCAATCTGGCTGGTAAGGATTTTCAGCTATGAATATACCATGCATTTTTGATCTACAGCCAATTTTCTTCACCTCTTTATTCATCTCCTGTCGTGTACACTGCTGCATATATATTTTTCAAGCCATGTCTTGACTACAGTTACTGCCATTACACAGTGGAACTCCTTCCAAATCCCAGACAAAACTAGAAACAGCCCTGAGGAACAGGCAGTTGTGTCTCAAGGGAAATTAAAAAATTCCCCAGTCTTTTACTACCTATATTTAACCAAATTTATATGGGGATTTTATACCATTAAGCACAGGGGGTATAGTGCTGCCAATATTTCAGACCCTTAGGCTTCGATCCGAAATGGGCTGCTGCAAAAAGTGCATTTAAACCATATTTAGATCATAATATCAGTATCCCAAAATTGGCTCTCAGTGGAAGGCTGAGATTTTTCTCCTGAAGAGGGAACCCCTCCATAATTCATTAGCTTCTTTTCTGCATTGTAGATGAAAAAAATGAGCAAAAAAGCTATTAAATAATTTTAAGTTTCATGAAATGGATTGTATAATATTAGGCTTCTGGTACACCAAAGTTGTAAAATATATACATTTAATAGGCATAGAAAAGAAATTCTAATTGTTTCTCCCAGCAACAAGAAAGTCTTATATTTCAGAACGATTTTTCACCTGTGTGCAGCTTAGTTTATGAAGTGAGTAAAAAACATTTACAAGAATTACTTTTTTGAATCCCATGTTGGCAAAAAACTTTATACTGGAGCCTGTGTACTTATTGACTCAAAAGGCATAGCCACCATAGCTGATACCAGAAGAAAGCAGCTGGCAATTTGAAGTTCATCTTGTTCTCTTCTGCCACCCCTGAAAACTTACCCACTGCAAAAGGCATCATGCTGGGAGGTGTGCAGAGGAGTGTCCATGGCTTATTATCTACCTGCAAAGCCTTATCTGTTTGTTTATGAACTCACAAGGAATGGGGACGCGGCAAAAATCTGCACGTCCAGTGCCTTGTGCTTGCTATTGCTGCCCCCTTAGGCAAGGAGAGATGTATGCAACGTCACAGAGATTATAAAAGTCATGTGCTGACTTCACTTTTGTCGCACTTCCTAAAACATGAGGCTGTTTCCTGCTAGCAATGATAACCTGGGGCCAATTTTGGTAATTAGATAATTTTTAAATGCCTTAATAAAAGCATTCAAGTGCACATTAAGCTCCCACATGGACAACTTCATTAATACTTTGACTTTTTCCTCCTGAGGAAGCAGTAGGATGGGTAGCAAAATTAAGAATTAGTCATGTTGCTAGGAAGAGTTTTATACATGCAGCATAATCTGTTCTGAATATTGCTGCAGTATTTAATTGCAAGGTTTGCAAAAAGAAAAGTTCTGAATGAAGAATAAAAGGAATTTAAAAGAAAAATTATATTCTAGACTTTGTTTTAAATGTCTAGGTTATTTAATTGACAAAGAAGGGGTATCTATTTGCCAGATTTGATATAACATTCTTGACATTACAAATTAATCTTAGATAAAATTACTTTATATTATATGCCACTAATTTTTCTTACAGCCATGAACTTTTCTCTGTCTTAATCATCATTTTCAAAGGAAAATTGTAAGAGAAGAATAAGCCCTTATAATTTAGACAAATAGCTATCAATTGACTAAAGAACTATCATCCGAACGCCTCTGTAGATATATTCTTTTACAAATCTCCAATAAGTAGGCCTGAAAATTAACCTTAGATCTGAACTTTGAATTCAGGACCTACACATCCTCTTCCTCTAAGTAGGTGGAACACAAATGTTCTGTTCTAAACTCTTATACAAATAGGTTTGGAGAGGGCACTCATTGTAGTGTACATCCTAGAAACATTTTAGAAGCAGCTGAGCTTGCAAACTGGGACCCCGGTCAGGGCTGGTTTTACTTGGTTGTCTTTTCCACTGCTTTCAGACTGTGCAATTTGCTGTGTGGGGCTGTAAATGGGGAAGTTTGGGTTGAGCTGGGAGATCAGACTCCCTGGCCATTTCTGCCCTGCTGGAGAACGAGCACTGCGTATCAAAGGAAGAAGAGGCTGGCTTTGAGCATTGGTCTCATACCACAGGTCATTGGTCTTCATCCAGAAGAGGACTCAAGCACTAAGCAATTAGAAAAAAGATTTTTCATTAAATCCTTATTGATTATAGAATATAGTTGCACATACAGTCCAAATTAATCTGAATCTCCTAAAATCCCATGGCACATATTTTCCAGATGATCCTTCTTCTGGGCCCCTAGCTTACAGTAATTTTTTGACCATTTTATTTCTTTGAATCTCCTATTAAATTCTATCTGAATTGTTCCACAGGTGCAAAATTTCCCTATTCCTGTTGTAAAGTGTGTGATAATTTTTAAACATTCACTCCTACTGTATCTGTACCTCCATAGTCTATACTCCAATTTACAGTTTTCAGTTTAAAGAATCACACCCTTGTTTTAATGTATAATTGATGTTTGAGAGCACTGTAAGCTTCAAGGTTTTGTGGCATCTAGATAAAAAATTATTTCATATGCACAAGAAGCAAGCTGACTTTTCTCTTTTTTATTTTTTTATCACTTGTATTGATATCAAATAGACAGGGATGTAAAGGCAGCCTCTAATTTGTCTCTGTGTACTAAACATTAAAGAAGAACAAGGCTTTTAAAATTCAGAGCAGTTCTGTCAAAAGATTGCTATATGCAGGTACTTATTCCACTTCCCTTCTCATTTACATATGAAATCTTGTCTGACAGGCCTCTGAGTCCAGAGTAAATTAGAAAAGTTAACCACTCTTTATCCATTATTTATGTGCTGCATATTCTAAAATTACTAAGTTTTCTTCATATACACTGTGCTAAGGTATACAATTAGATATAGAATGGGGGTTTTTTTTGGTTTTTTTTGTTTTTTTTGTTTTTTTTTAATTCGCTAGAAGTAAGAGCATAAAAGCATTAGCAATGGTTTTCTTTATAATTAACAACTGGCATTTTAAAGTGTCAAGATATAAGCTGCAAAGGAGAGCTTTATAACCTACCCTGAAGAGGAAAGAGAAATTATTATCTAAGGTAATGAACTCAGTTCTGTAATGCACTGGCTAGGGGTAATTGATATGAAGTAATAAGAAAATCTGGCAAAAAGCTGAAAGGAGAAAATCTTCAAGCTGATGTGAAATGACCACAGAGAACTGATGACAAAATAAGCCAGACAGTAAGTAAGCAGCAGTATCTGTAAAACTGCCACTAGATTTCCTGCTGAAGTTGCACTGAAGAATTGTTGTATGACTTCTACAGTATAGAGAAGGAGTATAAGGCAATGTCTCATCTTAGTCCATAGAAAAATCAAAGAAGAAAGAGTGAATACATATATTTCAGTTTCAGACATTGTGTTTCTAATTGGACATTTGCTATTTTGACTTAAAAAAGAAGATTCAGTAGACTACATTTTGGGCTTGTTTTCAACAGTATGCTCTCTCTCCAACACCTACTTTGGCTGAAGTCGGTAGAATTTTTGTACAGTCAGATCTCTCATCAGCAAGATAATCACAGATATCATTGTGTATGTACTTTTGTTGAAGAATCTGCATTACCTTCACAGATGTATTTCTACTTCCAAATCCTTTACCTAGAAGTAGAAGTAGAAACTTCTACTTTCTCCTGCTTAGAACCATTTATCAACTACATCCTCTCATTTATTATTCAGAGAGTCATAGAATCATAGGATGGTTTGGGCTTTAAGGGAACTTTAAAGGTCATCTATGATGACCCTGCAGGGAGGAGGAACATCTTCAACTGCATCAGGTTGCTCAGAGCCCAGTCTAACCTGACCTTGAATGTTTCCAGGGATGAGGCATCAACCACTTCTCACGGCAATCTATGCCAGTGTTTCATCATCTCCACTATAAAAAATTTCTTCCTTATATCTAGTCTGAACTTATGCTCTTTTTGCTTAAGCCTTAACACTTCTTGTTCTATCAGGCCCTGCTAAAAAGCCTGTCCCCATCTTTCTTTTAAGCTTATTTTAAGTATTGAAAAGCCACAATAAGGCCCCCCTTGAGCCTCTTTTCCTTCAGGCTGCACAGCTCCAGCTCTTTCAGCCTTTTCTCACAGGGCTGGTTCTCCATCCCTGTGACCATTTTTGTAGCCTTCCTTTGGATCCAGTCCAACAAGTTCATGTCTTTCTTGTGCTGGGTGCCCAGAGTTGGGTGCAAAATTTCAGTGGGTCTCACTGAAGTGGAGTGGAGGGGTGGAATTATCCCCCAGAACCTGCTGGCCACACTCTCATTTGATGCAGCCCAGGATCCTCACCTGTGCCAATGCCACTCCTTGCATGATCATACAGTGGAATGGACCAGGGAAATTGTCCATTTCAGAATAAAGCTAATCCTCAAAATCTGATGCTTATATTTAAAATGGACCATTGAAGAGAACTTTCAGATGAACTACTGAACTAGCAGGCTAAGGAGGAGAGGAAGATGTGGAAAAAGAGATCAGGAGCAGGATGGGATGGCAATTTTTTGGTATGGTGCCCTGAAGATGGGTTCAGCAGCTGTACAAGTGCTCTCCCAGAAAGTCAGAAGCATTAAGTAGCCTGAAAAGACTTAAATCCCAGCTCCCAATTTCTCTACCATCATCCTAATTACCTTCATAAAAAGGTATTGGGGGGGGACCTGAGTGTGCAATTCACTGCTTATCTTGATGAAGGCAGTTCAGAATTTTGCGGGGCTATTGAGCAAGCAGGGAGTCAAAGCCCTGCAGCCTGGTGACTCAAGCACTTGTCTGTAGGAAGGGCTTCCACCTTCCAAGGATTTGAAATACATTTTACACTAAACTGTACTGGACAGAAGCAATTAGTGGTCTTGATGAGCTAAAAGGTGTTTGTTCTGTGAAATTCAATGGCATATTTGTCTTATTGCCATCTAAAGTATTTAGGCATCCAGTAATGGTAGGATTTAAAAGTCACCCTTATGTTCAGCATCTCCTCTTGGCCAAGTTTGGTAGCTCTCAATCTGACAGACTGACTGCTGTGATCCTCTGACAAGTCCCATGTGCTTCCTAAGCTTAGGAGGAGAGTTGAGATTTATCACCGACTGCAGATTCCAGTCTCAGTGGGTATGCTTCTAAATTAGGCATTGTAATGCTAAGCAACACAGCACAGAAACCACCTTGTGAAAGTACCTAAATGAGTGCAAAAATCAGAGACTGGATAATCAGATTCCTACTCTCTATTGCTTCTAATATGTTGCCTGAAATTTCTCATCAGATACAAATAACTGATAAAATTGTTATATATTCTGTTTTAAGTGAAATGCCTAAAAGGCTTCTTTTTCTAATAAATAAATATAAAGGACAACTGCTTGATGTGAGGACAAATGCTTGACTTTCTGAGGTTGGAAAAATCCCCTATGTCTGAGTCATGTTTCTGGTAGAAGCTTGCCACAACCTGGCAAATTTGCAAGAGTCAAACACTGTGGAATTTTCCATGAACTGGTGCCACCATAGTATTCACTGTGCAAAGTTCAGTTTATAAATATTTAGGAAAAAGCCCCACAAAACAAGAAGTCTGTAACTTTTGGCAAAGTAGAAAACTAGATTTTCGGTCATGGGTTATCTTCTGAGGTTATTCTTTTAACACTGTGTGAGCTGATTCACATAGATTTAAAAGAAAGTAGAACTTTATTATTATCATCAGTGACCTAGGAAAAATATCAGAAAAATAATGGAAATTTCATACATACAGTGCATGTCCCAGCATGTACAGATATCACAGTGATGACAACAGGGTAGCAAATTTTTTTCCTTAATTGTTTAGATCTCTGAAATTCATGTATGTGCTTCCAGAATGGTGATAAACCTGAAATGGGTCACTTATCTTAGGCACACTTGTACATAGGCACTTTTCAGTAGTAGGGAAAAGGGCTGCAAAGAGCTTTCTCCTTCCCCAGGCTGCTCCTCCAAGGCAGTGACACCTGTCCCAGCATCAGTGGTGCCTGTGGGTGTTTGAACACTAGAAGGAAAGAAAGCTTCATCTCTCTGATGAACTATCTCCAGAAGCCACATGGTGCTGCATGTTGAGAGCTAAGCACGAGACTGGTGTTCTGAGAGCAGCAGCTGAATAATGAACCACAGATTATAAGCTCAGGCTTGGGCCTAGAGCACTAGAGCAGTAACCTATGCTACTGCATTTAATGCAGTCTTCGGCCTTGAGTTATCCAGAACCAGAGAGTCAGGACTTTAAACAAAATTTGGTAGGTGAACATAACCCACCGATGAGGACAAGAGCACTAAAGACTTTTTAGTGTCTATTCCTAATGATTTTAATTATTGAAACAAAAGTACATTTAATTTGTAGTTGAGTGGGACATGGTACTAGTCAGAGAGAACCATATTTAAGTTAGTAGCAGTTTAGAAACAGACTCTGAATGAACTGTTCCAAGTGTTTAGTAAGTGTTTAAGACACTGTCTTAATAGTGCTGTTTCCCTTATCTTTACTTGCAAAGCAATTCATAAACAAAACAGATAAATAAGGTCACTCTTCTAGGGTGAGAGCATCTGCTATTTGAGGACAAAACTCCTCTCTGCTGTCTTTCAATTAGAATCAACAGGAGCTTAAAGTCACGCATATGTATGAGCAGTATGCTGATTTGAAATAATAATGAGAATTCCATCATTTAAGCCCTGCATGTTTTTAAATATAACTTCAGATGTAACTTCAAGTAGCAAATTACTTCTCAATGTTCAGTGACACACAGAAGAGCAACCAAAAATAGAATAAACGTACTTGCAATTTGCATAAAATTCATACTAAGAAAGAATGTGCTACAGTTAGAAAGAGTAAAAAACCAACAATCCAGTGAGAGCAGTGGGAAATAATGTCATTCTTGTGTGAATTACTTCCAGTTGGAGACACTGGATATCTTAAAGAAATGCTAAATCTACTACTGAATAATTTTATGTATAGAGAGTTAAAAAAACTGGTGAAATATTGCTGTTTAAGGTCTGAACCTAACAAGCATCAGGAAGGCTTTGCCAAAGTAAGTATTGACAAAGAGCAGCCAAGGGATTACTTAAAAAAAGGGAACAGAAACAAATTAGTCATTCCAAACAATCTGTGCCTTAAGGGAAATGGAAAATAAACTCATTCAAATGCCTGGCAGTGTAGTTTTTAAAAATTATGACAATCAAGGTGACATGGGAATATGCCAGAGAAAAAAAATGTAGTAAATATGCCAGAGAAAAAAATGACTCGGTCCCCAAGATTTTAAGCAAAAACTTCTGTCTGTTGATCTCCTAGTTTAATACCTAGTTCTTCCATTAATGCCTACAGTATTCTCAGCTGTAACTTTATATATCATATAACAAAGCAACATCTACCTACAACCAAGTGGTCAATCCCAGTATGACATATTTTATATTTAGGATTTTTTTTTTAATCCTAATCTACAATTTAATCTATAATCTAATTTAATCTATATTTTTTCATATAATTCTAATAATAACCTTTGGTGTCGAGTGATAAACTCTGTGTCTTGATTCTTTGACAGTTTAACTGCTTACCATGAACACAGCATGTATTTATTGCTCATTAGTACCTGTGGTTCATTCAGTGGCTTGATAATCCATAGCACAGGAGAAGCTCAAAGATGGAGGTACTCAGGGCTCAGACCTGAAGGATACTGAGTAGCCTGGCTCTCGCCCAGTAAAGCACTGAAGCACGTATTTACAGTTTGGGTAATTGATTTTTTGTCAAGAGATGCATAAAAATAAAGCACATGACTAAGGCTTTTGCTGAAGGAACTCCAGAGTATTCGGGACCACCTGTTTCTGATGATGCCATATATTTGCTGACAGAATTGATTGTAGGAACAGAGCTGCTTCTAATAACAGTTTTTGCTTTAATTTTATTCTAACATGAGTGTGAAAGCTTCTTCATAGCTGTTTTGAGGGATGGTGTCTGTGGCATAGCACCAATGCACCCTTTCCTTACTCAGGATGTTGACATTGATGTGAACCCACATATAGCTATGCCTTCTACCACCATTCCTTCACTTTTTCCATTCTCTCCTCCCCTTTTCCTCCAAAGCATTACTGATGTAAAAAAAACCTCTCTGTTCCAGTGAAGCTACTATTCACTGGGCAAAGGAAAAGATTTACTGCTTTAATTTTAAATGCTGTGTCTGAATGCTTTCACAGATGAGAAACAGAAATGATGTAGCACGTACCTAATAAAGTCTCTTTAAACTGAGAATCACAAAGAGATTTAAAGAAAACAAACCCTGTGCCCACAACTATAATAGAATACTTGTACTTTCACAACTTAATGAACTTTTTCTTGAAGACAGTTTTCCATTAGTGACAGGCAAAGAGAAAAAATATGTATCCCATTTAGGCTGGACATATTTGTAGAACAACTAATCTTAAAAAAATATGTTCACCTGTTCTTAGGTGACTAAAAGAGAACAAGAAAAATACCATTTCAATTAAGAAACATCACCTCCATTCTCTTCTCTTCTGATAGAGATATGTTCTCCATGGTGTCCCTAGCCTAGTGATATGATCTAGTGGTCTAGATCACATCAACAGAAGCCATTAGATATCCAAAATATCTTGATAAAAAGTTTTTGCCTTCCCTTACATGCTTGAAATGTCTTCTTTTTATTGTGTTTAGAAAGAACAAAATGGAGGGGATTAATACCTGTGAGGTGCAATGGTGAGGAAGCACAAGGGCACTTATCAAAATATTTTTTTGTCTGTCCTTGCCACAGGAAATGTCACTTAACCCAGTGACTTTTGAAGAGAATACTCCAACTGGACACAGAGAAAATCTTCTGAGAAGGGGCTTGTGCTTGTTGTGTTACTGTCAGGTGTAAGAAGGCCAATAGGAAGGACAGCCACCATATTTCCATGGGGACTTCTCAATATTAAAGAGCCTGGACAGCTCAGAGATGCTATTCTATACAAGCATATTCCTTTAAGTGCCATTTGCCTATTTTCCTTGTTTCTCACTCCAAAATTTCCACTTCTGTGAAGGATGACCGGAATGATTGTCACTAGGCAGAATGAGGAATAAAGGGGTAGGGTGCTCTGGTAAGAATGGCACAGGAAGTCTGTGCATAATTTTCTCTGGAGATTGAAACAGTTTCCAGGCATCCTGAAGGATCTGCCAAAGGACCTTAGAGAGGATCCAAAATTTCTCCTCTGAACTGAAAATACAATCTGGAAGCATCTTGTTCAACTTTGCTGGTCCTCATTCTCACAAAGAATCAACCTATCATGGTGTCATGTGAGTGTTGCATATAAAGGGTTGTCAAATTGTTATATTTGGGATCTGGACTCCTTTCCTTTTTACAACTTATAATTAGAGTGCCCAAAATCACATATTGCCACAAAAAACTTCCACAAAAACCATGCACTTAATTTTTTTCTTACTTTCTTTTTTCCTTTCTTTCTTACACTCTTGCCTCTTCCATGGAAGGAGTACCACATTGGCAGCAGCCAAAGCAGTAACTCAGTATTTCTGTGTTTGGGACTGCCTTCAGTGGCACTACACATAGTTAAATCAAACATTAGATTCGGAGCATCCCAGATTCAGTCTAGAACACATCATTTTTGACTTTGGCCTGTAAAAACATTTAAACATATGCATGATCTTTAGCTTTTATTTCCCCTGTTCTGAGACACTAAGGTAGGTACAAATATGGTAAAAAGTATTCATAATTAAGCATGTACATCATTGTTTTGCTCGGTGAAGGAACAAATGCTTTCATATATAAACTATTTATATAATAGGCCCCAATCCTGTAGGTTTGTAGCCTGTGCTCTGGCTTTCAGTTGCATTTGTTTCCATATCCAAATGCCTTTCAAATTCAGTTCTGCTCTCTGAGCTAGAATGAACACTCATAAGAATACAGTAATTAAACACAATTACAAAGATGTGCACATTCCATGCTGAACAGCCACAGGCCGCTTTCCAAGAACCCCTTTTTATTTTTGTCATCATCTATAATTTTCCTGGCTTCTTATTTACTCTCCTCAACTAACAAACCAGTTTTGTGTGACCCCAGGAAATTCTTCGTAATTTTGTTGCTGTTGCAAACTCCCACTACACTTCTCTGGCAAGTAAAAAAATACAGACCCAGCAAGGTGAAAAGATTCAGTAATCTGTGGAACACAGCTTCCACTGGCTTTGCCAGCTTTTAGTCATGGCAGAATTTATAAAATAGCCAAAGAAGCCAAAAAAAAAAAAAAAAGAGGTTTAATGGAATTGCTCCCTGTCCATACTGAAGTGTGGAAATGAAATAAAGGCCACATTTGACCTGTCAACACTGGGAGATGTTAGCCTCTAGATCACCTGTGCTTCAAACATCACGGACCTTAATAGTTTCTAAAGCATTTTTTAAATATTTCTGTGTTCTTTATACAGAAATTCATTGCCAAACCTTAAAGTCAGTTGAACAGATATGGGGAGGTTTTTTACAAAATTTATGTTATTTTCATGTCAAATCTTTTAATGCCATCTGGTAGAATGGTTTCAAAATGCAAATATTTTGTGCTTTTTTGTTATCTCCTACTGTATGTAGCTCTTTTTACCTGTTGTCAAGTGGCATCAAGTACCAGATCTCTTAGTAGCCACCCAAAGAGAAAACAGATGTTACTAACACCACATGATATGTATCAAATGTAAGCACAGAATGGTCTAAAGCTTGCCAATCACTTCAGAACCCTGAAATATTTCTTGGAAAAAGCAGCAATGTGAAAAACATCCACTGCTATTTGTTGAATGAACAGGTTGGTTTGTGGCTAGAAAGAAGCAGTCTTTATAGCAGTACTGGACTTCAGGCCTTCAACTGTTATGGAGTTTGGCTTACTTATCCCAGGTGAGAATGAGGCTCTGAGGCATTTGTTCTGTGTCTTCAAATGAGGGATCTCATGACCTGGAGGATGATTGTATTATAGAATAATTGAAATCTATAATAATATATATTGTCTATATAGACTATATTATTCATACCACATGAAGACACCATCATATTTAAGACAAGGCAGTATGAGAAATAATCTAGTTTTCTTGTGCTCCAAAAATAGCCAATGGATAGACAGACTTCTCCAAAGAGAAATTCAGGGCATTCTGCTGGGTTTCTGCACTGAAGAATTCTCTCAAAGAGCTCTTTTCCCCACACCAGTTATACAGGCAGCTCAGAGAGACAGAACAAACAGCAAAATAAGATGCATGAAATTTTGTGATGAAACCATCCCCTGCCAGTCCTAATTCTAATGCATCAAGGCTCAGGAGAATACTGGACATCTCAGTTGCTTAAGGGAGAAAATAGGAATAAATGCTCACAGGCATCTATGAACTCCTCATAAAAAAAAAAAAAAAAAAAAAAAAAAAAAAGGGAGAGAAAAGGGGAGAAAAGCACCAATTTTTCTTCCTTCCTTTGAAACATTTTGTTTGGCAGAGATTCATTGCTTCTCATGGGCTCATTGTCAGCTGTGCTGGGGTTTTGTGCTCTTTTTTGGTTTTGGTTTTGTTTTAGTTTTTTTTTTTGTTTGTTTGTTTGTTTTGTTTTTAATTACAATGTCATCCTAATTCAACCCCATAAATCCCACTATTATGTAGATCTCAGGACCTCACACTCAGAATCGCTCAAGTGAGGCCCAAAATGGGAAAAGTAAGTAATAACAGATCAAGGCTGTAAAGCACACCAGTGTGTGGGACAGGCTGTCACCCGCTGATCACTGACTGCTGTCCAAGTCTAGAGGCACAGATGTGCATACCAAGCATGGTGAGAGAAATCAGAACCAGAAGAGAAACGAAAAATGAAACAAAAATAAAACACATCAACTATAAAAAGAAGGAAAACATACTACATATCCTCATGGGGAATCAGAAATTCCTGTACTTCTAAGATTATATTAGATTATTACTTTTTCTGCTTTCTAGAAGTTTTAATACTTGCCCTTGTCATTTCATGCTGCATAGGAGAGTGCATGGCTGCATAGTTTGAATACTTGTGCATGGCTTTATACTGGAGTGCACTGTGACTACTTAAGTCAAGCATCCTGTGCAATGACAGCAGATTCTTAGAACTAAATTTAAGATAACAAAAATTGCCTCTTGCCATTTATAAATATGTTGTTAGAGACTGTACTGCTGAAAGGTAATTCTAAGACTGTGAAAGCATTTTTGGAGAATGAAAATTGATCTGGAGCTACAGGAAAAGAAACCAAATCTATTTACTTAAAGATCTCACTTGGTTATGGCAAAATATTGAAATAATAATTCTGAAGGGAAACTTCCAGAAAAGCTTCTCAGTAAAAGCAGGCACTGAGGTGTTGCCTCTGGCTTTGAATCACTAAGAACTTTGTCCCCTCTGCTCACATCATGTGCATCCAGTAAAAGCTTTACTGGAACCATCAAGATTTTCTTGGTCGGAATAAGAGTAGCTCTTTACTTCAACTGTCTGTGTAGATTCCCAGAGGGATCATTATTTCCTTAGTCTTCAGTTATCACAGAATCACAGAACCACAGAATTTCTAGGTTGGAAGAGACCTTTAAGATCATCGAGTCCAACCCATGTTCTAACACCTCAGCTAGATCATGGCACCAAGTGCCACATCCAGTCTTTTTTTAAACTCATCGAGGGATGGTGACTCCACCACCTCCCTGGGTAGATGATTCCAGTATTTGACCACTCTTTCTGTGAAAAACTTCCTCCTTAATTCCAGCCTGTATCTCCCTTGGCGCAGCTTGAGACTGTGTCCTCTTGTTCTGTCTGTTGTTGCCTGGAGAAAGAGACCAACCCCCAGCCCACCACAGTCACCCTTCAGGAAGCTGAAGAGTTATCATTGATTGATTACCAAAACTTCTGCCTGTGAATGACATCAGTGAAAGTTATCTCTAATACAGTATCCTATGCTTTCATTTAATCTAAACATATAAGTAGTCCTACTGACATCAGTGAAATTACCATACAAGGTTGTGAGCATATGTATGCCCCTATAATGAGGGAATATGTGGAGGAAATTTTAAAAAAGGTAAATAAAAAATTTGGTGTGAATGAAATAATACATGAACTTCTATTTCTATCTGGTCAGAATCACTATAACGAAGAGAAAAGGAAAGAAAGAAAAGAAAGAAAAGAAAAGAAAAGAAAGAAAGAAAGAAAGAAAGAAAGAAAGAAAGAAAGAAAGAAAGAAAGAAAGAAAGAAAGAAAGAAAGAAAGAAAGAAAGAAAGAGAAAAATAAAAGTGTTTTTTGCAGAGATTCTTAGCATAAACATAGCAATCCTATAGAAATGCAGCAATAGGTAATGTCAGACTTCCAAAAATATATAAAAAAGAATTCACTTGCTGAATTTTCTACACCACATCTTTTCAAGAAGGGACTCTCTATAAGGCACACTCTCAGAAAGGTATTAAGAAGCAGTAACACCTAAAATCATTACAGGCAGTCATTATACTGATAAATACACCTGACTTCCCAAAATGTTTATATTTAGCTTTAAATAACTTTGTTTTGATAAAAGATATTACATATACTAGTCAGAGTCCTGTTTTTTTCCAAAGATTTTTTTGTTGTGGGAGTTGTTTTTCCCTCTTCAGTTAAAAAAATCCAAAAGCACTGGTTTCTTGGAACACTCAGCACTGAAAATTGCCTGAACATTTACTATTAAATGCAGGGAGAACAGTTAATTAACTTAAACAGACATTGAAGTAGACAATGACATAAAATTGCAAAAGCAAATAGATATTTACACATCATCTGGGGTCAGCTCAGCATTATAATGTTTCCCAAATGTATAAAGATGCTCTCAGGCAATAAATCAGAGTACAAAAAAGGAAAATTAGTGTTAGGTTGTACTAAGCAAAATATTTTTCCTATCTTCTCAACAAACTCAAATACAACAATGTAGAAATAAAAGTATTTTTTGTTAAGAATACCAATGCAAATGCCATCATGATTTTTCAACGGCTTCTAAAAGTTCTGAAAAAATTACTCTTTTGGAATTCTTTTTTAAACTTGGAATAAAAACAATAAGATTTCATCAATGGCAGGAATAATAAATTTTGCCAAAAACTACTAAAAATTGTAACAGACTCTGATGTGATGGCAGTAAGATAGTTGAACAGATAAAAGGCAGTACAGCTCAATGAAAACACTCATTTGGAATATGAAATCAAAGTATTGAATAAGAATCCTGCCTCCTTTGTTCAGCCTTCAGTGACCTATTCACAAGCTATGAGTTGTTTAAAAGCAGAACATCCTTGAGAACTAAAAATAATTCACCACTGCAATTATTACAATTTATTTATTTATTTATTTGGAAAAGAAAAATTAGAATTTTGGATGTTTAGGCGATAAATAATGAATAAACAAATAAAATTGTATTGAAATGTAGGATCTAAAGAAAAATTATTAACTAAATTTTTAAAAAATTATTAACTAAATTTTTTAAAAATTATTAACTAATTTTTTTTTTTAATTATTAACTAAATTAAATTAAGAAAAATCAACTGTTACTTATGCCAAATAAATTAGTTAGGAAGTAAAGATAAAATAGACCTAGTTTAAGGTTTGTGGGTTTTTGTTTGTTTTTTGTTTGCTTTTGTTATGCTTTGTATTTTTCATTTTTAAAACTTAAGGGTACCATTTTCTTTCCTCTGTTTTGTTTCTCCTGTTCTATTTCATTCCATGGATGCTTGTCTGTGCATTGACACCCATTTTAGGACCTTGCAACCCTTTAAAAGTGGGGTATCACAGTGTAATTGTCTCTTTCAAATAAGAAATAATAAGCACTTGTGTTTACAGGGGAATCAGGAGCTACAATGAGAAGATGCTGCCATTCTGCTGCTCTGTGGTGCCGGCTCCCTGTGTGAGGCTGAATCTCCTCCAGGTTACAATCTTCTGCTAAACCTGCTACATGTCTGTCTGCCTCTACCAATCTTGTTCAGTATCCACTCTCTATGCAGTTACTTAGTAAAGACCTGTCTCATGTGCAAAAATTCTCGCTTCGGGGTATAAGCATTCTGTCTCAAATGCACATGCATAATCTTACAGCATTACAAAGTGAAAAAGGAATGAGTAGATTTCAGTCTTTCTTACTTGAAATCTGATATAATGTATAATAGAGTAAATAAACTTTTTGATTATGCTCTATTTTCTGCCAAATTTAATATTTATGACACTTTATAAATTATTACTCCGATGTAATGGAGCCTTGAATCCATTATTCTCACATTTCTCTATGCTTTCTGGGCCAATAACCAGAATAAACTTTGTGCTGAATCATTCAAGTGCTGTATAGGTATTGTCAGGAGTTTTCATTATGGGACTTCAAGTCAGCCAAAGTTTAGAGCTGAGTACTTCAAATTTTGTTTCTGAAGTGAGTGCTTCAGAAGTAGAAAAACTGAAACTAATGCCATTTTCACCAGTCCCACTTTCCTCTGGCCTTGTTTTCCAAGCCATTGACTTTCCAGCAGTTTTCCTCCAAATCAAATTGTACACCGTTCATTTTGGTTCCTTTACAATATTTCCTTCTTTCATCTCAAGATTTAAGTCTCTGCTCTTTCTGTTTGTCTCTTCCTGCCAGGCTTGTTTCATGTTTTCTTCCTCATTTAGACAAGGCAAATAGACTGACTTCTGCTCTGCTGTCAGTCTCTGTACTTTAAAAGGTTGTATACTCTATTCAGGATGTAGCCTATCAGCTAACAAATAAAACAGCTATACCATCCATCACAGTCTAGACTGAAGTAAATCTTACCTTTTTTCTATGTACATCTATACAGACAAATTTTCATGCAGAAAATTCAGCCTTCTACTCTAAGTCCAATCTCATAAATCTGGTCTACTCTTCTATAATCCTAGGCCAAGTTTTCAAAGTCACATCCAGTCCAGACTCTTAGGAAGAGAGCTAATTAATCTGAGAAGACAACAGAGCAGGAACAAAACAGAAAATTTGAAATCACTCATTTGTGCAATAATAGGGCTTTCAGTACCCAGTGAAATTTATTTGCAAAAGATTATTCTAATGAAAAAAACATGACTAATATTAGTTTGTTTCTTCAGAAGATAACTCTGCCTCCTTACCCATATTATATTGCTTTACAGATCACTATGAACTTTTCTTATTGCAGTTACAGCAAATGCATGTTGGTTTTGTACATTTTTTTTCACAGTAAGTTTTTTTTTTTTTTAGCATAAGATAAAGCAGAAACTTTTAACTAGTTATGCTTGAGAAAAAGAAAAAAATTGTTGGCTACACCAGCACTAAGAGCAATGGTGGCAGGAATGTAGTTTATTGTTAAACAACCTATTTAAACTAGTGAGTTCCAGGACATGCCAGAAGAAATTCCTCTTAATCTTAACACTTACTTTATGTGCAAAATGGAAGTTAAGGACTTGCATCAGTAGTTATATTTTAATCAACTTTTGCACGAAAATATACATGAATAATATATTAAATTTACAGCAGCTCTGTATCTCAGTGGCATACTTTCTTCCTCATTGTTAATGACAAAACAAAGCTGCATTCTGTGCAAGGCAGAAAGAATGAAAACACTCTATGACTTAAAATGGCATCAAGCTATTCTTGGCAGAGCTAGGGATTCTGAGAACAAAAACACAACAGCTTTCTTCTACTAAATTCAAACTGTGCTCTTCATTGTAAAACAAGAAGGATACAGGTTCAAGCATTAAAGGTTTACTGCCATGAAAGGTGACATAGTGTACTGTTTTCTCTGTGATACAAGAAAAGCACCACTATGTCAGACCACAGTGTATCAGAGCACAATGCATGAGTTGGTTGAGACACTGATGAGTCACAGCACAAGGGTTTTGTCAGAACAGAAATTGCACAAAAAAACTGTTCAATTAGTCAAGATGCACACAGAAATCTGCATATTTTTCATAAGAATAAACATTATTGAATCTTCAGTCAAGATAGGCAAATAGTGAAAATATTCCTGGTAGTATTCAGATAATATTTTAAATGAATGCTCTGGTTATGTTACACTGGGGTGGTTTTTTCTGTTACCAAGATTTCTGTCACAAACAGACAATGAAAGTGAAGTTCAAATCCAACAGTTTTTTCCTAAGTGAGCCAAAGTATTTAGCATATATGAATATTGAGCTAAGACATTACACAGTTTTTCAAGTGCTGCAGGAAAACTATGCTGTAGATATTCTCTAACACCCAAGAGACTCTTGGCTGTAAATAAAGCACAATAAATGAGCAGCATAAGAGATGTACAAGTTTATTTATAAATGGTTTAAATACTACTAAACTGAAAGCATGATCTATAAGCAAATCGAGGAGCTGAAGTAATTAAGCAGAATCCCCTTGTAAATGTTCAGTATGAAGAAGGCAGCAACTGGGTATGTCATTATTGCCATTTTTCCTGATTCCAGAATCTTACAGAAAAATATCAAACTAACTGAGCAATATTAGAAGTTCTTTTATACTAGGTTTACAATAGACTTTCAAAAAGTCAAAAGCTTATTTGAACAAATTTGGATTTCTTCATATACCATGTTCCAGAAATGAATACCTAGCCAATCTGCAATGAAGACTTTACAGAGATATTTAGCTTAGAACTTAGGGGTGATCTTTATAAATAAACAGATATAATAATAGTGCAGCTGAACAAAACTTCCATAATGGAATTCTCAACTTCATTATGGAAGTGGCTCTCTAGAGGGGACAAAACTGATACGATTCATCTCAGACTGATACAGAATCTCCAGCTGCCCCATATCACCTCATTTTTAAATGATGATCCTCCAGCAAGACCTCATTCCTTAGCATATACATCACTGACCACTTTGCATATTCCCAAATCCAAGATTTTGAGTTTATATAGTACCATAGTAATAAAGCTTTCCTACCTCCTCCTTCTTGCACGTCTAGTGAGATTTAACCTCTCTTTCTATCCTATTAACCAGTTACTACAAAACTAAAATGTAAAAGCTTTTTTCCACATCCATTCTAACAAGTGGATACATAAAAACACCTGCAATATTTTTCCTGGCTTATTGATGAGATACTTGTTTCTAGAGAAAAATTTGGACATCTGGAAGTATTTTTTGTTATAAGAGAACAGTGGAGTGACAGTAAACAATGTGAAAGAGAAAGGATGAATAGAATATTCATGGTAATGTTCATATTTATTTGAGCAGCAAAATAACTTGATCTTTACATTTTTATTTGTTGACATGTAGGCCCATACTAAAAGAATAAATAAGGGTAACCAGATTTCAATTGACATGTAGCCTTCACCATTCTAAATCTTTACCTGTCCATCCCTTTCTCTATTTAAGCTGGTTTAGATTTAAAGCATTTGAGGAGAGTGTTTTTGTCTTGCTACACATTTGCAGCAAACAGGAAGCAGAAACATAAATCTTTGTATGGTTCTGTGGATATTATCTCAAAAGAATCAATAATGCAGACATTTTATTTGAAGATTTCTACAAACAAAGTCTGTTTTTTGGCAATACTTTCTTACCTTGATTATTTTGTAGACTACTTTCTTCTACAAATCTGTTTCCTATCACATTAATGGAACACAATGCATTATTTGAAAAAGTAATAAGTTAAAACTGTAAAAACCTGATAGAAATCTCTTTTCTCAGTCCAAAACTCTTCCAGCGCATGTCACAATTCAAAAAGGGACAAATATAAATCTGGATAGTTTGTCTGAAGCCTCATGAACAAGAGACTAAACAACCTCAGTGTCAAGTCTAACCTGTCTTTATCTTGCTTTAAAAAATATGGACAGTGAGATAAATGGACCATAAATAATGTTTGCTTTGGACTTTTCTTTTCTTGAAAATTATGGTAAAAAATATTTCATTTTCTAGTCCTTCCAATATTGGCCAAATAAACAAGAGGCTGAATTCACAGAATAGGAGCAGAGTTGATCAGTCCTTATGACATTTACCGCTGTGAAATGTTAACCCCACATGTGGATACTGGAGCCCAAGTCCAGTATTTTGTAACCAACAGATGAATAAATTTCTGGATGGGTCTTCTCAGTCTTGCTTAACATTTAAAGGAATATTAGAGACTGGAACACACATTTCTTTACCTGCCTTAAAATGGTTCTGAAAACTAAGGTAGGGAAATATTCTCAGTGTATCCATGCAAAGAGGAAGAGCTCTGGCAGAACACAGTGAGGCCAAATAAAATTTTGTTTATTTGTTTGTTTTATTTTTTGTTTTGAAAGGTGGAAGGCTGAGCTGGGTCACCTCGGTGGTGAATGATGTCCCCTGGAATGGACCTACTATTCTTATAAAGATCACCTCCCCCTGTGGGAATTTGGAGAGGTAAAAAGTAGCACACCATAATTTCACAATTCTAACAACAGCCATATTCCAGGGCATATATCTTGTGCTTGTGTTCTCTTCTGCAGTATTTATTACCTACCACCTCTCATTTTCATTTGTATATTTTAATGCTTTATTAAGTGAGGTACAGTGTCTCTTGAGATAAGCTTTTAACCAATTAAAACAGTGCCCTTAGGTAAAGAATAATGCAGCTGAGTGCATATGCCAATACTGGTTTTAGAAAGAAATGGGAATCATATTTGATTTTAAATTTAGAAAAATATTTAAACAAGAAAGAATGCAATTATGGCAAGTTGCAATTTGCTGTGATTAGCAATGGTCCAGCTCATCTGAAAAAGGGTGAGGACTTCTAAATGACTACAAGTTATCAGGGCTATGGCCTTATATTCCAGCTGAGATAGCATTTCCAGAAGTGAATGTTTTCTTCTGCCATGCTGGAATCATCTTCTCTCAGGAGTTTCATAGAGATAAGAGTGACACCTAGTGAATCATTGACATTGCCAACATTTTTTCTTGGGATGAAAATGGTGGGGAAGGAACCCTTATTAATCTCTAAACCAATAGTTAGATAATCCAGTTAAAGATCTGATGAAATTTCAGCCTTAAATAGTTTAACAGTATTACATGACAAGATTAAATATTAAAGAATTATATTAAGTGTGCCTGGGGTGTCTAATGTTTTAATTTTGATAATGCATTTAGTAAAAGGGTCTAAAAAATTACAAAGTTTGTCTGAGAAAATAGAAACTCTTCATTTCTTTTCAATAACATTATGATATAAAGAAAGCGCAAGACCAAAATTATTTTCTTTTTCAAATCATTTTCATCTTATTCAACAATTAAAAACAATATCCTTTGGGTCTTACTAAGCATTTAGGTTATCTTTATTTTCATGAAACTATAATCAACACATTCTTATCATAGACGACAATGAAGGGGATATTTCAGTCCATCCTAGTTTGGGTAATTTAGAAATTATTCTTTGGTGAGGCTGACTGAAAAGTGACAGCAGTGATTCCTCCATTTTAACAGACTTTATACAATGTTTCATGAGTCTAGAAATGCTTTAAGGCTTAAATGAATACAAACTTCCTTTGTTATTAGTCCAACATCATCAAAAATTGTTGCAATTAAAATACTTTTAATGTAATTCAGGTTCTTTTACCTCTTTGCTGTTCAAAGAAAATGAGGAAGCAAAAATCTACACACAGGCCAGAATGGTGTGCTGTAGTTTCCAACCTACTGATTTTTAGCACTCTAAGATGGACAGATTTTATTGCAAGAATATATCTCTTTTCCAAGGCAGTAAAGTTGTCTAACAAGTCACAACAGAGAACAGCATAACTTTATTAATTCATGTTATGAGGAAAGTAAATTTTACAACTTTTTAAATCAAAGGTATGCTTCAGTTGTAATTCTGTGAAAACTGTTACTTAAAAAATAGTACAGTTATCGGAATAAAATACTACAGTCTTCCAGCAGTCTATGTGTTCAGCTCATGTTGCATGTCAAATTTAGCAAAAGCAGTAGATTTCCACAGTGTGCCAGATACCAGCAAGTCAGGACACTACACCTATTGTGAAGCAGAACTTGCAATCACGAGAAAGTTTTGTGACAGAAGTTAAAAATTATCTATGATGATGACTGATGTTTGTTATTTGTATCAGTAAAAATCTGTGATTCAGTTTTATTATAATTCATTATATGCTGATTTGGATAACCTCTCAGTGGAATTTTCCAGATCCATTGGGGTAAAAATTGCTGGTTAGATTTACTTGAACTTTGGTAAAAAAAAAAGCAGGAAGCTTTTTCAGGAAACAATTTTGAGGATGCTGCATGTCCAGCCTAGTTGCATGTCCAGGCAATCTTGGATATCAGTGACAGTTCTCCTCTTGCCACTTTTCAAGAGTGTGTCTGAGCAGGGCAGGGATAGCAGTGACCCACTGCCTTTCTTCCACCTCAAATACTGATAATACTCTGTCTTCAGAGTTACAAAATGAGAGGTTAAAAAACCTCTTACTCCCAAAATAGAGAAGGTTTTTGATTCTGTCCATCATTAGTGAGGACTTCTTAATGACAGGACTTTAAAATTGTAGTTTCCAATTTAAAAGACTCTGTATTGTATATCCAAGTTTCCCCAGACCTGGAGCTAGTCTTTGAGTCTTTCCATGTGTCTGCTGATTTACACGAATGTTATATCATAACATAGCCTCCAGCACATTACAACACTCTGCTTACAAAAGAACCCCAGCCTCACCAAAGGAGAAAAAAGAGGTTGACAGTAAACTTATTTATACGTGTGTTGTTCAAAGGTATCACATTAAAAACACCAGTTCAACTCGTTCAGAAACTGAAAAAAAACCACCCAAAAGAAATTTCTTAATGTTGAAACCTTCAGAAGTGTTATCACACAACTGATACATACTCTTTTCAAAAGATCAGATACTCAACACCCTAAAATATAAATTAAAAAAACACCAAAAAGTACCAATTGAAACACAATTGTGTTTCAACAAGTAATCACTGACTTTTTAACACTGGTATTCAACTAATTCTTTACTTTTTGTTTTCATGATGATACATTTATTTAAGCATCCACAGACTAGATCTCATGAAAGTTTTGACATGTATTTTTTAGACTCCACTGTGCCTCACTTTCAAGAACGTGGCCTGCAGCAGGACCAACAGCCCACACAGTAATTGTTTGTGGACGTATCTGCCCTCAGCCAAGCTCTGAGTGCTGTAACCTTTGACACAGCATTGTGCAAACCCTGCTAACCTGCTTCTTCAGCAGTCCTGCTTCTTGCCTCCCCGGCAGAACTGGAGCGTTTCCACTTGTCCATGAGGTCTCTCACATGTTGCAGGTCTGGGAAGTGTTTGGCCCCTTGTGCTGGAATAGTCCCACTCATGATAGTTAAGATAAAATAGAAGCTATGCCTGAAATCCTGCACCATTCCAGTACTTGGGTAAGAGAGAGGTAGGCACTTCCACGCTCTGCAATATTAGAACCCAAGATCTGTTCTTGAAGGTAGAGACAACTGTTATGTGAAATACCAAGCAGTATTCATAGTTTTATTTTTTTTTAATTTAGTTCTATATTCACAAATTCCATTGCATCTCTTATTCTTTGGGCTTCAAGATATTCTTTCTATGCAGTAATCTGACAGAAGTGATTCTTCTCTTTGTCATTCTTGTCACCTGAAGTATCTGATTTCTTCTAACAGTTTTGCAAATAGAAATTTGCCTCTTTAAGTATGCCTAAATACACATGAGGAAAGATAAATAGAAAAATTAAATTTTAATTTTGTGTGGGCTTACTATACCTGTCATTAAAGTAGTTTCAACATTTATTTATTCATATTCCCAGAATCCTTATAAGCTAAGTATTATAATCCATTTATAGATGAAAAGCTTTGCTGCTGTCAAACATGATAACTACTCGCCTAAAAAGTTTTGCAGACTTATGAGTATAATCTGGACATCTTGCCTTGTAGCCAGGGTTTTCCTAGTGACACAAGAAAAAAAAAAAAGAGAGAGAAATCTAGAAAGAATATATATGAATGCCTGGCAATATTTCCTCAGCTGTATTGCATATTTCTGAACAACAAAGTAAATCAGAGGATAAAAGTCTTTCTATGAAGCTACAGGGGAGGTCCAGATGATCTCTCATTGTTTCTGCCTTCATTTAGAAGAATTAGGAACATATCTGTTCTGAACATATCTGAAATCACCACATTTTGTTGGGGGCCTTATGTTCATACTGTATTTCTTTCAGGATGCTTTGCTTTGAACTGTATCCAGCCTGGTCCCATGCACTGAGTGTTCTCAGCAGCTGGTGTGCTTTAGATGTAATTTGGGAATGCACCTTCTGGCTTGTCCTGCCCAAATGAAATTCAGTTTGTCTGCTCTGAGTCATCCATGCAATAAGAACCAAAGCCCAGCAAATGGGAACAGCCAGGATATTTGCTTTATTGTGCTCCAGATTCTAGCAAAAATGCTGAAGAGGACAAATCCTTTTTATTTGTTGTGCCAGTTAGGCACTATATCCAGTGTGCTTTATAGCAGTCTGACCTTGGAGTGGCAAGAGACTTTAGGAATTCCCTGTCTCCTCTCCACTAGCTACAGGAAAGACAGCTGCTGATTTTGAGCACCAAATTGTGTGGCTCTGCATGGTTATTTTTGAGCTCTACAGGACCTGCATTTTAATGTCTCCTTTCCACAGCAAAAGGAGCATCAACTTGGCCCTCAGACTGTATCCAGAAGGAGTTATATAGGCAGTTATCAAATGCTGGTTAAAACAACTGTTACAAAAAATGCAACCAAATCAACCCAAATATTTAATTAACATCTCCTATATTTGATAAATGTATTGGATTAATAGAATTTGCTACCCTAACAAAAATATCTAAAAAAATGTAACACCACCAAAAATAAGAAAGACTCCAACCAAACCAAACCAAAACACACCAAAAAAAATTAAACAAAAAATCTAAACTTACCCTCTGCCCTGAATCCCCATTTTAATCTCTGGTGATTTGTAGGGCTTGTAAAAAACTAGGAAATTATTGTCATAATTAAAAAAATCAGGACAATTTCACTTTGTGATTTATTTCTGTTTTATTTTAAATACAATCCAAAATAATTTTTTATTGCTTTTATTTTTCTTATCTTGCCATTCTTGAAGAGAAATACTTGAAATAGATATGTACAGGTGAATACATATTACTGGAAAATCACAACTTTAGTTTTAAATACCATAACATTATAGATATAGAATAGCCCTGTATAATAAATATTACTGCAATATCTTAGAAAATATTAACAGAATAGAACTGATTTCTGCAAAATTTAAGTGGCAAGCAATAGCATTCTTAATTTGTATAGATCTTATTTCTCTAATATCACACCACATTCATGCCTAGATGCTCTATATTTTTATCATGCCTTCGATATGAAAGGTACTTTAAAAACTTCTAGAAATATAGATTGGGGAAATATTTGCTGATTCTCCTGACTCCATCTGATCAGTCTGAGTCACGTTGTGCAATGTGAAATTGCTTTTATAATGACAACCTCTGTTGTCCCAGACATCACAGAGAAAAGAATGCGAGAATTCAGGATTCAGAATGCCTCACAGCAAGCCATGCCAAAAAAAAAAAAATCAATAGTAAAAGCAAAATTAAAAAAAAAAAAAAACAGCAAAAAAAATCATTAAAAATTAAAATTAAATTAAATCTAAAAGAACCCAGAGTGTTAACACAAGTTATATACAGGAAATGAAATATTTCTGTTAGGAAGGAGCAAACGAGAAGTCTATGAAGACACTGAAATGGTAAAGCACTGTTCTGAGTAGAGTATGCACAGCAACATCTGGTAGGTCTATGCACACACTTAGAAGACAAAAAAAATACTTCTTCTTTGGTCCAATGTTTAAGGGACTAAGGGATCTGTGGATTTTAATGGTGCACATGGACAACCTGCTAGGAATGCACATGGGCATACAATACGTAGGGAGAATAAGGAGCATGAGGTTTCCTCCAGCCCTATTTGCTCCTCCAATCACTCTCATAGCCTGATGAGGTGCTATGATGAAGGGAGAAAGTGGGGTATTTTTTGTGACCATGTAAGAGAGAGTTAGACAGTGGCATATTCATTTAGTACTTTCAGTTCTCCTAGAACAAATAAGAGATAAACAACACAGACATTTTCTGCAGTAAGAAAGTGATCTCACACATTTTATATTTTTTCTCTTTGCACAGACTAATAGTGCTGATTCATCCCTGTTTAAGAAAGCTAAGAAACTATAAACCAAGTAAGAACCTAAAATTCAATTCTTGGTACTTTTCCTTTTGCTCGTCTGGTATAAAATCGCAGAAGGAATAGGATGCTATTCTTATCTAGATCTTAACAGGAGTTCTTCACTCTATCACCTAATGGTAATGGGCTACACTCTTTAATTTTGTGTTGAGTAGTGGAATCCTTCTGAAGCCCTTTAGAAAAAGTAAAGACATAAGGTGAAGGGTGACATAATCCAGTACAATAGTGATCTAACCCAGCTGAATAGAAAAAATAGCAACGAAGTATGCAGTATAACAAAATAACAAAATAATCTCAGCGTTGGTCCTACAGTATAAATTCTTGTCTACAGAGTCTAAGTAAGGTGTCCACTCTGAGAAAGCCTGTGCTGTTAGCTGTCACAGGAACTTGTCCAACTCAGACTCCAGGAGTCTTACCTAACTCATGTAGAGAAAGCTGTGCTCTTTGGAGGTAGGCTTGGAAAGTGGTAAAAGAAAATGGATCTATTTTATCACTATTTATATAGCTCTTTAAATTTACTTGGGACTGTACAGTATGCTGTTATGACAGCCTCTGGCCAGGAAATCTTACAGTTAAACAGCATGAGCCTGAAACAATATGTTCAATTATGCAAATAAACACAGAGTGGCTCAAGGGGCCAGATGGTGTGAATCAGCCAAGTCTTATACACTGAAGTGGTACTCAGGCAATTTACAGGAGTCAGGAATCTTCCCCAAGATTGGTTCACATGGCAGGCTTTGCAGAACATCTGCATTTACAGCTGTTTGGTGAGAAAGGGGTGAGAAGTCACTGTGACTATGCTGTCCAGGCACCCAAGGAAGAACAAAAGAAATCATTAAAGGCAGAGGAAACAGAGTTCACATCGTGGAGAGGAGAAGCCCTTGTAGTGTGATTAGGTATGCAGTTACAGAGACACTTATTAACTTTAGATGAGCTAATACATCACAGATTTCTCGACTAGTGGTAGTCTATTTCAGAATGGTGTAGAAGAAAAACAATATTAAATTGTCATATTTTCTACAGTAGATTTTGTTTGGTTTTGTTTCCCTGGAATGTAAACAAACTTTTATCTCCAAATGTTTGACAGCTGACATACTGCAAAGAAAATTAATAATAGAAGGGGCAAGCAACCAGACCTTTTTAAAAATTAAAACCAACATTTCTTCTTGGACATGTGGATGCTCTTTCTTTTTCTTTGTGGAGATGCTCCCTACTATGAACTAATGCCAGCTACTACCTACTGTGCACTAAAGCACCCCAGTAGTTCATATGGATACCCCCTGGGTGTGGGCCCCTCATTTTATCACCTGCACTGTTGGTCAATTGGTTGGAATGATGCTCTGGTGTCTGGCAGGGTGGAAGCCCTGCCTGGCCTAGACAGCTTGAAATGGTGGTGGAGCCACTTCTGGCACCACCAAGGTTTGACCACTGCTGTGGCCACTGCAAGGGATCTCTCCATTGCTAAAAAAAATAAATCCAGCCTTCCTTTATAGCTCCTTTTCAAGCTCACATTTTTCTTTATAGCTCCTTTTCGAGTAGATTTTTTTGTTTCCAAAATCACTTGGTAATTTCTTAGTTACTTTTTATTCTGTTTTGTGATTATCTTGCTCTACAGTGTAACCTGTTTGGGGCAAAAGCCCCATCACACAGTTATGTATATTTCATTCACACACACTCATATTCCCTGATTAGCACTGATATTCCCTATGCCAACATAAGTTTTTCCAAGCATAGGCTACACAACGACCCTCCCAGACTCTGACCAAGAAAACATTTTGGGACAGTTCACAGACATCTGAATATAAGCTCCTAATGCAAGGCAGGAGGAAAAGGACTCAGTTAAATCTCGAATTTATAGGTAGTTACTATGGAAACATGAAGAAGCTATTTTGCTTTTGGAGTAATCCAGAAGTCTGTGTTCAGCTCTACACTGCATTCCAAATTCAAGAAAAGTGGTGGAAAAAACATTGGGTGTTCAAATCTTAATGACAAGAATGAGAATTGCATTGAAATGCATTACCTGAAGGTAGAGACATCTGGAATTGCTTAGAGAAGACTGATCTCAAAGTTTGCAGATGTGTACAGAAGAGAAAGAAAATCTAGGAAATCGAAAGTTCAGTAGCAGAGAGCTGAAGACAGACAAGTTCAGATAGGAGAAAAGGTAAATATTTCAGGTGAGTTTCACAGTCCTTCCTCTTTAATTACTTTAAGTCTAACTGACTTCATCTTTTATAATCCAATTTAAGCATCAAAGTAAAACAATACCCTGAGAACTAAAAAAACCCACACAACTTCAGAACACTGTATGTAAAACTGCATTTCATGTTTTTTTAAATTTTGAGCATAAAATTTGGCAGTGTACATTTATTTACATATCTATCTATCTATCTATCTATCTATCTATCTATTGACTATCTATCTATATATATATTGATAGATATAAAGTTTTCCATGGTACAAAGATATGCGCATAGCATACATTTGAACTTAAATCACAGAAATAAAATTATTACCTTGTGATATGCGAGTTCAGATGTTATAGTTATAAGAGATGGGTGGAAAATGAAAATAAATTCTGCTGTGATAACATAATACACAAAAAAATACCACTTAAAAAAAGTTAAACTTTAGTGCCTCCTTTTTCGTATTAAATGTGAAAGCTGCTGTACTCAGCAACATGCCATTCACAGACCTTAGAAAAGGAATTCTTGTTAATTAGGAATATATCTGGTGAATAGAAGTATAATTACTTTAAGCCTCCCACAAAAAATCCCTGCAACTGAAAAAAATTAAAAGTTAAAAGAAGCTCAGAAGAAAATATAAAGAATTGATAAATAATTGGCATATGGGCAGATTCAATTAAAAAGATATTAATATTAAAGAACTGGAATGCCTAGATTAATGTCACTCAATAGACAGCAAATGGAGGCGGCACTAAATACCTGTAGGTAGCAAAAAAGTAGTGGGAGGAAGAGAAGTGCTTGCTTTTTGTTCTGAAATCAGCTCACTGAAGAACCTGGCTCCAGGCCTGGCTGCTATCAAACCTTCATACCTCTTCACGACCAAGAAAGATTACCCACCTCTCTTTCTGAAAGATTAAAGTTTCAGAGCTGGAGACGTAGGGGTTTTTTTCATTTTAAATATTACTTTGATAAGCTTTCCACTTATTTTTCTCAATCAACTCTTGAAGTTATCTTCATGCATTATTTTAATTTGTGGAGAATTGCGTTCTTTTTAACAAGCGATTGATGTGAACAAGGAATGCCGAGGCTCCTTAAGTGAAGAGCTGCTATGGGAAGCAGGGTGTGAAAGGGAGTAGCCATCCTTTTACTCTGCTGATTAAAGGACATGGTTCTACTGAATACAGCCACGGGAATTCCACTTGTTCAAATCAGTAAGCGTATGTTTGCTCAGACTCTTCACCCTTTGGACATTTTCTTACTTTCACAACACAGGAGTTTAATCTTCTACTCTTCCATTCAACAAAAGGAAGATAAACTGTGAAATATTTGCTATGATGAAATTAGTCATTTCCCAGCCCACTTTGTACTAGTGATAATTAAAAGTCTACCTTTGCCCCTAGCATGAGCAGGGAATAAGATTAAAAATAATTTAAAAAAACAACCAAGCAAAGAAATATATTGAAGTTTAAAATGTGGAGTTAAAAACAGCACTGTAATTTAATAATGGTTGTATTCCTCTTTTTAGTCAATATTTAGGCCACAATAAAGGTTGATGACAGATACTCAGTAAGTACTCATAGAACAGAAACTGCCTGGCTAGGGAGTGACAGAAGAGCAATAAAAAGACATTGTGACTGAAGGAAAGTTTAAGTCCTCTGTGCCAGCCACACTATTAGTCAGCATATCTCAGAAGTCATAACACCTAGAGGAGAACCTCTATGCTAGTATTTTATTTTATTTTATTTTTATTTTCTCAGGAACCTCTTTAGAATTCCACTCTTTAATGATTATGTTCTCAGATAATTCTGATTTTCAGCTCTTAGAAGTCCTTTCTGGTACATGTAATATTCTCACCAAATTTTCAGTCTGTGGAACAAAAGGTTCTACAGGGTCATGAAATTATTTTAAAAACACAAGGAAGCTGGGAACACTAACAAACATTATCAACTATAAATTCTTACTTTTAAGACTCAATTTTTGTGTGCAAACCCAGGACTTGTTTCAGAACATCACTGTGTATGTTTGGTTCTTTTCTTTGAGGAGAAATTACTTTCTTTTTTGTGGGCACAGGCTCACATTTTTTCACAAGTGGGTGTAAAAATAAAGCAGGTATCAATTTGAAAATTTATTCTGAAATAAGGATAAAAATTTGGACGGAATGTGAAGGAAGGTGTACAAGATGTACCTTTGGTCATGTGAGTAGAGGTAGAAACCAGAGGTCTTCTGTTCACTCTCCAAGCTTGGCAGGTAGAGTCTATCCCTCTGTGTGTCTGTGTGTCTGTCTGTCTCTCCCTCTGTAGTGGATGGTGTCTAACAGAGTGCCCAAGCTGGGATAGCCTGCTGTCAGTCAGTCCCTGGTAGTGTAGACAAAGTTCCACGTGAGTGGCTGCTTAATTAGCCAGGCAAAAGGAAGAGATTCACAGCTACCTGCTTGGAAAGGCAATGCTTGCTTACTTTGACAAAAATCCTGCAGCAAGTTAAACACACAGGAGAGAAAATGAGTGTGCCCCAAGAACAATATTGGCATTACAAATACCAAAAGCAGATTTGGAAAGAAGCTGAAGATGACAAAATAACCTTCAGAGAAGCCTCCCTGCTCCAGAGTATCTACTCTTCTCAAGGTGATGCTTGCCACATTTATGTGTGGGATTACATGAAACCTCTGACAATGGCAAACCAGACAGGATGATGTCCATTAGACACTGTGAGTCCTCTACAGAACACTTTTAGCAAAGGACTTTGATAGTGAATATAATGGGGAACTTGATAGAATTAATTTTTTTTAGACTGTATATTAGTACCAAATTTAAGTTGGGGAAATGCATTTGCTTATTACATTAAAACTACAGCTGGGTAAAGAGGTTGTGGGGGTTATCCACTGGGTATATCAGAGTATACAAATGTATTGAATACATTGGAGTGATCTAGTTTTCAAGATGGATTTCTAATCAAATAAAATTTCTTCAGTTGGAAAAAGTTGCTCCTTTGAATTTCACATCAATCTCTATTTTTAATGTGTGGTTTTTTCCACCTTGTCTGTCCTTCATGTCTTGGTTACAACACACTTCTCTAGTTCATTTGCCAAAATGAACTGTTAATCAGTTTCCTTCTCTCTTTTATTTTTTGGCATGCATCCCTTCAGGTCAAAGATTAAACTTACTGAAATCTTATTGAGGTATGAGTTGTTGGAAGAATCAGTTTTTCCATGCATCAAGGACTTTAAAATCTGACACAGGTATGAGTCAGTATAATTGTACAAATGTAAACTGCATGCCATTTTATTTTAATTGTTAAAAGAAAATTAATGTAAAAAGATTAGATTTAATATAACATTTTGGTGACTATGACACAAATTACCATAAGTAGGGATGGTGGATTCTAATATGAAAATGAAGGGGTAACATCAGAGAAGAGTGATATCTCTTTATGCACTGCCTGTTAAAGAGAAAATAATAATGTGTTAAATAGGATTTCTGAAAATCAGATTATGAGGCTTTTGAGTTAGGCAGTTTTCCAGAGGTGCAAAAAATAATGTCCCTCTTTATATCAAAGTAATCAGCTTTTGCACTTACAGACAGTCCATTTACTGGCTCTTGTAGGAAAGAGTTTTTTTGCTGCTCAACTCAGCTAATTACTTTAAAGTTAAAGGAATAGATTAGCATAAAATAATCATTTTAATAGCTTGCTAGTTTGCTTGAGCTTTGGTAGACATACAAACTATCCACTAATAGGCAGTAAAATATATCATCATAGCATTTAAAGTTCTTGTTGACATCTCTGAAATAATAAAACAATGGTAGCAATGTAAAACTCTTTGAGGTCCTGATGAAACTTGGATATAATTTCAAAGAGATAGCTAAGAACTGAAGATGATAATCTTTCATAGCCAAGGGTTAGATATCAGCATCTCTGCAGACTGGCATGGCAATGCCACTGAGCAGAATCCTGATCCCTGAATTAAGTATCCGGGACACTTTACATTCAGGAGAGGTTGATTCTGGGAAATGGTGGTCCACAAATCTCATACACTGAGTGGGAAGCTTCTGAAAGTAAAGCACTGGGAAATGCCAGCTGTGGCTGAAATCCCACCTTTCACAATGGAGGCTAAACTAAAGGAAAATGCTGATGGGGATCCTAAGCTTAGCTTTCCCACGTCACATTTTCATTCTTCAAGGCTGTCTCAACCTAAAACAGGGGTAGAAAGCAATTGACTGAAATGGATTTTTTTTCTTGTTTCCTTTCAGGTATTTGCAAGTTAGCATGCAGACTGAGGCTCTAAACCAAGGCAGAAAAAAACCACTTTCCTTCCACCTGGCTTAGATTCCATCTTGGAGAGAATCAACATTTTGTTGGAGAAGGCCTATAGCAACTAGACCTAACTTGAATGCCAATGCTATTTTGAGCTGGGAATCCAACTAGATGACTTCTGCAGGTCCTTTTCAACCTAAATTACCATTTGATTCTCTGACCCTGGAAAGAACAGCACATAGAATATCCCTCAAGGTGAGGATCCACGTAGAAGCTCTGGAATAGTTTATTTCAGTTCTACTCAAAATGAGTCAAGTTGATGTTCTAGGTCAATCATTTAAATAGCAAAAAAATTTAAAAAAAAAAAAAGGATTTCAGAGGTAGTCTGAGGCTTCACAAAAGGGTAGGGAATGCCATCTGAGGAATGGCAAGCTCTCTGTACCCAGGAAACATATCAGCAATTGGAGTCTGCAGATTTGGGGATGAAGTAAAGGTAATGACTTTGCTCTTGGAAGGGGCTTCTCTCACTTCTCCCAGAGCTGCTGCCAGGGTACATATGCCAACTGCTCCCTCAGTCGTGGTAACAGCTTGGTTTTCCAGGACCCCCAAATATCAATATTTGCCATGCATAGTTTGTACAGCCATAACCTCCACCTTTGCACATTAAAATTAAGTCCACCACTAAAATCAGCTCTCAGATCTCTTTTCCTTTATTGACCATAGGTCAAGATAAAGAAAGTGTGTAAATTCATTCATCAAAACACAGAGGATGCCTATAAGACCAGAATCTGAGTTCTCCTACAAAGGAAGTTGAATCCAGGAAAGTAGAGAAGTACATGCTCATTCTACTCTGTTCTAATACAATTCAATCCAAACTCTGTGAGAATATGACAAAGCAAAACTTCTCCTCCACGGTGGGTTGTGTTGACACCTTCCCTCTGGGTAATCTAACCTTGCTCTGAGACACCTGCCTGAGAATAAATTCTGTGAGGGCTGCAACATTACTTTTTTTAGGTCTCAGCCCAATACCTTTGACTGCAGTCTCAGCCCTAAGCTCTCTCACCTTGAGCTTCTAGAGTAGGGAATCAAATCCATTTTTTCAGCTCAAATAAAAAATGTTTCAGTGTTGAGAGCAAGCAATAAGATGGCTACTGTGTCCATGAGCTCTACTCCCAATGCAGAGCCTGCACTGAGTGTGTTTGCTGCGCATTATTCTGTTTTTTGTCTCATGTGGATACAAATACCCATGCAGAATTTGCAAAACCCTGAATTTACACCTCCAGCATAAAATACTGTGCTCTCTAAAGTGCAGCCTTTGGTCCCTCAAATCATCCTTTTGAAGGGGATGCTGAAAACCACCTCCAAAGTCTCAAAATAGGCATGGTCAAGTCACAAAAGGGTTCTGTGGTTAAGAGCCCTTTTAGAGCTTATCCAAAACCCAGACTGCAAATGTCAAGGGGAATGTAACATATAATTATTCCAGAAGGACAATAACAACGATGGCATAAAAGCTCTAAATACTCAGTGTCTTTCTTATTTATGTATCTGCCGTGGTCACCTACTCTTTCAAGATGAACACAACTCTGAAGTGCAGCTTTTAGTGGCTTAGTGAAAATGGAGATTTTGGTGGTCTGGGTCACAGGTTCTCTCTTAATAACTAAGAGTTGGAACTAGCAATTTTTTTTCAATCACTCCAATGACATTTGTAACCTTTTGCTCTTCTCTGCAATAGCTTGATGATACTTTCCTGAATGTTTCTGAAAGATTAAGGTCCAATAAAAGTACATTCAAAGCATTTTTACCTTTAAATAGATCTTGTAGATTCTCCCTCATTAGTCCCTCCAGATTTGTAATGGTTCGTGACATTAACTTTGCATCCCTTGGGTTTGTTTCTTCTTATGCATTCTAATATTTGCTCAGCTTGTGCAAATAACTCTGTTATTTGCCTTGAAAATTCCTCATGCTAAATGAAATTGGCCCGCTGATTCTTTATTTCACATTAAAAGTTTTTGAAGGAATTATCATCTGGGCCAGCAAAAGTGACAAACTTAATCTAAAAGTAATCCCAAACCTTTCCAGAAGTTAGGAAACTTGTTCATGTTTTGAGGGTTTTTTAAATTTCTCATTTATGTACCTTGCAGAGCTTTCTTTTAGGAAAGAATCACAAGCAAACATACAAAGGAAATGGCTGTGTCACTGAATTTGATGAGCTTATTAATTCAGGAAAAAAAAACAGGAAAAAGTCTTCTTGTAAGACATGCAGGAAAATCTGCTTGACAAAGTTATTTTTTGTTTACCTTTTTTAAGCATAAAAAAATCAGAAAATTAGGTACTTCATAGACTCTTGAGCTTGTGAAATTTAGCATGTCTTCATGATAACTCTGCTTACTGTATTTATTTTATTCAGGACACAAAAACCTGTTCCTTGGAGACTCTTAAGTGCTCAGAAATCTGTTTCAACTATGTATTTGCTTGCTGAATGTATAAGTATATTCTGTAGCAGCAGCAGTTATTCAGAAGACAAATTTTAAAGTCGTATAAACAGAAAGACAAAGATATGAGAACATAATCAGTACTTTAAAAGTACTGCTTTTTTTGACTATATTTTTTTCTTTCTGTGGTCAATTTCAATTTTAGCTTAATCTATATTCTGATGTGGTTTACCTTCCAAGCCCTGAGGCCATGACTAGACCTGATTGCTCCTACCCAGGCCTTGCAGTCCCTGCACATTACCACGAACTGAGAGACAGCCAGACTGGCACAAAGGAGAAATGTAACCAGTTGCAAATATCATTAAACCAGTGTCTTATTGTAAACACTCTTTTTTATCCTTTACACTTATCAATGATCTCTCAGCTTGACTGCTCTCCATCACTTTATATTGTCACCAAAATTGACACTCATAAATGACAGCTACACAGTAGGAAAAAGTGTAGTGTCATAAAAGATACTACTGGATAATGAAAATATAAGTTTTTGCTAACTGATGACCAGAAATACAAATATGGGGGTTTTGTTTATTTATTTTACATTTTAATTGATCAAAGTGTTTTCTATGGTTCTGAGGACAGAGAAAGAGGGCAGCAAAAACAGATGCCAGGAAGAGATTTATGTGATGCAACTACTTCTAAAATATCTGTGGCTGAAATGGAGTAACAACAGGCTGATTTTACTGTAAAGAAAATGAAAACAACCCAAAAATGAAAACAAGGGTCTTTGGTGTCTGCCCAAAACTTAAGGGCTTTGTTATTTTTTCTTGGGCTTTGCCTCTGCTTTTCATTCTAAAATAATGTTTATTTTGTTGTGGTTTTTTGGTTTTGGTTTTTTTTTAAGATATCCAGCTGCATTTTTTGTCCATCCCTCATTGATCAACCTCTGTTGATCATTCAGGAGGCTGTTGTTTGGCCCCCTCTCCCACTGGATATGTGAATTTTTTGAGCCTCAATAAAGTCCAATTACTGAGTCTGTCTTTGGACTTTTAAATATGATGTCTCTAAGGAGCTCTGTTTAACATCAGTCTTGAGGACTAGGAATGTCTAACCTGACTGCCAAGGTCCTAGGACTAATGCCTCTCTTCCAGACATATATCCTGAGGGCACTAATTTTCCAGAAGTCCAGGCATGTAATTACTATGATTTACAATAAACTCTCCAAGGATACAGAGTAATTGAAGCCCACAAAAGCCAAGGGTCTCAACGATTTTACTACTGTTTTTACAATTATAGCCAGAACAAAGATACAGAGGACAAAAACTATACACCTTCCCCTTTTTTATATTCCTCACTATCAGAATTGTATGAGGCTTTGTCAAGAGGTCTTCCAAGATGTATGGGATCAGTCTCCTTAGTTTTGTCTTGCCTTCCCATTATTTGCCTTTCTTCTTATCAGTGGCCTTCTAGTCTCTCTGAAATAGCTCATGAAACCTCTTTCCTTTCATATCAGTTTTTCAAATGAGTTTGATCATTCCAAACAGCTGATCAAATTGTATAATTGCCCAATCTTCACTAACTCCTCTTCCTTTACATTGACTGTGTAGCCTTTGCAGACCTGCTGAAAAATGCATGAATGAATCTCAGCAGTTCACCCATCTGATTCTGACTTATCCACATGAAATAAACATGCTATCCTGCACCACAGCCCCAGGTGGAGCATCCTGGGAAAGTAGTTAAACCTTTGAAGACACATAGAAAACAGATCAAGGTCAGCAAGATAAATGTCAATGTTATGCTGAAAGGTTAATTCAAGTATAGATTATCACACATTGCATTAGAAAAATACAAAACCTCCCTTTCTCTCTATGCATTGCAGGAGTGAGCAAAAATAACCTTCTGCAGTGGTCAAGATTGGTGCTTGTTGGCGATGATTAATGAAACATGCGCTGACACATGCACTATTACAACAACAAATATTTAATATACCATAAGGAAAGTTAACAAACATGAGAAAAAATAGTTTGGAAGGGATAAAGAGAGAAGCATTCTAATTCAGGCTGCTATCATACTTGAATTTACTACTGATCTTGACTGAAATCCTCCAGTGCAGTTACATTGAAGCCTAAGTCTTTTCATGAATAAATTACCCACTGATCATCAGTTGAGAAAAGTTGATTTCTCCCTAGTGAACAAACTATTGATTTTATAGATATGTTTTGGGGTTATGGATTTTGGTTTTTGTTTTGTTTTTTTTTTTTAATATCCTCGCTCCAGAGAAGAAAATATGAATTTTACTAATATCTCTACTGCACATTGGGCTTCTCATCAAAATTTCAGAAATTTAGTGGGATAAGAACTGATATTTTGGAAAATGGAGAATGTGACATTGCACAGTATAGAATATTAATCCCAATATTTCCGGGTGGGACGTGCCTGACCCTGTGCTGCTGGACCAAAGGCGGCAGCTGTGGTGTTTTACCCCAGAGATACCTTTGGCCGGCTGGATGCTGCAGCTGGGCACTCGGAACAAATCCAGGCATAGTAGAAACTCAGTTTACCTCTGGTGGAAAAGGTTCAGGCAACGGTGAAGAGAAACAGGAGAGGATTCTGCTGTAGAGTTTTAATCCAGAGTTTTATTCCAGGATGACAGACCTCTGAATCTTGTAACAGCTCCCAACAGAATCCCGACTGCATGGTCCCGTCTCCTTTTAAGCCTGGGGACAGGGGGAGGGGAAAGGAGAGGTTGGCACACACACTTGGGGGGTTGGGATAGGTGAAACAGGAAATGGCATCACACTGCAACAACACAGGGCACCCAACGGGTCTCAGATGGCTCTCAGCTTGCAAGAGAGATAAAATGTATTCCTCTTTCTTTGTCATGTTAGCAAGAGAAGTTACACAGAGTAATTTTCCAGGCTCAGTAGTTGCTATGAAGGAGAACTGGGATGCACAGTTCCCTAAGGGTGGCAAGCATTCCTTCCTCTGAGCCACCTAGGAATGTCCATGAGGGGCTATGGACCTATGTTGTGATCAGAATATGGGTGAAGTCCAGCCTATGATGAGCTGCTACAAGAGAAAAAGGAAAGGTGGGCAAGAGAAGGCAGTTGCTTATGTGGTGTTTTGGCATAGGCTGTCAAAATAAAGCAGTACCTCTTTTAAAAATCACTTTGAGGGGCTCTCCATAGGATTCTGATCTTTACAGCACTCTAGATCTGAATAGTAGTTTAGTAAAAAATATGAGATATTTGGTATGCTTATCTCAGATTTTAACAGCAAAAATTTTATTCAGCACACATAAACACAGAAGAAAAAAAAGCTTTTTAAAATCAAGATTGGCCACTACTTTGCATAAAAAGTTATAGATCTTTGAGTGAATTTCCAAGTTAATTTCTAAAGATTCTGTTTTTTTGTTAATTTTTTTTTCTTAATCATTAGTGTCCGAAACAATCCATTGAAAGATCCCAGGGGAAAAAAGGGAACAGTTAACTTTCACCTGCTGCTTTGGTTCAATTTTATTGTCATATTTAGCCATCACATAGGACTAACTGAGCTATGTCAGTCATAAAAACAATGTAAGAAATAAACAAAATTATATGGACCCACCTGGAAACAGTCATTTCTTTAAGGAAAAACAGACCTTAAGTATGATTTTAGTTGAGGTTAATTAGAATTGGCAGTCAGAATTTTGAAATACTACAGAAGAATAGAGAAATCTAAAAACTGGATTTTAACTTTAGGAGTTTTGCTTTTAGCAGTAGAATCATCTCTTACACTTTTTAATAGGAAATTTTTTGACATCTTACTATGACTTTGGCATACTGCATTGCATGTTGATTTGCATGGCTTTGATTTCAGGCACAGGTAAATATAAAAGAATAGCAGAGAGCACTAATTTCTTGATGTATTTTTTTTTTCAAAAAACCATACTTTGATGCAAAGAAGTAATAAAATTAGCAGGCCTATAAATAATATTTTATGACAGAGGCCAATGTCTGGCAACTCAGTATTTTTTTTTTACCTTCCTTATCAAGCAGAGGGTTGGGAAAGGATTGCTACTGACAAGTTTTCTGGTTGCCTTTGATGCTCATGCTCTTAGCTCTCTAGTCTTGCAAAACATGACCAAAAATATAGGAAGAATTATTTTCCATTGATGTTCATAAAACAGTAACCATTAGTGTTAAACAGTATGTATTCCAGGTTGTCCTGTATTTATTGAAAGTTAAAGTTGACATAATACTTCTCACCTAAAATGCCTAAGGAGGAATGTATGAATGTGGATAAAATACAGAAGAACCATTCATAAGTGACTGGGTGAGGACACTGAGAAGAAAGGCTGTGTTGTAGAAAAACATGAAGAGAAAAAATAAAAGGGAACAGAGATTGCATTTCTTCAGCAGAATTTTTTTAGGATATTGTCTTGAAGAACTGCAGATAGCATACAACTGAACACCAGAAGAAAACACAGCAAATCCTTGAAGAACATTGGTATCAGTGTGGCAGATTTTCAATACTCTAGAAACTGATGCTCTGGAAGTTGAGTTTAGGAGGGTTTCTCATTAGAAGAGCAAAACATTCCACAGGTTTACAAATGTGTTCTAATTTTCAGTGGATTTTTAAATGAGTTTTAAAAAAAATAAAAATATGGTTTCAATCTATTAATCCCTAACAAGGCATTAGAAAATGTTCATGAGGGTAATAAGAAATTATCTTCTTCCCTAAAAGAAACCCAATACGTGGTTGTATTTTGAATCTCTAAATCTTAAACAGTTTTTTTGCATAGAATCTATATGCTGCCCAGGTATCCTTATAACTGCTCTCTTCAAGACAGGGAAGCCCATCAACCTTTATAATAAGCTAGTGCTGCCACCTATAGCAAAAGGGACTTTTTAGCCTACTTCAAGCACAGTGCACATTGAGTGATATTAGAAAGAAAGGAACTTACAGAATTACAACTAGGATACAGAAAATGGATGACAGTTCACTTAAAATTGTGAATGAAATCTATGTGCAACAAAAGCAATTCTTTTTAAACACTGCTATTTATCGAATAATTTCCTAGTTGTGTCACAAAAGTAATAGTTGGCAAATTCATATAGACTGTATTCCTCAAAACAGTCTTTTCTTCATCCTATATATCCCAACCTGATCATGATGATAATGTCGAAAATATCCTTAAAATTGAGCTTACTTTTTTAACTGCATATTTTAGATGTTCTCTTGTAAGCTATCTGGATCTGAGTTCAGGAAACTAAATATTTTCCATGTTTCACATATTCTTATTTACATACAAGTGGCTCCTGTCATGGCCAGTTCTTCAAATCTGCTGGCACCAACAGTAGTAGATTTAAAGTGTTTTTTTAGAAAACCATCCTTGCTTTTGCATTCATTCTGTAGAATATCACCTATCCCTGAAGATCACAAGTGTCTGAGCTACAGGACAGTCCTGTTGATAATTGTTTGAAAAACAAAACAAGTTAACAGGTAGCCAGGTGTCAAAAGCAATTTGCAACTAGTAAAACACACTGACATTTAATTCTGCCCTGTTTCTGGGAATGTCAGAGATTTTAGTGATCCTTTAAAACATAAATTTGTAGAAAAAATGCAACAGTAACAATGTAAGGTAGATATTTTCTTGGCATAAGCCAAACTACCATCCTTAGCATGGCATAGTTTCTCACCTGGTTTTGTAACTTATCACATGATGCCACAATTTATTGGTTGGACATTTCTTCCAGAGATGCAGCTTCTCTTCACATAAAGAAGCAGAAAAAGAAGGATCACAGCTCATATTGATGGCCCAGTAGCTATAGGTAATGCCAGTGAGAAGATTAAGAAATAGCACTTACTACTGCAGAATCATCACAGGGAGCACAGGCTAGAGTTGGAAGGAATCAGTCTCCAATGCAATAAGAATATATATGCTTGATAGCAAGTCCTGAGTTACATGACATTATTTCACACACCACAAGACTTTTTAAATAGAGCTTTAGATTAATTATATAATTTCTGAATTTTATAACAAATAAAAGAAAAATATCTAGAAAAGATAGAGGTTTTTAATGAAGACTTACTAATTACTATATATGTATTTTGTAGGGTAAACATTGCATTTACTCATACAGTTGAAATGGATCACTGTATTTTATAGAAAACTAATTGTGTATCAAAAATTAACATTGTTTCCCGTTCCAATGCTCATGTTTATTTGAAAAATAAGGACTCTTGCAGTCAAAGTAAAGGGAATGATGATTGTTATTTGCAGTAGTAATAATAGCAGTACTAGCATGTGATGGATATTAGTTTTTATTTATATTTACATGAAGAGAAAGACCATCACAGGAACAAGTTGCTTGGGTTGCTTAGAATCTACCATTTCAATTATTTTAAAAGAAGCTAGACAAACATGATTGTGTTTTGAAGAAAGGAATGGACTCAGTACCATTCCAGGTTCAATGTAGCCTTAGTCTGTGATTTCACAAAATTACCAGCTGCAATATTAGCTGCAACCTTGATGCCTTTCTGTTCTGTTTCTTTGCCTTTGCCCTTTCTTTCTCATTTCCATTCCTTAGACCAGTCACAGCCTGCACAAGTGTTTGTGTGATCATACTTTTAACAAAGAAAAAACACTTGAAGCAAAAATAAATCTTAAAAAAATAATTAATTTTTAAATGCAGGTGCGCTTTAGACTGCAACTGTTACTGGATACTTTGTCTTTTAAAATCCTGGGGTATTTTTTCTGTGATTTTCTATAATAATTTCATAAGAGTATAGACATTCTGAATTTCTACAATGCATTCTGAGCCATCATGTTGTCCTAGCACAAGGTTCACATAGAGCTATTCACTATAAAAACAGCATAGTTGGTAACAAAATCCAGCCTATATCCAGCTCATAAACTCAAAACTATAGTTTGCAAACCATTTGTACAAAAACATTTATTATAAAGTTCTTCTCACAAACTGAAAAGATAAGTAAAATGAGACAACAGGTCCTGTTCAACAAGCTCTTTCAGCAGATGCCCAATTTAAAGCTTATGAACAATTCCAAAGTCAAAGTGCCTGCTTGTATGCTTAAGGATATTTTGTTGAATCTTCTGCAGTACTGAGAATGGAGTAAGTGAAGGGTACCATAGCAACAGTAACTCAGCTCAAATTCACAGCACTTTTCCATGTTTAATGCAGGTCTCTATGTTGATTTTGCAAATAAATTTGTAAGAGAGTGACTGAGTCTTTAAATTAACATATTCATGAACAGTGTTCCCCAAAAGTCCTGGGTCCGTAGTGTGGAAACAGTGGTTCATAGGCATTCCATTGACTCCATGCATTCACTAAAAAGCAAGATAATAAAGAGGGGTTTTACTCTAAGTAAGCAAGGTACATCAGCTGAGCAGTAACTGCCATATTAATAGGTTTTTAAGTTTGTCACCAATTATAAGAAGAAATACCACAGAATATTCATTGGAAATTTGAAAATTCCAGGAAGGCAAAATGCTCCGAGTATCTTTCAACATGACTGAAAGAAAACCATGCCTGTATATGGTAGCCATGATATTTTCTGAAAAATCCTTTCCTTAGGATTTTTTTCACCTGAGAAGCTGAGAGGCCTCAAGAACAAAATGTAAACAATGATTATCTGCTGCTGTGGAATGCAACAGGTGGATCTGTGATTGGTCTCATGTGGTTGTTTCTAATTAATGGCCAATCACAGTCCAGTTGTCTCGGACTGTCTCGGTCAGTCACAACCCTTTGTTATCATTCTTTTTCTATTCTTAGCTAGCCTTCTGATGAAATCCTTTCTTCTATTCTTTTAGTACAGTTTTAATATAATATATATAAAAAAATAATAAATCAAGTCTTCTGAAACATGGAGTCAACAGTCTCGTCTCTTCCCTCATCCTGGGACCCCTGCGAACACCGTCACAGTATATCATTACTATAATTTTGTCTATATTTGTGTGGAAATAGAAGGACTTTTAGCTTGTACACTTGTTCACTACAAGATTCTTGTAACTCTTGAAGTCAGTAAAAGATACTTTACTTTTGGTAAAAGCAGAGAAAAAAAAAGTTTATCTTTGATATGTATTGCAGGTGATCTACTGAACCTAAATTATCCCTCTATGAATGGAAAGGGATGAAAACTTCACCCATACATAAGTGTCTCAGATGGGATGACATCTTCTGTCTGTTCCTCTGCAATTACTGTTGAAGAAAACTAGATGACCACCTAAAAATAGATTACTAAATTTTAAACCTAGGCAAAACACACAGACATCAAATTTGGCGTGACTTTGGTCATTATTTAGCCTTTACAATGGTATCGCCATACTTGTGAAGAGAAATCCTTTGACCTCTCAAAGACTTGTGCACATGGTAACGTCCACATAAATCACATTTTTATTTGTGGCATTTTCTTAAATACACTGGAAACAGTATTTTTGTAGGTATTTCATGCCTATGGAGGTAGATTTTTGCTTCGATAGGCTATTGAATCGAAGAAACTCATCTAAACTAACAAGAATGTCTTAATAAATAAGTAGTCAGGATAATGAGGTATATAGCTTAGTCCTCATGAACAAAAAAACTAACAATGCATCTTTGTGAAATGAGATGCTATTTATCTCTGAACAACTGAATGTTTTGAAGGCATGAAAACAACACTACAATTTTTGAGTAAATGAATGGAAGAGAGATATCATAATGCCTTTATTTTTGTTTCCTTTTCCACTTCAACCAATGTGTTATTTTCAAGATCTTTCTGTTTCCTCTTAAAGCAGTTACTCACACAACTGCATAAGAAATAGAGGTGAAAAGGTGTTAATTAACTAACAATGAATTGTGAAGTTCAAATAAGAATGGCATTCTGTTGGAGGGAAAAGGGGAGGAGGGGAAAGGCAGCTACATTTAGCTGAACGTAGCTAAACCCAGACTGCAGAGATCTGTGTGCCTGCTTTCCTACTGATCCGTGGGAGTACTTTGACTGTCCATGTGAGTTGAGTAAGCATACAAGTAGCTATTCATTGCTTCAGAGCCTTGAGGTGTGCCTTTGTTCAATATTTACAAGTGCTGATCGCTCCTCAGGCATCCTGGCACCACTCAAGTCTTCCAAGTCTATCTCAAATGCCATGCAGAGGTAGGAAGGATTGCATTTGAGAAGAGCTGGAATTTATAGTTTTTTTTTCTTCTGCATTAATAGACAATTATTTACTCCACATTTCACAAAATGCACATTGCCATGCCATTTCCATTTCTGCTGCAGAAGTATTTTCTTCTGAAGTCCCCTCCCCTCATTCCTTGTAGCTGATTTCACTGCAGTTTTGAAAATGCACCAAGTAACATCTTGTTAAAATGAAGCAGAAACTCAAAATCAGTCAATCTTAACACTAATTTAGCAAGTATTGCCCTTCACCATGAAACAGATAAGTGTCTTGGAAAAATGCCTGCTTGTATGTCTTACCATGGGTCTTGTCTTGCAAAACCTGGGAGTTTTTGTTTAGGACTGTGCCAGTGGTCAGCATTAATCCTTTCACAAAGAATTTTCACGTGTACCAAGATGTGGGATTCCTGTCTCTCCTAGACTCTTTTATTCTTGCCAGGGGTTTGACAGTGTTAATGTGAAGGTGTAACATGGAATGACATAAATTAGTCTGCACTCTAAGACTGGAGATATGAACTGTAATTAATCTGTGTCAGAGATTATGTTTACAAAAAAAGGTAAATACATTAAACACACTACTAGTGGCTGTGTCTGTCTGGACTGATTAAAAATATGTTTCCATTTCTGGTTAGACCTTCCAAAACAAAAAAAAAAAGAGGTCTGACCTCAGGAATCATCTACCCAAATGAGGCACCTGTACCTAAAACTTAATAGTTCTCTAAGTCCTTGTCTACTCCAAGAAGATAAACATTCAGTTTTATATGAGCTGATATTCCCTCTCCATTCACTTCATAATGGATATGCCACTATCTTAGGCAGAGTAATTAGATGTGTAAAATTAGATGGGATGAAAAAGAGTATATGTAAATAATTTGATGCAAAGCACTATTAGATATTTTCTCTTGATCTTTGATACTTCCTGCTCAACTATTTATTTCAAAATGCCAGAAATATGCTTTAATGATAGATAAGTTAAACCTTAAGACTGACACTAGAATTATCACACTAAGAAAAAGCAACACTCAGGTTTCATGAAATTTATTCTATGTGGCGAGTAAACATATTTGAATCTTCTCTATGTATCAAACCTGAGAGCAATATTTCTCTTCTGAAAAAGGAAATACAGGAGACTGCCATGGTTTAGTGTCTTAAAAACTCTTTTCCTTGGCTTCACACTTTTGTATGAAAACACTGTAAAAACAAAATATGAATCCCATTACTTTTAGCAGACCTATCTTAATATCATAAAATCACCATGTAAATAATTTGTCAGGACAGATCTGAGAAAGCAGGAGATCAGAAATACACAAAGGGTTTTGCAACATGCAGGATAACCTACCTCACATGCTTGTGAGAATTCCCTGTGTAACAAGATTTACTACTTCTTATTAAGGTCTATAAATTCACCATAAAATATATATTTTAATTGTGGAAGAAAAAAACCACAATTTTTTTCTTGCATATAAGTAGGGAGAATACTCTTCAAAATGTTCTGTTTGCCATGTTGAGATTTTTAAGATTCTGTGCATTTGTTATGTATGCAATATCTATTTTTTTCTGTACATCCTACTTCTTTAATTAAATTCTACCTATTATCTTGTGAATGTAGGCATCAGTTTCAAATTTGCTGCCTTGTTCAAGTGTGGATTAGCACTCATTCTATTAGTCAGGTTTATATGAGCAAATATATGGCAATACATGAGAATTGGATATCACTGATATGCTGCATATATGAAGTATAGCATGCATCTTAAGGATACATTATATAGGTTGATTTATCTCCACAGAAGAGCAAAATAAAATTATAAAGACATACAACTATTACGCAGATCTATCCATACTCGATCTTGCAAAAAATTGTGTTTGTGGCACTTAACATAACTTGCATATAATTTAGTGAAGATGAGAACTCAGAAGTAGCTGACAAGTTAAGAATGGCTATATGCAAGCTTGAAAATTGAAACAAAAACATACAGACTTTCCAGTCAGAGCACAATTGAAAACAAGAAAAAATATCCATGATAGCTGATATATGATAGCTAACAAGCTCCATTCTAAAAGCACAAATGAAAGAATATATAAATAAAAAGCAATCGATCTTCCACTCTACTTCACCAGCCTTCTCTGCTCTGCTCTTGTGAGGCCCCACTTGGAGTGCTGAATTCAGCTCTGAGTGCAGGAAAGACCTGTTGAAGCAGAGCCAGAGAAGAGCCACAAAAACTTATCAGATGGATGGAATACTTCTATGGAGAAAGGCTGAGAGAGTAAGGGTTGCACATCCTGCAGAAGAGAAGGCTCTGGGGGAGACATTTTGCAGTGTTTCAATGCTTAAGAGGGCTGGACAGAAAGATGGGGACAGACTTTTTTAGCAACATGACAAGGGGTAATGGCTTTGAACTCATAGAGGGACAATTCAAATTTGATGTAAGGAAGAAAATTTTTACAATGAGAATCATGAATCACTGGAGTAAGTTAACCAGACAGGTGGTAGATGTCCCATCCCTGGAAACATTTTGAGCCACCTGTCCTCGTTGGAGATGTAACAGCTCATTGCAGGGGGATTGGGCTAATGATCTTAAAAAATCTTTTCCCACTCAAACTATACTGTGATTCTATAATTCTATGATCCAACAACCAGCAAATGCTTTTAAGTACAGCAACACATTCTTTTTTAAGTCTCATGGGTACTCTTGTGTGAGTTTAAATCAAACTAGAATATTAATTTCCAAAATACATGACATAAACCATGGTTCACTGTCAGGGTAAAGATATATATTCTCTAAAGAATATATTAAAGACTTCTGGGAATACTGGACCTATTGTTTAGTACCTCAGCTTCAAAATACAACTCAAGCATTCATACAGTCATTTGTACTTAGTCTCCTATTTTTACACATTTTAAGCTAGGTTAACATATTTCAATGCATCAGCTTCACAAAAGAATGACTTTTACAGATGATGCATTGTCAAGTAGATGTCAATTCCATAAGCCTATCCTAAATCCTCTAGTCAGACAAGGAATTCATTTTTCTTTTTTGAAGCAGCCTTAGATGTTGTAGCTTAAGGGTAAAAGTCTCAGAGTTATGTTATCTTCAGGTTTCTGAAGTATTTCAGAACAGGTATGAAATATGTTACAATTCCCCAGAGGTGAAGGGGATTCTGTGTGTATTTATACATACATATTATATAATATTTTTCCTGTTTACGAAAAACCTGATATAATAGTAAGTCACAGAATGGTGCATTAGTGAGTTGTTGGTATTGTTCTTGGATGTGCCTTCAATAACTTGTACATACCTGAGATGTTACCACAAGCATGTCACAAAATGGCTCAAAATTCTTAGGCACATGTTTTGTTTTTTTTTTTCCTTAACATAACTGATTAACTTATGGAAAAGAGTTAAAGGTCATCCCCAATGAAAGAATAAGGGAAAAACAGAATTGCTGTGGGGATTCAGTTCAACCTTGCATGAAAAGAAGATGCCTGACTAACTGTAAGAGAGTAGATAGGTCATTGTGAAGGTTTGAAATGTGGGGATTGGTCTGAAAAAGCCCAGTCCATTTCAGAAATGCAACCAGAAGTTACTGAGGGTTAAAATTATGGTCAGGAGTTATCCAAATGAGATCTTGCCAAAGACCTGTATATTCTTCTGTAGGTCAATGGATCTGTGTATCAGCTATGAAATAATTCGTTCAGAAATAATAAAAGAAGAGTTAATCCAGTAGCAGCAAACATTACTGAAAATAGTACATATGGAGTTGTTCTAGGTCTGTGCTCAGTAGCCACATTCTTAGGAAACAGGAAATTCACATCAAGTTATTTTCTTTATTACTTGGCTTAGTTCCTGAAGTGCCACTAACTAGCAAGTAGTATTTAAAGCAATTTGATCTAAAGCTGCATTTTTCTCCTGCAGATGTTTTTAGAACATTTCAGTAAAGCTGAGGAAGTCGACAGTGGTCACAGTTTTTAACTTGAGAAAAGGGAGAGCAAAAAACCCTCTATTTGTCTGACCAGAAAGGGAATGTAATTATACTAATACATGTTTCTTGAACAAAACTTCATCTCAGTGTCATGTCTCTAGAAGGCAAACCACTTTTTTGTCAGTCAGACTTCTTACTCTAACCCTGCCTCACTCTGCTGTGAAGTATATTTGCCTTTTAGTAGAGCACTGTTCTCACCCCATCTGTACCCCTCAGCTCTTGCAGAGTTCAGTGCCTCCTCCATCTTCTGGCAGCAAGGTGAAGAACTAAGGGATGAAGGTACTCTCTGCTTCCACTCAGTTTGTTAAGATTTAAATGACTACACAAATGAAGATATAGGAATTCAAATTAAAATATAAGTTTATGCATGCTGGGGAATCTCACAGTTTGCACTAGACACAGGCAGGAGAGATCATTACTTAAAAAGTAAAAAGATGTTTTAGATACCAAGAGGAGAATGGAGGAAAGTGCTTAACAGTGAATGAAGGCACAAAGTTGCAAAAAATAACTACAAAAATGTACTGTGTTAACTGGAGGCAGAGATTTAGATAAGGATAGCACCATGAATTCACTTATGAGCTGAGGATGAGGCATTTGAACTGCATATGGAATGAAGGAAAAAAGAGATGAAAAAGAGCATAGGAGAGTGGAATGGAATTGTAATGGCAAGTATAAAAAGAGAGGGTAGATTCTGAGATAACTGAAGAAGGAAAAGTAAAAATATATCCAGAGAGCCTAAATGTGATGAAAATAAGGCAGAGGAGATAAGGAGGATTTTTTTTTTTTGCTATTATACATCTTGACTGATAAGCACGTATTTAATGAGGAACAATTATTTTAGAAGACAAAGCTGAATTAAAAAAATTAACTTGCAGAGGTTTCTTATTGTCTTGTTGTGGTTTAAGGACAGATGGAAATTAAGCATTGTGCAGACGCTCACTCAATCCTCCCTTCTCATCCCCCTGACCCCAGTGGGGTAGGGAGAAGGATCAAAGTAAAATTTGTGTGTTTAGATAAGAACAGGTTAATAATTGAAAATCAAGGAAAAAAAAAAGATAAAAAACAATAATTACAATAAAAGGGAAACAAACAAGTGATGCACAAAGCAATGGCTGACCAAACCAATGCCAGGCCCCCATTCCTGAACCCAGGTCGTCTCTGCTTCCAGCTAATTCCTCCCAGTTTATGGTGTTCTGTGGTGTGGAATATCCTTTTGCCCAGCTACACTCCCTCCCAGTTTCTTTTGTGTACCTCTTCATTAGCAGAGCATGAGAAAAGAAGAAAAGTCCTTAGCTTAGGATAAACAAGTCTTAGCAAAAAAAAAAAGTAAAATCAGTGTGTTAGCAACACCATTCTCATTCTGAATACAAAACACAGTAATGTAACAACTACTGAGAAGAAATTAACTCTATCCTAGCTGTAACCATGACACTTGTTTTTGAGAAGAAAAAAGTTGAAAAACTTTGATAAACAAGATTGATTTTATTTTAGGAAGCCCAGAAATAACTACTTGATGAGTGGTTATGACTAGATCTTCTGCCATGACAAGGACATGTGCCACAGTGCATTCTGTGAAACAATTCCAAAACAATCAACAAACCAAAAATACCACAGACTGTTTAGAACATCCTGTGAAACTCACTGGAAATATGCTTCGGTCAATTTAAGAAACCTGTCTTTTGTGGACTAGAACATTTGAGACACTGAGCCAAAGTCCATTGAGTATCTTGTCCCTTCTAAGACAAAATATTTTCTACTACAAGAAACATTGAATTTTAGTGATTTCCTGTGGGAAAGCTAACCACTGGTAAAAAAGGAAGGGGTGGAGCTGGGAAATTTCTTTGTTAACCTTACTCTTTGCTGTGCATTGTGCAATCTTTGTTCAGAAAACAACCTTTGTGTTCAGATAACCTTTCCACCTAGGTCCACCTTTCTATCTAGACCATGAGAACCAGTGTCTTTGGAGTATATACACACAGCCCTCTGCACCCTTTGCTAGGGGATGTGGCATCCAGAGCAGCACTTGTGTGTCAGACATTGCCACCTCCTTCCCTGATGAAGGCTGTGAACAAGCTGAGCATCCAGAGATGCACACAGTGGAATGGGGGTGTGATAACATGGAAAGTCTTTCTGAACTGTAGAAAATCCAGTGGTAATGCTAATAATATATCTTGGTATCATCTATTTAACTCCCTTCTCCCGAAGGATCTGCGGTGTCTTCATACCTTCCGGAATCCTCTAATGCTTTCCTGCTTCACCCACTCTACTCCCTAGTGACATGCCATCCACGGCCCACTGCTGCTCAAATTACGCCTTCCCTGACACTGTGTCCTTGGAGGTTTCAGTTACACCAGAGGGCTTGTTTTCTGCTTTGCTAGGAGACGACAGGAGTCAAGGGGAAGGGAAGGAGGCAGGGCAGAAAATGGCTCTATAAGTAGTTGCCTTGGCTCAGGGCAGTGAAACAGTAAGGGCAGGAGAGACAGGGACCAAAGATGCCTGATCAGGGCCTGGTTGAAGGACAACACCACTATGGAAATCTCCTGCACTGAGGCAGGACCTGCTGTTCCGTACTGTCTCCGTCCACTCCTGAGGGGCCTTCTCCTCCACGGTTAGGGTTTTGGTAAATATGCTTTATTCAGTGAGTGAATATGCCTTTTCTCTTTTTTGATGGATTTTCAACATCCCAAGACCTACAGCCCCCACCTCATTGGATCCTCACGGCCAGATCTCTCATCTCTCCAAGTAACACCAGCTCTGCTCATTCAAATCACACCAACCCTCCCTGCTCCCTGTTACTCCTTGTGTCCTTATCTCCCGTGCATTCCTTCCCACTTACCAGTCAGTGCTTTTACCTGATACTTCCATTTCTGTAATGGTAGCCCGTAAGAGGGCATCAAATCTATTTTTCTTCTCATGTTATCCAAAAAAGATTTTCACTAATTTGTAACTAATTCTGATTGCTCAGAATTATTGACTTTATAGCAAACCTGAACACTGAAAACATACTCACTGAATTATATTTTGATGATGCTGGTGAAGACTTTGTTCCATTTTTAAACCACTGATGGAATATGCCTGATAGTTAGATGTCTCATTAATTCTTCACACTTAAACCACTCATGATGGATCATCATTTACTATTTTTATTTCTCAGATCTTTTTGCTTGTGCAGTAGACATTGGTCATACTTTTGTCGTTGTTGTTATTATTGCTATTAAGGCAAGCTTCTGCTACAGAAATTCTGTTATCAAAGTCTCTACAAGAATATCTAATGAATTCAGCTGATGACTGAGAATGTGTGAGCTATAGACGTGTCAAAGGAAGGCAGCAGTTCTTGACTCTCCTGATTCATTCTGTGACAGATGTTACATTCAAGAAGAAGGGGAAAGTTAGAAATAATCATTTATTTATTCATTCCACAGTCTCCTGCAGCAAAGAACTACAGTAGTGACAGTGCTCACCCACACTGAACAGCTTAGAAATGCCAATTTATGATTAAAAAGAAAGCTGATTGTTCTGTTAACATGGAAACCTTTCAGAGCACAACAAAGGAAAAAATAATCTACCTTCAGGGCCTTACTGGCTACACAGCATGACATATAGCAGAGCACATTACTGCAAGTTTTATTTGCTCCACCATGCAGGTCGGGATAGCAGATATTTTCATGCGAGCCTAGAACTCACACTGGCCCTTTTCAGGGAGTTGATTGGGGCCCAGTATACGAGATTTCTCTATAAATAACTCTAGCATTTCTTGGCAAAGAGGTGAATTTCATCCTGAATGTAGATGTTACTTCCAGATGAATGACACTCCCACCTCTCCAGCCCCTTTCTGGAATATATGCTGCCACAGGTGGGTGCCACTAACAAAATGACATCAGTGCGAGGTCAAGTATACTTCTCTCACTCTCCTCAGTATCTAAAAAGCCAGCAAAGAATGGTCACATGGCTTTAGCATTCAGTAGCTTTGTATATTTTTGGATATCAGAGTTCCACTTCCACTGTCATTCTGTAAAATTTGTGATCTTTGCAGGGAGGCGGTGGCAGGAAGTGAGTGATGGAGAAGGTGCATTTGAAAGAAAACCTTACCACTATGTTAATTCCTTTTTATTTTCCTAACTTTTTTTTTTAAGAGATGAACAAATGTTTGGCAGAGAGAGAGATCTTAAAATCTTAGAACTCAGAACTTGCAGGAACTTTACTCTTTGCTAGCCCATCTTGCCTTCAGCCTCAGTTGAAGTTCTGGAAACTGCTGGAGATGGCATGGCCCAAGCTGTGAGTACCCACGTGGCCTCCACTTTAACTCTGAGCCATGGACAGACAGCGTTATCCAATCTGCTGCTTCCAACAGCTGTGGGAAATCTGTCATTATTGATCTGTTTAGACCATTATATTACCTAGAAGCTGTGTTAACAGTTGATAATGACAGCTCACTGCAATCTTCTCCTTTACTCTTCCTTTCCATTTCTTCTCTGACTTCCTTCACCAGCCATGAATGTGGAGTGGTACCCTTTTGTGGGTATTCCCACAGGATAATCTGGCAGGGAAATGTAGATGTCTTCCCAAGGCAACAGCTTACTGGTTGTATGTAAAAAAAATGTAAAGCCTTTTTCCTTCTGGGCTTTTCAAAATTAGGTTATTGATGCCTCTTTACAGGAATGTACCATCTTTAAATATGTCATTATTACTGTGATTTTGTGGTTTAGGAATGGTACTCCCCAATGTACTGCTCCCACTGAAACCCCAAACCACACATTGTTCACTCTCTGTCCCCCTTTTCCCCTGCCCATCACCACTGCAGCAGATTGGAGAGGAGAACCAGAGGCAAAAAATGCAAAGATCACAGACTGAAATAAGAACAATTTCCTGGAAACAACAATGATACGAAAACCAACAGTGACAGCAATGACATTAATAATAAAAGCCTAGAAAATAGAGTGAAGAGCTCGGTGCAACTGCAGCCACTCACCCCAGCTGCTTCCTCCAGCTCAGGACAAGTGTCACCCCACTGCTGTGCCCACCACGCTTGCTCGACCCAAAGGAACCTCTTCTCCCTGGAAGAGAGTTCCTTTATCTGGCCCTCAGCAATGACATGAGGCTGTATGGAGTAACCTCTGTGCTCTAGTAGCCATGTTCACTCCTGCCTAATGCAAAAAATTAACCCTTTCCATACACAGCTGTCTCCTGTCAGCTAGGTAGCTTTATTCTTCAATGAAATTCTGTTATTTGTTTTGTTGCTTTATGTATTCATTAGTCCAGCATTTGTTCTGTAGTTTTATATATTCATTAAAGGTCTATGAAACACGCTACAAAAATGTCAATACCTTGCAGCTCTGATTCACTTCTGCTCAGTATTCAGGTATTAGTTCCAGCAAACCTTCTGTGAACTTTTAATTGCAGCTGGTACAAACTTTGTGCTCTCCCTGCCTGTCTGCAAGCATCTTTTGATACTGTTCTGTGATGCATTTGAAAGCTGAATCTTGTCTTTCTGTAGAAAATCAACACTCTTCTTTCCATTTCTCTGACTGGATGAAAGTGCTGTCAGTGCCTCAGAGGATCAATTAGAAGCTATTTTACTTGTGTGACTATAGAAAGACAATCTGAGGTCTTTCTCCAATGGGGGGAAAAAATAAAAATCAAAAGACTAATTTATGTCAGTCCTTCTTTCTGAATTAACCAGAGCTATGAATTAGTGGAGTTCCATTTTCACTCTCTCAGAAACCCCAGATGCAGACAGTGCAGTATGACAGCAAGGCCACCAATGTCCATCCCTTAGCTCACCACTCCTAACAGTGCTCCGCAAGTGGTTTGCAACAGTAGCTCTAAACCATGTCTGACAGCAGTACACAAGCAACAAGACATCACTGACTAGGTGTGACTCTGTGACATACCAGCACTGGTGCACCAGGGCAAAATTCCACGTGCTCTGTGCCTTAGCATGGCTTTTATTTATCCTTTCAACCTTGGTGTATCTAATCATCTACATCCAAAAATACAGTAAGGTCCTGTTCACCAAATGTTAGCTTTTCTGACTGAAGTACATGAAATGATTTTTGAACAACACAATGTCTTAAGGAATGAACAAGACATCTGTGGGAATGTCTATTAACTGGAAATTAGGAAACCACAGAGACTAATGAGGCACACATGGAACTTGTGAGAGAGTATAAATATCCCTGAGTTATGCAGCCACCCAGAAAGTAAAAATTAAATTAAATTTAATTAACTTCTGCTGTAAGCAAGCAGATTATTAGAAATAGCTGTTCAAAAACTCTATTCCAGGTTAAAAAAGCAACCACTGGTTCCTAGAAGTGATTTCTGTGGTACACATTAAGGAAAGCTTTACAAACAGCAACTGTCAGTCATGGAAAGTAGAAAACAAACCAAGGAAAGCAAAGCTTCTTCATATTTAACACAGGGTTTACAATAAAATCAGAAATGCAGTAGAGGACATTCAGACTTTTAGGAAAGATGTGGTCTCCTTGTAGAGAAGAATCTCAGAGCTATATAACTGATTGTCATGTATATTGCTGCTATAAATTCCTGAGTGACAGTGATTTAGCAGAGATTACAGCAGGCAGGATGCCTGCTCTGTCAGAAGTGTCTTGTGTGGATATTAGCTGTGGCTGGTGGTCAAGCCCCTGATGTCACAAGCTCTCCTGCTATGGAGTTACTGTCTTTCAGCACAGCAGCCCTCCTTCCCCCCTCCACCTCCAGGATTTCTAGAATAGTTTAAAATACTGAGAAGTATTAGGTATAGAAGTATATAGATACTTAGAAGTATCAGGTATAAAATACCTGAAGTATTTATATGTTGGTTGAAAGGAAATTAGGACTGTGTGAAAGGAAGATGCACAAGGAACTCCTCTAATGCAGGACTGATAATAAAACTACCAATGGCTTTCTAAGCTGGAACAGAAATAGAGCACCTTGGGTCCTTAAAATCAGGAGGAGAGAAGAGAAAACAGATGAAAAAATGTGTTTCTGAATCTATTGTCCAGTTCCACTTTGAGCAGCTATGAAGAGTGAGCTCTGATAAATAAATTGCTGTAAAATAACATATAGAACTGCTCCTGTACCAAAAAATATTTCTTGAAAAGGTAAGTCATTTCCCACTTCATAGCAATGCCGAGTCAGCCTCTTGTACTTTCTCAAATGTAGAAACTGAAAATCTAATTCCATAGCTTTTCTTCCTATTAATCTATCTTTCTTTCAGTTAGTATGCAAGCAAAAAATTAAATCTAAGTCGAAGGATCATCAGACCTAATAGCCAAGACTGCTATTTTGAAAAGGTCACCTTCTTACATGCAAAGCATTTAGAGTGAAATCCAAGCCTTAGCAAGCCTCTTATTGATCTCATTTACTTCAGATGCATATACTGATCAGGAAAAACACTTCTCAATGACTAAGGAATTGAACTGGAAATGTAACTTTAGGAATAAAAGTCTTAAATATTATTACAACAAGATTTTCCTTTTGAATTTCAGGTTTTGGACTGAAAACTGTTTTTTCTAATTCTCCAAAAAGTTGTATTTAGTTCACCTATGCCACTTTATGGCACTTTCTTCTTGTAGAAGATAGCTTCTACATTGGAAAAAAAAATCTTCTGCAGACATTTTAAATTTTAGCCTGATTAACTCAGTTATTTTGATTTATTTTTTTGATTGCCTTCAGATTCCTAACCCACTCCAATTAATTACTAGAGATGATAAAATTAATCATCTTATTAGCTAGAAGCCACAGCTACCATGGTACCCTCGTTTAGTATGCTACAAGAAAGTCATGCAGAAATTAAAAGCTTTAGAGAAGTTTTAAACATACAAAAATTATTGGAAATATGAGATTAACTCCCAGATATACAAAATCTCTTTTATGGCTGAATTTTATAGTGTTTGACAACCAGGATCTCCAAGAGAGTAGACCAGGATTTGGACAGGAGATGTGCTACTGTACTTCATAGTTATCAACAAAAAAGCCTAGAACAAAAAAAACCTACAGCTGAAAGTAGGAAGTCAGAAAAGTTAGAGCATTTTTGAAAAACAATGTGCCCCCTAAGTGTACTGAAATGTCCCTGTGTTATTTAATCAATTACTAGAAAAAATTAAAAGGCTAAGAACTCATTTGTCTGTGATGCTTCTACAAAATATATTTTTAAAATCCACAGTAAACTTGTAAGACACTAAAGTTTAATTCTTTACGTATTTCCATTCATTTTGGGGAATGGTTTGGAAAAGGAGATAGTTATGTCCTCTCTATCAGACAGGGTGAAAATTATAAGGTCTATGTCAGGCAGAGCATTGCCTTCTCAGATGGTGAATATCCCTCTATTTCAGGATCAGCTAAAAAAAGAATTGGATGATGGAAAAAATTGGAAATGTTATAACCTTTTTTGTTGCTGTTGTTGTTGCTATCTTTGGAATGAGTCAGTTCTGAAGGCTTTTAATTTACAATTGAAAATGTGAGTGAAAGGGTGAAAAGGTATTGAAAGTGTCAAACACTTTGGATACTAAGAAAAATCATTTTAGTTTGGCTACACAACATTTAAAAATCACCAGCTAGGAGTATCAACTATTCTCAAAGCCTTTTGTGCAGCAAAAAAGAAAGTATGGGTTAGACAGCCAGGGTAGTGCCCCTGAATTGGAAGTCTGAGTTGGAATTTGAGTCTGTCAAAAGAGGTCTCTCAGTGCTGCTGGAGAATTGCTGACTGTTTACTGGAAGTACATGCTTTTTTAAAAATATGGGGGAATCATAAAGGAGATGTTTTTCAAAGTTCTTAGGCTATTCAATTTCTCCCTCTATATCTAAGCTGAAAGTGTCTCCTCTTGTTTGGTTTATGGGAAGTATAAGTCTATGTATTAAGCAAATTATCAGCTCTGCATTAACTTAATTTCCTTTCTCTAATCATGATACATATCAAGATGACAACAAGCATTCCTCAAAATAGGAAGGGCCAAATCCATTATCCTCTGCAGAAAACTGCTTGACATTTGTGACATTTAAGCACCATTTTTATATGTAGTCAAGGAATGTGGAGAGGCATGATTGCTCTCAGTCAAGCAACATAGGATATCACAGTTCATAAAGCATGGGGTAGCGATGCTCTATAGGTCACAAAAAGTGTCTTAAATTGCAGACAGGCACATTCTGTGCTGGTGAAAAAGGATGAACTCTTCTGGTTTTCTTTATTTTTAATCATTAATGGCACAGAACACCATCACCTAAGGGTGTTCCTCTTTTGCACAGACTAAGGATGATGTTGTTTTCCACTTTTCACAGAACTTCTGGAGAAATCTGTAATGAAATACAGAATTTAGATTCTGTATCTGTAGGCTTGGGGCTGCACTTGCTATAGTCTTATTCACCCCAACGCTGCAATATTAAAAACTATTTAATTTTTATCAGGGAAGTCTCATCTTCTAAGTACAATAGGAGTATGCGGCAGATGTGCTACAGCAGCGAATTCCACTCCAGTGTGTACGGATACATGGAAAGAGGCAGCTCTGTGACTGAGGGCTGAAAGAGATTGATGATGATGCAACTGGTGATGCAATTTTGAAAATGGTACATGGAAATTTTCAATGCTCTTGACTAAGAGCATATTCTATGATTCCTGGGCCTTCACAGAAAATACCTCTCTTTCTTGACAGGATGTGAACTCTAAAAAGAAACACCAGAGACTCATGTAAATGCTTTTACTATTTACAATCATAGATTTAGTTACATTACATTTAATTACAGTGAAGTACTGTTGATGCCTGTCTTCTCTTCATCTGTCTCCTGTCAGTCTTAAAAGCATTTCATTGACACGCCTGGAAAATAAACTTGTTTTTAGAAAATTCTGCACATCAAAGCTGAATTAATTTGATTCTAAAGAAAAAGGAATGACATTAAAATAGTCAATTGTACTTCTAGGTTTTATAGCACACATAATTATCAAATTAAACCTTGTCAATAGTAATTAATTTGTTTTGGTAATAAAAACAGCAGGCTGCCTTTTCTTCTGTTAACATTAATTCTTCAAACCATCAAATCTATATATGTGATAGATCTCTTCTGTAGAACTTTTTTTTTATGGCAGCTTTATAGGATTTCTCTTTTAAAACTCCTATGCAAAAGGAGTTTTCAAAACTCTTATTGCAAAAGAAGAGCTATTGAGATGGATGCTTTTACAGACATTTCATTGCTCATTTTCCTTTCTTAGCATACACATTTTTATTTGGTATTTTGCAAGGATTTGAAAGCATCTTGTCAAAGAAAAAGTAATTATTTTTCTATAATTACATATCTATAGTCCAGTTCACTGTCCTTGCTACTGTTTTTCAAGCTGCATTGGGTTAAGTTCCAGTGGTCATTAATAAATATTTGAATTCTTTCATGTAGGGAGATGCAGTAAGAAAAATCTATGGCACAATATCATGTGAATTATCTGTCTAGACACTTCCAATCTCTCTGAAGATACAGTGGAACTAATGAATTACTAATAGTCACTGTTTCTAAGGTATGTGTTTAAAGCCTTCTCTATGTCACAGATAAATACTTTAGAAAAAGGAGGAAAGTATTTCAATGATGAAACCAAAATTAATTGTTTTCTGTCAGACTTGATCTATATTACCAAGACCAATTGAGATGCTCCAAAAGTTGACAGAGTATCTTTGAAAAGAAACCAAAACCAAAGTAAAACATTAAAGTAGCTACAATTTTAAATGGGAAGAGGACAAAGTCATCACTGATTGCCATATTAAAGTCAAGACCTTTATTTTTAGCTTCCTTTAGTTTGAGCTTTCATTCATAAATATACTTTTTAGTGATTGCTCAGATGCAATTTAGCTATTTCAGTCAATAAACAAAAATTATTATATCTCCATTGTATGAAAAGGAAAAAAAACCCCAACAAATCAACCCTAAATTAGTTTTAGAATTTAGTTTGGATTTGTAGTGATAGAGGAAGAAATCAGATTGAGTTTGTAGATTATGGCACCTAATGCAAGGATATCCAAGTAGAATTTCAGACCTACACTGAGCAAGGTGTGTAGACTGTCCTTACACTGGGGAAATCTACATTCTATTGTGATCTTAGAGTGTGATAAGAGTGTGAACATAAAATTTAGGTGTAAATCTTTAAACTATATTTTAGCTATGTTGTTTTACACAGTTATTCATCTTGAAGCGGAATGGTGTTTGTTTGAGACAGTCATGCTTCCTTTAAGGGTGGGTAAATAAAAGGTTGCATGAGATCCTTTTGATGATCTCTCTGAGCCTGAAATTGGTCATTTTTGGCTGTCATGGGATTTGCTTAATTAAGTTTTTTCCATGACCAAGAGAAGAGGAAAATAATTGACAAAAGGCTTGAGGATTGGCTTTCAGGCTATGTCAGAGGCTTTCAAACTACAGCTTTCAAAAGACTATAGACATTAGCAACCATCTAGACTAACAAGCTGAATGTATTGGGGACCTTCATCTGTGGTATTAAACTCTTATCTTCTAACCACAACAGCCTTGTAGCTGCCTAATGAGAGTAATACTCAACCCATGTTGAGCCCTGAGCAGGCTCAAGAGGTGCTTGGAGCAGGGATAGCTGACGTGGGCCTACAGTAGGTGCCAACATGGCACCTACTGCAACAATTTAGAGTTCTATGCTGATTGCTTCAGGGCCTGGAAATATATCTTTAGACTCTTCAGTTTATTACTAGAGATACAGGTTATATGTTTCTCTAGCAACGTATTTATAGAAATCTATATCCTGAAATGCATTATAGAAATTATAGAAATGTAAATCCTGAGTGTTTCTATGCTGTGACTGAAGATGTATATTTGGATGCACTAAGATGAGCACACCAATAAATGTTTCAGATATCTTTTTAAAGGAAATGAGCAAGATTTTCACCTTATCTAGATGTGCAAGATTAAATATTGTAGAAGAATGCTGCAGGTGAGGATCGAAACTAGAGAGAGAACTGAGTTTTGAAGGAAAGATCTTGGAAAATATCCAGTTTTAGGTAACTTCAACAAAGTCAGGATAGCACTGCTATGATCCACTTCTCTCCATAGCCCTAAATTGATAAGAAACAAAAGATGCCTAATATGTCCATAATTTTAAAATGAATCCTCCTTTTAAATATCCAGTAATTTCAGGAATTTAATCTATAAAATTTTTCACATGGATTATTTTTTTCATCCTCATATGATAATCCTCATTGGATTATCTTTTAAAAAGTTTTTGAATACTTTATTTTTCAAGTTGTACTTAGTTGGAAGGATAACATACTCAGCAATGTCTATTTCTGCTCTCCTAAAGTAAAGTAATTAAAATTTGCTGTACTTTCAGTTTGTGTGTTTAGTAGGTATCTGTCAACATTCCCTACCTGTATTTTCTTTTTTCTCTCCTGTGTATTTTAAGCGTATATTTGCACTTCTGCAGGAATTTGAGCAAGGGCTGAATGTTAAGCAGAGAGAATGTCTGTCACAAAATCAGGGTAACAGAATGGGAAGCTAGAGGGAATCTCTGGAGCTCATTTTGTGCCCAACCCCTTCTTAAGAAGGATGCCTAAAGCCATTTGCCCAGGACCATATCTAGATGGCTTTTAAATATCTCCAACGTAAAAGTCCCCACTATCTCCTTGGGCAACTTGTGCCAGTGCTTTGTCAACCTCACAATAAAGAAGTGTTTCCTGATGTTCAGAAAATCTCCTGAGTTTCAGTTTGTGACTATTGCCTCTGGTGCTATCATGGTACCATGGAAGTGAGTGAGCTTACACCCTCTTCCAGTCACCTGCCCTTCATTTTTTATATATTTTGATAAGATCTCTCCAAAACCTTCCCTCCTCCAGGCTGAAAAGTCCCAGCTCTCTCAGACTTTCCTCATGTGTTGGATGCCCTAGTTAGTCCCCTAATCATTCTTGTGGGTCTTCACTGAACTCTCTAGGATGTCCTTGTGTGTCCTGTACTGAGAAATCCAGAACAGGACCCAATACATTTGAGATGGCCTCGCAGCACTGAATAAAGGGGAACGATGTCTGCCTTACATTCCATGTGGTGTCCACCAGGACCCCCAGGTCAGTTTCTACCAAGCTACTTTTTTGCTGGGTGGCTCAGGGCACATTTGGGTACCTGGGCTGGTTCTTCTCTAGATGCAGGCCTTCCCAGTTCCCTTTGCTGAAGTTCATGAGGCTCTTGGCAGCCCATTTCACCAGTCTGTCCAGTTACTGCAGATGGCAGCATGACCCTCTGGCGTATCAGCCTTTCCTCTCAATCTGGCATTTCAAAATGCCCCATCATCTCTGCCCCATCATCCAGATCATTAATGAAGAATATTAAGCAGGAATGGCTCCAATACTGATGCTTGGGGTACACCACTAGTCACTGGCCTCCAGCTAGACTTTATGCCACTGTCCATCACCTCTGGGGCCAGTCATTCGCAGTTTTCAATCTGCCTCACTGTTTGCTCATCCACCCATGACCTCACTTTGGTGAAACCACACTGACAACTTTTGATGGCCTTCTCATTCTGGAAAATATTTTATTCTTATTCATGACAAAAAAAAAACCAAATAAAAAAAACACCCAAAAGACCAACCAACCAAACAAAACAGTTATGGTAGTTATGGTCAATGCTGTGTGTTGTTTTTTTGTGTTTCAATTAACTTGATCTGATAATTAGAGAGATAGCAGTCTTTGCTAAAACTCCAATAACTAATCAGTGTACTCACTGTGACATTGGTTACTGACAACCCAGGTGAAATACGAAATTCTGGCAACACTGAGTTGATTGGAATGATAGTTCCATTAGCAATGAATATCCCTGATACACATGTTGGTAATGTATATGGCCCACTTGCAAAAATCATTTGCTAGAGTAGGTGTTATTTGTCACATAATGTATAACACAGTTTTCTTTTAAGGTAATGAAAAAGTAAATTAAACTCCTTGGAGTGGAATGGAATACAGGCTTTAATAGCTTTATTAACTCAAATAGTGGCTTCAGTTCATAAATCTAACATTTAAAAGGAAAAAATTTGCATGTGACCTTATTCTTTATTTTTGCCTTTATGAAAAACAAAATTAAAAAAAAAATAAATCTAACCATCTGTTCCAACTCTTCCAAGTAACAACCTTTACTAGGTGAAGACTGCTTGATTCACTTAGACAGGGACACTGTAGACACTTCAGTGATTCTTGTATTTCTTTTAAAATAACTTAATCAATAATGTGATCTAAAAGTTCAAAGTTTTAATTTTCTGACACTTTTTATCCAAGAGCAAGTTACATGTAAAAAATGAATGACAGACTCTTATAATTTTTTTTCTCCAAGAATACCTTCCAGGAAAAGTAGAAATACTGATCAGAGATTTTCTTTATTGATTTGGTCTTGCCATTTGGCTCCAGAGACTGATTTCAGAAGAAAAAATATTACAAGGTTCAACTGCTATCTCCGGAGGAAAAACAATATTGATTTTTCATGAAATCCAAAGTGTTAGTGCTGAAAATTGAAAAAAAGAAGTAATATTTAGCTTGGTTTTAGGAGTATTGTGTACTGAGACATTCATTAGAGTGCAAGGATGTATTTCAGGAATTTTGTATCAAGAAATGATTTAATATTGTAACTCCAAAATCTTCTGTTCTTAGTTCCTTAAAATTGTAGAATTTATATCTGTCCTCCTTGTGACCTACTGAAAAAACATAGCAAAAAGAGCTGGATGAGTTGCAAAACCCTGTTATAAGTTTCTTACGACTGAACTTCAAGTTAACTCTATTTGTGAGTTTAAAGAGTTTTATGAATGGATTTTAAATATTAAGTATATCGGTATTAAAATTAACTGCTGAATTGTAGGTCGTGCTAACTGAATTGTGTGAAAATCATGACATTTCTTTTCCTTGAAAGCAATGCATATAATCTGAAAAGAAAAATTTCTAAAATTTACAATTGTCTCTACATTATGAATAGTTTCTCCTTATTGCTGTGATGCAGTCCTCAGCCCTTCTGCCATAACCCCCAAAATGTACATTTTGTGACCATATCCTGTTGCAATACAATATTATCACAGTGGAGAAAAGGACTGATTTTGTAAAAAAGTACCTGTGACAACCAGATAGACATTCCACTAACATGAAGCTTGAGCAATTCTTCAAAATGTGAGTGCACTTTTGTTTTTTTAATAGTAATTGTTTAAATGTTACACACAAGGTAAGGATTTCATTAAGATTTCAAAAAAAACCCAAAAAAAAACAACCAAACCCAAAACTAACAAATGATGCCAGCATTGGCCATTGGGATCTCAGCCTTATCTGACATTTCTGGGATAGTACCTTGGAGTTCTTTCCAGAAAATCCACGAAGTCCTCAGTTTCCATGTTGATTTATGTCTTACCAATTAGTTCCTTCTGAACAAAGGATTGAATATGTGCTAAGTTTTATCCAGTGTTACATAGAAATTTATACAATAAGGAAACTTTAAAGGGGTTTTGTTTGCTTAGTTGATGGCAAAATTGCTACACGTAGATTTTGTATTTACTTCACAAAAATACTGGTCTGCAAATAATGCTGTACATGTACAGAGTAAATTTTCTTAGACTTGCAACAAATATTTTGATTTTTATTCAAAAGCACATTTGAATCATAGCCTGCTGTCATAATTAATATGATTACATATTAAGAACAAGATTTTTGTGGCATAGCATCCACTAACCTTTCTCTAAAATATAATATGCTCGTTTCCACATTCTCCACAAAAAAATCTCTCGAAATAGAAATTTCAACCATGTTCCAGAAAGCCATCATTCAACTGAGAGCAAGCACGTATGAACACTTGCTCTTCCACACTGGAGAAGTCTTGGAGGCAAGAAAAGAGGCTGTTGTGTGAATCCAAGGATTACTCAGCAATGCCTGCTGGTGTCTTGAGCAAACACATTAGTCTCTTGCTTAAAACAGATGCAGGTCACGTTCTCTGGGCCAACATGTGCAGACAAGACTGTTGAATTGCCATCTGTGCTTAATCTGTCACTGAAGAGCAAACAAGGCTGTTTCAGCCTTTCAAAGGAAATGCTGACTGGTAGGAACATGTGCAGCATTAAAAAGCCCTCCAGTCACAGGACTCTGTTCACTTATGCCTTCTGTTTGATTGCTTTCTTAATTAATTATTTGGCCAAGATAGCTATCTTAATCAGTATAGGCATTTATTTAAAAGATTAATTGCTGGAAAAACAGGAAAAAAAATTCGCCTTGAAGTTTTTTGGTTTTTTTTTCAGTATGCTACTGCAGTTATGTAATTTCTGGACATGTCTGTTCTAATTAGCCATCTTCTGAAAATAGTCCTAGGTTTTTAAAACATGATTCTCTGAAATTACGTGCTTAGGGCTGTAAAAATGTACAAGAAGTACTTTCAAGTTACTTTAATATATTATCTAAGGGATTTTTTTAGAGACAAATCACACCAAAGCATGGTTCCAGGAGAAATGCTCTGCCAAAACCATTAGTTTGCCAGTGGGTTTTTTAGTCTTCTTTTCTACCACAGAGACACTTCTGTGGATTAAAAGTAGACTTTGCCTTGCCAAAATCTTTCTCTTCTCTGAAACTCTCCTATGTATATACTAATTCATGCAACTCCCTCTATCTTATTGCCATCACCAAAGAAAGGATGTAATTTCACAAATCATGTATTATGACTCAGCTACTGCAGCAACCAGAAAAATGTATCAAATTACTTTCTCTCTAGGGGCAAGACATCATTTTGATAATTAGGCAAGACAGCAGAAAAAGCTGGTGGAAAGATCAAGACAAATCTGCATGCATTTTAAATAATATGGATGACGTATATTTGTATAAAGTTCCACAGATATAAATGCCACTCTTAGTAATATAGCCTGAAAATTAAGCTTGATGTGGTTTGGATTTTTGTAATTCATCTAGCAAACTACTCACCCTGCCTTCTGGGCTGGGTGCTGAAGGCAGGGAGAAAAGATAAAATATAGCCAGGCAGTTTAGCTCCTGGCAGGTCTTCCTTCCCATAAAGTCACACGAATAGTAGAATAATTTTGTTGCACCTTCCTTTATGCCACACACGTACAGCAAACAGGACAATTTGCTAGCCTTTAAAAGATCTTTGTAAGCTTGGTTCTTTCTAAGAAAGAGGCAACATTATGAAGACAAAGACTTCTGAGAACAGTTTATTATTTTTCTCTTCCAGTGCATGAAGCTCTCATGAACCTTCCATTATCTCAGACATTTTCTGGCCAAGCACCCCCTTTTTCTGAAAGTTACTATTATATTTTGATTTGCCTATGTCTCCACAGATAATCTATTTTAAGTAGGTTTGCTTTTACATTTAAGCACAAGGTATCTCTAACCTTTATTTTACTGAGGCTAAAAAGGAGAAAATTCAGCCCTAGAATGGTAAAACTGTTTTTTTTAAAAATCCAACTGCCAAATTCAGTGGCATATTGCACCAGCGACTGGCATCTTTCTAAATAAATCACTCTCGTTTTTTTGGGGTGTGGGCATAAAGTAATCACTGTACTTAATGAATTCAGGATGGTTTCATCCTCTCAAGCACTATTCCATAGAGATAATGACATTAAAAAAAATCAATGTGAAGGGTTTTTTTTAAGTCTCCAAAACATTTCTAAAGTAGCTCTTATGCACCCTTTGTGGCATTTCCAGATGACATGGCAATGGAATATAATAGTCATTTTTAGCAATATTTTGGGGTATATGATGTAACTTGGTCCTGCTCTTATAATTTATAGATAATTTAGTTTCCTAAAACTCATGCTAATAGAAATGAAAAATTAATTGGAAACAAAACCATAACATGTTCCATTTTGCTTTTAGTGGGATCTCCCCTCTGTCACCATTGTTCTTTTCTAAACAGTGACAATTTTTCATTGGGAACCTGAACTATGCTTTAATTTTGACAAACTGTGTTTTGAAGCAGGAAAATGCTCTGTTGGGCTCTCTGACTAGCTCTGCATACCAGAGATGAGCAGATGGAAAGGCTGTACTACTCCCACCAGCAATGAGACTCAGGGGGTTGATGCTTTTCACTTCCCAGGAAATTTTACTGGCTTCGAATTTTTCTCCTCCCACTCTCAACCCTCAATTCTCTTTGGGGCTGAAATCAGCCTTTTCTCTTGTTTTTTAGTTCTTGCTTCTCAGTAACAGTTAAAATCACTCCCCACCTGAAACAAGAGCTGGGATGACTCCTGGATACACAGATATTTTTATTTCTTTTGCAGTATGCATCCAGAGTTTTCTGAACAGTTTATGAGCGGATTAAACACGCTGACATATCCAGCAGCCTCAGGTAAAAGACTGCTGTTTTGTCTGTAGAAAAATCAAAGTTTAAATTTGTTTGGCAACTCACTTATCACCATTCAGAATGCCAGGACTGGAGTGGAGATTGAAATTCAAGGGTTTACACGGCTGAGGGCAGATTATTCATGCTTTCTTGAACTATTTTGTTTCTTAACCATTAAGGCTATTAAAGACTTATCCAAAAATAACTGTCCCTTCCCTGCCCAAATAATGTAATGCCTGAGTGCCCAGGTGCCATTTGTTAGGGAAATTGAAAGGATATTTTGAGTTTAATCTGTTCCTTTCAGGCTGCAGTGGCTTGGCGTTAAAAGCTCTGCTGAACAGAGACGGGTTTCAGCGCCAGGAATGAAAGCCCGGATCTGACAAAAAGCGACAATCACAAATAAAACCTTTTATGCTGCAAAGGGCCTGCCACTCTGGTGGTGACAAATACGTGTTCAAGTGACAGTGCCGAAACACCGCTGCTACCCTGCTCGGCAGCTCCCTGGGCTCGGCAGAGCGCAGCCGCGGCCGGGTAGGCCCGGGACGGCGCTGCTCCGGAGCGGGCAGGAGCTCCAGAACACATCGCCGGCCCCTTCCTTCCCCGGCTGCCCCTCCCTTTCCCCGGCTGCCCCTTCCTTCCCCGCCTGGCCCCGCCTTCCCCGGCTGCCCCTTCGTTCCCCGGCTTGCCCCTTCCTTCCCCGCCTTCCGCCCCCTTCGCCGGGGTCCCGGGCACAGCCCCGCCTCGACAGTCGGCAGCAACGCGTGCTGAAATGCAAGAGCAAAACGTAGGGGCTGGAAACCACTCATATACAGAAAGAATAAAAGAAAAACACCCAAAACTAACGGCACAGCACCACAATAACTCTCCCCCCAAGCCCCCCACACTTACTTCGGTTAATGCACCATGTCTTGTGTCGTCAGGCTTGCTCTGTAATTACTCTAGGATTTCCATCCAAATGTTTCCCATCCAAAAGGACTTAAAAAGATAATAGTAGATAATTTAAGCCACCGTTCTGAAGAAACTATACAGTATTAGGACCTCAAATTTGTCGAAGCTATCAGAACCTGTGCAGTCCTCTGACTGAAAGCATCATAACTCATGGCTCTGTACAGCTTGCTCCTACCTAGATTACAAAAACTTTCTGTGGGCATCTGAAGTGGATAGGTAAATACTGTATCCTGCTAATATTTCCATAATGCATGTGTTGCTGTGCCAAAATGTTACAGTAATTCGAACTCCATGATGAACTCAGAAGCCACCCTTTACTCCTGAGGCTAAAGCCAGCCATGCTGTGGATGAGGCATGACTTATGCTCAGTGTGACCTAAAGACTGAAGATCATTTTTGTTTTCATTTGTGTCTGGACCATGTTCTTAAAGTCCTGGAGGGGAAAACAGATTTTTTTTATATTTAAAGAGGTGGGATGATTCCCATCACAGGTTTAGGTGTGGAGAGTTTGGCACAGAACAAAATTGTTTATTCCATATGGTATCCTGTTGTATTCTCTAAATATGTTTTTATTCAGGTGTACTTTTGTGGGGCAACAATTATTTCGTATATGTGAAGGTTTTATTGGTAGTTTGCTAGTTTTTAATTTTAAGCCCATTATCAGTTGTAATTGTCACTACAGTATCCTGTCTTCTGGTGTTTGTAACTGAGCTTGGACTGAAATTTTCCATCTTAAATATATTCTTCAGTTTTAGCCTTTGGGAAACTTATAATCAAATTTATTTTAGCTGTTTATGAGAATATGAAAAAGAGTCATGTCCCTGTTAAAAATCCTTGTGCTCCTTCTTTTTCAGCCTCCTGCACTTCCTGTAAAGGGCAGGAACTTGATGTTGAACTGAAGTATGAAGTTTTGCCTTTTACACCTCTTCTGTTGTGAATGAAAATTCATCAGTATTTTTTCTTACATTTATGAGCCTTTAAAAAAAAAAGTGCAGTTTAGTTATGACTATAGGAGGTTTCCAAAGGCTTTACAGTTTCACTGAAGATTCCACTTGCTCTGAGTACGAGTGCTATCCACATGGGCACATGTACCAGCTCATATTCCAGGGCAGGATTCAATCCTGAAGGGGCTACAAAAGGATTTGGGCAGCACTGAGCCCTTGCGGACTGACTTGGGAGTGTGGACTAAATTCAGAATAAGAAGCTCACTGCTGTGCTGCTACCAACAAGAAAGTTTGAACCAGGAGGGGAGAAAAGTTGGCTCAAACAAGGAAAGGAAAGACAAACAGATAGCAACAAAGTCTCTGAAGCTGCATTTGGACTTGAGGCCTACTGACGCCTCGTAGCTTATTTCGGTATAGCTCTGTCCCTTCCCACCCAAATATAGCCTTATCCAGACTGCTGCCTTTGAGTGGTTTTCAGCCCTTGCTGACTGCAGGTATTGTGTAGAAAAGCATCAGTTCATTCGGGTTAAAAAGATGCCAAGTCCATATTGGAGGTATACACATCTGCCCTACAGTGCCTTGTGCATTTTACTCTTCTCATGTAGACAAAGGCTTCTGGTGGTAGTGAGGTGGGAACAGAAAAAACACTTAACAGCTCCGTCTGGGAATATTAGAGAAGATGACTGAGTAAGGAGTCCAAATAGAAAACATAAGTTTGGGAGAAAGATGGCTTTAGAGAAAGTGCTTACCGTGGATGAAAAGCTCCTGGATGGGGAAGGCTGGGATCTGAAAGTAATTTAATTGGAATCTTTGTAAACAACTATATCATTTTCAAATACTGGATACTTATCTGCTAAACATTTATCAAAGCAAGGTGCCCAAATCTCTATTCTGACATAGCAATAACAACAGTCAGACAGAATGATAATCAGTCTGGGGCTTTGCAGTCCCAGATTAGATTTCATGGATTTTGAAAGATGTTGCATTCTTGTGGTTTTGTAATGATATTAATACATAATAAAGCATAAATCACGTGGATATGTCATTTACAAAAAAACCTTAACTGAAACCGTTTGCATTGTTTCAATTTCTTCTAAGCATATCCTTAATGTTGCAATTTCCTAAGTCTATGTGACATAATTTGTTTAATGTTTACATTTCAGATGTATATTCTAAGCCATACCTCCCATTTAAACTGTAATTCCTGCGGGAATTTTATTGCTTTTTGAAAAGTTCATTCATGATCAGTAGGAAGGTAAATGCAAGGGAGAATTACTGTGTTCTCAATTAATGGTGTGGAACTGTTTTTTTAGTGGAATCACAGCTTTGCTAAAGTAGTGCTTAGCAACTAATCTGTGTTGCTAAAGGACAAAAATACAGCCAAGGTAAAGAGCTTACAGAATCACACAATGGCTGAGCCTGACGTCCATTTGGAGATTGTGGGTCCTCAATGATGAGACAGCAAGGTCTGCTGGAACATGTTGCCCAGGACAGGTCTTAAAGATCCAGAGATGGAGATGCCACAGCCTCTCTGGGCAATCTGAGTCAGTGTTTGTCCACCCTCACTGAGGTGGTAAGTATTGCTCATATTTACACAAAATTGCTTATATTTCATTTTGTGCCCCTTGCTTCTGGTCACCACTTGGCTACCACCAAGAAGAATCTCCAACTCTGTTCTTCTGTCCTGTCCTCCTTGGATGTTCACACACATTCATAAGATCTGCCTCCGTCTTTTCTGCTCTTTACCAAAATTGCTAAACTAGTGGCTTTACAGTTGCTAAACTAGTGGCTGCAAGGTTCTTCTCAGCTTTTATTTGGCCATTCTTTGCATGCAGTACCTAAAACGAAACACTGATCACCCTGATCTCTGGCCTCTGGCACACAAGACCATGGAAAGGAAGAGACACCGCCTTGGTGGTGTATGATCTTCTCCCAAGGAGAAGGAGCAGAAAGGCCTCACTTGTTCTGTCAGTATCTTGTTTGGTGAATGAAGAATGGGTCTCTCTTGTCAGGCAACACTGCTAGGATACAAGGAGTAGTAAAAATGGTCTTGCTTCTTCATTAGTGTGCAATAGAGAGATAGTGCCAGGTCTGTGGACTGCTCTTGGGTTTGTTGTTGCTGGAATGGCTCCTGAGGTATTAAAGTGTCTTTTTTCCCAGCCCCACGATCAAAGAAGAAGACCAGATTCTTTGGCTCTGGTTTTCAAGGTTGTTTATTTTCTCTTATCTAATACATTCTTTTTCTGACCTGCAGAGGTCTGTCTGGCAGGTCAGTTCGTGGCATACCAACCACCCTTGGGTGTAAAACCTAAGTGTACTTTATTTACAATAATTTTCCAAAACCTATCACCTATATTAGACAGTCTGTCTCTCTCCTAAACTAATGCAGAAGTGCCACCATCACAGCAGAAGATGGAGGACAAGAAGAAGAAGGAGAGGACTCGCCCAGATTCCTCCATCTTGCCTCTTGAACCTCCATTCTAAATCCCCAAAATTCTAGATTTTCTTCCTGTGATAAATTCACTAACATTCTGCTCAAACTCTTGTGGCTTGTAAATCCTCACACAAAGTTGGTAACTTTTTCCATGGGCTAAGATCGAAGGCACAGGTGTTTTTGACACCGTGCCAAGATCTCTGAGCCACCTGCCAGGGTCTCGAGTCCTCCAGGGCAGCCAGAAGAATGTCCTGGTTTCTGACATACTGCCATTAATGGCATTCCATAGCAATATTCTGTCAGCCTCATTTACTAAATTGAATATGTATTTAATTATGTACAGTAAAAATATTAGTGATTTAGATTTTTGTGTAATGAGCTTTCTTTAGTGTGAACACCAAGCTGATGTTTAGGTACCATCAGATGTCATCAGAAATACCTGTTAAGACACAGTTCACAATAAATTCCTGTTTTAGGAAGTGTGTATTGTGGGAGATACTAAGAAGTTTTATTTGGGAGGCCTTCTGGTGATGTGCCACAAATTTGAAAGTATTTGGATAACTTGAAATTATTAGCTGCTGGTTGTCTGGGGAACTTAAATTGTAGTTTGATAAATTGGATAAATTCAAAGTATTGCCATAACGTTAGGGTTGATTCATCTCTTAGCTGTGAGAGCACTGTAGAGCACACTCTTTCTCTAAAAAAAGAGGGAGAGGGGAGGAAGACACTGTTATTTTCTCTCAGCTATTGTTTTTCACAGAAATTCATATGTGTAACTGATACCATCTTGGGGTACCATTATAATCAATCAATCCCTTTAACAGAATTTACCCAGACTCTTTACTATTAAAAGAATATTTTCTACTTTCTATCTTTTCTATTTCTCCAATTCACAGCAGTAAATTAAAAACCCACAAATTTTTCCTTATGGTCTTGAGATAAAATATTTTTCCTGAACAGCTCTTCTCTAACAACTGTAGCTTCTTTTGTCAGAAGATGAAGATTTTAAAAGTGCAATAAGCTGGTTTTCCTCAGAAGTATTTCAGACAGAAATTCAATATTTAAATCATTCTCTGTCATATCATTGAGCAGTATCCAGAGCTGTTTTTCCCAGTCTTATCACAAAAGCAGATGAAAGAGATGAAAAATTCAGCTATTCAAATCTTGGGATTTAAACAGTTTTATTGCCAGATTACAAGTACTTCTAAAAGACTAATTTCTTAATATATACATAAATAATGGCAGAATTTTGAAGAAAGGCATTTCAACCTTATAACTTTTCAAGTTACAGAGTTTAAGAGTCTTATACTGTTTTAGTCTTTAAACCAATCTCCTGTGACCAGTACAGTGTCAGTGTCAGTTGTCCACCACTGAACTCAAAAAGATGACATACAACTTGTACACTGTGAATGGAGAAAATACTCTGTAAGAATTTGAACTCATTTGGCTGTGTATCAAAATGATAAATATTTGGTACTAACTGTGGTGCAGTCGTCTCTTCTAGTGCAATAACAAAACAGAGAAAGGGAATCAGCAATTCCAGCTTTATAAGGCCTTGATATTGCATTGACTAAAGAACTTCTGAGTTAAGAAACCAATTTTTTTTCCTGAATTTTGAATGCTAACTGATGTTGCTTGAAATATAAATTCAGCCATTACAAAATAAAATTAAATAAATTGAACACATCTTTATTATTCATAAAAGAAAATAAAGATGTTTATCTTAATCTTTCAATTGAAAAAAACAGTAAGAAAATTGGAATAGAAACAGTCTGAATTAGAATGCAAAATACTTGGGAGCTACATTTGAAATGCCTTTGGGGAAGCTCTATTTTTTGTTGTTGTGATGCTGCAGTTCTTGTTAACCTTCCAACCAAATAGAATAGAATAGAATTAAATAGAATAGAATAGAATATTTTCAGTTGGAAGGGACCTGCAATGATCATCTAGTCCACCAGCCTGACCATTCCAGGGCTGACCAAAAGTTAAGGCATGTGGTTAAGGCCATTGTCCAAATGCCTTGTAAACACTGACAGGCCTGGTGCCTCGACCAACTCTCTAGGAAGCCTCTTTCAGTGTTTGACTGCCCTCTAAGTAAAAAAATGCTTCTCAACGTCCAGGCTAAACCCTCCTTGCACAAATTCAAACTGTTCCCATGCATCCTGTCACTGGATACCTGGAAAAGAGACCAGCACCTTCTCCCCCTTGGGAAGCTGTAGAAAGCAATGAGACAGCCTCTCAGCCTCCTCTTCACTGAATTAAACAAGCCCAAAATCCTCAGCCTTCCAGCCCTTTCCTCAACTTTGTTGCCCTCCTCTGGATGTATTCAAGGATCTCCACAACCTTCTCAAATTGTGGGGCCCAGGATTGCACACAGTGCTCCAGGTAAGCCCACACTGAGTACAGTGGGACAATCCCCTCTTTTTCCCAGCTGGTCATGCAGTGTTTGATGCACCCGATGCCTTTTGACCTCTAGGCTGACAGGGCTCACTCACTGCTGACCTATGTCAAGCCTGCTGCCCAGCAGCACCCACGTATCCTTTCTTGCAGGGCTGCTACTCCAGCCACTCTTGTCCCAGTTTATACTTGTGCCCAGCATTACTCTTCATAGGTGCAGAATATGGCATTTGTACTTGTTCAATTTCATCCCATTAATGATTGCCCAGTGCTGCAATCTATCAAGATCCCTTTTGATAAGCCAAAGTTTTATGAAGGTTTTTATTGTCTTTCAAAGACAAAAATATACCAAAAGGAGATACTATAAGGAGACTATAAACCTTGCATTTATTCACATTTTTTAATTTATAATTAGTGAATTTGAAGTCATTTTTACAGACAGTAAAAAGATAGAAAATTATACTGATTGAGGAATAAATTTAGTTACATGGTTTTCAATTAAGCAAGGGTTTGATAACTCTAACATAAAAGTCTGCTCATTAGTTTATGGCATATCAAAGCTTTTCTTGTTTTACTGCCTCTCTCTTACTCCCTCTCATTCTCAACACCACCCTATCTTATTACAGTTCAGGATATCATCTTGAGGGCTATGACTGTATATGGGAGCTAAAAACGAGGCTTTCTGCCAAATAAGAGATTTGCATCCTGCTAAATGTCCAAGTTCTAATGGTTTAAGATGGTTTCTATTAGCTAGCAGTGAAGAAGAGTGTGAAGGAAGAAGACCAAAAAGTATTAAGGCATTATGAGAATAAAGGTGAACTTCAGGAGCAGAATTTAGGACTTAAAAAAATTATTTGGAGAAAAAAGCCCAAAGAGGATAAATAGATCCACAGATCTAGGTAGGCACTTACTTTTATGAAGGATTCAAGAAATTTAAATATGTCTATTTATATATGCAAATATATATAGTTGCTTTGCATAGAAAGCCTATCAATACCAACAGCAACATTGTATTTAATATTGATTTTAATTGATTTTATTATAAAATTTATTTATAGCGATTTTTTTTTCACCAGAAGCATGAAAAATTTAATACTTGTATAACAAACCGAGCTTTAAATCTCTCTCAACTTAGACCAAAGTTAAAAAAGGCTTATGGGCACCTCATTTTATCTTTAGCTACAAATACAAGGATCAGATCCATAGCCTTTCCCACTAACATTTTTCCTTCTCCCCATTTAAAATCCCCAGACTACATCAGCATCATTCTCTCTCAAGCAGCTTCTTAAGCCAAGAGATTTGACTCTTGGGAATACTAGTATTTTTGTGATGGTGTCCATGGCTATAATTTCAGCCACCTTAAAAAGCAAAGCTATGGCATATCACCAACCCTCTGTATTTGACATCTTCTAAAAGGAAAACCACATGAGCATTCATGACAGGTCAAGGTGCATGATCTGTGATCTAAAGGGTTTTTTTTTGTTCTCTTTCTCTTATTTTTGCAATGCATTTAATTTGCTTGTATATATGCAAATGCAGACTTCAGTCATCAATAAACAGGTTGTAGTGTCTGTTTATAGCAAAAAGTATATTTATCTATCAAGTACTCTCTTTTTTTTTTTAATGCCCAAAAAGCCTCCATTCTGATGTTTGCTTGTCACAGACACAGTTTATGAAAAATCCTTTCCTTAGGATTTTTTTCTTATGAGAAGCTGAGAGGCCTCAGGAACAAAAAATAAACAATGATTATCTGCTGCTGTGGAATGCAACAGGTGCATCTTTGATTGGTCTCATGTGGTTGTTTCTAATTAATGGCCAATCACAGTCAGCTGGCTCTTTGACTGTCTGTCCAAGACACAAGCCTTTGTTATTCATTCTTTCCTTTTCTATTCTTAGCTAGCTTTTTGATTAAATCCTTTCTTCTATTCTTTTAGTATAGTTTTAATATAATATTTATCATAAAATAATAAGCCTTCTGAAACATGGAGTCAGATCCTCATCTCTTCCTTCATCCTAAGACCCCTGAGAACACCATCACATTTGCTGAAAACCATTTTGGGATTTTTTTAAATTTCATCATCTAGTTAGGCTTTCTCTTTTCAGTATAACAAAATAACTTAAATATTATGTTAATAATAATACATATATAATATAATAATAAAATATTTATAATACTTCAGTATAACTTAAAAAAAACCTTCCTGAACGGGATATATGTATCTGAGGGGAACAAAGGGTCTCTAAAATAAATCTCTAGGGTAACAGTTTTGACCTCTTTGGCATATGCAATGCTAACCTTCTTCTGGTTCTTATTCTGCCAGGCCTCTCTTAGTGTATGTGAATCATTAGACAGTAGGCAGCAGGGTTAGAAGTATACAAATATATATATTTATTTAGGGAGCTGAATGTCAAACAGTTCCCTGCTCTTAATAGCTGGTGATTTTACAAGTCAGACACTTTCCTTGTGCTGTCCCTCTGGTTTGGGTTTCACACAAGATCGTCTTGGCACTTGCAGTCTTGGCAGGCAGGCTGTGTGCTCTCCTCTTCCTCTTCTGCTGATCTGCCTTCAGCCTACTGATCTGTGGAAGGGAAAGCAGCCATCAGAGGGAAATCCTCATCTTCAGTGCTGCAGTCACTAACTTCTCCAGACACCTCCACCGCCGCTTCTCTTTCATCTGTGTACTCACAGTGGCCCATGAAGTACTGGTTGGTGTTGTGGGGCGTGCACATCCCTGGCAGGCGGTATCCTGCCAGGTTCATAGGCCGGAGGCGCGCTCTTGCCTCTCGCTGTATTGCTGCTGGCAGATGTGAGGTTGTGATCCAGCAGCCCTTCTTTGCGTTCCAGAGCAGCTCGCTCTTTTCATCACTGCCGCTCTGCTCGCCTGCCTGGTCTTGCTGGAGGGGCTCAGTGCATTGTAGTGGTTGTTGCTTCCAATTCCTGCTGCACTTGTGACCCTGCCACTGTGCCTTCCCAGGCTGCTTCTGCTGCAGTCCATGCACAGGATCATTGTGCTGGCCACCATGCCTCTCACAGCCATTTGAGGACGATGCACAGGGGTTCTGCTCCATGAGGTCCTTCTCTCTTTTCTGTTGCCCTCGCTGACTGTCTCCGTTAACGTGTCTTCTGCCTCTGTTCTTCCATTCCTGCTGTTGCCTCCTGCCCCTGCCAGCCCTGTTGCTATACAGGAGCACAATAAGCATGTCTTTTGCCTGTACTTGGTGACCCTGCCTTAGTCTCTTGTCCCTGTCCTGACCTTGCTGTGCCTTCTAGCACTGCCCAGCAGTGACGGCAGCCAGCAGCAGGGCACGGCTGGGGGAGCGGTATGGGGGTTGGCTTTCCCTCCACCTGCGGCCTGGCCCAGCAGCCATGGCCCCATGGGGGTGCTTACCTGGCAGGCCGGTGAGGGAGCCTGTCCATGCTGACACCCTGCTGTCCTGTAGAGGCTCTTTGTGTGGGCACTCTGTGACAGTCTGCCATGCCGCCCTGCCTGGAGGAGCCAGTGGTGCTTGGCAGTGACATGGAGCTGGTGACAAGGGCACAGTCCATCAGTCAGTAGGGGGCCCTCCCGTGTGGGCCCTGCAGGCCCAGGCCAGGCCTCACTGGAACAAATCCAGTCTCTGGCCCTGAAACCATCACCAGCCCTGATACCATCACCAGCCCTACTCTGTGATTCCCTCCAAACACCTCGTGGCACTGAGGGAAAATTGTCCTGGGCACCTGGTGAAGAAGGATGTGGAGGGACTAAGTAGCTGTCAGGAGCTGGCACAGAAAATCAGCACCTTCGAAAAGGCTTTCTCACCCTCCTGACTCAAAATTCTGTATCCAGCCCTTACGTCAGCTGTTGAATGAATTCCTACTTTTTCAGTGTGGAAGGTGGAAAGATAGATACCAGGCTTATCTCAAGATTAATTTTCTTTACACAGCATATTGGCATAACACCAGGTGCTATTTGTAGCATCCTTCTTGTTGGCGTTTTGTGATACAGAATAAAAACTAATAAATCATAGAATTACAGAATGGTTGGCCTGGAAAGAATCTTAAAGATCATCTAGTTCCAACCTCCCTGCCACGGGCAGACACATCTACCCCTACACCAGGCTTCTCAAAAACCCCAGTGTGTTTGTTATGGTGAGAGAAAAAGCTCTATAGATGACAGCTATGTTGAAGAAAAGAGTGTCCTCATTCTCACCACACAAAGATAAGGATGGGGTTTTTGGGGCTGTGTTTGTCTTTGGAAGTTTGCACATTTTCTGTTGCTGGGAATAGGTAGGTATTTATTATTTTAGGCTCCCTGTCCTTCCACTGATACTGTCAGACCAGGCTTATGGTTTCATAGTAAGTGATGCATTTATACTATTTAGACCAGAAACTGTGTTTGTCATTTGCTGAGAGATATCATCAAGGACTCTGAATTTTTGTACTTAACAATTAGAGCATCTGTATAGTATCATGCCCAGCAATAAATTGTTCTAATGGCATTTATAGTCTACTTATTTAAATACAAAATAAAATAATTATAATTTAAAAAATATAGAATAATCGTTTTGCAGTATGCTATACAAAAAGATTTTCCTACCACAAACAAAATACCAAAGCCAACCAAATAGCTCCCTCAACAAAAACAAAAGCAAAACCATTTCACATGGCCTTCGTTTTTATCATCAAAGAGTTTTCCATTCCTTCAACTTTCATTAAAGATGAAAGGGAAAAAAAAGTGCATAGGGTCGAGTTTACCAACGAAGTAAAGACAAGTCTCATCTACCCTTAGTGTCAGGCGTTGGTATGATTTCAAGTGTCGCTATTTATCAACACACGATGGCAGTAGCAGTCCATGAAATGATTAGCTGACGCTCTACATGACTGAAACTAAATCTGCCTAAGGCCTTTTTTTCTAGATAGCTATAGTCTTTGCTTATGAATATTGACAGTTCTGAGCCCAGCTCCACAGAGAAATTAAAAAGAAAAAAAAAAATAAGAAGGTTCACAGTCTTTTCCTGATCAAGGTGCAAGGTGACCCTAGATATTATCCCAGGTACAGTTTATGATCCCAAACTCCATGTAAGAAAAGGCAGACCGGTGCTTTCATTAACCACAATGTAATTATAGCAGGTTCTGCAGTCATTCTTTATCTCCTGGTTATTTTGGGGATCTCCTCAAATCAAAGATTTCTCTAGCTGCCCATAACTAATAACACTCCCTTATCTGTGATCAATTTTGAGTGAGGTATCAAAGGTGCTTACTGGAGAGCCATACTGACTAAGCATTTACAACTTTTTTCAAACTGCATTGCCATTTCAGTTTCATTGCATCAAGAGAAAGTCTTTTAGACATGTGGCTTAATCCTCATAATTATGAGTTTGATTTAATGCCATTACTTGTGTCCCTGTTGAACCCTGATAGCTTCAGCCTTTCTACAGAACATGTCTTCATGTATTTACTTTCAGGTGAGATATTTACTAGAAAATAGACATTTAACATCAACTCCCTGTAACTTAAAGTAATTACATGTTTGAGATTCTCATGGGTCTCCCAAGTCGAGTCTGTGGCTGAAGGAGCATTTGTACTGGTCAATGGATTGCACTGCTGAGGTAAGCCTGTATGCTTCCCAGCTCCTGAACCCAGCAGCAGAAATAGCTGCATCACTCCAAAAAGCCCAAGTTAAAAGGATTTACCAAGAATCTCATCAGCATTACAAAGATAAATTATTGCTGCAAAAATAAAGATAGATTATGGAAGGGTAATCTGAAGGATTCAGTTTTCTGAAGAAAACATGTTTTTTGGAATTTTGCTAATACTTTTCCAAAATAAAGGGACCTTTAAGGAAAGAAGTAGAAAATTAGATGTATCTCTGAGAGAATAATATTTAATTAAAATAAAACCCAGTAAATAATCAATGGTGTACACAATTTTATTTTTATTTCTTTGTTTACCATAGAATAGTTAGACCTTAATATGTAAAAATTATTTAAATTTAGAATTCATACATTAGATCTGAACAATTTAGCAAAAAATGTTGTATTTGCATTGTTTTTGTAGTAAAGTATTTTTCTTGATATTGCTAAATAACTTGCAGTTGGGCAGATAATGGATTTGTCTTTTAGCATTTCATAATCTTATCAGTATCTCAGTAAAATAAATTCCAATATTAACAGAAATATTTCCTGAATAAATGATGTTTGTAAAAATTCATCTAGGTTGATGTAGCTTAGATGAGGTTACCAACTGGCAAACGGGGTAGACACATGTAAGCATATGGTGTTTTGCTCAGGTTGATAGGATTACCATCCAGCCTGATGTCTTCAAGAGCCCTACGCACATAAGTAAAATCCCTCCTTTTGCAGAAAGTATCTTCATGCATCTCTTGAATGTTGTTGTTCTAAAAGAAAACAAGCAAACAAAGGAGCTATCAGAATAGTTACTTGAAAGTAATTTTTTATTCTGAAACACCATTTATGGATGTATTTTCAGTGTGTAGAGAGATACTTGCTTGAACTCAAGGGCCCAGATTGTGGCAGCAAGTCATCAACAGAGAAATCTTCCAAGCAGGGGAAAATTTCTTGGCCAATGCAAAATTTCAGAACTAAGTAACTCAAAACATGTAGCAGAGACAGGCTTTGAAGGAGGAGCCTGGTAGAAGTACAGAGCATTTTCATTTCCAGATTATCGAGAAGAGCCATATTAAGACAAATTTGATCCACAATAGGCCAGTCCATAAGTCTAGAAACATAATTATCATCCTGACATCTTAATATGCCTCAATCTGCAAAGGTACAACTCTGTAATTTGATCTGTGACAATTTATTTCTCCCCAGCCCTGTCACATTAGTTTAATTCACACCTGTATATGTACTGGCAAAATTTAATGCATTTGGTTTTATTCCTTTGATTTAAATTGCTCTTACATGCCTTATATTCACTGGGCTTCTATTCTTGAAGCAAACCATTCTCAACAATGAATTGCTGGAATTTCAGCATTGTCAGGAAACTGGGACTAAAAAGCTCATTACCTAAAAGGAGGGCTGAAAATTGTTCCCTTCTCCATTCCTTTGCTAGTGAAAAATTGGTGCGGACAAAGTCCTGCTCACTAACTTTTTTCTGTAGCATATAGCACTGAATATTTAATTTACAGGCACAAACAGGTGAAAAGGAAGTCAGCTAGAATGCAGAGAGTTTCGATCAATTTACTTACTGAAAGATCGAGGTTAAATGATGTGAGACACATTACATTGCTTACTGAAAGGTTTTTTCTGTATGATGTAATAAGTAAAAACATCTGATAAACAAAACTGTAAATTGGTACAAGATGAGATAAAGGGAAAGAAGCAGAGCTGGAAAAGGTTAAAAGGAAGGATTCAGAAAGAAACTATTAGGTCATAGTAATTCTAGAATTTGATTTTTAAAAAATATTTTATTAAAAATTCTGAAAATTAATGCTTAGCAGAGCTAAATTTTACTTCTCTAAAAGACTTGCAATCACTAGTCAATTTTATGTTTCCCAAAGCTTGTTTAGTCAAGGAAGAACACCTTTGGATAAAAAGAAGAAACACTACAAGACAAATATTTGCCCTTCTGAGTTGTGCATACACTTTGAGCATGATATAAAGAGCCATACACTTTGAGCATGATATAAAGAGCCATTTCTTTTGTAGCCTACCTGAAGATGAAGAGCTTGGAGGCTTTCAGGGAGTGGCAATGGAATGTGATCCAAGTTATTGTCAGTGATATAAAGATGCTTCAGTTCATCCAGATTCTAGAGGAATATGGAAGAAAACAGGAGGAAATGAGAGATATATTTGAAAATCTCTGGCAAGTAAGTTTGAAATCTATCACTGCAATGAGCACGACTGGATAGCAAAACATTTTGTCTCAGCATGATATGGTGAAAAGACAGAAATTTAAAGACAGTAACGAACTCTGATTTGTATAGGCTGAGAATGTTGCTGATAAGGTTAAAATAAAGGGCAAAATGTTTTTCAAAAATCTACAGAATTATTAAAGATGTAATTTTAATGATGATGTTGTTACCTTTCTCTTTTGTGACAAGACTACTAAATTTTGCAGAAGTGTATTGTATTGAAGCAAATTATAATTGTATAAGAAATGCCTGAGTTAAAAATACATTTCTCATTCTTTTCAAAAGGTAAATAATTTTCTCCCTTGACTTGTTGGAGGAATGAGTGCTGAGAAATCTGGCAGACACCATAGCTAGGTTGCTCACAGTGGTCTTTGAAAGGCCACAGGGATCAGGAAGAGTGCCTGAGGACTGGAGGTAAGCCAGTGTCACCCCTATCTACAAAAAGGGCAAGGTGGATCTAGGGAAATACCATTCAGTCAGCTTCCCCTCCATCCCTAGAAAGGTTATGGAGCGCCTCATTCCAGAATCCATCTTCATCCCCAGGGATGATAAGAAGGTGATCAGGAGTAGCCATCATGGATTCACTAAAGGTAAATCATGCTTGACTAGCCTGATTGCCTTCTAAAATGAAACAACTACCAGAGTGGATGAGGGGAAAACACTGAATATTTTCTACCCTGACTTCAGCAAGGCTTTCAATACTTTCTCTCCTACTATACTCTTAGCAAACTCAGGAAGCGTGGACTGGAAGAGTGGAGGGTGAGGTGGATTGAGAACTGACTGAATGGCAGATCCCAGAAGGACCTAATAATCAATGGCACAGTACAGTGGGAGGTCTGCCCCTTATGCACTTATGAACCTTGTCCCAAGGTTCAGTGCTGGGCCCAGTATTGTTTAACATGTTCATCAATGACTTGGGTGGAAGGACAGATGCCTCCTCAGCAAGTTCATTGATGACACAAAGCTGGGCTGATACCCCAGAAGGACATGCAGGCTGGAGAGATAGGACGAGAAGAACCGTCTGAAATTCAACAAAGGCAAATGCAGGGTCCTGCACCTGGTAAATAATAACCAGCAGTACAGACTGGGGGCCAATCTGCTGGGAAGCAGCTCTGCAGAGAAGGACCTGGGGGTCCTGGTGGGCAACAGTCCATGAGCCACCAGTGCCCTTGTGGCCAAGAAGGCCAATGGAGACCTGGGGTACATTAGGAAGAGCATTCCAGCAGGGCAAGGGAGGTGATCTTGCCCCTCTGCTCAGCCCTGGTGAGGCAAATCTGGGGTGCTGTGTCTACTTCTGGGCTCCTCAGGACAAGAGAGAGGCATGGAGCTCCTTGAGCAGGTCCATTTGAGGGCTAAAAAGGTGATTGGAGGACTGGAACATCTCTCTTACGAAAATAGGCTGCATTTCTAACCACATCCTCTGGAGAGAGGAAGAAAATATTTTCCCATCACACCCAAACTTACTTTAAATGCCTCATTTGGTATCCCTCTGCGACCAAGCCTGTTCTTGCTAACATCAATGAATGTTAAGGTAGATGGTAACTCAGGGAGTTGCCTTATCCTATTGTCACGGAGCACCAACTCCTGAAGTTGGGGCAATCTTCGGAAGGCATCCTTGTGGATATCTGATATGAAGTTTGCAGTCAAATCAATCCTCTTCAAATGGTCTTGCAGAGAAAGAGAATACAACAGATTTATAAGAATGTATTTCCTGAAATTTAAAAAAAACTTTGTCTATGTCTTTCTCTATACATCTTTCAGTGAAAGACCTCAAAGTTTAATTTTAAGATTTCTGTATGTTTTGAGAACCTTATAAATTATTATCTTTTGGAAAAATGACACTTTTAAAGGGAAATAAATATATTTTCTACTACCTTGTTCCACATTTCTTTATTTCAAAACTTTACTATATGTAAGAAATTTGATATATTGACTTCTTTATAAAATACACTCAAGCCCTTTTTCCAATTAAATAAAAACCCCAAAATTAAATGAAATATTTGGGGAGTTTTATTTCTTTTATAGAGATGATTGCAAGTAACAGCAAGAAGAGCGATGGTCATTGTTATTTATAATAATTCAAAAGTTTGACAGAGAATCTGCATCTAAAATATTCAAAAGTTTGACAGAGAATCTGCATCTACCTTTATCCTCCAAAGTAACAAAATGCATGTGTATTTGTGTGTAAAATTTGCCATAATCAAACATTATATAAAATATATCACTATAGTTTTGGTTGATATGAGCCATAAATAAGCAAAATTAAAGCTGATTTCAATAATACTGGTATCCATACTTAAGTTAGCAAAGTCATTTCTGCTGATCTTCTTGATTCTGTTATAGCGGGAATAAAAATAGGTGGTTTTCCTAGGCAATGGTGGAACAGCATGAAGCTCACGATCATCACAGTAGACTGTGGTCCCTAGGCATATACACAAAAGGCAAGTGGGAAGACCTATCAAGGAATTTAAAAGAGAAAACATTTTTTTAGAAAGGACATGAATAAAAGTCATACATAAATTACTACAATGAAATGCTCACATAAGCAGCTAATGATCAGTCTTTGTCTATGGTAAAGTTCACTTCCCATTCTGCTTTGATCACCAAACCATATAATTGCAACGCTAAAGTGATTAAATTCTTTTTAAAATGAATTTATTTTTCTCCCTGTGTCTAGAAGAACAATTAACTTGTTCTAATAAATTGTTTCTCAGACTATAATAGACTATTTGGTGACAGCAACTAGCCAGAAGTTGATTTCCCCTTAAGCTAGCAGGTGTACACTTCCATCTGGATGGAGGAATAATAGCTGATGAATGATATTTTCTACCTGATCTGTCTCTCTGACATTCTCTTTCTTTCCTCCCCCTCCCTTTTTACATTTCTTTCTACCTCTCTCTCTCTCCCCCTCACATGTACTATTAAATAGAATCCATCCTATTGACTTTGGCTTATGGTCTCATTTACACCTTTATTCAGGCAGAGGCATCCCTCTAACAGTTTTAATAACTGGCTTATAACACTTGTGACACTGACTTTTTGATACATCTTTTATGAGTGTATTATGAATATACATTATGAGTATAAATCAGCATATCTGTTTATCAACTTTTAATTCCATAGAAATACTTTTCTGCTTCATGTTTTCATCCCCCTTGTAGCAGATGGGGTGGTTTGCTCTTGTTATTTATAGAATAGTAGGATAATTCAGGAATACGAAAATGTTTTTCTTGCAGATTAGTTTTTTCTCCAGGTCAGATGTGGCCACATGAGAGATGTGCCTTCTTAATCTGCCCCAATTATCTGTAGGTTATTGAGGTGCCTTTTGAGGAAAGATTAAACAACCAGTAACCAGAGTACTCTTTTATTTTTATATGATAATCATTACTTGGACATCCAGGAATACAATTTCCCTAGAGATAAGGATCATTTCATGCTTTCCCTAACTTTCTCCACAGGACAGATTAAATTGGCTGCAGAGAGTAGGTCTGATACAGGGAAAAAAAATATTCCCACCTTGAACTGTTCTGGAAAATCTGGGCCGAAATGAATATTGAGTTAAGGATGGCTGATATTTTTTCATAATATTGCAACAAAGTACCATAGTATGGGGAAAGGGTTTCACCCTGTCCTATTTTTGATCTTGGAGGAGTGGTATTTTTCACCTATATCTGGTGGACACTGAAAAAAAACAGAGGTAGGAGAAGAATTCAAAAAGATAACAAGAAAAATGAGCTTGGCTTAGTGTTACTGAGCCTTGTAGTCGTTTATTCAGTACCAGGTCAATAGCGGCAACATCTGACAGGAAAGTATGTTGCTAAAATAAAGACAAAAGAGAAATCTGATTTGATGCGTTACTGTCTTGAGCATTTCTTTAGTTGATGCACTACTTGTTTTGCATTCAGTACTCAAAAATGTTGACAGACACAGAATTCATCATATAGAATATTTACAGGATGATGTAAAATCTTCTAATTTTCAAATTTGAAAAAAAAAAATGTATGGGCCTGTTTTTCCTTTTTCCTTTTTTCCTTTTTCTCCTTTTTTTCTCCTTTTTTCTAGAATCTCCTTGGAGGTTCTCATTCCATTTTTATTTGTTTTGACAGTGTATATTTTTGCCTGGTCAAGCTCACCTGTAGTATGTACCAAAATAAGGCTATGAATTATTAACTTCACTGAATACACAATTTTGGAAGCAGTAACTCTGGGGTTTATGTTTGGGGTTGTTTTTTTTTTTTTTTAATATCATTTTTCATCTGTGTAACTCAGCTGTAGTGTTGGGCATAGTAGAAAGTAGGATTTTCCTGTCACTGTATGTTGATCACCATAAAACACAAAGATCCCTCACAGAAATTGATAACTCTAGTGGACTTTACCTACTATAATTTAGAGGAGCTCTGACAAATGCCAAAAATTAGCAGTGCGAAATTTGTGTGGGAGAGGGACAGATTGTGTTTTGCAATTTTAATTCCCCTGCAAGATTTATAAAGTTCTTATTTCACTATTGATAGTCAGAAGAACTGAAAATTGTCTCCACTAAAAAGTTCTAAGTAGCTCCCTTTCCTTAAGTTTTTCGGTTTATAACTTTCATGGTCAAAAATTCTTCAACATTTTAATTATACTTTGTATTAACACATTTATAAAAAACGTAGCAAATCATTATAAGTAAAGACAGTTGATAATGATATTGAAATCTAAGACAAAAAGACAAGTACTGGTAGCATTTCCAACCATCAGCAAATTTTCAAGTTGTAAATCTTCTGGAACAAGTGGCACAGTTGTTTTCACAGTGAAGTAGTATGGAGACCTTTTGACTAGGCACCTATCTGACTTTGGAGGAGGATTCAAGATAGGTTCTTTCTTCAATAAGAGACATACAGAAACTATGTACTTCATTTTTAGTAAAAAAGAAACTAAAATGGGCTTGCTCAAAATCAACACTACACACAAAAACATTTCTCTTTCCTACTCACCATCTTGAGTCTGGGGTCCAAGAACCCCTGACCCCTGTGCTGAAGATCCATCAATTAATTTTGGTGTTGATGCTTCATCCTCAGTTTCCTCTGTCAATGGTGCAGAAGAATAACTCTCTTGAATTACAGACAGTAGTTTTGTCCCAATATCTGTCTAGGAAAAATTAAAAGGAATTGTTACTGTTTACTTCCCTTGGAAGCTGTTTCTCTTGCAGTTATTCATATTCTTCCACTAGAGGTCACATATTTTCTGAGATTTAGTGCTGGAGCTGCATTTTATCCGGAGCTATAATGAATTCTGATGATGTATAAAAAATTCATGAAAATCCAATATACTTGTTCACTTTTTGTCTGTGTTTTGAGTTTTTTACTGTATGCACACATGTATATACTTCATTACTAAGAATATATACGAGAAAAATTATTTTTCAATATTTATTTAAAGATAAATTAGATTTGTGATAAAAATTGATAAACTGTATGTAAAACATGAAAATTTGCTATGAAATATCAAAAAGGTGCAAGTCATTTACCATAAAATTGTAAATTGTACCATCATAAATCCAAATCCAATATAGGTGTGCGAGCTCTGCTTAGAACACTAACATGATTTTAAAATATTACTTAATAATTCTGAACATGATTTTAAAATGTTACTAAATAATTATGAACTCCAACTTCACATAACTTTCTAATATGTTAAAGACTCTGCTTAACTTCATTCATTAGTAGCTGTATTATGTAGTATGAAAAAATTGATATATTGGATAAAACCTTGATTTTAAAACACTTCTAAAATTTGGAAGATCCTTGCATAGAACTAGAAAACTTACTATTTTGTCCTTCAATCAGCATAACTAGTCAAAGCATTTAATTCTGTCAGGTTAACTCTAATTCTAAAAATGCATTATTTTGATTTTCTTATATGACAATTCAGGATAAAAATTAAGGTATAGCAATTTTCTTGTTTCACATCACCTCTCATAAAAAGAGTATTGCAGACCTGCCATGCTTGCTGCAGAAGAGGGGTCTATGTTAGCAAAGAGGTAGAGTTGTTTTCTGTAATCACCCAGACAGTTCTGTGATCTTTGCAAGTTACTTTCCCAGTGTATCTTCATTTCCCCATGTTTAACAGTATTGTTCAGCTGAGCCAGAGCTGCACCTTTTGAAAGTGCACTCTATTCTTTAAATCTAAAACAATTACTTAGTATCATTACAGGGTTTCACACATCAATGGTGCTGTTAAAAATGTAGGTAATTGTGGAGACCCTGGGGGGCATCCCCTAGTTTAGGGGTTCGGAAGAATCTTCGCCCAAAAAGCTGTTAAGACCCCATTGGCTCCTACCCCTGTTCCCATGTCTGTTCCTATGTCCCTGAGCCACTCCCTCCCTATTCCCTGATTGGCCCTCATCTTTGTACTGCCCCGAGACCCGGTTCACCCCCTGCCCTCGGATAGAGAGAAACCTGGGCCCTCCCTGTGTGTGCCTGGGACCTGAACACCTTACCAGGTGCCTGAATAAAGCATCTGTGGATACCATGCAAAGGCCCTTTTTGCTTCCTTGCCCTGGACTTTATTAGCAGTAATTCAGGCTGCAATAGGTAATGCATTTAACCCTGAAGGTGCTGCACCCCTGTGCTGCATTTAGCACTCCTTATCTTTTTCTAAGACACAGCCAAATACAGAAATTTTGGTCACAGTATCATTATTCCAAGTGCAAAGGCACCAAAGCCCAAAATTCTGCTTCAGTTTTCATCCACTGCAGCTTTCTAGCACAACACCACCACAAAACTATTGAATCCCGAGTCTTTAACCTGACCAAGCATCTCCTTTTTTGACACCATCCCACAGCTACTGCTTTCTTTGCTGTTTTCATGATGAACCAGTTGTTGAAATCCATCAGAGTAGTGTTCATAAATTATAATTGTAAAAGACAGGTAAAAAGTAATTGACTGGCCAAATAGTTAGAACTTTTAAAATTTGGTTTTGTATGTAGACTATAGAAGTTGAAGGAACTAAAACACCTAACATCTGGATTCCAAGCACAGGCAAATCTTTGCTGTATTTGATCCCTATTTGAATCTCTTTGTATGTGTATATATATGTAATATGTAACATATTAATATTTAATATGTGATTCTGCCCTCCTACTCTGTTCTTGTGGGACCCCACCTGCCGTATTGGATCCAGCACTGCAGTCTCCAGCACAGGGAGGACATGGGCCTGTGTGGAGGAAGTTCAGAGGAGAGCCAAGAAGATGAAGACAGGCTGAGAGAGTTGGGGTTGTCCAGCCCAGAGAAAAGTAGCTTTCCAGTGCCCAAAGGGGACCTTACAAGAAAGCTGGAGAGAGACTTTTTAGAAGGACATGTAGTGATAGGACAAGGGGGAATGGCTTGAAGCTGAAACTTTTATATATTATTAAAATCTTTACTGTGAGGGTGGTGAGGCATTGGAAATGGTTGCCCAGAGAAGCTATGGAGTCCCTTGCTCAAGGCAAGGTTGGATGGGGTGTTGAGCAACCTGGGCTAGTTCAAAGTGTCCCTGTCCATGGCAGGGGGATTGGAAGTAGAAGATCTTGGTCCCTTCCAACACAAACAATTCTATGATTCTATGAACTGTGAAAATTTCAGAAAAAAACACTTTACCTCTCATAATAGACTATCTTGCAGCATAGCTATATATAATTACAGGCAGTATTAAGCATTATGATCCTGGATTGCCATGCAACATCTAAATAACTACCTAAAATCTAATTTTTTTGTACATAAATAATTTCATTTAGGTTATATAATGGCAAAAGGTTCAAATATTTTATATCAATTAGTTTCACTGAAGACAGAGAACATGAAAGCAATAAAAAACCAGTAAGCACTCTGAAGCACACAGGCTCAGATTTTGACTAAGAACATTTTAGGTTTTCTGTATCTTCTTTTGTTGTATTCCACTAAGCCACAAATGGTATTACTAATTAGAGTTTATGGATAAAAATGCTCCAACACAGTTGCAAAGTTCACAAAATGCAAGGTAATCAAATGAGCAAGATGACCTTCAGCTGAACTGAGTAACTTTGAGTTGATGTAAGTAAGAGTAAGGATGTACCTTGTCCTTTTGTGCAGACAAATACACAATGTTACCATCTGCAGCACTGACAGTAGACAGCTTAACCAGGAATGGACTTGGGGACAAATCAAAAGAAGGCTTTGGGAACAAAGGAAATGGGACAGATGTTCTCCGAATGGAGGAAGCCTAGAGGGAGAGATACATTCCAGACTTTTATTGACCCAGGTTAGTGCTGCACTAAAGTTCTTGCACATGCTACTTCTTCACTACATTTGTGGAAATCAGATAAGAATCCTTCTTCTGAACTTTGGAATTAAATCCAGAGATTTAAGATCTGTAAATGTCTTTATATGCAACTTTTCTTCTACTGAAAGTAATATTCTGTAGAAGAGTATTTTCAAGATAGGCTTTGTAATTAGTCTTCAGACCAAAGATAATTTTCCTTTCACTTGTTATGGGGTTTGGGTCATCTACACTGACTGCCACCTCTCTGCATATTTGGGGCATGCTTTATGGAACTTACTATCTTAGGATTTGTTATTTACTTTATATTTACTTTATATTTACTTTATGCTTTCTGAGGGTTCTTAGTTGATTAATCACTGCAGCTGTTGGGTAGCAAGTGGACGTGTTAACCTCTAGTACTTCCATTTCTACATTGTTATCTCTTTCTTACTGTTGGATGTTACCTAGATTTGCAGATACACAATTGAAAGTCTCCCAGCAGTTTCCCTGCAAATGCTCTATGTCTGGGGTTTAGGGAAACTGTTCCAAATAGTTAACTTTATCTGTTCAGTGTTCTGCAGTTGTGAGTGTCATAAGAAAATAAAAATTATTGATGTTAGATTAATGATGTTGCAATTTTTATACTTGCAACAGAGTAGGAGTTCATTGATATATGTGTTTTACATACCAGACCAAGAGCATGATCAGTATTTTCTTGCTGTACATAACTTGGACTTGAACCAGTGACCTAAAGGTAAAAGTCTGTTTCCCATTATTGGTCATATGATCCATGCAGCTTTGCATCTTTTACAAGTTTCATAAATCATGCGAGATTTTAACAAGACAAAGATGTTTCTTGGACTATATGCTGTACAGAATAATCCCTCATTTTCCAGATGTTTGTTTATTTTTGGCAACTGGACTTTAATATAAAAAAAATTGATACATAAATGATTGTATATCACTTAATATCATTATTTTCCATTGGGTTTTTTTGGAGGGAGATGGGAGCCTGGAATTAGGCAGGGAGTGGACTTGTATTTCATCTGGTACTTTAAGAAATATTCTTTGTGAAAAATCACAAAGCAGGAAGAACATTGCAGAGAAATACAATAAGATGTGTTCCTCCTTGTCAATATCTACAAGTCTCCAAATAATAATCTGCCTTCCAAGACAGTTTTAATAAATGGCATAAGAAAAAACTGAAGGGGCATCACATCACTTATCTTTAGCCATCTATGTGGTTAATAGTTACCCTAATCTGTCTTTGGAATCAATCAAGAGATTTAGAAAATATCAGTGCAGATTAGTCCCAGAGCGTGCCAAAGGACAGTGATATCTTTCCTAAGATTGCATGGAGTACCTACTTTTTTCCCTATCCTATATTTATCCAATGTGACTCCAATTTCCAATGGAAGATCTTAGTGAGGCTGGCCAATTCAGAGGCAGTTTCAGACCAGGAAGTTACAAAAGTCAAGAATGCAGAAATCAGAACACATCCATAAGTGATAAAATGCAATTGGTAAAGTCTAACTTGCTGCTTGCCATCCATAGGCTGGGCATTTAGTTATATTAGCATCACTTCACAGTCAGTATAGACTGAGACAAAATTTCTGAAAAGCAGCTCCAGACATTGGCTACAGAAATTCCTTTTAGGGTGGGCTCTTTAGGTATCTATATCTCACCACTGACAGTAAAAGAGGTGAGACAAACAAAAGACTCGGAGAGGCTCAGGATTTTATTTTATGTGTCTTTTTTATGTGTCTATTTTATGACAACATCTTTTAGGATCAAAGCTGATGTATTACATGTGATAAGTTTAAATCCACAGAAGACTTCTGAAGTGTGTTCTGTTTCAGTGTTTCTTTTACTGCAAAAAAAATAGATTTAATACACAAATAAAAATGCAAAACTTTTAAAATAGGCATTTTAACCTTGAAGGGACAGTTTTTCCACACACTGACCCATCAAAAGGAACTGGTTTCTCCCATAGCTGTTTTGAAACTACCAAAGGCTTACAAGAAAATGTCTAATTATGGTAGAAGTTATTCATAGAATCACAGAATGGTTTGGGTTGGATGGGGCCATAAAAATCATCTATATCCAACCCCCTTGCCACAGGCAGGGAGTTTTGCTTTCCTATCCAAAAGTGGTCTAAACTTGTTCTTGAAATTTGCATTTAAAGACTTCTTTTCTCCTGTTGTTCCATCTTAAAAAGAAAAGGTATTGTTAGTCACTGCAGACAAGTGAATAACAAGATCTGTAGTCAAAACCTTTCCGAAAAACTAGAAAAATTCCTATTCAGGGATAAAGCTTCAAATGATGTTAGATTTTCTGATCAGCTATGTGGCCATCTGACTTGTACATTACTTGTACCAATTAATAGGGTTTTTTAAAAATTTATGTGATATTCTGAAAAGTCATTGTATATCCACTTTGAAGTCTCCTATTTAATCAGACACTGACCACAAAGACTGGAACAGCAGTGGAAGCCTCTGTCAACTCTGCAGAATGGCAAGAGTGAGCGCTTGCTCAAGCATGGCTCCTTCTTCACGTGTGTTATGCCAACAGGAGAGATGGTATGTGTGTATGCACACAGACATGAGCAAATGTGTGTGTGGAACTCAAGTTCTGAACTTTGTGCAGGCACCAAAATGCCCTATTATTAGTTGATTCAAATTCAACAAGCTATCAAGTAATGCTAGTCAAAATGCATCAAATATTAGACTTTCACTGTATTTCTTTCTGAATATTTTGTGGATTGTATTTTACAGCTCACCTCTTTTGTGTAAACAGACCCAGACCAACCTGTATTTAACTCCCTTACTTTTCTGCTTATTCAGTGCTAGGCAAACCATTTCTATTAAGTGCTCCTTTGCTTTTCAGCCTCACTGATAGCCTATCTTAGCAATGAAAATAAATTTCTGATGCTCCTGTATTTTTGCTTCTTATTTTTCTTAGTTTTTCCTACCTAAAGAAAAATTGACTGATTATATTTGACAGACACTGTGATAAAATTGCAGTGCTATTTTATTAGGCATTAGTAGCTGATGTACATAAAAATGTCTCTCCGCAATTTGTTTTTCGCACATATTTTCCAAACAAAGTTTTAGTTTCAAAGAGGCAAAAAATGAGAAGCTCACATAATAATTCCTTTGAGAGTCTGGCTTGATTCTATTTGTTTTAAAGAAGGAAATCTCTCTTTGTATATGCTTTCAGAGCAGTTAGGAGAGCTAGTTTTGACTGTGGCCTCTGGACTCTATCATTATATAAATATTAATTCAAAATACTAATGAACTGTAAAGAAAAGAGGAGATACATCAGCTCATGTTTATACTGTTACTGTCTGTTTCAGAAGATAAATCCAACGCAAAGCTTGTACACTTACAGTGACATTTCTCTGCTGTAGATTTCTCCTTGAGGACCTTGGAATTCTTTCCTTGATAATAGGCTTTTCTTTTACTCAGCCTTTTTTTAGCCATTATCTGTGAAAGAGTTGATACTGCTATCTTAATGTCTCTATGCACATTTTATTTCTGAGTGATATATTACTTTAAGTTGTACCAGTATTAATTTCCATTGGGATGCAAGGCAGTGAGGGTAGGGGGTGGGCTTTATTATTAAGGTGTTTGTCATCAGGAGTACCTGCTACACGTACTCAAGTCCTACTTCCCTGGAAGTGTTTGGCCGTTACCTGCTGACGGGAAGTAGAGGATAAATCTTTTGTTTTCCTTTGCTTCTGCATGCAACCTATGTTTTTCTTCATTAAACTGCATATATGTCAACTCCCAAGTTTTTAACCTTAACTTCTTTCCCTGTCTGTCTGAGAAGGGGGAGTGAGAAAGCATTTTGATGGTCACCTTGGTAGCCAGCTAAGATCAACCCACCTCAACAGATATCCAAAGAGAATGACTCATTCTTGTCTTGGAGCATGGTTTTGGGATTCCAAGCCTAATTTTTAAAATAGAATGAGTGGAAAGAATCCCTCTCTAATTTTCTTCAGGTCTTTCTACACTTTGGTGATTACACATTGAATGTGTGATTACAGTACCTAATGGTCTGGAAAAGGACATGTTGACACAGGTGCTTTAGTTTAACTCCTTGAGGTGCACAGGTTAATTTTACTTCAATTACATTGAAATTATCAGGAGTAACATTTGAATGCATCTGAGGTACTAGAACTTGTCAGTTTCCTGGACCTTCTGCTAATCAGTTGGGTACACAACCTTGCTAAAGTTTGCATTTTAGCCCATGAGTCTAAAAATGGATTAAACAGAATGGCTTCTATTTGCACATAACTGAATTTTCAAATCTTAAACTGAAGACACCAACAACAGAAAATGCTATTTGAGTTTTTTCTCCACTGCTCCAATAGCCTGAATACATGATTCAGAACTCTAAATGGAAGTTCAAGTCTTAAAGAGTTACTGCACACAGGCTAGATCTGTTGAAGGACTGCTGGTTGTCTGGGTCTCTGTGGTATTGCTCATCATGCAAACTATGCATAATAAAAACTAACCTGTGACCTTGAATAAATATTTTACACATAGATCCATTTGTGTTGTTCACATCATTACGATAACAAGATTTTAAGCAGTAAAGTCATAACCACAATCAGGAAATCAAACATATTCTGCTTAAAACTTGGGTGACATCAGTAATATCAGTGATTAAAATGTAACTTGCAAGACTGACATGCCCTATCAAATAGTACACTGACATGTCTATAAAATTTGCTTGATTTCTACAGCACTGACCACTCATATCTCCTGGGATATGGGGAACTATGAATGCTTAGGATTCTCTTGGGTGGTACATGGTATTAGGAATGTAAGCAAAAAAAAAAGATTTTGGCTAAACATCTATGAAAATAAGGCTCTCACAGTGAGGTCCATCCATAGGCAAAACAAAACTCTGTTCAACTGCTGTGTTGGATGAACTTTACCTGATGAATTTTAAAAAGGCTGTCTGAAGAGCTCAGTAATGGAAGATAATCCTGCTCTGGAAAAGAGGCTTACCAGTTTACCCTGACTCTGCCTATTCCATGCCTTCTAGAAAAAAACAATCCATGTTGGGATCTCGTATCTTTTCATGTTGGGTGCAACATCAGTCATCCTGAGTTTCCTTTTGGATGGAAAAGAACATCGAAGCCTTGCTTTATCCTTCACTCAGAAACTTGGAAAGGGCCACCCCATGTTTTGGTGTTATAGGACCTCGCAGAGAGAGCACAGCACAGGAGAATCCCACCTACCATTAAATGCATTACTAAGAAATCTGTTGTTTGAATGAGAAAAACTCAGTGATGAGGCACATTCAAAATAACTTCTCCCATTTCTGGGAAGGACGTGATTTCTGTAGGAATGATAAAGGCTTCATTTCTAAGAGCAAAGTGAGGCAGAAACCATGGTTTATTAATCAATGTGAAATAGAGCACAGGGACTAAAATTGGTAGTGACTTTATTAGGAAAGTGAGCTCAAACAGAATTAAGTAGAGCACAAGAGTGGCACAAGGGAAACAGGCCAAAGACAAGGTAAGTTCCTTGCAGCAAAGTTCTTCTCAATCCCTCTTAGATTGAAAATTTATTTCCTACAAATTATAAGGTTCTGATCTTAGTGCTAACTTTATTTTTATCTCTTCAGTTCTCCTGTTTTGGAATATAGTTATTCTTAAATTGTCTCTGTCCTTTGATTTCAAAGATGTTATCCAATTTCTATTTCACATTGATGAAAGAAGAGCTCCTGTCCCTCCTGCTGTAATCATGAATCTTTCAAAGGATTGTATTTTCATGAATTATGCATTGTTATGTGAAAAAACACCAAAACATTATGTATAAAAATGAAAATACCACGTTATTTAAATGTTATATTTTTTACTCAACTTCTATCACACACAATCCTGAATCACAGAGTGCTTATATTACCTTCAGGGAAGTTGTGCCAATGTCTAATCAGCAGGGTGAAAAAAAAATTAATGTAGCCTTTTAGTAATTGTAAGGAAATAAAGGATTGTAGAAGAGGAAGGAAACATTTAAGTCAAGAAGTGGAGTCCCTTGCTTCTACAGGCGACATATCTTACCCACTCGTACTGTATCAGAGTTTCAACAGGTTTTTTTCACTATTTTTTTTTACTTTCCTGTGTTTAAATTAAATGCTTTCCCTTTCTTTTTTCTTCCTTCTGCCACTTTCCTAGCAGCAAGAGAAAGCATTAGCATTTATAGCCTGACACACTTGTAGTGAACATAAACCTAAGGAAACAGCATTTTACAACCTCATTTAACGGGAAATGCTGGAAATCTTGTCTCAACTGCCTCCATGCATCACCCAGATAAATAAATTATAATGACGATCTCCAACAGAATTTGTGGTATTTCATGGAGACCTGAGGAAAGCATGATACCTTTCACCTACTCTTAAAGTTTACCACAAATAAAGCCCAGAACAATTAGAATATATTTTGTCTGTGTTTGTAAGTTAGGGAAAAGGTGAATGAACTGCAAAGGCAATAGAAACCACGGGTAGATTTGTCAGATAAGTATTTTCATGGCAAAGAAAACCTGATCAGTAACTACTGCATTTATGCACTTTGAAAGACAGAATAAATTAAGTTCTAATTACCTCTACTTGGTCTGACTGCTTGTTTTCATCATGGGCAAAAGGATGAGGCAGCTCTCCAAGTGGTATGTCATAGAACTCAGAATCATAAATTATGGTATCACTGATAGGGGCAGCTACAACAGACTTGAAGATAAAAAATCCCAGAAAAACATTTACAAAGGTCTGCATTCTGTTTTCTTTTCTGAAAGAGAAGAAAATGGACAGATGGTAGGTACTCTGGTGTTGAGTACCATGTCACAAATACAGTGTGTGTATATATATATATATATATATATATATATATATATATATATATATTTATATATAAACCCCACAATATTTCTGATGAATAATTAACATTTATTTATGGTGACTCAGTAGTTTAATCTGGTTTTCTTCATGAAGAGTCCCTGTAGCTGAGAATTCTGCATACTGCTTTGGCCATATTCATATTCATATAATTCAGAAAAGACCTATGGAATTTTATTGGTGTAAAAATAAACATCTGAACGATATTTTTACCCTTTCATCTAACTTGACCTATTTTCATTGCAATTAGATATGAACTTTTGAGAAACTGGAGAAAAGGTAAATTATTATATTACTTGTCTCTATCACAATAAATAATCTATTGGAATGTATAAAAATGTAATATTATATCTCTCCTCCATCATAAAAAACACTAAATAGAATCAAACAAACAAACAAAACAACCAACCTGTTAGAAAACATTAGAAACTCTGTCATTTCTGGATAAGCATAATCAAAACACTTTTCACCTGTTAGTTGGTTTGTCAGAACATAATTTTACTTGGTGTGGCACATCTGGACCATACTTTTGCAAAGGCCTTGGGAGCAAAATAAAAAACAATATGTTGCCCCAAGGACAGTAACACCAGTACTCTGAATTCCTTCGTTATTCAATCAAAACCATTTCTGAAGTAGTGAGAAATTGTGGTGTGGTGTATTCACCTGTTCTCCTTGGAAAATAGAATTGTAAAACTGAGTTATCACCTATTTAAAGTTCTATAAAATTGAATTATCACTTATTTAAGGTTCCAGAATTCAGTAAAATGGTTGAAAATTCATGCTAGGCTTGAGAAGCAGTGTTTATGCATTCCCTTTTCCTTGTAAATGATGCATTCATTATTATCATATAAGATGCCTGACACAAGGCTCTATTCAATGTTCTTTACTTACATCTTTATTTATCTACAGCTCATATTAATTTCACTAAAAGCACAGAGATAATGAGCAATGCATAAGTCTAATAAACTGTATTCCTTATGCAATGCCGTGATACACAGTCTTAAATATTTAATTTCAAAATTGTAGCTACTTATAATAAAGTACAAGAAATACATGAGACTTTTTTTTTAATGTATGTACTGGGCAACAAGCTGAATTTTAGCTTCATGAAAAGAGGTCTTTATAAAGTTGGTTTAGGCATGAGGATATGAAATTCCTCTGGGGATGGTCAGTAACACAAGGCGTTCATTTTTCTCTCATTTTTATTATTCGGAAAGACTTCAGCTGCTGCTGGAAGAAGCTAGAGTCACTGGGTCTTCTCTTAGATGAATTTCACCTTTCAGTATTAGCTTCCAATATTAGTAAAAGTATTCTGCTTTATAAAAAAAATTAAATAAAGTAAAATAAAATAGAAATGCAATCAATCTCTTAAATAAGTGAGTATGCTAGAATTAGCAGATTTTTGTCGGTCTTTGTTTTCTGCTGCCTATTTTTGACAGAATGGGTTTTGGTCTTGCTTTTCCTTACCATGTCATTTATCTCAGATGATTCAGCAATAGAGGATGTTATCTATCAACCCAAAATGTAGTACTAACATATATGGTGTAATTTTTCCTCTGAATAAACAATTCTTAAATAAAAAATTGTTCACTATGCATAATTACTCGCATGCCACAACTCCTAAAAATTAAAGCTTTTTAAAGGGTATGAGGCTTGATAAGTATTAAATTTTGCATATATAGAGACAAACCCATCAAATATCTCTGGAAAAAAAAAGTTTACCTATGGCTATAGTATCTGCACTAATTTGCAGGGTTTGCATGTCTCTATTTCCCTTTCATGAAATATATTGGAATGCACTGTAGAAATATTGGCATCTGCAGTAGCTGTAAGATCAAATATTTTGATGAAGATTATGCACACCTCTCACAGGAAGGAACTAAGACATATCCAGGGAAAAATAAATAGCCTCCACAATCTGCGAGCTTTGAATCAGTATTAAGCATGATAAAATAAAACAAATACTAGTATTTCCAGCGATAAAAATTCACCTAAGAGAGAAGTGCCAAAACTTACCTTTAGCTTCCGCTGTCTCAAATAGGATGGAGCTACTCAGAGTGCAGAGCCAGTGCTATTAGACCCTGACCAATGGCAGTGGCATTCTGCAGCTGTGGGAGGTAGTACAGCTTCTACCCTCAGCTGAAGACCTCAGCCCAGGGAGTTTCTCAGACTTCAAACACCTTTAATATATGATTTTGCTGAACTGAATTTTTGGAAGGTCAAACAAAGATTTGTTGTAAGGAAATGGCATTTACTTCACATGACAGTTTTTTTACCCCTTCCCCTCAAATTTCTTGGTGCTCCTACCAATATAGCAATAAGTTGTGTTCTGGAAACAACTTTTTTTGTATTATCTGATAACCTACAAATACAAATTTGTCTTTGTCCAAAATTAAGCCTTCAGCAAATTGAGTTATATAATAATATTTTCTCTATATGTAACATCTCTATTTTGTGGCTTATTATATGTGATAATGTTTAACAAATTTCCATCTACTGCAGGTATTATCTGGTATGTATTCAGAGGTACTTTCCCCTCACCCCCCCTTACTTTTCTGTAAGTACTTATGGAGCAATGCTCAGAAAATATACTACTTCAAGTGTTTTCCCTCCAAGAGGAAATGCCACTTTCTTAATTGATGTAAGTCTCTATCATAAGCTGCAGATAATGGCCATACACTCTAGTATAATGTGCTCTATTACACCACAAAAAGTTTTACTATATTAGCATGTCAAGCTGTGTCTTTTCTTAATTGATTGTGTTTTCTTTATTACCAGTTCTGACTTAATTCTTTACCATTGTATTATCAGTATTTGTACAACATCCACCTATTCCTCTGAATATTTTCATAATTTTTCCAACTCTTCAATGAAATATGCCTTCTAATACTGTCAACATCTAATATTTTCAACAGAACCTCTTCTGTATCCCTGGAGGGATGTAAGATTCATGTATAAGGCTCCAATGTGCTAAGGAAAATTTATTCCCTTTGCTTTATGTAACTTCCACAGCAATTTTTATTTTTTTTCCAATAAGGCCATCCTAGTGGACAAAATTTGCATAAGCCACTGAAAGCACATCAAGAATTTTAAGCCATGTGCCTTGTGGCAAGAATCCAAGATGTTTGGCCAATAGGTCAAAGGGTAGAAGAGCAATTGCTGTGTTAGCAGATAGAAGGGGTTAGGGTGTTGTGGGACAAATAGCTCAAGGTATCATGTGCTATTTTGGCAATTGAGTCAAGTCTGCAGTGGCTTTTAGAATATGACCAGTCTTGGATGACAGACTTCTTTCTTAGGAAGGTTTAGCATTAATTGCTTCTATAAAAATAGAGGTCTTGAATCATTAAATCAGGTATTTTTTCTTTTTCACTGTCTTTCCCATTGCAAAAGCATCTTCTTCCATGAAGAATCAGGGCAGTAAGCAGAGTGAAAACGCCACACTATTGTGTCCTGTTGCTCTTCTCTTTCTTCAGATCAGTAGCCTCAGTTTACTCCTTAATTTGGTGATCTAGTTGCTTGCAATACATACCTATGTATGCTCCTTCCTGACAACAAAGCAAACATCTGTACCTGCTGCAGCAAAAATTCGTCATTCACCTTCTTAGTGCTACTGATAATTTTTATGCTGCTCCATTTGCAAGTAGTTAACATTATTTCACTTTTCAGTGTAGTATTTTCTGCTGTGTTTGGTAATTTAAAATTTGTTCTGCTAAATCCTCACTTCCAATGTGTCTCTTTCATTTACAAAATGTATTCTCTCTAGGCAGGTCCAATATTCATTGCTTTCACTTGTGCAAAATATCCCAATTTTTTATTTTTTATTGAGGGAAAATTGAAGGAAAATTCTTATCTGTAACAAGTTATTAATATCATTATTAATATTTATCTTCATTCTTACACAACTAAGTAGATTTAGGCATACTGAGACCCAGGACCTGAAACCTTTGTATCTGTAGGTTTCCTTTTTTGTTTTATAATACCAATGAAGTTCAAACCACTTTGTGTCTGGATCTTAACTTTGATTTTAGTGGCATACTGTACTCTTGTCAGAATACAATATGCTTTGCTGGCCTTGTTTTTCCAGAAACACTAAGCAAGTAAAATTAATTGAAAATGTTAACTTACAAATATTGGATTTCTATTTTTTGTTGGAGCTAGGGAAACTTATCTGAAAAAGAATATATTTTATATAAAGAATTATACATGCTTATGAGAATGATAGTTTGCTAAGCACACAAATAAGAAAACAGTTTTGTTTGTTTTGGTTTATGTTTTAAAGAACAAGAATGTGGAGATTGAGTTCTGCATCTGTAGGGGACATGCCTTAGTTGATGCCAAAATTAATGTTTGGCAATTTGCTTGAGCTTGGATGACAGAAGTCCTGACGCTAGCAATTCTAGACCAGCTAGAAAGCCAAGAGACCCAACAAAAAAAAAAAAAAAAGATAAAAGAAAAAAAAAAACTACTTAGAGGTCTTGTGGCATCACTGAGCAAAACCCCAAGCTTTTTAAAAACTCACAGTAAATTTGCACTTGAGTTAGAAACTGATTCAGATCATTGCTTGCATTTTCTGAGTCCTGTTATCACAGAAGATAATGAAATTCCCAAGACTTGGGAGTGAGCTTTTCATGTCCTCTAATTAGTCCCTTCACTGACGTTTGGGTTTTTTCCAGATCCTCTGGCCTTGTGCAGTCTTACTGTCTTGTGAACTTCCTCAGCTGTCTTTAAATCTTGCTGTTTGACTTAGTTGGGCTTGATTAAAAACTCACTGAAGTTAATAGAGAGTTCCATCCCATTCAGTGGTTTTTGGGGCACTGCTTAAACTGGAAGCATACCCAGCTGTGACCATTGCCTAACACATTCTTAGGAAGAATGTATTCCCACTGCATAATATCTGGCAGTAGTAAATGAATCAATTTATTCCCCTGTTTTTTTGAGAGGCCTTTGTTTCCATTTCAGTTCTCCCAGTTCTTGGAGGTGCAATGACTCCTAAGGGTGTTCTTGAACTCAGTTCCAAAGCCTAAGGGTCATCCTATTCTTGTTCTTCCAAAGCTTTGATTATAAAGCACTGAGCCTTTGATTCAGACTGTCAACATTCCCTCATTATAATTTTTTCTTTGCTTTCTTTTCTTTCAGTCCTCACAGATTCATCCCCAGGAACTTAAGATAAGAAAGAATGTGTGGAAAAAATGTTATCTTTGCCATAAAATGAAAAATCCTGTCTGAATCTCAGAAAGAGCTTGGGTATTGTAGCAAATTTCCCTCTTGTCAGCTTCTTGGCCTGCCAGTCTGAACAGAAGCAGAGGTCTTCAGTCTACAATGTCAGCTCTGGAAAATTTTAGTACTGATTTTTAACTAGAGGAGAAAGGTATGTCCAGCATTTAAAAGAGTGACAGGAGAATCCCAAAATAACTTCTTATTCATTTTGATGTTTCACCTTGGCACCTGGCTAAAAGATTATCCTGGTCTGAAGCTATTGTGTAAGAGTAAAGCAAACCAAACTAAGTTAACATTTTGATGTATTCTCATCTAGAACAATAGTAACAAAATAAAAGATCACCTTCTCCTGGGCCAGGGACCAGTCCTACATAAAAGGGGAGATTATCATTACATGAGTGTTCCTGTAATGGTGACAGTAAATTCAACTGCTGGGTTATGCATTCTCTTAAAACGTCACATTCAGTTTCCTCCAAATTTTTCATATTCTGTGACCAGAAAAGCATCTGTCAGATGAACAAAATTGGGTCACTCGTATTGTGTGACAGAGACAATTGTGTTTTGGTCAGAAGTGGGAGGTCCACGAATATTCATTTCTCAACATATGCTATTACTCATGAGCTTGGTAATGTTAGTGTGAGGAAGCAAATGAATGTTAGTTTTCTTTGAGTTTACTCTAGACAAGCAACTGCAAAGTAGGTGTAACTCCATCTACAGACACTTTAAATTATTTGAATTATTTGGAAAGACATGTATTATTGTGAGTTAAAAAAAATGAGGATTTAAAATATGACTTTTCAAACAATATCCTTTTACCTACATATATTTATGTACCTTAACCTAATTCAAATTGATTTGCTTTTGTTTTCTAAATAAAAGTATTTAGTATTCCAGAGTAGGCCCACTGAATGAAGAATTTTACTACAGTGCCTATCAAAGAGCACTGGATCAAACATCTTTGACATCCTACTTCTCCCAATCATTTAATATGAAAATCCTCCAACATTTTCACAGATGTTACATGATGTACCAGTGTGTCTGCTTCATGTCCAAATAAAAGCTTTTCTCACCTTCTTTTTAAATTATTTTATTATTTCCTGCATCATTATTTATCATTCATTTTCCAATCTGAAATATGTGGTCAGAATTACACTGAACAAAGGAAAAGCACAATGTGAAATTCTGGAATCATTGAAGACACTACAATCATTTCCAGGGCTAAAACTCAGGCCAGTATTTTAGACTGATTCCTTCTGCAGTACTGAACACTCGACTCTTTTGTTTGTTTGTTTGTTTCTTTGTTTGTTCTGTAGGCATAGGAAGAGGATGGAGAGGTAGGAATCTGCTTTGATAGATCCCTTGCCTGTCTCAGTACCAGTTGCACTTCATGAATTTCTGGTTGTGGAATTTCGTTCACCCTAGGGGCCTGGGAAAAGGACAGCATCCTATGAAGCTTGATGGGACTAGGGAACAAAGGTTGGATAACAGAAAAACAAATATCTCAGAGAGAGGAGAAAGGAAGGAAATCATGTGTCTGCAGAAGGGATTAGCATTTCCATTTTGCTCATCAAAGTTAAAAGAAGTACAAAAGAAGGATTTAGAGTGCTCCAACTGTTCCATCCCCTGTGCAAATTAGCATAAACAGCAGGGAAAAGAGAGTTAAACAGAAAATGTGAGATCGCTACAACTGTTTTTGCTAGCAAAGTCTTGTTTAAATTTAATTATTTCTGCATAAACAGTGAATGCAAGCAATAAAAAGAAGCTTTTTAATGAGTCACAGAAAAAACTACTCTTTACATAAAGATCTACTCAAGGGTCTTATTTCTCATGTTTGCCTGATTTTTGTTCTTGATGGAAGATTCCTTTTCAATTCACATACTCTTAAAGTCTGTTATTCTCTTCCTCTGTGTTTACTTTATTATCACCTCTTACTTCCATGGCTGATGGAGGCAGATAGCATATGACTTTTTCCCTGTCCTTCAAATATATTTTGCTGCTTTTTTTGTACTGCCCATCCAGCTGTTTGGTTTTGGATTTGGCGGTTTTTCAGTTGTTTTTTTGGTTGGTCGGGGTTTTTTAAATCTTTCAGAAAAAAATGACAATTTTAAATTTGTCAGGTGTATGCTATTAGATCCACCTAATATTGCTTACTAGCAATAAAATCTCAGAATATTTTCATGCAGTCTGGTCTAGCAGACTGATGACTTTCTAAATGAGCATTCAAAGTATTATTTCCTTGCACATGGAAAGACCATACCTATATAGTCTCTGATACCTCAATGTATTCAGCATGCTTGGAATTTAGTTGTTAAGAAAAAGCATTCGTTTCAACAGAGACCATGCACATTTACAGTAGAATCAAACAATCCATAGTTATAGCAACAGGAATGGATGCCTCTCACTTTACTTTCAGAAAGGGTGATTTAGAACCTTCAATATCTGCTTCTGAAATTACTAAACTTTGTTGCAAACTGTGAGCAAGATCCAAACTTTCAATTGCCTTAAGCCAGGCTTGATATAAAATTCAAAGATCCTCCTTAAATGCATTGCTAATTTTATATGTCTAACATTTGTTTATGTTATAAGCCCACAAGTTAAATCCATCAGAGTATGCTATTCACTCTTTCTCTATGATATGAATTTTAAAGCAGATGAAAAACTTGTCAGATTGTCACTATATGTTGTATACGAATAAACTATATTGTTAGCCTAGAAAAGCACTTTGGAAATCAGAGAAGTCCAATTATTCAAACTCTGCTAAAACAGGTCTGAAATACAGTTTATAATAAATTATGTTCCTTGCACTTCTATTTGATTAAAAAGTATCAAGAGAATATATTTTTGAAGGGTATTTAGTAATTTTGGTTTTGAAACAGCTGGGAGGTAATACTGAAATATAATCTAAATTGACGTTGGTGACTAAAATAAAAATTTTCCCTGTTCCATGCAAATATGCATATGAGAGAAGGAAAGATGATTTTTTTCTGAGGAATGTGCTGGACAAATCTTAATGGGTCAATTTTTTCTACCTTGTAACTAGTCCTTTCATACTTTTGAAATTACTTGGGTTACAACACACCTGGGTTGGCCTGTTGGGTACGTGCATGCACGCAGATCTTTGCAGGTTATACCAGAGCTCCTTCATGAAGGAAGTTTCAGGAATTCCTAGTGAGGCCAAAGGCAGGAGTCAGAGTTTCAGGCTCACATATTTGGATTCTATTCCACTCACATTAGACAGACTGTCATTCTTCTAAAACCAAATTTACAATATGCTGTTTAAGAGGTATAATTTACATCAGTTTTGAGAAGGAGCAGGGAAAGAAATTGCTGTTCTTTCTTTAATCATGGTTGAATATAAGATAGTACTGCTGAGTATGCAAGCATGTGGTGTTGCAAAATGGTTTTTATTAGAATACAGAGCAATTGTCTGCTGTTCCAGCCCAGCCTGTGGACTGGTGGTGTTAGACCCTTTCAGGAAAATGCAGTTCCTGGCCCCAGAGATGGAAAATTTCAGTGTGTTTTTGCTTAGCTAAACAAGTACAGTTCAGAGCTGGGTTATCATATTTATCTCTAGAAGACAAATGATATTTTGCTTGGGATTGAAAAATAAACCAGAAACAAAGGTCAATAAGACAAGGATTTGGAATTCATAGAGCTTTGTGTTATATGTTCACACACCCATTTATTCAAATGAAACTGTGAACACTATTTTACTTCACTTATTTCATGGATAGAGAATAGAAAAAAATTATGTAGCATAGTGTCCTCAATATCCTGAGAAAAATTGAAATTGATGTAATAAATTAAAGTTCATTTTCTCATTAGCATAAATATTTCCCAGTTTCCTATGAAGTTTGATTATGAAATTTTATGTGTACTCTCAGGTTTGCATTTTATATTACATAGATTGCAGTGGTTTATACCCCCTATATGTGTTTCCAAAATGTTAAAAAATATTTACAAAGAAGTTGGCATGATAATTTGCATTTGACTGCCCTCAACATTTGCAACATAAAGGAGTTCTCTGCTGTTACTGAATTTGTTACAATATGCATAGATAATAATAACTTGTAGTATCTTAAATCTTAGAACAACTCACCAGCAAGTAATTCTCAAACACAGTGATCCCAAAAAGTTATAATTCCTCCAGACTGCAGAATACAATCTGGAAATTATTAGTACGGTGTATAAACCAGTCATGTTAAAACTTTGCTTAGTCACCAGTGTGTCATACATGCAGGTTTTAGGTTCTCAAAATATCCATTGCACCCTTCAATGCCATATATGCATTATCTCCTTTTGATTGCTTCTTCTAGCAGGAGCCAAGGTAGTGGCTCTGAGGGCTTGGATCTCAGGGGAAGCTCTACTGACCTTAATTCATGTTGCTCTGATCTAGTATATTTGAAATATATTAATTCTCTTAATCTGTTATGGAATCAATGATTGAGTATGGGTCCTGTTACATGACCTAGCCCTGACTATAACACAGAATTTCAGGCTGAAGGTACAGAAGGAGTGGTGGCACGCAGTGGGTGCATGGGAGGGGGGTGCTGTGGTCAAAAGCAGGGGGCAGAAGTGAAGGAGCCAGTTGCACGGAGTGAGACAGACACAGCTGGTGTGGGCCAGGGCTAACCACAGCCTGACTGCAGGACCTCTGGCACTGTAAATAAGAGACACACCACCCTTCAGCCAATAGTTCTGTTTATTTGGTTTGAATTTCTCCTTTAAACTGTTTCTTTTCTGAGTAGATGTGGAAACATGTCCTTTGAGACACTAATGTACAAAGAATGTGAAAATCTTGGTCTTTCTCACAGGCTTTAAGGAAAACTATTAATTAGCTTTAGTTCTTAGAATGACGATGGACTTATTTATTACCAATAAAATAATGTGGCTGTGAATGAGAATTAAAGATGTTTTTAATCAAACCGTCATTTACACAAATTAAATATTTGGAAAACATCTTTAAAAAGTTTGGAGAAAATATCAATGCAGATAGCAGTCCAGCAAAAGTGCAGGTTGCTATGAGCAGAACAATGAAGGAAACTATAATTTGTTAATGAGCAGCATGTGAATTTCTCTGCTATTTTACAGGTCAGACAGTCATATTTTTAAAATGCAGATATCCAATAAAAATACTGAAGTTAATACTCCATGTGTGGTTGAATTGAAGTATTAAAAAATTGCTTTTCAGCTCTATTTGGAATATAGGCAGCGTTTTCCAAAAGTATTTTTCTAATTTATGCACATACACACACACACAGTCACACACACAGAGATCCTGGTAGCTACAAAAGATCTCAAGATAGTGCGATCAAATAGTCTTTAAGCTTTTGATTAGTGACATTGTCTTTTAGGGGGTTTGTTTGTTGTGAGTTTTCTTACTCAGCTCACCATCTGCATCAAGTTACCACGTGGTGTCTGCTCTGCAAACTCAGTCATCTCTCTGTTGCTGTTAACAGAGACAGGACCAGAACAGGGTGAGAAAGGCCTTTTATCCAACACGCTCAATACCTGTTTTCACACAAAGCTGTGCTGATGAGTGTGTGAAGGAATCATTCATGGGGAAGTTTCAGCCTGTGCAAGTTTTCTGAAGTCTGTAAACCCAGAGCTATCCAGATTCATCCAGTTTTAGACTAAGGGGATAACTCCAACTATGTGCAGAGAAAAATTCTACATCCAGGCACATGGGAAACAGTGTTAAATTTCATTGTATAAATGGTACTTTCTTTTTGTTTCTGTCCTTTGATGAGCAGTGCAGTGATTATAGTATCGTTTGCCCAGATACCCGCAGTTATTTTGCTGATTCTTTGGTAGTCAGTTGGTCCACTGTAAGTAACTGGGGAAAAAATTATCTGCTGGCACCATGACAAAAGGCCTTCTGTCAGCCACATAAAAATTTAGGTAGAAACTTTAAAGTTTCCTAACTGTAAAAGCACTAGAGGAATTGTCCTATGATGGCTAAAAGCATTTGGTCAATTGTCCTATGATGGCTAAAAGCCTTTGGTCATTTTACTGTAAAATCACAAAAATGTGTTAATTAGATTATGTGATAACAAGTAATGGACATTTTTGCTCCAAATGAAAACGTTGTACATGAAGATCAGAAGCGGTTCTTTTAGCATCTGGGGAAAAGAAGTGGGAATATTCAGTCATAGACTGTCATAGTCAAAATGGCAGGCAAGGAGGAGTATTTGAAACTGGGTGTTTACAATGTATGAAGTGTATCTGAATGGCCATGGGCAAGGAGAGAAGAAAGAAAAAAAGGATTGCTGTACTGGAGATCAGAAGGAAGATATTTTAATAACAGAGCTTTATAAAAACATTGACAAGAATCATGCATAGGAATAACAGTTCAGGTATATGAAAGAGCATAGCGTGTAGTGCAAATACTCACACCACAGAATTGTGGTATCCAAAAGAAGAGTGGGTGAGATATTAGTATCAGTAAGGAAGACATATAGATGACATTGTGGAGAATTGTGAAGAAAAAGAATTAGCTTCATTTCCCCCATCTAAAATTCCAGTTTCTTTAATATAGTTGTCAGCAGGAGACTGGGGAATGAACCCCTACCACAGAGGTTAAAGATCAAGTAGTGTGAATCAATAAACTCATCCAAGGAAAATGAGCAAAGGGAGATCAGCAAGGAGTGGAAGAGATTGAGGGAAGGACTAAGAGCTACTGAAGAATGTCCTGAGAATTAAGAGCATACCCAGTTACTGATGTTGCTATTTAACCCATAAATAAAATGCAGAACCACCACCTTCTCACATAACCATTTCCTGGAAGGAAATTTTATGTATGCAAAGATGAAAGTGTTCATCTCATTTGCAATTTCTAGTATTCATAGATTTTCTTTGCCTTAGTAAATTCTGAGGGATACAGCTGCAGCTGGTAAAAAAGATCAGATTTTCCTGTCAGAGTGCAGATTAAGGAAAGTTGAGGCCAGAACATTTTATGATGGTTTAATGATAGCTAATACATAAGCATGATAGGCCAAAACTAATTAAGGAACAGTGCAGTGTGACTTGTTAAACACATTACTGAAGTAAAGCCATCTCTGAGGTAAATCACTTGGAGCCTGTGGCGAGCTTAGTCTGCTGGCAAAAGTCATTGCTTTCATTTACACCTCTGAAACCCCATTAACAAAGGCAGATTTTGGCCCATGTGCTACTTTAAATATAATTCAAGGGAACTTAATAAGTCAGACATGTCTATCATTAAAAAGAATCCTGCTGAGGGGACCACTCAGCTTTGGTTGCTACTCTGTAGTGCCAGTGACTGTCACTGTATCAGCTGCTACAGAGAAAAGTTTCTTCCTGAAGGACTTAATGCAAGAGTATTTGAAATGGTTTCATTTCATTATGTCTGGAATTTTATATCATTGAATAAAGATAATAAAGGGAGCAGAGGGAAACTCCATAATATATAGTCTGAGAAGAATAACCAAAGGCAACAAAAACTTTCCCTTTGGCAGTTAGTTTTTTCCCTTTTACTCCATGAAACATGAGAACTTTCATTATATAAAACTGTGCTTTCTTCTGAATTTTTCCTTTAGGTTTGCCAATGAGAGATGATGATTTAATTCCTTCCAGATATTCAGTTGATTTAATATAATTTCTTTCATGTGGAACAAAAGGGGATAAATGGGCACAGATCCTAGAATATCTATTCTTTTTCACAAATCCTTAAGGGTACATTTCATGGAATCACAACATATTTTTGGCACTCAATTCTTGAAATAATTACACGGTGTTTAATTATAAGGCTGTTTATTGAAGATCATATGGTATTTGTCCTGTGTGCTTACTGTGGTTTTTTTTCTTTGTTGTAATGGATTGAGATGTATGCTTGAATTAGAAATACTATTAAAACAGACATATTTGAATAAGAAGCCCTCTTGTCCAGCGTCTCTAGACACAGCTGTTACTTTTGCAACCCCAGAAGCTTTCATGTACCTCATTCTCATTTCATTTCTCTTGGATTATTTCCAGAATAGCTTGAAGCATTGATTATGGTTAAAAGCTTCATTTTCCTCTAACTAAAACCAGTTTCATAAAAGTCTTCATTTCATGGTATCTTTTATTCACTCTTGTGCCTCTTCCTCTATCCTGTGTCTTTTACGTGCATGCAATCTGTTTCTGTATGTTTCTTTTGTGTGCTGCACATATTTAGTTGGAAAAAATCATCTTGAAACAGGCATATGTATCACTCAATTGGGAGCTATTGACACAAAGAACAACCTTGCCACTGTGGAATTCTGGCAAGAAGATGAGTCACTGTGGAGAGGGAATGAATGATCCAAACCAACATTTTATTCCCTAATTAGATTTTGTATTGAAACAAAAATATGTTGTGTTAAGGTTGAGCCAAAAAAGCAGTTCTGTGGGTACAGGGATTTGGTGGGAGAGCTGTTGAGTATTTTCTTCTCAGCTTTCCCTTTCCTTTGAAATTTACTTTCAAAATTAATATCTTTTTTTAAATGTTCTATATATGATTGAGGTAAAAAAGAGCTTAGGGAAATTTGCAGTTTACCTTTTAGCTCTTCTTTCTCCCTGTTTTTTTTAATAGGAACCCATAAGATCACTCTCCCTGTCTGGAAACGGCTCCTTCACTGACTTAATTGTCCCGAATGAAGGAACAGCTGAATTTTGTTGCTATTGCTGTCATGGCCATTTCAAAACAGTGGGGTTGTTCTCACTGTCAAATTGTTGACCAGAATCCATTTGGGAACAATCTAACCCAATCTATCTGTATAGTAAGAAATTCACTTTTGCATTCCTGGACCCCAGAGGATGTAAGATCAGACATTTATCTGCCTTAAAAAAAAAAAACAAACCCAGCTGAAAAGAGTTTATCTTGACAAGTAACCTGTTCTTCAGTGAAAAAAAAAAATCAAGTTGGATTTCTGATATTCTGAAATATTAATCTAAATTTAAATTTGGTCCATATCAATCAATGTTAAGTATTCAGTTGTTTTCCCATCAGGAGAAGACTTACAAAGCCTTCCCATTTAGATGGCCAAAGATTTTATTTTAAGCAGTGTTTGGACAGTTCTTTGAATTTCTTTAAACATTTTTTCTATAACCATCAAATATTGACTTTTCTGCTTCAGCATGGACAATTTGTTTCCAGTATTCCTAGACAAAAATAGGACTTTTTCATTGCATGATGTGAAATGGAGGCCAGCAAGAAGCAAAACTTTACTTTTGATCTTGTACTACATCTGAGCTTTGATTCAGCACCTGAAAGTATTTAGGGGGCCCTAGCACTTCTGTAAAGCCCAACAAGTAAACATGCCTCTGAACATTCATAGACCTTGGATCTTACATCTGCCAGTGTCTGATATGTCAGCTGATAAAACTAGGTATATAAGCTGATAAAAAATGGAGAAGTATATGTTTTACAGGATGAAGACTAAACGTGAGAAGCTGCCAGAGCTAATTTGCTGCTGACATTACTGACATTACCTCTTCATGTGGTTTCCAACTAATGAAATTGATGGTTGTGGCCTATTACCATATTCCTTCTGGAATTCGTTCTAAAAGGCATGAAAAAAAGCATGAAATATGCAGAATACAGCAATGCATGATCTGAAGAAAGCTCAGGGGTGTTATTCACACATCTGCACACTTCCTTTGTGTTTGGACTGTCTATTTATCAGTGCTTTAGTCAGCATTACAAATATTGAGCACTTACTCTTAGTTGTTGCGGTCATGCCAGTTCCCAAACTCTAGACCAGGCTGAAGGATTATAAATCTCAGAAAATAAACACCTTTGTAGACTGATATTTTCCAAGATTTTCAACTCCCAGTTTTTCTCCCTAAAAGTACATGAGTATCCTGTGTCTGCTTGCCCATTGTTTTTTTCTTATGAAAAGGGATGCCCAGTAATGCTCTCAAGCTTCCTTCTTTTCCAAACGTCTTTCCTTCTTCCTCTTTTATCCCCTCATCACAAGTTTTTCCTCTTCCCTTCCTAGTCATCCTTTTCATATCTTTTATATTCTCTCTTCTAGTATTTGACTTCTTTTTTCTTCTTCCTTATCAAGGTGTGGTTATATTGGTTACATAAAATATGAAGGATAAAGTTGTTTTGTTACTTTTCCAGACATGGACCACAAGAGCTTTTTCCTATATCTGGAAGTACTGAGTAAAAGTGGTGACAAATAAGGCTCCTGCACATATGTTTGAGATCTCTAAGATTTCCTCATAAAAAGGCAGTTTTTCTGCAATTACAATACTGTGAAAGGGCACTTTTTTTACAAGTGTAAAAAGGCCATCTATAGGGCTAAATTTACCTTTCAAAGTAAAGAATGCCATCCACAGATATTTTGACTGTGATCTGTTAACTGATTTCTGATTTGTTCATATCACATCACTTCCTCTTCATCACAGTTTCTATCTGCTCCTGGTTCTACAACTGAGAAAATAACTCTGTGATTTTGTGATGCAGAGGAGGAAATCTCACCTAATCCTGGTCCAGGGCTATACAAGCTACCTAATTTTCTTTCAGCTTTTCTTTTCAGCTGTTAATGGACAAGGCTTCAGAATATTCAGTTCATCTTTAGACAAGTTAGACATCAAAAGGCATCAGTCTGAGGGCTAAGTTTCTTGAAAGAATAGGAATTTATATTCCCACAAGAATGTTAACTGGAGTCAATAGCTCCAGTAATTCCCAGTACCTCAGGCATTTTGTTAAATTTGAAAAGAATCTTAAAATTATTATATACGTCACTACACACACAAAGCAGGAAAATTTAGAAATATTAAATGTTTGCACTTCAATGGGAGGCAAATATTCCATACAAAATGTGTCTTCTAGCAGATCAACACAAAAAAGTTTATCTAAAACATTTCAAATTGTCCACTAATGGCAAGATATGCTTGTTCCACGTTTATTTTCTTTTAAATAAGGCACGTGAATCCTCTGAAAATAGTTTCTGAAATAATGAAAACTTAATGCAAACCGTAGAAGTACTTAGTATATTCTCCCTGTAAACAATAACAGCTTTCAAAGGAGAGGCACTCTTAGTTTCCTGGGTTGTTTTAAACAAGCTAAATGTTTACATGAGCTTTCAGCAACACATATGACTGCTGGGCTCTTCCTAAACTGGTATTTTTTAAACAGTTTCTGAAGATCTAGAAGTGTTGCCTGATGACTGTTTAGACCCAGTCTCAGTGATCAAATAAAAAACTGTTTCAAACAAACCCTATTGACAGCCTACTGTTTACCTGTGAGAAGGTAAACAAGAGAAAAATCCTTACACATTATTAGAAAAGTCTGTGAGTGTTGATTCAGCCAGTGCAATCAGAAGAGGCAGTCAGAGGGGGTAAAAGTGTTTCCATTTCTGCATTCACAGCTTTCCACTGTTTTATCTCTCTGAAGTCCCTCTGGGTTTATGCCATAGCAGCAAACTACCCAGGCTTCATGATAGGTTTCCAAAGAGCTGTACAAGTACTTGCACATACTTTTAAGTTTGACAGTTAGCCCCAATTGCATCTTCATTTCTGTCTGTCTTGCTCTGGATAATTTTCTGCTTTGCACTTTTGTGATGAAATAGACTTCAATGTTGAACCCATTTTTGCATTGATTCCTGCCACATAATTCAGTGCCTTCATGAGCTGAGCTGCTGGTTATTTGCTTCAGCTCCTCAGACACAAGAGATCCTGGCTGTCATTCTCTCACTAAGGCCAGAGGACACATGCCAGAAGCAGCCCACCAGCAACAGGACTTATCCCCCTCCATGCCTTACAGTGCTAACATTGGGAAAAATCCCAGTATGGAGCTAGTATTAAACCAGCAGGAAATAAAACCACCTGAGTGTTGGGATGTAAGCAGAGGATGTCTAAACATGGGGGAAAGCAGAACCACAGAAAGCCTTGAATCTCTAGGAGCACCTTTTTTCCTGAATAAAGAAATGGGGGCTGTAGTGCAGGGTTTTCAAAACTAGGAAAATATAGGCATAAGTCTTATTAATGCTTTGAGGAAAATGGGAAGCATGGATAATACTGCAGCTGAAATAATTCTCAGTGTTCCTCAATACCTAATAATTCTGCTACACTGATCCCAGACAGAATGCAGATGTAAGCAAAGAGCAATGGAGAAAAAGAGGAAAGCATGGAAATTTTGGCCTGAGAACAGAAAATTCGCTTTTCTGATTGTTTGTTTATTTGATGGCCAGTCCAATGTAAAATTATTTATATTTATTTGAGAAGGAATTAATTATTTTAGTCTTCTTCTTTATCTAAAAATGAAAAATAGACCTCACACCATGTTCATATGTGGTATTTTAAATTTAATGTTAAAGAACTTGCACCAAACCAAAATAAACACATATATAATTAGCTTTTTAAAAGATCCAAAACTGGGAGAGTTTTAGAGAAAACCTTCATGCACAGCTTTCTCTTCCCAAATTGGTCAGCAATTCAGAGGAAGGAAATTTGGGCATCTTGTTTTTGGCAAATTTTAAGTGTAACACACTTCTATTCTGCTGCTAAGCAGAGTTGAGAAGGTTTGCTATCAGTCTTCTTCATTAGAAGCAGTTCCAGTCATTGAAAGGAACAAATCTTAGGATTCACAAAAGAGTGAATCTCAGCATCTCTAGTCTGATGCTGAAAACAGCCTCCTCAGAGAAAAAATAAATCTGCACTCCAATTCAATCTGCTTCTGATTCAGACAGGGTCTTGAGCCTAGATCCTATAATACCATGAAAGCTATCCTCACTGCCAGGAGAGAGAATTGGTGATTATTTGAAGTCCTGTAACAAAGTAGGGCATCACAAGGAGATTACCATCCTCAAAATAGGCTTCCTAGCAGTGGGAGCATGATTTCAGACAAATTCAAGGATTTCAGTAACTGGCGAAGGGCACATCATGCTCCATGGACATCCTAGCAACAAGAATATTAAGTAAGAAACATGAACATTATTTTTTTTTCCTTTCCTTTCCTTTCCTTTCCTTTCCTTTCCTTTCCTTTCCTTTCCTTTCCTTTCCTTTCCTTTCCTTTCCTTTCCTTTCCTTTCCTTTCCTTTCCTTTCCTTTCCTTTCCTTTGGCTGAAAATATTTGCTTTTTTTTCTGCATCCACTAAGATTTCATAAAAATGGTAATGGACTACTTTAATGAATAAAAATTATTGAAAAAACCTAGCTTCACTGAGAGCTGCTGAGTCCATATGTCACTTTCATTGCCCCCTGTCCATAATTAAGAACAGCTTTTCTTTGTGGAAGATGTGATTCTAGTTTCTTCATAAATTTTCATACAAAAAAGACTGGGAGTGAGGAGACAAAGTCTTGGAAATAGATTTCCAGATATACTCTACCTACAGGGCAGCACCAGCCTGGGTCTGCACAGAGACACTGTGGGAGGTGTGAGCACTGTGAGTAGTGGGGCTGTTCTGCTGCCATGGCTGTGTGCAGTCAGGGCAACCCTTTCCCTGGGGAATTCCAGATGGAGCTGAAGTGCCAGGAAAGGGCAGGACATCAGGACAAATATTAACACCACATGCATAATGATGCCTAAGCTAAAAAACACAGAAGAAATTAAATAAAGCTGATGGGCAGATAGTTTGGTCAGATGGATCATAAAGTGATTGAGACTGGAACAGACCTTTAGGATCATCTAATTCCAAGAGCTCTGTCATAGGCATGGAACCTTCCACTACACCAGGTTGCTTAGAGCCTCATCCAACCTGGCCTTGAACACTTCCAAGCATAGGGCACCTACAACTTCTCTGAAGCCTTCTCTTCTGCAGGCTGAATAGCCACAGCCCTCTCTGTCTTCACAGGAGAGGCGTTCCAGCCTTCTGATTAACTTAGTGACTCCCCTCTGGACTCATCCCACTGCTACTGAAATCAAGACAAAACCAGTAAGAAGAATATACAGGCTGTTGGCAGCAGTGCAGGGAGTATAAGAAAAAATTGTTTTGGGAAAGATTTTGAATTCATTAAAGTGTAGATTTGCTAGAACTAGCACTGCTAGAGCAAGCACAGGGCTTAGAAACAATATCACTTCCACTAATGGGTGAGATAGTAAGTTAGCTAGGGCAGAACATGATGTGAATTATGGATATTGTTTCATACACTTGACCTGAAGTGGTTATTGCTATTCCTGAGCATCACTACACACACAGTGTGGTGCCCTATAGAGCCTCTCATCATGTTTAAATGGGTAAGCAAGTTTGGGGAAAAAAATGCAATTATGGAAGAGACTTTTAGTCAAGAGAAAGACATTAATAATTTGCCTGACTTTAACAGCACCAAGGATTCTCAGCCATGCTTGGCAGAAGATATTAGCTCTTTAACAATCAAGACAGAAATATAGATGTTACAGTAACCTGATTCCCAGTAGGTAATTAAAATAGCTGCAATTTGATATCAGCAAATAGTTTTTCTAGGCTGGAAAAGTGAATAGCAACTACTTGTAGCAAACATTGGAAACCATTTGGGTGCAGCAAGGGTCACTGGAAATCCCTCCAATGACACTTGATATGTGCTGGAGTTAGTAATTGCAAAAATGCAAATTAGTTTTCTAGTTGTCTTCTGAATTTGTACCTCAGTGTTTGTGTTCAGCTGTCATACAGGCTGCTGTGGTCACTGGCATCTATGCATGATTGTTATGGTGGTGTTTTTCCCTCAGAATGTTGAAGAATAGTGGTAGCACACTGGACTCTTGAGAAAGAAACAGAAAATGCCAGAGAACAATATGGAGCAGGGAGAATCACACATGTGACTAAATTTTAAACTATGCCGGCAGCACCTGAAAAGAACTTTTTTCCTGCAGAGCCAGCTGTGTTATAAAACCCCACAGCCTTTTGATATATCCAGCATTCCAGCCTCCAATCATGCTGGTAGACATGTCAGAAATGTCTGGGTATTTTCAGTTCTTGAGTCTCTCACTTTGCTTTAATACTTTTCTTTACAGGGCAACTGTCTGTACCCTGGCTGAGGTGATAGCACATCTGTGTTAACAACCCTAATTTCAAAATTACCTAATATGTAAGATGGATTTCTGCAAAAAGCACTGGATGTTTGTGGTTTGATTAGTGATGGACCATGGCTGCAGTATGCTTATGGTGACCTGTTCTCAGCTTGTCATACTTGTAAAGGCCTTTGCTTCCATGGTATTCAATTCAAAACTGATTGCAATGTGTTCTGACAAGTAAGGGAAGCAAATGACTGCTCTGATGCCAGCTGCACTTTCAGACAGGACAGCTGAGAGGTGTGCTCCTCCCTGCTTTCAGAGGAAAAGAACACAATTGTTTCTGAACCAGGAAATATCTGTGGGAAGTCCTAGAGAAATCTTGGATTAGGAAGAATTAACATCAGAATTTCAAGCACAGTGATGCTTTTTACATTGTATTACTGGATCTCAACATTAGGAAAAAGACAATGGGTTTTACATATTCCTTTATAGTCTTCTGGCACAATGAATGAACTGACTGTGTAGTGGCTAAAAGCCTACATTGTTTAGTACCACACAATAATGCAATTTAGGCCTGCTATTGTAGTCTGAAAGGAAATTTCACCAACTTTCCCAGGACATTTAAGAATATTAAAACTATTGCAAATGGCCACGTACATGCAGTAAAGAAGCTTAACCCCCAATCAGTATTGATTTATTTTGTGAAGGTCACTGCAGCAACATAACTGGCTTTTATTCTGCTTCATAGAGCTGGCTCAGGGAGAGAGCATCAAGATGGAACAAATTAGCCTAAGTGAGAATACTTAAGATTTTCTCTTTATTAAGTAATTCTCAGATGTGGAGTCTGACAGCATTGCACCCAAGGTGTAGAATATAGAGCACTTGGCAGCAGCAGCTCTTCAGCCCAACAGAAGTTTGTCCAAGGATGTATCACGAAATTTTCACTTCACTCAGATTAAATGGGATTTGACAGAAACAAATCTTGAGCATCCATCTGCATGTGTTCTAGAATTCCTGCATAGGATAGTACTGACTATTTGAAGGACTGATTTATAAGGATTTCCACATTACACTGAATTGGAAAAATAGCAGTACAGCTGGTGAAAATGACTTAAAAATTATTTCATCACATCTTGTGCTCTTGATTCCATCACATAATGCCCCTATCGAGCAAGTGGAATACTTTGATGCTCTAGTATCCCTTTATGATTTTACATATCAACCTTTGCCATATTTAAGCTTAACATCTCTTTGGGAAGGTTTAGTCTTTTCTTCAATGTGTATATGGTACCTAAAAGGGTAATTTTTTACTGGATCTTCAAGATCCTTTCTGTACAATTAGAACTGTAAAACAGATTAATAAGTGCATGTATGCCTGTGAATATTCACTTTGAAGTACCTGTATTTGTTGTTTGTTTAAAGTAGAAATTAATTTCCAAGTACAAGAACATAATTAGTTATAATTTAATTAGTAGTATTGTCACATAATTCTTTTTCCAAAAATAAATTACTATGCTATTATTGAGTAAAGAACATAACTAAACATGCATACATATTGTAAAGACTTTTTAAATATGTATTTTTTCATATAGGGTGAACACAGAGGTACAGAAAACACTTTTGTTAGAAGGGCAGGAGTTTCTCAGCAATCACATAAAAAGAACAGCAAAAATAAATGGTTTAGTGATCAGATTTATGAATTACTATGCTGGGTTTCTATACTAGGTTGTTTCCACAAGTTCTCTGGATCAGAATAAGGCCTGATTTTCAGATAAAAAGGATTGATTGTCAGAAATTACAGTTCTCAACACTTTCAAAAATCTACTTTTAAGAAAATACAGCAAAGCAAAATAATACCATGTGCATAGTCTTTAAATGCTTGCTGCTGAGGCCAGTCTTTAAATGTTAGCAATAGATGCAACTAATTGCTTCTATCTAGAAATGCAAGAAGACTAAAATAATGACTGATGGATAGTCTGTTGTGCTGGCTAGCAGAAATAAGAAAGTAATACTCTGTCAGTGAATAGTTGACTCTTATATTCAAGTTATTTATTGAAAGTCAATATGATAAAATAGAAAAAAATCAACTAGATTTGATAAAATCAGCCATATTTCATTAAAAGTTACCATTTGATATCTCCGTTGTTAGTGAATTGTTAATGTATTGTGTTCTAATAATCTGGACTTCTCTAAAATTCAGTATTATTGTGTGCATGTGTGTGAGTTAGCAGATAGCTGAATACTACTCTGAGTTGAATGTATTTGCTTAAATGGCACAGTCCCTATGCAAGTGCTTTCCTAGTTCAGCAAATAATTGGGAGGGGATGTATCTCTGAATTTCTTAATTTTCTCTTCATCACCATTACATTAACTAGCCATTCAAATTTTTATGAAGTACCTAGTCCATGAAATATCTAATCATTCCTATTCGTGGTTGTATCTCTCTGCAAACTAAAATTAACCAAATATTCAATGATGATCCCAAAGTTGCAGAAAGAAATGGTGTCAAAACTAGAAATGGAATAAAACAGCAGAAAACTGGGACTTTGAGAGAACATGAGATGTAATCTCATGTTCTCTTATCCCTGGATTTGAGCTGGATCAGTTTATTCCAGTTCTGAAATTCACTGAATGAACCCCTACAATGATATATATTCAGTATACTTCGGATGCTAAGCCTCATGTACTTTTCACCTTAAAAGTATTAGTCTTCAAAGGATGACAGCAGTTGATGGGTTATTTGCATGTTAAGTGGTTGTTCACCACGAGTCACTATCTGAAATGTCAGTGGCAGTTCTGCTAACTAGTAATCATGCAGCTCATGATTTTATTAGCATATGTATTTCGTCAAGTGCACCCAAATTCATTGTGTTAGTTACTATATAACAAAATGAAGACACATAACTTGTCTATAGGAATTATGTTAGCAGGGTAGGCATTGTCACATTTGACAAGAAAGATGGAGTAAGTAAGGATTTTCTTTGGAATATTTGAGATCTTACACCAATGATTTTTCAATATATTCACATTAAGAATTTATAGGATAAGGTGTTAAGCACATGTTTCAGGTCCATACAAAATCCCTTCTGAAAGAACAGCCTTTTCAGTTGTGGAAAAGATACAAGCAAAGAAAAAAAATAAAGTCAAATAAAGCTGTTACTTCTTGATTTGAATTAGAACAAGTTTCATTCCAGCAAAACTTGTATCTTAGCACTCTCATGGTACAAGAGTGACACTGCAATATCTTTATATGACAACAGCTTGAAGTAGTCGGAAACAAATCATGATGTCCAGTGGGATTGGAGGCTGAATTTCGTTTCCATCCAGACGAAGGTATCGGAGGCGAGGGATGTTGCCATAATAACCATAATCTTCTTCTAGGGCAATGGAAACTGGGCACATCTGAGTACCATTGACACCTGAAAGTGTAGATCAACATGTTAGGTTATTTCCATGGGAAAAGTTCGTGAAGATAAAAAATTCACCTGGGACACAAATAAAGTAAACTTCCACTGATGTTAGCATGGGAGACTGTTGCTTTTGTTTCCCTTTAAATACTTTGTTGATTGAAAACAAGCATCTTCATATAATGTGATCTGGATCAGTGAATTACATATTTACTGCGGTGCAATGATGAAAAAAGGCCATTAGATGCATAATTTATCCTTGGACAAAGGGGATACTAAGTTATACAACTATGTGGTAAGCACTGAGAAATAGCTCTTTACATTCTGAGTGAGCAAGGCAAGATTACTTCTGAGGGGTTTTGAACATCTTATTTCAATGACAGTACATTAATTTTAGGCTGATAATATTCCCTAATGAAGATCTTGCATTCAAAACAATAGCAGTATTGAATCAGAGGAACTTTTTGTATAGTGTTTTTAATTTTTAACATCTGTACTTTTCTGTTCTCTGACATTATTAAGTGGCTTTGGTTCTAATTGCAAGACTATAACTTGTGCAATGAGATATTTTTCTTCCTGATCTGAAAGCTAACAAATCCTCAAAATTCTACATACATCATGCATCATTTGTTTCTGTACAGATAAAATTTGAAACTATGGCTTCAATCATTACCCATATTCTGAAGTGTTGAATAGCTTGGGCTTTTTGTCTCCTCTAGGTGTCTACCTCTGCACTGTCACTTGGATAAAATTCTTTTTTTAAAATATTTTGTTTTTAGTTGTTAAATAATCAGGAAGCCTCAAAATGGCCTCTAGAAAACACTGAAGTGGTGTTTGTTTATCAAAGATGTCAAATTCCTTCAACCAAATTATGATATTCTTGATCTAACTGCTTGAAGATCTTGGCCCCATACTGACTGAAAAAAAAGTGACTGGAGAATGTGTATGTAACAGATTTTTTGAACAAATTTCTTTACTAACAAAGAGATAAGAAAAAAATTTCTCCCTTTATATTTAGTAATGATACCATGCACAAATCTTCTGACTACAATCTTCAAAATCAGAGAAATGTTATGAAGTAAAAATAACAACATAACTTACTTTTTTTTTCCCTATAACTTTTTTTTTCCCCTCCACTCTATTTTGAAAAACTGCCCAGATGTTTGCAACATCTTGGAAGTGGACTCTATCTTTGTCATGGAAACTAGATAAATACATCCAGTTGGCCAAGGCCCGAAGCTTTTGTTATATCCGTGATAGCAAATTGTTTTGTTTATCTTGTGAAATTTGATTCATGTTGGCAGAGCTTTTGGTATTTTTGGAAGAAACAAGCTACAGCTTATCTTTATGTGTGAATTTACAACACAGAAAGCTTAAGAATTTTCATTAAGGCAGCTATTTAAAGTTTTAGGTGAATCAACACTATCTAGCAGAAAATATCTGCTTTGTTTTATCAGCACTACTGGTCATAGAGACAAGATGGCTTCAAGTGTATCCTAAATGTCTGTCTTCTCTGACTAAAAACTATCTCACTGCACTCATTTTTACTGGGTAATTACTCCAGGCTTGAAGTGAGGCAGCAGTTATCTAACCACAGGCCACCTAGGAAGAAGTTATTTCTGATGATGTGTGGTATGAATCGGTTTGGGTTTTATTGTTCTCTTCCCATAAACAGTAAATCCTACCCAAACTATCAGGGGAGTAAAAGCCTGTCTATTTTTTCTCTCTTTCAATACTCTTCATGGATATATGGCTGAATTTTGTTTAAGTAGGAGGAACAGGTTATTCCTTCCAGAGGTACAATTCACCTTGCCATGATCCATTTAGAAGTTGTGGCAGCCTAAGGAAACCATTTAGACTCTCTGTATAAACTCTAGAGAGAGATGAATACTTCCAAAAGGGGACTGGCAGCTCCTTAAGATGGGATGAATTTCTCTATACAATTGTGTATCCCTTTCCATTGAGTAGGTCTGTATGACTACTGCAAATTAGATAAAAAAATCTAGGATAGTTTATTCAAAGAAGATGAATTCCACCACTTGTCAACAGAATTGTTATGTCCTTGAATATTTAAACATGAAACCTAGAGCTGCTGTAAGTAAAAACTGCCAAAGTTCTCGTTAATGGCTAATAGTGTATGTCTGCTGAAGAAATGCAGAAGATCTTTTCCCAGTAAAACTTACAATTAAGGAACAAAATTTAGATACATGGCCCAGGGATTTCTCCCTTTCTCTAAATGTGGAATAATATTAGCTCAGAGTATCTATCTTGTCCTCCTGGTGTTCTTCCAGGGGACTACTGTTTATTCCCTTTCATTTGCCCTTTGATAGCACTGTAATAATACCACCTGCTGACCCTTGCTCACTTGTTACATCATTTCATACCTTCTCTTTGCTTACTTTAACATTCTCTTTTCCATTATTTAACAATTCCCCAGAGCCTCACAAGTGTATCTCCCAGGTAAATATGTTGGCATGTGAGTTTTTTAATGCCATAGAACAAATGTGTTGCAAATCTGTTGGAGCCATAATTAGTTTTGGATTTAAGTTGATTTTACTTCCAGAATTAGAATAGTTTTTTTCCTCTGTGTATAGAGATCCTTAGGGATGGAATTACGGGTGAAGTTCTTGTTCCACTGAGACAAATGATGAGGCTATCGTTGGCTTTCCTGGGCTTCAGAAGAAGGCCTTGCATCTTCATAAACAGTTTCTGGAGAAATAAGGCCATGCACTTATATGAAGAATTGATAAAACATAGTCAAATGGTATTTACATAGAAATGCTGATGTCTGAACTCTTGCAATGACAACAGTGTAACTATGATTCACCAAGAGAAAATAAAGCAGTGATTTGCAGTTGTGAAGGAATACCTGAGAATTAATGTTATAAAAAGGGCTCATACTGCACACATAAAAGTAAACCTTCAGCAGGACTCTTTTGTGAAAGAACCAGATCAGGACTTTACACCTGTTTTTCTTTCAAACCTTTCACACTGATTATCTTAAAATAATGTCTGATCTGGGCTTAAGAAGACAAAACCAATCTGCAGAATTAGTGTCAGCTCTTACTACTCTGGTCTGATGGAATTACATTCCTGGTTTGCAATTCTAAAGGCCCTTTAAGATATTATCTATCAGAGCAAAGTCTCATGGAGACTATATCATTATCCCTTACTTCTTGAACAATTATTCTATGTGGTAAAACATCCTTACATGATACCCAAGTTTCATTTAAGGCATCAGGTTGCAACTATTTTATATTCAGTTACTAATAATTCCTTTTTTTTTTCTTTTTTTGGCTAAAGTCAGCCACAAGCCAACTTGTGCTTAAGTTGACAATGACTTTTGAAAAGTGGTAAAGGCACTAAGGAATACAAGATTTGTGGAAAAGCATCAGTATTCAGTTCATCACAGGTTATGTGTCATTGGAACGTGAGATTTGATTTTGTACGTACTACAAAAGTTAATTTTCATGGTCTTAAGCTTTGTCAAACTTTTTCAGGGAAGGAAGAGGACTGGACAGCTCTTTAAATACTACCTAGACACAAAACTGTTCTTAAACTGGACGGGCTACATTCCATTGATTTCAATTTTGTGTCCACTTGAAGTGAGAGAATAAAGTCTGCACCTGAGGCCTTGCAGTGAAGCAATTAAAATAAATCTCTTAGTAACCAGGGGGAAATGAAATATGTTCAGAAACAACATCTGTCATAAGCTTTAACTCTAATTAACAGATAGAATTCTTTCAGACCACAAAAATATGTGCCAGTTATACACATTTTTAATTTATTTAAATGATTTCACATCTTTATTTTGCCAAATGCAATGAATAAATATAAATTATCAAGAAGTATCTTCATTTCATAGGTCCTTGTTTTGTGCAAAAGCCTAACCATTATTTTTAGTATATTTTTGGACTACAGTGGCATAAAGAAGTGGTAAAGGACCATGTATTCAATTAAATCATCATGATGAGAAGATAAATATAGAAACTTGGCTTCCTTCTGTGCAGTGGTGAATAAAAAGTCATCATTGTTATTTTGGCTTTTGGCATGAAATGAAGTACTTACTGATTAGATACTTTCATTATATAGAGTATGGAATATTCCTACCCACCACACCCCCTCTATACCTGGATGAATTTGGAAACAGTCCTGGAAATGAAACTTAAAACCAGCAGGCTTCTGTTGCCTTGGGTACAGAAAACCTCGTCTCAGAAAACCTCATGGAAAACTTTTAAGGACATAAACCTTAATGGAACAAATATGCTGTAAAATAGTAAAACACAAACACAGTTTGCTCAGAGAGGGAGTGGATGCCCCATGCCTGGCAAATTTCAAGGTCAGGCTGGACAGGGCTCTGAGAAACCTCATCAAATGTCCCTGCTTATTGCAGGAAGGGTGGAATAAAGGGACCTCTAGAAGCCCCTTCCTTCCCAAATTATTCAATGATTCCATGATTTTAATCACTTTATCTCAAATACCATTTTTATAGTTAAGTAGACATTTAAAATGGAGATGGTTTTGAAGGGTTTCACTCTGGTAATACACACTTACTTTTGATTTTGTTGTGATCAAGATGAAGGTGCTCAAGATGAGCATTGATTGGTGGAATTTTAGTGAGCTGATTGTGAGACAGCTGTAGGTCTAGAATAGATGAAACATTAAACCCATTTGGAGGGATACCATCATCAGATAGTTTATTGTAGTTCAGCCTAAGGAAAGTCACTTTGGGTATTGCACTGAAGTAGTTTTCTGGTATAACTTCGATGGAGTTGTTGTCCAAAAATAGCTGCAGTGTATTAGCTGGAATGCTTAAAGGCATTTTCTTGAGTGAATTTTTTGCGATGTTGAGCTGCATGAGGTTGTTGAGTCCTTGGAAGGTGTCACTTTGAAGAGCGCTGTCCAACAAACTGTTCTGGTGCAGGTCTAACATAGTAAGGTTTTCCAAGTGGCTGAAGACTCCTTCTGGGATTTTGGAGATTTTGTTTCTAGCTAGTCTTAGCTGTTCCAGACCCACTGGTAATGGAGCAGGCACCTCTTCCAACTCATTATCTTCAAGGAATAAGTAAAGCAGCCTTTTCAGCTTGCTCAGCACACCATTCTCAATCCCACTGTTTGTGATCTTATTCTTGTTCAGATTTATCCATCTCAGATGAGTGGCATTTGCAAAAGGCTTCTCTGAAATAGTTTCAATTTGATTGTTTTGAAGATAGAGGTACCAAATTCTGGCTGGAATTGGAGGTATTTCTTTAAGTCCTTTGTTATCACAGTATAATGCGTTGGGGAAACTAGGAGGACAAAAGCACTCCTGTGGACACTCAGAAGTATAGTGAGACCAGTGGCCAGGATCCAGATCATCATAAACTTGTCTCACAGTTCGAGTCCACACAGAATTGACCAAGAATAAGAGCAAAAGGCTTGTATAGACTTTTAAAATCATGGTGTTTGCCTTGGAAGGGGAAAAAAACAATTAGCTGTTTCTCAATAAAACTCCCTAGTAGCATACTAGATTAACAATACAATTTTGCATATAAAATAGTATTTCCTTTATAAACAGCCAGATTCTTTCCTCTAGGATGGTATCCATGGCCTGTTAAGGAAAAACTAAAAAGTAATATAAAAGGTATAAACAATTCTGTGCTATATATTGATAAGCATATCCCTGATTCAGCTTAGACTCCACATTGGCTCCCAGTTTGACTGATGTTCATGCAAGTATCACTTAAAAAAATATGGAAATATGGATAATTTTTAGACAATTAATCAGTACCTCTTTTTTTGTAAGTTTTCCTGTACAGACCTATAATCTACATTATATAATGGTTAATTTTCAGAAAAGATATCATTACCATGATGATATAAATACTATAGTACTCAGTGTTCCTCCTTTTAAAATTAATCATCCCCTCTTTTCTGTTTTTGCTCTCTCTTAAATTATAATGACATCTGGATCAGATTTTCCAGGGTCTTTTGTCTTCATTGAAAAGTGGAAGATCAAATAGTGTTTTAACAGCTGTTTGTTGGGCATGTTCTTAAAAGCTTGGAGGGAATATGTTTGACTAATCTATTCCCTGCCTCACTCATTCTCTCATATCCAAAGTTACAAATTTCCTTCCCTAAAGCAAACAGACAAAACAAATATCTGCTCTAAATGACACAAAAAAAGCCCTAAACAAATTATATCCACAATAAGTAAATCCTGACCTAACTGTTCATATAGCTTTATGCATATTTTAACTATTTTTCCTACTTAATTATATGCTTTTTTTAGCCTCTTCCACAATTATAATTATGAAAAAAATTATCACTGATAATTTACTCAGAAAGGAAATATTTGTGTAGCACAAAAACAGTGCCTTACAACCTCTGTTATCTTGCTCACTGGCTCATGAAGATTAACAAGCATTTTGCAATGTAGAGGCAAAAGACTGATAGCTGAAATTTCTGGTCAAAAATGGGAGGTTAGCTGCGACAAAAATAGTATTTAAATAAAAGTAAGTTCTCTCATAGGATTAATGCATCAGTAAGGTTAAGAGCTCACTTCAGTTGCTGCATATGATATGTAGTAATTTAATAGTTTTCAACATCGTTATTAGCAGTAACAAGTGCAAAATCCTATAGCTTTTCCAGCCTCAGAAACTGCTATCTGGAAGTGTTCCAAAGAAAGGGACAAATAAAGTATTTTTAAAGAATAACATTTCTATTTCACACAGTGAATTTGCTACCTTCTTACTCTGTAAATATTCATAACCTTAATAACTCTTTAAAAAAGAAATATAAAGCTGTTTACCTTGTTAGTCAAGTTCCTGGAGCTATCTGAAGCCAGTTAGAAATCACAGTAAATTCACCGCTTTTGGCTGCTAACCCCTGTGTTTGTTTCCTGTCCTCCTAAGAATTAGCAGCATATAAAACTGGAAGTACATACTAGTATTCCCAGATGTATTTCCATGCACACCTTATTAGCTATTGCTTCTAGTTTGACATTGTTTCAGAGTTTGGGCTTACCTCAGCTTTCTTGGATCTTCTTCTCTTTCTATTGGTCCCTGTTGTTAGACTGTAATAGCTTGAGTCGGGCTACAAGCCGTGTTCTAGGAATACAGCCTCATATATACGCATCAGTGCTTACAGCTTTTAACCCCTGAAACAGCTCAGGCACCTCAGCACCTAGGCAGGGAAAGAAGAAAAGCCTGGCCTTAATATCAACCAGCCACTGAGCTGAAGGCATTTGATTTTTTGTGTTCTATCAGATGAGGGGAGCTGGTCTAGATGAAACAGGTAGCCCAAAGTGTACATTTATTCAAGATTTTTGTTAGAAGATACTTTACACGCAAAGCTGACTTACATCATAACTCATTCTCATAATACCTGACTTGGCCACAAAGGATTAAAACCAGTGCCATCTGTTTCTACGGAAATATTTTATTTGATTTTTATTAAATGCAGATGCTGTCATGCCATTTAAAGACAAAATTCTTGATTAGGAGAAGAAGAGAGCAAATGCATTTGCTAAGATTTTTTTTAATATTTTCAGTTCTTTAAAGATTAAATCTTACCTTTTCCTTTTTGTTCAGAGAGATATTTACATGTATTTCTACAAAGTTATAATATTCCTCAGTGTCTCTTGCAATTTTCTTTCATCATTGATCTAAAGCAAACTCTTTGCAGCCAACTTGCTCTCCAAAGATAGCCACATATTTCTCACATTAAGTATTTTGGAAGATTTTGTTTTCCTTTTTAGACCAAACTTAAAGTAACAACTTCATATCAGAAAAACTATTCATGTTCAAAGCCAGAACAATGACATAAATATTTTAAGGGAAAAGTTAATGGAAAATATTGAAAACATATAATATATAGGAGTCCTTTAAATGATTTATATTAGTTTTAAAACTTAGTTGCATAATTATTTTAATTCAGTTTCATCTGTTTGATTTTAACCATCAAACCTATAACAACCTATTTCATAGTTTTTAATCCCTTGCTTCTTAAACTCAGAATGTGTCAAAAGAAGTTTAGAAGCAGAAAAGACCAAAAGTAGTCAAAAAAAGGAAAGCAAACCTTAAAAACATGGGCAGATTTCACTGACTTCAGTAAGGCTATAATGCTAAACACATCATAAATTTTTTTCTTTAGTTATGTTTGTGCCACCATGTTTCTTGTTTGTGAAAAATCCATCCTTACCATCAGTAATTTTTGCTTTTTTATGCACTTAAAAATAAAACAAGTGCTTAAGTGTTTCACTCTGCTAGCACTCCAGGCCATTCAACACCTTTTAAAGATTATCAGAGATTTCTTACAAAGCAGGTATAAAACTGATTCCTTCATGCGTACTAAATATTTTAATAATTTAAATTAGATTAAATTAATTTGCATCTATGCCTTAAACAAAGGTTCTAATTTTAAGCAGATGTACTAATTATAGGACAAAAGCCATAAAAAACCCCAATTTTCATTGTGGATTTCACTTTGAACACCTATAACTTAAAATGTTTAAGACTTGTACCTCCTGCAGCAGAGCTGGTACCCCACATTAGTGACAAGGATGCTTCTCAGATGGAGTCCACCCAAGGGAGATGGGGAGGGGCAGAGGCATCACTGTGTGAAATTTAAAATAGTTGTATGTCCAAATGTCCTCCATTTAAGGAGGCTTCACCATGAAAAGTGCATCTATGATTCTTGTAAACAGCAAGCAGTGCAGTATAAAACTGCTTTGTTTTTGTGCTAAATCTTCACAAAGTGTGAAGAGGGAATGTGGAAGCCTCTTTGCCACTAAAAAAAGAGCCGAGTCCATCCCGAATGTTGTACTGAAATTGCAAGTCCTCATGGCTGGTATCTGCTGTGACACACCTAAATGCATCTTGCCAGATGTTTACATTGAGCAACAACAAAAAAGATTAATTTATCTTTTGCTTCATGGTGGTCTGAATTTACCTGCTATTTTTACCTGCTAATTATGTCCAGATACTCATTATGTTATCACAGAAGTCCCTGGCAAAGGGACTTGCTGTTTACCTTGTGGCAGGCAGTGGTACTATTTGTATGAAATATTATTCAGCAAAGGGTCACAATCTGCCCTTTGTGGATTTTGAGGCCAGATATTTGGTCCTTACCAAACACACATTTCCATTCAAAGGAAGAGTCCTTCACTAGGAGAAGAATATAGCAAAATATATTTTCTAAGACTTTCTCAATAATGTGAATTTCCATTTCTTCTGATGAAAACAAAGCAGAAAAAAATGACAAGAAATGTCTTCAAAATCAAGAAGCAAGAGTGTTTATGACAGTCATACATATTTTCTTACACGCTCCCAAAAATTTTTGAAATATCTCTGTAGAGACAATGATCGCCTGGGTGTCTAGGCAGGCTTTGCAGAAAGCCTTCTTCCCATGGAGCCTTCAAGATTATGCACATCTCATGCATTTGTTGTGTTGAGTCCTTTGTCATCTGGTGTAAAATATTTCTTATTTAAAGGTTGCACTTTATGGTGATAAAGTTTTACAGGCTAATAAAAGACCACGGCCAAGATTTTCAAAAATGACTAATGGTTTGGGAGACTTTTTGTTTTGCAGATCCAACCTGAGACTCTTTCCAGAACCTTACTTTCAGTAAGAGCTAAGAATTTTGTGTTAATGAGGTAATTTTTAACTTGAGAAGCTGAGTGATCAAAGGCAAATATCAGTGAAACTCAAAGTGCTCCTGAGACCATGAACAATCTCTCAAAAAGTAACAGTATGAAAGGTATTTGCACAACAATAAAAGGAAGTGGATAAAAATATTACAGTAAAAATACTGTGGATACCCACCCTGAATTTTGGAGATAATTTCTAAGAGATACTCGTGGGTTTGTTCTAGTTTGAGAAAGATGTCTGAAGCTATTACAGGATTTTTACTGCACATGTCTCCTTTCAATCCACACTGTTAATCAAGAGAATTTGTATTAAAAAAGTATAAAAAAGTGAAGAGCATCAACAATTGCAGGGGGTAGTAACATCTCCTTGAGAGAAGTGATATACATGCTTGAAATTAAAACAGCTCACAACCTTGGGAAAGACTAGAAGAGTAAAAAAGACAGACCAGAAAGACCCTTTGGGAGGAGAAATGGACAACTGGGACTGCTGTTTGGAGCTGTTCTGTTTTAGCATCAGGGCTGCTGACAGTGAAAAAATGCATTGCTTTCTTTCAGTAATGGCTGCCATATGTCTAAGATTGAATTTGAAGCAGGTCTGTTAAGCATCAAGCATGTGTATAGTTCATCACCAGCCAACCCAGGAGTGTACTGCAAGCAGAGCTTACTCATTAGCCCGGTGCATTGCTCCATATAGCAAAGGCTGCAATCCAGGGTGCCTCAATTTGGGCAGTACTTCACTAAAAACCATGTGCCTTGCTCCACAGGACGATCAGTTCATCTGAAACAGGCTCTTGAATGTCTTCATGGTTACTAGAGAGAAGGTAGTGCTTCAAAAGCTGAAGACAGTAAGTCCAGTTTGTGTATCCTTCCTCCTATACTCCTAATGGTAGCTCCAGACACCTTCATGGGGTTGCTGACTTTTACTCAGGCTTCAGTCTGCCTCTTTCACTTCTGATAACAAGCATGTAGTGATCTCTCTCTTTCTGCATTGCTGCTCTGAGTTTTACCAAGAGTCAAAGAGACAAAACTTCTATTTCCAAACAGTTCCCTGACCACCAGACAGTGATATAGCTCAATTAATAATATCTGCTGCTCCTTTTAAAAAACAGCCAAAGGTCAGCAAGATCAAAGAGTCTAAAAGAAAGCAGATGACTGAGCCCTTCAGGCTAGCCCAAGGGACACTGCCGACAGATCAAAGGACTAGCCCAGATGTTCCAGACCCTGCTCCTATGGATGTATTTTACTCTACATCATTCCCAGTGAACAAAAGAAATTAAAACAAAACAGACTTAAGAGCAGGAATGCTGCACCTCTACTAGAAGTCTAGAATTACATGCTTAGACCTCGCAGTGGAAGAAATTGCATTTCTTATTTAATTAAGCATTTTTTGTGCATATGCAGGCAGCTGAAGTATAGGGAGTTTACGTGGGGAGTTTTCAGTTTAGATCAGAATACATTGGTTGAAGAAACCCTGGGGAACAGTTTGACTGGCTTGATTTGTTAAAAGGAGATGTCACCTGACCTCTTGTTTATATAGGATTTAGGAAGATAAGATTCCATTCGAAAAGTCTAGAAACAAAACTTTAGCAGTTTACTTTCTGCACAACTTCACTGCCTTATCAAAACTGTAGTGGGAACTGAGTAGCTTAGCTGAAAGTGATCATTGCAGAGCAACACATTTCAGAAAAGAACAACTATGGAAAAGGGCTCAGCTTTTATGGGAAATATATTGGTCTCCTGAATATGCTTCATTAAATAATTTTTTGGCACTCTGTTCACTTTCTCTCTGGTTTGAACTCTTTACCACAGTGACACCAAAAAGGTTCCATGACACAATGCCAAAATCTGGTATTTGTCTTGGCTTGCTAGGTTTACTTTAACTACTATGAAAATGTTACTGTCAATCTCTTACTTTACTTTTTTTTCATGATTTCAACAACTTCAACACTAACAAATCTATCCCACCCTGGGACTCTATTTTTAAAATGCTAACTGTATCTCAAATTAAAATACCTAACATGCATTTATCAGTGACACACATATTGAGTTGCTGGGACAACGTGTAGCTATTTAGATAATTTATATTTTCCAGACAAGTAATGGTAAATGAAAATATGAATTAGTGATCTGATGCCCATTCTGTAAACCTGCAGAAGTTTTGAACCATAGACCATCAAGGATTAAATATCTGAGATGACATCAGGATAGTGAAAACAAACTGGCTTTACTATCCTTTAATTATGTCCTTATCCTTAATTTTTGTTAACTTCTGTTTTCTTATTTTCTTCTTTTGTTAAAGAAGTCCAAAAATATTTTAATTCATCTTCATTTTAGATCCCAACAGTAAGACAATAGATTTCAAGAAGTTTAAACTCACACAAAGTTCTGTCCTCTAAAATGAGTGACAAGCATTGCATAAAAGAGAATGCCCACAACTTAATGAAAAAAATATTTTGTTCCCTTTACAGTAATGATCTGCTACAGTGATTTTGCCACATGACAAATTCAAGGTTCGGGGCTTTTTTAATATTTAGAAAGAAATGCCAAATGGCATACCTATATGAAAACTCAGCTCTTATTTTCCATTAATTGTAGTAATTTTTGCTCTAATTTTTAATGCAGATACTCTTGGGAAATACTGAAATTAAACATTAGACTATGTGATTTTTATTTTCTTAAATTACGATATCAGTCATCGCTTTCAAGATCTGGCATTTCCCAAAGCACTTGAGTTTTCTTCCAGAGTCCCAACTTCAAGCTCAAATCTCTCTCACCATGACTACTCCAGTCACTGATTATCCTTTCAGATGGAACATGTTGAAACTAAGTCTTTATTGTGTAGATGAAATTCCTCAATTCCCAGCACTTTGATGCAAACTGACACCACCTTTTTCTCTGAAGACAGCTCTGGAACCCAGCTCCAGGGAGAATTCATCACCCATCCCTGTCCAAGCACCATGCAGATCTCCACAGCCCTAAATAATGATCTAAATCACCCTAAATAATCAAAGGGGTGTTCTTCAACACTACCTGCCCTTTTCTTAGATTATTCCATGATCTTCATGGTGGCAGCTGGGAATCCCAGCAGTAAATGCCTAGCTCCCTTCTGCATTTTCTGTGTAATACATACCTCAGCTCAAGGCTGTGATTTCCATTAGGAACACACACCTTTCCTTCTTCTGAATTGAGGGTGGGAATAATAATATTGCAGGGGATGGTTCTTCTTATCCAAACTTAAGAACCTGTACAAAAAAAAAAAAAATCATTTTTATACACGGGTAATCACAAATTCTTCTTCAAATCAATGCAGCATTGCACATAGTTTTGAAAACTTACTGGTCTTACTGTTTATTTTTTTGACAGCAAAATGATGAAATCTAGAAGTGAAGTTCAGTAAACTTTTGTTCATGCAGTTTAGAAACCAGCGTGTGTAGTAAGATGGATGGCAAAATCACATGACATGATGCTGGAAAGATGATGGCATTAGGAATTTTGATAGACTTGTGTATCTTCAAGACAGCTTATTATTAAATTGGTTTATAACTTACGAAATTTATAAAGACTTCCAATACTTCTGTCTGAAATATTTTGCATGTTTCAATGAAAGTGTTATCATCAACGGAAATATATTTTTACAAGTATTTTTTAATGGGTTCCAAAGTGTCTTCATAGTTATTTGAATATGTGCTCTGTTCAGGTTGACCAAATACCATGACAGACTCATATGCATTGCCCCACACTGTGATTCACAGAGCAAAGACAAAACTGCTTTTTTTTTGCACAGTGCAGGAGCTTTCCTCTCCTTCAGAAGTCAGGTGCATTTGACCAAATCTTTGTTTCTACATTGTCATATAGACAACATAAATAATATTTCTCTTCTCATGTATTTACCTAATTTCTTCACTTCCTTCTTAATTAGAATTTATTTTCTGCTTCTCTTTAATAATTTCAGAATTAAAAGGTAGCTGTAGCAGAGATGTGCCACATAAGAAGAATTAGAAGAATTATACTTTTAAAAAGAAATTTTTATAGTAATCAAAACTTGTTAAAATATTGTGTTATTTGATCTGTAGATTAAAAATTCAAATTATGAAAATGAAGATGATTCACCTCTTAAAACAAGTAGAAGGGGTTTCACCCACAAAGCAACATGTTTATAGCACTAAAGAGTAGCAATATGTACATTTTAGCCCATAATCACAATCTTATTTCAGAACAGTGTGATAAAAAGTCCTACAGCCTCTAAAGCTGCTTTTCTTTACATAATGAAGTGATAATTTGCCCTGGTACTTGAACCTGACCTTTCTGCCTTCAAGGTGAGTGTCCTAAAGTGCAGCTACCACTCTTTTCTTTCTTACTTCAACTGATGCTGGACTTTTCAGACTAAGTAGAAAAGAGAGTTATTTCTGTGTGAAAGCCTTAAGGCCTACAATTAAGTTCTTTTTCTTATGGATGGAAAGCCTTTTAACCAATATCAGAATCTGAAAAAAAATCATAACCAAAATGTCCTCCATGAGCACCCTGTCCATTAGGATGCTGGCATGTTTTTTAGTGCTGTCCCACATGGGAGAGTAAGAAGGGATGGATCTCTGATTTCACTGCCACTACTCAGTAAATCACAAGTGTTAAGATGGGAGCAGATTGGCACAAGCCAGCAAAGGTATCAAAAGAAAGATTCCACAGTTCCTGCCTATGGAATCTATATCCAAATGTCAGCTAAGTTAAGGTTTTGTGAGTATCATAGGAGTTGGAATTATGGACTGGAACCTGAAACAAGAAATTTTCCACATGAATTTCATGCTAAACTCTTCAGCTGTAGAACTGGTTAGTAAAACTGATATTTTTCCCCATTGGTTACTAGTATTCTTAGAATCACAGATTGACAGAAGTTATAAATAAGTTTGAAGAAACATCTGAAGGTTGTTTAGTTCAACCTCCTTCTAAAACTAAGACTAGCTTCAAAGACAAATCTGTCCCATGCACGTAATGAAAATTTCTGAGGACACAGAGTCCACAGCTTCCTTGGGCAATCTGTGACAGTACTTTATGAACTCACTGTGAAGAATTTTTTATATGTCCAGCTGAAATTTCTCCTTCTGGAACTTTCTCTTTGCCACCATTCCCTTTTACCGTGCATCCTGACACTGGGCACTTTTTCTGTATCACTCTTTTAGGCAGTGGCAGACTGCAGTAAGACATGGACTGAGACATATGGTATATTCAGAGAGGCTAAGGGGAGCACCTTGGCATTACCTGGAAAGAAGAAGGTTGAAGGATGTCCTCTTAACAGGTTCTACTCTATCATGAGTTGGACTGTTCTCAGTCTCACTGTTCACACTCTTTCATTTTGCATAAATGTAATCAGTGTACTGAAGCAAGCTGAAAAGAATAATACTTTTCTGTTGTGTTGTTAGATTTCAGCAATCAGCTGGCATATCTCATCAGTTTGTGCTCTAGAAGTCTTAGTGTTTAGTATATTTTTACATGAAGGGAACAGTTGGGTTGAAAGCTCTCTGGGAATGGTTAAATACCATTTCTCATTCAATTTTCTTTTCTTTGGGGTGTTTTGCATGCACTTCCTTCTTCTTTTTCTGTGTAACAATGCCTAGGTGCTATTCCACAGTGATTCCCACCCTGATGTGTTCAGAAAGCCCCAGATTTACACTTCATTCTGCAATGAAAACTCTAGCCAACTTGTAACAAATTTTACTGTCAATCCTTCCTGTACATGGGTAAAAAAGAAGCAACATTTATGAATTCCAAAATGAAGAAAAAAAGGAGGGAAATATTTCTATTGTTTTCTGAATCTCTCCTTTTGTTTTAGTCCCGGGTTTCTTTGTGAACTGTGTTTTGATTTTGAACATCTGGAACTGGCAACATGCCGACTAAATGGTTTGGTATGAATTGGTTTGGGGTTTTTTTCAGAGGTGATAGTTTCTGCTTTTGCTATAGAAACTAGCAAAGTTTCTGTTTGAGTGTTTAATAGTCTAGTAGTTGAAAATAAAACAGTACCCATGGGATGATCTGTACTTGCAAGCAAGCCACTTACAGCTCTCAGTTACTAACACATCTATTTTAGTGTGTTCCAAGATGCTGACAGTATTTGGACTATTTTAGTCCTGGGTGGAACATACTACCATGTCTTTACCATGTGTAGATGCATTTTACTCACCACCTGTGGTTTCTGACAGATTTCACTGTTCTTTTGACAATATTGAAACACTAGTTTGCACGTTTTCATAGTGCCATGATTCCCATACAGCAAACTTCATAAGGCATCGATTTATTGGCCAATGCAAGTGTAGGGGCACATGTTAAATTATGTGTACAAACATATTGAAACATCAAAGTAGAGAAAACAGTTTATTTAGCCTTACAATAATTTTTATAATGATAGAATAGCTTAGATTGTCTTGTCCTAACCTGTTTTTTTTTCATTTTATAAAAGAAAGAAGCATAGTTGTCAATGATATGGACAAAAGGACATTATTTGATATGTTTTATTTTCTAAAGTCTGGTTAAAAATAGCATGCAAGTAATTGAATAAAAATATTTGTATATATGATTTATTTTGAAATAACAATTATACCAACAATGAATAAAAATCTTACCATGACAGTTAAATGAAAGTATGACAAAAAGAAGAGTAAACAATTATTTAACCTGAATATTTTTTCCTCATTATCTTTCATGTATTCCATTAATATAACAATGTCATATGCTCTGAACACATATTTTCACAAATTTTAAATTGTTTGTATATTGTTAAATAATTTTTTCCTTTGCAATGGGTAACAATATATAAAAGGCATGATGATTAGGAAAGTTGGACAGGAATCTTGTATGGACACAGGCCAGCCCATACTTCTCACTATAACTCACAATGAATCCCACCTAACTTCCCTGTGAGTCTGGAACCTGCTGGCATGTATTGCATGCATGAATATAGATTTTTATGAAGTTGAATCTTTTAAATCAACTCATTTAGCCAGATAAAGAAATATTTTGCATCAGATTTAGTAATTCTTGTGCTTTCTAAATAGAACCATTTGTAAAAATATGCACACGTTCCCTTAAATTTGCCAAGTCCTTGCTAAATGTTCACAAACAGAACGGATAATATGCAGATTGACACTTGCTTTAAGGCATACCCTAATTTTAAAGCACTACCATGGTGTGTTACTCCTGCAGTAAGTGCCCCTGGGAGGGAGCTGGGCGATCCCGGGTGTCTCACTCCAGAGAGATCTCGGCGGCCACGCGCAGGCAGTTGTACATCTCCTGCGGCAGGTCAGCCCGCGTCAGGTTGTTGCCGTCCAGGCGCAGGTGTGTGATCTTGGAGTAGGTCGTCGGTCCAACCACCTTACAGAAGCTGCTCAGTGGGAACTCTGAAGCAAAGAGAACAGAAATAAGAGGAAAACATTAATAATTAGGACAAACCCATTATTTTTCTGCTTTTTTTTTTTTTGGATTTCAGTTGAAAATTGTGACCTTAATTCATTATACTATTTTTAGTATTTTGCATTTACACTGATGTAAATCTCTGTAAATTTATTGGAACTTGAGGGACTTGTGTTGGGAGAGGTTCTTTCTGTTAGTTGTGAGAGGAATTTAAAGACTGAGTTTTTCAAATGCCATTTTCTTCCAGTACAAGTTTGACTTTTAGACTTCAGATTTTATATAGAGGTCTAATCTGGCATTTAGATAAAAGGAAAAAAACAATCTTAAAAAAACCCCTAGAGATGCAAAGAGAGGAATCAGCCAGTTTATGTACATTACAATGGAAGGGTAAAAACTGTTTTATAAGATATTGAAGTTTCTGGAGAAATTGAAATCATGATACAGCTTTGCCCTAAAGAACAGGCAGCCCAATTGGTGTCTGTGTATTTTGTATGTATTTATATGTGCCATTTTGATTTACCTGTTTCAGAATTAAATTTGGGTCTAGGTTGGAGAAGAGCTTTACATTTAAACTGTGCAGTTGAACCTTTCCACATCAGAATTAGGTGAGTATGAATAAGGAAATTACTGATAAAATATATATATATATATTTATTGTAATTTATATATCATGTTATTTATGGTTCTCTATTCAGTTGGGGGATTATTTTGTTCACATAACATCAGATAGACCTTGAACAGAAATTTGCCTTGTGTCCTATGATCAATATTAACTGTAAGGTAAAAATTACATTAATTACTGAAGTTCTCTGCTCAGTATGAAGAGCACACCCCCAACCTCTTTATAGACTTCTTTCATGCAGAGAAGGTCAATCCTCAGGAGAGAACGTATGTGAATAAATCTGATGTCGCCTGCATGCCACATTGTGTAATTTTGCAAAGAGAGTCTTCATTCACTGTTTCCTTTAAGTCAGACAGAGGATTAATCTATTGAAAAGCTCTACAAGTACTAAAGAAACAGTCTGAGAGACTTGTTCTTCTTCAGAGCACTGACTTTGGATGAATTCACACAGAAAATACTTTAAAAGGTTAAAGGGACTCCTTCAATGAACCCATCCATCTCGTAATTTCTGAGACATCAAGGTAGTATTATCAAAATCAAATGCCATTTGATTTACCTTTCATAGGCCACCTTTATGTATCTTTTCTATATGGCTACTTAACTGATCAAAGTATGATCAAATTGTAATACTAAAGAAAGTGGAGGAAGTACCTTTCTTACCTTTTCATAAACTTTTGGATTAACATTCTTCTAATTGGATTCTTCCAGGACATGCTTTAATAATAATAATTTTCTATCACTAATGAAACATGGCTTTTGTATACTAAGTATAAAGCTGTACAAGGAGCTCTTTAGAGCATAAGAGCTTAGGTAATATTTTGGACAGAGATATGATGTTAAGAGTGGGTAAAGACTCAAGTACCATCAACAAAATAAGTTGTTTTGAGTAGGAGTTAAGGAAATATAATTTAAAAGTCAGATCTTTATCACCAATTTGATTAAAGCAAATTAAAGCAATTTCCTAAATTTTGTGTAGAGTGCAGCCTTCTTTTGGAAGGGTGAAAGGTGAATGACATCCTTTGGGCAGTCCATGTTGTAATACAGTAAAATTTTAAGACTTCAGACCAATTCTGATACTCTTCTGGTTCAGAATGTACCAGCAGAAGCAAACTGATAATTCTTGTTCATTAAGATCATATGATCAGAGAGATTTTTATAGGATTATGTCTGGGTGAAATTTTGCTGAATAAAAACATAAATTCCTGAGATTTTAGCTCATTTTCTTGGGCTATAGGCTATGTCATTGACTATTTAGTTCCAGTTTTCTTCAGATAACTTGGATTTAATTTGTAAAGTTTAAAATAAACATGAATTCTAATATCAATTTTTTCCCATCTTCTTGTCCTTCAGGAATGACATAGTAAGTACATTTTTGCTGATGACAAACATTAAAAAACTTTATAAATTTAAATTTTAGGGGTTTTTTTCATATTGTTACTTTTGAGCATAATATTTGATTGCAAAAGAAGATTTGCTTATACAAGCTGGATAGATGGTTAACTACTCAAAGAACATAAACTTCATACATGTAAATCACAAAATTTAACTGTGATAACAAAACTCTGATGTGTGCTGAGTGTTTATGAGACTAAAACCACCTGGGAAGTGGATGGAGATCTTGGCCTCACGTAAGTCAAATGAACTCACTCCTGGACCTCAGTGGGATTTTGTTCCAATATTTGGTCCACACCTTTTATATGTGGGTATCAATTTTTTATACTCTTCATACAATTTTCAGTTGTTAAAAACATATTAAAAATGTTTCATTTTAATTGCAGTCTCTACTAGCAGAAAATAAGACCAGTGGTTCTTGTGAGTGCACTTGATGAGCTGTTACCTGTATGATCTGTATGGGAATTGCAATCCTTTAGACTGGACTACTGTGGCATCAAATATCTCTGTAGTTTACTTCTCTTTTGTTACACTTATTCATGTTGCAGGTGAAAAAATGTCTTCCTGAATTTATAAAATTCAGGTTCAGAGCTAGTGTAGCTGGAATTTTTTCCCACATATTTTCCCAACACAGAAATCTTGCATAAGCCAGACACTGAGAGAATAAATATTGGATGAAAGCTGGATTTTCATCTAAGAGTACACGGGGCAATCCTAACAGGATCTGAAGTTCCATAGTCTCTATTGTTGGTCTGTTGTCCACTAATCACATGTGAAACATTTTTAGATAGGCCATGTTAAAAAACTCCTTTGGGAATTGTTGGAGTGAACCAGATAAAAGACCATAAAGCACCTCCACAATTTGGTATGTAGTCTCTTAATTGTCCTCTGGCACATTTTCATATTTCCCCTTTCATACTCCATTTATGTGGAGTAACCCCGTTACTTCCTGGTGTTTCATGTGGAAGCAACAATTTCCTCATTAATCCCTTACAAGTACAGATGAAATATGGAGAAGGCCATTTTTGGACCTTCTTCTTGTTTCACTGAAACTCTTTGGTTCTTGGGTTTTTTTTTTCCATCCTGCAGAGTTTCTTTTTGCCTTGAGAAGTCTGTAACACAAGTCTCCGTGTCTGTGTGTGTGTGTATATAATAATAATGGCATCTTAAAGGCATTTCAGTTTAGAAACTACAGTTTAGGTTTGAGCTGTGGAGAAAGTGAAAGCTTTTCTAAATCTTCCATGGTCCTATTTTAGCTTGGAAATCCAATGAGCACCAAGTACAGTAGATAAAAGTGTAGATTTGACACCTACGATCAATATAATGGATGTGCTTCAATTTATTAGAAATCAGAGGAGCTACTCTGAATTTGATTTCTCAACAGTTTGCTATCTGCTTCACCCACTGCTTCTTGTAACAGCACATACTAAGGCATAGCCAATTCTGCTACATATTTTGATGTGTTTGTTTTATTCATCAGTTCTTGTTCAAAAAACAGTCACTCAATAAGGGTATTTCTCAAACAGATTATTTTTTATGAATGACAATGCACAATAATTGTAACAAGTCCATGGTGAAACTCATGGACAGTAATTTAGAGAAATATTCTTCCAGTAATATCAACAAAGCTAGAACCAGATTATTCTTTCTTAGACAAATATAAATGTTAACTGCAAGCTTTAAGGTACATGAGGAAAGGGAAACATAACAAGTTAAGAACTCTGGAGAAATATCTTTATGTTAGGTATCAGTATAATGAAAACTTCAAACTAAGTAAGCATGAACTGAAAGATTATATCTTTTGTGTATTTGAGGACAAATTATCATTACTCCTTAGACAGAAGTCTCTCACAGCATAGGGGTACCATAGGCCATCACATGGAATGGAAGCTGGCCTAATTTACTTTCATAAATCACTGGTACATCATAACAATTTATTAAACAAATGAACTGGTCATTGTTTGGTTTGAGGCTTAAATAATCACAGATCAATTAATTCAATTTCCCAAAAGACTAAGCACTCACAGCTGTAGGTCAGGTGTCATGAATGGTGAAATCCAAGGGCTTTGTTTGCCCTGTATTAATGATTATTTATAATTAATTTTTATGCCACATTGTCAATCAGCATCTTAGGGAACTATATATTATGCCTGTAAATTGATTCTTGAAGTCTGCTAGTCTGCTAGATTTTATTATAAAGAAAAAAAAAAGGAAATCATAATTCTGTTGCATCAGTCCACAGGGTAGCAATGATAGTGTAGCAGTAGCTGGTGAACATCCACTCCCCACACCATCCCCCTGAAAATGCAGCTTGCCCTGAAAAGCTAAAATTGTTGTCATAGTCCCTGACCCTGATGTCCTTGGAAAAGTGAATAGCAGCCAAGCTTGGTACCTGGTTATCTTGCAGAAGGCTCAGATCATTCTAAGTAGGGGAAAGCGCTTATATCTCATGAGAAGTTAAAAATCATAATTTTTAGCTATTTTAGGAGTGGCAGAGTATCTGGTAGAGTTCCACAGGTTGCTGTATGTAGTGCCTTGGGTGGGAACTATTAACTCATTGTTTTCCCTCATCAAAACAAGAAACTGAGATGCACTAGAAAAAAAAAAAGCCACTGAGAAAAATGAAACATAGTAAATACAAAACATTTCAAAATATCTTGCCCTAAATCTGGTAAGGTCTGCACTAAAAATGTTTGGTTTTAAAGGCTACGTCTCCATGGGGTTAGCTATGTATGGAGTAGCTAACACTGATCCTCTTAATCCTTGATGGATGCAAGCAGGCAAACAGAAGGGAGGATTTTGTGGTTTACAGCAAGCTTTATATCAACAAGCAAGATGATGTAAATCCTCCTGAAGAACGACAGTCATACTTGGAATATCTCCCTCTCCATCAGGGACTACCACTGATGGAGGTGCAGCTGGGGAACTTCTGGCATGGTGGTGAGGTCTCTCCAGCCCTGCAACACCTCCTTGTCAGCCCAGGAAGGGGACAGCCTTGTGAAAGCCCTGTCTCTGCAGAAACCTTCATGGTCTCGTGCAAGGTGTGGCGTTTCTTGATATCACAAGGAACATTTTTCAGATTATAAATGAATGGAGACAAACTTGCCACCTGATCATATGATGTGCAAAATGGGAATGAAAAGAAAGAACAGGGGTAGCTCTTTGGATTTCTAGAGAGGTTTGGAGGGATACTGCATGAGGCAAGGGAGGAAAGAAACAAATGCAGTTACTTTGATGTATCTGTTTCAGTGCATCTTGTGCCTGCTATCTCATGAATTTGATTTTTCTCCCCTTGTCCTCCCTCCAGCATTTTGTTGCCAGGTCCTGAAAGGTTACCGTAGTCATATCCTCCCCTGACATCTCTATTTTTTGTTAACTTAAGAATTCTGAACATCTTTTTGCACTGATGAAACTTTTCATTTTTTTCCTGAATGGTACAAGACAACTTCATTGGCTTCTATGTAGTTACTCCAATTTACAAAAGATGAGAGTTTGAGGAAAAAATCCACTTTAGCATGAAAGCATAAATTTCTCATTTTAAGGATATATTGAGTGGCTATTCAGTAAATATCTGTCTTTTAACATGACAACTGTTAGGTAAATGTCAGTGTGCTAACAGTCTAAACAGTACTATTTTTTCAGACTGGCTCATGTGTTATTTCAGATACTTGCATTGGCCATCAGGATCTAGTCTGTGGTAAACACTAATGAATATGTGCAAATTTAACTTACTGTTAATTTTGTTGACTTGGAGGTAGAAGTTTTCCAGGTTCTCACTGACAATTGGAATGCTCTTCAGCTGATTGAAGGAGAGATCCAACTCAACTAGGGATGTGATGTTGAAGACATTACCTGGTATTCCAGAATCTGTTAATTTATTGTGGGATAAGCGTAAATATTGTAGGGCTTTAAAACCTTGGAAGTACTCATCAGGAACATTGGAAATCTGGTTATTATCAAAATACAGCATGAGCAGGGAGTGAGGCAGTCCTGTTGGTAGCTTTGTAAGTTGATTGAAGCTTAAGTCAAGATACAAAAGTGAATTCAGGCCTTTAAAAGCCCCAGAAATAGAATCTGCTTTCAGCTGGTTGTTCTGGAGGTGAATGACAGTCAGATTCATCAGCCCCTCAAATGCACCAGGACTGACTTTTGTGATCTTGTTGTGACTTAATTGCAAGTCATCTAGAGTTTTGGGAAGTGGTCCAACAGCTTCTGTCAAATTGTTGTAGTTAATGTGAAGTTTCTTCAGGTTCTTTAGTTTAGAAAAGACTCTTCCCTTAATTTTTGAATTTTCCAGATGGTTGTGATCCAGGATCAGCCACTGAAGGTCTGTTACATTGTCAAATGCATTCTCTTCAATTCCCTCAATCATATTGTTTCGGAGATAAAGGTATTTAATTCCACTTGGTACAATTGGAATGGTTTTCAGCTTAAGATTGTCACAATACATGGCAGTAGGGTAGCTTAAAGGACAATTACATTCTGGGGCACAGACTGCTGCAGATGGCCCGAAAGGATCATAGCCATAATCATCTCCAGGACCGTAGTCATACTGGCAAAAAATGCCACTAATCAACAGCAGAAAGACAGCTAGGAAATTTAGAGTCATCTTTCTAATGTGTCCTGTTCCTGTATGATGAAAGGGAATAAACAGGATATAACTTTAGTTTTTTTATCTCTCTCAGCAATATTTGAAATTTTACCACATAAAGTTTATATTTAAAAACTAATTATGGTTCCTATTTAAAGTTTTTAATTAAGAGAAAAATATATTGGGTTGTTAGTATTACATTGTTAATACTATATTACTGCCTCTGTCTTGTATAATCTTCCTTTGCAACGCAAAATTGCTGGCCATTTTGCTGTTGTAAGTAAAACTTTTTTTATATCTTTCTGCATTCATTGATTAAGTCACAAGAAAGAATGAAGTACAAGGTTTTTAAACTTGCCACAGAAGTTTTCAGTTTTGCTGAAGGCCACATTCAGAGACAGTTCCACCATTTAAATTCTACCAAGCATTCCATGTGCTGAATTGTCTCATTTCTAAACATGTGGCTATTTGACTTAAGATTGAAAGAGACAGGGAAGTTAAAACTGAGGGTAATGCTCTCAAGCATAGTGGGTTGTTAAGATGTGTGTGGCTTGAAAGCTCTTTTTCTCATGGATTATGCTCTGTAAAGCATGGGACACTAAGTTTCATAGTCACACAAAGAACAAACTAATAGGAATATAAAGTGTATTATCTTTAACATGCCAAACAACCGGTATTGCATATGTGTGTAGTGGATCTGAAATGACTGAATCTGACAGTGGACCTGAAATGACTGAATTTCAGATAGTGAAAATGTTCTTGCAAATTCTCTATACAACAAAGGTGTTGGTTACATTTTATGCCACTTCTAATTTAACTGAACAATAAAACACTGGCTTTACATAGTTAGTTTTTCAGTTCACATACAGCAAGAGGATATTTGGTGTCCTTGGAGGTGTTTGTGATTCAGTATACATGGGGTCCCTTAACTCTTTAAGGCCATAGCTTTCTCATCAGGTACTCCACAAGATGTCAATTAATCTGTGAAGACTAGTATCTTGTTTATACCTCTACCTGGATAGACAGATGTTCTGCTGGAAAAGTAGGTCTAGAATCAATAAAGTCAGTGAGCTTTGATTTTCACTAGGAAAAGACAAGGCTCCAAGTACTCAACTACTGTTCAGAGACTGAGAGGATTAAGAAAATCCTTAAAACCTTTTTTTTTTCTCAAGGAATTTCAGAAAGTATGTGAAGCCTGTAAACAGACCACAAGGCATTGATCTCAGATCTGGGCAATTTTCCAGCAGAGTAAGTTAGTCTTGCTATTGGAATTGTTACACAGAGGACTTAATGTTAAAATGCAGGGCCATAGCTACAAAATTTTCTCTAATTCTAAATGTCTTTCCTTCTATTGACTTCTTAAAAGCCATAAAATATTCTAGTGAGATAACAATCTCATTTAAAGCATCTCTAGGCAGGGTCTATTGATCTCATGCAGTACAGCACAAAGAATTTTTTAAAAATGTTCTTATGTTATCTCTACTCAATAACCCATGAAGTCCTACTGCTAGATATTAAGCTGCTGTCCCCTGGAAAAGAAATCCGATTGCATATCATCTCCATGGTGTTGGTCCCATCACATTTACCTAATTACAAGCCCTCGGATAATCACTGAAATATTAGTTGTCAGTGTAATTTTCTTTGCCTGTCTTTCATTACTGCATGAGAACATGCAACATGAACATGAGCTAGACCTTTAGTCCCCTGCTGGTATAAATAAGTACAGCTCATCTGAAAGCAAAGACTGCAGTAACACAATTCATCTCAAAATCCAGTCCTATTTAGGTACTAAACATCAAATAAAGGAAATCAAATACTTCTGTATTCAAAGTATAAAAAGAGTAATGAACTCCTTGGACTACACTCTTTAGCCTTATGGTGACATTTTTTACACACCTCTTTAATTTTATAGTTTTAAAATAACATAGACATTTTAAATTAAAACTCTTTTTTTTTTTGGTTTCAAATTATATTTGTAATGCTAAGTTGCATTATTGATATCATAGTCCTGCAGTCCTTTAAATAGAGGAAAAATTTTACTGCTCTGCAGAACCCTTCAAGTAACTAAAAATGTTAGATGGCAAGTGTTTTGAATTAATTTATCAAAACGTTTTAGAATTTATGTGACAATTCAATAGTTCAGGGGCATATGGGCCTGTGTGCAACACAAAATTGCAAAGTAAATGGGAAATTTATTTAGCTTGTTTTATTAATGCATTTCTCATTCAGGTTTGTGAATGTCTCACTGTCAGAAGTGTAAAAGGTTAATAGATCATGTTTGTTTGTTGCAATGAGCTACACGAATCCAAAATATAAAATCAGAAAACATTCTTAGATGCTTATATTACAACATAAACATGCTTTAATTAATTGCCTGTGCCTGTTCTAAGCAGTTGTCCTGCAAAATACCTGTGAAAATATTTGTGAAGTTGCCCAGGCAACTTGCCAAAACATACTAAATGATAAATCCATAATTTTGGGAAAACGCTTGCTACATTAATGTAGAAATACTATTTGAATTATGTTTGACCTTGTTTATATTTCCTCAATCATTAATTGATTATGAAACAGAATAAATCTAAAATTAACAGTCAGTCAACCTTAATTCTGTAGTTTAACTTCTTAAATTAAGTTTATAAAAGACTATCTTTTTAAAGATTCACTAGTATATTTAAAATGAGCTTTAAAATTAATTAGAATTTTTAAAATATCTACTGTTTCCCTCTCACTGTTTATGTGATTATTTAAATATCAGGATACATTGTCTTTTTGTAGAATGGAGCAAAATGATTTAGCAAATGGGGTTTACAAAACTCCCATTAATATTATGAATGAAAAAGTAAACAGTGAGTACTCTTACACACTTCTTTGTACTGTGTATCAAATCTTATTCCGATGTAGAACAAAACAGACTGTGAAAAATTGCAACACTGATGTACAAAGTATGTGAAGCTGTTTTAAGGAAACTGAGAAAGTGAATCGACAGTGAAACTGTTAATTTGTGCTCAATTTACAAATTGGCAAACTTATCCTGTCATGTTTTCATGTTCCCATTACAGCTACATTTAAACAGCTGAACATTACGGTTAAAGCATGCAGCAGCACTTACCTTACTGCCTTCAAGCTGCTTTCCTTAATTCCCAGAGCAGATGCAATAAGAGGCTGTATCGACCAATATATGCTCTAAACAGTGTCAGGAGGTAAAAGTCTGCCAGATCCTCTGTGTTACAAGAGGGAAAAAAAAAAAAAAAGCCCTAGTCACGCTGTTCTCTGAAGCTGCTATGTCATCATGGTGATCTTGTGGTGTGGCATGTACAAAAATGCAGCTCTTTAATGAAGTGCAGGTGGATACCATATTTTGTACAAGGACAACCCATCTGTTCCTCCTGTGGGATCAGAGAATGATATTTCACAAACCTGAGAAAGTTAAAAAGCCACAGGTTTATACAAGATTTTTTTTTGTATTTCAGAGGGAAAATACGTTATATTGTAAAATAAATTGCAAACAGGCTTTTGTTTTCCAACTTATTTTATATTGCTAGACATGAGCTAACACATAGCACTCAGACCTCAATGCTGCTGTTCTTCTTCAGCCAAGTGACTCATTCATTTTTCTGCCTATTTCTTTAACTGTCTTATGACCACAGTAAAATATCCTTAGTGAAAACTTTAGCCTAAGGATCAGATTCAAAATTGTCTTTGAATCATGCCCTTTTCCACATTACATACTGAGTTCAAAGAGTACATATTTGCGTTCAAAGACTCTTCTGCAAATCATTGGAATTGATTTGGTCTGGAGATTTTCTTTTCTGGTTGAATGTATGTTTGTTTAATAAAAACGCATCCCAGGAATGGGTTTTGAGCAGTCACTGTAAACTCACTCCATACATTCGTTCTTTTTGCACTTACAGTTTTCTCCTGCATTTCAGAATCTGGAACTACTCAGCTTTATGTTGTCTGTTTCTTATTCCATGGATGTAGTTCAAGAATGCATCTTAAGGCTTGGATGAGATGTTACTTTCACCGAAAATGTCGAAAAAAATTACATTAAGAAAGTAACAGTTTAAAGTGGATCTTAATGCTCCCATAAGAACTTTCCTTTATCTCTAAATGGAGGATGTCTTCCTTTTTATGGGAAACATATTTTTTGATAGATTTGGGTAGGGAAAAATGTCAAATGTGCTTATAGAAAGCACACACAAGCCATTTTAAAGTGTCTTGTGTATTTCATTGAATTGTGATTGTTGGGGTAGAAATTCAGGGATTTTGTCCATTTTCAACCTATTATCTTTATGAAAAGTTGTAGTACAGAATGTGTCTGGGCTAGAGAACCCTATCAGTTTCCTGAAGAGGAGCCTGGATGTGAGTTTCTCCCAAAATTTGCTGCTGATGCATCTCAGTCTTCACAGCAGTGAAGGCTCCTGGGAGCAGGGAAAACCAGTGCCCTTCACCAAGAACAGGAAACACAACCAACACTTACAGACCTTTGTGCTTCTGCAGTGCCCCAATTAGCAAACAATTTGCTTAACACAGAGTGCCATGTGCCAGTGCAGCCCACAGGGAGGGAATGTTATGCTTTTGATGTTCTGACATCATGCCTGTCTCCCTGGTGTGGGAGAACCATTTACACTCTGGGAAACACGTTGGTGACAGATTGTTACTGCATTACTGCTTGCATTGTGCCAAGAAGTGAATGTGCAGCAGTGGGATTACAATTGTGAATTAATCTAAGTGAAAAACTGCATGGTATCAGGACTAGAAATGTACAAGTGGACAAAGCTGCTGTTGTTCTGCATGTAGACAAATGGAGACCAGATGGAGTTTCTCATGCACAGAATGATATTTATCTGAAAACTACTTCATTAGCTTTACTTGACCAAGAAAACCTCAACTGTGACTTGACTGCAAATGTAGCAATAAGCAGCACTCAGCAGTTGGAATAAAAAAAAAATTCATGCAGAAAGAGATAACCTTTAAGGTAATATCAAGATTTGCTCTATGGAAGAACATATAACAAGGTGAGCAATGGAGCATAATATTTGTTAAGAGAATTTTTAAAATCACAGGAAAAGCATTAATTGTGCTTTCTCTGACTATGGATTTGTTTTGAAGGACAAGCCAAATATTATGATAAATTAATGTATATTTTGAACCCTCAGTAATAGATGTAGTTTTGCATTTGCAGTACAAATAGAATTAAACATTGGCTGCAAGTACAGGATAATCCAGGCTTAATATGCTTTTGGCACAGTTGTGTTTATGAACCAGTTTTTCTATACATCAAGTACACATCCCTTTTCTCATTCTGATAACAGAAATACAAAACATGCATATCTTTGTAACTTACAAATCTTATTAATCAAACTGATGATATTTTGAAATTAACATATGGTAAAAGCTTGGGTCACATAAAGTTCAGGTGAGACTTGTTAATTCATATAGTTCCTGTTTTGCTGACTGTTTTAAATTAGCTATGAAATTGCACAGTCAAGATGAAGAATCACATGCCTTCTGAGGTTAACATAAAAAACAATAGATTTTTCTCCCTTTTTAATAAGATTTGTACCATCTCTCCAATCTGTTACTTAATAATGCCCTTTGGCATATTTTTTATGCTTTTCCTAATCTTACAGTTGTAACTCATGCATCTATCACTTCATAAACCTGTTTGGGAGAGCAGGTAGGTGCTACAACCCAGCAAATGAAGGTATTGCTTCTTCTGCAACAGAGGGTGGGACTGTGGTGGGGTGATTTCTTTGTTTCTGGTCCTATTTTGTGTTCTGTGCAGGGGTTCTTTTGGTAGGTCTCAGAAGTCATTAAACAGCATGTGAATGAAGTTTAATTCTTTAATTTCTAAGAAATACACAAAGTAATATGTAAATTCACCTATGCCATGTAAGTTGTAAAGTGGTTATAAATATGCTTCACACTGATGATGTCAAGACATATTAGTATTTCAATTTTACAACTACTGTGCTCCAGTTTTTCTTCAAAATTTATTTTCTTTTGTACCTTAATTATTCATCTTTCTTTGATGGAAATATGATCAAAACCTACTATAATCTAACTTTCTTTGTCTTGTGATATATGAATAATTTTTTTTAATGTGATACAAAGCTCCTTTTTGTCTTGATTTTTTTTAATTCATGTTTTCATGGCTGGAGATGGCCAAATCTAATGGGTTGTAATGAAAGAATCTGGAAGTAGAGCTCACTGCAAGTCAACTTGCACTGGCTGAGATCTAGCAGTCAAATATTGTTGAGTGACAGTGTCACCCTTTTGTTTCTACACTCATCAGTGATATCCTCTCTGCTTTTAGTCTCTTGTAAAAGTGCCCTCTTTATAGCTTCTATGCACTTCTGCATAAATGGAAGTGCCTCCCAGTCTATTTGGATTTAATACCCTTTTCCCCAAAAGACTGAGGTTAATGAAAATTAATAGCTACTATCTAAACCAACGGCTGCTTTGCTTTCCTCTTAAACCTCTGCACACATCTGGTGCACAGAACCAAGAGAATTGGGGGGTGCCCAGTATCAGGAGTAGTGTGTTTCTGCCATGGGAACATAGAGCTCCAGAAGAATTCCTCATGGAACTTTTCACACTGCCATATGAAGTGAACAATGAGGTTTCTCCTCTGATCACTCAGAATTTAAACTAAATATTACTCTCAAGATGAAATTAAGGTTAGCTCATTTTATTTGGCTACCTGCAGCAGGGGTTAAGAAACCTCCATCAAGGCAAAAGGCTTCCATGGACATCATGCAGCAAGCCACTTAATTATAAAGAGGCAACATAGTGTTTCTACATGATGTTTTCTATGTCTCTAAACAGTGAATATACAGCCTATTAGCCTATATAGAGTGAATATACAAAAATATGATCTTGGCATAAATCTCCAGGAACAATTAGTTAAGTATTTCTGTAAAGTTCTGCAGCATTTTGAAAATATTACTGAAGGCTGACTCATATTTAATGAGTTCCACTAAAAACAATTCAGTTCCAGGTTCTGAAGGCTGTAGGTGCTTATTTTTTCATCTGAAAACTTCCATTCCTCCTAATTGAAATTTTATTTTTTCAGTCTCTACACTGGACTTACATGTTAAATGGAAAGTGTTAGACCACATACTATAAGCATTGCAAAATTTGTGGTGATCCAAATCCTTCTTTTCCTTTCTCCTAAAAAGGAAATGCCAGCTATGGAAACTTACAAAAATGGTAACAGTGTTACAACCTATTAGCAGACCGCAACAGATATTTTTGTTGAGCACAAATCTTTGTTTTTGTCCTTCTGAAAGACTTCTCACTGTTTTGCTTCAAACTTGACAGCGTCTGTATTCTTGTAGTGTTATCCTCCTCTCTGTTGTTTTTCAGACTGGTTTTGATTTGATTCAAATGGTCAACAGCAAAATTTCTTTGAGTTGATCCAAAGTCTGATCAAAGCTTTTTTTTGATGAGGACTAAACATGAAGGCAAGATTCTGTTTTTAAACTAGACTCTTTAATATATCCTGTATGTTTTGTCATAGCATTTAAAATCTACTGATTCATGTATAAAAGAAAATAAGGTGGCCTTGGAGCATGAGACAATTCAAATTCTTTACGTTATTCCTAACGTAAAGAATTCAAGAGTATCTCAAGGAGCTGTTATATTTGTGAGTAAGTTGTGGTTACATGTAAAAATTATAGCAGCATATCTGTATTTCTGTATTGTAAACAGTACAGATAATTTATGGAAAAGGAAGAGTTGGACTTCGCCAACTTGGTTAGTTCACCACCTATTATTTGTATATGCTAATGCTGTACCAACTTTGTACAACTGTTGTACCTGCTTTGAAAATCACTGGGTGCTAAACACCTTCCCAGAATCTTAGCATTATCAATGTCTGTTTGCATTCAGATCACTACAGATTAAGGTCAGAAGAGATGTTAAATCATCTGGATTCTGCTGTACAATGAGAATATAGCATTTGGCTGTCTGCTAGTTCAGGTGACTCTGGACTTGAACAGATCCACTAAGTCATAAATCATCTTTGCCATGATGGTGGGACAGTTTTGGGAGCCACTTAACATGCAGCTTTTAAAAACACTGCCCATTGTTGTCGCAGACATCTTTTTATGAAAATCCTTCCTTGAAGTTGTTTTTCCTCCTGAGAAACTGAGAGACCTCAGGGACCAAATGTAAACAATGGTTGTCTGCTGCTGTGGAATGCATCAGGTGCATCTGTGATTGGTCTCATGTGCTTGTGTGTAATTAATGGCCAATCATGGCACAGCTGGCTCTCTCTCTGCCCGAGCCACAAACCTTTGTTATTCATTCTTTTCTATTCTTAGCCTAGCCTTCTGATGAGAACTTTTTCTTCTATTCTTTTAGTGTAGTTTGTAATATGTATCATAAAATAATAAATCAAGCCGTCTGAAATATGGAGTCAAATCCTCGTCTCTTCCCTCATCTGAAAACCCTTGTGAATACCGTCACACATTGTCATTTCTAAAATGAAGCACCTTGCACAAATATACTGCAACTACAGAAGATGCTTTTGCCAAAATTAAAACCTCTTCAGCAAGTAAAGTTTGATAGATATCTATTATATCATTGGCTACCTATTAGTATCCATTTTGAAATTAGCTGCCACTTAGTTCATTACCCCCTGAATGCTGTCTGAAATTTTTGCATTATTTTCCCTAGGACTGGTGGCAGATTAATAGCCTTGAGGTAAAGATAGCATTTACCTATTTAAAATCCATTAATAGTAACACCACATCAGTGTTCTGGTATTCCCATGTTCATGAAAATGGACTGTAAATGACCAAACAACTCCTACAAGTCTTCCTGAGATGTTTAAGTACAAACTATTGTGACAACCAAATCTAAAAGTAATTCTCACTAACATTTTTGTTGGGTTTTTTTCCTTTAGAAAGAACGTGATATAATAAAAGTGCATCAGTCTGAAAAAGCAGATCTACTCCTTTCCAAATGCAGCAAACAATGATTATTTTTATTCATATTCCATTGCTAACCATTGGCTTGTGTCTCTTTAGTTGTAGTAAAGATAGATATATCTACTGTATATATGTATAGTAGGAGTATAATACTATTATACATAAGATTACTAGAATTTCTTTTCCTCATCAAAATCTCCATCTTCTTCCAGCTATCTTCTGCCATGCTATCTGTGGATCTGTCACTGACATATTCAGTGCAACTGCTTTACTTTTTTTCCTTATTAATAATATGTACAGGGACACATTTAATATTAACCTTTCTCTTTTTTTCTTCATGTCATCATTTTTTCCCTTCATCTTATATTGTACTCATCAAGTGAAATAAAGGAAGTTATGGTTAAAACTGGCCTTTTTTGGGTGTTATATCAAGAAACAAGAGGTATATGAAGAGGTATTTTTATTCTTCTTACAATTTTTTTCTTCCAGAGAAATTTATTCATCCTTTTCCTGTTTGGAGACACAGAGCTTCTCTGAAAGAGCTGGCTGGAAACATGCTTTTGGCCATATTAAATGGTCAGCTTTGGCAACCACAGATTCCAATCCAGTGATTTAATTGTCTTTATTTTAACAGGAGATCCAGAGTGGATTAACCTCATGCTGTATAAAATGCTTTTTGACTTAGGAATTGTGCAGTGTTGAGAAACTCTACAAATGCTTTACTACACAGCCACATGGCACTGCTAAAAGCATCTCACAAAATCAGGTTTTCCATTCAAAAAGCTACTTTTTTTTTTTTTTTTAATTTACTCCACCTTATATCTCACTAAGATTCCCTCCACCTCTCTGCAAGATGCAGACTATCTATTATTATAAATAGTGTCAGATAAGTGATGAATCTGACATTTTGGTCCTGGGAGACAGCAAACACAGGTGTCTACATGTGTGATAAGAGTCCAGCTACTGCTCAAGATCAGTGGGGATGTAATAAACACTGTGAAGCCTGGGGGTGAGTCAATTGTCAACACAGACACTATAACAGTATTCACTTACCTAAAGGTAGGCATCCAGCATTATTTGAGAGGCTCTCAGGTGTCCAACTCACCTGTATAGATTATGGAAGAGGACTTTAACACTTATGCCCTTTTCAAATGGTAGCTGATGGCAAAGCAATGAACTTTGCCACAATGGCAAAGCAGTGCTTAATAGCAAGACATCTGCATTTAGGCAGTTGCCTGTGGTCAAGGGGTCAAGTCAGACCGTGCAAGGACATGCAACTGCTCTCTGAGGTACCCTGGGCTGCACAGCACAGCCAAGGGGGTCTGGCTACTGTGAGTCAGGATTTTGAGGAAATCTGTCCTGAAGTAGCAGCAGGACGCCAGGCACATATAAGCAATCCAGAATGATATTAGACCCTTATCTTTTGCAAGCTAAATTGTGCCCTTGGAGCTTCAGTGCAGGAAATAATCAATATCCTAAGTAATAGCTCCACTTTGTGTAAACTGTCTGAATAGTATTCTCCAGCAATTTTCTCCACAGTCTTCTCTTAGCTGTGTATTCAGCAGAATATCTGCAATGAAATGTCACAAAAGTAGAGCCAAGCAAAATGGGATGTACAAGAATGGAAGCAGCAATGACCCACAGGTATTTTCCACTTTCTTACCACCTCTAAAAGTCACAATAGCAAAAAAAGCTAAAATAAGCAATTCACTGAAAGGTCAAATAAAAACTTAGTAGACAGTTCTCTTATTCCATTAGACCATCCCCTGCAGCCTCACTGATCAGTTTTCTTTTTTTCAGTCAAGAAAAGCTTTAAGTATATAAATTGTATACATTGGAAAGGAGAGAAACTGTTAAAGACATTTTGTGTCATACATAAACTTATTTTGACTGGACACAAATGTGTTTAAGGCCTAAGTTGATCTCCATCCAACTCAAGCATGGCCCAGCTGCACTTTTTCCCTCATGCTGCAATGTTTTAAGGAGAATACAGCATTTCCCAATTAAACTTGTTCGCCTCCCATAGATTTCAGACCTCTACTTAGACTAACTCTTTTTTCTTCATCTTGTGTTTTGTCAGACTTCAGCAAGCACCTAGTTATTGTATTTGGATAATTCAGTATCTGTATATTTTTATAAATGTGTGTCTGTTTGTTAAATGGTAAACTGAATTGGATCAAAACTGGAATCAACATCTGGCCCTTTAGCTTCCCAGGAGACCTTTTAATGCTTCCATAATATTTTAATATGTATATATATATATATATATATATATATAAATACATAAATACATTATGCTACAAAACAGAACAGCATTTTGAAAGATGCTGCATCTTTTGGAATAGTGATAGAGAGCTAACCCAGAGGGAATGCCTTCCTTTCTTCTCAGCTGGGTTGGAATGGCTTCTGGGTTGTGAGTATGGAAAGTAAAGTGCTGCAATCAAATACTGTAACTCTTCCCAAATCTCAGTCAGATCAGAATGCTATATTATCAGCATTTCAAAGATATAAAAACACAGAGATAAACTTTACCATGAAGGATTGCAGAAAGCATTACAGCTGACTAAGAAAAAGTAAGGAAAGCATTCAGATAACAGGCAGATTAACAGCATTTTCAATATTTGGGTAGATAAATGCAAAATATTAATGTCACAAAAAATTATTGTATAAAAGGAAATTGTTGACTTCTCTCTTCTTTAGACTTTACTTAGACTAGTAAATCACATAATGTCCCTGAAACTGGCAAGTTATTCTTTGCAGTATTTGTATTCCAGAATAGGTTTTTGCATGATTCTAGCCTGAACTAAACAATTCCCAGCCAGGATTTGGGAGTTATCACTCTCAACAGAGAGCTTAAACTAAGCCACTGTGCTTCATGATGCAAGAAAGCCTTACAACAGAGATGGGACTAAGTCGTGTTCCAGGCTTCAAAAATGGCCGGATTTCACTTAATAACAGAAATGTAGCTTTAGACTCTAGAATATAACCTAAACCATCAATAGGAAAGTAGATATTCAGGTCCTAAGATTTGCGGACATACCCTGAAATAATTTTATCAAATTATAATTTCACTATTTCCACCATTTTCCCAAAATTTATGAGTGTGTGTTGTGTGCATGTGTGTGGTGGTATTTATATACACTTTTGCCTTGCACTGAGGTTTTGAAGAAGATACTATGGACTATTTTTAATTTTCAAAGGAGAAACAAATATGCTTGAGAAACAAGATCTGATTGAAAGATTTAGCAGAGGAATAATATTTAAGTGGAAAAGCTGGTTTCACATAGAACTGCTGACACAGACTTAGCCACAGGAGTACCAGTGAGCAACACGATAATTTAGATTTTCTTACCTCATAGATAGCTTCTAGATAGACACAGATAATATAACTACTCAGTTGTGATATAGCAAACCCATTGCTCATATTCAATTTCATGAAAATGGAATGAGAGTATCGCATATTTGTAATAACTTCACTCATAAAGGGAAGGGTTTTACACTGTGTTTTAGCAGTTAAATCTTTGCCATTATTATGGACCTTTTTACACAACCAGAATTGAATAACCCTGAGACCCATCAGATATGTGTTGTCTCAGAATGGATACTCTTCCAGGGAGCCCACACGAGGGCTGCTCTTTCAAGCAAGTAGGCAATAGATGTGCAGGTTATGGCCCACAATATTTTGATTCAAAGCTTGGTGAAGGGAAGAAGGTGTTTGCTTTACCAATTAGCAGGAAATCCTTCTTCTGAAAGCCACCGCTAATGACTTGTCACATACATCAAAACATTTTTAGAGAAGTGCCTTCAAGGCTTTGGAGAACAGGGTTTGGGTTCCTAATTAACTCAGATGATGCAGATTTTAGTCCAGCCTCATCAACATTCTCCAGCCACACTGCCTCCACCTCTTGTCCAGCAGCTGTATTCCAGCGGGATCCCAGTCCTAGCTCTGCTCTGGGCATGCTGTTCCTAGTTTTGTACCTGGCATTATATCATTGACTGGCAATCTGAGCTTGACCTTGAGCCTACCCTCTCAGGGGACATCTGTTACAGCCACCCAAACAGCTTTGCTGTGCTTCATGGGGGGCTGTGACACTGCTCAATCCTGAGGCTGCTCCATGCCTTGTGTGACTGCTGGCTCCCAGCTTGCCTTCTCCTCTAGCAGAGATGCTCTCTCCTGCTGAAACCCAGCTGTAAGCTCAGGGAAAAGACAAGGAATTGAGCTTAAATGCACTTCTTGGACAATGAGTGGTGGAAATCTAGGTGGACAGAGGCTGTGGAAGAGATAGTCATGGCAGCAAGAGCCCACTGGTGTACCCAGGGCCCTGATATTGCATTTGGAGCCACAGAATGGCTTGGTTTAGAAGGGACCTTTAGAGATCATGTAGTCCAAACTCCCTGTAATAAGCAACACTTTCCATGAGGCCAGCTTGCCCAAAACCCAATCCCACCTGGCCTTGAACATTGCCAATGAAGAGGCAGCCACAGCTTCTCTGAGCAACCTGTTCCAGTGTCTCACCAGCCTTAATTTAGGAAAATCTTTCTCATGTCCAGGCTAATTCTACCATCTTTCATCTTAGAACCATTGCACCTTACCCTGTCACTACAGGCCATGGTAAAAAGCCTCTGTCTTTCCTATAAGCCTTCTTTATATAGCAAAAGGCTGCAATAATGTCTCTCCTAGTCTTTTCTTCCCCCAGAACAGTTCCAACTCTCTCAGAGTTTCTTTGCAGGAGAGGTGCCCCAGCCCTCTGACCTTTCTTGTGGCTGTCCTCTAGTCCCACTGCACCAGCTCTTTCCTGTGCTGAGGACCCCAGCAGTGTATGCATAACTGCAGGTGGGTTCTTCAGGGACGTGGAGAAGAGGAGGAGGATCAGCTCCCTGGATTCCCTGATGGCCATGCTGCTTTTGATGCAGCCCAGGATATGTTTTGCTTTCTGGGCCACAGGTGCACACTGCTGGTTCACATCCAATTATTCATACATCAGTATCCCAAAATCCTTCTTTGCAGGACTGGTCTGAGAGTATTCATCACCCAATCTGCACCAATGCTGGGATTGCTTTGATCCTCATGAGGTTCACATGTGTTCATGTCCTACATGCTCTCATACCAGCCCAGAAGCTGTCCATGAGGTAACCAAGGGGTAGAAAGCTCTTTTATCTCAACTTCCTCACTTGAAAGGTGAGGGAGGGTGGAGCTGGGCTGGAGGCATCCTCAGCTTCCTCTCTGTAGGACAGAGCTTTGGTAAGTGGGACATGTCTTCTTCAATTCATATTCCCAAGTTCTGCAGAATAAGCGAAAATCCTTGTGCTGTTGCAGTTTTTTTTCATAGTGTGAGACCGTTCCCACTGTCTAAGGTGTAGGAAACATGTTAGAATCCTGTGTGTCAGAATTCTAACAAGGCAGTTCAAAGGGAATATTGCCACTTCATTCTAATTTAGTCCTTTGACAGCAGTAAGGAGCTAATATATTTGAGTTTTTCCATAACAATCCAATTATCTCTATCTGTTAAAGAGAAATTCACACAGTCTTCTCTATCTGTCTGCAATCTACACATGCAGAGGCTCCCCTGTATATAAAAGATTGGCATGTCTTTAAAGAATTTGGTGCTGAAAATGAGCAGTAAAGGATAGAAATCTAAAATATAGCCAAAAGGCTAATTTTTTGCTTCATTTTCTTGATGGCATGATGGAATATTAAGTCACTTGAGGTTTAGGATCTCTCAGTCTCTCTCTGTTAGCCAACACTTCAAAGTCAGTGCTTTGTTTCAAGAATTCATTGCAATGTATCCATGTTTTTCTTCCATGTTAGAATGATGTGTAGGGACAAACCTCTGAAGGTTTATTCTCAGAAGGGAATATGAAATGCTTTTGAAGCATTTCAATTGTCTAGAGTTTCTAGCATAGGGAAGCAGTAGTTACAATTATTCTGTCTTTCATGTTGAGATTATTTTATGCATCTTGAAATTTCTTTTTTTTCTGCACGCTGGAATTTGGTTTATTCTTTACAAGCTTTTGATTTCTGCAAAGATTCAATACCTTGAAATTAAAAGATTAAGGGATTCAGCATCAGAATGCTACGTGATTAGCTTTAATTGGTTCTGAGCTTTTCCTGCTGAAAGGGCTTTCTAACATGTGCTTAGTAGCAGACACATGGTCCCTATTTTCCATGACTTTAGGGATTTGAACACTTTCAAAAATTACTCTGTAGAGCAGGACTAACCTAATTAATCTCAATTAAAGTCTTCATCTGGAAACAATAATGTAACTTGTATAAACTTGTAGTTTCAAAAATAGCAACAAAATTCTTAAAGCTTTTTTATTCAAATATAATATATGCTTTAATACACTAGTTGAAAATGAGTAAAAGGTGTAAGTATGATTTATCATAAAACATTTCAATGCTGGTTAGACAATAATATAAAGAGTTGGAAAAAATTTGCTTGATTTCATGTTAAATATGAATGGAAAAAGTTTTGTAAATTGTAATAATTTGTACAGAATCACAATTGGAAGGGACCTTGAGAGTTGCCAGGGCAATTTAGAGCAGGTTGCACAGGAACTTGTCCAGGTAGGTTGTGAATGTATCCAGAGACAGAGACCCCACAACCTCACTGGGCCACCAGTTCCAGTGCTCTGCCAGCTTCAGTGTAGAGAAGATTTTCCTATGCTGAGATGAAACTTCAGGTGGTTTAATTTATGGCCACTGCTCCTCTCTCTGTCACTGGGCACCACTGAAAATAGTCTGGCACCATCCCCTTGACACCCACCTTCGAGATATTTACAGGTGTTGGTGAGATCCTCTCTCAGTCTGTCCTCTCCAGACTAAACAGGCCCAGCAGCCCCAGTTTCTCCGTATAAGAAAGATTCTCCAGTCCCTTAATCACCTTTGCAGCCCGCCACTGGACCCTCTCCAGTAGCTCCCTTTCTTTCTTGTCCTGAGAAGCCCAGAACTGGACACAGCACCAGGAGTGGCCTCACCAGGGCTGAGCAGAGGGGCAGGATCATCTCCCTCAGCCTGCTGCCCACACTCTTGCCAGTGCACCCCAGGATACCACTGACCCTGCTGGCTTCAAGGGCGCTGCTGGCTCGTGGTCACCTTGTCACCCACCAGGACTGCCTGGCCCATCCTTGCAGAGCTGGTCTCCAGCAGGTCAGCCCCAGTCTGTGCTGGCACTTCGAGCTATTCCTCCCCATGTCCAGGACCCTGAAATTGCCTTTGTTGAGCCTCATTGGTTTCTCTCTGCCCAATTCTCCAGTCTATCAAGGTCCCACTGAATGGCAGCACAGCCTTCAACTGATCAGCCAACAATCCCCCCTCTCAGTTTTGTATCATCAGTGAAATTTCTGAGGGTACATTCTATCTTTTCATCCAGGGAATATCCAGAATAAAGCAGTACATATTCCACTTTCCATTCTGCAAAAATCTATTAACAACACTATCCCTTCTATGAATTAATATTTTTGCATCTAAACAAAGTATCATGCCATTTATGACTAGAAATCATAATAATTTTCAAGTATTCACCTTCTCTCCTTCTGGGAGTGAGCCAAAGGAAGTACCTGGGACAATTCCTGGCATGAAAAATTCCTGGATTGAGGTGTTTTAGACAGTTCAGAATTTTTTTGTTTTAAAACAGCCTTTTGTATTTAAAGAGTTAATGTCTTTTTTTTTAATTATTTTTTAGTTTACCTTCAAAATTGATGCCCATCTGTATTTTTTCAGCTCCTCTGAGTGAAACTATTAGAGCTATTTGTGTGGCTAAGTGTTTGCAGATGCAAGATGCAAGGCCTACAATTATTGCTGCTTTTCAAAAGCTTCTTCACTGTGTTTCATGCTTCACTGTGTTTCAAGAAATACTTGTGGATATAGAAACACAACCATCGCTGCTTCTCATCACACTGTTGTAATTTTGTTATTAGTTTTCTGCTATAGTCTAAAAAGATGTGTGAAATATATAAATAAATATATAATTAGGACAATAAGATTTCTCATAGTTTTTTTCCATTGTTTCTCCTGCAGATTTAAGTCCAATTCAAGCAGGCAGTAACAGAGCATTAACATTCTTCTGGTCTGCTGACTTAAGACACCCACATAGAGGTAATCTCCAAAGCTTTCAAGCAGCATAATGTACACACTGAGAAAGAAAACTGCCTGACAAAGCAGTTATGAAGAAACCACTTCTTTAAATCTCAGAAAGGAAAATGTGGTGTTTAACAGGCAGGGTAAACAGCCTTCAGTAGTGCCTGTATCCAGACTGATCCTCTTATGGCACAGTAACAGCCCTGAACTTCCAGAGCAGGAAGTAGGGCAGGAGGCCAAAGGCTGGTTTGTGTCACTTAAAATGCAGCCATTGATGAGTCTAGCTGTTTGAGTGTTTGTGTTGAGTGTAATCCAAACAGCTACACAGTTTTTGTGCCTTTTCAGGACACCACAGAAACTTTGTTCTTTTGCAGATGGAGCTGCTGGAGCATTTTTAAGATAAAGTTTTATGTTAAAAATTATCAATTATTTTGAATTTCACAATTTCATTTTGAAGATGAGGCAGTTAATATTGGAACTTCTATCTCACAGCCTATATTTCCCTTCAGTGCTCTGCAAATTGTCACTAACATGACTCTTTAATTTATTTTCCTTTTTCTTGAATGAACTATTTTCAGCTAAATTAGGGCAACTCTTCAAAAAAAAACCAAAAAAACAACAGAAAACACAGATGTAGGCAAGTCTCTGAAGCAAAACTGACTTCAGAGCAACGTGTGCATACAGAGAGAATGAGCAAAAACACATCCTTGCTCAAAGCAAATGTATTTGATTGTGGGTGTACAAAAAGACTATTGATATCACAGCTCTGCATCTCTGACTTAATAAAAAGAGAAAACCAAAACAACAGAGTATGTGAATTTAAGTACCCTCTTCTCATAAAGCTTCATAAACCTTTTTCCTTTTGGTTTTCTCTAGTTAACAGTACCTTTGGTGCTGTCCTTCTGTGACACTAGATGGCACTTCAGAGTAGTGGTGGGATCAGAAAGTCTGTAATCTTTTTTAATTGTTTTGCATATGATATTAGAAATACATTAAGTTAATGCTTGCTTTGAACAAACACAATTTTTCAGCTTTTTCTTGTTTTTTACACATGAGTGAGTGTGAGGTAGAAAATGTTCTCTATTTTCAAAAATATCTAACATAAGCAGAAATAGATTATATCAGAGACATTCACTAGAAGCTTAAAAAAAACCCCAAAAAAACAAAACGAAAAAACTCAACCAACCTCCCCCTCCCCCCCCCCCCCAAAAAAAAAGGCCCCCAAAACCAAATTATGGGCCAAAGACCTGTTACCAGACCTTGTGCTTAGATAATTTTAGAAACAGTTTGTGGAGGCAATTGAAAAAATGTACAGTCTTGGAAATGAGAGCAACACACTGATGCCAAGGATTTAAGAGCTGGTCCTTTCCTAGAAATGAAATTAGATTTAGTGTCATTTATACATCAGCAATTGAGTATATGACAACTATCCATAACCTGGTGCACTGTAGGAGAAACCAGATTAAAAGATGGCCACACCCTTGTTGGCAGTCAGGGATGCTTTAGGCTGCACCAGGAAACAAGGGTATTAATTATTCTTTATGTGTTTTGAGTCCAACAGTTGTGACCATTTACTGTCTTCATACTTTATGAAGAAGTTGAGGATGCACTGCAAGGCCCAAAGGCTTTCTACTTTAGTTCTCTTATTTCTTTCCATGCAATTGTTTATACATCGTTTGTGTTTGTTCCTTTTCTTTTTTTTTTCCTTTTTTTCCTTTCCTTGTTGTGTTTTTATGTGGAAGAACCATCTGTTCTTTATTTATATGAAGAGTAGTTTTGAAAGTATTGGGCTTCCCACTGCTTTGAAGTCTCTGCAGATGCTGTGAATGGATAGAATCCCATCAGTCAAATATTATTGGTGTGGCTGCACAACTTATGGAAAACCAACAGTGTGCTTACCTTTCAAATTTGTCATGATCTTGCTTAGGTCTCTTGTTACAGGATTTGCTTGTTTTGTTTCATTGAGAAAGACTGGGAACCAGGGAAGTCCTGCTATCTTTGCAGCCCTGGGTTGTTAGAAGGGAATGTATTTTATGAGAAATAACTTATGCTTTAGCAGCAAGCAGCAAGCTTGATAGGGGACCTATCGTGAGTATTACAGAGGAGGACCAGACTCAGATATTTGCTTCTGGACTTGTTGAAGTTTGTTCTAATTTGAAACAAAAGCCTTAGTATGTGAGATGTTAAAACTATGGATGGAGAAATGGAGAGTTTGTGCATATGTTTACATGACGCTTTATGTAATTGTTGTTATTTTTTGTGTGAATCTTTTTCTGTAACGATGTACATACAAACTCTGTGGAATTTTTCAGGCTAAGACAATGCCTTTGTTCTCTCTTGAAATACCAATGCTTAGTTTTCTGCATGAAGTCTCTGTCTGCACAATAGTCAACATCCAACCAAGAACCAAAAGGAAAAAAATAAACCATAACTGATGATTTTCTGGAGTGTTTTCCCTCCTGTGACAAAAAGATATCATATACTGTTTGTTTTATTTAAAAATAACTCTCTGAAAATGTGAAATGCAGAAGAAAAACAGATAGAAAGCAGGGAAATCATTGGCTACTATATGAAGAAGATAGCTCAGAAGAGTGCAAACCTGCTTTTTCTGTGCAGTGGTTATAGTGAGTCATAATTGTTTCCAATTATTTACTACTGAATAAATGGCAGCTATAAAAAGACTATATTTGTTTGCTGCTGAGAAAATACCCATGAGAGTCAGGCATGAAAAAGTTCCTTGAGGCGAAAGAATTTCACGCAACTTATTCTTAGCTATCACCATGCCAAAGATGTTCAATTTTCAAGACTTATTTAAAGTTCTGACATACATATGTTATTCTATCAAAACAAAAGAAGAAAGACAAACACTTTGGAGTTTGCCTGTATTACATTATTCTTTAATATAAATGACATATAAGTTTTACAAATTAGAGAGATTGACTTTGGAGTATTAAGAGTCTGCAGAAGGTTCTTTTCAGGTGATGTTTTTATTGAATATATGTTTAGCTTTGAAGATTGACAGTAGATATGTGCAGCCTACCTTTGATGTGCTTGCTACCCACTGGTATGGGTTGAAGAATCCCAATTTACAGAGGGCTCCAAATCACTCTAAATAGATACAGCTACAAATGATGTCCCAACAATGTCCACAATAGCAGCTATTTCACTTCATCTATTTCTATAATTATGGTTTTGCTTCTATAGTCAAAATTCCACAAATTTGTTGGACAGAGGAGCCTGCATATCTCTACTTCACAATTAATTCCTTTTTTAAAAAACCAAAACCAGTAAAGGATGCTGATAAATGTAAAATGAAGAACAAGTGAAAAGTGAACTGCTATGGGTTTTTTTTAGATAAATACATGGATTGATAACAATTACTAAACCCTTATACCATACTCTGCAAGGCAGTACAGTCGTAAAAACTGCTCTTCTGACTAAGGTGAGAAGGATTTGCTCTAGAGAAATTTAGTCACTGAGCTCCAGATATAGGTTACAAGTTTTTTACTGCAGACTACTCAATATTTTATTCACTAGGATGATGTTAGGCTAATTCTGAATAGCATTGCTCTAGAAAAATGGCAAACTTTAAAGAACTATGTGTACAATACAAATTTATTTTATTTTATTTTTTTCAAAAATAATGACATTAGCAACAACTTTATTTGCCTCTGCTAAATAGATACATTCAGAATTATCTTATAGTGGATATTTTTAAACCTCCAGGGCTTGAAATAAATTTAAAGGAGGCAACTCTTACCTTCTCAAGTCTCAAGATGATTTGAGAGTCTTTTTTCCCCTCTGCTATTTTTCTCTGTGTGTGGCTATAAAAATAACCTCAATCACTGTCTTTTTTTTTTTTAATAAATCATAACTTGACAAATATTTACTCTGAATTTCATATACAGTGGAATCTGAAAACCTGCAGCATTCAGCAAACTGAAAAATGCCACAGAAAGCATGCTGGAAAAGAAGGCTGAAATAAGTCAGTTTAAAGCACAGTGGGCAATTCTTATTGATGGTATGCTCGCTCTTGTACATCTGTTATGTCGCATTTATTCTACATCAATGGATCATCTCCACTTTAAAGTGAAGTTTCTGGCATTTGGCGTTAATTGTTAGCAACGGTTTTTTGAACAGGCCTATGAGGACAGACACTTTAGCTGGAACACAACTGACCCCCATCCCTAGAGATCTATTTGTAATTCCCAATCTGTACTGCGGAGCGTTCGTGGATACACCGGAAGGCAGAGGGCTGGATCTCCCAGTACTGCACGGGGTTGCTGAAGAGGCTCACGCCGGAGTAGCTGGCCTTTTTGGTGTTGTAGCCAAGGGGGCAGAAGTCGTTGATTCCAATGGAAGCAATTTTGTTGTTATGAAGATAGACCACCTAAAAAGCATACAAGTACTGAAGTGAGAAATTGAGCTATCACAGCAAATAAGAGAAATTATTTCATATTAAATGCTTCATATGCATTTTGGCAACATTATACAAATATGTCTTCTTTCCAAACAAATCCTTGACTCTGTTTACTTTTTGAAATACCTAGCATACACCCAATTGACATAATTTCTATAGAAAGTGCACAAACTGTGCAAGAATCTAATAATGTGTCACAGACATGTTTTATGAAAAATCCTTTCCTTAGGATTTTTTCTCCTGAGAAGCTGAGAGGCCTCAGGAACAAAATGTAAACAATGATCATCTGCTGCTGTGGAATGCAACAGGTGGATCTGTGATTGGTCCATGTTGGTTGTTTCTAATTAATGGCCAATCACAGTCCAGCTGTCCGGACTGTCTCAGTCAGTCACAAGCCTTTGTTATCATTCTTTTCTATTCTTAGCTAGCTTTCTGATTAAATCCTTTCTTCTATATTTTTGGTATAGTTTTAATATAATATATATCATAAAATTATAAATCAAGCCTTCTGAAACATGGAGTCAACATTCTTGTCTCTTCCCTCATCCTGGGACCCCTGTGAACACCACCACAATAATGTTACTGTCAGCTGGTGGAACTGTAACCAAAAGAGAAGCCAAAGATGTGAAATTATGAATACAGCACTGTGGCTCTGGAGCATGCTCTGTATACTGTAGGAAACACATTCTGTGCTGTTCTTGTGAGCCAGCAAAAGTTTCCTGAAGATAAGGAAAGCCCCATATCTCTCCTGAGGAAGACACCAAGGTTGCCACCATGGCAACATGATGAAGGAGAGAAAGTTAAAAGATACGAACCCTAGCTGGCTCACAGAATGATGTGGCACCTTGGTCACCTACTGAGAATTTTGTTTCTTTCTTATAACCAATGGGCAGTGAATGTGCATGTTAAGTGAATGTAAATATCTTGAAAAAGTATAAAAGCAACATGTTGCTATAATAAATCTCTTTTGAACCCTTCTGATGGAGTCGTGGTACTTTGTGTTGTGTCGTGCTCTTTAACAACATCATACAGAGAATATATTTGATGCTAATTGGTTTCTCTCCAGCTCTAATATTTTCATTCTCATGAGTGCAGCTATACAGGACTCAGAGCCAAAGTAACCACTAATGACAATTTAAAGTAGCTGATGAATATTATTTAGCTCCAGATTCACCACTTCTGGAGAATTTTTCCGAGCAACATGCAGGGGGTAATTTACATTTGAGAGTCTTCATTCTTTGGGAGCTTTCTTTCCTGTAAAACCTTAGTCTGGGTGAAGACAAATTTAAATTGCTCCCAGAGACAGTATTTCTAGATATCTGGTCAAAAGGACCTCAAAAATACTGGTGATGTGAAATGCCTATTTTGTCTATTTGCCCTCCTGATGGCACTGTTTTGTGAGATAACAAAGGAAAGGTTATTGGGATAGGTTGCAAAACATCACTTAGTAGAAACTAAAAAAAATCAACAGAAGAAATTATCTTAGAAATCATTTTTGTGCGTAAAGAGGAAACCAAAGTACAAAAATAATCCCATATTTTTGTGGTCCTTCAGACATACAGAGACAACGAATGTACACCTCCAGATCTATACATCTCCATAACCATTTCCGCAAAAAAATTGGAATCAGAGTCTTCCTGTTGTATTCAACATTTCCTTGATAATTCAAGCATTTATGAAACTTGCATCAAGTTAAAAATACTGTGCACATTTCTGTTTAAGAATGAATAAACACACAAATACCACGAGGAAACTTTCAACCACTGCTCTCTGAGAGAGTATGACAAACTTTACCTGTATGTATTTGTGATCACCCAGTCCACTGGGTACTCTGACAAGTTCATTGTTGTTCAAGTGGAGCTCCCTCAGGTGAGGTACATTGTTAAGAGAGCCATTCTCAACTGAAGAAATACTGTTGAAACTGAGACCCAGTCTGAAAAAGTAAAAAAACATAATTTAATATTGAGGGGGAAAATGCTCTGAGACTTCTTAAGAGCTTAATTGATATGAGAATTTAATACAGATAATAAGAGACTTCATGTTAAAATAATTTGCTATGGAGGAGTACTTTTAAAGAAAGCCTTCTTCACAGTTATCTAATAACCTGTCATTCTTTGTGGCTTGTATCAGTTTCAGAAGTCAGGGCCTGAAACTAGAACAAATTGCAGGACTGAAAATCCTTGCTCAATCTTTATAGCTGAGAGGTTTCCTAGTACTAATTAGCATTACATATAATGCAAATAGTCTTATCATACTAATTTAAATATGGCGATGCTTTCAAACTATTAAATGACAAAGGAGAGTTTCATGAAAGCTCCCACTTACATAAACATGAATTTACTTCACTTAGAAATCAATTCACAGTTCTCCTAGCTAGGATTTGATAATGAAGAATTTTCATTAAAAGTTATTGGAATTAACTTTCTTTTGAATAGGGTATACCAAGATTTAAGATAGCTTGGGGAATTGGATCCTACATATCAATTCAGTATGAAGTTCTACAGAATGCTTACAATGGACTTCAGTGATGGGTACTCATAGTGAATGTCTTTGAAAAGATTGGAAAAAACACCTCCATGTTTTGTCAGAGGGCTATAAATTCTTGTTTGACACATATCTAAATATGTGCTCACTACATATGCAGGTCTACAAGCAGATGTCTCAAACCTGGGAGACCAGTGCCAAGAAAACCAGTTCTGACTCTCATATTAGTCTATTGAAGAAAAATAGTCCCTTTGCACAGTCTTCTAGGGAAAGAATGAAATTATAGGAGTCTGTAGTGAAGTGGACCTAAATCCCAGAAAGAATGAAATGATATGCAGTTACATCTCCTCTAAATGTCTTACAAAAACTCTCAGTCACTTGGGGCTATGCTTACAGATGAAGTCAATATTATTGTGTAAAACAGAGGGTGATTTGGAAAGAATATGGTCTCCATCGCCCTTCCCATAGGAAAAGAAAGGAAGAATTTTACAAATCATTCTTGCTTCATACATTTGATATATTACTTCCTTTCTCATTAGTGAATAAGCAACATTTTCCCAGCATTTCAGTAAATCTCATCCAAGTGTTCTAAATCATTTAAGAGCATCATCAAAAACAAATCTCAAAATTGAAGAAACTCTCAAATAATTTTTCACCTTTTTTCTCTAACATCCCTGCTGAATCATTTCTACTGTGTTTTTGAAAGAAACTTCATGATGCTCAGCACTGTTATTATTATTATTATTATGGGTTTAGAATTATAGAATCATTAGGGTTGGAAAAGACTTCTGAGACCACCAAGTCCAAACATTAATGCAGTCCCACCACATTCACCCCTAAGCCATGTCCCCAGGAGCCACATCCACATGCCTTTTGAACACTTCCAGGGAAGTTGACTCTACCACTTCCCTGGGCAGCCTGTTGAAGTGCCTGACCCCCCTTTCAGTAAAGAAATTTTTCCTAATATCTAATCGAAAACTCCCTTTTTTTGGTTCAATTTCCACTGTTTGAAGCTAGACCATTTCCATAAGTTTTATTAGAATTTAGATGTTGGTAATATCTTCACGTAATGTGTAAGGATGTGTAATGTGAATGTTCTCTTAGAACTCATTCCTGCATGTAATCAGCAAAGTCTTTTTTGGATTTACGTTCAGAAGATTATTGGTTTTTTACTGAATCACTCAATGAAGGCTTTTGAAAGACTTAGGAATAATTTTACAAGGAAAACAAACAAAAATGACAAATATTGTGCATTTACTAGAATGCAAGAAAACTCAAAAGAGAATGAACAGACATACACCAAGCTCTTGCATTTTACAGTTTAAAATTCCTTAACACAGCCAGAAAAATTACCTGCTTCTCAAAGTTTATTTGTGCTTTAGGGCAGCTATTAGACTGCTAAGCTTGAACAAGGTTGTCTGACCTTGTCCTAATATCTCTGAAAACTTAGTCATATAAAAAAAAGCTGGGGTTCTTCAACGGTGGGCTAGAGCTCTTCCGTAGCTCCCTCGTTTCCTCATCTGTCTGTTTTGTTTTGTGCAAGGTGCTCCTTGTTCATGCTCTTCCTTACCTCTCACCTTTGCAAAAGAGCATCTCTGACTATGCTTACGTTGCCTGCTTAAGTACAGGGCAGAGAGTGCTTTAAAACCTGGAGCCTGCTCTGAGCATCTCCACGTTTCCACATCATGGTCAACAGACTATCTTGTTCCATACACTACAGCCACAATAGGAGCAGCCTAAGCTTAGATATTTTTAGGACTCCATTGGCACCTGCTGTTTAAAACTTTATGTCTTAAGGCAGACTTCCAACAATGTTGTCCATGTGATGCTGCCTGTGGTGTTTTCCAAGTGTGAATGAGAAAAACAGAAAAACTGTGTCATCTGCAGGACAGCTCACATGCCCCACAACCCCCACCTCCAGTAATGTAAATTACTCTCCACCTGAGTAGTTATCATCTTGTTTTGGTTTTGGAAGTTTTCTTCATAATTTCTCTGAAGAATCCTATAATCTATTCTAAGCCTCTGTAATAAACAATAACTGTTTCATAGTCCTCTAGTCCATATTTATAATATTTTTATTTTTTCATTAAAATCTAGGACAGATTTCTTTTTGAGTCTGTAATGAAATATTAACATAAAACATAAGATGAAATGTCTTAATTTATAAGATCTGGAAAGCTGTTCTAAGCTTATATCTTGGAATTTTCAGATTCAAAATAAGTATTAGGTTACTATATATTTCATTGCATTGAACTGCTGTCCAAGCTACTATAAATAGTTGTAAACTTAACTCCTGTTACTCAGTAATCTCTCTCTGATTTCTATTTTCTACCCTCATTATGACAAGCAGAATGATGAAAATCCATTAATCCAGTAATCTGGTTAGAAGTCTGATTATCAGTCTTTTTAAAAACCATTTTCATAGTAATTTTTTTAATATTAAATTATAAAAATTACTTGTAGTAAAGGACCAGTTTTCTCTGCTACATGTTTTTTATGTGAATGAATTCACAAATAATTCTATATAAGGGCTTTTTGGGAATTGTCCTTTTTATTGTCCTACACTTAGAGAAACTTATTCAACAACAGTCACAGATTAGCAGAGTAAAGTCACTCTGACAGTAACAATTTTTCAATTAAATTTTATGATTTTTTTTTTCTTAATCATGTTCCTGGACTCATTGCAGACTTGCCTTTCTTGAGAAACAAAGGAACCACTGTTGAAAGAAGTTTTGGTTCCCATGTACTTTTTTCCTCATTTTCCAGGCAAACTGCATGAGCATTGCTGTGTTCCAAGAAAACTGCATAAACCAAAGATGGACATGAAATGAAAGAAGCATGATACAATTTTAAAATTCTAATTGTTCTTGTTTGTTTGTTTGGGTTTTTTGGGGTTTTTTGCTTTGTTTTGTTCTGGGTTTTTTGTTCGGCTTTTTTTTTGTGTGTGTGCGTTTCGTTCTCTTTTCTTTTCTTTTCTTTTGTTTTTTGTTTTTTGTAAATCAAATAAACAGTTGTCCTGAGCATATAGAACTCATAATTGAAAACAGATGAAAAGTTTTGTCAGGAAAATAAAAAAAAGTGTTTGTTCTCTTCAATCACTACACAAATCCTTAGAAGCCTTTCCTGCTAAGTTATGATTATTTCAATGATTCTAATATTCATGAAGGCCAGACTTATGTTTTATAATTGTGTGTGGTGATTGCAATTTCAGCTAATATTTTATGTGAAAAGAAGAAATTAATTCTTACTTTGCCAAGTTAGTGAGTCCAGAGAGACTTTCAGCATCAATTTTGCTGATTTTGTTGCCATCAAGGTGAAGCTCAGTAAGGGATGGAGGAAGGCCTGAAAGAGAGAACACCATCAAATTACTTTTGATTAAACTGGATTCTTATATTTTAAAAAAAATATTTGTCCCATAACAAGACTCTTTCACAGTTGACAAAATTTTATTTCGAAACATGCCCATGAACTATTCACTAAATGAAATAAAGAACTTTCACAATCAGGGAAACTGGAAACAGATAATAACAAATTATTTAGTATGAAATAAGACCAAGCTCCTAGTGTCATTATAAAACAGTTAACTCTTGAAAAATTAAATTCTTCTCGTTTATTAATTCTACCCTTCATGATTATGTAAATAGGACCTATAAAGGTCTCTCATTTTAGCCAGACTATCCATATACATAAATGTGCAAACATGTGCCACCTAGATATTTAACAAGAAACAGCAGTAGAAAATGCATCTGTACGTATGAGGTAAAATAATTTTAATGTCATTTTACTTAGGGTGCATACTAGTTTACAAATTCTGTTTATCAGGGAAAAAAAAGACGAAACACATTTTACCTAACTGAGGTCCCTCAAAAGAACATCCAGAACAGGAAATATGGGAAGAAAAAAAATAAAAATCAGTATTATCTCTCAAAAAGTTTTCAGCCATTTCCAAACAATCTCTTGACTGAAGTAAGAATAAATTGAATATCATTCCCTCTGTATTAGAATCATTCTCATTTGTTTGTTTTGTTTTTAATAAATTACAATGAAATTGTTCTTATTTTCTAGGAATTTGCAATTAAGGACTTTGAAAAATAGCAAAGATTTCTGTTTTGTTATAGGGACACTATTTTTGGCTTCAAACCCACAGACTTGTGGAGGGCTGATTTTATGCTTGTACAACTTCAGCTAATTCTACATGAGTTTACAGTTGTGTAATGTTAATCAGGCTCAATAACCAGGCTTGGAGGCTGAAAACATTCTTCCATTTTATATTTCAGCTACAAGACAACAAAAGCAAAATAACATAAAATGACATTTCACAGTGCACCTCTCATGAAGCTTCTTGTAACCGAATGACAAAATTTTCTAAACTAATAAAAGTAATCTGGTTTAAAACCAGATACTTTAAGGACAGACTTAAAAAGCTTCCATAATATCTTTTTCCCAACTGAGTAGAAGTTACCACATTATACCTGTGCAATTCTCTGAAATACTAATGGAATTTCTTACCCTTTGGGATGCTCGTGATGTTGGTGTCTGCGATACGGATGTAGGAGAGCCTCTTCATGCCCTGGAAAGCTCCGTTCTCAATGCCTGAACTCTTGATTGGATTGGTGCCTAGTTCTGCCAACAAAACATGGTTGTGAGCTGTGCTGCAGTGTAGGTACTTATAGTCTTCAGGTCAAAACTAATTTGGAGGTACAATTTATTGGGGCATTTGTCGCCTTCTGACTATAATCACTGATCAAACTACAAATAGCATCTTAAAAAAACACTCAGTTGTGTTTGTTATAATTTCTCATGCTCATACCTAAGACAATCACTTGATTCAGTCCATTAAAGACAGCTTTCCTCAACTTGGAGATCTCATTCTCATGAGCCCGTATCTCCTGGAGAGACTTCGGCATGTTTTCTGGGAGTTCCTTCAGGTTGTTCTTGGACAGGTAAAGTCTTTCCAGTTTCTTCAGAGGAGCAAAAGCTAATGGGCTTATTTTGCTGATTTTGTTGTTGACAAGGATCAATGCCTGTGGAGTAATAATCAAGGAGATCTCAGATGACCACAAGGGAAATTATTTTTGTGGTGAAACATTTAAAAATTATTATTATTATTATTATTATTATTATTATTATTATCATCCTCTAGTGCCTTTTGAGGTCTTCTGATGGCAAATTTGGTGAGCTGAAGTAAATATAATGCAGCACTAAAAAAAAAAGATTATAAACTTCTGAAACAGTGAAACATAAGTCCTATAGAACAAGTGCAAGTGTTACCTCATTGCTGGGACTGCAATGCAGCTTCTGTTAGCATCCATAATTTATGTTTAAGAATAAGACAATCATTCCATTTGAAAGCTGGGAAGAACAGGACAGTCACAAAAAAATGCAATTTTTATTTGGGCATTTTTTTCCTGATTTTGTTTGTCCTAAGGATACTGTCATACCTTACCCATCATCGCACAACCCTTCTAATCAGTTTCTCCTGAACAGGAAATTCTATTACTCAATAGAGTGAAGGCACAGCCCAGCTTAATAAAAATATGCATAACTTCACCTCATTACTCTTATTCTTATAAAACAGCACTTACTAGATTTCTGACAAATAACAACCTTTTTTTTTTTTTTTCAGAGTATAAGCTATCTTTTTGGTAAGAAAAATTTTGTATGGAAGGGGAACAATCTGAAGCATCAGGCTCCAAGTTCCTGTTGGGAATCACGGACCATACGTACTTTGCCTCCCTGTTGGTGCCTAATCCAGTTCTCATAACTGTGATATCTAGACTCAGGGTAACTGTAACATTATCTCTCTATACAGCCAGGGGAGAAAGACCTCCATGAAAGCACTGTTATCTGCAACAGTGTTCTCTGCATGCCTCTGAAATTTTACATTACTTCTGAATCTCATAGATGAATGAACCGTGACACAAAAAGGGAGAAGGTCTCACTACTGTCAGGACATAACACAGTAATGGAGAGTATTTCAGATATAATAGATACTTGAATGACTCATCATTCCATCTGTTTGCTATCTGCTTATCAGATTTACAGTGCTGCATGCTTTTACAGTGGATTATGTAGAATGGGCCATTTAAACATTGATATAATATCTACTTATATTTATTAATAGGGCATCTTTTTTCACCACCTCCATTGTGCTAGCTTCAGAAACAGAAGACAAAAATTGTTGTAAATACTATAGTGAACATCAGAGCATTTTCATACACTTTCAGTATTTTCAGAATTACACTTTAGTCTGTTTCTTGGAGGCAAATGGAGTGTCTGACTTATTCCATAATCAGGTAAGTATTAAAACAGTGACAAGACTATCAGCCTCTGTGAGAGCACCTCTCCATCATGTAAACTGGAAAGACAAGTGGGCAGATAAAATGATATGTTTTTCCCCTGATGGACTCCTCTTGCAGATCACCCTGAGCAAAGCCAGCAGCGTGTACTGGACACAGTTTCACTGAGTGCACGTAAAGCTGAACATAGCTGGTTTCAATTTGGTGTGCTAGCTAGAAATAACTCACATGCAAGAGGAGGTAGAAGAGGTCACCCACAGTTCAGCAGAGTATTCCCCTAACAATAAGCCCATCCCAAAATAAATACGTTGGGCAGTGGAGGCCCTGACACCAACTCTCTTTTATTTGGGCCTGTATGATAAAATGGCACGACAACACATAGATACACATTGGGAGTGGTTTTCTGATTCATGATTACCAGAATTGTGATACAGATGTAGCTTCTTCCCATAGTGAAATTCTGCTACCTGTAGAGTATTAGGACATGGCAATCCAGTTATTTAAAGGTGGTACAGTTGGAATTATGCAGATTAGTCTCTTGCATTGTTTTTATTTCAATAATCAAATGTGCTACTGCTAATTACATTGGTCTTTATTAATTTCACCATGTATTTTTTTCGTAATCTCTAAGTCAACACTCAATGAGTTTGGGTTCATGTTATGAGTATTTGAAATTTTTATCCTGTATCTTGTTTTGTACTATGTAACCATTTGTTTCAGCTAAAAGTCTGCCTTTTTGGATTTCTTTTAAATTAAAAAAAAAGGGCAACAGTAATCACAGCTGATGACTTGGTGTCAAATATTTCGTGAGGGAAATAGGCAGGCATACATCCAGCTAGGCACTGTAAATATTCTGAGTAGTTGATTGCTATATCTCTTCAGAATGTAACTGATACCCCTGACCAAACTCAGACGTTATCTAGGTACCTAGAATTATGCTTTTCCAATGCTTTCTCCTGAATATGTTAATGTTATCCTGGGGAAATACACAGATTTTTTTATTATTCAAACACTCAAGGAGTCTCTCACTTAGAAATTATGGTATTCTATCAAAGGTATGTATAAAGCCACTAATTTCACAGTGGGAACATATGTTTGGTGGCACAAGGTGGGAAGTGAACACAAGCCAGAATTTACAGCTTTTTCTGTACCAGATTATTTTTTCCCACTTAGAGCCCTCTCTGCTAGTCCCTGCTCCCAGTATTTTAAACCTGCATTATTTTTCCATTGTTGTGCAGCTGTAAAGAAGGAAAAATAAACCCACACACTACAGTTTGTAAGAGACATTTTACTGTCTCCCAGAGCAACAACAAATGATGAGGATAACACACCAGTATAGCACCTGGCAAGCCATACCCCTGGATTCCTTTCCCACTTCACAATGCCTCTATTATATCCCTTACTTAAAGAACTAAGTTATTAGCCTTGCAGCAAGGCTGTTTACTTTCCTCAGAATGTGTCCCGCATGGTTTGCATGTAACAAAAGCTAAACCAAACCAAAATAAAATAAAATTAAAAACTCGGGGGATTTAGAGGTCAATGAAAACAGGAACTAGGGGACAAAAGGCTAGGGAAAACATCTGCAGGCAGTGTTACAGAGGAATGGATCTTAGCAAAAGCAGGCCACAGGACCAGCTATGCAGAATAAAGCCCAGATGGCATGATGGGACATTACATTCAGTGTGTTAAAGGACATGACTTTTTTGTACAGGGCAAGAAGCATTTGGAGAGAAAAATAAGGGTCATCCTGAAAGTGCTCAAGAACGCTGGAGCCCTTGGTTACAGATACCACTTAGAATGTTGCTGGTGTGAGATAATTTGTCAGAAATGGCATCCTAGAACAAAAGTCACATGAACTGATGCCCTTATTTGAAAATGAAAATCTACCTTCTTCTACACTTCCACTTTTAATGGAGGAAAAAGGATATTTCATTTAGAATAAATATGCTCCCTAAGCTCTAACTTCCTCCCCCTCCCCAAAAAATGAAGCACATCATGAATTCACAATAAAGACTGAGCAAAAAAATGCACAGCTTTCAACATGACCTGGTATGGATACAAAAAATATATGGCCTTAAGAGAAGGAAGGAAGGAAGGAAGGAAGGAAGGAAGGAAGGAAGGAAGGAAGGAAGGAAGGAAGGAAGGAAGGAAGGAAGGAAGGAAGGAAGGAAGGAAGGAAGGAAGGAAGGAAGGAAGGAAGGAAGGAAGGAAGGAAGGAAGGAAGGAAGGAAGGAAGGAAGGAAGGAAGGAAGGAAGGAAGGAAGGAAGGAAGGAAAGAAAGAGAGAAAGAAAGAGAGAAAGAAAGAGAGAAAGAAAGAGAGAAAGAAAGAAGAGAAAGAAAGAAAGAAAGAAAGAAAGAAAGAAAGAAAGAAAGAAAGAAAGAAAGAAAGAAAGAAAGAAAGAAAGAAAGAAAGAAAGAAAGAAAGAAAGAAAGAAAGAAAGAAAGAAAGAAAGAAAGAAAGAAAGAAAGAAAGAAAGAAAGAAAGAAAGAAAGAAAGAAAGAAAGAAAGAAAGAAAGAAAGAAAGAAAGAAAGAAAGAGGCAAAAATGCATCAAGTATTTATACATCAGTTTGTTAGGCTTAGATGTTTCATAGCAATTTCCCATGGATAAGAGAAAACTCAACTTCCATCCTCATTTTCCTGAGATAAAGCTTTTTTCCTTTGTCATGATACAGCATGTAAAATGCACAGTAAACATTGATTCAGTTATAACATTGCACCACTTTATCATGACCAGTAATTTAAGTAGCATTCAGAGTGGAAAAAAAAAACCAACTTTTCTCCAAAGATGACTTCTCTTTTAGTGAAACACTTCTGGTATTTCTGTAGTGAGGAGAAAAATAAAAACCACTCTATGACAGGAATAGACCCTGGCTATGTTGAAGTCAGTGGGAGTCTGGCCATTCAGCTCTCTCTGACCTGGTTTCTACATCAAATATTTATTCCCAACACAAAAAGGAGGATTCACAATTCAGGAAAATTCTGGAACCTTTGTTGGCAGGCTTCTGTCAAAATACACCCTGACAAACTGCAGAGGCAGCGTGTGGCAGCAGGTTGGAATTAGCATAGGGTTGTTCTTCTTGCGGTTACTAAAACTTCCAATTTTTGCCCTGTCTAGGGGTGGGGAATTAAATTTTCTGGTGTAATTTCATTATATGAGAATCTCAGGAGACTGTTCTGAGGTGTTTCAATCCCCATTCATCTTAACTTAGCATAGTTAGAAGTGAGAGCCTTGCCAAAACTAGAATTAAAATGGAAAATTACCAGCAAACTTTCATCAGCCATATTACATAGTTATACACCTGTTTTGTCAGCTGGGGATGGAACTCTTATCTAACATCAATTCTTTACTGATGCATGCATCCTTCAGGGTTTAAACTGAAAAGTCAATCCCTGACCCAATGGAATTTCTTTAATTTCCTGGGTTATGAATTACATTATTACATGTTTTTCATTACAGTTCTGCTAGGAACAGTTATATCTTAAGAACTTTAACCTCAGGAGCCAGGCATCTCAATAAAAATAATAATAAAATTCATCCCTTTTGTTTACCTTACATTTCAAGTTAAGTCATACATTTAACCTGAACATAGAGGGAAGACTTTCTTCAAAATTATTAAGGATGTATGTACATTTATGGAAAAAACTAAAAAACCAAACAACCCAAGAACAAAACAAACAAACAAAACCCCAAAAAAACAGAACTTGACATTTTTCTCTAATCATCCAAAGCTAGGATCAAGAGGACATAGCTAAGAAAAGCAAGGGGAAAGGGATGAGATGGAAGCAATAGAGATGAATGAATTATGAAGGAAGGAGATGTCAAGGCACTGGAGAAGCAGCCTACAAACAACAGAAGCCTGTGGAAAGCACTTTAATCATGTGCACAAGACCTTGTTGAATAATCTCACAAAGCAGAGGAGCCTGCTGCAGACCTAGTTTGCCTGGCCTTTGAGCTCTCACTGGTACCTCTCATGCAACATGACTTGCACAGATGATGAGGAAACAGGTGGTTCTGCATTTTCCTTTTTCTTTCAACCCTGTCCATGTCTACTGTGGCAAGAAATTTTGGTCATTCATTAAATTTATTACAATTGATCTGATTTTTTATTGTTCTATTCTATAAAAATTTCCCTTTTTTTATTAGCCTAGAATGCTGACTCTCTCCAGAATTTTAAGGACCTCAAATATTTGGTCCTGGCTTTTTTCCTCGCATGAAAAAATCTTTACCAATTGTACAAGAAAAATGTTTTCTGTTCATGTGGTCTGTTTTATACTTGTTTCTGTGGAAAATCTCACTGTTTCTTAAGCATAATGCAAAGGAGAGTATGAGGAAGTGAAAATTCTCTAAGGGAGTGCTGTATTTCAGAAAGATTAATTTTTGTTCCCCCCTGTGAATATTTTTTAGGAACGTAAAGCTGCACCTCAGTCCTTCCACTGATGATAATAGGAACTGGGTTCAGAGGTAGAACCTGGACAGACATATCTGTCTTTGTTTTTCCACAGTAGGATGGTGATTACTGATTCTTCTTTCTGCAATTTACTGAGATTAGGTGTTAACTTCTTTTTATGCCTGGGAAAAGGGAACTGAAGCTGCAATGAGTCATCAGACGACTGGATTATTTAATTGATATGTTTTGATCTCAGGGGGTTTTCTGTATCTCCGAAAGATCTTAGACTTTTCTTCAGGTTTGTTTTGTTTTGTTTGGGTGTTTTGGGATTTTTATTTTGTTTGTTTGTTTTAAAAAAGGATGGCATTAAATTTTCTAGTGCCATACATTATTTTTCCACTTGCTGTTACTACAAAAAGAGTTTCAGTTTCTCTGCCTGCACATTTAGTGTGGATATGGTCATAACTTTAAGTTCCAAGTTTAAATCTTTTATCTCTTAGATCTTTTCCTTCAGTTTAAACAAAGATTGGTTTAGCATTTTTGTATGTACAGCCATGGCTTTGAACAGTTCTGCTAGCTTCAATTAGGTAATGTTCCATTTGATTTCAGGCCAATAGTGCACTCATCTTCTTTCACTACACTAGCACCCTGCCAATTGAAAAATTCTTGTTGGAGAAGCATGCAGTCACTATTCTGTTGTTTGTGCTGTTCTTACAATGATCTAACACAGAGCAGTTTCTTTCACCTCTTTTTCCAGGTGCAGGCATTCTTCTGGTTTGCTTTGGCTTTGCCACACAGCCTGCAACTCCATGTGCTGTTTGTGTAGGCTCCTCCTTTACTCTGCATGAGAGATTACTCATGCAGTATTTTGGATTCTTTATTGTGTCCATGGGGTCAAAGTACTGAACTCCATCCAGAAATGTCAGTCTGCCTGGAAAATTCTTTCTGTTTCATAGAAATAGAGACTTTTTTTCCCTGGCTTTTCCAATAGATTTCCTGTCTGACTTTTTTGCCACAGGTCTAAGTCATAAGCAAGTTTTTTTATATAATAATATCAGACAGTTTTCTGAAAACGTGAAACTCGGTCCTCAGCCTGTAAAAAAGACTTCAAATTTTCCTCTGTTCTCTCAATCCCTGTGCTAAAAAACAAAACCAAAACCACACAAACAAACAATCTTTCATTTTCAAATAGAGTGAAGTCTCACTGAGTTTTAATAGTACATTAATAGTTTAGCCACGTTTCCTGGATAATTTAAAGCTATGAAAATATCAAGTGCACTGTAACTGTTGACTGGGATGTTTCTTGGCAGAAATCTATTATTTGCAGGTAAATATTCCTTTAGCTGTGTCCTCTTGTAATTGCTTGCCATATTTCCACAGCTGCAAATTTTAGCTGTGCTTGGGAAATCTACTTAGGAAAATTTTCAATACTAAGAATATTTTGGTAGGTTTTAATTTCTCTTTCATCTCCAGCACTGTGTCACTACACAGTGATGTGTAGCATAAGCAGTTACATTTGTACTGAAAGAGAAGCCATGAACAAGTTCAGGGTAAATCCTTTCTTTTCTTGCTACCTATTCTGGATTTTAGAACCAGTCAAACCTTAGGTTCAACCCAACTTGTTCATGAAAATCACTTCTAAAACTGATTAACTGATTCACTTGTGGTTGGTGACGTTTGTAAGTATTAGGAAGGTATTTTAATGGATTATTTAAAAGTAACAAACTGTGTAAGCTGCTCATTTTTCAAGAGCTATGAAAATTGGGGTTTAAGGAATTTTTCCCTTAATTGATCATTCATGCAAGCAGTTAAGTCCAATTTCCAATTTTAGATTTTGAAACAATACTACTGTTAATTTTAGTAAATCTTCTTGTTTAGTAGAGTACAAGAAAGTTTAGTAAAGTCTAAGAAATTTTTGAACATCACACTGTCAACTGTGGCATTAACCCAAGCCATGTTTCTCTGGAAATAAGATTAAAAAGCACATGCCTTTTTTATATGTACCTCACACACTCATATATCTTTAAAATAAATGAGATAATAGAGTTCTGTCAGCAACAATGCTTTTGAGTTTTACTTTCTAAAAACAATACTCCCTCTGAAAAATATTTAATTGAAAGTTGGGGAATGGGAATCGTTCCCAGATATTACACAGGAATATCCCTGCTGAGAGCAAAGATGGTGCCTAGTTACATAAATATACTGCATGACTAAATTATTTTTTTGGGGAGGAGATCATAGAATCTTAGAATGGTTTGGGTTGGAAGGGGACCTTGAGAGAATCATTACTTGTTCTTGAGTAAATCCAGGAAAATTGCAGTTTTGAAGTTACATGTTAAAATTTTTGCTAATGCATGATTTCCAGTGGTCCTTAAGCATCTCCTGGGTACTTTTGTGAGTAAGTCAAACAAATAATTTCTTCCCTGAGGTGTTACATATTCAATTCACTATTAAATTGCATCTGTTGTAAAAAAAAAAAGAAAAAGAAAAAAGGAAAACCGAAAAAAAACAAAATAAAGAAAACCCCTTACAGTTAACTTCAATGACATAAAATAAGGTCACAACAGCATAGCTCACAGCAGGATGTGTAATTGAGACCTGGACCAAATGCCAAGTGGGTAGAAGTCACTGGGAGCAGTGATTTTCATCTGCAATGCTCTGACTCATTTAATACAGTGTCATGAAGAAGGATTGCCAAAAGATTAATTTCACTGATAAGAATTTTGTCTCTTTTAGCACCTCACAGATAATCTTCACTGAAAACACAGGACTTCTTTCCAAGGTGGAAGAAAACCAAAGCAATGGGCAGGAATTACTGTGTCAAATCTGTCCTGTAGCCAAAGAAGGGAATTGAAAAAAAAATCTGGGGAACAAATTATCTCATTCTTAAAGCTAGACTGGTGAAATGTGATGTGGAAGAACATGTTTTGTTGTCCTTAGAGGTTATCTATGGAACTAGATCAACTATAGACACCTATGCTAAAATTAGATGACATGAACCTCATCATGATTCACTCATGCAGATCCCTTCACTATGGACAGTCTGGCATTCATATTTTTATTTCAAATTATCTTCTTGATGTTGCCTTTAAACAAATATTTAAGATGGAATTTGGAAGAAATTAAAAGAGGTAAAATTTTATAGGTTTTTTCCAAATATGAGTGGCTGAATGTCGATTCTTATTTTAAACAGTGATTCTTTGGGTGATGATATTGGCACCAGTTATGGATAAAAAATTGGGAGTTGGCTTCTTGTTTGTGAAAGAAATGGAATAGAATAGAATAGAATAGAATAGAATAGAATAGAATAGAATAGAATAGAATAGAATAGAATAGAATTAAAATAGGCTGTGAAGAGCCAGGCAAGAAAAGCCAAATAAGATATTGTTTATAATAATAAAGGATCAAATGGAGGAATACACAGAATAAAATGAGTTTTTGAAAGCCTAGAAAGTAATTTTTTCAGATGTATGCCTGAATTAGGATATTACTTTCAAAGAGAGAAAATAGCCTTTTTCTGCTCTGTAAAGAAAAATATTTCAACAAAATTTAGGCAGAAGTATGAGATGTGTATTTAAAAATCTTGATAAAAACTATAGACAGGGAGGAGGACCTCAGACAGAGAAAAAAAAATAGAAACAGAGAGGAAGGTAGCTGTCTGATGGAAACTTGGAAAAGAAGAGGTGAACCAGAAAAAAAAATAGTCACAGAAACCAGGAAGGAAAATATTTCAGCAAAGAGGAAACCAGACAGAAGTGTTAGAAGAGACTGGCAGGTAAAGGATGAGGATGAAGCTTTGCAGGGAGAAGGTTATTGCAAAAACATAATTTCATTGTAGTCCAGGGGGCAGAAGAGTAATTTGGAAAGATTCTTGAACCAAAATTAGTACAGAATGTCTGCTGACAAACGTGGCACATAGAAATCTCTGTGAGCTCAGAGGTAGGAGGGGAAAGAGTGCAGTAAGTGAGTGAGGTGGCAGGGCTGAGATGGAAATTACCAAGTAACTGTGCCAAAGAGACTGAGAACATAAATAAATATGTGAGGGGAGCTATGATGGGAGATCAGGGGACTGAATGGACAGGAGACAGGCATGAAGAGCTGAAAAGAGCTGAGAATCTTCTGCAGTTGGGCAAGAAAGCTTGCAGGAGAGAAATGGGGATAGAAATAAATAGGCTGGGCTGGTGGAGGAAGATCACAAATTATTTAATCAGTTTTTGATAAAAAATGCATTGCCAGGCCAAAGTCACATTTTCTGCCGATTTTTGTTGGTAAATACCAGTTCATTTTTACACTTACATGGAGATTCTTCAGGTTCTTGAAATCTCCTTCTTTAATTTCAGTGATTTTGTTGTTCTGTAAGTCCAACAGGGTTGTGTCTGGGGGAAGGTCTTTTGGCACCTTTTCCAGACCTAGTGACAGTGAAAAGAACAATTAACTTTGGAAGAAACTTTAAATAAGGGACAGTGCCTTTCTTAGTAGCATTTTTCTTTCAGTAAACACCATTTATAGAACTAATTTCCTGAAGCAGCTTATGAAGACTTATTTGAAAGTGTTTCTGTCTCCAGCCAGTCAAAGAGTTTTATTTTGCTAAGTTGAACCAACATTTATTTATTCACATTTCCATTATGCCTTTTCTGAGAAAATATCTGAGGTATGGCTTGAAGCAAAGGATTTAGTTTAGGGAAATAATTTCTAACATGTTTTATTCCACTGAACTGTGTGAATAAAAAATAGAACAGGGATATAGTATTTGGACAGAGATATAGTATTTATTATTTTCACTGGGTGTTAGCTTTTGTAGACAGAGAACATTTCCTGCTTTTAAAAGGTACTAGGCTTTTTGAAGCAAGTATGATAGTTAATTATAATAATTTCCAGAAAAAATACATTTTGTTTGACAGAAACTGAGTAAATTGCAGTAAAGTCCACCTTAAAAAAAACCCCAAACTACCAATCCACCTCCCCCCTTTTCTTTGAACTGAAACTATGTCCAAGTTTTCTGGAGAACAAATCTCTTGGTTTCACTACAACTGCCAAAAGAACATCAGACAGTTTAAATTAAAGACTCTCTTTGGGACTATTTTCTGAATAGCTGATATGTAAGTCTGATGAAGTCATGGAAATGAAATTATTTAGTGTTAAATAACACTTGCTTTACCCAGCTTTCCTTTCATACTGTGACTTGGAATAAAACAAATCTTTTACAGTCATTCTGATTTACCACAAAATTAAAATGTTCTTTCCTAACTAGCTTTTTTTTTTTTTAGCAGAATGTGAAATGGTAAATGAATAGTTGGTAGTAAAAATTTTTTAGACACTAATAAAGTCTCTATATGGGCATGTATCAGAAGTGGATGTCTCTGGGTAAAATTGTCTTTTTACCAGTAAAGGTTTTAACTAGTATTCCTGAAGCTATATTTGAACTCTTCTGGGAAAGATCTCTCTGCAAGTATTTCCAGTGTCTCCCCAGAACGATGGTGAACTGCAAAATATTCTTCTCAGAGGAAAGATATATACATATATATGTTATTTTTTAAACCTGCATACTAATCCCAAGCATGGCATTGCAAACACAGTGGGATATGCTTCCTGGAGAAAAGCTGCTTTGCCCACCATGGCTGTTGAGATTCCATGCCTGGAGATACTCCAAAGCTGTCTGGATACAGCCCCAAGCAACCCTCTAAGCAGGGGAGTGGCCTAGATGGTCTCAAGAGCTGATGCCCAAATTCAACAATCCTGTGACTCTGTGATACTTATTGCTCATCAAAAATTTGTTCTCACACACAGAATGTTGGTTTCTCTGTCAAAATCTTGCTGCGTATAGCAAAACTCCTTCTCTTTCAATCCTTTCTTAGAATAGATGTGTGTATATGTAAAGAGAAAAGTAAAGAGAAAAGTTTGGTGACATAAAAAATATTAAAATATTTGGATCAGATTTTTATTAAAACTGAGTGCAATAAAAATTTATCTGAGTTTTAATTACAAGAGATTTCAAAGGTTTTAAAAAGCAGAATAATGTGGCCTGGGATGAACTAGTTAAAGCTTCATAAACTGACATCAGCCAAAACTCAAATCCCATCCTGTTTACCTTAATGATGGTCAGTGCACAAATATTTGATACAGATTAAGATTGTTCATATTACTAAAATAACTTTTACTCATTTAGGCATGGACTTTGTTCTTACTTCAACAGTTGCAAAACCTTCATTACTTCCAGAAGGGTAGTACTAGAGTTCCAAATATATAAGAATATGATACTGTATAATTTGCCTGTTGGTTGTCTTTGGACAGTTTCTGTCTTCAGTGAACAGGACTGATGTCAGCAAGTATAAAATTCTTTCCCAAAAACTCTGCTTTTTCAAGACCATAATTTTGTTATAACTTCCTACAGTCTAGCAACTTTTCTAGCATTCTTCAAATATTAAAAAAAAAAAAAAAAAAAAAAACCAACCTGAAGGGTTTAATTGTTTATATTCAAAGACTCAAAGTAGCATTAGTATGTTCTGGTTGTCAGCACGTTTGTGTTGGTAGGCTGGTACCTCTAATAAGGGTTATGGCAGACAATAGGGTGCAAGAGCTATGCAGCCATGCTTTATGGGATGTCCTTGGAACACACTTTGTAAGAGTACTTGGTGAACACTTGGCTTGCCACTGAAGGGATAATTTCCCAGAGACTAAACTTCACCCACATCTTCCAGCTGTAATTTTCAGTTTACAAAAGCTGTAGTGTTATTCATTAATATGGTAGAACTGATAATTTCTCAGAGCAATAAAGTTAGACTTTCAATGTTTCATATTATAAAGATAAGACAAATTTGATAATCAGAATTCCATTTCTGAAAATTATTTATGACATCATTTTCCTGTCTTGTATTAGAAACTAGAAGGATGTACAATACAATAATAGCTCTGCATGCAGAGTATAATTGCCATCCCTTGAAGAGTTGAGCTTTTTTTTTACCTAAGCCACATATATTGTAATGCATTTCCTGAAGCTGTTTTTTAAAATGTTTTCAAAACCAGCTATAGACATTATATTTCTTTTTTTTTTTTAATTGACTTGTGTGGGCTTTGAAGAGCAAAGTGTAGATGAGTACAGGGTGCATACCAGCTGCTGTGGAGATCTTGCATTATCAGTGAAAGCAATTGAAGACATCCTCCAGCTGAAACGTACATCATCTAAAGCTCTTCAGTGGAGGAAGAGTCTATAAATGTGTGAACCTGGACACTGACCTGCAAAATCAGCATTTAAATAATTCAGGACTAAACTGCATTTGAGGTGTAAACCAGACCCACATCTACCTTGTCTTGTGCTTCAGCCTGCAGTTCCAGATCCCTGTACAAGCTGATGAACCTCCAGAGAGATCCATGTGGGAGGAGCATTGGTGTCGTGCAAACTCATCCCTGTGCTGCAGGCTCCCAGCCTGGAGAGCAAAGCTTCAAACCTTTCTGGCCAACAGCAGCCAGTTCAGATGAATGGGGGAGCCTGAACTGATGTGACAGTGTGGCAGAGTTTAAATCAAATGGAGAAAATTGTAATCCCACTGGAAGTTCAGATGGCTCCTGGGATAGAATTATCATGTCCCAGAGAGATTTTTTTGGTTCTTCTGTCTGGGAGACAGAAGTTTAGAGGGGAATTGTGGGCTGTCCTTACTACTCATTTCTGAGAGACTCAGGAGATACCCATGTACTTCTGAAGCCATGTTGTATGGTGCAATCACACACCCACCTACTGATAACTTCTGGTGAAATTTATGTAATGCCAACCAAAAGGAAAACTGGTGTCAGAAAATATCAATTGAGTTTCCTCTCCATCATTTTAAGAACAGTATACTCAGATTCCAGCTCTTAGCTGTGATGTTTTCATACATTAATACTTGCTTCTTGAAAAGCCATATGAAAATCTCTCATAGCCCTCTGAGCTTTTATGTCAATAATCACTGCTACACAGTTGGGTATTTAACTCCCCAGAAGAATTTCAGGCTTCTAGTTCCTAAAATTAACTTATAACTTATTAAAAATTTAGATCCATCTGCCTTTCTAATGTTAAATTGAAAATACATATATACATATATCTATGTATTTTATACATATTTTATACATATGAAATACATATATCTTCTTTTAAATTTTGGCTGAATAAAATTAAAGTTGATAAATAAATTTTTTAAAAATAAATTTATTCACAAACAAGAGGAAATGGTACAGCTCCAGCCTTCCAAAATTCTTGTTTATACTGAGATTAAGAGCTTAAAGCTTCTGGAAAGAAAAGATGTTTAATTAACCAGTTCATGTATTTTAGTCAAAATACCCTTTTGATTTGCACTAAAATATTTCTTGGGAGAAATCATTACTTCCTTATAGAAGCTTAACAGCCATCAGTTCCTGTAGCCCAGCTCAGATCTCTAATATCCCTTATGAATTTTTATAAGCAGAAACTTCCTACTGTTCTGCATTGTCAACCTGGAGCAAGCAATTTTCCCACCAGTATACATTTACTTGTGTAAAAATGTATGCACATGAAAACACATGAAGAACAGAATAAGCCACAGAGCTACAAAATGGCAAAAAATTGTGTAAGGAAGTTTGAGTATTTCCTTTTCTTAGGATAAGATGAGCTTTTATTATTCATGACAGAAGTTTTCCTAACTTTTTTGTATACTTCCTTGTTACACAACAGATTTCTGAGATAACATGCAACATCAAAATTTATTCAATAAAATCCAGAATAATTGGATTGTTAACCATTTTCTTTCTCACACAAGAAAGATTCATCCACAGTCACCTTTGGTGGGGAGATGTTACATGGACCAGGAATCCCTGCTTAGGGGGAGGTTGGAGAAGGTAACTTTGCAGAAATCAAGCTTGTCTCTGTGGGATCTCATCCTTGTGAGGTGTAGCCTTTTGTCATCATTTCTTAAGCAAATGGCAGTGTCTGGCTGCTCAGCTGTGATAGCCTCACCTCCTGGAGAGGATAGAAGGCTGGTGGGTCTGGAGATATTATGAGATGGGAAATTAGGCAGAGAAGGGCCAAGACTGGTATAATTCACTCCTTGTTTGGCCCCTGAGAAAGAATCAATCAGTGACTAACCCTCTTCTGTGTAGCACTGCACCAGCCCAGCTAGCACATGCTGCTCTTTAGCCAGCCAAACAGGTGTGGGAGATGCAGCAGGAATTTGGGAATAGTGTGAGGATGTTATGGGTTTTGGTGTACACAGCAGGCTTTATTATTTCTGCAGCTGAAGGAATAACCTGCTCAGCTACAGGAGCTGAGATCAAGTGGCCATGGAATCTTTCAAACCACAAAGGAGAAGGGAGAATTTTGAGCCCTCCTGGCTGTGCAGAGGTTTCAGTTCACTGTTCCAGCTTCTCGGCAGTGAGAGCCACAAGTTAGGCTGTGTCTTGGCATGGAGCCACATTTCTGCTGAAGCCATACGACTGTGCGAAAAAGGAATGCAAGATTTATGGGGCCAGCGAGGGAGACCAAGCAAGCAGAAGTCTGAGTCTGCAGCCCAGAGATGAGGACGCTTTCCTGACAATTGCATCTTTCCCACACTGAGACCACAAAGCCTAAGTCACAAATATGTGAACAGTGACAGTGATAAACAACTTTTACAATTTTGTGGTTTGATTTTTTTTGCTGTCTTTAGGGTATTTTGGTAGATTTTTCCTTCACCTATCCATTTCACAAGCAGCAGGGATGGGGCTTATTCCTCTGAATAAACCTTTGCTTTCCCAGCTGGAGAGCACGGGCCAAAAGGCAGAGAGACATCTGAAGGCTCTAGCTCAGATACATGTGTTACTACATTGCAACACTTACGATTATTATCACAGGGGCCATAAAATGGGGCTCGTTTCAAGGCTCTCTCAGTTTCCGCAAGCAGCTGCTGCCAGCTGAGGAATTTGGACTGAGCTCTGTGTAATTCCCAGCCATGATCATCAGTGGCTGCTCTCCCAGTGGAGGCAGCCTCTCCAGCAGCTGCCTGGGCTGTCTGTGCTCTCTGCTGCCTGCTCTCCCTGCTCCGAGCCCAGCTCTGCTGCATCCCACTGACGGGCAGTAATCCTCCCAGAGGTGAACGACCTCAGCCATGCCCTGAGTGGACTCTGGGGCAAACGAGGCAAAAGGCAAGTTTACAGGGTCAGGATACTTAGTCACGGAAAAATAACTGGATCCAAGGACTGCTTTCTGGAAGGATGGCAAGGAACTGCCTTGAATGCTTTGACTTAGAAAAGTTTACTGATACTTTCTCAGGCAATGTGCTACAGTATTTACTGGAAATTTGTTCTCTATTGTGTGGGATTTGCAAATAGGAGTAATTTCATTATTTGCATCCATGAAATAAGAAACAATTGTCTTTTTCTACAGACAAGTATCCATGGCCTCCTTCTCTCTCCCACTTTCAAACTAAAAGCTTCTTCTCCACTTTCTCCACTCTTGCTAATAAATTAGATATAAAAACCACTCTGGAATGAATAAGGTTCTTAAAATATATCTTCTTGAGGATGATTCACAACCATCTTTTAGATACTTTTCCTGTTCGGCAGTCTGAAAGTCTCATAAGATCCATTTTAGGGCTATTTTTATCACAGATTATTGGTTTTGTATATGGCTGACCCTTCCCGTAGGAAAGAACAAGAAAACAAACTCCATTCCCTGCTGAGATGGCCCCTCACAAGGGTAGACCTACTGACCTATTACTACATGGAGTATTTTTCCCCCCAAATACTTATAACTTTGCTTCCCAAAACAGAGTGAGAAACACAGAAAAATGGAAATTAATTCACACACACTGAGATCGAATGCATAGTTCTCCACTATGATAGTACTAATAATGATAAAAGCCCTAGCAAAGGTATAAAAGTGAATGCATGGCTTTCTCTGCTCTTTTCCACCTCCACCCACTCTGAGTAGTGAACACATATTTCAAAGCATAACGAACATTGCAAAGCACAGCTGTTATGAATTATTTTTCAGTGCTAGTCACATTTTTGGTACAGATAGAGTTATTCTCCTGGCTCCAAAAGTTAATACCTAAGAGTAATGATACATTTTTGAAGCTAAAATTCATGTAACTTCTACTTCTGACTTTTAATTACAATGGTCTCAAATGTATATGCCTTCTAAAGAACACTAGCATTTTAGATAGGCAGAAAAATATTCTGAATAATCTTTATACTTCAGGGATTAAGACATTAAGTGAAATAAAAATCAAGTATTATGAGTTTTCTAGTTAACTCCTAGAATCATCAGCTTTACATTTCCCACTGCTGTGGTTGCAGACATAAAACATCCCATCAGAGAGCAGCAAGTGACCCCTGTGATTCATGCAATCTGCCAGCACCATGTGTGTAATGGCTTTACTCAAAGTGGATGCAAGGCAGATGTGCTATCTACCAGTGCTCACACAGTAAGGTGAAACATTTATTCCTTCAGCAGACATAAGAGAGCACTTCAGTGACTCAGAAAAGTGAGCATTATATAGCAAATTATGTTTTGAATGACCCTTTGGAGTAATGCAATTCGATGTTTACCTCTGCTGCAGTTTAAGTTAGCAACAGGCAACAGATTACAATTTGAGGATAGTTCCCTCAATTTTTACTTTGGGATTTACCAGAATTGGCTCTAACAAAATGTCATAAAGAATCATTTGGGGGACGTCTTCTCTGGTTTCAAGTGAACTTACCCCTTCCTGTTCTGACCACATGGTCATTACACAGCCCTAGTTTATAACCTGAGGGCAGAGACATGTTCCTAGTTATTTCAGGTACTTCTAAACATAACACAGCCATTTTTCATAAATGTTTTAGAATTGTTGTCATGCAGTCATAAAATGGAAGTAGCTGCTGTGGTCATGTCTGGACACAGTGAATAACAAACAAATTTTGGAAGAGAATTCCCTGACTGAATCAGGAAATCTACAGACCTGCTAATTCCTTCTTTCTACTAGAGGGTGTTTTATATACCCTTTGTAACTCTTAGGCATATATGCTTTGTCACTCCTTTTATTTTGTCAGACATTTAGTGATAGAGCTTCCCCAGGTCTTCTGCAACTCTACCAGTCATCTCCAGCCCAGAAGATGTAAACTCTACCACAGAGTGAAAGAATAAAGAAGAGAAAGTAAATTTTATCCCCTAATCCTGAAAATGTTACAGAGATGGTATGGGATTCTCTCTTGGATGCTCCCTCACATGAGTATGCATGCAGAGTACATAAATTCTTTAAATACTGCTTTTCCCGTTTTTCAACTCCTATTGACTGCATATGAGGTTTGCAGTAGAGTTGCCTACATAACAAATGGAATTTTACTAAAATCAGGGTCATTTGTAGAGAGCTGTTTGAATCTCGTTATTGGCTCCATAAGCTGAAAACTGCAACACAAATATATATTTTTTTTCCTCCCAAAAAACCCATGGTCCTTGGTTTTGAGATCCCTGTGTTTTGGTGTTTATTTTTTCCACCTCTGTCTTTGCAGAGAAGCCCAACAGCAAGTTCTACTCTTTTATTCAGCCTGGAGAAGAGGAGGCTGAGGGGAGACCTCATTGCAATTTACAACTTCCCCATGATAGGAAGAGGAGGGGCAGGCACTGATCTCTTCTCTGTGGTGATCAGTGACAGGACCCAAGGGAACGGCCTGAAGTTGAGTTCGGGGAAGTTTAGATTGGATATTTAAAAAAGGTTCTTCACACAGAAGGTGTTTGGGCACTGGCACAGGCTCCACAGGGAAGGGGTCACAGCACCAGCCTGGCAGAGCTCAAGAATAACTTGGCAACACTCTCAGGCACATGGTGTGAATCTTGGGGCTATTGTCTGCAGGGCCAGGAGCTGGATTTTGATTATCCTGATGAGTCCCTTCCAACTCAGAATATTCTGTGATTCTGTGATTATCTAGCTACTTTGCTTTCATAATGTAAAGGACAGCAGTGCTCTGTGTAAGCATATTAAATACAATACAGCCAAAGAGACATAAAATTCCAGCATTTATCAATATTTTTTTTGTCAGGGCAGATATGGAAAAGAGGATGAATAAATTTTAAAAAATGACAATATAGTTTGAAGAATATAGTTTTTCATTTGAACTTTAGGAAAAGAATAAAATATATTCAGAAAAATATTTCATTTTCCTGTAAACTGATTACCTTCTTTTGGACCACTTCCTTTTGATCAAAGATTCAGGGCATGTGTAAAGCAAATTATAGACCACCTAGTCCAAATTTGATAAGGCTGGGACAATCCAATTTGGGTTTGAAACTGGTGTTTTGAAAATCTGCTTAAAATTAGATTTATGAAATACCATGGTAACTGGACTGTGTGAACAGAGTTTTTCTGGAGGGCTGGGTGCTGATACCAGAAGTTTCTGGCTGTTATCATTGGTTATCTTTCACACAGGATCTGATTTCCTAGATCTCCTCCCTGTTGCTATAGGTTCTCAGTGAACACTGGGAAGGAGCTTTTGGACTCTTTATCTCTTCTATGGCTGAGAACCCTCCACAATTAAATACTTGAGGCTTTTTGTTGTGAAAACACAGGGTATTTTTAAAATAGCTATATCCCTTACCAAGTAACACTCCCTACAAATGTGTTAAGAACATGCACACCTGTTAGTCCATAACAGTAGGTCATGTAAGGAATGGTTATTCAGCATGTTTTAAACATTATAATCACCTATAATCACTTTTAATTTACTCATATATTATTAGCTATCTATTAGCTATTTATTATTGCGTTGGGAGATTTTAGAAATGAACAATTGTGACAGAGCAAGCCAGAAAACAGTCACTTCCTATATCACTTAGACTTGGCAGTCTGCATTTCCATTCCTGCCACCAGGACTTCATAAATGGCATTTCCAAGTCTGAAGCAAGTAAACAAATCTAAAAAAACCTAGACCAAAAAAGAAAACATACAAAGATGCTCACTTTTACCTTGGAGTAAACAGTAAATAAAGAAGGGATGTACTTAGAGAGGCTTAATTTTCATCTAGGATCCTGCTTATCAGCTGAAACTGGAACATCAGTAATTCAGGTGGTGGCGTAAGAAGGCCTGTCTTTTACTGCCATACTGGCAAAGATAACGGCTTTTTGTTAATATAAAGTAGTCTACATCCAGGCCAATAATATTTTTCTTGACAATTTTTCAAGAGTGTTTTCTAATTATTGGATTCTTCATTTAATACATTTTCAGAATGTACTGAGCACAGGGGCTTTAATTAATGTTTTTTTAACTTCCAGGGCATCCCCAAAATTGTATCGAACCAGAGTATATACAAAAAAATTAGGAATCCATGCCAAATTTATAACTAAACGAAGATGGCAATGTGGGTTTATTTTTCCTTGCCTTAATTTTTTAAAAAAATAACTTCATTAATCTGAAAATAAGTTTTATAACCTCCAGTGGTGATTGCCCTGTCTTGGCAGTTTGGTTCTCCAAGAGGGATGCTTCTGTCACTGACATCCACCTTAGACAGGATGAACCCCTGCATGGGCAGCCTAACTCACCCAATGACTATGAAAGGGAAGCAGACCACTCTCAGATCCTTAACATCCTATGATAATTCCTACAGATCCTCCAGTCTGACCTCCAACACTTTAAGAGTTCACCCAGTCAGCATGTGGAATGCCCAATGGCCTGTGCTTGCTGACAGCCTAAGTTACGTTGGGCTAAAGAATGTCAGTTTTAAGGCCAGGGTCTTGTGATGTAGATGCTATTCTCAGTATAAGTTACAGAATACTTTCCCAGATTTCATGGCTCCTTTTTTAATAATAATAACTTGGTAAATGATCCAGTTCTATGAAGCCAGGGGATTTCATGAGCGTATCAGCTTCTATTAAACATAAAGGAGTAAGACTTTAATCTTTATTGTAAGAAAAAAAAAAAAAGAAAAATTTAAAAAAACCACATCAAAATTGAATAACTAGTCCTAAAGGTCCATCAGTGATGATATAAATTCACAAAAATTTTTTATTTAAAAATTGTACTTGTTAATGCCTGGCCGCTTAAGAATCCGTGCTTTCTTTTGCATGTTTATTTACCTATAGGCTTCTGAGCTGAGCATTTAGCCTCAAAGATTATGTTTCAAAACAAGGTATATTGCAAAGGAGATAACTCCTTTATAGTGAAAAATGAGGTTCTCACATGAAGTCAAAATCAGAAAATGGTTGTTCAGATATTTCTGGTAGATTTCTTACAATGAGATAAATTATCTTTTGCCAACAAATATATTGCCATGTTACGATGGTTCAAGTGTTGAAGAGCCATCAGTTGATATATTGAGACACTATTTGTTCAGATAAACTGCCTCATGTTACCAGATAATAATTACTGATAATACTTTACATATCTGTGAACCTTTCATCTCCTGGTCTCAAAGTGCTTTTCAAACACACCCTCCAGCATCCATGCTGAGCTCTAATGTAACCTTCTTTATATAAGCTGGAGAACCCCTGCATTTCTGAGCTGTAGGCAAGATTTCAATTTTAGCTATAATACCACTTGATCTTTGTTTGCTGGCATGTCTCTCTCACACACCTTTAGGAAACCACAAAACCTCCATGGGTACTCCAAGTGACACGGTGGAGAGACCCCCACGATGCCCTGTAACTCTCCAAGGAGGGCAATCTCATTGCATCCTGTATAGAGACACTGCTTATTTAGAAGGGACTGCCAGACTTATCTGAAGGTGAAAGAAAGCTCTGGCCACCACCTCTGAGTGTGCTTATGAAGCATTCTGCATCTGCTGGAGGGATGAGTAACCACACATGCATCCTCCTGCCTACCAGGACACTCTGGATGAACTTTGCTTGAGACTCCCTTTGGGGGGATGAGACTTTAAATGGAACTGTTAATCCTTGCTGGGGTTTCTGAGGCGTGTTTGCCTGCCCAGCTGACTGCACATCTTCCTGTATATATTACTTTAGAGCAGGAAAAGTGGCCTCTGAGCAGCTACATCAGTTACTCCCCACCTGTACTGTGCTCTAATAAGGAAGATGCCTGTGATTCCTATGAAAAGCCTGGGTACAGCATAGCAATGCCTCATACTGAAGCATGATCAAAAAGTGAACCTGTGGCTCCCTTTTAACAACAGGAGGTAGATTAATAAAAGGCAGCACTCTTATAAAGATAGCACAGTGGCCTTCCTTGATAAGATCCTTGAGCCTGTTCGCAAAGGTAATACATCTCATGAAATGTAGGCAATGGAGTTCTGCTTTTGATCCATCAGTAACCAAAACTTAGAAAGAATTCTTTTTCAGGATGTGAGAAGGCAGCATTATCCTTCTTGTCAACTCAGCTCTTGGCTGGGAAGCAAAATAAATTAATTTGTAGGTATGTGTTTAGGAAGATGTGACTGAAGTTTAAGACTATAGGAATGCAAAAATTCAGCTGACAAGAGTGTAATTGGACTACTGGGCATTTTTGTTCACTGTTTTTATTGAACTTGGATTTTATTTTTTTTGCTATTTCCATCCAGTGCTCATGATAAAAGGGGCAAACCTGATCTCTGGACTCTGGATTCAATAGTTCTCCTGTGGTTTATTCACACAATCCTGTGTCAGATGGTTGGTTTTTTCCTTATGAAGTAAGAATCTACAAATAGCAAATGTCATTTAGGCACAAAAGAAACAGGTTGAGGAAGAGGAGATGTCTCCATATGTTGCCCATGTTAGGGTCCTCCAGCTGCCTTGCTTGGCATGTCCCCTGCACCCATGGGCTCATGTCTGTAAACATTCCTTCCATGCCAGAGAGTGAGTAGGGGAAAGGATCCTGATTCAGGTTTCAACTTTCCTTTGTGAGAATTTATTTAGGAAGTCTTAATATGTCCTTGTGAGGACCCTTGTTATTGTGCCTGAAATTTTTCTTCAACTAGTACCCATGGGACGAGATGACTAAATTTGATAATTTTGGAGGACGGATGTAGCTAATTTGGTTGGGTTGGAAAAGCCCAGAGCTGAAGGGAGAAGCAGGCCAGGAGCACAGGTTAACAGGGAGGCAGAACTGTCACTGCTAGTTTCATGCCTTCTGTGTGCAAATTGCACTCCTGATCCCTGAAACACGAGTGTCCTTCATCCCACAGCTCAGGAGCGCGCGAGGTCGCCTCCACAGTTTGCAGCAAAAGGCCAATAAGTGCCTTGTCTCAAGTCAGTAGGTAAATGTGACTTTGCCTGGGTGTGTTACACAGAAGTGAATCCAGAAGAGTAGAGGTCAGGTTTGCCTGTGAGCAGGTGCCACACAGGCTCACCTATCCCTGCTTGCAGGGCAGCCAGCAGCCCTGTGTTCTTCATGAGCCTCCCAGCTGGGCCGTGCCCCATCAGGGGCTGGGACGAAGATGGCTGAAACTTGATGCCAAGGCTGGCACTGCTTGATAAATACTTCCTTGAGTTCTGCCAGGGAAATATTATTTACCATTTTTCAGGCCTGCGTATTTTGAGCCCAGGGAGATCTCTTTTCCTTTGTACCCAAGGGCTGGATGTTATCAGCCTAGCTGATCCAAAAGCACAATTTTTTCATTGCATGTGGGTATAAAGAAAGCTCAAAATATATCTCTTTCTATTCACACCACTTGAAATTATCTGGGAAACACTGACCTGGGGCATTAATTGCTGTATTTCTGAGTTTCCTTGTCAGTGGGACTCTACTAACACAAAAGTATCTTATGCAATGTGTGTGTGAAGAAGTGCACAACTGCAGGAGCAAGTACAGGAGCAAAGGGTCCCTGTGTGAATGTCTCTACTTTTTCACCAAGTGAAAGCTCATTACATTCTGCAGAATTGAAGTAGACTGAGAACAAGTTCTCTAAATAACTTAAATTCCATCAGCGTTACTAAGTGTAACAACAATAAAACCTAAGGCTTTCATGGCATGTGGGGCAACCTCCTCCCCACCCCCCAATCCATGTTTGCTCTCTCTGGCACCTAAATGGTAAAAAAAAACATCTTTCAAGAGAGACAGTACTATGGAAGCTTTCTGAAAGTATGCTTAGGTTACCCACTCTGTTTCGTGCAGCTTGGCTTGCATTGTTCACTGGGTCTTTGCCAAACATATCCATTGCATAATTACATGGCTCAGTTTAATAAATTCACAGAAGTTTCTAGGGGTGTAGCTAAAGTTTCCCCTCCTTTCTGTAATTATACAACCCCTAATACAATGAGACACAGGTCCTAATTGGTGGATTTGTGCCATGATTTACAGTAATTATCAACGCCAATGTCATAACAAGAAAATAGAAACACCCAGCTATACATTTAAAGAACTAGGATGATTAAAAGAAAAAAAAAGCTCTATAAAATCATGAGAAGCTATTCATCTGTTTTCCTGTGAGCAAAACCAATTCTACATTATTTTCTGCACTGTACACTAACTAAGACTGAGTTATACTGGTTTAAACTAAGAGCAGTCTCACTGAAGTCAACTTCATTACTTGAGACTTTTCTGCATGGAAAAGCCAAATGATGGCAGACATGGCTTCATATCCTGCTACTCTGACTGTGCACACAAGCCCCTCCCTTACATAAGGGAGTAAGGAGTGTTTGTGAGAAATGTTCTCATGGTTTCAGCTCATATAGTGGCTCAGAAAGATATTTAATAAGGAATTCCATGCTGTGTTCATTATTTTGGTGGGTTTCCAAGCTCTTTACTCCAAAAAGCTGGTTCCAGGATATATGATTCAGTTGCTTATTTCATGCTTATATATTTCTATGGAAATTGGATGACTTCTATGTTGAGGTACTAGACAGTATGATTAAAGGTGTTGGACCTTAGACCACACAATTTAGAACCTTCTAAAATATTTCCATCCCCATGTCTGACCTCACTGCAGTTATTTAATATTAATCTGAAGGAATACTTTGAAAACTTATTTTCTCTGCAAGAGAAATCTGCGGCATTTCAAAGAACAAATTAAATGCACACATTCAAAATACACATTTAAAAAATCAAAACATTCTCCATGGTCACAACAAACGCCCATCTTGCCAGGGCTTTGTGGCCTACTTTGTAGAGTAAATTCTGGTTAAGCGCAGCTGTAGCATATTTCTTTGCAAAAAGCCAGTTAGGGAGTGACAGTCCATGGCAGCCTCACCATCCCAGCTGCTAGCCCGTGACTGGAGTGTGAGCACAGAGCCTCTGCAGGTGCTCTTGGGCTTACCTAGGTCGGAGCACTGCACCACGCGAAGATGGCACTGGCAGCGGAAGGGGCACACGGGCCCGAAGCCGGATATGACGGGATCATCCGTTGGAGCCATGTCGGCCGAGCCCTCGTCCTCCAGCATAAAGTCAAAGAGGCCCTGCTGGTGGAATGGCTTGGCCAAGCATGCTGGCAGCAGGAGCACAAGGAGCAGAGCCAGCCTCCTCATGGCTCAGTTCATGGACGCCTGGCAGAACCTAGGATTCAAAGCAGCGGATTAAAAACAAAAGTAGCAGTTTCCCAAAGCTGCACAGTTCCTCCTGAAGGAGGTCCAGAACATCCACCAATTGCATAACTGTTCCTCTCAATGAAAGAAAACTGAATTGTAAAAATAGGACAGTTATGTGATAGGAGTCTGGTAACTGCTTGTCAATAGGCCTTTTTTTTTTTTTTGCAGAGCAGTTTGAAGGCAACAGTAAACACATCTGCTTGCATATTTAGAGTAATATTTTTTAGGATAGGCAGCACTGTCAACTTTGTTATGCAAAAGAGTCAAAGCAATAAGCCACATTTTCCATGTGCCTTTCTTCTGCCAATGTAACAGTCTATTTGATTTCATTAGCATTTATTTCATAGCAATGGGTTTGACCCTGGGGACAAACCTGAGGTTCCCAAACTCACTGTAGTTCAGTATTTCATGTCTTGAGAAATATTTTTAAGTGTCAGCTTGCTGCGTGTTTTAAATTATAGCCTAGTAAAACTGACTGAGAAAGACTAGGATTTAGTGAAAGGGTGGAAAGTGAGGGGAAGGTCTCTAGTTGCTTAAATGCACTATACTTCTTTCCTAGTTCAAACAGCACGATAAAATGGAATACAATGTTGTGTTATATTGAATATTCTTGGCTTTCTTTCTAAATTTTGACATCCACCCTGAGAATCCTCTGCTTTGCACTGCATAAGCATTTGAATTGATGCTTGAAGTGTTGTGTGCACACCTTCTAATAGGACTTCAGAGCTTCATTCCGCAGACTTTCATGGTCAGGAGCAACTTTTACAAGTAAGTATTGCCATAGATATTAACAAGAAAAGCTGCTTAAATGCATGTTCTTAGGACTTAGGCCTAGATGCAATTCAACACACTCTAGCTTGTGCTACCTGTCTTGATGTCCATTAAAGGGAAATTGCACAACTGTTTGCAGGTTTTGTACCAAAACTGTAAAGAATAGCTAATTTTCTGAATATTATTTTCTTTTATTGTCTATTTTATAAAATGAAGTTCATACTTTATTGATTTTAATTGATTTTAAAAATCCACCAAAAAAAACCCCCAAAAAACAAAACAAACAAACAAAAAAAAGCAACCAAAAACACCAAAACCAAATCTGCCTTCAAATTGCCAAGTGACACAAAGGGAAACTTGTCATTTATATATAAGCTTTTTCTTAAAATGGATGGCGTAGTCCTAAATGCAGATGCTGCTCATGGTAATGAAAGCAAAAATGTCCACTTGCATCTTCAGGTCAATATCTTAGAAACACCTTGCCTGGATGCTAGCTGGGATTATTTCTTTTTCTAGAAGAAGTTATCTAACAGCTTGGGTGTGGTAGAGCATTTTTCAGCTCCATATTTATTATTGGATAAAAAACTGGGAGAGGCAGAAGGGGAGGACTGTCTTCCTCTCTACTTTGACATATGGAACCTACCAGGCAGATGTCAAGAATGGACAGATGATATTAGGTGAGAGTTTACTGAAGCCTACCTTTCTAACATGCTACCACCAGGTACTCTAAAAGGAATGATTAGTGTTAAGAAAAAAGCTAAATATATAAAAAAGCCATGAGACTGGATTTAGATACAATTTATGTTGTGTCGGAGTTCATTTTCCTTTATGAATTTCTACCTACAGGTGCCAAGTATACATTTCTCCAGAAACCTTTAGGTCTGTTTCTTGAGAAGATGATTAGGTTGCCCAATAAAATATGCTGGTGTCTTAAAATCATAGCCTCTATTCCTGTGACCTACCTGACAGGAAGACATGTATCTACAATCTTTAGACATCCCAAAGACTTCAAAGTGAAATCACATGGAGTAAAACACTGTTAATGTTGTCTCTTTCAGGGACATATTTGTTTTCTTAGTTGGACAGGAAAGTACTTCTGTTCCTGGAACAGACACCTTACTGACAGCCTGTGCTGAGGGGGATCATAGACCCCAACATCAGCTGGAGAGTTTTTAGTATGTCCTGTTAGCCAGTGCTTTGTAAATTCAGGACATGTAGCAGGGGCAGGCTGTGTCCCCATGTGGATCATCCTCCTGTGCTTCCTCCTGCCCTGGCTCCCCACTGACACTGGGGCTGTGTCCCTTTCCCTCCAACACCCCTGCCATTGCAGGCAGAGTGCACAGGGACATGTCAGGATGCCACGGCCAAGTGCTGTTAATGCATGGCAGTGAGCTGTTACCAGGGCTTCATCTAAAACATGATTTTTGAAAGAGTAATCATCATGTGCAAATTATTGTAAAATAAAAATGCAATTTATTTATTATCTCAGATAAGAAGAAAAATTTGCTAAACCATCACCATTCATCACAACAAGCTGCTTTGTGAAAATGACCAATAAAACATTTCCCCAGTACAAATTAATTTTCAGAATATATATTAACAGCAATAAAAAATTGGGAATGCTGTACACTAATCCTTGAATGGCAGTGGCAGTCAGGACCTTTAAAGACCATCCTCAGTCTTTTTTATGTATTAATACATTTTTAAAACATTTTAAAATATTTAAAACTTCTTTATTTCCTCTCAGGGTCGCTGCTGAAGTACCACCCATCCCAAGAATGCACAATCAGGATCTTATCCTGGAGTTTAATTACTACCATTCAGAAAAGTCAAAAAAGAAAAACAAATGCAAAGGCACTTTGGAGTGTCTTCACACTTTGCTTCTTATTCACATTAATATTGATGACTTCATTTATCTCAGTTAAACCCTGTAGCAGGCCTTTCTTTTCGTCCCTGTTTTGTAAAAACGTTTATGAAATCAAAAAAGAGCTGGCTATAAAGAAAAACTGCAGGACAACAAAGGATATCAAGTATATAATCTGAGGATACAGCAGAGAAAACAGCAGACACATATTAATCAGGATATAGGAACAGATATCTCCAGGCATATATGCATCCATTCTGCAGACACATGCATCTGTCCCTATTGTTTGCATGTGTAATTGAACATAAATAAAAGAAAAGATATACACAAAGCTGTACGACCAAGAAATGTTTACACTTCACTTACAAAAAGAAAGAGTAGGGAGAACAAAAAAATCTGAATTCTGTGACACAATATTTATGTCTGCAGGATATAACTGTTTAAAATTCCTTTAATTATGTGTTTACAATGAAGAAGAGTTTTCCACAAGCAGAGGAAACTATACCATAGGCTTGGCCACATTTCATTTTAAAATACCATTGAAAATATGCTCCATCAGTTCACGTCACCACTGTATTGGTGGTCTTCTTGTCAGTTTACCTTAATATTAAGGTTAAATTATTAGTTCACCTACTGTCAGAAATCTCTCAAAATTCCACAAAGACCAGCTAAACAATATTTTCCAGTTTCAAAAAATTCCCCTCCATTTTATGTTTTGCTCATTTTGTGCAATAAAGTCTATATATGCAAACATAGGAGTTAGATGTTTTAGAGAATAAAACTCTGTTAACAGGAGTTTCAACTGCATGAATTTTCTTTTCTACTATTTCATTCATAAGAACTTTCTTTAATCATGATTCCCTTGTTTGTACCCTGTAACACAGCACTTTCTAACATTACAAAGGCATACACAGAGCCTGTTTAACTTACTTCTACGCTTTTTTTTTCTCTGAAATTGAAATTATATTCATCAGTGTCTGAAAAATATAGGAAGAAACACAGGAGAAAAAATCACAGAGTGCAGTTTAAAGCAGAAATGTAATCATACACACATTTTTCACACTCTCTATATCACCGATTCTAAACACTGGATTGCAGAGAATATACTGCTGTAAAAGTTTACAGCAAAGAAAAAGAAAGGACTACAGCAGTGCTTATACAAATCAAAACAAGAGACAGAACAGTCAAATAAACAGTAGGAAATCTGCACAGTCTTTGAGAATGTATTCTCATGTTTCCAAGAAACAAAAGTGCTGCATAGAAAACTTAACATTAGTAAACATTTAGGAGCATTTTTAACTTGCTTCTTTTAAAATTCAAATAGTTCTTGCCGTAGACTTGCCCGAAGTTCTATTAGTGCACCATAGTTCAAGAGAATTACTAAAAACCGTACCTTTTAATCCAGGAATTTGCAACAGGAGCTCTCAAAGCTGAGATGTAATTAAACTAAATATTCAACCCAGGCAGAAGGCTTTGCAGGTGTGGAAAGGAGGAGGGGGTAAATTCAGCTCAGTGACTGTCACTTGGTGGAAAACCCTCCTGCTTCTATTCCATAGCACAGTTAAAAAATGTTTCTCTCAATGAACACAATCCAGGCTGACACCCACATTAGATCATATGGTAATGATATGTCTCCTGTATTGCAGCCAGAAACTTTATCAGCTCTTTTGCTTTCTTTTCCTCCTTTTTCCTTTTCATTTGCTTTATTTCTCTTTCATCTGTTTACAATCCCAAACTACTTGCACATTATAAGACAGATTCTTAGCTGTAATTCATCCTACTTACTTTATTTATGTCCCCACAACATATATTTAGGAAAGTTTTCTTGGTTTTAACTACAGGGGGTTTTACGATTCATTAATGAAAGGAATCTTTAGCTCTCCCTCTTGTTTATAGTTTTTGGAAATCAAGGAAATTATATAAAATTAATCTTTGAGTTAGGCAAACTAGAGATTCGTATCAGAAGAAATGGGTTAGCTTTGAGTAAAACTATTTAAACAGATATCAACCTGCCTTTGCTTATGTTATAATCATTGTCAAACTAAGTAGTATATAGTTTAATGCATTATTATCTTGTCTAATAATAGTGTTTGCATGTATTTTTTCAAATGACAGCATGGTTTTGATATATAGGAAAATCATGTTTTCATTAGTAAAATGATTCTAACATTTGTGGTTAGAGCTGCTTTATATAAACTTTGCTTTTTTTTTTTTTTTTTTCCTTCGCTGCCTTCTCACCAGGACAGCAAAACAGAGGGGAAATTAGCTTTAACTGTTTGGGTTTTGTGTTGGTGGTTTTATGTATATTTTAATTTTTTAGTGGTTTTTTTTGTTTAGTTAGGGTTTTTTAAGAGACAGAAGAGATTTTTTTTAAAATATGGGATGAAAAATGCATCTGACTTATTGTTCAGATTTATATTTTACTTTAGTAATTTCTGGTTTTATGTAAATGTCACTGGAAGACAAAAGGCAATTTCTTTATTCCTACATAATTTTGAAAGTCTAGTGAACTGAAATGAGAGAAAATACAATAATTGCTATTTATTTAGTAAACTGAACACATTGTGAACATGTGTAACTTCACTGCGCTGTTAGCTGTCCTATCTAAATACTGAAGGCTTGTGTCTCTGTGTTTTGACTTGCATCCTTTTTATTTCTGCCCCTAGGCCAAGACCAGGTGCAAATCTGAAATTGAAGCCTGTAAAATGATGCTTAAAAGAAGTCAGGATTTTTTAGAAACATAATAGACTCTTGAAAGTTTAGCTGTCCTTCTCATTTAAATTCAAGAAAAGCCCTTATAATAGATCTTAAAATTGTTCTCCTTTGGTGGAAGAAAGCATGGTAGAATAATTGTCTGTTAGTTTTGGTCTCTGTAGAACAAAGGTGTAATCAGACATCTTACATTACAGATTCCTTATATAGCTCACTCTAAAAGTTAGGGATCAGTTATTCACCCCTAGTCCTTAAGCTAACTTCTTTTCCCTGCCTCTCCACTGGATTCAAGACTGCTAATGGTTTTTGTTGTGACATTTTCCTACATATGATTAGTGGTGTTCCAAGCTTTCATGCTTACAACAAAGCCTTATCTTTGTCCAGAAGTGTCGCCATGAGGCTTGCTGAAATCTTGGCTGCATCTTAGTAATGTCAGTTATTTGAACCTTGGTCACCAGCTGCATCTGGTGTATAAAAACATTTCAAAGCAAGATTTTGATGAGGAACAGGTCAGGGTAAACTTGTTGTCAGTTTGCTTCACAAAACCCATTCATATCCTTTCACAGCAAAGCCTTAATACACATTTGTTCTGATATCTGTCATGGGGTTGAAAGGTGTTGTAATTGAATGCCTCAGTAATTTCTTTGGAGGCAGGGTGGGGATGAACAGCCATCTCTCCTTCTCTTTTTCTTGGGCATGATTAGGATTCAAACCAAAATATGAAGATATAGGTGGGAACAGGTGGAGCACAGGGTGTCTGCTGGATGGGCTGGGGGTTCTGTTTTCTTTCATGAATTCCATTCCAAGAAGTTCAGAGAGGAAAAGATACTATGAGCTTTAGGAACAATGAAAACATTTATGCTACCTGTTGATACCCAGAAGTAGAAGAGTTAGTGTGTTAGGTTTCCAGCTCTTACTGAAATGGAAAGTGGAGTTAGGTGGAACAGAGCAACTGAATGGGAGAGGATTTATGACATTGATTATTGATGTAATATCCTAATAATTGTTTTGAATCAAGAAATCACAGAATTTTTTAAGTTGGAGAAGACCTCCAAGGTCATTGAGACTAAACTTTGACTGATCACTGCCTGGTCAACTAGACCATGGCCCTAAGTGACAAGACCAGTCTTTTCTTGAGCATTTCCAGGGATAGTGACTCCATCACCTTGCTGGGCAGCCCATTCCCATGCCAAACCACCCTTTCCATGGATAAATTCTTCCTGATGTCCAACCTGAACGTGCCCTGATGCAGCTTGCAGCTATTTCCTCTTATCCCACTGCAGGGTTGCCTGGGAGAAGGGACCAATACCCACCTGGCTAGGTCCTCCCATCAGTTTGTTGTGGAGAGTGATAAGGTCATCCCTGAGCCTCCTTTTCTCCAGGTTAAACAATCCCAGCTCCCTCAGCTGCTCCTCTTAGGATTTACTCTCTAGACCCCTCACCAGCTTTGTTACCCTTCTCTGCACACACAATATTTTCATGCTTCCATGGGAATGTGGATCCTTTCTGATACAAGCATTCCTTGAATCCCACTCTTTGCCCCCTGCTGTGTCACACAGAAAATAAACAACCATAGAAAAAACTACCAACCAAAGAACAATATTAACTGATTATGTGATTTTATGGCCCTTGATCATACACAGGGCCTAGTGTCAATCAGCTATCCTTCTCAGTCTGACCTACTTTGACTACTGCTTAGTCAATATAAAAAAATCATCATTAGAACAGTCTTGGTTTCTATGTGATTTTATTACTCCAATTTAACAAACTTTTAGAGCTACATGCTGCTCCAAATACTGATTCCCAGAAAGTTGCAGGCAACTGCATGTTAATGTTATTTATATAACAATATTTTTATTAAATTTTGATGGATAGCATCTGCTTCATTTGCTCTTAGCTTATTTTGTTGAACTTTCAAAGGGCAGTGGTGGGAAAGAAGGCAGGAAGCCTGCCTGCTTGTGAGTGCTTTACCTGGGTCCAGTGGAAGTCTCTGCATGAAAGAGATGAACATTGCCCTGTAAGCAGAAAGCATTTTCTGGGGCAATTGCTCCTGGAGTGTGTGGCTGAGCTGGAAGAGAGGCATGTCCAGCAGGCACTCAGTGCTGCCAGAACAGGTTGAAGACTCCTTAGAGGAACTGACATAATCTGTCCCTGGGTGTGGAAAGAAAGGCTTTCTTAAGGGAGTCTGGGAAAAAATGGGTAACATTTATTGCAATCTAGAAAGCTCCTGGAATGAAACCAAAGCAGGTGGACAGGATCCATTTTGCAGGAACATGGTGTCCTGTGTCCCAGAGCTACAGATTCTTACTAATTCTAAGTTTTCACTAGAGAAGAAGGCATTTTCTTGGGCTGCCTTCTAATGAATCCTGGCTTTGATGATCAAAGACTGGTTAGCATTGTTGCGGTTTTTGTGGTAAAGAAGGGCAGGCAAGTCTGCCTCAAAGCTCTCATAAAACAGAGAGTTAAGTGCCAGTCCCCATCAGGTAAGTGCCAATCCCCATCAGGAAGGGATGAAAACAGATCTCCTGCTTGGCTGCCTCATGGGAACTCTTTCCACCTCCTTGGTATCCCATACCTGGGCTTTTATGAACAGCTTCCCAGCATTTCATCTTCCACATTCACTAGGTACTACAGACTGTCTCTTCTTCCTACACTAGGCATAATAATTTCTTCCCATTAAGTTTAATAAACTGTTCTTCACAGTTAGCAGTGGAGTCCCTTTACTAAAAATGTGAGTAAATATGCACCCAGCTTAGTAAACACTGATCCAGGTAAATATTGACCCAGGCACAGCCTAACAAGGTAGTTAAAGAGAAGAAATGTAATTTCTGGATATTCTGAGTATGAAAGTTTCCTTCAGTGCTCTGTGACCTCAGAAATTATCAGCCTGGATTCCTTCACATTTCTACAGATCAAAAGGGCTAATGTATCAGACTTTGGATGTGTGCTACCAGTAACATTTTATTTATGCTTCCGTGAAAAGCAATACTCGTACAACTGTTGGAACAAAATGCAGTCAAACTTCAAAAGACAGAGCTCTCTCTTTGGAGGACTGGTGTGATCATATCCTTCACTTTGGTCTCTTTTCTTTAGAAAGTCCTATCTGTTCCTAAACTTGACACTAGCTTTCATTTTCACTGGCTTTTCTATTCTCTCCTGAATCAAATAATGTTGTCCAGGTCTTTCTAGCAGCTGTCGAAGTTAACCACATATTGATGTAGCCTTACTGCTCACTAGGATTTCAAACACTCTGAACTTAACTTCTACCCTTGAGGAGGAAACATTTCCTGCCTAACCCTCATGTTTTTGTAGCGTAGATGTACATTTTCAGATTGATCTTACTTCTCTGCCTCAAAAATGCAGGAAATAGGTAAAACTAGACTTTGTATGAGTCATACCAGCTCCTAGCCAGGCTACAAGCAAAAAATGAGGGAAAAATAAAAGTGATTTTTGACTAAAGATCTCAGAACTTCACTTTGACTTTACTTCTTCACCTATAATTAAAGAAATTGAAAATGCAGGCAAAAACACTTGCTCTCACACATTGATTGACAGAGTATCAGTACTCAGGTTCTCCATTTGCTGTACTTCAGTGACAGGCAGCATTAAATTTTGTTCCTGCCTGGTTTCTAGGAGAGCATCAGCAACCTTCTGCCCTCCATAAAATTTCTTGTATGAAAGAAAGAGTGTGCTGACATAGCAAAGGTTCCAGGAGTCTACAAGTCCCTGAGAAAGACGCTTTCCCAGAAAAGAGTATAATTTTGGGAGTGTGGGCTGTGAAAAAGGAAGTGATGACTGAAGAGGAGAGAGGATTAGTTTAGGTAAGAGGAGATTAATTTTCTTTCCAGTGAGAAGCTTTTTCATCAGATTTTGGCCTTTCTCTATATTTTGCAGTATCTTGAGTTGCAGTCCAACTTTTTCCAAGGTTCATATGAAAAATACAAACCTTAATTCTCATTTGACGGCCCTTAGATCATGCTCTGGATAAGCTTCGTCATCCCAGCTGAATTACACAATGCCCTAGAAAAGGATGACAGTAATTCATGCAAATGTTGTAACTGTATTCCTTGCATGTACTCTTTTAGTCATGGGTTATGAACCAGCATTCAAAATGAGGCACATCCTGTGCAGCTCTGAAGAGCCTATTCCCAGATTATGAAAAACATGTGAATACAAGGGTCAGCCTGGATTTCCAATTTAGTCATCACAGAGTAAACTTGTTCAGGGGGAGCTAGTGACTGCTTTACTGAGGAAAGTCAAGAAAAAGGAGTGGAACAGGGAAAAAAACAACATTTGCATAAGGCATTGTGTCTTTTTCTCTGTACTAAAATGCTCATTTTTGGCAATCTGTTGAGGAAGAAAATTCTAACTTCAGCTAAACATACAAAATAGTGACTTTGAAAATATAAGAAATGTCATCACAAAACTTACCAGTATAGACTGGGATTTGTTATTAAAGAGGAAAGAAAGGTGAAACGGAAGTTTAAAAATAATGCAGTAGAAGTCTTCAAATTGATATTCACAACATAAAGACTTAAAAATAAAAGTCTTGGGTATTTTGGGAAGAGTCTTTAAAATATCCATTGTATTACCTTAAGCAATTGAAGAGTCATTCACTTTAACTTGCCTTAACCACATATGAGCTTTTCTTTGACTACTATTTAAAGTGTATATATATATATTTCACTTTTATTCTTGTAAATGAGCTCTTCAAAGGATTCTGCTGACTAAAATTGCACTGATGTTCCTCAACAGAAATTTTCCATAGCCAACCTGGATAAAACAAAGTGAGATTTACTAAATGAAACAGAGTTTAATTCTACAAGGAAAAACTTTAAATGTTATGGCAATTCCTCCACTTACTGAATTACAGCTGAATGTTAATTGGCAATCAGAAAAAAAAAAGAAGGCTATCCTTTTTTCTAGACCTTTTTCTACATTACTCATTGTTTTATTTCCTTCTTTACAATTTGTTTCCCAGTTACCTTTGGGAATATTATGTCCAAAAATTTTAATTTAGAAGATAGCACACATCCTCTGTGTTCCAGCTGAATAAAAGTTAAACTACTCTTATTATGAATATTCTTTTTTTGCATTTATTTGTCTTACTTTTGGTCTTTTGGTCTGCATATGTAATAGATGAATTTATGAGCATGCTGGGACACATCTCCAGAAGACACAAATCATACTATTCTTATTGAAATTGCAACATCCTGTGTTTTATGCCATTTCAGAACCTAGCCACTGATTTTCTTGACTCATCTTCATCTATCAAAATATATGAGGAACACAAACCCTTAAAGGCTGAGTAAAAGTGACTAACAGCTTTTTGAAATATCTCTGATAAATTTTGATTTTCTAAGTGCAGTTTCTGAAAATCTGGTGTTGCATAATGCACTGGAGGATGGACACAGAAAAAAGCTAGGCATCCATGCTATGTAACAGCTTTTGAAAAGATCAGTGTATTGTACCAAATACTAAATTTAAGGATCAACATATTGTGCTTTAATTGCAAAAAATACATAGGATGTTTCAAAATTAGTGTATCGGCTTTTTATTGGAAGATGGAAAGCTTGCCTCCGAAGAAGCCACATGTGCCTGCAAGGAAAAATCTATTCAGAGACTGTTCACTTATAAAACAAAACCCACTCCAAACTGTATTTTGAGACTTGGATAGGTTAGAACAGTTTTTTCTGAAAATGTTGTTCAGTGAACTCCTGCACACTGTATCTCCTTCAAAAAATTTGAAACAGCTTCACAAGAGGAAATGCCTATCTTTCAGTCACAATTAGAAAATTCATCTCTCTGAGGAGTTCAGGCTCTATCTAACCTACTTTTAGCCTGCAATGCCATTCATTCTTGTGTCAATTTAAAATGAGAAAGAGTTGACAAAAGAAACAATGGAATTAAGTTAGATAAAATAAACAATTATTGTACAAATTATTAGGAGTGAGAAAAGCAGGTTTTAAAAATACATCCAAGAAAATGCTAGTAGCTCGTAAACTCTGTTGAACCTTTTTGGCCTCACAAAACCCTTACTTTTGTGGCTTTATTTTGTTTGTTTGTTTGTTTGTTTTTCCCCAGATGTCTCACTATGGCTATAGGTTAGGTCAATTTTAGCCTGAAGGACACCTGATATTTAGTGTGAGATGCCTAAGAACCATCATCTATTTGTTAAGGGAATATCTAGGATGGAAGCAAATATAGTTTATGCCTCCATTTTGCAATCCTCTCTTCCTTCCTGTGTCCCAAAAATGTTGCATTCCCCCAGCTTTAACAGAATAAACATCTGTATTATAAACTACAGCAGGCTGTTGGGGACAAGCTAGGGTTAGTCAGGTTTAAGATTTCTTTAATACATCTTTATTTTGTTTTGTGGCTTTGAAGTGCTAAACCTGAGGTGATTGGGATATCTTCTCTACTTTGTTATTACTGTTCCCAGGACACACAGGAGACAGCATTGCCAGCCCGAGAGGCTCAAAGACCTGATTTGTCTGTTGAGCCCAGGTACCCACCCACAATGACAGCAAAACGTTGCTCTCTGTGTAGATCTCAATGTCACCCCTTGTCACCATGGCCCACAGCCTCATCTCTGAATATGTTGACTCCCATCCACAAATGTTGCTGGTCAGCCATTTTATATGAATGAATACAGAGTTATGGAGCTGGCACCATCTACTGAAATTCTCCCTTTTTTCCTGCAAGTTTTCCCACGGCCTCTCCATTTTGTGTTCATTGAAACAGTTTGGTGCTACTTTCCAAATCAAGCATTCTTTGTATGGTTTCTTTTTCAAAGAGTGCACTTATAATTTATTACAGTATGTTTCAGATTAAAGGAGAACAATATTAGTAATGCCAAAAAGTATGAAATGTAATTGTGAAATAAACTGGAGACAGCAAAATGGCTTTTGTAGTTTATAAAAGTATTTGAATCTTGAAAGAAAGTTCAGCCTGTTTTAGATTACAATTTTTTTTTATAGCTTTTCTTAAAAGGTATATCTCAGTATATTTTATTTCTAAAAACCAAAGCCATAATATGACCTTCTCTTTGTAATAAAAGATCAGCAGATGTAGATGATGAAAATTCACATTTTTATATTTCAGGTCAGAACCTTTTAAAAATAATACTAGATATCTTTCATCAATGAAAAAGTGAGTCAAATTACACCTTTGTGAAAGAAGTTTGTACAATATTTACCAGTCTGAGAATTCCTGGGCCTATTCTGAAAAATGTGAATTTTACCTTTTCCATACTCTAGCTTTTAACCAAGACACAAGGGTATATTTTCATCTTGTCTGGTTAAGATGTGATGTGCATTTAGGGATTTGCCAGTTTGTAGACTAAATGAGAAGGAATTGTGTTTTGGTGGTGAGGATAGATAAGCCTTGTGTTGGGTGCTAAGTGGGACCATAAAAAATATTGTACTGACCCTATGACTCCTGTGACTATGAACTCTTGACTTAGGGCAGCTGGCAATTTAATAGTAAATTAGTACAAAATGTGACTTAATTAAATACGGAATTTCTAGACATTTAGAGTACCTAACCCTCTTTTTTTCCCTGGTTTCATTTTGTTTGTATAAAGCTGGTGAACAGAAGTGACTGATGTGACATGTGCAACAGCTTTACCAATCTCTGACCTACAGTGTGCCCTTTTCCCAGACTTTCCAGGCTTATCTTAAGCATAGAAGCTTGATTTTAGTTTAGATCTGCTGCTTACTAAATTTTGGATTTTTGTGTTAGCTTTTCAGAAGTCCAAGACCCATAAACGCTTGATTACATAAGATACAGAACTCTGTGCATCCTTTTCTTCTTTCCATGTCTCAGCTCTTGCAGAACAACATATTCCATATAGGCAGTAACTGGGCAAAAGGATAATTTCTATCACCATGAAAAATGGTTTTACATCAACATGTATTTTGTTTTAGAAATCGTAGAATTAACCTTTTTTATCTGAATATAATTTACTTTGTCTTTATAATCATCTATCACTTTGAAGGCAAAAAGACACAAAATCATCAGAGAGGAAATCTGATTTTCCAAATTGTGTGTTGAAAAAGTACAATAATATTTAATAGAATCAAAATTAATGTTGTATAGTATTTTTAAAACAACCAACACATTCAAATGTAAAATCAATGAAAAATTCAATTCTTATTACAGACCACTTTTCTACATCCTGTTCCATGTAAAAATTCTGTGGAAAGAATTTCATTCAATACTTGATTCTCCTGGATTCTAAGTAGCTCCTGTACAAGCACATTTATTTTATTCCTGTCTAACTCAGTTACTCAGCTCTACTGATGGTTAGCAAAGGTTTCCCAATATTTCCCAAACATGAGTATCTGCTGCAAATTAAGCCAATTACATTTTGTTCTACTTTCTGTGAGACATCTCATGACAGTCTTCTTCATAGCAACATTTTGTGTACTTGAAGTGTCACCACTTCCTTCTTGTTCTCCAAACTGTTAATTCTCCAACTATTTTGCTTGCTCCACTTTTCATCCAAATGTTCTGATTTTTCATTTATTCTTTTGTTTATGATTTTTAAGGTCTCGTCCAATATAAACCATTTATGATTCTCCCATGGATTCTCTTATTTAAATCTTAAAGCGGGGTACTGGAAGACTGCTCCAAAGACTTCACAGGCACTTCTCTTCAGTAAACACTAGTAGAACCCAGCAAATCAGTTCTGATCAGATTTGAGCTGAGCTCCATTGTGTGTGTCTTGGAGGCAGAGGAAGTGATCAGCAGCAAAAATATACATATGGTGGGGAGGTTATTTCTGAACACTTCTGCATTTAACAGCAAATGAATGACACTGGACATCCACTTCAAATGCCTGGAGTAAGAGAGTTTTCTGAGACTTAACAACAAATAAGATGTGCACAAAGACTGCTGTTCTCCTTGAGGGATTGCAGGCTTGGATTTCTTCAGTATCTCTGGTGTAAATGTTACAGAATAAAATTTAATATAAGGCTATGTTCAACCTATTATAACTGGGTTTACAGAAGTAATTTAAATTGGACTGATTCAGTTACTTTTAGCTTTGCATAGATTATTTGTAATTTGTAAATGTTTAATGGGAAACACATATTATTTCAGATAAATCTTGTGCTTTGTTTAATTTGGTAAAGAAATATATTCCTGTCTTTTAATGTATCTGAAGTTGAAAATTCTGGAGTAAATTTGCAAGTTTTCCTTTTCATTGGTACAATGAAAATGTGGATGTGGATTTTATAGCAATCCATTTCACATGAACCAGTTACTGGGGGAACATATTAATGCTGAGACACACCATTATGTGACTTTTAGGCATGAAAGAATATGCAGGCAACTTAAAAAATTCAACTCAACAGGACTGTAGAATCATATAAAGACATCACAGGTTTTTTTCTGGCATTGAGGAGACTGTTTGCAATCCAGATATTTACTTGTGAAAGCCCTTCTTGGAGGGTGGATATGGAAAAGGCAAAGTAGTTGTGTTTATTATATTTTGTAGTAAATGTCACTAAATGTAAGGCAGTCCAGTAAGCAAAAATATGTATGCCTTGAAAAGTTTATGCTTTAGCACATAGTGCTATAAATAATGAGTGGTACCTAGGAATAAACATATCTTTTGAAAAAAATGCATCATGCAGATAATTGAATGGGAATAAATAAAAATATTAACTAAATTAAAGGAGAAAATCAGAAGATAAGACAGAAAAGGGGGAAGGAGAGTACTAGATGGAGACAGATTAAAAACCTATTGCTCACCAGACTGAATCACCTAAAGTTTTCCTCCCTTGAAACATATATTTTTCTGTTATCTTCTCCCATTATTCACCAATGAGACTTTAATAATATGTAGACTTAAACATTCCCACAGGGTAATACTTTCTACTTTCTCTCACACCAACAAATTTCTCGGGTAACTCCTAGAAAAAGTAACCCATATTGTTACAAGGCAAATTCTGTGTTCCAAGTTTCTAAATTAAAAAGCGTACTTCCTAAAAATCTCTAAATGGCAGATAACTGACAGAGTGGAATGAACACTGGAATAATAATCATTAAGTGCTAGACTCCTTTCAAGCCTGCATGTGGTACAGAGGCCACTAAAAGCAACCTGTCTGCTATCTGACCTTGACTGGACATTTCAGTGGGCTGCCTTGTTGTAGTTTTTGGGTTTCTCAGAGTAAGATAAGAACAGAAGAGTAAGAAGCTGTCAGAGGCATGTGGGAAAGCTTCTGTAGCTTATGTAGGATGGGCTCCAACAGAAGCAGAAGTCTCAGAGACATTCATAAATTAGCAGGCAAATCTGTTTACTCAATAGGCATTGCATGGTTTTTTGTATTTTTTAATAAGGATTTTTCCTCAAATATTTATTTCACATATTTAACAACTTTAATTTGGTTTATTTAACAAATAATTCTGCTCTTTGGAGTAAGTTAGTCACTAAGTGATTTTCTTTTCTCAAAACTCATCCAGTTTTGCACATAATTTAAAAGAAAACATTTTTTTTCCACAAGCCACAGGAAGTTCAAAATGCTTATTTAAAAGAGGGCAATGAACGCTTCCCAGTATGATGTAAAAATAAAATAAATACCATTCTCAGTCACATACTGTTCAGACAGACACAGAACAGATTATAGGAGAGGCTGGGAGAAAACACACTGCATTAATAGGCTGAGAAATTAAAATAGTTTGAATAGCATTATTATAGGCCATTTGCTCATATCATTATAGTGCATTTGCTCAAGGCTATTTTCATTAGTCTCCAGATACATGTCTTCTGCCCTATGGCAGAACACTGAAACAGTTTTTTCTCAAAAATAGTTTGGAAGGAAAATCTTTGTGCGAGCGTGATATTCTGAGTAAGAAATACAGTAATATAGAGGGTTTTTTGCAACTTCTTTTAATTAAAGATAAATTACAACAGGAAAGACTTAGAAACACATTTCCCAAAATAGGTAAATGATCAGAAATAATAATTTTCCTCCAAACCCAAACTCCTTAACCACATTCTTGTTCTTGTATTTTAAAGATTCTTTTGACAAACTTTTGTGTGAGTGCTTAAATTTAAAGTATATAGCAAATTCCTTCATCTTATTGCACACAAGATATTTTCTTCCTTTATTTCAGTTAGTTTTGAATAAGACCATAAATAAATAAGTCAATTTTGCACATCAGCTCAGCTGTGATTGTTTAGTGGGACTTGTGGGAAAATTCTGTCCTTCTGAAATGAGACCACACATCTGGATATAAGCATATATTTTGGGAGTTGTATTAGAAAATTTAAGCTACTATGAAATCATGTATGAATAAAATGTTAGCGGAAGAGTGAGCAGATATTTCATGTACTCAAAAATTGTTGGCTTGCATACACTTTAATAAAGACTTGTATTTTTATTTCTGCAGGACATGTTTAGAAGGACCATTAATTTCACTAATATGGATTTAGCCCAGATTGCATTTTTCTCCACTAATAATTAAGACCCATTTCACATCCCCCAGCTCCAGTATCTAACACATTAGTCTTCCTTGGCCTGACATTCTTCATGTAGGGAATATCTTTGAAATAGCATGGAATATACTGCTGTGTGTTCATGATGCTGAGTTTTATGTTATTACCATGGGCAGAGTACCAGGCACTTATGGTGGAAACATGTTTAGTAAATTATCCAGACAGAATGCACAGACTTCTTGGCAGCATTACTCTTTTGCTTATTGCTTTTCAGTGTACTAGGAGTACTTCTAAATATCAAGTAGGAAAAATTTTTATGCCAGAAAACATATTTCTGCCACCTAAAAATTGAAAAAATAGAAAATTTAAATCTGTAGACTTTGTTGGGGTTTGACTAGAAGTGTTTCTTTTCAGATATTTATCTAGTTACATGAAAACAAAGCTCATCAGTACTCTAGGAGCTATGGCACTAATAATAATATTATAATTATATATATTTAAGTGACATTTGAAAGGCTGATTTTTGTGTTCTGTCCTTGCAGTCTTTTAGGAATATGTACTTTGCATTTAGCAGCACTAATGGAAATACAGAGATATTGACAAAGGCAGCAACCAGAAAACAGCAAAAGTCACTAAACTGGAATAACATTCTTGGCATATGACTTGTCTTTCAAATATGGATAATTTCTGCCTTTGAACTGTTCTCTCTCAGTGATTTTAAAATATATTGACAGTTGTTGCAATTTCTGCAGAAGGTAGCATTCAGATGTTGATTTGAACCAACTTCCGCATGTATATAAGTTTAGTAAAAACAAACACAGAAAAAAAAAGGAAAATAATTTACAACATATTCGAATATTTGAAAATATTTTGCCCCTATATGCACCCAAATGTAGCGATAACTCAGGATTCAGTCTTGGTTAAATACCTTTTAATTCCCATAGGTGTGTGCAATTTCCAGCTCATGTTTTTTCAGACAGAGATTTCTATAGACAGGTGCTGAATCTTAGGAACAACTTCACATTTTCTAAATATGCTTACAGCTGCTTGAGATTTTGGATATGATTCATGGAGACAGGCAAGCCTTAGGATCCCACAGATAAATTATTGCTTGCATTAGTCTGAGTTAAAATTATACTTTATAAGATGGTCATAAATATTAGTCAATCCACGCACTGTAAATATTAGGTAACATACTGGTTTTGACATGCACCATCATATTTCTTGATCCACCTTGTAGATATGCCCAAGTGTGGACACAAAATAAAATTGAAATTGTTAGCAGGGAATAATTTTCTTCCTCTAAACAGTAAAACATAACCCACTTATTATTAGATATATTGTCTGAAATCTTGGCCCAGTACTGGTTTGCTCATTACTGAACAAGACTGCTGAACCATATCTGTTCATATCTGAAAATTAGGGCATTTTTCTGGGGCTTGCTAATGATTTCCTAGCAGCTAAGCACCCAGTTGAATGTATGGTTTCTCTTTATTTTACTTAAAAGCCATTGAATCATTCTTCATTGATTGCTGTGACCATATCAGTGTAGGTTTAAAAAAATAGAAGGCTGCAAGCTATTAATGATTTCATGAAATATATGGTTTGTCTGCTGATAAATGTTAGAGACAGTAAGATGCCTGTTTTAACACCTTTAGCACTGCAAATATGCTACCTTCATAAACATCCTTTGGAAATGTTTTGCTGCTAATTCTACTGGACCTCAATGAATATCATTTGTAAACAGACAAAAAAGCAAAGTGTTTGAGTTACTAAAAAGTGTTAGAGCTTGATAACTAAAATCATATTAGCATTCTATATGCTTCCTTAAAATTAATTAATGAACAGACAGCTGACAAGCTAAGAGTAAAGATAAAAAATTGGGAATGATTAACAGAAAGCAAATGAAATGCAGTTTTATGCATCTTGGCTACAGAGAGTCATAAAATACTACTTGTGCTATGACAGTTGCTTAAATATTTAGTAGAATAAACCAAATTATGCATAAGAAAATATGACTACAAATATAACTGCAATCAGGAAGCTGTATAACTAGAAAAAAAAGAATTTAAATTGAAGCCAGAAGCACGGAGATGTCCTATTGTCCTTTTTTTTCCAGTGGGGGACTGTTTTTTCATATGTGAATATCAGCAGGGAATCTTGGCCTCTCCATGGGTGTAGGAGTCTGTCCCAACTTGACAGTTTTAGGCCAGTTGCTAAAGAAAGTGTGCTTTTCATCATTAATGACAAACACTTTTGCTACTGATTAGTGATTTGGAGCTCTGTCACTAATCAAAAATTTTCTGATTCTGCCTTTTCCAATGTATACACAGAAAGCTTTCCATTGTTTTGTGTTGCTATGGGGAATGGCAACACAATGTAGTTGACAACTTAAATTGTCAACTACAATTGACAAAAGGAAAAGAGAAATTAAACATGAAAAAATTCAAATCAAAATAGGAAGAGGACTGAAAGTTGCTTCAGTTTCATCACAGTGGTTTGTGTTGGAAGAGACCTTTAACAGGATCTCATTTCAAGCCCCCTGCTATGGGCAGGGACAGCTTCCACTAGACTGGGTTGCTCTCATCTCATCTCACCTGGCCTTGAAGACTTCCAGGAATGGGGCAGGCACAGCTGTTCTGGTTAACCTGTTTCATTGTCTCATCCCCTCACAGCAAAGAATGTCTTCCTAATATCTAGGAAGCTAGTCTTTTCCAGTTTGAAGCCATTCCTTCTTGTTGTGTCACTACATGCTCTTGTAAATAGTCCCTCTCCACCTCTCTTGTACTTGTACACCCTTCAAGTACTGGGAGGCCACAATTAGGTCACCCTAAGCCTTCTCTTCTCCAGGCTGAAAAATCACAATTCTCTCAGCTTCTCCTCATAGGAGAGATGTTCTATCCCTCTCATCATCTTGGTGGCCTCCTCTGGACTTGCTCCCACACATCAATGTCTCTGTGCTGGGACCCCAGAGCTGGATGCAGCCCTGCAGGTGGGGTCCCACCATACAGGAGCAGAGGGGCAGAATCCCCTCCCTTCTCTGCTGCCCACGCTGCTTTGGATGCAGCCCAGGACACCTTTGGCTTTCTGGGCTGGGAGTGCCATTGCTGGGTCATGTCCAGCCTCTCATCCACCTGCACCCACAAGTCCTTCTCAGCATGGCTGCTGTCCATCTGTCCATCCCTCAGCCTGGATTGATACCGGGGGCTGTTCCAGGTGCAGCACCTTGCACTCAGTCCTATTAAACCTCATGAGATTCCATGGACCCATTTCTTGAGCTTGTCCAGGTCCCTTTGGATGGCATCCCATCCTTCAGGTGTGTCAATCACACCACTCAGCTTGGTGTCATCAGCAAATCTGCTGAGGGTGCACTCAACCTCTTCTTCTATGTCATTAATGAAGATATTAAATGACACTGGTCCCAGTGCAGATCCTTGAGGGACAATACTTTTCACTGATGTCCATCTCTCTGAGCCACTGATCACTACCCTCTGGATACAATTATCCATCTGCTTTCTTACCCATCTAAGAGGCTGCTTATAAAATCCATTGCCCTCCAGTTTAGAGGGAGGGATGTTGGGGGGGATGATGTCAAGGGCTTTAGAGAAATCCAGATAAAGGGCATCCTCATCCTGTCACTTGTCCACTGTTGGAGTCACTCAATCACAGAATATCACTGGGTTGGTCAGACAGGACCTGCCCTTGGTGAAGGTGTGCTCGCTGTCTTGAATCATTTTCTGGAAAGCTGAGAAGACTACAAATGAATACTGCCTCTTTAAGACCTACATTTCTCCTTGTTTCAGGTAAGGAGATTAATGTGATGAAACAGTTCTTGGTGTTGTGCTGAGTTCCAAATGAGTATTGTGATCAGAGGTTCAAATTCTTCCTTCCAGAAAGGAGTTAGGATAATAAAGGAGGTAAGATAATAGTACTATCCAAACACAAGAGGCTAAGTTTGGGCCTCAAAAGGAAACTGAAGCAGCATTCCTGTGGGAAAAAAACAACCAGTCAACCTTATTAAAAATACTTCTGTCACAGCCAAAGTGCCTCTTTCAGAGTAAGGCCAAGGGCATTTTTGAGCCTATAGGAGAAAGGGAATGCCAGCAGCAGTGAGAGCCACTCTACAAGCCCCCTAATGCATCATTTTGAAGAGACAGCTTTGGTTTTCTTCCCCAATATTTCAGATTTCACATCTAATTTCAAAACTCTTCCTTTTTTATTTACAGGAAAAAAAAAGTATTTAAAAAAAAAAACTATCTGAACTGAGGACAAAATGGAAGCTTTAATTATGAATGTTCTGTCTGTTTTTTGGTTTGAAATACTTCTTGATGAAATATAAAGACATTTTATACCTCAATAACATGAGTAATATATACATTGTTTTGAATGACTTAGATATCAGAGGAGCGTCTGAGCATCTTTAATTTGAAGACCATACGTGAAAACATTCTCTAAGGAGTAATATAATATCTTTAGGCAAAAAGGTCATTTAAAATGAAACTTTCAGCTAATTCCTGCATATTTGTAGTAGTCAGATCTCAAGAGAATCAGTAGATATGACAGCAGAAAGTCCAATAAAAACAGTAGAATAGACACAAGTTTTTTGTGAACCCAGAATTATCCAAAGCCAAAGGAAAAGTATACTGCAATCACTACTTATGCAGCATTTCAACTCTTAAAAAAGCAAAATAGTACTGTGGTTTAAATGCTGCACTATCATCAAACAGCTGGGTTTGCAGGGTTTTTTACACTGAAGATAAAGAGGGAAGTATCTGCTGCTTGTTTTTAGGAACTCCCTCTTTTCTGCTGTTTGCCTGTGCATAGTTGCTAAACTGCAAGTTCTCTAAAGGAATGAGATTTTTTTCTTTTTTCTTTTTTCTTTTTTCTTTTTTCTTTTTTTCTTTTTTCTTTTTTCTTTTTTTTTTTGTCTCTTCTAAGCATTTTGCCACTCACAAGGATAGTAGCCACACATATCTGAAGAGATTTGGGCAAAGCTGCATGATATAAACTGAATAATTTCTACCATGCACTTGCATCCTAAACTAATTATTCCCATTTGTATTGTTTCTGAGTACATTTTTACCACGGTATCATTTTTTCCACTTGTGTAGCTGTGTGACTACAGAGACACAAGTAACAGCACACTGCTTACACCATTAAATCACATTATAGCAATCACATTTTAAAATGTACTGTGAACTATCTTTGCAAAGGAAAAAATGCCATTTCAATTCCTACTTCTAATCTCAATACTAATGTATTAAATCAATGTGATAGCACCACTGATCTTGGGGTGTTCCTGCACAGGACCAGGAGCTGGAAGGCCCTGGTGGGTCCCAACTCAGATACTCTATGGCTGCATGATTCTCTCAAATTTAGCAGGCACCCACCCCAACTGTATGCCATTACAGCAGTGGAGCTATGCACTGCTTTTCCCATGTAACTTGGCAACACAGGCACTGTGTGACAGATGCACCAGCCAACGAGCCCTATAAATCCCAACAGCATTTCCTGGATCTTTTGGTGAATATAACCCTCTCTTGAAAACTGAGAAGATCGCTGGAGTGTTCTGTAGGAGTGAAGTCATCACCAAACTCAGGTTTCCATGGTTAAAAAATATTTACAGTTCATTTGCCTATATTCAAATACATATATAAACTTCTTCCCAAGCAGTAAGAGATTCTGAAGTAATTTATAACTTTTTGTACTAACTCCCTGAAACTGCAAAAACACACCAATTAAGAGAAGAGAAATGGTGGAAAGTGAACTTCCACATTAAGAAATATACTTGGAAAATAGTATTTTCTATTATTTCATCACATCTAACTGCACTGGCCATCCAATAAGACATCCAAGGTGATTCTGAAACTGATAAAAATAAGAAAGATGGATTTCTTGTTTATTGATTCCTATGTGTTAACAATGGAGAATGACTACACATTAACACTGACCTAAGAGACAGCTCTGGAAGAACCACAGCTGCAGTGCTGCTAAAAGCATCTACTCTAAACAGACAAGATAGACTCCTGAATGGTTTGGAAACACAAACATGACCCCTGGAGTGGCAGCAGATCTCAGACTGGCGATAGTGTCAGAGAGAGTGGCAATAGTTGCAGGGAAAACACTAAGTAAAAGCAAAGATAAGAAGAAAAGGGACATTGAAAGGATCAGGGGATACTGAAACAGTGTCAGAGGAGAGCCAGCTGGGCTTAGATGGAGGTGAGTTAATGGTAGTTACAGGTCCACATATCCCCTAGGTTGGAATGTCTCCAATCCTCACCAGACCCTCCTTGGGCTACATCTGGAGCTGCCCTGGTAGCTGAAGTCTCTGGCTAGATCTTGTCTCTGAATTTCACCCTGGAAGACACCTAGGAAAGAAAGAAGATGGTCTGAACTTTAAATTTCCCAAAATTCCCTTTTGTGTGGTTCCAGGGTCAGAATGATACTTTGGAGTTCAAGAGTTAACAGCTGGGCCCTGTCATATCCCTTCTCCTCCAGGACAGCTGCCCATGCCATCTGATAGAAATGTGGTTTATACCTCACACAAAGTCTCTCTCACTACACAGTCACTACAAGGCATGTTTATTCCACTGTTGGAACATATTCCCTCTTTTGCATTTTTCTGTTCCCACCCATTTATTCATAACAGATGACATTGTTGCAGGACAAATGTATGCCGAAGGTGTTTTCAGCCTTTGTAAAAGCTGTAAAACATGTGCAGAAAGTCCATTATTAGCCTAGGTTTGTTAAAAAGCCCTCCCTCCCTCTTTTATTGTTTCCTTTTGGTATCCTTCCATACAGCAAAATCTACATTCATATAACCCAAATATTTAGGACCCCAAGCTCTCAAATGCAATCCATGCCTGCTCGTTTTCTTTACAGAGAGTAAGTCTGTGATTAGACATGAAATAACTGTAGATAATAAATCTGCTCCCAAGGACTGAGTAATCTTATTACAAGTGGGAAATGACGGTTTACTCATCAACATGTGGAGTGCCTTAAAAGTGCTGTAATAGCCAAACTAATGTAGAGAGGCAGGGAAAGTCTGCTCTAAGAAAAGGAACCTCTGGTGATGTTTTACATATGTAGCGACTTAATGTTGGAAAGAAGAATAATGTATCTTATGTTCACCCTCAAAAATGGGCTAACTATAAAAATATTTGGGATGTGAGGCCTGCATAAGAGCTTCCCATCAGTATAGCAGTTTTGTTTGATGTTCTTAATAAAGGCCAGAACATACGTTGCATATTGTGGAAAGGAGATAAAAATTCGCTTGGAAGTGCATTCTCTTTCTGCTTGGAAAACCTCGTGGTGAGGTGTCAGTCTGGTGTTACATGAAATGCAAAATTTGCTTCCAAAAGGGTGTTCTTTTGAGCTAGCTGTGGGTGTGCTAGTGTAATTCCTTGGGACAAAAGGAAATGTATGCGATTTTCCAGAGAGACAATCAATTTTTCTCCTGAGCTCTTTTTTCTTTGCATGATCCAATACAATGCCTATAATGAGAGCTGTTTCCACGGGGACACAGGCTGTAATATCATTTGAACAGAACCTGTAATTGTTGACACTCAGCATGGTTTTAGGAACTTTGATTGCCAAACTAGAATGCTTAATTGTCACATTTTTTCTCTTTTCATCTGTGAAATATGAGTGCAATTTTTTAATTCACACAATGAAATCTGAACAAAAATCAGGCCCTAAACAGCCCTTTGTGTGTTTTTGCTGGTTTTTTTTTAAACAACTGGCTGTGGAGGAGTGTTTGCTTTCAGGGGTCAGAGGTGGTATTCATCCATCAACAGTTCAGGAACTGAAATGAAGTTTTTTATTGGAAAATAAAACACCATGAACATCTCTCTCAGAGCTAAATTAAATGTTGGCTTTATACCTGTCAGTCTACATCTTTCATTCAGCAATCACAAAGACGTTCTGAGAGCTGCTAGTATTTGAGCTAGTTTATAAGCCTTGAATATTTGAATTGTTCTTCAATCTGGCCAAATGGAAGAAACCCTTGAGCTCCTTCCTAGAAAAAGATGACTGCCATCCTCAAAGCCAGAGGTCCAGGTGTGTGCAGAGGTTGAGTAACATTGGGGAAATCATCTCCACAAACTGATGAGAGTACAGAACTGGGTGATTTTGGGGTTGAAACTGTCTACTTTGTCAGAATGAGAAAGAAATTCAAAATATAGGCTCTACCCTTTGCAAAAATCAGTTTAATTTCATGAACTTTCAAGGTAAATATGAAATCTGTTGCTCTGTAGCAAAGAGCAAAGTTCTGAATTACTTTTAGTACAGAAAGATATTGTCCTCATGTTTGATTAAAATACCTATTAAAAGATAAAAATAGTGTAGCAGTGGTAAGGCAAATACCAAAGAAAAATAACAAACAGAAAAATGAGTTAATGGTTTCAGCAAATTGAGATCAAATTAAGAATTGTCCAAGGCAGTATTTTAATAGCTCCCCATGAAGCAAAGAATCAGGGACATTTAAAGCCAGGGAAGTAGACAAGACAATGTCACCACTGTGGCAGTTCTGGAGCTTATCAATATGTTCCAGAGGAAGAAGAAAAAAGCAACCTGAGGGACAGAAGGCAAGCTTTTAAGTTTCATCTCATGATGTAGATTAGCTGGTTGAGCTAACACTGTCCTGAGGCTGCTTACAGCACTCTGATGAGTGCAAAATAGTTCAGAAATTTGGAAGGTGTGTTATTTAGTGGTTTTTAAGAGCATGCTGAACCAGTACAGAGTACAGAAGGATATGCTGGCAATCACAAGTATGAACTCTCTTGTTTATGAAATAGAAAAATATGCTATAAATAAATGTCTGAGAAGCCCTGGTGCTTACTGCTTCAATGCTTGAGCTGGTCTAGGCAGTAAATAAATAAATATCCCTACCCTTCTCCAAGCTGGTGGGTAGAATGTTCTCACAAAGTTTCCAGTATTTTATGCCCATGCCTTGGTCATAGACCACAAGTAAAACTTTTCCATGAGCATTTTGGAATTTCCACTTCTGCACAAAAATTGGGAAATGCAGTCACCATTCGCACAGGAGGAAAAAAAAGGAGGTTCAAGGAACATCTACCAAACTCCTGCACCACAAATTTGTTTGAGACTTTATTTTGTTTTCACAGTGTGTGTCTCCTATGGCACTCCTTAACTTGTTATTGTGAATACAAGAGCACGGCACCATCCTAAATGGCACAAACCTGAGGACTTCACATAGGATCTGGAGCATTCATGAAAAGAAAATGTCTGGGGCTGTTCCACAGAGGTCCCACAGGACCTCAGAAAGTGAAGTAATGGTGGAGTGATCAAAGTAGAGTCTGTGGTCTGTGTGAGGAGCAGAGGACAGCATGTAAGAAAGATGGGACAGCTACTGTGATGGAGCAGGAACAGGGAAGGTTTTTGTTTTGTCTGGCATCAGAGCTACTGTTGGGAGCTTTGGTCAGACTTCTCAGACAGCCAGGGGAGCAAGAGAGGTATTCTCTTGTTTGCTTCTTCCCATTAGGTTGGGTTTACCCATCTCCTATGGTGCATGGAGAGTCCAGAGGAAGAAATGGCCTGTGTGAGCACCACAGGGCTGCAGGGAGCTGCTTCCTGCTCTTGGCACAGCCACAGCAAGCTTCACCCACACCATGCACTATGGGCAGCTGAGCTTCTGAGTGCTGCTGGTGCTCCTTCTGATGACCATCCTGGGTGCTCTGAGTGTCGTGGCCTCTGTGGCTTCCTCCCCTTCCCTTCTTAGTGTCAGGTCATATGACATCTTCCAGCACTGGCAGGTCTCAGGGCTGTCCCTGCACTACTTTCTTGAGACAACATCATAGAAGCAGGTGGTTGGAAGGTGCCCCAAGAGGGCAGAGGTTCAACTCATCCTTGTGCTTGGGGGCAGCTTCAAGCGTACCTGCACTGTGAGATCTCTGTGCATTTGAATGAACATATTTTAGCTCTTTAAAGGGATTCTGCAATTTCTCTAAGTAACAGTAACAGAACAGAATACACGTTCTCAATTAATGACTAATCTAAATCTGTCTTGTTTCAAAATAAGGCAGTTTCTTCACATCTATTCCCTGTGATCCAGGAACAAAATCAGTCACTTCTTTCCATGTAGCTGTCTTGGCATACCTGTTATCATTTGCTTTTTCAACTTTTTCTTTCTAGACTAAACAAATCTCAGCTTTTCCACATAAGTCTTATTTTCTGACTGTCTGTTTAATAGAAGATCACAGACCAGCTTAGAGGCTTAACTTTGAAATCCAGGACTAAGCTTCTATTATCTACATGCTAGAAATAACAAGGTAATATAAAACATTGCAAGACAAGTGAAAGAAATTTCAGAAGGGAGTTTCATATCTTGATAGTATCTAAAAAGCTATGTGCAAAGGGATTTAGTGCTCTGAATAGTTTCAAATGGGTAAATGGTGAAGATACCAGGGAACTTTGGAACCACCATGTTTACAATTGTGAAAAATAATCTCCCCTCCCAGCTTCCTTTCTTTCTCTAGAGCTCTCCAGACAATTTCGACTGCATGAAGTAAGGGAAACGTATGTCTGAAAGTTGAAAAGATGCATGATCTCATAGGTTCCTACTCAATCTATACCAATTTTTCACATATTACAGGAAGTCTCTTGCTCAGCATTTACAAGAGATAATTCACACTTTATGGCACAATTGCACTTATTGCTTCACCAAGGGTGGTGTTTGTCACTGATCCTGCAATTACTGTCAGCAGTTAGTTGTACTGGCACTGTAGAGCATTTACTGCGTCATAGTTCCAATCAGGATGTATAATTTTACCCATTGGAGATCACCTTTCACCCATTTTTTGATCTTGATCTTGCCTAGAAACCATGAGCAGCAAACAGCAAGTGTGCCCATTTTGGCATGAGCAGTTTCTCCCAGGTTGTCAGCACCTTCCAACACCGTTAATTCTGAGCTTCTTCGGGGGTCTGCGTGCTAATATAACGTTTCTCTTTCTAAGGCAACATGGTTGCTCTTGGGAGACCTAATTACTTCTACTCCTACACAGCATACCTTTTGCTGTGACAAGGGGCTAAGGTAATAGGGAAATGCCTACATTCTTAATTTCTAATAAGGCTTTTGAGATAAATCGCAAATATGTAGATAGTAGTATAGAATAAATAGTAGCTATAGCAAATTAAAAAACTTGGAAGAGAAGAGTAATTTAGGGCTGCCACATTTCTCTTCAGTCCTGATATACAGGTGACTGTGCTAAGTGATGTAGTCAAGATGTGCTGCATCCACTTACTGTGCTCATTTTACAATATTAGCTTTTGCAGAGTAAATCTGGTGATTTCAGTACAGTGATAATGAGCACAGCTGCTCACCTAGGAAGCAGATACAAAGAGGGCCCAGAGCTCTTCAGATCCATGTATGTGTATTGCTCAGTTGCTTAAAAACATACCCGAGACATTTGGATGTATGGCAGCCTGGATGGAGTTTCTGACTGAGAGCAACCACATCTCATCTGCCAGCACTGTCAAACAGCTGTTTACCTGATAGAATATCTGTACAACCCATACAAACACTTCCAGAAAAATTTCATTTTTGAAAAATTCATATTGTAGGGAAAATACAAATACGTGGTCTCTCTCCTTCTTCATCTTTCCTTCCCTCCCAACAAGTTACCTGCAATTTTTCTATTTTTTCAGTTGTTTCCTCCATCTGCCCCTCTCCTTCCTTTGCTCTATCTCTCCTTGAACAATTACTACGCCAAAGCCAGCTAGCCAGCTAGCACATAACAGGAGATGGTTCTGTTCAGCATCCTCTGTTGCAGAAGATGCTAGAAATAACACAGGCTTTGAAGTTTTCCTGGATTGTGGAGCTATCATTCAAGCAGGTCACGTCTAGGACATCACTGCAGCTTTTTTAGTCAGTTTTCTTTTTTGCTAGGTTTATCTGATCCATGCACCTCCAAGAACTTTCTCTGCTCACAACACATCATCTAGGCCACCAGCACTCTTCCAGTTGTCCATGTCTTACCTTTAAATGACCTCCTTTTCTAATGATTAAATCCATATGATCTTTCTCTCTTTATTTTTTACCTAGTCCAATTTCTGACAAAACTGGAGACAGGAGGAGGAGGGCACTGTTGACCCTTGACCAGTTTCTGTAACCCAGAACACGTCTGGGAAGGAAGAGCAGAGTGATCTCTGGTGCCAGCCCCATCTGACATTCCCCTACCTCCCTCACTTGCTTTCTTCCTCCTTCTGCTGCCCTGAATTCCCAGCCCCCTCCTTTAGCTGCTCCCTGACTTTTAATTCCTTTCCTTATTCTCTGTCTCTGTGCAGTTCCTCCTTCTTTCCCAAAGTTGCTGCTGGATATTCATCCAACACTTCCCATCCAGCACACACATCTTGCACTTTCTTTTCACAACCAGCTTCTAGTTAGCTGGAAGACTGATTACATTTCTTCCATGCACATATATCCCCCTTCAGCAGAGCTGCATTTAAGTGAAATGCCTGCAGAGGTTTCTCAAATTTCAGTCAAGAGCAAGGTTCAGATTTACATTGCTTGGGTGTGACATGGAATCAGCAACCAAAGTATGTTCCCTTGAGCAATTAAGTTCATATAACCCCCGGCTGGTGGGCAGATACTTGCTGGGATATTCTGCCTGCCAGTGCTCGCTTTGATTCATCTGGTGCCTTACAGCTAAGAATAACTCTCTGCAAAGACTAATCTCTTTCCCTTTTTTCTTCTGTTTTTTTTTTTTTCCTCGACTTTTTTTTTATTTTTCAAATTAAAAATAAATGGCTTTCCTGGTCTTGTTTTTCATGGAAACAGCATCTTTGCAGTGAGCATATAATGAGCATATAAGAGATCCTGGGATAGGAGCCAGGTTTTGCTCTAAAGGCAGTTACATAGAGATTCACATGAAGACACAGCAACAGGTTTCATGGTGTTTTGTTCAGAAAGCTGTATCTTAAGAAACTTTTGCTTATTGAACCAGTCTGGACCAAAAAGTCAATCTTGCATCATGAGAAATTCTAGACAAGACCAGAAAGAGTTTATGGTTTCACATTAAAAAAACCCCAACTTGCAGACGTAAGGAGTTCTCCACCTTAGTTACAACAAAACTGGCAATGTACTATAATAAAGCACTTGAGGGCTCTGGCAGTCACAAAGCAGAAACATAAATGTAGTTCTGCTCTTCTAACATAAGCACTGTAAAAACAGTTCTACTGTAATGGGTAAAAGAGCTGTTAGATGAGAGCAACTTTGATTAAGAAGACTTAGACCACATCAGACTACCCTTTTGTCTCATAACAACTACTTTCAGAAAACTCACAACATGAACTGGTTATGCCAAGTAGGACACTTTAGGATGATCTGCCACTATCACTGCCTTCCCTTTGTGACCTGGGCCTGGGAAGGCTGGCTTCAAGAGAGTCCTCTGTTCTTCTTCTTAATGACTCACAGATGACTTTGCTGGCATTTCCTGCAGTTCCTCCCAGAAGAAGTTTACAAAGTGTTTAGGGTTCAATTATTGCTGAATCAGTGCATCTTCATTCAACAGGAAAAGAAAAATGCACTTCCATTATCATCTTGCAATGTGGTTAATTAAAAACAGCTCTTCAGCTGGTTGAAGCCTGTTTGCCAGTTGTATTTTGTCACATTTTGCAGTGATATCTGAAAGCAGTGGTTCTGCTTGTGTGTTTGTACACACACACACACAAATATGTATATACATTCTGGGGCCTCATTCCCTTATGCCCTATAATTCACCCGGCCATCCATATCAGGGACAGCATATCCAGCCATCTTTGCACCACAGATGTGATCTCCTTTCTAAAAGAGCCAGGAAAACCTTGCTGCAAATTAGGAGACCCTGATGTTCTTATTTCACAGTTGTGGCACCTCAACTACTTTCAGAAAGTCAACTCCAGTACTTTATAGAGTATCCTTGAATACTTCCTGTCAAACAGCAATCCAGAAATAAAATCAAAAAAAACAAAACTTTTCACCACATATCTTTTTCAGGGCTATACTCTGAGACTTTTTTCAGAAATATCAAGCTTCCACAGTGCTGTGGTGGCTTTTTTCAGAGGTCCTGCATAAGAATCAAAACTCCTGCTTGTACCTTCTATCTGGTTTCCTTGATTGTTGTTGGATATTTGAAAATGTCTGCTGAAACTCTAATTACAATTGCAGTAAACATTATAAACTTCTGCAGTTAAATTGCTCACATAGCACTGATTTTGGTTTGATTTTGTTTTTATTATGAAAACAACGAACATTCCACAGGCAATTATACATACCTTAAATAAAGTTCAAAGAAAAATACCCTGATCACTGATGCTATTTGACTCCCTTTAAGCAGCCAAATCACAGAACTACAGATGCAGATAAAGAAAGGCTACCAGTAATCCACAAAAATGCTGAAAACAAATGCTTGGTCAGGCTGTCTGTCTAGTATCTGTCTATAGTTCATGCCATAAAGGCTGCTGCTTGTTGTTTCTCCAGAGTGCTGGTTTTACACAGGGGATAGTGGTGAAGGTTACTTAAAATGCAGACCCTCCTTCACAGACAATCCCACTGATTTTTGTCCTGAGAGGTGTTGATTAGCCCCTGTTTACCAGTGGGGAAAATCTTCCACCATCCAAGCTCATATGATGAAAGGTATGAAGAGCATTAAGGGAGTGGTTTCAAGAATGAAACTGCAAAAGATCAAAAGGACACCATTTGGATTTGTCTTTAGTTGGGGCTTGACTTGGATTCTGCTAACAAAGAACCTCTTTGATCTAGAATATTTTATTACTGCAGAGAATGAATGCAAGGAAGAAAATATTCATTTTAATTATTAGTCTCTGTTCCTCTCCCCTGCCCTAGGAAAGTGAACAATCCAGATTGTGATGTAGTTCTGGAAGTGAAGATGTGTACTGTATGTCCAAGTTCCTTTTTTAACCTATACTTCTAGCAACCAGCCACAAAAGTTATAAAAAGTTAAAAAAAAACCAAAAAAAACCCCTAGGTTTGGGCTCATGCTAAAATGAAAGACTGATTCTCTAGAAATCCCTGAGGCACAGCAAACTGTGCCAAGTGTAATTTCACATCCTTGCTGATTGTCCTCTTTCTCCAGTGCAGTCATTCATTTGCTCTATCACATGTTCCAAATTTTAAGAACAGTATAAATAACATTTATCAGAACACTTCTGGCCTCTGACTGTCAATGACTATTTGGGCTTCTCTGGTAGTTTCCATAATTTTTTTCTTCTCTGTTCCAAAAGACATTGCCTATTTCTATTTTCAAAAAGGAACTGAACTGTTATTCCTCTAATTGCAGAGATTATTACTGTGTCATTCATGCTTCATTTTTCTGCTTATGCAGAACTACCTGGAATATTTGGGGCTTTTTTATGGTCGGGGTGGCTTTAACTGGCCAGTAAATCTAAATAGGAGCCACCTGATTTTCCACGGATTTGAGCAACACAAACTTGTTATTTGAGGCTTTGAATGGGATAGGGCTCAGGCAGTTTCTCTACTCCACCCACTTTATAAGTATGATTTATTGGTAATTTTTTTCCAGTAAAGCTTCCACTACAGATCAGAAGGTATCCTGTTTTAGTCTCAGAAGTTCTAAGAAATTTAATCCATACCCTTTAGCCTAGGTGAGACAGAAGTCAGCTTGCTCTAAAAAGAGAGTAACACAGGCATGATGCTTCCATCAGTCATTATATTTTAAATTTAAAAAAAGATTAAAAAAAACCACAGCTTTTAAAATAAAGTCATACGGGCTTTGTTCTCATACTAGGAATGAGCTGGATAAAAATCCAAAGAACTTGATTTTTTTGCATTTGGAAACCCCAGTTGTTCTATAAAACCTCTTACAATCCTCTGTCCAAATTTTAGTTCTTATTTATTCCTCTGCTGTCATTTCTGTGATAGCTCTCACCCTTCAATAAGGTGTGATCTTTTCAGGATTAAAACTATTGGCCTGAAGACTCTCATGAAGTGGGTCTCTTGAGTGATGATGCTTGGTGTCATGTAATCTCATATTCAGATACAAATTTTCAAATAAGCAAAGGAAGAAGGAAATGTTATGTTTTTAAGGTTTAATAGAGGAATAAATAACATGTAGTTTCACTATGTCTACTGCAGTGTTTGGATCAGCTGCTCCCAGAGTAGGAGCACAATGCTGAGGGCAGCTCTGTCCCAGAGCAGGTAACAAGATGAAAGGGCACGTGGGAGAGCAAACATACAGGAACTTCCATTTTTAAAACCATGACTGCGAGGGAGGAGTCTTGACAAATACTTGGTTCTAATTCTCTCCATTTTGGTCCAGACACTGGCCAATGTTAGTACTCAATTTTCTTCTTTCTGTGGTTCTGACAGCCACAGACTCCTTCTGTAAATGCCAAACAGGAACTATGATGTAACTAATAAAGTCTGAGTTTTCATTCTTTCCATGCTGTTTATACAGTGGACTTTTGAATAAATTCAATTTAAAATAAAGCTCTATGGATTGATCTGGGCAGTTAATCACAGGATGTGAGCAAGAAGGAAGCTTCTACTTCACATTTCTTTAGTTGCTGACTCCTATTTCCTAAAAACTGTTAATCTACTACTGCCAGTCTTATGAAGCAGATCTCTGAAAAAAGGTCTCTGTGCAAATTTGGGGGAAATGGGCTTCTTTTCCCCACCACGATATTGAGAGACTCACTGTACATAAGAGAAAACCTAAAATCTCTCCAAAGTTATAAGGAGCTCTGCAAAACCATTTACAATGATATTAACCCATGGAATTCTTTCTAGCAGCAGTTTCTATTAAGGACTCTGAACAAAGAGAAAGGAAACATAAAGAACTTGGGGCAAGTTTTACTCAGTCATATTTGAGTTTAGACTTGCAGATTTTTGTGCTTTTCCAAATAGAGTTTGATGGCATCACTAATGTGTAGCATAACAGGAGACAGAGACCAGCTGTGCTTTGAGAGTTAATCTCATAAACTGCTTCCAGAGAAGGTCACATTCAGAACCCTGAGGGCTTCCAATCTGTTCAGACTTGAAAGGTATGTCAAGGAGGAATTGACTTTAAACCATCCAATTTTAGCATGCAGTTGGGCCCCAGCACTGTGAATCCCCCAAGCACACAGCAAACCACCAGAGGTCTTGAATTTCACCTCTCCAGGAGGATATATGTAATAACCAGAGATACACAACACTGGGTGATTTATTTGACACAGTACCTCCTATGAACCTTCAAGATAAAAAGGTGCATTTCCTCTCACAACAGTTGTATTGCTTGCAGTGCAACACTGAGCACAGCATGCAGGGCTCTGGTTTGTTAACTCCCACGCTCTGTGAGTGTTTTAAGGCAGAATGTGCCCAAAACTGCTGGACAAAAGTTCACATAGCTTCCACATACTTGTTAAAATGAATAGGGAAGGGAAGGGAAGGGAAGGGAAGGGAAGGGAAGGGAAGGGAAGGGAAGGGAAGGGAAGGGAAGGGAAGGGAAGGGAAGGGAAGGGAAGGGAAGGGAAGGGAAGGGAAGGGAAGGGAAGGGAAGAGAAGGGAAGGGAAATTCAAAGTTCATTCAAATATTATAATTGTATTGTAAAAGACCAGGTGTCAACCCAAGATCTAGGATCATTTTATTCAATAAAGACATTTGTAGAAATTCAAGGAGGTTTCATCCAGTTCCTCTTTTTACTTGCTTTTAAATTGCTTAGAATTTTAGTAATGGTCACTTAGTAACCAAGGTGAAATATCAAGAAACTTCAGTAAAGTTCATTCATTCTAAGGTTGTGATGTGCTGCTTATTAACAGCCAATCCACCTCATTTAAAGCAGAGGTAAACTATTAGTAAAAAGATACTTCTCTGTGAATCAATATGAGACACCATTTCACAAGGGCTGAGAAAACTCTGACTGCCATCAAAGAGTGTGGAATATGACTGGGGAACTCTCCCAGCAAAAACCCATGGTTCTGAATCAGATTTTATTCATTCTTGCATTCATTCCTTTTTAACACCTGAGTTGTCTCAAAACAGAGCAAGAAACTTCATGTGGGGAGTTGAAAATCGTGTCACATGCATCATTGCTTTTCACAAAGGCTGAGAGACCTTGTTCACAAGTCACACAATTACAAGTTACAGTGCTAAGGGGAAAGGACTCTCATTTCATCTAACTTCCTTTATCTATAGGTGAAACATCCAAAACTAATCAGATATGTGTGCAAGATTTCTAGTGCATGGAGAGGGTTAGGTTGTCATGGGAAGTGATTCACCCTACATCACCATCAGGCCTATATTAAGATGATTCAATGACCATGTTGCTGTGCAATTTCTTTCCACAGGCCACAGAAGAAGCCTAGAGGGATAGCTGAGGTTGGATATCTAAGACGCTTAAACCACATCCCTAAAGTACTGGAAACTCTTTTAAATCTGCCCTTTCCACCATCTTGGCATCCCATCCACCATGGCAGTTTTAAGCTATGAGCCATAGCCACTATTTTAACATCAATACCTTGCATACATGTCTCCCTCCCATTCACATGCTGTTTTTTCCACTTGCTGTACCTATTCAGTGACAAGAATCAGGCCTTCCTTATAAAAGGAAGGCAGTAATTATACCACTCACCTGTCCAGGATTTCCATCCTTTACATATATATAGCTGGGCTATACAATATAGCTGGGGTAAGGACATTAACTGAATTAGTATTTTTACTTAGGGGATAGTGTGAGGCTACTGCTTCAGAAACATTTTTCTGTGAAGTTAGTTTGTCTATCTTCAGAAAGTGAAACTCCATGGCATGTTTCTTCTTACAACTTTCCAGAATATGAGAACACAGTATTTAAGTCCTATTTCAAGCCCGTGCTTTATGGTACTCACTGTAATGAAGATAGATTCATCTGTCAAATACTCTTCCAGAATCCTGAAGCCTGCTCTGGTATTGGTCTTTGCTTCATCTTAAGACATTTTAAAAATGTCCTAAACCATCCTAAACTTTATAGAAATTGCAGCCTTTGATTGTTGTCATTAATGGCAACACACTGGGATTTTGACTTTTCCTCTGTTTCCATGAAAATAACATGTTCAAAATGTTGCCACTTTCTTTCTTTCTTTCAAACTTACTTTCTGTAAGTCAATTTACTTTTTGTATTTCAAAATTTGCGAGCTCAGAAATACAACTGAGTGGAACTGCATTTCTTGAGGTTTTATAATGGCCCCAAGACTTCATATATTTTCTCCTTGTGCTAGAGAGCAATAGGAGAACTCACTACATCCCAAAACAGTGACATTCTCTAGAGCTGAGGCTGTCACCTCTCATTTGACAAACACAAGTTCAAAGATCACTTGGGACTAGAACAAAGCTCTTGCATTTTTTTTTTTTGCAATGTGCAAAAAATTGCAATGTGTGCTCTAACCACCAGGCAACTGGGTGTGTCTGGGAGATCTCTCTGCTTTTCTCTTTCACACTTAATTAGCAATTCTATCCTGAACATAAAAAGGCTTTCTTACATTTTGTTTAAATAGCACATACCTGTGGAAAGACTCAGTGACAGCAAACATATATTTTCTGACCAGAAAAAATACCTTGTTTGTCAAAGAGGCTGTCTGACAGCTATATTAGGGCAAGGAAAGTTAATGCCACTTTTCAAATTAGCTGGGTGTGCTATCAGGATTAAGCATTTGTGCATTATAATGTGAGAATTATATCAGCTCACACTCTAACAGGTCCCCTCATGCTCTCCTTGCAAAATTCTGTTTGAGATCCCTAAAAGTAGAATTTGAAATGATCCTCACAGTTTTCAAGAATTTCCAGCTTTCATGATATGAATCTAAACTTGTAACATTGATGGTCTCTGGGAAGCTTCAGTTCTGCAAGTTTCATGTGGAAGTTCCCTTGAGGCATGATCTAGGAATTGTATGCTATTTCTTAAGGTAAGTTTTAGATATGTTGAAGAAAAAAAACAACATAAATTATTACTGAGGGTAGCTATGAAAACAAACTCCCCAGAAGATAGCATGGACTTTACCTCTACATCTACCATTCATTCCTTCTTGTTGAAGACCACAAATATTGGCAATTCCAGGGGCAGGGGGAGGGTAGAGGGATTTAGCAGGCTTTTAACAAAGGCCTTTGGGTACATTTTGTTAATAATAGAGAGAGCATTTCACAATATTTATCAAATCTAGATAAGGAAGTTTGAAACTTTGAGGCAGATGTCATTCAATTCTCTGTGCTATTCTTCTTATACAATGAGAACTTTCTTCACCCTTTGACTTCTGCCATAACCCCTTGTGTATTGTGTCTAATGTAACAGTGGATGGGATGCCAAGGGTAAGAAGGAGCAGCTAGATATTTGTACTTGTCTATATCTCACCAGACTCAGAGATGTTTGAGAGTTTATTAACAGTTATCCAAACCCAGGACCTAACAGGTTGCCTGAGACACTAGAGAGTTTCTGCTCAAGGTTACATGAAAGTACTTCTTCAATATAATTCTGTATCTATTTTTGTGATGGAGATTCCAAAAACATTGCTGTCATTGCACTCTACCCATACAGTGCTGGTTTCAGTTTCTTGTGAGAAGAACAAATTCATAAATCTCAAACCCAGCAAATTGGTTTTTTCCTCCTGTGTTGGTCTTTTTTGCCCACTGTACGTTTACTATTTTCTTTTCCTGGACACTTGTCTGACATTGTGATAAACACAGAACAACATTTAAGTTATGAAGGAATTAAATATTGAATACTTTCTGTCTTGATGTCAGAAACTTCACAATAAGTCTGAAAGGTTGTATTGGACAGATTAAAGAGAGTTTGGTGGAACAGCATACACTGTAATTTGCTATTGCTTTAGACAGTGCCATAAAATACATGTTATGAAGTATTTTATAATACTTTGGGGCTGGGACAAGCACATGTGATATCTAACCACGATCTACAGAGCTGCTTTAGAAACTAGAGCTCTGTGCAGTTAGAGAGCTCATAGTTTTATAATACACTAAGATTCTTGGGATCAAAAGGTAGAGAAAAGTACAGGGATAAAATACGATTACTGACTTTAAATAAACAGGTAAAGCAAGGACAAACAACACTTCTTTTTCACTGCATTAAGCAGTTCAGTGTTTCTCCAGATGCTTTGGATTGATGTTCCTTATTGACTCCTGTCAAACTGTTATCAAGGCACTTTCCTGCTGTGACTATTTTCTTTTCCTTTTCCCCAAGCTAAAATAGGGATATGTGGTATCTGTGCTCTGTTGATCTGCACCAAGATCAGATTGGTGAGAACAGCTGCCAGGCAAGAAAAGCAGCAGCAGCGAGGCAGCTGGGAGAAAGGCGCTATCACTTTTAGCTTTGAAAATATGTACTCAGACCTAATGGGTTTTGGCACCAGAAATTTTTGTATGAGCCTCCTAGAAAGCTCCCAAAGACCAGGATGGACAAACTCCATGAAGAAATGGAAGCAAGCTACAGAAGAGGGTAGTAGTTTTGCTATTGAATGAGTCTTGGACCAGGCTGTTCACCATCAATTGGTTTTCAAAGTTTTTACTTAGTAAAATTTGCATATAATAACTTTTTTTTCCCCAGGTTTTTAACATTGCTTTATTAAAACAACTTTCCTACCTGTTTTCCCTCATCTTGTGTCAGGAGTCCCTGTAAACTGCTTTACATAGCCCACAGGAAGACACAAGGAAAGAAAGTAGCTGCGGGCATGGGGTCTCCTTTCATCAGCTTTGAGACTTTCTGCACTGCCAAGATCCTGACTGTCTTATTTCACTAAGGAAAAGTTAAAGTATCACAGAAGGAAAGGAAAGGAAAGGAAAGGAAAGGAAAGGAAAGGAAAGGAAAGGAAAGGAAAGGAAAGGAAAGGAAAGGAAAGGAAAGGAAAGGAAAGGAAAGGAAAGGAAAGGAAAGGAAAGGAAAGGAAAGGAAAGGAAAGGAAAGGAAAGGAAAGGAAAGGAAAGGAAAGGAAAGGAAAGGAAAGGAAAGGAAAGGAAAGGAAAGGAAAGGAAAGGAAAGGAAAGGAAAGGAAAGGAAAGGAAAGGAAAGGAAAGGAAAGGAAAGGAAAGGAAAGGAAAGGAAAGGAAAGGACCAACCAAACAGGCTTCTTCCACCATGCTCAGAGTATCATTTTCCAGTGATGAAAAAAGAGCAAAGGCTGTTTCAGCAAGGCTGAGGGGTCCAAGTGCACTGAGCTGAGTTGGAGTTGTTGAACAGGGAAGTTTATAACATGGCACTTTGCAGGAAAAGCACCAAGTAAAGGAAAAACATGAAACAGAGAAGGAGAAGGATGAGACAGGAAATATGCTCCTGCGGTCTCACAAAAGGCAATAGTCCAGCCTCCACCAGAGAACAGTCCAGGTTCACCAGAGAACCCTCTGAAAAGTTCTACTATGAGCAGTCACAACTCATGACTTTGCGGAGACACCCTCCATGTCACCATACCCTACCCACACACCCAACCCCACAGCCTGTTTGTGATGCAGCTGGGGTACCCTACAAACCAGCCTGAAAGAAGCGCTGGGCTGCTCTGTGCACAGGCTCCATGGCTCCAGACACTGCAGCCAGAGCTGCTCCCCAAAATCCCTTTGTTGAACAGACAGAGCTGGGAAACTCAGCAACCCCAGCAGTTCTGAAGTCGTCAGCACAGTTTATATAACGATGAGCCATCAGCTCCTTCGCTTCAAACACTGCCTCAATTTACGTGGCAGAGCAGCAATCTGGCTTTGATGGAGAGAAATGTGAAGGAATGTGTTCCCTGGGGAGTAATGCAATTCACAGACAATGTAAGAAGGAGGCTGTGCTGCTAAATGATGCACATTTCTATCCAGAACATTTTCATTAGTCTTGGAACAAACTTAAAGTTTCTACTCTCATTTGCTGAAGGTTAGTCCAGATTTCCATGAGATATGTCCAGATACAGATGCAATCTCTTTAATGAAATGTTCTGCCCATTCATTTCTTCAGCTTTTCTTTTTTTCTCCTGCATTGAAGATACTACAGACATATGGAAAAGAATGAAAAAGAAAAAACCACGTGTGATCAGCAGAACTTGAGACTAAGAGATAAAATTCCTTTCAGTTATAAAGTCAATACAGGACTGGCTGATGTTTAGACATTAAAAGGGAAATGAAAATTATATTTAAAAATTACATGACTGTATTACAAAGTTATTTTAAATTCCCATTTTTCAACCTTTTTTCAATCTTCTAATGAAAAAAGCATATTTTTTCTCTTAAAATACTATCCTTTAGGTCTTAAAATGATAAAAAGTTATTTGCTACAATCCCATTTCCTAGTGGAGCAGCTGACATTATGCAGCTTGTATTTTTACTGTCTGTAACTCAGGAAATTCACTGTTGAATACTTTTAAAATTCCTAATTGCATAGCACTCCTTTTATTTCTGAATTTGCTAAGTTTTTTCCATCATTCTTCCTTTGCATCTCTTTTATCCCATGCTCATTCCCTTAAAACAGTATGTCTCAGGCAACACCTCAACTGGATTATCACTGGTAAAAACAGATGTTTAAAAGCCACCTATCACCTGCATAAATTTGTCCCCTTCCTTAAATGCCTATTAATATTCCTGAGGCTCCAATACAGCTGATTATTCTTTCTCAGACTTCCTGATTCAGAGACTGAAATATTTAGGTCTTCAATAACTTTCATAAGCCCTCTTTATTTTCATCAGACATCCTATGTCTCATGACATACATTCCATTTCGCTGACTTCATCTGATGGCATTTCCAATTTGTGGAATATTATTCTTTGCCTCTCAACATTTGCAATGTTTTCATTAGCTGTTCTGGATTTGGTGCTCTTCTTTCATTATATAATGCTTAACATGCCAGCAGCATTTATCTCTCCCCAATTAAACAGAGCTCAGAAATAAACCAGCAGGGTCACTCCAGAATTTAGCACTTCTGCTGGTAAGTGTAGATCAGCATTAGAGAAAGAGAGAAAATATTTCAAGGGAAGTCTGACTAACTCTAAGAAAGAGTCCTCAACCTTTGACAAACCACCAATTTGCATGCTGTTTGAACAAAATCCCACAAGCAATCTGAAAAAACACAATTAATGACTTTTGAACTTATTGCCTCAAATCCAGAAAATATGTAGAGAATGAAACTCATCAGGGGTATTACAGCTCCTACAGCAACATTGGAATGGTGCTTCTGCTTATGTTTTGCTACCCACAAGCTTCTGTCATATCTGTTTTTATTAAAGGCATAACTGAGATGTCAGCTGACCTAAGCATGGGGGTGCTTAGGTGACCACTGAGTGTCTGTGACTGACCTTTTCCCCCCTGAAATCAATGGTATCTTTGCCATAAACTGCAGGAGACAGAGAACCAACTCCTGATGACAGAGAAAGTGATGACTTACTTGGAAATTAATTTCCAGGTACAGATGAGAATAACACTGGTGTTGTCATCTACAGAGCGTGGAGGGTAAGCAGAGAAGATCATGTGGGCTCTATTCCTTACCAACTCTCATGTCCTGTTCTACAGTAAACAGAAGGACTTCTTGATACTGCTAAAAGGACACTGCTATTTCCAGCTTTTTTTTTTTTTTTACATAATCTCAATTTTCTCCCACTCATGTACTGCTAGTTTCCAAAGGAAGGAATATAAGACAGCTAATGAACTAGTGATATTCTTCTGCATCGCAAATATTCCAAAATCCCAACTGGTCTCCATTTCTTCTCCACATATTTTACATCTCATTCTGTAGTTTCTGGATCTATGAGCTAAATCTATGAGCTTTGTGTCATTATGAATCAGAACACAAGCTGGTTCTAACGCTTTAAACCTGATGTTTGATTATCACATTGTAGAGGAATAGTCTTAAATTCTCTGCCTTCATACATGTCTTTTTTCTTCAGTGTTCCACTTTATAAGTGGCTGATCAAAAGATTTAATCCAGAATTTTCACATTATATATACATAATGTCTAGGTGGGTTAGTTTTTAAAATAAATAAAAAAATAGAGAAAATCTGAGAGAAGGATCCTTTATTCCTTTTACTCACTTGGGAGCACAAAATGGCCCCAGAGTTCTTGCATTGCAGACAAAAATGTGGACAAAATGTGCTTATTGTGAAACTTTCCATCAATTTTAAATAAATGTTGTAGTATTACCAACAATTTATGTTCCTATTACTTTACAACTTCCCTGTGTTAGCTTGACAGACTACATTTAAAAAGCCAACCTATTTGTCAACATTAACAGTTTGCCTTATCTGTTCTTTTTCCCATTTGGATTTCTTCTCCTTTGGAAACTAATCAACTTCTGAGTCAGAAGTTTCCCCAGATTTTCAAATAATTGACCTTAGGGTTTAATCAGGACTGAAAGCAGAAGCAGGTGGGAAGAATCCACAGTTTTGTTTACAAGGACACATTTCCAGAAACCTTGCTTGAACTTGGTGGAAACATAGCTTTAATTTTCCTTCCATAAACAACAGATCAAGTGAGGTTGCCATAGAATACTCTGCTTCAAACATTTCACTGCATGCTCTAGTAGCCAGTTAGAGGCCTGTTAAGGTTATGACAGTAATGTGAGTTTCTGTGACAGTTTTTGCCTTTGAATCTACATCCTAAACCCAAGGAGCTGGAGCCACAAGGAGGTCATTGTCAAACAGCCCCTTGCTGTTTGCACCATGTAATGGCATGAGGGCCTGCAGATGGTCTCCCTGCTTGCCAGCAGAAATCTCATAATCAAAAAAATAGCAAGAATGCCTGATATGAAAACAACAGTAATTCAGATATGAGTGCACCATTCAAAATTCAGCATAGGCAGACCTTTTCCATAGGCTTTGGTCTAGGAGCAGAAAAAAAGATAGTATAAGAGTTTGTATCACTTTAGAAAGAAAGTTATTATAGTCCTGGCTAGGTGTCTAGTCTTTACTATTTCCACCAGAAACACATATTAGAGAATAATTTTAATTGGCTTCAGTAGGGTAAGCAAAATTTCCAAGTTTAAAGTAATGGATAACTAACTGGAAAAGTGGCTATGGCTGAGTCAGAAAAAAAAAGTGCATTGCACTTAGGAAGTACAAAGGGCCTATGAAAAGAGTTGAGGGCAGTCAAAAGGCCTTAAATGTTTGCATCAAGACCGGGGTTTTAAAGTTATCCAGCTGTTCTTTGTGCATCTACTTAAAACACAAAAATACACCAGAGGTGGGAAAATGAAACAAAAAGTTCAGTCACCTCAATATCTGCATAAATTATTATTTAAAATAGTCTGAGGTATTTTCTTGTATTGGTATATTTTTATATGTTATGTCTCCCCTACAAAATATTTCTCCCAGCACTATTTACAGAATATCAGATAAAAAAGTCATAAAAATAACTGAAATATGTTCCAAAGAGTGGTAGAGATGCCAAAGCAGAACAGAGTTCTTCCAACACACTTATATTATGATTACTTAAATATCACTGGCTAGTCACTAGTGTTGTGAGACATTCCGGTGTGGCTCAGTGGGATTGTTGTTGAATTAAGCATCACAAAGAACCCAAAAGTTGTTTTGAACAATAAAAATTAACTGAAAACATCAATAGACACAAATTAGAGAAAAAAAACTCCTCACCTTTAGTATGGTGCACATATCTTTTATTCCTAGCTAGAATAAAAGCCTGTACCTTTGCAGACCAAAATATTTGGCTTTATAGGTGTTTTCTGTTTGCCCAAAGAACTGCCAGAGGAATGGGTAATGACGAGCTAATTTATCACTTCATTAGCCCAAGTGGGATCAAAGAATCCTTTTGTGGTTTTCTGAGACGTGAAAAAGAGGTAACTATGAAAGCTAACTCCTAATTTTCCACTGTTTTTACAGTTGCTTTTTCTTGTTTTTATTTCTGAAATATGTGCAACTATGTAGGTGATGAAAATAAAATAACTTTGATACTTTTACAATCAGAAAAAAAAAATCTCAATTTTCCTATTTTCAAAGTACTTGAAAAGGTAGAGGAAAATACTAAACATGAGAATTTTATATTTCTGTTGCTGATGTTGCTGTCACTATTATGGTTTGCCAGACAGTGAGTTAAGTCTGTGCCATTTTCATGAAATGAGACTTCAGGACTAGCAGAAAGACTTTTAAACTCGGAAGACAGGGGGTTTTTTCAACACAAAAATGAAATTTTCCTCAAAAAAAATCAGAAGCAAGAACACAGAAATAGAAGAACATAAATCCTTTCTCTTTATCCATCCACTCTTTCCTTTCATGGCAAGCCTTTTGCTCCAGACCTTAGTATCAGCAACTAGGGGACCACCAGTGCTACAAAAAATTTTACAGCCTTTTTAAGTCCTGAGTAAAGTCTAAGAAAAAGCCTAAGGATATCCTGATCCTTCTTTGTGTGCCTGCTTCCATAGATGTTTTAATTGAACAATTTTTGTCTGACATTTTTTCTGTCCTTGTATACAGTTTTTTTACCAATTTCCATGTGATCTGTTCTGTCCTAGCCTTTTAATTCAATTCATAAAATACACAAGAAAGAAACACTGAAATAGCTGCACAGCAGCCTACAGTCTCTTTTTAGGGGACACTTCACACACTAATAATCCAGTCCCCTGTGCAAGGGAACTCTGTCCTAAGGTGGTTATTCAGGCAGAGCTTATCTGGTAGGAGAACGTAGTTAGAAGGTAGAGATGTCGAGACATTAAATTAATGCTTCTTAGTCCATAAGTGCCTAATACTATGTTTCAGCAAAATAATTCCAGAGAGGCCTACATCTCTTGTAAGGAATGTTGAAAGCTGGAACATCATAGTTGCTGCAGAAGAAATGGAATTTCCCTTGCTCATTATTTTCTTCTTTTTCTTTTTCTTTTTCTTTTCTTTTTTTTTTTTTAATTTACATTGGGCAGAAGAGCACTGAGCCTCAAAGAGGAGCTGGGATAGGCTGTGCAGAAGTGCCTCTGCACCTCAGCAGGAAAAATGAGCACAACTGCTCAGGGAACATTGTCTGAAAGGCTTCTTCCCCTTTCACTTGTTTCTTAATAGCTTCCTCCCCTAAGGAATGACAGTGAATGAAAGAAATGTATGAATTTACAAGTTTAGCTTGGAATAAGGTAAAATAAGATTATTTCTTTTGTAAATATAAACTGCAAGTATGTAAGACTGCTCTCTATATGCACACATATATGCTGAGATATCTGATGCATATTCCGTTTGGGTGAAAGACTTGCCCAGGTTTTTGTCTGAAGACCATGAATGTCCTGAACTGCTCTTTTTTGAAATTTACATTTAAAATTTTCCTTTTATAATGAAGCAAAATTATTTCAGTGCACCTTGAACAACGGAAGCACTACTGTTACCTCCTTTATCCACTGGAAAAATACTAAGGAGCATATGGAGCTTTACAGGAACACTTTGCTATTTTATCTTGTCTACGCTTGAACCAACCCAAAAGTCAGGTACTTTCCACATTATCCTTTGGAGATTAATAATTTATACCCACAGACTTAAAGAATAATTTATCCTAAATTATCCCACTGTTTCCCTTTTTTTAACCTTGCATCAGCCTTCTCACCATCTCCAACTATTTAGAAACCAAACGAGTATTTTTAAAAGGTACAGATAAAAACCTCACAGGAGACAAGTGGTTCTCACCACCCCTGCTCTCCTCTTGGATACATTCAGTCCCTGTGCACATTGTGGCTTGGTATATTAGGCTGTAGATATGGGGTTGAAGCAGATTTCTCTCTTTTTGATTTACTCTATATCAGCAAGTAGACATTAATTGCATCAGACAACTAGAGACCAAGTCTGGATGGTGGGATTGGGTGTAATTGGGTGTATAAAGCCATAGTTCAAGACCTTACTCTGTCTGATTGGGCAAGCCTGTTTTACCACATACCTGACAAATACTATAATGACCTCCACCCCACAACCACTAGCAATTTTAGGATAAATCTCTCTCTCCCTCTCTCCGGGTTTCTCTGTTTCACATTACTTTTATTAGAAATGCCATCCAATTAAAAAGCATGGCAATATATCCCTTTTTTTTCAAATACAAATCCACTTCTTAGAAGACTTTACCAATGAAATGATAATAATAGTATTATAGTTGTTAATAATAAAAACAGTAATTATAACAACAAAAATAACAATAACATTAATAAGTTTTAAAAACCCCAAATAAAATAAACCACTGTCAAAATAAGTTAGGAGCTTTTCAATTGCCATTAATGGTAAGAAAGTGAAGGCTTATTTTTAACTGAAGCTTTTATTGAAGCAAGCAATTCTTTTTATTTTCAACCAAGATGGGAGTGTCTGGAATGTTACTTTTTATTTTTAAAATAAGCCATCATTTTCACCATCAGCACTCAGATAGGAGCCACACTGATTGCAATACTAGTGGTTGAAAGGTCTGAGCATTTTTGTGGCTTGTTGAATAAATATTCAGTAATTCAATTTTGGGGTTCTCAAATTTGTGGAATGTGATATTTGGAAGAGTATAAGAATGGAAAATCATTCCATTCCAGGAAACAAATGCTTTCAATCTTATAACACTGGATGGAAAAAGGGTTTTATGATGCTTTTTCACATAGGAGGACAAGAACAATTAAAGTCTATGCAGTACTTAACAGTAGATAAAAGTGTACTCACTGATCAAAAGACTTGGTTTCTCTTAGATATGCCAATCATACTTGGCTCATCAATGCTCTGTGTTGCTGTCCAAGAGTAGCATTCAGTCCTGATACTCTAAAATGTTTTCTGAGAGTGACTCAAGTGAAACAAGCTTACAAAGTTCATAATTTCATTTTAATTTTTGTCAGGCAAGGGACAAGGTGGTTTCCAGCCTGACAGTCTTGAATATCTGTCTCTGCTCAGTGTCTCCCATTCATACTGGAGATATGCAAAAGTCCAGTCCCAGGAACTAACTAACTCAATACTACAGCATTTATTTTCTGTGTGAAAATAGACAAACAAAAGATCTTTTGTTTATCCCCAGACAAACAAAAGATCTTTTCAAAAAGAAAATAAAATACAATTAAAAAAAAAGGCAACATTCAGCCAGAGCTCAGCACACAGTTTATGCTGTGGACTGTTCTTTATTTTCTGTTACTAGGTTCATGTCACAAGGAATCACCTCTGTTACTCTACCTATTGCCAAATGGGACGCATTCACAAGGAAGCCACATTTGAAGTAAACAACATCTGGGAGCACTGCATACAGTAACTGCTCTGGTCACAGGCAGAGTTTCTCCTCTTGGATGATAGCTGTCATCTGAGTGCCAAGAACGCCTGTAGCTGGAAAACTGCTATATTGCCAAAAAATAGGGTGACTAACATTCTCTTTGGTACTGCTTGAAGGATCCAGGACCCTTGAGACCCTATAAACCCTGAAAACTACTATTTCTGGAATACTGTCCGTAGCATTTGTATCTTTAATTACAAGTCACTGTTAGAAGTGTTACTTATGAGGTTTTAGTTTGGCCTAAACTGAATAAAACTGATGGTCCAAAGGAAAATAAAAAAAAAAAAGACTGGATGGATCTGCTATAGTACCTGGATCTGCTAGAGGAACCTGGAGTACTGCCTGCAGTTGTGGTGCCCACAAGGTAAGAAGGACATGGAACTCTTGGAGCAAGTCCAGAGGAGGGCCCCGAAGGTGATCAGGGGGCTGGAGCACCTCCCCTGTGATGACAGGCTGAGGAAGTCAGGGCTGTTCAGCCTGGAGAAGAGAAGCTTGAGTGGAGACCTCATGGCAACATTCCAGTGTCTGAAGGAGCCTACAGGGAAGCCTGAGAGGGACTCTTGTCAGGAACTGCAGTCATGGGACAAGAGTAATGGGTACAAATGGAAAGAGGGGAAATTTAGGCCACATATCTGGAAAAAATTCTTTACTGAGAGGGTGAAGAGATATGGAACAGGTGAAGCATGCACTGAAGCTGTGGATGCCCCAGCCTGGCAGTGTTCAAGGCCAGGCTGGATAAGGACATCCTGGTCTAATGAGAGGTGTGTCTGCCCATGGCAGGGGGAGCTGGGACTGGATGATCTTTGAAGTCCATTCCAACCCCTAAACCTTCTGTTTCTATGGTCATTGAGTTTGGTCCTTTGGTGGCACTGTTCCTTCCCCATGCAGCCACATCTGTGTCTCTTGCTACACCCAAGGAGCAATCAGGCTTTGCAGCCACTCCTGAACCATCAGAGCACTCATCTTATATCATCATCACTGCTCAATGGCACATTTTCATGTCTTGTTTTTGTAACTTATTTCTGTTGCCAACAAACAAAAGTGCTGAAGCAAGGGAAGAAGCAGAAGAAAGTTGAGAGGATCCAGACTTGCACATGCACACAAAAAAGCAAATTAAAAAAAATGGAGAAATGATGGAGGGGGAAAAGGAAACAAAGAGTAGAAATTAACAGGGAGAGCACACTTTCAAGCAAAAGCAGCAGGAAAGACAGTAATAGCAATTAAATGTTCAGTGGGGTTTTCACCACTGCTCTCCTGCACAACATTCAGATCTGTTTGGAGCCTGGAGATGGCAGGAGAGATCCAGGTGGATTACACCCACCCTCCCATGCACCAGGCCTCACTGGCATGGCACTCGATGCCCTCTCCTGATCCATGGCAGGACACTAGAGCTGTCCCAGGAGCCACACAGTCTCCTGTCTGGCCACAAGCAAGCAGTGAGCACCCTCTCTCCCTTCCCTGTCCCCATAGGAAAATCAAGGGTGCAGCACTGCTAAAAGAAGATTAGAGAGCTTTTAAATTGCATCTAACACAATTTCTTTCATCCTTAGATACAACTGTGCTGTGTAAATATCGTGCTGTGAAGACTTAAGAAGATGAAAGTCTTGAACTGACATTTTTTATTTTTAAAAAAAATATATAAATTCTATGCAGAGGAAGGGTCCCCTGCACAGCAACCCTAGTTGATGGCTTTCTATTTCAGTACAAGAACTGACAATAAAATAAATATCTGCCTATTACACAGTCCAGCTAGAGGCTACTGGCAAATAAGAAGTTAAGCAAACTCAGAAAGCAATAAGATCAGTTATTAAAAAACCCAAACATTCAGATGGTGTGTTGATCTCTTTATTGAAATAATTCCAAATAAAATGAAATAAAAGCCTGATTTTGTGTGTGGTAGAGATGAAAGAGTTTTGGAAGGCTTTTTCTGCAGGAAACATTGAGAAGCAACCTAGCTAGATGCATAGTTGATGTAATTATAATCTTATGCAGAATTTCTATGCAAAACTTCCCTCCCAGGTTTTTAGAGGAAGAATATTAACCTGGCAGAAGATAAATCTGGCAGCTGGTCAATCACCAACATAGAGATGTGTGAGCAGAGAAAATTATGGGTGGAGAAAGACAAGATGGGAGAAGCCAGGGAGGGATTTTGTAGTTTATGATTGTTAAACAAACTAGATTCCAGAATGAGGGGATTGACAGTGTGGATGGATGCTATAAGGGATTTATTGATTTCTGAGGCAAACACCAGAAGAGGCAAAAAATCTTTATAAATTCGTCTCAAAACCATTTCTAGAATTACAATATGTTGTTGTTTAATTGCTGTCTTCCTTCTCAGTTTTGTAATTTGTTTTCCTTCCTTAACTTTAAAATAGACAATGACAATCAGTGTCCTCAAAGTGTAACCAATCTTTTAAGATTTAACCTAGGAATGGGTCTGGTATGTACCCAAATACACTTACTGAATTAATCTCCATGAAAAGATTATATTACAGGGGCATGGGGAGGGAGAAAGTGAGAAACATCCACTCACACATGGAAATTGTGGCGGGGAATCATCTCTTCCCAAAGACAATCTTTAAAGTTGGCACACACTTTCAAGTTACAGTCATTGACACATAAATTCATAAACAAACCAGGTATCCCTGAGATGTCCAGCCCTCCAGACAAAAAAAAAAAAAAAAAAGTTCAGAATCTTATGCACAGGTTGCACAAAATGACACATTCCCCTTCACTTGAAAAGCTTCTCTGTTTGTATGAGGCAGCTGCTCTGGGGCAGGACAAGGGCTGAGCATGGCCTTGCAGTGCTGTGAAACCAGCACAGGAGGAAGCCTGTGCCTCCCTCCCTCTGTGGCTTGTTTCACAGAGCCAGTCTGGTAGAAAATAATGTGCTAGAGGTAATCACCACAATTATTACTGTAGTAGAAACAGTAACCATGATGTGGTCTATTTCCATTCCATCAAAATGTCAAGAATCAGAATTGCATGGCTCTGAGGAGTAAACAGTATCTGTGGCCATCACAGCCTTTACACAGGGGCTTCCTTTGTTTTTTTCTATTTCAACAGAAAAGCTCTGAAAGCAAAGCTCCTCTGGCACTCCAGCTATGCGTGTGACTACGTGTGCTAATGTGCATGGAACAAAAGGGTGGAGAGGAGCTCTGGGCTGCAGTTACTACTTGGAGTATGTCTGCTTTGTACTTAGTAACCTTCTCTGCTTCCAAGAACAGCTCGATAAATCACGCCTCTCGCACTGAAGCTGCATGCACACAGCACTGTACGTTTTCAGCAGGCCTCCAGATGTAAGCAATTAGGCCACGCTGGGCTATTCTGCTGCCTCCCCTATATGAGACATGTCTAAAAAAGAAAAATCCAGCTCATTCTTAAAAACATGCACAGTTCTTCCCAGACAGGCAGTGGTTAGCCCACGCTGGCAGATCCAGTGAGCACTTTCCAAAGTCATGGTCTAAATAGATGTCTAGACAATGCCCTGACTGCATGTTGGGACAGGGTCCTATTGTTCACCAGACCTCACTTCCCTCTTGCTTTCCTGACATGAAGAGCTCCAGCTCTGAGGTGCAGGGAGGCTGGATCAGATGACCCACGGTGGTCCCATCTAACCTGACCCATTCTGTGACTGTGAGAAGCATGGGGTCAGGGACAGCTATTTGGCCTGGCTCCTCAAGAACTGAGTTCAGGGCTGCTCTCAGTCCTTCTTGGACATGAGGTTTGCCAGGCACCTCAGAGGATGCTGTCATTTCCACTTGCTGTCTGTTCTGTGATGAAATTTCAGCAAAAAAAGGAACAGCTAGGGAAAACTGGTATGCTGGAGGGAAAGGTTTAGGCCTTCAGAAATGTCTAAACAAATGGCAACCAGCCACTTGGGTTGTGTTTCATTTCCTCAAGAGACTTCAGAGTGTTCTGAATACAATAAACAACTGCCACTGGGGAAGGCAGACATATTTTTCTTTTCTCTTGAGGTATTGTAGATGTTATTCTATGTTCTGTGGTGGAAAAAAATGTTTCTTGAAGCAACTGGAAGGTTCCCATCAGTGAGATGCAGAGAGAAAAGCTCTAAGCAAGCTATTTGATTACTCTTTGAAAAGCTGCCAGAGGTGGATGGCATTACAGAGAGACACTACAAGAAGGCTTTATGACATTAAAAAAAAATTCCAGCCCTCTTTCAACTGTAACACTGGATTAGCTATTAATTGGTTACTATGATAGATCAAATGTTGTTTAGTTTTGAAATACTTGACAAGTCCATTGGACTGGGCTGCACTGACCCCAAGAGATGACTATGGTAAAAACATTCAAGTCATCCTACATTTCTGTCCTTAGAATTATTTTTTCAGTGTGTAGACACATATTGAACTATGAAAGGTATAAAGCTGTCTATGATAAAGGAGGGTTTTGACAAGGAAGTTTAACTCTCGCCAACTTTATTCAAGCTGTGAAAAAATTCCTGAGAAACCAGTGGGAAGAAAGGAGCATCCACTTACTGGATGGGGAAGAAAGGAGCATCCTCTCACTGGGTGGTACAGCTCATGACTGCTCAGTATTTGTGGGGATTTGTGGGGTAGGGGAGAACAGCGACCATTTAAATGGATATAATGTCTTCAGTATTCTGGAAAAGCTATATTTAAGCACTAAAAATTTCATACACACAAAGAGTATACTAAAAAAAAAGTTGGTCTTTTACTTCCCATCATATTTACATCTCTTCTGCACAGAGTCTGAATGTCCACACTAATGTCCTAAATATTTCTGGAGTTCAGACATCTAATATATAATTACATATATAAACACACACATAATCATACTTTTTGGCTATATTGTCAAATGCAGGAAGGCATTTTATTGTCTGGCCTTTGAAGGCTGGGGTCCCACAAACAGCTATGGAAGAGAGGTTTGGCTTTGCCTGCTGGATAACGTGCCACCTGTCAGAAAGCCCTTTCCATTTGGTGCAGATTCCCGGTTGATATGGGCAAGCAGAAATGTCAAGTGCTGCAGGGAGAACTCTCTGCATTTCTGTTCCCCCACAGGAATGTCTGGGGCTGTTCCTCAGGAAACATCCTCCTCTAATCCTGCAGGCAGCCAAGGAAGCAGGGAACATGCTCCTGATGGCCAACACACCCTTGAGAAATGTTCATCTGCAGGTCTGGCTGTATTTGTTCACTACTTGACTGTGACAAAAACAAGAGGCTTCTCAGTAATGGCATATTTCATTTACAACACCCTTTCCTTCTCTAGACTCCTCTCAGTCTGTCTCAGCACGCTTCCCCACCAGGCTCCTCAGCAACCCCAGCAATATTTGTTCTTCTCCTTTGCTATCTGGTCTTTTCTGCTTTTTGTCTTATGCATTTTACAGATAAAGAGAAGACTGTTATCCAGGGAGACATAAGCAAATAGCATCTCTCAAATTTCCCTTTCTTGAATTTCCCTTTCTTGAGACTCTTATCCAGGGAGGCATAAGCAAATAGCTTCTACTTAACTTCCCTTTCTTGAGAAAGTGCAAGTTACTGATGCTAAGCTTAGAGGGCAAGAAATGCAAGCAGGCTCTTACTTTAAGTACCACAAGCAAACAGTGTTTGTGTGTCTGTAGGCAGCAGTAAGGGACGACTTTTCAAACCTCCTCATACCAAGATCATGGCCAAAAGCAGTATGAGGGTGTGTTTTCTCTGAGTGCTTCATGGATGCTGAATCAGAGAGATGGACCACATGTCCATGGATATGGAGCACCTACAGCATAGCACAGCAATGCTATCCCCACATGTTCTAGTCTTTGGATTTTCCCAACATTCATCAGGTGACCAGATTTTACCTTCCTGTGCTTCACAGCACACCTTTCAAAAAGTTCTTCTTCTCATCAGCTATTTCTAGGTCTGGCTCTTTTGTCTTTGGGTTTCTAATTTCACTGAACTTCCCAGCTACCCAGAGTTTCACCTCACTGTGGTCTCCGAGACGGGTTCACCAGTTTCTCATCATAATCACTCACTTTCACACAGCCAGTCCTTCTCCCTAACTGACAGCCATTTGGAGATACAGGAGTATTTGAACCCAAACTTTCGGAGCAAGCTCTGCCAAAAATTTTCATTAAGATAAACAAGACCGCCCCCCAAATTCTGCTAGCAGCTGTTACAAGAGAACAGACTTCCTCATGCAGCAAGAGAGGACAAGCTTGTATTTCAACTCCTCTGGCAGATGATGGGAATAGGGGTTTGATATGTTCTGGAGGATTTGTTGCTGGTTTGTTTTGTTTTGTTTTTCATTTCAGCTGCAAACTAATGACTGAAGTGGTAGTTTACAAGCTCTCCAAAGCTGAATGTTTGGAACATTTCTCAGAAGGAGTGTATAAAAAAGCATCATGTTATCTCATGAAGTTGTATAGTAATTATCAGGAGCCTTCCTCTGTCATTCCATGCACAATTCTTTCCAGTCTCTGCTACATGGTATATTAACAATCCCTTTCTATCCAAAGCAGTGGTAAGGCATGCTTCAAACAGTGCATTTTTTAAGGCTTTGTGTGACCTTTTCATTCTGTTGGCCTTTCCAGAAAAGGATGATGAATACAGTCTAGCTTGTTTGAAAGTTGCAAGTGGTCAACAATGTTTCTGTGGCATGTGGTGACTACAAAGCCTACTATAAAATACATGGAAGAATGTTTATATGAGAAGTTACAGCGCTGGTAAAACTGGACAGCTGTACCTCTGAAGAAGCCATCTGCAAAGCCACAGCAGGGAAAAAAAACCCCACATTTTGAATCCAGTTAAAAGCTTTCTGAGACTGCCTTGAGACCCTAACTGCAAGACTAGGTGTGTACCAATACTTTTCATTTTTGACCTGACTCCTGGACTGCCAGCCTGGACGCCGAGCAGCTGAGCAGAACGCTGGGGATGTGGTAATGGGGCGGGCTGGCACAGATTCCTGCCCAGAGACCCTCAGAACCAGCCTGTGGGGGCTTCTCCCCAGTGCTCATGGTGCAGCAGCCTCTGCACTGGGGACAGGCTGCTCCTGGTCACCAGCCCCCCATTTGTCCGCTGAAATAGATGCTACAGCAGGCTGGGAAACACTGGCATTCCTTGGGACACCACAGCTGTGCAGCCCCGGGTTTTCAGCGAGTGTTTTCTCCTCTTTTGATCAACATCCATGTTCTCCCATCCCCCTCTACGTTTCCTTTCAAGATCTGTTTTTATTTAACCTTGAAATGCAAGGGGAGTAATCTAGGTTAAAAAAACCCCAAAATGAAAAACACAACAAAGGACCCCCTCCCTATTCCATCTTCAGACACTTCTGCAGCTGCAAACCAGAGTGCATTTTTTTCCATTCAAAGCCACAAACTGGCCTGAATTTGCTAAAATGCTGGGTTAGTGCACATGAAACCTTCAGCATGCCTGTGAACTTTCCTGCAGCTCAAGAAATTTAGAACTGGTCGGTCTGTTTTCCCCCTGGAGCCCCCCAAATTTGCTGCCAGTGCTGTTGTGAGCCCCAACATCGCCCCTTGGTGGCTGGAGCTGTCCTTCGTGTGGCTGGGCCAGGGGCCCCTCCAGCTGCTCTCTTGCACACTGAAACTGAAAAGCACTGGCATGTTGACAGAAAGGGGTGGGCTCCCCTCTCATCCCACCCTCTCCCCTTAAATTCCAGTCTGAGCAGGTCAGACTAAACAGGCTGTGTCTCCTCCAAAACAGACTTTGCCTACACCACCCTGCATCCAAGCCTTAGTCTTGAGTGGCCAGGAACTGCAGCTGATCACACAATGTTTTTATGACATTTTATCAGCTTTCATTTTGATATCAAGGTTCTGCTTATGTCTGAGACTACTTTCTCTTGCAGGCAACATGGTGTCAGTGCAGATGTATGTGGGGCAAGAACAGTGACAGAGCAGGGCAAAAGTGCCTGCAGCACACCTTTGCACCTCCTTACACTCCTGACAGGACCGTGCTGCACATTAGACACTTACAGAGTTGCTTTATGCTGCCTTTTGCAGCAGGCAAGAACACTCAGCACACAGCCACCTTCCAGCCTCAGTGTGTCTGTCATTCATTCCCTACCTGAAGGCTGCTAGAAGTGTGGACAAGAGCCATTTTCCTCACACACCTCTGCCTAGGATCCCATTTTCCCTTCCTCTATCCCAGTGTCAATTGCCAAGGAGCATCACCAGCCAGAGTGGCAGAAGCACAGAGCACTCAATGACTTGTTCAGGGCTCCATTTCTCCATTGAAAACTTTCCTCCTCCCTCCTCACCCCCCGCATCCCCCACTCTCCCGAGAAGCTCATGGCTCCTTTATCGGAATCAGCCAGGGCAAACTGCTGGATGACACAAACCAGACGGCCAGCATCCGCTGCAGACTGGGACAAAAGATGGAAGCAAAAGATAATAATGGAGCACAGCTGGCTGATAAGCATGTTTAAATTTTGCAGAGATTAGCTGTGAGAACAGGAAGGAGTTCTTTCTCTCCCTTCTGTTTGTTTAGCTTTCTGTAATTGTTTATTTTCAGGATGAAAAACATGCCCGCGCAGACTTATCAAGCAAGTTGAAGCAAGGCAGAGGGAGAAATTTGTCTCATTAGAAACATGAAAGCCCCGACACAGCCAAAAGCAAGCCGGGCTCTCCATTTTGCAGAGCCACGTAAGCGCTCAGGCGGAGCGGAGCGCTCACAGCGGCTCCTGGCTGGCCCCGGGAGCGGAGCGGGAGCGCTCAGCCCCTGGGTCCGCCTGGCTCCCCTGGCTCCCCGACAGGGAGCAGGGCTGCACAGCCGCCTCCTCACTCGATACGGCTGAGCTGGCGGCTTTCACAGCTCCTCTCACTCGGAAAACCTTTCCCTTATTTATCTGGGCTGTCGGAGTGTGAGCTCTAAGTACAGAGCAGCAAGCCTCTCCTCAAATCTGTGAGTGAGTGTCTGTGCCTGGCTTCCACAGATGTAAAAACAAGCACTGGAAAATAAGGCTTTGTGTAAGGGAAACCAGCAAACAAAACACATTTGAAGGAAGAGTTGCAGTTTAAGGGACTGATGCTGCTGCCACAGGATGAAATGTAAGTTTTCCTCATGTATTTCACACAGGGGACACACAGGTTGCCACCAGCCGCTAAACTGTCATCATAAAATAGGGGGTTTCAGTGCCCTTCCTCCCCTGCCTGCCCTAAATCTGAACCTGCCTCTGCTCAGTTTCCACACAGGCAAACCTGCAGCCCATTCTGTGGATCCCCACTGGTGTGAAAGCTGCGGGATCACATCAGTGGTATTATAACATCTCACTTTTCCCTCCTCTCTGACTGACAGCACACACAGGAGGTCCTGCAGAACACGCTTGTACAGAGATTAGGCCAGAAACTCTACCCGAGCTTCCTGTTCGCACCTGGTAATGCTATGAATGAAGAAAGAGGCCACAGGGTCAGCTGTACTCAGAGTATTTCATGCCCCCCTGGAGAAGCAAAGCTGCGGTAGAGCTGGGTTTCCTGCAGCTGAGCATCCCAGGGTGCTGCCAGGCAGCCAGAGGTGTGGCACTGCATGTCATCACCCTCTGCTGGAACCGCTCCAGCTTGGGCAATCATCACACTGTGTGAAAAGGTTTTGGTCCAGGTCTGTAGGACTATTCCTTCACTGGTCCCAAGAGGCTGAGACAAAACCAGAACAGGAGTGTAGTTCTGTGATGTACCCCTCTTACTCTACCTTTAAGGTAGTACCAGCATGAAATGGAGAACAAAACCCCTCTTACCCTACCTTTAAAGTAGTACCAGCATGAAATGGAGAACAAAACCAAGCCATTGAGGTCATGAGCATGAGCATGTTCTCTCAACAGTCATTTTCACTGGGGAAAAGTTTTTCAGAATATATTAAGAGACCACTGCACTAATATGTGGACAAAAAAAATACTACTGATAGAAACAATGTGCTTCTTGTGTTCTAAGTGCTGTGCTTTACTCACATGAGCCATCCTTTTGATGGCTACACAGGCTTGTTTGCAAGACTGGCAGTGCAGAGGTACAGAAAGCAGCTGTACTCAGAAAGCTTGTTACTTGTGTGGAAGCCTGACAAACCCCATGACTCAGCTGAACACCGACCTGCTGCTTCCCCCATTGTTCCCCTTGCTGTTATCACTGCAAGATTTTTTTCAAAAACATTCATGAAAAAAAGAAATTTTTCTGCTGATTAAAAAAAACCCTCCAAACCCTCCAGAAGCTGATTAATACCTCTGAAAAGCTCAGTGGTTTGCTCCAGAAGTCCCTTCAACACAGCAATACAAACTTGTATCAGTCCCAGAAGCACTGCAGGCTCTCCTGGGCTGTGCCCAGGGTTCACCAGCCATGTGTCTGGGTGGGAATGCTGGGTGGGGGCCCCCCAGCTCGGTGGGGATCCCTGGGGTGTCCCAGTGGTAATGCACGGGAGGCCAGTGGTGGTCTGGCTAATCCCAGCACTCCCCCAGCAGTGCACAACTCCCCGGACGCTGCCAGCACTGCAGAATTGTAGCATGCTCCTTCTCTGCCTTTGATTACAAATTGATGATTTATTACAATAGGTAAAGCAACTGAAGCCTCCTGGGTACTTATAATCAGCAATAAAACACCGTGTTTGCCCTGAAAAGCTTCCTATCTAATTATACCTATTATTCCAAAATTATTGCAAAGCATTTTTTGCTGTCTGGGTTCATAAATGACAAGTATTTTAATAATCACCTGAAGTACATATCAAAGATTTACAATGTCAAAAGGAATTTCAGGTGCTTTGTAAATGCCTATTTTCTGTAAAATCATGCTTTTATGACAGCTCATGTAAGACAGAAATACAAATGGACTGTATACATAATCTGAAGGCCTGCATATTCCCAGTGTGTGTTTTTGCATTTCTAGATTTAAAAAAATAAAAAAGGATGAATCAAACAGGATGAATGAAACCTGGTTCCTGACTGCTTTGTTGCAGTGGCTGTGTCAGAACCCAGAATATATTAGTTCACCAGCATGGACTGACTTTTTTCTTTTCTAGTAGTGGGGATGGGATGGAAAGAGCATAGTTGTGGTGCCAAAGGTAAAGGATAGGCACTGATGCAGAGAAAAAAGCTTAGCTTAAATCAAGAAAAGCACCAACATGGCTGCTGTGAGACCTGCTTTGTTGCCTTCACACAGTGTGTGCTTCCACATAGAGAAACAACACTAGGAGCAGTGATACTCTGCACCCCAGCGTGGGGGAAACAAATAATGGGACTGGCCAGATAATGAGGTACAATGACTAAAAATTGTGGGGTCTTTTCACTGTTTTTAAATAGGTCACCCTTTTCCTCTCTGACTCTGAATCGAATTTTCCTCTGTGCTGGCTGCCAAGCATGTGACTCCTCGATGCTGTAAAAAGGAAAGCAGCAGCAGGCCCTTGGGGTATGGAGATATTACAGCAGCCACGCAACACATTTCTGCATTCAGAAAAGCTTTAGAGGTGGGTCAGGCAACAGCTACTAAGCAAGGACATATGAATATTTTTTCATGTTGTCAGAAGAAAATGTGGAACTGATAAGAAACACTTGTGGACATGCAAAGCCATCTCAGAACCCAGGGTTTGTTTAGATGATAAAGAGATAAAATCTGAAGGCATGTATTGCAAGGGAAGATAAACTTTAGCAGAATGTCTATTTTGAAAAAAAAAAAGAAAGAAAGAAAGAAACAAGTGGTATGTTTCAGGTAATTGGCTTTCTCTGCAAAGAAAGGTCCTTGAGGATCATAAGGCAACATTGGTGCAATATGTAAAACTGTATGAGCTGCATGGATGCTGTTCATTCATTTTTCTTCATGGAAACATGATGCCATTTAGATTTTATTTGCATCTTGTAAATATTTTCTTAGAACCCCAGCAGGACACTGGAAAGCATAAAAGCACACATTACCAGCTGAACATATGTAACCAGAGTTTTCTCTTTGCTTGCAGCTCAGCCTGTTCCATGTGCTCTGATTTAAAGCCCTGTAATACACTTACCACATAAGAATTCTGTTTAGCTACATTTAACATTTTTGAGGGAAGGTTTGTCAGATCATTTTTTTTTTTACTTAATGCATATGTATTTTCATGCCTTTGTCCTGCTTGATGTGAAATAAGCATTTTTTAAAGGAAGTCGATCTCTTTTCATAATTTGGAAAAGATGCAGTATTTAAACACTGAGAAATGTGCAGTGCAGTGTGGATTTAATGGAAACATTGCCACAATTCTACGCTTATGTTGTGGCATTAAATCAGTCAGAAGACAGAGGCAAACTGCCAGTGTGTGCAATGCCCAGAGGAGGAGGCAGTTCCAGTAATAATTTTAGAGACTGTAAAGTGACTCTAAAATGGAAATATCAGCAGCAGCTCTAGGAGTGCTCAGCTGCACAAGATGCACAAGCGCATGCCCAATTTTAAACACACAAGTAGCTCCAAAATGAATGAGACCACCCACAGGTTTACAATCCTTTGAAGAATTGAGCCCTTAATTGCTCAGTAACTGCTGCAAGAGGACGTCAAGTTTCTTTTGTTTTACTTATTATTAAAAAGAGCTTTGCCAGCATAAAACACTGGAGGAGCCCAACCCAAACCAAATGGATAAAGTGAGGAGACAAAGCAGCCTTGCAGAAGGCTGTTTTTTGCTACAATTCTCCTGTTTCAGCTCAGGATGAGTTGCTCCTCCTGCTGTGGTCCACACTCAGCAACACTTTAGGCAGGACCACCAAATTACAGTTGCATCCACCTTTGCGCGATGAGCAATTGACAAGTTCAGAAGGTTTGGTGATAATTTTCTTTGTACACAAAGTCGCACTCAACAACCCTCTGTTAGAAAAGAGTATTATTTCTGTAAAAAATCTTTTTAAGACCTACTTGGGATGATAAGCTTTTTTGTCTGCCAGGACATTTCTACAGCTTCACTAACTCTGTTACATGTGAGGGACAAGAACTTGAAGAAGCTGATCCTTTTGCAGTGTACAAGGCAGGGAAGTGTTAACATCTCTGCTCTACAGAGACAACTGATCTGCAAGGGGTCAGAAACCTCAGCTGCAGAAAATCCGGAAAGCTAAGCTAACTTTATTGGAGCTCTGCTGATTTATACCAGCTGAACATATGGCCTCAGAAGATTAAGTAGTCTGTGTGAGAAATCTGTGGCACATCTGGGACACTCCAGGGCCTGAGTCACAAGATCATCCTTCCTGCCCATAACAATTGCAAACATGCCTCTACTATGCAGGAGCCTCTGCAAACCTTTTTGTTAACCTCCTGGCAAAGCAATAATGAAATTGTTTGAATGACTGAGCCCAGGGAAATTTGGGGTTAGCTTATGCTGTTAACAAAGCCATTTCTGTGATTACTTTGTGCATTACACTATTCTATACAGGTAAGCCAAAACTATATATAATATTGGATTGTTGTGCTTGCAGTCATATTCTGAATAGAGACATAACAGAAGGAATTTTCAGTCCAATATGGGGGAAGAGTCTGTCAAAATCTCACAAAATGGGATCTGGGTTTCCTTTTTGCCTCAATCCTCTGCCATGCTGGATATGAGTAGCTGAGGATGAATGCATCACTGCAGAGATGTTTCCCTGTCAATGCTTTTTTACCATCAAGGGATTTATGGCAGGGTAATGTCATACACATATTTCCCTCACTATCTTTTGCCCAGGCAATAGGGAATTTCTGGAAATACAAAAGATCTAAATAAAGTCACAAATACGCTTTAATAGGCTACTAAAGCATGATCACTTTGTATCTGGGACAGCTATTTTAGCCACAGCAATATTTTGTTAACTATTGCTCCAGGACAGGGAAAAAAAATTAAATCTTGTTCAAATAGGTTATAAAAAATAATTAAAATAAATTGGAGCAAAGCCCGTACAGTTTGTGGGGAAAAAAATAGTGAAGCTGTTCACCTGCAGGCTCTGATTGATGTTTGGGCCCCTGTGATACTCCAGGGTTAGCTTCAAAATGATACAATGTAAACTATTCACAAGCTTCATGTTATGGTGCTAATTTCAGATAATGGTACTGGTGAGAAAGGTAATGGCACCTCTCAGTCAAAAGAAACAGAACAATACAATGAAAACTCATTTAGAGTTTGATTTATTACCACAATAATTAGTAAAATGTTTCATACTGAGGAGATCAGTATTGCAAATGACATGAAACTGCCATTGAAGAATAAGCAATGATGCACAGCATTTGCAATTATCAAGGGGAAAACTGGAATTGAACTGTATTTAAACAAAGACCAAAAAAAAGAAAAAAAAAGAGAGAAAAAATAAAGAAAAAACAAACAAATATACCCCCTAGTCTGGAAAATTAATGAAAAATGTAATCAAATTACTCCAGAAGTTAAGAAACACAAAAGCACTTCACCAGTTTTCAGAAATATGTGACACACAGCAAAACTTTTAGAGGGTTAATAACATTCTGTGAGCTATATGTATCCTAACCTTGCAAGTATTTGTTTTAGAAGGGTTTATTTTTTAACAGACTTTGTTAAGCTACCTGACAAAAAGGGCTAAATATTGTGACCCTCAATAAGGAGGGAAAGAAATGGAGAAAAGTTTGCTTAGCATCCATTTTCTGCCTGTTATTCCACCAGGAAGCAACATCTGCCAGCAGTTTCCTGAGCTCTCTGTGCAACCCAGCACCACCACCTGCTGTTTGGGAAGGAAGACTCAATTCCCCTTGTCCTCCACAGTAAAATTCCAGCACCGTGCAGGCAAAGAGAAAGCATTCATTTAAACATTTGAAGATGAGGAGGACAAAGAAACAGCACAACAAAAGAAAGCAAACTCCCAGCACCCATGGCAGTGTGTGGGAGCTCTGCCCATTTAAACCACAGGGCAATCCCTCCTCAGAAATGGGGTGAAGAAGCTTAGCTGGTCACAACAGCCATGGTGGCTGGCTCTTCTGCTCTCTTAGCAAGGGCTACCCTCAAAATCTTTGTAGACTTTAGCACTCCATATGACTTGCCTCAAGTGTGCTGCCTGTCTTCCCCCAGATCCTGAAGGTTATTGGAAAAAGAAGTTCTGTTTGCTGTGTTTTGGCTCTTCTGGCTATGGGGGGGGGGGGGGGCTGCTGAAATTTCCTTTCATGATGCTTTCTCAGTGATGGTCAACTGAATATAGGCCTCCCAGGTTCGGACATATGGAAAACAGCAAGGTCCAAAGCTAGTGAGAAAATCCCTCATTCCTTCCAATGGATGTGATGAAAAAGTGAGCCTGTGTCATTTCCTTTTAATTAGTAATGGAGCAAAAAGAAAGAAAAATATAGGTAAGAGTGCCCTAAGAAAGCCAAATGAAGATATTCAATACCAATCTGCTGCCTGTATCCAAAACTGAAGCTAAAAGCTGTGTCAGCTGCACCTGAGAATTTGACCAGACTCCACACTGCAGGAATAACTGAATTACAACCAATGGGAGCAACTGTGGGGGAGCCACGCTCCATTCACACTGCTAAGTCACAGCCCAAAATCTGCTTGGTTTTTTGGTTTTTTTTCCACCAGTTTTCCTTTCAGACAGGTAAATCTCCTGCTGGGCCTATCTGCATATCTGATTCTTCCCAGGACAAGTGCTCTGTCCTGTATCTTGTGCAGACAGGAATGGAGTCTGTCCAAAAGGGCATGTCACTGATTAATGGCAAACAGTGCAATTCTTAACAGATAGTGAAGTATCCCCCAGCTGCTAATCAGTGCTGTCAATGATCTGTGATGTTAAGCATGTGCATTTCTGCAGTACAAGGTTTGTGAAGCTCCAGGGTCTGGCTGTGGTGTCCAAAATTCTCATTTCCCCCAAAGAGGAAAGGGCTTGGGTGGATGAGGCGTGTGTTTACTGGCTTTTGTTGGGTTTTAGTTGCTGTTGCCTCACCCCCAAATGAGAATTTGTTCACGCTTTCAGGCTGCTCATCCTGCATTGTCTGTTTCAATTCAGCTCTTAAGCTGAGGTGATGAGGTTTTAGTTTATTTGCATGCCCAGTGCACACCTGGGAGTTGTAGAACTAAGCTTATTATCAGGTCGATGCAGGTTTCATTTTTAGCCTATCCTGGTCTGGAATACCTGAGCTGTTGAATGAAGGAAGCACAGTGAAGCTGACTACCTCAAAACATCCAGACCTTGGAGGCCTCAGTTTGCAATTTCTGCCACGCCTTATTTCCCTGCCCGTTTAAACCATTAAAAGAGCTCAGGGCAACTTTAAAATTAGAGGGGGTTTTGTGTTATTAGTATTTTTATTTTGTTTGTTTGATTGATTGACTGATTGATTGAGTAGGGTTATTTTAATACAAAATGGAAGAAATATATGTTTTGCATGAACAGAGCTGAGGTACTTGAACTTGGAGCTGGACCAAGTGGGTGGTACAAGAGCTGGGGGAGCAGGCACACAGGACACTGCCAGCCCCACCTCTGCAGGGTCAGCCAGAAACCTAGACAGGGCAGAGAAGCAAATATGAAACACATGGGTAGGAGTCCCATTTTCAGCCTTTTTCCTGTGCCTGTCTCTGCAGCAGGGATGCACTGTGAATGTAGTCTGCCACAGCAGCCACTGGAGCTAGGCAGGGAAGGCTTTATATCCACCTGATAGCTGAGATATGGATCAATGAAGGATTGCTTCCCTCTAACACTGATCCACAAACACCTGAGCCAATGCTCACCTTCACTAACTACAGGGACTTCTAGAAAGGGATCAGTTTCTAAGTACTAACCTGTTTCTTTTGGCTGAAAAAGAGCTGAATGGAATTGCTTTCAAATGCAGGTGCTCCTGTGTGTGCTATTGTTCACATGCCCTGAGGCTGGAGGCTACATCACTACTGGCATCTCAAATGGCTACAGGATCAGAGAGAACACATGGATGTTGAAACTGCCACGTGTGTAAAATGAATATGAAACTAAATACCTAAAAATATATCTGAATTTTAGTAAGAGCTAAATGAATGCAGCCAAAGTCTGAAATATTCCCTAGAATTATCCTTATCCTAGCAGTGGATTTTTGTAGTGGAAAAGCTGCAACATAACTTAGAAAATATAGATCACTAAAAAACTCTGATGGAACCCTGAAATGGCATAAAACAGCACTGAATTTATCAGTGACTTTTAATCTGGGTATGCTGGGAATTCCCCTTCTGCCATGTTTAAGATTTCTTAAAACAAAGGTCATCTTTTAACTTCAAATATGCAAACTGTCAGTTGCATAACATGGTCCATAAATATAGCAGAGTTCTTACTTCAATGAGCAATGAAAAGATCAAGGTGTTTTCTGTTTAGTTAACTCAAGGAGACTGAGTATAGAGATTTTTAGAAGACTATTCCTAAATATTATAAAATAAATCTGGTGTTCTCCTACTCTTTTCCCTGTGACTAACTATATTAATTTAAACTGTTTATTATTGAATCAGCAGAGGTCAAAAGTGAAGACCTATCCATCATTTCCACCTGGAGGAAATTCCTCTCTGATGTCTCTACGTTCTCTCCATCCCCTTTTCAATATATTTTTAATAACAGTGGACTTCCTGAGAGCCTTGCAGGCATCTTAGTGCACACACACCATCACTACCCAGGTTTATCTGGTTATTCACTAACCATGCAAAAGGAAGATGGCTCTCAACATTATGACTGCCAGGGAGAAAGTCCAATGGCATAGAGAGAAAATAAGTATTTAAGAGGAAAAAAGACTATAATGTGATCAGAAGTTGGTGGTTAATTTCTGGTGACTTGTGATGATTTAAATCTAAGGGAACGGACCTTATAGGCCCCTAAATCTTCCATACTATACAGAGTACACTTTTATTTCAGAGATCAATCCAAGATTTCCTACTTTCAGAAATGCCTCTTGTCTCATTAAATCCTTCTCTTTTTGTCAAGCTTGAGCTCTTTCAGAGATGAGTGCAAATTCTGAGGTACTCCAGTGAGCAAATATTCTGCCAAGTTCAAGTTTTCCAGTTTAATCATGTTCCCAAAAGCTGCTTCCTTAATGCCCTTCTCAGTAATTTGATTGTGACTGAGATCAAGCTTTTCTAGCTCTGACAGCTCACTGAAGACATCAGTAGGAATTACTAATATTTTACTGGATGCTAAATATAATTCCTCAAGGGCAAGGGGGAGAATAGAGGGAATGAATGCTGCTCAGCTGACTGAAGTTCATCATGTGCAAAGATGCTACAGAGCCAAACTCCTCTCTGGGAAGGGTTGGTGGGTTACCCTGCTGCTGGGGAGGCTCAGTGCTGCCAGGCTCCTGTGCTGAGGAGTCAAAGCCTGATCCATCACAGTCCAGGTGCCCCAGCTCCACCAGGATACAACTGCTGGGGTGTTCCTGAGGTTATTGTCAACCTCCCAAAGACACCAGCCTTTGCAAGCCTTCATAGGCTTCTTTCACAGATCCATCTCTGAGTTGCTTGTTCTTCAGAACTGAGAAATGTGATGTCAAATATACCTACAGAAGAGTCAGCTGTAAGAAATTTATCCTGTTATTCACAAGTCATAAATATCTAGCACTAAAGAGAATTCCTTCAGATTTTCTGACTGCTATTTGCCTGAGAATTAAACCACTCCTAAAATAAGATGAGAACAGTGAAACTACCATCTTTCAGCCAAGAAGAGTTTAAAAGCACTGTGTGTATAAATTTATTTCTAATATCCTGTATTAGTTATTTTGGTGTAATAATAGCTGTAACAGATATATTGTAATTTATAATACTTCTCTGTACCTGAATTTGACTATAAAATTGTTGGTGGTCACAGTTAGAGCACTACTCCTCTGTCCTCAATATCTTCTATAAACTAAGTTCTCTAGGGCTGTATAATTTGTTTTTATCTTGAGCTCCTTCTCTTGAGTGTCTATGATGTGTACTCTGACTCCAGTATCACTCTCAAATCCTTTTTTTTTTGAGCATCTGTTTTCTACATTTTCACAATTTTTTTCAAGACAGGGTAAAATAATAACTCATGCTTTGATGTATACTGATGCACAATTTGCTCATTTGGTAATCCCATGTATGTGATGAATAACCACAAAGGAACCTTACATTAACATGCCTCTAATTATTTATATCCTATGACTGAGTCATTATTCACCTATGACTTTCCAGCATACATCATCATGTATAGCTACATGCCTTATGATAATTATTTTTAAACAGCTGACTCTCCAAATGTAACTAAATAACTTCAGCTAGAGGGCTCAACTGCCAGAGCAGGCACACTGGAGAGCAAGAGTCATCCTCAAAACAGGCTGTTGATCTGATCATCTCATCTTCCTTATAGCACTATTAATTAAAAAAAAAAAACCAAAACATTATTCTTCTGCCCTTTTCTAGCTTTCTGCTTGTTTACCGGCTTCTTATTTTACTTTTGCTGTTTAAGAGTTTTAGTAGATCATACAGCCTTTTCTTCTGCATTTCTTGTAAACTCTTCCTTTTCCTACCATTTACTGGAAGGAATATTAGTGATCCTTCTCCTGACGCTTTTTGGACAAACACTGCAGCGCTCTGGCCTGAGAGAGCACTCACCCTTGTTTGATTTGTGACTTATCCTTCTGCCAGCTGGAAGGTTCCTCTGCCTGCCCAGGGAGATGCTGGGAAAGGGCCTGCTGGGCTGTCCCTGGATGTCAGGAGTGATGCTCCCACCCTGGGGAGCATCTGGCCTTGATCTCTGCAGGGGACACCTCTGAGGTGCAGCAATAAACAAAAGGTTTTGCCCTTCTGCTCTTTTACAGCTGCTGGCTCAACTGTGAATTTCAAGGCTGAATTAGTGCTAATATGTTTCAAAGTCAAAGTTTCATTTTAAAACTTCTTGTTGAGCTTATGGGCCAATTTGAATGTTTTCACTGCAATTTTTTCCTGTTTTCAGGGTTTTCCCTGTTCCTCATGCATTAATTTCTGTTAAGGTAAAGACACAAACACTTCTGGAGAAAAAGACATGCACACGTAAAATCATAAACTACACAGTCTATTAGCATAAAAGTCTGTTGATAAAATTTTTAAATGACATAAATTCAGAAAACTTTGATTGATACTCTTGCTTCTTTTCTGATTTATAACAACCCTGGGGACCTGGATTTTCTGGTGAAAGAGAATGTAATTTCTTCTTCCATTATAAATGCTTGAGGATATTGAAGCTATAAAATACATTTTTTGCATTTCAATGTGGGTCTGAATAACACTGCTCTTTAAAATGTTGTATTTAACCTGCCTTTCAGCATACTACAAAGTTATTTCAGTACCTTTAGGTATAAGGCACATGTGACTTCCTGTGCCATACAGGGGATACATACTGCTAGGAGAGTTTTAGAATTATCAAAACCTTGTCAGATGAAAAGTGCTAATATATGTCTGTTGGAACTGTGCTTTTAAAATAATTGATTGTTGTCTGTCCACTCCAACAAAGTAGAAAGAATGGAATATTTATGACAGCTAGTTATTTATATTCCTACAATTATAATTAATTAATTTCTGAAATTGTTACATTCTTTCCTATCTCTTTGTCAAACTATTCATCCATTTTCCAATAGACAGTACACCAAACCAGCAAGTTTCTCTCAAGAGCAAATTATGTTTTATCTCCTGATACTTCTGAAAAATACTCTCATCCCAGGAATTCAGATAGAAAATCTAAACTTGCTTAAAACTCACTGCGGTCATTTCTGCAGCTGAGAGGAAGAGAAGTGATTTAACCATAATGCTCATCATCCCCATTGACTCAAGGAAAGTTTCTATCCTTTCTGAAATGGATATAGAAAAAAAAAAGCTAACAATTACATCGAAAACAAAATGAAAATATCTCTTGCATACACATTCTTTTAGTTGTATTGTCACTTACATCCTGTGAGTACAATATCCCACAGCCTGTCATTTGGACACAGAGGTCACCTGCACCCGTGTGAGGACTCTGCTTGCACAGCCCCCTGCCCCACAGACAGCAGTAAAGGGCATCCTGTGGCCTTGAGTGCCTCACACCACCTTTCCCAAATGGGGAGCTTGCCTGGAAATGTCTCATCTTAATAGTGACCTGGAAGATGTTTAAAAGTGAGCTCAAGAAGGGTTAGAGACTTCAAAAAGGGGCAAGGCTGATGATGCCACCACTGTTTTAAGAGATATGTTTGACAGTGACTTGATTCCCTGCAAGGCTTATTAGCATTTCATTATTGTAGTCTTGAGGAGACTTTGACAGCAATGAATCTCTAGTAAAATATCTTTATCTTCCCCTGCCAGGTTCCCTCCAATTCTGCTGGACAATGCCCTTTGGTACCTGCCATAGACGCTGCTGCCTGCAACCACAGGCAGTACCCCAAAGTCCCTTCCTGATAAATGTCTCATTTTTCTCTCCTTATGTAAGTTTAACTTTCTTTAGCATGCTCAGCTTCTTCCAATGCCACAGGTGTCCTCTCTGCTTTCACCCAATGCTACTCCAGTAGAATATTTGCAGCTCTCCATTCTCCTGCCTAACTTTGTTTAGCCCTTTGCTGAGCACAAGATACAAGATGTGCTGGCAAAAGGAAGTTTTAACTCTTCTGGGATCCTGGCAGCCCTCTCCCCTGGTGGGAGCCCTGTCAGGGTTTTTTTTCCCTCATCCAGTTGCTGATATTTTTATGAAAATTAAGAACCTGGAATGTTCAAATTTGAATGAGCTTCGGCAATGGCATTAGGACATATATGTGACTATTATGGAGCAACATTAGCTTCCTTTCTTTTTTAAACAGGGTGAAAGTAGCATGAAAGTCACTTAAAAATAGTATGTGTGTTATAACTAGCTTATGTAGTGCACCATAGCAGAAGTTTTCATCCTTTTAGAAATATCTGAATTTTCCAAGGCAAGATCTCACAAATGTGATTAAAGTAAAACTTTGGATGGCTATAGCAAGTCACATATTTTGAATCTATAATTAATGGAGAAAATTAAATTCCATTAAAGAAAATATTTATCCCATTAAAAAATAGATTAAGACATGGGATTTCCAACCAAATGTGAAATAAACTGCAAAACTTCAAATTTCCCTACAATAGTTTTATTCTGCAAACTCTCTCCCTTAAATACAACAAAGGTTTGGTTAGGCTTTCTCACACGCTACAAGTTACATTGCTTCTAAAGAAACAAATACTATTAAAATAGCAGACTATGAACCCCCCCCTCCCCCCACTTTTCAATTAATAAAATTAATATTCTCATTTACAAGTAAAAGGAAGGGTTATTCCGTTAACAAGTGTGAAAATCAGATGGATTTTCACTGATGGGTTTCATTATTTTAATCTAAGATATACATTTCTGACTGTACAGTAACTGCTTAATGATTATTTAATGATTACGTGAAATAGATTTCCTATCACTACATTTTTGTATGGATTGAGGATGGTTTTGCAGTGAAAGCAGAGGCTGAGGAGTCATCCCTGGGTGCTCTGTGAAACCATAAAACTGTAGAATCTTTTAGATTCCAGCTGTGCCGTGTCCACAGCTAAACCTTGTCCTTAAGCACCTCATCCAAACATCTTTCGAATACCTTCAGGGATGATGTCCCAGCTGCCTCTCTGGGCAGCCTGTTCCAGAGCTCGACAGCCCTTTGGGAGAAGAAGTTTTTCTTCATATGTAATTTAAACCTTGCCTGGTTCAACTTAAGTGTTCTGCTCCTCACTCATGGAGCAGTAACTCCACAAATACACATAGGCACCACCTCAGACCCAGAGGTACCAGTGAGGTTGGGTACAGGTGACAGAGCCAAACCAGGGGTCAAAGGCACCTGATTTCTTTACCCCTAAACCAGAGATAAAACCATCATGCTTGCCATTTCTACATCTTAATTCTTTAGTACTTCCAAACTGTTCTGGGATCCCTGACCTGAAGGTCTGTACTAGTCCTTTGACTTCTGAACCATCTCTGCACAGATCATGGAATTAAACAGACAAAAAAATAAAGGAAAAAACAAAATCTTTATCCATTGCACATCTCCACTAACCCCCCCTACCCAACATTTTATTGATTGACTGAAATATTTAGAAAGCAATTATATGACTACCTTAACAGTTTTGAGTTTAGAGACATGAGATTAAAATCCAGCAATCATTTTCCTCCTGAATGCTTGAAATATGAAGGATTGCTTCAAGGCTCTACATTACAATTATTCCACTGTGAATTATTTTTAAAATTATTTCCACTCCAACTATGTGCTGACATTTACATATTATGTTATAGGTTTCAGCATGTTCCCAGCTCTGACTGTGTTTTGCACTGTAGGCTAAATTCTTGTGTCATTACTGGTGTTATTTTTCTAATGTGTCTCTCTGAACTGTCCACATGGAAAACATTCTGGCCTGATGATATGCTTTGTTGGGATTACAGCTGGGTCAATTAATAATGGTCAGTGATCAGAAGCACCTCTCAGCTAGGTTACACAGTTTAATATGACAGCATAATTCTTTTGTCTTCTTTGACAAGTCACCTGTCCCTAAAATGGCACAGATCATAATATAAAAAAGTCTAGAGAAAATAAATACCTGTTTTTATAATGGTATCATTAAATAAGCACACTTAAATCCCATGTAAATCTTCTCTATTATCTCACATACCAGAACAACATTAAAGTTTACTGAAGTCCCAGATGTGAAAAAGAAAGTGGAATGGTTCCCCGCTAGCCTATGATCCTGGACTACAAAGTTCCTTGGAAACAATTATTCATTGGTACAGATAAGAGTCATCCCATATAAACTACATCTGATCTGCTTTGTTTCTCTGACACTGGAATATCACCGTGTCCATTTTCAATGGGTTTTAAGTGATGTTTCCCTGTTTTTATCAATGATGGTACTCATTTTCACTAATTCCCAATTTATTTTGTAATCAAGCATAAAAGTGGGGACTTAAGGTGATATTCATCCTCAGACAGAGATACTGAAATTGAAGTCTGGATGTGTAAACACCTGCATGTGAGCTGGAAACATCCTAAACTTTCCTAAATTATCCTAAGCTCTCTATCCTAAAGTCTACTTGCAGGAAAGTGGGACTCCACATTATATCCCAAGCTTTCCTCATGCACATTTTACAAAAGATGAGTGAAAATGACAGAGGCTGATAACATCAATACAGAGATCAAACAAGTGGTTGATGGTTCTACCATGAAGTTTTGACTGTCTGGTGTCTTCACGAAGGTTGATCACACACCTGGATTAAGCAATATCTTTCCTCTGGTACCTAAAAAGTTGCTGACTTAAAAGTGAAGGCAGAACTGCACAGAAGGACTTGAGTCACTGCTGAAGGCTGAAGATGTAAAAAATCACCTCAGAAAGGTAAGGAAGTTGGGGTAATTAGAGCTTTGAGAGTTTTTGCTCAGCTTTGCAGGGGCTCTTCTACAGTCTGCAAATTGAGGAAGGAGGACAAAGAGGAGGGCAGGGGCTCACAATCACCAACCACCACAACTGCATCTTGACAAAGGTTCTGTCAGGGATTTTTTAGCAGAATACTTCCTATAAAGTAAATCAGCAACTTCAGTGCAATTTACATGGACTGAACTACTTTGCTGAAAAGGAACTCACAAAAAAAATATTTCTGATCCAGCACACCCTTTGTCTTGAGTATTGTGTTTCCAAGGAGACAAGTGGGATGCTAGAAATGGGTTTTCTGCTGATTTTTCTTGAAACTTAATTTTTGGCTCAGATCAAAATGTGATTGAATGAATCAGAGATTAGTCAATATGTGTAGTTTGCTGTTGAAATTTCCAGAGCATTTCTTCTAAAAGCAGCCCTTCAGAATTTTGTTTATTTGGATAAAGTGGTAGATCATATCCTCACATTTTGAGTCAAACACCTAAGGCTTGCTAGTTGAAAAAAAATTGGAAAAATAGTGTGAGCTAAAACTCCTTACTTGATCAGTTTTCCTTCTGTCAGGCACCTGTTGCCTCCAAAATCTGAATAATTTTCCCTGAATGTTTAAAATATAACTGTATTACTGCCCAGCACATGATCAGGCTCAGAAGGGATCAGGCTCAGATGTACCCTGGCAGTCACTTCTGACACCTAACACTCATTTAGCTGTTAGCACTGCTGGTATCTGAGTCTCTTCTTCAGGTCACTGAAGAGGTGTGAGAAGTTGTGAATGGTTACAAACGATGCTGCCTCATCTGACCACCACAACACTCCAAGCACATCTATTTGCCAAGATAATAGCATTTCCCATTCCCACCTCACAACTTCCTGTTGTCTTACTCTCTGGAAACACAGCTGAGGTACCAATGTTTGTGATGCTGCTTCTCTGTGAAAGCAAGCCAAAGATGGACCTGGCAGCCAGCAAATGTCCTACTCCAATGCACTGGAGTATTGAGTAAAACTAATTTTGCAGCCCATTTATCAGCTAGGAAAATTATGTCCATGTTCCCAGACTTGATCCAAGTGCCAATAGAGCCAGTGAAAAGCAAAGCTTACTGTTCAAAGCTTGTGGCAGAGTTTCCACCTTCCCTGCCAGTGAGATAGTACTGAGCTGTCACTGGAGAGTGCTGCAAGATTTCCTGAGTTGTGAAAAAATTCCAAGTTTCCAAAAAGGACATGCCTTTCCTATTACTTGAGGGAACTTTCAAGCTATGCACTTTCTTTAGATTATACCACAGTTTGAAGAAGCATAAAGATTATTTTTCTCTGCGGTAAGGGGCAATACTCTTCCCACATTTCTTTTTATGAACTTTGCCACAGACACAGTTAGAAGTTCCATTTTCATCAATGTTTTTTTATCTTTCAAGGCTATTTCCCCAAGGAATGGAATGCTAACAAACTCCATGTTGTCCATCCCCTTCCACACCTATGATTTCTAATGCTGCTGTGCAGATGCATTGTTTTTGGGCATTCTGCTGCTCATCTTATTTGAACCTTTCCTCCACTTACAAATTCTCCCTCCTTTTACATTTCTTCTCTGCTGCTGACAACTGCACCCTTTCCTTCTTCTCAGACTCTCACATTTCCTATAATCTTTGATCATGCCTCCTCCAGACTCTGTGCTACATAAAAGTTCTGGAAAAAAAAATAATCTTCAGGCACTGTTAAGGGTTCAGTTTGCTTTGTTGTTTTCTTCATTGACACCCTACAACATAAATTTCTTATGTATAGACAAGTCTGGCTCCCTATATTGTAAATTTTTCCAGCCTAATTTTAACTGTACTGATGCCAATGTCCTCCAAACAGCTGAAGCTTTCAAACTTCAATCTCAGACTGTCAAACAGGGCAAGTTACCCTCCCCAATGACTTTGTGCTCAATTCACTCTTTCATGATTCTCCATGCAATAAGTTTAAATTTATTAAACTTCAAAGTCAGCATATTGCAGTCCTGCTGCAGAGTTCATAACTGATTCATTCACTCCTCATTCTAGCTCCAAAATCCTTTTCTTATTCTATTTTTTTACCTTGTTTTCAGGATGTGCTTAAGGTTCACAGTAAAATCCTGCCTTACCATTTAGTTACAACACACAGACTTCATTCTGGCCTTCAGAAGGGATCTCTCTGACAGATGCAAGCCTTCTGCTTTTGCACATCATGAATAGTCTCAGATTACACAGAAAGGATTTAAGACCAGTGCTGGGATATAAATCCAAGTCTGCCAGCCTAGAGACTCCAAAACCTTGGTGAGATTTTCTAGCTGAAGTCATCAGCACTCAGACCCAGCTCCCCCACTGATCAGTCCTCAGAGAATAGATTCTTGGCCTCTGCTTGCTCACTTTCCACTCAGCACTGACTACATCATCCTTGTGGGTCACTCAAGAAAATGAAAATAAATATAGTCCATGGCAACCCCTCCTATATCATTCTGTGTCTGCGTTCTGCATTGCAAATGGTGTGTTATGTGGCCTTCTTGCCACAGCTGTTTTTTCCAGCTCTGAATGCTTTATCACTGCACCTATTCTCTCCCATTAGACTAAAGTTCACATCCAAATGATAGATCTCATAAATTTTTTTCAGGATTTAGCCCTCCTCAAGAGGCAGCTAAGGAGAAATGTACTGCTGACAGAAAGACAGAGACACTCCAATGCAACTATATAGGGACATTTGAGCAGCAGACCACCTATACTCCACTCCTTCTTACTCACTCTCCCTTTTTCTGAGCCAAAGAGTTGTGCAATCATGCACATCTGTGCAAATACAGCATGCAAAGAGCCCCTGGTTGTCAGTGTCAGCTCGCTCTCTCCTCCTTGTGGTTTTGGCTGCAATGATGTTTGATGATGGGCAGAGGCAGCTTTGGATAGAAGAGCTGTCACACAACCTTGCATGGAAAGTGTAGGCTGGCCATGGGCTCTGAACCAGATAGCTGGACACAGGACTGATTTTGCTTCCAGTTCCAAATCTAAAATAATTTTGGAAGTTACACCAGTGAATACAACTAATTTTTCTCAAGCATGAAGAAGTCACTGACATGACGGAGGAAAAAAAAAAAAACAGGATGACTCAGTGCTAATATGAAAAAATACAGAAATGTATCTAAAAACTCAAGATTATTTTATCTGTTTCTCTTCTGGGACCTGAACATGTGTAGGCAGTAGGGTATGATGGAAGTGTTGGGCAGGGCAAGGATGTCAACATGTGAATGAGTCTCCTGGGAGGTACCTGTAGAAAGTCAGCAATTTCCCATATGGAAAGTCCTTGAAAATTACAGAATGGGAAGGTGACTGGCAGCATAAATTGTGCAGAAGTATATTCTTAAACATGCCTGTGCTGGTATTTGTGAGGGCTGACTGGCCTCAAGATCAGTTGATTCATGGGGACAGGAAGTCCTGTGTCTTTCTTTTATAGAAAAGGCTATATTGTGGAGGCCCAGGAATATTTCTGGCATGTTTATGGAGAAAAGGATTATCCCTAGGACCCCTGCAGAACTGTGACAGGTGAGTCATAAACCACAAGTCTCCAAGCTGCAACTGAAGGCACCGTTCTGTTAAGCTGATGAAAAATGAGTGCCATGTGAGATAAAGAGATTGACACAAGTTCATACTACCATTCCAGTGCAATTATTCACGTGACTCCTCTTCGTTCTTGAAGGTCTTAGTGGTTTCTCTCCATGTTATCCATCATATTAATTGCATTAGATGTGATATCCTTCCATTGCTGTTAGTCAGTCATAAATTCTAAAGCAAGCATTTTCAGTTTTCTCTGATCTGATCCTTATCCTTGGGAAAAGCTTCCAGTAATCATACATAAATGAACATCATTTCCCTTTCTCTTCCTCCTAAAAGCCTATTACCTCTGCTTGGCTTGCTGTGTGCTGAGGCCATCATATACCACATTAACAGGTAAAATCTTAAAGTCTTCTTATTTCTCTTCTACAGATCTGTTTATATGTTTTCCTTGACTAGAAATGCTTTGCTTTTTTTTTTTTTGCTTTTTGTTTTTTGTGTATGCTGTGCTTGTGGACACCTTGTGTTTCATACAAAATAGAAACACAAATAATTATAAAGAAATGTGTGAGTGTGCGTATGAGAGAGAAGTGGAGCACATTTCCCCACATTTCTTGAGTGCAAAGAAGTAAAATCTAAAAACAGTTCAAAATATGGTATTTAAAATACAGTTTGGTTTTGGTTTTATCTGCCAGATAAAGAAACTGTCTGGTGTTCAAACTTGTTACATTTGCCCAGTGTCCATCAATGTTTTGCCAACCACAGACTAGAGGATGAAAGATTTTATTTTTCTCCTTTTTAGCTTTCCAACAATAGACAATCAGTTTCTTCCCAAGAAGGTAGCTCATTAAGCTTCCTGACAGTAAAAATCACTCTGTTAAATGTTGCTCAGCAGCATGCCAGAGCTTCAAAGAGATAGGACTTGCCTTCTTGGAGTGCCCTTATTCCTAAAGTATGCACTCATAATAAAAATTAAAAAAAATAAAAAGAAATTAAAAAAAAGAGGACTTAATGAACTTCTGTGGCTTAAGAGTTATCTGGAGCTAAAAATGGAAATCAATTCTATCTACTAGACTTTGCTACCAATTAAAACAGTACACTCACTATTGAGCATATATGTTTGAAGCTTCTAGCTTCTTTATTTATGAGGCAAACTACCAGATATACCTGCTATGATGATCCTAGAAAGCAATACTCTTCACTAAACTTCCTTCCATATATCAAGCTGAAAGAAGGAAAAATAAACCAAACCAACCAGATAAAATAACAAACAATTATTCCTCAAAAATCCCAAAATCACATCATGAACACAACACATAAACTCCAGGATGACTAATGAACACATACACAGAAACTCATCTGTTAACAATAGCAGCTTACAAAATCAACTGGTTTATTGAATGTGAAAACATGTAGGAAGAATCACACACTGGCAGAGCTATTTAAATTAAAAAAAAAACCTTCTGCTTCAAGCAGAGAAGTTTTTGATCTATGATAAAAAAATAAATTATGTTGGCCATAACATGACTTATTTTGTAATCAGACCTCAGCACTGCTGACACATTCAATCATCTCTCTTGTACCTATTAGACATGGAATAAAAAACAGATCCAAGCTTTGGCCCAAATATTGAGAATTTTAGTTTGAGATAAAGACTGCAATTTCACAATTTCTAATTTTTTGGTTTGCAAGTCTTGGCTTTCATTTTTATTAACTGAACCAAGAAGTTCTGATTTCACCAAAGTCCCTGTCAAAGTCTATTAAGCATGTCCTTGAGTAGTGATGAATGACCATGAAGCTTTTTCATTCTGTCATCCCTTTCAGCCTTTTGCTTGATCTCATGGATTCACATTTAATTTTTTCTTCATTTATTTTATTTTCATCCCCTTTTTACCACAGGAGAAGATTTTTGGATGCCTTACAGAGCTATATTTACTTTTTTGGCATAATATTTGTACTGACATCCTGAAGCTTCCCTCCAGGCACTGAATTCAGGTATGAATCATTATGAATGATCTGAAGAGCCACTGTAACAGTCTTCCCTTTTTTTTTTTTTTTTCCACCAACTCACCAGTATAAATGGCACCTAAAAAAGTCTACCAAATAATTTCTTTTTTGTTGTTGTTTACTCTTTGCCAAATGTCAAGTCATGACCTTGGATCATGCCTACTGTAGTACCAACAACCTAAACCCATAGGATAGAAACTTCAGAAAATTTGTCAAATAAGTGTAATAAAGATTATGCTGCTTTTTTTTTTTTTTTGGTCTGGCAAATACATATACAAGGTCTTTTTTCTCATATTCCTTCTATATGCTTTTGTTCAGCAAGACTATCTCAGTCCACAACAGCTTCTCCCAGAATAATTGCTGTAAAAACATTAATGCAAGTACAGTCCTCTTTCAACAGTACCTAGGTAGAGGTGCCTTGAGCAGCACATAATGTTCTGTGTGCTTTAAGGTAAAGTCATCAAGCAAGCAATGAGTTCCACTGTGTCTTGGCTTATGCAGCAGGTTGTAAAGAGAAGAGAGGGAGCTGGTGCTGGTGTCTCCTTGGATGGAGATCCCACTGGTTTCCCTGCCAATGCCTTGATCCTGTCAGTTTCAGCACGCCACAGGTGCACAGAACCACAGCCAGTGTCTGGAGCCATTTCAGCTTCCAGTGTTACTGCATCAATCACAAGACCCTTGGAAATATGAAGATGTCATTAAAATACATCAACGTATCCAACTCCGACAAAGAATGTGAAATCTTCTTTATATCAATGGCACATAATGAACTGAACATACCCAGTACAGGCAGATGGAAAATTAATGAACAACATGTACATATTTTTAGGGTGGTCTTGAAGTCTCTCCAACATAAGAAGGAACTTCCCAGGAATGAACTGTTATTTTTTCTTCTTTGTGGATAGCATATCCAAGCAATACAGTCATGCACAAATTTCCACCAAATTTAAATAATTCTTACTTCAGCTTATTTTGCTCATTTCTCTTCTAAATCTGCAGGCAACATTTCAGTGATTATGAATTTGAGTTTTATTTCTATTTATTTTATTTCTATTTTGTTCTACAGACTGACTTTAAAGAATTGCTGCACTGCACATATATGACTGCTGTGTGAAACAAGTGCCTGTGAAATCCTTATGCATGAAAATCAAGGTCAGAATCACTGATCCAGTAGAAAATTTTGGTTTGTATGGTTTGTTTTTTCTCCTACTGCTTTCTAGTAATAAATCACTTTACAGAATACAAGTAAAACACAGTCAGTATAGAAATCAAGTACTTTGTATGACAATTTAAACACAGAAAATCTTGATCTATGTACAAGTTTAAAATACCTGAAAAAAAGCAATTATTTTGACTGTCATAAACATTATGTTTGCCATATCTTAAAAGATGATTCTCATCTTTATCTGAGTGATTTAATACACTCTAAGAATCAGAAATGGAATTAAAATTATATTGCCTGGATTCAAGTGCTCTTATATTTCATAGAATAGCATTCTGAATTTACTTTTCAACTGAAGGATCATGTTTTCTCCTTTGATTGAAAGAATATTAAGCTTTGCTTATGCCACACAATTTGCTTCAGCTTCTGTACACAAGGCACAATCTCCTTCACATCATTCCAGACCAAATGCAGCAGTTACTCCATGGCAAAATGGCACAAATTAAAGAAACTACAAGAAATTGATTGCTCTGTGGGGAGTCCCGAAGAGGGGAAAGGAAAACAGGGCCTCAAGTAAATGCTGTTTGCTGAAGTGAATCATCTAAAAGAAGGTTATGTCATGCATGGGCATGGGGATGGCCAGTAAAAGAGGTGATATTTGAGACTAATAGAGAAATCAAATTTTTTTTAAACTTTTTTTGAGTTTATAAATTAAAATTGATCAGGTTTTCATAATTAATTTAGATAACTCAAAAATTTTGGCTACAAAATGTCATGGTTATGCTGAAATGGCTAATGAATCCGAATTACAGAATGTTCTTCCATCTGTAAGAAAATTAAGGTATCTGTGCATTTTGTAGTTTAGAGGTGAGAGAAAATTTTGAGGAAGTAGTTGTTTCAAACCAAAAAGGTTGAAAATATTTTAATTGTGACTGTATGACGTTAATAACCATAGGACCTGCTTACAAATAGTTCTGTGTGGCTGAAATATTTCTGCTTGATTTTAAGGTGTGGCACCAACATCTGTTTGACTATCCATAGATACTCCATCAGATAAGGACATAAAACCAGTGGAGTTAAAGCAAATTTACGCCGGGGCAGCTGAAAAATACAATGTAGTCCTTGATGCTGTGATTTGGGACAAAATGATGAAACAAACACAGCATGCAACTTCAGCCTTGGATGGTGTAATTAAAGCTGGCAGTACCATCTAGTGGGCAGAGAAAGAATTGAAGAGTACAAATAGTAATCCAAGTATTATATTGAGATTTAGGAAACATAATGACAGTAGATAGCACTTTTAAGATTGTAAGATCTATAGCTTTTTTCCCATTATTGTGAAAAATATATGTAATGGAACACATGTAGGAAAAACGTAAAAGAATTTGGTACAATTTTTTCATTACCAGTGATGTATTTCAGCTAAAGATGATTGCTCTATAGCTTCTTTCTCATAATTGTAATCCTTATGGTCTAATCCTTTAACTCTGTTGTTGGTTTTGGGCTCTCCCATAAATCTTTATAGACCCATTTAACTTTAGCTTAGATTCCTTCTTCTCTTTTTTTTCCAAAATAAGTGTCATAGTTCTTATTGACTCATTGTTATTTTAATGTAGCTCAAGAAGAAGCACAACAGATTTCAGTTTTCCTTCCAAATTTATACATGACTTTTTTTTTTATCATCTTCTGGTTTAGTTACTTTAGATTGCCTCACTTCTGAGAGGTTTCCAGCTCTTGGTTATGTATCATATATTAGTCTTAAGAACTACTGAACACTTACAGTATGGACTGCTCAGTACACTTGGTATTGTAATCTGTAAACACTATTTACAATTCTTTATCTCAATCTTTATGTGATTTTTGAGCAACAAATTTATTAAGTATTCTTTTCTTGCCTGAAAACTGATGAATCATTCCGTCTCTTCTGAGACACTAGAATTAAATTTTGATAAACAATCTTCACAAGATTGTGTCCATTTGAAGTGATTTCTGCTTTTTGCCCTTTGTGTCATGGTTCAAGCCTAGCCAAAAACCAAGCCCCAATCAGCCATTCACTCACTCCCCCACCAGCAGGATCGAGGAGACAACAGGAAAGGTAAGAGTTAGAAAATCCATGAGTTGAGATAAAGACAATTTAATAGGGAACAAAGACCATCACTACAAATGTCCACCTGTCCCTTCCTCCTTCTCGTTTCCAGCTCTATATCCTGAGCATGATGCCATGTGGTACAGAATATCTCTTTGGTCATTTGGAGTCACCTGTCCTGGCTGTGTCTCCTCCCAACCCACCAGGCACTCACAATGTCCTTGCCAGCAAGACAACATGAACAGCAGAAAAGGCCTTGGCTCTGAGTAAGCACTGCTCAGAAATACAAAAACCTCTCTATACTGTCAACACTGGGTTCAGCACAAATCCAAAACACAGCCTCATACTAGCCAATGGAAGAAAATTAACTTTACTCGAGCCAAACCCAGCATCCCTTGTAAAAGACACATTTACATAGAAATCACTACATAAAAATAACCTTCTTCAACAACTAGTGCTAGTAACTGATAACTAGCTCTTCACTTGGGACGGAGTCACACAAGCAAGGATAAATGCAGTATTACATGCATGTTTCTGTTTCTGAAGCCAGTATTCTTCTCCGATCTTTAATTTTGGTCTTGCTGATGGTGAGTCACCAAATGGAAGTTGTTTCTAGTTATCTCATTGCACAGGATGATTTACAAATCATCTCATCTGTGAAGAGTATGAGCAAAACTCACTCAGAGATCCTTCCCAGCTTGTTGTTGGCCTGAGGAACCTGAGAGGACTAGGTGCTCCTGGGTATTTACAACCAGCTGGGAGTGTCTGAGGATGTCTAAGAGAGGCAAAGTTTCAACAGGTTTATCTAAATTTCTTGGGGCAAATTCTTAGCTCATGTCCTTTGTCATCTGCTCATCTCAGACAGAGCTAGGTCAATTTACAAGGCCTATGTATACTCCTTTCAGCTCCCTCACAGAACTGATGCAGTGAGTTACCACTAAAGAGAATATAGCTTATATTCCTGGCACTTAGGGGACTTTTCTTCACAGTTGTAAAACAGGAGTCAGCTATGAGCAAAAGTACAGAGAAGTAATAACAGTAAAAATTATTTGGAAGGGTGCTACTGCAGATGTTACTGAAGCAATTGCGAACATCTGTACAGCTGCTATCAGACAGTATTTGAATCTCGTGGCACTGGCAAGAAGGTGGCAGATAGTGTTTGTCCTAGAAATGCCTCACAAACTACTCACTTCCTTTTCCTGAAACTCAGTTTTAACTACCAAACTCTGCAGAAATTTAATAAAATACAAAAGCTGCACGGTGGTGACTTCCTGTGTTGAAGTGCAAAATTTGAGTTAGGGTAGGTTCTACAGGCTTCAACTTTACCTTGATGCTTTTGGAGAGACTATAAGTAAATCAATAAATACTAGTTTTAACCTCTGTGATTTCTCCATGTAAAAGGTAAAAAAATCCTTTAGAGACAGACCATTTCACATGTCATTTATAAATTATCTTACAATATCCCATGATTCTGGTCATAACCTGACATTTACCATTCTTGTAGTGTATTCAGGACTTTAAAACGTCATGGTTCTTTGTGGTTTAGTGTTCTGTTTGCTTCAGGGGAGAGCAAGGGTGACACCCAGTGGTGTATTCAGCATTCTGTGCAGATGGACTAAGCCTTCAGTGAAGTGAGATCTCTTTGAGGCCCTTAGAGACAAAAAATGTTACTTATTATAGCCTGGATCAACATGATACTGCATGATTTTCCACACAGGTCCCAGACTACACCTTTTATAAATAATTTCCATTTTTCCATCCATCTTATTAGGGAATTAGGAAGCAAAGAGCACTAGTAAACAATAGGATACCAAAGGATATTCTGTAAAATATCTTTTGCTCAGAATGCATGAAATCATGAAATAATAATAAAAAATTCGTCTCCAAATTCAGCAGCTTCCATGGAGTGGATAGTCAAGCCAGAAACATCACTAATCAATGTTATTTGTGGATGTGCCATTAATATTTGCATGGCTTCCCCTCTCGGATTTACAACAGGGAAACAGTGAGAACAGTTCACTATTTCCTTGGTTTCTTCACGTTTCTGTTGGTTTCAAGGATATTACGTAGAGTATGAAGAAGGCAGTATCATTTCAGCTTAAATCACTTAAATTAAATCTTCCAAGCCATGTATTATAGAAAGGTACTGTCTCAGCCACTGCACATTCACAGAGCTGCTAGAACTCGGGCCGCTTTACTGACCACAGCTAGGCAGTCAATGCATTTCTGAAACTCACAGCAGCATGTATTCAGCATTTAATTTTGGGAACATAAGTAAGTAAGCACAATGCTTCTCCTGATCCACCTGCCACTGAGCACTGTATGTGTCTCAGGGACAGCCTGCAGCATGCCCTGGGCTGTTCAGGTATAGATTACAGCACAGACAAATGGCACACGTGTGGTGCCTCATGTGCTCTCCAGGGCAACTCCTGCCTATGTGGCAGCCTGGCTTTGGGAATCTGCTCACTGAAGGTCGTGATGAACCACAGAAAACAGACTGGATAGCATACAGGGGAGGTAAGTTCTTCAGTGTTATATAGCTTCCAAAAATGAGGCCTAGGCATAAATTTTAGGGTTATGTAGTTCTGCCCACATTACAACTCCTTAATGGGTTCTTGTTACTCTCCTATTAAGATTAAAAAAAAAAAAAGAAAGAAAAAAGTGGCTTTTAATTATCAAACTGGTTTTGAAGAATTTGCAGTGATGTGACATTAGAGAGAGTTTTTAAAAATAAGTGCATAGCTTTGCAAATAAATTAATTACTGGGGAAAAAGGGAAGAAAAAAGACTGAAATTTATCTGCCCATTCTAACATTTATATTTATCTGCCCAGTTCAGTTATGTCAGAATAACAATTTCTATGACAAATGGACTGCCACCATCTATCTTTAATGTACTTAGAGGTTAATTAATTCATAAAAATTTGACAGATGGTATATTCAGACACTAATCATCTGGACTGCATTCACTTTATCAAAATGTCTCTTCTGGTCATATGACATTGTGATACAACTTCTGATGTCAGGGTTAACAAAACAAAATTTTAGCAGTGTCTGTAAACCAAACCTCCAATTAAAAAAGTGATTATGCATGCATCTTCAGGTACCATCTGTATTCTAGAAAAGTATTATGACTCAGATCAACAAAACTACCTCTGTGTCCAAAAAAAGCTCTGATTTGGGCAGGTAAGGACACCAATCAAGTGAGGAGGGCCCAGGGAATGAAGTAACATTTTTAGTAAATCAGCTGATACTGTTAGAAGTAGATGAACTCATGAACTAATGAACTCAGACTTTAGACTAAACTCAGTGTAAAGACTTAGGCACCCTCTAAACAGTACCAGAAAATGCCATGGGCTGAGTGGGGATGTGCCTGCACTACACATGTTCAGTTGTATTATTTGAGTTTCTTCTCTGTGAGAAGGTGTTACCTGGGGCTGACAGGATGTGCTGGCCTCAAGATGACGAGTTTGAGCACTCACCTTGATCTCTGTCTGTCACAAAAAGCCAAGGTGGGGGCAGGAGTGTGCCTCCTCCATTGCACAGTGAATCTCTGGGTAGTGCTCCTGTCCAGCAGGAGGGACACCAGGGCTATGCTCCTTTTGGTGCCTGTGCACACCTGAAGGTCCATCTCAAAGGCCCCAGGTGGCTACTCCAGCAAAAATGATACTCTGAGTTACAAGAGAGAGACAAGGCTCCTGCCTCTGCTCTCCCAAGTGTCTGAGTATTTCACATTTAGTGTTCAATAGAGCTTGTGCAGGAGTCAAGGCACCCCCATCCCTTTCCCCAGGCCACAGACGCATGCTTTCTCTGCCCTAATAATTACTTCATTACTGCCGCATGGAAAAGTTTCAACAGATGGTCTGGAGCTGGAAAAATTCTATTCCTGCAGGCCAAGTATTCAACAAAATTTGGACCCACACTACAGTGAGCCCTCTAGCAGCTGAGCCTGTGGAGCTGGCAGTAAGCCCTGAACCTTTTAACGAATTATGTACTTTGGGGGTGTTTCCTCTCAGTGCCAACAGGACCCCAGATAAAGGAGCACAGGGACATGGGCAGCAGAGGAGAAAGCACTTTAAAGATGTAAGTTTTAGAAACATATGACTGAGGCAGATCAGAGGTACTTTTACTGATCTACCTGGAAACAGTTAAGGAGTGGGCATATTTGTAGCTTAAATCCAATTGATAATATCTAAGACAACTCTTTTTTTATCAATAAATAGGTAAAGTTCGCTTCATATCTGATCCTATCATTACCTTTTTTCTTCCACCATCCCCTAGGCTTCCCCTCAGTTCTGCCCCTAGTCACTCACAGTCTTGCTGCTCCTCCTCTGAGTCCTGGGTCTACAGCAATATTCTGCACTGGGGAATGTTATACTGTTCTCTGAGCTGTTTTTTCTTTTCTTTTCCCCTCTTTGTTTTTGGTTGGGTTTTTTGGGTTGTTGTTGTTGTTGTTGTTGTTGGTTGGTTGGTTTTTTTTTTTTAACATTAGTATCTGCACAAAGAAAATTAATAGATTCTAAACCAACATGCCCTTATGATCAGCTGCTTCAAGCAGCTGTATAAATCATGCCAAGGAACCTCACCCAGCCCTTTCCACAAAAAAATGCATGGCCAGAGATGGGCATATCACATAGCACAGATCCATCTTCAGCAGCAACACGGGAATACCTCAGGAGGGTGGAGGGTCTGACAGGACAAACAAGGCTGTGGGAGGGCATCCCAAGCTGTCAGAATAATACTGTGTAGTGGATGAAAGAGCAACATTTATTTTAGGACTGGCAGATATCTGAAAGAAACATCCATCACAGATGTCCAAAAAACTTAAATTTGTCTTAAATGAAATTATAGTCACCATACCAAGAAAGATCAAGGGCCTATCGTAAATTTAAGAACATTTTAATTGGGCTGTGATCTGGGGAAAGACAAGAGAGAAAGCCTTGATACAAATTCCTGCTGGAAACACCTGTCAGCATATTCTGTCTCTGTTGGTGTCATCAAAGTTACACAAGATATAGGTGAATGCAATTCAGTATCATCTGGAAAGCAGCACATAACTGCTACCCACTGAATTTATGTAATATGTCCAAGGATAAAGCAGCTTATTTTTAGTTGACCATGTGTAGCAAACAGATCTAGAAACTGAGACTGAAATGTGATAATACAGCATTACCCTGAAAAGAGAAATGCAGCAACTAAAAATAAACAAACATATAGTAAGTAATGAGAAAAAAAATCAGATTGACTACTCAGAGCAGAAAACCTTGGTGCGTTCAAAGCAAGGAAGAGTCAAAAAGAAAATAATTTATTAAAATGAGCTTTATATGCTTTGCTTGTATTTTTACAGATCATTAAAGAAGCACTTAGAGTGACTTCACACTATACCACCTTGAGAGTTTCAGGTAAAATAGTATTACTTAGTTTTTTCCTCCAAATCATTTTATTTCTGACTCCTTACATATGCTTTCACCATCCAGGCAGGGATAAAGGGGAGGGATGCTGCAAAGCTTGTCCAAAGCTCTGTGCTTGGGCTGACTGAGTTCAATAGTATTTTGGGTCAACCTAGAAAGATGTAGCGTTTGATTTTTCCCACTGATTTGTTGAAAACAAAATTTTTCAGTCCACGACACGAAAATGTAGTGCTAAAGTGTCCCACCTGCCCCTGTAGCAGGTGTGAACCTGGATTCTCCAGCATACTCTGCCCCAGCCCTTCCCAGAGCTAAAATACGTGGGTGGGATATTTGGCTCCATCAAAGACACTCCTGCAAATGCCACTTCCACAAGAGGTGAGGAGTTTCACCACCAGCAGAGGACAAGCACTTCGCTGCAGTGGGAAGGAGAAGCAGCCCCAGGTTCTTTTTTCTGACCTGTGTTGCTTCACAAGCTTTTTCCTGGTAGACATTGCTCTGTGTTTCACTGCATAGCATAATTTAAAGCACAATGTTTGGGACAGGTCTCTGGGCTGAAGCAAGGAGAGCTACCAAAGCCTGCTTTGCCCTGTGAGGTCTGGCCAGAAGGTGGGGACCAGAGGCAAGGCTGTGCCAACTCTTCCCTGGTCCCCATCACCCCATCCATCTCTGGGCTCCTGCAGAGGCCCACTGGTGACAAGGCCATTGGACACAGTAAGGAGGGACTGCACAAAAAAACCACACTGCACTGAAAGGCTCATCTTTAAAAAAAAACTCTTTCCACAGGAGGCAATTAAAGGAAAGAAAGCTTTCAGGGAGTATTAACAGTTCAAACATTTGAGTTAATAAGAATCTCAGTTTTAGTTGTTGTTTCTATGCAAAGGTCACTTTCCAAATAACCATAATTTAATGAAAGATAAACCATGCTTGTACAACTAAATAAAACAGAACAGACACTTTGGACTCAATAAATGCTTTAACAATAACAACAAAAAAAAAAGCTGACAGAGGAACTTAAGAATCATTGAAAGTTTTTCAAAGGAAGAAAACGAATCTGATAGGGTCAGCCTGAAATATTTAAAATCTAAAGCAATCAACTGAAGTGTGCTTTTTCATACTATAGATTTCACATCTTTCTACATTCTGCTCAGAGCTACCTGCATAAGTAATGAGTGCATTAATTAGCTAGAGATAAATAATCACTGCTATATATATATATTAATTTTATGTAAATTGTCTGTAGCATATAGCTTGACTCTTGTGTCTTTGATCTGCTGATAATCTTCAAGTGTGGATTCCAGCAGGCCAAATATTTTTTATCTCTGCTGGGAGTACTTTTGGCAAGTTTTCCATCAGTAGGAAATGAGCTGGAAAACTCTGGTGAAACTTCAAAGCAACAGCTTAAGGTGATCTTTCCTTTCATGAATTTCAGACTGTCTCTGCTGTTTAGCAACATCCTGAGTTCTTTCTCCGTAACACACTTTTCAAAACTGTGAATAAGATGACTTTATAAAAATTATACATGAGAATCATGTGAGAGATCCTGTCACTTTGGAATACAGGGAATTCTTTAAATTATAGAGTTAATACAAGATATTAAAGCCTAAATTGCTGTCTTTTATTAGTGCATTCATTTGCACAAACAAATGGACTTTAAATTCTTTTATGCCTGAGTCATATTTGCTAGGATGGGAGGTGCATTGTTCATTTATTTGACTGATTTCTGCTTTTCCTCTCAATTTTGTTATAAATATCTATTCCTCTCCATCTCACATTGTATGATACAGAATTTATGAGCTCTAGTATCACCCTCAGGTATGTATCACATGTATTCAATAAATTAGGCACAAAGCGAAGCCTGCTGTAACTCATACTGGGAAGAGGGGCAATCTATCTAAAACTCCAAAGGGCAAAAAAGCAATCTTTTCCAGGGGCTAAATTCTAAGGTAAGGAAAGACAGAAGTGGATATAATTAGAGGGAGAATGAAAAGAAGTCTCAGTAGTCATCTCTTCAAAAATATCATAATAGGTCATCTGGACTCAGAGGTAAATGATGTGCAGAGAGCATTTAACTGTGCCTGCTCTTGAAGCAACTGATCCAGTTATTAATTGTCCAGTCATTAACTAGGGCTGTGCAAATGGCTTAACAAGCCAAGCAAGGTCAGGATATATTTGACTTCTTGAACATTATTTGCAATTACATTTCTCTCACTTTTAGTGTAATCATTATTCTTAAAAGTCTGCTTCCTTCTCAGACAGCTCTTCATGGCAAAAATGCTATTGAAAGTCACTGAAAAGAAGAAGAAAAAAAATAAACCCACAGCATTTATATAATTGCTGCTCCAATTCTGGGCTAAGTACCTACAAAGAAAAAAGACAGGATTTGAACCATTTGGTCACCATAATGTATGCTTCTATTGTAAGAGAAAATAGATACAAAAAAGCTATAAAAGCAACCAGTTACACAAAGAAATTGTATCAATATGAACTGTTTCAATGTTTGTTCACTTGGTGATGGTTATCTTGAAGGAAAAAGAAGGAGACGATGACGCTCTGAGAAGCATTTATTTTTTCCGAGTGCTGGAAGAACATGGGATCTATTGACCTGGAACAGCAGCAAGAACAAAAAAACAAGGCCAATGACAGTGCCTCTGGCAGCAGTTAAAAGCTGATGTTTCAGGGAAGGGGGAGACCAGGAGTCAGCACACACAAATAAGCTTGCCAGAGCCACAGCACAAACCAGTGACAGGCACACATTTGGGTTTCATCTCAGATGCTGCCTTGCTTTACAGCCACTTCTGCCATATAATATAGCATGGTGTCTCTAACCTTCATTTAATTGTGTACCCTGCTTCTGCCTAGAGCCAGCTGCAGACAGAAGAAGGATTTGCCCTGAGATGAGTTTACCTCCTTCTCAGTTCATAACAGGCTGCATCAAAGCAATAAAGAGCAGGGAGATGAGCAAGGCAAGTTAACTATGCTCTGATTAAAATAATCATTGGCAAGGAAGAAAGAAAGGGCAGAGACAAATCAGGCACAAAGGCAGAATCTGCTTGTGCACCCACCAAGTGAAGAATAGAGTGTGTATGCCACAGACACTACATCTGTAGGTATCTTGTATGACAGAATAAATTCTCCACTCAAAACAGGAACTCAGAACAGGACAAATGCCATTTGTCACATCTAAAGGACCATTACAGATGGTTCTATTGATTTGGCATCAGCACCAAAGAAGTGAAGGACTCCAGACACCACTGGATGGAGAAATGGGCCTGGAATGTGACCTGAAGTCTATGGGTGTGTATGGTCAGTAACTTAGACTCACTGACTCAGGTGAGAACTGACACTAAGGGCAGATTAGCGAGCACTTGGACGTGAACAGTGGTTGGAAATGGATGAGATTAGTCCTCATCTTTACATCATGTCACCACTATGACTGTACTGTAAATGCTTCTGAACTCACTGCCAGTCCTGCAGGCACCTCACACTGTCACACTCTCACAAACTTGGAGAATAAGAAGCTGACCATTGGCTGATGTAGCCAGATCCGTTAGCTTTGTATCAGAGATGGGGACTTAATGTGGATGTCTGGATTTCCTTCAAAGAACTGCTTCTTAGCAGTAGTTCAGATGCAGCACAGAGCAGAGGAAATCAGCTTCTATTTCTATTACCAAAATGAATGCTTCCAGAATATCAACTTCTTCTTTTAATAAATGCTTATCAGTAATTCTTCCATCATTTATGGCTGCACAAAAGTAAGGACATCCAGAAAAAAAATCCTGAAACTTAGTCAATTGTGGTCAGCAGCAAATTCAAATACTAAGCTCCTCCTAAGCCTGCACTAACAACTTCAAAAGAACCCCACACCATATTCCCTCTCTTCCAATGCCTAAGATACAGCAATTAATAAGGTCTCATGGCGAGCAGCAGTGGCTCATGACTAGGAACAACTGGGAGGCACTGCCTTTTCAGTTCACCAGGGGTTCCATTACAATATGTTTGTACAACAAATGCTGTAATTAATGGTAGGTCAGGTTTACTCATCTCTTACTGCTCAACCAGGAACACCAAATAAGTCAGTTTGCCCTCAGATGACTGAAACAAGGCATTTTTGCCTGTGAATATAGTTTGCTATGCCTCCATGGCAAAAATAAAACAATCATAGAATGTCACATTAATTTAAAAATTTTATGACACAGTAATGTTACTCCAAACTTGAAATCCTTAAAAAGTGGCTTGGAGAAAAATTTAAAGTAGCTTCCAGAGTGTTTCCCTGGCACACTAAGTTACACATTCTAAGTCCTGGAGGTGAAACATTTTTAGTATTTATGAGAGCCCTGGGCTTCCAGTTCTCATGCTGAGACAGCTATTAATACATGACAGAAAGCATCTGTGATCTACTGCTTGCAGGGTTCAAACCCCAAAGCATCCAGAAAGTCTGTGCATAATCCTTCCTTCACATGGCTGATTGACTGCACCACACATAAGTCAATGTGATGCATACGCTCTGATGTGACAAGCCCAAAACATAATGTACTTTACAAATAATTTGATCTTAATTAGAACAAGAGTCTTTTACACAGAAATTTTCTTTTAGAAAATGGTATAGGGCACTGAGAAATATTTATGTCAGCATCAGTTCCCATAAAACAGAGACAATATGAAGTGCACATTAAAAATGGGATTCTGCTACTTTGAATGGGAAAATGATTGCCATTCTAATTTCCCACTAAACCAGACTGGAGCATCCTGATGAACACAGCGGTCCTGTACAGGGAGAATTACAGCCCAGTCTTCTATTGGAAAATGTTTGGTCCATTTCTTTGATGCCCAGGCTTCTGTTAGACTGTGTGTGCACAGGCAAGTACACTGGAGCAGAAGCAGGGCCAAGCAGCTGCCCTGAAATCAGGCTTTAGCACACCTTTCTGAATCATACAGCCTCCATCACATTAATGTTTCTACCCTGCACTGCTTTTTTAGGGTTTTTTTTTACTGGAAGACTGGATCAAAGCTGTCTAACTGGCAAGAGAATTCAGTCACTTCAGTCAATCTGGAAATACGTCTCGTTTAAACTTGAATTTTGAGGAGGGCATATTTTCACCACTTTGGTCTTCCTGAGTAATGTGATTACTTGTTTTCACCTGATGTGGCATTGGCGCCTGCTATCTAGCAGCTTTTCCCTGTTGGTGCAGTTTCTGCAATTAAGATGTCAAGCAGATAAGCAGGGAAATTATGTAAGTGGTGTCTATGGGAATTCTGACTGGATGAAAATAAAGTGAAAGAAAAAAGGTGTAAAGATAGTACCTGGCAAAAGTGCGCATCTTATAAGTAGAAAAGCATGTCTCTCATTGCAGCTTGTCTCAGAGCACTGCATGGCAGAACAGCCCGTGCTCTCCAGTGCTTTGCCCAAGGAAAGCTCCAGGAAGATCTGCAGCACAGCCTGTGAAGTGGCTTGTCACATTCCTGCCGCGGGGATGCATCCCTGAGGTGCCTCTTGCCCTTCTCAAGCAGCTGTTTTCACTGAGGAGGGGGAGCTTTCTTCTGTAGGAGCTTTGTGTTGGGGAGCAGTGACTGCAAGTCTGAGCCGCTAAAAAACTTGTTCATCTCCATAGAGTCACAGTATGGAAACACGAATGTGAGAGCTCATGATTTGGAGAATGATTTTCCCAGGGACTGTCTTTCCTTGCACTTTAGGGGTGCTGACTCCAACTTTCCCAAAAGCAGGTAACTCAGCTGGCCTGAACTGTAGGGGAGTGGGGAACTCATGCACAATCTTCCTTGAAAAGAGACAGCTCAGGTGCACAGTCATCACACGCTCAGTTTAGTGCACTGCACAACTGCAACACCAATGCAGGGGGATGTGCTCCCATAACCTCAGCTCACCTAGAAAATCTGTGCATGTTCTCACGTGCTGGAAACACACGATCTGAAACACATGAAAGTACATCTGGGAAGAGATCGGAACAGCAATTTCCCTTACTGGCTAGATTAACAATTGTGAAGAACAGACATTCATGTCCCAGAATCTGCTGAGGATTCACAAGAGAATTGTGGTCAATTTTATCCTGTTTGGGCTTGAATTCTCTGATGTGCAGTTTTCTAAACTCACTTCATATGGGAAGAGCCCTTGATCTGATTCTTTGTTTCCACAATAACACATCACATTTGTTTCTTTTCACCACTTTCAGTTCACCCCAATGCACAGGCAGAACATTTGGGTTACAGCTTGATAGAAACTGCACCACAGAAAGAAAAATTAAAAAATAATTATTACAACTAAAAAAACCTGCTGGACTTCAAATGGGAAAAATTTGTAATTTGGGTTTGGAGTGCTCAGTCTGAGAATTGGGGTGCTCCTACCCATGTGTTCAGTATGGCCTCTGTGTGAGCCAGAGACCATGACATCTGCAGAGAGAAATGCACATCGATCCCAAACAGCACATTAGATTATTTTAATGTCCACAGTTATCAATTGCGATGGGCTGCAACTTGTCCCAGTGACAATCCACACATCCAGTACTGTCTGGATATTTTAGTCTTGCAAATGCCTTTTTTGTCCAAATGGGTTGCTCAGCAGTAATGATTATTCAGAAAAAAGTGGCAGACAGGGTCAGGCAGCAGCAGAATGAAAAGTGAAAACTTGAAAGATGCTAGATGAATATTTATGCAGAGCAATCTTCACTCTCGTATTATGGCACATAATGGGATCAGCAAAGCTAACGGAATTCACGCTGCGTGAACTTCCTCTGTGAGAACTTAAGTTTAATCTGCACATAAGACTGACAACCCGTGAACACAGAGAAAACGTTCAATGGCATGTAAAAACTTCATTGAAATAATGTTTCTGACTATATCAATGTTCTGGTAATGACAGAATAAACAACTTTTTTTTTTCTGGCAGATTTTAAATCCACCGGCCACTTTTTTGAAATGGCATTCAAATATTGTCACAGCAGACTTTGTTCTTTTGTTTCATTGCTGATTTGGTATGTCCTACTGGCAACTGAAAAGCATCCATGGGGATTGAGTAATGAAGACAAGGATTTCAGAGCAGCCTGGCACTGAACATCTCTTAAAGGCTGGTGATGACGAGGAGCAGCCAGCCAATGTTTAGCTCTGATATTGCAAGATTTGTCAGGGAATATTTTTCATTGCAAAAACAAATGGCAGTTGGCTGACTTTGAAGAATCCATCTTATTTTGCAAAATTTTGTTCTCAAGGTTTCCAAAACTCAGTGCATCTGGGCAGTGAAATCCATCCCTGTGCTGTAGGGTCAGCACAAGATCTGCAGACCAGTTTACTCCTTTAGGGGGATGCACATTTACTGCACAGATTAGGTCTGTATTTCATACATTCTGTATTTTTTGTAGCAGGTCACTACAAAGCCCAAGAAGCTCTTATGACCCATCACTACGCACAAATCCCAAAACAGTTGATCACCCGGGGGCTAAGTACTCATATATTTACACAGATAGCTAAACCTTTTATGTTTATACAAGGGTCTTTAAAAACGTGTTTAGCAAGACCAGTTTTTTCCTTCATATTTCTACAATATGCTAACATTGTTGCTGGTTTAAGTCTTAATTTAAAGTATTAGAAAAACAGCTTTTCTTACTCTCCTTTAATAATTTCTTTTCTGAACAAGAGGCCCTGCTTCATCCCTGTACTGAATGCTTCAGCACATGTCTAATCCTTCTGAATTCAAGGATATATTAAAAAGCTCTATTGAATCCAGAGCTTTGTGAGAAACTGGGAAAGAATGCAGCTCCAGCTATCCGAAATATCTGAACTCTTCAAAATACCCACTGCAAGTATTATCTAAGTGCTTGTGTCTGATCTTTTTTTCTCAACTTACACATCTATCATTATCCAAACATATCAGAAGCACGTCAGATATAGCTGTCTACCTTCTCTTTGAATTTAATTGAATGAGAATATACAAAATAAAAGATGCAGAGTTTAGTCCAAAGCAGTGATCCCACTTTTCCCATCTGTTGCTAATTTGCTCAAGAGGCCAAGTCCTGCCTGGGCCGGGGTCCGCGGCCCTGAGTGGGCCCACCGCTTTGCAAGAGGGCCATACATATATTTTATTTTTCTTTTTTTTCTTTTTTTTTTTTTTTTTTTTACATAACACTTTTCCCTGGGAATGTTCTGATTTCTCTTAGAACTGCCCGAGGCGGTAGGGTTCCGGGTCTGGTTTTCCCTCTCCTCCCGCCGGGGGGGTTGCACCGCAGCCCGGTCGTGGCGCTGCTTTCCCGCACCCTTGCCCTGGCTCGGGCCTCAGCCGGCGCCGCCACAGCCGCGGTGCCGTGCCGTGCCGTGCCGTGCCGTGCCGTGCCGTGCCGTGCCGTGCCGTGCCGTGCCGTGCCGTGCCGTGCCGTGCCGTGCCGTGCCCGCGCTCCGGCCGCGCCCCCGACACGGAGCGCGCGTCCACCGCGTCCACCCCCAAGCGCGTCTGTTTGTGCGTGCTAAAAATAGACGGGAGCGCCTGACAACTGCCTCCTGATTGGCTGCCGCTGACGGGCCAGCAGCCAATGGGCGCGCGGGGCCGGGGGCGCGGGGATGTGGGCAGGGGCTGCGGGAGCGCCCGGCCGGACGAACGATGAGGGCAGGGGCTGAGGGAGCGCCCGGCGATGCCCGCCTGTCCCCGGCTGCCAGTGGAGCCTTCTCACGAGCCCTCCCTGCCTCAACCCCTCCGTCCCGGGCCCCGCCGGCTCCCCCCGGCCTGTGGGGGCCGCTGCCCGCCCGCGCCGGCAGGGAGCGCTCCCGGCTGCGGCGGAGCTTCGCCGTCCTCACTTATTAACAAAGGCAGTGCGCGGAAGGGTTAACCCCGTCACGGGAGTGTTACCAGTCTGTGTTCGTGTATTTTCATGCGTTCTAAAGACATTTCGTGCACTTTCTTGTATAAACTAGTACCTGCTGGGACAGAGTAATAAATCAGGGAAACAACAGAACAGAAATTAAATAGAGATGTGATTTATTTTTTTCCATGGGGTTACCAAAGAACAGTGTTAAATCAATTGCAGTGCAGAGTTAGGAGAATGTCCTGAAATCTGTGTAATGAATGCAGAAAATCTGTGCAATAAATGGATGAAATCAGTCATTTCACTGGAGAGAGGCATCAGCTTTGTACTCTAGCATGGTTATACAGACATAATAAAAAATAAAATTTGTGAATTAAAATTGTAAGTGCCTTATAGTCCAAAAAGGGTGCTGGAGGGACTTGGAAGGCAGAAGCAGGAGCTGATTATCATCAGAGTGATACCTCCTAACTTATTCAAGCACTGGATAACACCTCTGGAACTGTTAAAATATCTCACAGTCTTGAGAAGTGGTTTCACTCTTTCATATCTGTTTCTCCAGAACTTCTTTTCTCATGGGAGCCACACATTCTGAGCATCACAGAGGAGGTGTGAGTCCAAGTGGGGCAAAGGTAAAAACTGTAAAAAAGGAAAGTGAAAGAAGACTTTCTTCTGAAGAAATTTCTACCTTTTGATTTTCACCAAGCTTGTGCCTTGGCTCATTCTGATATAAAGAAGCAAGCAGCTCTATGTTCTGGTCCATTTTAAGTTAAATTATTTGAAACATCTAAAAATCAGTCTTCTCTTGCTTTTGCATTATGCACAGGTAGCCTTCCACTATGTGAGGATTATCTTCTCCATATGAGCTGTTGGTGTCATCTTGTAATTTGCATATTAATTGCTCACAATCTTCAGCAGTTGAAAAGTTAAGTGTCCACAATTCAAAGGATTTCTTAATTATGAAAGGAAAGTACTTCGTGGCAAAGAGTGTAGCCAATAATTAGCTACTGCCAAGTGTCAAAACACATGTAAAATGAGCGTTAACTGCTGGGAACGGGAGGAAGTTGATTTCTTCTGTGGCAGTTTGAGGCTTCTGGCATGAAAAAGAAAATAATGGTTCACATATTCTGTTAGTTTCAAATGTAACAGTATTTTCTGTGTGGTGATGGCACTCAGGAGAATTACTGTAAGATCTCTGGTGCTGAAAATTCAGAGGTGAGCTAGGTTATACACAGAGGAACCATTGTCCAAGCCCAAGGGTTCTGAGCACTTCTGAGGGCTTGTGTCACAGCTTGCAGCCAGTGGGATTTTGTGCACACACTCGCCCTTCGTGGTCATGGGCAGCAGCAGAAATTTCCTAGATTTTAACCAGTCCTACCACCTGATCATAGCCTCTCCTGTGCCATCACCTCACAAAGCCAGAATGAAAGGGTTAAGCCTTCTTAGCAGGGTAAATGTGTTTCTCTTGGATTTGACTGGAGGATTTCTCATGAAAGTCATAAATGTGAAGCTTCTTTAAATTTGCCCTTTTGCTGGATAAGAGAGTCCAGCTGGTTTTGGTTTTGCTGTGTGCAGCTGCAGATACTTTACCAAAGTTTAGAAAAGCATAATAACTTGGAGATATATGCCTGAAAAAGTTTATACAGACATCTAATATGACATTTGCACACTTTTTGTACCACAGCTTGAAGATCTATCAAAACATTAGAAATAACTTTTCGTATTGGTCCTTCAATGAGAACATTTTCAACTTTTGTTGGCTTAGTACTTTTAACTTTCTGCTTTCAGATTTATCTCACCCATATTTTTTATTTTCTTCATAATATTTTTAATATTTTTTCAGTATTATTTGTTGTAATTTTGTGTATACTGCAGTCTCTTACCTTTTAAAACTTCTGAATAGTTATTTTATGGTGATGAGTCTTGCTGTGTGTGCGCTGTTAATGTAAATGTGATATTTTGTGTTGATTAAGGTATAAGTTCTTGAGGGCATCTGTTAAGGTTTGCACGTATAATTTCTTTTCCTACAACGTTTTACTTAGGCCTTTTCTGAAATTCCTGTATTATATTTTCTTTACCTTTCTGTACAGTGAATCCCTTTGGGCTGCTTTTCTGAGACCGCTAATTATCATGCTGTCTCTGAGACAATTACATAATTAGGTGGTTTTCATTATCATTCTGAATTTGGTAATTATAACAAAAACACTGAAAAGTGTAGCAGTTGCAATATGAAAAAACTCAATCAGTAAAAGAAAATGTACCTAGGAGAGAAACACAGTTGAGAAGATTCTACTAACAACCAATAAATGAAAGTAAAATTAAAAAGAAATAGAAAGAATTCAGCTTTCTGGACTCTTTGAGACTGTTACTTTAAATTACAAACTTTTTGTACCTTTGATGACTGCAAAAAATAATGCAAAAGTGATGCTCCAATGAAAATTTGTAAATATAATTGCAGTAATTACACATTTCCCCAAGTATGGTAGAATAAAGTGCTGAAGGAACAGGTGTTTATTGTTTCATGATTTTCCATATTCAATATTTTAATTATAGATTCTTTTTTCCTCTCCCTACTTCTAGCACTGCCTCAGTCACGTGTGCGTACTTTTCATGTTTTATTGAAACAGATGGCATATCTCCTCTTTCAAGGCTCAGGCAAGGGGGGGCGTAGGAAATAGGGTAGGATTAAATTATTTTGAAACAAGAAGACATCTTTCTCGTATCCTATTTCTCATACACCTGTTAGTCTTTCAAGCAAGTAGTGACAGTAAACACTCAGAAACAGGGAGTGTGTTTTGGTTGTGGTGTTCTGAGAACCCTGCCCTGTTCTTCGGTATTCAGTTCCTATGACTACCTGTTTTTCAAAAACAGAAATCTAAAAGTTATCAGCTGAGCTTGACAGAGCTCAACAGGAATACTCCTACCAGCCACAAAGGGAGCAGATTAGGCATTTTTTTCCAGCTCTATTAGAAAACCTCTCCCCTAAACCCACCAGACTCACCCAAGGCTCAGTGCTTTTGAGAATCAGGTCATCTCTTAAAGCATATAAACATGAGTTCAGAAGCCTGATTTTCAGCTTTTCATTGTGAAGATGTTGGGCAAATTGAATTTGTACAGATATACTACAAAGTCATCAGTTTTCAGAATTTAATATCTGTATATATGCTCTGAGGAAGGTTTGGAATGCTGTGAGTAAAATGCATTTTTTCTGGCCTCTGGATTCTGTATTTATCATACATTGCTGTGTGAAACATTATCCGGTGACCAAGCAGTGCAGGGCTTGTGAGTGGAACAGTAGCAGCAAGTCTGGAAGCCCAGGTGAAAGAATGGCTTAAAGCAGTTAAGAGTTCCTGATTCAGTCAGAAGTTTTACATACTGCCAGTATCAGTGGGTGTTCAGGCAAGTACTTGTGCTGCTTGATGAATTTCCATTGGATCCTGCAGAAATGTCTGTTCAAATGCTTGCCTGAGATGTTTCTGTCAGAGTAGTGGCTGTGAGGATTTTTAATTTTAACATCTACTTTAACACTAAATAAATTAATACAATAGTTGCATAAAATGTACAAGACATTTATTTGGGGGCTCAGTCATCACCGACTGCTGGTAAAACAGATTTCCCAGAGTACAGCAAATTCTCCAGTTGTGTCAGCATGCTTGTGCAAATAGCACAGAACTTGATGACAGAGAAAACCTGGTCAGATAATAATTTAAAATTATCCTCTTTCATCATGTGAACATCAGTCATAAAATTGAGACCTTCAGGACATGTTTTAATATATTTTAAGAATGCTGTGATTCTAAAGCTATAATTCACTTCCAGATTATTGGTAAAAAAGGAAGTGCCTGCAACTTAGCATTTAAATCAATCTCTGAGTTACAGTGAAACTCAGAGTGAAACCTATCCTGGTGTCTGACTTCTTTGTGTGACCAGGGGAGGGATTAAATGGGTTAGGGGTCTCAATCAGTAAAACAATTCCTGTTTTCTCAGAGGTTTCCAGGGACCCTCTTGGTGCATGCTGGATTATTTTGAGGCGTAAAGCATCAGAAATTTGAGCTAATATAATGAAATGTGTACAGGTCAGAGCTGTGCATCCATGGCTGTCACATGGCTGTGATATGTGGCCCATTAGCCAGTCTGTGGTGTTCTGTTTAACAACAAAAGTGGTACTGTTTTCAGTTTCAAGGCAGGGGAGCAATCCATGAGAAACTTGAAAACATTCATGGATATTTGGGTCCAGAACCTGGGAATTTAGTTTGAAGGACTAAGTTCTTGTGTGATTTTTTTAGGGGGCCTAAACATGCATGTTTCATGTTACATTTCACATCAGAAATTTAATAACCACAATCAGATGTTTCCTGGTTTTCCCATAGCTACAGTTTATAGTTGTATCATAGTTTTTCTGGTAAAACACACTTCAGATATCAGATTTTTACTCAACATTCACAAGCCCACATTTGCCGCTCAGCTTTCAGTGAGCAGCCGCTGCTGGCGGAGTGTCAAGAAGGTGTCAGTACAAATTCACATTTGAGAAGACAGAAGATTGCATGGGCATGTTAAGATTCATTATTGATCAGAACTTTGTCTCCACAAATTCAGGTTATTATTTTCACTGGAGTTCAGGAGTCATACTGCTTTGATGAAGAAGTAACTTGGACCTTGTCCAGCTATTGATATTTCTAAAGTGATGATCAGGCTCTAAATCTGGCCATAATGATGCATTGCCTCACCACACAGATCTTATTACATGTGCCTGTCATTAGTAATGCTTCTAGCTTCGACTTTTGAATGCCTTGAACACAGAGCCTAGTGGTTTTTGTTCTAATAGGTTCTGTGTGTAAGGCAATCCTTTTACTCTTGTATAGTGTTTCCACTGGATTGCTTACTACTGACAATCATGCAAAAAATTGCTGGATGTGCAAAATGTGCTGCTTAGGAGAACTTTGCAGTACCGGAATACTTTTATATAAACAGGTAACCTAAACTGGTTTTCACCACAAAAGTTCTAAATGTAATATTAAGTTCAAAATTACGTGTCATTGTCTTAAAAAATTCTAATTTTTCATATTTTTAATGTGTCTATATCACTCAGTAGTATGATGGGTTAGTAAAAATTTTTGCTGCAGCACAGAGGATTCCAAAGTCAGTGGTCCAAAGTTGCTCTTTACTTTGTTAGAGCTTGTATGAGTTGATGGAAATGTCAGTGAGATATAAAATTAGTAATGAAGCCTGGATTAGGTCTGGTGTTTTTGGCTGCCAGCGAGTGTACCTCCTTCAGTTCACAGTGTGTGACAACGCCTGTACCACTGCAGCAATACTTGTGTTCCTGCAGAGCTCTGGCAGAGCAGCCAGTGCAAATCCACCCATACCTCCTGCACTGTGACGCTGAAATACAACCCAAGCAAGGCCAAAGTAATGTTGCTGGAGAACAGAGGTGGTCTGAAAGCCAGGGTCCCCTTTTTTATGCACAGCACTACCATCACTTCAGTGCTTGTCTGACTGCTTAGCCAGTGTAGATAATCAGAGGCCAGGTGATATTCCTTTTGCAGGGCTGAGCAATATCTGAAGTAAAAGCTTGATGACTGGACTACATGTGTTTTTCCCTTCAAGTGAAATTTTTCTCAGTAAATTCAGATTCTGGCTTTGCAGATGTCTCTTCTAGGTCACAGCCATCTCATTTTACTGTTCATGTCTGTGTGTCTGTGTGTATTCTACTATTGTATGCTACATTATGCAAGTGTACTACTGACAATGGCAGTGTTTACCATTGTAGGTACTCATATTGATAGTTGGAATGCTATGTTTCAAATTAATATAAAATATGACTGCATTGCACTTTGTATGTTACCTTACTAGGAGTGTGTTTTTTCTATTGCCATTAATCTATTTGTGGTGAACAAGCCTGGTCAAGAGCTTGGTCTTCAAGGTCATTAGTAGCAAGTATGTGGAATTCTAAATCTAATGCTGTCCCAACATTTTTGTCCAGCTTAACTTACTTCCAGGGATGTTGTTAAAGCCTGATTTTGGAAGAAGTCTTGGGATATATGTGATAATAAGAAGAGGACATTTGTTAATATTTCATTGTTTAAGGTTATATCCAGGCTTTCTACCATATATGTACCTCAAGATTTTTGTGTATTTTTCATTTGTCTGTATGTTTTCAGGCTCTTGACTTTTGCATTTGCCCTACGTTCATGCATTTTTCATAAGTCAGCTAGCAGATTCATCACTGCAAATATAGTAATTTTTGCTTTATTTTATTTGTCATGAGCAAAAAAAGCCCCAAATATAATTCTAGCTTTATATACCTTCCTAAATACATTTTATGCATAATATGGATTCAGTAAGCCCTTTGGTCTGGTTGAAAGGATTTTCTTGTTTGTTTTTCTTTCATTATTTAAAATAAAGGTAAATTAATACAATTTAAAGCTTTCCACTAAGAATATTTATTAATCATTACTTGGGTGAATAATAACAATAATACCCCCACTTTGGCTTTCTTTTTCTTAAAAAGTATTGAAATCTTATTTAGTTGAAACCTCAAGCAACCCAAATCATAGCAATGCCTTGCTTCCCTGAGTCTTACACTTCACCCACCACAGAAATTAGAATATGGAAAAATAAAAAATCTAATACCAATGAGGTAAAACCAGCACAATGCAAAGGAAGATAATTACATTGCTCAGCTGTCACAAGGGCAGCATAAAAAAATGAAGTGACTCATCTCCCTTCACAGGCACAGCCTGCTCAAACATACATATATAATTATTTATTTGTATGGGTTTGATTCTTTAGCCAAATGTGTCTGCTTTATAATGTGGTTTAACCACTTGGGGATTTTTGTTCAAAGAGTTAATTTATAGTTTTATCACTGAACCACAAAAAACTGTTCTGGGCTCCCATGTAATTAAGTCGCATGCAAGTGCTGTGTATCATTAAATCTTCCTCTGTATGAGTACATGAGTTCAAAGGCAGCTCTCCTGCGAAGATAAGGTGCAATATGCAGTGATCAAGGACTGATTTCTAGTGAAGTCATATTCCTTACCAAGCAAGTGTATCAGGCGGGAGTAAGTAAGCTCAAGACCTCAAAATCAAAACATTTTCATGTAGCATTGTAATTTTGACTTTGGAGGTAAGTGAACAATTGATCCAGACAGTTTCTTAAAAGAAAGGGACTCATATTTGTAATTCACAAGTGTATTTTTGAGAGTTTGATCTATGATGCTATAAGCAAATCTATAAAAATTGCAATATGCAAAAATTGCAATATGCAAAAACATCCACAGGAAGAACATTGATATGGAATCTTTGAATAATAAGTGCCATTGATTTTAAAATTTTGACAAAATATGGTACTCCCACTAGGTGGAGATTCTGAAATAAGAAAGAAAGATTTTCAGGGTTGGAGATACACTTTTATAGAGAATTTTTATGCAGTCCTCAAGCTGAAAAAAGTGTAACAGTTTTGTCTTATAGAACTTAATGTAAAATTTAAGGCTGAGCAAATTGTGTTCATGCTAATTTAGTGCTTTTTTTTGTTTTCTTTTTTTTAACTGGAACTTATTCTTGGTTTTTGGACAGTGTGTTAGTGGTTCATGTTTGCTTGAAGTTACTTGAATGAATCTGAAGTTTTGAATTTTCAGTTAGTGGGTTATTTACAAATTGTTTGCTTTAACTGTTCACCTGGTTCCATTGGTTCATTCTACTGAATCTAATTAATCAGTGTAATATCAAATATGTGCAATGCCTACCAGAGTAAATGAGAGGAGCCCTTTTGCTTCTCTAACTGGCATCAGGAGGTACTTTGGCAAATCAAACTGCACTGGCATACTCCCGCATTTTTGTCAAAACAAAAATTAGGAAAAAAGAGAAATCTAGTAAAACCAGATATTTTTTGTCAAATTAGTATGAAGCCCAGAAAGCTGCTGTTAAAATAGGAAACTTCCTCAGCTCTGTGAAAGTCACACCATTGCAGATAGCAAGATTACAGAGTGTAAACAAAAAACTTGCTGACGGCTGTAATTTTTTGTAAATCTCAGCAAATATCTACTCACAGACAAGCATCATATAGTAACCCACTTCCTAGAACTGATTTTCCCTTCTTTCATTTTTTGCAAATCTTTTGAAAAAATAGTTCAAAGGGAATAAGAGGGGTGACACTGGTTGAACTTTCTGTAATCTAACTTGGCTGAGGAAATGTGGCTGTTTGGTAGGAGGTTCCTCCTCAGTTAAGGAGAGAAAACAAGCCCTGTCAGAAATGAGTTCAGCCAGTGCAATAATAGCTCTGTGTGATAGGTCCTTTGAGGTTACCAGTTTGTTTCTGCAAACTGGAGATGCAAGATGAGCTTACTTACATGTAGATCCTCAGTATGGATATGAGATGGTGCCAATGCCAAAAGAGATTGGGAAACTGTCATGGGTTCAGAACAGACCCAGCTGTGGGAAGAGGCTGAGCAGCTGGAGCTGACTCAGCTGGGAGCAGAAGTGTCTTTTGCGTAGGCGTGCGAGGCAGCCTTGGGAAGATGGAATCAGACTCTACCCAATGAGGTAACATTCACAGGTTGAAACAAGAGCAGCTGAGTTGGAATATAGGGGAAAACTTTTGCGGTCAAGCCGTCCCTTTCAGTCAGAACTGTGATCTGTTTTACTGGAAAGCGTTACTTTTCAGGCCAAATATACTGTTGGGTGCATTGCTGGATCTCCACTATTGGCTTCTATCTTATGAAATCATTAAAATTTTGGAAAAGGAAGTCACAATGCTGCTGTCAAAACCACTCACACAGTCCCAATGGAAGATACTCTCAGGCAGTCTATCTGATTGAGAGCTGTTGTAAGCTCATTTCACATAATTACAAAGCTGTGACATTACAACATTCCATTGTTTTTTTCTATACTTTGTGTGTTTAAGTAAATATTTTAACAATATTCACCAAGTTTCACTGTGACTTTTATGAGATTTCTAAGCAAAAATGCTGAGCCTGATCACTTTTTAGTCTTTACACCTGTAATACCATTATTTTCTCAGAGGCCAACTGACATAGCAGTTTGAACACAGGTATCTTGACATGTTGTTGTTTTCTGCTTTTCTGTTTCTCAGAGTTCCCCTGTTAATCTCTGTTCAGTATTCCTAAGGTAATGAGTTTAGCAACAAACCTAAAATAGGTCACAAATAGAGGCAAAGCTCTTGTGGCCTCTATGAATCATATCCCCCTTAACAAAAAGTTCTACACCCAGTATTCTTTGTTTCCCACAATACAGAATTTAATCCATCATTACTGAAAAAAAAAGTCAATAGGTTAGAAATGTATCCAGAGACCTAAACTTGTTGATTTTTCCAGCTGGTTAAATACGCCATTTTATTTTTATGGTTTCCCCTCAGTTTTGATGTGAAGAACCACTATGATCAGTTTAGCATACAGAGATACTTAAACCAGAAGTTACAAATCTCAGACTTCAAAAGAAGGAACAGAAAATGCTCTCTCAAGGTGAAAAGCAAAGTGACAGCTTAGCCATGAGTATTCCATTCCCACTTTTGGAAAGATGAGATTCTGAGGAGAGGTACAGTGCACTCCAACAGGATTGACTTCACATACTTTGTTACAGGCGTATGGCTGATGCAGTCTGGGGAAAAAGAGAAAAAAAAATCTAAAGGTTTAATTACACCTTTCCTTTCAAACAAAATGCAGTTCAAGTCTTGCTTCACAGGGGATGCAGAAGAAAGAACTTCTTGCATAATTTTTTCAAAGACCTGTGATGCCTGGTTTCTAGTACAACACAGTAGATGATGGATGACCTGGGGAGGTGAGGCTGAGTCCTGTATATACACAGGACAATGAGATGTTTTACTTTGCTGATTTTCTGTTGCCCCTCTTATAGTTTCCTTGTCTACTTTTATAGGAATACACGTAGGAAAGGGGTGAAGTCTGGCAGTATGTTTGTTGAGATCCTCAAAGGTTCTCTAAAATGTTTGAAATTCATATTCTGGCTATTTCAAAAAACTAACATAAGTCAGAGGGACAACCTGAGTTCTCCATGGCTTGTACTAGTTCTTGATTTGATTCTCTAGATTTCTAATCAATGCAAACATGTTCCTGTCATAAATGATCTGTGCTAATTTCACAATATATAGAAAGAAAACATTATGAAGAAAGACTCCAAAATAGTTAAAATATTTTTGGCATAATGGCTCAGAAGCTGCATTTTGCATAGTCAGTTCTCCATTCAATCCCTCCCTGGGAACTGTTGTGTTCACAGCACTATTGCATGCTTTACATGGAACAAGGCTCTTCAGAAAGCTGCCTGTGTTAAATCTGCAGAGATTTGTTCTGCTTTGTGAGGAGGGTGCAGAAAAAGACATTTGGAGTAGAAGGTGGAGATTACTGACTCCACATGCAACACTGAAAGCAAGTAGAGACTCAAACCATGCTTTCCCTTACCTTTTCTATCCTCTGTGTGTGTTCCAGTACTACCTGGGATTTTTTGACCTATTTAATTATTTTATTTCTCATTGCTGCTCTTACTGGGAGTTATCTGGGGCTTGCTGCAGCACCAGGGTGCACCAGGGTGCAGTTTCAGGAAAAACTCCTTCAATAAAGCAGCCAATGAAAGGTGACCTTAAGCCTAAAGGAATATGTCTGGTGGAGTGCTCGCTCCTGCATTAATATTTTGGAGGGCATACTATTGATGCTATCACTACCTTTAGGCACAACATCTGCTGCTTTTTTTCTCCTTTGGGGGATAATCATCTGAAGAGATTCTTTGGGTCACATGCTCCTTAATACATGTGATGAAAGTCAGAAATCTACCTCTGCTACACCTCTTCTCTGTGATGCAATAGAGATTTTTCCACAGAGTACCAGTCATGAAAAGTTAGCAGAGGAGAGTTTCTGGATATCCTCTGGTCTCTGCTATCCTCCAAAGATCTGTCTGATGGCAGCATGGCTTCATGTTCCCTGTCAGACACTCTGGTTCACTCCCAGAGCTGTCCTTGGAGGTGGTGTACAGGGCAGCTGGTGTTTCTGAAGCCCTGTGGGGCTGTCAGTGGGCAGAGGGTGGGAGATGGATGTCAGAAGTAATTGATGCTGGGGCTTTCTCTAAAAATTGATCCATAGCTGAGATCTGCCCTCACTTCTGGCAGAAAAAACAATTCTTTGTCTCACAAATAAAAAAAAATAAGGAAAAAAACGATAACAAAACCTACTTTGAGCTGAGAAAACGATTGAATTTCTCTCACATCTGTGTTACTCTTTTCCAGGGAAGGGCAGAGTCCATAATTATGAATCTTGATTTTGAGAAGAAAGAGGAATGCCTCTTGAATATACTGATGTGCATGGTGAGGAAGTGATACAGAACATTGAGAAATAGGCTTAGAATTATAAATTATAGCTTTAAGCTAAAACTGGAAGTCAGATTTTAATTTAAGACTTAAAACAAAATAATGTGGTTTTTTAATCCTTTCTATTTTACTGAAAGAGAATATTATGTTTGGTAGCACTAAGTGTTAGAAGTTAGGGTTTGCAAGAAGAATTACAAAGAAGTAGAAGTTTTAAAAAATGAGGTTGACAGAAATAATTGCCATTTTCAATACACATTTCTAAAGACAGGCTGTAGCCAACAAATAAAAAGGCATTTGAATCAAATAACAAAAAATTTCTTTTTGATTAGACTCTCCTCTGGTGTCCTTCTGCAACCTATGATTTTTTATTGTATTCCTAAAACCTCTTTAGTTACCTTTCTGGAATGACAGATTTGAGAGCATGGTATTGCCTTTACATCTGCCTTGTTCTTTAAATCTGTTCTGAAGTCCAATTTAATGTCTATAGGTTTCTGCCAAAAAAACAGAAACAAATAGGGAGACAAGAGAAAAAACACCAGCCTTAATTTAAATAAGGAGCAGAATTATTATATGGGACAACATGACAGCAAAATTGAATCAGGAAACTTGAGGGAAGGATCACAGAGAATGAAAAAGGAATGGGATAGTGTGTGATGTCCATGTTTATTACATACAGAAGGTTTTCCTAGCATAACCAACACTTATTTTTCAGACAGCTAAGTACTTGACATTACAAAATGCACTATTCAGCATTTGGAATTTTCCAGGAAAACTGAGTTTTCTTATGCTAAATGTCTGCCACATTCCAGGGTTTTTCTTTTTCTTCATATGGTTTAGCTGGTTTTGCAAAAGTTGTTCTCTTTGCCTACTGTTTAAAATCCATCCATGCTCGAACGTGCTATAAACCAGGTAAAATTGATTTTGAGCCCTGCCAGACATTAAGGTACCACGGTGAGGAGGGAAAGCATGGGGAGGGGGGAAGGAAGGGGTGAAATGAGTGTCTTTTTAACATTTTTCTTGTATTCTATTATGCACGTGGAAAGAAAGCCATTCAAGTTGAATGCCAATGGCACAGCGATGTGATCTAAATAAGTGGGGCAAAGAAGATGAGATAGAGAAATTGAGACTAGACATTGTTGCTGCAGCAAAAACAAAAGGCTACTTCTACATGCTGGCACTTGCTCGGAGGAGAAAGAAAGACAAGTAATTGGGAAGGAAAGCCAGGTCATACTGGGAACTGGTTATGAGGAGAGATACCATAAAGATCAGCACTTGGTGGAAAACAAACGTGAACATATGCTTAAGATTGGTGACATAATGCTTGATCCCATGGAATTATGGCGTCTCATTATATTTCCTTAACACTTGTGACTTAAAATTTTACAGTTAATGGTCTTTCAAAGGCAGTTAATTAAGTGTAGCCTCTCCATACACGGCACTTTAAAAGACTGTCTTTTGTGGGGTTTTACCCATATGTGTGTAAATTTTGTCCTATCTGTCCATTTCCATCATCTGAGTTGTAATACCTGGAGGGATATTCTCTACCATATCACAGCTGAGGGTAAAGAAAGTATTCATAAGTGTTGGCAGTGGTAAGAGTGCTATAGAAAAGTGCTTTAAAACAACCATTTCTGTAGAAAATTTATATTCCTTCCAGTATTTTAATGTAATAAAAAAAAGCACTATAAAATCATTAAATATGTAGCAGTACATTTTGGAAAGAAACCTAAAAGATTTAAAAAGAAGGGGGGAAGAAATGTCATAGCAGACTCTTAACAATCTCAAATAAAATATAGTGACTAACAGGTAAAAATGTCACGAACTTTTCTGGCTACAGAAATCCATAAGAAGCGCAGAAACGGTCAACATAATTTGTTTTGTTTATTCATCTTAATAAAGGCCTCATTTGTTTCACTATCAAGAATTTTTTAATTGGCTCATAAATGCCATTTGTTTTGACTTTGCTTCACATGCTTAACTGCCAAAGGGTGTCTCAAAGTTCCGTTGTTTCAGAGAGGAGAAAAAGCCTTCAGAAATAACTTCTCAGTCCTTTCAATGGCAGTATTTGACAAATCTGGGTACAATGGGACAGGAAAGTTGAAAACCCAAGACCTCACTATGCTTCTTTCACCCAAATTCAGTCATCTTGTCATATCTGGGGAGGGATTCCTGAATTCACCAAATCAAAAAAAAAGGTCATTTTTAGAAACTCTGGCTTATTGGCGTACTTTAAGATAGTATCTTCTGAAAAATAGCTTTAATCCATTTGTATAGTGCATTATCCTTGAAATAAAGAGCTGAGGAATAAGTAATCCATTTCTGTACAAAAAACCTTGATGTCCCCATAATTTTCCCTGCAATGCTCAATCACTTTAATCTTTTGCCCCTATTTCCTTGTATTTATTTCAGAGTTTAATTCAGATATTGCTGCAGGCTTCAGAGTTCACCAATAAACTCTCCTTTGAAGAAGCACATTTTCCTGTGCTGGATACTCACAGCACTGAATATCCTCTGTGGCTTCCAGGTGGACTCGTTATTGAACTTCTTCCACTGAATTCCCAAAGTTCTTCGGTTGAACTTTGGGCCTTTTCTAGCCCAAACCTTGAACAGCTTCTTACAAAACCACTGGTGACCAAGTAGTTAGCAAACACAGGGCTAGAAAACTCTACTTGGTATATGCAACTGCTTTACTAGTGTTTACTTTTCCTGGTGACATCTCTGATAAAGAATTTCCACTTGTTTTAAACCAGGTAAAAGAACCCTTTTGTAAAAGTAATCCACATTCTCCGTTTAAGTCTCCTGTGTATCTCTCTGGTAGTATTTTCAGGCAGGAGTCATCTGCAGGCCCCACTTCCAGCTCTGCTGTGGGATTCCTGATGCCTCTCAGTTTAGCCCTTTACATTGTTTAATGCTCACATTTTTATGTAGACAATGGAAAGGATAATTTATCTTTCCCCTTGTGTCTTATACTAAGGGCTCATTGTAGAAGGGATCATTTGTAAAAGATGTTTGAGACCACCTCTTGTAAATCTCCCAGATTTTATCTCTGGCATCTATTGTGGCTTTAGTGATTCAGGGATAGAAATATCATCTTTACTTGTTTTTAATCAAAACATAATGTGCTGAGCCCTGAAGTACTAGATATTATTATTACTAAGAAAATACTTCCATTATTACTAAGAAAATACTTCCAGATATCCAACGGTCTAGTCACTGTGAGGTAAAAGTACTGAGGTATTATTGTATGACGTATCCCATCCATCTCTTCAAATCAATATGTCTATACTTCCTTGACCCAGTGACATTTCTTTGGTTTTTTGTACTAAGCCTTGAGTATACATCCAGAGACAAAAACCAAATCATTCACAGTAGCCTTGGTGCTCGCTGTTGTGAGGAGAAAATCTGTGTAATTCCAGCTACCCACACTAACACAAGAAAATAAGAGAAAAGCAGTGTTTTGTACTAATCTTATTAAACTGCAAACTGCTTTCTCAGCAATCAGAGCTGTACACTGATGCAAATCAGATGCTTACGTAATGCTTTATGCAAGGATGGTGACAAGAGCTGCAGTGATAAAAATACTTTTGCTGTGTTCAGACTGTGTTGTCCTTTTGCTTCAAAAAACCCCACTGGCAAATTAACTGCTGAAATGGATAATTCTAAAGTAGCCCAAGAGTCAAACGCATCTCTGTACTATGCTGACTTTTCACCGAATTTTTTTTGTTGGATTTTTTGTTTTGCATTGTTTTGCTTTATTTTCCCATGGTGCTTTGTGGGGCACACCAAGATGAACACCTCCTAATCCATGCCACACCTTGGGACAGCTCTCTCATACTGGATGCACATGCCTGCGTTGTGCAGAGTGGCACATGGCTAAGATTAGGATGGGGTCTTTAGCTGGCATGCTGATGAAAAAGCAACTCCTAATCTAAACCATGTGCTGCTGCATCACTGTGCATCCTGACTTAATACAAATTTATGTCTGGCCGTGCAGTAGCTCTTTTTCAACATAGCCATGTCAGGAATTGGATTAGAATCTAATCTTGATTCTTTTGATTAGTTAGTATCAAAATAAGCATATGTACACTAAACACATCTAATACTGGTTTAAATCTCTAAAGAGATTTTTTCCTTGTTTCCTTCTCCCTTATCCCTTTGCAAAGATCTAGTCTCTGGCACATTAATCAAACATTAAGGAATTTGCTGAAAATCAAATTATTTAGAACTAATAAATGTGATATCCTAATAGAAACTGTACTAGAAGAATTTTGTGTCCAACTACATTGTAAAAATGTAGTGTGAACTTTATACATTTCAGATATTTAGTGGTATTGATGACAGAGATGGTAGAACTACACTAACCAACTGATTAGAGATATAAAGATATAGTAACTCTTTTTTCATTGCTAGATGGCATGCATAAGCATCAAAGCTGGCTCAAACAACCTAAATAATTTTGACCTCATTATTTTGTCCATGTTTCTTCTCTTAATATTACCATAGTATAAGATAAGGCAAGAAACATTTAATGCAGAGTGAATTCAGTCAAAGTGTAAATTGAAATAAAAGCTTATTTGAAGCTTTGTGGTAATAGCAGAAACAAAACAGAATATATTGAGTTTAGGGAAAAAACACTGAGAATATTTTTATACTAAAAAGAGTGTTTGTAAGAATTGAGTTGTGAGCAGGGCAGAATGTGAGATGGTAAAGAAGAAATCATATCAGTAATTTGGATGATCTTTTCCTTCCCCCATGTTTCTCCTGGAGTCACCAAAAGCAAGAGTGCAGATTTCTTTGGATGCAAAGAGTGATAAATAAAGCACCAATAGCTGCACCAAGCCAGGAAAGGAAACCGGAGAAAGACGACGAAAGAGAAAACAATGGTTGAAAACATAGCAGATATATTTGTCCAAAAGCTTATACAATCCATATGTCAGTAGTATTCAGTATTGTGAATATTTGCATCATACTGAGATCATGCTGTGCTGGCTACTTTTAAAGCACATAGAAATGAGAATTTGTATCTAAAATATTCTGAGCATTTGTGACAAAGAAGGTTTGGAAGAAAAACAGGTGTCCAACATACCTTAGATTCTGGGCTTGATTATGGTACTGATCTGGTTTAGATTGTGGTCTGACTGATGGCCAGAAACAATGTATTTTAAATGTCTGTTTATATGTGAAACAGCTCACCCTATGTCAGAATTCTGATCAGTGGCAGAGCCAGGAATAGGCCGGGTTACCTGGGAAACTAGTTTATTTCCTTATCCTGAGGTTAACTTATATATATTGTCATCATAAATTAGCTGAATCAAATCCTCTCCTACCTCCCTTCATTTTAGATATCTGGGGGCATTAACTGCATTTCCACATTATCTGACTTCCCATAGTTGTTCCAGTATATTAACACTCTCACCAGATAATTTGATCTCTTCCCCACAGGATAGTTCTGTGTAAAATATTGAAAAACAACCTAAAAAGAAATGGCAAGTAAAAATTTGGTAACAGCTGTCATATGTTATATGAAATTCATACTCTAACTCATGCCATAAATAAAAATAAAATGTTGAGAATTATATTATGTCTTTCAAGACTGCTTCTATTATAGGTGAGAATTATATGGAAGACAGTCAAAAACTAAAGGAGTAAAGACATTACAATCTTTTCTGAGCTTCCACTACAATCACAGATTCAGTTGAATTGGGACACTTTAATGTAGCATTTTCTCTTTTATTTAATAAAATATGAAAAATAGATTTGCTTTCTTACATGAAATATATTCACTAGAGGTATGGATCTTACATGAGGTACCATTGTGTATATTGTGTTCTTTTTGGTATGCTATTGCTCAGTCCATGACTACCTGGAATTTATTGGAAAATGAGTAGACACAAAAGGTTTCTTTTTTCATATGTGGAAATGGGAGGTAAGCAAGTACCAAGGGCATGGCAAAAATACTGTTTCTGCATTATTTTGCAAGGTTGCTTTTTTTCTGGTAGGGGAAAAAGAGATTATCCTTAGAGGAGCCCAGCCTCAAAAACTGGGATTTAGCTCTACTGCCATACAGAACCAGATGAGTTAAAAGCACAACTTGAGCTCCTGCTTCAGAAACAAGAAAGGATTTTTCAGATACTCTTTGGCACCAGCATTAAATCCTATCTGTAGTCACTTATTCCAGCTGGGTGTCTCAGGTGGAGCTGAGATGTGGCAAGGAGAGAAGATGTCATAATTTAAGATTTTGTCCATTGGTTGTAAGGATTTCTCCAGTACTGCTTTTACTTCCTGTTTGGGAAATCAAGATGCAGTATTTTGCTACAAACAAATTTTATATTGCCAAGTCAAAGCTTTTGCTTTTAACTCTGCTGCTTCAACATTCAATTTTGCGAGTCAGGGGGTTACTGTGCACACTGGGATAAAGGAAGATGTTTTGCACTGATTTCTGGAATGATTCTTCATGAACTTATTTGTTTGCAGATGAAACCCTGGCGTATATGCATTTGTCATGACACTGCTGTCAGTGATAGAACATTGATTGGCAAGAGGTTTCTCCTAATTTTCAGGAAAATTTTGACCCCCAAAAAGATTACTTAGCTTCCTCACAGCTTCAAGAATTTCATAAAATGGATTCCATTTTTTAATGTGCTTTTCTGTTCTTATTACTCCCTCTGTCCCCAGAATGAGTCTATAATGAGAGTCACTGCTGTTGTGCTGTTGCTATAACTCATTATCCACACACAGAAATGAGAACTGACCATGGCACAAGATTAATCCCTTCCCATTCCAGCATGTCTAACTTAACATGAATGGAAGACAGCAGCATGTTTGCTTGTTCAGGCAGTGATAGGAGTGCGAAATTGGACAAGGAGGCTCAGTTTCCTTCTAGGGATATGTTTTGAAATGCTTAAAGTCATGAAAATCTCAACATATTTATATTTTTAGATTTTAGATTAAGATTTATATTTTTTTTTCGAATTGACCGTCTTTTAAACCTAAATATTAACTAGGGGAAAAACTAAATAGACTTTTCACTGCATCATGATCCTACAAGAAACTGGTAAACTGCTTGTGAAAGCAGTAAAGGTGACAGCATACAGAAAAGACACCCAGCACATGGAAGTCATTCACACACAATCCGTAAATCTTTCCCTTCTGCAATATAATGTCGGCAAAGAAGCGTGTTGGTGTTGTTTATGCTAACAATTGTCAAAGCTGGATTGAAAAAGAGCTCATTGTGTGAATTTGGTCCAATATATGAGCATAATTGTAAGGATTTTTGTATGTCTGCACCATCTCCAGATCATTGCATTCCAGTTTGAAAATTTCCCTGAGAGGGAAAAATTATATTCCTAATTTATAGTTGCTGATACTTCAAAAGTGTTGTCCTAGATTCCTTGTTCCTTGGCCATCATCATGGCATATGCCAATATTTGGTGACAGTCCAATCCACACAGCTCAGCTCTGTTCCCTTCACATACTGCATGTTTCTGTGGTGTTCTTTCAAGAGCATTACATAAAATGAGCTGATAGAAGGACATATGATAATAAGCATACACGCCTCAGGCTTCATGGTTGTAAAATGTCATGCTTACACAGAGAGCATTGTTTGTTTGAAGTCAGCAGTCTCAATAACCCATTATAGCTTTGTTTACTCAGGGGCACACAATAAGCCCAAGTTTCAACTCCCAGCCAAGCACTTCTCTGCTGAAACACACAGTACCCCATCTAACAACCAGGCTGCCATTTACCTCACAGGCATTATTTCAGCACATATTTTCATAATATAAAATTGCCAGCCCAAAGCCATTTTGTGACTCAAGGGCACAATTATTTCATTACTTTGGTCCTGGGTTAAGTACCCTTGAAGTACCGTGTTTCTATTGCTCTGGTTCAAGAGAGTGCAGTAGGTGCAGTGCTCTGCCATGAGAAGGAGCTGTGAGACTCTGCAGTAGCCACATCCCAGAACTGCAGAGGCTGAAAGACAGGAGAACCTCTGAAATGGCTGTGGGAAGGGTGAGTTGCATGGAATAACACGATTGTCTGGAAGTCCTTTTGGTAAAGGACTTAGGCAAGATATTCTCACATATGGAAGGGGGGAGGAAGGAAAAACACCAATTGAGCAATCAAGCTCCTTTTTTTCTCCACCCTTCTCTTTTCAGCATAAAAAACAGCCAGCAGTAAAAAAGGTGAGAAAAGGTGCACTTTAGTGCTGCTTTACACTCTGAATTCTAGTCCACATATGGGACTGTCTTTCCCCTGCTTGTGCTAGTAATCGTTTCAGTTGAGTCAGAAGTCAGCCACAGTTTCAAAAGTTTTGGTCAAAAAAATTCTCATAACTGCACTGATAGGGGTTTCAGGACATTCTTAGTACTCCAGCCTCTAATTCCAGGAACTGTAGAGACATGTGGCAATTAAAGCATTAGCGGAATTATCTCAACCTCAGATGGTGTTTGGTGTGGGTTCAGACCATGTTTCAGGCAAAGGTACTATTCTTATTTAGTAAGCACTGGTTTTATTCTTCCTGTAATTTGGACATTGGCTGGAGCTGGTTTTCATTAGCAACATGCTATATGTTAAATGAATATAATTCAGGTTATGAATTTTTGCAACCTTGATCTTACGTTTGAAGGTAATTTGTAGTCTCTTCATTTTCATAATTAAGTTTTAATTCTGTTAACTACTAGAGGAAATACTTAGATGTGTAGGCCTTGGTTTTTGGGTTTTTTTCTTTAATTTTATTTAGCTGCAAAATGAATTAATATCCTTCCCTCTAAGAAAATTGGAAAAGCTGGGAAAAAGCCCTCTTCTCGTAATCAGCTGGATTCTATTATGAGAGAAGCAGTTGTGGGATTGCCTGTGGTCTCCTTGGGGACATGGCAGCTGGTCACTTAAATTGTGGATGACCTCTTTCTTGGGAGTGCTTCACAATTATGTTGTAGGAGTATGTTTGCCTGCAGTTGTGTTTTCACATCTTGTCTGTTTTGGAAAGCTTCTCAGTTTCTTGTTTCTGTTTTGTATCTCTAGTACAAGTTTTCCCTCTCAGTAGCTTCTTTTCAGTGCTGAGCGTAACAGAGAATCTTGTAAAGCTTTTGCCATTTTCAAGCAAACTCGAATTAAGCAGGTAATAGGAAACCCTATGCCAAAGGAATTTCCCTGGGCAGTAGTGAGTGGCACTGTGACCACTTTCCTCCTAACCCACTGGGCATGCTGTAATTGCTCCTGTTGCATAGTCTGCATCTTTCATCATGTTCCCTCCTTATTTTCTCTGAAGGACAGTTATTTGCCTCTTTTATTCCTGCTCTGCTCCTGACCTCTTTTTCTGGGCCATGATTGAAGCTGAGCCACATTTAGTGATGCAGTAATTTTCCTACACACTTTTTTTCATTAGAGGTCATGGTCTTGGTTCTTCTGCTTGCTGAGCATCATTGCAATTTCTGTCTTCTTTTTTCCAACATTTTGTCTTCTTCACTTGTGTTACCACTGGAAGTTCCAGTTAATAGTGGGGTTTGTGTGTAGCTATGTGGGTCTTTAAGTATCCAGTTTGAATGGGACCCTTCCACACTGACCTTAGAATTTAATGTTCATTTTTTAATGCTGTTGAGTTTGATTTGTGCACATAAATGTATATAGCAAGAGACATGACCTGCCCAAGAAGCAGTACAAGCAGATGTATAGACCAGACAAAACTCAGAAGGAGATAAGCAAAGGAAGTAGCTCACTCCATTGCAAAAAATAGTAGCATTTATTCCTTTATTTTTTCTATTTTGAGATATTTCCATTTAATTCCTTCTTTGACTGTCTTAAAATGTTTGGAGTCTGCATCAGGGAGTCTGAATTGTAGGATAGAAAATACATGAAATGTAAAGATTATTCGAATTTAGGCCACAGACATATATGGCTGAGAAGTGTTCTTCTGCTGCCATCAAGATATTTTAAATGGCAAAGTAGTCCAGAAAGATGTCATTATAAAAATAAAAGGCATCTCCAGGCTGAGCAATCAAAAATACTGTATTTCCAAGATACTGGAGAAGCTCTCCCTCTTTATAAATGAGTGTGTCCTACTGAATAAAACTGAAAGCCAAGGCAATATAGTAGTCTGACAGTGATGGAGCCCAGAGCAGCTACCTGCAGATCAAGCCAAGGGAAGATTTGCTTTCTGCTGTGGAGTGCTCTGCCAGCCCCCAGTGGTTTGTGGCCCAAGAACTTTCTCTGTCTCTGTATTGCCATGACTTACCACTTCCAGCTAAACAACCAGACATTTCTGGGCTGGATTTAGGTCCAGAGCAGCCCAGAGAGTGGGCAATGCTGAGGGACAGTGCACCTCATTCCTTTGCCATCAGCAGGAGATGAATTTGCTTGCTCACTCTGGGGATGGCAGGTGGCCTTGGAGTCTCTTCTTGAGCTATATGTTTTATGAGCATAGCAGAACACTGATGCAGTGGCCATACATCAGAGTGTGAAAATAAATACTAATGCAGAGAGCATGGGTTTAATGCATGCTATAGTTCACTATCTTTTGAAAAGTTATTTCTTTGATCACTGAGTTGCCAGGAGGTAAAATGTTAATTTGGCTGTTTCTAGAAGAGTACTGAGGACAAGAAGAGTTATTTAAAAAAAAACTAAATCAACAGGATGATGGGCTGATATCAAATCTTTCTATAAAACATTAACCTAATTCCTCTTTTAGTTAGGGGGACAAAAACTTGGCTGTGTGTCACACCACACTGGGTGTGACATTTTAAAAAAAGCATCCACTCCCCTCCTGGCAGTCACTTTTAAAAAAACAATTTGCACTTTATTTCTGTGGCACCAAGAGATCACACATCAGCCAACACAGTCAGGTAGCCAGGGCAAATCAATGGCTGGCTTACCTCCCAAGGTCTGTCACCTATTTTTATTACTGCTGACAGTGGAGCCACCAGTTAAAGGGCAGCTTGAGATGACCAATTTATAGATAACACTAGATTTTGCACGCTAGCTGAGCCTACTGGGACACAGTTTCCTTTATAATATCAAAGAATTTCCAACATAAACTTGCAAAGAAGCTTCTAGTTTTATCTGCCACATGAAACCTCAGGAATGCTTTCCTAACTAGCCAGATAAAAGCAACAATGAGAGTAACAAAACCAATAGGAATATACAAGAAACAGTGTCTCAAAAACACTTGCTTTTTAGCAACCAGGAGCAAAAACCCAATATAAACACATAAAGTGGGTATAAGGCATGTGGCAGTGGGATATAGTATCACATTTTCCATCCTTTTTAGGGAAGGCCACACATACTGTCTGTGAATGGGAAGCAGCTGGGAAGTAATCTTTATCAGCCTGAAACATATACTAGCAACCTTCAGAGTAAGCTGTATTTTGCAAATTACACTACTTGAACTGCCAAGTGGGAAGAAATTTAATGTGAAGAGTTCAATAATTAAAGGATTTTAAGATAAAAATGAAAATTCCATCTTACCTCATTATTTTCTGATATGGGAACATAAATACTTGCTAAGGATAGTTGAAGACTACTCCTAGTTCAGTGGCCTTATGTGGTCCCACTGAAAGCAACACTAAATCCCATGTCATGTCTCTGCATAGTCTTCCATTGGCTCCTCTGAGTGTGAAATTCTGTCAGAACTTCTGTTATTTCTGCCATTTTTTCATAATTTACTGCAATTTGTAACCCTCTATGACATGTACTCACCTTTGTTTCCTGCTTGTTCTCTAGGTCTCATGATCTGTTTGCTTCTAAAGATTTAAAATTATTCTGGAGTTCTAATCCTGAGAATTAGTGGGGAAAGAAATTTCTTTCAAATATTAGTACAAACTTATTCAGTCCCCTTGCTGGCCATGACTTGAGAGCTCACATTAGTCCCACATGATTTAAATGGATGAATGGTGTGTGTGTGTGTGTGTGAATGAGCAGAGTTTTAGTGTTGACTGTTAGAAATCAGATGAAGAATGTTCAGCCAGGATAAATTAAAAAAAAAAGACCCTACAAAGTCACCCAGCTTTTTAATAATACCTTGTACAATGGTGCTGTATTTTTAAGAGACTTTATACTTTGATGCGAGTTGCATCGTTTCAAGTTCAAGGAGAAAGATGTCTGCATGTTAGTGCAGCTGCTTTTCCTAAACCTGGAGATTTGAAGGATCTAAGGTGAAAATGTCTATCACTCTTCAATCCACAAGCCCATTAGTTGTTTATCTTACCCAGGCTTTAGCAAGAATGGCTTTTAAATAATACTTGCAAGCACAGACATAAAGAGTGGCTATGCTTGCAGCTGGCAGGGCCTTTGGATGATTTGTCAAAGAGGGATAGAGACAAACTTTGTGCCTTGCCTTTGGTATTACCCAAAGCTGGACAATCTGAAGAGTATGAGGAATAGTGATGGGGTGTTTGTGAAGGGCAGGGCACAGAGCCTGGGAGCACCTCAGTCCAGTACTGATGGAAAGGATGTCATCATCATCCTCTGCCAACTTTGTGTTTCTGATTTTGCACAGAATGTTTACCTTCCCTTTTTCTTTCACCTATAATTATTGCATTACCTGTCTTCTGCCTTCCGCACAGTTAGCCTTGGACTTGAGAGGAAGCTTCCTGTGATATCTGAATATGAGTCATAACCCATCAAAAAACACAGTTTATGTACCATATTGATAGCCTTGGGCTTTTGCAGGCTTCTTACTACCCATTCTATAAACCAATTTTAAAGCACAACGTTTCTTTAAATGAATTGTAGAAGTAAAATCTGTGCCAGCTTTCTTACTGAAGGGCAGATAAGAGGTTTGCTTATTTCCTAGTGAAAATTCATTTTTACTGCTTGACTTGATGATTTGAAAAGGAAAATAATTTAACATAGCAACATGGAGATAATTGTGCAGTTTGAGTTCAGGAACCTGCTCAGCATTAGACAGAGTATTGTTGAAATGCTATGGATGACAATGATTAAGGCAAATAATTGATATCCTCTTTAGAGTTTTGCATTTGTAGCCCTGACAGTACCTGAGGAGACACATTTTTATGTGTCTCCTCAGGTACTGTCAGACACATAAAAATGAGGAATTACTAATAATTGATGGCAGTTTTGAGTATATGGAGCTGTGAAGGCAGGACTAGATACAGAAAATTTTTTTTGAGCAATCCATATCTGTTTTGAAGCATCAGGTGTTTTATTTTACATAAACTGTAGTTTCCTGGACAGCACTGGATACCTGTTTATAATTTTTCATCGTTTTGATGAATGGTCAAATTCTCAGGCTTCTTTTGTTTTTTGGCATTTGTGTAATACTCAACATTTGGAGACATCTGGATCATAGATACTTAAACTTTTGTGAGATCAATCTCACCCAGACTGTCTTGGCATGGGGGCATATCCCATAGCCTCAGTAACACTTGTAAATATATTCAAGAGGAGTTTTGGGATAGCAGCACTGATGACAGCGATATGCTGAGGTACGAAGTTAATAAAGTTGCTTAGAGTCTCATGAAAGTAATTAATTAATTATTACCTTGGAATTAGTACCCTAAATATATATCCAACTCATGGCATAGCCTAAAACATATTAATTGAAAAGTCAAGATTCTTGTTTTCAGTTACTTTCTCATATGAGAACACTGGGGGGTGAGGAAAACTAACTATATTTTTTGGTGTTGATGAATTCGGAAACTGAAAAATGGAGAAGTAGTGAAAAATGACACCTCAGCTTTCATAAATTTTTTTCACTGTGTTTGAATTCATTGTGATGTGGTAAAAAATATTTAGAAGTGTTAAAGAAAAAGTATAAAGGAGAACAACTGTCTTTGACTACAAAACTCAGGAGGTTTTTCCATTTATATCTGTAAGGTCTATTTTTGCAGGGAAAATTACTATAAAGGCGTTTCTGTTCTTTGGAGTTCTCTCTGTACATGTGTGTAAATCTAGTCTGTGCCTTTGACAGGAATGTCACCAGCCTTTTAAAGTTCGATTCTTGCATTTAATCTTTTAATGTTGAATCACCATATTGACAGAAAAAGACAAATCCAAGGTGAAAAATTAGCGAGAAGTCCTCACTTAAAGTGGTCATTTCACTAAAGTAAAACAAAAGTGACACTGCCTCTCACTCTCAAACCATCATGAATTACAGCCACAAGTTCGACTTTCCTGACTCAGCTTGCCTTAATTTTGCATCCTCATATTTCCTTAAGCTTTATATAGTTTGATTTCCTTTCTGGGGTCTAGAAAGAGAAAGAATCATGTTTTCACATAAATTCTTTTCTGGATTCTGCAATGTGACATTTGTTTAATAAATTACATAAACAGATACTCAGAGAATACTTGTCCACAGTGTTTTGGCCTGAACCACTGACAATTTTGTTTTTTCTTGATCTTTCTGCTTGAAAAATGTTGGATTTTTAATTCCACAGAACAACACATTTCCAATAACTCCATTAGTAACAGAGAATAGTTTATTTTTTGGTTTGAGACCTCAAGATCTCATTGAGACTTCCAGTTCTGTGAGGACCTGAGCTTTGTCTTGCTCCCTGTGGCGTGTCTGCACTGCTGTCATGCCACCCCAGTCTAGACTTTGCCTGATCCTGTGGGATCTTTTACTTTATGGATGCAAGTGATGTTTTGGACCACACTGTAGATCTCTGCATAGAGGATACAGAGCCACAGAAGATGCTCTTCCTTTGTGTGAGATGCTGGTTACCCAAGGCTATAATTCAACTGTGCAGTGGGAACAGACAGCAGGCTACAATGAATCTCCTACCTCTCACAGGTTTTTTTTTTGGTTGCCAAACGATATATCAGACACTGGTGAGTAAAATTAGTGGCCTGTAAATCCCACACTATAAATCACTCATGGGAAGCATTAAAACATATAGCTGGAAATATCAGTACTTCATCTGAGGTAATTGAATTAGTTAATAAATAAAAGAAATATGTGTGACTCTTATTGATTTTTTTCCTCTTTGAATATAATGGCTACAGGAAGGAAGGAGAGAGGGGAAGACAGGAGAGAGAGAGAGAGAGAGAGAGAAGAGAGAGAGGGAGAGAAAGAGGGAGAGAGAGAGGTTTTTTGCAGACTCCAAGTGGGAGTGTCTCACAAGAGCAGCAGCAAGGAAGATCCTTATTACCTAAACAACATATAGGCAGTTAAAGAATTTGATCACAAGTTCACTCTGCTGAGTGTGTAACAATGTAGTGCCAACTTTAATCCACAAGCATTCTGGTCTTAGGTAATCATCACTTGTGAATTCACCCCATTTCATTTGCAGCATACTTAACTAGCTCATACTGGTTGTGTCTGTGCTGCAAAGTGGGTGCACTTGGAGCTGTGCCATGCAGTCCTGTTTGCTGACTGAAATCTCTGGGAGAGAGATCAAAGTCCCACGGGCATCCAAATTTTCCACTAGAGGACACTGGGATACATGGGGATATAATGCAGCTGGAATTCACAAAGAGAATTCAATCACAGAGATCCACACATTGTCCCACAGCATAAGTCCAGCTACTGTATCATGTGAAATAATTTTCATTATTCTTTTGCTCATTCTTCCAATATTTTATATATATTTATATATATTTATTTATATATCACATATGTACACTCCGTAATAAGAAAAGAACCTTAAAATGCTGCAATTATTTTTGGAGGCCATTCTGCAACTGGAATTTGGAAAAGTATGCATGTTTGTGGGTGTATTCAAAATATAATATGATCAGATCACTTGTAAGTAAAGTTGATATGACAGCCTATAGTGATGGAAATAGTCTGCAATCTGCATTATCTTTTGTTAAAAGACAGACAATTGAATTAATTTCTGTAATACAAGGGATTTTCTGACTAGCAAGCTGAATTTGAGTAGCAAATCCCATCTTCTTTCTAGTAATAGATGTTCTCTCCATTCCAACTGAAGTAATTAAAACTTAGATTAGTAAAAAAAATCCAACAAAAGATCCAAAAAAGTCCAAAAAAATTTCTGGTACAGATTTGATAAGGGCTATACACTACACTGATAATTCTAAAACATATTTTAAAAAATTCCTTTCTTATTCTGGTTTCTTCTCACCTTCGTGTTTATCCCATTATCTTTTAAACTTTCTTTTCAGATGGGATTCACCTAACTTTAACCATCTAGAAGTTAAAAATCTAGTCTAAGTGAGAGTCAATGAAAAGTAACAAAAACTTCCTGAGAGTGATAACAATTCACCCTAAAAATGGTATTTTAGCCAGGTTGGAATTAATTGCTCTCTGGAAGTGGGCTACCCACTTACCTGTTAAAGGAAATTCAGTCATCAAATTTGGTGCAGAGGCCCAGCTACTATACAAGTAAAGATATGTGAATCAAGTCTGTAGAGTAGAAACTGCTTGGGGAAGAAATTCTTAGCCACAATTTAACACTTCCAGATATTCCTGTACATACCTGTTGGATTTAAAAGAAAAAACCAACGAACCAACAAACCAACAAACCAAAACAACAACAACAACAACAACAAAAATACAAAAACAAAACAAAAAAAAACCAAAAACCAAACAACTAACAGAACCCCCAACAAAAAACAGAAGCTGACACAAAAAACTCAACCCTTCCAAACCAATATACCTCCTAAAATGATACAAACTTGTCTGGTTTCCACCAGAAATTTTCTGTTGACATCTTCTTGAGTTATCTTGAGAATCTTGGAAAGGCTGTCCCTTTATATCCAGATGGTTGAATAAGGCATCAAGATATTTGGCCTGCTTGAGACCTGTTGGAGCTACTGAGAAGTCCAAACATTAAACTTCCAATGTACTGCACAGTCCCTGTGAGCTAGAGCTCTTTTTATGCTGCCCTGCTGAAATTTATGGTGTGCATACCTGATTTTTTTAATCTATAATTATTTTTCTGTAAGAGTGAAACTAGAGATTTTTGCATTGTTATTTAAAGTGGCTGCTTCTTGTGAGAGAAATGGTTTTCACTAAAAGAAAGCTATAACCTTTTCTTCTTCTCCGTGTCCTATGCATGACATATTTTAAATACATTTGGTTGAAGAACACAAATCTTCAAGCAATACCTTGAACTTTTATCTTTTTTGTAGCAAGCTTTCTGAATTTATCAGCATGTTTATCAGCTGTATTAGCAAAACTGCTAGCCATCATTGGCGGAACACTTTGACTTAACTAATCATCAAGCAGCCATGGAGATTCTTTCTGGAACTGATTTTCTCCACTGACTTTGTTCAGAGATCTGAAAGAGTTGGAGAGAAAACAGGAATCTCCTTCCAAAATATAATGTCTGCAAGAATGATGGTGAAAAATAGTGGTTTATCTGTGATTATTTTAAAGAAATGTTTCCTTAGTCCTTTAAGTTTTGAAGTTGTTCTGTAGCATTGTTAAAACTGATGTTTACTAATTATTCTTTCAGGACTGTTTTGTTATAGATTCTACAAATAAGAATTAGTAATTAAAGATTAATCTTCTTTTAAAACCATCCTGATTTGTGCATTTAAATGCAAATAAAAGAAATATTACTTAGTTCGTTCTTCATTTTGTAGAGAACATAATTTAATTCTTCATTAAACAGGAAATTCTGCTGGAGCAAGAAACAGCTACTGAGGCCAAGAATAGATAATAATAAACATGTTTTTGTCAGTCATGATGAACTAGTGCAACCCACCAATATGTGCTTGTTTGCTACACATGGCTGGGAGGCAGCCAGGGGCTGTGTGTGAGGGGCTCCCACGCAGCTGCTCCAGGATCTACCGCAGGGCTGGCTGCAGGAGCACCCTCTGCCCTCTGTGCAGAGCTGGGCACAGCCTGTGCCACCAGCCTTCTTCTGTCACAGCACTTCTGTTCCAACTGCTGTACCTTCCAAACCTGGGGTCGTTTTGATAGACTTCATTAAGGGTCTTAAACACCAAAATCAGCTTTGAATATTACAACTCCAGACCACTTACTTATTGTATTTGCGGGGACCCTCATGGCAGGAAGGAACGATGAATCTGATTCCATGTTCTCAGAAGGCTAATTTATTATTTTATGATACTATATTATATAAAGAATGCTATACTAAATTATACTAAGGAATACAGAAAGGATACTTACAGGAGGCTAAAAAGATGATAATGAAAACTTGTGACTCTTTTTCCAGAGCCCCGACACAGCTGGACCCTGATTGGCCAATAAGTCAAAATAATTCACTGCAGAAACCAGTGAAACAATCACCTGTTGGTAAACGATCTCCAAACACATTCCACATGAGCAAAACAGAGGAGAAGTAAATCAGATAATTATTTTTTTCCTTTTTCTCTAAGGCTTCTCAGCTTCCCAGAAAAATCCTGGTCAGAGGGATTTTTCCAGAAAATATGAATGTCACACTTACTCAGCTATTTTTTACTTTTGTGCTTCTAAGGTTTCCTGGTAGCTAAAATTCTGTTTTCTATGGGAGCATTGCAGTTGGATCTTTCAGCATCTATCTTCCGTTCAAACTTGAAGTGAGTCCAGCAACGTGACGCTTCTCAATGGGAACCCCCTCGAGGAAGTGATCTGCTAACTATCCTCACAACATGTCCAAAGTACATCAACAAGATGTGACTCTCAGAAAGGTAGTTGCAGCAGCTTATCACTACAAATTACTTCTAATGCTACAGTGTAGTGGCAAGGGCATTTTTCCTAGGATGTGTAGGATTCCTGGCCTGGACATCTCCTCAGTCTAACCAAGTTCAAAGGCACAGTTCTCACTTCTGAAGTTGCGGTCTTTGCCGTCTGGCTATATGAATTTTTGGATAGGCCCAGCTCTCCACTACTCCTTCTGAAGACATTCCAGCAAGATCCCTGAAAAAGATAAGGAAAAAATTTTCACCTTGGATATTGATTTTTTGTCTTTAACTGAGGCAGCCTGTGATCCTCACATTTTAAATCAAAGGTCATTAATTAAATAGAACAGAGGAAAAAAAATCCTGGGATCAAAACCTAGCACCTATTAGAACCACAGGCATTATTCAAGTCAATTTGCCATATCAGCTTTTGTTCTATCTCTTTTTATTCCTCTATCTTCTTCCAGCCTTGGGACCTCATAGACCAGATTTAAAAATGTGGTGAAACCTTTTCACAATGCACATTTACAATGATGTTTTCTGTAATTACAGTGGGAAAGTGCTCAAGGAATGGAAGAATAATAATATTTTTAGAGAGGAGAAAACATTTGATGAAATCTGAATGCCGTAGAATCAGAAACACAGCTTGACTGCAAACAAAATTAAGTGGATGAAGCCAGGAGGTGAAAAGCTGTGTTTCCCCATCATAACTCTCACTCAAAAGTCCTGACAGAAAGAATCATTGAAAGCAACAGTTTTTTAGAGCTGAAGCTGGCTTCTGAGAGCTGCTCTGGTATTTTCTAAATGTAAGAAGCGTATGTTTTCATTTGGGATTTTTAAAATATAAAAGCTACTGACAGACTCATACAACATTGCATGAGTGATATATTGACACTAAAACTCCTGAACAATAAATCTAAACTCAAAAAATTGGACCATTCCTTGGCCTTAATTCTGAATTGATTCACTCACTGCATAATTAAGATTGACTTACCAAGAGAAAACCTACACCTTATGAGTAACATATTTACGTGAGTCCTTTAGATCAACTAATGATCCCATGTACCGCATATTCATCTGTTTTTCAGACACATTGGTGTTTACTAGCACTTCTGAGCAGAACTTGTACTTTTGAAGTTGAGGGTTATTGAAGCAATTTCTGAAATGAGGTCATCGCAACCCTGGATGGGCCAGTGGAGACAGACATTTTAAAGCAATACTGTTTAAAAGCAGAGCAGTAAAATGGTAAGAACATTTGTCAGTTTAGAGGTTCATAAAAAATATAGTGCTCTTCAGACACAAATGACTGGATAATACAGAAAGACTATGATTTATGAAAATATGATCTGCAAGTATTATCTGTCATGTACTGGGCTTCTGCTGAAAATCCTGAGATTATTTACTTTTTCTAACCCTGTGGTGTATTTGGAGCTTTTCTCCTATTTTGCTTACTGTCACAAATGTTGTGTCTTACTGAAACATTTATCCTCAGAATATCATCTGTCCACTTTCCAATCATACAATCACATTTGTCTGTGCTAAATTGCCCACAGAAAAGCACCCCACCCTCCTTCTTTCATACAAGTGCCATAAGCAACATTTTCACATAGGGTAAAACATAAACACATGCTGCCAATGGAGGGACTTTTATACCAAGTTCCTATACCTAAAACTAATTTTTTCCTTTAGCTGATGCTAAATAACTCACTGCAGCCAGGCAGACCCTCAAGCTCTATTGTTCAAAGCAGTTACAGGCTTGGGATCTTAGATACATTTCTCATACACCAAAACGTTTGTGTATACTGTTGTAAAGTGGCACAAAGATTAATATAAATAAATTTGTGAGGCTTTTGAGGAAGACTTGGTTTTGATTAAATTGCTGGTTTCTGCTGTTAAACAAGGTCTTCTTTTTAAGCATCTGGCTAAAATGATCTCAGGTAAAATCCTTCAAGAATCCCATAGCTAATACTTAATAAGATTTAATTATTTTACAACTTATCTCTTTCTCATTAGTGGTCCCCCTGAATCTGCCACATCTAAAGGAGCATTACAAGTGCTGAATTATGAAAAACAGTTCTTGTGTAGAAATATGGGTAATAACATGCAAGGTCAAAAAACAGGCAAGAGTAATTTGCAACAACTAAATTGCTTGATGTAATACTTTGGCTTGATAGTCTTTAAGAGGAGGCTTTACATAAGTCAAAGGTCTTTGGAGTAATATGCAAATCAAAATCCTACCACTCTCCTAAATCCTTTTAATCCAGTCGTTAATCTCAATAATGACCTAGTTTTTGGGACCTTTGCTGTGTTCAGCCACTTAATCACATTACCTAGTTTGCCCTTTGCAAACTTTTAGAGGAGAAATAAATGTATATAAATAGCATCCTACTCTAATGTAGCTGAAGCCCTCCTGAACAAGTGCAGTTTTACAGTAGAAAATGCTGTAGCACCCGCTGAAGTTTTGTATAGCCTCTCTGTTTAACCATAACTCTTAGATTTTTAGAGCTTTGCATAAAACAGAGGAAGAAAGAGGTGGATACCAGATTCTTATCTTTACCTTACAGTTTTTGGAGAAACAGGAGAAACAGCAAAATGAAGAATGACAAGTCATTACATGCTCTGGATCTTTTTTCTCCAGTTGCTGTGCAATGTATGATCACTGACATACTTGATTTACTGTAAAAATAAACAATGGAGAAAATCACTGGATTCATGAGAGTTTTGAAATTGTAGATGAATAAAATTATCAACCATAGAAACACACACAGTAACATTTTTACATATTGCTTTTACAGAGAGCAAGAACTGGTTTAGATTTAATGAAAGACACAATTGATGTCAGAATTCCATAAAAAGGGAAGGCACAGACTGACTAAACCACAGCATGTACAGCACTCAATTATTCTCTAATACCAAGCACATTGAAGCTTGAATTTCACTTAAAGCAATTGCTTGGCTGGTAAATAGGTTCTGTGCTTTGTGTCTGGAGAAGCATGTCAGAAGAGTTTTACACAGCAGCATGATGCACTTCCTGTGCAAATCCACCGATGAGATAATCACATACCTACCTGATTGTCAAATATCTATCATACAGGCTAAGCACACTTTCAGGTGATCTTGTAGAACAAGATAGGTGGATTTTTTTTTTTTTTGAAAGAATGTTCTTATACCAATCATATTTTAAAACACCCTAGCTCTTTTATCTCTGATGTTTCATAGCCATTCTGCACTCGGCTTGAAGTTAAATAGTGGCTTTAGCAGTTATGCCTCAGAGAGAATACCAGAGAGTGAAAAAAGAGCTGTGCTGTGTGTATAAAACCAGACAGTAATGTATGCACTCTCCATGAGGAGTCACAAGGGCTAAAAGCATTTGCTAGTTCTCTGAAGCCTAAAAGACCATGACAGATACAATGCATGCTCTAGTAACTGGATACAACAACTCTGAATTGAGTTTATCATTGTTGTGAGTTTCATTTTTTTATACCACCAGTGAAAGCAGAGGAAAGCCAAAAGTATCAATAACAATTAAAAAATGAATGTTAATACTACTAGTGAGGATCTGGATGGTGTCAGGAAGCCAAGCAACTGCTATTGAGAAGGAGTACAGCTTTAAAAAAATTATACTAGAAAACTTTCTCTTTTAATAGAATATTAAAATCTTTGCCTAGATTTTCTGAAGTATCCTATTCTCATATCTGTGGAAGTTGTATAATTTTCCATTACATTGTATGGCCTGGTGTAAAAACTTTTCAGAAGCTTAGCATTTTCCATCGCATTAGTGCATTTGCCACAAGTTTTGTCTGAAGGACAATTACTTTAGCTCCCAAATCCCACTATTACTTTGTCCTTTCAGCCCTTATATTATTTCAAAATAATAGAATCATAAAATCATAGAAAGGTTACAGTTCAAAAGGACCTTTAAAGATAATCTAGTCCAACACCCCTGCAAGGACGAGGGATACCTTCTACTAGTCGGGTTGCTAAAAGCCTCATTCAAGCTGGACTTGAACATTTCCAGGGATGGGAAGCCACAGATTATCTGGGCAACCAGTTCTGGTGCCTCACTACTCTCACAGTAAAGAATTGACTCCTAACATTAAATCTAACCCTACCCTCTTTCAGGGTAGAAAACCATACCCTCTTATCCCATCTTTATACACCCTTCTATAAAGTCCCTCCAACTGCCCCATGTCCTTCCTATATTTGGGGTCCCAGAGCTGAGCACAGCACTCCAGCTGGGATCTCATGAGAGTTGAGTAGAGGGGCAGAATCCCCTCCCTCAGCTTGCTGGCCACACATGTTTGGGTGCAGCCCAGGACAGGTTTGGCTGAGTTCATGACAATGCCAACCAATATTCCTTGTAACAGAGAAACAGAGAATTTTAAGGTTGGAATGGACCTCTGGAGAACATCTGCTGCAAAGTCCCTGTTCAAAGCAGGGATCAGCTTCAGCAGACAACTCTCAGCTGCGGCCAGTTGGGTTTTGAGTATCTCCAAAGATGGACATTCCACAGCCTCACTGGGCAACCTGGTTCAGTGTTTCATTGCCCACACAGTAAAAATGGACCCTGAGATTCTTGTCTGCAAAGTTGTTTTCGAGCCAGATTGTGTCCAGCTGGTACTGGAGCATGGGATTATTCCTGCTGAGGTGCAGGACTTGTCTTTGCTGTTGTTGAAATTCATAACGTTTTTCTCAGAGAACATTTTGAAGAAGAGAACATTATGAAGAATGGTTTCTTGTCACCCTTTCTTGTACCTGTTGAGGTCTTTGTGAATGGTAACCTGCCCATCTGGTGTATCAGCTGCTCCTCCCAGTTTTGTGTCATCCACAACCTGCCAGTGTCACCATCCAGGTCACTTATGAGGAGCTTCACCAGTATTGCCCCAGTATCAACCCCCAAAGTGCACCACTGGTGACTGGCTCCAGCTGGACCTTAGCCTGTTAATCTTGGCAGCTCAGCCACTCCGCTGTCCTCTTATCTGGCCTGTACTAAAGCTCACAAGGAGTGCAAATTGCTCTGCCTTCCCATTCCTCTGAATAAAAGATGAGTATGCACCAAGAGTAAAATTAGGCACACGTATATAGATGTATTTTTATGAGAAGTGCATGTAGAGTCTCTTTATGGTTAGCATTTACAAAATTGCATGTGTTGGCCTTCATATAGCTGAAAATATCCTTTGTACTGAATTTATGAAGCTAAGTATATTTAGCTTGGTCCTGCAAGGCTCTGCGGATTTTCTCAGAGGCTGTACAGGTTTTTATCTTCTCTGATAGAAATTTTCCATAACATTTATCATCAACAATGCATCTTCCATCATTTGAATAACAATATTAAATACAATTTGCATGGAGTGAAGTGTAGCAGATGGCAATGCTAGTATATGAAAAATTACATCAAGGTGATATTTCATTCTCTATAATGGCAAACAGAAAGGAGAACAACAGCCTTCTGGCATTTTTAAAGTGGCTTTTTCCAGCCCTAGTGGCATCCTTGAGGCAGTCTCTGAACATTGACTGATATTGCTCAAACAGTTACCTTTCCTTTTCATGAATTACAAGCCACAGCTGAGGCACCAAAAATAATGTATTTTTTTCAGTCATTTTCGAGGTGTTTTCTTGATGAGCATAGAAAAAGATCACAAATAATTTTGTTTCTGTATCAGTGGCCACTGCAAAACAGAAATCAGTTAGAAAGATAAGGGATGTAGCAGTATGCAAATGTGGCAATTGAAGTAGATATTGGCAAAATCAAAATTTTAAACTCTTTAAACTTTTGCAGAGATGGGAAAGGCAGAATAGGGAAAAGACTGCACTAATACCCACATATATATACAGCCCTGTTCCAAGAATATACTTAGTTTTATCCATTCAAATACTCATAGCAAGATCAGTGACCAAGAACACATGCAAATATCTCCAGGTTCAGTACTACCATAAAAACAGGAAGACTTTGGATGAGGGGTGGAGGTGGAGAACCCAAGCTAGCAGTACACTGAACCATAGAAAGACTGAGATTGTGGTTTAGTTGGATTCTCCAGTCTGACTTCTAGGCTGAGCTGAAACAGACCACAGGGTAATTTTTGTCTTTTCAAACATCCCCTTTCAAAAGTGACTCAACAATGTCTGTGTCAGTTCTGAAGGACATTAGAGACAGGTTTTTTTCTTTCACTAATATCCATTCAAACAATGGGAGCACAGCATTCCCCACAGTGCAGCAGGTTCTGTATCTCCACTGGATATTTGTGAATAAAAATGTCTCTGACAGAAGAAGAAATGTCTGGTTAGCAGTGGAGTAAGTCTGCTGCTAATTGACAACCCAAAGTCCGGTGATATATGACTCTAAAGCAATCTGGAAGATCAAGAAAACTGTGCTGGCACATAATTCAAAAATATTTGAGTCAGATTTAGGAAAAAAAAAAAAGAGAAAGAAGGGGAGAGGGAATCAATATTGGGAAATCTCATCTATAGCTGCTATCTGAAACCTACAAAGATTGAACACCCTGTAACTTGAGATATGAATCTGGATGATCTGCAGAGGTTGGCAAGATGAAAAGGGAGCACCAGATAACAGAAAAAAACCTCTTAACACTTTTATCAGGCCCAGTTTTCACTGTCAAACACATAAGGAATGAAAGAGCAAGCATACAGATCTGCAGCCTTTCAATGCATAAAGTGTTTGAAGCATGCTTATAGTGCTCTGGTAAGTTATTTCATTTTATCAACAAAATAAGGGTCAAGGGAACCTGAAAGGATAAAACAGTTATCAGATCGATCTTCATGAAAAGTCCAATGTGAAGATACTGGCGGTTCCATCATCATCAAGAAAATGAACACAACAGTTCAATTTTGATTGCATCAGGGTTGTTCAGGTTTTATGTACAAAATTTTCATCTTCTGATTAGTATTCCTCTGTCCTCTGCGTATCAGCTATAAATCACAGAATAATCATGACAAACGGTTTTGTTTAAGTGATTATTGTAATTCCATTTTGTCTCATTTAAACCCTAATCAAATAAGCCCCACAGAAAGTTAGCCAAGGGACAGAACTAAAGGAAATGACAGCAAATCAAGAATTTATTGTCCTGACACTCAAAGTTTTAACCTTTGTTAAAGGACATATATTTAGTTTGTAATGAAGAAGTGCAAAAGGTTGAGCTGTCTGAACCGCTTTGAGGCTGAAAGTACTTCTGTTGCCTTCAGAGTCCATTATCAGCCCAGGACATCAGCTTACACATTGCAAATAAGAAAGGGCATGGCTTACTAGGACTTACAGGGTCAGGGAGTTTCATAGGAATAAAATACATTTTATTGTAGTGTTATCTACAAGTTCCATACTTCAGTTGCAACAACTGTGCTGCTGGAGGTATAAAATTGCAAACACAAGTAAGTGCCTTGAGGTTCTCACAAGAACACAGACTCCTCCTCCAGTTTTTGAAGGCAGCACAGACCTGTAGCCATGAAGTTACCTGTGGGATCATCTCATGTGCCTAAGTGCCCATCAGTGAGTAAGCAAGCAAGAGTGGGTTGCATTCCCCAAAAGACTTAAAGTACACAGATAAAAATTTACCATGAAAAATTAAACTTCAGGTTAATAAGATCTTTACAGGTTTGCTTTTTTTTTTTTTTTTTAACTCAGAAATGCGTGTTAATTGCAGAGGTTAATGTTAAGATATTAAAATATCCCTGGACATTAGGGCTGGATAGTTCTGCAAGTGGAAAATATCCTGAGGTAAGGATGTTTTCCCAGGATCCCTGGGAGGTTGATGTCACACCATATGAATGAAGTCTTAAAGCAGTCTCCATTGTGCCAGGCACCATGCAACATTCCTGCCTGGAAATGTCCATGGGAGAAACCATGTTGACTCCTTGTCCCAGCGCAGATAGAGGCACAAAATAATATTTGGGATGAGATTTATTTCCCTTGACTTCAGACCCCTACAGTGCAGATCCTATGTTTCAGTCATGTGGGAGGCTTTGGCAGCTTGGAGCTGGAAACTTGCTGCACCTCTTCTGGCCTCCCTTCACTGTCAGGGCACTGCTGTCTCTTACGAGCTGGCACTGGTCTCTCAGCACCATGCACTTGCCTTTCTTGAAACAACTTATTTCACACAGGGCAAGGAATAAAACATGAATTAACAGTACCTTCCACTCCACTCAAGCCAAGATACTTATATATGACCACTTAAAATGCCCCCTGAATTTGTTTTATTCTATGCATCATACAAGAAAAGAAAATTGATCTAAACAAGAGGCATTACCCAGTATGTAAGGAGTTAGTTAGAATTATTATTTTTATACTTAGGCAACTGTGTTTATATCCCATCATTTTGTAAACAGAGCTGTCTGATTTTTTTTGCCTGTTTGCTTTTTGTTTTTTTTTAATCTAGTCCCAAATATGAAGAGGCATGAAAGCTAAAATTAATCTTTATTAATTGTACTTTAGGGTATATATAACTCCCATGAGATGAAGAGCAATTCATGTGAATGTAATGGGATGTCTGGCAAAACTGTAAATTCTTCAAGGACAGGACAGAGCAGCAACACTGCATCAGTGCCATTCTGAGCCTGACAACAACACAGCAAGAGCTGGATAAATATTTCCATGATGTGAAAAAAAATGTCCTGAAAAAAAAAGTTTCAGGACATTTAAATTAATTTGTTATTTTGGTCTTGGATTAACTAAATCTTATAAGAAATCAATAGATTCATTCAGATCAGCTGTATGGAGGGTGTTTACATGTTTTAAGACAAAATTCCAAAATCAGATTTTAGCCAAATGCAACTTTTCACCCTCTAATAATTTTTTTTCTTGGCTTTAGTTTTGTCATCAAAACAATGAGTAATTTTTATTGCCTTGTTCCTATGCTGCTGTGCACTATCCCAAACATGTTTCTTTGGAAGTTTTAAAAAAGACCAGTCTTGCTTACCACTCTCAGGCTCTATTCCAATATGTAGGGGAAAAGAAAATAAGTATAGAATGAAATTGCCATTACTATAAGTAGCACTTCTCAGTGTGCCAGTGATTTCTTTGACCTTTCTGGTGATGTTATGATGTCACAACTCTGCAGCTTTGGCCTATTTTTTGCACAGCCTTCACTGGGCTAGACTTGATGGAAATAAACATCTTACATAACAGTCCGGCTGTGCACTCAGCTCTTTTCCCTTCTCTATTTTTTCCTCCTGAAGGAGATTTTCCCAGCATGAATTCTGTATGTACAATTAACATTTGCCAAATTTCATCTTCAAAATCTGTTAGGGTTTATAAGAAGATTAAGAGACAGAGCTGATGTGTTTCATCACCCTGCCTCTGTAATCACACAGCTTTACACTAGGAAAGAGTGCAAGAGGCAGGTTAAAAATGCAGTGATTCCCTTGAAAGGAGAACTAAAATAGAAGGCTCTGAATGTGAGACTTTGTACTACTGGGGTTATTTAAACCAAACCCTTTCAGGAAAGAGCAAAGAGCAGATACAGATTACCCTCACAGACAGAAAAAACACCCTGACCTGGTAGCTTTTGCTGTTATGTTAATGGCAAAAGGAATGAGCAGTATTCCACCACAGAACCTTAACTCTTTCCTTTCCTTTTGCTTATATATTTTTGGTTGAATGTGTGTCAGATATGTATACAAACAGACTGGACAGGAAATCTTCCTAAGAAATACATGTACAGAGATAAATTTACCCAAAATGAATATAGAAATAAGTGCATATATACCAAGAAAAAAAAAATGTGCCAGAATATGTACCATAGATTGGCGTTAACCAAGTTGCATACACAGGTTTTTAAGTAAGGAAAGTTTGCAGGCAAAATTTTGAAAAGCTCTCAGAGTTGTTTTCTTTCTAAAATAAAGTCTCAGAGATACAATCAACCTCTACCTTCAAAATCACTGAATAGTTTAAAAAATATTGACAATTAAAACATATTATTTTGGATCTGATGAAGTAAACAGAATCCTAAAAGACCAGGCCTACAATTACCAAGTAATGTCAAACTCTCTGCATTAGAAAATAAGTATTTCATATGTCACAGTGGACATGAAGTAGCTTTTGATTTTTAATAATTATGTACTACCCAGATCTCTGTGCTTTAATTAGCCTAAACACTCCTGTGTTCCATACACACTTCCATAGGTAATTTAGTAAAGTAAACCTTCCCCTTCATCTTGTCCATGTACAGCAATTTTGTGATTTTCATCAGTATAATCAATAATAATAAAAAAATTGTTAGGCTTAGCAATGCTGAGTTTCTAACAAAATGAAAAAACAGATGCAAGTTGTGATCTCTTCATGGCCAAGCAGGCTTTAAAATTTGGTCTGAGCTTAGTAAAAGTAATAGCAAAAAATAAGTGAAACTGTATGCCCACATTATTTCAAGCCAGGATTCCAAAAGAATTTATGAGCTTTGTGGAATTCAGACGTCATGACATCCATGCCTTTTCTAGATGCATTCTGTGTATGATTTATGAGCAGCACTGGTTAAAATTTGGATGCCAATTGAATATGTTCCTTAAGCCAATTTTATGTACATCTATAAGATTGACAGATAAAAGACACAATGTCAAAACAGAAAGGATAAACCAACCAAAAGTATTAACAAGATTTAATGCATCACCTCCCACTTCTTCAACTACTGTTCAAGAGAGGAGAAAGACACTGAGAGGATGGGGGAGGGTCTCAGATCTCAAGTTTTAACAGCACTCACTTCCCTGTGACAGCAGATAGATTTGGAATATATAACCATGGTAGGAAAACACAAAAAAACATCTGCTGGTAAAGTATCATAATTTAGGATGCTCCCAGATTGGCTATTACTTAGCTATTGCTAAGTTACATAAACTCTGGAGTAACATGAGGATTGCCAGCTAGATCTGTCACTGAAATGTGCAGACTGCCACATTCAATTACTTGGAGCAATAAATAAACAATAAGAGTCCCCAGACATAATTTACAAGGTTTTCCAGACCTAAAAGATATCCTTCTTTCCCTCATACTACTCAGTGGAACAAAATGTCATCCAGTTCTGCATCCCTCACTGCATCCTTTGCTGTACATACACCTGCCATTTCCAGGGCCTAAAAGTACTGCTCCAGACTGAAAAATTCCCTGCTTCTTGTGGCACTTAAGCCAGAGGAAATATCCTCCCATGAAAGCAGAGTTTTAGCAATTCCTACATAACACCTTCTGCTGCCTCATCCCTTTTACGTGATGTGAAGAGGATGGACTAACCTGAGGCTCTGACAATAAATCTTCAACAACATTTTGAGCAACATTCTGATTTGTTTTCTATCCTGTTATTCATGGCCTTCCTTCCTTTTTATGGCTAGGTCTTAGATAACTAGCTCCAAGGCAGGTGATCACACTGCAAGAAATCATTGAATTAGATGAATCCCATGCCTGAGCAGTAAGAAATATTTTATTGACTTGAATTAGAATTGCTGGCTTTTTTCTTTCAAAAAAAAAAAATTCTTGCTTTTTTTCCTTCCTTTCCTTCTGAGTGACAGTCAAAACAGATACATATCCTGAGCACATATACATTTTTGTCTTATTCATTCCAAAATAGCTGAAGCAAAAGACTTCTAACTGAAAAGCAATCAAAAATGATAACTGCAAATAGTATTTATCTGCTGTGATTTGAGCCCAGATTCCAGTGTTAGAAATATATAGAAATTGAATTTTCTTGAGTGAAGAAGTGATACTACTCATTATGATATATATTATTAATGTGTGATTAGTTTGAAAGGAAAATATCTTGTAATACCAGGGTATTTTCTTCAGGCTCATTGTCAGGCACATTCTTAAAGCTATTATTGAAGTTTCCCACAGTCATCACTAAAAGCTCTATTCAGCAGCAAATACCAGCACATGCCTGAACAAGCTGCACAGAAATGTTCATTCCCACAATCCATCTTCTGGTGTTTCAAACTGGATTGCCACTTGCATTAATCTGTAAGGCAAAATTCTTCCTTGGTAAAGCTACTAGTGTCCTACCTCACAGAAATCTAGCAAAAGTGTCCTACTGCATAATGTAAATGTATGCAGGCTGGACAAAGATGATTCCTGGCTTTTGCAAGCACAATTTTCATGTACAAAATAAACATTTTGTACATGAAAATACAAAATATATGCACTGGTTTGGGCACAAATCTCTTTCATTCCCATACAAACAGAAGTCATTATTAGCATGGTGGGATCTGGAGGGTGAAAGAGACAATTCTTCACTGGCCTCTGGAGTTTTATGGACTCCTCCCTGCATATCCATGGTCACATCCTGTGTTGTAAGTGGTTCTGAGAAGATCAGGCTCCACAACCTTGGGCAAGATGCTCAGGGCCAGCTCTAATAAAGAACATTAGCACCTAAAACAAAAGGGCTAAAACCCAAAATTGTATCCTTCAAAATAAACCTCACAGCATCAGGATGGATCTGACCTGTTTTCTAAGAAGACAGAATCAAAAACAGAAGCTGCTTGTAGTTAAAAATTATAGACTACAGATAGATTTTGAGCCCATGTACACAACTAAAATAAAATAATTCAGTCAGACATCTGTGTACCTATAAGAATATTGTCCTTTTCTTCTGTTCTCCACCTAAAAAGAGGGGGTCATTGTACTTTCTCCTGATCACCCTGTATATCTGGGTGCTACAAGCTTTGTCTGCCTTTTTTTTAATGGATATTTTATACAAAGTCTTTAGAAGTCTTCCTGTTATGCTTCAATGAACTTTCAGGCAAAATAGTAGGTAATAATCCACATCACTCTGAGTCTTACCTAAGTGTTTTTCAGAAGTATTGGTATTTTCAGCATCTGAGACATTTAGGCACATTCCTTAGATGAAGATTGTTCTGTAAAATATTTACAATAAAACCCAACCCCTCTATTCTCACAAAGTTATTTTCTTGTTTTCAAGATGTTGGTTTGGATTTCAGTCCTTTGTACGTGATATATTTTCTCAGCCTTGTATTTTGAATTCTGAACCATAAAGCCAACCTTTATTAGGACACCTGAAAGATTTAGGTCTTCTGCATTAGCAGTGTGATGCTTAGCAGTAAATCTCCTTAACCTTCTGGATGAAATATGTTCAGCCAAAGAAAAAATTGTTTTAGCGTTGTGTTCTTTTTAACACAAAAGTGACACCACTCAGATGCTGCAGCAATAGAAATAAAACCAGTAGTCTTTCTTTTGCCAAGCTTAAACTGAAATCTTAGAAGGGACTTTTTTTTCTTTTGACAGAATATTTTATGAATACATAAACATCTGCCTCCTTAAAATATCTTTGGTTTATCCCTTGGCTTATTATGCTCCTGCTTGGCTTTTTCTTTTCTGGCTTTTCAAGGTTAGTAATGAAAATGCAATGCTTGAATTTGTTGGTTGGCACATGCTAAATCCACACATCTTGAAAGTCTAGATTTGGCAAGGCAGTCTGCCTTTGTTATATAGCAAAATTTAAGGGACCTTAAACCATGCTTGATGAATTGACAATAGCTTAAAGATATCCATTCTACTTAAAACAAGACTTCAGCACAGTGAAACTGTACTTAGTAGAAGGACACTTTATTGTTGTTAAGAGAATTTGTGGTATCCTCACAACCTGATTCTAAACATCTAAGCAGGTACCCCAAGCCTGAACCGTGACACTAATCCCTGTGCCACTAGTGAGGCAACACATCACCGTGTATTTCATGTTTCATATCCTTGGAGAATATGAAAATTAGAGTTTCATGAATGAGCAAATATTAAAAATTAATAAATAATAAAATGAAAGCAGATTACATTTTTATGGATCAAGGCCAAAATGGTCCTTTGAAGTATATTCAAGATTAGAAAAACACATTTCTTGGTGCAGTCCTATTTCAGAATTAAGTACTCTAAATTATGTACTACTCTAAGATAACAACCCAAATCTACTATGTTGATTCATGCCATTAATTCATGTTTTTTATATCAGAACTGTAGTTTCGCAACAGATTTCCCAGGCATCTCACCTATATGCTTCAGTCTGCATACTGGTGTCATCCTAGAGCACCTAAATTAGAATTCTTTAGTGTGAGACTAAACCAGTAGCACTCAGCACTCTGCTGAACACCAACCCTCCAGCAGCAGCACCCCTACTCCCAGCCAGCTGCTACTGGCTGCTCAGTCTAGGGGAAAAACTGAGCCAAAGCAAAGCCCCTGCATCATGCACAGCATGGGCTTGGGCTCCTCTGGGTCTGTGGCTGTGCCTTGCTCTGTGTGTGGAGAGCCATGTGCCTCCCACTTCATGCCCAGGTGGCCTCTGTCACAGAATGAGCACTGGCCTGAACCTCAGCTGCTGCTCAGTGCAGGTTCTTTCTTCAGCATCACTGAAGTGGCACTGACTTCAGGAACGGGGTCAAGTTTTTAAAATGTTTTTGAAATGTATTTTAATTGAATATATGGCAGAGAAATGTGGAAACCCAGAGCACTGGGAATATTTCTCTGTCTGCTCTGGGGTGCCCTGACCCCCACGGGAGCACTGACTTTGAGCCTCATTCATGGAGAACGTTTCCTAGACTTCAAGACAGACTAGAATCCACAAAAGTGTGAAAGTAGATTATAGAGAGCAGTGTAAGTATATCACTTGGTGAGAAATTTAGGTTTTGGGATTTTTAGCATGTTGTGGATGAAAGCAAGGTGGAGGGCACAGGGTGTCGTCCTGGGTTTCTTCTTCATGCTGCTGCTTCCTTCTTCTTCATGGCTTTGGGTGGCATTTTGTAATTGGGCAGAAAAGTCCCCATTGTGGGCTCTGTGGGATCAGTTATTGGGTTAAAAGGGAAAATAATCTAGGTGTCAGTTCTTAATTGTAAAAAGAGATTGTTAGACATTTTGTGCCTTCTAATGAAAAGCTGCCGAACTCACAGTAGTGAGACTGTTTTACTCATAAGAAATAATAAACACTTGAGTCCGAACACAAATTACTGCCTCAAATGCCTTCAATCCAGACACAGAGAAAAGATGATACATACATTGATCTGGCCATTTCTTTTGGGTTTCTTTCAGGTTTCTTTCTTTTTTTTTTTTTTTTTTGGGGGGGGGGGGGTTGGTTTGGTTTTGTTTTTTTCTTTTTCATTTTTTTTAAGACATTTCTTACTCTTCAGATGGCTAAAAAGTAATTCCTATGAAAACCATAAAGCATGTGCTGCTCTGCTCAAAACCCTTCACTGTGCTTCAGTAATTGCAGGACTACTTGCTAATCTAAGCTGTGGTCCTTAAGAATTTAAATGAAGCAGGTAATAAAATCAAACTGATCAAAGCCTTGTACAGATAATGGGGAAAAAAAGGGTGTCTAAAAAATCGACTTTATGATATAGAGCAAGGCCTTGGCCATGCCAAAGGACCTGGGATTCCTAAATGCCTGAGTTAAACTTGCTTTCCTTTTATCATCAGACCCATCAAATACAGAATCTCAGCTGATGCTGGGTTTTAATTTAAACCCTAAATGCACAGTTTTAATTTAAACCCTATCCAAAATGTAGTTTAATGTAACCACCAAATTGCATACAGAACCCCTGCTGAGTTTCTGAGAAGAATGAAATGAAAGAAAATCAAATATATTTCACTTGCAACTGGTGTCATTCATTATTGTGATTATTAGTGAGTGACTTGGCATCATAAATTGAATGCAAAAGGGTTGATATTCTGCTCAATAGAGGTAAAAAACTGCTAGGTAGGAAGCTTTTAGAGTCTTTACTCTGTTTGTTTCACATTTGCTTCCTAAGCAAGCAGGACTTGGATCCTCCTGAGCCCCAGACATTTTGTTTTGCAGATCCAAGTGGGTGATTACAGTGCACCTTCTGGCTTTAAAATATGTTACTTGTTTGTATTACAACACCATCAGGGCAAAATCCACTATGCCAGGCCCAGAAAAAGACATGAGCAGAGACAGTCTTTGTCCCTAAAAGACTCAGCACCTAAATAAATACAATCATTTTGTGCTGTGGAAATCAGCAGATAATTCCTCTCAGGCTAAGCACAAAATATTCTAAAATACAATTACTGTGAATTGTTACATAAAACAGCACAGGATGGATGTGAAATGTCAATGTGTTTCAGGTAGGTTCTGTAAGGCTTCTTTTTAATTTGTCTGTTCTTGTACACCACTGACATTTTCCAAGCCATTAAAATACCTCTGGTACAGCCCATTAGTGTTCCAAAATAATATGTGCATCTTCTCTTCAGCATCATTCTTTTAGAAAAATGGGTTTTCTATCAGCTATGTAAACTGGATATACACACTAACAAATTTTTCCCTATACCTCCTAATTTGGAACCTGAACTGATAAGGTCTTTGTCAATCAATGTGATGGACTTGTATAACTTAAGTGTTAGAAAGGGCTTTGAAATGGGCAAACAAGCAGAATATGTGACTCTAAAACTGATGGTGTCCATCAAATTTTCCAGTAAGGCATTTTTTCCATGTATTAGACTAATTTATTGACCTTTCATGCTGTGTATGCCATGCTTCTGCCAACTAATGCTAGCCAAAATTTTCAATTAGGAATGTAGACCATCTGAAGAAAAGGCTGTTTCTTTTCACTTCCATTTCTTCCTCATTTATTTTTGTATTTATTCAAGTCCTCTGGAGAACTGTAAAGACTACATTATGCCCAGTTAATTTACAGCCATCATTTTCATTGGGTTACTGTGAATTCCAGTTTTTAAATCAGCATTGCTATGCCACAAAAAGACATGTGTATACATCTTGTATGCAGGGCTAATTTTTTATGAAACAAGTGCTAGGATGAGGTGCTAGAATGCTAATAGCATATTTGTGAGTTTCATAGCAGCAGAGCTGACAGGCAAACAGATTCTGGCATGTCATTTCAGACTATTTTGTCACAAAATTAGCTTTGTGAAAATGTTTTTCAGCACTTTCAATTTTTTGTTTTGGTTTTCATCTTTTCTATTTTTCTAAAGTCTTTTAAATTGCAATTAATTATGTTAAAGTTTCAAGTTCTAATGAATCCAAATAATTTTTTCCTAGTTTTCTATTTACAAATGTTTCCTAAGTGAAGAACTTGGGAGGCCAAGATCAAATTCACAGTACAAGATAGTTGATGTATTCATTTGTTAATTACTTGTCCCTTATTTCTGCTTTGATTTTTGCCTGGCTTCAGACTCCAGGCACATTTTTTTTTCCCTTTCTCTTTGCAAAGTTCCATTACCTTCTTCCTATGCAGTACATGATGACTAGTCTTTGGCAGCTATGAAGTTTTTGTTCAGTTATCGACTTTTTGTCTATTAAAAAGTCCCACCCAGAGTCACAATGTATCAGGTAAAATACTTCTTGTCTGAAAAAAGACAGGCACTTCACAGATATATTAGCCTTAGCCTGGATCAGCACAAAAATCAGCAAAAATCCAGTCACCTCGGCTATTTTATGAATCTCCCTGGGATCACTGAGGAGTTGTGACACCATTTTTTGATAAGTTGTAAATAAAGACACAAAGTTGTGTTTCAGAGCAAGGGGCAGAACCAGTGTGATGTGTCTTTCCTCTTGCAGATAAAAGGGAATCTCATGTTGGCTTCAAGAGAGCTTCGATGTCTCCCTTGCTCACCTATTTCTCTTTTCATTGCATTCCTCCCTTTCACTGACCATTCTAATTCATCCAAAATTCATGGGATCCCTTTAATTTGTACCAACAAACTTGATTTTCATCAGGGCTGGGGAAAGGATTCAGGGTTTGTTGATTTCTTTACCCTTTATCGTTTTACTCAACACTGGTCAAGCACAAAAATAAAAATTAAATAGCTGACATATAGCCCTTATTCTTCCAAACCACCGATTACCAGAGTATTAGCAAAGCTGCCTGAAACCATTTTTCGGGAGGAGACAGGTTCCAGCAGCAAAGCTGGCTTAGGAAACTTCATTACTGCTCCTCACCTCCTCAGTGCTATGGAAGGAGTAGTTTATGGGTCCATACTGCATGCACAGGAATAGTTAAAAGAAAAGCCCTCTCCAAAATAACCCTTCATTTCAGTGCACAGGTGCTGCTGAGCCAGTGGAAAAACAAACCATGTAGTGGTGGCTATGGCAACGAGCAGCTGAGGGAGGCAAACCAGGCAAGAGCTCCTTCAAAAGCCTTCTCCTCCCTCATCCGTGTGGCAGACACTGGCCCTTGCATCAGAGCTGGACTGTGCCTACTGAAAGAAAATAGTATTCATGCTTAAAAAAATTAATAGGCATTCTAGAGATTACCAATGAGATATTAAAATAGGAAAAAAGAATTTTATGACAGTTTCATAGAAGAAAATATTGCATAGGAACAAGGTCTGGCCTCTTCAGGGCATATTATCAATATTTCATGAGCCTGTGAGGAAAGGAAATATTTAGCAACGCAGCATTAAATTTCCATCTGAAAATTTCCATGTCTGTGGCAGGCAGAAATAGTAGCTGGGATGCTGAATCTGTGGAGTTTTTCAAGGAATTCAGAAATTACTTGCACAAAACTTGCATAAAATTGAGTCAGGAAAAATAGTGCTTTAAACTACAAAGCGGAGTTTTATTAAGTAAAAATTCTTCAGTAATGATTTTAAAAAAAATTCATTTAAATAGGTTTCTGACAAGGAATGTACACAATGTACTAAGGCATATTATAAGTATCTCTAAGTTTAACCAAATGAAATGTGTCTGGGACTTGAGAATTTCCCTCCAGGAAGAAAGAATGGAGAATTATGCTTTCAGGCTAAGCAAAATACTGAAGAGAGGTGATTAAAACATGAGGGGAAATATTTCTATTGGAAAACACAATTTCAATTTTATTGAAATTGAAACATTTTGAATGAATAAATCATCTCTAATGATATCTTCTGGGGTAAATCTTTGCAAGGAGATGCTCTGATAAGATAAAGAAAGCTTTTTTTTTTACTTCTGATTCCTTTGCTTAGACTTTTCACTTATTTTAACAAATCAGCCTCTATTCAATATGTCACAATATATAATGTACTGTAGAAACTAGGAAGACTGCTTTTTCCTGGAAAATAAATACTTCAGTAATATTTTTTCTGTATTTATCTTTAAACTTTGTATTCTTCTGGAAGCTTCTAATGAGAAGTAAGGCATATATTAAAACATTAAAATTTTCCAGAGAATTTTATTTCATGACTCCCACTATCTTTGATTCCACATCAGTCCTTCCCCAGTAATCTGAGTGACATGCTGTCTAGGACAAAGCCTGCTGAATTTTGTAGTAAATGACCCTTAGAAGAAGATACCTAGCCACATTTAGGGGTTTTCATCACAAATAAATGGGAGTGGAGGGGAGGTGAGATGGCAGAAGGAGAACTCAGCAAACTGAGATTTTTATTTGCCTGGGAACATTATTAAGCAAACACATTTCTCATGATAATGAATGAATTAAGTAAGTTTTATTTCCCTGAATGTTTACATACTGGTATTTTTATTGATTTAGCCTCACTAGGACAGTCACATAAGTATGCCCATTCTGTAGTTTATTCTCCTTCCAGCATAGGAATTTATTTTAGTGATAAGTATGTAAACATACATATAATTGTGTTCCCTCAGTGCTACCACAGCCCTGTCCAGGCTGGAAAGGGCTGCTGCATTACTTCAGTTCAGTCAGTGCCCTGTCATTTTTGTCCTATCTGGTTGTTTTTGTAAGAAAACTGTGAGAAGAATGAGAAAATGTCAGCAACTTCATCTACTGTCTAATAGGCCAAATTGAGAGCAGTGTGTTCATGATTAATACATGGTGACTGATAGTAGATGAGTGGATTCAATCCATGCCTTTGGCAGATACATTAATCCATGTGTATTCTCCATATGTGAGGAGATGTGACCATTTCCCACAACTCCAGGCACAAGCAGCAAACCATCATAGGGATATTTCCACAAGAGAGATATTTCCTACCTGCTGGGCTCTGCTGAGGCAGGTGCATAGGAAGCCCATAACAAATTCGCCGATAACTAAATTTGTCTTCCATTTTGCTGCTCAGAAGATGTGTCCTGTTGAAGAGAAAAAGAGGGAAGAGAAAGCTTTCTTGGTCTCTTTAGTAGACCAGGAAGGAGACCAAGCTTCTTTCTTGGTCTACTAAATTAGGGATTTGTAAATTAAAGCAGTGAGAATAACATACTTTCATTTTCCTTCACATAGAGGGTGTCAACATGTACTTACTGAAGAGTGAACCAGGGTATGGGCACAGGAGAAATATAGCTGGAAAGTAAGGAGGTTTTTCAGAGTATTTTCTCTTAAATATACGTTTCTCACCATATTCATATTTGTTTAGCATCATGAATTATGCTAACTGCTTATATCAAATGACTTCATCTGAAAGCACTACCTTGTGCATAAAGCCCTTAAGCCCTGATTGTGCAAAGATTTATGTATGTTTTTAGCTTAATGTATCCCGGGCCTTTCCCAGCTAAACTGAGGCCTTTTTACATCATTTTAATGAATGTAAGTGCATTTGATGATTGCTTTCCAACCAATCTCGTTACAAGATGAGTTTTAGAGCAACCACAGAGTAAATAAATGATAGACTCTGTGAGTAGGCCAATTGATTTCAATTATGCCATTCACAATGGTTTGTGTGTGTCTATGTGCGTGTATTTATCCGTCTGCGTCTCTTTGCAGAATCAGGTTAATCTTACATGTCTGACCTCTATTATTGACTGAACCTAAGTGAGAACTTTTAGCAATTATATCTTCTAATGCTTCATATTAAGTATTGTATAATGAGTTGTTGCTCCATTTCCTAGTTATTAGGAATTGTTGTCTCTGGGTTGCATGATGAGACAATTAGCTTTTATTCTGAAATCTGTTATGTGTGGTCATTACAAGCAGTCTGAGAAGCGCTGGTAGCCTGCCACTGAGTATGGATTATCTCCTTCTGTGCCTGGATAACTAAAAAGGTTGAAGGCAATGTTCCCCATCTGTGACTCTGCAAAACACTGAATGCACATTTTCATCTGCATTTCCAGTACAGTTAATCACATTGCAAAAGAGATTACACTAAATATATTATCAAGACCAAACCACTAACCAAATGTCACTCAGATCTGTCAGTTAACAAAGGGTGGAATCCAGAATGATGTGTTTAACAGACCTTGAGATTTCAAGTCAATAGTTATTCTGATTCTTCCATCCATCAATATGGGCAAATGCTGTATTTCCAAGCAAAGCTTAGATCTGACAACTCAATATTTTTATGTGATGATAATTGTAATGATTTTAATTTGAATATTAATTACTTTATTTGGTAACTGCCTATTGGGCTTGTGCTCCATCTGGCCCAGTTTCATGTGTCTTGATAATATTTATTTGTGATCTGATGATGAACACCAGGTGTGTTTACATGCTTGAACTAATGATAGGAAATATCATTCTTCAGAATTCCTGAGGCGGACTGCTGGGTATTTAATTGTGAATCTATTAATTTTGTCATCTGAATTTGTATTTCTGTTAGCCTTTGCATATACATTGAAAATCTGAGTCAAGAAGCTTTCCCATATATGCTAGCACACATGTAGCTTAAAAGCATCATGGTTAGATTATTACATTATATTGTTTCCACAGTCATTTGGAGAAAGCAAGGCAAATGTGTATTAGTTTAGATCGATAAAATTCAGTGCACATACAATGGGCTTCTGGGAGGAATCATCTAAACTATTCACACATGACTGACTTTTAAATTAATGGCAAGCTCTTGGGGGAAGTTCTGGAGTCATTGTGGACAGTTCAATAGAAACATCTGCTCAGCACAGCACTGGCAAAATAACGAACAAATGATCATTCAAGCCAGCTCCCCAGCTTTCTGAAGTTGCAGAATTGAAATGGGACTCAGCTCACTAACCTCAGCAATTCAAAAGTTAGGCATCCTGTGTAAAGTAGTTACTGAAGCTCTTTCTGTGGTCAATGGAGGGAGACTAACCTCTGGAGGACAATCCAGCTCGCTAAAGTATGACTGAAGTAAGCAGAATTAAATGTCCTTTTGAGGTGGCATTTTTCTACCAGCTGTAGAAAAGTACAGAAGGTGTTTTAAAGTCCAGGAGTAGCTTTTAAATAGATAAAGCTGTGGAGGATGTTGACATCTCCATGCCTTGCTCTCACCCCTATTATTGCATTTATTTTGCTGAGAAATTGTGGAGCTTTGCTGAAAAGGTTCTTGTCAGGTCCAAACAGGACCACATATCTTATGGATACTGCACTTACCAGACTTTCCATGCTGGGAATTGCAGCTGTCTTCAGAAACTGTGCAAGAAGTCAAGACGCTGTTGTGGTCAACCCCATAGGCTTAGACTCCTGGCTGAGATGTGTGTGGCTGCAGTACACTTTACACTTTCCACTGTCACCTGGCATTCCTGTTTTGTCCACATTTTCATAGTTTAATCAGTGGGAACCTGAGGACTGACTTGTTTTTATGTTGTTATTTGGCATAATTCTGTTCCTGCCGCCTCATCTGATCTGGTGGCCTAACCCAGTAGTAAGTCAGGAACAGTATGCAATTTCACAAGCAGGGGAAGGAGTGCAATTGGTGTAGGACTATTTTAAGAGAGAAAGTTCCTGTTGCAAAATCTAATAATAATATGGATTATTATTATTGCACCAAGTCTTCTATATTCCATTCCTCAATAAAAGTTTCCTTCAGGATCAGTGTGAGCTGCTTCCCTCAGGGGTGAAGTTTTCTCAGTAGTTCCCTAACAGTGAATGCAGAGTTTAGGATTCAGCTATTTTCATTTTGAATATATGCTATTTAGTAGAAGCTTTGTAAAACTTTGAAGCAGGTATCTGGAGAAACTTATCCAGGAAGTGAACTTCTTGGTTTCTGGCTTGCCCAATATGGAGAAAAGATTTACAATGCTCACAGGAAATGAGATTAAAAAATATTTTCACTCTTAGATATCTTTAGTTGTTAACAAATGAAATTTGAAACTCCTTACTTTTAACATGATGTATGAATATACTATAAGTATGTAACAAGTGACATACCTTGTGACTTTTTAAGCCTAATACAAATAGGCCCAGTGGACTGGTAATATTGACAAAGCTAGAATTTCCATACCTAAGGATCAGACTGTCCTATTTCAGGTGTAAAAGCTATTACACAGTATAGCCATTAAAATAATTCTTCCAGCTGCTAATGGTTGTTTGTCTACAAAGTGTTCTGAGTGCAGCCTGTTAGAATTGATAAATGCACAACTTAGCAAAATTCCATCTGGGTATCTTCAATAAATTGGAGGGCAAATGCAAACAGGAATGTGAATTTCAAGTTATTCTGCCTCACAATGTCCTCTACAAAGGAACACCAGATTGTCCATTTGCATACATTTTCATTTACAGAAGGCCTTATAAGTACCCACATACTTCCTTTGAAGTTACAGTGTAATGCAAAAAAGAAAATAGAAACCCAGAAAAACTCCAGCAACAACAAAACATAGCTTGCCCCCTACAATCCAACCAAAAAAAACCCAAAAACCACAAGGAAGAGAGATAAATTCTATGTAGTTATGGGACTACAGTCAATTTAAGACAAATGTCATATAAGTAGGTATGAAACTGATACAAGGAGAGGAAACTTTCATGAAATGTGTACAATTCCATTCCCATTACACTGGAATGCATACTGCACAATGGTACTGCTCAGCTACATGGGACAAACACATAGAAATGTCCTGTAGATGAATTCTAATATTATCTGAAAAAATATATGGGACAGCAGCACTACAATGGAATTTTTCTCTCTACAATGGAATTTCTTTGCTATCTTCAGAGAGCAACTCAATCAGTTCTGAAGCAGCTCCAAAACACCCTCATAACCAAATTAAAAGAGTTTAAATTAGAGCTTGGTCTCACAATGGAATCTGTAGTTAAATACTTAGAAATAAAGCAAACAAGAAGGACATCTAAAAGGCTCTGCTGTCAGGCTGCTTTTCAGTACCTTTTTGTAGGATGGCAAAAAAACTTACATACTTTCATCCCATGCACAAGACCATGGAAAGTCAGATTCACCACAAAGTATGTCATTGTTAAATATTCTTTTAAAGACCTGGGTGAGTAAATATGAATACAAAAAAAACCCCAATTCTTTAAAAACAAAGGCAGATTTATTTTGGAAAACCCAAGTGATCTTTATGGTTGGCACATTCCTCTTTTCACTTATGTCTGTAATTTTAAATGAGGTTTGAAGGAAGAGTGCCCTGCCATATCAGCACTGTGGATAGTACAAGGGCATCCTCAGTTTTTCCTGCCCAGCACATATTCAGTGTTTGGCTCAAGGAAGTTGATAGTGAGGGTCCTAACTCCAGAAGTGGAGGTGTCTCTTGCATTGCACTTGTTTCATAGTAAGAGATGATTAAACCTCTGGCCTTCTTCAAATGATTAGTTAATTTTCAGGAACACTAGAAAATAATATGGAATTTTTTAACAGTGTATGTTGTAACCTTGAAACATTATTTTACTCAACAGACATGTAGTTTCATCCAAGGACATATCTCCAAGGGGCAGTATTAATTGTTCAACATCTGTATGGGTTCTCTCACACTTATCAGTTTGTCAGTGAGACAAAGGTAACATCCCATAACAGAGATGACACATTGTACATGATGAATAACCACGGCAAAGGGACAGTAATTCAGCCCAAAATTGTAGTTCACAAGTGTGTCACTAGTTCAGATTTGACTACAAATTAACTGCTTGCCAAACAGTTGTTTGTTTGCTTCTTTTTTTCACTTGCACAGATGTGAATTGAGCTGCTGAAGATCTGCAGCCTAACAAGAGAGTATTTGTGATGAATAATTCAGCTGTCCTACTAACTGTTTCTCTGGCTAATATACTGGTTGAAATAAATGGAAATTTTTTGCATCTGTTGACAGGTGTTATGTGCAAGTTTAAAAAACTGAGGGGACATCATGGTTGTGACTTATCTAGGCTCCAAGAGTATAATTATCATATCCTGAGAAAAGTTTAAAACCATATCTGTTGAATTTATTAATTCTCATCTGAGTATCATTCCTCTCATAAACTCCACATGGGCAAGAAAAGATCCAGGTGGCATTGTGCTGCTGGTGTCTCTCTACTCTGCTGGAAGCTCTTAAACAATTAGCTTAATTTTTATAATTAGTTTTGATGTGGGGTCTGGGGTCTGTAGAATATTAGGAACTGTTTCAACAGGCATCCATAAAAGGGGTAAGCAATGTTATAGATGGAACGCATGACTTAACTAATTTTCTCTCAGAACACCTGGAATCAATATTATCAGCCAGAAACATGTTGTGTCTTGTATTTTTTCCATTATCTCTACATGATGCTTTATGAACCCTGGGTGGTATAATGATGAATATTGTGACAGGAAAAAGGATTTTCTACATTGATGTGACACTACACAGTAATACAGACAACTCTTTTGTGTGGTGCTGGGATCTATTATTTATTCATTCATTTATGTCTTTTACTATATGCACTGTAGTGATATTGCATTAAACTTTATCCCCTAGTGAACACCATTTTGAAAACCATTTCTAATCAGTGGAAATAAATTGGACCAAAAGCCTGTGTACTAGAAACAGAAAGTGTATCACAGCAAGGCTGGACTCTTCAGGCACAGAGAAAAAGAACAGAACAATGTATGAATTGCTGGATTAATGTATCAGCACGTTGATAGTTCCTTCAAGATGGTGCAAAGCTGGGCACAAATCACAGCAGCCTTCATGTGAACCGTGCTTGGGCCAGCAGGTATCAGCTCCCAGTGTATGGCACTGGCCCAAAATGAGGAAGTGTTGGTGCTATATGTAGGACAAATCAGTATCCAAAATCACTGAGTGGTTCCAAGCTCAAAAAAGGTATTCAAATGGTTGAACTATTACACTAGTTGAATGAATGAAATGCGTTAAAATGTTTGAAAAAAGATCAAATATTTAATTTCCTATATCTTGCTACCACACAAATCAGTTTGCTAAAAAAGTAGGGCAAACTGGAAAGTGAGCAATTTCTTTCCCAATTCCTTTATAATGCTGTAATTTCTGTAAATGTGAGAAAAAAAATTTCTGTAAAAATCTGTAAATGTGAGAAATTTCCAGGCTTTTAAAATACAAAGGCTTTCTGGACATCATCTCAACACAATAGTTCGTAGAAGAAAATCAAAACAAAAAACCTTATTTGAAATCAATTAACAGCAAGATCTGAAAACATTCGACATCATTTCAAAATGAATTACTAAGTCTACAGTAGACTAATTAATACTACAGAAACACTGCAGTGGACTTAGTGCACTTGTCTGTCTCACCCAGCAGCCAATCTCCATTAATCTCTTTGGATTCATTAGTTGTAGCAATGATAACTAATGCTGTAGAGAAGCACAAGATTTGGAATGCTTTGGAAGGTATTTGTTGAGTAAACACATTTTTTAAAAATTGTGGATGTTTACATTGAGCCCACCTACCTTTTAAAGAGCTGTAACAGCATTACTTTTTTGAAATTAACCTCTTTGTTTTCTAAAGCTACAGGTTGATTTTTCTAGTCCATAATGATGGCCATATCAAGCCTGCTTTTAATTAAGTTTTGAATGTGAAAACATATTTACAGGCAAAAATCACACCAAGTCTTCAATCATATGTGTTTTTCCAGTGCTTGAATATGTCAAATCTGCTTACCTGTATACTGAACATGAACCATACAAGGGGTAACATGTGGCTGTTCTGGAGTTAGCAAACATTTTAAACATACATGAATTGAATTCTAAATAGAGTGAAGTTACACTGCCATGCCTGAGTTATTTCTAAAGCTGCCTTAGTTGTCATTTTCAGAGAAAAAGGCCCACCCTGAGAGTGACCCCATCCATATTGGCCCTGTACAGTCTCAGTGCTGCAGCCACCACAGGGCACAGGGGACCACACGAGTGCTCCCCATGGTGTAAGCCCACTGACATCTCTCAGGGCTGCAATCTCACACGGGTACTAGCTCAAATCACATGCCTGTCAGTTCTCAGAGCCCTGATAAGGAGACTGAAGGCTCCTGGTGCTCATATCAGCCTTTTTGTGTCTTGTGGTAGCCTAAGTTCGTCTGTTGGCCTCCATGTCAACAGTGGGCTGTTATTTTCCAGGTACAAGGTTCAGGATTCTGTTAATTCAGCTTTTCTTCAGGTGTTGGTAAGAATTAGGAGTAGTTCCTCTTTTTCTAGGCCCAGTCTGTGTCAGAAATCATTATCGCCCTGCAGGTGTTTGGTGTGCCAGACCTGTATGGGAATAGATGAACAGTTCAGTACTCAAGCACTCACATAAAGCACCTTCTGTTACTGTAATCTTGAAAACACTGCCCAGCTTGTCACTGCCAATGACATTCCAGTTACCATCACTGGGCTCTGGGAGAGTGAGGTGTCCAGCTGTATTGATATTATTAATTAAATTTTGCACAGTTCCTGTGATTATTGCAGCTGTAAAGCTGCTATTCCACGTTGGGCACATGAGCCTCAGCTTCAGTGAATATATGCATTATACAGCCTCAGTGAATATATGCATTATAAACACCTCACAGGGATCCACCTGGCTCTCTTGTGGAAAGTGGAGCAGCCATTTCAACACTTCTTCTCCCACTGGTGATATATGCTAATATCCTGTGGGGTTGGCCTGACAAGCACAGAGCCACTGTACCCATGTGTCTGTGAAGGGCACTGCCCATCAGAGCAGCAGAGAACTGAGTCTGATGACCTTTACAGTCTGCATTAGAGAGACAGTCTCCCTGAAGGACCCCACACACCTCCCTCCCACACCTCAGGCAGCATCTTTGAGGTCATTTGTGACCAAGACATTTGCCACTCACCAGAGACACGTTTCCCAGCCCTAGCTCAGATTCTGTGCAATGGAAACATTTTCACACAGTGCCCCATTAGCCAGCTATGGTTCAGATTGAGCTACCTATGACATTTCAAGTCTCTCTCCTCACCTCTGTGTCTGAAGCTGGCTCTGACCATTCTACCAACCATAACCACATACTGTTGTCAGCATAATTTGGAGTTTAAGTTTGCTTCCTACAAATATTTACAAAAGTCTTAAACATGTTCTGAGCCCCAAGTAGCTTCCCTATGGAGAAATTACACAATAGAGAAATCAGCTATTAAGTAAAGTATAATTACCTTCTCTTGCAGTTCCCAGAACAAGGATTTTCTGGGGAACCAGCCAAAGGACAGAAAAGGAGAGCAGGCAGCATGCTGTAATCTCTCAAGCCCAGAGCATGGGACAGTCCCTAGACAGGTTCAGAGAGCACTGTAAAACCTTTGTGTGTATCCTCTCCCCATCCCATAGGAGGTGAAAAACTGAACCTGACTCCAGATATTGTTCCAATTCCTTCAAAGTAGTGCAACTGATGACTGTATTCTGCAGCCTACATTCCCTGACAAGTATTCAAAATGAAGTTTAGAGGAGACTTTTGTCAGAAACAGGCTCATCCTGACCTTCTCATTTGGTTTCTGAATGGCCCAATGAAGAAAAAATCAGCAAAATGCCATAAGGTAATAGTGGAGAATAAAACTGTGACAAAATAACATGAGTGACTCACAGACTGCAGTAGGAGTTTTGTATTTTTTTCCTGGGCTGTTACATTCAGGCTCTGAACACTGCGGAATAGTCTAAAGGAGCAATGAAATAAAGTGGGTATTGAAGGTTTTGTAGTTCACTACTAAACAGCTCCTTCAAAAGTCTTATTGCTGTTAAAAGCAGTGTTGGGGAATTGCTACATAAATGATATACTGTAGAAATAAGTCAGGCCCTAAGAAACCAGGTCAAAACTCTAGATTCCAGAAACAAAAGGATAGATCACTATGAGTAGCGAACATACTCAAAGAAAAAAAAAACTTTTATGTATTCCTGACCTACATTCAAGTAAAATGGTACTTTTCAACTGCTCTTAAATCTTTTTTCAGCTTTATTCTAGAAAGGGTATTGCAGTTTGTAAGAAGCTTGACTGCTGGAGCACATCTGCTGCTTTAGTTTTAAAAGGGTTTGATTGCAGAATGCTAGATACTTGACAGAAATTTCTGTCTTAAATACTAAAAATATTCTTAATCTAGAGGACATAAATATTTGCTTCAGTCCTAGAAAACCTGATAAATACAGAGAAAATTGCATTTCATATCAAGTATCTCTCTTGACACTTCAATTACTGTACATTTTTCCTTTTGCTTTCCTGATCAGTTGGGTAGTGTTCCTTTTTTCTCTCCTGTTGTCTTTATTGGGACTTTGTTCCAGCTTTAATATCTTTAGTCCAGAAAAAAATGGCACATATTTACCTGTAAATTCAAAAAATCCAACTAGCAGAAATTTCTTTTCTGTTTTTTTAGACTGAATCTGAATGAGTTATTTTCTCTGATGCTGAGATTTCTGACTCATTCACTCTTTTTTTTTTTTTTTTGGATTTGCTTGATATGACTTTTCAGAGTCACTATGAATTTATCACCACTCCTGGATATTCCATATTTAATAATAATTCTTCCATCCTTTGCTGTACAGAAAATTACTTATTCAGAATCACAGAGCAAGGTAATTATTCAGCTGTGGGGGAAACATGAGGATCCAAGGCTGCTAGCTCTCATAACTGTACTGTGAATCTTGTGATAACAACTAGCTCTTTAAAAGCCTCTGGACTTCCAGTCTTGTAAATGTGACAGCACAGATCGATGAGAGTGAACCCACCTAGGGAAACACAAGTGAAAGAGCCAGGTGTCCAAATGTACTTTTGATTGCATTTATCAGTGCTGTTTGAAATCAAGTTAATTATTCTGGGGGGGACCTGACATACAGCATTCAGGCACCAGGTGTGTGACAATTTTGTGGTGCTGATTTCAGTTGCCTCTGCTGTTGAGACCTTCAGTATCTGGGAGCCAATGGTTTTACCAGTTCTTCAACTCCTCATTAGGAGGAGTTGCATCTGTTACAGGAACTGTGGGGAAAATCAAGAGAAATTCTCACTCTTTAATGTTTCCCGTTTGAACTCAAAGCATTTTATTGCTTATTCATCATATGGGTGAGACTTTTTTAATGTTTGATGATGATTTATGAAGCTACAAAACCATTCAGCACAGCAAGAAATAACTGATGTAATTAGCACATTTGAGGACACTGAAAACTGCAAAATAAGAAGGCATCAGTCACTAAAGCAATAGATTGATTTTTCAGTATGTGTTCCAGTGCTTTTATCAATACCATGTGTTAGTGCTTTTGGACTATGTCATTCTCCATTCTGCTATTTCCTGGCTAAATGTCAATAGAAAGTACAACATCTGAACTTATTAGTGCTTTTAAACAGCTATAATAACCTTCTGCTATTGCCAGATACTATTTGATGAGCAAAAGATAAAGCAAGCATGGAGAAATGGAAAAGGTCATGGACACAGATTATATATGAAACAAATTATTACCCTTTTCTGGGCCCTTTTTCCTCCTTCTAGAGGTGTCTTCCTTGCATGTACAGCCCCCTTTCCTTCCCTGAAGGGACACGGAAGTAGACTGACTACCCACATACAGATAATTTCCTCAGCTTGCACTCAAACCTGTTAAATATTTTCTTGGAGTTTTCCAATCTGGTCCACCAAGACATAATGAATATCTTCTTCTCTGAATATTTGAGTTATGTCCCCTATTGTGAGTCTGTATCTAAGTTTAGCCAAACCTAAACAGGATTTGAGAAACCTAAAATAAAATTCTGCAACACATGAAATTGCTAAATTGAACATCCGTCTGTGTTAAAGTCCAGCATGGTGGGTTCCTTCCCATGTTAAGACTAGAAATATTATCGAGGAGAGAAGCTTGATCCAAGGTCTTCTGTAGGCTATACACATACTTTGTTTTGTTTAAATGTGTCATCAGTGAAAACACATATAAGTGTCCTTCATCCACAGTTTCTTTGATGCCTGTGGACTGCTGAAAAATTATCCCAGGTGAGGAATATGTAGCTCATTAGCCACAACTCTGCTCCACCTCAATGTGAAGAAAGTTGATCCAAAACTGTGATAGTACATGCTGGACTTTTCATCAAGTGAAACCCACAACTTAGGATGAATACAAGACATAGAGAACAGATGGTTAAAAGTCTTTGAATCAACCTGAAATAAGTAGAAACCTGTCTTCATAACACAGAGCTTTTAAATTGGTCTTAAGTGCAAATTAATCTTCCCGTGAGACTTTGATTTTGTTCTTGCAACTTTCCAAAAGCATGAAGAGGCTTTTTATATACCATGAAGTAGGCTTCAAAATAAGTAATAGTGTTATATAAATTACTTTTAAGTTCTGTGAATTATAGGAGCATTTATTCCTTTTCCACAAAAAATAAGTATAAACAAATAAAGCAAAACCTACAGATTTAATAAATAAAGATATAGATAATAAATCTCGCTTAAAATAGACCAGCAATACTCAAAACACTTTACTTACTGACTGAGCCAAAGCGTTATTCTCAAGAGAATGTTTTGCCCTTTTCGTAGAATTAAATAAGTAGTGAAAATAATATTTAGAAAAAACTTTTGCACAGCAGAGCCATAAGATGATTTTTGCTTGGGAGATGGGTTGCAGGAGGGTAGCAGCAGCTTCTCTTTCAACCAAGGCCAACCAACCTCGATGGGAATATCTGTGTTACTCAACAAACCCTGAGAATGCTTTGGGGTGGCTTAAACTTCATCCTTTTTATACAAGACCTCAAATAGGAGCTGTTGGGGGGTTCTTGAAGTAGCTTCCATACAGATATTTAATCCACAGAAGTCAGGCAAGTTGCTTGCAGTTGCAAAGTTTTCTTTATTTTTATCTTTCAGACAGGTTTCAATATATAATTAAACTGAAATGCTGTGGTGTTTGGGTCACCTCACTGGTTTTTATACACAGGATAGTCCAGCAGGGAAGTTCTAGCCCCAGGTGAGGTTTGCACAAGGTGTGCTGCTGTGCTGGGACAAAATTATGAACCTATCAGAGAAGACAGATACTGTAACACACTCTGTGGTTCAATATTAGGCAGGAAAGGATGAAAATAAAGGGCAATAGAAAAGCTGAGGGCAATGGCCAGGTGACTTTGGCAGGAAGAGATATAATCTAACCTGTAAGTGGAGGTGAGGGAGTTGATGAAGGACTTTAATACTTTACTGGACTGTAATACTTTGCTAATTTACTCCAGGCTGACAAGCTAATATTATTATTGTCTTTGTCTTTATTGAGGAAAAGATGAGTGAGTTTTGACTACAAGAAAGGGGTTTGGCTCCTGAACTGCACCTCTCCAGAGTTTGTGCGGGGTGCACGTCCTGTGCCTGTGCTGTCATCACAAGGATTTGTTGTAGCCCACACCCCAGCTGTGAGTGGAAGGGAGCTACTGCCAGAGGAAAGTCTCAGTGAAAGCACCCAATTCCTGAAGGAAACTCTAGGTGTCCATCTGGGGAACGTGTGCTGCTGTCCTGAAGGCTGAGCAGACTGAAAGAAAAGAAAAGGAGCAGTTTCAGACACACGTCCCAGGTGTGTGCCTAAGAGTTATTCTTACTCCCTAGCCCTAGGCAGCGCAGTATGTGGGTTTGATTGGATTGCTGTTCTGAGTCACCTAATTCTCCTTTTTTAATGATTGCAGGCATCTAATTCTGTATTCTCAGCTAGCAGCTGTTTGTTAAATGTGAGATAACTCAGAGACACCTCTGTCCCATGCTGCATGTGGCCAGTGAAAGGAGCAGTCCTGGACTTCCAGTCCCTGTGGGGAAGGCCAAGAGTTCAGCCATGCAATTCACATCACAACCGTGTAAAGCTCACCCCTGCTGGGCTTATTGTACACTAAAATCAGATATTAACCTTAAACTAGCTTGGCCAAATTTGACCATTTAAACAGCAATAGGGTTTTTGTTGGTTTTGTATTTTGCATCAATCACATACTTCTGTGGTTGTAAAGGCTTTTCTAAAAATCTTATCTTGACTATGATCTGTATTTTTACTATAAATTCTGCAAAACTGAAGGAAAAAGATATTAAAAATATTGTGATTAGTCTATTTTTCTGAGGAATTCTCTGCAATTATGGCATTTCTCCTCGGGATTCTACCAAGAATTTTTCAAAATTGGTCCCAGTGAACGTTGGACCAGCACCATTGCATTTTCTGTGGTGGTGAGATTGAATCTAATCTTTATTTATATTGACTGATACCAGAATTATATTTCCCATTGTTAGTTTCTCAATGCAGGAAGAAATTAATCTTACAGCCTCTTTGCGTTCACTAGCAATGAAGCCCCATTTTAATGAGAAAATGAATATTTGGACTTTGCACTTTGTATCTTTTCTGACAGCTGTGCTTTTTATCCACTCTGACTGAAACAGCTTCAGTGACAACAACCAGGATCCTCCCCTTCTGTTCAGCTTTTCCATAGAAGGCAAAATGAAATACATCTCTAAAGATAGGACAGTACTATTTTGAGTACTTGCTTTTTCATGGGATTATGCCAATAAACAAAAGAAAAATACTCATCCCCACCTTTATCCTTTAAGAACCAGAGCACTCTTTCAGGAATATCAACTATTTCTTCCTCCCTGTTTCTTCAAATTCACATTTTCCCGCTTCCCTTTTTATTTATCCTTCTTGCCTTCTTTTATCATGCAATAAAACAAATGTTAGCTCTAAGTTAGGCTGTTTTGAGAAACAAAAGTGGCATTTATTTGTTCTACATGGTTTTAAGGCTAATGGCCCAACTCACAGGTTGAAAAACAACAGTGATTCATATCTTTCTTTGTAAGCAGCATCACCCGAAGGGCATTATGCAACTCTGGCTTTGATAGGGTTTTTCTTTTTTTCCTCAGGCATAATGACTCCAGAGAGACCAAACATAACAGTGATCAATTGGGCTGCTTTCTCCTCTATTCCAGTTTTACACAACAAAGAGATCCGTTGATTTTATTTGTCATTTATTTATGCTTCAAGCAAGCATGGTTTGGAAAATATTGGCCTGTCCAGCAGGCACTTCTACTGTTGGTGCCTCAGCATAAATGTGTTTTCCCCTGTATGAGATTACAAGGCAAGGTCGTCCATGGCATTACAGCTCTGAAATAAGCAACAATACTGAGCTGCAATACTGAGCTGCAACCTTTTCTAGTTAAAGTTAGTGAGAATTTTGTTGTTGGGAGCTGGCTATAATGGGATACAAATCAGGAGTTCAAATGTTACTTGTTGACTTTGAGCCAAATCTAAAATGTGCACCAGTCCAGAACTGCAGTCTTGAAAAGGATTTCCTTTTGTGTTCGCCTGAAGTGCTGGGATATATATTTTTTTTTTCCAGGTGGATGTAGCTGGATCAGCTGCAACCAAAAGCAATCATCATGTGGCTAGATCAGTCCAATCAATCCAGTGTGTGGGATTCCATGTCCAGCTCCTCCACCCTGTAGATGATACTGGAGTGAACTGAAGATTTGTGGGCTGGATTCCATGCCAAAAATGAAGCTCTGATTACCCTTGCCTTTAAGATAGAGCCAACGAAGAGTGTGGTGATGATCACTCTCTGTCTAGTAGGCATTTTGTTAAATTAGCTTTTCAGCACATGGACGTCCTAAGGCTTTCCCTCTTTTGTCTGCCCAGGAGATTTAAGCCCCTTTTCCAAATATTTCATGTGAGTGCCCAGTCAGTGATCTGGCAAACCAACAAAGAGGACAGAGCATTATGCTTGAAAGGGGAACTCCTGCCTCTGATACCTTCTCCCAGGACTGTAACATTAATTACATGGTTGAAGAGGGTGAGGGATGGGTGAACCTGGCTTGGTTAACCAGAAGAGATTTGGGAGGTGTCTGTTCTTTGGAAACCCCTCCAGGCTGGGGCTCTGGCCATCCTTGCCCCATGGTAGATGGGCCTGCTTGAGAATGCCCTTGTAACACAGAGTACAAGCCTCAGCAGTGGCTCCTGGGGAGTGGCTCAGGGCATCCTCCTGCTCTGAGGCTCAGGGTGTCTCCTCTGAGTCCCACTTCCACAGGGTCAGTGGTATGATTGACTCCACTGGGAGCCTTGGTATGATTCTCTGTTCTCCACAGATGCCAGAACAATAAAAAAATGTGTGTCACTTTTTATGTGTGTGACCAATAATGTGATAGCCAGGCAGAAGGGTGCCTGTAGCTCCCTCACCCACCAGTGCTAACTGCTCACATGCAGCTGCAGAGCCCCCTGCCCATGACAGCACTCCCATCCTGGCCTGAAAAATCCTAAAAGCCAAACCATCCTGAGTCGTTCTGGCTCTTTGTCCTCTCACCCAAAACATGCATGGATTTTTTAATCCTTTTGCTTTGTTAAAATCCTCCTCCTTAGTAGCACAGGTCTCATTACCACATATTGGTCACAATATCCTCTTTATAGCTACAAGTATCTCTGGCGTAAGAAGCTTTTAATTGCCTTTGTTCTCTGGGGTGAATATGTGAAGGCAGTGACACATACATAATTAGCTTGCAACTGGAAAAGGAGTTTGGGATGAATGTGCTGCTGATTTTTCCCCTTACTCCTTATAAGGGGTCTTCTAGTTCACAGCAATCACGAGGTGCGTATTATGTATCTAAAATGGGGACAATTGTGAGTATTTTGCCAATTATTAAAAAACCCTCTAACATACAACCTACTGTTCATTAGCTGAAAAATTAAGGTTTCTGTTTCAAGAATGGTACAGTTCATTTAAGATACTTCTGACCTAGATTTGTACTGTACTGAATTGCTGCAAGTGAGTAATGCACAATCTATTTATAGGATCATTATTAAATTAGCATTTGCATGATTTAAATCCCCTTCCAGTAGATTCACAAGGGAGACTCGGGCACTCTTGTCACCCAGTGGGTAGCAAGCTTGGGTTAATGTTCACAGGAGAGGCAGTCTGGGCTAGTTGTCTTAAAGGACTAACTGATTTTGAGATGCAGATAGAGTGTGCTGTAAAATGGAAATTCATCTCACCAATTTTGGACTTCTACATTTGGGTGAGATAAAGTATACCTTCAAGTGCCCCTTTTCCACAGTTTGTTGTTCATGCTGGCTTATTGAGCACTGTAGGTTTTCAATATCTCATTTTATGTAAACCCCACCACAGGGTCCAAATACAACCTAGGAAGATCATCACTAAGTTTTGTGGTAGCATTGCAGCGTTGCGGCTCCAGTTTGATGAAGCTGGCAGTAGGTACATGTGCCAGGGCAAGTTCCAGTGATCATTTCAGCATACAAAGTTTTCTACCTTCTTTTAAATCAGCTAATTGCTCCAGCAGCACTGCAAACACTGAGGTGATCATCCTTCTGAAAGGTCTGTGAAGACCACCTTGGTTGGAAATTCTGGGAGCTGCGTGCTTCACTTCTCAAAAAAGATATTTAAAAGAAATACAGCTGAATGTTATTATCAGATGTAAGTTGGTGTCTTGAAATTTTGGCTTCCAACGCAAAACCAAACAAAACCAAGGAGACAACTGACATACATGGATTTGACAAATCCTAGGACAGCAGCCAAAAGAGTTGAATTAGCATGGAATGTACTAGTCCTGCCTTGGTTTTGCTTCCTTTCTTCCTTCCACTCTATTTTACCTGTTAGCTCTGTGGGATGTTGTTTAAGGTGGGAGTTGTGTTTCATGTACATTTGGTGTCATGGGGCTCCAGCCTTGATTAAAGTCCTCCCACTGAATCATCTCTTGTGAAACTAATGGCCATACATAAAATATCAGGTTCTGCACAAGATATTTGTTATTCTAACTTTGCCTATCACTTCAAATCCCCTTTTCTTTTTGTTTTGCTTCTCAATGTCACCTTTGAGTGTACTTTTCCTGCAGCTATGCAGCAATTTCAGTGCATTAACACATTTTTCATATGAAGCAACACAAAAAGCAGATTCAGAATAAATTCCTTAAAATAAAGTACTGTATATGTCAATATTGGCTTGGAATCTTTTTCAAGGGTGTGTCTAAATCCTTAAGGGAATGAATTTGAATGTCCTTCAACTCTAAGAGGACCCTAGCTCTATCAAGAAGAATAAGGTCAGCCTCAAGTATCTTGTGCTCCAGCTGTAATTTGAGTGTGCTGACTTATACAGTGGAGTTAACAAAAAGATTGTAAGTTTTTATTATTACTGATATTATTTTTCATGACAGTGTTAGAGTTGCCCTTTAAAGTAAAAATGCTGCTAGACTGGGTAAGAGCAGACAGAAAGGTTAATAGCATAACATGCATACACACTTAGAGGCATCCACTTCTTTGCCAAAAATGTTCCTAGACACTTTTATAAGGATGTAAAAAAATAGTAGTAATAATATTAGTATTAATAATAATTATTATAAAATAGATACATTTTTCAATCATAAAATCCATTTAATCAACACAGAATAATTTGGAGAAATATGTATCTTCAAGGACTTGTTTCTCTGAAAGCAAGAAAATTTTGAATTGAAACAGGGAAACAAATGTCCAGATGGATACCAAAGAACCCCCAAATCTTCTGCTTCAGCTTCTTCATCACTGGTGAATATGTATTCAAAGATATCAGACATTTCTCCCAGCACTGTCTTCTCTGAATGGCCAAGCTTTATTTAACATACCCAGGAATAACTGGCTTGGGTGAGAACCTTCTTCCTTGACCTATGAAATCTTCCCAGGCCTAAAATGGGATATCTGTGACCTCATTTAAAGGCAACTGTGTATCTAATGTAGCTTACATTTATCAGAAGCCCAAGGGGTAAAAATTGGGAAAATGAGATGCAATTTTTCACAGTTAAAATGCAATTACTAATATAAAAATCACATCCCAGTGCATTCTGAAAATTCAGTTACTGGAATTCTGGTGTGCTATGTCTTTACATTGCTGGGAATTCTACCCTTCTGTCCAACAGTAGTGTCAGAATTGGGTGCAGAGACAAGCCCAGAGTCAAGTCAGTGCCCCTGAGTCCAGTAATGTTATTGCATGACAAGTATTTTTAAAAAAAACAGAGAAAGGGACCAAGCCAATACACCAAAGCAGTGTCCATACAACACAGGTCAGGTGAGGCATTGGAATAAGTTACAGAGAAGTTATGGATGCCACATCTCTGGAAGGGTCCAAGGCCAGGTTGGATGAGGCTCTGAGCAACCTGGTCTAGAGAAAATTGTCTCTTCCCTCAGCAGAAGGGTTAAAGTAGTTGATTTTTAGGCTCCCTTCTGACCCAGGCCATTTTATGGTTCTATGATAATGGACTCTCTGAAATCAAAACACTGTTTCTGTGAGTAGACTGGTAGGGTGATTGTTTCATCTATGTATATACAAAGGGACTAACAAGTAAGCATGCTTGGTTACCAAAATATTATTCAGGGTTATCTTCTGCAAAAGGCCTTCCTTATTTTTTCTTGTTTTGTGATGACTTCATATCAAAATATAAATAATATATAGAATAAACATCCCTGGGTACATTTATGATTCAGGAGTGTGTTAAATGCAATGTGTTGTATTTATGAGAAGGAATGTTTTTGTAGAGTGTATGTTAAAAAAGGCATTTTTTAAAACATTGTGTCACAAGCAAAAAAAAAATGAAAGCATACATAATCATTGCAGGTAAATAATTATATCTATAGAATAAACTTACAAAAGCCAGAAAAGCCACAGATAGGACACACTTCTCACTGCTGAATTTACTGACTTGTTGGTTTCTATTTCATACTTAATGCCATCTAAATGTTGTTTCAGCCTGTGAATTGAATTTCCTTTTAATTTGAGCAGATCATATATTCATTTGTTCACACTCTATCTCCATCAATCAATGCATTATGCCTGGCAGCTTCATCTCATCCTTAAAGATAACCTTGGATTATGTCATGACTCAGTTCAGTATTGCCCCTACAGAGATAATGAATTCACACATGTAAAAGGATCATTACCAATGGGTGTGGGATGCTGTTTTGAACATACGATTTCCGTCTGCCACAGAACGATTCCATTTGCAAAAATTGATCTCCTGGAGGAGGGTTTCTCAGCTAGGGTGAGCACACTGTGGGCACAGTGTAGCAGAGTGTGTTGTCTGACAGGAGAGGAAAAGGGGATCATGTTGCTTCTGCTGTGCCCAGAAAGTCAAAGCTCAGGGTATGGGCTTGCATCTTTTCCCACTGAGAATAGAGAAAGGAGCAAGGACAGGGTAAACAAGTCCTTCCTTTTCATAGTAAGAGATTGCAGCTCAGCAGATCTGAGAGGAGCAGTGCATCCACATGTAGGGATGGTACAGTGCAAGCACAAAGTTAATCCACTTCTGAAAAGTTCAGCCTCAAGTGTGATAAATTCTGTTAGAGGCTGAAGCAGGCACTGCTGTGAGATGACCTCTTTTAAACAGCTTAAAGGCTCACAGAAAAGAATTGAGCTCATATTTAATTGCTGTGAATAAAACTATCAGCTGTAAACAACAGTAATCAGATGTATCACAATGAAAAATTATGCACATCAAGCAGTTTTCCTTTGTGGAATGGAATTTGACAAGAGGGACTGCAGATGGATGCCTGAGTACTCTGCAGGGCACCTGGGGTGGACCAGGAGCAGACACAGAGATCACTGCCCACCTTAGGAACAAGGTAAAGTAGAGCTTGCATATTACATCAGTTTTCATATACTAGCAAGATGGACAAGGCAAAGGGAGTTGCATGATAACTGAGCAGCTAAGGGTTAGGAGTATTTGCAGCCCTTGCCAAGATTTGTGAGAGTTACATCTCTTCCTTCTCCCTGTCCAGTCATGAGAGGCAAGGTACAGTTGTGAGTTTGCCAAGAGCAGGACAGTGTCCCTTTGAGTAGCCTTGCAGCTGTTGAGGAAGATGATGTGTTTCTGTTTAATGCAAATTACTGATCACAGTGTGTTTCCATGTACATTTTTCAAGAAACATGTTGCTTTAATTTTCCCAAAGTCCATCTTTGCTGTCATGTTTGGTGTATTGTGTGTCACTGTTCCATGTGCACTGTGTCACAGTGTGATCCTGTCAACTGTCATAAAGGATAAGCTACAATGGCAGCTTGTGTCCTAATGCAGTTTGACAAGAAGAAATATGCAGAAAAGAAAACATAATTCCTGCCAATGCCCAAAGGTCCTAACAACTTCAGGTGTACCTCCCATAATTAATCACTAGCTAATTATAGTTTCCTGGTAGCTACCAGAAGCAGGGCACAGAATGGGCACTGTGTATCTGTGTGACATATTTCAGGCTGACATACAGACTTACAGAGACATTGCCTGTATACCATGATTAGACTATTCTGATTATTTCTCTGATTCTTGCAGTTAGGCAAAAATCCAAACTCATTGGAACAGTTTTTTCTTCTTGAAACACATAAATCAATCTCAATTCTTTGAAACTGTATTGTTCAATAGGCTGTTCTTAAATTTTGGAAATATAACTTATTTTTCTAAAGATCTGTATTTTATGAAACACAGTTTAAATTTTCACCTGAGACCACTGTGGTTTCTATGAAAAGAGAATGGATAACAAATTGAATGAATGGACTCTCATTAAGCATAAAATTAGCCAACAAGAACCATTCTGAATCAATTAATCATAATGTAAAAGGACTCTAATTTTCTGGCATTTTCAAAATCAAAAGTAAGTATTTGCATCATATTTCATCATAAGAAATGTGATTAATATTATTTGCAGCTGATGAAATACATAATTTTAGTCACAGTAATTAAATACTGGCTCCACATTTTTTATTCTGGGAGTTTCTAGATTGAATACTAAGATTGTCTAAGGAAGATTGTCTCACAACAGTTACTCTCCTCCCTACACACTGTCCACGACCATGTACAAAAAGCATCAGAAATCCAATTTATATGACATAGCAGGATACTATAAGACATATCTGTAGTTTAAAATAAGATTAGGCTGCAGCTGCTTTGCAGGGAAATAACATCATCCCTTCTATTTATGAGACTTCGTGTGTGACTCTTATGAATCAATTTTTTATTTAAATATATTCTTTTGTTAATAAGTGTGTTTTGGATTTGTCCCCAAGTTGTTTGATTTAATATTATCTAAACAATCCAGATCTTGACACCTGAAACTGTCAGCTAACATGACAGACAGGTAAATTTCCCATGGAACATTACTTACAGCTTTGGATGGGGCTGCCTTGACACAAACAAAAGCATTTTACTCACATCGATTCACCCATCAAGGAATGTTAATTATTATAAAGGTAGAAGAAAGGTGGTTCCTATTTACTGTTCCATGGAAACAGATGTTTCCAAAGACTATTTTGAAGGGAATTTTCTTCATATTCTTTCTGATTCTAATTAAATTAAAATTTTGAAATGTCAAAAAGGGAGTGGAAAGGGTTAAAAAAATAAAACATGAAAAGTAGAGATTTATTCCAAATTATATTTTTTTTAAAAATAAACACATACAAAAAAACCCACCCCAGTTCTGGTTTTGACCAGCTTAACTTCTGGCATTCACTGCATTAAATAGAACATAGTGAGCAGCATAAGCCATGCTCTCATGCCTGGCACACACAGTGCTGAGGCAGCTTAAGGAAGCACCAAAGGCAGCTCTGAACCCTCTGACCAAAGCATGATTCTAATTCACTCAGCATTTGAACCCATGTCACTTTGGAGAATTTGGGTTATGAGGCAGGTTTAATGAAAACCATGCCTGGCTTGTCAAGGGAGTGATTTCTCTGTGCTAGTACAGTGATCTCTTCTATTAGAGAGATCACTGTCCCTATTTGGAAGTACAGCATTGTTCTAGAGAAATTTAAAGGAACAACATACCAGCTACATTATTCAGTATTTTTTTACTTCAGGAAATGTGACAGAAAGGTTATTTACTTATCTAGAACAAGTTTCTCTTCTAGCATGGTTCATACAATAATTTGATTTCCATATTTAAATCAAAATAATTTTCTGTCTCTTGCTACCTTCTGTTGGCCCCTTCTGTTATGGTGTAAACTGTCTATTTATTCCCAAATTCTAGTATTCTATTTCCTTGCACTGCTACTGTGTATGCCCAAGGTCAATGTTTGGCACTTTTCAACAAGGTATCTCTTACACTAGAGCCAGTTTCACCGATTATATGGAATTTACAAAACATGAAGGTCATTCAGGCCGTATCAGAGTGGACCTTCACTAAATAGGAACACTTATTTCTCTGACTCAAGAAGATAAACACTAATGTCTTTTAAACTTGAGATGATGCCTTTAGTTTTGGCTTTCATATTTTTCAGGTTCTGTGCTGACTAGGGGTGTAGCTCTGAGCTTCATATTAAGTGTTAGTAGGTTCTCTTCACAGGGGAGGTAGATAAAATAATCCTTTTCCAGCTTGAGACCAAGGACAACAAGCTTCAAGCCAAAAGGTATAAACAATGGGGAACTGAAGAAGACAAGGAGGATGGGACTTCATAACCTGAAGCTATAATTAGACAATTAACTCCAATATGCAAATAGACCAAAACTTATAAAAGTGTGAGACTTCATGACCACATTTTTGTGACCATTTTGGGTCCATCTTGGGTGTAGCCCTGGCCAGGCTCTTGTACTGCCCAAGGTGTATCCTTTTAAGACCTTTCAATAAACACCTACTTCATTCTCTTAGCTCTATCTAGTCTCTGTTCTGGGTCATCCTCTCAGGGCATCAGTTCAAGTATGAAAGAAATGCAGATGTGTACTGTAGGTTAAAATTAACTCAGGCACTTATAATACTCTTCCATCAGCACAAAGTTCTTGATTTAGAAGACCTTGAGGTAGCTGGCTAATTACTTGCGGAATCAGCATCAGAATGCTTATGCAGAAACGTTTACTAATTTGGTGGAGCAACAGTTCAGGGGAAATATGTTACTAGCTTTGACAGATACATGAAACTTTTGACAAAATTAATAGAGAAATTCCTGTAACAGTGGGAGATGCCATGTTTTATGGATGTGGCCCACAGGTTATCAGCAGGCTTTTAAAAACATTCACACACTGCTCCTCCACCTTCAGTATTTCCAAAGCAGGACTCTTTGTGGCAGGATAATACAGGGAGTTTTCCTGGGGGCAGGCAAGTGTGGATTTAAGTCCAGAGCAATTAGCTGCAGTTCATCAGCCGCTTGCTACAGCCCTCAAGCTGTCTCCAGACTATCAGGTTTGGTGAAAGGGGGAGCTAGGGGAATAAAAAGCCTCCTCAACTCCATTGCAGTAGAATCCCAAGACGAGGCTGTCTGAGACTTAAGGGTGGTTGGTCCCAGCTGATGTCCCCCAGAGTCAGGTGGGTGCCAGAAGAGCCTTGCCTAAGGCACCCAGACTGCACTCTGAAGGGACGAGCCTGGCATCTCCTGGGGCACCAGCCAGTGCTGTGCCCAGGCTGCTGGGTTCTGGTCCCCATGGAAGCTCTCCAGGAGCCAGCAGCAAGGGCAGGGAAGAGGAAAAGGTTCTCATCCCCTGCAACCTGGCTTTCTTGCTTGAATAAGAGCTCTCTTCCTGCGTGGGAAGCCCATTGGGCTGATGGACCATGGCAGGTTACCCAAGAGTGGCTTTCAAGGAAAGGTAAATTTAAAGGTAAGTTTCTAAATTAACACGTGTAAACAGCGTTATATCTCAGTGTACAGCACTTCTCTGAGGGTAAGTGATTCAGTAAATGAGAAAGAAGAGCTAGGAAGATGTCAGCAAGAAAGGCTTGGTACACACACATCTCATAGCTCCCTTCATCAGTGGTGAGGTCACAGTGCTGCTCAACATCACTTCAATCAGAAGGAGCAAAGGAAGGCAGAGGAGACTTCATCATCTGCAACTCTGACCCTGGTTTGGTCGATAGGAGTTTGGTTGCAGAGTCCAGGGAATAGTTCTTCCCTAGGAAAGCTTGTCAGGTCATGTCCATTGCTCAGCTGATAGCTCAGGATCCAGTGGGGTCTTATACTGATTAGCAGAAGATTTAATTTCACCCTGATGAAGAGAGAGATGAAGAAGGATGCTGAATAATCCTACAGGCACTTCTCAACTCTTAGGCAGACGTTCCTTTTAATCTACTGTGGTGAACAACCCGTGCACTCAGCTTTGGCTCCATTGACATTTTTTCTGAAGGGCTGTTTTCCATAAATCTCCCAGACTCTTGTTTTTAATAGTGGCATTGTTCCAAGTACAGGCATAAAACAGCCTTATTGCTGTTATTCATTATACTATATTTATTTACTTTTGCCATCCAACCAGCTTTGTTTTCTTTAGTAAATTTTGTATAAAAATATCCAGTAAACACATTCTTATTAAGGACTAACTTGATTTTTAGGAATGCAAGTCATAAATGTTAAACATAAAAAAATTAGTTTTTCTAGTATAAAATAACTGCATATTTAAATCCAATGAATAATATGCAAATGTAATTAAAATATGTAGTATCTTTGTCATGTTGCAAATGACTCAGAAATGAAAAGAACCTGGGTGTCCTGGTGGACAACAAGATGTCCATGAGCCAGCAGTGCCCTTATGGCCAAGAAAAGCCAATGGTAACAAGGGGTGCCTTAGGAAGAGCATTCCAGCAGGTTGAGAGGGGTGGTTCTGCCCCTCTGCTCAGCTCTGGTGATGCACATCTGGAGTACTGTGTCCAGTTCTGGGCTCCTCAGAACAAGAGAAAGACATGGAGCTCCTAGAGAGGCTCCAGCAGAGGGTTCAAAGGGACTGGAGCTTCTCTCTTAGGAGGTAAGACTAAAGGAGCTGGGTCTGTTCATCCTCGAGAGGAGATGACTGAGAGGGGACCTTGTCAGTGTCTGTGTGTCTGAAGGGAGGGTGCCCACAGGAGGATTCCAGCCTCTGCTCAGTGGTGCCAAGCAAAAGGACAAGAGGCAATGGGCAGAAACTGCTGCACCTGAATATGAGGAAGAATTTCTTCACTGTGCAGGTGACTGAGCACTGGAACAGGCTGCCCAGAGAGGTTGTGGAGTCTCTCTCCCTCACTGGAGCTATTTAAGAACTGTCTGAACACAACCTTGTGCCATGCGCTCTAGGATGACACTGCTTGAGGGAAGCTGGACCAGATGACCACCTCCAACCTTATCTTTTCTGGGATTCTGTGATTTGCCATTTGTGAATAACTGTTCAAAAGGTTAATTCATACCAAATGTCAGTTGATTCCAACAAGCTGAACTTTAACAATGGATGGCATCCATGTGTTTTTATACATTTCCCATTCCTTAGTAGAGCCACTTGCCATGACAAAATTGCTGAAATAGGTCTGAGTTAATTCACAAGAGACAGCTGCTTACAAGGGTTATGAGGGTACGTGCAGTTCAAAGGAACACTTTATTAGACATAGAGCTATTGCTTTAAAAAGTGAAAGAACCCACAACATACAAGAAAGTTGTGGACAGTTGCAATTGATAGAAGCTACCACCCAAAAGTGGTCTTTCTCACACAGAAACATTAATATTTACACACATGTGGAGACTTTAAAGATGTCTATCAAAGTTTTTCTTGAAGTGGGCTAAGGTAAAACAAGGTTTCATATGTTGTATTTGAGTATAATCCGAACAGCAGTATGGAGAATTTTTTTCCATGTAAAATATACAAAAATAATGAGAAAAAACACCACAAGACTGCATATTAAATGTTGACAGAATTTCACTGAAGTGCCTTTTAATGTTTAATATTATGCTGATTTGTAAATACCAGTAGTTAGACTCAAATTTGGCACCCTTGTACCTGTACTAGAGGCAGGTACACTTACTGCATGTCTTAAAAATACAGTAAGAGTATTTCCAACCTAGTCCATGAGAGGTAATGAAAAGTTCCAGGGCATTCAGAAAAACATTCCTAATTTCTTCCATGTACAGTAATTTCTATAATATTCCTTTTTGTTATCAGAAGAAACATAGTGCTAAGGAACACATCCAAGTAATAAATACACACCCAATTTATAACCCCAGAAAGAGCAATATTCACTGGCTCCATGCAGGATATCTCAAACAAATATTTGAATTGTTTGGTAGAGTGGTTTGTTTTTGTTGGGAATTTTTTTTATTCTTCAACTTTTCCCCTTAACAATGGACCTTTCTCTTCATTGCCTTCTTACTGAACTCCCTCCTAATTTTGTCACATGAGAATAACTTGGTCAAATTCAAGATTCCAGGTCCTCTGGAGAGTTACTCCTGGATGGGGAATAAAACTCATCTCTTGTCTTGAATTCAGGCAGAAAAACATATATCTGAGTGTCTCTCAGACCCATTTGTTTTTAATCTAGTGTGACTTAATAGTAAATTCTCTCATTGCAATTCTCTCAGTGTTTTAAAGGTAGGGAAAGAATGTGAATAAGATTCTTCTGGGAAGCTTCTTCTCAGCTAGGGGGATCAGGTTTGAGAGCAATACAGAACATTACTGCATCACTCACATTGTGCATCCCATGGCCAGGACCACCCCAAGGACGTGTGGGGGCTTGAGGGAGACTGTCAGCTGAAAAGATTCAGAGCCTCCTCTAGCACAATTTCCCAAGCACTCCCAAGTTCAGTAGAGCTCTTTATTAGGGTCCTCCTCCCTGTTTGCTCCTCCTAAGATGGCAAAGCACCCTTGCCAAGACAAGCTGCTGCTGGTTGGAGCACTGACGCCGGGAAGGGTTGGAGCAGCTGCCATGGCTGTGCAAGGCTCTGGGCCACGCCAGCAGCAGCAGGGACCAGGGTGTCCCACTGTTCAGCAGGGTCCAGCCTGGGGACCAGTAGAGCATCCCCAGCTGGTGGCTGCAGCTCACAGAAGGCTCTGCTTCCTGTGCTATGGGCCTGTTCGGTCATTGCTTTCTTCTCCCTTCATTCTGTTAATTTAATACAGAGGATGACATTTTGGCTGAAAATTGATCGTTTTTAACATTGGTTTCAATGTGGCAAGATTTTCTTCCAAACCCTTCATGCCTCACTGAGGACAATAACACAAAGAACACTGTTTTGGAAAGAGAAAGGCATCAAGTTTGCCAGCAGATTTGTTTATTGTGTTTGGGGCTTCATGATGTAGTGTCCCACCCACTCCTTTTTTAAATGTTACTTTGGCTTTTGAAAGTCTTTTAGCATAAAATATAATGATTAAAATTTTGTATGCCATTTCCAAAGCTGATTTTCATTCCTTAGGGAGTATTAATTCTGGTTTAATTTGTTTTTCATCTTCATTGTGCAACAAAACACCATTTTGTTTTTAAAAGGAGGATCAAACTGATATGGGAATATGCATACAAGTGTTGGCAGGCGTTTCATGAGGAGAGCTGCAGCCCATGAACTTGGACTTCAAACAAAAAATGTGCAGAGCTCACATGAACTTGAATTTGCCCTTTATTTGTGATACCCATAAACATTTATGAGGCTTTGTTTTTAATCCCAGTAAGCCTATTTTGTTACTTTGGGTCTTTTAATAGTGTCTATTTATATTGTGAAATCACGACAACTGTGTTGTCTTCCCGTAAAGGCAAAGGTCAAGGGTCTGCTGCAGCAAATACTAACACATAAGAAAATCTTCACTCATATGAATAATCAAATTGATTTTAACAGGAACGTGTTTTTAGGGTCAGGCTCCCAATATTTTGACATACTTCTTGAAATGTTCTGTGGATAGAAGACATTGATTTTCATATGGTGATAAAATGCTCTAAATACACAATTAACTCCCCTGCAAAAGATAGGGATGTGTTTGGTTTATCAAGTTTTAACAGTTACAGTTTTACTTGCTAGCTTTCTTTTCCTGAATACGAGTAGTGTTGGAGGAGAGCTTAGAAGAGATAAAATAGAATTAGTGTCAGTGATTCCAATAAGTTAATGTATTTAACATTCCTCTCCCTTCCCAAGGGAACCTGTGTGTAACCACAAGTTTGGAGATCTCAGTGTATTTTTTTGCCTTAATTTTCTGGTAAAGAATGATGGAACTAATTACCATTACAACAGTGATGTACTGCAGTCAGTAATTTATGTTGTGTACGGATCATTGCTATGATGAAATAGACAATTGTGCATAGGAGAGCACTCTTTTTAATCACAAGAACTCTAAAAATTCATGTTTTATACAATAAATATTATTCTATTTTTAAGACTCTACCTAGCTGTAGTGCATCTGTATTGCATGTGCAGTAAAAGTAAATAAAAGAGACACACAAAATTCCAAATATAACCTGTAGTCATCCAGGATAAGCAGCTTGCCTTATAAAGAGAATACCCTAGTTGCCTCTTGGCATGCTAGAGTGATCCTTGGAAAGTTTTTATGAATAAGCAAATACTTTTTCCTGTTTTTTGCACTGATTCCAGCTATGTTAGAAGGCAATTCCTGCAAAAATTTGTCTCAGAAAGTCATGTCAGGAATAATTCTGTTTTCTGGATTTTATTGGAATATATTCAAAGGTTTCTCATGTTGCATGCTCAATCTTGCTATTAAAATACATATACTATACCAGTGACTTCTACTGTTAAATGAGGGAGAAGCTTTACATATGTTTATTCTTCCCATAAAGGTGGAAAAATTTTGAAAAAGCTTGAGTGTAGATGAAAATCTATGAACATCAATATCTTTTAAATTTTTAAACATAAATGAACAGTTTTCTTCATATCATCTTAAGTAATAATGCCACAAAATTAGCAAAGGATTTGCCGTCTAGGCACCATAACCTCCCTGATGGTAAAAGGAACGATTCTTCCCTTAACATGAAGTTATGTGCATGGTCTGTCCAATGATACGCAATGTCATTTAAGACATTCCATCATTCCCTGCTTGAGCACTCTGCTCTAAACTCATGAGGTACCCAGGGAAGAAACAATGATAGCCAAGGCATTAAAATGTAATCAAGATATGCAAATTCATATCTGAATGTGATTTGCTTGGAAAGAGAAATTAATCTAGGCATGGTCAAATAAACAGTGTGTAATATGGATAATTAATCACCAAATTAGCAGCTGTAGTCCCGTGAGACGATAATGCAAATTAAAAAGGCCCCCATCTACAGACACAATTGGAGTACTTAATACCAAACTCTAAACAAAACAAAGCCCCTGGGAGCACCACAAAACAAGCAAATCAAACTTAGTGGGTCATCTTCCAAATTTCACAGAGAGGTTTTCAAAGTGCTTTATTTTCCCTGGTTTACAGAAACTGATTCATTTTCCTACTGACATATCAGGGTCATTGAATAACCTGCAGCCTTGGAGCACCACTAGTGCTGCTTTACACAAGACTAAACTTCCTTTCATACAGTCCAAATCAGCAGCTAAAAGAGGTGGGAATTAGAAGGTAAATCCTCATCCTAGAGGCCCATGTAAAACTGGGATGGGTACTGCAGAGGTATGTTAGGAGTCTTCTGAACATGTAGAAGTTTTCTCCAGCAACTTCAGATGCTGCTTTGCACTTGTGCTTCAATAACAGATCAGTCACATCTCTTTTGGTTTTATCTCTCTCAACACAGTATTTTTCCCATATTTATAATGTGTTCTGAAAAGATTTGTTCTACCTCCTCTGAAAACCTAATCCACGCATTTGCTTTTCACTGGTTAATCCAAGACAGTGACACCAAGGATGCTTCATACAGACTAGGCTGGGGGTATGGGACTATCTGGCCCATGGCAGCACGTGGTCTCACCTGAGTCTGTACATTGCACTAAAACCATGGCCCAGCCTAGAATACATAAAACATTGTCCATCTAGGAAGCCTGAGTGAACAGAGCTATTCAGCTCTTCTAGCACAGCTTCCTAAAGGCACCTGAGTAACTCAGATAAATTCATATTAACACTGACTCAACCCAAAGTGAAATATGTTGATTTTTCTGAAGACAAGCTTTACAAATTTTTAATGAAAAATTGTAATATACTCACTCTTGTCTTCATTTATGGTGAAAGCAATTGTTCAAATAAGAAACTTGGCAAGGGTCCTGACTTCCATCTTCTGATGAACTCCATGTCACTAGTTCCAAGGGAACAGCCTGTTTTGGGAAGGAATTTTGTACAATGCAGGCAAGAAATTATTCTGTGTGTCCTGAGCCAAGAAAAGCAGACCTTCTCACTTCAACATAAGTTCCTCTCAACATAGGCATTTACGGGTGGAAGGTACCTTTGAGAACACAGCATTGGGGTTATCTACCTTAAGGGAGCCTTGTCCAAATCTGTCACTGAGAGTGAGCAAAGTCAGCTTTGTAAGAAAGAGGAAAGAGGACTTTGCTTCTCTTCTGAAATGTCTTTCTCAGTCTTCTGATGCTCTGGAGCATGACTGGCTTCTAGATGCTCTCTGTCTGTTCAGAATAAATTTCACTCCTCTTATTTAATTTAAAGTTTTAATTCCATCAGGTAAATTGTGCGTTTGATAAGCATAATAACTTATTTAAAAAACTAAATAATGCTCCTGTTTTAAGGCTCTTTAAGCTGCAGAGTAACAATTGCTTTTCATGTAGAATAGCCCATCCTTCTCCCAGGCAATTTGCTGATACTCTGCATACAATAATTTCATGTTGTTTTATCGATGCAATGAAGTACATGCTTCTTGCAAACTACAGCATCAACTTTCTCACTAATGTAGATTTCCTCTTTGAACCTGAGCAAACGTGAATCCAGAATGTCAAAGGGGACATTCAGCCACACTAGAAGAACAGGATCACAGAAATTAACTGTAAATTTTGGTCTTCACTGATGTTTAGCCCCAACCAAGAGGTTATTTCTCACCAGTCCACATGACATGAGTTGAGCCCACACCAAAATTTCCAATGTTGCTTCATGTGTTTTGAAAGTGCAACACCAAAGTGTACTCAAGGTTTCCCCATGCTCTGTCAAGCAAAGTATTCTGGAAAATGAGGGATGTGCTGTTTGTGTCTTGTATGCTGTGGAGAAATTGCAGAAAATGAGAATGCAGGGAAAATGAAGTGTTGGACTGCAGCTGGCAAATTTCTTGTGCTTTCATAAGCTTAAAGCTCTGATGTGTTTTTAGATGCTGAACAAGATGTAAGACAAGCAGAGAAGAAATTAGGCCATCACCTTCATCCCTGGAAGTTCATTGGGCTGAACTGTGCCTGGGGATTAAAGTACAGATGGCTGATGACTATGGGCTTGAGGACTATTCAAAAAGGTCTTAAAAGGTCACAATCAACTGTGAATCACACCACAGGGGTATGGCAAGGTTTAGCAACCTCATTTGTGAGCAGCTACACTGAAATGGCAAAAGCTGTTTGCTCAGTAGGGTTATCACCCTTTGTGGGTAAGGTGCAATGCAAATTCATTTCCCCTGAGATGGAAAATTCAAGCGCTGCTGAAGCTGCAGGTTTATGAGGCAATGGAAACCAGTCTCAACTAAATTGTAACACAATTTCTGGCCTGTACCAGTCCCACTGAGTTTCCTTATACCTGGATGATCTATTGTGCACACAGTTGCATGCTGTCCAAGGCTGGCTTTTGAAACCAGTAAGTTCAGAGAGGGAGTGCCAGGGATTCCTGACAGAAGCACTCCCTCAACTAATCCATCTAATATGACAGTCCTGGGACTATTAATCAAGCAATGCCCTTTCCTCAGTGTTCCTGAAACTGTTACATGCTAACAATTACACTCTTAACTATAAAGGTACAACCTAACTATATGATGGGCCAAATCCTGTCCTACGTTTTGCCTGGTTTAAATTTGAAGGAACCCTTGTTGTAAGTAAGCCTACCCTGCCACTGAGAAAGGGAACCACTAATGTGTTGGTTATACAAAAACCAAGAACTGATAAAACTAAATAGTAACTCAGTTTCAGTAATTCACCTTTTATATAACTCTTTTTTATAGCTCAGTGAAATGTAACTCCAAATGAAATAAGAAACCTGCAATAAAGACACAAGGGAACAAGCAAAGTAGATTAACTGGTACGACAATAATATTGACAGCATTTTCTTAAATTATTACTAGGAAGATAATGCCATCCAGCACATCTGAGCAGTGTTTTGAGGGAAAATACCTCTCTCCAAGGAGACATTTTAATTAAGATAAAATTGTTATATTTCAATGAAATTCTTGGATTGACAGGCTTTGCTATATTATTGTTTTTCTACTAACAGTGTATACAGGTTTTAAAAAGTCACCCAGTATTTACTTATGTGAAGAACCCACTACTTTGTCAGAAGTGCAGAGGTAGGAGTTAATGGTTTGGTTTGTATTTTGTATATCATGAACACCAGCAGGAATGGCAACACACCAAGAGGAGCACCTTTTCAAGCAGTGTGATTACTGAGCCCTGTTACTAATACACATCAACCATTTTCATTCTTCCAGTGCTCACATTTTACAGTAATGAAGCATCAATGCTTTAGGAAAAGATTAGACCTGATGTCGTATCTAGAAACTAATTTAATGGGAAATTGGATAGTGACAAAGTGATGATGATTTATTTTTAATAGAAGATGCCTCATTAGTTATTATTTATTTAGATGACCTTCCCAGTCCTTTGGTATTTTCTCCCCCAGTGTTTATCTCCTCTTGGCACCCCACCCCCTCCAAAATCTTGCACACTCCAAATAGAAGAGAAGTAAATCCTGCTGATCAACTGCTTGATCCTGTGGGCTGTACTTCTGTTGGTTAGATCCATTAATTTCCATGGTATTTCTCATGTATGGAACAAGCATGAAAGAAACCCCAGATCATTATTGCAAATCACTATGTATCCCTCATAGGATGTTATTATCAAGTAACCTGAAGCAAAAAAAAAAAAAAAAAAAAATTAGTTATTTTTTATTCTTTTTGATTTTTTTCACTTGACTTACTTGGATTTTCAGATCAGTTTTGAAATGACAGTTTTTTTAACCTTAAGTGCATTGAATAATCTCCCTGGCCCTCACAGAAACTAAGAATGCCATGTTTGAGCCATTATTTAAAATATATAGATTTTAATATCATTGGATTTCTTCTGAAGAAGAAATCGGTTAATGATTGGATGCTTAAACTGAGCATCTAAACAAGCAGCCCAGACTAATGCCTGGCCTCAATTAAGCAAGAGGAAGAAAAACAAGAACAACAACAAAAATCTCTCATCTTTTCTTCATGAGCAGGGCTAACAGGTGAGCAGAGGCAGAAAGGCTCAGCTGCACCCAGGTGCCAGCTCTCTCTACAGAAATGAATCCCAGCCCCTGAAAATAAGAGAAGTACCAGCTTCCACGGTCAAACCTCATGGGGTTCTTCTTCACAATCCACTTTTCAAAATAAGTCTAGCTTTCTTTGTGTCTTTCAATATTTTTCCCCATTCTCTACTCTACTAAGGGAATTAAAGTGAATTGAGGTCAGCAGTGCCCTGGCAGCCAGGAGGGCCAGCCTGGGCTGTGCTGGGGGAATCAGGCACAGCATCACCAGCTGGGCAAGGGAGGGGATTGTCCCCTCTGCACTACACTGGGGCAGCCTCACCTCGAGTGCTGGGGGCAGTTCTGGGTGCCACAGTATAAAACAGACATTAAATCATTAGAGAGTGTCCAAAGGAGGGCAACAAAGGTGGTGAAGGCCTTGAAGGGAAGCCGTATGAGAAGCAGCTGAGGTCACTTGGTCTGCTCAGCCTGGAGAAGAGGAGACTAAAGGGAGACCTCACTGCAGCCTGCAGCCTTCTCACACGGGGAAGAGGAGGGACAGACACTGCTCTGCTCTCTGTGGTGATGGGTGATAGGACCTGAGGGAATGACCTGAAGTTGTGTCAGGGGAGGTTTAGGTTGGATATTAGGAAAAGGTTTTTCACCCAGAGAGTGGCTGGGCACTGGAACAGGCTCCCCAGGGAAGTGGTCACAGCACCAGGCTAACAGAGCTCAAGAAGGGTTTGAACAATGCTCTTGGGCACAGGGTGTGACTCTTGGGGATGGTTCTCTGCAGGGCCAGGAGCTGGATTTTGATGATCCTTGCCAGTCCCTACCGACTTGGCATATTTTGTGATTCTGTGATTAGAAAATTTAATAGACATGATGCTTTCTCAAGTCAGTTCTTGCAGATTAAATTTATGCAGCTGGAGCAGGAAGGCAGGGCCTCTTTTGTCCACTCTTGCCCTTACACACAACCTTGCAGAGCTGTGTTCTCTGTCACTCTCATAATTTCAGTAAATATGATCTCTCTCTGCATATCCTAGTGCTCTAAGTAGGAGAAAATTTTAGGATAACAGAGAACCAAACTCAGGTTTTCTTCTGCCATGGTAAATGTTTGAGTCATTACAAGGATCAGTGCACTCCAGTGCTATTAGGCAAATGGCAAGTAATTTTACATGGGGCCTGATGGCCTTAGGAGGAGGTCTCAGAGCAATCTTAGATTCCAGAACAGGACTCTGTCTTTGGATTTTGACTTAGGTAGGGTATAAAGTGCGGGCTGCTCTCCAACGTTTTGACTGAGTGTCAAAACTTGCATGTCTTTCATTGAAATGTTTTCCTTTGAAAGTTTAGTTTTCAGTGTTTGGCTTTGCAGATAGTTTGTCAGATCTTGCCAAAGCACCCTTTCCAAGAATCTGAAAAAAAATACCCACCTGCATAAAAGTCATTACTTGATGATATTTATGTCCTCAAAGCCCGACAGAGAAGGAATTTTTTAATTTAAGGTATCTGAGAACACAGACTTGAACTCTTTTAAGAGTATTTGTGTCTATATTTGTTTGCCAAAACCTGAGCTTCAGATCCCTTTTTTTTTTTTTTTTACTGTGGAACCATTGATGATAACATCTCTTACTTTGCCTGGGGTACTGGTTCAACAGGTTTCACTGTTTATCAGCAGTCCTTTCTCTCTGATCGCCCCAGGTTGCCGACTTCATAGCTCGGGACTCTCCTTTGTCATCGGAGAAACACCCAGCAAGAGCAAAAGGGGAGTGCTGCGCCCAGGCAGGAGCAGCATTTAAGGCAGAGCTGCATGGACTTTCTGCAGGAGCAGCAGTCTTTCCATCCCTGACCCCCCAGACAGTCCACACCAAGGTCCCTTGCTGCAAAAAAAGTGCCACAGCACTCACAGAAGAGAAGGACTTTGCAGAAATAATTCCTGCATTTCATGAATTAAGGTAGCCGAGTTGTTCTGGGTGCTGCAAAAGAGGTCCACTGGTTTCTCCATATGGATCACTCTATCCTTTATTCCTCAGCTACTGCTTGTAAAATCTTGGTGCACAACAGTAGTTCCAGAGCTCCAATCCTTGCACTTTTTCTGTTGCAATAGAAACATAGAAATGTTTAATATAATTTTGCTGGTTTGAGATTCAAGGCATTGAAGGTATAATGCATATAGGAAAATGACTATTCCAATGTGCATTTTCTCCAAGGACTTTATGTTAAAACAAAATATGAACTATACTCTGGTAATTTAATAAGAAATAGATGTAAATTTTCAAAATATTGAAAATAATCAATCATGCAATTCTTTATCACTATAGAAAACAGGAAAGCATAATATATTTATGAAACACTAGGAAAGTAAATGTTTGATAGCACTGGTTCTAGCTTCAAAAAATCCATCAGTATAATACAAAACCAGCTGTGCCAGGTTTGAAAGGCAAATTGGTTTGCTGAGCATGCTGAACCTTAATTATTAACATATTTTTTTTTCCTGCCTAGAGCCACTTTTTTTGCAAATGGCAAAACCATTACTTAGCTGCCAAACTATATTTTCCACTTAATTTCAATGTTGAAGAATCTAGACATGGCAACATTTGGGTTATCATTCAATGTGAGGAAAACAAAAACTCAAGGCTCTCATGTAATTTTTTCTTTCTGTGAACTCCATAAACTTTTCTAATTTGAATAATTATAAGCTTCACAGGGCTGACAAGGTTCACACAGGTAAATCACTGTGTTATCTGCTGCATCTGTGATCAGTTGAAGCCTTAAAGGCACAGAGTTGAACAAAAACTTTCTAGCCATTCTCCCTTTCTGTAAATCATTGGTTTGTGTAGTTTTGTGCAATGATAATATTGAAGAAAAGAGTTGTGATCGAAAATAACCAGAGATACCACAATGAGTTAAAATTTCACACCCAGAAGATTCAGTAAGAGCTCTATTTGGCAATTTCCTCCTACTTGATCTTAATATTAAAAGCCAGGGAAATTTTTGAACATGTCTTTATTAATTCATCTTCCTCTCACAGCATGGCTGTGTGGATATAATTGTCTCTCTTACAAAGTTATCAAGCAGTCTTTTCAGCTGTATATATTAAAAAGCTCAATTTATTATATCAAAATATGATATCTGTCCATCCTCTAAAGATCCTTGAAGAGAACATAGGACTTGACAGCCAAAAGGCAGACTTCAGGATGAGTTTTTGATGTCAGGAGACAAAAACAGCCTCAGACTTCCTGGAGCTCAAACTGATTTTATGATTATTTTAATCTTTTACCTAAAAGTAGTAGCTAGAAAACATTATCTCATTTCAGGTCTTTCTGAGATGAATACTAGAAAAAATATATGGGTAGGAACCTGAGGAATTTGTGCCCTACACAAGAAATGTCACACTGAGTGGAAAAATGCATCTGCAAAGCCCAGAGCAGAAGTTATGATGTTTGAGTGCATGTTTTCTCAAAACAAGTTAACAAGCTATTGGAACAGCTCTAAAACTTCATGGAAACAGTGGGAGGATCCCAATGATTTCAGAAGGCTGTGGCTTTCGCTTCTATATGTGCATATGCATGTTTCATTCCAAAAAAGCAAATCCACAGAGATCAGCAGCTGCCTCAGAAGGCCCTGCTGAATTTGTGCTGTTTAGCAGAGTGGGCCCAGCAGCAATTTTGACACCCTCTGAATCCTCAGAAAGGAGGGATCTCAGCTCCAGCTCCAGCTGCACACTACACTGAGCAATGGATGATGGCATGGGACTGTCTCCTTGGCTCTTTCTAAAGAAATTTAAATGGTTGTGACAGGGCTTCCCAGACCCAAGATAGCCAAAAATATTGAATTAAGAATATTAACAGATCTGCTGAGGTTCTGTAATGTTTGTCCAAGTGTCTTTTGCCAATTCTTATGCATGTTGTTAATTCCTGCAGAAAAAACAATTGGGTCTAGGAGGCTCAGTAGGGAAAGGGAAAAATTTTACCTACAAATCCTTTTTCTGAAACTTTTCATGTCAAGTTATTTGTTGGAACAAAATTTTGACACTGAGCAAGCTGTGGGAAGAAATCCACTATTTCTGAGATTTCTATAGCATCTGGAGGAAGCCAGAAGTACCTACAGAGAGGATCTGTTCCCTTAGGGAGATTACATAGCACAAAGCAAGCAAAACAAATATATTTCAGGCTGGACAGTTCATTCTCCTCAGGTGCTACCATATATCAGCCAGCATTCTTCCAATTTGGAGAAATATTTGAAGATGGGGTAGTTGTTTAAATTTTAGACCTTATCTAAAGCCTTACAGGTGCTTTCCAGATCTGAATGGGTAATTGTAATGCAAGCCTTATACCCACTTTAATATATCTAGGTCTGAGCATAGGGCAGGATTTTATTTCTAGGTCCAGATGTTCATTTCTTTGTGTCTAAATCATGTGGATTCTTCTCAGGTAGCAATAATTTTGTCAGGAAATATGATACCGCGGATCAACCAGTCAGGAGGTGGATTTTCTGTATGGTTTAATTAAAATGAGTCTGTCAAGAACCCCAAATGTATTTTCATCATGCTAGGAAGGATTAACTGTTCTTTAGTAGAAAACACAAATGTTCTAGGCAGGAATGACAGAATGAAAAAGAAGGAACGATAATCAATTGTCTCTCTGCCCAACATCAGCTTTCTCTCAAGCCAACAATTTTTCAGTGGCTTCCTGTACGGCAATAGTCACTACTTTTCTCATTCAAATTCCAAAAGAGATCTTATTTTTACTTTTCTGTGAGGTTTGGCAAGGTGTGTCTTCTTTTGTCTGTCTCACACTGTACTACAAACAATTCCTCCAACCTTGGCACACTCAGGTGCAGATTGCCCTGCTTTTTGGCAGCTATTTGTGAACTGGGGCACAGGACAAAGTGGGAGGTTGTCTCTTGCCACTGCATACTGTCTACTTCAGCACATACTGAACAAACCAATATGAGGGATACCCTGAAGACAAATTTATTGAAATGCTTTTAACTTCTTTTTTTTCTTGAGTGTAAAACAATTAAAATTAACAGGACAATGTTCTATTTATTATTTCTACAATTTTTCTTTATCATTTATATTATCATACCTAAATACCAGGAATAGGAAGTATCATTGATCCATTATTATTCCTTTCTTTATCATGTGCTGGAAGTACACAATACTTGTTTTGGCAGTCATTTTGTCTCACTGGGTAGTGACACCCATATTCATGGCCAGGATTGTATCTTCCCCCTCTTCCTGTCAATGTATGAACATTCAAGCATCAAATGTCCCTTCTCAGTGCATGTTTCTTTGATAGTAAGATGCAGCAGTACAGAATTTGCTGATTAGAGTCATAAGAGCTACTGGAGGTCATCTGGTCCAGTCCTTCACCGGGAGAAGGGCCTTGCCATTAGACTATATCTCTCAGGGTCTTGTCCTTTTAACTTAAAACTATTGGATCACCGTAAGATTTTCCATTTTGCTTTATTCCCTCATCAGATTGAAGAGATTGTAGAAAAAGTCTCTGGAAACCTATTTAGAGGTGCATGTAAGAACATGAATGGGATGGTCTTGCACTTGTTAGAGGACATAAATGTGTTTCCATATTCCCTTCCTCGCACAGTTTAGTCAACAGCCTTCACTCACAATCTCCTTCACTGTCATCAACATCTGGGACAAGAGTAGGTATGGACATGGAACAAGGAAAATTAGTTTACCATTATTACAGTTTTGTCATCAAAATCCTCTTCTTGCAGTCTTTCTGAATTGCCACATGGGCAGGTTTAAGTGGAAATGTAGTCATTGAAGGTTTTCTTTCAGACAGGCTTACCAACAATTTATTCTGTCTTTCTACGGATTTCATTTTCATTTAAGGCTTCTTTCCAATGCTAACTTTCCTGCTGAAGTCCCCTGTGTTTACATCAGCTGTTCCCATTCAAGACTGGCAAGGATCTGATTCACTGTTTCTTATTATTTAAGACAACTGTTTCTTTTTTAACTTTCTGCTATGCTGAAGTTAGTAGGAATATGAGGGGTGTGTCTTGCAACAATCACCACAAACACACTCCATAAACATACTTCCCAGAGTGACCTTTGCATCCTTATTATTTTTTTTAACTCTCTATAGAATCAGAGATCTCCAAATATTAAGAACAGAATGGACATAAAACTGATGTAGTTTAGCACTTTCCAATTTCAAAGCACTGACAAATTCTAAAATCTCTGCTTTTGGCACATCAAACATCAGGAATGCTGGGAAAGAGTTGTACCACTTGAGTGGTAGCAGATGGTGATGTTAAGTTTGCAGATCATACTGAGCTAGCAGTGAGCCTGGTGCCAGAAGCATAGGGAAAGCAATACAGATCCAGCAGAGACAGTTCTGTTATCAGCTCGGCAGGTGAGTCATTGTATGACTGAGAGCAACTCAAAGGATGATTTCATTTATTCATGTCCCAGTTCTTCTGAAACAAGCAAAAAAAAGCCCTTAGGAATGAGTATAATTTATAGTAACCCATTGAAGACAATTGCATTATTTGTATGTTAAATTTTTAACTATCTGTATATACATTTTCTTGATCAAAACTATGTGTTTCCATTTTTGGAAGTGGCAGCTAACTGTGATATGTTGGATGCTTTTAGAGCATGAATCTCTAGTTAGACTGTGATCCAAACAGTTGAGTCCCAATTTCCATCTCTTCCTCATATGTGTGAGGGTATTTGTATTTAGCCTTTGATTACTTCAACTTTATACATCCAGTCACCAACCTAGACTTATCAACTTCCTTTAAAAATATCAAATAAAGCAGCCTCAGAGTTGTACCAGTTTTCAGGCAGATGCAAGACATTCCATTACAATCTGCAGGACTTCCATTGGAACATTTCAAGGGTAGGGGTTTATCCCAGGCAAAAAATATTCTTGCCAGAGACCTTAATATGGTTAACTTATTCTATTCAACAACTTCTATTGTTCTACAGTGGTTTTACCAGCAACTAAACAGATATATCAGAGGCTTGTCTTTTTGCTAGGATGAAATTCTGAACTGGGGTTCCAGAAATACTGTTCTCTGTGAGCTCTCTGTGTCAACTAGAGATTATAGAATTCTCAAAATCCAGTTTTAAGAACATATAGCTTTTAGAATGATTTTTGCAATTCACAGAAATGTAGCCTCTAGAAAATATATTGCAAGTCTGTAATTATGGAAACACCCATGGGACTCTTTACCTTGGTATTCTCAAGCATAAGCATGAGACAGATGTATACCACAAAAAGATACAAATTAAATAAAAGCCACACTGAAGGATACAGATTGGCCTATGGCATCTTCTAGAACTATCATTTACTCACATTTGTGGGCATTTCCAAAGACAGCACCAGGGATTAAGACAGGAGAGTTCCAAGGCAGAAAGACATTTTTGGTAGGATAATTTTTGGTAGCATAATTTACTCAGCGAGAAGGGTTAGGAAAAGGTATTAGTAACTTAAACATGTTAGCAGCTCAGAGTACCCAAAAGAACATGAAGATGCTTCAAAAAACCTGAGGTTCAAACCAGAAACTAAGGAAAAATCAATATATTTTTTCCTGTGTTACTCAGAACTCCTTTAGTTTTAAAGGTCACAGTCCACTTGCACTCATATGACCATTCTTCTCACTTAACTAGAAGTTGTATGCTAGTAAAGTAACTGGAGAGAAAGTGTTGGGAAAAGGTATGCAGGCATTTGAACCCTGCCTGCATGCTCAGAGCACAAGGGTTTGGTCATCCAGCCATGCATTTCAGTGCTCATATTTGTGTATGTCCGTATGGAAATCAGCCTCTGCATCAACATGAGTCAGGCACACACTCAGGCTCAGCAGACACTGCTGCAATTCTATCACAGGTGTTCCAGTTTCATGTGACTGTGATACAAAGCAGTCTCCCTTCATTGCAGGTATAGGAAGGAAAATATAAACTGTGTACAGATAACCTCCTTGAATTTACTGATGCATTAAGTTTTCCTGAAATGTAGCCTTTATTGATGGCATACATACAGAAAGGTGTTTCTAAATAACTTTTTTCTAGATAGTATCTGATTTTTTGCACAATGAAAAACAGGAATAATGCAGAAATCCCAATTAAATGCTCTGTACAACTGCTGAACAAGGTATTGAATCACAAAAATATCCCAGAAGGAAAAACTAAAAAATTTTGCCAATTGATGTTTAGATTTGCTCTTGCATTAAAACTATTTCTTGACTTGGGCCCTAGAAAATATTATAATAACTTCCATTTGAAACTGCTTCAGACTTTTAAAAGCATTTGCTGCAGAAAGGGATTACTGTGCAGAACATGGGTGAGAGGTTAAAGGGTATGATAATTTATTATAGAGATAATACCACCGTGGTTGGAAACTGAGAGATACTTTTGTAGCAATTTCCTTTTATGCTGAAACCTCAGAATTCAATCAATTGCTGCATGTAATTTCTGTGCCACTTCTTTCTGGGTGCAAATTACAGTGTCTATTTCCAGGACTATTTTAATATTTTCCCAGGTAGTAAGGTAATATCATTGTGGAAAGCAACCCATTTAACTAATGGAAGCATAGAGTCAGGATTCAATTCTCAAACCTTTAAAAACATAAGTACAGAAAAAACCAGAGCTCTGCTCTTACAGTCATGACGTAACCTGTAAAAAAATTGGCACATTTTATTGTAGCAAAGTTATCAGTGACCACAAACATAAGCAATTTTGCTCTAACTTCTGCAAATATTCTGTAAATATTAACCATTTTAAGCCACATGAAAGAAAAATATATTGCTTTAAAATATAATAAAAAAGCAAATGTCTTCATCTCATTAATGTAAGCTGAACCAACAGTGCAAACAGAATTGGAATTGACTGAACAGCTGGAATATCATTATATTGGTACTGCAAAGCATTTATTTAGCAGAACCACAGGCTTCAGTTTAAGGCAGTAAAATAAAAGGAAGATTGTTACCAATACCTCCATAAAAAGTCAGGCAATATGAATTTCATCTTTTTGGCAGGTGAATGGAAAGAAGAGAAGCATGCTGAACATATTAAAAGGTATCATCACCTGTAAGAGCAGAAACAGGAAAAATCTTGTGTCTACTTTCCTAAAAAAAAATATATTGGCTGATTTAAATAGCCTTATATGTCCTGCAAACCTATAAAAAAGAACCTTATTTTTTTTTCTGGGAGATTATATTTAAAATAGTTTTTTTTTTCTGCCAACCTGATGTATTATTAGGTATTTATACTCATTGTATTTACTTTTTTTTCTCCATTGCCTTTGAATTTCATTTATATGAACTCTTAAAAATAATATCTGATTGTTGAAATTCTGTTCTGGGAATCTTCTGAAGTTAATTTCATTAGGATATTGTCTTAAAAATATAAATGTCCTGAAAATTATTTCTTTCATAATTTGGCCTGAATGAGGGTTCTTTTTGAGATTTGGAATGAAATGGAACATTCCATAAAACATTTGCATTTAAACATGCATATGGTTCTCACTTTGACTCTCTGGCAACCACAAATTTCTCTTCCACAAGCTCCCCAATAGTTCTGGTTTACTTGTTTATATTAGAGTTATCATATATCATAGAGTTGTCATATATATATATATGCTTATATATATTATATATCATATATCATAGAGTTGTCATATGCTTCAGCATGGGATTCTGATTCAATTACCAAACCCTCTATTTTTCTTACTATATTGCTTACCTTGATCATCACAGGTAAGCCTTATTATAATGGTTCACTGAAATGCTTCATTATGAATACTGAAGGTGCCATTAAATACCTCACCCTTCCCTGGATCATGAATTGTTTGTACTCTTTCCTCTTCCAGTGGTGGGCCTACATTTTCTGTTATCATTTCTTTAAATCTGCAATTGAGATGAATAAGTGAAATTAAAATGAACACATTTTGCACATATATTTAAAAGAAGTACTTGCCTTAGACAAATATACATACAATATTAACTTCAGTATTTTCAAAAGTTTCCTGAAAATCCTGGGCTTAGAGTTTGAAAAACAAAAGTGTAAGTCAGATTCAATTAGCAATGAAAATGCTAGAAAAGTTAATAAAAGAATGACTGTGCTGTCAGAGAATCTTCTTGTTAAATGTTATCGCCAAGTCTAAAATTCACAACTTGGAATTAAATTTGATATTCAGTCTCAAGTACAAATTAATTCCCTGGTAAAATATTAATCCCTGGTGAGTAGGGTGCTACAAACAGAAGAGAAATCTGAGAAAATAAAGCAAATAACAACTGAGATAATAGCCATATGTAGGTCAGGAACTAGAAATGCAGAGATTTTATATTACATTTGGTCTGTTCTAATAACCTCTTCTCAGATATGAAATTCATCTAAATTCCTTTTACAAAATAATGAATTTTGCTTAAAATAGAAGGATGTATATGTGGGAGAAGGCTTCTAAAGATAGAACTAGTAATATTTCAGCACATTTATTTATCAGAAATGTTATTTGTGTCTTTTGGGGGTGTTAGTTGTTAAAAATATTCATTAATTAAAGAAGGTTCTTTTCCTGCAAACCATCTGGCTGCTCTTTTCCAGTCTGCCAATGAAGTCATGCTACAGAAATGGTGATATGACAGCTATTTCTTTGCCAACAGATGATACCCTCAAAATTAGATATTATGGCTTCACTGAAAGGTTCAGTCAGTAAGAAAGAGATTTATTCCAATATTTTGGGGTTTTTCCCCATATTTTTCTGCTTATTTCTTTAAAAGCAAGAGTATTATTTTTTTTTCCATATACATCCACAAATGTTTTGCATTTTATGTACATAGAAGTCCCCCTAAAACTGTGACCACTTAAATGAAACTTTGAAAGGAAAGTAATCTGATCTGCAAAGAACTGCTGTATCTGCACTGCATTCATGTGTAGTTACATGGGGTTTATAATATCTGTCATCCTGCTCTGCTATTAATGCAAACTGTTAAGCTTTACTGTCACAGGGATACTTTATAAACAAGAAAATTAGGAGGTGATGCCAAAACCTTATCTGATTTATCTGTCAAAACTTGGGGAAGAATCATTGGCTTTAACCCTATTTCAGCAGTAACAGATTTGGGGTCTGCTCTTCTGCCTGCACAAACCATGTCACAAAGCAAAGAAAAATGATAAAGCTGATAGCTTTAGAAGTCCAGGCAAGGCAGCCTGCATGGAAGAGCTGCCATTCAAGGATAGCTTTTAGGACTCAAAATGTGTTTGGTGAAGAGGAGCGTCCAGAAGCCAGCTTGCAAACCATGAGGAGAGATGTCTGCTGAGCAGCTGTCTTTGCTCCTTTCCATATACTTTGCAAAAATTAGGTCCCCTGAGATGTTTCAAGATAATATTTTGTTTATTTTAAAGAGTTTACTGTGGAGTGTGTTGCACACTCTGTTTCATCTGACAGCACAAAGTTGAATTTTAATGATGCATCTAAGACTTGTTTTGTTGAACTTCATGACCATGGCCTACATCAGATGAATGTGTGGGTCTGCCTCCTCTTCTTGTTCACAGGTCATTTCTACTGATGGTAGGAAACAGGCAGCAAAGATCAGTTGCAAGAAAGAGTTCAGGGTTTGAAATATTGATGATGCTTAGCTCCTTAAATTATAAAGCAAGCACACTTATATCTCACTGCTTGTTACTTTTATTATTTTTGTGTTTGTCTTTTAATTGTAGAATTTTTTTTCACCCAAGTGCTTTTTTGATTGACGTAAGAAGCATCATCTTTCTAACTGCTTTTTTACTGCTGAGTAACTCACATAAAATTTAATTAAGCCTTTGACCTGATGTCCCAGTTGCTTCTTGGCACAGGAGGAGTCTAGGCCACTTTGTTTCCTAGGAAACCAAAAAGAAAGTCCCTGTTACCATTCCAAAGAATTTAAATTTCCTTGATTTTTCACTGCAAAATGCCTTGCTATGGCAGCCATATTATTTTCTGTTGGTTATGTCTTGGGAGATTATAATTGGTGTTCAAAGACAGGGATTTGCTCTTCTAAGTCTTATTTAACATCCAAAGAAATGGTGCATGATTTTCCTGGTTATTTGGATACTTGGTATGTTTTTCTTTACAATTTGCCTTTTCCCATTGAAATCTTTCTGGTATTTTACTGAATGAGTCAAAGTTGAGTCAGTAGACATCATTAAGAATTCATATTGAAATCATCCAAATGGTTCCAAACCTGGGTAATTTATCTTCTGAGGTCGAATTACCCTGTGCTGTGTCTCTGTGAACCTCTGAGAAGGTTACTCTGATGTCACTCATGCCTTAGGTGAATGTTAAAGCAACTCAGCAGATAAATAACAAAAGTAGATTGCAGGGTTTTTTCTGTGAGCTTGCTGGATCAAAACCACAGCTGTAGCAGGCAGCACTGCCAAAGTCCTTATGTACCTTCAGCTGATATTAGCTTTCTAAAGTTGAATTTAGCTTTCTAGTGTCAAAATAACAGAGGGAATTTTTCCTGAGTATCATCAATGGGATAATTTATACTTTTCATATGATGAGAATAAAGTTTTAAAAATTAGAGCAGACTCTATTTTGGATTTCTTTTTGAACACAGTGAGCTGGTTAGAGACTAAATAAAAGAAACTAAAAGAAAAAACAGCTTAAATTTTTCCCCAGGTGTGTGTTCAACTGGTTGTGGCATGCAGCTTTAAATAAATATTATTCATCAAATGAATCTTCTTGTACAGCCATATGTCCCTTACTTAGCTTAATGTCCATTATAAATCTATATGCACATAGAGGAAAAATCTCAAATACATGGAGAAGTAAAGCAATTGCCAGTGGAATGAATTTTAAAACCATTGCCTTTTAATGAGTTTCAATTGTGACAACAATAAGAATACTTAACATCAGTAAATACTGTTCATATGGACTTTGATCTCTTCCAAAAATCACATTCCTTTGATTAAGGGAGGTAAAAGAAGTCTTTATGTCTGACTTTTTTGAAATAATTAGCCAAACCTTTATTGGCTCAAATGGGCCAGGATCTCATATTTTAATGTCAGGAAAAAAATAACAAGTCCTCTTGAAGAACTGATGCATTAACTTTACAGTTATAGGGCTATACCTTTCCTATTGCAGTTCTAACAGAATTGCATTCAGTTAAAAGCTGGTGTTGTGAGAAGGGACTATCATTATTTGCTCTGTTAAACTCCGTGTATAATAGACCAACTCTTTTATTTAACAGGTTAGGTGATGACATGTATGATGTCTTTTTACTTGTAGAAAGTCTTTAATCTCTTTTAGACAGATGTATAACAAGGAAGACCTCTGTCTTTCTACACACACTACAAAAAAGCAGCTTTTCAGTAACCTTCAAGCTGCGCATGGCCCATCCCTGAAAGTGCTCACGGCCAGGCTGGGTGGGGTTTTGAGCAACCTGGTCTGGTGGAGGTGCCCTGCCCACAACAGAGGGTTTGGAACAAGACAACCTCCAAGGATCCTTCTAACCAAACCATTCTCTGATTGATTAATTGATTGACTGATTGTTCTCTTCCATGGTTAATGACTTCAGGTGGTTCTACAATGAAATTGACTGTACATCTGAGAGTAGAGACTTTGCCTCAATGCATTGAATTTGCAGTGGTGCTTGAAAGAGGGTTGGTAGGAAGGGAATCCTTAGGTAGCTATTTTTCTTGAGAGCTGATTTATCTTTCATGTTACTGCACTCATGGTCTTAGGCAATTGGCAGATGTTTTTATACATCAGTGAAAAGACCATAATGAATGGGACAAGTGCTGGCATCTGAATTTATGGTTTGTGTTCTCAGACATTTTCTTTCCTCTGTGAAAGTGTCTCCCTGTTCCCTCCACTGCTGTAAACTGTGTTGGCTCCTAAAATAAACTTTAAAATAACCAGTATTATTGTAGTTTTCATCTCCTGCTATAAATACATCATTCTGGGAAATATGTTCATGTGATTTACCAATGCCATGAAATCTAGGATCTTATGAAATCTCAGTTTACTTTTCCTTGTATGGTTTAAAATACTCTCAGCATATTCTGTCTAAGGACAATGTAATTTGAAAGGAAAAAAGATTTCACAAGTGTATTCTTTAGCCAGTATCTATAATAGCTTTTCTTTGCTAATTACATGTAAAATCTGCAGATGCTGTGATTTTTAATCTTGCAATATTCTAAGTAACTATGTTTTTCTTCCCTTCACCCTGAGCACCCAACTGATGTTATATATTCTAAAGCTACCATAAATAGTCCCCTATTTCTATTTTGTGGTTTTGGAGATAAGTGGGGATGGGATGTTTTGTCTTGGTGCAGAGCCTTGCAGTCCCAAACAGTTACTCAAGGTTTGTCTGCTTCTGCTGCTGTCTAACCTCAAGTTGAAGCTGAAATGTGAAGTAAGATTTAAAAGCTTCATCATCTTCTTCTGTGCCCCAAACACACAAACATCTTCAGTGCAGTTATTAAAAAAAAACCCACAGTCCTTCATCTGCTGTTAAAGAATCATTTTCTGCCCATGTCAACAATAAGAGAAGTGTAGAAAGAAGAGTGAAAGGCCATTTCTCAAAATTGGCTTATAGATTTGTAAAACAGTTTCATGAAATTATTCTTAATATTTCCCATTATGTATGACGAGTATTTATGAAAACATTTCCAAGCTTCTCTTTCTTCAGAAATGCACATATTGAGTAAACATTGATTTCATTTTGAAAAAGTTATTATTATAGAAACATGTTGACAAAGAATCCTGCAGCTGTTACCTTTTATGAAAAATGTATAGCAATAGTTGGTAATATATTCTCTCACAAAATGCTTACATGTTTGGACCCTTGTAATTTTTTCATTAAAGTGAATAAACCAGATATTTAGAGGGTTGAGTGGGCTTTTTTTTTTATTTCATTCTGTTTGTTTTTCCCTTCCAATTGCACTAACAGCTTCCAAGTTTTGGGTTGCCAGGAAAATAGATTTTGAATTTTGGTAAGAAATGAAACAATAGTAAAGATAGATTGGAATCAGTAAGATGTTGTTCAATGTAAACAGTGACTAAAAATGCCTTCCAAATCACTGATGCTCTGTGGGTCTGTTTTCCTTAAATTAATTTCAGCTTTTCAAAGATCGTTAATTTAAATTGCATGTCATATTGCTGGTGACTCCTTCATCTAATTCACATCACCATTTCCAGAGCAACCTGATGATGCATGTTGTGGATGAATTCACATTTCAGGGACACATTTCATATCCTATTCGTTTAATTTTATTATTCATACCCTTTTTACAACAAAGGAATCATTAATGTTTCAATGCTACTAAATCTAAAAAAAGGAGACTTCGTTTAATTTCAGCCTCTTGGTTTTAAGCTACTTCAGAGCCAGTGAGTGAGCACATTTCATCTTCCATACAAACTGAAGCCAGTGAAATAAGATATCTAGCATTTGTAAAATCAGTTGAATGCAGTAAGTGTGGTATATAAAAGTATAATAAGTATTGCCCTCTCATTTCCCTAGTTCTATATTTGTATAAAGATTGTGGCAGATGGGAGGATGGAAAGCCAGAGCTCAGAAACAATAACTGTAAAGAAGAAAAGAAACAGCACAGACGCTGTCTGCTCTCAGAGAGATGAAGAAAGTTAAGAATTCATACTCTCTTAGGCAATGCAGTTCCAGAGGTGAAGGGTTGCAAAACTCTCAGATCTGTTTTGAATCCTCCTCCACTCTCAGGAGGCTTATACAGAAACACAACCCCAATGTTTCACATTTATTTAGTTAAGCATCTCTTCTTGTCATAGATGAACTTGAGATGAAATCCTGGCCTGAGTGAAGCCAGTGAAATATTTCCTGGCAGCTGCATGGAACAGAGTGACACTGTATATGCAGCACGCCCTCTCTGTTTCTTTCCTCCCTATATCTTCAGCACTATCACAATGTAAATATTTTCCTCTCTTAATGACTGTAACTTCCTGGTAGAAGTTGTATAACAGTGTTTGCGCAAAACCATTCCATAACAAAATGTAACTCACAGTTTGTGAGACCAAGGTCTCAGAAGTATCTATCAGCAGAAGTATCTATCTCAGAAGTATCTATTGTTACTTTAGAAAGGCCTCATTTGAATGACAAGAGAAAACCTTTTATGGTGGTCTGTCTTAACTATTGAGCTCCTGTGTTTAAATTTGCACAAAAGCAGTTTAAATGTGTGAAGGATTTGGATCAGATCTGTCCTGAAGGCTAAGGCCTCCATGTATGACTGGTATAAAAGAAGGGGAAGAGGACATGCTAATGATGGTTGGAAGGGCATACTGGACTATTGGAGGTGTGAGATACCACATTTCCCTAAATCCCACCTTCTGCTGGGACTGGGAAAAGAAGAATATAAATCTCTGGGGAATCTATATCTAACTGCCCTGTTTCTCAGGCAGAGCAACCTGTGTTCTGCAGCTGCCACACTAATAACTGCAGCCTGCTCAAACCAAAAACCTTCTCCCTCAGAGGAGAACCTACTTACACTGAATAAAACACTGCTTGTTAGAGGCTGAGGTTAAAAGCAGCAAGTGTGAATCACCTGACCTGTCTCCATCTTCGTGATATCTGGGTCAGGGTTTTCCTAGCTGCCAAATAATTTGAGAGCTTTGTTTTTTTTTTTTTTTTTTCTTTTCATGGTTATATTTCACTTTAAACATGGGAGTAATGTTCAGATGAAAGTTCTTGTCCACTCCAGTGGTTCATTATGCATATGCTGGTCCTCATGTAACATCTAAAGTCTAACACACACGTTCTAGTAGAAATTAGGCTATGATTCTTATATCAGTCAAAACATTAGTAAAGAATTGAAGTTTTCAGTTCCCAGGGAGGATCACAGAATAATGTTAGGCCACTCATAGCCTGTCAGTATCTGATATGCTGAGGATTAGGGAAAACTCAAAATTCAGGTTTTTTTCAGATAAGGCAGTCTACTTTGTGGAACAGTAGTTTCTTTATTTTTGAGAAAAAAAAGAATTTAATATATTGCTTTAATCATAGACAGGTGAAGGGCTAGTGTACAAAGCCCTCAAAAATTTATCAGAACGAGGGCAAAATGTGATATTTCCTATCCAGTCAGCTGAACAGCAGCCAGAGAAGTTTAAAATCAACAGATGGCAACTGCTTCACTCCTGTATCATCTTCCGCCTTATTTTATTTTGCCTTTCTGTTTTGGTTAGCTAGCCTAACCAAACAAAAGGAACAAAATCTCTTTAAATCTAGGAAAGGAACCCCTGCAATAATCTGCCATAACCCCATGAAGTTACCCCTTTATTTCCTTAATATAACACTGAAATATGTGACTGTTGTCATGCCAAAAGGCAAATCTAGAGACAGAAAGGGGCATAAAGCAGAAATTTTCAACAAAGAAAAAAATCAAATAGCAGGAAATCAGGAGACGTTGAAGTTCTCTATTCCACCTACCTGAGCTATGACAAGATCATCTATGTCTAAGGTAAATATGAAAAAATATTTGATTATTTTGCTCTCAAAGACTGACCTATAGTATTTAGGAAGACAGGCAGAATTCTCTCATATTGTAAATTTGGATTTTCAAAAATCTTAACTTTTCAAGATATTGTCCTTTTCTTGATTTTGTTGTGCTGAAATCAGCACTAAAGGTCATATTAACCACTGTGAGACAGAGCTAAGCAAAACCTTACTACTCCTAGAAATCCCTTTTACAACCCTTGGCATCCTGGAACAATAATGGATAGAAACCAATCAAAGGACAATGCATTAGAAAGGAGGACACTTTGAGGACTGGGAACCACAACAGAGGCTCCCTTCTCACAACATAAACTAAAACCAAAAAATAAACAACAACAAAAAAAAATCTTTGCATCTCTAGCAGTAACACCTTCCCTGTAAGGAAAATACCCAAGTGCACATTCTGGCAGAAGGCTCTCTGAGTTCAGCTGAGATCTGATTCATTACAAACTGATTATGAGCTTCAGGATTTTACCTGTTGATCCTGATTAGCCCGTTTAGGTAATACACAGAACTGCACTGCTGGGAAGTTGGATTGCCAAGAAGAAAGGCAAATATTCTTCTCTCTAATGCAGTCAATTTCAGTTGCATGTTTCCAGGGGTGCCTTTACTTTGAACAGTATTACACTTAAATCCTGGACAAAACTATGTTCTCCAAGAGAGCTAATATTTCATATGAAGTCTATTGTACCTGATATCTTTTTACTTCCTTACATTGGAATCTCTCTAACTTGGTTCCCTTGCCAAAGGGTTTTCAACTTGTTTGTTTTCTGCTGAAGCTTGTTAAGGGCAGCACTTGGCCTACTTACCTGCCAATATCTTTTGTCCCTGGTCTGGTATCCCTAACAAAAAAATCTATTTGTGTTTATGGCAAAAGAAGGAAAAAGACACACTTCTTTCCCAGTCCTTTTGTTTGAATGGTGTGTTACTCCTACATAGAATTTATGGCAGAAAGTGAAGACATCCTCTAATAGAGGATTGTCAGCTATTGGCAGTACATTTTTCTTCTTATAAAGAAGAAAAAAACCTGGTCACAAATAGGATTGAACTATTCATGCTTCTTTTTAACTTCCACTTAAGTTTTTCCATCACCCCAGGTTTCCCTGGTAGGCATTTCACTTCTTTCTCTTTAATTTTTTTTTCTTAGTTATTCTTCAAGCATAATTTTTTTCTTAGGGGGAATTAGTTCCTATGATCCCATTACAAATTCAAATCAGTTGTTTCATGCTAGTTTGCCTTAATTTATGCTAAATTGCATATCTTAATTGTGATTGTGCGGTCAGCCATTTTAAATTGAATTGGGTGCCTTGCTCACTCCCTGGTTTACTAGGCTTCACAAACCCTGAGATTTGTGGCAGAAAGCCTGAATCAGCTATCTGTACAGCTGTGTATGCTTAGGTTGAAGTGTTAGAAGGGTATATTTTCACACCAGAATTCACTGATTGCCAAAACACATTGGCTTTTAGCCTAGTCCTGTCCTGCTCAGCACATTGGCAACTCAGAAACTCAAGAAATGGGAAATGGAAAACAAACAGATTGTTATTTTAATAGAGTGCCAAGAAAGAACCCAAAACAGCAGTATGGTGTTCTACAAATGGTAGAAGGAGTCCAGAAAAGAAGGCATGTGGCTTCCAGTGAAAGCATTGGTTGGAGAAACCATGGGGAAACGGTGCAACCAACAGGACAATATGCTATGAAAGTTAGAAGGAGCTGTGCCAGGGGCAGCTTAATGCTATATGCTAAGAAGAGCTTAAAGTCAAATCAAATTACTGCCCAGGGTGCTTTAATGGAGCCTGTATGGGCACATCTGCGTGGAACACAAAATCTGCACGGATCAGAACCCAGGGCCTCAGCAGGGAGAACTCAGTGCTGGGTCTATATCATTGACAGCCCAATGGGGACAGCAGCACTGACTGCAGTGTGCACAGACAGATCAGCTCAAGGAGGCAGCAAGGGCAGAAAAGACAACGTTATTGGATTACTTCAATTACCCTCATCCAAACTGGGCAAATGTCACAGAGCAGCACGAAGCGGATTTGAAATGTTTAGGTTTTCTCTGTGGTTGCTCGAGAAAAAGTAGTATGAAGCTTGATGCCAAACTATACCCAGGGTCATGTTCAAAAGTCTGCTTTTAAAAGTGCTGCTCTGTAACCATGGGCATGAGGTTCACAGGTCACCATCTCAGTGGGCTTCTCTACAGATCCCAGACAGCCACACTTAGCTGCAAAGACGCAACCATGCCAAGATGAGGGAGTTTGTTTAAAAGGAAGAGCTAAAAGAGTATATCCTACTGGGCAGCACCAGAAGGACATGACCTTTTTCAAGGAAGAAACAAGTACTTGAAAGGGAGATCTAGAGCTGCTTCCACACAGGGAACAGCTAAGCACCTTTCACAGCTGGCTTAGAGGAGAAGTGATAGAGTCAAGCAAAGCATGTGTGGCACTGAGAGGAGGATGGAGGCAAGTTGACTGCATGATCACTCCCAATCAAGAAAAACTGATGGTCAGATGGATTTAAAAGAAAACAGGTTCAAAGCAAACAAATTGGTGTGGTTCTTCAGGCAACAGAGAGCCATTTAGTCAACTTCCTCACCAAAAAGTTTTGTGGATGCAAAAATTTCAACACAGTTCAACAGGAGACAAGTCTTGGAAGAGAGATTTTTGGGGGCTTACCAAGCAGATAAATCATAGTAGGCCCAGGAAACCTTAGCTGAAAGCATCTGGAGATGGGAAAACTCTTAAGAGGAAATATCATATAAGTTTGCTCTATTCTTAGTCTTCTCTAGAAGATTATCTGTTTCGGGTTATCTGTTTTATTCCCCCAAGGTACTTGTATTGTGCCAGGGGAAACATATGAGTTCAGGAAGGCTCAAGGAAGAACCATCAAATTGCAGGGAGAGCTTATCCTGTCCTGTTTCATCAGGAATGGTTATTATCAAAGATAGAATAGTGAGCTCAATGAAGAGTTCACAAGGTCTACATTACCTCAAACCAGCAAAGCAATTATTTTCCAAGTCCAAAGTGAACCTGGTGACAAACAAGTTTAATGCTGCAAGTATGAGAGAACAGCTATACTGAGCCACCTGTCCCTGTGGCTGCTGCCTGAGATGTGGTCACACCTGACAGAGGCACTTTGGGGTGCGTGGGGGCACTGGTCAGCTCTTCACTCCTCAAACCCATGTTCTTGAACCTGTGTGCTAAAAAGGCCAGAGAAATGGGAAAAGCAGTAAGAGTGGATGAAATTCATGTACTTTGATAGGAAAAAAAAAACCCACCTGTCTTTTTGATGAGTCCCCAGTTTCTATGGGATAGAAAAGCAGGAGGAAAATGCCAACCAGCTGAATGTAAGTCACTGGGCAGACTTTCAGAAAGCAGAATTTCTGCAGCTTTAGCAAAGTGCCAATCTCTGAATTCAGGGCAGTAACATCAAAGACATTGATAGTCCTTCAAGAATAGATTTTCAGCTAGAGTACAAAGAATATGAAGACTGCTTCATGCTGTGTTTCAAGCCAAATCAGATTTTTAAACCAAAATTATGTGTAGATTACCTTAGATCTGCCTTGAATCGACATACATATCAGCATACATTATCTGAGACACATTTCTGCCTTTGAATAGAATAGAACTTGATAATGTGAATAGTCACAGTCTTTCTCTTTTCTTGTATAATTTTTGACTAACCATATAAATATAGTCAGCATTAATTTGCATGCTACCTACTAATCTTAGCACATTTTTTGAAAGGATGAAATCAACAATGGTCTGTAGAAATTACCTTTTTGGCAACAGGCTGAGGGCATCAGTGTCCATGCTGCACTGTTTTATATTCATCTTCAGAATTCTAAAGTTTATCATTTTCTAGTAAGCTTAATAAGGGAGGCCAAAAGTACATAGGAAAGCCCTTTCTTCTTTTAAATTGAAACCTGTTGTGCTTTTCTGCATGGATTATTTTACTGTTTTTAAATAGCAGACCACACACTAATTTTCTTTCTCAAAAAAAAAAAAACCCATCTCACATTGCAGGGCCCAATGAAAAAAGCACTGAAAATGAATATCTGCTGCTTGTGTATGCTACTTAACTGTTTTGCAAGAAAGCAGCCTTCATAAACACTTGACCTGTTGAATTATTTCAAGTATTGAGTGAACAAGTTATATCTGATATTTATGTACTTCTAAGAGCTTGCTTCTTTACTAAGTGAGTCATCATTAAAAGTTATAGAAGAATTCAGCAATGAGGTGCAGCATGTTCTGTTGGTAATTATGTCATGAGTATAATTATCAAACTCAGTGAATGCACAGATGTACATTCCCCTTTATGAGAAGACAATCATCAGTGTTTGGCCATACTTCATAACATTATCTGTAGGGCTCATTAATTTTTTTAAATTTTAAGTCGATATTATTTTTAAGTAAAAAGACCAATTACTGCAAATAATGCATGTCAGTAATTGAACCTCTCAAGGAAAATACTTCATAATTAATGTACGCCTGAGCTGAAGAGAAGACAAAGAAACAAAGCTCTAAATCTGTTTCATAGTACTTTAATCAGATGAAAGGATAACACCATGACCAAAAACTCCTCTGTAGTCTTTATATTCCTAGCATTCTTGGAAGCACTGGTAAAACTCACTATAAACTCAGTTATGGTCCTGCCAAAATTGTGTGTCAGCAAACGAGATTCAGTTGGAAATGGTCAAAGTTATACCAATTTGACTTACTTTGTTATAAAGTGCAATGCATTCACAAAAGAAAAGATGCCATCTTTTCCATCCCTTTCAAAGAAAAAGCACATTTAGTTTTTGATATCTTTTCATATGAAATCTCACTAGGATGAAATGAAATCCTGTGGAAATAAATGGAAGAAATTTCACTGACTTCAAAGAATTTGGATTAAGTTTGTGGTTTGACATCATCAATGTAAATGTCCAAAAAAAAATATGGCCGTGAATAAAATGATGAAACAAAATGGATGTAGATTGAAAAGACAAATTTGTAAGGTCCAGATACTCTCCCAGTTACTCCACCTAATTAGAACCTTATTGTTGCAGAGACACATTCATTTCTTCAAGACTACTCAAGCTGTTTACAGTACTTCACAGCAACAAAGGCAACAAAATCTCCAAATTAAATTAGCCCAGAGAAAAGAACCTGCAATGTTACTTCTATCAAATTAAGTTTCCATAAACATTGATATGAGCAGTATATTGTTTTCAGGGATGCTGGCAGAAAAACAGAATGGGAGGAATAATCTTTTGGATGGACTGCCCTGTGACAATTTTACATAGGAAAATTTTGCACTACATGAATGAATGTGTAAACATAAACCCATCAATTTTTATTTAATAGCAGCTATTTCAATGATGGAAGAGTGCATTCAAAGCTCATTTACTAGACCTTTCTTTCATCAAATTTCATTCAACACAAAAATTAAAATACATATTTGTTAGTGAGAAAAATGCTGTCCTTTAGGGATATACATTTTAGTGAATTGAATTTCAAAACTAAGTCTTTTTTTTGACATGTAAATTTAACATTTTATTTCCATTTCAGCTAAGCACATTTACCAATAAAAAAAATTCCAAAAACTAAGGGAGTATTTTCTGGCTAAAGCAAGTTGTGAAACCCAATCCACCTAAATCTGACTAAAATAACAACAAAAAGAAAAATGCAGCCAAGGATTTTTACTGCTGCTTATTTCACACAACTGACTTGAAAGCACTTTATGCTAGAACCCCTGAGGACTAGATAGGATTTAAGAGACTTAGTACTGCTTTCAAAATTTGGCTCACCAACAGCAGCCCTGCACTGAGGCTTGCCTACAAATGAGTGCTTCTGCAGGGATGTGCACAGAGTCTGGAGGGGATTTTAGGGAGCCATGAGCTGGCTCAGTCAGAGCTTGTCCATTGGCTGGGGCCAGTGCTGTGCTGTGAAGAGGCACCACAGGACTGGGAGCACTGCCAAGGCACAGCCCTGCCCTCAGCAGTGTTGGTAGCACAGGCACAGGGAGCACAGCCACAGTCATGCTGCTCCTGGCCGTGCACGCCAGCCTGGAGAATCACACTGAGTGGGGCAGAGTGGACTAGGTGAGATTTCTGGGGTGGTCATGCAGGATCTATAGCAGAACACACAGAAACTCTTCCTTGTGACTAGAGAAAAATTGATGTCTTTGTGAGCAAGGCATAGCAAAAGAGCTCTCTGCATCCCACGTCAGTAGGTGCAAGTGCTGATGGATTTTATGTACAATAGCTGATCTGAAGCATGATGTGCCAGTCTATTACCAGCCCATCTACCTATAGATCTACCCTTTCCAAAAGACCTCAATGTTCTGTACGTTATAAGTTTTCCACTCTTGTTCCAGCCAGTATTCCATCCACTTAATCTCCTTCAAGCAGTTCCCACAAATAAATGCCAGTGACTGCTGAGGAGAAATCTAATAATATCTCTTAAATGGAGCTAGGTGTTTCTGCAGAGTGTGCTGCAGAAACCTGCATCACAGTGAAAAAAATGCATGTGTGCTTACTCTGCATCCTTTAAGGGGTGACCAACCTTGCCTGAGGCCATTTGCACTTGCTTCTTACAGATGCAGCAGCTCTGTCCAAGGAGTATATGCTGGGATATCTTCCACCCAAAGCACATTCTGCTTCTGGCCACCTCAGGTTCATTGTGCTTCTCAGATTTTCTCTTAATATCTTCTGCATATTCTTGCTACTGCATGTTTCTGTAAGTTTGCAGTTTAGGCAATAAAGACCATCATGGAATTTTCTTATCTCCAGAGCTTTCTTTCTCCCCTGGTTCTGTGGTGTAGCCTCCCAATTGCTGTTGTTTCTTCTAATTTAAAATGAGTCTCTAAAGAGTCTTTTTTTCCATGATTCAGATCTCAAGTTACAAACCAAGACCTGAAACTATAGGTTTCTATAATAGGTTACAGGCATTTCAGATTTTTTTTTTTCACAGACAGCCGATACTATGCAAAGCAACATTTTTAAAGGGGTGCTGAATTTTATGAACTCATCATCATAGGCAGAAAATTTTCCTGGCCAAACATCTTTTTCAGAAAAAAAAACCCCAAAACTCTTCAGTTTTTCATTCCTTTATTTTCTCCCACTGTCCTCATTTCTTTCCAGTTTTTGACTCCTCCTGCTTTTACTCCACCTGCTCATATTTACTGACCTTTCTTAACAACAGCCAGCTGATGGAATACCTTGCTCTCAGGCAGGATTTAGGAGATATTTAAGCTAGAACCAATACCCAACATGACTCTACTGTATCAAAAAGGAATTGAGGAGAAAAATAAGAAAAACTCTTGTCCCACTTATCAGCCCCAGAACCAATGATCTTCCCCAAGAACTGCTGGTCTGAATCACTTTTCTTATCTTGCAAGAGGCCTGTGCTGGCAAATTTCTTTTCTGAATATTTCTACATGAGTTTTCTGGAGATCTGGTGCTTTCCTAGCCATGGCAGTGCTGAGCAGCCCTAAGGACTGCTATGACCATGTGTACCTTCACCCAGAGGATGCAGCCCAGTCACCAGTTTCAGAGCACACCCAGTGGAACAAATCCTGTGCTAAGCCACAGTATTTCTTGGATTATGCTAAGAAAAAAAGATTAAAATAAAAGAAAAGCCATCCTAACTTTCTTGTATTTACCAAATTAGGATTCCTTTTCTGTGTCACATAACTTCTGTCTCTTTTTGTAGAACAGTGACAATTATATGGATTTTCTTTTGATTCATCCTGGCTAGACCATGGTGATTTGAAACAAAAGTGATGTTTATGGGTGTTTTTCACTCAGAGACTAGACTGATGCTATGTCTGAGAAAAGTTTAAACTACCTTTGGTTTGCTATTTTTGGTATTGTTTTACCATCTCACCACTTTAGTGGTTTATTATTCTTAAGACTTTCGTCCCCACAACAACATAGGATTTCATCTCTGATGGCCTGTTTTACCAGAATCTTTCTGTGTAAAAGGTACATAGAAAAAACCATATTTTACATGGTCATCTTAATATATCTTTCATAATTTAAAAAACTAGAAGTTTTGTTTTGATTTTTGTTTATATAGAGATGCCTCCTTTTTTTAAAGTGATGTAAATAAATCAAATGGAAAAATTAGCAATTTGTTTATTCTAGTGTTAAAAGTGCTTGTAACCAAAAGGTTAAAACACAACATAATTTTGTGACTTCCACAATAATTCAAAACGCTTAGTAGGAAAAAAAATGCCTAAGTGCTTGCTGAAACATTTAATATATATTTTATAAGATATTCATGTTTGCATGCTTTGTTGATGTATATGTATGTATATGATGAAACATCCTGTGTATTTGCATATGTAAATGTGTGTATGTAAACTTTCATGATGGGTAAGCATGTTTTGGGAAATTTTGAAGTTGTTTTAAAAACATGAACTGCAGTTCATATACGTAAACCCACCAGACGAGATTCATGTTTTATCTGATTTTAGCAGCTTCTAAGCTGCATGGCTTTTTTCATTGATGGAAGCTTCTAGTATTTTCTTGACTTCAAAACACAGGCTCCTATTCTTACACACACTTGAATTCAGCCCAACTCTGGGAAAAAAAAAAAAAAAGATTGACATAAAAGTATTTTCTGCTTAATTTTAAATAAGATTTTTGCATCCATTTTTAGACTACACATTCATGCCCACATAATTCAAGGGGGTTTTTAATTCATGGTTTGGGTTTTTTTAATAGTAGTATAAATGCCCAGAAAAACATATATAATCATAAATATATAGGAAAGAAATATGTTTCTCCATTGCAAGCAGTTGGATTTTCCTCATAAGGAATAGTTTGGAAATATTACTCAGCTGCATTTGAAATGTATTGATTAAATTATGTATTGTCAACACATTCTGAGGAATATATGCAAGTTACCAAATGCTTGTTCAGTTACTAGAAAACCTCATTAGCAGAGGAATAAAACAGCTCACAAGCGAATCTCATTATTTGTCTGTCTCCTTCTGCCATGCCAATAACATTTAGATTTCCAAATGACATATTCTGATGTGAGGCACACAGCAGGTGTGTGTGTGATGGGACTACTTCTGTTGGATGTTGATTACTCTCTCTGTCATGTGAAAAGCTTCCCATTCCCACAGCTTTATGCAATATATCAATGGTAATGGATTCATAATCATTATCAAGCTTGATAGAGGCTTGACTACCGTGACAGATGTCTTCTCAATTTTCCTGTTGCATATGTTCTTTTCCCTCTGGAACAACGCTTACATCAAATTTCAGTATTAATGTATCCCTTTCATGTTGTTTTGTATCAGTCATTGACTGCAGTGATCAATCTTTTAATTCAGATGAATAGGTAATTACAACCAAATGCCAAACACATCAGCAGAAATTCAGCAACTGTCGAGCAAACCATAGTGACCAGAATTATTTGTCTGTGCTAAAGATAGCACAGGGATGTTATTGCATGTTTATGCACCTGAATACTGTTTCCACTGGCAACAATAGTTCTTATGTGGTGTACTTTGTCTGAGCAAAAGACAATAAGTAAATCAATTATTTTTCCTGCTTATCATGAGACTAATGCAAACAAGTGTGCAGTAGCACTGATCAACTGTTGTCCTGCATTTACCATGGCAAATATAAAACAGCAACCATGGTATATATAGAACAATAGAAGAGCTCGATGGTCCTCTAAGTCTTTCAGGGAAAAAGAAAAGAAAGAATTTTCCCTGTTTTCTTTTGACAAAAAAAAAGGGCTTTTCTTCCCTGAAGCATTTAATTTCAGATATTTTCCGTGTTGGTCATTTGATGATGGATTTCCAGAAGACTTACTGTGATGAAAAAACAGATGTATTCTACTTAAGAAGCTTCTTTAAATTGCTGTGCTTGACATTTTCTCCCTTTCTTTACTTTGGATTCTGGCCTTTGTGGTGTAGATAGATTCTAGAGAGCTTCCTCAGGATTTCAGGTCACTCATCTCAGCTTACATTGGCCATTTACACAGACACTAACTTAGCAACCTGTGCTCTGCATATACCACATACACTTCCCCCAAATTATTCACCCCTTGTTTAGCTGTAATCTAAGACTCTATTTACTGTAGCAAACAGTCCACCTCTGCTGAGGACCTACTGTGACCCGTGTGGAGTCTTGGCTTTTCTGCTATTCCTGCTCTCTTGGAGCATCCTACAGAAAAACTCTCCAGCTTGGGACAGAAGGGGCCTTTTTGTTAACATCAGTGTATTTGAGACTAACAGAAAAGTAATGTCAGAGGGAGGCCAGTGGATTCGGCTTTTGTGATAAAGACTGTTGTGTTGTTTCAACAAGTCAGGAATTACTTGCAAACAGCTATCTTTTCAGTGTGAACTCATGTGTTTCTGCCATTTTCATACAGTAATGAGATCATGGGATAGTAGGTTCCCAAGTGGGATCTGCTGCACTCCTCTGTTAGAAGACAGAATCAGTTATAGATAGTGTGACATACAATGATCTAACAAGTTAAAAATTTCTACCAGTGGCATATCTAGGGCCTCCTTGGTCTTCACTTCCATTATTGTATAAACTTTCCATATAAGGTTTTCTAACATCTAACTAGCATTTCTTATTGAAAATTGAAGCCATCCTTTCCTAATTTTTTATCAATCCTGTACATAGATAAATTATTATTCTTGACTTCATGGTAAAAAATATTCACATGCTTAGTCTGGTCCTTCCCCCTGTTCCCTGACTTGCTCCAGTCTTCTCTAAGCTACAAAGAAGAAATTATTATCTGTGAAGTAATAAAAGCAATGAATGTAATTAAATCTGATTTCTAAGGTTTTCTATAGAACACTTATTTCCTCTTATGCCCTTGAATATTTCCCTACATAGCTGATCCCCAGATATGCACACATAGATAGGTTTGTAACTTCCTTACATTAGATTTTCAAGCCTGAGTTCCTGGCTTGCTCGGGAGCATGCATTTAAAACAACTGACTTCAAATATTTGTTTGACTGATTGTTCCAGGATCTTGCTTGGGAAAAGAAATCAAGCTGATTAGTCTTTAATTTCTTGACTCCTTTTAAAAGTTATATGGTATATTTGTCCTTACTAATATTTCAGCACCTCATCATGCACCAGCATTTTTCAAGGACAGTAGCTTTGTGGCTTCTTCAGACAGTGCTTCAAATGTCTTATATGAAATTGATCTGGTCCAACTAATTTGAAAACTCCTAAATCAGAAGTGGACTTGATCTTCTTTTACCTTATTCTTGCTTTCGTTTCCCAGTATCTATCTACATTAGGCATCACTTTACTGAATTTTTGCAAGGGAAATTTAGACAATAGTGTATAAAAGTCTCTGTTCCTGCTCTCTAGATCACAGGTACAAACCAGGACACATGCCAGGAGAAGTTCCAAACCAGTCAGGGAGTTGTCTAATGAATATAAACAGCTCCAGGGCTAGGCAGTCCTGGTAAAGAGGCACATGTGGTTCACAGGCTGAGGATTACTTGGATCCTAAGTGCCTGGACTCAAGTTCAGGCAAGATTTAAGCAGATTTAATCCCTATCCTGGCTTTCTTCAGAAAGACAAATTTCATTAAAAAAAAAAAAAAAGAGAAAAGAAGAAATTGAAAATTTTACTAATGATTTTACCAATGATAAACATAGGCATCTCCTTTTTGGAAATTGTAGTAATTTCAGGGTCTGATTAGATAAAGCTAAAGTGAAAAATTATGGCAACTCTGCATGTTGAATGAATTCAGTATTTTTACTGCTGATAAGAGTTAATAGCATTAATTAAAATATGCTGATAATTCCATGTAAGTTCAAAACTGGAGAGGCTTAAACACTCAGGGAGGCTGAGCTTAGAAGTGATCATGGCCCTGAGGATTTTCAGGTAAGCAGGTGAGGCTTGCTGTCAACAAATGCTAATGCATAGGCAATGCAGGGAATTAAACAATGTACAAAAGGAGAAGATATAAAAATTACAAGGAAGCAGTGAAATCATGTTTTTCTCTAGTTTGCAGTCTCCTAGGGTCGTTCTTTCAGACCATGTGGAGCTGTGACAAGAGAGGGCTCAGTACTTTTTATTTTCCATTGGTTTGGAGGTGATTAGACTGTCAAGGTATTGGGGAAAAGTAAATTTCCTCTTGGACCTGGACTTAGCTTCAAACAGGGAAAAGGAGATTTGGAGACATGGGTTTCAGTTTAGAGACCAAACCAATGCTCAGAGAAGCTGTTGGAGAACAGAAGAAGGAGCAGGGGCCAAGGTGCAGCACCCATGGGAGGCAGAGGTCTGCCAGAATGGGGTCTGGCCATGGAAGCTGGACCTTGTTCTGGTGCTCACTGAGTAGTCACAACTAACTCTTCTTGACTTACCTTCAGCAAAGTTTGAGCATGAAACTAGGAAATACATGTGGGAGCTTTTCAGATCTAACCTATGAAAAGGATTGATTTACCAAGTGTAATAAAAACAGTTTGTCTATAAGCTCAAGTCAAGATCAAAATCTCTCTGTAGCAGCTACTGTTAAAATCAGAATGGGTCAAATTCAATGTAGAAGCAGCCCTAAAAGCTGCACTGATGTGGAAACCTTTCAGTTAGTGAGCTGGGATTTGTAAAACGCAATTGGGCCAAAACTAGCAGATCAGGAAACAGCAAAAGAGACTCTTCAGTTGAACATCCTGAACACGCATGACAGAGATGATGGACAGCCCAGACTGGACTCCTGGACTACCAGAGATGGATCTGTCATTTAAGGGTGTGGCAAACTATTTTCAGGGTTAATCCAAATTTTTAACAAAGTGCACAGAGACTTTGTTCCCCGTAACAACAACCCATCCCAAAAGAGGATGCAGCTCAGTATATTCCTCCCATGCCTCCTCAAAATGACAAAGTGGTTCTTTACAAGAGGAGGGTTGGTGGCAAACCCTCCAGCAGTGTCAAACTGACATTCAAGCACAGATGACTCTGTTCTCTCTCTGTTCTCCACCCCTGGGAACAGCCAATTTCTGGAAAGAAGGTTTGCATATGCACCACCTATCTGAATCTGTGCATATGTATACAAACACAAGGTACAGGTTGTGACAACATTTTCACTTAATGAAATGGCAAGTCTTATGCTTAATTAAAAACATACTAAAAAAAATTAAGGTAATTTCAATGACTTATTCCTCTCATTCATAAAAGGATGTTGTCATTTATTAATACAATCAGACCTTAGTTCCTGCTTGACTGTAAGAGGGTGTGTGCTATTAATTTTAGATTTTATTTTATCTCTCCATGTTTCACAATCAGTAATTCATGCTTCATTAAGCAACCACTGGCATATTCAAAAGAAGTCTGGTAAGATAGACCAGCCTTTAATGTTTAAATTAAGAAACTATTTTGGTTTTTTTTATTTAATCTAAAATGAGACTGAAAAAAATTATTGAGCATAATTGCAAAGTCATCACAGACCTTCCAGTTTTGCCTGCTGTCAGCCATAAAAAATGATCCGTAAACTTTTCTACAATATATCTAAATTAAACTGTAATAGAATACTTGTTTAGAATGAGGGAAAAACTAGATACTGCCATTTTAAGATACTCCCATACCTGTTAAGATACTGCCATACCTGTGGGAAATATGCTAGTGCAGACTTCCCTGAAGTCCCATCTCTGTAAATTGAAAATGTACCTCTGGGCACAGGTTGCTTCTTTGTTTCTGATTAACAGGCTCAACAGTTGACTGTAGTTAACAAACCAATACCAAATGACCCTTTAAAAAGCAAAGAAAGAACTAAAATGCTATGCCATAATTCCATTAAACAGTTTCAACAAGCTCATGACTGATGTTTTTGTACCATTTTAAGATATAGTCAGTATAAGACACAGTAGATTTGTTAGCACAAGCCATTTAGGCATTATTAAATAAAAAAAGAAAGAAAGAAAAGGTTTTTGGTTTTTTATCATGCTCTGTTTTACAGTGCTCGAAAATCGAGGTTCTATCTTTAGATTGAAATTTGGTGTGCTGCATCTAGTGCATCTAGGGGTGTAGTTCCATAATGCAATAGCTCTGCTGGCAAAGCTGGTTTGAGAGGTCCCCACCCTGAGGGTTAGGTTCCCACCACCACCCTCCTGAGTTTTCCTCCCTCTCAGCCTTGTTGATTAAGTTATTTGTGAAGCCATGTCACAAAACAGTATGAGGGATCGAGCAGCTGCACAGCCCTGCAGAGAACTGTTCATGCCCAGCTGAAGGGATGAGTGAGTTAAGGAAGGTAAGGGAATAACAGAATGCATCTTAGGGAATGTGGGATCTTCTTTAACCAGTGACCCCAGTGAGGGTGGCAGGGGACACAGCACAAGTGAGAATCACATGTTGAAAAGGGTGAGTGGGAGGAAATTAATGTATGATTTCAAGGTAAGGAATGAAAGATTTTATTTTGTTTTTCTCTCAGAGCCTTATTTTGGAGAGTTGAGTTCCCTGATGTGATTCTCAGCAAAGCAAGGGTAGTAATGGCTTGGCTGAGCAAACAGTCCAGCGAGCTGTGCAGGGAGGAATCCCATAAGCAAATAGAACTGCTGATTGTTGGGATGTGCAGCCCGCAGGGAAGGCTCCCTGTGGGAAGCACTCGGTGAGGCCGAATGCCAGAGGCAAACCAGCAGGAACAGCAGCATCACTGCACAGCCCAGCTCCAGGACACAGGGCAGAGAAAGCCCAGGGCTGATCCTCCGCCGGGATCTCCTGTGCTCTGTGAGTCACCAAGGGCAGGTGTAGGGGATTGTCTGCTGCTCTCACTCATCCAAATCCTGCCTCTTTGTGTTTTAGTGCGGGGGAGAGGGCTGGGTCCAGCTAGTACCAACCTTTTAGAGATTGCCTCGCTGACACAAGCTGTAAACGTGGTTTTCTAACACAATAGGTGGGTGTTCGTATTCTAATGGTGCTTAATCACAGTTTACATGGCACTTTATTGCATGGAACTATTATGGCAGAGCCATAATTTAAAACTGCCATATGCTTAGAATTATTAAATTAACATTTCATTAAGGCAAGGGAATACGGTGTGAGAGGGTTTTTTTCTCATTTTTTGACATTTCAAAATTTAACTAGGTAAAAAAACCTGAAACACTAATAAAATAAAAAAAAAAACCACAAAACCACCCCCAAGCAACCCTAGAAACATCCATTACAAACTACCCTTAAATTTTACATTTTTATTCCTCAAACACCTCACCATGGCAAAAGTAAAAGGAATCAAGCCATTTGCCCTCATCTATCCATACATCCACCCCTTAGAAGAAAACAATCTACCAAAAATTCAATGTCAAATTCACCACGGTTTTACTGAAAACTTTCAGCAGAGAGGTGATATATTCTTACCTACAGGATGGGCTGTGCACATGATGGCACACTGACCATCAGGGTATGTCTCACACAACAGAGTCTCGCAGGCAGCTGGAAATATCAGCCTTGTACTGATTTTCAGAGTATGCTAATGATCTTGGGAAACCTTGAAACAAAATCATCCCTGTGTCCCACAACTCAACAAGCCAGTTCTGCTCAGGAAACCACTTAAGCACACGCTTACTTTTATACATATTTAATATATACATATATAAAATATACATATTTAACATATGCATATATATTATAAATCTACATAACACAGACAGATATACAGATATGTAGATATAAAGATATAAAAGGATTTTTGACTTTTCAAGTCATGGGGTTTTCATTCTAGTTTCATTGAATCAAGACCTCAGAGATGATGGAGAAGAAGCTAAACTAGAAAGACTTGAATGTTGAATTTCCCAGGGTCAAATCTTGCAACAAAAATTCTTTAAATAATTTTGGCATGAATTTATATGGATTATCCCCCTAATGCACCAAATTTCACTATGACTGCTCACAGATTGGAGTTCTTGGGCTTCTTTCAAAAACCCTCTGACTTGCATTACAGTTTAATGTTGTCGTATATGAATACATTCAACAACATCTTTAAGCTATTTAAATCCAGATTAATATTTTCCTGATCCTTAATTATATCCTTTCAAAACAAATTTCCATCTGTTCTTTAAAGTTTCCTTCATCTTATCTTGGGAAAGAGACATAACAAAATGCAGTCTATTTCCTTGATAACAAAATAAAATAAAATACAACTCCACTTTATAAATTCTACCCTTTTCCCAGGTTTAGAGGAGCCTCATTTCTTCCATTCTTGACAAATAGAAAGGCAAGGCATTTGTGATATTTATGAGACTCCCATTTTCACAAAAGATGAACAAGGTCTTTTCTCACACTCCTAGACTTAGCTCATAGCCCTTTTTTTTTTTTTTTACTGGAACTGAATTCAAAATAAAACAGTCTAAATATGGTCAGCATAACCTGACAACATTTTTCTTAGTTATCACCATGATGTTCCTATCTTACCTTTTGAAAATATATCTCTAAAAAATAGGTTTAACTTGTAAAAAAAATAGAAATCTGGAACATAACAATTTTTTCACACTATGGACACCAAACTACTTCTTTTCTTATATGACTCCTAAAATTCCCCTACAAAGTGATAAAGTTCTGACAGGCTACTTATTTATTTATGTAAGTCAAAACAGTGAGATTTAGATCTTCCAGTGACAAGAGTGAGATAATATTGCCTTCTACCTTCCATGAAAAGTACCTCAAAAGATACATTTGTTCTTCAGCATTTTCCATTTAATTTTTAAAAATGAAATTAAAATCACAGAACTACAAAATCACATAAAGAGTGTGGGTTGTAAGGGACTTTTAGAGGTCATGTAGGTCCACCTCCTCCTGCAATAAGCAGAGACATCTTCAACTAGGTCAGGTTGCTCAGAGTCCCATCCAAACTGACAATGAATATTTCCAGAGATGGGGCATCTACCACCTCTCTCTCCAGCGTTCACCTCCCTCACTGTAAAATATTTTATTCCTTTTATCTACTCTGAATTTACCCTCTTTCAGTTTAAAGCCATTCACTACATGTCCTTGTAAAACGTCTCTCTCCAGCTCCCTTATAGGTCCCTGGTATGCACTAGAAGGTGTTACATGCTTGCTCTGGTGCCTTTTTTCCAGGCTGAACAGCCCCCACTGTCTCAGCCTGTCTTCATAGAAGATTTGTCCCATCCTCTGATCATCTTTGTGGCCCTCCTGAGGACATGCTCCAATAGGCCTTGCTGGCACTCAGCACCCCAGAGTGTGATGCAGCACTCCAGGTGGGGGTGGCAGCACAGTGGAGCAGAGAGGCAGAATCACCTCCCTCGACCTGCTGCCCACTCTGTTTATATTACAAAATAATTTCCTATGTGATGTGGTTCTAAAAACCTGTCGGAGCTGAGGAGGGAGTAACCAATGAGGAAGAGCTTAAGGGTAAAGGGCAAATCTACATGCAGAAATGCTTAGGGGCAAACTTACATGCTGCATCATAATTCAGTCTCACATTAGATAATATGAGCTTTAAGTGAACCTTATACTGACTTCATTTCAGTATTGGAATGACCATAGTGGGGGAAATACGCAGGATCTCTGCACTTGTTGTCTGCTTTAGACTGACACGGTATGGATTAACAGAGGGCATAGCACTGTGGTACTGAGCAACATCAGTTCCTTCACTTATTTCAGTGAGGTCTTAATTCAGCTGCCCACTGATAATAATCAAGAATTAACATTTCCAGCTGTTGTAACCTAGAGGGCATGGCATCGATCTGCACAGTGGGTGAAGTCTTATTTTGCTGCCAAGTAGGAAATGTTTTGGAAAGGTGCCCATCTATTGTTCCCCTCACAGGAGACAAGCATGGAAAGTGTAGGGCCCAGGGACAGAGAAATTCAGGGTCTGCAGTGTACTGTCACTGATGTCTTATTTATTATGTCTGTAAGAATTCATATTTCCATACTCAGAGTGAAAAATAGTAGTTCTCATATTTCCCAAACTTTTAATACAAAATTTAAAGGCAAAGAAATTCCAGAAAAAGAACTATCGACTCTTAAATAACCTGTAAATTATGATAATTAGTATTTTCCAACTATCTACCGTGCTTGTCAGGCACATTATTCTATCTGAAGTACAGACTAAAGCATTTAAATAATAGCTTTTCCAATTCCAAAGATACATGTAGACTATGTTAAATATTTGGCAGAAATCCAGACAAATCTCATGTGGAAATAATATGACCAATCATGAAATTGCATTTCCTGCCAGAAAAGTCAATCCATGCTGCAGGTCATTTATTTACTGGTGAATAGATTTTTCTTTTGTTCCATCCTGAGATATAGGAAATTACTGTAAACAACACCTCCATACCTCTGTTTGGCCAGTGTTCAAATCAAGGTTAGATCTGAAAGCACAGCAGATGCAATTCCACTAAAGCTCACCCTGTTACAAGGCTCTAAATCAGCAGGTATAGTGGCTGGCTCACAAGTTAGGGAGGTAGAGGTCAATAAATTTACAGCTCAGGGTGGAATAGAAAGTATTTTGTAATAGTCTTTGAAAAATTACAGAATGTGATGCATAATTAAAAGCAGAAAATACACATGGATAGATCTTCACCAGACGTAAACAAGCATTTTCCAGAGGAGCTGTACTGCATTCCCAAGGTTTCTGGCTTTCATTTTATTTTTAGGTAGAGCTGTCAAGTGAATCCTTCCTCAAACATTCTCAAGAACTCAAAAAACTCAACTCACTGATTTTTGTGATGGCCATCTTCATGAAAATTGCTTTTACTTCAAAATTTAGAAAATCTTGGTGATGAGTACAGCACAGACTATGGCTGTGGTGCCATACAGTGCCAGGATGCCATTACTGTTTAATAAAGAAGGGTGTATGGATACTTAATGTAAATCATCTTGTGAATGCAAGGAATAGTGAGGTGATAAAGGTTGCTAATGGCAAAGTTATTCAGAATAATCAGATCTACAGTGAGCTGTGAAGAGCTGCAGAAAGCTTTCACATTACTGGAGAGACAGGGTGATAAAATTGCAAATGAAATTCAATGTTGATAAAAGCCAAGTGCTGAGGAAAAAATAACTCCAAGTCTACATTTTCTAGTGGTACTCTACCTCTACTTCACTGATACCAGCTGTCATTTTTTAGATGATTATCTAATTGATACATATTTAACTAAATTCTGAGCAATTGGTCTGTGCTTGTCTTTAGCTTTTAAAGCTGACATTTCTCTTTCAGATCTAAATATCCAAGGAGTCCAAGAGCTTGGGGATTTTTTCAAACTACACCAGTTGTCTAATGAAAGATATTAGTTCTGCTTACAGATCTCATCCCATTTAACTGCATATGCATAATGAACTCTTCTCATTGTACCCCTTGAAGACATCCTTGTTTTGTCTAGACCCAATCAAGAGACACTAATGAAATTCGTATATTAACGGTATGTACGTGTTTGCATAAAATATGGCTGTGAATATGCATATTTTTGTAAACTACTAACAGGTCTGATGTACTGGAAATATTCACACACAGATTTATGAAGTGGGTTCCCAGCTGAAAAGAACATTTTACTCTCCATGAGTTAAGAATGTAGGTGTTCTGCTGTGAGGAGGAGATATTCTAGAGAGGCAGGGCAGGTTAACAGTGCAACAAATGATAGAACAAACTGTCTCTTGAATAAAGCACAGCTAGTGGGTGCTTCCACAGGACACAAACTCACAAGGTATTGTTTCAGAATGTCCCAAGAATAAGAATACACTGTCCATGCCAGCTGCACAAGCCACTTGAAGGGGTGGTAATAAAGGAAGTATCTATGCAAAAAAGTCTACTGTGTGTCAAAAATGCTCTCCAGCCTCCAGAGATCATAGTGGGAAATATAATCAAACCAAAATAGTCTGGGAGAAGGTTATGACAGCTCTAAATTTTATTACATTTATGAATGTGATGTTAATGTCATTGTGAATAGTTCTCTGAAAGTGCCATTTCAGTGCTCAGCAGCACTCAGAAAGGCAAATAAAATATGATTAACTATTGAGAAAGGAGCAAAGGACAGGACAGAAAGCATTGTTAAGCCCCTGTATAAATATCTGAGGTTCCATAGCTTGAAAACTACCCACAGTTCTGCTTATGTCATCTTTGATGGCACTATTTAAGTGCATGGAAGGATGTCCAGCACAGTGAAGTCTATGGAAGGGCGACCATTTGAGGAGAAATGAGAACTTTCTGCAGAAATGCTTGAGGGAGGTAAGGGTGCACCATAGACAAACCCATGGAGGACAGGTTAAACATGGAAGTCTGGATGCAGTCCCCAACATGAGAGATCCCTAAACCACAAATTGCTGGAAGCAATCACCTTGGTTCACTTCTCTCCCAAGCAGATGCTGCAGATGAGCTCTGGCAATGAGCTCCAAGGCCCAGACTGTACTTTGACATGCAAGTGCACGTCATGCACAACGTGCTGCAGCTGAGTTTTTCCCATGCCAGTACACTCAGACACAGAGGACAGCAGCAGGTTTGTTGTCATTTACTTACATTTGAAAAATTTGAACTTAAAGTCCTGGAAAGTATTTCTGGCTCTATTCTCAGGGTGCTGCTTCAAGATGGAGGATGGATGGATCTTGTTGGTCCAAGATTGTGCACCTTTAGTGCAGCACTCTGGTTAGGCAAGTCGTTGCTGTGGGTGGGTTTAGGACAAGCTTTGTTCTTCCTGGTTTTTCCAACTGGAAAAAGATTTTCTCTTGTCCCTTGGACAAAGTTTTGGTGCCTTGGTGGGAGATCTTACCACATTAGTGAACATTAATTACTGTATGAATGAAGGAAAACAAGGAGATGAGCCCTAGAAACAAATCTTTCCAGCTGCAATAATCACTGCACTAGGAGTGGCCCAAAAATGCAGGCCACTTCTATTATTCCTAGGAAACTAGCCCTGTTAGCTAACCAGAAGAAATACCACTTAGAAGTCTATTTGAAGTATTCTATGTTCCTGAGTATAAACTATGTTTTTTCTTCACCTTACCTCCAACAAAGGGCTAATAGGCTGTACAATTGCTATTAAAGTATGCTCTTTGTTATTCCCAAAAGACTCTGGGGACTGGGAGAATGATTTATTGATCTGTACTTCCTCCTGCTGTATGGTCTAAAACAGTCCTATTATGCATCATTACAGATAGGTCCTGGTGAAGAGGAATAATAGATTATCACCTGACCAAAAAAAAAGAAAGAAGTTAAGTACACCTTGTCTCAGAAATATTGACACTGAATTTTATGGTTGGGTAATAAAGATGAGCCACATATAATAGTAATAATTTTCACAAACGTCCAAGCTCTCTGATTTACACTGCCCTGCTAGAGGAGTTTGAAATGAAACACACACCAAAAAAAAAAAAAAAAAACAAAAAAACCCACCAAACAACAACAACAAAATAAGAAGAAAAAAACAGAGAAAAAAAAAGCCTCTAAATGTTGGAGCTTTATTGGTTGAACACCATAAAGAGTCCATTCATAAAATTCCTGGCACTCAGAAAACAGTCAAACTGTAGTCTAAAACAGTCGAACTATAGTCTGTAAAAATACTTTACATTTTACACATTGCTTGTTACATCTTTCCCAGGGTATTTGTGTTTTTGTCTTTTCTCTCTTGAAGGGAAAGGAAGGTGAGCCACTCAAGTTTTATGATATAGGTATGCTAGAAGCATAGATACAGGACTAACTTGCTCCCACTCACGTTGCTGCTGCAGTCTGGCCTAAACAAGGTTCAGACTGTGAATCCAAGCAAAGACTTACTTTTGCTTTGTCTGCACCAGAACATTGAGACTATAACCTATTTTACTTTTAATAGTAAAATACTGCTCTTTTTTCTTTCTCTTCTAAGATAGTATGACAATGAACAAATGCCCAGTCCTTTAAATTAGAAAACAGAACCGTTTACAGAGTATAAAATGCTAAGTCTATGCTAAGGTATTTAGAAAGGTCACATTTGCCTGTGCTTAGTCTCTCACACCCACATTCACATATCTTCAAGGACTCAAGAGGAAAATAAAATATTTTTAATTGTATTACCAGACAGCAGGAGCAATCTCATGTCTTTCAGACAGAGGTAAGCTCCATGGCAGGACTGTGACTGAAAGGGAGAGAGCTGCCCTTTGTTATGTCTACACAGACTTGCCTTCAAGCAAGACTGAAGCCTGCCTTGGCATTCAACCAGCCACATCAGGGCTGCATCCAGTTTTGCTCTTTTCCTGTTAGGCAGGTCAGCTGGTGGGCAATTCCTGCCACTGGCAGGGGCAGCTCTGGGTGAGGGGGATGTCAGTCACCAGAGCAGCCTGGCACATGTCCTGCTGGTCTGCCACCAACAGCACAGCTCCAGAGGTGAACATCTGGAGCCAACTCTGCACCAGCCTGCCCTGGACCCCTGCCAGAGATCAAGGGGGGGTGGACACATTGCAGCTCTGGACTGGGAGCTGTGCACTGCCCATGTGGAGAAAATGGTCCATGTTTCACACCAGCTGCTCCAGACCAGTCCTCTGGGAATGCAACAGCTCAAGAGTGCATGGTTTTCCAATGTTTTCATTTTGACACGGGCTTTATGAAAAGTTCTTGCAGAGCTCCATGTGAATTAAGCCATCCTGTCTTCTGTCCATGACTCTTGCAAAGCCAGATTCCCTTCAGATTTTGTAATAGCTTCTTATTTTGCATCTCCACTTCCATAGCTGTAGCCATAACACAATAATATCCTTTTGAAGATTGAAAAAGAATTGCTGACTTTTATAATTGTGTACTGCAACTGCCCCTCCCCAAATATGCTTCAAGACACATTGTGAGTTTTGAAAACTTCTATTCAAACATTTGCAAAGGAGAAATGTTTAGAAAGGAAAACTCTCCAAAATAAATTGCTTTGGGGGAAGCTAAATAAAATACCCATGGAGGTTCATGGGAACAACTATTGTGAAGTTCAACAGGCTCTGAGTCATGGGCCACAGACCACTGGTACATGAATGAATAAATGAGGAGGTGATGAAATCCATCAACTACATCTTTCTAGAGCAGGCTGAGGTTTGCTTTCAGATGTGTCAGCCAGCTGGAATACCAGGGAAGAGCCCTTAGGTTCTGCTCACACCCTGCGTCTTTGGAGACACCACCCTCAGTTGTTATTAAATATACAGTCCCATGGAAAAAGGTTTTAACTGCAAGAACCTGATTAAGAGTCAGATTGTGACATTTAGCTGCAGGCTTAAAATTGTGACTATAGCCTTCTCTGCACTGCTCCAGACAGACCATGCCTGAGGTGGCAAAGTCCCTTCCCCATGGTTTCAAACCCTGTAGTGTCAATGAACTGGTAACTTCCTGCCATCTGGCTGTGCTTTTTCCTATCCAGAATTCCAAATAAAGCAAAATTAAATGCATTTTTTCCTTTTTCTTGGGTTGTTTGCTGGGTTTGTTTTTTTTTTTTTTGGTCATTTACACCTAAAGCAAAGATGTGAGAAATAAGCATGTTATTGATCAATTTTTCCTGACACAGAGGTGTTTCCCCAGGTGTGTGCTGTGATGATTCTACTGCTGTGTTAAATGGGACAGTAATCAGGAGGAAGGGGTTTGCCAATATCTACTTCCTTCATCTTGAGCTGAAACCACAGGAGCTGACAGGAGAAATCTTTAAAGCTGTCATTAGGAGAATAATGATAGTTATTAAATCTGATGATTGTCCAGTCACACAAACCACTCCTGGAGACTACCTGTAAATGACTGAGCCTTGGAGAGAAAGCAGGGGGGAAGATGAGCAATTTGGGAACAGACTATCATCTTTTAATTGGACTAATTAGAAAACTTCTAAAAAGAAGAGAGAAGTTGTCAGACTGCTCTTTTTACAGAACAGGTGGGAAGATCTGGAAAAAAATTACCAGATTGGATCAAGAAATGAAAAACAACACAGACTTCCAGAAAATAACATTTGTGCTAGAGAGAGAATGTTTATTTCCTTACAGACTTAATCACATGGAATAAAAGACTGTTGGAAAACTAGGGGTAGGAAAAGACTAAGGCTTTAGCATTTTTCTTCAAAGTCATGTAGGGGATATTTGATGAAGTCTGTAGTCTGCTTCAGCTGTAAGGTTGTAACCCTGGAAGTCGAATATTCATCATAAATGAGCTTTCACAAAGAGTGCTCTGAAGTTGAGAATTTTGTGAGGAGTGTTAGATCAGTTTCTGAGAGCCACAAGCAGTGTGTTAAAAGGCCTAAAAGAGCTCCAGAAACAAACAAAAGCAACTAAGGCAGCTCAGAACAAAAGAAAAGCCAGAGAAATGGAGAGAGCCGCAGCCTACTCAGATTGAATAATGGTTTGAAGGTGCGTGGGCCCCATGTGGTGGAGACCTCAACTCAGCATTTTCCAGCTGGAGATTTCTATCTTTTGGTTCCAAATGAAATATTTGTTATTCTGTTCTTGCGCCAGACTTGATGTAGATATACAGATACTGCTTGATCTCCTCAGTTAACATAGCAAAGAACATGAATATTCCCATTCAGAGCAATAAATCTATTGGCTTTATTTGACAGGGTTTGTGAGCCCAATCCAGCAGCACTTGCTGAGGACCTTGAAAGTCTTTCCCCTGTCATGAATGGACAGTGGTTTGGGTCTGCTAAAGGTAAGTATTTATGCTTACCTGGCTGTTGTGAGAAATAAGCAGCGTCCTTTTACGAGAAGGAAGTACAATTACAGCATCCAAAGAAACCCTGCCCCTCAGGCTTTCAGCATGCTTCCCAATGAACGAAGCCTTGTAATTACCACCTCTACTTGAGAGAGCTTGCTAATATTGCATGGGTAAGACTCAGAACTTAATATCTCTCTTTCAAAAAAGCAATAATAACAACAAACAAACCCCTGTAAGCAGCCTGTGGCTTAGAAATGATGCTGTGTTTCTGATGTTATTATCTTACCATGCAAATATTTTTATCTCCTTTTCCGTAATTTTTTTCTTGGTTTGCTCTGCTGGTAACACAAACATGTAGCTGATCTAACACAAATAGCTCAGCTATCCCTACAGACATGTGTCTCATCACAGCTTCTTAAGTAAAAGGATCAGAAGGGGATGAAAATCAAAAGATTTGCTCCTTCAGAGGAGGATTGCAGCACCTGGAAAGAATGAATGGAGGACTAGAAATTTTCCTAGTGCTCAACCATGACACCTTTCTGCTCAGTTGTTTTAGGCTCACAATATTTCCTTCACTGTCTGATACAGTAGCAATAATAAACTCCTTTCAAAAGAGCTGCTCTTGTGAATAAAGTGTCATTTCCTCTAACAGGCAAGGTATAGACTAAGTATTATTATTGTATCTTTATTAGAAGCATATGGATGTTATGATTCTGGTATTCCCTTTATGGGTTCAAGAGTATTATACAACTGTGACCTTTGCTCATTCTGTCCCTGGCTTGTCCCACATTCCTCCAAGAAAGGGGATGAACACAACCATGCAGCATTTGCCATTTAGCTCCTTCAGGACTAGTTCAGTAAACAACATGAATTTATCAGAGGAGAGAATCAACTGTTAAGTTTTTCTGTAGCAACTATAAAAATTGCTTTTGGCCTCTCTGGGTTATAATGAGAAATGACCGTACATTTAAAGTTTCATTTGAATAGTATAGAGGATGAGGTCTAGATTCAAATAATTACAAAAGCAAGCTGAAGAATACCTGCTGATAGAGGAGGACTTTCTGTACTCTAGGGAAGGAATTTTTTGAAAAATTAATGTGCAGCAATGATTGCCATGGGCAAAATTTAGTAATACATTAAACATTAAATTACTAGAAACCCTAGCTGTCACTTATTCACCCAACAGTTCTTGACTTTGTAACCTTTAGTTTTTCAGAATTTCTTTCTCTTTCTCTACTACTGATCTGGAAAGGCTACTTGTTCTGGGAAATGAAATTTAAAAAGCATTATAAATTATCAAGTTCATTTTCAGAAGAATATTTTTCATACTGTGGGACTTGAATCAAATGCAAATTGTTTTTCACTGATCTTCTCACACTGCTGTTTAAAATATAAAAATGTCAGAAAATGGATTGTTTCTTCCTCCTAGATAAGTGTCCTGTCATAGATTATTTTCCTCTCTTGGATAGGTTTTATTCTCTTTATAGGGTTTCTAATACAAACTCAATTTTCTACTTCAGTATTAGTCTTTCAAAATATTGGCTGAATAACAGAGTCAACAGCCAATCATATCCTGTCTTGTGAAATATCTTTATAGATAGTGTGAGTTCATAAAAAATCTGTGAAAATTATGAAAAGTAAGAAGCTTCCATACCTGAGGTTCTTTTCATTACTGGCAATGTATTTAGGAAATATAAATGTCATGAGCAATGACTTAACAGAGTTTGTTTGCTTTAGGAAAGAATGTAGGATTGTTTTTTCTCCTTCTCTAACAAATTCTTTTAGAAAGTTGGTAGCCTAAAAAGATTCTTTACAATTATGTTGTTAATTTTTATTTTTTATATTATTCATTATTTTAATTAAAATACTTAAATGTTCCTAAGTAGTCCTTTCTATAGCTGATATGCCTTTGGCTCATGTAGTTCTTGCTTTGGTAGTGATAATTCATGAAACTTACTTTTCATTTCCTGCTTGAGAATTAGCATGGAGTAAGCAAGGAATATTTTGCAGTGTCTCCTTGCTGTGCTCAGCTCAGGCAATCCCAGTGAAGTGTGCCTCCCCCACCACAGTCCTGAGGGAAGGTCAGCCACCTAAAGGTTCTGTCGATTTGCTCCATGCCAAATTCCTTTCTCAGCACGCATGTCTGAAACAGCAGCAAGCTTCCAGGGGTTTTCCCTTGCCCAGCACATGAGATGACGACCTGAGAGGTGAGGGATCCACTTCTTAACCTGTGTGAGAAAGGGCAATAGAAATACCAGAGTTCAGTGTCTCGCTCATTTACTTGCAAGTTTTGGTACTATTTTTGTCTAAATTGTATTTCTTTGCTTGATCTTGCTCTCCTTACAAGGAAGCCTATTATACAGAATCTATTGCTATTTGCTGATAAAAACATCCGAAAATCCCTTCCAAGTGTGCAAAAAGGGCATGCCAGAAAAAGTGGGAGAGGCAAAGGTGGAGACAGACAAAGTAGAGGATTAAGACTTGTTGCTGCAATTTATAATTCCACTGCCATCACTTTGTCAGCAGCGGGGCAGCACCGCTCCCCTTCCCATGGAGCCAGCCTGGATTTTACTGGCCTCCAGGTCCACCAGGACAAAAAATTTTGAAGACAACAAAGCAGAATAAAACACATCCTGTGACTTGTTGAGGTGAAATCTGCAGCACTGTGCTGGTGCTGGTGCTGGTGAGTGAAGCAAGCGAAGAGGCTGGCACCAGTGCCACAGCAATGGGCTGGGTGGATGAGCAGCAGTGCTGCCAAGGGCTCGCTGGGCTGCAGCACAGTGCCAAGGAGCATCCCTGTGCCCTGATTCCTCAGCCTCCCCAGCAGGAATTGGTACTGACACCCCCTTTGAATGGACAAAAACACAGCAAGCTTCCTCCTGTCACCTCCTTGCTCACTGCAGCACTCAGCATGCCTCACTCCTGACTGAGCCCAGGCACAACTTCAGGCTGATCAGATTAACTTTATAACAAGGCACAAGGAAGCAAATGAACCCTGCTTCTAGAGTTTTGCAAGGACATTTGCAAGGAAATTCAGTTTTAGGAGGAAATATGGGGTTTAAAGGAAGGAGAGGTTTTTTCCTTATTAACCACACCCAAAAAAGGAAGGTGTTACATCCTTTTAACAAAAACAGGTATTAGTAGCTATTGTCAAACCCACTTGAAAGGCTCTGGTGATTTTCCCCAGCACAAAGGCTGTACTGAATACTGCAATAAGAAAACTTGGCAGTTTAAGCATTTTCACACTTGGGACTTAAACTTCTATTTAGGTTTTTATTTGCTACAACCCCAAAGAGCCTACAATGTCATGCCTGAAGAAATGATTATAGTTTTATGTGGAACAGGAGCTGTTATGAATCGGAAGACAGATGCTAAAAACTGAGTCAGATAAAGTTACCTACTTTGCACTTGCAAGATAGCACAACGCCTTCTGCTGTGTTGCAATCTTTTAATCTCTGTCAGCACATCTTGTACTACAAAATAAGTGTGATCATGCATATGGATATATGGGAAATATTTATTTTAAGTAGACTACAAACTGCCATACATACGTGTAAAATATAATTTTAAAGTGCACTGTAAAAGAACTACTTAAGGATTACAGAAGGTTAGCAGTATTGAACCATCATATGCTAAAAATATCTTGCTATCTTGCTCTAGATAACTTTCTGAATTAATTGTGCAGACACCAAAACATAACCTAAATAAATAATGTCATTTTTTCTTTTCAGTTCCTGTGCATTTATTCAGATGTAGAATTTATCCATCTGTAGATCACAAACACATTCATCCTCAGCATCAGATTTCAAATTCATGACAGCACCTATCCAAAAGTAAGTTAAACAGGGAGAAAATCTGGATAGGGCATGTGCTCAGTGTAGGTAAGCTCAGGGGCAGAGTGGGGAATGAAAGGTGTAGGGAAGCCTCTTCCTTCGTGGTTTTGTTGCATGTGCCCTTCCTCCAAGGCCCGTCTCTGGGTCTGGGAGCACAGCCCATGGGCAGGATGCTGTGCTGGGGGTATTTCATGAGCACTGCTGGCTATGATCCCATAGTGCTACAGAAGCATGTTAGAGCCACAGTTTGCACTGGTCACTCCATGGCGCCAGGTCTCAGAAGAGAAAACCTGAGCTGTTACAAGTGGTGAGGCATGGGACAGAAGGAGCTTCATTTGTCTACAAGAACCCTGTGTAACTTTCTTAAGTGCAAAATTAGCTTATAAGTGATACTTTTTCTGCAGTTATTGCTAGCCCTGCCAGACCTTTGCTACAAATCGTTTGTGGAAGCCTAAAATAGCTCCAACTATAAAGCTGATGAGATGTTGGGACATGCACGTTTCACACATCAACAGTTTCCATTTATGGGTGACTGTGTATTTTGCACTGCTTCACTTCTTAGATGTCAGGGGCAAGAGGGCTGCAGAAGCACAGTGCTTCCTGGGGGTCAAAGAAACATGTCTATAAGATGTCACCTGTTCCCACTCACCCATAACAGAAGATAAATGGGGATTAGTTGGAGTCTAAATCTGGGAAATGCCAGAATAAATTTTTCTGGGAATCCTTTATTTAAAGTGGGATCCTTCTTGCCTAACTTGCAGTGTCTTTGTCACCATCCACACACCCCTTTTGCTCTCTGGCAAAGAACATGCATTTCCAAGGTATAGTGAATTTTCCCCTTACAGACTCATTTAAAACAGGTCAGATAAATTGCCTTTTAGAAGTGCCTGATTCTAATGACTATAATGACTATAAGAGGAGTCTAGACAATTAGGTCAGAGACAGAGGTCTGTGCTGTAAACTTTTAAATGAGGAGGAAGTAACCTCATCCTTGTATTCATGGGCCAGCGGCCACACTGGACAGACTTTCCCTTCTATCACCTTTTTCTTTCAGACAAATTCAGGAGTGACTGTGCTGGATTATAAACAAAGGTTTAAGTGAGATTCCCAGATCTCACTTTTGATTCCACAATATTAAATTCTTCTGAATTCTCACTTTAGTCGCCTGTAGCCTTTTCTGAATTTGGCCCTTGAAATCTCTGCACACTGTCACACCTTACAAATAAGACCAGTGGTGGTCTACACTGGTGCATCATGGCCTTTATCTCACTAAGATATCCATACACTAAGAACTCCATCCCTTTGGAATCAAACGTGGCAAAAAATGTTACTAATATGGATGGGCTTCTCTGAGCTGAGTTGTAGCACTTTATTATGGCTTTGATCAAAATAGTTGCAAGAAAGAGTTGTCCTGCAAGACCAAAACTTTCAATGCAATTACTGGAGAGGGTTGTATCATTTTCAGTCCAGACCACATTTGAGTTTCCCAGGATGTTTTTGTGTGTGACCTTTTAGCATGCCCAGGCACTGCTTTTGAACCTCTCATTATGCCCAAAATGCACAAATAAATGCACAGATGTTTGCAGGCTTGTAAGCATGGCCAGACCTGCTGCCTGCCTTATCTCTTTAGCTACGGAGAGCTGTGAGAAACAGCCAGACTGGGAGCATTTCCCTGGATAAAATAAATGGTAACATTTGCTTCTGTCCTACAACAATGCCGCTGTAGTTCTGGTGGCTGGGATTGAGGACTGTGACATTGCTCCTGGGCCAGAGGAGTACCCAGCTGAAAGTTAGGCTGTAGCCCTGGGTGTGCTGCTTGGTGGGAATGCTGTGGGGAGCATCCAGGCACTCACGAGCCTCTACAGCCACTTCTGTAGCGCCAGCACAGCTGTCCACACAGATGTGTCATGAACTTGGGATCAGGGTGAGAAAAAGGCTTCACCAGGGGCCAGGAGAACACTGCCCTGGCACAATGGAGATAAGGGGACATCTGGAGGGAGGAGGAACAGCTGGAAATAGGAGAGTGAGGATTTCTTAAGAAGCCATGTCTGGCCATAGTCTGACCTGACAGAAGAGATTTAGGGCTTACTACTGATTTCAATCAATGGAAAAGGCAGTCTTAAAACTGGTCCAGTGCTACATAAACTCGATTAAATTTAGCAAACTTAGTGCATTTTGGATCTCATTCTCCAAATGGGTGAACCTTTTTCTTTTCAGTAATATGAGATATTGTCTTTCTGACGTCAAATAGACAACAATGCAGTGTGTGAAAGAAAGGTATTCATGTCACAGCTGTTCTCTTCTCTATAGTTATTCCTTTTTCTCTTAGGTTGTCATCAGATACTTGTGGTGTGAAATTAAAGAGAGGCTTGTAGACAGCTGCTGATACATGCAATATGCTGTTGGATTTATTTCAGACTGTGCCCCAACTATATTTTTTCTTACCTCCTCCCTTTCTCCTCTCCACCAAAAAAAAAAAAAAAAAGAAAAAAACAAAAAAAAACAAAACAAGGCAAACCATGTTTTCATGTTTTGCAGGAAAAGGAAAAAATAAATCCTGAAAAGATCAAGTGTGTGCTCAGGATCTGATCCAACACAATACTAAAACCCTTTTAAAGTCAACTGCATCCCAAACAGCATGTTCCTCCTGGTAACCTAGACCTTGAAATGGAAATTCTAGCAGAGCTGTGACTATTACTAATGCACTTAATACATTAGGAGCTCGATTTTGAATGCCTTGAGCACTTAGTCCCCCCTGCTAAAGTGGATCAGAGCTGTGGTGGTATAGTGTAGCAGGAGCAGTCCCATAGTCTTTGTGACCTTTTGTGAGCATTTGAAACAGATTGCATTTAATGATTTTAAAATGTCAAGGCCCATTTCAGGCAAAAAGAAAGAAATCAAATAGAGTTTCTGGACAGTGTTATCTTTTGAAACAAGTCCACAGACATCCTCAGACATAAGACACTGGGTTGAAATATAATGGAGGCTGAATACATTATATTTCTGAATCAGGTCTCAAAAAGAGTAATTTCAAAATCCAGGCCTGCAGAATAATAATGTTACAGTACATGCCTGCCATAATTTGCTTTTTAGCTCATTCTGAATTACCTCAGCACAACCAAGTAATTCATCAGTGCATAAAGCGTGCAGAGACTGGATTTGTGAATTATGCATGAAGGATTATTTTGCTGTGATGTTCTGTGCAGTGTACACTAGAAAGCTGCACTCATGGCCCGTGGTGCCTGGCTGTTGGTTTGTGGAATTTATGGGGTCTTGTGCTATTTTTGAAAGCACAGGCAACTGTGATATGACGGTAGTAAGAAAACTGCATCAACACTATAAATAAATGATGGCTTTAAAATATGAATCATGCCATAAATAAATGATCTCTGTTTCCTCACATTCTGCCTCTCTGGAAAGTGAGTTAACTGAACGTGTTATTCGCTATCCATATACAATGTGACCAAACAAGGTTGTTTACTTCACAGGCAGATTCACCAAAGAGTACAAACTTGACATGTAACCAGTAATAAAATAAGGGTTGGTGACATTATTTGTCTGTCTGGTTCTGGCATGCCTCAGGTTTGAAGGAAGGTCTCTTATGATTTCAAATAAAGATGCAGAATTGCATCGTTTGAAGAAGGCATCCGAGTTAATCATCATGATTAAAACAATAATAAGAAGTAATTTCTGATGCATTATATAGTAATCACAATAATAATAGCATGTCGAGATGAAGCTAAAGCTGCAAGCATATATTGGGTGATGGGACTGTCTATTAACATTTCACAAACACTAGCAATGAAAGCAATAAAAAAATACAAGAAATGTAGTATTAATGCACTATTTTTAACAAGTTAGCTTGACCATTGCAATTGTAGAGCTGGTGGAAGAATATAACTCATATAAAATATCTTGAAAAGTTCACTAATAGTTTTATTTTAGGAATGCTTTAGGAAATTATATATTTCTAAAATTTTGAAACCATATGAAGGTGTCAGTTGATTTAGGAGATTTTTGGCTTTTGTTGCTTTGTCCTACATTTTTTCTTTTCTCAGTTCCACCTTGGAAAGCAAGATGATTCACACAGGGAAGGAAAACACTATAGATTTTTCTATATTTGATCGATAACTGCATTTAGAAATGCAAGAAGGTAATTTCAGATTAAGAACATCATTTTTCACTAAAGTGTCAGCACACTTTATAGAATTCTGACCTTTTGGTTATATCTTGTAAGAAAAAATTCTGTTTGCTTCTCTTGTCACATTTGATCTCACTCAGCCTAAGAGCTAGTAATGCCGATTTTGAGGGTAAAACATCTGCATGAATTTTAAGGACTGGAAAACATTTCAATTTTAGCAGTAAACAAATTGAGGCTTTAACCATTCACCTGCTATTTTCATTCACCTATTCTGTTTAAAAGCAAGTGATCTATTCTTTATTGGAAAAAACATATTGATATCTATTTCTTTAATCTGCTGTGTAGTTTACTCCCTACAGTTTAGTCCCAGATATTTACAAGGAAAATACTACAAACTCAAAATTGATATGGGATCACTGCCAAAGATAAATTTAATTTGTGAGGGAATACATGAGAGGTATCAGAAAAAAACATGAACAGAAACCAGCAGCAGTCCCTAGGATGCCACCCCCAACCTGCAAGGTGCAGGAAAAAATATCCATAGGATGACCATGATGACAACGGCCAGAAATAGCCCATTGCTCATGTGCTGCCCTCAGGAACACTAGCAACCCTATGCTTGAAACAGATCCATTTCCCAAGAGCTCTGCTAGGGCCACTCACTGCAGCAACCATTGCTGATGCTCATCCTGCCCAAGAAAGTCACCCCAGACCAGGACAAACATTTCAGCACTGTGGTGGTGAGGCAGATGGTCCCACACTGCCGTCACTTTCAACAGGCAGGAAGAGGATTGCAGTGAGAAAAGGGGACACAGAGCTCATCTCCTGCAAGCACCCACATCAACAATTGCTGGCTGTGGTGGTGACTTCCTGAAAGGAGAGCAGAGATAGTGTAGGTTGCACTGTTTTCACCATCACCCCCAAAATAACCGCCACACGGTTTAACAAATGCCAGACTCTTGCCTGGTTTTAGTTGTTTGGGGCAAATGAAGTCCAATCACTTATGATAGCCTTTTCTGGGTTACAGGCTCTGGGGTAGGATTTGGTTCAGCCCTGTTTAGCTATGTCGAGGCTGTGAGGGTGGTGTGAGCCAAGTCCTGGCTTCCGCCCTGTGTTCAGTGAGCAGACACAGGCAGAGGCAGACACTGAATCCTCACACGTATATTAAACATCTGTGATCAGCCAGAGGCACCTTCACAACCTAATGTCAAATTATTGATAGATAATTTGCATTCCTATGGATAAGCTGGCCAAATTCCCACCCTTAAAAATCAGGCTGGATTTTGAAAACAAACAATCAAACAAAATCCATTATTAGAGGAAAACTTCCCAGCTGATTGTGAGCCCTTGCAAATATTTCTATATATATTTGTGAATATCTGTGATGTGAAAGTTAATAAGTGCTTTTAAAAATAGGCATGACAGAAATATTTTTTGAGTCCCATGTTGCTCAGCTGGGCTCTGAAAGGGTGATGGTTGCTCTACAACAGGTCCTCTAGCAAGGGCTGACATTAGCCTGTGACTACCCCCATGCAGAGAAGTCAAACAGCCTCCTCTTTCCCCCTGCAGCCAAGGAGAGAGTTCTCTTTTGGCTTCATACACAGAGGAGGCTCTTACTGCCGATGCTGAAAAGGAGCTGTGACGTATGTTGGCAAGATGAAATTCTGCTCTAATTCCCCCATGCTCTAGTTAGGCCTATGAAAGCAGCCTGTGGTTGCTCTTCTTTAAAGATGGTGTGAGCAGTTGTACATTGTGTTCCTGTCTGATCTCCATCTTCATAATATTTCTATCAGTTGCCACTGGAGTGCAGAAGTCCCCAGCATTCACGACCCTCAGCCCCTCCATCATTTAAATTCAGAGGTGGTAATGGTCTTGGGAAAAATCAATATATTTTAATAGGTATTTCCTGAGGTTTATTAAGTATGAAACAGAACTGAGACAGTCACTTATTGTTTATATCTGCTGTCAATATTGCTTTCTTTTCTTTTCTTTTCTTTTTTTTTTTCATTAAACCAAAGCAGATGTGAGTTAGTCGTTGGCAGAGTTCTGAAAACAGTGCCTGGTGCCTCTTTTGTGGCTTGCATAGGAAGGCTGCAACAAACATTCACATTGTGTCACCCATCCGTTGCTGCCATTGTTGCCAGTGAAATAGCAATGCTCTGATAAAGGGGTTACCTCTTAGATTTCATTATTCACAAAATAAAACAGTGTTCTGAGAAACCAGTTCCACTGAGCCACAACAATTAATCCAGCTGAAGGTCTGGCCCCCCTATGCTTGAGGTGGACTCAGACTAGAAAAAAGGGCTGTCTGGCTAATACAAGCGTGCTCTGTAGCCTTTGTCAAAACAGTTTTTATTCTCATAGCATGCAAACCTCAGGCATTATTACAGGGTTTCATGGAACAGATGTTCTTAAATTTGCATAATGACAGACAGACTGCCTTTTCTTTATGAAAGGTCAGTAAAAACCAGTGCTACTGTTCAGCCAGTGCTGCCTTCGTTAAGCAATTTTAGGACAAAACTGCTTTGTCTTTACTTACTGTTTTCATGACCACTGCTTTACATATTTCAGTCAGACAAAATTAAGGCTAAATCATTGGCTTATGTGACACCACATGGCTGTCTAGCTTCCCCTAATTCCTAAACATCAGCCACTCTTGCACAATTGTTCAAATAACAGGATCAAATCCTTAGCTTCAGTAAGACAGAGGAACTTCAGGGACACTGGTGAAGCTCTCTTGGTTGTTGCTGTCTAAGTGAAACAGCTTTACAAAAGAACCTCACAAAACTGTGTGTTTTGCCTCATTTTCATTCCCTTCCTTATTTATTGTGTGGGTAATTTTTTCCCACCAATAAAATTAAATTGATGTGATGTTTCTAAGTAGAATACCTACTTCTCATAAAGATGATTGCTATTGAGCAACAAGTGCCCCCATGTATAAGCAAGATGTCCTTTTATTGTGATTTGTATGTGCACATCAAATAGGTGATGGGATGGTTTTAAATCTTCTACATCTAATGTCTCAGTGATAGATAAATTCCAGCACGGAGATTCCCCAAAGAGAAGTGCATGTTTGCCTTCAAGGCAAAAACCAACTTTTTATTCTAGTTAGCATGCAGCTGGAGTATCACTGAGAAAGCTCAGAGGTGCAAAAAGTCCTCATAGAAGGGCAATACAAAAATAATGCAATACTTTTAAGTCATTCTGGGAATGCTTGAGACAGGGGAGGGAAACCCTTCGCCTAAATAGAACATGGAAACAAGTACAATTTCAGGCTGTGAAATACCTTAATGACCAAATAATGAAGGTGAAGCACAAAGTTATATCTTTTTCTCTAGGTAGCATAGTGTCAATTTTCAAGGAGATACAGAACTTTCCACTGTATGTCATTTTTTCCCCAGACCTGCACACTGGCTTTTGCTGTTACACTCCCCCCAGCCAGATGGTGATGTCAGAAATTCCCTCTTGCCTATATTTCCAGTTGTTCTGATACAACTAACAGAACGGGTGCCTGCCTTCCACAGGTGCAACAGTGCATGAACACAGAACAAAGAGCTTGCTATCAGTGGGCAGACAATGCCCAGCCTCTGATGGCAGGAAAGAGGAGAAGGACAGTATAGATTTGGTCCTTGAGCCGCTGGACAGTAACTTAGAAAGAACTCTGTTTTAAGTGAAAGAATACAAAATTACTGACAAAAGGATGAATACAAACATGCTGTCCCACCTTCCTTCCCTTGACAATCCAGTTTGGCTGAGATGAGAGGTGCAGCAGCCCTGTAAGCTGGAGTGGACACTGTCCCTTAGGGTACACAAACACAAAACAGCATCTTTTCTTTCCTTGAAGACCTGATTCCACTAGGCCATTGGGAGCCTGGACATGTCTCTGCTTCTTTCACACCAGCCATCTTAGATCTGTTGATCCCAGATGGGAAAGCCAGGGACATTCTGAGGAAGCTAGTTAGGTCACCTTATAGGTAGAAGGAGAGAGGACACATAGCTCCCTTCCAAATGTAACTCTGGAGAGGAGAAAGTTTAAATAACTTGGCTGGTTTATTTCCTGGCTAGTGATAAAAGCTGTGGCATGGTTATGATTCAGTCAGAGGAATTGAAACCATGTTATTTGCTCAATAGCCATACTTCCTAATTTAACATTAATTTTGATAGATCTTCATTTCTCAGACATGAAAGTTCACAGCATCAAGGCTCAGCACAAAGCTCTTTTCTCTGAATTATGCTTTTCTGTCCCTTCCACAGCCATTCTTTTCTCCTTTTCACCTACCTCTGTCCTAACAAATCTCCAAGCACCCTTCAAAAGCAATTTCAGCTATAGTGGATAAATGGCACTGAAGCCTAAAGCTCTTACTGGTTTAAGTTTAAATTCCCTAAAATGTCCTCCTTTTCTTGGCTTGGTGAAGGATCAGGCTGCAGCAGCAGCTAGTCAACCCCTAGAGAATAATCATAATAATATAAATTACTTAGACCTGGGCTATGACAAAGATGGGTGAAGACATATCTATTTACAAAAAAAAAAATCCCAGAGTTCCTTGGTTCATGCAATATGTATCTTGCTTAAAAATACATAAATGCACATTAAGCCAACCAACTTTGTACTCACTTAGCAGAATTTTAATAAGACATGCTATATAAAACTGTTCTACAGTTTTTCTGTCATTTAAGGATAATTTACACGTTTCATAAATGTTTCACTGTTTACTCCTTAAGGCAAGTACAGGTTTCACTTTTTCTTCAAGTACAAGTTAAAGTTGTGTATGCTACTAATAAAATAGGTTCCAATAATAGATCATTGGTTTGCATGATAACATAGGAGGAGGAAAACCTCAGGATTTTCTGGTTTTTGATCTAAAGGGCTGATATAGTAGTTGGGAAACTAAAATTCACATCAAAGTTTAGATTAACACTGTCTATTATATGATGCATTAGTTTCCCTCCAGGATATGTTCCCTGTTTTTTCCAATAAAATGCTCTTGCAAAGTGCAAGATAGGAAGTCTGTGACTACCAAACATCATCACAGATAAAATATTTCATTATGCCATATTTGCATGTAGTATCTTCTAGTAGGTCAGCCAATACTGTTGGACAAAGACATGCTTCAAGATTTCACCTTTCTGTTTTTATTTCTTTAAAACAGTATCAGTTAACCTAAGAGTAAATATTAGTTGTGTTCATAAACTTTGTCTTGCACATATTCTGAAATCCTGTCATTACCATATTGTCCTCTGCCTTCTTTCAATGCCTGAAATTTGACTCTGCTAGCTTCCAGGCTGGAGATGCTCATTTATGAATGTCAGAAAAAAATCTGAAGAGTTTCAAAACTTCGTTTTTTTCCTTGGCACTGGCAGAAGAAAATGAAACTGAAAACAATTATTATCATTTACATATTCATTGTATAACAGGGGATCTCGCAAGTTCAATCCCTGTAGAGCAAACAGGAATTTAATTTTCTAGGCTAAAATTTTGAAGGTTACCGGCTGACTGTAGGCTTCTACTTCAGCTACTGAATCTGTGCCTGCTTTCAACAGGGCTGATATCCCTTTGAAATCTAGCCCCTATAAACCTTCTTAAGGACGAATTTCAGGAATTTCTTTTTATACACACGAGTGAATAGTCTTGGAATTTGATCATAATACACATTAAGATGACCAAGGGCGATGAAAATTTCTAAGTCCTTTCTACAGTTCCTATAAGTGAGGTTTAATGTTTTAAATCTAACAAAACAAATCTCTGTTCATCATCTCTCAGAAGCTGATTAGCTGCCCTGGGATAGGAATGGGATGTGAATGTAGTTCAAACAATGCCTTTTGCCAAGAGCTCTGGAGGCTGGGCAAGGTAGATAAAGATTTGGCATAACCTGAAATTTATCACTGAACTGTGCTGAGATTAGGGGGAAAGGAAGCTCTATGACAGGCTGGCCTTTTTAATCACACCTGAAGCAGGTTCAGTCAGCAAATAAAGTTGCCACGTCTTAATGCTACAGTCAGAGAGGTACAAAAATCATTTTGTATGACACAGGGAGAGGCCAAGTGGGAGAGATTCCACAGGAAGTGCCATACCAGCTCATTAAGAGATGTTTTCCTGAAATAGTCAAACAGAGCAATACTGGGGGGAAGGGGAGGTACCTGTGACTGAGATGAAATAATGACATGGCATCAGCATAGAGTAAGAGAATTCTAGTAATATTCAGGTCTAGCTGAAAGCACTTCATGAAGAAACTCATGAACACGATCCGAGGACTGGAATGTTTCCCTTCAGAGTGTTTAAATAAAAAATCAGAGGAATGTGCAGCTTCCATTTCCAAGCTGTGTTTTTTTCAGGCACTTGAAAAAAGATGCAAAAAATATTTATTGTTCTAGGCACATTCCCAAAGACTTATACCATTAAAAGTTAAAACATAGTTTTTAGTATGCATGCAAACTTATAGTGATTCATATAGCAAGAAGTATTTGTCATATAATTTGATATTTGTATAAAAGTAATTTTAAGGTTTGTTTGATAGTTGAAACATTATGAAAATTAAAATTGGTAACCTAAGCATTTCAGATTCAGAAATAATTGTGCCTTACAACTTTGTTTATTTGAGCAAAGAAAACAATGCTCTAAAAAAAATAAAAAATGTCAGACAAACTTCCCATGTGAAAATTAAGCTTAATGGAGCCTGAATATACACAGCAAAAACCAGACTATAGGAGCCTTGGTATGCCGTGTGGGAAGATTCATTCAATAAACCTAAAAACTTTCTGCTAATTTTATACCCAGCTTACAAGTTGGTCAAAACCTAAAACTGTCACCACAAAAAAGTTATAGGCATGTGTATCTTTAAGAAAGTCTTCCTGACATTTCTCTGTTCATTTAAACATAAAGATGTTTAACATAAAGATAAACATGGGTTTTTTTTCTTCTTTGGAGAAGCCTAGACGGTGAAAAATAGTCAAGAAGTCAAAAAAGTCCATATTTTTCACCTACCTCCTCACATTTCAGTGATACATGGTCATATTTCTAATACATGTCCACAAACCCTATTTTCAAAGATTCTATTTGTCCTGAAGGATACTTAAATACATTGGTCAGAGAGCTCTTCCAGCCTAAAGGCTTTTTTTTGTCCAGTCCATGCTCAGTGACAAAACAGCACCCAAAGAACACAGAATGAGACCTGGCAATGCTGAGAATGGCCATCATGTCATGTTTTGTCCATACTCTTCTTCCCTGTAACTTTTTCAACTGCTGTCCCTGGGCAGTGAGATTTTTGGTTTGCCAAGCACCAGAAGGTTAATATGTGTTGACTTGTTCTAAAGTTTGAATACATCCTTGTTAACTGAAATGGCTTTGAAGAAAAACATCTGTTGTCTCAGTTGCTTAAAATTTTAAAATAAAAGAAAAGAAAGCAAAACAAAACCAAAACAAATTAAAAAATAAAAAAAACCCACACATACACAAAAACCCCCCAAACCAGCAAAAAACGATTATCAAAATGAATAAGAGCTTACTTAAATCTTGCTGGCAAATAAAACAGAGAAGTGAAAAATGTTAGCATTAGAGCTGAGCAAGCTAAAGAGTGCAGATCTTCCACTGAACCCTGGGGAAGAATTGGGCATGTAGAAGCAGATACTGTGTCCCTTGCTAGCAGAGCTTTTAATTATTAATCACATTACCTATCTGGGTTCATCTTGAGCCTGCAGTTAGTATGGAAGGGAAGTATGCATCTTTCTCCCAGCCTTTTGCAAAACTGAAATCTGTAGAGAGGAAACTGTTTCCATTAATAGCAAGCACTCCCTGTGGCAGCACAACAAATGATTTCTGTGTGTGTAAGAAAGGAGAGGGTGTCTGATGCACAGGATTGGTTTTCACTGTTGTCAGGCATTGTCTCAGTGAGCTGTGCTCTCCTGACCCACAGTGCATAATGGATTTTCCAGTTCTTGATGTGTATGTATAGCTAAGTCTGGAACTTCTTGCTCTTATTGTTGAGTCAGCTCAATGGCAGAATGCAGGTAAAAGTCACATATTTTTAACAGCTTCTAGATGGGGCACTGTACAGATCTGAGCACACAGCCCCCATCCTGGCACTAATCTGGCCATGCACTAAGAGCCTGCAATCAGTAATCTGCAGAAGGAAGTCTAATGTTACGCTGACTGGAGAGTTATGGTGAAATCACTGAATTTCTGTGATAAGAATGTGCATCTTTAATGGATAACATGATAGCACATAATTCTCTTTCTTGCTATCTGAATATGAAGAAAGAATGAATATATGGTTACAGTGGCATGGATAATCCCTTTTGGGGGGTGCTGTGCTCCTTTGCACATGTGACTTGCTCCCTTGGGAGCAGAGTGTGCTGCTCTGGCAGCTTTAGCCCTAAGTATAGCTCTGGCAGTGACCCTCTGACTTTTCCTATATTTTCCATTAGGTTCCCCATTTCCAACCCTACCTGTGGAACAGACTTTTGGGCAAAAATTTGGTTTCATATTGAGTCATTATATTATCCTTTTAAGATGCATTGAAATATATCCTTTTGTCATACTTCATAAAATGTGAGATTATGTTCCATACATATAGTTGTTCCCATCTTTTAAAACAAGTAAATCAATAGTAAGATAACTATAGAAAAAGTTGTAAAAATGCATCAGCTAAACGTTTTTAAATGCAACGTTACTGATCAATTGGAGTTTGATTAAATAGCAAAACTGAAATGTCTTTTCATGCCTTAGTCTTAACCATTATCATTTATAAAAACAAAACCTAAAAGCCTTGTAAACAACAAATGGGATAAGTGATCATTTTATAGCTGCATCAAGATGCTTGCAACGTAATTTAAATGCCAGTAAGATAAGCATTTTCAATAATTTTTTTAATTCATAAAAACATGCAGAAAGCTTGCAGTCATTCTGTTAAGTGAAAAAGGTAAAACTTTCTGCTAGGTCCTGCTGAATTATTGCTACTCTGCAAAAACAATGCAAGCAGGCAACAATCTGTTTCTGTGCAATGTGTTCCACTCAATATATGCCAGAGGTGCATGTCTGTCTCTACAGACAGATGTGCAACTGAATTTGCAGATGATGGTGAACTGAGTACTTTTTCTGGAGTGACAAGAACAAAACAGATCATTATTCTTTTAATCACAGAACCAGAAGATCTGTTACTGTGGTCTTCAGGAAGACTAAGTTTTTGTTCTTTCCTAACAAATTCTTTGAAATAAAATGACTGGGGAAAAAACGGCCAAAAGTTAAAAGATCAGATTCTGAGGAGGAACAGGAGGGGAAATACATCCAAATAGAATTAACCAAAACCCAAAAAGCAGAAGTAAAAAGAGTGCAGTGGATAATGTATGCAAATATGCACAAGTGCAAGTAGTCCATACATTGCAGTATGGAATGAGCAGCCATAGGTAGGATTTTCATTACAGTAAATCCCCTGAGAGCCCTCTGGCTGTGTAGGGTGAGTGGCCAGCAGCACTTCCTCATTCAGACTCACAGCTGTACAGAAAGGAGCACCACATCTCCTTAAACACAAAAAAATATATTTCGAATGACTGGTCCTGTAAGTGCCACATAGAACCTCAGAGCTTAAGTCTAAGATCAAAATTAAAGTTTTCAAAGCCTTCATTAAGTTGCTGCCAGAGTTCATAACTTTTAAATACCTGTATCTGTGCCACTTATGCACTTTGAAAGTATCTATACTTCTGTTACTAAGGGTTCTGTTCACATTCATGCAAGGCCTGACAAGGCTCAGATATTTAATCATCGGAATTGGTAGACGTATTCTTTTTTCTTCTTAATCCTGAGATAATGGCTCAGCATATTCACATCCCTAAATCAGAATCCTGAGAGGATGTAGGCATCTTTCAAAAAATGCAAAGTAAATCTAAGATTTTTTCCTGTCCTCAGAATTTCTTGCTCACAGTCTGTCATGTGTGTATTGTGGATTCCTCTCTGAGACACTTGGATTTTTATGGGTAAACTGGATTCTGCTCAGGAGCTGAGTGGCTCAGGGTCTTGAGGGCAATTTTAGAGAACCATAGAGCAGAATAAATGCCTAATGCCCAACAGAAACAGGACTTGACATAAATACTGCAGAACTTGTGCCAAGGGAAGAAATAAAAGAATAGACATAAGACCTATGGAAAATTGAAAGTCAATATCAGGGTTCAGGTTTGAATCCAGAAGGCTTTGGGGTTCAGGTCTCATTCAGGTAGAGAGGCTTTATCTCTTCATGGCCAGTATTAAAACAAAACATTTGGCTGAGGAAATGGATTACCACAGGAAACAAAACGGCTGAGAAGAAGTCCCTGCTCCATGGAATTACAATATGACTTTGGCTCAACCGTCCAAAACTATTCTGTCCTAGCACCACTTCTGAAGTTCATAAAGATCCATGCTGTTCTTGGTACGTTTTATCTTCCCAGAAATCTGGCTATCAAACAATAATGAGCTCTTTTGATATTGGAAATGATCTTCATGCTCTGAGCTAGATCCTGCTGGCATTTTTTAGCATTATTCTACTGACTTACTGGAGCTTTATTAATTTTATCAAAATGGAAATTTTTTCTTTTAGTTTAGAAACACATATCTTCTGATAATACCTATATATGCATGATTTTGTAAAGGGTTGAGTCAATTTACCTGAAATTAGTTGAATATTTGTTGTGCACTCTGCACACTAGAATTTAAAAGTACGTGAAAATTTTTACATGAAAATATCACCCTATTATTTAATTAAAAAATAGATTTAATTTATTAAAGGAACATACACAAATATGAAGCCAAAGATTAGCAGAAGACAGAGGTAATTAGTGAGAAAAAAGAAATCTGTCCCTCTATATGTGAATTTGCAGAATATATTTGAAGATCATAGCTTTCACACCTTGTGAAGTTTCTTTGTCACTTCACAAAAATGTGGTGTGATATACAAAGACTAGATAGGTCATAACAGTGCTTAGAGACCAGTTTTGACAGTCAGTACAGTCTCAGAGAGACAAGTACACAAATACAACTTTTGTAAATAGAATCTTGTTTCTTCTGACCTGCCTAAGGGACACACTTGTGAGTTTTCTTCATTTGGAGTTACTGTGATACAGACAAATCATAATTGACTTTGAGGTAGCGAAGCTGAAAATGAAAAGTTGTGAATATTACCAAATGGAACATAAATATTTTAGGAAGTATTAGCTACCTCTTCTGAAGGATAACATGTTGGGGAAATACCCTCAATTTCAACTGGTTGCTGTTGTCTTGCAAGCCATCTTTCTCTAAGACTCAAAAGCCAGACTGAATTTAAATTAGATATTTTATTTCTTATTTGGATGCTGGCAAGTTAAAGAAGACATCATAATGCATTTATCTGAAATTATTTAAATTTGAATTAGAATGTGCTGAAGGCATTTTAGAAAATAATTAAATAATATTTAAATAATATTTAAAACATTTTGAGAAGGAAGACCTCTCAGCTAATGAGCCTTCATAGTATGCTATAAGTGATCAAATACAGATGCCCTTTAAAATGAGGTTAAATATTATGGGGCAGAACAGAGAAAAGGCAGTAACCCACCTGGCAGAATGATATAATGAGGAACAAAGTTAGAACTGCTAAATTGGGTTCTTTACCTTTATAACATCCCCTCTAAAGCTGAGCTTCTCCTTCCATTTGCTGTCATGTGCATTTCAGAAATCAACATTCACAGACCACAGAAAAATGTGAATTTTAGCATATGAATCATGAATATTTAATTCTCATTTTTCATGTGTTTTTCAAGAACTCTTGACAATTATTTCACAAGATGGATTTTTCCCTGAGTGAAAACAAACGTCTGCAACAGCTGAAGTTGGATATTTGATAAGACAACTGCTGACAGAAGTGTTTGGGGATTCTGCTGTGCAGAAACTTTATATGTGTCATTTTTCAGTGGTGATTCTGGATTCACTAAAAAGGCAATTTGCAACATATATGTACCAAGACCTATAGAGTCACATAACTTACCCATGTGTGTAGGTATCAAAGCTGAGTAAGACATAACACAAAAGTGAGATGTGGAAGGTGGGCCCAGACGTGGATTGGTTAAGGATGGGTGAAAAGACCTTGACACAATTCACTGTCTCACTGCTCCACTGGGTCCAGCACAGCTGAGTTAGCACAAAATCACATGTAGGGCAGAACACCTTGACAGAGAAGATGCTGCCCATACAGAAGGCCCTGCAGCAGGGCCTTCTGCTTTTAACTGAATGGTATTTTGTCACCCAGGACCTCACTTTGGCAATTTACCCACTCTCTAAAATATATTTCTAGTGGTAATTTTATTAAAGACTATATTCTGTCTCAACTTCTAGGGATGTGCAGCAAATGTGAACTGAAAATCCAACCTTTTAGGTTCAAAAACTCTGGTGAGATATTAAGAGTTAAAGAACATAGGAGTTGAATAAACAGCCTCAGTTTTGATGCAGTGTTATAAAATATACCTTGAATTACAGGCTAGATTTGTGGGTTAGGCTTTCTGCAGCTTAAGAATGGCACTAAAGGGCTATAAAACTATATTAAACCTGATTTAGATGAAGCACTTTTATGTCACACAGTTTTGAAACAGAGTAGAAATAAACTCATGTCTCAGTTGGTTCTTTCTGAAGCCCTGTGGCATAAGAAGGGACCAGGGAGTGACATGAGAACTGGCCTAAACACCAAGGTGGGCTCACAGCTGCAGAGGAGGCAGGTCAGCGGAGATCCTCTCCTGCTCCTACAAAGGCATGTTGTTTATCAAGCTCACAGGTTCATCAGATCTCATTCTGGGGCCCTTGAGGTGTTGTATCACAAGTGAGAGTAAACCAATATTGCCCCACTCCATACAATATATAAATAAGGGAAGTAACAACCATTGCAGACATATGGCTTGGTCTTCTGCCTAATGCAGGCTGAGAACTCCCTTGAAAATTTAATGTCTCTATCAGATTTTCACCAAAAAACTGTAAAACTATGTCAGCCTCTGTTTGGCCCAATACACTGTTATTTATTTCTACTAAAGTCATGTCTGGAAATTGCAACTGAGGTAAGGTGTCAGGCAATGCACAAAAGGGCTTGAGTCATCTCACCTAACTTTATCTATCCATAGCTTAACATCAGGTTTAGTGTTGTCATCAGGAAGAGGTAGTGAGAATAATGTTCAGAGAGCAATTAATGTTATTGCAGTCCTAGACAAGGAGGATGATTCATCCCCTGAAGTGTCTCTCTCTCTCTTCCTCTTTATTAAATGGACAGAGAGACTGGAAAACTAACTGAAATGAGACTCTGACTTTTCTAAGGTTACTGTATGATGAAATGAGTCTCATCTTATTGCCTATAAAAACTTACAGTCTAAATGGAGTAGACCACAGACACGAAGGACGGTAATTATACAGAGATAAGAATCACTGATTTCTGAATCACTGATTTCCCTAGAATAAGACAATTGCTTTGCCAGGTGATTCTGCCCAGGATGCTTTGGCCCCTTCATCAGTATTTTTCAGGGAATGTCATACAGCAATGTCTAACAAACACAGAAAAAGAATCCTTCAATTTGTCACCGGCACAGTTAGGTAGTAAGACAAAGAGTCAGTTTTCGCAAACATTTCTACACTGTTTTCAAATATAACTTGTTCTTTTCTAGGTAAAATAGGTGGAACAGAATGAACTGTAGTAACTTGATAAGTTTACTGCAGTGTTGTTAAACCTTTACTATTACTTGGTAGGATTCTCTAAGTAGTCTCCAAAATTATTTCCAAAAGGCTGTTCTGGTTACATTGGAAATTATGGAAAAAGACTTAATCCTCCTGGCTCTCTGCTTTCTCACAGAATATTTAAATTTAAAAATACATTTTTTTACTGTGTGTGACAACTTCAGTCTCAAGGCCTCACCTGGAGCTTACTGAAGTAAAATTTAAAAAAAAATTGAAAATATGCAAATTTATTTCTCTGAGTTCTTAAAGTGGGTCCACACGTTTTCAAAAATTCATTGTGTTTTTTTTATTTAAGCAATCACACAACTTAGAGGGGAAAAAATCCTAAACTGTTACCTGGCTCCATAAGGCAAATTTTTTCATTGAAATACAACCTAATAAACAATAAAAAAATGTATGGAACTGCTTCTCCCTGTGACATTGGATAACATCTTTGCCAGACAACACAAATTTCCTTGTAGAATGTTAGGGAAATCTAATAATGTTGCTGAATATGTCATCAAACTACTTTTTCAGGATTGATAAATACAAGATTGAAAAAGGAACACTGAGAAGTATTCATAGAAACACCAAAAGTCCAAAATAGCTTTATTCTCCCATGAAGGTGTCTTATCAGTCAGAATGAGTGCTCCAGTCAATATGTGTGTTGAAGACATTGCTTCATTTATAAAAACAAACAACTTGCAAACAAAGGTATAGAAATGTTATCAAATGAAATGAAAAATATTGTATAAATCAATTGTGTGTCCTTGTCTGGAATACCATGTCCAACAAAAGAAGTTGTAGCAGAAATAGCTGACTTGTGTGGTATATGAATGAACAATGATACTGAAAACATAAATTTTTGGTGCATGAGAAGAGAATGTGCAATAAAAAGATACACAAACAAACCCACAAACACACAACTTCTTACTGAAAATACAAATCACTTTCTGGCTTACATAAAACAGGAATTTCCTCCAGCTGTACTTGTATTACTGTAGCATTTGCTTTCTCTAAATTGTTTAGTCATGTAACTAATGTAATTCAAGAGTTATTGTAAGGAAAGGAATGTGAATAAAATACATAAACAACAAAAAAGTCAAGCCTACATGATTGGATATTAAGGTGGCTAGTTTTATCAGCAACATAGCTTCAACAAGTTGTTTAAGAACTGTCTGTACAGTTCACAGTTTACAGGAAGTGTTGTCCAACTCTTTTTGGTTTTAGATGTCTGGCCCTGAGTGAAAGCTTATTCAGTCATTTCTGGAACAAAGCTGAGCGCATGTGAGAGGTCTCTGGTATCAGGAAAACTCACTAAGGAGTATGAAATCAGATCATTTCAGTGCTGTTCTCATGGTGTGTCAGATTTGAGCATACAAAACAGCACAATGCGTTTGAGCTTATGCTGGTTTGCTAATATTGGCTAACTAAGTATCTGGGTATGGAGATATCAGCTTTCATTGCCTTCATCAAACTACAGCCCAGGGGTAGTTTGCAGGATGGCAGCAGCAGGGAGGGATCCATTACAGTCTTTTACACGTCTCTTCCCTCAGAACCTGTGACTCACAGCTCTTGTTTTTATTTTTTCCTTCACAGCAGCCAATTTAGAGATAGATGACCTCTGATCCAAATGAAAGCAACTATTTCTAGCTGTTGATAGCATTTAGCTACAGTCTGATGCCGTTTCCCTCAGGCAAGAGTCTCTCAACTCTGTAGTGAGCTGGTGCTTCTCCTCTGAACACTTTGGCTCTTGTGCACCTGCCCTGGGGCTACCAGCAAATCCCAGGCTCCCTCCAGCCGCTGATGGGGACAGGCTGTGACACAGCAGTGGGACAGCAGCCAGCCTGCAGAGCACAAGGCAGAACAGCTGGTGGGAGAATCCAGAAGCACCCCCAGACTGCAGGAGGCTGGTGCTGGACACGTCTCTCCCAGTGCAGGCCTTGCCTTCCCACCTCTGGGACACAGTCTGGCCCCAGGGCTGGCCACACCTGGCCAGGACAGGCTGTGCTGTGGAGCACAGTGATTAGAGCTGGCACAGCCCAGGGCTGGGAGCAGGGCTGCTGGATGTGGGTGTTTCTCATCCTCCTGTGTTGCGGGCTGAGGTCGTAGCTTGCCTCCGTATCCCGATCCTTCCCCAGGTGCCAATCACCACTCCTTTCCCCCTCCCTTGCCCCCTGCTGACTGCTGTCCGTCAGTCCTGGCATTCCAGAAGGGCTCGGGTGATTGGCAGAGTTCCAAAGGTGCCTCTCAGCCCTGGGGACACTGGGCCATCCCGGTGTCATTTGTCCCCTGAGGCTCCCCCCTTACCTGGTCGGGGGGATCCCTGCCCCTTCCCTCCCCCTCTCCCCGGGGTTCAGGGACACAGCAGCCACGCGGTTCATTGTTCTGTGGGAGCTGCTGCTGCGTTCAGAGGCCTGTGGGCCAGGAATAAAGCTCTGGATCGAAACCCTCCAGCAGAACCCGACTCCTTTCCTTCACCTCACCTAAAGCCTCTCCACCAGAGGCAAACCTGAGCTCCTGCGTGCCTGGACTTGTCCCAGGCGCCAGCTGCAGCATCCAGCCAGCCAAAGGTGTCTCTGAGGAGAAACCACCACAGCTGCTGCCCTTGGTCAAGCAGCAAGGCCAGACGAGCCCAGGCACGTTCCATCCGGCTATATTGGGATTTAATTCCAATATATTGCCCATGGGGAGTGCCGGCCTGCCAGGCACACAGACACAAAAAGAGCAGGCCAAGGGAATGAGGGAGGCGAAAAAGACCGAGCGCGCAGGTAACATCCCTGTTTCTGTAAGGGAAGCAGATGCTTCAAGGACCGTGTCCACTGGTCCGCTGCTGAAAGTGAAACCAAATAACCTTTACTATGACTTAGGTGAACCTATGTTAAACACAACTTCTGTCAATGAGCCTTACAGATTGCAGCTGACAGAACCACTCCACCTGAAAAACACTGACTGGCGTTTTGTCTCCTTCAACCCACAACAGCAGGGTACTTGGCACCGAATTCACTGTAAGTACCTCGTCACTGGGGACACCAAACACACACCACAAGAGATTGAAATTGCTCCAGGACTCCTGTACATGCAGACATGTCCCCATGTCTGTGTGTTATGGGCACAGAGCTGTGCACACACCTGTACATCCATGTGAGCAAAACTGAGATTTGCACAGGACAGTTCTGCTTTCAGCCTCCTCCCCAAATCACCAAAACTGGTGGGTTAGCAGTACTAAGAAATCCCAACAACACACAGGGTTTAGTGGAGGCTTTCTTTAAGGGGTGGGGATTCAGTATTTCACTTAGGAACTTATGGAGCAAAATAAAACCTTCTATTTCATTTTAAAAATAGGGATAAAACTCCAGTGCTTTTGATCAAACAAAATTTCACCCCAAAAAGGCAGGGCTGCTCCCCCTTATTACAGCACCTAGAACACTGTGATACAGTTTGTAAACTCAGAGGAAAATCTGGAAGGAAAACCACTCTCTCTGCACTACATTTCATTATATTATTCTTGCTTTTTTGTTTTGTATCTCTGTTCAACTTAAAGAAAACTCCTCAGCAGCCTTGGTGGTTTCCTAATTTGTTTAATTCTCCTGCCACACTGGAACATACGGATCCCTCCCTTTCCCTTCCCATCCAAACTAAATTAAATTTTTTAGTACTTTTACTTAATTAATTTCTGAGGACTGCTTGGCTTATCTTCAAAGCCTTAATAGATCTAGATCTAGATCTAAATCTTCCCACCATAATGGGGGGTATTGTTTAAATATGAACTTTTAAAACCAAAAACTCTCAATCTTTTTTCTAATATCTTAATGGATTTAAAAGAAAAAAAATTCTTTTGGCTGAAGTACATGTTTTCTTTAGATGTTATTTTTCTCAACTTTTCTCTTTTAAAAAGCAAAACAGGAAGGAAGAGAAGGGGGTCATAAGAGTAAACAGCAACTATAAAATTATATACATAGAAACATTTCAAAAAAGCCCACTTTGTAATATTGATGAAAAATAAAAGGAATGTCTGCCTTCCTTATTTGTGCAAATGAACTATTGAATTTTCTGAAAATCTTAACTGAATTTTAAATGGATACTGGGGACTCTTTCTTATTTCTTCTTGGTTTTAGTATGCTGTGGCAGGAAGAGGGCATCAATTGACCATTAGTTAACTGTTTCCACCACAGCCCAAAGCTAGGGGAAACTTGTTTAAAGTTTCTTTCAAAAGAAATTGGGAAAGTATCTTGATAGCCCTGGAGTATTCCAGCCAGCCTTTATCAATAACAGAACATCTGCATTTTCCACTCAAAATAAACTTGTTCCATTTTTTTCCCCCAGTGTTCTCTGGCAGCAACCTATGTTTTTCATCAGACCTGTCTTATCCACATGCCAAGCTGTCCAGCACTCCTTTAAAAACTGGCTTGTTGGACTGCAAGATGATAAACACCTATATTAATTCAATTTGCATCTGGTAATATCCTTTTACTTTTAGAAAGAACATGTTTCTCTTCATGTTGTTGTCTCATAATTCAGTAACTGCCTGTCTTTGGTCACAAGAGCTTTTGGCTGGTTGGGTTTTTTTTAGCAAGGTTTGGAAATGGATGTGAGTAAGAAAGGACTTCTGTCTCTTCATCTGCTGGTCCCACTCTTTTTGTAAAATAAAGGCCATCTGGATTTTATTTTGCACTGAAGAATGTACAGCATGTACAGAATTTTTTTCCATGTGAGAGACAGCATTCAGTTACAACTGCTTGGATTGTAAGCCTGAAAATGTTTGTGGCAAAATACCTGGCTTCAAGTTCTGCTTTCTAAAAACAAATGTGAGCTAAGCCTGATCTTGTGGGTGAAGGGGAGGAGGGTGGTGGATGGCATGTTGGAGAGCCTGAGAGTTTTGAATAACCCACTCTGAGCCATTAATGTACTGCCCTGAACTTCACGTGGCCCATCGGAATGACATGTCAAATCCCATGACCCTGTAGCAGCTCTGATGAGAACAGATCAAAACCTTGAATAAGACATATAACTTCAAGCTGGGGAAAGAAAAAAAAAAAAAAACCAAAAAAAAAAAAAAACCAAAAAAAAAAAACCAAAAAAAAAAAAACAAAAAAAAAGCATCTAAAAAGGAACTTGAGGAAAGCATAAATTTAGCCTGTGGTGTACTGTGTACTCAATGTGTGCTGGCAGAGAGGGTGGGGTTTGTTATTGTGAACTTCTCTGCTTTGCAATAACAACTCTCCCAGCAACTGCTGCCTGTGCAATCATCACTATCATCATCATAATCAGCATCCTCATTCAGAAAGAACACCTGGGCTCTGTGGGGGTATTGTGGATATAATATAGATATGAGACATTTTTACACCTGAATGGTTATATGCATATACTTAAGAAAACTTGGTTTTAAGGTTGATGCTGGTTTATAAGGAAGGCAGTGCCTCTTCTGGAGCATGGCAAGGCTGAAGTGAGTAAGAAGGGACTCATGGTCATGTTATGCCAATTCATGCCCTGCATGGTAGGCCTTCAGGTACAAAGAGCCCAGTCCCATCATGGCTTCACTGAGCCAGCCTTTGCATTTCCTAACTTTCTAGGGGGAAAGAGAACTTGTTTATCTGCCAATACAAAAGAGTCCCTAATTATTTCCCTTTGGGGATGAGGCAAAAAAGCAAACCACAAAATTGTCCTATATTCCGGGAAGTAAGGGACCAAGTTATGCTGGAAGACCCAAGCAGGAGGCCCAGGTTCAGTATGAAAGGTTGATGTACAGCAAAGTCTGGCCCAGGCATTTGCACCCAAACTTACCTCTAAAATAAAGCACTACTTGCAAGTGGGAGGAGGAAGGGATGGTTCGATACATTTCCATTCTCTCTTGAGCTGCTTCAGGTCTGTTAAGCTAATGAGAATGTAAAGAAAAAAAGAGAGATAAACAATAAGTGCAGTTCAAAATGAAGCATTTCAGAGGTGAAGTAAAAATTTCTAAGCCACATGTATGCTGTACATATTTGAATAGTCCTGAGGAGAAGCTCCCAAAGCAGCAGAGTAGGAGAACTAAACATGGCAGGCTGAACTCTCCTACACTCATTCCTACTCCTGCTCTGTCTGTAAGACAGCCACAATATTTTTTTCTGCTAGTTGCATCCATTTAAAATCCAATTGTTTGGGTTGCACTGAATGTTTCGGTTTCTCCCTATAATCAAGAGCAAAAAAAGGCACCTCTGTAGGGGGACTGTGAGACAGGTGTCTGAACAAGACAGGGTCTGTTGCTGTCTGGACATCACCCATAATGGAAATCTTGGCAACTGGCAAGGCAAGTTGTTGAAATGCTCAGGAGGCTTCTGTCACAAAGATACACACAGGATGCAGCACTCACAAAAGAGTTCAGGAAGTTCAGCTGTTGTTGATTATAAGATTTCTTTTGCTATTCTCAAGTGTATATAAGCCAACAGATTTAAAGCCTCTTTGTTTTCCTTTAGCCACCACCTAATGGTACATTGCTGACATTCATTCTTCACACGCTGTTCGCAAAACTTGTTTTTCAAACTGCATCACTTGTTAAAACTGGGTTCACCTTCCCTCAGTCCCAGACAGAATGGAAACAATTCTCCCTGTACAGCACATTTCCATTTCTTCCAGATGATTCTGTTTATTAATAATAGCATTATTTAATGTTATCAGTCATTGAATATCTGTTTTATCTCTCACACATATAATCACAATTATTACCAGACTACATATTTTAAAAGTATGTTTGATCTGTCCCTTGTGATGTGTTTCACAAATCACTGCCAAAAAATACTGAGGCAGTTTGGGGGAAGCTACAAAAAGTTCAGCCTGCACAGTCTGCTTCATTAGGTCTAAGATTATATTTTGATTCTAAACTCAAACAGTGCTCACTGAAATGCCATCAATCAAGATAACAAATGAATTTATACGCCATATGTTCTCCAAGTGGAATTTTAATGAGATATTAAAACGTGCTTTAAAGCTCAGGTTATACACAAATATCTTAATGTTAAATATGTCAGTGTCATACAAAATATTTGACAAAGTCAAACATCTACATGAGAGTTTATGGGTTGCATAAATGGGAAATGTCTTTTAAGGCTAAATAGACCCGTTCCCCTAAACAGACTTAATCTTTTGTAGAAGCCTACTCTTTTAACACTGAACTTGCCCTTTTTAATGGTAAACATTAACCTGCCAATGACTAAACTAGTACAGATTCCTGCTTTTTTTGTGAAGAGTTACATGCATTATGTTGTATTTTATAGGTTCACCAACCTGTCACTTCTGTCTTATCCAGTATTGGTAGCTTCTGCTTTAGGCAGTAAGATTTTAGAGGTGATTTTCTGTATTTCTTAGCTAAAATTGGCCTTTGATCTTATAGAAGCATCTTCATTTTCTTCTTTTCTTTGTGCCAGCCATAATACTAGCTATTCATTGCCTATGTCAAAATTGGGATTAATTTGGGGAATTCAAAATCTATAAAATGTTGAGCTGCCATCATCTCACAGGCCTCCCTTTCCTGTCTTTGTTAAGGCTGATGGCCAGGTCTTCTGGTTGTGTTGGAGCTCCCAGGTGGTGGTCATGCAGCAAGCAGAGCTTGCACAGTACCCCATGTCCTGCTTCCACACACAATGGGGTTCCCACAGTTCCTTCAATTACCCAGAAGAAGGTAATTGTCATCTTTCTCCCACTTGTAAGCTCAGTAGACAGCTGTGGGAACTGGGCAGCATCCTTTTGCGTCCTAGAACTTGTCTCAGCAGATTTGCTGATGACACCAAGCTGAGTGGTGTGATTGACACACCTGAAGGATGGGATGCTATCCAAAGGGACCTGGACAAGCTCAAGAGATGGGTCTATGGAATCTCATGAGGTTTAATAGGACTGAGTGCAAGGTGCTGCACCTGGAACAGCCCCCGGTATCAATCCAGGCTGAGGGATGGACAGATGGACAACAGCCCTGCTAAGAAGGACTTGTGGGTGCAGGTGGATGAGAGGCTGGACATGACCCAGCAATGGCACTCCCAGCCGAGAAAGCCAAAGGTGTCCTGGGCTGCATCCAAAGCAGCGTGGGCAGCAGAGGAGGGAGGGGATTCTGCCCCTCTGCTCCTGTGAGACCCCACCTGCAGGGCTGCATCCATGGAGCTGTTGGGGCTCTTCCATGAGGAAAGGCTGAGAGAACTGAGATTGTTCAACCTGGAGAAGAGAAGGCTTAGGGTGACCCAGCTGCAGCCTTCCAGTACCTGAAGGGAGCCTACAAGAAAGATGGAGAGGGACTTTTTGTTAAAGAGCATGTAGTGACAGGCCAAGGGGGAATGGCTTCAAACTGAAAGAGATGAGGTTTAAATTAGGAAGAAATTATTTGCTGTGAGAATGATGAGGCACTGGAACAGGTTGGCCAGAGAAGCTGTGGATGCCCCACTCCTGGGAGTGAGTGTTTGAGATCAGGTTGGATGGGATTTTGAGAATCCTGGCCTAATGGAAGGTATCACTGCCCATGGCAGGGGTGATGGATCTTCAAGGTTTTTTCCAACTCAAGTCATTCTGTGATCCTGTGATTCTATCATTCTGTGATTCTGTGATCTTACAAAGAGACCATAGAAGTCATATGAATCATTGTATTTCAAGCTGCACAGCTCTTGCACAAATTTTCTTACATGTTCTTAAAGGACCTCAAATAATGCTATAAGTAAATCTAGGTAGGAATTTGTTTCTTTATATAAAAATATAAAAAATTTTATACTTTTTAGAATCTGAAAATTCAGCAGTCAATTCAGTTTTTTATTGGGAAAACAAACTCTTAGATTCAAGCTGAAACTTCCAAGTGGGGAATGAAGGGCAGAGACAGACTGAAATAATGTTTATTGAAATAAAATATAACTTGGTGTCAGGGCATCCCAGTTTGCATCTGGGGCCTGAATCATGGAAAACGGGTCTTTCTTCTTGATTTGGGGATTATTTTTTTGGTTTGATTTATTTTAAGGTGGGTTAGGGGATTTTTTTGTTTTCTTCATTGAAAACCTGCATTTAGTCAAGATTTTTTGCTAAAGAGGGATTAAAAAAAAAAAGAAAAAAAAAAAAAAGAAAGTAAAGAACCCCCTTGTACTGGAAAGTTTCATGGGATGTGAAAATTATTTCCTGCTTAGCCTGAATAGTAAAACCTGGCAAAATCTCCCCAGCTGTTTTTTAGTGTCTCCCTGGTGCTGGGAGTTAAACACATCAGAGGGAAATGAACGCAGCATGAGTAACATGATGAATATTCATGTCCTGGATGTGGGTCTGGGAGTCAGCAGAAGTAAGTTTATGCCAGATGTGATGGTTCAGCCCAGACGAAGGAGACTTTCAAAGAATCCTGTGGAAAATCTGTTGTGCTCCTACTGACTGAAAGAGTTCATACCTCTTCCAGCTGATGACTCAATAAAATTATTTTTGCTTTAAATTTACAAAGAACAACTGGGTTTAGTGTGTGTGTGCAAGCTTGTAGATGGGAATGAAAACAAGCAGAGAACACAATTTTTTTTTTTCATTATTTGAGTGACTCTGAGGTACTTTAGACATTTATGATGCTTTCTTTTTCTGGTGCTAACACAGCTAGTGCTATTGGCAACCTCTAAATTCAAAACAAGCTTTTTACTTGCTTTCTTCACTACATCCTTGTTATTTACTGTTAACCTGTGAGTGTTTTCAAGCCAATAAACAGAATCTTAGCGAATGTGGAAACAGCCCAGTTGGCTGACCTCAAGCAGCTTCCTCATCTCAACATGTGCACAAAGACAGCCCTGAGCAGGGCTGGCAGCTCTTGAAGCTGCAGAGCCTCCTCAGCTTTGCCTGGTGGAGCTCTGCCTTTCCCCTCTGCTAATCATTTCCTGCTCCCTCCACCCCTTCCAAGTGTGTGGGCCCAGAAAGTACTGGCAGTCCCTCAGTTCATTGTATGTCTGGGCTACATACTATTTACATTACAGTAGTTGCAAATGGCTCCAGTTTGGACCAGGACTTGTTCTTTTCATTTTGTTTGTTTTTTCCTTAAACATTGGACAAATAAGAATGAAAAGTTTTCAGTGTAAAGAGATCACAACTGTGAGCCATGAGAGTGGCTATGACAAAAAGATCCTGCGAAAAGGCAGGGAAGATAAAAATGAGAGAGAGTAAGTGACAAAGTACAAGTTTGACTTTGATCTCACATCTGCTCCTAATAGGTTTTTTAAACACATTTCTTAATTTTTAGCATGCTAAGCCAGTATTTCTTATGAACTGATAACAAGAATAATGCTAGAACAATTTGATGTGTGACACCATGAACTGTGAACAGAATTGAGAACCATGCTTCACCTAAGAGTGCTGCCCATCACGTTATTCTTCTTACTCTTCCACAACTGAAAGAAAAACATTTGAGGAACTTATTCTGTGACCTGTCAAAGTGATCTCATGTGTTAACTCTCCCATGCACTTTATCCACACAAAGATAATGAAAGGAGCCAGAAGAGATCCTGTTAGATTTACCTTTATGATCCTGTTAGATTAATGTCATGGTTTGACACTGGCACAATGCCAGTGCCCCCATGAAGATACCCTCTCCCTGGTAGCTGCTGTGAGATGCGACCAGGAATAAGCAAAGCAGGCTCCTACTTAGGGAAGAAAGAAAACAAAACTTTATTAGCTACTCTAAAACTACAGATAAAATGGAACACACACACAGGGAAAATGAAAACCTTACAAATACATTTCCTCCTCCCCCCAACAAATTTCCAACACAATACATCTATTCCTCAAATCACCAACTCTTAGTCCAGCACCACTCTTCAAACAATCAATCCTCAGTTCATCAAGAGGAGAGGAGTCCTTCTTGTACCATGGGCTTCCCCTGGAAACACAGCTGAAGCCTCGTGTGTTTCTGTGTCACTCGTGGCACTGCCCGGAGTACATCTGCCGTCGTGACCTCTTCCTTTTCATGTCCAGTGCTCTCACCACTGAACACGGACCAGAGCTGCTTCTAGGGTTGTCTTTTTAAGGATGCTCTGTCCCGATCCAAAAGAGGCACAGTCTCTCCTTTGGGACCCTGTCCCCACAATCTCTCCTTTGGGACACCTGTCCTCCCCATATTTTTTCACCCCCTGGGGCCGAGGGGCACCAACACTGAACCCTCTTGGTTCTGTGGCCATTGCCTCCCCCTAGAATGCAGTCTCTGTGTCACAAGGAACATGGTTCTGTCCATGGCTATACAAAAAGAGTCCAGCAAAAGCCACTCCACCATCTCTTCCCACTAGGATTCTTCTCTATTCTTCCACTATCTCTCACTCGCCCAGACCTCTCTCACACTGGCACATTCCTTCCTCATCTTCCACTCTATCTTCTAGGAGAGGTCAATGTTCTGTAAAGTTCTCATTCTCCAAAAAGGGGTTAAAAGCTCCTACAAGTGGCCGGCTGAACCCCCCCCCTTCTTCTCCGTCCCAGCCGTGCTGCCGGCGCAGGCCCGTGTTTATCAAGTCTCAAGGTTACAGTCTCAGGCAGCGGCTCTCTTCTCTCTCTCTCTGTGTCTCTCAGGGGGGGCTGCCCGATGGCTCCCGGTGTCTCTCTCTCTGTCTCTCATCCACCCTTCCACCCCGGGCTCAGGCCTACCTCTCCCGGCCACATGGCTTTCCCCTCCCCCTGCCCAGCCAGCAGCTGGGCCTGGGGACAGACCCGAACTCTTTCCCACCAGAAACCCAAAGAGGCCCTCCCAGGGGAGAGCTCTGCTTTTAACCCCAGTGTTCTCAGAGGCGTGTCCAATGTCCCAATGGCCAGGTTAAATGCCAATATTAAAGCCTGAATATCATTGGCCCAAAACACAGCATCCCAAAAAACACATTTCCTGTCAAACCACCACAATTTACTTTTATGATCTGCCCTCATAATCCTTTCAGTCATGGATAAAGGACCAGAAAAATAAAAATGTGCCCCAAAATTTAGTGTATGGCAAAAAATTGGTATCTCAATAAAGACCTTGTTTTCCTCAATACGATATTTTACCTCATAGTGGTAACAGTGCAGTTCAGCTTGGAAAAGCATGGAATGTATCATTGTACAGAGGCTTTGCTAACCTTACTGGGATTGCTTTAGGATAAACTAAATAAGACTTCTAAGAACCCATTTGTCACATATGATAACAGCATCAGAAGAGGAAAAAAGAAAGTGTAGTGCTTCAGTTAGCTGAAAACTTTGTATGTGCATAGACACTGCAAGAAAAAAAAGAATTTATACTCTCACAACATGATAAAAATGCAATTTTTTCCTGGTATAATAAAGACTTACTGGGGTATATTAATATGCTAAAAAATTACAAGAAGGAATATCAATTGATCATTAAAGACAAGTGGAGGAAATGAGGAAGGGTGATTTTAAATCACCACATTAACCTGGTGAAAAAAGGTTAGCAATGGAAAGGGCAACAAATATGGGGACTACAGTGAAGGAGGAGGCAGATCACCATGAATACCTTCATCAAGAGGATGAAGCTTTATGTAAGCAGCCCATCAAAGAGATAGTATCTGCTTTGGGGATTTTAGTCATCCACTTTGTCATTGGGAAAATAAACCAACATGATACTGAAAGGTGGTAATTCTGGATGTGCTGGAAGCAACGAGAAGGAAGAATTCAAGAAAAGGAAGGATGAGAATAGATGAGAATAAAACCTTGTAGGAAAATTAGGTGAAAATCAATGTGAAATTTTTAAGTTCACGATCTTTCAAAAATAAGTGAAGGGAGTAGCAAAAATGCCAATGAAATTCAAAACACTGACTTCATACATTCAGAGACTGGAAAATAGACCCCAAAAGAGACAAGAAAGAAAAAAAAAAAAACAAACAAACAAAAAATCACCAAAAAAAACCCACACAAACAAACAATAACAACACCTCAGGAGAAACAGCACTTTACTGAGCAGGAAGGGCTTGGACATGAGCTGTCTCAGTGTGGAGAGAGAGTGACAAGCCTAGATGGAAACCTGCTGGCTAAAATCACCGTTTTTTCAATAATCTCAAACCTATGAGTGTTACAATAAGAATGTGGAAACTAACCAGAGTAACAAGGATGAGTAGGAAAGAAGAGCACAGGCATGTGGGGACAAGAGAAGAAAGGGCTGTAAGGGGTGAACAGAGAGATGTGAGTCATAGTCATTCAGTAACAAGATCAGGAGTAAGAAGAAGATGAAAAGGTGACAGATGAATTAAGAAAACTGAAATGTTTAATCCCTTCACTGATAAGAGGTCATTGACAATCTTGTAGATACCATCTTTAACCTCAGTAACACAGGAGTGAGATCTCAGGTTAGAACTGGAAAGGAGGAGTAGGGCAGAGTATTTACACAAGTTGAATTGCTTTAGATCAACAAACTTGGATGAAATTTGCCCTAGGGGACTGAGACAACTGGCTGAAACCATCCCCAGGGACATTATTTGTTATCTTATGTGATATGAGGAGAGCAGGTGTGGGTCCAGAAGACTGTAAAAGGCAAACTTTGAACCAGTTTTAGCTGGGAAATGAAAATAAATGTGACGCTAGTGGCCACAATGAAACATTGCAACTGTTTCCCTAATATATTGGCACATTTGCTATCATTTAAAATCTAATTTAACTTGGATTCCTTTTTCACAAGGTCTGCTTTAACTCAAACAGAAATTACAGGAAAATCTGTAAAATCAAGTATGTAGAATAGGGAATTCTTTATCTGGGAAACTATCAAATAGTTGGGGTGTTGCAAAAGTGGAGAGAACAAAATCAGGACAGTAAGTAAAAGCAATGAGCTAGTCATCCTGTCTCCATAGAAACTACAGTGTTGAAGTACAAGGTACATTTTAAGATATTTATTATTGTTTAATGCAAAGAAAAGGGTAGTGAAGGGTGATTCATCAGAGATGGCAATGGAGTGATTGGAATATGTGGGCTCAGAAATGATACCTAGCATTACCTCACCCTTTTAGAGCCCCTCTTGATCTTGCAGTTGGTGACTCCACTCTTCTCCAGATAAAACACAATAACATTTTCTGTATCAGAAAACCTGAAGAAGATGGTAGATAAATTATAAATAACAATTAGGTTTTTGAAGATTAGATTTCTTCAAGTCTTTGGTACTTCTGAAATGCCATGATAAAAATTTAAAAAGTCCTTAGAATAATCTCTGTTCCTGTTTCATTAAAAAATTCTTTTATTTTCTTTTTCAATTTTCTAAATTAGTTGTATTTTAAAATTGAGTTACTATAAGATTTCCTATTATAAACACTCATGTTTTGAAGTCCTATCTTTTCAGAATTGGCTGATTATTTACTTGTAGTCAACAGAAAATTAAAACCCAGATATCCTGTGAAATTACTTCTATACCACGCAAAAAATAGAAATGATTTGGGGTTTCAGATGTAAAAGTAAAGCTTAAGCTGCAGAAATATAACTTGTTTGCTAGCTTGAGCTTTTAGCTACAGGCTACAAGTCCAAACACTCAAGTTCCACTCTTCTAAGAATGAGTCTTTGAAAAAATTAGTATTTCTCTGAAGGAACACATATTGCCTCCTCAGGATTTCCAAAAAGGCTGCATTAATGCAGAGGAGTCATAGAAATGAGGAGGGCTTTATGGCAGCTACAACTGATCAGCAGAACATGTTTTCACTTTACAAACATTTCTACTCAAATCACCTTTTTCATATTGTCAAGAAATTCTGAAAGTGTTTTCAGAAAGTAGCTGGATTTTAATAGAAATGGTGTTTTGATTTCAAATTTTGAACATTCATTATAAAATAATATTCATTTTTAGGAGTCCATTTTCCTGGTACTTTTGCCCATTTTATTCAACATGTTTATTTTGTCAGAAAAATATTTTCTTCAAATAAAGACAAATTCTATTCAAGGAACAACCCATTCTTTTGTTGTTTATTCATTTGACATTACCACATTTCTTAAAAAGCAGTATCTGCGTCTTTCGGAATGTTTTAGCATTTCCCTGATCTAAAAGTCATGGAAGCTGATGATCTTCCAAAAAGTAGCTGGCTTCTGAAAGCCAGTGCTGGCAGCACACCAGAGCACCATACAACACATGCCACCAGTGAGTGCAACTGAGAATGGCCCAGAAGTGATCTGCAGCTGGTCTATACCTCTCTCCCACACTGACTTGAAAGTTCCTGTGTGTGTGTAGCCTTTTTCTGCTTGCAAGCAGCAGGACTAACTTGGTCCTCTGAAGCAGAGAAGCAAATGTGGAGGTCGGTCACAACAGCCCCCTGCCCCAGCTGTACATCTTCACCCAGCGTGTCCTCTGACAGCTCTTGGCTGCTCATCACTTGGGAGCTGGAAATGGTGTATAAGAAATTGGAAAGTTTCTTTTTTTTTCAGAAAGTGGCAAATTTTAGCCTTTTTCAAACAAACTTATCAAGTTTCAAATTTTATCCTTTTTCAAACAAACTTTCAACTTATCCTTTTCCAATCATATCTTCCCCCAAACCAGGGTGCTGTTTGTAGTCAAGGCATGGTTTAAATATGCCATCCAAATCCAACAAACCTCTTACTTTATATTTTACCTTTCAACTGCCACCTTTTGTTTCATAAGGTATTTCTCCACAGCAGAGTTCACATAAAATGTTTTATCTGGCTTAAGTAACTTTCCAACGTGTTTTTTTGTTTAGTATTAAAACCTTCTTGTCTGATAAAGGCAAATGAAAAAATCTACATGTTTGTGTGTCTTGCATTTCTTGTATGAATTTCCTTTGATTGATGTTTGTATGGCTTTATCTAATGTAAGCCAAAGGGGACATAACTCCATTATGAGAGAAAACCAACAACTGTGGAAAGAGATAGCAGAGTCCTTCCAGCAGTTTGCTTTGATTCATGAAAAAAAGCTTAAATGCATACATGCTGATCTTGGAGATATTAGCAATATCTTATTTAAGTTCAAGGTACTGCTCCATATTCATAGGAAATAAGTAAAAGAAAAATAACAGAGTTGCAAAACACAAAATCAAATTTGTAACCAGAAGATCAGCTGATCATCCTTTCCCCAACCATAGGCAATTTTCATTCACCTTAAAAAACGATATGCATAAATTCCATATTCTCACAAAATTCCTGATGTCCTTTGTCAGAATGAGATAATCTATTGACAATGGCATTGTTGAAGACTCTGAAATCAGAGTGTGAAATTGCAAGGATTTTCAAGAGATACAGGTATTTGTGACACCCCAGAGTGTTGCATCCTGGGGTGGCTTAGGCAGAAAGAAAAGCCCGAGGCTGTTCATAATACTGAGAGGGGGAAAGAGTGGTTTTAATTCTTCATCTTACCCGACAAGATAACCAGCATCTCAACAGAGCTGACCTGTGTTTTATTACTGAGAACCTGTTGCTAAGCCTCAGTTCCACAGCTCCACGTAGAATATTAGGAACCTTGCTGGTTTCCAGCATAATTTATTATTCATATTCTGAATGCCTTTATCTGTTCATTTGGAGGATTATCCAGTGCGTGGGGGTAGGGAAAGAACAAAGATGACACCTCTGAGTAGTGGGGAAATCATATTTGCCTACAGCAGCAGCACAAGTCCTGTGGGGATGCTCCGCTTAAGGGATGATGAGGGAGATAAAATATGTTTAAGATATATGACTAAGTAGGCTCTATTAGAAGAAGACCAACTCCAGAAACTGTCAGTCTTGTTATGAAGGTCTGCAAGGCCTCCACTCCACACACATGCCACTGTACCTTTTCCCTAAAGAAGGTCATTCGACACCTGTCCTTTACAATGTTCCTTTTCTTGAATAAACTGATGCAAAGGTTGTGGGCTTGTTGGTCACTCACCCATTTAGACACACCATTCCACATGGAGTTTCCAATGGGTTGACAGGCAGCTTGGTTTGCATGGGCACCAAGAGGAAGTTTCCCAGCACAGTAGGTATCACCTGAAGACACTGAATCAGCCCTTGAAGGTGCCTTTCTCCCTGCACAGATCTCTGATATCAGTATAAGAGAGCCAGAGGTCTAATTTAGGCTGCCACAATCAGCTTAATTGGGCCAGGCACTCATGTCTCAAGCATCACAGTAATGAAATGACACAGCTAAAGTGGCAAAGGAAAATCTGGCCTAAAACCTATTGAGCAGCAACTCAGTACTCACATACTCTTAATAACCTGTCACTTAATGAGTTGCCCAATTTTCTGGGAAGAGAGACATCCCAGTGCCTTCCCATGAGTTTACACGCTTTATATTCATAGAGTTACTCAGTCTCTTGAACCTCTCTATCCCAACAGCTAGCAAGTCCTCCTTGGAGGGAAAATATTCACCTTCAAATGCTGCCCTTCAGCCCCTCTCTAAAAGATATTCAGTGCTTAAAATGTAGTGTCAGTCCTCTACCTTTCCATAGATGTATCTGGGGGACATGTCACTGTTCAGAACAGGTGATGAAGCCCTGCCTTCCTGCAGGTGGCTGAACACCTGCCTGCCTCTGGGAGGTAGTGAATGAATTTCTTATTTTGTTTGGCTTGCACACGTGGATTTTTCTTTACCTATTAAACTGTCTTGATCTCAGCTCATGAGTTTTCTCACTTACTTTTCTGATTTTTTGTTCCATCCCACTGAGGGAAGAGTGAGTGAGAGGCTGCGTGGTGCTCATACTCACCACAATTATGTACAGCTGTTGATGGCTTAAAAATGTTATTTACAAAGAATCACACTCCGAATTATAAATAGAGGTAATTACCTACTTTGTAATAAAGTAAAAATGAAAAAAGAAAAATGGAAATCAGCCTTGCTTACATATAACTAAGCAAGGACTCAGACTAACCACTGTGCAATATAATTTTAGCTCATAACATTCACAAGAAGTCAACCACACTATCTTACGTGACCATTTCTTAATTTTAAATATAGAGACAGATAAAGAGTCCAACTTCTTCTTTTTTTGACCAATTAAATGAGTAAAATTCTTCAGCATAGTGTACATACAACCTTTCTGCTAAATGTCTTACACCTATTACAAACTTGGTTTTAAATTGTTGCTTTATTCATTTTCCTGAAATGTCTTTGCAGTTCATTTATGAGTCTGTTTAAATATATGACTATCCATAAAGTCAGCACAAGCATGGTGGGAAAGTGGAACCAAAGTTGTCACTGCATGAATTGACCTTTCACTGACCATTCATTACATGAATTTGTGTTTGGTTTGGAGTTTTTTGTTTTGTTTTCTAACAAATATGCTTTGGGTTTATTTTGTTTGTCTCATGGCTGCTGAGCCTTGAGGATACATGAGTCATATTTTGGTGATTTCTTTATTGCATCTGGGCAAAAATAATACTTTAAAAGAGAAAGGCAAGAAGAAAAAATGAACAAGGGTGGTTGGAAGAATGAAGTGAAAAGACAGATATTGATAGATGTTGCCAAATGATCAGTGGTCCCAGCTGTTCTCAAAGTCCCATTCAAGCAATGGTAACAAAAGGCAACCTCGGACCATAGTACAGACAGGAGCAGAAAGTGTAAAAATCATAATTGCTTTCTGTTCCTTAAGTAGAGGAGCAACAGTGAACAAGGCTGAATATCAGAAGAGATTTAGGGTGGGAAGGAAAGCTGTGGCAGATCTTTCTTGCTTAGCACTATTGCCAAGCCAGGAAATTGCACCTGACATTCACCTCTCTCACCAGGAGGCAGGAAGCTCCCACCTGCCAGGATGAGAGTCCATGAAAGGTCCTTGAGACAAGACAAAGTCAGTGACCTGTTTTGTGCTTTCCCACCAGTCACAGGCAGAGAACTCTTTACCCACTGAGTCCCTGAATGCTCTCTTGTGTGTCCCCTTCTTCTTATTTCAGCATCAGCTTCCAAGGCTGGAGTTCATCTACTCGCTCCTTTTCTTTCCTTTCATTGGCCTCCAGATCCCCTGATGATGGCCTCTTTGCACACCAGGGCAGTTTTAAAATTGCAAGAAATTAAATTTAAATTTCTCACACAATGGCAGGTGCACCCTTTTCTACTCTGCTGGTGGAAGAAGACTAGCAGCTGCCCCACCAGAACAATAAAACTACTTTCCAGCTCTCTGTGACTGGCTGTCAGTGAACAGCCATGCATAAATATAATATATGGAGATCCCAGAGGTGGCATTTGTCATCTCTTATCAGCTCTGCTGCACACACCAGAATTTGATAGGACACTTAGAAGGATGATAAAAGCTACTATCAATCTGTCTAAGTAGAACCATTATGAGCAATAGTAACAATATCAATAGAATTATGGAAAATCAGCAGCTATATTATTTTAATGCTCATTTAATTATTCATTTTTAAAATCTTTCCTTCTTCTCCTTAAGATAAGGACAGCTAAGATAGCATATCTGAATCTTTATATTAACCTGGCATATTAATGTCCTTTTTTATGTCTGAAAAAAGCCCAAAATATCTTCTAATTAATTTTTTAAAAAGGAAAATAAAAATGAAATTAAATATAGTCCTCCAAAGTAACCACTTGAGCCCTCTTAAACATCCACACCACAGTGCGCATTCACATCCATATCTGGCCCATCTCATTCCAAGTGTTTGCAAAGCAGTAGTATACATAATAATGCTAGAATTATTTTGGGACTTATTACCATTGTAATAGTCTGGTGATCTGCCTAGTTCCATATCCTTTCTCAGGCAGTGCTCTATGGCAGATGTTCCAGAGGAAAACATTAAATTCCCTACAGTGTACTTAACACTTGTGTAATATTACTGCTTCAGGGAAAATTTAAAATTTTTCCAGTTGATAATCAGCTCACATATATTGAAGTATGAGGACAGATAATTGTTATGCTACCCAGTGTGACTGCAAATGATATTTTAATTCCTGAGCCTCCTTTTCTGAATCCTACTGATTACTTCTTTTCAGTAATACCCCGTGATTGTTAGTTCCCAGGGCTAACGTGTTGCATTTGGTTTTGTTCCTGTGGATCTAAATGAGCATGTTTCAGTTTCATCCATTTTTCTTTTCCACTTATTTCTGGGTTTCGCACAAGTAGTCAAGATGAAGATTCTAGCTGTCCTCTATAATATAAATCATAATTATGTCTCCATAATATAAATCATTTAGTATGTCTCCACCGCATCCATTTTTACCTCTTTACTCCTCAAAATAAAATGGTTGTGTAATTAAATAATTCTACTCAGAAATCCTTCTGTTGGATCTTTCCTTTCAAAACCACCAATAACCCAGAAAGGTCTGATCTATCTTTTTGCGACTGAAATGAAAGAACTATATGAGGCATGGTGTTTCATTTCCAGCTGGGCTTAAAACCAGGACATAATCCCATTCAGAGAAGCAGTAGTAGCTGCATGAGCTGGTCATTCCAATATTTTCAGAATTGGCAGTACAGGTATAAGCATCACCGCAAAGTACACAGGGAAATATGGAGTCAGTGGAAGACATCCATGTCATTTGGAAACCACTGGCAGCTGGAGGATCAGCCTCTCTTCTTCACTGTGGTGCTCGTGGAACTATCAGCAGAGACTTTCCTTGCACATCTCTCTGAGACTGTGTGACCACAGTATCTTAAACACTGAAGAGATGTCAGGAGCACTTCCAGTGAGTCTTTCCATACCATAAATATGTAATTGCTGGTCTCAGATTTCCACATGTTGAAATCCATTCACTGGAAGAGATTTCACTTGAATAGACACTTCTGTGAAAAAACTGTGCTTTGTGGACAAGGTCTGGTGGTATTTGTCCAGTAAAAAGAAAGCTTTTTAAAGCTTTGTTATCCAAATTAGTTCCTTTTCTTTAGAAGGAAAAAAAAAAAAAAAAACAGAAAAAAAAATCCCACAATATAGTTCTGGTTCTTTTTATTACACAGGTTTGATGGGAAACCAAGCACTAATTCTACCTTTCAAAAGGAGAGGAAAAAAATAAGGTCAGCTCTGCAGATCTTCTTGATGTATTGGCCGAGGAAATGCGCATGAGGCTTTAATGGTAGGAGGCAGAGTGAAGCCCCATGGGGAATAGAAGTCAGTGGGGTGCACGGATGCTTCCTTTCAGAATGCTTCCAAGGGGGTTAATGTCTGGCCTGGTGATAAAAACCTGGCATCTGTTACAGAAAACACAATGAGCATTGTTGTCATTTAGGGAATGGCTCTGTTTTTCCTGGCATGAGTTACTGTTTGGAAGCTGGTCTAAAATAGAAAAGGAAAAAAAATAACCTCACTCTCCAAACTCAAAAATAAAGGGCTATGCCAGAATCATGTTCTCCACTGTATTTCTAGGAAGTGTTATTGCTTCATTGTTCTAACACTATTTACATACCTTAAGTGCACATGCTGCTGCAATGTACAGAAACTGTACAGGCTTTGACACAGGCACCAACTATTGTGCTGATTATGGGTGTGCTCAGAAATACAGGCTAAGTCTTCCCAAAGGCTGGCTTTAGGCACAGGGCACTAGTGCTGCTGGGCTTTCTCCTTTGCCAGTGGAGAGACTGACTTCCCTCGTGCAAAATTCAGAGCACCCAAATGAAGAGCCTCTTCAGACTGTCCCTAGATAAGGTTCTCTTTTTTCCATTGGAGATTAATCCATAAATAAAGTTCATCTTTGTAAATTTCCCTTTCAAAGCATTCCAAGTATTCACATGTGAAATGGGATCACACCCTACCCTCTTCAATGACTTTCCATTTTTATGTGCTTTTTTTTCTCCAATGAAGAGACTTTGTTTGCACCTTCTTGTCTATATACATTAAGAAGATATAATATATTCTGCTATGACACAGCAGCTCAGTTTACACCCAGCTAAACCCTGCACTCACTGTTTTTGGTACCAAATGCAGGGGAAGTAGACAGCAGGCTTTTACTTTTTCCTGCTAACTGCTCCTGTTCTGTTGCTCTATGCTATTTGTTGTCTATCAGCTAAATAAACACAAGCAGGGTGAAAAGGTAAAACCAAACAGTTCTTAACCCTTGGGTAAGAACCCATTGATTTCTATGCTATGAAATTTCAGGCTTAATGAAGAAAATAATCTCTGCAGGTGATGAGCAGAAAAGACAGCATATGTTATTCCCAGGCTGCATCACTTGCTTCAGAACAATGCAGAGGATCCTGCTGGCTATGACCACAGCTTGAAATTAAAACATTGTTTTCCTTTTCATTTCAGACAATGCTGCTAGTCTGACCCAACTACAGAAAGCCTAAACTGTTCAAAAGATGCATCAAACTGCACCCTGTAGATTTTGTCAATAGCCAAGAACATAGCAGTAGCCAGTGCAATCCATGCTCCTTTAACTTCCTGGGAGGTGACAAAGGCACAGAGGAGATAACTGAGGTTATGGTGAGATTCAGAGCACCAGAGAGTCTCTGCTCCCACTCCTGGGTGCCACAGCAAAGGAAGTGTTGATGCAGGAAAGAGCTACTACGGAGAATCATTGAAGAATGGAATTGTTAAGGTTGGAAAAGGCCTCTAAGGTCATCAGGTCCAACTGTTTGCTCATCACCATATCACTAAACCATGTCCCAGATGCCACACCAAAACGTTTTTTGAACACCTTATCACGCACAATCTCTCCAACTGTAGTCAATGTATGCCCATGCCTCTGGTAAATCTGTGTCTGATTCAGTCAGTTCCTCAGCTCAAACTGTTTACTTTTCAAAATGCTGAGACCCACTCCATGGTTTGTTGAAGCCCTCCTCAAAAGCTTTATCTAGCTCCTATATTGCCTCATATGAGAAGCAATGTAGTGATGGGTAAGTCAAGAAAAGTTCAGTGAATCTCTTTGCAACTGGAAAATGCACTTTTAATTTTCTGTAGAGTTAAAACTGAAATTTCAAATAAATTGTGGGAGAAAACAAACAAAAAAAATTACAATGACTAAACCAATATAAAAACAAAACAAGTGAAAAAAAAAAAAAAAGAAAAACAACCAAAACCACAGAGACACCCTAAATGTTATTTTAGATTTTCTACAATGATTTATATTATAGGTACCAAATTTCATTAAGCTGTAGTGCTCTAGACAGCACAAAGAAGTAACACAGTGGCAAAAAGCCTAGTTTAAATTCAGCCGGTTCTTCCAAAATAATTTTTAAATCCAGGAAGTTCAGACTTATGATTAAATATATGGAAAATTTCAAATGTCATCTGTTTCATCCATTTTTAAATGTGCAGAATGCGTAAAAAAAGCCTGGTAACCTCGAGCCACTATGGTTTCACCAGCACAGTGCCAGAGGAGGAACATTTCAATCCTTTATCTGAGCTGTACATAGATGCCTAAAGGTGCTTTGAACAGCTTGGATTCATCTGCAGATTCTCCTCTCTGGGCACCCTAACTTGCCTCTGGAAACCTGGAATCTGTTCCCTCCCACTCCATGCATCCCACAACCTCTGCTAGAAAAGCCCATCCTCATTTCAGTAGTAGTAGAGAACTGCCAGAAAATCTTAAACTGCAGGATTCATTGGTTTCACAGTAGTGCAGAAGGGATCACAAAGCCTTTGTTGGTAAGCTGTGGAGTATTGGAAGAAAGATGTTGGCATCAGAAGTGCAATGGACTGAGTTATGCTGTCAGCTAAGGGAAGGAGCTCTGCCAGCCACGAAGCAGCCTCAGCACAAAGGTCTGTCTACCCATTACCCACCATAAGTCATGAAAAGCTGGTATCCTTCACTCTGTACCACCTCAGACACGTCTTTTTTTCCACAGGGAGTACTTTGACTAGACCATTTTGGAAAAGGTATTCCCACATGAATTTGTTTGTGGATGTACTTCAAGCCATTCCCTGCCACCTGATCGTGTCTAGTAATGTGGAGCTGTGGTTTCCTGTTTGCAGCAGGTCTCCAAAGCTAGTACAACGTGGTGGAGTTCTCCAGGTAGGTAATCCAACTGATAATCCACAGTCCAAGAATTTACTGCATCCTCTGTGTAAATGACAAGAAAGTGCCAGTGAGCTTAGTGTGAGTAAGGATCTAAGCAATGTTGATTTGTTCAAGGTGTCAGAGGACTGTAACTTGCCCAAAGATATTTGCTAGTCAAACATCTTTTTTGGTTTTGGTTTTTTGATCCTTGCAAGACTCTGATTTTGTTTCTGTAAGCCCTCTGTCAGAATAAGAAAAGGTTATTCTACCCATTGGCCATTACACATGGGTTTCTCTTCACATGGGTGTTTATGGTTCATCAGAGAAAAGGCATTAAACTGCCTCCTTCTCTGGCAGCATCTGGGGCTGCGTTGGGTCTGCCAGCCCAAAAACATTCTTCTTGGCTGTGGGAATGTGCATTATCAAATAGCCATCAAATGCTCTCTTGGGCTGTATCTAACCTCTCATATGAAGCCAAAAACCAGCTTGAAGCCATATTGACATCCCTACAATGGCTCCTACACACTGGGAAGCTCCTTGTGTGAACACAGCCTCCCAGACGTGATGTCGTTAAATTGTGCCTCTAGTGAGATCACCTGGAGGGAATTGTTTAGAAGTGTTCCTATGTTTTTTCAATGCTGTTGTCCTTTATTTCTCTTTTTTTTACGTACTTTGTTTACTCTTGAGGAGGGATTTGTGTGACTCTGTAAATGATTGTAGCACTATTTTCTCAGTCTTACCCGATCATTTCTTTGTGCAGTGTTCCATCCTTTCTTCCTGTGACTCTTCCCTTTGTGACAAAACCACTGTTAATTGCACAGCTTAGCTTCAAATCCAGGATCAAAGGTTTGGTGTTCAGATTTTTTGCTCTTCAGGCATTTTCTTTTCTTTCTCTAATTATGAGAAATTTGCAAAACCATTAACTACCGGATTGAACTGATTTTTTTCTTCTGTAAGTTGAGGGAAAAAGGCTAATTGGGGATATTCTTAATTGACTTTATCTCGTGGTTTGGGAGGTTGATGTGTTTCATTATATCATTAAAAATACAGTGATGGTTTTCTAGAGTGTTTACAGACACCCATGGGTGGAAGCCACACTGCTGAGAAAGAAAAGGCTGCCATTGTGTCACTTTTACCATTCACAAGAGTGATAAAACTGAACCACTCTAGGCACATAGTCTGTTTATACGCATTTGCTAGGTTAAATGAAAAGACATGTTGTGTTCCTTGTCTATCAAAAATCTGTACATGCATTCAGAGTGGACAGCTGGCATTTTGAAAAGCTGTTCTGGGCTTTTAAGAAAAAATTGTACTTAACTGGCATGAGAGACCTCCATTTCAAACGTTGACAAAGACAGTGCTTGTGTGAATGCTTTGTTCCTCAGGGCAGCAAGGACAAGGAGGTCCATGTGCACTTCCCAACCAAGTTCAGCCCTGTTTTCTCATATTTTATTAGATTTAAAAAGAAAAAAAAAAAAAGAGGGGGGGGGTGGGGGAGAGGGAGCTGAGAGATATGTTTTCCTACTTTAAACCTGGAGTTTCTCATTTGGAAATAAATTTCATCCATGATTCAGTTTTGGCAGTAGAACTTCACAAACTGATTACAGCAACTGTTTAACATTATACCTCACTATGCTGGGCTAAAATAACCCCAGATTATTCCTGGAATAAATAGAGTTACACTGAGAGTCAACCTATGAAGTGAAAACTGTGTACATGAAAGTAGATATTACTAATGAGGTGCTTGAAACTTTCAGCCAAGGTAAAGAACTTAATGACATGGGGGTGGCAAAGATGAAGCTAGATAAAAGAATACCTTTTCACAGCTTTATATTCAAGTCATTTTTCTTGTGTACAACCACTACAGAGCTCTCCTAGCCCTTAGCAGTAGCCAATCAAAAAAGTGCAAAAATGGCAGATGACTAAAGCATCCTTAAATACAAGCAGCATACCGTGTGCTCAGCGTCTGCATCAGCTAATTAAAACAAAGGCTGAAAGGATCAGCAGCAGATACATTACATGGCTTGCTTTTATGTAAGTTGGATTTATTTGTGTTCATGCTTACAGATAAACAGCTCATGATACAAGAAACCGCCTGTATTTCATCTGTTCATGTGATGTTTTGTTTCTTGAAAGCTTCTCATGAGTAAAAAAAAAAAAAAAGAAAAAGAAAAAGCCCTTCCTATAGCTACATTTTATCATCAAAGACAATGGGAGTGAAGAATTATGGTTTACTCACCCACACACTGAAGAAAATTGTATTTATGTCATTCCTGCACCCTGATTGGCTGAAGATTGCAAGGAATAGATATATTTTCTTTCTCCTTTCTTTTGTTGCTTGTTTTTAGCAAAATTGAACACCCTCTTTCCTGGGGTTTCCCACTTGTCCATCCAAAACCTATATTGGGATTTTACCTAAGGAGCTTAGAAACACTCCCGGACCATGGGAATGATTTTTTTGTTCTATTTCTGTTACCAAGATGTTTTTTAAAACATAAAAGAAGCATCTTCTTCTGGTTTTGCTTTTAAGGCAGTGAGGAAGAAAGGCATTGAACAAACACATAGCAGAAAAGTGATGAAACATCCAGTGAATTTCCTCTATAAGTTTATTATTTTTTCTACTTCAGTCACACACAGCTAAGAAGCATTTAAAGTGATGCAAATTATTAAAAAGGGTTATTACACACACCACAGTTTCATCTGCCACTTTTCTACCAGACAATGATTTTTCCCCCCTCAACCACCACTTTCAAGTTCTACAGCTTAGTGTAACCATTTTAATTTTTTTCTTTCTGGAAGGCATGAAGATAAACCATGCATGAATCAATACACGAATGAATCAGCCTCTGGTCTAGCTTACTTATGTACTCATCATTCATATCCTTGCATAATTTACAGAAATTGAAACTGTATCTGGGCTTTGCATTCAGCTGAATGTGGCTTGTTTACACAGTCCAATAGGGTTCCATCTTCCAAAAAAGCTAATTTGTAGGAATTGTTAAAGCAGGATAAAAACACCTAAAGCTTTGTGCTAAAGAGTTGTAGTTAAGAACCAAGGTATCCCAGTACTTTAGGACAAAGCTTGGCAGGATTGCCAGTCTCTGGGCTTCACTATATGGTCTGACTTAATTCAAAGGGAATTTTGGCTGCAGGTTCCTGTAAGGCACTGAGAAATCTCCCACATCCAGCTGTTCCCAGCTCCTGGGGTTGTCCCTCGGATAGCCAGGATTCAGTTTCTGGGACCACCACTGCCTAAGTAGCTGACTTTGGATCTTAAACTCAATTGTCTTCTGGATCTTAAACTCAATTGTCTTCTGCCAACAACCTTAAAGAGAACAAGATTTTATGTCACAAAAGAAGTCACAGTTACTATTCTGAACATTTTTTGAAAACTCTATTTTTATCAGTATGTTCCCTTTTCCTTTCTGTATCCTCTCTTGACATGTATCAAAGGGACAAAGACTAATGGGAGCACAAAGCCTGGCAGATTCCCCCAGAGAGCCCCTTGGGGAATGATATTCTTCCTCCATTCACTCCCCTTCCTCACAAATACACCCTACAGTTCTGCCAGGCACCGGTGGAAACCAGGGGCCCTTGCAGGCTACCTGCCTCTACAGCCTGTCTTACTTTGGATTTCACTGGCCTTTGGTAGGACAACTCTGTTTCTATTGTCTCCTGGTTGCACTCTTCCAGATATATATATTTTATATTCTGAATTTTAAAAGTTTCCAGGGAAGGATTTGTGTCTCTCTCGAGTATTTGTTTGAAGTGCTCAGATTTAGCAGTTACAATTACAAAACAGTAGAAGCCTGTATGTGAGGAAAGACTTTTCTGGGTTGGAAGGATATTTCCACTTTGATTGTTACTGTCAAAGGGGATTTCACAGCTATCCACATTACATCTCACCTGTGCAGCTGACATCAGAGCAACCTTTGCTGCCTGAGTAAAAGGAAACTTGGGGAGATACATTATTCAGTTTTGTACAGAGAAGGAATGGAAAATGTGTTTTCAGAAGCAGTCTAGAGCTCCACATTTAATAACATCTGTATTTTAAAAGAAACACTGGAGCGTGGCCTTAATGAGTTATTGTTATTTCCTAAAGGCACAGCTTAAACCCTTGGTTCTGTGAAAGTCAGAAATCTCCAAACAGCCGTGTCCCATTAGCACAGCACATCAAACATCACAGGCTGATTTTAGTTCAGCTGAAGGCTGGGGATTTACATCACTGACAGCAGCCATGCATATGGTCACATACAGTCAGGAAATGAATAACTCTGCTTGAACCAAAGTGAGCAAGGGTACAATAAAAACATATCCTGCAAAGGGATCTGTGAAGGGAAATGGGAGGAAAGCTGAGCTCACACGAGAATAACAAAGCCTGTCTCATTCTAGACCCCACTCCTCTGCAAAACACAGCACAGGAAAGGGCCCAAAGCTCAAAATATTACCAGGGAAATATTTCCAGGCCAGTAACTCAGCCTGCATGACAGTCTGTACCCAGGGTGCCAAGAGGGCACCGAAAGGTCCTCCTTGTTCTGAGAAGCCTGACTTCTGAGCAGAGCCCACTCCTGGGGTGCAGGATACTGATGAATATATTTGGCTTGTCACTGAGGAATAAGTTTTGCTTGTCAGTCACCCAAATGGCAATGGTAACAAAGAGGTCAAGACTGCTTGCTCTATATCTGCTTATGAAGTAAGAAACTGCATATTTTATTTGGCTAAGTCAAGTACAGTTTTAATATTTGTTTCTGTAACCACAGATGGATTTTAGAGGCAGTTAAACAGCAACCATGCACAGACAGTCTGGGAGACAGTACAAGAGCATGTATTCTCTTGGTATTTCTGATGTTCCCAAAGAGAAACAAACACAAGGGAAAAAAGGTGTGAGTCCTTTATGACACACTATAATACAGTGAGAAGAAGAATAAATTCTGGTTTGGTTTGGTGTGCATTGTGTGGTATTTTGCCCTCAGTGACTTCAGTCTGTCACCTCAGGCAGAAAGGAACTCTATTGACCTTCCTGGAAAGTGTGTTGCCAGAAAGGAAGTAGTACCAGTCAGTCACTGAGGGGTCAAAAAGAAAATATACCTACTCTTGCTTAAAAATTAAGCAGCTTTGCATCATGACGCTTTGGTGACTTTTTCTGTTTCAGTGACATAGAACATGCCCCACTTGTTTGCAGGGAGATGTTTGTGTAGGACAGACATATGCCTTATTGATATCTTTGGCCACCTACTTTCTTGCATTGTCTGTTCTGGCATTAGTGTTTTATTGATTGTTTGCATAATCAGCATATCCATTCATACAGTAATTAAAACCAGAAGTATTTCATTGTGTGGATATCTGCACTGGGTTGTGACACCTGACCTAGGCAGCGCACATGAACATCTTTTATTCATAAATTCTGTGATCTGGAAGTAGAATTATTTTGAAGTAATTAGCCATCACAGATAAGAACTAAATCAGATAACAATTAAATGAAATGAAATATAAAATTAATTGTTTCTTCTCTCAGACTGCCATTAAATGGCAAAAACTTCAGTGTGTTTGGCAGAGTACTTCACTTCCTCTTCTGAATATTTGTGTGAAATGAAAGGTACATTTTGTATTGATGTAACTACATGACATCTAAAAATAAATACTTTGTGATCTCACCTTCAACCAGAAGTAAATGTGAGCAAAGCTAAACTTACTTCTTCAGAGGAATGTAGATGGATGCTGAAGGCATGCAGACAAAAGAGATGCTTGGGCCACATGGGCTAATGGTGCTATTTGCAGCACTAATTCAAAGTACTCTGAAGTCAGTAACCACATACTTGGCCTCGATGCACGTCAAACCTTTGGTTCCTGTGACAAAAATAAGAATTTGCTTGAACTGGTACGAGAATTTCAGTTTGCACTTGAATTTCAGTAAAGCAAATGATGTAATCTGTACTTTCTTTAGGTTATCGTAATTTCTTTGTTGACAGCTGAGGAGGGTTTGTTCCTCAGATGTAGATGAGATGTGCACTTGTACATTTTGTTAAAGAAAACAGATATCAAGGTAGAATTAAGTGCTTGAAGACTACTGATAGTAAAAGACAAATGGAGGCAACACAGACTGCACACTGCAGCAAAACCAGGTTGGACATTATTTAAAGCTTTTTATGGTACCTGTTCAACAAGAAATTCTCAAAATTACTTTCAAGAAACTAAACCTTGCAGCTAAATTAATGGCTCACTATTCCAGCTTTCTTTGGGGACCCTAGATAAACGAACATTTGCTTTTCATATTTGGAGTTACCCTTTTTTGTGTGTCACCACACTTGTGTGATCCTACCTGCTGATCCTGTCTTCCCAAGGGATGCATAGCTCTGGCTGCCAGCCACCATCAGGACACAGTGTTTCTCAGCTTGGAGCTTTGTTTGCAAAATCTGGAAAGAAGGGAACCAGTCTGAGCCATGAAACATCTTTATGCTGCCACTCAGGGTCACACTGCAACAGGGACCCTCTGCCAGCCATGGGTCTGATGACTCCACACAGCCCCTGTCTTCCCCAGGAGTGCCTGAGGCCACCCAGGTACCCTGAGCTTCACATAGGTGGGACTCCTGGGCCAGCCACAGCTGCAGCCTCCCACAGCCCAAATGGTGATGGCAGCTCCCCAAGGTGGCCATGACCAAAGTCACGGATGCAGGCAGGAGCAGCCTCCCTCCCAGAGCATCTCCCTGCTGTGGGCAGTGGTGCCTACAGCACTTCCCACACTCTGGAAAGTATGGCAGACACTGGTTTTCTGAGCTAGCCTCTCTGACCTTGCAATTATGAGAATATGGAGTCATCACATTGCCATGCCAGTGGCAAAGAGGCTTAAAATCTGCCCCCAACTGTTTCCCAGAGGGTGTTTACTTCCTCCCAGCTGACAGGCATGACTGACTGTACAAACACTCCTTGCACCTGTGAGGACAAAACAAAAAAAAAAAAGGAAACGTTCAGCAGCAATTTAAGTTTGTGTGACTTTACTCTCAGAAACACTAAGAGTGATTATATGGCAGGTAGCTGCCTCTTAGCTGGGAGATGGTAACAAACAGCTGCAAGTTCAAAGACCAGCTGGAGTCACCTCTACAGTTATGACAATAAATAGGGTACAAATGATAATGGAGTGTGAAACAGAATTGCCATTAGACTTAACAACAAATGGGCAATTGCTCCCAAATCCCTTCAATATTGAAAAGTGCAAATCAACTATTTTAGCCCCATGTTAAGTAAACAGACTTGGGCTCTTCCAGGCAGGGAGCATCAGGTATGAATTCAAAGAGAAGAGCAGCAAAACAGGGACCCACCCTGAGCAAAGGTCCTACAGGGTGGCAGCAGCATCTGTCTGGTGCTCATTCCCCTCAGCACGTCCTTTGCCTACATGAATGATGAACCCTGGCTGGAGAATCACAGCTAAAAAAATGAGATAGTGGGCTAGCCATGAAAAAGGGATCATTAAACCTGAAAGTGGGAAAAACCCAAAAGAACAGAAAAGGGAAGACCAGAGGGATGTGGAAAAGAAAATTGTCCAGAAGAAAAAAATCACCTCTGACTGGTGATTGTCAGAGGATGGCCATTTCACTCCTGCCAACCCATTCCCCACAGGAGGTGGGAGTGCTGCAGGAAGGAGCAGGGTGGCTCTGAGCACCCCATCCTGCCTCTGAGCCAGGACTGGAGAAAAGGCTGTGCTGGACCCTGATGGGTGACTGACTGCATGGCATGAAGTGTTGGTGCCTGGGTGAGACAGAAAGCTGAAGCCTTCTTTACTGTCTATGCATCAAAGCTCTTCTCATTTTCACTTCAGCAGAGCAGGATGTAACACCTGTTTTTCTGCCCAAATTTCAAGCAGGGCAGCATTTTCTTCCCCTTCAGTGTACACAGTGTTTTGCTTTATGGTGGCATTTCGTGCTGCTGAGTGTCCTTAATACACTGTTGTTCTCCCTGATAGAATTCTTGGTTGAGGAAAATAATTTTAGCAAAACCAACTATTTTTTCAATAATATTTTGGATGAAAATTCTTATCTACCCTTATATTTCTAATACCTATGTCTCAGCTTCAATTCTGCAGCAAGACTTCCAGTAATCTCTCCAGTGAAACTTCACTACATACAAATCAAATCAAGAGAAGCTTTCATTGATGTGAATACAACAGAGAGAGCATTTCCCAGGCCATATATCCTAATCAAATGGATTTTCCTTTCAAATTTCCAACATGATTTAGATTTTTCACGTGTTACTCTGCAGCAAAAATTGTTGTCATGCATGACCAAACTGCATTATGCTTCCAAAATGGTCGCTGTGTTGAAAGGAATATGTCAAAGGTAATTCAGCTGCAGATTATTCTCCCTTGTGGGAAGAATTGGGTTTTGGCCAGCAGGACCAATCATCCGTCTCTGCAATAAAATGCAAAGCAGCACATTAATGTATTTGGAGGATTTTGAACAACCAGTTCCACTTTATAGCTGCTCTTGGTGGCCTGATGTTCTTAGACCTGTTATTCCACATTTATTAACCATCAATTTATAGGCCAGATCTTTAGCTGGCTTACAGGTGAACTGCTCTGTTGAGGCTGCTCCCCTGTATTACACAAGTTGCAATCTGACCTTAATATACTGCTCATTTCCTAACGCTTCCATACTTATAAACAAGGTATTTGGAACAGACAAGAGCACTCTTTAATGCTTTGCTTAGAAAGAGGACACTGTCTTTATTTTGACATGAGTGCATGAGAGTGGCAGGGATTGAGGACAGATAGGCACCAGTGGGAAATACAGCATTTGGTTCTCTTGCATCTGTGCACAACTCATCCAAGGATTTTAGATTTTTAAACTTAAAGTACTACTTAGCACTGACAAAAGCTCCCTGACAAAAAGGGATTGATTCAGAGCCGCAGAAACAAGACAAATCAAATTCCTTTAGGTGTCCTCCCTTGAAATAAAACACCTATGATGGGATACCAAGATTGACAAATTAACAAAATATCTAATTGAAGAAGATGCTTTTGACCCAGAAGGCCTTAGCGCTTGTCTGAGGTCACAGACAGCTGTATCACCCAGCACTCTCAGTGCAGGAATGAGCCACAGACACCTCACATGAGTCAGCCCTGGATGACTCTCTTTGTGACTTCAGATGAGATTTTCACAGACACACCAGCTAGGACCTGTGGGGCCAATCATTGGTCCCCTAAGCTGAGCATGGATTGCAGAGCAGGACCTGATAGGCCTGATGGACCAGCCTTGGTGCTGATGAAACATCATTGATGATGCTGGTTGTGAGCAGAGGCAACGGAGCAGCTGCCTGCCAGAGGGCTCTGATCTGAGTCAGGAAGGCATTCAGCAGGAATCCTAAGCAACAAGCAAGGGCTGACTGTGCTCCAAGCTAAAGAAAAGGAAGAAAAATTAATGCAGCTGCAATTGTTTTGGTTTCAAAATGTGTGCCATTAAATGCAAATTTAGTTATGCCTCTTTTTTTCCCCCCAGAGAAATCAATTTTTAAATAAACCACAGTCCTCCCCCCCTCACAGTGCTGTTGGATTATTTGTCACAGACTGTGCTGGTCACCTGGTCCACTTCCAGCCCCTATGCATGCTACTTTTCCTCACATTTTTGGATGCCCTGATCAGATGTGAGAAAAGGAGCGTAACAATATTTCTGGGCTTTCCACCAGGTCAGTGGTTTGTTAGTGCTTCAGCCATGCCAGGGTGTGCTGAAATGTTCTGTACCCTCTTTGAAAGAAACCCCATCATAAATTCAATTAGCATGAAAAATGAACAAAGGCATAATATTTTATAATCATCTACAAAGACCCTTTGGTTCCAAACCAAACCCTGAGCTTCTTTGCAAGAGAATGTTAATGGTATGAGCAAACACAGATATCTCCACAGCTCCTGTTGCCACCTGCTCTCCAGCTTTGGAGAGGGCAAGAATGCAAATTCCTTCACGCTCCCATTGGCTGGGTGACAACAGCACCCACGAGGGCAGTGTTGGCAAGGCAGGGCCATTTGTCACTCTCCTGCCTGACCTCATTCAGAGCTCAGCTAGAGAGAACCTGATGGCACCAGGCACTGTCACCTGCCAGCTCAGAACCCCTGCAGACCCTCCAATGCTCTCCAGAGGGGCAGAGTTCTTTCCATTTGCCAGGCACATCAATTTGGGTTGAATTTGGGTCACCCAGGCATGGGTTGCATCCAGCATCATTTCATCCCACTTCAACCCCACCTAGTCCTCACTTTAGTGGGGTGGGAAGCCCACCCTCCTTGGTGAGCTGAAAGGAACTGAGGTCCCTGTGCTGCTGCTTACGTGGCCTTACCTCTGGCAGCACAAAGGGGTGCACATCAAATGTGGTCTTCAGGGAGCTGTGTAAAGTTAAACTAAAGGAGAAAATGCAGGTGGACCTACAAGTGCCATTGAGGTATGTGGCAGTACCTGATCCTTCTCATCATAAAACCCTTTTTTTCAGCTAGAAATTTGTCATGCTCTGGGAAAGGCAAGAGGAAGTTTCTGATGCTATTTGTCTCTCCACAACTGAACCTTTTATTTAATTATTTGATAGAGTTTCAGCAAAGTGGTTTAGCCATTTCCAAGAATGAAACTGGGGGCAGGGGAAAGAGAGAGAAATGTTGTCAAGGCAACAGTAATCCCATTATTTTTTAACTTCTGAGTGCCTGAGTAGACAACCTCTATCTTCTTTTTAAGCCATTTTTATGCATAATAGTAATAATGGTGGAGACAATTGTTCTCATCTCTTTTAAGAAAAGAGCATGCCAGGGTAGTAAAGGGACAATAGGACATGCATTTGCAAACAAAACAAGCTGGCACCTTCACATTGCTGGCTGCTGCATCTGCTGCTGCTATTTTGAAAGCAGGCTTTCAGGGCCTCAGTACTCTGTTAGCAACATCTCTTTAAATTGCCCTCCACCAGACAAGATCAAGACCCTCATTTCCCTGGCCTGAAGTGCAGCTGACAGCCTCCACGTGTTTGGGGCATATGTTAGTGCTCAGCAATCATTTCCCTCCAGATTTTATGGCTCATTGTCATTTCTCACACAACAAAATGCTTTAAATGTGGAGAAAGGCTCTGCTTTATGCTTTGAGGAATGTCCCTGGAGAGAGGATTTTAATTTCTGCATGATGGGGGAGACTTTTAAATCATATTGCATCAGTTACTATTTGTCAGATAAGATGTGTTCTTACTATGAACTGAGCCTACAGCACATTTGTAAAGTGCACTGAGAGAAGGGAAAACAACAACAAAAAAGAAAATAAAACCCCTAAAACAACTGGCCTTTCAGGAGTCCTGCTGTATTTTCATGTTTTCCTTCCACTCTCCTAGAGCAAGTGAAGTTAGTCAAAAATTTCAAGGGTTTGGTTTTAGGTTTGGGTTTTTTTTTAATTAGAAAAATAGGAGTCTCACTGGAAGTACACACAAGAATGTAGATCAGATATTGTTTTAGGAAAAACAAGTACAATGGAAAGTGACAGTAACAATTAAATACATCATTTGTGTGTCCACTTAGAAAATGTCTTATTTCCAATTTTTTTACATTTGTCTATTACTTTTCTTTGAGTTCTTCCTGGTATTTTAATACCCTACCTCTGTATTTTTACATTTTCATGCTGCAAAATATGGAGGCAACAATTCCTAGCAAACAGACTACAGAACTACAGCAAATGTTTTTTCTGTGAACCTCTGGCCTCTACATCAAGCCATTTTATTTCTGCTTCTCCATTCCCCAGGCCATGAAATGGGAATGATGTGTGATCTCACTGATTAAGGAAGTTGTTATCTATTACAAAGGCATTGTGGAAAAACTGGGGTATACTATTTGTATGGTATATATAAAATATATAGTATTTTATATATGTATTTATATATATATGTATTTTTAATATATTTTTATATGTATTATATAGATATATGTATTTTATATATAAGTGTTTACCAGTGCATAAGGTATTGGATAGGCATGAGGAGATACCAGACATGTTATAGGAGATGTCAATATTATTGGTTTTGTTCTTATTCATATTGAATGGTCTCCAAAAGCAGGACTCTTTCCACTGCAAAGACATCTTCCCTGGCTTCTGCCCGTGTTTTGCAGCACCCAGCAGGGCCTGTGTGTTTGATTTGCCCTGGGTATTATTTCCCTGCAGTGCTACCTCCCACATCAGCAGAGCTTGTCACCTTTCTGCTACAGGGAGCTGAGCTGAGCTCCCATTTCATTTTCAAGCATGTTCTGACAACCTGTGCAGCTTTGTACCTTGCTAATAGATGCGTGGGTACTGAATCTGATCCAGCAATGTACACCAATTAAGTAACTGCACTTTGAGAACAGATGTGACATTTTAAAAAAATCGCAGCAAAACCAATTCCAGCAAAACATCAGTCAAAACATTAACAGTGCTATGAGGAATTTCTGAGAATATCAGGGATAATTTTACTACTGCAACAGCAATGAAAATAAAGCCATGGCAGGAAGAGGAAAACAACCTTGTTAAATAACAACCAGCATGAAAATCTGTTGAGAAGTTTCTTGCTGCAAAGGAGTACGTGTGCATACACCACACCAGCACACAGATACAGGATGTTATCAGTACTTCACTCAGCTGTCATTAAACCACAGGCTGTGCTTGTCTGGGGTTGTTAAACTCATTTTGAGATGCATTTCATGGAATCAGCTGTTCTGCTGTATAACTTACACCACCTGCTCTCCACCTGACAGGATGAACTAAGCCACTTCTTGTCATGTGGCAGCACTGAAGAAACAAAGCCACACGTGCTTTCTCCTCCTCCCCAGCCTTCTCAAAACCAGGGTGTTTCACTTGTGCACCAAGAACTTCGACCCCATACCTGAAAATGCTTAAATGTGTATTGAATTTTACTATTGAATTTCATATTTTGACCTAGTGCAGGGTTTAACCCTGCCTGTAATTCTAAAAATGTCAGGATTGCCACCATGAGGAAACCATGTTCTTGTGCTTTTGAAGGAATAGGAGTAGGGTTTTATGCCAACAGATGTACACGTGACTTTCATTACTAACCATGCATTGATCAAACCCTCTGTTCCAAACAATAATAATAATTAAGTACACTGCATTTCCAAGTGGTGCAGGCAAGGGTCAACAGAGTTCACACACTTATAAAATGGTCAGTACTGAGTTTGCTCAATGCTAGAAAAACAAACATGGATGCTCTATATCTGTCATTTTAATTATTACCATAGCACTGGCATGGTGGAGAAATCCACAGCTGTGAAACAGCAGCTGGCAGCTGCACTATTCCTACTGTCAGAAGTGTACCACCTGATTGTTTTTTAGCTCTTCCAGAGAAAGGAAGAAATATAAAATTTCTTTGCAAAGAGTGATTTAAGTTTAGTGATAGACACGCACTGGTACAGTGGCATCTCATTAATTAAGCAGAAACTGAGAGTCAGACACAAGGAAATCAGAGGTCTTTCTAAATGAGACAGTAACCAAAACCAGAAATGGGTTACAGATGTCCTCTCTCACAGCCTTCCTTAGGACATTGGGACACAGTTTAAACAACAAAAACAGCAAGTGTGGCAGCATCAAGTAATCCTCAAATGGGTTTGATGAGTGGATCTCCCCAGGAATCCTGTGCAGTTTTTGGTCTGGTAAGCATTTGCAACATGCTGAAATGCCCCAGATTTGCTCTCTTCTCAGCTCTGCAATGTATCTGACCTTTCCATATCAATTCTTGAGCAACATGGATAACATGAGAGCTTTAACCAGGCAAGGTAAATGCCAATATACATGATTGCAGTCACGTCATCTGCCCTGGGTGCTTTTGCTCAGGGATTGCTCCAGCCTCATTTGCTGTATAGCCAGTGAATGACACTTTTGCAGATTTAACGTTTGCTTTATGTTACTTCTCATTTCTCTGAGTCACAAGGAGTTTATTTTCTGTTCTTGGGCTCACTTGCAGAGAGCACAATTTCCTTTATCTGCCACAAAGCATGCACACACAGAGTAGAGACACAAGAAACACTCTTATGATTTCTCCTTGGGTGATTTCAAGAGATCAAGCTGCTAAAAAGAGCAGAGTCTCTGTCTTGTTTACATTCCTGCTGAGCAGGTACAGGCAGGGCACAGATCCATATGTGTCTACCAGGGAACCACCATGCTCACACAAAAACTCCTCTAGAAATTGAAGCTCTGCCAAAGGGAAACCCAAGGGTCTTTTCAGTGTCTAAGGTACGGATTAGCACTTGCAATTGTATACAGCTTTTAATTTCCTTGGAGTAACATTTCTCATGCTATACAAGCATAATTCTTTGGTTTATTTTTCTTCTAGCTACTCATCATACCTCTCATAAAAAGTGATGTAGAATATTATCTTGATTTGCTCTTGCTTCTTTGGAGGTCACATTTTATCAGCAATGCCTTGTCCAGGACACTTTCGAAGCATTAGCCAAAAAGGACTGTTTTCCACACTTTTGTACATCTGACAAAAAACCAGATTTTTTTAGAGACTGAATATGAGGACTTTTGGAAAATCAGGAGTCTTAAGGCATTGCTCACACTAGACATTAGATTTAGACAGAACTGTGAAATCCCAAATAAGTAGGCATTTTTGAAAATATTAGCAATTTTTTTTATCTTTCTAGGGAGTTTTTTACAGTGCCAAATGCTTAAAAAGTGACCTTTTTCTCCATCAATGGATCAGTGGTGGCGCATGCAGTAAGTTTCAAAAGAACTCTGGTATTCTCCATCCTTGTTCATAGAGATCTCCCTACATATAAATTTTCACAAACTCATTTGTGGAGTGATTTGGAATCCATTATAGGAAAGTTTCCCTCAAAATTGAGATGTTAGAAATATTTCATTAGGTATAAATCCTCACTCATTCCCTCCACCAAAAGTATTCAAACCAAGATGTTGCTTTATATCTTGAAGACTGTGTGTTTTCCTCCAGATCAGCTATCTGTGGATCAGAAAAAGTCACCATGGTCCAAACCCTCCAAGTTCCATATGGAGACACAAAGGCTTGAGTAAGATGGGCCCTGTTTTCTTTCCAGAAAGGCCAGAGATTGGCTTGATGCTGGTGTTCATGAGCAGGATTTTGCACTGCATCCCACAAAGGGCACCAGGGCCCAAAGGTGTAGTTAATAAGTGGGGATTTTTGAGCCAGGAATTCCACTTGAAGCCCATGTCTGTATGCTCCTCATCCTTTCTCTGGCCATGCACACTTGGTTGCTCCACACTTGATTGCTCCCTTTGCTGCAGATCTAACAGGAGGATGCACTTTGGGTGGCATTGCTGAGGGCCAAAAATTTCCGTGTTGCCAGCTGCAGAGGGACAAACCATCTCTGTCTTGTGGGCAGCATGTGCCAAGAGAATGGGCTTCACTGCTGGGGAAGGGAAGAGACGGGGAAAGCCAGATCCATCCAGCAAGGAGGAAAAGTAAACGAAGTGAGAAGGAAACAGGGCATCTTGGCAAATTGCAAATATCTTATCTATCAGATTCAACACCACCAGTCTGGCACATTGCCACAGACATTTCTTCCAGTGGCTCACAGTGTCATATGGCCCAAAATACCTGCCTTCTCCTACTACATTGCCACATGCCTGCATTGCCATGGCACTTAAAAAAGCCCCAGCTGCATCTGTGCAATTCTTGTGAACCCCTGCTTAGTGCCAACATGTTAATTCTCTTGGAAATGCTTGTGATATTTGAATCTAATTGGTCTTGGCAAGGAGGGACAGACACATTATTGCTATTCTGTCAGCAGCTTGCGTTGCAGTGACTGGTTCAAACTTCTAGGGTTGAACTGGGAAAGAGGCTGAGGGACAAACACACTGGAGCTGTAACAGTTTCCAGTGATGCAATTAGTGCTTGCACAAAGCCTGCACCCAGGGCTGCACTCTGACCTTTGCTGTTCAACTGCTTGAAATTTTACACAGTCATTACCCAGAACATTGTTTTTCAAACAGTAATTTGAGTAACCAGGGGGTCATGATTTCTGCTGTTACATACTCACAGCTAAGTTGAGATGCTCTATCAATCTCCACTGAAGTGGAAAGATAAGTGGGGAAGTGATGCCTGGATGACCTGAAGTAACTTCCTAAACTTATGCATAAAATCTGTGGCTTCACCAGGAAATGAGCTCAGAAATTGCAAGTTGTGGTCCTGTCCTTGTACCCACACAGACAGTGGTCGTGAATCATTTTGCCAAATGACAAAACTAAAGAGAAAAGAACACTTCTGAGAAACAATGAAAACCAAGCTCAAAAAGGCAAACAAACCACAGTGCTGTAAAAACCTTCCATGGATGACGTGGAATGAGGACCTGTACATAGCCAGGATTAAACAGACCCTAGAAAGAATTTTTGTCTCTAAGCCAGAGCACCCCAGTGAATTCTGACTATGAACAAAGCCTCACAATACTGTGGGCAACAACAAAACATCCTTGGCATCTTCAGCTGTGCCAGAGACAGCTGTGCCTGCTCCCTTTGCAAAGCAAGAGAGGAAGACTGGGAGGATGTCAGTCAGAAGCAGGTACAGCCATCCTGAGTCCTCCTGGCAGCATTGAGACCAGCAGGCTGACCCTCCACAGTTCTCCCCACCTGTCTCCATTCCACCTTCATTCTGCCTCTAATTTTACTTTCTGTCAGGAAGAAAATGTTTTTGCATTATTATTATTATTATATTTCGGGCATCACTTCCAAGAGGCCTGGAGCTGGCTTTGCAAAGGCCCAGTGAAATTCCAAGGAAAAGCATAAGTCTGAGATTTCGGTTAGCTTTGGCTTAGGGATAAATCTCACCTGAAGCATCCAGGTGGCCAGTTTCTGCATTCATTAGATCTACTGCAGTTTAAGATAGCAAGTCCAAAGATATGTCTCAAGGTAGGTGTTGTCCAAGCAGAAAGCAAGTTCATGCACAAGCAGGGACCATATCACATTCTCAACTACCTCCATGTGACATGAAAAGCATTCTGTGCCTGGAAAGCAAAGGGCTGCAGCAGATGTCCCACTTCAACCTAGAGATCCTTCCTCTGAGGTCAGTGTCTTGCACTGCTCCAAGAATCAGAGATTTATCTCCTCAGTGTGCCAGCTCTTGGCAGACCTACCTAATAAATATGGAAAACAGAGTGTGACACTGTGACAGCTGCTCTGCATGGACATACCTTAGAGTCCTGCTCCTATTCTCCTTTTCAGCAGCAGCAGGGAAGCCTGAAGAACAGTGTCAGTAATGCTGGTGGGCATGAGCTCTGCTAAGAGCCTCCAGAAGACAGAGTAACTGTGTCTGTTAATCTGTCAACATTTAATATATTACAAAAAACCCAAACAATTTAATGGGCAATTAAAACAATGAACAAAACCAAACCAAACAAAAAAGCCAGCCAAACAACTCTCTAGTGGGTTGTAGACCACCTTATTTTCATTTGTATGTCACCTGCAGTCTTCCCTTAGAGGAGTGAATACTTTGAGAAATTTCATATATGAAAGTCCAGCCTTAATGAATATGACTTTTATTTTTTGTGACAGTTTTGGGTCACAAGTGTGAAATGTTTTATTTCAAACTTAATTTCTCAAATATTTCTTTATCACATAGTCATAGACCACAGACTACAACTTCTGCAGCAGTGAACTATAGACTGTGTAAGGCTATTTGCAACTGGGAGGAAGAGCATGCAGATTCATAGCTCTGAGTTTCTGCTGCAAGAGAAAGGTTGAATAGTAGTTGTCATCAGGCTGGAAATACAAATTTGCAAAATCTAGAGCCCTTGGCAAAAGTCTGAAACAACACAGCAAATGTTAAGAATCCAGGTCATCTGCACTAGTAGCTCATTGTCCTGCCTTCAGCTGGTTTCAATCTTCAAACCCACATGCATCCCACCTGAACTGAGCTTGGTGTTCCCCACATATATGTGAACAAACATACATAGTAGCCAACGAGACAACCATAAAATTTACCTGCCAAAATGCACAACAACTGGCAGGAGATATCTGGCTGCTGCTTGAAAGATAAATGGCAAACCACCAATATCCTTCATTCCTAGCTTCACACATCTTTGTTTATTATTTATTATTTATGGGGCAGCACAGAGAAAATTCTACAATGATCCTCCTCCATTTAATAAGTGGTACAATATGCATGAGAGGAAAAAATGGAAATTACTGTGGGCACCTCCTGCATGAAAAAGGGCCTGAGAGCAAACAATTCACACTCCAGAAGCTCTCGTGCTGCCTACAGGACTCACACTACAGGATAGTGTGAATTTCTTTGCCCATAAACGAAGAGTTATTGTCTCTTCGTATTTTCAATATTAAATTCAAGGATAAAGGTCTGGAAATTCTTCCAGGAGACATATTTGAGCAATGAGGATTTTAACAGGTGCTTGTGTGCTGGGCTTCTTCACTCTTCAAGCTCCACTCCTCATCTCGTATCAAGGGTAGGCAACAACCTTCCAGCAGGCTGCTTTGAGACTCAGGGAGACGAGACTGAATGGCTTTTACAAAAGATGGCAAATGAAAAACTAAGGACTTAGAGAGTACTGTTAACCTGCTAAAACTGGGACAGAGACATGAAATGTTAGAAGAGAACAGGAAGGAAAATACTCCACAAGGACTTGTCTACTCATACAGGTTACACTTGTATCTGCATTTTATGGACATGTACGGTATTGTGACACTTCTTTCCTTACATTTGCACGGTTTGTGTGTCACTCCTTATTGTTTCAAAACAATGGTGAGAAAATGGGGGAAAATATGTTGTTAGTAAAAATTTCTAAGCGTTTCCAGGAATGCTCGCCTTTCCTGGAGGGAAAAGTTCCAGCTCCTATTTCAGTAACCCATCCTGTCACACTGTCAGCTTGTTTGCTCTCGTTTTTAGAAAAGCATTGTACAACAAGCACTAAAATCCTCTCCAGCACAGGGAGCAGCTGTACAGCATAAAACTGCAACCAGTGCCTATTGAGTCAGACCACTGGCCCATGCTGCATGGTTCTTTTTCAATAGAGGGAAAACAGATGCAATTTGGGAAGTGCATGTGAGCGAGGACACATTCTTCACTCCTTTACCCTTGCTGGGGTGCTAGAGAGCATCTCCTTGCCTATTACCTCTAGTATTCACAGATGTGTCTTACCCCTTCCTGATCTGCTGGCAACATCTGCAGCAAGTTCCAGAAGTTTGATGCCCAATGGAAAAGAAATCTTTCCTTTTACTAATTTTAGGTTGATCTTCTACTAATTTGATCAAGTAGCATTGGCCCACAGTTCCTCACTCAATGTATCCAATATCTTCCTTTTATCATGAAACCTCCCATTTTCCAAACTAAACAATCCCAGATATTTAATCTCTTCTCTAAAGGCAGCTGCTTTAACCTCTTGAACATTGTAACTGCCCTTTTTCACCTTCACTAAATCCTCCTTGAGACGAGAGAGCAGGATTTCAGACAACACTCAAGATGAAGACACATCAGATTTCAAATAGCAGAAAATAAACCATCTCCTGTTCTCAACATCCTTCCTGATGATGCCCAAGGTGTTTTGGGCTTATTTTTCCATGCTGCACACTGAGTTTATTTTGGCAACAGCAACTCCAAGATCTTTTTCCTCACTTGTAATGACGATTTTCTAGGTCAGCATCATGTAAGCATGATTTAGATTATTAAATTACTTGTGCAAATACAGAACTCAAGCATATTTTGGTATCTTGCCTAAAATTAAAATGCAGCCCTTTTTCTAGTCCTTGGAATATGGATTTATTTAATTCTTTTACAGACTAAAATCTGGTAACAGTTTTCAGGAAAAAAGTTTAAAAAGGGTCTTAGAAAACTTGATTTTGTAGCATATTCTTGGTTGTCTGAAGCCCAGCACATTACTATAAAAAAGATCTGCTCACTTTTCAAGACTAAAATTTAGAGCAGATATCCTTCTACGTTGGTGAAAACTTAGTCTTATGTTTTTATGTCTATTTGTATAAAGATTATACATTAATTAGAAAATTAAACTTATTGATTTGTTGAGAATTTATTGCATTAGGCATTGCACTTCTTGTTACTAATGAGCTGTCACCCCACATAATATATAAATAAGTTATATACCATATAACTATTTCCAAATATATTCTATCCAAATATTGGATGTAATAGCTAAGTCTGGCAGATAATTTTAAAGGATAAGGACAAAACCAAAGCAGGTCATAGGATGAAGTTTCCTTATATGCTGAAGATTGCTGTCGTTGTAAAATAGGTCCCACTTTTAAACTCTGGCCTTGGAGAAAATTGTACCTATTCTAAACTGGAGTTATATATTTGTTTTGCAGATATTTTTAGCAGTTCCCTGGACTACTTCTTATGTGTATCATCACCTGCCTCAGAGGACTGCTTTTGCTCTACGTGGACTTGACTGTTTTGCTAAATCTGTTCCTTGTTTTCTGTCAGGATGTTTTGGAAGTGGACTAGACAGCAGTCCCAACGATTGCTACAAAAACAGCATTTGCCAGACAGAGGAACTGATGCTTATGGATTTGTGCCAAAAACAATTGACCTGGTTATCCTGACTGGGTAAATACCAGTATATCACTTGTAAGGGTCTGAGAGAAGTGTATTCATGCCTGGTTCTAAAAATTCTGTTCATTGATACTTTTGCTAAAGGGAATGAAAAATAAACACACAGAATACTTACTGAAAAAAACAAACCAGAAAATACCAAAACCAAAAACACTGGATGCTTGTTCTACAGTGTGTAAACTGCTGCAATATTCTTGGTCCTTGCCTCTTTATATGACTTCAGTCTACTAAAACCTGTATGAGCTAAAGTCGCCTGTTTGAAAGTGCTATTCAGGGTGGAGAGAAGATTACCCACTTTAAATCAGCACAGTTCTGTTTCATAGCCCCAAAAAGAAACACCTAATCATTTTAGGTTTGTTATTTCCTTTCCTACCTCCTTGTCACGTAACAGCTTGCCTGTTACCTTCCCTACTGAGACCCTGAACAAGCCCAGGATATATAAATGAAATCTTGCAGGGAAATCTTTTTCCCACTTCTGTGCTGGGACCTTGGACCTTTGTTGTTTCCACACTCAATGCTCTACATCTGGCAGAGAACTCTTGCCAGCTCTCATGCTAGAGGACTGTGTCATTCTTTTCACATGAAGACAGCAGTGAGAAAAAAAAAAAAAACAAATGTGGGGAGATGGCGTCTCCCAGTTTGGTTTACAAGTCTGCCTGGGCCAGCAGGTCTGTGCTTTTCCCCTTCTTGTGGCTCAGATAAGGCCACTGTCTACTGTGTAAACTGTACAAGCTTTGGCTTGTGCTGTGTGAAGATAAAGAGAAACTCTGCCAGAGTATCCTGAAAATCCACTTGAAAATCCCATATTTGGGAACATTGCAGACAATTCCATTGCCAAGATAATGCCTGTTGAAGGAATATCCTTGACCTTAAGTAAAAAGTTGTACAAGTCTCTCTGTTGGGTGAGTCTGCTTCTGAAAGAGTTGTATGTGAGGGTGACAAGGAGGTAGAATTATAAAATCAGAAAATAATAGAATTTCTTATGTTGGAAAAGACCTTAAAACTACCAAGGACAACTGTTAAACTCACACTGCCAAGTGCACCAATAAACCATGCCCTAAGCACCACATCTACCACGTCTTCTAAGTACCTCCAGAGATGGTGACTCAACCACTCCCCTGGGAGCCTGTTCCAGTGCTTGACAGCCCTTTTGGTGAAGAGGTTTTTCCTAATTTCCAATCCAAACCTCCTCTGGTGCAATCTGAGCCCATTTCCTCTTGCTCTGTTGCTTGTCCCTTGCAAGAAGAGACTGACACCCACCTGGCTATGACCTTGTTTCAGGTAATTGTAGAGAGTGATAAGGTCTCTCCTGATTCTCCCCTTCTCCAGGATAAACGCCCCCAGCTCCCTCACTCACTCCTCACAGGATTTGTGCTCTACATCTTCATGCAATCATTCTGATTCCCCATACCTCTCAACATGGATGGAGGATTTCAGCAGGGGTCTCCCATGGTTTTCTCCAACCCAGCAGAGTCTGTGGGGGCACCTTTGTGGTGAGAGGAAAGTGCAGCTCTTTTAAGCTAGGATGTGATGCTTCAGGGAATCCAGAAGGTCATGTTCTATAACTGGAAACAAATTTCAAAAGCAGACTGATTCTTGTTTGATGTTTTCAGACATGTCAGCTTAAAGCTAATCAAGCAAAGTAATTTTTTCTAGTCCTCTGAGTTTTGAGCTAATGTGTTTTGCTGGATAAAGGATTTGATATTAGCCCTACTATAAACAGCCATGAAATCTGAGATGCCTTTTGTCTCCTTGTGATTCATGCAGAGACCTATAGCATTTTAAGCCCAGCATTCAGTGCAGAAAGTTGAGTTGATTGAGATAAAAATAATGTTTTATTTATTGAAAATTAACTAGCTGTCAAAAAGCTGAGTAAAGTTGAAGAGTTAAAGAAAAGCTGTGCTAAAAGAAAGGCAAAGAACAAAATGTAATTGCCATTCTCTCTTGTGTAAGAAGAGAAAATGTGACTTCTTCCTGATTTCTGTATCATCTGATGAGAAGTAGCCAGCCTCACTGCTGCTTTCATAACAACATCAGTTCCATTGATTCTGCTGGGAGCAACTCTGAGCACGAATGGCCTGAAACAACAAACACTGTGTGCACTTTCTTCCCACTCAGAACCTGAAACAAAGAGTTGCCCCAGTGCTAGCAGTCAAACTTGTGTGAGTGAAGGGGAAAAGATTTTGCTGGATATTCAGATGCTTCAAATGAGCTTTTTCCCCCACATCTACATGCATAGAAAGTAAAGTTCCTCCCTCTTCCCCAGGAAATTAGCATCTGTGTTCATCGGTTTCCGCTTCTTGGTTTTCAGGAAGAACCATAATCCAGGTACAGTCATAGCCCATCAACTTCTAATTTCCAGAGCAGTGCAGACCTTCAGATCCTCACAGCATTCCTTCTAACATATCCTCACTGCCCATGAACACAGACCTGGCATGGCTCTCTGTAGCTGCACACTTGGCAGGAGGAGAGGAAGGAGGAGGGCTCAGCAGACTGTACCAATAAAAAACCCTGAAATATGCATCCCTCCTAGACTATGATGGGAAGGTTGTCTCTTTTGAGCTCAGGGGTGTCTTTGTCCTGAATTTAAAATTTAGAAAACATAATATCAGATCAGTTTAAGAAAACAGTTAAAATCTTAAATGTCATGTGTATTTTAAATATCATGAAGGTACATATGCTATTCCCCTCTCTGCCCAGCCCCAAGACAACATCTGAGAGTGATTTCTATGGATTGCATCATGCCAGGTTACCTGATTGTTACTGCTTCAGCTGATGTTTTACTGGAAGTCAGACTGCTGACTGTCAGCTTGTGTTTCTACCCTGCTCAACAATGAAAGCAGACAGTTTGTGGGAATAAACCAGTGGGAAGGGCACTATTAGAAAAATAGCTGTTTAAACATTAAGTATCCCAATAGTTCCTGACTGGAAGTTGATTTTTAAAAATCTTATGGATGTGGGGACATACAAGCAAAATGTGGGAGTTATCCATTTATTATTTTCCAGTCTGCAAGAAGAAATGTTGGCCAGAAAATATCTTTTGATAGGAAAAAGTCTTTGAGTCAAAGAACAGGTCTAAAAAGTGCTGACCCACTCCTGAGTAAGGGTCAAGTCTTGCTTCAGCCAAGGAAACGTTGGAAGGGGCTGCAAAAGTGACTGCTACATGTGCTGGTCCAGGGCAAAGAGAAATAAATATTTCTCCTCAGGGTCAGGTAAGGCGTACTTCCAAGAGGGAATGGTGAATGTTCATTCTGCAGCCAAAAAGAAAAACAGGCTTTAAGCAGCCTCTCCCCTTCTCAGCAACAGCCTTTTCAGGAAAACTGTGGACTTCTTACATGAAGGTGTGAGGCAGATGATTTTGTGTAGCTAAACATTAACTATCTCCTTTTTGGCAAAGCATCCCTCCTCTCCTTCTTTTCCCTTCTACCAGCAGCACCTGCCTTGTGGATTTGAGAGCAAAGAGCAGCCCCTCAGCAAGCCCAGCTGTTGCTAGGGAGAGGCAGAGCATCCATGCAAGGAGAGGCAGAGCACAGCTGCCACTCCCAGCCACACTGCACAGCCCCGCAGATGGGGACACTCACAGCACACAGGGCATGCCCCAGGGGCAGCACAGCCAAGCCACACACTGTGGAGATCCCTCTTTTGTTTTTTCTAAGTGATCTGAAATCATGGACTGGGGATTAATTCAGTTCCATCTTTAAAGCTGAGCTAAAATAACTAATTCAGAAAGATACATGCACTGCAGTATGGGTATTACACCAATCCAAAAGAGGAGGAAATTACTGGTCACAGAGAGAAGGAATTAAAGGGGACAGGAATGAGAACAGGGAAATCTTAGATCAGCCTTGCTCCCTCCCTCCTCAGCCTCCTGCTCTTCTGAGCATCCACAGTCCCAGCTACAGCTCAGATGTTGCCCTGCAACCTTCTTTCTGTACATGGTAGTTTCTTGCTGCAGGAAGTTACATTTCCCCTTTGACTCCACCAAAATAAATCACCTCTTGTCCTTCACCTGTGTTTTCAACAAAATAGATGAGTTACAGTCTTGTGGGTATTTTGCCTAACAAAATGGTAGACAGAGATGCTGCCCTTTCATTGGGCTGTTTTATCTCCCATGCCATGTAAGTAGCTAAAAGAAGAAAGCCCAGAAACTCACCAAAAGCAGAGCAGAGTTTTCCTCTTTACCATCTGTTGTGCTCTGCAGTGAGATGGCAGCTGCTGCCCCACTGCCACAGAGAACAAACCCTCTTGGTATGATGAAATGCCAAAAGGGACTGAAGCAGCTTAATCCACCCCAAGTGTACAATCCCATTTTTTTTTTTTTTTTTTTGTGTTTGGTTGGTTTTATTTTAATTTCATAGTCTCACAATACACAAGTTTAAGCTTAAGCTTTACATTCAGATAATCCCTCAGATCCTTTTAACAAAATTTGCTGTTAGATGATAAAATTTATACACTTTCATCCAGTTTTATTAGTCACTCCATGCCTCCAGTTTTAACAAAATGTCTTGCAAGATTTGAGAAAATCTAGATTTTATGTCTAGTGAACTGGCCTGGCTTTCAGTTTGATGAGGGGAGATGCACATACTGTAAGCTGAGATTTGCTCACTGCTGTGCCCAGGGCAAATTTGCACCCTGAGAATGGCACCTAGGGGCCGGTCCAAGATCATACTTGTTGACAGTGGGAGAAGGCAATTTTTAGAAGTTCAACAGAATAGCCCAATCTGAAGCATTAGATTTCCTCTACAGAACTGAAAGCAAGAGCAGTCATAAGAACTAGAAAAAGAACCAGTACCATATTTTGTACATTTTAGCCTTATTATATACAAAAATTAATATCTTAAGATCAATCAAGTGCCCCAAAAATGACTAAGTAAAATTATGTCAGATAGCAGAGGTCTTCTTAGCCTGATGTTGCCTCAAAATCATTCAGAGAGCCCAAAAGAGGAAATCCCTTTCAAAAGCACCAAGGTTTACTGGTCAGCCATGTCTTCTGTCAGAAAGAAACTGGCATGAGCAGATAGGTAATGCCTTTGGTGTCCCTCTGGATGCAGCAGTTTTGTCCTGGTGGAAAGTGGTTCTCAGCTGTTTCCCTTCAGTAGACCAATGTTAGTCTATGCCAGGAGTCTCCAACCACATTCCAACCACACTCCAACCACAGGTCAGTGTAAGGAAATGTGACATCTAAGGTGGGGAGAGGGGAAAGGGAAAGCATTGCACAGCAGCACAGAATTGTGGCTATTCGGTTGAAACACGTGACAGCTTTGGCAGTTTCATTTAGCTGTTAAAGGGAGGGGAAAAAGGAAGCAAAAGAAATAAAAATACAAACGCTATTGATAACCTGTATCATGGACATTGTGTAAGAAAACTATTAAATGTAAAATACTGTAAAACACTGTGCTCTGAAGAGTACAAAGCAATGGCAATCACAACAAACTGGAGTGCTCTAAGGGCAGCAAAGGTGCCAAGCAGACAAGAACAAGGGAACTCCTCCACAGCTATGCATCTAAAGAGCTGTTAGCAAAAGTGCAGGGATGTTTCCTTGAAAAAACAAATTTCAAATATCGCCCAAAATGAAAGCATCTTCCCATACCATGACTGCATTTTTCATTCTCACTAGCATGAAAACAAAGGGGCTGGGAATGGGACAGCCATAGGGAGATGCTTCACAGCCCTGTGATAGAGGAAGGGCTGCAGAGAGGTGAGGTGTGGACAAAAAAGAGCACAACACTGTTGGATTTCTGCTCTGCTCCCAGACTGCTCTCAGTGTGTTGTGAGGAGCCGATGTGTTTATACTGCATGCATTTGGCAGGATGCAAGCGTAAATGTTTGGCTTCCAAAAAGAGATACACACTAATTTTGATATAGACATCTAAGTTAAACAGTATGAGGTGGGTATTGGTTTTATGGGGGCACAAAGGACAGTACTAAAGCCACTGGTCCCATTTTTAGATTGTTAAATTTAAATTTGGTGAATCCATCTTTAGGAGATCCTATATCTGTCCTATTACATCAGTGTACATACTTGCAACATGTTAGCACACCTTCGGGGCATCTCACACAAGGTTTTCAGCTCAGACATGGGGTATCTCAGCTCATGCTGACGCCTTGTGAAGGCTGACTTGGAACAGAGACTAGATGGAGCTAAATAATAAAGTAGGTATTTATTAAAAGGCCTCAATGAATACACCTTGGGCAGCACAAGAGCCCAGCCAGGGCTACACCCAAGATGAACCCAATATGTTCACAAAAGGGATGACTGGTCATGGGGTCTCACACTTTTAAAAGTTCTGGTCCATTTGCATATTGGAGTTAATTGTCCAATTGTCCAATTATAGCTAGTCCCATCCTTCTTGTTTTCTCTCTTCAGTCCACCGTTGTTTATGCTCTTGCGCCTGAAATTTGGATCATTTGTCCTTGGTCCTCAGCTAGAGAAGGAATTGTTTTCTCTACCTACACTGTGAAAAGAGATTACTATCCCCTAATATGAAGCTCAGAATTACACACCAAAGCAGTACAGAATCTGAAAAATATAAAAACTAAAGCCTGAGGCATCAATGCATTTCTTCGAGTGTCCTCCTCTGCAGCTGCCCACATCCTTGAAATGCTCAAATTGAACATTATCTTGGGCCTGGCACAAGCAGGTGGTGGTTTCAGCAAGTAAACTTACGTGGATTCACAAGACTAGGAGGAGCCTACACCAAGCTCATCAGTGTTTCTGTGCACCCTAAATGCTGTGGGCTCCCTGGCTGTGCTGCCAGCCCTTCCTTCACTGCACCTCTCCCCAACTGCTCTTCCTGCAGCAGGAGCTGCCAAGCCCTGTGGTGGAGCACACGAGAAAGGCAGGAAAGAAGAGAGTCCACTGGACATGGGGATCTCAGCCAGGACAATATGGTGCATGAAATTACATTATTCCCCAAACATGTGACATAATGATATCAGCATTCATCCCATTGCAACAATCCCTTCTGGTCCTTACAGCTCTTCATGCTGCCAGCACTGAATGCCGGTTTATGGCTGCTGTGATAAACACCTGCGGAAGGACTTGTGATGGAACAGTGGTATTCACCCACCAGAAATGGGAAGGAGGCTTGCTCCCTTTTAAGCTGTAGTTATTTCTTCATCATCCTCTACCCTATTCTTCCTTGTCAGTTGAATAGGAATTTAAAAGCAGAACTAAATTTTTTTATACATAAACATTTGTGGTAAGCAATGAGCCACAATAGTGTCGCAACCAAAACACAGTTGCTCAACGGCACCTGCTAGTGCAATTACTTTGACACAAAATGTGTTCTTTGCTGTTGTCTGCAGGGAAAACCAGCAGCAGTCTGTTACCCTGCAGCTCCAGCTGGAAATAAAATTTGTTACCTTGATCTTACATCTTATTGCAGCTGAAAATAACAGAATTCCAGTGATTGAACTTGTTTTTCACTTATTATGAAGTGCATGCTATACCCTGCAACCAGATAACCTTGAGAGACAACACTAAACCAAGCTGCTAATTTACAGATAAATATTTTCATGGGATGTGAGTGTATGCATAAGGGAAAGCATGCCTGAGGGCATATTTTTCCTTTATTTTTCTCTATGGCTGAATTAGTTCTAGAGAGAAGGCACAGTCTTAACAACAGTCAACTTTTTCTTTGAATTTCTTTCTTTTCTTCACAAACTCTTCCACAGTCCTAAGTGGGAGGAAACTTCAAAGTGGCTAAAGACAAAAGAACAACCACAAAATTAGAATGTAATCAGAAGTTCTGACAAGTTTCACCTAAAATAGCTGTCATTGTAGAATGCACAGTGCAGATGCTACCTACATATTCAGGGTTAAGGGTTATTTTAAAGAGGTTTGTGAAAAATAACAGAAGCAAGAAAGAGCATTCCAGGGAGGTTCTAATGCAATGCAACAGGACATGTTGTTTTGGTGGAAAAGGTGTACAGGACTATAAATTTACAAAATAGACAGTTTTGAGTTGGTCACTGTGGAAGATCAAAATCACCCATCTTCTTAGCACATCTACAGGGAGCTTGATCCATAGGGACCGTGTGAAATTGGGACATTTCTTCACAGTGGGCTATTGGAGCAGATTTTCATATATCTATGTACAAGAAGCAACTTAAGGAAATAGTCTGGTAGGCATGGACTGTCCATCTGCTGTGTAGAAATGTAGCATAAGTATATAATTTGGCTCTGAAGGTGTCTCCACAGTTTTTACACCATTGCAGCAATGTATAGTGCCTTACAGTCTATGCAGTCATGCTAAAGCCAACTTTGTTGGAATAAAAACACAGAAAAAAGTTAGGAAACAATCAAATGGAAAGATAAAAAATTTCTTCTATGTGGGAAAGGAAAAAGAATGAAAGAGCTAAAGCTAAAGCTATAATGGAGAGTTTTCATTATAAAGTTATGACCTCAGAGTGATGGACCAAATACTGAAAGTCAATATTCAAAATAAGCATGGTTTAAATGTTCTTCTCATAGGACATGCTCAGTGGCCCACAAGATAAGGTCGTATTGTATGAATTATGATGGAGTGAGGTCTGCAGAGAAAGGGCTCATCCTACCGTTTAACAGAAATGCTGGGGCTGGTACCATTTAGGTTGCATGCCACAAAACCAAGGAAAATAGCATGAAAGCAGTAACACTGCTGTAACAGATCTAAAGGAGACTCAAAAGAAATGGCATCTAAGAAGACTGAAAGTGGGCACACAAATCTATGTTTAACATCTATTCACAGCAGTGAGTAGCAGACTGGGAAAGGCCTCTAAGCTTGTTAATTTTTCTATTTTTGTCTATTCTTTTTACCTTTAAAATTGGAAAATAATCTAAAAAAAAAAAAAAAAAGAGCAAAATGCAGTAAAAATGACACCTGAGGGGAAAGGATTGCTCTTTGCAACTTGCAAAGCTAACATTGTCTAACAACAGGAGGGATAAATGTCAAAAAACCTAAAAACATTGTGTACAATGCTAGCAAAAGGGCATTACTCACAGCCTGACATAAACAAGTAACAACTCCCATCTGGCAGCAGAAGTCTTTGCAAAGGGAAATACACTGAAACTCCTGCCGTTGATAACTGAGGCCTGTTATGGGAAGTGCCTGCAGGATCCAATTGTGATTGCAGCAGAAGGAAGGGAAATGACATGCTCACGTCCAAAATAGTTCGGAGTCTGAGAGTATTTGAGGCACTTGAAAATAGCACACACTCAGAAATGAAAAGTGAGTAAAAGTGGACAGTGGGTACTGAGCAGTTCAGCCAGCTGAGCTCTGAGACTGCTCCTTACCCCTGACATTTTCAGGATGAAGCATCCACGTTAGCATCAAACCTAACACCCCTTTCAGAGCAGGGAAGAGCAGAACCAGGCAGTGGTGGCTCAAACTGAAAAAACATAGGTGAAACACTTTGGCAAAATGAAGTCAGAAACTAAAAATCACAAGGTTTTTTTGATAATTCCGGGAAAGAAACTGTCATTCATACAGAGCTTAAGCCCCAGCCTACCAAGGCCAAAAACAGCCTTGCTGTGAGATTCAGTGGGCTTGGCTCATGTCCATCAGCTAAACGCTTTCTCTGGCAAGTCTACAGAGTGATTCAGCCCCAAACTGCTCAGCACAGCCAATTTCAAAAGTCCTATTCATATTCTAAAAAAGGCAACTGGACGTCATTCCATGGTCCCAGTTGCACAATTGTCTCCAAACAGGTGGCAGAAACAACATCCCTCACTGGCCAGAAAAGCAGAGAAAGTCTGGAGTCTGTGCTAGACCAAGAGTTTACATCTAACACTCATACTATAGAACCAGTTTAATGTTTTCCACTGAGATTACTCTCTTTAAAGCACTGGTCAGGCTTTTCTCTTTCTTTTTTTCCCTGATTTCACTGCAGAACAAACATACTCATCTCCTCTTACAGGAAATCACATTAGCACATGGAACTGATACAGCAAACAGTAGCAGGGATGGTAATATACTTGAGGGGCTTTCCATTAGAGCAGGAAGAAAGATGCACAGAAATTAAATTAGCATTTTTAGATAAAGCAGTAGTATTTTGGATAAAGGAGATTGGAATACTTCTCACGGAATAGGAATTTCTGGGAAAAAAAAAAGCAGATATTTTTACAGCTTACCCAGGAAGGATGAAAATCATTAGGCTTAAAAATATATTATTTGGCCCATCTTTTGCAAACAGAACTTTTTAAAAAGATTCTCTCCCCACAAGTTCCAGGCAATTTAAGAGAAGGAAAGAAATTCATATTTTACCGATCTGACAGGGGAAGAGATCAAAAATCAACAGGAAAACATTTAAATAGTGACTATCGACATTAGTATTAAGATCCTTTTAAAATTGAAAGACTTGTGTTTGAAAAGGTGTTTATTTCAATATTTTCCTGAATGAAATTTTTACTGTTTCTTTACAAATAACATTTTTATGCTTTAAAACAATCCAGCTGACCAGGAAAAGATGTTGAACATCCCACAAATTTAACTCTAGGTTTTGAATTTAGCTTAAAATTTGAGTGGCTTCCCTTCTACTGGACTCACCTCTCACCTCCCCTCTAGCTTTTCAGATTTGGGCCAATGAACAAAATTATCTGTTGCTCAGGCATGTTGTTTGAACAATGGCATAGGGTGAGTCTGCAATGTGGTGGCACTGCAAGAGAACAGGAAATATCTTGGCAAAGGAAGAGCTCTACTGATGAGAACACTGCTGAGTTCCCTGTTGCCTTGTGCTTGCTGTAAACAGTCCATGCAGGGTCAATGCCTGCAGCACACCTTCTCTCTCTCCCAGGGCAATGTTCCTTAGGCATTTGCAGCTGCTGAAAATACTACAGGACAAAACATCATCAGGCCACATGGGTCCACAGCACAGGAAAATGTTCCATAACATTGCGGCACACAGATGTTCTAGAAGCCCCTTGATGAGATAAAGCAAAGACTAAAACTGACTTTCCAAAGAAATAGAAGGCCAAGTTTCCCTTGTCAGTGAAGAAAGTGTGGCCATGCTTTATAGCATCAAAAATTTCAGAGAGACTTCAGTAGGAACAGGATTTTAAGAGTGTATGCACCAGTCTCCCTACAGACAACTTATTTCCTTTTTTCATGAACCTAATGTGGGAAGTTTTTTTGCTTGCCTTTTTTTGGTCTTTTTTTAATGTCTTGGGCAAAGACATGAGAAGGAACTCTCTGTTCAGTAGTAAGAGATACATGTAGGATCTTGTTGAGGAAGAAGAAATAAAGTGCATTCCTACTGGAATATTGCAGCTTCAATTTCACTGTTCACATCCTTCAAGCATGAAAACATAAAGGATCATATAAGCGTTCCCATTGGCACTCTTTGTCATTTCTTACCAAGAAAAGCATCTTGAAGAACTTGTCTCATGTTTGATGAAAAAAATGCAAAATTCATTATGTGATAAACATTCATATTTAATAGTTTACTACAACCCTTTCAAAAGGAAGAGAAAAAAAAACTAATAAAAAACCCAAACCAAAACAAACCAAAAACTAAACCAAAACTAACCAAAACCAAACAAATCCCCTCACAAAAAAAAACAAAGCAAAACAAACAGGCAGGGAATATGTCACTCAGCAATGCTCCAGATACTCCCAACTTGAGCTCTGCTACAATTAAAACGATTGGTTAGAGTTGAGAATTGCTTCCTTTTTCCATTCCTCTTCCCTCCCCCTTTTTTGGGAGGAGAACAGGCAAACAGAAAAATTTCCCCTGGTGAACTGTAACCTGTGTTTGATATTGAGGCCAAATTATACAAATGAATCAACACACTTTGATCTCTAACTACCACTTTTCTATCTTTTCATCACACATAAGCCATTCAGCTTTCCTCTCTGATTTCTCCCCCTCCCCTTGGAACACACCCATTTGCAAGCTGCTGTGCAGTGCTGACCTTGTCTTCAAGATCCCCCTACATGACAAAAGCTACATTAACCTTGCCAAGGAAGAAGGACAAGGGCAGGTTGTGCAGGTTTGCTTTCCCAGGAGAATCTAGACGTACAAGACATTTATAACTGAGAAGTTTAAACATGTTGTAAGAATATAAATATGCTGTACATATATAATGTAGTATATATGCTCAGGTAATATGTCCTAACAGGAATGCTTGCAAAATGTCTGGCAAACAACCAAATGGTATTAAAAGGCTGTCTTTCCTCACTCCACATTGTAATGTTTCAGTTCCTTGTTGTTAAATTAAATGAACACAGCAATAACAAACGTTGAAAGGGAAAGGTGTACTGCAGAGCCTCCCTAAGCAGGAGCTATATCTGTAGAAAATTAATATCTGAGCAATAGAATGCTGTGGTTTTTTAATCAAAGCAGATTATTCATTTTCGCTCCAAAATGAGTGGGTTTTCTGTGTTTTTCTCACAAGTGAGAACTTCTTTTTCCTCTTGAAAATTTAGTTACTGGAAAAGAATAATTCACTAGAAAGCACTTTAGTTAACTCAGATAGAATCATGTGTATCCATCACAATCCTGATACTCAGGAGCAGCAGAGAAATCTGAGGAAGATGCACTTCAGGAACCCCTCTATGCAAGTCTGAACACAATGGTTTGGAAATCTTCCCTGATTCCTCCTGCAGTTTACTTTTGCTGATCTTAAAAAAAAAAAAACAAAACAAAACAAAACAAAACAAAACAAAACAAAACAAACAAACAAACAAACAAACAAACAAACAAACAAAACAAAAAAGCCCACATCTTTTTCATGCAGAGATTGACCTAAATGCCTAATTTCACCATTTGTAAAGTCAGAAGATTAAATATGTGCACAAGTCTTTGAAGAGGTGGGGCCTAGCAACCTCTTGTTGGAATAACAGAGCAATATACGTGGTGGTGGATTACATCTTTTTCTCTCTAGACACTATAAAAGCTAAGTGGAGACTGCAGCACCTTACAGATTAATTATCAAGTACACACTCAGCTTTTCATTCCTTTTCTCAGTTATTCCTTCTAGCTGACAGCTGGTAGTTTTACTTTGTTCTTGCTTTGAGTGCCTACATTCTACTGGTAATAAGTCCTTTGAAAGGAGTTCCTTGCAGAACAGAGTGTCTTCCAATCAATCCCATTTCATCTGTCAGAGAGTCCAGAGATTTTAAGCAGCTCATTTTGAGTGAATTAGAGTAACAGAAATACCCTTGAAGATTTCTTTTGGAAAGGGCAAGTCTGCTCTGGAGCACTTATAGCTCAAAGGCAATTACCACATAAATTTGCAGAAGAAATTCTGACTTGGTGGCACAAAGGTACACTACCACACTAGTGTGAAAAGGCATTCAGCATAATTTAAAAAGTAAAATGAAAAAAAAAATCCAAAAAATCATTCTGTGCTGTTGGTTTGGGTTTAGATTGGATTTTTTTTACTGGACACTAGAAGTTATGCTTTTCAGATTTTATTTCCCTTTAAAAATGAACCACCTAAATGTGTTGTTTGTGAAGAAGACTATCACATTCTTTATGGACTCCAGCAGCTAATACTGTAATATAGTGACTCATAGATCTCCTGGTGTAAGTAGGCTAAATTTCCATAGAGGCTGCACTTTGAAGTCAGCCCTACAGTGGATGTTGAGTCTCACTCCTAGAGAAAGAAATTACATATCAAATGCCATGCATCTCTGACAGACTCAGGCTAGGAGACAAAACTCAAAATGCATGTGGAGAATTGAAGCAAGTCTGTGCACATCTTAGGAAACTTTATTTAAGGTAGTCACATCAAAACAACACAAAATCCTAAAGTAGAATTAGCATCAAAAGCACATGAAGGACCAAAAACCAGCTATGCTTACAATCCAGTTATTAATATAAGAGCTGCAGTGGTTGAAAGAAACCTGCGGCAGAATGAAGTGGAGCTTGGAATGAGCTCAGGCTGCAGTTCAGACCTCAAGAGACCATCACTACATCACCCTAAAAAGATAGTTGGACCCACCCTGTGCATCACTTCAGCAACCCCAAGTGTCAAAAGAATCACTTAAAACATTATAAAAGGTAAAGGTGAGAGGACTAATAAAAGTGCAAATGGAAGTGGCAAAAAATTCACAAAACACGAGCAATGGAAATGAATCCAGAAAGCCATTCAGTCAGAAGGTTAGAAAGCATGACTCAGAAGAATTATGAATGCTAACATGCCATTGAAAAATGTGAGGCAAATGCTTTTATACATAACTGGACAGAAATGAAGCTAAAAGAGCCCAATTAGAACTGGGGGAACCGCCTAAGCGCTCACTGCAAGGAAAAAAAGGAGCAAGGTTAATCCACTGCAGGTAGCTGAAATGTGAAGAAGCAACAGAAATTCTAACTTGGATTAGTTTATCAGGGATCACTCAGGAGATGAACACAATCACCACACACATTTGCTGTCTGTTATGAAACATGTCATAATTAGAAAAACAAAATTCAAGAACCAGGGTCCTACCAGGGGGTACTCAACCATTCAAAATGTTATACAAAGAAAGAGCAATGGTTAACAGGAAAAACAGTTTATTTGTCTTCTTTATCAGCCTCAGCACACATTATGTGGACACAGACTTGGGTAAATTCAATATTGGCTAGCATATTCTACCATTACCGTTCTTTGCCAAGAAATACATTTTAAAATAACCCACTAACTATGCATCAGTTAATTTGGGATCTCATATTTTAGGCACTTAAGCTTTTAAGTCAGCAGTGTTCCGCACTTAAACCCATCACCACTGAAGCTTCTGTTTTGAACATCTTGTCCTATTCCCAAAAAAATAAAATGCTTGCAGAGACCATTGGCTTTAGCTGTCTCTGTGGCCATTCAGCTTCTTGTGTGGCCAAGGTCTTGAAGCCTCAGGTATGAGAAAAATTGAAATGCAGTACCCTAAACTTTGTAAAATAACTGAAATTTGCTATGAATAATTGGTCTTTGGGGAACCTAGCTTAATCTGTGGCATATTACATCCTTCTCCCTTCTTCTCACTGACCCTGAGCCCTAAAGAGAAGTAAAACATATCTTTGAAATGTATTAATAGGAAGAAAGGCCCACATCAAAGATTATTATGTATAAACTGTAGGAAAGCTAGCTCTCCATTAAGGTTAAGGCACTGACAAAGCTAGTAAATGTAAAAAGGCAAAATGCTCAATCACTAAGAAAGAGTAAAACTTTGTAAATCACCCAAATCAAGACAGAAACCGCTTTATTAACAGATATAAAAAGGATCAAACTACATTTTGTGGTAGATAAAATGTAAAGAATCAGAGAGCTAAGAACCAAAATGCCTTGGAAGGCAGAATGCTCAGGAAGAACTGGGTGTATTGTATTCATGCCACTGAGCTCCCAGCATTGCAGGGATGAGGCCTAAATATGAACTTAAATTTCATGCTCTAACTCTTGCAAAAAGAATGTTAGACAAATTTTCAGAAAGGCCGAGCTAATTTCATGTATTCTGATACTTTAACTTATTTTGTCCTTATAGCAGATATATCTACACATACACACACACACACACAAAAGGCCTGTGTGAGGTGACAGTCAAAGAATAAAAATATTTTTTTCTGAACTGTGGAGGCAAAAGTTCTATTGTAATTCACTTGAGGTTTTGGGAGAGCAGTTCATGGGTGGTTAATATTTTGCCTGACTCACTGAGAAGAACTAATAAAAGTAAAAGCTATGCAGCTGCTCCTTCTAATCTGAACATAAATCACAAAGGCAGGCACAAACAAAAGGCAGGTGAGTTCTCAACTGAACGATTAGAAGGAGGAAAAATGAGAGGGGAAAATAGGTAAAGAAATCCACCAACTTCTTCAACAAAATTTAATCAGAAAAGTGGTTTAGAAAGGGGGCACAAATCTACTGAAAACAAAGTTTCAAATAACAAACATCAATAAAAGCACAAAATAAATAATAGCCTCAAGGCCAAAGTCTAGAGATTAGCAGAGCAATCAAAATGAGCCAGAAACAAACAATCATAAGTCTGTGAAGCAGTCTGTCAAGCAAACAGCTCTCAAAACCAGATTTAGAAAGCAAGCTCAGTGGAGGGAACGGTCAAAGGCTGACTGATAGAGCCAATATTTCCACCCCAGCTGGGATTTCTTGAAATGAAACAAAAAGACTTTTCCTAAAAAGCAAGTACACTTTGTGAGAATAAGGGATCATAAGGAACAAATCAAAAGTTTGCTGCCATAATCTTAGCATTAAACAGAGCTATTCCCTCTTGGCACTGAAAAATGTTGCTAACATTGACTTAGGTTTACTGTTAGGAAATGCATTGAAGTTGTACTGCAGGATGCAGTATACAGTAGCCCAAGTGACAATAATTAATACACCTGTGATATACAGTCAATCAAAATACACACTGAGCAGCCTTGCCCTGACTGTGGATCTGGGCACTTATCTGAGACAAAGTATGCAAAATATCCCCTTCTTAATCTTCTGCATCCTCCTAAACCAATGAGATTTGCAGGCTACTGCAGCTCTCAGACAATTGTGGGCTTATATATTGAGGATTAGAGTGCCACAATGTGATCATTTGGTCATGCAAGACCCTTGCCTGCAAGATCATAACACCAACACTAGTAATATTTCAGAATATTTCAGCCCTTGAATCTAGACTGTTGGCAAGTTGAATTTTAGTGTGTGAATGTGTGTAAATTCCAAAATTTAACTATAAAAAAATAACAATTTCCTGCCACATATTAAAAAAAAAAAAGCCCTGATCTCTTTTTTTGCCTAAATATTTATTCTGGTAAATGTGACTTTCACCACTGACTCTTTTTACAATGAGACCCTGTTGCAAATCTCCTGTTGCACCCCTCCTGCTGAGACAGGCTGTTGCCACATTTGGCAGGGGCAAGCCCAAACTTGCAAAGTCTGTGCATATTCTGAACTTTCTGGTGACAAACCTTGGCACTGAGGTTAGCAGAACTAATGACATGCATGAAGATGAGTGCACATCTAATCAAGTATTTGCAGGGTCAGACCCCATTATAATATTATTAACACAGGATCATTTAATGGAGAGACCAGAAACTTTCCTTTGTGTCAGAGGAATAAATCCCCTACTGTTTTAAAGCTCCTGAACAAATAGGGTTTTCATATTTGTCTGTGTCTGCTGTCTATTTTGGATCTTTGTCATTTACCCTGGCCCACATTTTGGCCTGGAGCAGCTGAGAGAAAAGTCTGGACATGTTTATTTTTTTATTGCCCATGGAACCGAGCCACGAGATAGTCCTGCTTGAAAGGAAACTAACCCTGATTGCATGACTGATGGGATTGTAGTGTAAAAAAAAAAAAAAAGTCCATTTTAAAGTTTACCCAAGAGCGGTATCTCTTCAAGTAGTGTGACCCTTTGGCTTCATTTAACATTTCTAGGACAGAGTTTGCAAGGTTAATGTGTTAAGAAAGTAAAAACTTTCCCTTTGCCTTGGGCACATCACTTCTATTCAGCAAGGCAAATAACACCCCACCAACAGCAGCCTGCCCAGAAGCCCAAATGCTGCACAGCAACAAGCTCTGTTTCTTCCCGTCTCCTTGTCTCCTTGAGACTGACATTGCCTGGGCGCTGAATAGCCTGGTGGGAAGAGTTCAATGCAGGGTTTGCACTTTCCCAGCCATTAGCCAGCTGCCACCGCATTTCATTATCTTAGGGGGTGCTTTTATACATCAAAGGCACTTCCAAACAGTGAGATGAAGTGGAAGTAACTGAGCTTGGTCCACGTTGTAAGTTGCAGTATTATTTATTGTCGTTATTTTTTGCGCCCGTCTCATGCCATCTGGCCCGCTAACTGTAAAGGCTGCTGATGGAAAAAAGACTCAACACACCCCTCTCAATTTCTTGGAGTGAATCCTGCTGAACAACTAGGCCTCGGAGCAACTGCCTGTTGTTATCAGGACTCCTCATTGTTTTGCACAAGGAGCCCTCTAAAAAGCAGGGGGAAAATACAAAGGTAGCAGACAGGATCTCATGTGAAAACAAAGTAAGCAGAGCATGAAAAGCGTCACTGAGATGGCTTTTACTTTGCTTTCTTTCTGAGGTAGCCAAGAAATAAAGAGTTGAAAAAGATTTTCTTTCAGTCTTCTAAAGAAGTTTCCTGTGAATAAACCGAGGTAGTGAGTTTTGCATAAGAGCGCCTAAAATCACTGTTCAGCTGTTTTAACTTACTTCAGCTTTTGTCTTATTATGACTTTCTTTTAATGACAAAAGCCCATATGGCTGGTGATTTATTGTGCTTCTCCAGCATTTGAAACCTGCTTTCCATTGCTGGAAATCTCTAATTGATATATTCACAAAATCTTTAGAATTACATTAAAAGGTGAGAAAAAGTGAAATCTCTCTATGTGTCACAGACTGCTTCTGAGGGGCTTAAACAAGAGCTGTCAGTGGATGTATAAGTTGCACTCTTACATAGTGGCTTGGGTTTACAGGCCACAGAATAAACTACAGCAGATTTCTACTTTGTGCCTGTCTGCCACCCAAATGTCCTGCTGCCAGAAAAATAAGCTCCATAAGAAATGCTCAGATTTTCATACTGACATTTTATGACATAGATATTTTGTCTGATGATTTCTTTTACTTTCCTTTAACCATTAACTTGAGACTTTAGAAATACAGTAGTTTGACTGTGAATGAGTAAGGGCAATTGTGCAATGTCAAGGTACTATGGCTTGAAAAATGTCCACTTGCAGAACATTAGTTCTTTTCTTTATAAAATCACAACATTGTTTTCTATTTTTATTTGCTTACCATGAAAATAAGTATTTGCTATAGTGAATTCTCATGTGAAAGGCTCTGATTCTGTAAACCAAGTCACACAGATAAAGTTTTTGCTCACACTGTTTCTAAAGGTGAGTGTGCATAAAGAAGAGTTTGCAGCATCAGGGTCAGAAATTTGCATGTCCTTTAGTAGGCTAAATTATCTTAATTTGATATTGGCATGAATAGGAGCTGAGTACAAGACATTTAATTTGATCCTCAAATCTCTTTCTAGTTTGCACTCACGGCAGATGACCTGTAACTGTGAAATATCTCCCTGTAAGCTAGCAACTAGATTGCTATCCAAACTGACTTGGAAACAGTAGTCAGAGAAAGCAAGCTACTGGCAGCCAACATCAAAAACAAAAATCCCTGACCTTGACTGTTCTTAACACAAAAGCCCTTTTCCTGCTGTTTTTCAATGAATGAACAAACGAGAGCCAGCAAATTATATAGCAGACACTTTCTTCTGAAAAGATAAAGTAAATCTGTTTTATTTCTATATACAATCTGCTTCACAAGCACAAAGACAGGAAGCAATATTGGGAAATCCTTAAAAATATGATTTGTGCTGGATAGAGTCTCTTCCTTCTCCTTTAGATCACTTAGAACAAATAGTGAGCCAAGAATTTCCTGAACTTTCGCAATTTGCTTGGAAAATATATTCTCCCTTCCCTGCAACTGCTTTATGAAGAAAGAGTTTATTCCTAGTGGTACGTTTTGAATTTCACTTAAAATAAAACTGCATCTTATATAGTCTGCTCCAGCTCTACTCCTGCCATCCTGGCTTTCATTGTAATGGGATTGAACAGGTGCTGTGACACAGCTTTATTTTCAAGCTGCACACAGATAATCGTCCCCATTTTAGAGCGTGGCAGGAATGCCTTCTTGGGTAACCAACCCTGCACCACACAAATGGAGAGAACAGTCACAAATAAATAAGTCCTTTGCTCAGTCTTAGAAATATGAGCAAGCCAGATCTATTCAGTAAGTCTTCACCGGACAGATTTGTGTGGTAGCCCAAATGAGTTGCCCACAGGAGGTCTAAGGCTCACGGGACAGACATTTTTATGTGGATGAACTAGGAACCGCTCAAAAGCAATATGGCCAATGCAAGTAGGTTTCCCATCTGTTTCAGGCAATAGGATGGCACTTCTTTTGTCATTTCAATGAACATTTATTCCCCATTCAGGACCAAATGGGTAAAATAAGGCCCCTTGATAGGCTGGATGGGCAGCATTTTACCCTAGTGGCCTCACAAGCTGTCGTTCGGGCTATGGCACCTGGACGAGACACCGCTCAGGGAGGCAGCATGCGGTGTCTTCTGCAGGGAGGTGGGCAGCCAGCACAACCCCACTCTACCAAGGTTTGGGGCAGGGAAACAGTGGAGCAGCATGAAGCTGCAGGGCACAGGGCACTGAGCAGTTCGGGGAGTAGAGGGAAAGGCTCCAGGAGGGGCTTGATCTCTGGAGAGGTGAGTAGTTGGTCTTGGCATTACGTTCGTCTGGGGGGAGAGGCTAATTTCACCCTCTGATAAATTGGATCAGGGATAAAATCCTTAATTAGCCTTCAGGCTCAGTTGCTCACCTGATGAAAGCAGGACCATGTTGCACTGTCCCAGTGGAGCAGAGCAGCAGCTGAGGATGTGGCCCCCAGCGCTTTCTGCCCTCCTGCAGGGAGGGTCTCCCCAGCAGCGAAGCCTTCAGACCCTCACTGCGGGCAGGTGCACTGAGGGCAGCCTGCAGCTTGCCCAGAAACTGCTCCCCTGGAGAGGGGTTGGCTCCAGCCTCCACCTCCCCTTTGCCACTTTGCCTGGCTGTCACATGGATGCTTTTCTCTGCCAGCTGGTTTGGAGCAACCCAAACTGCCAGTACAGAAAGGCTCTGGGGCAGCAGGAAGGAGAAAGGCAGCTGGACCCGGTACTTCCTTGCTGCTATCGGGAAAATGGGAAAAATTAGAAAGAGAAAATGCAAGTGGCACTGCATTCACAGGTTACCCATAGACTTTCCCTTCCAGGAGAAAAAGGAATGTGCAAGCATGCTGCAGCTCTTAGAATTCCCTGTAAAACATGCAGGAGCAATGGATGAGAACTGGTCAACCAGCTCCTAAATCTGATGGCCAGCGGAAAATGGGAGTTTAAGTGATGTATCCCATTCACCAAAACAATGATAGTAGTAGGGTCCCATGAGAAAATGTATTTCCTCTACTTCAGAGTCTCTTTAAATACTATGACAGCAAAGTCCAAAGATAATAATAGTTCTCACTTTTTTAGATATGGTAAAGTAAAAGCAGCTTTCTTCAGATTTACATTTCATTAAAGGTCACCATGAATTATGACTCTATTCTGAACTGCTCAGCTGTTACCATGCAGGGTCACTGTCTGGACAGCCCTCCCAACACAACAACAGCTAATGAGCAATGACAATAAGTTATGAGGCACAATTCAAGGAAACAAAAAACAAAAATGGAAGGATATGAATTCTACAGAGCATACAAAGAAAAAATGGGTGGGATGCTCGTTTCCTCAAATTGTGTACCAACTTCATAGGTTAGCTACAAATTTTCCCCTACTAAAGGATGAGGGCATCATCTTACATCCCACCTTTGTGTTCTTCGTCCAGCATTCCACTGTGAATCCATATCTCTGCTTCTTCTGTTTGAAGAACTGTAACATTTTTACATGTTTTTGAAACATGGAGTATAGTTGCTGGCATGATTCACATGCTGATCTTGCAGCACAGAAAATCAACAGATGATTTCAAAATATCTGCAAAAAGAAAAGAATCACAGTGCAGACGTACACTAACTTATGCTCAAATGATAGTGCTTGAACTATATTTAGCAAGGCAACAAATAAAGGATGGATTACAACATCATGAAAACAAAACAGATTTTTCATACAAAATCTTGCAGCAGCTTTCAGACAGGATTCATATGCATTTCTAAAGGAGATATTTTTAACATATATTTTTAAAAGCTCTGGGTTTAGTTTCTTGTTATTTCATTGTCTCTTGTTTCCCCTCAAAAAGCAACACTTCTTTTTTTCTTTCTATTTTCTTTCTATTTTTTTTTTGTAACTTAATAAATATATTTTAATCCAGTTGTTTAGTTTCTGTGTTATCATTGCTGTCTTCTGCTTTCAATATGATACACACAGTAGCTAAAAATGCTGTTGTACTGTTACACTGTATGCAGTACACAGTGTACCAAGTGTGTGTTTATTCTTAATCCTTAGCAGTTCTCAGTCATGAAATAACAAAACAGAGCTCTTTTTTTGTTTTGGTTTTTTGTTGTTGTTGTTTTTTGTTTTGGGGTTTTTTTGCTTGTTTGCTTCTTTGGTTTTTTTAAGGGAAAAATATGGAAAATCCTGTATCCATTTGAAGTATTTTCTCCTCTGGTATCTAGAGGTTGGAAACATTGGTGAGATGCAGGATTTCCATAAAACGATGAGAAGTGATTCCATATAAAAATACTGATTTTTACATATCCAATTCATACATCTTTTGCTTCACAAATATGGAACTGCAAGGAAAGTAAATGTGCTATATTTGTAAGGTGGCTTTTTCTAAGGAAATATTTATGTGTTTAGGAGACAGTAAATTTATATTACTGTAAAGCAGATTACTTAAACATCTAATGACCATTCCAGCAAAGAACATATTTGTTTTTTGGGGGTTTTTTTGCACTCTTTATATGAGGAAGAGTTGCACGGACAGGCATGGGTTTATATTAAAAGACAAATAGCAGAACATGTAGCTTAGTATTTTTCAAGACAAAGCAAAACAAATGAATATTTTTACCATTGTTAGAATGTCACAGATTAGATGCAAATCCAGAGTTAATCAAATCTAAAAAGAAACTAAACTGAAAAAGGATGCTCTTCAGCAAAGAAAACTTGGTTTGACAGTGTTAAACAGATAGCTGGGATCTGCTGGGAATACATACCTTGCTTTCATCTCATTGACCTCATATCATTCCTATGGTGCATAACCACACCTGACAGGTCATTGATTGTCAGAATGTAAAGCAGATCCTTGGGGAAATAACTTGGCAGAGAGCAGCTTCCAGTGTTTTTCACATTCCCACAGCAAAAATTCAAGTCCCTACTCCAGTATTCACCACATATAGAGAAGAAAGAAAAACAGCGCCCTTACAAAAGGCTTTATAAATGACAAAGATGGTTAGCAACTGCCTCACATGTCAATTAACAGATTTCAAGCTCAGATCACAAATATGACAAAATAATGTTGATTTCAAATTTCAGAATGAAAAAAGCAATTCTTTTTTTCTCTCTTCAGCCCAGCTTTCACTTCACAACTCCAATAACTTTAACACTTTTCATGTTCAGTCCTGCTTGATAATTTTGCCAAAAGTATGCAGCGCACACACACGTGCACAAGAAAAAACCCCCACAGATTAGAATGCTGTTTATTCTGCTGCCACAAAAGCAATTTTACTCTACTTTGTGTGACCAAATGTACCATAATGTTTTCATCACCAAGTTAAAGAGAGTATGCCTAATGGCTTATACAGTCCTACTACACAAGAACCCTATTCAAACATTTGCTTAAGTCATGCATGGCTTTAGTCACATGCATAATAGCCTACAGACAAAAGACACAAGGACAAGGAGGGCTTTATGTATCAAACTGAAAGTAGTATTTCCCTGTGCTGATACTATGTAAACATCAGAGAGCTGCAGGATGTCATATTAATATGACTTTTTATCAGAGAAAAAGAAAGATAAATCAATGAGTATAACTACAGCACCTGTGTCTGGAAAGAATGGACACATAGTCAAAAATGATAATGAGAAATTTAGATATTGACCAAAAAAAAGAAAAGAAATCCCCCAAAAACAAAACAACAAACCGAACCAGTGATCTTTACATGTGTACATGTCTACAATAAACTAAATGATATTACTTAATATAGATGAATCAAAAAGCCTTTTTGTCAGGATATAAAGAGCTGTTCTTTGGGGGTTTTATTAGCTGGATGGACATGCTCACAAATTCAGGTAGAGACACAAATAGGTAAAAAATCTTTATGTATTGAGAGTGTACAGTAATAGCATCCTTCAATGCCCAGTGTCTGCATAAAGCCCTGCACAGGAGCATGGGGCTACTGCTCTGCAGTCAGCACCACTCAGAGGGTGTCACCCCAAGAGACAAGGGTAGGCACAGGGAAACTGTTGGGAAAAATCATCAATTAATGGAAACTGATAGGACAACCCCGCACCTCCACAGCAGCCACAGCTGCACTTCACAGCAGCAAACAAATACAACCACAAAGCTATGAGTGAAATCAGAGCAATCCCTCACAGGTCAGACATACAGACACACAGACAGACAACTCTTCTATGAACCTGGTCAGTCAGCAGAGTTGCCTCAAATCAGATGCCCACTCTGTAACACAGAACTGGCTTCAGGATAAACTATGCCACTGTCCAAGCAAAACCCAAAGGACCTGTAAAGGATGCAGTACTATGGATCAAGTTCTTGTTTCCAGCTAGACAGCTAAATGTACCTCTTCTACATGGATCAATTATTTAAGAATGCAAGTAAAATGAAATATTTAGAAAAGTTCAATCTTTGAATCTCTTTAATAGACAATCTTGCCTTGCAATATACATTTCATATAAATAGAATACATCTGTAGCATTTCCATCTGTACATTCTGAAGTATGTTATGAATGAGAGCAGTATCAATATTCCCATTTTCAAATGGAAGTCAGGATATAAGAAAAAGCTAACTAGCCCCAGTCAGTTACCTGAAAATGAACCAAATGCTTTCTAGACCAAAAATTTCTGAGTCCATATATCAAATCTACAGGATTGTGCTGTCTTCCTTAATACCATACTGGGGAACCAGCTGACAAAGACCTCACTATGGCCAAGAGTTGCATAATTCTGTAAATAAATGTGAAATGGAAGTTCATTCCACAATGGGAAAAAAAAAGTTAATTTATAGTAATTGAAACTTTGATGGAAATGGTTTTACTTTTGCTAAAACATTGAGGAAAAAATAGGGTCAGAGTAAAATTTTTAGTCAAAAGTAAATAAAAATAAAATTTTTAGTCAAAAGGAATAAGCGAGCTGCCTGAAATAGTGTTGTAGCTCCAATCCCCAGGTACATTGTATTTCCCAATTAATATTCCATACTCAGACAGCCCAAAAAGACAGACTGGTTATGTGAGGTTAATGGAAGAACTGTTTTGGCATATTTATATCTGGTGTGCTTGTGGCCCACAGTGTCAGGAGGACTGAATTTCTGAGGTGATATTTGTCAAGTATTCTTCCAAGTGTTAATTCCAGGTGATCTTATTCACTGCATGGTAATAAGAGGTGAACAAAATCCTTCCTCCAAAAATAAAAACTCAAATAAGCACCAAAAGAAGGCACAAGGTATTATTGGGCAGACTGCAGGAGGATGCAGCCTTGGGAGGAAGCAGAGCTGCTGATCTGGCAGTCAGATACTCTGCCCTGTGTTTTGCAGGATGGCAATCAGGCTGCTGCACACAGATACAGATCCACCCACAGCTGTGGGAACATAGCTGTTCCTACACAATACACATTTTGCTTCTCATATCTTGTACATATGGCCACAAAAACTGAGCCTTGTTAAGAGACTATCTCCATGTAGCACTACATGTAGCGTCCTGTATTGTCAACATATTTTTTCAGACTTTGTACACTGACATTTCTAAAATTCCATGTGAAATGGCAGTACCTACAGATTAACTATACCCTCAGGAATTTAAAATATTAGAAAAGATTGAGCAATATTTACCTGTGATGTCAAATAATTACTGCTCCCCTCCTGAGACCTACCTCTTGTCAATATTATCTGCAAGACACTCCCAACAGCCAGCCCTGGGTCACAGCTCAGGCGCTGTGGTTGGGCTGAGACACGTTTAAGCTCACACCACAGCCACAAAGAAAACCTGGCATTCCCCAGTGCCTGTCCTGCCCACAGTCTTTTTTTTTTTTCCAATTTCTAATTGAGAACAGTTGATCAGTGGTGCCCTGGCCAGGTATCAGGAGTAAATATGAAGCGAAGGAAAGAAACTTTGACAGAATTGCAGATTTCTGCTCTTTTGCCCTGAGTCAGTTTGAGGAAGGGTTATGCCATGTGTAGACATGAATCCTAACTAACTCACCAGCACTGACCCTTGGACGAGCCTCACACCACCATCTGCAGGATATAAGCCTATAGACAGTGTTTGAACAAGGCAAATGGAAGTGTGTTAAGGCTTGAAATTAAGGTTTTGACCTTGGCTTAAGATTTGTGACAACATATGCAGATACAGCAGGCAGCTCCTTTATTTACCACATACAAGCTGTGCAGGTATATTAACCTTAAGTTTGCCCTTTTAGTACTGACAGAAACAAATCACTTATGAATAAGTGAAATTTCCCATTAGTTTTTAACATTAAGCTCTATGGTGTGAAAATAAAGTCTCTTAAGGCGAGCAAATAAACTCTTATAAGCTTTACTGAACTGATCTTCAGGTTATCAGAATTATGAAGTACTAGAAATAGCTTTTTATTTTCTTAAGGGACTTTGAAAAATAATGAGAAGACAGGTAAAATACAACTGAGGTTTAGTTGTTGGGATTCCTTTTCCCTGCTTTTTTTTGCAAAAGAAAATATAAACCATTTAAAAACATCTTCCAGAGCCAAAAAAAAACCCAAAAAAACAGTCTTTTGCAAATTTGGATTAAATTGAGTGAATGAATTTGACAGGTGGAAATGAGGGGAATAAATGAGAAACATTGAAAACTTTGCTTTCTATATTTGTTCATCAAACCATGTAGGTTTCTGATTGTAGGATGCTTTCATTCAAAATGCTGCTGAAGCTTTGTACAAGCAGCAAGAATTTTAATGGATTTTGCTTTTGAGCAATTTGAACGATTTTCTTTCATTGTGTGGTTTGCTCTCTAAATATGTAATTCCCATAACTTTGATTTTTTTAGATTATTTATTAGGCCATAACATGTATGTAACCCTGGATAGCCAGCAAATTCATCTTTACTGTGAGGCTGATGCAGGGGCAGGATGTACAAGCTGGTTGCTCTCTCTGGCACTCACACCTCTTTCAGAGGTTCCTCACCACTGTGCAAAACACTAAACTGTGCACAGAAGGAGTATTCTCATGAGCCTGGGCTCTCTGGTGATGCAAATCTGGTGCAAGACTTGTGCTGCTGCTCCCCAGGGCTGCTCCCAAGGCACATTTCTGTGGAAAGAGCCAGAAAAAGGCACAGGATCATGGCTGCTAAGAGGACAAAGCTGCTTCTTTCACCACCAATATCACAGTGCACAGGGTTTCAGGTCTCCAAAGTGCCTCCAGTCAAGCATGTCAAATTCTTTCAGGATTACAGTTATAATGCAATTTTTATTTGTAAATGGCTGCTTTCAGTGTTACAGCAGCAGGACAGACATGAACATAGGCAAAGATATTTTGTATCAAGGAGCACAGACAGGACAGGATGTCCAGGACCTTTAGCTCCAGCCCCTTTTCCCTCACTGTCTTGCAGGAACTATTTCATATCGTTTCTTTCACAAAAAGTGGTGGAAATCTCTATGGGTCTTTTATTTAAGAAAAAATAATTAAAAGCAATATTCCTGGCAAAGCAAAACAAGGTAATTCTTAGCCACCCAAAGTCCTAAACATAATGTCAATGTTAAGCCAAAATGCAGCTGTAAGCTTCCAAAATTAACTGCTTTCCAATTACAACAATAAAATACAGGGAAAACCATCCTGTGTTTATTAGTGCAGTACCTGCATGTCTGACCACAGGGATTACTTCCATGGATCCGACTGACTCACAAAAATGCAAAGGTTACAAGAAATTAGGTTTGTTTAATAATGATTGACAGAGTATACAGCAAAAGACAAAAGTTCCTTGTTCATTTAGGCTTCTTGTCTGAACTTGTGTTTGTTTAAGCAAAAAGAAATTAAAGATGAGTTCTGTAACTGCTTAAATAAGAAACACACCCCACAGTCAGACAGCTGGATAACCTGTGTTCTCTTGTCCCCTACAGCACATCACATGATGTACACAATCATGTTCTACCATGTTCTGGTCAATGTGCCCAGAATGCTGCTGCTTTTCAATCACATTTATTGAGCTTTTATGCTCCTTACTTGGGGGACTCTCTCCTCCTAGAAAACAGAGTACAATCTGTGTTTTAGTTTCTAGTCACTAGTGTACTTATGAAAATAAAACACAAGATCAATCAAACTTCTGTCTTTCAACATGTGGTCCATCCTGAAATATCTTACTTAACACAGAGTCAGCTCAAAGCCATGAGGAATCTGATGCAGGTAACTGATTTGCCATATGAAATGGCAGCTGATGCACTGCACTGCTGAGATGTAGTTGGGGCTCTAATATGTGTTTAAACATGCATTGAAACATCTGTTTCTTTTAGTCATTCAGCCACTTTCTGATAGAAACTCTGGGTATGTTTTTGTTTCCCTTTTCTGTTTATCTTATCTGCTACCCACTAAACTGTGAGCTCAAAATGAGGACATAACCTGAGTTAAAAACAAGCATCAAAACAATGAAAATATTACTTTTGAAAGGTCACAATTTCAACAGTATAAAAAGAGCAGTAAAAACACCTTTGCCTTTCAAGATTCTTTGTCAACCTCTCCCCTTACTCCAGGTTTCACCAGTTCAGGTGAACATATAAGGCTTCATTTTCAGGGCTGCTGCATACTCCTTTTTGTCTCCCAGAGCAAAATTTTTCTTACCTTTCTTCACTTTCATAGTGACAGAGGAGTTGAGTACATTCAGAAAAGTAGACTAAGACCAAGTATTTGAAAAGGCATTGTTTATTGGTACATACAGATTGTTTAATCATGCAAGTCTTTTAAAGAATCAGAGCTTAAACCAATTTAGTGAGCCTTGAAAACAAAAGAAGTGTCTCTAAAAGTGTATGTATAATTGATAGTATTGGAAGAAGGGTCCTTCCTCTCTAAGAAAAAGCTGATCCCTAAATACTTATATGAAATATTTATGAGGAGTTTTTCTTTTTTTGTTGTCAGGACAGCTGCATAAGGCAGAGCTTGGGAATAAAGTACAAAAAAACCTGCATACCTTTAATGAACCTTATATCCACATGCAAAGAATTACTAACTACACAGCATGGTATGCCCACTTACTGTTCAAGGAATGCAGGGAAAATGAGAAAATGGCCAAAATATAAAAGCTTAGATATTTGTAAACTCAGTCTAAGGGCAAAAAAGAAAAGGATAATTTAATATGTTCCTAATTTTTCTATTTTTCTACATCTCAGGATATCCAGGTCTCCACATATCATACATTTTCAAATAACAAAATACTAACTTATGTTTAACTTGGATATATTTTCCAGAAATTCACATGGCCTTGATATGCAGCCATCAGGAAATGGGGGTCTTGATTCCTTTGGTGGGCTGCTCAAAGGATTAAACTCATTGTGAAAAATGTCTTTTCTTCTTCCCCAAAATGCCTCGATTCAGGCATTTCCCAGACTTTTCTTTATCTCCTCTCCATAAGGCTGTAGGATTCTTCCTCACCCAGTCCTTGATGCCAGGAAGGTTCTTTCAGGTTGTTAAGTGGCTCCTCAGAGCTGTCCTTTTGATATGCTAACCAGGATAGAGAGCTCTTTCAACCCCGTGTCACTCTGGTGGCACTGCTCAGCCCTCTCCCCAGTTCCTCAAGTCCTTACACCAACATTGACACCAAGGTGAGAAGCAGTTTCCCAGCATCTGTCATGTCACATTTCAAAGTAAAATCACACCTTTCCTTTGCCCAGTTGTTACACACCCAAGGGTCTCTCACTTTCTGCCCTAACATTGCGTTGTTAGCCACTACTCTTGCTCATCTGCCAAGCTGCAAATTCATCTCAGCCACTGCACAGTTTCCCATTGCATGGACAGAGGACCTGTATTTCTTACACCTAAGTGACTTTGAATAAGTTTCAATAAAGTCAAATATAACATAAACAGGCTGCTTATAAGCAATATAGAGCACTCAGTACCAGCACTTTATTGCCCTTGTTTGTGTTCCTCCAAATGGCGGCACACAGGCATTTTAAGAGCAGAGATTTTATATGAACTTTCAAAACACTATTGAAAATCCTTAACAGCACTTTTCCAGTGCTGGTCCCTGTAGAGCCTGACTGGAAGCATTTCCATTCAGTGATGAGTCTCCACTGACAGTCTTTCTGAGAACTGGCAGTTCAGCTCCATTTATGGTGTCCTATGATACATTACACAGCTCTTAACAAAGCTATTAAGACTGGAAAAAATATCCAAAGAAATGAAAACTCTGTATGTTAGAGCACCATGGGACAAATCCTCTTCTCTCTGAAATCAAGTAGAGCCTGGGAATGTTTTTTTGCTGAGAGTAAGACCAGACACAATCTAAAAAAATTAAACCACAACACACTCCTATATTGCCACGTTCACAGAGGAAATTAAATTGCAGCAATCAACATCTTTCCCTCTAATCCAAGGTAACAATAATCAGTGTAATCTATGTAAAATATTTGCAATCTGAATATTTATCAAATATATGAAAATAAATCAAAATATTGGCTGAATCTATATAATTTGAACAAAAATCTACATAAGATGGATGATATTAGTCAGATGAGAAAGTTTTTAGTGGATTTAACTAAATCAACCATTAGTATTCACAAGTATAGACAAAAAGCCAATAATCAATAGCAACTTACTTTGAAAAATCAAACTAAGCAAAAGAAGGTGAGCTGCACTTATTTATTTCTAAGCCTATTACTTTACAGGTGGGATAAATTCATTCCATGACCCTATCAACACATCATCATGCAAAACCTGTGATATTAAGCTGATAGGGGATGTATAAATATCCTTGTGCAATAAAACACATAGCACAAGATAAAAACAAGAGACTGCCTCATACCTTTTAAAGGAAACACAAGTGAAAATATAATGAGAAACAATGAAAGTGAAAGGGCTCCTGTGCTGCTGGGAGGATGAGCCCACTGCCTGGCCCTTGTCACCCTCACTCAGCTTGGAGCTTTAGCTGAACAGGCAAACAGGACTAGGAGGCAGCTTTATTTACACCGCATTCAATGAGAGATAAGGTGGAGCTCAGTGCACCACCTAAAACAAGGAAGGTCTAAGAGGCTGTCTGCTGCTCTCTGCTCCTCTAGTGACCCTTCCCTGTGATGTCCAAGCATCCTCCAAGCCATGAGAAAGCCCTGTTTCACGTGCCAATTTGACATGAACCTCACCCTAGTTTCATGGAGCAAAAAAACCCCAAACACTGTGCTAGCAGTCTGCTAAAGTAGGAGAAGAGGGCAGCCACTGTTGTTTCCAAAATTTATTTCATATTTCATAAGGATGATGTTAGAGTTGCCTTGGCTCCCTAGCTGCCCTTCTGGACTTTAGAGCTTCAAAGCTTGGCAGCAGCACACCCCTCTTGTGCAAAATGGGTGTGTGAGAAGACAGCAATAATCTGGTCCTATGTAAGAAAAATCAGTTTTAATCTTATTCTGACTGTTTATGGTTAACTGCTGATACCTCCATCAGTAGGTTAGAACAAAAAAGGTGAACAAGTATGTGATCTCTAGGTATTACAGAAAAGTAGTACTATTTAAGTGCCTTAAGCTCCCCCAAGAAACCAGCAGCAGTACTGGGGAGGGCAGACACAATTTTTGTGAGACTGCAGAGTACTACAGACAGCATCTATCCCCCAGTGGGTTTGACTCTAGCAAACAATTATGTTAAACTGTCAGGAGAGTCCCTTCACCAGGCACTTTCCAGGATGCACTGAGCATACCTCCCCTGCACTTTGGTAGCCACTATCACATACTGCTTTTCTACTCCTCTGGGCTTGCAACACCCATGTCCTACCCTGTCTATCTCCAAACTGTTTATATACAGGAGCCTGTACTCCTGTCACAACCCCACACAACTGAACTGAGGGTTCAGTTTATCTGACAGGGAGGGTTACAGCTCCAACAGCCACCATCCATGAGCAGGAGACCAGCTAAATTCCCTGTACATAACACAGGACTGCTGCCTGGCAGCTGGAAAAAAAAAAAAAAAAAAGCTGGTCCAGTGTATTTTACATGTAAAGTCAGTGTAGCTTATATTAAAAATTAAAAAAAAAAACAACAAACAAAAACAAAACAAAACAAAAAAAAAAACACAAAAACCCCCCAACAAACAAAAAAACCAAACAAACAAAAAAAAACCCAACAAACCAACCAGGAGTGTGTTTAAGTCCTATTAGAATTCTCTTCTTTCAAGGAAGCTGTATCTAAAATGTCCAGTGAACTTAACTTGATTGGCAATTAACTTTAACATCAATCCAAAGTGAATCCAATAATTTCCAGTTTACTTTGAAGAACAACAGCAGAATTGTGCCTCTTGTGCTTGGTAACTGACTTTTTAAAACCAAAAGAAGCATGAGATGAGGACTAACATAAATACTTATTTCTTCCTTACATCAAGAAAATAATACATATATGTTAGAGCATAGTACATTATTCCCTGGCAAAAAGTGTGCATGCCCACAGGCACAGAGCACAGGAAGATGCCATGGGCTGAGCCAAACCCTGCAATTTCTCAGAAATAAATTTCCACCATTCCAACTACTTGGGAACATGTTCCCGAAATTCAGGAAACACACTGCTAATTATTTCCTCTAAGCTACTGCAGTTCCAGTGCATTTCAAAATGAACATGTGAGCAGAGTTAGCTGTTCTTCACTTGGGGCACTGGGAGTTAGTAAAATAGGTACAGGTACCTTAATCAATACACTGCAAGTTAGGGTACATTAAATGTGGGACCATGCAGAAGGAGAGGGTGAGATAGAGTCAGTGATATCTGAGCAAGCTCCCACTCACTTCATCTGAGCAGAAACCAGTACTCACTCTAGAGTGCATCCCTTCTAGCCTGTGACCCTGAAATCCATTGGAGGGTTTTCCTATGAAGGGTCTGTGTCTTCTCTTCATAGACCATCAGGAGAGTCGAGGGAACAGGTCTCAGACTCAGGCATGGAAATTACCAGAGAGATTAATATTGTGAGAGAGGAGACAACAGGCCAGGGAGGGAGAGGCATTCTCAGCTGGATGCTGAGGACTAATCAGAGAGGTGAAAAACCTCACTGAAATTATTTTCTTCCCCTGTGGATCACTCTCTCCAACTCCTGATAAAAACCAATGAAATTACGTCAATTCAAACGACACCTATGTCACAGACAGTTCATAAATGGGCATTGATTCATGGCTCAACCATTTTGCAATGACATTTAATATGACCTAACTTTAGACTTTCATTTGACTTTCCACCCTCCAGTTTCTCCTATTCCCTGCTCTCACTGCCATTTCTCCAAAAGGAAGAACATCAGATGAAAAAAGAATTTTGGCCACATTTCCAGGGAGAAAGACACAGGACGATTCTTGCTCTTGGTTGTGCCCACCAAATATTTTGCAACAATAATTGCTTAACCATATCATAGTATTTACAGAAACTTCTCACACATTTTATGCCATTCCAGCACCTTCTCTCACAGCAATAATTTAGGTTCTTGTATACTTGCATGGGTGTACCTCTACATACACGCAGCTTGTAAGTGACAGAACTGTTAAATATTTTGAGCAATGTGACCATTCTTGAAAACAGAGGGTGGTGTGCAGACCCACCACAGGAACAGCCACTCAACCACAAATACCTCCCTCCAAATAACTTCCACTTTAAAGGGTTCTTTCTTTAGGAATCATTAGCCAAAAAGATCTTTTTGCAGTTTATATCATACCCCACCACCAGCAGCAGCAGAATAACTGCCTTGTACCCCACTGCAGCTGCCCTGGCTGCTGGCTGTATCTGCAACACAAGCAGAATGCACTCTGCCCACAGCTCTGTCTGGAAAGCAGCTGCAGAGAAAACAATCACTTGAGAATCTAGCTACAGCAAATCAGCACTGCCATTTATCTTGGACTACAGTAACAGTGGAGGCAGTCAAACACACACCAAACTCAGGGACCATGAGGATGAAGGATGGGTTTATCCACTGAGTAGTGAATGTGCACAGCCAGCTCCCCAGAGCAGGGCTGCTGTGCTTCCTAGTGAGCAGGTAACACAAACACTTGTGCAGCACCCCATGTTCCCATAGGTGTCCCAAACTCTGTTCTACAATGCTTGTGAGATTTCTAGCGAGCACACTTATTAGTTCACAGGCAAAATTTGCCAGGCTTATTAGTGCAGGAGCCTGGGGTGATGAGAGTTAGAACAAATGGAAATTTTCAAATGCACACAAGAAAGAGGTTAGCTAAAATTGAAAGCTTGTTGGGTTTTTCTCCCTTGTAAATTCCCTCATTTGTCCTCAAGGACAGCATATAAACATGTACATTGCAGCCCATGTGATCAGACACTCTCTCAAGAACTATAAACAGCGTAGCTAGGAATCATTACTAGGCTGGAATTGCATTCAGTTCTTTCCCACTGACTCACCATATGGATCATTTGTCTGGTCTTTCACCTTCCCCACTTCTCTCCCTCCCCCAGAGATCACACATGACCCCTTCCCGAAATTCCAGCACGGGGGGAGGCTTGCTGGGCCCATGCTGTCTCTGGCAGGCAGGTGAGAGGAGCAGCTCTCAGTGCAGGTGCGGAGCTCAGCCCCGGCTGTCTGCGAGGCTCCCAGCACTGCGCCACCGCCGCAGCTCAGGCGCTCCAGTCCAACGGGACACAAGTCTAGCGACCCCCACAACTTCAGCTCATTTTGAGCAAGAGTCAGAAAAGCCATTTCTGCCACCCCACCTACCAGAATGGTGATTTCTCACAAAGTGAAGGAAGAAATGGGTTTGGGTAGTTACACATCTTAACCCACTGCAGCTAGGTCAGACTGAGCAATACATCAATCAAAGCTTTCATCTTTCACTTAAAAGAGAAAGGTAAAGCCTGTTCCTAGCCTTCATGGTCGTAGAAAAAAAAAGTGTTGAAGTTATGACTTCCAAATCTTCAAAGGCAGGTCGTAAATAAAAGTGCTGACATTTATTGCTTTTAAGCAAATCACATACTGGAGTGTGACTCATGAACGTTGGAACTGGCAAGCACCAAGGCAATCATGTTGAGGATGAGATCATGATGCAGTAGGTGTGCAGCATTCTCTTTTCAGCCTATTCACTATCTCTATTCTACAGTAATAAAGAAGAAAGTTTCTTTTCAGTCAATAATAAAGACCTTAATGTGCCTTCCAGGGCCCGTGGAAATAATAAAAAGTACATTTCTGCTTCACTAAGAAAGCTTTTGATACATACTTGATCTCATAAAATACTGAAGGGCATATGACGTATTCACATGGATAAGTCAAAAGGCTCCACGGTACTCACACCAGTAAAATTAGGAATGTGCAGAGGCTGAGGTCTTATATTTTAAAACATTGGCGCACCAATCTTCATTTTATTATTTGTAAACCGCTTGCAAAGGGATGTTCCTGTAGAGAGGAGGGTGTACAAAAGGGGCAAGAAAAAGAAATTACATATCTGTACTGCAGAATTAGTCATGGGGTTACATCAGTTTAATAATTCAGGAGACATTCTGTACACATATCAGGTTGGCTAGGAATTAACTTAAACTTCAGTAAATTCTATGAAAAGTGATTTCAAATTTGAATGACATGCACGTATTTTTCTAGTGAATAATTGCAGAAACTATCGCTTTCAGTATTCAGAGCCAGGGTTCTGCTGCTCACGATGCAGGGCTTGTCAATTCTGCAAGCAACAAGCTTTGAAGATAGTCACAGGAACATTTGGATAAACAATCAGGAAGATATATTTGTTCAGCTGTCCCTTCTAAAAAGTACTTACATATCTGCAACATGTTTTTCCTCAATTATATTACAAAAGTCTCACCTATGTTAAATGTATCTAGACAACAAAGAAAGTATGATAAATACCATCAAAATTTACAATCTAGTACCTTCATCACACAGACACAGGTCCTTTACAAACATGGAACTAAATTTATCATTTTCCTTAATGTCATCATGATTCAGGCTGATACTGCCACTTGTACTGCCTTCTTTTTTTCCCTACTGATCCACAAACAGAATGACCTCATGCTGCCTGCAAGCAAAGGAGTTAAGACAATAGGCTGCAAATGACAAAGGATGCAGGAAGATAGGAGTTAAAAACTAAATTATTATAACAAAGGCTACATCTAGAGGTGGAACTGCAAAGTTGGTTAATATCACTAGAATAACTTCATAGCATTAGATGTGCCACACGAGCACCTCGATTTTATTTTGTAGTATTCTGAGGATATAGAGCTTTTCACACCTGTAAACAAATACCTTACACACTATAGAATGTGAATGTTACCATATAGAAGCAACTGCTCTGTTGCAGCCATCTAGGGAAGTGTGCTAGGCTCAACCAAAACAGACCTTTGGTTGATTCTTCACCCGTCTGCTTACCGGAAACCAGAGAAATCTGCCTCCTATGTTACAAACTATTGGCATGAATATACAAAGTAAAAAATAACTTTGCTTTATTTCCTGTCAGCCCAGTATCACACTGATTAAAATGTTGCAAACATTCCCTTAGACAGATACAATTTGCTCCAGAACACAAAAAATCCTGAAAATCTACTCAGCTAAATAGCAAATTGAGTCAAGCTGCAAATTCACATACCGAAAAATTAAAGAGAAAAATAGGAATACATGTTCCTGTTAATACCAAGGTCTTAAGGCATAAAAAGTGAATAAGGTGGATAATTGCCCCCCACCTATGCAAAATTACAATCTTCAGAACACCTGCAGTGACTTGAATTAAATCACAGCCAGCAGGGACTTCAGGATGACCCACTGAAAAATAGTCTAATAATTAAATGTGTGCATATATATACATTTATACAATAAATTTATATATGTACCCATATATACATAAAAAACCCCTCTGTTTAAATTTCAGTGCAGAGAAGAAATATTGTCTTTAGATATTCTTTTTAACATACAAGAAACTCAGTAATTTGTGCCCAGCAAAACTATAAACCCACCAATTAGTACATGTTCTTACATTACAAAAAGCAAAAAATGAACATAGGAAAGCAAGGGCACACTGTTGGAAACTCTTAATTGCAGCCAATGTCATCAGATGACTCACTGGTACTAGAAATCTGTCTTTAAGCTGATCTGTGAGTTAGATGTAGCCAAGCCTTAGCTCCATGTTAGAGCTCCTTAGGTAAGTGTTGCTGCCTGGAACCCAACTGTGAATGCTGGACAGCATCTCCAGCCCTGACACTGTCCTTGGGCATTCCAGACACTGCTGCTCTTTGCCTACATTCAAGGCTGCTCCAAAAAGACTGAAGTTCTCCTCCCTTGCATCCTTACCATGCCTACAGGCCCACGTTTATCATTTTATTCAGTTACATAATCAGCACATAGAACAATCACGCTGGATTTTACAGTGCCACAGAGAATGTGAAAGCTTGAGGTTTCCTGATATCTAAAAGGTAAAAGCTACACCTCTCAAGAAAGCATTAGAAGACTGTTGCAAGCCATGATGAGACACTGAGCAGCTGACCACAGGAATCACTTCGCTCTGCAAAAACATAATCAACATTCCCTCAGCCTGGGATATTTCTCATCCTGTATGATCCTGTTTCCCCTCCTCATATGTTGTCACCAGTCACTTTCAGTAAAGGAAACCTGGAAACCTGAATATGCAGCATTTCACTTGTTTTCCTTGGTTGCGAGTCAATTTTCCTTGCCAGCTTTGCAGTCATGGAATTGCAATACTACAAGGGCAAACATCTGCATTGTCAGGCATGCAGCACTACTGCTTGTGTGGATTTCTTCCCAGCAGCTGGGAGGAAACGCTCCTTCTTGTTTAGACAAAAATATCAAATGGTTAGGAAATAAGGAGTTAGGAAAAGATGTATACAAGGTTCACGCTTGAGAAACACAAGAGCACAGCCTTAGCCACTAAGAGAATTCCACTAGACATGAAGTTAACAATAATTTAGATCTGTTCATTTCTGGTAAGTCAGCCATTTTACTGTTGACCTACTTTGTATCAGCAATAATTTGTCACAGTGCATTCTCCAACTGCTACTGAAAGAAAGGTTGAAACCATACATTAAGAGCAGAGTGTCAAAGCAACTGATGTTAATTATACCCCGCAATTCCTATGTTGATGAAATTGTCACTGCTAACTATTAATACAGCATTTATTGTCTAAGCCCAGCTTGCTCTACAACCCCTGAAAGCCACTGAATTAACATCCTGCTTCTCAGTGTTCACATTGGAATGTAAATCTGAAACATGTAAAAATAACCTCTGCTATTACACCAAGAATGTGTAAATACACATTCCTTTTTTGGGAGAACTATTTATCTCCAGTCTATACATGTTTCACTCTTTAAACTAAAAACAGCTTTAATGTTCTTCAGTCAAGTGGCAGCTTTTGCCAATATAAACTATTTTCTCTTAAAATTATGGCATTAAGTAGAGGAATCTTTGTAAAATGTAGAGCACTACTTGATTTATGGAAATTCAGAAATCAGCTTTACCTAGACACACAAAAAAGAAAACAGCAATGTTCTTTGCTCTATTCATTGCTAACCTGCACAAAAACAAGAGATCATATTCTCCCAGCATAAACGAGGTTAATTAGAAGGACACCTTATGTGTATTGAGTGTTCATGTTCCATGACATCTGCTTAATTTGGTGACAGAAATGTTTACAAGCATCAGCACAAACCAAGCACTCCAGAAGCACTAACTGGATTCTTTATGGTTTGCACATCAGTAAACTGTTTTGTAAGGTTCTACTGCTGCAGTATAGTTCCCCCTGCTTCTAAATAATCTCTCAAACTTTTCCTTTACCCATTTAAATTGAAGGCAATAAAAAACATACAGGCTTAACAATATTTAGCCTTCAAAATTGTCATCTCTAAACCATGGCATGAGACATACAACTTGGTATGATCCAAGAAGACTCATTTTGTGATAAATATAGAAGACTTTCTTATCCTATGAATACGGAATGAAGACTTTCATAGCCTATGATCCAATACGAGATACAACAAAAATATAAGCCTGTGCTGGCATTTTCACATCAGAAAAGCGCCTCATGTTATTTCCAATATCTTGTGTAGATTGATAGAACAAACCAATAATATCCTGTGGCATAGTGGCCTGTCATATACAGATCTACTTGAAAATCTTTGCAGAGTCAGCAGAAAAAAGTGGAAAACTAAAATCAGCATTATTAGCAATCGAATGAGAATCCTCACATCTCTATTCAAACCAAAAAATGACACTAAGGTCTACAGGAAGAAGAAAATTATGGTCCAAATGGCTGCTTAAGCCAGATGCACATCTCCAGAATAAGCAGGAGAAAAACACAACTGCAAAGAGAACAAAAGAGAAAAAACAGAGCTTCTTACAGGAAACATGTATACAACTCTCTATAGGAGGAGCATCATTACCAAACATAAATACAAAAGTAGCATTGAGTGGTAGGATCTGATACCACACAGTAGCACAGTGGGGGAACACTGTCAGAAAAAAAAAAAATTTGCTCACCTGGCATAAACTAGAAAGCAACTGTACACTTTTTATAAAGACATTCACTGAATGGTCAACAAGTCTGAGCAGACTGATCCATCACTCTGAGAAGAGCTGCAGCATCAGAGCCTCCTACAGCTGAGACTGCCCTCAGAACAACTACAGGACTATTCAGGGCTCCTCAAGGAAAGTCAGCTAATTTAACTAACGTGCACTGATCAAGCAGGTCTTGAATGTGTTCTCATCGCTAACATTTGCATTAAAATAACAGCCTTGCCTGTTTCGTAATGGCACCTCAAATGAAATTCAAAAGTGACAAGCATTTAGCTTAGTGTGCTGTTTGTTCTACCTGCAACAAAACACAGGATTGGCAACAGCCTACTCCTACAGACATACTCCGCTTCTCTCAGGAGTCCTTATGCCCTGCTGCCACAGTATGCTAAGTACTTTCAAAATCAGACAAGGGCACATTGTGTGCACATTGGGGTATATATGAATTCCAGCTGGAATAAATCCCAGCAACTCTGAGGACATGGGTTGTACCAATTACTACTTACAGCTGCAGTTAAAAATTATGCCATGAATGAAAGCACCTTACCGTAAAAGGACCAAAATGTTAACGATCTAAAGGAGCAGGCTCACTCTGGGTTCAGTGTCACATGCCAGTCTCACAGATGGAACACTTGCTGCCTCACAAAGCTATGCTTAATTTACCAAAAAGAAAGTACTGACAGCTGATGCTTTCATAATGTGCACAGCTCACGTCAAAGACCAACTATACAGCTACCCCTTCTGATGCTGCTCTCGCTGCGCAGCAGAAAAGGCTGCAGGCAGCACCACAATAGACCAAGCATGGTTCAGCCAGCAGTGAGCTTCATGAAAGTTTAATACAGCTTTAAAGCCAAGCTCAGTGTTTTCTTTCTACTCAGATACGCTTCTGCTGTCTGCAGAGAAATAACAAAACAGAAATTGTGGTTTGAGTAGTCCTACAACTAGAATAAATTTCTTGCTTACAGATTTAACAATTTAAAGTGTCATCTTAAAAGTAAGAGAATTTTAAAGGTATCAAAACATGAGCCTAAACCTTAACTCTATGCATGAGTTACACCTTTACTTTACTATAACACAGGCTCACTCTGAAGCTTTGGTCATACATCTTTTGTCAGATGCCTACAGAGCAAGGTCTTTAAAGTTCACTGCTTCAGGAGCACTTATGTTTCCACCACTCCGTGCTAGAAAGCCATAGGGTCAGAGAAGCCCTAGCAGTACTTTGAAGTGCTGAATATTGCCATACATATGCAGATCATTGTAAAAATCGTATTTGTAAATTTGAACTTTCAAAAAAACAAAGGAAAAGAAATTGCTAAAAAAAGGCGGATAGTTCAGTCTTATGCTTTGCTTATATATAACCAGCTATATTACAGATCATTACAAAGACATGAACTGGAGATACAACACATTACTACTGCCTAATTGCAAAGGCTCATTCATAGTTGAGCAGGAGCTGCAACAACTGCTGGCAAGTCCGATGCTCAGTTCTCCCATAGCTTGCAAGCTTGGCTGGCAAGTAATGATGGCTGTCCTTTCATTCAGAGCATCGACAGCAGTTCTTGTGACTGAAGTGACCAAGGTGGGTAGGCCTTTTATTAAGCACTCACAGAACAAAGTACACAGGAGATAAGGAACAGAAGTCTTGAGTTTTACTCCAGCACTCTGACAAGTGTAGAGTGATAAGGAATTTCTCTCAAGTGTATCTGCTGTGCTGTACCAAATGACACTAGTGTGGTGCTTAAGTGAATCACATCTCTACATCATCCATTAACTATGAATACACATATAAGTATGGGCTTCTCACTTCGCCTCAGCCAATCTTTAAAGTTCGGGAAAAAAGATCAACATACCTTTTGTTGAATCCAATCTTAATGATTTCTAAAGTGAAAGTCTTGCATCTGAAGAAAGCAAAAGGCAGCAATCTGCTCTTAAGGCTAAGGGACACTTGTCCCAACTCTTATTGTGCAGGGAATCCATCAGGTAAGAACTGTGAACTCGTGAGCAAGTAGGTCACAATGGACATTTAGGTTTGCTATTATCCTTCATCAGGAAGCCAAGTAAACTTTAATCCTCTGGATTTATTCAAGTCATCTTTGGTGGTTGTTATTTCTGTACCTTTTCCTCATATCCTGGAATTACTGGCCCTGGAGTTATTTCCACATTGACTGTTTTTACAAGGTTTAAAGTGACATACACATCGTGTTCCCCTAAACTTCCCAAGCATTTATATGTGAGGTCTTCATCAATCCAGGTCTGTACCAAGTGTTCCCTAGCATCAGGGTGCCACTGATGTTCTTAGGCCTTTATAGTACCTATTTTATTTCTACTGTGAGACAAAAATAATTTAACTGATCCTATGTAATCACGACAAGAGATTAATTAAAATGCCAAGATAGGAAACAATTTATTATAGAGAGAAGAAAAATTTCTCATCCAAAATATAGAAATCTGTACAACTTTGCCACAATCAATATACATGAACTGTACAAATTTACACCAGTTCATAATTTACCAAATAAAAGATGACTAACAAAGTTCACAAAATAGATGGTGGTTTGTGGAAAAGACTTTTACCCAATTAAGAACAAGGAAATTACAAACCAGACCTCCACTTTCTAAAAATAAGAAGTTTACTCAGTCTTAGAAAACTACAAGCTAGCAAATGTACAGATAGCTGGCTGGTGCTAACACCACAGTTCAGACAGTGTCTTTATATGGTCTTTTTAAAGCCTGTTGCCATGGCAGATTCTGATCACTTGCTACTTTTGAGGCCAATGTAAAGATCTGACCATTTCCCCAGGTTATTCTTACTATTTTTATCTTATGTACATTTATACATATTTGTAAGTGCTAGGTAAAAGTCTGAAAATTAAAATTTCCAGTACTATGGTGTTCATAAGTCTTGTTACTGAGCTGCCAAAAATGCTAACAATTAATAAATGTAATAGTGCAAATTTACTCTGCAAGACCTACTGCAGAGAATCACTTTATAAATACAGATTGGGGTTGAAAATTGGTGTAGAAATTAAGTCAGGTGTCTTGGAGAAACTGACACTTCCTAGATCTTCTTACTCCCTAGCAAGCTGCAATCATTTTGACTCACAGGCTATTAAATCACTGAAAGGTACTGTCCAAACTATGGCACTGTCACTTTAAGAATACCACTCTAACGTGTGCCAGATCTTCACAGCTGTGACATGGTTTAAATTCCATAATCCATCCCCAGAGGTGCCCACCCAAAGTAAAAACCAAATTTATCCATCCATTTTAAGGTGATCCATCCACAGACTATATCTTAACCTGATACAGTCATCATATTGTAGCTTTTGGAAGGGCTAGTTCTGCCCAAGAGAAGTTCCTCCTTACAGCTTATTCTGCTGTCTACCATTTGCATGTTGGTGTTACTTTGGCTACCTCCTGCTGGTGCAGCTTCGTACAGCACACAGATGGAGCCATCCTCTCCAATGCGATAGGACACTTCGTACGGGTCAACCCAGAGAGTGAGTTCGCTCGGAAGAAGCTGAAACAGTTCCTGACTGCTCAATCCAATCCGCTGTGCTGCCTGTCCAATGAGAGGATCCATTTTATGGTTGATCCGGATACATCGGTAACCTGATCCCTTGCATGGCTTTTCTGGGAACCAGTGGTGTTTGTAATGTTCTATAAAACAAAAAACAAACGTTATCCTCCTTAATTCCACGCTGAAAGATACACGCAGCAATTGTTGGTCTCTTGCAAATTTCGTACCTCAAGATCTTAATAATCTTATTATTTTAGCATAAAATGACTTGAAAAATCATTATAGGTTTTATTTCTGATGATGATTTACGGAAGTGCAATGTCCCTTGGGAAGCACTCGTACAAAGTTACTATTTCGTGCTACTGTATAGAGAACAACATCCACCGCCAGAAAGGAGTGAAAAGCAACTTCCTGGCATTCAGAAAAACAAACACAAAAATACAGAAATTATTACATACATAACAGAAAAACTCAAGACCTTAAAACACCATAAACCAGATAGGAAAAAAAGACCCTTTCCAAGATCTGTTGCGATCACACCCATGCTTAGCTCGTCACAGTCTAAGAACACCCAAAAATAACTAGGGAGGAAGCTGGGCAGCATTTACCGACTGACTCAAGCTGTATTTCACCACTGCTCTTCCCAGCCTATTTTCCATGGCGAGAAACCAAGGACTTCACTTACCTCAGGAGTTATATCCCACCCAAAACCCTATCGATCCGAGGGTACTCGTAGCCACTACCGAGCCCACTGGGGCTTGGGATTACGAAACCCACTGGGAAGCGAAAGAACCCTCGGTATTCGCTCCTAACCGGGGCTGTGGGCAGCTAAGAGACGCTTCCAGAAGAAAGGGGAACAGACACCCATCGTTACCGATGAATTTTACTTGACAAAAAAACCCAGTTTCGGAGCGTTTTTCTTTCTGGAAGCAGGGCGGTTTGAGCCCTCGGCGCGGAGCTCAAGTCCGGGCTGTTCGAAAGCTTTGTCTACGGAGGCACGGACGGGAGGGGGGAGCTGCCTGCGCGACGCCCGAGCCCCTTTTGTTTATACCCCGCTCCTGCCTCCCGCACCGCCGGGGCCGGCTCGGCACGAAGGGTGCCCGCAAGGGGCGAGCCACGGCCGCGGAGCCTCAGTCGCCCCGCCGGGGGCTCCAGTCCCTCGGAGGGACCGACCTTCCCTTTCCCCCTCTCCGGGTGCCCGCGGAGCGCAGTGCCGCCTGCACCGCCGGCAGTCCTGCCCGGGCGGGCGGCCCGCGGCGGACGGGGGAGAGCGGCTCCCGCCGCGCCCTCGCCGCCCTCACCTGCCAGCAGCTCCTGCAGGCACTGGCTGAAGGTCTGCAGCTGCCGCTCGTTCATCAGCCCCTTGGTCCGCAGGAACTTGGAGATGAAGCCCACGGCCGCGGCGATCTCACGTATCATGCTGGCCCGGGTGTACAGGGCGGGATGCATGGAGGCGGCGGCGGGCGGCAGCCAGGTCTCCGGGGCGGCCGGCGCTGGGGCGAGACGGGGCGCGGGGCGAGCGGTGCGGGACGGGACGGGGGCGGCGCGGCTCTAACTGGGCGCGGAGCAAGCAGCAGAGCCCAGATCACATCCCGGGGGCGGCAGCCTCCGCCTCCTCTTCCTACGGCAGGGGGGCGGCGGCAGCAGCGGTGGCCGCAGCAGCTCTCCCCGCATTTCCTGCGGCGAGGGGTGAAGGGAGGCTGTCGGCCGTCCGCCGCTTCTTATAGCCCCTACCGACCGGAAGTGGCGTCACGGCGCCGGGGGCGCGCCGCTGCCAATCCGGCGATCGCACCATCGTGACGGCAGTGGCCGGGCGGGGCTTGCCGGGGTGGGTGACGTAATCGGCTGTAAACAAATAGAGCCGGGGGCGCGCGCGGGGGTCGGCGCGAGGGCCTCTGCGTGCTGGGGCGCGCGCCCTCGCTGCGGGGGGGCCGCCGCGCGCGCGCGCGCGCCGGGTGCGGGCCGCGCGCGCCGGGTGCGGGCCGCGCGCGCCGGGTGCGGGCCGCGCGCGCCGGGTGCGGGCCGCGCGCCAGTGCGGGGCGTCCTCCCGCGCGTCAGCACGGGCAGGGCGCGGCGCGCGGCGGGAACCCGCGCGAGCGCGGCCGCGCGCTGTCTCCGGGGGGCGCGGAGCCACGTCAGCGGCGGGGGCGGCGGGCCGGCCTGAGCCGGCGCCTCCCCGCGCAAGGGCGGCCGCAGCACGGCAGCGGCGGGGGCGCTCCCACAGCGGCAGGTGATCGCTTGTGCGTGCAGGCGGCGGAGGAGGCGACGTGTCTGTGCGTCCTCGTCTTTTCCCGGAGCGCAGGGCTGCGCCGGTGGCGCCAGGCAGTACCCGGCGGCCCGAGAGCCGAGAGCGGCGCTCCCTCACGTCTGTGAGCCGTGCCCTTCCGACCGCGTTCCCACCGCGGTCTCCGGCCGGGGGCCTCCGCGCAGGCCGGCCCGTGTGCCGGAGCACAGCGAAGCCTCGCACAGGCCGGCAGCCAGGCCTCGGCTCTGGCTCTCTGCGGACATCCCCGAACAGCGTCTGGCCGTGCACGCTCCCCGTGCTCTCCGCGCCTTCCCCATCGCACTGACCTAGGTATACTGTCACAAAACCTTTGCGGTGAGTGATGTATCAGCCGGTGACTGCCAAGAAGTGCGTCTGTCTCAGGCCTTCCAGTGTTCTGTCTCCCTTTTTGCTAAAAAAAAGGGGAGAGAAAAAAAAACGGCAGAAGATTTCTGTTTGGTTAGTTTGTTTTGGTTTTGTTAAAAAACACAAAAGTCCAGCTTCTTTGATAGGAAACCTTATTCTTTCCCAAGGGTTTGTGCCCTGCTCCCTTGCAAAGCTTCAAGTGAGATACAGCCTGATGCCTGATATTTGCATGTACAGTTCTTACAGTCAGCGATCAGAAATTAGCCCAACAAAGGCATGCACAGCATACGATTTCTTTTTCAGTGAAAATAATTCACTAATGAAATCTATAGAAAATACGTGTGTGAAATAACTTGAATAAAAGATGAAAGTAAACGGTGTTTTTTTGCTTATCTGATGTGAGAAGTGTAACTTTATAGTGCTTTTTGGTCTTTTCTCTGCACACGGGATCTATCCTAGGTTAGTGCCCAGCCTTAGGGGACTCTCATTGACTCTATACACAAGGGATATGTGTGAAACACCTTAAAAGGATAATCGGGAAAGCTCAAACTCACAGCTTTACTGCATACTAAAAATGTTGGTGTGGGTTTTAGAGCATAGTCCCATCCATTTTCCCCCTACTAGCTTCTGAGTATTTACATTAATAATCATGAGCTGACCCTCCATTCTGTGAGAAGGGAAGAGCTGCCATCCTGGCCTGTGCTCCTCAGGTGCCAGCCATCCTTTCTTCTCAGTGCTTCTGTGGTTCATGTGAGGTATATCCAGAGCTGCCATTTCTGCTCAGTTCATAGGTTGGAAAGCGCTGTGCTCTTTCAAACCTTCAACTGCAGATGCTTCTCTCCCCCTTCACAGCAAGGCCCACCATCCTACTGGAAACTGCCACTTACCTTGGGCAAAAGCGATGTTTGAGCATCACAATTACGCTAAAATAATTACTTCAAAATACCACAAAATACTTCAAAAACAGCAAAAAAATAATACAATATTTGCCACCTTTGCCTGGACCTGAGCTTTTTGTATTTGGGCCACTTTCTCATCTCTTCTACTTAATTCCATCCAGAATCAAATGCTCAGAAGGAGTTTTAGAAACTCTCAAGTAGGTAAGTGGTCATATATAGTAGCACCCCACAACATGAGGTTTAAAAAGCTGTTCCCACCATAACTGCCACGGACAGCAAGGCTGTTGGCGATTTCAATCATCCCCCTTGAGTTATGCTTCTAAGAACATAAGGTGGCAACATGTACTTCATGTCACACTACTGAGAGGGGGAGAAATTTAAAATATCCTTTTTAATTTTTTTTCTATCTTAAAAAAAAAGAAAAGAAAAAAAAAAGCTTTATGTACCATCAAGGAGTTCCTCTCCAATCTCTTGCAAAGTCAATACATTCAGGACTCTTCAGCAATCAGTTTTCATAGTTCCTATTGATTCCAAATAGTAGCAGCGTGTATAAAAGTTTTCTCTGTGGAAAGGGTAAAATGCTGTGCATACAGATCCAGTCCACTGGTAAGGAATGAACTGCCTTGGTGTTCAGTGCTTGCAGCCAGCAAGCTGCTCAAGTGTAACTTCAAGGCCAAGGCTTGAGATTCCTGCCAGGAGGATCTCATCCCTGTCCATGGGTGTGAACAAGGTGACTGGAGCTGCTGATGCTGTTTTCCCAGTCCAGGCAAGTCCATTTCCATCTCAGTGCTAGGCAGGACAGGAAAGGAGCTGCTGCCATTTCTGGCCTGTGAAATTCTCCCAAAGATCCTCATCTTTACAGCCTGCAGGCTCTTAATTGATGGGGAAGACTTTGGCATGTAGCTTGTGGCATCAAGCAAAGTCATCTTTTCTTGGCTGGACTGTAATGGAGTGCATCAAGCAAGCTAGTGCACCATAGCCTGTTGCTGCTTTGTAGCTTAGCTTCCTGCCAGCTGCCAGCACATTTCACTGATCTGTCATGCCACTCTGAACTTTTTCAGTGCTTCCACATTTTGGGATATACTAAGCGGTTCTTTTTTCTCTGGCCAGCTCCCAGCTGTCTACTCCTGTCTCCAGCTCCAGCCCCAGAGGAGGCAGTTTCCCTGCTCAATAGTGCAAGATGCTCACTGATACATTAATGGCAGGGTGCTGAATAAGATAAATGTAAACATTTAAGAACTGCTTTATTCAGCCCATCTGATGCTTGAAATGAGGCAGAGGCCCTAGGGAGGAAAAATAAAGGAAAAGGGTATGTGATCATGTAATTAAAGACTGGGTCATAATGGATATGCACAGAAGGGTTGAATCAAGGTTCTACTGGTATCCCAGCTTCTGATATTTCCTAACTTTTAAGGAATACAATGCAACCTTTACAACATTTCTTTCATGTTGTTTTGGCAGAATCTGTTTCTTGACACTGGTTTGGAGAGAGCCTGGAACTTGGTTGAGTTCTGTCATAATGGAAATAAGCAATAGAAATACACTTTTATCTGTGCCACACACACACATACACACCCTGCAACTATTGCAACATGCTCTTTTCACAGCTTTTCTGAAGCTACTGAGTGTTCTTTATGGTAGGTGGAAAGATTCAAGAGTTCAAAGGAGAAGAATTAGAGTTGCTTGATTTTTAAAAAAATTGTTCTAGTCTTAGGTTCTGAATTAGTATACATTTGCTTATGAAAATAAATACAATACATATTCAGCATGGATATTTTTTCCTGTTTGAGAGAGCTACAGGCTTTTTATGTGGTATCTTATTAAAGCCTTTCAGTGTAGAAAAGTGTTAGGTCTCTTCCTGTTTTACTGTCAAGTCTAGATAATTTTTTGCATTGTTTGGCATTGATCTAATAGAGAAATAACAGTTGAGAAATAATTGGTATTTGTTTCCAAAAAGGATTATGTATGCCTTAGATTGGCATAAGCTTTTTCTCACCTGTAAGCTGAAGAGTGCTGGTTGCAATACATAAAATACAACAACAATCCATTCTGTGTAGAGTTTAGTTTTAGTGTAGGTTGATGTAACTAAAATGCCTCAGTATTTTTGTCATTTACCAAGTATTTGAAAATGTATAGGAAGAGGTTTCCTCTTTTATTTTAACTTTATGCAGAAGAAAGCTTTCCATGGGATGCTTAAAACATTTTTCAATGTTTTAGCCTGTTTCATTCTTTCACTCTTTCACAGTGGCAGCTCTAGTGACATTAAGTTGCTGCTCCAGGAGGCAGATGTAACCCAGAGTCCATAGCCAGCCCTGCATGCCATGCTGCTCCTCAGGAGACCCCATGGCCTGGCTGTGAATTCCCACCTTGTTTTGTAAAGTTTTCAAGCAGACACTCCTCAAGCTACAGTGGTGATATGGGACACCTCCCTGGAAAATTTTGGCTCCATGGCTTGGTTGTAGACAGAGAAAGCAGTAGCCAGCCCCTCTCACTGCAGGTGAGTGCACTTACCTGCCTTCCAAGGGGAATGTTGACACTAAGGCTTTTTTCCCCTGGAGCCTTGGGAGCAGGCTGTCATTCCTATTCTGTTGCCACTAGAAATGTTTGGACTTGAGCTCAGGCACAGACCTGGCCTCAGAATCATGGTATGGATCCAGCCCACTGCCAAAGCAGCACTCTGCAATGAGGAGGGGGTAGGGGCTTTTCAGCTCCAAATGTAAGCCTGCCTCTCAACCCAGCATTGCAATCCTGCACCTAACTGCAGTGTTGGAGCAGTGTGTGTTTCATCCTGAAAGTGTGGGGGTGAAGAAGTCAGTCACATATTCTTCCAAAATGGAGAAGTCTCGCCTCTGAAAAGATAGACTGGTAGGAGTCAGAGAAAGGGCAAAAGTCTGATTTGTGACCTCACTGGGAACTTCCCTTTCTCTTCGACATGCTCATGCTTACATGCAAACCCACACGCCTGCAGTCTGCATTTCTGAATCAGCCTATCAGTCAATGGATTCCTCAAACGACTTCTCACAGAAGCAGAGTCCTGCTTAAGCAAGTGGGACTAGTCCCATAAGCCAGAGTCCCATTCTGCAGTCTGGCAGTTGTTTAACAAACATTTCTGCCACTGTAGGAAGACCAGGAGGGGATTGAAAGACTCAGAGGGGCAAGGGCAGGCTGTCAGCATTGGTCATAACTATGGCATGTTCATTTCAGGAAATCCATCTCATGACATCCTAAAATGACCAAACTTTGCTGCACTTCCTCCATACAGAAAAAGGTTTGCTCTATGGGGCAAGGTTTCAAAGGGGCCACTTTGCTTGATTTTAGCTTGATTTCAAAGGGGCCACTCACTGAGAAGATATTCCTTGTGGCATGAGCCTCAGGTCTGGTCAGGACAGATTCAACAGAAGGCTTTTCCTATGCGATTTCTTTGATTTCAGCAAACAACATGCACATGTAGCAAACAAAAAGCAAATCCAGAACATAGTATTCTGTTTTGCTTATAAAGTTGATTTTTTCCCTATATGGGATAGTAGCAGTATGGCAGCACTTGCAACCCTTGTTTTTAATAAAGAAATCATAGTTTGGATCCAGTAAAAACAAAAATTTAAGAAAACAATAGAAACACATAATTTGAAAGCTTGTCAATTGAAAGAACTCACAATATAGCCATCCATACATAACTATTATTACACAGTCAGGTTTTCATTTTTATGAATTTAGGAATTAAACAGGGTAGAAGAATCTAGATGAGATAAACATTCATAGCAATTGTGAATGGAAGTTGCTAACAGTGATATTAAAGTGAAAGTAGCTTGTAAGTGAAAAGAATGATTCAACTGTTTGTTGCTGTGCTCTGCAATCAGATGATGTCATCTCAAATTCCAAATTTTTACCTTTCCTACAGTTTTTCATAGTAAAGCTGGGATGGAAGGGATCATAAAGATTACAGTTCTCTGCTTTTCAGGGTTTTCTTTTTTCTGGCCTGCTGTATAATTTTAGGAAGACCTGAAATAATTTCAAATACCCTTGTCTGTAGTGGCTGCATTATGGGCTCTTGCACTGCCTGGTGACTGTCAGAGCAGCCTCTGTTGGTCAGCACAGGGCTCTCAGTCACCCTGTGATCAGGCAAAGGAAAAACCAGGAATTTTTTATGATACTTTTATAACAGTATTCCCTGACTTTTAGAATTAAAACTGTGACTGCAGATTTTAAGTGCAAATTCCATTAAAATACTTAAAGATTTTAAGAAACCAATATGTTGGTCCTGCAAGTATTTTTTTCTTAGTATTTGCACCTTACATACTTTGATTTATGATGCAGTTTAAAATCAAGACATATGTTTAAAATCTTTTAGTAAACATCTGAGAAAAATCCCTTGCATTTATTTTCCAATTATGTAATAAAAAATTCTTAAGCAGCTTTATTAAGATTCGTGATTTGGAAATCAAATACACTTTTAAATAGATGGCTCCTTTGGAGCTTATATTAAGTAGTAGCCACCAAACCTTGACCAAATCTTCCTGTCTCAAAAATGCATCAAAACAGAAAACATGGAGACATTGTAGTGGTAACTCTAGATATTTTAGGCCAGGTCTGCAAAGACTACAAAGGATATTACCTACTATGCCCTTACTACAACAGAAAAAAACAGGTAAACAGTGATTGCAATGTTTAGCTAGACATAAGCACCTGCCTCACTATACTCCCAACTCCACCAAAGCTGAACCTGTGGGTTTTTTGGCCTGTAAATTATGTGTCTGCATGTGTTTCATTTTGTGCAGGGTCTGGCTTTGGAGGTCAAATTATTTCATTTTAGCTGTTTTTTTGTCCTTTTTTGTGGTCTGTCTATCTAAATCCAGCATATCAATGCAGTGAATACTTTGCTGCAAGAAGAGGCACTTACCTTTTTCCCCTTATTTTTTTCTAGCCAATACTTGCCACAACTTATTCTCTTTACCACTGTCATTTGTAGTCATGGCACTGCTCCTGTTACAGCTTTTTTTCTCCTTGCAATGGTATTAACTCAGGCATTTTAATCAGTCTCAGACAGAATTCTCAAGACAAAATTAATATAATTAGTTCTCTAGGACAGATTTGGCAGGGTGAAGGAACATCACATAGACAGTCTGTGTTATTACCTTCCTTTGAGTACTGAGAGATTTTCTGGATATTATCAGGTGGGGAAAAAAATTAAAATCACAGCTACGTGGTTCTTTCTTGATTGTGTAGCTTTATATACAGTGCTGCTCAACTGCATTTAGGGGTGAACACTTCAATCTTGCTGGTGTGAAAGTGTAGTCACTCACCCCTTCAACGGGATTGTAGCGCATGTCGCATGCCCAAAATTAAGCTATTCGGCTGCTCCTCATGGGACTGGAATTCTTTCCCCAGATGTGATGAAGAAACCTCAATAACTTACTTTTCTGAATTCAGTCGTGTGAGTAATGTCCCTGACAACGATGAGATTATCCTTATAATTGCAAATGAACAGGGTTGTGATTTTAGGGCCCACAGCACAAGAGACAGAATATCAGAGCTCCCACTGGTTTTGCTTCTTTCTTAGACATGTGCCATAAACTGAGGAACTTACTTGGTCCTACACTGTCTATAAATTACCTATTCCTAACAAGAAAAAACACAAAAAAAAAAAGAACCACCCCCCTAAAAAACCCCAACCAACCAAAACCAACCAACCAACCAAAAAAAAAAAAAAACCAAAAAGTTCTTGTTTTTTAATGGTACTACTTTACAGGAAACAAGAGCTATCTGATAATTTATATCAGATATAATAAAGTATCTTTGTATCTTTTATGAGCATGCTTGATAACACTAGGAAAGCAGGGAGAGGGGCCTGAATATAAGCAGAGGCAGTAATCTACAGTTATTTTACCAAAAAAAGAAAGGTTTTTTTTTCCTCTATTTTTAAAGGAAATCAGAAAAGATTAACTAAAATAGAAACTGAAATCTTGACAGCAGAAACATACACCTCTATAAAATTAGCCCATCAGTTCTGACTTAGATTAACCAGATGTCTTAAACAGGCATGTGATGAAAAATAAGAAAATCACAGATTTTTAATTTAAAAAAAAAGGACAAAATAGAGATCCATAGCATCTGTGAATCAAAAAAATCCAGCCTTTTGATCTATGTCTTTTCATTTTCTGCTTTCTGCAGCACCTTCAGTGACCATTTTTCCCCCCATGTTTGTCTCTGATGCATTTTCAGAGACAGAGGAACAAAAGCTGCTGGATACCCCTCTTACAATAGCAAGGAGATGTGCCTGGCTGTGTGGGAGGAGCCGCTCAATTCTTCTGTGTATGGCTGGGTACACATGCTTCGAGTAGCATTAAGTGTTCCTGGGAGCACGGAACAGAGTGTTCCAGCAGGATCTAACATACAGGCAAAGATAGAAAGCCATTTTCTTCACAGCTATGCACTGCATTAATACATGATCCCAAGCTTGCAAAGGATGAACCTACTGCTTCAGAACTTTTTCTTTTCTTTTTCACATCCTAATTCACTTCTAAATTATTTAAGAGGACTCTCTGGGTTGTTATTTTTTTTTTTTTGAAACATGATTTTTTTAAAAATTTGCTGCTTTATGAAAGCTTGCTTATAAAAAATTGCATAAGAGACATAGCAGTTGCATAACACATCCCTTGAGGAAGTTCGTAAAATGTCTTTACAGCCACATTTTCCTCCCTTTGGGTTTTTGTGCCCCACAACTCAGCTAGCAGCCAGTGGAGAGAGAACAAGTAGAAATTCGTTTGAGATACCAGGGGAGAAGGGAGACCTAGAGTCATGTGCATCTACACTATGGAACAAGAACACAGGTCTGAGCTGCACCAGAAGCAGGTGGAGTCCCTGCAGCTGTCCCAGTCCTATCTGGTGCCAAGTCACTGCAGCCAGCTTGGGCCCCAAAATGGTGCTACTTCATACCAAGAAACCAACATGTGCAAGGCAAAGGTGGGGAATTTGTGCCACACATTCCTTTCCTCCATGTCGACATGTCTTTATTGATTCCACTCAGTTTTATTACCCTGGAGCTATAGACTGTTTCCTGCAAAGTCATCTCCTCCCACCGACTCACAGTTTCAGTCTCATCTACCAGGCAGCATGGTTTCAGTAGAACTGTGCCAGAGCTGGTGATGCCACCACCCAAACACTTCTGTTTCACATAAGATTCAAAAAACCAAACCAAACCAAAACAACAAAATTTCCCAATTGTCCCACTTGTGCTGAAATTTTCAGATCTGTTCAAAGCTACCTCCAAATGTGGGTGCATACCCCTGGATTTTTTATGACAGTATAAAGAGAATTATTAGGGATGTCCTGGAGTGATCGTAAGAAAACTCCTTCAATTGATACAGTCCTAGAGAAAATTACCTGCCCATGAGTTATGCAATTTTCTACTTTGCATCAAAAGTAGATTCAATAGTTTCTATAAGGAAAGCTTAGTAATAGCTGACATTTCCTGAAGACTGGTCATATTTTTTGTTCTTAAGGTAGTGGAATGTACAGTAAGAAATAGAGATTGAAACCTGAATTTTTCATGTGCCTGTTTTCAATTGCTGGACTAATGCAGTGATTTCTACACGAAATAGCCTTAGAAGGATGAACTGAGCCATACTTCACTGCTTTGTTGATCTAAACTAAACATTTCACCCAATGGGCAAAAGTACAACAAGGATGAATTTCAGTTGCTCAAGATTTGAAGGGAACAGTAGTTACAACCCTCAGCCTAACACAACACCAATGAGGGTTTGATGCGTTGAGAAGTTTCAATGATATGAAGAATCCCACTTTCTTTGGGTACTGGTGGAAATTTCGCCTTTTTCCAAGATGGGTTGCATTAGATAACTGTGAATCTCATTTCATTATTGATTTAATAATCTCAAGTATTTTTGACCCTGTGTTTGTAAATACCCAAAACTTGCTTTAGATTCCCCATTCCAGCCATAAAGCAGTTACAATGACCACAGAAATGCCAATTTCATCAGTGGAGGGTTTAGAACAAAGGCAACAGCAGTTTTACTACTCCTGATGAAGGTTAACACCCTTCTTTGTGAAGACAGATAAATAAAAGATTACCTATAGTAAATAAAGTTATAGATGGTCACATAAAAATGTAGTAATATTGCTCATTAACTCCAAAGATTGGAGACCAAACAGTTGTTTAATGGAGGGTGGAGGAGAATTTTATGTGCACTCATTTCTGAAGCAAATGAAGCAAAAGTAGTGGCCTATTTTTGTTTTATAACTGCTGTGAGTTCTCTCCAAGTATTTTTATAGTTATGGTTACTGGCTTCTTCATTGATTATGTATCAGTCACACTAAGTCCTTGAAAAGAAGCTGACCAGCCTATTTATCCACACCTTCCTCTTCTGGAAGCATAAGGTCACCATATTGGTGTGCACAAATATCAGCTGTTCACTGGTACATACACATCCCAAATCCAACATGTGTTCTTCTGGTGTCAGAGGAGCTTTGCCATGAAATTCTGTAGAAAGATTTTTCACTGTGTTCAATGATGTAGGAACCTTGCCTTTAAAATTTACTAAGTCTATTTTCCTTTCTTTCACTTTGTTGCTTTTAACCTGTTGACTGACTTTCATGCTTGTTTTTGTTTTGTTTGGCTTTTTCCCCCATGTTTTTAACTGACAGAACATTCAAATTCTGGGCGACAGATGAGTTCCTTCTTGCCAATAGCAGAGTATGAGATCAGAAGATGTGGAGAGACACAGTCCAGAGGAAGCTTGTTAGGAACTGTATCTTCTCAGTGTTCCTTTAACCAGTAGCTCTAAGACCTGTGAATTGAGAACAGTTATTACCCTTTGCACATGATGAATGGGTTTAAAGGCTATCAGATTTATTGGAATACTGAAGGGTCACTTCAAAGGTACTTAGACACATACATTATTGAAAATGAAATTATTTTTGTTTCTAGGATGGCTGAATGGCCTGTTTTTACCTTGGAGATCAAGTAACACAAACAGCGATGAATATCATCCCTGTGCTGATTGGAATTATTTGAACCTCTCTACTAATACTAAAAGAACTAAGATCCACTGTTAAAAATTGATCACAGAATAGTTAAAGTTTTTAATGGTCCATTTTGTCACAAAATCCAATAAATTTTAATTTTTAAAAACCTGCAGATTACCATATGGATTACAGCACTCATAAAACACACTTCAATAAACACTTTCTTCAACAGTTCATCTGCAATTTAGATGCAAACAGAGTATTATGTGCTAAAGAAGTTTGGAAATGTTTTTAGTTAGCAGAATGTGAAGTTTTTCTGTTAAATTGGGACAATTCTATTAACACAAATAGTCCCTCTCCTTAAGAGGACTAAATACATTCCTACTTTTTATTTTATACACACAAGTACTACTTTCAAGAGAATCAAATATGTTCCCTGATATGAAAAAAATTATTAATCTGCCAGGACAGAAAGCAAGGACAATGTATAGCTGCAGATAGTGAGCCATTTCAAATTTATTTAGGTATGTCATTTGTACATCCCAGAGCTCAGAAAAGATGGGTAATTGTTTTCACATGCACTAATCAAAGCCCTTTCCAAGAAGAAAAGAAAACAGAAGTCAGCCTCCTTTCAGATTCGTGCATGCTCTCCCCTGCACCTTCTGCTTGGCCCCAGTTCTGTCTCCCCTCCAGACATGAGGGGACATTGGGCTGATAACCAAATCCCCTGACCCCCTCTGGGAGAGCTGCAGAGGGTTTAGATAATGCAAACATCATCCAAGACATGTACGGAGAAAAAACCGGGTCAGAAGAGTGTTTTTGTTCCTGTATGATGCCTGTTTAACTGCTGGGTAACTAACACTCCTTTAGCCTGTTGTGCATCTCCTCACCCTAAATGACAACCTATGGCTCTGTCCACAGGGTTACTGTGTCTGTGTGCTGTGACGCCAGAGAATAAAATCTGCAGAGCAAAATTTCTGCTGCTGAGGGCCCAAAACCCACAAGATACAGTTTCTGGTGCCTGGTGCTGTGGGCTGTGTGTGACCCCTGTATTGTGACCCTTGGGCTGTCTGTGCAGCAGTGGAGGAGCACACTGTGTGCGTGGTGCTTCCCTTGGATGGGTGCATGGGGCTGCCCTGTGCCTGTGTGACCCCTGTATTGTGCCCCTTGGGCTGTCTGTGCAGCAGTGGAGGAGCACACTGTGTGCGTGGTGCTTCCCTTGGAAGGGTGCATGGGTCTGCTCTGTGCCTGTGTGAGCACAGACAAAGGCATCCCTGCAGTGCTCCAGTGAGGCCAAGCATGGGGAGCACTCTGCAGAGCCCCATGGCTGACCCCACACAGGGAAGTCGGCCCCCTCAGAATGTTTTTGCTGCTTCTTGTGGCAGCTACACCTGCCAGGGCACTGCTGCAACAGAGGATCTGGGCCCCCAGCAGCAATCAGGTCCCCCTTGCAGCTGATAATGTGGCTGTCTAAATATATCCATGATTAGGGCTACCCTGCACAGATTAAAGTCACAGCTCTGTATCTCCCAGCTGAGGCACAACAGTTGGCCTGATGACAGCACAAACATGAACTTTATGACCTGTTTTTCTCAAACTGTTTTTTAGAGCATGCTTTAAATATACTGGGTCACTGTCTGTAAGAGTGGATCGCAACAAATGTAATCCCTTCTCCAAGGATGGCTTCCTTTAATTCTGTAAATTGAATTGGGGTGGAGCAGGCAACATGATTAGGAGGTCATCTCTTTAATGTTTCATATGCTTTTAAGTGTGCCACCTTGTATTTTTAACAGAAAAAAAAAACAAAACAAAACAAAACAAAACAAAAATACAATAAAAACCACCAAAAAAACCAACATACATTTTTGCATAAAGTATCATCAAAAGCTTTAAGCAAAAGCTCACATTCAAGCATTTCATTTTATCACCACTACAGTAATGATGCATAAGATACCCTGTTTATAATTCCTCCTCCTCTTAGAGAAGGCCCTCTTTTATCTGTCTTATTATACATTTCAGGGGACAGAAATTGATCTGTGATCCTGAACAAGCCATTCTAATTGCTTGTCTGTCCAGAGCTGAATTTAAGGCACTGCTGCCTTGATAAACAGGAATCCCTTTGCTCTCCCTCAGAAATCCCCAATATAATTATGGAAGATTCAATTCTTCATTCATTTTTCCCTAGGCAATGACCTGCTTTGCTAGTATGTCAAAATCAACTGCAATTTTTTCATCCAGAGGATAGCAAAGCTGCCTTATCTTTTCCAAATAAATGCAACTGGGAATTGGGAAACAAGAAAAAAAAAGACCTTATTCCTTTAATTGTTCACTATTTTAGCATGAAGTTGCACACAGGGGAGCCTTGAAACTTCTTCCATCTTCATACTTTTTAATTCAATTAAGGCCCTAAGCTAAAGCAAAGAGCTAGCAAGAATCAGATACTATTGCTACTGATAATATAACTGCCAAAAATTAATGGCATATAAACAATTCAAGTAGCCTTTTTGTTATGAGATTCCCCTTCTGAAGCAGGTTAGTTTGCCTAGGAAATGACAAAATTATTTATGAATTCCTGACTGACTTTCTTCAGTCCTTGATTTAAAATAGGCTGCTGGATTTAGGCACTTGAGGTGCAGAGGAGTACTTGTATTTTCTAAATGGTTTTCTGTAGTCTGAAGAGATCAATGGCATACATTTTACTTGCATTGCCTGCATTTGGAGCCTAGGGGGAAAACAAAAGCACAAATAATGGATTGATTTAGATGGAATTTGGGATTATAGTCTGAGGATTTCAGACATGTTTGGAGGATGTGTGAGAGGTCATGTAAAGATCCAGCTATATGCAGGGTTTCTTGTATGGTTGAAGTATTGGCTGCCAAATGTGGGACTTCAGATAAAATGGAATTTTGGCTTTAAAATCATTAGTTGTTCAAAACGAAAAAATCATCATCCTGATCCCAAGACTTAAGGAGTAAATAAAAAATAGACAATAGGAAACTAAAGCAATATTTTATTGACAAATAAAAGACATGCATGTTATTTTTATACTGATACACATTCATGTACTACTGAATAAAGAACTCTGCAATACCTGTTCTAACCCAGAGGTGGAAAAAACCCACTAAAGATGAAAAAATACTCAGAAAAAATGTCTAACAAATCCTATTCCCTGAAACCCATGAAAATACTTAAATCTGCTGAAAATATGTGAAGAGGTAGATTTCATGATCAAGAAAGATGTTGAAATATTTGACACAGTGTATTTAAAGACCCCTATTTTTCTCAGGCATGTTGTTTAATTAAATAATAACCATTAAAAAAAAGAAACATTGATAATATTGTCTGTACACATTTTATATGATTGGACTAAAAAAAGGTGCAAATTCTCACCTTCTATCAGGGGAAGTCAGGTAGCAGCTGTCACTGGTGTATCTACCTACAGATCCTCTCTCTCAACAGGGATTTTAAAAAGCAGATAGCTTTATCTTCTCTCACTTTTCACTCTCCAGCATTGATTAGGATCAAACACAGAACACTCCCAGGGAAGAACTCTGAATGGACTTGAAAGCAATGATACATTGGCAAGCTGGTTTGTTCATCATCTTCTTCCAGAAACCGTTGAGTCACAGAATCTCTCAAAGTGTGAAGTGGGAGGAACCTTCTCATGCAAATGTCTAACCTCCTTCTTAGGACAGCAGTGAGGGTCCTATAGCTCATACAAGTTTCCTCTGCAGGAGCATTGTATAAAAAGTAATTCACTTCTAGTGAAAAAGCTGGCTCCTGGATTTTACTGCACCTCCTTAGTATGTCTATGCTGCCTGACCTCATTAATCTTGTTTTTCATGGTCACTGTACTGTGCAGTTATTCCATTAACATATTGTAGTGCTGCCCGAGGCTTCTTTAATGTATGTTCTATTTTATATTTCCCTAATTTATTTAGGCATTTGTAGTGCATTGACCACTGTAGGGTTTTCCTTTCCATGGGCAAATGAGGAAAGCATATGGCATGGAACAGCAAGGTATTGACTGTGCTCGTGGGAAGCCTAGAAAAAAGGGCATGGATACTTCAGCACAGAAATTCAGCACATCAGCTCATTTAAAAAAAGAAAGAATCAACGATTTTCCAAATGGGGAGCCCTTTATATGCATTTAGGCCTATGCACATTCTGTGCTGAAGGAAGGGAAGAGAGAAGGTGCCCACAGCCTATAATAGCTATTTAAACTCCCAACGAATTTGGGATCCAACTCAAGGAGTAGATGTTGCAGAACTCAGAAGCAGATCATGTTATGTGGTAATGCATGGAGCCATGCACAATTCAATCACTATACATTCTGGTTTCTGTTATTTTTAGGGGGAACAATAGAACTGGACAGATTCAGCAAACAAGATAAAAAGATATGACAAGGTGCTAACAGACTATTTCCATGAGATCATCTCTTCTGTATTCTTCTGTATTTTACATATATACATACATTTCCTTGCTTGGAAGTAAAGGTCCCAATTTTTTTTATCCTTTTTTGCTTAATAAATGTACATGGTCTCTTTCTTTAGGAACACAAAAAAGCTCAAGATATCAACTGACAGCTTAAAAAACCTAAGACAGCTTTTTCTAAACTACACTTAGGTTTAATACATGTTGGAGAAAGTTGAGAATCACATGTAAATGATTTTGATTTGCAAGGGTACATAATCATAATCTATTATTAAAAATATTTTTACTATTGAATTATTTCATATCCAGTCCTTAACAGCATCTTAGTTTTATTATTAACTGTACTTAACAGTTGAACAAAAGGGGAGAGAAAATCTAATGTGTTACTGTTTCATTCTTTCATCATCAGTGTTTAAATTATATTCCATATTTAATAGATAATCATCAAACAGTACCTGTAGTACATTCTGAGTTGTTTTCCCAGTTTGAAGAAAAATATCATGGACTTCTGATGACAATTTTCAAAAAAGGCTGGTGTCTCTGGGTGCCAAATTCGAGACCCTTTCTTTAACAGCTGTTCCCATTGTTGCTGTGAGTAGAGTTTGTGCACTAAAGAATCAGCAGGACAGTAACAGTAAGATCACTCGCTCTGACCCTAGGAAAAGTAAAGATCAGGCAGTGCCTTTTGCTTAAGCATTAAAACACCCACTCATCTCCAAAGTAAGCCAGGACAGCACTGCTGAAAACAATGAAAATCCAGGCCAGGCTTGCTCTAAGCTGGACCTGTCACCCCTGTGTTGCTGTCATTACATGTTCAGTTGCTGCAGGCACAGAGAAGACACGATTTCAAACAAGGCAGCAGCTACCCCCTCACAGCCCTGCCTTGACCATTTGTCCCTCATTAATGGCATAAGACAGGGCAATTGTGAAAACAGAGCTTCGTACTGCTCGAGGGGTAAGAATACCCTGAAAGGCTCAAAAGCTTGTTCAAATTGTTTTATGGTAACAAAGTAGCCTTTGGAACCATTTGCATTACAAAGAGTGAAGGTTTATTGTAAAACCAGTTATTGTTTCAGAGCCATGGGGGATTTCTGAACAGGGAGAGAAGGCTGGAGCCAGATGGAGGAGGGAGTTGCTTACTAGCATGTTGCCTTCATGGCATCTTAGGCAACACAAAGATCAGATATTTGCTGGGGACAGGAGAGGAGAGCCCTCAATCTTCAAGACTTATTTAGTTACAAGTGCTGCTCAGCCTGGTGCTGAGCACAGGCTGCAAGGGAAAGGGAACGCTATGGAAATATGAGAGGGGGATGTAGAAGTATTTACTTTCCTCCCCAGATGCATTTTCATCTATAGTATCACACATAACTTCATCCTCCCATGTGATTCTGACTTCAGTTCTAGGTGGAACTTCTGGAGATGAGGAAATACTGAGAAAGTGTTGCAAGACAGAAAGTAGTGTTTACACCACGTATGTCCTGAGGGAACTGAGTTCATCTTCTCATGGCTGTAAAACCCGGGTGCACATCACTGTGCTGTGAGGCACCTACGTCACAGGATCAAATGGACATAATTTTGCTGGACAACTCATCTTTTCCACTGATTCAGGTCGAGAGAGAGCACATCTTGGGAAGAAGCTCCAGAAAGAATGTAACAACTAATCTTGTGTAATGCGCAGAGAAAGGACATTTAAAAACTGCTGTAGCTCCCCTAACATGAATGACCTGATCTCCAGAGCAAATCAGCCAGTCCATCATGCCTTCTGTGCTTCCAGTCTGAGAAAGATTCTGGATCATCAGAGAACCCAAATACAGCCACTTGTCCCACTGATAAAAACAAATCAGCCTTAAGTCCCTGACTATAAGTGTACAAGTGCATTCTTGTAACAGGAGAATGTTATTTATTCAGAAACTGATGTCCAGAAATTACATGAGCACTGACTGATCAAGTAAAAACTGCTGTTTGCAAGTTTGAATAATTGCAATATACTTCTGCTGAGAGGATACATCATGAATAAAAATAGTTCTTATTCCAGCAAAATTATGTCTTATTCCTGCTTCTAAACACGCTGAAAGCACCTTATTAGGGCAACAAGTAACAACTGCAGCTCCAGACAGGATGTAGAGAAACCAACTCTGTGATGAAACACAGGAAAACCTGTATAATTGCAAACACTGCACAAAGTAAATTAAGAATTTATACCTCATTCACATAATGCAGTTGCTCATAGTAGGAAGAAGACAACAATACTGTATTCACTGAAGCTTTAGGAAGACATTATTTTCACTCTGCTTACAACAGACAGTTGCTATCAATGGCCTAAAGGAAATTGTAGGTGTTAGTAAGCCTCACCATTGTGGATTGAACTGCCAGTTTTGTATCATAGTAAGGTTGGACATGCTTGCCTGCACATCTAAATGTCAAACTCCTTACATGCATTGCTACTCAACTGGGTCATGTTAATGAGATCTTCAGAAGTGTGTCTTTAGGTATTCTCCCAGACAAACCAGCTTTAATCTAAGCCTTTCCTCAGCTGCATTCTCAGTAACAATACATCTGTACTTTCCTCTTACCCTCAGTGTTGTCAGAGCTCTGGCTTGATGGTCTGAGATAAAATGTGTACACGTACATTCACATGCAAAACAATACCAGCTCTTGCTTCATGAATGTCAGAGCATTTCTTTGGAAATTAGAGTTGCTTATTTCCTGTCTGAGCTTTGTGGAGGTGTTTCACAGTGTGGCTTGGGGTGAGTGAGTGATACTGCATGCAACAAATATAAGCCCAGGTCATTGGTATATTTGCAGACACCAACATGCCTGTGCCCAAAATGAAAGAACTTAGAACAAGTTCTATCTCTATTCACATGGACTTTTTTTTAATTCTCTTTCACCTGAAGTCAAGCAGTACCAAAGTAAGAGCTGTATCCAGAGTGAAACTTAATTCAGAATTAAAGCATGTGACTACTTTCATGGCATGCTATTATTTTGATCTTTTGATCTTCAAGCTACTGAATGATTGTGCAAGAATTTAGGCATTCATACAGTATTTGCCAAAATGATTTTCATATTGTTTTCTCCCTCTTACACCCAGTACATAAATAATTTCTGACCTATATAAATGGCATACAAAAATATTCTTTCCTGCCTTTTAAAAAGTTTAATCCAACAATCAAAGATGACAACAGCATAGATAAGCACAAATGTCAGCCAGCTGCACACTAGCACAGACATGTCTCATGGAGAAGGTGTAACACTTTTTTAGGAAGAAAAGCTGATATTGAGTAATATTTGCTTTCGAGCATATGTGTTCATAACAGTTTTGTATTGCTCAGCTTAAAACAAAATAAAACAACTGCTGATAACATGAAGACAAGCTTCAAGTGACCCTTTGTTTTTTTCTAGGTCACAGTTTGCTATCTTGACATAACACATGCACGCATATCTGCTCCCACACACAGAGGTAAACTTTCTAAATACTAGCAGATTTACTTAGTGCTCAAATGCTGTTGCTACAAAGACTGTTTTCTAAGACAGAAGGAATATTTCAAGACAAATGTAATGATTTTTTTTAAACTACACTGAAATCTTTCCCTTAGAGGCCAGGCACAGGGAAAGCATGGAAAGAGAAAAAATAAGGACTGCTCTTTGGAGGGTGGCTGGCTTCCAAGGGCATAAAGGAATACATGTCAGAGCAGCTGCAAATGCTTGAACTGGGATTCAAACACATCAACCACAACCCTCATGGTGATTAAGGAATAAGTTAACTCTCTGTAGAAAGATCTATTATTTATAATGTGCAGTGCTCAGCACTGTACAACCAAGGAGAGAAGCACCAACTCAGCTCCTTTTCCCTCCTCTGACATTTATCAGTAGCTCTTAGATCGTTCCAAGCTCACACTGCACTTGAGGCTTAGACACCTGGTTATACCAGCTTTCTTAATCATGCATTTTAAATGTATTCCTCCTCTGATTTTATACTTTCAAACCAGTTCAGCTATCACCTGATTGTGGTTTACACACAACCCTAATCAACATATTACAGCCTGGGAACTGCTGTGCCATGTCATTCCATTTAAAGGAAATGAGCTATTCCCGTAATGCATCCAATTGCCTGATCACACAAAAAAGTTAAACTCTTAAAAAAAAAAAAAAAGAAAATATTAAACACTTTTGAGGTATGCAGCCATTTGAGGTTAAGCCTTTCCCATCCCTTGCATAATGCTGCTCACATTGTGCCTCCCACTACCTGGAATCCCTAGGCTGGTGAGACAGGATCTTGAAGCCACTGACATTGGCTTTCAGTACACTCCTTGTTTCCAAGTAAATATTCTGCAAGCGTGTGATTTTTTGGCACTGCCTTAACTATTGTGGCATTGCCCTGAAGAACAGACTAACCCAGTTTATAATAAGTGTATTTAATAGTGCAGAGCTCTATAGCTTGTCTAATAGGACTTTACCCATAGCTTTGTAAATTATTTCAAAATCAAGTTGCAAACCAAAGGGAGTTTATTTGTTGGCTATTTTTTTAGTAATAATTTGCATGTTGCTTTGCAGGTTGTTTTTTCTTTTTGTGAAGTACACACTTTTATTTAAATGTAAGCATATTTGTGAAGGCATCAGATTTAATTTTTGGTTTTGAATCAGAACGTAAGTTCCTGTTTAAATAAAGATTTTTATATTGAGCTTGTTAAAAATATGTATAGCCTCACAGAAACCCCATATACTATGGCAAAATCATAAATGTTGCTTAAGAGGGAGGTAATTTCAACTTCTGTAGTCTATGTCCAGTGCATTTGTTGTATTTTATGTCAATGGCAACACACAACAGAAGGGAGATTCCAATGCTTAATGTCAAATACTTAGTTGTGGTTTTAGTAAAGGACTTCAGTTTCAGTTTGTGTACTAATAATGGAACATGCTTTAAATACATCTGGTACTGTGTCAGTGTTTTAACACAGTAAGAAAAATTACTACCTTCAGGAAGAAACTAGCCCTGGAAATATTCAACACGGACAAAAATTACCCAAACAGTTCAAAGGGTTTCATAACAAAACCAAAACCATGCCCATTTTTCTTCTATAATATTTTTTTTGGACTGGGCATGCTGTAAGGTCTATATGCTACTTTCAAAGATTCCACCCTGGATTTTTGCTGTGCTTCTTGTCAGCCATTGCATAACCAAATTATGGGAAAACTGTGCTTTACAGTTTATGCAAAATCTAAGGGCTTTGAAAAAGTATGAGACCAAGACTCCAAAAATTGGCCCAGGGTCAGTCTCCAAGTACAGAGTATTAAAGACCAGCGTACTGCTTTTTGCTGAATACAAATTTCCCTCCCTTCCTATTGCTGCTGTATGACAGATAGTGATTTTGGAATCCAAGTTAAAGCCATTAAATATTATGTTTGTCACAGTAACCTTTTTTGCAACCATTTTGTTCTGGTGGTAATGCTGTTCTAATTCCCACAATAATCCTCTATTTTTGTGTCACTTCTGGAGCATGGACAATGAGCTAACCCCAAAGAACATGAACAAGTTTGGATATGCACATCACTCTCTATTTTTGGTCATTGATATTCTTCAAAACAGTAAAGAATAATTTTTTAGCATATTCATCTACAAAAAAATGAAACTTTTATTTAGATTACATAAAGTCCAAAAGATATATTAAATTGTCCTAATGTATGCAATTCTGTGTTGTGTATGCAAGACTTTGAATGGGCTTTCTAAGGACTATTGGAAAACTGCTGAAAGACACTACAAATCCAGAATGGATGAGGCCAGTAAATCCAGGGAAAATAGATGTTTTCCTTGCAGATTCACCTTTGATGAACTAACATATAACTTTGATGTAATTATATTGGCCCAAGTATGGTCCTAAAAATTGGAAGTGTTCCTCTTGCTAAGTAAGCATGGAGACTTTGCCTCTTTCTGCAAACACAACCATGTGGCAATTGCAATATCAGAGCTCTGAGGCTCAAAAACTTGTTAATGGTTATGGAGACAGTAAATTAGATGAGAATTTGTTTACCCAGTATAATTGGATTTTTAAGGAAGAACTGGTGCTCAGGAAACAGGTGTCTGGACCAGGGCAACAGTGCTAAGTGACCCACCATCTGACAAAGCTGATAACACCAGCATAGCCCTGCTAAGGTCAGCCAGACAAAGCTTCACAAAATCCTAATTTTGCCTCATCAGCAAGATATTATTTATGTCAGGACACAGAGAGCACAAAGGTGGCACACAGGTGGAAAGTGGGTGAATCAAAGTTGAAGAGATACAAGAGGAAGTGTTTAGTCACCCCTGCTTGTTTGTTGAGGTTAAGATTATCTGGAGTAATGAATTTTCAGTTGTTTATAGATGCATATTACTATTTGGTTCAAATATTTACTAGACCCCATCAAATAATCAAGCAAGTAAAAATTGTTGCTGTTGTTTTCAAAGCTGATTACAGAGGACAGATATTGCTTGTTAATCTTTCCCATTCCTTGATTATACATTTAGAATATATACTCCTGTACCTCTTTTCAGAGCAGATGCTGAAACCACAGGATGTCGTTTTAATCCTCCTTTACTGTCACAGCTATGGATCCAACTGGTTTTATTCCAGGCAAAGCACAGCCAACTGCGGCATGTCTAACTGGGGTAGCTGTCATCTAAGCAAATAATGTTTTACCTGATCCATGCACAAAATAAACCTCTCTCCTCTAGATATTAAGCTGGTAGTCTCTTATCACATTGCATGGTGGGAGAGGTAAGGGGCAGATTAGGAAAAAAGTGTTTTAGTCAAGTTTTTGTAATGACTTAGATGGAGCCAGACTTTGACCTGGCCAGCAGGGAAACACAGCTATTGCAGGAGTTGCAGATGACTAGCACTTTAACTGTGAACCTAGTATTGGAAAAAAAAAAAGAACAAAAGAAAAAAAAAAAAAAGAAAAATAGAAAGCTCCTGAATTTGACAGAAAGTTTCAGCCCCCAAACTGCAGTAAGATTCAAGTGTGCTGAAACAGCATTTTATGTAGTTGATAGAGAGCAACTTGTATGATGGCAAGGAAGAATGCAAGCACATTTAAAGCATTTGCTTCAGTTTGTAAAGGAAACCTAAAGAATGTACTTCTTGGGTTCAAGCCTTTAAATAAAATATTTTTGGCATATGGCTACAAATGGATAGCATATTTAAAAGTATTTCTTAAAATAACAAGGAGGAAGCAGCAGTTCAATTTATTGTTCATTAATTAACAGGGCCCTGGAAATAAAAAAGTGTTTGCCAACAAGTAATTAAAAACATATAAGCTAAATGCTTTTTTGAGCTTCAAGTGTTTCTTCAGTTTAAAACTATCTGATTAAAGAGATGACAAGCTGTGTTAGAGCATCCCAGCCAAAACTGCGAGATTCACAGAAAGAAGAAATCTTTACTCTGTTGAGCACTGGAGGATGTCTATCAGCCAGCAGCACGTGTGAGATCTTTCTGTTCCTACAGGTGTTCACAGAGTATGTTTCCCACAACAGCTGGCCAAAAGGGCTGAAAGCACCCCAAACCTCCTGTGAGCCCATATTTCTGCATAAACACAAGCTGCATTTGGGCAGGTGCACACCTGCCCGCACGCACCGCGGTGTTTGGCACTTGTTTGGTTTATCATCACAAACCAGCTCAGGGTGGGGGGAGTGAGCTGTGGAAGCACCAGCTGAGGTCCCCAAACAAGGGGCTCCTTTCTGTGTAGTCTGCCAGGCAACAGAGCTGGCAGCTGCCACTTCAAGGGCAGTAGCCCAGTGCAAACACGCTTACGAACACCACATTCCCTGGGCATTCGTCGCAGCGTGCCCTGGGCTAGCATGTGTTCACACAAGCAGCATAAACGTCAACAAATGCATAAAAACCCTGCCCCTTGGTCTCCAGTGAATGTATCCCAACAGGAAGATCCATTTACCACGGGAGAGGAGGGACTGCAGGACAGCTGCCAAGCTCCCTTTGGCCTTCCAGGGTGGCACTAGCTGCCATTGCCAAGCCCTCCCTGCTGAGCAGACCTGCGGAAGGGCTGGTCCTGAAGCCACCCATGCCCTCCAGCTCCCTGACTCCGTTGGGGTAGAGTTGTGGGCCACAGACAGAGCGCTCAAGAAATTCCCAAGGGCCAAATCAAAGAAGAAAGGGATATTTCTGTTCTATTTTCCCCATACTGTTCATTGTTTAGAGGCAGCATGGTACACATGCTCCATGAAATCACCACCTACACCCTGAGCCTTTTTCCTTGTCTCATCTCAGTCCCATCAGCATTGCTTTTTTACCCTTTCTATTGTGGACCTCTTAACATTTCATGGATCAATCCACAGCAAAAAAAGAAACTTGAATTTCTTATAAGGTCGATGCAGTCCCCCAGATTTATTTCTTCTATTGTAAATCAATGATCACTGAAGACCCTTGAGCAAAAAATGTCCAAGAGATACTTTGCAATCTTCCATTGGTGCAGGGTATTTCCTAAATAAGATTTTTCCTGAGAAAAAAAGATACAAACCAGGAACATAAATTAATTTACAACAGACAATTTATTAAAACAACAATAAGCCATTGGAATCCTTTCATGGGCCTCCATGACTCATGTCTAAACAGGCTGATAAAGTGATTCATCCTACAGGAGAGTTGTGCTCAAATATGCTGCTGCTATCACACCTCCAGAACAGCCACTCCAATGGCTTTTCTCATCCTGAGAGACACCAGTCATCCAGACAAGGGGCAATACCAGTTCCTTTGCACTTGCAAGCTTGACAGTAAGCAGACTGACACTACAAGGCTGATGGATAAAACCAAATCAAAAGGTTTTGGTTTTTTTTTTCTTTACAGCTGCTCTAGGTGGTGGCAGGGGGGAGGAGGGAGAGGGCAGAGGTAACTGGGCTCACTCCTGTGCTTGTTTTCAGATGAGCCTTTTGTCTTTACACTTCATGGATCCCTGTGAAATCATTCCACACAAACCTAGGAGAACATAATCCAGTAGATTTTGTTTAGTCATGGAGACATTTAATAATTAGTAACAATACCATAGTTGAAAAAATCTATAGCCAAAACATGAATTTTTTAGATGTATGTATCATTTTCAAGAGCTGGAGAGTTGATACCTATTTTATCTCTCTTGATAAGAAAAAAAGAAAAAGAAAGAAAAAGAAAATGAAAAAGAAAAAGAAAAAGAAAAAGAAAAAGAAAAAGAAAAAGAAAAAGAAAAAGAAAAAGAAAAAGAAAAAGAAAAAGAAGCTAAAAATACTTAAAGTAGTACCAGCACTGATTTAATATAGTTTTAAAATATTCCTATGTTTTATTCAGAATCAGTAGAGAGACACATTTCCTGTAACTTTTCTGAGTATATTACTGTAGAGCAGGGAAGAATAACTGCATGTTCAACAGTACCAAAACTATGTTGTTTCAGCATAACATTCATTAATTTTTTGACCCCTCAGTCTCTCTGACCCAGTTCTGAGAAGTTTATTGCTGTTGTCAGGTCAGAACTTGTTTCAAAAAGCCAAGTGTTAACTTCCACTTATAGATTATGCTGGCAGGAATCTGTCTGCTTACGTAGCACATGTCTTTGTCCTTGGTCTGCAGTGCTTCTATAGTTCCCTAGCACAGAAAATTACAAGAAATTACCTTACCACACAATTTATAGATTACATGGTCAGTGGAATAAAAATTCATAGCTGATTAGTTCTGCCTTGTTTAGGAGTTAAGGAGAAATAAAAACTTTCCCTTCAATGGATGGATAACAGGACAAAAAATGTTTTCTGAGAAATAGATAGAGTGACCTATTGCAAAAACAGTATACAAAAGTACAGAACCCACAGAAATTATAAGGTTTGGTAAATAGGATGGATAATCAGAGGCCCCTGGAATTCTAATATGTACTGGGTAAGCTTAACCTACACACAAGTTTATTTGTAAAGAAACTAAAACAGCACTGGAGATGGTAAAAGAAACCCTGTTCTCTCTTGTGGTGTGTTGTGGAAATTGAACCTTTAGCCTGTATGCAATATTATGGGGGAAAAACATGTTGGTAGATTTTGCCTTATAAGTGGGACCATCAACTGTAAATACTTGAAGCTTATCTCAAAAGGCAAGAGAGTGAGTGATGCAGGCACAGGTAAAGGCATAAGCCAAGTAGCTGTATTTTAGAGATAACAAATACAGTTTTGTATTATATAGAGTAACAACACCCATACCACCACCCCCAAAAACCCACCTCTAAGAAGCATGGTGCCAGTTAAGCCATTCCTTTCCAGAGGGAGATCTCTGCATTCTCAGATACACAAAGCTCTCTTTAGAAGTGCCTCAATTTGGATCCCAGAAACTGAGGCACTTATCAAGTTACAAATGTTATTGAAACACAGACTGTGTTTAGCTCCATGTTTTGCATATGCTTTTTTTCCACTTGCAGGCCCAAGAGATTTCTGTAGATGTGTTGTCATTAAAATAGTTACAGTGTGATTTGGAAAACTAGATTGCTTCATACAAAACAATTGCCTATTAGAGATGTATCTATCAAAGTTATGAATGCTACTGATAAGTAAAATACAACACTGGTCTGTTTAGCTTGTAATTCCATATTCAGCTTTACTTATATCTATTTTCTTTATCAATTCAAGTAAAACAGTGTTGCCTTTAGGAATTTGTACTTTCTTCAAGCCTCAAAGTAAAGGAACTGTTTTTTTGCAATTACTTCTGAGGGAAATCTAAAAATTAAGCTGCTGTACAGGGAGTTGCATAGCAAAATAGAATTTTAGAGAGCACAGACCAGAAAAAAAGGCCACTGAAATTACCTGAGATTCAACAGTACATCCCTCTGTACCATAGTAGTCTTACTGAAGGATTTAATTAGCTCCTTGGACCCAGGAGTGAGATCATGCCAGATACATAGTAAAAGCTGTTATTCTCTTCCAGAATTGCAATCTGTTCTGCCACTACTTTGCTTTCTGCTCCCCTGTGTCCCTTTTTCCTTCTATGTACAGTTTTTCATTGTTAGGCTAAAGTGCGGGTTCTGCTTAGCATGATCTCACTGAGAAGGTTGTGCCAAGTCAGCCCTTTCAGCTTTCATGTCTTTGGCCAAGCTCATGAGCAGATCTGTTTGCCTGTATTTTCCCCCCACAGGGATTTTGCTTACAATGGAGATCTAAAGATCTCATTTCTGAGGGGCATCCTTGCAAAGACAGTTGCTGCCTGACACAGCTGTTACAGGACACCAAGGAAATCACACCATGAAAATAATACTGCCACCTCTGGGTATGTAACATATATATCATCCACGCAGTATTACAGGCATGATGGAATGGCACAGAGGGGTCATTTTAAAGTCCACCTAGACTGTAAAAACATGCCCTCTCCAGAAAACAGGGCAGATCTGCATCTGTGTGCCTTGTGGCAGGGTAGGATGGGAAAGCAGAAAACAATAAAATGGAAAAAATAATAGCCCTCTTTTAAAAAAATGAAATTTATACCCCATATGGAAGTGGATCATTGCACTGCCCTCACTGGGGCCCTCTCTCTGCTCTGTTTGTTCTGAAGTCATCTACAGACAGCAGGGAAAGGACTGGGTTAGCTGTGTGGCATGCTCCACGCTGTCTTGGGAGCATTGCTAATCTCATAATAATACCAACTGCAAGGCATCCCTCAGTGTAAGAGGGCAGGGAGCTAAAACAGATAAAGGGAAGAAGGATTACTAGCAACAAAACAAGAAATGAAAGAGGATCAAGAGGCAGAAAAACCACAAAAAGAGAGAAATAGTAGAAGATGAGACAGGGTGCAAAAATAGACACGAGCAAACAAACACAATTTTTCACCAGATTAAAAAGCTTAGTGATATGCCAAAGGGCCCCCTGATCTTTTGGCACCTTTTTGGTGACAGTAGGACTAGTCCCCAGTTCTTTTGGCACCTTTTGGATGACAGTAGGACTAACTACTGTGTCACATCAGTGCTGAGCTGCAAACAGTCATCTCACACCGACTTTTAATCACTGACACCTCAGATTCAGAATGGCACAGCAAGAGAGCACCAAGAGGTCTGCATATCATACAGTGGCCATACAAGGACTTAATCACCTTGCTCTGGTGAATTTACAGAGCAGCTGCTCTATAAGGCCCCAGTGCTTCAGTGTGAATAATATGGTTTTAGCAATAGTGCTCAGTGTTGAGGAAGATTGCCATGTGTGTCCTTAGCTGTGAACTCTGAGAGGTGAAAGAGCTGTTCTGCTTGACCTTTAATGCAGAGAAGAGAGAATTTTGGAAAGTAAAGTGTGATTATTTGTACATCCCATTTTATAGCCTACACAATGCTTTTCCAGCTCATGCAGCTGTGTTTGACTGTCAGAGAGAGAAGTTCTCAGACTTTGCTCTAGCACTTTTTATACCTAAGGGAATGCAGTGTTGGCCACCATGTTGCAAATAAATGTCTGAAAAAGAAATTACCAAAGATTGCTTCCTCTTCCTTTGTTTCCTCTAAAGTGATACATTTAAAAAAAATATTAGGCCATATATATACTTTCTCCCTGTTCTGGTTATCACCGCTTAGGATCCTGCAGAAATTTTGGCAATTTAGGAAAGAAGAAAAAGTCTAACATGTAAGAACCAGCCTTTAAAGAAATAAACTTTTTCCCACTTATGTGCTGGGTTTTGCACTTACCCAGAAAGATATTGGCACCTCCCTTGGGCTGAAAGAAGTGGGTCTGGGAAATCATTCCTTTATAGTCCTGGAGATCATTCCTTTAGGTGGCAAGAAATAAACTTTATCTAAATGTTTATGAGCATTGAATTTTGTTGGAAAAACTGCAGGAAAGAAACACACTGAGAATTCTTCTCTTGGTTTGTTTTACTGCGCTTCATAGCACGAGTTTCATAAATACCACGTGGGAAAACAAACCAGCAACTTTTTAATTTTGTGCTTAGTGAAAATCCTGCTATGGCCTGCAGAAAACCAGATGAACAGATGAATGGAAGTCTAAAACATAGCATACATCAAAATTAAATCCTTTCATGATTTGAGATTTGGAATGCTCAATACCACCCAAACGCAAACCCCAGAGACAGAGTTCCCAAAATGCTCTAGAAGCTTTAGTAGCAGTGTTACTAATTGATAAAACAGGGCACTGAGAAACAAGGTCAATTTACCATTTAGAACAGCAGACTAGAAAGGAGGTAAGCCATTGGTAATGCCGTATCTTAAATTTCTGTAAACCAATGATTTTGAAACTTATTTTTGTGACAAATTAATTGAGCCTGCTTTTTAGAAAATGTTGGTCAATAAAAATAAGTCCTTTTGAATGTTCATAATGGAACAATAATTTGAAGAGTTAAAGCTGTCCTTTTTGTGTCTAAACTCTGTAATGTTATAAAGACCTTCATAATTTAGTTTCCAAATTAACACTGAATCAAGCCTTGCAGTGTCTTAGTCACAAGTTGTCTCCAATTTCCAAAAGAAATTAAGGTAATGAAACTATTTGCAAGGGGATGAGTAGCAGGAGAAGGTTTTAAATTAGAAGAGTCAGAAACATCTTAACAATTTTTATGCTACATTAAGCCAGAAAATTATTTCCATGCCTGTCACACTTAACTTATAGGGAAAGCTTCAATGCATATCTAACATAACCATAGATTTTAAAACAGCCTTAAAAACAGAAGTAAAATGAAAGAGCTCGTGATCAGTCATTATTAATCATTTTACTAAATAATAAATATATAATTTTATTTCAAGGCTTGTATTTTCCATACTGATCCCAGCACAAATGGGAAATAGGGCATATAATATTTTGAAATAGCAAAAAAATGAATATATCTAGATTTTCTACCTATGGACATTGCTCGGGAGAGCCAAGATTTGATCTTCATTTTTGTGTGAAGAAAATGAGGAATTATATCTGCAAACAGGTATGCCTCTATATATGCATATATATGAATATTGTCAATTTAATAAATTCATTCTCAAGACTAAGAATTTCTGGTTTCAGCATCGTGAGATATACCTACAGTAAACAGCTTATAACAAGAACTGTTTGACCTAGATAGGAGAGAAAAAGATGATGAGATACCAGACACTGATAATGTGTTTTAAACCTCAAGAGACCTTAGCACATTAGACATGACTTAGCCAGAATGCCACAGCTAACAGTCCTACTCTAAATGAAGATGCCCTGGTCTTTCTAATATCTCCCCTTCTGGGTCATCCAAATGATTTTGTCTATAGTGCCACATTGTTGGGTGAAAAGGAAGAGTATTATTTTATTAACTTAGTCATCTACATGATGTGTCAGTTCCGTGTAGAAACTTCCCTGCATAATTTCCCTGACCAATTATTAGTCAGAGCTGAACAAAACATCTTGTAAACAGCTATGGTTCAAGTGAAAACTTGCTTCTGTTTTCAGCTGTCTGGATGAAGTGAAGGTCATAATATTTGCTGTCCTTGCTTGCTTGCTTGCAGAAGAAAGAGGACAGCACTACATGTGAGCTGGCTTCTGTTAGTGCAGCTGTGTGCAAGAGGGTCATGGCAAACATCACCTCCAGCCTGTTGAAAACACTGTAACTTTGTATTATGGATTAAATATATGACTGGGGCTATCTTGCCATAATTTCACTGATTTCAACAGAGCTATGATGATCTATGCCATGAAAAATCAAACTTTTTTGGACTGTCATAGCCAAAATGGTGTGTATGTACACAAAGGAAATTTTAAAAAAAATTTTAAAAAATTAAGAAAGAAACACATGAAACTTCACATTTGGATTAAATTCAGAAATACTTTTCTCCACTTTGAGGTGCATATGGAGGATATTTTCTTGGTCTCCATATGTTTTCTGATGAGGAGCTGCCTCATCTCACATTTAACCTTGCATGGGTGACAGTCTTACCATGATTGATTACCCGGGGGTCAGCTTGAAACACAAGATACAGAGGCATTTGTTCATGCAATGACGCAGATCCACGGGTTTTTTGTTACTATTTTTCAGCCCCTTAAGTGGTCTCAGTTCCTTCATTGGGAACCTTTATCTTTCACTTATTTCATAGTGACATTTTTCCCTCTGTTATGTTAGTTATCCTTTGTCGTCTACTATTACTCAGAAAGTATAAAAATAAAAATCACAGTCCACAAATAATACACAACAAAGAAAAATAACAGACTTCTCACTTAATCACTGAATTATTTGCCTTCCTCAAACTGTCAACAACTTCTTGATGGAAATATTCTGTGATTCATTTCTTCCTTGGTGTCATCTTAGGAAATAATTTATCGGCTCTCATCTTAGGATACAAAGCTGTCTCATTTGATAAGGGGCTAGTTGTCTGGTTTGGTAATGGACACCATTCCACTGAAATATATTTATAAGCAGATGATGTGATCAGTGCTGTAAGAGAAGAAACATGAAGTTCAATGACTTAAAGTATTCCACTTGAGCTCACCCAGGGCTTGCAGAGTGTCACGGTGGATTTCAGTGAGCCCCCCTGAGCTGGACCTTGGTGCCAATGCATCCCTGAAGTTTCAGTAGTTATGCCAAGCTTTCAAGCTTAAAAATCCCTCTTTTTGCATATATGGGTGAACAACTCCAGCCATTTCAGTGGAGCTTTATTCACCTTTAATAATGTTTTGACAATGTGAATTTTAAAATGCTTTATATGCTTCATTTCAAGAACCAGCAAGCACTTGAATTAACTAATTGGCACTGAGCTCTTTGGTGATGACTGGATCATCACATATTTTTACATTCTGCCATTTGTCGGTGGTTGGTTAGTGTCAATAACACTCAGGATAAATTATTTACCTGTAAATATTCTTATGTCTACTTATATGTAACTCCTGTAGATTGGTTATTATGAACACATTGCAAGTCTTTGCTATGGAATGGAGAAGTCTATGTCTGCCCTTAATAACTCTTATGAGTAGCAATCCCAAAACTTCCCTTAGATATAACCAGATAACTATTTCTCCATGAAAAAGACTCATTAGAGGTTTTTTTGATGAAAGAAGATGTACACAAACCCCTTTAATAACAAATAGACTTTTCTGTTATTTTCTACTGAACAAAAAGCCCATTTCCTATTATCAGGTGAAAGTGCAATCTAATTTTCCTAAGTGTGACTTAGTGTCTCGTGGATTTTTTCAGTAGAAATGAGGAGAGCAGCAGCGCACAGCAGCACCACACCTAACAAAGACTGCTGAAGTGCCACGATGCCTCTCCAGCTGCTGCTTTATTGAATCCTCTCTTTACAAGGTCCATTATCCATGCATCATACTACTCGTTTCCTCTTCTTCACCAGCATCTTCCTTACCGCAGGTGGCCACTGCTGGCCCTGAATTGAAATTTTTTTGTGCAATAGACCCTGTAACCTCTCCTTTAAACTGCACAACCTCCATTCAGTTTGCAATATACTGAGAAATACTGCTCTTCCTTTCAATTATTGTGCCTTCAGCATTATATCTGGTCATTATTTCTCTCCTTCTTTCTCTTTGTTACCTCTTTAAAATCAGAAAATAGTTTCTCTTATCATTGCGGACATATAATCAGGACACACAGAGGCAGTTCCTATAGGCTGTAAAGATAAATTTTAGAAAATTAGACCACCTAAACATAAAAGTCTAATATAAATAGGCTAATATAAATTAGATAGTTTTACACATGTTAAGATAGATGGTTCAAAGCATGTATCCTTAAATGGTGTAAGTACAGATTTCAATAGAGCCTTCAGACTGTGTGTTTTTAACACAAATTCTAAACCTGGTGGGACAGAAAACATAATATATGCTTATAACATCAAGCATGGCAGTAGTCAACCACTTTGGGCTGAAAATCAGAAAATGTAATACACATTCAAGAACAACTTTTGCGACATTTTAATTTCACAAGAACTTACTATGTTACAAAACTACAACTATCCTACAGCTAGAGAAATAATGTGATCTGGCAGGTGAATTGGGATTTGGATGAAAATTATGTTTCTTTACAGTTTTCTGGACCAGACCCCATTGCCTAAATAATCGGTATTTAAAAAAAAGAACATTTTGCCTTTTGCAGTTTGCTTCATTTAAATATCTGTTGCATTTTGAAAGGATATAGGTTACAGTCACTAATTTTCTTACTTAAGGAACAACATGCAGAACATATGTAATGAAACTGTGTTGAATTTTTAGTTTAGTTTGAAACATATCAAACCTTATTTGTGAACTATCCATACTAGAGATGGCTTCTCAACCATTTTTCTTATGAGCCCTATCAAATTAAGTCCAGAATTAAAATATTTTGATTAATACAGACACAAATGAGACAAAACCCTTAAATTTAGGACTTCTCTTTGCAAAGCTTAGAACACAGCTCTTGAGTGATTTTTCCAGCTATGGTCCAACAGTACAATGCTAAACTTGCAGCTTTGTAGGAATCAGACTGTAACCCTTGTGGAACATTCCTCCAATTGTCTTGACCAGCCACAGAGATATTTGGATACATCTCTCTGACAGCTTCTTTTTTCGACCTTAACGATCACAAAAGAAAGAAAGAAAGAAAGAAAGAAAGAAAGAAAGAAAGAAAGAAAGAAAGAAAGAAAGAAAGAAAGAAAGAAAGAAAGAAAGAAAGAAAGAAAGAAAGAAAGAAAGAAAGAAAGAAAGAAAGAAAGAAAGAAAGAAAGAAAGAAAGAAAGAAAGAAAGAAAGAAAGAAAGAAAGAAAGAAAGAAAGAAAGAAAGAAAGAAAGAAAGAAAGAAAGAAAGAAAGAAAGAAAGAAAGAAAGAAAGAAAGAAAGAAAGAAAGAAAGAAAGAAAGAAAGAAAGAAAGAAAGAGGTATGATGGAGTTGCCATTTTGCTCCAGCAGATTCTGATGGTGGGCACATATCTTTGGCTCAGCACACTGCCTATTGTTTAGCTCTGGTTTTGAGAGAAGCAGATTGACTGTATATCCTCCTTCAGCAGTTGTCCTCAGAAGGCCCACAGTAGCTCTGAGGCTGAATGGACACAAGTGTGAATAGGCACAAACTTGGCTGGAGACAGCAGTTCACAAATCCTTTTTTGCCATACTGTGCACAAATTCCATGCTGCAAGAGTCAGAGCTAAGAAGAATCTATTTCTCTGTCCTTGTTCTTGCCCATCATCCTCCAGTTCAAGATTAGCTAATGCATTTTCCTCAGAAATGTAAAATAAAATTGCATCATCTAAACTAAGACCAATAATTTCCAATCAGAAAGGAACAACATGAAGAGTCCAAGTGCAAACCCAAGAATATATTCACACGCATTCCCTCAGTGTCATGTCTGCTATGTCAACAACGCTGTTTATTTAATAAAGATATTTTGACAGAATCTAGAATTCCCAGTTATGGCTCAGATCTCATTTTGCTGTGTTTTGTGTGCAGAAAAAATAATTCTTTTATTCAGATGTTGCAAATCTCATACTTACACATAAATCCATGTATGAAATATAATACAAGAAGTGCTATATATGAAGACAGTTTTTGCCAAACTACTGTTTTCCAAGATGTATGTGAGATTAATGTGTTAGACTGACACTTGAGTATGCTGAAGATCATAAGACATGTTTTATGGTGCATTAAAATCTCATAATAACAATTTCAGAGAGTTAGCATGATGTATTATTCAGAGTTAAGTACTGTCTTGAATGATAAGGGCTAACATGCCATCAGGCTATAATAAACTACAGCTTTGAAATATCAATTTTCATTTATCAGTAGGGTCATTTACATAGCTAAACCGAGAACATAATGATGTATTTTTTCACTATCTAGGAGTAAAAAATTGGACTTCTTTTCCAACATCCACAAAATGAAAAAATATTCTGAGAAAGCTGTTATTAAGTCATTTAACCTTTCATACAAAATAAATTGTCATGGATTTGGTTATAAAACTACAAGTACATGCATTCTGGTTTCTGATATTGAATGTAAGTAAACTAATTTAAACTCTAGGGGAAATACTGTATTCAGGAATAAATGTATTATTCTGACTAGGGGGTTGACAAATTGCATCTATTTATCTGTTGTTTTTGTAAGCAACACAGAAAAGCCATGCAACCTTGCAGCATTCCTCTACAACTTGACCCCAAAGAGGAATTCATCAGCGTGGGTTACTTAATGCTGCATATTGTCCTTAATCCACATACAAAATAACTGTATTTTAAGGCCTTTAAGCTGATAAAAGGGTACGCTCATACAGTTAATGGGGTGGAAAAGAGGGCAGCTGATATAAGAGACGGTGAAAGGGGGCCCAGATGAAAAAGCACAATTATCCTCAATCTCATTCTAACCTCCTCCTTCCTCATGTGCTTGAAGAGACTCAGGAAGCACTGCTGTTCTGCTCACTGCTCTGGAGAGATTCAGGCTACCTTCAGCTGTTCCGATGGCCAAAATTTCCATGTTCAGTAGCCATTCCTTCAAAAAACTCATGGCCAGGCAAGACTACAAATCACCAGGAATATGTCCAGACTGCAACATGCATGTGTGTCTTGGGTAAACCACAGCTTTTTGCACCCCATTTCCCATGCTGCCAACATCTTTTTATTTGGCAATTAACTTTTGGCATGTAGCAGCTTATGCACATGCAATTGCTCCTCTGCCTTCAGCACAGAATCATAGCGAGGACACAGAAACCTCTGGACACGAGCCACAGCCCAGAAATGGCACATGGACTTGCACACAGGTGCTGAAGCCATTGCTATGGGAACGCAGCAGGGCAAAGATCTGTCTGGCACAAGGTGTACCAGACCTTCACATCCCACACCATGCTGAGAGGGACACGGACCACTAGTCCAGGAACATTATTATATTGCTCAGAAAAGATCAGAAATTCCTCTCCACCTGGCTGATGTGGTCATATATCCTCTCCCTATGTGGTCACAGGGGACAGCCAGTGCAGAAAATTCTGCTACAGAAGCTATGGAGAAACAAACACCTCCTGGGCACAACAGGTCTGCACCCTTAGAGAGAGAGAGTGATGAGGCTTCCCATCCACAGAACCACTTGACCCACATCAAACCAGTCAGCCTGAGTCACTCGTGCCTGGATGTGAACAAGTACAAACACTCCTTTATCCACTGTCTGCAGGGACATCTTTTGTATTAGGACTAAACTGTTATTTACACAATAAACTTTAATTATAACAGCAGGCAGACCAGATCTAAAGCAGTGACCTGGCATCAAGCTATCAGAGTTCAAGAACGCCTGTATGACACTCATACCTATATGATTTAGTTTTAGGTAGTCCTGCAAGGAATAAGGGTTGGACTTGATCCTTATGGATTTCTTCCAACTCAAGATATCTGTGATTCTGTGATTTAACTTGCTTCCAGGGCTTACTGCTTTTGACTTAAATGTAGATGTTTGCCCACTTAGTCAATCTCTCTGAAGTGTGCACCTGAAAGACAATATTGTGCTATTCTGTTTGTTCCACCATACAAGAAATTCAAGGTCTGTCACAGTCATTGTTGATTTTGTAATGTAATTTTACAAAGCTCTCAACTCCCAGGAAGCAGTCTATTGTGTGTGCACAAAGTCCAGTCATTTAAATAAGTAGGCCACTCCAGAAGCAGTGGGAGCCCAGAATGCAGCAGCTCCTGCATCCTGATTTTTGATAGGATATAAGCTTTATGTTCAATGACAAAGATCAGCATATTTTGCACCAAGGAGAATTCAGTTCTAGAGCCAGGATAATTTCTTGCCAGCTACTGTGCTTTATCCAAAACATCCATTGTTTACCACCAAAGTTTCTTCTCTGCTGCGGTTTCCTTGGGATGCCTCCTCTTTCATTCATGAATAAGATCAGTTCTCTGCTCTTTCCTCTTCCTTTTTCTTGTTTTCCTTTCTTTTCCTTTCAGCAACTGTGATATAAAAGAGAGAAGAAAGGTAGATTTAATATTTCAGATAAAAGATATTGCTAGGCTTTTTTAATGTATTTTATCTCAAAATGTAATTGCAGGTGCCAGTCACTTTTTACATGCTTCTGTGGATGTGACAAACAGGCCTTCAATAATAGAGCAAGTTTCAATAGTATTTGAAAGGTACTTTCTTTCTGTACCTGTAAACCTTTAACCTCTTCTATTTCCCCTTTCCTTCATTCTCCTTATATACACTGACATTGCTGGGGGGGTTATTTTTATTTTTTGTTACTGGCCCTATTAACAATGTAGCAGAATGAGATAGTGATGCAGCTCTATAGAATAGAAGAATGTTGTTAGGCTGGTGTCAGGTCAGACTGGACTTTGAGGAAGAATCAAATAGTATCCTTTCGAAATGATTGATGCCTTCTTCAGCTTTAGCTTAATAACTTTGTGTATTCTTATCAACAGCTTTGGGTCTGCTGCAGAGAAATTTCCAGCATAGCTCTTGTCATCCCTGCTGAAGTGGATTGTCAAGATTTTCATTTGGCTTAGGCTAGTGCAGGGCACAGAGATTAAAACTCCTGTCAGCTCCTGCAAGTTCCCTTCAGTGTTTCCAGCCTACAAGTGGAATATGCTGCAAGCAGGCAGAGGTAGTAACATCACTACTCTAAATCTAGTTAAAAATAAATATCCCTGCTTTTAAAATACAAAGATATGACGCAAATCTACATTTAGTTGAGTGAATGTCCCAATTTCATAGGTCTTATAGGGTAGGAAGTACACTGATGCAGAAAAGAAAGTAAAAAAAGCAGTTGCAGAAATGCAGAATTAGGAGTCAAATTCTTGCCAGCACTGTCAGGTCAGAACTCCACCCCAGCTCCAGGACAACCCTTGGTGTGGGTAGCAGAAAGTGACATCATGCTGTAGGGTTTGATTTCATCTCATTTGTTTTCGGACTCATTTGTCAACAACAAAAGACCAAAGTTCAAGCAAAATGCTAGGGTGTCATTTCTTTGGTAAGACTAGTGAGCAAGACTAAAGACACCTCCTGCAGATTAATGACTGGTTGGAACCAGCTAATCACCTCAAACCATTAACCCCAGCTGTTATTAAGCTCTAGGAGCTAAACCAGGTCCTCAATCACTGTGGCTACTATTCTCCCCTCCTACTTACAGACCCATCCCCCAAATTCTTCCCTGAATCCCACTCCAAAAAATCAGCTCAAAATTTCATGTGGGAATTTGTGTTACATGTTTTCAGGAAGATAAAATCCAGCTGCACAGTTAACAAAGTGGTCCATTTTTCACCTATTTCAGAGTAATTTTGATTTCACATCACGTACGTGTCAGTACAAGGTATACTTGTGGCCATTTAAAACCTGACACATTAGTTAACCAGGGCTCACTGGTCTTTCCACAGGTAATTTACTTTATAACATAGCAGGAAACATGAGGAAAAGGACAGAGAAAGGAGCTGAGGGGAAGGGAAGCAGAAAACTGGGAAAAAAATCCTGCAGGAGATAAATCTGACCATTTGGCAGTCAGAAGAGGAACCTATTAAAAAAGTTCATTCTTGATGTATTCTGATAGACTTTTGTTTTGGTTTATTCTATAACCCTATTGTACAGTAGGCAGCCTGTTGTTTGCTCTAATCATCTGTTTCCATGACCTTCACCTTTATTGATTTAGTTTCCTTCTAAGTTTAATGCAGTCTCTGAGATCAAAGCCATTTTTCTCCAGGATGAGTTAGTTAATAGTAGATTTGTTTTAAACAGCAGAAATCATTTGGATTATTAAAAAAAAAAAATTTTGCACAAAAGGTATGTTTCAAGTAAATAAAACCTCTTTACAAGGCTAAGCAATAGAAGGGGGGGGATTCTAGCACATAAACATAGTATTATTTTTAAGGTTTGAAAAAGAGTGAAATAAATCGAAGCAGCATTCTTTATAGTATATTAATTAGTGCTATCAAATACTGCAGGTTTAAAGAATAAGGTACATGGGATTTTATTCTCCATACTCAGATGTTATTTTAATCAGGCCTATAGTTACAACAGGTAAAGAATTTTACGAGGTGAAGTAATTTTCCCCAACAGATATAGTAATTTAACTCAGTATTTTGCAAGTAAAGCTGTAGAAATTATAAATCTAAACCAGAATTTATTGCAAAACTATAATAAACTCATAATTAATAGTAAATAAATACTTTACAATTTATGCTTCTGATGTGATTATAGAGCTGATTTTCTCTTCTTTATTACTGAACTATTATCCTCCTTGGTGATATTTCATTCTCCAATGTCCAACCTTCCATCACACATTTTGATAAGAAAAGCACCCAGCTGCCTCTTGCACACAGCATATTAAACACTGCCAGCTGCCATCCCATAGTCACATATACAGGGATCTGATTCTGCAGCTCCTTTACTTCACTTGAAATCATAATGAATTATCAGAGAAAAACAGAATGAACCAAACCCACTGCAGTAAATGGGAAATCATCTGCTGACCTCGCAGGGCTTTGAACCATTCTCCCCCTGACAGAAGACATTCATTTCCTGCTCTCAGCCTATGCCAGGGCAATACTAAATGTATTGCCCAACTCACCTCTACCACTTGGTAGCAGAAAAAATCAGAGAGCACATGCAGTACAAATTAATATACCTATATTTATTGTAACATACATAAAATACAGAAGGAAAAAAATTATTTAGAGTTATCCTAATTGAAAAAGAAATTTCAGATAAATCTTCTCTAACAATTTTTTGCAAATACTTTTTTGCCATTATTTTTCCATTACCATAGTAAAATTTCTGTTCAAAAAAGAAAAGACTCTCATGAATTAATTATACATTTACCTTATAAATATTTGAACTACATATTGCTTTCTGTTAAAATGGTACAGATTTACTGGAAGAGAAACCAAATGGCAGCTACAGAAAAACACTTCCTGTTGATAACAAAACCTGAGCTCTGCATGCTTACAAATTATCATCTGTTGTTTAGAGCTTCCCCTGTATAGCTTCAGCTGTGTTTTCCCCAACTATTGTTTTGTTTTCATCCATGGGAGTTTTCTAGATTCCTCTGAAATGGAACAATTGGGAAGGAAAAATTATTGAATGTTACTATGGTAACAAACAAAAGAAAAATAAAAAGTAATTTAAGCAGACTAGTGAATCAGGGCCCAGACCAATGCACTGGTGCTTTGTCCACAAGTAAAAGCAATCCAGGGGCCTATTTAAAAGTGTTGAACTCAGAGAACATATTAATAATGTACTCTTTTATTTAGAATTGAGAATTTTTCTCTACTCAGAAGATGTAATGTATTATGTGTGGCAGTAATTAGCACATATATCTTTGTGTAATATATATCCTCCTTGGAGACTATTTTAAGACGACATCAAGGTCACATCGTTGCATGCTCAAAAATCAAAGTTAGATCTAAAAGAAATGAACAGAAAAACAATAACAATTGCATATGAGCTTTTCCCCTCCTCACACACAAAAATAAAAGACTAATTAGTCATTCAAATGCCATTTCTTGCATTTGACAGCAGAAGAGGCCTTCTGGGTTAATGAGACTGATCTTCAGCTATTGCAAGCAACCACACTTGTATAAACAAAGATGTGAAAACACTGGACTCCTTAAAACACCTATGAGTTTTGTAATTATGATCCTGTCAAGAAGCTGTCCCAGAGCTTTAATCTTGTGATGTCTCTAAAACATCTTCCCATCTACATTCAGTTTTATTTGTTGCCAGGTCTTATCTACCTTTTTTCCCAGATCACATACTGTCTTTAGTTTAAAAGACTCCTCTCCCTCTTTGGTGCCTGAAGCACCATCACAAAGTCATACAGAACCTTATTTTCCCTCTTCAATCTTTGTCCTATGAATCCAAATGGGCTTCTTTATTTCCAACATCTACTCTCCTTTCACTTATAGTCCTGTAGACTACAATCCTGTAGTCGTCTTCAGTTGTTCCCATGTAATTCTATTCTCACTGAGCAGCAACAAATTCCAGGTGTGGCTTACTTAAACTCTGTTTAATAGGATTAATGAGTCTTTGACATCATTAGGAATAATCCTCTGATACATTGTGGAAAACATCATCATACTATCCTTCTCTTAGGCTCTGTACCAATTCGTGTGTGTTTGAAAACACCATGCTAAACCATGTTAAAAAAGAGTATGACAGCATTATATCTATTCATGTAAATTAGAACTGAGACTTTTAATTTAAGTGGCTTTCACCTCTTCCCTTTACAGGACAGTATATTTTATCAAAATATCTCTACCACGTCAAATGACCTTTGTGAAACCCAATGTTTACTAGCCATCAAAAGTCCTTTTTTATCCTACAATCAGAAACACAAAAGAGAAGGCGTTTCTTAATTTAACATGATGGTCACAATATTGAACCCTTACAAAGATCAAAACAAATCAAATGAAAATATTTGATTCTAATTTTCAGATGCTTTGTTCAGTATATATTCCATATGTGATACTCGTGTCCATATGTGAATGATGATTTAGTCATTCTCAAACCCTCCTGTCTGTAGGAAACTCCCTGAGAAACAAGAGGACAGAAGAAACAGAAGAGAAAAAGAGGTTCTTTTGATGGTAAGAGCTCGTTAGAAGAGATAGTGGCAGACTTTTGAATAGCTCAGCTATTTCCATCATCTTACTTGCAAAGAAAGCAAGCAAATAAAGCCTTGGGAATAGTGGTCTATAAACACCTTGCTCTAAAAGTAATTGAAAACCTCGATTGCTATGATACTTCAGTCTCAGGGGAAAGAAACTGAAATGCTTTCAGCACAGTTTTGGAAGCCCTTTTTCCTTATTCATTGCAGGAAAGAGTCATAAGTACTTTATCTTTGTGTTGCACATAATTATAAAGCAGGTGAAACACAAGCTACAACAGTGGGGTTTAGAAATGAAGAGTAAATTTGATAGATTTTTCACCACAAAAGCAAAATCTTTGAATCAAGCGTACATTTACATCCCTGCAATCATAGGCACTTTGATAGGGATTTATTCTATGAATGTGCTCAGCACTTTGGCTGATACATTTCTCTTTCAGAGCTGCAATTTTAGAGTTGTGCTAAAGCTACAGAGTAAAGTATGGCCATTGACCAGGCTTTGGTTTAAACCACAGAGCAGTAGCTCAATGTCACCTTGAAATAACACAGGGCTATGTGGGATAATGGATCTGTATATTTGCAGTTTAGAGTTCATGTGGGTGTGAAGCTAATGGCATTAGCACAACTGGGCAAGGCATCAGCAAGTGAGTTGTAAGCTTTCCTTGCCTCAGTCAGGGTCTGTTTCACCCCTATTACTGCAGGCCAGGGCAGAGACTTCCAGATGAGTCACTGCTGTGACAAGAGTTTCTAATGATCAACAGAGAGAAAAAGACAAAGCCAAACTCATTGTCTCATGTTTTCCCAACTAGAATTTGGTTGCAGGTGTCTAGAGAGGAGTCTAAATGAATAATAGCAAAGCATTTCTTGGCTATAGGAAATAAAAGCTCAAAACCACAAACTATTACATCTCCGTATCTCCACTATGACATGATTAAACAGATATAATAACTTTTTTTTAATCAGTGTCCTAACTAAAAAAGAACATTACAAATCAATGAAAGTCACAAATATCAGCTCAAAGATGGGTCCAGTACCAGATCAAATAACACACTGGCACAGAGCTCTCAGCAGAGGTGAACGTGTTTATCCCAGCAGAAGAGTTAACATATGAATACCAGAGCTGGCACAGCTCACAAATGATGAGAATAAAAAGCCAAGGAGCTGCTCTGCCAGCCCAACCTGAGAAAGCCACAGAGACAGCGGAGGAAGAACTGATGGGGCATTATGAAGGAGGTGCACAGCAGCTCACAGCAGTTCCCTGTGCCAGAGTGTGCTCCTGGCAGCAGCTAGCTCTGAGCACGGAGGAGCAGGGCTGTTGGTACTCTGTGCAAACACCCACCCTACTGACTAATCAATAACGCCCTAAGGATGTAGGTAGTGCATCTTCAAAGACACCCTTGTGACTTTTCCACCTGTTTCTGAATTTAAGAGCTCGTAGGACACGTGCTGACTCTCCTGTGCTGCTACTCCAGCCTACAAATAATAAGAAAAACCCTATTGCAATGTTTCATGATGACTTCAATGCTCTATTATTAGGAAGAGATGACTTTTCAAGGCTGAACTCAAAACCTTTTTCAAAAAAGGCAGTTCTTTAATTTGCCATCTAAATCCCTCCTAAAGCTAGGAAAAAATCTGGCTATTGGATGATTAGTGTTTTGAATATGCAAAATTATAAAATTCTTCCACATCTACCAAGGGAGACAATTAAAGGAAGGCTAATTTAATTTTTTTGTTTTATTTTGTTTTCTTTTGTCATCTGCTAATGAGCCTTGAACAGATTAATACAGAATCATACAGAATAGTCCTGGGGTTACATTGATATATTACTTTGAATCTGAATGCAGTCTTAGTCACATTTACCCTATACTTGTTTGCACTGCAGTATTTACCACAGAAATAGGATTGTAATTCAACTCAGACCTGCTTAATCTGTGTTGCTTATCCATATGTCTGGCAAGTTGAGAGTCTTAAGTGGTAACTAATCTAAACAACATATGTATCACTGATTTGCTCATCTAATTTTATATTAATGCAAGTGGAAAATGACCTTAGCACGTGTGTCCGATGAAGCAGGATCGATAAGTACTGTGTAAAAATCTAGAGCTAAGTTGTCTTAATTGATCTAATTTGTTGGGTCTTCTCATTGTTTAATACTTGGACTCCATCAATGAAAAAGCCTGGGTTTGTGTATATCAATAGATAGATAGATAGATAGATAGATAGATAGATAGATAGATAGATAGATAGATAATAGATAGAGGGAGGAGAGAGAGAGAGAGAGAGAGAAAGAGAGAGAGAGAGTGTTCTATAGGGAGATGTAAAAAGCATTAATTAAATTATGTAAGGGATACAACAAAATTCTACAGCTTCATAATTTAGTTATAATATTGAAGACGGCTTTTCAAACATGAAAAAAGAAACCCTTAGTCAATCATAGATGTGCACTCAGCAAGAAAATGCTCTTGATCTGAGGAATGGCACACACTGAGTCTTTCCTCCTGTAGCATGGGCAGCTAAATACTAATCTATTCCCATAGAGATGAAAACTGAGGATGAAGGGCAAAGCTAATCCTGCCTAGATTTTGACCTATGGCTGTAGGAAGAATAGTCACGTTAGACAGGAAAAGCAAATACTACTATTCAGTATAGGTTTTTTTCTGTGTTCATGTGCAAAATCTTTTTTCACCCTGAATAAAATGCTTATTCAGCTCTTTGCCCCTGAAATTTTCCCCCTTTCCCCACACCTATTCTTTGTACATACTTCAGATTAGTGGTTCTCAGTTTTATCTAGCCTAGGCATAAATCTGTTTTCTGAGGGTAGCATGTCTGGTATTCACAAGGAAACATTCTGGTCTTTCAAAATTCAAAGAGCATCTTTCTCCGTAAGTGCAGTATTTGGAGTATGTACTTATTTTTTTAAATTTCTTTACACCCAAAGCATGAAACAGTTACATTCTATTCCTATTACCCAGTTTTCTTATACCTACTCTATGCTACATCAATACTATTGTTTTAAGACCAAGGTGTGAACAGAGAGGAGGATTCAAGAACTTGTTCCATATTTCAGGTTATAAATATAATCATTGAATCATTTAGGTTGCAAAAGAGCTCTAAGATCATCAAGTCCAGCTCTAACCCCAGCAGCACCATGTTCACCACTAAGCCATGTCCCTAAGTGTCACATCAACACTTTCTTGAAGACCTCCAGAGGTGATGACCATTTCCCTGGGCAGCCTGTTCTAGGGCTTGGGAACTCTTTTGGTGAAGAATATCTCAATATCCAACCTGAAAATCTCCCCAGGCCATTTGAGGCCATTTCCTCTTGTCCTCTCACTTGTTACTGGGGAGAAGAGGTGGACCTCCACCTGTCTACAATCTCCTTTCAGGTAATTGTAGAAGTGTCCCCTCAACTTCCTTTCCTCCAGGCTAAACCCCAGCTCCCTCAGCTAATACAGATCTACAGCTGATTTTTGTGATGCACAGACAGGCACTTTTCTCTACCACTTTCCATACAGTCCTCCCCTCCCTATCCAGTCTTTCTTGATAAAAAGACTGACTCCAGAACTAATTTAGAGAGGAATATGGACCTGCTGCTTTCGTAACGCAGTGGACCTACTTACATTTAATGTGATGAATCTCAGGATGCAGAAACATACACTGGAGTGCTAACCTTCACTGCCCAAAATCCATCACTTCCGAGTTCATTTATCAGTAGAGGTAGAACCAATTAAGCACTTTCACTGCTTCTTCTGCCTTGTTACAAGAATCTGGAAACATGGGTCAGATCTAGAAACATGGGTCAGATGCCCAAACCTTAGTGTTGCTATTTGTTTTTCTGAAGGCTCAGAGGGATGTTTTAGGGAGCTGGTAGCTACCTGCTGGAAAGTGCCCAAGTGACAACACAGTACAATCTTACTTCAGTGAGAACCTCAGCTGCCCACAGCTCTACCTCCCAAATCCTTGTAGTCAGCCAAAGATGCAAGATGCTGTTAAGGCAGAGAATAAATACAAAGCTGTTCCAGGCAAAGCCACAACAGATTAGAGTGAGTTATAGAGTGTTTTCTAATGTAAATCCTTCATATTTTTAACCCTACATTCTTGCAAAGCCTTCTTCATTTCGTCTCAAGCTTTATGGAAAAAAATAGAATCAGATCTGTGAAATTCAGACAGTTTTTCTTGGTTAGCTACAAATGAAGGATGAGCCAAAATCAGGCATGAAATTAAAAACTGTTCTCTCAGTGATAAGGAACACTGTCAGAGGCCTTGGATGAAATACTTGACCTAACAGCCTTTCCATCTCTAATGTCATTGATTAAAGTGATCATTAGCAATTTTCTTAATTATGCATAATATTTCTGGTTATCTGGATATCTTGCTTTGTCTACATCAAGTTCTTGCAGATCAATTTCATCTTTTCTTGGTTTATTGCTAGGTTTTAATATAAAAGATTAAAGATATAATTACCTCCATTGCATGTCTGTAGACATCAGGCTCCAAATTTGCCTTCAATCCACATGAAAAGAACTTTAATATTTTATAGTATTCCCAGCTTCAATTTCCCCAATAATTTAACTCAAAAACATCAACATAGCATTTGAAAAGAAACATTAATATAAGTAATAAATTATTGGCAAGTGCAGAGGATGAGAGAAATGATCACATTAGGTTTTTCTAACCACAATAATCTGAAAGGATGTACATGTACAGCCCATAAATGTCCCTTATACACTTATTGGTCAGGGAAGACAAGGCTGAACCACTGTGGCTACCAAGATAAGGGAAACAGTGTGGTGCAGAGATCCCCAAGCCAACAGCAACCTGAGCCCCTTGGCTCACACACAATGGCCACGGATATTCCAGGTTATTGCTCTTCCTACAGACTGCAAGCCTCAAGCCAAAGCTGCACTGCCTCAGTGGCAAGAGTTTCTCCAGCCCCTTGTTTGTGCTGTGTGCTCTCTCCCAAAGTTGCAAGGACAGGTTGGACAGAGGATGTGAAGGAAGGAAGGAAGGAAGGAAGGAAGGAAGGAAGGAAGGAAGGAAGGAAGGACAACTAACTAGGGCCAAGCATTAAGGAGCAGTCTGTCCTAAAGAACAGATAAAATTAACAGCACTCTTTTAATAAACTAATAAATGAATAAAATTCATAAATTAACGTGTAGTGTGGGAAAGTTTGCTGTACCAAATTGATAAATATCTGTGGGCTTAACAAACTTTTGCAGTAATGCCACCCTTTGTCAGCCTTGGTATTTGCCTAGAAAAAGTATGGGATTTTGTCTGACCTACCTACTCAGATAAACTCAATTTTAGATATGTTTCAGTATTCAATTCTCTATAGTCCTCAAAATCCCCACATGGCATGGATGCCCTGTGCTATGCTTGTTTTACCTAGAACAGCTGGTCCCTGCTGGGTGGGGATATTCTCTCTAAGCTGGAGCTGACACTGAGCCACATTGCTCTTAAAATTAAGCAGCAGATACATGCCATCAGCCTGCTGCCTAACACTCTTTGCTGAGCTTTGGTGATTCCTTTAGGGACAGTTATATTCAGTGGTGGACACAGTGATGCCTTAAATGGGTGTTTCTTGGACATTTCTTTGCTCTTATCTCACTGTTAAGGAACAACACTAGCTGTTAGTCCCAATTTCATCAGCAGATAAACAAGTCATCTTCCCAAGATTTTGTCAAATGTTGACAAGTATGTATGTTGGTACTTGCCTTCAGTGGGGAGGCTGAGATGATGTACAACCAACTTTTTACTTCACTTCACTGGCCAGAACCACTTCAGTTTTGTCCAGATATTTTTCACCAAAATCTTGCATAACCATTTTCACCCTGTCATTTTACAGTTGTGAAGACATTGTTTTTAGCAAAATGCCTTCTCCATTCTCCTGGCAGCTACAATATGACATTGTTTTGTCCTGGATCATAAAAAATGACCATATTTTGTCCTATGAACTTGTCATTTTGAGCTGAAATTTAGTTGATGCTTTGAGCAATATTATGAAAATATTAAACAGAACAGTGAAGGGTGTGATTTCTGTTTCATGGTATTGCTCCCCTCTGAATATACTGCTACTGTACCTGCAGTGGAAAAGGACTTGTCACATTGTTAGTAAGGAAATAAGTGACGTGAAGTTTAATAAAAAGATTTAAAAGTGTTTCTGGGTAAATATTTTGGATTTTTTCTGATTTCACCACATGTCAGGAATTTCAAAATAATTTTCTAAGGAAGGATCTCCTAGCTCCTCTCTTCACACAGTAAAACTTGACATCGTACTGTTCCACCAATACATTAAATTTGCAGAAGAAAAGGATAAATCTTCCCAGAAAAATTTCGAAAGTCTATTTGCAGAATGGTATTACCTTATACAGCAGATGTGAAAGTGAGAAAGATTTTGTCTGAGGATTCCTCTCCCTCCTCTTTTTGCAAGTGTAAGGCCTGTGCTAAGCAAAATACACTAAGAACCTTGAGTTAAAGAAATGTGTGACACTTCTTATGATTGAAGGTCCTAAGTGCTTCAAGACTGGGATCTTAGAAGAAGAACTTTGGGGAATACCTTATTAACTTAACGTATCAGTATTTTCTGCTTGATCTGCAGGGGTTTGTACTTTCTTGGTTTGGGTTGGGTTTTTTATTTTGTTTTCCCATTTTCTGTTGCTAATATTGATGATAAATGTAGTTGATAATAAGGGAAATGGATGATAATATAATTAAAACTAGAAATGCTGCAAAAATGACAGCTATAGCAAGCACTGTTTAAATGTACTTGTCATGCTGAAATTGTCTATATTCCTTTCTTTTAAACTGGTATTAAAAAGTACTAAATCATTCCATTCACTCCATCATGAAGCAGGAATTGGATATGACAAAGCAGATGAAAGTGAAAAACTATCTTGCCACTCCTGAGTTAACCTCTCATAGAAATAAATGGGTGCATTCTCATGTTCAACAAAAAGGAAGGTAATGGACAAGCAAAAAACATTTCTTTTTCATTGGGCTTCTTGCCATCAAAGCCTAAGTTTCTTGTAAAAGAATAACAAAAGTAGAGATACCTGAGGGAGAAAATGGCAATCTCCCAGCATACTCAATATGTTTCTACACTAACAACCTCCCTACAAGCTGCTCTGCACTGGCACCACTCTGCTCACAAACAGCCTGGAAGGTGCTGCTCATGCAGAAGTCTAACATGGTGGAGACAAAGTTTATGTTTCCCTTATCCTGGCCCACACAATCCTGGATGAGGTAAATCAATGGATAAGGATATTTTTCTCCTCTCTTCAGAGAAAAAAAACATAATAACATTTTTATCACTAGCCTACTTTGTAAGACACCCCTGAAATCCATGACCTGTTTTTTTCAATAGTTTATTTGGACCTGAGCCCCATCAGTTACCTGTATTCAAACATTTTTTGGGTTATTTGCCACTGAATCAAACATGTTAGTCAACATAGCTGATCAACTCAGATTTCAGAAGGTAATGTCTTTCAGAAAGTGTCAGCTGTTGAGTCATAGATATGGTGCAAGAGGCCAGATTAGCATTGCTCACCTCAACAAATGTGCCAGTCAAAATGTGTGTTTTAGTCACATCACAATCATTTAGCCACTGAGTGGCTTTGATAACCAATTATCTGCCTTTTTATGGTGTCTGAACTTGAAGGAAATAGCAAACAATCAAACTTCTAAGTAAAAAGCGCAGTTCTATGAAACAAAAAAAGAAAATAAGCCAATTATTAAATGCTACTGTGTTCTACTGAAGTGTTGCTAAGTCTCCTTCTCAATCTGTTCTGAAACACACTAATCACATTTATCTCCACAATCTACCAGGTATTTCCTTAGTGATATTGCATTTTTATTACTATTTATAACTGTAACCTCTGGAAATGTTCCTAAGAACAAACCTAATTCCTCATTAATAACAACAAAAAAGGCAGATTACTTTTCAAGGCTTTATTCATGCTATTTTTGGATTTACTGGTACTTTAAATGCATATCTGCATTTAACAATCCAGTTTCTACACACATACAGCTATGCAGTAGAAGAGGGAAGCTGTGACATTGCATCAGCTTGTTTGCTAAGAAGCAAAAATATCCAGGGACTTAAATGGGAAAGAAACCTATGACAGCCAGAGCAACAGCTCCCTGCCTCCCTCACTTCAGCAGCACTGCAACACCTGAGATTGAGCTGCCTTTGGGTGAGCCTGTGCTTTAAGACTATCAGGAAAAAACCTCAGAAACTAAATGCACTCAGCTCTAAAAGAAATTTAGAGATCTACTTGGCTATTTCAGAGTGGCACACGCCACTCTCTGCTCAATTTAGTGGAGCCCCCCTACAAAAAGACAGGCTGGGAGATCTGCCAAGTGAGGCTTCAAGACAGAGCTATTATTATGAAAGAAACCAGAAAAGCATCGTCATAAAAGGGATTCAAATTTTTCTTATCCATAGTTCACTACTCACATATCACAAGTAGATTTCACAAATTATCTTTTACAGAAAACAAAGTCAGTAAGATATTTTCTGAGCTTTTCAGACTAAAGGTTTTATACATTAGAAATGCATACTTTCAGATAATTCAGCACTTCTATTTCCTTCCTCAGCTGTTTTTCTCTTGATGCTCTGTTCTTTAGCCACATGTAGCCTAATGTGGGCTTTGTCTGCAAGGATACATCACATTAGAACTGATCAAATCTGTTCTGGAAGACACAATTCTCCACAAAAAGGCAGGAGCACCAAGACAAGGAAACCTCTCAAAATTTAACAGTTTCTTTCCATGAACCCATGAAATCATAACTTAAACAGATGATGGATCAAAATTTAAATTAGTAAAAACACCATATATGGAGCCTCATTGATAGTGGGTATTGGAGAAATGTAGATGTTTATAATAAGATAAGTGTTTAAAAGTGTTTCTGAATCAAGGGGATGCCTGGGAGTGGGCTTAAAAATAAGTGAAATTGCTGTTTTATCAAAAACAGGAAAAAAAAACAAGATTAGGCAGCTACCAAACCTAAACTGTATTAGAAGAAATGCTGTCTGGTTAACATACACTTCAGAGTTCACTGAAGGAACTGGCTGCAGCCTATTGCTCTTCATCAATTGTTTTACATTTACATATGGATTTGATTGAAGAAATTCCTAATTTCCTGTAATTTTGGAAAAACCTTGTATTGCAAAGGGTTGTCATCTTGATGGGAGGATATGATGCATTATATGTTTTCCTTCTTACCCCATCACTATGATCTCAGGTCAAGTACACAAGCATCTAAGATGATCTCTAGGCTTCCCTGTATCCAAGTCTTCCAACCATTGGGCTCTCAGCTGTCCTATTTCCCAAAAAACAGGACAATTGCTATCCCTTTTACATTCATGTCATCTCAAAAATGCCTCCATACTTTTGTCACACTGTGCTCCATGTTTTCATAACCCTTGTCCTATTCAGTAGCAATTTCATACTTCCTGACCTGCCTTCCTTGTTAGTGCAGCCAAGATGCCGCCTTGACTCTGCCTGGCTTCTGTTTCCAGTCTACCCAGGTGACTCACCCTAATCCACAATCTTTTCCTTGGAAATCAGCGCAATGGCTTAATTCCTGTGGCATCACATACAGAATTATTGCTTTCAAGCCACCATAGCATTTATGTTACCTACTGACATTTCCATCCTGAAACCCCTAACTTGCCCATTCCTTTCATACACCTTTCAGACCATTCTTCCACAAATCCTGTGCTGGCAAAGGTGTGCTTGAAATGAGACCTCAGTTCTGTGGCCAAGTCTGCTCCTTCTGTTCAGGTCTCATCATAGAACCCATTCCTTTCAACTGTGTCATTATTCCTTCACCTCCATTTCTGCACTGTTTCATATTTATCTCATTAGATATTCAGTAGGTTTCTTTTTAAAAATAAAGAATGCAAAATAAAAATTAGATTGCTTTGCAGAATCAGACTAATACATCAGTAAAATTTCTCAAAAAGTCCTGTAGAAGTTCTACCATTCCTTGGTCAACAGAGGTAATAATCTCTTCAGCACAAGAGCTTGTTCTTTTATTATATTATACTATACTAGTAGAATATATATAATATATATATCAATCTACAGTGTATATTTATCTATTTATGTATTATATATAATATATATTATATATTATTTCTATATTATTATATATATTTATCATTCTATAGCAAAGAGCCTTAGTGTCACTATAAATGTCAATTAACAGCATTATAATACAGATATGATAGATATCAGAAGAAGCAAAAGATGAAGCCCAAGTAGTGGCCTGAGATTCAGGGGCTTTCAAATTAATTAAGGTTCTACCTGTGTGTAAAACCATGGATGTGCCCAGATAAATGATTTATGTTTCTGTGTCTCTCTGTGGTAGAACAATACTGAGTTTCCCCAGCATCCCTGTTCTGCCATCTCTACCATTAGCACTGTAAACTACTCAGGGCAGAGTGCCCCTCACTGCACATAAGATGCCAGCAGCAAAGAAACTCCAAATTATTCTGGGCTCCTGGGCTTTAACATATTATAAATGTTTCATTAAGAGTTTACTAGTAATATAGCAGTTACTGGTAATGCTGAAAAATGCTTTTCTTTCTTTTTTTCCTTTCTCACAGACATAGGCACACACACCCCATTCACACAGGCTTTCTTTGGCTGCTATCACCACCACACACTGACCTTTGAAATATGGAAATAAAAGTGCTCAGAAATAAAGCTGGCAGCAGCAGCAGCCCGACTGTCGTCATTTAAAATCCGAAACAAGTGGGGCCATAGTTTGCAAGCTGTCTTCATAATTACTTGAAGCAGTTGTCACTCTGGCTCTAGTTTGTTCATTACACCCCAAACAAACAGCTGATATTTGTTAAAGCACATAAGCCACTCTGTTGAGGCAGGGTTCTTTATTGTGAGGAACCCTGCAGCTGCGAGTCACATGCAGTTCATAGTATTTCCTGATTTCCTTTGCTTTATTTGCTTCCCTGCCTTCCCTTTACAGCAATGTCTTTTTTACCAGAGAGAGGGAGAGTTAAAAAAGAAACACAATAAGGTAAACATTAACTGACATAAAGCTTGATAGGCTTAAGGTTTATGACCGAAATCTGGTTCCCATTAAACAAATACTTTTGCTGTCGTAAAGAATGTTTAGCAATAAGAAAGTCATGGGTGGAATTTGAGACTTCTGCACTCCAATGAAACAACTGCCACTTGGAGTTCAGCACCTTCCCTCTGCAGTTGCCTGAAAGGGAAGCAAATGGATGGCATCAATCTGAGCAGAATTGGGTGATTTTGGTGAACTTCCTTTCATTGCTGCTTTGCATCCTGAAAATGGAGGCTGTGGCTATTGCTCTGTGAGAGTTTTACACTCAACTGGCTGATGGTTGTGATCTTCTCTGCTGAGCTACTGGGTGAAAGATTCCCTTTCAGTCTGCACTTGGCAGGTCTCCATGGCTGCTGGTGGAGATGAAGGAATGGAGAAGGTGTGTAGAAAGCAGAACTGGTTTCCCCTGTGCTGTATGAAGGAAAAAATCCTGTCTGATAAGACTGTTTTTGGACTTACTCTGGCAACATGAGCTTGAAAGAATAAAAACAATAAATGTGCTCCAGTTGGCCAAGGAAGCTGACAGTGTTGTACAAGACTAAAGTTAAAATAAGCTCTAGATGTGTGAACAGACATCTCAACCTGGTCATCTTCAAAGCAACAGTCACTGAAAGAAATAATAAAATTTCTTTTAAAGTAGAGAAGAAAAACCAAAAAAATTAAAGATTTTAAAGGTCACATTTTGATATCACCTCTTAATCCTTTCTCATTACTTTCAGAGATTTTTTTATATGCAAAAGCCCTTTTTGGTAGTCTTTAAGATTATATGAAAGATGTTATTGGTTGTCCTTGTTGGAGGGGCAGAATAACTGAGATGTTGTTACTGCAACACTTTAAAATGTGCATAAAACAGTCAAGGTAAGAAAATACCTGTAAAGGGAGAAAATGTGATTTATTCCTTTCCTGTTGAGTTGTAGGTCCAAGCTCATTGGTGTGGAAGCACAAGTCCAGCACATAGTCTGGTCTGACATCTGTGCATCCAGCAAATATGTAGCAATGCTGAGCTATTTGGGATAATGCTTTATCTACACAGACAAAAGATACATTCCTAGACTGCTAATCAATCTTTCCATTAAACATGAGACAAGGAGAAAGAAAGAAGGAAAGTGAGAGGCAGTGCAGGTGGTCTTGTAGGTAGGGTTGGTAAAGTCTTGTATTATCTAAGAACTTTGAGCAGGCCAGGGAAGGAGGTAAAGGTTCATGAGCTCTTCTCACAGGAAAGGGGTGAAAAAAGTAAAGCTCAGTGGAGTAAAACTGGGCAGGAGGTGGTGCACATTGCATGAAATTTTCCATTTAGTCACTTCCAGTCTTCTAAAAATCTATAAATATGCAGTATGTGGAACAAGTTAGCTTTTCATTATTCACAATTTAGGCCTTTAATTTCTCATTATCTTTCCTACATAGTGGCATATATAGCTTGCTCTGGACAGAGCTTACTTTGTCTTTCTGCTCTTGTTTGAGTCTGACTTTTATACTTTGCATGTTAGGGGTCAAGTTAGATCTCTTTGTTTTGACAAGCACTGGAAAAACCAAGGGTTGGGAAAAAGGGAATGAACAATCCATAATCCCAGCCTAGAGTATTTGCCACACATGCAATATAGTATTTGCTAAGTGTAGATATGTCTGCAATACATCCTTAAGAAGGAGCTAGGAGAGCTTCCCAGGTGACAGCTCTCAGCTCTGGTAGGCATCCTGGCCACTCCCTTACTCCACACTGAGATAAATGCCAAGGTGTGAAATCCCATCCTTCCCTGCTTGCATTTTTGGGCAAAAGAAAGGGGAATCATGAGGCAAGAAAGGAAATTTCAAAGTATACAATCAATCCCCAGTCTACAGTGTTAGGAACAGGACTGCAGGGAGTATCTGTGCCTTCCTGCTCTGCAGACTTGTCTCTGATGGCACCAAGCCAGCGCTGCAGTGGGTTATCTGCCAGTACAGTCAAATTCCTTATGTCCTGATGTCAATTTTCTGTAATTCTGCTCAACTAAAAGACTTTTTCCCCATTTCTACATAAGTTAAACAGTGCCCAACACTAACCACACTGCAAGGATGCAGAAATAGCAAGCACATCATGGGTTAAACTTGAAAAGCTATTTTATTTGTTTAACAATTCCATCCCAAGTAACAGTTAATTGTTTGTGGGAAGGGTGAGGTAGAAACATGATGCTCCAGTAGATAACCCAAGCTGAGTAATTTATTTCAAGGCATGAGCTTCCACTTGCATCCATCCTGTGCTTCCTGGTTTTCTTATGTGCATAAATAAAGCAAGTTTCATTGGAGCTTTGGCAAGCCTGCCAAATATTTCCAGCAGAAGATTTTCAAATTATTTTCCTTAGCAGCTCTGCCAGTAAGTGCAGTCACTGAAAAGACAGCAGAATGTTTGTAAGAAAAGGGTGACAGCAGAGTAGCAATTTCCTAATATCCTTCTCCAGACATGCCCTCCAATGACCAGAAAATTTTTTATGCTGGGAAATTTTAAAAGCAGGGGTACAGCTGATCAAGATCAAGGGGGACATGGCTGTGTAAAGGGCTGCCAGAAGAGAGAGGCACTGGGCATAGAACTGATGACCAAGCTGAATCTTCTATAGAAAGTTTAAGATTTATTGATTGAAAGACTGAAGCAGTACTATAATGATATAGAAATACATGTTAAAATATAGTGTTAAGCATTTTGAAAGCTCTATGTCTCAACTGGGAAGCAATGTTTCTAGAAAAAAGCCATCAAATTTATTTCCTTTCAGTAGGTGTTTCTTTTGTCTCACTAATTAAACTGTCTGCTCATACTGAGACAAACTCCATAAAGCTGTTTCTACCTCTAGGTGGACTAAGGGCAGTCAAAAGCCAAAGGAAAAAGCATCTTAATAAAGCAATACTGCAACCAGTGTGTATTGAACCCTTAATATCAATTTTATACCTGTATTAAATATGTTTTAGAAGGTGAAGTTTGAAAAGCAAGTATCTAACAGGGAATTCTTTTTGTTTCCCCCTTTTCTCATTTTCTCTCTGTTTCCTGAATATATTGTATTATTTAAACACCTTACAAGACAGACAGTGTTGTCCCTCAATTTAAATTCTGGCAAAAGAGCATTAGAAAAAGTGACAAGACTATCATTTAAATGAAAGGGTCACACTAGTGGTCTGTTACTTCATTTTCATGACAAAGATTGCATATGACATTTAATACCCAACATCTTTCAAGAAATATAGTGAAGTGCTCCACCATTTTGACCTTTTCTTGGGTATTTATTTCTGATTGGCTCATCCATCCCCCTCTTTCCCAGGCATTATGGCCCTATCAATCAAGGAAATAGAGATTACAGTCCACTCTGAAACAATGCATGTTTAAAGGAGGAACCATTGGGCCCCGCATCTTCTTCAGCTTAAGGTTGTTATAAATAGGTCACTGGAAATTGTTTCCTTTTAATTATTCTTCTCCAGCCTATTGCAACAAATGGTACAATTATATAAATAATAAAGTCTTCAGGATTGGCAGAGATACTGTGTCCACAGCACCTAACAGCATCCCTAGGCAACGGCTTTGCATGAGGAATGGATTTGGCACCACTAAACCAAGAATGCTCACTGAGGGGCAGCAGCTTTTGTTCATTTCAGATCAACCTTTGTGCTACAGCAGATTGCTTTCTCTTTTGTTCTCACTCCCTTTTCTGCCCCCTCTGTGGGTACTTTTGGGGGAGGGCAGGCAAAATTGAAATAACATTTTGAAAATATCCACCTGTAAAAAGTATTAATTAGTAACACCTAGTTCTTTGGTGGCAGTTTTCAACTGGAGATCCAAAGAACTTCGCAAAAGTGGGAAGGGGTGTTTTTAGGAATTCCTTGTGTTTGATCCAGAGCCCACTGTGGAGCCAAGAGTGGAACACAATGTTCCCCATTTCCCATGCTGAGAGCTACTCCCTAGGAACCAAAATCATGACTGAAATTGCACTGATAAAAACATGCATTTGGGTTTCTAGGAAGGTAACAGGAAACAATGAGGAACACCAGAGAGGACCACCTGCTTCTCCTTTATTCACTGTTGCTGTATTTCCTCACAAAAGAAACAGTGTGTTGTAAACTGCAATTCACAGCAATGACAAATAGATCAAGGGGTTTGTGATCACTAGTGACTGGCATCAGCTCTGAACTGTGCTCTTTGGTGACCAAATTCTCAGCCATGACACTGAAGATATAGTGAAGTACCATTGAGGCTACCAGCAGACAGTGCTCTGTTCAAGCAGCTCAGCAAACAAATAGGATTACATTCATACAGAGGAGGAAAGGAGCATAAAATAGGAAATGGACAAATAAGAATTTCGGGGAAAGGATTTTCAGAAATTCACATACAGCTATAAAGAGAGCCTGACTGAAAAATGTCAATCTTAAATAGGGGAAAAAAAGGAAACGCCAGGTTTTTCATCATTGCCTATGCAGAGTGAGCAGCATGTACACTTCATGGATACAGCCCTGCAGTGAGGGCTGCATTTGGTCTTAGGTGTAGTCATGCAGGACATGCTGGACTCAGCACACAGTGGGTTGTGAGGAAGCACAGTAAGGTGCTTGAGCAGAGTCTGGTGCTGCATGGGAAGCAGCCACAGCTGCAACGAGGCAGTACCAGGTGAGGGAAGGGAGAGCTCTCTTCTGCTCTCCTCAGTTGCTCAGTCTTTGCCAGCATGAGAGTCATTGGCTCTTCCAAAAAATGCCAACACTGTTTATTGTGACTTCGCTAGCACAAGAGTCATTGGCTCTTCCAGAAAATGCCAACACTGTTTATTGTGACTTCTTTCCAGCTGAGCTAGGGTGAAAGTTCTCTAAGAATTACTCTTAAAACTTGAACTTTACTAGAAATCTTGTTCTTCAAAACCAATCTCTTTCTGGGAACCTGTTAGCTTGGATTTCATTTTCAGCAGGAAAAATGTTTAGAGTTAAAATTGTTGAGGGTTCAAGAGTTTCAAGAGTTCAACAGTTAAAATACTCTGCATAGGGCACTCAGGTGAGACTTTGGAGGTTTTAGCTCAAGCATGTTAGCCTTACTCCAAAAATAGAATCTTTAACTTAAATTATGGAGTACAGGCTAATCCTTGCTGATGTGTTGTCCTCCCCTATCCTTCTCCACCAAAAAAAATAAACAGCCATAGCCCAAAAAGTCCAACCCAAAAATATTGATTCAAGATAATTATATGCCTTATTCTCCATTTGTTTCAGTGCTACCATGTGGCTGATTTTGCTGCTGGATTTCCATGGCAATTAAGGGAACCTTTTTGGGCACATTTCATGTTCTGGTTGCTTGCTCACTTCTCAAGTTGATGGCAAATATCATCTGAAGTTCCAAAAATAATCACAGCCTTCAACACTCAATATTTTTTGTCCTTTCTCTTTCTGATTTACATCCAAGAGCTATCTTTTTATTAATATAATGCTTACTGTTCCCCAGGTAATAATATCTTAGCCCCTTCAAAAATAAAAAATTATTCAGAAGAGATGTTAAAACTTTTCTTGACCTTAGAAACGGCCTGTCCTTTTCTTTTTCCATTAAAATACTGTTCAAGAGATGATTTAACTTTGTTTCCTGAGGAGTATTCATTTTTTTCATTGTTGCTTTTATATTTTGTGTGTTTCTGTTTGGTTGAGTTGTTTGCTGTAGGTGGCTTTCAGACCATTTTTTTTCAGAGTGGGTAAACAAAGTAATCAATGTTGTGAGTGACAATCTTGTCATGAAAAGTTTTTCTTTGACGAAGGTTTATGTGTCCTTCACTAAATAGGGGACTTAGTCTAACAGCGAGATGCAAGCTTAACCAAACTTTAGTTAGAAATTCAGATGACTATTGTGGGACATTATGCAGTAACTGGACCCCCTCAGCCAAATGTCCTGGCTACCAGCTCTACTGTTTTTCACTATGTGCTTTTTGAACCCCAGCTGTAGTAATCTCATGTATCCCAGCGTTCTCCCATCAGCAAAGTTCAAGTTCATGATTCAACTTTTTTGAGGCCTCATTCTCCCTGCATCTTGAGTACCAGAGATCCTGAGAAGTGTCCTGGGCAGGGCAAAGGCTTGGCAGAGCAGCAGCGTGCCTACCCACCCCTGGAGCAGGGACAGGGGCAGCCTTCCCCAAAACACCACGCAGGAATAGATGCTGAACGTCTTCCCTGCAACTCCAACAGCCAAGGTTGTCTGGGCTCTGGGGTGATGGCCTGTGTAAAGCACAGAACCTTGCAGTGTATTTTCTTTCTCTGAGTTTGGGGTTTGTTTTGGTTTTTTAGTGGTTTTTTTTGGTTGGGTTTTTTTTTAACTACAAAATAATTTATGTGGAACACTTTGATAGCACTCAGCCTGCAGGCTCATGCCTGAGAATGCACCTAAGCATAACTTATTGCACAATAAGTCAAGCCCTGTCTGGTCTTATTGCTTAAAAAAAATAACTTTGTGATATGAACCAAAATGTCTTGAAATGAAATTGTGCTTTTCCAAGAGTTCAACTAAAAGAAAAATAACCCCAACCACTCAACAAAACAAAATAAAAAAAAGGTTTTATGACTGAGGTAAATATAACTCTCTTTCATCTCAAGACTTTCTCTTTCCTTTTTTTAGAAGCCAGCAACTTAGTTGCTTTTGTTCTGCAACTAGTGTGAGAAGCCTTTTAACACTCGTTTCATCATTCAGAAGCAAAGCAAAACCAGAAAGTTGCATGTGTCCCTGGATCTTACCTTTAATGAAAAATACCTTTTCTACAGTATTTTGTAACACCAGCAGTAAAAGGAATAGTACAGTGTTCTGAAGAAAATACCTAGGAGACACCAACTTCTCTGCCATCCTCTTTTTTAAAAGTTCACAGAGTTAAAGTGGTGCAGGAGTTCCTCAATGCTGTCTGGGTGACAAACCAGGGGGTCTCTGCTGCTCTTAAATTAAAATGTGTAAAATACACATAATACACAAATACACACCAGCACATAAGGAAACCCTAAGATTGTGCTGACAAGGAGTGTGAGGAAGACTGAAGAAGCAGATCCATGCAATATCAGTTAGACTGACAGGAAGGCTTGAGAATTAAAGGTAGTAAAGCACTTGTGACAGGCAGTTTATTTGCTCTTTTATGTCTGCAGGAATGTGTAAAATCTGGCCTTTAACAGGAGAAGTCAGCCTCTCACAGGGTCCAAGTATACAGCCTTCTTCAGCTCAAGAAATTGTATTGGCTGCATGAAGACATAGATCAAGCAAACAGTTTCTCATATGTATAACTTGAAACTAAAGTTACAGAAATTAATTTCTATATCACTTCAACAGAAAAGATGCATTTAATTCCTAGGCTAAAGCTCCAAACCTATGTTCATAATTTTGGGTGTTTTTATTTCTTGACTGGAATGATCCTCTCTCTCACCAGATAAACAGTGATTACAGTGTTCATACCAATTCATGTCAAGACAGGAAGATTGTTTAAAACAATCTATGACATGTTTAATACACTAAGCCTATGAGTGGTGCCATGGAGTTTATTTTGCAAATGCACAAAATCTGCTTACAGTAAAAAGTCTGAGTCTGAAAGCAGACATTTATTAAGGAAGCCCTAAGGAACCACAATATAGTAACTACTGAGAAACACAACACGAAAAATAAATGGATGTCTAGAAATGCTACTGAGTGAAACAAAAAAAAAAGCAAGGGTGTCCTTTTGTCAACCTCCTCTATGTGCTGGAATGAAAAAAGTGCATTTGAGTCAGAATCAAAGACAGAGAAACTGCTGGGTCTGCTCCCAACATGCCTTTGAACCAGCCTAAGCATGCCTCAGTCTAGCTGGGAGACGTGCACATACTAGCTTGAGGATTTCACAACTGGGAAAACGAAGGAGCCTTCAGTTTGTGTATTTTGTTTAGTTAAATATAGCACCACACATAACTTGTGAAAAAGGTTTTGAACAAACCTTCATGTAGCTTTCAAAAGCAAGATAGAGAAACACTGCCTGGTTCATTTTTTCAGTCAAGAGACTAGGGAAGCAAACAACTTTCTTTTAGGTGCTACTTTTTAAATGGGATCTTTTCAATGTAAATGCTACAAGATCTTCCCATGGGGTTGCAATAATTCCCTAGTGGACAAGAACTATATCCACTAGGATGTCCTGGTCACCATTTTTGGGAGGTGCCATGATACAATTATTAGTATCCACCCTCAGGTCAGGAGACAGAGGAGCAACGGGGCAGTCAGTGCAACTATGCAATACAAAATAGAAATAATATGCTAACACATAACAGAAATAAAGGCACAGTTTCCACAGAGGAGAAGAGTCCAATGTGAGTAGCTTGGAAAAAACCTTGAACAGAATGAAGAAAAGAATTAGGTCACTGAGTCTGAGCCAGGAAAAAATACACACAAGAGGAAATTAGAACAGCAGAAGTATTTCATATTAGCTCATCCAAAGATTTAACGTGCATGGGCAGCATTATGTTCTGTCTTCTGGAAAGCTATTATGGGCAGGAAAGATTGTTAGGAATTTTTATGCCATCTCCACAATGTAACCAGTCCTACCCAACAAATTACATATGTGGCAGTATACATATGATATGAGATAGCCTTTAAGCCTGAAAGCTGAATGCTGAATTTGCCCTAATGAGAAACAGCACAAAGCCTGCTGTTAACCCTTTTAATACTGTACATTACACACAACCATCAAGATTGAAAATAAATACCCAATATTTTTATTCTCCTCATTGCACATGTGGAAATTTAATTAGATTAACCTTTTAATACTATAAAATCACTGTCTCTGATGCTGGAAACAAGTTGCTGTTATTTCCAAGGAAGTTTGGGTTTTGGTTTTTTTTTGCAGAAGGTGGATGCATGATAAGTAACAGCTTGTAGAAGCCTTTCCCTGGTCCATGAAGGGTAATAAATGATTGGAAACAATCTGCACAGAATTACCAAAGGAAAATTGTGTTTGTTCAGCCTGATTGCCACCTGTGATGAAAGACTTGATAAGGGGAGAACAGTAAATTTACCTTTCTTTTCCATAAGGCTTTGGACATATTCTTTCACAGTGTCCTCAGAGCTGAGGAGATGTGAGGAGATGGATGGACACAGGGTTGGTGGGAAGAACTGCCATGCGCTGTTGTGCTTGAAGGGTTGTACTCAATGGTACAACAAGTACAGCTGGGGGCCAGCGATGAGTGTGTTCTGTGATTCAGCTCTGGGGCAGTGTATCTAACAGCCACCTGAGTGGTGGCAGAAAGGCATCCTTAGCTTCCATCACACCAAACTGGAGGAAGCTGCTGACACGCTGGAAGGCAGAGTCATCATTCAAAAGGAACCAAAGTCTGGAGAAATGAACTGGGCAGAAGGTCATGATGCTGAGTAAAGGCAAGCACAAAGTCCACCTGAGATGGAACAACCCTGTTTGTTTCCTTTTACTTATCACTCATGAGCTCGTATCTGGAATATTCTGTATGGTTTGGGACCCTTTCATACAAGGCAAACCAGAGAGATTTCTCTGGAGAGCCAAAGAGAGAATAGTGGCTAAATGGCTCCAAAGTGCAGAGGGGAGAAGCTAAAGGAATTGGAATTATTTAGCTGGAGAAAAAAAGGCATAAAGAGAACTGTCCTCCACTGCCTAAAAGGGATCGTAGAGGGCAATTCTCAGTGGTGTACAATACAAGGACAAAATGCAGTGAATGATCACACACTTCAGAAAGGGGCATTTCAATAAGGGTAGTGGAGCACTGGATGAGGGGTCCTGAGAATTAGGTTCTCCTTTCTTTGAGATCCAAAGTACTCACCTGTCCAAGGCCCTGAGCAAGCTGACCTACCTTAGGAAGTTGGTACTGCCCTAGTGGGGAGATGGACTAGGGGATTACTTTCTGACCTAATTTTTTCTGGGGTTCTATGACATAAAATACTATGTGCCTAAAAAGCCTAAAGCCTGTATCACACACAAACTCAGCTTTGCTACCCTGGTGTATGTTTTATGGCCCAGCAGAAAAACTCTTCTCACAACTAGTATCTGGCGATTATGGGAATGCCTGTGCTTTTGGAAAAAGCAACACCTATGAAATAGTTGTAGCACTTCAAAGGCACTTTGAATTCACAAATCTTATCTTGCAGGAAATATTCTAAGCCCTGAGCAACTCACCTCAGTTCAAAAGAGAGCTGCTCTGCAATTCATTTTCTGAAGCCTCTGTTGAAATAAGCCAACATACAAGAAAAAAATGTAAGAATTGTACAGGCAAGAGAACAAGCAAGTAAGCACTGACTCTATAGTCAATTGATTAAGGCACTGAAGTAAGTGAAAAAAGAACTGGTGACAAAAAAGGGTAAGATGAGAAGGTCTCTGCTCCCCTGCACTTTCACATGTTTTATTTGTGAGAATCATCAGTTAAATTATCCAGGGAGAACAGAAAAACACCTATGTCTTCTCTTCCAGCTGAGATAATTTTTGCATCTGCTCGCCAGTCAAAAATAAGGGAAAGAAATAGAAAGAAAGTGAGAATTTACAGTGAAGAGGCAGAAGAGTTGAATTCTGTCCCTTTTTCAGCCATAGATTATCGATGTGATACAAGGTCTGTCCCTCAAATCAACATTTCATAGGCAGTGAGCCTTAACAGGACTCGCTAACAGCGAGTCCACCCTAACAGTGCTTTCCACCCTGAGATCTAATAGAGAGAGCACTGGTCCATTTCCAAGTGTAACTGGAGCCAGTTACAGCGAGCTGTGCTGTGCATACAGGCTACAGCTCTTTAGTGCTCCGAGGACCCCTCACTGACCAACTGCACGGAGTGCATCTGTCCATTCGCAGCTTCCAAAAGAACATGGACTTCTCCACGGCTTCTGCTGGGACTAGTTCCCAGCCTAGCTTGACTCCTGTGCTCAGAAATTGCCAGAGGAATTGGTATGAGCCAAAACCATGTCAAGAACTGTTTTAAGAATTCAGAACAGGGTTTGAGTGATCACCAGAGCATAAGGCTTACGGCTACACATGGAACAATAAGAAAAAAGTAAAATATTGAATAAAGGTTGTGATGCAAATGCTGTCCTCTTCAGTCAGTAAATATGCTTTTCCTCTGCTACCCTTCCAAGTTAGGCCTTCAAATCATCCCTTTTCCCTTTCTTTTCTGAGCTGTTTAGTCGGTGTGTGAGATAAGATCTCTGTACGTTACTGATCAAAATCAGTGAGACACCCCATTAATCCTCCTGCCTGTCTTTATCTGGTGCAGCATTTTAAACTTCTATTCCAAAGTCTTTGTCTAAGGTCTCATTTATCTCATATTTTATAGCATGAAATCCAGTCAGGACACAACCCAGTCTAGAACTGCTTTATAATGAAGATTGTCAAAAGTGATAACATTTTTGAACAACTGTGTGTGTTTTTAAGACAGATGTCTTGCTTTAAGTTATCCCATTCCTTAATTTACACTTGGCTTTGTTTCTCAGTTCATGGAGTCTGTCCTATACATTTTTAATGCTGATTTAGATCATCAAATGTAAAAAGAATCTTGCAGTTCTCTAATTCAGGGGATCTAGGACTAGATAGCTATTGAAGTATCTCTGAGATGTCTTTAATTTGTACCATTTTAGTAACAATTCTTATGAAGCAAAAGGAGATGTCCAGAAACACCAGCTGTTCAGCCTCAGACTAACAGACCTCAAGCCTTTGTGATGCTCCCTGGTTTTCCCAGACTGTGTTTGTCTTGGGGCTGGCACAGGCCCTGGTACAATGGACTACTTCATGCTTGTGTCACGGCTCCTTTGTGCTAACCTGCAGTGAGAAAACTGATAGGGCACATATATGTTGAATAAAGGGCTACCATTTATTTCTCTGTAAAAACCATATTTGACTGTAACTGTAGACCTGTTAAAATTTAGACACCGAGCATCCTTGCTTCAGCTCCACACTTACACATACCAGCTAGGAGGCCTGAGAGACCCAACACATGCTCCCAATGCCCTCTGCACCACAATGGAAACCCATTCTTCCCTTAGCCAAAAATGCCCCATTCTGAAAGAAGAACCTTGCATGTGGATGGCATAATGGAAAACCCTTTTGTCATAAAAAAAAATGCCAAATTTTTGACAAAAGGAATTTTCAAAAAATGGTTTGGGAAAAAAATCTCAATCATCCAGAATGCTAGCTGCTGTGAAATCAACAGAGATGTGAGCCAAGTAGCTGGGAAGCCATCAATTCAGAGATCAGGAATGTGTCAGCCCCAGAAGTTGGGCATATCAGGGAGCTTTGAGAAGTCAAAGCCAGGCAGCTCAGGAGACCTAGCTGGCAGAAAGCATAGGCTTTATTGTCAACATTTCTCTCAGTAAAAAATACCTTACAGCATCTTTTTGACACAATCTAATCCTCATAAACCCACTAGAGACATGACTAAGTCACCCTAACTGTGCCAGATGTGAACATCAGTTGGAAGATGGTGGGAGAGAGGAAAGCTGTGTCTCAAGGAAAGCAAAATATTGCCAATTGGTCTTGAGTGCTTTTTGCTATTTACAGTATTGCAGAGAAATCACTGCTCAGTAGCAGATTTTTTTTTCCCTCCAGGGACTAAAAGGACCACAGTAGAACAAAGTACAATGACCTACCTGGTTCTGTTTGGCAGCCCAGGCTAGATACAACTGCCCTGATATGGGAGGTGGCAGTTTAGGGCATTCACAGCTCAGGGCAGAGGTGAGTGAAGGGATGTATAACAGCTGAGCATTTGTCATTCTACTCCAGTAAATAAGCCTGCGAGTTTTTGTGTCCATCTTTCTTTCACAGACGTTCCCTTGCTCTGCATATTGACCCAGAGCTGCTACAAGGCCAAAGCACTCTTTAACCTTATGAAAAGTGTGTGCCTGAAAAGTCTGACTGCAGGAGGATATTTTTTTTCTCAGACTGGACAGAAGCCAAACCACTTTTGTTGGAATCTAAGACTCCAAACTTTGCTGTTACTTTAAACTGCCAAGAAGGCAGATTGCTGATGGCACTGCTTCGGTGGGATAGGACACAGGTTTGCCATGTAAGACCACAGCTTGAGCAAGTCCTTTAAGGCTTGAACTCACATTCCTTCCTTCCTTCCTTCCTTCCTGCTTTCTCCTTTCTCCCTGGCCCCCGATTCTCTCTCGACATCATCATCTCGACATACCCCAAGAATAGGTCTTCATCTCAGGGTGTCTCAGTTTTCTATGGTTGCAGACTCTATGAATTCACATTATCCCCCATTTTAAGCCAAGGGAAGGCCTGAAGCTCAAAAATCAATAGGTAAGTGCAAGAAAAGTAGCACAATCCAGACCTAGCCACAGGCAGCTCCTTTTATCTTGCTGAGATGAAATGTTATTTCTGTAGAGAGTACCTTTTCATTTAGAATCCATCTTTTCAGTGATGAAATAACACTTCTAAAAGCACTGCATCAGAGAGGATGGGTCTTTGGGGATACAGTGATAATAAGCAGCAAGTGACAGAGGATAATCTCAGCAAGCATTTAGTAAGGTAGGAAGCACAATACCTATTCAGCCTTTGATTGGGAAGAAAACTTCTAACTGGGATTAAGCCAAATCTAGCATCCATGACATCTCTAAAAAAGGCAACCAGCTGCTGGGCCATAAAAGAGCTACCATTGCAAATTCAGAGACTCCAAAAGGCTCAGCACAATTTCTTTCAGAAATACTAATCTTAGACAAAATATTAGTATGCAGTTAATTGTAGTTATTTTCCTCAGTTAGCAGTTTTCCATTTCCACGTCCAAAGCAAGAAGATATCTATTCTCTGAATCAATGAGCTCTCTCTCTTGGCCTCTCATATTTCTGAGAGATCCCACAAGAATAGTGAGATGCACAGATTTAAATTCTTTGAATTCAAGTGCCTTTGCCCCAAAGTGTGTATAATCCCCCAGTTGTCATTAACATGATGAGTCATAACTAGAACCTAAAATTTTGGAAAACGAAAATTCCACCTTTTCCCCTTTCCTAAATAAATAAGAGGAGCACAGCTAAAAATAAAAGGAATTTTAAAATGTTTTACCATAAATGAGCAGTTCTGCCATCAGCTGCCTTCAAAGATTATGGTTCATTTTCAGAGTTGCAGCACACCTGGGTGACTTATGTTTCCTTCTAATTTCCTTACAGTTCCTGGAAAATAACTGTCTCATTATGTTCTGCAAAACAGAAGCATTTCTGTAAGATGACCCAAAGTCTCTAATCATCATAATACTTTCCTTTTTTCTTCTTCACTAAAAGGAACAGACAGGCACAGAATATATTTAGCTTTTAAAAGAACAGTTAGCATTCAAAATTTAAAGTGCTTCTATTATTTCAGCTAAGATGATTAATAGAAAACAACAGTTGTCTGGCATATTACATTTAAAACTGCACTATGGAACACATCCTCAATTACTGTGAAACAAACTGTAGGCAAGGAATATACCATTAAATACCTTTCAGTCAGGCAAAAAGGTGGTAAAATTTAAGACAGCCAGTCATGTAAAATTCAGATAATACTGGCATCGTGGGGGCATGTTGTGGGGCTGTGCTGTACATTATTATGTAAGAGAGGCCTTCAGCTTCAAATGCACAGCAAATGGGGTACATTTAAATGAGAAACTAAAAAGAATTAGTTGCAGAAAATCAATGCCAGTTGAGCCCATTCTAAACACAATATGCCCAAACGCCTTTTCTGAAAAACAATAAAGCTGGAAGTAGATATTCATTCATAATGTTAAATTACATGGTTGCATGTGTGATGTCTGCTCTCAGTCATCACACACAGCCCTACATGCACTCACACACACACAGGAAGCCATGTAATTCAAATGCATATGTACAAACATGCCACTCACTTCTCCCTCACCAGTCATGTTAAATAGGTCAAAATAAGGAAAGCACAAACACAAGAAAGCCCATGAACAGCTGTGCATGCCAGACACTGAACAAGCACAAGAGCGTGGAGATAAAGCACTAGTCTGCACTACCACAAAACCAAATGAAAAGGCAAAGAAATTACACTTAGGTTTTCACAACTTATCATTTGATATTCCAGTCTCATAAAGTCATTTGTGTGTATGTGTGTGTGTGTATGGTTAGAGACATTTCTAGATACCTCAGATCATGTTATCCCCATAGATACAATATCTCTTACTCATCTATATTTCAATTTATAGCAATACTCCTTCAACAAGAAAAGCAATGTACATCACTGCTAGCATTAGTAAAGTAACTGTGAAAACTCTAGTAGCCTGTGTGTGAAAAAAAATTTCTAGCTGAAAAAGTTTATGTTATTGTATTGCAAGTAAGATGAAAAATAATGCAGTATCAGAGATATAAGAGCTGTAACCAGAATCACTGGGTGTGGAGACTGATTGATGAGATAAGATTAAGAAAAGCTGTGTAAATATAGATTTATAAGGAATTTAAGGACTGGAATTTCAGTTTAGAAAATGGAAATTCTTAATTTCAGCAATTTGTGACAATTTTATGACCTCAGATGTAGTATTATAACATTAGAACTGATGGATAAATAATCACCATATTCAGAAATTAATTTTCTTAGTTTTTCATGCTTGCATATCAGTTGTGAATAGATCTTCCTAGCTACTCAGCATCCAAATATATTGGAAGTATACTACAGGAACACAAAGGGCAGATGCTGTTACTTAATACAGCATTGAACATGGGGAAATAGGCTCCAAGTCTGAAGATGATCTCAAGGATTTTTGTGGGTAGAATACATGTACATGTACACCTCTTGATGTCAAAGTTCACTATCTGCCATTAATGAGACAGATTGTGTGTTAAATACACACTTTGATCGAAGTGTGAAGACAATTTCAGGGCTTTTAACACACTTTATTAAAAGACATGTGAAAGTACAAATAAACTAATGCTCTAGAATTTAAAAATAGCAGTTTAATTTCAGGGGGTTTGCCATTTTGGCATAGGACAGAAGGAGAGGGTGAGATAGCATTTAATGACAGAATTATTAGACAGATCTACAGTTAAGATATATAAATAATTCATCCCCAAACCAGAAATATCTTTCTGAAAATCTCCTACATGTCTTCCCTCTGTGAGGAACATGTCACATGCCATTATTTCAATGTTAATTGCAGTGGAGCCCAGACAGAGGAGCTCAGAGTGCCACTGTGCAAGGGAAAACTGCTTGCCCTATTCAAAATCGTTAGTGCTTGACATGGTAAAGGCTTAATACCATGAAGAACAGTGAATGGCTTTCAGTCTTTAGTGCTGATAAACAAGTCCATTGTTTACTTTTGTAATTAAAGCTAACCCATTCCTGTTAATCCCAGATTTGCGTCAATCCATTGCTATATATAAAGGAAGATGCTATGTCACTTAGGCCAACAGGAGAAAAAGACCAGAGAGCATTTAATCCATTTGGCCCTCAAAAGAAATTCTTCACTGGATAGGAAAATTAGTGAGGCTGCATGTGGAGCATTTCTGAGTTTTGTTCTTTTTTTTTTCTCTGAGACAAAGAACAGATTTGAAATTATTTATTACATTAGAAGTGTGTTTGGGATTGCTGAAAGCAAAGTGGTAAGTAAGTGCTGGAGGGACAGGCCTCTTTTCATCTAGATACAGATGAGACCTGGAGAGCAGCACTTCATGCTTCAGGTCAGCTGTGTAAGACAACAAACCAGATCTGCAGGCTGGCTGAAATGAAGAACTGCAGTCTTTGGTTTGCCACAACCCAGGGCTGGAGATTTACACATAACAGCATCCACAGTGAATGAGAGTGGTCATCAGATGATGCACCTGCCTCTCTGAAGGAAACACATTACTCTAATGCCTAAGAACTGAGCAAGAAAAAAAAAATTATCATCTAGGTCTATCTGCTGTAGTCCAGTTAAAAAATTGATTGGACATGAAATTTGTATAGCCTTGTTGGAAAGACACAAGAGAGATTTGAGATGTATAAAGCTAAATGAGTTTACCACTTGAAGATCAGAACTGCTGTTTAGCAAAACAATTCATTTTTAATCAACCCTTGGATTTTCCTGTGCCAGTGTCTCTGCCCCAACTTCACCATTTCTCAAAGGAGTCCTAGAGCATTTCCCTATCCTTGTCCCTCTGCTCCTGATTTATGCTCTAGAACACTCAGGTCAATACGCATGCACAGACATTCTCCTTTTCCAGATACTACTGAATAAAATCTAGTTCTTTCTGGTCACCCTAACAGACTACTAAATACCATTCCCCACTCCACAAAAACTTTCCTTGTTTTTCTGTGTGACACCCTAATCAGCTCCATCACATGATCCAAGTCTTTTGTTTATGAGCTCCTGTTGCTGGGGAGGCTGGTTAGGATGCTGCTCTGTATCCAGGTTGCCATCTCTGTACACACGGGCTGCCACGTGAGCTGGTGATCACCCCCCCTTTTGAATCTCTGTCCCCTCTTACCATATAATGCAGAGAAGGCAAATGATACTCAGGGCTGAAAGGGGGGACTGCAGCTTGCAGCAGCTGCACACAATAGAGATCCTAATAGAAAATAGAAATGATAGAAAAACACCATCATCTCTTCATTGCTACAGTACAACAGTAGAGAGAAATTCAGTTTGGGGTGCATTAACAGAATGTGAATAGCACTGCCACAGCACTGTGATACACATGGTTCCTGCCTCAGCTACATTAGGGAAAAGTTGTCATGCTTATGGAGCCCCTGCAAGGTGTTAGCTAATTTTATCAGTGTAAAGGAAGAACTAATTGATATCAGGAGATATATTTCAGGGTTATTGTCTCCAGAAAAATATATTAGAGGAAGAAGATTATTTTTCAGTGTATTCATCAGGCATTATGAATCTGAAGACAAAACTAACCAACCTAACTGGATCCAGAACACAAAATCTGGATTTCAGAGGAACTGAAACTTTACGTTCTAAAAATCTGGGAAATTCTGAATTCTGGGCAAGTTTCTTTTCAGTTCTTAGATGTGAAGTTTTTACAGTAGCAGTAAAAAATTACCAGTTCTGTTATTTATGTCTACAGTTCACTCTCAGCTGGGATAGGTGCTTTCAGACTAGGCTTGCTTCCTTCAGTTTCATATTCTGGGGATTTTCCTGAATTACCACCAGCATGTGTATTCATAGGTGACTCCCACAAAGTCACTGCTTACTTTTAAATTACTTGCTGTGCTTAAGACTGCAATTGGAACATCATACTTCCTCCATTCCTCTCTTACAAGTCATTAAGAAGATCTTTCACTCAGCCCCATACACTAGCTCCTCTGTTATAAATCTCATGTTCTGTTACCTCTTACATACTTGATTTCAAATTCAAAAAGCCCCTTTAATACACAGTTTGTATTCCATTACAGGAAATGTTACTTTTATTTTCCATCTGGAGAGTATTTTCTATAGGATTTTTTGCAATTTTGTTTTCAGTTTGCAAATAACGAGACATCATGACACATCTGCCCTTCATAGTTCTCAGCAAGTGTTTTCATGGAAATAAACATGATATCCTACAAGAAAAAGTCCTAGGAAAATGAGACTACAAAGGACAGCTGTGGCCTGGATGAAAAACTTCTTGTGAGGGAATTCCTCTTGCAGCCTTAGGTCTCCCTTAACAGTCTTTGGACTTCTGCCCACGACTGGACTCCTATGCTTTGTCTCTCTGCTGCCTCAACTCTAATCCTAGGGGTGGATTGGGTATTACTGAAGGATCTCCAGCTCTGGCCAAGTGAACAAGGGGTCAGTGGAAAATTCTTTTCATTGCCCAAATCTTGTCTCTACAGGCCCTTTACAGCCCCACCACAACTGGATGCTGTGGCTTTGCATCCCTGTTAACCCTGTTGATAAATCACTCCCAAGGAGTGATCAGACTTCTCAGGGAAATATACCTTTGGTGCACAGACTCTCTCTTGGAAGCCCCTTTTCAGTACTCTTAACTGGATTAATAGGCTTTGTTATTTCCTTAACTCCAAAATTTTGAGTATGGCTGCAAAAGGGACGCCTAGGGAAATTGGGGTTTTTTGCTTGCTTTGGCTGCAGCTAGGTTTGTCTGCTGTTAGTTTTGTGATATAGTTGATGTGGAGTTGCAAGAAGCTGCTACAGGTAAGTCTGGGCATCACAAATAATTTTCAGCTTTTCAATTTGTTGATGGGATGAGAGATCTTGAGTAATGGATTCAGTTACTTTCAGGGTTACAGCTAATGCAAGTTGTGAGACAAAGCCTAAGGGTCCAGTTTGGGCAGGGATCTACAAAAGACATGCCTATGGAAATTTTGGGCAGAGAAAGGGCCAAGGCTGGAGGTTCTTATGTAAATCTCAGGTATTGGCTGCAGTTGGCATTAGGGTTAAGTTTAAGGTAAGGGGAAAGACAAAGAATCAGGTCCCATTGTGGTACCAAAGAGGTTGCCAATGTGAGAGCTGAGCAACAAGAAGAATTTCTGGGCCAGTCCTGAAGATCTTGTGCTAGATCTCATCCAACAGCGAGTTTTAGCTTTTATATTATATGTTTAAAAATGAGAAGGTATAAAATATTAAAAAGTGATAAAAAGATTCAGTGGATCTTAACAAAAATACATTAAACAAAGCATCAATCTTTAGGAGAAATATAAACCATGAAACAACTTGCCTATGGTTATAAAACAAAAGTTAGGTGTAGAACATTCTGCTAGATTGAACTGGCTTGCATGGAGTGAAACTGAGGGGCAGAAGATTTGGTGTTGTAGCTGTGATAGCAGGGATGAAAGAGAGAGAAGGACACAGAGAAGGGCAGCATGGAAGAGCAGAGCTGCTGCTTTAGGATGCACCAAATAATTTCAGCCACATTGCCTCTGATGGCATGTTAGGGGTGCCAGTCCAAGAACATCTCTCTGCTCCTCTTGACTCTGGTCCCCCTTGCCATGCCTCTCTCATTTCTGGGCCATTGCAGCCTCCTAACCCAACAAGAAGGGAGAGCTGTTCTCTACAGGTTACAGAGTGAGACAGTGCAAGGGCAGAGTAAAACCAGCATGTCCCATGGAGGAGGGGGCACAGTGAGGCCCAGGATGCAGGAGGATGACTGCAGGCCAAGCTGCTCAGCACAGCAGCATGTGGGACCAGGGGTCTCAATCCAGCAAACTGCCTGCTACTTTCACCATTTCTCTCTCTCCAGTCTGTCAGCTGGAGAGATCACTGAATACTGGGTCTTTTTGGAGCTCTCTGGCAGAGCTGAGCTCTTCTTGGGCTGCACAGTGACTTCATAAACCTCCATCTGATAGAACACCCCAGAGCCTCAACCAGAAGTAGTTGGAGCTATGGATGGAAAGAAAATGGCTGGAAAATGTGATTTCAATCACCTGGCAAGGTCATGTTTGAGGAACATGACCTGTCTGTCATCTCTATTTTCCTGGAGGAAAATAAGGTTTGCTTTTTCCCTTGAGGAAACTGCCCCTTTCACTTTTGCAGGGAGGGCAGTTCCTGTGGATGAATGCTGCTGCAGGGGCCGTGCTGTCTCTGCCCTCAGTGGGGCCACCGTGGTGCGCAGCTGTCCCTGGCCATGCCCCTGCTGCTCTGCACCTGCTGCCCAGCCCTGGCTCCCTCACTGCAGGGAGGAGATTGTGTAGGAGGAAATGGGAGAAGAGGGGAATGAGGAGAAGTATGAAAGCATGCCTGCCTCAGTTTTAACCTGGTACAGAAGGTTAAACGCAGGGGTAGAAATTTGTTTTGGATCCAGCTATACAGACCTAGGCCAAAAGTGATGGTGAGACTCCCACATTGATAGACAGGGTGCCTCTTGAACTGTTCTCTGCCTCTCTTCACAGCTTCAGCACCTGATGATGTCAGGCCTTGACCCCTTTCATTTGAAATTGTTTACAGGGAGAAATCATATTTGGACAGTATTTATATTTCTGTAAACTACCTCAGCAACTGGCAATAGTGGCCATGGGATGTGACCAATGAACCCACAAATAAATACTCCCTTGGGCAAATGTTACAAAACTCTGGGTTATGGCACTGTAGAGGCAACCTTATTGAATACAAAAAATGTTAAAGGTGACTTAGAAAGCTTGCAGTTCTGGAACATCTGAGCTTGTAGTTATTTGTCACATAAACTATGAATAGGGACAGATGAACTGAAAGTCCTTTTGTTTCCTTTTCTTTTATATATAGCTTTTTCCACTGGAAGAATACACTTTGGGCTCCTAATCACTTCTCCAATATCAAAGAGTGTCAGTTTTATTTAGCAAAGTGATACATATTTCAGCAACAAGACTTTTTGGACATATTTACATTTTATTTTTCTGTTTAGCAGGGTGGGTTTTTTAATCCCAAGGGTTTCTTGATGGATGAAGATATTTTTATTTGGAGACTAGTACTGATTGTCTGGATAAAAACCAACTAGCTCTGCTGGAATGCATTTTTAGACTTATCTCTTTTTTTGTTTGTTAACAGCTCTTATGTGTTGTACTGATTCTGCTGTGCACTGAATCCTGTAGACAAAGACCACACTGCTATGCCACTGAAGAGCTGTATCATAACATGAACATGCAAGGAAGGGATTGATTACAGCTTCAGAGGAAGTGATTGTTTTGACATTTCCTAGGTTCTCATTTCCTCTGTTTGCAATCTTTAATAAGTTCCCTGTTAACAGAGCTGGCTTAATACAATTTCATAAATTTTTCTTTTCTGATCAATTAAAAGAAGGAATAAACTGTACTGTATACAATAATCTCCTCTTCTCAATGCATACTGCCTTCAGAGATACACTCATATTTTTCAACCCTAAAAACAGAGTCCTCCATCACTTCATCTAGAGGACTAAGGGTGTCCCTGGGTATCCTGGCCTCAGGGTGAACTCTGCCTTTCCCTTCCTTCTGTGCACATCCTTGACAGATGACAGGCAGAGCTTCCTTCACATCTTTAACTGTGGCAACCAGTGCTTTAGACTGGATCTCTGGGTGAATATATTACAACCTCTGATGAAATCTTCCCCTTTTTTTCTGCCTGACTGATGTGGCAGGGCCAGCTGTGCTTGCCACAAATCAGAAATTTTCCTTTCGCCATCCCAGCCAGCAGCAGACTAGCACATGGAGAAAATATGAGAATTGGAGCCACTCCTCCGCCGCAGCAAAAACTCCCCAGACTCACAGACCCTCCTCCCTGGCCTCCACATGCAGCACTGACTTGCTGGGACCTACCCTGCTCACAAGCCAGATGGGATAGGCACACTCTCTCAACAGAAATCCCACCAACTAATCAAACCCCTGCTTCCACCAGTGACCTGGGAATCTGCTGCATCTCCCCACATCACAGACCCTTTGTCCCTTTCAGAAAACACTGCCCGTAGATGTGACCACAGGCTGCAGATTTAAACTCAGTTTCTTACAGGGAAACTCATTAATAATTCTGACTCAGGCCACAGTGAGCAGGAACAAAAAAATGTGCAAGCTCAGTACTCCTCTTCATTTTGTAATTTCTCACTCCCCTTGGGGCAGCACAGTTGTGGACACACTGTTGTGTTTTGATCACCTGTACTGTATGAAGCTGCTGCCTCCCAAGCTCTACCTTTATCTCACTTACTTCAGACTTTCTAAACTACAGTGATAAATGTTTCAGTTTGATCCTTAGCCTTAGCAAATAGCCTATGAAGCTCTGCTTGGCACCTAGAATTAACATTCTCCCAGTCAATTGCTTGACCATTGTTTAACTTTTTGACGTTAAACCCAAAGATGCCTTATCTCTGTGCCATTGTCTCACTTCCTCCTTGACAGTACTTGCAGTTCTCTTTGGTTCAAGATAATCTTGGCAGGCACAATTACATCCCAAAAGTGAAATGAGGCATACCATCCAAGCCACCTTCAGGAAACTGGATCAAGTTCCATGTTCAGTCAGCAAACAGGCCAAGATGCTTTTGGAGGCCTGCTGAAGGGTAATTGGTCCATCTTATTGAGGCATGTCTGAAGAACAGCATTCACCAAATCATATGTGCCCTGGTAGGAAAGTGGCAAATACCTTATTTAGCTGCCTACTTCACTTCTGCAGAGGGACACTGAAAGTGCAGAGAAGGATGTGCTACTTACCCCTTACACCCTTGCCAGTGTTTAGTTTCATGAACACCATGAAAAAGCAATTTTTTCCACACCTCTGCATAAAGAGATTTTCATTTCTTCTTTTCATCTGAGCCACCATGAAGCCAGACAGGCAGGAGTCCTGCAGCCAGCTGAAAAATACACAAAAGTGATTTTAGTTTTATGCTAGTAACTATTCATCATACAAAGACATGGCCTGCCACCGCTTCCTAAGGTGAGGTTTGTTATGCTGCTGAGCACACCTTGTCTCATTCAGGCTTCCTCTGGGGTCTTAGGAAGGCTTTGCGTGCCCATCCATATTTACAGAATCGCAGAATCACAGAATAATGAGGTTGGAAGAGATCTCTAAGATCATCAAGTCCAACCTATGCCCTAACACCTCAACTACTCTATCGCACCAAGTGCATATCCAGTCTTTTTTTAAACACATCCAGAGATGGTGATTCTACCACCTCCCTGAGAAGAGCATTCCAGTACTTTATTATTCTTTCAGTGAAAAACTTTTTGCTAATATCCAACCTATACCTTCCCTGACATAGCTTGAGACTGTGTCCTCTGGTTCTGTCACTTGCTGCCCAAGCAAGTGGAAGAGACCCCACCTGTCTACAACCTCCCTTCAGGGAGTTGTAGAGAGCAATAAGGTCACTTCTAAGCCTCCTCTTCTCCAGGCTAAACAACCCCAGCTCCTTCAAATGTTTCTCATAGGGCTTGTGTTCCAAGCCCCTCACCAGCCTTGTTGCCCTCCTCTGGACACCAGGATCACAGCAGAGCACATGCAGGAAGATGACTTCCATTTCACAGCACATGGGGAGAGGCACAATGAAGTACCAAAGGAAAGAGGCAGACACCTGGCAGTGGGCTGCCTACAGGGATAGGCAGTCCAGTGGAGCAGGCAGGCTGGATTACTGTCTAGACCCTGGCTGGGCTGCAGGTCACCATGAATACAAAATTCAGACAGACAGCATCACACCAGTGTAACCCATAAAACATTGCAGATATCTTCACTGTCCTATGCATTTGGCAGAAAAAGGGAAGTTATTGTCTCAAACTATAGGAACAGACTGCTACAGACAATGCTGAATCTTTTCAGCTGGGTTTCTGAGGGGCAGAAAAATTATTTTCATAAGATGGTCTGTTTCTAGTTGTCTTCCTTAGGCTGTCAGCCTTTGGCTTCCAGGCAGCTGTTGCTTCTGTTGCTTTTCCTTTGGTGGTAGTTTTTAACCCAGTTATTTAAAATGTTTATGTGCACTTTTTTTGCACAGGATACTAACATTTCTCTGAAGAACATAAGTATGAGACAAGAAACAGTGATTTCTAGCAGCTCATAGCTCTGCTAAACTTCTCTGGAGTTGCACAGGAGCAAGAAAAGACACATCTCTAGCCCAAGGCCCTCTCCCTTCTGAATTCAAAGCCTGTCATAAACATTAAAAGCATTAAAACTTTTTCTAATGAAAAGGTGAGTCTTCATAACTTAGAGTATAAGGCAATATGTGTGTATATATATATATATATATATATATATATATATATATTACCACATATGCTCAGAGGTTATCAACGTTCCCTGTGAAGCTTCAGATTTATAAAATTTATTACCTAAGTGAATTCAACAAAAGTTTAGCAGGAAAGCAAGGAGTTACTAATTGATCAGTAGTATTTTAGGAGCTAAATGGACTCCAAAAAAAGTCAGAGATCACTACAGTAGCGCAAGCAGACCTAAAAATAAACCATTAGGTCACAAATACAAAATTGTTGAGAGTCAATAGCCTGAGGTAGGCAGCAGGATGCAGAACACCAACCACTGCACATGAAACACACTAATAGCTGCAGAGAAGCTGTCCAATAAAATAGACCAGTGACTCAGGGTCCAGCAGATTTAATCTGACACCATTCCAGGGATATCAGCATATGACTTCAAACACTGCATTAAGAGATAGAAAGCTTAATGGCTGCTTTCTACTTTAGCACAATGCCTGGTGATAATATTCCTGAATTTAGAACTCATAAAATATCTGTCGCCTCCAGCAGCAATATCTCAGTGCTTTACTGAGATCAAATCCTTTACTGAAGTGTGTCAAATAGGTCAGAGGCAGATGACAGTACATGAGAAGGGGCACTGCCTCCATTAAAGTATTCATAAGAAACAGAATATATAAGGCCAGAAGAGATATATGGAAGCACAGATATTCATGACTCTAAAAGACATTTTCAAGCCTCCTAAACCTCTGGTCATATATTCTGTCCAATACTTTCAGAAACTAAAGTGAAAACCAGACTAGCAAACATAGGTAGATGAGGAAAGCTGAATAAATCTACCAAGCATATATGAGAAAATGGAATGCCACTGATTTGGACCTACTACCTTTGTTCAGTGAAATGTTCAGGCAGTGAAGAGGCCCCCACTGGCCAGCTCCTGGAAACTTGCTCTTTTGAACAGGACCTTGTCCTAGTAGAGTAAGCAATCTCATTTCACATCCAGATCTCTTTTACTTTCAGGTGATGGTGCTATGCAGCAGCAAACAAGCAATTCAAGTAACACTACTCCTTAATCTTGGACACCAAACCTTTCTGTAAAAAATGTTAACCTTTGGAGCCTGAGCTCCAGCTAGAAATTAATTCTGCTTTACTGCCCATCTTTGTATGAAAACTACTAATGATTTGAATACTTACAACAGTAATGTCCTTTGAAGTTCCGTACTTAAAGGCATTAAGTTATGAAAAATGATTACCCTGAAAACATGAGAACAATGGACCTTACTTATTCATTATGTATGTTTTGTCTAATAACTATGGGAGATAAACCTCACCCAGCTGTGTTTGACTGAGATCAAATGTAATAAAAAACTGATTATAAATACTGAATTGCTATAGAAGAATCTGAGCCGAAGTTCTCCTTGCATGAATAAACTGAAATCAAGACTACACTTTGCACTACACTTGTAGAATTTGGAAGTAGAAAGTTGAGAGACCCATGAAGATTAATCTGTTATAATTCAACAATCTTTTATACTTTTAAACAAGGCTCTACAAAACAAGGTCACAAAGGACATTCCTCATTGTTCATTAAAGCTGCTATTTCCTTGTATATGGCACTGCAGGGTGGAGTACAACTATTTTCTGCAAACCAACTGAGCAAGCTATCAGAATACAATAAAATTCAAATGTGTATTCTTATCAGATCCTTCCCTAAGAGCAAAATATTTTCATTTTTACTTCATTATGTTAGATAATTTAATTCCAAGGGAAAAGTTTTACTACTCAGTATTCACTATGGATTTTGTCTCTGGGTAGTCAGCTATTCTGCCATTTTTATACTGTATTCCATATCGAAGTGCTGGCATATGCAGCCAGTTTTTTGTTCCACCCTGAACTACATGTGAAATGATGCCAGCTGACCACTAGGTGAGCAGGCCATTCTAGATTTAGGGCTATGTTATAGGCTACAGCAACAATAGGTTTAGGCCAAAGGAAAACAGGAGATTTCTTAGGGTAGCAACCTTCCTTCTTTTTCCTCTCCAGCCAGAAGGCTGACTGCTCTGGAAATTCTCACTGGCACTCTCCAGCCTGCTGCTCCTGAGGGACAGATGGAAGTAGAGTCCACTTACACCAGATCATTGGTTTCCTTTTCCTCCCTGGACACATCCCAAGCCCAGACCACTGGAAATATGTAGACACATTCCAGCTATTTTCAGGTCTCTGCTGTAGCTTCCCTAGACCAGCTCCCTTCACCTCTGCTGGTTCTCCCAGTTCTTGTTCCACTAACTGCCCTCTCAGCCTGAGCTGGTCACCCCAGACACAGGAAGAAGGAAAGAGCAAAATTCATTCCAATCTGCTGAGAAAATTTAGGATATCCTTAGCTAGACTGACCCCAGGTGATATGGTCTGTAAATGCAATCTGGACATTTTCTACCCCAACAGTCACATGAATTCTGTAAACACAGAAAATTCTGAATGCAGTTATTTGGACCTACACCTATTACACAATATAAACTGAATTAATTTAATTATCATGCTCTTAAGTACAGAGATGCTTCAGCATATATTTCCCACTTCAACATGCCATGAGTGCTGGCAGCACAGAAGCAGCAGTTAGTGGGTTATGACCTTACTCATTAAGGTCTGTGGGCCAGGGCAGGTGACTCCAGGGAGGCATCGAGTGAGATATGTCTTATTTGAAAGAAGGTATGGAAAATAATTACATAGATTCATGAAACGTCCAAGAAACCAGTTTATTCCTCTTCTGTATTACTTTTATGAAAAAAAATAGTGATAGAAAGATTTAAGACATTCTTCAGTCCCTTTGTCTAAATTTTTCCTACGGTTTAATATTTAGTAACTTGTCCTACTTCATTCTACATCTTCTTGCATCTTAAGCAATGAAGTTGCTACCACTTCCCTTAGAGAAATATTCCATAACTTGCAATTTCACACTTGTCAGGAAATTTTCTCACACCAGCTTGCATGCTTCCTGTATTAATTTTTTCCAGTTCTGCTATCAATATCCTCATCTACTACTTTTAGCAAGAGCAGCAATGAAAATTGTTGTTACTAACCTTGTACAATTCCAATAGCTGTGGGATGCCCCCAGTACTGGTGCAAACTAACAAAGATCCCTGCCCTAAAGAAGTAAAGCACATGAATAAAACATATTATGGCAATCTCATGAGAATTCATTACACATTAAACATTTCCTCTCTTTTCAGCGACACATAGATGCAGCCAATGTTTGCATTTTGAAGTGCAGAAGAAGTGGGCCTTTTGGGTTTGACTAGAACTGGTGGGCCTACAACACTGTGTAAAGTGTGAAAACTTAACTGAGAAAATCACTTTGCCAAAACACAACATGGCTGTTAATTGTAAGACAACAGTTGCAGCTGGACTTTGGTGAATACAGCACCGTCCACAACACCCATAAAAGGTAAGGCATTTCAAATGGTCAAAACTGAGCAAGATATTTCCATGAGGTTTACTGTGTTTCAGTTCTGAATTTTAAAAAAAGAGAATTTTGAATTTTCTTTAAAGATAATGTTATAGAAAACTTGTCACATGTAATTGGAACATTTGCTAAAGCCATAACCTTTTGTTCTCTCATAATATCTGTTTGTTTCCTTGCTGTAATGTTATGATTCATAATGTTATGCACTGGTTTTAAAGTATTATTTTAATTTTTAAAAAATCTAAATTACTCCATTTTTTATTCTGTTTTGTACAAGTATGGACATGTCTTAATCCAAGATTTTGCTGTCATTGTAACAGCATTTCCCTACAGGAGAATATTCTATTGGAAAATTTTCAAGTATGATTTTTTAATGCATAAGCCATTCTTCTTTATGCAATTAACATATTAAGATTAACAAGAGTAGAGAATTTTGTTGTTTTCCTGAAGTAGAAATTTTACTTAAATTGCCCATTGCTCAGGTGTATGATTCAGCACCTAGAACTGAATCAGGTAATTTTTTACATAATTTGCACAGTTTGCCAATAACTTGGGTGTGAACAACTAAAGAAATCCATTAACTCCCTTTAAGTGCTGGAGTCATTAATTCTTATGGGTGTGTACTCACCAAATATATGAGATGAAAAATCATGATTCCTTAAGTAATATTTTTTATATAGCTTGCTTTTGACCATACTTTCCATTGTGTGATTTAATCTTAAAAATTTGTACAATGTGATGTGGTTCAGAACTCAAAAAATAAATTCTTAAACAAAATACTGAATGGTGCTGCCTTATCTGCTGTTCTTAATTGTTCAAAGCAAAACAATTGAACAGTTTGGGACAGAATCCAGAACCTGATCACAGAAATTTAGTGGCCAGTTGTTCTATATGGAGATCCTCAAAGAATCTTTACTATATTTTTGCATTAAACATTTACAAGGTTAGGTTTGGGGAATTTGCTAATCAAGCTTATACTGATAGTCTCTTTTTTTTTTTGGTCCACATATATATGGTGTTTTGAAAGAGGGCTGTGGAACTACACCAAAGGGTAGCTACTTATCTAACCTGCATCTAGAGGAGTGGCAGAGGCAAATGTTGAAGTGGAACCATTAGGGCTCGACAAAGGGACATGGTTGTCACAAGGATGTGATACTATCCTCACATTAAACATTCCCAGCCATGGGAAAAAATCCTGTCAGTTCAGTCCAGCTTTGATCACTGCCTTTCTACCGAGGGCCTGCCCCAGCACTGCATGCCGAGTACAAGCCTGACTGGGCTGCATCAAAGAGATCCTAATGTGGGATGTGCCTGCCTGTGCTGGGTTAAAATCACCTTCTGAATTACCTTACCCTAAGAACATTCATTGGAAATGGTATGATTACAGGAAAAGTTGCTTCAGGAGTACTGGCTTGCCTGGGGTTTCCTAAGGGCAGATTTTTAAGATGAAACTGTAAAACCATATAAGGTTATTGAGCAGTAAAAGATTATGGAAATCTACACCCTCAAAAATAAACCAGTTTCAAAATACCTTACTAGTTCTTTTATTCAAGACATAATAGATAGGAGTCCTTTTATAGATCTTTTTCTCTGGGCAGCACATGCTTTGTAAACTTTCAGCTGGACTAGATTAGTGGGAATAGAAATGAAGAACAAATCCTTGTCTCTGAGTAAGCAGAATCATCACATATATTTAATTCCAAACACCTGATTCCCTCTAAGTCAGACCTTAAAGCATGAAGGATCAATAGTCCATTCATTACTGATTTTTGCTAGTAATACTGCAAAACAGACAGCTTTCTTGTTGTTTAATATATCATATCAATATATATCTCTGAGATATACCAGAGACTTTAAGTGAAGATTTTGGATTTTTTTATGCCCTTCTACCTCATGACACTAAAATGTGAGAGCATGGTATCCACAGAGTATCCACAAAAAAAAGAACTGCAGTATCAAATAGACACCAGCAGGTTTGCAGCCAAAAATTACAATGAAAAGACAGAATGTTAAATTTCAAAATATTGTGGAAAACAAAAATCAATAACCGTAACATCAGAAAAAGGAGGGTAAATACACTGAAATCAGGGTAAAACCAGAGCCACAAGTAAGAATGTAAGAGGAAATAATTAAATTGTATAAGTGTATTTTTGCTAGAATTGTGTGTGTTTTAAATTATGTAAGTGTGTTTTTGCTAGAATGTGCTAGAAAGTAAACTGTGGGTACTGGAGAAAATGTTGAGCCAGGTATTAATTGAACAATTCAGAAAGAAGTTTGGAACATTCATGGGAAATGAAATGTATCAAAGAGGTAAAAAGAAAACTGTAAACACATCCAAGAAATCAATAAGAGAGATCAAAATCTCACAAAGAAATATGGGAGTGATAACACTTCAGGCCAGGAGAAAGTGATGTGGTATAAAGATGACCTGAGAAGAGGACACTAAACACAGAGTCACATTATCCCAAACCCATGAAGGCTCCAATGCACTGAGTCCAAGACCTCTCTAGACATATGACACAAAGCAAAACTGAATTGCTGGCACACAACACTCACAAAGCTGAGGAAAACATCATCCCAGTGCAGAAATCTGTCTTTGAGGTTAAATTTCTCCTTAGCTCTGTATGCAGAAAATGACAAGATTGCTCCAGTTCCAGTCTTTAATTTCTTTGTGGATATCCAGAACAATATCAGAAATGGTGGCTGACTCAGACAAACTCTCAGTTGAGTGTGATATTCTAATTTTAAATATTCTGTTATTCATTCTGTAATCACATCATGAGATCACACATGAAATCTTGTTTATCACAATTTTATTACACTGGGAATTCTGGATCTGTGGCTTCATAGTGTGAAATTCATTCATCTGTATTAGATTGCCTGAAATGCTCTATATATGAAATGCTCTATAGACTCCTCCTCGACCAGGGAGAAAAATAAGCAGTCCTAAAGAATCATTCATGTTATCTACTTCAGACATCTCTAGAAGAGACAAAACACATCCCACATGTGTCAGCAATGCTCCATTAACTGCAAACAGGGCTACAGGTGAGTACCTCAGAGGGAGATTCCTGTGATGCAGGTGTCTCTCTCTTTGAATGGAAGTGCCAGCACTATGTGAATTAAGTGAATTTTCTAACAAGCAATTCATTACAAGAAAAGTAAATGTGAATTGCCTGTAGGTAACCTGGGGGTCAATCAGATTTGATTTCAATTGGAAGGGGAGCACAATTTAATTGAATTTATTGACTAACAGAGAGCCAAAAAGGCTGTTTCTAAGTCCAGGATTGTTTATCAAGTTGAAACCAAGTATGAAAATATTTTTCTTCAGATATGATCACTTTTTTTCACAGAGATAAGAAACAATTAGAATTGGAAAAAGGAGGTAAAACTGCTGGGACAGAAATCCTGGCCCAAGCAGTACCACACAGACAATAAGGGTATATGCAGCCAAAGCCAGGCAGGTGGTGAGGGGTCTCCTTAGCCAGAAACTAACCAGAATCCATCATAAATATCATGGCCATTTCCAACTTAATATTCAGTTTGCATTAATCTGTGTGTCATCCTGGAGATGTTATTTCACTCTCTTGAATGCCCTCCCCCTGCTTGCCGGGCATCAAAATCCAGAATAGGAGGTTTGCAGGACTGAACCAGATCCTTTCCAGAGTAGAGTAACTATTAGAGAGTCTGCATAGTTACTGTTTCTGCCAAAATTAATAAAACTACTAGTCTGGGTGTCTAACAAAAGGTACATCACAGTTTGATGCAATGGTACATCATACTGGAAGTTTCAGATCCCTGCAGGAGGTAGTGGTACCTAACAACAAGACAATTTCTAACCCACATGCAATGACCTGTGTGATGAGCTTCATCTAAAAAAAAATAAAAAGGTTTAGAAGCATGCTTCAAAGAAATTTGGAAAGCAGCAGTGAAATATTTTGTATGATCATATCTGTGATGAGCAAAGTCCATGTTTTAATCCTCTCCTCCCTCTTTCCACTCTCCTGCTAAAAGGGAAAAAAAAAAGGAAGCAAAGAAGAGAGAAGGGGAAAAAAGACCTAATGCCAGAAAATCTTTTTGAAGTATTTCTTCTCTTGATTAAGAGTTCTCAGTTTGGCAAGACCTAAATCAAGATACATCAAAGAGGGTTCAAAATAAAGAGCAGCTGAATGAAAATGTATGAGATGACAGAAAGAATAAACAATAATAAGTGTGCATATGTTTAAGTCATCTGAAAGTGATTGCAACAATGTGTTAAATGTCCAGAAATACATATTAAAATAGCATCATGGTTCCCTAAGGGGAAAAGATCTGCTTAAATCTTAAATAAATATTGTTTAGACTAAACCTGCATCCATTCTTCCCTTTGTGTTATGACTTCAGGAGCTTTCCCATCCTCTCTGTTTGGTTATGTATAATGGGAAAACCACTACTGTTCTTGCTCAAATTTTCTGTGGTGTCAGTGGGTTTCTGGAGGTAAATATACTGGCAACATAGCCAAAACAGGAACCTCTCCACCAGTTATAACTCATATGGAGGAGATGAAGAAGCAAGGGATTATACATGTCTCCTGTTTTCTGGCATTTGTTTTCCTCCAGTTGAAAAGCAGGCTTTTTTTGATAAAAGTTTGGAGAATGTGATTAAATGTTTGAGGGAAATTATTCACAATTCGCTGTGTGATGCTTGGGGGTTGAAGGGAAGACCAATGGAAACAGATGTAAAAGGGAGGACAAAACTCAGGAAGTTAATAGGCAGCAGAAAGCACTATGAGAATAATAACATGATGGCATCAGTTTTGGTTTCCATTTTCAAATTCTCCACATTCTGGTACCTATGGAAATAATCTAACAACAAGACATTGCTAACAAAGTTACCACGTATTTTAACTAGGAATATCTCACCTTCAAAATAACCATGTGTCCTATGTTCCACTTAATTTCTTTCAGATGAAAAACCTTGAAAATTAATTTTAAAAGAATGCAACTCTGGTAAAACTATTCTTGATGGATGTTATTAAGATAGATGGCTCTCTTTAGTACTGTGACTTTGCACTACTTGTGCTTCCATTGTGGCACTGTAAACACTTTTGAACAGCACCACCATAGCTGAATTTTAGCAAGGCGACAGAATAATGGCTTTCTCTCTGTTGAATTTTTTCAAGCATTCAAACTCTAGGAACTGTTGCAGTAAATGGTTAGCAGGTAGCTAAGTTGAGATTAGTTTTTAGCTCTGGTATTATCTAACAGGCTATCATTATCAGTCACTAATGCCTTTAATGAAATGGATAAAAGGTCCAGGATATCACTCATGTGGCTCTTCTAAAATGCCCTGAGGTTTTCTGGTTTGGTTTGGTTTTGTTTTATCTCTGAGTGTGACAAAATGTGGTAGACAGGAGGGCACCACAGAATACTTCTTAATCATTTCACATATGTTGAACACAGGGTGTTTAAAAGATAAGGCTGTGGAAATCAATGCATGTATAGATGCTTTTGTCTTACCCTGTGCCAGAAAGTGTAGCACACTTACTAATGCTGCAACTCTACACAGACAGCCAAGTGCAAGTTATTTGAATTCACACTGCTACAGTTTATAAGGAAGTATACTGGATATATTTGAAAACATGAAGTGTGAATTTTGAAATGAGTGCCAATTTTGCTTTCTGAACCCAAGTAAGCAACAGGGAGCTCTAAGTGTGGAATACAGCACTGTCTGTACTGGTGCATGATGCTTCACAATGTACCCAGCTAAAATATACTCTCCTTGTTTACTCACAAGCAATGAGAAGTCCACAAAGCAATGGGGGGGATTCTGTAGGCTGGATGAAACAAGGTCATATCTTATGTTCTCTCTCCTCTTACTTTCTGATACTTCTTACCTAGCAATATTTATAAAATAGAGGTGGCATCAGGCATCTGTTGTCTCCAGTTATAAGCCATCTCTTCTGCTTACCTTATACTGCTAGATGACCTTTAGTCATCTCCAGTCTGAGGCAAAAACATCAGTGGCCTGAGATCAGTTGAAGTAAGGAGTCCTGATCCCTACCCAACCACCTAATCCCTTCTCTCATCTTTCTGCACATCCACTGGAGACAAACCTAATGATGTTGGGATCTGCTTTTAATTGTCTATTGTTAGTACAGATTAGGCTGCCTACTACAATGTGAAGGTGCTCCTGTTGAGTAGCCCTGTAGATAGCCAAGCACATATCTCAGCAAACCAGGAATGCAGCCAAAGGAAGAAGCATCTTCCCAGAGCAGGCAAATAACCTAATAGCCAAATAACTGCAACTCAGAGCAGCAAAAGCTCCTAAAAGAGTCTATCCAACCCTAACTGGAACACATTGGCACTTGTTCTTTTCTTAGTCTACTACTCATCTGCCGATTCCGCAAAGTCCTAATTCTACTTGTCATGTTTACAGGTGTGCTCTTGGCCCTCTCAGCTTTACAAAGCTCCTTTTGCAGCTTCTCCTCCATACTGCCTTTCCTTTCTCCCTGCCTTGCAATGAAGCCAGAAACTACTAGGAGTGTCCCAACACCTCTTGGATCAGTGTTCCGATAATTTTTGCCCTTCCTGATACTGCCAACACAATGGGGATGTATCTTTCTCTACCTGGTCAGTTCGAAGCTTATCTGAGAGAAAATACTTAGAAAATGTAGTTTCTTGTTTAAAAAACTCATCACAATATTTAGGAAAAGAGAATCCTGCTGCCTCTTTTCTGCCAGAGCCTGATGTTTACCGATTTTCTGTTTGCCCTAAGCACATCTGACTTATGGATGCATTCTCTTCAGTTACATCCTCCATTGCCCTTCTCCTTGCCTTCTCCCCACCCAGTGCCATCTCTTGTCGTCAGTGTCTTCAGGAGTTGCTTCTCACTAATTTATCAACCTTCTCAACCAAACCTCAGCTTCTCTGATACTGATGAAGCCAAACCTAAAAGTCTGTCCAACCCCATTGCAGCACAGAGATCCCATCCTCCTTTTGTGGTCATTCTGGTGTTACACCCCTGTCTTGCTCCACCAGCCAACACTCTCCCCATGAGGGACATGGCTGCAGAGGAGCATGACTGCAGAGGAGCATGACTGCAGAGGAACATGGCTGCAGAGGAACATGGCTGCAGAGGAGCATGGCTGCAGAGGAGCATGGCTGCAGAGGAACACGGCTGCAGAGGAGCATGGCTGCAGAGGAGCATGGCTGCAGAGGAACATGGCTCAGAGGAACATGACTGCAGAGGAACATGGCTGCAGAGGAACATGGCTGCAGAGGAGCATGACTGCAGAGGAACATGGCTGCAGAGGAACATGGCTGCAGAGGAGCATGGCTGCAGAGGAGCATGGCTGCAGAGGAACATGGCTCAGAGGAACATGGCTCAGAGGAACATGGCGCAGAGGAGCATGGCTGTAGAGGAACATGGCTGCAGAGGAACACGGCTGCAGAGGAGCACGGCACAGAGGAACATGGCGCAGAGGAACATGGCTGTAGAGGAACATGGCGCAGAGGAACATGGCTGTAGAGGAACATGGCTGCAGAGGAGCATGGCTGTAGAGGAACACGGCTGCAGAGGAGCATGGCTGCAGAGGAGCATGGCTGCAGAGGAACATGGCTCAGAGGAACATGGCTCAGAGGAACATGGCGCAGAGGAGCATGGCTGTAGAGGAACATGGCTGCAGAGGAACACGGCTGCAGAGGAGCACGGCACAGAGGAACATGGCGCAGAGGAACATGGCTGTAGAGGAACATGGCGCAGAGGAACGTGGCTCAGAGGAACATGGCTGTAGAGGAACATGGCTGCAGAGGAACACGGCTGCAGAGGAGCACGGCACAGAGGAACATGGCGCAGAGGAACATGGCTGTAGAGGAACATGGCGCAGAGGAACATGGCTCAGAGGAACATGGCGCAGAGGAGCATGGCTGTAGAGGAACATGGCTCAGAGGAACGTGGCTCAGAGGAACATGGCTCAGACGAACACTCCTCTGAGACAGGACAGTCATGTACCCAGTTGAGTCACTCCAAGGACAGCAGCACAACCAACCTATTGTAGCTGTGCTGGGAATTTCACCAGCTCCAGCAAACACTTATCTGGTAAGACCTTCAGGGCACAGACTGCCTGCTCTGTTTGTCCTCTGCACAGAGGAGGCCTCAGGCCTTGTAGCATCAAAAGTAATTGGTATGGGTCATTCCTTTAGATACACCAGTGCAGGGCATTAAAAACACCTTTCTAGGTCTCTGAAAGTCTAAAGGGAGACAATTATTTAACAAAAGCCCTTCTTCTCTGGCTCAGCCTGTAAACACAATAACTTCCATATTATTCTGTTAAAGAAAAAGACTTCTACTCTTACATTTGTGAGCAGTTTTCTGCCTTCTGTGGGACTAATCACATTCATAAGGCTAAAATAGGTCTCTGAATGTCTCTTCAGCATCAATATCCATGACTTCTGATACATTAACATTTAAAGACTATATTAATATTCTCAGCACTGCAGGAAAATGCTAGGTCCTTCATATTTATATTAAATAGTTGTTTTCATTGGCTGAGTTTTAATGAATGAGTTAAAATACGAGGAGATAAATGGATGAATATTTTTTTTCTTTAAATCTGGAAAAGTATTTTAGAAACGTTCTCATATCATTATATTAATCCAAAAATGTATCTAGCAGGTTGTCAAAGGTGAACAATATTAATAAATATAAAGAAATCATGAAGAAGGTTAGATGTGTACAGCTGAGAATAGTTTTGGAAGAAAAAACAACTATTCAGGTTTGCATTCTGTCAGAAATAATTTTTTTTCAAAATAAGTTGTGCTTCTCACTGCCAAGAGACCAACATTATGTGTGAAGAGGACTCCATCAAGTACAGTGCTCACAGCTGTGAATACTGATGCTGGATGAATGCCGTACACATAGCTGTAGGTCTCACTGGACCCATCACGTTGTTCCCTATTTGTAATAGTAAATCAAATTCTCTGTCCAAAAAGAGTCACCACTTACTGCTAAATGGAGTCATATGATTGTTTCTTAGCCACGTGGTATTGACTTCTGTTCACTAAATGGCTGACCTACATTCAAGAGACATGCCTGAGAAAACCACTGCGCTTCCAATTCCACAATGAAAATCAACAAGAAAGCTTTTTAAGAACAGAATGTGAGAGAGCAAGCTTATTCATGAAAGATATGCAAGACACTTGAGATATTTTTGTCAAAGTGCTACACCAACACTGCCACATATTTCATTAAATTGTTGTAGGTATCAATTTTTTAGCTGTTGCCATCTTCTCCCTGTCTACAGAAATAGAGGGAGGGAATTGTCAGTTCTTCAATATTTTACATTCAGTTTTCTCTTATTGTGTAAGCAACTCACCAGCCTTCTTTCCCTGGGACTTCATGGCTTCTTTTTCTTCCCTTTCTAATAATTGACCCACAGGACAAATACTTCTATTTCCTAGGCTTCTCCCCTTGGCATCCTATTTATGTACCACAAGACTGTCTACACATCACCAGCTCTGTACAGATTAGTTACAAGAGAGTGCTGGTCTTGGACTTGAAATGTTTTTAAAACAATTCCAGATAAAAAGCAATTTCTTAACTGAAATATACTTTCCTTTGTGCAATATATAGTTGACCACAAGCCGACCAGAATACTATTCAGCAATATATTATTGCAAGCATGCTTCACCTGGCACAGATTTTCAGCTTTAATACTGTCCATAATCTACAAATTAATATTTTCATACTCCTTTTTTAGTTCCCTGAATCTGTCAGCTCCACAGAAACACAGGCCTTACAAGCACCTATTCAGCCTCCCTTTTCAGCAGTGGCTTTAGTGGCTCAGTCGGAATCTCTTCCTGCTAACTTTGCAGGTAATATTTTCTGAGATCTTTCTTTATCATTCCTGGAATAGAAAAATGGTAAGTAGGATGCACAGCTTAAAACAGACCAAAAATCATCTTTTTTTTCTGCAAAATTAACCGCTAAGAAAATAATCTATAACCTCTCACTTCTTGAGAGCTCCTAGCTGTAACAAATTGGATAAGCTCATTAGGTTAATATCAGAAATATTATTTTGCTTTAAAACATCTGTGAATATATGAGGATGATAGAAGTGATCATTTAATGTTTTCTGACCAAGGAGGTTTTAAGAAGTTGTAATATCAATGTAAAACTGAAGTCTGTACCCTGGAACACCAGTTACAATGGAGCTCAAAGCATGTATTTGTTATATAGAGAAAACCAGGAGCCAGGAAATGTCAGGATGGAAGCTTGTTAAACATACATCTAGGTAAATATGCCTTTGGATAGTGTAATAAATTGAAAGTGGAATGTATTTTTTTAGTAAACATAGCATTCAGCTAGAATTTGAAATTTTCATTCTCAAAATATTGGTTTAAAATGCATCAAAAAATAACAATCAGAGTGCTAACCCGTGTGTGGGAAACAATTTGGGTACTTTGGCATCAATAGTTTTCTCCTGAACTACAAAAGATCTCTGAAATTGTGAAAAAAACCAACCCAAACAAAACCAAACAAACAAAAACATGCTTGTAGGGTAGCCTACAGAAGGAGGAAAACAGGGACTCCTGGAGAACTCTCAAATAATGGTGCTAAAATTCTTTAGGTGTTTGCTAATGGCTGATGGACAGAGAGACGGACAGAAAAGACCTGACTGAGGCACCAGACCCATTTTGCTACCCTTCTGCAGAATACTGTAAATCAGTTTTTCTGGTGCCCCCAGATTTAAATCTCAGACTGCTGTGATATATGTTTACTGAAATAACTGAAATAATTATTAAAATACAAACCAGAGCAGCTTAGAAATTCAGTAGGGCTATAGCAGCTGTGAACATGCAACACTCTTTTGTAAACCCATCATTTGGAATTTGCCATTGTATGCAACAGTTTCCCTCTGCCTTCTATTATTGTAGTGTTCTCTGTATTATTAACTCCCACTTTTTCTGATTCATATATTATTTCCTGAAAGAATTTTTTTTTTTTCTTTCCAAACATCTTTTTCAGTCAAAGTACTTTCTGCATCTGCTCCCCATCTCTAGCATTATAAAGGTGTCCCCTTGAAAGGCTCTTCTATCCCTCTTGAAATATCCTCCAAAGTGATGTGCTGTGAAATAAAACATTCCCAATGAAATTTCAAAACCATTGTCAATCTATCCAAATATAATGCTTTTTTCTGGTCTTTTGAGTTTGGGGTTTTTTTTTTTAGCATTGATGTCTGCATTCAAACTTGGACGTGTAAGCAGAAAAAAAAATGTTTAAAAACCACCTCCACCTCTTAGTTGTTTGTAAGAATAGTTTGTTTCCAAGAAGCAGATAAATGTGAATCTGCTCACTGTTTCACCTCTATTCACTAACCCAAGGCTCTGTCCCAGTTGTGTCCACAATTTAAGAAAGGCAAACTATATTGAACTGATATTTAAATTCACTTTCATATATATTTGTATATTTATTTCTATGTATTACAGGTAGAATGAGAAGGAAATTTAACAAGTAAATTAATCTGTATCTTGTTTCTGATAGTCTTAGAGAGTACTATGGGTGGGGTGCAATTTTAAATGCCTTGAATACTGAACTTTCAAGCCTCTTTCCTAAATTTCCATTCACAGTTCCACATTTTGAAGAACTCTGTCCCTTTCAAAAGCTTTCTTCTCCTAGGGAATTTCCTAGGAGAATTTGCATAATAAATTACACAGAAGTCCTGCAAAAAAGAAAAAATCCCTGGGTATTTCAGAAGGGTAAATGAATTTCAGAGAACTAAGAGGAGGGAGTTTCAGCTTGACATCTTGCAGATCACTTGTACTGAAAGGTGTAAATTTATAAGAAATTACAAGTGATTAATCTTCTTGTATATACTAATTTGCATTAACTTTAGGAGAAATATTAAAATCATTTATTTATACATACACAATAGGTACTTGCTGTGTATTTTACATTTGGATATAGTAGGAGGTAAAGCTGTAGCAGTATGTGAACTGTTGGATGGGGATTTCAGCAACGTGGTCTAGTGGAAGGTGTCCCTGACCACAGCAGGGGATTAGAACTAGATGATTGTTTAGGTCCCTTGCAACCGAAACCATCCTGTGATTCTATAATGTGTATTATATGTATACATAGAAACACTGAAAAATGTATTGTGCACTCTATTCAAAACATCTTCATACAGATTAGAGCTGCTGTTGCTATAATCTCAAAACCAAAATTTTTCATGATGTTTCATTTCCTTGAAATTTTATAAGCAGAAAAGCTTATAAGCAGAAAAGCTTATAAGCAAAAATTTGATAGATAATAGAAAATGAAAGTTATTTTGGTTTTCACTGTAAGATAGTTCCTGTCATAAAAAACTTTGTTAACCACCTTAAGTGCTACTAAAAATTTTAAATAGCCTTTATTGTAGACCATATGCTGGAAAAAGAATATAGACACATAAGAAATTCACTTCTTAATTGTACATCATCCTAATTCACCCATTTTCTGATAATTAGCAGCTGTTATCTGACAGACACCATTTCCTACACATGCTTTTGCTCAGGGTTAGTCTGAGAAAAGTTTGCTGAAGGCAGGACTATTTTTGGCCCAGCAACACTTGTGTTGCTATGTGCTCTCAGATTACTGGGCAGATAGGCACACAATGAAGTCAAACAGCTGATCTGTAAAACTGAGAACACTGTGTGGTTTCCTCCACTGGTGCTTGTTTGTGTATAAATATGCACAAACTATGGGTAAGGAAAGGTTATTTTTCTCTAGATAGGCTTGTCAGAGAAAAGACCCACATCCTGCATCCTGTTAAAACCCTCTGTTAAAATGCAGTCAGAACCCCTTAGCAAGTTCTGTGAAATCACTCCGTAGAGTTGTGCCTGTAACAGTTTGTACCTTCTGTCACACTGAGTAATTTAAAGTTGATCTTGGTTAAGATAGAAGGAGCATGTGGCAGTGCTTTGATTGTTGCTGTCACAGTAAAGCTGTGGCTGCAAATACAGTATCACTTTCAGTTCAGGTCAGATGGGGGATTCTTCTAAAGTCTTTGCTAAAAACTAGACACTACCTTCTGTGTAAGACTGGACTCAGTACTTTTCACCTGCCCTTTCCTTCCCTTGACCCATTGGACTGGCCACCTACTGAAATACAAGCCAAGCTGTCTCTGCAGGTTAGTTAGAATAAGCACCTAAATTTGAGCCCACACATTTTATTAACTAATGCAGTTAATAAAATTGGAAGATTGGTGTAGTTCAGCCCTAAGGCAGTGAAACACACCAATGAGCCTGATGGGCTCTTGCAGGGAAGCTGTGATGCTTAGGTGAGTTGGCCTACTCCATCAATATGGAGAACTGCAGCTTAGCACAGTAGGCAATATAAGAACCTTGATAAACAGCATACACAGAAAAGACAAAAGGAGGCCCTGTATTAAATATTGAGATAGGTTCATTTTCTCAACCCTATGCTTGCCTTATGATGCATTTGCTGGCTTAGTTATGCACCACTAATGCAGATAAAAGTTCTACATCCTGTCTCAGTTACAGCTACACTTACAGAAATAAATATTTGTGTCATTACCTAACACAGGGATCCTATAGAAGCAGGTGCCTCTGTTCTCCATGCTGCACTCCCCAAGGACACTTCTGCAGAGAAGGCAGGAAAGCCATGCATGTGGGGGACACAGCCTACAGTGCTCTTGCTCTAGAAGCAGAGCTGGAGGAGGCAATCAATTCTGGATTTCCTTGTTTGCCTTTTCCTGTTCTGCTGGGATTTTTGTGATAGCATAGGGCACAAATAAGATGATTTTGCACTCCACTAGGTAGCTTTTTGTAGTGTGCAAGGGAAGTTGTATGAAGACATGTCAGAAGGGCATCCAAGGTACACAAGACTCCAAGCCCAGCAAGGTCTCTCCTACTGCACGTGAGGGGGTGACCCATTAGTGTCCACCTTTCTCCCTTAGAAACCCTCCCAGCAGGAGCCTGCAGGGCACTAACATTGTCACTGAACAGCAGCTTTGTTGCTCAGTGCTTCGCTCCCCATCCACCATGCCATAGCCTCATGTGACAATAGAGATGTCCTCTCCAGTCACAGGGATGGGGAAGCATGGAAATCTGCTCCACTCTTCTGGTAATGGCAGATTGTTCATGAAAATGACATATTGTGTCATTTACAAAACTCCATTAGAGGAATGAAAAGAGCTGTGACCCCACTTTCTCCATAACTCCTTTAGGATATGTAGTTTGACCATGTATGCATTCCTCCTCTGGATTAAACCACCCTATTTTGTAAATGCTGTAATTTGCTTTGAGTTTGGTGATGGAATTTAAGACCTGTTTTTAAACAATGTGACTAAAATATGGATATATGATGATAAACTTTGGTCCTGCTGCAATACAGTGTTTCACTGTTTCTTCCCGCAGATAAATGAGGTCAAATAAAATCAGAGAAAGACGATAAGTTTCAGGTTCTTTCTTCAAATGAATCTAATCCAAGCCATGATATATGACTTAATTCAGTGAAGCTCTTCATGTTATAAACTGGATTGACCCTAGCAGGAGAGTCCCCCACAGATATCTTTTGCTGAAGATAAATAGGTGTTGCTGAGGGAAGAAGGTACTGGTCTTCATTTCAGAGGCATATTCCTTGGGTTTGGGTGGTGTTGAGATGTATTAGTTCTCTGAATTGGACATAACTTGCATACCAGTTAAAACAAGATTGGCAATGTTATAATTTTATTGAGGGTGTGAAAGGGAAAATCCCAGCTTTTAAATTCTTCATTATTCAAACATGTCTCTTGGGCCTATTATAAAATAATCTTAGTTCAGACTTGGAACAGGAGGGGAAATCCCTGAGAAGACAGAAAAGGAGAACCTGACATTTACTTAGGACTCTGCAACTGGGCTATTTCTCAGGAAAATGCTATTCAAGCTGGAGAACCTCAGGGTTCAGCACCAGTTGCAGAAGACTACCAAGGACAGTTGTGTGGTCTATACCTGTCTGCAAGTCCCTAACTTCAGGAATCTTTTGGAAACTTGCTGATTAACCCTTGAAGCTTCCTCTTTTCTTTTCCTCTCCCCATCCTTTCCAGACCTTTAAATCCTTTCTAGTGCTGTTTGTAGAAGCTAACAACTGAAGACAGCAAGTCCACTCTAGAAAGCCACTTTTCCTTTCTACAATGTTAAACAAGACCAGTGGGAGAAAGCAATTATAGGGGACCTGCTCCTGCAGTACAAAAATATCAGTCAGTAGAGAAAATGAAAATATTATACAATAAAAAGCAGATCACCAAAAGCAGATGAGCCTAAGGGAGAAAAATAACACTTTGATCTAAAATACTTTTTAATGTCAGTCATATCCAATGTGATGGAAGAGTTTAGTTTCTCACCATCGTTTTATTATGTTCCAGTTAAAAGTATGCAAGTACAAGTCTATTCCAGTCCATGCTAAACAAAGATCACACCTACATTTAAAAAAGAAAAATCCTAAAGAAAAAGAGAGCTGTATATTTCATTTTAATGATTACACTTTGTATACACTTTTTGATTGGTTGGTGTCAGGGAAACAAGTGATGGGCTAGAAAAATTTCCATAATAATGTGAACCTCAGAAGTGCTGGAAATATAGAAAGAATTTTGATATTATGTACGAAATTCTGGATGACTTAGGGGACTTACCTAGTAAAAAAAGTGAGATTCTTAGCAGTAGAATCTGTGGGTTTGGTGTACAGCACAGTCACCAGCTACCCATAAACCAGCACTATCTGTTGACCATCATGAGGCAAATGAAGCTGCAAAGAGCAGTATGGAAAATGATGTTAGCTAGAACAGCATGGGGGAAATCAACCCACCTGGCTTTGAGAAGAGTTAGATTGTATGAAATGGATTACATGACATGATTGCCTGGAAGAGCAGGGGCTTGTGTTCCAAGAAACCTGGATCTGCTTCTGGGTATCAAAGTAAAAACAAGATTGAGAAGACAAGGGCTATTTAACTTATTGAAAATATACCTTGGAGCAAGATGTGAATTATAATGTTTGCAGTAGCCTGAAAGCTATTATTTCTTCAGCTTTTTTGTGGAATTGAGAAACAAGTACTCAGACAATCCTTTGTCTGTACACAGCAGCTTTGCTTCATTTTCAGTAATCACTGAGAATCTTTACTGACACTGAATTAAAAGGTTAAGGAACAGGGAGGAAAAAAAAATATTTGTGAGACAGGGTGGTAAAATGATGACCTCTAGGCCTGAAACTGTTCAGAATCAATGGGCATGGGCAAGGCAAATGCCACTCATTTATTGCAAAGCTGTGCACTTCCAAGCAAGATCTGGTGCTAAGCCCGTGCTGTCACAGCAGGTCTGTGTTATCTGCTGCAGGAGGGTGCTCCACTCTCCAGCCTAAGTGCTGCCTGGCAATACACAATCAAGTCTTGTGACAAATACTAGAAAAGGATATACCAATTACCTTAATGGAAAGAAAACTGTTTCCATACATGATTGAGTTTTCATGCTATTTGTATACAGGGCCTGGGCAGTGTGAAATGAGTCATGGGTAGCTTCTTTTTTAGAAAACTGTTGAATAAGTTATCAGACAGGCAGCTACTCTCAGGCCAATGTATTGGCCTGAACAAATAGGTAAACACAAAAAGAAAGAATGAAGGGATGAAGAGAGAGAGAGAAAGCAGTTGCTCACACAATACTGTCCTGCTTCCAGGCAAATAGACTTTCTAATGTCTTAAATTTCTTCCTCTAGTAACAGGCTGAGGGCTGTACTGAACTTTAAAGGCCCTCATTAGTTGCTAAGTTATGCTGAGACCAACCACAGTGCAGCTATTCAATAGAGATATTTCATTATTTTGTTGCTAGACTGCTTAACATCTCAGTACCAGAAACAAAAAGCCCCAAAGACCAAGCACAAATTAGAGCTGTTAATCTTTAGGACAGCTGATCTTTCTAAATATTCTGGGGCAGACATCTTTCTTCCTGCTACTAGTAGAGATTGGTTCTTAAAGAGTCCTTCTTGTATCAATGAGAACTGTACGATTGTTTCCTTTCAATAAGCTTTTTTTTCATAACTGTATCAACCTCAGCCACATGGAATTAGCTGGCACTTGTTCATTCTTGAGGATTTGCCTCTCCTAGCAAAGATATTCTTGCCCAGGATTACTGACTAGCCAGCTATGCAGCCATTCAGAAGCATGTAAGAGTCTGTGCAGGGAAAGGGGAGATTTGGGTACATTGAAGCGCCTGTGGGCACTTGGGAGGTTACATCCATTTAAAAGGATGACATCTGCAGCAAGAGGAGATCTTTTCTTCAGTAGTTTTGTTCAAGCTACCAAACAAAAATATTTTAAATTAAATATTATGACTCATGCTTGCACCATATCAAAAATGGTTTGGTTTTAATGCAGTCTGTCTCCCAATCCATGTATGCCTGTTCCAGAAAAAGAAGCAGCAAACATAAGGGAGATGATTATTTCCCTGTTCCACCATTTCCTGTCAGTCTTAATCAACATGAAAATTAAATTGTAACACAGCATAAATAAGGGAATATCAAAATATGGTCACTGAAAGTGGTAATTTTTTGTTTTCAAGCTTATTTGTGGCAAGAGAGGGGACAGAGTATGAAATTGACTTCTGATTGAATTTCACCATGAGGAAGTATGCAAGGCTATTAAAATAATGAAAAATGCCACATGCAATTCCCTCTGCACAATGAGTCTCAGCACTCCAACATGGAACGTGGCCACACAACTATTTCCCTGGGTAGATACTAGCTAAATGTATCTATCCACCAGCCTCATAATCAGTCTTTTCTGGTCCACAGCTGAGGGATCTGGTCTCATCTCACTTTGGCAAGAAACGAGAATCAGGGAAGTGAGAGAGACAGGAAAGCAATAAGTGATGAAATAGAGTTTATCTCATTGAAAAAATCAATTTGTAATAATTATATCCAGTAGTAAGCTTCTATTTTCCCTCTATGGTCTGTATTGGGACCAATCCTATTTAATATCTTTATCAACAACATAGACAATGGGATTGAACCTTCAGCAAGTTTGAAGATGACACCAAAGCTGAGTGGTGCAGTTGATTGACTGGAGGAAAAGCATGCCATCCAGAAGGACCTTGGCAGACTTGGGAAAAGGACCCATGCAAAACTCCTGAAGTTCAACAAAGCCAAGTACAAGGTCCTGCATGTGGGCTGGGGCAATCCCTGGTAGCAGTGGAGACTGGGAGCTGATGGATTGAGAGCATCCCTGCAGAGAAGGACTTGGGGCACCAGCAGATTAAATATTCAACATGAGATGCTGGGCTGCATCCAAAGTAATGTGGCTACAGTCTGTGTGAGGGGATTCTGCCCCTCGACTCTGGTCCCATAAAATCCTTTCTGTTGTACTGTATCCAGCTCTGGGGTTCCCAGGGTCAGAAAGATGTAGACCTGTTAGAAAGGGTCCAGAGAAGGGTCCTGCAAGTTTTCAGAGGGAAACATCTCTTCTATAAAGTAAAGCAGAGAGAACTGGGCTTGTTGATCCTAGAGAAGGGAAGGCTCTGAGGAGGCCTTATAGCAGCCTTCAACACACAAACCCTTATAGGAAAGATGGAGACATTTACCAAGGCCTGTAATGATAGTAAAAGGGGGACAAGTTTTAAACAAAACCAGGGTAGATTTAGTTTGGACATAAGAAAGAAATTCTTTTACAATAACAGTGGTGAGACATTGCAAAAGGCTGCCCACAGAAGGTGTGGCTGCCCTTGCCTTGTTCAAGGCCAGCTTAAATGGGGCTTTGAGCAAACTGCTCTGGTGAAAGATAACCATGGGAGCCTATGGGATCAGACTAGATGAACTCTAAAGTTCTCTTCCAACCCAAACCATTTCTGATTCTACAATTCTGTGATTCTATGGTTCTGTGATTAAATTCGTACAAATTGTTCCAGGATCTCAGTCCCTGGTGTGACACCTGACAGGCTGCTGTAGCTGATCAATTGTTCCACAAGAAGGAATTCTTAACCAAATAACACACTAGAAATTTGTCAAATATTACTAGTAAAATTCAGTTCATCTCTGCACCCAGTCATGCCTGACAAGACTTCTAGGGATTTTATTTCATCTATTATATTTATTCATTTTCCTATATCTATGTTTGAAATTCAAGTAATGTCAGCCTGAGATGAAGTTTTTAAAAAAAGGACCAGCTAGAAGAGCTTTATTCACTATCTTACTCTACTCCATATTTCTACTGAAACATTTCTTTCTTCAAACGTCAAAATTTATTTCTTTCTTATTCTTTCAGCACCTCCAATTTTTATCAATAATATCACTGGAAAAATTATTGCTGCAGAACTTCCTGTTGAGATCATATTAGGAAACAAAGGGAGTGTCACAGAGGAATACGCTCTCATATTTTTGGTATCACCTTTCTCCTTTTAATTTCCTCTCTGTTTGTATGGGAGGAAGGGGAGAGTCCAGATTCCAGTGTCTGAAACACTTACTAGATTATCTTCCTGTCATTCTCTGCTAATACAAGATTCTTCCCTTTGTGCCATCAGCTAGTGTTTTGACAAGCCATCAAAGACCCAAAGAGGCAAACATTCTTCTCAGGAAGACTCATATCTCACTATTGCAAAGGCTTGTTTCATGCTTAGCCAAAACAGTCTTTTTCAAGGCCTTCCATGTAGTTCTATCAAATACTAACACCCAAACTACTTTCCTTCCTTGAAATTTAGCAGCCTTCAGCCACACACAGATGTTTGTGAGAGAGAAGTTTGTTCTGTGAGCATCATGCACAATGGTTGCATTGTTTGTCCAGATTGCAATAGTTTGTCCAGACACAGACTAAAGTTTTAGCACCAAGACGTCACAATCTTTGTAGCCAGCTAAAAAATCCTTTAATAAAAATGTCCAGACAGCCTTAGCTGCTGGCTTTGTTATAAACTCCAGCTCCACAGGAGTAAATGGTTGTGAGAGCTTGTGTTTGTGCAGACCTTTGAAGATAAAAGTGTTGAAAGTTATTTTCTGTACAGATATGTGATCGCTAGGTAGATGAACACTGGGCAGGAGCCTCTAGAGGTGAACTGTCTGAATTTACAGTACAACAACTGTTTGCTGCACAAGGCAGGATTCCAGAACATCTACTGGGCATTCTTGTTTGTGTTCCAATGCAAGTCTGTGTATGACATGCTTAAAAACACACAAACAAACATGTGTATGCATGAATGGGCATTTCCTACTGTTATTTTCCAAATCTATCATCTTTCCAAACAAAAGTAGTAAGAATAATATTGGGAGTCTATGGCATTTAGTAACTTAGACTGAACAGTTTTCAAACAAGTTTTTAATTACTTTAAAACATTTCTTTTTAAAATAATAGGTTCAAACTCAAATTCTACTTATAACATGGCAAGTAATGGAAATGCACAATTACATTATAAACAGTGCATACTTCTAAGCCTTTCTCACATAACTAGAGGGAAGGTGAAAGGTTTTTAAAATCAATATAGTTACATTTACTGTTACTATTGCTATAGTTCTTCATCATTATTGTAATAAATATAATAATAATAATAATAATAATAATAATAATAATAATAATAATAATAATAATAATAGCAACCATCTAGTCTTTAAAGTGTAGCTTTCCAACTTGTTTTCTAGCAACTTTATAGTAACCATGCTAAATATTTTGTGCAAAAAAACCCCCATGTAGTGATCTTTCTTTTAGAGTTATGCTGTTTTAATTCCTGTTCATATCATCTTTAGAAGATAAGAGCCAGTTCCTCATTGGAAGGTCTAGTGTTTCAGAAGTTAACTTCTAGCAAGGCTACTTCCCTTCTTCTCAGCTACTACATGGCCAAAAAAAATTCCTTAATACATTTCTCATTTTATTTTCAAATCAACAAGTAGGTCTAATGTGGTTATTCCTGTAAAAGGAATGGTTTTCTAATATTGTGAAATTTAATGTATGAGAGAAGAGTAAAAGTTCCTGGTTTGCATCCCTCCTACACATCTGATAGAAAATTCCCATCCATGAGTCACATGTGGTACAACACAGGCAATCAGCCCACATGATTATTGTGAATCTTAACTTGCAGCACCAAAGGAAGTATGGGGCTTTCCACATCCCTACTGCAATGAAAGCAATATTTTAGCGTGATGAACCATGATTTCTGTCAATTCAGACAGCACAGAGATTGCAAACAGAAACCTCCTAAGGAACAAAAGCTGCTGGTGACTGACAGAAAGCAATGCAACATGCAGACAGGGTGAGCAAATAGAAAAGGTGTAAATATGTTAGGCCAAGGATAGGATAGATTGCAGAGAGTGAGTTTACAACTCCTTCAGTCCCCTGTTCACAAATCATTGATATATTTGAAACCATCACATCTAAGTTTGCGTCCTCTTACACTTTCCCTGTTGTAACATCCGCCCCCTTAGAATTGTCCTCATCGCTGTTTGGGTGAATTTTCACCCACATTTATTTGTGCAAGTTAGAACAGATATTCAGTGAAATACCACCAGAGGTATCACAAAGCTGGACGAAAATTTTACGATGAATTAATTTCATGAGAAAATGCCAATCTCCCAAAAGCAGAAGATGTAATGCAAGGCTGTTAGCCTCCCAGCCTCCTGGCAAGCACTGTGTCATGATGACACCAGACTGGACTTTGAGCATCTGGGAGCCCAACGCTAGAACTGCCTCAGGGACCTGAGGACTTTCAGAGGTTGTCATGTGCAGCTTTCCAGACCTCTCTACCCTTTCCAATGGCAAGAAATCCTTGCATCTCAAACCCTCCTGAACCTTTTGCTTCTCCTGCTTGTGCAGGGAGGCTGGCAACCTTGAAAACCCTGGCTAATTCCAATGCTCAAAGGCCTGTCTCTCATGCTCATTGATCTTGGCTCTTACATGATGCAAGGACTCATAATCTCCTGGTTGTCTTATTGACTTTGTTTTTATAGCCAAGCCAAGAGATGCAGTGCTTGGCTTTCCACTCTCAGTTTCTCTATAGACTTGCTAAGCCAGATTCCAGTTTTCCACATATAGGCATCTTCATTTTGTGTTTCAAAATGGATCACTCTTGGGGTGGCGACAGCTTATCTCCAGATGTAAATGTTCAAGCTTCTAAGGGCAAAAATCAGCTACTCTGCTCACCTAATCAAACCATCTCCTTCTGTGTTAAAGGATCTGCTAGAAAAATATGCTTCTGACAGAAAATACTACATCTATTTTTTTTTTGCCAAGAAAACTTACATCAATTTATCCTTGATTTCTCTGTCAACCTTGTTTTCTATGATTCAATACGGTTTTCTCTCTGTACTGATATTTTAGCCTTGGAGGGCTTTTAGGTCTTAATGCTGCTCTGCCAGCTCATCTTGGAATACCAGCTAACCTCAGTAGACACATGCTCTCTACACAGTGGTAAGACTTGAGTTACCCCTATCTTCTATTTCAATTTTGTGGGAAGAAAACCTCAATCTATGATGATTAACCAACCAAATAAAATGCCAGCTTTAGGCTTCACCACCAAGAAGTTCATGTGACATGAATGATCCCACACCTCATTCTCCTGGGCCCAAAGTTAACTTGCATCTGCAGCAAAGACTGGATCAGGGCACCAAAGGAGCAGCTGTATCCCAGTTATGTGACTGGGAGCACATGCTGCAGCAAGTAGTCATAACAGCAACGTGGTATTTCATAATTCCCGTAAATTCACCTGTGAATAGATTACTACTGGTATATTTCCTTATCCCTGCTGGAACAGGAGAGACTGTGAGAGAAAAACATTTAATTAGTAATCCTTTAAGATTAAACCAGACAAAGTTTTCTGTTTCTCAATTGAAACTCAAACCAAAAGAGCTCTGAAAACTCCAGGAACCTGCACATTCCCAGCAACCTCATGTAGAACAAACCTCACAGATCTCTTGCAAGGTAGCTGGGAGAATTTACCATGACAACCCTACTGCAGATCACTAAACAAAACCAGTTAGCTCCAAATTTCTCCCTTTTTTTTTGAGTGATTCTCTTTCAATGCTTAAAATGGCCCAGTCAGACATCAAAAAAGTAGTAACAGAATCCAAAATAACTCTAAGAGAAGTCAAATTGATTGAGGTTGGTTGCAGGTGCTAGTTCTGCACCAGCTCCTCTAGTTATTGTGTTCATTAACTTTAAAATCATATTTTCTATTTTTTTATTTTGCGTCTTCCCTTTGACTTAGTGAAGATCAAGTCAAAGAAAGGAAGAAGTGTATAAACTGTGGGCATGCAAATCACACTTCCTTAAAACAGTTACAAAATTTCTTGCCAACAGAGATAAGACTTTATGCAAATTATATATTAAACTAAACTGATTGTATTTGCATGCAGATGATAAGTTGAAACACACCATTGAAATCTGTGCCTGCTTGCACACTCACAGCAAGGTCATTTTGATAGCTGAGTACCTGCTGTCTCTTATGTGACACACTGCATTTATTTGGATGAGCACAACATTTTCCTCTGACAGAGGAATGTTCTCTAGGTAGCATTCCCTGACTTCTGACAGTTTCTTTCTAATACTTGGTGTTATCATTGCAGAGAAAGCTCATGCACACTCTAATATTATATCCAACACAATTTCAGCTCTTTCTAGAATTGCAGATTGCCTGGTCAGGACTGGACACTTGTCTTCATTGAACTCAATTACAGCTTTGCCCAGACCTTGACTGGAACAATAACATCAGGGAAAAGACCACCCATGGGCTGTTACACAGGTTACATGATGTTATAAGAATAATTGCAGACAAATAAGAAGGTCCAGACACTCCAATATGAACAGTAGCACTCTTAGCATTGGTAGTGTCAAGCAGCAGACAGGCCATGTAGAGTGCAAGAGAACCAGGTCAACACAGAGGTGCACGTCCCAAATATCACCCTCATTTCCAGCAGTCAGAGGCTGAGTAGCTCTTACAGCATGAGATGTATTACTCACTATTTTTGTCTGATAGTTATAATAATTCTGGAAGATTGTATGGTCCAGCTAGCCACTAAGAGCCTGGACTGCAGTCCCTAGGGCACTCCCATCCAACCTGCTTCTTCATCCCAGGGGGCAAGGGACAGGTTGCTCATGCAGCAAACTTGCCTCCTGCTGTGCCTGTGACATCCCAGCACAGACCACCAAATTCTACTACCAGCCTGCTAGAAAAGGGAAAAGGTGAAGGGCAGTGGTTCCTGCTGACTGGGAAAGGAGTGGACAAGGCAAAGGAAATACTGATCTGACCTACAGGCAGGATTTAATCCATGCTAGAAAGTGTGGAACATGGAAAATAAGTATGGAACACATCACCAAGACAGAACACACAGTAATTAGTTCATCCAAACTAAAGCAAAATTCCCCATCTTCTCAGAGGGATTTTGCTTGAGACAGTCCTGACCTAACAAAAAGGGCACTTGTGAGACACACCCCTTATGCAGGTAAAAATTTCAAGGCTCCTCATGCTGTCCAAGTATTATCAAAAGAGATCAATATTGCAAATGTTGTCTCCCAAATTGCCATCATTGCTTACATATAATTCTAGTATACTCTTGGGAATATAACAAGTTGTAAGAACATCTTTTTGATGCTGATGATTTCCCAGTTTGATATGAGATGTTATGCTGACACAAGTATCTGTCTTCCTGTTATGTACTAGTCAGAGTATCTTGGAAGAAAGGACACTGCAGCAGTGACTGTAGGCAATAATTCTTTTGGCTTATCAAAATCTATTAATTTCAAATTTCCAACAACCAATACTTGGCACTTATGTCAGCTTTTGGTTAGCCATTTCAACTAACAGAGAGAATCCCTTAGATTTTAAAGATGCTATGAAAATCCTGCTGAATACACACATGCATTTTATAACTATAAGGCAAAATTGTTAGAGATGGTTAACCACAAAATACTGGCTCTTTTGAAAGCAATTATATGATAACTGCTCTGCTACTAAATTCCTTGACTTCTCCCAGTAGAATAGTTCAGATTGCAGTTGTTTTTGATGGGCTTTGGCACTATTTTTCCTCATTTCCTATTTGTGGAAATATAAATATATTGTTTTCAATTTTCTTACATGTGAACAATCTGATATAATTAAATGCTCTTGCATACAATCCACTACAAGATTGTTATCAAACAAACATTGAGGTCTTCCTTGAGTTTTAACTATTACTAGATTATGCTTCCTACTGAGATGCATGTGATCTACTACTACTATACTTAGTCTTAAGCACATAGCTGCATACTTGACAGAATGAGGATTTTGTTGCTAGTATGTTTTACCACTAGGGCAGGATAAGAATGGCTGATGCTCTTTGCTGAACCTCAGAGTCTAAGGGAGGATATGGCTGAAGGAGTTACAAGATTACCTGCAGGATGACCACCCATATTCAGAGATATGGACTGGATCCTGGCAGCAAAGGACAGAGTGTTTCTGCAGAAGCTTTGTAAGACAAAGATAATCTTTCTGTAGCAAGAGATCTAAAACTTTTTTGTTGTGAAGTAGGTCTGTGTACACTGAAGGCAAAAAAAGACAAAAATGTTGTTTAGTGGTACGAGTCAAGGGCAAATTGTTTCCACAGCAAATGGGCAGAGGTAGAAAACATTGCTTGGCATTTTCCAGCTCCATTTCTCCTGACCTAAGAGCCTTAAATGAAGTAAGTTCAGGCAAGGAATGGGTTACTGCACTCCCAGCTGTTCACACAAAAGGACACTTTGCACCTGTTGCCAGTGAATGAAAGTTTGCTTTGTGTAAAAGCAGTTCATCACCCCAGCCTTGGAGTCCGGGGGACTGGTGGAGCAGCAAAACCCAGGCATGTTCTGGCTGGAATCAGCCGTGCTACCGAGGAAGAGGAGGGCTGAGGGGCAGCTCTGCTGCAATCAAGATCAATTAGCTTTAACGTGTAAACATTCTGCCACCTGAGTTTGATGTCATAACAAATGCAAACAGCAGGGATAGTCTGCTATACGTAAGCAAAAGAACGTGTATTTTTCACTTTAATCCCAGCTCTATTTACTTTATTGTATTTGCTTAAGGCTGGAGTAATTTTCCTATCTTCCACTGAGGTATTATTCAGAAAAACCTGCACTACACTGACTGACCCTATATAATTATAAAGCAGTGTACTCCATGCTTCCTTTGATGTTCTCTTAGATCTAGATCTTCTAAACTGTGATTTGTTTCAGACATTGCCATTAGGTTTGTGCCAGGGTAAATGAGGGTAGGTCTGTGAGATCTCAGGTGAGCCCCAGAAGTTCAGGCCAGTGGAGAGTATCTGGGCTGCCTTGGAAAAGTCAATTCTCAGGTGACGCAGGTGTGACAAAGGCATGGACTGTGGCTAGAGCTGAGAAAACATTAGGCTAGGATAGTGTTGCTATATTAAAAATAAAGAAAAAATAGAATTAAAATGAAAGTCATGTAACTAAAATAGCAGCTTCTCCTCTCCTCCTGTCAGATGGTGACCCAGCAGTTTAAACACCTCTCCTCCATACAGGGGTCACAAACAGGGCACATGGACCATGCGTCTGGGCCAGCACACAGCAGCAGGATAGGTCTGAATTTCCTCTACATCCTCACCCCTCTGACCTTCAGAATATCACCTCCCACCCCCACTTTAATCCTTGAGTCTTTACTTTAGAGCTTATAATAAATCAATAGACAGTAGAAGAAAATCCCTGTGGGAGCAGCAATTGTGGTCCTGTTCTAAAAGCTTAAATTCCCCACCTGCCACTTGACCAGCAAAAAGCTTGGATTCCCCACTCCAGTCCAGATTATGTAAAACTATTCAAATCCTGAGTGACAGTAGTTATGAAGACAGCTGTTGGATTCTCCAAATGAGGGAGGCCAGAACAAATGCTGTGGAGTCCAGTAAGAGCTGTCTTTCTATTCACCCTTCCACCCAGAGATCCTGACAATGCCTTTGTTTTGTTTTTCTTTTTTTTTTTATTTTCCTTTTTTTTTTTTTTTTGTTCCAGTGGAGGGAAACAAATAATCAGTCAAAGCAATAAAAATACCCAGCCCCAAAGCCCTCAGAAATGCCATTTAAAAACAGACACTGAATCAGAGACAGTTCTCCTCACACTTACACACACTCTCCTCCCCCACCCTACCAATCCTCTTCCTCTCCCCACCATTTCTGAGTGGTGTTATTTGTCACAGAAAGTGGCAGAGGTTGGTGGGGTGAGATGCCATGTGAACCAGTCATTTGTCAAAACCACTCAGTTTGACACGTTGCTGGGAGGAAGATTACACTAGAATGATGCTACCACATTTTCAGTCAATCAGATGTAGAGGCAGCCCTCTTCAGCTCACTAAAACTCTGCCACTGCCAGTATTACCATTCCTGGTGGTGTTTCAAACTACTCTTTGCCAGAGGGGTGAAATTCAGGAATGCAAGGCGGTTTCCCATGACAGTGGTTACCGTGCATTGGGGAAAGCTAGAGCAAGAATCCAGCCACTCAAAATCACAGTGAATTGTGAAAGCCATGTTAACTTCCCTGTGTTCATTGGGTTCTGAATGCCCATACAATACTCCTGCCCATGCAGGAGTAATTGGAGATGCCTCTCTGTTTACACCTCTTTCTTACAAAGACTGGGCTTCTACAGAAGTCAATAAAGAATGTTTTATTACTGGGAGGCGGATCAGCCCGATGAAGCTTTGCTGAATGTGCAATGTTCATGTGACCTAGATTGCATCTGAGATCAGCTCTAACAATATGATGGATCAGTATTTGATAAAGCCTCCAAGAAGTATAACAAAAGCATACACCAAACACGCCTGTTGCACTATGACCACAACCTTTTAACCTTCTCTTTAGCTCTTATCAAGAGCTTATTTCTTATCTTTGTTGCATTGGTACAGTTACATTTTTCATGTGCAAATCCTGGCCTTTCATTCTTTTTGTTTGGCAGCACAGAACGCCATGAAATTGTATTGACAGGAAAACTGGAGATCCCCTTGCTGTCCTGTTGCAGTCAGATCAAACTCAGACTCTTTCTTCCTTGCACCTTTCAGGCTGATGGGTAGCGCAGGCCTTTGCCATGGCCTTCATACCCCCACTCCTCCTAAACCAGGGTGAGGTTTGATTGTTGTAACACTTTTGTTATCATAAAGGAAGTGCCTAACCTGTCTTCTGACAGAGCTGGGATGAACTGCTCACTCCACTGCCCCATGCACAGGCTGCTAGCTGAGCCCAGCTGGCTTTTACATGGCTAAGAGTAAATAAAGCCACTACAGCCTAGAGGGGTCATAAACCTCCAAAGCTCATGCCAGGATTTCAATCTGCCACAGAACTGGAAAAAAAAGGAGAATTGATTTCCTTTAGTGTCTTTAATTTAGTCTTTTTTAGTCTTTAATTTAGTCTTTAGTCTCCTTTAGTGTCTTTAATTCTGCTAGCATCCACTACATTAGCCAATGTGTTCACAGTTGCAAATGTCTCTATCAAAAAGTTATATTTTTGATTGAAACTTTCACAGAAGAGCAGCGGAAAAAAATAAAAAGCAGTGGCAAACACTAGTTCTGATGTAAAGAAGATTGCTCTGCAAAGTCTTTCATTTAATGAAATAAAGTTATATCATTAATTTTAAACCCCAGAATTTGTGCCACTGTATTATAATTTACATCACAATAAATACTTCTTTCTGACTGGTTATTGTCTATGAATTTGTCTATGAATTTTGAGGTCATGGTTGGACAAGCAGAACCCATATAACCCCTAAAATGAACACTCCTAATTTAGAGAGACAGTCAAGTTCCTTTGCAGGAGTGAGGAGCATCCAGCGCAAGTTAAGTCAAAATGAGAATAGAAGACACATAATCCTTCACAGAAAGAGTTTTGCTATACTGCATTTGGGGCTAATTATTTGGCCATGCAAACAGCTCTAGATGCAGGTTTCAATTGGAAATATTTATGCATATCGCAAGAAAAAGTGCATTTAGAAAACTTTTATCCTTCCCTGATTTGCCTTGTAGAAACATACACTTCCATTTTTTCTGGGTTTTTTTTTTTCCTGAGAAACATTACAGTAATATATTTAAAACCTTCATAGCAGAAAGGGCATGGGAGTCACTATCAGGTTCCTGCTCTGCACCCCTATTTTCCACCAAAGAATGTATTCTAAAAAGTCTGGGACAATGAGAGAGAAAAGGTAAAGTTAAATTTGAGAAAGGGATCTTTGAATGGGTAATTCCCTTATGAGTTCAAAGTACCCAGGTTTTTCTCTGCCTCACAGAGACTCGGTAGCAGTTTCTGAGTGGAGCTGCCAATGGGTGTGTTCTGGATAAACATTACAGTTTTCTTCCCACACACATTTGGGACAGGGTGCCCCCCTGCCACTGGCATCAGGAGACTGTCCCAGGCAACTGGCATGTCCTGGGATAATACTCAAACCACATGTTTAACACAGCAGGTATGTTAAATGGAGTGAATTTGGCAAGTTAAGGTCAGTCTCCAGAGATAACATTATCATAATAGCCATTTGTCACCAGTGGGAGCAAACACAGGCATGTATGAACTCCTTCTTTCCACAGCTTTTGCCAGAACCTGATAGGAGATAAAAATACCAGAACTTAAGGAATCAGGGTTCTTGCTACCCTTATTTATTGACAGTGTTATGTTTGATTCCTCAGTATGTTCTGCTGTCTGGCCTGTAGCACTAGCAAGGTAGCAACAGCTTTAACAAGAGGACCCTCAGGAAAAAAACAAATTCCTTTATGTAAATTTTCCCATTCATGCTGCAATAGCATTCAGACCTGGCCGTGTGCATTACCCAGAACATGAAGCTATACAGTTTTAGTCTTTATCAAGTCTTTCGTTCTTTCCTCTTGAACTATTCCAGACTTCAACACACTGAGTTCAGAGAAAGTTCAAACTCACTACTTACATCAGGAGGGATGAAATGTTTGGTTTCCATTTCACAGGGATCATTGCAGGTTCACAGAGTGGGCAAAAGGCAACAACTAATATTTGTGTCAGCCTGGCACTCAACCCATGCTGTTCAGCCTCCTTGCTGCACTCCTTGCACAGCTGGGATGGAAATCATTTGCAGCTAGAAATGTTTGGCACATCAAAGCTATGCTGCCAAGCTGGTACGCCTAAAATGTTATCTGTCCACTCTTGTCTACATTTATTTGCAAAATCCACATTATCTTTTCAATATAGAAGTGTTTTCTTTCCAGGCACAGCTTGGAGTGAATACTTTACTAGGTCAGTATCAATGTCAAATTGTTAACAGTCTTAGTCCCGTGAGTATGCAAGGGGAAAACAAAACAAAATGCCAACAAACAAAAAAGGGGGAACCGGTGAAGGCATCTTAGGTAAGGAATAATTCTGTTTGGACTTGCAGAACATTATCAGAAATTACCATGAGAAAAACAGATTTTTGAAAGTTAGGGAAATTATATAACATGTACATTCTCACATCTAAGCTTCATTTTAAAAAGGCTTAATATATTGACTAACTTTATTGACTTGTTTGTGGCCTGTGATAAACAATGCATCGTATAAAAGCCATCATGCATTACACTGTGGAGTATACTGGGGGGGGGGGGGTAATAAAGAAGCAAATTCTGCATTTCTTCAGATGGAAATGTTTGTAATAAGTGCAAGATGAGAGAATTTTCATTGAGTAATGTGTTCCCAATATTAAAAAGTGCAACTTCTTTTTTTTAGTCTTCAAGTCCTGCTGAGACATTTTTTTCAAAAAGAAACTGGCAGCAGCAACAATATCAAAGTACTGCTACTGAATTAACACGATATTTAATGTGATGATTTAAAATATGTTGTACAATTGAAGGTTATGCCTTTGGCTTTAGCAGATTAGATGGTGAATTTTTATCACACCAGTGTGAGTAGGAGCACGTCCCCTTCTGTTTGCTCAGGGAGCAGTTTCCAGCAGGGGCATGCAGAAGTGAGGGCTGTTTGTGAGAGGGCTGGAGTGGCTTTCACCCCTCGGATGGTACAGCCCTTGTGCCTGGACCTGCAGGTGCTCCCAGCCTGACAGAGTGAAATTTGGCCTTTGCTGGGTACAGACAGTGCTACAGGAGAGCAGCCAGCTGTACCTTCTGCTCACTCTCATGGCCTCTAACCAGTGCAACATGGTTGCTTGCTCCATGCCATGGTACAAAGAGCAATCAAAATCTGCCCTGACATTCCTTCATCTCATCCCTTCCCTTCAAATCACATAGGTCTTGTAAATACATTTGGGTAGCAGGTTTGCAAAATATAGGCTCCCTAAGGCACAGCCAGTGGGATCTGATTTGCCTGTACAGGACCCAGCAGAATGAGGCCCTAAACCTAATTTGCAGCCTCTAGGCACTACAGTAATATCACTAATTTAATACAAATAACAATGAGAGGAAGGGACATGCTATTCACAAGAGTGACTTCCCATCCACAGATGCTTGGCAGGACTTCAGGTTTACATTTAGGGAGTGCATAGGCTGTGCTGAAATGGTCATTCTTTGTACAAATATGCCCCCAGGCAGCAATAAAAAGAAACAGATGCAGATTAACACTAACAACTCACATACCCATTGCACTGTACATGTAACCTAATGCATGAGAATAGTCCTACTGGGTTTACATCTGTTACAGGCTCACAGCCTTGTTGAAGGCACATCGAATCTCTGTCACAGCACCAACTCTCCCCAAAAGCAAGGAGTTTGGCAGCAAAGGGAACTGTCCCCCCACAGAAACTGGGGGACACCAAAGAAAGACAAAGTAGAGTAGAGCCATCTTCACTTTACCTAACAAGCTCTCAGGATTGAGGCATCTTGTGAAAAGTTGCTATCTCAGCTCCCTCTGCCTCTCATGGAGAGATTGAGGGGATAGGATGATCCATTCATCCCAATACCTAAGGGGCCTGCTATAAATCAAGGGTGGCTGGAGCAGAGTTGGAGCCTGGATGACCTGCTTACACTGATCTACAAATTTTTAGATGACTGCAGTTGGGTAAAATAAATCTCACTTTGGTGGCTGACTGATTTATACCACACAGCAGTGGTCAAAAGTGAAGGTGGAGACGAGTAAGTACATCCCCCTGCTCCCTAGGGCAGCCAGAGCTCAGTCACAGTGGGAGTTGTGACCTGTAGGTGAGCAGATCACTACAGCAGGCATCTGCTTTTGGTGTCCTGTCTCTTCCCTCCACTGATGAAACAGACACTGGCAACTTCAGCTACATAAGGCTGCAAGCACTTATTGCTGTCATGATCTTAGACACTATCAGAGGTGTGACAATATAATCATTCACCCAGATGGGATGACCCAGAATCTCCAACAGTCCTCATAAGAGTTATGGACTAAGATGGCCCTATGCATTTTGGAGAAGGGATTCAAAATTGGAGAGAAAGCCAGCCAAAGGGTCTGCAAAACATAGCCCATAAATTTATTTTAGCTCCAAATTGATCAAATTTTACTTTAAAAATGCTGTAAATAAATCTTTCCTTAAAAAAAAAAAAAAAAAAAAAAAGAGAGAGAAAGATCAAAAATTAAAAGAAAACTGTTGCAGGTAGAGGGTGTTTGTTTGTCTGTATACCTATGGCTTTCTGTAGGAAGTGTCAGAATCTTGCTGCTTCCTCCTGTTTTTAAGCTGCCCTCTTGTGTCTTGTTATCAGGTGTCTTTGACTTGCATGAATTCACACCACCATTTGCCTGCATCCTCTTGGCATGTACAGAAACTGAGTCAATGACCTTCCACACCACCTCCCCTGCTTCTCTCAAAGGATCTATTATGTGGCTCACTGGAAGAGAACAAGCACGGTTCTGTTTCAGTCAGCATGACTCTTACAGTATAAACACTGAAAAAAAGCCCCACTCCACATAGCTAGCCTCATTTTGCATTAGTCAGGAAAGGTCAAGGCAAAATTGGAGTCAGGAAAAAATTGGTCAGTGTTTGGAATCAGTCTCACTTGAGCTTGACTTCCTGTTTCTGAAAAAAAACCCAACCACAGTGCCTCACATTATCTGAATACGAAGTTTAGTGAATGTTGCTATGCATGCCACACAAACACACATTTTACACACAGGAATTCTTTGAGTGCCTTAAGAAACTCCAAGCATAAGTGTGGAGACTCAGCAGTTACCAAGAACCAGAAGAAATGCAAAGTCTGGGGTTTCTATTCTTTCCATCTCTATTTATATTATAGACTTGATTTATTAAGAAATTTACCTCTAAAATCAGTGGCAATTCCTTCTAGATATACATCCAGGAACAACAGAAGAAACAAAACTTGCAGCTTCTCACTTAGGCCCACTGTTGTGCATTCAAGAGCAATTCAGACAGCCTGAATTTCAAACTGGGAAAAGGCAAACAAAGATGGTTTGATCTTTTGTTGTTTTGCTAATCAGGCTAGAAAAATGAAAACACAATGTACCTACTTTATTTAAACTAAAATAATTAAAATATCAGTCTTTCAAGAGAATAATTAGATGCATTATTGATTAAACAGCAGAAGAAGATGACAGTTTGTTAGCTGTCTGTTTTTAACGGAATATCTGTCAAAGTTAGGAATTTGATCTCCCCATTCCTTTCAGCCCCCTTCTTCCATCTGGCTGCAAATCCTCATGGACAAACCAAATAACAACAGGAGACAATGAAATAACAGCTAAGCTTTATGGATTTGAGGGTCCAGGGGGCATGAGAAAGCACTTCATGTTAATGCTCCAGCACTGTAGGTGTTTAGTGGGCACCCAGTAGTATCCCAGGGAGAGACCTTAGGTAGCATTAACTGGCAATGATTTTCTTGCTCTGTGTTATTCTGGTCTTGGTACTTTCTGTAAGCTCTCTGCATTCCCATCCCGACAACCCAAAACATAGTGTTCTCTGATAGAAAAGAGAGAGGACAATTTAGGGTTTGGGATTTAGGTGGCTTTTTTTCCTTTCCACAGCAACTCTACTCTCTTTTCTCTGAGATAATTTCTGAAGTGGAAAAAAAATAATCTCTGCTCACCTACATAGATATGACCTTCTCAAATTTCTTCTGAATGCAAATTCTTCAGTACACATTAAAAGGCAGTTTTCTGCCAAAGCAACCTGCTTTTCTCTGTCTGAAATGAAGGGTCATCATGACTCACATCTCTTCAGTGATGGTGAAGGTGTGAAATGTGTCAAAAATAGAAAGCATTACAAGCTCTATGCATCAGCCATTGACCTCTTCATCAGTGCTCTGTAAGAAGTGTTGTCTTCCTCTTCATAAGAGAACAGATGATGCAGGCAGCAAGAAGATTCAAAAAAATGAGCCATTTTATTCCAGCAAATACCTTTGATACTCCCTGATTCACAGCCATATAACTTTTTGTCTTCAACTTCCTCAATTCCCTACCATCATTCTTGAATTCCTATTTCCAGATACCCAAATTATGATTCTAGATCTATTTCCCCCAACAACTCTGCACATATGTCAGTACAACTGATGTCTCTCCCACTCTCTACCATATGCTTTCTACTCCTTGTTGTCAGCCTCCTAAAGCTGTTCATCTTGTTTTCTCACCAGCACTTTCTCTGGCACAGCTCGGTCACTGCTCAGAGTTTTGCGATCCCCAGCAGGGCAGACACAGCTTGTGTAGTAACACATTGCTATATACAAATGTGTCATTGCCTGTCAATGAGCTCTTACTCTAGAGCACCTGGGAAGTTCTGGGGACAGAGCTAACAAGTCCAGAAGCCAATGTCTGTCTCAGGAGAGAAAAAACAATGCCTTTCCAGTAAGATCCATTTCCAGGTCTTTCCTCCCAGCCTGAGCTATTCTTCCCCTCCATGACTGTGCATGGTTCTCTCACAGCCTGGCTCAGCCCCAAGAATCATACAGCCATAGAATAGTTTCAGCTGGAAGGGGCCTCTAAAGTCATCTAATGCAACCCGCCTGCAATGAGCAAGGACATCTTTGAGTAGACCAGATTGCACAAAGCCCAATCCAGCTTGGCCTTGAACACTTCCAGGGATGAGGCAGCCACAACTTCTCTGAGCAATTCCAATGTTTCACCTGGGTAATAAATTTTTCTGTGTCTACTCTTATACCTGCTTTTAGCTTAAAACCATTAGTCCATTGCCCTATCTCTAGAAGCTCTGCTAAAAATTCTGTCCCCATCAACAAGGAGGGAATGACAATCAGCATGACAGTGGGCTTGAAGGGCAAACATGTCTAAAAAGTCACCCTTCCGCCTTGCTCAACCTTAACGTCTGGTGTTCTGAGTCATAGATTAATGAAAGAGCAAACTCTGGGACTTCCTAGTAGAACTGCTGCCTCAGTTCCTGTATCTCACCCACTTACAACACCTAGCACAGATTGTTTGCACTTCACAAATGATGAAGAGATCATCCCGAGGGAGGGCAGCTCACAGAGTGAAGCCAACAAAAGTCTTACAACTGGTTCATTTGCTCTGGGCACTGTATATAGTGACAAAGCTTATGGTGTTCCTATGCTGAAATATCAGTGATGAGGATGACAGCAGCTAGACAACCAACAGTGGTGCTCTGCTCCTCCACAGTACTGGCAATACTTCCCCGCTCTGTCGAGATCTCAGGGAAGCCAGTGCTGGTCTCTGCCATAGGGTGTGAGAGTAAGAAGCAAAGAATGTTCATTGTCGTCTTTCACTTTTGACCTAGAATCAGCTCGCCAACCATTAATTATTAGACAATTATAAACCAAGGATGACCATGAAGACAACTGAGGGGGGGAGTAGCTCTCCTATGAAAACAGGCTGAGAGAATTGGGATGGTTCAACCTGTAGAAGAGAAGGCACCAGGAAGGCTTTATAGCCACCTTTCAGTACCTAAAAGGGGCCTACAAATGTGCAGGAAAGAGACTTTTCCCAAGGGTATATAGGGATAGGACAAGGGGAAATGGCTTCTGACTGAAAAAGGGCAGGTTTAGATCAGATACAAAAAAGAAATTCTTTACTGTGAGGGTGGTGAGACACTGGGACAAGCTTCCCACGGAAGCTGTGTGTCTCTGGAAGTGTTCAAGGCCAGCTTGGATGGGGCTTTGAACAGCAAGGTCTAGTGGAAGGTGTCCCTGTCCATGGCAGGGGAGTTGGAATGGCATGATCTTTAAGGTCCCTTCCAACTCAAACTACTCTGTGATTCTCTGATTCCATGACTGATCTGGAAAGGTGGTGAGTTGTTAAGAAGCAGCAGCTATGAGGAAGATAGAGTAAGTATCAAAGGACAGCTTGGCACAGTTTATAGCATGGAACATAGCTCATTTCCCTGTTTTCTTGGTCTGCTTTCTCACAAATAAATTCTAGAAACTTACACTAAGGCAAATACCTCCAGCTCCAGGATAACTTTCTGACCTCTGCTCAAGAGTTCATCACTCAATAGGTGAGAAAAAAGGGAGAAAAACCACAACCACAAAATCTGTTGTAGGTAGCATGTGTCTCAGCAATTAAATGCTACTTCTAAGAAGAGCTACACAATTTTTAGAAATTAAAAATAAGTAGGACAAACCAGATATTTCTGCCCATTTTATTCAGGACTTTTAAAATATATCTTAGAGCACTCTAACACAGACTACTAAATATATGCCAAAACTACGGCTTTTAGCAGAGAAAAGCTAATTCATTAAATTTCTTGTAGTGCAAAACAGAAAACTTTCTAGCAGTTTATTACCAGGAGCTTTGTTTTTATTGCTTCTTTTAATATAAGTTGCGGAGCTGTTTTAACAATCTATCTTACCATTTTAAGGAGTTTAGTTCACAATCTCATGTAAAATTGTCCCACTAATGTAACATTTGACTTTAGAACACAACCTAAACTCACTAACTCTTCACTTCCTCTTTTTATTCTGTCTTTTTCTAAAGCAATGCATACATACAAGCAGTACTGTGTTCTTCCTAACAAGTTCTACTTAGCAAACATATTTAAAATCTTTCTTCATCATGTCCATATTAGCCTATTATAATTACTTTGGACTATCTTGTTTGACAACAGAAGATACTGTATTGTACTCCTAATACACACATATATAAAAGCAATTTCATTGGCCAGAACAATGTTTTTAAAATGTAAATTCTTTCTCAGTACAGAGAAGAAACATGATGAAAAGGACATGGCAGAGAGAAGCTGGGTCAGGGAATCCAGATTTACCTCTAAACCATAAGTACATATACATACTTGTGTGTGTATATATATATATATATATATATATATATATATATATATACAAGTCAGTAGAGTCTAGTGGACAAATAAGACAGTCAAGTAGTATTTCCTTGTAAAGGCTACTTTAACTCATAAAGCTGTGTGCTTTAAAACACACAAAATCTTGTAGCATATTTAAAAGAAGATTTAAGACATTGTTGGTCTTGTTCTTTAAAGTTTGGATGCAAAAATACATATACGCAATTCTGTTTTCAAATACTGCTGAGAAATGCCATACAAGGACATTTTAAAAGTTTAAGTAGAATTAACTAAATCCAAGGTACTGTACCTAAGTTTTTTTCTAAGGAGAGTAGATACACTGTGTCTTTGGCCTTTAGTTGAGTTCAAGGATGGCAAACCTGTTGTTTATGATGCAAAGAATTAGGCTGATTTGTCCAGCACAAATAAAAACTGCAAGTTCAGCGAAGCTCTTCTGCAGCAAAGAGGAAGGAACATGAGAAATGAAGAAAGCACCCCAGTCATACATAAAGGAGTCTGCACTGAAATCCCTGTCATTCTCTTGTGCACAGGCAGTATTTGAAATTTCAGCCATATTTAGTTGTAAACTCCTATTAGTCTGGATGTCAATGACACAAGGCAGCAGATAATGTGATAAATTAATGAGTCTGGTATCCACTGAAATGGATTACTTCAAATATAATGAGATGGGATCCAAAAGCACAGTCAGGCATTTAGACCCCAGTATTTAAGTCTGCTGGCATTTGCTGATCCTCTAGGAGAATCATATTAGCCAAGGCAGGTGACTAATTCCATGGCTCAACATGTCCTAGGACAGCCATTTCCATGGCTCAACCTGTCCTAGGACAGCCAAGGCATCCACACGAGGTATGGCAGATGTGCAGATGTGGCACAGATCCTGCAGGAGGTGCTCCTCTGTCTGAGGCCTCATGGGTTATCCCAGGGCACCTCCAATGGTTCAGACGCTTGTGTGTGCAGGTAACTTCATCAAGTTTGAGGCAGCAGAGCCATCAAAGCTAAAGGGCTACTCAGGACACAGCCAAGGGGGGCTCACTTCTGCTGTGTGAGACCATAACACAGGTCTGCAGCTGAAGGCTGTATGGGTTCCCTGCTACATTTCCAAAAACTCCAAAATTATGGTCAGGCATCCCAAATGAGCCTTATATCTATATCAGGCTGTGAACAATCACTTTATAGACTTTTCTACCTACATTAAGGCAATTTCCACTGACTGTAGAGGAAGCCTATACACCTACTATGCATGCAGACCTTTCCTCCCAGACAGCAAATTTTTGATTCTGAGCTGAATCCCATTTCTTAAAACTGGCAAGGAAGAGATACAGCAATCAAACTCTTTCATTGTCAACAACTCATTATTGTAAATACCTGAGAAAACACAGACTATTAAAATATCATTGAGAGGGAGAAAACAAATGTAAGGTATGAAGCTGGAAGCAATATATCCAGGATTTTGGATTAGATATAAGTGTGAGACAGTTACAAGGCTGAGGAGTAGAACATTTCCTGACACCCAGACAAAACACTTATATTCCATCCTCTCATCTGTTGCAGAGGATGTGAACCTATATATTTTACTACTGGAATACAGGCCTAAGAATCAAGCTATCACATGTGCTGCTCTTCTTCCTTCCTCCCATGGTCACTGCTGTTTGTAGGGATGTGTTAAATGTTTACTCATCCTAAAAGTAAGAGAAGGATTACATTTAACAGTGCCTGGGGCACTCAGCAAATGGAAGAACTCTGCTCCAGTTCCTGAGCTGTATCAAGTGGAAAACAACTTTGAACTAAACTCAGAAGACAGAGAGCAGACACTTTTGTTTTGATTTTTTTTTAAAGTATAACAAATTTCTCGATAACACAAATCAGTATGACTGAAACTGCAGACAAGGGATTATATGGCCTATTTATCCTTACTTTGACTTGTTGTTTTTTTCAACTGCATTTGGTCTAACTCAGTTACCATGAAAAATTAAATACTCAAATAAAATTCTCTGCTGCCTGCTGAAAGCCAGGAGTTCTATATCCTAGAGAGAATTCCCATACCAAGGCTCAATTCACATAAGTATAAAATACATTTTTAAAAGTTCCTTTTAAGCCAGCAGGAAAATAGCTTCACCAATCTGGGGTTTTCTGAGAAAACAGTGGAAGCATCTATTTTCCAGGAAAACCATCAGATTTATTTATGATTAATCTGGCAACTGTGCTTCTTTTAAGGATAAGATCCTATTCGAGTTAGTGGGAATGTTTATCTGCAGGACTTATCAATGCAATACCTAAAGGTAGTGACTTCTTTTTATATATATATATGTAGAACAGCAAAGCCATAGTAAATAATTTGTAAACCAAGTGAAAGATATGGCTTTAGTGTGGAAGACCAGTATCTAATTTAAGACTTCACACACTAAATTATATGTTGTCTACAAACATGAGCTATTCTCAGGCAGGCAAGAGCCTTCCACCAGGAAACCATCCTCACCACTTCTATATTCAGCACATGCCAAGAGGAGTACACCTGTCCTTCAGAAGGAACTATTGAAACATACTGCACAGCTGCTGAAAAACTTTAGAAGGAGCTATTGGAAAGCACTGCAAAAGAGATGTTTTCAGCATCACCAAAAACTTAGTTCTCATCTTTTTGTTCTACTGGCTGAACTATGAGTATTCAGCACAGACGTGTAATTTGTAGGGGAAAAGAGTAAAGGTGCAGATCAGGTGCTGGGTAGAAATCCAAGGAACAAATCTAAAATAAATATCTCCTGATGTTACAGCAATATTGACAAAGATACCCTCTCCAATATTTGTAATAAACATTTCCAGCACTTGTTTTGTCAGATACTGAAAAGAAATGAAAAAGCAAATACTTGCAGACTACTTGACAGCAGATAGGAATTTCATGGTTTTTTGGTTGGATGACGGGTGGATCTTTAGGAAAAAGTATGACTGGTCATGTTTCCCAAAATGAACAAGGAACATTTGCTAAAATCCAGGGTTCTGTGCTAAAAAAACCCTGAGATCTCTCACTGAGTCCCATTAAGATTTAGGTGTAATTTTCCTGGACACCATTGGATTGCTCTTGGACTTCATCAGTTCCTGATGAACATTTACATATTGGTGTATGAGAAGATGTCAAGAGTAATTTTTTTTGCACAGCATTCTTGTAGAAGGAATTGCTCATCACCTTGACTTCTTGATGAAGGCTTGCAGCACTGTTTGTAAGGGCTTTGTTCCCAGTTTTACCCGACTACAATACAAGTAATTTCTCTAATTAGAATCCTGTCTCTTTAATTGAACTAAAGTGTGATGAAGGTTGCTGCCATGATCCACAGAGTTGTGCAAAGTTTTGAATACTGACTACAGTTTTGGCTTTTCACCACAGAGTCCAGATGAAGTGGGGTGGTTTTACTGCAGAAAAGGAAGAAAAATGAAGAAATTCAGCCTTTGAAATAAGAAAGAAGCATTCAACATTTCAAAGTCAAGGGCATAAGATGTAAGCCAGTGAAGGTTCTGCTTTTCATGCCTGCGGGCCCCTGTTAGGAAATTACTGCTTTGCATTTGCCTTCTCCTTTTGCTGTCTTCCCCTCGATGGTTTGGTTGAAAGCAGGAAGTAGAGCAGTGGGTGGAAGCTCACATATACACAGAATAAAAAAGTTAAAACATTTTCCATGGTCAGAAGGGGCTGGGGTTTTCACAGAGGACAGAAAAATGTTTGATTTAAAATGCGGTGAATCCAAAACTGGTTGTGCCCACCTTTAAGCACAACCAAAACACAGCAGGCACATTAAGTTCAGTTCCTATGAAAACACAGAACAAGCATAAAATGGAAAAGGTCAACACAGGATGGTGAGGGCCTCAAGTGATGCAGAGAGAAAGTTCCCCAGGAAAGTATTAGTGTGAACATAAGTCAGCTGTGTTATTTAATGATGGGAGGCAGACTCTCTGTGGCTCAATTTTTTATGTTTTCTTGTAATATCTGAGCATTCCACTTTGGCAATATTCACAGTTTGCAGAATCACTCATAAGCCTGCAGGTTTTTAGTGAAAAGCCATTAAAACAACATGGTTCTCACTTTGCAATAAGCATGCCTGTTCTTTGTTTCTTGTTTGCTTGCACTGTACGTCTCTGTTGCAGTTTCATGTTCTTTTAATTGTGATAGATTCTGATTAATTACAAAACTTAAGAAATACAGCTGGAACTGAGATTTAACTCTTTTTGATACCTTTTGAGGTATCCCCTTGATGCTCAACAGGCATTCAGAAACTTCTAAAAGTCATCTTCTGAGTAAAAATACTGCCCAGCAGCCCACAGATACTGTCCAGACTGCTTCCTGCTCTCTCTTCCATTTACAACATTTAGCATGTACAAAGACCAGAAACTGGGCAAATTCCCCAGCTAGGATTGCCCTCTCCACAGAGAAATTGCTGGTTCTGATGACACTGCCTTCAGCTGACCTTCCACTTTCCTTTCCCTGCCTCATGATGAAAAAGTTCAGCTGTAGTCTGATAAACATGTGAGAACATGGAGAAATCCTGTAAATTGGGAATGTTGGGCCTTCAACTGCAGTGAATTAGTGCACATGCTTGCTTCAGTCATGATCTGTCTGCTCACCAGCCAAGAGCCTGTGGTCCTACAGCTCACTTTGTGGTGTTCAGGCAGGCAGAAAGAGGATGATGTGTCCTAGTTTAAGCTCAGCTGTGAACAGGACACTGTATGTTTCCACACCAGGTGGATATCATGGTAATCATACCTTGTGTAGAAAAAAAACCAAACTCTGTGAGGCTGCAAACCTGCTTTCTTTTACAGTCTCTTGTTTTCAAGTGCTTGTATCTATAACAAACAGCTGCACATGAGGTTGAGTTTTTCTAGACAAAGTCACTGTTCTAAAGGTAAGCAATTATTTTCAAAAGTGGGCACAAAAGCATCGCAGAACTATTATCTGAGAAGTGATAGGAGTTGCAAACACCTCTTTCTCACAATAAAAAATTATCTGCTCTCCCATTGACCTATTGTATATCTGAGCTGACTGATTTTTGGCACTCAGCATGTTTAGCTTATACATACTTAAGCTCCTAAAATGTACCACAGGAAGGCCAAGGTACACTTTGAAAAGAAGTATTTCTGGGCTGTGTTCAGGCACCAGCAAGATCATAGATACCAAGGGAAGAGCTCTGATAAAGCAGCAGGCAGGGTACTCTGATAAAAGTTGAGCTTGAGCTGTGGTGTATTGAACTGGCTGGGATGGATTTAACTTTCCCCACAGCAGCCCTCAGAGTGCTGTGCTGTGTGTCCATGCTACAAACAGGCTGATAACTCAGTGGCACAGCACCAAGGCTGTCCCTCCAACATTCCCCTCTCACCAGTAGGCCAGGAGTGGTCAAGATTTTGGGAGTAAACACAGCCAGGACAGGTGACCCAAGTTGAGCGAAGGGATATTTCATATGGCAGCTGCTCAGCACTAAAAGCTAAGGGAAAGGCAGGAGGTGAGGGGGAGGGCATTCATTATCACCATGTGTACTGAAACCCTGCTTCCCAAAAAATGGCAAGTAGAGAATAAATCATTTTCTTTCCTTCCATTTGTGACCTTTGCCTTTGGTTTATTAAATTTCCTTTTAGTGGGGAAAACACCTCAAGTATTCCCATCTTATTTTCTTATCCCAGCTATACTGCTCAGGAGGAAAGAGATACAGTGGCTTTGTGAGCACCTAATTATCTACAGTACCACTCCAGTTCCTCCCTGCTCCTATTTTATTTCTTTCCCAAGGAGACATCACCTAGGGGAAAAGTACTCTGATTAGTAAGTTGTCCCAACTTCAGAGATACAGAGATTGTGTTTCCAGCTGAAAGCCTGAGTTACTAGGGAGGCTGGAATTAAAACGTGTTTCAGCCTGTAAATCACAGGACTCTGTGCCATGGGCCAAGCTCTGTTTTGACTTGGTACAGCTTAAAGAGATTCCTATCAGAGTGCCCCACATAAACATCCAAAAAAAGATCACATTTCTAATCCCACAGCAAGGAGCAGATGTTATTTTCCACGATTCACTTGCGGGTTAAAAAAAGTCAACAGAAGTGTTACAAAATGTTCAGTTCTGTTCAAAAATACCTACTAGCTATACATTAAGCAATCCTCCAAATACATGATAACTTCTGGGAATCTCAACCAAAGGGTGTACAGACTGGTTGGTAAATTGCCTTTGAGTCAAAAATAGCGAGTGTGTTTGTTGAGCAAGGCCATCACAGTAGCGCAGAACTTGTGGTCGGCACCCGGTGCATGTTGCTGAGTCTGCAAGTTCACAGCAATACAAATATCAACAGGCTGGCCAGGCAGCACAGAGCCCATTTTTTGTAACTAAGCACTGCAGGATATATTCAAGACTGATTTATTAGAAACTCCAGCAGCAGCGGAGTTAGGATTTCCCCACTACAGCCTTTTGAAGTGCAAATGTGAACAAAATTACACCATATTGCAAAACCAATATGATTTATCCAAAGCTTTGCATATGATTTTGATTTTTAAATGCACAAGTCTGAACACATTCTTTGGAATGTTTGTTTGTTGGGGTTTTTTTCCAGCTGGAGATACACTCAGATCTAAGTACATCAAAAGATAAACTAAAGTTTCTCCAGAGAAAAGACATAGCAATCCCAACTATTGAAAGAAAATGGCAATTTAGATGAGATAAGGTGTATTTGGCAGCAGCAAAGTACATTTCTGACCCTCTGTCATATCTCTATATCTCACAGTCATTGCTGAACTAGATCCTATGAAGAATGGCTTTATTTTTCTAGCACAGTGTGTATTTTATGTACATAGGAACTGATAAAAAGATCTCAAAATTAGTTTTGAGGGTGATGAAGGAAATCAGCATCTTCCTTTGATTAATTCCATGAACAGAAAAGAAAAGAAACTGCTCAATTACTTATTGGGAACTATTCCCAGCTGTAGCTAGATAGCTGTAAAAATACCAAAAATCTTACATCTAGGCAGGAATCACCCGAAGATCATCTTTTTACCATCCCCACCCTTTGCTTTCTTGATCCTCTGGAAATATCCTGAAGATTTTTTAACAAGATATAGAGTCAAAATGTTTTTTTTTTTCAGTAGTCTAGCTACAGCTATCTATAAAATTATTTTAAATGAAACAATATACAGTAGGTATATGTCGTTTCTATTGTAATCTTATGTCATTTCTATTGTAATCTTTAGAAGTTTCTGTAGGATCCTATTATGATTCCGTTCTATTTTTATATTACCACAGAAGCCCAAATACCAAACACTGTCATTTCCATAAAATGTACATTCCTGACACTCCTTACCACAAAATCATTGTCTCATCCCAACAGCAGTCAAGTGACTAATATCTTTCCTTTCAGTTCCTCACTCCACTCCTGCCTGTTCCAGATTTCTTTACCACCTAGGCTTATTTTATTAGGTTCTCAAATTAACAGGTACCCTGAGGAGTGTTTTCTGCAAGTGAAAAATCCAAGTGCAGTATGCCTTCCCATGTGCTCTTAAACATGAGCTTCTGAAGGCTTGAGGGGTGGCAGGGAAGGGATGAAAGATGAGAGGGAGGCTCTGGGTGCTGGTGCTAGAGCTGGTGGGGCTCTCAGTCCTGCTGGTGGGACCTCCAAGCACAGCAGCAATGTACCATTGCCTATTCAGCTCCTGTGATTCAGCCTACCAAGTAAAACTGCCAGACAAGATTTGCTGGGGGGGGAAGGTTCTGCCAGCATTTAGAGGATAGCTCTGTCCTCACTGAACCACAAATTGTACCATCCAAGGACGATGCTGAGGAAATATGATATATAGGAAATAAAAAACAGAATGCTTCAAGGATTTTAATTTGAGGCTGAGACAAGTTTCAGGAGTACGAATTGACATTTAGTTAAGAAGACAGCAGGAAGCAAAAAGAAAGCAGTGGTTAAAACAAAAATGCCAATCTAAAATTTCTGTAAGTTGATGTTTTTAAGGTGTTGGGGTTGTTGGTTTTTTTCCATTTTTAAAAGCTAAACATGAAAGCTCTTCTTCAAACAGCCAGCCATCTGGCTCTTCCTGGATTTTAATGCAGCTCCTGAAATCTGATCTGAATTAATCTAGGCAATAGTGTTCTTTGAAGTTAGCAAGCACATAAACACAAAAGCTTTATCAGTAGGGCCATTCATACAGCAGTAAGTGATTGCAGAGTAAATTTATCCAGCCACAGCCTGTCCCAGCACAAAAACCATTCCCAACAAAGCATCTAATTTTGAGGATGGGATCCCACTCTCTGAGCACACACAGTCTCCAGTTACACATGTGATGTGGGGGGCACTAAATAGGAACAAGAGTGGAATTGACCCTGTGACCTCTGGGACAAGCTGCAGGGTTGTTCCGCAGGCATCTGCGGCCTCGGCAGCGCGGTGATTGTATGGCAACAACAGCAGCGTGCTGAAGCTTTAGAAAGAGCTGAAAACAAAGTTCTTCTTGTGTTCCTCAATAGCTACGCAGTGTCAAAGAGCCTGTCAGGGTCTCCTTCACAGGATGGCACAGGACAAACTGAGCTGGGGTCTTTAATTTTATCCCTCTGCCCAGCACAACATAGCAACAGACTCTCCTCGCTCTCGCTTGCGAGAGACGTCCTACCCACAACTTCCTTCCTGCAGTCCAGATTAGCAACAATTTCTGTCAACATCAAAATAGCTCAGAAGGTGTGTTTAATAATATAGAGTAATGCTGAGGAACACAGAGAAGTATAGAATTTCATGAAGTGTCTGATTAATCTCTGGGGTACACTATAGCATCAGAAAACCCTGCAGGTTTCCCCAAAATCAGCAGGACATTGTTAGGCAGTAAGACCCCCACTTTCCTCCTCTTCCAGTTCCCATTTAGCCTGTCAGGATTGCCACCTGCCAGAGACATTCACAGATGAAGTCATGAGCTCAACATCCTTATTTCCATCCTTATTTCCATCCCATTTCTCCTTTCTTCCACCTATACCTCCACCTCTGGAGATGTCACAGTGTAAAGAACAGTCACAACTTCACTAAACCACAAAGCTGATTAGAGACCCCCCCATCTGAGAGCAATATTTTCTATCATGGCCAGACAGGGCCCAATTTACATGAAACTGTGGCAGCTCCAGGATCACATGTTGGATTTTCATACATTTCTGTATAATTGCATTTTCTCAGCAATTTCAATATAAGTTTCTAATATGGCAGGCATTCTTCCCTTTAACTTTGTCCTAAAAAATTGTCAGCAGGAAATAGTTCATGATTTATTTCTGTTGTTCTCCAGTGTTGCTGTTCCCATCTCATATCACAGTTGAATTCAGGAATCTTTTTCTATGAGGCACTTTATTATTTTGATAATATGTTTCAACTGCTTGATGGCTGGAATAGGTACTAGTAGTTACAGATCTAAATCTGTATTTGCTTCCAAATTACCTAAACTGAATCTCACATAATAAATGAACTTTTCCTGAAAATTCTGTCTAGCTACATAAATTTGAATATGCATGGCAATGACTCCTCTAACTGGGAAACCCATAACAGTTTAGAACAACTCCAAAACTCATTTTACCTCTAGCTAACAAATAAATTGGTAAGATTTTTATTTCAATAGATCAATGTTCCTCTGCCAAAAAAAAAAAAAAAAACGTTCCTTGAATTGTTTGAACTATATTTCTGTCATAGAAAGCATATAAATAGTTTCCAGGCTCTCGCTGTAATTTTAAAACTGATATAAAATTTTCCCAACCCTGCACACGGCTTTTTCCTATTATTATATTATTTTCATATGACATGTCAGCATATTTTTCTGTCTCATATTTTCTTCTGTGCAAGATTGTCCCACTTCCAGCCTGGGCAGGGTTGGATTTTGCTGTAGACAGGAAGGGACATGGATAGCCCCTGGATGTTATCCTATACCACTTCACATCTTTTCTGGGGGTGGGCAAAGGGGTCTCTTCCAGGTCTAGCATGGTGTAGTGGGGTGGAAGCAGCAGTTGGGTTTTGTCTTCCATTGAGGGAGTTCCACGTGAATGGTTTGCCTCTTTCTTGTACCCTCTGTCATTAGAATTCTTGTTCTCACTGCTCATTTTCTTATCTCATTGCTGTTTCTAGCAAGTTGTGCTTATCTCAACCCATGATCTTCACTTTTTCTGCTTGCAATTCTCCTCTCCATCCCACTCCAAGGAAAAGGGGAGAGGAAAGGGGGAGCTGGCAAGTGGCACGTGGTTTGGAGAGTCTCTGTGGGAGCACTAAACTGGGGAGTACCATTCCTAAACCACAACAAAGATGAGCAAAATGAAAGTCACAACTAAGAGCAGTGTGTCTGGCCCTAGCAACATGACTCCACAGAGCTCCTATGCCAGCCTCGAGCTGCACTGAGTGAGGCAGGAGGCAGAGCTGTCTGCCAGCCCTACAGCTCATAGCCCAGTGGCAGCAGCTCTCACCCACCTTTTTCACAAAAACTCCTGTGACATAATACACTTCTACCCAGGACCTGGGTCCTGGCTCCTTTTTTGCATTCATTAACACTGCAGGGAGCCAGACCCCAAGCCGTGGATTTGCACTGAGATAGAATCATCTATCTGAAGATGCAAGATTGTTTACAATATTTCTGAGTCTGACAGCTCAAATGTTGTACAAACGCAGCCAATATTTCTCAGATGTTGGCCCTCTGGGTCCTGGAATGTATCCTGAGCCTGTTTATGGGGCATTCAGCATGAGAAGGGTCTCTACACAAGATGAGAATTCAGGAAAGTACCATAACAAATACAGAAACAGATAGTGAACATGGTGAATTAAGGTATTTTCCTCACCACTACAAGAAATAGTGATGGTAAAAATCAATTTTATAAGATTAGAAACAGTAGAGTTGCCCATGGAGCTGGCTGAGATGTCAAGATGCAAAGGTGGGCAGGAAGGAGCAACCGTCACTTCTTTTCCCAGTTAGGCAGAGGACTTTACATTCAGCCTGCCCCCAGTCATTTATAAATTATTACATTAATGTTTTGTATAAACAGAAGGACCAACAGATTTGTGGTTAACATCCACAAAATATTTTTTCCTTTTCCTCATTTGTTGTAAAGATGTATGTGTTCCCCTCAGCAATTCATGTAATTAAGAAATAAAAGCTATTTATTTGATATGTAAAACTTTCCAAAGAAGAAATACCCATCAAGCCCAGGCACAGCCACTAGTATTTGATAAATTCATCTCTTCTTCCATGAAAGCCTTTCACAGGTGTGTGAATTTCCAAAGGCATGGCCAATGCTCACTCACTCCAGTAGCTCCGCAGAGAATGCCATACAAAAAGCACTTGCAGGACACAGCCCATAATGTTGGCAAACAATCAAAAATGAAACCAGACAGATATCACTATTACATCTGCTTTGTCTTTTCTTCCAGTGAGTGCCTGTGGGGAGTGTGCATACATGCACATTTGCATGTGTGGGCATTTAGGGGCCCCTGTGAGCAGGGGGACACAGGCAGCTGCTTTTGTGTGGGCTGATGGGATGTCCATGCCAGGAGCATCTCTCAGAGCAGGGGGGAGGAGAAGTTAGAGAGTCCCAGCTTGGGCACTCCTATCCTGGGACCAGAGTGTGCCTCTAATGGGGCCAGGCTTGTGGGGAGGTTTCCTGTTTTGTAAACTCTGGCTTTTGTTTCCTGTGGTTCACAGGCCAGCAGTGCCCAGGACTGCCTTGGAGAAGGTAAACCCATGTGTAATCCACCAGCAATTAGTTTAGAGGGGGATTGACATCAGATACAAACACCACCATATCTTACCAGGTATTATTATGGACTTAACAGCCTCAGTTCTTATGCATGTGAGCAAAGCAGGGCTCAGCAGTCTAGCCTGGAACTGTTTTCCAAGGAGATTGCCTCAGTACTGCATTTGGAGAGGTGTATTTGAGGATTTGCAGTGGCCCTTGCTCTGGCACCAGACCACTGGCACAGACCACCCAGGCCATGCAGGAGGGTTTGGGGGCAGCAGTGCAGCAAAGCAGAACCCAACACATCTTTCTTACCCAAAAGAATCAATATTAGACCCACACCAAAACAGCTGGGGGTCTGCTTCGGTCCTTGCAGTGCTGCTCCTCTTGCAAACACTGTTTTCTCCAGAAGGGGAATACCAGTAAATACCACTAAATCAATCATGCAACAACAACTAATGGCAGAGACCTGTCATCATCTCTTCCTGAATAACTGATGGGAAGGTCCTAGTCACAATCCCTTTCACTGGGATTCAGAGGTGAGGGCTAAGGAAGGACAGAGACAATCATGCCACAAACCAGTGCAAATCTATCAGGTGGTAGAGAAGACCATGAGGAAAATTTGGCCAGTCCTTCCAACCTGAAGTCACAGCACAAATATATACACTAATCTCAAAATGGAAATGCCTCAGATACTTATGTAAAGGCTCTTATAGCTGCTACAGACATAAGGTCATAAGATTTTGATTGACATATTTAGGGATTCATTATTATATGCCTTGTAAACAACCTAAAATAGTGTCTTGAAATTCAGTCATCTGCAGGCCCATGAAGCTGTTTATAGTTTTTAAATGGCCCTCTGAAAAATCAGTGCTAATGAATGCTGTGATTCTTGTGACTGAAACAAAAGCAAAGCATTTCAAAGATTTTAGGAATGCCCTAATGTTGCCAGTATGCCATGTAGCTTCATTTTCTGAGACAATATTGATCTTTCAGTCTGCACTTATGGCACTAGAAATGGAATTTATATACAATGGAAAGGCTTTGCTGTTGATTTCACCTCTTGCTAAAAATCTAGTCAGCAGTATTTCTGGAAAATCCTGAACAAATGACAGAAAGAGTCTGCTTGGTACTTATTGCCACTATTAATCAGGACTGAATTCTAGCTAAGTAGTACAAATGGTATGAGAGCAGACATGGCAGCGTAGAGGCATCTGTAAAAACTGTGTCTGATTGCAAAAGCAGGATAACTCCAAGCAATCTCTGTTCCCATCATACCTCCCAGAGTTAATCCAGCTTTGGATTCCAGTATCCAGGAATAACACACTCATTTTGATCCTCTGATTGCACTTTTTCCCCCAGTGGCTGTGCTAGCCTATAATAGCTTCCTTTTCCTGTTTAAAAGGATATGTTTGCAGACTCCATTGTGAATTTATCAGTAGGAGTTCCTCATTTTCAATACTGCTTGAGGTGAACAGCTTTCCCTTCTCATGTCCTTTTAGCACAATTGTGCTTTTTTTCCAAATGAAGCACACCTATAATCCCATTTATATCCTGAGGCAGTTTTTGTGGCATTAGCAGCACTCTTCCAAGAGCACGTAGGTTCCTAAGTTTATAAGATCCATGTTTCCTAACATTAGCATGAAACTGTGTTGCTATAAAAACATCATTTCTGCTCTTATTTTTTGTGCCTCCGTGTTTACATTGGAGATAGTTCAAATTTCTCTGGCAAGGAGGTGTTCTCATCCTTCCTCCCCAGTCGTTCACTGACTATACAGAACTGTGAATGGAGCATGTCCAGTTGTGTAGGCTAATGTTGGATTTTTCAAAGTAGGTGCACTGTGACAAGAAAGCTTCAGTCTGTGATTTCAATCTAACAATATCTGTGGTGTATGTGTGGATGGCCTGGGTTTGAGTCTGTTTAATGAGAGTGTTTAGCAGGTCATCGTGTATTTTAAAGTCTGGTAAGCTGGACATGTGCAATAAGCAAACACAAGTACTTACATTTTCTATTCTAAGGCACTTAGAATGGGTCAACATCTTTGATTCAGCCCGGTGCCCATTTCCTTGCATGGGCTGGTGTTTGTATCCCAAGGAAACTGTCTTACAGCAGTCATAACTACTCCACTTTACATAAAGCTATTTAGTGAACATGAAGTTCTAGAATGAGATGTGTTTTGGGCTCATTGTGGGCATTTTACAATTCTTTTGTGATCCACCTTTTATTTAATATTGATGGAAGCCAGAGAACAGTGATGACCTCTAAACAACCAAAATGCTGGTTGAAGATATTGAAGCCCACAGGACCAGCAACTTAAAATATATTCCCTCAAATGCCTGCCTATGTAAACCTTCATTAAACTGTGTCTTTTCCCATTCCTCTACCAAAGGAAAAAAAAAATCAAGTATTGTGACACTGCTCTAATTCTGTTAGCTGAAAGGAGCTGCTGTATGTTGGGTGCCTTCACAGGCCTGCTCTGAAAGATGCCTAACAGGTGAATTGATGATGCCTGTTGCACATGTTGAAAGCTTAACTCTTGCTTTGCTTTGCCATGTGCTTATACCAATTAATCACAAAGTTGCAATTTACTTCTTTTGTTATTATCTTTTGCTATGGTCTATTTGCTAGATTAGAGTATGATTTTGTCAGACAATCTAAATCTGATCCTTTCTAACCCAAGGACTTATATTAAGATGAAAATATGCAGAATAGGGATAATTAGAGCTTCTCTTCACATCTTCAGCTCATCACAAGTTGCCAAAAAGATGAGTCTTGTTTGGATTTCAGAAACCCAGCAAACTAACTGCCAGATATTTATGATCTATACGGATACAAATCTTTATGAATTATAGTCTGAGTTTGGAAGTTGCTCCTTTCATGGTTGATTTACAGTGCATAGTTAATGCCTAATTATTTCATTGTGCCTTTTGCCAGGGTATGAATAATTCATGATCCGTCTTTAACAAAACAAAGAACAGGTTGATTCATGATCTTGATCCACAGCCAGAATTTTAAAAAACATATGAATATTGGAACAGTTCAGGACTTGGAAAGATGAGAAGAAGATCAGTTTTCACATTCTATCTAGATTATCCACATTAGCATCCAGAGGTTATATGGTAAGGACTGTGCTGTGTAAGAGATAGAAAGAATATACAATTTATTACTTGCAAAACACTGCTGAAACTTGGCCATTTAGTTATTCCATCAGCCTCACGAGCTGGCCATGTGCTATCTTCATGGTGCCATTGCTCAGCTGTTGACTGTGGACTCATTTTTGTCGGTGAGCCAGAAAGCTGGCTGTGAGGGAAGAAAAGACATTGCCTAGAAGATAAATTTATTGCTCACATTGCACCCTCTACTGTCTAATTCCTGTAACAGCTGTTGGCAAAGTCAGACTCCTTGTTGGTCTGTGTTACAGGGGACAAAGTAATTCAAGGGAAAAATCCCAAAGTAAAGGAAAAGGCCACATAGGTAACAAGTAAATCTGCATGAGATCAGAAATGAATGATTATATTTTTTGTCAAATGGCTGACTAATGAATTGTTAAGGCCAAACCCTTAATCCTGACTGCATTACTAGTCTGAGTTCAATGGGAGATCCTCTTTAATGAGGTCAGCAGGACATTGCCAGTAGAATGTGAGCCACAGGATTAGAAAGCACATCTGCTTTCCAGGACCATCAGACATATTTGAGGTTCAGATGCTAAAAGTCCATCAAGGTGTCTAAGCAGGCCTGTGGAGTACAAGGGCCTTTATTAGACATCACATCTCATTGACAATCACAGGCAAAACTCATCAAGCTGCCAGGTTAGGAGGATGGGTAAAAGCACTGGAATAAGTTGGAGAATGGGCAGTTTTTTATCTTAGGTTACACCCCAACCAGAAGCACCTTTTATTAGAGTATATCATTGCCCCACACTGTTCCATTAATCACCCTGATCCACCACTGCATGCCAACAGAACACAGCATTCAACATTAAAAGCTCAACCTGTTACTAAATTCCTACCCAAAATGAGTTACTGATGACTCAAGAATCAGGAGACCTCCCACTTGCTCAGAGCCAGCTTACCTGGTAGAGCACAAATAGGGATCTAGAGAGTGATACTAGAATTTGGAGCCTGGTCTCAAACATATGAAAATGTGCTATGCAATGCAGAGAGAAACCCATCTCTAGAGAGGTGAGTCTGCCCACCCTCACTGAGATGTGTAAAACAGCTGGGATGGCACATCTGTGCTGTTATCTGTCATTTCTCACCGTCTACAGATGGAATCTAGATAAAGAATGGAAGAACATATTTGTATACTTACAGATGTAGCTGATTTAAAGGGGAAAAAACAGATAAAATATGGATATTTGGTTCATGGTAATTATTCATTATCACAAGAGAAAGAGGCACTTTCATTACTTCTATTAAAAGAATTAAAACTTTACCAAAGGTTCTTCTGATCTCACTTTAGTTAGTATGAATATGGCACTGTTCTATACATGCCAGAAGAGACAAAGAGGTATTACTGGAGTGGGAGAACATGGCTTCAAGTTCAGTCTCAGGACAGCATCACAGAGGACTCAGCACTCCCAGCACTTCCAGGGCAGTGTTGAGGAGATTATCAGAAGACAGTGGATGGCAGCATGCATAATCATGTTTGTGGCTGTGCCCTCAGATTCAGCTTTTCACAGGGTAAGGTTTAAAAGAGGAGCTGATGCAGACCTTCTTTTATTGCAGCCAGACATAGTAAAAAAAACCCCAAAGTTTGTTCCTCTCAGAAACTGAGCAAATGAGCAGTTCTGCTGCAATTATTTCAGAAGTGTATCTCAGGAGACCTGTTAGTTTTGCATCATGCTCTGCTGCTGCTCAGGGATACTGTGGTCATAGGAATCAGCAAAGCAAAAATTTCCTTGGGTTGCACTGTGAGGGAGGAGACATAAAATTCCATTAAATACCAGGTCTTCAATAAAAGTTGCAACACTGGTGCCTGTTACTCTGTCAGGAGCAGTTTATCCCACTTTATTCTTAAACCTTCAATGTGATGAGCTTTCCCTCCAAGCATTTACAGCGGAAGAGAGGGGAAGTATTGTAACAGCTGAGCAAGGAGTCATACTTCAGGATGGTTGTCAGCTGAGGTCTTTAAAGCAAAGATTTGTCTCTCAAGAGACTTAGCAAGAGCCAAAGGCTTTAAAGAGCAGACTGCACAAAGCACCAGGCAGCATGGAGGGGGAGAGAACTCTGCAGTGTTTGGACTTGACAAGCAACCTTTTCCCTCTTTGACTTCTGTTATTTTAGGACAGTAATCTGCTGCTCTCAGACTGCTGTCCTTGGCAAAGACTGAGGCTCGGCCAGCACATGGATATCCTCGTTTATAGCTAAAACACAGGGCTGGAAACTCAGAGCCTAGATTAGGAGGAGCTCACCACAAAAAATATCCTTTCCTCTCATTATCACCTCTGCTTCATAGCATTTGACATCAGCCCCAGCCTTTCTGGATTCTTTGTTAGAACTGAACATGTTAAAGATAAGGGAGAGCTCTTAGCTAGCTAATGCTTGGAAAAAGGTTAAACTTTGAATTAGAAAGAGCTATGCAGAGTTCTTATCTTGTAAGAATGTCTAAAGGTGGATACAAATGGACCTTCTTAAGCATGTTTCACACCAGTGGAAAGGTAGTGCAAATAAACCCTTGACAGAAAAAACATGGACTGCAAATGTTGGGGAAATTAAACCCAAGTGTGGTAATTAATTAATTAATTACAAGTAATCTGTTCACTTGGTTACCATGTCTAATGCAAACTAACATTGAATAAGAAGGAAAGCATTCACCCCACATGAATGGTAACTTTTTAGAAGTTGCTTCGTGATAGGCACAAAATCAAATTTGCCAGCTGTTCCACTAGGAATGGACTTGATTCAAGGCATGGGGTTTCTGCAAATTTGTAATGACATGTCCTGTCTGAGCTTGTGCAGATTATATTTTCCAGGAGTCCAATATCCACTACCCAAATTCCACAGGATCAAAAATTATTTGTATATAGCTTGAATCCATAAGGAAACAAAGATATTTGGGGCTGGTTTCAGGAACACATTTGCCATACAAGGCACAGCAGACCCAGGTGCCAAGGGAAAATACAGGAAAAGCAATATCAAAAATCAGATCTTAAACCCTGGCCACATCACTGCATGCAAAGGACACGCTGGTTTGACCAAGGCTGGCAATATAACTGTGTTAGGAAGGGTTCTGTATCAGGACATCAGGTTGTTTTTTTGAATAGGGAAAATTCAACAAGTAAGTAAACAAAGCATAAAAATGAAAAAGCATTAAAATAAGCTATTCTCCTCAAACTGCATCTAGTAAATCAGGACAGCAGAGCCCAGAAACAAAATGAGTGTTGTTTCAGTAGAGCAAAGTGACAGGGCCAACAGCAGATGCACTTCTTGGCACTGAGTTCTGCAAATTTTGTAAGCAGCAGGGATGAACCTGTTCCACCAAAGATTAAGTCTACACAAAAGCATCACATTCAGCATTGGGAAAGAGGCTCATCTATTGTACTGGCAAGCAGCACCAAAGATAGAGTACCCTGGAGACAAAATGTGAGGCTACTTAGAAACACACTTGCCAGTCTGAAAAGAGAGGCAGCAAAATGGCAACTGGTGAAGAAACAGCTGGGCATGGTGGCACCAGGCTGTGTCTTTCAACCCACACTACAACACTTGTTCCTACAGCCAGCGTGTTGTGAAGAAGTGCTTGTCCCTTTCCATTTGGTCCCAGAGACATGAATAGGGTCCAGTGTCAGAGGAGGCAGGTTAGGGGCTTGGGCTTGCTCAACAATATTGGCAAGGCTATAGTTACATGATAAGACTGGCCATGTACAAATTTATATGACAGGTGTGACTTGTTGTTGACTTTAGAGAAACACCAGGAAGACTCGAGGAGATTTTGGAAAAATACAGGCCACTATAAACACAGCTGGTAAGAAACACACTTCTAGCACTTTGCAATCATGCCAAATTCAACAGCAGAAAAGTGTGACTGTTGGCCAGTTCTAATGTAAGCATCCATAACATGGGTAGGGGACAATCCCATCCAGTCCAGTATTTTAACCTCTGGAAAAGCATCTATTCTGTCACCCACTTAAACGTCCTTCTCAGTTTTTATGTAAGAAGCTCACTTCTGCAGCTTTATTGAGAAAAACAAATCAGCTGTAAAAATTCCATTGTATGAACTCTGTGCAGGTTTCAAGCTAAAAGAAAATGGAATACTTTTGTGTAAAATGTGTGTGCCTCTGCTTCAAGTTATTTGATTAAAAAATGCTCCTTCCTATTTGAATTCCCCTCAAAAAAGAATCTAAGTCCTTTTAACAGCACTGGATGAAAAGCCATTACAACAGCCAGTGGCTTTTAAAAACTTGTATTATTTGGTGTATAAAGTGTTCCAAAGCTACATACTACTTAATGACTGCAGCAAATTTTAAGCTTTTTTAAATGCTTCCTTGGACCTTTTCCTAGAAAGAAATCAGGCACTGCTGCAAACGATCTGGGATGATAATTCATTTGAGCAGAAGCTGGTTGCTGGTATGAGTAGATGCATATCAATATTTTTGTTTCCCAAAGCTGAAATAAAGCCATGTCCCTGGAGCACATCAGCACTCTGGGATCAGTATCCTCAAACAGCAAATGCAGTGGAGTTTCTGACCAGCAGTGATTTTGGTTCATCATTTCAGATGAGGTGTATTCAAGAGTCACCAAAGATTTAACCCTCAAGAAAAGCCCTTTCTACAACCTTCACTCAGGGAAACTGCTGCACTCTGTCACTGCACACTTCTTGAGCCACATCCACAGAAAACATCATGAGAGCAAACCACAGTAATTCTGTGCCTGTAGCTTGTGAGCATGCAAGGAGCTGGGCCATTCACACAAAGATCTGACACAGCAACGCTTGAGTACAAGAGCCTCTTCTCCAGCCCAGAGGAGGCTATGAAAGCAGAGAAAGCTTGCTCACACATGAAAGACAGTTAACTTTTTGTTAGGCCTAAGTAGTTTTATCCTTACTATTCTGAATCAAAACAGTTGATTTCAGGGTATGCTGCAAGATTCAGTCCTTTTCCTACAGTGTCAGAAGTTTGGAAATGAACAAATATTATTAGAGAAATTATGTAATTAGAATTCAGTTTAGCTGTTTTGAAGCCACTGGAGAATAATGCTGCACATTCTCTGTTGTCTTATTTTTGAGTCAATATTTTATCATGACCCACAAAAACTACTGCAAGGCCATATCTCCTTTCTTACCCCTTTGCTGTGGAAATGCACATTACTGAAATCTTCCAAGGTCAGAAGTAAATTACTCTAGCCCACAAGACTGAAGTACCTCTGTCCAAACTTACATCTTTTGAAAAATAAAGCAAGCCCACTTAAAAATTTCTGTTCGTCCCGAAGATAGATCTATACATAAACTTCTGATAATTTTCTTCTCTGGTCTAAGTTGGAATTTTTTTCAGTGCCTATTCAGGGTAATATCAGCAACTAGTTCTATTAAAATGAAAGTCAGCAAATGTTTTCAATATGGTCATTTTTCAGTGGTTTCAAGTCAACCTTCACATATAGAGATAAATGCCTTTAAAACTATTTCTTTTTACAGTAAGCCCATGAGATCATTGGTAGAAAGAGAGAAAAAAGTTTTTTCTTAAAATAAGAATAGAAAATAAAAGAAAATTGAGAGAAGCCCTTAATGATGAGTTTTTAAATGAAAACTTTAGGTAAAAGAAAAGTTTCTTATGACATTTCTTCTGAATATAATGAAACTTGGCCCATAGTTTCAGAAAGAAGATCCCACATATATATTTCTTTCTCTTTAAACATCAAAAATACCTATGACAAGTAGATAGGGTACCCTATAACCTGCGTATTGTAACCCCAGAAATTGTGTAGGTTTCCTAACTATCTGACCTGACTACAAAATATTTGAGGGGTGTGAGAACCACAGCCCCTTCCACCTCACTTTCTCCTGAATCAGGATCCAGCCTAGCCCTGATTTCTGGGTGCCAAGCCCTGAGCTATGCCTCCAGCCAGAGGCCATCCCCAGTGATGCTGTGAGCAGTGCTGGGAGCTGTGCCTTTCGCCAGGCATGTGCAGAGCCTCTGTCAGCTGCTGGCTTGTACAACAGCAAGGGGCTCATGGACCTGGTCCAGCCTGAGGGAGCACACCCTGGCTCTCACACCTGCTCACTTTATTTCCTTTACACTCTGCAGACAGACCTGAGCAGGGCTACACATGACCAACAAGCCTGCTGGAATCTCTGTGGCTGGGAGCCAAAGTGCGTGTCTGGTAAATGAAGTGAATCTACCAAGAGGAGACTTGCCTGCAGTCTGTGAGATGTCAGCACCCTGCAGCCCAGTGGCTGCAACAGCCCACCACAGGAGCAGCTTTTCCTGCCCACTCCTTGTTCCAAGTGCTTCCAGAAAGTTTAACAGCTGATCAATAGATGGCCACTTCACACTTCTGCCAAAATCAGCGTTGCACCTATAGCTTCATGTTACCTATGTGCTATCAATATGTATTTGCCACAGGTAGACTAAAAATTGTCCCATCTCCCAGCCCAGTGCTTGACAGGAACCCAGCTCATGGGCAGAGCAATCCCAATGCTCCTTCATCTAAGATGTGTTCACTGTACTAAATACAGCAAGACACTTCTTGATGTCTCAGTGTCTGTGTCACACACCAGAGAGCAGAAAAGTGAAGGAGCCACTTCATTCCCCAATACATTGACATTAAATCCTCATCACAGAGAAACTTCTAGAGTCCTGTGGGTGAGTTATCTACAGGCTTAAGTGTATGAAAACACTTTGAAATTTATTCTGCTGGCCTTTTATGGCAAAATGCAAGAATTACTGTTTTGCTAGTTCATAATATACTTTAGGTTAGAGTTAATTTCTAAGCACACATGATGCTGGTGTAGGACTAAGAGTTAGGGCATTAGACACACAAGAATAGCTACTCCCACCCTCAGATATTTTTACTTAGCCTCAGGAAGTCCTCCAATACAATGCCTGCATCCTCCCCCACCCAGGGTGTCATAGGTTGCACCTTTACCTTTCACTTGACTGACAGATACAAATCAGACTTAGGAACACACATTAAAGAGAGTGGATTTTTAGTTTGCAATAAAGGTTTCAACTTGGATACTGTTATTGTACTGAGATAGAAAATTTTCAGCCTAACTCACCAGCCAAAATCTTCCTGTATGAAAGGCTCTCTACGCTAATCTTGCTATAGGTGAAATACACCCATGTATCAGAGACACACAGAGACCCAAGAAGGAATAGGAAGAGATTGTAGTTTAGTGTTTCTTTACAAAAATTGGTTTCATTCATTTCTCTCTAATATTTTTATTTTGAAGAATACTCTTTTCAATGTCATATTCATTTGAAGTGACTGATAAGCAAATCTAATTGGAAAATTTTCTCACAGTCATTATTGGAAGGTTTTCATTTCCTCTTGAAGTATTGCCTATTCTTTCATTTACTAAAATTGTTTCACACTGATAAATAGCAGGAAACTTCATCAGGAAAAAAAAGGAAAGATCTTACTATCTTAAGGCAAAGATGGAGATATTCTACTTCTTAATATCTTACAATAAATCAGACAAATTGCAAAAATTTTACTCAGTGTTACAAGTATTTCAGCAACACTTAAAGAAACAGTATATAAAGTTTTATCATGGAAAAATATTATCATTCATCTTCTCAATATTTTGTTTTTCTTCTTGAGGGTAGCAACTATGAATTAATACCAGCACTTGCTACTAATCAGTCTGTTATTCCTCAGTGATCCATATCCAATATTAAAAGTTATATATTTTCAGGCAAAGTGCTGAAAGCATTTCATAAAAGCAATAAAAATCTTTATACTTGTTTTGCAGACCGTGCCACAGAGGTGATCTGATGGTACAAAATAATTCCATAACTCTTACAGAGTTAAGAGCAGAACCCACATCTCTCTGATCTCATTTCCCTCTCCCAGTCAGTTTTTGCATCATGTAACAGGAGGAACAGAGGTGATGTGCAAAGATTCACTAAATAAACCCAAGATCATTTCACCCACATTCTATGCATAACAGACCTTGTCTTACCAAGAATGACAAAATCAAATGAGTTCACTATGTTAAAGACTAGAAAAGATGCCTCTGAGCATCACAGTGCTGAGGTTTTTGTACAGTTGCATATGCAAGGGATGATCTTGGAGCTTATTGCCCAAGGCTGATCAGAACTGGAGGCCTTTATAATTATAGCATTCCCTAATTATAGAAAGGATAACACTTCCATTTATGAACAAATGTATGCTTAATTGTTCAGTGACAATGGGAAGAAAAATAAAGTACTGGGACTATTTAAAGAGGTTTTTTAAAGGCATAATTCATAATTAAAAGCATATTTAAGTGCAAATAAGTCTTCCTAAATTGCCACTCTTCCCTGCACTTTTCACACTAGTGAAGCCTGTGGCCTTGGGCTGAGGCTGGCTGTGCTGGTGGTGGGCTTATCTCTTTGCCCAGAGGGAGGGAAGGGATGGAAAGTGGTAAATTGATGTCTTTAGAAAAGGCTGAATGCTTATGGAGGTATCATAATATCTAATCCAGGCAGGACTGAACAGGACGTGTGCCTGCAGTTGTAGTACCAAATACCAGCAGAATTTTGTTTCTCCTACGTAACGTTTCTGTAATGCAAAGGCTCTCCCTTGAGGAGGTGACCAGCAAGAGATGCCCAATGCCTTAGGGATGTGAGACAGCCATTCCTGAGAGAGCTGCTGTGCCTTGCAGCAAATGCAGGAGAGCTGTGGTTCAGGAGGTTTGGTCATGTCAGCAGGGAAACTGCTCATCAGAAATACACAACCACAGCCTTGGCCTTGGTGCTCTCCCACCAGCCAGCATGGCAGTGGGTTTGCTGCTTTTGCACAGCCTGATGTTAACTGAGGGCTCAGCTGTCTACCTGCACACACAGGCTGCCATCAAAGCTGTAAGCCTGCTGTCATTCAGAGCAGCTCAGCATTAGTTCCCCAAGTCTTTTCTTCTAGAAAAAATAATTGCTTTTGCTTGCGCCCACTGCCAAAAGCACACTTTGAAACCACCAGCAGCCCTTGCAGGGACGGAGACTGGATCAAGATCTGAGACTGACAGGGAGGTGGAAAGGAGCCAGCTGCCAGGAGCTTAAGCAGCACAGCTCCCAAGGGGCAATCACATCAGAAAGGCACAGAGCTCTGCTGAACCACTTCTAGCTGTGGAGCTGGGGCCCAGCTGCTCTCTTAACAGCTCCCTCTGCTAAACCAGACCTCAGCAACCCCAGCACAGCCCTCCCCATCTCTCCCTTGTGCTTCAGAAATGCACAATTGCTGAAAGCTTGTTTCCCTAAGCCTTTTCCTCTGGCAGGATATCAGTGAACAGGCATCTCATCTAGACATTTACACCCTGAGTGGGCAGTGATGAGGAAGAGAGAGCCACGATGTTGCTGCTAAGGAACAATTTTTCCATGTAACACATATAGACCAGGAAGGTTCTGTGACAGTGAGTATTATCAGAACTGATCCCTAATCATCCTTCTCTAGAACATTCTTTCCAGCTATATCTTAATGCTCTTGTGTTTGCAGAGATATGAGACTTGGGGCCCAATCTTCCCTTATTAAAACAATTTGTTAAAAAATGTACATGCAAGCAGAGGAACATCTACCAACACCTTAGGATGGAAAATACAGAAATATAAAAAACTGGTTTACATTTTTTCAGATTGAGTTAATGGAAAAAGTTATCACTTGCCTGTTTACAGTCATCAGGATAAACGCTGACAGGTTTTATATAGGCTATAATATCCATCTGGAAAATGTTTGGACATTTCCACAATTCAGGAACAGTCATTTTATTTGCAAGACAAAGGAAAAGGCTAAGGTTTGAACTGACTGCCCCATCCCACAAGAAAAACTTTTTTTTTTTTTAAGTGCCACAAACTTGTTAAGCTCCTGTGTAGAAAAGTTTCATATGTAGGCATTAGACTTAGTTTTTTTTTGAGGGTTTTTTTAAAGTAGCCTTGAACATATGGTTTGATATGCTTTATTTAAAAGAATTTTCTTTAAAAGATCCATCCAGATACCAAATTCCTTCAGGCATCTGAAATGCTGATCATGAGGACTGCCTGACTGCTTGAGACAAGGCACTTGTTTGGAGGCAGATCTGATGTCTGACTCTTGTGAAATGAGGGCATTAAGATATCTTGCACAGGATAAGCTACAAGGCATTTCTAAAAGAAACAGCTGGTTCCTTCCAACCTGGGCAGGAGGCAGACAGAATTTCCTTTGTTTTTAGTAGATTTTAAACTAACTCTATTGTTTAGGGAAGGACTGTAAGCTACCAAATGCCTTAGAAATATTGTGTCTAGTCTGTGCTACACCATCTGTCTTTGCAAAGCTACTGCAATATTAGAAGTTTTCCTGTTTGGCATTTCATGTTTTATGTATGCTGTGATATCTTTTCATAGTATTAACTTAAATATTGCAAGACTGTTTGCAGGTTTAGAGAAAAAAATTTCTTCTCCCTCCCCTTCCTATCAACAGATATTTATATTCACTGGAATTCAGTAATTCTAGTAGGGGGTAGGGGCTTCCTGTAGTCCATCTGTAAGGCTTTCTCCTCCCAGTGCATATAGGATATAGCTTTACATTTCAGACAGACCAATGGACATAACTTAATTTTGACAGTGCCTTGCTGGCTGACAGGTGGTAGGACAGACTTTCTCCCTCATGAGGCATCTCCCATGGGACTCATGGGGTGCTGGAAAAATGGGCAGGAATAAAATACTTTTCATGAAGAAATATATCCTTGTAAATCAACAGAAAGGACACAGATTTGAAGGCACATAAAACTCTACAAGGGTGACAAAGCTAGATTATCTGGGCAAACTCCCCAAAATGTTCCAGTTCACTGGATTTTACTGACTTAAGAATATAGGGAATGGAATTTTAAATGTATCCATAAGGAACTCAACATCAGAAGTCATCATGAGACATGGTCCTAGGTACAGCTTGCCTCTACCAAAGCCCAGACTACACATCTAGGTCAACTGAAATATGGTCTGAGTGAGAGAGGGGAAATCACTTTCCTTCTTCCCTTTTACAAAATAAAAGAGAAACTTGGCAATTTTAAGCTGTAATGGAATGAATGGAGATTTAAATGATGCTTAGCAATGGCTCAAGAAAAATGGTGATTTCACTTGTGCCAGTGTTTGACAGCACATAAAGGAAGACTGAAGTTGATCTCCATACACCTCAAACACCTAAGAGCCAGGTTTCAGGAAAAGCCAGTGCCTTCATTTCCAAATTAAACTGGCCTTCCTGATGAGCTCCTCTACTTGCTCATCAAGAGAGTCCTGAAAACTTCTTTCAAAGAGGAACCTTGACCAGAAGGGGACTGCGCCCCATCAATATGCATCATCCAAATAACTTGGAAACAGACAAGTGCTTCTCCCTGAGAGGGTTCCTCTGGATATACAGAAGCCTTGGAAGCATCAGGATTAGTTCTGAATTCTCCCTTATTCTTGCTACCAAGGACTGCATCAAGCTTCTGAAACACCTCTCTCAGGAAAACAAAAAAGAGACTGAATTCTTTCTCTTTGGATCTTCATCCTTATGTATTACAGGTGGCAGACAGGCTTGGCAACGCTTTTAGGGCCTGATGGACACAGAATGACAGACCTAAGAAACCATAAAAAAGATAAATCAATGTAATCTCAATATGCCATCAAATTCAATGTTGAAAATGCAGTAAAAATTAAACTCTTCAGAAGTTTGTGGGACTACTTAGTGTGATGCATTAAGTAACTTCCTGAAAAATCACATATTTCATTATTTATTACTTGGCATGACCATTTAAAATGAATAAAATTGCCTGGTTTGGTGAAGGTAAAATATAAGTCATTGACTTCAGTAATTGTTATAGCATTTACCCCAATACTGAGACCAACAGAAAAAAATACTTTAAGTAAATAAAACAAAAATATATCTTTTTATCGCTTGCAATTGAACATTTTAATACCATTGTATTACTCTTGATATTAACCTGGCATTCCAGAGGCAAATATGACGGTTGTTTTTTTCCATTGCTTAAGGCAGTAGTGCAATTCCACATAAGGTGTAATTACCTACAGCAAAGGAATGTAGATTATTGCACATGAGCAATCAGTGTGAAAGTATGGCTAGTCCAGCAGGATTCTTTTTTTATTTGAGAAGTTGTAGAGGTCATGGCACTGCAATCAGATGCAGACCTGCTTCCTTTTGTAGGTTTGCCTTCACATTTGCCTTTTGAACATGAAAAAGGCTATTTTTTTTTCCATGGAGAGGAAAGGTAGGTGTTCTGCACACTTTTCCATTATTAGGAAGCTGCTCTGTGTGAACAATTAAACCAAAAATAAATAAAGCTTATTCCTATCTGGGAGCACAATCGAGTCAAACACCAAACAAATAGTCAAAACAATGGTCTTTGAAGCTGGCATAGCTCCTGAAAAAAATTACAAAGCAAAGGATATTCAGTTTTGAAATGTGTTGAACAAAGTAGAAAATAAAAACCTCTTGAATTCACATAACAAATATATATTTTTTTATCTAAACCTTTTCAATCTCAGCTCACAATTCAAGCTTTGTTGAAAATGGAGTGATGGCACAAGGGAGTTACAAAAAGCAACAGAGAGGTATAATTCATATTGTTCAGGAAAAAAAATATTCCAGTTATCAGGAATAATCAGAGTGGAAAAAATAAACATAATCATCTGAAATTACTCAAGCTTCCATGTTTATCATTCATGATAAATATTAGAAAAAAAATTATTTTTCTATTACTGCACAATAACCAATATAAAACCTAGAAACTTAGAAAAGAAGAGGAAAATAGGAAAAACTTTTTTTTCTAGCAAAAATAATCATTTGTTCCTTTAAATCCAAGAATCACAAAATTGGGAAGAATAGGTTCCTCTATGTCCGAAAAGCAACTTCAGAATTTGCCATACTCTGTTTATTGAATTCCTCTCCCAGTAAATCTTCCAAGACTTATGTGAATGCCAGCTGCAAAACAGCTGCTCACAAGCAGCTGAGTGATCAGCCACGGCTGGTTTTAGATGCTCTGTTTGGTTCTTTCTTCATTAAGGTGGAAAAAGGAAGGAAGTTCTAGGACACAGCCAAGGGTATGGGTACCGTACAGCTCAACAGATTCCACACTAGGGTTTAACAGCGTTACCCCAATACACAGGCTGAGCTTTTCTTCTTTTCTTTCCTCTTTTTTTGTCTTTTTAATTTGAGTTATCTTTAAGGATAATTACAGGTCTTTGTAAGAAGAAGAGTTTCACTTCTGAGACGACCAAGGTAATTCCTAGCCTGAAGAATTTACCAGGGACAACCTCTCTCAGGTCAGCAGCACTTCAATGCTAATGTTATAAAGGTCTCTGTTGAGATACCACACACAACAGGGTGTTACAGTTAATGTCCAAACATTGACTGACATATAAATGATCTGCAAAGTCATAACAGTTTTCAGCCATATTAGTAGCATCACCTAATTTTACTTGAATTCTGACAAAGTTTGAGAAACACTGTCACTCTGGAATGTTACTACTATCTGCTAAAGGAGGATGTATACTGCAATTTATTGCAATAAAATAAATAAGTTCCTGGTTGTCAATTTTAATAGTTGCTCTAACAGACACTCAAATGGTGATGACTGAAATTTATTACAAATAAATAATTACGTATGCAAATTCGTGGGATATTTGAAAATACTTTATAACTATTTTTGAGATTATGTGTGCCTGGAAACCTAAAAACTGATATTTGTATCGGGGTATATGTATAAAAGCCCAAACAGAAACTAGGGTGAGAAGCTGTAATAATTTTGGAAATAGAATTGTATATTAGATTTCAATTTCTGAACATCCAGCTGTTCATTACCTTATTAAGCTTCCCCTAATCAATTTCTCTTTTCTCCAGTTACCAATATCTCCATATTTTTACAGTGCTGACTTCCTTGCAACCTTCTTCAGCAGTATTGCATGAATACATAAATAGGACTCAAGAGGACTCTGAATAATTAGCAGGTACAAATTAGATTGAGAGAGCCTCCTTGTAGTGGGGGCACTGTGCTTGGCCACTGCCCACCTCTCCCTGCATTATAAGTCACATTTTCTCCCACAAGCTCAGTTGTTTCTTCTGGAAGTTTTATGAGTGTGCTGAGGATTTGAAGAAAAAGCTTTATCAGCCAAAAATTAACCACCAGTCCAAGTGTCCAAGACTTACAAGTTGACCAGGTGTCATTTTAACTGTTACAGCTTCTGCATAATCTTCTATTCTCTGCTCATTTAGACTGTAAACTGCTCTGAGCAAGGAATCTCTCTTAGCCAAGATATAATGGGGTATAATTTGAGGGCTTTGGTTTCAATCAGAAGGTGTTAGGATTAAAGCCATAAGGGCTGTGTAAGTTACAGAGTCACCATCTACACGAGCACACACGTGCTCATGAAGCTTGCATAACTGTGCATAAAGATATCTGTCCATTCTCAGACAGATTTGTAAATAAGCATACAATGCATATTTTTGACATGCTATATGTACAGAATAAAAACAATTTACTTAGATTTAGACATCTAAATCTATATGTATTGTATCTGACTCCCTTCATGAGCAAAGAGGAGAAATAAGAAATACTCCAAAACAAAACCCCATCCAGCAGCATGACACTGTGGAGTGATTCTGATAAAACCATTTTTCAAAAACTGAGGTAGTCTAGAGAGAGAAGAGTCAGACTGCAATGAATCATATACAATTTGTAACAAAAACTGAAATAGTCCCAAGTCCTTCAGGATGGTGTTACAGCTTTACTGAATCTCCTCAATTTCAAAATTCATCACAGGAGACTATCACTAACAATGTATAAGGCTGTCAGTGCAGTATTCCCTTAAGAGGCAATAATTTTCCACATGCTGGAGATATTAATGTAAAAAATACCTTATACTTAAGAATGTCCTGTGTGCATTTGGCTTCAGAGAGTGAAAGGAGCCAGAAGATCAGTTCTTGTCTTAGGTTCTTTATCAGTGTGTATGCCTCATTAATGGAGCCTTCCTTAGCTGCAACAAAGGATGTTTCTAAGAAGCCTTGAACTAGAGGTTTTCACTACAAGGAGTTCAGAGCTTGGTAAAGTGCCCTCAGATGTAAAGAAGCTCTGAGGAAATTAGATTTGCAAGTGAGGATGGAAAGAGGATGGAAGGGAGATAAGAGACAGAAATAACTTTGGGAATAAGGGAAAAGGTTCTTTTAGCTAATATGACTGCCAAAAAGGACTCTTTCTGTTCCACTTGCTAACATTCCCTTTAATGAAAAGGACCCTGGCACTTCTCCTTGAAATCTAAAGCAAGCAAGGGTCACACCAGAAAGATGTATATGTACAGAAAATGTAAATTTTCATTCCCTGAAACAAGTAAGAATCTGGACATTCCCTTTGTGGTTTACAGTGCTTTCTTTGGTTATTAATTTCTTTCAAGCTAATATAAACTACCCTGAAGAACAGAAATTGTTCTTGTTCTGAAGGAGCTAAGTGCAGTGGATTTCCACATCAGCAGTCTCCAGCTCTCTGCTCTGTCTCTCCATCTGAGATAAATGCACAGCAGGTAAGACAAAAAGCAAGACCTGGTTTGCACCAGTTCTCAGCACAGTGGGTTTGTGGCAATTATTAAGACACCAGCTCATGAAAAAGAGGGAGCCAAGGCTGGAAAAGGAATGGCACCACCCTAAAGCACTGCACTGTCCATGTGGTGAGCACAGGCTCTTGGCTCAGCAGCAGGTATACATTGGATCATCCCAGCATGGGGTGTCCTGTGTGGTTCTGCTTCAGAGCTTGTCTCATGTCCTGGATGCACTGCTGGGCTGGATGCTCTCAGACATCCCTCTGCTCCCAGACATCCCTCTGCTCCTTGGAACTGAGTCACTTCACCCAGGGAAGTGCCTCCTATGGCCACCTAGGAAAGAGATCTGAAAGTACCTCAAAGAGGAGGAATAGCCTTGAATCAGGGGAAACTTCCATGTCCTGGTGGGTTAGCTTCATGGTGTAGCTTTCCTAACTTTTTTTCTGAAAGTAGAGATTACGGAACACAACAGCAAGGAGTGGTAATTGGTAGGATCAGAAGAAATGGTGTGGACTGAGATGTTCTGCATGAAAATGCAGCCATGTTGCAAACATGGAGAGCTTTTTGAGTCCTCAGGGCTAACAGTGAAGTGTTCATCAGCTTACTTTAGGAAATGATCCAAAGTAGATCAGACTTGCCAGACACAGCAGTTTGAAACCCACTACAAGATGACTTCCAGACTGTTAATTCTGCTTGAAAATCCTTACCATCTAAAATTAAGGATTAGGGTGAAAAGGGGTTCTTTAGGAGCTTCCATCATTCTGGGCAGAATGAAGAGGCAATGACCCCTGGAGCCAAGCCCTGAAGGGCAGGTTGCAGTGTCACTGGGAGCCAGGGCTGAGGTGGGGAAAAATCCACAGCCTGCTCACTGCTGAGAACAGTGACAATGTCACAGACCAGCTGGGGTTTCTGGTCACTCCAGAGTCTTAAGTTACCGTGAAAGCATAAATGAAATAAATACTTATAATATTTATAAATAATACCAAAGGTGAAGGGAGCCAAGTGAATAGCAGAGAGGAACACCAATATCCAGGAATCTAAGTTTGAGACAGAAGACTGTTCAGCCCTGGAGATCATATGTTTCATCATCAACCAAAATGTCAAGTACTTTAGTCAGAACAACATACTATTTCCCTTGGGAAAGCAATTCTAAATGAGCTTTGAATTATCTCATAACAACCAGAAACTACAGAGAAATTTAGGACTCTAATCCTTTCTAGATTCTTCTACCATGCATCCCTACTTGAAATGAATTTTAGCATTAATACAGCTGATTACTGCTTTACAAGTATATCATTCACAGCTTTGGCAGCTGGAACTACAACACCTTATACAGAGATCAGTTCATTTCTTAACTTTGTCCATCCTATTCTCTCCATGTGCCCCCAAATCAATGAATAGGATTTTCCAAGTTAGTTTATAAAATATACCCAGCAAACATTGAAATGATTTCTAATCCAGCTGTTCCACATTTGTGGCAATTTTTTTCTAAGCATTGGGCAATGGTATTATAAAATAATACTGAATCCAATTATTAATGTTGAAGAAACTACTGTTGAGAATGTGGGTGTTTCCTGACTTAAGAAGCCCTTCCACAGAGCCCAGTAAATCTCAGTTAACAGTTTTCTAATACAAGTAAGAAAACAAAGTCATTTCCCATTTGCTTTTACTGTGAGTGAAGCTCAAGGTAGCACTGGGTGGGTGGGCTTGCTTTCTGCTTCACACACTGGGAAGGTAAAGAAAGAAGCAAGTAAAATTTAAGTCCTCTTTCTTTCACTCTCCTTCTTCCCCTCAAATTGGTTTCTTCAGCGCAGGTAAGCATGGGGGCAGAGTAAAACAGGCTTAGGACTGTCTGTTGTGGCTGAGGCTGTGAAAGGACTTGGCTGTAAAAGCACTTTGCTAGGCTGTTACAGGCCTCTTGTCAGTGAGTCAAGGCTGAGCCCGAGAGCAGCAGGGTATGGAATATTCCCAGCCCAGCCCTGAGCTAGCCCCTGCAAAGGACTGCTGTATCTAGAGACACTTCCACAGCTGCCTTCCCACTCACAGAGGAACCTGCCTGAGCTGGCACCACAGTGTTTGACTCTATACTGCTGTCACACAGATGCAGTTTCATCCTGGGTCTCTTATTCTAAGCTACATCTCTAAAAGAAGCAATAGGGAACCTCATCTTAAAAGGACAGAGAAGAAAGGAAAATGGAACTGACATCTAAGTTCAATACACTTGTGACATCTACCAGACAGTTTTGCTGGTCTCAGTTAGAATATATAAGGGCATAGATTCCACACTTGTCAAAAGAGAGAAAGAAAAGCAGCCTATTCTTCTAGGTAGAATTAGCCTTCAGCTTAAATCACACAATAGAAGAATTTGAAACGCAGGCTATGGATGTGAAGAAAAAATAGATATGCTGGAGAAGTTTGCAAAACCTCACATCACCAGATTCACCCATCTCTAATTTAAACCTTCTCCCTTGCTTCCAGGGGAAAAAACTGTGTGTCCTAGAAGTGCCTTCCCTCTCACTGCTTGGTAAGTGGATTGCCTTCCTGCCTCAGGCAGTTCTTGGCTTAGATCACAGTCAAACAAAGACACAGTCTGGCACTCGAGCTTGACCATTTGTATTCTTCAAGTGCTCTAAAGATTTTCTCATCTGGAGTTTTTCCATTCTGCTCTGTATCATCTGAAGATGGCTTTTCTTTCCCTCCCTACCATATGTCACACTGGAATCAAGATGCCAATGTAACAAAGATATTTTGACCAATGTTACATAAATGCCAACATGGGGAATTTCTAGTTTAGCTGCACCAGACAGATCATGATGGGCAGATTGATTTCACTGGAATTTAATGGATGAAGTCAGGAACAAAATCCTCTCCCTTTACAGTAAGGACAAGAGCTTCCTTTAAAAAAAATTTTAAATTCCTTACACAATTCTAGGCTTAGACAAAAACTCTTTGAATTAACCAAAGTCATTCTGGAAACATAAAACATGAGCTCTGAAAAATAAACTAACTGAAAGGTTCACTCAGGGAAAGAAAACATCCTAATTTTTCTGGTTACAAGACTGGCTATATTTATTTAAAATTTTAATTAAATACACTTACTGAATACATTCAATATGGTTGAGTTCTCCTGTTCCATTTAAGGCTTGGCACAACTTACACACTCCTCTCATAACTATTTCTGTAAGCATTACCACAAGAGAATTAATGCCACAAATAAAACTACAATTTGTAGTTTAGTCCATAGTTTTCCATTCAGATGAAAGATACTTTGTGAAAATGAACAAAGATAGGAAGTAAGCAGGAAATAATGAGAGAAGGCAAATGAAAGAGATTCAGCATGTTCCTCACAATAGGATCCTGCAGCTGGGGCAATAAGGAGGGACAGAGGAACTGAAGTTTGAAGGCAGGAAGACTTGTAAAAACCTCAAAGCAGTGGGTTTGGATACTCATGTGCAACATTTCACAACTTTGGGAGCATGTCTGTAAACAGTTGCCTAAGAGAAACCAGCTTATAGTTAGTTATGACAAAATCCTTCCTTCTTACTGCCTGTCAGTCCATAAAGCAGCAGTTGGGTAATTTCATTTTATGTTATTTTTTGGTTTCTAAAGATTCATCCATTTCTGCTTTCAGCTTTATTGAGCCTTCTTCTGTCACCTTCACCTTGACATGCATGCTTTCACTGCCATCAGCTTCAAATGGATACAAGCCACAATGTGCAATGCACAGCCACAAATCCAGCCCCCACCACACGGGCTGGGAGGAAACGCAGGTCCTGCAGCCCTCTGCCAGTCAGAGATCCTGCAAGGGCTGAGCCTGCTCCTGCTAGAGCTGCTCCTAGCCACTATGGAGTGGTGATTTACAGCTGCTCAAACTCTGATCTGCAATGCAGACATCAGCCTCCATCCCTGCAGTGCCTGTCCAAGAGGGTCCAGGTGCACACGTGGCATCTCCAGGCATGCACAGAGCTGGGAGTGCATCCTGCCTCCTTTCCCTGGCCACAACCCAAAAAGGAGGAATCTGTCTCCAGGGTGGAGCTGAGTTCCTGGGAGAGTGCTGGAAGCAGACTTCCCAGAGGAGGAAGGTGCTCCAGACATTATTCCTTCAGCCAGGCAGGCAGAGCAGCAAGAATGATCTTGCCTCACCCACGAGGCATGAGCCAAGAAGGCTGCACCAGCAAGGAGTCCCCATGGGCAGAGAGACAGACACCAATGTGCAGGGCCACAATCAATACCCGGGTTCTATTCACAAGGCAGTGGAAAAACACTACAAAGGCTTGGCAGTGAAAAGATGTGAAAGCTGGAAGTCAGTGAGGTAAATGCACTTTTGCTGCTAATGGATCAGCAGGGGATCTGCAGTGAGGTGTTTTTACCTCTGCTTTGCCTCTGATGAAATCACAGCTGGGGAAGCAATATTCTCACTGAATCATAAGCTGCAGATGCTGTGGAAATACAGATTTACTCCTATCACTCAAATATTTATTAAATTAATAAGTTTTTGAAGAAGGCAATATAATAACAATGAGTTTGTCTTTCTGAAGTAGCTCTCTTCCTTTTAATTTTCAACAAAGGAGTGCCTTTTCTGTTTATCTTCATTCCAGCTCCAAGCACTCTCTTTAGTGAAACAGAGAAATTTCCTTACTAAGCCTGCAGGAACCCAGGAATGTCTGCACACGTATTTGTAATGAACTCTACTATTTTGGCTATTGGTAAGTTGGCTACTGACAGTATAAGCTCAATCAGCCCAAACTCAAATGATGCCAGAGCAGTCTGGAGTACTGAAAAGTACACAAGGAAGGAACAAAGTAATCCTTTCTGCTCACTTCTGGAAAATGTGATCTTCAAATTTTCTTTTGTTTATCATAGACAGGAGTCTATGCACAGTTAAAACACAAATTGAATTATTTCACTTGGATACATTAGATTTACTATGCATATTGAGCTAAGGTTATAAAATTTCCTTGATTTTTTGACAAGTTTACTTTATTTCATTTGGTCCTTAATTTGGACAATAAGAATTTATTTCACTGCTGAACTGAAGATCTTAGGAGGTGTGAGCTCCCAGTAGTTGAATGGAGATCAGCATTTCCTCCAGATGTCTGAAATCAGGGCTTTAGGTTCAGAGTAATCATCTATTCCTTGAATATTACCCAATTTCAATTCACAGTCCATATAATTTTTCTCTCCTTTAAGTGTTTCCTGCTACTGTGCTGCACAACCTGTAATCCAGTTTTAAGTCCTTTTTTCCCATGAATATGGTGGGTTTCAAACTCCTGTTTCAATACATCCCTCTATCACTAGAATGCATTGCTGGTTTTGCCCTATTTTCATTTTCTCATTCTACCAGTAAAATAACTGCTAATTTATAATGAACACATGTTCAAATTACATGATTAATAGTAATTATTTCTTAATACCAGTGTTAGCTGGCTGGCATTTGTCACAGCTCAAAGAATAAATATAGGTTATCCAGATACACTACTAAAAAAGGGAAAAGGAGGAAAAAGTGCCATCAAAATCAAAAAAGATGATGCAAACTTCATTTGTAGATGCCGTTGCCTGTGCCAATATTTACGTCCATTATTGTTTATAATGGAATTAATAGGTTCAAGTGAATTAAAAGTATTTCAAGATAAATCAATGAAATAGTACAGTTAAGGGGAAGATGAAAAGTATTTCAGGATTTATCTTGAAATCTGATGCTTAAAAGTGCTGCATAAAGCTCTGGAAATCCTGCTGTAGGCAGCAACAGGAGCAGAGGACTGGATAGTGTTCTACATTTCCTCCTATGACAGTATTGTATGGATTCATGCAAGGAGTGAGAGACAATCATTGCCCCATCACCATATTTATAAACCTCCCCAAATAGTACAGGATTTGTGAGTGACTTCAGGTGAACACAGCAAGTCAAATCATGAGGTCATATACATATGGTTCAGGATCACAGTCATGACTTCTACTTTGTTAATCCATTTTGTGGATTTGCTTAATAGTGTTAATTGTTAGATTTATGAGGACTATTTGATTACAGCCTCTGGACCCTGCCATGCTGAGCATGATTTTATCAAGAAGAAGAAAAATCAGGTACATTAGGGAAATGAGTTGACAGATAGAAAATTATTTCTGATTAATACAGTTGTTTCTCATTAGTGAGAGTTTTCCTAGTTTGGAAAAATAGATAAGCAGTGAGGGAATTTTCAGTAGTCTGGGATACATAAAAGCATTATAAACTTCATGCCACCTTTCCCAAAATTTCTGAAAGAGTGTCCACGCTCTCCCAGATTTTTGGTTCTTCTTTTTCTGACTCAGATGCCTTCCTGTGAACCTCCTTTTGTCCCTGTGCTCCCCCTGAGCTGGCAGAAGCTCAGTTCCCTCAGGTGAGGAAAGGAAGAACAGTCTGTCATTACTGGATGTGAGCATAAGCATTCATTTCCTCACCCAGCAAAGCACCACACTGCTGCCAACTACCTCTATGCCTTCCAGTATATTGTGATCTCCTCTCAATCTTTCAGGGGCCTCCTTCAAACCTTTTCAAGACTCCTTACCCATGGTAACCAGATTTGGGAAAAGGTGTCTGTGAGGGGAGTGTGAGAAGAAAGGTGCACAGATATCATGGAGAAGGATGTTTGTGACTTGGCAGAAGAGACCAAGTCCAAGGGCACAGGTGGCAGCACAAGTGACAAGGTTCTCAGGTGCCAGCAGCTCCCCATGAGGAGCATCCGGGCACATGCGGCACCGCCAGGCATTGCCACAGCCTGTGCTCAGGACTACAAGAAATAGAGTGACTGATTTCAGAGAAAGGCTGTGCTTCAGAGAAAGGCTTAGCAATCAGGAGGTCTAGAGCAAGTTTATAAAAAGATCAGATTTTTTAAGACTAGCACCTGGGAAAATGTGTTAAAACCACTCCTCAATACGCTGGAAAACCGGACATCTTACTCATCAACCTTATTCCCTTTCATTCCTTGGTCTTCTGCCTCTGAGACAGTACTTACCATGGGATCTCATTACCAACAACTAAAATAAAATATTAAACATACATTGCCTTTCTCATGTGGTAAGGCTTCTACAAGGTCATAATAACATATTATTGCCAGGCAGTTTTCACAAGAACCTATTAAACAGGTCAGTCTATGAGTTGAAAACAAGCTATTTATTTAAGGTTTTCTGTTTGCACTGAGTGCCTTTTCACCCCATTATATGGCTGTGTTTCTGACCCTGGTTTGGAGTTTTATAGAGAACAGCATGGGCTCAAAGGCAAATAAAACAATGATTGCTTTGGTACACTCCCATGTAAAGAGTTCTTTTGTTAGGAGGCAGCTACTAAAACTTGACAATCTTTATCATATGAAAGTAAGCATATGGAAGCACAGAAAAATGTATAAATTAAGGAAAAGTGACTCTTGTGCCCAATGTTTTTCCTACTCACACATTTTTACAAGAGAAAAAGAAGGAAAGGGCAGTCTCAGACAACTTGAACCAGGCTTTTGAACAGATGTGTTTCATAAACTGAAAGAAATGGTGCAACATTTTCCTAGTGTTGGACCAAGGGCTCTGATCCAACAGACACAGGGGTTTTTCCATTCAGCAGGTAGCGAGGGAGGGAGTGCTTACTACACAGGTCATCTTTTTACCATAAAAAAAATATGTATTCTGAATTAGTAGGTAAGAGAGAACTTTCAGAGTATCTTTGAAGAGACATACCTGAAGTTTGAGCATATTTGCCAAGACACTTTCTAACGTATGGAGCTGAAACTTTAGACATAGTAAAGATACTCTTAAATTGGCATATTTTCTGCTCGTTTCCTCTGCTTTGCAACTGAAGTACTTTTCTCTTGCAGTGGTGCTGTGACATCACTTCTGCTTTTGACGTGTTCTTGAATTGTGAAATTAGTCAGAGTATCTGGTAGCTGAATCCATGTTTTTGTTTTGGTTGTTGTTGCTCTTTTTAATGCTGGGAGGACTGTTACAGGAAAAATTAACTCTCTAGGGGGTTTTACATCTGAGAAAGCAAATTTCCAAAACTACATATTAAAAGAAGAGAGAATTTCCCCAAGAGTCAGTGACTGCAGTAATAGGTCACATATACAAGTGTTGTACTCTAGGGTTTTAAATTGAGCCATTAGAAATTGCAGCTTTTAGTGATGACTGTGCTGTAATGTGAAGAATGTTTTGTAATCCTTGAGAGGAAAAGCAATATAATGCCATTTCATATATTTTTCATCCATTAATCATCACCCTATTTTCACTGGATCTAAGGGTTATTGTCTCTGTTTATGATGTGATGAGGTGAGATGAAGAGAGGCTGGGTGCCTCACTGAAGGGCAGAGAGCAGTGAGAAAGTCACAGCTACTGACCACTGGGTACTTATGATGTACCTCCTATGGCACATATTTGCTGCCACTGACCAGCTTTTGTTCTTCACCAGAGATTCTGCATTTCAGGAGGCATCCTATACAGAAGAATATCTGGCAGCTTGAAACACTGCTCACTTTTCTGTGCAGGATGAATAAAAACATGTGTGTGTGATATGAACAGGAAGAGATATGCCAATACATAGACTAAACTTAAAAGGGTAATTGCAAATTTAGTTCTGTTGGCTCATCCTCTTTTGTGAAATCGATGTAAACTGCCAGAGCTGAAATCATTACTTCTTATTTATTTTGAATTCTTACAAATAGCCTAGGAGAGAGCTTTGGCCCTGAAGCTTCAGCCCCAGTGAGCCGATTGCCAGATCACTGCAGCCTTTGTGTCAAAACAGCTGACCCAGAGGAAGTCAAAGTGGTGACACTTTTAATAGCAAAGCATTCCTCTGGGGAGGAGACAGGGCACACCTGCAATTATTCTGTGGCCATGACACAGGACACTGCACAAGCACACGGAATTTGAATGCTGAGTTTCAAGTAACCACAACTACTGAAACCCACATCTCTCAGGAGCAAGAGGTCTTTGGCAATCAGGAGATCTAAAGTGATGCAGCACAGCAATGGTCAGGAAAGGTTATTCAGGCCACTGTAGATCACAGCAGAGAAATATCTTTGAGTTACTGGAAGAATGGTAATGTTCTTGCCAAATCCACCTGCTATTTTTCATGATTTCTTCTGAAGCTGAAGCTAGTCTAGCCTCAGCTGAAGGTACCATGTTTTTGGATTGGCATGTATGGGCCACAGGAACTGGCAGAGAGGAAGAGATGGTAAGGAAACATGACTGGAGACAGATGAGGAGGCAAAAGGCAAATTGAGATGAGACAGAGTGTGCTACAACAGGGAAGGAAGCAACCTGGTAGGTGACAAAGCAGAGAGTCAAAAATGAAAGATAGCTACCAGTCTAACAGCCTGCTGCTGTCAAGGGTGTGGCTCTGCCTCCCAGATCTCCACTTTGGGTAGCACTTCTTCTTTTCAGTGTGCTCTGGCACTCAGCACTGTCCCAGCAAGGCAGTTCAGCTCACTAAACCATGATAAAACCAGCCTTCCTTCTTTCACAGTTGTTTCCCTTATTCTCCTTCCTCCCCCAGAGAAGTTCTCAGCTGTACCACCAGGCTCAGACAGGGCAAGAAGATTTCACAGGAGCTGTGGCTCAGAGTAGTGGATGCAGAGCTGTTGTCTTCCTTGAGCACATGGATGCATTCAGTCCCCTCCTGAAGCTTCACATGGAGCACAGCAATCCCATCTTCAGGCAGCTGCAGATGTGTTTGCCTGCACCTTGAATCTGAATTGAATTTCCATCCAAACTGAAGGAAGAAAGGTAGATGCTTCCTGACCTGAAGTCTCAAGGAAACTCTTAAGAAGGCAGTATTGCATTTAATAGATATTTCTTTATTAATCTCACTATTCCAAGAGTCTGAATCAGTCTGTTTGATCTGCCATTGCTGCAACTTAGAGATGCCTAAAGAAAATTCAGTCACAGACTGAGATTATACTTAATCCTTTCAATTGATCATGCTGGAGAGCAATGTTATTTAACAGAAAAAAGCTGTTTAGTAGAAAGTGCTATTGTTAAATTATATGTGGATACATTCCTCAGAGCTGTTAGTACAAGGTTGTCTGACCTCACAAGCATTTTAAACTCATCCTCCAAACATTAACCAGCTTTTGCAACTACAGACCTGTGGCAGACACATACAAGTATCTTCCAGCTGCTATTAGATCACAACAATTTCTGGTGTTGTGAGGATTCACACACCCAAATCAAAACCAAAACATCAGAATTAAATGTATTCTTATCTGCTTTGTCTTTTAGATATTTTTAAGATGTTGAATCCAAAAGAGGGTTACAAAAAGAGCCTGGTCCTAAGAAAAAATCTTCTTGCAGAGAGACTGGTAAGCAAATCACATCGAAATTCTTCAAAGGAGAAATTAGAGGTGATCTTTCCATAATGCACGAGTAACCATATAGGGAAGAGATTCCCAATAGTCAGTCCTTTGTGCCTGCAGTTGCAGAGCAAGATTTAGTGCCTGAATCTTTGAATCTTTAGCCTGGAAGCTGAAGCTAGAGAATGGCTGTTACTCCCTTCTCCTGCCACAGCACCCCATGAGGACTGTGTTTGCAAGAGTCCCCACTGTGCCATGCCCAGAGCACCAAAGGGTGGGGAAACACAGGGAAGCTCGGGAGCAGAAACCCCTTTTCCTATTCTGTCAACCCAGATGGACAAGCTAGAAACTACAATAGCTACATTTTCTAAAACCTGGTGGGTCTCCTCTGTGGCTCTGGAACCCACAGTTTACTGTTCACATCACCAGTGTAAGGTAAGGGGAGATTTGCTGGTTACAGGTCCAGAAGACCCCACTTCTGCATAGTGACACATGTAGGCAACTGGGAATCATATACCCCCTGAAATCACATTCCTTACTACTTTGAAACTTTCACTTTAAATCTGGCACAGATACACTTTCTGTTTGTTTTTAATGTATCAAATAAGATAAATAAGTGTTTTAACTGAGTAGCATCACTTCCCTAGGGAAGGCTTTTGATACTCCTTCCAGCCAAGAAAGACGTGAACTTTTGAACCAGGACATCAAATTATTCAGAGGATTGTCAACAAAACTACTCATTCATGTTGCCTGATGAAGCCTACTATAGGCAAGTTTTGTTGCAGTGACCCATTATGAGTAATCCCAAGGACTCACTGGGTGTTTCTGTGGTCTCTCTAGCGCCAGTAATAACTGCAAAATTCTGTGTGCTACCACTACTGAAGCCTCAATAATATAAAAAGATCTTTGAAGCTTTAGAAAGCTTAAAATTTCTGCTTTGGCCAGCTTTTTAATGTCTGTTTTAATCACTGTAAAAGAGCCAGAATTAAAGGGAGAGTTTTGGAGCAGCAGTAGCAGGGGAGACAAGGACCCACACTACTTTGCTCCCTAGTATGGATGTACAATCCACGTGTACCTGGAAAATTACCAGCTTGAGTGGGTGTGGTTTTTGAGGATGCCTTAGTCCTTTCCCTCTGTTTTCTTGGTTTATTTAAAACCACAACTTTCAAATTATGGGTATGACCTTTATGCAAAGCCAACAAAAACTCTTTAACAACATTGCATTACAAAAGAGCAAACTTCATGACTTCTGCCTAGCAAAAAAAGGGGAACCAAAAATTGTATGGGGCTGCTAGCACATGGACAGAAAACAAATCTATGGCAGTCAATAATTTTGGTGAAGGATCCAAATATGGAGAAATGCTTACCTGAACAAGCAATGAGCTGCTTAATGAAGTAGATCATAGATTGATTTGTTTGGTAGAACAGAAATTTTAGCCCCAGATTTGGACATCTCACATAAAATATGGGTCCCCATATAAAATATCAGTTGTGATCACAGTCCAGTCTACTATTTATTATTCTCCCTGCCATAAACAAACTCTTCTGCTCATATACCTGATTTTCTACCAAAGAATCAAAGGCAGAAAAAGCTGAGGAAATATAATCTCTTTAGCCCAGCCCCAAACCAAATTTCTTCTGCCCTCTGTGTCATGCCAACTTTTCATGCAACTCTTGATTGTTACATGAAATCAAATGCAAAGTCTCACTTTGTCTCAAACAAACAACATATCAAACAGTTGGGCACAGCTGAATCTCCACTTTTGTGTAGAGCAATTACTGATTTCTAAGCTAGAGCTGCTGGTGCCAGTCCAGGGGCCAAACAAGGGATAGAGAAGGTGGAAGTGTCACCATTTCACATTCCACACTTGTGACTCTCTGAGAGCCTGTTCTGTGGTTCTGAACTGGGTATCTGCTAGACAGCACTACCAACACACTTAGAATAATTCTCCATTTAGGAACAAAAACAAAGATTTCATAGGATAAGACACAATCTAACCTTAAAACTTTATTTTAAAATCAAAGAAACAGGAGTCTAATTCTCATACTTTATGCCCAGAGTCAAGCTGGCTCTCAATGCCAAGGTACAAATGGCATTCAGTGCTGATCTCAGATTTTTCTACTATGAAATCATTTACTTTGCTGCTCACAAAATACTTAGGAGAAAGACCACAGGGTAAATTAGTCCAGCCTTCAGGGATGGGTAATGAGCTTATGAACAACTGATGATATAAGAGGAGCATGCAGCTCATAGTATGCTAAATTTTTACAATTCACTTTACAAAGTCTTTTTTGTAATCCTGGATTGATTAAATACCAGGATCTGCACTGCTCCAAAATCTGTCTTTCTCCACTTGCTTAGGCTATATTTGGCTTCTTGACCTACTGTTAGAAGAAAAACTCATCACAATCTCTTCAATTTTCATTTAGGACACACTCGAAAATTTTGTTCTTTTCTCTGCATGAAGGCATGGATAACCTCTGACTAAAGTTTGAATCTGCAACACCTGGATCCTTTTTGTAATACAGAATTATAAATCAGAGTAGTAACTATTTCCCAAAAAGCACCATCATCCCACTATTCAGCTGCTTGTTGTCCACAATTCTGCCTTCTGAAAGAGAAGTCTTGCCTCTGTGTACAAGAAGAGAATGTCACAGTAAATATAACAGGCATACTCTAGTCCAGACTTTGTACCACATAAGCTATTTAATTGGATACTCAGAAAAGAAAGAGGTATAATTTTTATATGGTCCCCAAAATTACTAGTATTTAAGACATAAAGCTTTTCAGACTGGTTTGCCTTAAAACTGCACAACAAGTCTTAACTACAGATGCTCAAGTCCTGACCCAGCTAAAACCACTGGTTGTTGTACCAGTTTTAATAGGATTGGGAAAAGAGCTGGAAATCACTTGTTTGTATGAAAAAATATGGGGCTGTGTGTATCAACTAGAAGCAGAAAGTAAAAAACACTTCACTGACAAGATGTCCTTGTTTATCAGACAACCTTACTTGCTTTCAAATTCATCAAAGTACCTTCAACCCTGAATTTATACTGCTTCTCAGCAGAGAATGAGAATGCATGTTGTTTGTGATGTGCCTACAAAGCATGGCTCATGCCAGAGAACTGCCCAGTGTGTGGAGAAGCCCCAAGGCAGAGAACCTGGCCGTTGTCTGTGTGAACGTGGCCAGCAAGGCTACGAACAGCACAGCAAGTCCCTTCAGACAGCCTGTCCCAGCCTCTCACCCCTGCTCTTGTACAAAAAGCCTTCAAGGAAAGGGTCACTTCTGAGTGCTGTCCACACCCACAAACAGATGTAGAAAAGGAAAGCTAATACAGCAGTTGGCCATGATAAACTCTCAGGAGATATTTTGTAACCCACAATTAGCCAGGATAATCCCAGCCACATCGTTTGCCTCCCATGAAAACTCTTTGACCTCAGATTGCTTTCTTGGAGCATGCTACTAATTTTTTTTTTCCGTGTCTCTCCCTTGGGCATTCAGTGTAATAGCTCTGTTTACTAGAGCTTCAGCCATTCCAATGTAATATGAGGGTGTCAAAAATGCAGTTATTTCAGGCCTACAAACTTAAATCAATGGCATGGTTGGTGGCATATGATTAAAATAAAGGTAATATAAAAACTTCAAAGGAACACTACCAAATACTAAAACTCTCTTAGAAGGACCTCACGAGTAGCCAGAGATTTTCAGAGAAGATTCCTTTACAGTGGAGTCCCTGTTTTATGTTTAGAAGAGTCACATTTTGAGCAGTATCAGATTTGTTGGACTTCCATCCAAGCAAACCACAGATATATATTGAAGTAGAAGCCCCTATTCTCTGCAAATAATTATAACTTAGCAGCAAAGTATTACAGCATTTTAATCTTTAGTCCTATAAAAGGATACCCAATTACCAGCACAGCACATAATAACAACATTTCAACGCTTCTTTGATGCAGATTCATGAAACTCACACAAAACATTTAGCTAACAGTCCTTGGACAATAGCTGAATCCTAAGAAGATTCCCAAAAGAGTCCCTGTGACCCACTATTTTATTATCTCCAGTAGTCATACATAGCCAAATAATATGATAAGTTTTACAGCATATCATTTTATTACACCAAACCCTGTGGTCATGCATAAATCACACATTGAGAATAGTGCAAGCACCACTTTAAAGGTGCTCTGTAGGGGTTATTCTTCATTATGAGAGCCATTAGCATAAAATCAAGATTATACAGTAGGGAATTTTCTTCCTGAAAACTGCATTATTTTGTGTAGTCTCAAAGTCCATAATTCATCTCCAGATGGCAAGTATTCAAGGGCAAAACTGGAAGGGGTAAGCAGGAGAAGAAGTAGGCCTATATTGCTATTTAACAGTATTTATATTAGTATTTATAATAGTATTTATTATTTCATAACATCAGAAAGCTAATAGATTTTGGATAGATACTAAAGGATGCATATTCCAAGTTGTGTGTGAGCGATTCACGTGCACAGGAGTTCACACTATCAACATGGGACTGGCTTTTAGAAGCTATAAGTGAATCATTCTGATGGAAAACAAAATAACATGATCTCTGCCAGCCAGTTCTTGGAAAATAAACCACACGTGCATAACTTGTGAAACGAGGAGGCAGAGTTTCCATTCCATCAGCTTGTCTGAAACATCTATGATTTCTGTTTTGTTCTCAGCAATGTGCTGCTGTGTACAGAGGATCTATGATTTCTGTTTTGTTCCCAACAATGTGCTCTGTGTACAGAGGCCACAGACAAACCCAGTGGCCCCGGGACGTGGGGGTCATGCTGCCCGAACTCCATCTCAGGCAAACATCTAGTCAGAAACAAGATGCACAAATGCTTCATAATATTCTGGGAAGCTGGGATTAATATGGACCTAAAATACCAGACCTTGTCCCACAAGGATGAATCTTAATCATATTAGCAAATCCAGTATCCCAGCCATGCTTTGAATCTGCTTTGAGCCTGCTGGAAAATGACTACCAGTAATAAAACAAACAGCAGCCACATTTGCCACTTGCTGGTCTGCACTCAGGATTGTCAGCATATGACCTATACCCAACCCAAGCAAGGAAAAAGCCTCTCTTAATATTGCCAGTGGAATACTCTGGCACATTGCTCTTTTTTTCTCCCTCTCATTGCATTTTGAAAAGGAGTTCATCACTGCAGCTACAACTCAATGCAACAACACTGGAGTGTTTTCCAGACAACCAAGAACTGAGGTAGAAAGCTTCGTCCCTTCCAACATGCAGAATCTCAACCAATATTGGGTTACTTTGAAGTTACAACTTGAAAAACACATGAATTTCTACCTTTGCAGTAGCAGCCTTTATTTAATGTGTAAATTTTAAGAAAACAATAACAGCAGAGGGGAAAAAAGAGAGAAGTGTAGCATTTTGTGAAACTGTCCACAGTATGATAAAATACAGCTTACTATAATGCAACAAATCAGTTGGGATCTTATCTGGAGCATTTGCTTTATCTGTGCACCTTTTAAATCGTTCTTACACCCTCTTTTGCTTTCAATGCTCATTCATCAGGAGGGCTTTTGTTGTCTGAAGGCTAAGTAAACAGGAGGGAAAACAAGCGACCCAAGACATTGTATGACAACGGACAATGTCTTACTGCCACCTTGTGTTGAGCAAAAAGCGTGAATAGCTCATATCTCACAGATATTTAAACAACAACAACAACAACAAAAAAAACATTGTACAGAAAATAAGCAAGGGCAAAAACTTCTAGGAAGGTGTGTGTGAATATGTGAATAAATATGTAATATTTTACAAATGGTTTAAGAGTTCACAAGGAGAAGAAAATGAGTATTTTCATTTGAAATTTGTCCTCACCAGATAGCAGAAAATTTCACCATTACACCATGAAGGATGGGATTTCTTGAGAAGCCAGAGAGATTCTTATCCTACTCTTGGGCTACTAATCAAATATTGTAATTGCCTTTTACACACATCCAAACAATGAAAAATTCCTACAGTGCTGTATCTTGTCAGAGTTTGGAATAAATCCACCTGCTGCAGATAACTTTCCCACCCACTGAATAAATCATATGCAATGTCAGGATTGGTCTTGCTCTTGAACAATGTACAAAATCAATGCTGGAGAAAATCTGTCCTCTGGAAGCTCCACAGACATTACCTTTCCCTGGGAAGAAATCACTGCACAGCAGCACACACACAAGCCAAGAAGAGATGGCAAACTCTTCTGCAGTAAATAATTGACCTTGCAGAATGATGTTAAAAGAAAATAGTTAATTAGGATATATTAGAGTTGCTACCATTATGAAAAGTTTGCTCTCTATTCCTCATTAGCAGATAATGTTGTCCCTTCTGTTGTGGCTCACTGAACAACATTCTATATGTTTTAAACCTGTAGCTTTGAATTTTCAGTTTCTGGTTTGCAGATCTCTCAAAATCCTGTGAATTATTTCAAAGGTGCCCACAAAACCAGATTTTTTAAAGAGCACATTTTTAAGAAAGCATATCTCTTTTATAATTAACTGTATATTTAAGGTTTTCAAAAGGTTTTATTTCTCCATGGGCCAAAATTTAAAGGTCCATAAACTGAAGGAGGTAGGAAAGCACTGAATTAAGGCTCAGACTTGATCTCAAAACTTTGGGCACCACTCAAATCACATTTTTTTAGGACAACACATACTTTTAGCTTCAGACCTGTTGAAATCAGGAAAATGCTACTAGGACCTTAACTACTTTGTATGGTGCCAAGCCAGTTATAAACTTTTTGAGGATTTTCAAGGTTGTCATGCCATGCCATGGCCATGGATTTCTTTAATATAGAGATAACATGATCATCAGACAGTCTTCCATAAATGAGAGATTATCCTGGGGCGGTAATATGGATTGGTGAGAAGAGGTTCCATTAATTCCATCACCACCAAACAGTTCCTATGAGCTTTATGAAGTGGTGGTGGATTAAAGGTGTGCCAGTTCCACCTCCCAGCCAGTCAGTGTCTGCTGTCCCTGTATTCCCAGCACAAAGGAATGGAAGCTGTAGAGCTTTATCTAGTATGATAAATGGATGAACTAGTTACTTCACTCCCTGAGCATGATAAAGACTCTTTTCAGATATTTATGATGGTTGCTACCCAAAGTCATAGAAATGAGCCAGATTAATGTACTTGACAGAGGACGATGCTTCTCTCAAGGCTCCACTGACTTCAGGCACTGCAGCCTGTCCTCAAGGCATAATGTGCAAGGTTTGTCACAGTGCTGCTTCAGCAACTAAAAAAAAATTAAATCAAACAATAAAAATTAAATATGTTTAATATTAATTACCACTTCAGTTTTGAGCTCTGTAACAACTTCCTACTAACATATTAACTTTTTGCTCATTACAAGAAACTTTTATGTTCTACTATCATATCTAACAAGGAAAATCTGTGCTTTAGGCAGTCATGGGAACGTTAAGATTTCTGCTGGATGGCAGCTCTCCTCTTACTCCTGCTATATTTGTTACCAGCCTTTCCTTCCTTCATTTTGTTTAATTTCCTTTCTTTATTGCTCCTCTCTGCTCTTTATCCTCCCCTTTTGTTACAAAAACAAAAAGCAAGACATGTGCCTTTTTAAACCCAAAAAGGGCTAGGATCACCTAAAAGTCTGATACCCCTCTTGTATATAAGCAAGAAAGATAACAGTCATAGAGATATTATCAGACTTTGTTTCCCAGGACATCTTTGATTCTGTCACTCTTTAGGTCTCAGTTGATTTTGGGACTCCTAATTTTGTAATAAGGAAACATGTTTGTTTGAATCTCTCCTAGTCTGAAAAACCCCCTCCATGTGTACATTCACAGAAATGCCCAATGGCCTCATTCTAGAACCTGAAAAAACTACTATGAGATCAAATACCAGGATGACGTTAGAGATGCATTCATTTAAGCATCCTTAAGGGTAAAGGAGAAGTAATTGAGGTGGTCTCCTCAGTGGCAGCACTATCAAGCTAGCAGGGTTCATCCAGATGCCATGCAGGACATGGGCATAATAAAACCTACTACAACAGTTGTTAAAGCTGAAGATGTCCCTTTCACACTGCAGGGAGAAAACTCACCCACACTCACGGGTGAAATACCCATCAATATCAAGGTGGTGCAATGTGGATTTGGACTATAAATCCATGAGAAATCTGCTGTCGTCTGATCCCAGCAAGCCTTTGACTGTGCCACAGCCTTGAAGGTGTTCAGTTGGAAAAGCCTGTCTGGAAGGTCTGGCATAGGAGCTGTCCCTTAGGAGGACTTTGGATCAGACTTTTTTGATGGTAGCCATCAGTAAAACTTCTAGTATTTTATCCTACTTCTGTCTGTAAATTCAGAAAGTTAGAAGTCTGTAGGACAAGGGGGAACGGCTTAAAACTGAAAGAAGTAGGGTTAGATTGTAAACTAAAAAGAAATTCTTTAGTGTGAGGAACAGGTTGCCCAGAGAAGCTGTGAATGCCCCATTTCTGGGAGGGTTCAAGGCCAAGCTGGATGGGACCCTGAGCAGCCTGGTCTAGTGGAAGGTGTCCCTGCCCATAGCAGGGGGTTGTATGATCTTTAAAGTCCCTGCCAGTTCAGGCCATAGCATTATTCTATGACCAGTCATTCACTTAATTACAGGAATGACGTTCAGCTGCTTTTCCTTACAAGAATTAGAAGTATCTCTTTGTTAAATCCTTAATCCTTTGTTTAGGGTTTGGGACTGATATAACTTCATATTGTTTAAACTTGCCAGTGAAAAAGAAAACATAAGAGAAAATATATGGTCACAGGGCAGCCCATTGTGCCTGTTCAGATTCACCCACACCATCATGGACAATGGCTGCTCAGCTGCCAGTATTTGACAATAAACAAACAGCAACAAACAAAAGTGTTTGACAATATATTTAACTACTATTGGGTCAGCAGTTGGTTTCTTGTCTTACATAACACTGAAAAGGAACTTGTTCAGGAAGGACAGTCAGTATTTCAAGCAGAGGGGCTATGCAAGTACATCATTCATGAAAAGAGTCCTGCATCTGGGACAGAAGATGAAAGGGAGCTAAACAGCCAGCAGGATGCAAAATGACAGCTGTTTAAACCACATTTCTAACTGCTGTGGTCAAGGTTTGATATCTCTGGGGAACAAGCAGGCAGTCACAGAAGGGTGGGACACAGAATAACAGAAAAGATCAGCATATTATTATTTCTATTGTGATCAGACTGTCTGTTCCTGTCCTATAACAGCTAATTACTGACTGCCAGAGTTTACCCTGTATACCCAGTCCAAACATCTGGTTATCCAGGCCCTGTTTTTCTCACTAAAGCTTTAGTGAATTTTAACATGTTTGAAAGAGCATTTCCCCCAGGCTTACCAAGATAAACCAAGGTATAAACAGTTCCCTTGGGCCTGGTACATCCTCTGCTGAGTAGTGTGCCAAATTCCCCTATCCTCCCAGGCAACTTAGTTGCCCCCAGACCCCCTAACTAAAGATTTGCTGGAAAAAGCATCTGGTGAAGTAAATGTCCTATGTCTTTTGAGAAGAAGCATTCCCTATTCTGTCCAGGAACAAGAATAAAGCTGCTGGAGAGCATCTGATCACCAAATAGTGTGGGGAGGATTTGCAGCAATGAAGGATGGTACTTCTGCCTCTGATACTCCTCTGCATGCTGCCTCTATCCATGACAAAGCAAATCTCTCATCTGCACCATCCCATCTGTGAATGCTCCCAGCCCTTGACTGCATTTTTATACTGCTTGCATCAACCAGACCTCCACAATTCTCTCTAGCGAGAGTAACTACAACCCACTCTCTCTAAATCTGTCTTTGTGACAGGAGGAAACTGGAAATACAGCTGGCAAACCAAGTAACTGAGGCCAAAACCAGTCTTCTAGGAAAATGTAGAGTCCTATGTGGCAGTGGGAGAGGATGACAAGAAGGGATGTAGGTCACACTGACCCAACTCCAAATTCTTGGAATTACTCCAAATAATCTTTACAAGCTCCCCATTGAACCAAACACCTGCCTTCACATGAAGCATTGATTTTTTTCTCATCCAACCTTTTATCCTGAGCATACAGAATATCTCACAGACAGGCAAACTCTTCAATCTAGCACTTTGTACTGTCAGGAGCTGGAAGGCAGAAAGAACTGTGCCAAAGAAAGTTTTCATCCAAATCTCAGTAAGGTACTTCTACACTGCCTCAAAAAGTTTCATCCAGCTGTTTATTCCTGTTACTTTACACTGAAACCAGTTACAAAAATGTAAAACCTGGCTGCAGTACCACATGCAGAAATTTATGCTAAGCAATATATGAAGTTTGACATGTGTTTGTTGAGAAGTCATAGGGTACTGGATGAAGCTATCCAGTTTTTTGCAGCTTACACAGAACTATCATACCAGGGGAAAAGTGAATGTTTCTTTCCACAGCCCTGTAAGCCTGCTGCTATGCCCCCCCACCAGCCCTTGCTCCATCAAAGACACTCTGACAATAAGAAAATTCAGAAAAAAAGAGAGAATGAGTACATGGCTGAAGGATAGATTTTCCTGCAGGCAGTTTTTTCAGAACATGGATGATTACCACAGCTACTGCTGCTAGGAGTTCCTGTTTCCCAGTCTGTCTGTAAGTGTTCTCTCCCCTGCCTTCTCACTACAGCTGCCCTACAAAACAGCTCAGCTACCTCCCCCTCCCCTCTCCCAGGTGCTGTTGCATACACGAGTCCTCTCTGCTCCTCAAGCATGCTTCATGCAGACCCAGCTACGAGGAACAAGGCTAAGCAGAGCAGAAAGCTTGTGACTGCCACCACTATATCTTAGAAAGCCCCTTCCCCGTGCCAGGCCTTACAACACACCATGAATCTCACACAAATCCCTGAAAATCCCACCCACTCTGATCTGCCTAGAACGAGAAGAGAGAGAAACAGCTCAATGGGATGGTGCTATGGAGAGTTTCTAGGCTCCAAAAAGAATTTAGATTGTATAGATAGAAAGCAGAGCTAGAAATCACATCACATCATGGAACACTACAACTGCTGATTAAAACAAAGCAGCTGTTCTGCTTCATTCTTAGGCAGGAAACAGTATAAGGCTGCAAGTAAAGCAGAACTTTGTGTCTGACCCAAAACTCATTTTAGAAATAAGGCGTACCTGTCCCTTCACCTGCAAATCCATAGGAAGACAACAGTTATCCCTTCTGTCTCTGGAAGTTAACTGACTTAATTTTCATTTTCCCCTTTTGTATCTCTGAGAGGATCCTTTGGTTGCCCAGAGGGCTGTCCTTTTCTGGAATTTTCTCTTCTCTTTTTTTTCCCTTCCATACATAGGCACATATACACTCAGAACGTTTCTGCTATAGTTACCTGAGTCTTGGAGCTCAGGTTATGGGAGGGCTTATCAGAGAAACAGGAAGGATGAGATATTCAGCTAGGGGGACCTTGTGCAGCCTGCCAAAAAAGAATGTAACAGCAACAGACCAGCATAGCAGGAGGTGTCAGCAATGGCTTCAAGACTTGAGAGACTGTGTCACAGGTGAACATTACCTGTAAAGCTCAAGTGGTCCCAACTGGAGGACAGCTCTGAAATCTCAACTACTGCTCTCCATTTCAGACAGGACTTCATGATTCCGTATCATATTCTACTTGGATTTCATATTTCTAGGAAAAGCAATGTGTAAATTGCAATGTCCAGACATATTTTATATACTCCTCCACGTGAGCATTCAGTCTCTAGTCCAGATCTGAGATCCCCTTGCAGAGTCTTTGTGGCTCTTGAGATGATGGAGATATGACTTTTATTCTATCAGTCCTCTTAGTCATCATTTGAATGCATTCTTATATCCACCTGATAAGCACAAATTTGTCACTGGCTACAGACATATTGGTGAGAAATAGTGAACACATACATAGGTTTATATCTGTGTGAGGTCATTACATCTGATAGATTCTGCTTGAGGGACTTCAGGCATCTCACTTCAGCCTGTGAGATAATGCACAGGAAAAAGCAGCAGCACAATGACACAGCCAGGCTGAACTGTGGCATTTCCTGGTGTTTAGTAGTTAATGTCAGCCTTTGTGTTTGATTTCCCTTGGATTTATTGTTTGTTTGTGATTTTCTGTTGAGGATAACCTTTCAAAAGCGTAATCCCTTCTGCTTTGAAACTCTGTTGCTTAGACAATAATTACACAGACACCATGAAATGTTGTTGGTGTTTGACTCTACATTAGCCCAAATCTATCACTTTATTCTACTCCCCTGTAACGAAACTGCCTTTAAAGTAATATATAAGTGGACTGTGAATAACATCTTTCATTACTCCCTGGACTAGTTTTTTTTTTTTTTTTTTAATTATATGCTATCTAGCTTGCAGTTGGTTTGGGTTCAGGGAGCTTGGTTTATACTGTGCAAGCATGGACTATTTCTTTCAAATTAGCAGCTTTTTTCCCCCCTTAATTACATGCTTTTCAAATGCTCACAGTTTTATCAACTAAAATCAATTTGCAAAACAATACAGTGCCCTGCAGTCCAGGAAGGGCTATTTTTATATCAGTTCCAATCTTTAATTTTTAGCTTTTCTTTTTCTTGAAAATGAGGTACCCTTTCTACTGTAAATTTGTGGGCTTTGCTCCACCCAGTATCACTAGCTGAGCAAATGTTCCTAAATCCTTTCAAAGGCAATTATCTTTCCAGGGAAAACTTCACAGCATTTTAGAAATATTTTCTTCTAATAGCAATTATTAGGGAGTATTTTTGGCTTCAATTTGTTTTTCTTGTATAGATCACATTTTCATTTGCTTACTCTCCCCAGCTAAGAGCTACATTTTGCTCTCCTTGGGGAAGGGTATGGGTTTGCTTGCTGACTGTCTGACCCCTTTCCTCTGAGAATGTACCTCTTGGAGATCCTCACCACCTCAGGGTGCCCAGGTTTGTCCTGAGCGGTAGGAAAGGACAGCTTTGAACACTGTAAAATCTGCAGACATTTGCATATTTCATCAGGCAACAAGGTCTGTTCCATTGCATCTGGTCCTGAAACTATCACCTTGAGAGCATCATAAGGAGTCAAAACAAAACCAAAACCAAAGAACAATAACAAATAAAATACCACAAACGCATGCACACTCCCCATCCCCTCCCCCCCCCCAAAAAAAATAATAAAAAAGAGAGAGAAAAAATTCTTACATTCCTAAAAGTGCTTCTTAAAGCAAATACATTTGCACTATCAACTATCAGACAGGGTGAGCACATCTCTTTTTACTAGAAATCAAACTGGATAAATGCTAATAAAAATGATGTAACACTGCCATGGTTTTGTAAATAAAGTCTTTGTTTTCTCACCTCTCTCTCTCAGAATAATCCTCCCTCAATCCACAGTCACATCCAGTGCTATGCAAAAATCAAAGGCACTTACACCAGTTTAGGGATATATTGATTTGGTTTGTGGATGAGTCTTGGCAAAAAAAACTTTAGAGAAAATTAAAGCATTGTACTGCAAAGGTTTCTACATTTTCAAGCAAACATTTTCACTTTCACTAAGCCCTCTAAAAAATGTGCCTTAATTACACAAGAGAGTTGAACATTTGTTGACGTTAGTGCTTCCTCACATGTTATCTATCAGATAAATCATCTTTTCCCAGGTTTCACTTTCAATTCACATAACCAAAAAATGCCTTAATCAATTCTTTTATTTTTCAATCAGTTCTAAAATACAACAAAACAATGAATTATCAATGTTTGGATGAATTCTCAAATATTCTGGTACTAAAATCCATGTTCAAAATTACTTAACTATTTCACACACTTGTTAAAATTAAAAACTAATCATAAATAATATAAACAAAGGATAGACAACTATTATACTGCCATGAAAGATTAATAATGCATAGTTAGATCCAGCTGAATGAATGAATGAAGACAAGGAGGGGGAAAAAAAAATGATTGTTGGAGGAGTGGGTGCATTTTATCTGCTCTTGCAAATTATTATATGCTTGCATGAGATCTGTCTTCCCAAATTTTCTCAATGTGAAAAGTCCAGAAATATAAAAGGCAGGACATTTAATCCAATGGATCATGTTACTTCTGTTTAGGGGCATTGGTCCTGAAGCCACTTCCTCATAAACAAATCCCCTGGAAATAAATCTACAAGAAAAAGCTTGTTCCCTACACCAGCATTCAGTAAGGAGGCTTTAAGAGACAAAATGCTACTGTTAAGAGTAGCCATCAATTAATCAAGGACTTGAGGGAAATTTGATTCAAAAGGATGTGACATATTCAATTGGCTATCTTGGTAAGTTTGATCATATAATTTTTCTGCATGTGCATGGTATATTTTTGCACTATTTTTAACAGTGTATTTATTGTCTTTACAATATTTTTCTGCTGAGAAATTCTATTCACAAAAGGAACATAGAAATACCAAAAAAGAAATATGTAAATTTTTACTTCTTGAAAAAAAAGCTTGCTAAACTGAAAAGCAAAAAATGGTCCTATTTTTAATGTAAGACTTCCACAAAAGATGTCTTTAAACTTTTCTACTTGTGTAGCAGATCATAATTCACATGAATATCTGGAAACTGCATGCCAACTTGCAAAATTCTGTCTGGAGAAGAGAGGATTACCAAGAAAAAATAATTTAAAAAAAAATTTTAAAACCAGTGAGAATGATTGGCCAAACAACAATCAGTGAGACAGGATTATACATCACAAAATAAATGTCTTGAAATATTAAAAAGTAATAACAGCAAATCTCAGAGCAATGGTATGCAATATCTTCATTCAAAAGGGGAAAATGGTAATAATTTCTCTTTATCATTCTGCAGTATATTAAATGAGATTTTTAATAAGGATATGTGTTAATTAGTTCTTATTCATTAGAGAGAAATTAATGGATGCTAATATATTTGTGGCTATTCTCTACAGTTGTGAAAGAAGCCATTTCTATCATGAAGATACACTTTTCTCTCTGTTAGAATCTGAATGATCATCTTCTGAAGGTTTTGGAAAAAGCAATACTTTGAACTGTCAGACTTGATAAATTAATTTCTTTCTAATCACTTTGTAAATCAATCTGATGGAACTATATAATTAGACTTTTAAAAAGATATTCAATGTGCAATATTCAATAATTCAAGAAAGTCAACATAGGTTTGAATAAACTAATTCTAATAAATGACAGCTCCCCAAATAAGCTAGCAATCATGAACAGATTTAAGATTCCACTTAGCAAAGCTAAATCAAATAGGTTGAATTCATAATCTTACTACTTGAAATGTCAGTCCAGTTTTAGTAAGACTAAACATCAAAATATGTTAAAACAAAGCTCTGTGAATCAAAGAACATAAGAGTATTTACTGATGAATCAACAGATAAGTTACTAATATAAATAATCTTTTTCATTATTTGATTACAACATATACATAATGTTTACTACAAAGTCCTTTTAGGCTGAAAAGAAAGCAAGAGTGATGAGACATACCTTACCGAAGTGTTAAATTTGTATTTGCTTAAGAATTCAGCAAGAAATTAGTACTTGTACACAAAGAATTTTGCAGCAAGTCTGAGAACAAGTGACTTCATCTTTATCCAACCTACAGCAGCACTACAATCCCATCTATCGATGGGGGAGTGGCAGCCGGAAATCAGGCGGCTGCAGTGCCAGAGGAGCAGAGTTGCTAAACTCAGTTACTCTTTACCATCTAATTAGTTCTACTGACTCATGCTGACACTGCTGGCACACTCCAAGTTAGCAGCTGTTTAAACAGCTTGCCAAAATTGGGTCCTGAACCTCTCAAAACCTGCATTCAAGCAGGATTCAATGCAAAGGTAATAATTTCTGGGCTAGCGCACATATGCCTTGTTTTGTTTGGATATTTTTCCATTTGCATATTTTCCCACTAAAAAATTTATTTGGCAAGTTTGTAAGGAGTGTTTCTGATCATGTTTCCTAGGTACACATAGATATAAGTCTTCATGCTGCAAATTAAGAATGCAACAACCAAGCTCTGATTATTCTCCAGACCTGGTCAAAGAAACCTGCACCAGCGTGGAACCTCTAGACAAGGAAGCTGGTCTCCATAAGGAAAATGCTGCTTGGTCTGAAAGCAGCAGCCCAGAAGATGTCTTCAGTTCCTCTGAAATGCAGACAGTACCAGTTTGTATGGACATCCCCTTGCCTCCTAGGAACTACATTCTCCAACAAGGTTACACAGAGTCTTCACTTCCGAGGCTTCCTGCAGAGGAGTGCAGTGGGATCTACCATGCGCCTTTCCAGTTCGACCGCCATGCTCGGGCCAGAATTTCCACTTCTCCAACTTTAAGGCGGCTCAGGATGGCCTCTGCCTCACAAGCACTGTCATTTCAGGACTGTTCTAACACAGCACAGCTGGGAAATCAAAAGGAATATACTGGCTCTCTCCACCACATTTGTAAGAGTCCACCCCGGTGCGTTACAATTTCTTCATTGTCGCTGCCTTCTTGTGTTCATGCAAAATTATTGTCATCCAAAGCCAAGTCTGAGAGAACTACAGCAGTTCCAGAGTCTGACCTACCCAGATCAAAACTTCCCAGCAAAGAGGATCCTCTCAGCAATGACAGTCCCAATGAGCCACCCAGAAACTCTTGGAGAGCCAACTCTGCTACACTTTCTACGAGACTCCCCCGCCCAAGCCCTACACTTTGGGCAGGTGTCCAGGTAAGAGGAATAGGAGGATGCAACCTCTTTTTTAGTCTTTCATATTCAGTGTTGGTCCATCATGAGCCAGTGCACAAATAAAACCCCAGTTCTTAACCTGAACTGCATGTTGGGTCGTGATCCTTTAATACAGCAGAGCAGCTTCTATACTTAACAGGAAGGGAGATTTTTCTTTCCAGATCAGCAAGAGACAGCAGCTCCAGCCTTTCCTCTTGGTGACCAGGCTAGCTTAGTCCACTCCTGTACAGGGCCTCTTTCCCATCTCTGTCCATTCACCGTGGTGGGCCAGGGTGGTAGATATGGAAGAATAAGATTAAGTAATTGATCCTGTTTAGGATTGGGTTTTAGAAGACTATTTTCTTTCAACTCTTTAGCTCTTTAACCCTTCAGCAGGATTATTCCTAAGACAGGGAAGTTCCCTGTCTGTTTACTGAATGGCATTACTAACCCTAAAAAAACCAAGAATTAAGTTGGTTGAGTTAAATTTAAAGTCTGCTGCTACCAAAGGAAGAAGTACAATTCCTTTTATTTATTTCAGCTTACCTAGCTCTGCCACTCACTGGCACCCCTCCCTTTTTATGTCCAGCTCCATAAACAAAGAAACAATTGTGCAATCTCTTCTGAAAAAAAGAAACCCGGGTCCAGTGAGTGTCGGAATCAGTAAAGAGAAATAAACAAGGGAGGAGCCAACCCTGCATCTTTCAAGGGCAGGAAACTGCAATTCAATTCTCCACAAGGACAAAACAAGAGGCTTTCTGTACAAGCTAGGTGTGCTATAGATCTGCTCTCAAAGACCTTCCCCTGTGTGCAGAGACACACACATGCTCAGCTCTGTCCTTATGCAAAGCACCTACACACACATTTTGCTGAGGGTGGATGGTGTCAAATAGGTGTAGAGTTCTTCACTAGCCAGTTAGCTTTGCACTACAAACCAAAAACTATTTTCCTCCTCCCCCACCCTCTTCAAATATAGAAAACATTCTGGATATCAAATCTGTTCTCCTTGCTCCACAACAGTGAAATTACTTAGCCTATGCCCAAGCCTATTACACTATTATTAGTACATTTCCCTTTACAAACAAGCTCTTTTTTTCACAAAAAGTCAGATTGCTTGCTTGCTTTCTGATCAACTAACTAAGAATATTCACTTTCTTTCAGGAGAGTGGACTGCCCATGCAAAGGTATGCACATATTTATTTTATCTGATTCTAAGCTTGACTCTCCTACATTTTTAATGGTTTTGCTTCACTCTAGGACAAAACTGAACATTGAGTCATGTATACATAACTCAACCTTAATTTGTAGATTTGCTATGTGAAATGCTTGTCACCAGCTCACTAAACTTTCTAATGAGATTTTCTTTTAAAGGTGGCCCTCTCCCTAGCACATTTAGCTACATTTCACACAATATTTCATCCGGATCATGGGGGAGCTTTGCACCTGGAACCAGCTGCCAAAAGGTCTGGTTGTTTGGCTTAGCAGGGTCAAACTTCAGCTTGAGGAATGTGAAATATCTCCTAATCTTGAGTGACATTCTTCAAAAGTTTGTGGAAGGGAAAACGGAGCAAAGGAGCTAGGAGAACAGCTCAATATTGTTCTTATACATAAGCAAAGAAGATCTAGGACTGCTGCTGGAGAGGGGGATTATTAATCTTACAAACTAAGAAGAGTACATAGAATACGTGGATTTTATAAGTTAGGGCAGAAAAGACAGAGCATTGTATACCATATACCTGTGCAGTGAATTGTGTCAAGGTCTTCAAAACAATTATCAGAAAGGAAAAGTGCTATTAGAAATTATTTTTATTAAGATATGTTTCTTTAAAATGTTCAAATGTTTACAGAAGGGAAGGAAAGTTTTACTTTCTCCCCACACAACAAGGAAGCAGGAGATAGTTCCTCTATTAATACTGACCGCTCTCTCATTGATGGAATAGTGCTCACTTTACTGCATGGTCCCCTCAAGGATGTTTGGGACTGGGTGGTTTGGAGCAGACTGATATACTCTAGGATTCCTTACACAATGCAGTTCCCTAAAGGAGATTCAAGAAATGTGTGCATGCATTTGAAATTACATGTCACTGAAGAAGAGGCTCCTGGATATTCTGAACTGGTGCAATTTCCAACCGATCCTTTAGCATTTTGAACTTACAATGGAGATGGGGAGAGAAGGGGAGGGAAACATCTTTTCATCTGGATGTGAAAACAAGTGATCTATACCTTTTTTTGGGAAGAGTCTGGTCTGATCCAACTCAAAACAGGAATACATAAACATATCTCACTGTCAGCATGAAGATTTTCATGACGTGTAGCAAACTTCAGGAGAGAAATTGAAGATACTGAAGGCAGATGGTTTAACAGGAGAACACTGAACATATAGTGTACCTACCTTGTCTTGGTGCTGTTTGCCTATAATGGCTTCAGGAGGGAAGTAACTACATGCCAGCTAGGGTATTGGCTTTGGACTTCTATCCAGACACCTTTTAAAATCAAGAAACCACAACCCAAGGAAACAATCCAAGATTTTTTCCATAGGCACCAGCTGGAAAAATTGTCAAAAGGTAGTTGGGATGATGTATTATGAATTCTATCTAGATAAATATTAGAATGTGCAAAAATATATTTTAAATTGCACCAGTTTCTGCTTTAAACATTTTTTGTCAAATCTAATTTGGTCCAAGGTCTGGGTTAAGCCTGTATTCAGCTCCTCCTGTATTAAGATCATTAGTCTAACTTCTTAACAGCTAATCCCTTCTTATCACAGCCAGCAAAAACTGTTCACATGTCAGATTATTTTCTCCATCTAGAAGCACATTAGGACAGTTGGCAACTCTTCTCCAAGATTGACTTACATATTGTCCTGGGTAAAATCATACCTCTGTCCTTCAGTTTTAATGAACATCTCTTCTCTACACTGCCAAGCTATACTTTCAAAAAACATCTTTAATGCACTCATACTCATTTTGAACAGCCTTCTCCCACACAGTCCTCAGTCAAGAATGCCAGCACATCCCTGTCAGCATGGCAACTTGCTGAACTGATGTGGTTTATAAAGAATCATCCAAAATAAATAAACTAAAAGGGCAAGAGGGGCAGCACAAATAAGGGGTATATGTGGTGGAGAGAAGGTGAGATGCCAAACCAACAGTGCTGTGAAAGAAAACATTGATAAAACAAAACCTCAAGTTTACTCTGATCTCCTTTTCTCCTTGCACCATTCAGCATTATCAGAGGCTGGGTGGAAAACCGCACTGCACTATTTCCTACAGCAAATCAGCTAATGAAGAGCCTTCACAGTAACTGCCAAGACAGCTCATATTCAATGCCTTGAAGGAGCTGGGCTCATCTATCTTGAAATACTCCCATTCCTCTTTCAATGACTCACACAGCTGTAAAGTGTCACAACATCACAGAATCACAGAATGGGTGAGGTTGGGAAGGACCACGGTGGTTTCTCTGTTACATCTCTGCTCAAGCAGGGTCATCCTGGAGCACATTGCACAGGATGCCATCAATTACACTAAACCTAACTCCTTATGCAATCACAGAAATAGTTTACTTTTGGCAATGGGTCATTTTCCATGCTAACTTTTTGAATCGGGGAGTCCAAACACCCTCCCTGAGCAGCCTGGGAAAGAGTGTCACTGCCTGGCACTTATCTCAGTACTGTGAGCACCCTATAATATTTACCTCAGTAACATCCTCTGGTGCTTTTATTCACATCTAGTGGATAGTCCTTTAAGTAATATATTGCTGTTTAAGTAAGGTGATCTGTATAAATGTCTGTTCCCTGATATAGCTAGTTAGGCTAAGATTAGGGACATATGAAGACACTTTCTGTGCCTTAGAAATAAATACATACTCAGGATATTTATTTTGCCAGACCATGATCTGCTTCAACGTTTTTAATAATTTTCCATAACTTTCCCATCTAAATCTATGACATAATCGTGTTTCAAAAAAAAAAGTGGATTTTAAGAATGGGGAGATGTCATCTGTAATAAATCAAATGCCTGAGTTTGTCCCTAAAGCATAAGCATTTCTTTCATTCCGTCACTGCAGTCCTCTGCCCCCAGTAAGTGAAACAAGCAAAAAATAAAGAAAAAGGCAAAGCTACAGAGTCTGAAGGCATGAGAAGGTGCTAAGATATTGCAGACTAAAAACCTAGTAAATTTTACTACATAGAACTTCAGTAATTTAATTTCTCCAGAAAGAAAACAACAGAAGCATCTGATGTATCTAATATTTCTACAGGCATCAGGCCAGGAAACCACAGACACCTGTGCTTCCATCTCTGAAGCATGACTGTAGTTTAGACATGTAAGCCATTAAGCAGCCCTGGCTCATCAGATTGCAAAGGTAAATTGTAGACAGACACTCGAGTGGTCCTGCCATGCCCCCACATTTCACAGGCTCATGCACTTATGTGAAGAACTTGTTTAGCCATGTGTGTGCCTTAAGTTCAAGGCCTTTTTGATCTGGATAAATAATGCCATTTAATTCAGTTATAGTGACTCTGTGCTTCCATTATTAGTCTTCATAAGCCATTAGCCTGCAGCTTCAAATATATTGTGAAAATAGAAGTAGCCTAGATGCTTTAAAAATCAATAATACACTGGCAAAATTTTACTGTGAAGCCAACCTGAAGTAAGCCTCCTGAATTTCCTGGTACAGTAATAACACCTTTGAGGATTATCCTTGTACTATATTGCAGCCCCTGACTTGTATAATAGCCCACCTGCCCAAAAGATTGCACCATGGAATCTCTAGAGGGTTCAGTGGCATCTTAATACAATCATTACCAACATTGAAAAGTTGCACTGGGTAGCACTCAGTGCACATCTCAGGAAGGCACTCCTGAGAGGAGCACTCCACTCCCTTGCAGTGGTATGGGCTTGCAGACAGCCAGGGAACAGACCCCCCACCCATTAAAGCTCTCAAACCACATACTGAGGGTCCAATTTCATGAGAAACCACAGAATTTCATTGTAAACTCTAAAGCCAAATAAATAAATCCCATGTTCTCCATTCAGTAGGACTAGCAGAGAAACTTGCAAAGAACTCCTGCATTTCACACTGTAACCTCCTCAAGTTGTAGTTTTTACTCCCTGATGTGTCCATGGCTCAAATGGTAAAGTCCCATGCCTGGCCCATCTGATAGCCTGCAGACCTCTCTCTTGTTAGGAGCAGCTTTCATCTAGACCATTCAATTGTTTAGCTAAGGCAATTTCAAGCAGCGTTACTGCCAGGTGATAAAAAAGGCACAATCTCCTTGTCTTACCATACATATCAAATCCCAGTTCTCCACCTCAGAGCTCATCTGTCAGCTGATAAGCTGTCAAATAACTATTCATGCACTTAAAGGAAGTGCCAGGTTTCACACCAAGTGTGGCCAGTGGCTAGAAATTCACAGTAAGTGAACTGCCTAGACAAAAAAAGATCTCAGTAAGAATCATGCTCAACTGAACAAAAATACCATGCACAATAAGTGGTGACTGAAAAACAGAAATTTTATAAATGCGCATGTACTTTGTGCCTCCTCCCGCACAAAGTACATGCACATTTATAAAATGGAGTTACTGACCCTTTGAGCCCTAATGCAGTATTCATGTACTGAAGGCAACACAGGGGCAGCTGCAGACAACAGTCCCTCTGCAGCATATACTAACACAATTCATTAGGTATCAGTGTGATATTAGCAAAATACAAAAGGTTTTTAACGTACACCAACAGTTTCTGTATGTGAATGCAAGCAGCCTGTAGCACAAACATGCTGCTGGATACAGAATGCTTGTGTCACTTTTCTTCATGGATCTAGATTCTGGAAAATGTTCTCCATTAGGAACAACAATAGTTGGAAAGAGACATTTTTTGATCAGTAGAGCCACTGAGTCATATTGCATTCAAAATATTTGAAATAGCAGAAAAAAATGCCAAAAATACTTAGAAAAAAATAGTACAAACTAGCCAAAAGGTCAAATAATTATTTTAAACCCAACATTTTAACTGTTTCACTAGTGGGCTGTCTTTTCTTGAAATCACCTGAGCTACAGGAAGGCTAAAAGTAACAAGACAGATGTCAGCTAAAAACAGTATTTAATTGCTCCATTAAACTCCACTGCCAAAATATAGATTCTAAAATCTCCACTCACTTTTTGTCTAATCTCAGGAGAAACCAGGAAGTTCCAATATTTAAATGCTCTAATTATTTATTATCTGAGGCAAGCCTCAGATGACCATAAGAACTTTGATCTCAGCAACAACGTGGAGTTTGAAACTCAACTAGGTATTTGCTGTCAGTCACTGAAATTCTCTGCTCAAAGTACTTTTAGCACATGATGTCATAGCTGCTGTGATTTGGTTTTTTAGCAGATTCCCCCCTGGCTCAGCAGGAGCTCCCTGCAGCCTCCATGGACAGAGATGACCTGTGTTGCTGTTGTGTCCCACAGATCGGCCGAGCGCAGGCGCAGCTCCCTGGTGGTGAGCCTGCCGGGCCTCGAGGTGTTCCCTGGAGACCTGCTGGTGTCAGACAGTGCCATGGACTACCTGCCCTGCTCATCCTTCCTGCTCAGTGCAGGTCAGACACAGCGGGGATTGCTCCTCTGAGCCCAGCAAAGGGGGACTGGAACACGTGTGCATGTGGCATGGGAGGGATATATGCAATGAGAACCTGAGGTGGTGCAGGATTCCCCCTCTGTGGGGAATCCTGTTACCCCACACCAAACTGACTTCATTGCCAGTTTTAAAATTCCTCTCTTCTTTTTTTTTTTCCCCTGCATTTTACTGTTGAATGCAAAATGCAAGTAGATGAGAAGGTAGGACAGAGATCACACTGCTCCTCCACAGGCTAGAAGCAGCCAGAGCCCAGGCCAGGATCTCCATCTGGAAGCAGCTGAGTCACAATTTCCTACCTCCACAGCTTCAAGCAGAGAGAAGAGCAGCCCATGCTGCCCTTTGCAGTGGTGTTCTGATCACGAGGGCAGCAAACCCAACTCATGGCTAGAGGTTGCTCACAATACATTCCAAAACTGAAATGCAGACCTGCAAGCAATTTCCACAAATATCTACTGTAGAGTATAGCATGGTGTGATTGATGGAGATCCTGGTGGCCAGAGATCAAAAGTTTCTCAAAAAGCAAGTCAGCCAAGGTCACAACCAACATTTCCATGACAGCAAATAAACCAGCCATTCCCAGAATGGCTAAGACCTTCAAAATACAGAAATGCAAAGTTTGGACTGATTCCCTGACACACCTAAAGATGGGTGCCACGTAAAGAAAACCTTTTCAGATTTCTAGCTGGACACAGTAGTTCCTCACAAGTCACCAGTGCATTCCTAAATCTAGATCCCCAGCTTTCCCTGTGCCTCACCAAGGACCACAAATTAAACTCTGCCTCACTGTGCCAGCCCCATGACAGATCTGAGAATTAGGGCTCATAGGGATCAGTTTATTTAATGGAGATTTAAATACCTGCATAACTCCAGCTTATCATGATGAGAAGACATAGACTAATTCTTGCTTTAAAACAGCATCTTGAAATTTGGCTTGAGTTATGATGGTTTTCCCAGGTAAAGAATCACATAGTAATCACAGCAATCACAGAGTGATCACCTGCAACAAGTAGGAGCATTCAGCACCATCCAAGATCCCACCACAGACAGTCATAGTTCTTGCTGGGAGGAACCCAACAAGCCTAATGGGTTTTAAGTCTAGTGCACAAACTGCCTAAACTCAAGTATTAAATATGAGCCAAGTAGAGTATAGTCTATCAAGCTGCATATATAAAAAATAGGGTTCTTATCTACTTGTTTCCTTACTGATAACATTTGTTTTACCCATCAGAGTCCAAAAAGTTAAGGTGGCCATTTGCCAAAAGAGGAGTTGTGAGTATTTTTTACCATTTCGTTTTTCCTTGCACTGACCTTGCCCTTTCCCTCAACTAACCTGGGTACAAATAGCTTCTTTACTTTCTGGCCCTTGGAGAAAGGCAGCCAGCAGCTGAGCTGAACTCAGAGGTGTCTCAGCCCTCCCTGGGACTGCCTGCACATTAACCTGCAATGAAGGCTGGGTGGCTCCAGTGCAGCCATTGCGTGCGAGGCACATAAAAACACAGTCAGTGCCACTGCTTCCCTTCTCTGTGGGTGGTGGCAGGAGAGGTGTCCTTGGCACAAGCACAGCTCAGTGAATTTTTCCTTGTCTAACACAATTCCTTGTCTTTTCCATTTATGAAAACTTTCACTTACTAAGATATGTGAATTTCCTTTCTGTGTACTGTTCAGCATTCCAAAAATTATTTACAAGTGTCTTGACAACTTTTTCTCCCTAACCATGTAATTAAAAACAGCCCTTCCCAGTATTTTTTCCATTTTATCAAAGAATAGTTTGTGCATACAGAACCAATGCAAGTACTCAGGTTTATATGTACAAGAACTCCCTCTCCATTTGATAGTAGTTTCATAGCATTTGAAGGAGCATGACCTAAACCTGAGCATTCTTAAATTCAACAAAATATTTTAAATCTGCAATAAAAAGCATCTAATATTTAGACAGAGGTGATTTCTAAGACTATTAAATGCCATAAAATTTAATTCATGAAGATTCATTTGCTGGTACACTGGTTCAGTGTGCATATATGTTAACTGCATTATTTTTTCTGCCCCATTTCAATCTATCTTTCAAAATTAGGAGCTGAACTTAAATCCTAAGTTTCAAATATTATAATGAAACACATATTTCAAAATTGGCCTGAGTTCAGTGCCTAAAGTTCAGACAATGGAAATCCCTGTAGTGGGAATATACTGTTCAGAGAACAGATAAAACTTAGGCAAACACTTATAAGTCTGTACCCACAGCACTAAATTAGAGTTGATAAAGAATGCTTAAATTTTTTACAAGGCCTGAATAAACAAAGCAGAAACAAAAGAATTTTTTTTTTTATTTCATGGTTCTTCACACAAACTCCTGCTGTTCTTTAAACTTTCTGAAAGCTCATTTTACAGACACTACTCTGCAGATGACCAAGGGACCTTTTTCCATATGTAGCTCAAAAAATTAAAAATAAATAAATATACATATGAATTTGTATACCTATGACAGGATTGCAACTTTGAATCTGTTGTCCCCTATCTCTAGCAGTGCTAAGGGAAGCAAAACATTTCATTTGTTCTGTCTTCCAAGGGTAGCCCATTGCCTGTTACCAATGTCTTACACATCCAAACCTGAGGCATTTACACACCCCACCCACAGCTACAAAGAAACCTGCCATCACTGCCTTGTGTCTGTGTAGAAGAGCCCGGAGAAATTACTCATTTAAGGGCAAACTCCCTAAGGATTAGGGCAAGAGGGGTAAACTTCTTAACAGTCTTTAAAACACTGTATGAATCAGAGGGTTTCTTGTCATTCCACAGGGTAAAGACAAACAGAAGCAAGCATCTGATCTGGAAAGTTGTCTTTCTACTGTTAAGATCATAGACTGCTGCACAGATGAATTTTTCTGCTTTAAGGTATCAAAATGCTCAGTATACTGTATCAAGGATACTCAAGGATGGAAGGAGGAATTCTGTGTTCTCTATAAGCTAACATTTTTCAGTTCATTAATCTGGATATGAGACCTTTCTGTCAAATTAATGCATAAGTATATGGTATATTTTGTCAAAATGACAAATGGAGGGGCAAGTGGGAAACTGAGGGTCAGTGTAGGTTAGCAAGGGACCTCAAAATCATCTGGATTTTGCCATGGATCCAGACTGCCCTAGATCAGGGAGGTACCACCTTCAGAAAAAGGTCTCAAGGCAACCCTCACAGCAATACCTACAGGTGCTAGAAAAGCAGAGGAAAGAATCTACAGCATCAGAGAGATGTCAAATGGGACACAGCCACCCCATTGCTGTGTTCAGAGGCAGCCACATGCAGGTCAGTGCCAGTACCAAGGTTTGGCTCCAGAAAAGGCACCAAAGCCTGTCTGCCAGACAAACAAGGCTTCTGGCCCCTAGCCGCCTAACACCATCCCCTCTCTGAAGCAAACCTTTTGCTTCTCTCAGCAGGCTGTTTCCTGCAGCTCCCCACACAACATTGCTGAGGGCTTCTGCCAGTGCCTAATTTATATATGGACATCTGACTTTGGAGCAGGTCCGTAATGTGATCATGGCCACCACAATTGCCAAGTGACTATAAAGACCTAGTTCTTTGGTACCTTGATTTTATAGTCCAGAAAATAAGATATCATCCACCCAAGAGCAGCACAACAGAACACATTCCTTAGCATTTGCAAGCTGCCCACTAATTGATACAACATACCTAAACATAAAGAATCACATTGTGTTGTTTTCAAATTCAGCGAGTTTATATTGTAAGTATTTTAGAGGAGAATAGTGGGGTTTAAAATATTTCAATGGAACTTTTAAGCCTTCAGAGGAAAAATAGCTAATACTGGTAGATGAAATTTACACAGTCAATAGGACATAGACTCTTTTCATAATGCCTGAAGCAACAATTTTTTCTTTCTTCTTCAATCCATAGGGTAAATCTTGGCATGAATTTATAAATGAGCAACAGACTGAGCAGAAAGATGTCAACAGCCAGTTAGAAGTGAAAAAAGAAGCAGCAGTGTGGGAACTTTTCACAAGTGAATGCACTTACTTTCTGGATCATTTGCTGGTTCTCAAGATGGTAATGTCAGATTTCACTTTGCAAAAATAATGAAACATTATTTATTCTGCTGTGATGGACACAAAGCCTCCTCAAACTTCTCATTAGAGGTCTGCAGGGGAATGACTTAAGCACCTGCTTTTCCTCCCACCTTGCCTGCTCGTCCCGTTTCCATAGCTCCCTTTTCTGTCATTATGATGGTATCTCTTCTAAACATGACTTTTGAGTGATGCAATCTAGTGCTTTTCAATTACCATCTGACTGAAGAGCCTTCCAGGATATTCAACTGATACTCCATTCTCTAGCAAACACTGCACTGAAGCCATGCTGCAAACACTTATTTCTGTACTGGACTATTCCAATTGCTAATGTTTTTTATTGCTAATGTTATTGCAACATTATATTTGTCATTTAACTTCATATAGATCTGGGGTTAGATTATCCTGACTGGAGCATGAAAACCTCAGAATTCAGCAGACCTGTAATTTTAATATTACATGAAAACAAGTATACTGAAAACAACTCCACTCTCAAAAACTCTGTATTACCTCCAATCCAGTGAATTTTAAGAGCTTGAAATATGGACAACAATATTACAGACTGTTACAAGAATAGCTGCACTATTTATATTCACCACACACCAAAAGTTAATGTATCCATTCAAAAGGAGGGAAGCTTCCACAAACATTTTCTTATAATGTTTCTCGTACTTGGCACAGACAATTCCTGATTTCTTATTAAGTCGAAGAAAAAAGATTTGTAAAACATTTTCCATGTTACTGGAAAGTTATCCTGAACAATACAAGAACTACTGCATAGTAAAGGAAATAAATAGAGGAATGGGCTGAATTCCTCCTTGGTGGGGCAGAACAGGAAGAGACAGAAAACGGGATAGCAGGACCAGCTATTGGTTCAAGGCAGGAAAAGAGCATCCTTCTTTCTGTACACTTTGTTTAGCAACCTGAAAAGTTTAAAAAGTGGGGAATACTGGGAAGAATGATGATAACAGCAGGCATGCAGGCCCCTTGTGAGTCTGATGCAGGAGCCCACAGAGAAACCTCAGCCAGCCCTGCATGGCCCATGAATGATGAACTATTCAGTCCATGCCAGCTTCCCAAACTCTCCCTCTAAAGAAAGAACCCATTGCATTTGGGTAACCAATTTAAAGATACCTGGATACCCCCAAGTATAGAAATATTCCATTGATTTTAATGAATCTCCACAGGGAGCTTTTAGACCACCATAAATCCACTTAAGGCTCTCAGGACAACCAGGTCATGGTAACTAAAGAATTACACAAGGCTAAACAAACACTCTCACTAGTTATTAGGTCTTGGCACCTGGCTAACAGGTTTTTTCATTACGCTTTATACACATAACCAAAAAAAAGTCTACTCAGTAACCTATAAATTTTAAGACTTTTTCAGATTTAGGTCAGATTCAATACAGCTCAATCAGCTTAAAAAATATAAAATCTTAAACAGCCAATAAATACACATGCAGTTTTCACTGAATACAGGCTAATAAAACAATCCAAAGAGCATTAAAAACCTCCACAGGACTGCTACTTACCTTAATCCAAGAATATCTTTTTTCCTCATAGTAACTCTAAACAATTTAGATAGCAGCAGTTGCATGGGGTAGGAAGGAAAGCATTTAGAAAGGTCAGAGAACTCTGTAACTGTGGCTCTGATGTTACTGAGTCCTTCACACAGGGATCTGCAGGGGGCTCATTTGCCCCTCTGCTGCCCAAGGGCACAGCAGGGACACAGCTGCCTCCATGGTAACCACAGAGAAACCCCAGAGAGATCATTCATACCCTCTTCTGCACAAAACCCAATTGTGGTGGTGTGTGATGTAACGTTGTTTGATTTGGTCTGGTTCATCCTGAATAGTTTCCCCCTCTTTCCCTGGAAATCCCCAATTTCTTATCGTTATTTGTCTATCATGTTTCCCCTCCCCTATCCATCAGATGTGTCTTGTTGTCCCCACCCCTGGCCTTTGTCCATCACTCGGCAGCCCTGCCTTTCCTTCTAGAACCTTCTCCCCAGGGTGTCGAGTGATTGGGCAGGGGCAGGGACCCCTCCCCAGTTTTTTGCTGATTTGTCGGTTTCATGCGTTCATCAACCTATGTATCAGTTTTTTCATACCCTCATTTGCTGTCGTGTTGCCCCTCCCTGGCCCTCCCCCTTCCCTTATAAGCTGTTACTTACCCTCAGTTCGGTGCTCAGTCCTTCTCCCTCCACCCTGCTTTTTCTCCCCCTTCGACCTTCCTCCAATAAACCTGCCAACCCTTCCTGAAGGCTGAGTCCCTCTTTCCTTGCCTGCGCCTCCCTGCGTTTGCCGCCCTTCTTCGCTCTCGTATCGTAGATCTCTTCGGGACCCATAGGCGCGATAGGAGCTCCGGGCTCCTCAAGCGCCCCTTCGCCGCTGATCGGGGCTGAACGTGAGCCGGGCAAACTCATCACCTCAGCACCGCAGCACCCAATCTTAAACCTTCAGGCAGATCAGGAAACTTTTCTCACAATGCCATCTTCTGCCCTCCCTAAATCAAATAATCCTTTCATGAATTTCAGTAAAAATGTTGTTTTGGAGGGGAAAAAAATTATTGAATTGGCACAAACAGTAATTAACATGAATTTGCTTTGGTTTTAAAGATATTTATGAACACTCTAAAATACCTCCAGAGCAATGAATTTCTCTTGGATGTGGATTTGTGGAGACTTTTTGCAAACTTAGAGGAGTTAAACAAGGTGAGTAGAAAAAGAGAGCTGTTACTTAGATCAGAAATCAATCAACCCAGTAAAAGAATACAACAAACCAAAAGCTTCTATTTAGTTTCAGTGCTCACATTTGGAACTTTGTTCAAACAATCCACCTTTTCCTCTTCTCTATGTGGTATACCAGTGAGAGTCAAAGACCACCAGTGCAAATCATCCTCTCCAGCCAAAGATACGTGGCATTTTAAACATGGGGGAGAGCTCATTTGGCAGTTGTTCCTGAAGCAAACACAAGTTTGAGACTAATTCTCATAAGCAGTGACCTTTTAAAAGAGATGAAGAGAAACTACTACCCAATCCCTACACCAAAACAGAAAGCATGGCAAAATAACTACATAACAAGGCCTCTTTTGCAAGCAGATGGGCACAAAGACTTTGCTGTCTATTATGCCACTCCAAAAGAGCAAGTTAAAACAAAATGCTGATCCCCTCTCTCCAGCTGAGGTTTCCCTTGGCACGTGTGTAAGGATCTCTCCCAGGTTCATGTGCTACTTACTCTGCACTGTCCAGGAGGAGGGAGGCCACTGGGCTTGGCTGTGATGTGCTCCAGCTCTTTCCTGCTTTTGGCCAGTTGCTGGGAGATCATTTTCAGCTCCTGAAAGTTTAAAACCCCTAAGTCAAAAATAGCTTTTACATTATTTTGGAAACAAAACAATTTTTCTTAGCTAGAGGGCCCTTTTACAGGACACCTCACCCTTCACTGGAAAGAGAACTTTGGAAAGAACTCTGCAGCTGCCTTAATTGAAAAACTACTCACAATCAAATCACATGCCCTAAATCAGCTGCTGCGTTCCATTTATTTCCCATACTGTAATTTCCTTGCCTTAGTACTGCATCTCTCCCTTTTTTAGCCAAAACAAGAAAACTGGGAAAGGTCTTCAAAGCAGGGACAATAGCAGAGCTCAAACAGATGAGCAAGGTACTGCTGCTCAGTCACAGACCTCACACCTGGTGAGCTGTTGAATGACCAACCAGTATGTTTGGAGATACAAGGAAAAAGATTTTTAGCTGACAGGTTTCACCTCTGGCTCACTGTGGATTAAGACTGTACCTGCAGATAACTGCTAGAGTTCAGCAGATGTGTGGCTGTTGATTGCCTTGTTCTTGTTCAGGGAAGAGAGTGGGATATATTGCTGTGTTTCACTTAGCTTTGAGCTTGACTGGAGCTTGGTCATGTTTTGAGAGAACTATCTTAAAGAAATATCCTGCTTTAATTTCTAATTTTGTTGTCCTTATTGATGAGGATAATAAATGACCATCTGTTATGCATACTTCAAATATTGATTAAACATAGGAGAATGAAGCTGCTCTCAATGCCTTTGGTGCCTTTTTTCATACATTTTACAGTATGCATTTCCTCTTGACAGCAGGCTGAATCCATGAAAAAATGCAAGCTGTAAAATTGTAAAGGTCAAAATTAAAGAATGAGCATCATCCTATAAGCATCCTTGCCCCATAAATACACCAAACAAAGCAGTCTGCAGCTACTACAGTCTGTAGCAGTATCCCAGCAGATTGAGGTGCCCTTCTGGCCTAACATTTGGCCAACAGCTTAGCCCAGTCATGAATTTGTATGAAAATAGTGTGAATAGTGAAACTTGTGTGTTCAGGATGAAAGTGTGGGCTTAGGAGCAGGCTTGCAGCCCCATCTGACTGATGAGGTAGGCATTTTGAATTCAGTATAAATATGTAAAGTTTACTTATGGGGAATACATGAGGTTTTGTAGTATTTTATAGATACTTCCTTCACCTTCAATTGTATGAAACAAACTCAAACCATGAAAGATGGTGCCTTCCTCATGGACTGTGAAGGCTTCCTTAACTGTCACAGCTCTGTCACACACCATCATTGTTTTCCAGCAGATACCATTCACCCTTTGTCATTTTTAATGTTAATCCACATTAAATACAGCTGCTACCCTAAGTTTAACAGGACTAATCTTGTTTCAAAACTTTTGTCATCAGGCATTATCACAACATAAGTGGGTATTTGTATAGATTTGTCTTAGCTTCTGACTAATTAAAGCATTCTGGGCATAATTCTGAAGAAAATTCTGGCAATGGTAGAGATAGGTATGGGCACCCATGACACTTGGAGCCTTTAGAGAGGCCAGGGATGGACAATAAAGCTGCTTTAATCTTAAATTCAGATCACTGATGCTAATTTATTTCCTCCCCTTACTTAGATAAGTCTCAGTTTTCTGAAGACATTTTTTGAAACTGTGAAGAAGCACATCAGCAAGTCAGACTCTCCTATGGATTTCAGCTCTGTACTCAGAATGGTAACATAATTAGAAGTATTCTTGCTTTTAACACAAGCAACAGACCATTTATCACAGCATACATATCACATACATGTCACAGCTCCAGAGCAATCAGGTCTGTCCAGCCCATGACATTTGTCACCAGCAGTTTGGTCTCAGCCTCAGGTTGTTCCTATTAGAAGGATGTTTATATTTCTATTCATTGGCATGTTTGAAGCAGTCATGGGAAGGTGCTCTGTATGTGGAATCAAGTGTGGAAAGATTTTCTCTTCCTGGGGAACAGCAGCCCAGACTCTGAGGAGACTTTTCCACTGGCAGAGGCAAACTTCCCATCCCATGGAAGATATTTCCCTGAAACCAGACCCCAGCCCCATCAGTGCCTGCTTCCACTCCTTCACACTGACCCTCCTTTACTCCACAGACCAGACCCAAAAGTGTTTATAATTGCTTAATTAAGAGCTCATTGACACTAAAATTACACTTTGGCCTGTGTCTGTTAAGCAAGAGAGAGACGCAGCCACATCTGTCCTGCCACTGCCAAGCCCTGCCTACCCTGCAACCCTCTTGGTCAGTCTGTGTGGGAAACAAGGCATTTGTCTGAACAGCAGTCTGCAGGAGCTCCAATTCCTGCTCAACTTCCCAATGCCTGTAAAGTTGGAAGTATTAGTGAAGATAGAAAATCAATTGATTGATAGAACCTTCCCTAGCAGTAGAGGCCATTAGAAAACTTCTGGGAAATACCAGAAGATCCTACCTCAGTGTTAAGATTTTTAACAGAGACATTCATGCTAGCGCTTGGTTTCTTGCCCCTGTGAGCTCTGACCTCAGGCATTCTTATTGATTATGTTTGTGTAGACAGACAAAATCTCAGACAAAGCTGCATTTTATCATGCATGACATTCAACATCTCCAATGTAAATGAGGCTATCCTGTTATTTCTAGGAGCATACTCAGATATAAGATACCATGCTACATGAAGTAATCAAAGCTGTTTCAGAAATACTGGGTTTCATCTTCAACTTCTATATGAATTTCACATCATTTATTTCTAATGAGAACAATGTGTCACACCTCTGCAGATCTGTTAAAACACTACTCCCATACATTACTGAAGCATTGTTGTGGTATTTTTACTACTTTACAGTTTTATTGCTGTTTAAACTGTCCTTTCCTTTTTTAATTTCTTCTTTTCCCATCTTCCTAGATTCAAGGAAATCTCATATAAAATGCACATTACAACCCCAAAACTCCTGTTTCTCCCCTTGTCATTTTTCTTTCTTGATAAATCTCCAAACCTTTTCTGCAGTTTTTCCAGGGAGACCTCTGCCAGACACACCAGATTTATTGCCTTAATTATACCTCTGCTGTCTTCTACTTGGAAAAGCTGAGAAAGAGAGAAGATTTTGGCATCTACCTGAAGGTAAAGCAATGGTTTTGTTGTTATTGCTGTTCTTGTTGTTGTTGTTGTTGTTGTCTTCAGCCTTCTACCTTATGGCAGGATTTTAACAGCAAACTAGGAATGTTCATTAGAAGCAAAACTGTGTAGACAGCATTTCACGTGGATTTTTTGCAGAGCCGATCACCGATTGGAAGTCACCCTTCTGAGTGTATGTTTACCTGCATGTGTGAAAGTCCCTACCTGAAATTTAGAACAGATAAGGGGGTAAGAGCTGGGCTGCCTTTTTTGCAGGCAGGAAATACAAACTACTAGTCTCTTTATTTTGTTCTGCACATAATCTCTTGACTCAGTGACCTCCACCTTAACAAAGTTAAATTGTTACAGTAAAAAAAATCAATTTCAAATGTCTTACTTTGGCATCAAAACACTATCAGTAAAGGAGGATTTACCTCCCTCTAAGGCTGGAAAGAGCAATCACTGGACTCTTTATCAAGTTGCAGCACTACAGCAGGTTTTGTCTTTGCTGATACCAGCCAGTGCAGTGGTGGGGATCTCAGGCTCTGCTCTTTCTGACATCGCTAGCAGACCAGTGTATCCTTTAAATACTTAAGATTAATCTTCAATATTACAGGTTTAGAAAGAGAAACCTCAAGTAGTGGGCTTTTCTCACAGGCAGCCCAAAACTGGAAGGACATCTTTTTGTGGCAGGCAAGCTCTGCAGCTTGGGCCTTGGGGCTTCACTTTGTATACATTCACATATAGGAAAAATGTTCCCCACTGGCAAGTAGCAGTGACCCCAAAATATAAGGTGGCTTTCAAACCTAACTCAGGTTAATTTTCTCAGGAAGACCTGAGAAAATTAAAACAACAGATAAATAAGAGCCTTACTGGATATGACAGCATGGCCACAGCATCTGGAATTGTAAGCAGCAATGCAGAAACTGAATCTGGAGGGGCAATGCAACTTCCTCTGTGGAGAGTTGTCCTTGGCTTAGCTGGGATACTGTTAATTTTGTTCCTAGTAGCTGGTATAATGTTGTGGTTTGCATTTAAGATGAGAGTAATCTTGATAACACACTGATGTTTACTTGTTGCTAGGCAGTTTGCATTAAATCAAGGACTTTTCTGTCTCTCACCACCACCAGCGAGGAGTCTGGTGGGCACAAGAGGTTGGGAGGGGACACAGCCACAACAGGTGACCCCAAGTGACCCAAGGGGTATTCCATACCATATGGTGTCATGCTCAGTACATAAACTACAGGGAAAGCTGGCTGGAAGGGCTTCTGCTCTGGGACTGGCTGGGCATGGACCAGTGGGTGGTGAGCATTGTGCACCACTTGATTTGTATATTCTGGTTTTTTTTTCCTTTCTGTTTCTATTCTATTAAACGGCCTTTATCTCAAACTACAAACTTTAGTTTTTATTTCCCATTTCTATTCCCCATCCCACAGGAGGGAGTGAAAAGTGAATGAGTGGCTGTGTGGTTTAGATACTTGCTGGGTTAAACTATGAAGAGACTTTATAATGCCCTTGTTCTTACTGAGAAACTCATCTTTCATTAGTCCCTGTCTCGTTACAATCAGCTAATGATGCAGAAAGCTCTTTGCTACCTCCTAGCCAGAAGGAAGCTGAAGCCTAAGGCACATTTTCCTTGTCTTCAGCAGTGGTGTGAACAAAATGAACAGTGCAAGAGGTTGCATCTGCCAGAGCTGCTGGTTGCTCCTCTGCATCGACTGACACGGTATCCCCTCCTCCTCAACAACATCTGGAAGAGGAGCACTGATGAAACAGAGAAAAGTTTTATCCAGTCACTTAAAGAGAAGGTGGAAAAGTCTATAAGTAAGTAACAATGCTTAGAAGTTAAGTATGCAGTTAGAAATTAGAAAGTTACATGGCTTCTTTGTGCCTGTCCTTTGAAGCGTGAATTGGTCAAGTGTCTCTGCAGAAAAGCAGCAAGGATGTGTGTGCCTTTCTACAATCCTGACCCTCATTCTGTAGGGAATGATTTGGGCCACCTTGTGCTGTCAAAGCCTCTCTGAGCAATGTCACAGGACTCCCAAATCAGTGAGTACCCTGTATTTTCTTAGAATCATCTGCAGTGACAGGCAAAAAATTAAAAGCAGATCTCAAATTGGACCATATCAAGAAAGATCCCAAACAAAGAAGTCTTTCAGTTGGATTTATGTCTAAGGAGGATTTTTTTAGGGCTGATCCTTAATAGGATAAATTTTCTCTCACAAGGGGAATATTATGTCCATGACCTTTCACTAATGACAGGGTCCTACTATGTAAAGTTGTCTCAGCTGCAGATTTTCTCTAGCTATTGCATAAAACAAGAGGCTGGTCCAGATATTAATTTTTTCCCTGAATTTTTTAAAATATATAATATTTATATATTTAACATATATAAGGACAGCAGTTTTAGGTGTGGCCCCAAAAGACCATGGGATGTCTGGAGAGTATTACTGGCAGAATAAATAGGTCCTTCCAGAAATTAGATAGCTCTGGATGAAGGAAACCAAAGATAGAAGGGTGACCCTCTTTACTCACAGACACCTGACAAAGATCTGCCTTCATTTTTTGATCAGTGAACCAGTAACATAATAAACAGTTGTAGTCCAAGCACTCCCCTTCTGGTGGGGAGGTATGTGAAAACCATTATCTGAAGCCATTATCTGCAATATCACTCCACCCAAAGACTTGAAATTTCAGTTGCAGGTCCATTAAAGCTTTGCCCATAATGGCTTTGAATCAGCAAAGACACAGTCTCCATTTTTCACATTTTGAGGGACCCCCACCTCAATCACTTCTGGCAACACTTCCTCTGAAATTAATTCTCATTAATTTCAACAGTCTTTTTATCAGGCTCTATATAATGAAAATTATTTTTCTCTCACTATACCAGACAGTTGAGGATGACAGGACTTTTTTTGAAGACATTTTTAAGATTACAGTTTAATTGAGTTTTATATGATTTCCTGTTCCCCAGACAGATTAATAAACACAATCTTTTCATTTAGCAGTGAATTTAACCATCTTTGAATGCATGAATTGAAATTCTCTCTCTGCTGATTTAAGTAGAGTTTAGGCATTTTTTACAATGAGATCAAGATTTCATCTGGGGCCTCACATGTGAGGTACTTCAGCTTTCACAGGAGAAAATTGGTACTCAGCATCTTCTAGAAACAGGACTGCTTTTGCCAGCCCTGGCAGTAACTGGTGTTTCACACATTTCAGGGGATCTGGAAGGAAAAGTCAAGTGGTTGGATAACTTTCAAAAGTTCAGGCAGCTGCAAGAGGTCATAATTTGGCCTCAGGTCTGGGATCGTGACAAAAGGTTCTTTGTTCCAGAGGTAAGCAGATTTTAAAGGAGGTTTGGTTTTTTTTCTAGAGGAGGGTTTAGTTTCCTATCTGTCTTCCTAGTGTGGTCTAAAGTTGGCTGGTTGTCTGTATTCTAGCTAGTGAGGATGGCTCTGTTCTAACAGGGGCAGCTGCAGCCTGGGCACAGCAAGTGCTGTAGCTGAACACACATTGCCTTGCATGGCAGCATGGGTTGCTCTCAGCATCCAGGAGAGGGCAATGATACAGTCCAGGGGGACTCTACCATATTTGCTTTTGGGGACAGAAGGATATGGGATAGATGTAAGTATTACCAGCATCATCCAATAAAGTAGAAATTATTTGCCTCTTTCACTTCTCAAGCTGAGCCAAAGAACTTCCCATTTACACTTAAAATGCATTACAAAAAATCACACAGCATACCTGGGTGTGCACATTTTTGCCCTACCTACCCAGAGAGACTTTAGGCAGCACTATGGTAACATCATCAAGTGGGCCCCACCTCAAGGATTATGTCTGTTCACATACAAGGCTGCAAACACCATTAAACTCAATTTGGAAAAGTAAAACCCAGCTTAACATTTCAAAAGCATAAAGACATTTAAGCAATAGCACTGCTGAAGAAACACTGGCATGCTCAGTTATCAGCTGTGTGATGTACTTAGCCTGAGGTAAGAACACACAAATGCTCATCTTGTTTAGCTGCTGGTTGCTTCCCTGTTCATCATCCATTATGCATGATTCCCCCATTCTCTTTCTCTCTTTTTTTTGGGTCAAGTGTTTGAAGCAAAACTTAAGAGAAAACAGCAGTGAAAACATTTTGTCTTCAGCGAACAGACTTCTTCATGAAGGGAAGCTGATGCTAGCAGGTAAAGTCCCTGATCTCCTGGTGTCCAGAGATAGCATAACAAAATTATACATTGTTATGGCAGGTCTAGAATGAACCTCTGCAACAGCATTTGGGCACGTGCAGGAAAGTAAAAGCAACCATATAGTTTATCAGAGAGAGACTGAGATACAGCTAAGCTGCCAATAGGATGATAGTCTGTATGATTGTTTATTGTCCTTTTCCCTGGCAAGCAAGGAATTGTTATACCAGAATGAGGTAGCTGCTACAAGGTACAAATTTAGTAGCCAAAATGACTGAGATGTATGATTTAGTGCATTTGAGAATGCACACTGGAGGACAAGTAGAGTTGTGAACTATACTGGAGACAAGGCTTCTTTGTTAAAAGCATTCTGTAAGGTGCAGTGATTCATAGATGTGCCTCATCTTAGAAGTAGCAATTCCTTAAAATAATCACACCATAAAACTGATTTTTTGTTTTTCTTCTCAGAAAGCACAAGGCTCCTTGATGTCTACCTCTTTTTATTTGATGATTTCCTACTAATTACCAAAATTAAACGTAACAAAAAGGTAATAATGTCTAGAGATATACATGGTTGCAGTTGTTACATTTTTTAACTTTTGGATGGCTGTTGAAGGTACTTTGGAAGATTGATCTAGTTATAAAAATACAAGATGACTAATCAGCGTGAACAGCTGATACTTCCTTATGTGACTAGCAAACCATAACACTGATTCAAAAGCCTGCTTCTAGGCTCAGCATGGTACAGGAACACTATTACTGGCAGAATTTACATTACAAGACCTTAATATCTTCCTGATGTTGTTCTGATGAGTTGGATTCCTAAAGCTCAGAAAAGTTTCAGGAATGTAAGACTTTTTATAACGGTCCTTGCAACCTGTAAATTTTTTATCCCAGAGATATCAGAACTGTTGGAAAGAAGAAAAAAAACTTAAAGGAAAAAAACAGGGAAAGGCAAAAATTATGTAATATTGGCTATACTGCTTGTTTCCTCTCTTTGCCTTGACTTCCCCAAGTTTAAAATTGAGATATAATTACTCATTTTAAGAAAATGTTTCTGGATGAATGATTATTCCATAGAATTCTATAGATGATAAAGATCTCTATTTAGACACCAACAGAAGAAGAACTGGATGACCTGAAATTACTAAAGCTTCAGTGTAGGAGTGTATTTAGCTAATTAAGTTTATGAAACTGATGTAAACTGAGTCTAAATGAACCTGTGATAATCTCCCAGTTTTTTGGGGTTTTTTTTTTAAGAAGCAGGTGTTCTGCTTTAGAGAGAAAGGAGATAAAGAAAGCATGCAGTGAGACGTTTTAGACTCACAGCACCATCCCTTAGCAACGAGGTTGGTGAGGGAGGCAGAAATTCAAGGGACCTGGTACCCTTAGGCAAATCTCTTTGAGGGTTGTCCCATGGACACGTGTTGGTAAACCATCTGTGAAGGGCTGCAACTCATCTGGAGCTCCAGGGATTCTGTCTTGTGCATATGCATGAGGAGAGATAAGGAAACTTACCCCCAAGGAAAGGAGAAAAAAAACTGCTATTAAAATAAGGAGGGAAAGGGGGAAAATACTTTTGGAATGCCTGTGACTGTCTTCTGCTTGTGGACTTGTATTGTGTTTCTTTTTTAGCTTTTTAATGCAAAGTGTGACCTTGCAGGAGAGCTCCAGGTACCAGTCAGTTTTTCTAAGATTCCTCAGCCAAATAAGCTCTCTGTGTATCCTTGATAAGAGAAAGCACATAATTTAGAGTTGTTTAGTGCCTATACCTCATGAGCAGATGGCAGACAACCAGCTAACCAACCTCATTTCTATTCCCAGAAATATGGAGCCTCAGACACCAGCTTAATCCCTGTCTGTCCTTCCCTCACTCCTGAGCTGCAGTCCTTCATAAGAGAGGGGGGATTTTGCACAGTCCTAGACCAGCCCATCCCACTAGACAGACTCATACTGAAAAATGTTGAACCCATCCAAGTTACAGGTATGTGCCTGCATGCACACCATGCCTGTTACGAATGCTTTCATAAACACCATGTCAATGCACTGTGTGTGTGGCAGCATAAGGACAAGCTGCTGTTTGCCCACAAACCACCCCCAGACGCCTGGAGTGCAAACACTGGTGCCTCAGCCCTGCCTTCCTTCACAGCTCTGCTCCTGCTGGGAGGCATGAGCTGCTGCCTCAGCCTTCACAGCCCACAGCCCCTGCTGCCAGCAGTGACTCACACATGCCAGTGACTGTCACATACTATCCATTCACCCCAAAGGAGGCATCAAGACTCCAATGACTTCTTTCTCACAAGCCAAGTGTTCCCTTGTCCTAACTGTCCTAACATGGTCATTGAAACCCCGGGTATCTTTCAGTTCACCCCAAGAACATTTTCAGTCCCATACTAGCTTTGCAGCATTTTTCAGCTGCACCACTACATCGTTCTCCCGGATATCCTCCCACATAACACAGCAGCCGTTCGCAAGGAGGCTGGAGAGGAGATTTACCTCCTGCTACTGCTCCTCCTCACATCTCCACCAGCTCTTGAGAGGATGGAAATCACCCAGCACACATCAATGCTTCCTCGCTCTCAGACATCCAAATGCATCACTGGGGAATACTCCTCCTATCCCTGCTGCTGTGCAGTTGGGTGTGGAGTGAAGGAGGGCTGACTGCCACAGAGAGTGACCAGCCTTACCCTGCCAAAACAAGGTTCCTGAAGTCACCAAAATCAGATTTTGGGTCAGGGAGCAGGCATGCACCATCAGGCCTCCCCTTGGTCTGAGCCTGTGATGCAGCTGGCTCCCACACACCTCACCCTGGTGGTGAATGGTGCCACATCCACTTGGTGGCCAGTCACTAGTGATGCTCCCCAGGGCTCAGTATTGGTGCTGGTCCTGTTTAACACCTTCATAACAGACCTGGATGAGGGGAGAGAGGGAAGCCTTAAGCCATACATGGCATTAATTTGGGTGGGAGTGTTGATCCAGTGGGAGGTAGGAAGGCTCTGCAGAGGGATCTAGACAGGCTGCATTGATGGGCTGAGGCCAAGTGCAGGAGATTCAGTAAGGTGAAGTGCTGTGTGCTGCACTTCAGTCACACCACCAACATGCAGCTTTATGAGCCTGGGCTGGAAAGCAGCCCAGAGAAAAAGGACCTGGGGTGCTGGTTGACAGCCAGATGAACATGAGCCAGTGTGTGCCCAGAGGGCCAAGCAGCCCAGTGGCATCCTGGCCAGTATGAACAATAATGTGGCCAGCAGGACTAGGGAAGAGATCTGTACTTGGCACTGGTGAGACCACAGCTCAAATTCTGTGTCCAAAAAGTACATTGAAAATCCAGAGTGTGCCCAGAGAGGAGCAGTGAAGCTTGGGAAGGGTCTCAAGAGTAAGTCTTAAAAGGAGTGGCTGAGGAATCTGGGGATGTTTAGCCTGGAGAAAAGGGGTGACATCATCACTCCCTACAACCATCTAAAAGGAGGCTGTAGCCAGGTGGGAGATGGCTTCTACTCCCAGGCAAGCAGCGATGGCACAAAAGGAAATGGCCTTAAGCTGCACCAGGAGAGGTTCAGGATGGACACCAGAATATTTTCACAGAATGGGTGGTTAAGGATTGGAACAGGCTGCCCAGGGAGGTGGTGGAGTCAGCACCCCTGGAAGTGTCCAAGAAATGACTGGAAGTGGCACTTAGGGCTGTGGTCTAGCTGACATGGTGGTTCAGTCAAAGGTTGGACTCAATGATTTTGGAGGTCTTTTCCAGCCTTAAGGATTCATTGATTCAGTCTAACACTGCCAAGATCACAGGAACCTCCTCTATCAAAGCGAATGAAAAGAAATACAAATCTCTGGGCTCCAGGGTCGTCCTAATCCTAAAGATTGAAAGGAAAAGCTTAGGGAGCTACAGTGCTCTGTGAGAAAGCAATAGATAAGGAAAATAAACATAGAGTCTGTAAAATTTATGATAACTTTGAAATACATTCACCCAGACTATTTAGCATTCAGCATCAATGCTGAGAGGATATAAAGGTAGGCAATAAAAGGGAAATTACTAAAGACAAGATAAGGGGATGAACACAAAGAATAATAACCTTTTTTAAAAACATGTTCCAGGCACTGTCTGCCTGCCTAATTAGCTCCCTTACCAAACCAGTAGAAATGGAGCAAAAGTATCAGCCACCTCTTGGCTGCAGGTTGGAGGGGAGGGCAGCCCCACATCCCATGTAAGCCCAGGCTGAATGCAAATGCAAGGCCAACAGCTCCTTGGGTGCTGGAGAAGGCAGTGCAGCCACCCTCCAGTTTGCACCTAATAGATTGGCCATAAAAACCATAATGGCTATGGAAATAATATTTCTGGATTTTTTTTTCCAAGCCAGCATTTCCCATAGAGATTCCTAACCAGGGTCTTTCTATCTCTGTGATCCAGCTGCAATCATCAGAATAGAAAAAGCTGCCTATGACATTCCAGCCTAGGCTCTGTCCACTGGTTATGACCCTTCCCTGCACCCTTGGCCTTATTGCTTGACTTCTCTCCCATACATTCTTACCAGCTTTACTACAGCTGTAGCCATGGCAGTCTCTGTTACTCACTTGTAGTCTCATAAGACCTTGGAAGCCCCTTCCTAAGACAGGACCCCTTGGGGTGAGGTACAATAAAAACAGTGAGAAAAATTACTGTAGGGAGATTGCAGTTCAGATTCCCACCATTCTTTGTAAAACAACAAGCAAACATTCCAATGTCAACAGAAAATATCCCATTGCAGGAGAAAGAAAAATATTTAATATTGTCTGGAATGTGTGACCTTGGGGAACATTGCCAGTTTATCTGCACTCTCAAAGAGACTTTTATTACTGGTGGCACTAAAAGATTAGTTAGCATGTTCTCAGAAAGGTCATATGATCCATCACATTAATCAAAAATGATATCCTGATTTTTTGATCTAGCAAGTACTTTTGCTTCTGTTAGTTTGCTGAGGGTTGACATCACTTTGAAAATAAACAAAGCTCAATGCAAGTACTAGAAAAAAATATATGTTGTAATATCCTACAAATATCCTTTTGGCAGCAGGCTGATAATTCTTTTCCAAAGCCTTCAATGCATTAGTGAAGGGATAGAAGATGAAATGGTGAGTTCGTAACACCAGGAAGGTACCCTAAAAGGATAACTACCTGCAAACACCATGACAAGAGATATACCTTTACATGTAAATACAGTACTAGGAACCCAGCTCTGAAGGTTGTTAGCAGCAACATTCTTTCTGATTAGAAAATCACTAGCTGACTTAAGCTCCCCCTTTATTCCAGATGTGTGACATTGGTGTCACTTTGTCCCCTTGCAGAGAAATGCACTACATGATGCTCACAGTCACCTTCAGGAATAAAAGTGTGGCAGGAAACAGAGGCAATATGCCTGGGCATCCCCAGGAGCACCAGCTCAGGCACATGCCCAGGGAGAACCCAAAGACAGCACTAGCTTGAGTGCAGCCACTTCCCCATGTGCCAGCCATCTTACAGACTTACTTAAATAAAATAGGATTTCTCTTTTTGATTTTTGATATTTGTTTTTCTTTAACTTCAGTTATGATTTAGGCCACTTTGAAGGGACATATTTCTTAATGATCCTCAGGTAGACTCAAAAGCACCTTAGCTGCACAATGATGAAGCAATTAAAATTAAAAAAATGCAAGTAGAATTAACATTTTGAAATAAGAGAGCTTCCTACACAACAAAATTAACTCACCCTATGAGGGTGCAATTGCTCTTTTAGAAATAAAAAAAGATGCTTATATATATAATTTCTTTGATCATAATCAATGTGATATAAAATTGGACTGACAGTTGTATGAGGTGCATTTATATCCCTTTTCTACATTTTTCCAGTCTTCAGCCTGCGAAATGCTTTTCTAATTCAGCATGAGAACAGGTATCGGCAGTGCATAGCACTCTTCTTGCTACAAGCTCAGACAGAGACTGCCAAGGTAGGCAACACATCCTTTTTTCCTTCTCTAATTACACAACTATGCTTTCCCTAAAGGAGGATGGCAGCCTAAAAGTGGTCATGCTGTGATAAGAATCTCTTACAGTTGTGACACTTGACCAAAAGTAAAACAAAACAAAATAACACCCCAGTGCTCTGGCTCACATATTTGTTAGAGAATTTTTGCTGCTGAACATGTTCCAGTTTTCTATCAGGGTGGTTAGCAGGTCATATTCTTGTTGAAAAAACATTATCAATTCCGATTGCAAAAAAAAAAATATCCATTTCTTGTGTCACAGAAGATGGTCAGCCCCTCCAGAGCAGTCAACACCAAAACAACCCCCCCCACACCCAACTCACATGCAGTAGTACTCAGATCAGAAAACTGTCCCATGCTCATCTATTCAAAACACGCATTTTGCCATTCCAGACTGAACAGATGGTACGATTAATTCCACTATTACATAAATTTACCCCTCATTTTCACACCATGTCACATTTCTAGTAACAGCAGAGTGTATAACATCTGAAAGTGCGTCAGGCACTTCACAGTATTTTGCTTTCTCATGTAAGTTGAATTTCCTTCTCTAATACCTAATGCACAGACATTTGATCACTGCAAATACTAATTCTTACAAGTAAATGGTGGTAGACTGGTTCTAAAAGAAACACTGAGTGAATTCTTTCCATTTTCTAGTCACTGGCTAGTACTTGGAATAGCTATCCACTGAAGAAGTCATTACTTTCTCCTGTTACTGAAATATGACCTTCCTTTTCCAAAACTGCCTTCATACCAGGGCTACCATCTTCTCAATGTCATAGAATCACAGAATAGTTTGGGTTGAAAGGGCCCTTTAAAGGTTTTAGTCCAAAGGATAAACCCTCTTAGGGTTAGTCCAATGTCTAATCATAGCAATTCAGAGACAATTTCTGTCACCAGACTATCTGGAGAGGAGGAAGTTACATATTTTAAATTATCTTTCCATCACTCCTTGTCCTCATACCTGGATGACAGCAAACATAGACCTGAATGCTGTCAGCATGATAACAGAAACTGAAATTCAGTTGGCAGTACATGGCAGATCTTGGAGGGGACAGAACTCATGATGCTGATAGAACTGGAGCTGTCGTAATCAAAAAAATGAGGAGCCCAACTGCAGGGACAGCATTAAGCTAATGAATAAACATCACAAGAAAGGGGTGAAATAGCCTGTAACAAACTTCACCATTACAAACAGAGCAATAAAATCCTACCTTCCAACCAAAAATGGAAACATTTGCTGGAAATCCCTGGCCCCAGACACAGATTCCAGCAGCATGTAGTGGCCTGAACAACTGGGAGAGTCTCAGTTGTAGGATAATTCATGTTTCCTTCAGCAATTATGAGCACAAGCCTGAAGAGAGGCTAAATAAAACTAAAGGCTCTGGATGTTTATGCATCTAACTTACTGGAAAATTTTTAGGTTGTCTTGGTTTACAAATATTTTTTCTTGTTACAGATAGCATGGATGTCACAGATAGAAACAGCAATTTCCAACTACACCACACAACATGAAACCAAGAAAAGCACTGCTTTCTGCTTCCCTGTTGAATCCTCTGAAATTTAATAATGTCAGCATTGCACTGATACAGCCAGTGGAAGATTACTGTGGTGATAATATAGTTATTTTATAATATAAATATAATGCCTTAGGTCTCTGAAGCTAACAAATTTCTGACTTGACAAAAGTATGGCGCATAGACCACACCGTGTAGGAATAAATTGGAGGAGGGGAATGAGCCATGCAACAAATGTATCACTCCTAGATTCTCCTTGCTTCACCTAGGGATGGTTCTTGCTACCCAAGGAAGTTTTAATAGAGCTTGTCATTTCCTAGAAAGCATAACAGGGAAAAAAACCCTATGTTGGTAAGGACAATACATTCACCAGAGAAGTTTAGAAGGGTTATTGCATCATTCAAAGTGTTTTAATAAATTTCATTAAATTAGAATTGTGTAGCCATAGCTTCTGATATTTATGTGTCTCTTCCCAGTAACCTATAATATCCCAGGATGGTTTTTACATTAATACTGAGTGTGTGGATATATGTATACATATGTATTCACTTACCTGGTCCAGTGCTCTCCAGATACAGCCTGGCCACTGTGATACACAAATTCCTGCTCTTCCCCTGTGTCTATCATCGGCAAGTTTTTCCTTCCTGGGAAAGGAACAGCTATCAGGTTCCCTGCCAAGGGGGGGATGTGTGAAGCTGGAGGGCAGAGCAGAGTGCAGACAGATCTGCACCAGGGCACCACACAAGCTGCCAATGCCTTGCCACAACTTTGCTGACACAGCTGTGCTCCATCTCCTGATCCCATCCATGCTCAGCTGCACACTGCATCACACCAAAGGCTTACCAGAACCTCAGAGCATCCTGAAACCAGTGCTGACAGGACAAAGGCATTTCAAGCCCAGAGGAGCCACACCTGACAGTCTAAGGTGTGTGCTTTGTGTGCTGGCAGAAGGGAGAGGGTATTTCACTTTGGGTACTTTTTAACAAAACAACCTTTAGCCAGGTCTACTCAGTGTACCAGACAAGAAGTCATTCCTGGCCAGCATGTCTCCAAGGAGGACAGCCCAGGGGAAGGCAGTATTTACACACAGGCTTGCCTTCATGGAGATGCAAGCTCAACAGGCTCTTCTTTGGTGTCAAGAGAAACATACCTCAGGAAGGAGGTGAGGGAGAAATTGACTTCCCAATTCAAACCCAATTTCAGAGGAGACCTCTCTTCTCCATCTTTCTCCATATCCACACAGAGCCCCTGCTTCAATAGCTAAACATGGGTTGTTTGGTTGTGCCTCCATAATTCAATAGTGGCTTTGTCACAGGACTGATCTCCCACATCAACCATCTGGCTTCTCTCTGCAACACAGTTCCACCCTGAAAGAGCTTTCCATTTCACAAGTGAGACCTTTATTGGTCTAAAAAATAAAACAAGTGCTACTTTTTGAGTTTTCCAGTTATGCCAATTGTCCAGCTGCATCGACTGTGATGTCAGAACACAGCCAGTGACAGAAGGACTTTCACCAAATGTGGGATACTCAGCAGCCTTGCACAGCTATTGGGAATGAAAAGACTACTCTGAATTTAAGCTGTGAAAAGAACAGATTTGAAAAACAGTCATTATTACTGTGTTCTCAGGAATGTCAAAGCCTTTGCTGCAGCTCCCTGAAACTCTAAGAAACTGGAACATTTAGCTTGCTCTTACATGTGTGTAAGAACAGTTCATCTACAAGAACAGTACATCTGTAGTTGTAAAACTATATATCCACCATTTCAATGTAGCTTTGCTGTCTGAAACAGTGCAAGGTAGTTTTGAATGATATAATCTGGTCTATTAGAAATGTCTAATTTTTTTATTATTATTAATAGTCATTCCTTTAACATATTAGAAAACAAAAATGACATTTCAGCAACAATTCATCATAGTTTATACAGAACCTGTTGATGCATGGTGTCACCTTCCCATTCAAATCCACAGCCACCTTCCAGATCACAGAGTTTAAGAATTACAGTGCACACTGGACTAAATTCTTTCACAATGTAAGGCACAACTACATGATCACAAGTAGTAAACACAAACACTGAAAGCAGAAAGATAATAAAACTTCAATTAAAAAGAAATAAAACCAAAACAGACTCATGCAAAAAATCTATCTACACCTACCTACCAAGATGGTATGATCCAGTTTAGAAGTACAGTACTCTGTAAGTAAAACTGCAACCTAAGTCTTTTATAATACATTACTTCTAAATATCAAGTAAAAACTTATATTTTTTTCCATTTATATTTTATACAATTATACAGAAATTAAGCTGTATGAACAATATTCACATCTGCAATAATAAACTGATCATTAAAAGTCAGAAAAGAGGCAAATGAGACCATGTAATTTGTGGCACGCATCCATTACAGAACACCATTCATCAAGTTCACATCTCGAGTACTGAAGGAAAAAACCACAACTGAGTGAATGGTACATTTGGTGACTGAGGCTATCTGTAACCAAACAACAAAGCTCCATACAAAATTGGTTTTACCCAGCAGACCTTAATTATGAAAGCTTGTGGATGTAATTTATTTCCTGTCCAGCAGCTAGTTTGCAAGGTTGAAGCTACAGAAGTTAAAAGAATTTAAGAGAATTCACAATAACTTGAAACTGTTGGATTATTTCAAATACACATTTAAAAAAACCAACTTAACTATTTTCCTTTTTGGTGATGAAATTTTGTGATTTTGGCATTCACCATAACTTTTACATAACATGACCGTGAGAAAACCTTATTAAACTTACCTAATGTTTGAATTTCACATTGAGAGGTAGCTTAAATTAAATCTTATGTGATGGCATCAAATGGGGGGGGGGGGGGTGACTTTTTTTGTGACTTTTTTCTTTTCTTACAAAAGTGACTATTTCTATACAAGCAGCATTTTGGACATATTACTATAAAAAGTTCTGGTATTTGCTAACCCAGCGAGATGCTCTTTCAAACATCCCTTTTGTGCCAGGAATCAAGCTCCAGCGTGGTATAATGGAGGACTTTGCCATGAAGCCAACACCAGTGGCCTGGACCTGCCAGCACTGACCTGTTGACATATAACAATGAACATCCTTTCCCAGCCCTCTTTACCCAAAAAAAAAAGCACAAAATACACCGACAAATTTGGTTTTAGTGTTAAGTTTCCATCACAGGGAAGGGAAAATTGGAAAATGTGCCTTCCAAGTTCCTGCTTTTATACAACATTGATCCAAAGGGCTAGCAGGGCTTCATCAGTCTTTAAATGCACAGACACTTCTCTATCCACTGCATAGTGAGTGTGTAGTATGTGGAGAGCTACAGACAATATGCAGAGTTTATTACATAACCTAGTACCTACACTCTTCATTATTGGGAACTTAAGTGGTATCTAATATTCTCTCTAAACATGCAAACTTTTTTATTCAGTGTCCATTTAAAAAGAAACAGAAAAAATACCACAAAACCAAATTTCAATGTCAGGACTTACATGCAATTATAGCTGGTTTTGAAAAGTACATCAATTAGTCCTTTTGGAGAGGCTACGTTTGGACAATAGTTTTAAACTCATTCTAAAATGGATGCTGAGGTCAAGGCTTCAAAACCAAAGAAACAGACAACTGGCAAGATCCTTGCAAATATGTAAAATTCTTTTTTTTCTCACTTTATAATCTTAAAATTAATTTCTACAAAGACACGTGTATGACTAACAAGGTTTTTGTTACATGTGCTCTCAGATGATGTGTTTTTGGTAAAAGGAACTGTGAGTGCAGTTCTCCTTAGGGCCAAATGTATACAGTGAAAAATCCAGCTGATTATAAACCTGCTGTCCAATGACTACAGCTAACACATGCAATGCACATGATGCCATTCCACTTACTATAGATTCTCTTAGACAGCAAAAAGTGCACAGTGCAAATGACAGTGTTGTTTCCTACTTCTCTGAGAATATGAGAGCAGGAGAGGTGGTACCTGGAAGAGTAATTTATCAGTTTCTACATACTCAAACCATGATATCATTCTTCTTGGCATAGTTTAGAATCTATTTGAACTTCAGGTCCAGCACTTTTCTGTCCATCACTGAGTACTGGCCATAAAATTTTTAAGTTTTGCAACAAGCATTTGTTTCCACTCCATGGTGAACTGACACTTAACAATCCAGAAAAGCAGTTGAGTTTTCCAGGTTCCTTTATGAATGTCACTTCTCTTACATCTAGCATGAGAAGCTCAATTGTTCTGGCTCATGTAATAAAAACACAGAGAGGTTACTTCATGCTTCTGCTCCCAAATCCCTTCTTGCTTCACTAATAAGAAAGCTTTTCCAGTGAGGATTCACAAACAACCCTAATGGTCCCAAAGCCAACAAAAGTAGTTACTCATTGTTCTTGTGTACCTTGTGCTCCACACTCCATGGCAACTTGGTTACTTGACACCTTCCAAAAACAGAGGCAAAACCCCACATTTTACCCTACAGTCGTGGACTTTTGTGCCAGAGAGTGAAGCCAGCTGAAAACTGAGATCCCTCTAAACCTCTTGCCTCTGTTGGAAGCTGCAGCAGAAAATTCCTTTTGTCTCTTCATTTCCAGACAGCAACTTTTCCTACTGTGACTCATTACTTTTATCCTCTTCATTCAACCTTTGCAGAAGGGGGAAGATTACATTAGGGAGTACGTGGGGAGAAGAAAGAAATAACAGTGAAGGAGAGACAGCTAAGATCAAAAGCCTGCCACTGACCTCTGCAATGCTACCTGTCTCCAGTATGATGTACTGCTGACATGAGGCCAGAGTAGAACAGCAGGATTTGGCATTTATGGGGCAAAAATGCAAGGGACTGCAAGTCTTTGACTGGGAAGAGAGGTGTTGTCTCCAGGAAGTTAAAAGAACCTCTCCCCACCCTTAGTAAGACCATCCTTTACACATTTACAAAAGCTTCTGTAGCTTATCTCTGCCCATGAAGCAGCTGGTCTCTCACATTCTGCTCTTGCAGCAATTCTGAATGTGGATGGAGTATCCTGCAGATGGCACAGTTTCAAGAACAAAGCCCATACTTCACTGTCCCACTCCTGATGCCACAGTAATGAGTAGTAATCAAAAGCTGCTTGAGGATCCCACAAACCTACTGGTTTGAGTGCTGGTTTTGCCATCCTTTTCACCTCTTCCTCTAAAATGGCCACTCCTCAGGGAATCAGAGCAATCTGCCTATTGCTAGAAGTTGTAAAAACACATAACTATGCATTCTCCAGTTCCAAGAGTCAGTCTCTTCTGACATTTTATTAGTTTTCCCCTCTGTTCCTGTGTCTGCAGTCTGAAAAATCAGTGAATTAAACTGTTTTGCCTGGAATCCTTTTTTTACTGTGGTAATAGTCACCAGGCTTTTTACTTTTTACTTGGTTTTCCAGTTACTTAGAAGGCAGTGGAACAAAAAGCCTACATTCCTACTGAAACATGCCCATCAAAACAGCCAGACTCTGCAAGCATATTTGTAAGTACACAGCTTTTCACCTTCCAGTTTCCCTTATTATGGGATATTTTCTTGAGTTTGAGCACAGCTTCCAACCTGGCAGTGAAGCCAAGTATTATAGAGTCAGTCTACCATCAACTTGTCAACAAATACAGACCAGCACTAAGAGTTACAAGTACAAAACAAGGAGCATAAGACTCAGCCATGGAGTCATAAATTCACTTTTCACAGTGAAAAGCTGTAGAAATCATGATCTATTGCTGCAGAATAAAAGCTCACACATGAAAGTTTCTACCCCACTGATCCTCCAGATTTTAACAATCCTTCTTTCTACAATGTGCATTCAAAAAGCATTTCCATCCCCTCTAAAAGCTGCTTATATAAGCTAGGCAGCAAAAAGCAACTTTCAAAAATCAAGCTGGTTTTGCCCCTGAAGCTGAAGAGCTCCACCTCAAGGTGTGATCTGCAGTCAACCAACTGCACCGCTTCAGCAGCCTGCTGAGAAAGGTGACTCTGCTTGTCTTTACACACTGACATCCCAAAAGGCTGAATTAAGAGAGCTTCTAGAGCTTCCTTCCAGAGCTTCTACCACTGCAGAAGTCACTCCTGAGCTTTCATATGTTCCAAATCAAAAGCAAAATGCCTAAACACAACTGAATCTTCTAACCACTTTCCTAGTTCCACTGAAAGATCTCCATCTTCCTCTGCCTCATGTGTTCTAATCTTAGGTAGCTGTGGGAAGTTTCTCCCTTCCTGCTCAAAATCCCTCCTGTTCTGTGTGGTTGTCCTTCACCCAAAAGAACAGCACAAGGCTCTTGTGTGTTACACAAAAGGCAGAATGCATTTAGGCTGGAGCACAACTGTCACATCTCTACTTTTCCCACATTTCTGAAGCCAGACAAAGAAAGACTCTAAAGCAAATTTTTTGGTTTCTCTCAGTAAACAAATAAATAGAAAAAAAATTCCCAGAGGCAGAGATTCTGTTCATATTTTCTATTCAAAAGATTCTTATACCAAACAGTTATACTGATGAGGAGAAATAGGGAGTCCAGAGGCTCTGTTCATATGGAATTGTTGCAGCAGTTTGTTTTTCTTTTTTGAGCAAGCAACTCAAGTCCAAACCAGAAAAGCAGGTCAGTGTTTTGTATGAACCACAGTTGTAATCCAAACCCTTTTACAATGACAAGAACAAGTCATATCATTCAGCTGGCTTTTGGGAAATAAGAACTGAATTTTAAGAAAACTCCTTGACAGTGCAAATGTAGAACTTGCTGGGTAAGTTGAAAGGGGATATGAAACATATAGATCACTACTTCTGGAGTAGAAGGATGAGTTTCTTCACTTGACAGTTAATCAAGACTTTTTTTATAAAGAAGACACTTCATCATTCACATATAGAGCTGTAACTGGATAAAAGCAAACAAATCTTCCTAATGATGACTAAGCTACCATCATTGTGACAGAATTTGATTCCTTGCCTCAGAAAAGAAGTAGAGGAATTCAGGACACAACTTTTTTCTCTGAACAGCTGGCAAAACTTGGTAAGATACTGAAGCATTTGAGGGGAAGAGAATTTATCAGGGTATTTAAGAAAAAAAAAAATTCCTAAATATTGGAAGGCATAACCCCTGCTTAGAAAAAATAATCTTAAGGGTTTTGAAATACCAGCCACAAAGGGAAGAAAAATTAGAGACAGGCAAGCAAAAATGAAGAGGTGCAAACAAAATCACAACAAAAAAGAAGTATGGAGCCTACATGAACTGTACAAGAAACTTCTGTTCCCAGTACAGAAAGTATGAATAAATATTTATTGTCATATATATTGGCCTCTTTGTTAGAACTGTTTGGCTTACAACAAAGACAGTTTTCCATTCTAAGCAGACTAAATCACATAACAAACATAACAGTTCAGAGCCCCTGGTAATGGGTGTCAGATAGAGTAATGGAAAAGTGAGGTTTGTTAGGTGTTACAGGAGTTCAGCTTCTTCCACCAAAAGCTGAGGAAGGGACAGAAGAAAAGGCCAGAAAAACTACAGCTGGATCAAAAAAAACTCTTTCTAAGTTGGATGCCTGGCTTGGAAGGTCTGGATGTCCCTTAGAACAGCAGTGATCTCTCAATGCTTCCAGGGTATGGGCAGGGGCAGAGATGTGCTACAGGCTTCTACCAGCACTGTTTGTTTGCTTTTAAATGCAAAAAAACATGATGTAAGAGTTCCTTGAATATTAAAATGTGTCAACCAAATTTGTAAAAGTGAAATCAATCACTATGGGATGAAATATTGTAATGCATAATATAATATTGCTACAATGCCACATAAACTTTGTCTCATCATTTGTTCACACATACTCTCTCAGAAAGACAGATGCACTCACACACCAATTATGCAATATAGCACGCGTAAAGGTGTTCCAGCACCCAAGTGCTGCATATAATAGGGACTTGGGTGCTGATACTACGAGTGGGCAAATAAACTGAGTTGAAGTTGAGTCCAGCCACTACCCTCATTGTGGAGTTCAAACTTCAGAGAGAAAAACAAGAACCAGAGAGATAGAAAGAAAAAGACCAAATCACAGGGGGTTATAAAGACCATCAGATACACAATCAAATGCAACAATTAGTTATGTTTTTACAGCAACATTTGATACATAAAATCCTCACAAGTTTTTGCATCTTCCTTTTTCTTTGAAGGAAACAAGAATAAACTCCAATATCACATAAATGCTGTTTCTCTTGAACAAAAAAATAAAAGATAAAAAAATACATTGTTACTCCTCTGTTTAAACTTTATTTACAAATAACTGGATATTTCTAATCTAGACATAAAAGCTCTTTCCATGATGAATGTCAGTAAGCTATGAATGATCTGAGCCCATGTGTCACAAAAAAATACAATAGTTTTGCTTGGTATCAATAAACATTTTAAAATATACTAGATTTTGCCAAGTGTTACAATCATTGTCCAAACTGAATAGTAGTCTGAGTGCTGAATGAAGTGCATCAACAGAAATAGTAAATTTTAGTGTAACATTTCTTTGTCACTCACGATAGCCAGTTATCCTTGCAAGTCATTAAAGCAAGTATCACAGACTCGGACAGGCTTCTTGGAAGAAGGAGTTAAGGCATTCTTTGCTGAGCACTCAGCACAAAAGATATTTCCACACTGTCTACAGTGATGCTGCAAAAGAGAAGAAATATACATGCTGAATATCAGTGGCAGTGATCACTAATAGAGATCACTATCATGTCAAGTCAACTCTCATGTTTCAAAAATTACTCTTAATTTTTAATTGGCAGTTACATAGCAGAGAGAAGGTAATTTCAGTAAATCCTTTCTAGAGGGTATATGAGTAAAACATTCAGAAGTGCTTCACTGAGTCAAGAGAATATATCAGTTTCAGAAAATAGAAAATAGTTCATCCTCCTCTTGAATTTGTTCTCTTGAGCTTGTTCTGGTCACATGAAATACATTCTTCTTATGCGTAATTACCTGCTGTCACATAGAGAAGTATCCTTGAATCAAAGGATCCAGCAGTCTCTGTTTAAAGACTACCCAAAGATCATCACCAAAATCGTGCAGGCCAGGGGGAGTCACCTAAGACTATATCAGGAAGCTCTGCAAAAATGAACCTCACAAATATCCCTCATCTACTTCACTGCCAAGCCACTTGTTTGGAGGGGTGCTCATCTCTGGATGAATGGCAGACCCTGCCAATTGATGCTAACATCTTAGCTGACCACAGCAGTTTTTCAAGCAAGGTCTGACTCCAGACCTAAAACACATCCAGTTGTTTCTTCTGTTCCATGTTTACAAATGTATAGTCACAAAGCACCAGATCATGGTGATGCCTCATATTTTCACACATATCTAATTTCAACCAATTTACATTTTTTTTATACCCATAAATCTATATATCCATATATATCCATATGGATACATGGATATATATACATATATATATATCTCCATATATCCATAAATCTAGTTCAGATCAGTTATAAATATATTTTGTAAAATATATTTTGTTTATAAATATATGTTGTAAATATGCTTACAACAGTAATTTTGCCTGCTTGCCTTGGGAATTGAAGCATTTTAACACTGTTTATAAATTGATGCTGCTAAAATGGAAAAAGAATCATGAATAAAGCAAGCTCGACAGCCTTTATTTTTAATATGTTAAGGCACTTTAAACAATAACTGTATTCTGAGATGTCTTGAGAATCCCAGTACTATTCAGGCCATTTTCTGAAGTCTGTATCCAATCCAAGAGTTTGGAAACAATAAAAATAGAAAAACACCATAGCCACAGAGTAGAACACACCTACCCTTCTTACTGTCACTGAAAAGCCTTTTCCACAGGCCATACAATTCTGTACCTCATTGTCTTCTGCCCACTTCCTGTTGAGAGCTTGTGTGTGTTTGATCTATACAGAAGATGTAAAAAAAACATCAGGCTTTTTTAAAAATTGCAAGTCTATTCCCTCTAATATCCTCTATTTCCACAGCATGCACTACCTATTGCAAAATAAAAGCACCAATTATGTCACGATACTCAGGGCTCATGGCTATTCAGAGAGGAAACCTTCTAAGCTTCAAAACTATAAGCAGATTTAATAACATACAGACAGACCCTCACACACCACAAACATAACACCTTAATTGACTCTAGAAAAGCAACCCATCATCAAACTGACACAAATTTGAAATTCTCCTAAGGTCCCAAACAGAGAATCAACAGGTTTTTATAGCTTCAAATCAAATTATACCTGCAATGACTGGTTTTCTCGGCCAAGTTCCTGCATTGCAGCCGTTGTATTGTCCAACTTTTTCTTCATTTCTACAAGTTTGGCCTGAAGCTTTTCAATTTCTCCCTCACTTTTTATACACCTGAGGCAAAATAATAAACAGTCAGCTCAAAGCATTTAAGACAATGTACACTGTGTGTCCTTTGAGCCAGTTGTCAGTCTGAGAACTTACCTGCATAAAATCCAGCCAAAAAAATCCTTACTCTGAAAAGTTCTTGGATGCCTTAACTAGGAAAACATTCTGTTGTAACAATCAGTTAAAGATTATACTGGCATTGCCCCTAAGTATCTGCAGCTTATCAATACCTGGAGTTACACCCCAAGCCAGGGACAGTGCTGAAGGCAGTCCCTCAACAGCAAGCCCTGATAAATACCCCTGTGCAATGGGACATTCTCCCAAACCAGCTGCTGCAGATCAGGTCAGGCAACAGGGCAGAAAAGAAACCTTTTTCTTCTATCAAGGCCACCTCCCATCAGCTGAAACTCAGTTAGCTGCTCAAAGCCAAATTTCAAAGGGTATTTTTCTACCAAGCTGTAAACAGCTACTGGATGAGTTCAACACAGTACAGCAAGGGATTGCCAAAGAAAGAGGATCTCATTTGAATTGATCCCATCCTTTTCCAAGGTCTACTGCTCAAAAGTCAAACCACTAAGCTTGACAGCACTGACAAAAGTTTTCCCCTCTGCCTTCACCAAATATGTCAGGAAATAAGGACAAAGAAAGCTTCCTGTCTCACAGGTGTTTCTTCTACCCTGGAAACCACTGCATTCAAATAGCTCCAGCTGCCTTGCAAGGCCTCCTGCTGTCTGAAGGAAAAGCACTCTGCTTACCTTAGACTTAAATATACTGTAGAGACAACAGCAGGATGGGAGAAAATAAGACTGCAGCTTTTCAGGAGGAAGAAAATGCCTCCTTTGTGAACTTTAGTCTATCTAATCCAATTACACGCTCAGTCTCCTAACACAGAGTAGTGGGCACACCTGGGACTTCCTATGCAAATTCTGTGTTACTTAAGGGGTCTCTTCTGGCTTCTGGATGACTTGGGCATGTATTCAAACTGAATCAAGGCATGGGAACCTCACAGTGATGGAGAAGGACAGTTAGCTCAGGTAAGAGAAGTTCTCTCTGCCAGGCCCCACAAGGTTGACACAACAGATGAGAAGCCATAGCCTATACACCAGAAATCTCAGAGAAGCCCAGTGGATTTAGAAGGGTCTTACGGATGGACGTAAATCTTTGAGAGCAAGCACAGAGCTGTGGCTTTGGTGATTAGTAAAGATCCTGATAAGCCTGCCCTGTTTTCTACAGAATCATCACAAGGAGCACAGTTGGTTCCCAAAACCTCTTGCTGTGCTTTGGCAGGGATGACAGAGAGTTGCACTCTGGAAACTGCACCCACAGCGCAGTCACTAAGAGCAAATACAGATTTAAATACAGCATGAATACAGAATCCCAAATCAACTCAAACAAGTTTTCACCCTCAGTTCATTTAATTTCTCAAACTAAACTTCCTCAGTCATGACCACAGCTTACCTCTCCAGCAATGCTCTTCTCTCATCCTGATTATTCTGGACTGTTGCTTCCAGGACAGCGTTGTCCCCACGTAAATCATCTGTCTGTTTCTCCAGCTCACTCACTCGTCTTTGACTGCTTTGCCACTCTTTCTTCATGGTAGCCAGGTTTTCATTCAGGGCTGTCACCTGCATGGTGAGCTTGGTCTCTTTTTCCTCATGTTTCCGTTTTTCTTCTTCTTTGTCTTTTTTCTCTGTGTGCTATAAAAACAATGGGAAAATGAAAAGCAAGCTTCCAAGCATTCTTTCCTTATTCCCTACATTTAATTGAGCCAAAGAATCTTACTGTAATAGAATCACTACTTTTAATCAACATACTCTACTAGACAAGGCTGCCACCTCACTGAATTTTCCTACACCATTAAATGCCTCACAGATTTTTTTATCTTGTCATTTAAAAGCTCCTGTAAAGTGAAATTGAAGTCAACCCATTGCATCCTTTCTGTCTCTGGAAAAATCCAAAGGGATGTTCATAAAACAGCAGTCTTATTCTCTCTAACATACTAACCAGTTTAGCTTCAATTTCAGCACATTCTTTCTTCAGCTCCTCTTCTCTCTTTTTCAGCTGATCTTTGACAGCTTGATGTTTTTGTTTCTCCTGTTCCAGAGTTGAATTTACATTATCTATTTTGCCCTGCAGTTCTAATTTCTGTTGAATCAATAGCTGGTTTCCATCCTTGAGATTTGTCACCTCCTGTTAGGATACAGAATTCAAATTTTCCTTAAATTTACACAGCCAAGGATACAGGTATAACAGACTAATAGGGGTGGACCATTTTCCATAAATCAAATTCACAATATGAGTTAAAACCAAACCAAGGACAGTGAAAAGAACATATCCTCAGAACAAGAGCATGCCCTACAGATACATATACATCTATTCCTTGCTAGGAGATGGGAAATAGCATTTAAGTCTTTAGGAAACTTTCAGTCTGATTGCTTGTAGGGAAATGAAGACATTACTATTAAGCTGATACTGGTGTGCACACCTTTTACATCTTCATAAATTTTTTTCTTTAGAATAGAGATTTTAGGAACAAGAAGAATTGGAATACCTTTCCCCAAGCACAGAGTGCTCAAGAGAAACAAAGTACAGGCTTATACCTAAAAATTACAGATCATTTTCTAAACAATGGCAAATAAAAGAACATCTGAAGGCTGTAAGTAATCATGTTATTTTCTTCTCTTTTCTTTTTATTAGTGTATGGAGAATTGTACCTGTATTTATACTTGTGCAACAATTTAAACTAAGTGTGCTTAACAGATGCAAATATAACTGCTTATGGAAAACACAAACTGCAGCCTTTTAGGAATGTTAGTTTTTATAGGGACTAAAAAACCAGAATATGTAGAGTGTGACAAGAAACAGTTCATTTCACTGAAGACAAAAAATTATTTCATTAAATCCTCTCAACCTTTAGACTTTAGAGAGCTCAACTGATTGTTATGATTTTGGAAGAGAGTTTGTCTTTTATGAGGCTCCTGACATTTGCCTTTTTTGAGGCTTCCCCAACTGTAACTTTTTAAGACATTTTAAGAAATAACAGTAAGGGAGTTTCATCTCTACCATGCATCCTTGAGAAGTCCCAGATGTGCCTAGAATATGTGGAAAACTTCACCATTGTGATTCTTTTGGACTGCTTTTCATTACAGAATAGTCAAGCAGGGGTATGCAGAGTGAATTTACAGTGGAATGAAGAAAAGCCAGGACATACAACCCATCCTGAAGCTAAGACAAGTTATGCAGCCCACCTGGCTCACTAGACCCTGGGGCTCAAGAATCATCCCCAACCAAGACATCATTGCTGAGGGAGCTCAATAAAATCTGGGCTTTGGTTCCCTTACCTGTACTACCAATATTTACAGTAACCATCTTGGCAAAGCCATTCCAGAAAACATCTACTGAGTAGACACATATTTCTCATCACATAACCAAACATATGAAGAAGACTTAGTTTGTCTCAATGTACCTTCTCAAATTCTTGCTTGCAGGCTTTAAGCTCTTCACCCAGCTTGGCACTTTCTTTTTCAAGTCTGTTCCTTATTTCCTGGAGCTCTGCTGTTTTACATTTTTCATTAGCCAAATCTTTTTCTTTCAAAATCTTGAAGAGAAATAGAAGTGCTAGAAAAGTTACCTCTTCCAAATTCACAAAATAAAAACCCCAACCAAGCAAAAAACGTCCAGGGCCCAAAAACTATTTGGTGACTTTGTAACCATGGAGAAACAGCTGCCATATATCTATCCATAGTTTGTAATGCAATTAGCAGCATGATTCCAGTTTTAGATTTATAACTAATAATGTTTTCCCACCTGTCTAGACACAAACCTGTCTAGAAAAATGAAAGCATATTCTGAACCAAATTCAGTACAACTGTCTCTTTTCACCAGAGGTTCAGTAAAACTGTTATTGTTATGCACTACAACGTTATGCTCTCAAATTAGAAAATAATAAAGGGTGCCTGCATGGGGTGGATGTGAAATCTCCTGTGTGGAGATTTCAAAAGGCAGAGGCATTTACCCTGTCATTCTGAAGATCTTGTAGCATTTTGGTCTTCTCACCCAGCTGCTGTTCTTTCTTTGATGCATCCTGCTCCAGAGTAGACTTAGCTTTCTTCAGCTCCTGAATCTGTTGATTACTGCTAGCAATTCGATTCCTGCTGGAAACTAATTCTTCTTGAGCTAGAGCAAGTTTTTCTTCTGTGGACTAATTACAAAGAGAGTTCTGCAAGTTATCCATTAGTATAAAAGTTACAGATACTAAACAGCCACTTAAACATTTTCAAGTAGAAAAACTGCTACCTGCTGTGCAACATTTAGCTTCAAATGTCGACAGAGCATAATTACAGAAACTTCCAGTTTACAAGGTTACCCAAAGTAAAAAGAAACTATGCCAGCTTAATTTCCAGGAACAAAAACTTACTGCACGTATTCCAGCCTGCATCCTTGCACAGACAAAAGGTGATAACATGCAGAAGGGCAAAGAACAAAAGGTGACTGCCAAAAAGAGAATACACTTGAATTTGCTCACATAAATTAATTTTACTATCTAGGCAAATCAACTGTTCTATAACTCTAGACAGCTGTTACTTAAGAAGCAGTGAAGCTATACTTTGAAGATTTCAAAAATTATTCAATGCTATTTTCCACCAATGACTCAATAAAGTTAGTACTAGGTCAACTGTAAAATTTTTTAAAATTCTGAAGTAAAGTGTATAAGATAAAAATGCTAATATCAGGATAAAATGTTTCACAGTTTCTGCTGCATAAGCATTGTAAACAATAAGTTTAAACTTTCATTCAAAATCCAGAGATTATACCTTATTTGCTTCTAATTCTCACCATTAACTAGAAAAAGAACTTTGATCTCTCTGATATATACAAAATACCAAGAAACTTGCACCCAAAGCCAAGCTCATTCTGTTTGCCCACAACAAAGTCTAACTTTGGGAGGTCTTTTTCAGTTATTATTCTAAAGGTTTTTTAAACTTTCTAGCTTAGCTTGTTCCACTTGAAACCAACAAGCAAAAAAACAACTAAACAAACTCATCCTCCACTTCTCCAAAATATTGGTATTTTATGTAAACTTTTGATGCTATGATACAGAAAATGAGCCGAGATTTATTATTACTAATAACTTTATTGCCTTCAGTGCAACAGTAAGGATTTAAATTCTTTCAAGACAAACTCAATTCTTTTTGAAGTTCTTGCTTAAATATTAATCAAACCTCTTGTTGAACGTTAGTGGTTTTAAGAGGAACTATAAGCAGAATTTTCACTTAATTCAATTATGCATATGCTTTAGTCAGTCCCATATTGATTTAAAAGCTAATTCATTTCTGATGCCTCATGACCCTCCTTTGTAATATCTTAAGTATTTTGCTTGTAGAGTCAGATTTAATTTGAAACAGCAGTGATGGAACACTGCTGATTCAACAGCATTTTCAAGAATCCCCATGACTCTTAAAAAGCTCACACCAGCTTTAAAATCAATTTTCAGGCAAATTACTTCACTTGCTTTCTGAGATATTAGAGTTTACTACTTAATACTTTGAAAGGTGTTGACTCAGAATTTTTTGTAAAAAAAGTACGAGATGCTTCTGCAGTTTCAAGGTTTCAGGGTTGGTATTTCAGAAAGCAAAATTATCTCACTCTGTGTGCAGTGGAATACCATTATTTTCCTAACACTGAGGGAGGATAGGACTTCTAGCATCATCATATAACATCTTCAACAGTCTCTGAAATTTTAGAAAGAAACATAGTAAGGCCACAACTTTCATTCAATTCTGTTTCTAGTAGAAAAAATGTGGCTACATCAAATTTGCTAACACCAGATGATTAAATTTGATGAAGTGTACAGTGACTTCTCTCTCAACCCACGCCTCAAAGTGTCTGCACTGCACAGATCATCTCATGTCTACACTGAGGCTGAGACAAGGAACAGGTACTGAACAAAAGGGGTCAATCAGTACTTATTTGTGTAAATAAAGAGAAGTGCTAGACTGACTGCTACACACTTTAAATAAATACAAATATTTTAAAATTACAGTTTGATTTACTACAGCTTGGGCTGTGCCAGTGCAAATCATAGTGCCAGCCCCACAAATGGTCCTAGCAGAGAGGTAGATTCGATTCATTCTATCTACATGAAGTGCACAAACAAGCATTTGAGTCTGTGTGCTCCCTGATCACAGTCCACAAGGATCAACATTAAATTATTCATTAAATTAGATGCTAACCTGATCTCTCTTCATTCCTTAAGAAAAAGAGTTAGACTGACTGTATGCAACTTAGGCTCCTGACTTACACAACCAAGGTCTGGCAAGTATGAATTTTGTTCCAGAACATTCACTGAATATATGCTGACAGCAATGCCAACATTGGAGACAAAGAAACATTCTTTTGAAAACACAGAAGAAACCAGGACTGACTACAAAAAACACAAATGCCAAAACTCAAGAATATTTGGCAGAGCTCAGGAGATCAGATTCACAGAAAATATTCTCGCACTAAGTCAAAATCAAGGCAAAAATAACAGTTTGTACATTTTTATTAACTCTTCTATATAAAAAATGCCTTTTTCACACACACACAAAAAAAGTGTGAATACACACACCCTGATACTTATATAAATATGGGTGTGTGTGTGTACAAAAATTATTTAGTGGCATTCTTTTTCAATTATATATATCCTTTTTTATCAAAAACTATGGCTTTAACAAACACTCAAATCTTATTTATTTTTCCAGTCCCAAAGACGAAAGCATGTGTCAAAGTTACTGTTAGAGACATTTTTAATCCAAAGTAAATTTGCAGCAAATAGTATCATAAAATTATAACTATATTCCCACTCCTGGTTTTTTTTTTTTTTTTGTCTTTGTTTTTGTTGGGGTGTTTGGTGGTTTTGTTTTGTTTTGTTTTTTGTTGATTTTTTTTTTTTTTATGCTAACACTTGTCCCTGTCCTCTGCAGGACTCCGAGCTGCACCTGGCCACAGCTCCATGGCTCGGTGCTGTGCTGCAGGACCCGGTGTGCAGCTGCGAACCTGCCCGGAGCGCTCATCCCTTTGCCGGGCTCACTCCGCCCCGCAGCCGGAGCCGAGCCGTCGGTGCCAGCAGCGCCTTTCCCAACAGATGCCGGCAGATGGTGCTCCGTGCCCAGCCCAGCACCCAGAGCCTCTCACCACCCATGGCCACGCCGGGAAGCTCGGCCCCGCCAGCAGCATGGTGCCACACCACGTGAGCGTGGCTCGGCTTTCCATTTAAATCCAGCATCGCTAGGAGGTCACGACACGGTCTGGCCATGCCTCTTCTGGACAATGCTGGGCTCCTGACAGTGCTGACTCAACACAGCTCTGCGGGGAGGTCAGAACTCTGCTAAAAATCCTGCACTGAAAGACATCCAAGTTTTAGAAACTTCTACCACTGCCGACTAAAAAGATTAAGGGCAATCTAAAGCTCAGTCTGCCCATCAGCTTTGCTTCCAACCTTCACACAAAACACACAGCTCTGGGTCAAATGAGCTACTTTTAATAAGTAACTTGCCCAAGGTAAAACATCATGCAGACAACTGATTTTGAATAGGCTGTGAAATTCTACTATAAAGTTCTTCAGTGGCATTTTGATATTCATCTCTCAGGATTAACATTTTCACTCTGAGGCTGTCTGAAGGTGCTTTTTTCTTTTGTGGTCTTCTAAGACAAGTTATTGTCGGGATCTCTAGCTTGTCAGAGTGACCCCGAGAAGAGTTCCAAAGTCTCTTTTCCCAGCCCGGCACTTGAAGAAGGAGTCAGAGCTCTTCATTTCTCAGTCTCAACGTTGTTTATTGTATCTTATCTATAAAATTCTTTCTCCTGTCCTGCCGAGGTCCACTCATCAAGACAGTCAGAGGCACTCTTCCTGCCCCCAGGGCAGTGTTATGTCTTTATACTAAAAACTACGTATACAATGTCTACAATTACTTTCCAATACCTATCACCTATGTTAGACAGCGAGCTTCTACTCTAAACCAATCTAGAAGTGCCACCATCACAGCAGAAGATGGAGGCCAAGAAGAAGAAGAAGAAGGAGAAAGGCTGGACAAGCCCAGATTCCTCCATCTTGCCCCCCTGAATTCCCATTCTAGAAACCCCAAAATCTACTTTTTCACCTTGTGATAAATTCACTATCATTCTACTTAATTTGTCATGGCTTACAGATCTTCATCTAAGGTTGGTAATTTGCTCCATGGGTCATAATCAAAACCACAGGCATTTTGGGCTCTGTGCCAGGGTCTCTGAGATCCCTGGCAGGGGTCTTGGCTGCTCAGGACAGCCAGAGGGATGTCCTGGGTCCTGACAAGTTATCACTGCTTCTTTAGTTTAATGTTGTACTGAGGTAGCACAGCCATGATTAAAGTTCAGTTCCCCACCTCTTACCCCTTCTAGGAAAAAAAAAAAAAAAAGAAGAAAAAAAGAAAAAGAAAAAAGAAAAGGTGGCATAATCACTAATCCTAAATAATATGTTTTTTTACAAAATTTTAAAATCAAGCAAACAGCCTCCAAATTGGTACACCACTTCAGTACTTCAGAACCCAAATCTTCTTCAGGCTCTCTAGGCTCCATAGAAACTTACATTATAAATCAAGTTACCTGATTGCTCACCTTAAAAATCCTCTTTCCCCATTGCCATCACCTTATTTTACCTTTTAGCATAGAGCTCTCCCTCTCTTTGCTACCATCCCCATTGGGCCTAAATACATGTGAGACACTAACTGTCTTATTTTATACTTGCCAGAACTAGAGGTCATCAAACTGCTTTAATAACAATACTTCTTCACAGCTATTTTGCAACAAGTGATACTTCAATGAAAACTACACCAAACCCCCCACTGTGTTACTGAACACATCCAATGCTTCTACAGGTCATTCCATTACCAAAAGGTGATTTAAATGCATTGCTGGAAATAAACTCACAGATGTATATGTGCAATAGTAACAAACTGAAAGAAAGAATATGCTTAAACCACCACTGCTTGTTAATCATGCAGAAGAGCTCCACAATTTAACGTAGCAATTCAACCATGGTGCACTGAATGTGAAGCTTCAATAAGCTGCAGGGAAATATGGCAGGTAATTTATCACTACAGAGGAGTAAGTCTAATAAAACTGCAGTGGCCTATATGTAAAGGAGGTATTTCTCTGTTTCTTAAAATAACCTGAACCTGGCATTCAGTCTCTGGGGCACAGGATGTCCTTGTGACTAACTGAAGCATTGGTGTAGTACTGACATAAAGCAAAAGACCAGAAAAAAGGGCGAAAAAACACCTTTGCTGACTGGCTCAACTCTCAGCAATACCTCTTTCAAGGCACTGCACACTAATACAAAACCAGGTAACTTCAGTTTAGGAATAGCAAAAACTTCAAGGACTAAATTCTGGCACTTGTATTCCAGGTAGGTCCATAAGCCTACTGTTTCTATAAGTTTGACATCTCCTAACATCTACCATCAGCCAGGAATATTCTAGTTAAATCATCTGGAAGACAGCAGTTACTCACATGCTGGCAGACCTTGCCCTAATTAGCTATGCCATTTAAATTAGTTGAAAGCTACATAACAAGTAGTTATATACTTTCAATTAGTTGAAAGTATATAACAAGAAAAAGCAACATAAAAAAAATCACTCTAATGAATATGAACCAAATCACCTTTCACTTTGCTGCTGCAGAAATGCAAGGGTATTTCAGGTAAACTGGCAAATCTGTTTGCCTTAAAATTAGTTTCAGAATTTCTTTTGTCTCAGGGGAAGGGATTAAACAGCACTAAATTCTATATAGAGCAGAAGATTTTTTTTTCACTTACACAGTTCTTGCACTGTTTCTTGGTCTTCAAAATGGATATTAACACCTGCTAAGTCACATATGACATTAAAATGACTGCAAGTACCTTAAGGTCTTGCCTGGTTGCCAGCAACTCAGACTCTTTGCCATAAAGATCCAGCTGCAGCTTCTCCATGGTTTCTTTATGTTTATCATGGGCCTTCTGTAAATCTGCTAGCTTGCCTTTCTCTGCTTTAAGCTCCTGTGCTGACAAAATGGACTGCTGTTGTAGTTTATTCTCCAGTTCTGCCTGAAACATAAGCATAGAAAGTTTTAGGTAAAGTTACAGACAGTAACATTAGCTTAAGCATTTCAATAAAATGTATTTCTACTGCAAGAAGAAAATTTTGTTCTTCTTATGGAATAACAGTTCAGTAACTTGATATTTGTGATTTTACAGTAACATTTTATACCTAATTTAACAACAAAGTTTAATTCACCATAAAAGACATAGTGAAACACAGTAAGGCTAAACAATAAAAATTGGAATAATGTTTCCAAGTGTGCTGGTTTTGGCTGAGGTAGAATTTTCTTCATAGTAGTTAGTATGGAGGCTATGTTTCGGATTTGTGGTGGGAACAGGTGTTGTTGTCACAGGGATGTTTCAGCTACTGCTTAGCAGCACCCACACAGGAGCCAAGGCCTTTGCTGCTTCTCACACCACCCTATGAGCAAGAAATCTGGAGGTGCACAAGAGTTTGCAGAGGGCACAGCCAGGACAGCTAATCCCGCTGACCAAAGGGAAATTCCATACCATAGGACATCATGCCCAGCTTATGAAGCTGGTAGAAGAAGGGAGGAGGGAGTTTGGAGTGATGGTGTTTGTCTTCCCAAGCACCAGCAGCTCTGTGGTGCTGAGTTGATGGCTGGGTTAAACCACAACACCAAGACAGCATTTCCACAGGCTGTCTAAAGCACAAATATGAACATGGAGCATTGGGCAGCCAAAGCTGGAGCCACATTTAACAGTGCATGGCACACAGCACAACATTCTCTAATGTTGTAAGACATTTGAACTCTTCCCATTATGGTTTATGAGTTTTATACTGTCACTCAGATAATTTTGGTATAATATGAGAAGACTCGGTTTAAAACTGCCATGGACATTTTAAAACACTGCAGAGTTTGTCTAAAAATACTCTTCATGAAATTCTACTGCTTTATAAGAAAATGGCAGCTCTTGCCTTGCTCCTGATGCAAAAACCCACATTCAATCTAGGTTATTTTATCCCTTGACTAAAATTCAATTCCTATGGAATTGATATTTCAGCACTGGTTCTTTTCATTATTGCTGTTGATGCTGTTGTTTTTATCTCCAACAGCATCTGAAGACCTCACTTCCACATCCTGACCTTACCATTTCCAACAAGACTACGGCAAACAGAGTTTGTATCACTAACTTATTGACATAAAAGCTTCAATATTTATCAGAGGAATTTACATTCATTTTCTTGTAAGAGTAATAAAGGACAGTCTTACCTTTTCTAAAAGGGCAGTTTTTAATTCAGCTTGCAGTGTTTCACTATGTTTTTTCTTCTGCTCAAAAGATTCCTTTAACTCTCTCAGCTTTCCCTGGAGATGTTGCTCACTTTTTTCTTTTTCCTTCAGAAGACCCTGGATTTCTAGTACTTGTGCTCTTGCTGAATCAAGGTCTATTGACAACTGCTTAGAAATCTATAGTCAAAAATATTAAGTAACTGTATATAATTTAAATTTAAATCACTTTTTGTACATGCTGTTCACAGAACCAGACCATCCCACAGTGCCACTGCTGTTTCATAGCTATGTGGTTGAACACTGGCAAGCAGATTTTAAGAACTGCCATAACACATTAAAATAATCTGTTATTCCAAATTTACAACCCAGAGATCAACAGCAGTCTTTTTTATCCATTCTAAATTAAGATCAGGCAAGTCTTCTCACACCAGCAGTGGTTTGGGCTCTCCTGCTGCCAACTGCAGCATACACCAAGCTCATCCTTCTGCACTTTCCACTGAGCACCACAGCACTTCAGCTGAACGAGCGGGGAGCCAGGGAAGTAGCAGCAATAGTCACAGAGCAATTACCATCACACCTGCACACCCCCAAACCTCTTTCAGACAGTAAGTGTCCATCACAGTCTATCAAACTATGTCCACTGATCCAATCTTTTCTGATTCCTTTAGGGAACAGAAGATGCCTTAGGTAAAGACATCCATGAAAGCAGATGTGTCCTTCAGGCTGCCAGCTGCACTGCATGGTCTGAATGCTCATCTTTGAAAAAGAAGTACATTTGGTCCTTATGTAGTCACAAGCGACTTACACAAGTTTGAAAAAGCAATTCAGTCCTTGAAGGATATCTGAAAATGTCCTGCCAACTACACTGAGAACATACTGAATAACTCTGAGAATAAAATAGATCTAAGGACACAAAATAACAATTTTTATTGTAAGGAATAAAAAAAAAAAAAATGAGGACGCAGTAACACAGTAATACCACATAACCATTTCACTAATGAAAAAACCTGAAGGGCTAAAATCTCCTGCCACAGAATGTGGAGCACTGAAAACTACAACTAAAACCTATATTTTAAAGCTTCACATTACCCTCTAGGAAAGTTTTAGTATCACCTTATTTCAGTGCCAAAGATAGTTTACAATTTGAGAATTGAAACATCTTTATCTCTTATCAGTCCCAGCAGGTGAGACTGAAAATCAATCTTTTAAACATTTATTATTACTGGTTTTTAGATTTTTGAAACTAAGTGGACAACTTACCCCCTCTTTTTTCTCCAGTGAGTTTTTCAATTCATTCCTCTCTTTAGCTACAGACTCTGTTTGTATCTGAAGTTGGTGTTTTAATTCTTGGCAGGTTTTTTCCTAAAAAACATAAGACAAGGAAATATTCCTGTTAGCTTCTACAACTGTGTATGGAGCATTTTTGCAGGAGTTCCACATCCTGAAAAATACCGCTTTCATTTTCAATGAAATATCTTACCTTCTCAACTGCAGGCACTTTCAGCTCAAAACCTCTCAAAACTTTAAGTGGCAAATCTAAGCCAATCATTAGACCCCCTGTACTAATAAACGCAGCCAGGTGCCAGAGTTTCTCTGATTAGGGGTAGCCTCCCTGTTTGAAGCTGTGGTTGGCACCCCTTCTCTTTCTTGATGAAATAGTGGGCTCATTGGTCTCACTCAGGATCTAAAATTCCCTCATGTTCTAAAACTCACAAGCAAGTAAATTTGCAGACCTCCATGCATATGCAACCATATATTAAGTCCAAATACTACATATTTAAGTCAGTGGAGAGCCTCCAAAAGACTCCAGAACTAGAAGCAGAATCTGGACTACTGCCTTGAAGTCTAAACTGGGGAGAAAATCCTTCAAGTTTTTAGAAGAAACAAATCTTTAAACAGCAATAACTAAGAAAAGAAAACAGAAGAGCTTTCCTTCAAAAGGTGAATGAATAAGAGAAAAATGTTCTTTTTAACTAGGAGCAGAATTTTTTTTTGATCAGAATAAAAGCAGCTCTGAATGGGTTCTGGAAAATGATGACATGTAAGATGAGAAGAATATCAGAAAGACATTCCTTGCCATGTCTGAGACAAGGCTGTCAGAACAACTGTATTCATATAGTGCCCATTCATACCACCAAGGCAGAAGAGGTAAGAAAAAGGTGTATCTTAACCCTAGTAACAGTTTACTTTCTTTATCATAATAGGTTGCTCTGGTGGTCAGGTACTTGTTACACTGTCACTTTTAAAACCTTTCTGAAATCCAAATAGTCCTAGTACTGCAATAATACCTTAAGCTAGGCATTCGCCAAATGACAGATGATGTTACTCTCTCTGCCTGCAGTATGCAGCTTTCCAGCATGTCCAGACAAACACACAGGAAGTTCTATATACAAAGACTTCAGAAAGGGAATTAAAATGGCCTCAGAAAAATAACTTCTTCAATACAACAGCATTTTAGCAAAGGTTCTAAAACTTGGTGCTGCTATAATACAGTTGATGCATTTTTTAAAAGGGGGACATTTGCCATCAAACTGTTTCACCACTTGTCATCTCCATTTAGTTTCTTCATTATGTTAAAGGCGTGCAGCAAGAAGAAAGGATTCTGTTATGTGATATGACTGATGCTTACTACTGTAAATATCTAGGTAAAAATGTAAAATGTATGAACTACTAAAAATCACAATTTGGTTTTCCTTACAGTACTAAGTATTCATGCATTTTCATCATATGTACACTGCTTTCAAACAGAAAGCAAAGTCATTTTATCAGAATGTATATACACCAAACTTAATGCCTAACTAAAGAATCTACTAACCATTTCTGCCATAGCTGCTTTTCCTTTCTTAATTTCTTTTTCTAATTCCTCCTTTCTTTTTTTGAAGGATTCAGAGCTTTTTGAGAGCTTATCTTTGGCATCTGTAAGGTCCTTTAATAGAGTGTCCTTCTCTAACTTCACTTGCTGCAGCTCTGATGTGGCTGCTTGCATTTTACAATCAAGTTCCTGGAGCTGTTTACTTGTATCTTGATTTGATTTCTCAAGGTTTTGTTTGAGACTGGCCTTTTCTGCCTCCTGCTTTTTAATTTCTTGGTTTGCTTGGTCAAGGGCCTCAGATTTCTTCTGCAAATCCAGTTGAGCATTAGACATCCTGCAAATACAAAAGGATAAAACATACTTTTTTAAAGTTCTTTTTCATGGGTTCTTTTGTATCCTTAAATGTCTCTACTTTCATCCATGGCCATTACATCTCTCCAGTTAAGACAAAATAGCAATTTCAGAAACTAGTTTTGAGATGGTTCCTTATTCCTCAACTATAATGAACAGAAACTACCCCTTTGCTGCTTATGCATAAATCACAAATTTGTATTTGAAAAAGGTTACAGAGCTATAGATATTTAAAGATGGACCTCACTACATCAAACTGTTCAGCCATTTAGCTGACAACAAGCACAGTGAATAAAATGATGAAGTGTAGTGAATCACAGCAGTCAGTGACTCCTGTGAGACAACATGGCAGATGGAGTGAAAGACAACAGGTGGGATACAACACAGTTCTTGTAGCAGAGGGGACACAGCACTTATTTATGACTTTATGAAATCACAGGAGAGAAGCAGAAAACTTCAACTCTAGTCCAAACTGCCCCAGTTTTATGTCTGACTTTGAAAAGTACTATAACACAGGAAATGCATACGCTTCTCTTGCTGCTTCGAGTTGTTTACTCAGTTCTGCTGTCCGGAGATCTAATTCTTTGTTCTGTTGTTGCTGTTGCTGTAACTCCTGAAGAGCTTGGTCTTTGCTTGCTCTAGTATCAAGAATGTCACCTTCAAGTTTCTGAGAGAGAAAAATAAAAAGATAGAGCCATCAGAACACAACCAACAAAATAAAAATAGCAATAGAAAGCAAAGTCATCTAGTCTGTGAGTGCATTAACTGTAGAAAGCAGTGACAACTCTCACATATCATCTGTTTCATTACTTTGCAATTTATCTTTCATTATTTAGTTCCTGCTAATCACCTGCTCCTCCAGAACTGAACTATTGTGGTAAAACATTCTAAAAGCATCTCTAAATAAAAGGCCAACCAGGCATTTTATTGTAAAGTAATAGACAAAAACCTTTACAGCAGAAGCAAAGACACACACTAAAGTGGTGAAGAAATTCTGTGCTTGCCTGGAAGAGGTTTTTCTTCTGTTTTTTTCCAAAGCTACTTTTTCACTCACATGGAATATAAAGAACACAGGAGCCTTCAGCAAATGGGCACTGTTTAGACTCTCCAACATACTGACTGTTTTACAGGCACTTCTGCTTTCACACAGAGGCCACAAAACAAAGGGGCCAAGTTTCTCCATAAAATTTCCTGAGGGCTTTTTGTTTTCTATTTTTTTTTAATGCCACATATTCAACTGGAATAATCTCAAAGAATGGTGATGATGCCAAGATTTTACACAGAATTGCATTCCTGTTGACAGCATCAACAACCCTGCTCAGTTTCACATTTCAGCTACCAGGAACCCAATAAAATCATACACAAGCAGGCTCTGTATTTCTCCCAAGCATTTGTGTCCATTGGCTACTTGCGAAACTTCACCAAAAGAATGAAAACTAAAAAGACAAACCAAAGTAGGCAAGAAAAAAAACCCAGTGTCCAAAAGAAGAGATGCAAGAACAAAATAATTATGCTGACAATTAAATGCATGACAGCTTTAATTTTTAATAGCATTGGATTTTAAATTTCATACAGGGAAAACAATCTTCATTCTCTTCTATAGATCACAAAAGCTAGGAAAAACACCCAACTCAGTCTTGAGCAAAAAGACTACCAACCTCCCTCAGAAGAGACAGACAACACTGCAAAACCAGTTCTGCATGGCTCCCATGATCCCTGAATCGTATGCTTTTGTGTGTTATGAATTTTGACTACCAAGATTTTTTTAAAATAGTGAACAAAGGTCAAAGCTCTGTCCTAAATTTTAAAGCTCTCAAGCATCAGGACTAATCCATATCCTTAACTGAAAATACTAGTATATCAAAACACCAAGAAGTTCTGCAAACCTTCTGCCAGAATTATGTGGACTTTAAAATAAAAACTGATTTCAGAAGTGGATGCAAAACTCCAGATCAAGTTAAGAGATGAAACAGTGATAAATAAATCTTGCTAAAAAGCCTACTGAAAGGCTGCAGAAATAAATTAAACCAGACAGGCAGTGGTAAGCAAGACTAGCCAATGTAATGCATATTCCCTGCTACTACTTGTAAAGTGTGTAAGCTCAACTTGAAAACTCTCATTTTGGGATATATTCACGTTCCTTAACATAAAAATTTCCAGGTAGCAGAAAGGTTGGTAGAAGCACACACACAGGAAAATGACACAATAGTGGCAGTGTCATAGGCCTATCTTCTTAATGTGACATACTAGCATGGAAGAAGAGAACAGGATTAAATGGTGAATCAGGAAACATTAGTGAGAAAGAAAACCCACAATAGTGATATTGATATAATCCTTCCCCCCTAATTTGAGCACAGTTTTTACCACATGCTGCCTAACAGCAGAGATCAGTTTCTGTAGGTCCAAATACTGTGTTCACTACAAACCTTGAGCTGTGCCTCTAGTTCTTCAGTTTTCTGTTCTAAAGAAAGGCATTTTTCTTTGTACTCTTTAAGATTGGCTTCCAGCTGAGTACAGTATTCCTGCTTGTCATTCAGCTTAGCTGTAACCTGATCCAACTGAGCACTGACCTTATTTAACTCCTGGGTAAAACAAAATACAAAGGTTCTTACTTTTAAAGTAACTTCAAAAATTATTAATGTCATATATGCTTTAAATGATCTAATGTGTTCAAATTAAAAAGGAAAATAATGTTTATTTTTTATTCTGAGGAACAGGATACTGAAAGGAGAAACACATACACATGCACAAATTCCCTCTGTTTCACTGAAAAAATTATTTTAAAGCCTCAATATTCTCTCAAACCTTACAGGCTCTGGGCTAAATGTTAACAAAGGTGTTTGAAGTTGTAAATGAAAAGGAACTGTAGATAATAAAGGTGCTAGATCCTCAAGTTAGTACACCAGTAACTAGAGAATGACATTACAAAACTGGGATAAAATGTTTGATATCTTTCTTTGTCATGAAATCAACCATCAAGGAGGAAAGCCAATAATATGGAAATGCTCAGTTCCCCACATACCAGGGATGATTTCAAAACATTTTGTCCAACACAAAAAAATAAATTCTGCAAGAGACATGAAGACCACAGCAGCACTGATTTTAACTATGCAAATATTTGATTAAACAGATGGTAAAATGCTTCCCTAGGATTAAAACACATTTAAAAACATGTAATTTTATCACCAGCCTGATGATTTTTTATGTCAGCTGGCCCACAGAGAATTATTTCTGAATACCAGCAGCTGATAGGAAATTTATCTGAGTCAGTAGTAAGAGTTAGGAGTTTTTGCTTCCAGTAAGTGCGTTCTACAATCTTTTCTTCATAGCATACGCACAGGAATTGAATAATACCTCCAGAATGCCTAAGGAAAGCTTAGATTCTGAAGAATAACCCCAGAGCAAGGAGTGGACTCCCAAGTAAATTCCTTGCACCGTGAAATATATCTGCTCTGGAGCAGCAAAAGGAATTGAATGCATACCACACAGCTAAAATATCCTAAATTATCATTTCCCTATGCTTATTCATATGTTCATTGAGTTTGTAAATAGACTATTTTAGGTTTTTAAGTAGTATTTAGGTAACATAGAAAATTTATGTGTCGCTTAATACCTGTTGTTTATCTTGCAGGGCATTCTGGGCAGTGTCCAGATGGTTCTGTAGATCCGCTCTCTGAGCAGCTTTTGATGCTTCTGCTGAAAGTAGCAATTCTGTCTTTGCTTTTACCTGAAAGATAAATTGTACTTCACTAAAACGTCTGTTTTACCACAGCTCATTCTAATTTTTTGATAGCCATCACTAAGTTTAATAGTAAAATCAGCAGTATTCATGTGTTAGTGCATGTATTTCCTTGTAGAAAAATTCACCTTTTCCCAAATGGGAAATCACAACCAGAATTTTTCATCACCATAAAATACAGAGATCCATTACCTGCACATCAAGTTGTGACACTTTCTCTTTACTTTCATTTAACTGACTGGTTAGTTCAGTGATGTTTGTTTCTAGGGAAAGCACACGATCTTGAGCAGCTCTTAGGTGTGCCTTTTGTTCCTGCACTTGTTCATGCAAATTCTCTTGGGCTTGTTTATGACTTTCTGATTGATTTTTCAGCTTTTCTGTCAGCTGAGTTACCTGCAGTGGAAAAGAAAACAACATGAGAAGGCCGGAACAGCATGTTCAGGGAAGTAAAAACTTAATTTTAGTGTGTCTTATTGTGGCTCTGGAGACTCAATGTTATCACATTTCTTTTCCTGAACCACTACAGTAAAGCTATATTGTTCACAACACCAGAGTTTAAATAGGCTACCAGCTGAAAATTGAAGCAAAAGAGAATTGTCAATTTGGCCTTACTGTAACAGAAACAAAATACTAAGGAGACAACAGATGCAGGCTAAAATGAATTTTGGTGTTCAAAGCCAGAATCAAACCTCTTCTTAAAATGAGTAAAAAAAATGTACATATTATTTTGATTTACATATAGTTATAAGTATATTTATAGTTTTTTAAAAGCATACACATATGAAAATAAATATATAAAGTTATGTGTATGACTATTTGTAAGTACATATTACTAGCATATGTACAAATGAAATATCTAGGAATTCCTTTCCTATGCTGATAGCATGCAAGTCACTAAAACACAAGTCATGTGAAATTTACAGTAAGATCTTTAAAGCAAGTTTAAAGTAATGGACTAGTATAGAAAAGATTATTGTCATATCGAGGAGGTAGGAAAAAAAGGAAACAAGATTCCAAAATGAGGATGAATTAAAAGAATCGGATCTTGACATTCTTACCTGTATTTGTAATGCATGGTTTTTCTCTTGTAGCTGGTTAAGAACTGCAGTTTCTCCTTCACCAGCTTGAATTTTTGCATATAAGTCCTCTCTTTCCTTTTCTAGCAGAGAGATGTTGTCCTTACTTTTTTGAAGCAAAGCCTCAAGATTTTGAATTTTTTGGTCCTTATCTCCAATTTGTCGTAGTACTTGCTCCAGATCATTCTAAACAAGAAGATAATAGCGTTTAATTATAAGGACCTTAAAAATAGGGCCTAATGCATAAAATATTGGATACATTTATCAAACACTTTCCATACATTCTATTCCAGATTTAGAAGTTAATTTCTTGAAACTAACATAATTCCTGCAAGTCACTATTAGAAAGAAGAAGTATTTAGCATAATGAAACCCTGGAACCCACTTTCACATGAGGATACATAACTACATTACCTGGGCTTCTCGTAGTTTTGCTGTTGTATTTTGCTGAAGGGTCTGCTGCTCCTGGTGCTGCTGCTTTGCCTTTTCTAACTGATGTTGCAATTCTGTGGAATTTGCTGCTTTTTCCTTTAGCTGAAAAAAACCCCCAAAACCAAATACCAAACAAACCAGACTAATAAGTGGAAAAAAAGCTCAGTATGCCAACTGTACTCAATGTTCACTCTAACTATAAACTATTTTAGTGTAAACATGGATTTTTAAAAACTTGTATAAAAACAAAAATCTGTAACACTAGATCAATATCTAATCAAAGCATTCATTACAATTAATTGGTGAGATTCTATATCACAAGCAAGAACTATAAAAGAATTATCAGATGCATGTAATTTAGCTCTCAAATAATCTAAAACATAAGAAATTTTTAGTATGTTTTTTGCAATAGTTGTTAAGATGTAACATGACTGATAATAAAGATACCTGTAAAACAACATTATTATTACTTTTTTGGCAATTTCAGTAGCAACTGTCAGTCATTATTTTAGTAGCAACTTCAGTTTAGCAGTCTCTCCACTTCTATACTAGTCAAGGCTTTGCAAATTAGCTACAGAAAAGTTTAAAGCTTTGACAACATACCACTCAGATATTTGGCCAATCCCCCTACAGCCAGCAGAAAATCAGCAACATATACAAGATATTCATTAAAACAAAAAAAATTTAATAAAACAAGTGTTTTCTGCCCATCCAGCCCACACTGATTATTAACTATCAATGACTTGCTTACTTTTTCTTCAAGTAGGACTTTATCTTCAAAAAATATCTACATACCAAACTAGCTATATGGGCCTTTGTTCACCTAAGTTATTTTTTGACAAGACCCTTAGACAAAGCTCCTAAGTGCAAAGTGCACTTTTGTTCATTTGTTAAGCACCACAAACACACATACATCTGTAAAGACAAGCAGAGTCTAAGCAGATTTTGATCATTTTACTGTAAGTCCTTGACAGTATTAGTCAAAAGAAATTCCCATGAACACAAACTTTATAAACTGCAGTATCACCACAAGTGTGTGTACAGACATATCACCAGAACAAACTATAGAATCTGCATAAAAACCCCTACCTGCTCTTCAGCACGAGAAAGTTTTAGCTGTAGGTCAGCCACCTGCTGCTCTCTGTCCATCAGTTTCTCACTGGACAGCTGCCTCTGTTCCTTGAGCCGCCCGTGCGCTTCCCCTAACTGCCGCTCTGTTTCTAGGAGCTTACTGTGCAACTGCAAAAAAGAGTCACCCACTTTTTCAGTCATTCCTTAGCCAGCAGTGATACAGGCTCATTTCGTGCAATGTTTATGTGAAGTTTTCATAACCCAGACCAAAACAAGTCCATGACCTCCTGAAGTCATGTATGTACCTCATACACCTCAGAAACACAAATCATGTTAAAAATCATGTTAAAAACCAGCATCAATGGCACAGGCAAGAAGAAATATTTTAAAAAGTGGGTTGGAAGGACCCAGCAACATCCTCATTTATCTACAGGAGCCCTTCAAAACAAGTCACAGAGATTTAACAGAAAGAGGGTGGTCCTTCAAAAGCATAAGGACTGTTGTGTAAAATAATGATGCTTTGAGCCATCTCGGCTTATCCAGTTCACCAGCTGACTCCTGCAGATCCAGTGGCTGAAGCACCCTGCCTTTACCTGCTCCACTGCCTCCCACAATACACTGTTCTGCTAGAATATTAAGAGTGTAATTTTTAGCTTGAGCTGGCTACATCAATGGCATTCCTTCTCTGCAGAGAAGAGATACATGAATAGTCAGTGTAGGGTACACAGCAACTTTGGTGACTTACAGTCCAGCACTTTCCAGCAGCAAAGAGTAAGTAGGTGGATGTGCTCTTCCAGCTGGACACAAACCTGCTTCATGACTTTATCAGTCATCAAAAGCAGTACTGCACCATCTTCAAAGTGCAAGGATGACCTTTTACAATTCACTGTTCTAAAAAGCTCTTTTCTTTCATAAAATCAGCTTACTCTACATGAAACTGCTGCTATAGATCCTGGGTTGCCTCCTGCCTACTTCTACATGAACATGTTCAAGGACACAATGACCTGTTAACTCAGTGCAAAACCAGAGAAAGGATCAGACCTTGCAGCACAGCAAGAACTTTCCATAGGTTGTGGGAAAGCTATGAATGAAGCTTGCTCCTCCTATGCATCTATGTCCAAGGCCCTTGAACCATTCACCTTTTAACTCCAGGTCCTCCCTTCAACACCCCTAAACCTTCATGCTTCCCTTAAATCCCTACTAATATCTATGCAAAAGGCAGCCCAATTTTACTGTTCACTGCAAGCAATCACTGTTTGACCAACTGGCTGCCCAGCAGAGCAGATAAAGGAACAGTAATTGTGATACCATTACACTTTCCACCCAGGTGTTAAGCCTCTCTCCTGCTGCCTGTTTCCCAAAGAATTTAACACTGAAGTCCTTTGGGCCATGTGTCAAAATTTAGCTCAAGTTATCAAAAATTGCAAAAGTTTAAAGGGTTTGGAGACAGAGAAATAAATGTATCTATGACTTACCTTCTTAAAAAATCAAACTAAATTACCTCCACACAACCACAAAAATCATGAGTGAAAAGCTGTTTGGCATGTGGCCAAGATGCTGACTGCTAACAGTGACTGTACAGTTAAAAAAGAGATAGGAGAAGAGGGAGGATAGGATGAGGAAAGAGACCATATCTCTCTTACAGTAACTAAGAACATTTGTCTTTTCTTGCAGGATCACCAAATTATAAATATTTCTCCCTCACTAAAAATACAAACAAGAACTTAGGAAAAAAAATCTATTGAAGAAAGGGTGCCACAAGATAACAGTTAACTATTCATTGCTATGCTGATATTGGGAGAAAATGTTTGGAAAGAGGGAAATCAGTAACAATATTTGACACTAATTACTTTTATTACAGACATGGTTAAGTATTTTTGAAGAACTTTAAGATGACATTTAAGTAAAAGGGACCATAAAATCAAGGATTAACCTATGCTACAGAATACAAAAAAAACATGAGAAAATATCTAGACTTTTAAAGATACAATCAAGTAGATTCAAATTTTCTCAACAAAATTTAGTAGCAATTAACACTTCTTCAAAACTGAAGGAGTCCATACTCTCTCATCCACACCCTCCTCCTACTGCTGGGCTGGAACCAACATTATAACTGAAGTTTCTTCCATTAAGATCACTTCTTCCACATCACCCAAATTCTAACATGTACAAACTTAGGCAGATATGCACTCATTCAAATGAATTTTGAGAAGATGACAAGGATTCTTAAAAAATGTGATTTGACTAAACAACTCTACATATACCTCCATAAACAGAATTCATAATGCTAAATGTAAGCTAATAGACTACATGCATAAAAAGGTAACTCCAGTGAAGTACCAAGTGAATAAATATGAGGAATTTATTCTTTTCATTACAATAGTAAATCAACTCTACTTTGCAGGAAGAAAAAAGAGAACATGTTTATGCTTAGCTTTTCTTTTATTTTATACCAGGTACAAAGGGGTTTTTTTCCTGCACTATTCTTTTACCATACAATTCTAAAACACATCCTGAAGTTCAGTGGTTTGTTAGGTTGTCTTCCCTCCCAATGGTATCACCAGAGAATGTGTCATGCCTCCATTTCCTATCATAGGAATTCATTCAGCAATGCTTTACTCACCATCCTCCTCCTTAATTTTCCCACCCCAAAAATCCATCTTGAAAATGTCCTCTGAGGCTGAAGACAGATTTCAGCTCAACCTCTTGGCTATGATTCTGTTGCGCAGGCAGTTTCCCCAAATGTAGAAAACTAATATAATTATCTCCTCTCATCCTAACAGAAGACTGATGAGAGAAGGAAGGACATTCTGGGGATGTAATACGCACATAAATGTGGTTCAGCCAAGTCACAGTTCTACTGAGATAAACTATACATAGGGAGCTTGCAACTTGACATGTTTCAGATTTTACAAAGGGTTGAGAACTAAGAAACACTCACTGTAACATAAATAAGCTTTAGCGAGATTAAAGTGAAGTATGTCATACTAACAAATAAAGATATAATTTTTTACATCTCAAGTCTCGACATGATTACTGATACACACATATTTCTCCAGTCTAGCACATGACTCTCCAAAAAAAGATAAACTGAATTCAACCAACCTCAAGTTTCAAAATGCTCAATGTTATATGAACGTCCTACTTCTCTAAGTCATTTGACTCAGCAGAATAATAGGTTCTGGTGGGGGGGGATGTATGCTCTGGATACTTTCCCAGCTATCAGCAACATAAAGAGAAATTGTTTGGGGAGAAACACTAAGGAAGCAATATCAAGATTTCACATTACCCTGGCTTTTCACACTAGGTATTCCCTACTACATTCACTACTCAGACTTAAATCAAGCACTGTTCAGTTCTAATGTAAAACCGAGACTTGCTTTTCTCAGACTTCCTACAGAGTAGCAAAATACAAGTGCTGGTTAATTACTCTCCTTCAAATAAGGAAATGTAAGTGCATGTTCGTAAGAAATATGCATTTACATTTAAATATGCAGTTTTTTTAACTTATCAGATGGTTTTAAGGAACCATTCCTAGACCATCATGGGATGGTCTAGGAGGCGTAAGGAAACTTACCTGACTGAGCTCACTTTGGAGTTGCAGGCCATGCTGCTCTTTTTCCTCCCTCTGCTGCTGGAGCTGTTTACATTCTGCCTTGAGATGCTGGTACTTTGTTTCTACTTCAGATAACTCCTCTTTAAGCTTCTGGCTTGCTTCTGCCTTCTCACCTAGCTCTGTCTGTAATCTCTGTATCGAGGCTTCAGAAGCAGACAGCTTTCCCTGAAGCTGTTGGCAGTCCAGGTCCTTCTGGTGAAAACTTGCCTGCACGTTCTTCTTACTCACAGATAATTCATTGTGTTTTTCTTCCAGCTGGGTGTAGTCCTGTTCTTTCTTCAGCAGCTTCTCAGTTAGACTCTGTGAAGAGAGTTACACAGCAATTCAAGTACAATTCTGTTTGCAGCTGTTCAACATATTATTCAAATTTCTTTCTAAGTGTTGATGCTGAACAGTGAAGAGCTTGTTCAAAAACAGTATTAAAGAAAATATTAACCTGTATTACACACATTGGTTCTAAAGCCCATACAGCACACAGTTTCAACTGGAAATACTGTTTTTCATATTCTCACATAAATTCACTTCCTCTTACTGAGAACACAACACAAACTCTATTTCTTTTTCCTGAAAACTAATTTGTTTTCCCTGAATGTTCAAACCAACTTAATTACAACTGCAATTGCTTGGGGAAAAGTTGAAAAATTTTCCAAGCTAGCTGTCTTCTGGGCTACAGGCCCTTACTGGCCTCTGCAAGGCAAGCCAAGCCCAATAATTATTGTGCTTTAAAAATGACAGAGAGCTGTCTCAGAAAACTGATCCTATATACTGATATATATACTTATATATACCTCTGTTTTTCTCAGTATAGCTCCTGAAAATGTAAGAAACAGCTTTCTTGCTTGAGGTTGTACATGAGCTTGAAAAACTTCATATCAATGCACAGAAATATCTTCTCACACTGCAACTGGATTATAAAACAATGTTCATATGTATTATATTCTATATATTCTCCATATCATGTGCTCTATCATGAATTAATGACTCCTCCCTGATAGATTTTTCAAGGATGACACATTGTTCAAAGTGGAAGCAATTTCTCCTACTGTAAGCTAGTCTTACCTTTTCCAATTCTAGGTCCAACTCCTCCAGGGCCAAAATTCCATAGCTAGCACATAATTCTTATGGATACCACCTTACAAAAAGCTGCATTAAGAGATGGCTGCAAACTGCTTTAAGTCACTAAAACTGCAAGAGGAAAAGCAGCTCACTGCCACTTCTCCTCTTCTAATTCCTCAAGTGGTGTTTGGCATTAACCTGACATAGCAGAGGACTCTCTCTTAGTGTGTGGTTATCTTATGCATCAATCTGTTTCACTCCTCATTGTTAATGAAATACCAACAGATTCAGGAAAGGGCTCTATATTGTATAGCAACACTTCTGCCAAAAGCTTGATTCATTTGGTTGGTCTATGGAAAATTACAGCATGACAACTCTTACTTTTTCAGTTCCACACTTGATTTAGTGAGCCAAACAGAGTCATCCTTCTAAAGGTAGTTTCATTTACCAAATTTTAATTTCACCTTCTTATATTTTTTGCAAATGTTTTAATATTAGATTACATTAAATACACTCTGTTTTGTCCCTGCCCTTTCCTTTTTCCAAGGCTGACAAGGTTCCTAGTAAATGCATGTATGTTATATCCAGTTCATATCCAGTGTTACATGCAATATAAGCAGTACACATCTTTGTCCTTGCTTCCTGTCCCCCTTGAGTTCCATTTATACCCCCACAATACATGACTTCTAAACACAAATACAAAATGCAGCAAACTCAAAGAGCTCTGGTAACAAAATGCAGCAAACTCAAAGAGCTCTCAAAGAATGTAAGTTGAGAAATTTCTGGAATTAATTTCCATTTTCTACCATTCATTATGCCAGTAAATGGCCTGAAAAAGATGATGAAAGTATAATCTAAAAGCTAAGAAACTGGAAAATCAACAAAGAGAACTGAGAATATCTTTCAAATTATTATTTTTAGGCAAATGTATTATTTCCAGGGATACTACTTTTAATGTGTGAGATGGCAATTCTGCTTAATGATAGGTAAGCATGAACTACAGCTATTAAAAATTTGCAATCATAGCAACCTAAAGAATTTCAGTTGTAGGGTATGATGATCATTAAAATATGGTGTTTGCTTGCACATTATAGTAATCCAATTGTTAAACAAAATGGCAAATGAATTCTCAACTTCTGCAAGAAGATAGTCTTCAGTGTTTCCAAAGGCATTGTGTCAAGTGGTTCCATTTTAATGTGAGCTGATAAGCATAGGAAATAATAACATTCTCACCTGATTCTTCTGTTCTAGCTCTTTGACTGAACTTTGAAGCTTTTGCAGCTCCTGAACATACACAGCTACTTCCTGCGGTCCTTTGGCAAGTTCAGCTCTTAATTGGTTAATGGTAGCCTGAAAAGACAAACAGAAAAATCCACATTTAAAACAAAGCTTTCCATGCATAATTCAAAAAAAAGGAAGATGTCTGGTAGTAAAATAAAAATACATTTTCTATACAAATAAAATGCCTAGAGAAAAAAATCACCAGTAAACTAAACTCAGAGCACCATCCTAAGTATCACTGAGTGCAATTTCCCAGCTGAGACTCATTTATATCCTATTCTGGAAGTCAAAAATCTGACTCAATCCAAAATGCCAGCAAATGCCAGCTTGAACCCAAAAATGATGAAAATCATAACAGATTATCCATTGATAATTATCACAGTTCTAGCCAAAGGTGAAACCTTTCCAAGTCATTGCAGTTACACGGCCAAAATCTTGGCCACTCTAGGAAAGGAAATGGGCTGGAAAAGGCTTTAGAAGCAAGAGCATCTGGCATTTGATGCAAACTTGGTGTGGACACATCAACCCTGCAGGTCAGCACAATCAGAGGAACAATAGTACCCCATTAAACAGGATCAGTACAGAACAGAATATATCAATGACTGCACAGTATTTGAATACAGTAATGGAAAAAAACAAGAAAAGCACTTTAGGGCATAGCTACCCTAAAACATGTTGTGTATTAATGCACTCATTTCAAATATACTATATAGTAGTGACCTTTTATAAAGAAGTTTTCTTTCCTATTGTTCTCATAAGCAGAGATTTCAGCACAAATGCATAAATACTGAATCCAAAAGTGAACTAAAGCAGAACAGAAGTAATAGACAATGACCATCCAATTTACAACCTTCCTACAGAAAAAGGAACACCAAAGAGAACATTAGAACACTTTGCTTATAGTGCATATAGTTTACTGACTTTCTGTAACTCTGTGCCTCACCATGCTGTCTCACAGCAAAGCTGTTAGCTAAAACACATCCTAGGATTGGTCTTTTTTGGCCAAACATTCCAGGGTGTTATCAGAAAACAATATGGTTACTTCATACTGAGAGAATATAATGCAGAAAATGTGCAGGTAGCTTACAAAGGACACCACTGCAGCCTTTCCAACTAGAATCATAATTTAAATGCATAAAGATCCATTTCTTGTTCACAATTCAGTAAGACAATCTCACATTTCTTCTTAACAGGGAAATATATCCGGGGTAAATATTCAGCCCTGGTATTTTCTTGCTGATGTGTCTGTATGAATACTGAACCATTAAAAAACCAGGAATGCATCGGTTTAATAACATCTTGAAATTGTCTTGATATGACAGATATTTGCTATGAAAATTAAATGCTTCGAGAAAAAATTACCTCAAATTTAAGTGTCTCTATTAGAAAGCAGAAGGATAAAATGGATGGATGAAAGACAGAAAGAAGCAGTTGCAAAAGCTGCACACTTCCTCAAATTTGTTTTATAAATATTCCAGTGTTTCTAATGCCTTCTAATGCTTAGTGGGAGGGGAAAAAAAATCTCAAACAAAAAAACCACTAGTCCTGGCTTCATTAAATTTACCCTCAATTTAGGCTACTAATTTTGTTTACTTCTTTGGGCACTCAAGTTAACAATCAAGCCTAGCTGCTTCATTTATTGAAGATTTATAAGATACTGAAACAAATCCCAATAAGCAGAGATTCATAGCAATGCTTAGCTCCAAAGCAGTGCAGCTGTTTTCATGACACATTCACTATGCAGGAGCAACTATAGTGAAAAACTAAAGATGAAAGGAATCGCTCAGTATGAATATTCATGTGAAAGATGCAGATGCTAGTTTCAGGAACAGCTCTGAAAAAAGATACAAACAGATTTAGGTGACAATTGTAGACTACACTGTTCTTCACATCCCTCTCCTGCAGTATTTGAAGATGCTGATATAGGGCTAATATGATTTTTGTTATTTTCACCCATACTGAGCATTTACCTTATCTTAAAGATATTCACTTTGAAAACCAGTATTAGTATGTGTATCCTCAGGCAGCCTGTAAAACCAGCCAAGAATGGTGTAAAAATCACTTTAAACTATCAGTCCTTGATGTGTTTGAGATGAAACATGGACAAACATTTATGTCAAGCACTGCAGCCAATGTGCCCATGAAGGAATTCCAGTTCTTATTTTCTTATAAGTAACACTTAGCAAAACTGTGTTTTAGCCAGGAGGTGTTTGAGACAGTTTGAGGAGTGAAGATATCCTTAAAGATCCAAATCTGAGATGTTGCCTCCCTTTTCTTCTGCTTGTATGGAAGTGGAAGTTGTAACTGATGGAAGAGCAGAATAACCAAAATATTTGAAGAAGTGATAAGATTCAATTAAATGCTTTTTCATTATGATTAATAATCATAATGAAATAATTAATCATAATGAAATATGCTTTTTCATTATGATTAGTTATTATTTTCCATTTTCATATGATAATCACAGCAAAGCTAGAACACACATCTTATGTATGATTATTACTATTATAATGCATTATTATTATACCTCAGAGTTAGCCTGCTCAGCCTGCAAGTGCTTGCACTCATCTTTCAGCTTTTCAGATTCTCTTTCACGTTCCAGGGTCATTTTATCCATCAGTGTTTGAACTTGGACCAGCTCCTTTTTCAGGACAGCCACATCTTCCACACCAGGCCTTTGTAGCTGAAAAGTTGGGAACAGTGAGCAACAAGCATCACAATGGCAGACATGCTTCCAGAGTCAATGTCATTTCTAATAATCTATCAAATAATCCACTTATAGACAAGGTGATGGATACAGTATTACAGCTAGACTTAATAAATAAAAAAAGAGATAAATGGCCTCCCCCAAAAAACCACATAGAAGTGCTTATAATTCCCAAAGAAAACAGGATTTAAGGGGTAGTTTTTAGGTTTTGTCTGCTAAATTTTGAACTTGCTGATTGATTTCAACCAAATCTGACAAAACAAAAATTGTCTCAAAGATTTAATTTTTGTAACTTTTATGTAGGTAGATGGCTAGTTACAGGATACTGCCCCTGTCCTCCAGAATTATTTCAAAAAATCACCACAGACGAAACAAAAGGGCAGCTGAAGGCAGCGTCTTGAAGGTGCTGTCAGATATGGCTCATACCAAACCCACACGCAAAATCTGTTGGTAATTGCATCTCAAGCACTATAAAATCCCTCAGTATGAAACAGGAGCACTAAAGAAAGCAGAGAAAAGGAGTGTTGGCATCTTTAGAAGACAAAAGGAACAGAATAAATGATAAGGAAAAGGCAACACAAGAAGCAACTGAACAGGGAGGAATGGATAGGTCCAGCATTTGGGCAAGGCCAATAGGCCTTGAGGGCAGTCAGCTACAGGGAAGAAGGGAGATAAACAAGTCCTACTTTCCTCCAGAGTCTAAGCAGTAGCTGAGTGTGAGAAACTAGGAAATTCCTTGCATTACTGCTTTAGAAGTGGCCCAACTTGCTGAGTCACTGGGATTGCTCCCTGGAGCCATGGCTGAATATAAAAATCATCAGGAGCCCAAATCCTGGAATACACACACATTGGTATTATCAGCCAAGCACAAGAGGGACAAGATTAACATAGGCATGATGATGACAGCTGCCAGATTTTCAGCCACCATGTCACAAAACACCTCTCTGAGCACTTCTTAAAAATCTAGCTGCCCAAGGACAGTCAGAGCATAACTCCTCATGGAAAAAGTGACCTAAAGATAGATTTTGAAGTCAGCAATGGCATGCTCCAAGTTCAAGTCTGTGCAGCACATCTATATGTGTAATATACTGCAGAAATGCTGAATGGTAGAGCATCAAATGAGAAGACTACAACATAATGCAGGGTGGATTTTAATACATGTCAGAAACAACATATAATTTCTCACTGGAAAAACACTGAAAATGCAGATCAAAAACAATGGTACTCTGAATTTTTTCAGCCCACAAGCATACACCTTCAAGCTCAACAGAGTTTGACTACTTTAAAACTGTGTTTGCAAGCATTTAAATAAACACCTCCCTTGATTTGAAAACAACAAAAACATTAATGTGATGTGAATACCAGCTCTGTCTTTAAGTCTTCTACTGTACTTCTCTCTTTCTGCAGTTCTTGTCTCAGGTTTGTCACCTTCTGTTCTGCACCTTCCCGAAGGCTGATTTCTTCATCATACTTTGATTTAAGATCTAGTAAGAAAGAAGTTGAATAAATTATCCCTTTCACAAATTGCACAAAAAGAGAATCAGATCTCATGCTAATACACTTACCCACAATTTCAGTGGCCAGTTGTGCTGCTTTTTGCTCAAATAAGTCTTTCATTTGCTTAATGTTAAAATTTTCTACTTGGATCTCTTCTAGTTGCCGTTCTAATGATTCTATTTCCATAAAAAGAACAGTATTATTTTCTAGAAGAATTAGGACAATACAGTTCCTCATGCCCATAACTAACCATGAGAGGTGAATATGTAATCCAAAATCCCTTAACATCCAATCATCTCAGCAAAGTGAACAACTTTACTGAAGTTAAATATCTGCAAGCATGATGTCACTGTCACTAGCTGAGTACTCTGCAGGATTGAGTACATATTGGTTTTCATTGGTCACAAATAGCCCTGCAGATCATTGTGACATGATGTTAAACTCCAAGCCCTGAACTGTAATGAAAACCTTTAATCAATATCAGTCAGATAGTTTACGTACAAATAGGGAAAATTTTATTCTGTGAGAGCCTCATGGAGAAAAATGGACCAAAAATTATGGGTCATCAAAACAAACAAAAATTCACTGTTTTCTTTGCTAGCAATGAGCACAGAAAAATACTTCATAAAACCATCAATGAAAAATGCTAGAGTTTATATAGTATGGTGCTGTAGTAGTCCTCACTGCTTGAATATATGAAATTATTAAAGAAGTGTTCAAGATGCCTCATGAGAACTGCTTTCAGATTCAGAACTCCTGTTTTGCTTCTAAAAATTTCAAACCCTGAGCCCCTGGAACATTTCCCCAGACCATTGCTTAACATAAATAGCTCTTAATAGATCTTACAATTAACTTTTTGCAGTAATTGTAACATTCCAGCTTTCCAGCTCTTTAATTTACCAAAAGTGCTAATTTACCTAAAAGCTAAACCAAACTAAATTCCAAAGCAGTGCAGAAATTATTATAATAAAATGTTAGCCACCTGTAGACGTAGCTGTTGTCAATCCATCAGATTTAGACTCCTTAAGAAAACAGAATAAATGCACCATTAGACAGTAGGAATAAAAACTACTACTTCCAAAGTTCATCCATTTTTTGGAAAAGACAGGGAAACAAGGACTTCTGTGCTCAAATACTGCACAGCAGTATAAAAATACCTGAATTCAAACACTTAGATTTGGAAGACTGGAAAAGGCCAAGATGACTTTTCATTTCATATATCACTACACTATTAAGGTTTCCACTCATAAGGTTCCAGAAAGAATACCCTCCCCCTCCCTTTCCTCTATATAGAAATCAGACATCAAGAACATCCTGAGAGGGAGCTTTGACAGAAAGCAATTTCTGAGGTTTGTAACTATCCCACATCTAAGCAGCTCATAGTAATAAAAAAAGCAAGCTTCCTTTAGGGCACAACACACCACAATTTGCCTTGCATTATTTTTGAGCTCAGCTGGATACCTATGAAATACCACTGCTGTTTTCCAAAAGTTCTTTACAAGAAGGACTCCATAGCCTTTTTTCATAAAAGATGAAACACCACATTCAATTTACTTTCTTTAATAAACAGAGTTCTGAATAAGCTCAACAGAAGTAAAAGTCTGAACTGAACTTGCAGTGAGTAGTATGGAAGAATCGTTATCTATTCTGACTTTGTTCTTTACATTTCCATATATACAGTTACATTGTGTAGAGATAACTAGCTTTGCTTGCAAGAACACGTCAATATTTAAATTACAGAACTAACTAAATCAGGCCACGTGCCTTACAAAACAGGTTTTAATCTTCAATGTCAATGCTGACGATAAACCTGCTTCAAGTATTTTAAAGCAATTACTTGCTGCCGCTGCCCCTGCAATTTCTCTAGTTCTTTCTTCAGCTCTTCTGAATACCATCTCTCCTCCTAAGGGGGAAAATGATAAAAAAAAAAAAAAAAGAAAAAGAAGATGGGGAGAGAGACTATAAATTTGGTTGCTCAAGACAGTGGAACACTTCAATTTGAAACAAAGAACCAAGTGCAAGTAAAATACATTTCCAACCTTCAGCGAAGCTTGCAAGTCTTGGACTTCTTGTCGGAGCAGTGATACTTCATCTCTGAATAAATATATCCACAGAGTGGAGAAAATGAATACACGGTGGTTACATTTTGTCAATTACATACAACTTGTAATGCATGTTAAGTAATCAGACTGATAGCCATGTACTACATAAATGTAACTTACATAATTATAAATATTTATTTTTAGGTGTTTTTTTTAAACTTAGATTAATATCACTTTGCACATCTCCTGAAAAATGCTAAACATATTAAATGGATAAGTAAAGAAATAGATAAGAATAAAAAGTCTCATGAGAATAGAATGTAAATCTAAATCAGTGCATCAGCTCAACCACATGAGCTCAGAATGACAAAGCTATGCATTGGAACATTTAATGGGTTTGCATGCCTTTGTTAAAAAAAGGACAGGTTTCTTCTCCTTCACTTTCCATATCATGGACTACTGGTAAGCAACAGCATATTATCTTACTCCTGAAATATGCAGTTACATAATTTTTCATCCACACAGCAATTTGGTATGCCCCACAGACATATTCACTTCATGGTCTGAATATTTAAAGCCTTAGAATTTTAAATTCTCAAATTTCATGCTCAAGCCTCCAGCCATACAAGAACACAATCCAAGGCTATAACTGTTAGTAATTGATTCACACAGAACCCTTCAAAATCACAGGTCTCCTTACAGAGTTGCACAACTATACACACAAGAATAATGTTGCATTACTGAGATACAGCCACTCCAAATCAAGAACACAAGGGTCATTAAAATAATGTAAAAATATTCTTTCTTACTGTTTGTACAGTGGTTACACAGAATATATATGTCAGGGTACCGGTGCCAACAAATCCTCTCAGTTTTATACCATATAATTTTATTGCTGCTGGTGTGCATTATCCCCTCCTCCACAGATGTTCTTTCAAATTATCTCATACTTGGTAGAAAATAAACCACCAAAACAAGTTATTCCTTAGCTAAACTGGTGAGGAATAAATTCAATCTACATTAGGATATTAACTGATGTTAATATGCTAATGTAGATTGAATTTATTCCTCACCAGTCAGGGTCAGGGTCATCAAGTAGCAAGTGAAATATGCATTTGAACCAGTGCAGCAAGAACTCCAAGGTGGACCAATTTTAATGACAAAACAAACATGGAGATTTACTTTTTTCAGAAGAAAATTTTGTTATGTACACATTATTCTGCCTCTGTGACAGATTTACTGGAGGTTTGCAAATACAACTTTACTGAGGCAGGTGTAGCTGCATTCCAAAACCTGATTGTGGGTGGAGAAGAGGGAGCCACTTTCTCATCAGTACAAGTCAATGAACTAAGACTCAGATCTAAGATTATAAGTAAAAAAGCAGGTGGAACAGCCAGCTGTATTGAAGTTGGACTGAACATATACCAGACCTGCAATACCAAAGCATTTAATATGCTCTGGTCTTCACAATACATCAAAAGGTTTGAGCTGTATAAAGCTAGTTTGTAGTAGAGATAAGGGAGGAGAAAGGAATGAGCTTGCAATGTAAAGATCCTTCTACAGTAGTTGCCTTGATATCCCAAATAAAATTTTACTCAATCATTCTAAAATGAAACCTGAATTTAGTTTAACCAGTGGAAAATGCATGGTTGGGGGGGGGGTGGTTTGAGGGGATTTAGTGTAAGGGATTGCTACAGGCATTGTAACTTTGCTTTTCTTCCCATCATCCAAATCCTCACCAAATCTCCTTTTCTGCTAGCACTGTGACAATCCCTTCCTCCTCTCAGCACATCTGAGCCTACCAACTGGAAAATCCTTAGTGCCTTTTCATTATGGTCCACTCAGTTTCCCACTTGTAAAGCCAGTGCCTCCACCCTAGTACTGAGTACTAATGGCCTTGCTGAATCACACTGGGGGAGTTACATGATTTACTCTTGAAACTTATTCATCACCATTTACTGGGGAGTGGGATGAAGAGAAAACTGTGCAATTCCCAGTACTTAACTTTTTCTATTGACTACATATGGAATTTCACCTCCCATTCTTGGTTCTAAGAGTTGCACATAAGCTTCACACATGGAGAGCAAGTGGGGTGGCTCCCTGCTGCAGGCTACAATATTTCTTTAATATGGAATTCCAAGGCATGGAAAAACATATTTATGTTGAATGAGAGTTTTCTCAAGCAAACAAGCAAATGAGTAGCATTAAAGAATGCCACACTAATAGGAAAATGTAGCTCATGTGTTACACAATGGCTCTCACCAGACTCCCTTTATTCCATCTTAACTCCCTGACCTCATCCACTTTTTCAATTATGTGACAGAAAACAAAACTTACTTGTCCTTAAACTGTCATGACCAAGGGAAAAATAACTAAATTTCACCAGCCAACATCTGGCTGACTTTGGAAATTTGCAGGCATAAAAATAAGAATTTAATAAACTATATAAACAATATAGTTATGACCAAGAATTCTCCCACATGAATGCTATTATCCTACAAAAGTATCACTTCAGGTCTAAGTTGAATTACTCCAAAAAGACTTAAATCAGGCATAAAAAGAATATTCATTATTGAATAAATGTGCACATCAGAAGCCCAGTATGAGTTCATTAGTACCCTATCACTTTATCCTGTATAAAGCCTCAATTTTGATTTCTTTTGATGCAGCAGCTGAGAGAAAAGGCAGCTATCCACAAGGAAAGAGTCATCCAAGACTTCTGCTAATGCTGGCTCCTACTGGCTTGCCAGCTTTGCTCAGTACTGGCTTGCCAGCTTATGTCACATCAAATACAGATATGCATTTGGGTAACAACTGAAACATGTTATCTTCCACACTCTTTTTTCACCAAAGAGTCACCCTCTCTTGAGTTAGTTACACAAATATATGTATTTCTTTCAATGTAATTATTTGTCATTTTGGCCTATATTTCCGCTTGTGAGAAAACATTTGAACTGTTTACTTCCCAGGATCAGCAGAAGCCACAGGGTCATGTGCTGTGTACCTCCATGCTGCTCTCTCTGAATCTCCTGTGTACAAACCAGGGGAATGTGACAAAACAGCAGCATGGACTGCTCTTTACAGCAGCACAAAACAAGCACTGAACAGAAAAGGAATTAGCAGGAAGCAAGAGGAAACCTATATAAATGTTACCCCCAAGAAAAACCTTCCCAAAGCAACTTAGACTACTCAGTTAATATTTCTAGAGAAAGTTTCACATTATCAATTCCTGCTACATGCCACTGCTCTCAAAAAAGAAACAACCTGATCTTCTTCCTAGGGATGCATTTAATAATACAGTTTTGACCAAAAAAAATAAATAAACTAATTAAGATTTCTGAAGATCAGCATGGATTTTCTGAAACACAGGAGGAGACTTACTGGCACACATAGAAACTTCAAAGACTTGCAAATAACTAGGTAATAAGGGAAGCTATTTAGGCAAATACTGATATTGTAATTCCCCAGTAAGTACCCTAATTAACTAGGGACAAAATTGTGTTTCTTCCCTATCTTTAGAGTTGTCCTCTCCGCTCTCCCATGATGATATTTCAGCTCTATGTTAGAAATTAGGAGAAACCCATATTTTTTTCTGCCACACTTGTAAAAATCATTCTGGTCTGTATCGCTGAATTGTCTGCAGAATCAGAAACAGGTGGCTTAATACCATAAACATATGTATCTGATTTTCACCTACTGTCAGATCAGTATCAGACAACATAAGCTACAAATGCCTTTTAATTCTAGTTGGAAATGGGACATGAACATTTAAATCCTTGACTGCATAAGTTCAAGTTAATAAAACCTTCAGTGTAACTAGAAGCGGCTCAACACCAGCACAAAAGCACATGCACAAATGAGTACTGTTTCACCTTTCTGGTGACAGATGACCTTCCCCTCCGTGAGTTGAATCAATGCCAGAATTATGAACTGCTTCATAGTGCTTGAACAGCTCCTCTGCTGATCCATGAGACTTCATACAGAGAGGACAAATAAAGCCCTATTACAAAAAGGAAAAACAAACCAACAAAAATATGAAATACATTTATTTTCCATCTTATTTTTATACAGAACTGTAAATTTTGTTTGTGAATTTAAGAAGTAGTAAATGCAATTTCGAAGATTCATACTAATTCTTTCATGCTCTAATAAGAGTTTTTGCAATTGAAATGTTAGAAAATGCCTGCAAAAGGCACATTCCATTATTCAGTAAGTTTTTTCCCCAACAGTATTACATACCAGCAACAAAATTTTATTTAGCAAAACAAAAAGGACTGTTCTGCAATTCCTTTCCACCCCCCAACAAAACAATTTTCCATACAGCTTTTCATAAAATCACATTCTTACTCCAAATAGAAGGTAGCATCTGGAGTATGGTCTTTAAAAAGGAGATATAATGAACCACTCTAAAGCACAGTTATTCATAAACTGATTATCTCCATACTGAAAGTACTGATTTTAATATGGGCCAGACAACTAAGAATCACTTTTTACCTTTCATATAATTAATTGGTAAATGCCATTCAGATAAACACCACATCAAGAAAATCACATCTCTACAGATCTGAAATATTCCATTTTCTTTCCAGCATACATACTACAAGCTTACCAGAGTGGAAATTTAGCAGATCAATGCCCTCATTCTACCCATTAGCCCACAAATGAAAACAGTGTTATGTTCCTCTTTATGTATCTCTAAACATTCATGGAGTGTTCAAGCTGCCACTTACCAGAAGTACCATCCACCTAATTTTTCACCATTTATTACATCTGGTGTTGAGTGCTGGACTACACACTGGCTCCTCACTCATGTGGCTATCATGCCAACTCTGAGCCCAATTCCCATCCACACTTCAGCCCATAACAGCAGCAACACTGAGACATTGCCAGAGTAAGAGCTAAAAACCTCATCTCACATTCAAGACTCCCTGTAATTCCAAGCAGTGCAGAAGGGACCTCATGTAAGTGGGGTGCCTGTCTTTAACTTTTTTAAGGCCCCCTGTCCCTTTAATTCATTTCAAATATGTATTTTTACATTTATATGTTATCCTTTAGTTTCTTACGCCACTACAAACTGTAGTGTACTCCAACATTAAACCAAGGCTCTCCAGTATCCAAGATGAGAGCACTCCTCTAAATGGGATTATCACACTTCACCTAGCACACACTCACATACGAGTTATGGAGGACACATGAAGACTTTTGGCACTTTTCTGCTCTTAACTTTGCATCTGGATGCTAACAGATTTAAATATTAGGACAAAGTGAACATAATGAATGCGTATGTTGATACCACAAGTAGCATTCCTTTATTAATTTGGCATTCATAATATTTTGTTTCACGAGTCACTAAGAATTCAACAACATTTACCTGGTTTTAACCCAGAAAAACTACTATGTTCAGCTACTCAAATGTAACCTCAGCTCTAAACAGAGCCTTCATAACCCCAGCTCTAAACAGAGCCTTCATAACTTCTATTATTTATTTAGCGTTTCAGAAATTAATTACCAAGTACAGTTGCTTGTCAAGTCCACCACATACCATATGGAAAACTAGTTTTGTCACAACTAGACCAAACAAAACAGAGTACTCTTTCCTAAGCAGGAAACAGGCATCAAACCTTAACAACCATTTATTTATTTATTTGCAGAGTTGATCAGCACAGTTTCACTCCAGATTAAACCAAGTTAACTAATATATAAGTATAGGTAAAGAATTTGTTCAGCTACTATGTTCCCAGTAATGTTTATCTGATACAATTAGCATAGGATGCCAGTGAGAGTCACTCTGAGTGCAAGAACCAGAGAGAGTTGCCTGGCACACAGCAAATGGCAATGAACCATAGGGAGTCACAAAATATAGGATTGGGTTTTCTCCTAGTAAGTTTTATACAGAAGGAAGTCAACTTCACACAATGACAGTGCAACAGCATCCTTTCAGGACGAAACTCTACTAAGCAGTTTTCAATATTGTGTTTAGTTTCTCAGTTTTGTGTTTAGTTTCCCAGTGATGGGAAGGTCTGCTGTTCATAGAGAAAAGCTGTTCATAGAGAAAAGCATGTGTTCCTCACAGTTCCAGTAAGTGCATCTAGAAAGAATGACTGCAGAAAATTGCTCTGGCCTCTCCTTCCTTTTGCCCTTTATCTCTTTTCATTTAAACAGCAAAATCTGTTTTTTTGCTTGGGTTTCTTTTTTGTGGTTTTATTGTGCTTGGGGTTTATTCTATGCAAATAGGAGCCCTAGAGAGGAGGAAAGAATAGATTACATGTGCAATTAGCCCAGGGGGACAGCAATCGTTCATCTCAATTATTGGGCAAAGCCAGCCAAGATTTCCAGGCAGGCAGGGAGGCAGATTTGCAGGCAAGGTCCACAAGGACAAGCAGCCACAGGCAGAGCATAGCTGCTGAGCAAAGGGAATGTGCTGCAGTTGTGAGCCTGCAGGGTGGAGGGAGGCAGGCATATTGTCACTGGTAGATGGGAAACATGGACAAAACCTCCTCCTCTTCTTTTTAGAAACTGCCTTCCTCCCATACAAGCAGAGATAAAGCAAGCATCACCCACCAGCCACAGCCTCTCCACCAGCACTGTCATGATCGTGGCTGGCCTCAGTTTTGGGGGATCTGGCACTGTTGGAGTCAGCTCTCACATGCACCCTTATTCTAACGCAGCTTTTGCTGGGGGTCTGACACACAGGCTCTAACAGAGTGAGCCATCACCCTTCAGCAACAAGGTACCCATGGGAAATGTCATCTTGCCATGGGAAATGTCATCTTTCCTGTACAGAGGTGGACAGGAACACCAGCTCCTACAAACACAGGCAACTAGCACTCATACATAAGAGCCTCAAACAGCACAAACCCAGGAACCAGCTGCACCTCACAGACTGATAATATCCAATGTCAACTCTGATGTCAGCAGCACCAATTCAGTTGCCTTCACAGTAGGAAAATCAGAATCATCAGGATCCTTCTGGCAGCAGTCAATGACAGGTAGAAGTGTGTAAGTTTCCTAGATCTGTAACTATCAGCCCCAGTGACAATCTTGTTTGGGAAACTGGACTGGTGGATCACTAAGTTTATCTCTTCAAAAAATTTAAAATTAAATACAGCCAAATAAAAAATATCTCTCAGTACCGTCTTGAGATGAACCCAGTAAATATGTTCAAAAGTGTACTTTATTATTCTAAAGACAAACATGTAAGAAACCTGATAGTCTGAGATGCTTAAATTTAGTGAACATTTCTGTCAGTTTGCAGGAATTCATATCAGGTCCAACATATTCCTACATCAGGACCACACCTGTCTTGGATAAAGAGGAGATGGTGCAGCTACAACCAAGAGGTGTCATCAGAGCCTGGGGGAGGAGCTGAGGCATCCTGGCCAGTAAGCCTGCACCTGGATGGATACCTTAACTAACAGACTCCTTTACAGAAGAAGCAAGTATGAGAATATCTTGAATTTTGGTTTCCTTTTAACATGTACTTAGGGATTACCTTGCATAAAGCACAGCCACAGAGAAGCAAAAGATATTTCACATTTTTCATTTAATAAAAGCAAAGACTTTTTGGGACTTACAGCCCCTTCAGTGCTGCACTGTAACTCATGATTCCCTAGCTGATGTTTCTGGTTGGGTTTATCTTTCACTTTACACAGAAAGAAAAGAGCCTAAAAGAAGTTAAATGATGATTACTTGGGTTTGGTTTTATATCTTCTCACCAAGAAATGACAATTTATTGAATTCAAGGACTTTTGCAGACGCCTGACAGTTTCACAGAAAACAAAAAATAATCCACAACTACATGCACTAGTTTTTATCAGGAAGAAGTTATTGAGATCACCACAGAATTTCTGAAGCCATGCACAGAAAGAACAATTTTTTAAAATGGCATTCAAACCAAACTCCAATATACATGCACAAACAAACAACTAGGAGACAGCACACAATTTACAGCTCAAAACAGCCCCTAACCCAACAGTCCAGGCATTCCAATGAGAATGAGTGAGATGCTAAACTTCAAATCCCAATTTTCTGATCCCATGGGAAACATTCTTCTTTCAGGAGGCCCATGGGCCATGCCAAGCATCGAGCACCACCAGAGTACCATGCTGTTTGCAGTGGGACAGGCCTTCCTCAGTGCAAAGACTCCAAAACACATGGGTTTCACTCACAGCAGAACTGAAACTGCTACACAGAAGTTTTGTAGGAAAGCATCTTGCCTCAGCTTGAGTTATAATGCCAAATTTCACTGAAGATCTCAGACTCCATGAAAGCACCAGAAGATTTTTTTTACCTACCTTCCTCAAGATTGACTCACAAATAAGCCCAAAGAACAAAAAACTACTTACCTCCTCTAATAGTTGAGATTTATTTTCAAGCTTGATAATGTTAAGCTTCTCAGTGCTCTATCTCCTTAAAGCCATTCAAGGTAAATTATTTCTTTCTGGTAACATTAATATTTGTATGAATCATTAAGACAGCATTCTTTGGGAAGTATGCCAGGATACTAAAAGCAACACTAGAAGGAAAATCTCACTACAAAAACTAGCGTGGAATTTGGGGGTTTTTTTGTGCTAAAATAATTTACAGAGCTATTAACTATTGGAAGAACTTTGGCCTACAACGTTGAAACACAGTGCCCGGCAAAAGCAGGGCACAGACCCACAGGCAGACAAGTGCACAACCAGACAAACTGCAGGCTACTATAGAGTCCTCCTAATCCTCACATAACTATTCCCAGTTTAAAATCATGTAACAGGAAAATGAATGTGTAGGACTGAAGGGTTTCTGGGTTTCTGTCTTCCTATATTGCTCTGTAGGACTAGGGGTGATGGGGTTGGCTGTGTAAATAAGTATTTCAAAAATGTCGGCCTTTTCAGAATATTGTCTTACTTTTAATGATTTTTTTCATCAGCTGAAGGCTCCCAACTGAGGTTTGAAAAACCCCCAACATTTACATGTAGTTGTCCACTCCCCAATCACTACCAATGCAGAGCTATTCAACACAGTTAATGGAGCAAGAAACCAGTCACCTGACTGAACAGATGTGCATACCTTAGGTAGGGTCAGCATAACACCTCCCAGGGCTCCATCATCAATAACTGGAACCTCAGACACCTCCATATAGATGCTTTCAATCTCTCTTCTTCTGCCAACTGCTCTCCTTTTGCCCTGAGCTTTAATAAAATGGTCTTTTAGAGCCAATATGAAATCTTGCCTTAATTAGTTAATGAGTGAGAGCACAGCTTACTTTACTCAAAGTTCCTTTTTCACAAATTAAAACTGGAGGACGGTTGAAGGACAGTCCCATGGGCAAAACAGTTTTTACAGGATGGAATTCAGCTGTGCTCAGGTCCTTAGAATCCAATAAATAAGGCACCTTATTTAAGTTTTAAAGTCACAGCCATAGCAACTCAGCTTCCTTAGCTAGAAGATAATCTAGATGATAGTGAAGTCAATCCCATTTTAAAACAGCATAGAATTGAATAAACAGTCCTATTTAGGATGCTATGATTGCTGCTGATCTACAGCTGTGTGTGGTAGAGAGCCATATAGCACAAATAGCTTCATATAGCACAGAGCTGCATTTACTAATACAAACAAAGCTCCTGCAACATCTTGTATTTTTATTCCAGCACTTACAACACGGGTCAAGCTTAGAGAACCATGGAACTTCACTGCTTCACTGTTTTCCATTCTTGGAAAACACTTAAGAACTGCGGTAAATGAAACAAAACAGAAGAAAACAAAACAAAACAAAAATCCACACCTCAACCTCACAACCCCTGAGAGCCATTTCAGGATAACTGACACTTTATCATATGGAAAACATTCATGACTATTCTACTATATACATGCTATAGGACAGCTTAGCCCAAACCAAAATCCAGGATGCACTTTAACATGCTTGGAATTCACATGACTAGGCTTTAAGTTTAAATAGATTTGAGTATCTAAGTTTCACTATTGGCCTTCCAGAAATACCAGGCCAGCATTCCTAGCTACAGCCTGTTGCCAGTGAGCTGCATGACCAAAAAGCCAACAGCAGTGATTGAAGCCCAGGGCTGCAACACCTTCTGACCACGACCTATGTCTGTCCATCTCTCAGAATACAGACTTACTCTCACACAGCTGCACTGGTACAATAAGCTGTATGCTGTGAATAAAGTCCAGCATGTTTAGAAAACTGAAAGTAAGCTCACCATTCATGTTTCTTCCTCTGCAGGTGAACCTCCACAATTTTCCTCAATATAAGACACACATCTTCACCAGCACTCAAACAGTAAGTCCAAGCTAAAACCCAGATATTCCCCAGTTACACAGTGATTTAAAGGCTGAAACATTTTACATGATGGAAGATCAGAAACTATATATTTCGGGCCAGCGGAGAGAAACATAAGTGATATTTCAGAGCTGAAAGATGTATCAAGTAGCTTCTAGATTGTTATCAGATAGATATCAAACAGATATTTTCCAAATATATATCAAATAGATATCAAACAGATATTTTCCAAATATATATCAAAGCAATTAATTGAATCCTCAGGAAGTTCTCAGAAGCAGCTTAAACAGTCTGCCTAGACAGTGAGGGCAAGACTACATTTCATAATTTATTTCAGAAGGCCTACATATTGATTTAAAAAATCATGACATATTTTAAGTTAAAGAATAAAAAAATTAGGTCACTCCTTTTATATATTGCTAAAAAGAAAATACAGTTGACATTTTTCATGTCTCTCACCAGATAAAACCCTTCCCTCTGTGTTTATGTAAATAGTAAGATGACAGTGGCTTTCTCAGATAACATCTCTATTTAATCATTAGAAAAGTAGGTAAAAAGGTCATGTTGAGTATAATTAAGACCTGCAGGTCCATTTCAATTTTACAAGTATTTAAACTTCTGGACAAAGAGACCAAAGATGTATTTATGTAGTATTTTATACCAGAATGTAGAATTGATTTCTTCCTAGAAAAGAAGCTGGATTCTTCCTGAGAAGAATAGAACCAACATAATTTTTTAGTTCAGTTGTCTTATGTTTTTACTGCTACTGATGAGTAAGACTAAAATTGTGTCACAACCTGCAAGACTACAACTTTGTCATCAGTTAGAAATTCTAATCCAGTGGGATCTCTATTTCTTAAAGAAAAGTCATATTCCATGGCCAAGTCAAATCAAATCAGTATCTCTAATTCTTCATTCTCTTAATACTGTTCAGATGTTGAAGGAAGTTAATATACTAATATAACTCAATAATTTTTGTTTGTGTGCAAAGCAGGCGAGTACTGTTGAGGTGAAAACAGGCACAACAACCTAATTTGACAAGCAACTGAAAGAGAATAAAATATCAGCTTTAAAGCATTGACATGATGCTCTGTGCAATAACAGTCTGCAACACTCCAAGGGCATGCATAGAAACAGAAGATTCAATCAATTGCATCCACAATAAGAGACAATCGGGGGGAAAAAACATAAAGAATGCGATCTTTTAAAAGACTGACTTAAAAACCATACATTTTTGCACAACTACTATGCCAATTTACCTTCTCTGTAATTCTGCTATGAAAAGCCTATTCAGAAAACATCAAGGTCATATCTTGCTTGTATTAGCCAAGAAATACATTCCTACCAAAAGTCTGGAAATTTATGAAGACTACCCAAAAGAACTGTCTGAAAATTGCCTTAGATTTAGCCCAATGGTGGATAAGACAACAGACATTAACAGCCACTATATTCTAATGCTGCAGGGATACCATTCAGTGGTTGCTTTGGATGCCTCAGATAAAAACAGCACAGGAGGTCTCAAACTATGCCTCTGTACTGACTCACTGTTTAGATCTTCCGAACGTCCAACAGAGACTGTCAGGAAATGCAGGACACAGTTTAGAAATGTATCACTCCTTTCAAAGAAAAGAAAACAAAACAGAAGCCACCACACAGCTTTTGTTATTGACACCATTGTATACATGGAAGTTGGGATCTAATGTTTGGGAACTTGGCAATGTGTGGGACTTTCATGCATCGTTTGTTTGGTTAAGTTGGCTATACATGGACAGACATTTGCCAACATTTTGATGGTTATTCCTGCAGCTGAATAGGCCATTGTATTTTAAAGCAAGGCTTCATCACACCTTGGGGGTCAGGAGAAGTATTACACTGACATTTTCACCAGTTATCATAGGTTTCAACCCCTACTTTGCAAAAGAGGGCTGCAGAGAGCTGCTCAAGAAGATGGCCGTAAACCAGGCTACAGGTGAGTGGCAAGAAACCTTTCCCACAATAGGACACTGCAGGTGAGAATGCTTGTTACTGAAAAACAAAGACGATTCTCACTGCATGGAGGACAGAGAGGAAGGAAAAGCAAGGAGAACACAGGGGCACTTACTAAAATTTTCATCAGCTGATAGGTGTATCAGTGGAAGGAGAGTTAGCAAAGAAACTACATGTAAAATCTAAAGCAAGGTACAAAGGCTTTTGTTAACTGTGTAACAGTTTTTCAGGTCTCACAAAGTGTATCTAAACACTGACCTTGCAACACACCCTATCTCCTTGTTTAAGGAGAGTTCACTAGCAAAAATCCTGAACTCACAAGCTTCTTCAGCACTCATTCCAACAAAAGGTATTTGAACTCAGTACTATGTACTATCCACAGTACTAATCACAAGCAATACCACTAAATATTAACAGTTTAAATAAGGCAAACTGAGCAATGTTTCATATGTCTGCTACATAAGATGACACTGATAACATTTTATCATTGTTATAATGCTGTCCCAGAAAGGGCAGAGATTGAATGAGGTGTGACAGCCTGGCTGTGTTGCTTTTTCAATGTGTTTGCTACAAATGCAAACTACTCTTTTCCATCAGCAAACAATCAGCTTGCTTGTTGACTTCTCAGTAGTCAAACATGTTAAACTTTTCATACTAGTATTGACTATAGTTATTAACAGAATTCCCCACTTTTTCAATGCTTCTAGGCATTCTCACATAATAAAAGATCAAACTGAAAAAACCCCACACATACATTTCCTTTCTTTGTTTCTCACCTCTTACAGATATTTACAGAACGACAGTACAAAGAAACACAGCTTTAGCAACAGGAAAGAGCAACAGCTAGAAACAAGAGAATTTGTATTTCAAGTGCTACACTCAATACATAGGTTTATCAAGTTAAAAGCTGTAATCAGCTCTTCAAGGGAAAAGCACTGACCAAGGAACTGACAAAAAGTCAGTGGAAAAACAAAAACTCAAAGTGGGCAAAAACCCAGCAGTCAACTCCATAAAATATGCTAAGCAAAACCAGCTTAAATAAAACAGTAACTCCTTCAGGTAATCAAACCACCTCTGATGGCTCACATGCCACAACCTACTGACACCATCACATCAGGAATGCCACAGCTTATTCAAGTACAGCACTTGCATCGTGACCAGTTAATAAAGAAAATAAGAAGTTGACTTGACCACAACAGAGCACTACTGACAGCCTCTGCTTCAACAAGAGGCAGTAAGGAGTTCATCAAAAGCCATACTCAAGTTGCCTTGGCTCTGAGAGGTCCCACACCACTCCGAGAGAGCAGCACAGGTCAGTCTTACCACAGATCTTCCTCACTTTATCAGCTGACACTTCACACTTGAAATGACATCTCAAGCTATCTCTAGAATAATCAATGTATGGACTCCTTCCATCATTTTTGGGAATAATATCTAACAATTTTAAGTTTTCCCTTCAAAAAGACAGTGTAAATACACATCAAGTATAAGGAAGGAAAAAGGCACTACCTAGCAAATATAACACCAAACCCAATAAAATCACATCACACACGCATCCTAGAATAAACACTGAGATTTCAAAACTCAGCAAAAGTAACATTGGCAGAAACAATGTAAAACTTCCCCTCTATACAAACCCATTCAGTGCACAGCAAGCTGCCTACCCCCAGAAGTCCAATCTACTCTCTCAAGGTTTGCAGCAAAAAGAATCAGATAGCCTTGTGCAGCTGGAGGCTGTTAACTTCCAGACTCTAACTTCTTCTAGTTCTGGAGCATAAAACCATGCATTTTGTTTTAGGTGTGAGTTTTACACTGCACAACTGGAAGAATTCAGAAATGCACTACAATTTACATCTATTAACTGAAACAGCCGTCACATTTTCTTGGGGCCATAAAAAAATCCAGTAAGATTATCTATTAATTTTTTTCCCAATTATTTTTATAATTTTGCTGCAATACATAAGCTCTTAAACATGCTCAAAAAGAGAAGTTTCTGAGTTTTTTATATTACCGCCCTCTGTTCCCTTTACCCAATGTACCTATCTTGCACTAAAAATCCACTTTTAAAAAAAGTTAGCTAATAAGAACTCAAAACATTTCTTTTCACAAAGGATGTGCCTGATCCAACACCATTTTTATCATGATACTGAGTTTGATGTGAAGACAATCAAATAAGGAAATAGTCTTTTTAACAAGAAAATCAAGCAAAAGTAATTTAAAAAGAGAAGCGTATATATCAGTGACTGCAAGTCTTCCAATACTGCAAATATTTCATGTGACAGACAACTGCAAACCACAAAACATGAATTAATTCTTCTGGTGAATGTATACTTTGGAATCATGCACATGAGGTCAAATTTTGTTTAAGCAAGGAATCAAAAGAAACAATTTAAAAGGCTGACACCAGGAAAATATGTCATTCATTTAAAGCAGCCCATCACCAAAGCTATTTAAACAAAATAAACAAGACCCACACTAGTAGCTGGGAGGTCACGAAGCTCCTGTCTTCCTTCTGCCCCAGTGTGCTCACTCTGGTAATGTTCAGACAGATCAGTGGGAGTTACACACACTTTCATACACAATGGACAGATGAAGCCCTGTGAAACGCATATTTGTTTATAAGAAACTAATAAAGACAAAAAATTGCAGATCTGGAATCAAAAGTTTGAATTCTTATGTTGAAAGCTCTCTACAATCACCAAAAGCAAAGTCTGTTTTCCTTTTGGAGAGAGAATTTTTAAAAACCATAGCAATACCATAGAGAAAGCAAGAAGGAAGAGTTATTAAGGACATGAAAATAAATAAATCTAAAACATGCCCCAGAAACTAGGACCATGCTGCATACCACTATGTGTTTTCCTCACACTCTTGGTGCCCCTTCATGTGACAGAGGAACAAGCCTGCATAAAATATCATGAATGAAGCATTACAAGGCATTAAGTCACCTCATCACAAGGTTTCCCATAAGGGTGCTCAGATGTTTCAGACAAAGAGGGAGGAGTGGTGCAGTGAGACTGCAGAAATGCCTCTATAAATTAATAAGCAAGTATGCAACAGCAGCAGGAGAGGCTGAGGCAAACCTGTCTAGTTAACACAGTTACATTATACTAAGGAAAGCACCATCTCACTGGCAGACTCACTGCAAGCATGGAATATTTAGCAACCCTGTACTGTTGACAGTTGCATTGGCACCTAAGCTGCAAAGGTAAGAGAAACTTAAATGTTTCCTCCCTGGGCAGATTGCACAGTGAATAAAAGACTTCATTATAGGTCTGCCTGGGACCTGAAGTGCCGATATGGTCACAGACAGGACATGAGCAATGTTTACCTCTTCTTGAGCAGTTTGAGCAGTCTGAATTCAGACTTTCCCACTCCTTCTGGTTCATACTACAATTCTCAAAAATCAGGATTTATTTCAACCAGGCTTGAGGAGAAAGGAAACACAAATCTGCACAGATTTCATAATTATTCTCCATTTGAATCTTGCAGCAATACAAATTAGAAAATCTAGCCAAGAAACTGGAGTGAAAACAAGTTAATGGACTTCTGACTGCAGAATAATGTGGAATATTATGATAAAACAAACAGCAAACATTCTGCAGAGACTAACTATAGTGCTCCTGAAGAGAAGCTCCAGGAGAGACAAGACCTCAGGGAAGCTGTGAGGGAAAAGGAAGGCTAACAGATTCGAGTAGTGTTATATGTGAATTTAAAAACCCATCACCAGGTTCGGAGCTCAGTTTCAAACAGACTTCAGAATTCAATGCTAAGGATAATACCCAATGCAAGTAATGATGGAATTATGGACAACTAAAAGATACTTTTTTTATGTAAAAAATGCGTGTCAAAAGTGACAAGGCAGTCTTTGGTCTGACCCAGTTTCAACTCAGTAGAAAGAACAGCCAATGAGGCAATAGTGCAGGCACATCACCACACTGAAAGCTCCTCCCATGCCAAGAAAATACTGCTCCATTAATACTGAGGTACCCTATAGCACCCACAAGCTGTACAGTCAGCGATGCTGCACTCATATTAACAGAACTGTATCATTTTAACCAAACTTTAGAAAGGAGAAATCATCTCATTGCATGTTTTTATGCCTTAATCAACTACAAAAGTAGTAACATTTTTAGTCTTCAATTTAAGAATATTTATTTGCTTCAGGGATTGTTAAATATGCACACAAAACAGACTAGAACTCAAAACTGTGTGACGTGTAGAACATGCAGCAAAATATTATGGCATGTCTGATTACATTGATGCAATAAGGCATTAAGAAAGTAGAAATAAGCAGATGCACAGATAGGATTTTAAACAGCACAGTGAAAGTTCCTCTTATCTTGTACCACACACTGGAGTATTTGAATCATCACACACTTTACTCAGGGTAATAAAGGGCACTTTGCTCCATTTAATGTTGCAATAGGGGTAATTAACTCTGCACTGTGTATGTATGTTAAGCTCAAAACATTTTCAGGATAGGTAATCAGGCTACATTAGCACAAATGAGCTTCAACAGCCAGTGAAGTCAGTTTGCATTTTTCAGAGTTAATGTCAGACAACACTGTAAATACAAAGACATTAAAATATGGGATTGCAGCAAGAATAACAACTTATTCTGCTGATTAAGTATGGCATGCAGCACATGAAACACTGATAGGATTTATACTCCAAATACATTTATCTACCAAATAAAATTCAATATATTTGATACTTCACATGAAGGAAGAGGTTTCCAGTATACATTATAGCTTAGCAGAAGCAAGGTGAAACTGAAGTACAAGCATGATAAAATGTCAATCCTTGTTTTTTGCAGCTCTCATGAAAGATTTATTAACAAGGAGTCTTAAGCTTACATCTCATTGCTTTTAATTTTAATAATTCATCTCTAGAATTACAGGAAGAATTGCTTGTGATTACTTGGATAGATAAGCCTAATTAATAGTTACATATAAACATGGCCTCGTCTTTTTTTTTTTTTAATTTAAATAACAAACAATTTTTAGAATATGACATTTGCAACCTGATATTTAAGAAGGGCATCAAAAGTTACTCCAACAGCTCCATGGAAGCAGCATCCAAGATTTAAGACACCAGCCCCGTGAAAGTGCACAGTACCTCTGAGGAGCCGTCGTTGTTCACGTCCACGGCATTTCCAGGTGTGGCAGATGAATCCGAATCCGAGCTCTGAGACCCACCTCTACCTGGAGTCTGAAATAGATGGGCAAGACAAAAGTGAGAGTCTACATTTTAATACTTAATTAATATTTAATAAAGCACAGTACATATCCTATGCAAAGGCCTCTCTTCTACTTGTTGGAATACAGAGGTATTTTCCCTCCACAAGAAGTGAACAGGTTGACAAGCAATTATATAACTTTCAGCACAACACTTCAAAAAAAGATTCTATCCAACACTCTCCATTCATAAAAACCAAGCAGATACCAGAAGCAAAGGCCAGGATTTTAAACCACTTCCTCTCATGAATGTTCACAACAAAACAAAAACTTTGGCTAAACTCTGCCCTTGTATTACTCTCAGTGATGTTAAATTAGGTCACTGTATCCTACAGAAAAACAGTAGAAATTACCATCTAAAAACTTTAATTAGTAGTAAATTAGTGTTATCCTACTTTCTTGATAACTTGTCTACATTATGGACAAGCCCTTAAATATATGAAAGACAGAAAGCTGAAGTTTGAGAACCCTGTTGATTCAACAAGCACACAAGCAGGTACATTGTCTTGATTGGAAAAAATAGAAGTAATAATCAAGCCTGTGGTAAAGTGAAAACACACCAATCCGTAAGATAACCTATAAAGATTTTTAACATATTCATAGAATATTCATAGAAATGTTAAAAATCAAAACTACAGTATTGATTTGAAATTACAGACTTAGATAAAATAAGCGAATAAACTTTAAATACTACATGATAATAAACTTTAAATACTACATGATTCAAAATCTGAGTAGATGGATTGTATCTTATAATCCATATTTAACTATAGCTTTGATTTAAATTTGTTTTAACTTCTCTTACTCATCTCCAGAATGTCACTGCTTAACTGATGCAGAAGAGTAAGCATTCTCAAAGGAAACATCATTAAAAAATTATCTCAATATGTATATGCAATCCTAGTTTCAACAAAGAACAAAAAGTTCATTATCTAGCTCCAGTATGACAATCTCAAATGGGATAAAGTAATGCTACAGCTGTATTTTGGCCCATCTGGAAATACTTGTAATGCTATAAAGGATTTTATATTTTAATATAAGAGGATAAAGAATTTAAATATATAGATAGAAATCTACAGAGAGAGGGACAGAATTTTAGTTTCTTGATCTTGGTGCCTCCAAAATCTTATCTGGAAAAGAATTCTCTTCCTCAAATAGCTCCTTTTTTTTGAAGACAAATCAGTTATATAACCTCTTATAAGAAATCTGCAGCACACATTATTCACATTCTTTGAATATTAAGTATATTTTCCTGCTTTGTTTTAAAAAGATGTTCTATTTTCAACTTTCATAGATAACAAAGATAACAAAGATAATAAAGCCTTTTACTTTTTATCAAATCTAAAAAATATGTCATAAACAGGTCAAGTTTACTGATTAAGGACTTAATTTCCAGTGATATACACTTCAGTTTTGGAAAGGCTCTGAAGACTGGCCAAAGGGAAGCGAGGAGTGAAGCACTAAGCTATGGGGCCTGGTGACAGTAAGAGAAGACAATCACCTCTCCTTATTCCAGCCTTCTCGGAAGTTATCAGTTATGTGATCAACATACTCTGGTTTTCCTACTCCATGGCTTTTTCACTCTAGCTGTATTGTATTTCTAAAGAAAGTATGAACACCACTTCCTTCTAGCACAGCATACAAAAGGAATAGGCAAGGCAATGCAAGCTCTGCAAGGTAATAATAGGAGAGGCAAAAAAGGGGGTAAGCAGAGATACCATCCACATACAAAATATGTCAGAGTGAAGGCATTGGTACTTCCTCCCAGGGTTACTGGTACCGACACTAAACAAGGTGCATCCCAGCACGGACCACAGGTGCACACTCCTCAGGGTTCCACGTGACATCAAAATGAGAGGACCAGCTGATACACTCAAGGGCAGGGCTGCCACTCAGAGGGACCTAGAAACGCCAGAAGAAACAGGCCAAGAGGAACCCTATGCAATTCAACAGGGACAAGTGCAGAGTCCTGTGCCAGGGAAGGAGAACTCCTGGCAGTAACAGAGGTCTCTCTGCTGAAAAGGACTGAGGCCTTGTGTCAGCCAGCACGCCAAACAGGAGCCTGCAGTGTGCCCTGTCTGCAGAGACGGCTGCCAGGAGCCTGGACTGTGCCAACAAGGAGCACAGCCAACTGATCAAAGGAAGTGATCACACCCCACTGGCCAGCAGCCAGTGGAGCACATCAAGATCCTGCTCTCCCAGTCCAGGGAGAACACTGATAAACCAGCACGAGTTTAGCAAAAGGCCACCAACACATCTGGGGATGAAGCATCTGACCCATGTGAGAAGCTGAGGGAACAGGGCTGGCTCAGCCTGGAAGAAGAGACAGCTTTGGGAGTGCCAAATAGCAGTCACATCACCACTCATGAAGAGGCCATCAAACAGAGGAAGCCAAGCTGGTCTAAGCTTGGGAAGACCACAGTGGGAAGACCAGACACAAAAACTGTAATGAGAGATTCCTACTGGATGTAAAGAACAGCTTTTCCAGTATGAGATAGGCCTGAGCAACTTGCTCTTGACCTCCAAGCTAATCCTGCTAACTGCTCAGACCAGGGAGCTCCTGAGCTCCCTTCCTGCACCAACTTTCAGTAGCATTAAGAAGTGCTGCCCACAGAAACACACACCCTGCAGGAAAGCTTTGAAATACAAGGTAAGTAACTCCATTAATGAACATGTGGTTTGTTTTCCATTGACAGTCAGAAGAAAAATATCTAAAACAAACGCTAAGTTGAAGCCAGGTCTCCCAGGAAGACAGGTAAGTTAGAATACTGCATCTAATGTTTCAGTGGCACTAAGAGATGGTCCAACTGCGCCTTTAGACAGGCAGCATCTACCTCCACTTTTGCAGTATCTGAACATACACTTTCAGCATACCTAATGAATCATTTTGTCCCAAAAACAAGAATCTTCTGCAACAATTGACATAAAATTTTCTTCACCTCATATCGTAACTCCTTATACAACACTCTGCACATTTTTAATTGCCCATCCCATTTCACACCAGAGTTGACTCCATTTTGCAATGAGATTTGCATATTAAGTTTTGCTAGCTCTAGCACTACAAATTTGAGATTATTACAACCTCCAGGTTGCAAGCTCTTCTGTTATTACTCCACTGTACACTGTTATTACTCCATGGTTGTTTAAAGTACTTGCTTTATGAAACACTTCAGACATGCTATAATCACACTAATAAGCATTGAATGGCATGTCTTATTGCATGCATTGTATGACAGAAATTATTACACAGTACCTGGTAAAATCCTTTAACCTTTCAAAAATCAATGTGTGCTCTTGAAAAGAGAAAGCATAATTCCAAGCTAGATTTAGAAAGCTTAGTACAAATGGTGACATTTACTAGTGAGTGCAATGCATGGGAAAGAAGAGTGAGAAGGAAAGAGGTCATTAAGTAACTTTCAAGTTATAGTTCATAGTATCCATTTGCAAAATGGATACGAAAAAATAAATAAAAAATTGGAAGAATGTTAAGGAAGCCAAGATCAAAAACCAAATTAATTTATCTTTCAAGGTTGTAATGTAATTTAAATATCCTTCACCTACCAAATAAAGAATGGGACATTGCAAATGTGTTTTTAATTGATCATTGCATCATCAAATGGTCTCACACACACAGTCATGCTATGCTTACATACCACTCTGGTATCACGTTCCATTAAACAAAAAAGAATCACAACACATTGAACAATTTGGACTTTGTGATCTATGAAAGGACTCAGAATGATGTTCTTTGTTTTTAGATGGCCTATACAGGGGAGCAAATAAATTACTTACTGATCCCAGAGAAAAAGAAAATTCCCACACAGGCTTCTGTGTATGTATAGTTACAAAAGTAACATTTGACATCTGAAGGCATACCCAGAGTTGAAAGACTAATGCAAAGTTAGTCTTTGATCCAACATACTTCTCTCCTAACTGTCAATTACATTTGTTTACTCTACAGAGAAGCCTATGTTTCTACTGCTAGCCCTAGAGTTGTAGAAGTAATATGCTAAACTTCATCATGCTGTTCTCTATGTTTTCTCAAAACTGCAAGCTAATATAAAGAAACATCATTAACAACAAAAATTATGACAATGATTACAGCTTGTTTTCTGAAAAGTAATAGAAAATTATATAATGAGTGAGTTGAGTTAATGCTTTAATATGAGGGAGTATAAATATGGACCACTACTGCGTCATTTTTGCATAGTCTTTTATCTGTCTGTAGCTACATTCCTTTCAGTCAGAAGACTCTTTTCAGCAATTTTAAATTCAGAATCAATTAAAACCTCTGAAAAAATATGTAAAGCCTTGAGAAAATGTGAAAAAATTCAGATTTAACAGTTTTTCCAGCACAGATTTAAATATGACTACTAAGGGTACTACTACAACCATAAAAAGGTCCTGAAGCAACAAACAAGACACAAAAATGAGAAGGTAAGACGGCCAAAGCCCTTGTTGCCAAAGAACTCTCGGTGCTCAGAACAGTGTATTTTGCCATACAGAACAGTATCACCATTTACTTCTAAAGCAGTGTGACACTACTTTATGACTCTGTAAAATGAAATTGCTCCTGACTTCAGAGGGCATAAAACTTTTCTTTCTCATCATGCCATCAGTTTCACACAAGCACACTTTGTGCCCAGGAAGAGGCCCACATGCTCCCTTTGAGGAGAGGGCAGAGGCACAGCTGCAGTTCAGCATCTATCCAAGTAAATAAATCAAGTGAGCCCTGCACTTACGAATGTGAAAAGAAAATTATAAGTCAGGCATGAGATGCAATGATTTCAGACAAGTAAATACCTCTGTGCCTGAGGTTGGAGTAAGAGAAAATGTGACTGTACTACCTGAGCTACAGAAATGCCTGAAAAGCACTGTTCTCCCCCAGACACCAAGATCTCAAGACCAAGAACTCAAGCATTAGTTAGAAACAGAAACCAATAGAAGAGCACAGAGAGCACCCAACAGAGTAGAGTAGCCAACAGTTGTAGACTGTTAAAGACAAATAACGGAGACAAAAACTAATGCAAAAGTAGTCACACTGGTCCAATAGATGAGTCGCCCACTAAAAAACCATGAGCAATGGGTAGAAGACTCAGAAGGAGGCCAAAGTAATCAGTTTTCTACCAGCTGAAAATAAATGCCTCCTTGCCAATACAAGAAATGAGCTCTGCTTTAACAGGCCAGAGGCAACTACCACTGTCCCATAGTAGATTAACAACAGAGAGATGACACAATGCCCACAGAGGGCATCAAAGTTGACCACAATAAAGAAAAGACTACTCTCCAAGGAATCCACCAACAAAAATCAAATTATTTGAGCAGGAAAGGTGCATCTCAGACATTCCATGCAGATGCCTTTGGGAAAAACTACCTTTTTCTAGATCAGTATGATGAACAATGCATGAAACCAGGAAGTGACAACAACACACCAAAGGGGGTGTTATGGTGCAAACATACAACACAGGTGGATCTCTGAGATGTCATGTTGAAAACACACATAAAATTTAGAAACTTGTAAAAAAATTTAGAAGCTTGGAGGGAAAGGATGTAAAATGAGAAGCTAGTTGAAGACAGCATGGAGATACTAACCTCAAAAGTCAAATAAGTAATGTTTAGTATATAATACTTTCTACTTTGAAAATATGTCATTCAAAGTCACAGTGAAAATGCTTTTAAAAACAGAAATTACACCTGGGGATGAAACAGAAAGGTGATCAAGGTAGAGAAGCAGTATAAAAAATAAACATTTGATCTCTAGAAACTTCAGGAATCAGAAACTATAAACCATATCTTTGTAGCTGTTGTCTTCCTCCTTTGCAGCTTGTCAGCCAGCTGAGTTACAACAAAAAGGAATGTAATAAAGAATTCCTTTTTCAAAAAACATGCTTTTATAACTCAAAATGACCAGCTCTCTGGCTAGAAAGAGTGACATCACCTCTAAGCATATAATAGTGATAGAAAGGTAGGGTTTTTTTGCCAGCTATACAAATGATGGACAATCAAATGGTCAAGTGGAGGTGCCTTATCCTTCAAATTACTGCACAAGACACATGAAAGATATTAATAATTATGTCCTTTATTAAAATATCTGACATATACCTAATGTTCATTTTTAATATCAAAGTACAGCAGAAGTATTTTTCACAGTTTGCCAACCAGAGCGCAAGCCAAAACAGTACATATGTACGAGGTTGTGCATGCAATCACAATTTTTACAAAGTGCCTAAAGCCCCTTTTAGTATGAGGTGAATTTTTAAAAACCTAGTTATTTTTGGCAATTAAAGGTTAACACCTTCAAAAATCTTGGCATTTCTCTATTTAATTTTTAGGCAGAAAGAAGTCTGTTTCACCTTTCTTGACAATAATCTCGTAATTTTCAGGAGCAACTGGAGAACTATTTGTTCAATCTTTTAAAAAAAGATGTCTGTTTCTCACACACAAACTTTTGCATTGACTTTAGATGTTTATAAGATGTGTTTAGCAGAATTCCTACTTAGGGGCAAATATCCTTTGGCACTGTATGAAGCTTTTTCCTCTTTTACAGAAGCCTTCCTTGATGGCCTGGTGTTTCTCAGAATCAATAAACACCCAGTTAACTGCTGCCAATATTTAATTAGGTCCGTACTAAGTTTCTCTGCTTGTTAGCAGGGCTTCCCATTAAGCTTCAGGAAGGAAGTTCTTCCTTGTAAACACGAAGCTCCAAATAGACCAAGATCTTCACCTGCTCAGGGTCTACGACTGAAAAATAAAAATAACCTGAGAAATGTTTTACACTGAAAAAGTTGGTGGTATGCTTACTTTACCCCTAACTCTTATTCTTGTAACAAAGCTTCTTTGTAAGGCAGATAAGGAGAGCAAGCCAGCGTTTCCAATGAAACACTCTCTCGCAGAGGTGTTATGCAGCACGCTTTGGAAGCAACAGCTGATAAAACGGGGAGAGCAGCTGGTTTTCCCTCTAGCCGTGAGCGCCTCCTGCTTGACACCGACCCGGCTCTCTGGCGGTGCGGGATCTGGAGCGCTGCCTGCCCACCGCCGGCGTGACTCAACCCTTTTGGGTGCATCCCGCGCCGAGCCCGCGGCCGCACGGAGCCGGGACCGCGCCGGCACCTGCCCCGCAACAGCGCCTCCCGGCAGCTCCCCCCGAGCCGCAGGCCGACTGCAAGGGGACCAGCACCGGCGCGGGGATCTGGGCAAGCGAGAAGGGTTTCATAAACGAGTGGCACAACTTGGCTTCGCAAGTCCGGCAGAGCTGCCGGAAAAGCCGGCTCCTAAAAAGCACGGGAGGCAGCCGGACGGCGTTAAGAGCCTGCTGCCTGCCAGCCCCTGAGGAAATCACCGCAGGTCTCGGCGGCGGCTCTCCCCAGGCCGGGCTTCCCTTTATCCTGCCCTATGAGCGGGCGGCCGCAGCCGCGGCGACGGGCGCAGGCGGCGGGCGGAGACGCCGCCGCGCTACGGAAAGCAGCCACGCCGGCCAGGGCCGCCCCTCGCCCCTCCGACAGGCTGGGCCGCGGGAACCGCCCGCTGCCAGCACCTCCGCCCAGCCCGGGCACGACGCCGCCCCCAGCCGGGACGGCGGGCCCGGCCCGTCCTGTCCCGTCGGGGCTCGGGCCGTCCCACAGCGAGAGGATGGGGGCGGACAAACTCACGGCCTCCGGGGCCGCGACGGCCCCAACCCGCACCCTGCGCCGCAGGACGGGCCGGACAGGGCCGGTGGCTCTGGCTCTGCCGCGGTGAGCGCAGCTCCGAGCCCGGCCGGCACCAGGAAGCGACACCGGCGCGGCACCGGCACGGCACACCGCCCTCGCCGCTGGGGCGGGCCTCGCTGCCTTACCCGCTGCAGAATCCGCCTGAGCATGGTGGTAGAGCGCGGATGCCGCCGGGCAGCCGCGGCCAGGCCGAAGGAAAGCCGCGGGGCCCCGCAGGAGCCCGGTGCGGCCCGCTCGCCCCGTGACAGCCGCCGCGGCCGGGGAGGCGGGGCAGCCGCCGCGCTCCGCCCCGGGGAGGGGCGGGTCCCGCGGGGAAGGGGCTGCAGCCGCCGCCCGGCCGCGAGGAGCGGGGGAGGCAAAGCGGGATAGAGGTGCGGGATGTCCTGGGGGCTGCTCCCGGGACGGGATGGGGTCTGCGCCCTGATCACTCCGCGGGGCCCGGGCCCCGGGCCCAGCGCCGCAGCTCTCGGTCTGTCCCTGCGCTGTGCCCGGGGTCTCCGGTGCCCTGCCCTGGCTGCTGAGGGCAGGGCGGGGGCGGCGGTGTCTCTGCCCCCGGCCCTCGGCCATTCTCCCCTCAGGGGCTGCCCCAGACTCCCGACAGCTGTGGGCCCCTTGCTACTGGCATCCATCTGGCATCGGCCGAGAGAAGGACAAGGACTGTAGTTTGAGCTTGCGGCTGAGGGCTCACTGGAGGAGGCAGAGCGCAAATGCAGCCCTGTGTTACTTTATTATTCGTGCGGCACGGAAAGTACTGACAAATGAGCGTTCAGGGAGGATTGTTGAAGTGAACTTGTTTGGATAATTAACCTCAAATTTAATTCTGATGAAGCAGCTCCTTGCTTCAAGCCCTCAGCTGAAAAGACGACCTTGTGGTATGACCCATTAGGTGTTTTTTAAATATTAGAAAAGCACATTTTACTCACACAAACACACACCTATCTTAAAAAAAAAAAGAAAGAAAAAGAAAAAAGGCTACAAAAAAGCATCAGGTTGAAAGGAGTTAGAAGGAAGTATCTTTACAAACAAACTGTGAGCATGATGGTAGATAAGGCCAGGTTTGGAGACGTGAAAGAAGCAATAGGGGGGAACCATAAATTCCGTACACATTCCATTAATTGACACAGACTGTTATTCACTTAAGACTGCTAAATCTCTAGATTTGGAGAAAAAAAAACAGAGACACAAGGAAAAAGAAAAAAAGAAAAACAGGAGGTGGGTATACATTAGAAGGGGGCCTTAGGTATTCGGCATCTTAGGTATTCAGCATCTTAGGGAGTCTGTACCTCTCACATACCTCAGCCAATGGGGAAAGACAGAGGGAAAATGCAGCTAGGAAATTAGGATAAAAAAGAGGAGCTGTGTCCCCTAAAAATTTTGAGAGACACCATGGGTAAAGCCCCATGACCTCTCCCTTTATTTGAATAAAGTTACAGGACTCCTCTGTCTCCTTTTTGGACATAAACCTCTGGTGTTTATGGATTAATTTTCCTGACAAGTTTAACTGAGAAAGAATCAGTATCCATAGGTGCTGAGACAAAACGCCACATCAGGCGTGGCAGGAGAGTTACTGGAATACCTGTACTCTAGAATATGTAATTCAACAAGTTACAATTCCCCTTTCTGTCCAAAAGCTGCAATTTTCACATGTTGGATGCCGGGCAAAGGGTCACAAGTAAATAATAAGCTTGGTCAATGACTAATTTGCCAGCTAGAACAAATATCGCAGCAGAGCACCAGTTGTGCTGTAAAGATCAAAAACATTTTTCCACCCAGAGGCTGACGTTTCTAAGTACTCTAAAATCCTCACACATGACATGAGTTGTGAGCACATGACCAGAAGAATGTGGCTGCCACAGCTGGAGGCTTCAAGCATGACAGTGTTACATGACTGCACTCAGTTTGCTCCAGCTACAGGTTCCAGTGTGTTTCATGTTCATGTCATTGGATCCACAACTGATCCAAGCATTAAGAGCACACACACACTTGGTAATGGCTTCAGCTGAGTGGTGAGTTTGGTCACACCCATGACATCATTTTTATGTGTCCATAGTACAAAATGGCTTTGAAATTTGGCAGGTAGTGTCTTTGGAGCTTTGTACTTGGGATTAATAATGGGAATAAGATTGGTTTTGTACAGCTGTAGAGATCTTTAAATATTTAGGTAGATCATAGATACTCTGAATCTAAACAGAAATGACTGCAAGTTTTATAGATATTTCAACAAGAGTGACAGCCTACACAACAAACTGCCAGACTGCTTGATTTTCCAGGCCTGAGTAACTTGACCAACGCATCTTTGTAGAATGTATTTTAGTCTCCTAGGTTAGCAATTCCTGAGTGCTCAGAGGAAGATGATAGCGATTTGAGGACACTAGTTAACAGTCTTATATCAGAGGAGGCTTTTCTTAGCAAGACTTCAAAGGAAATACATGATCCTTTCCTTGTTGGATGCTAGAACACATGCACCTGTCTCCCTGTCCTAATATCACTCCCTCAGTAACTTGTTAATCTGTGGGCCAATTTCAAATACAACAGAGTCAGATAAGTCTCAAAGATACTAAGTTTCTATAAATTTAAATAGGTAGCCAGGGAGAAGAGAGACCCTATTAAATCCTGGCCGCAAGGAAAGACTGCAATGTGGCTGCTTTTACATACCAGAGAATGCACATAAAAACTCATCCTTGGGACAGGGATCTAGGGGAAAAAATTAAATCTGTCCCACTTATAGTGCAAGTCCTTGGTTTTAACTATTGTGTGTATGGTAATATCTATGAATTCATATCATGCACTCTCCTAAAATTTAATAGAATTTTCAGCTGTTGGTAAATAGACTGTGTCCTCAGGCATGGGAGCTGTAAACTTTATTTCATCCAAGCTCTGTTAAGGGTTTGGTGACAAGTGGGTTAGAAGGCGCCTTTCTAAAAAGTCAATTGTTGGTAGTCTCAGAACACAATCACAGCAACGATTTTCCAAAACCAGCTGGAAACAGATACCTTTTCCTTTAAACACAAGCTGAAGGCTGAGTCTGAACTACAACAAACTCTTGTGTATCTGTCAAAGCCAGCTTTTTTTTTTTTTTTCAGTACAGAACTGAATTCAGTCTTTTGACTGTACAAGCAGCTTTCAGGATGGCCCAGTGTGCACCAGCACTTCTCAGATCTTCCAATAGTTAACTGCAGGGTTTTGTTGGGACTTCAGGGAATTGTTGTTTGTTTTTAATGCCTATGCATATCATCAAATAAAAAGCAATGATGTCTGGACCATGGTTCACAAAAATTGGTGTTCACACAATCTTCTACCCCAACTGAGGGCTACAAGGAACCACTGTCATTTGGTAGAAAATGGCAAGGAACACGTGTGGTATATGCACAGTACATATGCTTCCTTATACTTACAGCCTACAAGTTTCTGGGCTATTTATTGTACTACATGTTTTCAGTGTTCATACAGATGGCTATTTTCAGTCATATAAAATTCCTGACCTCAAAATGGCATGGTCACAAGCTCCTTTGGTTCAAGATGTGCTGCACTGGAAAAGTATCCCATTTTTTTCAAGATGTTATTTCCAAGTATCCTGATATCAGCCTCTGGTTTGTTTTCTTTTTCCAAGCTCTTCAACTGTACACTTTTGACTGTCACTGTGTGCTGTTCTATTTACTTTCAGTAAGGAGCTTTCAAATTTACCCATATCTTTTTCTGAAGCTCTCTCCTTTCAAGTCGAACAGTTTGTTTAAAGAATATGATTTAGTTTACATGGCGATATTTGGTCAAAGGTTGGACTTAATGATCTTGCAGGTCCTTACAAACCTCAATGACTCTATGAAAGGTGTATGACAAAATTTGGAAAATTTATCAAGTGCAGATTTGAACAAAAATGTATTTTCAGCTGAAGGCAGGGCTATTTAGCAGCACATAGGGTAGTTTCAGTCTATGCTTGAACTAATCACCAATAGTTCCTGACCCATTCCCTTCTCACTGCAGTTTAAAATAACAGCTCTCCAATTCTTCACTCATGGTACTGAGGAGGTTGGCCAGAGCACCAGTACTTCCCTCTGCATGTACTATAGAGAGTGTGTTTGCTCAGCTGCTTCAGAACCTGGCTGACTCTGTGGTGATGTCTCTAACAAAGAGCTGGTGACTCGAGGCTGGTTCCTGTGCTACAGAGAGCCTCTTTCAAGTCAGTGCAATTGCTTGCATGAGTAATGAGTGTGTGTACTAATAAAGGTTGCATGGCTAGCATCAATAACAAATCCAAGAGCTCCAAGTCATGACTTCATTCTAGTATTACAGAATGTTGGAAAATTTGCACAGCTCTCCCTTAAGAAACCCTAATTAAGGACAGAATAACAAAATTATCTCTTTTATCAATGAAAAAATTGCTTCAGTCACCGATTCCTTTTCCATCCACCTCAATACTGAACCCCTGCGTAGCATATGTCATGTGGTTTTGCTGGAGTAGCTGGAGAGGCAGGCACTGGAACTACAGAAAGCCCAGCAGCATGCAAGGGAGCTTAAGTCATAAATATGTATAAGTTCATGTAAAAAATAAACCTCATATTAATATAACCAAAATCTGAGATGGAGAAGATCTGCTGCTGAGTCATGCAGAGCACTCTTTGCCAAATGCCTCAGCTAAGAAATTATTCTGCATAAAGTTGAAAGCCTGCCACAAAAGAAACATTTTCTAATTCCACCATAAAAAGCTGTGGTGATACCATGGCCATTCTGATCCCATTACTCCAGAGACATTAGGAATTGTTGGCAATTTGCCTGGGTACTTTCCAGTAAATGGCACAGAAAATGGGTCAAAGGGAACAAGAAAGGGCCTTTGTGGAATTTCACTGCAGAGTAAAATTAAAATATTTTGAATAACAGATTCTTTGAAGTTATCTGTTCACCTTGGGATGTGCTAATATACGTATGTAGCTTCTCTTTCCCTCCTCTTAGAAACAAACTTATTCATTTCAATCAGTCTAGGCATATTTGAGACTATTTCAAAGATTTTTCAGCAAAATGGTTTAAATGCCAAATGAAAGAAGTAGGGGAAATAGTGATCGTTTGCATGCCAGTATTAATGGTTATTAAAATTAACTTTAGTAGTGCTTTCCCAGTTACAGCAGAAACTAGGAAATCAGAAATTAGATAACTTTTCAGTTTATGAAGATTTAATGATAATAGTTAAGGACATCATTTTGGTCACCTTTCTGCATACCTGCAAAAACTGCTGAAGGTCTGACATGGGTTGGTTTTTTTCAAACACAAATCTAACCAAGTGCAACAACAAGCTTTTGCTTGGGTTATTTTGTTTGGTTGGTTGTTGTTTTTTTTTTTTAAATAGAAAGGTCCATGAAGCACTGCTTCAAACACTGTCCTCCCTCTCTCTGAACATTAATGCACTATTTGTTCATGGCCTTCTATGTAAGTAAATGCAATAAATGTTGGCTTTATTGAGAGTCACTGTGCACATGTGTTGCATCAGAAATTCAGTTAAACATTTTTAAATTGTCAGAATACAGGCTGCTAAATAAAGAGGCTGAATTTTAACTATACAAGGATGTTAACAGGCTTTCTTAAAACAGTAAACAAATAGGCCCACAGCATTACACTAATCCCATAATGCTTAATGATATCTGTTATTATAAAGATAACCTCTTGAAGCCATCCAGATTTGTATTTTAATGTGTACTGCATCTAGGAACTAGAATGCTATTTTTAAGGTGTACAACTAAATGCACACTGCAAAATGCTGGCTGGCCAGCCCTTGATTTTCTTGCAGTACTAGCCAAACCTGTCCATGTAGCAATTGTAGTAATGACTTAGATACAAGGAAGGATCTTGGGTATAAACAAAGGAGGATTAAAAATCTTTCTCAGTTAAACTTTTTTTTTCTTTTTTTTTTTTTTGGTTAGCTAAAATGTTTATACTAAAAAAGTAAAGAGCAGGACCTTTCACTCATCTTCTGGTATAGAGCAGGCACAATTTGCAATTTTACAAAATATTGAAGCAAAAAAGAAAACCCAAATCATCTAATTTATTAACGGAAAATAAAATGCATGTACCAAAGCCTAGGGCAAAGAGGCAATGGGTATCAGTGAAGGAAAAAGTAACAAATGTATTTCCTGTGACATGATGAAATGCCACATGGTTACACAGTTATCAAGGATCAACCATTCAACAGCTGATGCTCCTTTCCATTAATGCCAGCTAGATGCATTACTGGGTCAACTAACAATACAGATTTGATCTGGAACAAATACACATGCACCACTGAATTTCTGTATCATCTAAGCTAAGAAGAGTGTGGGTTATAGTGTTAAAGCAGTTTTATACTTTCTGTTGACTGCAAGGTGATTGCAGGCAAAAAATCTTCCACATCAAATTCATTATAAAGCTGGCCAGAAGACATTAACTGCTTTAAAACAATGTTAATACATTTTGTTAGGTAGAATAAATTTGCAAAACTCCTGAATTGTGCTGTTTGTGCTGGTAGCTTTTCTGATCTACAGTTAAGTACTCTGAAGCCCTATTTGCCGAGCTATGTAACCCCAGCCTGGCCTCCATACCTCTCTTCTCTTAGATGAGTAAGAGTAATGCCACTGATGTATCTGCTCCAAAAATAAATATTCACTCCTAACTTCCAGCTTGGCACTGAAATGGTTCACCCAAAACTGGATATATATTGTAGAAGGTTTTAGCATGGACCATGTCTGCCTCAAAAAGTTTTAAAACCAAAGAAGCAAGAAAAGCATCATATAAAGATTTTTTTTTAAGATTTAATATTACAAAACCAAATAAAATCATCCAACCTAAAAAATGTCTCAGTGGTGGTTTAACTACCTGACTAGAAAATATGTTTAGCGCACCAAAACCTCTTGATGAGTTTGCCAGGTGATTTGAATGATTCAAGAAATGGAAAATCAAGGGTACTCTTTGAAGTTAGGGCATTTTATTCATATTAGACATTTCTGATCAAGTATAGAGATTTCTCATAGGGAATAATAAAGCCCTTTTTTTTGGTAGGCAATCGGACAATACTGATTTGTGTGAAAATCTTAAATTTTTAAGCTTGTGTAATGTATTCCCAGATTCTGGCAGTATAGTTGCAAAAATACAAAGGTTAAAATGTCATTTGTCTCTAGGAAGGAGGTGAGGATCATCTACTTCTACATCATTTCCCAGCTGCCCAGAAATATTATGGTCAAAATAATTTGTACAGAACATCCATTTTGTAGCATGGTCCAAGGCAGAAAAAGAAATGAGAAGGCATTCAGTGTTTCAAGACATTCAAAGAAATCTCCCAATATTGAACGTTGGAGTCTTGGCTCACTTGCACACAGTGGGATCTGATCCGAGTATGCTTTTGAAATCAATATTCCAGTCTACACTAAGGAAGAGAAAACCCACTACACATGGTTGATGACTGAGCAGGGCTTTTTTGGTCATCCTGACTTTTGATTCCCATTAAAGACAGGTGCTCCTGTTAGGGAGAAACACAGCTTGAGGCTCTGTTGACATGGAAAGGTGGTTAGCATGTGGGTGTTCCTGTCAGAGAGGTGTATGAGACCATAACCATAGACATGGTTGAGTATGGGAACCAGTAGGAATCCTCCAGATGCACAATGCAATGGCCTGGCTCTGAAGTTTCACAAGGAGACCTGAGACTTAGAAATACATGGGAAAAGGAAGGGAAAAAAATGAATTGAGGGTCACAATCTTATACTTTAAATATTGAGATACCAGATATGGAGTTATCTCAGGCTCAACGGAGCTTTGCAAGGAAGAGCCATGAAACAGAAAGGGATTTTATGAAGTGGTGGGCAATTAGTAGCAATAAGCATTTACTGAAGTGATCCAAACAGCTTAACTTTTTTATAGTTCCTTTGATGTTTAAGTACTATTCTTATAAATGTAAGAAACAGCAGATAATAAAAGGTGCTCTCCGATCCAAGCAAAAATTGATGCTGAATGAGGTTATTAAACTGAAATATATTTTAAGAGTATTAAAGAGACTTCAACCTGAAGTCACTGTCAGAAATTCAAATTGCTGTTTCTTATTAAAGATATTGGTTTCCTGATGTCTGCTACTCACAAAGAACAAGTGCTGACTACTATAACTACCTTTGCAAAAATTGTTACAGATTATTATATCAGGTCTGTCCACTTTCACCTGTCAAGGCCCAGGCTATTTCCTCCCAAGACAAAACTATGTAAAAGCTAGAATTTTGTACAGTTATTATTTGCTTCTCCCTGAATTTTTAGGATCTTTTAGATCCTATTCAGAGGATGGTTGGGATTTGAGCTCTACAAGTTACACTCCTCTGCATCTGTAGGGTCATCACACAAAACGTGAACCCCCACCAACAGCCTGTGATGGCTGGGGAGGCCTCTGGAGCTTCTCAGCTTTTCTCCAGGGCTGTACCCCAGCAAGGCTTACTCTAAATCTCTGCTCTCACTGAATCCTCCCTTGAAGATGCCAAATGAAGTTTTGCTATGGTCTTTAGTATGCCCTCCTTCTCAAATGTCTTCTTGTCTGTTCTTTCTGTGTGATACTACTAGGAACATCTGCTTCCTCCACAAGGATTTCTGAAATTCTCTGAGCTGAGCTGACACAGGGACAGATCCCAAGAGCTGTTCCCCCACGGCAGCATGCTTCCATCAAGTGACCACATTCATCAAGCAATGCACCAGGGGGGCAAGATTCTGTCTCAAAATAAATCCCATTTTCTTTCCATATATCAAAGGATATTTTTAAGACCTAGAGCTGATGGCAATACTTTTTCCAACAATGGCAGCCCAAGAAACAAAAAGCTACTTATCCAGTGCTAGGCAAAGATGCTGAAAGAAAACTATTATCATACATTATTTTACATCACCTTTGCTCCCAGCTAGAGTCAAACATGAAGTCTTGTAATGCATGGGTTTTAGTATCATTACACAATCAATTACTAGTTGGTGCCTTTTTACCCCTCTTACCCCTGCCTCCCAAGTGTTTGCTCACAGCAGAGGTTGGTTCCACTTTCCAGAAGCTAAGGAAGGCAGTGGTGGGAGAGCAGAGGACATGCTGTCCAGCAATATGTCATGTAGTGTCATGGAGGGGCATGTAGGAAAGCTCTCTGTTCAGAATGAATGAGAAAGATTATTTAGGAGAAATAACAGAAAAAAATGATAACAACAAACATGCTTCAATCACTCACTACTAGAAAGGTCCCCACATGTCTTACTCCTCATCCTCCATGGAGGCCCTGTAGCTTCTTTTGCTTTTGTGGAGGAATGAACAAGTGCCTAGTTCAATTAAATAAGTTGGATGCAAAAATAGAATACAGCCGTATTATCCTCATATAACAGACATACAAACATAGAAAGACTGATTTAAGAGGGTATAGACTGTCTTAACTATGGCATCCTGCATCAGTTGAAAACTTTATCATTTGGTATTGATAATAATCTTTCACCCTAGTATTTTTTATGCAGTTAATACACAAGTGTGCCAATCAGTATATCTGTCTACATTTAAAATAGCTACAGATACATTTTTTCCCACATCACATTGAAAACATTTTACTTATTCACTTTTCTCTGCCTTTGGCAATTCCAAGTAAACAAGACAATTTATTTCTTACCTCAGACCCATTCATTCGCTTTCCAGGAAGCTGTCAAGAACCTTCCAATCTACTCTTACTACTTTTTTTTTCCTTATTTCACTGTTCTGTTGACATAGTCCTATGCTCATAAACCAGGGTGAAGTGCTGTATACACAGCATGTCCAACACCACTACAGAGCTAAGACAAATTGGGGGGATGGGCTTCCTCCTGCCCAGAAGCTGTTTTGCTCTATCCCCTGCCACAAGTCAGTTGCCCACCACAAATCCTTCTCTTAGTTGAATTTTGAGTAAAGTTCAGGCCAAATCCATCTGCAAAACAGTGATTTTTAGAATAATATAAAACTAAGAAATCTACTATTTTTCCAAATTATAGCTATACTAGGAAGATGTGAGGAATAAGATGCAGAAGGCTCCTACAATTATCTAAAAATCTACTAAAGTCTTTCTGGGCTTGCCACAGCACACAGGCTGTGAGTCACAACTCCCAAGGCTTCCACTTAACAACAAAAAGGGAGAAATGATCAATGACATTTTTCTCAGTGAGTGATTAAGACTGCTTTTAACAATGCAGTCATGCATGCTATGTACTAAAAGGGATGATTCATTAGTTACTTGGAAGAGAAGCATCTTCTTTTCTCAGTTCAGAGGCCAGAGATGAGCTAGTGCCCTATGAACAGGCTGACTAGCATGTACAAAGAGAGGAAATACTGGCTGCTTTTGTCCCTGTCTCCACATCTGCAGAGCTCTTCTCACTAGGGCAAGAAAGAAATTGGGGAATTTTGTATTCAGAAGTGGCATTGTTTTAGACATGCTTTGCATGAGTCTGACACCAGAACTGCTGGCAGCTACTGGCAGCTCCCTCCTCTGCCCTTCAGTCACAGGTGTCTGCCCCCAGCCCAAAGCATGATCTTCATGGCCCCACTGAGCAGCCCAAACAGACATACCAACTGCTCTTCACACCACATTCTGATGTTGCCTTGGCACATACATGAAAAATTAGTTTGTCCTGATTTTTGTGGCAATTGTCTCTGCTGAAATAAAATGAACGCTTACATGCAGAACTGGCAAAGAGGACAATGACAATAATGACTTTTTATTCAACCCCATTGTTGCTGAAATGAATTTTAAACCAACTCCTCCCTTTCCATCATACTAAGTTAGCTAATGCTAATCTTCCTTTGAAGATGAGCTCATGCATACAGTAACAAATGCATCACTCCCAAGCCTTGTTAGGTTTGGGTAGCTCCGCATTGTAAGGCATTCTTTGCAACACCCTGGTGGTGCAATACTGTAGTGTGATAGTGTGGTGGCATCTAAAAAGTAATGCTAGGTTGTCTTATTGTCTTCTTCCTGTGAGGAGAAATGATGTTGCCAGAGACTGTATGCAAAACATTTCTAACAAGCAGAAACTGACGTTGTTGTATTTTAATCACAACAGTTGTTTATTTTATGGGCAAGTACAAAGCTATTTTTTTCCCCCTGATAAGACTGATCAAAATTGTCACATAAAAGATCTACATTTCTTTGCCCCTTTCTTGGGGTCTGAATATCAGATACAAGCATAATTTGTGTGCTTCTTACTGCAGACTTTTAATAATCATCTGGACACACTGTACTCAGAAAACTGGCAGGGATTCCAGACTGGTGTATGTGACAGACCTCTGGCACCAGCCTAGAGATGGTCAGTATCTGCAATGCTAATATACATACAGTGCCCTTGCATCCAAACAACAATCACACTATTCCTAAGTACACTTGTATCCTGGATTTTATCAATCCCATTGAAACTCTGCTTCACTCATCCCTAGGCTAAATCTTTACCTAAATGTTTCTCTCTCTGGTTTGGCTTAGCCTTTCTTTTGACCTAATCCTGATTACCCTTTTTTGCCTTTCACTGCTCTTCTCCTCTGTCACAGGTTGCCTCCTTGGCAGCCAGCACCAGCTATTTAACCAAAACCATTCATCTCCCTTACTCATGCCTCTGTTTTCTTCAAGAGGTCAGGGTGGGATGAAAGGAGATGCAGCCTCCACATGCCAGGGCAACCCTGACCCACATGAAAAAGTTAGCAGATCTGAGGGGTGGAAAAGAAATCCCTGTCAGGACTTCCCTCCCCAAACACACTTGAGCAATATCCTGCCCTGAACATGGCCTACCCTCAACTCTCCTGTGTGCATTAGTATTTAATACCATCCTTTTGTTATCTGAATTCCTTTTTATTTCACCTTGTCAAGTGCAGAGTATACTTCCCATAGTATTGGGAATAGAAAAAGAGTCTCTCTAAGTGCCTGTCTAGCTGAGTTCCTGATAAAAAGACTTCAGGGATTTTGGTTAAATTATTCATTATGTGAGTGTGCTTAAAGCCTTGGCTACATAAATTCCATGCAATTCAATTCCAAACATACAACTTTAAAGAAATATTTTACTCCTGAAATAAGTGTTTTGGGAAAAAAAAAGGGGGGGGGGGTTTGGTTGGTTTGGTTTTGTTTTTTTTTTTTTAGTTCAAAAAGATGGTATTTTGATCTAAAGCAAGGATCATTTTTGTGGTTTTCAAAGCCAAAAAATGTCTCTTGAAAACGAAACAATTGACTTGAAACACGGACGGGGTTCTTTTCATTAAATAGTGGAATACATTGACCAAAAGAAGGATCTTCTATAAAAAAATTCTCATCTTCAGTCAAAAAGTATAAATCTCCTGAATAAATGCACAGCACATATTAGAACACCAAATGGAATCATCTTCATTAGACAGATGTATATATGTATATAACCACTGAAGAGCAATGTGTTTCACATAAAACCAGAGCATTATTAATTCCATATGTGAGGTGTTATGTAACTTAAATTATTTTCTCTTTCACCATTATGCTTCAGCTTTCACCAGAAACTTCAAAGACAAATAAAACATTAGTCGTTTAACTGGTGATATATAATACTCCCATTTGTCATCTCTGGCAAGGTTCTGCTTTTAAACTTAAGTTAAAGCAATTAATTTGTGTCCTATGAGACATAAGAACCTAAACTTCATTGCAGCAGATCTCTGATAATGCTGAACATAGAGCAAGGTCAGACCTTGGGAAGGAAACCTGAGCACAGTGTTGAATGACTGCTACAATTATTTTTTTTTCTGTAACTCCTGAAATCTTGTATGCTACTCTGCTGACACTTCCTTGGAAATAGCTGCATCATTTTAGCTAAAACATTTCCTGCCTTCTCCCCTCAGCAACCCACAAGAAACAGCCAGAGGCATTTATTTAGCATTGAAAACATCTGAACAATATATTCACATTTCAGAAAGTATGGAAGAATTGAAAACAGTATAATTTAGTGGAAAGAGCTGGGTCGTTTTTTCCTAGGAGCTATTACCATGCTCTGCATAATGGAAATGTTGCTATTTTTTTTTATCAGTAACTCACTGCCTTGTCACGCTGCCACTCTGTAGAATGGTTAATATATAACTCACCAATGTGTCAGTTTTTCCCTAAAGTGTTACTTCAGGCAGTGCAGGGGAATTCCCTTTGATATCTGTGCCAGAGCAAAGGTACAGTGGCAGCTGTAGTTATACAAAAGGGGGACTCAGCTGCAAGGACAGCTTGGGAACGTCTGTCTCCCATCCCTGCCTTGCCTCCAGCTGCTTCTTCACACTCCTGCTTCTCTGCAACTCTTTTTGGGTTTGTGCTGTAAATCAGGTCACTGAGCTGATCCAAATTACAAGTAGGCTTTTTGTTTACAGAGTTGTTCTTAATACAGGTTGCTTTTCTTACCAGAACAATGCCAGAAATTGCAGTGCTGCTGCAGCTGAGGAGGCAAAGTCCTGGGACAGAGAGGAGGGAAGGGCAGTTGGGATAGAGGACTCTGGGGAGGGAGCGTGCCTGAGTTCATGGAACTGCAGGCTCAGATGGTGTCTCTCCTATTAGTAAGGGTAAGATGCAGTCAGGAGGTTGTTGTCATAAACCATTAACAAAGAGCAAGTTCACACAAAAGGATCATGCACCTGCTCTAAAAAAAGACTAAAATTAAACAGTAAACCAGCTCCATAAGTGACTTTTGCAGCAAAAGTAGCTATATACATGGGTGTTAGAGAATGTGTGTGGGGGCATATGTACATATACATGCATGTGCATACACACACAGATGCATATTCACACCCATTTACACACACAAAAACCATCTCTAAATTTAAAATAAATGCAAAATACATCTCACTTCAGCGTTTTTGACAGTCTTCAAAAGCGTGCAGCTCTGTTCCCCTGGATGGCTGGTTCATGAAAGCAACAACCAGAGAAGCCTATAGAGGGAGCAGGCCGCCTTCTTTTCCTCAGCAAGAGGAGTTTACAGCCTTAAGTGATGATCCTGGGAGAAAGGAAATAGAAAGGTAGAGGAGGAAAATGTCTTAAGAAGCAGAGCCCTACGCAAGGGCCAGAGCAATTGCCCTGCAAACAGGGGGAGCAGCACCAGAGCTGCCTCTCAGGGCTTGGGCAGGAGAGCTGCAGGTTCACACCTACCATCTTCCTCCTCCCTCTTCATTGTGTGCACACTTTGTGCCCTACAGGGAGTCAGGAATTTCTTAGTTTTTCCCCCGGTCTCTCTCCCAGCATTTCAGCAGCTTCTCTGCACATTGAAGGATGGAGATTTGTTTGCCTGGAAGTTGAGTAGAATTTCATCTTCCAACACCTACAGACAAAGTAATAGAGTAGTGCCCAGAAGAAAAGGAAAGATGCAATCAGAAAAGCCTGGCATTTCCTGTTGAACAAAAAGAAAAACTGAAAAAAGGCTAACCACGTCACAGACAACATAAGAGAAGCAGTATTAAGCAGAGCCAATTCAGAAGATAGAATATACAGAAATGTCATAGTTAGTTATTGTCAGTAGAGGCTATGTGACTGAACTGAACATTATGTGTATATTTGAATTCACATGTGCATAGACAAAAATGTTTAAGTCTTTAAGCCATGTTTACCTGTACTGAAGGTCCAGAAAGCTGGTAGTTATTTGTATGGCTGTACAGCCCAGAAGGCCCATACTAGACAGGTTTGTGTTTGCTGAGCATGACACAAATCTGTACCAAAAACCTCTACCTTACTGTGTTTATTATAGTCCAAAAAAACAGAGGATAGATATTTTTCTTTTTCTAACAGATAGAGAGCTGTGGTGAAAAAGAAAGTTTAACAGAAACTGGGTGTTAATTAAACCAACCTAGTTTCAGTCTTAGAGACCAAAGGACTAGCAGGTAAAAACACCTGTTCAGAGCTTGATCGACCAGTACATGCATTCCTAAATTAAAAATAACAATCAGAAATAAAAAACAGAGCACAATACGTGCCAAAACACACATGCATTATTCACCATGTTGCACCTGTGAGTTCTTGTAGAAAGACTAGCCACCAGAGTGTATCAGATAACTTATCTTTTGGTAAAAGTCTAAGGATGGCTATAAAGTATGCAATATTTATACATAAAAAATTGTACTAAAAGCTTTCCCTCCCATGCACTTAGGTCTAATAATACTTTAGTGTGTTTCTCCCAGGGAGCAAGAGCAGGTCTTAGCACTGCAACATAAATAGTTAAGCACAAGCCATGCAGCAGTAAAAGAGAAAAGGAGTACACCATGCCCTTCAATTCCAAGGCAATGCAGCATGAGAAATATAATGAAATAAAATAAAAGGATACTATTACTTTTTCTCATAATATGGTTCATCATTTGATTTTTATTACAGGTTTGCTGCAGCTTTCTTTTTTGGTTTTTTTTTTTTCTTTCCATCATTAGAGAAAGGCCATTTGAGGAATATACTCTGCACAGTGATGTGATTCAGCAAGTTTCTGGAAAACAACAACACAGCTCTCTTTTTGGTGTACTAATGAAACACAACTGGCACTAATTTTCATTGAATTGAGCCTAACTGAAAGCAGGCAATGTACCATGTTAGCTAAAGCTCAGTGGTCTTAGATCACAATATTATTTTTCATGGGTTTTTATTCATTATGTACTGAACATAACCTGCTGCTAAATCAGGCCAATGATAACAAATAGATTACCGTGCAAGCTGTTATGTTACCAAGAACAGCTCAGTAAATACATTTGCCTTTTTATCCAAATTCTAGATAGCTTCTGTCCATACCAGCATGTGAGACCATTGTTTCTGAACATCTCCTAAGGGCATGTCCACAGAAAGGCCGTCCAGCAGCTCCACAAAGGCAGAGTGCCCTGTCACGAGCTTGCCATGTCAACATTTTTTCCATGAGGACACTAAATGCTACTCAGACACACAATATAATTTTACATATTTGGTATTCTTTACCAGTAGTGCTCCAAGTCTGGGAAATTAAATCAAGATCAAAAAGAGCTATAAAATCCCCCACAGTCACACACAGAGGAAGAATTTAGGAAGCCTTATGCTTCATGGGTGTGTTTCCATTAAAAATATCTGAATAAAGATATTGTCACCTATCTAGTCCGATAGAGAAGTCCTGTCTCCAGGCAGGCATGATGTGGTAGCAGCCATGGCAAGCAGTGAGTGCCTGAGCTGGGCTGTGCTGCATGTCCTGCCTTAGGGCACATGCTGCTTTTTCTCCAAGCAACATGTGGAGTGACAGGCAGCATGTGTCCCATGTACCACCAGGATCATTCCTGCCTAGAGCCACAGAGAAGCTGCCACTGGAGCTCTGCAGCCCACAGTGAGTGCAGCTGGGTCCCACACCCTCTGTGAACCTACCTGAAGATGAAAAGTGCTGCCTGAGCGCCCACCCTTATTGTTCCTGGCAGAGCTGCATGGGGACATTGGCACCCAGGAGTTGTGGGCTTGGCTAACCACCAACCAGCACAGAGTCCCTACTCTTAGAAGCACCAAGCAGTGTTCCCCAAACATATTGTCATTTGCAAAAGAAAGAGTCATTTTGACAACAAAGTCCCCCAGTGACTAAGTGGCCATGGTGCTGCTGGCACTAAAGAGCTGGCAGAATTTCTACCATGAGTATTTCTATCAGGCTATTGTATATCAGCTCTAAAAACTTGCTCTGGGATGATATTTGGAAAACAAGACCCAGCAAGATAATCCTTTTTTAAACACATTATCCTATTTGAGTAATCTACAGGTATGTAAATCAAGAAATCTGCAAGTGTAGACCACACTGACACCTTTGCTGATTCTTCTTTGCTGATGCTATGGCCATCATAATAGCCAACACAGGACAAGAAGGAAAGGGGGTTGTTGTGGTCTGCAATATCTTCTCACATTAGTAACCTTCCCTTCCAGTCCCAAACATGTGGCTGTCATTAACTCTTTAAGGCAACATTGTCAAATACCTTCGCCAAATATTCTGTTAAAAAAAGAATCATTCAAATAGAAAAAATATGGTGATGAAAATACTCTGTTTAGAGCATTGCTTCATATTGGTGAATAGTTCATTTGCTATTCCTGGGTATTAGAGCTCAGTGCTTTTGTAGTAGATATTTTTAAATAAAGGTTAAAGAACATGTTTGTCCAATGTTACGTACTTGAAATGTCTGTGGAAATAAACAAGCACCTGCTTCTTAGGGCACTACCTATGGCAGGACTTCTAGGTCTTGAAACAAGCAGACAGGCCAAATACACATGGGTTTCACAGATCATTCTCCAGCAAAAATCTGCACTTATGAGCTGACTCCTTATCTCCACTTCAATCAAATGAGCTTATTGTTAAAGTTTTACAAAGCAACCCAGCAGCAAGGTGAAAGATGAAGAGATTACTGAATAATAGATAAGAATATTTTTAGTCAGCTCAGATGTATTCATGTATCTGACAAAGCACCAGGAAGAAAGCCCTCAGAAAGGTGCTGGCTGAATTTCAGCAAAGGCAACCTGTCTGTCAGGGCCCTGCAAAGTCTGGGGTCTTCCCATGAGAGATGGCAAAACAGAGCTGCTGGGGAGGCACCAGCAAAGTCAAGAGAGTCCCACCTCAGGCACTGGGTAACTCTGTGGGGACATAGGCCTATGGTGGTCCTAGCCTGGGGCACTCACAGCTGAGCAGGGCTGTGGGCAGCTGGAGAGTGCCTCTGCTGAAGCATCTGGGGCAGAGACCAACAGCCCCAGGGGCCTGACATGGGACCCTGGGCTGTAGGCAGTGTGGGGGGAGCCCCAGAGGGCTGAGCAAGGCTAGTCAGAAATGGGGGTGGCCCTCAGGGCCCTGATATAACTACGCAGAGATGCAACATTAGTACTAAAAAAGTTGTTCATATTTCTGGTCCTGCAATTGATTAACTTTTGCTTCTTTTTCACTCATAGCTTTATAAGCCAACAACCCTGCCCTTAAATTTGCAGCAGCTGGAACTGTAAACCTATTCCAAGGTCATTCTTCCCATCAGATTTCCTACAATGTAGTTAAATGTGGGGGCAACAAAGCATTTGTAATGATCTGGAATGCACCTTCCCCATGCACTCTAAGAAGAAAACTACCAAATTGTCTAATTTCAGCCCTGTTCAGCTTCTTACCCTGCATCCATTACCCAGGGAGAGTCACTGTTCCATTATTATGGTCTGAAGAGACAAAGAGTTTAAAAGATCTTTTTTCACTGTATGAGCCAGCCCTGTCCCTGTTGTCTTTCCCTTCTAATGAAGATCACAGTGTAGCTGACATCTTTGATCCTGAGAGCCTCTGAAGAAGTGAAGGTATAATGACATTATTCACTTAGAAGCTAGGGAGATACTGACTGAAACAGCATCTACTGAAATAAAGTAGCTGTGAATAATGAAGTCACTTGGATATTCAGAACTTCATTCATTAAAAAACATTTCTGAAAGGAACTGGTTCATGTGTCCCTGGAAACACTAACACAAGGCATTCCAGCCTAAACCAACACAAACTTGGCATTTAGTCTGGAATCAAAGTACTTGAACGTAGTCCATCCTGCCACAACACTGACTACAGAGCACAAAGCCCTTCTCTTACCTTGTGTACAACTATGAGACTATGCAGCAGTGGGCTAGAAAATCTCTTAAAAGGCAGGTGTAAACAGGGAATACTTATCTCAGCAGTATTCAAGAAGCATAGTTCCTCACAATGTAAAGGTATGACAGCCCCCAAAATACTGTACCATGTGAAAAGAACCAAACTTTTGTCTTTTGGACCAGGGACAGTCATAAACTTGCAGCACCATGGAGCTCATTGCTGCTTAATCTACCTTGATTTTTTGACAGGACATTTTTTATGAACTCCTTGCTCCTTAGACTGCTGTAGGCAACTGACTTAACATGTCCAAAATTAGCTTGGATGTGTCTAAGTTATACCTTGGGTCCTGTAGAGAAAGAAAAGATACAAACTGGGAGTTGAAACTGCAGCATTGACATAGTCCAGTATTTTGGACCTCTGTCCAGAAAGGCATTTCAGCACACATGTAGCTGTAAGGCTCTGAATAGACTTGGCAACTGCTTTAGCTTAATAATGGTAAAGCATGTTGTGAGCTCCTCTGGGTTAGAAAATGTCTCTGAAGGGTTTTATAAAATGCAGTAGAGTCTCAGGAAGCAGGAAACAACATTTATTCAATTTCTCTCCTCTCAACCTGAATGCACTGGAACTGGGATATTTTGGCATAAAACTCAGACATATTTAAGCAAATGTCAGAGGCCATCAAAGGCTCAGCAAAGTCAGTTTTGGTGGGTATGGGCAGGCACAGAGAGGATCTTTCCCAAAGCCACACAAGCCCAAGTGGTAAGTGACAGAAGTCAGGATGAACACCAGCAACATGGAACAAGGAGCCACATCATCTTTCTGTGAGGACTTGACAGGCTATTGTGCCACTGCAGAGTGCAGGGCCCAGAAGAGCACTGCAAGTAGCACAACTTCCTAAGAAAATAGCAGTAAATAAATCTGTGTGCCATGCTCTCCTGGACAAACCAGTTCAAAAGAAACCTACAATAAAGGAGAGAAGAACAGAAGAGCAGGAGAAGAACACCATGCAAGAACCCATCTGTGCACACTCACAAACACACAGAGATACCAGCATATTTATCCAAAACAATTTCACATAGCATCTCACTTCAGATCTTGTGGATTACATGGAGGCACAGGGTCATCTACATGCAGATCATTACTTTTGCAGCCCTTTGGATCTTCTGTTTCCCAGCTCCCTCAAAGTGAAGTTTCAAACAGACCAAAACACTAAAAAGTCTCCCTGCCTGCAGACTGCAACTTTTGGAAATGGCTGTGTCAGCTGATATTCACCCCCTGTAATGACACCATTTGATATTTGAAGCTGTGTTTTCATTTCTGAAGAATAATGCACATGCCTCAACTCCCTTCTCAGATGTGTCATCCCACTTCTATTCCTTTCTTCTTTAAGCTACAGTTTGGTATTCTTTTAAGTGAACATGATTACCAATAAAGCATTCCCTACTTTCTCCCACTCCCACAATTTCTCCCAGATCATCTCTTGTACTGTGCCATCATAAATATTTGTGTGGCTGCATGGTTAACCAGATCAAGGAACTGATCCAGATGAAAAACAGCCCCTGGGAAAAAATGTGCAATTTTTGCAATATAGTTCCCCACAAAGTCATACAAATGCTTATGCTCCAGTTGTAAGAAGGTTTCCATAAGAATAGGGATGACTGACTGAGAAAAGGGAAGAGGAACAATCTGTTTTTTTAAGCAGTTCTTCTGCCCTTAATGTGGTCCCATGGTTTGGCATCTGCTTTCACCAGCATTTGTCCACAGAAAGCCCATAGAAATTCCTGCTTTGGGGAGTAAACATGCAGAGCTATTGAAAATTCCTTCTGAATGCCCAGGGAAAAGTTCTTTGCACAGCAATATCTAACTCTTGCCAGCATTGGTGCCCAAGTCCATAAAGTCCAAAACAGTTGCTTCCATAAGAAGAAGAACATTCTCCTATTAATGACAAGCTAAGGATCCTTTGGAGGCAGCTGTTAGCACTTCAGATGCAAACAGCCTATTTCTCTTTCCCTTAGGATTCAAGGACTGGTGAGACAGAATGCTGCCTGATTACCTATTCCACAGCCCTGTGGTGTAAATGGGAGAGAAGAACATGGAAGCATTACCATTGGATTGCATTTTATCAAAAAGCCTTTTGAAAACAGCTCACCTCCCCATTTAACAGTTTTTATCAAACTAAGCCTTAAACTAGAGACAGAAAGTCCTGACACCAATTCCCTCAGTTTTACTTCTTTTTTGTCTTGTTTTCTTTCTCACAATAAAGTGACAGTTCCCTTGCTGATATTTTTCAGGACCTGTGTGATAATCTTTTGTGCGACACTTGAAAATTGCAGTTAAATCCAAGCTTGCGGGAAAATGAATTTGCACAGAAGGCAGAAATGTTGCCTCCTCCACCTAAAAAAAAAAAAAAAAGAGTCCCAAAAATTGTTTTCTCCCCACTAGCCCACTAGTTTGTGGTGTGAGATAGTGGGGATACAAAACCAGCTGATGCCATGAGTGGGAGGACTGACTACAAAGAGAATTTTTATTGTTTCCAGTAACTGTACAATTAACTTAAATTGTGGCTATCTTTTCACCAGGGACTTAACATATTCAGACTAAGGATAGTGTCTAAGTGAACATTACAATTTCCTGGAGAGATTGCAAACCAGTGATCCTCCCTGAAATTGTATATCATTGCTTACCCTTCACTAACCCAAAGCACGAGGGCTGTGTGTTACCATAGGCTAGAGGACTTCCTCCACACAGTGTCTGTGCCATGGCAAGCCTGGGGACAGAACTCTGACACAAATGCTGGCCATATTTAGCATCAGGCACTAAAGATCAGGGGAAAATGTGCAGAAAGGTAACAGAAAAGGACTGATCTTCATCGCATCTACTATTTGGGTAGCTCTGCTAATTTTGATGAAAGCTAAGAGGGACTCAGCTATAGAACTGCGAGGTGAGCATTTTTAGACATTAAAAGTGTTTGAACTCTAGGGAGCCCAGAGAATGTAAAATCTACTGCAGGGCAGAGACTGCTTAAGGAAGTTAGAGGTCTGGTTTTAACACATCCTCAGGAAAGCTGGCAAGAAGAATTGTCTCTGAATTTTTCCACCAACTGCCATCATTCTGTCTCTACTTCTGGTTGTATTCACATGGCTTTTGGAGCTGTGATGGCCTGAGAATGTGACCAAGGCAATATTTGTGAGTTGCAGGCCTTATTTTTATCAAATTAAAGGGACAGGAACCAGACAGATTTTCAGGCACATAAACTCATCTCCATGCTTGGAAGTGTGCCAGAGCTTTTTCTATCTATACCTGTCTAGGAAAATATGACATTCCCCTTCAACACCCCTCTGCTTGCTCTGATGCTCAGCTTTCTCCCTCCCCAGTAAAGCCTCCTCTAACCTTATCTCCATTCTGACAGCACTCCCAGCCTTGTCTGGATGCACTGAGTTTTCATACCCTCATTTCCACCTATCTTCCCATTTTCTCACCCTGCCCCACCACCTCTTCAAGGCCTCATTGAGCCAATCCTCTTGAGATCCCCTACTCTTATTACACTGAGGCCCCTCTGACAGGCCCCTGTCAGGCAGGAGCAGTTCCACAAAACTCAGCCTTCTGCAAGGCAAAGCCACCAGAGAGGTTCCCATCCAACCAGAGCCACTTTTTCTGCCAGGCACTGCCTGATAACTGGATGATGGTGCTGTCCTGCTGCAGCCATCAGGAGTATAAATAACTCTCAGAAATGGAGTTCCCTTCAGCTTTGGTCATTTCAGCAAGAGGGTTCAATCAGCTTCCTGGCACATTGTTGCAGGGACAAAGCCAGCAGGATGAAGCAGGGGTGGGAATGAAAGGCTGAGTATAGGGTGAAGGAGGAAAGTGGTGAGGTGAGCTAGACAAATGCTTAGGGCACCTCTGCCCTGTGGAGAACATCAGGGGCTCAGAAAGGAGCATTCACAGTAGCAAGGAAGCAGCCTGTGTACAACTGGTATTATTTTTCCCTGCATCTCATAATAACATATTATTTTGTGAGTTTTGTCCACAGCTGCTGTGCAGAAAATACAGGAGCATTTTGCAACACTTTTAATGTGGTTGTGTCATAATGTTCTTCAATTCTGCATGAAGTTAAAAGGCACAAGAACAGATTAGGACCCAGTTGAGTTTGGGGAGAAAAAAAAAGGCAAAGGAAAGAAAATTGCCAAATACTTGCCTCAATAGGCCATCAAGAACTGAAGGGGCAGCCCCCTGCAGACATCCACAGATTAGCAGCACAGCAGGACCCAGCTGATATTGTGCTCCTGCAACTGAAGACAGTCTCTTGAAATGAGGGGGAGGTGAGAGTAGGGCAGGAAAAGGAAGAACTTTTTGCAGTTTACTGCAGAACACTGAATCTCCCCATAGTCAAGCTTGGCTAAGGGCAAAGAGTGGTGAAGAGTAGGAATACCTCAGATAGGAAGAAAGGAGAAAAATAATGTCCCAGCTTTCTGTCTAGCATGGACTGTATAGAGATTTGAGCTGCTGATGAATCAACATGAATCAGACCTATTACACTCCAGACCACAACCATGATGTAAATTGAGGTGATGCAGCAGCTGACTCAGAGGCACCTTGCACATCCTGGGTGAGGCACAGAGCTGGGGACAGCAAGCTATCAGCAATACCCAAATAAACTCATAAAGCCTGAGCAACAGGCCTAAGGTATTTTGCCCTCTCTAGTTCAAATAACCAGTATGTATCATGCCAACATTAAATGTGCAATGGCTCCCTGCCTTCCTTTAAAAGAGCAAGCTGTCCTTCGGGATTGCTTTGTCTCACCAGTGACATCAGTGACAAGTGGAGGTGCTGTGACTCCAGCCTGGCTCACCCCACTCAGGGGAAGCAGGAAGGAACTGGATCATCTCCCACCATGAACATCTGGAAGCAGAGCCACATGAGGCAGCAAACCACACAGCAAAATAATACACATTATATTTACATTTTAGCATTAGATGTCATGTTTTTACTTTCATGCATACTAAAAACAATTTTATGGGTTTTTTTTAGTTGATATTGTGCAGGCTGCTGAAAAAGCATGGTACATCTCTTTGAGCCCAGGACAAAGTGCTCCTTTTTTGGCCTTGGATCTCTTTGCGCAGTATGTTGTGGTCTTTTTGGACATCATCTCATTGGAAAATAGTAGGGGCTGACAGAGTTGGAATACCAGGGGACACACCAGATGGAAGGGAACCATGGACTTCAGCACTTTCTTTGATATCTGCATTACTGCAGCTAGAGTGGGGCTGCCTTCTCTTTTGCTCCCTCTGCATTTTGCACATGAGGCCACACACCTGGAAAGGAAAAGGGGTCTCAGCAACAGCTTCATGGCAAGGAAGAAGGCAACAAGTATATGTTCAACTTCACTATACAGCCTACTACCACTACACTGTGGCCCAGATCCTGAGAGATAATACCAGAGCTTTCAAGGATAGTCCCATACCACAGAAGGCACTGGCTGCTTTGTCATTGGCTATGGTAAGAATAGATGGGTATCACAGAAAATTTGACAGTGGTGCAGGTACAGGGTTACCTGCTGTTTGTACCTAGATATCACCCTTTCAGCTTTCACAACATTTACCAACAAACAAATTGTGACAAATCAAAATTCAACAGCCTACATAGTGCTGTGGTTGCAATAAGGCAGAAAAGAATAAAGAAAAGTTTTTCTTAATAAATAAAAATTATGTGGATGTGATCTGTTTTTCACTATGTTAAGCATATCAAAAGTTCAGAGGGCCTCTATCTCTGTTGAACAGTTTTGATCTTAGCTTTGTATTTGCGCTGAACGAAGTGCGTGCAAATGCCTGATGGAGTGAAAGGATGCCTGAAACAGGATTTAAGTTTGAATCACAGAACCAGAAAATAATTAAGGTTGGAAAGGACCTCTGGAGCTCACCTAGTCCAACATCCTGCTCCAAGCAGATCCACTGCCAACACCATATCTAGCCACTTGATCAGCTTTGCCTTTGCTTTCACAGCACTTTCCTGGGACTGAGGCTTTGGCAGCAGTGGTGCTTTTGCCAGCTGAAGCCATTCCTACTCCACCTCCAGTCCTGGTTCTCACAGTGTCCTCCCAGCACAAACATTTGTGTAGTCTCCTAAGGAAGTGAATCAGCTGAAATATAATCTGTACCACCAATATCATAATAATTTTTTCTCTCCAGAACAGTTCCCCAGTCCAACATATTCTGTAGTCATACTCACAGCCATGGTGGAGGAAGAGCCAGACAAGGACAAGCAGCCAAGAGGATGAAAAGGAGGAAAGGAGGAGCAAAGAGCAATGAAAATGCCTGCCTGAGCCAGAGCTGCAGATTAATGAATTCTGTGTTAATACCAACCCTCAGATAAGCAAGATTCAATTCCTGTTCAAGCCCCTTCACCTCTACAATTTCCTTTTCAGATGTGGGGCAGGGTGATTAAGTATTGCTATTGAATATTTTCACACACCTGAACTTATTGGGAAAATTCTATCAAATTTATAGGAACCAGGTGAGTCTGTACATGTGTCAGAAAAAAGAAACAAGCAGAAAGTTGACCTGAACAGAAGAATAAAAGAAATAAAATTTTCCAACAGGAATAGCCAGACTGGCTGAGCTACAGAATCTGGGATGTCTCCACCCAACATTTTGTGGAAAGGCGTTTGCTTCAGAATTAGATCAAGCCTGAACAAAGCTGGAATGAACTAACCTACCTTCACTCCAGGTTTCCTATCTTCACAGTATTTCCATATTTGCAAAAAGGACTCAAAACATGATTTAAAATAACTGACAAGAGGATCAATCACTGACCAAAACAATCTGAGTAAATTCCAGACAAGGACTAGGTTGCTGAAAATTAAGGCAATTGATCCTCATTAGTGCTACTGCCAACATGAAAAAAAATAAAAAGACCTGATTAATTCCATCTAGCAGCATCCACTGAATGCAGAGACCTGAGTCAGAAACCAGATCATACCAGTCCCTCTGTGTAATCCATGAAGAATAGCAAGCACCTCCTGAAGATAATTCACTGCAACATCTAAGTTACCATTTCTGTATAAGCCCATTGGAGGTCGAAACTGCCTCCAAGCAATACTCAAACATTCACTCTCATCACTGACCAGTGAGAGGCTCCGTGCACTGTCACTTTTTACTTCAACCCCAGTCTCTCATTTCTACTGGTCAGAGTTCAAAATGCAATTTGAAAGCCAAATACAGACTGAACTAAAATTTTAGACATCAAAGAATAACTTCCTACAATCAATCCAAAACTGAAGCTTGAAATAATACTTTAAACAACCTAATGACATTGATTTGTCCAGAGTTAAAGATAACACTCCTACCCAGAGTATAATATTCTGATATTGATTCAGCAGAAGATGAAGTCTCCAACCAGTCCTGACTCTCATCATTACCCTGACTTTAACATTAAATGTATCCTTATAAACACTTCCAGTCCAACCAAAAGTGGAAGTAGCAATAAGTTCCCGTTTCCTAACTGTCAAAAATCCTAGAGTCACTTCCCCGTGTGTACCACAGAAGAGATGGTACCAAAAAGCCACCTTAAGAGCAAGGAGTAGCTTTAACTAGAATCCTGTGCCAAACCTTTCGCCTCTATCTACAGTTCTCTCAGTGATTACAGGTTCAAACTGACGGGTGACTTGAAGAGCCACAGCCCAGAGATCAAAGCTATCCAAGTACGCGATAGACACAATGCACAAGTTGTACACACCCTGACATAAACCAAACTGTACTGACAATATTTCTCACAGTAAATGTCAAGTGCAGAGCTGTATCCTTTAAAAATAGAGTACAGTATTTAAAATCAAGATATTCCCTTCCTAAAGTGTTAAGAATAACTTAACTTTCCAGGATTGATTCTAAGGACAAGACCTGTATAAGCAAGGAAAGGGAAAATGTCCTCATTCCAATTCCTGCTAAATCCCATCCCACAAATTACTGCCTTATTCAGAAAGCCAAACTCACCCTGCTAATTATAAATTATACTCCTCCAATTAGGTAATGGAAACAATAACAAATGTCTTAAGTAACTAATCACAGCTAAATAATACAGCTTGTATTATGGATACCAAGTATTCCATACCGCAAAAGCACTCCCAGAACATGAACAAAGAAAGTGCAGTCAGTCTGCATAAACTCCTCAAAACAAAGAGGCTACTGACCAAAATGTAGATAATTAAAAATTATTTGGGATAATCTGAAATGCAGTTAATATATCATCATTCAGAAGCATTCTACTCCAGCATGTTACTTCATTTTAAAGATGTTATATGGGCTGTTTTCTGCCTTTGTACCATGCCACTACAAGATTTTACAAGTGGGTAGCTAAAGTGAGCTCTGCAAGACCAGTGAGTAGAATATTTCTGTCTGACTAGTCTAAATGCATGCAAAGGGAAAGACCAGACTGAAAGCTGATTACAGTGCTTTTAAACATGTCCCTTAGTGCCATGCACAGTCTGCACAGTGACTTTTAAGTGCCACATGATTATTATGTAGAAGCAAGCTAATCTTTGGTGTGTATTAGCTTCAAGCTTTCAAACAGCATAATATCTTTTCATGTTACTAGTCCTGAATACAAAGAAAAATTTAATACAAACTCCAATTAGGAGCACTCCTGGATATGAATATGCTCAACAGGGTTTTGCAATTTGATATCCAAGTACTAGCACATTTATTTTAGAAATTAGAAAATTCTGGCAGCTAACTGGTGAGATTACAACAGGGCAGCAACACATGAAGGCAACCTGCATTCTGCTCCCTGGCTAGCAGATTAGTTGTAATAGTTCATGGATGAAAGGACAGAAGAAAGATACCAAAACTCTGCCTTTGCAGTGCAGTATTAAAATACTCTTATGTGCTCATAAGCAGAACTACAGTTAGCATCTAAGAGCAGGAATTAAGAGGAAGGATGAAAGATTTGTTCCCCCCCTCTGATAAGGAGGAATGGCCAGGGATTCAGACACTCACCTCTAGTCACCCAACTGACTTAATTTTCTTGCCAGGTCAAGAGACCCACTGATTGTGCCTTCTGCTGTAAAATGGCAATAGCAGAACATCATGGGCAGGGCAGAAGGAAGCCTGAAGACAGAGAGGTGTTGGGATGATATGAGTACAGCCAGAGGCATAACAGAGAGGATTTGTTCACTTAAAGCAACAGCTGAGTGCTTCAAGATGCAATGGTACTGCTCCAGCACTTTCTCCCCCTTCCTTGTCTGCTTCCCTTCCCACACACACAGCTTCAGCTCCTCTCTGTGCAACTTATGATGCTCTATCTGTACAATAAAGCCAATTCAACTTACTAAGCAGTAAAAACCCTATGCTTTGCTTTTGTTTTGGAATTATTTTTTTATTTAGTGCTGCCAAGTTCAATCAGGTTAGATCTAGAGACAGTGAAGAGGACAGCTGGAACTATGCAGCCTGAAGAGGGATAAACAGAGCAGAGCATGGGAGAGCAGCAGGATCTTCCCTCTTCAATAATTCACTAGACTGGGAGCTATAGCATGTAACTGCCCCTGACTGATGGACACCTCAGGTGCACAGGCACAGAGAAAAGGAGCAGCTTCTCTTTGCCAGGAGTGGAGATCAAAGCCTCATCCAGAGCTCCAAGTGACCCCAAGAGGTTGACAAGGAGCTCGCAAACATATACTAGAGCTGGAGCTTGATATCATTCTTTTATAAAGACTGAAACAGTAGCAGACCAAAAATATAGGCAGGGAAGTTTACTGCCAGCTAAGAAGAATACCCTCTTTCCCTTACCAGAGAAGTTACTAAGTCTTGGTTTCAACTGACTGCACAGTGCTACCCCACCAGATTTGATATTGTTATTCAGTTTTTTTGCAAATAATATCATCTTCCTAATCTACTTTGCTTTCATAACATGCTTCAAGGACAGCCTGTGCATTTAAATAAGGGTGTAGCAAGTGGCCATCTTCAGCAAGAGAAAGCTTTGGATCTGTGCAGTAGAACTTAATAAAGACATTATTGGTTGACTAGATGCCTTTGCATCCAGTGGGGCCCAACAGAACATCCAGTACCACATTAAGAATTGTTGTTAGTTTTGGAATAATGTTCCAGAAAATTATAACCACTGTGTTAGCAGAGTAACAGCACATACTGCATGCCCTAGGGTGACATTATGATGCTTGTACCCCCAGTGGGGTGCTCTGTTTATGCTGGACATAATATTCTGTGCCTTCAAGACTGGTTCTGAGAGTGAAGCTGAGGAGAAGAAGAAGCACAGAGTTTGTTATCAGAGACTGCTCTCACTCCTCCACAGTGGTGTCTGGGCATGGATGGGGCAGAACATGGCTCTCTGTTGGTGTTTAGTTAGTTCAGCTAGCTGAGGCAGAGAAGTTCCCTGGACTGGTTTTCTTTCCCTTGTTTTGGGACTGTTCGAACCTGCTCCGGGCTGGGACCCAGGGAGCACCAAGAGCTCACACTCTGTTGCTGCCTCTGGGCAGTGGCCTTTCCCAGTGACAGAGGGACTGAAAACAGAGCAACCACCCACAGGAGAAACTTTGTGAATTTGTCATCTCTTTGCAGTGGTGAATGAGTTTTATCATTCAGTATTGTTCATTTTGTGTGCTGGGGAGTGCTTGGTCTGTTAAATAAACAGGTTTTTTCCACTCCTCTCTGAGGAAATTCTTCCCAAACTGGTTGGGGGGGAGAGGGGGGGGGTATGCATGGGTTGGCTTTCTCGGGGGGGACCCCTTTGGAAGTTTTCTCCCAAATTTGCCCTAAACCAGGACACTGCTCTTACATCTTACCCCTGGGAAAGCTAAGGCTGTCTCTCCTTGATGCATAGAGACTTTCTCAATCTGAAGCATACCATGCACCTTGCTGGAGGCCTCAGGAATGTTTTCCTGATTACCACTGAGTCCATATTGCTTGCTAAATTTAAACATCAAGGTGAATTGTTACTTACATGCAAGACATTTACATGTAGGTCTATACCTACATGTATATTTACATGTAGGTATATACCACTGCCCTGTAACAGGGCAGTGGTATATACCTACAACATATCCATCCTTCTCCTGAGTCCTGGGTAAGACCTGGGTGAATACAATTAAAAATATGCCCAGAAACATGCAGAAGCAGCAAGGACCACCATGAGGCTGTTGGCACCACCCCTGCCCACCTTTCACTTGCCAGCCTGCATGACTAAGCCTTCATTTAAAGCAGGATCCCTTGGGAATCACTGTTAGCATACATTTGGAGCACAGCTCTGTACTCATGACTCTGTGGCCAGGTGTCCTAATTCCTCTGCTGCCAGGCCTCTATGGACTGACACAAATTACGTTATTAATGCCTGGTTATAGCTCTTGGAAGCAGTGAACCAGGTTTATTGAGCAGATAAACGCACCACCTTGAAGAAGAACGTATACTTTACCTTTCACAGTACCTTCCCTGCAGTATTTATCCCTGTGGTAGTGAATTACACTGCATGAAGAAGGCAATCAGATCATAAAACCTGTATATATTCCCACACAGTGTGATTAACAGAGAAAGGAAACTGCAATTGCTCACACCTGCTATATACATTTTTCCAGATGCTCAGAAAGAATGGTGATTATTGTTTTTCTCACTTTTGAAAGATAAAGAAGAATATCACCTGTCAAGCTTCAAGAGTAGATTAACCAGCTCAGGTGAATTTCAAAATAGCAGTATTCAAAGGGCAGAGAGCACACCTAGCAGTATGTGCTGCAAAGCTCCCAGTACACTAGAAGTGCAATAAATAAATGATCATAACAATAAAGCTGTCTTGCATGTAAATAACAATTCACCTTGATGTTTAAATTTAGCAAGCAATATTTCCCACTGTACATCAGTTTTGATGCACCTATGATAAGCCAAATCATGAAGTGTTGTTCTGATGATCTTAACATCATGATGCAAGGAATGGCACATAAAAACTAGCTAAGGAGAATTTAGGAAACTGAAAGAATATACTCCTGGGAAACTGAAATAACACCAAGTGTCTTCATGGCAGTTCAGAGAAGACTCAAGGTAATCTATTTGCTGTTTAAAAAGTGATATAAAAAGGATAACTGGCATCACCCAGTTTTAGGCATTTCACAGGCATGCAATTCTCACCATATCCAGCAGAGATTAAGTTCCTTCACTGGCTGATCAAGACTCTTAACTCAGGTGGTTTTGGTTGCCTTGTTCATGGTCTCACTCTCTGCTACCTACAGAAAAAATTTAGGCGGCCTGGTTGGCTGATGTTGTGGCTGAAGCCACAGGATTCATCAGCTGGGCTGCCTCAGACATGTATGCTTGCACTAAGCATTTAATGCAAGTGAAAAAAAAAAGTCTCTTCTTCCTTATCTAATACTGCATTAATCTGTCAGTCTTTATTCATATATTATTTCTCAAATAAAAGGTTTTGAAATTAATTAACCGGTTTTGTTTGGGTTTTTTGTTTGTGTGTTTTCTGAAATCAATGTCATTTAAACATGACCAGTGCCAAAAACAATCTAGTAATATGAAAAGCAGAATGAAATAATTCCATAAAAGATAGTTACTTTTTCCCCTGACACAGTAGCCTACAGGATCCTAGGTGGTCACTGCTTCCCATCAGGCAGCTTAAGAAACTTCAGACACTTTCTAGAAAAAAGAAGACAAAATCTGAGGTCTATTTTTTTTAATAGCTAGGTAATTTCCAGACATGTGTTTAACTCATTATTTTTCAGAAACTTTTCATTTAGTTATAGCTCTTCTTACAGAAATTCCATTTTCTGCCTTCTTCCAAAGGTTTGGTTTGGTTTTTTATCCAGCACATTGAAAACCCGATGGAGGTAGGACAAGGTAGTCTCACAGTGCTGAAGCTGCCTGATCTGGAGTGTCCTAGACTGCCTGCTCCACTGGGGCTGAGCATAAAGCTCTAACCCATGTCTCCCAGACCATCACAAACATCATTATCTAAAACCCAAACCCTTATTCCTCTAATCTTTGGAAATATATGGAAACAAATGCATAGAATGATCTTCAGGTTTGTAGCTTAAACTATACACACAGTGAAACAAAATGTGCTGCCACCAAATAAATGCAGCCAAAGGGGAAAGAGAAGGAAACTGGAGAGGTCAAGAGGACCAGAGTGGACAGCACACTGCACAGAAGCAGTAAGAATGCAATGTCCTTCCTTCCCCTCCTGCTTTACAGCTGGGTTAGGTTACTTTTTCTTATATAGACTCACTTTCTAGAGTTCTGTACTCCCGCTCATTGGTGGGAATACCAAAATCCAGCAAAACAAAACAGACACTCAGGTAATGGCCTAAGCAGGTACACATGAAGGTTAAGGGTTTCTATACTCGTTAGCGCAAGGACAGATGGCAACACAGGGCCTGACCAGGAATATAAGCCCTGATATTCCCTTCTGAGCACTACTCAGTTTGGCTCATTCATAGTTCAATCCTGCCCAAACCAGCTATATTTTCTGGATGTCACCTTCTGCTAGATGTCACCTAAACCTGTACAGCATTATCCCTTTTACTCTTCATGTCCATTCCCTCATCAGTCATACTCTTCACTTATTCATAACAATGTGGTTTGAAAAAAAGCATTTTTTCTTATTTGGTATTTTTCTAACTCTGTGCCATTCCTAGTCCACTAATATTTGCTTCAAGAAAAAATATTCAGCAGAACATACAGTGTGTATTCAGCAGAAGCTGCTGTGTAGTGTTCTCTGTTGAAGAGAGAACAGCAGCTAAAGACAGAACTGCAGCTGAGACTGTTATTCCTGAACTCAGGTTACTAAAACAAGAGTTTTCATCACCAGCTTATCATCATTATTGCAAGGAACACTAATTTCTTTTTTAGTTTTTCAATCAATATCAATTTGATTGTCTGGTTTTGTATATAAATGCACCCAATATAGATGTTCATGGTTTTAATCCATTCTCTAGGACATTTTTCTTTCTCTTCTAAGGCATCCTGGTTTTTTGTCTTTTCACACTGTTCCAATTAGGAATGCTTTTTCTTAATTCCATATTTTCTATGGCACAGCTAGATGTAAAAAAAAAAAAAAAAAAAAAAAAAGCCCTGTAAGCCTGAAAGCCTAAAGTGGCACCAAATTGAAGGCTTTTAAAATGCAATGCTTCTAAATTTTCTTTCAAGACAGAAGTAAGATTACAATGTTTTTCTTGGCATGCCATGTTCCCTTTGAAATACTGAGACTATTCTTGATATGTTCTCGTTTTCCTTGTATTTTATTTTAACAAGATATGTCCTTTGGGAATGCATCATGAGTCCCTTTTCATAGGTTGGCTCTGTCATCTAACTATGGCATCTCTCCAGTGCCAAGTATGCAATGTATATTTTTGTTAAATGTTATTTAAGTGAGGTTGAGAAATTCTCACAGACCCACGCAAGTCTCACAGATTTTGACACCAGATGTGATATCTAGTGGTAACCCCAGAAAAAAAGAAAAAAGTGGTTTTTGCAGGAAAGCCAGGTAAACAAGTGTTGGAGCTGTTGAAATAACATGAAAACCTTCTTGAAACAGACTCACTGAATTCAATACAGTTCTCAGTTACGAGTTGCTCAGAAATGTCACAAGTCCCGACACCCTGTTCTAACAGAATGCTGCTAAAAGCAGTTTCAAAAACTTGAGTGACAGGAGATAAAGGAATGTGGACACATGGACGGAAGGAGAAAAATGTGTTGATAAAGATGAGTGCATTTGATCGGAAAACAGTGACAATGTGACTTTAAAAATGCAACTTAAAAAATCTGTCCCCTAAATTCCACAGTATCATGATTTTTAAGCCAGAATCAGAATCCTTTGAAGGGCCACAGTGTCAACCTTACAGTGACTGGGCTGCCTGTACTGAACACACATGCATGGTGAGCAGTCCATGCAATCCATTAGTCAAATACAACTGTAATGACTGCTTCAAGGCTTTCTAAAGCTTAAATGTGTTCATGGATACTGGACAAGAGAAACAAAGAGATATGTAGGCTGTTTGGAACAAATTGTTACATTAGTCCTCAGAGATCCTTTCAGTTGTGGATACAGTTTAGAGGCTAAAATTTTTCTAATGTCTAAAAAAAATTCAAAATAAAATTAGTCTGCACTAGCAGGAAATTAAAATCTTGACAGGGATACTTCAGGACATTCAGTGAATGTGACAGGCAAATCATTCATCCAGCTTGCTGGCAGCTTATGTTCAAATCCATTATTGACACTCTTCTATTTTTCCACAGTACAGCACTTGAGGATCTCCTGAACAAAAAGACCCAAAAAAACAACAAACAAACAAAAAAATACTTCTGGAATGGTTATGATCTCCACTTGTAGTTTCAAACAATTCAGTTTCTCTTTTCTTCTCTCATTGCTTGATGCAAATATAGCACAGAGTACTGTAATGCAAAACTATATTCTCAGTTTCCCTTTGATACAGCTTTCTGGACATCCACAGCATATGGAAATCATGTGAGAATTCTTGCTTGTCAGTTCCAAGTTCAGACTGTCTTGGAATTTTGAAATATTTATTAGAGAATTGTATCATCCTATTGCATCCCTCCCAAGCTTAGTCTTCATTTCCATTTTTCCCCCTTTCTTCTCCAAATACACAAAAATTAATAATTATTGTTGCTATTGATGAAGAGGATGAATTCCAGGGTTATGTGATATGGCAGATAAAGAGAAAAACTATCCTTCTTGTGCAAACCACATATACATTATGCTAAACTTGGTGCAGAGAAAGCAGACCTCACAAGTTCTTGGTAACCTAGTTTCTACCACTGCTTGCAGATGGAATGAGATGACTGGTGGTGGTAGGAAGGCTGAGAAGAAGAGGGGGTTTTAAATGACATACCCTTGGTAATTCATTGCAGAAATTAAGCCTAATAAGTACAGCTGCTTCATGGCTGTGAAGATGTTTCACACGGCCAGCACTGCCCTTGACAGCAGGTGGGGTTTTGGATAAACAGCACCAGGAAGCAGTTAGCAAAAGACAAAAGAAACACTCTTGGAAAAACTATGTTGGAATTTGATCAACATGTTTTCCAGACAGCTCAGCTCCTAAGAGAAACACAGATTATTTCAGTTCAAAAGCAATATCCAACTGGGGAAAAATCCCAAAGATAAAAAACTATACAGCAGTAATTCTTGGTCAGAAGAGTTTGAGCTAATCTTTGTGTGATACATATCAGCCACTGCTTCAGCTTTATCATCCAAATTTGAAGACCCAGTGTTAGACTTCAGCCTGAAAAGGAATGGAAGAAAGGAAAGGAGGGATATCCCACAGAAATGCTGCTTCCAATGTGGGCTCCTCCTGGGACCACTCTAACCTGGGTTCTGCCATCCCTCTCACCACTGTATGTTGCAGAGAGACAGCAGTGCAAGTGTGCAAAGGCAACATTCAGCTGCTGTGAGAACCACTCCTGGATGGGCACAGGTCTAAGACCTATTTTAATCTGCAGGGTTGCTTTCAGTGCATCCCTGTTCCTGAGGAACTCAGACATTTGGGACCTCAGACACTCATTTAAAAGGCTGCCTGCAGGATGAGGAAAAAGAGATAGTAGCTTCATTGTGGAGGTGCAGCATGATTATCCATCTCCAAAGAAAAGCTCTGCAGAAAATAGGGCTTTCCCAGACTAGTTTCAGATTTCTGGATGAGCTTATCTCCAGCACAAAGTTCACTATCTTCTACTCTGAATATGAGTCACATACACACATACAGAACCACATACAGATAATATAACTATTTTAAAAGAGGCCAAAAATAAAGAGAGCACAAAAGTCCTCTTTAGAATAAATGGGAGTGGGAAAACCATATCTAGCAGATGACAATTGCACCAGTTAATGCACTTCTGGAAGACATTCAACCCTGTGATGTGCAGCATATAAGAATCAAAACAAAACTTACATAACATTGCATTACATTGACATAGTTTTCTAGGTAGAGGCACTGGCTGGAATTCATATAAACATATCCATGGAAAAATAATATTTCATCCACATGTACAAGATTTACCAAATAAGAAGAAGTATCACAGCACTTGGCAATTATCATAACATGCACTTCATAAAGTGTAGCTATGAAAAACAATATCCAGTGTTTCCTAATAGGAAATAGCTAATATGGGAGAAAGTGGGTTTTATTCAATTGTCTCCTGCCTTGCAAGGAAACAATTTTATCCCATGGATACTATACAACACACCCCACACAAGTCTAGGCTTGGTAGCACTCCATATTTTGATTTTGATGCAACACCAGGACGTATTTCACGTTGTCCTAATTCTTACTTTGCTCCATGTAAAGCTATTTCGGAAGCATTTAAATCTCAACATCCGAAATAGAAACTTTAATTAACATTTCAGCTATGAAGACTATTTTTAAAAGAGATATGGCGCAGCTCTTATCCTGCTAAGCAAAAATTCAAAACATTCAAACTGCATGTTAAACATTACAAAACAGAAAGTGAGGGTCACCAGCAGCCTCATTTGTAAGCACATGTAAGTACTTTTGTTCTTGATAATTAAGAACTAAGCAAAACCTTACCATGAGATTTGTCAGCAAACTTGTATAGTTGCACAACACCTTGGAAAAAGACCTAAATAAACCCAGGCTTTGCTGAGAATGTAGAAGCACTGCTTCCATTATATTTCAGGGTCTGTATACTTTTTTTAAAGAGTTCTGAATCAGATCCCAATGACTTCAACATAAACCCTTGACAAAGAGTTGAGCAAAGCATTCTTCTCTTCATATTTTTCCTCATGTGGTGAAACAAAAGGCACGAAATTATTCCAGAAACCTTGATCCAAATAGTTAAAAGGAAAGAACTGAAGGAGTGCCTGATATTACAATAGACTCAATGTAAAATTAATTTACTTCCCCAGCCTTTCATTGCTCCTGTTCAATCCAGACACCTATGCTTCTTCTGGCCCTTTTGCTACCACGGCAATCTGCTCAAAGAATTCTCTCAAGCTGTGTCTATAGTGTGGGAACCAGCAGTGTTTTGAAAATCTCAGGTGTAGGCATATCTGGCATGTCTTATCTTGACCCGGGGTGTATCAAGAGCCTGAGCCACTTGTTGGCATCCAGCTTACAAGGAAGGAAAGGTGTACAAATTGCTTTCTCTTCATTTTTCATCCTGTTATAAGAGAATGTAGGCAGGCAGAGTGGGAAGACATCACAATGTGGTCCAGTAGGTGCTCTCATTTAGACCTTGTAAAAAACTGTACAAGGAAGTAAAAAAATAAAATTTACTTCCTTCATATCCTTAATATGGTGCTTATCCAATGATTTTGCACATCTTTAAAGCACAAATCAAAGTTACAGGCAAAAACATAACTAAATTTCAGTCCACACAACCTTTTTATGAGGGCACATAGTGATAGGACAAGGGGAATGGCTTTAAACTGAAAGAGGGTATGTTTAGACGGGATAGTAAGAAGAAATTCTTTACTGCGAGGGTGGTGAGGCAGTGGAACAGGTTGCACAGAGAAGTTGTGGATGCTCATCCCTGGAAATGCTCAAGGCCAGGTTAGATGGGCCTCTGAGAAACCCAGTCTAATGGAAGGTATCCCTGCCCACAACAGTGGGGTTGGGACCAGATCTGTCCCTTCCATCACAAAGTATTCTATGATTATGACATCTTTACTAGCAATGGATAATTCCTAAGTTGTGAAATTACTTTAAAAAAAAAAAGAAATCAAAAGAGACTCACAAATCCAGCTACCTGAAAGGAGATAACAGAAATCACAGCTTCTACACCTGCAACATCAGGCTGAGCAACTATCACAAACAATGGCATGATGGTGGCTCTGAGAGTAGCACAAGACTGCACAAGAGGAATCATGAGGAACACAGACACATTGATTTTGGAAATCACTGAGACTTATCACAGCAAAACATTATTCAGAACTGCATGATCATAAATGAAGTCTTCATAAGCATTTAGGAAATTACATTCTAGCTAATTCTAAAAATTGGTTAGATCACAACCAAAGATACTTCCCTTATTTCAAGACACGAAAGATGAAGTGGTAAGTGTGCCACCAAGCACCTTTGTTCTTTGTCAAATCAGGAGCACAGTCCACAGAATAAGAGTGTGTGTGTTTCACTTACAGAGAAATATCTTGATGCATCTTGAGCTGTAAAGGAAGAAATGTAAGTTCTTTATGTATGTCTGAAGTAGGAAAAAAATATCAGAACTCCCTAAACATACTAGACAATCTGTCCAAAGCTCTGCAAAAATCAAATATTTTAGGAATAGAAGGCCCTTCACTTCAAAATGGCACTTAATTTATTTCAGTGAAGCCACTACAACTTACTGTGGGAGGAAAAGCATACAAAACATTTACAGTTGGAGATGCCTGAGATGAAAAGTTCCCAAGAAAGTCCAAAAAGGGCTGACAAAGCCAGCTCCTCAAAATTGCTAATGTAATGCTAGCAGCACTTCTATTATTACATAATGGATTTTACAGGTATTCAGCCATTATTTTTTCAGGAAGAATCAGAACTATTTACTGTCGTATGAAAGTTCCAGATGTGGAAGAATGTTAATTAAACAACAGTTCTCAGCTCTATAATTCTGATTTCAGTCATGACTGACTAATTACCCAGCTTTATCAGTTGAAAACAAACTGTTATCTTACAGAAAGTTATTGAAACCATTTTTAAAATATCTCCATTTGCTCAGCCAATCTAAATATCAGATTTTTTTTCCAGAATCATAGAAGATGATTTAACTTCTTTTCCTGGAACTGAAAATCAATGCTATGTGCAAGCAGAGTATTAAACATGGTTTAACATCAGAGCAAGAATTACACCACAAGCAGCAAAAGGCTCTTGTAAGACTGCAGTCAAGCCAATTGTGGATTGTGCCTTTCCAAGATCTCCACTGCTCAGAATTCTTTCAGGTTTGTAAGACATTCCTGTTTGGCATATTCCAAAAATAGTGTTATAATGCATAGCTCTTCACCATGATTAAATTTATCCTTTTTTAATGAAGAGAAACATAGAAACGTCTACTCTAAATTGTGTGTTTTCTCCAGTTATATGCATAACTCCATCATTTTTGAGGGAGCTAAAGACTCCCAAAGGCCACCGTTGCCCCTTAACCTGGTGGATTCCCTTCCATAGTCCTCCCCAATTTCTTTTTTTTGTTCTGCTCTGAATATGAACATTTTTTAAATCACTTTTAGAGTTCATATTCAAGAGAAACTTGGTGATTTTCTGCTATGAAAAAATATTAACTACAAAATTCAATGTAGCTTCTGAAAGGAATGTAACTGTCATTACAATATATCACTGTTTCCCTTTTCCCTTCCCCTCCCTTTCCCTTTCCTCTCTCCTCTGCTCTCCTCTCCCCAAACCACTCCTAATGACACTTTGCTTTACCTTACTCTGTGATGAACTGTGAAACTCTTTAAGAGTGACTGTCACACAGCACATCCACACAAATTTTTGTCATGCTATCTACTCCATCCAGATGCAATGCAATCTATTTTTACTACATCTGGAAGATGGTTGAGATTAGGTCAGATGGTTAGAGCATAGTGCTAATAATGCCAGGGGTGTGGGTTCACTTCAGAGTCAGACTTGAGGATCCCTGTGTGTGCCTTCCAACTCAGAATATTCTGTGACATTAAAGTGAATGAACAACTGTTAATGACAATTGATACAAAACTATGCCTGTCTTTATTGTTCATGCTGTCAGTCTGATAATACTGCTCTGATTACAGGACTATACTAAAACCAATGAAGTTATATTAAATTACTACCTGTTGCCACATCCTAAAACTTGCATAACTAAGGTTTATGAGCTGCTACATGCAGCATCTTCGAGTTCTGAAGTCTCTTCTCACCAAAAACCTGCAGAACCTTCTTGTGGATTTCATACACAGAAAGTAGAGGCAGATGGGATGAGCTGAGCAAAAATACTTGGCAGAATTCATGCACTAATAGATCCAAAGATAGAAAAATGTAAATTAGTTTTTTCTTTTTATGTTGGAGTCATAGATTTCAGTTCAATACTTCGTGGATAGACTCAGTCCAGTTCTTCATGGATAGACTTCCTCCACCTGTCCTCTATTTAGGGAAAATACTTATTATCATTCAAAAATAACAACTGATCTTCCTTGTCATAATTTCAGGGATAGATAGCAGCTTCTCTGAACAGGACAGAACCACCAAGCATGTTTGTTGGTGGGTTTTATTAATCTCAAATCATAGTCATTACTTTTCCTGATACTGGTTTGTATTCACACACTGACTCTGCTTCTTGCTTACTGTAAATCTTCGGTCCTACTTTTGTCTTGCACTTACTGATTCTGCTGGCTCTGAAACTTTGGCACTCTGTCCTGCTCCACCTTCTCCCCTGAGTTTCCTTCCTCTCCTCCCTCTAATGATTGGTTTCCCTAAATTCCATTCATTAGAGAGGTCAGGAACAGACAGCATCCCAGCCACATGGAAAAGTGTTTCCTCTACTTCCCATTTTAGGATAATCTCTGTTGCAGATGTTTACAAGCATTACCTGGTTGTGAATTGCTAGTGTGCATTTGCTCTAAAATGGCAACAGAGTGTAAGAGTATTAAATTGCAAAACACTGAGAGAAACAGCAGAAATTGCCATGTTGGTTGTTACAGCTGCTTGCCACACCTATAATTAGCATTGTCTCACAATTCCCATTCAATGATGGGTTTTTTTTAGTCCTGAATACTTCACCAGATCTCCATCTCTGTAGCTTAAATTTTCCATCTGGACATCTGCTTTGAGGCAGTACCAGTTATAATGGAGCAACAATGTATAAAAATGAATCCAAATAAAAGTCTGCCTTGCCCACATTTTGCTCATGTCAAAGAAGGAAGGTTAACTTTTTCTCTGGGAGCTTTTATATCCCCATATTTGGAGAAAGAAGTTTGAAGCTTAGCAGGGAATAGTCTGGTATAAGAGAACTTTTTCTCACATAAATGGGAGGAGACATGAAGGAGGGTAGCCTGGGACAGAAATCTTAAGGATTAAATTTTGGAGGAGTAAAAATGTCAGAGTGAAGAGAAAAAAGCTGTCTACACAAGGCAGAGGGATCAAAGCCCTCCAAGATGTGGTCCCCTTCAGAGGAGGATCTCACAATTCTGCTGTAGCAAACATGACACAGGCAAACAAACTCCCTACACCCTGGGGAGGGCACACAGGAAGGGTGGGTCCATGTCCAGTTAACCTAAAGGCTTCAGATGGCTCACACAGGGTATCCATATAATTGCCATCTTGGTGCAGATGCTTCTTAGTGTTTAAAAATCTCATTAAGTAGGGCTTATACTGTGAAACATTTTCTATTCCTCTGAAGCCCTGTGAAATGGCACACAAGAAACCTGTCACAGAAAAAAAATCTGAGACTGCAGAAAGGAACAAGGAAATCATGCAGTTGTTTCCATCACCCTATCTTCATTTCCCCTGCAATACAATACCTTTTCTTTACAATACAGTTTTTCAGGAACTTTCAGTATGTGTTCTGCAGGAATATCTACCATTGGTTTGCAAAGACCCTGAACCTCATTCGATGCGCACCAGATCTTACACAGAGATGCCTTCCAGAGAGCACTATTGGCTCTTCAGGCTTGCTTCTTCTTCTTCTGCAGAAGTTGTAAAGCATGTGGTAAAGTAGATTTATATCTTCCAGAACAGAAAGGATCATTCCACAGCTGAATACTTCCAAGAATAAATGGATTCTATATTTGTCTCTGCCACAGACTTCCACAAAAGGTACTTCATGGACCTGTGTTCTTTCAGAGATATGTACAGCTCCTTAGTACATGTAAAGAGTGAAGTGCCTGTGCTTAATAAATCCCTTGACTATGCTTGTTTTTCAGCCTGTCTTCTGTCTTGTCCCCAGATACCTCAACTGGAAGCCTGAATCTCTGCTACTCAGAACACAGGCCAGCCAGAAGACTCAGAACTGGAGATGGCTGAACTGACATGTCCTGACTCCCAATAATGTGGGAAGGAAGTCAGAGTCTGCAAATCCTTCAGCCCTGCAGCTAGAAAGAGCAGCCACACTGAGATCCAGATACTTTTCCTGAAGAAAGCATTTAATGACTTGTTCCTTCTGTTAAACCTGGACAGCCACTGCATGTGAAGCCTCTGATCAGATTTTCAAGGTGACCCTAAAGTCTGGGAAGAATGATAAGCAGGAGTCCATGATATCAGAAGGCTAATTAATTACTTTATTATACTATATTTTTCTACACTATCTTACACTAAATCTAAACTGAAACTGAACAAGAACTCAACTGCACAAAATCTCATGAGTGACTCCTGACCAAGCATCAGGACACAGCTTGCAGAGGTTGGTCAAGAAAACAAAACATTCACACCAGAATCCAATTACCAAATCCCTTCAGGTAAACAATCTTCCATAATGCATTTCACTTGTGCCCAGACACAGGAGAAGCAAATGAGATAGAATTGTTTTGATCATTCTCTCCTCTGCTTCTCTGAGGTTCAGAGAATGTGAATCCCACTGCCTCCTGTAGCTAAACCACACTTTTTCTTCTTTGTCAGTGTCCTAGGTGCACCAAGATTCCTTACCGGTGTTGATGAAACTCACCTGGGGCCTCTCCCACCACCCTGCCCAGGGTCTAGGACTCCATTTCAACTCAGTCTAGAGTCATCAGTCTCTGAGCTAGAGATGCCACAGGAGTGCCAGCCTCTAGCTCTGCCTCTTGCCTGGACTTCAGATCCACACTGCAGTCTTGTCTCCAGCCCTGTCTCTGGCCTCATCTCCTTGTGTTCCCAGGTGGATGGATACCCTGGATGAATCCTGGATCTGGGTCATCACTCCTTCAGTCTGGAGCTGTTGATGGAGCCTGTTACCAGCACCTAGCTATGCCCATCATGTTTGGGTCTCATTGGAAAGCACCCCATTGGTTAGAGCACAGCCTGAAGTGGGGTGACTGTCAGCCCTGAGGTCCATGGCCCACAAAGGAGAATGCTGCTAAGGAGTAATAGACAGCCTACACTTGGGTTCACTTATAACACACTCTGTCTCCAGCTAAGAAATCGGTCAAGCTGTGACAAGAAATCATTCTCCAGAACAGCAGGTAAGACAAGCACTGCCCAAATCTTGCCTCTCCTGGACACAGGGTATATGCCCAATTAAAATCCTGTTTTCTTGTTCTTCCATTTTATAACTACTGTTCCCTTACAGGAGTCACTGCTGACTCTAAATCTGAGAGCTGATGTTCCTCATTCATCTCCCACATACCTCCCCTTTTTGAAGAGTACAAAGTACCTTTTACAAAATGCTTTGGCAGTGCATCAGATTCCTCCAACCCCAAGCACCTTTTCCTTTCAGAAATTACATCTGAGTTGGACACTGACACCTATAAAAAGCACTCTCTTGAGTGCCATCTGTCAATGAGCCTTCAGCCAGGCTATAAAATAAGGGCACTGACAAACACGTGCCAAAACACAATGTACGTCAGTTTGAGCATCTACAAAAAACATTCCCCGTGATACAAGCAGGGCAGAAATCCTATATGATTCCTCAGCCTCTTCTGCGTCAGCCTCCTATCAGAGTTGGCATTCAGTGCTGCCTTTCCACCTTTTTCCATCTGTCAGCTTTGACAAAGAGAATTTTATCTGCCTCTGCCAGTTTTAACACCAGAGTCAAGATGCTGAGTGGCCACAATGAGTGCAAAACCTGTGATGCAGTTTGAAGCAAGTAGAGACAATGTTTTCCTGGAAAAATATATCCAAAGCAGATGTAAGCCCGTTGAACCTAATGTATGAGTCTACAATAGGACTGGTGATAGGAAAAAGGCCTGATAATTAGGATGGAGGATGCTCACCCCAGCTCTGCTACTAACATGCTGTGTGACCTTGAGCTATTTCTCTCTCTGCTCACCTCTGTCCTTTTGATCACCTTGGCCATTCCAGTTAGAAAGTTAACACTTTCTCCAGGTACCTCATTTGATCAATTCTATTACCATTCCCAGGACATTTTAGGTGGTGCAAACACCTCCAGTGAGATGGCACATTCCTGCATGGTGAGTCCACACCAGGCAAATATGCATAGCTTGGTGGTGATGGTGATGGCTGTCTCTTGGAAAGAGAGGTGTGCATTCTTGGCAGTAGCGGTTTCTGACTCTGTGCTGGCCGATGGGCAAGTGCAGGAGGAAATGTAGGGGTGTCTGACAACTGCCAGAATATCTGCTTCCCATCCTCTCACAGATAAAGACAGCAGGCTGGATTTTGTTGTGTGTACCACTTCGACACATCTGCAGCACTGCCAGAAGGTTCCAGCTGGAGACACCTGCTGTGGCCAGCTGAGCCAGCACAAGCCTGAAAACCCAGCCACTGCTGTGGAGGAAGACCAGTCCATCCCTGCAACACCTCACTGGACTTGTGAGACAAGGGCAAACTCACCTGGCACTAGACCAGGAATGAAGGCATGCCCTGACCCTGCAGGGTAGTGTCCCATGTTCAACTGTGAAATCCTGAAAAAGACAATTCTCAGGGAGATGCAGCAAGTGTGGGGAGGAGCAGGGGAAGGCCCAAGGATAGTCTCCAGTAACCTCAGCAACAGAGCAGTGGGAGGAGAGGTGGTACTGAAATGGCTGCTAGGGACAGCAGGCAGTAAAGCCACAGAACTAATCAGCTCATTTGACTAATGATCTTGATTACCAAATATATTTCCAAAAATCCCATGGGAAGCTCTTAGAAATAACATTCATACTGAAGATGGTGCCTATTTCTATGACTATTCTGACTGCAAAGAATGTTTCATTTTATTGTACTCTTAATACTGAATGAGCAAATAAGGAGCGATGAAGCAGAACAAGTGAAAACTGCCTCTGCAAAGACATTTATTACCCATACCATTTTCTGCACTAGTTTCATGAGGAGCTATGACTGGGAAATGAGACAAATTACGAGGTTGGCTCTTGCAGGTCCCAAGACCTTTCCTCTGTGAAACTAATAATGTTAAGTGATATACAGTGACATGTCTCTGGCCACCATTACATCAGGAGTTCAGGGACCAGAGAAGGGATGAAGATAAGTAAAGAAAACAGTTCTAATCTGAGATTTTAGGCTATGTGGTATAAAATTAACTACTAAAAACAAAATGGGAAAGTAATTATAGTACACTCTTCCAGTGTATTATTTTGCTTTATCTCAAAATTTCTCTTTCCTAAAGTAGATACTTTGGATATTTGAAGATTTGTAGCTTCTCTTATCTCCTGTTTTGATTAGAGCCTTTAAGAATAGCATTAAAATAAAGAGTCAAAAAGAGAAGACAAATTGGGAATTCAACCACTAATCCCAAAATAGAAAAGGAAAAGATGTTAGTCTTGTTTCCTGACATGAAAGGTCCCAGGAGGAAAGATAGCAGGCTGAAAAAAAGAGAAAAGCCTCTTTCCATGACATTTTTCAGATTTTTTCCTTTTTTTTTTTGGACCACAATATTGTCAAAATCAAATCCTTCTCCCCAACACTTTTGCATTAAAATAGCATTTTCTAGTGGAACACTTCTGTCAAAATGTCATGACCAACTCTATTCAGCAACTTCTGTTGCCGTGGAGATCTTATCAGGGTTACAAATGCAGCATTAGAAATAATATTTTCTCAGCCAAGCTGCTCCTTGCTTTTCCAGCAAAGGAGTTTCTCAAATCCTTGCTTCCAAGAGCATTCACCTGCAAGGAGAGCAGGGTAGGACAGCCTGGAGATTGCAACACTTCTCAGGAAAGTTGAGTCATTTTGAGATATACTTAGCCTACTTAAAACAGTTATTAAAACCTTATTTTTTTAATTTATCTTCCTTCCTAGCTAAACATATCTGGGAATCTCTAGGCTCTGAGTAAATGTTTGACAATGCTTTCCTCTAAAGGTAACAAGCCAAACTCTCCATGCCTACATCTGCCTTTTAAGCTACGCCTCCTTTTTCCCTTGGAAAGAAAAAAAAATCGATCCAGTCTTTTTATGGTTTCAGTTTATATTGCCTCTATCTCTGTCTATTTTTAGGGATCAGAGAATGGTAGGCAGCAGATAGCAGTTGATACCAGGCAGTGCTGAGTGAGAACCAGGCTCCAAGGACAGTAATTAAACTGTATTTCTTAGTAGTGCTTCTAGTTTGAACCCTCGAAGCATAGATCACACCCATCTGGACACAGATAATTCAAGCTTCTCAGACAGTGACATGGTTTTGTCTGTGTTTGTACACACGGATGTACACACCTCTTTACTCAAGTAACAGTCACTGGCTACATCACCCCTGACCTGATAAAACCAATGAAGTGGGGTGTTTACAGCAGTACCCTTTTTATCCCTTAGGGGAGTTACTCTGGGACAAGTCTGCAATATGAGACAAACCCACATTCTGCTTTCATTCATAAAGAAGAAGGCTGCCTTTTTTAATCCAGACATCCCTTCCTCCCTATCTTTACTGACAGCGTAGTATTCATGAAGCTCCATGATTACCAGCTCCAAAACCAGATCCTCTGCACCTACCAGAGAAATGTCCTCACTATTCCTTGCCCTAAATGCTCCCAGACCCAGTTTTTCTGGTCTACAAACCTTCAATAACATGGTAAACTCTTCTCTAAGGCTACAGGAAACAGACCCAGAAGTGCCACAGCCACGGAACATTAGGCACTCATCCAGTATAAATTCACTCTGCTGGTTCAAATGCAATAAGAGAATTTTTGTTGGATTTATTTTGACCTGGCAGGTTTTATGTTAGATCAAGTACTGCCCATCTTTGCACAGCTCCTCTAAAGTGTGACTAAACACACAAAGCCAATATCCACACCAGAATGCATTCAACAGGAATAGGATAGTGTGCCCACCCATCACTTGGCTCAGGTTTGTTACCCCATGTGATCCAGGAAGGGATATATTGGGCAGGAACAGTCATGGTATCAAGGCTGGGAGGAATTCACAATCCATACAGAGGTGAAAGATTCTCCCCTGGATTGTAGGATTATGATTGGGTCTGTGGAAACTCCAGTTTAAACCAGGACCACCTTCAGTTTGCTCTCTTATAAGGGTGCAGGAAAGGGCCCACACCCCAGCAGTGCAGGCTAGCTGGTTGTACCTTGAGAGTTTGGCATCAGTCCTCTGAAGTAGGGCTGAAGTAGTTTCCTCATCCTAACTGGACCACTCCTTAGTGACAGTATCTGGACTCCTCAAAACAGAATACTTACAATGATTAACAGAGTCTGTCATTCCACATGCAAAGCTATTGATGATAGGTTTATCACTCCTCAAACGTGTCTTTAGGTTGGAGAATTTTTAGCCACTTGTGGTTTTACAACTTTCCCAACCTTTGACCATGCTATGCTTAAGCAATTCAATAAAAATGACTGTTTCAGCAACATCTGAAGATAGGAAGTAGGGAATAACCAGTGTGCTTTCAATACCTTAGTGGCATAATAGTGAATAAAAAAACTTTAATCTCTGCACAGTGTGAACCTAGAATGCTCTCAAAGTGGCCTTATTGAAAAAAGATGGTTAAAGAGTAATTGTGCAGGGTGCCTTTTATGTAAGCCCAAGGAGGCAGCAAGGAAGCAAGAAAAGGGCTCTGCTCTTGCTAGGGAAGGTGGAAAATTTGAGAGCATAGTTTCACAGTAACCAATTTTCAGCAAAAACGTCCCATCCTAGAGTTCCATCTATGTCTCCCATTGAAGGCCAAGCAGGATCTTCACAACTTCATTGTGAAACACCACACCTGCACCACCACTCCTGAAACCCTACTGTGAACTCCACAAAAGAGCCAGAGTTATAAACAAAGCAAAGGTTAATTTTCACAATGGTTTAGTTCCTTGATCTGGCTCATGCCTTCTGCACTGGCTGACTGAGGAGCTAGCTCCTTGCAGTGCAGGGAAAGGAAAGAGTACATGGAGGGAAGGAGAAGGAAGTAGAAAACCTGTTATCTGTCACTGCCACAAAATGCCTCATATTGTGGAACCACAGCCTAAGGTCCCACTCTCTAGGAAGTCTAACCTCTTGAAAAGTAATCCAACCAACATCCAAGAAAATAAATCAGGCCTTCTTGTGCCGATAGGTTTGAATGTGGCACCCTGATACACCACTGCACGCTGCTGTGTATGACTGTCTGGTAAAGAATCCTTCAATTTATAATGATTTAGGCAATTGTATTTTGACTAAGACTCTTCCTTTGTAAAACAAACAAAAAACCAAAACCTCTCTCTCTTCTATGTTACAAATACTTACAATGACATGGGAAATGCCAAGGAAAATGCTATGAGAAATTAACAGATACTTCAAAAGAGTTTGGACACAAGGGAAATGTAGACTATAAAAATCCCTACGTTTGTTTCAAGAAGCAACAATAACAAACTCATAAAACATCTAGTTGTTTTCGGAGTCAGCAAAGTGATTGACATGCTCTTCAATCTCATCTAGGAAATTAATCTTCTATCACCTAAATCTAAGAAAAACAAATAGCTAAAATGCATGTACAACTCTTCCTTAAGTCACCAAACTACTGAGCAGTAGTTTATCATTATTCAATGTAGTTGCCTAAAGCTTTCCATTCAGCTGTATGACCACTATAGAGAAGCATTGTGAACTGTAACTGCAGTATTCAACAGATTATAAGCTCTGATGAAGGACTTTATATCCCCAATGTAGGTCATGTTACTAAGGTCAAGGAAAAGAGAAGATTTTTATGAGCAGATCTCTGCCACATCTTTATTGAAGAAATAAATACAACTTTCAGTTTTATGCACCTGTACTCAAAAAGGGAGCCAATAAAACTCAGGAAATCAATCTTCAGTGTTTCCCAATAAAAGCTATCTGCTTGTTCAGATCTGCTTGTCAGGTTTTGTAGGCTAGCTAAAAATAATCAGTGAGATGAAAGTGTAAAAGAGAGAGCTTGGCCTTTTACATGTTCTGTGCATTAAACTCTTTGAGCATTCCTTCTTAACCTCCATTCTGGAGAGCCTCATTAGTATAATTTACGAGGAGTCTTTAATTCACCTTGTCAATATTATCAGAAGTTCTTTTCTATACTTTGTCACCTACTACCTGTTCAGAGAAAGGACAAACCTGGCACAGTTACAATAAACCAGTTCAGGGATGTGAGTTGCATTCATACCTATGCTGACAATTGCTCTGCTGTCCTGGAAGCTCTCCTATCACTTACTCTGCTTCTGAGATTTGGAAATTCTTGTGTCCACACAAGAATTCAGACCCTTCAGATGGAGGGCTGTGTCAAGTGGGCAGCCTAGTGTAAAAGGTATGAACAGTCATTGAATTGAGGACGAGGAAGAGCCTCCCCAGAAGGGAGTTTCCCCCATCATCCCCAGCCTACCCATGCCTTAACTTTTAGGCAACACTGGTCATCCATCCCATTACTAAAGGGCACACTTAAGCACCTAAAAAGAGGATAGATTCTCATTTAGCCTAGGCATACTCACACAGCCTAGGATAAACCAAGAAAAAGAAGTAGGGTTCAGACCTGTGTAATTCAGCATTTCATGTATGATGTTTTAGGTAGTTGCAGACTGCTTTTTATTTTACTGAGACACCTGCTTTTCAATGGGGTGCCATGGAGCTACAGGATATAACAGAAGGTTGTGAGTTCCACCTGGGGAGCCAGGATCCTGCAAGGTAAAAGCCACTTTGACAATGCTCAAGTTCCTGGCAGATTTAACCATTGGTACCAGTGACAGAAATAAATAACTTTTACTTTCATCTAGAAGAGCTGCAGTAATTAAATCCACAACTTATTTTTCTGTTAATTGTGTCAGGTAGTTTTCTGCTAACAACTACTTGCTGTGCTCCCTCTGGGCCAGATTTGTCATTTGTCCCCCCTTGATACCAATGCATTTGCAAGTCATATTCTTCACGGTCATAAACCTCCTTAATGATTAAGTTAACAGCATGAAATTCCAACTTGTAGGACTCACAAAACTGGACTTTGGAAAACTACTGCCTTTTTTTTTCCATGAGGAAAAAAGGTGCTGTAGACATCATGCCATGTGGAGCTGCTTTCTGTTTGAGTTTGTTGATATTTTTATCCAGTGTTCTGATTTTTGGACGAAATAAATAATTATAAAGACAAAAAACCATCCTTCAAAGCAAGCTATGAAGTATTTTGGTTAAGAATATGAATCTTTCCTATGTCTTACCTTCCACAACACTGCTAGATAAAAATAAAATCAGGCTATGCAGAAAATAAATAATCTTGCAGAAGTAAACTATTATGCTGTTGTACGTTTGAAAAATAGAGAAAATATTTTAAGATAACTCTAGAGATGCATGAGAAAAATATTTGTGTTTTATGAATGCTCAAAAATATATGAAAAAATTCATTTAATTCCAGAAGAAGACCCAGCAATAAGGAGACCAAGCATGCTTACAATACAAGCCTGTGTCAAGCTCTACACCTGCATATGATAAAGAGAGCCATATGAAAGGATAAGGTCATCAACTAGCTGATGATAGAGACTTAAGCCTTCTAAATCACATGGCAAAGATAAATTAGAACTATCTGCCACCTACATCAGATGGTGAAGGAGGCAGGAACACAATGCTCTGGACACCAATTAGTGGCATAATGGAGCCAGTATCTCATGTTCTAGTGTGTCAAATTCCAGCAGTGCCAGTGAGATCAGAGCAGAAGTCACAGCAAGGTCACTGCGATCTGTCAGCAGGACAGCTTCAGCCAAGTACTGCATCCTAATCCCCATCTGCTGAGAATCTAGTGGAGGAGAGATGCCTGCAGTTAAAATATGCCTACAGCAATATCCTCCAAGGGCATCGGGCTGGGAGCAGAGTAGCGCTATACAAGATCATAAAATGCAGCTGACTTTAACTTAAACAAGCAGTTTTTGTTTTGATACATGAATGTGTTGAAGTCTGTCTGCTCACAGAAACACCAAGGACCTTAGCAGTGTGTCAGGGACACATTACAGTACAAACGCCTTCAAATCACACCCCTCTTCCCCCACTTCCAGCTTGGAAGAATGACCTCTGTATGGAAGGTTGACTTTGCCTGTACTCATCCCTTTGGTAGCTCACCACAAGAGTCACTAAGTTCACAGCGTAGTAATTACACAAATGCTTTATTCTTCCAGCACCAATTGTCAGGCAGAAAAATAATGTACCAGGACAGCACACAAGTGCACTTCAGTGCACAAGACACAGTAAAAGCCCTTTTTTCAATGCCAGAGGTAATTAATCAGAGCTATCCACACATTGCAGCCTACCTTTCCACAGTATGGTCACACTCCCAAATGTTAACCCACATCTGTCATGCTTCACACCTGCCCATGCTGTACAGAGCTCCAGCAAGCCACACAGCTGCCAGAGCAAAGATGGTAAGGAATACAATTTTTCTAATTGTATAGAAAATACAATTAGAATAATTGTACACTCAGAGTGGCTGCAAAGTAGGATAAAGTCATATGCTTGGGCTGTGCATGGGGCACTGGGCTTGCTGCTTTGTATACAGATACAATACTTACATGCATGATACAAAAATAAATAGTCTCCTTTTTTCCCATATGCACTGGAAACCCTTGAAGTTAAAAAAGTAGCTGCCTAACTTGGTCAAAGTATGTGCAAATATAATAGAGAGAAGGACCCAGTCCTAGGGATTAGGAGACACATTAGTCCCATCTTTGTTCTTTTTGAGGTTCACCGGCTCCTGTTGTTTATTCATTCTGCCATTAATCTTCTGTCTGCTGGGAATTATTCTTAGAGGGACTTATCCTCAGGGAAGCAATTTGGAGTTAAAATTAACTTCTGATTATTCAAAACAGTTGTTGGAGTAAAGGAGGTGGGGAGGTCAATTAATAGAAGACATAGCAGCAGTGGCTATGCAGTGCCCTTCTCAGACTTCTGCAAGCTTCCATTCAGGTAAGGTTTCACTTTGCAGCTGGCCAAGGAGTGGGCTGCCTCCTCCACCATTCCTTTCTATGCATTCCTGTTCCATCACTTGTGTGGCTTCACAGCTTGAGCTGCTCTGGCTCACTAAAGCCTCAGAAGAATATGTACTTGCTCCTGTTGAATGAGGGGGTTTGTGTGTTCAGTGAGATGAACTGGCCTACCAAGGGCAAGAGGACTGCCAAGAAAGAAAAGGGGAGAATTCTGCAGTTGATGACAGGAGGAAGAGTAGGAAGAGGGGAAGAGAGGGAGAAATTAAAGAAACTGGCTTTTACATGTGATGGTGACCTTAAGATCTGCTGTACTGTACAATGATATCTGACCCTTACATACCAAAATCAAAGAAAGATGAAAGCAATTTAAAATGTGTGAGGTTCCATTTGTACCACCAAAATCTCTCTCTGTCTTGAACTGAAGGAGCTAAGTGCCAGACAGACTGCAGACTACAGAGGGACACAAGACATGCTCTTCTTACAGCAGAATCACTGACTGGATGTCTAAGCAAGCGGAAAATTCTATCTTGTTCCTCTCCAGAAAGAAATTAAGTCAGCTAGGCAACAGCCTGATATGTGAGGACCTACAGGCTGTGCAAATAGGCAAATGATTTGAACAGGTAGGGAAGCATGCAGGCATCTGGAAATGTAGATTTGATCAAGAGGTGGACACAGTGTTTTAAGTTTGGCATATAAAGGCTTCCAATTTTGAATAGGCCAACTAATTCACCGGCTGTGAAGTGCTAGATTTCCTCATTTTTTCCTATTTGCAAGCTATTTTGAAGTGCATGAAGCAAATAGGGACCCCAGAAATTAGTTCAGAGAAGTAGCATATACAATTCCAGCAGAGTCACTCTACCAACTGAGAGCTGTGGTCATGTGGAAAATCTATCCAACAATAAAATGCTACTTGCCTTCTTTGCCACCTCATAACTAAGCCAAACAGTCTGAGCAATGTGATCAGGATGAAGGGAGAAGAAAATGGAAGAACCATTGGCAAATGAGCAATAGTTAGGTTTCCAAACAGAACACTGAAGGCGAACCTTCAAGATCACAGAATCATCAAGTATCCTGAGCTGGAAGGGACCTACAAGGATCACTGAAGGCCAGCTTCTGGCCCTGCCCAGGATATCCCCAAGAGTCACACCAGGTGCCTGAGAGTGTTGTCCAAGCACTTTGTGAACTGAAGATGGTGCTTTGACCATTTCCCTGAGGAGCCTTTTCCAGTGTCCAGTCCAGCCACCCTCTGGGTGAAGAACCTTTTTCTAATATCCAAACTAAACCTCCCCTGGCTCAGCCTTCTGCTGTTTCCTCGAGTGCTGTCACCGGTCATGAGAGTGAAGAGATCAGTGTCTGCCCCTCCACTTCCCCTTGTCAGGAAGTTGTGGGCTGTGATGAGGTCTCCTCCTCTCTAGGCTGAACAGAACAAGTGACCTCAGGTTCTCCTCACACAGCTTCCCCTAAAGGCCCTTCACCATCCATGGAGAGCCATAGTTCTCCTTTGAACACTCTCCAATATTTATATATTCCAATATTATTTATATTGTGGCACCCAAAGCAGCCCCCAGCACTCGAGTGAGGCCACCCCAGTGCAGTGCAGGGGGGACAATCCCCTCCCTTGCCCAGCTGGTGATGCTGTGCCTGATTCCCCCAGGACACCCCAGGTTGTCTGGTTCCTCCTGGCTGCCAGGGCACTGCTGGCTCATCTTCAGCCTGCCATCCACCAGGAGCCCAGGTCCCTTTCTGCAGCTCTGCTCACCAGCCTCTCATTCCCAGTCTGTCCATACATCCAGGGATGCCCCATCCCAGGTGCAGAATCTGGCAAACACCTTAGGTTTGAAACTGTCCTTTGAAACAGGAATAAACACAACTGCCTCCATCTTTTTGCCTGAGAGATCAAATCCTAATCTGTGCTGCTCATAGTCTTTGTATGATATACATCTTGTATATAAAAGCTGAGTTTTTTCCAAGGCAGGGGAAGGCCACTTACCCCCCACAGTCTTTCTCTGTGTTCCTTTGGAGTGGACTGGTCTTTGAAGATGTCATGCTCAAAATGGATACCTTTACCTTTGCCCCATGCACCCTTCTAGAGAAGACCAGAGAATTCCATTTCATCACTGGATTTTTTACCATTGTATTTCCAGCCACTACCTGCTCAGGTCTCTTTATCTTAAAGAGGCTTCTATGCTGATCTTCAGAATCCCCAATCCTCTGATCAAACAGCATCAGCTTGATGTTCTGTGTTCCTCTTCATTACTAAAGAGCAGGTTTTGCGCTCTTCTGCTCAGACTGACACCAGGCATTTGATGTGCTCCTGCAGTCAAGCAATTTGTATGAAGATTTTTGGATTTTTGAAGCCCTACTGCTCTGCTACTTAAAATGTAGAGATAAATTAAAATTAGAAGACTGTAGGCAGGTTGGGATACTAGACACCAAGCTTTTATGTCTCCTCTTTCAGGCCAATGATGCAAAGAGTGAGCCAGCACAGGTAAGTAGTGTATTGGAATGAGTGCCCAGAGGCTTAAGGGCAGGTATTAAAAGATTCATTACTGCTTTGTGTGAGTGCATGCCTTCAGTGAGGACACCTGGCACTAACAGCCGATAAAAAGCCACCAAGGCAGCTCATGACCGCACTTTCATGTACGCCTCTGACAGCTGCTTTAGATTCAACACTACATCCTATGTGGAAGTGGAAAACCCAGGTTAAATACAGAATTAGCAGGTAATGAAGATAGGATCTGATGGAAGAATCACTCCCAGTAGCTGAGTCTTCCCTCATCAGCAAAGCTGAGCAGGAATATTCCTGTCACAGTGTGGACTAATTGAAAAGTGAGGTGATCAGTTGTTAATTTCATAGCCTCTCTAGTGGCCATAAAAGTGCATCTTTGTCATAATCCATTCATAAAACATTTCTCATTGTGCCAGCACAGACAACTTCCTATGCTATTGTACCTCCTTGTGGAATTAGAATCAGCAGCACAGGAAGTCTGAGTAACTGAGCATGAAAAAAAAAACATCAATAGCAGGGATAATGCCATATTGTCACAAAACCCATTAATAGCTCCCACCAGAGGAAAAATCTAATTTATAACTCTGCTTCAGTCTCAATTATAAGGCTGACAAATGAAGGACTTCATTTTTTGTTGGAATCTTGCTCTTGATGAAATTTTGAGTTCAATTACTGATCACTTGCCAGGCTTTTCTGTAGATCTACTCAGCATTCATTTACTACTTAAAGACTATCTGATACTGACAGAAACAAAGATTTTGGTAAATAATTTAAAACTAAGACTATCCTCTCTAAAATAAGCGCACTGTCTATTGCTCATCATGGTGGGCATTTATTTGATGAACAAAAATGCCAATATATGAATTTATTTCAAGATAAAATGCCTACTCTAATATTGTTAATGTAAGGCTATTTTTGAGAAGTCAGGCAGATGGAACTAGCAAAGCCTTCTGAAAATAATGATGACTTCAGAGTGTGACACCAACTCTGTGCAGCTCAAAGCAGTATATGTTTACACCAGACATCTATTTTGCAGGGATAGGTCTCATGATAGGCAAGAGTGTGTTACATGATGAATCCACACTGAATGGTGTCAGTAGAATGGAAGCTGATTTTGGCTTCTTCACTGTTACAGGAAACTGTTCAGCTGACCAGAATTATGCAGTATCTAAAAACCAATCCCCCACAGAGGATGTTCAAAGAAAAATCACTTTCTGGTTAACAAGTGTAAGTACGTTGATAAAGGCAGTAACTTGTATCCCATTGGACAGTAAGCATTCCCCATTACTCCCAGCATTCACATTCTGGCATTCTAACCAGCTGCCCCAATAGGTAAACAAGATAACTCCAAGACAGGGACTAGAAATATGCTCAAAGATGGAGAAGTTTAAATCAAGGTCTGGGGTCCAGAAAGTCTCAGCCCTAATTCCTCTTCTACCACTGCAAGGCAAATGGTCATATGGCAAGTCATTACAGTGCCAACATCAATACCACCATGGCTCATGGAAAGCAAAGGTGGCTCATCTTCCTAGAAAAAAACAATACCAGTTGCTTTACCTGCTATAGAGAAGCACTTACTGAGAGCAGTAATTAGGGCATTATTCTTTTATCTGATCTTTATTCCAATGTATTTCTTCCACTATGTAACAGTATATCCACTACTAGCAATGAGAATTTCACACATGTAAAGAGCCAAATATTATAGCATAGACCTCACTTCCCAAATCATAGCTTTTTTGGTTTTTTCCCAGGGTTTTTTTTCCACCCTCTAAGAGAATCTAATCATTCTAGTGCAAGGATGAAAAAGAATAGATCATATGCTCCAGTGAATGAAATGAAGTAGAAAAAAAAATAGAAAAAACAGACCCATACATGACAAAGTAGAGTCAAGAGAAACACAGCAGCTACAGAAGAAAATTAAAAATAGTAAAAAGACATACCCAGTGACTGAAAATGTGAGTTATGAAACAGACTCAGAACATATGAATGAATGCTTGGCTTTCCCACTGGAAAAAGAGAAATCTTTTCATTTCAAGAGACAGAATTTTTGGTCAATTGTTAAAAAAAAAAAGTGTTTATAACAATAACTGCCTTTCTCTTATGAACAACTGCATGTTTCCTTCAGTTTGCGGATCCCTTTCTCTAGTGCCAATGCCAACCTAAACAACTCCCACCTTCTTCCCACCACCACCAGTCTGGTCCTGCTCCCTTCTTCATAAGGGCAGAGATTTAGGAACTCCCAGGGCAAACTGTTTTGAAACTGGTTTCAAACCTCAATCCCCATCTAAACCCTGTTTTTTTCAGCTGCACAAGCAGCAGCTGAAAGACTTAGGAATTACAATAACTTGCCTGAAAGATGGGGCTGGTGTCCAGAGTTGCTTAGGACATCTTAAACACATTTGCCATCACTTGCCTTATTTCATAATTCAACAAATGCTTGTTTAGGATCAGCTGGCTCTGCCTCTGAGAGAGGTAGTCCCTCATCTCATGGGTCCACTCTCTCTCCTACCCCATGTCTCCATTTCCTTTTGGCAGACACAGATGTGTTTTGCAGCTTTGCAATAAACAGGACTGAGGAACTTACACAGAGGAAAAACCAATTTTGCCTTTGTTTTGCTCAAGTCACTTCTCAAGGGATGCATGTTCCACCCATTTCACCCCACGTGTAGACACTTGAGAGTGTGAGCTGCTGCCTGGGGACAGGGACACAAGATTCACTCTGTCCAAGACTGGCTTAGCTCATGTGTGTGTGTTCATGGAGTTACAGTGCAGCAGACCCTAAAGCTGTCCTCTTTAGCGGTGCACAGGCAGTCACTTGTTTGCTGTAGCTGTATACACAATAAGAAAATTATTGAAGTAGCAACTCACAAATAAATAAACTGCCTCTCATGTCCTCTAGTTACTTCTGTTTTGGGTGATTTCTTAATTGCCCAGTGTAACAATCGATACCTGTGGAACCTTATTGCTCAGAGTCACTCATAATTAACATGATTCCTGTCAGCAGGGACAATCAGAAAATCCAGCTCAAGACAGTTTCTAAAACATCCACGAGTAGACACAGTTTGCATGAAGCTAGAGATGATCCATCACTCTTGCCTATTACTTAATGCTCTATTCTTTCTCTATAACAACTGCTAAATGCAAAAGCAAGAAAAAGTTTCCTAATATGATGATAGAGAAGACAATTTGAGACGTCTTCAATCAATATGGAATGCCACAGTACATGAGAATTAGAAAGGGCAAAGAGAATACATTGCTGGAAAACAACATAATTCTTCAAGTCTGACAGAGAAGTCAATCCAAAAGCAAGGCAAAAGAGAAGAAAGACAGTAAAGGCATTCACTTATCTAGCCTAGGTAATGGCAATTTGAAAAATATGAGGGAGAGAAGTTCCCATGATCTTATGAAAGAAACAATTCACAACGTGTTAGGTAAATGGGACAAACAGCACAGCCAGTGCAAGGCAGAAACTGGTGAAAACACATAACACTGGCAAAGATCCTGCTGTCTGACCTAAGCCTGATCCTGAGCCTGAAGGTTCACACTCAGCCACCTTGACAAGCCATGGATTCTGTCCTCCAAAGATAATACCAGCTCCTCCCTCCATGCCTACTCCTGCCTTTCTGTCACCTGTAGCACTTATCCAGCCAGGGACTAACTCAGAACAACCGGATGACCCACATGAAAACTCATCAATATATTGCAGGTAGGACCATTATTCTGAGCTGCAGCATGGTCTTAAGCTTGCTGGGAAACCATACCTGAATCTATGGCAGATGTCTGAACACCAAAAATTGCCTACTATATATATATATATATACAGAATTGCAACTTTTCCTCTGCATGGAAATTATTTGGGATTTTAAGAAAGGCTCACTGCTTCTTTTTGTAAATATATCTAATAAGGGAAGGCTTCCCCTAAACCCTGTAGATCTCTAACTCTGGCATAATACTGGACATCTACCAAATGACTAATCAGTCAGAAGCCCTACTGGGTTAAGTACATGGGCAACATGATGGTGATTGCAGATTTCAGAGTGTAGATACGTTGGAAATGGATGCTGGGTTGAAAAACAAAAATTGCTGAAGCTCTATCAGAACATTCAGAATATGAGTTTAAAAATATATGACTTTCAAAAAAAAAAAAGCTCCAAAAAAAAACTCCCAAACCCAACAACAATAAAAAAGGGGCAAAAACCAAATTAAAAAACCTCAACCCTGCTAACTTTGACATGTTATTGTAGTTATTTGGCTGCTGACTCTGGGACCCTCAGGGTTCATAAGGAGAAATAGCAGTAAACAGAGAGCCAGGGTGTAAGTCCTACAGGGTTCTGTAATTTAACTACTGTCTTAGAATTTTTAACCAGAATAAAAACTGTTAGATCACTGAATGAGGGCCAGCAGGCTAAAGGAGAGACATATGTCTCTACCTCCTAGAACCTGAGGAAAAGAAAGTATCAGAGGGTAGCTCCCAACAGGAAGATTTTCCTCACCCTGCTCTTGGCAAGGGTTATCAGTCCCCCTCTGCTGCCTCATTCTTTATTTTAGGAATAAAGATGATTACTACTAATCAGCTGTGCAAAATTTCAGCAGTTTTGCCATGTCTCCAACAGAAAGCCATCAAATGTGTTCTAGAACAAGCTGGACAAGCTGGGAACTTCCATCTGTATTGTATTCACGGGGTTCCCCAGACAGAGGAAGGAATGATGAATCTGACTCCATGTTCTCAGAAGGCTATTATTTTAATATACTATATTATATAAAGAATACTATACTAAACTATACTAAAGAATACAGAAAGGATACTTACAGAAGGCTAAAAAGATAATAATGACAACTCGTGACTCTTTCCAGAGCCCCGACACAGCTTGACCCTGATTGGCCAATAAGTCAAAACAATTCACATGAAACCAGCCAACCAACCACCTGTTGGTTGGGTAAACAATCCCCAAACACATTACAAAGGAGTAAAACACAGGCAAAGCAATCAGATAATTATTGTTTTACTTTTTCTCTGAGGCTTCTCAGCTTCCCAGGAGAGAAATCCTGGGAAAAGGGATTTTTCCAGAAAATATGACTGCGATACACCTGAACATACACCTTATGAATACAGCTACAATACTTTCCTACATCAATGCACCTTCCAATCATTCTACTAGCTCAGGGACCAACACACAACAAATAACTTCATAGCACCCCTAGAAACAATATAAATCTATGGTTACCTAGCTAGACTGCGTTCAAAAGCCAGGAAGAATGATGCAAACAAAGGCTCATCCCTCTCTCTCTTAGAAGTGACTTTCAATATATTTGAAGACTATCACATTTCCCCTCAGTCTTTTCTTCTCCAAGCTAAATAAACCTTGTCTCATTGTATTTAATCACAGGTTGTGTTTTTAAGACTTCTGATAGTTTTTATCGCATTCAAGTTAACTGTAGCTATAAAAATTAGTCTTACTCCGAGGAAATGTTGCCACTGTGCTGCACCAAGATAGCAACAGCCTTAAGCAACCTCCAATTTTACTGTCAAACAAGCTTTGCAGAAATCAAAACTATTCTGTGAAACAGATCTTGCTGGGTTTTGTAAGAGCAAGCCCACGATCCTGCACTGCTGTAGTATCAAATCAAGGCCTTCTGGCGAAGGATTTTCAGTGGAAGAGAAAGAAACACAAGGATCTAATGCTCTAGAAGTACAGCAAATGAAAATGTTCAAAATGTTTTTCACCTATGAAAAGTAAAGTCACAAAGAGCTAACTGTGAACGTATCAGCATTACACTGTAGAGGTGTTTAAAAAGAAAATAAAAGGAATTACAGAATCAGAGTATTTGTTCTGAGGTAGGAGCTGAAACAGCTTCTCATCACGAAGCGACTTTGTTTACAAAGGACAGTTTTCCACAACGACATTTACTGCTGCCACTAAGCTAAAAGAGATCAACATATTCACTCAAGGAGAGAAATGTCTTGACACTGACATTTCATGGCTTAATCAGTACTGCAGGTTATATTAAGTTCAATTAACAGGTTTTGCATTGAAGTTAGTTATTCCTCACATAGCTACCTGACATCAGGCATACTGACTATCTACTACTTCTACAAACTGAAATTAAAAAAAAACCAAAACCACAAAGCAGGAAAAATAAAATTCTGGAGCTGTCACAAACGACATCTTTACTCAAAATCTTCCAAGATGCCTCTGAAGCAGGGAATTTATGGTTACTTAGTCTTTTCTTGTTACATCCTGTAATCCAGACACACTCATTAAAACTCTAACTTCCTTCCAGTTTCTTAGGGAACAACCAGTATTCTCATCTTAGAAACCTCGAAGTTCAAAGTATCTAATTGCAGGAGAGATCTGGATTTTAAAGCATCACCAGCCTTGAAGGCGGGCTAGGTCTTGCAAAAGAATTTTATTTACCCAATTATTTGACTGGTTCCTAATTTTTTTCAAAAATCAAAAATATATCTTTTTTTGAAGAAATCCTCATATTTTGTTCATTCTAGCAAAACCTGCTTCTGTCAACACTTCTATTTTCGATAGATAGCCTGCTGAACTGAAAAAAAAAGCCTATAGGAAATATTTCTTTCTTAAGATGGTTAGAAAGTAAAATTGCCTGTGGCTGTAGGAGATACCTTGGAGGATGACACAGTCATTGCTTTAATCAAGCTTTTTGATACTGTCTCACACAACATGTTCATAATCAAACACCTGACCATTGTCCAGGTACAGATATTGTATGCTGACCAAAAAACAAGTTGGAAAACTATTGAAAGAGTAATTTTCACTAGGTTCCTCTAAGTAATTTCATACATTAAGAGTACTTACATAGAGCTCCTCTTAGACAGGTGTATGGATCTTATTCTGTTTCCATTACTTTCTTGGCTGTTAATGTAGCAAAAACACCTTTCAAATGAAAACAAGCTGAGCAGTGTTGCAAGCACCAGACTGGCAATAAACAGGCTTCAAAATGGCCTTGAAAAAACACAAGATGCAATTCAGAAATGGTAAGCTCAAAGTACTACACTCAGGGAGAGCTAATTGCACAAATACATAGTGGGCAAAAATTCTGAAAAATAAAAGCCGTGAGTATAGGAACCACAAATTGAACATGAAGTAATTCATTGCCATGAGATAGAGAAAGCCAGAACTGCTTCAAATTCATTCTCAACAGTGTGGATAACCTTAGGCAGCCACTATTTTTCTTAAAACTGCATGTTTACTCATCCTTCTAGATAGATACATAGTAGTTCTGGTAATTCAGTAGGGAACAAAAACTGAAAATCACTCATTCCCTAAAAAAATTAAATCACAAACATAAGGTGTCATTTCACAGTTACTACAAGCAAAGTTACATCTGCCAGCTTGTGCACGAAACACTTTTCTCCCTTTTTAGTTTGTCTGAGAAGCCAATGCATTGTATTGAGAAATTCAGAGCATGGAATCCTCACAGCGCAAATGCCAAACCCTTCCAAGATTATGAGACCCACATTTGTGCCACAACAGTACAAACAGATGTAGTGGATGCAACTGCAAAGGTATCTAGTGTTAAGTGCATGTCTTTGTGAAGTCACCAAAGATTTAAAAATGACATATGAATGCCTCATTTAATGGACTACAAATGGGCATAAAGCCAGGTTACCTGCACAGATATTTTTTCTTAGTCAGTCAAACACCAAGGTGTCTAAAAATGTTCAAGTAAAATAAATCCTGGAGGTTTTGTATGTCAAGTACAATACATCAAAAATAATGCTCCTCTGGTACCATATAATCATTAAGGTTGAAATAGACATCTAAGATAACCAAGTCCAACTATGACTCATATCTTTCACCTGGAAGAAATTGTACTTCAAGGATGATAGTTTTATTTGTCGCATCTTAAGTCTACATTTTCCACAGAGATCAGGCTGACATGGGAAAAGAAATTTGCACATAAAATTTGTGCAGTTGGATACATTAGTTTCAGAAATGTTCACTTAAAAAAAAAGAAAAATGTTATTTAAATCAACTCAAATACTCCTACCTTATCTGATGAGCAATGAATGGAATCAAATTTGAGACAATCTTCCATCTTCTTATTCCATCTATTGTAAGCAACTATAATGCATCTTCTATTCTTTTCCCTTTCTGTAATTTCAAACTCTAATCACACCTTTAAACTCTTATTCACAGACCAGAATGATTAAATGTAATTCTCATGTTGGACGATTCCCTTTATCTACTTCCTTCTTCAGTTCCAATTATGATTATGGAACTGAGAGAAAGCAAGCCTACAGATTTAAATATCTTTCAGTGTCACAAGGCTATTAAGCCTTCAGCTCTGCCTAATATAAAAAAAAAAAAAAAAAGAAAAAAAAAAAACCAGGACAAGAGAAACCAACGGAGAATACAGCCATTTAGCATGATGTCACTTGCCACAAAATTCAGAAACTGCATCCAAGGAGATTCATCAATATCATCCCCGGCTCCTCTTCTGCTTCATCACCTGTAGCTGGATTCCACTGCTAAAAGCAAATGCAGGAAGCTTTAATTTCTTGGATATTACTTCATCTTTCATTTAAGGGGACTGTGAAAAAGTGCCCAGGGTTCTTCAGGGAAGCAAGTGAAACAGAATCTTAAAAACATAAACCAGGATTCTGTCACAGCATACATCACAGTTGAGACACCCAGGATACACAAAGAATCACCATACAATTTCACAAGGCTTGACCCCATAGAGAGCAACACCACACCACTTCAGAAGGCTTCAAACATCTGCTCTTTTTTGTTGTTCAACAGAACCTTTTATACCCTCAATATTCATGCACTGCACCTGTATGGCCTCTGTTCCCTTTGCTGATTGGTCAGTACACCTGGGCACTCCATGTCCCATTGCTTTCAATGCTGCTCACCTGCTTTTCACAGCTGTAGCCCATTGGGGATGAGGCGCAGCCACAGCCCCACTCCCAATTACCACAAACTGTGTGCCTACAGGATTCTCTTCCCTTTAGTCAACATTGAGTAAGACTGAATGCTCTGGGTGAAGGATAGCAAGATATGTCTTTGGTCCATCAGATTCAGAGCGTGTAAAACAAGCAGTTCAGGGCAGAGCAGGAACATGGGTTTCCTCCCTGGCAACAGCACTGTTTCACACAGTTTGAACAACTTCTCCATCTTAGATCCCTCTCTGTTCTGCCAGCCTGGATGTTTGAGCAACCAAGCAATAAACTTGGCTGATCTCTCGGTAAAGCAACTCAGCAAAATAAATGGTAATTTTCAGGTGGATCCATTCTTAGTCTTGTTAAGTGTGCAAGTGCCCAAACAGATCTGACAGCACAATGGAAGAAGCCCTGAATGCACATGAATAGGAAGCCAGGAGCACTGGATTAAGTTGATAAGAGACAGTTGAGAAATACAGAGAATGACACTTAAAATACCACAAGGATAAGAAAGCCTGACATAACCACACAAGTACACGTACTCCAACACTGATCCCAATCATACAACATCTCAGATCCAATCATCTCAGATCCAATCCAACTGGAGCCAACCCAGGAAGTCCCTGTTCCTTCAGCAGCTGTTTGTCAAGTGTGCTGATAAACCCTTTCTATGTTATACTGAATATTGGTTCAACAAAAGCAACTGGAGTGAAAACAATGCCTGAAAGAAAAGGAAGAAAAAAAGGTATGTAAGACCTCAAGGAAATCTCAGTGTAAGATTGATTCCTATAAACCTTATATCAAAACAACTAAGCTAGTTGTAATTCTTCTTTTTCAACTGTGTAGTGCAATCTGTGCACTGGGACATGTTCTAAACAAAAAGTTCCCAGATATGATGTGGCTCAAGTTCTTTTTTATTATTTTGCATCTACATAAGAGAAACTAAGGAGCACAGCCAAGAAAAATAAGGTGGCTACAATGTACTGTTTCATCATGCCCAGGGAAAGAAAAACAAGCACTGGTACATACATCTCCAACACCCAGACATCAAAACAAGTATTTTTCTTTTCAATTCTGTTTATTTGGACAGGCTTAGGAGGCCGCCCATTTCATAAAACAGGAAAGCAACTTTAGAGGAGTTATCCCCAGTTACCCCAGAATACTGTATATGGTTTAGAGCAGATGACATGCACCAATCCATTAACAACTCACCACCCTTCAGGACCAGCCCATGTGAGAACAATTGTTCTAACACCAGGAAAAGATCATATGAGCAAGAGGGAAAGAAAGCAAAAGTACATGAACTCCACACCCAGGTTTGTAAAAAAGCACAAAGAGAAGTTATGTTCACAACTTTTTTCTGAAAGTCAATGAGATTTCAACATCTGAATTTTCCATTCTGTAAAATCATTCTTTTGTAGAATCTAAATTACAACATGAGTCGACACCCAAGCTAGCTTTCTGAAGGGCGCTATGATGGCCTCATAGCTCAGACATCACACTACCATTGTATACCTGGAGAACTGAAAATTTATTAAGTGCTTGTGAGACAGTGCTGAGAATTGTACATGAGAATTATGTAGTTACAACAATGAGAAAACTGAATTTTCAGAAGAAATTAGTCCACTAGAAGCTTCTGCCAAATACATGGCAGTACCAACCACCTGAATTCTGTCCTAACTTACTAGAATATTTTATTGTACAAGCCTCTTTTGTTAGAAAAAACTATTTTTTCTTACATCTAATTTCTGTGAGCTAGAAGAGAGCTTCTTTAATATCTACCAGATAATATTCTCAGTGCATTAAGGAAGTTTTTCTTAGATGCTGTTTCTTACTATTCACACAGGGTGTATACACAGCACAAATGCCCCATAAAGAAACCAAGATACATTCCAAAAAACTGCGTATAACACCCTATTGACTGTGATGTCCAACCAGTATATTAGAGTGTTTAAATATGTGCTTAAACACTGTCCTGAAGCTTTAGCAAAATCAAGTACAGGATATTTAGATACAGACTTACTAACTCCCAGATAATGTAAGCTGAAATGGGTAGATATTATCAAGATTGACATTACAATTGCAGGACTTGATTGCAAACAGTAGCAGAGACACTATATGAAAGTTCCATTCCAGACATGAAAATTTAGATGAAACTTTTTGAAATTAATGACAAATAGTGCACAAGAAACTTCATCACATTGATTATATTTGTTAACATTTCAGCTGACCGAAATACATTTTCTATCTAGGATTACAGCCTGTACATGCATTTCCAGTCAGTTTGATTTACATGATAAATTATTTTAAATATTATTCTCTAAGTTTTATTTCTCCTATATTCTAATATAATTGTTTTGAATAGTGTCTCTTTTCTGCTAAGAACACGGATTTCTTGTAATACACTTAGCTGCAGAAGACCTTTTTATTCAAGAGGCTCACCATATTTTGAAAAAAAGCTGTAGCCTGCAAGTGACTAAAAAGCAGCCTGTAAAATCCTGTGCACAAGGACATAATTCCTGTAAGATTTGCAACCACACTAATCTTACATCAACCTTTGTAGGTTTTGTGAGTAGTCCAAGTAACTCAGTTTTGGTAAATATGACAGGTTGACGCAATGACAGAAAACACATACACCTTAGATTTAAACAGCCAAAACCACCTCACTGGAGTTACCAGCCCTGGAAAACAGCTGTATGAGCTAAAAGGCAAGCAGAAAATCTGAAATGAAAAATTCATGTTTAATTTTAGTTCTGGTACACAATTCACTGCTTAACCTTTAGCACTGAGCCTCTCTGTGCCTCAGCTTTCCTACACAGAAAAACAGGGATTTGCACAATTTTTCATGGTGTATCAAATTTGATCTGCTCCCAAGCTTCTGCTAATAATAGCTCTGTGTGAAATGGAAAGTAGCCAGTTTTAAGAGCTGAGTGCAAGTAAAGAGCATCTGTCAGCTACATAAAAAGAAATTCAAAACATTTTAGGCAAGGAAAGTATGACCTAGTACTCTGCTCAACAGTAATTGTCTTCCTGTCTGTATGTGAAGCTGCAACATCACTTCTGATCCATCCTCAGATTTCAGAGGAACATTTCATTCCTACTGGCTGAAAACTTGAAAAGAAAACAAGAAACCAGAGGCTACATCCACTGACCTAAGTTTGTTTTTTTCAACCCCCTCCATGTTAGCATGAACTTCCAGGGTTCTTCAAGGAAGTAATTAATATCCCCTATCCCTCTCATCCTGTCTGGCTATCTCAGCTTTGCAAGTCTTGCCCATCCTTGAAGAGACAACTTACAATGCAGGTTGGGAGAAGAGAAAGGAGAGAATACTTAGGGAGGTGACAGTGGGAGAGATGCACAGCATCACTGCTGGAGAAGCCAAAGGGGCTGGAGGAGCTCCCAGAGCCACTGGCTCTAGGAGAGGGACTGCAGGACACTGACAGCAGTGGGGGGAAAAGGTGGCCTCTGGCACAGGAGACTGGCAGATGGGATGGGGTGCATGGAAACTAAGGAACACACAGAAGCCCTAACATGGAGATGCATATCCAAGGACTTTTCCCCCTGCAACTCCAACAGAGCTAATACAGCCCACAGGCAAATAATGCTCCAACTAGCAACCTGCACTGACTCATGGAGCAGGAGAAACCTGGCAGCGCGGGGTGAAATGGAGATACCAGATGCAACAGCAAAGGGGTGTGAGCAGGGAGGGTTCTGAAGGAGTTCCTGTCAGCAAGTGAGCTTGTTGGGCTCTATACAGCCTGTCCTGTCCTGCCCAACTTGCTCGGGGCCCGTATTCTGGTTTCTTACATATTAACATTACTCTCCATTTAGCAAAACTTCTCTAGTGTTGATTTGCCCTCGTCAGTCTCCTTCTCTACCCCTTCAGCTTCTGCCAGCACTTATTAAAGATCTGGTATTCTGTATCCAACCCCATGCCCACCTGAGAGGCATCTCCAAGCACCCACCATCACTGGTGGGTTGCACAACTGCTGTACAACCAGCACAGCAACAACATTCACCTTATGCATATCAGTGGTACAAATGTACTGCAGTTTTGGGCATGCAAATTTGTTTTGGTCAGACTTTAAGATGCTCCAGTATCACTACCCTTTGTATGTTTTTGACATGGTTTGCAGCAAGTCTGCTCTTGATTTTCTTACTGATAGTCACAGCTGAAAGGTCTTATTTGGAGTGATAAAGCTGAGGGTTTTTCCTGTTAATTTTTAAACTTCCCTCTATTCCTCCTTGCACTCCCCTCATATCAATAAACATCTGCCTTCCTTCCTGAAGGCCACCCATGCTAGTGTATTCCAGCAAGATCCTGTTCCAGGTCACAGCACACAGCCCAAGCTATGCACTTGCTTCACCTCTACCCAAAGGGATTTAAAGAATTAAACCTCCAGACAATCTGGAAAATCTAAGTTGAACATTTACTGCTCTTAACCCCACAAAAGATTACACTGGGTTGATATGCATAAGTAGTTACAGCATTTGGAAGCACAGACTTCATCAAATGCATATGCCACCCAAGCAAGATATCTCCTACAATTCAAAGTCAGCACCCACCACCTAAACTATTGTCCTTCCCCCTCATTATCACCCTTCCCTCACATGTATATTACTTGGCTTTGTCTTTCTCCCAAGAGAAATTAATGGGTTTGATTCTCAACACTATCAGTGAGCCTTAGCTCACTGCATTCAGAGTGCCCAGACAGTGCAAGGACAAACCTGCAGGAACTTTCTAAAACTGTTTTGAAAACCAATCAAATAATAATTAAAAAAAAAAAGGCTAGAAACAGGAATCAAGCCAAATCAAATAATTACTGCAGAAGACCCAGTTCAGTAGCATCAGTGAGCAACATGCTGAGGAAGACTGCCACATCATAAAAAGATCATCACCTTTATATCAGTAAAAATCTAGTGAAGATGAAGGAAGATCTTGGCTGTTAAGCATTCTTCTTCATCATGCACACAAACCATATTAATACAGAGAGGATATGAGATTACCAGAAGCTGGAAAGAACTCACAATATTAATACTTCATTCCCTGCTGGCAGTCAGCCAGGACAAAAATGACCCAGAAAAAGATTTGGATATCAGGACTCACTTTGACAGCCACTGCCATGCAAGAGCACTCACAATTTTTCTGTCCTTTATCTTTCTCCTCCATGGTGGGTGGATTTTTCCACCATTAGCTTAATTGACACTTGCTGCTCCATTCTTTTTGAGATTATTTTGATGTGGTAGTCACTGCTGTTTCAGTTCATGCCCCCCCTTAACCTCTCCCTGAGCCCACATTCTCAGCAGCAGTGTCCTACACTGTTATTTGCATTCACGAACTATGCAAAGTCAGAGGAGGAACAAGGGCCCAGTTGGTACACAGAATGGAAAAAAAGTTTTGGCCCCCCAAAAGCAACTGAATTGCCTATTTGAATGTGACTCGGGGCATTGTGGATAACGGCACAGCTCCTCCACTGCTCTCCTGGACAACTCCAATAAAGGAAGTCTGTCACAGACATATTTTATGAAAAATCCTTTCCTTAAGATTTTTTCTCCTGAGAAGCTGAGAGGCCTCAGAAACAAAATGTAAACAATGATTATCTGCTGCTGTGGAATGCAACAGGTGCATCATTGATTGGTCTCATGTGGTTGGTTTTAATTAATGGCCAATCACAGTCTAGCTGTCTCGGACTCTCTGGTCAGTCACAAGATTTTATTATCATTCCATTTCTTTCCTTTCCATTCCTTGCAAGCCTTCTGATGAAATCCTTTCTTCTATTCTTTTAGTATAGTTTTAATTTTCTTTTAATATAATATATATCATAAAATAATAAATCAGCCTTCTGAAACATGGGGTCAAGATTCTCATCTCTTCTCTCGTCCTGGCACCCCTGCGAACACCACCACAGAAGTCATGCAGACTTCTGTATATGTAACAGTCAGGCCAAAAGAGGTAAGTGAGGTGCAGACAGTGGCCAAACCTTCCTTGCCTGTTTACCTATTCCCTGACACCTTTTTCTCCCTGACACTACCTAAGCATAGAAGCTGTTTCCACTGCTGGCAATTCCACAGCAATTAGCAGTGCCTCCTATGTCAGATTGCTGTGCTCCTCTTTCCCTTTGAGCTCTCACAGTTACAGCTCTTGTTCCACTTCCTGGGGGACATCTTTTCTAAGACTCATTTGCCTGTCCCATTCTGCTGTTATGCGCCTGCTTCTCCACTTTTCTGATTTTATTGACAAGTAATGCTTGAGCTACAATGCTCTTTAGTCATTGCAAGATCATAGTATTTCAGAGCAGAATTAGAGGTGGAAAGGAGACTATAACGGAGCCATTTTTACTATTTGTAAAGAAGGGAAGATAGGATGAATGAAGATAAAAGCCAGGGAGAGGAAAAGTTCAGGAACAGCCTAGTCTGATCAGCCAGTTCCAACCAGTTCCATCTGGTAACTGGAACGAGTTACGTAGTGCACCGTGTTGCTTTACTCTCCTGTCAACACAATCAAGCAAACTCAGCCACCTGGCGAGGTGAAGCCAGTGTGTTTTCAAAGTGTCTGCTTCTCCAAATGCTTGACATTCTTGATAAAGTTGTATCCTCTTTCAGTAACTGGAGAGATGTTGTTAATGTCTATAGCATTTGGGAAAGGCTTATGTGCATCAACTGTACATAGCAGTGCAACACTGAACATGCAAAGAACTTGAAAAATGTTTTGATTCCTCTTCCTAAAACGCTAAAAAATGAAGGATTTCCAACTCCTAATATAACAGTAGATCCATCTGTTTCTAATCTCATTGTTCTGGGTATTTCTTCTTGGCCCAAAGACACAGAGGGAAAGTCAGTGATATTTTCTAGAGGGTGGAAATTAATTTGTCAGTGTTACAGCCTGTTCCACTGCTTTCCTCTAAATGAGTCCACAGCTCAGGGCTGTCAACTCAGCCCTCATTGTAGTCATTAGCTTTCGGGTATCCCATTTCTACAGACAAAGTTGAAGAACTATCTGTGCTAGAGAAGAGGCTATTATTGATAAAGTTCAACTTGCTAGCTCTTTGCCATACTTGTACGCTACTTTAAATGAGCAAAAATACAAATAAATCACCTATTATCCCATCTTCTGTGAAAGTTCAGACAAATTATCATATTTCTTTGCCACTTAATGTCAGTGTTACCACTGATAGCCATCACACTGTAGAGTTAGGGAGAAGCATCCTTACAGGACACAGCCTGCCTCTCAGGGCACACTGCAACAGACTGCTCTGTTTCTACAGCATTTCTGGTATTTGTTTCTCAGCAAGGGAGATTTGAGCACCTGCCCTGTACGGTCAGCCCTCCACCCCCAGATTCAGCTGATACAAGGATTCCTTGCCTTTTACAACAGCAGTTTCCTGAAGCCATACCTATCAAGCTCTTAAAATGGACCTTTTAGCAAAGAAGAACATGATGTTTAATCTTTAATGCTAGTGCTTCCACTGAACAGATATCCAGAAGCAACCTTCTCCATCAATTCTGTGGCATTATGGAACACAACTGATTTTCTGGTGTGACAAAAATAAGCTTTATATTTATGGCTTTTAAATAAAAGTCATTATAAAAATCAAAATCCTCTCACTAATGTTTTCAAAAGGTATTTCACCTGAAGTCCTTTTCTCTGTGAGTTAAACTCAAAGGAGTGCTTAAGGTGAAGTAATTTCCAACTCCTGGGAATTTTACATCACCTTTGCCTGTCTACAATAGTTTGGGCTCTGAACAAAGTTAATGCTCCTGTTAAAGCAGGTTCCTACCCTCAAGTCTCTATTTCCCATCTGAGGATCCCATTCCTTCCTGCCTGCTTAGATGTACAAGCTCTGTGTTCATGTTTGTCTAAATAATCCTGTTTAACTCATAGCCCCTTTTGCATCCATACAGTACTCTAAGGATTTGTGCTAACCTGGACAGTCCTCACAGAAAGAGAGGTCTAAAGGAAAAGTCACATGTGCAGTTAGTCATGTGGCTGTTTTCAGAAGAATCAATGAAAAACACCTTCTCCACATCAGCATACAGATCATACTTACAGGGCAATTCCCAAGTCAGGAAAAGCTGAATATATCTAACGTCTTACAGCAGCCAGAGTAGGAGCATCCATACTGTCTCATACAATTTTCAGTCATCTGGTCTTTTTTCTTGCCTTGTTCTGCTTTTCAATTAACTAATTTGTCTTACTGAAGAAAACTAATCTAAAGAATATAATGGAAAATCAGATTTTTCTCTGCTGCTTCAGTGAGCTGAATCAGCATACAGGCAGCAAAGTCACATAAGGGAAGAAGCAGAGTCATGCAGCCAAGAGCAGGAGACTGAAAATCAGCATGCCAGCAGATCCCCACCCCAAGGCTTTTCATTCCAGTAACTAATAATGGACAGCCTAAGAAAACACTTGGCCTTTTGGCCTTTCCACCCAAGCAGAATATGAAGTCCAGAGAGGTATGCATTGCAATAAAATAAAAAGGGAATTTTGTATACAAAGTTTCTTGATATTTTTATTCCATGTTAACCCATCCAATCATTCCTAGGGCTAATCACATTTAAGCAGGCAGTTCCATTATTTCAAGCACTTTATCCTTATTATAGTTACTGTTATTTATCTTTATTATAGTACAGTTGACAGAGTCCCAGAGCTCAGCCATCCTCAGCCTCTGAATGGACCCACAGTCTGGGGGAAGGGATACCAGTCTGAAGCTTTGCCAGAACTCCCAATCAATCAGGCACTCTGCTAGTTCCTAGCCAATGGCTGACTCTGGATGTTACTCAGTTTTCCAGGTGAATCTGTCTAATCATAGGGTTTCATGCTGAAGGGTACTAAATAAGTATGTCTTTCCCAGTTTCTGATATATTATTTTCCAACATGATTCAGATCAAATCAGAAGAGTCCAGCACCTACACATCAGTACAAACTCTGTATGCTTTTTAGGTTTTAACACACTTGTAACATTTTTGCATAAGAACAAAGTCATATTTGGGATTTAGATCAGTAAAAAGCATGTATGTATCCAAGTGGAATCCAGGGTAAAAGAAGGAGATAAGGGGACCAGGGAAGTACTAGATATAGTTTGTTTTTCCCGTTCATGGTTGGTCCACCTTTCAGGAAAATCTGAACATATCTCTTTGCTGGCCTGCCTTCCTTCCTCAGAAGACACAAGGCAAAAACAGACAGGCATTCCCTTTCCAGTTTCTTGTTTACAAAGCAAATAGAATGTGTTACTCCTTCAAAACATCTGTTTGCACTCCTAACATGAGAAAAAATGTTGAGACTACATGTTTGATAACAAGTCATGACCTTTGCTTTGGCATTTGGAGTTCGGTTAAACTCAGCTTGTTAAGTTTTCAAAACACAGTCATTTTTGAAACTTCAATTAAATAAAGTCCACTTATTCTAAATTGAGATTATTTCTATATTTCTGGTTTAAACATATCCACAGAGATTATTAAAGTCTCATTATTGAGACTTGCTTTATTTCTTTTTACTTCTTAATTACACTAATGGATGAAATTCTAGCTAGTGAGTCAGAGTGGTTTTAGTGCAGGGGTGGTGAGCTCATGAGCTGAATACAGCACACCAGGCTACAGCTGAGTCTTAGCACCATCTCACACAGTGTCCCTGAAGCACAGAGGCAGCAAGCCACAAATCAGGTGATCACTTGGGCAGCCAGGACAACCCATTTCTTCTGAAGGTGTCACAGACTTTCCACTGTGTGCCTTCACCTCTGTAGCCTAAAGAACCACACCACAAGAAAAGTGCATGGTGGGATGAGGAGGCACATCCTCCAAGACAGCTGTGCAACCTCTGGCCGTAGGACACGCTGTGCAGTGGTCACAGGACAGAGCAAACCTGCATGGCCACATGACAGGACACACACACAGCCTTCAGCCATGACTCATTCCACATGTACCTGCACACGTGGCAGCTAGGTGACAGGGCAAGTAGATTTGGAGAATGTGACATATATACATGGCCACTTTCCAACAGGGGAAGGGACACACCTTTCCTTATCCCACAGTTTTCAGAAGCCATGTGACTGCTCAGGGGGAAAGCACAGGCATAGCTGCCTCAGAGCAATTCTGGTTATGGCAAATACACTGCTGCTCCTACAAAAAATTTTTTTTTCTTTTCCTTCTTTGCAGATATTGTTTACTACATGGAGGAGTGGTCTGTAACTCCAAGATAACAAGACAGTCCATCTTATTACATGTTAATGAGGATCAGTACCAGGTTTTCCTTTATTTTCAACCATTTGACTGATAGTGAACATTCTTCACATAGGCAGAATGCTCGTGGGACATCCTAAGTCTCTGTTCATTTCTACAAGCTGCTTATAAAATCACAATAGAATAAAACTACCAGTGGAGAAGAAAATACTAAAATAATAGCTAAAGAAATATGCATAATTGTCCTTCACTGAGTACTTGTTCATTTGCTTACCTGATTTTCTGAAGTGTAATCATTGTTCATGGTCTCTTTTAAGGGAAAGGTCTTTCTTAAACCATAGAAAGACTCACTTCCAGCAGTGGCAGGAAGGGCAGGGAAGCAGCAACCAGACTGGTTAAGGATTCAGGTGTTTGTCTTTTACAAATGTAAAGTGACATCTGGCATAAAAATACATAAATAGGGTGAATTCCCACCCAAAAGTTCAATAATTGTGAAACAATTACAGAGTAAGCACCTTCTTGGCAAAAGATCAAATTTCTCCCAGTGCATAGACTTCACCAACAGAGGTAATTCTACATTTGGAATTGCTTTATTGAAGCACTTCTGACTACAAATTTTCACATTGCTATGATGAAAAGCTATGCCTTGGGAATATGCTTTAATCTATATGCTTCATGCATGCTGTATCCAAACACTGTTCTGAAATGCAGTACCTGCAACCAGGTGAGGTAAAAGTGAAGGTCAGTGTCTTTCCTTTAGGGATCAAATGTTGTTTTGATACCTGGATTAGGTTTCTCCACACAAAAGCAATGTGCTGCTGTTAACATTAAACACTTATCCTCTTGATGAGAACCAGTAATTTTCAACATGAGGGTTACAAATTCCAAGAGGTTCATCAACCATTGCTGGAGAGTCTGAGGAAGGTGGCTCAGAAACACCAACCAGAAAAACCTCTTGGAAAAAAAGACAGTGTGTCCATAAATCCATACTCCCCTTGTTATCCCTGCTGAGGTTTCTATACTCCACCCTCACTCCTACTCCTCTCCTGGTACCTCTTGGTCCTGTGGTTCAGTTCCTCATTTCTGATCTGCCTCTTTAAAATAATTCCCTTTTACCTTTGAATCCCTCCACTCTCCTTTAAAAATACAAAACTTTTACCAATTAACTACTGAAAAGAAATTTTCTGTACCCTCCTACCCTGAGCAGACAGAGTTGGCCATTCCAATATAACAATTCAGCACCTCTTTGCTTTAAATGTGTTGCACATTTAAAAACAAAGCCTGACATTCATCTACATGACTGTTATTCTTTAATGACTTTCCCTCAGGTGTTCCCCTCCCAAAGTACAATGATAGGTACTGAAGTGACTCTATGCATGCAGTGACTCTGGCATGCATACCTGATTACTCTACTTGTCTGCTTCCAGAGTGTGCAGGGGTTATTTCATAGCTTGATTGACATTCATAAAATGTAGCATTCAGTGGAATGGCAGAGATTAATTAGCTGGAGGGGAAAAAATTTATTTCTAGTCTTCTGTCTACACTAACAGCCAACTGCCAGAACTCTGAGCACAGGACTCACAGTTCCTGACAGTGGCCAGGCTGCACCTGACCTCCACAAGAACAGGCTAGGAGAGATGGGCAAATCCTCCCACTGCATTAAGTCACAAAGCCAACAACAGCTGTCTTGCCACAGGCAGGAGCATGCCGCCCACTGAGTGAGACTTTGGAATGGGCTAAGGAAAAGTAGGCTTTCTTCAGGTGCTGAGAGAACTGCCATCCCTATTTATGCATCAACCCAGCCACATGGGCCACATCAGGTCAAAAGAATCACAGATAACAACAGCATGTGGACAGTCCAGATTCCCAGAGGAATGTGGGAGCAAATACATAAACATGCCTGCTGTAGCAGCACTTGTCCACCCTTATGAACCCAGTTTGGAATAGTCCTCTAATATTATTGTTCTATTTTGTATTGTGCAGGTTGAATTTGCTGGATATGAAGCAGAGGCAGTAGTCATTAGGATAGGTAAATGGAACACATTTAACATAAAAATAACAGTTAGAAATATAGAAAATTCTAGTCTCAGGTAAAGACATTTCTCTGAGTAGATTCACATTTAAAAATGCACTTGCAAAATAAAAGCAGAGACTCATGTAATTATTATTATTCCAATCCTTCTGTAGCAGTAGCAGCAAAGGACACATTATAGGACATGGCCTGGCGTTCACAAAGATCTGAAGCCAAACTTAAAGCCTGTTTTTCTAAGTATCTGCCAATCTGCAAAAGCACCTGAGTTTATGACATGATGTTGAGTTTAGGATTATCTGTACACTGAGTTAAGTTCTTAAAATACATTATTACATAACCGTTTTTTGGGGCCCTTGCCTTACTCAGTTTACTACATTACTTTCCTCTGGGACAAAATCCAGACAAAGTAGTGATAAAGACTATGCTTTCTGGACACTCCTTTTTCCCCTATATCATTTGTTGCAAAAATTGGCAAGTGAGAAAAGGCAAACTTGAAGAAAATAGAAGGCCTCACAATGAAAGCAAATGAATGTGGCTTTTTGCCATGGAGTTCTTCTGCAGTGCCAGAGAGGCCATTTAAATCACACTTTTCACTATTCTTTAGCAACTGCATGTTCCTCATGTTCCCATATGTGGCTTGAGATTGTGAGTTGTTATTTGAAGCAGAGTTAAAGAGTCAGCTTGTAGTTGATTTATGTGGATGCTTTACTTTGAGTATCAGCAGTATTAAACACTGAGTACTCTGAAATATCAGCACTCAGTACTGAAATATCAGTACTCAGTTCTCCTGGGCACATCCATCATAAAGTAGTGCAGATAACAAAGAGAGAATACAAAAGCCTCATCATGTCATGGGAGTTTTATGGGATAAATTCAGTATGGAGGCACAAGAAAAGAAAGTGCATTAGGAAATAATTCTCTCTAATTTCAGAGCAGACTTTTGTCTATGTAACTTTGAGACATTTTATTTTACAGTCTTTGTGTATAATTTCCTAGGCTTTTCTCAAATCAAAGCCTAAACAGAACAGAACTAAATCACTACAACTCCTGTGTGCCTGTCACAAGTATCTACCACCATCCACGAGCCAAGGCTCCTGGACCCAAAAGCACAGGCCTCTGAACCAGACAAGCTGCCTTCCTGCCAGTAAACCTGCAGAAGAGGTTGCAAGACATTTGCTTCTTCAGGTGACATTTACTGCCATGAGTGGCTGATAGAAAAGGTAATTCAGAGATAGCAGAAAGAAGAAGGTGTTCTGACAGGTAAAACTCCCACCCACTCTTTTTGGATTTTGTTGACAATGCCCAGCACTTCCTATCTGTCCTATGCATGCATAAGGCTTTCTGTAATAGCAGCTCATCTTTCTTCAGCAAGCCTCTTATATCAGTCCCACTGCCCTTGCTAAGCCACTCTCAGCTCTCTGCCTTCCCTCCAAAGTCACTGCTCTCCCAACAGCTCCCAGGTGGAATATCCTCCCAATTTCCTGCTCATATATGTATAAGTTACTTCATTCCTGGTTTGTCTTCAATGACCCTGCCCAATCTCCCTTTCTCTCAGGATTTTTCTCAAGCAGCTTCCATCCTTGACTTTGACATGTGAGCTCTCTTCTACATCCCTGTGGTCACCTGTCCTCCTTTTTGCTTACTGGAGTCCCAGCTTATAATCAGCTCAGTCATTTTTATCTCCAGACTCAGCTTCCCTCTTATTCTCTCCCTCTTCTTGCACCATCTCCATGACTCCTCTCTGTCATCGAGCTGCCTCCCATTCCTTCTCTCATTTTCCCCAGTTTCTAGGCCACACTACAACACAACAGAGACAACTTTTGAGAATATTTTTAAGGAATAAAGCAACATATTCTTCCCTTAGCTTTCCTTTTAGAAATGACTCAATCACTTGGCTGCTATTTGTCAAAGTTTTTCACCTCAAGTTTTCCATCAGCAATGGAAAAGTGCAGCCAAAATTGCTAAAGCTTCTCAAAGTTATGAGCAACTGATACACAAAGCCATACTAGGATATTCTGTGGAGACTTAACAACACACAGTGCTATCTGCCTCTCCTGGAATCGTACTTACTTACAGGTTTTATGCTTTCATTTAGATTATTGGCTTGAATAAATTAGCTCCATTAGCTTTAACTTTGCTTCAGTAAAAAACACTGACCCTGGTTAAAGAGGAAGGGTGGTCAGCTCCAATTTTAACAGACTTTGCTAAAAATGCTTGCTAAAAATGCCATGCATGGTGGCAATGAGCCACCTCCAAACAAGGAACAGAGCTTACTTGCCAATGTCAGACTGCTGCTCTGCTACCAAATCCTTGTTAAAAAGTACACATTAAGTCATTTGACCCTAGCATGTCTAAAAGTTCCATGATCTGACATTTCCAAAATGTGTCTTGCATTTTTTCTATTTGTAATTTCTTTTTATCTTACCAATGAACCTTAGAATAATTGTTAGTAGCCTTAGGCACCCTGAGCTATATGTCTCAGGTGTGTCTACAGACATGAAATTCCCAAGCTTTCAAAGTCCATACACAAAGTGCAAAAATCTTTGTAGAATACATAATGATAATGTTCTAAGTACTTCCTTCCAAAATCTTTGCTGAAAACTAAACAGACTCATACACTCCCACACAGTGTTCTTAAAAACATGAACATTCTGCTTGTATCTTATGTTCTTTCTTGAAAAAATATACATTACAGACAATTTAAACATTTTCTTATATTTCTCAGTAGTTTCAGTAGGCAAAAACTTTAAGAGGAAAAAAAAGCAACATAGACAAAACCAAACAGTTGTGACTGTTTTAGTTTACTCCTAAAGACTAAAAGACTAAAATAAACTTTGTGTTTAGCTCACTACATCAGCTAAGAGGAAAAAAACTCTCATCTTTCACTTAGTTTTTACTTGCTTGTCTTTGTGAAAGCTTAGAAGTTACTGGTGCTGCTTTCTTTCATTTCAGATTTCCACAGACCAGACAGAAACAGTGCAAGTGAAATGCCAGGGACAGTGAACTCATTTTATAAATAAAAGTGTGAGCATGTACAATATATAAAATACATGAGTTCAGATTTGGTCAGATAATATTCTTACACCTGTTCATTCAGGCTTTGGACCAAAGCACTTGCAGAGCCAGTGAATTATATTTGAACAGAGCTGGGTAAAAATAGATTTGTTCTTGTAACATTATCAAAAGGATCTGACTAAGAGATGACAACATCTGATGGGGTAAATCATCTGAATTGGATGTTTCCTCATGTTTTAGGATTGGTTAGTATTATTCAGTATGCATAAAATAGCTGACCCCTACTACAGGTCATACTGTATTCATGGTCCATTGCTTCCTTTTTCAGTCCTATATCAAGTTCATTCCATAGTCCTATTTGTATTATACACCAAAACATTCATGGCAATAGTTTCATTTACAAAGTAATCCATAAGTACAAAATAAGTTACTTTACAAGATTAGTGCAGAACTTTGAGAGACAGCAGCCTCTAAGCTGTTTCCTCTTTTCTGAATGTCTTATATATCTTATGCATGCAGCTATAAATGTAGTTAGGAATAGTACTCTTTCCATTATAGCAGCTTTTGCTTCCATGGATAAAAAAGAATTGATACAGTATTCACTGCATTTTAGCTCTTTATGCTGCTTTGGAACCAAGGCTGCTGTCTGAGCCCACTTAGCTTGGCCTGCATGGCTGAGGACTGTGCCCTCTCTGCAGAACCATCCACCAGTGAGTGACTCTGCCCAGCACCTTGCTGCTGTGGTCACTCAGTCCAACAGTGTGGATCAAGCCCACTCTCTGCAGAGTCACCAAGGAAGGTTAGCATTGGAAACAATTTAAACCTGTGCCATGGAAGATAAAAGCTGTGCATGTCTGTATCAGGCAGGGAGGCAGGTGAGGAGGCTGTGTGCACTTCTGCCCAAATGACAGTGCAAACACAGGTTGCCCTGCTCAGCCACTTTTAATTCATGCTTGAGCAACTTTTGTAGGCACTGGTGACTACAAATACTATCGTATACAAATACTATAAAATACTATTATCTAATACTATCTATACAAATACTACTACAATACCATTGTATTGACACACAATAATAAGGCAATTGTGGCAATGCCTCCTTTGCTCAAAACCCATAATGTTTTTTGTTGACTCAGAGTTTACATTTTGTTTCAGTTCACTGCATGTGAGACTTGGAAACCTTGGCTGAAACCTCCAGTTTTGTCTATACACAGAGCACAGTATCAGTTTAAATTGAACAGTTTGTCAAGCCAGTAAAAGATCTGGTGGGCATGGATGACTCAAGAATGACATCTTAGTATTTGAATCACTCTAGATTTCAATCAGTACAGTCTTTGCCAAGCCCAGGGCTTCAGTTCTGAGGCAGTGAGATAGGGCATATTGCAGAAGAAAGCATTTGTAATTACAAATCAGTGTTCGGGGGGGTTTTTCTCCAGTTTCATGACACATTTTCCAATGTTATCATTTTTGTAGTCTGTACTGTCAGTGTTTTCCATTTGTTTCTGCAGGAAAGATGGGTTTCTGCTAAATTTTAAAATTTTGGCTATTTATAAATTGGGAAGTGAAATAAGGTATTGTTACAATGCTAAATGTTAACAGCTCTTCTAACTCATTTCCCTGCAGCTGGGACTAAAATTAAGCAGTTAATGACTGTACCCATAGCTTAGAAATACCTCTACAGAAATACATGCTCCCTCCTGTACCCCTACCACAACACCCTAATTAACCAGCTAGCACAGTAGCCAACATTCCAGCAGCCTAGGAGATTGCAGCGCAATATGGAGTCCCTAGTAGTCAAAAGAAGTAGAAAAGTATTAATCTCTCTTCAGGGCAAGCATTAGAAATTTCCTGGAAAAACCTAAGGAGGCAAAAGTTATCTAAGAAGCAAAAAAAATACTGGGTTTGCCAGAGCCATGTAGCTAAAATATGGTATCTCTTCCAACATGGGGAGGATCACTCTTGTCACCTTCTTACTAAAAATATTGATGTTAAATGAAATTTCACCTTTTCGTGTGTACTGTCAGACAAAAGTGCTGCAAATATATACCCAGGAGAATACATCTGACAGAAGTAATTCAGTTCTGTATCCAGCACAGATACACCTTGAGGCCTTTTCCAAATCCTTGTCCATTTTCACACCAGCAAAATGAAGATAGATCTCAGTCTTCTTTGTCTTACTTAGCTACAGAGATTAAGCAGACATCAGAATACTTCACCTTCTGCCAGTGTAACACAGCAAACAGGCTCTTTCCTGGGGGTAGAAAAACTCTTAGAAGGGCCTGGGGCAAAACAAAGAGGAGCATCTACAAAACCTTTCACCTTGCACATATCACTGGAGGCTCCCCCAGCAAGAGAAGGAAGGTAATTACATATTCTCAGGTGCCTCCACTGTGGAGTTAAAGTGTCATGTGCTGTCCTACACCTACAATAAAAAGTAGAGGTAAAATAAATTTTCCTTCTATAAGATTAATAACCCCTGCCAGAGAGGAGAGAGAACCCCAAGGTTTGCTTGACACAGATTAAGCATATATGCATATATATATATATATATATGAAAAATACTTTATTCAAAATATTCAAAAATATATTAGGATAATGAAAACTCCTATCCTATGCAGTCAAGAAACAGGAGAGGAAAAATCTCTTGTATTGCTTTTATATTAACCAGGCTGGTGATGACAGTCATGTCAGCTGTTCAGCTGTTCAGCTCATAGCAAGAGAGCACTCTGTACAGAAGCAGATTCTCCTTGCAGATGCCTCACAACAGTTTGCAAAAGCAGGTAAATGCTAAATATAACAGCAACTTTGCAAATACAGCAACAGAGGAATGGAGTAGTTAAGGAACTCAATTACTTTTTTTTCCATGAGTTATTGGCTGACAAGCACAAAACAAAGTTTCTCCGAATTCACTTCCAGCCTAAGGTTAATCGAGCCAGCTGCAGGCATTTGCCATGGTATGCATGAGTATGCATGTAAGTTCCTTGAAGTTAGATGATTTGCATATAGCCACTGAGCCACCTAGTAGCAGGACTTTAAAAAGGACATATTTGCAATTCCATGCCCTAATAGACCAGGACTGGTCAACAGATCAAGTGTCTACCATGTTGGTGTCTACTTCTCTTTAGACAGAAATGTTAGGGAAATGTTTAGAAGAAACAGTCAGGTATTTGTCCTTTGGCAAGTAAAAAATAAAGAAATGTCTTTCTTTTCCTTCATATAAACTGTGGCTCGAAGCTTTTTTTATTTGTATTGCAGTCACATTAGGTTACATACACAAATCAAACAGCTGAGACTCTTGGGATTTTCGATTCCAGTCAATACAAACTAATTGAAACAATGTGTGCTAGGAGTGGTGCAATTCTACATGGCAATGGGACCTTTGCTTATCTTGCAGCTCTGTGTGCACAGCAGCATTATCCTTTCCACATTAAAAGGTGCAACCTTTCACATAAAGAGCATCTCCTAAGTTCAGTTTGAACTTTCACTACTCTTTTTAATGATAGAGCATTTAGGAGATGAGTGACTTGCTCTTTAGGAACTCAAGCGATCTTCTGGTTTCCGTGTATAACTTTAAAAGAAATGCCACTCTGTCAGAGGCAATCCGAACGTGTGTGTGACACTTACTATACACCAAAGTGTTTCTTGTACAACTGCATGGGCACCACGCCAGCCAAACTCATCCATCAGGCTGTCAACACCTTACTCTTTTTCTGCAGTGACCTATGTGGAAAATTCTCTTACAAACAGCTGTTCAGATAATAGGCAGACAACAGGTTGTCTTAAACGCCCTTTTCAATTGTGCATAAATGTTTGTGAATTTCTAGTTCCATCTGCAAGATAAACATGAACATAACGTTCTTTTGAACTACATTTATTATTTGTTTATATTTTCTATTTGCAGAAACTCTTCTGGACCTCCTATCTCCACTGCCAAAAAGAGACTTTTAGTTCACTGACCTTTTCTATCTGATGTTTTTGTTAGGATGTGAATCCTGCAGATGGAATTCAATTATTTTCTACTTGTGCATTATTTTTTTTCTAAAGGGTTCATCAGCAGATGTGAAAATATAGTTCAGAATTATGTGACAAAAGCTCAGCAATGGGTACTGTGAATGTAATGAAGACTTGTATTTCACAAAACAGAATTACTATTTTGTTACGTAAAGCAGTGTCTTTTCCAAAAGCACTGAAAATAAATATACTGGAAGTGCCAGAGTGACTTAGGACCCTATTCTTTTGGACCTTCAAGACTTGGACCTTAGACTACAGGCCAAACTAGTTATACATGCCCTAATTCCTTGGCAGAAAAATTACTTTTGAACAAATCTGGGCCTTGGAAGGTGCCAAAAGAAATATAACTGATTGATGGCTGTAGGTAGAATTTCCTGAATAAATCCCTAGATGGCCATGTGTAATCATATTGGATTAGATGTGTGAAGAAAAGTCCTGAGCTGGTCAGCAAAGATACTGTTGACCTATTTTTGATGTCACCTTCAGGATGAAGTGCACATCTAGGTCATTGTGCATACTCTAAAATGTTACTCCTCGTCCCTGAATTCAGAGGTAGCTCATTTCCAGATACCAACCAACACTTGATGAGATAAATCGCCCTTTCAACTCAGTTTTGGAAGTAGGATTTAAGCCTAAAACATTTTCTCAATCTTTTTGAGAATGAATCTGATCACTTTTTTGCAGTCTAGCATAGACCCTTAACCCCATATATAGCTAACCTGGCATATAAGCAATTTTAATAACAGCAACACCAATTTTAATAACAGCAACACCTGTCATTCAGAAGTGTGTTCTTAGTTCTCCAAAAGCTTCACCAGAAGCACCATTTCTTCTTTTTAAAGGTGAAAGAAGAGATACAGACATATTCTTCATACTACCTGGCAGAAATGTTCAGCTATCTGGTTGCTAAATAATAACTCCTCTGGGAGCAATTTACAGCAGCTCCTTAAGTTAGCCATATTTAACCCCATTTCAGAAGAAGATATTGTTTGTGAAATTAACTCTGCTTGCAGTGAGCCTTGAGAGACTACATTCAAGTTTGCAGAGCTCTAGCAGTCCTCAGAATGGATTAGATTGTATCACATCCTAATGTTCGATTTATGATCTGTAGTAACTTTTTCCTCCTAATGCGACATTTGCTTTTCTGCCAAGAGACATCCTCTTCATTCTTTTATTAATGCACAAAGATTATACAACATTCAGTAATTCGTACTGCTTACTCTTCCTTACCATTTCAAGTGAGTCCCATGACTGTAGTTCAGTGCACAGAACATTCCTCTCCAAAATGTGGGGGCTGGTTTTATTTGTTTATCCTTTCCTTTACACATTTCCAGAATTTCAACCCTGACATTCTGTATTTTTTAGTTCTTTGTGGTCTCAAAATTATGGATTGCAAGCTTAGTCAGAGCTAGTATTGAGGGTGAAGTTAATCAAATACAAATGTTTATAAACCAGTATTTTTGTAAACCAGCATTTTTAAATGCTACAAGAAAAAAACATTTTTCCACTTTTCTTCAGACCGCATTCTATTCCATATAAGCACATTTCTATGGCTGATTCTTGTGCCAAACTTTTCTGAGTCTTTTTGGTGCAAAGGTGTAGCAAATGCTAATGGGAAGAAGGTTCAGTTCTGGGTGACTTCAAGAAAGTCAAAATCTGCCTAGGTTTCAATTTTCTCAGTGACATGAGGGGTATAAAAGCAATCTCCAGGGAGTCCCTTTCATTGTTGTCTATACTGATTGCACAGAAAACCCCTATCAAAGGGACTCATCTCAATAGACACAATTCTGTGAATTCAGTTAGAAAAGGTATTGTTACAGCATGAACTGATGTTCATATCATTGGAAAAAAAGCACAATCCCAAGAAGGGGATGAAGGCAATGGAACCAGAAAGGTCAAACCAGCTACTCATCTTACATGGGAGCCATAGAGATGAAACTAGGGGAATATTGAAGAAATGCAATAGATATACCAGAATAACTGACACTGCTTGAATCAATTAATCAATTAATAACTACCCTCAGTTTTGTCACTGTCCTGTTCAAAAAGTCCTACAGGGTATAAATTCCCCAAAGTCCTAGTCTAAGGAACACAAAGAACACATATACCTCTACCATATGACACATATTGTTTAGATCACAAGTTAATTTTTCAATTCCTGTTCAAACAAAAGAAGACCAATTTCTGGCTGCTTCTGCAACTGTTTTACTGCTCAAAATGGCTGTGAGTGCAATACATGGCTTGGTGTATGTATATAATACAGATACACACACACACACACACACACACACACGCACAACCTGTTTAAATGCCTAGAAAACCTCAGTTTACAATATCACACTAAAATGAACTTAAAATTTTAGGCACCCATGAGCAGCTTCATATTTGTATACTTTGTGTTCATAGAATTGGCCAATATGTGGATATTCCTTTCTAGTTCACCCAGAACATTTTACTCATGCTAAAAAAACAGTATTTTGTTCCATGTCTAGAAAATACACTTTCGATTAAAATCATAAATAGAGGAAAATTTCCAAATCACAATGCCTTTTCAAAACCCAATTTTTAACATTTCTAAGTTACAAAATTAAATATGCTAAATTGCCATTATTTTCCTTTTTAAATGGGAAAATCTTTGAGCATAGGACCTAAAAATTATTACCTTTATGCCTCCTAAAACTGCATTTTTGGGCAGTTTTGGTATTCACAAAAATGACCACAGCCTATAAGTTAACATCCCATACACAGGATTGCCACAGTCTACTTTAGCACCCAGAAATAAGAGAACAGTCACAAAACTTTTAAATCAGATATAGTAATATCTGATATAATAGGCGGGAAAATAGCATGTTTGTATTATTTCTTCACACCTATCCCAAAAGAAGCGCTCATAAAGAATGAATATACTACTAGGAAATGTTATGCATCATGCTTTATTAAAAACCAATAATGAGTTAAGAGATTGTGCAGTGAAATCTTTGGCAAAGTTTTTCTAAACAGGATTTACATCATTTTAGTACAATAAAAACATAATACAAGCATAGCAATCAAATTATAGCAAGGGATAGTGTAGGAGAACCCATAAACTTGAAATTATTTTTGTTCTTTGTGAGAAAGACATTTATGGGAATATCCTCCAGCTTTGTTGTCAAGGAGTTTGGATTGCTTTGCAACACAATGTGTACAATACTGGGGGTTTTGGTGCACTGCTGATATCTTTTACAAAAATGCAGCCCCAATGCTCAAGCTCTGGGAAAGTGGTACCAGTATTACTTAAGTCTCACTCTTGTTCCTTGCTAAAGTTAACCCAATATATTATCATTTAGGAGAAAAGCCTCTTCAGTGCCTAATAAACAAAGGTGAGTTTTAAAAAAAATACCATAGCTTTCAATTTGAGAAGGAGCTTTTACCTGCTTTGTGAGAAAGTATTTATCTAGACTAAATAGCCTTCAGCCTTCTTCAGCTGCACCACAGATTTGTATTTATATCATTATATGAAAATACAAGATTGGAGTAATTATTTAACAAAAAATATGGAGGCCACATCCACCCGTACTTACCAGACAGAGGTTTTAAATCCTCTCAAAAAAATGGTGTGCTTTGTTCCTCTCACACTACAGGAAGTTCAGTAATTGGCATGTTGTTGGTACCAACTGTCATGTTAATGAGAAGTTTTTAAATTAGACTAGATCAGAAAATTAAACTGACATAAAGAAGATAGCTTGAAATTGCAAGGAGATATGGACTCTGTGATCTACCCAATGTTAATGATTGAAGGGACATAATTTTTAAAATAAGAGCACTGCAAAGGATTTGAATGTTCTAGTGCTGCAAGACATGTCACACACACTGAGTACAACCATGACTATTTTAATTCTTCTGACCTCAGTGACCCATCCAAGTATCACTGAGGAGAACATCTCTGAGGGTGTCCTCACCTTCATCGTGTGCCCAGTCTCTCACAGAACGCACTGGCATGATTTCCTTCCTACAGCAATGTCCAGTTTGTTTTTCCAAGCTGCCTCTTCTCAGATTGCAGTAACTGACAAACCTTGCCCTGGGTAATTTTGTTTGCTGGATATGCTCTCTCCAGGACAGTTTTCACTAGGAACCTTTCCAAGGATGTGTCACCCTGAGTTTGCCTTGGATGTAGATGTTAGGTAACTATTTAAATCACACTACCACAGCTGCTTATTCCTGTATCAGGTTAATGAACACTGCGCACCCTATCAGACAACTATATCAATTCAAAATAAAAGAGAACTTGATCAACACGATGATCATAAAGCAGAATTTTTTTCAGTGTTATAAAAGGGCAATTAGGAGAAAAATGAGCAATGCTTTTAACTAAGCAAGGAGAAAAGAATTTGAACAATCTGTATGATTAGAGCACCAGTTTCAAACCCTCTTAGCCAGACTGGTACAAATCTCTCCATAAATATCTGTGAGCAATTGAAACCTGCCTCACAGACAAAGATGGAAAATGCAAGATTACCCTTACTACAAGACCATACCCTTTTAATAAACTAAGTTAATTTTAAACTGCGCCTTACACTTAAAGGGTAGTTCTATTCACATTTTTACCCACAAGCAAACCAACAGTAAAGTTCTCTAGAGTCCTTATCCTTGGCCAACTGTTTTTTGTTCTTATTTGTGCTGTACAACTACCTGTATAGAACTGTTGTTTAATACCATATCATCTGAACAGTCAGACCTTCAAATATGGAATGGGAATGGTTTTCAACCTGAATAACTTCACTGAACAATTTATGGTCAGCCTCACATGGATTACCACAGTACAGCTGAAAGAAAAGAGTGAACAGCAGCACAAGTACAGAAACAACTGGTTCACCTCTTAGACGAGAGCTGAAGATGGATAAAGATATTTCTAGTGCTCTGGCTGTAGGCTAATGACAAAAGATGTTCACTCAAACAACACAGTTGCTCCCCTCTGCCCCTTCTTCTATCATGTCAATGAAATTATTTGTGGGGTTGCACTGAGCAGCAGATCAAAGAGCTGATCTGCATCAGGAGTAGCACAGAGTTTTTAGCACCACCACAAAGGCAGAGCACTCCCATAAAGCTGTGTTTTGATCAACGTCCCTGTCTCATCAAATCATGCTCTCGTTTCTGTATATCAATGGACTTTAATGCAGAGGTCACATTTCACCATTTGTCTTTAATGTGCATCATAAATAAATTGGAATCAATATTATGGTAAAAATAGCTAACTGAAGAATGACATCCTCTATCCACAGAACAAGTTTAATGTCTCCTGTAGACATGTCCAGTCTTTATTTCCCTTGTGAAATCACCAATACAAATACTGTTCATAAAAGGGTTGTGGTAATTTCATAAGTGGTAGTGAGCTTATTTAGCCTCTGTACCTAAGAACCAGTTTAAAGCTACACGTTCACTTTGTGCAGCATTTAGCAGACAAAGGCTTGGCACTGCATTTTAGTTATTAATTTAAACTGGTGTTAGTTAATCTCAAGTTTAATGATTCCATTTTACTGACAATTGGCTGAGTCTCCAGGAGTGAAAAGATCCTAGTTAAATCCACACACTCCTAATTCAGTTCAGCATACCATGCTTAGTTGGCTTGAAATGGGAAAAAAATTACATTTGCTATGTGTACTATGAATTTAGTACAACTGGTCCATTGATGATGGTCCCTAGGGGGCAAAGAGAGATCATCAGAGCTAGGATAAGATCAACATGCAGAATGTGTGTAATCCACACTGCTGTCTGTCCACCAGTCTGTGTTATTAACTGGACATTGGAATTGAAATAAGAAATTAATTATTTCCTATGCAATGACAAGATAGAGAATCATGCTATAAGCAAGTCTAAATTTAGCCTTTCCACTAATTATGTTTGTATTTAAAGGGGAAAATCCCCCATTTAAGTAACAATCTCCATTTGTTATTTTACACTCAACTCTACATTTCTTTCAAAGCCCTACAGCTAGTTATAAATACAGCACTTTAGGTTCTCAGTACCAAGACTTCTCCAGACTTCTAAATCTCCTGATTTTTACATGCTGATACAGAAAGACAAGGGCTGTCCTTCTGTCTCATGCTGACACCTCAGTTTCATTAATCATGGGATTTTGGCTGTGTAATTCTTCTCTGCCCCCTCTGTCAGTCATTTGTTTTGCTTAGCACCAGTGCTCTTTCCTACCCCACATGCAATGACACAATTATTTGCACAGGGTTTCCAGAGCTAAACTAATAGGTCCCTAAAACTATGAGCAGGAGGTCATGCTTCTGCTCTTTATCTCCTACTAGCTCTGGTACTCACCAGATCCTCCTTAGAGATAATTCAGTGTGCTAAAATGGCAGAGTAAAAAACAAGGTTGGATAGTTTTCTGCTGCTCTACCTAGTGAGCTACATCTGCTCAGGAAGGGTTTGACAAATATTGAAACTGTTGTCCAGGTGGGGGAGAGAGCCAGTGCAAAGCACAGCTCAGCTTAGGGAAAAAGTCCAAAACCTTTCCCCTTCCATAGAAGATGGTACCTTCTCCTGATCCCTTTTCATTTGCATTATTTTTAACCTTATCTGGTTGCCTGATCCAGTTCACAGTCCCCCAAACAGTTGTGTCAACAACTGAGTGAGTGACAGCCTGAGTGTAGAATTTCTTCCATCAGTTTCTCTCCAAAGGGCACATGATGTCTGAGCAGTGTTTTGCTTCAGACATATTTATTAGGTTTGTTTAAATCAGACCGTGCGTGGAGGTGTTACCAGGCATGAAAGATGACAATCTGGTGCATTCAGCATTTATAAAGGTTCTTCTAGTCCACTCTGCTCTACCACAACAGGAAAAATAATATCAAGTATGGTGGGCAGCTGTGGTATATTCCACAAACACCTTTGTTCTCACATTCATCTTACTTACCAGGGTTAGTCTCCACAGAAACTAGAGATAAACTTGCACCCCTCATTATCCCTAATAAAGCTTATTATACTCATAACTACTCACTAAGATATAAAGAATTTGCACTGAAGCTGCTAAGAAAATTCAGAGTTTATCTCATGAATTTTTTAGAATGAGGTAAATCTGATCAATAAGAGATAAATTACCAATAAGCTGGCTCCTTTACTTGTTTAAGGGCTACTTAGCCCCAGTAATGCATTTCAGAAAAGCACTTCCAGCTATCAGAAAATCATATATAGTGATAGGCTGCATTTCACAACCAACTGTACTTTGGTTGATCATCAAAGCTGCAGAATAACAAGGGTAAATTTACCTGACTTCAGAATAGGATGCTTCAGACAAAGTGCAGCTGAGTTTGGGTGGCAACTCAACTGACATTTAGGAAAATGCCTTCAAGACCAGCCATCAGGACTCCAGTTGTACATTCTGCAAAATTTTCTCTCCATTAGATTTATCAGCTTTGTGTGGTGGCTAGGCAAAGAGGTTCATAACTTCACACTGACATGTAGTTAACTGGTAGAGTGTTGTCTGTGACATTTGTTAATCTGTTTCCAAATACACCAAAGGGTTTCTTTGGTGCTTATTACCTCAAGGATGTCCCTTGCTCAGTGTTGGGAGAAATTTCAGGTTATTCTGGAAAACACTAGGCATTTGCATTCCCACGAGGTGAAACCCTGGACCATGGATCATGGACCCAGTGTATTCAGCAGAATCAAATCTTTACTCAGCCCTTCTAAACTACCCATCTCCCATCAAGTTGCAACATGCTGCCAGCTGGCAAGTAGAATTTCCTCCTTTCAAAGGCAGCAGGAGAGCAAGAAAATGAAAATAAAGGTAGACTTCCCTACAGATACAGAGTTTTGTTTCATCTCCAACCTGTTGAAAGCAGAGCAAAACTATAAATATACAGAAGAAGCCATCTGCTCTCAAATACTCCAATGCACAGAAAGATCAGTAGATCTTCTTAATGTAAAAGCCTGTAATTTCATTTCTTCAAAGTATCCTCACTTAAACATTTATCGCCATGAGTGTAAAGATCTCTGTGAGATTAACGTGAATATTGTTTTTGAAAAGAAGAACTAATGGCCTGCACCTGAGATTGTCAAGCAGAGAGTCACAGTTTAATCTAAGCTCTATAGCTACATTTTTCCCATTTCACTTTCTCTGACCTGTAAAACCTAAGCATACCTGGATCTACAGTCAGTCAATATCAGCTGAAAATGCAGGCTGAGTACCCAAATGCACTGTGCAAAGTGATTCTTTCTACAGCAAGGTAGGGATTGGTAATATTGAGTCACTTGGCTACATACAAATTCTCAAGCAAGTCTGATTGGTACAAAAGTTTTAGAAAAAGGTTAGTGAAACATTTGAAGAGTAAACTGAACAAAAAAAAAAAAAAGAAGAAGCAGAGTCTTATACTGAGACTGAGTCCTCTGGATCCCTGACCGCCCAGCTCAGAGGGCACAGCAACAGCTGAGGTGCAGCTGTCACTCAACAAAGTGATCAAAATGCAGATTGATAGCAGACCCTATGTGACCCTTACACTTTATCCTTTCAGGGTTTCACAGATTTTAATACTCATGGATGCAGGATTTCTGAGAAGCTGAGAATATTATCAGATATTCATTCCAACTGGGAGATCTATATCTATATATCTATGTCTAATGTATATCTACATCATCTAAATCTATACATATCTAAATTTAGATATAAATATAGCTATTGATATGGCTATTTCACTTCCAGGTCTGCTTTATCTTTCAGGTGGAAGTGCTGATCCTCCCCTCTCCTGTCCTTAACCCACCTCTGCTTTAGCTCCTTTTAAGCAATAAAGCCAGTCCAATAAGCCTCCTTACTGCTTAGTGCCTGTGTGAACATTTTAGTTAGACTTGCAAATGTTGCTAAACGTGATCCTCGACTCTCACAGGACTTCTCCTCACTAAATTACTGACATTCAACCAGCTGACATGTTCTTCAGCAGAATTCCAACACAGCCATAGTAGCCAATGATCATGAGGAAAAAGTAGCAAACCACTCCTCTAGGCAGTGTAAAATTCACAGTCACAGCCACCCAAACAAAAAAAAAAACAGCATGACCACAAGGATATAGCTAACAAGCAGCCCAACATCCACCTAATAACTGCAATGAATGGTATCAAGAAAAAGCGTGACTTGGGTCAGATATCTATATGCCTAAGAGATCGTGGAGCAAGAAAGCATTTTATACTATTCAGCCCAGACTAGAAAGGACATTCCTAAGAGTACACTTGCTATTTTCCACTCTTTGATTCTACTAACAGTATCCAGTGGGATGATGAAGTTAAAAAAGTGTGGCTGTTGTTCTCCTCTACTATCTCAGCTCGCAATACTCTGGCACTGGTGAGCACTATGTGCAAAAGGAGGAGCAGAGGCTGGATACCAAAAAAAATTCAGAGTTTACAGTTTTTCCCTTCCTGTGATTTAAAAAGAAACTCAGGAAAGTGCACTTTTATTTGTTGCTGCCTATTAACAAACCCTATTTTTTCATCATACAGTACAATATCTCTGTGGTAACTCCAGAGAAAATTCATAGTTGTTCTTAGTAAAAATACATATGGGTGTTTTTGGTCTATGTAGTCACTGAAATTAACCAGGTATATTCTGGACCTTTTCATCTATTTGCCACTGAATAAGTAGTAATCACACATGGAGAGACTGTTACAATTTTTTTGCATAGGATTCAGTTTTGTTTTGTCAGAGATTTGCAAAACTCTTGTCAAAATCATGTTACTCCTGGTTTGACTGGATATAATGATGTTTTCACAAGGGCAAAGTTTAAATAGACAAAGAGATAAAAATATAAGGTCACTTAAGTGAGGCAATCTGAGCTGGAATATACATTCTGAATGTAGAAATCTGTAGACTTTTTACAAGGCTTTCCCCTCAGCCCTGCACAGCTCTTCAAACAGAGAGTATCAGCTGGTGACTGAAGCACAGACCAGAGTCAGCTTTTATTTTTGGCTTGGATACAGATTTGTTGTGTGACCTTGATCAAGCAGTTTAACCTCTGTATTTCCTTATTAGTAAACAGGAATAATCACCATCCCTGACCTCATAGGCTTAATTCATGAATACTTGTAAAGAGCCTTGAGATCCTTGCCTGTATGTTGCTATAGGAACAAGAAGCAAACCTACAATATGATCGTGTATGATGCTTTCATGATCCCAGTCACAGCAGTACTCAAGGACTTCAGCCTTTCATTTTAATTTGCAGTAATACCATTATTGGGAGTGAAATAGCAGCAATGTTCTATTTCATCCAGTTTTGGAGCTGGGGAAATGAAGTACAGACAATAAATTGACCTCAAAATTGTGTTTTGGTTTAACTTTCAAATTCAGTCATACACATGGATATAGAGAAGACTGAGGAAAGGAGACTCAGACCTACATTTCCCTTAACATAGGTGCAAGTGTACACATGCACAGATCATATAGGCAGGATGACCATGCTGCACTTAGCTGGACATCAACATTTATCTGCCCTTGTTGCAAGATGGCTGCTAAGCACTTCTTAATAGACTTAAGACATATATTGCAAAAGCAATGATAGCCGTTTTAGACAGCCTAGGAAACCCACACACACTTATCAAAAGGTAACATGGCTTCATGGAAACTGAGTGATCAGTCAGTAGGGCAGTTCACTCGGGCATAGCATAAGCACAAAAAGGGGAGACTTCCTGCTCTGTGTCAGTCGGCGGCACAATTCACACTGACAGCAGGCAGTGAAGGCTCAGTGACTACATGACCAACTCAGAATCAAAGAAGGAAAACTGCAGCAGGTCTGTTATATATCACATTAATCCTCTGCCCAACCAGTCTATTCCACGAGTGTCACTTGGAGCTGGAATTAACAAATGCATTTTTATGTCACATTTTCTTTTATATGTTGACATTTGCAATAAGATTTCTGCAATAAAGTTTGTTTACTGACAGGCTTCCTTTGTTGCTTTTTCTCCAGTCACCAACACTGCAGGCAGACAGTTTAATCACAACATTGCAGATTGGGAAGTGCTGAAATATCTCTGCTCTAAGCCTGCTTTACAATCTACTAACAGAACACGTGGCTAAATCATCATATGACTTAATCTATTGACGTAAAAGCCAGCATGGAATTTATATGGTGAAAGCATGTTTAAGTATAAAAGAATTTATACAGCAAATAATTTCAACAGATTCAGCCACTCACTCACTCACTCACTGTCAAGATGCACAAGACTGCATCTGCTGCTACAGGAGTCAACTTTGAAGAGATAGTCTATGTCATTAGGATGTACCACAGTCAGGAGGAGTTCCCTATGTCTGAAAAACAGCTTCTGAATCAAGATCATCATAAAGTACAAGATTCTAAAGTTAAACCACTGTAGGACATGGGATAAAAGAGAGGAAGAAGTAATTTATCTTAAAAATATATGTTATTATATGTTTATAATGGTTTTTTTAAGAATGTTTATAGAAAAGTTTTGAACTATCTTCCATTTCATTTTTTTTTAAAAGAAGCTGTGGATTAAACCTCCTTCATAAAGCCTTCATAAATATTTTTTCTACAGTGCTGTAACACAAGCATTTGACCTAATGCTCCTTTTTTTCTTAGATTAGACAAACAAAACCTTGGCAGCAGTTTCTGGACACCAGTATAAACAGCTGGGTTCCCTGTGAACCCAAAGATACACTTTAGAAAAAAGAGTCTATTGAAGACCATTTTCTTTAAGGCCCTTATCAAAATGCTCATCCTGAATATCCCACTGGTGACATACAGCCCATGCACATTAGATGCACCTTATAAAAAGGTATTTTTGGAAGCCCAACTAAATTTGACAAACCAGCTCTTAGTATTATTTTGACTGTCTGCCAACACTGAGGTTTGCACAAAATTATGATCTTCACTACCTTTGCTAAGGAACAGTGCAAACAACACATTTGCAGCCAAACCCTGTTTATTAGCATGGGAATTCAGTAGGTTGAGCTGGCAAACTGCTGCAAACTTGGCTAACACAGCTGGGGTACTGTATGAAATCTCTGTGCTGTTGAGTAGCATTGTATGAATCAGCAAACACAGAGAAATAATCACATTGGTATGACATGTATAGGAGTCACTGTTGGTCATTTTATATCAGGCACTATATCTTTGCTCTCTTTTGTGGATTGAGTTAGAGTAATCCACAAGCCCAGATTAAAACAGATAACAAAACACTGTTCCTCTGGTTAGGTGGTTTTGACTACTTTCCTCTCATCACGGGAAAAGCAGGGCAGAATCAGAGATCAGATCTTCTTCATTTGATCCTACACAGGAAAGGAGACAAAAGGAGAAGTGAAAAGAGGCTATAAGCTCTCCTGTTGGGATTTTGCCAGGGATTTCTCCCACATGAACAATTATTGGAAAGACCAATACCCTGAAATTTCATAGCCTGGCTTCTGCTTTTTCCACTCCTGCTTATAAAACCTTTCTATTACCAGCACGGGTTGTCTGTGACTGACCCTATGCTTTTAGAATGGGAGGGGACTTCCTTTTCTCATCTTTCTTTTCCAGGCTGTTTCTGACAAACTCTGAGTAGTTGGTCTCTTTGACACTGGAATTATCCCACCAATCCCGGTTACAATATGTCAGCTGGAGGCTAGAATAAAAGCAATAACTAACTGTAGAAAAGCCCTATAAAAATGTTATATGCTACTGCTCTCAGATTATCTCAGCTTTTACATGTTCTAGAAGGTGGAAGTCTTCATCTCTGCTATGCCCTATAGCCCTTTTTTCACTCTTTAGGCTTTCTAAAGCCTAGACTCATGTTCACATTTTTAAAGATTTCATGCGAGTTGCTTGTGAAAGCTGCCATATTATCACCTACTTCCCTGGCAAAGCTGCAAAAGCCAGCAAAGCTGTTATTATTATCACTCCTCACATAGTTAAGATGCAATAGCAGTGCAAATAGCAAAGCAAGAGAATGTTTTAAAGAAAAATATTGCCCATTAAAATTTGATTACAGTAAGCCAGGCTTTATATTATTACAGAAAGAACTGCTGAGAACTGGAGTGCCTCCATGCTCACCAGCAAAGTTACGTGTCCATTGAGTGGGTGAGGAAGGAACAGGAAAGGATGATGAAGATAGAGGAGTGCAGGAAGATAGAGAAGCTGAATAGCACTCTAGTCCCCTCTTTTTCCTTTGGAAATCCAGACAGAACATGAGCTACTCCTACTTCCTGCTCTAGAACTTGTGCTCCTAAGCTGAATGGCACAGCTCTTGCTTTTCACACTGGCAAGAGGTCAGTCATCACAAAAGCACTGCCAAGTGTTATAATTACTGTGTCCACGTGGTCACTGTGTCTTATTGCCCAGTTATTTCATAACTGAGTGCTAAGTACTGCACCAGCTCCAAGCACACACCTCTCACTGACTTCTAGGGCTCCCTTTACACATAGGTCTGCTGGAATCAACGTTTTTCATGACTTTATTTACTTGACCTGTCAATATTTTGGAGAACATAATGGTGCTTTGGAACGATTGCGTATTTGCCTTGTCTACGCATTGAAGCTGTACTTACACATGTATCTCTTGCAGAATTCATTCATGAGGAAAACCATACAAGTTTACAAGTTAATAATCTCCCTGAATGTCAAAATCCAGGGCAGATCAGGATGTGCATTGTGTTGGCAGTGCTGCAAACTGGGCTGTTTTAGTATTAACAGTAAATTTCCTAGCCTCAGTAAAACTTTTAATAGGTTTTGCAGCAGGTTAACAACTAGCCATGGACATTTGCCATAAGTAATGCAAAGCATAAGAAAAAAAGGTGCAACTACTAAGAAAACAGTAGCTTGAGTTTTCAATTCAACAGAAAGACTCCAGTGCTTTCTTTTAGATTTACACTTCTGAGTAAAACAGATATCCCACCTTTGTTAGGAAGAACAGCGATTTCCAGAACCTACTGATCAGCACATTTTAGATCCCAAATATTCCAAACCAACACCAAGTAAGATTTTGTTATGGCTCCTAGCTGTAGAACGTGACCGAGTAGTTCACACTACATGGGTTCCAGCTTCAGCTACATAATCAATGAGACAATATTTAGGTGCATAGAGCAATGTGGCAAAGTATCTTCAGCTGCTCCACCTCACCATCTGGTACATAAATAAAACCAGCCTTGAACCAGACTGTCTGCTGGGATGACTGACATCAGACACACATTCTGCCATCCTGGTTTTGGTGATAGCAACTTCTGGAAAGGAGAACATGAACACCTGAGAAAGAGTTTTTTCTCAGAACATGGACTATTTTCTTCATCCATTCTAGGAAGATAAAAAGCAGTGAGATCCTTACGGTGACTCTTGAGATAGCCACCCCACAGCAGTCACTGGTGATAGCCAAGAGGAAGGAACCACTCTTCTGGGCTTATGATTCATCAGCCACTAGTATTCTGTGATGAGTCCCCTTCCCTCATTTTCTTCTGGTTATAAATTATGAGATATAAAGCATCTGTAAGCTATGTAACATTCTGCCTCTCCTGTCTGTCCCTGTAACTGCCCCTTCTGCCATCCCCAAATTTTCTTCTTGTGGCTGTTTACAGAGTGCAAGTAGAAAGTAGGTCAGACAAATGGAGACTGTCAGATGACTAGTTTCAATTTATGGACATGTTGTTGTCTCTGTAGAACCATAGCGTTGTTGTTACAAATCCCTAAAAGTTTGTTTTAGCCTGAAAGGCTATTAGACTTACTTCACCAGCAAAGGAGAAGGCTTTCTGCAGGAATTTCATCTGATTAAGTCAACAGAACTCTGCCTGCAGAGCACAGCTTCCAAACCTTTGTCTTCATTTTTGTGTAATTTATTCTTTACCTTTTCCTGCTCATAATGGAAACACTATGAAAAGCCTAAACAATTTAACAACTGGGGTTTATTTTCCTTTTTTCCCCCCACTTTGCCCACATGCACCAACACCAAAATTTCAATTAGTCATGATAGCTTAGAATCATAACCAGCCTTGGGAACATATGTTTCATGATGATATGCTTCACACAGCCACGTGACAGTGTCCCACTGTGCCATGAGGAGTGCACACCACAATGGCTGCTGCTAATGGCAGGGAAGGGGAGTACAATCTACAGCTCTTTTAACTTCTCCAGCAAAGACATCACCAATCACTTACTGTGGAAAATAAAATATTCTGACAGAAGTATGACTGAAGTTGACAATAGTCCCACAAATGTCAGCAGAGTTTCCAATAGTGTTGACAGTTTTAGTGAATTCATGGCAAAGCAAGCAGTAACTGCTCCATTAGTCCTATGGTCTGGTAAGGCCAGAATGACCGTTTTAATGTTTTATTGTCAAGTCACCTGTCAGAACAACTGACTGTTGCCTCTAGACTCCTGTTACCTGTGTGAAACACGGTACAGTAAATGACCATAGGCTGGTACTTTCTTGGACTGTTTTAATACATATTACAGCAGCAACCTCAAGAAGTGCTTCAATTCTAGTCTCAACAAAACCCCAACCAGATTTATTGGCTTAAATAATAGAGTAACCACTTCCTCTTGCTCTCAAAAAAACCTGACAGCACAGCAGAGTAGAAGTGCGGAGAAAAGAAAGTTCAGAGAGGCCATACCAGTGGTAAAATCTTAATACTACTAAAATCCATGGTAGTTTTGCTATGAATTCAGAAAGACCAAAACTTAACTTTATATGTTTGCTTTTGTGTTGCTCAGAGAAACAAAAAGAGGATATGGTGGTCATTGTTTCTCCCATTCATATGGAAGCCCTTCAGTGGTGGGGCTATATGGGAGTATACCATTAGATTGGGACAGAAGTGGGTAGAAGTCAAGGTATAAATTTTTCTAATAAAATTCCCTTTGGAAAGGTCCCTCAGGAAATGTTTTAACTGACAGAATACAGAGCAGCCTTTAAACTGGATGAAACTCAGAGGGAATGGAAAACTAGACCCTCCCCATCTATATTGCCCACATTATGCCTACTGTAAAGGCTTACATTTCCCACTATTTGTTTTCTGTAGATATATTCCTATATTTGAATGCATTGAAAAATCTTGCCCTAAGAAATAAGGTCTCTCCCTTTTTCAAGAGGATGCTGAAATGCTGACAGTGGCTACTACTTAGAATTTCTTTCTGTAAAAATGTACATCTTTAACTACCATGGGTAGGATCTCTCTGTCCTTATGAATCTGTCTCACCAGGTGGAAGCTGGGTGTCCATTCTCACCAGCTGCATAGGGACTCAGTAAGAGGAGGAGAAGTTCTCTGATTTAAATAGGGTAATTCCTCCTATCATAAAATACACTTCTAAAAGAAATGAGATCTCTTGAGGGAAACTCAGCCTTTCTTTTAAAAAAATATTTTTAAAGTAAATGTTGCTGTGATTGATCTCATTAACTTTTGGATTCAAGTAATTCATGGATCCAAATAAGAACATGAAAATGAGTGCATCATTACCACATCTGAAAAAAAGGTTCTAAAACTCTTAAGCTGCAACTACTTTCCTTTGCAACAGAAACTTATAAGGGTTTCAGCTCATAAACTCGTGGTACCTGATAGCTTTTGCATCTTATGCTTTACCATGACACCTGGATTTCTAGTTTATTGTATCTATGTGTTCAGCATGAAAGAGCTGAAGGTCTCAAGAGACCTTCCAAATTCGTAAGGCCCTCCTAGCCAGCTAGTTAGATTATTAGTCATGTGCCTTCTGAAGCTAATAAACTTTCAGTTGTTAGATTTTCAATACTGTTCATTTAGTGCTTCCTTCCTGAACACAAGTATTTTTACTATTCCAAGGCAACAAATCCAGATCTCTTTAGATAGTACATTGCTAATTGCAAGAAATTCAATGAGTGCCACAGACTTAGAGTTAATAGCTTACTTATTTTGCAACAGCCACCAGTTCCATATACATAATCTCAAAACTTCATTCCAACCTGTTGTTTCTAATCACTATTTTTTTTCCAACAGGTTGTTTCTCGTCACTAATGTTAGTGATATGACTTGCTGATACATTATTGCAATTTTCTTCTAGTTTTATCCCACTAGAACTTGGACATCCCTCCATAAAATTTCAGCCAGAAAAATAGTGAAACATGCCAGCTCTATTAGGTATCTCAAGGTTATAGTAAAAGACTGTGACCACAAGAGAAGCCCATTCCACTTGGTGCTATCCAGACTAACAGGGCATGCTTACATCTCCAGCAAGGCATGACTGTATTGTATCAAGGTATACTCTACATAGACGGACTGCAGGCAGTTCAGCAGTGAAGCTACAGAACCTGGCACAGACTGCAAAGCCTGCCTGAAAAGCAAATTCACAAAGTTAATCTGCACTGAATTCTTTGCTGCTGAGTCTATACTGATAAGAGTATTTGACTGATGTTAATTAATTTAAAGCTAATTTAAGTATTTCTATGTAAGATGGAGTCATGTGATTGCTATATAATTATCTCTGTAGTAAGATATGGCACTTTCTTGTGGTTGCCAGAATTAAAGAAGGGTAATGTCATGAGAAAACAGGTGGCTTCTTTAATTTCCTGCTGAAAATGGTATCCATCTACAGGCTCAAACCGCCTGGCATGAACTACAGGGAATGGCTACAGAAACACATAATTTCCAAATTTAGTCTCTACATATTTCAGAAGAAACATCTGTGGTTTAAGACAGCCCAGCATACCTTGCTTTCCTTTATCAGCACAGTGTCAGCTTCCTGTCAACTTCTTGTCAACTTCACTTCCCAAATTCACCCTCCTATTTCCTCTGTCTGAAAAACAAAAATAACAGCAACTCAAAAGTTAGCAAAAGCAAGGGTGACAATAGCGCTAATGATGGATATTTATTGTCTTTTCAACTCACTTTAACGGCTATGAAAGCCACTTAGAAGAGTTATTTCTCTAAAAGATCAACTTACTAATATTTTCTGTCCACTGCCAATTGCAGCTCTCCTAACATACCTGCACTGCTGACTGCATGAGTCAGTGGAACATGACATCAGACCTTCAGCATCAGGCAGTGATGGCATTAAGCAGCCACTGACCAATAAGTTGAAATACCCTCAGGAGGTCTGCTACACTGACGCTGTTATACAGTCCTCTGAATTTCCTGTTTCCAAACAATCTTCTGATACATTTAACATCAGTATACAATGGTCAGTTTTTTAGCTGAAGCTGGGAACTGAAAAAGAAAACAAAGATGACAAAATCATAAATACACAATAAATTTAAAAAGTAACTTCTGAAGCTCCTTTGCTTCTTGCTTTTTTGTCAAGTCTTTTAGCTGACTTAAAAAATGATAACCAACTCTACAACTGGAATAGTTTATTTCTCAAACTTGAAAAACAAACCATTGGAAAGTAAAACTGAAATCAATTTTAAAGGACAGACTGAAAGGAACTTTTTCAACAGCAAGGTCACAAGCACCTCGGAAGGAAAAACAAATAAAAGAGGACAGAAACATGTCCAAAATTCATGTAATACAATTTCTGATTTAACTGTAGGTTGGCTACTTGTGCTGGTGACTTGGTTCTCAAAGGTAGGACAAACTCTTGGACAAGTCCTATACAGTGAAAACATGGTAGTTAATGTCTAAACATACAGTTCTAATGTTTAAGTCTAGAAACTGGATGCTAACTGTCCATACACAGGAACTCAAATCTAGGAGCTTATACCCAGATGCACACAGCAAAGCTCTTCGTGGTCTATTATGCAATCTGCTGTAGACTCCTCTGTACCACCACAGTAACTCAGTAAGGGGCCAGGGAAGAAAAGGCCTTATGTGGCCATTAAGTTTTCAAACTGGCTCCTACTGCCACAGCCCTAAATCCCACTGACTTTGCTTGGAACTGGATTCAAAGACCCTAAAAATCAGCTGTATTAAGGCTCAGTCACAAATTAAGCAGAAGTGTTTAATTCCCTCTCTGAACTGCTGAAGTTTTCGAACACCAGATGATCAAGTCACATAATCTCAAAATAAATATAGGGTGCTTTCAATTTATTTTATCATTTGAAGATCTCATTGGTAGTAGAAAGGAATAGAAGCAGGACAGAAGGTAATGATACTCTAAGAATAACATTCCAAAACAATTAATTTACTCCAAAATCCCAAAACTGTTCTTATCTATGCTCCACCCAGCCTATAATTGTGCTTAAGATTATCATGACCCAGGTGTAGGACCTTGTCCTTGCTGAAGTCTATAAGGTTCACATGGACCCACTTCTCAGGCCTGTCCAGATCCCTCTGGATGGTATCCCTTCCCTCAAGCATTTCAGCTGCACCACAAAACTTAGTGTCACCAGCAAGCTTGCACTTGATCCCACTGTCCATGTCTCTGAGAAAGGTGTTAAACAGCACCAGTCCCAGTAATGATCCCTGAGGAACATCGCTGGTGTCAACTTGGACATTGAGCAGTTGACCGCAACTCTGAATGCGATCACTGAAAGGAAATAGAAAAACCCCAAAAGATGTGTTCAAGAATTGAAATTCAGTGCTTCAGAAACTAACCAGGGCACAGTGTGACTGTTCAAATCCTGGAAACAGAGATGATCAGCCAGTTGAATCTTCTCCAGAAATATCCACTGTGTATCTAACTGTGTGAAGACTACTTTCCTAATAAGCTCAAAAAACTTAATGCAGGAAGGAAGGTTGAAACACTGAAAACTTTAGGCATGGATGAGTTTGACACTTTATTCCGGAACAATCATTGGACAACAAGGAACTCTTAACTAGGAAAAATAACAGCCAGCAGAAGTCTGTGTGCATTCCTGCTCTGCTTCCGATTCCCCTGAGAACATGGGAAAAAAACTGGAGAAGTTAAAACTGTTCCCCTAAGCAACCTAAGTTCTCTTTTGGCCTGCTGTTATTACAATAAAAGCAAACCTATTACAACCAACTTTAGTCAGCTATGGCACAGATTTTTAGAGCTGAAAGAGTCATCTCTAGCTCCTTTTAAAATCAATTAAGAAAACAGGTATTTAACAAGTCATTTATCTGTTTTATTTTAGGCAGTGGCATTGGGATGAGAAAAATTGTGCTGCAAAATGAAAACAACAAGCCCTATAAATTTCCCTATTTCTCTCTACACACAATAAATGAAGTCCAGATGAGGAATTGTCTGTGTTTAGTAAAATGAATCCCACCCAGTAAGCCTGTGGCATACAGAAACTTCTCCCAGAGGCCTTTTGTAATAGCTGTTACAGTTTCTATCATTTCCAGACTATCAGGCAACAACTGTGCCTTCATGATGATCTCTAGATGTGCACTGGAATCACAGATATTCAAAGCTCTTCCAGGATTTCTAACCCATCAGATTCTACTACATGGACTGTATGGATCTGAGGGGTACAACTTACCATGTAAATACTCTACATGGTAAACAGGAAAGAAATAGATCAGAGAAACTCTTTTTTTTCTACATTGGCTACATAAACTCCCTCCCTCCCATTGCAGAGACTTAGGACAAAATCTGAAAGATTGAAATCTGCAAGACATGCTAAAAAATTTTTTAAAAAATTACTAAATTGCATTCTTGATGAGAAAAGAATAATACTAGCAACCCAGAATCTACAACACAGCATGAGAAATAATCTTTGATTGAAGACCTACGTCTTCCTGACTCAATTTTTATAGCAATATTGAACATTGATGGAAGAGATTTGCTATTAATCCTCCTACTCAGAAGCTGCTATAATGCCAAGGTGAGTATTGCTCATATTGTAAGCTAAGCTTGATAACAGTCTAATATCTGGAAATCCAGCTTTTTTATTTTATTTTTAAAAATCTGCACATGTGATAAAAAAAATCAGTCACTCTTTAGATAGGGCGTGCCATCACAATGCTCTTTTATGCTCCCTGAAACAACTGGTACCCAGAGCAGGTGGAACTGGCATACCTCTGACTCCAACAATTACTACAACCACCTTATTTTTCCACCTGAATAGGTCCCCAAAGGACATAATAGTTCCAGAAATTAGGTAGTATACAAGTGGCGTTCACCATCAGAACCATTTCACCAGCAGAAAACCAGACCTCTTATTAGATTTTGTTATAGAACAAAGTCTTGTCCATCCTACAACAGACAAAACCGCTGTTATCAAGTATCAGTACAGCTTCACTATTTTATAGAAGGGTTTTGAGTATCATGTTCACTTTGCAGCTCCTTATCACAAGAAAGACATTGATGTGTTGGAGTGAATTCAGGGGAAGGCTACCAAGCTGACTGGGAGAAGAAGCACATGATGTACATAGATGGAAGAATTGTGCTTGTCCAGTCTTTACAAGAGAGGAGTTAGGGGAGGCCTAATTGGATAGAGACCTGAGCAACCTGATCCTTTTGAACCTGCTCTGTGCAAGCAGTTGCACTAGGTGACCTTTCAGAGGCCCTTTCCAAGCTATGTAATTATATGTTTCTGTGAAATGAATGAGAAAGTGAGGAGAAGAGTAAATACAGCCATGAGGAAGCAGTTTCTATGGCTTTAATGCACACTTCCATCAGTTCTTGAAGGGTGCTCAATCAATATTCAATACTCAGAAGCAGTCTCACCTTGTTGCCTGCCAAATAATGACATGTTAATATAGCTGGGTCTACACACAGACAGACTGCCCACAAATCTCATCTCCTTTACAGCAAGCGACGATACAGCTGTCCTAAGGACAAGGAACTGTCTTATCTGCAGACAACTGAATTAGCTGGGCACACAGCCTATCCACAAAGCAGTGAGGCTGCTCTTGAATGGCCTTTAACATTTCAGCACTAACTAATGTTCTTCCTGCAAGAGAATCAGCTGTTTTCATGTGCCCCCAGATTCAGGAATAACAAGGCCCTAACAAGTGCAGAATGAACAGTTAACACATTTGGCTTCAAGATGAATGCTGCACAGCACTACAGACACAGTTACTGAGATCCTCTTACATGCTATGTATATTTTGCCAATACAATCTGAAGCCATGAAGAAATATATTGCCAACAGAAGCAACCAAATGTAAATGCATTCTGCCAGAAGAAGTTGCTAGCTGCACTATGCCAACAGACTGTTTGCCAGCTAGACCTCCTCATGCAGAAAAGGCCATGGATTGCCACTGTCTTTCAGACTCTCTGTCAGATTCCAGTATTAAATGGATGGATTAACATTTTGCAACCAACAAGGTGACACTAGTTATCTTCATGACTGTTTTTAGTCACTAGTAAATACTAGTCAACATGTCAATTTGCACCATCATCTGTACTGAACCTTGCAAACACAAGGCTGCAAATATCTGCAACTGCCTAAGTAGATACACCATAGATGTGGAATCACTTAAGAACTCTGTGAGGTTTCATATACTGCCACAGGCTTACTACTCCACCTTGTACATTCAGACACAGCAGACAAGATCCTGAAGTATCTTTGCATGCTGTGCACTAGTACAAATCAAAAGGACAGATGTCTCATACTAACAAAAATGGTAAGTTGTTGTTTATGGTTCACATTAGGATTTGAACTATGCTGTCCCAATAATAAAACTACTTTGCCAGATAACAAGGTGGTGATGCAGGGTATTTGAAAGTTCTCTGAAAAAAAAAGTTTTTATTCCTGTTTACTAATCCAATGAATAAGGAACTCTGTGGGGATATACTTAACCCTGATTCAACTTCTTCTTCAAGGGTTTGAAAGTCTATCCAAAGAAAAAGAAATAGAATAATCTAAGCATAATCTGGTGATGAACCATGAAAAAGATTCAGGCATGTGATTTGCCATTTTCCCAAAACATTTAATGTTCAACATTTAACCTATGAGAAATATCTTGAGCTTCTTTTATCTTCAAGAGAAAACAAAAACAATTGAAAGTAGTTTAGATTTTTTTAAGTTGATTAAAGAGGACTTCATTAATAAGAAGATCTGGGAGAGAAGACATAAATGCTGTCAAACTAACGAGTTAGCAAAAGGAAGCTACAGTTCGCCTTGGAATCCTTCCTGTAGAAATTATAGTACATTGAAGAACAACATGTAATAATTTTGGCCACATCTTCTATACATTTTCATAGTGAGACATTTACTGAAAAACAAACTAACAAAGCAAACATTCAGTCAAAGGCAACATTCTAACAGATCATCCCCACTCCCTCAGCAGAGCATGAGAGAGGTCCAGTATAGATGAAGGACTGATGAGTAAACAGATTACCCAAAACCATCAATAACAACACTCAAATACTGTGATGGTATATATAGACTAAAATATGGGATCTGTTGAAATAACAGAACAGCCAATGCCTAATGTAGCAATGGAACTAGTACACAGGAAAAAAGAAGAAGCTGCATAATTATAAAGCCCATTTCTTATGCCTATACAAGAAGGCAAGCAAAAACCTAAAAAAAATTATGTCCACTAGAGATATTGCAAAAATGTCATAGAAAAGCTGACCTTGCAAATCCCATGAGCAAAATTAATCAGATGGTCTCTGTCATGAACACTATACAGCATTTACAATTAGCACTAATACAGATTAATAAAAGCTACTGATGTCCTGTATAATTGATACCAGGCAGACATATTCAGTAGAAAAATTATTCCGTCCAAATGAGTTACAGTTAATGACTCCCACTGCAATGAACTTCACTAAAATTTCTCTGGTCAGGATTCTAAACCCAGGAAGGCTCTCACCTTCCCAAATTTGCTCTGATTTAGATCCCAACAGTAACTAAATCAAGCTGATCAAAAACCATTAAGGGGAAAAAAGATATGTGAAAACAACTGCTGACTTAAAAACTGCAGTCTGACACCTCTAAGGCAGCAAGATGCCTCAGGAATTGAATCATGCTTATTATCTAAAGCCTTTCAGAAACTCTCTTTAACCACCTCATTTTACAAGTTAGAGAGAATTTTGCTTTTGACTCCCATAGTTATAGGATTGGCCAGTCCTGACATGAGTTGAGACATCCATCTATTAAAGATCTGTTAGAGAAGCACACACAGTAACACTTGCATCATCATTGAAATAATTTTCCTTTAAAAAGCAGTTACCACATAGTCATGTGGAGCAGATAAAAATACTACCAATGTAATTACAATGTAGACCAGCTCTGACTCTTCCAATCTTTGTACTTTGGTGTAGTTCTTGTTGAAAAAATGTCACTATTCAAGTACTGTGTTGTTCAGATCACTAGAGATGGATATTCATCCCACCTACTTATTCTTCCCACTTTAACACTGTTGTGAGGAAGTATTTCTGACATCCACCTACACCAGAAAGAATCTGGTCTGCAGCTTTTTTAAATCCCACTACTCTGAAAGACATATTCACATAGCTGTTATAGACAGGTCATTTTGTAATACCTGCTCTTTATAGTTCTACCTATGCCCCCCAACAGGTCAGTTCTGAAAATCTCCACTCTAGCCACTACTTCTAGGGCAGGTGCTCAGCTTTCAGAATAAGTGCTAAGATCACGCATCAGTCAGGTCTAGCTAGAGGCTAGCTGGGTAACACATGGATTCAGCTCAAAATTCAGCTATTTTCATTTATAGAACTTATTTTTGTTTACTGAGCTTATTACTTTTAAACAGGTGGTATAGTAACCTATAACTTTTATTTTGGTTACAGGAAGCAGTTTTCCCATTACAGCCTTAATAAAGTCCAAATAGGAAATAAAGGCTGGGTGGGGGAAGCATATTTTGGAGAATTCTTGGGGTTAATGTTACTTTAAAGCTCCACTTCTTGTGAAATACTAGAGCCCAAATCAAGTAGGTGCAGGTTAAGATGAGATTAAATGGTATTCCTTCAGCAACGAATGTAATATTCCTTCATCACGTTTTCTGGCCTGAGGGTGAGAGCATTGCCATGGCTTGGGAAAATCTTGGTGGATGTTTCCTTGTTGAATAGTACATTCAGAATCTCTAAGTCCCTGAGCATTGTCTTGAGTAGACAGCTCTTGTTCTATGGATGTTGATAATCACAACTAAGCTTATCTTTTGGGTAATTACCTCTTTAATGCTTTTATTCTTTATTAGAGGCATTTCCAGGATAGCATTAGCATTATCACTTCTCACTTAGTCTTCTGGTGACTGAGCCAGGCTAAGGGTTAACACTGGCTTAATTAATGTTTGATGTGCTATTGTGTGAGTGCAGACTTCAAGCTTGCTTAGTCTCCACAGACTTACCCTCCTATTTTAAGTTTTTCAGGGAACAGAATGCCATAATAAGTATCTGAACTGCTGTCAACTAAAGGCCTGTTTAGGCGCCAAGACATCAAACTCAGGATGATATAATTTGACCATCTGAACAGCCTGAACTGGATTTGTGAGAATTACTTTTTTTTCAGAAGGAGTGTCTGAAAAAAAACTGCCTTTTCTTCCAGCATGAAGTATTTCAGCTGGAAGAACCTGTTTCTACTAAAGCATAGTTTCTATGTCTCAGAACTACTGTAAACTTTTTCTAGTGTTAAAATAAGCATCTATGTAAAATTTGCTGAAATTGCATATGTTAAATAAAAAAATCTATAAAGGCATTTGAGAAGCTGATCTTCTCAAAATACAAGTGAGCTTGAAATATTATTCAAACCATACAGAAAGCCTTTTTAAAATTACATTGTAAATACAGCTGTGCTTCTTCAGTTTGCTATGGAAAGGTGAACAGTATTGTTAGCAGCTGTTCACGCCTCATAGCATGGCATTTGAAACTGGCAGCACTCAGCTCTCTAAAAAGCCAAGGTTTATTTTGCTTTTTGAATAAAACACTTTGGTAAAACTTTAAAAGTTTGGATCACCTACTAATTGTGATCCATATAAATTTCACAATAAAGGATGAAATATTCTTATTGTAGTATAATTACATTCTCTTTAATCAAGGTGTGATTTGCTTGGTGTTGTCTTAGATTACTATCATTATTGCTTTTTCATATAGGCATAAATATATGCTTAAACACTAAAACTTTGAAATCTGATTTGACTGCTATTGGTAGATCACAGTTAATGTACAGGAGGACAGGACACTCAGAACCTAAGGCTCTTTTAGAACTGCCTGCAGTATAACTCTGCAGTATCGGTTCAGTTCCTTTGACCTCACTATGACTGTTCCATGGTTCATCTCCCTGTAATTTAAATATCTAGGAATCCTGTTTCCAAAAGTCAGCTTTATCCACTGGGCACACAGAGCATTCTTTTGTTGTGGCTGCATTGACAGCATACAAAAAAATATCTGGGAAAAGTGCACCGATTTTTATTTTTCACTACTCACAACTGTTGGAAACAGCCTAATACCAACCAGTAACAGTGATGTGCACTAAAAGTAATTTCTTGTAACTACAAAACATAATTTTATTCATTAATTCTATTGGGTACCTTTCTATCTCAAAAACTTAAAAGGCAACAGCTGTTGGTATACAAGCTGTTGTACAAAGTATACTAGATCATTTGTAGAATCAGTTCTTGCTCTGAGAAACATAAGCATCTTTACTTCCATCCTTAACAGAGTTTTATTCTGGTTGCCACATCTCTCCTACCCTCAATAATTTCAATATGTTATTCTACTTTTTCTCAGTTCTATTAACAGCCATTTTCTGACAACTTCTTGACACTCCTTGCAATTCCAACTTTAAAGGCCCTTGACACTGCCTCTGTTTAATATCCTCACAGAGAAGCTGACAATGTATGGGTTATATCAGTGGACAGTGAGGTGGATTGAAAACAAGAATGGCCACACTGGAAGGGTGGCATGATGTCCAGCTGGAGGCAAGACACTGGTGGTGCAACCCAGGGATCAGTACTGGGGCCAGTACTTTCAAATACTCTCATTAATGACATGTGAAGGGACAAGAGCACATCCACTGCAAGTTCACAATAACACAAAACTGGATAGAGTGGCTAATACACCACATGGGCACACTGCTTTCCAGAGAAACCTTGACAGGAAGGAGAAATGAGAAAAACCTCATCAGGTTCAACACAGGGAAGTGCAAATTCCTGCACCTGGCCTTTAATAATCCCAGGCTCCTGTACAGGCTAGAGGCTGACTGGAAAGCAGTTCTGCTGAGGAGGATCTGCTGGCAGTTCAGCCCAGAGAAGAAGAGGCTCAGGTGTCCTGTCCATGTGCATAAATACTGAATAGGAATAAACAAAAAAGAGGGAACCAGATTGGTAGTGCCCAGTATCCGGGTAAGAGGCAATGGCTGCACATTAAAACACATAAAATTCATGTGGACACATGAAAAACAAATGTGGACAAAAAAACATTCTTTTTACTCTGTGTGAGTGATCAGACCATGGACCTTGTTGCCAAGAGGTGGTCTGAAGACTGAATCCTTTGACATATTCAAAAACAGCTGGATGCAGCACTAAGTAACCTGCCCTAGCTGACCCTGCTTGAGCAAGGATTGAACTAGATAATCCCCAGAGCTTCCTTCCAACCTCAACTATTCTGTGAATTCTAAACCAGAGATATTGCTAACATTTTTGCTACCATATTTTCATATATCCCACATGGAAACAGGACTGAAAAGGACCAATTAAACCTCCAGGTTGTTATCATCTCAATGTCAAAATGTTGTTTTCTTAAACCCACCAGTCCTAAGGGAAGACTTCCACTCTCACGCCCCATAATTGAAGGTTGGGTGACTATAAAAACCTTACTGTAAATTACTTTAGTCACATGTTCTTATCCCCACACTGTTTTTCAGTCTAACTATATTTTCTCCTCCCACAGGTTTACAGAAGTGCAGGCTTATTTAGCTTTTATGGACTCTTACAAGATGCTGTCCATTCAACCTCAGGGCCTTTCCTGGCATGTGCTCGAGTGTTAATTCATCCTTTATGAGCACAGAACAGTAGAATAGCACACATTATTCCTCAAAAATTATACTAATGCCTTCCTCTCTGTTCTGTCATAAACAATTTCCTCACTCTTTGTGCATAACTGCACATAACATATCCTTCATTTAATCTCACCAAACTAACTTGGAGAAATTAATACAATAGAAGACTCAGGTGCTTACAGTCCAGTCTAGTGGGACTACAGATGGAAGGCTCCTTTCTGCCTCCTCATCACAATCACAATGCTAGGTTCATGCTCACTGCAGCCATTTCATTAAATCTTCCTTCCAGGTATTAATAAATTTCAGTCTGTTTATTACAGTTGTATTTCCACCCATGCACATTGTCTGAGGCAGCAGACTGCTTTTCTCAGAAAATCTTCAGCAGCCCCTGTAAGATGACCTGAGAAGCAAAATTATCTCAGCCCTGAGAGGATCTAATTCAAGTTAGGCCAGCACATACCAAACCACCAGAGAGTAGGTAAGCTTGGCTTCTTTTAAACAGAGGAAACCTGCATTCTAAATCATGCCTATGAAAAAATGTTTTAAACTTGTTCTCGGTGTCTCATCCTCTCTCTAAAAATAAAAAAATAATTTTAAAAAAAGTGAGGTGTGGGTTAAACTTTTCAAGAGTAGCAGAATTACAGGGTCATCTGTCACTTATGAAAATGGGACTTCAGGGCTTTGAAATTTACGTTCAAGTAAGTTTCTAAATTAGAGAAGACACTGAAGCAGAGCTTCAGCAGTAGAGCTGGCCAGTTGATAGCCCAAAAATAGCCATTAGCAAAGCAAATATAACTCCAAAGAGATGTAATCTATTTAGAAGTACTTTGGAAGGTAGAAGGTGATGGAAAGAGAGGAAAATCTAATGTAGAGACCACTTATAACTTATGATGCAAATGAAATATGATCCCATGGCATCTCGAAGCTTGGGTTATATTTGTCCATGAGATACCAGCTCCTGATGTTCTATATAGAGTTAGGACAGCATTGTAATACTACTTTATTTTGCCCACACTCCCTAAAATTTTGAAGGGAAGTGAGGTAAGAGTTATAACACAAAGTGTGAGAAATTACCCTTTTATACTGAGCAATCTGCTGTTTGGTGCTCTTTAGTCCTCTTTGCAGTTATGTTGTTTTCAAGAAGACTTTGTTTCTGTCCTGACATTTATCATGTCACTACAGTCATTACCATGTGAAAGGCTTTTTTCAAATCCCATTTCAACTACCATTCCTCCTATCTTCCATTTCTTTGAGCAAATATATGATGTGAAGAGTGGTGGAAGGTGATATTTTTTTCTTTGAATATAATAAAGTCTACAGAACTAAAATAGGCTGAAAAAATAATTCCCATTTTCTGTCTCTTGTAACTACAATTCTACCTTCTACTTCGAGTAATTGTGCATGTTCGTAGAAAGGAAGCAAATGGCAATCCAATATTAGGTAAACTTACTGTACTTAAAATTAGAGAATAAATATCAGTTCACTGAGAACTTATCCTCAATTCATTAGCAAACATTATCCTCAGTATCCTCATATATATACACTGCTACATGTTTTTCTAACTCTCAGCAAAATGGACTTGCCTCCTTTCTCATTATGATTCTATGATTGTACTCCATCTGAATACAGTTACACTAAAGAAAGAGATGCTTACCCTTTGGTTGAGGTTATATTTTTAGAGTGTCAGTTATAAAGATATACTAAAGCTGTAGCTCCCTTTTACTGGATAATAAACACAGCCCAACAGCTGAAAAGATATATTTACAATCTTCCCCCAGAATCCTCCCAACCCCTTACTGCTAAGAAAAACAAGTGGGCCACTGCAGCATGTCCCAGAACTATTTTGGTATTGGGGAAAGTGCAAGTTCCAAAGCAGTGTGGAAAAATGCCCTGCCAGCTGCTCCCCTCTCATTCCAATGCAGGCTTAACAGTCTTCCCTGGTCAACTGCTAGATAAAAGCACTTTCAGATAACTTGCTTTGACATCATTAGTGCCACATCCACAGAGATTTTTAGGTGTCTAAAGGCTTAAAGGTTCAAATGAATTGCTGGACCCTAATCAAATATCATACCTCAGCTGACCTAGAGTAATTGGCTGTGGAAGTCAACAAAAAACCTGCAAAGCAATTCCCATCAGCCCAGCTCCCCACCAGGGAACATGCTCCCTCGGTTACTGCGTCTGCCACAGGCTGAGGAGAGCACAGGGGCCTGCTGAGGCCCAGGAACGCGTCACCTCGGCTGGCTCTGCCCCGAGTAACACTGCATTTATATTTATAAATCTGCTTTCAAAGCTCTGGCACCTGAAAGTCATTGATGCTTTAGCTCTCACCAGTGCTGTTAGCCACGTGCCAGGCGTTCCAGCTCACTGCACGCCGAGGGCTTGGCTTAGCTGAGCCCTTCCTATCTCAGGCCTGCTGATCCCAGGCCATGGCCTCGGCCTGTGCTGCCAGAGCATGGCACACTGAGGGAGGAAGCAAGCGGCTACTCAGCCAAGGGGATTCAAACACAGATTCTTACCTTGCTCCTGGTCTTTTAAAGGAGATTTATAATGTAGGTCATGCTTCTAAAGAAAAGTTTAAAAATGTGAACCTCCAGTGAGTCAAAACCTTTGAGAAGGAAACCAATGTCACGTGCATGTGAATTTTTTCTAGATCGCCTGAGCTCCTGGATTCATATATATGGCATTAATGACAGTACTAAGTGCCAGAATGACAATAATACGATGTGGCAAAGCATGCTGAAACTGATTCAGTCAGGAGAAGAAAAAGGCAAAGTAGTTGAATGGTCTATATGAACTGCACATAAATACAGTTTCTGAGTCGAGCTGGGCCCAAAAGCCAGACAGACACAGTCTGTCTGCTAATGCTGCAACAGTAGTGCTTCCCTGTCAAGAAGGCAGCTGTGAGTTCAAACAAGCAGTCATAATATGTAGCATCACCTCTTTAGTTTTGGCTGTTCTGTTTCTTCAAATTAAAGCTTTTCATTAGTATTAGAACCTCTTCTTTCTTCAGATTGAGTTTCAGGCTGCTGGTAAGCTGCAGTCAAGGGTAGAACTGAAACTGACTTACACCAAAATTCAATAGCTATAACCAAAGAAGCACTGCAAAGGCTTCAGCTACCACACAGTACCAGCATACAGCCCAGATTTGTACAGCTGGAGGCAAATGCAACACTTCTGTATTTTCAGTGCTGTTGTCCAGGTTAGCTAGATCAATACGCGAGCATTGCCATCCCACCTGTACACCTGTAACTGCAACGTAGATACAGGGAGTTATCATTAGAGCTCTGAACTCATATAGACAACAGAATTGGCAATTTGACTTCAGAAATACTTGAGACACTAAATTTCTCTTAGTAGGCTAGGTTTTATTAGAAGCTATGGATCACAACTGGAAAGGCATTGCAATGCAGTAAGGTGCCATGAAAAAGCTGAGAAGCACCCAAGGAATTACATCCATCTCAGTGCAAACTGTGCCAAACTTCCAAAACATCCTGTAGTCTGCTATTTCAAAATGAAGCTGGACATTCACTATTCCACATTTCAATTGCCTAACTTAATGCTCTTATGAACTCAGATTATACTAAAATTTAGGGGAGGAAGTTAAGCCATGAGAAACTCCTACTAGTCTACTAAGACTAATCATTTTCCCTTTATACTTTTTTCAAAAGCAATATAATACAGTATAGCAACATGAAACTCTACTTTGCAGTATAGGTATATATTAAAGGTCAACTTTATTTCCCAGGCTTGCAGTCCTACTGAGAAACTGTTTTGAAAAAAAAAAACCTCTGGTGATCCAAGCATCCAGAAAGAATCAAGATTAACAAAATGCTAAAATTTAAAAATGCCTCCGAATTTCTGGTATTTTTATCCTCTACCAATGCTTTTATAAGCAATAATCAAGAGGCCATGTTGCAGATAGAGAGGGATGAAGTTATGAAACAGCACAGCCACCTGCCTATCAATTAACCCTGAGCACCACTGGGAATGTTACTGCCTCCATATCACCTTTCATATGTTCACATCTGGTATAATACGAATTTGTTTTAAATATATTCCAATTCTTCTTGAGGGCTTTGCTTTTGTCAGGCAACAAGTAAATTCTATCTTCAGTTTCCAGCTCAGGATTGAATGCTGGGAGCTTCTGCTACAACTTCCATCTGCAGAACTTCTTGTGTGGGCAGCTCCACAAGAAAGTCTTCAAGGCAGACTGCAGCTCAGAAGACATTGATGGCTGTGTTTGCATAATGTAGTGACAGTAGATACAAACACTGAGCATGTTTTGCATTTCATTTCAGAGCAGATGAACTATAGGCATCCAGAAGACAGGACAGAAATTCCACAGAGGAAAATCCAGAGTCACTGCTGTTACCTCACCTTTACAACTATGGTAGCTATGAAACATGCCACCACAAAATTCTGGATTAATTTTTTTTTTAATAGGGTAGAGGGGGACATTTAGATTTAATTGCACACAAACATAAAATAAACCAGGAAACAAGCAACTTTCTAAAATACGATTACAAAATGCATATTGCTGGTTGCAGAAAGGACTATCTTCTTAAGTTTAAAAGTGAGAAACAATATATATCATACACTAACACATCTGTGGCTGATACAGAATTTAAAAAAAAGATAGATGGCACACAGAAACTAAGGAGTCTTTGCTGTGGCTTACTGTCAATGGAAAGCTCAACTTGACTGTCACAAAGAAGAAGCTGTCAGCAAACTCATCACTGCTCATGGCCAGAGGGCTGACTAGCACTGCTCAAACAATGGGTGGGACCAACATGAGAAAGGAAATGGAACCCAAAACGTGCTGTTTGATTCCATCCCATCCATGGTTCCTCCCAGTAACATTGTTCTGCAGCCTAGCCAGAAGCCAAACCCACATATGCATTGCCTTTAATCACCCAGTTCCTATTGATTTCAATGGGAATCAGGCTCCTAAATGCCTTTGTTAGTCTCAGCTTTACTGGTGTTGCCCTCCAACAGCAGTGAGAAGCTTTTATACTACCCTGTTGCTGCTTCAATGCCTTTCCAGGGAAAAGGAAGAAAAATACATGCATGTCTAAGGCATGATTCATGTCAGTTTTGCAGGGAGATAACCACCCAGCCAGCACAAAAAGAGACATCAAGAAGCATATCATTATGTAAGGCTTTTAACAGTAAGTGACAGCAGTGGCTGGCTACCACTATATCAGTATACATTTTTCAGAAACTCTGACAGCATAGTCAAATCTTAAGGAAATTCCTAATCGCCTCTTACTTTCACACATCTTTGAAAATTAGATTTAAGACTGGGCAATTGTGTTATATTTAACAGCTATTTTACATGTAAAATGTTGGGCATAGTTTTCCTGGCTGTCAAGCAGTTTCATTACACCAGTTTGTAATACCACAAGGAAATGTGTATTTAAGGGGTGACTCTCTTTAGAGTTATGTTCTGTTAGTGTTCTATCCCCCTTATGAGAGATGACTGAAGAAAAAAAGAAAAATAACATACGGCAGCTATTGCCAAAGTAAACACATCTTGTTCTGAAAACCTGCATGCTCCTCAGTTACTTTAAGAGTAAAAAGAGCTTTTAAAAAATCAATTCCATTTATTGCCTCCTGGGTTTTGATTTTTTGTTTTTATTTTTTTTTTTCTGGCAATGAGACATTGTTGTTGGCATTACAAAGATCTGACATTCATTAAAAAAAAAAAAAAAAGCAGCTGTGCTGGAAATCATGAATGTCAAAGAAAATTGAGAATGCTAGCACATGCTGAGTCTTATTCTCCAGCGTATTAACAGAAATGCATTCCAAAACCAGGTTTTATCCTAAGAAACCCTGACCAGGGGTAGAAATCCTTCTTGCTATGGAAAAAGAGATAAATGCACAAAATGATAGTCATTATTTATATTACTTTTAATGCTTAAAGTCTTAAACGGTTCATGGACACACCACCACAGACATCACTTATTTGTGCATGCCATGTGTCATCACAGGCTGTCAGCAGTGACAGCTGACTGACAGTTTATCTCCTTTTGCATAAATGAGACATTGCTACTGGTCAGACTGTCCTGCTTCCAATGGGGAAAAAAAATCAGGAAAAAAATATTTCTTTCTAGAACAAGGACTTGAAAAAGTAGGACTTAAAATGTCATCTGGTCCACTGCTCTACTCCAAAGCAGGACTGCTAGGGTTTAAACAGTATTCTGACATTTTTTGACTCCATATCTAGAATAGCCTATATCTGATTACGAGAAGATACAAGTGAAATCAAACCTCCCCATCCCAGAAGAGGCTTTTACAAAGTTATGGGAAAAAATATGGAGACTGATACTCTAGGAGTTGCAGTTTAATTACATGTTCTGATTTCTGGCAGGCTGTTGTAAGCTGAGAGTTGTGCCTTGAAAGTGATGCTTTAAGTTTGAAAATTCCTGAACACAGGAATGCCTAGGTCAGCAGTCCTTGCCATTGGCTTACAACAATTTGCTACACTGTTAGCACATAAGAACAGTAACCAACAATTGTCTAAAAAAACAATACAGAGAATTACCACATTCATTTTCTTCATTTGCAAGAAATTTTGTGCCAACATACTGATATGACTGGCTTGCAGGTGAGCAAGTAGTCCTTTCTCACCAGTGAATAATAAGAATTAATGTATAAACTATCAGCTGATAGAAGTGTCATCTAAGTACCTGAATGTTTTGTGCTCCTCCTGAAGACAAGGTGATTTTAAGCCTGTTTTCATAAGATGCCTTGAATAAACTTATTTCCCTTCTGGAGATATTTATATTTCCTAACTGCAATCTTACCAATTACTTCTATGTAATAAAAGTCTCAGACTGTAAAAAAAATTAAAGCTAAGCACATTTTCAGAGTTGTTCTCCTGTTTAGTCATCACATTTTGGGAACAAAATGTTGGCTCTTGGTTAAAGAGGAAATATCAGAAATACCGTATGCAATGAGGTTCCCAAAATGGTAGCTGGTAGCTGCAGCAAAGTGCTTTCACTGATGCAAAACCAAAAATCTTAATCCACATGGGCAAATTAACTACCATTTTTATTAATTGCAGCTAGTATGCACCATAAAATCATATTTGTTATCTTTTTTCATTTTTGCCATTTATATCTGCCTTACCCTTTTTTCATACCTGCCTTTCACTTTCATTTCCATTTTTTTTTTTGATGCTCATTCTTGTTTTAGTTTTCAGAAATTCTTTCTATCATTCCACTTCAGTTTCAGTTCAGTCCAGAACTCACTGCTTACATGTTCTCAAACAACAACCATTGTGTTCTTGAAAAGAGCTGAGGAGCAAAAGCAAGAAACAAACAACAAACAAAACCCCATAAGCTAATTTGCAACTTTCAGTTTCACAAAGAGGGCAATTTGAAATGTTTACACTGCAGGAAGAGGGAGATTTTTTTAAAGGAAAGATTAAAATTTTTGTATACTATTTCAAAACAAAATAAGAATTACTAGCTTTACTTCACCCTTGCAAAATAGTTCTCTAGTATTTACAGAGGCCAGTCTGGCCTGGATTACTGTTTGAAAATATTCCTTGTTCATAAAATCAGTATCGCAGCTAATCTGAGTCTACTTACATGACTCTTGATGAGTCAGATAAGTTACTACTTAAATTATCTACTTAAGTCATTTTGATGCTCATTTCTGCACAAGATTACCATTAAAGTCATAGAAATAATGCTGCTAGATAAGCCAGTGATCCAGTTGTTTCCAGAAGCACTTGTAAAAAAGAAAATCCTTCAAAGGATGTTATAAGAAACCCTAATGTGACAAATTCTAGAACTGTCTGCCCATATGGGAATTTTTTTTTAATTACAAGAAATTCATTATTTTTACATCAAATGCTCATACTTTATTTCAGTTGTCCCAAGTTTCTACTTCCATATTCATATAGCAAAACATAGTATCAGAGACAGATGTGAGAATGTTGAGAATGTAAAATTTAATTTTGCTTGAACTTTTATAAGACATCCACATTTACCTTACTAAGTAAAAATTGTTCAGAAATACAGATCTAGAGATCATTTGAGTAGTATAAAAGAGTGCAACATGTGGGAAAACTGCCATGGGCCAAATCCTGTAGGTTTGCAATTATGAAAATGAAAAATACAGAAAAATACAGGACTGATTTATTTTTTAGTAGGAGATGAGGAGGGGAAAAGAATTACCAAATATTGAAGGCTTTTATGTGTGACAAGACACAAAACCCACAGTATTTACTACCTACATCCACTTAATCTCTCTTAGGAGTCTTCTACTCTCTTAAAAATGCATACTGAAAATACTACTCCACATACTACCACAAATATAATTAGCACATACTATCAAATAATATTTTATCCAACACCAGTAAAGAGTAAGTACAGCATTGTCACCAAATTATAGAAAGTCACCAAGAGATACAATAGAGATGAGGGCAGAGAGTAGAGCCTACTTCCCATCTCTGTACTGTGCACACAATCAAAAATCAGCTTGGCTAAAATTCTTAGTGGGAAGAATTAACACAACAGATTTGTACTAAGGCATACAGCTCACCAAAATGAGGCACAGGAGAAAAAAAACAACCATTTGATCACTTCTGCCTTTTTCTGTCAGAATTCAGCCTCCCATGCTCTGCAATGCAACTTTACAGCACCCACTAAATATCTTGGAAGATCTCCTAAAGGGCAATGGAGACCATTAACTCTGATCATCCATCCCAGGAAAGGCATTTCCATAGATTATCCTATCTCATCCTGTATGTTTTTCTACAGTGGAATAACTCAGACATAATATTATATTTCAAGAGAGTCACTGAATATGTTTCAAGACTTAGAACCTGTGTGAAGGAAAAACACTTGTCCATCTTTTACAAGTTCATTCAGGCTATTCAGTAAAGCTCTTTGAAATTGAAGAGCAATGGAAGCCTCAAAATAGGTGAAATGTAAACAAAATGCAAATGAAATACTAGATATCTAAATCAATTAGCATCTTCCTGGCTTTTGGTTTGGGTTTTTTGTTTTTGTGGTTTTGTTGTTATTGTTATTATTGCTGTCTGTTGGATTACAGTCAACTACAAGAAAAGGTGAAGCAATCTTTGAGCAGACCAGCCCTTCCACATAGCAGAAGAGTCATAACTGCCCTTCTATTAGGAATGGTAATGGCTCACATAACTTCCTTGCTGCCAAGATAACCTTATCACTGTAGAAATAGGCATAAAGGGAAGAAAGGAAGAGCAGAAAGGGAACTGGGAAACAGAGAATTCTTTAAAAGCAAGCATTCAGCTGTGTATCTCTCTGCCCTTAATAAAAATTCATTGCCCCTTCAGGACACCCAGGAAGAGTCACCCATTCCCTGGACAATCCTGTATACCTACTGTCAGGTTGGCTCCACACATTGCCTTACATGTTTCTGAGCACATTCTTTTCCCCATGCTCACTCAAACACACCCTCTTCCTCCTCTAGTACTCTTCAGCTTTTACAGCACAAATATATTACTCACAAATCTGAGTTTCAAGTTATGTTAGATGAGGATGTTACCAAGTCTGAATGAGGAAGGTCAGTGTGTTAAGAAGTTTCTTCTTGTGGTTGCAGAAAGAAAATGTGGAGTATGCACTAGTTAGCAGCCAATGAAGTAGAGCCATCCAATGGTTCAGATGAAAAGTCAAACATGAAAGAACATCCAGTTTGAGTTTCTATTATACCACATTGAACAGGTGCTCCAGAGTTCTTATGATGAAATAACATTTTTAAGTAGCTGGATTCATAAAATATTACTCAAAAACAAAATATATGAAAGTATAGTTTCTTTATATCATTTTACATTTAAAATTGGGTTTAGTATTTAAAGTTTATTCACTAAGAATGGCAATGAGGTAATACATTGTACATCCAGTTGAAGCTCATAATGTAGAAAATGCTCAATAGCTATAGACATGAAAGATGTCTTAAAATATCTGCCAAGGCAGAAAAATTATGGCCACATCTGTAGAAGTTTACAATCCTTAACATAAGAACGAATTTTACAGTACCTTTAGAAATTAATCTACTGAAGCAGTTTCTCTGAATGAATCAAAATCATTGTAACAGGAAAAACAGTGAAAGAACCAATCTTACCTTAAAATAAACTACCATCTCTGTATAATGCACACAACACAGTATTTAAAAACTGTTGAGAACGGGTAATGTCAGCATCAATTTTAAATTTTTATAATAAAGTAATTGTACTACATGTTCATTCTTTGTTATTTGCACTTTATTATGTAAGAGCCTGTACATTGAGTTCAACTGGGGACAAATCGAGTGGCAGACATTACTTCATAGTTAAAAGGGACTGCACCAGTGTCATTGAACAAGGAAAGCATGCCACTGGAGTCAACACTAAACAATTCATATCTAATTATTACTCATTTTCCAAGGTTTAGAATGAAATGGTTTTTATCTTTAATTGTTTTATCTTTAATCTTTAATGGTTTTAAATCTTTAATACTAGGGCAACACTACACTTTAAACTCACAACAGTCTTACCCAGCATAATACCAATTCCACAACTGGATCTATTCAGGTCCCTTTCACATACATGAAAGGCCCAAAAGACTTTACAGACCTTTGACAAAGTCCATCTGGCAGCAGCTTCGATATAAATACTACATAAAACTGATACAAAGAGGATAACACTTCCCAAGGTAAAAGAAAAGATAAAAGGAAAAATCTTTGAGATAATCAGAAAAAATCAGAAAAGGAAAGAGAGATAAAATCTAAAAAGCACATGCTCACCATTTATATTACAGAATTTTAATTCATGTGGTCAGTTTTTATTTATTTTAGTGGACTTTGTTCGGTGCCACTTACAATGCATCTCTAGAAATTATCTGCACTTTTGGTCCTACTATCAGGGGAAAAACATTTGCAAAAACTCCAAGCATTCAATTGCAAAATCTGGTTTCAGCCACATTTCAAGGCAAGTATCTTGAGTCTAATAGATGATTTCAAAAGACATGTCACCACGTTGAATAGCAACAAATTTGCAGTTGCAAATACAACTGATCTTTTAGCATTTCCATAATCAGGATATGACTTGTGAAGTCTATGCCTTCAAACCAATCTAAACTAGATTTGTCCTCAGTCAAATTCTAAATCCTATTTCCAACTTAATTTAAACCACAATATCTTCATTTCCTTTAAAACTCAAATTGACAAGATCTGTAGTAAAGCACTGTCCTTGATGGATCATTCTTACAAGCCTCCTGCTAATACTAGCAATCCATGAGATCCTTGGTCTTTCTCTAGGATTAATGTTCATTATGCAGGCAGAAGGAAAGAGTGACAAACACCAAACCACATAAATCAGGTCTATAACTTTCATTAGGAAAAAAAAAAAAAAAAGAAAAGGTTGTTTGTGACATCTTTTATGCTTCCAGTAATGCATTGCTATTGCCAGAAATTTCTTTCCTATATAAAGATGCCTTATCTAAACTCTTAAAAATAGTAACAGTAAGGTTCAGGAAATAATACAAAAAATCATAAGAAAATTCACCCTTTTCCATCCTGTGAAGAAATGTTAAAACTGGCTACTAAAACTAGAATAAAGGTGTACCCTAAACCCTTATCCCAGAGTTTTCATTTATATACCTGTAATTTATGGAGATACACTGTCTTTTAAGAAATTTTACATTTTTTTTCACCTACCCTTTTTCCGCAGTGAAAATATTAAGTACTCACTCAGAAGAATCATTTTTAATTTAATCAGAAATTTTAATAATTTATTACTACTTTACCCAAGAAAAAGTAATATTAAAATTTATGTTAAATGGAAAATGAAGCTTCATAAAGCCATATTTTAATTTAAATATGCATAAAACTGCTAAAACGTTGTAAGCCCTCTACACTCCACTTGACTTGTTGAGAATGAGATGAACTCAGCAGCATCCCTGAAAACTCACATGCAGAGTCACATAAGTAAGGGAGCATTGAGATAAAGCTGAAAACAATATTTTAGGAAATCTTGATAGAGCTACAACGTCATAATGTAACTCAACTAAGATTACATGAACAGTTCTATGTAATACAGACAGTGAAGTAAACTTACAAAGCTTGCACAAGCATGATGGAAGGATAGAATTTGTTGCATCACTTATTTAATTTAATAGGACAACAAATGAAGTAATACAGCAAAGGTAGAATATTTTTTAAAAAGCAGACTTCAGACAAGGCTATAATCTGAAGAGGCATTGTCTATCAATATGAACAACAGGCAGACCAGATAAATCCTAAAACAATAACAAAACTTTTCCTCCTGAGAAACACTTATTACCAGAATAGAAAACATTTTTTTTTCTATGGAAGAATCCAAAACAGCTGGATTTCATCCCAAACCAAGGAAATAGGGAACTTTATTAAAACAATGGACAGATCAACTCCCACTGTAGCTCAGCTTTACAAGCAGTAACAATAGAACAGGTTTTAATTTACAGCATACTTACAGTAAATACCACTGCCATCAATATTTTAACAGTTGTTACCTAGACAATAGTAAAATCTGAGCCTCATTGCACTGAAAGATGTGAAGCTGTTAACAGACAGCTCAATGACAAGTTGAATTACAGAATCAAACACCCCCAGTCTTTGATTTGAAATTGTCCACATTTGTTGTTTATCAGGACAACGTTCAGTAACCATTCACTCAGCTTCTACTGGAAGCAAAAAGTAATTATTATAAAGTAGTAACTAAAACCTGATATGCTAACTTTGGAGAAACTCCAGGAGGAAAAGTTGATTTTATTCTGTGCATAAGTGCATTTTTTTTTCTTCTATCTTCCTAAAATTTGGGAAATTGAAATTACTATTAAGAAAAATTCTATAATTGGTGAATGCATCTCAAGACTACTGACACACAAGTAGTGGACCACTTTCATACTACTTGTATGAGAGGAAAAATATTTACAAAAAAGAAAAAGTTTCAATAGATCGTTATCAAAATATGCAATTTAAATAATTTAAATTTAAATAAATATAAACATTTAAATAATTCATGTGGATTGTGCAATAAAGGAAAGCACTCAGTGCACTTGTCAGAGTAGCAACTAGAAATTCCCTGCTTGGCTTTTCCTAATTTGGAGCTTACTGGGTCTTAGTGCTCCAACCATCTGACCATTCTGATGATCTTTCTTGAGCACAGATTCCATCTCACAGGTACTGGAAAGTTTTCTGGATACAATCTGTCAAGATAAATACAATTCTTCAGTAAAACTGACGTTGAAGCTGGCTAGCTCTAATAACATATTCATGTTTGAATCCATCCCCCATACCAATACCATTTTATTTTGGCCATACACAGAAAACATGTTCCACCTGCTCAGCAGTTGAGCAACAGAACCCAACGCATATGGAAATCACTAGGCTAAAATCAAGATCAACCAGAGTGATTTCCTACTGCTACCAACATGTACATTTATATGCAAATCTTCCATTTGCCCACAGACTGTCCTTGCACGATTTTCTGTGCACAAAAACAAACTAGGCACACATCTGTGCCTTTGACCTCAGCAGAGCCCTCAGGCACAGCTTAAATGCTACCTTCTGCTGGCCTCTTAACACCAGGAGGTTCAACTCTTAAATTGCAAACAGCTCTGCTGCATATATTTAGCAACAGTAGCCAAACCACAGTCTGAAACAAAAGCACTGAAATATAAGTGATAATACCAGGCCCCACTGCAATTTGGTTCCAAAGCCAGTAACACATTCAGTCATCAAAAATTCCCGTAGAAACAGAGCAATGAGCAGCTTGCACCTCTGGATGTTTTCAAGAAGCCCATAATCAATCTTAAGAGTCTTGTAATGGGTCATAAAGATGATAATGACTAACTATGATTAAAATTTGTGGGTTACCTATTATAAATCTTCTCCACCCATACTGTTGTACGTATCTATCAGCATTTTGGAGTATTTTTTAACCTAAAAGATTCTATGATTTGATTATCTACTCTTTTTTAAAGGGAGCTTCCAACAAGAAACGTTAAGCCTGACTAAATGTATAAGGGTCAAGAACCCTTAGAATTAAGTCTAAACACTTTTGGAATTAAATCTTCAGATGAAAGCATGGAGAGGAACACTCAGGGTTTTTTACTGCCCTCTCTGCCACCACACCTTTGCAGTAATCACTTTTTCCATTTACCTTTGAAATTCTACCAGATATAAGAGCAAAATTTAATAAGTGTTTACTGCTCATGTGGAATTACCTTTAGTAATTATCTCAAGTATTTCTTCAAATCACAGGTAAACAAAATAACTTCCACTGCTATTTAGCACATTTCCTCATAAAACCTTGGTCAAGCCCCCAATGTTTCTGCCACAAATTACATTTTTCTACAGTCAAAAAAGATGTGCATTGTCATTCAAACTCTTCTGCAAGATTTATGTAAAGTCATATCAGAAACAGACAGGGTCAAATAGTCTGTAACCTGGCTACACAAACATAACAAAATAAACATAATAAACAAATAACCTGTTCTATGAGACTTGAGTGCCAAGTCTAGCCAAGAAGTCTTTTGTTAGATTAGGAAAGAAGATTGCGTAAATGACATTCTATTCTTCCATTTTTGATGCACTGATAATAATACAGCAACCCTTTTATTATTAACCTGGCTTCTAGTGAGTAGGTTCTGCCAGAAAGAGCTGCATGGTTTTGATGTAAGGCCACTATAAACTCTTTCCCTCAGCCCATGGCTGGAAAACACACTGCACAGATTTAGCCAAACAGAACATGTGTCCATCTCTTGGCAACTCAGTTCATGGTCCCATTTCCTCTGTACATTATACCAGGACACTGGAGCAGATGGTATTTATTACAGGCTTGCTGCTGCCCCGGGAGTGATAACATCTTAACCACAGGTAGACCTCCAAAACCATCTGGGTATTTTCATAGTTTTGAATAAGTGAAGGCCTATCTTTCCAATAAGCCAAACTCCTCATAACCTAGACAAATTTTACCCTTTTTTTATCCAGGAAACTGAATGAGGCTCAACAAAGAACCCATACTATCACAATCTTCATGGAGCCACACTTCTGATTTTCTTTGCACTTAAATCAGGATTTCGTTGCAATCACTTAGAAGGCATAACTTTATCACTGAACAAGCCTGTAAGTAAGTCATATAGTCTCTCCAAACTACACCCACTTGCACTATAAGTAATCTACTACCAGAATTAAATCAAAACTTGAATTTAAAAAGTGTTATGGCAATGAGTTCATAACTAAGGAGGAGAAAATAATAAGGACCCTATTGTGAAATGCACTTTTCATGGGAGGAACATTTATGACTTTAAAACTAAACAACAGGAGATACAATTAACAAAGATTTATGGCCTTAGGAGCTTAACCTCAAATCTAAAATTACATAATCTTACAGAAAATCTGAAATACCTAACAGTGATCTTAATTTCTACTAACTTATTTCATGGAATTTGGACAAATCCTTTATATTTTATATTGTCTCTATGAGGAAATAAAATAATTTTGTATTAGTTCAAAAAAATTTTCAGGTACTTTGAATGAAGTTGAGTATTGTCAAAACAACTTTATCACAGAAGCCCAATAATATATGCTAAACAGTTATGTAAAGTAGTACTTTTTCTATTTTACTAAAAGTTCAATTTTAAGCAAATCTAAATCAATCAGAATTCACTGGGCACAAAAAAAAGCACAAAAAATAGGCAGCTCTCTAAATATATAAAAAAGAAACATGCTCAGATGTCTACATTCAAATGAACATAATTGCATTTGATTGATTTCCCCTTTCATTAAATGGTGACTATTATTCATCCCCATTCATAAGCATTTGATATTAATCCCTATCTTTACTGGCAGGGTCACTTTTACCAGACATCAAAGCAGTGCAAACTATACTTTTTGATAAAAGTCAAGATTATAAAGCTAGACTGGCAGACAGTAACAGTGTAATTGCATACAGTTCATACCTGTTGTTCAACAACAATAAACCAAAGGAAAAAAAATTGCTGGCATCTGTAGCAGTGGTCCAGATTCACCTGAAAATTAGGGAGCCCTGTGGATGGAGAATGCAACTCCTGTTATAATGAGCATGTATGTGTACTCTCTTCAAAGTGCAGCTGACAACAGCCAGGTGACAATCTGGCTCTAAGGGAAAAGATAATGTGGGACTTACTTCATAAAAGCTTCTTTATGCAGCAGCATGATTTAGAAATATGTAAGTGCTCCATTTTTCAAAGTTCTTCCTGTTCAGTGTTTACCAGAAGAGAGTGCATGTATGAATTGGCAAGCCTTTTGCATATTTTTTGGCGCTTAAAATTATTTTAAGACTAATGCTGGCATTTTCATAACTGCTAAATCATTAAAAAGATAATATTTTAAGTCTGCAGGGAAGCTAGCTTGGCACAGTTCTCACTTGCTTGCTTACCTAAAGTAATTTTTTTCCTGCCAAATATATAAAATCTCAGAAGAATCACTACTCCCTCCTATTGTATCTGGGTGGAGTAAATCGACTTAAATAAGAACTAACCCAATGAATCCTTACATTTTCCGTAAACCAGATGTTCTTATATTCCAACATGTTCAAGACTTTTTTTCTAGTTTGGGGAAAGCTGCTCACCAGTCTGGCAGTCAGTTAACCTTTCCAGCCTCAGCACTGCAGTTACTGCAGCTTCTGCTGAAATGATGACAAGGCTGCACCTCCAGGCAGCTTTTCACCTGGCCTCAGAGCAGCTGGATGAGGACCTACCATTCCAAATGCCCAGGCTATGCAGCACTAGAGGGATGCATTCTTAAGATACTGTTTGCTCCTGAACTTTGGGGGTTTTGTGCTGGTTTAGCTGTTGAATAACAAAAAAAAAAAAAAACGTTATAAATGTGGCAGAGCAAATGATCAGCTAGAATAATAACTAAAGACACTGGTTTCCCTGACATGAAGTCATTAATTGGATGTGCTATTTGAAGAGGTGCAAAAGATCTGAGGTATCTGTTCCTCTCCAGAGCAAATATTAAGCAGAGCACTAAAAGTACCTCCAAAGCAAATATTTCTTTTTTATTAACCATAATAAACTAAGAGTGGCAAAGAAAGTCACATAAAACTTGCCAGAACATAGTTATTGAACATTGCAGTTTCTAATCTCAGCAATAAATGTAGGTCAAGGGAACTGGAAAATCTAATTACTCTGTAAATTTTTAAACCTGTTTCTTTCTTCTCAAGGAAAAGAAAATTGTTCCTTTGCACTTAAGCAGACTTCACTTCAAAGTGTAACTACAGCTAGGAGATAAATAATTTTTACCTGAATGTAGAGGTTTTTGAACCTCCTTCTTTGCACCTTGGGTTGTATACTCAGGTCTGGTTCACACTTGTCCTCAAGGTATCACCACTTACTTCACAATTACTAGAGCTAAACCACAAAATCCAGATACACTCATCAGAAAAAAAGCAGACAAAAAAAAACCCCATCTCTGATTAAAATACATCTTTGGTACCACATTGCAGCAGTTCCTTTCAGCAATATATCTATCCCATTTGATACCCACTATTCATACACTGCCTTAAGAAAATACAAAGCAATGCATTGTTACAAATCTATTATGAATATAGGTATCTAGTAACATTGTAAATATCAATTATTCCCTGATTATATGACTTTTTCACACAGTTGATGCTGATTTCAGTGTATACAAGGACCATATTACTTAGATTTACAAGAAAAAATAAACAATTGAAAAAAATACAAAAACTTTGATGATTCAAGCCTCCTGATGACTAAAAACCAAGGACTGTTTAAGGATCATATTTCCAAACAAAAAAAAAATAGTCATTTCAGGCACTTAAGATGAATTCACAGCACAATGAATTTCAGCTTCTCTCTCTCAAAACAAAAACAAAATAAAACAAACAAACAAAAAGATTAGGAGCTGTAACTACAGCCAGCCACTGACTGGCCCATCTCACAGAGCTCTGACTTCCAGCCCTTACCTCTGCAATACGTGACAAGGAAACCATGAGTTTCACAAGAGATAGATTTGTGTGTTGTGTTCTGATTTGGCAGCCAAATGTTTTGTTTGTTTTTGGGGGGTGGGAGGGGTGAGCTGTACAGAAGTGGAAAACCTGGCCTAAGGTCATCTGATCTTTGGACAGTGCTCTCATTAAGTATAAAGCCTATTTCTGAGCCTCCTCCAAATCCATGAGAGGTGAAGTCTCCCAGACAAACAAAACAAAAAACAACAACAAAAAGTTAATTCGGAAAGATCCATGTGGAAGACTAAAAATGGGTTTGTATTGAAAGGTAAACCCTGAAACACTAGCTCAAGGAACCACCAAACGAAAATGAGTTCTACCCTGGTCTGTTTTAAAAAGCAAAAGAATGACAAGGGTTTTTTTTTGCTTTATGCATTTGATGAATGACATCTACCTGGTTTATAGAGATGTAAGATGCGTCTTTTAAACTACATGAGAATTCAGCAGACTACACCACACTCCCTGCCCTGTATCATGGACAAATTTATGAATACAAGCATCAAAAGCATTCCTCAGTATTCTCAAAGCCTTCCAATATTAACTTGGTAACCTTTGAACTAAAAATTTCAGGTATTAATTAGGTATTGGTCCTTCCCTCATTATTAAAAAAAAAAATAAAAAGAACTTATAAAGAATTTATCCTGACTGGAGATCCATTAAATTGTTAAAATCATATGCAGCCTGAGGCCTGACTGGTAACAAGCAGCAATAAATGAGACCTGGATCTGCACTGAATGAGCAGAAAAGGAAGAAATCTTATCTGCCAGTCCATTTGCTAAGCAGCAAAAGTGGCAAATTGGCAGAGGTCTTCTTAAACCTATATGTTTATAAAAGTAACTAATGTGGAAAAGCAAATTAAATATGGAGTATCTTAATCTCTTGGTGTTTGACTTTACAGCTTATTATAACTTTGGCAAAATAATATAACTCATTACAATTGTGCTTTCTTTCCTTCAGCTTTCATGGTTCTGAAGCGTGACATTGCACTGATTCATTGCACTTATTTCATATTCTGAAGAAGAGAAGGTCCAAATTTCACTAAGGACCAGAGCGACCAGTGATGACAATCCAATCTCCCTTCAATACATGCCATAAACAGCATATAAAAAGTCTGACTTATTACAGATCAACAAAACTGTTAAAAAAATAATACTAGGATGAAAAAAAAGGGTGTTCTGGAACATCAAGAAACAAGCAGAATAGTAGTTTAAAGCACATTGGTCCACCCTAGAAGCACAAGAGAGCCTGCTGAACAGCAAAAAGGTTCAGATGAAGGAAAAAGTTTATGGAACACTTGAGATGGGAAATTTTTACAATCACACCACTAAAATAAGGACACACAACCTTCTGTCTGCCAACACGGCTGAGTAATCTTTCATGCGCAACCACTGAAAGCATTGATGACTTCTTGCAGTTGACAGCAATCCGGGACATTGAAAGGAGCAGCATTTTCTTGTTTTGATTTTGGATGGGTTTTGTGAGTTGTTTGGGGTATTTTTATGACCACAGTCTGATGATAATAAAAGTATGGAGCTAGTAGACTTCGTCCTAGCCTACTGGCACCATTGGGGAGGGCTTTTGTCCATCCTGAGCTCGTAAGTAATATAATACAAACGAAACCAAACCAGCCTGAGCTGCCCGCACCCCAGCCTGCATAGAGCATGTTTTCCAAAAACAAGTTATTTCCAAAAGGGGTTTAACTTACAGCGCCAAAGTTACACTCTTGTTACGGCACCCGAGCCATGTGCATACCCCATGTACGCTCAGGGAACGCCGCCCCGCCTCGCACACCTACGGCGGGCTCGATGCCACGGCAGCTGCCGGCACAGACCGCAGCCTTCCCGCGCCCCGCAGCCGCACCGGGCACCGCCCCAGCGGCCCTGGATTGGCGCCTGCCCCGGCCCCGCGGGGCCCTCCCGCTGCCCCGGCCCCGCGAGGCCCGCGCGGGGCCCGCACAGCGCCCGCCCCGCGGCGCCAATCGCGCCCGCCGTGACCGGCGCTTCGCCTCCCGCCCCCCGCGGCCCCGCCCCGCCCGGCGCCTGCGCGGAGCGGCGCGGCGGGCGCAGGAATGCGCGTTACGGTTAAATAGTGGGGGCGCAGGGGCGGCCGCCGCGGGCGGGCGGGCGGCGGCGGCTCGGGGCGCCGGGACAGTCTCCATGGCGCGGCGCAGCTCCCGGGGCGGCGGCACCAGCGGCAGAGGCAGCGCGGCGCTGTTGTGACAGCGGCTGGGACTGGCCTTCCTCCAGCCCCGCTCCCGAGCGGGGGCCCCGCGCCGGTGTCCCAGGGGCGCGGCGGCGGCGCTCACAGAGAGGAGCCGTGGCGGCGGCAGCGGCGGCCGGGGGCAGCCCGCGTGTCACCGCCTCTATGATGAAATTCAAGCCGAACCAGACGCGGACGTACGACCGGGAGGGCTACAAGAAGCGGGCGGCGTGCCTGTGCTTCCGCAGCGAGCGGGAGGACGAGGTGAGCCCGCCGAGCACGTGGGACGGGGGCGCCGGGCCCGGCCCGGCCCGGCCGAGGTTCCCGTCCCGCCGGCCCCGCCGCCGCCGCATCCCTTTGTCTGGCCGCGGGGCGCGGGCGCCTCCCGGGGGACGCCCCCAGCGTGCACGGTCGAGCCGGGACTCCCGCCACCCCGAGAGCCGGCAGGGGCGGCACGGCGAGGTTGCGGCCGGCCGGGGCCGGTGGCGGGCGGCCCCCGGGCCGTGCCGGTCCGAGCTGGGCCGGGGGCGGGGCGGGCGCGCCTCTCGCCCACCATCTTGGGGCGGCGGGGGTGCGCGCCCACGTGCGCGGCGCCGCCTTTGTGCGCGGCCCCGGCCCCCTCGGCGGGGAGAGGAGAGCAGGGAGAGAGGGAAGGAAGGAGGGGGGACACTGAGCTCTCCGGGCGGGGCGGACACCGGCTGGAACTCCGGGGTTATCTTCTGTGCGCCCGTGACACGCGGAAAACCGGTTAATGTATAATGGCGCGTGGAGGGCAGGGCCGGTGTGTCATCCTAAGGCGAGCCTCCTGCCCCTCCTGCTTGGGTGCGATAAAAAAACCCTGCGCTTGGAACACCTGCTTTTCCCACGGAGAGAGTAAAATGGGGCTTAGAAATATTTTGTGAACGAGCTCGGGAGAGTTGTTGCTGCGGCTCTGGTTGTAGCGGGTGGCGCTCCCCCGGAATTTTATGTTGCAGCAGAGTCGGGAGATGGCAACAAAGTTGTCCCGTGTTCCGAGCCAAGGTCAATGGCACTGCCCGTTATCTGGGATCTTGGCTGATGCTTTCATTGCACAATGCTTTTTAGATGGTCTCGGGCTGGACCCGTACCCTTTTGCGACTTCTGTTTTCATTTTCTTGTTTAGTAGCCATGAAATAACTATAAAGGTTAGTGTTTGGAGGTTTTTTCTGCCTTTATCTAGATGCTGGAAGATGCTGGTGCCCTTCCCAAGCTGTCAGTACAGCGAATGTCTTCCTTACAAATCTACTAAGTAAAAGTAATGCAGTGGGAAGAGGCCTGATCAAAAAATACAGGCACTTGGGTTTAAGCTAAGAAAAATTATTTCCATTGTGTTATAAATATAACCTTGGGACCGTGCTGAGGAGTTTTTACTAGTGTGAGGGAGAAAGGCACCCAGCAGGAGTCTTGCAAGGTCTTTTTATGGGTTACAGCTTTTCTTTGGTCTCTGACACTCCAATATACTTCACCATTTATGTGACTTTAATATGAATTTTTCGATGCTACTCCAGACTTATTTGGAGTTTGAACACTTGAGCCACTGTTACAGCTTTTTGCACCAGTTGTAGTGGGAAATTCATGGTTAGGGTCACCTTTGTCAGTGATTTGAGTTCATTCTTCATTTCCTGATACAACTTCTTGTCATTCTCTTTCAGTCTTGTATCCAGTGAGATCACTGGCTGCTTCAGAATACTGTTTTTGTATAATAACATCCTCCGAGGCTAAGGATGGTAGTGGCAGCTTGGCTGGGCTGTGTAAGAAGAGTGGGTGCTGACCATTATTGCACTGCAGTTCCTTGTGTATTCTGGATGGAGTACTGGCATTGCTAGCATGAGGCTGGGCCTTGGCATCATGCAGGTAGACATACTTGAGGATGAAGTGAATGGGAGAGCATCCGATCAGATTTAGGATATAGATTATGTGTGTGGAAACAGTTAAAATTGCTTTCTGACAAGTTATTTCCAGGAAAGCAGTGCCAACAGCTTGAACTTGCTTAGCAGCTGTTTCCCAAGTGCCAGCTTCCTCTGTGTCAGTACAGAATCTATTCCTTACAAGTTTGATGCCTGACTGCTGTTTGGGATTAGCTTCAATCATTAGCCATGTTCCCCAAACTGGGTGTTTGAGGCTTGCTTCTGTTTTCTTGAACACTTGTCCAGGTGATTTCTGTGTTGGTCTATTCCATGTAAATGTCTTCAGTGTTTCTTTTCTAAGTCTTTAGAGGTTGCACCATCAGTTTTCAGCCAAGCTACACCTCCAGGGTGTTTAAGTGTAGGGTAATTTCTGCAGGAAAGGAACACAAGCGTGGTATCTCAGTGGCTGGAGAAGAAGGGAGCAGGAGACTCCTGCAGAAGTTATTGGGAGGTGGAGGGGAACTACAGGATAGAATAGTTTTCACAGTTATTTTGACTTACAGGATAAGCAAAGAGTTGCTTGACAATGGAGTTGAGAAAATAGAACCAGCAACTGAAAACAATTTTTAGCAATACATTTCTTTTTAGGAGTCTTAAAAGCAAGAAATCCAAATCTCAACTTTTTTTTTCTGGAGATACTGTCTGCACGACTAAATTTGGTCTATTTTTCATCTGATTAGGTTCTCTCTGGAGGAATGAGTATCTATAGCAATCTTGTGATACAAATCTTAGAATTAAACTTTCTTTCTACTTCCATTCTGACTGTCCAAAAGGCTTGTCCCTAGCCAGTTATAGCTGAGCTTAAGCTTTTTTTTTCTCCTTTCTTGCACTTAGTTTTCTGACATATCTCTAGAGAGCAGTCATTCCTTTCTTAGCATTTTTTATGAACTTTAAGACTTAAATCATCTTTTCTTAAAAACAATTTTCTCTTTTGGTCATCATGGTAGCTCTTACATCTCCTTCCATTTGGAAAATGTATTTTTTAATGTGGGTGACACTTGTGGTTGCTTTAGATGGGATCATGCTGTGCTGTGTAAAAGGTTGCTAACACTTCTCTAGCTATACCAGAAACAATGTTGTAATAGGACCCATCTCTACATGACTGTAAAGCTGTTGTGCAGTCATCTTGTGTTTTCTGGTGATATCTAGGTCTCTTGCTTGTTGCCACCTCATGAACTCTAAACTTGTACCAGAAATCCACAGCAATGTTCTCACCTGAGGTGATCCTTCTTCTGCAACTTCATGTGATGTCCCCTGTTGATATCGTGACTTCTGGATGCTGCCTCTTGACTAAAGACTCAGGCATGTTCAGTAACAGCTTTTTGTGCCCATTGACAAAAACTGGCCAAGTCACTAAAACAGTTAATATCTCTACTGTTCATCTAGCAAAATCTGCTTGTTATGGCTTCCTGGTCGATTTCTTATCCATACTGCGCTTCTTTTGCTGCCTGTGCAGCCTCCTTGATGTTGATGTTACAGCTGAGTTTTATGCACGGTGAAGTAACATGTCAATGGAAAAAGACTGGCCAAACCATCCCTTACACTTCATTATACCTCTGTTTATTTTAATACTATTATATTACACAACTGTTTACATTGCATTTCAGTCTGCTTCTTTATTTCTCAATTTGGAACATAGGTGTGCTGTAGAATACTGCTGAGGCAAAATTCAGCCTGGTGGTTCCTCCAAGCTCCTATTTCCCAGCTCCAGCCCCCTGTCCAGTTAGACTTACTGCTGGACTTGCCACTCCTTGCTGTCAGGCTTAAAATTGTTGAGTCAGTTCTCCTGAGTGTTACAGGCTGCAAACTGGGCTTCCCTGCAGTCCTGCACCCTGTCAAAAGCTGCTGCTTTCGAGAGCTGATGTTGAAGCTGAAAACCTGGACCCGAGATGACTGATGGTTTTTCAGCTGCACCACTGTGAAAGTCATATTTCTTCATCTGGAAGTGCCTCCACACAGAATGATTTGGTGCTATACAGCCCATTTTGGTTTAGATTTTGTTTCCTTCATGCTGTCATAGTGTATGATTTAAAAAGAAAAATCCTTTAAAAAGGAAAAAACCCAAATAGCCAAGTAAAGTGCCCATAGCTTTGGGTTTTTTGGGTGTTAAAGGAGGTGGTCTCCTGGACTACTGCCATTAAAGTGTTGCCTGTTTTGGTCTTACCGCTGTCATTTGGGCTGAAGAGAGAGCAAGATGGCTGGATAGGAGCTGAAGTGCTGATTCCTTTTGTTCTGTAAGGAAATAAACGAGTAATTGCAGGGACTGTCTGCCTTTTGGAAGAAAAAACATCCTGGAAATGAAGCAGGAGAAATCCCAAAAAAAAGAAACCAGGCTGTGTGGGCATGCAGTGTGTGGGGGGTGCAGCCTTTCTGCTTGGAACAAACAAGCTGGTAGGTGTGTGCAAAAAGCTGATGGCATTCAGCAGGCAGGGATGGGCTCGCAGATTGGGCTGGGAGGAAATGCAAGTTTCTCTTAAGCAACTAGGAGTGGATGGCAGCTCTAGAATAAGCCTGCAGGAGAGCCCTCTTGAAGGGCTTCCACTGGCTGGAATTGTTTAGACATTCAGTGTACTGTAAACAGTGGTTTCACATAAAAACCCTCCTGTCGTAGGGTCTGCACAGAAGGTATGCAAGGGGATTCTTACTTTTCAATGCAGAGAGCAAGGCGTGCCTTTAAAGCAGCAGGAGCAAATAGTAATAAACATAATTTTTGTAGCAATTTGAGTAACTGAAATAATTTTAAAACTTAATTTAATTTTTTTCCATCAACTACATCTTATACAAATAAATGAGTAGTTATTTTTAAGTATCTTGAATATAAACTTTGAGTGCATTCTAATTACTTTGGCATCTGTAAGAGTGCTTTATGTAATCAAATATGGTACTGAAAGCCCTAGTTTAGTGTTCAGTCAGCAGTTGCTAGTGGCAGACCTAAAATAGTTTCATATGCAAAAAAATTCTTCAAGCTTTTCAATTTTTAATTTTGCATTTGTTGTTCAGCCTTGTACATGAGATGAAAACAGATGGGAAGGTGTTTTTTTTAATATTGAGACAGTGAGGAAAAATGTATTGTTACACACTTAGAAATGTAGAATTTTTTTCCCCCTCTGTAGCAGGGCATTCACTTGCATGTCAACTATTTATCTTGTCCTTCAGTTAAAAATTATAAGCTCCTAGTGTTGTAGCTCCTTTTTGGTCTGATTTAATAACTATTTATTTGCTTGTAGAATGTCAAGATAGGTAAGCATGGGTTTCTTAGATCTTGTTATGATGATCATAGTTTAATCATTTTAAAAAATAGCGTTCTTTAGTTTTGTACAGATGTTGCTTTATATTAGCAATGGTTTTATTAAAGGAAAAAGCAAAATGTTATTTTTATGTGCATTGGTTTAAATGGTCTGAAAGCCAGAAGGACCTTTTGTTATGCAACCTGATCCAGAAAACCAGAAGTATCAGAAGTATCACCTGGCTATCCTGGAAAAATGGGGTGTTCGAGGAATTATTGTAAATAAACTTGCAGAGTCATGAAAGATGTTCCATACTTGACATGGAATTTTTCATTTGGTTTCTTTATCCTTCAGTGTAGAGCTCTCAGGTGTCAACACACAAATAATGTGTGCTTTCAGATAACCTGGGGTATGACCATGGCACCTTATTTAAGGCTGGCATGGTCTCCATAGTGGTATGGGTTACCTACCTTGCATTATGATGGTCTGATAGAATATAGACATATTTTAAATGACAGAGAATAGACATTTCACTTGGACTTCAAGCACACTGTGGCTTTTATTTTCTCTGTTTCGTGTCCCTGCCCTGCTAATGGACAGGAAGAGTAATTAACATAGGGTGATTGCTGCCTTAGCTTTTCGTCAGCATTTTCTTGACACTTGGATATTATCAGCCAGGTTGGATGAACAACCTGTTCTAGTGGAAGGTGTTCCTGCCTATGTCAGGGGGACTGGAACTACCACATGATCTTTAAAGGTCCCTTTCAGTCCAAACCATTCTATGAATCTATGATCTGCATGCTGTAGAAAAGGGTATAGCTTGAAAAATCAAGGCCTATAAACAGCTTCCAAAATGGCTCTTTATGATGTGTCTACAGAGGCAGTATTTGCTCATAGTGTATGCCTGCAGGCTCATATGGGGTTAAAGCTTGTGTTAATGTTAAGAAAAATTGAATGTTAGGTTGCTGTGGTAAGATTTATGTCAGGTAACCAACTCTGGATACAAGACACTGGTGTTTATTATGTCCACAGCAAAGCAGCTCTCTGCAGGCATGGCATATACACTATGTTTTCATGCTGGAATATTTTTCCACAAATTCCAACTACTTGCCACCAGTGGAAGCCTGCAGGTTTAGTGAGGCTGTGGGAATTCAACTGTCCACCATGGCAAAAATCTTCAGTCTTCACTCATAAGTCTTCAGATACTGACATCAGTCAACAATGAGGGTTTTTTTTTATTTTGAAATCTCAATTATTTTTTTCCTATACCTGTAGTATTAGTTTTCTATGCCATATGGATATGTTTAATGGGGTTGATAGCTGCTTGAAGAGGGCTGGGCTGAGGGGAGAAGGAAATATGGCTGTACTTGTATAACATCAGGCTAAGATGTCCTGTAACAAAGCACTTTTTACCCTGTTTTGAAGATGATGTCTTTTTGAGCCAGTTATATTTATGTTAAGATACTCGAAAAAATATCCTTGTAGCTTACTTGCTCTATCCTAAGTTTACTTAGGATTTAAACTGGTGGCGAAGTTTCTATTTGAGTTGTTCAGTTAACTCAGTGGGGCTCAAAACTTCCAAGTTACTGTGAAACAGCAGTGGCAGACTTCTTCAGAAATGCATTAATATCATAGCTAGATATATATGTATATATGCCTATTTACATTCACATATATGCATTCTTATCTCTAGCTAGAGTTTGTACACATGTTTTTTTAAACATCTTTTGTAGATATGTGAGTTCACAGTCCATAGGTTGATGTGTATTTTTTTCCCAGTCTTGTTTGTAGAACTCTTGAAGAGCTTACTTTAATTCGTTGGCTTTTTGACTTCGTGCTTAAGCACTTCGGTGAAACCAGTTCTACAAATGTAAATACTTTAAAACAAATTTTAGTCTTCAAAGATGTATCTCAAAGATAGAAAAGGCTAAAAGGTAACTAGTCAAGAAATAACCTTGTCAAATCTTTACCTGCAGCTGAGCAGCTCTCAAAGACTTGGAGCTCCTGTTTCTGACAAGTGCTTGGAAGCTGATCCCTCAATCAAACAGATTGTTGCTGAGTAACCAGCAAAGCCCAGTTCTCCTGCTCGAGATCAGGACGTGGTTTCAAGTTAAAAGAAATGGGCTGCAGTATTAATTTAGCTCTTCCCCTGCTACCTGGAATTGTGGTTTCTCCCTTGGTCTGCATTAGCAAGCATGAGGGAGGAAGGCTGTTGTGTATAGAGGACTGGGGAACTGGCCCAGTGTGAGAAGTAAAACTAATGCTCAGTAAAAAGTAAAACTTTTATATATGTACTTGTGGGAAGTTTCTTATTTGTTTGCAGGTTTTTTTTTTCATTATTTCCTTTTGTCATGTGTCTGGGAGCAAGATCTGCACCCTTCATCACACTGTGAGACCTGTCACATCTGTTTTTCCAAAGCATGCTAAAGCTTAGGGGGAGATGGAATGCTACAGGTGACTTGAGTCACTTTATGTGAGGAAATGTGTTCTGACTGGCATGCCATAGTGGTACAGTGCTGTTCTATTCCTCATATGAACACTTCAGCCAAAGAACAAAATGAAGTATGTTAAATAGCCAGAGAAGACACTAAAATTCTGTGTCACTATAACATGTTAGCCAAATATTTGCATTTAATATGAAATAAAATTTATGAAACATTACACCTGTAATTGCAAGTCAAAGCAAAACTTCTGAAAAAAAGCTGATATGTCTCTCCTTATTGCTATATAGCCTTAAAGTTAAAAGGTCTCAAAGGAAAAATAGTTTCCAGATCTAATTCTGGAGTATTAGATCTAATTCTGGAGTATTATATAATTATACCCATATTTCTTTACCATTCATCTTCAGAATGGGGGAAAAGTAGCACTGACTGATATCCAGGTGCTGTGTTGCTGCTTTGAAAAGGGATATGCAAGTAAAGTTGGAAGGATATTTCAGACTTTAATATATTATGTAGACAGAACCCAGTTTCTTGAGATGCATTCAAGATTTGTGCTCAAATTAATGAGCATTAGGATTAATGTACTGCTAGTTAGCCATTCCTCTGCTGTTGTGCTAGCTCCTGTTCAGTGAGGCTAAATCATCTTTTATAACCTCTGTCATAGCTGGGGACTGCTTTGCAGTCTATGGCCTTTAAAGTACTTTAGTAGAGGCTCTTGAATTAGTACAGGCTCATTTGGAATTGGGAGGCTGCAGTGGTGCCTTTCTGCCCCAGTTGGTGCAGCACTGCCCCTTGAACAGCCGTGTCCTGATGGGTGTTGTGTGTGCTGGCTGGACAAAGCTTTCATGGGGAATCTACTTTTCATCCAGATCAGCTTCCTAATAACCTTGTTATCCCAGTGTTAGGGGGAAAGTAAAGGTGTTGCAGTCTTGACTTTAATTAGCTCTTAAAATGCTATCCAGTCTGATCCTATGGTTTTGTTATTACTTTCCAATAACTTTGTGCATGTTATTTCTCCATGTGTAAAAAATAAACGAATTTTGAAAATTTGGCAGTAACAAATGAGGACTAAAAGCAGTCACTGTCCTGAGAATCTTTTCAGGAAGGCAAATGTTCCTTACTAAATGCTGCCTGTGTAGCATTGCTATGGCAAGGTTTAAAGCTGCATTTTCCAACCTCATTGCCAAAAGGCAATGGCATTCTAGGACAAGGATACCACATAAACCTATAGGGGAACCGCAAAACTGTTTCAGAACTACTAAAATGAGGCAGTGATTCTTGAAATAGAGGAAAAAAGTGTTAGATAAAGGAAATCTCTTTCTTTAACTACAGTAGCAGGTTGACATATGCTCTCTGAGATGTGTGCTTCTGCCTAAAAAATTTTACAGTTGAATCTGCAAATATGATCCAGTGTTTGTGAGATGCTTTTCCTTGCTTCTCAATAGTGTTCCTGAGTTGCAGCAGTCAAAGTTGTTCCCTAGTGCTTTTAAGGAAGCTCCTGAGGTGAAAACAATTGGAAGTTAAAAATTTTAGGGAATAATAAAGCACTTACTGTTTGTATTCTTCCCTGAGCATCTGCTTTATGGCTGGTTTTAAACAAATCTTAGGGCTTGACTGACCCTTTTGGCTGTATTAGGATTGAATCATCTTTCTGACTCTGTCAGGTGCTTGTAACTTTAGCAGACCAACCATGTAGGCTGAGTTTCCATACCAAGTGTGTTAAATTATATTAACCTCCATCAGAGTGGGTCCTGTCTTTTTTCTCAAAGTAGGCTTGGATGTTTTATCCTCTTAATATTTCTGATGCCTGTGAAAATATGCGATACATCTAACAGCATTTGACACTGTTTTGTACCTGAGAGGTACCTTTTAATGCCTTACTGATCTTTTCTATACTCTGACCTGTTTAAATCTTCTGAAATTATTTGTGTGTACTCACCTTTGTAGAGTTTGGGAGCTGAATCCTTTGTCTTCCACACAGCTGTCTTCTGAGCAGTACACCTGGGCAGTGTGATGTTCTTTGCAGCTGAGTCACAAATGCTCAGCAGTCTTTTGGGAGTGAGGGGTTGATTCCTTTTCTCTTGGGCATTGCTCCTTCTAACTGCCAGCTTTGCTATAAAGAAGGGCAGACTTGACTCCATCAAGTAATTCAAACATATGCTGGACAGCTACTGGAGTAGTGGGAGCCATGAAAATGGGGTGTGCCGTGGGAAAGACAGGAATAGATGGGATTAGGCTGGGAATAGAGAACTTTAAGACATCTGATGACAAATAATTATTGTAAAATTGGAATGGTCTATTTTCACCTTTAAGTTGGGGATCACTTTGTTTTGAAGTCTAAAGAATCCAGCTGTGAGGGGGTCTGCTCTAGCTAATTTAAACTTTATTCTTGCTTTTTTAATGTAAATTGGTTTTTAATACAATTATTTTGGTAAAGTATTATGTCCTTCAGTTAAGAAAGGTAGAAAGCAATGATATAAACTTAAACCAGTTTCTACCTCTCTAGAGCTTAATATGAACAAAATTATCAAGATTAATATCTTGTGGTTATAATTTATATTACTCTGAGCTGTTACCCTTTTGGCCTTCTGGAATACAGGGCTACTAACTGTTTCATGAGTGGTTTTGACTTGAGAACACTAAAAAGGCCAAAACTTCAGCATCTTTAGAAATTTTTAGTTGTTTGTCTGCAAGCTTAGCATTTATAGTGACCAAGTCCCATGATGCCACCTGCCCTGTAATAACCATCTTGGTTAACCATATTATGGTTATGTGTATTGATAGGTGCTTATTACAAGCAGGCTGGCTAGCAGTTTCTCCTCCTCACTACACTCAAAGGTCATTTCTATTCCTGGACTTGGAAGTGAGGTGAAACTTGGCTGGTAACACTTAATGGAAGAATTTTTCCTTTGTTTCCTCTTAGCTGAACTTTGCAGCTTTACTTCTTCACTTGGCAGCATTACAGCGTCTTTACCTTAGTCTTTGGAGTAAGATAAGCTCAGCTGTATAACTAAACAAGCAGATTGCACTGCAATACTCAGTACCTTTTTCGAACAAGAGTTATCGACAGTAAGTCTTAGTCAGAGACATGGGAAAGGCAGTGACCACTAGTAAGTAATGCAACTCAAATCTTAGCCCTTTTTCTGCATCTGGGGATACAGGACACAGACTTCTTTGCATAGGAAGTACTTCTGCTTTTTTTCTTCTGAGCCTAATGGGGTTTTGGTGTAAAATTTGGTGTGCATAAACCAGGAAAAAATACAGGTGTGTGAGATTCTGCAGTCTCTTCTTTTCCAGTAGACTATTGTAATCTGCTTGACCATGAGCCTCCTCAGAAAAGACTGGATTGTCCAGGCGACCTAGATCGTATTTCTCCTAGTTTGATTATCTTCTATTAAGGGAAGGTGAATTGCTGCATTTTTGCTGCTGATTTTTGCATTTCTCTTGGCATGTGAGTGCAGTGTCAACCAACCACAGCTTTTTGGTGTCTTCATAGTTAAATCAGGTTTTTATTTGCACCCTCATCTTCTGGCCACTTACAGATTGAAATACCTCAAAACTATATGGAATGAAAAACAGCATACCAAAAAAAACCCCAAAAATATGGAAGACTGCATGATGCTATACTGGAAAAGTCTGTGGAATGCTTTTCAGCCTTACCACACAATCCTGCAGCTGCTAGCTATCAGGTCTTGTTGTTTGTGGAATCTGATTAGCACCAAGTATGTTTTTGATAGCATTACCCCAGGATGGATGCCTCATGCCCTAGTGGCTTCATGTGTTAATGGTAAAAAAATTGTGCATCTGAGGATCTCAGGGATATATCATAGTGTGAGCTCTTGGATTCAGACTGTAAAAGCAGTGGGATCACAGGAGAATAAAGCATAGAGGGAAAGATGTTTGAGAAAATGCTTCAGTTCCAGGCTTAGAGGTTTGGATGGTTGCTAAAATTAATTCCCAGGCTGTAACACTTGAGAGTTTATTGTATATGTAGCTGTAAAGCCTGCATACAAGAGTTGATGTATTTTAATGTTGATTACTTGCTAGCTGTATTTGTTTCTGCTTTTTAAGAGGGTAATTTAAAGCTAATATATGTACAAGCCCAGCTTAATAGTTTATTGATCTGATTAGCAGTAGTCAACTACTAAATATAAAGGTGTAAAAAATCCTGGCTTTACACTACACTGCCAGAAAGAGCAACCTGATTTATCCCATAGTAGTAATTAAGAGTTTTATGTTTAGCCTTAACTAAGCAATGAATGCTGATTTTAAATTGTTCTACCATGTTGGGAATGATTTAACGATAATCATCCTTTTGTTTATTATTGTTGCTAGCTTTCACATGACTGGATTGAGTGCTAGTTTCATCAGCAGAAAATTATCTTTACTGCTTATATCTGGAACTCAGAAGTGAATTCATAACTTGATTTTTACAACTGCTTTTTAAGCACTGCTTAAAGTGGTTCTTTGTAGTGATACAGGTGCTCCACCTAAGTGTTCAAAAACATTTTCTAAAATTACTTTCAGTAGAGCTGTGTACACTCTGTGAATCTTTTGTTAATGTCAAAGGATCCTAGGAAACCAAAACCTTTGGCTGTAAAAATCAAGTTGAGATGCGTTTGGGTCTAACCTTATCGCTTTTGCTGAATATTCTTAGCTTTTTAGGTAGCTGAGTAAAATACTTGAGTTGACTGAAAGCATGAACTTTCAGATCAGATGCTAAGAATGCTTCTGTACTAAATGATGTCTTTGCTGTATTCCTTAGCATAGGAAAGAATTTTGGGGAAATTAGTCCTACCCTAAAGGATTCTCCACTGTACTAATCTTGACTGCACATAAGATAAATATTGGGAGACAGTATCTGTCAGATAAGGCTCTTCCAGGTGCACCTCAGTATGCACACGTATCATTGCATTCACAAAGTATGCAGTCATCTGAATTACACTCCCAGTTCCTGTAGGTGAACCTACAGCCTATTTCCCTGAGTTCCAAAGGGACATAGTGTAAGTAGTAATCATCTCCCTGTTACTGTCATCAGAGTCATTTTCCTATTTAAGCCAACAGGGGGTAAGTTTGAAGTCCAGGAAGGTGAGGGCTGGGATGGTCACTTCAGTTGTCTGGCACCAGTTAAAACTCTGCCCTTTAGACTTGAGGTTCTTGTTCTAGTCTTTTAATTGCTTTTCAGGATTCGAGCACTGACCCTGCCCTTTTACTCCCCACAGTTGTCCTTTGACTTCAGGATAGGGTTCATGTAAGCAATGCTTAGAATAGGAAGTCTTTTACTACACAGATGACTGAGTATGTCTTGGTAACTGGGATGTGTCTCAAATATAAGTTAAACTGCTTATTTCCAAGTGGTCCTGAATCAAGGTTTATCTTCATGAACTTCTACTGCAAAAATTACTCCAAATACAAGGTATCATAGTTTGTTGGAAAGCTAACATCCTTCTGCTCTGAATATTATGAAGTGCAGGTCCTATAGATGAGGAGTTTTAAATTGGTGTGTATCAGTGACAGAACCAGGTTAGAGTCAAATTAAGTGAAATTAAAGCATCTTGGGGGAAAAAACGTTAAATTTAGAAATTAAATTCAATGTGTTGTGCTTTTTCCTCTTACATAAATGTTTAAAAGAAACCAAATTGGACAAGGGCCAGTATACTCTTGCTGTATTTTAGTTATGCAATAGTGTAAGCATGTCATGCTAACATAACACTTCAGTAACTAAAAAGAAGCTTGTTTCTGTCTAAAAATTAGAAATATTTTCAAAGGTCTATTTTTAGCCAGAAGATGCCATTCCAGAAGAATTAGTTTAACTTCTCTGTGATGAAAATGTCTTAATTTTCACACTTTGCCATCCATATGATTTGAAGACTTAGTTCTGGAAAATATTGTTATTAGATTTTTGTTGTATGCCTTCACTCCTATGCACATTATTCTGTATTTTCCACATCGTGTCTAAGCATCCAATGAAGGCACTTGTACAAAGAGATCACAATGGCATTGTCTTGACTTGTTTTATGAAACAGATTGGATGTTAACTGTTTTCTTCTTTTTCCAACTCCTGCTTGCCTGTTATGTTTTCTTTCTGAAGCCTGTAATCCATCTGGCTAGGTGAATAAGTGCATTGCTGGAAAAGCAGGTAGCAGTGAGGTTCCTGAGCTGTGAGCTGTATTTAACAGTCATTTGCAATTATTTCTAGGTGCTGTTGGTAAGCAGTAGCCGATACCCAGATCAGTGGATTGTACCGGGTGGAGGAATGGAACCAGAGGAAGAGCCGGGGGGAGCAGCCGTGAGAGAGGTCTATGAAGAGGTAACAAAAATAAAACAAAGCAAAAAATCCAGCTGATCTGTGCTACTGTTGTCTTCAGATGGGAACCAAGAAGGAAGAGGGAACTGCCTCCTTTATCCAGTACTTGACTGAGACCTTTGTGGTTATGAATTTCAAAGAACTGCAGTTCTGTGTGTTAGAATTGGGGTATAGTGTGGTGAGGTGAACTAATCAATTTAGCTTCTTCTTTCATTTCATAGCTAAATTTCTGTCTGCCTTTATAAACAAGTACTGGAAGTAAAACTGTGACTTTATGCCAAATGGCATGTTACAGTGTTGTAACATTTCTGTGTTTGTGAAGAAAATGTTTGACTTGCAGCTCTTTTAGAACAGAGTGAAGGTAAAGTAACCATTAACATCTAGCTGCATAAGAACAAAAATCAGCAGACCTTAGAGGACATTTCAAATTAAACAGATTAGAAACTGATCTATCCAAGCAGCTGAGAATTCATACGTTTATGGCTGCTTATCTATAAAGAAAGCACTATGGTTATAGTCTGCCTTTCTATCCCTACCCCTATGACCAGGCAAAACAGAGCTTAAATCATGATGAATTCATGCAGTTTCCCTATACTACAACACTTAAATTTCAAATTCAGAATTCTGGGGTTTCATTTGCTGTTTTTCCTAGGAAAATTGTGAAAAATATTAAGTGTTTCTTTAATATCTAACAGCCATGTCTAAACCAAATAAAACTGCAAGAAAAATCAAAATATAAGACTAGAAGGTATAAGATTTTTCATAAATTGGATGCATTCTGGTGAGTGCATTTCAGGATTTCTACTAGACTTAACCGGTTTTCTCATCCCATTTTGCTATTCCCAAAACACACTAATATTGTTGCTGATTAGTATTTGTAATGATTTTTTCTATTAGCTATGCTATTTGATGGTTTATCTTGCTTACCCTTAAGACTGGTTCTGTTGTGATGTTGAGGCTTAGGAACCTGATGTAGATGTGACTTGCACCAAACAGTGCCTGAAGAGTGCCAAAGAGTGACAAAGTGAGATCTGTGAGCTGTGACTCAGTGACCCTTCTCCCATTTTCCTTGGGGAACAGACTGGTTCATTACTGGCTGCTCTCAGCAGCCTTACTGCAGCAAGGTTCAAGCATGAATAAACCTCACTGAACCAAAGGTGTTTGTTCCAGACTGGAGGAGTTCATTTTGACCCACACAAGACATACTCAGCCACAGGGTACAGTCCATGTGAAAGGAGCAAAGAGTTTGGGTTCTAGCAATGAGTCAGCAAAGATTTAGGCTTCCAAGCAGTAGTAACACCTCTAGGGAGAGTCTTGTCTTCCCACTGTCACAAGTTCATGGGTAGGATTAAAAAACCCAGTCCTCTGCTCAGTTTTCTTAGGAATGCTGGTAATTTTAATTGCTGATCTGACTTAGGGTATAGTCCAAGGTAAGGATAGTAAAGTCTCATCTCCATGTTAAATTAGAGCCGATTAAACTGTAGTCATATGTTTGGGGTTTTTTGTTGGTAGTAAAGAATGGATGATCTTGAAGGGACTGTGCTTTTTATGGTGTTTTGGAGTACAATATAAAATTCCAGCCATGTTCTGCTTTGAGCTGTGCTTGCAAATGCATGAAGAGTTTTCATGGACTAGGTGCTTTAATAAGCAAAAATAATTTGGTTACACTTGTTCTACTCCCTTAGAATTCCTGGGGTATGATAGCTTGTATAGCTGATCAGACTTAGAAGCTCATACCATAAAGTAAAATATTCTTCAGCTACCAGCTGAGTCTTATATGCTTCCATGAGATTGCCAAATGCCATTTTTAAAGAAAAAAGAATGGTACTTAGGGGTTTGAGCCATGGAAATTCTTACTGACCTTTCTAAAGGTGGATGTCCTTTCTATTTTTATACTAAGGTCAATGTCACCTGGCAGGCTGGTTACAGTACAGTGAACTGTTAAGAGTTTTGTGAATGAATAAACTTCAAAGAAAGCACAGTGGTGCTGGTATGAAATGTGTTTCTTCAGTATTGGGTCATACACATGACTCAGTATTTCTATTAATTTATTAAAATGGATAAATTCATAGTGGGAGTTGTGATGACATTCCTTAATTGTAGAAGTGTTGATAGCCCACTGGCTTTAAATATCCTCACTTCAACACCAATAGTAGTGTATTGAGAATGTTTTACCACTCAAAGATCCCTGTAATCAAATGTACATGCATGGCAGTTGTTTCATAGTCTGCCTGTGTATATGACTCCAGGGGTTTTTTAACTCTTCAATTCTTGTTTGTGTTAGTGATAATGATTTTTGCCTCTACTGAATATTTAGTGTTTCATTTAAGGTTGTCTGACATTTCACAGGTTACTGGAAATTGATAGTTACCTTAATTATTTAGATGAAATAAACTTTTACAAACCTGCAAGTAGAATACCAAAATGAAGTTACAGAATAAAGCAATCCCAGAAAGGTATTGAACCTCATCAAAATGAAGAGCTACTCCATTAATGAATTTGGAGCTTTGTCTTTAATTGCATAGCATGAAAGATTAAAATAAGTTGTCTGCAAATGCACTGTTCAAAGAAAAATGACACAAATGAGTGGCAAGCCAATGATGCCCAGCCTTGTAAATGGAGATGTTCTGTGAACTGTGAACGACTCCTTTTTCTGGCTCCATCTCACAAAAAAGAGACTCTTGCTTTGTCTGTTTTAGTAGTGTATTGAAAGGCCTATGAGAAAATACGCCGTTTCCTTCAGCCCTGTGTGGATATAGTTTCTGAGAAGAAGAGGATGATCCTGAAGATTACTTGCTGTAGCTGTGAAAATGACAGTAATATCATCTAAGACTTCTCACAGGAAATAGAGGAATTAGCTCCAATGAGCATCTAATATTTGAAAAATGACCAAGTGCTACAGACTAGACTTAGACTGCAGAAATAAATAAAGCACACTCTCCGCTGAAAGATTAGGGCAGATGTAGTCAAGCATTTTAGTATGCAAAAATGGGCCAGGAGTAGTCTTGCCTCCATCTCTTCAGGACTGTAGCCAATAAAATGGCTACAATACTATCCTACAAATGCCAGAGTTAAAAATAACCCAAATCTTTCAGATCTTGAGCAACTTTCTGCCCCGGTAGCTGTTAGCTTGGCAGTGGAACTGCAGCGTGACTCTGGCTCCATCTGCAGGGGACAGGCGAGTCTGGCGCTCCTCTGAGGCTGCAGTACCTCCGCAGCTCAACAGGAGTGACCTCCGGGCACACTGATCATGGCATGAAGGGCTGAATTCTCTCTCTTGTGGCTGATTTAGACTAATGCTAAAATATATGCATAAGATTCAGATCTGAGGTTCTATTTGCAGAGTACTCAGACTTCCTTAGAGTATTGTTCTGGGCAAGTATAGCACTTAATTCGACAGCTTGTCTGTCAGAAGAAAACTGGGGTTTTTCAGGCTTTTTTCCAAAACTTTAGACAGCACTTTTACACACTTACAGAAGCCTATAGGATTCTGTTTACATGAAGAACCATATTTTAAGAGCCATGGGTACATAAAAGCCAAAGGAAGAAGTATGTTTTTATGAGAGGCAAAATGGTTCAACGTCTAGAATTTAACCACTGTATTGGATTAGAAGCTTACCATTGGGAAAGAGGGAACTGCTTTTGATATTCTGGGGATAAAGCTGAAGTATTTCTTGGTCCTCTAGCACTTAAATTTGACACATTTTGAAGCACATTATGAAAAGAACTTGAAGGAAATATTCTTGTTAGTAAAAATCACAAGCCTTTGAATTACTACCTTTTTGCACATCTGAGTGTAGATATTTTCAAAATACACTGCTGTCTGCAGGCATGATGCTACATTTTGGAAACATGTCTATTTGATTAGAGAGTAACTAGACATCAGTTATAGTAATCACATTTACAACATCTGATTGCAACCAAAGCTTCACTTCAAGCTTTGGGGAGTTTTTACACATGATCTAATGGAGTGCTTCTAATAGCTTCATTCAGAATTACTCAGCTAAGTGTATTTGTTTAAACCATTGATTTGCTTGGAGGGAGAAAAGAGAAAGTGTTAAGTAAATTCCACTTAGAGTAACATTGATAAATTCACACTGTGACTATGGGATACCAGTAAGGTGACAAAAGTCCTCTATGAAAGCTATTCAGTATCAGTAAACCTAGCTGGTCATGGTGGTGTTGCCATGTGTTAAATATTAGTTGTCAGACTCTGAGTTGAAGTGATACTGTAATGCTGAGAAAATTAGGACTGATCAGTAAAAAGCATTTCTTCAGCATGCTGCTTTTCACGAATAAGTGCTTTTTCATTACCCAGTATAAAGCACAAGCAATCTCTAGTGCCTGTTTTGGCATACCTTACTCTTTCAGCCCAAAACAAGGGCCTGTCACTTTCCTAATTAATGTGCTGCTTAATCACTTATCTATAAGGTCCAGTTGTGTATTTTGGCTTTATGAGCTCTAACAGGTATCTTGGCCATCACAGCAGACAAACAGAATGTTGCATGTAGTTTTGCATTAACTTTTGCTCTAGCTCTTGCTCTAGATAAGCAAAATGCCTTGATAATTTTGCAGAGGCTGTGTTCGGGCTTCCTTCATCCAAACGGCTTAATCAATAACACCAGCCGTCTGCTTCCTTTAAAAAGGCAGTCACAGAAAGCATTCACTTGTAAGACTTTGATTAGACTTATTGCTAAAGCCTGTCAGAGTTACTCATTAAAATGTAATGAAGATCCATATGGTCCTTTATATAAAGACATAAGACATCAATAAGTGTCTTTAGCTAAGGCTGGAAGCAAAGACTGAAAACTAGAAAATGTCATCTTAGCACTAAGAAGCCCTATTTTAAATATTGGTTGTATAACAAGACAAAAACAATCTAAATATTGTCTGTCAGTAGGCAACATATGCCTTTATGTGTCAGGCATATGGACTGAGTTTTGTTTAGAATTAGTGGATGATCATAAGCCATGTCCCTTGGAACAGGCATGATATATTACTTTTGGAAAAGTAAACCTTAGAGTCTTAGTAGAAAGTAATGACCACCTTATCTGAATTGATAAAAATCAAAAAGCATAGGCTGATACAGGGATTATTTTAAAATATTGGAATAAAAGTCTGAATTGAAAGCATTTTGTAATCATACTAGCTAGAAAGAGTTCAAAACTGCAGAGAATTGGGGATGTAAATTTGGGGCTTATATTACATGACAAAAGCTACTTGGGATATGAAAACTAGCACACATTAAATCCTTATGCTGCAAAATCCATGCAACAACCTACAGTTTAATTTATTATTGTATTTTTAAAACTTGTATTTAAATTTCTGTGTAAAATAGCACTGGAGTTTTGATGATTGCTTCTTTCAGATTAATTCTAATACTATTTGAAATTCTCTTGTCCTTTCTCCTTTCCTAGATTATTTCAGTAGTGGGTATGATTTATCTATTTAATAAAATACAGTACATTAAAAATGTGGTAAGTAATACAGTATTTTGTTCTGGATGGAAACCTTGAAGGATTTATGGGTTCTTTGATCCACTCATTAAGACAAGCTTTTGTACTCTAATACTCATAAAGAGTCTAAAACTAGAATCTCCAAAATTAGTGCAGCACTATCTAATTAAAACTTAAGTTAAAACTCTTACTTAAATAGCCCTAATAAGGAGGAGTATGCTAATGTAGGATGATGGTACAGATGCTTTATATTTTTTTAAATTAATACCAAATGCTAACACTTTTTCTTGTTTGTTTTTTAGGCTGGAGTAAAGGGAAAGCTAGGCAGACTACTTGGAATATTTGAGGTGAGCAGTTTCCTTTGAGTTCTAAAAGCAATGGCTGCTTTGTGAAAACTGATAAGCTGCAACATCACACTTAAGTTCATAAGTATTACCTACCTGTAATTTTGCAATGTTGCTGGACCTGCTGCATTAGACAGGACTTTAGGTGTTACATGATTTGTGAAGATTTGAATAGGAAGAGTTCAAGGTACTTATCCCAGTTTCACAGAATATTCTCAGTTGGAAGGGAACCCCAAAGATCACAGAGTCCAGCTTTTTAGTGAATGTCTTGTACAGGGATCAGATCCATCACTGTGGGTTATCCAGCACCAAGCTCTCACCAGCTGAGCTAATCTCAGGTCATTTTGGACCTCTACTGGAAAGATTAAATTAGTACTTATGGAGAAAAAAAAATCCCTAAAAACCAAACCATTCATAAAGTTAGGATTTCTGAACCATTACACCAGCCTCTTTTGAGGCACTCTTTTGACTTTTCCTCTCTGGTTAGATTTTGCTGAAGTAATTTGTCAACTTTCACACATGTAAATTGATAAGTCTGGATATGAATTCTCTTTATGGCTTTAATTTGCTACAAAAAGGCCAAGGCTTTGGACAACAGATATATTAAACCTTTAGCTAACTATGTAGTTCAAAACATCTATTTGATGGTATAAACATCAGACTCTGAACTACCAACAGTGCAAGTACACATGCTAGCTAGAACTCTATTTTAGTCCTGCTCAGGTTATAGACAGGAACAGACTAGTTTTAATAGTCTTCAGCTCCTAATACATCCATATGTTACTATGTTGTGTGGTATATTAAGTGGAAGTCCCTTAGTCTCAGTGAGGTACAAATCTTCACCCAGCTTTTATAGGCAGTGTATTCCTGACAGGGATTTCCTGTGTGAGGCATTACTTAGTCATGTGTCCCAGTGTGTGAAAGTATGGAAGCCATAACACAATTAGAGAAGCTCCTGAAGCTTTGTAGTTAGTACTGCTCACATTTTCTTATATATTTTGGGTTTGAGTTGAACTGGATGGTCCCACACGTTAAAAACTTGGCTGTGTTTTAACTCTGCTAAGTGGAAAAGGTTATTTTGGTTATTTGCACAAGAATACTGTGCTTCTGTTAGGGCAGCTAGGCCATAGCATCTCTTGGTTCTTAATACAGTTGTAATTGTAGATGACTGTGGTTTTATTAGGAGCACAGCTCTTCTCCAAGGGTGGATGGTCTGACTGGTTGGGTAGCACCTCAAACACTGCCACTGGCCTGCTTTGGAGTAGCAGAGAGTAATGCTCCCATGGGCTGGCTGCAGCAATAGGGGCCTTGCCCTGAGCAGACAGCTCTGTCAGACTGTGTTTAACCTGCCTTGTGCAAAATACTTGCCTTTGAAACACGTGGTGAGTGCTGCCATCGTGGCAAACCTGCTGAATGAGCAGATGGCAATGATTTTTGCATTTGGCATGACTGCAAGCACAGGTTATTTAATTTGCCTCACTCAGAGTGAAACTTTACAGCCAGCATTGTGTAGATGACATAGCCACCTGATGCAGTGGTTCCATCTTGAAAAAAGTGCTTAGGTTTTCTTAAATGACCTTTCATCCACGAAATGCGTTGTGAAAACAGTTTTTGCAAATGTGGAGTACTGTGGTAATTTACAACATATGTAAAAGATAAGTACTAGTAATTATCCAGGGCAGTACTAGTGGATAATGCTAATATTTAGCTGGATGACACTTTGGTCAGAACTTCATAATCTTCAAAATTGTTTGTATTGTCTTTGGTTTGGTTCATTTTTTTTTAGTCTAGTAAAAGAAAATAGCTGTTTCAAATAAAACTTTGGTTCTCCCATTATTTTGGGTCTCATCAGTACAGATGTTTATTTAGTGAAAATGAAAGTCAGGCTTGCTGGCAACTATCCTTTAGAGGTAAGTAATTTCTATCTTGTAGTTGTGGTAAGTCTGTAAGTTACTTAGATGAGAATTTAAACTTGTACTTCTCATATTCAAGCAGAACCAGGATCGGAAGCATAGGACGTATGTTTATGTTCTTACTGTGACAGAAATACTGGAAGACTGGGAGGATTCAGTTAATATAGGTAAACTAATTCTCTGTCCTTATGTGCTACACTTAAAAATGTTGTGAGCAAACTCTTCATTTTTCTTAAGCAGTTTGGGTAATTCAGGGGGAATACTAATTCTGTTCTTGAAAAATTCAAGGCATGCTGTTCTTGCACACTTTAATACATAACTAGGGTTGCTTCCAACATAGTGTTACTCTTATTCTTAGAATACTCTAATTGTTATAGCATTATGACAAAATAAACATTGTAATTTTTTAAAGGCCAAATACTATACTGCCAAATTGTTTTTTCCCTAAAAAGTAGAATGTTTTACTGTCTGATACTCTAGGGTGTTTTTGAAAGTGTCCTTGATCTTAAATAAGTGGTTTATGTATATTCAAGCACAGTACATACAATGCTGTAAAACCAAATAAAAAATAAAATTCCTTCCATTTTAACAAGACCATCATTGACCTTGCTATATGTATTTTCAGAGACTTTGAATTTTAAAGGACCAGCTTGTAAAAGTAAGATGGTCTTAAGTGATCTTAGTAAAGTCTTGAAACTTACATAAACATGTCTGATACAAGGTATATTATTTTTTAAAACTCACACCTAACCTGAATAACTCCATAGATGGATGCATATGGAGACTTGGAGTATGGACCATGGCTTTTGAAATCAGACCAAGCCATTCTCATGCATGCATGTTCAGTCTCAAGATTGGTTTTCTGCTAGGCACAACAGTGTAGGATGGCAGTATCTAGTAATTTAAACAACATCACACTTTCCTCTAATGACCAGCTGGGGCTTTTGGAGCATATAAAGAGTCATATGAGTCTCTGTCCACTATCTGCTTCAAGAGAGTTACCTGAAAGTCCTTATTATGAATTGCATTTCAGTAAGCCTGAGTGAATCTCTTGGGTTAATCAGTTCTTTCAGAGGTCTTTTTTTTCACTCTTTTGCCTGACAACTTCAACTTCCAAAGAACTGAGAAAAAGTGAATAACTAGATAGTAACCAATAGTGCTGTTAACATTTTATAACTCTGTTCTTTCTTGTGGATTCAGGAAGGAAAAGAGAATGGTTTAAAGTAGAAGATGCAATCAAGGTCCTTCAGTGTCACAAGCCTGTTCATGCAGAATACTTGGAAAAACTGAAACTGAGCTGTTCACCCACTAATGGAAACTCTGTGGTTCCCCCTCTTCCAGATAATAACTCCTTATATGTCACTTCTGCACAGACTTCTGGGTTGCCCTCTACTGTGAGATAAACATTCGGATTACCTTTTTATTCGTGTCATCACAACAGGAGACATCTGTGATCACATGTAGGCATCTGTATAACTGTCAGTTCTAAGTGAAATATGTGAATGTGTCATAATGTCAAATTTATTTGAACATGTTTTTCTTTTAACAGTGTAAAGTAGTATTTCAGCAAACCAAAGCCATATAGGGATTTTTTAAGATGCCTTAATAGGCCATTTAAAAAAAAAAAACTTGACTATATAAATTTATAAATTTGCATATCTGCTAAAATAAAATATGCATCTCAGTGGTGTTCAGCTTATTTAAAACTTGTGAGTTTTAGTCAGTAGTTAAAGCTTGAGCAGATAGTCTAATACTAAACTCTTATTTGGTATCCACAGATGAAGTGCTAAGACCTTGAGCTGGCAGTATTTGGGTAAATGAATGTGTTGAAGGCAGAGGTGCACAAGGGTGACTGCAATAAAGCACTAAACCACATTGAGCCTGTCAAGAGCAAAGGATACCAACACTAAGCACTGCTTGCCTCAATTATCCAAAAGGTTGCCTTGTCCTATGCAATCTTCATGTAACATAAAACTAGGGCAAGAACAAGAACTTTGTCTTGCAGCTACCAAAACTATCCACTAGACTGTAGTTTCATCACTTGGTCAGCTGGGGAACTGTCAGAAGGTTTGTGTGAAAAGCAGTGTAGATCTTTCTTCCCCATTTTTTTTTCCTTTTAACCTTGATCCATGTTTGGTTCATGGTGTGATTACACTGCAGGTTGCAAAAACTTCTTTCTTCAATTCGAAACATCTCATGTAGTGTTCCTGCAGTCTGTTGCAATTTAAAAATGTTTAAAGGAAAGTTAAGACTTAACCAGGGGCACCCTGAGGTTGCAGAGGTGTCTCTTAGCAAGCATGTGTTGAGGTGCCTTGCCCTGCAGGAGCCAGGAGTGCTGCCTGCAGTGCTTGGGACAGGAGTGTTGACAGCTACTACACCAGGAGAGAAAAAATACTCCTTTATCCTATTAGAATGAGTGCTGAAACCCCCAGTTTTAAGTTAATTCTTAAATCCTTCAGTTCTACTGTTTGAACATCAATTTCTTTAGATTCTTCAAATAAAAGCTGGCCTCTTGGTAAAAATATAGTTGGAATAAATGAGGTATGGCTGACAACCTCCCTGTTCTAATTATTTCTCCTGCTTTTCATCCAAGAAGATGAAAACTAAATCCACTGTTGGTCTTAATGTTTTTACCATAGGATTACTCTCTCTGTATGTGTGTGTGTGCATGGTTTCTTCTACAAGAACACAATCTAATTCACATGAACATCCTACTTCTGAATATTTTCTAGGATTTAAACCCAACTGTACCTCCTTTATATCCAGCCAAAACAGGTCGAGGTAGACCACTACCTCACACATGAAGTTTATTCTGGGTAAAGCTCATTCTCTTCTACAACATTTGAACCTTTGTAAATAGTCCAACTAGTAAATAGTGAGTGTAAAATGGAAAATAAATGTAATTTAAACCTTTTGTTACTCAATACACAAATGGTTAACTTCTACTTTTTTAACACAAATTGTGTAAAATGCTGCTATGAATTTTTTTGTGCTGTTACACTTTTTTAGGAAAAAAAATGTTGTTGCCACAAGTTACTCCTAGAAAAACAATCTTGTGCCATATATAAATGCAGTGAAACTAGGGAGATAGATGATCTGATCTCTTAATGCTGCTCTCTTTGAAGAGGCATAAATACTACTGACAAGAGGCATGAGCCACAAAGCTGAAGACTTCTGAAACAGTGGATAGGACACTGCTTTCTATCCCTCTTAGCTCCTAGTCCAGGTCACTTCCAGAACTGGAAAGAACACACAAGTGTTCAGGTGCACCTAAAGGTGGAAGCATTGCCAACAGCTTGTCCATCCTTTCAGCCATGAGGTGGGAGGCCAGGGAAGGAGCATTGCTGTTTCAGTAGTGCACACTACAGGGGAATCCCTATTTTACACTGAACCTCTTCCAGACTGGCACACCATTTGCTCAGCTCACTGCTTTAAACTGTTCTGCCAGGTGAAACAGGAGAAGGAGGGGTTGAGCATAATGAATGTCTAATCTTTATTAAAATCATACTCATGGTGTGGAAGGGTACCTCTGGCTCCAAAGCTGCCTTTAAAAGAATGAATCATTTAGCTCCCTTTTTTGATCACTTAAATGCTCACTTTTTTTGTTCAGTAGTTATTTTAACACTTTAAATTGAGCAAACTTGTATAGGTTTTCTTGTAACAAGATTATATCAAATCCATGAAAGCTCAAACAGAATCCAGAGTTTGAGTTTTTATTCATTTAAGAAAAACGCTCTGTCTCCATTTCAGATTCTTGGAATGAAATCAATCCAAGCTTGTATGAGATTTAGTGGTAATGCATGATCTTTTTTTGTAACTCTTGAATTATGTATTTGATAATAATGTAAAATGTACAGTATTGCTGTTGCTAACAAACTCAGAGTTGATTGCCTATAAATATTTTTGGTCACACACATTTGAGCTGTTCAGTAGTGCCAGACAGTTTTTTTTTTTAAACAGCATTTGTTGTACAAATCTCTTCAGTCTCTATGCAACCTTCAGAATGAAGTTCTATTGCTTTGACTTCTACTCCCTTTCAAAGAGAAATGTTTTGTGAATTGCAGACGTAAACAGAAAATTTCAGTTTTGCTACAGGGAACAACTGCAGTAAAGGGACAGCAGTATGGCTTTAGTACTAATGAAATCTGACACTCAACTCCAACAGAAAGAGTTGTAAAAATGGGAAGAGGAAGGCTACAATTTTTCTACTACCAATCAATTTAAATGTTAGAAGCATTTTGTTTTTACGTGAATCACTAGTTTGATGGGCCAAACCTATTTCAAACAAAGCAAATTTAGGATTTCTCTCATGCCAAAAAATTCTGTGCAATGTATCCAATTCGGTTCTCCAAAGGAAAAAGGGAAGAGACAGGTTGTCATCTGCAATTGTTGGAGTCTGCTTTGTACTGCTGCTTTTCCTGGCTGATGGGTTTGGAGATTCTCATCCGTTACATTATGGTGGTATGAAAGAAAAAGAGCCTTAAAGTTGAAAATCTCATGGAGACAGAATTAAGTAAAATGGATGTGCTTTTAAACACAAGAAATCCTGAGGTATTGCAGAGAGGCTGTTCAAGTGAAAAATCTTATTTTGGTGCTTACTGCACCCCTGGCTTAGCCTAGCATTGTTCTGTTAACAATGTGCTGTGAAAAGAAACATGAGGGGCAGACACTTGGTTTACTTAGCAGCATGGTTTGTGAAGTGAAAACTGAAAGGAAGGGGGGGGGGGAGGGAGGGGAAGGGAATTAAGTTGTACACATTTTGACCTGCTTGCATGGATTTTCTTTAAAGATTGATGTAAGAATTTTGACTTTTTATATTTGAGAAATACCAGAATAAAATCTAAATTAGTCCTGTGGATGATGTAGTCATTCCATTGCAAATACTGCACCAGAAGTGTTTGTGTGAAAGGCTTCAACCCCATCTAAACTATATTTAAGTTTCATCTAATGTTTCCTACTTCTTGCCTTGTCCCTGCACTCAAGCTTTACCAAGCTCCTTGTTCCAAAGAATCATTTCTTCTCCTTAACTTGACATGACACTCCCCTCTCCCCTTAGCACACATATCCAGTGCCTGTCCCAACTTGAAAACTGAAAACTGGTGGCAGTGCTCAGCCTGCTGCTGGAGCCCTCCCTCCCCTTACCTTGTTCTTTGAACCTGCAGTCTTCCACGCTGGTAGGATGGTGAGCAGCTCCTGTGTTTCCCCCTGTCAGTATGACTTGTGACAAGCAATTACCACAGCTCCCTCTTCAGCTTAAGGAGTTTTCCTGTCTGGCCCCTATCACTGGATCTCCAAGGCATCCAGTGACATGTAAGACTCAAGGCAGAAGTGTGACAAAGCACACACATGGCAAGTAAGGCAAGAGTGATTGACTTTCCCAAGACTTGGAGAGATTGTAAGAATCTTCCATCTTGAACTGAAAAAGTTAAGGGGTTTTTTAAACTTAGCCTCTTTCAATACTCTTAGGGTCTCAGTACTGCTGTGGCATTAGGCAAGGCACTGCCTCCTTGGCTCAAGTGATGAACAGCACCACATCCCCATTAGGACAATGCTCCACATAAGGAATGGTGCCACCTCTTAACCTGCAGACTCAGCAATCACAGGCATTTTCTGCTTGTGACAATCTGATTGCTATGGGCTATGCACCAACACCCCAAACAATGCTCTCAGACAATTTTCTTCCCTTAAATAAGCATGAAATACTGTTCAAATAGCCATTTTCGGAAGGCAAGGGGGCCACTGAATGTGTCTGCTGTGTGATCAGCTGCTGCTTGCCTCACAGCCCACACTGCTTTCAGCAGCTCAGTGGTAGCACTGGTTCCCAGCAGCTTTCCCTCATTTTACCACCAGTTCTGATGGATGGGCAGTATGAGGAAGCATTACAGCAATGTATGATGCTGGCCCAAAGACCATCAGCTTGTGCACTTACCCTGCTGTTGGCTTACCTGTGGCCTAGTGCCCATTACATCCAGACAAATTTTGTAACAAGGTTCTTGTCCTAAGGGCCTTTTTGCTGTCATTCAACTGCTTCACTCTCCTAAATATTTCCTTTCCTGCTTTCTGGCTGTGACACTAATGCAGCCTGTCTTTGAATAAGGTAGACAAACATCCACAGCAACTGAAGGAAGAAAAAACACCATTAGAATCACCTTATTGTGTCTTGTGAGATTAATCTGCCCTTGATAATTGAGCATGGGACCACAGACATTCTTCCACAAATTTACCAGAACACTGTATTACTCATGAATATCTGATGGGAAAATGACAGCAGGTATTCAGGCTGAGACAAGCACACCCACTACAGCAAGCAACAACTGAACATCACACATGAAATGTTTCAGATTTATAAATGACCTTGCAAGCCTTAGTAGGCAACTTAGGTAGGAAGGTTCAGATTAGGCCTGAACCAAAAATACTCCTTCACTCTAGCTCTGAAGGCAAGAACCCAGCTTACACAAGTATCTGGAACAACCTTGCACAAGTACTCCAGTCAGAGATGATTTTATGTGAAATAATTTGTATTTACCTTCCTACAAAATGAACTAATAAAAATGCTTCTGTTACATGTCACACTTGCATCCATCTCTTACCATGCAGTGTGGTGTGTCCTCTTAGGGCACAATTCCCTTCCCTAACCCAGGGCAGCCAGTGGGTAGTGTTCCCCTGAGTGCTTCACTGGAGCAGCCTTTCCCCAGACATACTCTACTTGCTCACCTAACCCCTTATCTAAGAGCTGGGGGAGTTCATGAAAGCAAACACCACAGATAAGGCAGTCATGCTGCTTGATGCCTCTTTTCTAATGCACTTCAGTGCAACATAATTAAATATTTGCTTTTAAAGTATCCTGCACACTTCCACAGAAAAGGCTGCAACAAACTGTACAAACTCCACCCCAGCAGGCATGTGATTATTAACCTTGTTAATAATGCAACATAGCCATGCTCATAATGCAACACAGTTCAGCAAAGCTCAATACATTTATCAATTTGATTGCACTAGAAACTGTCCAAACTTGCAAGTAAGTAGGAAAGCCTTGTACTAAACCAGACAGATTTGAACAAGCAGGCAAAACCCCAAAAAACAACAAAGGACCCCACACACTCCTAAACAAAACAAAATCAAACAAACAAAAAAGGGGGGAAGCAGGGGAGGGACTCAACACATCCTCTGGGCTGTGTACCAGAGCAGTCTCCTCTGAGGATTTCTAGGACAGAAGTGCTGCTCTTCTCTCTACAATGTGAGGGGAAGCCACAAGCAATTGAAAAGTTGTAAGAGAAGTTAAAGGTTATCTTTCTTATTTTACCTGATGTTAAGAACTCTTCAGAAACTTGTTGAACACTGATGGCAGCCCACTGCAGTTAAATGAAGCTCAGTGCCTAAATAATGAATAATCACTCTTCCTTTTATTTCAGTGTCATATCACATTACAGTCAAGACATGTTATTGACAAAACCTACCAGACATTTTACTTTAACCCTCAAAAAAAACCAAAAAACAAAAAACAAAAAACCCAACCCAAGAAGAAATGTATATAAATAGAGATGTCACAATTTTTGATGTCACTAGTCCATTAAGATGTTCCACAATAGTCTCAATGTGTTAGAAATACAATTACTTGAAAGCTATCAAAGCAATGTTTCACTTGGTTTAGACTAAAGTCAGCTAAGATACAAAACACCTGTTCCATCAGTTCCCAGTAATCATACACTTCATACCCATGACAGAACATGGCTACATGTGAAGAGACCACCACTGAATATTTATGCAAAACCAAAAGTCTTCCTCTTGATCTACAGGAAACTACTGCAAAAGTATTTTGCATGTGTGGTTATAGAGCCCACATGATAACCCAGGCTCAACAGCTGCACAGTTACTACCCAAACACTGACACATAAAATGCAATGTCATCACTCTTGCTCAGGATTTTAGGACATTTGACACATAGCACCAGTAATGGTAGAGGAAACCCATTTATTTTAAAGTTACTGTAAATTGATTCAATAGACACATACTAAAAATGGAGATAAAACTAACATTCCCTAAAAGACAGCTGCATTTGCTTATCAGCTGCAATGGTAGGTGGAAGAGAAATAACTGAGTTTCACATAGCAACTGGGAATATACACCTGTATACACTGAGGAAAAGCTTTTATCTTACTAGCTTCAAAGAACTTAGCCTGTCACACATTCCTTGGCACAAGCTGGAATGAAATTCCCAGCTTGACTTTATACAGGGCTCTTAAAAGAGGTTTAAAAGTAAAATGAGTATTATTTAATATACATTATCTGGGTCTGGATTCATTCTGCCTACGAAGATAAAACTGTTTAAGTGCCAGCTCAGGTCTTGTTTCTCTACTGAAGGGAGGGAAAGCCACTGTCAAAGAGGATGCTTAGGTAGGGTCTGACTGTCCTCTGGGGGTGCCACCAGCCCTTGGACTAGAGACAGAGCTGAGGAAAGCTGCATATGTAGTGTAATATAAAGCATTAAGAGGTAGGTGAAGTGAATCCAGACTCTACAGCACAGCTCACTTATTCTCAGCTGCCTGCTACAGAAGTTACCTATGCTAGTAGCAGATCCAGGACATAGCCCAGCCAGCCCCAAACAGACATTTGTAAGAAGAGAGGGTTAATGGTGCTTACCCACTCTGAAGAACATGCTACAAGCCCTGGACCAACTTTGGCTTACATTCAACACAGAAAGTACTTTTAAAACAGTTTTTTTATGACTCAGTTTGGTGAAAAAGTTGAATTCTGAACCATTCTTCAACTATGTTGGAGAGAACTTTGAGTGACAATAGCAGTTACTAACCACTGAAAGCACTGTCTGTTGGAAAACATAGTTTTAATAGATATTCTTCATCTTACATAAGAGCACAATAAATACACCACATTCTATAGAAATTTCAGATGATACTAGAGGAAGAAGAGGTGAAAGAGGGAGAATACCAACAGACTACACAACCATGCCCCTGGATTGCATGACAAAATGCAACTCCCTTACTGCAACCACTACAAGCTGTCATTAATGCATTTCAGGTTGGCCTTGCCAAGAGCTTTTAAGCTTTTTTGTTGCTTGGTTGGTTGGTTTTGTGAGGGAGAGGGCTTGGGGAAAGGAAGAGAACAGAGATACAAGAAATGAAGGGAAGCAATTAGATGGGTTCCCAGAAGAGATATTGGACTTCTAGACAGGATGCATACACAAAAAACAAGGACGAGAAGGAACTTCTTCATCACTTTCCTCCCCTCCAATAAAGAAGCTTTGTTGCTCTTTAAGCTGACCAGTTGCTCAAGCAAGTAGCTTAACAAGGCTTGTAGAGAAAAACCAGTGGTATGAGTTGCTAGCTGCAAGGGGCTAAGCAGACATCAGTCAATGCATAAGCTGGCTCTAACAGTGGTTCTACACACTGGAATTTCAAGTTAATAGAGGGCAGGAATTAAAGAAGTTAGAAAACCGTGCTGCTATGCAGATACTCATAATTAGTGCTGCTGTTTGCTCTCCACCTCCTACTTCATTCTGGTTATATCCATGAAAACACATATCGACGCGTTGCTAAAATTAAGGTTACAACTGTTCCATCAGAGACTTGTTTCTAAAAGTCACTCCAAATGCAATTTCATATTAAATTGGCCATGTAAGGTCACCCACATAACACAAACTAATAAAAAAGTCAGGAAATAGATGAAGAAAAACAAATAAAAACCCACAAAAAAACCCTTGTGAATTTCCCTTCTTTACTGTTAAATCTGTCAGATTGGTGAAGAAAAATTGTCAATTCTGGACTCAATTTTTTAAATACGATTGTCACAGAGAAATGAAAACACAGCAAAATAAACTATACAAAGGCAAAGTAGAATAACAAAAAATATTTTACTAAAACATAAGATTTACAGGAGATTTTCCAGACAAGCCATACAAAATGGTCACAAGCTTTTTCTTGGAGGGATTTTTCTACACTTGACAGCAGAATCACTATAGTATTAGTGAAGGTGATGGATGTTTAATGTTCCCGTTTTTTGTTCAAACAATGAAGCTTGTCCATCTACAGCGTCTAAGTTAGACTGGGCTAGAGGGTATATTCTAAAATATAACTGGTTAGCTGCTTTTACCAATGCAATTAGCATCACCATAAAAAGGGAGGAGGAGCCCACAAAATTAAAACAAAAAGCCCCGCAGCTAACCCTGCCTACCTTCATTCACAGTGCTTATACTTAAACCATGACGGGAAAAATGATTAAAAGCAGAGATGTGCTGCTGCTTTCAAACAATTTCACAACAATCCAGATGATACTTCTAGCCTCTGCTCATGCGGTACAATAGTGAATTAGGACAAGACACAGATTTGCTAATGTGCATTTAATCACCAAAGGACTGAAGATGTCTGGGCTTTTATTCTGTAATGTTTCTAAGACTGTGTCCATTAAATGCAAACAAAAAAAGGAAGAGGTCTTGGCAGAACAGGAGAAGTGATGCACACTTGATGTTCAAAGCGCATTTAAATATTATTCATGGCATATAGCCTAGTCCATGCTCTGGCTGTAAAGAAAAAGAAACACATTTAAGAAAAGATCCAATTTTCAGGCTTGATTAAAGTAATTTTAAATTCATATTCTTAAAGATCTCTTTTACAGCACTGCTGCAAGCACACAAAATGTATCAGTTCTGAGATTTTTAAGTGCAATTTTGAATTCCAGCAGCTGTCAACTTTTATATATTATAGAAGCAGTCTGACAGTAGTGGATTCAAAAGTGAAGAGGCATAACATAGCAACTCTTGCATTCCACTATAGCCTGCAGAGATGCAATATCAGAGATGTACTTTCCAGAACCTGTTAATCCATTCCTTAAGCCATAGAGGACAAGCAGTAGAATGCGCCTTCATTTTACCAGAACCCCAAATTAGACAGACTACCAAATTAGGACCATTAGACAGAATAGCACATTAGGACCATCAAAATCCAAGATCAAACAGATCAAGAGAGCTTCTTCTTCTATCAGGCCTCGCAGACTTAAAAATAGACCACTGCAGGCACATTCAGGGCACCTGGACTATGACTGTATGCAGTAATGCTTTGTTTCTTCTTTATGTCTGTAAGTTGCAGACATAAAACTAGAGGTCAGGCTTTACACACCATTCCTAAACCTAGAGAAAAAAAATCTAGAGAGTAAGCCATTCCTAAACTAGAGAAAAAAAAAGTTAGATGATACATCACCTGTTTCTATGGCTTGGGCTTCATTGGTCTTCCATTGCTCAGCTACATCATTTGCTAGTGGATCATCTGGATTGGGAGCACTTAACAAAGCCTGGATTGATAGCAGAACTGTACGAATCTGCAAAGCTGGGGACCATTTATCTGAAGAAACATTTATAGCACTATGAAACACCATATTCACCACAGTCTACAGAAATAGCAAGTTTTTCCAGATTAAACAAGAAGCAAGATATCCTTTAAACACAAGAAAACTCTTTTAGGTAACTTACAAACATCTGTATTTAATATGGTAAGAAGAAAGAAAACATAGTAGCACTTACCTTTCAAAATATCTAAACATATTCTTCCCAGCTTGTCTACATTAGGATGGTAAATTTTGGTCATGAAACGTACTTTAGGAGCTGCCATTGGATATTCTTCTGGAAGGAATAGTTCAAGTTTAAATGTCCCACCCTCAAAGGGGGAATCCTGTGGACCTGCAATGACCACATGAAAATAGCGTGCGTTGCTTTCATCTGGCTCTGCTTTTATCCCAGGGACTGGCTCTGCCAGCAAGCGCTGGGTTTCCTACAAGAAAAGGAGACAATGAAACAAATAAAACCCATTTAAAATAAACACAGAAACCATAAGACCTGTACAAACCATTTCAAAAGCAACAAGCACTCATTTAGCTTATATTCACAGAAACTGTGTTACATTCCTCAAAGTCAAAGAACATCTGCAGAAAGGAGGTGAGGCAGGGGTAAACTGGTACCCATCTCCTCTCAGATCCTCACCTGTTGTGTGTTTCTGTAACACCCAGTAATAGATAACTCAGCTGCCTCCATTTTCTTAACTTTTGATTGAACTATTGCCAAGCAGCTGTGTTTTTCTCAATATACTTAAAAGCACTTTAAAGAATACCACAATTAAAACACCAAAAGCATTTCCCGTTCTACCTTAAATAAAAACTCCCATAAGTGAAAAGCCAAAGGGATTAATCACCCACAGAAAGTGTTCAAGGCTTACTCTTAACAAGAGTGGACTGGTTTATTAAGCTGAACATTTGTACCGGAATCAGATCCAACTTTGAAGAATTTCAAGTGCTACTCTTCTGCAACACTAAAGGTGTATTTTAAGGATGTTTTATATATTTAGACATATAGATGCATAAATAGCTTTGGTGTGAGCACATTCAGCCTGCATGTAACCATGTTTCAAGTCACCCTAACAGACAGTAGAAGACAGTCAAGATGTTCTGTAAACAGCAAAATAAGGGCAGGCCAGTCTCCTACAGGGACCTGGTTTCTTTGTTGCTCCATTCTTCTGCCAATCCTACCTCAGGCACCAAGCTGTGACCACAGCTAAGAGCTGCCCACCCTGCTAATGCACTGAGCAGACAGACCAAGGCAGGTACATCTTCCTTTCCTCTGCTGCCTGTCTTCACAAGTCTTATGGGCACCATTCTAGCTCTTATAAAAAAAAGACACCAAGGCCAAAATGAGCAAAAGGACACTAGGCAGGGACAAAAAACTCCTGCTAAAGCCTCATTTCCTCACACAATTTTAGTCCCATTTCCTCTTTCCTTCTAAGAGTGCTTTTACTGTGTACACTTAATTTTTTCACCACCTTTCTGTGTTGGCTTTCACAAAGAAAAATCATCCTGTTTCTACTGACAGAAGATGACAACTTGTAGGTGTAACATTATTTTACTATTTCAATTTTATAGCATATTTATTCCACATGTCTACAACAGCACTTCCAAGGATGGGGCATGCACAATTTCTCTGCACATCCTGTTCTACTACCTCACCATCCCCACAGTAAAGAATTTCTTCTTAACATCATATCTAAACCCACTCTCAGTTTGGAGCCATTTCTCTTGTCCTGTCAGTATGCACACCCTCATAGTCAGCCTCTCTCCAATACAGTAAGTCTCTATACAAGCACAAAGCACACAGATTACCTCTACCTAGCTAAATAATTCTTCAAACCTAGCTGCACTGCTGCATTACTCTTGCAGAAATAAGTGTACACAGCATTTAAGTGATACGGCTGTCCTGATGCAGGTAAATAACATCTTATTTTACAAAAACTGATCAATACATAAAGAAGTAAAGTCATAGTAATTAATTCCAAAATCCAATTACTCATCTCTGAATTGTCATGGTCCTACAAATTATAATATAAAATGTATTACTATGTATATTTGCAAACCTAAAACTAAATATAACTGGTGTGCTTCCTTGTTGCAACTACATATTGTCTACTTATCTGCATAGACATTAGACGCCACTTACACACCTCACTGGAAGGCCATCCAAGCCTCTTAGAGCTGTCTACATTTACTTCTGTGAGTATATTTATATTATAAACATAACTTTATAACTTACTCATTTGTATTCTGCTGGCTATTTACTTGTACACTAATTGTGTAGAAAAGCAGTCATAACAAATTCTGATAGTTTACATTCAATGGTATGAAAAGTCAGTAAGAAACTACAGATAACCCCTGAAATGCATAAACCATTCTCAGTTTGTTTCAGCAAGCTGTCAGTATGAGTGCTGCCTCAGGTAAATGGAACAGTTTGGGTTTCTGCCTATGAAAGACCATATACTGTTGGACAGCTCTGGCAGAGGAAAGTGTCTTATGCTAAATATAAACTAATGTGAGCCAACTGAAAACTTAAAAATGAGGAACTTATGGGAAAGACCAATTTTTAAACTTTTTTTCACAGCTGGACTTTGCCGGAGATGTGCTTGTAAGGAAACCGTGGCTTTGGTTCTGATGGGCACACTCAAAGACCATTTTTTAATATTAAGGATAACACATTTTAATAGCTGGGCTGATCTCAGCAGTCCCTAGCTCCCCCTCAGTCACCCCAGTCCCCAGATCCCCCATCCCTAGTTATGCCAGGATGCTGACTGTAACTACACTGGGGAGCCAATCCTGGCTTAAAATAGCCCAGAATCAGCAGCTCTCTGGCAGCAGCATCAGCACTTCTACCTGCCAGCAGATCTGAGGGAGCAGTGCCTGGCTGCAAGCTGCACCTTCTGCCGCTAAAAACCATTTGTCAGTAAACAACAGGAGAGCCCACAGATGACAAAAACAATTCTTTCAATGCAGGCACCCCATAATACCTAAGGGGTTGTACCACTGTGAGCATGTCACCCTGCTCAGAAAGCCCTTCATGCCTCCACATTCTGTGACTGTGGTCACCTTGCTATAAACACCCCAGCAAAAGGGGTTGCCAAAGAGTGTTTGTGCTGCATACAGCCACTCGAGTACTGAGCCTACTCTGAGCCCACAGGGCCCCTTGGGGAACATTAATCTTAGATGAAAACTCCAAAGAGGCACACCTTGCTTCCTGCACTGCACACAGAGCTCCATCACTATCTGTGCCATTGAAGCTGTTTCCAAACAGAAACGAGGATGAACACCTGTGAGGGAACTGGCTGACACTCATCTTTCATACCTGCCAGGCTCCACTGCAGCAGAGAGCAAGCACCAGGCTAAACTTCTCCAAAACACTCAAAATGAAAGGCCATGATCCCATGAACACACATCGCTGCCTTTGTGCAAAAGCTTCAGAAAACACTTTTTGTGCAAGAGCTTCAGAAAACACTTTTGTGCACAAGCTCCAGAAAACAGCTTTTTAGAGCTGTATAACACAGATAAGCTTGTTAGACTGCAATGAACACAGCAAAAATGCTGTTTATTGAGAGAATGTGCAATGTTTGTACCTAAATACATCAGTATTCTGACAATAAATAATTTGTCCTGCAATTATGGAGACATTAAGAATAATATCTTAAATATATTTGGGGGGACACCATGGAAAAGGAACAGAAAGGGGGAAATTAATCAAAAAGTTACAGTGTAAGGTCTAAGCACATAAAATGCTTAAATATACAACTAGGCCCAATTCTAAAGTGGTTATGGGGACTTGATTTCCACATTTTAGGGTAAGATGGACAGTTGCAGACAGGCTGATACTAAAATAAATTTGATTTGCCATGAAACTTGCAAAAATAAGTCATATTTGAGAAAAAATTGGGAGTATACAGGCAATGTTATGCACCTGGTCACAGTATATAAACAGGTCAGGAAGCTGACCTGTTTATAGATTTTAATTCTTTTAAGTGTACATTACCAATTAAAAACCCAAAACAAACAAACAAAAATAAACAAAACAAAAAGAAACACAAAAAAAAGCCACTGCAAAAAATAACCACCTACCACCCTGTACATCACCCACGAGAAAATGATGAGATGTGGACAAAACAAGGAAATGTTGAACTACACATTGATCTTATTCTCTAATTCCCAGGGGATGGCTACCCAATGAAAATAAGTCTCCCAAACACATTTAAATAAATAAATAAATGTTTAATTTCTTTTAATTAAACTTTTAATTTACCTCCTTTATTAACTCATCAGGATGATTGAACACATGCAATACTTGACTTCCTGTGGTTTTTTAGGCAGACTTACTTTTCTTACACTTTTTTAACTGAGGAAGTGAGTTTTATGCAGTCTGTTACTTCCTCTTTTTCCCCCAAACCTGCCTTTAGACCCTTTGTCCAATTTCAACTGTTCTGTATGTTTTGTAAGCTGTCAATGGCTAAGGATAACCAAGCTCAGTGCTACTGGAGAGGAAGACATGAACAGCTCCAGCACTACCACTGCTGTTTGGCCAATTTATTCCAACCAAGTATAACCTTTGCCCAGCAAAAATCTCTGACAATAAGGATAAAAGAGCTGAAACACACAAATACAAACATGCTAAAAAGGACAAATAATAAATTCAGAGAAAACTGGGTTTTGCAGTTCTGCTGCTCACAATAAATGTTTTTACAACAAAACAGTTAATTTTGTCTCCAACAAGAATACAAACTCCCATTAAGTTCCAGAATTGTATTATGTAGTGGTTTTTATTAGCTCTTCTCTGGCATACTGAAGTTTCACAGAAGATATTTCAGCACATATTTTGAAAGCTCTAGAGCCTTCAGTGAAGTTTCCCATGCTGTCATAGGCAATTATCTGTCATACTCTGCAATGTTTTTAGATTGAGATTTCTTCTCACTCCTGTATTTACTCCACTTTTTCCAATTCCAAGCAATGAAACAGTTTCTATTGACTAAAATAAATTAATAAACCCGAAAAGATACATGCCAGTCCATACTTGAAAAAAAAACACATCTGACAACCACAACTGGTTATACCTCCCCACTTTTTATGCCTTCCCTTTTTTATTTTTAATTAAGTGGTTAGAAAACACAGAAGTGTTGAAGGTGTTTTGACAAGCAAAAGCAAAGCTTTCCTTATTAACACAGGTGGCCTGAAGCAGAGTGACAGATGATACTGATGGGACAGATGGTGTAGCTGACATTCTGCACAGACATTCTTCTATGAAGACATTAAATTGAAAACTAATTATACCTGAGGGGGAAGAAACCCTCAACCTGTTTTTACAGTAACATGTGAGGATAGGAAGCCTCAGGAAGAGAGAGCATTTGATCTTTAGAAGAGACCAGCAGAGCAGGAGGCAGGGGTGAGGTTGCCAAGACTAAGAGAAGCCACACAATGAGGAGAGATGGATCTTCAGGAGAGTAGGTTTCATTCATTCTTTGAGCTATTGCTTGGTTATTCTGCTTTCAGTCAAACGGAGAAAAATGTTATTGAAAAGCAGACATAACCACCAGGATTCTCCTTGTTCATACACACAGAGTAAAACAGAGCACTTCTTTAAGGAAGTAAAGGCAACAGCCTAGAAGATGCTTCCATACAGACATACAGGAAAATCAACTGCTAATGAACATGGAGGTATGAGCAAGCATACAAAGGAGGAATCCATTACAAATATATTATTTCAATCACTTTCAGCCTTGCAGAAGTGTTTACAAAAGCCTCCAGCTGTCAAGGCCTTAGTCAAAACAACTAAAAAGATTTCTGTGTGCTGCCCTTTTGAAAAACAAAAAGCTACTTCAGAAGTCTTGCTAGCTATCAACAGACTAAGGCAGGACCAAACAAATAACTACAAATAGATAGTGTCAAAATACAAAAGCAGCAAATACCAGAATCAGAAGACTCACCTATGCAAGTACTTGCAAAAAAACCCCAAAGGTTATTTCTTACCTACCAGAGTCACTGCAGCTGAACTGTAAAGCTTCTCTGTCTGACAGAGACCACTACAGTAATAAAGGAAGAGATTTTGGCAAGGAATTAGACAATTTTACAAGCTTCTTCATTGCTTTTTAGAAAGGAGAACTATTTTTTGCTTGGAAAAATAGTGCAATTCTGTTCCCTGAGCTACAGCAATAGTTAACCGCCACAAATTTTACATTGCCTGCCAAGCAACGTGGCTAAAACAGTTAGGAACAAATCAATATTGAGCACCCATAAAATATGTGACCTTTAAAGCTACTGTGTGAATGCCACTAGAATTTAAGAGAAGCTTGCCTGGGAAGTCAGCACAAACTAGCTCAGAGAAGAAATCCAAGCTCCATATCTCTAGACAAATGTGCTTTGCTTAGTAATTCAGCTACCTGCATTTCATTTCCCTGATACTCCAGTTTTCTTATTTCACACTCAATATTACTGCTATGCAGATTACTTTAATAAATAAAACATGCTGCTTATTAGTCCACTAATACTGTGGTCTCAGTGAGTGTTACAATTGAAGGAACACACTATTTTACAGAATGGTCTTCTGGTCCACATTATCCTTTAATATCAGCTGTGAAATCACCTAGTGAGCTTTGTAAAATCCATTAGAACAAAGGTAGCTTAGAGAAATCATACCACCTTACAGGGTCTGAATATTTTAAGGTGATAAATGATCAGCCACTCTAGAAAGGAAAGAAAAAACCAAATTTGTGGCGCTTTTCCAGTTCAGCCTATTATGCACTTTTAGTTTTGGCTGTATAGCTATCTCTTGACTTCATTGTCTAACATAGCAAGGGCCCAATCTGAAAGAAAAGGGGAAAAGTCATTCAAGAGAGAAGAGTCCCTGATGCAGTGCACCAGATGTTCCACACAAACAGCTGTGCCAATAAAAAGCAGGGGGCTAACACATGCTCTCAGAAGGATGGGAGATTCCTTTTGCTGAAAGGGCTGGTTTAAAGAGCTGGGACTGCAGTGTAGCCACAGCAGGATACCAGTGTAACAGATTACTATTCTGTAACAACCTAAAAAGGAAAAGCAGAGCCTTCCCTCCTCATTCCAAAGGAAGAAGCTTAACTACCAACTAGGCTAATTTCAGTAACAGATGGTAAACTACTAAATTAAAAGTCTTCATCCATCTATAAAAGTCTTAAACACCAAAGACTCTGCATATCTATAACAGTTATCTAAGAACCTTTAATAACACTAAGACTACAGAAAAGCATCTTTATGGCTAGAAACTTTATGCTAGTACCTTAAAAAGAAATAATATCATTCAGAGGCTGACATATCTGTGATAAAATTATTCTGAAACTTCAAAACACAAAACATTACTAAAGGTCTCTTACATAAAGAGAAAACACTGCAGGTCTTAAAGCTATTAAATATCTGAAATGGCACAATACCACACCATTATAAAAAATCTCAGGGGAATGATTCTTTCCTCATATTTTCAGTAACACATTTACTAGCTCAATTCTCTAAGCAGTAGTCAAGCAATTTTCCTTACGTATCACATTCCTACAACTTTGTCAGGCCAAGGCAAGGTACAAGTCCTCTCTAATCTATGTCAGACACTGAGAAAGTGTAGGCAGAATCTACCCTTACTTGTAGGTTCAACTGACTCTACCTTTATTCTGAACAGATCAGGGAATACAGATGATGGATGTGAACTTAATCTACAACAGGAATTACAGTTTGAGTGTTTATTGCTGCCACCTTGCCAGAAACTACCATTCTGCAAATCTACTGAGAAAGCACAGCCTGACAGCATTCTCAATGCAACTCAGGAAAAGTGAGCTAGGTCTTCTTAAGTAGATCTTTAATCTGAAAAATGCTGATTAACATAAACACTCTGCTGCCATCCAGCAGAGGACAGGAGCTTCCAATAGAAACCATGGAACAGCTGGCACTGGCTGTGGATAAAAGTACCTCCCACCAGTACAAATTAAAAAAATCTGCACATCCCTTGACAAGTTTCTTCCACAGGTGCTACAGGAGAAGGTCTCCAAACAGCCAGTTACCAAACTTTTTGGTAACCCTGACCATTTACAAAAGGAACAATAGGATGCAATGCAACGCTGTAGGAATAGTCCCAAAATGGCGAAAAAGAAGCATTACCAACATTTTTTTTTATTTGGTATGATCTAATTCAACTGCATTACCAACTGAGGACCTGTACAGGCTCTATGTGTCAAGTTGCTGGCAGGAGAGGGGCTCCAAGGGTGACCTCTGTGAGGAGAGGCCAGGAGCTGTACCTCACCAGACACAGCCAGCTCCAAAAACATGCCAAAGGACATGGGTGAATCCATCAGCCAAGCTGGTGCACACCTGGGAAAACGTACTTAAGAAAGGACAGAAAACAGCACCACACAGAGAGAACAGCAAGGGGTAAAAAAACAAAAAAAAAAAATTGTGCACAAAACTAATGTAGACAAGAAGGTCAGAGAAGGACAGTAAGGACAAGCTCCAGGCACAGGTGCAGAGATTCCCTGTAGCCCATGAAGGATCACAGTGGAGCACACACCCACATTGTATCCCATGGAGTGGACCATTCCAGAGCAGGAAAAGTGTGGAGAGGAAGGAACAGCAGAGAGGAGCTGCTGTGGACTAACCATAAACCCCCATTCTCCACTCCCTTGCATCCATCAGGGACAGGCAAGTTGGGGAGCAAGGAGTAAAGGACTGAAGTTGAGTACTGGAAAAGGGTGGCAAAGCTGCTGTTTTAATTTTGTCTTTGTTTCTCACCATCCAATTCTATCTTACCTGGAAGCAAATTAATTAATTAATGTCTCCCAAGTGGAACCTGTTTTGCCATGATGATTATCAGTAAATGATCTCTTTTTGTCTTGACACATGAGCTTTTCCTTCTTATTTTTTCCTCCTGCCTGGTGGAGGTGGGGAGAGAGTGTGGCTGGGTGAGCACCTGGCCAAGGTTAGCCCACCTCACCATAAACCACACAGTACTTTTTAATCTGTGTTTGAGATGTTGCATCCAGAACCACTTTTAGAGAGAATGAAGTAGACAGTTTCAGACTCCACAGATGATAGTGAAAATTAAGAATTTTTGAGAAAGAGATGACAGACTTAAAATTAAAACCACTAGCTCCATTTCCTGCTACAGTTGAAATAATAACACTTATTACTTGCAGGATATCACACATAACAATTTATGTGGGAGAAAATGTGATGAGGAAAAAGAGAGATCTTTCAGTTTAACTGATTGCTCATCAGTTATTTCAGTATTTGCTTCCTAAGGGAGATCAGACATTTGCTGCCAAATCCTCCAGGAAGATTTCTAAAACAGATGAAAAGACACTACCAATAGCAAAAATCAAAGAGTTGTTTGGTTTTTTTTAATTACACCTAAGTTCCACTAATTTTTAGTCATTGAGAGTGGAAGTCCTTTGTTTCATTCTTCACTGGCAGTTGAGTTTACAATTAAGTCAAATTGCTTTTCTACCCACCATTTCAGCATGGTTCTCAGTCCTTCTTGATTAACTTCACTCACATCTGTAACTACCTCCACCATTTCCTTTCCTCACAAAATGCAAGTCTGCCCAAATGGGAAGCTTTAACTTCTCAGCAGCAGTGCTAATTTGAACAGTCATCCTTCCACATACTCCCCTCATCAGCCCAAATGTTTGCAAAGTCAAATAACAGATGAGAGCACAGAACTGATTTGGTTTAAGAAATAACCTTTACTGAATAGTTCTGAGCCAAATCAGTTCCTCAGCCTAAGTTCACCTCAGTGGCACAAAAATTTTTGTGCCAGCACAGTCCAAGCTGAATCTGTTCATACAGTAAGGCTGTTCAACCTGAATCAGAATCACAGAAGAGCCTGGGTTGGAAAGGACCTTAAAGACCACCTAGTCCAATTCTCTTGCCGTGGGCGCAGGGACACCTCCCACTAGGTCAGGTTGCTCAGAGCCCCATCCAACCTGGCCTTAAACACTTCCAGGGATGGAACATCCACAGCTTCACTGACCAACTTGTTCCAGAGCCTCACCACCCTCACAGTAAAGAATTTCTTCCTTACATCTAATCTAAAGCTGCCCTCTTTCAGTTTGAATCCACTCCCCTTGTCCTATCCCTATATGCCCTTGTGAAAGTCCTTCTCCAGCTCTTTTGTAGGCCTGCTTTGGGTACTGGGAGGCTGCTACAAGAATGAGCCAGATTGATCACTTCACAAACTTCTGGTTAAGCAACTTCACTAAGTGGTAACTTCTTCACTTTGTGCAGCTCTCTGCAAAAAACAGAAGTACAATAACCAACTGCAGCATCTTAACTGAGAATACACACTCAGAGTAGAGTTATTATAAGAGAATACATTTCTTTCACACTTTCATTCTGACCACAGGTAACCCTTGCCAGTTACCAGTGTCATTACCTTCCAACTACATCCAATAGTCCAGATTCATTTTGGGGTATGAAATAGAGACTTAAGGCTTTAGTTAAAGCACTATGTTGGCACAGTGACAAGTTATAATTACTTGCCAAATGACAATTCTTTCCTGTTTGACTGTGATAAAGGGGAAGATCACACTGATCTCCTTCACTGAGGAGTGATAAATTGCACACAAAAAGGTAAAAAAGCATGCATATTTTTGCTTTGATTTTTGAGGGGGAGGCAATAAGAAAAAGTGAAATTTATCAGTCAAAACTGTCTTTTACATATAGGGGTAAAGCTGCCTCAGAAAACTACAAAGATTTAATTCAAAACTTAGTATCACATTACATCATATTTTGGCACAAATTCTTCCAGGGTCTATCAATTCATTAGCTACAACAATGCAAAGAACTGGCTGTAACCAGCATTACTGAAAACATATTGGTTACCTAAGCAGATGTCATATTGTCAGAGAGATTTAAGAATGTTTACATTAAAATTACATAACTGTAAAACAATTTCATTGAAGAAAATCTTCTGAAAATAATATTACCTTTCAGGACAAGGTAAAAAAGAATTAGCAGCAAAACCCATTAAACCGTAAAGCAAGGGACAAACATCATAAATAGAAGGCTACACTTTGGTTCACAAAAGCCAGCCTCCACATGAATTCTCTTCCCTGCCATATAATCCCCCAGAGTCAGCATTCCACATGCCCCCACTTCCTGGGCTCATTACTGACTACTGTCTCTTGTACATTAATGCTTCTACCACCCTGTAGATTCCCAGGCTCCATCACTAGCTCCAACTGTATCCAACACCACCTCCCAAAAAAAAGGACAAGGAAACATGTTCAAAGTGTCAACATGTCAAAGGCATCAGCTATAAAAAAAAAAAATAAAACAGTGGTACAGCAGATTCAGAAAACATTATCTAGTATTCGACATACAGACAGTTGTCCAAAAAATTGACACTACAGCTCTGCTAAGCAAGCACTGTGAATGAACTCTGGATTGCTCACAATCCTCTCACACACTTCTGGCTCTCTAAATCCCATCACCACACAATTTTAACCACTGCAAAACCACTTGCAATGAGATGAACACAAATGTATTCCAAGTAACAGTGCCTTCCCAGAAGAAAAAGAGGAAAAAAAAACCCAGAATGTATCCACTCTCGGAAGAAGACCTTGTAGCCAAGCAGTAACATGAAGAGGGGCATTTTAAGGTCAGCAGCACCTCCCCCGAGAATGACCTCATTCTCGAGTTTTCCACAGCAGATTACGGGATTTTGGAACTGCGAATCTGAGATCCTATGCAAATTCCTAAAGGATTATCTATGTGATAGCACAGATAGAGCTTTTCATGGTGCATCTCCAGCTATTGTAAAGTAAGGCATAACTGAATTCACTAAGCTAAGAGTGTAAACCACTCCTGCAGTTATCCTGATGGAGCACATTTGCACTGGAGGCCTGCACTCATATACGGTGCAGAGTCAACAATCAAAGTGTGGTTAATGCACACAGTAACTCATACTGAGCTTCTGCCCAAATGCTGTCTATACTGGGTGTGCATGGCAAGGGCCTGGTAGTGGGGCAGGCCCACTGAGGAGCTTCTGTGAGAAGCTGCCAGAAGCTTCTTCCCCCATGCCCAACAGAGCCAGTGGCAGCCAGCTTCAAGACAGACCCACCCCTGGCCAAGGCTGAGCCCATCAACAATGGTGGTAGCACCTCTGAGGTAATATATTTAAGAAAGGGAAAAAAACCCACAACCTGGGCAGCAGGACAAAGAAAAGAGATTATGTGAGAACAACAACTCTGCAGACACCAAGGTCAGTGCAGAGAGGGAGGAGGTGCTCCAGGTATGGGGGCAGAGACTCCCCTGCAGCCCATGGATGACCCTGTACTGGAGCACGTGCCCATAGGAGACTGTGACCCCGTGGGAAGCCTACAGCGGAGCAAGCATCTGGCAGGTCATGGTGAGAGAGAAGCCCATGCTGGAGCAGGTTTGCTGGCACAATGTGGAACCCATGTGAACTTGTGACCCACACTGAAGCATTCTGTTCCTGAAGGACTGCACCCTGTGGACAGGACCCGCAGTGGAGGAGTTCACAAAGACTGTAGCCTGTGGGAAGGACTCATGTTGGAGAAGTTCATGGAGGGACTCCATGCTGGAGCAGGCAGAGTACAGAGAGTTCTGCCCCTAAGGAGGCTGGAGTAACAGTGAAAAATGTGTGATGCATTCAACACAGCCCCCACTTCCCACTCCCCTGCACTGCTGAGGGGTAGGAGAGAGGAAAATCAGGAATGAAGTTGAGCCCAGGAAGAAGGGTGAGGTGCAGGGGAAGCTGTTTTAAGATTTAGGTTTCATTTCTCATTAACCTAATAGGTTTTGATAGGTAATAAATGATATTAATTTCCCCAACTCAAGTCTGTTCTGCCCATGACTGCAATGGGTGAATGATCCCTCCCTGTGATTCTCCTGACCCAGGCACCTTTGGTTGTACTTTCTCTCCCCTGCTCAGATGAGGGGAGGGATAGAGCGGTGTCCAGCCAGGGTCAATCCACCACACCATCTATGCAAAATTTGCAACTTGCTTCTCACTATTAATTCACCAGTCATAAGCAACTAAAAAAATGTGATTTTGTTTTGTACTATTACACAAAACAAATTTTGATGATACTCTGAAAGCCATCTAAACATAACAGACATATACAGTATAAACAACTGCATGCAAAGCAATAAAAATCCATTGGTTTACTATAGGTTTGTGTCTCAAAGTTGCTCAAATATTATACAAGATGGTCCAAACAGGATTATTGCCTCTATCTGGGTTATTTGTTGGAGTTTTCCTCAGTTTTTATTTCTACGGGGTCTACTGAAAGCTTCTTTAAGGAAGAGGTTGTGAAAAGTTACCAGTGTCCTCTGAAAGATCTGTTATTAAGACACCACATTTTCTTTTTAGACTAGACCTAACTGGAAGGTTTTCTTATCCTCTGGGCCTGAGCCTTCTTCTCAGCTTCCCTGCCCTACCTGCAGAAAGCTTTTGTTCTGCCAAGCTTCAGGCTCCCAATACCTGCCTGTATGCTCCTACCACTATCCCAGCCAGCCCAGACCATATCACCTGGCAAGAAGACTCAGCTGAGGGCTGCAAAACAGCACATGTACTATCTTTCTGCACCTGGGGGGGAGGGGGAAACAGGAGCAGGGAGAAAATGGTTTTAAGAAGAGTACAAAAACACCTCCAAAAATTCCCAAAATTTTCACCTTTCTATCAAATTTTAAGTTATCCACAAGATTCAAATGGCATACAAGATGCATTCTCTGATAAATGTCAAGGAACAGCATTCTTCAGAAGTAATGTTTTCTGAACCTAACCACCATCCAAAGAAATACAAAACACCGCAAAAAGGTATTAGGTTTACCTCAAGTCTTTGTTATTTAATTTTTTTTTATTCAGGAAATAAAAAAGTGGTCAGACATATCACAGAAACCAAAAGGTAGCAGTGACTTAAATTTTCATGTGGAGACACAAGTCCATGCCTCAAAAATCCAAAGCTTTCAAGAAAAAGTAAGAAACTTCAAGTTGGCTGCCAGTAACACTTTTAAAGAACTTCTAGAAAGTTCCAGTTGCAGACTAAATGCCTGATTTATACAGGAGAAAAACCTCAAATATATAAGGCTGATTATACTGGCCTCTACTATAGAATGCTCTAAGAGCCTAGCATCACACACACCAAGAGAATCTCCATAAAAGCTCCCAGAAATTTTACATTTTGAAGCAGCATTTTGTAGCTAGCAATCCAAATGTTCTCAGAGTTTCAAAAAATACAGCAAGCAGGAGTTCACTGCAGATAATGGAAATAGCTTCACACAGTAAATAGCAAGGAATGCATATCTCAGACAATACCACAGTATCATGCAGGGGAGAAAATCAAAGCCTCTGTAATTTAACACTGATAAATTCATTAGAAAAAAAAAAAATCTGAAGTAGCCTCAGCTACTGCTTCAGATGGTTACTTCATGATAGGAGCAGCTGCAGTGATTGTAACAGAAGCACTAATAACAACTGGCTACAGTCAACTTAGAGACCTGTGCATCAAATCATGAATGACGAGATCACTGCAGCAATAAAAACAGCAGAGAAAAAAGCCCTTTAAAAGATGATATGGGACAATATTATCCATTCCATTCACATACTCTGACTGCACTTGACACAGCAATGAGGTGGATTGAATGTCAGCCAAGAAAAAAATTCAGATGCAATTCAATTCCTTACTCAACTGGAGGTACGTGACTTTGCAACATGGGAAAGAATCAATGTAATAAGTGCTTGAAAGTAAAAGTCACTGGGCTTATTTATTGTCTGTCGCAAAGGCTCACCTTTTAATACTGGAAATAGTCACTTTTTGGAAAGAAGTTTACAGCACATAAACCATGCATCTGTGACATGTGCCAATAACACATTTTAATTTTATCTTACATTAATAGGTTTTTTTTGGTCAAGATGATTCTCATAGGACCCTTGGTGTTGAACTACTGAAGAAAACAAAAATACCTCTTCTCTATTCACAAGACACAAGGTTTTCCAATTCTGATTACCTCTTTAAAGATTCAAAACTACATCAATGTCTTCAACTCACCATTTGTAACATGCTAACAGTCATAATTCTAAAGCAAGTCATCTTTTAAACTTACAGACACTTTTTGTTAAAGTCCATTTCTAAGTAATCTGAGGACAGCAAATTGGGAATAATTCTGTATCTTCTGCAACAACTGCTTTACAACACCCCTACTGTCACCTTTTCATTGACTTTGAAGAAAGTATTGGAAACATAAACAGAGCTCTTGCCACTGCAAGGAAAGCTCCTGCTCTCCTCCTGGGCTGGATGACAGCCTGCGCATAGCAAAGGCGCAGGCTGAGGAGCACAGGGCTGCAAGTCAACCTGAGCCCAGCCATCTGCCAGCAGTCGCTCAAGACAGGGAATGCCAACTGCATTTGGAGCGCCAGCCAGGCTCAGGACTTCATTACAGTCCAAATACACTCTCCTAGCCCCAAGCAGCCATCCATGGTCTCTCCTGGATGACAACACAAAGGGGGCATGTAGCAAAAAGGGAGAAAGATCTTTTCCTAAAAGTATCTGCGCCATTTCATTATCATTAAATTTACTACTGCACATAGCATGAAGATTTAATTTTCTTTACTGAAGTGATTTTACCGTTACTCAGCTATTTCTTATCTCTCTCTTCCATTTCTTTTCCTGATCTTTCAATTTCTCACTAGCAACTGAGTTCACTCCCTCCCCTCCCTCTAAGGCATCCAGAATAGGAAATTCAACACTAAAGTCAAAATTGGCATGACAAGTCTCACTGAAGACTCCTGAAGACTTTAGCAGGCATATTTCTGGGACGGCACCTCTGCAGCTGTGATATTTCAAGATATGACTTTGCACATTTCTGAGGCTGTAGTAACTAGTCAGACTCAAGCCCTAGATCATAGGGCACATGTGGCAACCTAAGGCACGCACAGCACAGGAGCTGAAGAGCTGATCATCTAACACAACCAAGCCAAGATTTAATAACTCTAGGCTGGCTGCAGACAACTTCCAGTGCACACATGGAAATACCCAACCCATCATTTGTCTAAGGGGGATCCTTCATAGAAAATCTGGAGTTTCAAGGGCTCTTTTTAGCCCTCCATCTTTCTTCTCCAAGAGGAAAAGAAACAGTCCCACATCACCACACATCTTTGAAGTGAGTTCTGTAAATTGTGCCAGCATTTTTTTCTAGAAAAGCATGAAGAAAACAAAAGTACCAAGAACAAATTTACGCACCAACATAAGTAGGTGCACTTCTTGATTGTATTCTGGGGAGGTGTCAAGAGCAATGAAAATTTAACGCAGACATCAGCCTCATGACTGAGCTCTTACTGCAACCCTGTGATAAACACCAGTTCCACTGTATTATGAATCACTGCTCCCTATCACACCTGAAATACATTCAGATTAGCAGGCTGTGCACTCAGACAGCTGGCTAGGTGTCAAAATCTGTAAGACTGGCCTTCTTTAATTTTACTACTTACAATTCTGAGCACTAATTGTAGTTTAGCTCTGTTTCACAGAAGATAAATGCTACTTCTGCCTTATTTTACCTCATCATCTCTATCATCTACTTGATAACTTGACTTCTTAGAGAAATATTATTTTTTTTTTATCCACTATTTAACTCTTTATAAATCCATTTATTTACAGTGGTTACCAACCGAGAGGGCTTCACAGTGTTAAAAACTAACATCCATTCACTGTAACAAGTTATGAGGATGCTGTCATTTCCTGTGAGGGCTAACGAACCTTAGTGGAATCGTTTAATAACTTTTGAAAAGAGAATGATCACCCATTCGAGGGCTTCATTTCGCAACATTACAAATTGAGTAGGAGACAGCAGCACAGCAGGAGCACCCACGTGAGCTACAGGAGCGAGCTATGTTTTCATAGCTTGCAAGACAGCTACCTCTATCTCCAGTAAGTGACCCCAACTTACTTATGTCTTAAGCTGGAACTGAACTCGGAGGATCTGCTGAAAGTACCCCAAACTTAAGAACCCTTGCAAAGCTGGGCAAATCAAAGTCGAAACATTATACCGACCGGCCAGCACGGCACGTTAATGGGTAAGGGCCGACAGCTCCGAGCAAACGTAGCAGTAACCAGGCTGTCCCAGCGTGTACCACCGGGGCCGATGTCCCTGTGGCCCAGGCTTACTGCTGGCCGTGGCTTGTCCCTCACCGCACACTAGGAAGCCGCGCAGGGCGCCACCGCCGCCCTCCCCCGGCCCAAGCACGCCGAGAGCTGCGCCGGGAAGCCGGGGCCTGGCGGAAGCTCCCGGTGAGGAGCCGCAGGGCGGGCAGAATGGAGGAGAGTATGCCCGGTGTCTTTCGAGCTCCGGACCCCGGAGGGTGCGCAGATGCCAGCGCTCGGCAGCACCGGGGGCCGAGGGGCGCCGCCGCCGCCCGGGCGATCCCCGCAAAGGGCGCGGGCCCGCGCCCGCCAGGAGGGCCCGGCCGCTCCCGCCGCCCGCGCACGCCGACACAGCGGGCGGAGGCCCCCGCGGCGGCGGCAGCGGGAAGCGGCGGGGGCGCGGGCGGGACGGCAGCGAGGCGCCCCTCGCCCGGCAGGGGCGGGAGGAGGCCGGGGAGGCGGCCCTGCCCTAGCGCGGCCCTGCTCCCGGGCACCGGAAGCGGCGGCCGGCGCGGCGCAGCGCTGCCTCGGGCGCGGGAGCCCGGCCCGGCGCGCCCGGCGCTCCCGGCGGGGCATGGCGGAGCGGCGCGCGGCGGGCCGGGCGCGCGGCCGTACCTTGATGATCCTGCGGGGCAGCCCGGCCATCTTGTCTCGTCGGTGCAGGCTCGGGGCGCGCCTCCGCTCAGGGCGCGCGCACGGCCGGAAAGACCCGCGCCGCGCTTCCTGCGGCACCGCCCTGCGCGCGTGACGCCGGGAAATGTAGGATAAAGGGATCGGCGCGCGGGGTCAGCGCCCTGCACGGCACAATGGAGCCAGCGTCAGGGCGCTGTGTGGTGTGTGCGCTGTCAGCGCCAAACAGTCTGCCCGGCCCTGACTGTTAGCTTCCGTGAGAGTCTCTAAACCTGCCTCAAAGATAGCTTAGAACATCAGCACCTAAAAGATAAGGAGTTCCTGATAAAGTCTAGCAAAGGACCACAAAGGCGATGAGGGGTCTGGCACATCTAAGAAGGAAAGACTGAGGGAGCTGGGCCTGTTCAGTCTAGCGAGGAAAAGGCTGAGAAGGGATCTCATCAATACATAAAAATATTTCAAGGGTGGGTTTCAAGAGAATAGAGCCCAGACTTTTCAGTGGTGCCCAGCAACTGGACAAAGAGCAATGGCCATAAAATAAAACACAAGAAGTTCCATCTCAACATGAGGAAGAACTTCTTGAGGTAGAGGGTGGCAGAGCACTGGAACAGGCTGCCCGGGGAGGTTCTGGAGTCTCCTCTCTGGAGACATTGAAAATCCACCTGGACATGTTCCTGTGTCACCTGCTCCTAGTGACCCTGCCTTGGCAAGGAGAGTTGGAAATAGGATCTTCCAGCCCTAACAATTCTGTGATCTTTGTCTCAATAACACCTGGGTAGTGAACCTCCTTCTTTTTCAGTAGAAAGAGGAATGTCGTAGAGATTGGAGTATAACTACTGCATGAGCGTACTAGGACATCACTACAGCTTCATAGTAATAGTAACATCAAAGAATGTGCATCATTATTTAGGGGAAATAAAAGCACAGAAAATTGAACTAATTTCCCATAGGTTACTAAGCAGGCCAGCAGCACAGCCAGGAATAGAACCCTATGTGCATATGATTCCCTGTCAAGTGTTTTCTTCCAGATTAAAACAGGACATAATTTCTTTGTACTCTGGTAGAAAGTAAAGTTCTCTGGCAATGGCAAATCTAGGAGTAAGACTCCATGACTCCAACCCTTATTTAGATATCAAAGCATCTTCACTGGGCCATACTCTCAAGACAAAAGTAATTGGAAAATTTTGTATTTTCTTACAGTGCATGCTAAATTGCTTCTCTTTCTTTGTTTCTGCCTTCACCCCCATTTTTTTTTTCTCTTTTACACTTCTCACAGAAGATTGTTCATTCAAGGACTGGCATACATGGAAGAAAACACAGGCCAAAAGTTTCTTGAAAGTCTGTGAGACGCAACAACAGAGTGAAGCACAGTTGGCTCAAATAAATGCTCATCAGTGTTGAATTCAGTGGTCCCTTTCAAGAGTCATAGACCAGGAACCTTGCATCAGTCAGAAGCTGCAGCAAGTCAATCTGGCTTGTTATGTTTTGACATCTTTTGTTGCACAACAAGTGGTCTGTCACATCCTGGGAGTTTTCATTATACCTTTCCTTCTGGCTTCTTTTATGAAAGGGCTTTTGAAGTCCACTTGATCAGGAGATGGCAGTAAACAAAAACATTGATTTCTCTTGTTATATCTACAAAGATTTAGATTGTTCCCCTAAGCCATTTTAGCTCCCAGAAGGACTGCTGCAGAGATCCCTGAGTACCCATATTGGGCTGAAAAAGCCATCCAAACTGGCTACTCCAGAATACCAACTGTAGACTGTCACCTGTAGTCCCCATTCAAATGGGCATTCATTCCTATAGCCCAACTCCAGCAAGGCCTGCCTCCACAGTGGTTATTGAGTGTGTAGTTTCATGTCAAGGGAACACCACTTTTTATTTGCATTGCTGCTAAAAAGGACTGCTGCCCTCATCCTATGCCACACAGTGCTGTTCCCTCAGCTCACACCATGATCTCACCCTAGATGAGCTGATCAAAAGCACAAATGGTTCCTCAGCTGTGTGAACCACAGGCAGCCATACAGCTGTACAGGTGAGGCATAAAAAAGGACAAGAACTCATGCCTGAGGGTGTGAGAAAGGGACACTCTGTAGTTCCCTGCATTAGGGGTAGTGTGAAACCACATACTTGAGGTTATGTTAAACCAAACAGCTGAGTCAATCTCTTAAAAAGAGGGTTTCTTTCTTCCCTTCCCATCTCACTCCTACCTTCCTTCCTTACACATGGCATTTTCCCCACTGTTCATTCTGCTGAGCTGATGCAGTACACTAACTTGGCAGAAAAACAGTCATTAAGTCTAGGCTGGACTGGTGAATTGGTTTGTCTTACAGTGGGGTCTGGCAAGCCCCAGACAACAAAAGGTAGTGGGAGTGAAATTGTACCTGTAGTATCCCTGAGTAATTAACTCAGCTTTGGATGCCCTCAGCCTTTTGGAGAAGCTGCAGGCAGCAGTGAGGTCCTGCTCCCTTTCCCTGCCCTGTACTCCTGATCCACTCTTGTCATTGGTATGTATCTACTGAGGCATAGGCGGTTGTTGTTGGGGGTTGTTTTGGGCTAAGTTACCCTTCTGACCAGCTCACTGAGGCATCAGAGCTGGCACAAGAGAAGCAGCAGGAAGCAGGGTAAGATGGTGCAGGTGTAGGACCATCCCCTCCTGCAGCAGTGACCTGTTCTGTTGGCTGATCTTGTCCCACTGCACAGGCCAGGATGGAGAGCACAGTACTCATCCCACAAATCTGTGATTATCACACCATTGCTGGATTACAGTGGTTCTAAAAACAAAGCTAGGCAACCACCTCATTCACCAACAGGGTTCTATAATGCTACTATAGGCAGGGAAGGTAAGAAGTAATTGCAATTAGGCAATTAATACACCCAGAACAATTCAATACAGCTGCTGACCATCTTCCTGTGACAGCTTCTGCTGTCATCGAATTACCAGCGAATTACTCACTGAGTGGGTGCATCCAGGCCAGCTGAGCCTGTGGCTGACTAATCTTATTTCCTCCTCCTAGCCCTCTTTGCAATCTTAGAGAAGTTACTGTAATTACAGCTCTCTTTCAAACCCCAGATTCTTTATTTTTGCATAAAAGCATTTCTATATTTTTACCAAGTATTGTAGAAAATCTGTTCTACCGCAAAAACCAGATGGATGTATGTACACATGCAGAATGAATATTCACAGTAATATCCAAATTTTATATTAAAAATGCTCAGTAAATCCCAGAGTAATGTCACAAGAGTTGCTATGATGCCTATGTACAAAGGGGAAACTAAGGCACAGAAGTGCAGTGTTTTTCATTTAGCAGTAATTTAAAGTGTCATTGGACAATTTCAGAATTATCTGAACTGGCAGGACTGGGTGAAACTGTACTGAGAGAGGGAAAAAACCCACCAGTTATACGTTTTACCAACTTAGAACATCAAAATGGGATGCTATGAGTAGGAGCCTTCATTGTAGCAAATAATTTTTGATTTTCGTTAAGTGGCTGCTTGAGTAGAGACAGTGTTGTTTCCTTGAACTATGGTAATCAACACAAATTATTTAGGCTACATATGACTGCTGAGGCACTGTAGTTTTGTCATCTGTTATTTACAGTTGCAGCTTCCTCCTTATCAGTAACAGGATGGAGCAGTGATAAGATGGTGTGAGATATGCTAAAGAATAAGGAGGGCCTACTGACATAAGCCTTGATGTTTACTCTGTGTGTTTACAGACTGGCTTAAAACAGAAATCTGTCTGTCTACAACATAACTTGAGAAAAATTGAGAATTAAGACCATAACTAAACTACAGTGTCTCATTAGAAATTTGATTTCTACATTTATAGGATATCCTCATAGAAATTAAGAGACAGCATTTCAGGAGTGGAGACCCTTCCGTCCCCATTGTTAAGACACAACCTTTGCAATGAAACACATCCATCCATTCACAAATTCAGGTCCACTTCTAGGTATGATTGTGTAGTACCTTGCCAGTTTAAAAGGAAATAAAGGAAGCCAAATGCTTATTCCTAGGAATATTTTGAAACATCGTGGTTTCTATGAAAGCAATAAATGTGTATTATATTCAGTTTGCCTGAATGATTTTCCTAAGAAGCAATTTCCTAAATATGTCACTGCAGCAAAAGAGCTGGAACAACCAGGTCCTAATTTTCCATTTCTCAGAAGGGCTGTGTGTGTGTGTGTGTGTGTGCACAACTGCTCACACAAAACCCACGCCAGTGCAGATGATATCTCTGATTTATAACTTGTTCATCTAAAACAGAGCCAACCAACATAGTGCTGCCCTCATCACTACATAGCATCTGCGCCTAACTATAGCTCAGCCATCTGATCAGTCAGAGATTTCCTGGAGAAGTTTGTAATTGACTGTTGGCGTAAGAGCAGGTTGATGGTTTATCTTCAGTGAGAGAGCAACCTAGAAACAAAACTTCCCAGGTTTCCAGAGACAGGAAGTCCCAGAGGTCTGGAACTCAGCAGTAGTGCCTCCATAGTATCTCCAGAGGAAACAGAAAGAACAATCTTCCTGCTGAGCAAATACAGACTGAGCGACTCTCCCCTTTGCTGTCTACAAGCTGCTGAGGCAGGCAAGGGCCTTGGCAGTTATTAATAACTCCATCTCCAGACATGCTGGAGAAGTGTGCAGTCACGCTTCTGAGCTGTCCTTAAGCAATTCCCATCTCCCTTTGGAAAGCTGTAATCTGTCAGAACATGCTGCTAAGAATACACTTGCAGAACATTATGCGTCAGGGAGGGGGTAGACCTCATCTACTATCTCCTAAAAATCTTTTTATAGAAACTACCTAAAAATAGCCTGGAAGCCTAACAGGGTATGTGGTTCAGCTTTTAAAAAATAAAAATAAAAGTTCTGTGGTACCTTCACTTGCAACTTTTCAGAACTAGGTTTTAAGTTACAAGATTTGTCACAACAGGGATGTTCTAAAAGCGCACATAGCCAGAATAAAAACCTTACAGAAAAAAGTATGTCATTCAAAACAAGCAGTACAGACTGTAGCTTCAAATTGAAGCTTTTGTTGATCTTTACAATCTCGTTAATGAATTAGCTTCTTAGCCATTAACAACTCAATGCCACCAGCCTATAATATCCCACCATTAGGAGACTTGTTGGTCACATTCATCAGGAACATTGGAAACTCTACTTTTTCAAACTTGTGTCTGAGGAGAGCACACGTACCTGCAAGTGTGTGTCTGTATTGTACTCCTCAGGAAGTACAAATGGCACTGAAGAGTAAAAAATTGTCTTTATTTAAGCAAATAAATTGATGTAGGAAACAGTAATGTAGGAGCACCACAGAAGTCTTATATTGTAATCATGACTGGTATACTCAAGCATATCAAGTTTTAGTATTTTGTATTGGGAAACAATTTCTAAGGGGCTAGGGAGGTTTTTAAATTTTTTTAAGAAGTTACAGCTCCATATAGAAAAGATTTTTAAAAAGTGTCTTGCACTGGAGAAAGAAACAGGTGAAATTTACAGTGGTCTTCAATTGTGAAGGGAGTTAATTTCAAGTTTTCCAATGCACAGCAAAGAATTTTTGTCTCCTGCATGGGTGAACAATGTCCTTTTGAGAAAACAGCTAAGAATCAGAGTTGTCAACCACAGTCATCATCATCCCTGAGTTTAAGCAATCTTTTAAAGAACCTATGACAATTAAATCATAAGCATCTTCAAGAAAAGTCAGAGAAGCCTTAATTTTACTTAGTATTTCCTAGGAAGGAAATGAAGGCCTAATGTACTTGTCAGAGATTCACACACAAACACTCACAAGTAGCACACATTGCATTTGCATACAGGTGTGTCACACTGCAGCTGACCAGAAGAAAGTGGAGAATCCTGAGCAGTTCCCACATTGTCACAAACTGCTCCTGAAAATACTGAAATAACTCTGTTTACCCCCACTATGCCTATGGACAAAATATTCCTGAAGCTGGCTCTTTAAATGAAAATTCATTCCTTTATTTTAATTTCCAGAGTGCATTTGTTTCAGACAGTTTATTGCCATTTTATTTTTGCAGCACTGTCCTTGAGTTTAAAATCCTCAAAGTGTTTTATTTGTCCATCAGTAGAACCACTGTCTTGCTTGTATTGGATGTTTGCTTCATTGTATAGGATGCTGCACTCATCCTATACAGCACAAGGATTTCCTTGTGGGAATCATAAGCTAGTACACAGCAGAAAATAGATAGAACTCTGTTGCTTCTGTTTGGTGCATGAGCCCAGATCAGATGCCTCTGTATCTGCACACAGAAACTTGCTGGAATTACAAAGTGAGTTTATCTCCACAAATCTGGAGGAGCTTTGTAGGGGAGCTGTGATTTCTCACCTTGTTTGCATCTCTCTAAGTAGTATGTAAAACATTTTGGCCCATCTGTGCTCCCTTTTTCTATGGTGTAATGAATCTAATATTGCAGGGAGACCCAAAATGGGGTCTTCCATCTTCCTTCATATAGAAAAATACTCAAGAAGAAACCTTTGTCAGCGCTACTGGGAGTGATCTACTCTTGACTACTGATTTCTGGCTATACTTCTGCTATACTGCTGGAAGTTATCAGTGTAACTACAACTCTGCAACTACAGACCAAAGTTAAACATTGCTGAAATTGTGAGGCTTTCACTGATGACAACATGAAATTGCAGTACCACAGTCAATGACCAGAAAAGACGCAATCCTTGGAAGCTTTCTGGAAGAGGTTGCTGCCTTTCAGGAGACAATAACCAAGAGTCTCCAAAAGGGTAATGCTGTGACAGAAATGGAGACACAGTCTGCTGATGTGACTTAGAGGCTTTGTGGATGTGTAAATGCCTAAAGTGCTGGAGCCATTCCGGATACTAGAGCAGCAGGTCAGACAATTGATTTTTCTCTTTTCTTCTTGTCTTTTATCAATGTTGTGTAAATATAACCTTGTCTTTGAAATGCTTTGTGACTCAGTCTATGAAAGAAGTACAGAAGGTAGCCTCAGAGCAGCAGTGTGCCTGAGACATTCAGGTGAGTTTTCTGTATGCCTTGAATATTGAAAACATGCAATTTCATCTACATAAAATCCACAGGTCTTTGTGGAAGATTGTTACAGGTACCGTGAAGATCTGGCTGGCTGAGGAAGCTGCTGCAGCCACAGTGTAATTTAACCCGGAAAGCAAGCAGGCTATGCTTGCCAGCTTGTGAAATAACCAATAATGTTAGAGATGTCCCTTCGAATTATGGGATTAGAGGGGGTTATTTTGCAGCTAACATAAGACTATGGCACGCTGGCACATGGCCAGGACCGGCAGGTGCACTGCTGCCTGTTGCTGGGGCGTTGTGCCCCCTCCCTCAGCCGAACAGCTGCTGCCAATGCCGAGGTTGCCTCCGTGCCTCCACTGTGGGTTTGAGACTCTGCCAGCACAGGGACCACCAGAGTGAGCAGTCAGTGTTTGACCAAGGGTCCCAGGAGGAGCGGCTGAGGGAGCTGGGGGTGTTTAGCCTGGAGCAGACTCAGGGGGGGCTTCTTCATTCTCTACGACTACCTGGAAAGAGGTTGTAATAAGGTGGGGGCTGGACAACCCGTGACGGTGTTGTCCACAGCGGTTAATTATTGGCTTGTTGCACACCAGGTAATGAATCTGGGTTCTTGGGGACAGCAGCACAAGAGGAAGCGGCCTCAGGCCAGGGGAGGTTCAGGTTGGACATCATGAGGAATTCCTCCACAGGAAGGACTGTTAAACACTGGAACAGGTTCCCCAGAGAGATGGTGGAGTGGCCATCGCCGGAGGTGTTCCAGAAACAACCGCACATGGCACTTATTGCCATGGCCTAGGTGTCAAGGTGTACAAAGATGGGTCAAAGATTGGACTGGATCATCTCAGAGATCTTTTCCAACCTAACTGATTCCGTGAATATGTGTTTGTGTGTCTGCTCGCTCCCCGGCCCGGCCGGGCACGGCCCAGCCTAGCCCTTGCCGTACCCATATTATTATGAAGTGGCTGAGGGCTCGTCGCCGGTGCTGGACCAGCGCTGAGGGCAGAGGGGAGGCGGGCGGTGCCGGTGCCCCCTCGCCGCCCGCACTACGAGTCCCGGCGTGCTGCGGGCCGAGCCGCCGCCGGAGCCGGAACGGGCGCGCGGCGCCGCTTCCGCCGGCGGGGCTGGTACGGGGCCGGTGCGGGGCCCGCGGGGGAGCGCCGGGCAAGGCCGGAGAGGCTCTGCCTGCGTTCGGAGGGGCTGAACCCTGTGCGGCACGCTCAGGACTTTCATAGCGGGTACTTTTTTTCTTGCTTTGGCGGATTAGTGACTTGGTTTGTTTGTAGTGCTAAATATCTTCTTTAGTTCTAAGCCGCGGGTTTCGTGCTCCCGCGTGTTGCTGGAGTTTCCTGTGCGCTGTCTCGGGGATGGGACTGTTCCCATTCAAACCGGAGCGGTCCTCGCAGTGGGGCCGGGAACGGGCTGGGAACGGGCTGACCCCTGTCAGGTGCCTGACCCTGTCCTTGGACCGAGATCCGCCGCATTCCTCGCACCCTCTTTGTTAATGAGCCTCTGAGGGCAAGTTATGAGCACCTCTGTAGGTGTTGCTGCTCCCCTAACTTCAGCAGCATTGGCACAGATGAAAAGAGTGCTGAATAATTATATGTCAAAATTGGAAAATGCACGTTTCTAGTGATGTTCTGAAGCCCAAAATATGAAGTACTTTTAAAAGGTTCCTGTTTCTTTTTTAATGTGTATGTGTTTAAACTGTTTCCAGTTACATTTTTCTAGATTTCATTATAAGTTCCTATTTAAAGCATTTTTCTTTTCAGTAGACAGTGAAAACATAAGATGTCCTTCTGCTTCTGTGAAATTTTGGGTAACATATAAGGTATTCTAAATGGTGTTTGTGAGTTTTCAGGTGTATTGCTGAGTGGATGAAACGGACTAACTGCGTTTAGAGAGTTTTTTAACTACAGCAAGTGTAGTTTATAAGTATTTCTATTTTTGTACCGGCTGATGATATTTACATTGTTAACAAGAAAAGCATATTTCATGAGTAATTTTAGGGAGTGTGCAGAAGGAAGGATGTGAGTGAGTACCAGTAGAAAAGCCTGTGAGAAGGCACAGGCATGGAAGCTTTTTTTCAAAGTTGAACCTTCAAAGACTCCCTCTCAGTAAATAAAGTCTTGTGCTATTTTTGACTGTTAAGGAGACAGGTACCATTTTCCTGAGTGATAAGGATTTCTAAACAATTGACGATGAAGAATTATGTTGCACAATTTTTTTCCTTAAGATAGTCAAGAAATTTAACTCTTAGTCTTTTGTATCCTAAATAGTTACAAAACTGGTTTCTTTCAGAGGGTGTTCTGCAGAGAAAAAGTTCTTTGAGTTCCATCCATCCAGGACTGGTTTCCTCTCTGCTGTCACCATGGCAATGTCACTTAGAACTGCATGGCCCAGCCTCCTTTGGATGCGTTCAGCAGCAACCTGTAAGCAGGTCCCACTGCAGAGTAAGTAGTGATGAAATTGTGGAAGTCCTATATTAAAGTTTGTTCCTTGAGAACCGCTTTCCTGTAGGGTTTAAAGTAATAAAACATGGAAGTGATTTTTCTATTTGAACAGAATCAAGTCTGTTAGTCTGTGCTCTATTCTAATAGTAATCTAAAGGATATCTTCATTTGTTTTTTTCTTTTTTTGTGCTTTTAAAACCTTCATGGTCTAAGTAGGATGCACCCCAAATTAATGATTAGCTTGTAAGTACTACCCTCTTACCACTGATTATCATTGAAGATTTAAGTTGATTTTTTCAGCGTTAGAAAAGTGGTGAGAAAAGGCTATAGTAAAATCTCACTACTTAACATAAAACAGAGAACAAGTAGAAACAGGCAGTACTGTTTCTTAGATTTTTGTCCATGTTTTAGATGTCAAGAGAAAGAAATAGGGACGACAGTAAAGGTGATAGAAAAGACAGTAATGGAGAAAATAGAATAGACATGTTACCTTTTAGAGGTAAGGAGGGAAGTGGGCAAGGAAGGGAAAGAAATTTTAGGAAGACGTACAAACTAGTTGCAGTTTACCAGATCTCGACTCCTTAATAGCTAAGAATAGTTTAATTAGAAGAACTGAAGAGTGGAAGTGCTAACAGTAATTCTGAATTTAAGAGTTTGCATCTAAAATACTTCTGCAAGGACAATAGCTACACAAAAGTTTCTTCTTGGCTTTTTCAGCCTTTGCAGTCTTGACACAATGAATGCTCTCTCCCTGTGCTAGGAGCAGCCATGAAGAATCCTATTTGTATTAAAAGATGATCTAAATAAAATAATGTCAGATAAAGTTGAAACCTTTTTATGACTTAACAGAAAGCTCAGAACATGTGAAGACTTGTTTCTTGTGATCATAATTGTGTTCTAAAAGCGTAGTTGTTGAATAAAGCTTTACAGGACACAGAAACTTCCATGTGGATTTTTCTCAGGTTCTGGCAATTAGGAAAGGGGTTCTCAGTGGAAGTCAACTCCAAGCACTTCCCAGGCCCACCTTAGGCCTGGATATCTGCTTTGTTGTAGAAGACAATGCCTACAGGATGATTCCTGTGTGAGGGGCTATTGAACACCTTAGATTAGTTGTGTTTGGACTCTGTGATCTTTAAAGTCCTTTTCAACCTAAATTATTCTACGATTCTATTAAAAAAATGAGAATCAAACCATGGGGAAGGGACTTTGAGTGGTCTGTGATCCAAGCTCCTGCTCAAAGCAGGGTCAGCTCTGCAGTCATATTGGGTTGCTCGGGGCTTGCTGGGTCTTTGAAATCTCCAAGGACAGAAAACTCACAAACCTGCCTGAGTCCCATCCCCTTGGCTTGCTGTCCTCGTGAAGAAAACATTTCTCTACATATCCAGTCAGAGGGCCTCCTTTTGATTTTTATAATAAATATTGCTATGAATGAAATTATGACCTTCCCTCTAAGTCCTAAGGTTCTTTACATATATAAAGGATATTTCCTAATGGTGAATTCTGTAGGTATTTTGTTCATATAGTGATTTTACTCAGGAAAACAATACAACTAGGAAGCTAAGTATAGGTCATAGCTGCCTGCATACTGGTTTTTTTTTTGATTGCACTGCTAGAAAGCTGTGTACTAAAATGAACTTCTATTTAGACAGTATTTGGGTTATGTTAATCTAAAACTGAATATGATTATAATCCCTGGTTAAGACTTGAAATAATGAAAATTGAAAATATAAACTTTCTTTATTGGGTACAGCTCTGCTTGTTTCTGCATCAGAGTTCTTTATTTTTATTGCAGATGGAGCTGTGTATCGTGCTTGCCATAAATCTACATACTCAGTTCTCCCTGAAGACTACAATTGGTATGTAAATGTGCTTTGCTCTGTGGCCTTTTCATGTATTTATTCCAGGGCTACTTTCTCTCTCTGTCCTAAAGTCATCATATAATAGTATCAAACACATCTATTGCCAATATTGGATATATGTAATAATTTCAGCTAAAGTACTGTCTCTGATAGTAATGATAGTAATTAATGTTTCAGTGTAATGAAAAGTCATGCAGGACTCATTCTAAACATGTTGATGACTCCCAGTACCCCTGCAGTTTTGTTTGTGGAAGAGCAAAATTAGCTTAGAGTAGTAATTTCCACTGATGCTTGTTGTTAAGACAAGGTCCAGGTATTTTTGTGCTGCTGCATGGGGAATCTGTGTAGAAATGGGAAAAGATGGTACAAATATAGTGAGAAACACTGAGTTCATGTCACCACAGTTTTAGGAAGCTAAATGTCTCATGGGAAGGGGAAGGAAGGTGAGAAAAGTTATATTCTCACAATGACAGTCTAAGTAGGACTTCTTGTTCAACATTTTTTACATAATAGAAAAGTTAGAACCCCAAACAGAGTTTGCTTCCTGTTATTTCATTACAGATGCCATACATCTTATAAAGACATGCTGTCCTAGAGATCATTATCCCAATCTGTTTAGAGTTTTATATGCAACTATTTAAGCGTTTAAGATTTTTTTTTCCAACTCATATTTCCAGCTATTATAATAATTTATTTTAGCCCTTTTTTTCCTCTCCATCAAAAAAGAAAAAGGAAGATGACTGAGGAAACAAAAACTTGGAGGTTTGGATCAAATGTTTATGACCCTTATTTTATAGAAATTATGAAAGATTGATAAATGCAGGGTGAAATCCAGTTTTCTTTGGGACATGGGCTGCTCAGTTGTTCAGTACTTCTGGAAGTTATGAGTTTTTTTATTTTTATAGCAAAGTGGAACTTGCAGTGACATCCGATTCGAAGACAATTGTCTGCTACCACCCTTCGCTTGAGATTCCATACGAGCATACAAAAGTATGTCCAAGTATATTTCTTACTCTTGTAAAGGCATTTAGTGGTTCATAGGTTTGAGTCTTTAGAGCATCTTTTTTAATTTGAAATTACTTCTGCACATCTGTGAAGTAAATGACTGATGAATATAGCTGCTGCCACAAGGAGGAGTTTACTCTTAGTTGAATTCAGGGAAGGTTGCAGAGTGAGAAAAGCTCAGGTATCACAGCATACATAAGCTCTAGTTGAATTAAAGGCACTAAAACACTTGTGCACTACAGAGAAAATAGTGTCTGTCTATGTGGGTACTACTCAGAGAGGATGATTGGAATGCAGGTTATGGCTCACATGTCCTCCTGCACAAGAGAAAACAAAGAAATACTGCTGCTACTGTTTTCAAACTTTAGGTTCCATTCAGCATTGAGTTCATAAAAACCACAAAGAACTTTAAATATTGATTTTTTATCTATCAGTAGTACTTTCAATGTGATCTTTACATTGATGAAAATAAATCTAGTGTTGTGATTTAAAACTTAGATAAATTTTTCTAGTGTACACCTTTTTTTGAGTTTCCAGTTCTCATGTGCTAGTAAAATACTGCAGCTGGCAGCTGTGTTGCTGAAGTACCCAATGTGAAAATTCTCCATTGAAACCTAAACCATTTTAGCACTTTTTGCCTGCAAATTACATAGCAGTATTTTTAAATCTCTCAGTTGCACATACCTCAAGAAAAACAGGTGTAAAAGGCTAAAACAAGGGAAAATACTTGTAATAGTGGTAGTAGTTACATTTCCAATAGAAAACAAGCAACTTGGTCTTACCTGTTGCATAAAAAATTAGGAAGTGACATTCTTCTCTAAGATACATGTACTCTAAAAGATTTTTAGCAATGATGATGGTTGCTGTGCATTAAATTCTGACTGGGAATGGTGTGGATACTTTTGTGTTAGTGGAACTGAAGCTGATGATTCAGCTAGTGAATTGTAAGATTGAGATCTGCAGTGGTGACTACAGGAATGCTGGTTTTAGGGGTAGGGTCATCAGCTGTCGAACCTGGGGTAAATAGGTGTGTCTAGACATATCTGCTCCACAGTGGTGTGGTTTCATTGGGGGTGGGAAGGTGGGGACAATAAACAGCCAGTGCAATTGCAGGTATTTTTCTGTTTTTTTTGGTTTCAGCTGTTAGATAGCATTACAGATTACTCTTAGGAGCTTGTCTTTTTTACTTTCTCAATTAAATAAAACAAGGAGAAACAGGACATACATATACATTACTGTTTTGCTAGCCCATACCACGGCCAGATCCAGTGAATAATAAAGAAGAAAACCTTGATCAAGTTTTAAAATCCAGATTGAATGAAAAAGAGCTAAAGAACAGTAGAGGTCCTACAATTGAAGAGCTCAGCAAAATGTTTTACACAACAAAACATCGCTGGTATCCTGTGGGACAGTAAGTATTTTCAGTTTGTCTGTTCCTTTTGGAAGTAAAGGGAAATACAGGAATAATTTAATGACCAGATTCAACCTAGGATGAGTAATGTCAGACAAGATACCTCTAGCATTTGGGCTACTACATAAAATTTTCAATGCAATGTTGGGTAAATGGAAGACTGTATTTAATAAGGGTTTTTTTAAATACTGGTCCTTTGATAGACTTCGCCACTTTTTCCGGTAAAATATGTGACAGTGTAGAAATTTCTCATACATCCTGTTAGCTACTGCTTTGAGTCATTTACTAAGTTCCATAACAGAATCTAGTTTGTAAAATACCCTCAGTGGACATAACCAAATACAGCTTGGAAACATGCATTGCCTATTCGTTAGCAACCTCAATGGGATGATTCTCAGACTTAAGAGTAGTAGAGGTTTTTCATTTGGAATGGTGAAAAGTGCTATTTGGTGTGCCTTGTATTCAGAAATGGAGGAGGAGGAGGAGGAGAGGTATACATATACATGACTCAGCTTAAAGAGGAACTCTGGGCATTACTAATGTCAACAAGCAGCATTCTGGTGTGTGTTATACCCTTCCACTCCATGGTATGACATCTTTCAATAGCTGCTAATTTTATAGCTATGTAGACATAATACAGGCAATTTTTTTTTTTCTATCTGCAGAAAACTTTTTAATTAATGTGCTTTGGGAGTAGATATAATGAATGGAAAGATAGGACTTTTATGACCAAAGGGTAGCTGTCACTTCGATGAAGATCAGACAGGATCTGCCTTGTTCAGCATGCATAATTATGAGGAAAGTGTGGCTCATTATTTGTTCAGAATAATTTGTTTTTTAGTTTTTCTGCAAAATATTACACTATTTAACATACAATCTGGCACAGCTCCTTTGAACATCTTTGTTCTATAGCAATCATTTTAGCCAAAGGCAAGGCTGACCATGTAATAAAATTAACTTCACACAAAGGATTAAGAATAAACAGCAGCCTTTGTGCCTATTCAGCTGTAGAACTGATTGGATTATTGCGTGCTTGTAGCAGATGTAGCAATAGAAATGAGTGGCATTATGTAACTCCACAAACAACAGAGATGACATCTAATGAGTGGTGATGGATTGTGCTCATGTATCTTGTATTTCACTTCCTTGTGTAACCTCAGATCACTCACTGGGGGCAGAAATACCACAAAAATAAAGGCTGTCCACAGCTTGCACTCACTGCAATGCTTTTTTTCTTTTAGGTATCATAGAAGACGCAAGAATCCTAATCCTCCCAAAGACCGATAACCGAGATAACTTCTTGTTCATCAGGACTTTGCTGTTAATTTTGATTGGAAATAAAAGTTACAGAAGGTGACATGTTTGGCTGTAACAGAACGTGCTTAACTTGATTTGACTGTTATTTTCTACTAAAAGCAGCAAAATGGCACTGACAAAACAGGGAGTCAGTGAAGGCAGTTGTGCATTCCTGGTCAGCAAATAGACTAGTCTTAGATCAGGATGTAACAGGGATGTAGTGCTCTGATTAAATTCAAGAGGTCAGAGGATTGTCATTGGTCAAGTGAAGCCATACAAGTCTTTTGTCAAAATGGGAAGTCTAGAAATGGATGTGTTAGGGTTTGGTGGTTTTGAGTGGGATAAGTATTTTTTTTTCTTTTAGGAATCCAGTAAGGTGAGCTTGACTATTGAAGTGTTAATGATATAGTTTCTATTAAAAATATTATATGAGGTATTTGTGAAAACAAATAGTTTTTCTTCTTCTGTTACAGTTGTGAGATACCTGGCTCCATGTTCAATTCTACATCAGCGAAGTGATTGTAGTTAAGCCTGTTGTTGTGTATGGAAAACTGGCCAACTTGGTTAATTTTTAGCATCCAAGTCACAGTAACTTGCTCTTCTAAATAATCCAGTATTCTCAGATAGCTAAGAACTTCTGTGTGCATTTGTGGTTCATGGGGGGGTTTTTGCTTGTTTAATTCCACCCCAACTACTACTCAGTGAGGATGCTGTGTTCATACATAAGCTTGAATAGTTGTATCACAGTAGGAGTTTGGTCTGATTCTACTTCATTGCTTTATCATTTTGTAGTGCTTAAATGTTCTTCCTCTTGTAATATTCTACATCATGTAGCATTTTTCTCCTTCAGGAAAAGGGAAAAAACCTTTGTTCCAGTCTACAGTTTTAGGCATCAGCCCTCTAATAGAAAGATAGATCTAATAGATCTATGCTGCTGCAGTGATCCCAGTGACTTCATAAAGCCTTCTTAGTCGATCCTTCTAAAGAATGAGAAAATAATTATCTCATGTAGATCATATATTTTTATTGCATTTCCCTTCCAAAGCAATTTGGATAACCAAGGAAGGGATTTGTTTCTTCTGTTAGTCTAGTGTCATTTTGCCAGCATGCATTTTCTACAGATTTTGCTAGAAGTTGAGTACTCCTCACTCATCTTCTCAGTTGAGATGTAGAGAAACTACATCTCAACTGTTAGTTAGTTTCTAAAGATACTACTGAATAACCTTTTTTCCCTTGAACATCCTTTATGTGTGAAAAAAGCAATGTAGGATGTGTGTAAAAAAGGTGCCTTTAAACACTTGTGGGAATTTATACAGAAGACTAGTGCCAGTGCATTTTTAACTCCAAAGCTGGGCAGCTGATAATGGTTAATGGTTTATCATGGCAGAGCATGAAATCCTTTTGCTCCTTCACTCTTGTGCTTATAAGATATCAGAGTCTGTGCTCAAGCCAACATTAGCCAAGTGATTTTGGCTTCTTATTAATGGTTTGTTGCTCACATAATAAGTCTGCTATTGTGAAGTAATGTCTGTGGGGTCTCTGTGAAGGATGGCTGTTTAACTCTTTAAGTTCAATTGCATGAACATAATAGTGGCTTTTTCTGCCTGGAATATAACTTTTTGAATAGATTGTAGCAATTTGTAATACAACACATTTTGGTATTTTCATCAGTTTGTGGTGCCTGGTGAGGACTCTGGTGTATAAGTGAACTTACTTGCATCTCATGCAGTGTTTTATGTTCCAGTGCATAAAATTGAGTCCCTTTTATTTTTGGAAAGCAGAGACCTAATTTGTCACCATTTGACTTCAGTGTAAGAAGATATATCCTTGGACTAATTTAAACTTAAAATTATTTTCCCCCATTCTTTTTCCCATATTTTTGCTTACTGCTGCCTAATGCTGCTAAGAAATTTTGCTCTACAGAGAAACCTTTACAGTCATAACCTTCTGCTATGACATTTGTCTGTTCTTGCCTGTCAAACCCTGTTTGTGATCAAACATCCACAATCACTCTAGAAATACTGGCTTTTACATTGTTTCCCAAACACTTTTGGATGCTTTTCAGGCATTTTGAGAGCTACAAATCTATGATGTGCTTGGCTGCTATCTTTAAAGTACTTCCTCTTCTGACCAGTGGCTGGAAACTGTCTATAACACATGTTCACTATATGTACCGTGTGCCCTTTTGTTACTAATTCGTAACATTGGTGTTTTAAAATCTTTCCCTGCATTCAGTCTTACTGTTTTTTCTGATGCTGCTTTCAGTCTTACTGTTTTCTTCTACTAAATCTTTTTCCTGGGTTACCCGAGGCATGACACAATTAAAATACTACTCTCACAGTAATCTGAAGCTCTCTTCTTGGTTTTCTAGGTCGCAAATAACTGGCTTTGTTTCTCTTCACTTTAAAACTTAGAATTCAGAATTCATCCACTTGATTATTGTTCCACTTCTATGCAAAAAAAAAATAATTTTGAAAGTTAGTTTGGGATTTCTGTTTTCTGTTGCCCTTGTTCTTTGTAATTAAAAACTTAAGTTGCATAAAATTCGCAGTGTTAAGTCTGTTCTGGCACTTTGTATCCCAGTTTGGGCACTTAGCCATTTGTTTTGTATCTAGTAGCTATTGAGTTCCACAGCATCTTAGGCTCCTTGCTGTGGATAGTAGACAGCTGGGTACATCTTACTGAGGGATTTTTGGTTTCCAAATGTCTCACTAAAAGTCTCCTCAGGCCTTGCTTGGCCTGTATGCCATTAGAAAACTCTGTTTCAGTCATGTATCAAGAATTTTGCCCTTAATTCACAGAATCACAGAATTGTTAGGTTTGGAAGGGACTTCTGGAGATCATACAGTCCAACATTTCTGCTAAGGCAAGGTCACCTGCAGTGGGTGACAGGAACAAATCCAGGTGCATTTGGAATGTCTGCAGAGGAGAAAACTCCACAACCTCCTTGAGCAGCCTGTTCCTGTGCTCCCAAACAGAAATTCGGACCATTTAAATCACAGTTCAATTAATCTCGGTGCCTTAGCAAAAAGAATTCTTTCCTCTCCTCTAATTATCCCCAGATTAAAACAGAACTGATGCTTTTAAGAGGCTTTTTCCCTTCGGTGTGTGCCGCGGGAGCTGCCGTGCAGGCTGCGTGCGGCACCACCGGGAGGCAGCACCGCCCAGGGCTGGAGCGGGACCGGGATCAGGACCGGCTCTGCGGGCAGCTTGAGCCCCGAGAGGCGGCCGTGGGCTGCTCCCTTCGTGACACTCGGGAGTACGGCATCAGAAGCAGCTCCCTAGCACCGCCCAAAGGACTTGCAGTTAAAGGGTTAAAGGTTTTTTGCCTGTTTAACTTTTGTAGGGTGTCTCAGAGACAAAAAAAAGCTCCACCATCCCAGTCTGGGGAAAAAATGAGTCGATAGTGGGGCAGTAACGTGACCCATGTGACAAATGTCATGACTTTGTTTCACTTCCCCAAGATTGCAGTGAAGGCAGCAGTTACCCTCCTGCCCATCTGCCCACCCATCCTGCCATCCCTCCCCCCCATCCAGCTATTAAGTTCTATAGGAAACTTCTCTCTTTCTGCTGTTATAATAGGTCTGAACTTCATCTTTCATGTCCAAATTCTGCTGTACCACAATAAATCCTTGTGGCAGGTCATTATAAGTCACAGTACCGACTGCTTGTCAAAGCCAGAGCTGCATTTCTCAGTTTCTCCAGTCTATAAATTTTAGCAGCATGTAATTTCTCACATGCTCATTCCATCCTCAAAGCCAATATGAAGTTATAAAATTGAGAGATAAAATAGATATAGGCTGCATTCCTCATCTGTAATAGATGATGTATATTTTATTTTAATGCTACAATATAACAAAATTGACCTAGAGCAAACCCACTAGTCACCAGTATAAAGGAACAAATTGTGTACCTATGATACGTAAAATTTGGGATTATCTCCAAGATTGACACAGATACTAATTAGACATCTAAACCTGAGTTAATCTTCAAAGGCTCCCCTTATGGTCAGTCAGCACAGAAAAAGTACATGCAACAGTCAGTTGATCTTATTTTAACATTTTATTGTCTAGAATATGTCACGCAATTGTCCTCTGAAGATGCATTTTCCTTTTCTGTGAAGCGAAGATGAAGATGATATTTTTTATCTATATTGGGGTATTTCTATTTTTTTTTTTAATGTAGGAGCACAACTATGCAAAATACTCTTAAAATTCAGATAAAACCATTTTTGATGTTTCTGCTAGCCTTCAGTAGTATATAGTCTGTATATTGGAGCTCTCAGTTTTCTATATAGAGTAATTCACACACATTTAATTTGTAAATGTACACTCTGTATGAGATTTTAATCTCACTTTGTATTTAATCAACCCTGTAATGCTAAAAGTAATAAGCTGTTTGGAGAAATAACTTATTTATATATCTTTCTGGTACCTCTTATGAAATAAGCCTATTATTTCAACTGTTATCTTTTGGTACTTCTACAAAAGCAAACATGATAAATTATTATTTACTGGGCAATTTGCACGGAATTAACCTGAAACTTTAAATACAATTGATACAGAATGTTAGTTCCACTGTGTATAACTACAGCTGTTGGAACACTGCAGATCAGACAGTGGGAGGTGTGTGGAAGCTGCATGAACTAATCAGCATGTTTGGTCAGCAATTTTGCATCTCCGGGCTTCTGGAGGAGTAGAAGTTTATGGCCTGGCATGCCACTTTATTAAAGGTCACGATCTAGGTGTACGTATCACACAGTTTTTCATTGCATGGAGACAACACAAGATGTTGGCACAGCCAATAGAACTAAGAAGCTTTGCCAACTGGTCTTTATCAAACATAAATACAGAAAAAGGTTGTGCTTATATTCAGCTTTACTGCTTGTCAAGATAAAAAACAGTGTCAGGTCAGAGGCAGTTTACCTTTTAAATAAGACCAGTTTTGACTGCTACCAAAGTTTGATTACTCAGCAAAAGGATCCCCCTACCAGCAAAATGTGAGATGATTAAAAAAATTCTGCAAGAACTGTTTTTTAGCATCTCTTCTGCTAAAACTAATAAAATGTTGGCCATGAGAGTTACAGAGAAAAAGTCAAAGAACAGTGAAAAGTAATTGCACTAAGCCATTACCATGTTGAATAAAAATTAACCTAAGTAAAAGATTAAACTATTGAAGCATGACCCTCCTGTATAAACATGTATTTCCTACTCACTAATGGTAACAAAACAGAGCTTAATAGTTTAATCCAAAGATTAGTGTTTCTTAAACAATCCTAGTCATTAGCACCAAGTTTTTTAAACACTGCTGAGGTTTCTTGTCTTAAACACTGCTAGTTTCTCATTCAAATGTGTTTGATTTGTTTAAACAAATAATATGCTAAGTACTGCTTTTCTGAAGCCAGCGTCTGTAGGAGTTACACTGCATCAGAGCTGTGCTGCAGGAGTGGTCTTCACATTTGCTTTAGTTAAGACAAAGTGATGATTTTTATTGAATAATAAAAAAACGCTAGGAAAAAAAATTTCCTTGACCCTTAATTAGTTAACATTTGTTTGGATGTTATAAGTAACATAAGGCTTCATATCCTTTTAAAAATTTATTTTGTAATTTTTAATACTGACTGGCTTCAGTATAGGTTCATTTGTTATTTTCCAAGAATATGTGTTTACAGAATTCCCTTTCCCCCATGCCATTTTTCCTACAGTTAAAACCCTGGCATTAGTGATGGAGTAACAGTGATGGCGAGTTCCACAAAATTTAGAACTAGATTAAGAAAAAAAGGATTTGATATCCAGAGTAGAAGCACAGAGGAAATAAAATTCAGGGAAAATTCCTCATAAGCAGAGGTCAGAAAAATGACAGAGAAATTGCCTTTCTAGAGTATATATTTGTATTTTAATACTGAAGGAAACACGATCTAGTTTTGGTTGCATGCGGTTATAACTCACTGGCTTTATATGGCCATATTTGTTTGAGAAAGATTTGAAGTAAGACTGGTAAGGCTGAAAGGTGACACCATGGGCTGTGAAGAGGAGAGCAGCAGTGGGTAGTACCTTCACAGTGCCTAGCCAGGCCTTGTCCAGTCCAGGGACAAAAGCTTGAATTGTTAGAACTGGGTGAGTGTTCTGTTTCAATACGACCAAGATTCTAACTCACGACTTTGTGGAAATGATGCAAGAAAAGCCGTGTGTTTCTTTAGCAGTGCTGCATTTATTCTGCAGTGAAAGTACCTGTGTAATTCTGGCAGGTGAAACCAGGGCCCTGGGCTTTACCACACCGAGGTGGTGCCAGCAGCAGGGACACCTTCAGGATCCCTCTGGGCACGTTGTTATGTGGCAGTCGGGGAGCAAAGCTCAGGCCCCTGCTGCTGCTGCTGCTCCCACAGCTCCAGAAGCCCTCCTGAAAGCAATGGCTTCCCACTGCTGCAGGGGCAGCACCAAGCACTGCTCCCAAGGTCTCATCCTTTTTGACTTCACAGGATGTGCTCTTCTAAACCACCCAGGCTGGCTGTGCCCTCAAAGCTTACCGCATCCCAGAAGGTGCAGCACGTACCCTCCCTCTGCTGCCAGGAGAGCACCCTTCTCACAGGCTGAGGGACAGTTTCACACCATTGCACAAACTTCAAACTGAAAGGCAACACAGAAAAATCACAATTGCATGTTGGGCAGAGGGGCACCAGAAGGAGTCCAAGGAGCACTGTGGGATGTGAATACAGCAGTCCGCTCTAGAGGGGACTAGCACAGCTAGTGTGAATATAAGCCATCTATATTCCTCTTACCTCTCAGTATAAGCCCTTCTTGACATCAGGGACATTTTTTTAAATTTAGAAAGACAAGCTTGCTCTCTGAAATCAGGTAGTGTGAACCCACAGCATTTTTAGAGACTACCTGATCTTAGATTACCTTTGTTCAGAGTACCAAGTCTGAATAAGTCTGGCACAGGCTTATACATATAGCAACTCACACATGTAATTAGTATTTTCTAAACAATTTCAGTCACCAGTCCAGAGTCTCCCATTCAGAGATGCCCCAGTTGAGACTCCTGTAAAAATAAAAGGATTTTTCTTCTGAATAAACAATTATGGAGAGAAGAAAGTGCATTTCTGCAATACCAAACAAAATCTGCATTTAGGAGTAAGCATCTTCTTACACATTCAACCTTGGAGTAAATGAACCATACCAAAGGTCACTAAATGTCATTGTTCTGTAATTTTCAGTCTTCAGAGGATCAAAGAAATCTGAAGAAATGGTTCAAGTTGAGACACTTGGCAAAATAATGAGGTGAAAGGCTTCAGAAGTTTTCTGGAGGAAAAAACCCACAGTAATTGGACATAATTCTTAGAATCTTAATTTAGGCATGTCAACAAAAGAAAATTGTATAAAAATCAAAGAGCTGTTTTTCAATTATTCTCAGGGCATAAGGGGTTTGTTTATCCAAAGATCTGTGACACTAGCAAATGAGCTGGTCCCTTTAAATACCTTGCCAGGTGTTGTTTTTGTTTCTTTTCCCTGTTCAGCTGTACTTGTATGATAAATTAATTTTTCTAGAAATACACTACCATTTCAGCACAGATTTTTTTAACCATTAATCTCCTTACCTGGCATATTTTGCCCTGTTAGAGCAGCCCAAGGAAGTGATCTTAAAATGCCCAAGGAGATTAAAAGATTCAGTCAATTGCTGAAGTGTAACTCAGAAGCATAACTGATCAGTCATTTGAAGAATTTCATTGTTGTTGCTGTGCCTTTTTGATCAGCCAGTCCAAAGGGATTTCATTAACATCTTGCTAGTACCTCTGACTAAGAAGAAATTTTGAATAGATTATGAAAGCCTCTAGAAATAAGCTATTTTTAAGTGCTAAGCATATAAATGCAAATTGAATAGAAACAGCTGTTATTTACATTCTGTGGACACATGATTTCACTCCCTGATGGATAGGGGAAGAAAAAAAGCCACTGAAAGATTGAAATGCCCTTAAAGAAACTGGGAAAATGGGGATCTAATAAAAATACATGTAATGAACCACATTGTTGGGTGGTATGAATTGGTAAAGCTTTCCAGGTTTGCCACCATTTCTTTCTTGGAGAAGAAATACAAGAGAATACCTTCTTGGGGGGAGGGGTTGAAGGAATGAATATGTTGAATCAAAGGCATATGAACAAATTCCTGTTTCAGACTTTTACACAATGGCTAGCTGATAACCTGGCATTTTCAAAAATAGTCTCCCAGAACAAAGCCCCCATTCTCAATAAGATTTTGCTATGGACTTATGTTAGTTTGAGATTATGTTCTGAAAAAATTATAAAAGCTCCTGAAAAATGTAAGCAGCATATTCTAGACCAGTGTGCCTGAAAGTAGAGGACTGTGCTGGAGGGCAAAGAAAGCACAGGGTGAAATTTTCACCCTTCATGAAATCAGGCTTTTTACGGGCCTGGCAGAGGCTCTCCTGCATGTCCTCCATTTACCTGGAGCAAGTCCCTGCTGTCACAGGTTCCACTGGAAAGCTCATGCTCCCTCCTGCCAGGCCTGCTTCTATTTGTAACATCACCAGCAAACACCTAGAGTAGAAAGAAATAATACTCTCCTCAGGAAAGGTAAGGCTTGTTTAAAAATGTACACAAAATATGGCTGCTAATTTGGCCCAAACCCACTCATTTCAAATCAGTGATAGGAAGCTGGGACAGGGTATTAAAGGTGGGATTGTTTTGCTGGCTTTTCCTTGTAGAAGGAAAAGGAGTTGACATACCCAACACAGCTAAAGCCCAAGCACAACAGAGCCACTTGATTCTTAAGAGCCTGGGGAGTGATCTCCTCTAAGATTAGTTCTGTTTGACTTAGGATTGCTTTGTGCCTGCCAGCACACAAAGCCTCTCATAACACAGGCAAAGGCAGGACAGAAATTTCATTCTTGTTCCATTTTAGGTACACTCTTACCTGCTGTTCTGTGTTATGCAAAAGACATGTCCAAGGGCCAAATGCATCCTTTCCTTCCTCCCCAGAACAAAGGCTGATCTACAGCAGCAGGCTGTGCAGCTTCCTCCTGTCTGACATCATGTGGCATGAAATGCTGGGGAAAAATTCTGCTGTGCCTCAGGCATCTTTCCAGATTACATTTATTCACAGAGGAATAATTTATCAGAGAAATGAGCTCTGAAGAGACTGCTAAAATTAGTGTTAAATTTTGAAATGTAGGGCAATGGCACCGAAAGTCAGAAAATATGTCTAGCCCAAACTCACACTTTATAAAATGCTTTGCATATTTTGTAATAATTATGGGTATTATTTCCCCTTCTCTGTTCATTTATAAGGACAGAGAGAATAACAAACTTAAGCAAATCTGAATTTGGTTACACAGAGCCATTTGTTAATTCTGGTATATGGCAGTAGAGGGCATCTAAGGACTTCAAGTCACATATGGTCAGGGATTAAAATCAGATGGCTGAAGGAGTTATTACTCTCCCCCCAAGCCATTCACCCCACCTCAGGACAGAATTGCCACCTCAAGACCAAACAGCTCACGAGGCTGCTCCTGATGGATGGCAGTTTTGAAGCCACACTGAAACTGGAGTTGTTCTTAAAACACCAATCTGAAAGCTGAAGTTGTTAAGGAGGAGATGCACGAGTTAATTTCTCTTCCCTGCTGCAGGCAGAGCTCTGTCAGAGCCACAGGATGGTTTTGGGTACAGTACAGTGGGAGATGCTGCTTCAAGGATCCTGTCCAATTTTATCTACTACTGTTTGAGCTTTAATTTCCACATACCTGGAAAAACTGCTTACAGGAGGAGCAAGAAATTCTGGGAATGGACAGGCAGTGCCAAGAAAAGGCGAGCTGTGGACCAATGGTCTTTCCTAAACCAGAAAGAGTAGCCCTATGTCTGTTTCCTGTCCTGAGCCTTAAAACTGACAGCCTGTCTGGCCAGTGTTTCGTCAGGCTGCGTCCTCCCAGTATGCCAGTCAGATACAGGACGAGGCGTGGAGCCATCCTGACAAAAAGCAAGCACTAATCCTGACAAACACAGAGAAGGTAGTTGGCAGCTAGCACTGTTTTCTTGTCATCTGTCCAGGTTTGTATGACATTCCACATGCAGCCTCTATACTGAAGCAGGGAAAGCAGCCATACCTATCTTGAGCCAAAAGAAGCCAACACGTCAGAGGCAGGTTAAGTTCATTACCTTGACACTAACACTTCATGCACTAATCTGAAAAATGTATTTGAACCCAGCAGCATATTCACATACAACAGGCAACCTATTTTCAATTAACTGGAAGAAGTTTAAGGTTATATAAATACATTAGTAAACGTTGATTATCCTGTTCTTCAAACTCCTAAGGACAGCAACACGTCAGGCCTTATGCTGAAGTCTATTATAGCCTTAGCTTGAAATTTAAAAGTGGCTCATGCCCAAAAAAAGGTTCTACAACTCATTTAATGATTCACAGTACTCCTAAAATGATATTCATCTGTCTGCTCTCCATGGCAGCACTTTCAATCATAAACACTTAATTGTAGGAATTCATCCTCAAGGCCAAATAGCTCTGGGTGAATTAAACTATCCTTAATATAAGAACTAGAACAGTGATTTAAAATTAATCTTTTTCTGATGGGAGGCCCATTTATTCAGAGACACATAACCCAGTTTCTACTTCACTTTTCACTCAAAAATCTCCCCTTTAGAGATAGGCACTGCATCACCTGTTTTAGTTTTCCTTATTAGTTTCAAAATTGACTTTCTGCCAACAAAGGAACTTTATTACTTATGGATTGGCAAAGCATAGGAGAGCTGCTTTCATGCTGTCTGTCAGGAAAACTTTTTTCACAGACATTACTTGCTTTCTTTTACTTTGAGGCGTAGGACTTGCAACTGGCAGAAAAACATCTCAAGCCTCCTCAAGCATAAAAGGCTTGTTTTTTCTGGCAGCATCTAGGACAAGAATGCAAGATTTCACAGTGCTTTCAGCTGTGCTATCTCTAGGATTTTTCTAAAAAAAAAACCAAACCCAAGAGTGTATGTTTCTCTAAAAACCCAAAACTTCAAGGAGCATGGTTCTGAACATGTGTGTGCATAGGTGTAGTGCACATATATACCTACATGCTCTTTCTCAGCCAAAAAAACAAGGTAAATAAATATTACAGTCACAGCATTTTATGCTACAATCTGAATATTAAAATCCATATAAAATATTCTCCTTGTAGTTGTTTGAAGACTGTACCAAAACTGGTCCTTTCCAGCAGTCCTTTTTTCTACCTTGTTGGTGAGAAGGAAGCATGAATGGGAGGAAAATGCTACCAAAGCATGTATATTTACAACTTATTCTCCAATAACTTTCAGCAATATTTGGCTACTTTTAGTCAGAGTGAAACTCGATAATTCACAAAATAACACAGTGATAGACCAGAATTCTGCTATTTATAAGGAAGCCTAGCATAGCATAAAGTAAAAACTGCTGTGTAAATTCTCCTTGTTTTTTTATACTTAGTACCCTGTGTCACCACATTCTACTTTTCCTTTATATGCCTATTGAAAGTATTTTTATGTTAATTTGGTTTTACCTTAAATTGTAAATAGTAAATTGGAGAAACTAAGCAAGCACTATATTTAAGTTTTTTCATTGAAGATCCCAAGTGGCTAGGTAACCTTTTACTCAATGCAGGTTAGGCCTTTACTTTTAGACAGTAGATAGCACAGGATGAGATCAGAGATGGACTTAAATGCCACCTTTTTATGGTCAGTTTTGTGCTTGACGGTGATTATCTGTCTACCTATCCGCTGAACCAAAGGGAATGATCCTTCTTTTTATCAACTGTCTCTGAAAGAAAAGAATCCAGATGTTATTTCAAAGTATTACTCTCTTGATGCCATCTTTTGATGTTTGCTTTTAAATCACAAGTGCTGGTTTCCTTTTAGAGCACCCCTGATTTATAGAAATTATTCACTGAATTCTTTTATTATTCTCCTTTACCAAATGTATAATAAGAAAAGCAAAGCATTCACATGTGAATAGATAAAAATAGCAGGAAATAAGGGGGCAGCTGGTAAAGAGTAAAACTGTTTGGTATAAATCTTAATCTATTTCATCAAAACATTCTGTTCCTCAGGCAGCTGGAAAGGGCAGGATGATCCGACACACTGAAATATTTGTTTTCTCTATGTTTTATTTATTATGTTTTAGGAACTCTTTGTGAAATAAGCAAACCTTTCTCCTAACTGCTAAGTGAGAAATCCTCAAAGAGTTCACATTGCAGACCTTTCTCGTGCTGTGGAGTTACACTTAACACATTCCAATTTGCTGGAGCCAAAGGCTCAATATTCACATTTCTCTGCTCAAGAACCAGACTGCAGTCCCAGGACAGGGAAACCATGGCAGCTGTACATTGTTGTTTAGACTAGTTCAGGTAAACAGTTGTCAAAATACGTTCAGTAAGTAGAGCTATGTGATAAGCAATAGCTGTCCTTTTAACTGAAGGGGATTTTAACTGACCAAATGGTATGCCATGGATAACAGATATTCTGTGCTGCATCTTTGGGAAGTTAAGCATGAAGAGAACAGGGAAAGGCCCCTTGTATTCTTCCAGGTAGGTAGGTAAATCTATCTTAATGAATCAGTAAATCTTTTCAGTGAATCAGAGCAAATTTAGCAAAATCAGCTGAGTCAAAATCCCACCCGCCCCCCCTCTGCTCACATCATGTTGTATAAATAAATCAGCATACGAGCTCACCAGTAAACTTGGCATGCTTTTCAGGAACAAAGTGAAAATCATTTCTAGTAACAGGCACTTCTCAGGACTGTAAAAATGTTGTTGCCTCCTTCCTTGGTCATGAAAGGGATTTTTGCCTAAAGGAAAAATAAAAAATAAATTTACTCATCCTTCCCTGTCTTGAGCATATGCATTTGAGCTCAAACAATATATTCTGCTTGTGATTTTCAGGAACCCTTAATGTTCATATTTTCACTACTAATACAAAACTAGATTAAAAATATCTACTATATGGATAATATACAGTCAGAACCAACATTCATGAATAGTAGTATCAGGAAAAAAAATAGGGATTGCTTAAGTTGACGCCTTTCATCTCCAGTTAGATGATATGCCTCTAAAACTGGCTCAGAAGCATTCATATTTATATATGTACAGCAATATTTCTCCTAGAATTGCTACCCCAAAACAACAGATTAAAAATAAATAAAGCATTTGGTTTGAATTGCACATAAAATTTTAATTTTAAATCCTCACTTGTATATAGTTTTTGTAGTAGTGACTGTTTAGAAGAATTCCTGCTTGTTACATGGCAGATTAAAAAACCCTATTATGGAAAACTAAGTTTTCTGAGTCTGCTCCTTCTTTTCTCTTTCTCCATTTCACATCTTTCTCCTACTCCATTCTGACTTTTATAAAGTAAAACTCTTCAGGCAGACCAAACCTGTATTAAATATCCCAGTGCCAAAAAACTAAAAAGTAGCTTTAAGTAGTTTCATGCACTACGTACAGCCCATAGTCCCAAAAGTAATTTCATTTAGTCACATTTTTTTACCCTTACAGTTGTTTCTTTTCTCTCTTGTGACTGTATGGAAGACTTAGGCAGACAGAGGAGAAAAAGAGCAAGTAACATTGTTGAAAGAAACAGTAAAATACAAACATAGCCCACTGAGCCTATAGCACTTTCAGATGTCTCAAGCCAGAGAATAAAGGTAACTGTAAACCAGAGCACTCCTATGAGGTGCCAGGATTGTCATTTAAAGATCCATTTGCAGTTTTTAAGTTTGAATTTCATTACTCTTGTAAGTTTATCAGATATTTAGTGCTATTTTTAAGAGACATTAGGTTCTCATGAAAAAAAAATTTAACAGAACTCTGTTTAGGAAAGATCCTGCTGATATACTGCCTATTTAATATTTATGCTACCTTTTTCATAACAATATCTGAAGTTTTAAGTAACAAACATTTATTACATTCTTCTGTTCTTGTTTCTCATTCACCACATAAATCGTGGTCTTCCTCCCTCTGCCTTTATAGCAGCCAGCTGTGGTTTTAGAAACAAATTATTATGACTTCAAGTGACAAATAAACAGCAGAAGCAAAGGAAGTCTTGAGAGACTATCCACATAAAAATCCCATTAATAAAATAACATAGGGAAAGAGATCTACAGCAAAGCTGTAAAAAAGCAGCTTTGCATCTAGACAAGATGTATTCCTTTTCTCCAAGATGCATTAATGAACTTCAAGGAAATAACCTTAATTTGAACACTATGATATCGGAACAAAATAGTTTTTGAGCAAAAGCTGTGTGCCTACATATACAGAATTATTTTAGTAATAAAAATAGATCTATATTAATTTTTTATTGTTCTCCTGAACATAGTGAAGTCAGTGCCATTCTGAAAAGTAATGGAGATTTTTTGCAAGATCTCATGTCATAGGTAGCTGAACTGTCAACTAAATTTCTAGGGGCACAAACCCATTCTCTCCCCTCTTCACATCAATCCAACGAAAAAACTTAGTGGGAATTCCACAAGTGTCACTGGAGCCTGGATCTGAGGCTATCTGAACTTCACAGACAAAAACAGGAACAAGAATGACCTTCAAGACCTAAATTGTTTTAAACCATTTCTGAGAATGCTTAAGAAAGCCCGTGTTTGTTTCTCAGACCTCATTTTAAATCTGTGCTGCTGCCAGTGATTAAAACCACCTTTTTTTCATAAACTGAATAAATTAAATTCAAAAGCACCCAGGCATTACAAACAGATGAAATCATGCCGGCCAATATTTCACTTAACAAAGTACATTTTTTTTTTCCTCAGATGAATTTACTTAATCACTAAATACAGAACTTAAATTTAAGAGAACTATTAATTCTCTTATCCTCTGATGCTAAAGAATTATAAGCAATAACTGTTACAAAATCCTTCAGGATTTGTAATCCTTCCTCAGTCCTTTTTTTTTTTTTTTTTTTTTTTTTTTTAAGAAACGTTGCATTTCAGACGTTACTGGGGAGTGCGACCCAAGGCAGCGACCCAAGGCAGCGTCTCAGCCTGGGAGCTTCCTCTGTTTCTCTGCGCAGGGGAGCTGCTCCGCTCCCTCAGCCAGACAGGGCAGCCTAATACATATTCATTTACTCCTCTGATAACAAAGGCTCTCTCGCCCCTCCCGCCCCGATTTTTAAAGATACTATCTTTTATTATGCTATAGGTTTGGGCTTCTTTCCTGAAATCTTTAAAAAGACACCCCTTAATCCTTCTGCCATCAATTCTCCCTCCCAGATACCCCCGTACAATTTGCAGGGAGCCCTAACCTGCAGCCAAGGGCTGGGATGAGACTATTACGGCTACTTTTGCTTTGTTTTCCCTCTTTTCTTTCCTTTTTTTTTTTTTTTTTCCCTGTGTGTGTCTCTTTCTAAAGTCGGCTCGGGGCCGCCGGGGCAGCGGCGGAAGGTGGCTGGTTACCGAGCAGCACCCAGGGCGCAATCAACCATCTTTACGCTGGAAAACAGCTCGTGGTTATTAAAAAAAAAAAGAATAATAATTAAAAAAAGGGGGGGAGGGGGAGGAAATCGGCGCGCGCATCGGCGGGCAATGGCTGTTTGTAGCAACGAGGTATTTAGCGCCGGAGGGTGAAGGGGGGTGGAGACCAGGGTGGGGTGTCCCAGGAGCTTCGGCCGCCGCAAGTCCCTGGCAGGGAGCTCCTGGCACCGGCCCCTGACGCGCTCCCGGCCCTGCGGGCGGGCCCCGCCGCCGCGCTCAGGTGCCCGCGGCTCCCGGCGCCGGGCAGGCCGGGCGCCCCTCGCCCCTGCGGCCCCGGGACCGGCGGCCGCGCTCGCCCCGCTCCCCCCGGGGTCCCACCGCGCCCCGCGGGGCGGCCCGCACGGCCCCGCAGGCCCGGTCCCCCCGCAGCCCCGGGCACTGACCTGCGCGTCGCCCGCGGCCCCGCGGGCGCAGGAGGAGGAGGCGGGGGGGCCGCGGGGCAGCGTTCGGCGGCCGCTGCCCCGGCGTGACAGGGGCGGCGGCTCGGTGCGTCGGCCCCGGCTGGCCGCGATCGCGGCGGAGGCGCCGGAGCGGGTCCTGTCACATGATGCGGTTCCTGGAAAGTTCCTGGAAAGCAGCCTTTGTATGTAACCATCCCGGGAGGGGGGAGCGGCGGGGGCAGGATGCCCTCGCCTCGCAATCAAAGGCGAGCAGACCGCCCGCGCCGGGGAGAGGCGGGGGAGAGGAGGGTGTTGTTTCCCCAGGAGCACCATCTTCCTCCGGCAGCCTCTGTCCGCCCCGGCACAGCCTCGACGCCTCTCCGTGTCCCCTCGGCCCCCCGACGCCGCCGGGAGCCAGAACAACCTGACCGCCCCACCTCCAGGCGGCAGCGGAGGCACCAGCCCCGTCCCGCCGAGCCCGGGTGAGTCCCCTTGTCGTCGCCCCCTCCGCCCGATGCCATGCGTCGCTTCGAGAGCCGGCGGCCCGCCGCCCCGCTCCCGGTACGGCGCTGCCGACCGCCGGGATGGAGGCTCCCCGCAGCCGGCCGCAGGCTGCTCCGGCTCTCCTCGCCTCGGCCGGGGGACGCCCGGCTGCAGCCAGCCGCCACCGCCTCGCCAGCCTTCCGTCCCCACCGGACTCCCGTGGCGGCGGCGCTTCGCGGCCAGGCGCTCCCGGAGCCTCCCTTTCACAAGGGGTCGCGCCCGGACACCGCTGGCAGGGCTGCTCCCACCTGCACCCGTCAGCCCCGCGCCCGCAGCCTCTCCCGGTGACAGGCGCACCTGCGCCCGGCCACCCGGCCGGCGGCGGGAGCTTCTGCTCGGGGGAAGGAGCGGATGGGCTTTGTCGAGGGGTTCCCGCGCGTCTGCCTACATATATTGGGGTAGAAACCCATCAGAACACCCTACCAGTTGGCACTACAGTTTAATTTGGAAAAGTTTCTGAGCTCCGCTGCGGAACTTGTTAGGGGAGGAACCACCTCAGCATAACCCCCTCACCTGGCGGCTGCTGCGCACCCGCAGGCAGAGACTGCCCGGTTCGCAAGCACCGGCGGGGGGCTCCCGGTCTTCCCGTGAGCCCCGTCCCTCCACTCCAGCCAAACCAGATAGGCTCCCCCTCTCTGGTACTGCCCGGCTTTGTGTCGCTCCTGATGTGGCGGTCGCCGCACCCAGGAGAGAAGAAGCTCTTTTTGTCCCTCTCGTTAGCTTCGGCCAAGAGGAAAGATTCTTTTTTCCTCCCTAATATCAGCATTTAATGGAGCGGGAAAAGCATATTTCCTGCCCCGCGCTAATTATAGCGCGTCCTCCACCGCGCTGCCCCTTCCGCTCCCAAGCGGCCGGCGAGCCCCCGGAGCCGGCGCTGCCGGCGCACTCGCTCGGCAGCTTCTCGGGTACTCCGCTGCCCGAGAGCAGGTCTCCCATCCCGGGAGCATGGCCCGCTCCGGGCTTCCGTTCCCGTTCCTACAGGTACGACTTCGCGGATGACCTTACTGGAAGGCGTCCGTACGCACCGCAGCGTGGAACCCGGGCAGCACCGGGGACCACTGCCTCACTGGTTACCCCTCCTCTCCCATACCTTTACGTGCCCGGCTCTCCCCCACGACCTCCTCCCTCCCCAAAAGTCCCAGAGCTGCCGGCCGGGCTCGCCTGCCCCAGCCGAGGGAGCATCAGCTTTGCGACAAAGCGAGACCACCGTCTCGGGACGCCGCCTCCGCCGAGTCCCCGGCGGAGAAGAGCCGAGGACAGGCTGGGCGGCGGGGGGGAGGAGGAGATGTCCCTCCCCCGCTCCGCCGGGAGGTGATCTCTCGCCTCGGGTCCCTCCTCTGGATGCTGGGAAGTTCCGAAGCGGGATCGCCAGAAACACGCTCTGCGTCGGGAGCTCCTCTCGCGGGGCTCGCCGCTAACCACGCTCTCTCTCCGCTCGCAGGCGGCGCCCGGGCCGGGGGCCGGGACCATGCACCCAGCGCGGCGCTGAGCCCCGCGGCGGCGAAGCGGAGCTCTCTCCTGCCGGCAGCCCCCGACCTGCGGGCGAGCGGGGCCGCGCCCGCCGCCGCCGCCCATGACCCTGCGCTCCGCCGAGTCCCTGGAGAGCGCGGAGAGCTCCGGGGAGCGCTGGGGGTACCCCGGGGCGGCGGCGCCCGTTGCCGAGGAGTGCCGTGAGGCGGAGCAGCTGGCCGCGGCTATGGAGGAGCTGCGGCGGGCAGGTAAGCCCGGGCGGCCGGGAAGGGGAAAGCGCCCGGGGCGGTGGCGCTGTCCAGGGGGAGGCAGAGCGGCGCGGCGGGGATCCCCCCCTGGGCGAGGGGAACCGGGCGGCGGTGCGACGCCTGGCCATCGCCGCCCGGCGCTGCGAGGTCGCGTTCCCGCGGCGGAGAGGGGCGGCGACGACTCCGACCTTACGCGGACTGCGGCGGCCGAAGCGAAAGCGCCGGCAGCGCCGCGCCCCGGTGGCAGCCCAGGATCTGCGGCCGGGCTAGGGCCGGGCGCTGCCGCCGGCCGGGGCGGCCGCATCCCCTCGGCCCCGCGTACCTGCGCTCCCCTCGCCGGCGTGGCGGCGGCTCGCCCGGCCCCGCAGGACGCGGGGCTCGCTTGCGGGAGGAGGGAAGAGCTTTTTGTCTTCATCGCAGCCGCGCCAGGACCGCAGCTACCTCGCCGAAGTTGTTTTCTTATCCCTTAGCTTTCGATCGCTTGCGAAAGCTCATTTCAGCAGCAGGCTGCTCAGAGTTCCCCAAAGCGGGCGTTCTGCGGGCTGCCAGCCCGTGCCCTGCGGACGCGGCGCGGGCCCCGGCGGCAGAGCAGCGGGGAGCCGCGGGACGCGTCCCTGCTGCTTCAGGGGCGGCCCGCCGGGTCGGCGGCTCCGGTGTCGGCCCCGCAGGACTCTGCGGGAAAGTTTGTGCATGTGTATGCATACATAGGTAAATAAAAAGTGACCTGGAAAGCTCTGTCAAAACGGGATGCGTTGTAAAACAAATGAATTTAAATAGCAAATAAAAATTTACTGTGCCTGCAGGACTTTAGCTTTCAAACAAAAGAAATGGGTGACTTTCAAACAAAAGAAATGGGTGACTAGAAGTATATCAGCTAGAGAGCAGCTTTTAAAACAAACAGGAATAAACAAATCCCTTCTTTTTCTCATCTTTTAACAGGATGGTACTGGGGCAACATGACTGTTGCTGAAGCCAAAGAAAGGTTACAGGATGCCCCTGAAGGGACCTTTTTGGTTAGGGATAGTTCGCACTCAGAGTATCTACTGACTATATCAGTAAAAACGTCAGCGGGACCGACCAATCTACGTATAGAATATCAAGATGGCAAGTTTAGACTGGACTCTATCACTTGTGTCAGATCTAGACTTAAACAGTTCAACAGCGTTGTGCATTTGATTGAGTACTATGTTCTCATGTGCAAGGATAGAACTGAAACACCTTCAAATGGAACAGTTCATCTTTACTTGAACAAACCCCTCTATACATCTGCTCCATCTCTGCAACACCGCTGCAGAATAGCTATAAACAAGAGCACAAATCAGATCTGGGAGCTGCCATTACCAACAAGACTAAAAGAGTACTTGAAAGAGTATCAATACCAGGTATAAATATATTTTCTAAATGCCTCTAACACAGAGTAACTTTTGAATGCAATTCTTAAAATCGGCCAAAGAACTGAGTAACCAGTTGTACAACTCAGCATGGAATTCACTATCAAAACAGTGGCAGTTCTGGGGGAAAGGTTTTTATTTCAGATGCTACAAAGGGAGACTTTATGTAAAATAATCCTAGTTTGCATCCTTGGGGGTTCAACAAGGTGGCATGCTATTCTTGCAAGGAGAGAGAAGTGAGGAATCTGTCCAGATTGTGTTGCTTTGTCAATAAAATGCTGCACTAACTATCAAATGCTTACTGAAGCAGTGGGACCGGGAGAGACTTCATAAGTGGTCAGAGACATATGAGAGTTTACAAGTATCTCAGTTGTCTGATTCTAAGATTAATTTGGTGCTGGTGTTCATATAATCCTAAAAGCTTAACTAGATCACACACTGTGATAATCTTGCTTAAGTTATGCAACTAATCAAATCCAGTCAGAAAAATGATCATGTATTCAGTTTTTATTGAACTACTCTCCTGCTTTTCTGCAAGCAAAGGAGTACTGTAAGTAATCAGTCTAGAACATTGTTTTTCAAAGATCTCTGAAAGCTGACCTTAAGAAGAAATGCCACATCTTTCACAGGAACCCAGTATATTGCTGATTATACCAGACTGGTATCCCAGGATCCTTAATGTGTTAACATCTTCACAGTGGTGATTTATCCATGCTATTACTATTAAGCCTCTTTTGCTTGAGGCTTTAGAACTATATGCTTCAGACTTGCAGTTCCAATGTCAAAACATGGGTATCAGCAGTTACATGTGTCTTCTACAGTGTAGAATGTTTTCTTCAGCCTGTTTCCCAAAATATGGGGAAATACGATGTGGATTTTTTTTTTATAAAGAGGTTGGTTTTCCTTTTTCTTCTTTTTTTAAATTTTCTTTTTGTTTCTTTATTTTATTTTATTTATTTTATTTATTTTATTTTATTTATTTATTTTATTTATTTTATTTTATTTTATTTTATTTTATTTATTTTTAACTTCCAATTCACCATTGTAGCTATCAGATGATTACTCAATAAAGTAAATCAAAGTGCACAACAATCTCCCAATCTTTTTATGTATGGATTTGCTACCATTCAGGAAAGAGTGCTCTTATATAGGAACTTATATAAGTTCCCAGCTAATACTCAGATAGATGCACATGTATCAGTGAGGATGAATAACCCTGCTTTGCCTTTGTGGTGCTGCTCAAAAGTATAGCTGAATTACATTCAGATTAGTGGCTTAGAGGCTGCCTGCTGAATTCCTGTAGTTGGGTATTAGCACAGGACATTGCTTTTTCTGTTTCAGTAGTCTTCCAAACAAGAAGAGAGGACTAAGACCCTCAGTACCCATTCTTCAGCCTAAAGGTAAAGTATTTAATAGAAGAAACACACAAGATGAGAAAAATAGGAAAGCAGTAAGAGAAAAACAAGGATAGAGCCTCACCCTTAGTCAACAAATTAAAAGTTTTAATTCTTTCCCAAGCTTATTTGTTGATCAAAGCCAAGACCTGTGCTTGAACAAGGAGGGTTGTCAAGACTTGCTGTAATCTAGCTTTGCCCAGGCTGAAATAGAAACAACATAAAATAATCTTGTTTTCCTTGTGACTTAACTGCTCTGTTGTACTTTCAAGATGTTCTGTCCCTTCTCATAAACTCTGGGGCCCTGACCAGCTTATTTGTTGCATCTAAACTCCCAGTGTTACACACTCAGTTCTGTCTGTCTGTAACATGCTGGCAGAAATGAGTAGCAGAGCCATTGAGAAATAGAAGGCACCAAGAACATGAGGCAGAGTGGATGGTTCCTTGATATGACATATACTTGATATGTTCTTGTTCTTTCTGTGGAAAAGGTGGGTTTCTCCTCCTCCATGGCTCAAATTTTCTGTCCCCATTTTAAACTCAAGCTTTAGTATAGAAATGGGAGGAATTTTTTTCTGAAAAACAAATCAAAATATTTTGTTACGTAAAATTTTCCCCATGTCTTGCCAAGATGTATTTGGAAGTTTTTCACATTATATGGTAGCCACCTTTTGGTTGCCATGCCCAAAGAGCTCTTGTATTCTGGGTATGTGTCATAACTACATGGTTCTTGTCATCAGTTCTTGCTAAGATCTGCCACCCTCAGGCTGAGGAGCTTTTCCTGTGAGCAGAGCCTGTCAAAAAACTGTGTTCCTGGGAACACTTTTCATTCTGATGCATCTTTTCTTACAGTTCTTGCCTAGCTTTACCCTGTGGTGAGAGAACTGCTATAGGGAATAACTTCCATCACAGTGACAAACCCTCTAATCTGCTGCTGTGTTAACATTCTACTACTCTGCCTTTTCAGCCAGGGTGATACACTTGGGGTCTCAATGGTAAACACATTCTACTGAGGACCTTTAAAATAAATCCCTGGGGGTTTCACATCATGAATACCAGTGCTGGAGCAAGCAGACTGAGAAGATAAGAGCTTTGGGGTGTAATGAGACTGCTATGTTGCAAATATAAGAAATTATTTGTGGCTTGCTGGTGGCAGACTGTGTGAGCAGTCACAGGCCAAGTGTAGCCCACAGCAGAGCCAAGCTCTGAGGAACAAGAAGGGGCAGGTGCAGGGAAGCTTGCTGGGTTTTTTTAATAACAGTTCTCCAAAGCATAAGGGCAAATGGCAGGCTGAGAACAAGGAGTGCTGGCAAAGTGAAAGGTGGCGATTCTTGTGACTAATCAAGGTTCTGTGATGTGGAACCAAGTCACCAAACATTGAGCATACTGACCTCGACTGTATCATTTGCATCAGTTCCTGTGAGGAAAAGTAGGCTCTGTAACTACAGTGTGTGCTGGAAGCTGTGAACAATATTTTAAACAGACTGGAGGGGGAACTAGTCCTCTTTGTATGAAAGCACAGTTCTTGTCCTCATTAGGATGCCAGTCCTAGGGTTGATGCATTGCACTAGTAAAACTAAACCACAGTTTAGCTTGCACAAAGCTTGGCTTCTTTCTAATGCAGCACAGAGGAATTACTTATTCTGGTCCAAAAAATCTGATGATAGAACATGATTTGATTTCAGCAGTACAAAGATCTTGCATGAAGACTTTGTGAGTTTTCAGACATAAAATTTTCAGACATGTTCAAACATTTAAAAAATTTTTCAGTGCCTTTTTTTTTCTTTACCCTATGGATGTTGTAGCTTGTTTAGAGCACTAGCTTTTAAATTGTGGGCCTTTCAGATTATAAAAATTACTTCTAACTGATATATATAATCTTGAATTGCTAGTACAGAGTGTGCAGCAAAGCCAGTTTCACAGGTTCAATGCCCATGAGTCAAATCATGATAAGGACTTTAATCCTAACCTTTTTTTCACCCCATGTATTGATTTGGTTTTTCTTTTTTGAGTCTTGGAGTTTCAGATTTTCCAGTTTATACCTGGAATGTTAGAAAACCTCTTCACTTTACTTAAAGGAAATCTGAGAATCCTACAATCCTAAAAGGTGATGCTTAAAAAAACCAACCAAAATAAACAAAATTGCAATATGAATGATGAAAATTGAATTGGTGATAGTATTTAGTTTAGCACTAAACCTAGCAGAAGTGTAAACTAGGGCAGTATTTTAGTTGTGTGGGTATCTTCCTGCTGGTAGTATCACTTGAGATAGAAAATGGTTTGAGTACAAGATGAATGGGTAGAATGGGAATGTAACCAAGCAGCTGTGCTCATTGCATTAGAAGTAATCTTATTTTATTCTGATCTCGTCATTCTTGTCCTAATTATATTTTATGTAACCACATTCTAGATAAACAGTATAAAATTATTAGCAAGAAGGAAAAATTGTTCACCAGAATATGGAGGGCAAAGGGGTTTTTTTATATCTTACACAATGAGGAATTTACTCCTATAATGAGACTAAGTCTCATCACCTTGAGAAAATAGAATCTACATCTGACAGGGAGGACAGAGTTCTGTAGTTGTGTGGATTTTGTACCTTAGCCAACTCTCATGTTTTAGCAAAATGTCCCTGCAGGTAAATTACCTCGTTAAAGATTGTTTAAAAAACTTTATTTATTTATATGCTCTTTTCAATAGCTTTTTCTTGTATTCCTGATAATGATCCTATTGATTTTTCCTTCGGCTATAATCTTAGGCTCTAGTGGAAAGTAAGTCAAATGATATCAGGGCTTTGCTCTCCTTAAGCCAAAACACATAATGGAAATAGGAAGAGATATCTTTAGACATTGGTATCATGTCTAAGAGTCATTTAAAATAAAGCAAAATAAAATTTCTGCCAACTTTGCAGTCATTAAAATAATTTTAAATATCATATTTACTGTTAGAGGAAACAATGGCTTGAGGGGTTCTAAAAACTGTATTGCTAATTCTCAATAACAGTAAAAAAACTTTGTTGAAAGGAGAAATTTTATTTTAAAAATATAGAAATTAATGAAACTTTTACTATCTAAACCAAAGAATTTCTAAATAGAATAATAGAAGTTAGTTGAAAGGTCTGAGCTGGTTAGTTCTGTATACACAAAGGAAGTGGGAATGACAAGCTGCTTTGGTATCTCAGCCTAGCTCCTGAAAAGCACTTCTCTATTAGCATTAGATTCAGCAGGTCTCAGTATTTTGCTAAGCCATTAGCATGACTGAAAATGCCTGGAAAGAACATTCCCCTGACACGTAACTGGTCTGTTTACAACAACATGGCCATTTGCCACAGTATTGCTAAAATTGGGTCATTTCTACAACAGGCTGAATATCAGTCAAAGGAAGGGAGAGGCACACTTGGTTCAGGTGCTGACCGTCACTGGTCCTTATCTCCTGTCTTAGAGAGCACAAGCTAGGTGAAACACAGCTGCCAGGAACAAGATGAGAAAATATTCTGCTTTCTGAGGATTACTTTGTCTGGCTTTCATGTCTGAGAAGGGACTGAAGGGAAAGGACATGGAAAAGCCAGCAGCTCCTATGAGAGGTGGTACTTCTCACAAGGTGTATCAAATAACTAACCACCTGGATGAGTACAATGCTGAAAGGTGTACTAGTAGAGATTAAAGGTCCTGGGTATCAGTACAGCTTGAATCCACACATAGACAAAGTCTGGCTAGATTGCTCAATTTTGAGAAAAAAAAAGTAGTTATGGCAAATTCAGTATGTCCTGGTGCCAGGGTTACCAAGCAGGAGAGGGATTAACTGTGTTTATTGATCAGGTTATCTGCAGGGCTTTAAATTAGCCAGTGCCTCTGAGAAAGTCTATAGAAATACAAAAATATATCACCATAATTATGCTGATTAAGCTGCCTGATAAGTTGTGTATCTCATTCTACTTAGAATCTATTTTTTAAAAGGGATTGCACCTGTGTTTCATTTTGTTTTCTTCCAGAATTGGAGCCATTCTTTTTCCAGGAACTGAAATACCAAAATAATACCACTCCTTTTTATGGTATTAAGGAGGAATATAATGCTGGAGCAAAAGCCATTTATATTAGCATAAGGAATGAGCTGGCATTTAGTAGGAAAAACTTCAAACAGGTAATATCCAGAAAAAGTTTAGTGGTGAGTAGTGCAAAGAACAAAATACACTAAAAAAAACCCCAAACAAACAAATTCAGTGCTTCTGTCTTGATTTCTCTTTCACTGGAGGGCAGGCTTTATGTAAGTAAATCCTTTTGATTCCAGTCAAACTATTCTGTAACTGATGTTTCATAGCTGAGGTTTGCAACTTGGTGCACTGTTAGCTAACAAATAGTAAATGCAGAGGCATGTTAGACACAGGGCAAGATTCAAAGCCCAGTGCAAATTCTTCTTCTATTTGGGTCAGGCTTGATAACGGATTTTACGAAGAATAGTTGTAAATGTGGTAGCTGAAAGGGCAAAAATCCCCTTTCAAAATGCTTTGTTACAATTTAACTGTCTTTAGATTGCAGCCCTGAAATAGGATCTGTCGGGCTGACTCACTGTACCCACACTCTGCCTCAGGGGGAATCTCCAAATTTGAGAGATTGCTCTGGACACCTTTTTAAACACATTTGTTTTTTTTCTTACCCTGTTTGGCACATCTGGAGGGCAGAAGAAGTTGTGGATCAACTCTTACTGTTCAAGGGATTTTGAACTGGTTGATTTTCCGTAGGAAGAGCACTATTAAAGACTGAGCTGCAATTTATCCATCTGTAAAGCGGTAGACTCAACATTCTGTAATTTCTCAGCATGGGGTGAAAAGTGGCTTATACTACAAATAACATTGATAGGAACTTAAGCTGCAAGGAGGGCAATACCTTTGACTGGCTGCACTGCTAAAAAGAGAGAAGTAAGTTAGGAAAGTGAGATCCTCGTCGAACTAGATTGCAGTGGATATGGCACAGCTCCTTCCTGAGCTGGAATGCTTCAGACGTGGTTTTTCTGTGAGAGAAGCTGCTTGTGAGAAGCTTTCTGGAAATTTATCTGTTTCTTTTAACTCCCCTGACAGAGGATGCAGTGCCTACTACAGGATGCTTCACAAGCCTGCAGGCAGGCAGGTTTCATTTTGAAATGGAACAAAATAGATGAAGTGAATTTTTAATAGAAGAGTATTTTTTTTTGTTTGAAAACAGGATGCATGGGAAAGGTGTAAGCAGTGGCAAATATCTTGTGAGGCTATCTGTAAAAACATTCCATGAATCATTGCTAGCTCCTGAAGTCTAACCTTACAGTAAGAACCTTTCAAAATATAGTACATGAGTCCAGTTCAAATCCAGGGAAAGCAATAGAAGATAGCAAAAAGCAATAGCTATTCTCCCCCTAAACATAAGCAACCTTCCAGTCTTTTATCTAACATATTAGAAAACCATTTCATATGCTGTAATTTGCAAGTAAAGTAAGTTGGTTTTGTGAAAAGATTTCAGACTTCAATCTTTATTTAGTTTTAGTTATTTGCCAATGTTTGATTTTCAGGTTAATTTGTGAATTTTCTTTGTTCTCATATTAATAAAATGGTGCTTTACATTTAAAAAATAATTTAATAAGTCTGGAATAAATTACAAATAATAAGAAGCTTGCAGTATTTCATCTGTCTCCTCAAAGAATCTTTAAATTAAACTTAAAAAATAGAGAACTACATTAACTCATATTTAAAGAACTACAAATTCTGAGAAATACTGAGTCATGCTTTGCAAGTATTAATTACACTTTTTTTTTACAATTCTCTAGATTTTTAAAATGAAATGTATACTAAAGTTTTGCAGTGGATGCCTGCTTCCTTTTTATAACTATTTCTCATTCAACTTTTTGCTAGAGATTATTTGTATCATGGTAAAAAGCACTAAGATTCATTGCAGTACTGCTAATATTTTTATTATGGAAACAAATGTAAATGTATAGACACTACAGAGTCGCTTCAAACCCTATGTTTTAAGATGCTTTAGAACTCGGTGTGTTATATTTTATCTACGTGCTGGATGTGCCTTTTAATAAAATGCTACTTTTGAAGAAGTTCATGACGTGTCACCTATATTTTATATTAATTCCTCTCTTTGATCTGCATTGAATTTAAAGTCTTTATTATTTAAATGAATGGAAGTTACAAAGTATCAGAACAATTACACAGCAGCCCAAGGCTGATCCCTTTCAGTGATGTGCTTCAGTCCTGCTTGTCATCTTTTTTAGGAGGGATAAGGAATAATTTTTCTAGTAGCAAAAGCCACCTGAAGAGCAAGACCCTTTCCCAACTGATCACCTAGTGCCCTCAAACCCTGCCAGCATCCAGCACAGCATGCTAAGATTTGGTCTACAGTTTGGGGAAACTTTCTATCCCAAACCCTTCCCTTCCTTGGCACCAGCCAGGTTTCCAGTGAGTGGCACAGGAGATTTGGATGTTAGCATTACAGAGGGCAAAGCTGCAAAGGGGAGGGCATTGGGGGCCAGGGTGAGGAGGAGGAGAAGAGGCAGGAAGGGAAGGGGTTACTGCCTGGGACAGCAGTGGACAGCAATGGTTTGCAAAACCCTCATCTGGCCTTCAGGCCACCCAGTGTGGCTCACCCTTACATTTTACCACTCTTTTTGAGACATATCACTTACAGAAATGTTTTCTGCGCTCTTCTTTCTAAAATTGACAGGCAAGCAGACAAGATATGTTTCTCTTTTCCCTTCTTAATTTCTGAGGTTTTGTGAGAGATTTAACCAATTAGATGTGCTTTTAATAAACAAATCTAGAGGCTCCTATTTTTTCTTTTGTCCCTAAAGCTGGAATGCTGTCCTGCAGACAATTGAAAACAGCCCAATCCTAATACATTAAATCTGTTTGTGCCAGTTTTAAGAACACATCTGGCCTCTTGTTATCAGCAGAAAACAAACTAGTCTGTAGAAAACAAATTACAGACATGCTTGGATACAGCTTGACTCTAATTAGCATAAAGGATCCTCTCAAAAGCGTTTATAAAAAAACTCATTATTCTGATGCAGTTTCTAAAAGGTTTGTGACTTTTAAGTGAGCTTTTAGAAGTGCATAATAAATGTAAAAATCTGGGATTATGACTCGGAATAACCTACAAAGTAAACAGCATTGTCAGAAGAGATGCTGCTTAGCTTGGTTCCCAGAGATTTGGACTTGAGACCTTGAACTCAGCAGTCCATAAAAGTGTGGCCTGATGACCACTGACGGCCCCTCAATCTGCAGAACCAGACAGAACAAGCTTTTAAGACAAAAAGTCTGAGGATACTGATGTGCAGGATTGACTATTATGGTCCATTGATCTGTGATCTCAGAAATGTTTTTTTGATCTACACGGTAAACTTTGAGATTGGAGCAGTTAGTGGGGCACTGAGTTGACACCAAACTGGCTCAAATAGATATAAAATACATGTATGTATTTGTCCTTAAAACTGAAATAGAACCAAACCATATCTCAGAAGTTTTACTGAACTTGGATCAGAACGGAAGTGGAAGACCTTTAGTGAGGGCTGAACCCAAATGGGACCAAAACAAAGAATTTAAGGACTTCTCTCCTTGGATTTAAAGTATTAGGTCTGTGGGTCTTTATCCTGTACCTGTACTATATAATCAAAACCTGGCTTCGTTGCTAAAGATGAACTCAAAACACCAGTAGCACATTTAGTTTCCACTAAATAAATTTGCAGCACTAGTTATTAACTAGTGGAAGGAAAAGGAAATGTCAGATTTTCCCTTAATGAGATTTGGACCTCTGGTGCTGTCCTCTTCCTTCCTAGGCTTATCTGTTTCCTTTCACTGCTTTCCTTCTTTCTATCTCTGTTCAGGCTGCAAGCAAATACGTGACTAAACGCTGACTGTGTAACTGCTGTAATTTCCTTGGGTGGAATCTGGAGTTGCTCTGTGCATATCCATATGTTTTGCTAACTTTCTAAGACATTCTTGGATAGTATAAAATTAAAAAACCAAATTGCCTCATCTGGCAAAAAGATACATTAAATGAAGTGATGTAACTGCTTGTTCTAATTTTCTATTTTAAAATGCAGCCACATTATCTGCAATTAAAAGCAGCTGTCAGGATTGCAATGATGAGATTCTCTGAAGTCTCCAAGTTTGGTCACTCCAATTCCAGATATAATACAGTTCCTTAGATCATGACTGAAAGAAATAAAAAAAAAAGCAGCAGTGACAATCAGAAGTACAAGAAGGGACAAGAAGCTCTCAGTAGCTGCGTAGTGCTGTGCTGAGGAATGATCGTGTAGACATTTGTGGTGTCTCTGCTCCCCAGAGCTGCTCTGGACTGTTCACAAATGCATCTCCTCACAACTACTATTACAAACGTCATGGCTAGAAAATTTAAAACCACCTCAGCTGCACTTTGGCTACAACAGCAGCATACTTCTTGTCTTGGAGTTACCGACGATGAGTTACTTGTGTGGCTTCCAGTGTTGTCAAATATGTTAAAGCACTGCTCTGAAACAACCCAGAGGAGCAGTTGATATTTTTATGTCTGCATTCCTAGAAGACTAACATGTGCCTCAGACAAAAAAAATATTTACCTTGGTTTATCAGACGTATTGTAATAAGATATTATTTATCAATTATTCACAAGCAATTTGAACCCCTGTATCCAATTTATTACCTGCAAATAATTACAGATAAAAGTGTTATGTCATCAAACCAAAACACTGCTTGAAAACTGCCAAATAAGTAGCATCTCTGCAGAAGCTGGCCACATGATATGTGTATCCATTTTTTAAAAACATTTCTTAAAACCAGCATACAAACTTTGCCTTTAAGGCTGATTTACATTCTGTGTCTACATAAATTCTCAACTGTCAGCCACAGGAAAATCAAAGGAAAAGGATTTAAGATTCTTGAGTGTGGCTGCCTATCTTTATGCAAAATCTTGTAGATAAATATCATGTTAAGCATAGGCAGAATGTGAACTCTACTCTTGGCTACATTTTTCCATGGCAAGTATTTCTTGGGTACAGTATCTAGGAAAGGCACGTAAAGGTTTCCACCACCAGCTTCCAAATACCCTTAAGTATTTGAAATACCCTTAAATTTGTACGATTAGTCCAAACAGAGTGTACAAATGGGATTCACAAGGTGATGACGTTTCTAGCAGCAGTGCAGCAACCACCTTTCCTGCTTTTCCAGAGGGTAGGTATTAGCACGCTGTGCAGACCACAGCCAGCTTGCTGTGCCTGCCTGCAGCTTCAAAGGTAGTACGTTCCAGCACTGGAAGATCTTTTTTTTTTCCCCTTTCATCGCCATTGCGGTCCCGACATGAAAGAAAAAGGGCTGACACCACTCAATCCCGTGTGACACCTGACACCTATGCAAAGATGGAAAAAAGTTATTTCATGATGTGTGAGTGAAAGTGACACTGCCCACTGCCTCATTTTTACAGTGCTGTGAATCACCGTCTTCTCTTTTCTACTGTATTTCACTTCCAGGCATCCGTATAAAATTAAGTGAATAATACAGTATTCAGTAATAGAGGAATAAAACAACAAGAGTGTGCATAGCAATGTGGTAGACCCAGGCCAGCTCTTACTTGAACAAATTATTTTCATCTATTAAAGTTTGTTCATTTTTAGGCTGTCCAGGTGAAAGTAATGAAGCCAAATGTGTACAGTATTCGATATAATACTGCTCTGTGTTTGATATGAGGATGCCAGCACCACGATGAAGTTCAGTTTAGCGCATACTCAAAAATAGGAACCAGTGTGCCTAGAGAGTAATGAGATCAGCTGTTTCTAATGTCATTAAAACTCTAATTTCGTCATTTCTAATTTAATTTTAGACACAACCCCTCCCCTCACTAAACACCCCACCGCCCTGACTGCTGAGAGCGCAGCAGGTCCTCCGAACTCCGGGAAAGGCGCCTCCTTGGCGGAGACACCTCCCGCCCCCGCCCCGGCGGCGGCGGCCCTGAGAAGCGGCGGCGGCGGCGGCCCCGAGCAGCGGCGGCGGCGGCGGCCCCGAGAAGCGGCGGCGGCGGCCCCGAGCAGCGGCGGCCCCGCCGGGCCCCTTCCCCAGCCGCGGCTGCTGCCGCCCGGGCCCGGCTGCCCGCAGCTGACATGGCGGCCGCGGGCCCCTCCCGCGCTGGCGGGCCGGGAGCGGCCGCCCCTCCTCGGCCGGCCCGCAGCAGGGCGGCGGCGGCGGCTTCCGGCCGAGCCCTCCTGCCTTCAACAAAGATGGTGCTCCCCGCGCAAGCTCCGCGGGCGCCGGCGCGTCCTGGGTAGCTTCCCGCTCCCCTCGTGTAAGTACGGGGCGGGAGCGGCGGGCGCTCCTCGCACACTGCTCGCTCCCCGCACACTGCTCGCTCCCCCGGGCGCTGCCGACGGCTCCACTTGGTTCGTCCCGTCCCGCCCCAGGCGCCGTCGAGGGGGAAGCGGCAGAGCGGTGCCGCGGAGCCGGTCGGGGGCCGGGGCAGGGGCCGGGCTTCGGCGGGGAGGCCGGGCCGGGCCGGGGCGGCGGGGCCGCCTCCACTGGCGCAGCCCTGCCCGGCGGGAGGCCGGGACGGGAGGAAGGCCGGGGGCTGCAGCTGCCTGAGGGGGCTCGGGCCGCCGTGCGGGCAGCTGGCCCTGGCTGTTACCGGAGCAGCAGCTGCCGCTCCTCGGCAGGGAAGACGTTAAAAGCAAAACTTGCTGCTTCTTTTTTAAATTTTTTTTAAATTTTATTTTTAATTTCTGGCGGGGTGGGGGGATGTGTAAGACTTTTGACCCACAGGCTTGCTGTGAGTAGCCAGAATAATTCATGGGTTAGGCAGGTGAGTGCAGTGGGTGTTCCAGAAAACGGTGAAATGTTTCTAGCAAGAAAACTGAGTGAATGTGCCTTTTTAGTGTCAGAAGGGGTTCTTACCAAAAATTTTGTCCCCCTTCATGGACAGTTACTCTGTCAGATCCAGAAAAATGCAAACCTGCTTGTGTTGGTGTGGGGATGAGTCAAGGAGTGTGCTCATTCAGCAGGTCATGAGCTATATTTCTTAAAATTTGGCTTTATAATGGAAAAGGTCAATTTTGAGACGTATCTGGGGAATGCTTGAGTCATATTTTGGGTAAATGGACATCTCATATTTTTCATTTTCTGTAAAATTACTCGACTAAATTTAATTCAGAGCTTACTTTGAACCCCTAGATACAGGCTGTGGTTAAAATGAACTTGTTAATTCTGTGTTGCACTAAAGCTGTTGCACTCTGTCCCAACACTGTTACATATCAAAATCCTGATACATTTCCCTATCTAGCTGCTTAGTTCATAACTCAGACATTTGATTCTCACAGTAAGCATGCACAAAGAAATACTTTATCTTTAAAAAGACCTTAGAAATCAGTATGCCCCATCCTGGAAATTTACCAGGCCAGTGCCAGGACTTTTAAACCCTCAGTTGTGTGCCCTCTGCAGTCAGCAAGGCAAAGGGCTTTTACAGCAGAAATTCTCCCTTCTGATTCTTGGCTTGACAGGCATTTCTCAATGCTCAAAGGTGCAAACCTTTGGTTTGTAAGAGCTTTATTTTTGAAAAGTGTTGGCTGCTTTGGTTGGGAAGAAGACGAACTTGACAAGTTCTGTACAGTCATCCAACATGTGAGGAGGCTCCTGAATGGGGACTCTTGGGGCCCATTCAGAATGTGAAACACAAAAATTCTGTAGTATCTGAAGCAGTTTTCTGCCTGGGTTTAGATGACACCCTCAGAGGTGCTGCTGGATGCCTTTCTTGAACTCTGCAAGTGCTTCATGAGCTCAAGGGTGTTCTCCTAGAAGGAAGAAGTAGTAGGATTTACTGCCTGAATTTTGCTCTAGTCCAGAGATTGCTCTCTGTAGTGTAAAGGTTCTATGTGTTGGAGACCAGAATCTTCAGCTTCACCTGTCCAAAATTAGCAACCTAACATCAAGTGGGAAAATCCAGTTCTCTTTCCTGCCTGCTCTTTTTCCGTCTCCTTGCTTGCACTGCCTCAGTCTATGATGGAGTTTGATGTTTGAACTGTGCTTGGCAAACTAGCATTTCTTAGGGACATGGGCTGACATAGCAGTGTTTGATTCCCACATGATCCCTAGACAGAAGGTAAGCACCTTGAAATTCACTTCAGTAGATGAGAAATGCACTGAGTAGCCCAGGAAAGATGGAGTCCTCCAGCAAGATGCTTTCCAGCAGTGCTTTTGACACTTGATGAAAGCATTTATGGAAAGTCAGAGGATGTCAGGGTGAGACAGGGTTTTCCAGTCTCTCTCTCATGACTCTGTGCTCTTGCATTCTGTCCAAGGTGCTGCATACATGCCAGTATGTTCTGTTGGTGACCCTCCTGGATTTTAACAACCAGGCCAACCACACAATTTTGATGGGGCCCTGGGAGTCAGCAGGCACCTCTGATTTAAAAAGACCTCATCAGCTTTCATGCAAAAGCTTTGAAAATTCTGTCTCTCCTTGCTTCTATCCTCAAGCTGAACGAAGTAGAGTTTCTGCAAGGTCTAGTGGTTCAAACAGCAGTTGTCTAGTTTAGTTGTGAGAAACCCTCTTGGTAATCACACTCAACACTTGCTGCTATTTTTTGACTTCATTATTTAGTAATGAGAAGGTATTTAATTGTGTTGTCCTGTCATTTTCTTTTTCAAGTGCCATTAATGGGCCCAGTGATATGTTTGTCATTAAGGACTGGGCGAGACACTTAGATTTGGTTTGAAGGTCTGGCATGGACTGCTGACTTGATCTTGGATGAGCTGCTTGGTCTTTCTGGACCCTGATTATTCTTTTGAAGAGTGGCTATAAAATGCATGTTTTTCAGTTTTTGTCTAGTCAGAGGGTTAGTCAAGTGACATAGAAGCTGGCAGAGGGCATCTGATGCCTTCCTGTGAACACATTAGAAGAGAGGGAGAAGAGCTATTTAAGCTAAGGAACAGTTTTGGCAGAAGAAATGCCTATAAATAGAAGGGGACAAATTTGAGGTGGAAATTCAAAGAAAGTTTCTTCTCATCAGAACAGTTGAGTTCCAGAGCTGTCTTCCAGGATGATTCAGGGGTGAGAATGACCTGATACCTAAGGTATGTTTCTACCCCTCTTAAACTTGAATTGCATCTTGTAGGCCAAAGATACCTGCTGATTCTGTCCCTGCTGCTTCTGTACTGCTGCCGTTTTTGTAATTGTATCAGTGGTCAGGTGTGATATCTCTTTGATTTTGGGGGGGTTAGTGTCTCTTAAGGACTGGCAAGTGCCCTAGCTGCCTTTAGTACGGACCTAAACTAGCAGGATTATTTGGCATGGGTTTCACTCCAGCAAAGGACTGGTCTTTGCAATGCCAAATGTTCTATTCTTGTCTAGTATTTCCCAGAAACTGGATCATTTTACCTTGTGTGACAGTGAAATCTGAGTGGAAAGAAGATGATGGGGATCATTAGTAGTTTTGCCAGGTTGGTGATTCTGAGTTTGGAGTTTTCTCTGAAGGTTGACAGGTGTCAGACATCACTTTTAGATGTTCAGAAATCACTTCTGGATGTTAAAGGTTGAAGTATTTTAATCTTCACACATTTCCTTACTCCTTTTTGCACACTCTAGGTTGCCTGATGGATGCCAGAGACAAGCAGCTTTTACGCTCCCTGCGCCTGGAGCTCTGCACAGAGGTGCTGGTGGATGGACTCGTTATTCAGTATCTCTACCAAGAAGGGATTCTCACAGACAGTCATGTTCAAGAAATAAAAGCCCAAACCACTAGTCAGAGGAAAACTATGATGCTCCTTGATATTCTCCCCACCAGAGGACCCAAAGCTTTTGATGTGTTCTTGGATTCCTTGCAGGAGTTCCCGTGGGTTAAGGACAAGCTGATGCGGAAGCGTAAGGAAATGACAATACAAGATCCTTCAGGTAAGGCCAGGGTTGCTGTTGCTGCTATTTTGAAGCTTGTTCTCAAGCCATAATTTCAAAAGTATTGAATATACCAGTAATTTCAAGTCATGTGTCATGTAAACTCATGATACCAAGAAAAGGGAACAGCCTTAATTTCCTGGAAGCTACTCAAACACCAGGAAATATTGCAAAGTTTGAGACATGAACAGGGCTGAGTTTCAGGACACAAGAAGACAGCAGGAAAGGCTACCTTGGGAGAGGCTAGGATATAGGAGGACCCATAATCCATTGCCTCAAAGGGAATGGGCTATAAAAAGTAATTTTGACTAGCTGAAGAACAGTGTCTTTGCCATCCATATCAATACTGTTTCATTTATGTATGTTTTACAGTGGTTTGTTCAGGAATCATTTATATTTACAGTGTTTTTATTTGTTTACTTTTATTATGATTTTAATGTAATTTTTATTTAGTAGTATATGCTAATTTAGATTTATTTAGTTTATTATATTTAGTGGAGTGCAAATATCTAGGATCATTACTTGCAAAATTACTAGCTGTTGCTTATTTTTAAAAGAAATTTAGGAGCTAACTGATTATTTACTATAATCTATGGCTTTTTGGCATTTAAATGTACTTCTAAAACTAGTTTTCTAGACTAGATGTTTGTTCAGATGTGATTTCTTTACCAGTTTATGCATGCAATTGCTGAGCTGTTTTGAAGTCAAGATAATTGCTTTAAATGCACATTTCTGGCAGCATGCACTGGCTGCTAACCTCGTGTTACCAGCAAGGTAGTGAAATAGTCCTCACTTGGGAACATTTTTTCCAAGCAGTCTGATCAATGTTTCTCCAAGCCCTTCCCTCCTGCTGTACCCCCATTGGAGTGTGGTCATACCTACTTTGATGCCCATGACATGTGATTTTTCCAGTGTCAGTGTGCTTTGCGTGAGACTGAAAGCCTGTGAAGAAGGGTGGCTAAGACCTGTTGACCATCATGTCCACCTGCGTCTCAGTTAGCTGCATGTTCAAGAACATTTGTCAAGATCTGCTGGACAAATCTGAGATTATCTTACCTTAGGACATTTTTCATGGAATATTCTGACAGCTGGTCTTTCTGTTGGTCTCTGTGTACGTTGGTGTGTGCGTGCTTGGAGATGAGTAAATAATTTTCAAAATTTGGGAATAAACGTCCTGTGCTGCCTAAAAGTTCTCAGCATAATGCAAACTATGGCATTGAGTGTGCTGGAAAAGGCCTTGCTCACTTAAATACTGTCATGCTAGTGCTCTTTATTTGCCTTACAAATCAGCCTCTTTATTTGATAATTGCTGCTTAAGCTGCTGAATAATCTTGTGTGTGTTCCAGACATACACAGCCATTAAATACCGTCGGGATCATGTAGTTTGTTACCGAAAAAATTGTTACCAATTTTTGTCCTTTTGGTTGTTTTGTGGACTGCTTGTTCCTGCTCTTGATCACTTGTGACTAGTGTGCTGGATTTCTGCATATCAGGTTCTCTGGTTTTGAGTGGGCTGACAGTACTTGATAGTCCTATAGCCAAGTTGTGTTAATTAGAAAAGGCTTCCAGGTTAGATCAAAGGTTACTGTTACTTTTATGGTGGCAATACAGAGAGTAAGAATAGGATAGGAGGCAGAAAGCCAAGTTTGTTTTAATATTTAGGCATGTTCTTTAGAAACCCAAGAAAGAGAGCACCATCTGTGCCCTCAAAAATGCTGAGTGCGCCCTGGAATGAATTGGAAACTATGGTGGCAGCATCAGGGCTGATTACATGCAAGAAAATGTGGTTTGGGATAAAAAGCTTCGCTTTGCATTCTAACAACAGACTTGGAAGCTTTTGTCTTGGCGGAGTACACGAACATATGCTTAGCCTTAAGCATGGAAAAAACCATTGGCTCTAATAAAACTATAAGCACATTTAAAATTAAGTGTGTTCTCTAGCGCCATGCTAGATAACTTAACTTCTGCCTTATTGGAAACTCCTCTTCTAACTGATTATTTGTCAATGGTAATTTATTTTAAAGAAGCCATTTGTGGTGAAAAAAGCTTGCCACATATACACTATTCTTCTTTTAGACCCTAAAACTTTTAAAATGGAAGTTGGTTTTAAGTCCCCAGATTTTAATTTTTTTTTCCTTTGGATCATAAATACTATGGAAATGGAATGCTTTCTGTTCACTTGCTTATGGTCACTTAAGATTCTGCTAAGGAAAATATCCTCTGTTTTTACAGACCGTTTTGCAGGACTAAGGAGTGGTAGTAAATTGATCCTTGATGGAAGGTTTTATTTTCATCTTTTGCTTCTCTGAGGTTACATGTAGGATTTTTAAAGTTAGTAATTAAATAGACTGTTAGATTATGTCTGTCTGAACCTGAAAACTGGGATGTACACAGTGATTTTTTTATGTAGGCCTTTGAATTATTTTGCATTTTATTCAAAGAGATCATGCTTTCTGTCCTTCCTACAGCTGAGAAGTATAGTTGGTTAAAGAAAATCACAACCATAATTATTTAGAAACTTTTAGTTTATTTTCTTTTCCTAGTAAAAAACAAGCCCAAACCAACAAATCAAACAAACAGCAATTTCAGTAAGAAAAATATTTTTGTTGATATTGTATAAATATGATCTGGTGGACCAAGCAACTGCAAAATGGAAGCCAAAGTCTGAGATCTAGGCAAGATGCTGCCACTGACTCATTGTGAATCTTTGAGCAAATTCTTTCAAGGCAATGACTTTATTGATTCCCAAGCTGTGTAACTCAGTGTAATTTTCATGGAACAGCATAGAGTAGAACTGTAAATTGGCCCAGGATTCAACACAGACTATGCTGTTTGGCTGCTTGCAAATAAATGAACTTTAAAACCTCTGATATCCTGAGTTTTATTGCTAAATGTCAGTTGACTTAAAAATAATAGTTCTGTATTCTGTCATCTAATGTAGTTCCATTGAACACAGAAGACCTTAATCCTGCAGAGCACAAGGAATAGTTTTTCCATGAGAATCAGGAGGGTGATGTGCAGGCAGATAGGTCCTCTTGCATCTGTGTAACTGAAGCAAAGAGACTCAAGATCTCTTCCCCTTGCTTGTTTACTTCATGCAAAGACAGCCTTTTGCCTAGGGTCCCCTTTCTCGTAAGGGAACCCTCATTCTTTTTTCATAACCTGGGGAAAGCATAGTTGTAAAACTCCAAAATCTCAAGAAGGGAGTTTAAAGTCATGTGCTTTTGGAGGTAAGTATTTATGACTTGAATTGATTTAAAGGTGATAGGGTATCTTTCTGGCTTGTATAACAACCTGTGATAAGCCAGTTCACCCTGTGCAGAGTGGCATTGCAAGACTTAATCATTATAAACATCAACCACAGCATGAGTTTCTGGTTTTGAAGATCAAAATTTCTGCCATAGTAAGAGTTAACAAAAGTAATGTGTGTCTGTTTCATTGGGAAATGACTGTTCTGGTTTTTCTGCCCTAGTTTGGATAGCTTTATGCCTTTGTCAGGAGCATAAATCTTCAATATAGTCTTATAATTCCCATGAAAAACTACAGCTGTTGGCAACAGAATTCCCTTCTTTCTAGGAACAGCAACAGTTACCCAATATATTTTGCACTGAATTAAAAAAAATACAAGTTTTGATGGTGTTTGTTTATCAGATTGTTTTTCTAATCTCTCTCTGCTTGGGAATTTCTCAGCCCAAGTATTCTATTTCTCTCCATAATATATGTGCTGTAAAATAATTTACTTCTAAAAGTGTTAGTACTGCACCTCTTTATAGTATAGATGACTTCTTCATTCCACAGGAAATTGCAGCATACTGAGAACAAAAAAGTGAGATACGGTGTTTGCCAAAGGAGTCCTAGAGCAGCTGCTTCTATCTGGCAAATGTTAGTGAATTTAGGGCATCAGAATTGCCATGGGAAAGCTGTACTCTCACAACTAGGCAGGGAATATTTTCTAATGCATAATTTTGTTGTGGTACCTGGTAAACATTAGCGTCCTGCTAGACTTGGGTGTTCATTTGAACAAATTTTAGCCTGGTTGAGGTTTTTCCCTGGATGTGTGGGGAGTGTGTGTTGTTGTATAGCTGTAGAAATCTTCATGTTGTTTAACCCTTTGGATGAAGCATGCAGATACAAAGCAAAGCAAAACATGTACATATCCCGAGAAAGCCAAACTTCCCTCCATCCCCTCCCAGCTTTCCCAAAGTCCTTTTTCCACAGCTGGGTTGTGGATTTCTAAGAATTTGGATTCAAATGCAAAAGCATTAGTACATAATTTTAGTATCTCTTCTTACCTTTTGTTGGCTGCTTCCTGCCTTCTTCCTATCCTGCTTCCTCTCCCATCTAATGCAGTAAGGAAACAGCCTGATATCTTGCCTTTTCCATTTAGATGTCAGATAGGAAAAGCAGCTGAGGAATCCCTTTTCTCTCTCTAAAATCATGGACATAAGTCTGTAGTTTTTTTCCTTTCTTCTCTTTCCCTCCCCTCTCTTGTATAGTCTAGTGGCAGAAGGGGGAGTTTCCTCCCATGTATGTATGAAGGAAAGGGATGGGCTTAGCAGTCTTGGCCTCACTTGGTTGACCTGGAGATGAAGGAATGCCCTTGTGCCACATCCTAATGCCTGGAGGCTGCAGGAAATGTCCTCTGGTTATCTGGAGCTGTTCAAAGGCATCCTCATAGGAGAATTTCCCAAACTCTTTTCCACATTCCCATCTCCCCTGAAAATCGGGTGTTACATTTATGGCTTTGGCTGTGTTCCTGACCGCAGTGAGATCTGTGAAGTCTGGCAGTAAAGGTTTGTGCACACACTCAATATGAACCGTATGCATCATGACATGGACAAGTCATTGACATCTCTGGTACTATGGAGCATTCTATGTATGTATTTTTGGTTTAATATGTGTATAGTTTTTTTTTCCTTCTTTTTCTTTCAATTTAAGTAGCATCTGCTTACTTTATTTTTTTGTCATGTTCATAAGTAGCTGGCTTTATGCTGCTTATATCCTACTTTTTCACTTTGAGAGGCCTAAATTTTAGGCATCGGTGTTAGGAAGTCTTGTTTCCAGCCTCAAGCAGTTTCTTTCAGGTAAGTTAATGGAAAGATATACCCATACTTGGTGTTGTACTCAGTAACACAAATATGTGAGGCTAATATTAATAATATAGATTTAATAAAACATATAGGCCTGGAAACAAGAAAGGAGGAGTGAGTTCTGGCACGAGAGGTGTTTAGACCAGCTGTGCTCAATCAACTACTCTTAACCAATGCCACTAAGAGGAAGCAATCGGTAACTGGTATTGAAGACTCCCTGGTGTAGGAAGTGGAGACCTCCATGTGCTGACCAGATCTGATGCCTTCCAAAGTTTGCTGCTTCCCAAAGGACTGGATCACAAAGGTTGCCAAGACCTGGCCAATCATCAGACTTTGCTGCTCTCTCATATTGTTATAATACTTCATCAGATTAAAGATGACTGTAGGGCTTGGTGATCTCATATGAAGGGATTGATTCCAAGCAGTGTTCTCCACAAATCCATGGAGCTAGATGGGATATATCTGAGGGAGCTGGACTATGTCTTTGAGAGGCTGTTTTCTGTCATGTTTGGTCAGCTGTGGTAAGCTAAATGCACAAAATACAGTAAAGTAACAGGGAAGAGCCACCTTGGGTACACCACAGGTAAAACAAGCTTAAGCAACTTGATTCTTGCCTTCTATAATAAAACATCTGCCTCTGTGAATAGGCAGCAGATTTCATTTAATTGATTTCAGCAAGGCTTTCAGCACACTCTTGTAGCATTCTTGTGGCTAGCTGGGAAGGTATGGACTGAATGGGTGCCCTGCACAGTGGTTGAAAGGTTGGACCACCGGTCTAAGAGGATCGTGGTTGCAGCTTTGATGTCCATCTAACTGGTGGCTAATCAGGAATTATGTTTCTCAGGTTCCTCTGGGATACAGTTAATAACACATGGCTAGTGCATCTTGAAGCCCTCCCTGCACTGCCATATGCAACTAAGTTTTCATTCCATATCTGTTTACAGTCATATATTTGTTTATGTGAAGGAGAACTAGAGCACCCAAATATCATTCATTACCTCTAAGTGATACTGTTTACCTTGTTAGGACATTTATTGTTTTGTATACAAGACTTTTAAAGCCAATTTTTATCTACTTTGCAATCGTGTAAATGGAAAAACCAGTCTTGTTGCTTCTTTTTCCCATTAGGCCATTGTTTCAGTATAATGTCAGTTTCTTTTTTTCTTCCTGCTCTTGCTTTTTCTGTGAATAAATTTGTTGATGCTAATTAATGTCCCTTGTGCCCCTCACATACACAATAACACATGCTCCAGAGTACCTGAGGAAACTTGTAACTGAGTAATTCATTCTTGGGAATGAGAAAACCTCATATTTTGATGTATTGGTGAGGAGTGGTATAAGTGTTTTGACTGTCTCCACTGCTGCAAACTGAAGTGAAGCTTCCATGTTCCTTCCAGTTTACATTTAGAGAAGGAGCCAATTTGATTTATATAAGGTGGTTTGTATGTGCAGGAAATAAGCATTAATGCACTGGATCAAGGTAAATAAATCCATACTAGTGCACCACTTCTTCTGTCAGCCTTCTTAATCTTACTGTTTCATTACTTTGCCTGAGATTTTCAAAAGTACTCATCATTAACCCAAGCTCACTCAACCCTTCTCCTGTTGAGGTCAAGGGTAAGCTCCCCTTGGCTTTAAAGAAGGCAGTTTTAGTCCTGTGCATGTGCTTTGAAAAGTCTTAGGTTTCATTTGTAGTTAATGATATGTTGAGTTTTTTAACAAACAGCCTATTTCAGTTTTTGATTTTTCTAATAAAATACGTGCTAGGAATGAGTAAAAGGACTTCAACAGGTGAAGCACTGACTAAGCCCTGGCAGCCCCAGGGTTCTCTAGCTGGCTCTGGTGGCAGGTAGGCTCCCTCCACAGGCAGGTACTCCCTTTAAGCAGGGGCATAGGAGTCCTTGGCAAAGTAACCACTGAGAAAGAAAAACTGGAATGAAAAGGAAAGCCAGTACTTTTTAGAATCTCTATGCAAAGAATATATTTATTTAACTATGATTTTATTCACTGTAGGCAATGGCTTTGTTTGCTCAGCTTTTGAAACTGACATGTCCTTTATTCATACTCCTCTTCCATTTAATTAAAAAGTCATTTATTTACTTGTCATCCAGTTCTCCTACATCCCACATAAGATTAGTTTAATATCCATATTCTTGACCAGCGATTGCTGCAGTTAGGGTGGCAGAACACTCTTACATCATCCCCTTGGTTAATGTACTTTTGGTGGATCTGGTGAGTACATCTGCAAAGTGCTTGTTTTAAAAGCAACTTCAGGTTATAGCTAGAAATGCTATCCAGCTGTTTGCAGTAGAAATTAACTCAGGATTCTCAGGGCATTCCTCTTGCAGGCACACCTGGATTCTAAACGGGGAGCCTTAAATCGTTCCCCAGCAAGCTGCTGGTTGTGCCTTCAGCCAGGTGCCCAGGCACTGCAGAGGCTGCTCTGGGCAGGTCCCAGGCTGCCTGTCAGCCGTGCCAAGCAGTGCAGTGCCTCTCTCATCACTGCTGGTGGGTGCATGGCTAGGCCTTTCTGTGGCCATTTCACCCACGGTGCTGAGCCCTGTGGGTGTTTGCAGCACCTCCTGGCAGCTAGGGCTGTGTCCTGCCAGTGAGGTGCAGCTTTTCACATGGAATAGTGTCATGTTGATATCGCCCCACAGTGTGACAGGTAGGATACCTCCTTGTGACCTAATGTCTTAGACACTTCCCTGGTAAGCTCATCTATGGTTTATATAAGCAGTGCCCCCTCAGCTGTGTTTGTATATATTTTGTGGAGGCATAGCTCCAAGAGAGAGCTCATATATTGAAATTTGAGTAAAGTCCTTTCCAGTAATTGAAAGGAATTTTAATTCCTAGGAAGAGATAGGGTTGAGTTCCTCTCCTTTTTTCACCTGGGCTAATTAAGGCAGCTTCTGAGTTGGTGTGCTGGCCTTTGTGTGGTGTGCTTCCCCTCCTTAATTCCCCTAAGTTTCCTCAGAAATCGTGCATGGATTTCAGCAAAATAATTTGGACCTGTTCTGGGGTAAGGGGATTGAAGATAAAACTATGTCTCTGCCTTGCACCTGAATGGAGTAGAATTGATCCTGTAACTAAGAGTCTTGCTGGCATTTATCATTGTGTTTCATTCATCCTAGTTCCCATACATAGCAATGTTAAACAGATCTTTATGTTGTTTACTTGAGTGCAACACTGCTTTTCCTGTGCAGAGGGTAGATACACACACTTCACTTGTCTCTTTAAAGTTGTAACATATGTTAGAGATTGTGCAGCTTCCAGTATGACAAAGGGGTCAAATATAGAAGAAGAAATTATTAATACCAATGTCTATTTTTTATTAGAAGGCTGTTACCATGCTTCTGTTGAGATAAGATAAAGTTGTGCAGCTCCTGGCATGGCACTACATTGATCTGATAACCTTGCACAAGACAAAGTCCTGAAAGGAGCTCCTCAGTCTCCAGAAGGCCATAGTCATCTTGCATGCTGTCCATATTCCAATCAGTGGAAGCATGTGCCCTGCTAAAATTTAATTGGAATAACTAATTTTAGAGATCTGGGTTAATATATTTGTATTGTCAGACTCAACCTGCAAACATTTGTTTGTGTGACTGTATGCTTGTTAGCATGCTCATTGGCCTCAGTGGGATTACTTGCTCCAAGTTTACTTTAATTAGCCACAGGATTGGGCTATAATGTGTGTATAAAGAGTCTGTAGGAGTGAAACCAACTGTGTTTCCACTGAAGGAAGCACAGGGAGTCCAGGGAAATATTACAGGGTTGTATGTGTCTTGTTTGGGTTCTGTTAGCATTTTTCTTTCGTTTTGCAATTTTCCACCTACAGTAAAGAATAAAATCAAGTTATTTTAGAGAAAAAGTGTGGTGCCTTTCTATTCAGACTAATATCATGAAGCATTGGAGTGTAACTCTGCTGTTCACTTGAGTGTCATGTTCTAGCCTGCTGCATGACAAGGTGTTTTCCTCACTAATGATACTGCTGATCAGAGACATTCCTAGTGTGATTAAATGTCCACTCCAGTGTTCATTTTGCCATTGGTATGTGCACCCTTTACAAAATTCTTGGCATACCAGGCTTTGGTTAAGAGAATTTCTCCCTGGTTTTGTTTGGTTTTTATTTTGTTTTGTTTTTGTTTTTTCCCACAAAGCCAGATATGAAGGGAACTGTGATTTACTGCCTTGAACTTATGATTTAACAGCTTTGGCTTTCACTACTCAGTACACTTGGTAAAATTCCTCCTGTATCGGAATATTTTTGTTGTCTGATTAAAAGGGCCTTGTTCTGGGATTTCCTTCTCTTCTTCTGTATGCACAAATATATTGTTTCTTCCAATTCCAAAGTTCTTTGACAAGTGCTGAAATTACTTAGGGACTTGCAGAAAAATAATCTTGATAACTATAGCAACAGTAATCCCATTACTTTCTCTGTAAGTCTTCTGTGTTTAAATTACCTGTAAGTGTTAGGAAAGGCAGAACTAGCTTTTTGCTTTTGTGTATAGACCTTTTACTTAGGTCTTAGGTTGTGTGTATTTGTTAGTGTCTAGCTCTGGTAATAGTGCCCCTCAAGACCAAGTACACTAACTACATCTTGGTTTTTCAACTTCAGCATGCTTTTGTTAAATATGATCAGATATCGGGTAAGTTTTGTTTGTGAATCTTCAGAGCTCTAGGTTGAAGAAATATATAGAATGTCTATGTCTTGATACCGTTTTCATGCCAACTGGTTCCTCCTGGTGGGGTTATGAATTATTTGTGCAATCATCATTCCTAGTACTTCTTGTACTAAATAGTATGCTGCTTCTTAAAATTGCAAACTCTCCCATTTACGTACATACAGACAAACGCTATTTTTGTGTGTTGTCTTTAACTCATAGGTTCATTCTGGGACAGTTGTCATGTCAGCAGCATCATCTGGGATACACATATCCACACAAGCCTAGAGCTCTTCAGACTTCATCACTGTCTTGCATTACTGCCTGTGGGTTAATTATGAACTCTTTCCACACATGGCTGGAAAATACCAGAAATCCTGGAATTTGGGATCTAATAACTCTAATTAATTAATTAATCCTGGAGCATCAAAGCATGCCTGTTCTTGGTGGGAAGAGGAAGGTAGTAAGAGATTCTCTACTTCCAGGCATTAATTACCCTTCTGATTTAGCACTAGCTAACATTTGTATACCTCTCAGATACGTACCAATAAACAAAATCCTTTTCTCCTGTTCTGTGCTGTAAGTGTCGCTTTTTGCCTTTATTATTGCTCAGTTTCTGTTGACTCTATGAGCTGTTGCCCTTTTTCTTCCCATAGAGCTCTCACTATTTAGTTACTCAGACTCCTAATTTAATCTTGTGCATAAAGAAAAGCATTTATATCATCATGTTAAAAATGAAGAGCTACTCTCTGAATGGCTTAGGTCCTGTGCTTATTGAGTAAACTAATAGGATATAAAATCCTATACCCCTTACATGAATGTCCTCTTTACATGAATGCCCCCTTACATGAATTTTTAAGAGCCTCCTTTCTCCTTACCTGATTCCAGTCATGCCTGTGCCACAACTTTTGAGCCTTTTCTCCATTCTAGATAGACTTTTCATTCTCGGTTTGCTCTTTTCCTGTTCGTAACCATTTTATATATCAGTCAACATTTTAACATATAGTTGATTTAATTCTGGCATGCAAAGTGCATTGGCCATGCATACCAGAGAAAAAGCTTAATGTAATTTCTGTGAGTAAAATGAGTGTCATTGTATTGCATCTTCAATGATCTGAAAGCAAAGTTATTAATTGGATCTTTCTCTAGGATTGCATGTTCTGCCTTCATAAGGATATTTGGAGTGAGTACATCATTACTTCATGTTCTTTCTTGCCGCCTTCTGAGTCCAATGGTATCACAAGGTATAAAAAAAGTCACTGACACATAGAATATATAAAGTATGAAGAGCTGTCTGCTTTGCCTCACCATGAGGTATTGCTGTGAGTTATTTACATGGTTATTAGGAAATGACATTGAAATGGGATACTGTGTTTAAGTTTTTGGATATTATTTCTTCCTTGTGGGAAAAATTGTCAATACCAAAATGACCCTGAAGTAACCTTCTACAAAAGTGTTCATCTTTCTTTTGCAGAGGTGACATTCAAGCTTGCTGAGATGATCTTTTATCTCTTCTAGGATATTATATATCAAATGCAAATTCTAATGCACTGTTACAGTTACTGCTTTTTTCTTACATCATTGCAGCTGTGTAGCGATACCCACTGATTCTTGACCACAGTTGGTGGGCTTACTCCTCATACTATGCTTTACAGATTTCCTCATCTTGGTTTTAAAGAAAGGGCTTTCTCCAGATGGAATCCTTATCCTTTCCTGTCCTTGTATAAGCAGCATTACAAACTTACCAGTGTTTTTTGCCTTGCCTTGGAGTTGTAGGGATGTATAAGGCTTTGATGATTTTTCCCCATCTGTAGGATCTATTATGTTATTTGTAATATTCCTTCCCCTATAGCAGACTTACAGTTGCTCTGAAAACTTTCTTAACCCATCAGGTCTTAGCTGTAAAAAGATGCCTGAGTTTTTGTTCAGCAGTTCTGTGGTATAACCACTGGGATGAGAGACAGTGAAAGGACAGCCATGCTGGGTCTCTTTTGCTTAATACACCTGTGGTGTCAAGGAACCTGTTGTTAACCTTTGCCAAGCTATGTCAAGCTGAATATGCACAGAGCCATGAGAGGGAAGCTTGACGGGGGAATCCTAACGGTGTGATAGGACCTCTTTCCACTCCATTTCACTGTCCTGTCTCCAGACAGAAAAATGGCATCAGAGATGCCTTGTTTCAAACTCCCCTCTGGCCCTCTGCTCTTACAGTTTTTGAACACCGTGACCCTCAAGCCTCTCTTTTACCTTGATGTTGTATTGCACTAAACAGTTATTTAGTTGTTTGCCCTGGGTGTAGTCATATGCAGTGATTTTCTTGGTTTCTCCACATCTAGCCCTCTGGTGCCTGTCCCAGGTAGGAAATCCAGTCAGGACAGTAGTCTAGGAAAGGATAAGTGGAAAATGAGCATTTAAACCTAGTGTTTTCAGTGACTGCCTTCTTAGGCATAGGTTTTCCTACTCAGTTTGATTTTTTTCATTTGACTGGAGGTAGCTAATAAAAATTCTGTCTTTTAATATCACAGTCATAACTATTTTGATGCAAAGTAATACAACATTTATGTGAACAAAATGCATATGCCATGTCCGGAACACCAAAATTAATTATCTTAGATGTAGAGGCAGAGGACAATCACTCAAAACAACGTATGATTTAGGATTAAGATATGGGAAATGTGCTATTACAAAGCTTTCCCCAACCACTTCAGATTTATAAAATAAATATTAGCATCTGCAGACAAATGCCAGAGAGCATGTAGCATTTTGACAGAACTGCAACCAATTCTACACATGTTTTTGTCTACAAGTTATGAGGAAGTGATGAAAGGTGTTCTCAGCTTTGAATGGGTCACCCTACTTTGGTAGCTTGAATTCACAATGTATATATATACCTAAGTAGTTTATTTCCTATGGAAAAGGAATATATTTTAGTAACTGAAATTAGGCTGTTCAAGAGAATTGATGCTTCTGGCAGACTATGATCCTCTTACCTTGTGGTGTACTAAGGCTGGCTGGTGACCCTTTGACTATGGGAAGAAAAGCAGCTGAAACTGTTGCTATTCCTGGTGTTTTCTAAAGGGGGAAATCCGCATTAAGTGAATGATATTCAGTACTGAAGAAAGGTAAATGGCTTATCTTTAGAATTGTTTTGCATCACTTACTTTTTTCCCTCTGTACAAGTTGAGTGTTTTGCTTTAGGCAGCACCCTGGTGAACATAGTCTTGCACTTGAACAAACAATACATAGCAGCTGGAGCTTTTTCCTGGTACAGAAGGTGTGTGTCTGTTACATTTATACTGTAAAATGCACTAGAATTTAATTTCAGGGCAGTTTTCTTCATTACTAAATCCAGAGGAAAAGCTGAAGTTTGCCTGTTGTCTGCAGCTGTTTTATAGAGTTTAAATTAATCTTCAAAGCTCAATAATTGCTGTAGTTTCATTACAAAGTCTTGAAATGGAACTTTAATGGATCTTTCTTGTTTGAAGATAAAGCCAGTCATAACTCTTCTGCAAGTTGAAGATTTGAGTTTTGGGTTGTTTTTATTGCTGTTTTTTTTTTCTGAGCACAAATGAACCATTTCAAAGGAAGATTAAGGAAAATGTGTTCTTGATATACAACGTTCTTATTTTCTTTTGTACCATAAGAAATATGAACCACAGGTCGAAAATACCTGTTTATCAAAGTTTTTTTGGTAAATAAACACATTTCTATGAATTAGGCAAGGCTGTCTTTTTGTTGCCCCTTTGTTTTTCCACAATATATTGTTCTGCTTTTGTTCTTACTATGGAGGAAAAGGTAAATTGTAATCTGTAAAGGAATATAGTGAAGGACTTTTGGATGGTGACATGAAAAATCTTTTAATTTGCTAATAATTTATTTAAATTGTTGTAAAGAATCTTGTCTAGTGAGTAGAAGTCACTGCATCATCTGCTGGCTTTTATTATGTATATATTAAAATGAAGGTGCTAGTTTGCAGGTCTGCTCTGTGGCCTGGCCAAAGGAACATATATGGGAAATCTGAACTTTAGACCAGTTAGTGTTAGGTAACATCTCAGAGTAGAAATGTCTCACATTCCCATCAAGCACTGGGACTAGAGAAGGAGCTCTTGTTAAAGGAACATAGCTGTCAGGCATCTTAAATATGATGTATTTTTTTGTCAGGTACATAAATATAAACCTTGAAAGCTTTGATCTAGAGTAAGCTCTTTATTGTTAGGCTTTGAAGCTTTTACTGTAGTTTGTGTTTAAAACTCATAAATGAAAATACAGCTGACTGCTGTAATACTGAAGATGCTTGGGACCCAGGGGCCCTGAAGCATGATGTTTCAGAGGATGTGTTTCCAAAGATTTGAATTTTTCTTGCAAAGCACCTTTGGCTGCTGGAGAAGAGTTTTAACACCGGCACGTACCCAGGTATTCATAACTTACCACAGAATCTTTGCTAACTGCAGCACAGGTTTTTAAAGCTTTCAGAAGATTGTGACAACACCTTGTATTGCATTTGGAAAAGAGGAAACTAGTGTGACATACACATGTCACATGTCATTCTGCTGAGCTCATGGTTTCAGTAGCTGCTTAAACGTCCACTTTCTTTACTCAACTTATTTTGATTTGTCTGTATGATATTGCACGTTAGCTAAAGTTTGTCTCTCCCCCTTCCTCTGGGACTGAGATAAGATTTGCAGCTGGTAACGTCTGGTTGTCATGTTCTGTCTTGAATTGGCTACTAAAACTGACAGTGCATAATTGACTTTTCAGGAATTTTTGCTCTTTTAAAGGGTTTCAGTTTGCTCTGTCAACAAGCATCATTGCTGCTTTATGCTATTTTTTTCAGTATTTCTGATCCAACTGATTTATGACAGATGAATTTTCCAAACTAATCTGTAGTTTGTGTGGATCTTAATCTTTGTCCAGGACACAGTTACTATCCATAAAAATTATTTGAAAAAGGAATTTCTGCTTTTAAGTCAACAGCAAAAAATTATGTAAAAAAGCTCATTGTTTGCTCTGTTCCCACGGGTGGGGGAGATGGGTTGCAGTCACACATGCCATCTCATTGTTCTCCTCCTAAAAATATTACCAAAGAAAATGGGGTTTAAATGATTGTTCACATGACAGTTATGCCTGTACAGAGAGATTTAAATGGGGAGCTCTGGTCTCGATCTGGACCATGGCTAAGTTTTGTCTGGGTGCCAAACCAGGATCCCAGAAATCTGCTCTCTGCTGAGGCCATGCATAAGACCATTTGCTTTCTGCCTGGCATGGTCTGGAGGGGTGTTTGGGGCATGCTGCAAGCATGGCACAGGGAGCAATGCATGGTTTAGTTTCTAACTCTTGAGGGGTTAACATTTTCAAGTCTCCTCTGCCTTTTCTCTTGGTGGAGAATGTAGGGCTCTTTCTTCACAAAAACCAGGGACAGCCAAGGTGTTTGGTAAAATGATGCCAGGAGATGGGCATTTAGGCAGAGCAACCAAAAGTGTTGTTCCTGTGGAGAAAGAGCTGCTGGTGTTGGGCCAGTAGCAAAGGGGAGGGTGGGATGTGGACAACACTTTCTGGAGCCTGTTAGCTCCCTCTTCAGGCTGCAGTCTTGCTGCCCCAATTAATTCATCCCTTCCTTGACATGCAGATCTCCCTTTGTTTGTGGTAAATGAGCAAGATTTGTGTTCTTTAAAGGATCTGGTAACTCTGTACATTCCTACTTCTTGGCTCTGTCACCCAGGCTTAACTGTACCTTTTACATCCTGTCTTGCAGGTCACAAGCCATCTCCCGACATGCTGTTGTTGAGTTGTCTCTGAACCCTCTTTGTGGTCTCATCTACATTTTGATTTATGTTTTAGCTTGATCCAGTGCCTTTACCCAAGTGCCTTAAATCTCACACTTGTAAAGACTGATTGTCACAGTCTGAGGACACTACAACTCCCTTCTCCTTTAAGACTGATGAATTTAGTCCCTGCCCTTATATCACTGTATATGGTCTCTCCAAAGACTTCCTCCTCAAGCATCAAAAAACTACCCGAAGAGCCTTTTGATTACACTTCAGTAAATGGCATTTTCAAACCACTCCCATATGTGCCATCCATCCAAATATCAAGCTGGTTAGTTTAAAGCTTCTTGAGAAACATGAAAGAATCCCTGGATTACTGAGTTATGAATAAAACTTCACTCATGAAAAATTCCTTCCCTGCCTTCTTAGGGCTAACAGTTGCATTTTAACTGTGGCTCTTAAGAAACCTTGTTTTAGTATTTAAAACAAAAAAGAAAAGAGGAAAAAGAGGAAGAAAAATCACTTTGTGTGTTGGTGTCCCCTTGGTATCAGTTTGAAGCTGTGTTGGTGCAGGACATAACTCAGCAGAGCATTAACTGGGTGGGAGGTTGTTTCCTTTAATCATTTACATTTGCTGCCTTTTCACTCTCACTATATATTCCCTTTGTAATGGATTTAAAGATCGCTCTACGTAGCATGCCAAGGTGTTGAAACAAATCCCTCAGCCTATTGTACCAGTGACTCCTGTATATTTCTAACCTCTATTTATAGCTCTGATTTTCTGTATCCTGCAGATGTCTGACTGGGGCATGCATCTGAGCCTTGCTGTCTCCATTCATTTCTGTTATCCTTTCAAGTACTGTGCAGCTCCTTTTCACTTCTAACCTTACTGAGTCATCGTGGAGAGCTGTGTTCTGTGTCTATGGGAGTGTGTACATATATATATGTGTGTGTGTGTTTTTATACAAACATATGTATATAGAGTATATGTACTGTAAGTAAAGAAGTGGTTACTGTTGGCCACAGTGTGCCTGCATTTTTCTTGAACTGGTGCGCTCATAATGCCCAGGGCTTTTAAATTACCCACTTTTCTCTGAGGATTATCAGCAGTCCCATTTTAGGTGAGTGCTCTGATTGAGCCTGAATGCATTTATTTGGCTGTTGTTTGCTTGGTCACTATGCTCCTGTCTTGAAATAATTTTCCCTTCATACCAAACTGTAAATTTTGTCTGTGTGCTGCGTTTTTTTTTTTTTGTGTGTTGAGATTCACTAAATGGTGCCTAAACCAGGAAAGGAGAATGATTTGGGAATTTTACTCTAGTTCTAACACTGATTTAAAGCTTTGCCTTGGGCAAGTTACTGCTGGTTTGCTTTCTCTTACATTCACTGGAGGCAATGATACTCATTTATGCATCTCGTGGAGCTGCTTAGCTGGGCTATGAATGCACAGGGTGGATGGACCCAGGGACCCATGGTAGCTAGCTAGAGTGGCTGTTATGGAGTGCTTCATAATCACTTTCCATATATTTTATTGTCCCCCTCCCAGACCAGATGGATTTGAAAGTTATAGTACTGAGAAACTGGATTTCTTTGCTCATGCTATATGGCTTTTTTTTTTCTTCTTTCTTTCTTCTTTTTTTTTTTTTCCATCAGTATCTAATTTAATAAAGGATTCAATCAGCTGGTATATGTACTTAGAAAAGCGGAATAAAGCAGAGGCTTCCAGAGATGCCAGGTAAACGAGCCAGCTTTAGGAGAGAGAAAGAATGAGACAGCTGTAAAATAAGATATCTTAGCAGTTAACGTACAGCTACCATCATAGACAAATAGTCTGCTCTCTTTCTTCATCATGCTAGAATGCGATGGTGTTTCAGACCCCACTACTTCTTTACTTCAACTGAGGATTAATGCTTTATGACAGGTGACAGGTTTGATGACATTTGTTTTACTCAGATTAAGGAAAAAAAATTAAATCCACCTGCTTCTCCTTTTATTGGGGGACTGCAAAGGGTTAAGGACTTTGAATGCAGACATATATGGTGCTGTATTGATATTATGTACTTTGTAATAGAAAACAGAACTTTCCAGGTCAAATATCAATAACGTTCTATAAGCCTTTCTAGGAAAATATAATTAAAACCATTCAAAGCTGTTTCCCATAACTGAATTTACTGTGTTTTATTGATTTCAGTCCCACATCTACAATGGGATATTATTATTGATTTTGAGCTCTGCCTTTTTAAAAAATAAAGAAAACACAAAATCAGGTGGTAGTATTCCTTTTATTAGAAATCTTGTCCTCCTTTCTCCTCCTCCTTTCTCTTCATTATCATATTGAATTGTCTGAACAAGAAAATGGTGGGGTAGGTCTTCAGCTGGTTTAAATTGTCATAGTCCCACTGAAAGCAGCTAAACAAGTGGGCCATCAACTGAGAATCTGTCTACGTTCTGCATTTAAGCCATTTATTCCTTTGCACCCAAGACCATAAGTTACAGCACTATCTCTGGCTTTATTGCCAAGCTTTATTGACTTGTTTCATATTCTATACTGTGAGTAGGATTTAGACTAGGAAGCCACTAAATTGCTTAAATATTTCAGACAGAATGAATTTGCTTTTCTAATTCGGTCACTCCCTGTTCTTAAAGCAAATATTTTGTCAGATCATCCACATTTAATTTGGGAGTATATTCCTCCAAGCATATTATTTGCAAAATAAATATATTTTGTATATTTGTTAAGTTTTAAAAATCTATTTGTTAGCACAGCCTCTTTATAAAAAGAAAAGCATAATAGTCTAAAAATTTGAATGTTTATATAAAACAGCTAATACTGTACCATATTCACTAATCATATTTATTTCAAAGACTTTTACCAAATATTTAGTATGTCTGTGTTTTTACATAAATCTGTCAGTGGAATATTTTTTAGCTATAAATATTAAAAATATGGAACTGTTTCTGCAAATATTACAAAAGCCTAAGAAAAATGCTTTCTGAGAATAGTTTTATTGTTGTTGGTTGTGGGTAGCTTGGCACTTAGGTTAATCACAAAATATCTGATCAATATTTAAGATTTTTTAAGAAATCAGACATATGCAGATGTCTAAAATAGATTTGTGTGCACATCTACCCGCATAGATATCTATATAAAGAAGTGAGTGTAGAAACTTACAAAGAGTTTAAAATAATTAATTTCCATATAGTTCAATATGCTTGTGTAATATTGGTCTGATTTTCCTGAAATCCAAAGTTCCCAGAAGTTTATAGGGATTGCATTCTAGAAGAGAGGGAAGAATTCAGACAGTTTCCTTTCTATTTGAATTGCGACTCAGAGTACCTAGATTTAACATTAACTTCCTTTAAAAACATTCAGACATGGATATTTATTGGTTGTGACAGCCTGGCATATTTTTAGTCCATTAATGGCTTTTTCTAATGCAGCTGGGACTTAGTTGTTATAATAAGGAGCACCCCTCATGTCCAAAGGCAGACAGTGGCAGCACTTAGAAATATCTGATGGTCAGTGGTGAATGTATTCTGAAGGAGATGAAGTAAAAGAAAATAAGTCTGAAAGTGTTAAGAGCTGAACAGGCATACTGTGTATTGAACAACAAAAATTATTTTTTTTTTCTCCTTCAGCAAGTACTTAGTTACTTTATGATAAACTTTATATATACATGTGCAGCTGGGAGACAGAAAGACTTCTGTATGAACCATAATTATTCCTTCTGCTCTCAAAAATTACTATAATTCTGTGCATGAGTTTTAAAATTACATTCAAAAGATAATATGAGCTATTGTCCTTGTTGCTGTTTGATTTGAATACTCAAATAGGAATTCATTTTGGTGAATAGTATCTTAATTTATTTTTCAGGTCATTTTAAGTCACCTGCAAATTGCAGGCAAGTCTGAGCAATAATTTTTGTATTTATTTTTTTGAAAAAGATCATAGTATTTCAGTTGAAAATGCAGAAACTTTTTCACTTGAATTATTTAATATTGTAATAACTGTGTGTTTGGTTGTCTATGTTTTCTGCTCATGATATTAGAAACTACATTAGTATGTAAGAAGAACCAGAATAAATAATTTAAAAATCTGTAGAGTTCTTGCATCATTTTCCTTAGTTAGTCCATGTCATTTATATTTTCTTCCTGTCTAGCTTAAAAATGGCTCGGCAGTTTGATTTCACATTGATGCATGTCCTTTTTTAAAAAAAGGTAGTGGTGGTAGAGTATTTGTCAAGAGGAATGTATAAGATTTTTGTGGACTGTCCTGTTGTTCTCTTACCTTTAAACAAAACTGCTTATAAACACTCCAGACTGGGCAGTGGATATAGATTTTCAGTCACATAGCTCCCTCTTTTTCAAATCTGTGCTGTCCTGTGCCATCTCAAGAAGATTAATGTTTATGGGCATTATGGTATCATTTAATGTTCTTCATTAAAAGCTCACTGTTTTAGCTTACAGGTGGCATCAGGAAGATGAAGCCAAACAGACGCATATTATTAAGAGACAACAGGAAAAGCAATCTGATCCTGACCTGTATCACTTGTTTTCACTGCAGCTTCCCTTTGTCCCCCGTTTTTCACAAAGCCCATGGATACTTAGAAAAAGACATAACTAAATCAAATTTTTACACACATATGTAAATTTGGCAGAGTCAATTACTTGCCTAGGCCTGCCACTTTTATATTTTTAGCTCTGATCATGCTTGCCATGTGAGAAGCATCACTGCAGTATGCAGAGAAATTGTAATTGCAGTAACATATGCAATGGAATATTTTTTCCAGCTTAAATTGATTATTCTCTTTATCTTTAGAATTATTGTGAAATGCTACGATTTTATTATCAGGCCTCTTGAGGTAGTTATTGTGTAATACTTCTATGAGTTCAGAAACCAGACTTTACTGTATAAGAGCGGTTAACGCATATGGATACACCCCCAAAGTTTCCAGTAACAATTACATTCCAGGAAAGGTGCTAAATATATTGCTACCAAGAATCTCCTGGATTTTTCCTCCCTCAATCTTTGATGTCATTTTGGAGAGCCAAGAATTTTCACTTCACCTACTTAAAACTTTTAAACGTGAAATAAAAATTCGCTTTAGATTTTTATCCTATCCAGGAAGCCTGATCCCGTAGCTATCACCTGGCAGAAATTCCCACTGTGTTAAATGCGAGTCTTCCTTGTCAGGACTGCAGGCACAGGGCTGCAGTTACAGTCAGCCGTTTGTGGAGAAATTATTCCGAGTCCACACGAGGCTGCTGATGTTGTTATTCTAGCTGAAAACTTCACTACAAAGGCACAAACCCTTGAAAATAAAATTTGCAAGATCCCTTGTTCACATTTTATAATTCAGAGATGTAAACTGGTTGGTAGTATTAGGATTACTGTTTGTTTTAATTTAGAGATATGTTAACCTTCCAAGGTTGGGGATTTTGTTGGGAAACAAGTTCTTAACGTCATTTTTTTATATACCCAAAGCAAAAGCTGTAAATGGATTTAAAATTGTAACATACTTCTCTAGATCAGCATTATACTTACTACACGGTTTCTACCCACATTACAAAGTGAGAGCAGATGATAATTGGGGTAGTTTGCAGGCAATAACAACCTGCATTTTCTCACAGGAGCCTTACTAACAGTGTGACATAAGGAAGGTAAAAGCAAATTGAATTAGAAAAACAGCAAACATTGTGTTTTATAACCCAAAATAAAATTCTTCAGCAGCAACTAGTCCTGTAATGTAATCCAATCTGTTTTAATACTGAGATTTTTCCAAGAAAGCAGGAAACAGTAAAGGGTAAGGCTTTCAAACCTCTGCTGTTTCGTTTACAGATCCCTTGTGTTAATTTAATGCTTCTAGGGAACTGGGGCTCTTTCTTTTTTCTCAGAATCCCTTCTCTAGGAAATACTGAGTGGTGTGGTGCTGAGAAACAGTCATGGTTTACAACAGATAAGCCAAAGGACCTGGCTTCAAATTCCACACTTCTCTGAGAAAACAAAACACTCCAATGCGTGCTTCTCTCTAAAACGGACGATTTCTTGCTAACAGGCTACAGAAAATTTACCTTAGAAGGACCTTAGCAGACAACTTGCCGGGCCTTGACATTTTTCCCCTTCTCCTATCCCTCCAGTGCATGCACTAGCATCTAGCAGTTCTGTGCAGTCAGGCTTTTTAAGCATAAAAGATAAATATTTACAGCTATTACTTTTGGAGCATTACCCTGAAAGTTTTACTGGCACAAAATTCACAGTCCTGCTGGTGTGACTCTGCCAACTGCAACCCAGCAGATGCAGCATTCCCTTCCCACACCCTGCCAGTGCGTTTTCCCCATGCTTAAAACACCCCCTTTCTTTCCCCAAACCAGATACCCACCTGGACAACTGGATTTTGAAGCTAAAACTGATTTTGTCTGGAAAAACCAGAATGAGTTGCTTGCAAAAGCCCAGCCTGGCTGATGTCAGCTGTGTGCGTTAGCAGCCCAGCTGCTGCAGCTTTCGGAGATGCCTGGGCAATGCGTGTTTTGGCCTCTCGCCGTTTCTTTCCCTTATTTTGCTGGTTCAAAAGAAGGGCTCACAGCGTGATTTCTGAAATTACAACAACCCTGGCTTCTGGGGTTTCGCTGTTAGTGAGGTTTGGGGTGTGAGTTAGGAGGTTTGAGTGAGGCTGTGGGGTGCCCCATGGAGGGTGTCAGTAAGCAGCCCCCACTGCCATACCCACCTGTGTTTGGAGATGAGCAGCTGCCACGAGCAAGCAGGAGGAGACATCTGGAAAGGGACCATGACTAGGGACATGTCTGTAGGACCACTCCTGGTCCTCAGAAGGGCAGGAAGAGCAAGATGTGGGGAGAAGGAATAAGGGAGGTACAGCAGAAAGAAGTAGCTGCCTCCCCCAGCTGCCTGTGCTGCTTGTCCTCCAGCAGACTGAGGGTGATGGAAAACAAGGGAAATTGAGGCTAGGAAGGGGGAGAAGTTAATCTCCTCCTCCCCCCACCCCCCACTAATATCTGAATCAGTAGAATTTTGAGTTAATTGGCAGTGAAATGAACTATGTAAAATTCCTAGCATTGAGACTGTTTTGCTTGCCAAGAGGAAGAGCAAAGCAAAGATTAACAGGATGCTTTATAACCAGGAGGGTCTTCTGTCTTTTTGTCTGTAGTTTGCCTGGCATGGCATGAGATTCTCAGGAATTTTGTTCTTGTGGTACAGAATGCCCTTATAGACAAATACTTTTCCTATGGTCATTGATTTTTTTCGTTACTATGAAAAGGCAGAGAGAATATTCAAGGCTGAGCTGTATCTTCTCCCAGGCCCAGGATAGGCCAAAAGGATCTCAGATTGACATGGTGGGAGCAGACTGAAGGGAAGAACATTGCCCTTTATCATAGATTCTTGGTGCCAGTCCTACTGTTGGTGCCATACAGCTTAGGAAAGGACATTTAGCAAGCAGTTGTAGGTGTGCCAGCAAGAATCCTATTGCAAGCCAGGGCAGGTGCAGCTTCCCCGAAGTCATGTTCATGGTTTAGGCTTATGGCTGTGAAATGAAATGATAGTCCCATGATGTTGTGGCACTCCAGAGATTTCCCAAAATCAAGGAAATATTTTGAGAATCTTCTTCAGGTTACCCCCATATAAGCAGAGGGAGAGAAGTCTCAATGCTGCAGTAGATAAAACACTGCCCTGATTTTCTTCCTAAACCTTTCCTGAGTTTTGATGTAGGAGGGAGAGCTCTGCATCCTTTTCATCAGCAGGTTCAGTTTACGCTTGCAATCTTCATTATGTGAGCTAATATTGAGGACCACCAGAAGAGAAAAAAAACCCAAGGAAATTCCAGTCTTAGGGAGTAAAACATGCTGAATACTGTACTGATGCAATTTGTAGCAGTTTTAGAGCTTAAATTTCCTATGGCAAAAGAGCTTGAATCCTGCAAAGAATTCTTGATAATGTAAAAATATCACCCCTACCAATTATGGAAACAAACTTTGAAAAACAAATTAGCTAGTCAAAAATTTGTGAGATAAACTTCCTCTTCTCCCTCTGCTATTTCCAGATTTTTATTTTGTTTTGTCATTTTGTTTGTAAACCCCTCGGGGTTGGCAGTATTTTATGAAGTTATCACTGATTTCTACTAAACCATGTGTTGACTCTTTGAAAAAGCATATTTTTTGTGTGTGCGAACAGACTTTGAGAAAATACGAACATAAAAATCATAGAATAACCATTGGGCTGGAAGGGACCTTAAAGATCACCTCATTCCAACCCTCCTGCCATGGGGGCTCGTGGGATACCTTTCACTAGACCAAGTTGTTCAGAGCACCATACAATCTGGCCTTGAACACTTCCAGGGATGGGGCATCCACAGCTTTTCTGGGCAACTGGTTCCAGTGCCTCACTACCCTCTGAGGAAAGAATTTCTTCCTAATAAATAAATGTTAGGAAGATTGTTTGCATGCAAACATCTTCTTAAATCTAAATCTGCCTTCTTCCAGTGTAAAGCCTTTCCCCCTTGTTCTGTCACTATGTGCCCTAGTCAAAAGTCCCTCTCCAGCTCTCTTGTAGCCCCTTAAGGTACTGGAAGGTGCTATAAGGTCTCCAACAAGCCTTCTTTTCTGCAGACTGAACAGTCCCAACTCTCTCAGCCTGTCTTCATACAATTCCAGCCCTGTGGTGATCTTCATGGCTCTTCTGAGGACTCATTGCAGGAGGTCTAAGGATGGTCATATGAAGGCAGACCATCTGTCTCGGCAACTTGTTTCCAGTTAGGATTGTAGCCCAATGGCTGAGGGAAAGCTGCTAGAAGACCTGTCCATAGCGGTAGGTATCTGCCATGCTTTTCCTGGAGGCTGGAACTCAGAAGCTTCATGAGCTGCAGTTAGTATCTTGGTGTTGCCTGGCCTTTCATGATTTTTCCCCTCCCTTAATTTGAGAACATGCTTGTTGGAATCTGGTGCCTGGAGATTGTGATAGATTTAACTTTTGATCTGCTTTACCATTGAGCTGCATTTGATGCACTTCTGTTCCCCAAACATGATTGACTTAAAGGAGAGAGATTGGTACACTCTCACCAAGGATGCTGCCTGTGGTGGCCATGTAATAAAACCATCAGCCTTCAAAGGCAAATTCCAGTTGTATAAAGAGCTGTATGCAGGAAGACGCTTTCTCTTTAGTCTTCATCTCCTCTTCATTCATCAGCATTCTTCCTAGGTTCAGGAGACCTAAGAGAACTTTTTTTGCTTTTAGGATTGGACCTGTAAAGTTAGGAATGCTTCTGATGAAGAATAATGGCACATGACTAGCTGAAGCTGTCAGTTTGGTGTTATTTACATAAAGCCTTGTGCAAAGACCTGAAGCATTTCCCTTGGCCTGTGTGCAATGCATGACAAACCACCTTCATATGCAAAAAGGCAGTGTCTATCTGTCTGTCTCCCTTGTATAAAATAGTCCCCAGCAGTGTTACCGTGAGTGGCTGCTTTCTGATTTGCACACTGTAAGCATTGTTTGTTTCTTTTTTTTTTCTGCACGGGATTAATCTGCACCGTTCACGTAGCCATTGAGCAGTAACCCGAAACAATGTGTGCCCTGAGTAAGCGTTGTGTAACATGGGCAGTCTTCCAGATCTATCCAAAGAGCTGCTTCATCTCTTCACTGGATTTTTTTGGCAGAAGGAAGATAATAAAACTCTGCTCTCTGCATGCCAGATAGGTACAATCTTGCAGATGCCAGATAGATACAGTCTTGCATCATGTTAAGTAGGGCTTATTAATGCATAGCTGCTGGGATTTTTAAATGAAGATGAAAGTTTGTAGGTGTTCAATTCATAAGAGGTAGAATGGGTTTCCTTATATGTTGTAGAAATAATAATAAGCAAGAGAATTATGAAATTCCATGGCAAAATATGGACTAAAACAAGTCAACCTTTATGCAAATGTGAATTTGCAAGAATTACCTTGTTTTTTCACATAAACTTCTTCAGACGTGCAGCAAGGTTTTCTGCTTACACTGAAATCCTTGGGGTTTGTCCCATTTCCTTTTGTTATGTTGGTGGGAGATACTGAAGTTGTCTAAAACAAGCATTCAAAGAGACATCTTAAAATATAGAGTATATTCTATGAAAAGATATTAAAGATGTAGGTAATGTTTGTTTAATTTTTTACTTAAATCTAAAGAGTGTGACTGATCTGGACCTTTGAATGTGAAGACTGGAGTTATTAATATGAGAGTTTTGTGACTGACAGTGTGAGGAGTGGTTATAGTTGCACTGTCTTCCATTTACTTATTATTCATTTACAAGCCAGAGCTTTGATATTTCAGGTTGATATAGAAAGGTTGACTTCTATCATGGTTGGATTCCAAGTTGTAGTATGATTTTACTTGTAAAAGCACTACTCAGTCTGTTGCTAGAAGCCAGCACAGTGGGAATAAACCAGCAGAGCCAAAGTCATCCTGCATGATCGATTTGCTGGTTGCAGTAACATGAGAAATGTAATATGAGAACCAGCCCTGGTGTTCTCAAAGTCACCATCTCCAGGTGTGGAGACCTTGATATATATCGGGCAAGGGAAAAGAAGATAATTATTTTACTTTTACAGCTAGCAAATTAAGCAGTAGAATGAATGGCTTCCCTAAAGTTTATGTCAGGTTCAGGAACTGAACTGTTAACTCCCAGTCCACTGTCCAAACCACAGATGGTTTTTCCTATCATCAATTTTACCAAAATACATAACTCCAGAATACATGAATTTTGGGCTGTTGCAATAATCCTCATTTTTATAGTTATCACTGTTCCTAATGAATTTGCTGCAACTTATTTTAATGGGCTTTCAGTATGCTGGCTAGGATTCCAGGATACTTGTTGTTTGTACTTCATAAAAACACCATGTTGTCTTTCAACAGAAAGGTTTTTCTTTTAACAATCCTTTTAAGTGCATTTCATGAAATAACAAAGACAGCCATTAAAACACAGCATTGAATAGCTTCTGCCAAGTCTCAGTGAACATTTTTTAAAATTTAAATTAGGAATGGAAAACATTTCCTGATCCTAGCATTTGTTCTTTCACTATTCCAGGCAACCTCCTCCTGCTATGCCATTTGCAAAGTGATCAAAATCCTGTTAAGTTCTTTGTCTTCACTGCTGTCATTAAAATTATGTTCCAAAACCTCTGTGCAGTCAGGCTAGAAGCTCTCTTCTAATTTCAGACTGAATTTAATTGTGACCTGTTTATATCCACTTGTTCTTAAGATAGCACTGTTGTTTGGCTCAAATAGCTCTTTTACTGCCTTCGCAAAATATTTATGGAAACAAACCTTGTAACTCTCTTAGAAGTCTACCTCTTCCAAGGTTAACCAAGGTTCCTCTTCTTGTCTAGGCAAAGCTTATCTGTTCTTTTGACCACCCTGGTAAGCTTGCTCTGCACCTTTGCTCAGTGGTTGAGCTGAGCTCTTGACTTGTACAGCAAGAGCACTGCATTGACCTTTGTCTAGCAGAAGCACATCTGATCCACTTCAGCAGTGGCATTGTCTTTTATGATTATATCAGGGTGATATAATGTCATGTTTTATATATATATATATATAATTTTATCTGTGCGATTTTATGAGATTCTCTTTGATATTTCCAGCTATGAGTTTCCAGTCTATAGGATAAATTTGGCTTTCAGTCCTTCTGTTCTTGGTCTTGCTTTTTTAGTTGTAGTTCTGTAGCAATGCCTCAAGACCTCAGATAGTTCTTCCCATCTGATACCTCCTCAGGCCAGGTGAATATTTAGTTTATCAGAATTGCCCCTTTGAAGTCCTGAACTTTTATTACAAGGATTTTAATTATCCCTCTGTTTAGTGTAAAAAACCCCAAATAATGGTCTCACAACTCATTATTTTCTTAATCCAATTGTTCTACAGAAAACTTTGCTACTCCCAAAATCAACCTTAAGAAAACCCACCATCCTACTTGTTTAACTGTTTTTAATGAAGAACATAGAATCTCACATCCAGAGATAACTGGGCCTCTGCTGCTACTAGATCCATTTGTTTTGTTATTTCTAGCTCATCATTTAAAATCTCGTTTTCTACTATGAATTGTGTCTTTTGAGTGTCAGGTAAAAATTTCTTTGGGGGAAAAGAGGAAGAGATATATTTCAAAGGAACTGAGAATATACTGCACAGTGTCTTCCTTCTAAAAGGATTTTGTATTATTTATGTTATTCCTTCTCATCTCATTGCCATTATTCATGTTCAGTTCTTGTCCACCATTTTTTACTTTTTTTTCCAGCTTTCCCAAACATAGTCGTGCTCCCATCCTGATTGCATTTTCTGTTATTCCCGCAATATATTGCTTCACATTTAGGATCAGCAATTGAAATTCCATTTTTTCTTCTCTGCTCTATGACCTAAGTATTGGTACACAATCATTTCACTTGTTTCTCACTAACCACATCCATTTCCCGTACTGGATTAGGCATAATCCTGTGTTTCCTCTCAATTACTGCACTCTATAGTATTGAATCTGCTCTCTATAGTATCGAATCTGTTTTCTTTCTCATTTTTTTTACTCACTAACATTCCTTTGCCCACTGCCATATCTTTTAAGGGCAGTATTGTTCAAAAACCTAACTCCAAATTCCATATCCATTTGATATGCCATTCTTATTTGCAGATCCAGTTAGATGACAGGTTTTCAGCTGTTAAGGACAGCCTCCCATCATGTGTACCTCCTTCCTTAGGCACAAATCCTTTGTCTTCCATCTTTTCTACTGTCAGTGGAGCATCCTGCTTGCTCATGTTCCTTCTTTTTCCCCTTTTACCATTTTCTTCATGTTCCCCTTTCCCTCTGCTGCTCATTCTTTGCCTACATGATCATCTTTATTTAGGAGATTTTTCATACAATCATGGAACCATTTAGGTTAGGAAAGACCCTTAAGATCACCAAGTCCAACCATTAACCCACTACCATCATGTTCACCACTAAACCATGTCCCTAAGCACCACATCTACATGTTTTTTGAGTACTTCCTGGGGTGCTGATTCCGCCTTTTCCCTGGATAGCCTGTTCTGATGCTTGCCCACTCTTTCAGTGAAGAAATTTTTCCTAATATCCAATCCAAACCTCCACTGGTGCAACATGAGGCTGTTTTGTCTTGTTCTTGTTACCTGGGAGAAGAGACCAACTCACACCTGTCTGCAACCTCCTTCAGGCAGTTGTAGAGAGTGATAAGTTCCCCTCTAAGCCCATTTTGCTCTGGGCTAAATAACCTCAGTTCCCTTAGCTGTTCCTCATAGGGCTTGTGACCTTTAACCTTCACTGCCCTTCTCTGGATGCTCCAGTGCCTCAATGTCTGTCCTACAGTGAGGGGCTCAGAACTGGATACAATACTTGCGTTGTGACCTCACAAGTGCTGAGTACAGAGGGACAATCACTGCCCTGCTCCTGCTGGCCACACTGTTGCTGACACAGGCTAGGATGCCCTTGGCTTTCTTGGCCACCAAGACACATGTTGGCTCGTGTTCAGCTGCTGTTGGCCAGCGCAGTCAGGTCCTTTCCTTCTGAGCAGTTTCCCAGCGACTCTTCCCCCAGCCTGTAGTGCTGGATGGGGTTGTTGTGACCCACGTGCAGCCTTGGTCTATTGATCCAGCCTGTCCAGATCCCTCTGCAGAGCCTTCCTGCCCTCTAGCAGATCAATACTCCTGTCTAACTTGGTGTTATTTGCAAACTTACCAAGGGTGCACTGTCCAGGTTAAGTTCTAGGTGGGCTTTGACACTTGTAAGTTTCTCCCTGCATAACCGCACAGCATCCTTGTAATCCTCCTTAGTTGCTTCCCCCTTCTTCCAAAGGTCATAAACTCTCCTTTTCTTTTTTTTCCTGAGTTCCAGCCAAAACTCTTATTCAGCCTGGCCAGTCTTCTTCCCTGCCAGCCATTTGCTGAATTGCTTACTAGAAAGATTTAACACTGGGCAGTTGCACACAGCATAGTAAAAGTTGATAAATTTATTATTGTTTGCTATTGTATTGAAAGAACATCTGACTACAGTGCATACCAAAAACCCCCAGCATAGCAGCACTGCAGGAAAGCATTTTAATATTTGACTGCATGTATTAACAAGCTGCAATTTCTAAGAATATGTTCCTGAAAAATGAAGATACTTCTGTAAATTGACTTTTACTGTCTGAAGCCTTCAAAAAGTCTAAGTAATAGATGAGGGCAGCATATTCCTTTAATATGATTAATTCTAATATGATAAATTCTCATTGGGCATTTGAGCCTGAAGGTGAAGGAAACATTCAGAATTATTTCTTAACATTCATGCAAATATTTTACAGTAAGTGGGAAATTATTAAAGGCTATTTGTTGATGGAATCACAGAGCTTTAAATTTTTATTCTTTCTCAAGACTGAGGATTTTTTTTTACTGTAGAATAGGAAAGTTTAAAGCTTTTGAATAATTAGTGGATGATCCTTCCTCCCTAGCAAAACCCACATTAAGAACATATTAAAGTATTGATGAACTATTTCAGTTTGATAGTTGAGTAAGAGACCAAAATTTCTGTTACAATTGCAGGTGTTTCCTGCAGCTGAGTACAAAATTAAGTAAATTTTTATTAAGTTACAGTTGCTATTTGTTGAGCTTTTGCTGTTCCTAGTTTTTTTCTTAGTTACTGTTTTCCAGGAATTCTGGAACTAAGAAATGTTCTACTTAGAATTTGAAAACATAAAGCCATCAATTAATTGAGTTTATTTTTAAGCATGGAAAGCAGTGAAACAGAGATTTCTAATTTTTTACTCTATGTATTATTTTCAAATTGTTTAATATGGTCTAATTATACTTCATGGGGCAAAAACCCCACAAACAGTAATTGCAGATTTGTTCTTACTACATTAAACAAACAAGCACTTCCCTCTGAAAGAGAGTGATTTTACTAACAAAACAAAAGAAGGAAGGGATAAGTAAATAATTAAAATTGATTTTTTTAAGATACAGAAATTAGGCAATAGCTTGTTGCCATTTGCTGTTCTTCTGTTAAACATACTGGCTTTTTCTTCTTACTGGCTTCTATGAAAGTAGAATGTTCCTTCTTTCCTATAATTTTTCTAATTACTTTCTGCATTAAATAAGCCAATCTTTCTCTCATTTTATACTCTTGCCTTCCCAGATGTTTCCTTAGAAGTATTCTGTCTTTAGTCCTTTTGTGCAATTTTCATATTCTCTCCACTCTCATTGTTTTTAATCAGGGCCTAAGTCCAGTGGTGCTCAGTATTCAGAGGAAACCATGGCAGTATTTTCCTTAAGCTTGCACTTCCCTATCCTGCTCTTATTGAGGAAGTCAATCCCTCTGTCAGTCACTGGAGGCTGCAAGTAGAGATTTTTTTATTATTGCCTACTATTTTACAAATTATTTTAAATAAAAAAAAAAGAGAGAAGAGGGAAGGAAACACTAGACTAGTAAATGTGAAACACAAGAAAATATCACATCAGCAGAATTCAAGCTTGTTTTTAGGAACTGAATTTCACTTGCTCTGTTATCTCAGAATGTGTCTCAGCTGCCAAACCTGCCTTGTTGAGTCCTAATACACAGTGTAGCTCTCTTTCTTTTTTCAGGGTCACAATAATAACTCCTAGGAAAAGCTGAAATAAGAGGCCTATGAACCTAAATGCAGTTTAAGGTAAATAGTCTGGTTCCCACATGATGTGAAATGATGCAGCTCTGTTAATCCTTCTTGGGATTGCAATAGTTTCTGCCATCTGAGAGAAGGGAATAATGTCTTTGGTGGAAGACTCTGAGCTCAGCTTAACTGAGTGGTCAATCAAGAGTACAAGTGCACTTCTGGTAGTCAGCCAGTGCACAGCAACAAGTACTTCATTTATTATAGTCCAGGTTTATTTTATGAGGTAGAATTATTGATGTGGGCAAAGAGGGTCTTTTCCAACAGTATCTAAGGGGAAAGCAGGTCCAAAGCAGACAACAGCTGGTAGTTGTTAAAAACGCCAATCACTTGTTTTCAAAATTTTAAAAGTTTAATAGTAATAAAATGGTTATAAAAATAGTAATACAATTAGAGTAATAATAATTTGGACAAACTGAATTAGGACAATATGAGACAATAAAGACAAAGAGTTACGGATGTCCGGGTACCTTTTTCTGGGCAGCACGAGCCTGAAAAAGGACCCCCATTAACAAAGGATTAACCCTTAAAAACAATAGCCTGTTACATATTCATATACTTCATACATGATGCATAAATTCCATTCAAACACAGGATTCTGTCTGGTCATCGTCAACTTCTTCCTCCAAATCCTAACAGCGCCTTCGAGGTGGGAAGAAGTTCATTTCTTCTGATAAGAGGGCAATAAATTCTTCTTCACTGAAAGATTTAGGTGTCCTGTGGCTGCTATCTCGCTGTGAGTCCTTCCTTTTTAAAAAAGTATCCTACATAGTATAGTTTCTACTTTAACACTTTTTATAACTTAAAACTATATTTAACACACTACTTAAGAAAACTAATACAGCATTACTTTCTAACACAACACATATAATATTCATTTTAATATTTGCGAAAAGCCAATCATAAAATACATGCATTTTTCACAGTAGTGAAATCGGCTCTTCCATAGCTCTGCAGAAGACTCATTATTTCCCTCTGCATCAAACCTGTCTCTTGGCAGCTTATCCAGCATGCACAGGCCACTGCTATGAGCCTGTATCTTGCCTCCCTGAAACAGCCTTCAAAAAGCTAAGACTTGCTGCTTCCCAAAGCAATACCTTCCTACTCCTTTTCCTGGCATGTATCCTGGGACACATTTCACACTTCTTCCACTCAAGGCCCAATATCATAGGACACACTAGCTGTGTGCTTTTAGCCAAGCTCATTGTAAGTAAGCAGTACATAATTCCTGCATTTCTGCAGAATACCTTCAGAACCAGACACAGGATCTACAACCCATTTGACAATTTAATGCTTGTTCTTTTAGACTGATGGGCCAGAAAATTGATCTTTCTGCTGTCTTCCTTTCCTGTTTCCTCACTTGAATTTTCCCGGGTCGAAGCTGTTCCTTTTCTCCAGTGGTATTTTCTCAGTGCATTCTAATGATACAGACAATATCCTTTTCAATAGCTGATGTTTACTTTATGTCAACCACAGTAAATTAAATTATAGTTTCAATGCTGAGGAAATGACACTGCTGACAATATGCATGCCTTTGCTTGTCATGGTGAAACTGGTAGTTGTGTGTAGAGACTGACTTGGGTCCACTCTGTAGCATTTACAGGTGACAGGAGTAACATCCATTTCTTCACTTCAGGTAACAGATAACTTGAGTGAAGCCCTGTACTTGTAAGGTGTTTTTTCTTCCAAACCTGCAATTTCTCCCTCTTGAGGAACAACTGAGTTGGATTTTACTGCAGACTTACTTTTAATAGAGATATCAATCGTGATTTTGCTTTTCTCTTCAGGTTCTCTTTGAGAACTAAACTTCTAATATTTGACATTAATTATTTAAACCTTAAGAGTGTTTTCACATACCATGATTCTATTTGGCAGAGGTCTCTGGCTGGCTGAAATGTGTAAAAATAGCAAGAAAAACCCCACCAAAACCCAAGATCCCTCTAGAAAAATTCTCTGCTTGTGCTGCTGAAGTCAGGCAGTTATAGTAAATGCCTGTGCTGTCTTGGAAAGTGTTGAAGGTTGCAATGCAAGATGTTTTCAATTGACATCTGTATGGCAGATTACCTTTGTCAAATGGGCAGTTTGCCTTATCTCTCTCTCTGAGTGACCACAATCACTCCTCCCTCGGGAGGGGACACCTGCTGATAACAGACTGTTGGATGTCACTGCATGACTGATAAGAACTATAACATCCCATTGTGAGATGCTCCGCCCAGAGGGAGGAGCCAAGCATTGCTACCCAGATATAATCCAGAGGTTCTGAGACACCAGCACGGCTTCTCCACTGGATTTCCCAGAGGAACAGCAGCTGCCTTTTCTTCCACTGGATCTTCGGAGGAAGAATACACCCTTTTCTACAGGATCCCTGCTCCAACAGAACCACACCTGACACTTCAGGAGGAATGCAGCCACATTTCCAATTGGACTGCTACCAACACCCTGACCCACAGGGTGTCAGGTTGGGTTCTGACTCTGTCAGTGTTGTTTTAGTGTACTGCATTGTTTATTTTATCCTTTATTTTTTTCCTTTCCCTATTAAAGAAGTGTTATTTCCTGCTCCCATATTTTTGCCTGAGAGCCCCTTAATTTAAAATTTATAGCAATTCAGAGGGGTGGGGAGGGTTTGCATTCTCCATTTCAGGGGAGGCTCCTGCCTTCCTTAGCAGACTCCTGTCTTTCCAAACCAAGACAGAAAGCAAATTTTTATTTGAATGATTTATTGATAGATAATTGAAATTATGAAAGAAGAATATATGCCCTGATGATGAAACATGTTTTAAATGTCAGGCAATCTGCACAATATCTTTCTTGAAAGGAGGGGCTTGCTGAACTCTTGAAGCTGTACCACTCCAAAAGTGCCTCATGCAGGACTTGGTGCTGGCTGTGGTTGCCACAGCCCTGCTGGACTCACACATACATCAGGAAAAGGCAGCAAATTCCACCCTTATGATGTCCCTGCTTTTGCTGGCACATACTAGACTGTCTCATGCTTGTCATCCTCTTCTCCCTCTGAAGCCTCCTTTTCTTGGAACACACCACAGCTTTTTCTCCTATTCAGCTATGCTGACCACAAAGGTGGGTAAAAGATAAACCATCCAAAATCTCATAACCCAGAGATACCTGGTGATTTTTCATGCTGCCTATCCTCTGAATGGCTACCAGCACCTCAAAACATGCCAACAAGTTCATCTGCCAGTCACTTCAGCTAGTGGGCCTGTAAGGAAGAATGATCTCTTTCCTGCACATGAGAGGCTGATTTAAAGTTGTATAATGAAGTTCATGTTGCATCCAAAAACAAAAGCAATGAGAAACTGCCTTTGTCCTCCTTAGTCTTTGACTTGTATGTAGTGCAAATTCATTGATTTAGCAGAATGGTAAATCTGGCTTCAGGACTGTGGTGGTTTCTACTGGATGGTAAGAGCTGTGCTAGATCCTGATCAGCAGTGTCTCCTCCCTCTTGGTGATGCAGTGTACCTCCAAACCCACCCAGGTACCCAGCATGGAGCACAGAGAACATATGTATGTGTTACATTGTTGGCCTAGAGAGCAAGGCAACAATGTGATGTATATGCATATGTTTCAGTGCCTTCCTTAGCGAATCTCCCCATTTCCCCCCAGCTGTCACATTCTTTGTGATTTTTCTCATAAAAACCTCAAGCTGCTCATGCTTCCACTTTCTGGTTTCCAAACCCTCAGCTCCTTCTATTAGACCTGAGTGTGGCTAAGGCCCCTGTCCTCACCTGTCATCCTTTCTGGTCCCTCCCAAAAGCATCCTTTTCACTTTCCAGCATAAACATATTCTGCTACAGTCTGGTAGATCTTTTTGCTGTTCCTTTCCCTTGCTTTCTGGAATTTGTTAACTGCTCAGCCTATCAGTATTTTGTATATGCTTAGGGCAGTTCCCAGGCTTCAGGAGGAAACTAGCACCTGGATTGTTTCAGTGCTTGAAGCAATGCGCAAAAGAAAATTCTGTTTCTTGTCTCTGGAATGAGGAATAGCCAGTCTTCTCAAAAGAAGCTTCCCAGAGCTTCCTTGTGCACAATAAAAAATGAGCTTTCCTATTTTTTGCTTAGCTGGAAGGCAGGCTTGGATGGTTGGGGAAAAATGTGGTCACAATCCTACATAATCCTTTCCAGCTCTTTTGAAGGAAGATCTTTGTCTACTTTTTTCTCTCTCCTGCTGTTGCTGTGCCTACCACTCAGTGTCTCACCTGGACTCAACTTTGCTTTGCAGCTTTTCCCTCTGAATCTTCCTCCTCTCACATACCAGCTGCCTACCCTCTCATCCAAGCAGCTTTTCACACCATATAATGTTTTGCTGTTCTCCTTTCCCAGTGATGCAGCTCAGTGGCTTGCCAAGCCAAGACACACCTCTGTCTGTTAGGGAATGTGGAATACACTGGGGTGGGGTTGGGGAGGGTTGTGCCTTGTGTGCTTCAGAGAGCAGAGCAAAGGGAGCACCTGGGAGGAGGTGGCTAGGGCAGGGCTGGCAGAGCTGGGGAGTCTTCAGCTCTTTGGGGAAGATGAAGGAGGAGGCCAAACACAGCAAGAAGCATTGTGGGAATAGTGGCCAGTCAGTACCAGTCTTCAGCTGTGGAGGCTGCCAGCCTACCCTCCTCCAGCTGTGGTCAGATCTGGGTGCCTGCTCCTGCTACCTCTGCCCAGTCTCTGCTAGCTGCCCTCCCCATGGTTTTCCTTGCAAGAGCAACCTCTTCCTCATGGGGCAGCCTGCAGATGCCCATCTCTCCCTTCCTTGTTTCTCCTGCAGTCAGCTGTTCTCCATCTGGCTGGGAAGGCAGGAGAGGGCGTAAGGAATGTATCCCAGGATTGCATAGAGGAAAAGATGTTGAAGAACTGCTGCTGTAGCTCTCATTATCGAGAGTGGTGTGATGGTGAGCTGCTTATGACTTGGTGGCATGTGTGTCTGGGACCTCTGCCAGAACATCCATTTGGAGTGAGCTCTGCGTGGTGGGGTGATACAAATAGCAGAGGAGATCACAGAAACCAGGCACTGCTAGCTGTATTTGCTGCTTTGCTTTTTATTTTTATTATACAACATGTAGGATTTAAAAGTGACTTGAAGTGAATTTTTTGGGTAATAAATCAGAGCTTCCTGAATCCAGGATTTGTTAAAAACTCCTTGAAACTTAGGTGCACTTTATGAGGTTCAAGAGACTAGAGCAGGCAGCTTAAATATTCAGAGCATCTCCCCATTCCTGAGATTCATTTGTTTATTTCAATAGAATCTGTTTATCAAGGCCAAAATATGGAATTGCTCTTTTTATCTAAATTGCAGTTTGCTTTTACCAAAACATAAAGGGAACTGGAGGCCTCTTGGGGCCCTTTTTTGTCTACAGTAGATGAGGAAGGCTGATCAGTCCTTTCTTTATAAAATTTACTGGTATTTGATAAGGAACCTGAGCTGCATTTTTTAATTTTTATGTTCAACTTGAAAATAATTTTGGGGATGCTTTGTTTGTTTTGTGTGAAGGAGAGCAAACAAGCAAGGGAGAAATTGTTTCCTCCCATGTTTCTTTTATTCAATATAATAATAGAAAGGAATTCTCCAAATGTTCAAGATAATAATAAAAAATAGCTCTGAGTGTCATTAAGTTGTATTTGTTCACCGGCCTTATAGGAAGTGATATTTTCTGAGCAACATAAAAATACAGAGCTCTCAGGTGTGTTGAGTTATGAGAAAAGCAACTTGCACACCCAAAACAACACAACAAACCTAAAACATCCAACTCTTCAAACCACATGCAGCCAGAGTGGGAATCCCTTGCACAACACTACTTTATTCTAAAATTTTCTGTTCTCAAATTACAATTTTATTTTCCCTCCAAAATATCTAAATTAAAATGAGGAAAAGTTGCCAAGCTAATTTATTAGTCAGCAATGATGAAACTGGTTAGATCTCTCTTGTCCTTCTTCCTGCAGTCCTCTTGACCTTAAAGCACAATGAAGGTTAGAGTATCTTACATTTGTGGTACCCTGGTTCCCTGTTTCTGCTAAGATGGTTCTATAATGAAGAAAACAACTTGTAATTCCATTATGGTGTGTTGTGCATGTCATACATGTCCAGCCTGTTCTGTCTGTCATATGACTGATGCACATCAGTGGCTATCTGATGTGCACTGTAAATCCACACGTATGTGTGAGAGTGACCTCAGTTTCCTGGTAGCAAAGCTTTTGGGCTCTATCTGAACATGTCTAGGAACCTTAGTGTCTTTTTCTGATATTCATGTTTAGGAGTCTGGAATGAAAATAATTTCCTAAGAGCTTTATGAGTGTAGACCAAACTGATTGTGAATTGGTATCTGTGGCATAGAAACTCTGTATGTACATAAGATGTAACTTTAAGGGTTAGTGGGTCTATCTTTATTAGTAGGGATGAGCAGTGAAAAGGCAGCCAGGGATATGTCTGCATTTATATCAGTCTGGCTTGTTTGGCTGATTTTGTTGCTCTAAACTTTGTCAATTTGCTGGACAGAATTCAAGGGGCTTCTTTGCACGATACTCTGACCTTTGTTCAATGTTCTTAATCACAAGCCTAACTTCAAGCATAGTTCCACTTATCACAGGCATTGACAAAGCCATTTCTGAGAGTCCATTTGCTGTCTTGTCTAAATATAGCCACTTGTATTTTCTCTTCACATGAGAAATTCATCCAGTATTATTCTCTTCCTGCTTTTTCACCCTGAAAACACATTATGCTCTTTTAGACTGGAAGGATTTAATTCCTCTTAACAGAGTGAATGAGTTATGGAAAAAGAAATGTTTATTAAAATGGCCAAGACAACAATTCTACAGATCATGAAAGTTTCAAAAAACAGTTTGCAGTGAAAGGCAAGTGATTGCTCAGATGGGCAAAATTATATCTCTAATGAAAAGAGTTTCTATTTTCACATGCATAGTCACATCATCACAGAATGGTTGAAGGTGGCAATGACCCTTAGACATAATCCAAACTAACGCCTCCTGCTGAGATCACAGCCAGACTGAACATGTTGCTCATCAGATTCTGAGCATCTCTGAGGGTGGAGACTCCACAACCTCTCTGAGCAGCCTGGTCCAGTGTTCAATCACTCTCTCAGTGAGAAGTATTCTTGTGTTTAAACTGAGTTTCCTGTATTTGAATTTCTGCCTGTTGCTTGTCATCCTGTAACTGGACACCACTGAAAAGAGCCTGGCTCCATCTTTTTTGCTTCCCCCATCAGGAATGGTTAGGCTGAATAGGATGCCTTTGAGCTTCTCCAGGCTGAACACTGCCAGCTCTCTCAGCCTCTCTTCATTTGTCAGATGCTCCAAGCCCTCTCAATCTTCCTGGTCCTTTGGCTGACTCAGTTCACCATGCCTCTGTCTCTCTTTTTTGGGGATCTCAGCACTGGACCCAGCCCTGCAGCCGTGTCTCAGCAGGACTGAGGAGAAGGGAGGGATCATTCCCTTGACCTCCTGGTGGTGCTCTGCTTAATGCACTGCTGGACACTGTTGGCCTGCTTTGCTGCAGGGGTGCATTGTTGGCTCAGAGCTTGTTCATCAAGATGCCCAGGTCCTTCTTTAGGGAGCTGCTTCCCAGCCTGTAGTGGTGTTTGGAATTATTCCTGCTCAGGATGTGGTATTTAATTTTGTTGAGCTGCACAAGGTTTCTGTTGCAAGGTTTCTGCACAGGGTTTTCTGCTGAATTTTTTCAGCATGTCCGTGTCCTTCTGGATGGCGGCAAGGTGCTCTAGTGCATCAGACACTGCTCCCAGTTTTGTGTCATCTGGACCTGCTGAGGGTACCCACTGTCCCAGCATCCACATCATTGATGAAGAAGCTAAATTGTCTTGGCCCCAGGATCTTCTGCTGGGGTACTCCAGCTATGTCTTGCTAGACTTGGTGCTGCTAACCACAACCTGTAAAGCTCAGCAGGTTTTTTTGTAGTCAGTTTATCTCCCTGTCCACTTATCTGACCAAACCACACCGCTGGTCTGCTGAGTTGTTGTGAGAGACAGTGTCAAAGGCATTGCTGAAGCTATGAGATAAACAACATCCACTGCTCTCCCATCTCCACACAGCAGCCATCTCCTTTGAGAAGGCCTGAGTTACCCGGTTGTTGGGAAACCACTGAGGATAGAACAGCTAATACACTGTTGCATTAGTGTCTCAGCCAGTGAATTTGCTAACTAGCTGCTCAAATGTCAAATCTCTCAAAGCTGTGAAACTCAGTTGCAATTTTAAGCCTGAATCTGGCTACTTTTAAGATGAAGAAATGTATTTTCAGTTAATTTAACAAATAACCAGTAAAACTTCTCAAGCAGTTTTTAAAAGTTCTAGTTGAAAAAAAAAATGTTGCAAAGATAATTCTGGGACTTTGAATGCAGCAGCAGGTTAGCAATAACATGTAAAATCTTTAGGCATTAAAGGGAGGAAGGCCTTCCTTCCAGGTAACATTGGAATCTTATGGCTCTTCAAATGTGATTAAATTTTTTCTTACCTCAAGTTAAATCAGAATAAAATCTGTAGTTTATGATTTTGTATAGTTTTGCTATTCCAGTTGGGGTATTTTTTGTTTCCTTTTATTATAAATAACTTCTTTAACTTCCATGCTAGTTAACAATTTCTAAGTGCTCAATTCTATGCTAGATTTACAGAGGGTAACTTTGTCTCACTTGCTGCATGAGTAGTGCTCTTTTTCCCCCTTTTTATAAGAGCTTGAATGTGTTGCAAATCTGTGGCCACTAGTGAGTCATGCTGTGTAACCAGGCCAAGCAGAGATGTCTTGCCTATTTCTGTCTTTCTAAGGATATTTCTAACATTTGGCTCTAATTAAGAGAATGTAGAAATGAGGGACAACAAGATATTTTTTACACAACCTCCAATTACTTAAGGAGAATGCTAAGCTTAACATTTGAGTTCTCTTCTTAAAATGTAACTAGTGTGTTGGTCATTTGTAATGTTTAAGTGCTTTCATGAGGAGAAAATATCTGATGCAAAAATAAGGGGTTGCTAAAAGGTCACTTTCACAGGAACAGAAGGCATAACAGGAGTCAGTGGCTATAATCTGAGGCCAGAAAATTTCAAATTAGATGTAGGGTTCATATTTTTAATAGGAGAGGTCACTAACCTCTAGAGGAAACTGCTGGTTGACAAATTAAATATTTCTATTTAGTAAAGACTGAAAGATCTCCTGGTAGATGCACTGTAGCCAGACATAAGTCTGTCCTGTATTCCAACACAGCTGAACCTAGTGCAAGGGCAGCAGTCTGTGATAAAAGAGCATGTGATAATGCAAAATGCTAGAGAGAGCAGGGGGGTTCAGCATCAAACTCTAATCACATGTGGCCCCTTATCCAGCCTGCCACCCTCTGTTGCTGTAGCGCTCACCCTTTGTGAGATGGGGTGAAAAGCAGCATGCCTCTGGGAAGACTGGGGCTGATACTTAGGACAAGAAACAGTGGTTCAGCATGTAGACCACTTTACATCTGCTCCTGAGGTTTGGCCAGAGAGCCCCTTTAGTGCTGGTAACCTGTCCCCAGGTCCCTCTGCCCAAGGACAGTGGAGAGTATGAGGAAGCCCGGCTGTAGCCCTGCTAAAACACCAACACTGGTGCTTGGAGTTCAACTAGTGGCACACTTGTCTGTTTGTAGTCTGGGATTAGATAGGAGAAAATGCTGAATAGGGCAGACCTGAATACAATGATTTAGACAGACAAAGGGATCTACCCACAGAGAAAATCTGAAGACTGGAAAATCTGGGAAGAAACTCATAGCAGAGTTGCTGTCACTGGCATAGTGCAGCCATACAAGAATGGAGCCGAGGAACCCCATACTTGCCCTTAAGCGACAGAAAATGATCCAGTGATAAGACCAAGGCAGAAAGTGTCATTTTAAGGCTGGGGTTAACAGGAGAAAATAGGCAGTTAGAAGGTTCTAGTTTAACCTGTCCTCTCATTATGGTTCTGTATTCTGCACAGTAATTCTTCTGTGAACCTCATCACTTCTCTTAAACTCAGTCATACTTTTCTGGAAAAACAAATGCAAAAAACAAAAGTACTGTAGCTCTACATGTCATTTTGTAAAATGCAGAAAACATTTGGCTGATTAATAAAGGCATGGCAGTGTGGATGTGGTACTCTCTGATCCCCAGACAGAAGGCACAACAATTACATATTGTTTATTTCTTGTGATTCTGGGTGTGGGTAAGTCTTGAAGGTGAGTCAGCTGTGAATTAATAATGTGTGGAGAAATTAAGAAACCCGTATAATTTAGTGAAATTATCTTCTTAAGACAGCAGAAAATACACTTAGGCTCCTGTAGCCAGGTCATAGTTCTGTCACTGCTTATGAGGCTCCCACTGAAATCACTGGAGCAGTGGCAGTGTTTGACATCATACTGAAATGTGTCCATGGTCTCATGAATCAGAAATAACAGATTTGTGAACCAAGTCTGAGACTTCATAAAGCATGTCTGTGCATCAGGGTTCAGCTCCCACTGAACTCCAGTAGTCTTCTCTAGAAATCTCAGGCAGATTACCTGCTGTCATCTGGCCTACCTGTAGAAACTCCAACTATGAGAAAAGTTGTCTATTCAAATATCTCTCAAAAAAAAAAAAATAGCATTAATAATGTATTACAGAAATCAGTCAATTATAATTCCTAGAAACATTTGCTCAGGGCACAGGAACAGCTCTGATTCTTCTGCATAGAGCTGGGAAGATGATAGGAATGAATACATTGCTGAGAAAGTGGTATTTGTTGAGAGGTTTCGTTTTTTACTATGACACATAGCTGTAAGTTGTGTGGTTTTGTTGTTATTTTTATTATATGCGTTTTATTATTTGCTTAGGGACTTAACCAGAGATCATTATGCAAATTTAAAACATCAACTTCATTTTGCAGATGGTTCCTCTTCCAAGTCATACTTGGCATAAACTGTCATATCAAAGAATAAATAATTTGATACCTAAAAGCAAGTTATTCATTTATGTAAGCAAAAAGTTTCTTTGTTACTAAAATCAAAGAGAAGATTGTTTAAATGCATAACTCCACCAGTGTTTTGAGATCCTTTTATACTTACTTTTTGGATCATCTTGTTGTGTTGAGATAAAAAGAGCCACCATTTTGGAGGAAGCTCCACATACCTGGGCTTTTATAAGCCATGTAAATCAAACCACTGGATTTGATTTTTATTATATGAACCCTGCTTTTATTACATGTACCCCTATTTTGGATTTTGAATCTAATTAGTGTAACAATAGCCCTACAAATATCTTATCCAAACTTTTTATCTCATAATATCATATCCAAATACTTTCATCATCCTATATCACATCACCTTCCCCTCCTTCTCATTACATTTTAAGCTGCCCAGCTGCCTATGTAACATTTCATTGCCTCATACCTAATTAGCAGGAAACAATTCTGTCTTCTGAGTTTTGAAAAAAATAAAATATTTCTCTTTTAGGCCATCTAACAGAAAATCTGCTGTGCCTCTCAGAAATCCCAACCCATATTTACTTCACTTCAATTATTTAGCAAACAAACAAACCAACCACCATGCTCCACAGTGCGTTATAAGTGGTGTTTGTCTGCATGATGGTAGGCCCTGAATTCAGCACCTTTGTCCTCTGATTATTGCTGAAATTTTGTAGGCAGCATAGCAAAGGGGAATGTTGTAGAATGACAAATGGAAAATGATTATCTGAAACAAATAACAGATTTTTTTCTCCAGGTTAGCCAGCTCCTTGGGGAATGGATGCTATCTCATAGAAGATGCTGACTTAGCCTGGTAATGGAGATACAGATTTCTAAAAGTACAAACATTCTTTTAATTAGTCCACATATTCAGATCCAGACTTGGATCTCTGAATTAATTTGTTTCTTATGTCACAGTGCATAATATTGCAACATAGCCTGGTGGGGATATTTAACATGAACCTGGAGTACTGTGGGAGCTGAGACAAAAGGGTAGGATCTTTCTGTGAGAGCTTAAGATCAAACCATGAGGATGTTGATGGGAAGTTGTTTTTTGGTTTATTGTTTTGCTTGTTTGTTGGGGTTTTTAATGTGAGGCTGTATTTAAAACATTTCCTCTTTGTCAGAGAGACTTGAAAAAAGACCCAAGTGCAGTATTCTGAAAGAGGCTGATAAGAGGACTGATGGGGATGTGTAGGTCTTCACTATGTCCAAAGGCTGCATTTGGATCACTGTTTTGTAGTCACTAGAGACTGTTTGTCCTGTTAATATATCTAATCTGTTTTGAACTCAGTTTTATTTAACCTCCAGAACTTCCTGTGCCTATGAGTTTGGCAAATTGTAGAGTGAGGAAAAAAAACCAATTTTTTCCTTACTGTGTTTTCTTTCTAAGCAGCCTGTTGAGGTATGTATGGTAAGCACCTGTGCTCAAGGGTGGTATGCATCCGACTTTCTTTTCCTTTGTTTGTAGTGAGTGTTGCTGACATGGTGATATGTCCTAAATATAAAAGAAGAAAATATTACCTAGAGGGGAGCATGAGGAGAAATAATAAAGAAGATTATGTATTATCTGCACAGATGGTGGCTCTTAATGTTCACAGACTCAGTTTCAAATAAGATAAGAACATACCTTTTTTAATGACCTTTTGAAACTTACTGTAGCCCACAAAGCAGTTTGAGATATTGCTGTTGCAAACCCACTTGGTTTTGTATAAGCAATGCAATATCCTGTTCCATGGTGCTGTGAAGCAGATTGGACTGTTTTAGTGGTTAATGGGTCATGTTCCACCTGGAGGTCTGTGACAAGCATGGGGTCTGTGTTGGGACATGCCCTGTTTAACATCAGAGACCTGGTGAGGAGACGAGGTGCACATTCATCTGGTTTACAGATGACATCAAACTGGGGGAACCAGTCAGTGTGCTGATGCACAGGGTTGCCATTTGGAGAGACCTGGGTAGACTGAGCCAACAGGAAAGCAATAGGGCGTGGTTTAGGGATGCAGCTCCCATTTCAGTGCCCCCAGCCAACCGAGACTCTCCCAAAACAGATGCTGCTTGCTCTCACCTCCTACTTCCCCTTTCCCTTCCTGATGCCAGGACAGAGTTGTGAAGTGGAAGCACAAAAAGGTGAAAATTACAGGTTGAGATAAAAACAACTTACTGGAAACAGCAATGAGATAAGATAATGAACAGTAACAGCAACAACATTAAGAACAAAAGGTATAAGACAAAGAAACTATTTGCAGTGAAAAAAACTAAGACAAACTACCAACTTGTTCTACCACACCACTATTTTCCCTGTCCTGAAATGAGAAAGAGTCCCTTAGTCCTGCCCATTGCAAATGGCATGAGGTGGTATTGTGTAGCAGTCGGGTCTGGCCACTTACCCTTCCTGGTTACTGTAAAAAAAATTAACTCTATCCTGACTGAAACTAGGGCAGGACCAAATGTGCAGTCCTGCATCTGGAAAAGAAGCAAAACAGTTGATTGAGTGTGGGGGGCAACTGTGTTGAAAGGGAATGTGAATATATTATAAATAGCAAGCAAATATAAGCCAACAGTATTCTGCAGCAAAGATGGCTGACAGCACCCTGGGCTCTTTTAGGATGAGTGAAATTAGTAAATCAAGGGAAGGGTTTATCTCCCTCAACACTCATGAAGGCACATTTAGATATTGTGGCCTGTTTTGGTCTCTTGAGCATGGGAAAGACATCAGTAAACTGGAGTGAGTTCAGCAAAGAGCTGTCATGATGGTGCACCTGCCATTTGAAGAGAGGCTGAGGGACCAGGCCTGGCTCACCTCAGAAAAGATTGCTCTGGAGGGACCTGACATCTGCCCCTCACTGCTTACATTGGAGTGATGGAGGAGATGGAACCAGGCTGTTCACAGTGATGCAGAGTTGTAGGGTAAGAGTTAACAGACGTGTGTTGAAATGGAGACTTCGGGAGAAATGTTTTCTCCACCAGGATGGTTAAGCAGTGGTTGTTCAGAGAGGGAATGCAGACTTTGTTCTTGAAGATTTCAAGATTCACCTGATCTGACCTGACAGCCTGGAGATTTTCTGAGGTCCCTTCTAGCCTAAATTATTCAGAGATCATAGGATCCTTCAGTTACACCAAGATTTCACCCAGGGTGCATTTGTATATGCCAGGTAATTGCAAGCTTGATGTGTTCTGTGGGCAGGTTCAGTTCATCATGTGTGCTCCTTTGGAAGGCAGAGGCCAGATTGTTTTTCCTTTACTTATGTGTTACTGTTCCATCCTGATGGACACTCATCCACTGTGTGCCTCAACTCGAGGAAACTTGAGTTTGTTTAACGGTATTGTTTGTCCATATCATTCTTGTTCTGTGTATCTGCTTCCTGTGAGTCCTTCCAATGAGGATATGAAAGAATAAAGCAAATGCGGTACTACTCCCCTTTTCTTTCTGTGGCAGTGAGACGAACCGAATTATGTATCCAACCATTTACTTTTATTAGACTTCAAATTTGCCCTTTCTAGATTTGTTGGTGAATAGATTATCTTTTTTTCTCCTTTCATCTAATTTTTGGATGTTGCAAAATAAATAAAGTACTAATCAACTTGTACTACTAATCAAATTTTGTATATGATTCCTCCACATGGTTTGAAATGTAAAATTATTAAATTCCTACTGTCTTGCAGTGTAGGAGTTGAGAGTTCTGCCCAAGAGATGAAAAAGAAACTGGAAATAGCTTAGAATATGTTATCTTCTTAGAGTTTGTGCTCTGTCCTAATAAAAATGCAGCAATGTCATCTCTGATGCAACCAATGACGACAAATTGTCTAGGAGCTATGATAAACATGATGATTAAAAAGTGTTTTTGTTAAGGATTGTGGCCATTTGTGCTGCATGGCCTGAAATAAAATCCAGTTAAGGATTATCTAGATATGCTTTGATGTGCTGTAAGATACCTTGATATTCATGACTGGGCTGCTGTTTGCTAGATGTTATCTTTGTTCCTTAGAGCTCTGACTTCAGTGCACCTGCTCTTTATTTTAACAGCAGATTTACAGAAAAGGTTTCATGTTGCTTCATGTTCTGTCAGTTGACAGATGAGTTAAACTCCCACAGAAACTTTTCCTTCTTAGCTCACTGGCTCCCAAGTTGAGGATTTGATCATTGATGTTTCCAGAATAATTTGGGAAGCTTAGTAGAGCATGCAGTTTCTGATGTAGCATTTTGAAAACATCACATCATATGAATACTTTGGAACTCTGAACCATAAATATGGTACTTACTTATGGTTCTTACTTTTATAAAAAATGCACAGTAGAGACCTTGATGGACATTGTCTCTGTCATGCTTGACATGAAAATCAAGTAGATGCCTATTTGTTTTTTCTCTGGAAACATAAGAGCTTTCAAACCCGCAAACTTATGCTCTCACTGTGGACTATCTCTGCTAGCTGTTCACTCTCAGAAATTAAAAAACTTGTAACCTTGCAGAGTAGAAGGGAAATTCATGAGAAACTGATAGAGAAATGATAAACACTAATAGGATTCCCTGTGATGCATCTCATTGCTGCCAAAGGTGCCAACAGTAGCAGCATTTTAATTCCAGGAGAATGAGTTCAGGGACATTCATCATTGTCTTGTTACTTGTGGTCCTCTCTTTTCTCAACCAGTTCCCCCAGTCTCCAACAAGGTTTCTTAAAGCCGAAGAGAAGGTCATGACTGCTTTCAGAGATGGAAAATGGCTGTGATAGAGTTGGCAATACCCTCTATCCATTGAAACTTCAGCAGCTGGTGCTTGCTTCACAGCCTAGTTATATGTCAACCAGCAAAAGTAGTCCCACATTCTTTACAGGAAATATTGGTTATCCACATGGTCATTATTACTGGTCCAGCTTAGCCAGAACTACACAAAGTTATGATCAAATGGATGATCGTAAGGTTCGTGCAACACATAGCCCAGTGTTGGACAGACTGCTGTGGACAGGGAACCTGCCCCCCATCCAAACTTTCTGTCCAAGGACATGGAGGAGATTTGTCATTTGCTATTCAAGCTGTGGTCTGGGACTGCAGATCCTGGAAGAGGACTCTTCATCTTTCCCTTCAGGTCCATCAGTGTCCACCTCCATTGCACAGCCTCTCTCTACCTCTGCTCATGATGCTGTGGTTGCTCATGGCCTTGATACAGAGTTATCCACCAGCAAGGAACATGCCTTGCCCACAAAATCTTGAAACTTCTTGGAGTTTGTTTATTTCTGTTTTATTTTTTTTTCAGAATGCTGAAATGCATGCATAGCTGTGACCTGTTTTCTATTCAATGTCACCCCTTGCTGAGTTCTTACCTACACTGAGCCTGACCTTACTTACATTGCCCTGTTCTCTTTGAATGATTCTCTTTTTGAGTGTCTTGTCCTGCATAGTTAACTACCAGTGTTAATAACTGAATCAGAGTGCACCTGATTTTTCAGCTTCTGGGCAGTCAATCAAGCTAAGAGTTAAGAAAAGACACCACCAAAAAAAAAAAAAATCCCAAACCTATACATTGTAAATGGAATTAATTCTATCTGGAAGTTACTAAGACGTAAAAGATGCAAAATTTGAATGTAGTTTCAACAAGCCACTTTCCAAAACAAATTTCATTTTAAAGCCTCAGAACGGCATACGTGTTTGTTAAAAGCCAGCAAGTCCAAATATATCTTTAAAATTAACAAGGAAAAACCAAACTATTTCTGGTTATTCAGAGAAAGGAGCAGAATTCATAAATCCCTGCTCTGTACTAAAACAGACCTCATGAAAGTGTTTGAGTTGCTAAGAAAATTATTAAAAACTAAGAAAATGCTGAAAGCAAAATTGTCTTCACTATTTGACTCCTCATAACTGTGTACTCTTGAATTATACCACAATATGTATGTATTTTCAGCAATAGCACTGCATCATTACAGTGAAATGAATAATGGAACAGGTGTGGAGCCTTCACTTAGGTTTCACTTAAGGCTTCCAACAAAGACAGGCAGTTTTTAACTGATACTTAGTTTCCCTGCAGGAAGTATACTTACCTTTGTGGTGTGGGCACAGTACTCTACAATGGCTTTTCAGTGGGTTGGATTTTTTTCCTTGTTTTGTTCTACAGCTAGTCTTCACACTGAGCTGAGGAAGGGTAGCATGTAATTTAATATAATGATGGTTATTGCAGAGGTAATTGTTGCATGGCTGATATTAAAGGGACGCTTTGCAGCTGATGAGCACTTCACTTCCCATTTCAAAGCTAAAAAACCCTCAACACAAACACACAAAGAAAGAGAAACTGCATCATTTAGATCTTTTTTTCAGAGAGCATTAAAGCATTCTCCAGTATGAGGAATATTCATTAGCTGTCATTGTATGTGATTTGCAGACATAAGCAACAAAGGAAAATAAGACAAAGCCACAAATGCTGTGATTGAAGATCCTATGTTACTGGCATAGTAACCACTTTCTGAAGTTTGGGAATAAATGAGTAGATATTTTTAGACTTTTTTTCATAAAGGAGACATGTACCATAATTAACATTTTCCTTTTTGTCATTACTGTTCATAATCCTACTTGTGTGCTGGCTGGTCTGTATGTCCCTTTGTGAGAGTATGCTCTGCTCTTGGATTAATACTTAGAGTTTAGCTGTATTCTGCTCTTCAGTTTGTACTAAGGTGTGTTCTGTTCATATGTACATTGCTTGACTTGTAAGGCAGCTGTCTTAGAGGAAGATGTGAACTGGGAAGGGAAGAACAGCTTCTAGCTTCTTGGCAAAGCCTTCTAGATTTCCAACAAACCTGCAAGGCTGATTTGGTTAACATGCAAACTACAGAATGTGATCTCAAGGACACAACCATTCAAAAGCAGAGCAGAAGAGGGCAGAACTGCTGTGATGTTCATATATGCTTAAATGGTTTTAATAAGTGGAACAATCTGTTGTCTGCTTGCAGAGCCAGGTCATGAATTCCTTATCTTGTAAATCTCTTTTGAGACTGGGAAGTTTAGTAGAGCTAAGCTTCAGCCTCTTTAGCTCCTGGGGTTGACTACAAGTCCATAACATTTTCTGTAAGAAGTCTAAATTCAAAGCAATGGACAATATAAAATTATTTAGATTTTAGAACTACTGGGGGAGTTTAGGTTATCAGAACATACAAGATGGCAGTATTTCTCTTTACTTACCACTAGATACTTTGTGGTGTAAGAATTGCCAGTTTTCAGTTGCCAAGTTATAATCCAGATTAGAATGAATTTTAGTAACAGATAAAATTATTCTTAAACACAGCTTGTGTGTACACCCTTTTGAGACACACCAAGGACTTGTGTAAATGTTTTCTGTAAAGGTAAAGTATTCAGGTCAAGTATGTAGTATGCTCCTGGTGTCTTAAATTTAGGAATTTTCCTACACTTCAGCACTGCCTCTCTCAGTGAGTCAGGTTTGGAAATGATACTGATAGCCAACTGGCTTTTCTTTTAAGAAGATTCAGAATGCTTGAACAAACAAGTTGTGAAAGGTTCCAAAGGGAAATTGCCCAGACTGGAGCTTGTCTGAGGAGAGTTTGTCATCAAGGGGAATTCTTTGACATCTAAGAAATCTTTCACCAGCAGTAGACGTCCCTTACATAGAAAAAACACTGCCTTTTGGAAGCACTTTTGGAAATATTTGAACTGGGAATGACTAACTAATTGATTACTGGGCCTTTTCTACCACAGCCTTTTTTTTTTCCTTCTTCATCTTCTTTTCACTTGTTTGTTTGTTTTATTTTTCTTTTTAAACCAGGCAGTTAAGAAACCAAAGGCATTCCTGGCCAGGATGGTTTCCTCAATTGACTGAATTTTCCCATCTCCTCCCTTGCTTCCATTGGCCCCACTGGGACAGAAAGTTCTGCTGCACCTTGCTCAAGACTCATCTCCTTTAGTAGCTCACATTGAGAGTTTCACTATTCATTTGCAGACCCTTGATCAACCACTGGCTGTCAACAGAGGCAGGAGGCTAGAAAGCTGTACAAGCCCTTGGTGTCTGAGAGCAGCCAGAGGAACTGCTTCACTGGGAGGGACAGAGAGGTCAGTTCAGTCTTCTGGAACTGAGGGCTGTGGTTTCAAACCTCCTTGTAAATGAATTGTCAGTGTAGGAATGTTGTGTGAAGGGTGTCAGCAAGCAGCACTAGTTCTCATATCTCATTGCAAGGGCTATGACATTGTGTGCTTTTGAAATGAAGTATTTATCTGGTTCTGGAAGAGAATTCTAGGCTGCAAACCACGAGTGGAGATATACCTCCTTGTGGCCCTGTGTTAGGCTTTTGTGTTTCTGAGGGGCTCAGCATTTCTCATTGCTTTGTTTCTTGCTCAGTCTGCCAGCTGCTGTGGACCATGCTCTCAGAAGTCTCATTCACCCTGTGCACAGCAAAGAGGGAGCCTCAGCCTTCAGGAAAGCATCTGGAGGTCCCATGAAAATCCAGTCTTTGAAATCTCCCATGTTGTACTTACCACTTTTCATTTGTTCAGACCTCTGTGGAACTTCCAGCTGTTTGAAGAACTCTTCTTTTTTTCTTTTTTAACACACAGCACAATACCTTTTATCAGCATCTTTTCCCTGGAGTGTTGTTTGCATTTGCCTGTTTCTCTCTAGAGCTTGCTTACTTCTGAAGCTTGAAGTGCTCTGCTTGCAGTATTGGGGCAAGTCTCCCACTCTGAGTCAATTCCAAGATACAGAACTAGTCTTTGCTCATTTTTTTACCTTTGCTACCTTGTCAGGCTACAACATTTCCTGCAAGATGACACATCAGAGTAGATCGGTGACAGCTCCCCTGACTTCTCAGGGGGTTTCCCTGAAGCTTCCTGAGCCTCAGGAAAAATTATCTTTTCAAAGCTCCTCTCAGCATCCTCTGAGGCTGTGTCAGCATTTTACTCTACAGCTTGTATTTCTAGCTTGAGTGCTTCAAGCTGCTAGTCATTTCTTCCTCTAGTAAGATCACTTCTTTCTCAGTCATGCTTGACAAGAGGCTTGGAATTGTCTTCTCTTGAAATTGTCTTATCTTGATGAAGATATTTAGCTTGCATGGGCCTCAAGTGCTCTGTCTGACAGGCAATTTAATGCTTAATCCTCTGGTTCCCCTTTGAATGGCACACATCTCTGTCTCAAAGAGCAGCTGGAGAAGAGAGAAAAATTTCCTTGTTGGCATTTTGTGATCTTGATAATTTGACAGGCACCAAGGGAATTGCAAGGGCTGCCTGTGAGAATCTACTGGGACAACATATGACTGCTTTCAATTGCTATAGTGCTCAACACCATCCTTCTCTCTTTCCTCAGCATCTTCAGCCTTGAGATCCAGAGAGAGGCTATAAATGAGAAATGAACTTACATGAAAATCACAATGCAGTGTCTGAGCATTATCAGACATTGAATAGGTTACTTCATTTGGAAGGAACAGCTTAAGTAAAGTGAGTATTCATATGTGTGTGAAACAGACTGGCAAGGTGAACTTTATTGCTATGAAATATTACCAAGGCACCTGCCCCATACAGGTTTTCTGATATTGCTGGCAGGTGGTTTTGTGGGAGAGCTTTGCTGAGCTTCTCTGTCTGCAAGGAGGCATCTTGAAAGGGCTGCAATGGAGGGTTGAGGACAGTTTGTAGTATTTTAAAGTGTCAGTTTCCAACTGAAGTATTTTAATGTAAGCTTACTTAAAAGCAGTAGTACCAGTCAGGAAGAATTTTACAAGCTGAACATATATTTTTCTGTTTGACTTCCCATGTGTAGGTTGCAGTATTTACTGATGTTCAGTGATGGTACCAGAGCCCAAATTTGGTTTTTATCACAGAATTTGCATTTTATGGTCACAAAAGGTGGAACTTGGAGGGAGACTTTTTACAAGGACATGTTGTGACAGAGCAAGGTTTCAAACTGAAAGAGGGTAGGTTTAGATTAAATATTAGGGAGAAATTCTTAGTAAGAGGGATGAGGCAATGGAACAGGTTGCCCAGAGGTGTTAGGGATTCTTCATTCCTGGAAGTGTTCAAGGCCAGATTAGATGGGGCTTTGAGCAACCTGGTGTACTTAAAGGTGCTCCTGTCCATGGCAGGGGGATTGGAACTTTATAGTCTTTTATGGTCCCTTCCAACCCAAACCATTGTATGGTTCTAACTAGACTGGCCACTTTCACTTTCCTTTTTAGGGGTTATTTTTAAAGTGTTTCACTTTCTGGCTCCCCTCCATTTGACCTGTGGTGTAATGTTTGGACTAGAGATGCTTCTGGGGAAACATTAAATCCAAACAAACTCCTTTCCACCCTGTTTTTCATGAAATCTTTCTTGGATGGTGACTAAAGTTCTATTTTTCCATTACATTCTCTATTAAACACAGACACGCACTAGAGATCTCATGGTTAATAACTTTCCCAAACTAAAGCAATTTTAAATGCTCTTTTGTTTGTTGTATTTTGGAAGGCAGTTAGAAACACAGTGGTGCTTACTTGTTTTGTTTGTTTAATTTTTCTTTGTTTTGGGAATTTGGGGGAGGATTGTGATTTTTTGGCTTTGCTTTGTTTTTCCTGAGGATGAGATGGAAGAAGTGAGGAATTGGAAACACTGGAAATCCTTGGCAGAATAAATTTTTCCCCTTGGTAGTATGTCTGGAAATGAGAAGAGACGAGTTGTTAAAGAATTGGTGTGTTATACTGTGATTTATGGAAACTTTCAGCAGTGACAATGCCTTCAATCATACCTAAGGACATATGAGTTCCTCCTTTCTCAGCAGGCTGATGTGTTAGGTGTTCCTGCAGCCATACAGATGCCACACAGGCAAGCTCTGGGACTATTTTGAAGAGATATCTTTACTTTTATAGGGAGTGCAGCAAAAGCAGAATGAAATATTTAGATCTCACTATCAGGAATTTAATAAATTAGCCCTCGATTACTGATTCTTCACTAGATATGCTCCAGTAAAGAAGAAATGAAGGTCAGGAATGGAAGAGGAGAGGGGACTAAATAATATGGGTGGAATTGATGTGAAGATTTGCTGTAGCTGTGATCTGCCTGAACCTTTGCTGAAGCCTGGCTTCCCAAGAAGTTGCATTATTTCTCTATCTTGCTTTATCCATGCTTTATTAATTTATTTCATGTCTCATAAAATCATCAACTCAGGATGCTATAAAATCTCTGCTTGCTTTGCCCATGTCTAACATATCTATCATTTTCCTCCCCACACTCCACACCAGGGATAACATGACAAGGGGTCTCCTCATGTCTTCACAGGTTGCCTTTGTGTCAGGATCCTTAAATCAAATAGTTTGCTTTGTATCCTATTGTTGGATAAAATATGTATTTCATATGTTGCTTTGCTAGTGCAAGCATCTTATGAGACATTCTTCCTGCTGGACTGTTTTTTCAACAGTATCTGGTTTGAGTTGATGAATCTGAGAACTATAATCTGTATTTTTATTATGAGCTTCTTGGCACTGATGTGTAATAAATTTACTTCGTTACCCCATCCAAGAGAAATACTGCTAAGTTGAGGGTCATGAATGTTTCATATCAATATCCTGTCTTTAATAAATCCTAGTAACTTCTGCAAAAAATCTGTCTGCTTTCTGTTTTGGGATATTCAGGAAGAAAAATATGGAAAAATGAAATATGTTAGTCTGAGACTTCCTAGCTTTTCAGTGCCTCTCTCTTCTTTGTCTTCCTAGTTGATGTCTCCAGGATGTTCTAATTCATCCTGGCTGGAGCTGAGCCCAGAGACAGAATGGGGTTGGTCCATCCACACTTACTGGGACTCACTTGCTAAAATGTTTTCCCTTCTAGCATTTTAAAACTTCTGCTCTCTGAATCCTTTATATTTCTTTATATATAAGTTCTTTATATATAAGAGCTTCATACCCAGTCAAATATTTTCTCTCCATGGCAGTGGCAAGCAAAAGACAGTATGAGACTGGTAGGGTTGTGGAGTAGTGGCAGAAAACCTACGTGATAGGAACCATGTGGTGTGCCTGGCATGTGGCACACGATGAAGCCTGCAGGCACTGCTGATGGGAGTAGTAAAAAGACTTTCTCAGCATAACATTGCCTAGCCCTTAGACTCTGCTAGTGTTCCTGTCTTTCCAACAGGCTGACATCTATGCTGGCAGCTTGTTCTGATTTACTTTGTTGGGGGTGGACAAACAACCTTCAGGGTGAGCTGATGACTTTGCAGTGTGTTCATCTAAAGTGTAAGAAAGTAGATTAAATAAGAATATATTAAGACAGTATGGTTTTATTCTGGTCAGCTTCAGGAGACGATCCATGGGGCCTCTGCTGGTACAAAAGCCTGGAACAGGGGAAGATTACATCTTGCTGTACATCAATAGGTGTAACACCACCTGTTATCCACACCTAAAACTCAAGCTATGTTCTCATAACAAATGAAAGCTATGGCACAGTACTTTACAAAATGAACTGTGATACCAAGATTTCAGTTTACTTTGGAAGATGGTACCAGGATGTAATTTCGTAGGTGGGTTTTCTGGACTGTTGTAACTTGTCAAAACACACTTCAATCAGTCAGATTACTGGAATTCCCTGGGGGAAAGCAGCCTTCAGAGGAATTAAAAACATATTGTAACAGCACAAATAGTTTTCTTGCCTGTTGCATAATAGGGTGACTTGCTTGGTTATTCCATGGTTGGTCCTTTCCATGCTGAAAGAAGTATTTAGAAACAATAGTCTAGACTACACTTAATGGCCTGATCTTTTTTTTGAAATCATGTTTCCAAGTGAGGGAAGAAACCAAATTAAGGTGAGCATAGGGAATTTCCTAATCATCTCGTACCCTGAAAAAAAGGTTTGCTGTTTATGTGAAAGACAGGAGGCATGATTTTGCAATTACAACATATGATAAAGGCTCCAGAAATCTTGACTTTTTAGTTCTACCACAGATCTGTCTACCATTCCCTCCTCTCCCTGCCCTTTCCTTTTTTAAAATTGGTCTAGGAGGACCTTGGAGTCTTGTGAGGAAGGAATCACAAGTTGTCTGATGTTGCAGAATATCAGGACCCATTGGTTTTGTTCTGCAACACACCTAGATTTCCTGCCACAAACAACAGTAGGGTGGATCTAGAATCAGACCATTGTGTGGGTGGGGATGCAGGACACTTCATGTGCTGTCTAAATAAAGATATTACATGCTAGTATTGCTTCAGACAGAAAATGTCTACAGTGTTCATAAACTACCCTTTGCTTTGGGAAATGGGACTGACACCAGATATTAAAACCTGAAGCTCATGACTTTATCACTTGTGGTTTGGTTTGCTTTTCAGCTCACCGAGCAATACTTTCCTGTTCTAAATACAGCTTATCACACCAAAAATCAGTGCTGCTATTGCAGCTGCAGTGACAGCCCCTGCTTTGAATGAGATATTCCATGTGGAAAGTAGCAATTCCACATAGCACAGCTCGAGGCTCACTGAAGCTAAGGAGGACTGCTGGCTTGGCTGATGCATGCTTCGTGCTGCTTAATTTGGACTGACACCATAACATCTGACCCAGTGGTGCTTTATTGCTGGTGTAGGGTTGCTGTGTTCCAGCTCCAGTTGCTGGATCAACATTTGCTGTTGGTCTGCTGAGAGGTGCATGTGTATTCACGCAGTTGGGGTGTTCCTTCTGCTATTTCTAGGAGCAAGCAAACGCAGAGGTATGGAGGAGAGAAGATGCTGGTTGTTTATCCCCAGAACTCATCATGTTTCTAAGAGCTGTATTTGTGTTGGTTTGTCTGGAACTTCCACCAACGAGGTCACAAGGTTGGATTTCCCCTTGTTTCACGTTTTGTAGATAGTTGTTGAGTTTCAGGAGTTTCACCCTGCTGCTGGGTCGGGGTGGCATGGAGTTACAGCTTGCTGTGCTAGTGAGCCTGCTGTGCTGTCAGAAGGAGGGATATCCAAAGGAAACTGTGCTGCCCTGTGGTCACAGCACAAACTTGGAGACTGCTGGAAGGGTCCCAGTCAGCTAACAACCTAGCCTTATAGGACATTCCTGGACAAAAATATATATGAAGAAACCCCAGCTGATGAAGGAATAAACTAAATAAGTACGTGTTTCTGTCACTGTCTTTTCTGGGACAGTCTTGCCTTATGTACTTGCTATTGCAAATGAGATTTGGGGTTGTTTCTGTGTCAAAAGCTTTTTTTTCATGGGAGATGTGGTACAGCTAGAGTGATGGGTCACCTTCTACACCTGGTAATGCAGGCTCTGTACTGAGTGAGTTTTTACCTGGGAATTCAAATTTTCAAGGTAGTCTCAAAAAGCCCCCAGCAAAACAACCCTTCAACACCACCACCACCAGTTAGAGCAGGAAGATGGCTGTAGGTAGATAATTAAAAATTGTGTCATGTTAATTATATAGTCTGGCTAGGTGTATGCTTCTGTAATATCAAAAATAATACTTTGAAGGAAGAAATTAGGGAGATGGCTATTTTTGCATTGGTAAAGAGAGCAGCAGTCTGAAAACAGCTGGGGGCTGGTTTGGCAGCAAAATCTTAACCCAGCAGCCATCATGCTTTGCCATCTGCTCAGACAAAGCACACGTGAAACAAGGCTGACTCCTGAGTTGTCACCAAGCCAGTGTGTGGGACATACAAACACTGTTCTTGTCAGTGACTGAAGGGTCCCAAACCTGCTCACAGCCCTGCCCATCAAGGCCATTGGAAAATCAGTGGCCTCAGCACCTTTTTCTTACCAGCTGCACCCATCTGTGATGCTCTCTCCATGCAGGGGAAGCCCCCTGCAGCTTTTGGCTGCTCTGGTCCTCTCCTTGCTCACCAGGGCTTTCCTCCCTCCTTCTCAAACATGTGGAGGCAGTGGGAATTAACACTGGGAAGTGCAGAGCCAACTGGCAGAAGGAAAGCCTGACAAGCTGTGCATCTACACTGGGATTCAGGGTTTGATTTATACAACTGAAACCCTGAAAAGAGGTTTGAAAAAATACAGCTCGAGAAAAATTCAAGCTGACCTCTTGCCACACAGCTGGAATCTGTGCTAAGTGAAACAGAGGTACCAGGTCTTTGCTACCTTCCACACAAAATGACAGTATTAACTGGACCCTTATTTAGGAAATTTTAAGTTTAAAATATGGCTTCTGAACCTTACTGAGCCAAAACAAAACAAAACAAAAAAGCAACCAAACAAAACAAACCAGTAAAAGCTCCCTCTTGGTGGAAATTTTTTGTGGGTTTTTTCCAACAGAAGCTGAGGAAAGCATTATTCTCTGTGTCACTCTCCTTCCTGCTCAAAATAATGGGGGAAGGACAGAAAAAGTTGGAAAAGGAGGAGAAAAAGAAAAAAACAAATGGGTTTTTTAAAAGTAGGAGGGGATTTTTGTAATGGAAAAACTTGCAACATACCTTTGACAGACAAGTCCACCTATCCAGCAGGAGGGCTGCATGCCTGCCCAGCAGGGGTTGGGGAACAGACCAGCTGCCTTTCTCTGGTGGGCAGATGTGGTGGTAGCACATTGTCCCAGCTCCAGAATCCTCCAGCAATTGTAACATGAGGCAGGGAGGAGAAGAGAGATTGAGAAGGTGGCAGAAGGTGGGAATAGACTAAGTCAGTGCTAAGAGTAAGAGGCCAAAAGGAATCTACATTGTGAACTGTCCTGGAAAAACTATCACTTTGTGTAAATGCAGACATCAGAATTTGATTCAAAGGTATATTTTTCCATATTAAACCCAATGCCTTAAAATCCCATGTGAAGCAGCTGGCAGAGTAGAGGTGAGGTGCAGATATGTACCTATTTGTTTGCATAACATTTCAGCCTTTCTAGCTCAAATAGCAAATGACCCCTTTGGTTGTCTGCTCCCTTTTTTTTTCTGTACCTTAGTGGATTTCCATATTCTAGTGTGCTCAGTTCCTTACTCAAGATTACTTGGGACAATCTATTATTTACTTTTCTGGGACCTGGTTAATTAAGTCTTTGATTAAAACTGCAGAGGTGAAGCAGGGCTCCATCAGCATCTGAAGATGGGCACCTTTCAAAGCTGTGGTGATGAGTAGGAAATCCAGGATAGATGAGCTGCTAGGCTGGTGGCTCCTCTGGTGCTCTTCCTTTTTCACGTGTGTAGGCTCAGCTCTTTAGAGTTATTTGAACGTAATCCTGGCAAACTCTGTGTACATAACCTAATACATACAAAGCCTTTTTCACAACCCACACCTGAGACTGCAAGCTCCCCTCCCTAAATGTTTGTGTTTAGCAGAACATCTCCCCTCCCAGTCACATGGGGAGCATGCAGACAGTACAGTGTGGAAGCCATAAAATACAGTAGTTCACATACAAGAAAGGCTAGGAGGCTGATGGTTGAGGGTTCCTGGAAAGCCTGGGATGCTGTATAAATGAGGTCACATCTAAAACATCTTCAAATATGTTTCTAAAGCAAATGTTGCACAATTAAATTAAGGCTGCAGAGGAATAAAAAAGTAGAGATGGATTTGTTTTTCTGTTGAGGAGCACAAAGATGTTATATTTAATGATTCACACTGAAAAATGTGGACTTCAAAATTAAAGCCACAGCTGTGTTGTCAGTCAAAGAAAATATATTGGATTGGGACATACAGAGCTGTAGACCACTGTGTAAAACCTGAGGAGTTCTCACTTTCTCTCTCTAGCAGAGATATGTATTTTCCTGGGCTTTCTGGTTTGGTCTAATGTGAACATTCATGCAGTAATTATCTTTTTTCTCAGGGTCAGAGACTGATAACCACTAGAGCTGTGCTGCAGATTGCTTCAGCTGCCTCCTGCTGTCCCTGCATGTAGCTCTGATCTTACTTGATAGATATTCTCAAGCTGTGTTCCTTAGGGTCTTTGAAAGAGTATTCTGTGGGTTTACAGAGCTACAATTTTTTTTTTCAGTTGTGTCTCTGAGACATTTCTCTATGTCGCTTGAAATTCCTTCACCAAGCTTTTGTTCAGCTGTTCCAAACAGACTTGCTCCCTGTAAAATCTGTGCTCCTGCCTTACTTACAGACACAGGCATCGTTGGTTGACTGAGTTTCTCTACTTTCATGTGGAAATACTTGCATGACACAAAGAACCATATTAAAAATGGCTTCTACTTTCTTTGCTTGTTTTACAGAGGGGGTCTGTTAAGTCTCTTTGTCAAATGCTTTAGACCTGGATTGTTTAAAAAGGAGGTGTGGCTTCTTGAGGTAATCTAAGGATACTTGTCCCAAGACTCACAATCTGCCTGCACAGAGCTTCCTGAAAACAGTAAGGCTTTTTACAGTTTTCAGCTTGACTATTCCCATTTACTTGGCAATTTTTGACATGAAAACCTTTATACCTGTATAAATGCCAAGATGCCTCAAGCAAGCATTTTTCGTGGGGTGCCTGAAGTTCTCAAATGTCTCAAATACAGTGTAAATATCAGTATGTAATGTCTAGTAAATAGCATATCTTGAAAAGCCTGAGTTGTAGCAGTACCTTCATGTTCTTGTCAACCTCTTTTGAGTAGATAAGAAGCCCCCATTTTCAATCAGCAAGACTGAATAAAGATACTTAAATAGGTCAATACTTAAATAGGTAGATACTTAAATAGGCTTTAGCATTCAACTCCTAGGCTCTGTAACAGACTTAGAAAGCTCGAATCTCCTGAGATCAGAGAACACCAAAGAATTGCAGCCAAATTTTCATCTGTCTTCTGTACTTGGTGCTTGTAAACTTGCACATGAACCCTCTGTTATTAGGATATTTCCACACACTAAAGTGCAAGTGGAAGGCCCAGTTAGGTGGGTGGGCACTGTGTGGTTTATACACAGCACAGCTGGGTTTTCATACGTTGGCAGAAGGAAGGAAGTGGCAGAAGGAAGGAAGGGGTAGAAGGAAGGAAGGGGCAGAAGGAAGGAAGGAAGGTGGGTTGGTTGTTTAGAGTTGTGGTGGTAACATTTTCAACATTATGGAAAAAAAGCATCTTGATTTCTTTGTTTCTGAGTTTGTAGAACTTAAAAGATGTTTGCTTAAGCAAAGAAAAAAATCCTTTTTTAACATTTGCTTTCCATTGTTACCTCTAAGAGGTTCCTGTGATGTCAGTTGTCAAGGAAATAACAGCCCTGCTGTCTTGTTTGTGGCAGGATTTCAGGTTTAGTTCCTTCAGGGACACAAACATCACTTGTATTTCTGCATGTTTGGGACAGAAGAGATTGGTCTAGTTTTTAGTTCTGCCTTTTTGTTTTGTTTCAGCCGTACTTAGATTAGACATAGCTGTGCAAAAATCCCAAACCAGGTAAAACAAATCTTTTATGGTCTGCCAATCTTCCAGCCTTTTCATGTGTTAAAATAAAAATGTGTTAAAACATTTTTATTTCTGATTTGTTAGGTACAAAAGCCAAAATGATTGACATTTCAATTCTGGATCAAAGCCTGGCAGCTAGTAGACTACAGAACTATGAGGGAAAATGTTCTCTATGCATGAGACATGAAAATTAATTGTTTAAGCAAAATATTTTTTCAGATGTTTAGGTTTTGCATATGAATCATCCCACTAATACTAGCATAAATCTTCTACAAATAGCCTAAGTAATGCAAATATTTGCCAATACCTTGTTTAATTTTGAACTTACTTCAGTTCCTTTGGCAAAGTGCTATTCCTGAGTGAGTAGAAAAGTAATTGGGTCCTCAGCCCTCGAGTGCATGGTTGCAGCTGTGAGTCATCTCCTTGCTTTCCCTGCTGTCTTGGGATCTCTAATGACTGCAGAGGATCAGCGTGCTGTGTCACCCGGCAGCAGCCATGTCACAGGGCAGCCACGAGCCCTGCAGCTGAGCACATGCTGCAGGGTGTTATGTCACTGCTGACTCAAGGAGGGAAATAAGTGCTCATCCAGTCCCTGCTGGCGTAAAGTGCTCTCTGAGTTAGGACCTTGCTTTCGGAAATTACTTCACCCACGCTCCCGTTTTCACCCTTTTCATACCAGGGTCAAGTGACAGATCCATGACCTGAATTTGTAGAAATGAAATTTTAAAAAAGGAATGAATTTGACTTGTATGTATCTAAGACTTTCATATACTCTAATTAAGATTTTGAAAAATTAGGGGGATCTGTGTATACATATATACATACATACATACTATATACATATCTGTATCTATATATATACATGTATGTATGTGCACACACACAAATACATTCTAACATTTGCTTTACAGAGAACTAAAAGTCTTGTGGCTGTGACCTTCTAAAATTACAGCCCTATTGGATAGCTAAAATTGCTGTTGGACAGTATGGATCTGTGAAACCAGCCATGAGATTCCAAATTGATTTCTTGCGTATCTTCAACTGACTTGGCACTTGAGAGGGCTGGTTGTGATGCTAAGCCTCCCATTCATCTGAAAATGGAGAGAAGCAGGTGATGCCACCTCAAGCCCTCCTTCCTGACACTCGTGGAAAGCACCGTCTTCTCACTCAGGCTGTTGAATTGCATTTGGCAAGCCAGGCATAGCAACTGATGGTAGCTGAGCATTGTATTTTAATACTACTACCTTTTTTTTCCTGTGGATTTTGAAATGTTAAAAAGCCTACTGAAGTTCATAAGCATTTAGAGCACTGATACAAAAAATGGAAGAAAAAAAGAAACCAGCAGGGGTCTACGTTTGTGTTGCTTATGGCATTTTGTGGAGTCTTTTACACCGATGCAAAATGTCTTTAAAAAGACACTAAACAAACCTGTTGCACTTTGTTTATTTGTTTTGCATGGATGTAAATGATTAAATAAAATGCCAAGCACTGGAGGATTCAGCAGAATGATAGTACTGTTTTAGCTTGCTCTGCGTGGCTTGTTCTATTAATACATGTTTGTGGTCAGAAAGGAATGCAGTCTCACTTCACTATAATATATGCAGTATTAATTTTGGTTTGACACCTGCCAGGCAAAGATCCTCACCAGCCAAAGGCATTCTTCACAACCAAGCTCCATCTGTTGTGCAGATCTTTGATATTTCTCATGACTTGAGCCAAAGCAAAAAGAAGAGCCAACTTGAAGGAAAAAAAAATCTTGAGGAGGAATGAAAAGTTCTGTCAAGGCTAAATATAATGGCTTATTGTCACATTTGGTTTAAGTCCTGTGAGGGAAACATGTGTGATTAGTTTTGTTTTAGAAGAAAACAGTCCTTCATACTAGCAGTGTCATTGTTGTTGTTGTTGCATGAAAGGAGTATTGATAGCTGAAGTTCAAACACGTGATTTTATTGCTGAAATGCTGTAGTCTTTAGAAAGATTTCTTGATAAAAGTTGCTAGTAAAAAAAGTTTACTCACTTATTGTACTCAGCAGATTAAAAGCCTAAGGAATCTTTGATTCTTGCGTGCAAAGGAGCAGCAGGATTAACACTTGCCTCAGCTCTTTGAAAGACAGCTCAGGCTTTTTGAAATAAGCATTCAAGTAATGTCTGTCAAAAGAAGATAGCTTCCAATCCCTTGACAAAAGTTGCATGATGATTTTGTCACCTCACTGACAAAACAATCATTAATTGCTCCAGTTGGCTTTGTTTTTCACTTAGAGTGGGTGAATTAATCTGTCAGAGCTGCCCAACCCACAAGGGTAAATATTTGCCTCCTATGATACCATGAGACATCTACAACAAATATGAATGTATTTTATGATCATCACAACTTCATATAATCACCTGCTGATCATTTATTTTTGTGATAGCGTGGAGAAGAAACAACTTGACTAAGAAATTATGGCTCTGTGGGCTTCAGATCTGTAATTAGTGGTTGAAAGTTCTGTATTATCAAGCACCATTCAATTCACTAGGAACTGCAGAGCATTGAAAACTGTATAGAAATGCAGTGACATACTTCAGAATTTGATTTTTTCAGCATTATTTGTAGGGTTGTCTGTTGCTGTAACTGCTGGCCTGGAAAACAAAACCTCTCATCTCTACTCTTTCAGACTAGCAAGTGTCTTTGTGCTGTCTAGTAGTTCCTGAAAGCTTGAATGTTCCACAGAACCTAACAATTCAGTAGGTATTTCTTTTTTCCCTTAGTATATTGCTGCATGCTGAACCTGTTCATGCATTTGTATCAAAGGTACACTGCAAAGATGCCATCATTAGCTGTGGTTTCAGTGCTCATGCATATTACTCACTTATGTATGACAATATAGAAATCAATAGGAAATATTAAGCAAATTTTACTTCTACTTCAGTGTCTAGAGCAACATCAAATGCAAGCTATAAAGCCACAGTATGATTAAATCTAATCCTGACTGTAATGTAGGGTCATCCTGCCTGAAAAGAGAGTAAACATTATATTGTGTTATGTTTCTGTTTACTTTGCATAGGTGCTCTTTTCCTTGCTTGCATCTGCAGCTGCCACTTATTTATGAAATTAATTATTTGATCTCACAGTATATAGTAGTAGAGAAGTACTGTGTGAGATTGTAATTAATTTCTTTTCATGGGAGACAAAATAACATCCACACTATTAACTGCTGAAACTTCCTCCCTGCTCTTTCCAGTAAAATGTGAACAAAGATGTGAAAACCCGATCTCTTTCAGTTCCTTAAACATGGGGATTGTTCCCTATGGCTTGAAAAGGATGGAAATTGAATAGAGAATTAATTCATTTACAGACTTCTCTGACAATCTGTTTAATATAGATTATACTGAAGATTATCAGTATAGCAGAGATCTGTAGAGGTACAAAACCTGTAGGAGAGATTAAAACATGTCCAAGATAACTGTGTAGCTACTGAAACTGAATAGTGGGAATACAACTGAAAACTTTTGTCATGAAATCTGAATGTTTATGTTTCAGATTTTAGCAGTCTGCTTCCACATCTGCAGCTACTAGGCAGTCCTTAGCAAGTGATAAAGAATGCATGAATTAGCTGCTGGTACTGAGCCAAAATAGAAACATTTGTGTTCTTGAATTGCCTGTAGATTTACAAAATTTTATGCTGTTTTTCTTCCCCTAATACCCAAAATGTACTTAACGTCACAAAGTGTGGTATTTTAGAGCTCACAGAGGAGAAGAGCTGCCAACAAATGAAGATATATGTACTTTTTAATTACACCACCAATGCAGAGTCCCAGCAAGCTTTTGGCAGAAAGGAGCTGAATTTGGTACCTTGGGTGGATTGTGCTTCACTTCAGGGAAGTGCCATAGATTTGGTTACGAAAGGATCATGGTCACAATTTATTCTGCATATTGGCTGTCATATGTATGGTAGATTCAGTTTTTTAGAAATAAGACAGAGAACTTAGTATCTTTTAATTCAAGTCACTAAAACCAGTACAATGAGGAAGAATGCAGCCAGTCTTAAAAATGTATTTCATATTTGCTTTCATTTTGATTAGTGCCTTTCATAATTTAATTAAGATACTTGTAAATGTAAATTACCATGACAGAAGTATGCTTAAGTGTGTTTTATGATCACTAATTGACAGAAGTTGGTTTTATTCATGTAAATTCCGTATATAATGTTTGCATTCATCAGATCAGAAGTTACCGAGTTACAGAGACTGTGAAGCACGACTACTCAAACAAACATAAAATTCTCTTCTCTGGCACTCCAGTCATTTGTGGCTGCAGGCTGGCTTATGAATTTGAATGTGATATAGAAGAGGACAGGCATTTTCCTGCAGTTTCACCTGTTAATATAGTGTTGGGAGAGTACATCTGAACAAAAAAGCAGCAGAGCAACTGTACTAATGGAGACTTACTGTAACCTCCCATTTTCTTTTCTAACGAATCAAGCCAAGCCATCCCCTGCAGTTACCCAAGAATTTCTCTTTATTCCATCCTTCTCACCAGGATCTCCACCATAATCTTGTGGTTCACTTCAGTGATCTGTAGCACTTACTGGGATCCCTCAAAATGCTTCTTCTCTGCTGTCCCTTTGATCCAGCATCTCTGGCAGCTCAGGGCAGTTGCAGCTTCTAGAAATCTCCAGTCTCTCCATTAGTGGGAACATTACATAGTGTCCTTCAGTTCAGGTTCTGCAACCCCACCTTGCTGCTCATGACAGCCTGTCCCAACCTCATCTGCCAAGGGTTATCTTTCTTCATCACACACTCTCACTGTTTTGCTCACTCCAAGGGGATTTTACTCTAAAGCAATTGTACCTATTTATGTGCACGTTGTTTGCTGTTGTGACATTCAGTCGGTAAATAATTTCTGTAACATAGAACGGCTGCCAAAACACACAGCACACAGCCTTGGCAACCATGCCCATTCTGTACCCAGTGCTGGCTCTGTGGCTCAGGCTAGTTGAATAAGTGGGCTGGAGGGAAGCAGAACCTCACACTACATTCATTATTAGGGATGTTTTCCTTTAGCTGAAGTGCCCTACATGCTACTGATGGCATGTTAGCCATGATGGTTCTGAGGAGCTTCAGAGTCCCTTTTAGCTTAATTTCCTCTAGTAACCAGGGCCATGCACTCCTCTACTGTGGGGTGTTGTGTGTATGCATGTACCCCTATAGCCTCTGAACCTCTTGTCCAAAATCAAGAAGCCTGTCTGTTTGCTGTTGAGTAAAGGAGCAGTTTCATGAGTGTCTTGAGAATAGGTAAGCAGCTGGAGAAGACCGCAAGTCAGCTGTAGGATTCACGTCCTTGTGGGGGAACTGAGGCTTCTTTGGCTTGCTGCTTGTAGAACCTCTTAATCTAACTCTAGCCACTTCTCAGGGAAGAGCTGTTCTCCAGATGCCAGAAAAGATGATTAAAGAGGACTCTGAAATGCTTGCTGTGAACTCTTCAGAAATCATGACGAGGATCTGATAAGAGGGTTCAGTGAAGAGCAGTCAGCGTCTTGAGTCCAGATTGCGAAGGACTCCACACACCTAGCGGGGAGATGCTGAGGCCAGATGCATGCCCAAGCAGTTACTCCTCTTTACAGTCCCATTCCAGTTATGGAAGGTCTGAAGACCAGACTCTCTGACATGTTTCTGATGTGATTATATAAAAATTAGAGTATTTTCCTAGCATTGTTCCTGCCAAGGGCTCTTGCATGCTTCATTTCAGCATACTGCTTGATTCCCAGGAGGGTTTTCTCTCAAGCAGGTGCTGTACTGGAGGCTAGGAAGCATTCTTGACCTTCCCAGCGAAATCTTTATCTTTTTTCTGTAATGATTTACCCAGAGAAATGGACTGTGTCTGTGCACCTCAGCATTAGAATGTACAGCTCAGAGATAGCTGGATTCCCCCTTCCTCTTCCAGAGCTCCTTCTGTCTTATCCAACAAGTATGTACATGGTCCTTTAGGTAGATAAAATACAGAGGAAGTGCTGGAAGCAGAGACCAGTCTACAGAAACACCTTTCCCAACAGACAGATTTATTAGTTATTAGATAAAAGATGGGTCATGATATATCCCTGACTCTTCAATTGTCTCCTGAACTGCCTGTGGCATTGTTCTTATAGGATTAGGCAGCAACTGACTGAGACTTTTTCAGTACTTTCGATTCAGGTGCAATTTCCATCCAAGTCCCTTTTACACAGCAGGGACCAAAACCCAAAAAGTTGAGTTTGTATTAAAATGTAATGACTTTGCAGGGGAGAAGTCTCTCTGAAATGCCAACAAATGCTTTTGGTCATGCACAAGAAGTCACATGTACATGGAGAAGGGTCCTTTAGCTAAAACTGTAAGGCACGTTGGGCCCCAGCAGTTCTGAGGGATTAGCTGGGTACTTCACAGGTCACCCAGAAATGCCTCAGCCCTTTTGACTGCTGTCTCCTGTGCGGGCCTTATCTTACATCCTCCCATTTGTGCCAAGTGGGACACAGCTGAGGTGAGTTTGTTTTCTGTCCCCCTGATTTTTCCAGTATCTTCTTGGTGTCTCCTACTGAAAAGCTCCAGAGGTTCTGAAGAAAAAAAAATGCAAAATGGTGACTGTCTGCCTTTGCCCCATGTGGTTTTTTGTATCTTTGTTATTTGGGTGACTCTGTTTTGTCTGGTCTATATCTGTGATACTATTTATATCCAGCTCTGTTTCCTGTCCACATTCACCAGCACCATTGTAACTCTTGGTTTGTCCAATGGCCTGGAAGTACAGATGAACACATAGGCCACAAGTTGTCAACATCTCCTGTTTTTTAACTGGAACAATTAGGATAAGCTTAGTGTGGATGAGCTTCCTTCAGCAGCCATGGGGAGAGGCACATTCCCTCATGCTACAGCTTTGACTAGAAGAAGCCACAGGTCTTTCTCTGGGTCAGTTTCAACTTCACAACCAGTGCAGAGAGTGTCCTTCCCATCTCCAGCCCTGTGGAAGGGGATTTTCATGGTCCCAAGAACCAGGTGGCTGGTGGTCCCAAGAAAGCACCAGGCTGTCTCTCTCCCCAGCACAGAGCTGTTGGCTCCTCATTCCTCAGGATCTTAGTGGCTTCAGCACGAGCAGTGAGACTTCAGCCTCTAAATCTCTGCGGCATGCGGCCCTGGCACCCTGCAGCCTGGACCGTGCCCACAGCTGGACAGAGTGTTTCACTTGGTGCTCTCACTGGAGGCGACAGCAGCACAAATTCCTTCTCCAGAGCAACCCTCAACACCCTCTGGTGGTGCCCCAGGCACCACCACTGCTCCTTCCACATCTTCCCATTTTTACCAGTGCAGTCCTCGTTTTGCTAAGCGGAAGCGCATGCCTGACAGAAGAAAAACTTGACCTTTTTTTTTTTTTTTTTTTTTTCAGAAATGAGGTCTCAGTATCCTAAAAGTACCTTTCAAATGCAACTGCAGAATCTGCATAATTGAAACTTCTGCTCTAATCTCATCACCTCCCTCAGGCAGTTCCTGACAAGTGGAGATTATAAATGAGAGTTTGTAGTAAACATAGCTAAAAAAAGGTGTCTTTATTATTTTTGCAATATATTCAAAGCAGTTTGGGCATGAGCACAGAGAACTCATTTCTATTTCACTTCAAATGCCATTATGTTTATTAAATTAGGAGTAGCGTTAATCCTAGAACATATTGAGATCTTTTTGTGATTTTGCATTTGTCATAACTGAAAGATCTCACTAAATATTTCTCTATACCTCTAAATAATATTGCCTGTCATGTAATATTTATCTCCAATTTTCCTCAGTGTTTTTGTATCAGAACTGAAAATGAGCTATCACAGAAAATAAAATGGGACTGAAATACCAGTCCTTTGTATTAAATTTAACATTTGGCTTCTGTCCCAGAGTTTTCCACATCCATATTAGAATCAGATGGTAGTGTAAGATGAAAAGATCTCCTGGATGGGTTTTATTCTGATCCTTATTAAAGGGCTGATAACAGACTGAAGGCAAGATAGTTGTTGTTGTAAAGTCTGCTTAATATCAAAGGCTGGATGGACAAGCTGACATGTATTATTGTTAGGCCTTCTTGCCTGATCACATTTCAGTATCATAAAATCATTCTGCTAGTGGATGTGACGTATGAAAACTTCAGTGTGAGAGCAAAAAGCCCAGGCTGGCAGGTATTGCTGCTGTGGGTACACAGTAGCTGACCATAAGCCAAAGAAAGGGTTTAATACCAAAAAGTATTGTTGGTGACAGCACAGTGTAGCTATATTTATTTTATTCTCAGCTATTTGCATTCATGAAAGACACTGCCTTGTCCTTGACTTGCCTGTGAAACTGGTATCACATCTGGTGTGACAGCATAGGGCAGCCCCACAGGTATTGCTCAGCCTTCTTCAGAAGCTGTGCATCCTCTGCCCTATCCACAAACCAGCACTTGCCCCAGATTCCTTTGGCTGTTTGGAGACAGAAAGATGAAAAGACCTAAATATTCTTCAGAAAGTAATTTTCTCTTTACTCAAAGTAGCTTTGTATAGTTCTTGTGTATTATTTGGCTGAAATTGTACAAACATTTGCAGGCTCTGGGTCTTCTATGCAAAAACAATACTTTTGATAAAATGAAGGAATGGTGCTTTTTGGAGTTTCTGTTCTGCTGTAGTGGAGACTGTGAGCGTGATATTGGAGCTATAAATTAGATTTTGCAAAGCAGCATTTCTGTAGGGAGTCTGCTGCTTCAGACCAACAGGCTATAATCAGCATTTTTCAAGGGGGTATTTTGCCCATGTTTTGTTTCAGTATCTTCAGCAAGAGAAGTAGAGCAGCAATTGCAGACTGCATTGACTCTTTGTTTCAGCTTTTGATCACAAAGGCTATCAAAGAACAAATATGCTTTGTAGGTATTCTGTGCTGCTTTTCTAAATGCACCTTTTTAAAGGCTGGCATATGGTTTGAACTTATAGGCAGAGAATGATTTTGCTGTCACTGGCTGTTTACAGCATCAACATCAACATTTGAGCTTGTACCTAATGCTCCTTTTACAATCAGTGGAGAGAAATGTGCACATTTAGAGTGAGTTAATTATTCTGATTATTTTAGACATCTTCTTTCCAGTGAAAGGATTTGTATTTTAGAAGAGTCTATTTCTCTTCTCAGCAGTAATTAATCCTAGCATATTTAGTTCAGGAGGTTTTACCTGTAGTTAGGTGAGCTGGATCCCACACAGCATGTTTCTGAATACTATGTATTCTCACTTGACTGCTGACACTTTTTTGTATTAATACTTTTGGGGTTTTATTTTAATTATCAGATTATCCTAGGGAACACATAAAGAGATCAATTGTGAATGCAAAAAAATTTCATTCAGTCCCTACAAGATTTTTACTGCTGATAATTACAGCTATCTAATGCTTCCTATGAAGGCTGTTTTGGTAGTTGCATTGATCCTGTCCTCCTCAGGTTCCAGTTCAATGTGAAGTGTCTCTTTGGATGAAGAGTGCATTCTCTTGGGTACGTGGACAATCCTAAGGGACCTAACATCAGGCAAAAATCTCTGAGAAAAAAGGGGACCTCCTTGCATTCTCCTGAAAACATCTTCAAAGAGGTCAGATGAGTGGAGCTGTAGCACACGCATGCCTGATTTCAGGAATGTTACAAGATCTGAGAACAAGAACTGAGGGATAAGGAAGCATAATTTGTATTTGTGAACAGTGTTGATGCCCTGTTCATTTGGGTTCATCTGAACCATGCTTATGGCTTCATTCAAATAGAGGAAAAGCCCTCAAGGCTGGTCTCCTCAAGATGAGTTTGCCATGTATGACAGGTCAGAAAGGGTTAAGTGGTGTCTTAGGACAGAATTTCCTGCGAACAACCCTCTGAGAAAAAAAATAGTGTAATACCTATTAACTAAGGAATCAAAGTTATTTCTGAAGTGTATAAATGGAGTCCCAGAATAGGAGTAATAAGGTATTATTGGTCCCATGTTTGTCACTTGTCCCTGTATCATACTGGTGCAAGCATATTGAGGATGATGGCTGCTGGAAACAGGTTCCCTGAAAACCTTTCTTGTTCACTACCCCAAAATTTATAATTACTTTTGGAGGTCTTTGCTTTGGTGTACAGTTCTGATGTCTGGGTTACTGACATTGAAAACCACAAGGCTCCCTAGTATGGTCTACTGAGCATTAGTTTTCCTCTGATTAATCTTCTGGTTGATCATGTTATTAATTTTTCTAGGTAAATATGTATTCTGTTTCTTTAATTAATTAACTCTTTTGCCTCAGCTTTGCTCATTCTTGTTCCCTTCTTTGTCAAGGTCTCCCATTAACTCTTGCAGCATTGCCTAGTGACATACATGCTTTTTCTTTCTCTTTTTGTTTTTTCCCCTCTTTTACAGACCTCCCTGAAGTTGCACCATGCATTTTGAAGATGTCGCCAACAGATCAGCAGCTGAACAAGCTGGCGAGGAGGCTGGGACCTGAGTGGGAGCATGTGGCTCTGTGCTTGGGTTTGTCCCACACTGACATCTATCGATGTAAAGTCAATCACCCTCACAACCTGCAGTCACAGATTGTAGCTGCATTTGTGCTGTGGAAACAGCGCCTGGGGAAAAAAGCAACAATCCAGAGCCTGCACTCCAGTCTGATGGCAGAGGAAGTGGATCCTTCAGTGATACAGTACATGCTTGAGTGAAGCCATGCCATTTATTCAGAGCCTCCACGGGTTTCGTTCAATTCAGTGAAGAGGATGGAAATGTATGTTGAAGATTGGATGCTTCAAGCTGTAAAAAAAAAATGGGGCTGGGAACTGTGATTTTATTAAGCTTAAACATTCCAGTTTTCTGTGGCATCTTGTGACTTGTAATTCTTTTCATGCCAGATTAATTTTTAGCAGGCATTAAAAAATGGATCACTCTTTCCTGTTCCCTTTTGTGCTATTTCAGTGGGGATATAGGGTGACAAAGTTCTTGCAACCGGCGAGCCTGCAGTGAGTTCAGCAAGGTTTTTGATTTCACCGAGGGAGTAAGACTGGGTTTAACTTATTTTCTGGACTGTGTAGAAGCCTTTTTACTGCTGTTTCATGCTAGTTGCCTGATATAACAGCAAGAAATGAAACTAATCACCATTACTAATTTAACAATTTTACAACAGTTATTGCAGGTGGCTAATTTCACATTTATAAAAGTTTCAGCATGTAGAGTTTCTTGCTAGGATAGATGGTTGGCACTTTGATCTGTCTTTGAAAAAGGCCCTAAGTGGAAGTAGCAGGAATGTAGTGTGCCTGTGAGGGTTTCTGCTGTTATAATTTAATGGGTGTAGGTTTCTGCAGGCAAGCCCTATGTGCATATGCCTTGTCACAGGTGGGAAGTTCTCAAAGACACACAGTAGAAAAGTGACCAGAAGTAGGCAAGAACCAGGTAAACTGTGCAAGAAGCAGCCTAAAAAAGGAGACAACTTCTAAGTTGTCCATTTTTGTCTCTGCTAATAAACTGGGAGACCTCGGGTGCCTGCCGATCTTTGAACTGTGCTCGGTATCCAGGCAGCCTTGTTTCGTGGTGAGGTCAAGCATCCACAGGCACATTGCTCTGACCACTGCACACCCAACAGGGTCGGGAATTCTGCGGGTCCTTGCTGGTCAAAATGAACTTCCCAGTGCTCTCCCTCCAGCTTCTCTCCAGCCATCCACCAGGCTCATTTGCTTTCTACCAGCTTTTCTGCACCTAGTGGGGGCAGCTTTGACACTGCTATTCTCAGTTCTTTGCCAGTGTAATTGTACCACCAATGAAAATAAGATTTTATGCAGAAAAACAGTGAAGCTTATGTTCTTTTCCTCCTTCTCTTCTGTCATGGAGATTTTATTCCTGCTGGGAAAAAATACTGAGATCTTTGCTGACCAGGCAAGGGGGGATCAGTCTGCAGGATATCCAAAGGCAATGGGAGTGACCAGATACTCTCTGAGGCCTATTGATAAGAGGCAGAATACGTTTGAATTCTCCCTGAGCAGTTTGCTGTACAGTAAATGATGAACAGAATTTTGATGCTGAGTTTCAAGGTCTATTTATGAGCAAGTTACTTTAGACTGTTTCATCTACAGAGTCATTGCCAAAGAATTTCCCATCCTGCAAAATTTGCTCTAATTTCACAGCTTAACAGCCTTGTCTGAAGTTTTTACTGGGGCAAGAATGAACTTCACTGCTTTTCATTTTAAAAAATTTGTTCTTTTTATATGCAAACTTTGAAATACATGGGAAATTAGAAAAGACAAAGAGATTTTAAAGAAATCCTATATGCCTTGGTTTTTAGAAGCATGGAAACAGAAAATATATTCTGTCAGGATCTGGCTCCTGCAGGTTCTGAAGCAATCTGGTAATATTTTGGTTTTAATCTTCTGTATCGAGTTCTGACCTTCAGAAAATTGTGAAACTGTTATACCTCACTCAGATCTTAACTAGGCATATTCTACTTCCAGAGATTAACTATATCCAAAATTACAGATAAACAAGGTAAATTATTTAGGGTTTGAGTTTTATTTTTTCTTTTGCATGATGCTTTAATGCCAACATGTTCTTTTTTAGGTGGAAAACCATCCCAGAGCAGGTGTACAGACATTTGGCAAATTCATATGAGCACAGCCCAGCACAGGGAGTGGGATGAGAACTTTGAAGCAATTCTGACAGTGAGCTTGACAGGAGCATGGTTTACGTATTAGGGAAGAGAGGCAAAGCAGTCTTCCTGGCAGCAGTTTGGAGGAAAAAAAGCTATAGATGGTTGACAGGAGGAACTACTGAAAATGTGATGTAGAGGAAGAAGTTGACTCCCGGTGTCATAAATGTAAGTACCTTATCTTGCTCTGAACCAACAAGGACCAAGTCTGAACACAGGCTGGCCTTCAAGGCAGTTCATCCCCAGTTAACCCAGAATGAGCACAGTGCTCCAAGGAGGCAACCAGTCTGGGCAGTAAAGCAATGTAATGGGCACACTCACATGACCCTGATACCTTCTTCTCTGGGTGAACTTTGCATTTCATGTTCTTAATTTCATGAAATCATAGGATGGTTTGGGTTCAAAAGGACGTCCAAGATCATCTAGCTCCAACGCATGTACCATGGGCACCTTTCAGTTACACCAGTTTGCTCAATGCCCAATCCAGCCTGGCCTTGAATGCTTCCAGGAATGAGGCATCCAAACATATCTGGGCAATCTGTTTCAGTGCCTCATCGCCCTCACAATTAAGAATTTCTCCCTAATATTTAATCTAAACCTACCCTCTTCCAGTTTGAAGCCACTCCTCCATGTCCAATCACTACATGTCCTTGTAAAAAGTCCCTCTCAAGGTTTCTTGTAGGTCCCTTTTAGATAGTGGATGGTGCTATAAGGTCTCCCCATAGCCTATTCTTCTCCAGGCTGAGCAGTCCCAACTATCACAACCTTTCCTCGTAGGAGAGGTGCTCCAGCCCTCTGGTCCTCTTGATGGGGCTTCTCTGGACTCACTCCAGTGCTTCTATATCCTTCCTGTATGTGGACTCCAGAGCTGTTAGCAGCACTCCAGGTGGGGTCTTATGAGAGTGGAGAAGAGGTAGAGACTCACCTCCCTCAATCTATTGGCCATGCTTCTTTTGATGCAACCCAGGATATGGTTGGCCAATGTCAGGTTATCCATAACTAATATACTTAGAGTCTTTTTAATGGTTAAGAAAGCAACCTTCAGCAGGTATGAAATTTCATGCCAAATAAGGCTTCCTTTCAAGCCAGGTATCTGTCTGAGTATCTGCTATGGGACACTGGAAACCTGATGGGTAAGTGTCATATCAGGTAATTTCTCCAACTTCTTTAGGTGGGTTAAATCGTACAGCCCTTGCACCTGGTACTAAAATTATAGGAGCCACAGCTAGACAAGGATTATAAAAGCTGGCCTCTCATATTGTAGAGCAAAGCATATAATTAATAATTTATAGTTGCTTTCACATTCCCAGGGCCTAAATGAATGCTGTAATACTTGAGTTGCAAATATTGAAGGGAGAGGTTTACTTGTTTTATGAGATTGTTTCCATTGCTGATATTTTAAATTCATGGAAATGTTCCTATTAGACTCTTCATTTTTATTAAAGCTTGTTTTTGCATTACACAAGTGCAGGGATGCATTTAACTGACAGTAGTATTTCTTTAACCCAGTGGATTTTTCCATCCGCTTAAAAATATTTTTCTTCTGTATGTAATGCTTTATTTTGCACAAGGATGCAATTAAGACAATTTAATTCTTCAGATGTATAGTACAGCCTCTTTTTCTCTCATAGAACACTCAGAAGATCTTAAAATGTTTATTCTTTTCTGCTAATTTAAGACAAAATGTTATTTATTTAAATCTCGTGGGCAAGCCTGCGACTTGAGTATTGTTCAGGACTGAGGCAACTCAGTGAGTTTCCCTGTGTCTCCCTTTGCCTCAAACTCCTTTGTGCCAAAGTTTAGGTGATGACAGGAGACTTGCACAGGGGCTCCTGTCCTCCCTGCCCACTGTGCACCCAGGACTGGTGCAGGGGAACCCTAGTTCCACTACTTGTGGTGAGGCATGCAGCCCCTTTGGGCTTTGGGATGGAGCATAAGTTTGGCCAAGGTGAGCCAGCAGAAACTGCTCTCTGATGTGTTCAGGTTTCTTAACCAATGTCAAAAAATCCTCACTAGTGAAACTGGTATTATTGGTATCTACTTATTTGTGGCAGAGTTTAGGAGCTGCAAGACAGGAAAGCATAAATGTGGCCACTGCTGGAGCTTCCACTGAAACAGATGGCATAACTTCCAGTCCTTGAAAGAAGTCATCATTGATTTTCTTCCTTGGTCTCCAGGGGAGACTTTGACATCTCATTTAACTCTTCTAAGTTGTAAAGAAGCTCTATTAAAAAACTAAAACTAAAAAAATCTGGTTTGTACTCTGGAAGTACAAGTGGACTCTTAGCATGGCAATAGGCAAGACCAAAGAGCACTAATTCTCACCTGCATAAGCTGTATGAATGATCACAAGGGAAGGATCTTCTCAGAGTAAAAGCATGTCAGACACCCAGCATTTAAGAGTGGCTAGAGTGTAAAATGAAAATGCAGTCATCTGTGAGCCACTTCTCCCAGATATAGTGGGGGAAGTTTCCATCTGGAGCCATATTTTATGACAGTCATTGATATATAGAATAAAACATTTTGCAAAAGTCTGGAAAAATAAACAATGTCATATTATATTCAAAGAAAATAAAAGGCAGGCTCATCTCATGCTAAATGTGGTCATGCTGCCAATTTTGTTTCTTATTGGAAAAGAAAACACTCTCTGAGAGCTAATCTGTTTATAAGCTTCCATATTCTCCATAGACATAGACCAATGTCACGACATAGTAGAAGTAGAGCTAAAAGGACAGTTGACAAAACCTTTTTCTGTTTACAGTGAATATTCAAAATCTTTCTCCAGATTTCCCTAAATGAAAAGAATTTTAACTTTCAAGGTACCTTACTGTCACCTAAGATGTAACGATCTAAAAATAGTGATTTGGCTTCCCAGCCCCCCCCCCAAATGTTGTGGTTTTTTTAACTAATGACCTGAAAAAAATGAGCATTTGCCAGAAACAAAAAAGCAGATTAAAAAAATTAATATGTATTTTAACAGAATCCACTTCCAAACATAGCATCTTAGTTGTGAAAAAAGATTAATTGCATTTTTGCATTTTCCTTTTGAAACTGGTGGGTAGAGCTGATGATGGCACAGGAGGATTCCTGTCTCTTCTGCAGGAAGAGACTGCATTTAAACATCTGTAGGTGATGCAGGTACCATTTCTGAAGCTGATGTCTGCTCCAAGCCCCAACAGCAAAGAGACAAAAAGTCTCTTATTAACTTTAGTGTACTTTGGATTAGGCCTTCTTTAATTGGAACCTGCTGAAGCATGGTTGTAGCATTTACTATCTCCTTGTGAAAAAGCAGGCTTTTTGGATTTGAGGCAATCAAAAGGAAAGGGAGTTTTGTAGATGTAGTAGGAATTCTAGGCTAGGGGGTCCTCTTTTCACTGCCACAAGTACTACTTTGCACTATTCACTTCCAAGTAAGTGCCATGAAAAAGGAAAAAAAAAAAAAAAACAAAAAAGCACAACCAGAAAAGTGGAGCCATGCAGCAAAGGATATTGAAAATGTCCAAAACCAAGATAATGTTGCGTTTTGGAATGAGAATAATCCCATAAAACTTGGGATTTGGTGGCTCAGGAGACTATTAATACATTCGTGGAGTTTTCCACCTTGAGATCAATGTTGCAAAGCCACTGCTGACCCAAAAGAAGCATAATGTAATAGAAATCTGTGGGTTTTCTTTCTTCTTTCTTTACAACTTTGACATCTGACCCACACGGAACCAGCCCTTGCTGTCAGACTTGGGAAAGGGCAGGCAGGATCAAATGAGCCAAGTACTTGAACTGCCTCAGGCCATGAGCAGGACAAACCCATTAGACCCTGGGGCAGAGTAGGTACTGTGCTTTGCTCTGGCTGCTGAGATTTGTGCAGAGAGGTCACTGGGTTCTCAGGATGACAGCCAGACCTTCAGCACACCAGCAACAAGTTCATTCACATGGAGAGGACGCACAGAGACCTCCTTAACAGCTCCTTGCAACATATGCTCAAAGGCTGTTTCACTGGCTGCTGAGTTACTTCTGTCTCTTCTGAGGGCTGTCCTGAGGAATGTGTGCCAAGGCATAATATTTAAGTGCCCAAGGTCCTGTTCCTGCATGACAGAGTCACCTCCATGAACAGGCTCAGGGCAGGCTAGGACAACACCTTAGCTGGGAGCACTGCTCAAGCTTAGTGCCCATCAGCAGTGCTCCTAGTTAGAGATGTAATTCTGGAGTCAGGATTAATTTTTGGTTAACAATATCACTTTTTTTCTTAAATTAAGAATTGGTCCAGCACTTCCTCTCTGGTTTGGGTTCTGTGCTGGTAGAGGAAATTTTTCCCTGCCATTGGGATGCTTGCACTTGGTTATTTGGCAGCTCTTAAGTAAGCCTGCCCAGTGGCATGCAGCTCAGGTATGGGCCTCAAATACTGGCCCTTCTGACTTTGAAAATGTGCAATCATTCTACTGTCTGTGACTTCTGCATGTCACTGTTCACTGTGTTTTCAATCATTAGCTATTTTATTGTCATTTATTATACTTGTCTATCTTTGCACCACTAGCTTTGGGTTATCCTGAAGACAATCATTAAGTTCTCCTTGGAAACTAGAGGGGGGTGTTTCTGGGTTTTTTTACATGTACACTGAACACTATTCTCTAGGAAGCAAGCACACAGAGATTCCTACACTGCTTCAATGTTTATTTTTTTAGTCGTACTTTCTCCATCAGGAGAGTGAATCTTCCCAGCTTCACTGTGTGAACTCCAGGAAAGGGCTGTGAATGTTTCCACTTGGTTGAGACCAGTCAGGATGAGTTAACCACATCTGCCACCATGGCACCTTAACAGGAGTAGTGCTGGGGACTCATGGCACAGTCATTGCCCTTGAAAGCCCAGCTCAGCAACTCTGTAAAGAAAAAGGATATAAATACATACTAGCAGGAAAATACAGCATTTAATTTAATTATCTAGAGGAGGCACACCTCAGTGAAACTGCCTCTTATGAGGTGCTTTTATTTTTATGGACATATTTGATAGGCTTTATTTAAATAAGAAAGTAATTGAGTAACTAAAGCATGTGGAGACTTCTGATAAGGATCCGTCTTTCAGGTTATTAAACAAACTGCATAGCAAGTGCTCAATTATTCTTCGAAATGCTTAAGCAACACCTTTGGTTCAGATTCCCATCTAGAATTACCTCCCAGTAAGTTGCCTCCCAGTAATTTCCAAGAAGCAGTATGCAAACAGCACACACCCGTGTTCTGGATAATAAAGACTTCTGAGAAAAATCTCAGGATTAATAAACAAGCCACAAAGGGACCTGGGAAAGCAAACCTTCTGAAGGAATTTTACTTGCCTCTCACTGGGCTCTATGTAGCATTGGGTCTGATGTCTGCATGTGAAATGAGCCTCAATAATTACATATTCTTGCTCTCCATTTCTGGCCCTGAATTTGCAACATTTGAGAAACCACTTCAGACTGCAATTTGTAGAGTGATGCAGACTTTTGGTGAGCAAAGTTCGATGAAGGCACAGTGAGCCTGAGATTGTACACACTTAGGGTTGCTGTCAAAGCAAGCAGCCATTGTACAGCAAGCAGGGGGAGCCCCAAAAACCTCTGCAGAGCAAAGAGGAGCTCTGAGGAGCATGGGTGCGCTTCTCAGTCATGGTACAAAGCACGTCAACATGGGCCTTGGAAGAGACAACCAGATTTTACGTCCTCGTGATACACTTAGGTTTTCTCACCCACTACCAAATATGTGGGTTCCACAGAACTCTGAAAAAAGGAAATCCACTAAACCGCTGAAACTAGTTGTCTAAAGCAAGAGCCACATAATATCAGCAGGCAAGACTAATAACAAAGATCTGGAGAAAATCACAGTGGAAATGAAGTCGTGAGTCTGGCTGACCAGTTGGCTGTGAGTTTGAGGTCTGTGATTTCTCTGTTTCAGCTGCAGACTGAGCTCCCTGTGAGGAGTTGCTGGTTTCCCTGCTTCCATGTCATGGGCCTCTGGCAAGTCAGCTGTTGTGCATCTGGTAAAGCCAGGCAATAGAAAGCAGGTCAGAGAGGGACGTGTGTGCATAAGCATGTAGAGGACAAGAATGAAGGGGGTCAAGAGAGGAAGGGAATATGCTTCAGAGCTTCCAGAGAGCTCTCTCCTGGTGCTGCCCCAGGTCCCTACCTGCTGGTCCCCTGTCTTTATGCCACAGAAAGCAGGATTTTTCTTTCTCTTTTTTTCTCTTCCGAGGCAGGCACTACCAACACATCAGATTTCATTCTGAAATCCAGCTGACAGGGTGGCTCTGGGTTTAATATGCTTTCCTGTTGGAAGGGACATTGCTCACAGAGCACTCAGCTGCAATTTCCAAAAGCTAATCCCACAAAGTGTGCATGCTGGCAAGGTGACAAGCCATGAATGATGAAGCAAAACCATCCCCTGAGAGAAGCACCAGTGGGCACTTGGTCAAGCACAGGCAACAACAGCAAACACTTCTGACCATGGCTGCTGCTCACCCAGCAAGGGCCGAGGGGTGCAGGGCCACCACTGTCCTACCACACAGGGGACAGGAGTGCTTTGCCAGTTTTAGGACATGCACCATGCAGGGCTGAATGATGAGGCTTGGCCATCCCATCCAAGTCCTCCGGATGGTTTTCACACCATGGGTTGGAGACAGGTTTCAATGCCCAAGCTATTAGGTGCAGTTCTGGTGGAGCTGGAGGGTGTCATGGCTCCACTGGCTGGAGAAATCCGCTTTGTCTGAGGCTGTGAGGGGCTTGCCCTGCTCTGGTATGGGCCTGTGAGTCAAAGCACAGCCTTGCTTCAATACACTGGTAACCAAAATAGCTGGTTCCTTGGGAACCAAATTAACTCAACAGAAGTATCAGCTGCTTGAAAATCTCTCTCAACTGTCCCATCATAGAAATGCAGGTTGTTCTCTGAAGTTTTATAAAATGATAGAAGCGTGGAATAGTTTAGGTTGGAAAAGACCTTTAAAGGCCACCTAGTCCAGCCCGTTGCAATCAATGGGTAACAACTAGACCAGTTTGCTCAGAGACCTGTCCAACCTGGCCTTGAATGGATTGGGGCATCTACCTCCTCCCTGGGCAACTAAGGGGTGAGTGCTGGGCCCAGTACAGAGGATGTGTTCCTGCTCGTTCCTCACAGCACCTCTTTGCTCCATGCCCAAGCTGGGCCTGATGCATGGCCAGTACCCCTGTGCCTCCCCCACCATGGACAGTGTGGGTTTGTGTAGACCCTCAGGGTGAACCACAGTGGCTGTGGTTCTGAAAAACCCTGCAGAAATCCAACAGTTGCGTTTAAGCCATCCATGCAGTGGTGAATGCCACTTGCCCAGCAAATGTTTCTCAGATACTGCCATTGTGTTCTCCTATGTGAGCACATTGGTGAACACTTATGTTTTAAGGGCTATTACAGCAACAAAGTGGAGGAGTGCTGCACAATAGCAAGCCAGAAGTGCAGCTAATCAGAAGAGGCAAATGCAGGGTTGCCACATTCACTGCTGTGACTTCTCCTGGGATCATAAGCTTGGTAGGAGAAAGAGGAAAAGAAGAGTAACACCGTTTGACAGTGGCTATAACTAACATGGTAGGAAAAATCCAGACCTAATGTATGAGAGATGATCATATGGCATAACAGAATTGCTCATCTGTTAAGCATTACTAAATGCTTACTATACTAAGCATTGCTGATCTCCAGGAAATGTACCTAGGTGAAGCTGAAGATTTTTAAATCTAAAACTGATGGCATAAATCAAACTCTCTTTAGGCTCCTGCAATAAGAGGAGAAAAGGAAATTGCTTTTCAGCCCAGAAAGCATGCTCCTGGTAACTGATAAACTGGCTGTGACTCTCTGCAGAAGGCATGATGAATAGTGAGAAAGCAAATATCAGAACTATAACAAGCCTCCAAAATGACACGGGGAATGACAGCAGCTCTTGCTGGAGAAATCTGGGGCCACGGAGATCCCCGTGGGAGGGATCGGTGGGAAGGGGAGCTGCACCATATGTAAGGGACCAGAGAGTATCTAGTTTGGAACTGCTCATCATCCAGGGGCTTTCCTGTGTCACTGTAGCTGCTTATCCCTGGAGGCAGAAAAGATACACAAGGAAATGCGAAGGTACCGACACATTTGTGCCGTGCCAGCCAAAAGATGAGCTGTGGCCTTACTGAGGTCAAGAATGAGGAGGATGTGGGCTTGAAGAAAAGAAATCCTACAAGATGGAGACCTGACATCATCCCTTCACCAGCTTCACTGACTTTCAGCTAATGATCAGGCATGTTTCCTCCACTTCTCTTATGGACAGCAGAATGAAGATGGGCCCTATTGGCAGGCAGTTCAGCCCACCTGTCAGGTAGAAGTGCCTGACATCTTCTAGAAGGATCTCTTTTTCACTGACACTTGAAGGAGTGTAGCTTTGGCCAAACATTTAGTGTTATAAAGCCAAAGAATTCACCTAACTTTAGACAACTCCCATAGTGACAACTACATCAGAGCCGATCCCTGTCATATCCTTTTACAGTCAAGGGAGAGAAGGCAGTGCCTTTTGGATGCAATTTGTTTACCTTTTCTTATTTTTCCTAGGATGAGTTCTCACCCCAGTGACTATAATTGATGCCTAGATCATCCATAGGTTTGTACATTAATTGAGATCCCATCCCTTGTGTCAGATTAAATCAATGCCCCCACCCCCCACCAAAGTACTGACTTTTCAGACAAGGTGTTTTCAGCTCCTGATGCTTCTGGCTGCCAATGCTGATAGCTGCTGCATTAATTCTGCCATCTCACCAGCTGTGGATATCCTGATAAGGTGAATTTCAGGGAGGCCTTTCTGGGGGTAATAAAGGGTTCATGTATCCAATAAAAGGAAATTGAAACTTGGTAGACAAGCTTCCTTGGAAAAATACCTACTCTGTTTGTCTAAACAGTTCATGCACAGCAAGAGGGATTCTGGAACAAAATGCAGCCTTGTAATCGAGTTCTAGTCCCAGCTGTGTAAAAACTCAGAGTGGATCACTGCTACAAAAATAGATCTTTCAGAGGAAACCAGCAAAGATGAGGGTGCCCAACAAAGGTGATAAAATGCCCAGCAGTAGATTGTATCTGTTATCTTGACCAAGATACTTGACTGTCTGCTTTGCAGCACTCCTGAGCAAATATGTTCCATTTTGTGCCTTGTGAGAGGTTCAGTGGCTTGGCTTCACCCCACCACCCCGCCACCCCCTATACCCTTTGTTGCTAGAATTTTAAAAGCTTGAATTTGGAATAGGCTTGCTTTTCCTCATGTCTGTGTGTCTCACCTCAGTGCCATTAAAAGTCATGACACATAACAGAGAAACAGCTGTGCAGGAAACTTCAGGCATCTGTTTAATATTAATTGCATGTATTCCTAAAAAGTCATAGCATGTTTTTAAAATTTCACTGCACATCTGGTGCGTCACTGCTAAGGGGTTTTTTTAATAGGTTTTATCTGTGAGTCACTGAGAACTATCCAGCCACAAGCTGTCCAGATACTGAGGAGATGCACAGCCAAGTAAAATAGAAGAGATGTTTCTAAACAGCTTCTAAAAACCCTCACCTCTGAATAAAATGACAAAGCAATGCTGACTGTTAGCTGATGTCTGCCCATCAGCAGACATCAAGCTATAAGAAATCTCGGTTTGGGAAAGGATTTTCTATTAGTAAACACTGTGTGGTTTTAAAGATACATCTTCCATGTGAATCTTGTCCCAGACTGTAGGCTAGAATTTATTTTTCAGCTAGAGGACAATCAGTTCTCCTGCAGTTACCCAAAACCCTCAACTTGTCCCCTTCTGCTGTACCCCTTCCCCAAGTCTTACCCTGACCTACTTGCATTTAGCCATAAATGGCTTTTCCTGCTGACTCAGCAAGTCTTGTATAAAGAAAGTGGTCTCTTAGAGGATCAGGTGAAAGGTGTGTTCTTCAGCTGGACACAGCTCTGCCAAGCCTGCCCTTGTAGGAGGCCCTCCCACTGCTCAAGACTGCGCTGGAATGGAGGACCATGGAATTGCAGCCTCCACTGCCAGGGTAGGAACCCCAGACCCCAGGGGAGGCATGGCAGCTAGTCCTGCTGGCATCCATGTGTTCCTGAAAATTACAGAGCCTTTCAAAACTTTTTAAGAGTAAATGAAAGAATGAATGAAAAATGAATGCTTGATAAATTACTTTTGTGCATTTTTCTCTATATCCACCCCCTAAGAGGCAAGGACCCCAAAAGGTGTTGCTTTGAATGACTCATCCTTTATTTTAGAGGATTTTTTTCTTTTTTTACCAAGAGTTCCTCTTGCATAGTGCTCATGACAGGGTGTTTCTCACTGTCAGCTGTTTGAAATACTGAGTGGTGACAACCAGTAATTAAGTCAGTAACAAATGATGATTTAAAATGTTTATTAATGCCTCTAAAAAAGCACTAGAAGGCATAGATTTGGAAAAATACAGCTTTGCCAATGTGGCAGAGCAGGTGCACCCCACAGTGAGCTCAGGGTCACCCCCCTTGCACCACTCACCAGTAAAAGGGTCTTGATATTTTTACAGATATAGCTGAAATTTAACTCCTGTCAGAGTGCAAGTACATTATTTGTGGATAACATTGAAGTGGGACAACGTAGAACCTGCAAAGCGTTGTTTAAAAGTTATTTTATTTAACAGCTACATTCACAGAATGCAGAAGAAAAATAGTATTTAACCTGCAGAATCACCACAGCCCAAACGACAGGGCAGCTCTTTTGTGCCACATCCTAGTTAGACACCCAGGCTGTACTTCCAGGGCTTTACCCATCTCCAAGTATTGAGGATGGACATGAAGACAAGCCCTGCTTTTGCTCCTCTCATTGGACAGGGGCAGGGAACATTACATGGCTGCTGTTGGTGGTAACCGCACATACCTTCTGGGTTGTGCTGTTACAGAAGCAAAGATCCTTCATCAAGATAAGAAGCTATCTGGGCCAGAATTAAAAGTATTGAGCTATTCTAAAACTCTCTGAACATGGATATAAAATACCTATTGTGGGCAGAAGGGCAAGCCTGACCCTGAAGCTCAGATGCAGTGGAGTCCTGAGCTCTACCTCATCTGCAGCCAGGCTGGTTGGAACACTGCAGAGCCAGGCTGTGGAACTCTGCAAGGAGCAAATTTAAGTGCTTTTCTAAAATGAAGCAACTTACCTCCTGACTGGTGCCCTGAAGGCACAATCCTTGGCAATTTCTACATGCCAAAACTGGTTAACAGTGGTTTGAATGACTGTCCCTGCTCCCAGACCCTCCCCATTGCTGCCAGCGGGGGTGTCCTGGCACATGGCAGCACTTCTTCACCCTGTGTGGGAATGCCAGCAAGACATCCTGACCTGCCCTGGCCCAGGTTGGGCCATGATCATTGTCCAAGACCTTTTCCTCAGTTAGTAAGGGATGCCAGGATCCACCCCAAAAACAGTGAAGGGAATAGATCTTCCTTGGCAATTACCACCAGAAGCAGGTTAAACACAGGAGAAGCTCAGAAGGAATCACCCAACATGGATCTTGTGTTTTTCCCTCACCAGAGTGCCTCACCTTAAAAAACTTTCTCCTAGCATGACTTCACCCTGAGCTACCTGGCTGCTGACAAACAACAACGTGACACAAAAGCTGAAAGCCCATCTCTAGCATATGCTTGTACTGGGGACAAGCAGGGACAGCACAGGAGGGGACCCAATGTCCCCATGCCACGCACACGCCCCTCTCTGTACATGCGCAAGATTTCCATGGCACTGGTGCTTGTGTGCAAAGGGGGCAGCTCTGGAATTTACAGGCTGGGGACATTTGCCTTCATGCAGCAGCAATTGTTCTGGCAGCACAAGACAACCACGGCACTGCTGCCAGAAGGGAAATACAGTTCCCAGCACACTGAATCCTGTGGCCACTTTGGTGCAGAGCAGGTTGGACCCTGGCTGGTGTGCCTCTGAAGCCAGTGGGTGGGCAGGCCAAGGCAGTGGGGGGCCTGGGCACAGAGCAAAGGCAAGCCAAGACATCACAAGAGAGGGAGCGAGCAGTGCACGGCACGCAGAACAAGATCTGTTCAATTCCATCAGTCAGCACTCTCTTCCAGAAGATGACCTATTGAACATTTCCAGGAATAGCTGTGCCAAGGCTGTCAACTGTTTCTTGGAAATACACTCAAGAAAAATGGCTTCCTTCCAGTAGGGATCTGCAGAAAGCCTGGACTGGATCAAGGCTGCAGTCAGTTGCTGAGGTGGTGATGCTGTTGCATCAGCTCCTTCAGGAGCAGAGGATGCAGGGGGCCTGGAGGAAAGGCTGCCTTTTCTCCCCCTTCTCCTCCTGCTTTCGCATCAAATGGTAACAATGGCTAGGGAAGCTGTGATTTCTTTTTTGCAGATTGCCTCAGCTCACTTGTATGCTTATCCTTACTTGCAGTCTCCAGCAGGAAGCAGATAGAAAACCTGCAGTGCTGCACGTGACTGGGCTGCCAGCCCAACACACAGCCTACCTGGGCTATTTCATAGGCAATCACTTGCATCAAGCTGCCAAGACTGGCACATGGCCCCACAATCATAACTCGCTCCCAGCACAGTATTCTTGGTATTCCCTTATCACATTATTGCTTGAATTAACACAAGAACATAAAGTTATTGCTGTGGTAGAGAAGTTTCACTCCCTGCATCAACAGTTGTGTGGGTAGTAGGGTGGGGAGCTGGGTTCAAACATGCTATGGAACAGTCCTGTTGTGGTGGCCCTGTGCCAGCTAAAGGGTCCTGCTGGCTCAAATGGACCAGCAGGGAAGGGGTTGCACATCACAGGCGATGGGGTGTACCCACTTGGACCTGTCCCCATGGTGCACACCTGCCACTGCCAAACCCACCCCTCTTTGGCCAGCTGCAACCAGCAAAGTACAAAACAGGGCTGTGCACTGACCAGAGCTGAAATTGAAGGTAATTGTCGTGAATTTACACCTTGCAGCTCTGGTGCAGCAGATGGTTTTTTTTGGGGGGTCCAAGTCCCTCTTCAGCTCTCCCCAGTCTCTTTCCACTATCGCCCTCCAGCATGCATCTGGGTGAACAAAACACCATGGAAATGAGTGTTTCCCCACTGTTGTTTCTGCTTTGCCCTGTGAGAGAGACTGTAGGGATGCCTTTTTGAGTTTCTCTGGATTGACTCCAGATCTGGATTTGCATTGGGTCCTTCCTGACGGGTTACAAATAAACCAAAGTAATGGGCTTTGGCATTGCTTGGCAGACTGTTAATAGGATATAGAGCCTTTAATTTCTGGATCATTAATTCAAACCAGCCCAGATCAGTAGTGGTCACATTTTGTTGCAGTGTAATAGCTGTATAATAACCTCTCTGAACAGAATTAGGGAGTCCATCACCACAATTTATATTAATGATAATAACTTTTGTTGGCTTTCTCAGCAAAGGAACCCAGGACTGATTGGGCCCCGAAGTTGGGGCTCCCTGGAGGAGCAGGGGCAGGTGGTAGCTGTTTCTGCATCAGCCTAGAGCAGTCCCTGGGGCTGTTCCTCTGTTCCATTTACAAGGTGAACCTCCCCAGCATGCAGAGAAAGACCACCTGAGCAGTAAGCATCTCTGTGGCTATTAAAAATCAAGCTCCAGATGTAGCCTCCAGCTTAAAAAGTCCCCACAGTGCCTGCTTGAGTGTGGAAGTGTAGGATTGCTCTGCATTTGCTTTCTTTCCTTATATTCTTTACAAAGCATCTGTTGGGTAAGTCTCTGAGTCAGGACACAGGGCTGCACAAGTCTCTGCCAATCCTATGTTTGACCTAAGAGGGATGTTTTTTTCTTTCATTTTTTTTAACCTTCTGATATTCTGAAACCCTCAAAGGGGACATTAATGATATGCAATGTGCTTGTCTAGAATCTATTCACATTTTTACCCCTAAAGTCGCACATGGAATTGTATATATTGCACACATCCATCATTTGTCTGCATTTTTGTAATAGCCCAATAATTAAAAAACTCTTTGAATTATTTATAATTTGCTTCTGAGGAAGGAGGGCTAGACTGCTTTCTTTTTCTCTTTCTGTGTCAAATCCAGTTAGCTGGCTACCATGTCATTTCAAAAATTAACTAAAATAAGCTTTCTGTTTTCCTGGGAGGAATATTTTCATGTTTCTTTCTGGGTGTGGTCAGAATTTTTGGCAGCACTTTGCTGAACTGAAGCAAAGTGTCTGACTAATGCAGCAAACAGGCTAGCACATTGTGCCATTTGCAGAGATTATTCATTTCATACCATCAGTTCACATAATTTGTAATTTGTTGTAGTGACTACAGAGAGCCCCAGAGCTTGATATCAGTCCACTTTACATGTAAATGTTTTCAACACAAGACAGAGGGCACTGGGAGGGAAAAGAAGAATACTATGGAAACATGTATAAATGGGAAGGGGAGGGGGGACTCCTCTACATGAGTGTCAGGGTTCGATAAAGGAATTTATCTAAAGGAGAGCTGTTCATTAATGTGCTGTCTGCAGCAGAGTAATCTGTCACAGCTGATGGCTTTCCCTTCTTAGCATCACTAGCTGTGCCACTCCAAATCTCATTTTGGAAAAAAATATCATTATCAAATTTATTGTTCTTTTATAAAAGGAGCTGAGGTCCTTTCTTTATGAAATGTATGAATAGGACCATGGGCATCTGCTGGATAACTTGCCAATGTCCTTCTGGGTGAGCATAACTTACCCACCATGATGTCTGCCAGTAAGGGCTGCATTTATCCCTTGTTCTTCAAGTTTTCCTGGTATAGAGGTGTAGTTTTGGGTATCAATTTTCACCATTATATTTGGGTGTTCCTCAAGTCTTGCCCTGACCTCTTTCTCCTGCTTTCTACAGTTGCTGACTACCCATTGTGGACCCAGCCTTAAGCTTTAGCACCTGCAAGTGAGAACCAGAGAGCTGAAATGTGATGGAGGAGCAAGATTTGAGCCATGGGGACCCTCTTTTGAATACAGGGAGATTTAGAGACCACTTGTTTCCCACAGAGCTCCGTTCTCAGTGCATTAATAATGCAAGGGTGTTAATGAACAGCCTGGCAGCACAGGGGACTGTGGTTTTGAGGGCCAGCTTTTCCAGACAGAGCCAGTAGGAAGCTCTTTTAGTTGCTATATGCAAGCAGTTTAAAACTGGACACAGAATCAATAAGATCATTTGCAAACACTTCAAGCACTGAGTGCTTGAGGAGCCATTGGAGTAGCGACCACAGACGTTATTTGGGTAATACAGAAGCTTATGTGTGGCACTATCAACTGGGATAAATTTTGGAAAAGCATACCCAGGAGCTTAGGATTTTGGAAACCAGAGGTAGAAATAAAGTAAACAATTGGAAACCCAAGTACCTATTAAAGCCTGAATTTTGTAAGGTGTATGGATAGATCTCTGCTCTATTTAGACAATATTCCACATGTGGTGACAAAGGACAAATAAGCCCTTTGATGGACAAAAGCAGGGTTGCAAAGTTATCATGGTATATTTTGGAGCCTGCCATTTGTGTGCCATGGTCAGGAGTACAAAATTAAGCTGATAGGAAGCTTTCCTGGGCAGTAACAGCAAAATCCTCTTGCAAAAGCATGAACAAAGTTAGATGAGTAGCTTAACCCATGATTACATAAAAATTCCTGTGCATGCTTATTTTTGGGAAGACCATGCTGATTCTAACATGGCATGTGGGGTACTGGGTCATGTAGGACTGGAGCACTGGTAACTAAAGGGGTGGGGTGATGCTGGAGCGTGAGCCTTGTCTTGAAGCAGCCCTGCTCCATGTCTGCAGTTCTGCAGGGCAGGTGTGACAGAGGAGGCTGTGCCTGACCCCAGCACGAGCCCCAGCCAGGCCGAACAGCAGCTCTGCACTAGGCATGTACAAGGCACCTCAGGGTGGGCCAGTGTGAGACAGAAGGTATCTGTGAGTGTCACACATATCCATGAGATGTGACTGCTCAGATATGGCTGGAGCAAGGCTGAGGTTGGATGTTGAAAATCAGCATTGGTTGGCTGCCTGTTATTACACTTCCAAATTCTATCAGCAGCCATTTCTTAAGGGTACAGGAACAACACCCACCATAACTCTGCAAGTTTTGGTCTGGCTTACATTTACACCATGAGATTTTAAGTGGGAAAAGGCTCAACACAACCCTTGGGCTAATTTCTGAAGCAACCAGCAGGAAAGCTAATTGTGCTGACCTTGGTGACAGTGTTGGTAATTTGAGAACTTACTCTCTGAGCAGTGCACTGACATCAGCAACTTGTGTCCCATGGGTGATGAAACAGCCATCCTGGGAGACAAACTTTTGGTCACCACCAACAAATCCTAGCTTTCAGTCCTCAGTTCTGCCATCTGGTGACATGACATTGCCAAATCCTCATGGGCGCCACGGGATTGCTCTGTACACAGTCTAAATGTTGTGTAGGCATATCTAGCTAGGTCAAAAGAGGTAACCCACAAAGGGTAACACCCATGTCCCTTTCACCCAAGCCTTTCTCTTGACTGTACAAAACACCACCTTTGGTATATTGATCAATCCCCATTTAGGAAAGATGTAATATGGAACTCTTCCACATTTCCAACAGCTCTTGTGCAAAGCAGCTGTTGCGTATCTCTCCAAAGATGGCACATTTTAAGCAGAGGTGGGAGTGCTCAGCAAGCTCCAAGGCATTTTGAGATCCTCAGCTGATGCATACTATAAGAATGGACTGTATTGTTGTTATTTGAGTACAGATATAAAAATTGTTTCCTTGTACAAGTCTTCTGGGCTAATCAGTTTGATGTTTCCCATTATTTAAAGGAGGAGACTAATTCTTTTATTCTGCCTACACCCTTACTTGGAATTCAGACCTTTATCAGTCTCCCCTGCAGAAAACTGCAGAAGCCAGATTGCAAATTCTTTGCAAATGAAACCAGTTTCTTCCTTTTATGACTAGCAGTAAGATCTTTTGTAGCTGGATTTCATATGGTAATTTCATTTATGGCACTGTGGAATCCTTATGTGTGTGTCCCCTTCTTCATCAATCTGTTCAGGTTGATTGAATTCCACCAAATTCTACAGTGAGGTGGAAATCTCAAAGATCCTATACGAGTATTGGAATAACAAGCAGCTGCAGAGAGGAAGGAGGCCCAAATTAGTTGCCTTTTTGAGAAGAAAGCTTCTATTATCACAGTGGAGCAATAATTTTATTGAAATTATTTTAAATAGCTCTAAAGAGCATAGAATCTTCTGCCTTCTGTCCAGGTCACAGTGGAGGGACACTGAAAGCAGTAGGTACAGGAGAGGATAAGGGTGTGGGAGGAGCGAGATATCTAGGAGCTATTGGAGGAATTGAAAGTCTTGTAGCAAGGTGTTGTCACTGGCACTTGAAGCTGAGTGCTGGATTTGCTGTGATGCAAGGGAACAAAGGTGGAGGAAGGAAGACAGAGAATGCAAATCCCCGAGGAAGTGGCATGTCCTCTGTTATGCTGCACCTGGAACAACATGTACCTCTGACACCCTTTACACTAATTTTCCACTCTTCATCTTCTCCCCACCACGCAGCAACTGCCCAACTGACTCAGAGGATTATCTATTCATCTCCTGTTAGCACAGTTTGCTATTTCCCAGACACCCCTGCCTAGCTACCATTGACAACAAATCACCTGCACACCATTCTGTAGACCACAGATATAATTGTTTTACCTTTCTTCTTGCTGACCGTGACATTTATGAAGTCCTCTAGGTCCACATGCCTGAAAGAAGCCCTGTTTGTGCATGCCAGCAGTTTTCTGTCCTCCTTTTAAAGAGGACTCCTCTCTCTGCACTGCTGCTCCTTTCTGAGCCATCATGATTATGTCTGCATTGATGGTGTGAGCTGCTGCAGGGCTTTTCTCAGGACCAGACTTGCCTGTGGTGCATGTGAGACAGCAAGAACAGCAGCATATTGTGGCCAGGATTCCTTCTCCAAAACTCTCCTGCCTGCCTGGCAGACCAGGGACCTCCAGCTGACAATGCTTCAAAGATCCAGCTCCTCTCAGGAGCTAATCCACTGAACATCTCATGTTACCAGTGCCCTTTACTGTTCCTCATAAGGAAGTGCCTTAATTAAAATCCCTTAGTTTAGACTGAGAGACTACTTTTTAAGGAGCAGCCACTTAATTCAAGCTTCCTAATCAAATAACACTTGTATCGACAGTGCTGATGGAACATACTGGACTCACATAAAAAAACATGAACTGCAGCATAAATGGCAACTTCATGCCTGTTTATGTGAAATGGATTCATTTTTGTCTTCTCTTTCTGCTTTTTTTCTGTGGTTGGCTTGAAGGGTAATTTTGAAAATCAGCTGTCTTCTGCCACACTCACATAAGACATTTCTGTTTGAAATCTCTCCGAATTGCAGAGATGACTTTATAACAAAAAGGATTAAAAAAAACACAAGAAAACAAGTATAAAAACATGGCCTAAAACTGGAGAGATTTGAATGCTGTCAACAAGAAAAAGATGAGCTTCAGTTCTGAGACTCATTTCAATGTTTGCCATCTCCCATGAGACTAAGTCTGGGTCTGGAACGAGAGCTTGATTTCTCAGGAGGCTTTAGGGATAAAACCCTGGGAGATGGCTTCGAGCTTTCTGTGTCCTTTATAGCCCGTGGTGTTTTGGAGCAGCATAAGGACCTGAGCAGATGCTGGCTTGTGATGTCACACCCTGGCCACCCACTCAACCTTTGCACAAGTGCTGGAGTGGGTGGCATGGAAGCACATCCTGCCTGGGGCCCGTCCAGGCGCCTTGCAGGGGCCCGAGCACTTCTGTCTGCCTCTGTCATGTCCTGCTTGATGCAGAGGATTCTGTGCTGAAGTGGCTGCTGGAGGCAGTCTTGAGTCTTCTGCTGGTCTTGCTGCCTGGTTTAAGAAAAACACATTACCAGAGAGGTTTTCTTGTGAAATTTTATTATTGAGGGTGGTGTGCATATGCACACACATTACCAAAAATGGTCACAGAAAATCACAGACATCTTATTTGAAAAATATATGGGGTTTTTTTGAGTTTCTCATTTCTTGAGATTTTCATGTTTGTGGCCCAAAGAAGATAGCATCTTCCCATTTCAAGCTACTGACAGCCACAACACCTGTTACTCCCCTTCTCTTAAGCCCAGGTCCCCACCAACTGGTTTCTTGTGTCTCTCTCTTCCACTGCTCACACTGAGTAGCTGCTTGCTTATCCCAAAATTACAAAATCTGTGCCTTTACTCACTGAAGCAGGTACCTGAAACAGTAAACACAGCACAATGAAGCCTTTCTCTGCTATTTTATGGACTATGCTATTTTAAAGAGAAATTAAAACAAGATTGACAGAGACAACACACAAGGACAAGGCAGTAACTACTCCCTTAGCAAACATAAAACACACTCAAGAGAACATGGGAAGTTTTCACAAACTCCCTCTCAGAGAGAGTCTTTCTATCTGGCTTGCTCACAGCCTTCCCTCCTGTCAAGCATGGGATGCACCTTCTCTCCCCACAGCCCTACATATGGATGGACCCACAGAACCACACAGCCATGCAGGGGATCACACTGGACTCCTGATGCTTACCCAGATAACCTGAAGGCTGCAGCAACTTCGCGGAGTCAAAGCACTTGTCCAGAGGTCTTAACAATTCCAAGGGTCCTGCATCCCCTTTGCAGGCACCTGTAGAGATAAAAATTTAGAACAGCATTTATACATGCTGGTGAAGATGTGAAGCTGCCATGCACAAAGGCTTTTTACAGCACGCATTGCTTGGTCCCTCATGCGTTTGGCAGGGAGCCTTACGCTCTTTTTCTCCAGGAAGGGAACACAGCAGTTTTGATAGCCTTATTAAGAAAGAAGCCAAAAATTCACACTCCAGTTCAAGCTTTTACAAACATACAAGGAAGAAAGGTAGCTTGTGGAAAAAATAACAATCAGGTGAGCCAGTCTGACAAGCACCTGCCCAAGTGGTAGGCAACAAAGAGAAATCTGCAGTGATTCTGTGAAAACCACCAAGACACAATGACAAGAGAAAATTAATCCTTAGAAAAGCAAAGTTCACCCCACAGAGTGCATCTCTGCCTCCACCAAGCATCTCTTCACAGTCAGGAACAAACATGCAAGAAATTCCTTGTCCCAAACCCCATACCAACATAGACCATATGCTATATTCTGCAGTCCCAAGCCCATTTCACCACTTCCATAATGGTCTGTCACTGTGCTCCCACCAGCTTGATATATTGTGGTCAGCACAGTGCTTACACAGCTGTCTCACACCCATGGCAGAGGAGTGGGAGTCTCCTGCTTATCTGACAGACCTGGTCTGAAGCAGGTGTGGAGCCTGACACACACTGGGACTGCTAGTGCATAGTCTGTTATGCACCACCCTTCTGTCCTGACATGGCTTTCACCCAGGCAGGGCTGGTTTTGGAATGGGCATGGTGGTAGCAAAGTGCCACTCCTTGGTTGTGGCTATGGAGGTAGAAAGAGCTGTGAGGGGGCCCTTTGAGTGTTTGGAAAAAAGCCCATGTTGACTGTCTTGTAGCTCACACCTCGGGTGGTCTCCAGATTTTCTATACAGTGGTCCTCACTACAATAATTAAATAATCCATATTAGTTTAAAAAAAACAAAAACCACAAGAGACGAGGATCACAACTGCTGGTTTGTGGGCTTGCTGACCTTTGGGAGAGTCTTGAAATGTGGGCTGCATTTGAGAGATAGAGGTGTCCCAGGATGGTGCAGTGTCTCAAGGGAGAAGCTGCAACCATCAGAGGTTGCTCAGTAGGGAGCAAGAATAGGGAATTCTTGCTCAAACAAGAATTCCCTATTCATTCCCAAAACCTGCTGGCTGTGCAGAGAACAGGAATGTTTGCTATCACACCCAACAATTATCTTCTCAGATAACACTGTCAGTTATGCAAAATTGCAATAAACATTTTTTCTTTTAGTAAGTCTGTAAAAACTGATGCTTTCATCAGACAAGCTCCTCTATTTAAAGCTAGTGCTAGTGAGGCAAAGCAGGCAGCAGCATCAAGTAGCAGTCTGCCCCAAAACAGTCCTGCTACCTCTTTCCCATCAAAGACAAGGTGTGGTTTTCCATTGTGAGTTTTTTTCAAGCCTTGAGTGTCATCCTGTCTTTGTCCTACACAGTCCCCAGCCAGGCATTTGACTGTGGTGGGCAGCAGGAGCATCCCATCCCTCCTATGAAGCCTGATTCCCATCCCCACTTAGGGCTCCAACACTTCCAAACCCATCAGAATCCACAGGGATTCTCAGGCATCGACCGCCCATTTCTCAGTAGCTAAAGCTCCTTCCAGTACCATACACACCATGAATTAGAATCTCTGCCCATTAGTCAGTGAAGCTGTGCAATTCTCATGGTTGCAAGTGTGGTTTCCAGTGAGCAGCTCTCTCTTACTGCTCTCCTCAGCTGGTCTGCACACCAACAGCTCTGAGATGGCTTAGATGTATAAACATGTCATGTGTAATCATTCAGAGCCACGTGTGGGTCATCTTTACAGTCTATCCCCATCTTGCACAATATGATGAGAAGTGTTTAACTACCTCCCAGTCCAGCTGCAGCCTTAAATTGGGGTTGCTATGTGAGGAAAAGCAGCAAGAAGCAGTCTTCTCTGAAGTGCAGTGTTTTGCCTGCACAAGATCTGTTTGGAGAAGTACAGGAGCTGCTATGAACACACTTTCCAAAAAGCCACCCTTTTCCTATGGGCTGGAGATGAGGCAGCAGCCCAAGCCATGTAGCAGAGGGGTCCCTGTAAAAGGGGACCTGTAAAACAATCTGATGGCTTTGAATTATCCCTTTAGGGGAGAATGGAGTGAATAGCATGTCTCTCAGAAAATTCCAGTACTGATTTTAGCCCAGACACTCTTACACAGCCACTGTCACAGGGTATGTCCATTGGTACTGGAACATTAAATTTTAGGATGCTTTGATGATTAGCACCCTCATAGGCTCTGGGGCTGCTGGCCCCCTTTCCTGGCAAGGTGGGTTTTTGCCCATGTGTCCAGAGGAAAGGCTTATGAGCTTTGCCAGACACAAAGAAGGTGTCGTGTTTATAGCTGTGAAATCTTCCCAGTGAATCAAGGAAGTTTCCTAAACACTAAAATAATTCTTTCTTTCTTTTTGAGTCCTTGGGAACTGATATTTTCTCTCTTTTCCTCTGAATGGAAATGCCATCTATTAGACAAATAAGACTACCACAAGCCCTCTTGCCTTCCATTAGATGCCAGCAATTGTGTACCTCTTGTCACATCAGACATGCACATCAGGAAACTGGAGCTGCAAAACAGAAGTGGGGAACAAGTGTATCTGTATTGGTTGCTCTAGATTTTGCATGGTTCCTGAAGGAAAATGTGGCCTAGAAGCTGCAAGCACAGCTCCCTTCCCTGGACCCATGTCAGCCTGGACAAACCATATTATCCCTGGTCTATTGGACAAGTATTTGAATAATTTGAATAATTATTTGTCTTTTGTGTTTAATAATAAATATCCATTTGTCTCAAACCCATGCCCAAGTATATGTGAAGAAGTTTTTCTTCCCTTAAAAGCTTCTGGTTTTCCTGTAATGGCTTCACATTAGATTTTTAACCCACTAGATTGGAGACTTCCTCCATGCAGCCTGGAAGAGAAGAAGCAATTGTCATATGTCATGGCCTGTGTAAAATCAAAGAGAAAACAGGATACATAACTCCAAACTTAATTCCAGCTTCTGTTAAATCAGAATGGCCCACTGTGCGATTGCTTGATGATATTTGAATACAGTGCTTTAACATAACTTCCCAGTGTCATCTGTTACAGTTCTAATACTCAGGCAATTTTTGAACAATAGTGATGGGGTGTGATTTGGCAGTGAGAACCTCAGGAAGCCATATATTTCCCCTAGACACAGTATTATCTAATATACTAGCTATCTCAGGTTGCAGCAGCTCTGAAACCTAGCAGAGGAGTTATGACTTAACAGAAATAATAAAATTCATTTATTGCTTATTAGACATGAAGCAATAACATTTTTAGCATTCCACCTCCCTGCTCCTACTGCAGTCTATCCTGAAGAAGGGGGAACATGCCACTTGAGTTTAGGGCTCTTTGCTGGTGCTTTAGGAGCTCACTTTATGCTGGTGGCCATGCTTGGTGCAGTTGGCTCCCCACACACCGTGGCTTGGCAAAGAGCCCTCTGCCCAAATGCAGGCTCCTATACTGCTCTGTCTGCTGTAGCAGAGGGAGGTGCTGCACAGTGCTCCCCAAACTCAGCCATGGTGGACACAATGGGGAGGGTCCCTGGGGCTGAGCAGAGTCTGGAGAGGAGAGCAGCCTGTGCTGGGGAGCTGTGAGGCAGCAGAGGTGGGTGGTGGGCAGCTGGTGGCTCACTGGCTGGCTTGCCTGCAAGAGAGCATCCTCTGGGATGTGATGTTTTGGGCACAATGTAGCTGTTAGGACTGGTGTAGACAGCAACTACAGTGTGGTTTGGAAGGTACCATCACTTCTGGTAAAGTCCATTTTAGGGGCAGACACAGCCTGTGGTGTTGATGTACTTTCTTTTCTCAGTAACCTAATTAGTGTTGTCAATTACTGTAGAAAACCTTCAGGCATGTCCTCTGATTGCTTTTAGAAATTAATTGAGGACTTTAAAATCCTGTCTTTGAAGTTATTTCTTTCTCATTGCCCATTTTCCTTCCTCTATTTCTGAAAAAGTCTTTCCATTTAATTTCCTCTCATTTCATCATCTCTTCCTTAATGGATATTGTGTACCTGTTACACAAAGCCAGATGATTTCCACAAATTTGGCATTTGATTGTTTCTAATGTTGGGAAAGAACCTGAGCGTGAGACAGCAGACCAACTAACACACTCTGTTGTGTGGGTGCTGCTGCAGGACAGATTCTGCTTTCACTTACACTGACATAAATCAAGTTGGTTTATGACATGTAGTCATGGTATTCTCTATATCAGATGTGAGGTCAGTTATCCTCTGAATTCCATCATAATGTCAAAGAAATATGCTTTTGAAGAAAACATCAATTTTTTCCAAGTAAAAAATATTTTTAAAATCATATCAGAATTTAAAAATATTTTATGTACTTAACAGCCCTGTGATTTTTAATTCAATATTCACAATGCCCATATATTATCTGGCAGCACTGCCTCTTGCCTGTTACCACAATCTTCACCCAGCACAGAAACTGTTCACAATGGGATTTTCCTTTGACTTTAACCCCTCAGATTTCCATTCACATTGCCACACACAGTGCACATTTAAAATGCTATAAAAGATATTAATAATGCCTGAATCTACAAAGCAGAACACAGAAAGAGAAAGGATAGAAAAGCAAAACATAATTCTCCCTGTTGAAATTTAAGCAGCACAAAGAGATTAATTCTCCAGCTCTTTCCAGAAGCGTCATGGGATCTTTAAAGACCACAGACAGACCGGGCCAAGGTCTTTAAGTCCCCTCAAGAGTAATGGTCTCTTCACACCATATAAACCATATAAAGGAACCACCGAGGGAAAGCCTCCCAACAATTCACAGAGCTGTGTAACCCATAACCTGGCACGGGAGGGTTTGTGTGTCCATGCCCCCAGCACATCCCATGACCAGTGCTGAGCGGTGTGTGGTGTGTTCCTGCTGAGGACAGACAGACGGACGTGCGGCCCTGGCAGCGTGACGGACAGTGTGGGGTGCTGCGGCCGCGCCTGGGGGAAGCTGAGCAGGGAGAAGGCTGTGCCTCATTGTGGCAGCCTCTTGAGCAGGCATTTGTGACTGCCCAGGCTGCTGCAGATGGGTTTAATGAGATTAACTCTCTTTAAAAGAGATGTACTAACAATTGCCTGTGTTCTCCTCTTAATGAGACACATCATCTGCTTGGAATGGAAATAGAGGCACCCCAGCCCTGCCAGCCCCAGCACCACTGACACAGGGAACTGTTTCTCTGAAGAACTCTTTGTTTTCCAAGTTAAACACTGTGAGTTGAGCTGTTGTCCTTCCTCACCCCTGTGCCAGAGCAGGACACAGCCATAAAGGTCCTCCTGGAGCACAGGCTCTCCTCACCTCTGCAAGGCTGAGGTGGGAAGTGAAAGCTTTTCCAGAGCTTACAGGGGAAGAAGGGGTTCCATTCTGGCCAGCAGCATACCATGGCCACAGTGCCCTTGCTGCCAAGGTCTATGGGTCCCCTCAGCCAAGAGGGGAATTAGTGGCTGTGGGTGATGCAGACACAACTCAATACTGCTGCTGACAAAATGCCAACCTGAGCAAAACCCAGATATGCACAGCCTTTGGGGAGAAAGAGGATGCTTATGAATGCCAAGAAAAGTGACATTGCCAGATTGATGGCAAGCTCTCAGCAAAAATACACATCTGCAGATGAAAAGGAAGGAAAGTGAGTACAGAGAGAAAAGAGCCCAGCAGCAGGAGAGAGGCAGTGGCAGGGGAGTTCAGCAGCCTACCCACAGGCTGGAGAGCTTACATCAGCCCCAGAGAGACAGTTTCCTGGATGCAAGTTTTGGATCTTAGAGCAACTAGGCCAAGAGCTTGCACATCAGAGGGAAGGCTAATCTCCATTCAGTCTTAATTAACACACAGCAGTTAATTCAAAGAAAACAACAGTAGCTGAGTATTAACTAATTTGGGACAACCATACAATTGGACTGAGAGGAAAATATGAAACACTGGAAAATGACAGTGCTCTGGTAAACATTAAAACATATGATGAACAGGTAAGCAATTTAGTTTAAAAGGCTTTAAAATTAAAATAAAATCCCTAAAATGTCACCTATTCAAAACAGTTATAGTACTCAAAACAGTCAGAAGATATGCATGGGATTGAGTAAAGGGAACCAGGCACAGCACAGGAATGCCAAGTCCCAAGATTTAAGAGGTAATTTGAGCCAGTCCTTCAGCATTTAGAAATCTGACCCTACTGAGGGCAATAAACAGGATTATAAATTATGGTAGGTGATAAATTACCAGGAAATCAGAAGGATCAACAAAGGCTTCAAAGGGATATAACTAAAAAAAAAAAACCACTACAGATAAAAAGAAGTTTTCTTAAGTCTGTCAAATGTGATAGTCATTGGAAAGAATCCACAGGACTGTGGGAGCACCAGGGTCCAAAGGAAGCAACTGAAGGAGCACAAGGCAAGTTATATTTCAGTGTAAGTCTTCACCTGTGTTAATTTTGGACCTGTTCCCAAAGAGAAGATGAAGCTGTTGGGAAAATATCACAACTGCGGTGTTGGAGCAAACTGAAGAAGGTGGGAGCTGCTAATTTGAGATAGTCTATCCAAGTGGGAAGGTGCTCCACTCCTCAAGCAGGCTGATGGGCTGAAAGAAAGTAAACTCACTGTGTGCCTCAGGACTTCAAATGGAAAGCTTATCCAGTATGAACACACATAGGGGTTAAGATATGGCAATGATCAGTAATTGCTGCATTCATGTCTCAGAACTGGTTGAAACTATCATTGTAACTAGAGCAATGTAACATCTGAAGGCAAAGTAAGTTGTTTGAATTTCTAGTCAGGTATCACCCCTGCAGATAAACAGTGAGAAAGTAAGAGTCAGAGTACTATCATGACAGGAGGCAGAAAGCAGTGGGTAGGACTACAGGCTTATTTTCATTACAAATATGTGGTGAAACACAGAAGATCCTGAACTGGTGCCTGTATTACTCACAATGTTTATGAATAATTTGGGAATCAGTGTGAGTTGTATGATAGCAAAATTATGGGTGATTCAAAGAAGGAAGTAGACAGAGTTAAATACAGTAGATTCTTGGCAATTGCTTACCTGATCCATTTCTAAAAGCCCAAATCGTGGAAATTTCACTGTTCCCCTTTTCCAGTCTGCTTCAGTGCTGCACAGTCCTTGCTTTGCAGAAATTTTCCTGGTAAGCAGTAACCTCTTTTCCTTGCTGTGATGTCTGACATTACTTTTCATCCACCCCTTTGCAGACATTGAGAAGTTTATTCCTTTCCAATGACTTAGCTTTTGTATACTTAAAGAATTATTTTTACGATTAGTAACTTGAGTGTGTCATTTTGAGATATTTAAGCATTCATCATCTTTCACAGGAGCCTCCTCCAAACTATCCCAAATTCCTCCAACCCTTCTCCCTAACAACCCCTAAAGGAAAAATCCATCTTGAGTCACTGTGACCTAAGTGGAGCACAACCTAACCAACACCACATATAGCAAAATAATTACATCATATTTCATGGACTGGTCATTTGTATCCATCATAACACAGCTGTTGCTTATTTTGTGTCTGAATTCTTCACTAGTAGTGAATTTGCAGACTATTATACCCCCAAGCTGCATTACCCTGCATTAATTGGGCATTCTCTTCCTATGTTTCTGGAGTTTGCTATAACTATTTAATTATTAAAACCTTTAATTTAGCCTTTTCCAGTTGCACCCTATTTCTTCCAAACAATTTCTTCAATTTGTCAAGATCTTTCTACCTTCCCATCTTGTCTTCTGTCATCACTGCAGCTTCTCCCAGTTTAGTCATTCATATAATTAAAAAGCATATGCCTGCTCTCCATGAAAGTGTTGAAAATCTGGAATAGTGCTGGATGTAGTACAGATATTGCTGAACCTCAACAGATACTTTTTGTGAATTTGAGAATGAAGTGTTGAGCACTTACCTCTGATTACATGCTTTTAACCAGTAATGGTTCTTCCTAACATTTATCTACTCCTTTTTTTTCTGGGCTTGTTTGTGGGAATGTCATGCAAGGCGTGTTGAAAACCTTAATAAAATAAAGGTACGTGCCATTAACCTCCTCCTTCTAAGTCACAAGCCTCCTGTTGCCTTGACACAGAAAAAAAATTACATTATTTTGACATGACAGATCCTTGTTAGGTGTCATTTATCTGTTTTTTATCTTCCAGGTGCCCCAAAATCTGTGATTTCTTGTTCCAGCATTTTTCTATGAACTGAAGAAAAGTTAATTGCCTTGTAATTCCCCTGTTCCCTTATAATGATGGGAAATACACTGACCTTTTTTTAGCCTTGTGATTTATCCACGTTTTCCTCTGACACTTAATTCTAGACGTGCTCCTCACTAAGATAGATCAGAATTTTACTGTAACATTCAGGGACTCTCTACCTTCCCTAATCTTTCCTCTCTTACATTTGTTTTCTTTGTTGATCTTGCCTGCTAGATCTCTGAGTAATTTGAAGACTGCTTTTTTAAACCCATGCTCTTTATTTTGGTCTTTTTTCATTCATTTTTTCTAAGAGTTATAGGATATGTCATATCATGGTCACACTTGCACAGGTCTTCTTCCCTTCCATGTTCTTATGTACAAGCAAATGAAGAAGATCCTCTCTTCTAGTTGCTATCCTCATTCTCTGCATTAACAATGCAATGCTATTTGTGGAACAGCCCAAAATCTTGAGGACTGTCTCTGTACTGCTCCTTTTCTATCAAATTTCTGTGCGGGAGTTAATCTCATTAATACCACCTTTTGTGTTTTGGGTGGTTCTATTAGTTGCTAAGAAGTTGCATTAATGCATTCCTGCTATTGCAAAATCCTACTGTGCTCATGCTTCAGTAAATCTTCTCCTTTTCTATTTACTCTGAAACTTGATGTCTGTGAAAGTAAAACTGAGATCTGGATTATTTACATTAGGTAGAAGATGTGAGTAGTTCTTTCTCCCTTCTAATAATAGGTCACTGACTCATAAAAAGCAAGAAATCTGAGATGAATAAAAGGAAACCTTTTCTTCCACAGACTTATTATTAGACCATTCATTGCCATGGGAACACGTTTTAGCTGGGATATAAGATTCAAACAGCCACATGGGGTATGGATGTGGATAGAGTACATTTCTAGAGAGTATACGTACTGAAAACAGCATTGAATTGAGCAGCTATACCTTATTCTCCAAAACTCCTGTCAGTCTCTAACAATACAGTACCAGGGTGACTCATGTGGTGCTGAAGTGGCTTAGTCTCCCAAGCATTTCTTATGCAGGAGCTAAGGAACCTTTCTGAGCTCCCTCAAGCAACTCTACCACATGTGGGGCAATGCAATGGCCTGTTCCTCCCAACCTGAGCACAGCTGCAATTGCCGCTGCACCCATTTACAGCTCTTACACCTTCCCCTGAAGCATTTGCTGCCAGAATTTATGGAGGACATGACAAGATTTTCAGACTGAAACAGAGCAGGAGCTGCTCTCCTGTTGCTAAACTTCAATAATGTGTTGGCAGCGGTTTCCAAACCATTTTACTTACAATCCCATTTCCTGTGTCATTCATCTACTTTTGTTTGCCCTTCTGGACTCAAGAGCTCTTCTGCCGAAACTGCTGGTTTATGGCATCATGTGCTCTCCACATTCCCTTCCTCTGCATCCACATCTTCCTGTACTCCTACCTCACCCTGCCACTCCTGTCCCTCCTTCTCCAGAGCTCTCAGTCTGCTCCTTTTATCTGTTCCTCTCCTCTGCCCTCCAGATGCTGCCACACTTTTAAAATTTCTGTTTGCTTCAGGTACCTCATCTCCCCACCAAAACTCTGTGAAACTTTTGCTGCATTTTCAGAGTCCTTCTAGATTTCTGTTTGCCTCAGTCCCATATCCCTCAGTGTGTGCTGCTAAACTGTCCAACTCTGCTTTGGCATTGCACTGTATCATCTATGACAAAACTTGCTTGTGACAGTCCTCAGATTTCAAGAGGTGAAGAAGTTCCTGTCAAAGGAAGCTGGGATTTTCCTGGATCACTCAAGAAAACTGCAGGGAATGAAGAAGCTATGGGGATGGAGAGCTACATTTGATAATTTATTGGGAATTTTGCTGTAATGACTCATATCTGTAGGACTGGATCTAAATGCAAGCAGTTTCTTCCTGAGTGGGACAATGATGGCCATGGGGGCAGGGATGGTGCCTATAAGGCTTCTCGCTCCTACCCCCTCACTAGGTCCACCTCTGCAAAGAGTAAAAATTTGGTTTCAGGGAAAGAAAGGAATGGGATTATTTAGAAAATACCATAGAGAAAGAAAGCTTAGAATGCATTAAAATTGCTTTTGCTGGCTCTGTTCATGAAGAAGAGAATGTTTTATGGCCTAAAAACACCTACAATGGCAATGAAGACAAATCTAGAAAACTACTGGAAAAAATATGTAAAGAAGACACTGATTAATTTCCAAAGTAATTTTCTGGGAGATTTGTCTTCACTGTCATTAAAGGTGTTTTTAATAAAGAGCCTGATTAATTTCCAAAGTTAAGACTGCCCTTGTTTAGACAGAAAATCATGTTTGCCATGTTTCCACTCTGGTGATTTACATTTTTCACTTTGGGCATAGGCCAGAAGGATTTACAGCTTGAGAAAGGATCTTCCATCTTCCTAGGAAGTTAAATCATTGGCACTGCTTCAGCTTTTCTGTATAAAGGAGATTAACATCATATTGACGTATAAGGTTGAGTGAACCACAAAACAGATGTTTGGATAGTCAACTGAACCCAATGGAAAAATTCCATTTTGATCAGTTTGAGGTAGGCCTAGTCGACTTGTGGCTGTGCAGGATACTAAAATCTGGACTTTATAAATGAAACACTCATTAAAAAAGAATAAAATTCCTGGAGAAACACAACTGCTTCAGATTTCTTGTTTTATTTTTTTAAACTGCAATAATCTCTGACATGGCTCGTCTAGCCCAAGTGGAATACATTAACAATAGTTATTCTAATAATCACAGATTTTCAGGTGACAGCCATCTCCTAATCACAGTATGTCCCCATTTAAAATACTCCTGATGCCAAATTGTTACCCCTTTTTGACTTTTCACAGAGGTTGCTCTGGGAAGAAGGGTGGACAGCCACTGTGAAGAAGTGTTTCACTGTTGGATGTTTACTTCATTCCCAAAGAGCACTGTGAGTGACCTCAGTTAGAGCAGGGGATAAGTACTGGGATTAGCCATGGCCAGTCTTTACCAATCACAAGCACAACGAGCCATAACACAGGCCTGGACAGCTCAATCCCTCAGCACAGTGATGCTCTCAGGTCTTTACAGCCAAGCAGCCTTAATTAGCTGCAGCTGCTAAACATGTGATTGCCCTTTCTTGTGTTTGCTGTGCTTTACTGGCATTTTCAGCCAGGTATTTGAATACTTTCCATCTTTATGGTACACAGCAAATTTCCTTCCTTTCCAGGCTAGTCTGTTTACCAAGGAAGCCTCACTGGCTTTTTCTTTACCTGAAAGGGCATGACAGCACTGACATTTTTTAATCTCACCTGTGGGGTGAAGGGGAAAGTATGGCCCCTCTACCACATTATTAAAGCCTTTGTTTTAAGCACACTTATTATTGTTCATTTTCTCTAGCATAAGGAGTTCATTTGTCAGAGCAGCAAGAGCAGTAGGGAGGCAAACAGATCTATAGTGTGCCTTGGTCCTCCTGTGTTGGGTCCAGCCCTTGCTCACAGCCTGTGTAGGGATGATCATGGATGCTGCTACATCTGCCACTCTTTTGGACAGATTTGGTCAGCTAAGTGGTGAGAAACAGAGAACCAGCAAGCAATAGCTTTTTTCACCAAGAAATTTTTGAATATGCAGTACTGCATGTACCAGTGTGTCTCTGATTACATCACAGATGGATTGTGTTTGTTAAAGGAAACCTGGAGGTGCATCTGACCTTAAACCTTTAGTAAACTGGATAGGGGAAAAAGCCCAAATTAAGACTCTTAAATGGAGTCATTTGATCTGGCAATAGCTGTATAAACAGAGGAAACACATGATACACATTGTGATTTTTTATTAAACCTCAGAGTTGTAACACCATCATAAAAAAATAGTGACTTTGAAGTATCTCAATAGACTGAGATACAAGGCATGTGGTCTGTGGGGTGGGGAGATAGTCAAAAGTGAGTCTGCCTCTTCCAACAGTGCTACCTCTGAATTCTGCTTTAATCAAGGACATTCATTTGAGGCCTTTCATTATCTACAAAATTTGCAGTTATGTTGACACTCACTGATGACTGAGTTACTCCTAGGCTTACACCAGAGATGAAGATGGATCTGGTGTGTGCAGAATCCTTTGTGAACTGTTTACTGTTCTTCCTTCTGTACTCCCTTTAAGATGAGATTCATCTCCCCTGACTTCACATGATTTAGATCAAAAGAAGGAAAGAGACACCAACTATAGGGTGTAATTCATGTCACTTATGCTAAATTTCCTTTCTCACCACCCTAAATGCAGCTCCTTGGAGTGACATGTCCCCTTCACTGACTTCAGACAGTAGTTCTGATTAGGTGGCTTAAGGTAAATTTGATCAATGATCATGCTAATGTTCATGATCACTCTACACTTTCTTTTCCCAAAAAGTCAGAGAGCAGAAAAGGAGACAAAGACTGCCAATGGCATCGAAGGTACCCAAAGCATAGCTCAGTCTGTAAGCCCCGTAAAGGGAATTAATTTTTGCTATTTCTCCTCCTTCTGCACTCTTTTTCCTTGAACTCTGCCAAATTTTACTCTTTAAATTTCATGTTCCTCTTCATTTTTGGAAATAAATACCTGACCCTGAGCTGGACACCTGCCATGGCTTCCTGATAAATTGGTCCTGCTTAAACAACCTGTTTCATCATCATCTAATTTTGGTTTCTACTGTCCTTTTTGTCTCTCTCCACTTCAAACACTTTATCAAGCATGCTTGTTAGCCCAGCAAATATTTATTTTAGGTCCTAACTGGAAAAGTTCCTTTCCATTCCAGGGATATTTTGAAAGTCTGGAGGTGAGTTTGGGCATGCCTACATGGATGAGCCCAGACAAGTACACACATCTGCCCTGATTTGATTTGATCAAATGGGAGCCGGTTCTGATCTGGAAGTCATTGAGCCATTTTCCTGCAGCTCTTTGCCCAAGCTAACATACCCTGCAGAGGAGCCCACATCTGTCTGCACTGATCTGTGTAGACATGCCTTATGCATATAAAGCACTAAATTCTGGTTCACTTCCTCCTGGTGGTTGTTACTCCTGATGCACATAAATGTGTGTGCACAGCCCATTATGTATACCTATTACAATCCACAGGAACCAAAGGGGCACAAAGATATCACATGAATTTTTTTTGCCTATAAAAAACTCTCCTTTCTAATTGGGGAAGCAAATGAAAAGCAGCCTATATCCTCTCTTTCTGGAATGATATACTGGCAGATAAAATAGATGACCTGGCCACACGTTCCATCTCTAATTCGTGAATTGTGATGTAAGTGAAATTAATTGAAAAGCTGGCACTTGTAAATGCTTTAATCCAGGCAATATACTCCAGAAGGAATCAACAAAAGAGAAGTTTTAGTTCAAAAGGCAGTCTTTTCCAGCTACATCTGAATTTAATGTTCACTCTCTGAACTCACAGACTGTATTGAAATGAGCAAAGGGAATACAGATCCTGAATTTATCCATGTGCAAACAGCAGCTTGCTATGCAGATGCAGACCATGGCCTGAAACCAAGTAATGTGTTTTTTTACAGCCCTTGCTGCCCCTGAATCCTTGGGGAACCTCTGGCTGGTGCAGACTTCCTGCTGGAGTATTACAGAAGGCAGGCTGGAGCAGTGGTCTCACGCCATCCTCAGCGAGTGCTCCCCTGGTGCTGTTGGAGCCACTCCTGCTACCACTGGTGCTGGCACACCTCCCACCCTGCCCAGCTGGCATTGGTGCCCCAGGGGTTCTGCAGGACTGGTGATTGTGACTGGGCACAGCTGCTTTGTGGGGCACAGCTGGGATGCAAAAAATCTCTCCTTTTCCCCTTTTTCTCACATTAGTGGAAAAAGAGCCTTGAGTAAGTGCTTGAGAAAGTACTTCTCCACTCAGTGCTCTCACAGGCTGTGGAGAGCACACACTGATACATGAAGTGGATGCCTATGGATTTATTTCTGCGGTTTTTGGCTAAACAATCCAAATGTAATGGATGCCTTAATTACTAAATTAAGTAATCTACTCCAATAGCCAGTGGTGTATTTACCCCCATTTGTTTGCAGTGACCATGAATTGCTTCCTGATCTTGCAGCATTTAAATAAGCAGCTCTGCATTCATACTGGAGGAGGTACCTCTGCTGCTAAGGGCTTGTCTGCAAAGGAGAGGCTAGTGTGCATTAAGTTAGGGTATGAATTTACAGTGCTCTTGGGGTATCCACACGTGATAGAAAAGCTATAAGGATGGAAAATGTCAAATTATGCCTTGTGGAACGGTTTGTTTAGCTAAACCTGGTCTCACTGGGGATAATGCCTTATTCAGATGGCAAATTTGGTCACCCGGCAGATGTATATATAAGTTCACATAGCTTTTGAATAATTCCACATCTTCTCATCCCATTTTTGAGGCATGATTTCCATTCTCTCCAGTCAGTGTTTTTCTTGGCCTTTGTCCAGATATGATTGATTTGATAAAATCCTTGTTCAAATGTAGAGTTTCTGCAGTCGTGATCACTTTTGGCAACCTGCCCAAGAAGATAAGCTGATCTCCAAATATTAAAGAGATCGGACTGATGTGAAGCTTTACTCCATAATCCTGGAAAAATCAACAATACTCACCACTCCATAAAGGGCTGTTCTTGGAAAAATAAGACCTGATTTTTGATACAGAATCTGAGGGCAGTAATAGAAACCTTTCATTTGACTTTATAAGTGATGCCATGATTCTGTATTTTTAAACCAAAATATCCCTTTAACCTATTGGTAGGTCTTATAACTACTTCTGTACAAAGACAGAGAATTAGTAGATGTACATCGGCATTTGTATATCACTCCAGCATTCTTTGGCAGTGTTATTGGTATCTGCAACATCCAGACTTTCCAAAGCTGCTGCCTTCCTGAATGTGCACATAAAAAGGCTAAAAAGAGAGCCTTAGACTCACACTTACTCAGCGTGTTATGATGGAAATTCACTTGGCTTCAATGGTCATAATGAAATAGATGATAAAGAACCAGGTAGTCTTACCAAGTTAATTCTTTCAAATAATGACAGTACTGCAGCCATGCAGGCTGCAAAGGATCTCAGAAGGCCTCCAGTCTAACCCTCTGTTCAAAGCAAGATTTCATCTAAGATTGAATCAGCTTGCTCAGGAATTCAGCCACTTGGGACCTTTAAACTTTCATGGATGGAGACTGCACAATTTCTCTGGGCAGCCACTTCTTGACTGTTCTGATGAAGAAATTTCTTCCTACATCCAGTCTTTGCATTGTAGCTCAGTCGTGAGTTTTCTGATTAGTCAGGTTAATTTCTTGTTATACCTGTTTGTTTTTTCCACACACTAGGGACTATTTTGTGCTTTAAAGAGTTTGTCAGTAAAGACCTGTCAGTTTGCCTAAGCTTTTTTGTCTTCAGAGCTGGTTTCTACATGATACAGACCTCAGTGATTTGAAGAATCTGAAGTCTGTGCTCTCCCGAAGTCCAGCATCACAGAAGACATTGTTGCATGCCATGGTCTTTAATCTGCTACTTGTCTTCTTCATTTTCTTCAATTTCTTTAGGTCCACTCTTTCAGTGTCTCAATGACCAAACCTGCTTTGCTAATACAGGTCTAGGGTGTGTATGATCCCAGCTTGGCTTATCTAGTACCTGTGTGAAGCAGCTGGCACTGACATCTTCTGAAAACCTCCTGGCTTGCCTGTATCCCTTTCTAGTGCTCTTCCAGTGTACATCAGGGAAGTTAAAATCTCCCAAAAGAAGCAGAGCATGTGATCCAGATATATCTTCAAGTTCTTCAAGGAAGCCTTCACCTTCTTCCTCAAGCCAGCTAAGTGGTCATTAACAAACTGCCACCAGACTGAAGCAAATACTGATTACTTGTCCCAAACCACAAGTTCTCCCCTGGCCTGCTGTCTGCCCATTGAAGAACTCCTTATATCAGAACTGCTCTGTCACATATCCACACCCCCTTGTCCCATTGCCTGTTATCACTGACGAGCTGATCACCCATCACAGCACTCCAGTTGTGTGAGTTGTTCCAACAAGTCCCAGCTACTCAATAGTGGTGCAGTTCCTCTTCACCAGCCAGACTGAGGAGACACAACCACCTGGGCCTCCATGCTCTTAGCTAGCACGCCAAAATCCATGTATTCTCTCCAGATATGCTTGAAGTCCCTGTCAGCAATATTTGTGCCCATGTGGAAGAGCAGCTAAGGTAACAATCGGATGCCAGACAACCCTAGGTCATCCCTGCCAAGTGCCAAATGCAAGCATACATCAGGTTGGCAGGCAGAGACTTCTGTATCCTGCAGCAGGATGTCTCCAGCTATGACTGATCTCCTGTTCCTCTCCGTGCAGATGCTTAGATGAGAGCTAGCCAGGCAATGACACTCTCCTGAAGGGAAGTCATCTCCCCTAGTCCCAGGGGAATGCACTGTGTCTTTACCTGCCGAACCACCAGACAAGGAGGACCCTTCCATAGGATTCCTGAAATGATGCAGCCTCCCCAGTCATGCAAGCTTTCAGTTCTCCTTTCCAAATCCAGTGTTTGGCTCTTGGCTCTGCAGGGTTTCTGCAAAGGCTCTTTTCCTCTTTTCCTGCTCACCCTCACCAATGGTGTTTATCCATTCACCTCTTCGTGGCACTTTTCCTCAGAGGCCCATGAGGCACATACCCATTCCCTCATCCAATACTGACTTTGTATCAAGAGTTTCTAAGAAATATCCTTTTCTTCTGCATGAAAATCTTGTCCAGATGGGAAAAGATAAATCTGGCCAAATATAAAGCAGCTCAGTCAGAGCAGAAACATCATTCCATGTGCATGCACAAACCTGGATGTATCCAAGAAAGGTAAAAAATCCCAAAAGCCTTTTCTATCCCTCAACATGAAGCATGGAGAAGCCTTGGGGCTCCCAGCACTGCAAACACTGTAGGAGGTAAAATTGGCCCAGATCAATCTGACAGTGGATCCTGGGCTGGAAGAGGGACTTTGGTCACCCCGTGCTGCAGAAGTGAGGCACACCCCCTCTGTGGGGAGAGCTGTTCATGGGCATCTTGCTATCAATGTGCCGGGTCAGCTCAGAGACTTTGGGATGGGAATGCACATGGTGCGTTGTAGCAGGAGCATGATGGACCAGCCCACAAGCTATGACATGCTTCATGGTGATGAGAAAACAACAACAGCACTTCTGAACACCAGCAGCTAAAAGGATCCCTGATTTCCCCATCACAGCAGGCCCCCTCTTTTTGGACTCTTTTAGTGCTTTTATATGATCTTGTCTTCATGCCGGAAGCACTGGAGTGAGGTTTTCCACATGTGTGAATTTGTCTGCCTACAAGTGTGTGGAGATATGGAGGGCTGGTGCAGCAGGTGGGACAGGCAGGAACATGGTGACACTCAACCTCATGGGAGCAGGGGCCTGGAATCTCCACAGTGCAAACCTGGAGAGCCCAAAAGCAGGGATAGCTCACCCTTGTCAGACCAAGAGGTGCTGGTAGGACCCCAGACAGGGGGTGCCCAGGAGGACATGAGGTCTCCTCCAGACCATAGGACATGCACAGAGCCCATCTGGTCTGGTGACATTTTCCAAAGCTGTAGGGAAGGGTATCAGCAGGGCTAAAGCTGGTGAAGAGATACAGTCAAAAGCTCAGCCTTCCTTTGAAGTGGAGCAATACAAGTTATTCACAACCAAAAGCTGCATTTGCAAATCTGAGGGGATTTCTACCTAACAAAGTAAACACATGAGAACAATTCAAACCAGTAGGATAGAAAGGGAGAAAATTATTATATATAACACCATTCATGTGTGATTTATTTATTTTACACACTTCTCCATCAGTAATGGAAATGCCATCTATGCCTTCAAGCAATGTGGAATTTCCTTCTCGTGAACCCCCTCCCTGACCTCTGTCTCCAGAGAGACAAAATGTCATGGCCTGAAATCAAGCAAGCAATTCTAATAATTATCTGCCACTTACAGTGCCTCTTTCCTGCACAGCCTAGTGGCACCCCATCAGCTTCATGTGACAGCTGGGGAAACCAGAGGAAAGTGAGTTAAGTGATTGCTTTGGTTCTCACCAGAACTGGAGGGTAAATGTCCTGCCCTTCTGTCCAGCCCTTGTCCCTTGGGCCATGCTACTTCCATCAGTGATTTGGTAGTGAAATCACAGCACTGCTATGCCCAAATCCTCTACGGTTTTCACTTTTTTTAGCAATTGTAAACACCAAATCACTATCCTGGTTATCTTAGCTGAGATGGTGGACAAAGACAAACGCTCAGAAGGAAAGAAAATAACAGGGGTGCGTAGTGTGGCTTCAAGAAATCACTTAATGACAGGATGTGGAGAAACTCAAAGACAAAAATATCAGAAGGAATGACGAGAATGGTGCCACAGTAAAGGGCTGCTGAAAAGCAGGGAGCAGAGTGAAGACCTAAAAAGGCAGGCTTGGAGAAGGCTCATATAGCATCACAGAAGACATTGTTGCATGCCACACACCAGAGAGATTAAATGAATGTGGTGTTACCCTGACGTCAAGAGAAAAGCAGGATAGAGCACAGGCAGGAATGTGAGGGAGTGAGAAAACAAGAGCAAGTGTACCTCACCTTTATTCCTCGCTGCAAGTGCTTTTTCACAGTTTGTGGCAATCTGCTGCCAGACAGAGCAGCACAAACTGCACAAAGGAATGTATTACAGACACACACACGATGAATGCCAAAGGATCGGGAGCTGCCCTTTGCATTCACCCATAGTATGCACATTCTACCTTCTTCGAGTAAACAAGCTCTGAATCAGAGGAAGCAGATTGCATGGGGAATCTCAACCCCTATTATCAGCATATCCCTGGTCCAAAACTCTGAAGAATCCTGGGGCCCCTCAGTGGGGACTAAAATTAGAAACCCATTACAAAAATAGAAGGGTGTTTCTTTTAATAGCCTAGTTTTGTTTTGAGATACTCTTTAGGGAGCACCCCACTGAAATGTGATCAAATGCCAAATCTTTGACTACGTAAAAGTTGTCCTATTTGTGCAGATGATTTAGTGACTTATTTTTTATTTTTATGTAATAGATGATCATTAAAAAATGTATAAAAATAAGCTGCCATGATCTGAAGAGGCTGTCAATGCAGAGTGCTTGGGCTGTTAGCAGTGAAGGAGAAGGCAACTTCCCTCCTGCCCAGTGCACACAGTGGCAGCAGGCCCCAATGTCTGCTCAGTGCTGAACTGAGATCACATGCCATGTGTGGAAATGTCCACATAGATGCTTCAAGGGAACTTCAGGAGGGGATAATGCCACACTGAAACCCTGGTAGATTATTGACTGCTCCGATTTGTTTCCCATATTCTTACTAGTACAAGTGTAAGGGCTAAATAACAATGCTCTTTGTTTAAGTGAACTTGATACACTTTAGTGGAATTTTTTCAGCCCTTTTGTTATTGAAGTCACAGCATATTACCAAGCCTTCAAGTCCCAAATTTACGCAGATGCATTTCTGGCCATTAGCCAAGTCATAAGATGGCAGAACATAAGCCTCAAGAGCAGCAGGCTTATGAAAATATACCATTTACAACCCCTACTATGAAGTACTCTCAAAAGCCTAATTTTAGATGTGCACACTGGAATCAAATAGCAAAGGGATCGGTAGGGTGACGAATGGAGGATTTTTTATTCAAATGTCAATTATAATTAACCTAGAGCACAATAATCTTCTGTCCCAGGGCAATCATGGTGACATGGAACACCATTCTTGGAAGCTGGCAGGACATCCTGAGAAAGACGTTCCTTGCCTCAGGAAACAAAACCACCAAATGTTTCTACCAATGCTTGTCCATGAGGCTTGCTTTGGTGTCTGTGCATCAAGGGCTGGCCTTGGGCACCAGCAGACCAAGCAGCTTCCCTTGGCTTTTCTCTTCCCACCACCCTCTTCATTGCGGCAAGGCCACCTCAGGGGCGTGTTCCTGCACCACCACCCATGTCACCATCTGCCTATTTTGTATTGCACAATTGCAAATTGTCTGCTCAGGGAGGAGCAATTGCTCTTGGTACGTGAAGGAAGTAGAAGCTCCTGGTGCTTGGGCTCCAGGAGGCTCTGAAAAAGCAGGAGGCAATGTCAGTCCTTTCCCATGGGAATGGCCTCATCACCCACATCCCTGGTCCTCCCAGGGACTGGCTGTAGGATGCCAAGTACTAATGCTGTGGTCATACCTGGGACTGTTCTGCTCATCCTTGCTTTCATATTTTCTTTTTCTCCTCTCTTTCCCTTACTTTGGGCAGAGGGTGGCAGCCATCTGTGAGACAAGATGGAACCCCTTCAGCAGCAAGAGGAACTGTCAGGAACACTGGTTGGTTGGGGGTTTTTTTTGGTCTATTTGTGCCATAATCTCTTCCCAGAATCAAATTATTTTGCTGTGTTTTGCCAGTATACCACCTAGTAAGACAGCATCAAACCTACAGCTGTGCTGCAGCAACTCATACATAAAGCCTAAGGCCAAGAGCTGCAGAATCTGAAACCCACACTCTGGCTTGTGGCATAACTATGTACGTAAAAATGGGAGGATCCCCATTCCCCACTCCACTCCAGTGGTTTTGTGCTAGTTTAACGCTCAATTTCCATGCAATGAGGCTGTAATAAAAGAAGCATAACGGAGTAGAATGGTGTGTGTGCAACAGGCTGAGGTCTCATTTACAGGGAGCCCCAGAAAACTGTCAGGTCACTGTAGAGAGTGATAAGGTCACCCCTGAGCCTCCTTTTCTCCAGACTAAACAACCCAGTTCTTTCAGCTGCTCCTCATCAGACTTGTGCTTCAGGGCCTTCCCCAGTTCCATTGCCCTTCTCTGGACTGGCTCCAGCACCTCAGAGTCTTTCTTGCAGTGAGGGGCCCAGAACTGAACACAGAACTTGAAGTGTGGCCTCACCAGTACCAAGTACACAGGGCGGATCTCTTCCCAAGTCCTGGTTGCCACACTGTTGCTGATCCGGGCAGAATGCCTTTGGCCTCTGGGCAGAATGCCTTTGGCCTTCTTGGCCATCTGGGCACGTGCTGCCTCATGTTCAGCTGTTGTTGACCAGGACCTCCAAGTCCTTTTCTTCTAAACACCTTTGTAGCAACTCTGTCCCCAGCCTGTAGTAGTGCAGGGAGTTGTTGTGACCCAAGTGTAGGAGCTGGCACTCAGTCTTGTTCAACCTCATGCAGTTTGCCTCTGGTGACCAGCCACCAACTGGATGTAGCTCCATCCACTCTCTGGGCCAGGCCAGCCAACCAGTTTTTAATCCAGCAAAGAGAGCAGCTGTCCAGGCCATGGGTGGGAAGTTTTTACATTAACTTGTGGTCTATACTCATTGCATAGTAAAGCTACGTCTCAGGCAGCTCGTTCAGGTGGCTTTGTTGGGAGATTTATGCTTGGGGGAACAGAGCAACCAAACCAGCAGGCAGACTGGAGACACACGGGCTGCCTGGATTATTCCCTGTGATATGCAGGGCAATGACTGAGATCCCATAGGAGCCTTTCAAACTCAAAAAATATTCTTCAATCACAGCAGAGCTGCGAAAGGTCAGAGTGTTTGACTGACAAGCCAGCAGAGGTTTGCTATGAAGTGCCTCTTTGTTTAAAGACCTTAAAAGGGGGAAGTTTAGCAAAGTACAATAAATAAACTCTGGCAATCCACTTTGAACAAGTTTCTTATCTATAATTGCAGAAAAGAGGGAAAGCAGCAAGTCTGGGGCTGAGGCAGTAACAACATGCATCCAGGGAGCTGTACCTTCCTTGGTAGTGCCTGGGCTCCTCTCATTGATTTATACTTCTATTTGAGTACAGAAAGCAACAATGAAAAGTTGTGCTCTTTAATACACTGAAGACTTGTTCTTTTATCAAGAACAGCAGCCTGGCATCTCATCTACATATGTGAGCATAGGGTTTGCATTGCCATCCCAGGTAAGAACATACTGGTGTCTGTCCTGGCTGCTGTAACAGCCTTATTATCAAGAAACAATTAAGCAGGAAAGCATGGGTAAATAATTTATTGTAGAATATCAATGCTTTTAGGAGATGGAAATACTAGCTACAAAAGTGCTCTGTACTTAAGTGGGAAAAGGCACAAATTCAGTGACTGAAAGCCAAAACCATACCAACTCATATGAGATATAAAATTTAGATTTCGACCAATGAGGTTGTTTAACAGCGGACCACAGGCATTGATGAAGTTCTCATCTCTTGATGTCTTCATATCAGAAGTGCAAAGCTTTGCAGAAGCCATGTTTTAATCAAGTGCTTACTGAAGAAACTCCCAAAATTGATAGGCAGACCAGAATTAAAGGGTTTGAGATGGACTGAGGGACAGAGTTAGGCAGCTGCTTTCAAGTCCTTCTGACCCTGCCAAGCTAGCTGTCTATAATAAAACTCACCAACTCACTCCTTTGAAATCAATATATCATCCAATAACCCCATAAAATACAATTTGTTTCTTTTATTTGTGCTAAAGTTAAGTCCCAAACTGACTTTTCTAATATCTAATGGTCTTTGAAGGCTACAGAATCTTTAACTCAGTTCTTGGCTCGACTGTATCTTCTGGTTATTTCAGGACCAGCAGACATTATACAGCAGAAAAAGTCAGAAGCTTTGCTGGCCACCATGTCAGGCAGGGAAGCCCCACTCTTAGGCAGGCTCTCCAGTGCTCAGCCTGTTAGAGGGCACATCAGTTTCTCTCTGAACATGTCCTGGGGATGACTTCTTGGCCAACAAGAGACCTCTTGTTCCAGGACAACATAAGATGATTTGAAATAACTTAGTTTTAGCCATAAATAAAATACTCCTCTTTGATTTCTACTCTCTACTCATATTTGGATTTTAGATTTATTTTCCTACATATAGACTGATTCTCACTGATTGATAGCTATAAAAGTAGGTTTCTTTGTTGCTAAAAGAAGCCCATAACTATAACTGATATTTCCTTTTTGGTAGTCAAGATGATATACTGTATACACACTAGATGCATAGCATAAAAATGCAATACTTGTGCTGAATGAACAAGAAAAGTTTTAATTGGAACAGGCTACACATTTAGAACAAATGATGCCTTAGACAAAAATAGCATTATTCATAGACATTTAATCAGAATAATGGTTTCTGATCAGTATGATTTTCAGCATTTTAGAACTAATAGATGTCATCCTCTCACACCTCATTTTTATAAATTGGAAGAGGAAACTCGGCTTTTTTCAAATCTCAACTGGTTTCTCAAGTTCTATTACACTATTGAAGTAGCTATTGGATTGAACACATCTGATAGGAAGAAAATATCCTTTCAGTAGAAAAGACAACAGATGGCCAAAAAGAAATTTCATGCTCTAGCAAATTCCATTTCCAGAGTTCAGATAGTGATTTCATGAGTAAATTAACTTTTACATAGATTTCATTTAAGCAGATATATACTGTCAAAATAGTGTTACTTACATAACCTAAAGTTTTTAAATAGTGTAATATCCGGGGTCAATAGTAAATAGTGTAACCACAGGTCATAATGATTGTTTATTTGCATGAAAACTATTTTTAATAAAGAAAATAGCAACTTTTTTTTTTTACTTATTTTAGCTAATTGTCTGTTCTAATATTCAAAGATCCTTAGGATCTTGAGAAGATTTTTGCCTGTCTGTGGCTGACAATTATCCTATGCAAACTATTCAACCTTGTCACAAACCTTGTGACTCACTTCTGCACTTGGATCATGTAAGGACAAGTAAACAAATGCAAGTTTAGCAAGACAGGAATCTCTCCTTGAATTTGAAGCACCTAAGAGTTGAATTTCACAGATTCAGGGAGTTATACTTCCCTTTTTCAGTCCTATGCTGGTTTTTTTGAACTCCTTTTTCCACTCCCTACCATGTTAGATCTTCTTTCATGGAGAATTTGGAGCATTTTTTTCCTTCCTCACATATGCAACAATTCGTCTCACCCTCCACAAGCTTCAACACTTGAGTGTAAGGTATTGCCCTGAAAAATATCTTTTGTCCTTAAAAGAAAACAGCAGTCTTTCAGCTCCCTAAATATATGCAAGGTTTGATTTACCTTTGCATTATGAAGGCAAGTGTGGAGTCCAAAGACACATAGATAAATGAACATACATATAGTTAGATATTTATCAAAAATACATATATACGTACATACAGACATGCACAATTTCTGCAAGATTAGCCAAAAATGAGGTAAATCCAAGAACAGATTAAATAAATTGCTATAAGAAAATTGACATCTGGAGACGTTTCTTCAGACTTAGTATGAAGGGCCTGGAAAAAGTTTATTTCTTTTTCTATTCTCCTTCTCAAAGGTATAATTAGTGGTTTTCTGTGTGTGAGGGCCAGCACATGTATTATATGTGTATGCCTGTATGCTTTACATCCACAAATGTGTGTGTGTGTGGGTGGGTACATAAATGTATATACAGACAGATATTTTAAATATTGTTTGTAATTAAAAATACATTGCAATTGAAAGTAAACAGGGAAACAGTGAAATAATAATTATATGTATTATTGCTGTTTCTGAACTGAGGAACTCTGAAGAATGTGAAAAATTATTCCCACTGGGAAAAGTAACAGCACTGTGATGAGCTCTTACTGGCAGCCCTCCATGACCACAGCTCCAGCAAGGAGCCCACCTTCCCCCAGGAGCCAAGGGCCAAGCAAGACTCCATGCTGGTGCAGATTCTGCCTACTCTGAACCTGATCAGTGCACAGGATCAAGGTCAGAAGAAAAATCTGCTCTGCTGAAGTCAATGAAGCTCTCAAAGCAATGTTTTAAAAGAAAAGTTCTGCTAGGTAGCATGCTTCTCTGGGATGCAAAAAAGGTAAGAAAGGGAAATGAAGGAAGTATCAGGTATAATTTACATTAGCTTGTGCCACTGTGATGTGGCCACTTCCATTGGTTTTTCCTAAAATTTCTAAAAGGTGCATCATGCGTTTCTAATGGTGTTCAGCTCTGCTATTGCTGTTGGTTGGGTTGCCTTATATATGCAGTTCAGATTTTATTTAATAAAGTCATACAGTGGTCATGGAGAACGTTTTAATTTTTACTAGATATGTGAGAGCAATCAAATCAGAAAAGAGCAAAGATACTTCATCACAAAGGACTGTTTCTGCCTTTAGTTTTACAGCCCTTATTATCAGCCTAATGTAATTCTTGCCTTGTTTTGCAAGTGAAAAGAAGTTTCATAAACTTCACTTGAAAAGGTTATACATACCTAGAAGTGAAAGAAAGATGAAAAATCAACAATCACACCCAACCTAGGATGATTCATCATCCATAGAGAAAGAGATAAAAATCTCTCCTTTCTGGAAAAATATGCAAAAGAAGTCTGTAAAATCATTGAGCAATATTGAAAAATAAATAAAACTGCAATCAAATGGAACATAAAATGAGAATAAGATTAAAAATGTACAGTGCTGGTAGGCAAAAGTTAATGGTCAAAAAAACAGTAAGATGAATGGAAATACTTGAGTCTAAATGAAGATATTGTTACAGGATATTGTAACGCGAACTAGGAGAAAGGAAAGAAAATTAGTGTAGCAAGAAGGTAAAAATCATAATAGAAAGCAAAGCTGTCTGTTGGTGGAGAAACTGTGTCTGTGTTAAAGAGATCCTTGGCAGTCAAATATGATTAAGTCATCCACATCAACAAGTCCTAGGGTATCACTCGGGATTGAAATTGTGGGTTATAGGTTAATACTGGGGCAACATCAGTGGAGCACAGTGGTGACCACGGCCTCCAGGATCAGAAACAGAACAGTAATGGAAAATTTCAGTCATTGCTTATCCCCCTGACAATGGGGAAATGTCATTGCAGGCACCACACAGAGACAGAAGTTGAAGGCATCATAAATGACTGTGTTTTCTCAAGAAAAGTGAAAAGAAACAGTCCCCAAACTGGTCTAGATGAATACTATATATATATAGGGAAAAAAGCATTATACCAGATGCAGATCAAGATAGAATCATAGAAAAGATATTCTGTAGTGTCTAAACTACCAAAGTTTAATGTTCTAAAAGGAGAAAAATGTTAAAAAGTCAATTACATTATCACAGCACTTTAAGAAGGGTGGTTAACAAAATCAGAGAAGCTTATTAAGAAGAAGAAAAAGAAGAAGAAAGAAAAGGAAAAGAAAGAAAAAGAAAAAGAAAAAGAAAAAGAAAAAGAAAAAGAAAAAGAAAAAGAAAAAGAAAAAGAAAAAGAAAAAGAAAAAGAAAAAGAAAAAGAAAAAAGAAAAAGAAGAAAAGAAAAAGAAGAAAAGGAAAAGAAGAAAAGGAAAAGGATTCTTTGTGTCAGAATCCAGCATAGAGAGGCTTAAGGAAGTTTGCACAACAAGTCTTTATTTACAGGGGTGAGGCTGAGGGGTTATGTCAAATTGAACTGTCAGTAGAGAGGGTTTTGAGCAAATCAATAAAGTGAGTCGCAACACATTGCCAGGCACAGGTAACAATCACTCGAGGGATCTAAGGGAATTCAAATATAAAATTGCTGAACTTTTCACAGGAGTGTGTAACCTATAGCTTATATTGGCCCAGGTTCCAGAGTAATGGAAGGTGGCAAATGTGGCCTCAATTTTTAAAATAATCTCCGGAGGGGAGCCAGGAAACCAGAGAATGGTAAATTTGACTTCCTGCTGAGGCAGACTGATGGAAGTTATAATAATGAGCAGAATTAGTAGACATGAATATATACAGCTTACTGGAGATAGTGGACAGGGTTCATAAATAAAGAAATTATGCCTCACAAATCCTGTACAGTTCTTTGAAAGGATCATTGCCCTTGTAGACAAGGGCAACTTGAGAAAAAAAATTACCTTTGGATTCCTAAACCTTTCTAAAATATCCCTTCCTAAACAATCTTACAGAAACCTAACGTCAGGGGGAGATTGCTGTGCATTAATAACTGCTCAAAGGAGATGGAGCAGCAGGCAGGAATAAATGGTTGCTATTCTTCCTGGGGCAGTAACTCGGGGAATCCCAGGGGGATCTGTCTGGGAATGGCCACAAATCACCTAGAAAAGTTGAAGAAAACATTGAGAGGGGAAAGTTTGCTGGTCTTTTGGAAGTAGTCAGAACAACTGAAACAAAAGCATACTGAAGAATTTCAATAGTTTTCATCAGGCTGAATAGATGATAAAATGGAAGATAAAACTAATCCTCAATAAACATGAAGTAATACACACATGGGAACACAGTACTAAGCTCACTTTGGCAATTATCAGATCCAAATTTAGCTGGTTTTGTTTGGGAGATGAGGGACAACTCAGGACGGTTCTCCAAACACATCTTCTTGACTACCTTTCATTGTCAAAAATTTGAACATTAGGGATGGACTAAGAGAAAGCAGCATTATTTTAATAATGCTGTCACAGCTTAGAGACAGGGTTGGCTTCTGTCTCAGGCTCTGTCTCATAAAGGAGGTGGAAATTAGAAAACTTCAGAAAGAAAGGTAGGAAAAATGAGCAGAGGCTTCTGTGAGAAGTGAAGCTTTATGTATGAAGACTGCTAACATGGGAAAAAGGTCCAAACAGGACACACCTAAGAAGTATAAAAGTCTTGAATGATATGGAGACCTAGAGGACTGAACAGTTCTTTTGCTTTTGACCAAACAATTGGTTTTCCCAATTCCCAAGAACTGGGATCATTCAGCAGAAAGTTTTAACTGCACACCTATACCAAACAAAAATAGTTTTCCACATAGCACACAGAAAATTGTGGAAGTGACAAAGGATGCCATGGAGGTTTAGCATATGAAGAGTTTTAAAATAAAATCAGTGGCTATGGAGTGAGATATTTGAGTGTTAAATAGCAGCTCCATTCAGCAAACCCCTAATCCCTGATTTCTAGAAACTGGGAAAATATAATATAAGGATTATAATCAGCCTCTTTCTCATGGACTCTGCTTGCAGCTGCTGTGGCCAGATGGGATAAACGGACCCTTGCTCTGACCCAGCATATCATCTTTAAATTCTCTGTGTACTTTTGTTCACTTTAGCAATCTGCTATCTGGCAGTGCTGAAGAAAGAGAGAGATGGCCTGATGGTTGTGGTGAAGCTCAGTTGCACAGAAAAGCTTGAAAGAAAAGAGCAATATTCTCTCACACTTCCTAACAGCCCCAAATAGCTGATAATCCTCCAAGCCCGAAGTCTGTCACGTTAAAAGGTAGTAATCCCTCAACCCAAAATGTTGCACAGGTAGCAGGTTTGGGTAGGTAACAAGAGTATGCTGTAATCAATGGGTGGAATATCATTAACATAAGCCTGAGCTGTGAAGTTCTAATGGCTCTGAAAGCTAAGTGCCAGGCACACTGACCAGGCACTTTGGGATTCTCTTGCACCATATATAGTGTATGAATTATCACTTTCCCTTTTGAACTTCAAAATTTCACAGACATGGAAATCCCTGAAATAGGAATAGGGGAAAGGTGTGATGAGCTGGGTCTACCACACATGAAAAGTATTATTCTCTAGAATAATCACAGTTGTTTTTAATAACACAAAATCTCATTTATAAAGTAAAAGGGCTTGTTAGAAGAACACAAATTGCAGCTTTTTTTAACACAGATTGCAGCTTTGTTTCGTACAACAAATACTGCGTACAGTGGAAGCTGCTCTGCTGGCTGACAGCTCTTCAATTCCTGGGAACTGCTGCTCTCTGGTGCTCATCTTTCAAACAAAAATATGGGACAAATTCCCTTTCATTCACTTCATACTGCTTTCGATGTTGCTACTGAACTGCCTCATCAAGAGAAGAATCAAGATGCAGTAACTCATGTTCAGACACACATCCTTTCTAATTAGGTGCTGGGAAATAATGTGCACTTGAATTGTAAGATGGGTCTATGCAATATGTAAATGAGATTCAGTCAATTTGCAGTTTGGGCTTTGTACAGCATGGTGTCTTCTACGCATGTGACATAAACATCAAAGAAATTTCTAATTTTGGTAGTGGTGGTAGCCTAGTTTAAGCATTTTCAACAGAGCATGTCTGGACTCCTCATTTCAAAATTATTTTCATTTTGAAATTGATGGAGGCATTTTGAAAATGGGGTTAAATAACCTGAAAATGAAACAAAGCACTCCTTTTTGCAGCTGGATGGTTGATACACTGTTTTTCAAGGAGACTGTTTGCTTTAAAAGGAGTATAAATCCTGTGCTGGGTCCCTACAGTCACAAGGACCTTTGATGCATTTTGCAAGTGATGGCTTAATTTCTGTTTTGATTTTATAGTAGAGAAACTACATGGGTGAAATAATGAATGATTTGGTAATATATCTTTCTCTATTTATTGCTTATTTTCATCACGGTTCTGCCATTTTTATTCCCTCTGCAAGCCAGTACATCTTCCTCGATGTGAGAGGCTGCTGAACTAAATAAATATAAAGCAGAAACTGTCTGCAGAAAAATGTCTATTAGAAGTTCTCTCCTTTCCGTTTTAGATAATTATGTCCTATAAACTGCACAAAGGAAATAACCAAGTCAGCCAGTAAATCAGAGGCAGTAAGTAGAAAAAAGGACTGTTGATGGTGTCTTTAACTGATGAAAATGGATATATGCATGAAACAGCAATACTTTACGAAATCATAGTTATTTCTGACTTTACCAAAATGCCTGCTGCTCATTACAAAGATTTAAGAGATTGATGCTGGGACGGGTAACAGTTAAATTTAATGAAAGTTGCAGAATCATGCTCTCTGAGCTACTGCAATTATATTTGACAGAAACTGTAGAAACATTTAGTTCACCTTTAGCTGATCATCAAAACATCCTATGTTGTTGATCTCAGTGATTTCAACATCCACGGCTTGTCATAACTCTCTAGAGGTTTTCTTAATACTTCTATTTCCTATTTGTGCTGCTTTGTTAAAAATGCTTGTCTTTTAATATTATATGCACCAATTTCAGGTACAGAAAAACTGTGTAAACCTACCTACCTATACAATAAGAAAGTAAGGGAGTTAAGAGGAAGATGGTAGCAAGAGGGGCTTGTACTGGCAAAATTTATGCATACTTCTAAAATTTTAAATACACACTCATCATGTATTAACTGATAGTAAAATATTTAGAACAGGAGTATCCTGTTTTATTTGGTTTGGTTTTTTTTTTTTTTGAATGTACAGACACTTAATATAAATACTGCTTTTCCAAACCATCCTTACACAATCATTTTTATTGTCTCTTTGCATTATATGTTCTGGGATATCTATCTCCAAAAATATTATTATTTTCATACCATTTTCCATGTACAAATGTGAGCTACATTTTAGCTGCCAACAACTCAGGAATCATCTGTAGTTAAATGTTCCAGCTGAATACTTCCAAGGCATTTATATGTTGTAATAGAATTGTTCTTCAGATCATCCTACAAAATTAGGAAATTGTGAGGTAATTTCCAATAAACAATTACCATATAATTAACTGAGTGATTGGGGTTGAGGGGAGAGTGGATGCAAGGAAGCCCTTGTTTCTTGAGGATTGTGTATCCCATAAATGAGCACAAGGTAAACTTTGGTGAAATGGGTAGAAGAGCATGGCCTGCAACTTACCCCAAAATACAAGACAGAGATACAGAGACAGTGTCTAGGAGGAAGGAGAAATTAGGAGTTAAATCAATGGAAATTGAAGTTTGAAAGGATGCTGAGGGCAACAGAAGTTCAGACTCATCATTAAGGTTCACTGGTGCTGCCCTGCTGATGAAGAAATTATTGTACTAGATAAATAACTTTTAACAGTTTTTTGGGTTTATGGACTCATATAAATCCTCTCTTGTGGATCTCCATGTTCAGATTTGCAGCTTGAGAGTTTATAAGGAGGAGAGGGCTGTTGATATCTTGACCTGCTCTGTCCTGCACCATGTCTGGCTCCAAAGCTTGCAGACGTGCTCTGACATGATGAGTGAAGTCTGGCATCATTTTGTATTCTCCGTTTCCTGCTTGCAATTTTTTCTCCTGTGGTGTGGGCCTGTGGAAGCAATGGAAACAGAGGATCTGACCTGGATAGATAACATGGGAAAGGTAAGGAGCAAGGAGATGAAAGAGAAGGAGAGAGAGGTTAAGGTCTGAGAAAGCCCAAGAAGTGCTCCAGAAGGTGAGGAGTTTAGCCTAATGTTGCCTTTCATGTCTCCCCCTGGGCATTCATTCAAGTGACCCCACATTTACAGATTGTTTTGTCATGGTCATGGACAGGTACTGGAAAAGATAGAGTTCTGCCAAGATTAAATGATTAAGAAAATCCTTTTGGTTCTGATCAAATTCAAGAAAAACTGGTGGCATAAAAGATTCCATTGAACATTGACTGCTGTCTATCATATTCTGCTACTGCAAAAATGTGATGGGACCTGCCTGGAGAAAAGCGGACTGCTGTTTGCACAGAGCCAGCAGAAATGTAGCCACTAACTGATTGAAAACATTTCTTGTGTAAAATATTCAGCTTTGAGAAATAAGGCCTTAAGTACTAATGTAGTTTAAATGGTTCTGGATTTGGCTGAAGCTCAGAAGCTTGCTTTCTGTCTGTACAAATAAGGCACTGAATGTCCAGTCAAGACATTCCTAAAACAGAGCTTCTTAAGTTTAAAATTAATTGCTAGTAATAAGTCATTATGATTTTATGTAATAAACTGAAGTTCTTAGTATAGTTCTTATAGTTGCAGCCAATTCTTAAACTTCCAGGAACTGTGCTGTGGGATGTAATGTTTCTATAGAGATTTTTTAGTTGTGCCACAAAATAGGTCTACAAATGTACAGCAGGGTGTTCCCTCTTCTGCAATCTCTTTATCTCTCAACTGTATATTACAATGGTCTTTCAGAAAACAATAGCATGTCTTCCCGTAATTGTCTTTCCTGAAGATGTCTTCATGCCTTTCAAAAAGATGGAGAGCAGAGACAGAAAAATAAATGGAAATTTTCTGTTTTCAGAGAAGTAAAATCTTGGTTCTACAGTTGTTACTTTTGTTTCTCTATATAGTTACTTCTATTCTTCCCTTTTGCTCCTGCACACACAACTTTATTTTATGTTCATATTCAACTTTGGGTTAGAAATAAGCGAGATAGGAAGGAGAGGTTATTAGAAAATATTAATATAGTATTGTTCACTCCATTTTAAAATAAATGGCAAGTTACTATAACACATTAAAATGGAAAAAGGTTCTTTTTTTTAAACAAACCATTTTTTGTTGGAAACTCAGGGAACTGGAAGGGCCTAATTAGTAAAGCTAATTTTTTTTAAATAAAAATGAAAGGAAAATTACATATGGAATAGGATTATTGATATACAATAAATATGTAATGAGATATGTCTTCAAGCTGCTAAAACCAATATGAGAAGCTGTAAGAATATTCCTAATGACTAAATTTCTTTACTCGATTTATTTTAGTGGATTTCTGTAGATGTTATGCGTATTCTCTATTAAAGTAAAAGAAAATGTAAAAATAATTTTGTTGGAGAGAATTTTTAAAGAAACACTGCAATTCCTATTGAAACTACAAAACTTTTTTCAAAATAATTTTAGATGTATAAACATTAACTCTTGTATTGAAAATCTGGCTCAAAGGACTGAGTGGATTGTGAGCATGACATTTTTATTCTGACTTTTTTTACAAGACGCAGTTCAGCAAAACAATGAATTTTTTAATTAACAACTTAAAACATCCTTATCATTTTCTACAGAGCAAGATTTTTTTCTGCAAATTATAATAAAAAGAAAAACAAAACAGATTCCACAACTTCCAAAACAATGCCTTCACAAATTAAAGATTTCTAATTCATCCAAAGAGCATTAGTTTGTTTTTTTTTTTTCTTTTTCCAGCAGTACTGAGGAATATTGTTTCTGCAAAGAAAAAAAAATGAGGCAGTTTCAGAACACAAGAACTGCTGAATAAAAGAAGCTAATCTTGCAACATGTTTGTTGAGAAACCATTAATATACTTCCCTGTTTAAGACCAGCTGGAACATCATAGAAGACTTTTATGAATTTTCTGATTTTAATTAATCCCTCAGGGTTCTCCATTGACCTCAGGACAATTACACAAGGATGAGATTTGTGTTCTTGTTAGAAACAATTCTGTTTATAAATATGTCTTTAATTTTGGTAGGAGCTGGGTGGATTCTTTACTCTTTTTCAGTAAAGCACTATGAGTACAAAGCTATTTGTCCTTGTTTGGCTGCTGCTTAATTAGACTTTTAAATTCTAACCAAGCTTGTTATGGAGCTCACCTGATGCTGGGCTTTTGTCATAAACCCAGCTTTCATCACAGGCTCACATGCTCCTGCTTGCATCTGCCACATGCTTTCTAGGGTTTTCTAGGTAAAAGAGCCCAAATTTGTGCCTTTCAACATGTGGGTAACCTAAGGGCAGAGTCTTATGGGACTTCTCTTTTTTTCAGCTGTGATTTCTGAGTTCACAAACCTGGGAGCTCTCAGAGAATTGGAGCTGGGTCTCCATGGCAAAATTAGCTGGGAGCAAACAAGTACAGGATAAGATCACAGTTAACCCTTCCCTTAAAACCACCCATCTTTGCCTTGGCCATAAATCTTCACGTGTCAACCTAATCTTTGATCATGTTCACAGCAAGAAGCTGTGGTGGTACAAAGAGCCTTCTCAGTCACTTAAAGAACAAGTAGTGAGTGCTGTTGAACTTGTGTATTTACATAAATTCCTATCTCTGTGTCAAGAAGCTTGTTCATGTATCAGTAAGGAAAGGTGGGGAAAGGAAGGTAGGACAAAAGCTACACACAGCTACACGAAGATGTAATGTCAGCATTACACCTTCTCCTTCAGGGGAGACTGAATGAGAAATGTTTGCCTTCCATACAGCCTTGCTTTGAAGTGGTTCCTTTTGGCTTGATTTGATTGCACAGGAGACATTGCAAACCAGCCTTTGTGTTGATACTGTCAGCCCTCAGGTAGGTAAGGAATCTGGTGCAGACAGGCACCACAGCACTGCCTAAAACGTGCTCCAAAACATCAGTCATGGGGATTACACAATGTATTTCACTGCTGTTTACATGCAGAAACCTCACCATCGGGGTTAATCTTGTAGAAGCAAGTACAATTAGGTGATATTTTGTATGTATGATAAAACCTGAGCCACAGGGCTCTGTGCCAGGCTCCATTCTCAAAAATGTGTAAATCCAGAGCAACTCCCCTAACTTCAGTGAAGATTACATCAAAGCTGAGCTCGAATTCATATTCTAGGTTCTCACTGCCTACACACAGCCTACAACATTGCCTAAACTGATCCCTGGCTGCCTCATTTCTGGCACCTTAAAGGAACAGTTAACAAATATGTATATAAATATATGGGGGGTATTATTATTATTATTATTATTATTATTATTATTATTATTATTATTATTATTATTATTATTATTATTATTATTACTTACATATATACTCATATATATGTAGTCTGAATTATTATTAGCTGTGTTGGAAATAGAAGCCTAGCACCAAGAATTTTTAATATGAATTTTACATTTTAATAGGTGCACGTGCACCTATGTGACATTCACACAGCCAGCAGAATTTATAGATGCATTAGCCAAGAAGAAAGGGAGGAGAAAGGAAACTTTGTCAGAACAACAGAGTGGAAGATAAAATGGCAATTTCAAGGTTAATCTTCCAAACCTAGAGCCCTGACAAGCAATACTCAGGATGACTACACTGAGAAAATAATCAAGCGTTATATAGTGTGTTTTGGACCTTTGACAGAACTTTTAAGTCAGTTTTCCCATTTCCTAGAGTAGTCGTTTAATGAGGATATCCTGTGGCTTGGGTAGGCCAGTGCCACAGAAAGAACTTAGAGAGAAACTTTTTTCAGTCAAATTTCCTACAGATATGTGGCTGTTGACATGATTACAATGCCTAGAGATCCATTTGTTGTTTTCCTTGTCCTACTCAGTGATTTTTGGCCGGTTGCAGCCATATCAAAAGAGGGTTGTAGAATCCTTAAATTAATTACATCCCTACAGGTTTTGTGATCTTTTGGGTCTGGGTGGAGAGGAGAGACCTAAGGTGGTACTTTTGCTATGAGCTCTGAAAACTACTACAAGATATTAAAGGAAGATACCTAGGAGAAGGGAAGTTTGAATGTTCCAGCCACAGGAAATGCTTCCATCAGAACTTGCACTGTATGAGGTGCAGAATGTCAATAGTCACTGAGGCTCAAGGAATCAGAGCTCATTGGAATCTTCTGCTCAGGGACCTGCCTGGTAAAACAATGAGAAACATGATGCTTCCACTGCATGATAAGGTGTAGGATAAAATCTGAACATAGTTTTAAGACATTATTCTAGTTTTCTAATAAATCACTAGTAGTTTTCTAATTGCCTGTGACCTTTTAATAGCTACTTTAAAAATCTGTTCTAAAATGATGTTACTAACTTGTTTCTGTGTGTGGAATTCTTTAAATCTGTTCTAAAATGATGTCACTAACTTGTTTCTGTGTGTGGAATTCTTTAGGGGGCTTTAATCCTAAAATTTTGTGGCAAATGGTAGATCCTTGCATAGAAGATTTGTTGCCTTTGGGTTTTAAATCTGGAGCTTTCCAAGAGCCTTGAAGATAAAATTTTGGCTTAAATGTGATTTCTCTACTCCACACTCACCTTAGCAGATACAGCTCACATCTCTGGCTGGGGTGACTCCTGGGAACTTAACCACTCTGTGTGGAAGCTCCCTGTGCCCCTTGCATCCTCCACCATGGCTCAGCATTCACTGAAGATGAAAGGAACAGGCTAGAGCTAAAGATTTGGAAGAAACTATTGAAAATAGAGAACCCAGATCTTGAGTTTGCACCTGTCTGGAGAGTGGATGGGAAATAAAAGCTCCAATTTCGTGCCTCCTTGCAGCTGTTAACTGTAAAGTTTAAAGATGACACATTAGGCACCAAAGAAAAACAAATCATGTGCACATAATTTATTATCCCATGAAATAAAATTGGAGTTCCTATAGCACATCTTCAGATGGGAAAATCAAACCAAATCTTTATTTTTAAAATGCCAACAAGTCTCCCAGAGAATGTGTATCCAAGTATCACAGATGGCAAGCACCACACTGTAAAGTATGCAAAAGTACAAATTCATCCACTGAATCCTTCATGAGGGGGTACTTGGAAAAGAAATGTTCAATTAATTTCCAGGAAGTCAAACTTTCTAAACTATACAACTTTTGATACAAGCTTAATGTTTCCAGTCAATACTGATATGCTTTCTTGGCTGCTGAAAGAGACCCTTTCACTTGGCTTAGCTGCACTTCCAGAGAGCTCTCCTTTCCCATGGGACATGCCGTGCCCCCATCCCTAATCACTGCAATCACAGAGTGAATGTTTCTGTAAGGCCTTTCACAGTATAGCACGCTGCTTTACAGACCTGCTTTCTGCCCATGCTGAGATCCCATGGAGAAAGGGGGAAAGGTGGTTCCTTTGAAAACAAACACAAAAACAAGCAAGCAGATAAAATGTCCTTTGACACCTCCCCGTGCCTGCGCTGCGTGTGTTTACTCCCGCGGGCAGCACCACAGCTGAGCTGGCTAAACCAGCCGTGCAGCGAGCTGAGCCGATTGCTTTCCTACCAGCCTTCCCAGAGGTGGCAAGGGGCCAAAGGCTGGGTCTTATCTCCTGGACCCTGCCCTCCACAACCACAGCAGATGGTAAAGTTACCATTTCCCAAAAGACATCACATGGGAGCTCACCCTGCCATCCTCACCCAGCGGGCTCCAGGGCTGCAGAGCCTCCCAGCACACGGTGATCTCTCCTTAGAGCCCTGCACGGTGACCTCTCCTGCACCCCACGGTGACCTCTCCTGAACCCCACCTTTGCTGAGGTGCCAATTCTGAGCTCCTTTAAGCTGCCCCAGTGCCAGGACAGAGCTCAGGCTCCCAGGCAGTGCCCAGCACTGCCCATGGAGCAGGGAACAGCAGCAGCCTCTCGCGTGGTTGGCCACAGTGTTACTCATTATTCCAGCCGGATGCATGGCTGCAGTTACAATGATTTCTACCAGCTTGAGAATAAAACCCTAAATGTGCAATTTCCTGCCCTAAAGGCCTTGAATTTCAACTGTATTTCAAATGTGGGCCTCTCATTTACCTGAAAAAGAATAAGTGCCTAAATCTCACTCAGGTACTGGTTTTAGATTCTTCTTTCCAAACAATTCTTAAGCCGGGAAATTTAACAAAAGCAGGCTTATTCAATTCCATGCACATAAGCCAAGTAAAACTGGAACTGAAGGGCAGCAGTAGAAGAACTGGGGTCTGGAAGGCAAAGGCCTAATTAGGTGTGGTGTGTTAGAAAATCTGATAACAAATACAAAGCAAAAGGGGTTTTAGATGATCTGCACTGACATGGAAGACTCCTGTTGTTTCTTAACCAAGCAAAATGGTAATAAACCTCCTTGTGTGCTGGGTTTGTTAGGACTGGAATGCATTGTGACTGAGGAAAATAAAAGCAGCTCTGCCACTTTTAACTGATGAGAGCTTTTTTAATGAGACTAACTGGCCTGACTTTCAAAATGTTCAATGGACTCCTCTGGACTGAATGAAAGTGGCTTCATAATTGTAATGATATTGCAAAATAAATGCAGGCTAAGTTGAACTAGTCAAATGTGGTACTCTGAGTTAACTGTGGAGTTATACTTACAGACTATATTTAATGAATATGTAAATTGGTTTATATGGAGATAAAAAGGTGTTAAAAAAAGGTACCTTGGAACTCCTTCTCAGGTTTGTGATTTTACACTTCTTCTCTATCACCTTGTGCCTTCTCTAAATGTGGAGCTTGTTTGAATTCTGAGCTTTCTTTCTTTTTCTTTCTTTCTTTCTTTCTTTCTTTCTTTCTTTCTTTCTTTCTTTCTTTCTTTCTTTCTTTCTTTCTTTCTTTCTTTCTTTCTTTCTTTCTTTCTTTCTTTCTTTCTTTCTTTCTTTCTCTGATTTTAATTTTAGTCATAGAGTTCATTTGGATTTTTTCTGGATTCTGATGTGCTAAAACACAGCTCCAGGAAACCACCAGTTTTCTAGTGGAAGAACCTAACAAAAACTATCAACATTTACAACACTTACAACACTTAGCATTTACAACAAACAGAGCAGGAATGTCAGTAAACATTTAGGATCCTGCTCTTTATTATCTTGGCAGTGAGTCTTCTGAGCTAAAGCAGGCTAAGGGCAAACCCCAAAGAAGTTTATGGAGGGTGTCCATAAACTGTAGACTTTAAATAACAATTAAAAATCTAATTGTAATCTAAGGTCCCTCAGAGTTTTCCCCTTGTTTTGTCCAATTTTTGAGTTCAGTTTCTTAACATGTAAAATTAAACCTTCTTGAAGAAATAGAAAGCAGAGGGAGGAATTACTCCATCTGTACCCTGGCATCTCACTGGAGTTTACTGGGTGCAGTGACTGGTTTTGATGAATTAGGAAGAGGCTTCTACAAAGACTGCCGCTCCCCACCTCTGCTTTCTGCAGGGTGGCTCCACCAGCCCTGGAGCCATCAACATCTGTGCCAGCTCATGCCTTGCCCAAAGAAGTTGTTGACAACCTTTACTCTTATGACTAATCCGCAGACAGAGCTTGCAGGGGATGCACTGTGAGTGCCACTCCCTTTTCACTGGTTTGACCCTGGGGAACAGGCAGAGATCACCTGCAGGAGGAGAGGGGGTGCCCTCGCTGTGTGACAGAGGCCTCATTGCAAACTGCCCACTGGACACAGCACAGAGAGCTGGTAGCTGCCAAACTACCTGCCCTTAGCTGTCCTGAGAGGCTTCTAATGAAATGGTTACTTGTGGAAAATAACCTTTTTGTTGGAGTGCATTCAAGCCAGGAGGGTTGAGGTGAGAATGCCCATCCCATTCAGTGAGAATGCTGTTTCACAGGGTCAGTCAGACAGTGCCCTGGAACAGACAGGTTGCCTGCAGCCCCATGTCCCCCTGTGCACTTGGCCATCCCAGTGGGGAGAGGAGCCCTCACCTTCCAAGCTTTGATGCAGCAGAAAGGCACATTTGATATGTTTATTTGGGGTACAAAAGATTCCTTATACCTTGACAGCGGGACTGCCTTCAAAACCCTCATTCAAACAGAGCTGTGTTTATTGAATTCCTCTGCACTGAGTATATACATGCCTGAGATTTTAATTCTTTCATAACTGAGAAACACTTGGTCATATTTCTATCTGAGGTATCAGGATGAGAATTATTATATATTTGTGTGAATTTTGGTCTGTTTAGATCAAGACTGGGCAAAAATCAAGTATGTGGGACTTCAGAGGTTCCCCAGGCAGAGAGACTCGGGTGGAGGGAAATCTCTTCTCCCCAGTGACCTGTTCTGTGACAAAGTATGTCATAAAATCTCAGACATGGAATAAAAAAGCCCACATATTGCTTTTGATAACTACTCACCCTCAGGCTTTCCGAACAGATGGGAGCACTAAACACCAAAATTCTTCAGCTTACAAACTGGCAAAAGGCCCAGCAGCACTGCTAACAGAAGGAGTTGTACGAGCTCTTCATTATTTACAAATTTAAATTCTTCTGGAAAGAATTACTGTAATATGTAGGACATGATCCCAGGGTTTTGGCAAAATGTATTAGTAACATGAGCTCTTGATCCTAGGAATTAAATTAGATCTTGGAAGGTTAAAGTGTGATGTTGTCTAATGTACCAGGAACTTTACATCTAATGGAAAGTTGTTTACACCTGTTGCGAGTGCTTTAGTTAATACATGAAAGTTGGTATTTCTACAAGGGAATTGACTGGCTGTTCCTCTCAAATGGTGCCTTTAGAAATCAGGTGAACACTTCTGGGCTGATAGCATGATTATAATACCAGTGCCACATGACCAAAATGCTACCTATCATTTAGCTCCTATTTTTTTGTCAAATGCAAATTTTGGTCCCAAGTATCTCATTGTAGAAACTCCCTGCAAATAATTCAAAATTTAGACACTTGTTTACAAAAAGAATATTTTAAGAGGTGGTGGTTTTTGCTTTTATGTATTATCATAATAATTTACTTTTAGGATTCAATATATCATATCAAAGTAAACCTCCATATGTACTACTGCCTTTGTGGCAGGTAATCAAAGAGGGCCTGGAAGCACTTGAAATAAAATGGTGGGAATGGAGGGCTCAGCTATACAGAGCTGTTTCTGTAATTTCAGGAAACTAAGGAGGTTTGGGTTCTGATGCCAGTGGGAGCTGGGAGCTGCCGACTGAGGCAGCATTGAGGCAGTGAGATCTGCTAGGAAGGGAGTGGGAAGCATCGTGCAGGCATTTCCTGCTTCCCAAGGAGTCTCTGCCAACACACTTCATCTTCTAATTTGGTAAGGAACAATCCATCTGGCATATCAGCTTTGAAGAAAGTATGCCCACATTTTATATTGCAGGCAGCAGCTCCTGAGGGTCAGGACAGTGAGAGACACCCAGGCAGAGATTCAATGGGTGGTAGTTTCCTGCTTGCCATATAACATCCCTCCAGAGGGTACCTGCCCATCAATGGTGTGTGGATGTACCTCTCTCCAAAATACCTTCCTCACTAAACTTTCACTGGCATTTCTATTGTTTCCTTTAAATATTTTGGTGTTGACATGTTGTTTTGTTGGAAAATTCCTGGCTGTCTCTGCTCAGTATCTCCTCCTTCAGTAAGCTGTCAGCGCTTTTTGATTTGCCAGGCTTACAGTGGTCGCATAACAAGGAAACTTGCAATATGAATCAGTGATCCATAAGTGTCTCCCAGAGGATGCAAGTGATGGAAATCACAGTTATTGGTTATTATTGGACCAGTAGGAGCTTAGGTCTGGAAAAGAGATCATCTTACCAGTTTCACTGTAGTAAAAAGAGCCCCTTCTTTGTTCCCTTGAAGCCACTAATTGCAATGGCAGTTACTTTTGGGCCCCAGTTTTGGGACCATCCACATGGAGTAAGTGAGACTGTTTGAAGGATAGGGATTATCCTGAAACTCCAGTTCTTGTTGGTTTTGAGTCAGACCATATCTCCAGAAGCAGTTAGACTATGATTACTGCAATGCATTTCAGGAATATCCAAACCAGCTTTAGCAAGATGCAGCAGCACTGATTTTTTGCAAGAGTTGAAGAGAGCTGAGCTGCTGTTGTTGTGCCGTGTTCAGCATAGTGGGAAGGAGGCTCAGACCCTGTATCCTTGGATCACAGTGAAGGCAAACTATTTATTCAGCTGTGTGTGTGAAGGTGGGCAGGCTCTTCCCCTGCTGAGGGGTTTAGTAGATCTCTCACTGTTTTATTCTCCAGCCTTCTCTACAGAACACCATGCAGCTTTTTTTTTTTTTTTCCCCAGGAAATCTTACATTTCAGTTCGTGCCAATTTGCCTGCATGGGGCATCAATAAAAAGCAACTGAATGAGTCAGGCCTCCTTCCATGTATTTGCACTTTCGCTCCTGTCAGATCTTCTAAAAAATACACAGTTGTGTTTGACCAGTGCTCTAATCAGAAAAACTCTGAAGGACATCCTTTTGTTTAGCACAAGGATCTATGGTTTATCTACAGCTGTGTGCTGGCATGTCCTGTGGCAGTTGGGCTGTGGAACTCCCTTGTCCCCCATCCTTCTGTCCCCCATATTTTCTTCATTAGCTTAATTCTTTAAATGAATATCATTCTTCCCCAACATTGTGGATGCAGCTGGCAATCTGCCAAGTGCCTTAGCAACTAGAGCCCACATGCTAAGACCTGCAAAAGCTAAAGGTGCCAATCCAGCCTGCTTCTACACCTGCTGCAAGCAGGCAGGTGAGAAATGACACAAGCAAAGAGATTTTTATTTAAAAAATGGGACATGGTTATTGTTCTGGGAAAACACAACACCCATTACACTTAAAAATGGAACTGAGTACCGTTCTTCTTTTCCAGTAATGGCCAGTACTCTCCCAGTGCCTATCTAGATGCCAATGAAACCAGTCCCCTGCACCAAAGTCCTCACAAGGGAGAAGCAAGAGGATGCAGAGGCCTGGAGCAGCCACAACAGCTTCAAAAGCTGCTGCTTGCCCCAACATATGGGGTCTGGAGGGGGCTCTCTGTTCCCTAGGACACAAGGTCAGGGACAGCAATAATGACGTCACATGGTGTTGGTTAACCTGTGAGTAAATAGCTCATGCAAATACAACCTCATTGTAGCACTTCTCTAGGGGGAAAAAATGAATTAAGATGGTGATTGGACTTGCCAAAGTAACATGAATGTGTTAAGAAGAAAATGTTAGTGTTTTGGAGGATGTTTTCCTCCTGTTGGGGAGCAGATATCAAAGTGCTTTGTGTCCTTTGAAAGGAAGTAACTACCGTGGACTGCTCTGATCCAAAACCAAAGGCAATCCAGCAGCTGAGCTGCCATGGAGTAGGGCAGAACGATTGTGCCTACCTGCATGTGCTTATTCACACACCCATTAGGCAGGAGACTGCTAGAGCTTTCTCTGAACGATTTCAGCAGTGTTTTGACTTCTACAGTCTGACACATTCCAGCCATTTAATGAGAATCTGGGGATGTTTATTGAGCTCACATTTAGGGAATTGAGCAGACCATTTTCCTGTGGGAACATCAGATCTGTACCTTGCACAGAAATGACATTGTCACCCTTAATTCCTTTCCTTTAGTTTCTTAAATCCAGGATGTCAGAGAATACAAGGGGAGTGAAACAAGGTGATATAAAACTAACAAAAAATGTGAAATTCTTCTCAAAGTCTTGACATTGAAATGCATACCTGAAACTCATTCTTGCATGAGCTAATATCAGGCAAGTGAAAGCAACTGGCTATGAATAGAGGTAAATTTCTTTTTAAAAGATGAAATTCCCTTCACAATCAAGAACAGCTCTCTGAGGTTATTTGTCAGGCCCTCACCATGCTGCACTATAACAAATTGATTTCAGGCAGAGAATCAGTGAAATTATATCTGACTTGGCCAGCTGCCAGCAACATAAAAGAGATTATGATTTCCAAGAAAAAATTTATGATTTCCAGGATGAGGAAATGTTCTCTATCACCTGCAGAACCATGAATAGTAGGTTAGTGGCTCCCAATGTTTTGCAGGAAGGGCTCACTGCAGAGAATTGGTAGTATTATATGCCTTTCCTTAACCCCCAAGACCCTGCTGCTTTTCCTCCTGTCACTTGTCCTTTGAGCTGCTGCTGTCCCCACTCCCCTCTTCTCTGGCCATCCAACACAGGACTCCTGCCATGTCCTCCCTTCCTTTTGTCATTGCCTCTCAGAGGAGAACTCAGAGGTGAATGCTTTGTCAGTGGTTTTAGCTGGCACCTGCCCAGGTGTTGCAGGAGAGATGACTCGACAACATCATGTTTTCTTCTTTTATCTGAAGATACAATGAATATGGGGTTTTTAGTAAGTAGTTGCATCTGTTGAGATATGTGCTTTTCATGTGCGTTGTCATAACCACTGAGGACTGCAAACAAATATTCTCAGGTCTAAATATACCATTAGACTACTGTGACAGTGTTGCATTTATATTCAGGAGTTCCAAACAGAACAATGGCCATTTAAAATAGTGAGGATAATGTGAAGAATCAGTTTGAAAAAATCTGCAGGTGATTAAAAGCATACCTGAAACAACACTTTTCTAATGATGGTGGAGGACGTGGTAGCAATTTGGAATAGGATTAATCGATCATCTTGTTTCACTAATACTTTTTATGAGTTTATGTAACAGCAGAGATACATGGTTAATTTTCAGCAAATTCCTCTCATATCATAAGAATCAGGTCTTTTAGCCCTCTAAAAATATTTGATGTCTATGAAATACTTCTTAAAATTTTATTTCAGATCTTCTTGTTGTTAATCCTGCTCACCTGTCACTTGTGCACTTTAATAAAAAGCTATTCCATTACTCTTTTGTGAGGAAATATCTTGACTGCGGCTGATTGAAGCCCACTGGCAGCTCTGAGAGAACAGTTATTGTATGAACCTTTGCATAACAGCAGCCCCACAAAACCTAGTGTCTCAGGCTAAGGTAAATCCAGGCACGCTATAAAAATTGCAGTCTTGTATTTGGAGAAACTGGTTTTGACAAGTGATTTGGTAGCGGCACCCAGTGGCTAAAATACAGACTGCAAAATTTACCAGCCCCAAAATTTCCCAACTCCGCTGTGTTCGTGCGCATCCGGGAAAAAGCTTCCAGCTAAGTTCAGAGAGCTGCAAGCCAGGGGAAGCTGTTTCCAGCCTCTTTTGTGAGTATTAAAAGAGTCAGATGTTAAGGTATACCCTTGGAATATGCTCTTTTGCATGAAACAGCTAAATATACATAATATTTTCCTAACATTTCCTTGCACAAATGCTGCAGTTGCCATGGGAGGATTATATAACGATTTGTGGGCAGGGATGTGATCCTCATAGGAAGCAAAATATCTTCAGTGATTTCCTATGTATGGTCTATGCTAGAGCATACTATAACATTCTCTGCCTTTGACACTACATTTATTTCTGTTTACACTTGTATGTGCACCCTGCATATAATTTTATATATATGTTACACATAATGATGTGTCTTTGCACACATATTTTGTAGGAAAACAAATAGGCAGACCAAGAATGTTGATACAAAGGGTCCACTATCTGCTGGTCCGTGGTTTACAATTTAAAAGCTGCCATAAAATTGTGCAGAAGCAACACCTCACAAATCAGACAGGTATCTTCATGTTTGTGGAGGATGCACTGGGGCTGTAGTATTGGCCCCCTGAAAGCTTCCATCCCCATGGCACGAAGGCAGCTGATGCTCCTCTCACTGCAGGTTTCATGGCCCAGTTCTGGGTAACAGAAGCAGCAGAGCTGCAGTGACATGGCCTGTGACCTAGGTTAACTGGAGAGGTGCTGCTACCCCTGAAGTGTGTGTAGGAAAGCTCCTGCTGCCATGTCATCTCTGCTGTCAGCAAAAGTCTCAGGGACTTCCCCACGACATGGGCTTTTACTGCGTGGCCTTGAGCCAGGGGACTGAGCCCCAAGACCCTTTCAGGAGCCCTCAGGGCTGAACCTTGGGGTGTTTGTCCATAGAGGGACAACAACTCTGACAGTAGCAGCTGGAAACCTCTTGCTATAATAATTAATATATTTGTATGTTCTCAGTTGAAACTCTTAGTGCACCACATAAAAGTAAAATAACATTTTTAAGGCAGTGTAAGGTCAGTACAAATATGAAAATTGCCAACACATTCTTCACAGGAGATAATAAACACAGGTGTTGTAAGGTGCAGGTGGTTACCAATCTGTGGCCAGCTGTGGCAGTTCAAAGCAATAACTTTGCATGCAGAAAGCTGGGAAGCAGCAGAAGAAAGCACCATGCAATGTTAAAAAACTGAAAAAGCTGGCTGATGTGAGAGGAAGTGAGAGTGAGCACTATCTGAGGCTCAGCACCTCACCTGCTGGCTTGTGGTTGTAAGGACAGATGACAGATCACTGCTGCCTTCTCAGACTCATTTGTGAAGCTCAAGGGGAAGCTGTCAAGCACTCTCACCACACAGTGCCTAAAAAATGTTCACCATGTGCAAGTGCCATGTTGGTCTGTTCCTTGTGCACCAAGAAAAATGCCTGGCAGGACAGTTTCCAAAGTGGTTTCTCTTCCAGTTGTTCCTCTTAGTTGTACGGCTCCTTCCTACCACACCAGACTTTAGCACCAGAGGGAAACACACCTACCACTCAAAATAGTCACAGATGCAATTCTCACTTTGGTGAGCTGTTCCTCCTCTGGAAACCACTGGCTGAGAGAACATCCTGCTGTACAAACATTCACTTCTCAAGTGGAAGCTATTGGAGTTAGGAAGAAGCAAACATCTCTAACTCCCACCTCTTTTCCAGGGTTTCCTCCTCACACAGCAGAACCAAATTCTTATCAGTCACCCATCTTCATGGATACTTTCACAGGCTGGATCATGAGTTTGATTCTCCATTTTCAGTCTCCTGCTGCTAGACAGACCCTTAAAGAGCAGGATGGAACAGGAAACTTACAGGGAGAATTTCCTAAAAAGACAGAGAAGACAGCTTCAGTTCATGCATTCAGGCTCTGCCTGTATGCTTAATGTAGCACAGAAGCAGCTCATTTTGGCAGGCAGGAGATTCTTCACCACTGATGACTCTACAAACAGGGGAGATAAAAATCTCTTGAGAATTATTTACTTGTAGCTCTTCCTCCATTATGAGAGAGAGGATGGACTAGAAGATCTCTCAAGGTATTCTGCAGCCCTATTTTCTATGATTTCTAGTTGTGACTGAAATTTTCAGTCTCTAAAGTTCTCTGATTGACTTGAAGGGACTTTCTATACTGATTACAATCCCAATCAAAAAAAGAAAAATAAAGAAAAAGAACAAAAACCCCTCCAGTACCCCAAGAACTGTACTATTTCTTACTAGCAAATGCCAGGTTATAAGTCCATTAAATGAAGAAGAATATTTGCTGATTAGTTAAAGACAGTTCAAAAAGTACTGATTAACATATAAAATTTGTGTTGCTTTTAAAATTGTACTTTAATGATGATTCACATCTGCTTTTCATGTTTCAGTATCTGCTGTCTTTCATATTTGAGATAATTCTTCTACCTTTAACCAACATATATCAGTGAAATATTTTCTCATCAGTTTTGCAGGGCCATACTTTGCAAATGTTCTACCTCCAAAACCTTGACCTTCTTTTGCCTTGCTCATGCTTAGTGGTGTCTGCAGCTGTCACAGCATGAGGGAACCTTCCCTTTTCTCACAGTGGTTACAGAGGCCAGAATCCCCAGGTGGACTTTCAAGAACCTCTTCCTAATCCCTGTAAGATGCAGGAAGTCCCAACAGGATGAGAGAGTGAGAAACCCTTTCCTCACTTCCCCACCCTGCAAAAAAGCCAAAACAACAGTTTGAATGGGGAGAAGGAGGGGGACTAATAGAGAATGAGACAAAAGAAAATGCCATCCCATCATCATGCAGAACACTACTGGCTGGAGGTTGTGATAAAGATATGAAATAGGAACATATCTTGCCCAATAAGTGCTGTCATCCCTCTTCCTCTTACACATTGTTTGAGCCTGTCTCAGACTCAATTATTTTCAGCTATTTTGAGTCAGAATACCAATTGCAAATTTGGTGGGACACTGTGGGACCACCCAGGCAAGATGAAATCTGCCTGCCATTCCTGACCAAGGTTTACATTCTTAAATACTGCCCAGTCATTGATCCTTTGAGACTTCACTTTTCTGACATTTCCCAATGTCAAAGCTGAACCTTACTCACTGTAGTTTTCCTGTCATGCAATCAACCACAGACAAGGGGAACAGTTTCCTTTTCTGTTGCATAGTTGAAGATAATTGCAACCCTCCTTGGTTTATCCTTTCCTCTTTCTGGAGAAAAACAAATTCAAACAAATTCTAATGAATCCAGTGTTGTCTTCAAAGAGCTATTGTGATTTTTGGCTGGTTCTTCTCCTCCTTTAAAGAGGAGAAGCTCAAAAACTGAGGCAACACATCAGCTATAGCCTTGCCACTGTTGAGTGCTTTTGTAGGCAATATTTCTGCTTACATTGAATTTTTATCTCTAAGTGTGATGCTGTTGACTCTTATTGCAGCTTTTGATAGGCCACCCTATGGACCATTTGCTATAAAACTGTGGGTTACCATGTTTCTCCCAAGCTTTTGCCTGCAACACTCATTGTTTCAGTGACACGTGAATCCTCTGCTTTCAGGGAACATGCATCATTGCTATAGCCATGGATTTTACAGCCAAAGAAATTATGTGAGTTTTTATTTTCCTGTATTTAATTTTGTTCCTTTTCCCCCAAGCTACTTCTCCAATTTTTAAAGATCATTTTGAATTATAATTCCACCCTTGAAAATTGCAAACAATGACCCCAGGAGACTTTTGCATACGGCTGTTAAAAGCAGACTTTTTGCTTTCACCTATGAGTCAGTTTTGAAAAGTGCTTCCCTTAGCCTGGATTGAGAGACTCTGAGTACCTTGACTAGAGAGAGACTTCATTACTTCATTACTGCTGCTTTTCTAAAGGAAGTGGCATATGGGCTGGCAAGCAATGTTAATAAAGAGCAGTCCTGTAAAGATTGTGAATTTTGCAGCTCTTCCTGTTGTAAAAAGTAAGCTTATTATTTTGCTTTTTGAGCCACTGTTTGACTTCCACATTCTTCTGTAACTGATCTATTTTTTGAACTGTCTTTTTGAATCCTGGCCTAACTACATGTTATCTATTCATTTTTTTAAGATAGTGATTCAAGGGATTTTTGTACACGTTGACTAGTCACAGAAATACTTAACAGAAAGTCTTATGCAGAAAACTGGTTCTCACTAGTATACTTTTTGGATCAGGATGAGTTCTTAGATTCTGGGTCATTATCACATAATTTATACTTTCACAGAGTGGCATTTTATTAAATGTATATATTTGTTTTATTGTTATGTTATCTGGAGGATTGGATGGGAACTTTTACAATAGATTATTTGGTAATTTAAAGAATATAGAGATTATGAGATAAAATTAAAATTTTATAGAAATTATGGAGATAATGAGATATAGAGAACACCATCACCTTTCAGGCTTGATTTTGCAGACAAACAAATTTTGACTTTATTTTTCCATCAATTCAGGCTAAATATTCTTGTTTGTTTCAGATCCTCCTTTGGGATAAACTGCTATTGCTTCATTGACCACAGCAGACTTGTGACATTTTATACCAGCTAAGGACTTGCCTCTGGTATGTTTCAGCTAGTATATCAAAAGCAATATACTTTTGACAAAAAAACAAACAAACAAAAACCCAAAAAAGGAACAACATCTGGTGTCCTTTCCATGTAGATTAAGTAATGAAAGGTTTTAAAGCATGGGGTGCTTCAATTTAAGCTCTATTTCAGTTTCAGACTGTACAGTAAACATTTCATTTCATATAAGTGGTGTTATTATAATAGCTAGAGGGCTATTTGGATAGGAGATTTTCTGGCAGATTATTTACTGAATTACTGAAGTTAGGGGATATGGGGAACATAAGGGATCCTGGATGCATTTGTTGGTTATGAAAAAAGCCACAGTTACTTGTAACAAGAGAGAAGGGATGTGAGACCTTTTTGCAGATAATAAATAAGCTCAATGACATTTGGAGCTGGGAAACTGACTGATCTCACATACATGGAGGTTTCTTGCTTCCACTGACCTTCATTCAGGTATCAAATCCACCGTCCCTGTTTTCCTCTGACAATCCAGAATCCTCTGGCTTCACATTCACAATGTGGGCATGCAGCACAGGTTTATTTTTCCAGACCTGGCATTGAACAATGTGCTACACTGAAAGGAGAGGAATGGGGGAATCTGTGGGAACTTGGTCATAAAATGGGCTGTAAACATCTCCCAGGAGAGAGGGGATTTGCAGGGAGCATGGAGCATTTTTATAAACTTGAAGATAAACATGCCTGAAATATGGGGTGGTTAAAAAGGGGGGAAATAATAGAAGAAATAGAAATAGAGCAAGAAGAAGAGAAAGAAAAAAAAAAAAAGAGAAAAGAAAAAGTAAAAAAGAAAAAAAGAAAAAAGAAAAAGAGAGAAAGAAAGAGAGAGAGAAAGCCAGAAAGCAAGAAAGAGGCAGAGCAACCTGTTGGTTGGACTTTTTGTCACAAGAGTGGCAACAATGGAAAGACTGAAGATAGGCTTTCCAAATGGTATTCCAGATTGATGTGCAACAATGGCTGAGCATACAATAATGTATAATGATGGTTGGAGTACAACCACCCACTAATAGGCTCTTCTGAGCAAATTTGTTGGCAAATCATCAGAGACAATGACAATTCAATTAGATCCTTCTCAGAGTGAACACAGTGAAGGGAAATGTTAGGAAAAAAAAAGAAACAACATCAAGCAATTCATATCATATTCAGTGGTTTGTCCCTTTTTCTCTCAGAGACACCATTATTCAACAGCATTCAAAGGAAGGAAGCTCTTGCATTATAGTACATGTTACTAATTAAGAACAATTCTAGTTGTAATTAAAATACCTAATTCCATTGCTCCTTGGTGGCAAAGGTAGTTTATATCTTGGGTCTTTCTATTAACTCAGAGTAGGAACATTAAGAAGATTATTTGACACAAAATGTCTTTGTAGCCTCTGGACACAAAACTGAAAGTTCTCTTGGTTAATTTCATTAGCTTAATTAATTTGGCCAACTTAATTAATTAGATTTTCATTAAAACCAACTAAAAAGAAAATAAGTACTGCTCATGTGTCGATAATGCTTTTTTTTAAAGGGCTCATTAAAAGATTGTCCCTACCCAGACAACTTTGAAAAATGTTCTCTATAGAAACTGAGGTGTTTTATGTACCAAGCTTGACTGTCATTCTGTTGCCTTTCTGATTCTTCTTAGATGACTTTAGAAGTAAAACCTTATCAGCTGGCAGACCACAGCCTGCAGGCACTAAATATCCTGCAGCTTGGGCTAATTTCTCTGACTCTAACATCCTGTTTCCATGTCTGCTCAGGACAAACAAAAAGCAGGAAGTGAGACAGAGATACACAAAAAACAATTGCCAGAATAACCAATAAGGAGTTAAACGTGGGTCAGCTTTTACTTTTCCTTGAAGACTTGCTCGTGGAAGTGTCAAGGGAGGGAAGGTCAAGCACCAGCAGTGAGAGATCAAAACTGGTCTGAGCACCAGAATAGCTTTCAGGTTACCCCCTGAGTGGAACCAACCTCTTTAATTGCCTTCCTAAACACAGCTAGATGCAAAGTTATTTTTCTCTGATAAACCATCCATTTCACAGCATAATTGCATAATCTTTAACTTTAGGAAACAATACAGTTATTTTTCTTTCTCTCACCAACAGGATTTCAAAATATAGTAGTCAGTAGGCAAGCAGAAGTAGATACATATGTAAATAGGTGCTTAGTTACACAGTTCCTTAAATGAATATGCATTTGGAAAAACATTTTGTTTCATGTTTCAAAATCAATTTTAATTAATCTCTCTGTGTTAACCTATGTAATACCATGCTTTTGTTTGCATCTTTCCTTACAAAAGAAAAGTCCAAGATGCTTTTCTGCAGACATGTTTGACCTCTGTTTAATATAGGCAAGTGATTAAATTTGTTAATATGGATATGTGGAGGCATGTATGCTTGGTAACAACTGAATGTCACGGTCTGTGTTTCAGATGGGACCTCTCCCACACTTAGCTTCTGGGCTCTGAGGGAAAAGATACATGAAGGGAACTCTAATTTCTGGCATACAAGAGTCTGTGGAAGATCCTTCTCACAAACTGCCCTGGCAAAGCAGTTTTGGTAAGCTGTCATCTTATAGTCAACCTACTAGAAAGTAAAAGGTGTGATATCAGTGTTACACTGTTGAAGGGTGGACTTAGAATACTCACTGAATTTAGATCCAGCTGGTGCTAGTGGGCCTAATGGCAAGGAAAAGTAAGATTTCATATTATAAGTGACTGTCAGGATTAGTGGAAGGTATCTTAATACTTTGGAACATATATATAATTATGGCCTGTTCCTTTGTTCTTAATATCCTTTAGTACTCTTCTCTTAAAGTTAACAAACTCCCCTATCCATCTGCTGCAGTGCCATTTATCTGTAATCTGATTCAAGTCCCAAGTAATAATTTTGCTTCAAGTTATGGAACTCTGGCTGTGACCAGACTGAGGATCACAGCCAAAAGGCAGGGTTATAAATAAAAGTGTGTTTACTCACATCTGCACTGGGCTTACACTAAATTGGTATCATTTGGGGAAATTAGAGAAAAGAATGGTGGAAATAAATAGTAATTGATCCACTCAGAGCCTATTCTAGTCCTGGAGCTTATCAGTATGTGATAATGCTACAGTGGATGGCTCTTGCAACCAGTTCTGTAATTAAAGTTAAGATGATTATTCTTTAACACAGTCATTTTGTTTATCCTTGAGGAAGATTACAGCATCTTATTCCCAACTTTGAGCACTTGGGTTTTTTTCAATTTTGAGTGAGTATTCCAAGTTTAATTTGAAATAAATTTCATTAATATTTTTTAGCATGCATTTTAACTTTACTGTGACCTGAAGGTTCTTAGTGGAGTGACACAGACTTTTCAAATTGTACAAGTGAAAGTTTATTGAATTCACGTGCAAAATTTTTAAAAAATTCTCGCTAGACTTCTGCATTAAAAATTCTTGATTTAGTCATTAAATGTTGTGTTTGTTAAAAACTATTGTTGTTTAGGAATGGTACTCCCCAGCTCAGTGCCCACACTGAGATTCTCCAAACCACATGCTGTTTTCTTGCTGTCCTGCTTTGCCCCTCCCTCTCCCCCTGCAGCGGGCTGGAGGAGAGAACTGGAGGCACAAAAGGTAAAGATCATGAGTAGAGATAAGAACACGTTACTGGAAACAGCAATGAGATAAGAAAAGGAACAGTAACTGCAACAATACTAATGACAGAGAGTACAAAAAGAGAAAGCATTCACGTGGAAAACCTTCCCCACATTTACTCAGCCAGGAAGAATCCCTTCTTCCTGGAACAGACTCCCTTCCCCATCCCCAGAAACTATGTGAGGTAGTAGTCCCCTCCTCAGTATTGCAAAAAATTAACCCTATCCTGGTGAAAACCAAAACACAAATTAATAGCATGAGGACAAAACTGAATAAGAGAAAGGTGTTAGAGATAGGAAAACATCAGGGGCTTAGGCAGATGGTGAGTCTGCAAATGGCTGAGCTGATGCAAAGCACTACTATGGAGTTTTTGTGCAATAACAAATAATGTGTTTTTAATAAAAAGGTCAACTAAGAAACACTCAAAGAATCTGTGAAAAGGATGTATGCATCTCACAGCCTCAGTTCAGATCACTATCACCTTAACAGAGGTATACCCAGACTCCTTGGTGGTTCATCCACCATTTCCTTTGCCACTTCTTGGCAGCTTAACACCACAACCCTCTGCTCAATTTAGCATCCCTTCAGATCTGCCAGCAGGGAAACCTACACAAGCTCTCCTACAGCTGACTCATTCATATTGGATGGGCTGGTTTAGATATCTTAAATAGAAAACAGGTTGACCAACTAGTGGTTTAATAAGCCTTCAGATGGGTATCTCCTCTGCAAGTGTAAATGTGCAAAGGGGAAAAACAAAGAGGAGTTTAGAACAGATTCTTGATAATTTTCCTTATCTACTGGCACAGATAGATGCTGCAGATTAAATTTCTCCTTGACAAATGGTGTGTTTTGTCTAAAGTTGAGGAACTGACTTGATGCAGAAGTTTCTGGTTTGTATTTTGGCTCATACAGGAAGGGCCACATGAATGTTTTTTGCTTCATACCTTGCTCTAGGTCTTAGGCCCCTCCACTGCATGGTTATCTCTGACTAGACACACAGCCAGGTCAAGAGCTTGAGTTATTTGTAAAAGTAACCAGAAAGCTCCTCCAAGGCTGCAGTTGAATCTCTGCATCCCGTGGCCCTCCATGGGCTGCAGGGACACAGCTCCTTCACCACGGTGTGCATCAGGAGCTGCAGGAGAACCTCAGCTCTGCTGCCTGGAGCACCTCCTGCCCCTCCTCCTGCACTGCTCTTGGTGTCTGCAGAGTTGTTCCTCTCACATATTCTCACTCTGCTCTGCTCTGAGCACAATTACATCCGTGCAAAAAGGTTTTTTTCCTTCTTCTTAAATATGCTATACAGAGGTGTTAGTATCATTCCTGATGGGCTCAGCCTTGGCCAGTGGCAGATCCATTGTGGAGCCAGCTGGCACTGGCTCTGCTGGACAGGGTGGAAGCTGCTGGCAATTTCTCACAGAAGCCATCCCTGTAGCCTCCCCCAACTACCAAACACCAGCCACACAAGCCCAATATACAGTTATAACACACTGCTCCCATGAAGGGAAGCATTAACCAGCAGCCAGAGAATTTTGCTGTGTCAGAGATGCCCAGGAGTTGTGTGTAGCTCCAGCATTTCACCACAAAGGAGCATCTCCCGGGGCAAGTGGATCAGATGCATTAGTGGGAGTCCAGCAAAGCAACATTTTCCCTGGAGCCCATGGACATATCACGGCTGGCTGCTGCTGATAGCCTCCCATACAGATCCCCAAAGAGTTATTACAGCACAGTCCTGCTCCTGAATCTGCCATCTCCTCGTTGTGAAGACCAAAAAAAATCTAAACAGAAAGAAACAAGACTGAAAAGCAGAACTAAAATCCAAATCTGCAAACCCAGTTTCAGTATTCAAATGCCTCTCTCAGAAAAGGAATCCTTCTCAGAAAAGCTTTTTAAAAACTGCCCAGCATTTCCTTTCTATTTTGTCAACATGCAGTTACAGTAGGAAATTTTCTTAATTATATGATGAGAAAAACAGTTATTTTATGTATTACACCAAAGATAAAAAGCCTGTTAACATTAATGCTACCTATTACTACTTTGTAAACGAAAGGTTATTTATCCTTTGCAAAAAAAACATTTCAGAACTAAGCTAAGGTAACCACATGGATTTAATAAACAAAACAAATAAAACTTTAAGTGATCTTGAAACTTCAAAACAGGAGAAATTTCAAAGTGAAGCTACATAAATTAAGCATAAAAATAAATTTCATTTACTAGTAATATTTTGTAAGGTTGCCTGTGGATTCATAAATTCAGAGAAATTTAGCATGCAGATGAAAAATAAGGAGGAGGGAATCATGAACTGTAGTGGAAAAGCAATTTTAATTTAATTTAGGATGTGTTCTGCCTAACACTGTTGAAGATCAAAATGAGAGCTCTTTAAATTGTAGATGTAAAAACAAGTCCTGGTGTGATTCACATTCTAACTTCAGATCTAACATGACATGCTGAAATACATAAATGTTGCTTAGGATAGCAAAGGAAGCTCAGTTTGCTTCCCTTGTTTTTTTATAAATTTTGATTGGGGTGCCAGAGTTAGACAGCAATGCTTTGTAAAGTCTAACATTAACAGGCAGACTACCTTGTTTGCCCTCTCTTCAGTGCCTGAAAAATAAAACACAGTACAACAACAGGATAAAAATACCAATTATGGAACTGACAGCCAAGGGAATAAAGTAAAATTATTTGCCATTGTCTGCTTAAATTTTATAGAAGTATCATTGAAATAGTTTGGATTGGAAGGTATCTTGGAAGATCATCTAGTTCCAACATGAGCATCAGTTCATGCTGGAATCAGTTCAGTCATGAACTGATTATGCTGTTTTCTGGTCTGCTGTGTAAAAAACAAATATTACACTCTGAAGCAGTACAAAATAAACCTGTAGCCTCTCTTTCTATTTCCATAACACCAGCAGAAGCTCAACTTTTCCAGTATCCAGATAGGTGTCTCTATGTGTTGAAGATAGAAACTCCTATTTACTTCAGGGTCTTTGAAAGGAATTGGGACTACTTTGCCACTTCAAGAATTGGGTCACTCCTGAGCAAAACTCCATGCACTAGCTCTCAGAGCAAAGCTGGCTCTCAGAAGCATATGCAGAATTAAACGTTGCAAGATGAGGCTCTGGTCCAAGCTACTCTTTGCTGGAAAGAGAGAGGAAAAATCAGAAATAGAAAAGTGACGGGCAGGGAACAGTCTGCAGAACCGTGCCCTGATGGCTGTCCCTGGGACAGGAGGAATATGACATGACATCCCTATCCCATCCCATCCCATCCCATCCCATCCCATCCCATCCCATCCCAAAGTACATGAGGCTTATTCTAAACATAAAGCCTGACAAAGAGGTGTCTGCAGTCCATGCAGAGCTCAGTGATTTTGCAAAAGGAGGGATGTTTGCAGAAGAGGACCTGTTGCTGGACACGTTCTGTGGCCAGAATAAGAGATATCTTGCAGTTAGGATGCTGATATGCTTTGCTGTTCAGCCTCATCAGTTTAAAGCAAGAGGAAGATCACTGACAGTTTCATATTTGAACTGAAATTAAACTAGAAGGCAAGGTAGTGTGTAATGCACTCCAGCATGAGATGTTCAGCCTCCTTTGCAAAGATGTATAAATGACATTTCCGTACACAGCCTGTATTGGTGATATGGGCATGAGGATTCACTTTGCCTTCATGCTGACTAGAAGTTCAGTCCTCCACGGGTAGCTGCAGGCAATTTGAGCACATACAGCATCTCTTTGCATCTGGCAAGAAGAAAAATTGTGCAATGATTCTCTTCCACATCCTCTGCTACATTTTGCAGATTTTGGATGCATTTTGGAGTCACTGTTCAAGAGATAGGCAGATGGGCTGTAGAGAGCTCTGGATTTTTATGGGAATATTTGTCCTAGACACTTTTTACTGGAAAATTATGGAATATTTTTGCTGACCAGAGCAACATCAATTCTTGCACAATAACTGCTGCTGGGCACTGTCGTGGCAAATTTTGAAGAGAATCAAAATTTGTTAACATTGTTGCAATTCCTACTTGAAAATGTTGCGCTTGACTGATTCATACAGAGGTTACTTTTGTTCTAATTTTTACAGTCCCACTTTTCCTGCTATCAAGCTATTTCAAGACAAAAGCAGTTTAAATGGAGGGTCAGATGACATCTCGGTTTTGAACATTACATCCTCTTCTCAGTAAGGCAATGGGCCGTACACCCATCCTCACCCAGAGTTTCCAAAGGCATCAAAAAGAGAACACTGAAATGCATCTTCGCTGCTTTTAACTTTTTATTTAAAATTCAGCAAAACGGTAATTTACCTAAGCTCAGCATGTGACCTATACTTCACATTGTGTTGAACCTCAGCCAGCAGTGACAGAATGGGAGATGAAGTAAATCAGTTGCTCCATTCAACGTGGCCCATCCTGTCCCCAGCGCGCGTTGGATGGGCGTCCATCTCTCAGCAGCACAGCTGGAAAGGGACAGGTTTTTTGTATGCCTTGAAGGACCCGGGAGAATGCCTTTGTTCTACCTCAGGCAGGACCAAGATCTAACCAGGGATCTCTGATCCCTCAGCCTTCCCGCTCAAGGTGCCATCGGCAGACTGGTTGACGGGGGTGCTGTTCAGCGGGGCGGTTCTGCGTGCATTTCAACGGGGACAGGACGGGCTTCCAGGCTCGCAGCAGGCGCTGCCGGAGCCCAGCACGGTCTGACCCACGCCCACACCCGGCATCCGCCAGCGGACCGCGCCACCGGCTGCCCCCGCTGAGCACCTTCACCGCTGCCCGCGGGGGGCTTCAGCCGGGCCGGGAGCGAGGCCAAGGGAGCGCACGGGGGCCGCCCTGCCCCGGAGGGGTTCCCCTGCTCCGGTGCCCCGGAGGGTCCCCGTGCGGGTCCGGGTGCCGAGCGCCGCCGGGCGAGGTGGGTCTCGCTCCCCTCCGCGTCCCGCCACGCCGCTGCGAGCGGCCGCCCCCGGCAGCCCGGCGGCCGAGGTGGGCTCCCGCGGCGCCGCCGCCGCCCACCGTCCGCGGCAAGGCGGGCCGGCGGGGCCGGGGGGCGGAGGGGGAGCGGCGGCGCACGGCGGCTCGGTGGCTCGGCAGCCCTCCCGGAGGAGCCCGGCCCACCTCTCCCGTGCAGGCACCCCCTCCTCCCCGCCCCGAAAGAGGAACTCCCCGCCCGCGCAGCCCGCCGCGGCGCAGGCAGAAGCGGCGGCAGCGGCGGCGGCAGCGCCCGGCCCCTCCGCACACCATGGCGCAGCAGCGCCCGCCGCCCGCCGCCGCCTGAGGCGCCCCGCGGCGCGAGCCGAGCCCGCGCCCATGGCGCCGCCGCCGCCCGCCCTCAGCTGGGCGCTGCCCCTGCTGGCGGCGCTGGCGGGCGCCGCCGGACCCCAGAGCTTCGAGCTGCCGGGGGCCCCCATCGACAACATCGAGGTGAGCGGCAGCGCCGTGCTGGTGGCGGGCGGCAGCTGCCTCTACGAGCTGCGGCCCGAGCTGCGGCCCCGGCGCCGCGTGGTGCCGGCGGCGGGGCAGGGCTGCGGGGAGCCCCCCGGCATGCGCAGCAACCTGCTGCTGTACTACGAGGAGGCCGGCGGGGTGGGAGTCCTGCTGACCGGCTGGACCCAGGATGGCGGCGCCTGCCAGGTGTGGGAGCAGCCCTCGTACCGGCAGCGCTTGAACCAAAGCGAGGTGGTCAGCTGCCTGCCCGACGGCTCCACCGCCGGCGTCGTCTTCCAGCAGGCCGGCGCCTGGTACCTGGCCGTGGCGGCCACCTACTCAACCAGCGCTGACACGAACCACCTGCACTGCGAGCCCTCGAAGTCGGACAAGGAGACCGTCATCACGGTGCGCAGCATGGTCAACCTCAAGTCCAAGGAGGAGCTGGGCATCATCAAGCGCAGGGAGGAACCTTTGCACTTTGTTGACGCGCTCCAGTGGGGGGATCACCTTTTCTTTCCCTACTACACGTTGAAGGCCAGGTTGGCCAATAACACGGAGCCACCCAGCATGGCTGTCCTGCGCCAGCTGCCCCCTTTTGCGGGTGGCCTTACTTTGCAAGGGCACGTCTACTTGGACTGCGGGTGCAGGAGCCTCATTATTTCCTCCAGCCTTGTCCGCCAGGGTGAGCGGGGCTGGTGGGTGGGTGTGTTCCGCCACAGCCACAACGCCAAGGCGTGGAACAGCACTGCCGTCTGCATCTTTGGGATGGAGGAGATGAAGGAGCAAGCCTGTGCATCCACACACTTCAATATGAACGGGAGAAGCTGTGTAAGTCTGGGCATCGTTTGCTAAGCTTTCACCCTGCACGCCCTTGTTATTGTTGTGGCTGGTGTCTCTGCATGACTCACGGGGTGTCCCCGACCTGGAGGCACATGAAGTTTGCGAGAAACTTCAGAGCCGCACCAGGCTTTGCACATCAGCCCTGGCTCTGTCAGCTCTAGTGATTCCTCCAGCTTGTTCTGTTTCTAAAAAGCTGATCCTTTCCCAGACTTTGGTATACTTCCCATCTACCTGTTGGGAAAGACACATCTGATGGAGTACCTGAGGGCATCCTGGGTCAGATCTGAGTCTTAGGCTTCTCCCTCAATGTGTCCTTTTCAGCCTAGGATTAGTCATATTTCATTTTATTTTCCATACAGCCTAGATAAAGCATCTCCTCTCTTATTCTGTGCATTCACATCTCATGTCATTGCAGCTACATCAGAAATAAAAAAAAAAAGCCCATCAAATTGGCTCTGTGCACTGGGCTGTGTGCACTGTTATCCCTATCATTCCCTAGTTACCTGTGGTTTCTTGTTCAGTGGTAGGTATTTCCCAGGTGTCTCACGACTGGCCTTGCGTGTGAGGGCTCTCACAGCCACCTCCCCAAATCCTTGTGTGCAGCAGACAATAGGTGAGATCTCTTTGTTGTTGCAGTGGTTACATTTTCACAGACAGTGGTATCCCATGGAGTTCCCCATGTCACCTACTTCAGTAACACTCTCTTCAGCTCCTTCCTCCTTTTCAGGGTGAGCTGGGCACACGGAGGGTGGGATAGGCAAGGCTACTGGTTTTGCTGTGGCCTCAGGAGTAAAGAAATTACCTCAAAATTATATTATATAGGAAGGCAAAAATGTCATTCAGATGAAGGAGGTGCTTTTAAAAGGCCTGTCCATGCTTTTAAGTTAAGCTAGACTCAGAAGACTTTCCAGAGCTGTGGCAAAAGGATCACTGAAAAGTATCAAGGAGAATCATAGGGGATCAAGCAAAGTATCGTAAAGCAATCCCTGAGCCCTTTGCAGTTCCCACACCATCCGAGGTCTTAGCAGCTAAACTTCTGAATCCTTGATGTGTTACAATAAGAGTTTCTTCAAAATTCCTTGAAAGAAGTGCAGTAGATTTACTGGCACTCCTTGGCTTTCCAAATCTAACTCATAGCAGAGTGCAGTGCTGAGATTTTTTCCAAACAGACTACCAGAGGGCATGTGTGATTCAGTCTGCTCATCTCCCTACTGAGCTGTGAGACTATTGCCAGTGTTAGAGGACGTGGTTGTGAATGAGAACCCCGTATGTGGGTGAGACAACTGTGCTGAAGTAAATAGTGAAACTCACTACGGAGCCAGAGCCAATCCTTTGATTTCCAGTGCTAGCTTACTGCTTACTGTGTGATTTCTGTGCTCCCACAAGGCAAACTTCCGGAATGAATTTGAAGTCTTATTCTGATCCCCAAATACCTATTTGCTTGTTGGAATTTGGAATTTTGTTTTGCATTGTTGTTCCTAATTACTCATGAAGTTTTTTAGCAAAGTGCTTTCTGAGCCTGCTAAACAAAACAGAAAAAGAAAGCTCCCTGGGCAGTAGATCCTTTCTAAACATTTTACAAAACCTCATGCAAGATATTTCAGAAGAGCCTCATGGATCTCGTAGAGTAACATAATGCAGGTAAGGTGAGGCACATATTTCTGTGGACAGGGCAATTCCCTGTCCCCATTGCCTCTCAGGGTCTGAATATGAAAAATCAGTGATCCACTTGTTTTGGTATTGGTCTGATTCAGATCTGACTCCTGTGACTCCAGAGTTACTTTCATGTCCCAAAAGGCTCATCCCTCCTGGAAACTGAGATTATATTTGGATAGAATATTGAAGAATCTCAACTGTAACAATCTTTAAAAGGATTGCTTACTTAACCCTATGTCCCAACCTATGATGATGTTATTGATTGTAATATTTGGGCACAAGAAATGCAGTTTGCCACTGAGAGAAAAGTGGTATTTTAATATTTTGTGAGATAGCAGTGGGTTCTGTAAAATAATATGACCTATAACAACATTATATGGCTAATTAGCTATCTTTTTTAAAGCTAATTGCATGTGCTTATGGTGTATAAACATAGAAATAAATGCATGTAGTTCAGCTTTAATATTTTTTTATACTACAGAAGGTTAGGCTAGGCTACTGCAGAATAAGTTTGGAGATGACAGGCCCATATGCTGCTGCTTCTGGGTTGTTTTAGACCAGATCCTTCAACCGTCTCTCACCAAAGTATGGGAGTCCCTGCAACCATGGAGTATGATGTTCTTGTGATGCCTCAGGTTTTAGCTTTTACATTTTTCAGATTCTGCTTTAGTGTGTACTTCTGAACTTCATATTAGGGGACAGTAAGCTCTCTTCACAGAGTAGGTAGACAAAACAATTCTTTCTCTAGCTGAGGATCAAGGACAAATGATCCAAATTTCAGGCTGGAGTGAAGAGAGAAAGCAAGAAGAATGGGACTTCATAAGCTAAAGCTATAATTGGACAATTAACTCCAATATGCTAATAGACCAGAACTTACAAAAGTGTGAGAGTCCATGACAAGTCATCCATTTTTGTGACGATTTTGGGTTCATCTTGGGTGTAGCCGTGGCTGGGCTCTTGTGCTGCCTAAGGTGTATCCACTGAGGTATTCTAATAAATACCTACTTTATTCTTTAGCTCCATCTAGTCTCTGTTCTAGGTCAGCCTTCACAAGGCGTCACTTGCACTCGGAGGCACGTGGGCTTCAGAGCTGACAGGAAGATGAGTGTGGCATGTCCATCCGTGTGCAGCTTGCAGCAGTGGCTCTGGCCAGAAGGGAGTGCCTCATAGCACAGGGCTGTCAGGAGTACTACAATGTGTAGGAATGGCAGCAAACAGTACTTAACACTGCTCTAAAGTCCAGTCTTATAAAGACTGTGTTGGTCTTGAGCAAAGGAATGTGTAGCAGCATTATGAGTGCTGTAAGTGCAAGAGCTCTCTGGTGCTTGTGGTGGATGGTACATGCTGAATGTCAGTCTGGCTTTTGCTTTGCAGATACCATGTGTTGTAGGGTGCTGGATCATCTCTGCTGAGTACACTTGAATGCAGGAGCTCAGGTGTGATGTGATGAGGTATGTGGATCCCAGACATGGACTGTCAGTTTATGTAGGAATTGAAAATACAGGGATTTTTTCACTGCAGGAATACAATTTATAGTAAGCATATACATTAAGGAGTAGTGGCAGGCAGCAGTGTGTTTTCCTTCTGATCTTGTAATCCTTCAGATTTCTGTTATTATTCTGATTACCTTTAGGCAAGACATCCTCTTGCCCCTCTCCACTCACATTGCATTTCTCAATAGGACACTGCAAGAGGGGCTTAGCCTAGGGTATTGAATTCCCTGTTATGCCGTTGCTGCATGGTGTACTCTGAACTCATTCCTGTAAGGTGCTGAGCTTTCTAGGCCTAACCCAGTAAAGCACTTAATGACATATTTAACATTAGGCATATATAAGTATTTCCATCATCTTCATGCCCATGCATTTAAAGTAGAGCGTGTACTGGAGTACTTCACTGGATTGGAACCAAATTGCTCTGCATCCTCTTGGAACTCACTGTAGGTGTGTAATCTCTTTAGCTTCGCTTTGCCTCTTAGGCCAAAGTTCTCATTTGCATTAAGTTTTAATGCTGGATTAGTCTCTCATTGAAAACTAGTAATTTTTAAGATCCTTGCTTAGCAACTTTGTCAAAAAGTATGTGGCTGCTACAAATTCTGTGCAATTTCTCCATATGAGATGTAGGTAAGTCCATTTTTGTTTTGTGCAGTAGTGTGCACAAAGAAGTTTGTCCTACTTGGATGTGTTTTTTCAGACATTGGCACTACTTGATTCCAGAGACAGGATTTCTATCTAGCAAGACACAAGTGGTGTTTTAGTTGAAACTTCTCTAAAACATTTTGCAGTTTTATATTCAGCTCTTTTTTCTTTGATCCACATGTCTCTTAGTTTTGAATATATCTACTTACATGCACTATCAGGGTGTATGTGTTACTGGACTCTTTAGCATATCCTACATATACATAAGTGCATCTTTTTCACAATTTCCTTAGTTAATAAATGTGAAATTGCCATATCTCATTCTCAATTTCTTTTCAGAAACCTGACTTAATACTTACAAACACAGGAGGAATGCTGGAATTTGTCACAAACTTGCTGTGGGAGTTAGTGAACTTTAAGAAAGGCTTTTCTTCTGTTGTTCTGTGACAGAACAGGACCTACAAGGATCTCAGGTCTCTCACAGACAAGCCAGGATGTTGTGAGTCACAGCCTAGTAGATGAGTAGGAAAAGTGTTCCAATTGGAGAACATCAGCAGGAGAGAGATGTAGAGTGTTACCTAACCATGATAATGACAAATACAGAAATTGGTTTTGCCATTAAAAAAGTTGCCTGAGAAGGAAAGGACTCAGGAAGATTCAAGGATTCACAATTTTTCAGGTAGAAAATGCAAAAATAAAATAATTGTTAGGTGTCTATCTGTAAGAAAGAGAATTGCTGTAGTTTATATTAAGGTGTTTATTCGATTACGTGAAAAGGCTAAGTAGTTGTGATAGTTACTAAAAAATAAGCTATCTAGGTTGGATTTTCATCTATCATTTAATGCAAGTAAAGAGTTGTAGCAGTCTGTTTGTTGCACTTTTTCATTTTTCAGTGGTTGATACATATGAGGCTTGATACAATCCTAGCTTGTGTAAGCTCTACCAAAATGAGATTTTGAAGTCAACAGAGTCACATCAGTTTAATTACTGCTTTTAATTTGCAGAAACAACATTTGAATTTGTGTGGTAACTCATTCCAGAGTGATCCATGGTCTTTTATTCAAGGAAAGAATTACAGACTTCTAAATATAATTTTGTAACAAAATTGATCTTGTAATTAATTTTTGTAGTAGTGAAGTCAATCTCCTGAGTATTACAGACTGCTAGTGTTACATCTGATGTTTGATGGGTTTCTAGAGTTAGCCTTTCTAAGTGAATGTTTCTGTCTCATTATAGTGAATTTTCAGTTCATCCCTGTTTAGTGTGGGAAGTAAAGCCACCGAAGACTTGTCAACTCTCACACTCCAGGGATGGGGACTGCACAACCTCTCTGGACAACCTGTTCTGCTTGATTGCCCTCATAGTGGTGCTTTTTCATCTCCTGCTCACTTGAGACCTTCAGTGTTTCAGTTTGTGTCATTATCTCTTGTTACCTTACGTACACTTTGTTTAAGAGCCTGGCTTTGTTTCTTTGGTCCCTCTGAAATTGTCTCTTCTGTAAATTGAACCCGCCCTAGTTTTGGAAAAGGCCTGTAAGATCATCCACGACAAAAGCATGTCCCTAAGCACCACATCTACAAGTCTTATAAATACTTCAGATTTGTCAGGCATGATTTATTCTTGGTAAATTTATGCTGCCTTTTCTCAGTCACTTTGTTCGTTTCTTGTGTCCAGAAATGGTTTCAAAGAGGATTTTCTCTATAATTCTCCCAGGAAAAAAGTGAGACCTACTAATGTGTAGTTCCCAGAAGAAAATCTTGGGTTTTTTGAATATTGGTGCAGTATTTCACTTTATTGAGTTGGAGACTTTACCTGATCTCCACACCTTTTGAAATAGAGAGAATAACCTTTCAGCTTCAACAGTCTCTCAGCATCTTCCTACAGATCCCATCTGTCTTCCCTAAAACTTGTAAAATCTGAGGTTTCTTAAGAGATCTCTGGCTTAATCCTCACAGTACTTGTAGTTTCTCTTCTCCTTGAATTCTGTGTGTACAAAGGACCACAAGATGTTGCTGATGAAGTCCAGAGCCATGTCTGCATCCACTGTCAGTAAATCTCCTGAGCTATTCAGCATCTGGTGTGCATTTTCATTGTTCATTCTTTTATTGCTCATGGAAGAGCAGAAAAAGAGGAGTGGAAGCTCTTCTTGTTGTCCATACCATATCTTGCCAGTTCCAAAACCAGGTGAGCTGGGCTTTTCCTAACACCATTCCTGCATGTCCAGAGACTTCCTCCTTAGTCCTGCTTCCTCCTCCTTTATGCTGTTGTTCTGCAGTGTAGCTCAGTCACGACTTCCCTGTTTAGCTAGAGGACATCTCGTAGTATGTCTGCTTGTTTTCTAGTTTTGTGCTTGATAGAGATTGTCCTGAAAGACCTGCTAGCTTACTTGAGCTCTATTTCCCTTCAAAGCTGACTCTCAGGGGATCCCACTGACCATTTCCCTGAACACACTGAAGCCTCTGCTCAGATTATCACATCTTCATTCAGTTCTTCCTTATTTTTGAGTAGCAGATCCAGAAGAGCATCACTCTGGACTGACCCCACAGGTTAACATAGCCTGGAGTCCCATCTTATTCACTTTGCCCCCAGAGCTTTGTAGTCCTGATCTGCACTAGGCCATGGCTTTGGTGTCCATGTGGATGTGCAACAATGGGTAGTGGTCCAAGGAATGGAAAATTACCATAGTCTTTCTGCAATTAGTAGGGTCCCCTAAAAAAAAGCCCAAATGAGTCCCCTAAAAAAAGCCCCAACCTGTTGTAACAGCATGACTGTTCAGCAAGTGCGTGCCTTCATCCCTCACAGTCACCCACCACTTCCTTTTGCTCTCTGCTAACACACTGTTCAAGCTCAGTTGGTTTCAAAGCCTTCCTTAATGGAGCTTGTTCTCCCTCACTGGTTAATAGGACACTTTACCACTTCTGTGAACTTAGATCTGAGGGCAGAGAAGGACTGTTTTTGCTGGTGCAAGAAGTCACTAGTTTCTAGCTTTCCCATCTCAGGAGTCTCCATCAGCATCTCACTCAACCATAGCCTCTGACTGTTCTTCCTGCCTTGCATCATGAGCCTCAGGATTTGCCTCTGCAAGGTCTCACTGAAGACTCTGATTTTCTGGTCATCCTTGATATTTGCAGGCTGCTCACCTGGACAGGCTTGTCCACCGAACACTGCTGGGCAATGCACAAATCAAAAAACTTCCTGGGAATAAAATTTTGGAACGGTTCATGTTCTCATTCCTTAGCCCTAATAAAGGCTCGCTGCATGCCCCAATATTTGTTACCCGTTACCCTCTGATATAGTAAAAATTGATGGAGGTGGTTAAAGGATGGTGAAGTTAAGAAAGAAAATAAAGTTCCAAAAGTTCTTTTTCCCTTAGGAAAAGCATCTATTGTTTTAGTGTTGACTATTGCTATACACTACTTAAAAATCTTGTGTCCTTTTGTATAGCTGCATCTGTTCTTTAACTGGGATGCTCAAACCCTTTATTTTTACTTTTTGGACAGCTGCATATGATGAATGCTGTGTGAGCTAAAAATGCTGCCCTTTCCTCTGAGGCACGCAATGTAAAATAATCAGGAGGAAATCAAGACAGAAAGTAGAAGTGTGAATATGGTTGCTGCAGCTGGAGTCATATGGAGATACATCTGAAAATGAAGTGCCAAACAGAAAATTAGTATAAATACCTTCCATGCCAAAAACCAAACTATAGACTTAGAGGGACTACAGAATAGAGCAGAGGATGAAACTGAAGAATTAAAAAAAGGGAGCTCTTACACGGTGGTATTATTTTTTCTTTTCCTTTTCTTGCTTTTGTATGTGCCTGAAAATGTTTTAGGATAGACAAACAGATGACCATGGACATGAACGACTCTTCAAGTGTAAAGGAAGTTTAAACTGTAAATGCATTTTTAAGAATGGATTTAGCTGGGAAAGAAGCAGCTTGGGAAGGCCCTACAGTGCTGTAACCCCATTAGTCACAGTGGAAGAGGTAAAAGGGCTTGTTAAAACAATAAATGGATGTGGAAAAGTGGTGACAGAAGGGTGAAAGCAGCAGCTGCACCCTGGAGGAAATGGGCAAACTGAGGAATAGGTTTCAAAAGAGAGAAGGCAATTTTTATTGTGACTGTCCCCCCGTTCTTGTCCGTATTAGTTCAATGTCGCCTTGACCCTCCCTCTAGCAAGCAGAGGGAGGGGAGGAGACTTCCACACTTGTCAGTATTGGTTCTTCAGTCAGATGAGGAGGATGCACTGATATGACACTGGTTATTTTATTAGTATGTGGGTCAAAATAAAATCTGGCAGCAAAGCTTTTCAGAAACTGGGTGAGTACTCCTCTTTTCTGTGATCTTGTACAGAGTCTGCAAGGAACCTAGGGTAGTTTATCTCTCTTACACTATTACATGGTGCACTGTAGAAAAACTATTGCTCATTTTGGTGGAAATGAAAGTGTGGAAGCTCCATTTCCTCACTCCCTAACCTGAGTGAAGACTCATTGAGTGCACTAATCCTGGAGTTTTGTTATCTTCTGATCTATTATGAAGTGAGTTAACTTCTTCTACCTTAAAATGCTTGCAACCACACCCTGCCCCACTTCCTGTCTAGCACAGACGTCCAGGGTACTGGATTCTCATGGGCAAGTGAGTTTTACCAAAGTTCTGTGCCAGTGCATGACACTTCCCTGTGTCTTCTTCCTGCTGCATGAAAAAAGAAATAGTGACTTTAAATATGAAAGTTAATCAAGTCTTCTTTTATTCCAAGTGGCTCTTCTTTCTAGCTAATTAAAATAATTCAGATGAGTGAAGAATATTTTAATTGATTTAGGATTGCAGTTCAGAAAAAATAAAATATTTCTAGTGGAAAGACTTTTGGGATTAAGCCAGCATCATAGCATGCAGGAGAGTTGAATTCAGCTGTTACCATGTTACAGATTTGCTTCATAACTTTGAGAAATGCTTTCACCTTACTTCTAAGTGTCAGTTTTGATGGTCCATTCCATACTTTGTTTTGTGCATTTAAGTGAAATGGGCTCTTGCACTCAGAGGGTTCCTGTAGGTTTAGGAAACTGTCCTGGAGGCTAAAATTCTGGATTTGGTCAGCTAGCCTACAGGGCTTGTTCCCAAGGAGCTGGTCTTACCTGAGCTCTTGACTCCTACCTCTCCATGCCTGTCACTCCTTTGTGCCAGGTCTGGTGTTTGTGCAGCCACATGTCCATGTGATGAGGAGCATGACTCAAATGAAGATGTAGGTAGGTAGATTTACAGAGCATTTTCTAGGCACATCATTGCCTTAACTAAGCTCACTGGAAAACATTATACAGGGAAAGTGAAGTAAAGCTTGGCTGGGGTTGGACCCACTTGGAGAGCAGGTGGCATCACGCCTTTGGCAATGTCTACCACAGAGATTGACTTGGAGGACTTCAAAACTGAGTTAGTGCTTGCTAAGGGGACACATGGGCTTCTAGGGATTCCCCCTGGTAAATGGTCCTATTCTCACACATGTAGATTTTCTTTTAACAGTCGATCATCTACAATCAGAGTTTTTTGGTTTGGTTTTTCATTCCACAAGATACAGGGATTTCCTGCATGATGTTTTTTTCATGAGCTGCTTGCATGCGTTTGCCACTTAATTTCTTCCAGGTGGGATGGAGAATTGAGGGTAACATGTTGATTTTAAAGCTCACACAGCTACATTTATGTTCTCCATGACACAAACTTTATATTGCTTTATCTCATTTTTATGTTTATGTAATACACAAGTCTCTACTTCCTCTAGTGTCATGGAAGATGAAGGTTTGCATTTTTATATACACAGACACTGTTTGTTTGAAGTGTCTCCTTTCTCCAGAATATTTGCATGCCTTTGAAAGTGGTTGCTGAGTGTATCTAGCCTTCAGGTGATGGCAAAGCATGGCTTTATTGAGAAGAACTGGAAATTCAGAATAAACCCAGGACTTAATGTCCCAAAAAGGAGAAATCCTATTGCAAAGTAACTTACTGCTGCTACACTGAGTCTGTATCCCACTGAAGTCAGTGATTTAACAGCAGCAGATATAATATTTGTTACAGATATGACCCATTGTCACATATGAAAAACTGGTTTTGTGTGTAATTTCCAATAGTGTGTTGCTCTGAAACTGTATCAGAATTGGAATGTTACTCAAAAGTGTTGTCTAAAGTTGGTTGTCCAAGAATCTTTCCAAGGATTCTTCTTTTCCTCCAAGTTTTGGAGTATAGGTGAAAGATTTTTTAATATGTTTTTCTTATATCTGATTCTCAGGAGGCACGATCAATCAAGAAATTACCTACCTTGATTCACTCTGGATTGGTAGCTGTTTATGGCACAGTTGTTTTGAATCATATAGTTCTCTTTTTGGGAACAGATGATGGACAGTTACTGAAGGTAAGCTGAGTGTGGCAGTTCTTCCCTTCTCCACCAGCTGCTGTTGCGTTCAAGTGGGTAAATATTTCCTCATTAATTCAGTATATTATAAACAAACAAGATCCCCTGAATCTCTGGTTTTTGTTTGTGAAATAACTACTGTATGGTCATTTGGAGAGCAAGATAACTTTCAAAAGCAATTAGGTAGTGTTGCTGTGTAATAGCCTGTCTCAGTGTCTCGGTTCTTCCCCCAGGTGTGCCAACAACCTCTCCCTTCCCCTCCCTTGCCCCCTGCTGACTGCTGTCCGTCAGTCCTGGCATTCCAGAAGGGCTCGAGTGATTGGCAGAGTTCCAAAGGTGCCTCTCAGCCCTGGGGACACTGGGCCATCCCGGTGTCATTTGTCCCCTGAGGCTCCCCCCTTACCTGGTCGGGGGGATCCCTGCCCCTTCCCTCCCCCTCTCCCGGGGTTCAGGGACACAGCAGCCACGCGGTTCATTGTTCTGTGGGAGCTGCTGCTGCGTTCAGAGGCCTGTGGGCCAGGAATAAAGCTCTGGATCGAAACCCTCCAGCAGAACCCGACTCCTTTCCTTCACCTCACCTAAAGCCTCTCCACCAGAGGCAAACCTGAGCTCCTGCGTGCCTGGACTTGTCCCAAGCGCCAGCTGCAGCATCCAGCCAGCCAAAGGTGTCTCTGAGGAGAAACCACCACAGCTGCTGCCCTTGGTCAAGCAGCAAGGCCAGACGAGCCCAGGCACGTTCCATCCGGCTATATTGGGATTTAATTCCAATAAGGTAGCCCACTAAAATTCAAGTAAACCTTTCATTAAAACCCTAATGCCCACAGTATGAATTTACAGATTGTGGAGTTCTCAGTTATTCTGCTTGTTTTGATTTTTTTTTAATCCTTGCTTTGACTTTTCAGTAGAAATATTGTTAGATTTTGGAAGGGTGTGTGTTTGTTTGTTTGCCTGTGTGATGTGAAAAGCTGTCCATTAGAGAGAAGAGTCAAGATTCATTTTGCCTTAGCTTCTGAATAGTTGACCTACACTAACTTAAATCCGTTGCTTGAAAGTGGAAGCCGTCTTACCTCATTATCAAACACTTCAACCATCCAGTCAAATGTCTTTTGTGCTTTAATTTTTTCTGGGTTTTGTGAAAATGTGCATTTCCTGCCTACACTGCAAAGGATGACTCTCATTCTTTGTCTTTATTAAGCAGACATTTGGGGAGAAATATGGTAGAGACATTGAAAAGCTGTGTTCATTTGATTTCATTTTGCTTTTGATAATGAAAGATGAAATTGAAGTCTTCCATGTCTCCTTAACACAGTGGAGACAGTGAACATATTTCCCTTTTTTAGTCATGAAAAACCAAAGTTGGTGTGCTTATTGACTTTACAAAATAAAGTTTCTGGGGTCTCTGGTTCGCTTGAATTCTGTGCAAAGGGTGGTAGAAAATAGTAAAGTTGGGCAAGGTAAGAAAAAGAAATATCATCACAGGTGTATACTTAGAGAAGCCACACAGAAATTTGTGTAAATTCCTTTTTACTTTATGGGTGTCTGAGTGTTAGTTTGTTTTCTGAAGGCTAATACTTTCTTCTCCATTGATAGGAGTAAAGGGTTGTTATTTTTGGGATATAGGCATTTCTTCCACATTCAGTTTCCAAATCAGTCGGTAACAGGCTTGGTGGAAGGCATGTTTCATATGCTAAATCAGTGCCAAATTCAGTGCTAAATGTGTCTGGCATGGATTTTGTTGAAATTCTGTTCTTGTGGTCTTTTCCTTCATCCTTCTCCAGTGTGAGAACCAGTGCAGTAAGTGAATTGAATCATGACACAATAATTCATCTCAGAAGCTTTGATGTAACTGAAATTAGGCTTTTGTTTAAGATATTGATTGATCAATAAAAGAACATGGGAATAATTCAATTACACATGTTTTAGGCTATTCTTAATGAGGAGATGAAATCTAATTGCCCAGAGGTTTTATATGAAATTGAGGAAGAAACTTCCATTTTCCCCAAACTACGACTTGATCCGGTGAATAATAACTACATCTATCTGTCCTCTGCCAATAAGGTAAGTACAGCATTTAATAAAATAATAAATTCATATAAACTACCGCTTTAAGGATTTCTACTGCTTTAGAAGTGAAGCATCAGTTTGTGTCAGAGTTAGACTTTTAATATGCAAACTGCAGTTACCAACTTTCCATCTAATATCTGCTTATGTTGTCTATGTTTGGACTGCACTCCTCCAGAGCTTGGAAGAGCTTCTGCTGTCATGGTGCTGCCCAGTGTTGCTATGATGCAGCAATACCCTTAATTCCATGGTTATTTTATGCCATTCTGCCAAGAGAGTGTTTGTTTCTGTTTTTCCTGGAGGCAGGAAAATGCAGATCATGCAGAGCCAAGCTTAGAGATAGCAAAAAAACTTGTACACTCTTTGGAGACAAAGCAATCCCGATGTTGGTAGGTCAGGGTTTGCCAGTCAATTAAGGATTTTCTAAAGTGAAGAAATCTCTTAATTTGAGAGATGGCTTTGAAGCCTTAGTTCTGATGAAATCAGTGATAATGCTGTAATCAGTGATAAAATTCCCATTGTCTTCAGTTAGGCATAGACTTCAGAAGAACAAAACAAAAGGGCAAAGATAAGTGAGCAGTGTGTGTGCATAGTGAGGCCCAGGAGTCCAGCAGAGGCTGAGAGCTGCTGCACGTGAGCAAACGTGTTGGAGCTGCACGTGGAGCAGTGAGCAGCTCCCAGGAGCCAGTACAGTTGTTGCAGCACATCTTGCAGCAGGGCTACTGAGCAGCAATCAGAGAATCCCTTTGTCTGGCCAACAGTGGGAAAGATGGCATTGAAAGCTTAAGGGCTTGCTGTCCATCTTAGCTGAACGGGATTTCACCCAGCACTTAATTACCATCACTTGAAATAAGATCACTTTTCTGGCAGTGAGCATAGTGTTTTAGCCTGCTGTTATAGAGCAGGGGTAAGTTGGTAGGAGAACCCCTGAGTGATATAAAACATCTATCACAAATATAGAAGGAATCAAAGTCTCAGTCAAAAGTATACATAGATATTCAAAGTAAGACTTGAATTTTCTGTAGCTTTGATAAAAGAACAAGTTGTTATAGAGGAACAACAGCTTTTAGGAATAGATGCACTTCTCTGATTTTTTTCTCTGATTATTTTCTCCTGGAGTGAAATAAGGCTTCTACATTGTCTTCTTTAACTTGGTAGTAATCTAAGATTATGACTGGATTCTGAATTGATTATCCCACACACTTTTCAAGATAAATTGAATTTTACAATATGTGGATGGAAAAAACAGTAAATATAGTTTTGCAGGAAACAGTGTATCCTTGTTTCTGTTGACAAAATATAGGAATTTCTCATTCTTGCAAATTTGTAAAATATTGTTTGAATTAGTTTTTCTTACTAAGATCATTAATTCACATTGTTATTAATCGCATTATTTGTATCTGTATTCAGTATTTGTAATCAGCTTTCTCTTTTTCTTTTTCCTTTCCTTTTCTGAAAATGGCTGGCTAGGATATTCAAGCTGAATGTACAAGTATAGATACATACAATATAGCCACAATTATCTACATTTACTTACTGAAATGGCATTTTCATGCATGCTAAGCAGTTGCATGCGTTTGTTCTAGTGTGCACATGCAGTAACCTGACATGGTGATGCAAACACAGATGCATTTTGTTATGCGCATGCATTTTTGGATGCACCTTCATCAATCATTTAAATATCTCCATTCGGAGGAGAGGAAAATGGTGTTCTGCTAAGCAGAGCATTATTTGTAAAATATACCTCCTTTCTCTTATTATCTATCCTTCACTATGCTGATCAGTTTTTCTTGCATTAATCTGCCCATGCTGGCCTTTGAGTAGTAGAACCAAATTGTTATTGTCAGAGGTGTTTCATTATCTGATGGCAAAATACAGTGAGTGCAAAATAGGCTGCATATTTCTATCCAAAGGTCTTCTGGCAGAGGGGAATCCATAAGGAGACTTCCCCAGAGGGATTGTGCTTGGTTGCTGTCAGATTTTTAATGGTAACCTTCAAGTTCCCCGTTTATGGAGGCTGTATTAATTCAATGTGTTATTGCATTCTTTGGTTTCAGGTGAGAAGAATACCAGTTGCAAATTGCAGTAGATTTGCTTCTGAGCAAGAATGCTTATCTGCAAAGGACCCCTACTGTGGGTGGTGTTCTTTCAATCAAAGGTATCTTTTAGTATTTTAGACTGTCATATAAAAGCAGAGCATTACTAGTCAGTGTACATTTTGACTGGCTCGGGGCTATTCAACATCAAAATTGTATCTACTGATTTTTTGTGGAATCAGTCATAGCCATAAATGTGAGACACTTTCTTGGCATGTGCAAGGGAACTTGTGAAAGGCTTTGTAACCCTCAGATTTTTGAGATCTATCCATAAAATATATGTTGGGCTAAGAATAATAAGAGGAGATATTTTGATATATTTGTAATAATAAGAAGATATATATCTGCTTTTAGAAGAGATATTTTTGTTTTCCAGATTGAGAGAGAATATTGTATACTTGTGCTTGAAACATCTTAATAGCTGGGAGCATTTTGTATGTGAGAAAAAGAAGAGTGCTTAGTTGTCTTCTATATTAATAGTTCGTTTTTTTGGAACCACTGCCTTTGGTTTAGGCCAAAGGAGAATTTCTTTCTAAATACTTTGTTCCCACATTTGAATCATTAATTTCGACACTAACTTTGAAGCAAATTTGAAATCTATTTTACATCTGGGGCCTGGACTGGAGAAATTCCTGGGTTGCCAGGCCTAGTCTTAGCAATTGCAAGCAACTACATCATGTAAAACTAAAAACTTGCAAAGGACCATCCTAAATTTAAATAGGCTTTTTGTCCTTCCTGCCCTGGTTGTGCAGCTTCCTGGCAGTCTCATTTTTTGCTGATAAAAATATGTCTGCTCATTTCTGTCATGTGTATGTTTATGGACAGGTTATAGTTATTTGTTCTAGTGTTCACATCACCTTTGCCTAAATAACTTCCTCCCCCACTTTCTCACACTCACCTCTTCAATGTTTTTGTGAAAGCAGTCTCTCTCTCTCTCTCCCTTTTCATTTTGGTGTGCTGAAACCTTGAACTTCACTAAGGTCCTCTCATTTGAGACACTCCTTTCTTACCTCCACTCCAGTAATCCTTCCAAGAAATTCATGCATCCTTTTAAGATAAGGATGGCCAGGACTCTCAAAGTGTTCCAGAAGAGATTTCAGCTGTGCCCTGCTTAATGTTGTTTAATCAGTCTGTCCAGGATGCACCTTAGTGTGTTCTGGGATCACAAACGTCTTTTTCATGACAGCATCACATTGATGGGCCACAATCATCCATGATCAAATAATGCCCCCAGGTCCTTCTCTTTCTTTGTTGTCTTTCCAACTGATGAGTTTCCAGTCTATAACACATATGGGTTGTGAGATTTTTATTGCTGTAGGTACATGTTCTTGTACTTTATGCTTTGAAATGTCATTCCATTTCAAGGTTATCCAAGTTTTCCTGTGTGATATTCTTACCTTCCTTTGCATGTTAATGTTCCCAACTCTGTATCATCAGGAGATGTCAACAGTGTAAACCCTCTTTTATGCCAATTTGCCAGTGATTAAAATCTAAACCTAAAGTGCCTATAAGATGAATTTTTGACTAATTCCACTAGTAGCCTCTTCTAGAAGGTTAATACTGCTCATTTTGGTTTGTTACCCATTTGGTGTTAGCGTGATTTTGCTGAAGATCTGCTACTTTGTGTTTGCAAAGGTAGTTATTGGAAGAGAGTAAGTATTTGTTCTGTAATCCATTTTCTTCAAACTCTCTTTTGCTCCCTTGATAAAAGCTGTGTATGTTACAGTGATAAGCTTTTCAGGCTTTTAATTACCTTATAAAGAGATTGTGAATAACTCTTATTACTCAGTAAATCCCCTGCTTATGAGGGGAATCATGAAAAGTTTCCGTTTGATTGAAACAGAAATGATTTACTCTTTTGAAGAAAAAATTAATTACTATAATACGAGTCCTGTTCAACACCCTCATAATTTTTTACTGTTAAATACTTAATGTCATTAAATATTTGGCTTGATGAAGAGACACCTCTGAAACTTTAGAAGAGGAAGACATTTTTAGCCAGTATTTTAGTCAAAGTCCATATGTGTCCACTAAAGCAATATATTCCGTAATAATTTTGAGATCAGCGATGTTTTCTACTTTTACAGGGAAATAAATTTTCTGTAAAATAAAATACACACTCAAGTTTTATGTGAAATTTACTAGCAATGCTCGTTTTTCATTTTAAGGACAGTGTGAATTAAAATCCAGTCCTTTAATGAAAAAATGTGTGCATCTCATTGCAAGTGAAAACAAAGTGAAACAAAATGTCTCTACTGTTCCTATTTCTACTCTTTCTTCTATAGGAACATATATTAATTCTCCTTTTCACTTGCAATCATTCAAACCAGTTAGTCACAACATTGTGTGATCTCTCCTAATGTTTCTAAATTTTTTGTAGATGATTCAGATTTGCCTGAATTATGAAATACAATTCAAATACAAGGTATTGATGTTTTACATGCATTTTCCACATGGAAACAACACAATGTATTATCTAACATGACCAGAGTTACTTTTGCATGTAGTCAATGTGTGGGACATCAGTAGTGTTGGGACATCAGTAGGGTTGGTACATTGGAGAAAGAAGGAAGCCTCAGCTTTCTCTGAAAGCATGTTCTCATTCCATGAGGAAATCAGTATGCTTTAGCAGGACAGAGCAGGCAAGTATGTTAGGATCTGTAGTTAACAGAGATTAGTGAAGCAGAGACTTAAGTAAATACAAATGAACCAGTATACATACATATTGTGTTATCACAGTGGAATAAGAGGAACACAGTTCCAATCATGTAGAGAAATCTTTAGTAATAGAACGAACTAGTTTGCTGTGGAATATTAAAAAGAAATTTGGCTCTGTTTTTCTCTGTACACAGAGATCTAGGCATGTCTGAAATCTGATCCAAAGGTTTCATACCTTATACCTTCATAGCTGTATAAGGTCCCGTTCACCTTTCCAAGAAAGCCAGACTTAGTTGTCTGAGTCTGTATATTAATTTTCAGAATCCTGTTCACAAATAATATTTATCTGTTATATTAATTCACTTGCAATTAATATATTTTTTTAAAATAGGGTTATACAGAATAATTTCATCTTTAGGTGAGTGTAATTATTTTGCTCTTAGCCTTTGCAGGGCAATTTTGAGAATTTATGCTGAGGGGCATCAGATGTGACTGATTCCTATGAAAATGACTGTTCCCCACAGCACACTGTTAGAGTGTTAAAGGTCAGCTCTTAGAGCAACAAAAGATGCATTTTTCCCCTCACATAAAGACAAGCATGACCCTGGGTGGCATTACTGGTTTTGCTATTAAACTCTCAGATTCTTCATTGCCAATGAGGGAAACAGGTTCACTGCTTGCGTTCCACAGGCAGTCTTAAGAAAGCAAGTAGCTTCTTCCTGGGTATTTGTAAATACTCAGTTTGATAAACAGTTTTTAAATATTTCAATATTAGCATCACTGAAATGCATACACTTATTTAGTGCCAAATACTGCAAGTATGTTTTATGGAATCTTTACCATTATAATCCTCACCCTGTCAGAAAGCGTAGAATGTCTTTCTTTTGTCTTTCCTCATTGCCAGTGTGAATTACCTGCCTGTATGTTTTTGAGAATCTGGTTTATGCACATCTGTTGATGACAGATTCTGTCTTCTGTGACTCTAAAACTGTGGTGCTAATGAGCCTTTGTGATTTCAGTAGGGTGAAGAGAGATATAAATGAGACTGAAATTCACCCTAGCTCAGACAGTTTGAAATACATCAGGCATATATAGTCCCAATTTATTACAATATCATTATGGCCTGAGTGTATTTAGATGCAAAACCCCACCAGGTTCTTGTCCGGCAGGAACTCAGTTTCCTGAGTTAGACCACAAAGGAAGTGACCTTGTGCTTAACTACATTTCAATTGCCAACATCTTGATCTGCAGAGAAGATGACTTTATGGTTCCTAAGATTTGTAGGGTTATTTTGGGCATTTCAGAATGTGGTGGATATTTTTGTTGAATATGTTGTTCATTTTGGAGGGAAAACACATTGTTTGTGAAATATGTTTTTACAGTGAGCTCCTAATGAAAAGGGCCCACACTTTGCAAGTGTGAACTCATTTCCAGTTTGTAGAAAAGGAATGGTTCATGCCAGGCAGATATCACTGTTCATAGGATTGAAGCTAACTATGAAGCTAACTATATGCTTCTACATTTGGTAGAAAAGTAGAATTAAAACTACTAAATGTTACATTTATTTATAAATATTCAATCTTAGTATTAAAATATTAAGATATATTCAGTTAGCACTTACTTGTCTTTAATTGCTAACTGTATGAAATTACTTGGAGTTAATCTATGAATTGTTCATTAGCTGTTGACAGCAGACAGCATTTTAAGGATTCACCTTTCAAACTCGATTGTCCATCTAATTTGTATGCCTATGTTGTCTTTTTCTGATAACATGTTTTTAATATGTGTAATCTTTGTAGTATTTATGTATCCCAGTGTTTCCTCATTCTTTCTTCATTTTTTGTTGCACAGTGTGTTTCCTATGATTTGGCATCTCTAACATTTGTATTTACTTTGAGCTATCCTAATTCTGAAATGTATTTTGTACTTGAAGACAGAGTAATCTATTTTGAACCTCTTCAAATCCGGTGTTTTTATCCAAGTGCGCTGACAAAAAAGGGAAGGATTACCATTCATATCAGTGGGTGACAAAGGAGATTAGGGAAGAGGATGCATCTCATCAACTATGCACATTCGTAGTCTAGCTTTACATTTGAGCTTCACTCCCATCCCTTCTTAGACCCTCTGGAGAGAACAAGCAGCTTCTATAGTGTGGTTCATTTCATTTTGGTATGAATGTCTAACAGGGTAGGTGAATTGTACCCTAAAGAACGTATTTCTCCCCACAGAGTGCGGAGGGGGGCTGGGGCGCAGTGAGGGGAGCAGATCTAGAGCTGTACAATGGAACAGTCAAGTTGGTGATGATGAGTTCCATCCTGGGCTACCACTTCCCCTGTTACTGGCCAAACATCTCATGTTTGCTTGAGTCCCATTGACTTAATGAAAACCCTCGAGCATATATCAATGCAGTGTAATTAATTTTGATAAGCAGAAAATTTTACTGATTGTTTTCCTGAAGCTTTTTGCAGTTAAAACCATATTTCTGTAAAAAAAAAATCAATAGTGTTCCTGTAAAAAATCAATAACTTTTAATAAGTTGAAGTACAGTGTCTGAAGTCAAAGGCACGATAAGGAGGCTAGTATAATTTTATGTATACTTTTAGGTGCACATTAAAAGAAAATTGTACACATTCAAACAGCATAAATGGTTGGTATAACATTTCACATGCACCCGATAAAGATCTGAAAATCCTGCTAAGTTTCCCTGCCAAATATCAGGTATGTACACCCAGTTTTATGTGTGTTTGTTTATTGTGACTTAAAATATGTAATTTTGTTGCTTATTGCAGCTTGTCTTTTTTTGTCACCATGTTCCATACATTAGTGCCTCTTATCCCAACAATTGGCAAATATCTTGGAAATCTCAGTAATCTCAATGTATAAATTAGATAGGCATTCTCCTCCTCTCCTATGAAACATATCCTGAAGCTGCACTTCATGATGCTGAGTCAAAATTTCAAATCTTTACTATGCTAACATTGCTTGGAAATGATTCCAATTGTATCACTGTATCAGCTATTTTAATATTTCCAGTAACTGTATATCAAGTGCAGTATGGAAGTTCTGAGCTTTGTAACAAGTTAGAAAACATTCACTGGGACACATATGCTAACAGAAATTCTTAAGTGCTCAGTATTAGTCTTTACTCTGTATCTGTTCTCAGCACATGCAGCCTTGAATATTTGATTATCAACTATTGTGACTGGCCACCTAATCTGCACGCTATTGTTTCTGATTTCCTGATTGAATACACTAATGTAATCATATTTGTAAAGCACTCGCAGCCAGAAACAAAGAATAACTCATTACAATATAAGTTCTGTTCATAATTAAGTGCTCTTTGGTTATGGATACAAATGATCTCTCTCTGTGAAGATTCTTAAATATTTTTTTAAGGAATGTAACAGCATATAACACAGCAATATTCTAGTTTTAAACTCCAAAATTATTTAAGATCACTTGCTAACGTACCATACAGATCCATTTTATTTCTGAAAGTAAGCAATGCTGTTACTTTCAGAACTCTTTCTGTATTGCTTCTTCAGTTGGAAGAGTCACTCTCCTTTGAGACCTTACCTAGTGAATTGTTTGCTTTCACCACAAAAACTTTCGTTTTGTGCATTTCATAGTTCGTCGTTTTCTGTAGAGACAAGGTGATGACTAAACAAATATAACAAAACCCCCACTGTGTTTTTATTGTTTTATAGGTTGTTGTGACTGCAAATGTAAGCAAAATCCTTACTTTCTGTATGATAAAAATTGTAACAACTGTTGAAATATTTTATGAAAACGTAGTGCTGAAAAATTCATCCTGTTTCTGCAATCTAACCACTCCAATGATAACTGACAACGGTATGTTTTACTTTTAAATGTATTTAATGCTTATTCACTGTCCTTTAATACTGGGGACTACTGTATAAATACAGGCCTGATGAGTGTGAAAGTATGTAATGCTTTTTATTAAATGTCACTGAAGAAAAATAATTCATATTTTGTTGAGTGATGTGAGTATAATCACAGTGTTCTTGGTGATTAAAGTTTTGTTAATATAGAGTCCTTTGTAGAAGCCACCCTGTGTCTGGAAGCAGCTTCATCAGTTGACCGTGTGGCAATGCAGTGCCTTAGTATTAGAATATTTATTTACATGGTGCCATTAATACTTGTCTAAGGAAACTTAAGATAACTGCAATGACAATCAAGCTGGCTGGAGCAATGGAAGCAGTGTTGGTCTAGTGCTTTGCCTTGACAAATTAACTCATCTTAACTCTTCTCTAATCTGCAAACAGAATTGTTTTTGTAAGAAACCATACTGGCATAAATAAGAGGATAATCTAATTATGAATGTCTGTACAATAAATAATCTTAACATTTAATTAACTGTTTTAACCTAACTTGGACACTGTGAGAAAGTGATTGTGCAATGTGGAAGATTAGCAGAAAAATAGATCGTTCAGGGGCAATTTGGTGGGTACATCCTTTTGACTTGATTTCATTCATCTTTCTGGATTATTGGTTGAATCATGTTGCAGTAATTCTGACACTGCTTTGTTCACCAGTGGTTCTCAGAGTTAGATACCTGAGCGATTTGTATTGGATGTGTGATGCTTGTGGTCTGGTTTGTGTATCTAATGGGCAGCTACAAGTTTTAGAATGAGGTGGTAAATTGCTGAATGTCTAGACCTTTGAGCTGTTCTTTAGGCTGTGGTCTCAAGGATCAGATCAAATTCCTTCACAGTGGAGTCTTACTTGACTAATAGTAGGGCAACATCCCCCTTGCATTTCTTCCAAGAGTCTGTATAGAAGCACAAAGCTTTTTTAACAGAGATTGGCCTTATACCTTAAAGTTGCTTATGTTAGAATGCAAGAGTTTTAATATAAACTAAGGAACAGATAGCTAACACAAGGATTCCCACATGTTTTTAAGTGACTTGAAGAGGGAACAGAAAACAGACACATGCGTTGCCTCTATCTCTCCCTCAATAATATAGCCCAAAGGACATGGAATACTGTGCATGAATCTGATTCTCTTATAAAAACCTTGGTGCAGGAAGAGGAATGAAATTTACCAGGTACTTTCAAGGACCTGTTGTTTTGAAGAGCTCAGTGCTACAAAGAGCTCTCTCTCTCAGGGACCCTTGCCCCTGAAGAAGGTTCTTTGGAATATTTGGATCTGAGTAGGCTTTATGGGAAAAACTCCTCCAGCATCACAGAAGTATTGTGTCAAGTTCCTGTCCAGCACTGGGAATTGAGAAGAAAAGACTGTCACTAGAAAGTGACAGCTGGAGTGATATCCATGAGTATTTTGATCCATTAAGCTGTCTTTAGTAAACACTATTAGTGGATTTTTAAGAGGGAAATGTCCTTTATTGGCCCAGTCCCAAAAGCCATGTTATCTTGTAATTTTGGAGCATATAGTTTGGTTCTCTGTCTTCACAGACTAAAGCTTTCTCTTAATTCCATTAGCAGGTTTTCAGAGAACAGTTGTTATGGAAGCCAGCTCACCTTGCTTGTGCTTTGTGCCAAAAATGAGCCCTTTGGCAGTGTTAACCAGAAGGCTGTGAGGTTAGCTTGTGCCTGCCAGTATTTACTGCTACTCACGTGCTCCTGTGAGCGGAGATCTCTTAGTGGATAATTCAAGTGTGAAGTAACATTGTCTATTTGTGGTACCTCCTGTAAAGTGACCTCAGTTTCACAAGAGGATGCACTTGCAAAACACCTTTAGGTATCATTTCCTGGAAAAAACATTTTGAAAATGCCTGCTCCTCGGTGCAGTCTAATGCATTTTAAAAGGTCAGTGCAGACCATACAGAAAATAATAGGTGCCATTAATTTCAACACAGACAGAATCAGGAAAGCATATTTGACAGTGTTGTTTTTAAAGTATTTTTTACAAGCTCAAGCTCTGCCAGTAGGAGATAAACTCCTTACTTTTACTTACTACTTCTAGTAAAATACTAGGAGTATTTTTCTGTAACTCATGGCCTGAGACCTTTCTCATATATTGATTTAGGCAAGTGATTTAGGCAATTGTGTATCAACACGTCAGATTTCTGCTGATAACTAGATTTCTGCAGATGCAAATAGGTGCTTGATGAAGGATTTCAGAATGTCTGTCTGTACTCATCCTCATCTTTAAGCATAAAAATGCTGTTAAAGTCAGATTCTGCTATCCATTTAGGAAGGAGTTTGAACATAGGGGTGGTCCCAAGGGCTGTTTCTAACAAGCAGTTCAGATGGGCTTTGCAGTGAGCACCCAAGTGCCATGCTGCCATGTGGAGGGAGGAGATAGCTACATGAGCAACACAGATTTAGCCAAAGCTGGCTTTCATCTGAACAAGACAGCCTGTGATAAAGACAAAGGTTTCTCTACCTTTGCAAGGTAGATGTACTTAAAATCTGTGTAACTTTTCTGGATTAAAAAGCTAGCTACTTTCTAGCATAGAGAAGTCAGAAAAGTCTGCAAACATGGGTTTCATTTGATCCCAGGCAGCCATTCATTTCACAGACTACACATCTGCAGGCACACAGATGAAAGAGACCATGGCTTAAGTGGTATATATCCAATTCTACTGTTGGATGTGGTATTCTGCTCATAAGGAAAGATACTCTTTCATACCACAGCTGCCAGTGAATTGTTGGTATAGTAATTGCTAGCTGAAATAATGGCAAATTGACTCATGTAATCATAAAAGATTTAAATAGGATGAAAATTGCTACTGCATAGATTACAAAAGGAGACTCTGAAACCAAGTCTGTGAGACAGAAAGAGAGAGAAGTATGGTATGGTGGGGTCTCTTGCATTAGAACAGTCTGCTGTGTTAGAAGACTTGAATTCAGAGTCTGGTTATACCACAGTATATATCACTCTGTGCTTTTTGAGAGATGATTTTATATCCCTACTTCACAGTAGCATTTCCTTATCTGTATCCTGGCAATAACATTACTTTTATTTGTCATGCTATGATGGTATCAAACTTAATTAATATGTGTGTATAAAGCACTGGCATAACTCAGCTGAAGAGTTCTGTGTAAGGACAAAATCTGGTTACTTTTATCAGTCAAAAGTGTGAGTGAATGTATGAGAGAAGGTGCATACCAAGTATAGAACAGCTACTTTGAGTTTTCAACTCAAATTATTTTTGAACTGTTATTTCTTCTAATATCCATCATATACCTAACATGTGAATTTTTCCAGATTGTCTAGTTCTTGAAGCATCACTGTCCTCAAGCTCTTGGAATATCACACAAACATTTCAGTTGAAAAAGTAAGAGCCTGATTCTTGTTAAAGTTCATTGTGGGGTTGATGTGTGTGGGGGGGAAAGTGACTAAAGTCATTCATCATTCTTTTTTTTTTTTTTTTTTGGTATTTATCAAGTAACTACACTGAAGATAGTCACTGAAGAACTACATTGACACTAAAGATAGTCAGATCTGTTTTCTTGGCCCACTTCCTCCTCCTTCTCTTTTTTTCCCCCCCTGAAAAAGCTACTTCTGATGACTCCCTTATTTAATGGGACCGTGGAAACTAACTGTAGGAGAGTGATTACAATGACTGAATTTATGACAAGTGCCTGAAGAGATAATAAAGGATGTCACAATAAGATTAAAATTCTTTTTGTCCTTGCGTGAAAGGTGGGCCCTTGGTACTCAGTGTAAGGCCTAGATTAGAGAAGTCAAGAGATTCTTTAAAATCGCTTTGTGAAGCTGTTTTAAATTAGACCCAGATGCAATTTAAATATGCTCTATAGGTAACATGAATATAATTAAACCAGAAAGGAACATGTAATCTGCTAATAGGAATAATGAATACCTATTCTTCTTTACACATTATTTTTCAGACTCTCTGTTGAGAGCTGGCAGAGGAAGCATTCATGCCCAGTACGTGGCCTAACACTTTATGATAGGTGGTTGTTAATATTTAGAAAGATCTGGCTAACATATGCTGTAGGTAACTACAGTGTTCCCATTCAGAATGCTCCTCCCCTATGCACAAAGGCCAATTCGTGGGATGAAATAAAACTCTTGCTTTTTGGGAAGTGGCACATCACTTCCCTGTCCTGGAGGAACATGGGGAAGGAGCTGTCTTTCTCTAAATCAGAGCATTTCTCAGCGTGTTTGGAGAGGGACTGAGCTGCTCTTGGCTCTCTTCCATATTGATAGAAGCATTGCAGAGCAAGATAGCGACTAACTAGTCTCAGAACAGGAATATTTTTTGGTAGATGAAGGCTATAGCAAACTGGCAATACTTTCTAGCACTACACATGGAACAGAGGTTCAGACAAGCTGAAAAAAAATCAGTGATGGTTTTCTGCCCTTTTATGGTTAAAAAGTACTACCTGGCCACTCAATGTACTGGAGTAAATCACAGTAAAATGTAACCCAAAGTGTTTCCTCTGCTTCCTGCCTTTTTTGAAATTAATGACTCTCAGCATCTCAATACAGATTGTATTTCATACTAAATTTCTTCTTAGAATAAGTACAGCAGAACAATGGGCTTGGAGGGTAAACGGACTTTTACCCATCTCATTACATGTTTGCTTGGTTTTCCCCATGGGTTTATGCTCTTTTCTGTCACTTGAAATTTGACATCCATGAGTGAATCTAGATTGAGTTCCTGTGTCTTACAAAAACTCTGTTTCTGTGTTACCAGCTGTTCACGGTGTATACGCAAGGGTGAGTGTGCCAGCTGTGAATGGATACGTGTCTCTCCTGTCACCACCTGCCAGGTGAAGTTTGTTGGGGAAAACTGGAATCCCCTGTGATGCCTTTTCCTTGTATTTTTTTCATCTGAGCAGCAATCTGTCTCTTCTTTATCCTGACATGGTGAAATGCTTATTTTTTTCCAGGATGATTGCAGTGCAGCTGCTTCCAAGGGGATCACTGCTGTGCAGAAAACAGAGGTTAGTTAGCATTTTAAGATCAGCATTATTAAGGCTCTCTGGGTTGGGAGAGAAATTTATTTAAAATCAGAGGACTTTGCAGAAAAAATAGAGAAATGGATGTGGAGGCAGTCATTTACAAAGGAAGCTAATGCAGAATTTGGATTGATACTATTTCTTCTTAGTGCTCTGTTGGTGTTTAAAGGTACCAGCAAAAACTTGTGTTTCAGATGCAGGAATTGAGACAGTGAACATTGTAATTGTCATGTGCCTACCTCTAGATGCAGTGTTTACAACATTGCTTTACATGCCAAAGTCCCTGTATGCTGTATTTAGTCACTCCACAGGAGCCAGCATGCTGAGGGCTGGAACACGTGAGCTGACCAACAACAAAAAAAAACCAGAACATTTCAGGCTTAATATCTTACCTAGACTTAAAAGCATGTTTGAGTTCTGCTATCACAGACAACTCTGGGAAACTAGGCCTCAGAGTCTCAAACCTCATTTTATGCAGCCAGATCACAGCTTCCCCTGAAACATAGCTGCCAGGGGAGCAGAAGGAAGGGGAGGATGTGCCACCCAGTTTCTGCATAACAGAGAAGTGGCTAGAGGATGAGTCCAGGAACTGAAATCCATGGGTGTTAGTAAATCTCTAGTTCACACTTTCAGAAAATTTTTGGTTGTTTCCAGGCTGTAGACAAAACTGGAGATGGATCCACACAAGCTGGATCACTGGGAAGGAAGAAGTGTCACTAGTGCTGCCAAAGTACCTGCTGAATCTGGTTACTAAGTTCTCTACAGAATTCATATAGATTGTATGTCTGCATACAGTCCAAATGATTTGTCTCATAGGCTAGCACTTTAACCACAAGGTTATCCCTTCATTCTTTATGTTTTTATTTTCTCACAAAACTGAGTGATCTTTTTATTAGTGGTTGCTTATGACAGGTGTTAGGAAAAAAATGAGTAGTGGAGAGAAAACTGACTGATGAGTAAGTACGTAGAGATTTGCTGCCTACACGTTCTGGTTTCTCCTTTTCTGTGAGTGATGCACAGTTGTTTTAAATAGTGACTTATCTCTAAGTGTTTCATTAGAACTACCCAAACTTTTACCTCTAAGACAGGGATTACCTCTTAAATTCAGCTGCTCAGCTGATGTTTCTTAAACAAAATCACAAAATACATCTTGTTTTTCACAGAGACGCGTGGGATTGTAATACTTGTGCTTCTGAGCATTAATATTCTGGATTTGATCTGCATTTAAAGCATTATGGCTGGTGAAACAGAGGAAATTCTTCTTTGCTTTCCTTCCAAGTGCATTAATTTGACATTGGTAAATAGTTGGAATTGCCTGGGAGATGGCTTTCTTCCACATGTCTTATCTTGGAAAGACAGTGATGGACAAGGCAGTGAAAGCACCAGAGGCAGTGCAAAGGCAGATGTTTATTTAGAAGTGATTGATCCATTCAGAGAGCTTGAAATTGCATTTGAAATCCTGCTCTCCTTTGACTGCTTGTGCTTTAAGGAGAACATACTGGAGAGTGGAGAAAGAAGATTTGTGTTTTCCCACAACCCCAGCTGAGCATTTAGATTAATATACTTTTTTTCAGTGCCAGCCCCAGCCCTCCTCCTGACTCCAGCTGCTGGTTGCTATGCATGCACCTTCCCCCTCCCCTGCCAGAGCAGCAGCTGGAGTGGTTGGATTGAGTACCCTTGGCTAGGGAACTGCTTTGGCTGGAAATAAGTGTTATCTTTCAGCAGCTTATTGTTTGTCTGGGCCAGTTCCCCCATCCAGCTCTTCGGAGCCCTGTGTCAGCAATGCAGGAGGGGCTGTCCCAGAGAGGGCACAGACACTGCCTAACCTGGGCTGCTGCCAGGTACCTCTGTGAGACCTGCAGCCATGCTTAGCACACCTCTGAGGATGTGGCTGCCACGGTTCACACAGCCCCAGGGAAGTGTTAGGCTGTCCAGGGAGGAGGCTGCAGCTCAGAAATATGGAACTCTATTGAAGCTGACAGGGCTGTGCTGATTTACATTACCTGAGGACCTGGTGCATGCTTTCTGTATGTCTCTTTGCATGTTTACAAATCACATGCCTCACAACTAGTGATTTTTATAAATATCCTTCTGCCTCTCTGCGGTGGCCCCTCTTGCCCCTGGGCATTGCTCCCCCTGCCATGTAGCAACTGGAAGGTCAGGGACTGTCTGGCACTGGGGAAATGAGCACTGCAGAGCCCAGTGAGGGCATTGGGTCCTTCCTGTTTTCAGTGAGGAAATCATTGGGTTCTTTTGCTGCTGAGGCAAGTATTGCATTTTATGGCAGTCAGGCTGGGTGGGAGTTGGACTCTTGAGTTGCTGAGGTCATCTTGCCTCAGTGCTGTGGCTGCAGTGACTCCAGGAGGCCAAGGCAGGATGCTGTGAGGGACTCTGTGCTGTGCAGCCTCAGGGAAGGTGTGATTGCAGAGGGGACTGAAACTTTCCGTGAACAATACTTCCTGTGATTTCTTTGTGTGTAAGAAAAGAAGCAAGGCAGGCCATCTGAAGCACTCTGTGGTGTGTGGTGCCCAGCAAAGAGAGCAGTGGGAGCCCTGAGGCACCACAGTGAAACGCTGCACCCCTGGGCAATGGGTGCCTGGCATTTCCCTCACAGCCTCAGGGTTCACAGCCCTGATGCAGTCCAGGGATCTCCATGTGTTTGTGTTATGTGCATGCTGTGGTATGCTGGTGCTTCAGGGATCCCTGGTGGTTACCAGTGAGAACCCAAAGCAGTGTTTTCCTTCTTTCTGTGGTATTTGGCTTCTGAATTTCTGTGAGGATATTGACTGTCCTTGGTGCACTGGAGGTTGGATGCAAGCAGAAAGATGGAGGTGAAGAAATAGTGGTTTGCTGGCTTTAATCTCTTAGATTTCTGCTTCACTTGTCCTGTCCCAAGGATTAAACTGATTTCCAGATCATCATGGGAGTGAATTTTCCCCCTCAGGCTGTTTGTGAGGGATTTCCTTTGCCTTCCTCTATTATCCACACAAGAGGTCATCTTGGAGGCCCTTTTACAGGACCTCTGGCCCCAGCCTTTGCACTCTCTGGCCTTTTCCTAAGGCTCAAGCTGCAGCTTTCAGTCAGTGGTGACAGATGCCTCATTTGCTCTGGAGTGCTCTGGCATTCAGTGAACCGTGGCAGCATGTGGGGACAATGTGCAGGGACCCTTTTGAAATGGTCAAAGTGTTGTGACCCCAATGGTCCCTCAGGCTACCAGCCCAAAGTCTTAGCACTGCTTTGGGTACATAAAATTATTAATGGTGAGAAAAATCTGTAGGATGGACTTTCCTAGAGGCTGTGCACCAGCACCCTTAACAGGATCAGGAAGACTGAACTTCCCAGTGAATGTGTCCAGGGGTACACGGCAGAAATCAGGATAATCACAATGCTCTAAAAACTCAAATTAAACTAGTAGTACTAGTTTAGGCAGTCTAAAGTTAAGCTAAAAATGGTCTGCCAGAGCAGGTCCCAAACAGTTTGTGGTTTCACATGCGTATTCTCCTGTTTTTTGAATGTTTCAGTTTGTTGTCTGAAAGATAGAGAGGAAGCTGTCTGTGTGATTGTAAAACTGGGGAAGCAGCAAAACTGATTAAACATGAGATGCTGTCAAAAGTATCAAGAGAATACAGTAGGGGAAAAAAAATCTCTTCTTGCTCAGTAGTGTTAGTAAGTTAGAATAAATAAACATAGACAAAGAAGAGCACAGTTTTCTGCAAGACTGTGACAACATCACAGCAAACTAGAGTTGTTTCTAAATGCTGGAGAACTTCTTAGTGTAAAAATACGATACCAAAAGACTCCCCTGCAGTTGTTTTATACCTTTAATTCTATGTATGACTTTGAAAAGACTTTCTAGTAAAGCTAATTCTGGGGTGCTTTCTCAAATTTTCATTCAAGGATTTCACCCTGCTTCCCCTTTTCAGGTCACAAAAGATGCCTTCATTTGTTCATCTGATCTCTCATAGTGACAGCACCATGGGTTTTGTCTTGCCTTTTTCTTTAGTTCTTCAGGGGTCACGTGAAATGTATCATTTCAAGCTGGGTTTTTATGCTACCTACCTTCCAGCATGTCAGACTATGATTCCTTTAGGCAACTTTCTTATGAGATAAATTGAAATATAAAATATGTAGGTGAAAGTAGTTGCTTTGTAATGAAGTTGTGATTGACAGTACTTCCCAGGATTAAGTTAAACAGGATTTAAAATTATTAATAAAAATGTATCCCAGTGCCATAAAATCTGCGTTCCTGAGTGCTGGTTGTTTTTACAGCTGTTGCTTATCTGCCCAGCCTTTTCATAACCAGATCTTGTTTTGCTTTCTTTCCTAATAGCATATCAGCATTCAATCCATTGAACCTTTGTGGATTTCTACATTAGGCAAAAGTGAAATAACAGTCAAAGGAGAAAACTTTACCCATGCATCAGGCATAAAACTGATACTGACTGGAATCACTGGCTGTAAACCAGACGTGTGAGTTAAATTGAAAAATAACACTATTTACTTTGCATGGTGAAAATTATATCCATTTTGCTCTAGCAATATGGTTGTGTGAACAGTTGTCATATAACTCTCCTCAGGAGAGCAGAGGATGCTCTGCACTCCTTTAGTCAAACTTTCACTTTAAATTACCAAGGGATGAAAATGAATTTGGGTTTGAGTACAACACAAAGGATGGGCGGGTTGTCAGTTCTCTCAGTGGCAGTAGGACAGTTTCATATCTGTGGCTCTCTATGCCTTCTAGCAATCACCAAGAAGCTGGATCACAGGAAAGCCTCAGTTTTTGTTTGAATCTCCTCTGCCTCAAAATATTCCTCATATATTCTAGGATTCTGCTTGTAAAGCACAGACACCATGCCAGGGAATGAAATCTCTTGTACAACAGCTCCTATTTTTCTCTGTTGATGATCACACTGTGTAAGCCCTTAGATAATTAGGCAGTCTTATTCTGAATCAGTTATTTTCAGGTGCAGCTGCAATGGTTGCCTGTGATTAGGAAGCCCATTTTACATAGCTAGCACTTGAAAAAGTAGTGTTCAATTTTTGCTTCAACCATGAATTTTCAGGGAACCACTGAGAAAAAAGGAGAGAAGGAGGGTTAGACAGGAAGTAGAGAGAAAGAGGAAGGAGTGAAAAAATGGGAGAAAAGGGAGAAAAAAAGAAGAAAGAAAAGGAAAATGAAGATTGTCATTCTTGACTAGCTCATGGAGCATGCTGTTAGCACAGAGAAGTACACAGTAAACAGCAAAATCACACATTACATAGCCTCATCCCAGGGTTGATTATCTATACTGTTTTGTGTGATTATTGTCACATAGCAACTTCATTCAAAAGATGCCCTACTTTGTCTCTTCAACTCCCTGCTCTCTCTTTCCACCTCCATCTGGCAGCTCAGACAGAGATTCAGTTCTCTTTTCTCCTTGTCTCCTGCTGTAGGCTATAGGCTTCATGTAGTAACACCAATAAGTGGCATCTTGTGTTTCAGTGTTTGTTTTCTTTCTTCTCCAGCATTAAAGTCAGAAATGTGCTAAATGATACACAAATGACATTTGCTCTCCCACCAACACGTAAAGAGGCCAAAAGTATATGCATCCAGGCTAATGGAAAAAAATGTTCACCACCAATGACCCTGCATTATGTTTCTCTGCCATCATGTTCTAGAATTACACCAAATACCTCCTGGATCAGGTAAGTTTGTCTTTCTGTACTTTTTATGTATTTATTCAAATGTAATTGCACTGAGCCAATATGAGCCTTCTTCCTTGGCCAGACTGCAGCTGAAGCAAGTTTGGAAGACTGCTGTAAGCTTTGTATTGGATAAATTTAAGCCTGTGAAGTGATTTAATAGATAGGGTCATAGTAGCTGCAAGATGGATTCTGTAGACTTCTGCCTACCTCAGGTCTCCTTTACAGAAGTCAAAAGTAGTCTGTTCCTACTAAACCTAAACCCAAAATATGGATAGCGTAAATTCTAACTCCAATTAATTTGATTTCTTGATGCTAGTATAGCCTTCATCTGTGAAATGGTATAAAGTATCAGTGGAGTGGAAGTGAAATGAAAATAATCATCATTACACTGATGTACACAGACTTGCTTTACAATATGATTCCCTAAAGCCAAAAGAGCTCTTTTCAAGCCTTTGCTGTGTTCTGCAGAAAACTCACAGACCTGGTAAAAGACTTAGAGTGGTTTTAAAGATATTCTCTGGCACAGCTTTCCACCTGTCCCTCTGCTTTCACAGTTTTTACCTGTTCTCATGTTCTGAACCTGATATCTTGTCAAGTGAGGATTTGAGGGAATGGGTTGGGCTGGCAGCTGCAGCAGCTAAGCAGCCAGGACGCATGCCCTCATCTCCAGGTGAGAGGCAGCTCAGGCAGCTGGATATTCATAATACCTTCAGCCACTCCAACTCTGTGGAGCAGAGCCTGTGAGCCACAGCCCTCAGACACAAGCAGCATTGTGTGCTGAGACAGATGGTCTGAACACCGCCGAGAATGTTTCCTGTGAGGAGCCTGGGACAATGAGTTTGTCCTGAAGAAGGCAAGAATTAAGCACAGGCAGGGCTGTACTGGGGCAGTGAAACACCACAATGCTCTTTCTTTGAGACAGAATATTAAATCATGGTTGAGTTCCTTGGCTGCATAAATAAAAAGAAAGGTGAAGAGTCCCTGAAAAGGAGTATGCATGTGTATGCAATCAAGTCCTGTGGTTTTGGGGTAGCAAAAGTATTTACCATGACATTATGAGGAAAGAGTGGAAGTACACTGTATAGCTCAAATTATCTTGTTCTGCAGTTTGACTTTATTATGTTGTCTGCTACCAAGGCAAAATGCACTTGAGTAGTTTATTCACAGCTGAACCCTTAATGCAGGATGTGTCTGTGTGAAGAGAGATAATATTAACCTCCCTTTCTCACCACGTTTGTTTGTGTTTTGTTTTGCTTTGGTTTTTGCAGTGGTGGCCGCAAAATTACCACAACTGGTAGAAATTTTAATGTGGTGGACAGTGTGATTATTTCAGATGACCAGAGATCAAACCTCACAGTAAGTCTGAACCTCCTTTATAGTACCAGATAGAGGTCTCTTGATGCATGAGGTTGTTTTCCTAAGGTTTGAGGAGAAGAGACCTCAATAATTTCCGAACACTTTCACGGACATGTCAGTCACCCTGCTGAAATAAATATGACCACTTACAGGATTACAGTTATACACATTCTTAGTACAGAATCACAAATACACATAAGCTGCTCTCCTGCATAATTCCCTGAGATTTTTTTATGGTCTAGGGACAAATCTGTCCTTTTTGAGTCTCCCCAGTCTCCACATATGGGTGTGTTGGGGGAAGGCCTGCTATGCTTCCCTCTGGGTCTGTGCTGAAAGCCCACAGGGTACCACTGCCTCAGTGAGTGGCAGCAGGCTGGAGCTGATGTTGGGATGAAACCCTTTCTCCAAGGTTGTGAGGAGGTGAGCACTTTGTTGACCCTTGCAGCACAGAGACCAGAACACAGCAGAATCACCCAGTGGAGTAAACAATGATCCAATGCTACAATGACTGGAGCAACCCCTTCTCTCAGGAATTAATTTAGAAAGAGCAAATTCCTAGGAGTGCTGGAGAGCTTGTCTTACTCTTCTCTTGTCACCTGCATTGAGGGGAAAGAAGAAAATTCATTGTCACAATTCCTGTCTCATTGCAGGAAGTAGTTACCCTAGCAGTGAGCAATCAGCCTTAAAGCAGTGTGCAGAGTGTGTGACAAATGCAGTTAAAGGTAGACATGAGCTCAACACAGAAATTTTTCCAGGTGCTCTGCATGCAGCCCTGATCTCAGAGAAGATGTTTAGCAGGTAGCTGTGTGAAGCCAGGAAGACACTAAAATAAATTTGAGTGCCTCTGTTTGTGATTGTACCCACTGTTGAGTATTTAATGACTGTGAGAGCTTTGCTATTGCATTTCTAGGTCTCTAGGTGTCCTGGAAATGCATCTGAATATCATTATTTAACTCCAAGCCTGAGCCATGCAACAGAGGGTAAAGTTGTTGATATGATGTTAAAAGTGGATACTACCTTTATACCATGTGTCAAATTACACTATCACCCAGACCCAGTGTTCATTAACTACCAACTGCATACTGAACTGGATCCTGATCTGGAATTAAAAATATATGTAAGTTTTGAAATAATGAACTACAGTACCTAATTTAAAATAGTGCTTGGAAATAATTTTTTTTCTTACTATATTTAGTGACTGATCATTGCCTTCAATTTTTTCCCTCTAGAAAGAAAATGATAACTTGAATATTTCTAAAACGGAGGTAGAGGTTTATCTATTATATATGACTGGTGCACAGACCAAAAAGATATGGTTCAGTGTCCAAAATATTACCAAAAAGCCAGACCGCAGCACCATACTGTGCAAATTCAAAAGGGAAGGAACCGACAAGATTGACTTTTCCACTGTGAAAGTTTTTGTAAGTAGAAATCCCTTTTGTTGCAATTCAGCAGTGTTTGAATGTTTATACAAGAGTGGTGAAATGTAGTACAGTTTTGGTAGTACAGTTTTCTTCCTCATACCTAAGCATGCCTGCCTAGCTTAGGTGCACTAACAGAACTGAGTTCATTTTCTGTCTGGTCACGGGGGTGGTGTCAGAGGTAAGCTTTGCAGGCAGAGCTGAACTCCCAGCTGCTGAGCTCCAGGAGAGCAGTAGCAGTCACACCTTTTATCTGCAGAGCAGACATCATTGGAACAGCATCACTGTCTCCAGGAGAGCCCCTCATCTTACATCTGTAAGCAATCTAATTTTCCATTGGCCATGAGGAAAAGAATTGTGTTCTCCCAGTCGCTTTTTCCTACTAAAGTAGGTAAGGATCTGTCTCAGGGATCACCAGTGAGACAGAAGGCATTTCTAGATGAAAATGGGGTGGAATTCAACGTGCACTGGGAAAGCTAAAATGCTTTGAGAATGTGGCACAAAGCCAGGCCCAAATATAAGGACATTAGCATGGATGTCAAAGCTGAATTGCAGCTTAAGATATTTGCTCCATGAATAAGATGAAGATACAAATTTTTTAAATGCTATGATTACCATTTATGAAGGAGAAAAATTATGCCAGACTCTTATTGCAGTGTATGGTGGTATAAAACTGAAATAACTCTATTGACTTCAAGGCATATGGCTCATAGTAAAGATTAACCAAGCTATTCTTGATTTTTTATCACTTTTAACTGATCCCCCATCTGTGGATCCTGCCATCTGAGCCAGTTATGGCATGGAAAAACCTTTCTGAGTTTGGTGTTGCATTTAAAAATCAGTGTTGCCCTGCTCTATCACATGCTCATTCTGCAGACTTCATAGAAGTGACTGTCATAGAAAGGCCACCACTTTACTAAAGCAAATCAAATGCAATAGTTACCATGTAACATTGCACTTCTAGTACCTTTATAATTTTTTTCCAACATAAGAAAAATATAGAAGTAGCAAATCCTCACATTTTTTAAAACCTTATGAGTAGATCGTCATAGAAGAAGTAGGGCCACTGAAAAAAAGGATAAGATGGGTATAAAATATAAGTTTGACTCAAGAATAAATGTATCTCTGGCCTTAGTTTTCCAGAAGAAATAAGATATTGAGTGTGGGTTCAAAGACAGAATGACCAGTCTGCATGAAGGTGGCAGAGAAGAAAATGCCATTCTTGTGGCAGAAGGAAGGTTCAGACAGATCAAAGGGCTCAAGACAGCAGGAGCAGGATCATTCCCATCATAGCACTGAGGGAAAACTGACACATGACAATGTAAGCTTAGTAGGAAAGATTTTAAATAAAGCAGAGGTCAGGAGACGTATGACTGGAGAGCAGCAAATAAAAACTCAGTATTTTAAATTGGAAAAACCCCCAAACCCTAGGCAAATGGAGGCTTGCTGATTTAATCCTAGCTCTATGTAACACTTGAGAATGTATTCTGAATTACTCATGAAAGACCTGGAGGTAAGTGGAAAATGGGATAATTGTCAAAATCCTTTTAATGAAAGCAGATCATGCTAGATATCCTTATTTTCTAAGATGAGTGATTTCCTCAACAACAAAAAAGCTATAGATCCCATGTACCTGGAAGTCATTCAGTAAACTATTTAACATGGTGATTATGAGGCTGCCAGGGGTTAGAAAAATCACACGCTGTGTGTGGGGAGCTGGCTCTGGGCAATGCTGATATTCATACAGATATTCTTTAATATCACCACTGACTTGAACACAAAAATCAGGCATGCACTGGTAACACTTGCTGATGACATAAAGCTCAGAGGCATTACCAGGCCAGAGAAGGTTTTATAATGTCATGCGGAAAAATGAAATTAATTTAGGAATAGGAATTGGATTAATTCAGGTGTACCTTACATAGTCTGTGATTCATAAGCAAGAAAAAAAGATGAGGAAAGAAATGAGACCACTAGATAGGAAGGTTATGGTGAAGAATAAAGATAATTGAAATATAAGCATATAATTAAGTGAATGCTTTGTCTCACTTTTCAATAAACAAGGATGAGTAAAAGAAATTTCTGCTTTAGGAAGTCTTCAGTTGGCTATGAGAAGTCTAGAACAGTAGATGTATTAGCACAGGATGGTTAATGTATTTAGCCACTAATGCATTTGAGCCTTGGAAAAGGCTAATGAGGTCCTAGGAAGGCACAGACCAGAAGGACTTTGCATAGGAACTGTGAAAACATAGAAACATCAGAGGAAAAAGTAACATTTGATGAAGGAAATAGCTCTGCTTTGTCTTCTGTTCCTTGCAGCCCCAGAAATATAAAGGCTGTGTCCCTCCAGCCCTGTAGGATTTTTTGCTTGCTTGTGTCTGTATAGCTGTGATGTGAGTCTCCATTTGGCAGTCTGCAGCTGCCCTGGCTGCTCACCTCCTGTGACAAGCCACTGATTGCAATCACCAGATCTCTGCCTTCCCTGCTGTAACCCAAAATAATTTCAACTCAACCCTCCTTTTCAATTATCTCAAGCTCATTTCTATCCCTGGCACTTGGTGGTATTCTTTTTATGTGCCAAAACATATTTTTGTGTCTAGCCTGTTTATAGCTTTTGCTACCCTTTATTTATGTGCTTCTGCAGTCCTCTTTCAGATCCTCCTTTGTGAATTTTCTTCTGCCATAATTATCAGTGGTAAATGCCTCAGTCTGGCATTTGGCAGACTTCAGCACTTTCATGTATCCCTAAGAATTAATGCCTGTCCTGCCTTTGCAAGCCCATGGCTGGGGGATGTTGTACATGTATGTAACATGTTCATGTACATGTTGTACCTGTATCGTGCGTTGCATTTTTTCTTAACAACCCTCAGGATCAACGTCCTACATAAAGGGGTTGAAACTTCCTCAGAGAAACAGGGAAGAGGGCTGTAGGCCAGGTGTCTGAAAAATTCTACTTCCCTCATTCTTACTATGAGTCTTATCTTTTCTGCTCAGCAGAGTAACACTGTGAGTGCAAACACATGACTTCCTTGTTTCAAAATGCCAAAATGTTTAGCCACATGGCCCAGCTGAAGGCCAGATCTTGCCTTTCATTTGAGGGCTCTACTTTGCAGCAAGAGCATGACAAAATTTGGTGGTACATAAGGACTTCTAAATTTTTTCATTATTGCTCTGTTACCCTGCTTAAACATCAAGTACAGTAGAAGTTAAGTTAATGTTGGTTCATATGCGTTTTGCTGAACCTCTACTATTATTCCCAGTAATCTACCATTGTCCTTATGTGCCTTAAATACTTTTTTTAGGTACATTAAATGTCATTTTAAGCACTGATATAATGCCTGTCCTCTATTAACACAGCCATTGCTTTTCTTTAGGTCAAACTAGGAAATTTTGAGCATGAAGTCAAACCAACATCATCACACATATATTTATATGTTCTTATTTTGCTGCCTATTGTGGTGGGTGTCATTATAGGTAAGTACAATAATGTATTATCAGCTTTTGATTTGCTGAAGGGTATGATCAGGACATAGACACTGCACATACTCACATGTCTGGAACTGTCACAAACAGTCTGATGTTTTGCCCTGTTCCCAATTAGAGTGGACAAAGTTAACTCTGTTCTGGTGGTGAAGTCTGAATTGTCAGACTGCAGCACATCACGAGCATGTTACAAGACAGTAACATTTCTGTCTGTTCTGCTGGGATTACTCACTTTCACTTCATGAAGCAAGCCACAGAACTGACATCCTGGAGTCACAACTTGGTCCCTTCCAGCTGTCAGAGCTCAGCTACCCTCCTGTCCCTGGGGCAGATGTACCCTAACAAACTGCTTATCCTCAGTCAGTGTTTGTGGTGTTTCTGCCCAGTCTCATTTGGATGATTCATGAATTTGTGAGTCATTACTAAACTGAGGGAGGTAAATAGTTATCCCCTTCTCTTCCTGGTGCTCCCTTTTTTTAATGAGTCTTTTTACCTGGTTATATATTTGATAAACCTGTATTTATTTCAGTTAGTATAGGGGTTTGTTCATTTGGTTGATTGCTTTTTTTATAGTTCATTTAAAAAGGAGCCATATGTCACACCTTTATTCTCTCTAAATAAGCTTTAGAAAAGTTAACAATTTGTAAGTGGATTTTCTGTTCAACTGATTTTTTTGTTTAATCAGTTGATTAAACAAAACTGATTTTTTTTTTAATCAGTGCTACCTTAAGTAGGTTGCTATTAGTAGAAGTGGTTGTCAGAGTCTGTGTCTCACTGTGCAGGCTGTATATAACAGGATATGCTGCACTTTCAAATAAAGTTAGGTTGACAGTTCAAGACCTTGTTAAATGGAATGATTTTTCTAAAGATTGGGGTATATATAGATCCAGATAACTAGGGCTCATGGGTACTAGTACAGGGACAACAACAAAACACTAATTGTGCAAATGTACATTAATCTTTGTGTTTCTTGATAATAAATTATGTCTTGTATAGGAGTTTTCTGTTCTGTGATTTCTGTACTCAGAGTCTTTTTTTCTTCCTTTTAGCGGCATTCATAGTTACCAGATACAAATCCAAAGAGTTAACTCGTAAACAGAGTCAGCAACTTGAGCTGCTGGAGTATGAGATCCGTAAGGAAATACGTGAGGGTAGGTCTGCAGCATATTTTCTGAACTGAAACTGTCAAGAAGCTCACATTGTATAAACATTTTCCTTTTGTAGCTGTTAGAATATTTTTGTGTTGTATCAGAGTTGCTGTTTAATATTGTAAGCACTGCAGTAGTAGATAGCACTGAGCTAATAGGATTGCATGTAGTATTTCCTTCAACAAAAAAGTAGATTGCTACTTTCCAGCTCCTAAGAGCTTCAGCTGTAAAAACAGCCCCTTTTCCCTGAAAACTGTTTTTGAAGGAATATCTACTGAGGCCAAGTTATAATTGTGATTTTGTGTCAACTAAACTAACTCTCTGGGTGGGGATGTGGGGGTTGCTTTTTCAGGATTTGCTGAACTGCAGATGGATGAATTAGATGTGGTGGACAGTTTTGGAACGGTTCCCTTCCTTGACTACAAACACTTTGCTCTTAGAACTTTCTTTCCAGAGGTAAATATTTACAAGTCTTTCAGTTGTCAGCCCTGACTAATAGTAAAAAATTGAGGAAGGTCAGGATCAAATAACTAAAGATACTACACAGTAATTGCACTTTGTTCTCACAAGAAACTTTTCTTAAAGCAAGAATTACCAAAGAACACTTAAATATATCTCTGTATTTAGCCAAGCCTTTGTGCTGTAGATAAAGCATCATTCTTGAATTTTCAAGGGTTGTGTGTGTCCATTTATTTTTGTTCAGCCTCACTGAGCTGCTTGCCTTTCAGGCTATCTTAACTAAGCTATAATTTATCCATTGCTTTCTTTTGTACCCATGCTTTCACTTCCAATGCTATAGCTAATTAAAGTAACAGTCAGGCTAGCTAACATGCTAGCTAACATCATGACACTTCCTAATTAGACTTGTGGGATGAAGAGATGGCTCTAAGATGGTGCTGACTTTCTACACCAAGGTGGTGACAGAAATGGTAAGATGTTGATTCAAAGGGGTTCAGCTCAAATACTTAGAAATGACATGAGTAGTTAACTGCTTTCCAGTTTAGAGGCAGATATTTTCAGCGTTTGTTGAAGCAGTTTGGCCACTGCATCAGATGACCAAAGAGGTGTTCTCTTGAATGTTTTACTTCTCTTACTAATTTTTTTTTGCCTGTGAGGCACATTATGAGGCTGGTAGGTGTCTTTGCAACAGCTTTCAATATTACACCGTGATGGTAACCAGTACTTACGAGCATTTATCCAATTGGCAGAAGCTGTGATCTCAACTGGTGATATTTTCCTGTATGACTGGCACCAGTAAGTAGAAGCTTGGTTAGTTTAGGGCATAACTGGTATGGATGTGAATTATCTACCGGGCTTCGTGTATTACTCATCACTGCTGCAGCCAGGTCTTGCACTCTGGCACACTTCTTCACTTCATTGCTGTTTGTGATCCTAGCAAAGGCTCATTGTGATAAAGTTAAATACATGTGGTAGTGCAGAATCAGGACCTTTGGTTTTTGTTTGAAACCAAATACCAGACACCAAAGCAGAATAATATTTAGCAATTACATATGCAAAATCCCTGTATCATTTGAGTCCAGTTCTCACACCAAAGGGAATATCTCTGCTGGTACTACTGTTATGCCCCCAGCCTAATTTTTAGAGGGTCACCAGGTGGTTTGAAGAAAGTGGAAAAGAAACTTTACTTCCTGCATCTCTTTCCTTTCTGTTTGTTTTGTTGCCAGGTATATCAGCATTAAAATGGCATTTTATTCTTAAGAATATACCTTTTCCTATACTTTGCCTTGTCAAAACAGTAATAGTCTGTAGAAGCTGACTCAGTGGAAATGCTGTGCTCTATGCAAATAAAAAGTTAAGAAAAAAGGTATAAAATTTCCTACTCTGCTGCAGTCTGTAAAGTAAAAATGGAAAGGGCTCCTGTTTTGCCTTGGTGAGTCTCATGCTACTGCACATCCTGGAAATTACTTCAGTTGGATTTTGTCTCAGTTTGAAATACTTATCCCACAAAGGTACACTTGCTACTGTTAGCTCTCTACAAACATACAGTGTCAGGCAGCTTACTTAAACTGTTGTATACCAATTTCTTCTGCTAAGTACTTACTGTTTACATTGCAGTAGTGTCCAAACATGCCTTGTGCTGTAAGAATGTGGCAGAAAAGCAGTGCTCCACTGAACAAATATTATAGAAGAACAGAAAAGCCAGTGGGGTATATATTGCAGCTGAGTGTCAGAAGAGTTGACAGGGGGGTCAAAGTGACAAACCACCACTTCCTTCACTAACCACATGTGTTTGAATGATGTCCATATTGCACTCTTTGTGCTCTCCAGTGTGATTGATGGGCTTTATCTCATCTAATCTAAGCTGTTTAAGCATGGAAATTGAAGCTGTTGACTGAGCATCTTCTGTAGTCAGTGCAGAGATGGGCAGCTCAGGAAAGCAATTCATCCCATTTGTCTGAGGCATCTCCCTTAGGATGGGACAAGTTGCTTAAAGAGGGACTCCCACACCTAAAATGAAGAGTGATCCACCCCACCTTTGTTCTGAGTCTTGCTTCCCACTGCTTCAGTTTTCTATATTTGATCTGGCTTAATAGCTTTTAATGCTTATAGGTCTTAAATGGATTATATCTACTCTTAAAATGTTCCTGGTGCTTGCTAAGCCTGATTTTTGCTTTGCTTGTTAAATTTGTCTTTTTATTTCTGTTTTCCCTCAATTTCACACATTGTTTGGTTTAATGCTCCAATCCTTGTTCTCTGTTCACAGGCATTTTTAACCTTTAACACAGCTCTGGTTCTTTCACTCTACATGTGTGCGTGTGTGTCATTTGTTGGTAGTTGATGTTGGAGTTGCTAAAGAAGTTCTGGAGAAGGGAATAGCCAATGGAGGAAGAGGGAGAACAGTTTGGTAGGGTAGAATAGAGCAGGAGGAATGAGGAAAAGGAGGGATGAACAATCAGGTATGTAGACGAAAGATGTGGGATGCCAGTGTGTGCTCACAGCCCAAAGTCAGTCATAGCCAGGGCTGCATCAAAAAAGCATGGCCAGCAGGCTGAGGGAGGTGATTCTCCCTCTTTGCTCTGTGAGACCCCACCTGGAGCACTGCATCCAGCTCTGAGGCTCCCCAGCACAAGAAGGACATGGACTTGTTAGAGCAGGTCCAGAGGAGGGGGATGAAAATGCTCAGAAGGTTGGGACACCTTTTCTATGAAGAATGTCTGAGCCAGCTGTGCTTGTTCAGCCTTCAGAAAGGAAGGCAGCCTTTCAGTTAAAATGGGGCTTATAAGAAAGATGGAGACAGACTTTTTACTAGGGTCTCTAGCGATAGGACAAGGGCTCGTGGTTTTAAACTGAAAGATGATAAACTTAAATAGAACATAAGGAAGAAATTTCTTATGATGATGAAACAAGTTGTCCAGAGCAGTTGTAGGTGCCCCATCCCTGGAAATGTTCAATGCTAGATTGGATTTATGTAGCCTGGTCCAGCAGAAGATAACCCTACCCATGGCAGTGGGGTTGGAACTAGATGATCATGAAGGTCCCTTATGACCCAAACCATTCTGTGGTTCTGTAAGGAAACCAGGGGCTGCCAGCATGACAGATAAAGCAGATGACAGTAAATGCTGTCGATCTGTTGCTCAAGAGGCATTGACAAGGTGTTTGAGAACTGGGGGCTTCCTTTTGTGTGAGAGCTTTTGCTAGGACTGGATGTGTGGTGGCACCTGTGCCTCAGTGGAGACTGCCAGCATGGACATCCTGGCGAGTTCATTAGTGACTATTCATGGAGTGCCTTGCCATGAATGGAAGCAGATGAGCTCAAGTGTCACTTGGTTAGCAGCAGCCACGGATACTCAAGGCTGTCACTGCCAGCCAGGAAGGACGCAGCCTGCAGCACCCCTTGCACACCAGCACATTTGCAGATGACAGTGACACACAGCTCTTCCTGGGGAGTCTTGGCTCACTGCTGTGCTAGTGCAGCTCAGCAGCATGAGTAACACACACAGCACATTGAAGATGATTCCAGGTCATTTTTGAGAGTTCACTTTCCAGTGAGCTTTGGCAGCACCTTTACAGAAGTTCCTGTGCAGAGTTTTTATATTGTATCTGCTAGAAGTCGACATTTCCATTGTTTTGTTTTGAGTAGTATCAGAAACATGCTTGGTGTGTTAAACATACATGTGTTAGAAACTTCTGGTGTACTTGTGAATGATAAATATCCTTCTGTATTTTAGTCAGGAGGCTTTGCATCCATCTTCAGTGAAGAAATGCCCCAGGTAAGCTGATGTAGTGTGATATGCCTTATTTAATTTTTTTTTTCAAGAGTGATTTGTATCCCTTCTCTCAGTGTTGTCCTAGAACACATCAGCTTGGATTTTCAGCATGTTCCCTTTCCTCCATGAGGGGGGTTACATGGGTTTTTATGTAAAAGGAGTTTGAAGTGTAAGGTGCTCTTATCCAATGTGTATTTGACTTACTTAGATAAAACAGAATCTCATCATGGGAAATGATGGGCAAACTTAACTATTGGCAGTGCTTTGTGTATAGGGTAGAAAATGTATGCTCTGCACGTGTATATTCTGTGTTGTACACAAACATAAATGCATTTTTGATAAAATCCTGAGACACCTTAAATAAATGTAAAAATTTCCCACTGATTTGAATGAGGCCAGGATCTTATCCCATATGTTTCTTTCAATTTTTTATGAGCATTAAGAATCCATCATAGCCAAACTACAGTTTGCTTATTTTTGTTTAACTATTCCAGAGCAGAGACCAAACGAGCAAGGATGAAAGCTTCAACATGTTGCATGCTTTAATTTGTAACAAGAACTTTCTTGTTACTCTCATTCACACCCTTGAAAAGCAGAAAAATTTCTCTGTGAAAGACAGGTATAGTATGATTATGTTTATCATCTTCAAGAAAAAGAATTAGCAGGAAGAAACAACATGGGTTGTGGCACACAAATGTATTTGGTAGTTTTTGCAAAACAAATTTGCAGTACTCTGGAGCATTTTTCCTTCTCCATCTGTACTCACTGAGGAAGAAAAAACATTGCCATTAAAACAAGCAATTAAAGAGAAATTGGAATGTTTGTACATATAAACAAAGAGGCAAAGGAGCAGGAAAGCTCAGTTCAAAACTGTAAACACTTCCTGCAGTTAGATCAACAGTTCTACAGTTTAGAAATGTTCTGTCACTGAAGCAGGTGTTGTTCTGCAAAATTAAATTTAGAGACACACATTCTGTGTTTAAAAAATAATCACAAGAGCAGATGGACTTGCATTTTTTATATTTTTGCAGAGAACAGTGGACAGTTTATGTGCCTAAGGAGGAAGAACTTAGGATATGAACTGCACTAAAATGTGTTTCATTTATTAAAGATGACTGGGAAGAGAAATTCCAGAATTAGAGCATTCTTTTTTTGCCCCCACAGGTGCTTGTTTGCATCCTTCTTGACTATTGCATTGCAAACTAAGCTAGTTTATCTGACCCATATTTTGGAAGTATTGACAAGAGACTTGATGGAGCAATCAAGCAATGTGCAGCCTAAGCTCCTGCTCAGACGAACTGAATCTGTGGTAGAAAAGTTGCTGACAAACTGGATGTCTGTCTGCCTTTCTGGGTTTCTCCGGGTATGTGTACACCTTTCACTACATGAGATATGCAGAGAATTTCTTGAATTGATTTTTTCCATAGGAGCTGTCAGAAGGGTCAGTTAAAGCATTCAGTCTAGCATTTAACATTATGAGTGAGCACTCTTCTAGTTTAGGTGGCTTAGCTGGCAGTCATCAGTGGAATGCAGGAAAAGAGCCCATCTCCAAGCAATGATCATGTCATGTATTTGGCAAGATTTGGGTAATTTTGTAATTCCAGCATATCCTTTGCTCATACCAGACATTTCAGCCCAGTGAGATCTATTGTGATCATATTAAAAGACTGATACACTTGATAAAATGCAGTGGTACCCATCTATGCAAGGGGTTGGAAAGCTACCAAGAAATGGAGATTTAAGGAATACCATCCTTTGGAAAACGAAACTTCTTTCCAAACTTTTCAACCTCCAAGCAGTATTGCAGATTTCAAGATCTAAATTACTTCAAATGAAAACAAAATAAGCATTTCATTTCATTTTAATATTTCCTTCTTTTAGTAACTTGATAGCACTTTGTTGTTGATTTCAGTGCTTGGTTACTCTTCCTGTCTCTCTTATCAACGTGATGCTATCACACTGTTGGTATCACTCTCATCAGTGCTTACATTAATACAGCACCAGAATTGTTTGAGGCTCAGCAGTTCACAGTGGTTTCCTGGAACTGAGGAGAGTGCCAAGGAGCTGTCAGAGATATGTTCTCAATACACCAGACATTTTACAGAGCTGTGCTAGTGAGACGCCTTAGCCGGGCTGCAGGAATGGTGTCACGTGGAAATAGGGGCACATCCTTCCTTTCTCAGGTGCTTTCCTGAGCCCTGGGGTAAGGCAGGAGAGGAAATCCCCAGTTTCATTTCCTTTTTTGCTGATACAGCAGGGTAAGTCCCACCAGCTCGTTCCCAAGACATTTTTCAGAGACAAAAAGGGGAGACACCAATTCAAAAGGAAGCTAGTTGTCAGCTTGTTTTCTCAGAAGACTGAAAATGGAAGAAGTAGCTGAAGTATGCACGTGAACATGTGCATGTCTCACCCCCCACCCACTCTTTGGTGGAACTAGGAAGTGTCTGCCAGGTGGAGTAGGAGCAGCTTGTCTGTAGTGTGCTTGTGCACAGCAAGGGGCTGTGAGCTATCTTGCCACTCACTCCAGATGTCTCTTGCTATTTGCATGAGACTTTTGCACTGAAAAGCAAAAGATGGAGGTTAAACAATAACTAGATAAATCTGCTTGGAGGGATTTTCTTTTTTAATTGCAAGATAATGAGTTACTTAAAAGGAAATAACACCATTTGTTACACTTGATTTTTTTTTTCCAGTTATTCATGCTCATTCAATGATTACAAAAATAAATGTTTCTTGTATTTTTTGCCTGACCTAGGAGACAATTGGTGAACCTTTCTATTTGCTGGTGACAACCCTCAATCAGAGGATAAACAAAGGACCTGTTGATGCAATAACTTGCAAAGCCCTGTACACTCTTAACGAAGACTGGCTGCTGTGGCAAGTGTCTGAATTCAAAACAGTGGTATGTTTGCCAGCTTGTGTTTTCTCCAGGCATGGACAGCTTTAATGTTTTCTCTGTTTCTAAGAAGCTAAAATAAGGCTCTTAAGACACTAAGGTAGTGGTTAAGTGCCCAGATAGTAAAATTGTAATTGCTGACAAAGTTTCTAAACATGGTAAGAGTTTAACTGTTTGTCTGATATACATTTCACAAATAGCACTTGCTCCTCACTTCACAGCATGCATTAATCACCAAAGAGCAGATGTAATGAAGTCTCAGGATATTAAAAAATCATTCTTATTTTAAAGTATACTACAAAAATATAAACATGCTTAGAATTTAAACTAAACTACACTTTACGAATGAATGAAAGAATGGAATGCAGAGGGGTTTTTTTCTATTGTGTTTACTTGTGACTAATCTTCAGGCAATGATTTGCTGTGTGTTTCCATATTATTAGCACCAAATCATCTTCAAATTAGCATGGTTACAGCATTGTGGATTTTCATTAGATGCTTGGTTAAAAACAAGATATCTGGGAAGTCTAGCTAAGCTTCTGAACTTTACTTTTTTTTTGCCTTTCTCAAAGCACCTAAGAAGTACTTCCTGTTTTCCAGTTGCACCCAAACATCTTTAAAAGCTGGAGTTCCCTTACTGATTGTCATTGTGACACTGAGATGAGAAGGGATAGCAGGATTATTGCACTTTGGAGCATGTAAAAATTGTGGCTTTTAGAGGAGGAGGTCTGAAAAGGGTTTTCAGAATAAGCAGAGCACTCTTCTGCTCCAGAGTTTCCAAGTGATTTTAGGTCTGAGAACTTTAAAATGTGTATTTCCAGTTATTTTTGTAGCTTCCTTTCTTCTTAACTCCTGGCTTCCAGTCAGAGTTATGTGACATAATGAGGAGTATGAGAAGTGCTGCTGAACAGTGGGCTTCACACCTTGGGAGCAGAAATTGGCAGGCAGCAAGGACAGTTCAAGTGCTGTCCTTTCAGTCCTTTTCTGAGCCCATGGGCTAAGTCTCTGGTAGGGCTGAAGTTTCCAGGTCTGCCTGTGTCCAGTTTTGAAGCAAGAACTTGGAGGTGCTAAGATATAATACTGGAGTAGACTACATGACCCTGGAAAATTTGGGTGGTCAGCAGTCCATTGGACTTCTCTCACTGGGCCACATAGGAAACCCACTGAAGTGGCAACATTTCTGTGGGTAATTTCTGACTTGTCATTCTCTAATGAAAGCTTCAAACTGATTTGACTGATAAAGCAATAGTCAAATCTTCTTCTTACAAAGCTGTTGTTAGAGGCTGCATTTGACAGTACTTCAGGCTAAGTTACCAAGTGTGCATTTGGAAAGGAAGTTGGTGACTAAAAATCAAATACATAATCCAAGGTCTTTGGTTTCCTTGTTTGTGTGCTGCATGCTGGCATGTATTTGAGATCCAGGGTAAATTTAAAGATGTTGTTGTATGTATCCATAGGATGCAAAACGCAGTGGTGATGCAGAGCAGAAATTTTCAAGCAAGCTCAATATGCCTGTTACTGGCAGACTGCACAGAAACATTTTCTTATTTATAGCACACATTCAAATTGAGAGCCCCTTGGGGGGATAGCTGACTCTGAAACTGCTGAAGAGCCTTAAATACTTTTAAATACTTTTTCTAGAGGTACTTCTATGCATGCAGTCACTGATAAGATCTTGTGCTCAGACTGCAGTGATGAGGAGAAAAGGTAAGCGGTCTGAAGGACTTGCTATCACTGGGGAACACTCTGTAGAGGGATGAGGAAGTGAGAGCCTACAGCTCTTCTTGAACTTTGTTTCCTGCCTTTGTACTTTGTATTCCTGCTTTTGAATAGGAGAAAATGATGTAGCTATAGGGTAATATAGATTAATATAGGTTAATTATAGATTAATATAGATCAGCTTTCCCGTTTAGGTGTAGCATTCCTCGGGCTTAGCTGAGAAGTGCTGAATGTTCCCTTTAAAGCCATCACAAAAGGAGAGAGGACTCCTGCAATAAAATTGCAGAGATGAAGTTCAAGGACTGTAGTTCTGGCTGGATTGGGAAATGGTTTTGTTAGGTGGTTTATCTGAGATTTATGCTGGAAGCTGAAACTGTGCTGTGAAGTGACTTAGGTGGAGTGGTGAGGCTTTCTGGGCTGGGAAAGCAAGCCAGCCATGCACATTTTCCCTTCAAAAACAGCATTTAACAGGAGGCTAAAGAGAAAGTAGGCAGTCTTCCCTCACTAACACCACTTCAGATGCACTACATTGATGTGCAGGACCTGTAAGCTTACAGACTGGGAACCACGTGTTTTCTCCTTACTGTGGAAGAACATTTCTGCCTAAAGGAGTGCAGGTTTTGTTTTCTAAATGGAATAAATTCTGATCTGAATTTTCAAGTGCACTTTTACAGTTGCTCATTTATTTACATTCTGAGTCTTGCAGTATTTTGTTGGTATTTTGGTTTTCCTCTTTGCCCAGCCCTACAATAGCAGTACATTTAAATCTACCTCTCCAGAGCAAAGCATAAAAAAATACAGCCAAAAAGAGGGTTATATAGAGATGGTGAAGCAAATCTGTGGCCATTTGGTGTCCAGATTTTTTTAAGCTGTGTAGGCACTTGAAGATAAGGGATATATCTGGTAGAGAGTTCAATTCTCAAATCAGTAACAGGGTACAAACAAGGGTGTAGATGCTCTGCATGAGAATCTCTCCTTTCAGGACTGGGAGTTCAGTTCCAAACCAGTAAAAGCAGGATACAGACAGGCTCCTAAAAATCAGGGCGAGCTCCACAGATCAGGAGATTTTTAACATTCAGGCCATTTGTAACCAGAAAAAAAAAAGAGAACCTAGAAACATGTAGTGTTTGAATTGCATTAGAGCTGTTCCCTGGCAGGGCCCCATGCCTTTTTTAAAAAGGCCACAGACCTTGGATCACCCAACACCCTTCTGTTAACCCTCTCTGCTAGAAAGGGTGAGGCCCTGAACAGAGATAGGCTGCTGAAGAACATACTCAAGTGGAGGAATTGAAGGAAAAATGCTTCTAAAAGCACTGGTCAAGTATGGGCTGAGAAGCTGTGCTTTTTCATGCTGTGCTTATATTTGAGTACTGAGAAATAAAGCTGCCTTGAAAGAGACTTGGATGTGTCATGGATCCTTTTCTCAGGCTGAGGAAGCAAGGCTGCTCTCTCACAGGCAGAAAAGCAGCTGCACCCCTCTGCAGATAATTTGCTCAATGACTGATGAAGGAGTGTGCTCCACAGCTGAGTGCTAGCCTTTCACTGAAGAGATTCATTTTGAATAGAAAATGCCAGCCTGGAATGGGAGACGTTCTCAGTGGTGGATCTCCTGTGGGAAACCAGGGGAGACTTCTTACACTGGACTAGGTGTGCCAGCATTCCTTTGACTAGTCACTGTTTCTTTTTAAAGAGGCATTTGGGCTGTTGAATGCTTTGCTGAAATCTGTTTGCATTTTTAGATGGGAAGAAATTATCTAATTCACATGTTCAGACAACTGCCTTTTATCAAAAGTGAAGCAAAGCCATGTAGTGGAAGGTTGTTTAAAGTGCTTAACTGCTTTATGAGTTAAAAGAGGGGTGTTAAAAAAGGTGGGTGGGCTGTAAGGGAGTAAAGCAGAGACAAGGAAACCAATTTCCTAATAAGACATCATGGTTGTGGTATTATTAGTCACACTTTGTGAGAGATAAGGAAGCTATTAAAAGTAGGTGACATAAGGGGATTTTTGTCAGCAGAAAAGAACACAGCAACCCTCACTACAAAGTGAGCAGTGCAGATGTTGGCTACAGGAGAGTCCTCTGGATTAGAGACAGATGGAGTGTCAGATACAGCAGCATCAACAGCACAACCCTTCCTTTGTGCAGTGCTCATCAAGTCTAAATTTAACTCCTGCACCATTTTCTGTGCCAGTTGGCTAACTCTCCTACAGCTGTTCTATAACTTCTTCACAGGTGACTGTTCTGGCTGCAGAAGGATCATACAATCAATCTGATTTTTCCTGTGGATTGTATTTCATAGCCTGGGAAATGGGAGTAGTTTTAAGGCAGTTTTGTTATGTGGTACATCCTGGTACTGACTCTTTACATAAATTGCCTAACTTTCACCAATCAAAAGAGGATTTTTTGGGTTTTTTTCCATCTATCTGATAAATGGAAATATGATTTGTTCAGATGCATAGCTGTTGCATAGGGTAATGAATAAGAGTCCTTGAATAGCCCAGATTATTGTTCTTTATTTCTAAGAAAATATGATACTATCACATTGCTTTATTAAACCACATCTCATTTATTATCTGCTATGGTTATTTATAGCTCTGCTAAATAATTCATTGTGTGAAATTAATTTTCAAGGAAACTACAAATCTGAAAAGCCATCTGCAAACACTGTCATCAAATGTCATTATTTCTGTGACTGCATGGGTGAAAATACATTTTTTTAGGTTTGTTCCTGTCTTGTAGCTAGGTTCCAAGCTAGTTCTATACAAGTAGTTGCAGGTGCCACCTTCTCCTTAAGTAGCCTTTAACAATTCTTGCAACCCATGTTAAAGCTTTTCTGAAGAGTACTGTGACTTTGTCTTACTGTCATGATTTCTAGTGTGTGAAGTCTCATCTCTAGATATTATTAGCCTGAACCAGTTTCTATAATTTTCTCCTGAACCTTTTGCTAAGTTAATAGTATTTTTGTTTCCTCCACAAAGTGAGAGAGCTTAGAAAAAGGCTTGATGATATTTTTTTGACTTTCACATGTTCTTCTCTGATTTCTCATATACTTTCTGACCTCCAGAGCTGATCATAAAAGGGCTTTCATAATTTTACAATAACTTCTGTTTCTTTTTCTAGTTCTACACTGTGTGTCTAAGTATAGTGATTGTGACTGTCAGCTTCTGATTAATGGTTCCTAAAGCCAGGGACTGTGCTGTCAGACAGGTGGAATCTGATTTATGAAAACTTCAGCTGCAGAGGGACAGCTTAATAATAATTGGCTTTCCTAGCTCCCCATCAATTGCTTTATCACTTGAGATTAACTTCTGCAGGAAATCATATCAGCAAAACCATCTGGCTCTCATGGCTTAGAGACTTTTACATGTTTAAATATTCTTTCCCATCTGACCACTTCTTTGAGTTATAAAGCATTCCTATTATCCTCACACTGTGGATACTTTCACTTGAGGAGTCCACACATGACTTGTATTCCACCTACATGAAGGATGACTTCTCTCTTTTCACAGTCCTGTCATCCTACAGCGAGTGGAGCAGGAATGGGAGGGCTCTCATGTGCTAATGACTGAAGAGGCTGCACATTCCTGTGCAGCCTGTGTGAGAGTATATGCTGAAAAGGAAAGGAGGAAGAGACATAGACAGTTCCTCTTGATGGTCTGAAAGAAGTGGAAAATGAAGCAGGAGCAGGAACATGAATATTGCAGTGTAGGAATATTGTTAGAAGGAAAGGATCATCTGAAGGAAGGAATGCTTCCAAGGACATAGAGCCAAATCAACATCAGTTAAAGTGGAAGGAGCTGCTTCAGAAAGATCAGTTCAGAGACTAGAAGGGGCAAAGACTTATTAAAATGAGTTTTCCAAGGACAAAATACAGTTAGTCCCTGTCCACATTTTAATCCTACAAGACCATGACTTCAGGGCAATGAGAGTCAAGGACAGAACTGCTGTCTGTACAGTTGGTCTGTGGGCCTAACCAAGCATGACTCCCTTGTTGCTGTGCCAATATATTTTTTATTAATTTTCTGCATGAAATCCCAACCTGAGGCAGGTCTGGTGTGGTGTCCAGTCTGCTTCTCCTTCTGCAATTCCCACAAATCCTTGTCTCTTGTTCCATCTGTCCTTTCCATGGACTCATTTTCCTCACAATTAAACATCTCAGTGTCCTGATTAAGTTGTTCCCTCTTACTTCAGTTACATCCTATTCTTTCTTAAATCATAATCTTAATAGTTTTGCAACCCTGTTTTTAATAGTCCCTTTGCTTCTGTAGAGACAGTAAAGTTAATTTTTGTTGCCTTGGACTACTTTTTTTCACTAGTAGCATGTTGTAATTTCCACTCTTGCTGGGTAATAAGCAGAAAATACTATTCTACAACTATTAATAACTACCTATTTTTCTGAGAAGATAGAAAAGTTGTCCCTGCAACAACCTGGACAGAAATTCTTTCTTTCACATGACAGCAGAGAAAAAAAATTGTTTACTTGCTTCCTGTTCTAATGCTCAGTCCTTCAGAGTCACATGGAGTTGTCTCATTTCAGTCAGAAGATAAATGTTATACCACAACTGTTCAGCAGCCAGAATGGTTTGAGTACATTTATTTTCCTTGCCACTTGCAATCAAGTGCTGGCACCTAAAACACTTGTTTTACTCCTGTCCCAAGACATCTCCAGCAGAACATCTGTGTCCATGTAGCTGGACAGCGATTTCACTGCACAGAGCAGGCTGTGGCACTGGAAATTTTTGATGTTATTTCGTGGCAATTACAATTACAACTTAGCAATTCTGTGCTCATCCCTTATTTCCTGCCTTCTAGCAGTTGATCTGCCTGATCAGAAATATGGCCTGACAAAAAAAACGTTTTCTGGGGATAGTCACTCAGTGTCACTGGCACCTCCCTCCAGCCCCTATTCAGCTCGCGTGCAGCCCAGCAGAGGAGTTGTGTCCCAGCCAAGAGTAGCAGTGAGCTAAAGGGCAGGGGTGCTGTAACCAGACATGGGTGTTTGAGCTGAAATAACAACTGATGGGACACAATGCACTTTTCTGTGCAGATCTGTACCACTTTGGATACTATCTATTTTCACTGCTTCTGTGGCAGCCCTGTCAGTGCTGCCTGCAGAGACAGGGCTGTGCACAGACAGACACTGACAGCTCCAGGGGAGCTGTACCTTCTGTGGGATATAAGGCACTCAGCGTAATCTGCTGGTGTAAATATGCATTTTAACACTGCTTTCTAGCCACTCAGAATCAATCATGCTTACCATGACTGCTTACTCAGCAACCTTATCAGATCTCTTGTCACTTACAGTTTTGCTGTTAAGGCATTCATTTTACATAAAAGACCTGCTTTTTTTAGAGCATGCATTGTAATTCTTCCTCGTCTCTTGTTTTTTGGTAATTCACTGAAATACATTTGCACAAAAGCAGAAGACAAAATATACTCTTGGAAATACATAGCTATATATATCTATTATTCATTTTATGAACAGGAAGAATTCTAAATGCTTCTTTATGTAATTCCTTCAAATAATCTTTTTTTGAAACAACTTTAATAATATGCTGAAAATCTCTCAGGTGCTGAAAATCTGTCTGGAGTTTGTAGGTTTCCTATGCCAGGTGTTCCCTATAAGTCAGAATAACATGTGTTTCCTTCCCCAGACGCTGAACATTATCTTTGAAAAAATCCCAGAAAACGAGAGTGGAGATGCCTGTCAAACTATTCAAGTTAATGTTCTGGACTGTGACACCATAGGCCAAGCCAAGGAGAAGAGCCTTCAGGCTTTCTTCAATAAGAATGGCTTTCTCTATGGTCTTCAGCTGGATGAAATTGGTCTTGGTAAGAAAATGTCACTATGCTGTATTTTCATGGAGTTTACTGGTCTGTTGTGGAGTTTTCTTATTAGGAACACCTACCTTTGGCTTTGATTCTTTTCAGCGTTCATACAGAACATAGCTTTTGTGAGGAATTTTGAAGCAAACACTAGATTTGTTTATGTTGCCATTTAGAACACTGGAGCTATATCTGCTTCACTTCTGCAAGGATGTCAGCATTGCAATTAACAATGATGTGTTATTTATTATGTGTATAGAATTTCTCTATTCCTTTTCTGGGGAAAGCAAGGTGGCAGGCCCTCCACCTAAGTGCAGCTGGTTGGTTGTTACATTTTGTCAGGGGATAAGATGACATATCGTGATAATCAAGTATTTTAGTCCCTATCTACTATTCCTCCTACCTCCCTTTCTTCCTTCCTACAGGCCTACATTGCCCTTGATCAGAAGAGCCTTCAAATAAATCTTATTTATAGTCAGACTTGGTTTATATAATAATTTGCCCGTGACTCACAAAGTCACCTACAATATCTGCAGATGTAAATAAGGCTGTTCCAGCAGATGAATCAAACCACATTTCCTTGGTGGGTTTTCAAGAGCCCAAGGTCTGTAGCTATCACCACATACCACTTCCCACGTACCCTAGTAGGAAACCTAACTCACTCTATATTGTTGGCATTTGTCACCTCCTGGACTGGTGGCATTTGTCACACTCCCTAAGATGTCGATACTTCCTCACCATCTCAGACTCTGTGTTGGCAAGTGCCCATAATTTACTTTCATATCTGATGTCTTGATGCCTATATCCTGTACCAGGGCCTGACCACCCTTCACAAGTACTGTGTCAGTCTTGTACAGCTCATTTTAGTGATCTCTTAGAAATGGCTTGTGGAACCTTTCTTCTAGTCCCAATGTAACCTTTACAGCAGGACACACTTGTGCAGCAGAATAGTGATTAGGTGAAAGCACCTCGAAAACTCTGCCTTGACCAACACAGAGTGAAGCACCAAAACCTGCTGAAAGGGAAGCCACCCAGGCTGTCACCCCAGAAAAGGAATCAGAAGTGTGGGAGTGCAAAACCACTTTCATGTGACCTAGCACAAGGATAGAGAGAGGCAGCTCAGTTGAGAGTCACTGGTCCAAAAATAGTTGGGTGTTGTTTTTCTTTACAATTGTCGGTACAGTGAGAATGCCATTGGGGTGTAATTGTTTTCTGTTGCTGTCATACTGCAGAACTTGTGTCTGAGGAGCAGCAAAGAGAATTGTTAGATATTGATGGCTCCTCAGAGGTGATGGATGATGGGATAAGGAAGCTCAATACCATCGGCCATTACGAGGTAAGCACAGAAGCCAGACCAGTGAGTTGAGAAGATGTTTCTCCACAGCTCTCAAATGTGATCTGCACAGCTTGAAGTCATAGCTGAGCATCATCAACAGAAGGAAAGAATTGTGTGGCACACAACACTCTTGCCAATGAGTCATGTTTTCTGTTACTTTTCAGAGGTTTCCTTGTTGCAGGGTTGCTTGGTTCAAACATACCAGGTAAACTGTTAATTGTGTCAAGCATTTCATTTAAAACAAAATCTGATTTCCAGCTACGAACATTGCCTTGGGTCTTTTTGAGTCTCTGCTGTTGAGTTTTTGTTGCACCATGAGCAACTGTTTACCTCATCCTGCCTCATATTTTGATTATCTGAACAGGCAGTATTGATACTTTTGAAATCTCATTGCAAGTCAGAATAAAAAGGATTGATAGCTTTTCTCCCTCTTTTCTTGATACCTCCTATGTCAGTCTCCTTGCCTTTTTCTCTCTCTCTCTGTTTCTGCTTCCATCTGCTGTTGGCACTTGTACTATGTCTTCCCCTCTGCTTCCAGTTGCCCCTGTAAAGCAGTTGTTTGCCATGCTGCAATAATCTGTCCATCATTGCAACAACACACAAAACTGCAACTGGTGGCAGAGCCCTCCTGGTAGTAGCACACTGTGAAAGCAGAGCAAGCAGCATTTCCTCTCTGAGGAGTTTTCAGTGACACCAGTCAAAACAGAGAGTGAGATGTTGGAGGAAAATGTGCAGCAGGTGATTGGCCTCAGGTGATATGGAAGTTCAGATGTGATGCTTACAGATAGATTTTGGAAATGGAGGCTATCATGCTGAGTGCTTTTACAGGTCTTTCCTCATGCCTCATTGAATTTGAAAGTCTGGCTCTTAACAAGTTCATAAATTTTTATTGATTTAGAAGTTTTGCTGCCATAGGTCTGTGCTGTGCAGTGCAGTATGGTGCTGAGGAACCTGAGCCAACACGGAACATGTTGCTGTCTGCATGGGCAAATACTGTGCCATCTATAGAGAAACAAGGATTTTTAGCAGAAATTTGTATCCTGGGCAGAGAACAAGGCTGCTTAGATCTGAAGCAAGCTCATTTGGAGTCACTTTACAGATTTCTGTAGGCATTTGATGCTCTCCTCACCTCACAGGGGTTCAGCAGTGTACCCAGATGTCCTGAGTCACCATCCAGTGGCTTTTCCTGTGCCTGTCTTGAATCTTGTCTGTAGGTGAATGTGTGACCTCCTCCACTCCACTTGTAGAGATTTTGTACAAATTAGGGCATTGTAGTGTTGCAGTTTGAGCCTGTACAGCACAGGTCAGTGTAGATTTGAATTAGATTAGGTGTGGGAACTTCTGTCCAATGCAGCAGTGCCTGCCCTCTTTACCACAGGCAGCTATTGCAGGTGCTCCCTGCTTTCCCCAGCAGCCTGGAGCTGCTGTATGCCTGGAGCTCATGGCAAGCTGTGGCTCATGGGTGTCAGACATCATGGCAGGTAAGTCTGCTCCACTGGTCTCTGTCATCCGTGGGTATCTTTGTCCCAGCCCTTGTTTTGTCTGAGGTTTCTGCAGGCAAGGGTTTCTTGCAGATGCAAGTTAGGTAGGAGGCACAGTTGTTTTTGCAAAGCTGTAACTACACTAATTATAGCTTAGCAGCTGCCTTATGGAAATTGTACTGCATGTCTCTTCCATAGTTTAGTTCACATTTTCTGACACTGATAAAATAATGTACGTTTTAGGCAAAAGCTCAGTGGTATTTTAGGCAGTGGCTTAGTGGCAAGTTAGCCATTAGCACATCTAGTTTATTTTCTTGTATGTATATTGATGCAAAAAGGAATGTAAAAGTGTCTAGATAGCAAGAAAAAGGAACATTGCATACACTCTGTGAGGGCAGTAACATTGCCTGAGAAATTCCAACTTACATTTCAACAATGCCTTGAGTTTTGTGGCAAGCCTGAATTTTTCTTTTTGTTTACCAGTCTTAAATGCTAGAAAGTAACCAGATGTTGGAAATTGGGAAGTACCTTCAAACTTTTTTAAGACACTGGAGCATGAGGGTTGTGTTGTGAGAGTCCCAGATCACCAATCAATCTTGATAAAGTAGACCTAGTTTCTACACTGATTTTTAAAATATGCAAGAATGGTGCATTTGCATTCTTGTGTAGTATTTGTGAAGAGAAAAAAATCCACTGTTCTGTTAGACTCTCTTATGCCTCTGGCCTGTGTGCTACTCTTGCTCTATTTTTTGGCTCCTAGGAGGTTTATCAATATGTTTATTTATGAGGTCTGTACTATCACTTCCATGAGAATAACCACAAGCCATGATAAGAAAGTTGCTAATTATCTTGACATCTCATTCCCCACACAAGAACAGAGCAGGACACTCACTTTCAGATCTGCTGTGCAGTCACAGATCTCCAATTTCTCAGCTGTTAAGAGTACCACACGTTCCAGGAGCAGGCAGAGCCTCATAAGGCAAAACTGAATGTAATCCTGGGAGCTCACTGGCAAGGACTGGATTACAGTGAGGACAGGAAGCCTGGGGAGCAAGAGGCATAGAGCCACACTACCGTGTCTTCTGTTTTGCAAAGTAGCTCTATTCCATGTTGTCTGGATTGGAAGAGATCTCTCTTTTCCCTGTTTGTCTCCCTCAATAATGCAACTGGCAAAGCAAAAACTTTTTCAGGTGTCCATGGGAGCAGCCCACCACAAAAAAAGTGATTTAGACAGCAAGATGCAAAAAGAAGGAGTCTTTTTAAATGTTTTTTTTTAATTGGATCATACTGTAAGAAACAGCAAGTATGGCTGCTGCAGTAATGATAAAGGGAAAGCATAGTCTACTTACTGCTAAAAGCATAATTTGTCCCAAAAATAAAACCTAGCGTATGGGCTTTGGTCATGGCTGCTCTGCAGCAATGCCTCAGATTCCTGGAGGGAAGCACAGTTCTCCCTGTGAGCTCTGCCATCTCCCTGAGGACAGAAGTCAACACATTTCAGCACTGAGCTGCCCCCCTACCTCTTGGGGAAGGAATGGAGGCAGCATGTTGCCCACATTGCTCTGGGAGGGGGTGAGCTGCTGGGTAGTATTGTTCCTGTTTATCTGTCTCCAGAGCCAAGTAGGAGGAATGTCTGGGTGTTGGTATCCCCTCACAAGCTAGCCTTACAGCATATTCCTATTTGTAGTGTGGTTTTCAAGTGTTCTGTGCTATCTAAAATAGTTCTGAAAGTCTGTATGATAGATGGAATCTCTGCAAAAAAAATCATAAAATAGATTGCATTTACTTTCCAGGAGCAAATGTAAGTGCAGATTTTTTTGGCACAAGACACAGCTTTTGATAGAGTATCTTAACGTTTAAACTGGTTTCTCACACCAGGCTGGCTGCCAAGGTTTAAAAAACACTTAAATTATTTTGGCAGAGATCCCTTCCTAGAACTGGCCGGTTGTTTTTGTAATTATAGAGGCAAGTACACTAGCACTTGGCAAGACTCAACATTTGATAGCAGAGCAGTGGTGTAGTTCTCAGTGGGAGCCATTTTTTAGTTACTCTTTGACAATTAAAGCATGGCTTGCCAGTTTGTTTTAAAGATAATGAGTAACATCCTGGCAACACTATAAATTCAGGGAAGGAGGAGGTTGATTTTTCCTAGAAATCCCAAGATGGTAAGATACGGATCTTGGTCTTATGGTGTGTAAATATTTTGCTCAGTTTGAAAATAGTTCTTGGGAGCACCAGGCTAAACCTTCAGAATGGCCCCTCCACAGGACATAGGTAGAAGAGACTGAGCTGAAAAAAAGGGGAGCAGAAGAGAATTCACCCTTGTGTGCACCTCTCTGCCTCACCTTCCCATAAGATTCTGTTGCAGTGGGTGCAGAGAATTTAACCTGAGCAATCTATAGAAAAATGGATGCAAGAAACAGCACAGAGCAATACATGAAAATTAAAATGTCCACGTATGGGCTGAACCAGAAAAATCAAAGGAAGGGAAAGGTCTTCAAGGCTGGTGCACTGGAAGAGGTGCCTTCCCACATGGCTGGGTAATGCTGACAAGGTGCAGCTACTGCCTGTGCCTGAAAGCCCAGCCCTGGCTGCCTGCTGAAGGCTGTGCACACTGTGGTGAGAACAAAGCAGGCTGGGCTGTCCTGCACTGCCATGGGCTGAGGGACAGAGGAAATGAAACTGAGGCTTTTGTGAATTCTAAGCACGTCTGTTTCAGCATGATATGTTTGTTTTTTCTTTCAGATTTCAAATGGAGCAACCATAAAAGTCTTCAAAAAGAAGGCAAATACCCGATCAGGTAACAAACTCACTGTGACCCATTTAAACTTTTGTGCAGAATGGTTGGGAATGCAGAGAACTGAGCTCTGATTGTATCTTGGGCAAAAGGAGGTCGGAGGAATTGGTACTTTAATAAAGTTGGGCCAAATGAAGAGCCCCAGCTCTGGGCCTCTGGCAGGCACAGTGGGCCTAAAAGCAAGAAAGAAGGCAAAGGAAAGAAGGACAGAAGGGCTTACAGTCCTCAGCAAATTATTGCCTAGAGATACAGGCTCATAGGCAGGAAAGCAGGACAGGGAAGTCCAGGTGACACAAAGAGAGGGAACAACTCTCTCTGCCTGGTGCCCAGAGCTGTGCATCACAGCCATAGTGCTGCACTGTCCAGAAGCAGGAATGATAAAACCCCCACCTTTTGGTAATTTTCCTTATTCTCTTGAGTGTGTTTCTGAAGGCTTTGACTTCACTGTCTGAGCAGCATGTCAGCAGATAAAGGGTCCTTACAGGGGGCCAGTTCAACTCACCTAACCCTGTGATGCAGGTTGCTCTGACCCAGATGGTGGATGAGGGTAGAACTTTCTGTAGTCCCTATGAAGAAGCACACTCCTAACATGTGTTTCCTTATCATCAAAGTTAGGAGAGATGTGCATCTCTCCCTCAGCAAAGCTGAGGTGGTTTGTTCCCGGCCGTTGTGTTCAAGCCTGACCTCAGCCCACCCGCACTCAGCACTCCTAGAGGCTTAAACCCCTGCAATCATCTCATCTTGTCCTCCTTTCAGAGGAGCTGGGATTGCTGCCAGCTTACCCCAGCAGCAGAAAGGATGCTGTATCATAGTGGTCCAAGCTACAGGTTGGCACTAGGGAGGTGCACAGGGCCTGTGCATTTCTCAGAGGCTTCCCCCACACTCAGGCAGGAAAGGATGACACTGTCTCTGCTTGTTTGGCATCTTGGATGCACCCTGCTGCACGGCCCAGAGCCCAGCAGAACTCACAAGCTTTTAGCTGCGTGTTTCATTAATGGCTCTCTGCTTTTGTTGTTTAGATGTGGACTACTCAGATGAACACTGTCATTTGGTGAGTTGAACCATTCCACTGCTAAGTGGTAGATTTAATACTGAGCTGTATTTGGATCTGTGTAATCTCTCTAATCTCTTTGTGACAGATTTTACCAGACTCAGAAGCAAACAAAGATGTGAAGGGAGCAGGTCACAAAGGAAAGCAAAAATTCAAAGTGAAAGAAATGTATCTCACAAAACTTCTGTCAACCAAGGTAAACTGTAAAGGCTTTATTTTGGGGGAGGGCTGGTGTTGGCTTGGATAGTTTGGCATAACAGAAACACAAACTAAACCAGAAGTAGTGCAGACTTCCTGAGTGTAAATCAAATGTTAAATGAAAAGGTAGCATACAAAAATCACCGCGCTAACTATGGGGGATGACCATTTGCAAAGACAGACACATTTCAGGTTTTCTAATACTAGAGTTCTAAAATTGTCTGATTACACATAGTATCTCCTTAGTAAGCACAACCTTCTTCTCAGGTTAAAGAAAAAGGTTGTTATTTAGCCTATGGAAAGTGAGTTTTACCACAGAGTTCCATAGAGTGAGAATGAGCCCCTCTGGAATGACAGCTTTCAGTCAACAATCTCCTCATTCTGCTCTAGCGTTTGCCCACCTTAGAGACGACTTCTGAAGCCCGAGTTTCACAAGATACTGCCCACAAAATGAAATAATCTGTTATGGTTTCAGATTAGGCATTCAAAATAACTAGATTAACTTTAAAAGCAAGGTCCTTAGGATTTATACTAAAAGTACCTAATTTATACAATGTACATTGCTTAGGAATAAGTCCTGCTCACTCCCTCTGGTAACGTCATCTTGTTTCTGACTTAACTCCAAATGGTTAGAAAGCTCTTTGCAACAGCATATTGCATAAAATATTCATGGGTGCACAACACTGAGCTGTGCAAGAGGCCTGAAGGGATGATGATTATAGCCTTCTTGCATTTAAAAGTCTATCTATCATTATTTAATTAGGCTGTTGATAGCATCTGAAGTAATTTGGGACAGTTCCCAAAGTGAGAGTGAAGACTGGTCATTTCTCATTACCTGTGAAAACTGACATGAGCCCTCAGGAAACGCTGGAGTAAACCAGTAATGTCTTATGGTGAAAGACTGAGGTACAGAAGAAAAGATCAGGCTTTTTAGAAACAGGCCTTTTAAAGGGCTTTAAATTAATCATCTTCTCCAAAGTAGGACACTGCCCTGAACAACAGAGCTGTGATATTCTTTGCTGTGAAATTCCTCTCATGATAGGCTGTGCACTAAAGGAAATTGCATCTCACCATCTCTCTCTCTGCTCCCCTCTCTCCCATACATGCACAGTCACAATCTCCGAGTTTACCCCATGAAATGAACTGGCCAGAATTCATCAAGGCCCTGGGATATGATTAAATCCTTCTTGTCAAGAGAAGATTGGGCTGAACTGAGCTTCAGAACAGATGTGAAGAAATAAAGCACAAAACAGTGTTTTCCTTTGTTTGCCTCTACTTATAAATACTCTGTGATTATGTCAGTGAGTCCAGCAGCAACCAAACCCTTCCTTTAATGAGCCAAATATCTTCACTTATGTATCAGAAATATCCAGTTTTCAGTTCTTCTCTCTAATATTAGTGTCTTATAGCACCCAAAGCTGTTATTCTAGAATTAGATCAAGTGCCAGTGCCACTTGGCTGTGAAGTGTTGATGAGCACATGTGTTGAGCTTGTGTCAACAGATGGCACCTGGAAGACCACTGCCCTAGGAAAGTGGCTAAACTGCTTTTTTCTCACCTCCCTCTTAATTCCAGTCACAAACTTCAAATGCTTTTAGCAACAGTGGCAACAGTATCATAAGAGTGGATGTTGTCTTTATTAGCCCAAGTGGTTCTTCCCACCTGTGATTTATCACGGAATTCACCATGATTCTCCTGTAACAGAGCTACAGGACATGTGACCTATGGAAGGAGCTCATTGTGATGTGTTGTAGATTCATTTTTGTTACTGTCCTGTTTGCCAATAACCTACGGCCTTGATGTTTGCCACAAGCATGTGGTAATTTTCTGTGTGTGGTTGTCTAGGGGGACACACAGCTCTCTGAGGTAAAACATCCTATTCTTTGTTTGTGTAATAGTAACAAAATATTAACTTTGTTACTTTTAGGTGGCAATTCATTCCGTTGTTGAAAAGCTCTTCAGGAGTATTTGGAGTTTACCCAACAATAAAGCACCTGTTGCCATCAAGTACTTTTTTGACTTTTTGGATGCCCAGGCTGAGAGTAAAAAAATTACTGATCCTGATGTGGTTCACATATGGAAAACCAACAGGTATGCCCATGGGATATACACAGGGGTGCGTGTGCTCTCTGAACACATAGTTGCAAAAATGAAATGTGTCAGGTGTGAGCAGAAGAATAAGATGTGGTTTGGCTTTGTGGATAACAGTAACTTTAGTGTATTGATTTAATACAGCACAATCAGAGCTTCCAGGTCTATGCAGCCTGCACACCGACTTCACACTCTGAAAGAAGTAGCTGCAGATTGGGAGCATTATTTGAAGCTGGGTGCCTGACAGATGTGTTTGCTCTGTAGCCTTTGTTCCCTGACCCTTTTTTTAGCGTGAAGAAGCAGCCAGGAATGTGCTTTGTTCCATGACTGCAGTTGCAATTAAGGACCATTTTAAAGCAGTTGTGCTACTTGAGTGGTTGATTTGAAAGATGTTTGTTCTTTCTCCTGTCTAGTCTTCCTCTTCGCTTCTGGGTGAACATACTGAAGAATCCCCAGTTTGTCTTTGACATTAAGAAGACTTCACACATAGATGGCTGTTTGTCTGTAATCGCACAGGCCTTCATGGATGCCTTTTCTCTCGCAGAACAGACACTGGGGAAGGTAATGCTGCCCCTCCAGTCTTCTCCTACTTGCTCAACCAATGTCTTTTTCAAATGTATAATGATTAAGATGATGAAATTCTGGATCTGCTGATATTGGGGGCAGAATTGTCAAGGGCCTAATTAAGCTGGGTTTCTATTCCTCGTTGCTCTGTCTCCTGAGACTGAAGAATTCACCAGTAGACAGATACAGCTATGAGAATGCCTTATTTATAGTTAACTGCTGCTTGTTTTCTCTGCAGTTCAGTTCTGCACAATAGGTGGCAAGAAGATGGAAATTGTAAGGTTCTAATGAAGTTTTAAACAAAGGTCTTAAAAGTATTAACATTATTTGATAAGTAATCCAAATTTTGTCTGCCACACACCAGTGTGCAGAAAACACTCACAATAAGCTAGTGGAAGCTGTAACAATACTGAAAGACCTCTGAAGATTGAAACAGTTCCTTTCACATGTATTAGCTGCTCCCTTTTTATATGCAAAATTATTTGCTGGAGCAAAAAGTTCAGGAATCTTACATTCAAAAATTCTTTAGTATGGTGTCCAGAACTCTGGGGATCAGAAATACTTCCTTTTCCCCAGGTATTTTCCTTTTCTTTGGACCAAAGCAGGAAGTCTTTGTTCAGGCTCATACTACTGAGAAAAACAGGCTAGAAACTTTTTAGCCTGAAAAAATTTATATTAAAATGGACTAATTTCCTATGTGATCTAATCCAACTGCTTATCTGTTAAAGGTAAATAGCAATTAATGTGCTTGTTTCTCTTACTTTAGGAGTGAAGTATCGTAAATTAAAGCTAATCACATCACTTCCTTGATGGAAAAACTGCAAATGAGCATGGTTGTTAGGTTTCTGTGTTTAACATCCACTATGCAGAATTGTTGAAACAACAGCTCCTGTTAGCTATTTGAAAAGGGGTGCTGAAACCTGATAAAGGTTTGCAATGCAGCAAACATCTTGTGACCTTTTAGTACTAAAATGTATTTACCTTCATGATTTTTAGGCTTGAATCTTGAGACATCTTTTAGCCATTTAGAAAACAAACATTTAAATTATTTCATCACACATTAGAAGCATTTGTGACAACATAACACAAGGTTATGTCATTTATTGCCCAGAGCTTAAACAGGAAACTACCAGCACCCACTTTTACATTCTGAAAATCAGTTTTCCAGGTGGGGCTTTGGCTTCTATCACAAGCATCAGCACTTATTTCCTCAAATAAGCCTAAAGCTCCTGGATAGGTTAATGCTGACCTGGGTTGTTGAAGTCCTGGGGTGAAGAAAAATCCCTTTGACTTTGTTCATCTGGCAGCCAGCTCTCCATGCTCTCAAACCCCTGAGGGAAAGGAGTAGTAGGGACCAAAGAGACTTAGGGGAACCTCTGCCAGGACAGCACCTAACAAGACTCTCTGGTGTGTCACTGCCAGGGATCTTTCCTTTCAGCACTACTGCTGTATCTTGTACGTAAATTGGGTTTTGGCCTCAGACCCTTTGGTTCAGCTTTCATAATCTTTCAGATCTAGGGATCTGTAAGGAGGAAGTGAGAAAGAAAAATATGTCTGAGGGACAAAAAGTCATCAATCCTGATGTCAATAGAAATAATTACATGGCAATTGTCACGAAAGACAATACACTATTAGTGAAATCCTGCCTCTGGTTTGCATCTTTGTTTTATAATCTTGGTTCCTTGCATATAAGTGCAGCAAAGAAAAATGAGTCACGCAGACACAATTAGATGTAATTAACTGCGTGGAGGTGGAACCTCAGGAAATCTGTGCTGTGAAAAGTTACAAGGCTTCAATTTTTTTCTTTTAAGGAAGCACCAACAAATAAACTTCTCTATGCTAAGGACATTCCTCTCTACAAGAAGGAGGTGAAAGCATACTACAAAGCCATCAGGGATCTGCCTCCATTGACCACTGCAGAGGTTGAAGAATTTCTAGCTCAGGAATCTAAGGTATGATTGAGAAGCAGCAACTTCATTTGCTTTCATGTTAAGTTGTTGTTTTTTTTTAAAGGAGAAGTATCTGACCAGAACTGTTGTCTGTTTTAGAAACATGAAAATGAATTTAATGAGAAAGTGGCCTTGTTTGAAATCTACAAATACATAGTGAAATACTATGACGAGGTAAGCACACCTGCAATTTCAGCTGAATCCTTAATGTGGGGTAACACAGTAACCAAGAGCTGGGCTGCTGTAGGACCTGCTGGGTGCCACTCCCAAGGCAGCCCCTCCTTAATGCAGCCGTGGCTGCCGCTGAGCTGGGAGGGGCTGGAGCAGCGCAGCCCCCAGGGCGCTGCAGCCTCCACCCCTCTGAGGGGGCACAGGCCAAAGGTTTTGTCAGTGCCCTTTACTGTCACTGCTGCATTGCACAGAGACAGTAGCAATAACATTTTCCCTGCACTTTTTGAGGAAGTTCCTATATAGCCAAGGCTTCTTGTTTTACTGTGTTTGCAGAGTCTCTGCAAATGCCCGTCACAACTCCTGTGCATGTGCTCCATTTCCCTGGAGGCTCAGAATCAGATTAGACTATAGCACCAGGGCTCTTGATTTCACAGTCAGTGCAAACACCTCAGTGGAGCACACAGCCTTAAAGCAAGAGGTGTCTGCCCCTTTCCCATCATAGCTGTCTTAATGCTCTCCCTCCTCTAATAGTCTTTCTCTTAAAAAGAAACAGCTATAGTTTCCAGTCCCTGCTATTACTAACAAAAGAAATCTTTTCTCAGCTGAAAGTTCTTAGTCACAGGCTACCTCTAAGCTGCTTTCTAAGAAAATCCCTGTCCTCCACTTTGCATTATAGGATTCTCCACTCCATTTTGTTCAGCATCCTTAACAGAGGCTGCGTGTGCCTGTGCAGGGACTCAGATAAGAGCCAGCTGGGGTGTGTTGCCTGAAGGCCTCCTTATGCTTCCAGCAGGTTGTCTGGGTTTCCCAGCAACCAGGCCTTTCTCTATTTCATCCTCAGCAGCAAGCACCAGCACTTGCTGTAGTCATCCAGCTCTCAGTCACCTGTTAGCTGGCTTACCACTTCTGATCTCTGACATCCCAAATTACCTGGATTCAGCATCAAATCTTTGCCTCCTGAAACAAGCTTGGGATCATACTCAAAATTGCACCATCCTTTATTAAGCTCATTAAAATGATTGATACAGGAGAATTCAGTGTACTTTCTAGTCTTAGTGCCCATTTTTGCTTTTTTGAAGCTAGTACTGGCTAAACATAGCCCATCCTTAGAAGGAAATCTTCCCTCTGCTCTTCCCCCTCTGGCTTTTGACTGGGAGCAGCTAAATCTCTTTCATTGTTTACTGAGACCTGTCCTTGTGTAGCATTGCCAGCAGAGATTTCAGACAGCAGTAGTGCTCCATTCTATCACCTGGGCCAGAGCCAAGTGGGTGAGTTAGAGGAAAAGAGGCAGTTTATTACCCTTGGCTTATAGGGCAGAAGAAGAGAAATAAAATATCACTTGCAAATCTTCTGTAGGGTAAAAGCTGGAGCACTGACCTTGCCTCACACTCTGAGAGATGAGCATGTGTTGGGTTTGTTTTGACTTTTTTGTTTGGCTCACTCATTCTTTTGTGGAAGTGTTGCAAGTCCTGTGATCAGAATGACTTGAAGGGAAAACTACCAAAATAAAGTGTTAAAGTCTGAAAACAATGTTTACAGATAAGCAGGCACTCAATGCATTTTTCTGTCAGTAGTTGTTAGAGTACAGAAAAACAGGCTTTATAAAATAGCAAGTAAAATAAGCATTAAAAAACAATTATTCTCTCTTCTGCTAATTGTTAACAGATTATCAGCAAACTCGAGCGAGAACGGGGGTTTGAAGAAGTCCAGAAACAGCTCCAGCAAGTAAAAGCCTTATTTGATGAAAAGAAAAAATGCAAATGGCATTGAGCAGAGCACTGACTCACAGCACCACTGTGGAGGATTTTCTATTAGTGCTACTGTTCCCAAAACTGTTTTGACTGACTTTATGTACAGGGTTTGAAACATTTGGACACTCTTCTCCACTCTGACCATTCCACGTAATTGACGATTGGGAGTGAAATATGGGCATGGTTACATATTCACACAGGGGCATGTGAAAGTGAACCTAATGTTGGCAGGGTCAACATTTTTAGGTACTTGAGCACACATAACCCTTCAGTTGAAAAGTACCATCTAGTAAGCTTTTTGCTTACTTTAAAATAAGGTCATAGGAGATGTGTAAAATACACTGTAAGTTCAGAGTTGCCCATGTGAACTTGCAAGTTGCTTACCTCTTTTTTTTTAAGAGAAAAAGCTGATGTTTCACCACATCCTTTCAGCAGCTTGGCAAACTGTGAGGGTGAGAATACGGGTCAGCTGCAGCTTCCTTCCTTCCTTCCAGTCAAATGTTCACTAGATCTTGTTCAGAAAAAATAAACCACCAAAAAAACAACAACAACAAAAAAAAGAAAACTACCAAAACAAAAGAAAAACACAAAAAAAATCAACCTCAAACACATCAAAAAAACCCAACAACAACCTGGCACCAAAGTGACAGGATAAGTGTGTTCAGCAGACACAGTGGGTCTGAGGTTGGAAGGCCAAATGCCACATGGCAGACTTACCTTTGTTAGGTTAGAAATTCCATGTCCAAAGTGAAGCAAACCACTGAGGGGAAGAAGTGAGGGGAGGCTTTTGGAGAAGGGCATTCAGCCACCATCAGTCTGTGTTTACATTTTTGACCTTTCCATCCTTAAATAAGCTGTGAAACACTTGTGAGCAGCTTCACAGCTGAAACTGCACTGCATCAGGACACTTGTGATTTGATGAAGCAGCTGCCCATGGCTGCACTTTGGTGCACAAACCTGTACTCAGGTGCATGATCAGCCCATGCATCAGTGCTGATGGTCCTGGCCAGCCTTGCCATCTGTGTACAAGGGCCTCACAGACCTAAAGCCAGCATGTGGGGGGGGTCAGCTCAAAGGTTGGTTTAATAATGTTTAAGAACAGGAAGACTGGGGTTTGAGACACTGATACAAACTTGCTGGGGTTGGGGTGGGGAGGGGTAACTGTCTGCCTTAGTCCAGCTGGGGTTTTTTGAGGCTTGGCCATTTTGGAAGGAAGGTGTCCATTACACTTGCATGGAAAGGCTGTGCTGCTGGGATGGGGCTGGGGCTGGGGCAGTGGCTTCTGAGCAAAGCCACAGAGGAGCAGCCATGGCTCTGGCTCTGCTACAGCACCAGCACAACCCCACCCTCCTCCTACAGAGCTGAAAGGGTTTGTCAGCCTGGACTCTGCTTCAGCCACAGGAGGCATGTTCTGAGGCTGTCACGTGCCCTTAGATTTGAGGTAAGGCATTCATGACAAGGAGATACATTTCCACACATTTCTGGAGGGATCCACCACTGCAGGTGAGTGGTATAGCACAGTGGCCCACAGGAGAGGGAAGAGCTGTCACCTGCCTTGGCAGTGGGAAAGGTGCCATGGGCTGTGAATGGCACAGGTGGCCCAGGTTTGGTACAGAAAGCCAGTGCTGGGGCTGTGAGCAGCCAGAGCTGGCTGCACAGGGTTCCCAGGCAGCAGAGGGGCACATGGTGCTGAGCTGGAGGAGCCCCAGAGCTCAGGCATGGTTGCTAATGCCGCCTGCTCTGGTCACAAAGGCAGCTGGCCCCAGGCACAATCCCAGTGGCAGAAGCAAGGCAGGCTGTTAATGTGGAGAAAAGCAAACACAAAACAGGGTCCTGCTGGTCTGCCCCTTCCCTACCATGTGATTGCACAAGTTGTTCCTCTTGCATACCTGAGAGGGCAGCCACCAACCAACCCATACTGTGATGGCTTTGTTGGTTTTTTTTTTTAATTCAAGTCTTACACTTGCTATTAAGTTTACACTTTATACTTGATGGAATGTATGGCTTTGTTCAGGACACTGCATTACAATGTTGCAGTACTTTCAGCAGTTCTGTGCCTGGCACAATGTATTTTGATACATTCAATTTTAATTGGAAAAAAACCCCACACACCTCTAACCTATCTTGCCCTCTGTCCTAAAAGAGTGGACCATGGCTTGACTAGCACTTAAGCTTGGAATACCTGCACGTAAGGGCTTGATTTTTATTGTTCTTAATCTAACCTTTTAAAGCAGCATCAAATAAATAGAAAAAGCACAGTAATTGATACTGAAGGAGAGGCAGGAGTGGATTATACTTTCCAGTTAGTTCTCTTCTGCTTCAGGTGTTTGCTGGCAGTGCTTTCAAATGAACTGTGATAGTTTTGTTCAACAGTAACCTTCTGTACAGGCAGAAAAGACAACTCCAACATTTCTGCTTGAAAAACTGTAAAATATAATCTGTTTGCGTGGGTCTGATCCTGTGAACTTCACTATATGTGTTTATATTGATGAGGAAATGAAAATCAGTCCTATTCTGTATTTGTACTACTGCTTGTTTGCTACAATAGCTTTAATGATTTCTAGAGATTAAGTATGTGTTGAAGCAGGCCCTGTAGCTTTACCTACAGCCTGGAATAGGATTATTGCCTTTTATTCAAGCCTCCTAAACAGTGTCACTCTGTTAGTAAACCATTTTTAAGTCATACTGGGACTTTGTAACCCATCAAGTGGATCTCACTAAGTGATGTGAAGTATAATTAAGTGATTGTGGCTCTTTTGGTAGGTTTGGGTCAGCATACAAAACATTGGCACACCTTCTGTATCTGCAATTTGCCATTACTGTCACACAGAGAAAAAGAACCACCTCTGACTATTATGGGTATTATGGCAACACAACAGTTCTAATCGCATCCTCAGAAATGAAAAGCAAACTTCTCTTCAACTTACTTTCCATGTTTACAGGCAAACTGCTATGGCAAACAGCGTGTTTCTAACACTAGCTTACAGAGCATTATTTTGCAGTCATCTAGTTTGAAGTCAAATCTTACTAATGTGTAAAGTAATTCCTGTTGTACAGAAGTTAATCTGTTGTTTAAAATGAATGGTTAAAAAAAGTGCAAAAGACAAATACATGTTGGTGTTTGTATGGGTTTATCTAGAATAAAAGCATTTGGAGGTTAGCTTGATTGTGTACTTTAAAATGGTTACAAGAAAGCAAACACAGCTGGTAACAATGCAAGGTCATGCAAGGAATGGAGTGTAAGACACAGAGGGGCATCAGATGAGAAGCAGTGCTGCAGCTCCAGCCCTGCAGGTCAGCACAGCACACTTCCATCAGCCTGAAATTGGGAAGAAGAGGAACAGGAAGGTAGAACATAACTTCTGATGATGCTGGGGAGGGTAGGCACTGGCCTAAACTCCAGCAGCTACAGAGTCTGAATGGAGGGGGATTTCCTGGGCCAGAGGATTCCCAGTCGCCTTCCCACCTGTGGGAAGCAGGAAAAGGCCAGGGGCAGGCTGATTGTGCAGTGCCTGCCACACCTCCACACAGCCTTCAGGATTTTCACTTCAACTGCACCACTTAACAGCTCTGAGGGTGATGATACTTTTAAAAAACTAAACATGTTAAAAAGGATGATAACCCAATAATCCTTCTTTCAGGAGAAGGTGCTTAAGGGACAGCAAATAAGCTTTCACACAAAAAGCCTGGGACCAACTGGGAAAGGTAGCCCACAGACCAAGTGCTGACCATCATTCCTCCTCCTGCCATTACCCTTTTTCTGCCCTCCAAGTCTTACCTGGTTTGTATGAGCCTCCCCTGCTCCCTGACGTCAGAGAGCACCTTGCTGACACAGCCGCGGCTGGGGACAGAAACATGGAGCTAACAGTGGTTCCGGGCTGGTAGATCCTGGTGACCATCCCGTTTGGCAAAGCTGGCTCAGGCACAGAGAGTTACTTTGTACAAGTTCATACTGCAGGAGCAGCATAAATAGCTCCTGTTACTTTTAATGGCTACACTGTTTTCCTCAGAGAAGTTTAACAAATTCCCCAAGAATTTGCATAAACCCTGGTTTAGGAATGGTATTCCCTAATTTAGTTCTCCCACTGACACACTGGAAAACATGCTCTGCTCTCCCACTGCCTCACCTCCCCTCCCCTGAGGCAGGATGGAGAGGAGAACTGGAGGCAGAAAAACTAAAGATCATGAGATAAGAACAACTTACTGGAAACAGCAATGAGATAAGAAAATGATCAGTAACAGGAACAATACTAATGACAGAGGGTAGAAGGGAGGCAGATTTACACGTGCATGCTACATAAGCCAAAAGGATCCCCTGACCCTGAGCCCAGAAAATGAGGTAGTGTAGAATAACCCCAGCTCCCAGCCACAGCCCCCCTGGTACTGCAAAAATTAACCCTGTCCTGGCTGGAACCAAGACAAATCCTTATACTTACACACTATGCAAAGTGAAAAATGCAGCCTCTGGAGAGAAGAGTTGAGTCAATGCCGGTGTCATTCCTTTGCTATTCCTACAGTCTAACAGCAATACTCAATAACCTATTACAAGAGATTGCACAGTGTATTCTCACTGTCCCATGTTTTTGTTGCAGTACTTTGAAAACAACAACAACGACCACAAACCAAATACAAACAAACAAAAACCTAGATAAAAAAATTCCTCCAGTTCCAGGGAAATAATCATTATTGGATTATCAGGTAAAAAAAATTTAGATAAATAATTCATCCTTCACAAATTTCTGGACTGATAATGAACTGAAAAAAATATATTCAACTTAGAATAAATATTTTTATTGTAGTTAACAAATTAGAGTAGGAATAAATACAGACTTATATTTACTTAATGCAAAGGCAATTTATTATACTAATCTCTGCTATATTATATTAAAAAATCCAATTATTTCCCATTCCCTTTATAGAAATACAAGAGGCACATTGTCAAGGGTAACAAATAGAAGTTTTCAGAGCTTTTAAAATTTCATTTTATCCTTTTTATCTGCATCAAAATACCAACCTAGATGTGGATTACAGCATTGTTAGTGATCAAAACTGCAACCCAGAGTAGCATACATTAACTTTCACATTGAAAGAGTAAGAGGATATTATCAAGTGTTAAAGGATTTATAAAAAATTGTTTTAAATTTTTATATTAAATGTCAGTTTTATTTCAAACAATCCAAACCTTGTAAAACAATTTTCAAAGTTTCTTGCGCTAAGATTATTTAATGTTTTGACTTTATGGAAAAAAAATGAAAAACAAACCTTATTGAGAAGGGATCTTGGCAATAGTTCACAGAATCACAGAATGGTTTGTGTTGGAAGGGACCAAAGATCATCTGGTTCCAATCCCCCTGCCATGGGCAGGCACACCATCCACTATTACAGGTTGCTCAAAACCCCATCCAACCTGGCCTTGAACACTTCCAGGGATGGGACATCCACAGCTTCTCTGGACAACCTGTTCCAGTTCCTCACCACCTCCACAGGAAAGGATTTCTTCCTAATATCGAAACCTGCCCTTTTTCAGTTTAAAACTGTTGCCCCTTGTCCTCTGACACTCTCTGGACATAGAAAAAGTCCCCCTCAGTTTTATAGCCCCCTTTAGATACTGGAAGAATAATGTCTCCCTGAAGCCTCCCTTGCCCTGCAGGCCATGCTGCTTTTGCTGCAGCCCAGGATGTGGTTGGGCTTCTGGGCTGTGAATGCACACTGCTGGCTTGTGACCAGCCCTTCATCCATGAGAACTCCACTGTCCTTCTCTGCAGGGCTGGTCTCAGTGACTTCTTTTCCCAGTCTGTAGTCACATTTGGGATTTTCCCTACCCAGATGCAGCACCTTGCACTTGGACTTGCTGAGCTACATAATGTCCCCATGGGCCCACATCCGGATGACATCCCTTCCTGCTATTGTGTCAGCAACCCTGCTGAGGCTGCACTTGACCTCACTGCCAGTCATCAATGAAGGTACTGAAGAGCATCGGTCCCAAGAGTGAGCTCTGAGGGACCCCACTCAGCACCATCCTCTGCCTGGACATTGAGCCATGGACTACAACTCTGGCTGTGTCCATCCAGCCAATTCCTTATCCACTGAATGATGATTCACCCATCAAATCCATGTCTCTTCTGTCTGGAGATCAGCCATGTCATGTGGGACTGTACCAAAGGCCTCACAGAAGTCTAAATGATGACATTTGTTGGTGTTCCCCTGTCAACTGTTGCTGTCACTCCATCATACAATTTGCCCATAGAAAAGGCATGATGGCTACCTTGGCTGCCCTCCTTGTCTTTCACTTGCCTCAGCACATCTTCTAGAAGGATCTGCTCCATGATCATCACAGACACAGAGGTGAGGCACACCAGTCTGTAGTTTCACGGTTCATCCTTTCTTCCTTTTTTAAAAATGGGAGCAATGTTTCCCTTTTTCCAGTCACTGAGGGCATCACCTGATTGCCATGACATCCAAACAAGCAACAACATCAGCCAGTTCCCTTGGGGCCCTGAGATGCACATCATCAGGTCCCACAGACTTGTGCCTATTCAGCTTCATCAAATCATCCCAAACCTGCTCTTGGCTTATAGTGGAAGGCACTTCAGTTGCCCTACACATGCTCAGAGAAGCAGCACTTCAGAGAACTGGGAAGTCGAGTGGACCAGAAAAACTCTGCAATTGAATCTCATTATTGAGCCTGTAACTGCTGCTATGCTAAACATCATTCCACTGGTAACACAAATTCAGGGTGTAGCCTCCTCATTAATGGCAACCCTGCATATTCTTTGTATGATTCCCAGTGAGAAAAGTCCTTAGACTTTTCTCCTTCTTTGAAGGACTGCTGGTCCTTCAACCCAGCAGTAAAACAAGTTGAGCCACAAAGGGGTAACTATGCAGAATATATTTTATGCTATTCAGGCACACACAACCATGTTTTTGGCAAAATATGAAAAGCATATTTTCATATAAGTACAAAGGATAAGTTATTGAAAGCTAACAGCATCAAGAGTATGCAGATTTTATTTGGAGTCCTCACTTTGTGCTTCATTTTCTCCAGTGATCTTATTTCTTGCCAAGTCCCCACACCCCACCATTACCCACTCTCTAGATGGTCCAAGATCTTCCAGCTGTTTTCTTTGTCTGGTTTCTAATTCTTCCAATCGCTTGCCAAGCAGGGCAAGCTCTCTTTGATGCTGCTCCTCCTTGAAATTTAAAGGAAAAAGAATGTGGCTCTATTACATTTTACACACAAGGGACCAAAATGAGCAATATATTCATTTTCTTTAAGGAAGATAAAAACTGTAAAGTCCTGTAAAGAACATCCTTATTTGTTAAATTTTACTCATCAATGTTTCACGGGTATTATTCTAATATTCTTGATGAACAACATCAGGAAGAAATACATTTGCAGATGTTCCTCCTCTCAGATGAAGGAGCACACAAACCTGAAGTCTCAGTAACCATGAATCTGTAAAGCCAACCTGCTCAACCTCAGCCAGAGAGATTTTCACCCTCAGCAGCTCAACCTAAGACTTTTAACCACACAAGAAATCAAAAGCAGCAATACTGCTTTGCAATAATGAAACCATGGTGTGAGAGCAACACTAGCATTTCTTGCTCAGAAGGAGGCATTTGAAGCCTCTGAGGGGAGGGACGAAGTATGGAGAATTGGCTTAAAACTACACAGTTGTTACATCCAGTAACATTTTCCTTTGTCTTTCAAGTACTCCTTCCTATTGAGAGGAAGGGAACATCTCCAGATAACTCAAAAATTTCTTACTTCTGTTCAAAGATGAAATACGCCTTCCTTAAGACTAAGGTCAGTAAAAAAGAACTATTTCAATACCCTCTTTTGCTGTATTATTTTCACAGCTTGTGCTATATCCCACCTGAAGAAAGGAGAAGGACGCTGCAGGCCCAGGAGGCACGGCAGACAATGGGGTTACACCGACGGGGTTGAGTGCCGGTATGTCAGGACTCAGAATTATACTGCGAAATTCATTGTGCCGACGCTGCAAGTCCTTCAGCCTCTTCTGGAGGCGAGCATATTCTTCAGAGGAAACATTCTGTCTAGGAAATAACAGATTTTTTTATTACTCAAGATCTTTGTTATCCCAACACAGAAGCACAGCTCTCCACGAGTGCTCTGCTGTTTAACACCTCCAGTTTCTATCTATCCTTACACAGAAGAACTGGAAGGTAGATCTGTGTATGTTCTTTTGCCTACACATCTGTCTAAATGTCCCTCTACATATTTAGCTATCTGCTCTATTGTAGATTAGAGTTTACATAAAATAAATTAAGCTTTTATTACCATTCACAGTAGTGAGTCAGAGAAGCCACATTCATTATTAAAATCAAGCCCTCCATAGGGGCACAATGAAGAGAGAAAAATCAGGACTTCATCTTTCAAAGAGGATGCCATGTCTGTTTCTCTTGCAATTCTGATGTCTTGTTCACTTCCTTCTTTTAAAGGGATTCCTGCAACTGTGCCTATCAGGTATTTTTTTTCTCTTTTTCTTCTTGAAGAGACAGCCCTGCAACTGTCTCATAAGCTCTCAGCTGCCCATCCTAAACAGAATCTATTCAAAGAATTCTAGTGCTGTAAAGGCCATTAGACTGGACTCTGGTTACTAATATAGGTAACATGTATCTTCAAAAATACTCCATATTTGTAAGTCACACCTTGAGCATATGTAATTATTTAAGCTAAGAAAAAGCAAAGTTAATTACCTATTTAACACTTGATTTTCCTTTTCTAGTTCTTCCATCTTGGCTTCCAAAAGTTCTATTTTCTCATGCATCCTCCTTTGTTTATTGTCATTGAGAGTCTTTCTCTGTCAAACAGATATTTCAAACAGCTAAGTAATACCTTAATAGATTAGATCCTGCAAAAATTAAATCTAAACTGTATGTGGTTTCAAGCTGTGACACTTCATAGGAGTTCTTTAAGAAGAGATGCTGTATTGTTTGAAGGTGCTTAGATTGCCATGTTGGGAAGCAGAAGAAATGGAAAATGATCCATAGTTGGGAATGAAAGAGGCACAACTGCCAGGCACTTGTTGGTCAGTGACCAGCTGTACTAACAAACATTAGCAGCATCTGAAAATCACAATGGTCATCCTTTAAATGGCCACATAGAAATGAGTATAAGCATAACCAAAAAAGTATGCTTCCTGTTTTTGTTTTTTGGTTTGGTTTTTGTTGGGTTTTTTTGTTGTTTGGTTTTTATGGCTTTTTTTTCTCATATTGATCTTAACTTTTCAGACACTGGTAGGTTTCATAACCTATGTTCAATGTATAACACCGCTAATTAATCTTGAGGTTTTACCTGCCTTTCCTTCCAAACTATTTCTTAAAAAGTAAGCTTAGGAGAACAAATAAAATTTTAATATTCCATCAAGGAAAAGTAGAACATCATTTGTCTAGTATCTAGTATCATCATCCTCTCTCATCAAGGGGTTCACCTCTTAACAACCAATGCACGTGTACGTGCAAAGAAAGCCTCACAAAATCTTTGATGGCATTATAACAAAGTTGTTGGCTGTAATATTATTTTGCATGTCATTCAACCTATTTCTATGCTAATCTTGAAGAACCCAATATATTTAGTTATTATATACAGTGGATTGCAAATAAAGTCTTAACATTGAAACGATTCTAGCTGGCCAACATAAAGCTGAACTTTACACAGGGTGGATCATTCAAAAAGGAAGAGACAACATGCCTTTTTCTGAGCAACAGCAGCTCGACATAGCTTGTTCTTCATTTGCTTGTATTTCTCTTCATACTCTGTGACACGTTGTGTAAGCATATGCTTCTCCTGCAGCCATTCCATTCGCTGGTATTCTGAAGTCCTTTGGAAAAATCAGGGCAAAAAAATCAAGAGGTCATACAATGCAGCACATTCAGTTAATACCTTAAGGCTCTTAAAAAAGATGCATCTTTTCACAACTCCTACTTTTATATACTTAAAGGATCTGATGTAAATTTTATTATGTTAACCATCTAATTGTGACTACGACATTTGAACCTGTGCATTATCCTAGGATTTCTTTAACTATCAAATTTTGAAAACTGATTCCAAGAAGCTAATTGTTGGTGCCTTGTTGGATTAGCACGCTGCCAAACCACCCAGAGAAAATTCCTCAGTTCAGGTCAAACCATCATAGTAGAACACAAGAGCAGATGCCTATTCCAAACATCAGTTGTCTGAACTGTTGACTGAACTGCTCTCTGTTTAGGAGAGCAGGGTGCTGCCCTATGGGGTCTACTAAATCTTCGTAACAGACTTGCTTAGGACATGTTCCCAATCAGAACAAACACCAGCTCAACAAGAAGCTCCCACTAATATGGTTTCTAGACAACATTTCAGCTAAACACACACCACCAAAGGCATATGTTATCTGTTTAGACTTTTGCATGGTTGCAACACACTAAAATTAGGCTGTGTTCTCTAGCAGTGTATAGGAAAGAAGCCGTTTCTCCTTGCTGCCTTGTTTGTTTGGGCTGCCTGCATTGCGAGTCAAAGCAGGCAAGAACTAATGGAATATGTAATTACATTACTGTTAAAAATTAAAATCAAATGGTGAAATTCTATGTAGCAGATTTTAAGAAGACCAAGGCCTGGTATTAGTGCATCCACCACTACTCCAGATGCATTTTCCCAGTGGCGACTCTGAATGCATCTCCATAAATTTCTCACCAAACCACCTCTCCCTTCCCCACAGTAGAAGTATTGGGCATCATCCACTCTCACTTGGGAAACAGAGTGTTTGGCCCCTGTGTCACCTGTCATGGCTCTTCTAGTTGATGCAGCGTGGCTTGTACCTCACTCTGGACTGCAAATAACTACTAGCACCCAGGAATCAAAGCACTTTGCATGAGCACTGCTTAGCAGTAAAAGGATTTCAGCTGAGGCAATGGTTAAAAATGCTTGAGTTGGGTGTGAGGGTTTCTAGAGGTGTTTTGTGTTTTGGTTTTTGTTGTTTGGTTTAAATGCCACTAACATTGTTCCCAAAATGCTAAACAAGTCCCTATTTGAGCTCATCTCTGATCTGTATCAGGCTCATAGTTTGCCTTCAGCTTTTTTTCTCCTTTCACATTTTCATTTCCAAGCTTAAGATTGACACAGCCAGACATGCAGCAGCTTTGCCTGCTTATGCTCAATGCTCAACTGGCACTACTTATCTGGAACCTTTTATCTTCTTGTCTCATCTTTTGGTCCCTATTTCACTTCCTCTTGCTTTGGTGCAACTTAACTCTTTGGTGTTCAAGCTCATAAGAATTTACTGAACTGAGGAAGGAGGTTCTATCACTCACAGATTCATAAAAACAATGGGAACATGACCCAAGGCTCCCAGGATAGCAATGGCAAGATCTGCAGAAATTACATGCAGGCTACAAAGCTGCTTCATTTCTGCAGTACCAACCTTAGTGCATCTCTCAGTACCTACATACTTGTACAATGATCTCCGAGGACTGACAAGCTCCTTCCACTGCCTTCCCAGGAAACCCTAGTCCTGACTGTTTTGTGATCCATAAATATGTAAATGACAATGACTACCTCATTCAAGTAACAGCAATGATCTCACTCAACATGTGAGTACACCTCCCTAAAGCAAACATCCAAATATTTAATGTGCTAGTGACATACTCTGCTGCAAAATGGAACAATATCTTCAAATGTTGAATTGAAAAGCACTACTTAAACTAATGACAACATAGCAATTGCAGCACCAATTCATAGGAAAAGAGATGTTAAAACAAAAGTTACATTGTACCCTTTGGAAATGTATTTAATCTGGGACACTGACTTTTTAAAGCACCCACCACACAATAATCCAGTACTAGTTAGACAAATATTGGGTTACTAAACTAGGAAATTCTGAAAAAACATTTCAGACTGACAAACTGATCTTTAAATTCCAGGAAGGCGTTCATTTCTATACGGAATCTGAATAAAATTTGGCTTCCTTCATCATTTATTGTCATACTTTGATGACATACGGTCAAGCTTGTGCAAAAAAAGGAAAGTGATTATTTTTAATTTTGATGAGAGGAACTAGAAGATATTTTATAAGCCTTTACTTACCTCATATCAGCTAAAAGTAGCTAGTGGGAAAGGGAAAGAAGTAGTCACACATATACTGACTGGGACTGTGGAACCTTATCATGCATAATACAATGCTTGAATGCTCTTTTCACACATACAGCTTAAACACTCTTAAAAGAACTCTCTGAAACTCTAGATCCATTTATATCTATAGAAGTTTGACACCCACTTCAGTTAAGTAGAATTTCAATTTATGCAAGAAGTGTATCTCACTAATCAATAATTAATTTTAACAGACACAAATGGAAACAAACTCCTCTGCTTTTGAGGCTGACATGAGGAAAGCTTTTATACATGCTACGCCCACAGAATGTACAGCCATTTTTTACAACTGTCCAATATTTCCTGTCCATTTTAACTTTCTGACTTTCTTCAGAATCTACAACCCACAGTTAAGTAATCCATACGAGAAGAACACAAGTAGCATGAAAAGTAAAGCCAAAAGAAAAAAAAATTACTTCTCTGTTTCCAGTTGAGCTTTCTCTGCCTGAGCCCTTGCATGTTGACATTCTTGTTTCAATCTCTCTATTATTTCCTTCAACTTTTGATTAGATTCCAGCAAATCTTTTTCTGATTGAGAAAGTGAGGCAAGCTGGAGTTGGATATCATTTATTTGCTACCAAAACAAAAAAGATTTTTTCTATTTCAGAAGGTATGCAAATAACCAGCAACTGATTTTGAGATACTGAGACAACGCAAAATGGAGACACCAACTAGCTTTAGCTTTTCATTAGCCTTTTTTACTTGTTTCTTTTCTCTTTACTCAACACTTTCTCCAGAAGCTTTACAGTAAATCATTACAAGACAAAGGGTTTCTGTTGTAGTTAAAATGAGAAAGATAGGCAGGATGCTTCTGCCACTGAAGTGGCCCCCAGAACTTCAGAAATCCAACGCTTCAGCCCCAGGCCTGAACAGAACTCGAGGACCATGAAATATTTAGCAGCAGAGCTGTGGAGCTTTCCAGGCTCTTCTGTTCCATAACATACTGAGTGTTACAGCCAACAGTGACTGTACCAATCGGTTCACAAAACAAGGAAGCACTGAAAAGTCCAACCTCTGCAGCCAGCATACACAAATGATCATTTCCCTTTCCTTTTCCTTCCCCCACATAGACATGGACACTTAGATCCCCCAATTTCTGATTTCTGGAGGAAAAAATAATTGTCTCAAACTTCAAGTGCACACAGCTTGCCGAGTACTTTGATGCACAGCTATTGTTATTACCTACAAAATAACATCACAGGCAAGCAGGAGTTAAAAAAAATAGGTTTGATTTTCAACACTGCCATCAATTGACTATGCAATAGAAATATACCTCTTTACACTAGTTTGTTCATTTATGAAACATCTGTTAAACACTTGAAGAACCTCAGATGAGAGACGCAGTGTAAATGCAAAGCATTACCTAGAAACAATTTATAAGTCTCCATGGCAACTGAATCTCCAGTTAAATAGTGCATAACCATATTCAATATACCAGTCTATAAACATTCAGCTTTGAAATCCCTGTTACCCACAAAACACATGAAGCAAAAAACTGTAATCCATTTACAGAGGTCCAGGAAAGCACGATTGATTTCTGAACACTTCTCCTTTAAATATCTTTTTCCTCCAGGGGAAAAAAAAGCCTTAAAAATTCAATCTTCAAATGCAGGACATGGTAACTACAGGAAAGAATGTATTTCTCTATAAAACATTATAATGCAATAAAACCTTACCTGTTTCAGATTAGCATTTTCACATTTCTTTTCTTCCAGCTCTTTTGTCTGCATAGCTTGCTGTTGAATTTTTAATCTAAAATTGTGTAAGACATCCTTATTTTTATCTAATCAAAATTCCAATGCTATAAATTAGGACAAATCAGCCTGACAAATAAATAGCATTATTTGAAAGGCTAATAAATATTTAACTAAAAAAGTATTGAAAATATATTTCTATTCATTCTTAGAATTCACATAGGAATAAGACTTTTGGAGTATGATTCATTTTATCATGCTAACCTTCAACTATAGTAAGCTAAGTAAACTCCCAACCATAATAACCAACTCAGAGATATCATATCAGGTCTCAGATTGCCAGTTTCTGCTATGGTGTCATTGTGGAATGAGAAATTATTTACTCTAACACTGGGGCTATGCCAGCAGCCAGCACTAAACTAGTTTTAACAAAGTTGTATTGCCATATTACTACTTCAAAAGGGTTGTGGAAAATAACACTTAAAGGTTTGGAAGAAAAGGGTTATCATTTCAAACAATAATTTTTAATTCTGCACTCTTTTTTACACAGTGCAAAAGATAATCTTGTTTAATCTACACCAGTGAACACTTCAAAATGAAGACTTCTGTATCTATGAATAGTAAGCTTTCATACTGTCTACTGTAAAGACATTAAAGAGGGAAAATGAGAAATCCGTGCTAAGATTAGAAAAGTCACGCTACCGCAAACGCTGAAGTTCCTTTTTGCTAGATTCTTCTGCCATCTGCACAGCACGTAGTTTCTCTTCATACTGATCCTTTTCAGATTGCCTCCAAGAATCTTGTTCCAGTTTCATCTTTTCTAGATCAGCTAGTCTGTTTTCGAGTTCTAACCTAAAACATTATTCAACATACACACAAGAATCACTAGAAAATGTCAGAAGTGTTTAGTTAAGAGTGATATTTTTAAAATTATCACAAAACTGTCCTCTTTTAGAAACTGAGGAGGCAATCAGTTGACATACTTCTCATTCTGTAAGGCTGCAATATTGTCAAAAACTTCCTCTTTGGCAGCTTGCACTTTACGAATTAGCTCCCGATCCTTTTCCACTAAAAGCACTTTATGCCGCTCAACAGCTGCAGTAAGAATTTCCTTGTCAGACAGCAATCCTGCATTATACATTAAAAAAGTTAAACATGTCATTGGTAAGAACCTCCTAGGAACCTATATTCAAATCACTTTATAAATTCACAAAAGGGAACCAAAAATCTCAATTCAAATGACAGAATTAATGGGGGAAGGAGAAAAAAACAAAACACAAGAAAACAAGAAGAGACCTTTCTTAGTATAACAGTTATATTTCCAAAACATTTGAAAAGTAACATTACACTGGAATAACAGGTCTATGAGAGTTTCTTACTTTAATAAATGATAGTAATTAAACAGTTAATAGTTAACAGTTAATAGTTAATAGTTAACAGTTATTACAGATTTAAATGCCACAGCAATTTATACAAAGCATTTGTGTCTGGATTGAAAAAATTTAAAAAGTGTTCCATAACAGCTATGCAAAGGTCAAGCAAGAAAATTTTCATTTTCGGAAAAAGCTTACAGTAAACAGAAACTGGTTGTCATTGAGACCAGTAACTGGGCTACGACAAATCTCAGTTTTAATCCACCTATATTACCAAATGAGACATTTCTAAAACCAGGACTTCACAGGCAGCGACAAATTATACAAACTAAAATCATGTAACTGACACCTGTATTCACTGGCAAATAAGCCAACAGTGACTCCTGGTTATTCAGCTAATTCAGCAATGCAAATGGAATTCCACAGTAAGTTCAGGTTAACTTAAATCTTGTCTGTATTCAGTTTCATATTTTATAGACCCATCATTTCTAGTTTGCAATACACTGTAAGCATACTGTCAATACATTAAACACCACTTTTTCATTGCTCCTAGCAAACTTACTATTAAAGCAAGTGAACAGAAACAATTATTTCAGGAAGACAAATGTACTATTTTGGGGCTATGGCCAATCAGTGAAGAGAGTTCTCTTTAAAACTGTGTAATTGTGTAGTTGTGGGATTTAAACACAACTAGTACTAGAAAGCTTTGGCCTTTTCACTCTAGAAAGCTATTTCAAGTTGCCTAGATACTCAGCTGCATCAGGTAGCTTACAGCAATGCCTGTTCCCTTCAAAGAATGAGCTAGGTGCTGTATTTTGTTTCATGTGGCAGCCTTATGGAATTAGTATCAATTCCACAGACACAGAATCAAAAAAACCCAACCACTGAAGCTCTGTGGCATGATACTGTTTCAAGCAGAGTATGAAAGAGTCGAGAATTTACCAATAATGGAAAAAAATAACCATATGAAGTACATAATTTGAAACAGATTATGCTCAAATTGTGTCACAAATGCACTAATTTACATAAATGAAAAACTGCTCTCAATTGTTCTTTGCCTGGTAGAGCAAGTGAAACAACACAATTATTTCAAATACCAAATGAATTGTCAGATCTATGGCCTAGACCAGAAGTAGAAGCTGAAGACTGCTGGGGAGCATTCAGACAAAAAAACAGTTGTATTATTCTAACTGAAGTAAACAGATGAAATAATTAGAAAATAATTTCATACTTTACCATCCATTTCACTTTGAATCTTGTTTCTTTCTCTTTCTACTTCACTCTTTGTTCTTGCTGCCTCCAGTTTGACATTGGTTATTTCCAACTTATGTGAATGTTTAAGTTCTTTTACCTATGAATTAGTAAAAACCAACATCAAATTAACTATAATAAATTTATGTATATTTACTTTACTTCTGACTAAAGATACCTCAGAATCAAGCTAAAATAAAATTTAATTGAATCTCCACAAGTAAATCAAAACAGTGGTATCCAAAGCCAGAATATCAACTACTTCCCCAAGTAATTTCAATTTGGTAACTACTTATAGTCCCCCTGGCCTCCTGGAGTGCTACTCAATGTCTCAAAATCCAGGTCTACATAGTCTTGAAGTGCATTTTAAATCAAATACTGCTCTACAGACACATCAAATGGCCTCATAAAAGTAGGAGCCTTAAGAACATCAAATCAATGAAAATTACTGCTTGCATGGAAACTTTCTATAGTTTAGGCATTTGAACGCAGTAATTACACGGTCAATGCGAATTAAATATCTGGAGAAAAGCACTTATAATGAAAATCCATTCACAATGACAAATGTAATTACAACCTGCTTGCATATACAAGTGGCAAAAGGTTAAGAATGACACAGTAGCTTATTAAGTAACTACATGGAAGATTCAGTTGCTTATATATCAAGTTGATAACATTCAGGGCAACTTAAAGATTTAAGGTGGCTTTTTTAAGGCAGAAAATCCAGAAGACAAACATGCACCCGTGCTCAGGAATAGGTTTGAGTGGAAGCAGAAGCAGGTGGAGGTTACTATAATAAAGCTTCTATTTTCCTCCCTTTGAGAAACATGACTGTAATATTTTATTTTCTCCTGCTTCTGGAGGGGAGCAGAGGAGACCAGTTGATACAAAAAATAAAGACTGTAACAATATTCCATATATTCTGGGAAATGACTGAAAAATCTTTACCAGAAGTTTTCCCTTCCTATTTAGCATTCATGGGGGCCAAGTAGGGTATATTACATAAAGAGGCTTTAAATAGTGGTATAGCTTATAGCTATACCTTATTCCTACGGTAAATTAGAACTTTTTTAAATGAATGACCAAAATTAAATACTTAGCACTCATAAATATGCACTGTAAAAAGATCTCAAAAAAAAAAAAAAGGAAAAGCATACAATCATAAAACAAAACCTCTAAGATCTGGTGCCAATGCAACAAAGTCACTCAAATATGTTTTAAGACAATGGTCAACTTAAAATGCTGTGATGCAATTCTGTGCTGAAATGTTCTGTACAAGCTATGCTGGCATTAACCAAAGAAAAAAAGCTATGTTAACATGATTATTCTGCTTCTAATATAACCTAAATCTCCACAAGTAACTCCAATGCAGCTTGATTCCTGTAACTAACACAGCCCATTCAGAGGATAGTTCTTAAGACCTCCAGGAAAAAAAAAAAAAGGTAGAAAGATCAGTTCTAGGCTGACTGTTTTCATGAACATTGAAATATAAATGAATATAAAGATGAATATAAAGATGAAGGCCATGAATATAAAGACACCACTTCACAAGTCTTGTTCTGTTCAGGAAAAAGATCTAGAAGAAGGAATAATAAGAACACAACCTCAATCCTTAGAGAGACTTTCAGGTATGACATATCTCCTGTAAAGTCATATATTCTTTGTCCTTCAACTGGAACTGAAGGAAAAATTCCATACCTATTTTAAGTCACAGCAGATGACATTGTTACTTTATTTTTAGTTTAAAATATAAGCAGAAAAACATAAAAGGGTGTGAAAAATATATTTTAGATACCATAAAAGCACTTACTTGAGCAGCTAAGGAATTGACTTCTCGTTCAGATTTGTGGAGTTTGCTGGTTAAGAGAATGTTTTGCTCATGACTTGTCTGCAGTTCTTTCTCAATGCGATCAACCTGTAGTTCAGCAGACTTCTTTTCTGCCTTGAATGAAGGAAGTATTTTTAAGATTTTTGGAGCTGGGTTGCCTCTTGTTACTCATTTGAAATGTTTGGTTGATCTGGGCTTTCAGATATGATATATTATAATGAGACCGTAATATTACATATAAATATGCAACTTTGTTCAACCATATATTCCAATACAACAAGGGTCTTGAATTTTACTGGAAAGTCACAACTTTTTTTACTAACACCTCCTACACAGAATCACTCCCATTTTCAATCCTCCTTGATAAGGAGTAGTGGTAATCTGACTTACTTAGGAGGCAGCAGGTGTGCTTACCAGTAAATTACTGGGCTATAAACAGTGTAACTACAATTAGTGTTTACAAAGTGTAATATACTGGCCTATGCAGTTATACTGATGGAAGAATTAACATCCTGGAGAGGAAATTAAATACAATTTCTGCATTACAGACTCTGATCTTTACAAGACAAGATCCTGATCTTTACAGAAGATCAAAAAGGTAATCTAATGATTTCACCTTTCTTTTTCTAAACACTTCTGTTTTCAGCAGGGCTCTCTTTAAAGCTGTCAAAGAAGATTACAGCACTTTTTAAGTTGAGATCAGAGCATTTTGTAACTGAAGTATGCAGCACTGATAATAGTAAAGAAAAAAAAAGAACCATCTATCTGCATGCTGCAACTGTGCAAAAAATCAAGATGAAGAGGCTCACTGCCTAGAGAGGTAGCAAGGACTGACAGAAGGTCTGAGGACAACAGAGGAGGAATACAGTGGAATCCTGGGAAAAGTGCAACAGCCCAGAAATACCAAGGAGAGCGACAGCTGAGTACTAAACAACTGCAGTAATGTGGTGGAGAAAGAAGAGGCATAGGTTAGCAAAAATGATGACAGATGAGGAAAGGATTAAAGAGAGGAGCATCATGTGACATTCTTGAAAAGAATAAAGAATTTACTGCAGTGGATTATTAACATATTGGTTTCTAAGTCCAGCTAAGTGGCAACAAATACTGGCTTACTGACTACAACTATGGATACGACTCACTTGTTTTGAAAGGACAATTATTCAGCATAATCTCTCAGTTGAGAGACTTTCCAAAGTTGAACTGGCAGTGCATGACTCCCAGTCAACTACAATCTGACTTTAAACCTGAAATGTAGAAATTCAAATTGCGGAGCCAATGGCAAAATTATCAGTGATTTCAGTGACAGTTCTGTCAGGCCAAGTTGCTACTCTTACTACACTCTACAAGGAGGCAAAATAAGAAAAGAAAATCTTACCTCTAGAGATCGCATCATGGTCTGCATCTCAGCTAACTGTCGTGCTTGTACTCTTTGAACATTTTCTGCTTGCACAACACTGTTGTGTCTTTCTGCTCTTAGTTCTTCGACTTCTGCTTCTAAGGCTTTTAATTTCTGACACAGCTGTGCCTTTTCTCTAGAAAGTGCCTCCACACGTTTACTGTCCCTTGTGGGATCAATGCTAAGCAGCTGGTTATGGAGTTCTTCCTTATCTTTATCCAGTCTTGCAATCTGATAGTTGTTAATCAGAAAAATAAAAGTTCTTACATTGATTAGGTGTCAGGCAGCAATAATTACAGTACTTAACAATTCAGAAAAGAGCAGCAGTGGACATTTAAACATTCATTTGCTTAGAGTAGGAAAATCAAAGCAAGACTACCTGAATGCCTGTTATTAGTGTGGTCTTTTTGAGAACACTACAGAGTGCAACACTGACTGATGTCCTCATTAGCAAGCTGGATGATAGCATGGAGTCACTTTCAGCAAGCTTGAGTGTGACACCAAACTGGGGGGAAATGGTCAATCTGTTGGAAGGCAGAATTGCTATCCAGAAGAATCTGGACAAGCTGAAGGAATGGACAGAACTGGATCCTCTACAATAAGAGGAGCAAGACATGCATCTGAGATGGAGTAATCCAATGCAACAGTACAGGCCCATAGCAATAGTCAAGGAAGCATCTCCATGGAAAAGGATCTGGGGGTCCTAGTGGACAACAAGCTAAACATCAGTCAGTAGAGCACCCAACCCAATCCTGGCAGATTGGCAGAAGGATAACTAGCAGATCCAGGGAAGTGATCCTTTGTCCTTTTTCCGGTACTGGTAAAGCTCTACCGTGTCAAGTCCAGATGGCCACTAAGGTTTTGAGAGGGTTGGGGAATATGACATATAAGGACAAGCTGAGAGAACTAAGCCTCAGCTCAGAGAAGATGCACAGTGATGGGAAGAGAGGCAACTGCCACAATTTGGAACACGTCAAATTCCAACTATCTATTATGAAAAAAGGTTACCATGAAGATGGTTAAATACTGAAAGAGTCTGCCCAGAAAAATTATGGAATCCCCATCCCTTGTCCATCCAAGTGCAAGACTTGGCTGGACATGGACCTGAACAACCTGATCTCATTACACTTCAATATTTTAAACAAGATTTTGGAGTATAAAGAGTCTCTTCCAACTTATCTTATGTTTCCACTATTTTATAATTACAACAGAACTCAAATCTGCTAATAACTCCAGACAGCAAACATGACTGGGCCCCAACAGACTAGAAATCAAAAAACAAACAAACAACCCAAACCTAAATCCAATAAGAACAACAACAAACCCCCAAGTCTCTCTTACAAAGTAGTACAAAAGGTACAAGCCAATCTGGAGACTGTAATTTACAAACATAAATTCATGGATTGTTACACTACAAAATAAGTTACATGGACTGAATATAACAGAGGGACCAAAAGAGTGAGAAAGAAAGGTATGTCAGAATTCTCTCCATATTTGGAGATTAGTGCAAACTCTGATCTGCAGCAGTCCTTTTAAAAGTTTCACCAGTGTTCTCTATGAACAAGCCTGATTTCTGCAGCAAAAACTCTCCAAATGCCTTTTATGAGGAGATTCAATTGCATCATATGCCCAAGCCATCATTTAAGAATTAGGATGTTTTTATAGCCTCCTTGAGCAAAATGACATGGAATGTTAAAAAACCTTTGAGAAAAACCAGATCACACTATGCCCTGGGCTCAAGGTAGCTGCATTCTGTGTTAAGTGTGCTAATTAGCTGCAGGACTAGCAAAAACTCAACAAGCCCATGAGAGAGGCAGGCTGTAAAGCAGCATGTGGGTTTAGCTCCAGGAAGGACAACTGTTTTTAATGCACTACATTTGCAAACTTGGATTGATTTTGCAAGTGATGATTGCTTTGATTTTTGTCTGATGTTTGGAGTAATACATTCAAATCTGGCATCCTAGAATATATGCTTCCAGACAAATACTTACATGGATATGCAAATGACATCTGCAACTCATTTACAATGATGTATCTATTTAAAACATAAATAAGCTGACAATTTATTTAGCTACATACACTTTTGAAAGTCCAAAGAAATTAACAAATGGTTTCTTCAGGAGCTAATACAAATGAAATAAAGTTACCAAAGTTTTCAGTATCCTTTTGATTATCACTATCTTGATCCAAACTAACATCATGACAAGTACATTGCAAAACATACCCTTATCTGCTATTAACAATATATCTTCCTTGATAAGTTGCCACATAAGAAATTTAAAGCCTAAACTTACATTGGTTACTCAGAAAATTAATTAATTTCAAATTAGCATCATGTCACAAATCACAAATGTGATTAAAAACAGCATTAAGCAAACGTCATTTACCAGAAAGCAAGTTATTCTTACTTTTAATAGCATAAATAATACTGCAATCCATCACTGAACAAATCTATAGAGGCAGCCTTAGGCTAAGTCACAGAAGTGCTTTGAGAATTAAGAGAATAGAAACAAACATGAAATGCAGTCAAACTGACAACCCTTCAAGCACCAACAGTTCCACAATGTTCAAGCAACCTTGTCAGAGATACTTTCTAAACTACTATAATATTCTACATACCTCAGTCTCATATTTTATTTTCTTCTCTTCTAAAACATGTGCATATTCTTCCTTTTGATGCTCAAATTCTGATTTCAGAAAGGTATGGTCGTAACGAAGTTTGTTATATAGTGTTCTGTATTTTTCTACTTCCTAAGTTAGGAAAAAAAAAAAGTTTTCAAATTTATTTCCTTTAAATGTCCATGCAATGTTCCTATTGCTTCACAAGTTATCTTTGATTAACTGAATGCTGCCTCCTCCCTCTTCTATGATTTCAACCTTCCCTGAGGTTGAAATCTGGGACAACAGTACCAGAGAAATAATGCCATGCTCCCCTTTCAGTTTTAATTTCCTAAGGTTTTAGGAACAACTATAAAGCAGCGATCACTACTCTAAATGAAATAAAATTTCAATATCTATGACTTACATTTTCTAGCTTCTGATAACGCTCTCTCATAGGAGACTCCAATTCCTCATACATTTTTGCTTTTAACCGTTCTAATTTTTGAGGAGTTAGCACCTTAAAACAGAAAAGTATCACAAATAATTAGTCATATTCATTCATATTATTTACACTGTGATTGGTCACTTAGCCAGGAATAAAGTATTTCAAATATGTTTTTAGGAATTTTACTTAATTTTCTAGGTTTTTCTAAAGAAATTTTAATAGAAGTTACAAAAGCAAAAAAGAATTAGTGAACTAAAAATATTCTTGGAAGATAACAAGCATTTGGAATGTCAGCATTTATCAATAGAAGCAACACAAATTTCAGGCTGAATTGCCAAGAGATTTATCTCCTTTGTGGGGGATGGGGGAAGGAAAAGCAGTCTCACATAAAAGATAAAGAATTAATGTCCAACTTAAACAGTAAGTGAACCAACCCAAAAAGATCACAACAAGCAACACCAAACAATTATTTGCAAAACACATTAGATGCGTGTTCTCCAACAGGTACATGGATACTGGTTTGAATGAAAAAAACCATCAGCAAAGATTCCTTGCCTTAAGCTCGATTCTGTATGGTATTTTGTTAATATTTCTTGGTATGGTTCACACAGCAAACTATCTACCAAGAAACAGAGTTTAAAACAAAAAATTTCATCCGCCACTGTGACATAGTCTTATTTATTCTACTTTTCTTTCACTTATCTGTACCCTGGAATCCCCGGAAACTAGTCCTAGATATGGTACTGAGCCACATCTCCTCCATTCAGAGTCTGAGATCCTTTGGTTAGGGATTATATTTGTTTCCTAAGAACATGTCCTGTGTTATTTTAAGGAAACAAGCAGTTACATAGAGTGTCATCCAAGTTATCTTAAATGTTGAGGAGTTTTTTTGTTTGATTTCAGTTTGGGATTTTTTAAGAAAAAGAAAGAAGAAAGTTGTCATCACAAAGAGAAACAAGTCACTTTCTAGTCACTTATCCTAACAGGTTTAGGCACCTAAGTTACCCTCCAAGACAGATGATTCTCCCCTTAACAGCAGAGCAAGTACAGATAGAGACTGAGAGTCTTACACAGCACCTAACAGGATTTGGATGATTCAGGTAAATAAGGAAACACTAATTTCAACCCATAGTCACTCTAGAGAAGAGCCATTACTTGGATTGGGTGAATTTCAAGACATCTGAAATATATCCAAGCTGGGTATGCATGCTGCATTAACAGAAAAATATGAATGGTCCTACTACAGGATAAAAAGACATCCCAAGTCCTTCCAGTAAATTATCCCACCTGCTGCTTCACTTGTTCCAGCTCTTGTGTTTTAGCCAGCAACTGCTCTTGAAAGTCAGCAAGAAGCTGCTGAAATTTGTCATGTACAGTCTGTTTTTCAACTAACAACCTTTTCAGTTCATCTTGTGATTTGGTATAATCCTCTTGCAATCTGAAAGATAAAATACGTATTTACTTTACATCCACCTTTTAAAATTAGACCTTAAAGCTCAAAAGACTCACACACAGAAGCAAACATATGGACACCAAATAAGAACTAAGCTATTAATATCATCTTTCTGTAATATACTGAAAAGTTATCCCTCACTTATAAGCATAAAAAGTGCTGCAGAAACCTTACCTGCAATGTCTTAAGGTACTTTGAATTGTTTATTTTCTTATATGAAGAAAAATCTCTTAAAATCTCTCCTTACACACAGGAATAGCTAACACACATTTCACACATACAAATAAATCCCTTCCAACATTTAGCTTCACCTTTTAACAACTCAAAAAGAGAAACTTGCTTAAATTGATGTACCTTAGATGTTCTGCCCTTAGAGTTTGGTAATTTGCTTTGTGGTGTTCACTTCGCATTTTTTCATCCATCAAAAGTTTTAGTATTTCTTGTGAATTAACTGCTTCACCACTTTCACCCACAAGAGGAAGAAGGTTGCCCAAACCATCCATCTTATGAGGACTGCTCACGATGAGTATGGAGAGGACAAGATTAATGTGTAACTAATCGACAAGACCATCCACTCGTTATGCTGACATCTCAGAAGATCAAGACACCTGAACAAATACAAGGACATGTAATTAGCATTCAAGTACATTCACAGTTCAAAGGTTACACACACTGCTTTTGCTTTAAGTACAGAAGAATCCTGGTTCTGCTTTAACACAGATTAGAAACCTTTACTGGAAGTGCAGCTCTTCTCTCCTCATGCAGCCTGTCCTGAGAAGTAATAGCACTTCCAGGAGCACAGAATACACCTAAACATGAAGGTCATTTGAGTCAATACAAAATAAGAACAAGCACTACTATCTGAAAGATTACAAGACATGTTATTTTTACTTATGCTATGCACTGAGACTCCAACCATGATGCCCTAATTATGCCTTTTTAATCAGAGTTCAAACAGAGGTCACAGATAGCAGACACACAGCTTTTCTTACTACTTATTAAAAAGTCTGTCACGCTGTCCTAACATGTTGTATTAATCAACACACCAGTATTTCAGCTGGAAGAAAAGCAGATAATTCTCTACTGAATTCCTACCAAGCCCTCTCTGGAGAAGAGCTAAGGTGTCAGGGACAGCCTGGAAGACACCTGCCCACAGTTCAGTCCTGAAATATGCCACTTCCTTATTTTCAAAGCTTATCTTGCAGTTGCTTGTGATCTTTCCAGAAAGACTTTTGCAAAATGTGATAATATCAGATGGTGTGAGGAAAGCTGCAAATCAAGAGTTCCTGAGAAATAAGGAAGTATGCTAATATGCCTCATTAGTGCTTTTTAATATTTGAAGCAATAGGTATTAATCTGATCACTACTGACACTTCCACAGGATCTAGGGGAGGCAGGACTGTAGCTGAATTTTAGGGAAGTTACAAAGATTTGAAAACAACTACTCTGCCATTTTAGCTTTTTGCATAGCTGGACTGATGCCTATGAAGTCCATGTCTGCAGTGTGCAAGTAAAACTCAAACAAAAACAGTGATAAATCCCTACCATCACTACAAATACCTTGCCTTCTTTACATGTATCTTTTCTACCACTGCACTCTTTCATAATTGTATCTTAAACACTTCAATTATATTTTATAAATCACTGAACTATAAGCAAGATGAAAATATGGGGAAAAAACTCATTCCACTACGACATGATAATGTCAAGAAAGCGTAAATGTAAGACTTTCTTTCCCAGTTTTCCTTCCTCCATTGCTAAAACTAGAAAAGGTCAGAGAAAAATCTACCACTCATAACATCAGCCTAGGCAAAGCAACAACAGCAAGTTTGTATTCTGCTTTACCCAAATTTGCTGAGAGAACGAAGAGGAAGAAATCAGAATGAGGAACATTCTCCTCTGTGGCTGTCCTAAATGCACAACCAATTTCAAACATTAATGACACAGGTTTTGAAGACCCTTCTAATGAATACAATCTCTTTTTCATCCCTGAATTTTGTTGGCTGTTGAGAAACAAAGGACAACAGCAATTTTCAAACTCAATATAAAGACATTTTCAGTTGTTAAATCAACAGCTGGAGGAGGAGAACAGGTCCGTGATGCTAAAGACAATAATCACGTGAGAGGAGAAAAAGCTCTGGTACACAGAAAAAATTCAAGGCAGCATGTCCCTAAGAATTTCTAAGCATATCAACAGGGTTAACAGGATCACTATTAAAAGCAAACAAAAACCCCACACAAACAATAAGAACAAACCAAACCAACAAACCGAAACAACAAAAAAACCTCCAACAATCAGGCAATAGCACTTTGTTTTTATATGATACTAAATGTAACTATCAAACTGTAAGCCAAAGCTCAGAATTAGGAACACGGCATTTAAAGTCAGATCTGAATCCTGCTGCTTACTCAAGTAAGAAGCATTTTTGAAGTGGCATAATGGAGATAAAGTCAAAGACACCAAGGAAACACTACGTTTTCTGAAACAATGTCAGCCAACAGGTAAGCTGGAACACCGCCTTTTCTACTCTCTATTCCAAGCTGCTGCAGGTGAGAAGTGTATTCTCTCCTCACAGCTTTCATTACTATCAAAAAGTGCACAAATTACAAAGCAAGACACACACCTGGCCATGTATTCATATGCATGAAGATTTCATGAAAAAGATAAAAGGAAAAAAGAGAGGGAGATAATTGTAGCTGACAAAACAATGCTCCAGACTGCAGAAACCTGTTGTATTTAAGGAAACAAAACTCTTTTAGCTTGCAGGGACATCTAGCGGCAAATGCCATATCTGCATTCCTGGTGACAACTGAAACGAACAGATTTCATTACTTCATAAGAGCTCTTTCCTCGAAAACACAAAGAGCAATTTGTAATATTTAACCTATTCACATGCAAAAAAGTTTTTTCTTGTTTTGGCATTCTTTTCCCCACATCATAAAATAATCTCTGTCAGTAAACTGCCAATAGTCAACAACATTTAGGGATACCAATTAAGTATATTACCAACCAGAATCTCTTCTGTGCTAATGGCTAACAGTAGTTGCTCACAGTCAGTGAACAGGCCTTAAATAATCTTCAAAATTACACAAAGACTACAGCCATAATTTTTGAGAAATAATTTAAAAGAACACTAGGTTCTTCCTCTCTTGGAGATGTGTTCAAGAAGTGGAGGAGCATAAATCTTACTTTAAAGAAACTAAACCCGCCATCATATTTAAACTTAATTCTACACCTACTTAATTCTACACCTACTTAATTCTACACCTACTTATTTAGCAAGCTACCAAACTGCAAATTTGTATCAGTCATCCCAAATTCATACTATGAAGCCTTAACATAATTTTCCACAGGTATAAATACAAAGGCATTGGTGCAGAGTCCTGAAACCTAGGAAATGCACACTCTATAGGTAAAATGGTAGTACTGTAGAATACCTAAGTGAAGTAAATAAATTACATTTCCAAGAATCATCTTTGTTTTGCCTTTCTTCTCAAATTATTTCTCTTCCTAAAGAGAGAAACACTGCTGAATTACCTACTAGTCATCTCTCCTCTTTATAGCTGCACCTCACAAAAGGGTTTTTCTTTTGCAAGATTTTTCAGCTATATTATTTTAACTTTTTCTTTGCTACAAGCTCTTAAAAGTGAGAATACTTACATTTAGAGAAAAAGATGATATATCAATATGATATTAATTTTTATGGCATTTTGTTTACTACAGCAAGGCTTCCTTCTTGTTCACCTGGCATAACCAAATGTCATGACTGCACCATGTATTGGTCATTCCCCTGAGTGCCATACCTAACTCACTCATGGCTCTCTTTTCCATGCCACACTTAAAACACTTAAATTTATTGTCTTTGAACACAGTTTGAAACAGCTAGATGATACAATGAATATAATTTTGCAACTAACAAAAAAACTGACAGTATTTAGCCTTGTGCCAGGTTTTGCTCAAGCAGTAAAATTCTCAGTGAAATCTGTGAAAGTCTAAGAGCTTCTTCACACAATTCGTGGTCTAATTCCTCTGCCTGCTTCTCTCACAACTCCAGACCTCTTTATTTGCTTTCTTTTTTTTCTAATCCAATTAGCCAAGATCTTCTGAAACAATGAACTATTTGCCTGAAAGAGTGAAAAACTCAAGGAAAGCACAGCCTCATTAAAGCAGCTCTTCAAACACCACCCCTTCTCATCCCTGCTCAAGAGTCTACAGTAAGACCAGATAATGGTCTAATGCAAAAGTGTAATCCAACACAAGAGCTCACTGTCACCAGGAACGGGAGGGCTCCGCTCCTCCTTTCTTTGTCCCCACTGCTGTGTTTGTCATTCATCAGACCCCTTCACGAACAGTTTTAACTCAAGAAGCCAACACACTCAAACAAGCAGAAGACACTCAATAGTTTTTCTGTGAGGTCAGTGAGTCACACGAGCTCATGGAAAAATCCAGCAAGCGACATCATCAGTGAAAGTGGGCAGCTGGTACGGACTAGGGCAAAGGAACAAAGAGCCAAGTAAACAGACAGGAGGAGGAGCAAGCCTTTCTCCTTTCAGGAGCAGAGAGCTGGCACAGCACAGAGCTCAGATGTTCACAAAATCACAGCCTTGGACTAGATCCCCAGATTTTACACAGTCACATTTCAGTGAAACAAACCCTATCTTAAACAACTATGCAACACACTCATAAGAGATCAGACTTCCCATGAAAATCAAGTGTGCAACAAAAAACACCCCAACCCCCTTCTATATCTTTTTAGAAATGTGGCAGCACACCACATTTTACTTTAACAGTCCATATTCTACTGATCTGTCATCAGCAACTTGTAACAGTCAACACAATCACCTTAAAAAAAATCTAGGGAGGCAAAACCAAAGAGAAACAGGAAATCCTTTGTTACAGAGAGTTCCATAACCCAGACACTGCTCAGATGTTACTGCAGAGAATCCTGAAAATCAATGCTTAACACTTTTGTGCACCAATACTGGAGAATATCTGTATGACAGCTGCATTACAGAAGACACCAAGCTCATGCAAGCTACTCTCACTCCCTCCACAACAGTGTTCAAGGTACAAGTTTCAACAACCATTAACCATATATTATGGCAGTGTCCCTCCCTACACACTGCACATGGTACCACCCTCTCAGTTTCTGCCTTACACTACAGATCTGGTTACTTATCAGGTGAAAAACAATAAACAAGGTTCTCTCTTAACTCAAGGTTAAAATTTGTGCTTTAGCCACACACACTACCAAGCCAAACTGAGAGTAGTTACTGATCAATTTGAATTCTGAATGGGAGCTACACCTGGTAAATTGAGCTGTAGCCAACAGCAGCCAGTCTCCAAACACCACGTATGTTTTCCATTGTTTTTTCACGGCAAGAAGCCTTCAAACACACATAAACCTTCACTCACTAAAATTTCATTCAAAGTTCTACCCGGGATTTTTGCAAATACAGCTACATTCCACAAACAAAACTCTTCTGAAAAATCACTTCCCTTTCATGCTGACTCAAAAACCGAAATGTTCAGGGAGGGCATAGGTTTCACATTGTCATACATATCCCACACCTCCTGTAGGCAGAAACATGATTTTATATACACTCTACTGTACGTGGACGAAGATCGAGTGAGAGGCCAAGCGAGCCGCTTAAGTCACTGTGATCTGTTTGCTGTTTTGTTCTTGTTTTGTTTTTTTTTTACTTTTAGACATAGGAGCTCGGTAAGAGGAATAACACTAACACGGCTGACACACATCCAGAAGCACAGAAAAATAACAATCTTCCTCCCAGCGAACGTGGCTGAGGATGGCTGGTGGAAAGCAAAGCAGACAAGCGTAAACACTCGAGAGCCTGCAGCGAGCGGGCCGCTCCTGCCCCCGAAGCGTGCCAGGCGATGGCGAGCGCGGCAGGCCGCAGAGGCCGCGGCAGCCGTTCCCGGGGCTGGAGCAGCGGGCACAGAGCGGCGCTGGGCCCTCCCGTCCGGCTGCGCGGTCACCCACGGCGCGGGCCGAGGGGAACGCGCGGGGCCGGGCACAGGCCAAGGGACCTCCCCGCCCGCCCGCCAAGAGCTGCGGCCCCACGCACGGAGAAGGGCCGCGGTCAGCCCAGCCCCCATCGGAGCCCGGCTCCCCCCTTACAGCCCGGTGCCCCGCACGCCCCGGCTCCCCCTGGCACAGCAGAACCCCCGCCACAGCCCAGCCAGGCGTGGCTGCCGCCGGCCCGAGCGATTTAAAAATGGCGCCTCTCACCTCCCGCCGGCCGCGCCGCCCGCCGGGCCCGCGGCGGCCGCGGGGCACGCTGGGAGCGTTGCCGGGGAGACGGGCGGGCTCCGGAATGGCGGGGCCGCCTTCAGGGCGCCTCGAGCTCTCCCTTGCCGCTGCTCTCGCCCACAGATCGGCTGCTACAAGCGGCTGAAATACTGTAAGCACCGTCTTCTCGTAAACATCCTCGTTGTCCCTCTAAAATCGCTTTGAACGAAGCAAGAGATTGAATCGGTATTGGCATTCCTCTAATAAAGCTAACAGCGCTTTCATAAGGATTAATATTGTTTTCAATTACTATATTAGAAGGTGGGTATTGGTGATGACACACACGCACAGCCAAAGAAAAGGTGACAAAAAACCCCCAAGGCAAATGTGACATTTGCCAGCACGGGAGATGACAGCTGCGGTCGCTCCCCACGGGTGGCTGCCGGCTAATGAAGTGTTTGAATCCGTGATGAGCTCAGCTACAATGGCGAGAGCTCAGCGCTCCCGCTGGGCAGGTTTACGTGTGTGTTGCACTTGTTGCAATGCTAGAAGTGAAATATCAACAGTACTCCATCCATACCAATGTACACCTATAGGGAAATAAATGACTCCACATGACTGCAATGAATCAAAAATTAATTTTTATTCAAAACTAATTTTGATGAAAAAGATGGTTATTAAAGCCCATAGATCTAGTTTTACACTGCAAAGTAATCTTTATAGAAAGTGTCATGAAGTTAAACTCTTATATTCTGTATCCAATTTGCTTCTTTTTTTTTATTATTTATTTTTTTATTTTTTCACTATCAGCTCTACAAATATTAACTAAGACCAAACAGAAGCCTTTCACCCTTTTACGTCTGCATTAACAGAATGGTAGAATGGCACAGATTCTTTCTCTGGTTTTATTAGTGTCTGTTCATAGCAGGATTACATAGCTATAATCTATTGGAAAACAATTCATTCACATGAGAAACAAGAAATGACACCAAGAATCCAGATCACTCAGTGTGAGCTCTGCGGGGGACACAGCAAAAAAGCTACAAAATCTAAAATCATTTTGGTAACTAAAATCAACAGACAGGGTTGGGTGTCTCTTCCCAGCTAATTTAGGGAATAATTATTGTGTAAGTATTTCCAATGCATAATCTTTTTCTAAGAGGATAACTCAAGATGGTGGAAATTGTGTTAGGGTTAGGGTTAGGGTTAGGTATTTTTGCCTCCACGTTTTTCACATTAATCAGAGAAGTGTTCTTGTTTCCTTCCGAGGCTGGCTAAGTCACATAATTCCAGTTACTCACTGATGGCCAGTGGTTCTGAAGTGTGGGTGGTAGTGGGGCCATTCTTCCTCACGGTGACCATCCTGCCTCTGCTGGCTTTCAAAGGAGAGCTGCTCTAGTGACTCAGATGGGAATCTTGCAGAGTACCCAGAAAGAGAGAAAAAGCAAGAATCAAAGTGGACTTCAAGGGCACAAAGAGGAAATGGCTGAAGGAAGGAGGAATAGAAAGCAGAGCTTATAGGAGTAGGAGTGGGGCTAATGCACACAGCAAAAAGAGAAGAGACGGTCAATCAAGAGAGGGATCTGGACAGCAAGAGGCAGAAACAGCTAGAAAATTAAGACTTTAAATATTACAAGACAAATATAGGGGAAAAATAAGTGAGAAGTAAATATGAAGTGATTCTGTTGGGGAGAGAGGGGAACCACATACTGAAGTTGGTTTGTTTGATTTCTCTTCTAACTCAGTACATAAAGGAAACATGTATAACACCCTTACACAAAAAAAGGATTATTCCAAACTTCTCTTTTTGAAACATCTCCCACAACACAGGCAGTTTTTTTTTTTTTTGTAAAAACAAATTTATGCAGCTACAGGTGTCACTAGTTTATTTTTAAAGAAAGTCTCTTTAAGGGACACTTGAAGTTCACTGTGACTCAAATAAAAGTAAAAAGATTTCATTTAGAGACCTTACAGATTTTGATCAACATTATTAGAGATTGTTTGTGACTCTTTGTCATATTATATTAGTTCTGGGTAGATCAACATTTCACAGAACAGCAAGGTTCATCCTCACACAAAGAAAGCAATAAAATATAAAGAGCTGTAAAATATGTAGAGAAGCCCAGGAAAATATTTCAATCCATTTTGCAGATACAGTCTTTGGAGGAGTATGCTGACTAGTATGGTCACAAGAAGTCTTGAGTTTGAAAGCTTATTTGGACTTCTTTGCTGCCTTAGTTGAGCAAGCTGAAAATAGTTGTTAGATTAGACAAATCCTCAAAGCTCCTGTAGTCCTGTGGCATATGTGGAGAGAAGGTTTTGTTGCTATGTCTATGTACACATGCTGCTGGTTGTACCTGTAGTTTAATCCATGCTTAGTCTATGTCACCTTGACCTGAATCCAGCCTGGCAGGATAGAGGCCAAGTGGGGAATTAGTGTTGGAGTACAAGCTCTGTTCAGCATCTGAGTCAGCAGATCCTGAAAGCATCCAAATTGTTTCACCATCCCATACAATTGTGGCAGAGATGTCTGTGACTAAGTAGTGTGCTATTTGTAGAAGAGACTTAAAACCATGTACTGTGGTGGGTAGATTGCCTGAGAAAATGAATATTTTTGGCATTACAAAGTCAAAAGACAGAATTGCTTTTAAGTGCCTTAGTGCTATGATAAATCTTGCCCAATTAAACTTAGAGAGGTTTTTACTGTTAAGCTCAGTAGGACCAGAGTACAATTTTTAGCATAGAGCACATCAGTGGGTATAAAGCCTGAAGCAGTTTATCAAGCTATTACTCAGATGAGTTAGTTGTATGGGACTGCTGACCACACAAGCATTGTGTTCTCTCCTTTTCTGTTCAGCCTGGATGGATATACAGTATCTCATGCTGATCTTCTGTCTTTATCACCAAGTGCCTATAACTGCAGAGGAAAAGGATGTTCTCCAGACCAGTACCAACTCCTTAAAATGGTATTCAACAGAAAAAAAATAAAAGGAATTTTTTAGGCTGCAAGGGTTTCTTCCCATGTATATTGTTTTCATATATTACCAGCTTCAGTCCTGACTGTGCTTTCATTTCCATTAGATTGATTCCATTCTAGGCACAATAACTAAAAGAGTTTTTCCAAATTTACACACACAGGTGGGTAGAACCACACACTCAGCAGCTGAAGGGATCATGACTACATCAAATGCAAGCTCAACTCCTAAAGTTTCTGTCACAAGCATGTCTGTGTTTCTTTCAGAAGCTCTGCACTGGCCAGCTTCAAGCTTGTCCTGAGGTGTAAGTTATCACAGAATCATAGAATATGCTGACTTGGAAGACACTCATCAGGTCATTGAGTCCTACTCCTGGCCCTGCACAGGACGCCTTAAGAGTTGCACCATGTGTCTGAGGGGCTTGTTCCAAACCTTTTGCGAGCTCTGACAGGCTTGGTGCTGTGACCACTTCCCTGAAGAGCCCCTTCCAGTCTCAACAACACTCTGAATAAAAAAATGTTTTCCTGATATCCAACTTAAACTTGCCCTGGCTGGGTTTCATGCCATTTCCTCAAGTCTCGTTGCTGGTCATGAGAGTGAAGACTCTTCTCCAGGCTGAACAGACCAAGTGAACTCAGCCAATCCTCAAAGGTTGCCCTGCCAGCCCCTTCACCATCCTAGTGGCCCTTCTTTGGAGGGTCTCTAACAGTTTAATGTCTGTTTTATACTGTGGCACCCAAAACAGCCCCCAGCACTTGAGGTGAGGCTGCCCCAGTGCAGTGCAGAGGGGACAATCCCCTCCCTTGCCCAGCTGGTGATGCTGTGCCTGATTCCCCCAGGACAGCCCAGGCTGGCCCTCCTGGCTGCCAGGGCACTGCTGGCTCATGTACAGCTTGCCATCCACCAGAGCCCCAGATCCCTTTCTGCAGTGCTGCCAGTCGTTCCCCAGTCTGTACACACAGCCAGGACGGCCCTGTCCCAGGTGCACAGTCTGGCACTTTCCCTTGTTAAGCTTCATTTGGTTGGTGATCACCCATCTCTAATTTGTGGTGATCTCTCTGCAGGGCTTCTCTGCCCTCAAAGGAGTCGACAGCTCCTCCCAATTTAGTGTCATTGGCCAACTTATTTAGTATTCCTTTGAGTCCTGCATCCAAGATGTTAATTAGGTTGAAGAGAACTGGGCAGGGGATGGAGTCCTGCAGAACCCCACAAATGTCTAGCACCAGCCTGTCCAGTAGTTCAGCCTCTCCACTTACTTCTGTCTGAATCTGGTCAGCTACACATAAAAGGTGACATAGCATCGATCCACTAGGCAACTTCACAAAACTAATGATTTGTCACCTAAGTCACAGTCCAAACAGGAATTGAAGGGGCTACAGTGTGGAAATTTCTCCTTTCAATTACATCAGTGCAGTGCCAATTGCCAGGGGAGGCAGGACCTGCCATTTGACTGCTGCACCTTCTGCAGCAGCACAAGCAGAGAAATAAGCACACACCTTCAGGAAGAATTTATCACTAAGTTTATAAACTGCTCTGCTACCACTGCCTCAGCCAGCTAGTTCAGAGCAGTTCTGGATGTTGCAAAATGAGTTGCAGCATAACAGCAGATGAAATCTTGGGTGCCTTCAGCTAATTCTGGCACAGTCACACAACTTTGGTTCTTGCAGTTATTTGGGGCACCAACACAAAATATTTTCAGAGTACACTGCTGTTAAGGGCTATTTGTTTCATCCAGTGATCGCTAACACTGCACAGTGGCTGCCTCTTGGTGACAAGTGATACTTCTCTTTCTGTGCTGTTAAACAGAACTGTTCTATTTTACTCTCTGCCTTTCTAATTGTGGGTGTTAAAGCAGTTACCAGGGTGTGCTATGCACTCTGCAAAGCCAGAGTTTTGAGCAACTGTGAGAACTGATGGTGAGTGAGGTGAATTCTTTTATGTCTGGTTTGCCTGGTTAGCAGGGATTATTCAGCCCATGCCAGAAATGGGCAAAGTCATTAGTGGTTCTGAGAGAAGCTGCTGTTTGTGAATGGAGTTAGCTTTAATATAGAACAAGTTCCAGGAACACATGTGAAACTCAGCATAACAAGATCTTGGAAAGTCTGCAGGTGACACAGCAGCCCCTGTGCCATTTCATCAAATAGGAGAAAATAGGAAGTACAGTGTGATTGCAAAGCAATCTGTTATGGCACTGTTTCTGCTCTACTCGTGGAATAAAAATAACATCACTGCCGGTGGCTGCCAGTGCCAGCTGACAAGACCTCTGCTTTACAAATAATAAAGGGAAATGTTTTGCTTTTTATCAGCTATGTTATTTTTTTGGGACACGTGACCAAGGTTTCTGAAAATAACATAAAAATACTTCTTAAGTTTCTAATTCTAAATTAAAAAAAAAAATCCAAAGTAAGTCCAGTCGCTTGGCACAATAGCACAACATTTGCAAGGCAAATTTCACACAAGCTTTGGATAAAAGCAATGATGATACCTAGTTTGATGTTTACAGTTTTGCCATGTCACAACTGTAGGTGAAACTCAGGTTGTGGTCAAAATTGTAGCAGAGCAGAATGCTCAGATTTGTCAGTATATTAAAACTGGGTCTTGTGCTCAATGGATCAACTTTATCACTGTCAATTGAATAATTTGTACTGAGAAAGGAAAATTGATAGGGGTTTGAGTGATCAGACAGAAAGTTTAAGAGACAATATTCATCATCAAATAAATGTAAATATTTTTATTTTAAAAAATGTTAATGGCACCTTAGAGGCAGTCATGACTACACAACCAAATATACAAAAATTACATTTTCATAGTTGAATCTTTCCACAGTGCTGCACAAAATGGAAATACTATGAGAAACATTGCAGGTCACACACCAAGACAATTAACTTTAGTCAAGAAAAGCAGACAATTTTTGGTACACCTTGATACTACCAGACCCAGGTTCCCTGGGTAAAAAGGAAAGGTGGCTTTGTGCAAAACTTTCCAACAACAGTACAACTTAATATGCTAAACGTAGAGCAAATCAACCGTACAAGACAGTTTGATTTGGCCTCATGCAGTCCCTATATACAGCATCCTCTCAGTTGGCTTTTTCAGGGAAAAGAAGTGATTTCATTGACTAAAATAAAACTTACTTAGTCTTTCACTGTTGCAATGTAAAATTGTCTGACACTTTGTGCAGGGCTAGCATCAGAGAGACCATTCCAACTTTATCTGAAAACAAGCCCTTTATAATCTCCTGTACTTAAAGGCCATGTTCTGGCATGATGGGGAATGAAGAAAGCAGATATATATTTGGTTGATTAAAAATAGCAGAGAATAAATTTGCCTGATTGCTAGTCCTAGAAGGACTTTTAGAAGAGATTAAATTCTGCTATGAAAATTAAAGTGTTTAATTACGTTAATCTCTGTTTATCTTATGTTGTATCATTGAATCCAGCAGTAAAATGTCTCAGTCACAGTGGAAAGGGACTTGGTTTCCCAAAACAAAAACAACCAAACAAGAAAACTGGCTCTTGTGAACTACAAGCTTCTGTGTTTTCTGTTTTGTTCCTGAATTTCTTGTTCAATGATTTTGATTTCAGAAAGCACTAGTTGTTATTATGCAGTTACTTTGTATCAATCATAAGCCTGAACTAATTCAACTTCAAATGCTGGAGTCCTTGTTTATTATGTCATTCAGTAGCTAATAATTAGCTGGTAACCCTTATGATTGCAAAACTGAACCTTATGCTTACACTGGATTTGTCTAGCTTCAACTCCTGGGTGAGTGGATCACGTATCTTTCCTACAGCAAATTGTCTTCACCTTTTGCATTGCTATTCCCCAGATAAGCAGTCATTATGTGTTCACAGAAAACCATTGGCTTTTAAATACCCTTTCTGGAGTGCAGACATCAGATCTATATTGATAGATGTCCTGCAGCAGAGGCACTGCTTAACACAGACATTTTGAAATTAAAATAAAATGCAGTGAAATTTTTTAGTGCCTCTAAGAATTCAGAGCAAATAGACATCACAGGAGTGCAATCAAATGAGAAGTTGCATGAATGCATATAATGTAAAGCAGAAAGAAGAAGGAATTTAAACTGGGTCTTGATCACTCCTGCCAATCACTAATTGGACTTTCAACAATAATGGAATTGAAGCTAGCAGAGGGATCCATTAAACAATTTCTGGGGAAACCTCATGTAGTCCTCAATGCTGAAATAGGAGAAATCAGGAAAATTGTGCTAATTTTCATAAGAAACTAAATCTCCAGAAACCTCCAAACAAAACCTGCCAAAAGCCTATAGAACAGGTATTAACAACTTACTGAAGAGCTTTTCCATCAGAGAACTACTACCAAAATGAAGGGAAATACTTGCCTGCCAAGCAGCACCAAGCAGAAAAGACACTGTCTGGCAATTTTTTGTTGAGTGGGAGTGTTTTAGAGGCTTATGATGAGTAGGTGTAAGGAGTATCCTAAGAATGCCTGGTGTGTTGTATGAGAATATAAAAGCAAATGGTATCCTGACAGAACATGGTTAATTGACTGAGAAGCTGAACAGAGTTCTCATGAGGAGTACTGCAGTTCTTTGGGTTGGCCTAGGCATGCTTTCACAGGAAGCAGAGCTCAGACTGCAGGCCAGATACACACACTAATATGTAAAATACACAATCCCAGCCTAAAGGGGGGAAGTGGTGCCCATACTGAAGCTAAGGGCAGAGGCATCAGCCCAGGCTAGCTCAGGCACCAGCCTTCTCTTGATCCTGAGTATGGGCACAGCTGGCTAGCTTGCCCCACCACATGCTGGGGCTGTTTGTTCCCTCTAGGAAAAAGTTAGGAAGGACTTTTCTACACTGAAGCTGCCTCAACAATCTGCAGAGAGTCTGCCTGGAGCCCAGTTTTAGGGACAGCTGATGATTCACTGCAACAAGAAAAAGTCTCATCTCCCTTAAAATCCCAGCTTCATACTCATGAGACCTTTCTACCAGCCCTTCAAGTCTCCAGATGTGGAGAACCATCTACCTCTTTCACCAGGTTTTTCTTCCAGTCTAGTGAGCTAACATGGCATATGGAAGATGTTGCCACATACCAGTAGCTAGCACACAGTAGGAAATGTGATGGTGAAAGCAGGATGGGAGACCTCCCTCCTTGGGTGACCTTCCACATGGCAGAGTTCCTGGCACTACAGTCTCACTCTGTGCAAAACTACAACAGCTCCACTGAAAAGCAGGCTTTTGCTCCTCACTTTACATTTTTTATTATTTCTTGATGTGTGTCACATCCTTCAGTGATTTAAACCCAACAGAGAAAAAAACCTAGAAAAGAGATGCACCCATTCACTAATTAGGTTGTTTTAATTTATATAACTAACATTATGCAACCTTTATAGCTTTTTCTATGTCTTCTGCCACATGTAAAGCCAAGATTGAAGTGCAAGATCTTCCTGTTTCCAATTTAGAATGTAGGCCCTGTCAGATTCTGTCAAGACAGTGAGCAATCTTTTGTAGAAACACAAATTTTAGATTTTACTTTCATTTTGTACTGAGGTTATCTCCCAGAGTTGTAAAAGGATGCCCTTGGAGCAGAAGCCTTCAGATTCCCAGGCGTGAAGGGAATGTGAATTACCACACCAACATCCTTTGTTATAAGAAAAATATTAACCTTTTTCCTGCCTGTCCTTGAGGCTGCCTGATGTAACATTTCAAGTACATAAAATAGCAATGGGAGGTTTATATAAATGTATAATCATGCAATAGGCAAAGGAGTTTTTCTTATGTAAACATTATTAACACATGGTATTCCTTTCTTGAACGTCTACCTTTCTGAACCCATTTAACAAAATGCTAGACTAACTATTTTTTCAAGAGGCCAATGCAGAAGTTGGCTGTGCAAGCTGAAGAGAAGAATGGAGATTCTAATAAAGATGGCAAGAAAACACCATGAAGAGTCACAGCATTCTTAGGATCAGAACCAGTTTTTGGTCTTGTTTGGGTTCTTGTTTGTTTGGTTTTGGTTTCCATTCCACTTCCCACTTGAGATGAGGTAGGGTTGGGTTAAGATAACATGGGTGTGCTTGATCTGATCCATTTTCAGTGACTGCAAACCAGCACAGTCCTTCCTGATTCTCTGTGCAAAGACTTAGGACATATAAAGAATTCTTTAAATATTTCTAAGTATTTTAATTGAATTTTCTAAACATTGAGTTATATCATTATTTATTAAGTTAATTTTGTCCTTTCCTTAGTTCCTGAAGCCATTCACTGTTTATCTGACTGTCAGAGTTCTTCCCTGCCTTCCCCTCACCCACTCCCTTTCCTCAGAATAAAGTCTTCACAAATTCTACACCAACTATTGCACTTGATTAAAAAGAAATATACACATCAAACTGTGCCCTCCCTCCCTCCCATAATCCCAGCATAAAAGATACTGCAACTGAAAATATGTAATGACAATTATTTTCACAGTTACTAACACTGAACATCAAATAATTGGAGACACTGTTTTTTCACTTAATGGAGAGTGAAGAATTCTGGTTGTGGTGGTTTTGTGGATTTTTTGTTTGTTTGTTTATTTTTAATAAAGATCTTGTTTTACATCATGGCTGAAAGCCAAGCTGATTTCAGGGAAATTTTTTTGCACTTATTAAATCAAGCAAAATAAATTCCAGTGGGAAAACAAACCCAACCCTGTCTCCTAGTAGTGATACTGCCTGTTAATTCATTATTTTCAGGAATGTTTGTTGAGAGTGTCTACAGTTCCTATATTTACAGAAGTTTAACTCCCTGCTCCCCCTAAGAAGCTGTTCCCTCATGTTTCTGCCACATTCTTCAATCAGACAGAAAAAAGAAATCCACTGTACCCAGGGTCCCACCACCTGTATGCTTTGTTTCAGTCAGAACACCCCAACAATTCAGTGCTAACAAAGGCTAACCTCAATGTTGCTGTTCCCTGTGCTTCTTTCCCCTTGCAGGTTGCAGGGCTTGAACAAGTGAGTGCTTTGGTGTAGATGCCAACTTATCTACCAGTTACTTGCTTTTTAACTCCTTTGCAAAGTTTCCTGGGGATCTTTGGAAGTCTTATGCCACAAGTATGTGTTTCCCGAATGCGGTAAGGAACAGTGCCAGGACAGAACAACTGCTAACTGTGGTCAATAGTCATCACTGGTCTCATTTACAAACAATAAACTCTGTGCAATAAGTTACTAGCAGAAGCATCAAGTTTTGTTAGTCTTGAAAACTCAAAATCCCATGTAATGTTCACCATTAATTTAGAATCTAGAACTATCAATACACATGACTGCATAGTTTGGTTTATCATTCTAGTTGGATTCAGAGAGGAAATTAACTATCAGTCTAGCAGAGCTGATACACATTATGGCACTCCCTCTTGATCACACTCTTTGTGCTCCAGCCTAGTAAAAAGCACACCTGACACTTGCAGTTGCTGGGATCCCTCCCAGACCATCATACCATCTTTTGTGGGTATGGGTTTGGAAAGTGGAAAACCTTTTGGATTAAGGCAGAAGACTGACTTAAGTGAGCAGTTCATCACAGATACAGCCAGTTAGACAAAATCAGATTGAACAGGCAACTGACTGCCAACAAGTATACTTTTATATATTTACACCAGAATTTGTATACACACAGTGCTTAAAAACAGGGAGGGGAAGAAAAAAGGGAAAAAGAAAGAAAAAAAAAGAAAAAAGAAAAGACCAGCCAGTCCAATAGCTTCATCTTGGTATAATCATTCTTTCTATAGCACAAATGATATGATCCCAGTTTTTACAAAATATTGCCAGCAGCGTCACTGCAAAAAAAGTGCAGATGATATGAAAGCGGCTCTTCATCATAGGAGCAATGAACTTTGCAATAGTAGAAACACAGACTAAGATGACAGTCATGAAGGCCAGGATAACATTTATACACTTCCCCAGGAGCACTTTGGCATTAACTGTTTCAGACTGCTGTGCTTGCTGTTCTTGCTGATGGAGCTCCAGTTTGGAAACCCGGGTCTGGCATGATTCCAAGGCTTCCTGGAGACAGAAAACAAGAATTAGGGCAGCCATATTTCCCTTCAACCTTTCTTCACATTTTAGCTGCAGAGCCATCCATCAGCTAGATTAGAAGTGTAATTTATTATTGACTGGTAAAATTTCAATGAACCACCAACTTTTAAAAAAATAAATGCACATATATGTCTGAATGAGTGTGTCACTGTTTGCCCAGGCATAATCAAGGCTAACAACCTGTCCAAAACGTAGGTTTGTTCTTTTTTCATGCTCAAGTAAAAGTATCATAACTTTAATGTTCATGACAGTTGTTTCCTATATATACTGTTGATATAAAGTATTAGTAAAGCTGTTGCCATAGAAACTATCACTGCAAGACTCAACAGCAAGACTCAAAACAGCAAGAAAATTAACTCAAAACAGCAAGAAAATTAGTTTCTTTGTATATTCTATAGAAAACATATAGGGAGGGCTTGCTGTGATACTAATTAACTCTACTTTGCAACATGTAGCAGCACTTAGTTTACACTGCCTCGGTGGTCTACACTGATTTTGCTCTCAAAGCTGCCCATCCTACAGTGTTGGGCTTGAGCTCTTTGTGAGATCTGGCCTCCCTCTGTCAGTGTGAAGACAGTGGAACAACCTGTGGAGATGCTTTTATGGGATTCTCTCCCACATGATCTATTCCGCTTCACAATTTGTTCTAAAGAAAGCAGACCTTTCTCTTCTGCTTGAGGATGAACTAAAAGTGGTCTTTGACTAAAATGCTTCCTAAAGACACTATCCCCATGCTTAAACCCTCCCAAATCAAAACAGAAAGGTTTCCAACTGCTTCACTTATTTGCCAAAATGCCAGCTTTTTGCAGGAGTTGGGATTTGGGCATCATGGCATAACGTGGTGCAGAGCTGTAATTTTCATGAGATTGATCAACTTGACAGAATCTTTTACCACTGTGTGACAAAGAAAACCAATGTGCCAGCATCCCTACTTTCTTGCACACTCTCAAACTCCAGGTATGCTCCTTGCACTAGCAAGGTTGTTCACCTGGTCACACAGTAAGCTGTTTCAAACCAAACCTCAGTGTATAAACACCCAGAGTTATCAGCTATCCCTTGCTGGGTCAGTTCTTCATTGTTTCAGCAAGTTGAACTGGCTCACCAAGTGACTAGCCAGGCACCAAGGTCACCACAGAGAGTGTGGCACAGTGCCTTACACAAGGCTGCTTCCTTTCACTGCTCTAGGAAATAGTAACAATATAGAAGATTGTTACTACAGTTCTTAATGGGTGGCACAAAGGCTGTTACGGCTCAGGCATGTTCTCCACTACACACTAATGAACTTCCCTGGTCTTTCTTCCACTCTGACTGTAAGTTATCCTCAAATTGTCTTGTGCTGCTTTAGAGGAATTCCAGCTGCAAAAGTCTGATACCTGCAGCTCTGCATTGAGAGGCTGAACATGTCTTTAAAACTATCTGCACATCCTTTAGTGACAGTTAGGCTGTTACTCAAAATATCCAGAGCTTAAATCCTTTTACTCTATTTTAGCTAATTTTCCAAAGCCCCAGAGAGATAGATTTAAATGGGCCCAACTGTACAGAGATTAAAGAAACAAGGCTGCGTCAACATAGCACTTCATTAAGGAGTCTCTGACACCCTTCCAGGATTCTGCTAATGAGTTAGGGAATATTTCACAGCCCCTCTGTTGGACAACTCAGGTTTCATTACATTTTTACATCCTCAAGATGCCTTCACAGAAAGGAGTCCTCTTTTCTTTAAATCTGTGAGACACCTCTCTTGTTTAAACCTACAATGAAACCTATGATATGCTTAGATTCAGTACCATCCCTTTCCCACTCTGTTTCCAGGAGCTTCCTAATTCACATTTAGGAAACTGTGATCATTCTACTGCCTGCACTCTCTCTGTTTGGAAATATGAGCACAGGTGTATACAGGTCAGGTTTTAGGTTCTTTTAGCATGTGGGCCAATATGTAGACAGGCTTTGAGCATTCCTCAGTTGTTCATGAATAGGTAAGGCACAACTGTGTTTTCACCACTTTTTACACTTCCTCAGACTTTGAGTGGAAATATTATGCATTATGTAAGTGCTTGAGTTGTATAAAATATACATGTAACTACATGCTGTCAGGACATACTTGTAGACATTAATTCTGGTTTTTGATTGAAGTCAGACATGACTACAACTGATCACTAAGGTGAAAACACACCACAGCTTTGATTATAGAGGTTGTTGTGACTATGGCTTAAAACTCTTTAATTATAACTGGCAAATCTACAAGTCTATTTCTCTTACTTTTTACCCTAAGCTCAAAGTCTGAGCAAGTTTATGTCAGGACATGGTAAGAAGTGTTATGTCATACAATACAAGGAGACTTGATTCCTTCCTCCTCTCTGAAAGAAATTAAAACAGGCCACTTTTCCACCACAAGTCTGCCTGGGCCATATCATCAGTTTCAGCAGGAAAAAATCCTGAATCCAGGGAAACAAATGGAGACTGCCACTGATTCAATGTGCTGGGTTTTCCCCTTAAAACAGAGAAAACATGTTCTTAAGCTTACAAACATGTTCAAAGCTTACATATTTTCCAACATTCCTTATTTTAAAATATGCAGAAAAATGCAAGTGTTTCACGGAACAAGATCTCCACGAAATGTTAGAAGATTAGGATAAGGAAAATAAGTACCTGAACATCTCGTGATCGCTCATAGGCCTGATACGCCACCTTCTCCTCTATGCTGGCTAGCTCTTGTTTCAAGTTTGCTGTCTCATGTTGATGAAGGTCAGTGAGGTCATTTAACTGGTCTTCCAATCTTTCATATCTTATTAGGAAAAGAAGTCTAAATTTAGTGCCTTCTATTCAAGTAATGCAAATCATGAAAACAATTGCACATTTTAAAAGGCAATTTCTCAGCATACGGTGAATTCATCTGACTGGCATTACAAAGCACATATAGAAATCAGTAAAAACTTTGCAAACTTTCCATAAACATTTCTTCAGCAATCAGAAAGCCTTTTCTGAGTGTTTCTTACTGGCAGTAGGTGCTAAAAAGCAAATATTTGTACATCATTGGCAAATTTTATGAAATATAAACAGTGCCTAGGGATATCCAACTCACATTTTTCACTCTTCATTTAGCCAAGAAGATATGGCTTCATAAGTAAGTTTGAGCCAGTTAATAGCTCACCAGTAATGACAGGAAAAATATGTTCTCTCTCATACACAACTGCAGGGTTCTGCCATTTATGTACAGTCTGTTCTGGCATGTTTCTACATGGTAAAGCAGTTCAAGTAAACCACCAGCAAACTCGAAATTTTTTTGTGAATTTGTCACTCGATTTAACACAAAAACAGGCAAACATAGCAGCCAGCATAAAAATGATGGAGGGAAAATTGTCTAGAAATGGGTAGCAGGAAGCTTGAGATTTTACTGGCCGAGAGCTGTCAGAAAAGGCCACTCTGCCTTCTCCTGAAACCAAGTCAGAAGTTCAGCAGGCCTTTCATTGTTCTTTCCCCCCTATATTACCACATGATATCAGCCTTTCATTGTATTTCAAGAACGATAAGCAAGGGAGACATGAAATATTGCCCTTCATACCAAGATTTTGCCCACTGGGATAGTAAATGCTTCAAGAATTGACTGTCACCTTAATAAGCCATAGGAAAAATGGGATATAGGTACAACAGGTGAAAGCCCTCTGTAGAACATATCATCCACTTCTCACAGAGGATGATAAAGGAATTAATTGTCATGTAACTAATGCAAGATGAAGCTGTGCTTCAGCCCTTCAAACTACATCTCCCAGTGTGTGTTACACCAGGGTACAAGGTGATATTGCATCCAGGAGATAGCAATGTGTGTGAGAAGTATTTGGACAAGGTACTCAGGAGTCAAGGGTATACTTATCAGTCAGTTCTGCTACACCACAGACTGATTAGCTTTTCTGAGTCACATTAGATGAGAATCCTTCCACCAGTTACAAAACCATTGGCATCTCCTATACGCAGTACTCACATAATTCACATAAAAGCTGTGACAGAGGAGAGAGTTTTCTGACCAGCCTTTGACAAAAAGCAAAGGGCACTACACCATTTAATAGAAAATATAAATATTCTATGTGTGTTTTCAGTTGTTGGAAGGAATTAAACATGTTGGTACTAGATATTGATTGGAATTATTTTTTCCTCTTGCTTCTGAAATCTCTCTCTCACACACACTTTCCAAATAGTTTCTATACCCATTCAAGAGTCATTTCAAGAGAACAGTTAAAAAAAAATACCTAAATCTTTCCTCTTGTAGCATCTGAGAAATAAAGCCATAGTCTCTTTTAAATTGGGTTTTTAAATTCTCAATATCATCAGCTAATTGGGACTGTGTCTCCTTGATTTCCCTTAGTTCCTCCAAAATCATGGAAAGCTTTCCTTGGCTGTCCAGGGTGCTTGCCACAGCAGGACTAAAGGAAGTATTCCCATTGCTGTCTGCTGATCCAGAGGTCCCACTTGAGCATTCATCATCACTAACATATTTTGGTTTGGCAACAATGGTGGCGCTGCCCCCATAGGTTCTGGAACTCGTTTCTGGCCGAAATTCATCCAGGGTATTTTTGAGATGAGCAATGTTGTCTGCACTACCAAATTTGTTTCGGATCAGGTTGGCAAACTCTCTGGACTTGCTGAAAACAAAGACAGGGGGTGTCAGAGATACACCCGGCACACCCGACTTGCTGCTCTCTGCTCCGTGCCCAGTGCTACGAGACTTTCCATGTTGAACGTCTTTCAAGTTATCTTTGGAAGTATCCTTGGTAGCTTTGGAAGACCCATTTTGTTCAATATCCTTGAGCTTTTTGTGATATTGTTCCAATTTCTTCTGCAGCTGGGCAATGGAGTGGGCAGATTTCTGGTTCTTTTTCTCAAAGACTTGCTTAATGCGCCCAGCCTGCTGCTTGTCTGCACTGTTCACCAGTTTCAAATACTCAGCCACGTTTCCATCTCGAGCTGTTTGTTCAACCTTGATTTGCTCTGTAACCTTGAGGATTTTCTGTTTCAAGCTATCTGCATTGAGTTTGACTTTGTGAAATTCTAGGACCCCATCTGGTACATCAAAGTTCAGGTTGGTATCAGAACCTCCACGACGGATGTTAAGTGGTAGACTCAGGGTATTCATGTCATGTCTTTCCACCTGAGAGAAAAGAAAAAGAGATAAATGGAATTTGAATTCTATTTTTTAAAACCCAACACCCGGTTTACTTTTCCACATATAATTACAACATCAAGTGTACAGTATAAAGTAGCTTATATTAGCAAAGCATAATGAAGTTTTCTTTGAAATTTAGCAGCATTTTTTTGACTTCTACAAGTTAATAAACAGTCTAAGGAATTGCTTGTCTCCCTTAAAATAAAGATGAATTAGAGAGAAAATAATTCAGAATAGGTTATAGAATCGCTGTAAGCTTTTCAGAATGACTTACAGTTTGCCACAAAATGAGAATAACACCTAGTTAGAAAGGTTCCTAAATATATTGTTTATTATTAGGAGTTTCAAAGAGACCATGGCTGATAATCACTCAGTTTTTTCTCTTAAAAGTGGTCAAACATCAATGGAGATGTAACCAGATCTTTCCATTTACAGCAGTGCTATACACTATGTACTGTTCAGTATATTTTCCCAGGTTTCATGCCTTTTTTTGATACATCCCATTCAAATTCCTTTCACAATTCCAAGTTTTTGCAAAACTAGCTGAAAAAAAGCTCTTGAAAATCTAGTGTATGCTGCAAGCTGGAAGCAACTGTTGTTTTTTAAAGCAGGGAGTACAGAGAAAGAATTGGCCTGTATTTGACTTTCCAGCTTGATAAAGGTGCTCAACAACCTGACCTGCTGTGCTAATTCTGTTTCAATAGGAAGTTCACTGAGTGGGATTTACAGGCAGAAACTCAGGAAAGAAAACTGCATTCAGTCAAGTATGAGATCTGTACACCTTAAATGCTCTCTGGAAGCACAACAAAAACAATTGGGCAACTCAGTCACAACACCAACCTCAACAGATCATTTTATCTTTCTCAACAGAAAGGCAAGATAGTCTGATACAAAACATTGAAAGTGTTTCCTTATATAAACTCAAAGTTATGGGGAAAGCATGAGAAGAATGATCTAAACAAAATAGCTTTATCCCTATTATCATCTTGGTTTAGTCTGTGTGACAAAGAAAGCACATTTCATTGCAGCTGCCACAGTGTCATGTCTGTAGAGACTGCTTAACAAATGCTCTAGCCATAATGGGTTGCCAGAGCTTTGATACCAGGGGGAACCAATATAATTCCTCAGACAAGACTATTGCAGAAACAAGGCAGAAGCTATATTAAAGTATCTCTTGACAATGCCTTCGTGAAAATATATTTTCATCTCTACTACTTTATATTATTTATTTATTTATATTATTTTCCTTATAGATTACCAAGGATTACAGTGAAGATTTTTCTTGATTTTTCTTTTGCTACTGCACCACTCAGGGCACAAACCAGCTAACATAAAAATTCACATTCACCAATATCTTTAAAAGAAAGCACTTCAAAAATGCATATTGAAAGTCTGGAGTTGACAATTTATTTTGGAGAATATTGGTTAATGATGGCCTTTAAGACTCAGACTGTATCCCAGGGATTAAACCATTGTAGTGGCCTAATAGATCTACACTTTACCAGTTTGTCAAAAACAATTGGCATGATCCAAATGCTCAGTATACAACAAGAATTAACAAGAATTTCTTGAAACAACCTAAGACTTTTTTAAATAAGCTGTGGCACAAAATGATACTGTAATTAGTCACAGAACTGTATACACACACAAAACAGATCCATCACTGATGCCACTCAGAACAAGTTGTACATAACTTCCAGGAATGGGTGGGTCTATATCTAACCTTTACACAGCAATGTTTACTTCCTCAGTAAAAAATAGTCTAGAAATGTATTGTAATAATTGGATACAAGCCCAAACCAGTTCCCTTTTCCCTTATGTCCCCTCCCTCACAGGGCTCTCTATTGGTCAGCCTTCTCTGCCTTCCTGAAACTTCAAGGTCACAAAAGCAATACAGATAAAAAGAACAATAGCCTTGAAGGAATACATCTGCTGAATGCTGCCGTGCTTTTGGACATGAGGAAATCTGTTAGCGTGGGGCAAATCTGCTCCTGAATAAAACCAATCACAGGGTCAGCTCAAATTCAGGAAAGTTTAGAAAATAACTGTTTAAATTCCCAGAACACTGCTAGCAGTTTTACTTACTGGATTGAGAGCTCACTAAGAGTACAAAAAAGTCATATCCAATGTATCTTTCTTTCTGATTGTATTTGGATAAAATGGCAGGCATCCTCTGCCATCATGTTGCAAGGCTGGGTCAAGCAACCTTCTTTCAAGAGGCTCTTGAAATCCTCTGTTGATGCAATACACCTTTCTGTGTATTGCAGAGGGGATGTGTAATGTGGGGTGGAGTTCTTTCTTTTTTAGGTAGGGGGCTCGTTGGTTGAGTTTTGTGGGGTTTAGGATTTTTTGGGGTTTTTGGCTTGTTTATTTTAAATCAGAAGCAAGCAGACAGTGGGAGAGTCAGGTATGTCTAGACAAGTGGCCTTTCACCTTCCTTCTACCTTGATGATCCATTTGTGATTTTTTTTATAACTCAGCACTAATGCTAACCCAAACATCAGATTTCCATCTTCAAATCCTACCCCAAATCCTTCTTGCTGCAAGTCTCATCCTGTGATGAGAAGAATTCCTGCTGTATCGAATGCCTCATTCTTTGCACCGAGCACAAGACTGCCAGTAGGAGTCTGAGATGCTTCCTCATCCCTGCAGGTACTGGTGCCCTCTGCTGGGATGCAGGCTGAAATCCTCCCAGTGCAGGAGAATGAATGGCATCTCCTTCAAACTGTGCGAGTGCTCTCCCAGCTATACTACGGGAAGAAGTGAGGAATGCCATCCCTGCCATTGTTCCTGCTGTGACTCCTGGGTCCCCAGCACCTCACAGGGCCACCAAGCTATTAATAACAAAGAAGTTGTTGAGAGATGGGTTTTTAATTTTATTTTTTAAAGATTTTAACTGTGGTTGCCAAGAGAAAAATATGTTTACATACAGTAGCAGGCCCAACAGTTAAAATGGATGAGCCATCCTTTTGGAAGTGAGAAGCACTTTAAGAGAAAAGAATCCTCATACATATCTCTTATAATGGCAATTAATAGGGAGCTGGGCATTAGCAGTAGATGAGAAGCAGCAGTCCTGAAACATGTGGTACCACTAGGTAGACAGGAAGTCAAAGCACTAGCCCATAGTCTGAGGAAATACTAGAGACATGCCCTCAATCTGTCTTCTAGGAAAAAACAGGGAAAAAACTCAATTTGCATGTAGTCCGGGAATAGCCACAGCTGATATTAGTCTGAAAAAAGACACCTGGGCCTTGGAGGGAGACCACTGCACTTTATGGAGCAGCTCACACACACACTTCACTACAACCCAGTTGAGAACTAATAGTAATGTTTGTGCTGCTGAAATACAAGCTTTCAAGAACAGTGAACATGAGCTCTTAAGAACAGCACCACAGATGATGAGATAGGTAACTCTCAGAGATAAAGCCCCAGCCCCTCTTTTTCCAGAGAGCCACGAAGATCTCCAGCTGCCTGACCATGCTATCCATGTCCAGAGTTTCAGAAGGGACAGCAAAATCACTTCTTGGTGCAATGAACACAAGTGCAAGCTGGGAACCCTTCACTGCACATGAATTGTCAGGTTTACTTGCTGTCTTAAAGGTAAGTGGAGGGCTGGGTAACAGGGAGCCTGCTATTCAAAAAGAAGCATTCAGAGCACAATAGTGATTTGAAAACCCACTCATGGAAGCAAGGGTAGGGATTTCATTGGCATCACAACGATGCACATGTTTCTTCAGTAACTGTCTGCAAAAGCAGCACCAAGGTCAGACTTGCAGGCCATGCTGTCAATGAGCCCAGAGCACAGTAGGACCCACGTTCCCCAATACCACAGGCAAGACTGTTGGAAAGAGATTCTACATTGACAGGAACAATGTAGAATATTTTAACCTGCTGAACAGGTGAAAATATTGTGTTTAATGGCCTATAGAGATTGGTCATTGAATCTTCCTACTGGAAAATATAAAGCAGACCTAGAAGACCTTATTTCTTCCCCATAGATCCTGGGTGGGATCCATCTGGGAGAAAAAATCCATAGTGAATAGAGCACAAAGAGCATGCAGGCCACCCTAGTGCAACCCACATCTCATGGCTGCTCAGATGAATCCCATGCTGGCTTCCACTGACTGTGCCAATGGCTCTCCACTAACAAGTGAGACATAAGCCCTCTATGTTAAAGGTACCAAACTGAACTCTACTCTTTAAGTCATAGATCTCTTTTATGCTCTTTTAAAAAGTACCTTTAAAAAGTATAGAGAATAAAAAGCATTTACAAGACAGATGCATATATGCATCAGGCTCCAGAAAGCCTGCTCCTTTGGGTTGCCTCACTTACAGAAACAAACCATGAAGACATAAAATGATCTACTATTTAAATATGCTCAGTTTACAGGTGTTTCCTTCTTGTTCTTTCTCTAAAAAACCTCATTACCACCACCAATCATAGCTGTGCAAGCTAAACAAAAGCTTATGATGACAATTTAAGTCTATCTTGAAAGAGTTTCTGATGAATGCTTAGAAACAGAATCCCATAACGAGCATACAAAATAGGATTAAGGCAGCTTCACAGCTCTTAGAATTTGGTAATAGCAACAAAAGTCATCAGGAACAATTCTCTTTTTATCAGAAATATGCATATGCCAGAAGCACAGGTGTTCCAATGGGTAAAAGAACAGGCAGAGGGAGTTTTAGTAAGTTTTCAGTATATTCCAAAGCAAAAATGTATTTGGGGAGAGACTTTCACCATCTCTTTCAAGTTCACTGTTCCTTCTAAAATCCACATGAGAATCCTTCATGGAAATCTTAAATTAGAACTAAATCATCATAAAACATTTTAAGTTACATAAAATCAGCCCCCAACCTTTTTGTACAGTATGTTACAGCAAAACACCTTCTGCTTGTGTTTTTTTACAGAGCTACTCAATATCTAGAAGAACCTACACTGTGAACACCATGCTAATTATCATGCAGAGAGTTTAGAGTATATGGGAATGGAGGGAGTCAGCAAAACTTTTTACTGGGGTAATGGAAGATCCTGGGTGATTTGTCTGAGACCACCTGGCAAATGCTGATGGAGTCAAATAACTGAAGGTGTTTCTTTCATCATCAACAATTCCTCTATAACCTATTTACTCTGCACCTCCCCTCAAAAAAACATTGAAGCTGTAAGGCATCTCACTAACACACCTGAGATGTTTATTCCAGGTAGAAGTCAAAGGTAATCCCAGATACCCTTTGGCAAGAATCTGCTTTTCAATATTCAAAGGCTGGGAAACTTCAAGGCCATTCCATGAGTAAGGCATCATCCAGGGGCAGAGTAGGCTGTAGAGATTTGAATCCTTTTGAGCATTTTCTGCACTATGCCAACACAGTCTGGTAATTATAAAAATTCAGCTTTTCTACTAAGATACTGCAGCAAGACCTCAGATATAGATTAAACTACTAAGCATCCTAGGCAAGACATCAGCTGTTGAATCCAGTCCGTCTCAGGGTCAGTTTGATCTTTCCCTCCATTTTAATTCATTGGCACCACAGAGTTGAGACTCTTAAGTATAGGCACCTCAAGAAAGAGACACATGTACTTGCAATTTTTGTTTAAATAAAAAATACCCACAAAATTAAAAAAATAAAATACCCAAAGTTGAAAATTCTATAAAACAAACTCTGCAGAAAGCAATTGCAAGAAAGCACAGGCACTGAAGTTATGGTTTGACTAGAAATACAGCTTTTACTCTCTTGATCTAATCTGGTCAAGGCCAAATACTCGTGCATAACCTGCAATCCAAACTCCAAGTCAACTTCACACCAAAGTTGGTTTGCCTCAAATCCTACAGGCACGCTCATTTCAAACCAGAAATACCCCAGAAAGAACCTTTTCTCTAATTTCTATTTAAAGGACTAAACTAAAGCCAAATTTTTCAGGTCACAGCTTGTGTGTAAATAAGTATTTAGATATGGTACTATTTCAAATTAGACCAATGGGAGAAGAGAACAATGGGGGAAGAGGCAGTTTTCTCCTTCACTGGTAACACCAGCTCCTTCAGAACCCAAGAACATCCACCAAAGTCTCCAGTATCATAACTCACACTCAGTCCAGTTCCAAGTTTTTTGGGAGCACAAAACTGACATAAGCAAACTGGTCCCAATACAAACAACTTCTGTGCCTAGACACTGAAGTCTGAAAACAAAATGCCTCTATAAAAGCAAGCAAGTTACTTCTCATTTACTGTCCAGCAGTTATGTGAAGAAGAATAAAAATCACTGTCCTGACTAGAGAAAAAATACAGTTATGAACCAATACTCACATTTACTAAGCTTAAGTTTCTTAAGCAGGCAGAAGGTAGATTCCACAGCTCTTGGTTAACTATTTTGCTTCAGATCAGTCCTCCTCTTTAGATAAGCACCATTAATTAAAAACAAGTCAATAAAATACCTTCTCCTAACTCAGATCAAAAGAAATGTAACTCACCTGCATGTTCCTTCTCTCTCAGGTTTACACAGCAACATCAGGAACTGCTTGGGAGCTCCAGGTGCTCAAAGGGTGGCTCCATCAAGCAGTCCTCATAAGAAGCCTGCACTCCTATTCCCTGTGAAGGAGAGTGCCTTTCCCGTGACACAAATCCCTCAAAGTACCACCACTAGAAAACAGGAGGGGGTTACAGTTTTGAAGAGTGAGGCCAGTCATTTTGTATCCCTTCTAGACTAACTGTTCTACTTACTTTTAGTGTTTCTAATAGGTGCTGTCCCTTCCCTCTTCCTAGCTTTTATGGATTTTTTTCTTCCCCTCTCATTCAGTATTAAGCTTTCTTTTTCAAAAGATGTCTGAATAGATGGCAATAATGAAATTTTCCAGACTACTGTGAAGCATTCTGTGAAAAGTCAGCTAGCTACACATTTTCAATTATAAATCCTTTTCCATGAATGAGAATTTGATAAAAAGCCAGCTACATACCTGCTATGACTAATCACTTCTCATAGTTACAGCATATGCTTCTGATCTCTCATCACTTGTGATTTAGAGTATCACTGCATTGTCTAACTTCTCCTCACAAATTATTCCACACTGATCAAGTTGCAGCAGGTCACCTTCTCCCTCCACCTGGTTCTTTCTGTTTCACACTCAGCTCTTAATTTCATTGTTATTCAGATGGTCTAAGCATTTTCTGAAATCCCAGCTCCTGGAACTGTACAATCATACAAGAGAATTCCAGGAAATACTATGGAGTTTCTCTCCTTCAGTTACAGAGAAATAACTCCCACATCTAACTTCACAGTCAACAACCAACCAAGTCCTTTGTCCCAAAACAAAGACAACTCTAAGGAAATTTTAAATATATAATTTACACACCTACAAAAATCAACCCCACAGCTCATTAGTCCATCTAATTCATGACTTTTATTGCTTTGAGCTGGCAACATTACATAGGACTTATTTTGTCACAGGAACATTAAGGCTTTATAATAGCAGGGAATTTTGAAAATATTACCACTGAGAGACAAAACACTCTAAATCCATATAGACTGGCCATCATAGGCAAAAGACTCCAGACTTGGGGATTTTGTTTGTTTAAACCATGGCAAAACTTCTGTTTATAAACAAGAGAACAATAGCTCCATCAGACCTAGGATCTTTTCATTTGCGTTGATGCAGCAGCATCACATCCTGAGCATATAAACGATTATATCTTGTCCTGTACATGAACTGAGCTGCTTACTTAAAAGAGCCTGCCTGCTTCTTCCTTTTCCCCCTGCCCTGCATCTCTCCTTGCTGGGCTGATAAAGTCAAATCTCAAAAATACATATCTGTTACAACAGCAGTGTTGCCTATACCCAGGAGTTCTAGTTCATTTTTTATATAAAGGGTTTAATCAAAAGATAGGGTCTTCACTACATTACATGACTAAGCAGCTTATTTACCTCTCCACAGTAACTAGTGTATCTCTTGACAAAGCAACTTTATCAAACCTTCATTACTTATATACACTTTCACTATTTGCCACATTACACATATGAGTGCATATTTTGGCTCCACACCTGATATCCAAGGCCTGTATTTGTACCCTAACCACAAATAACCCCAAAGGCAGAGAACTGCATAAAGAGCCACCAATAATCAAAAACTTTGGCCATACTTCATGATCTACAAAAACTGAAATAAATTTAAAAAAATATTCAAACCAAACCAAAACAAAAAACACCCCCAAAAACCAAACGAAAACAAAAAAACACTCCACAACAACCAAAAGGAAAAGAAAGAAGCCCAGAAAATAAAGAGGAAAAGTTTTATTTAAAAGACTACTTCAAAAAATTCCTTCTTTCATTGGGCAAAATAAAGAAAATTAAAATTTGAATCACACAGATGCATATCATGCAGGTCATTTATTATTCAATACCACTGCTGCAATAATGGTATTTTAAACCACTATACACAACTGATTAACACTGCTCTGACTTAACTCTGGAGAAAACATCCTAATTGCGGTGCATTAAGAACCAAAATTCTCTGCAGAGTCAATGGATTTAACCTCCTGTGGATCACAAAAACACAACTTTAAAGCATTTTGTTATTAAAATTTATTTTTAAAACAGCAAAACCATTTTCCTTTCTTTTCACTGAAGAGGCAATATAAAGCATTAGGCAACAGAACCACATTTTCCTGCTCTTTGCATAACTTCCTCCTGGAAGAAAATGAAATGTTGTCCCTCAAGTTAATATAAACAATATTGTTTTGAAAAGCAGAAACTATGCTGTGACTCTGCCATTAAAGTGTGTCACAAGTGATGCTTTCCATTATGAATAGATCTACAGTTGTTCTCATTGTGGAGAAAACATTCAAACATTACTTGTATGTTTACTATCTTGTTATTTATATAAATATACATGTATAAAGATATGCTTTTAAAACATTTTGTAAAATATACATAAAGTTATTGCTATTATAAGTAAGTACTAGCCCACAGAAAATCTCATGTCCATGCAGAGTTTCAGCTGCTGTGCACCTTCTGGAGAACCTGCTCTTGGCATGGTGTTTTAAGGTTACACCCTAACAATCAACTCAAATAGTTACAATCAAATCTGAATTCACAAGAAAAAATAACTTTTCCAGTAAAAAGACCCAAACACTTCATGAAGATGAGTGTGCCTCTTCAGCAGATGTCCCTGCATCCTCTTCTTTAAAGAGGCTCCCTGTGCACATTATAACAATACATCCAAGCAGTACTTCAGCCAGTGCTTTGTGCATCCTCTAGAAACATGTTCTGTTGAGCACATGATGCTGAAGTTTCTCATATAATCTTTTTAAATGTTTGTGAGCAGGTACTAGCATGAACCACTCCCATAAGAGGTTGGAGGTATGTCTTTAAAAAATATTAAGAAACTTTTCTGTCAGTCTATTCTCTCTGAACAAAATTCAGCTAAGACTGTTGTATTGATTTTATAGAATTAATCCACTATTTGTACATAGTCATGAGTCATCTTTATACTCCATTTTTCCTTTCAATGTTTTGTATACACTGTACACTTCAAATACTAATACACAGCACACAAAAATCTCAACCCATGAAAGAAACTCTCTTGTAGACAAGTTCCATAAATAACATAACATCTATTAATCAAAAACCCAAAATTCAAAACACTTGTCTAACTGAAAAGAACATCAATGAGATTCACCCAATTAGTGAGAAATAAAACCCTACAGTAAAATCTTTATCTAGTCTTAAAATATTCATATTCTGAGAACACTTCCCCAGTCAGTGAGTTTTATTAAACTGAATTACTTAGAGAAACCAATTCAGATGATTTTGAAAGATAAACTAGGGTAAATTATTATTCTTATGTCACCATACTAGTTGCAATGAGAGCGTTAAATCACAGTTTTAAAAAGTTTTATGGACAAAAAAACTCCACTATTTTTAAACAACTGCCTTTAATAAGGATTCACTATGTTTTTACTGTATAGTACAAATCCTTTGATGTCATTTTGAAGATGCCATTATGCTTTGCCATGGTAGTACTAGCAATTCAAAGCAGACTTTTCCCCTAAGAGATGTTTGCAAACTGAAAATACATTTATTTCTGTTTTGCCAGAACTAAAATGTCAAGGGTAGAATGAACTCCTGCAGAAGGAAGTCCTGCTGATTTCTAAAAGCTCATTACAAAGCTCACTGCCCCCTACTCGTAACTACCGGGAGCATTTGTTGAACATCTCCTCATGTAGTGTAAATATACAGCAGAATGTATATTATGCATGAAATTTTAGTCATAAATTCAGTGCTTATAAACTAAATAAATAAACAAACCAATCCAAAACCAAACAAAACCCCTGCTCCTTTCTCTCTGCCATCCAACACAAAAACCATTCTCAAAGGCAGGACTGCAAGATGAGAAGCACAGGCAAGAAACAGTAGTGACTTTGTTTAGCAGGCTAATGGGAAGTGCTCAGAAACTGTTCAGTTGCACAGCACATTTAATTGCTTAAAACAGAATAGATTCAGTAGGAAAAATTGTTTTCCATTTGATATTTCTTAATCTGTTAAAACCATGTTGCTAATATAAAAGTAATTTAATTCAGGAAAATGAAACCTGCTCTTCTTACCTGCTGTTGTATTGAGATGATATATAAAATATTATAGACCAACTTCATGTAAATTTATTACCTTTGTTTCATTAATATGTTTATGCAAAATTTAATTCAATTTGGCACAGATGTAGTAAAGACCTGTCTCAGGAGATAGCAGGGCTGAAAAGGCAACACCAACAATGCACCAGTGACAGTGAGACTCAGTGAGAAAGTGGCAAGCAAAGATGGAGCAGCCTGTATTGCTCCTACTGTATTTTCTTGCCTTTGGATAAGTGTTTTAGACTCATATCCTTTGTATTCAAGGCTCGTAGGTTTTTTGATTTTGTTCAAACTCTGCCTAGGAGGACAGATAGGGTTAAAACCTTGATAATGCTTTTAGAGTCACAATTTAATTTGGATCTCAACATCATTATCTTAGGTGTTTCATTCTAGCACTACAAAGGATGTGATGGTGTCACAGGGATTATTTATTTAATTGAATAGAACAATACTAGAAATGTTTCATAGGGATATGTGTCTCAGGAAATTATAAAATTACTCTTCAAATAACATCTGTAGAAACATGATTAAAGTTCAGGGTAGCTTACTTGACCAAGATGTTTATATGGCCAGATGCCACAATTTAGACTCTAATGACAAAACTTGTCGATTCTTCTCATTGAGAACCACTAAGATTTTTTGGAAGAGGAAACCTTAATATTGTCATCAGAATATTGTAGTACAGTTAACTTTACCTAAATAAAAACAAGTATAGCTTGCTACAGAATAGTATCTACATTAACAATTATGTGCTTATTCATACTCTTCGCTTATACTTTTTTCTTTCTTTTATCTTTCCTCTTTTTGCTTTTGCTCAACTAACAGTAGCAACTTCATCTTTTAATCTTAAATCAGTTTAGTCATGTTTTTTTTTATCTGGGATGTATTTAACCTGGTAGAATACTTGCCAAGATTTACAGAAATTGCCAATCTGTGCATTAATACAGCTAAATTTAATGTATCTCCTCTATAAAGCTCTTAAGACTATCCCAGAACAACTTTTCTTTTTAAATAGTAGTGATAATTTATATTACATGACACAAATAATGAATGTTTAGTCTGGATACGGTGAACCCTAAAGCACATGATTTTATGGAATCCATACATTTCAGTTTCCATGGATACTTGACACAACAACTGATATTGCTTAATTATTAAATTACAGCCTTAAAATAGAACTGCTAGATCTTCAGTAACATCCATAATTAAATCCACAATGATGGGTAAGTCAACTGCTATAAACACATAAGGTAAACCCCACCATCTTCAAGTTAGGTATTAGAACACACCTCTGTTTTACTCAAGAATCTCTTTCAGCATTGCTTTGTGCGCGATGAAGAAACATAAAGCTACTTAATATGGTCTAAGCAGAGATGGTAACAAGTTATTAATATAATATCTAACAAAAACTTCATTTAGCACATAGGTACTTCACATTCTTATACAGCTGTGGTCCATAATAGCTAGCCCAGGGCAGCATTTCTGAAACAGGAGCTCAGGAATGGAGAAAACAGGAGAAAAGCTGTTACTTTTCTTCTTGGTTGAGTTGTCCCACACTCGCCATCCATGACTTACATGTCCCACAAACTGAGTCACAGAGCTCACCCATCAACTTCCGTGCCAAGTGTATGAAAACAATAGAAGATGTTTCAGAGCATTTTTAAGAGTTATTTTCAGCTTGTTGAAAGCCATTGCCTCTCTTACCTAACCACAGGGAACTGGGAGAGCCTCTATCAAGCAATGGTCAAACTGTTGCTCTTATCTCCTTGTGAATTTTTGTGTGAAGCAACAGGCTGCCCAACATAAGTTTGTTCCTCACGTTCCTTGATTACAGCAAAACAGAACAATTTAAAGCAGGATACAGAAGTTCCCCATATAATTTTATTATACCGTAATACAATATACACTAATTACAGCAATACACCTGATGGTCTTTTTAAAGCAGTTTCTAATCTTGATTCAGAGTGTTTTAAAAAAATTATCAACAGAAAATGGCATGTGTGGATCTTACATTCAAACTAAACGTACAGGGTTTGTTCAGAAGCACAGACATAAATGCTAGTTAACAATTTTCTCCTAATGCCAGTTCCTACATATTAAACTCATATTAGATTTTTCTATTTTTAGAGTTGTGGTGATGTTAGAGGCCCTTTCACCAGTATTATTTGATTAGAATGAAACTGAAATCAATATTCTGCTCCTAGTCTGCCTGCCTGCCTCCCTCCCTCTCCTTTGAACTTTCTAAACTGACTCTTTTTTTTCCTCTCCTGAGTTTCTATTCAGACAGTCAAGAGGATATGCTTAATCACATGGTTTGGTGTAAAACCCTTATAAACATATTACCATATTCAGTCATAGCAACAGCACAGATAAAAAGGAACAAAGCAGAGTTCAGTGGGAAAGGAAGCAGATAAGAGCCATGCTGTCCTTGGAGTCTGACCATGGTTACTGGCTCTGCCCTGAGCCAGAGCTCTGTACCTGAGCAGGGAGCTGTGCTTGGCTACAGGCTCCAGAACCCTGGTGCAAACAGCCAAACATTCAATAGAAGAGACCTCATTCCATGACAGTGGAAAAGCAAAGCAAAACCCAAACCCCAGTGCTCATTTTGATCAAGGCATTAGAAAATTGTCTAAATATTTTTTATCTTTATCTCTCTTGGTCATATGCTTAGAATAATTTAAGTCTAAATAAAGTACCATTTATCAATCAGATTTTTAGAGGTTTCAACAGACAGATGAAGATCTATATCCATTACTAAACCCTCAAAAACATGCCCCTTATGCGATTATGCCATATGATGTTAGCCTAATTACACACAGTGAGTTAATATTCCAAACAGCGTAACATGTCATAAAGTTATTTTGCAGACCCTCTTCCTAAAGAAACAGACAGACAAATACTCTCACTTTCTGTAGTGAGTTACTTGACAGCTTTGAAAAACACACAAATCACTCCAAGAAATCATAATGCAAACTGCAAAGAAAGCTACTTCAGCCTAAGTCCACTAGTTCTTGGTGTTTATGTTACAATCAAAGCAGTCTTCCTGCAGGTAAGCAAGTGGAAGAAACATATAAATTTGGGCAGAAAGTGACCTTGAAAATTAGCTCCTGTAGACGTAACATTACTTATAATAAAACAGAAGTTTGAGGGGAAGAAAAAAAGCAGGTGGTAAACAAAATCCATATTTATCTAACTTTTCAGCAACTCAAAATGGCCTGAATGTCTTTTATTCTATTTCAGCTAGAAAGGAACTTTTTAGATATGCATACATTCATTGAATGCTCTGGGAAACTTTAATGAATTGCAGTGATTTGCACTGGAAGAAAACCTTCCATGCAAATATGACTGTATGGAACTCTGACCTCTCACAATAGAAAGAGCAAATCACAGCTTCTACAGCTCTGCTCTCCAAATGTAGATTTTAAGTCTGTCCCTACATATGCTTCTGGTACTAACCAGAAAACACTGCAACATTTTAACTTTATGGAATGAACTGACGTACATCATTATTCATCCCATTTGGTCTGTAGGCTTTTTACGTGCTTTTTATTATCTTTCTTGTTCATTTACTGCTTTAACAAGAGTGTTATAAAAATAAAGGTCAGTACAGAAATAAATGCACCAGGTGTTATGCTCCTCTGCGTAATTTAACAATATTTAGACAATATTCATATAGTTTGAAGCTATTTGATATAATGTATTGAAAAAGCCTGTTCTGTTAGGGTTGTTTGCTAGCTGAAAGCCAAGAATTCACCAAAATAAATCCAGATATATGTTCAAAATTGTCAGATGCTTACCCACAGGTACTGGGCCCACTATAGGGTAGTATATCCAAGTAACACTCATAAGAACATTGAAAAGTTTAAAATACTATTAAAATAATTAACAATAGACTAGTAAAATGGACTAAAAAGAGACTAGTAAAACCAATGATTTTTCATTTATTTAGCTTTTCACTGAAGAGCTGGTTTAGATCCCTTTAGTGTAATAAAAGTGATGTTTACTTTCTGGTATGAACGTCCCAATACAAGTCTTAAAAGATTCATGCACAATACTGTGAATGCATCTTTGTTTAGAATGCAGAGCTGGGGTGGGGATTAGGAGTATGGAAATAACTGAAAACACTTATGATGTGGTAAAATAAAAAAAAGTATCCCATTTTAACACAGCTCTTTCAAATTCTCTAGATGACTTCTGGATTACATAAGGTAACATAATAGAAGTTCTTACTATGTTTAAAATATCACAATATTGTGATATTTGACTATCTAATGTATGAAACTTGTGTCAGAACTGATCACAAGTTTCTTAAAGTTTTGCTGTTATCTGAAGGGAAAGGAAAGGAATTATCCTGGAAGTACTTATTGGAAAAAGCATTGTTTCAGAAGGTTTATAGTTTGCTTGCACGTAGCACCAACCAGGGAAATTATGTTGCTGCCTTGAATGCTGAGATCCAACTACAAGCAGTTATTGTGCTGTCAGACAAAATCTCCCAGTGTAACTCAAAGGCAATGTAAGGGAGCCAGCAGATTCACTAACAGACTGGTCTTCTAAGAGACTACTACATATGAATGTACATAAAATCACTCCCACAGACCTGGCAGCCTGCCAGTATTACAGTGAACAAGTCTAGCAAGGTCAAAATATTTTTAGAGTAATGTCTTCAGAGTTGGGGTATTTTGAGTCTATGATCCCCTTTTGAAGAGTTAACATTGTTCCCAGTGGAATTTAAAAGTTATAACTGGTAGTTCTAGATACCTGTCTCTGGCACAGCCTGCCACACTGATTTGAGCTGTACTTCTGATCTGCAGAAAGGCAAATCCTAGAAAAACTCTACTAGTTGCAAAAGAAGCTCCAGTGACAAACTGAGAAGCTGACAGTGACAAGCCTGCTTTGAGATAGTCATTCCAGGTGTATTCACTGATCTGTTCCAAGGAATTTGACTCTCTTCCCACCCCCAAAGCATGTAGACACACTGACAGGCAATACAAGCTAGAGATAAAAATAATGAAACCTAATCATCACATTGTTACTTCAAACTGATTATGAGTTCCAAGTACTAAAATATGATTTACTTATTTCCTTTTTGGTCAGTGTTTCCTCCTGAACGTGCCTTGGGGGTAGGGAGAGAGTCCAATTCAGCATAAATTCTCAAGATGACTTTGTAATCACCTGTCCACAGACAACCAAGTTCCACAACTTCTTCCATGCTGAAACATCCAAGGACTTATGATGGACCAAAAGTAAATAAAGTGTGTCTTTGACAACCACAGATACTTGATCTGTGCTTACATTGAGACGCCACATATCTCCTGCAGTCACTTCAGGTGAAATTTCATCCCTAGTCTGATACCACAGGAATCTAACACCTTGCACATAGTGATTCTGCTACCTAAAAATCATAACCTAGGCTCTTATATCTTCACTGTATCTTATGCATGACATGGCTGGCATCCATGAGTGATGATGGGAGCCACTTTGATAGGTGAAAGCTGAACTAGTCACTATTTTGGGTGAAGCAGGAAGGCCTGGAATTTTTCTAAGTGTTATGATCAGGGAAGACACTGCAGGATCTGTTCTGCTCCTTCTTCAAGGATGGGAGGATGCCACATAGAGGGACTTTGCTTCAAATCACAGCTTATTGGCTAAACAAAAGGTTTTGAATTTTATTCATGTGAGCAGAAGTTCATGTGAGTTTTTGCCTCACATGAGCTCAGGCTTTCCCCTTACCCTTTCCCCCCTTCCTCTATCTATCTACTTTTTTGTGAACTCTTCAGTTCTCAGTTCCTTCTCTGTAACTGCTTCCCTCCCACTTTTCTATTAACATACCTTGTAATAGGTGAGTACCTTCCCCTCCACCCAGAACTTCTGTGTGATCTACTTACTCCCAAAATTTGTTGACTGAATTTAAATTTTTCTCACTCAGAGACAAGGGGTTTTGAAGCTAGGATCCAACACTCTAACAGAACCAGGTAATTTCACACTCGTGGGACAACTTCCTGTAAATCATATCAGTATCCATTGACACTGGGAAATTTGAAGAAAATAATCTCCCTATCAAGCACAATCTTTCTAGTAGGTCATTCTTAGTCTCTCAAATGATGCCTTATCAAATGTAAAGACACTCTTTAGGTTATACAACTTTACAAGGAGAGGAACAGCGCTCTAGGAGTCTAACAGTAAGCAAACTGCAGCAATGCAATGTAGCTGCAGGAATATGAGCCAATGCAAAAGTAGAACAAGCAACTCCAAAAGCCGTGTAACAAGCTCAGCCACTCAGCAATCCTCACAAGCCTGAAGAAACTTTCCACTCTAAGCTCTTGTGTATGGACCTTTGCTTCTCAGAAACACAACAAAGTATGAAAGGGATCATATATAAAACCCAAACAAAAACAGGCCAGTACCAAAAGTTTAAGTGCTAACTTATTATCAGACACAATCTGCTTTTGAGGCTATCCAGGCTGCCACTTGCCTGTCAAGCAAAAACAACATCTTCTTTAAGTTACCACTGCACCATGCTATAGATACTGTGGGAGAGGGACATTATTGCAATTGTAGTATAAAATATACTTCCCTTTTTTTTTGCCAAACTTTAAATTTGTTCTAAGTTTACAGAAATTAATAGAATAAGTTAAAGGACTGTATATCTATATAATGAAAATAAAATGAAAATTAAAGGACTGATACCTATATAATGAGAAAAAATTACCAACATCTTTTTTTCTTTCTCTTTTGTGACAGTCAAATAACAAAGATTGGAAAGATGGGAAGTAATCCTTCAAAAGTATTTTTAGCTGATTGAAACAGCCGTGATTCTAAACAACCTACAAGAGAACTACCGCAGGTAGTCTGAAGGCTTTGTACTAAAATAAATGTCACTTTGCCAAGTGAGATGCATTTAGTCATTTCCTGATTTCTTTTCCCTTTATTTCACATATTTTAAAATGTGTGTTCCTGAATAATTTGTTCCTTTCCTCCAGAGATTCCTTTGCAATGATTCCATAATAGTCCACTAATGAGGGCACTGGTACCACAATCTCTTTCCAGGTGAATCAATTCAGATGCAAAATGGATCATGACTTCACTGCAGAAATCAGTGCAGAAGAAATACTTAATCACAGATGAATTACATGTTCAGTCATATGTGCCTTCAAGCAAAAGGCGTGGGGGAAGTAGGTTTACTTATCAGCCAAGATTGTCCATCAAGAAACAAACAGTTGGATTTTAGGCTTTTTTCAGCTTAAGACATGTCCAAACTCACAGCTTCAAGGCAGACATCCCAACCACAAAAGTGACAGCTAAGACAATGACATTCCTCTGCCTCTCCAGAAGAATTAGGGCCCCTGGACCCCAAGATTTGTGGAGACATTACAAAAGATAGCAAGACAGTGAGGACATGCCCCAGGAAGGGGAAAGCTTTTGAGGCCTCACACCACAGATGTGTTTTGAAGAAATGCAGAAGGACACACTAGCATGTTGCCTTGCATTCTTGGGCTTGCTTTTTTTATTCTTCAGCACCAAACTTGCTGCCTTGACCCCAAACAGTGCTGGGACCAGCCAGCCTCAGGAAGCACAGAGGGCACACTTCAGAAATGCAGGTTCCCATGGAGCTCAGCAAACAAGATGGTAGGGAATAATCAAGGTCTCCAACAGACTCCTTTCCTTTAGTTCAGCAGCAGCTTACTTCTGCTGCAGCACTTCCACAACACATGTTAAGTCTAGTATTTGTCCTATTCCTGTAAAAAAAATATTTTGGACCATTTTTTCAGTACATTATTAACCAGCAGTGTCCAAGCCACACATCTCTCCCATTAGAAGAGCAAATGTGCTCCACCAGCCATGATCTGAATTAAGCTTATCCAAAAAACATCCATAACTACTTAATATTGACAATAACCTGGAAAACAGTTCTGCATGCAAGCTAGAGCATTTAAATGGACTGCAGGCACAACCTGGTCTTCATACATTGTTCTTACATCTTCAGCAAACACATAACAGAATCAACGACATCCAGCTACCTCTAAAATCATGGTAGACTGAACTGGCCTATATACCTGAATAAATTAGCACTGAAGAGAGGTAATGGCACTCTAGGTTGGAATCAAGCCATGACAGCCTGTAACTGCTAAGATCCTCTGTGTACATTTGCACATTTAAGAACCCAAGCTGTTGGTTACAAGAATTTTAACTGTTCTGGTTGAACACTTCACTCTCTTTTATAACTCTACTGATTTTATTTTTTCTATTAAATATACTCATGCAAGAGATTTTCATCAATTAGACAGAGCACAGCAAGTAACTGCACAAAATATGTTACATCCTTTGGTACATCTTATTGGACAAGCCTGCTCTATATTGGAAACGTGAATAGGAAAATTCTCAAAAAAATGTTCTTTCTTTGCCTGAAGCTTCAATTCTTCTGGTTATGAATCTAATAGGGATGTCTAAAGTTTGGCAAGCAAAAACTGAACCAAAGCTAAAAAATTACCTGTGGTATCCAGCCTTGTATGCAGCAAAGTCCAAAATGTATTAAGTTGTATTTTATTTTTTTGTTGAAAATGCATGAAGTATGGGCAAGCTGTTAAAACACTTAATATTTGGTAAGATACCACACAACAATCCATACCAAAAAAAAGCAAAATTTTAAATTTTTTATGAAGGCCACAATTTTCTTGCTTCAGTGGTCATGAAAATGAAGTATGAATGTCATGCACAGAATGAAGCATACTGAAAAGCCCAGAGCTCTCTCAAGACCTCTAGATCAAGAGTTTCTGAAGCAGCAACCAGAGTTACTTCAGTAAAGGCCATTCTTCCACACTGTCTGGCAGCTAAGCAGTGCAGAAAGGCATTTCAAATATTTGACCAACATCAATTGCTATTTGTGTTCACAAGCATGGATGAATCCAGATTCCCAAAAAAAATATCAGGAACATCATTATACCATGCACCTGAAGACACTGAAACACTAACAAACAGAATTAAGTACATTGACTGGCAGAAAAAAAGCCCAAATCAAACAAATCATTAGACAGCAATGAATACAGAATTTAAAACACAGATTGACAAGAATTTTCCATTTATCCCCCTACAAGATGAAACATACGGCCAAATTTAGTTAACACTAGTCTTCAGTGAATGAACCAACCCAGCTAAAATTTCAAAGACACAGTCCAAGTGTATCCACACAAGCATTTCCTACAGCTCTTGTTCCCAATGAAGAGAGCAATGACTTGGTAAGAAAAGGGGCACATGAAAATGGGGTGAAAAGAGATTAATGCTGCCCATCAACTGCAGCAGGAAGCACTGAGTACCACCAAGCACCACACCAGAACAAAGTGCTCTGCTGCCAATATCTGCTTCTTCACTGGACATGTTATGCCTTCCCAAAGGCACACTGTCTCATTCTGAAGGCACCTACAGTGCTCCCTTCACAGTGCTTTCTCTGGCCACCTGTTTGCTGCTAAAAGCACAAGAGTTGCTTGAGATATTATACCCAAATCAAACATGCCCTCCCAATGTTCCCAAGGAATGCTCTTTGTTTCTACAGTCCAACATGAGACACTGAAGATGCTAGAACACCTTCACCTATGCACTTTGAGAAGACCATTAATTGAGTTTTCACTATTAATATACTTTTGTCAATTCATCACTACCCTGATGATATGGAAGCTTTATTCAAATTAGAGTATAAAGCTGCCTTTTGTGGCAGAGCTCCATGGCACAGACAGAGGCACTGCAAGGCCAGGCTGCAGAGGGCATTGAGCAACCTGGGCTAGTGAAAGGTTCCCTGCCCATGGCAGGAGGGCTGGAAGTAAGTGATCTTCAAGGTCCCTTCCAAACCAAGCCAGTCCATGATTCTGTGATCAGAGGGCACACACTACACCTGATCAGTGGCTGAATATGAATAGGCACCACTCAGAGATCTGAGCCCTAGCTCAGCTTGAACATGTCAATTGCTAGAGAAGAAGAGGCAGGGACAGTATGCTGTATAACCCTTCACAATCCCACAGAAACACTAGTTCAGGAAGAATAACACCATGTGGTAACATATGGACTTCAGATTTATTTCCTAAAGCAACAACACCAGCAGCACCTTTCCAGATCTCCTCACCCCAATTCCTCAGATTCTTTTATGCACCCAAAATGCTAGAGAGTATTTTCTGCCTGCTCTAGTGTCCTTAATTGTCCTTTATAATGGCTTCAACTTCAACAGTGTGCCTTGCAAAACCATTCTGGCCCAACAAATAGGCAAGAAAGCATATTCTCTGGATAATCTTCAACTGTCTGCCTGCTGATGGACTGGCATGCCAGCCAGTGGACAACAGGAAAATTGTCTCTGACTTCCACTCCCTTCAAGAATGGATAGGTGCCTGGTGAGGACACATGAAAATCATTTTCACAACATGTCTGGGCTCATTACCTTTGAAGCCTCTACTCTCCTGTCATATTTACTAGGCAGAATATAATTCTTAAACAACTCTGAATGATAAAAAAGCCTCAGGAAACATGAAAAATCATTTCCAGGAGAGAAACAAAGGACTTAAAGGAAATTCCTTGCTCCTAACATTGAATTACATTAATAAACTTAATAGGCTTCCTTTCCAAGGGAGTAATGCATTTTTGCTGTTCCTCAGGTTTGGAAAGTAATTTGAAAACTACCATGAATAAAAATTTTATCTTGATTTACTCTCTCTACCTTCAGTTAGATCTTCCTCTTCTACACCCAGCTGCTTCTTCTTGTTATTGGCACATAAGTGACATACATTGCAAACATATAAAATATTTATACCCTTTCCATATTTTATTTGCATGCAAACCTTTTTTCCTTTTACAAAAATGAGCACAAACAGAACAGAAGGATGAATACTGTATTTATTTTAGAAAATCTGACTAATCTTTTCCTCCAATGTTTTGTTTGTGGGGAAAAATATTGCTAAATTATGTGAAATATGTAGAATGCTATTATTTTTTTTTTCCTCTGGGACCTACATTTCATACCAGTCCCTGCAGTTTTCCATCCCTGGGGAAATTTGTACAGATATTGTAGTTTGTCAACATCATTAAGAAAAGACAAAATTGGCAGAACAGAGGTAAGATAAGGAAGTTGCTGTTTATAATTGTTCAGCTGTGAGTTACCACACTGATACTGGCTCAGGACATTTCCTCTTTTGGGATTCCCTGGCCAGTATGAATTACAATAGTAACACCTATTAATTATTTTTATTCAAAATGTTAGTATTTCAGTGGCTAAATGGATTCTACTGTTGCATGTAACACCATGATTCTAGCCAGAAGTCTCATAAATTGAATTGACTATGGTGCTTGTAGTGCTGACAGAAGAAAGCTCAGCATAGTGTTAGCCTAAGGAATACTTCTGAGCATTCACTAGTCAAAAAAAAAAAAGCACATCTGTTGTGAAAATGCCAAGGGGTTTTTTGCATTGGGAAATGAGCTGTTGAGTGGATGACACTTTGTACCTTTGTTAACATGACAGTTTCCTAAATCTTATTGTTCTTGCAAAGCTAATGACAACATTACCAACAAGATTGACCTGTTTGCTCCAGGAAGAAAAAACATTTAGAGAATGATGCAAGTTTATCACAGAAGCCTCAGAACTGGATCTTGATATTATGCTAATAACAGCAGTGAATGGTGCAAGGCATTGCACTCTAAAATCAAAGCTTCCCCAAATTTAGCAAAGAGTAATTATTAAAGTAATTAAAGATATTGCTTCATGTGTTGGCTAATAAAATCTATGGAAATTTCACTGCTCCTTACAATGGAATTTCAGAAGCTCAGTTCAAAGAAAATATTTCCAAGCTGCTGTCCAACCTTAAACCACACTAATACATTGGTTCAGTATATTATGACATGAGACTGATCAAAATCATAGTGGAAAAAGAATTTCTTATCATTTCCAAGTCACTAACCCTACCTTCACTAAAGTATGTATTTATCAGTCCATCATACTGTTAGTCACCAAAACAGCCACATCATAAGCAACTTATTTGGCCATAAATAGAAAGACACAGTGATAAATTTGAAATAAGAATTCGGACACAGCTATTACAATTTTGTCTCACTAAACCATGAGAAGTTCACACCCCTAAGATTAGCAAATTATACCGGATGAAATCAGACAGAAAAATTTCCTCTTAAAAATAGAAATTAAGGGACTTATAGCAATGTGCACGGGATATAAATAAAGTGAATTTAACTCTATATGACTGTGCAGGTTTTGGCTGGGATAAAGTTAATTTTCTTCACAGTTGGCTGGTATGGGGCTCTGCTTTGGATTTGTGCTGAATACAGGGTTGATATTATAGAAATGTTTTTGTTATTGCTGAGCAGGGTTTACACAGAGCCAAGGCCTTGTCTGCTTTCTGTACTGGCAACAAGGCTGGGGTTGCACGAGAAGTTGGAAGGAGACACAGCAAGGACAGCTGTCCCCAAGTGACCACGGGGATATTCCATTCCACATGGCATCATAGTCACTATATAAAGGGAGGGGAAAGAAGGAGGAAGAGGGGAGGCATTCAGAGTGATGGCGTATGTCCTCCCAAGTAACTGGTGGGGCACTGATCTCCTGAAGATGGTTGAACACCTGTCTGTCAATTGGAAGAAGTAAATTAATTCCTTGTTTTGCTTTGCCTTTGTGCAGCTTTTGCTTCCCCTACTGAACTGTCCTTATCTCAGCCCATCAGTTTTCCAGCCTTCATCCTTCTAATTCTCTCCCACTGGAGGGAGAGTGAACAAGCAGCTGCCTGGGGCTTGGTGGCTGCCAGGGGTTAAACCATGACAGAAACATTTTAAAGCCATCTTATCAGGGAGTCTATAAAATAATCATTGGCCTTTCTTTTCCCAAAATCAGATATTCTTGCAGTAACAATAAGGTAAATTCAAGAGTCCTCTCCTTCTTTCCAAGTCACAAATTTCTATTTTTTCACCTTTCTTCCTTTACATATAAAAAAAGCAATGGGAAAGGTAAGGTAACATCCTGTACTGCCAAATTTCTGAACAATCAGAGACCAATGATTTTTTTGCATAATGGCAAAGCTGGCAAAAAGACAGTGGTTTTTTTTAAGTTTTCCTAAAACAATTATGCATAAGTGAAATGAAGAATCAGTAATTTTAAGAATGCACTATGTAAGAGAGAGGGCCAGAATATTCTTTTGCTTTTCTGCCTAAAAGAACTTTAAGTCCTACTCAGAGCAATTTGGCACAGATGTCTAGATGTTCAGTACATACATCTAGTTCTGTAATGCATGAAAAACAGTGAAAGTTGCATCTTTTATGCAGTGTTTGCAATATTCACTGCCACAGCTATTTAGACTAGATTTAGTCTCAGCCAGCTTCAGGTATGCAGCTTTAAGTGGTGTAGAATGAGCTTCTTCAAAATCAACAGAGATTAGACATATCACTGCAATTGCTTTCCAACTCTCAACTACAAAGAGTGTGCAACTGCCTTTGAAAATGCCCAATTTCAAACAGTTACACAAGACTTGCACTATTTGGGGGGAAGAAGCACCTACGGCATATAGTCTTAAAAGCTACTTGATGTAGAAAGCAGGAACATGCATTCACTGTATATTTTTAAAAGCCTAAAACCAGTAAGAGGTGGTTTTTCCTTAAGTATCCACTTGGATGGCTAATGATTCTGAAATATGTATCCTTCACAGTATTTATCCTCCCTCCTGCACATGCTGGAAGAAACCACACTCTCTTCCGAGAGGTTAAATGACTCCCACCATTACACAAGGACCGAGAGCTGTCACAGTAGCGTGAACCCATGTCACCAGAGCCTTAGGCTATAGTTGTCACCACTGCCCTAGACTTAATTTCAAAACATAGATTTTCTTCAAGGAACTCATTGAACTTTATCCTTCTCTGACATTAAGTGCCACACTGCATAATGACACTGTACACACAAAGATTATTCTAGCTGACTCTGTCAAGTCTAAACAAAAGTAACTCAAACAAGGCCTGGGCTATTTGTTCTAAAACACCACAAGTGGGTGTATCTTCATTGCAAGAGAAATTCCTCAAAATTAAAGAGCAGTTCGCATATAAGCTACAGTGTAACATACATAGTCACTAAAAACACCAAGAAGTCTCACCTAAAATCTGCATGAAAAGTGGCAACATAGGTCAAAACATCTTTTGAAAGAACAATTTGTAATTTCCTGCACTCAAAGCCCAGCTTCCCAACTCCCAAAAAATATCATAGCTTCTGGCATCAACAAATACAAACCAAAGTTTGGCACCGAGTTTTATGGAGGTCACCAAAGATTTCCCTCTATCATTTTCAGATCAAGCTTTGTTAGGTCATAGGTCCTGTCTAATTCACCCTCCTGAACTCAGCTGCTATTGATGCCCTCTGGTTATCTGGTGAAAAAAGAGAAACAGAGTTCCTTGGAGGCAAAAACAAAAGCTCATAAAAGCTATGGGTGCACATTTTTCTACATTAAATTTATGCTGCAAGACACAATGATGTCCCGCAGGTAGAAAAGCATCGAAACCAGTTTTTTAAATATCAGCAACAGAAGATTTGCTCAATAGGATCTCTCTCTGCACTAGAGAGAGGATACCATAGGAGTTAACACTGGAAAGACACAAAGGAATAACCTGACAATGGCATACTTCCTTTTATGAGTAGCACACCTAGCTCTTACAGACAGTAATGCTCCTTGGTGCTTCCCAAGACAAATTACTCTTAACCACATCCATACAGTTTATGGGAACAAAACATGCAAGAGCCAACAAGGACAGTCTCAAAATTTCTTCATGTAACTATTGGCAAGCAGAGGAGACCCTGTCACTGATTGTCAAACTTTTCACTGTCTTCACTATTACTCTTTTCTTAAATCTTCCTCAGGTCTTGTTTATAAATGCTTTTGCTCTCTCTCTCATCCCCAGCCTTCCCATGCCTCTGTTGAATCTAAATCTCTTGCCCAGGACAGGAGGAGCATAACTCTTGTATAGATCACAGGCCCTCACCAGAAGCAGCACCATCTGCCTGTGATGATGCTGTGTATCACAAGGTCCTCGTCACCCACGGCAGCAATTCTTCAATGTGAAGAAAGCGTTCTACTGCAGAGACCTGCACAGAAAGCTGGTCAGGACAACAACATAGGAGTGTGGCAAACTTGCTGTAAACCTTCTGTGGACCCATTTTAGCAGACCCAAAGCCTGGGCAGCTTGAATCAGCCTGCTGACATTTACTATCTGGCTTTAAAAGAGACAATTAAGAATATCTTTTAAACTCTTATTTTAGGAGAAGGCTGTAATTCTTCTTTTGTTCATCAAGGTGAAACTCTGTAATTTGCTCCAAAAAAGGACTGGATACAGGTGACAAGATGTAGTCAGATTTCTTCCTAAAGGTATGTCAGGAGAGGGGAATGAAAAAAGATAGCCTCTTTCCCTGGATAGGCATGGGAGAAGAAAGAAATTAGAAACCTGATGAAGTGAAGAGACACTTTACTATTCTGACAAAACGTATCAGGGACAGCCATGACACAGGATTATGTTACTCCTGCCGAAAGCTCTAGTAAAACAAAGATTCCTAATATAGTAAGAGCCACACAATCCCATATAATGCACGTGTATCAGTAGCTGAAGTAATATCAAGTACTGAAACATTTTATTTTCAAGTCATCTGTGTGGACTAAAGAAGGGGGAAAAGAAAATTACACCTGGCCTTTGGAGTGGGCTCTGTTCTGAGCAGCAAATCCATTTTAGGCTAAGCACATGAAATCCCACCTCTGTTCCTCTCTCCATCATGTTTCCCTGCTATCTTCTCCTTTCCTTGCTATTGCCCTGAACATGTCCAAAGCTGCTGAGAGCTACTGCTGCAGACTGGAGAAGCAGCTGTGAATGAGTAAACAGTCAAGTTTTTTCGGTCTTTCTTGGGTAAGAAAGGTCCTCACACCTGACCTAGGCAACTCTTATTAATAAGCTCTGTTAATTTAATTCTTCTAACACTAAATGCCTCTTTCAGACTGGCGCTGGGTTTGATCCTAGTCAGTTCCAAAGCTTCCACCTGTCCTTGCAAACTTCAACCAAAGCTCCTTGTCAACAATCATCCAAAACACAGTCAGTACCCACTGCAGTCCCACAGCCAGCTCCCATTTCATATGAATTAATTAATTTCCTAGGAAGTGAGGGTGAAGCAGTGAATCTTAGCAAGTCCTCAACAAACTTAAAGTACATTAAGCTCTACTGCCCTGAATTAGAAAAATGTTAAGAGTCAGTTGTAATTGGTCTGTCAGTTTGATCTTTGCACATCACTCACCTGTACAGACATGCTGGTATAAAGCAGCACATTTTCTGCATATTTATATCATTTTGCATTTGAACAATGAGCACTAGCTGAATTCTAATTTCTGTATTACATGTACTGGAATAACTTGGAATAAAGGGAGTGAATGCAGTAAAACCAGAGAAACCTGCTAAATTAACTTACCCTAACAAGGCTTCTTTTCTTGTAACAGTAATTCTTGTAGTCTAGTTTAAAGCCCACTTAGAAATTCCCTTATATTCAATAATCCCAAGAACCCAAGACCCTGACTCCTCAAATTTCCTGTAAACTGTGTTACTTGCTTTTTAGGTGGCAGTAGGCAATATCAGGTTTGGTTTGTTTATTTAAGAATGGAAGTCTTATACCTCCACTAGCCCTACTTAATGCTTTTTCTAACCTTACAAATCAACATCTGTTGTATACATAAACTAACTCCAGAGCATTGCCATCTTCCCCATCTTTAAAACACCAACTTTCATCATGATGCAAAGGCTTGCTTTAAACAGGAGGAGCAAGTCAATTTAAAAAAAAAAACCTTATTCAGTGCTTGAGAAGCCAATAATGTCGTAGCCTTTTTGAAAGCCATACTTCAACTAACTTCAACCAAAAAGAAAAAAAAAGAAAAAAATCACATGACATAGATAATTAGAGTGTTTAATTGCTGCAGTCCTTAGATGCACACAGAGTGGCTGTTCTTTTTATCACAGTTTTGCCAGGAAACTAAACAGGTTTCCATACATTTTTAGCCAAACCCACTACAAGATCATTTATTTACAAAGCAAAAACAAAGTTAAAAACTCACCTACACCATCCTAGTTTAAGCTAAAGGAAACTGTAATATCAACTGGAAGCAACATCTCCCATCCTGTAAAGAAGAGTTAATATACAGAGAAGTCTCCATAAGTCCGTTCTAATTCATCTCAAGATTGGTTCCATAGGCCCCTGATGTTAATCAGAAGTTTCCAAATGATTCAGCACTACCTGAATCACAGATTTATTTTAATTCAAGAGTACACTGTCAATTCTTTGCATCCCCAGCATAACTTCTTCATCCAGAGATACTGAAACAAATATTTACAAGGAAGGCAACTGTTACACAAACTCTACACAAATAGGAAAAGCCAAGGAAAATATACCTACTATAGTAAAGGTTAACAGAGAATTATCAAGAATTGATGCTAAATACTTTATATCAAAAGTCCTTTGAAATACACTGTCCAATACAGAAGTAAGTAAGAAAATATTAGTACCAGTGGTTTCCAAAACTTCTGCTCTCTGAAATTTTATCCAGTTGCAACCCCTAAACAGGACAATAACGAAGTGAGCAAGCTCTCAATATTAAGCTTTTCTGTATTTTTTTTTTAAACAAAAAGCCTAATTTCAGCTTTCTACAGTAACAAATGCTTTAGAGGAGTTCTCACTTGCTGAGTGTCTGGTAAGGTTCAAGACATTCCAGTACATTTTTGGTCCCATATGTGAAGGCTTTAGATCAGCAGGTTAATTAATTTGTGTCTTGCATATTAATCCTCCCTCTTTCAGACTAAGGGAAGAACAGAAAACTCTCAGTAGTAAACACTGCAATGCTCTTTTGTAAAGTCTCTCCACCTGGATATATAAGTGGAAAGGGAGAATTATGTTTCACCATTCCTCAGCACTACATAGAAATTCATCTCCCACACAAGTCCTTCCCAAAAATCATACTTACTGTGGGGGTGAAGATGAAAGCTGCATACTTGCTAATGTTCCCAAAAGAACCAAAATGGGACAATGTGCAGCAGGAATCTTTTAAATTTGGACAAGATTGGATATCAAAACCACCAAAACCTTAAAGGCTCAGCTCCTGTGCAGACCTAGATGGTGCCTAGTGAAAGCCTTACCTATGGAGATGATGACAACAAGCAAGGCAGGGATCTGGAGCTCGTGCCATCCCCCAGCATCACTGCTGGCAACCCGACTGAAGAACAATTACACGTCCTTCAAAAGGAAAGCAAATCAGAAGGCTGGCAATTTTCCCCCAGTGACTTTCTTTTATACATATACCTAACATTTAAAAGGCGATAAGAATTCCCCAATCCTGTAAGCAATACCATCCACTGCAATGAGGATGGATCAACAGCACAGCAAAGGAAGTCTCTACAGTCTTCAGAGATGTGAATTCTTCCAGTGAAAACCAAAAATTATGAAAGGTCTAAGTATAAAGATTCCAAACTTAAAATCAGTTTAAACCTTAGAAAGAAGATGCATCCTCCATTCTACTTAATGTTTTAAACTGTCTTATTGGGTTAGGGAAAAGATGAAGTGGGTGAGAACACGACCTTTATAGCCTATAAGACTACCAAAGAGGTTCACCTTGCAGGATCAGGGGAGCACAGCAATGCTAAACTAAGCTGCACAGAAACAACTTCCCTTTTGTTTCATTTGACCTAACATTGCCCTTTAGCTTTTAGGTGTATTTAATCCCAAAACTCAAGAAAAAAAAAAAAAAAAAAAAAACCAACTTTGGAAACTTTCTAATATTCCTTTCTGGCACTAGGGAATAAAAAAGTAAGAAGTTTCTTAAACAGTTCTAAATGGACAAAATAATCAACCGTTTACTGTTTTAAATGAACAAACCAGGTTTTTCTTCAGTTCTAACAAACTAGTCAGTCTTTCTTATTTCCAGTTCCCCTGGATCATGCAGGCTACCTTTTGACAGGTTTCACACATTTCTAATTACACTGTGGATTTAAAACTAAAGCTTGGAGGTCCTAGTAAAACTGTCTCATGAAATTATTTTTGTCTTATGTCCAAACCTGAGGGAACTGTGGGCAAAAGTGTGTGTAAGGTCTCAGAGCACAAGAGGAGGGAGGTTTGTTTACAGGTTAAAAGAGCCCAGAACAGGCATGTCTTCCACAGTGATCTTTGTATTTAAAAGAACACCAGGAGATTAAATCTCCCCATCTCCTAAAACTGTGGGTGGAGTGGTTTTTTGTTTTGGTTAGACTTGGTGGGGTTTTGTTGTTCGATTTGTTTGCTTTGTTTGTTTTGGTGGAGTATTCTGTTTGGGGTTATTTGTTTGTTTTTAATCCTTTTAGGCTCCTTTATGTCATTTCCTCCAAACCTACTGAAGATTTTAAGAAATAAAGGGAATTCAAGGACAGATGATGAAAGTGATTAGAGGCTTAGAAAGACACACATATGAGGAGGGATTATTAAAGTCTGCCTTGCCTATAGACAAGATCAATGGGAAGGATCATAAGAGAGACACAGAAAATGAGAAGAGACATTCCACAGAATGCTTTTTCATCAGCAGAAAGGAAGTGAATTTCTGGGCTTTTTTTTTAGTGTAAGCCTTTTATATGCGTGATCACGTAAGAATTAAATAATCCAAAAAAAACCACTGATTTTGCTGCTAGTATCACTAAGACTGAAAGAACAAGAAGCTTGAAATTAGTTTCTCTATTCATTAATAAACAAACCACACCTGTTCCAGGTAAGGTTTGTGTGTTTGTTTCAGATAAAGGAAGGCTTCTTACAATTCTGTTTTCCACTAATAAAAAGAAAGTTCTGAATAAGCTCCAATGTGCAAGAAATCAATTGGGACTTCTCAAACGCATCTGGTACTTGCTAAAAGCAAGCAGACTTCTACATAGACTGCTGATGGGTTGCAGTTAAGGAATTTATGTGTTTTAGTTGTACTGGAAAAGGACTTTTCTCCTCCAAAGCCATACATATAAATTTATAGTCCTGATGAAATGCAGAGGGTTCTTGTTCAGTAATGGGTAAGACATCAAGAGTGAAGAGCAATGTCCTGATCAACAGATTAAAAAAAAAAAAAGAAAAAAGATAGCTTTAACAGACCCTTATAGAGCCTTGAAAGGCAGTCCTGACACAGTGCTCTTGAAGTAAAAGTCAGCACAGTGAGGCACAGGTTAGCATAGCTAGGCCAGTTTGAGCTTCAGGAATGTGAATTATTGCAATTGCATAGACCTCTACATGGACTTACTGATCAAGAAATATAGTGTGGCCAGAATCTGAACACCCTAGTCTTCCACAATTACTTACTGCAAAATCAACTTCCTTAAGAAAGCACTATTACACTTTTTTAAACTATCCTGCCAGTTACATTCCAGCAAGAGAAGTACTTTGTTCAGTACAACTAAAAATGCAACTTCTGTTCCCAAATTGTTCTACTTCATATCATAGGTCCTGATTTTGAATGTTTTTCAAAGATTTGTTTTGAAGCGTTGCAGGAATCAGCTAGAAGTGGATGTTAAGCACAGTGAAGCTGCAGCAACTGGCATTAGCAGAGAAGACAGGAAATGTTTTGCATGGCTGTATTGTCCATGGATTTCACCTACACCACCGGAGCGATCTGCAGTAATCCAGATTATAGTGACCAGATACTATTGGCAAGGAGAGGCAGGCAAAATCTCCTGGAAGGGCACCCTTCCTAATCTGGAGATGGATGATTTTCCAGAACTAAGGCAACTACATGGCTATAAATCTGTACCCATCACATAAAAGCAGAACTGTAAGGCACTAAATCCATTACACTTCATGTAATAGTGGTTTTACACCCCACTCAGTACTGCTGTGCATGGCATAGCTGGACTCTCTCATGATTCATCCAAGGAAGAGAACATCCAAGAAGAGAGAACAGCCTCTCCTTCAAAATATTTGGCCTTCAGCAGCAGCAGTGACTCTCCTAAGTTAAGAATGATCCAACTATACCTAAATAAAGTATTTCCTCTCGTTCAGCCACTGGGAACATCACACAAAATGTGACATTTGGAGAATTATTAGCAGAACCCACAATATCTTACACTTCAAACGGCCTCAAAGAAGAAGGTATTGAGCAGACCTGTTGCAATACACTGAAGAAGCTTTTTGGCTGCAGCAAAAATATTTAAATCCCCTTGGACTCTACATTTTTAAACTCCGAAGGCTGTATTTACAGTAAACTGTTCCAGCATATCTGCAAACTAAATTTAATGCTGCCTTCCTACAGTATACACAATAGCAATTCTGGAACTGTCATTTTACCTGTCCAATGAAAAGGTGTCACTTTCTCATAAGGAAAATCCTTAGCTGGTCTTGGAAGACGTGCAGTAACCTATAGGCTGGAGAATTCCTTTAACACCCATCACCTAAAAACTGGACTCAGTAGCCTATTTTATACAGACTAGGAGATGCAGCTTCTACTTTAACACCTCTCTTTTCCCCAGACTTTATTAAATGGATCTCACCTTACTTACAACATGTCCTATCCTGCTACCAAATCCAGCTCCAAGGTATTCTTCACACAGCAAGCCTCCCTAGTCTGCTCAGGCTCTTGAGAACCCCACTACCAGCTCTGTATTGTTGTGTCCATGCACTGCATTATTCTTCTCCATCCATGTTCGAGAATGGCAGCTTTAACTTCAGCTGCTCTGATGATTTTTGTTCAGTCTCTAAATAAAAACCAGCATTCTAATTTCTTGCCTTTTTTCTACATAATAGCACCAGTTCTTGCTGCTCCAGTGCGTGACCATTTCTACCCCTATGGCTAAGGCAGTAAGAGAAACATTGAAGTTATCCAAGCAATTTACCCAGGAAAAATTCCAATTTGTCTGGACTAAGCACAAACAGATTTAATACAAGGTCTTACCATCATCTGGAACATACAACATGCTGCTACCATACCTAGCAATTACTTTATAAGTTCTGTGATATTTGACACAACTTGTAAAGCCCAAACCCTGGAGCATCACAATTACATACAACTCTAAACTTGTATAGAGTTGTATTTCCAGCCCTCATGGTCACAGGAAGGGAAGGGACACTAATTCTGATTAAAAGAAATCCAAAATCAGACAGAAGACCAATGCTATTTTTAAATTGCCTTAAACATGAGATTTTTTTTTTAATGTCAATACACAAGTACAATAAACAACACAGCATTAGCCATGATACTTTATACTTTTAAATAAAACAACTAGAGTAGGGAGCAGAGTTTAACCTTTAAATATGCCAAAAATTATGAAGATATGCAACTTTTCTCCGTGGCCACACTTAGGTAGGTAGTGACTATTCTTACAGCAAGACCAATGAAAGAGAAACTAATGAGTTCAACTTTCAACAGAGAAGAACACAGGAAATGCATGACTGTTAACTCAATATGACTAGCATGTGTCATATTCACCTTACAGTGTAGTGTGAAGAGCATTGTAGATTCCAGTAGTAATGCTACAGTGTATAGGGTTACCTATTTTTAAAATATTTCATTATTCTGAAGCAATCTGAATCACACCATCTCCTTTTCATCACTGTGAATTAATGGGCAAGAGGGATGGAGAATACTGCTAATGCGCAGTACTGGAAAATAAAACACCCAAAACCTTCACCCCAGTCACCTCCCAGAAAAGATCTCGCCTCACAAATAGTTGATTCTTACACTTCCAACCATAAAGTTCATTTGTTGTCTGACCCAGGATCTCAGCACAGAAAACAGAATTTCTGCCAATATCCCAAGTCAGCTAGAGCAACCTTGTTTTTCCTTTCCTGCAGTGCATGGGAAGAAAGAGCCACTTTTTACATGTTTTTGAACTGAACACTTAGGCAAGAACTTTAAACTAAAAAGCAAAGTGCCTTCATCAACAGAACACCTACCATAAAAGCTACTAAATACATGAAAGGATCACAGCTTTGCCTACACATGTTTATGTTTATATATATACCATATGAACCAAACACAAAAATAAAGAAAGATGAACTTGCCAGGAGACTACGAAAAACTATTTCATAAAGCCATACATCATGGATATATATTTTATTCTTACTTTATCCCTACAACACACAGGTGCACTTTTTCTGTCAAGTTCCATTCCTGCCACAGCCCTCTTTTAACTTCATAAAAGGAACCATAATAATTCTCTGCTGCCAGATACAATCACCTGCTCCAGAGTTTATTAAACAAACCTTGAGAAACAGAACCAAGCCCCAGTATTCACCACTGTGATCGAGACAGTTTCACGGCATTAAATCATCGGCACTGTTGACTCTGGTGAGTAAGTTCTCTATTACACTTGTATCCCTTTGGTTTCGATTGCGGGGATACCTCGAACATTGGTTTCTATGAAGTCAATATCCAGTTTCATTTCATTTTCTTATACCAAAAAGTGTTCAGAGCATGAACGTGAAAGAATCACATAGGAAAAAACCTTCCCTTTAGATCGTCAGCCTAGGAAACGCGGAGACCTCACGGGGAAAGTGCTGCAGGTTGGCGGCTGCCTGTCAGAGCTCGGCACCCCAATCCCCCAGGCAGCCGAAGCGCCGCCGCCGCCCGGGTCGCCGGCTGTCTCCCGCCTTACCCTCGTCTTGCGGCGCCGGTGCCGCTCCGGGTCCGAGTACGTCCTGTCCACGGCGAGCGCCGTGTCGCTGCCCGGCATGCTTGTGCGTGTGTTTGCGCTGCTGCTGCTGCTGCTCTGCCCGCTGCCCCACGCCGGGCGCGGTGCCGCCCAGGGCCGCCCAAGCACCAGCCCCGCGGCCGCGGGACCGAGCGGGATCGGGATCAGGATCAGGAGCGGGGCCGCCGCCGCGCGGGAGCGCCGGGCACGCCCCGCCCGCAGGGCCCCGCCCGCACCGCGGCCGCCCCGCCGCTCCCCAGCCCGACCGGGCCCTCCGCGCTCCGGGTCCCGCCGCACGGGTCCTGAGGGGGGCCCGGCTGGGGTGTCCCCCTCCTTCGAAAAAGGAAGGACGCCTGCGAGGGGATGAAGGTGGGAGAGAGCTTAGCCAGAGGGACTGGGCCAGAAGTCCCTTCGTTTGTTTAATTTTCAAGGCCGTCCTGTCTGAGGGGACAGCCGGAGCTGGGACACGATGATATCCCAGAAAAATGGCTGAACAGAGGGATGACAGTTCCTCCCGCTGACTGCTGCTGGTTTGGGTCCGATCCAGGTCTTGGAGGGAGTTACCATCAAGCAATCTCGACTTGCCTTAAAACAAACCTAAACCCTGTGGTCACTGTGAAACCTCACAAAGCGCAGCATATTGTGAACCTAAAGGTTCAGAAGTCCAAAGGGGAAAGAAAGGAAGAAACCAGAAGCATTGCGTTGTCAGTTTTGGACAGACTCACTTGTAAGGTTTTGACTTTGGCAGCCTAAGGTACCCTGGACACAACGAACACTGCTGCTTGAAAGCCCTTGATACCTATAAGCTTTCACAATAAAATTGTATCAACATTCTGTCAAACCAACTAAATAATCAGAGCTTGAATTTTCCAAAGTGTTCGGTAGAGCAGCACAGCAACCAATTCAGCCCCATTTTCTGCATATTACCTATGTGAGATAAATCCTTCAATATCCTGGCACAGGGGAGCTTCAAACCATACTTCTGAATGCTCAAGGAAAACTTGTTTTCCTGGGCATGTGTATGCCAATGCACTTAAATTCCTAAGAGTTGAGTGGAGCTTCTGACTGATCTTCACATTCCTCTTCAGATTTTCTATGCTGAGGAATGCATTTAAGTGACACTTAACACATTTTAACCCACTGAAAAGTGCAAGTAAAATACTGTTTTATAATCAGTAAGTAGTAGAGGAAATGTATTTCTTTTCCTTTCTGAAATAAACAGACTTGTTGAGTTACCACTGCTAATTATTACACAAGTAAATATGGAGTTCCTTCAGGCCAGCTCTTGCAGGAGTAGCAGGACTTCACCTTTTAGGTAGAGTTGCTCTCATGCTCATGCACAACTCACACTGCTTTTTTTCTCTAGATGGAGATAGCAACAGTCCCAAGGCATGTGGGTATATAAACATACTTAAATATCAACATAGTTAACTACCCTAGGAGGACCTTGCAGCTTTAAGAAAATGTTTCCCTGTTGCCATTTGTTTGTTTTATTGGAATCATATGTTCCAACATAACAGTACTGTCAGAGGTTAATTATCTGACATGAGGACCTTGATAGTGTTTTAAAGTAATGAGGTCTTCATAAATAAAAGACCTGGAATTCTAAAATAAAAAGAAATACTACAAGACCTCACCTTCTTGGCAGGTGTTTCATCTTCAACTCTAACACCAGTTTTAACAAAGTTATCCCAAAGTAAACAATGAGTGGGTTTACTAAAGGAAGCACTATTTTCCTAATGCAGTATTCAAAGTACCAAACTAACACTAGATACTGCACACAGATGGTGACTTGCCACCCTTCCTATACTTCCTATGAAGCTGAATGAGTTAGCTGAAGTTAAAAGGCTGCTGGGAAAAAAGCAGAAATAGAAACTTTTTTCAGTCCTTCAGCTCAGACATGAACATTAATTCATGTGCCAGAGAGTGAGGAACTCCGGAGGTAAATTGAGTAAAAAATTAAATAGGCAAATTTTGTGGGGCTTGGGGTTTTCACTGAAGAAATAATTGCATATTTCCAAACAGGAATGTGTGGTTTTCAGCACCTAGGATGAAACACCCTTATTTCCTCAGAAACTTTCAGGGTTTTTTTAAAGTCTTGCCAGATGTAGTTGATCAAAGCATAGAAAGGGTAAGCAGTTGGAATAGGGACACATAAAATACTGCAACTGCTTGATGTTTTAGTAATAGAAGGCTTATTATAAATCATACTTTATTCAAAAGTTTAAGAGTTTTATTTACATATCAGCCTTATTTAAATAGTAGCAGCAGACTAGCCACAAAATGGTGAAACTTCTCTTGAAGATAAAAAGAGGCAGGAATATGCAATATATATTTAGAGGTAGTATCAACATGCAGAGTACTATATTTACAAAGAAAGCTCTGTCCTGATGTAGCCTCTAAGAAGAGAACATAGTATAGCTGGTTTGTAAGACCCCAGGGTTGCATTAGTCACACCTTCCAAGCAAGCCTGTGGATCTGTTGCTTGGGCACTGCTCTCAGTGGTGCATACCAGAAACAGCAGCTCCCAGCTCCTGTGCCAACAGTGAAAGCCCTGGCACTGGCAGCTCCTGGAGGAGCTGTGACCACAGGACAGCAAGCCAATCCATTGGGAACAACTGCTGCACACAGCAGCAAGGTATAGTGGAGGACAAACAGCTGCTTGGGTGGAGACACCTGTCCCATGGGTCAGGAGAGTCCTTCCACACAAGCTGAATTAGGAGCCACTGTAATTCATTGTAATTTTGACAGTGTCTGCAGGTGCAGACATCTAAAGAAATGGTTCTTTTCATATGTTGGACTTAAATCATCTGTGTCTTCAGAATTTATGTCAAACTGTGGTGCAATGCAATTCTCTGACCAAAGGCTGCTCTTTTCCCCCCTTTATCTTTCCTTCTCACACGTGGGCCTCTAGGTCCTTCCTGAGCTGGAGCAGGTTCTTTTCCTATGGCACATTTGCAGAATGCATTTCATATGGCTTGGCTGAACAAAGACCACCTGCCCTCCTCTTGCACACACAGCTGGTTTGTACAGCTCTCCTTCCTCACTCCAAAACAGAGACGTGACACCCTGAACATGGCAGAATACTGCACAGCACAGTACTACTGAGAGCTTCACTGGGTACTTCTCTCACTCTCATTTTCAAAAGCCCACAGAGTTTAAATAAGTGTTCTTCCCACACACTGCACCTGCTCTCTACTAAACCTTAACTCCACTAAAGCAAATTCTTCCAGATAGCAGCAAGAGCATGAGCTGGACTCACAGTGACTTAGATAGAAACGGTAGTCCAGTTTCATTCTCTTATCCTTTGTTCTTCTCTGAAAGCATTTTAAACACTAATTTCTATTGCTTAAATTAATGATAAAATGGCAAATCATTCCAGCTGTCCATTTTGCCAATTTTAAAGTTCAAATGCCTCAAAATCCCTCACTGAGTGCCCAGCAGTCAGTGCCCATTCTTTTCCAGTCCTTCCCCTCAGTTCAGCATGCTGGCTTGATCCACAATGCTTAACTCTTGGTATTTACATTTTGCCTACCTTATTAAAGTGACCTTTTAAAGAGTGATGCCTATTAGGAGCAGAAGGTCTAGTAAAGACTTATGATCACTGTACAAGAGTATTCACTACTGTATTTGGTTTTCAGAGGGACAGACATCAATACTGCAGTTGCCTGTATTGCCATGTTTTAGGAAATTGAAATCTCTGGAGGTGCAGCAGAGGCACTGACCAAAGGAGACCTATCAGCTGGAGCCTGAGCTTTCCCAAGATGGTTCCCGTCTCACTCTTCTCTTCAGAGACTGCATCTTTGCCATCCATTTTTTGCCCCATGACTATGTGTAATGCTTGCACAGCAGACATACCACTCCCACCTACAACCTATAAATTTTCCATGCTGACTTATGCATAGGCCATGGTGGGACCAGAAGTGCCAGTGCACTTTTGGGATTGCCTAACAAAACCCAACTCCCACACAATACAATCCCCTAGATGGTGTCACGCACACATACTGGGAAGTAACAAAAAAGACCCTTTTTGGGACCTTTATAGAGGTGGAAAACATGGAAATTCTTTCATTTGGAGGCTGGCTCAAGGTTTGGTCCCATTCTCTTTCCAGTTTTATCATGAATTTGAGTCTTGGCAATTTACTTTTATTCTTTGGACTTCTACTACCCTATTTGCAAAAGGGGAAGCATGGCACACCTTTCTCGTGTGGAGAACCTTGAACTCCAGAATTTAAAGTGCTATTATTGAATGTTGTGTTCTAATGTTCATGGGGAGAAATTAAATATCTGATGTCAAAGGTATGTTGGCAGAGGTACAATCAGGAAGAAGACAAAGATCCCTTTTCCCACAATGGTAACATCTGTACTCTAAACAGGATACTGGGACTTCTTTTGAGAGACTTTTTAACTTGTCCTCCAAATCTTTTTCCAAAAGCTTTCATCAGCCAGCCTCCAGGGAAAGGGTCTACGTGAAAAGAGACTGTTAGTCATTTCCAAGTCTGAGGTCAAGTGGGATAGTGCTGAGTGGCATTGGTCTTGCAGTTAGCCCTGAGTGCACTGTCACAGTTCCCAGTTCCTCTGCCAAAGCATGAGCCTTTCACACTCACAGCAAAGGAGATACTCTGCTGGTTTGTACCCAGCACAAACTACCATGGGATCACACTAAGACTTGCAGATTGTATTGCCAAGCTCTGACAAGCGTTCAGAAGATGTTGATAAACTTTCAGATATCAAAATAAAATTTTAAATTAACCCCTCTCTTCCTGACTAAGAAATGTCCTCTTCTGATTAAGAAATGTTTTATCTGCTATCACAATAGTCCCAAATGTTTTATCTGCTTTTACAATAGAATAGCTCTGGAAACTTTGTGAGTATACATTTTCTACACAGCAAGAAACTGCAAAACAAAGACTTTCATATATTAGTGAGATGCACTTATAGGGAGCGAAGTATAGAGAAGCAAGTAAAAAATTCCAGTTCAGGGTAACAGAAGTTCTCCTTCTTTTTCCTTTTCCCTGCATACTATTGTGTGTCCCTTGCTGTGTGATGAAAGGCAATTTCCAGGCCTTTCCTCATTCTCATACAACCTAGGAAAATTCAGCTACATAATTCCTCACTGCTGCTGCTGAGTGACAGCGATAGTGCAAACAGTACCTACTAGATGGTGGCAGTGTTTTGCATTTCAAATGCTGTGAGTAAGAGCCACCTTTGTAGCAGACTGAAATGCCAACTGTTCTGTATACCCAAAACTCGCCTGGAGCCCAGCTATTTACATTAAAGATAGTCCATATTGCAGAGGCAAGTAGAGAATTCTCCCTCTAGCAACATGAATGGTTGCTGCTCATCAGCTTACAAATTTTCTTCTGCCTCATAGTATGTGATTTGTGGCTGCCTGAGAATGAATGTATGCAGCCTCTTAGTCCCAAATCAGCCACTTTGACATTGTCACAAGGCATGCAGGACGAACAGCTGCAGCCTGCTGGCACATAAAGGTGTACCCCCTTCCAAAACACAAATATGAACTTGCATCCAAACCACTCACACTGTTGCCAGAAGACAACCAGTCTGAATCTCCTATTACTTCATATTCTTGTGGTTATATCAGGGCAACGTTTTATCTCAAATTAAAACAAGCACACTAGACATAGCCCACGAGCACAGGAATTGCTCTTGGAATGTGCCATCCCTAACCCACTCTGTGAGCAGCAGCGCCTGCAGTCCCCCTGAGGTGGCATGTAGCTGGGTAGGTGACATCTGAGCTCCTAAAGGCTCTGTAAGTTAATACACTGCAGCTTTCACTCTACTGCTCTACGGCCATAGCTGCACAGAATCCCTGCTCAGTTTGTGGCTGAGGGCTGCACAGAGATAGCAGACAGTGCTGGATAGGAACCTGTCAATTTTTATTCATCTATGAGGTACATTGCATGGTGGTGGCTCTGTATAAGTCATGTCATGCTAAATGTGTGACATCAATTATTTCCATATCAATCGACAAAGTCAGATGCAGAATTAGGACTCACTTGCCAGTCAACCAGAAAAACACAGATGGGTTATGAGAGGACAGAAAAATTAATGATTATACATGTAAGCCTACACCTTGTCCTGATGAGAGTTGTTGCAACATAGCCCTTTGAGTTTTATTACAGTGACTCTATCTACAGAGATGCAAGCTACAAGGACATGAAGTTCAAATTCCCTCACGAATGTAAAAGATGATCACCTACAATTCATCTAACTGAGGAAATTTTCCAAGCACCTGATTTTAACAACAAATATTTTAAAGGCAAGAAATTGCAAACAAAAAAACTCCAGAGCATAGCATAGATATTTCTATTATGCTAGATACATGAGTATCAGCCATTTTTTTAAGTATCTAGCAACACACTCCCTTTACATATCTAAATACAGTAACATGTCAAGAAGCCACTTCTGGGTCATTACTATAAAACTTTAAACAAATAAATGTGTTTTTAAAACAATATTCATAATGATTCTTTGGGGCTTTTAAAATCATGATTTAGTAAGGTATTATTCATTACAAAATTTGGGAGACAGTCTTTGACAAACTGAAGTCTTCTGCTTTATTCTTATACAACCAATGAATTATATGAGATATCACACAGTACCATTGTCTTATCCTTGGGACCTGAGCTGAGCAAGAATATATAAGCAGCAGCTTATTCTGCAATATTTTTGGAAGCTGTATTGACACAGTAGAGTCCTAGTATTTTAGGGGGAGTTCCCCCTGAACTTCCATTACTGGAAAACATTACAGCATGAGATCACTAGAGAACTGAACAGAAAAGACACAACATCTCCCAATAAAAATTCCTATTCTGCTATGTAGCAATGCAATTTTCTGAAACAAAATTATTGCCTTTATGCCCAGCATAACTGTAACCAATCTTTTCTTACTAGAATTATATGTATGGAGGGTAGGATTTCTTTTTATTTACCAATACAGCTATGTCTACGAAGCATTTATACATAAATCAATCCTAAGCCAACAGAAGGAGAGAGAACCTCAATGTCCACAGACATCCGACAGGACACAAGACACCCCGCAGCAGACAGGCTGCTCTGGGGCTGGAATAAACTGAAATCCTCTTCCCTTTCAGTGCCCACCAATATATTCTTCATCAGCTGGCCTCAAATGTCACTGAAAAATGAAGCTGCCTCTCTTCTTGCCTTTAAAAAAAAAACCCAACAAAACCAGTTTTGGCAGCTGGGTTGGGTTGGTCTGATAGTGAGGGTTGCAAAGTAGTTGCCTCTGCTTCAGCCACGAGTAGCTCCCCACTTCTGATTTGTAACCATCTCAGGCTCACAATTTTACAGATAACAGAATTTTCAAGCCCAGACAGTATAAAGGCATGATGTTATCAACAAGAATCTCACAGACAAACGCTTAAATATCAAAAGAGAGGAAAAAACTGTTATAGTCATAGGCCTACCAGTGTTCTTTTACAAGGTTCCCTTAAATTTATTTGTGTTTGTGTGTTTATGTCTCACACATATACACAACCTTATCAATAACTTTAAGTATTGTAAAGGGAGAAATTTCATATTCCAGCTTGTTCATTGTGCTAATACAGATTACATCACGTAGGTTTTGAAACACTTGTGAATTAGGAGTCTCAGAAGAAAGTATTGGTGCAATATATAAACTAATAGCAGTATAAAGACTATAAAAGCAACAAGGCATATATCAATAGTAATTAAGATTTCTAGGGCGTAGGTACACAAAAGTTACAACAAAGTAGCACAGCCAAGAAAAAGTCCTATTATATAAGTTAAGACAAAAGAAAAAAGCGGTATCACATGGGACCTGACAGATTCTACTTTGCAAGTCTGACCCTTACTAATTCCAATGATTTTCAGCATTTCAATCATAGAGGTCTGATACAACCACAAAACAACAGACTGTATTCTTCATTTACACTCACCAGAATCTGGCATTTCTTACAATGAAAGGTTGTCTTTTTTTCTAAACAGTTCATTTTCTCACATCATCTTCCTTTGAGATATCAGATCATAAACCTTATCCAGTTTGAAAACTAACAGGAAAATATTAGTAAAAATTATTTTTCATTTCTACCACAAGTTTTCACAAAATAACCTACCATTTTCAGCAGTTCTGTTTCATTACACTGAACCTCTAGGCATGGCTCGAGGACTTGCTTGAGCTGAAAGTCTCAGGTTCTGCCTTAGCTGGTGAGCAAAGCCATGCTGGTCACACACCTGCAGCCCTGCCGAATGCACAGCCAGCACCAGCCAGCAGGTACAAAAGGGTGCTCTCCACACACGCCCCTTTCCGAGGTGAAGGATGATCCCAGTCCCAGGTGGGGCCTCCCCAGCACAGCCACCAGCTGACATCAGTGTCCTCGGATTTATGGGCATGGGAAGCTATCCAAGGCCTCAGGGCCATAAAAAGAAATGGCTGGTTGGTGATATCAGTGTGGAAGCAGCCAATGCAAGCTGTCCACAGGCAGTAACTTGGGCAGAGGAGTATTCAGACTATGTACTTAAGCTGCAACAAAAACCACTGACTGCTTGGATGACACAGCTTCAGTTAGTATGTAGAACTGATGGCTAGTAGCCTGTAATGCTACACATGTGTGTATTATCAGGGCAGAGAGGTGTACCCTTAACGCCTGTGTTTAGTCTAGAATCTTATCCTTTAAAGCTGGCTTGTAATTTAGATTCAATAACAGTGAGCTGCTCTGAGAGCTGGTGCAGGTGAGAGCTATTTCTGTCAAAACAAAATAAATTATTACATTGCGAAAATACATATGTCTGAGTTTTATTAGCTCCCTCATCTTCTACTGGCACATCTACTCAAGCTGTGGTGTTGACTCACGAAAGTGGGCAGGGAATCATGCTTGGGGGCAGAAGGCAGAACACAGAAGACATCAGAAGTAAAAAAAAGTTAATCATGTATTGTATTTTTAGCTGACAAAGATTTAATTGTGTACATAGGGTACATGCGTATCCAAAGACTCTTAATGTAAAAGACATGGAGTCAAATCTTAAGTCAGCCTATTACTTATGAAAATTTGTAAAATCATGGGCATCCCAAAATGAACTATTTAACCTTTAAAATGAACTATTTTCCTTTTTTTTTTTTCCCTAATAGAACTTCAATAACAGCTTGAATTAGTTAGGCTTTGGAAAAATAACAAGCAGCTTCATCCAAGCAAAAACCTAGCAGAAAGCTTCAGTATGAATTTTCTGGTAGAGCTGAGATCAGCAGTTATATCTGAATATCATAATACCAGCTGCTGAAACTAAGATGAGGGAAAGATGAAAACTAGCAGAACTGCTTGAAGGACCAAAAATGCAAATGTGGCATTAGAACATCTGTGGAGATAAAGCACCATACATAAACAATCATCTGGTTTTCAAGAAAAGAGAAAAAAAAAATTCTATATAACTAAATAGCTGACCCAGCAGAAATATGCTCATCTTCTCCAAGAATGAGTCATCTCCAGGAGATGTTGCACTAAATCTCTACAAACTTTTCTCTTTGATACTGGTAACTTTGCTACTCCTAAATTTCCTTTAGTTATCTGAACTTCATATGGTCAGTCTCCAGAACTAGAATGTATTTATTTTTATAAGGCATCCAATAGTATGAAATGAGGGTGCATGTATACACAACTCAGCTTCACTGATAGAGAAAAGAAGCAGATAAATTAAACTAAATCAGCAGGGAATCCTTGTATTCCTCTGTAGTGAATGGGGACAGCAGCAAATAAACATTAACAAGTTAAACAATGTCCCTAAGCATTTAAATAGCTTGAAGTGAATAATCTTCTTAAGATGAGAATAAAAACAAACAAATGTTCAGCAACTCTCAGCATGACATCTTCAGCCATCTATCAAAATCATACAGGAATTTAAAACCAGAAGAGATTAACTGACCCCAGTTCATCAGGTTTTGTCCCCAGAAGGTGTGTTCTGTATTTACAGACAGCTTTTTACGTCCTCTTTGCATGCACAGAGATGAACTTTCTGCAGCTTGTTTGCATTGTGACAAACGTTTTTTTGACATGATTCCCCCAGAACCTCTTGTCATAACCCTGCTGACCCTGTTGTCAGAGCGTGGTGGTAATAACGACAAGGTCACAGGTGCCATCCCCACATGAGCCATCCACTTAAGGGCTGGACAAGATGAGCCCTGTGGCTCCCTTCCAACTCAGAACATTCTGTGATTTTGTTTCCTTTTGTAACTTCTAGACCTGCACGCATACAAACATTGTGTCATCAAATACATGCACACCAGCATCTCCCACTCTCCTAGTTTCCCAATGTTCCTCAGCAGTTGTGAATGACACTTCAGCAAACAAATCCCTTCATGCCTGTCATCAACATCCTCATACTGTCCTGCAGAATCAGAAAGAAGAATAACACTAGACAGAAAACTTGGAGGTTAAAAATATACTGCTCAAGCTCCCTTCTCTTTGTTCATTAGATATTCTGCATACATGCATATGTATAAACACACATTATTAATTTATGCCTCCCGAGTGCTTACAGCATTTCATAGGTAGAGTGAGCAGTTTACATGTGGCAGTGCACGGTGGGCAGGGGGAACACCTACATCATGCAGCCCTCACTTCAGTCTTCCAAAAGTCTGAGCAGTTGTTGGCTGGGTACTCTGCTGGATGGACAGTAAAACAGGGCAGTGGGAAGAAAGCAAAGAGTTCCTTTGAGAAAGGATGTACCAATCTTGGTACATTTCTACCCCAAAAGGAAAAAAGTAAGTGGACTCATTCTGCTTGTTACAGGTTGATTGGAGAGGGTTTTGAGCTGATTTTTAGTAATCAATTATTGCAAAAGATTTTAAAAATGTGATGGAGCTGTGATAAACCTTTAGATTTTTGTGAACATTATCAATTTTCAACAACTAAGGACCCTTTCAAATTACTTCTGGTATGGCAAATGGGTTTTAATTCCATAAATTGTGGGCAGGCACTAAAGCAAGGAAAAAAGAGTGGTAATTGGAATGAGTAAGTGCTTCTAATGCTCTGCAGAACCATTCAAAGCAGTCACAGCTTTGAATATGGCTCTAGTTTACTACAGTCCTGCTGCAGATGTGCATTAAAATCCCGTTTTCATCCATGAGTGAATTTGAAATGCTTTTCACTACAAGTTCTGTGGCACTTGGATACTTCTGAATGTTAGATATGGAGCTCTCAGTTACATTTACTTGTGTGCATCAAGCTAGAATTTATATACATAAGTTATATGTGTACACATAAACACACCAATACATTTACAGATAGCTACATACAAAATAAAGAATATGCAATAGCATCACTTATTGAATCAGAAATATGAAGTCTTGCAGTTTTAAGACTTCACAGATTATATGTTTAACTGGGCTGCAAGCTAGCAGGAGCACTTCTATCAGAACAGTGTCTCAGGAGGAGGGAAGAAATACATAATTTGTTCTAGCTGGCTTTCCCTAATTCCATTTAGTAGGATTTAATTGAATAAGTGCAGAAAATCTTCCTAAGGTTTATATCCATGACGACAGTTTGTTCCCTGTAAGAAATTTCAGAAATATGTCTCTAGGTTTCTGTATGTATGTTATCTTCCTGATTTAAATTTAACAATAGTAATTAAACTGATTTTGATCATCTAGATTTGATCAGCATATAGTGCTGCTGCTTTGACAAGTGGTGATTTCTACCCCTGACACATCAAAATTGAGTTAGATCTTTTAGATCATGCTGTCAGTACTGCTAAGCATCAGTCTCTGAAGCAGCTAAGGCAGAACTTACTGCATAGGTGAGATACCTGCTGCAATGGATACTCAGGACTAATTTTTTGGACTTCAAATTTCATGCAGACTTGCAAAGATGCTGATGAATTAATGCAAGTATTGAATAACAGAATGGCAAAGATTGGATGGGACCACTGGAAGTCATCCAGTCCATCCTCCCTGTTCAACCAGGGTCTGCTAGAGCACATTACTCATGATTGTATTGAAATGGCTTCTGAATATCTCCAGTGAGGGAGACTCCACAGCCTATGTGGGCAGCCTGCTCCCGTGCCCACTCACATGCATAGTGAAGAAGTTCTTCCTCATGTTCAGGTGGGATTTCCTGTGCATCAGTTTCTGCCCATTGCCTCTTGTCCTATTGTTTGGCACACTGAGAAGAGTCTGGCTCCATCCTCCTGACACCCTCCCTTCAGACACTTACACACTGAAGAATCTTATGACATTCTCAGATCATGTGGCACATGGTTAGAACGTGGAAACTATTTTTGAGAATTTAGGAATGCACACATACAGGCAATTGACTTAATTTATGGCCAATGGCTCTTCCATAATGTTATTTCAAAGGCACACTGATATTTTACTAAATTATCCATCACTCAGGGCTATAGTACAAGCACCATTTGTTAAAACTTAACTTTTCCAGGATAATCTACTTGGTCTTTTCACACCATTTTTAATATGCCTTTCCTCAAGAGAGATCTGGAGAGTATCAGGGTGAGGCACTAGCAAAACAACAGAGAAAAAAAAAAAAACACCAGAATTAACTTTCAGACATGGTCTCAGTATTAACACGATAACCAGGGAGTTTGAAAGGCCTACCTCCTGCTGCAATCTTTTATTAACATTCAACCTCAATCTTTCTACACTCTTGGATTTTGTGATTTACTTGAAAGATTTGAAACATACATGGATCTTTCAAATAAAGGCTGAAGGATATTTTTATTATATATATAAATTCTTTGAAGCATTTGGGGTTTAGTATAACCTAAATAAATGCATCTAAGTGATGCTGCTAAACATATCCACAATCATACCCTCCTCAGAGCAGAAACTCCTGAGCACTGTGCTGGCCTCCATACCAGCACCAGGTATATTGTCATATGTTTTTGCACTGTCAGAACAGAATGAATTTCTCTCCCCAGACAATTTACCACTAATTTCATTTCTGTCAACTTCTCTAAAAGATGGAAGATAGCAGATGGATGCCTGAGACAGCTGAATTTGAAATAAATTGCAAGAAAGATAGGTGTTGTTAACTGGACTCTTCAGCTGAAGGCTGATGCCTCAGCTGTGTACTGATAGAAATTGTTGTCAGCCCAGATTGGTTTTGGCCAGGCTATGTCATTTAAATGTTATTCTTATAACAGAAATGGGGTTATTTTGTGGCAGCAGCCAGTTTTAGAGGGAACTTAAACATGTGGGCATTGAGAAAGTTATAACTGAGGCTAAACATGGGAACAAAGCTAAGCAATCTGCTGTGTAGGTGATACTGCAAGACACAAAAGCTTGCCTGAAATAATCCACCCCAGCTGTTGGCATGCTGTAATGTAAAAATGCCATATTTTAAGTTTGCTCTGAGATGAAAAGACTCAATGTAAACAATCTGCTTATATTTGTGAAAATGTATTTCTCAATGTATATCAATCACTGGAAGCCTAAAAAATTAAAACCAGTGTATAGTGCACATTTTGGCTACAGTGCTGGTAAAAAAACCCTGTGCTTTTTTGTCCCAGGCAAGGGACAGCAAACCTTCAGTTTGACATGGCTTCATTTGCTCTGGAGATACACATCTTACATTTCTGCTAGCAAGAGCAGAAGATGAGGGGACTGGGGTGGCAGATCTCACCTACCATGTACTCAGGGAATTGCCCTGCAGGTGCACATCCTCCTTTGTCCACTCATGGAGTGGATGAAAATTCTGCTGAGAGACATTGTTGCCTCCAATGATAAGATATGATAAAAATTTTAAGCAGTTTTTATCTGTTTAAATCTGCTTGCAGACTTCTTTTCTAACACTAGCTACCTTGGATATAGGCCCAGCAAAAACTGCTTTTTTTTCCCCTTTATCTCAGGGGGAAAAAAGGTGCACCACCGGTATCTCCATCTTACTGCTGCTATGTTTTTCAAACATTTTCACATTACAGGACCCCAGGGACTGTCATAGAAAGCTACCTGGACACATACAATTTGGTGATTCTTCTCCAGGTGCATTTTGACAAAATGGACACAGGGATGGTGACAGAGGAACCAGCTCAGCTTGGTACCTGAGACTCCCTTAGAAGCTTTTACACAAAAGCAGAGATGAATCCTACGTAAGCTCCTGACAGACAAGATAGAGGAGCATGTGGTACTTGGCATCTGCTTTTGTGCACAGGGGAACAAGAATGGAAAAAGGTATCTATCTAAAACACTTTTCTGCTTCACAGACAGCCTCCTGAAATAGCTGCTACCTTCACCTTCATCTACACTTCCCAACAATGAAAATAAAATGCATAGCAACAGGAAAGGAAGTCTTCAGTAACCTTTCCAATCCCAAGCAACAGGAGTATGCATGAAGACTCTACTATGCCTTAAATTTTTTATTTAACTTGAAATATCTGTGTAGCCTGCAACAGGTCATTTACCTCACAAAAAATCTCAAATCCCTTTAAAGCTAAAGATATTAATAAAACTGTGAACCAGAAAACCATTCTATTGGGTTTTGTTTACATTAGCTTCCGTTGTTGCAAACATGTTTCTCCTCTGGAAGACTATTTTTAACCCATGTCTTGTACAATCATCTGGAAGTATGGGGGGAAGAAAGTGATAGGACATGGAAGAGCACAGAGGAGGCGGCAACAGTATGGGAGAAGCAAGAGAAGAGAGAACGAAAACTCAAGCAGTGGTTCTGTGGCACACAGTCATTGCTGTTTTGAACTCCCTGGGCTGCTGAGAGAAGCCCGTGAGCCATGGCAGCAGCCCGTGGCACACACCGGGCAGCAGCACTGAGGGTGACTTTTGGCTGCCCTGCAGAGGGGACAGCTCTGGGGTGGCAGTGGGGCTGCACAGGGTGCACAGCGGCACTCGGGGGCTGCAGGCTCCAGCAGCCGGCCCTGGGGCATGCGTCACATGGGGAGTGCAAACTGAGTGGCCCTGTCACAGGCTGGCTAGCTCTGCCAGGGGACTGTGCCATCCTTCCCAACAGCTGCAACATAATCTCCTGATCCTTTCCTTAGATGACCTGGGGCATGGCAGAAGACAGATGCCTGTCATGGAGAAAGCTTGAGGCATCACCTCCTAGTGTGGGAGGTGATGGGCCTGTGCCCACCACAGCCCAGGAAGAACCACCTTTCTGAGAGCCACAGGACAACGAGTTGGAATGTGACAGCACAGCAAACACACAAGTCTAACACTTGCTGAAAGATGTTTTGATGTCCCCTATGAACCCTCTGTATGATCAGCCCATGCTGTAAAACTGAGAAGGAGCAATAAGTTTTGAGAACATTACTGCTGGCCTGTAAACCATTTATCTACATTGTGCAGCACAATTCATATGGGTTGGGGGCACCCAGATTCCTCAGCAGTTGAGTAATCTGTGTAATTCAGCCAAGACTTTAAACTATCTCAGAACCTTTTTAAGTCATCTTATTTAAAAGCCCATAAACACAATAGTACAGATCTGAAGCATGCACATACACACAGAGACATCAGTCTCAACTTCTAAACAAACCAGCAATTCCTTGCCCAGCAATGACAAGGTGTTTTTATGACTCTCCCTTTTTTTTACCTCAAGGTAATTAAGGACAGCTGAAGTCACAGCTCTATAACTGAGTTTGAACCCTGACAACAGAAACTGGTGTCTGATCTTTGGTTCACAGTAACAGAGTCAACACAGTTAACCCCATTTCCACCCACCACTACTGTAATAAAATTCCTCTTATGTGTATTGGATGCTCATTTCTCTTAACCTTTGCTGTGGTTCCTTCACAAGGCTGAACTCTAAGTCTGCCAAGAAAGAAGGCCTATGGTACAAGGTAGCTCAGATAATTTAGGATCAAAAATTAAATAAAATACCTACAGGCTTAGTCTTAGCTAGATTTTTCCTGACATGACTACTGAATTCTATTACCATAAAAGTTTTCTTGAAGGCTTAGACTATTTGAGGCTGCAAAACAAAAATTACTTAAAAAACAGGGATGAAATATATGAAGGCCAACAACATGCTAACCTTATAGAACAAGTCTAGTCAGGTATAGTGAATCACAGTATGAGAAATCACAGATGTGCTTGAAATGGACTTTCTTTCACTATCACCTGAGTAACAATACCAACAGATGTGAAATTTAGGGGTTTGGCCTCTGGGATGACTAACACCAATCGACCAGAGCAGCAAAGTAGGTCACAGAGTCCCCACCTCACCGGCTGCTCCCAGAGTCACAACAAGCTGACTCATTTTTGCTTTGATTTCACATGTTAGTTTGGCACTTAGAACTATTTCATTATTTCAAATAACTCTCTTACATTTTACACAGAGTTTATTTTTCCAACATTTTAGTCAGTGGATTCAGGTGCACAACAAATGGTCCCTGGATTCACCCTGATAAGCAGAAGACCCATAATTAAAATACCAGTTAAAATGGTAGCACAATTACAGGGACAATTTTCTCTGAGAAATGGGCATTCACAACCACATGTAATGATTAAATTTCTGCCAAAATGTTCTTTATTTTGAACTACTGCTAGTCAGCAAAGTAGTAAGAATACATAAATTAGACCCCCTCCCAGAAGATAATATTTTCGACAAAGAGTTAATCTAGCAGCAACTAGAATTTTGAGTGGCTTCCCCATTTTGTGGAATAAAAACGCCACCACATAGACCATAAATAGAACTTTGGTTTTTCTCTTCAGTTAGCATTGCCTCCTAAGGTAAACTACTTGTGTCAAAGAAAAACCTTATTTAATTTTCAGTGGGCCAATAACCCAAGTAACAATGAAGCAGAAGAAAAATTGTAATAAACTGCAAATTGAGAACTGCTTATTACTTTGTGCAGTGTTTGCAATGTTTCTGTAATCCCAGCTGGTCTTTATCTACTGCAGTGGGAAATTCAGTGTATCATAGTGCAATGACCAAATGAAGTAGCTACTTCTGACACTTTAGCTGTGTTCCTACTCAAGAAGAAAATTGCAAAAGGCATTGTGCAATCCACTGAATGCCAGGTAAACACCTGGGATGCTGGTCCAAGTCCATTAGCCATGGACCCAGCTGCACCTCCAAGAGTATTTTCCAGCAATTCCATGTTTCAGCAGCCCATATATAAGATGCTTAAGGTCTGTCCTGAGCATACCTGAAACCCACAGCACAGGAGCCCACTAACAGCTAACCCCAGCAGCCTCGTGCTGCTGCTCATGCCCAGGGCACCCCTTCTCAAAGGGGGCGGGTGCAGCCTGCCCTCAAAGCTGCACAGGTACCATTACACTCTTCGGATATTGCTGCTACCCATCAGCACCATCAATTCACCTCAGAAAAGCAAGTGCAGGCTAGAACCTGGGCTTCATATAGCTGGTGTTTTTTATTTTGGGTACACACCACATTTTATCCTTCAAATTCATTGAAAAAATCTGCAATTTGTGACTATTATTATAGCTTCTTGCACTGCACATTAACATCATGCTAATGATACAAATGTCACTGTGCTGTCACTAGAAATCCATGTCTGCACTCAGTGGTTCAAAAATCAATCAATAAATAGTTACATAGACAAACACTGAAATTTTGAAAGCCATTCATGACTTTGCCTATTGTAGATACTGCTGGTGGTATGGAGAATCTGGCACTCAGATTTGCAGTCAGACATTAGGGACTGCCCCAGTCTACAGCATCAGTTAAGCAGTTGACTGAATCAGAATTGCAGAAGGCAAACATGAAAATTAACTTGATGGTAATCTACCCATTAAAACCTCCAAAGAGCATACGGCTACAGCTTCAGTACTATTGCCACCTGCAGATATCCCTCTTATCCTTCATTACAGAAAAGTGAAAGGAAAAAAAAACTATGAAACTTGCTGTCCTAGCATAATACTCTGATAAATTCAATCACTACCATGTAATTCACTGATGATTAACATAAATTCTCTGGGTTAAAGCTACAGCTGAACATCTTCTCACTTTAATGCAGAAAAATGTTAATAAATTCAGTGGTAAAGAGGAAAAAAATATAAATTCTGCTTAATTAGGGAAAAATAAGAAAAAAAAACCCCTTGTCCTATATGATTGGATGCTATCTTATATATTTTCTGCAAAAGGTAAAAAGCTGTAGAGGACATGCTCAAAGGTACAGCCCAGGCAATGAACCATGTCAGTGCTCAGGTTTGTCTGGGGCAGCAAAAGCCCTGTAGCCAAAGCTAGCTCTTTGGCAGGTTAGTGAGTCTGGTGACACCATACTGCAGCTGAGAATACAAAGTGCAATGATGTGGTTGTCTTTCTTTGCTGTCCCTTGCTTAAGGCAGGGAGCAACAGCCTTCATTTTTTTAATGAAGAAGTGACTTCCAAACAACCTCTCTATGCTTAAGTTTTGATCTTTATTTGGAAATGTACTTTTTTTTTCTTTAAAAAACAAAAGGTAATTTTATCATCGCTTCTGGTGATGACTAGAAAGATTACTTGTTGCTCAGATTATCACCTATGAATGAGTCAATTGCAAATGTTTCCAAATGAAGTACTTAAGCCTATTTGAATTACTATTTTTGTTATTTGCACTACAATTTTCAAAATTTCAGACCACAAAAAAAAAAAAAAAAAACCACAAAACAAAGAAGCTGTAAGTGCTAACCATTTCGAGAAAAACCAAAGAAATCAAATAGTTAGCAAAATATTCAGAATAATCAAACAAACTGCTTTTGGCACATTTTAGTCCTACCAAGCACAGCACTAAATATCACTGAAAGCATTAGGACATCAGGGTGTATGAGCACAGTTATGGCACACAAGATCTCAGAAAACTAAATAATATAATGGTTTCAATTACAACAATACTGAAAACAAGGATCTAATTCTAATAGTGTTTCCCAGTTTTACAGAGGTGGATGGGTACAAATACTGACAAAAAGATGAATGTTGCTGTCTGGAAAGGTGAATTATCAGCACAGCCACAGATTTATCTTCACCACTGCTGCCCCACACCATGTTAACAGTGTGTATATATATATATATATATATTCATATTTCTTGCAGAGCTAAATCGCTGCAACTAATCATTCAGCTATAGCTGAGACTTGTAATTATTTCAGAATCAGAATGCCATAATATACCCACTCTGAAAACACAATTATTTAGCATGTGCATGAATACAAATGATGATGATATATCTTGGTCTTTCATATTAATGGATCATTTCAATCCAAATGTGGATATTTCTTTTGGCATACCTTTCACCATACTTATGTGCATAAAAAATTAGGAGTTCATAAATGAAACAGACACCACTTAAATACAACATACTAGATAAACCCAATTGGATTGGAAGCTCCATGCACTAAGGTACAAACTAGGCATAAATTACTGCTGGACATCTCCAAAATCCTATCTATTCAGGAGAAGTAGGTTTACACTAAACAAAGAGAAATTACAGAAATTCCTTGCTAGAAGTACCCTTTATTCAGTGTTCTATTTCTATGGTAAATGGCCAAGTCTGAACTTTACCAGGCTCAGGTCCCTTTACTAGATTTCAAAAAGTTAGTGAAAAAGCTATTTTATTTTCCTCATTTTCTCACACTTTTATTGGACAACATTTGTGCATGATTGATTTCTAGCTATGTCTCCTTGTTGTATGGGGTCTTTCCATTGCAAAACAAAGAACAGGTTGTATTTCAACAGCTGAACTAGGGAAAAGAAAAACAACAGGAAAAATTATTTATGCAAGCATCATCCTTGAAGCAATTACCTGTGTGTCTGTATTTAACTATATTTAACCTAATGATATCTAATTAATCAGATATTTCCACTGAGTAGTCAGGAAATGTCTCAGAGCACAAAACATACAGCATTTTAACAGATACAAGCAGCACGAAAAGTACCATCTGAAATCCGAAGATGAACACAAACCCCCATAGATCTCACAGCTGGGACAGCACACGAGCTAAAGTGGGCCAGCACTACAGCCAAAACTGCTATTGACCATTACATCCCTAGAAAACAACGTCTTCCTAATTCCTCCTTAGACTTAGAGATGGCAACTTTAGATAAGATACTAGGAAGAAAATCTTTATGAGGGTGCTGAGACACTGGAATAGGCTGCCCAGAGAAGCTATGGACTCCCTATCCCTGGAAGAGACCAGGCTGGATGAGGATCTGAGAAACGTACTCTAAACACAAGATGTCCCTGCTCATGGCAGGAGGGTTGGGTGGAACCAGATGATTTTTAAGATCCCTTCCAACCCAAACCATTCCGTGATCGTTCTGAACTGGTATGAAGGCACTGACCAAGAAGCTGTGAGTTAAAAGAGTCTCAGCTTTTGTCCTCTGCACCACAAGAGGCAACAGGAGGGAGGGATGGGGAGAAGAGCTGGGAGCCAAGGGTTATGCTGACAGTGCCACCACCTGGAAGGTCTGAGATGATAACACAGGAAAGGCCCAGCACCTCAAAAACAAGCCAAAAAGGCCTTTTAATGTGCCCTCTTGGAGAACAAGCAAGAAGCTGCAGCTTGCATGCAAGGAGCTCCAAGGCTTTCCCCCATAGGATCTAACATATATTAGTTTTGGCATTGATATTATTACACACAAGAAACAAGCAGTGTATCTTTAGATGTTGAATAATGCAAGTTAATAAACCCACATTGTTCAAGCAATAATGCCTCCAGTGGTGCTTACAGGCTTATGCTAGTACAGTGACTCTTTTTCCTCATGTATGTGGGAGATTTTCTGGCATTTTATTCTAAGGGCAAGAATTATTTTGCAAAGAACTAATATTCTTAAACACACTAGGAAAAGTCTGATTCCACTAAACTAAGCAAGATTTTTGCCTCTAAAATTATACTTTTACCCATTTTCTCTGGTACTATAATAGGGATCTTTCTTATCTTTTATGCAGATAAAATCTGACCTGTGGCCTGTGTCAACACAAAAGGAACATAAAAGTGCTGTAAAATTTTGCTAAAAGTTTCACTTCCATGTTTGTCCAAAAATGTAAAGTGTTTAACCTTTAAAATCCTTTTGACTATAAATGTGAAGTGGAAACAGTACATTCACTTGGAGAATGCACTTTTTCTGACTGAATATTTTTTACAGATAGTGTCTGAGTTTTATCAAATTTTTAATGCAAGTAGAGCGTTTTGGGTCCAACACTGCAAAGTCTGAGTGATTCAGGGGCTTCAGTTCTACCATCAAAATAACTTGAGTATTTTTAAGAATTTAGCCATCAACTGCTTAAGTATACAACTCTCTCAGATTATCTGTTTAATTCATTGGGAATTAAAGCTCTGACTCATTAGTAGATGAGCTTAAAAAAGCTTAAAATAATTTTCTCTTCTGACAATCTGCCCATTTAAATATCTGTCTCCCTCCTTACAGGACTGGGTCAGCTTCTAGGGAAGATGATGCTGTACATCTGTGGCATATTAATGTAAACTGGTATCAGTTCTGGTCGTTCCTAGCAATGATGTGGCCTTTCCAGCTATGATTTAAGCAGATCTGCAACTGCTCTATATGATTAGTCAAGCAATCCTAGCAGCAGGGGCAGAAATCTTCAAAGAACGCAGAAAAAATCTTAGGGCCAGAATTGCTACAGCAGATTTAATATAAGCTCTCCCTATTCATGAGACAAAATTCTGAGCACTGAAAAGGAACCTGAGTTCAAATTTAATTAACAGACTGTCTTTAGTGTCTTTTTTTAAAGAAGAGCACTAAGAACAGGTGAAAAACTATCTTGTTGGCAAAAGCAGACATGACCTGCACTTTTAATTCACTGCTGTTTGTTTTACAGCAGGTCATTATTCTCTTAAATTGCTAAGCTGCTGGCAGACTCCTTGGCATTTTGGATGAAAGATCAATCTGGATTTAATAAAGTGATCAAGCAGAAAGAGGTTATAATTCTTTAGGTTAAAAGTCTGCCAAATCAATGGCATTGTGCAGACAGACATCATGATAGGCAGTAGCTCATTGATGCGGCAGTCCGTTTTTTAATCAGGGTGACATGATACAGCTACAGTCTGGCCTGACATGTAATTGCATCATGCATGCACAGCCAAGATTTACTGTAAATCCAACAGAGTGTCTCTCCTGATTCCTCCTACTTAGAAGTTCAAGGTGGGCAGGTAGGCAGGAAGGTGTGAGAGGATTTACACAGGTGTGTTTTCATCTGCGAACAAAGAAATTCTGTTATTGGATTTAAGGGTACATCTGGCAGCACTATCCATGATACAAGGACATTTAGGTTCATGAGGTTCTAGCTTTTCAGTCACTCATTCAGAACTGCAAAGAAATTTGACTTGTATCAGATCTGAGCATACAGATATGTTTTTCCAGAGGTGCTCACTAGGAGTAGCCTTTGACATGTGAGCAGAGCAAGGGGCTCAGACACATCTCCAGCTCTGAAATGAGACAACTGGTGTGTTTTATACTAAGTGCAATTAACTTTTTCAAACAATGATTTTTTTTTTTTATGGGTAATTTATCCTGGAGAAATATGAACAAATCTTGTTTACTCCAAAGCACCCATGCCATGGCAGAAATATCAGACAACATTCAGGCTGAACTGAAAAATAAACCTGGCAGAAGGAAAGGAATAATGGCAACGTGTTCTGCACCACCTTTGGGTGGGGAAAGTTGGAGTAGGAATTTTTCTTACAGAGACAGGGTTTCAGCACAGCTCAAAGAATGCTGAAACACTTAAGTATGTGCAAGGAGAAGGAAATGGGGAAGTGCCCCAAATTCCTTCTGACAGTATGTGCTTTCAGTGTGACACCTCTCAAAAAGTGAAGTTTTGCTAAACCAAGTAATTGGATTCTGCCAGGTTGCAGAAGTATCATCAATCATGTATTGGTATAGGGAACTGAGTATTTCTAGAAAATTAAGAGGCAACACAGCAGATTGATAGATTCAAAAGCCTAATGACATTCACACCAAAGTATACTGAATATTTTAAAATTTGGGAAATGAGAAGGATTTTGTAGAAAGCTCTACTAAAATTGTACCTTTGAAGATGCAGCAAGATACACATTAGAAATTAGCAAGGTATGAAATTGTCTCACCAAGGAAATCACTTTTATGAAACACTGATAAACAGCACAGGAAAATTACAGATAATGATCAGCATTTTTGTGCTACTTTCCACAGACTGCTCTGTCACTTGTTCTAAGTAAATGAATAAAGAACTTATCTCCAGCCAGTGAAACCAAGAATAAGGAAAATCCTGTGTTATCCTAGTTCACTGTGTCTTGATATATGCAGAGATGAAGCACAAGCCATTATGGGGTAATCTGAACTGACAAGAAAGTTCTTTCTTTGAATAAAGGCTCTCTGCATCTCTGTGATATCTGCAAAGAGTGACCCATTGCCTGAGCAGTCAGTCAATCAATCAAGTCCCTTTTCCAACAGTTGAGAAAGCTTCCTGCTGAGTATGGCACAGACTGGTTTTTAAACTTCCACCCCTGCTTATTGAGTAGGGCTCTCAGCCCTCAACTGCTTGATATGGGACAACTGCTCTGGTAAAGTGGGAATTTACTACATTAACTGTGTGCAATGGTTGTCAGGATAAAGTCTAGGAACATCTGAGCTACTGAGACAGATGAGACTAAATTCAATTCACTGTCAAGAGTAAATAAGTGGGTCAGATGAGAGCATATGGCAAGTTACACAGTCATAACTGGAAAACAAATCTCTGTGCAGAAGTTAGAATAGAATAAAAGCTTGATTTGGGAGAGTGGAATTCTTAGGGCTGAATGTATTGTTAAATAATGCTTATTAGCCATTAAAAAGCACACTACACCTACAAACAGCTCTTCAATAGTTAGATACAGTGAATATTTAATCTCAATATCCTTGTGTTATCTGCATTAGTCTCATTTTTAGCACTGAAAAATGAGGTCTTTAGATGAGACACCCCAAATTACAGACACTTATTTGCAGATGGATTATCAATAGGCACGTGATGAGTCAATGACAAAATTCAGCTGCAAGTCTTTGAGTCTGTGACTTGGGTTCTTATCTAGTAAAAACTCCCTCCCAGGCATGAAGAAAGGCAGCAATATGTAGGCAAAATAGACTGATAGATTTTAGCTGATCTGCAGAAGGCTGGAGTATACAATGCAGTCCTTTGGAAACAGAGCATTTGCAAGGCTCCTCACTCTGATATCGAAACTCTTACATACACAAAGGGATTTTCTCTACCTGAACTGCCACCAAAAAAAGGCAAATATAGATGGAGATCTGTGGGGAGCTGAAAGATTACATCTATCAGTCCTATCTGACTCATCCCTCAGAAGCAGTCAAATGGCTGCTACAAGGGGTTACCCAGCAGCTAAACTTGCTTTCAGCCTCTTCTCAATTGTTTCCTCAGGGATCTCAAGACCCAGGAACCCACTGTCCATCTCTGGCTACTTTTGTGCCATATGCTGGGGATTGCTGTTACAGGAGAAAAGTTTACCACCATAGCAGCCCAGTGTCACCTGGTAACAAGACTCTGACACAAACACAAAGCACCTCTCTGATGTCACACTTAGACATTAATTATTCTAGCCATAACTGGAATCTGCATTGCTGAAATGCCGGTTGTCACCAGCTTACCAATTGCCTGAGTCTTTAAATTAGGCATGGATATGGAGACAACCAGCATCCTTCATCTGATTGTAGTATTCCAGGTTTTCCCAGTATCTTAATCTGATGAAAGCCATAGATGAGTATTTGCCCTTTAGCAAAATAACCAGCCTCAAGGGACATTGGCTTGCACCCACTGTGAACAAATCAAATCCACAAGGAGAAACACCTATTTTCCTATTTTTTTCAAGAGAAACAAACTGTTACACAAATGTCATTGGCTATACCTATTTTTGAGCAAAACTTAGAGAATAGAAAGCTTTTGCAGACCCTTTAAAAACAATCCATGTCAGATAAAATATCAAAAATAAACAGTTACCTGTAACACATTTGGTATGGAATTCCTCATTTTACCTGAAGATAGCTAATTTTTGGAGAAAAAGCAGCTTCATTCAGACTGATACATCTCCCATTATTTTGCCCAATTCTCCCCTTTTCCCTTTGACTTTCTTTAATCTTCACAGATTCAACTGTCTTCTCCAAGCATTCCTACTGGATCCAATATGAAGAACAGACAGTTCACCACAAAAATATCTTCCAGACACATACCTAATATAATTCCTCCTGCAAATCTCAGCAGAGGCCCAGATCTTCCCAGTTTCTTGGTAATATTAAAGCTTTCATCAATCTACCCACCCAGTAGCTCAGAAAAAACCAAAACAACTAACATCTAAGCAGGCACATCTGACAGCACAGAAGCAGAAGACAATGATCAGCCTCTTCCTTTCAAGCCCTTTTTGCATGTCAAATGCAGTTTGTGCCTCTTCTCTTTGACATCTTCCCCTCTAGGCAACCACTTCCACAAGCACCGTGCAGTAGCTGCTTGTTGGCAAGCTGAGTGTCGATGGAGAGTCACAGGAACAGCACATACCTTGTGATAAGTGAGAGAGCTGATATGATGCGCAGCTGAAGTGTCATCAGGGGTGGGGAATCAAACTTTCTGAATAGTCAACACAACTGACTCGAAATGCTCATTTCTCAACTTCTCCTAATTCCAGAACACAGCTTGTGGGCTCCACGTGCCTCATAGAACCAAAGAGGACATCATAACCAAAATACCTTACCTGACAGATACCTGGTTGTTGGGGCTGTGTTTTTTAATACGTGTCGTTAAGTCTTAGCTTGGTTGATTGAAGAGAGTACATTTGAGGTCTGCACACAATGCTGTCAATTTCCACTTGTATGCATCTAAATTAAGGAAGTGAGACTGCAATGGCAATAAAGGAAATGGCTTTATCACACACATGCTCTTTAGGCAACTGTCTTCACATTTCCCCCAGGGTAGGAGCACCCTGCACAACATTAGACTACAGAAAAGAGGCTCAGCAACGTGTCAGGCTGAGTAACTATTAACATAAAACTGTCAGGATCCTCAAGAACTGGATCTAGACTGAAGTTCAGCATCAAAGCCCGTGGCAGAGTTCTTGCATATACTTATAATGCTAGAGTAGAGAGAGTGCATGAGTTTCTAATGTAGGCCATTCCTCATCCTTAGTGTAATGACTTTCCAGCAGAATCCAGGTAGATCCTGAAACGTGTGTCATTCAAATGATGCACAGCTCTTTCTTGGGATAAAATAATCAGGTTTTTAAAATCAGATAAGAATATTTGCAGCCTATTTAAATCGTATTAGGAAATATCAATTTCAAGCGTGATGCAAACATGGAAATTAAAAAGACAACAACATTCTACTTTATTTCTGTGGAATGCAGGAGTACTTTCCCTCTTGACATTTTCTCTAATCAATCAATCAATCAATCAATCAGTCTCCTATTTGGCCACTGCATAAGAATTATACAACGTTAACAACATACCTTTGGTTTTAATTCTTTATTGTAGGCAGCTATGAAATCTCGAGTGGGTCAGAATGTGCAACCACAAACCACTATTACTAATTTTAGGTTTTATTCTTGTGGCCCCATAAATCAGACTGCCACCACTCCAACAAGTAGGTGAGAACTCTGAATGCCACCAGGAGCTCTGCCTTGTAAACACTGTTTTCCTAACATTGCACGTTTCTCCATGAAGAACAAGTAAATCTCTATGCTCACTACCAGAGAGGACATTCAGATACTACTTTCTTCTGTATTCTTGAAGGGCAGATAAACACTGCACTTCTGTTTGGACAAAAGGCCAGACCATGACCTTTCCTACACCTAGAGCAAGAGTCCTCATGGCACCAGCTGTCTCTACAGTGCAGCTGCACATGGGCTAAGTAATCCATTTTCAGCAGGGGTTGTGTCTAGCTGAGAAGTAGGTGGCTTGCTCAACTCCCCATCCATGGACAGCTAGCTAACAGAGAGATGAGAGTAAGCCATGGCTGGGATCCCACCCAGCCTTTCCAAGGGGACCACGCTCACAGGGCGTGTTTCCTTAGTGACATCTACTTGTTTGTCACTTCTGGGCTTGTGTTCTTGGGTCAGGAGGCCTCAATCACTTGAGAGACTTTGACCCCGTAGTATCACTGGGAGAGGTGTGCAAGGCTTTCCTGCAGGCCTCCATGTAGAACCAAGGGAAGGCTCTACTGTCCCATCACAGCCCTAGCAACTAGCATGATTTTAGCCAAATTTCCTGACATTTAGTGTTTCTCAAAGCTCCCAGTCCTGCAATGATAAAACCAAGTAAGATTCTCAGCTTCTATATTCTTTAATAGTGTAAATTTGTGATTATAAGCTAAAAACTGTTATGAATGTCATGTGACACCTCATAAAACAGAGGGCAAGGAGAAAAAAGTCATTGTTTTTAATCTCTTTACTTAGGAAGGTCTGATTTGTGGCTGCTATGTACAAAAATTGGCAGAGAAGACATACTACAGCTAAATGCAGCATTGAAAAGTTGTACATCCTGCCCCCAACCTTTGATGTAGCTAAAAATTAGTTAATATTGTGGAGTGTCTTGGCAGAAACAATTCACTCAAATCATAAAGTTCAACTGCAGCACGAACTGGACTCTCTCTACAGCAGCCCAAAGATAGCACTGCCTCAGCACAGGCTGAAGATGACCAATAGATGATGCTTTTCAAAAGCAAACCTACTTGATTGCTTACATATTTTCTGGCTCTGATTCTGGTAAAAGAAACCAAAACCAATGAAGCTGATGAAAACAAAGCAATTGACAAAGTCAAGCCCTAAGAGGCAATTAGTCCCAGACATTATTATTGCAATTGCTTGTCTAGTTCCACAGCACTCCCCTGCTCCTAGTCATTGGGTAGAAACAACTTGCACAAAAATCTGTTTAGAGAATTCATTAGTAACAGCTCAAGTTAATTGTGGCATGAATACAGATCAATGTTAAGCTTCTAATTAAAAGATGTCAAATCAAACTAGATCCTTAAAATATCTTTCGATGATATGAAGGTGTCTGGGGTATTAATGGCACATTGTTTTGGTTTTCTTGCTCTCTGGTCATTATACAAACTGCCTCATTTAAGGCCATTTAAAGGAAAATAGCTTTTAGCAACACTATAACAGACACTAGAAAACATCTTTAGCAAAGATGGAAGCAGGCTCTTGCATATTTATGAAAAATAGCTATTTAAGACACTGTAAGCCACAATTCTATTCTAAAATATTTCTAAAGGGATTAATCTACAAGATGCACCTGTCTGGGAAATAACATCCATCTCTTCTACCAGTCAGGAGAGAGCACGGGGGAAAGGGAAATACATAGTGTGCCCCAGTTTATTTAACCTTTATGCTCTTAAGTTTCTAATCAGTGTCCACTTCACAAATCTCCTGTTTTAACAGATAATACTCAACCTTTCTAATAAAACCTTAACTTTGACAGATACACATACTTTTCATATTTCCAGAGTAGTGTCTCCATAACAATGATGAGAAATGGGTAAAATTAATCATTTTTTTATCAATTGATGATCCGGAAAGTTTTTATTGAATTTAATAAAGTCGGGTGTGTGCAAAGCAATTAGGTTAAAGTATTTGTGGCTAGAATTGTTCAATCTTCCAGATAAATTCAGAAGAAACTTCTATGCCTTCCACAAAACCAGTGGGAGGACAGTAGTATCACTTCCCTTTATGACCAAATAGTTAGGTAGGTAAAGGAATAAAAGAAAACCCAGAAAATCCAAAATTGATATCAATGTAAAAAAACATGAAGGAGCTAAAGCGACACGGTGCTCCCCTGGGGACCAACAAGCTTGACAGATGTTTGTTGACAGAGATGAATGTATTCCTCCCTCCTCCCGTCCCAGACTGGGGAAGGCCAAAGGCTGTTGAACCTTTAATGGCAAAGCTCTGCAGAGAAATTCTTTGGTCAAAAAGGTTTTTATGAGTGACAGCTCGGCACAGAATTCTGAAGGAGTGGCTTGCACCTCTCCAATCATGCATTGAGAAACCTCGAGCACAGCTGAACAAGTGCAGCAGGAGGTGACAGAAGCAGTTTTTAGAGGAAGCATTGGGGAGTCACCCAGAGTGTTGGGGATGTGAGCAAGGACACTGCCCTGGGTTCCTGCCTGTTACAATTCTTTTTATTTAGAATCATCTACAAAAATACCTGATTCCATTGCACTTTTTTTTCTCCTAGCTGGACTAGCTGAAGTGCACAGCCTCTACAGTGCAGCTAGGCTCATCTCTTGCAGAAATACCTTCCTGCATGTGTTTCAACACATTGCTGGTATCTGTTGACATCTGTGTAAAGAGAAACCTGATGCATTGAGAAAATGAAGCTCATGACCTCTATGTTCAGCTGTTGAATGGTCTGGATAAGATCAAGCACCTTAAAGCCTGCTAAATTTACTTGGATGATGTGAAATGCCAACAGTGGACTGTGAACTCCTGACTCACAGGTAGTGCAGCAAGGAGTGGTAAACATGAGCTGGCCAGAAAATGTTCACCAGAGGTCGGTGGATTTCCCACAGAATAACAGGCAGCAAAGGCATTTCCACTCAGCCTGAGATATTCTGTCATTTGATAGAATTATACTCTGAGAATATAAAACTCAAAAAGAAGTTTCCATCCTGCCCAATTTGTTATTTGGTCTCTTTGCTATTCTATGTTGATTCTATTTATTCTTAGGTTTCTTGCAGGGTGTTGTTCTGTCCTAAGGACATTTTGCCTTCCCTTGACAGATATTTCTTGGACATTCTATATCTGTCACAGTTCCCTGGGGATCAGCTGCCACCTGAAGCCTGCCCAGATGGTCAGGACCTAACCAGCAGAGTTAGGAAATGGCTTCATACAGGGGAATGAGCAGGACACAAATGATTCTGTATGAGAACAATTCTGTATGAGCTGTTGTTGTTCCTGTTGTTCAGGAACAACAACAGCTCATAAACAGAAAATTTGAAAGTAATATTAAAAAGTGCATCCTCAGCATTGGAGGGGGGAAGGGAAGCAGACAAAAAAGATAAAGAGGTTTCTTTTTGTGGAGACAAGTTATGAAGTACACTCTATGCTGTAGATGTTACTACCCCTTTCACTAATGACTTTAGCTGTGATCATAACTAGTTAGTGAACTACCAGTGTGATCCAAATGGGTAACTCCTATGTGCCTTTAAGTAGTCTGCTTGCTTCATTAAGTACAAGGAATAAATACTGAAAACAAACACAAAAAACAAGCCAAAAAGAAACCAAAATCAAACCCAAAAAAAACCCAAAACCAACTAAGAGCAAGTAAACCAAGCTCCAGAAATATTTGCAGACAGCAATGTTATTTATTGATATGCTTGATGTGCCTCAGACAGTAATTCAGTTCTTTTAAAACAGACCAACCAGCCTACTAAGTGAGTGTCCTGTCATCTCTTACTTGACTGGAAACCACATATAACCATAACAAGAGTTGCAACACTGCCAGTGAAATTTATTCTTTGATTCTATCCTGGTAAGAACTCTGGAAAAATGAAATCAGGGAATAATTAAACTTTTTAAAATATTTGCTCAGAATAAGCAATAAATAATTTGCTCATTTTCACATAAAGAAGTTTCATGTATATAAGAATTAATAAATATTCAGAGTACAAATATTGTAAAAGGTAAGTTCTGTGTAATGGTTCTTCTTGGAAGAACTTCTTCATGGAAACTAAGACAAAGAATGCCAACTTTTCACTTCTGTACATAAAGTCCTGCTACTTGCTCTCATGCCAATGTGGCCAGTTAAAACAAGCACACTAAAAGTCTCAAGTGTAATGAAGCCTTTTTCTAATCTAGCAGTCAGGTTATTGAAGCCAGAAGACAAGGCTGTGTGAGGGTGGTGAGCAGCCTCACTGATAAACACCACATCTGGATCCCATCACACACCATCCTGCCCTAGCCACTGCAAGCCAATGGTCCAGCCAGTTATTCTCTTGAACAATAAAAACAATGAGCTTAAGCACATTTATATTTTGTCTGTAGATTATGGTCTGAGAGAGAATTCCTCTCTCACCCTGTGGATCCTAGTCCATTTAGGATTAACATCAGTGTTTTAAAACCCTAATGACGAGTCAAGATCCTTCAGTAAGAAAGCAAAACACAGTGTAATATGATTGAAGTGAGACGCTCCAGTTGACAGTGTTGTAGATTGCTTAGTCCTTAGTGGAACAACTAAGGAGCAAAGAATACAATTCATTGCAAACATCTCTAATTTGGAAGTAACAGCAAATGGTAGCAAGTGAACCCAAATGAAATAAATACATGAATGAGCAAATGCTGATTCTTTACCATATTTCAGAGTTTAACTGAGGCCCCAGTGACCATGAATGCAGCCACTGCTTTCATGTAAATGGGACAAGCATATTCAATATATTTTTCCCAAGCCTTTTTTTATCTGCACAGAGAATTAGCCAATACATTATTTTCTAGTGTTGACATGATACTGAAGAACTTGTTCAGCTGCATATTAGCCATAAGAAATAGGAAGAAGACATGTGTGACACATCTTTTAATGAAGAAATAAAAAAAGAAGTGACAACCCATTTAGAGAGAACTCAAATGCACATATATCACACAAGACCATGGGGAAGGGAAACAATTTCCCACCTCCCTCCTCAGGATCTCTTCACAGATTAGTAGTCCTTGCAGGAGTCCTATCCATTTTCCAATAATCCCTCAGGAGAGACTGTATGAAAGGCAGATACACTCACTGGAAAGAACATATGGGTAATAGATCTCTATGCATCATTAGAAAAAGAGAATATGAATCAATGCAACTAGTGATACAACTTTATCACATCCTGGCAGCTAGACAGATGGGCTCCTAGTAAGGAAATTAGAAGCAGCTGGAGTTGTCTCCCTGCACAATATTAATCCCCAAACTGCATTTTGTCACAGAACAAAGACTGACATACCCAGTACCCAATTCTGGAGCTTAGAGGACCCCAACAGGAGTCACCAGCCTTTCATTTTCTAAAACACTCCAGTAGGCTCTTGCTTTCCTCATACACATCACCTTCTCATGGCATCCAAGAATGCCTAAGAAAGCCAAGACCCCAAAATGTAAGATCTGGCATAAAATTACTTTGAATGCCCAAAGCAGAGCCACAGCAGGAATGTGGCAGGAGAGGTGTCTGCCCTGTGCACTATCTCATACAGGTGGAAGCAGGACAGGATGCACACGTGATACCCGTGAACTCCTCCTTGCCCTTCAGCCCTCCCAAGCACACACACAAGGAAATATCACAGAATCATAGAGTTATTTATCTACACTATATCACAGAATCATAGAGTTATTTATCTACACTATATCACAGAATCATAGAGTTATTTATCTACACTATATCACAGAATCATAGAGTTAATTTAGATTAGAAAAGACATTTAATATCATAAAGTCCAGCCATTGAACCAACACTGTAGGTGCACCACTAAACCCTCTCCCAAAGTGCCACATCTACATGTCTTCTAAATACCTCCAGGGATGGTGACCCAACAATTTCCCTGAGCAGGTTGTTCCAGTGTTTGACAACCCTTTCATTGAAGACATTTTTTGTAATATCCAATCTAAACCTCCTCTGGTGCAACTTGAAGTTGTTTCCTCTCAGCCTATTGCTACTTTGAAGAGGTCAGTCCCCAGCTGGCTACACCCTTCTTTCAGGTGGCCTTAGGGAGTGATAAGGTGTCCCCTGAGCCTCCTTTTCTCCAGATTAAACAATCCCAGCTCCCACAGCCACTCCACATGATATTTGTGCTCCAGACTTCACCAGCTCCATTTACCTTTCTCTGGACATGCCCAGCACCTCAATGTCCTGCAGTGAGGAGCCCAGAATGGGACATAGGATTTGAGGTATGGCCTCACCAGTGCCAGGTGCAAGGGGTGATCAGTGCCCTGGTTCTGCTGGCCACACTATTGTTGATACAAGCCCAATCAGCTGCAATTCAAGATGGGGATGAGGGAGCATGAGGTATGGAAATATCTGACAGCTGGGGTACATATACATTGTGTACGCACATATACAAATACCCTAGCTGGTGTACCCAGCTTCCAGAAATTTGGAAAGAAGATGGTAGATTCAGCACACATGGTAAGCAAGCTGTGCAGTAGGGGAAGTAAGAAGTTAAATTAATTACTGAGACATCTCACTGAAGCCTAGAAATTTCACATTTATGCAAGGTAGAAATGAAACACTAAAAAGAGATGATGATCTGCAGCAATGTTTCCTAACAAGGTTAATAATAAGTTATTTATTTCCCCAAAGAGAAGAGATATTTCCAAAACTAAGTCAAAAAAGCTCAATTTAGTTATTTGCCATGTTCTGTAGGAGGGTTTCTCTTCTGCTTTCCTGTGGAAGGCAGAGAGCTCAGTAATCAGAGTGGAAAACTGACCTCATAAGTTTTCTGTTCTGTTAGCTTTAGTTCCTTGTTGAAGAAAGGCAGTTTTTCATTCTGGTGAACAACTACATCAGTAATTCAGGCCTCTGCATGAGTGACCACAGGACACCTTTAGCAGTGGTATAAGTGTCTCTCATTTACCCATGGAGGAGGCTCACATCCACACCCAGAGAAACGAGACTGTGATCACTGTAACTGGAGGTGCTCAGGAGGGTCCTGCCTGCATTTTCACCAGATCTCTTAGAATACATTTGGCTCTTATGAGTGAGCATCACAATATTCAGCCATAAATACTGGCTAACTGGTATCTTCATAAATCTGCCCTAACTGTTCTAAAAAACAGCTTTTCACAGGAATGAATTAAGTTTCATAGTACTCCTGAGATTTAAGCAAAAATTAGCCAGCCGGTGTAGGTAAAACAATAACACATTTCATAGAAAAAGCCTCCTCATTTATTGTTGACACCTCTGAATGCTATCAAATATTAAAAATAATTAAAATTTATTGCAACATCATAGCTGGTTAACACCATGCTCTCACTCCCAGAATTTTTTCAAAATAAAACATTTCAAGCATTTCTCTTTCTATGAAAATTTCTCCCCAGACCTAGTTCATTTTAGGGTGAATTCCCATTTGTTTTCCGATCCTATTTCTATCCTACTTTGTGATGACTTGCTTAGTATGCATAGGCAGTGAATATCCATATTGTAGGTAATCTCCTGACTTCTGTTTTTCTAGCTCTGTTCCCTCATCCTTTTCCTTCTTATGTAAGTATTTTCTAAGATTCTAAAATTGCAGATGAAAACTGCCAAAGTTTCTAATTTAGATTTAATTACCTCTCATTCAACCTGCATCTATAAGTAGACTAATCTGCTCCCTGGGTTTTAAAGTACTAGAAGTTTCTCCTTCAGAATCAAGGACTGTATCTTCAATAGCTACATGGTTTTTCTTCCGAGGATTCAGTGAATCTAGTATATCTAGAGGTGTAAAAGAAAGCAAGTTCTCTTTCATGATAATGCTGAGAAAGAAAGAGACAAAACAGCTTCATTTGTGAAAAAAAACCTAATTCAAAGAAGATCTTTGAAATATGAAGCTGTCACTTAGAAAGGCTGCACAATCTGGAATTAATATTAACTGGGACTCAGTGATACTACTGCCACCAGGGGGCTAAAAGAGTATCTCTATTCAAAGAGACGATATAGGTTGAGAAAACTCATACATTAGCTGTAGGATTCAGACACAGCACATGTCCTAGTTTCTACACAAATTTTAATTAAATCAGGCTTCCTGTTGTTGACCCTCCATAAGGCATAAGCTTGGTTCCTTCTCAATAAGACTTTAAGAGTATTTAGTTCACTGACATAGATTTCACAGTTTCCATTATGGTGGATGTTACCTACATGACTTGTTTGCATGCTGAGTATCTGATTTTGCTGCAGATTAACTGCAAATCCACTCCCTGGCCCACAGGCAAGGCAAGAACTTAGCATTTCAAGCTTCCAGAAGGAGATATGGATCACAGCCCTTCAGCCTGGGACTGGACCACAGTCTCCACCTAAAGATAAGTTTGTGTAAATACCAGCTAACTGGTATCTCCATAAGTCTGCACTAACTATTGTAAAAAACAGCGTGATTTTATACTCAGCATCCTGTTGATTGATGATGAGAAGAATAAGCTGTGCAACAAAACCCTGAACAATGTCCTATCTAAAAATAGCCATCAGTTCAGACCAGTGGAGTAATAGCACTTAATACTGGTACTAATTGCAGGCCAACAGATGGCAGACCAATTGCAGACCTTGGAGCTAAGAGCAGATTTCTGAAATGAGCCAGAACAAGATGTACTCAAGACAAAACACTCTTGGATACTATCAAGAAGATCGCTGCATCACATCAGCCTCATACTGAGATGCAAGGAGAACCTCTTAAACAATTAATAAAGCTGCAGTACCTAATTACTTTTAATAGCCCTTGATATGAACACCAGTGCCAAAGCACTTATTTATAAGACTACTCAGTGATTTTCAGGGGCCAACACTGGGCTCCACAACGCTAGACCTCCATTTACAGGATCAGGAAGGCTAACACAAAAGCACAGTTAATAACTCATAATACAGATTCACCTGCCACATCAGGGATTATCTTCCCAGAGCTGCTCATTAACTACCAACAGAGCTTCAGCAAACACAGGTCAGAGTGCTCTGTAATTAGAACAACGCTGCATCACCATGCACTGAATCATGGTGGCACAACATGCATAGAGAGGAAAGGTTTAAAAGTGCCCTTTAGCACTCTTTGCATAGGAGAGGAGGGGAACAGAGCTGGAAGTACCATGGGCAGGCAGAGACCCTGCAAGGGAGGAGTGGGAATGAAAAAGGAGACTTGAATAGACCTTGAAGGTCAATCAAAGATGGGAGAGAATGGCAAAGTGCATTTGCCAGGAAACTAGGGAAAGAGGGTGCTCCTGAAACACAAGAGAACAGTTCGTCCTTTCAAAGGAGGAGCAAGAGGAAAATCAAAGGGTGAGAAGGAAGCAAGAAACCACATCCTGAAACAAGGAAGCTTCTACAATGCTTGGCTGCACCCAGGAAGAAGCATATCCTGAATTACACTTTTTTTTCTGGCTGTCCATACTTCTCCCTGCCATTCATACTCTCGGCAGCAGCAGATTTTGTATTCTACAAAACCTGTGTAGAAAAGCCACTTGCTTTTGCCTAGGTGAGCAGGACCTGCCATGCATCCCAGAACAACAACAACAACAACAAAAAAAAAACATCCTGGACTTCTGCTTACTCTTGCAGAGAACTCGGTCAGAGGATACCACCCAAAGCAGTATTTTTGGTGGATGCTGAAGGACAGGGAAAAAAGGACAACAGTTAAGAAAAAATTATTGCATCCACCTGAATGAAGAAAATGGCACTTGCCATTACTATCCATTGAACATTCCAACTGTGTTTTTCTTATTTTATAATTTCACTTTCCAGCCCCTGTACCTTGCATTTCTGCAAGGGCGTTACTGTGGGATCATCAGAATCCCACAGTTCTCAAGCTTTTCTAAAGTTATCGCAAATGCATTAGAAAATTGCAGGGTATGATTTTAGAGGAGGGAAAATGAGATACAAAAACAACAGCACCATATTATCCACCAATTTTGGTTTCATTTTGCACAGAACTTCATACTTTCATAGCACTTAATACATTTAAAATGCATCTTTAATCAATATGCTTTCCAGTTGGATCACTCATTTCTTCTACACAAATTTTCTAAGGAGACAGAAAGTTCTCTGGAAAGCAGGAGTAGTCTGGCCTACTGAATTCCCTTGTTTTATATTTGGGAAGTCTTGGTAATTGTCAGCTTTGACTTAAGTTGTTCAAATATTTTTTATGCTTAAGCTTTTCCCAGAATTAAGGCTCCCACCCATCCACCTTTTGCATTCAATCCTGGTCTAGAGGTAACTGCACGCCCAAACAAAAGGCATCTTTGCCCTCTCCATTTCAGGCTAGGCACACAAGCACAGCATCCTGTATCTCTCAGACAGCATCTCTAGCTGCCCCCATAGAACAGAGATTCAACAGCACTACGTGGGTAATTTCTTAACACAAAGGCCAGCAAAGGACAAGGAGTGAACGGATATTTGTGTTTCTGAATTCATGTTCAGAGCAGAGCGGAGTCTGAAGGCAAATTTGGGAGCCAAATCCCTTCCCCAAGCCTGTCAGATAGGAAGCAAAGCAATCACAGTCACATGCCACATCCTTCATTCCTTACAAGAACAAAAACTATTTTTGTCACGTATTACAAAAAGTTTTATTCTTTTTCCTCAAAAGAGACCAGGTCCTAGCTGCCCACCAGCCTGCTGTCAAAGTCCAGCAACCAGAGAGGACCAAACTATTTGCTTTAATATTGCCCTCAAAATAGACTAACCCTCTTTCCACCCTCAAATTCTAGACAAACAATTCAGCCCAAGTCAGATATTCAGAATCATCTCCACTCAGACATTTAAGGGGTTGTAAACTTATTATTATAAATCCTTCCAACCCACCATTCCTGCTCTCATAACTTCTGGCCCAGTATCCAGATCAGCATCATCAGATGAACACATGACCTATCAGTGGAAAAATAACAATGCCAAACTTGAAAGGTTTTAGCTCTCCTACAGAAAATCTGAAATGGGATCTCAGTACATCCAACAGCTCAAGAATCAATATAAGATGAATGAGGAAAGCCATTTTCTTTGGATCAGTGTCAGTTTTCAAACAGTTGACATCAGCAATTCTGCTATTTGCCCCAAAATATCACTTGTACAGAATGTAACTACACCTGCACTCTAAAAAATTAGAGAGGAAATAGAGTACAGTTGGAGCTAGTCATAAGACAAAAAAGTAGATAAATAATGAAGAAATGCTAACCTTACCCTCCCGTCCTGTGCCCACTAAAATCTGAAACATGCCTAGTGGCCCTTTCTGTACTATATTTAATAGGCCTTTTTCCATTACATGAATTTAAAATAATACATTTGAATTCTGCTTGTGGAAAATCTTCTCCCCTCATTGAGCACAATAGCACATATTAAAAACAAAATCAGAACTTGTTAGTGAAAGTCATGCTTCAATTAAAGCCTTTTTATTTTTTCTGTTACAAAGTAGAATGTTTGCATCTTGTAAGTGGAGCCAGAGCCATTTTCCTTTTAAGCACTGTCCTGCAAATATTCTTGAATCTGTGGGACTTTGTTTGCATTAATTTAGTATGGCAATTCTCATAAGCAGAAATTATTTATGTGGCCCTATCTACTGCTGAAACAGGAAAAAAATGAACATTGTGATGTTTTTTCTTGTATGCCAAGACCAGTGTTAGAAGAGATTGTGGTGTTCCCTCAGCTGTGGTCAGGACTTGGGCTATAGCCTGCCCTCAAATCACATTCAAAATTGTCTGCAGCAATCATCTCTCTACACATGAGGGGACTCATAGCTAGCAGAGTAAGAAATGTGATTTACAGAATACAAATACCACACCATTTACTCTCATTTCATTCCACTTCACATCTCCTAGGTGAAAAACAATATTCTATGCTATCCAGGTAGTTGTTGGAGAGTCAGCAGAGACTAATCCATCAAATCAGCGTCCACTTACTCCAATTAATAAATGTAAAGAGATACAAACCTAGGATCAGAATGGGAGAAAAATACTGAATGGAAAAAGATCATGTAGAAAAGTAATGTTCCTCTGTCAAAAAACAGGAAAAAAAAATTTCCAATCTGTTAAAAATCATTTCTGGAACCTGAAATTAATACAGCACATTTCATATACAAGCCTAGCAATTCAGGCAGACTCACTGCCCGTCTTACTCATGAGGAAAACTCTTGAAAAGTGCATTGCTGAAGGGTTGACAGGTCTTACAGCTCCACAAGAGGACACTGGTGTTAAGTGTAATTTTGCAAAGGTGAAGCAAATACTATACCCAGTAAAACACAGAATTGTTGTAAATTCCCTGAAAGAACATATGTGGGAGGAAAACACGTCCTTGCCCATTCCCTGAAAGTGCTCAAGGCCTGACAGGATGAAGCTCTGAGAAATGTGGTCTAGTGGAAACCACTCTGTGATTCTATGAAACACAGAAAGACGGTGGAAAATTAGTATTTCCAAGTTCTTTAGAAACTGGGAGAGAAACAACTTGCCCCAGACATCACCCATCACCAGAAATGTGTGTAAGGGCCAGGAAGGAAATGTCCATTTTCAGACTGTTATGGCTGTCTTTAAGTCTAAAACTAACTTCTCAGTGCTCTGGAGCATGCCCCTGGCACAAGCAGGTGGTCTCAGGTGGCCAAGGCAGAGAGTACCAACACACTCAGAGCAGTTGTGTGCCTGCAAGGATTGTCAAGTCAAAGCCAAGCTTTGCTGATCCCTGTTCCACCCTCCCTTTGCCTTGTGCCTCTCCTGTCACCTAGAGACACAGGCTGCACCCAACATGGGAAATCCCTCATTATCTTGCTTACAGCAGTGAAGAGAATCCTAAAACAAGGTATTAAGCTCAGAAGTCCAACTTACTTGTCTATTTTTTTTTTAATTATGATGAGTAATAACTTTAAGTCTCTATCTCAGTACAAAGACACAGAGAAGCCTGGTGCAGGGTTCTTAATGGAAATGCAGAGCTGAACAACATGTTTGTCAATTAGCAAACCCCCCAGTAAAGGGTCTGACTCTTCAAGTAATGAAAAAATTATAGTTAGATCTTATTAGTTACAACACAGCGGCATTTCCAGTCTAGGGCAAGACACTGTGCCTGGCACAGTGCATTGAACACAAAACATAATCTAGTGGCTCTCTTTGCAGAGCTATGGCCTAATGCCTGATCCTACCACTGCTCTTTAAAACATGCAAGTAGATGTTATTTTTATATTAAAATTAGCAATGGTAACAGCAGCAGTTATTTCTACTGTTAGAAGGAATGTAGGTCATTTAGTTGGGAGTGCAATCCCTTCTTCGCCCCTCTGTGCTGCTAGGATTTCACCCAGCCCAGACGATGGAAATGCAAGAGGAAAGCATCATAGCTGGTGCACAGGTTTTCATTTGTGGCAAGTATTGCTGGAAAACCAAAGCAGAACTCACCCTCTCTCCAATGCACGAAGCAACCATTTTTTTTAAACAGCAAGGGCAGACCCTGACCTCTGCTAGCCTGAGAAAGGGAAGAGGATAAAACCTAGAAACAAACTCCATGGAGACACAATAATATCATGTCCTCAAAAGTCAACTCAGGTTTTCCAAATGAGATGTAGTACAATCTGTCAGCACAGGATGTAACTAAGAATGAGGGTTCCAACTGAGAGGGAGCATGAGCCTTGGGGAAGAAGAAAGCTCTCTCAAAATGTGGGATGCTTTCCTTAGGCAGCTGATGAAGGCTTCTTTGCTGAAGCAATGTGAAAAGAATCACAAATACCATAGGAAAATTCACAGTGAACTCACAGTCATGAAGAATATGATCCAGCGGCCTTTATCTCTTAACATCTCTAACCTAAAATCTACCAGTTTGCAAAGGCAAAAGGATCATGATATGGAATCCAGTCTGGAAAAGACATAAGAAAGTAACCAAAATGCTTTAATCTTAGTTCCAAATTTTGAAAAAATATGATTCTTTTTTTCCTCAGGCCGTGTATGCTGTTATTTTCCATGTCACATAGTAGTGCGTAGCTTTCAGCTTAGCAGTGCATGAAAGGAAGGGTGCGTGGCAGAGGTTGTTTTTGGAGGTAATGATAAGCAACCCACGCCACTACACAGAGACACACCTATCTCTAAAAGCAATAGTCATAAAACTGAGAAAAAACAGGAAGTAAGTAACTTTATATAATTTGGTATTTAAAAGAAAAAAAATCCAATCAAATTTCTTCAAGGTTTCATGTGTTACCACAGATGAAAAAACCCCATAATCTGAGTCTATTCTAGAAACAGGAGATTTTTAATGTAGTCTGAACACTTTCATAGCATCTGTCATATTGGTAAATTATAAGTGCATACAGTTACTGCTGCCTTCTAGAAATTGTTTATCTAGAAGGCACAAAAGGATTAAAGTACCGTCAGGATGGATCGTCTGGAAGGATCACAAGTGCCCATACTTTTCTGTTTCCATTGTTTCAAATAATGAAAATTGCAGAGAAATTTTTTCAGGGACAAGGAATGCAAAAAATCACAATTATTAGCAACATCAACTAAATCCTGCATCTCCAAAAGGCAGACTCCATTCCTCTTACAAACTTCTCTCTTTCTGCCCCTCTGTTTAACAAGTGTTACAATCAGTTGGCCATCTCAAATACATGCAACACTGCCTGAAACCTGTAACCAGAAAACAAGAAGAAAGCAGTGTTTTCTATAGCTTAGGACTGGTGTAAATTCACAAGGCCTAAGTGGTTAACACCATTAGGTTTTTCATTTTCCAGAAGACAGCTACGTATGCAAGTGGGTGTCAGAGGTAGAAACTTCATCATTTCAGTTTTATGTACTTTTTTCCTGTCCTAACAGAAAAAAAAAGAACATTCTTCCTCAGTAGTCCAGATCATCCTCTGTCATAGGAAGATGACACCAGCTAGGACACAGTCAAGCAGAGGTATTTCCTACACGTACTCAAAGTAGCCCACAATGAAGACAGTAAGAAACTGCTGTGGTGAAAGCCCTGTTTAAGCATTCACATTTATCTGCCAGGGGATTACTTTCTTTTTCTCAAGTATTTTCTGAAAAGGCTAAAAATAGTTTAGCAATGAAAGCCATTAATAATGGAGTGAACTGTGTTGTGGGATTTGGTGTTATATTAACTGTATAAAGAAACAACAGCACAACAAAGCTCTGGTTAATACTGCATCCCCTGGTGAACCCAACACCTAACTGACATGACAAGGGTTTGTGTTAAACTCAGTGCTGAGGCAGTCCATTGGCCTTTCTGACAAACAACTGCTCCATTTTTTGGTGTTTTCCCGTTCACTGAAGCACAGACATTTTAGGTCAGGAAACACCACAACACACAGCTCTGATCTCCTGCACCATATGAGAAACAGAAGTCATTCAGGAATCCCTGCAGTGGAGAGGTGACTTCTTCTGAGCCTCATGAACAAACAGTGACCTCAGGAGTTTATCGAAGAAGCAAATCCCAGGCCTGGTTATGATTTGCACTGAGATTGGCCTCCATTCAGGATTTTTTTTACCCCTCTAAGATAGGCCAGGAATTGATTCTTGCATCTTCAATCTTTCTGGGCAGGCAGCTCATGCTTTGTGTTCCAACCTCTTACTCTCATAAATGTAATTCACTCTTCAACACAGATTCTCCAAGGGGCATAAGTGCAAGGAGAAGGTAAAATTTCCAGTATGTTTGTATTTGTGACTTAAATAATTACATTAATCTCACTTTTGGGTAGTAGAAGGCTAGAGAATAACCCAGTATACCTTTATCTCCCAGAGGTATGAACAGATGTATAGTTTTATGGACAAGGCTCCAAAGCCAGATAGGAGCTGCTGCCTTTCAGATGGAGTGATGGACAAAACTGAACTGGAAGCAAATGCTATAGTCTCAGTGTTCTCAAGAGTAACCATGTTAAGTCAGAGGAAGTCAAGAGAAACTGCTCACTGATACTTGCTATGATGGCATTACAATGGATTACTTAAAAGTTCAAACACAAGTCAGATTAGTTTCTCTCCAAGGATTTCAGGGCCTCCCTTTACCTATATGTTTTTAACACACATGCTGCATTTTCCACTATTATGCTTAATGATCTCTTTCTGTGATTTGAGACACTATTTCTTAAGTCTCTTCTACAAAGAAAATGAATGGATGACCTAAGAAAGAACTGAGACCTTGCAGCATTCTCTCTTGTATGGCAGATGTAGGAGAGCCCTAGCACATCATCCACAATGCTGGATAAAGACCCCTTACTACAACTGCAGTGCACTACCTCTACTCTTAGAATCACAGAATCATTTTGTCTGGAAAAGACCTCCAAGATTATCAAGTCCAACCATTACCCTGGCACTGCCAAGTTGACAACCCTGATGCAACCTGAGGCAATTTCCTCTTGTCCTGAGATCCTTCTACAGATAGGGAGCTATATATACATGAGTGGATGAAACATGGAAGGCAAGCCCAAGTCTCACTGTGTTCCAGCCCACAGGCACACACAGCAAAAACTACTAAACCACACCATACAGCCATCTTCTGGAACTGATTTCCCAGGTTATTCCTACTGATACACTGAATAAGAATGAAAGTCACTTGAACACGAGCTGGTCTAAGATACTGAAGCCCATGCATTTAATCCCTGAGTGGCTACTTTAAAACAAGGGCATGATGATATATCATTTTGTGGAAACTGAGCTTTCCAGGATCATCTGGTCCTGCCAGGACACTCTCCTGTGTGGTACCATAGGAGAGCTGCATTTGAAGAAATAAAAGTGTAGGAAGAAGTGCAAAATACCATCACAATGTGCTCAACAAACAATAGTCAATAAATACCTCAGTTTATTAAAGATGTTAGGTGAACCAACAAAAATGAGTTTGTCTAGGATCTGTCTTTGGGCCTCTCTGTGTGCTCCAAAGTACAGCATTGCACTGTATTTCAGGGACAGTTCCCACCAGACTCCAACCTGTACAGACACTGCACAGCCCCAGACTGTCAGGAGCAACATCTTTTTTGCTAACATATCAACAGAGACTAATGACAGCAATATCTAACAGGGAGGAAATGTTCCCTGGGGATCCCCCCATGGAGAAGGGAGAGCACACTTAAAGCATTTACAGGAGGTCTTCTTTCAAAGTACCCTGAGGTTTTCACCAATAAGCTGGAGCCTGATGCTTAGATACCAATATTAAGAAAAATATCCTGCAGTCCCAAAGAAACCCAGTCATACACATCCCCTTTACCTTATCATTTGAGCTATCTTGTGTGTGTTTTTCTACACCATTTAAAGGCTATAAATAATATTTTTTAAAATGGATTGTAAATTGTCTTATTTACATCACTACATGGTGGCTCTTGTATATTTAAAACCCTTTGATTGCTATTGGCTATTAGGTGACTGAGCTGGGCTGTCCCTGTTTAAGATTCAGATACCTGTAGTTAGGCAAGGAGTACCCTGGGCCAGGCAGTCAGTCCCAAAATACACCACAAGAGAGCAGGAATTCCCATTGGGTTGCCCAACTCCCAACATTGTGCCGCTTAGCACATTAAAAAAACCAAAACAGCAAATAACAACAAAAAAACTCCCCATAACCAAAAATACATTTTAAAAAATTATTGTGCTTGTCTCTTTGTTTTCTACTTCTGGTATGGTTGCCCAATTCAGTTTTCCCAGCTGAATGTCAGCTCTTTTCTGTCCTCTCTATGCATATGCTGCTCACGCAAACACTTCCCATTCCTAATTAAGTTTGCTTTACAAAAATCAGCCTTCCCCTCCACCAGCCACAAAATACATTTGTTACAGATGACCACACAGTCAGGGAATAATTATGAGAAATAAAACTTATTCCACTTTCAGGTCATGTCTTCTATTTTGCAAAAGAACTGCACCATTGAAAAGGCAGGCTATTGCATTCCCAACTGCTATTCAGACACTAAAGAGTCCCTAAAGCCAGGAGAAAGTCTTATTTTAAAAAAATCTGTTGCTTTCTCTTGTAGTCAATACAATAAGAATACACTTAAAGTATAGAGTATCCTGGCTATTATATCAGAAAAGAAAACCATATGACTAAAGAAAAGAAGAAGACAACTTTTAGTGATTAAATTTACTTTAAAAATTAATACTAGCTAAAACAGGCAAAGACTGTTCATAAATTTATACAACTCATTCATGACATTGAATTCTGTATGTGGGCCTTTGAGAAAGCAACAGTGAAAGTGATCTCCTGGCCAACTTTTCACAAGCATATGATATTAAAATCATTAGCTGAATCAACTGCTAACTTGACCAATGAAAACTAAAACTATCCCCTGAAAAACAAGAGATGGGTGAGGAACGTGACTAATATATTTGGAACACTGCAAATACAAGTCTTTCCCTGTTTTTCCAAAACAAAGGACAATTTTAAGTTATGTAAAATCACAGAATATCAAGTTGGAAGAGACCCAAAAGGATCATCAAGACCAACTCCCTGCTCTTTGCATGACTACTTAACACTGAATGACATGACTACAGTGGTGGTTACAGTAAGAGCTGCAAACAAGAACTACAAAAATACTGATTAACCTATTTTCTGATCGTTCATAAACTTCAAAAGTACAACAACTCCAGTAAATACTGATATTATCACATACAGCTCATGTCATCTAATTAATCACTCGTAGTTATTACTGCCAAACTCTTGACATTTAGGATACAAATACTCCATCCTACGTTAACAGTCACCTCTGCAGGCTGACTACTACTTGTTTAGCATATGCACAGCACAGCTTGCTGTTGTGGAAGTGAAGATGACAGAAGACATAATTCATGCTACAGTGCTTGAGCATCCGGAAAACACCTTTACTCACAGACTGCCACCATAGCTGACCACCTAGTCCTGGCTGGAAAAGCAAGTAACAGCACTATCTAAATACAGTTAAGTTTTACTCAGGAAGCCAACATTGTTCCTTAAGCAATCCAAAGTGAAAAATTTCTCCCAGCAAGGTGAGAAGGGTTAAGTAGGTACCATTAATATGGAGAGGTAGATGGTTTCTGACTTCCTGTAGCAGCTGTAGGAATTATCCCTGGAAAGACATGAAAGCATAAGCTGAGCAGCAAGGACCTCAACAACACTGAAGTCAGACAAGAAGGTTGTTTCTATTTCTGTAAGTGCAACCCAGCAGTCGTCTGTCTGCTAAAGATAGCCTGAGAGCCTTCCTCAAAACTAGATGATGACTCCCCCTCTTTCATGAATACAAAGCCTCTTGCACTGCATGAGCATGCACTCACCCTGTCTGTCTAGGACGGACAGAAGGTGCAGGAGGGCTTGAGGTGCTTACAGGGTTTCTGAAGGCTGATTTTTCTGACCAAAGATATGTGGGCAATGTTTCCAGGATGAATTTTAATAGTTAAATATCACTGAACAGGCTGGAGACTCTGCAGGGACCAGAAACTGCAAGGAGAACCTAGGTTTACTCTTTTCCAATAAGTACATAATTCTTTATAAACTACATTAAAATCCTATAAAATATGTAAACTGGTTTGACTTTTCATTGCAAGGTTACTAAGGCAAACAAAAGAAAAATGAAGCCTTTGTTCCTACTCCCTACACAGTCACACACAATCAAGCTTAAAATTGAACAGACAAGAGTGCTTGCAGATTGGAGATGCCTAAAGCTCTCCCATGTCTTGTTCTCAGGTTAGCAGAATGAGCAAAATAATAAACCAAATAATTTTATTAATGCACTTTCTGATGAAACAAAAGAGTAACACAATCTTCATTGCTTCTGCACTGCAGAGCAAGCTTTACTGAAGCAATGCAACCTCCAGCTCATCTTTTTTGATTTTTTATAGTGCTATTCTCCCAAAATATTCTAAATCTATTATTCACAGCCAGTTCTTTCCTGCTCTCTGCATTAGCTACATCCAAGAGGTGCTGTGTGTTGCAGGAGCTGAACCATGAGGACACAGAAAAGCTCATGCTGCCTCCTACCTCACACTCCTCTTTTGTCAGGTCCCTCTGCCATGTTTGGCACTTGAACTGTACACAGCTCATTGCTGTGATACATGGTCTCCTCAAGAAGCCATCAAATCCAACACAGGAGGACAGGAAGCAGGACAGGGGCTGGCTGCAGTGCTATCTCCTTGCTGAGGATATCTCAGATGGTGACACTTCCGTCTCCTAGGTCCCACTGCCTAACCCACAGATACGGATTAGGGCTATGACTGTTCCCTGTCCTCATGACAAGTGGCCCATTGCATCATCCAACACGAGCTGGGAAAAAACAATTTTCTCAACTGGGGAAAAAACAATGCTGTGCTTGAACATGAGGTTTTTGACAGCTGCTAGTACTTCCCATGCTCCCATGTTCAGCTGTTATTTATTCACTGCAGCCTGCAGAGGCTTCTTGAAAAGGTACAAGTTTGTCCCCACCTACGTCCTCCTTCCTCACACCACAATCCTGGTAGATCCAGGCGAGTCTGCTGTGGGAGTCACACACCAGGAGGAGACACAGGAGGGAGTGCCTGTTTTCCTCCAGCACCACCTCTGATCTCTCTACAGCAGGCACAGGCTGGTAAGGGAGATGTCCAGGCTGCCCTCCAGAGAAGTCCCCCTGCCCTCCTAAGGTTACTGGGAGTTCTTGCTTTTGATTTCCAGCATTTGGATCTTACCTTGTTTAGGGAGGGTCAATAATAGCTATTAGATGATCCACTCCTTTTCAACACAAAATGGAAACCCTGGAGCACACATAGAAAAGCCTTTTTTAAAAATTTAATACTCTCTAACATTCAAAAGGAATTAGATAACAGCTATAATGGCTCCACCTACTCTTGATCCTTTCTGCTGCCAGAATGTTTTGTGTAATAAATCATGCGAGTGCTACATTATTCCAAAGCTAAAAACGGAGCAGAGTCAGGAGGCAGCACAGAGCTCTGAATACAGAGTCGTATTTGATAACATCTGCACTCAGTCTGATTTTAAGCTTCCTCAGGTTAGGATAATGAACTCAAATGAAAGGGGAAAGGTTCACCGAGTGATTACAGCACAGGCTGGCTTTTAAGCCATTTTTTTTTCAACTTCACTTTCACCACATTTTGATTTAGATTGGGTCAGCTCCTGGAAATAGTTCTGTTAACAGAACACACTGAAAGCATCCTTTACAGCTCCCCAAATCCAAGACAGTTGTTGAAGTGTGCTGAGAGTGTGCAGGTGAATAGCAGGATGCAATACAATTTTTCTTCCAATCAGAGGGATGAGATCAATTTTTTCCTCCAGGCCTGGAGAGAGAGCTTCTGAAAAAACAGTCCTACTAGCTCTACTGGGGCAAAAATACTGATTTATACCTTAAAATGAGTAACAAGCACTGATCACAGGAGTGGACTTGATGAGGCAGCTGGTCTAGCTAAAGCAGACACATTATTCTAGTTGCCCTTTATTCCAAAGCCCGTTTCCAAGCATCTTCACGTAAGTAATAGCTATCCATACTGAATAAGTAATCAGGCTAAACGTGACACCCACTGCCTTTGCCATGCTAACTAAAGTATCATCTTTGCTTCTACTAGGTTAGTGGTGGAATGCAACTCTCCAAAGGCTTATTCCTTAGAAGAGGTTTTAACATCTGCTACAGAAAAGTCTGGTAACTGTACTGAGCAGAAATTTTAGTCTTTTGGCTTTAAGAACAGTTTTAGTTAAAAAGCTGATCTTCTTAGATGGCTAAACACATACTAGTGTAAGCTATCACTAGTTTAGATTGGATAAAACACTATGTTTCACCTACTGACAATGAAAAACTTCTGGGAGAGATCCATACAGGGAACTGAAAATAATAAACCAAACAAGGGGTTTTTTTTCCCCAAGTAGTCCTAACATCTAGGAACTGAACTTCAGTGAGAGCTGAAATTCACAGGAAGTTAATTAAAGTACAGCTGCAGGCTGTTAGTCCAGGAAGTTTTTACACCCACTGCTGCTGGAAAGCACATGGACCAGCTCACAGATGTCTGGCAGGTTTTCACTGCTGCACATTTACCCTGTCAATAAGCTTCTGTGATGCAAAAACATCTTAAGGGTTCTTTCCATATCCAGATGGTGTTGTTTTTTCCAGGCCAGCCTGCTAGATATCTGATTTGAAGATAGCTCAGCAGTCTACTTAGATCTTCCCCTCAGATGACTCCACATTTTCTTCTATGACTGATTTACTGGAACAAGAAACAATAAAAAGCAAAACTCAAAAACACTACAGACAGATATGCACAAACTGCAATTATACTGAGAAATCAAATGGAGCCACCTCAGTAAGAACTGATCAAATACACAAGCACCTGCTCTAAAAAAAGAAGAGTAAAAAGAACAGATAATGACTGACATGATTTGAATTAATGAATATTAAGGCCAGCAAGACTATTGTATTCATCAGCCAGTCTGAACTGCAAAATAGCAGCCAAAGTAAACCTCCGAACTTGTTTCCACCAAATTATTTTAAGTCTATACACAGGCAATCATTAGGAACAGTCATTTAGTTCTTTTATCATCCTGCCCCATTCCAGTTTTATTATTTATTACAGATACAGCAAAGGAGGACGATTTTGTTGTACCTTTCTCTACAGGCTTTAAAAGCAGATTTAGACATTTTTGATCTGCTTTCTGAGGGCAGTGCTTGGTAATCTGTTCACAAACCCACACCAAACCATAGCCCTCTAACGAGGAAAATTTGAGGGACAGCTAAAACATAGCAGTAGTGCTTAGCTCACCAGTTCATTCAATCTGTTTTCCACTTTATTAAATTTCCATTTTAGAAATAATTTTAGCTGTTTTTCTTGTAAATATATTCTCTGCACTGTTTTCTGTCAGGTGCATATTAACATTGCAGAATGCTTGAGACAACTGCCAGTTAATACCAAACCCATCAATGATAGCATCATGGTCTTCTTCAGTTTACTCATCCAGAACTTAGATCTGCATGTCTACCAGCAGGCAACCTTCAGAAATGTAACTCCAAAAAACCCCACCCTTAAACTTAAAACCTATCTTTAACTTCTAACATGCAGCAATATCCCCATATATCCAGCAAACCAGAATCATTAAATCAATGTCCTCCTTCAGTCACTGAAAAAACCAGGAGTAGCCCTTCAATCTTAGACCCGCTGGGCTTGAAGCCAGACCTAAAATATACTTTGAACCTGGAAGGGCAGAAAACTGCAGGGACTAGAAAAGTTCCAGGCATGAGCATTGCCCTGGCTGTTAGGGTAGAAATAGGAGATACAAAACCAAAATGATACTACAGGGGCTGACACTCCGTTCTTATCTCAGTCACAGGGCTGCTGAGCAGCCAAATACCATTTCTAATAAACACCATAGTCGTGAAGGCTGTACAAAGGCCCTGGAGATTCTGCAGGCTCCATTCACAGAGGCTAGAAGAGCTACACAGCTATTAAATCATGACAGAATGACCCAACAGAACAAATTCCCTAGCTGATCCCAAGTTTTACACACAGTTCTCAAGGTAAAAATCAATACAAATGGTCAAGTTCTTGAACTAGACTGAAAAAAAAAAAATTCTTTTATTGAGTTCTGGTGCAGGAAGAACATCAGTCTATAAGAAAGATCTCTGGTAGGAGAGAAGGATTGCTCCTAGTTTTTTTTTCCTGTCAGGAAGTATTGGGTTTTTAATGCATGGGGTGGTTAAGAGGGCAAGGGTGGTAATGGTGCATGTGTGTTGCATCATGAACTCAGTCATGTACATAAAATCCAGAGACAACAGAAAGATTAAACACTATCTCCATTAGGGGATCTTTTGCAAAATATATCCTTCAACTAAGGATTTTTTTTATAAAATATGACTGTTATCTCCATGCTGTGAATATCTGGGCTCTTATTCTAAAAATAATTGAGCAGTTTCTCTCCAGTTCAGGAAATTTAACTTTATTAAGTGACTGCAAAGCGATGGACAACATTCATAAACAAGTCAGGAAGACTGCAGGCTAATACTGGCACTGTCAACTTGTACAATAAAAGGAGAGATTAAGGTTGTTGCCTCAGTTGCTCTTGTGTAATTGATTTCTTTGGAATAATGAAGAATTGAACAAAATGATGCTTTCATTCAATTTAAACACTAACAAAAATTAACATTTGAACTTGTAGCTAAGCAGCCAGGAATAACTTCCCCTGCTTACAGTGCATTGCTCATACTCTTGCTATAAATAAGTAGCCTAATGACATCCAAACAATCCAATCAGTCAACACAGGGACACAAAACTAAAAAACATTTTAATAATCTTGCCATTTTGCCATGCCAAAAGTTAATTAGCATTATTAACATTTGTCGCAGACATCTTTCAAGTTTTTTTTTTCAATCATTCAAGTTTTAAGACCAAAACTGAGGCTGGTTTTAATGGCTATAGAAAGTACAAGGCTGCAGAGCAAGTCTAGTCAAAGCAGAATTTCAGTATTTTTAAAAGCTAAGAATCCCTCAGGACTAAAAACCTTGCTTTAAAAAAAAAAAAAAAACCAAAACAAACTAGAGATGTTAGATTGCATGCTTTTAAAGTTCTTTTTCCTTTGGTTTATGGGCCTCAATACTAATATCCCAGAGACTGAGAAACTAGAAATGGTATTTAAATACAAGAAGTAACTTCTACCATTTCAAAAACAAGACCCTTTAAAACCAGCAGTGTGATGAGCATCCCTGTGAGAGCTGCTATTAATACATGCAACTTGTTGAGCTAATATTTTATTTAATATTCATATAATGTTTACCAAGGGGAAAAAATTTAATCTTTTAAGAAAGTTGCAGCATTTAATATTTCCCATAACACAATGCATGTGGTTTACTGACATATCTACACGAGGCTCCAAGAGGAAAAAAGCAGCCTCCACCCCTCCAAGCATGAGCTGCAGGGAAGGGAGGAGGCAGCTACCTGTCATCCCATCGCTGCAAAGTGTGCCCAGCCTCAAGAAATCAGGAGGGCAAATCTTGTAAGAAGCAAGCCCTAGGGGATCAGCAAAAAAAGAGAGTCACCTTTAATTCTAGTCCTAGACCTTAATTCCTCTGGGCTTTTCTGGTCTCCTCAAACTGTTCTTTGCAGGTCAGCAGGGATGGAGGCCAGTACCATGGCAGTTTTCAGTCTCAAATGTTTGCTGGAACGCTACAGGAGGTGATGTTCCCCTCTGCACACTTGGCTTTCCACCAAATCAGTATCAAACACACTCACAGAAGTGACACTGTGACTGGTTCAAGGTAAAGAACTCAGCAGTCAACTCAGATAGCTCCATGTCCACCAAAAAATCTGGTGGAATCTTCTTCGCTGATCCAAAGGAGCGATAGCAAGCTCCTGAACAGCAAGCTCTGTAGCAGCCAACAAAAAAGTCTAGCTAGAAAAATTGAATGGGAGATACAGTGGTCAAGCTGAGACTAGGTATCTCCCTGTTGGAAAAATTCCATCAAGACCACTTTGTGTACATACCAGTTAAACCTCAACTGAGGCTATCAAAAAAACCTCTAGGAAGGATGGAGTACCTATTGCATGTAAGGCCTCTCTAGAATTATGAATGCCTGCTTGTTCCTAGCGGAAACCCGGGATACTTATCCATCCACCAAGATCCCGACAGTGCTTTCAGAGCTGTTTTGGATGTCATCTGCTCAACAGAGATCTGTTTTGGCCAGGCAATGGGATGGGACTCCCAGAAAGGCCATGGAACTCCTCTCCTGGGAGATACTTAAGACCCAACATTGGTCTGCCCAAGCTACCTGCTCCAACAAAACCTGCTTTGAGCAGGAAGGGGACACAGAGGCATCAGCTCCTCTGATTCTGCGATTGATCTCTCCCCCAAAACTAGCAAGGTGAATTGAACAAGATATCAATGTGAAAAATAATGAAGGTAAAGGTCAAAAGACATTATATTTGGACAGGTTCAGATATAGACAAAATCTTAAACTGAAAATTTGGAGGAAAGATGAGAACAGAGAAAGCTTTCATTAACTCCTCCTCTGCTGTAATCAGACTAGCCATAGGAAGATTTTTATTTAAGAAAAAGACTTAAATTTTTAAACTAAATAAAACCTTTAAACAGCAACAAAAATATTCTGTAGTGTCTTGTGATTAAACTACTCGAGAGCATCCAAAGGAGGGCAATGAAGATGGCGAAGGCTTTGACGGGAAGCCGTACGAGAAGCGGCTGAGGTCACTTGGTCTGCTCAGCCTAGAGAAGAGGAGGCTGAGGGGAGACCTCACTGCAGCCTTCTTGAGAAGGGAACAGGAGGGCAAGTTCCAGGAGGAACTGGTCTCTTCTCTGTGGTGATCCGTGACAGGATTCGAGAGAATGGCCAGAAGTTGTGTCAGGGGAGGTTTAGGTTGGATATTAGAAACAGGCTCACACCGAGAGGGTGGTTGGGCACTGGGACAGGCTCCCCAGGGAAGTGGTCACAGCAGCAGCCTGACAGAGCTCAAGAAGGGTTTGGACACGTGGTGTGACTCTTGGGGATGGTCCTGTGTAGGGTCAGGAGCTGGACTCAATGATCCTTGTGGGTCCCTTCCAATTCAGGATAGTCTCTGATTCTGTGTTTAGTGAATTCTTTTCTCTCTTAGAGCTCAGTTCAGCTCTCTTGAAGTTGCAGTCCATGCATTAATTTTAGCGCAATTTGTACCACAACCTAAATTAGTTGCCTCAACAACCTTTCTTTAATCTCAGCATTTTGGGTATCACAATTGTAACCAAAAGGAGTTCTCCTCAGCCATTCTTTTAGTGAGGTCCCCATGTTTTTTGCAGGAGGTTAAGTGACTGCATCAATTCATGCAGTAAATAATTAAATTCAAAGTGCATTTACTTGCTCCCTGTTGCCCAAGTTTATCCAGCTGACTTGTTTTCCTAATATGTGGTACCTAAATATCTATCCCAGACACTCTCTATATTCTGTGCAAAGAGAAATGAGTTGTCATTTAAAAGTTTCAAATTCTTTGGAGTGAATTTGGGCTGATGTACCTCAATCTCCCAGTAGTAAAGCTACAGGCAGATCAATGCTTTTGCGTCAGAGACAGGACTCTGCTCTCTAACTCCCACTGTTTCAGAAAGTAGACTACCACAATTTCCACTGCCATAGTAATTCTCTAAATAAAGACTGTATATTCAGCAGTGATTATTGAAAGGAAGTCTGATAGAAATTTTCCATCAAAAGTATAGATAGACGACACAGTGTCTATAAAAATGCTGTGAAAATAGAAATTAAATAGATGATAGTTCCTGCCACATAAGAGACAGACTCTGTGTGGGAACTTCCATTCATCAGAAGATTTTCTGCCTTTGTGAGAGCAACAAATAATGCTGACTGATCAGAGATTGCCTGGCCCAGTTGAACTTCAGCTCACAGGAAACAGGAGACAAAATAGGCTCTCCACAAACACCCAGTAGGTCACAGAGAGTTAGGAAAGAACTAATGTGGATTTATCAGAGGCAGATTGTGCCACTCTTCCTTCTATGACAGGATAAAAGGACTTTCTGTATGACAGAAGTCAGAGATGCTCTACACCTTAAATGAATACACAACTTTTTTATGCTCTTTCACAATAGAAAACCAGAATGTCCTTCTCAGAGGTTAGCTGCCAAACAGAAAGGCTGTATTGTGTGATACTCACTTAGGGCTTGACTGACACTGAGACAGAGAACATGCATCTTCTATGCACAGGACAGCATCTGGAGGGGACTACAAGTACATGGGAGGACAGATTTAGAAGTCTAAATTTACTGAAATGGGCTTGAAATAAGATGATAATACCATAAGAACATACTGTATGCGCAATGTATCAGTTACACAAAGGCAACATGGAGAATTGGTAGATGTGGAGATTAGACAGTATCAGAAATACATATGTGCCATGCTGTTGGAAAAACAAGTGACAGACAAACAGTGACTCCAAAACAAACTTCACCTTGGAATCTATAGACAGTTGTTTCACCTGTAGATATTGATGCTTTTGAAAGAATACTGCACCAAGCCTGGGCCCTACAGTCCTCTGAAACCACTACAGCAGGGTGAACAAAAAAGAACCCCAACAATTAAATGTAATGAGAGAAATAACAGGTTGTTGTGTTTAGATTAGGATTTTCATGCTTCAGTTCTCTGCCACTGCTCAGGATCCCTCACCATGTTACAACTTCCATATGATTTCCATTCACATTACTCATCCTGCATTACAGATCGGTCAGATGAGATTTTCCATATTGCAGCATGGGAAATTTTGTTTTACAGAATCCCAGTTCCTTTAACAATCACACAGCACTGCTCTTGTAGGGAAATGAAAGTTATAAATGGGACAGCCAGCATCAGAACTAGAACCAAGAACCAAGGTGCACCTTTTTAGGGTGTGGTGCCCCCTAAAAAAGTGGGCACAGCGAGTTTCCTTCCTGCCTGCACCCTTTATTTCAATATATAGGCAGAACAAAGGGGAAGCAGTGACCTTCAAGGCATTCTCTCTGTTCCACATGTCTTGATTGATAAAGAAAGGACAGAGAGGCACAGCAGTGGTTCAGTAACATTACAATTTCTACTGTAAAGTGACAGGGAGAAAAAAAAAATCAGTTAAGAAGGAAAAGGAGAGGCAAGAGTGGCATACTTCAAGAGACAGAGCAGAAAAAAGCCAGTGGCAGAAGAGTCCCTGCTAATTGAAGAAGTCCTGGCACCTGAGAGTCCTGGATGTGCTCATGGGCAACTCTAGCACCCAAAAGAGCTCCAACAGAAGTAAAAGCATGTCTTGTCCTTTTGTGCTAATATGAACCAAACATACAAAATCCCCCCAAAAAATTAAAAGCAACAGATGTCTTGAAGCAGCATGGAAATTCACAGGGGCCTATGCTTGTTCAACTCAAGTCAAAAACTTATAAGATTCATCAAATACCCATAATATTTTCCTACTGTGTGATACTCCACATATCAATGTTTCAACTCACTAAGTGCTTAGAAACACTGTATCTTCAGAGGAAATGAGCTGGATTGTTGGTTCAGGAATCTCAATTCCTCAAGCTGAGGGAATGCTATAGAAATGTCTGAAGAAGATAAGTTTGTCTCTGACCAGACAGCATAAATACTATGATGACCAGATATGATGTTATGTCAATGCCAGTAGGAAGTTAAGGCCACTCTGCACTGTCTCAGGAAGTTTTTTAATTTACTGGAAGCAGGCAGAGTATGCCCTGCCCACATTGCTCCCTGGGGCTGGCAGCAGCCTCCCTCCTCCTGCTCTGCCATCCCCTGCCTTACATAAGCAAAGGTAACCCAGAGGTCACAGCAATTTCTGTCTGAATACATGTCATACAAGATATCTCCTGGCTCAGGAGCCCTTTTCTGTTTGCTTCAGATACTGCTGCCTGATAAGAGAAGCAGAATCATTTCAGCCTTGAGAATGGACTGTGCTTACAAAGGCATCCCCATCTCCAAGTCCATAGTTGCCAACAGGCTTGGGCTGGAGGACAAGCACAAGCCATCTCTCCTTCAGTTTGCCATGGAGGTCAAAGAAAAGGGTTTCAATCTTCATCACAAAACAGCATATTTAATATGGAATTGTCAGCAGTAAACTTCTGATCAACTGGACAAAATGAATTAATTTCTGATTTTATGGCTACAGGCTGAATATTTGCTCCATATGGCACAGGAGAAAGGGGATGACCACAAGGCTTCTCATTCCTTTTCTCCCTAGTTCTCCACCCCATTAATCAAATCATGCCCAGTCATGTATTGTATGTATGGTATGGTAGCTACATGACCAAACAATCTCCCTCCATTTTGGATCTTTTCTCAGTCTGTGAGAGCCATTCTGCAACTCTCCCTCTCAAAACAGCAAGACTTCAATCACAGACCAGTCTGTGTCTGCATAAGAGGATAGGGGTTTGGGAGGGAGAGTTTGAAAGACTACAAAACAGGAAAATCAAAGTGCAAAATTTACAGGTGTTGAAAGAAACTCAGTAATAACCTGCTGGCAGCGTACAGATTCACTGGAATGAGATTATGTGCTGTCAGTTTCCATCAGTCCTCTCAACTGATTGCACCATTTGATACATGCAAGCAAGATTCTCAGGCAATGGCAGATGAATACAACTCATTTTTTCCATCATTTGAAACTCATTAGGATGAGAGTGCTGCATGCACCAGAAGCATCAAATTATGCACCCATCACAGGATCAATCCCCATTATCCCCTGGGTTTTTGCAAATGAACACTGCAAATTAAATACTTTAGTGAAAGCACTTATAATTTGTTTTCTTGGTTAGGAATGATTTAATTATGCCCATTTTTAAAACACAAGATAAACAGAAGTTCTTTTTCACACACCTAACAAATCAGTATTTTACTCCTCCCTGTTACAATTGCAAAATTATGATGTGACTGTAGAAACTAAAATCCAGTTTTAAAATAATATCTCATTTGGTTGCTATTAAACCTATTAATATTTGCATTACTAAGGATTACTTAAAACGGTAGGAAAGTACAATTCACAAACAACCAGAAACAGCAGGAAAGGGGGAAAATACAGCAGTACCAACTTGCAAATATTTTTATCCATCTGTAACATATGCAAATCAAGATATGCCTTAACTTAGGCTCCCAGCCTGTGACAGCACTACACAGATTGCTAGATCGAGGCATTCAGAAGCACAGAATGGGCTGAACATTTTGTGAACATATGATATTTTGACCCCATAAAATATTTTATGATCTTTAGATTTTCTGACCAAAGACACAAGTATCACCAAGCATGGAACAAGTAGGCTCTGTATGTTTGTCACCTGTCTGTCATAATCTTTAACATGGAATGTAATATCCTGCTTTAGGCTTGCTGGATTTCTTCACAGAGTAAAACAATCGACACGGGGAGAAGAAATCTGGGGAATACATCCCCTCATACAGTATGTCTCAGAGAGATAGCAAAGCCATTCAAGGAGTTGCTATGTACATGAAAATATACAGAACAACAAGCAGAGGAAGCAGAAAAACACTCCACAGCATATAGCTTATGTAAATTGAAACTGAAGTCTGTATACAGAAAATGAGAACAAAATGTAATACTTATTGAGTTCTATTCACTTGGAACATAAAGCTGGAATTATAATAACAGGTGTTCTCAGATATATGCTTGAATGCCAGGAAATTACTTCTCTGCAATTTTTGTCTACTACAAAGTATATGCTAGCAATTTAGCCCAAAATTAGCATTTCTATGTCTCCAGGCCAGTTTATCTTCTGCTACCGTTCTATGTATCGTATGTACAGCATCTTTCACACAGCATTCAAAAATAATTTAAAAAAATACCAAAAAACACACCAACCAAAAAAAGCACCCACCACTCAACAAACTTTTAATACAACTTGGTAAAAGTAAATCTTTCTAAACTGCAACATCCCCAGATATTACTACAGATAACCACCATGCATTATGCCACAAGTGGAAAAGGACAGAAGCTAGGCTTAATACTAGAGTTCTCTATTTCCAAAAGGATCTATTGCCACAAAGGATTAAATTGTTTTCTCTCTGTGAAAAAGTAGACAAACACTATTGAAACTGGAACTACATGTTCTTAGCCCCTTCATACGCCATTCTATGCAAGCCACTGCAGAGCAGTGTGCCCCCTCTTTCACAGCTGTACACAATCTCCAAAGTAGCTGGTAAGCTGATAGACTCAAAATATTATTTCTAAAGTTCTTTTTGAACCACTATCATACTGCAGAGCAGTAGCTGTAATTCCAGTTCCACAAGTTGCTTTAGTCCCTAGTCCCAGCAGATCATTAAAACAAGGGAGGCACTTTATACACTTCATCTTTTAATAAGTTGGAAGCTATGATTCTATACAAAAAGTTACCCTTGTGGCCCCTTCACAAGCCACATACACTGTCCTAATTACTTCAAGTAACTAAATTCAGTTGTGTAATTCTGAGCTAATTCTTTTTTCCCCCAAGTAGGCAGTCAGGATTTTAATGGAAAATGTGCAGATGTGAATATCCAACTGCGTGCATTCTCTTATGTGTATCTTCATGCTTCATAAACCTTCTACCACAATTTAATTTTCACTGGATCATAAATATCTGAAGAAAATTGAACTCAGAGGATTTTCACAGAGTAAACACTTTAAACCTCAGAGCTGGAGTCTACTCCCTGCTGTTATGGAAGCAGTTTCAAGCAGTGAAATACATTCTGGGGCTACCAAACACAGGACTTGTCACATAGTGATTGATTTCTCCATCTTCCCAAACAGGTCACAGATATTTGTTTCAGTCAAGGACGGTATATTCTTATCATCTACCAATGACAAAGCCAATTCTTTTTCCTACTGGGCCAGATACAAATTAAAATTCAAGACAAATGCTCCACAGTGAATCAATACTCACCAACCAATCACCTCCCTTGAGAACAATTAAGCAGCATTTTTGCCATCTGATCTTCCCAGAGGAGTGAGGGACAGCTTTAATTCTGCTTTGCATCCCTTTAGAGCAAACTACTGAAATATTCAGGTAAACATAAACCCAACCTTTTACTACCACCTCACCTTCTTCCCAGCCAGGGCTGTCTCCCTCAGATAACTCTAGCAAAGGAAATTTTCACTTTTATGGCCAAATCCCAAACTTCTGTGACAGAATTTACAACTAGCAGATGCAGCTGTTAATAATCCCTTTATAACCTTGCAACAAATTCAAGCCTGAATCCAATTCTGCAATCATTACTTCTGAAGCCACAGAACCCCTTCCTAAGGAGAAAGATCTTTAGAAATATCAGAAAAAGCTGTGTGACTGAGTCATCAGTTTAAGCTTGTTTCATTCCAAAGGTACTTTTGAGAAGTTTGTGTCTGTCCATGTGCTGTCCTAGAGGAAAAATAAATACAGCAATCTCAACAAAAATAACAGAAGAAATAAGTTTTTGTATTGACTGCAAAAGAATAGCCAAATTCATTCCAAGGACTGAATTAGGCTGGCAACTAACACAAGAATGTAGTTCCAGTGGAAAGAAGATGTTTTGACCCTGAGAAGAAGTAAAGGCAAAAACACCACAGAGAGGAATCTTGCTTTAACCAAGAGTCACTGCTACTTTCCCACACAGCTGTAAATCAGGATTCCATAGATGCAATAAACAGCAAAAAGCTCATATATCAACAAACAACAACAAAAAAAACCCAACCAAAATTTATTCCAAAAGAATATGAAAATGGTATCTCTAAAAGATATAAGGCATATTTGCACTCCAATTTGCAATTCTTAAAATCATGCCTTTTTATCTTGTTTTCAAATTATTATTTTTCCCCAGTCTGCTCAAGAGCTACATTTCTGGACTACATGTAGCCAAGAAAAGTCAATCCAAGTACCTAAAACAGCCGACCACTTTAGTCTCTGAAAAACACAGGTGAAGACATCTGTTCAGGAACGGTGCAGACATTTTTGTACTTCTCACCTCTCTAGTGTTTACACACCTGAGTGTCAGCCTCAGGTAGCTTTCCAGACTTTCATCTGTCACAGTATGTACAAGACACTGTAATAAAGAGCCAGTTCTAAGCTTCTCATTTGCAGTCAGCATTGCCAAGTGCAACTGCATGTGAAGGGCAACAGAGCAGATGCTTCAGGCACCCCATTGAAAAGAAATGAATTTTCAGGAGCCAGGGAAGACGACCCCGAGGTGCAAGGAAGTTGAGAAAGAAGCATGAAGAAGCCCTTTTGGGGGCTGTGATCAGAGTCCTTTTTGTTCTGAGGTCTATGGGATATCTCACCCCAGTAATCTGTGTCCACTATGAAGCCAAAGCAGTTCTTGAAGATTGTTGTGCTACACTGGTGGCTGTGTCTTGAGGCAGCTGGGGTGCCAGAGCAACCCGTACGCCATGCATGTGAGACAACATGTGCTGTTAAGAAAGCAACATGATAATCTCGTCCTGTCCTTTCCCATGGAGTACTGGGCACTGCTCATGGTCTGCACACACACAGGTATAAACATGCCCATTCCTACCCTGAGATCTTTCCACACAGAGGCAGAAGTCCCCACGCTTGGTGCATCCTTGCTGGTGCATGCAGAACCACACATGGGACTTCAGCTGAGGATGTGGAAAAATCTCCTCTATATGAGCAGAGGTAAGCAAGTGGGAAAAGTAAGCAACGGATGAGAGGAACAAACGTGACATGACACTAAGATGCTCTGAGATCTCAGACACTGAAATCTGTGTGAGGGCCTGTCAGTGGCATTTAAATCAGTTCTTCCCAGCAGTCAGGGAACATGCAACATTAGGATTCCTGCTGGTCCAATTTAGTGCAGACAGAACAACAGCTTTAGCACCCAATTAAACAAACTTTTCTGCACCATCCACTTTGATCTATTGCCTCTAACAACTGCCCCAGCTGCCTGTGGTTAAAAGCTACCCCGTTGTGTGTCCCAATTTAACTGTGGTACTTGTTGGCAGTGATGGCCTAGAGGACCAAAGTATAAAGGGGCTAAAATGTGGAAACCTCCTTTTAGGAGGCTGTGAGAATCAATAGCAAGTAAGAATGGCAGCTTGGATGTAGGTTTTGGCTCAGGACACTCTCCTAACAACACTGATGAGGGCTATAGCAGCAGTGACCTTCCATATGTACCTATCTGTACCTGCATATACACACCTGTGCAGCCTGATGCTTAAATTTGTGGTCTAGTATCTGATACTGATTGCCACAAGAGACTTACAGGATGTCCTTGTATGGCCATTATTCTACCACAGACAGATTATCAATAGCATCTCTTCTCATGACTCCTGAGTGCCTACGGGTGCTTTTTCAGCAGCAGATGCAGAATATACATATCCCCACGATGTCCTAGAGAACAGACAGCCAATGGCCAGCTAGATCCAGCTGCATCAGCAATGTCCTGAGGCACGCTGCCACCTGGTTGTAGTTTAGAGAGATGACAACAAACACCCTTCACTCCTTCAGCTTCCTTCACAGCAACGTTACCTGGCACCCAGAAAAGTGTTTTGTTCGTTGTTGCAGAGGAGATGAAGGGTGATGAAGGTGCTATTTATCAGTAGAATCTGGGAGTTCTTCAAGACATGACAATTCAATGTGGATGCACTGAAAAAAAATACTTTCCCCCTTTCAGACCCTATGGTACAAATGTACTTAAAACCACTATCATTTGATGGGTTCTGGTTTGTCTAGATCAATACCTGCTTGTCTAAAAGCAGAAAATGTTCCACAACAAGCAGGGTAACACATCTAGACTGCCTAAGTCAACCTAAGGACTTTATCTAAGTCTGACTGTGTTGCTCTGGGTAAATTCAGTATGAAACACTGTCACTCACTACACATAGACATGAAAAAACCCCAACCTATAGAAGGCAAAGGAATGAGGAATTCAGTCCTTAAGGTGAATGTGGTCTGTTGACATATCTGCCTGTTCAGAATATCCTCTACACGTCTTGGAGCTTATATATATATATACAAGTATAATGTCTATTAAAGTTGTATTTTCAGCTTAAAACAGCCAGTTTTAAGAGCTGTATTTTTACCCACATAACCCTGGATCAAAGTGGCTTAAAAGTATACAGTCATATCACTTATTACCTCCAGTGATACAGAAACATTCCTGTAATTGACACTGCCCTGTATCATGATCAGTCTCTCACAGTGGTCCTCTCCAAGGTACAGGTTGGACCTTTCTCAGTACTTCCTGAGGTATTTGTAGAGTTTATGCCAAGACTCTGGGAGCAATTACCAAAATGGAATGATACAATTCAAAAGTAAGGCGTTCAAAAAGGTTTTAGAAAAAAGAAAGGCTACAGGTGAATTAATTTTTTTACCTTCAGTCATTTAAAATGCTTAGAGAATTTACTTAAGAAGACAATACATTCTATTCAGACATTTCCTGATATCTTTTATTTTCTGGCTGTCAGCAAGAAGAAAACGTTACCTTATGTTATACAGTCTATTGCTGAGAGACTCGATGGTGCTATTCATGTCATCCTTTTTTTCCTTCACCTTAATTAGAATTGAAGACTGAAATTGTGTGACTCTCAACACTCAGGAGATATGTAAATTACAAGGGAAAAACAGCTAAGGGCTTGCCTGCATGTGTTGCACACCAGATAAGGCAACACTCTTTCCTTCCCCTCTGCTACTACAGCATTTCCACTGCAGCATGTTTGGCCACACAATACCACAAAAGCTATTTATGGACTCTCCTATCAGTGTACACACAGTGGTTAACAACACAAGACTGCAGTAACCAGGAATATTTTGGTATGACATTTTTCTAAAGGAAACCTTATTCCCTTGATTTCTGCAGGAAAGGGAGGAGCTGCTCCAAAGCTTCAGGCCTGTGGTTAAAGCACTGATGGAAGACCAGAGCTCTACCTTTGAAGATGAAATATCATTTTGGATGCTTATTTAAAAGTAGGTTTAATTGATTCACTTGCATAACAAAGGCAGTACCTTCTGAAAAGTGCTCACCTAAAGGAAGTGAAACCGCTGAGACAATGTGAAGAACTGAAAACAAAGTGATGCAGCTGACACACTCATCTCAGGGGCATGGTGCATCTTGATTTTCTTAGATGGTTTCTGCCTAATGCTGTCATGCAAAGGCTCTTCAGAAACCCAGGCATGATTTTCAAAACATCCAGCTCTGGCCACTGCTACTGAAAGACATTGAGAGACTCCACCTGTCAAAAAATTCTCTAAAATTTGTTCCTGTATCAACTTTTACTGTTTGGGTGAGATAAGAAGAGGAATAATCACTGTTGTAGCACTTGATGGCCTTGGTAAGTGAAAAATTGATCGATATTTTTCTCCCATCCCCCTTGAGAATTTACAAAGTGAAAACAAGTATTCCTAGCAAAACGAAAAATTCAAAGTCTTCTCAACAAAATCATATATTATTGTTTTAAACTTTAATGTTAATTAAAATAAAATAAGGTGACTAGAAAAGCAATTATACCTTGGATTTTCAGATCAAAAAATCTGACTAATGTTTCATTCGTATGGATGTGATAGTGCCACCAAGTCTGCTTTATCTCTTGGAAGAAATTCTGTCCACTTTATATCTCTAAAGATTTGATTAACTTAACTTTATGTTTTATTCCATGAAGGACAAAAACCAAGGTAAACTGGCAGCAGATAACCAGAGGCAGCACCAACCCTCTGCAACAACTTGAGCTGATGTACACTCCTGGTGTCCTGAGGAAGGATGCCAGTCCACTGCAACATCCCCCCTCCCTTCTCTTTCCCCCAGTCTTATGTTTGTATTTGCCCATTGTTGTGGACTGATAATGTTGCATAAACATAAAACTAGTTCTTGTGCCTGTAAATGGAAATAATATTTCATCTGGTATAAAAAATCATGCTGAGGTACATACTTTATTGTCTTCCTATATTTTTGTGTTGAATACTGTACTGTATCTTCAGGGGTTTGAGCTCTTACTTCTAGATCATTTGATATAACAAACCAAATAAACAGTCTCCAGATAAATACATGAATGGAAGCTATCACCTTTGCTATTAAAAAAGGGCTATTTAAGTCATATAGTACAGAGAAATAAAATGCTTCAGCTCCCCTCAGGCACCATTTGGGAAAGAATTATTGTGTTAGAGGCACACAAGTATCATAGTTTTATTTGCCACAGTTGTAGTAATTAGGTTTATTGCTATACAAGGTGCTAACAAAGAGTAGCAAAGCCTGTCTGGTTTTCAAATTATTTTGTGCCTTTGATGGCAGTTTTTATACAGCTGCTTTCAGAGCTTCCTCTTTCTTGTTCACCAAACCACTCTGAGAAATATCGCAACAGGAACAAGCAAGTCCTTTTAAAACCATGTTAAGAACATCACTGTGAACCACATCTTTAAATAAACTGCTGTTCTCTTTAGAAGGAAATTCTGACTGTGAGTTATTCTAATGTGAAAGACAACAAATGGTATTTTGATTTGTATTTCATGGGTCTTCCCCAACACTAATGAGGGCAGCCTCCCAGCCCTCCTCCAAAGACAATGGTTGTTTTTTCTCCTCCTATGGGGGAAGAGAGTGAAACGAGATGAGTACCTTGTGGGTCACAGAGATAGTTTGGGGTACACACGAGCTCAGGTCATGGTGCTCTCAGCTACCAGATCCACGTTGTGACCCAAGCCCAGCAATCACTTCTTCCCAGACAGACTGGTCACTGCTGCTGCCCAAAGTGAAATTCTTCAGCCATAGGAAAACTGGAGGGGAAGGGACAAATCTTTGACACCTTTTTGCCCTTTTCTAGTTCTTTACCTTCTGAAGATCTTAAACACTTGATTACCAATGGTAAACAAGGAGACATATCAACCCTTTCACTTCAAGCAAGCTGGTAGGTAACTAGCAGCACCCAAACAGGCACTGCACCATCACAACAGGATGACTTCTTATCACTTGCCAATGTTATAACATAATAGGAACTTGATTCAGCAGGATCCTCCTCTTCTTTCCAGATCATGCAGAAACATCGTGAACTATAGAAAATTAAAATCGCTGCCCACCTGTAACTCAAACAATCAAAAGCCTCAGATGTTGAGCTGGCCCTGCCATCCTGTAGCACAGGAAAAAATATCTGGCAATATACACATTGCCAAGTTGTTTATTACTGAATCAGATTGCATCCATACATATCCTAAGCAATCTGTTACTAGGTGCTGATTTATTTAATAACTTAATGGACTTTGAACAGTTTCCAGAAAAGAATGCTGGGCCTCAAGGTTGTGTTGTTACTTTGTTCAAACAAAGCAACAATAGCTGAAAAAACTCTCATGAGTCCTCAGCAGAGGTAGAAAAAATTCTGCATTGTGGCAGACCTTGAAATCAGATCAAAGAGCAACTGTAAAGCATCCTCTTTTAAACTGCAAAAGTAGATGAAAGGAATCATTTACCCTTATGCTCTTAAAGTGAGATTGGATCTACAGCTTGGAGAGACCAGTTCAGAAACAATCATAATCAACAAATCTTTCACAAGATGTAAACTGTTCAGTATACAATAGATCTTTGAAGTGGATGATCTTTGGAGATTTATTCTGTCATACCTTCAGTCCTGTAATTTTGTATCATCAAAGTGAAACTGAAATACCCAGTTTTAGCATTAGCGAAATGTAAACAGATCTTCTATTTCTGCAGACTGTTTTGCATTAAAATATGCCAAAATGTCTTGCAGAGTCCATTAAATGACATTCTTTTTTGCAGGAGAGGAAGGGCAAATGATTCTCAGAAAACTGCAATGGCCCCCCCTGGAAGTCCTGGAAGAGCCCTCAGGATGCTCTGTTGACTGGGGGCTGTGGTGATTGCAGACCACCAGCCCCTCTTTGGGGTATAATGACAAGACCTGAAGAGTGTTTCTTCTGATGAAGCAGACTTGTGGCTGTGAGACTGCATGCAAGATGAAGTTTGTTATATCTCCCAAAGGCATACTTTGGAGTCCTCTTGGGTCCACAGTGGCATCCTCTTGCTGCCTCAGGCAGCTGATGTTCCCCCAAGCACCTCCCTCTCAGTCATGGCGGTGGTGGATTGTGAGAGTCGAGAGGCCCACTGGAGATTAATTTGCCACATGCACTTTGGCACAGGGATGCCCCAGGCTGAAGGACCAAGCTGGGCAGTTGGGCAGGCACTGGAGGCAGGTGGCAGGCATGGTGGATGCATGCCACTCTGTGCCCAGGGCTGGTGGTGTCAGCACAGACACCCACACAGATCAACTTTCTCCCTAACTGACTGAGCAATGCAGGCTCAGCAGGTGGCAGAGCCTGGGTATGGTCTTCACTAACTGAGATCTGAGTATCAGACAAGATCCAGGGCCCAGACTTTCAGTAAACACTGGAAGAAACACAGAATTGGGCTCAAAACTCAATGCCTCTTGCTGCTGGTTGAGGAGATGTTTCTGAACTCCTTAGTCACACAGCCTTGATATAGGAGGTCTCAACATGGATCTGAAGAGACCACAGCTACAATTGTCATAAATACATAATACAATCCCACTGCTAAATCTAGAGAATGGCACTGCATTTCCCCATAAAAAACTTCTGGTTTATTCTGTGCAACTGGATAAGATTTTGAAAAAGAATAAACCAAATATTTGCTAGTCTTTTCAGTTTCAAGGGCAAAGCTGTACAGTTACACTCATGCTCTAGCTCTTCTGAAAAGGGGATGGTTACAGTGAATCTGATTAGTTTCTGGTCTCTTTATAAGCACAACACATAGGTTTCTCTGTGCATCCTTATTGTTGTGTCAAATAAATGTGATTTTGTTATTTTCATAAAGTTCAAAAAATCATGAATTTACAAATTGATAGCAATTTCAAATAAAATCTATATTCACATCTCTGAATATTGTCATCTGTCCTTAAAAACAGGTCTAGCAAGTGCCTGTAAGCAATATGGTGAGCCCAGGTGAGCTACACACTTGGCAAGAGCTTGAGGAAGTGAATTTTTCTGAAAGTCAAAATGCAGCACCTGCCTGAACTGACCTCAACTGATACAGGCAAAAATGCCTGCTCCATGAGTTTCCCAGTATTCCAGCTTCCTTTCAAAGCCCCCAGAGTCTTAGAAAACACTCCTGGCCAGCTGAAGGCACTGGTGTCTTCTGGCAGCCTACATGCAGACCTTCACTCTATTTCCCCCTTTAAGCATGTTAAACCTGACAGGGATCTACCTGTCTGCCAGCTGCAGTGTTCCCAGAAAAGCTGATGCAGAGAGCCTGTCTCCTGAAGGTCCACAGGAGCCTGCCTATAAGAGTACCATGAGCGCTCCCTTGTAAGGGCCTAATCTGAAACCACACTAGAGATGGCAGAACAAACTACACTGCTTCACTTCTGTGGGTCTTTGAGTAGCCAAGGTCTTGGGGTAATTATATATCTACACAGAGTGTGTGCTGTATCCATCTATACAAAGTACAAGATTATATTACAGTATTACATCACAGACTAATTTTGGTATAAAACAGCATCCCTTAATCTGAGGGGAGGCAATAACTCTCAGAACAGGTAAAGCAGAAAGACTCATGTGTTGTACCTTGCGTGGAGATCTTGCTGATTTATCCATTTCCAAGTAAATTTATCTAATCATTTAGAAGCAGTGAAGTTAGGATTTGAGAGCAGCTCTAGAGCCCACTGAAGTCATCCAGAAATCTTTCTGGAAGCTTTGGATTCAGAGTGCAACAGCTGTTCAAAACCTAAACCTGAGAAAACAGAATGTACAAGAACAAACGGGGCTGATCACAACTGCAGATACAGAGCTTGGGGCAGCTTGGTCTACTTGTACTCAAGAGAATCTAGGGTAGAGGACATGATAGGCTTGGTTTCTGCAAGGAGATGGGGCTCATGTGTCCCTTGCAGGGAGCCCAGCTCCAAGTAAGATTTCCCTTATTAACAATTATTTTTCTTTTTCTCTTGCAGCACATGTTGGAAGGATGCAACAGAGCAGAAGGCTAAAAGCTCAACTATCCAAAGCTCTCCATCCTAATGCACTCCTCTAGAGCATAGCAGGGTTTTGAAGAAAGACAAAACCAGGTGATGAATATTCAAGTGGCAGAATTTACTGCAGAGCCCTGAACAACAAATTGAAAGACAATGCATTATATTATGTTTTAGACCCTATGCCACTTCCAGCTCACAGAAGTGAGTTCACAGCTCACCCAGATTCACACATTGATCCTGCAGCAGGATCCATACAAGCATGAAGGCTGACATAACACTAATTACCCATGCCCATTAGTGGAACCTCTTTTCCTGCACAGCTTGTAGCATCCACAATAATGTTCCAGGGGATGCACCAAGAGGTTTAACTGAAACAAAACGCCCTCACATGAGAAGCACGGATAACACATCATTCTCTGTGCTGCATGTTTAATCCCTTTGTGCAAATTCTCATACATTTGTGCACCTTTGAGGTAAAAAGTATGAAAAAATCAGCACTATTCCTTTTATGATACAGATAGAATTTTCCAAAATCCAATCGTCTGTTAAAAATGTGAAGACAATACGAAGGCTGCAAATGCAATAAAAAGTAAACAGCATAAAATTAAGCTGAGGTTTTTACTGCTGGGGCAATTAGAAACAGATCAGAGTCTGGGTGTTACAAATTACAATGCTTTGGCTGATGTAAAAAGCACCAACAAGACATTGCATGGCTTTCAGTCTCCTCACCTCACACAAAGCTGAGAGATTTTCTAATATAGAGAAATAAACCAACACTCACATACACATACAGTGAGATCTTGTACACAAGTGTAAGCAAGCCTTCAAGGCTGGCACTCAAATATGCTGAAGGCAAGTAAAGGTCAGCCCATCTTCATACCTGACCATGAATACCAAGGAGAGGGCTGGAAAACTACTATGTTATTCTTTTATACCTGAGACCATACTTATATGCCAGGGAATGTTAAAACAAACAGCTGTGATAAAAGGCTTCTCTTTCTGATTGAAGAAAGAGAAAAGATAGAAGAAAACCACTATAACACCCCGTGGAATGTCATGCCTTGCCAGCAATATTAGTCTTCCTACAACTATAAGACTTCCTGAATATAGGAGGTTGTAGAGCCACAGGAAATCTCTCCTCAGTAGCACACCAAAACCTACTTTCTCTACTTGTATTATCCTGAACACTCTACATGTTTTCTTTCATATAGGAAAACCTGGAATTAAAGAATCTGGCAGAATCTTTGAAAAGCTTGTTTCTTGGTCTCTCAATTTCATCAACATAATGCTAAAGGTAGGAAATACTTTATAAAATAACCTTCTGTCTCCATAAAATATGTTTATAAAAAACAAAAGCCACACCAGTAACTACTGCCTCAAAAATACATAAAACAAATTTACACTCTTGAAATTATAAGTCAAATGAGACTTCAAAACAAAGCTATAATAATTACTCCATTATTATCACACTTCTAATGAGAATATACTAATTTTTGGAAGTCAACTTTTTTTCCTAAAACTTAAACCCCTGTCTTTCAAACAATTGGAGAAGTAAAACTATTCCATCCATCTAATAATGCAGTGTGAGAGTGCATAAATGCAAATGTGCTGCTGAGGCATAATCAGCACTATACACCTGAGAGTCACAGAGTCCTGTTTAGCTGAGTAAGGTTTCCTGGTTGAGCAGGGAGCTCTGGCACCAAGCCCATGCAATCAGCACACCAGCTTGTCATGGCAGGCTGTACACAGACATGGACATGTTTAGATATTTCAGAAGTTTTTTATGACTTACCATATGTGTCTGAAGTCACCTCAATCTGGACTGAAATTACCAGAAACTGCTATAAATGCTGTAGTTACTTTTTTCCCCAATATATATAATTTTGGTATCTAGTAGTTTGTGTCACATCAATAAACCCATCATGCATTGGAGTGTGAATACACTGTTGAAAGTGTTGATGCTGTTGAAAGATTATATCAAGGGCATGGGGAAACATGATTAAGTTCCATGTCACTGAGTTCTCTCATTTTTGTATAACACATACAGTCACTTTTAGATGAAAAAAAAAAAAGCTTTATTACAATGAAAGGGAAATATCAACTAAACAGAAATAATGTCAAGCAGAAGCGTAAATCATAGGCAGGTCTGACAAACCAATACCATGTATTAAAGTTGCTATGGATGCCCTGAGGCAGAGCAGCACAGTTTTCTCAAGTGTTATGAAAATAGACAATTGAAGGTACATTGTAAATTTGTTCCAAACTGTGCTCACCTCCAGCTGGCGTTCAGCATGGTGCTGGCACTGAACCTGTGGCCAGCAAAGCTGCGCCCGTCTGTTCCCAAGAAGAACCTGGCCCAAGTCTGTGAGTTCAGCCATTCAGAAGTAAACACTGCAGTACTCCTTGAATCATGGAGGGCAGTGATGGAAAGGGTTTCACATGATCTTCCAAGGCAGCTCATGTAGCATCAGCTGCATTTTTGGTCTCCTTTCTTCTACCACCGTATTTTCAGTTTTCAGGTTTGTAGTCTTACATTGGCTGTAATTTCCATACTTTTGACTAGATTTAGTTAGCCTAGCTCCTTATGAAAATCAGATTTCCAGGATCAGTCTGTTTATATGTATGTAATAAACTTCTAATGCTGATTTCAGGCCAATCAGACAGACACTGGAGATATCAAATATGATGAGCTCAAATATGATGTGTATTTTGTAAAAACAGAGTGAAGGATACCAAGGTTTCGATTTTGTTGGCCAATTAACTTAAATGAGACAGCCTGTACATAGCTGTGGAAATATTTGACAGAACAAAGGCTGTAAGAAAAAGTATGGGAACTGTATAGGATACATGGTAAAACCAGAAAATAGTAGTTTAATTTAGTTTTTAAAAGCCTATGAATGAAAAGGCTCAAGACCATAGGAAACTGAGTTTCCACAGCATTCTCTGTAGCCACAGGCCTTGATATACACACCTTTGTGAACAAGATAAATTTATAGCAACAGCTATATTTAAGCTAATATTAATGATGTGATTTTCATTACTAAACTTTATTGTCTTCTACAATAAGGGGATTGCTGCTAGAATTTGAGGGAATTTAACAGCCATGCTGGGCTGGCCATCTCTGCACAATGCTCCATAAAGACGCTGCATAGTGTCTGTTTGTCTAAAAGAAAGAACAGTCTGTATATGTATAAACTAGTTCAACAGAGAGAGTCAAAGCTTAATTAATGGCTCCTGGTTGATTTTAACCCCATTGCAATCAGTGGTGTGCTAACACTGGGGATGGTGGTGGTGATGGTTGTGTGAACTGCACTGAGCAGCAGAGCAGTAACAGCTGAACATCAGTCCCAGCTGCTTCCAACACATCCATCCCTGGGTCACTTCTCATTCCAGCTCAAGTAGTAATTTCCACAAGAAATAGACTTCTCTGCTTTCAGCAGGGCAGCAAAGAAACCCATATTTCTTAAATTAATACTACTTCTGGGAATTCTGCATTGCAGTTGTTGGAAGAAACTGCTAGTTTTATACCTAAAATTCAATTAAAGAATCTCCAGGATTTTTTCTCCTGTAATTTAGTGGCATTTCTCTCACAGGCTAACCAGAATTATTTGCAAACTGTTATGGCTACTGCAGACAAAAGAGGTCACCAAGCTGCAGCAGCAGCTGTAATTAACACAGGAGCATACGTCAGTACGTAATTGACTTCAGAAGGAATTCAGAGCAGCCACAGAACCAAGCAGCTCTGACAAGCTTTTGGCATCCAAACAGCAGCTACTCCTGCCACAAGCTGGAACAAGAGCAGGAAGAGACCAAGAGGACCAGTTTTTTCTGCAAGGATTTTTCTAAAATCATCTTCCCAGGATGCATAGTCACATCAGATCCATGAAACCTACCCTGCTTAGGGATCCTCAGTTTATGTGAGCAACAGTGATGGCAGAATTTCAAAGCTCTTGACCAGTCAGCAATTATTTACCATGGCTTGAATGACAGGACAGCGGGACTAGGTATGATGAATATGGGCTGCAGCTACCAAGATGTTAGATTGTGCCATTGGGTCAGAATGCAACATTTCAGCAAAAAGAGGAGCTTAGGCAGTCATACAAGGAATCTAGGAGGAATGGACTTGAAGGATGATTTTTTTGCCTGTGAGAGCAATGTGCTGAGTAGTTGTACAGAAGGAACAGCTCTTCTTTGAGAAGCAAGCTAATAATCACATTTTTTTCTCTGTAATTAGTCCTGAGAGAAAGGTATAGTCCACCACCCCCCACAATCAGAAACACTGACAGTGACCATTTAAGAAAGTTAGAGAGCCCAGCCAGATGCATGCAGTGTTTTGTAAGGGTGGGACACCAAACATCCCTATTCTAAAATGAACCATAAGGTGGCACTGCTTTAAAACATTACCTGAGAAAATTTTCTCTGACATTTTCTATGCTCTACAAAACTCCACAGAGTTCCCACTTTTAATTTAAGTGAATCAAGTCATCCTACAGAAACTGCAGTGATACAGTGAGAGCGTACATCATTGGCATTTGTACTTTCACATGTATTATTTTCTCAGAAATTGCTACATTTTGTTCTGAAAACCAAAATGTCTCAGATACTTTGTTCAAGCACTGCAACACCCATTTCAAAATTCATGTTTTTGTGTGTAACAGCCAGACCTGTCTTCTCTTTATACAACCTCTGACATGTAAGACCATAAAGACTCTGCTCTTTCTCTGTTCATGACAACAGCCAACAAAGACACTTCTGACAAGTTATTTTCTAGTTCACATCTAAGGTACAGGACAAGCTGTCAGATAAATGCAGTCTTTGCAAGTGGAGTTGCGGGAAGTTCCTAGTGGATATGGTAAAATGAACTACAGAGTTAGTTCATTTGTCTATTGATTTGCTTCTATATTAGACCTGGCCACCATTTTAAATGAATGGTGAAAGGGACATAAAGCCACCTATGGAAAGGAGACTATGTCAGTCTGAGAGAATAGTAGGAGTGTGATGTGTGATTCTTAACAAACTTCCTGAATCTCCAAATCCCATGGGCACAGAGAACCAGCTGCTGGTTTTGTACCAGGGTACAGTACCAGTTTTACATAGCACAAGAAAAAGAAGTGGGTCAGAAAGTAAATGCTCACTGACTGCAGAACCTTCTGTTGGGTTGTCCTGTAAGAGCCTAACTGATCTGAAAATAACAAGACCATGAGTTCAGGTCCCCCTTGATCTTCTGTATCCAGCCAGCCTCCTGCCCTGCAAAGAACTCCTCAGCTTTCAGGCAGTCCTTTGCTGTGAACAGTGCAAGGTCTTTAAACCACTGTTATTTTTTGCAGTCTCTACCACAAAGTATGGCTCACCACCTCCTGCTACCACATGCTATGCAGAAGAACACATTAGGAAGAGACAGCAGAACTACCTGAGCTTAGCTTTAGATATTTTCTTTCTTCCAGGTACTTTTGATCTAGCTTTGCATCCCAGTAGTGACCTTGCACTGGCACTCTTTCAACCAATGGACCAAAGTGTTCAAAAAGCCAGTGAGGTGATGGACAGGCCGCAGACCCCGTTCCAAGTTAACCACATGGCAGAAGGATAAACCAGCATCAGACTACAGCTGACTTCAGGATGTGCAATTGCTAGGAACTGATCCAGGCTCTGTGTTGACAGACAAACAACAACTATTCATTGATGCATCTCTTTGGAGTCATATACTCACTCTGCCCATGGAGCAGAAGACACACTCAATACACAGTCTGGCAGAATGCAAAGCAGTTAAGTGAAACAGCTGGAGAGACACCACAACTGTCCACGCATATCTACATGAGGATGTTCTCACTTATTATTACCTTACTTGCATTTCAAATGGGAGAATTGACTATTTCATGTCAAGAATGTAAACACAGCTCCTATCAGAGTGTAATGACTCAGATGATTTTGAGCTGATCCCTACCATTCTGGCAAGGTAATGGGAAGTTTATTTCAACTGCAGTTGGCTGAAAAACCTTCCATGGATTTAAAAACCAAAAGACAACAATAGTGGGAGACAGGAGGATGGATGAACTTGTGAATATCAGCATTCAGAGTTAATAAAATTCTACCAGTAAAGTTCATATGATGAATTTTAGTCTAGATTTGGGTTTTTTTTTCCTATTTTGATCATCCAAGATAGTCTTTATTTCAAATATCACCATAGGAGCAGTAATTAATTCAAATGAAGTGGGATTTTCTCTAAAAGAGCAAGAAAGACATTTCAAAACATTGTGAGCTCCAAACCTTAACAAAAAATAGATTTATCTTTAAAACTTTAAAATACAACTTTTAGAGAAAGCAAGATTTATTTTTTTTAAGTCTTCAAGTACACTATGGAATGGCACACTGGCTCTCTTTAAGAAGTAGGCTACCAAATTCTCCTCTTCTGTCCCCAGTCATAGCTAACTGAATACTGTCAATGGAGGGGAGAAGCTCTTGCACCTACTTGATCTTTTTGAGTTGGATACTAACAACAGTTACCAAACTGGAGCCCAAAGAATAAATACTATTAAATCCTTTGACTCCAATACAGAAGCACTTTGATTATACCAGCTTTGTGTCATCCCAGATGAGGTCATGACTCTTAATGCTCATATTGAATATTGAATATTCCTGCCATATTCAGAAAGCTTGATTATCAAAATTATCCTTTGTTCTTTGTGTCTCATGGATAAGTGAAGTTTATGCATTTCATACAAAACACGTTTTGTACCTCATTAAACAGATCTGTCTGTATTTCCACAATGTAATTCCCGAATAGAATCTGTGCAGTTTACATGCTCATGACTGGATAACATGATTACGGTAACTATACAGTAAACTGGGCTTTAGGTCAGAAACTTCTAGAAACCCACAAATCCAGTGGTAGGGATCCAGCTTTGGAAGCAGATTCATTTTCTGTGCTCCAAACAGGCATGCAAAATGGCACCATTTATTCAAGCTGTTTAGCTGAACAACATTTTACTCATATCTAACTTACACTGGGCACTAATCATCACCTGTTTTTAGCAAGAGGAAAAGTCCAGAAGGCAAATCATACACAGCTCAATTGGTTTAAACTAGTACTACAAAAATGTGACATCAAAAATGTGACAAAATGTGACAATTCTTAGTCTGTTGTAGCAATGCAGGATACTTAAACAGAGTAAGTTCAGCATGTGAGTTCACATGCCTCCTTTTCTAGATACTGGTGAGGACTACACACAAGTTCTCAATATGAATTCAATCCCATGTGTTTACCCCAAACACAAAAGTACACAACAGTACTTGTGAGGCAATAGACTCACTGTAAGACACACAACCAAAGTCTGAGGGATAACCTAACATTTTACTCATTGACCAGCCCCTCTTCTTGGGAAGCGCACACAGAGAGCACAGGAAGGTTCACAGCTGCCAAAGCATCCCAGGAGTCTTGTTCCTGAGTAGCAGCATGTACCACTGGCTTACAGAAAATTCTCAAATATAGCACTAGTGAAAACTGGGGCATCACCTGCCCCTTTGTTTTCAGGAAGACAGTGGATACATTAATCTAGTCCTTCATTTTGAGTAATTTTTGTCCCTCTTTCACACCTCATTATCTGAAGAGCATCCTAGCAGCATAAGATAGCTAAGAGAGACCCGTACTCAAAGTCCTATTCACAAGGCAATGCCATGCAGAAGTGGTGGCTCTGAGGGGCCTTTCAGGAAATAAGTGGCAAAGTGGGGTGCAGTGAAAGAGAGGGGGAAGAAAACATCTCTGATAGCTGCCTCACCCACTGACTGCAGAGAACATGGAGCAGCAGTGAAAGCCAGAGAAGGGGACCAGAGAGTAAGCCATGAAGGAATTGGAAAGAGCTACACAAACTTCACATAGCAGGAGATGGGGACTAGAGCTAAAGAAGCCAGTCACAGAGCCTGGAGGTAATTTTGAAAGGATGCACCACTGGTGGATGCACCCCAAGAGGACAGCAGTATGACTGAAGGTGGGAGGCAGTGTTTGTGGGAGCACCTCCTTTGGAAGGAGAGCAGAAAGGGAAATGCCCACAGAAATAGTTATTGTGAAGCTACCTAAGGTACAGAAAAAATGCCCTTTGTAGCTTCTGAAACAATGTTACTGTGAGCAAATTAACCTGATCAGCCTTTGAACAAACTGACGTGTCAGACTGTACAGTTCAGAGAAATTGAGTAGAAATGTGCATCGGAATCAACTGGGATACAGCTAGTGAGTTTTATGCCATTTAAAATGCCTCAGAAGGGTTGTTTAATGGATATTTCAATATCCAGATACTTAATTTGATCAGAAATGTAATTATCTGTGTCCTAGTTCTTCAGTATACCTAAGTACTTGTCTTACAAGATATTACTCCACATGAATCTCTAGATTTATGCTATATAAATACATACATAAAAGTCTTTAATTATGTTCACTGAAAGCTGATCAGAAAACATTAGTGCTGCCAGTAAAATAAAAACCTTATGGTGTTTGCATTAGTAATCCTGACTAGGTTTTCATTTTTACCTTAGCTTTTTACTCATGAAAGAAGATCCTCCCCTCCAAAAAGAAAGTTATTTTATACACCCAGAATTAGTTTACAGACTTCACTTGAAAAACTTAATTCATCATCCTGATTTCTACCCTTTAGTGGTCAATGTATTTCCACACATGCACTGCTCTAAACCATTAATCCACCTGTGGGAAGGCAGTTTCCATAGGGGTGCCTGGTTGAAGTCGAGTTTAGCTCTTGGCAGGATTAAGCCCTGTGAAGCAGAAGTAGTTTGTAACACAGGGGAGGTCAGAGTACAGTAATTCTCTACGTGAGGCTGCAGATTATATCTCATGTGGCAGGTTGCCAAAGAGCTGCTAGGAGCAGAGAACAAATACAGATGGGAGGAGGTGGATGCACCAAGGGTAGAATTACACTGAAATGGCATTGGCTGCAAAGTGTGACAATAACAAGCAGTAGGAGAGGACAAAGACTAGGACCTACAATGACCACAAAAGGATGCTCCAGCAGAACTAGCAGAAGAGTCCCTGAAGGTCCCAGCAATGCTTTGTGCAATGGCTGAATTTTCACACCATAGCTCTGTCAGGCATCCTCAGCCCCAAACCACCCCCCTCCAGAGACTCTCCTCCCAACTATTGCCCAGAGACCCAAGGCCCACTCCTCATGTGTTCTGAAGGTGCTGTCTCTTTCCCTCTCCTCCATCTTTCTTTTCAAACTGATTTATGGTGAAGGAGAACTCACATGAGAAAAGTCTGAAATTGCTTAACAAGCTATAAAAAAACCCCTTAGTAAGCTCAGTGATAGATACAAAAATTTCACAGCTTTTCCCTGCAGAATCATTCAGTTATTTCAAAGCTGCACTCATTTCCCAAGCACTAGTTAAGGAACATCTCTTTGTTCAGGAGAGCACTGATGCATGTGCCTACACAAGTGAATACTTTTACAACACAGCAACTTAGAAAGGCAATTTCCAGTTGTTTAGGATAAGACAATCATTTAAAACTATAGGTTTTCCCCTTGGTTTCTCTGGCAATCTTTGTACAAGAAAATTTTCTCTCTTGCCCTCCCATGTACTATAGTGATAATACATATTTACATCACTTTGTGGTGGTGTCATGAGGCTTCATTAATGCTTATAAGCACTCTAAAGATGGGAAGTCCTACAAGCTTTAAGTTCTATCAAGGCAAGGGCTTTCTAATGCACACTCAGCCATGTGGTGTGACCCCTCCTATTCCACCTCCCTCGTTAGCATCTCTAAAGCTGTTTGCCAAAATCCATCCTGTGAAGGAGCAGGACTGCTGTACAGGCCCAGGGAACTGAACCATTCAAATGAGTAAGGTTAACGGTGCTGATCTCAAGCACAGCAAAAATACTAAGAACACACACATACTTTAAAAATTCCTACAGAAGCAGGCCAAGTAAGAGAATGTGCTTATGAAATCAAAATGGACCCCAGAAGCAAGAAACAAGTGAACTCACTGGGGAAAGTATTACTTTTTCTTCATTTGATTCAATGCCATGACTCCCTCTGATTCAGTGATTTGTGTCTTCCATTTCTAAATTGTATTCTATCTAAATATAGTTATCACAGAGAACAGAAAACCCAGCCTGAACACCTGAGCACTTGTTACAGGCAGGCTATTCTGGAGGTGGTGGATCAGCACACCAGAACCAGCATTCAAAAACCACCTCCAGTGTGCTCAGCATTGCTGAGAATAATGACAGCAGCACTTGGTTCATCAGGCAGCTCCTTTTCCTCTCCCCTGTCCCACCTCACCCATGAAACCTGGTCCACATACAGTCCCTGGAGCTGGAAACAGGAGCTCTCTGGTTGACTTTTTAGGCACAGATAGTCTTTTTTTCATCTGTCCCCACAGTGCCACAGTCTGACAGTGATCCCACATTCTCATCCACATTCACTGACGAACCACAAGTGGGAAACCAGAGCAGGCAGGGAAGGTTCCAATAAACTCGAGCCACCAGCTCTCGAGGACACATGAAGTGAGGCACAGCTACCCCCCACCCAAACAGTTGTGGGTTTGTCCCCCGGGATCTACTCTGGCTCCACCAGCTGTGCACCAAGGGGGCACAAGCACCCTCTGCAAGTGCTAACAACCTGGGTTATTCTTACAGCAGCATTCTTATAGCACTGTTTCCCATGCCCAGCTTGTCAAAGCACCAGCTTGCCCTCTCTTGACAGCAGTTCTAAAACTGTATACCCATCCCTGAGAGGCTCTAGCCGAAGAATGTCATAGGGGATCCATAATTCAACATCAAGCAGTGCAAAAGCAGGTCAGGACACATGCTGGCACTGCCTCAAGCCCACCTGGGGTCAGGGTGACAGCAATGTCAGGGACAAGGTTCAACCTAACTGCAGGAGTCCTGGGCAGCTGCTCTCCCTCTGTGCATGGGTCAGCAGCAGGAGTTGCACTTCTGTGCTCCCTGCCTTGCACTGCTGGATAACGGGGCCCAGGGAAAAAAGGGATTTTAGGCAGCAATGAGGAATTCCTAAGCTTTTAAGAGCTGGCAAAGAGAATATGGCCACTTTTAAGTCTGAATGCTAGTTTGCCACAGGAGAATTTATATGATTTCTGCAATTCTAGGAAACTTTTCTTTAATGAAAACATTCTGTCACCACCTGTCAGGAATAAATTTAGGCAAAGAAAACAAGACAATATTGAACTAGAAGGCAGGATCTTGCAAAACATGAGAGCTGATTCATTTCTTCCCATTCCTCCCCCCCATCCTACTCCAGGCACCATGCCGAGAGAATACATTAACTTAACTTGCCTGAGGATTTACATTAGATTACTATCCATTACCAGGGACTTCAGATTCCTTTATTCTCCACCAATGCTGTATTGTTGTAAGAGAGTAGTGAATAAAAGTAACTTCAGCTTTTTTTTGAGTTATTCAGTTTATGTAGTCTGGCAGCAGAGGCTCCAAGTACAAAAGTCTTGACTACTCAGTCCCACTCCTAGAACTGGTACACCAGTGTATTAGGATATAAATCTGTTATTTTTGTCTCAACATGCATGAATTACCTGAGTATTATATATGTAGATACACATTCTTGCTTGTTAAATCTGCACTCCTACTTTTTAGAATCTGAAAACAGTAGCTGAAACAAGTCACCTGTTGTAGGACTCAGTTTAAAACTACTCTTGGATAAAAAAACCCTCTTGAATCACACATTAAAAGAATGAATGATAAATAACTATCAGAAGACAGAGGGTTCTATTATCACCCAAGGCTAGGGATATTTTATTCTTCACGCCCTCAACTCATTCTACACAGTTTCTGCAATGACAGCACTCAGGATTGCAGCCTAGAAAGCTCTCTGGCTACACTTTTCCCCAGTAATTTAAAAAATTGAAATTTATTCATGTAATATAACACTTATCACCCTTCAGAAGGACCCTTTCCCTGCTCCTTTCTCTCATTCATTTATTCTCGTGCTCAGCTGCCTCCTGTGCAGGTGTTCTGCAAGCCACAAAAGCACAGTTTGCCCAGACAAGTAGTTGACCTGGCAGCTGCGAGTGGCGCTGAAAGCCTTCACAACCAGCCCTGCTTTCAACATCAGAGAAGGGAACAGAAAAAAGAAAAGATCATTGAATCTAACCTTTGACTAAACATCTCCATGCCAACTTAACTGTATCACTAGTGCCACGTCCAGTCATTTGTTGAACACCTCCAGAGATGGTGACTCCACCACTTCCCTGGGCAGTCCATTCCAATATTTGACAACATTTTCAATGAAGAAATTCTTCACAATATCCAACCTGAACCTGCTCTGGTGCAGCTTGAGGCTCTGTCTTCTTGTCCTGTTGCTGGCTGCCTGGGAGAAGAGGCTGACCCCCACCTGGCTACAGGCTCCTTTAGATGCTTGTAGGGAGTGATGAGGTTCCCTCTGAGCCTCCTTTTCTCCAGGCCCAACATCCCAGCTCCCTCAGCCACTCCTCACACTCTCACTCTCACTCTCCTGACCTTTCACCAGCTCTGCTGCCTTCGCTGGGCACTTCAGCCCCTTGCAGTGAGGGGCCCAGAACTGGACACAGGATTTGAAGTGTGCCCTCACCAATGCTCAGTACAGAGGGACAATCACTGCCCTGGGCCTGCTGGCCACACTATTTGTGAAACAGGCTCTAAGTCTCAGGAAGATCCAAACAGACTGAATCTCAGTGGTAAAAAAGCAATGGAAAGGATATCTCTTTGGGCTTAAACATAAAAAGCAAGCAAAAGGATTTTAAAAATCCCCTTTATTTTGAGCAAATCAATATTTATTATACATCCATTCACACTCATTAACTCAAGTAGGCCAGTACCTAAGGTTTGCCACCAGGGGATACATCCTTTTTAAACAGTTAATGGAGTTTTAATTAATTGTGTTACCTGAAAGTACATCTTGACAAAAAGTAAGATAATTGAAATGCATTAAAAAGTGTGTTTATTCATCTGTCCAGAAATAAGCTGGAAAAGACAATGAGAACACGAAACAAAATGTTTTTTAGAATACTTGAAAAGAATGGAGAACTACTAGGAGACTTGCAAATTAGTCTACTGCTACGAATAATTGTATGCTAGCAAATGCCAAAACGAACAATAATAAAACAAACCAACCGCAACCACAACAGCAAGAAAACCTCAAACCCAAAAAAACTAACTAATTTACAAATAAGAAGATAAAAAGTAGAATATCTGAATCAAATTATCAAGCATTAATACTCTATTGCTGTAAGGGAAAAATTATTTCTTTTTATTCTGGAAAATATTTTGATTTCCCATAAAGAAGAATAGAGATATTTAAGCTTGCTTTTTTTTTTTTTCCTTCAAATAGAGGTTAATTTTTCATTGTAATACTAATATTTTTTCAGAATATATTTTCTGGGTTTTGTTTGGTTTTAGTTTTGGTTTTTTTTTTTAATAAAAACCTAATTTTCTATTTCAAAACAGTTTTGATAAGAATAATATGGGCTAGTGAAGCATTTTCTTTTATGATGGTTTCTGGCATTCAAGGTCAAGTTCAACTACATTAAATACAATGGCTTAAGACCAATTGCTCAGAAGCAGGAAAACAGTGACCAGAGAGCCAGTGTCCTGATTTTAAAAGTCCTGAAGCCTCATGAGATCTGTCAAGATATGCACAGATGTTGGAGCAGGGCAGAAAAGGGGAACTTTAGCCATTTTTAACCTTACAACTGGAGACTATAAAAGCCTTTTGGAAGTTTTACTTACTCTTCAATCTGTTCGTCTCTCCCCTTTTTTCCCCATGCCTGCCTATTTTTTTCATATATGTTTCTTAAAGTTAAGATTTAATTGTTTTTTCAGTAGGACAGTATTTCAGCAGTGGAGAACATATAGAGGAAAAGATGTTAACTGGTCCTTCTCTGTGTCTTTTGTGCTAGAAAGTGCTTTGTCTTCACGTCAGAACAAGAGGAAATAGAAATGTTCAGCCTGGCACAGGCAAGCTTTCGACGAACGTGCAACCAGCCATCGTGACCTACTCCTGCCCTGAAGGGCCATCTTGAACAAAAGAAATGACTTTAATCAAATCTTTCTGGGTTTAGTTCACTGAAGTCAACCTGTTGAAGACATCTTGGCCTTCCTCCATTTCTTTTCTCACAACTGCAATCTCAAATTATGCACATATTCTGTGAGACAACATAGACTCATAAAACTTTTCTCAGGTGACATGCTTAATCAAGGGTATGACTAACAGGTTCAATATCTCACAAGCAAGCTCAGCAGAAAACAAAGCTCAGTTCTGTGTTGCTAGATGGTAAGGAACATAGTGGTTCATATTAAATCCATGCCAGTATCTTGGCTGGAACAGTGGCCAACAGTGGATATCTTGGGAAGACTCCCATGACTAGAATAACCATGGAATGCTGCTCCCCAGAATACTTCCCAGCTGCTGCAGATCTGCAGGTCAAGAGGACTTTCAGCCAGCAGTGTTCACTTTATCCTCAGGGGCATATTCTGTGTGAATTTGAACCCATGGAAACTCATGCTCCCCCCAACACCCAGTGGTCAGGAATCTCACAGGTAAATGCAGAGCCCATTCCTCTGCTTTGAACAAGAGGGGCCTGATGGTTTCATTTGATGGCCCCAGTTCTTTTGCTGACACAGACTGAACAATCAGTCACTTTCTATTCTTTCTCCCCATGTCAATTATACCTTGCTCTCCTCTCTGCTTATCAACAGAGGTGGCAGATAAAAATATAAGACAGTTGAAAGCACATCAGCCATTTACATGCCATTTCAGAAAGTGAACCCAGGGACTTTGATACATAAACCCCATTGACTTTCCATTACATTTTGTTTCCTTATCGCCCACTCTTAAAGAAATTTACTGTAGAATCTTAAGAAAATAAATCTTAGGGCAGGTTTTAAGTAGATGGTAGATATATCTGAGATATCCCATTGACATTTCTTTATACCACAATAAAGTACTTTCAACTTAAGACCTTGAAAACTGCAGAAAAATTCACCCTATCTTTTAAACATCCTATTTTATATTGCTGAGTAGAAATAAATATCCTTCCATCATCTAGTGTCTGCCACAGCAAACACCACTGCTGAGCCTGAAGTCTCAGCCTCATTGCCTAGGTCCCCTTTATATCCTTGCCACTTTCTTCAAGCACTGGAAAATGTTGACCCCATTTTTATCTGGTTTTGCATCATAGACACTGCTGGAAGAGATGAATCCTGCTGCTAATCAGTTGAATCACAATAAAAAACCACAGCAGAAGCAGTGATGGGAAAGATGAACTCCTTAGCAAAGAGGAGCTCGAGGTAAAGGAAATCCTCTCTAGTCCTTCGAAACTGATATTGATCTCCCACTGAAATCCTCACGCACATCATGAGATCTTTAGGCACTTAAACACCTGCAGGCACCTCAATTTACTGCAAATTCACCAAAATCCACTTAGACTCATGCCAAGCATGCCCAACTGTAGAAGAAATCTCTGTCTGTCTGTCTGTCTGTCTGTCCTGCTTCTCCCGAAGGGAGAGTCCCCTGTTTGAGCTGCCACTGTGCTGTGTTTGGAGCCAGGATTTATTCAGTGCTCCCTTGTGCCAGGGTGGCCTGTGCCTTAGCCAGTTAAATTGACTGCATGTTAACTCAGCTAAATCTAATGCTTAAGTAAGTTATCTGTTGTCATGGATTTAACTGCTAACACATTTCATATTCCCTGAGGGTAGTCAAAATAGTAGAGCCTCTAAAATAGCTGAAAAGGAAAATCTCTGTATTACCTCAACCCTGAAATTTAGTCTTTGACTGACAGTATTACATACTATTTGAAGGCAATTTCTGAGCAGATAAATATTACAAAAGGGCAAGTTTCTTTCCCAGCAGAGCCACAGTGCCATGCTCCCCCATTAGCACAAATTGTTCCAGTTTTTGCCCAACAAATTGTAAAGACCAGACAATGACAACTTGCTAAAAATAAAGCTTTCATTCTGCTAAAATGCCTGCTGAAGAAATTTTATAGCAAGCACTGTTCTGTGGCAAGGTATATTTGTCCCTCCTCACTACATTATGAATTAAACAGAACATTAAACAGGCTCAGACTGTTTCCTTTCCCTCCCCATAAGTAGAAAGAGTAGTTACAGATTATTGAGTATCAGAGACCAAACCCACCTAAGAGTATTAAATGAGAACTAATAAAAACAGAAGTAGCACACAATTTCATCTTCATTACAGACTTTGTTTAGCCCATCCTGAATTTTCAGTATATTCTGCTCATACTAATTTCTCCTTTTTGTTGTTCCTAAGTACTAATTTCTTGGTGATGTATTTGATTTTCATTAATTTCCAAGTGTAGGCACATCTTTCCTGAAGAAATAACACTGGCAGTATTTGACATGTGAATTTGTTTACCCTAGTGAAAATGAACAAGAGAGATAATATAAGCAGACATAAGTGAGAATCTACATGTAATATGTACTTCAGTGATCTGGTGACAGACTGCTGGACTGAATAAATTAACTCCTAATATGGTCCATTAAGACAGGTAGGTCATCTGGCAAGAGAAACTGAGAGGAACAAATCCAAAGAGACAAGATTGTTGAGGTCTGGAGAACTGGCTTTCCATCTGTTACCTGGAAATGTAGTCTGTCCTCTCTGTCACCACATTCCTGCAATATCTAACAGACAGCTTATCTCCATTAACTACAATGCCAGTCTACCCTATTTGAATGACCAGGAAGGAGGAGGTACACAAAACCAGGAAAACAACATCAGGGATTTTCCTCCTGCTTATATATGCATTAGCATTTTCTTACTAATAAGAAACTAAGTGAAAAGAGGGGCATATGGAAGAAAAAGAATCAGACCTTTCATGTGGAATGAAATCAAATAGACCAGCCTCAGCTGACATTATTTACACAGGGAGCTGCAGCACATACGTATTACACAACACGGTTCACAAGCAAGAAAGTACTTGGATGTGTCTGTGCTATCTATGTCATTTCTAACTATTTTGAACAGCTTGAAGAGCAAGAGAAGCAGTGGTGCCCAGGATGATCTGTACTCACAGCTATCACGTTTCTGAAGTCTGAAAAGAGAGTGTAGAGACAAGGAAAGGGGAGGACTCTGTCTGGAACGATCGAACTCCTATAAAGCATCTCAAATATAGTGTCAGGGTAATTAGTAATCAATAACCTCACTAGTACTCCAAGGATTTTAGAAAGTACTCCCTCTGTGAAGAGCAAGTTGGACACAAGTAGCTGGAGGAGCCAGAAGGGGTGGTAAGCAGAGGCAGGGACTTGGTGAGAACTGTTGAGCTAAGCTCCAGGCCCAGCAGAGAATGTTGAAAGCAGCAGGCTAGCAGAGCAGAGCATTGCTACTGCCCATCCTTCCCTGTCCATGGTGCTCTCTGCGCCACACTGCACAGCCCCGACGCAAACAGTGCTGGATTTCACTTAGCCTGGACTGCTCTGCTGTCCTCCACAACTCTGGCAGGGACCTGAGGAACACATGGAGGGCTCTCTGCCTCAGAGGTCCTTCTGGACCCAGGAGCAAAAGTGCCCAGGGTGCTGCACAGCGCATGCTGTGTCACTCCTGAAGCCCCAGCAGCGCCGGCCTCTGCACAGCACAGCCTCTGTCAGCAGCGCCTGGGGTCTCCATCCCACTCCAGTGACTGAGCACAGGGAGCAGCAGGCTCCTCAGTGAGATCAGCTCACCTGGGAGCCAAGGGCTCAGCCTAGGGAAAGCCCACCCCAGCCACACAACTGGAGAGCAGCTCCCCAGAGGCACCAACATTTCACTGATTCCACCCATCTTCACAGAGCCATTTTCTCTGCATTACACTTGAAATTCAGTACATCTCAAACAAAAAGGGAAATTCACTACATCTCAAACAGAAAGGGAAAGGACATTATTTCATGTCTCCAGCCACAAACCCCAGGTTTTTGTTACATTAATGGGGCACCCAAACAACTCTTTTACTTATTGCTCCTTTATGAGCACAGATGGCCTTGGAAAACATGAACCAAATGGAAAGTGTAGATTTAACACAAAGTTTTTGACCCATACTAAATCCTATGCAAGAGCATGAGCTTTGCAACTCAGTGGCCCAGCTTTATTTATTTATTTATTTATTTACTTACTTTTGAAGCAATCACTGAAACATTAACTGTATTTAGGGACAGGAAAACAGAGGGGTCTCAAATGTTAGGCTTCCTCTTGCTGGCCACAAAACCACATGATGGGGGAAAAAATAGAAAACCAAAGGTTCCCTTTCTGACAGATATAAAAGCAAAAAAAGGGGATGTTAAGATGGAAATTGTAGAAAATCCTCTGGAATAGCAGAGAATAAAGAGGAGACAAAGCCGTCAACACTGAAGTTTCATTCTCCATCCTAGAGAGCTATGACATGAAATTAATTTCACTGTTGGTTCCCCACACTGACTACTGTTTTTCCAAGACATGCTAAGGACTATGAACTCAGTGAGGAAGGTTGCCCAATGGGATGCCTAAAGTAGAATCAGAGCACTCCCAATTCAAAGTGAGAGCTGCAATTTCTTTTTACTTCTTGCTCCATTTGTCTTAAAGGAGATTTACTTTCTCAGATGATTTGTTATGCAGCCTTCATTAGCGCTAAGGTGTTGCCTAAAAATTAGGAAGTACAAATTTTATCACTTTAAGCTAAAGTTAGCTTAGTTTAACATCTCTTGGCAGTGCTCTAGTTGTGTACAGCAGAGGAATTTAGCACAAGTGGCTCATAATTCACATGGAGGTCAGTCTGTGATGGACAGCTCATAAACATGCAGCACACAACAGGATGACAGCATAAACCAACCCTCAAAGCCCAATTCAGCCCTTGAGCAGCCACAGAAAAAGGTAAGAAAAAGAAACAAAGCTCAAATACCTTGTATCCACAATTCCCAAGGTAATTTTGCCCTTTGATAAATCCTTAATATGAAATCTTGACCACCATCTCTGCATTTCCTCTCCTTATAGCAAAGGACTATGATGGGCAGTGGAAGAAGATAAAATTCAAATAAAGCATTTGTTCCACATTATTCACTATGAAAGGGTAGAATTATTCAGCTTTCTCTTAACCAGCTTGTCCAAACCATATAACAAACACACAATAACTAACACTAAGTGTAAAATACTGCTATTTGTAAAAGGGATTAGCAATATCAGGCTTAGGGAGTCCAGCTAAGCTGAGGGTTCTTCCCAAAACAAAGAGAAATCATCTTGCTTATCTGTGTTCCCCTGGCTCCGCCAAACCAAGCACAGCCTTTGCAACCTGGATCTGTTGCTGAGCACAGCTGAAGAGGACCCCAGGCTTCAACCACCTCATTCACCAGGAAGTGATGGAAGAGATTTCCTATGTCTTTTAACATACATTTTGAGAGATGTCTTACTACTCCAGCTGTCTGAGCTAGGGCACACTTAGGCTAATGGGCCTAAGGATGTAACAACAAAATTTGGAAAGATCACACAAAATGGGAGCAAGACAGAAACAACAGCAGGACAAAAACCTGAGCAGTTGCGTGATTCACTCTTTTGATAACGTGCCTTCTACACTGGCACTATCCTGCTACAGCCTGTTTCAGGATGCAGCCCAAGTCTACCTGGAAGGGAAGCTTCCCTTTTTGGAAGGAGCAATGAAAACTGTGATTGGAGCCAGATGTCAGGGAAAGGATCCCTACGGACTTTAATAGCCTTTGGGTTCAGTTCCGAAGTGGGGTCTGGTTGGGTAGCACGCTCTCCTCGGCTAAGAGCTTCGGGTTATTTTTCTACACCTTTTAGCAGTGCCTTGGACAGTCATGAGAGCCTTGCGTTCGCCTGCACCCAGCACCGCCAGAGCCGCTGCCTAGTGTGGATGCAGAGCTGTTCCCTTCGCCCAAGTCTATCCGCGCCCGAGATCTCGCAGCCAAGGATCCTCTGCGGCCGTGCAGGGAACAATAGCGGCAGGGGAAGCCCCCTGCCGCCCGCCCCGCACGACCGCCGCTCCCGCCCGCAGCCCCGGGCGCCTCCGGCCGCTCGGCGCTCGCCCCGCGCCGCCGCAGCCGCGTTCCAGCCAGCGGCGGCGGCCTGCGGGGAGACCCCGCTCCCCGGCTCTCCGCCGCCGCCGGCAGCCATGGCAACTCCGGCCGGAGCACGGCCCGCCCGGGGAGGCAAAGTTTGCCCGCACCTGGGACCGCGCCCCTCGCACCGCGCCCGCGGCTCCGCGCCCCGCCCGCCCTCACGGGCGCAACTGCCCCGCGGGGCCGCCCGGCGCCACGGCGCCACCTGGCGGGGCCCCGACGGACCCGCCGCTGCCCCCGCTCCCATCCCCGCCCGTCCCCGCCCGAGTCGGCGCCCGGAGCCGGACGGCGGGCGCGGTGCTTACCTTGCGCAGCATGCTGGGCGGGCAGCGCCGGGGGCTCCCCGCCGCGGCGCCGCGCTCTCCCGCCCCTCACGGCGCGGCGGCCCCTCCGTGCGCGCCGCCCGCCTGCCCGCTCTGAGCGACGGCGCAACGGCTGCGCCCGCCACGAGGCAGCGCGGCCGCGGGGGGGCCGGGAGGCGGCGGTGGGTGGGCCCGGCCCCTTCCCCGGCCACGGCCCCCGCCCGCTGCCCGGGGCCGGGGAGGGCGCGGGGCGGGCGCCTGGCTCCGGGCCGCTCCTTGGCACGCCGCGGGGGCACCCGGAGCACTGTGCAGAGCCCCCCCGGAAAGCAGCGCGCTCGCCCCTCAGCCGCGCCGCTTTGGTCCGGGTCACGGCAGGGCAGGGCCGGGGCTGCCCCCTCTGGGGAGCGAGGAGACGGCGGAACGGATGGCTGGAGGGTCCGAGGTGCTGGATGGCCGCGTCGCCGCAGCCAGGTTCCGTGGGAAGCTGCTTGGACCACGCTGCTTTTGGTGCTTCAACCCCACGGTGCTCCAGCTTCTCGAAACGAAGCAAGTCTCACCCGAAGCAAATTACACACATTCCAGCAGCAATTTACTTTTCCTGAAAGCTGTAGTACACCATCAGAGTGACAAGCTGTTCCCAAGTTAAAAAAGAATCCGATCTCGGAAGGTATTTATTGTTAATTATCACACACTTTCTGTAATAATGTTAAATGTAAGAATGCAGAGCTCCCGCTGTCGGGTGTGTGGAGGCGAATCATGGCATGTTACACTTTGCACACACACCCCGGGTGAGCCTGTGTGCCGAGCAGCCAAACGCGGAGCAGCAGGTCGTGCTGTGGCTCGGGAGGACAGGACTGACCACACATTGCAGATTCTGAAGGATGTCGCTTATCTTAGGGCAACCCATATTTCAAGTTTTCTCTGTGTCGTGGTACATTCTTCAAGTAACTTTTCATGAAACCTCAGTCCTGTGAGCGTATAGCAACCCACAGAAATTAATTTCTAGCAAGATAGTGAATAAATAAAAAGCAGACAAGTTAGAGAAAACTGTCATCACATTTACACTTGAACTTAGTTTGACAGGAGCAGTTTAGCTGAAGCAAGAGAAACTGGCAGATTAGTATTAAGTTTTTAACGTTGTGTCATGGAGAGCAGCAAGCCAAGACCACTTGGCCATCAAATTTTGGCCATCATGTTTGTGATGCTGAGTTAAATGTTGCTGCTTTTGATCTTGTGGTAGGTTTATGGTGTCACCCAGCACAATGTTGCCTTGAGGTGCTCAAATGGTGGGGTTGTCACTTGAGTGGACTGTGCATGACTAGCAGTTTGCTTTCCTGGTTATGGTCAGTGTCAGCTATTTGGCTAAGATTTGCTGTACTCCTTTTAGCATGTTGATGTGTGTCTCCTGATGCTGGTTGTTAGGTACTTCTGCTCTCTTAGGTCTGATTGTACAGACTTCAGTAGTGCTCCTATTCACTTGCTCAGGTTGCCTCTTCCCTTTCTTTTGTCTCCTGAAAATGAAAAACCCTGAGTTTTGTCAAGATGTCCATATTACAGGTACAGTAGGATGTTCTCAGAGTCACTGTAGATGACTATGCACAGAAACCAGCAGTGTTTCCAAGAATACTGCCTGCTACAGTCATTAACTCTTCTTGGCCACTACCCAGTGTAAAATGCTGAGACACATCCCTCTTCATGTACCTGCTGTCACTCCAGCTGTGACAGACTCTTACACAGATTTCCCTTCTTCCAGACATTCCTCTCTTGCATGAGGTTTGATTGTGTAAGCTTGATACAACTACTAGCTTACTAATAAGTGAAATGGGATAATAACAAAGAATAAGAACATCAGCAATAATCCTAGACCATAGACATAGGGGAATCTTCTCTGGGTACTTAGCTTGTTTTCTCTGTAGTTACACTCAGGAAAATATACGTGCTCTGAAATCACTTCTTTTCTGAAGAAAATCTCAGTGTGTGGTTAAAAAAGAGTTGAAATCTTGAGATTTAGGTGTTGCAGTGCTAAAATTACATGTATGGGGTTCTTAGAGTACTCCAAACATCAGTGCTTGGTACCTTTATTAGTAGGATTCAATACTTTGGAACAGGTTTCCTCTCCTGATAAGCCAGAAACTATCCAAAGTCAGCAACAGAAAGAGATTTTTCAGAGAACAACCTCCTTGGGACACCTAACAACAGGTTGTGGAAGTCTGGTTCCCAACTCAAGGCCAGGGTAGGGATTTTTGATACAACTCCAGGCCATCTGGCCAAACAGCAGCAAATAATTGAATTTACTGACTTGTCTTGTCTGAGATAACATCATTTCAGGGCCTCAGGACTGCTTGTGTTTCCACTCTTTCATCCTATCACTGTGGTTTTGGGGTTTGTGGTGTTTTTTGCTGATTTTTATCAGTTGTTATGACTGGACATAGCCCTTGGCACCCACGTTCTCCTGCCCCTCTGCTGCTATAACTTCATGTTCCTCCTCAGTACATCAGTCTGTGTGCCCCTTTTCTCTCACAGTTTTAGCCCACTTACCATGCTTGTTCAATACCAGACATCTTCAGAGGAAGTCTGAACACAAAGCAATGTGTGATTTTGTGGAATTGATCCACTGTCTGCAGAAACAGACCCTCTACAAAAACATACTCCCTCCTCCAAAAGCTCTCTCATAAAAATAATGACCGATGAGCATTGTACAATTATTTTCAAGCTTGTTTTGACAAAGCCATGTTTGTTTGCTTATCTTTAAAGAGCTTTAGCCACATGCAATAATGCCACTTAATCAGAATATGACTGGTGGGAATGCCACCCCATGCTGGACAGCTCAGATGAAATCTGGATAACTGGAGAACAACCGGCATTCAGCATGAACATACCTGCTTATTTCCTCTGACTTTCACTCATGTGTTTTGGTGTCTTCCTTCCACAAAACTTCTCAAATCAATCTGTCTGCATTTCCTTCCCTCCAAAAAGCTTTAGGTAACAGTTTGCTGCCTTCTCATATTTGGGTAATTTTACAGTTTTACATTACCAGTTGAATGATGCTACACTACAGTGCTCTCAACTTGTTCCCACTAAGGAATTTGCCAATAACACCAACTTTTTGCTATTTTTAATGTCATACTTTGCTTATCAGTGTCCAAAGCCAAACATGAAGAAAAGGTGATGCAGTTTCCCATTAAGGTATCACTAATATAATATACCATTCTTAAAATACTCTTAACAATTCCTCTATGTGTGCATTTTGTTGGCAGTTTTGTCCTTCTGGAGGAATTAATCATTTTTTCCTGGACGAAACCACTGTGCTTCTGACATGTACTGTCCCATCAAGCTGTTTATCTGCCAAAGTGAAATCCTGGATAAATACATGGAATCTTCCAGTTCTGCCTGAACAAGACTTGTGCTGATTGAGAGGTTCTGTCTGGAGAAACATAGCTGGATGGCAGCCAGAGAGGTAGGGCTAGTTTGTATCATCTTCCCTAAAGACTACTACAAACTTCTTCTGCCCTGTCCTTATTTTCCAGTTTTTCACAAATGAACCAAAAATCCTGAAGCAAAATACATTCCTTGTCTTGTCCTTCTGTCATTGAAGTCCAGTTCCCACAAAAATAACCCCTGCTACTGTTTGATCCACATTTACAGGGTGAGAAAACCCAGAACATAAATTACTTTTATCCTCCAATCTTTGTCCAGTGGTGTCATCCCTCAGCAGCTCCTTCTATTGGGAAAGACTTTTTTTTCCTTCATCCTATCTGCAAGAATCCAGCAGCCCATCCCCTGAGGCTGCCCCACCTCTCTGAGGTACAACCTCCCACTTGTTTTACTCTTCCTCAGCCCGTCAGCCAGTTCCTTCCACACATCTTGCTCAGCGCTGTTGACTCCACTGAAAGTAAAAGAACTCTTACAAAAGTGACATCTGAGCTTTGGGCTGACTGGTTTACTTAAAGTTCTGGTGTCCAGACAACTGATGGTACAGAGCATTCTACGAGAGCAGTTCAAGGGGTGCCCTGGAGCACATCTAATATCACCAGGCTCCAGTTTCACATATGTGAATATAAAGATTTTAATTTTTTTCCCCCTCTGGTGTTTATGGAATAATTCTGTCAGATGCAAAAATGAAATTGTAGAGTACAACCTGCTCTTTAAAGGCAGCATGTTTGAAATGCCTGTAGCCAGCCTCATTTCTGCAGGTTTGGATGCAAAATGTTGCTATGGGAACAAAACCATCTCTCCACCCAATCAGCTGAAGCAAGAGGTGGGTTTTTTTTAAATAATGAGATAGTCTTTATCTGCCCTTCACCTAACCAGTCAACAGAAGAATGAGAACAACGATTTTCACAGCCAAACCATGGAAAATGTGACTCACTGCCAGAAAAACCATATGAGCTTCTTAGGTCTGGGAGATTGACGTCTTATTGTAGAACATGAACAGACAATAAGACAAACTGACAAATCAATCTCATTTGACAGTGCAATCAAGGAAAGAAATGGGTGTGAAACTGTTCAAATCTAACTAAACCTTGCTTTAGGAGGGAAAGCTTGAAGAGGTCTTCAAAGGCATTGAAAGAGGAATAGTGCTAAGAGAGGAAAAGACTTTACATGGTTGCGTGATTGCCTCCTTTACCCTGCACGCATGTTGAGGCTGGGTTTATGTGGTGATTTTGTCTTCCATGAGCCCACCCCACCAGAGGAGTGTCCAGGGTTTTCTCACACAAGCTACACCCTGGTAGCCTGCAAGAGCCACAGTCAGCATTGACTTCCCTCAGTGACCAATGGGACGAGGCCTGGCTGTGCTCTGTCAAGTCCTTCACAGTGGACTCTGGCATTCATCTCTTCATTAATGTTTTCATTCAGTCAAGGTGAGCCAGAGACCTTCATCCATGGCAAATTAAAATTTACATAACCTAGTTTGATCCTCTCTTGTCTGGAATGATGTATTAGTTCTCTGTCTCTGCTAAGGTTTAGCAACATGTTTAACTACAGTGAGCATTTACCTCTCCTGCTTCTTGTCTGTAAGCAGAGAAGATATTGCCAAAAAAACCCCAACTGAAACAGATCAGTAATTTTGGGATAGTTTTCAGACTAATTCTGTTTGTTGACAGTGATTTTTTAAAACTTTCACATGAGGGGAAAGTAGTAGTAGTAGTAGTAGTAGTAGTAGTAATAATAATAATAATAATAATAATAATAATAATTTTGTTTTTAAAATGTTTTAGAATCTGACTAGCCATTTCATGAATGGGAATAAAGTCAGTCTTTATTAATGAATGATTGAACTGTCAATCTTCACTCCTTCTTAGTTATTAAAATGAATAAAAGCATACCCTTACCAATCTTGGATTCTGTACTCATGTCACGCTGTCTCTCTCCTCCAGGAGACGTCAATTTAAAGTGATGAGACAGCTCACAGAAGAAAGGAAGTAGCTGTCTGCTCACAAGGCCCATAATAGAAACAAAATAACACTATATGCACAAATACAAAATGAAATGTGAGCATCAACCCAGTTACTTTCTTCATACTAAATGTAGGAAAATGGTCTGTCCTTTGTCATTAAAATCTGGGAGGTACATGATCTTGTTGCTGCCTGTATGAACATTTCCACCTATATTTACTCAAGGAATTTGACTGTAACTGTAAAAATTTGGTGTTGTTCATTGTTCAAAAAGCAAAAGAATTGGCTCATCCTTGCTAAACAGTGTGCTACCACAATTGTGGTATGACTGTTGGCTTGGTGTGATTTTAGCTGTTGTGTTCAGGTTCATTGAAAAGCACTTCATGTTTTCACTTTTCAGATAGCTATTCAGTTGCTTTTGCAACTACTAGTGATTCATACACCTAATAATTTTTCATACACAAAGCCAAATCCTGCTATTATTTAGTAAGGCTTGTGTTCTCATTGAAGGCAGTCCAGATTCATCACACCAGGACATTATGCTGATAGCATTGGCTGAGACAAATACAAAGCTTCTTATGTGGGAGTGAATTCAGGATCTTGTTAGATCCCCAAATATCTCAAGTCAAAATAAGATTGCCATATTTAAAACTCAATAGATTGTGTGTTTGCTGTGCCTGCAGAAGAGGGAAATACTACAATATAGCCCTTTCAGCCTCTATAGAGAATGAGAAATTCTAAGAGCTCCATTAGAGATGCCTCACGCCTTCCTCAATCATCTCTGCTGCGTTTGGCTGGAATAGAGTTGATTTTCTCCATAGTAGCTGGTATAGGGCTGGGAACAGTGCTGGTAACACAGGGATGTTATAGCTATTGTTGGTCAATGATCACACAGCATCAGGGCCTTTTCTGCTGCTCACCCCACCCCAGCAGAGAGAGGGCTGGGGGAGCACAAGGAGTTGGGAGGGAACACAGCTGGGACAGCTGACCCAGCTGAACACAGGGATTTTCCACACCATATGGCATTGTACTCAGTATATCAATCTGGGGCAAGAAGGAGGAAGCAGGGGACATTCAGAGATGGCATTCATCTTCCAAGCCCCTGTTCTGTGTGATGGAGCCCTGCTCTCCTGTAAGGCTGAACGCCTGCCAGCCCACGGGAAGCACCGAATTAATTCCTTTTTTGCTTTGCTCACATGTATGGTTTTTGCTTTCCCTATTAAACTGTTTTTATGTCAGCTCATGAGTTTTTCAAGCTGTTACCTTCTGATTCTCTCCCTGATCTCACCAGGAGTGAGCGAGCGAGCGGCTGAGCAGGGCTCAGTTGCCGGCTGGGGTTAAACCACAACATCATCATTAAAAAACTCATACATTGACAAGCATATGTTTGTGTTCCCTCACCTATGAACTCAGAGCCAGCGGCCAGCAGCAGCAGGGGAAGCAAGAGAGGTCCCAGCAGTGCCAGCTGGACTGACTTAGCTAATGAAGTGAGCATAAACAGCAAACATCCATCATCATAAATTATCCTCCAAGCCCCCTTTCACATCCAGTCATCTCCTCGCATCTAATGCTTTTTAGACACCCTGTGACATCCGTGGCCTGAATCCTGCAAATGACTAGACTGAGTAGGAAATGTGCTCTGTAAACATGCTGCTCATTACAGCTATTTTACCTACTGCCAGATGGATTGATTTGAAATGCTTTATTGCTTACTCACCCTTTTGTGTATTTGAATTAGAAGAGTTAACAAATTGTCTAATAATCAGGAATCGAGTGCTTCAGGCCAGCAAAGATTATTAAACTGCCTTTTCTGCTCTATAGGCTGTTGCAGGGGAGCTGAAAATTTTACATGGGGGTATTTTTATCTGAACAGAGTTTGGCTTGGTTAAACAAGCTGCACATTGCAAATAAAACCTGTACTTCAAGACTATTAGTAGGAAAAACAAATATGAAAAGATTGTAGCTTATTAATTGGCTATGGTGTTGTTGTTTTGATATATTTTAAACAACAGATAAAGAGCACTAGAAAGATAGATCTTAGTTAAAGAACTCAACTGGGACATAAAAAAGTTGGTATTAGAAAGATATTTTTTCCCAGAAAAAACAATGGTAGCAAACATGTATTCATTCGGTATCACTATTTCAACATGATCCAGTACTCATGAGATCAAGCTTATTTCAGTGATGGTGTTAGTATCAGTATGCAGCACTTACTAGTAAAGTAAATCCAGACCACAAGAACCAGAGAAGCATGTATTTTAAAGCACATGAGTAAGCTTAAGGAGCAAAAACCTACTGAAAGGAATAAAATATCCCAGTCAGGTAGAGCAGAGCAGAGCCGAGTTAATGGAAATACATTATCCTATGGCTGAAGAAACAAGCTCAGCCAGACCTTATGCTCCCCTCCAACATTTTCATGTAATGATGGCAGGTAGCTACTCTGCTACCCACAAGATTAGCTGTATCTAACTTCACTGAACTCAGCACACTGAGCTGCATTTGTAGCAATTTCAGTAATTGCCATCTGGTTCAAGTCTGTAAATTTTCTAAAAGATACAAAAATGTGTTTGCATTTGAGTTTACCTGCTGCATAGATACAGTTATTCTCCCCCCAGCTGCTACAAAAATAAGCCCAGCTTTTCCCAGAGTTGGCTAACTCAGATACAGAGCTGGTGCATCCAGGAAATATTTTCCATCTTGAACTGCAGTGATATTTGAGAATGCCTGCCCTCTGGAAGCTGCCTGGCCTGTAGATCTTTTATCAAACTGGGGTTTGCCTTCACTTTTGCATTCTGAGCATACAGAACTTTTGATTTTATTTAAATGAACAGATATTAGTCCTGACTCAGGACAGCATTAAATAATATCCTTAATCACTTTCTTTTGGTGGTTAAAATTTACTGTGTGTTGAAATGCTTTCTTGCACTGACTCCATACAGGGCGAGACTGTTCTGAAATTACTTACGGTCATTCTTAGCATTGCTTTCCACTGCCTCTGCAGAAGAAATGCAATTTGGAAGTGTCATTCACTGTATTCCTTCCCAATCCACTAGCAGTATCTTCTCCACATGAAGGGTATTTTGAGGAGCAGATCCTCTCTTGTTACTGTTTATCACACAGGGCACAGCTCTCTACAGCCCCACAGCGAATCCACACCAAACTGTAAACATGACATAACACAACATGGTGCATTGAAAGTACCGTGGCTCACTTCAAAATTGTAATAATGACCTACTTTTTATAGGAGCAAGCATTTGAGAACATGGCAATTCAGAACAAATGGAGAAATATTTCTCTGCCTTTCCCAGTTGGTACCTTCTGGTGGATTTCATTCACACATAAAATGCTTATTGCCTAGCTCAACTGCTGGAAAGTTGTTTCCCTCTACCTTGCCTATAGGCTGGCTCTTTCATGGGAAATGAAATAAATTTACTTAAAATAAGTAGAGGAATACCCACTCCACTCAATATTCCTCTCCCACCCAATAAGTGGAGCTGGTTTCTTTCTTACAGAACAAAAACTATTTTAAACATCAGGAGTAATAAGGCATAAATTTGGCAAAAAAGGTGTAACTTTTTCCAGAGCCATTTGGAAAACAAGACAGGCCCTTTAATTGCCAAGTAGAAATAAAGCTGTCAGGCATTTACTGACAGTTTTTCACAATGATCTTTAGCACACATTGCACAGAGAAAATGTAACTTCAGTGCCCAGTGTTAGATAAAAGTTTGTTGCTGTCTATTAGAATGAAAAAATATGAGGTCTGAGGGTGACAACTGGTATTTCAACACAAAAATGGAAACTCTCAGACATAAAAAGGCTTTTGTCAAGATAATCTGCATTTAAAGCTCAACAATGTAAACGGTCACCAGACTGAAGGCTGCAAGCACTAGAACCCCCAAAAGTGAGACACTGAAAAGATGACTTTTATTTAGCTGGCATTTTCTTATCTATTAACATGGTGTGCTGTGAGCAGTACATGGGCTGTGCAGAGTAAAAGGGAACACCATGGATGGCTGCATTGAATTAGCCGAGTAGTGTAATGTTTACTGCTCCATAAAACCCATCATATGGAAATCAATTCCCATCACAGAGGTTGTTGTTATATATTTTGGCTGTAAATCAAATGGTGGAAGCTTAACTTCAATATATAATTTGGTTTTATACAGGATTTTTAATTTTTTTTTTGTTTTAGCTGTTGCTCTACACAACTATGACTTCTTGTTTTGAACAAATGCAAAATATAAATTGTCTGTGGCAGCATGTATTAAACTGATTCAGCTCTTATAGTCTGACAGGAAAAGGGCAGAGAAAGGCCATATGCCTATTGCAGTGGCATTCAGTCAAGCCCTAGAAGGACATTACTTTCTGCTTAGAAAAAACAGGTGGGATCTTGGGCAGCATGAAGAACTCATAATGATGAGGCAACCTTTTTCCTCGTGGTTTGGCTTATTATGCTCAAAAGGTCAGCTGTTAAATGTAGGTAAATACAAACACTGTTGCACAAGAGCTGGAACTAGAGAAAACCACATGGCCATATGCACCCACCAAAATAGCTCTGGCTTTTTTCTCCCAGGAACTGATCACACGCCCTCTGCACACCCTGAATTCCCCCCTGCTTCCAGTGCTTGCTGCCTGCCACCCCCCTGGCTCACACCCCATGCTGACTGACCAGCTGGGACACCCAACATCATAGGAAAAGTCACAGAAAGCAATATCTGATGAGATATCTGGATTTGATTTTATTTGAATTCTGATTTCCCATTTTTTGTATTATTTTAAACAGAGGGTGATCAGTGTAACATACAGTATCACTGATGATCAGGGAATGCAGTCCCAGCATTGCTCTTGAGTCTGTAGAAATGGAGAAAACAGAGAACAGCAAGAGACTAAGAGCAGAGTAGGAGTTTCTATTTTTCCTTAACAGTCCCCTGACTATACCTACCTCAATAAAAAGCACTTGCATATGAGTCATCAATCATTATAAAGCTTGTATTAGCTTGTGAGCAGGTTATGAGCTGAAATGATGAACAGTCGTCAAAGAGGGATGGGGAACACTTGCTGCTCCATGGCCTGTTCCTCCCCATAGAAGTCACCAGCCTTATTGCACCTCTAAGAGAATAGATTCCCTAGTTCACAGGTTCCCTTGAGTGGAAAAATGAGGTGTGCAAGCACTTATGCTTCTCACCATTGCCTCTAAAGGTCAGGCAGCTCCTGCTCAGGCGGTTTACATGCCAGCTGTGAGGCTAAGGACAGTACAGAAGTACACAGAGAGCCAAACATCTTGGGAGAGTGGCTGGTTCAGAACTGAGTGCTGAAAGTGCTAATAGTACAGAACAGCTTAATATTTTTATTTTTAATTTGAAAGAAAAATTAGGATTCCTACAATTCATATAATTACAGAGAATTTGTTCTTTGATTGTCAGGAACTGAGGAAGATTTGTAGGATGAACATGTAGGATAACCTGGCATGTTTAGATGCCCACAAACCTCAGGAGTAATAGAATAGCTGGCTGAGGATTCTTTTCCACTGACCTTGATTTTGAAGGCACTGGGGGAGTTCTAGGAGACTGAAAGAATACTTATGCTGTGCTAGTATATAAAGTGTTGAAGAGACTTGACTAAGATAAATATCAGTGACACTCCCTAGCAGGGACAGGGAGTGTAGAAAAGACACACTGGTAGAGACAACAAAGAGTGACAGTACTCCAAGAATGAACAATAGGCACAGAATGTCAATTGTGATTCTCTGAGACTTGCCAAAGAAATCTCATTTCATCATTCAGATTACAAGTTTGTACAGATACCTGTGGAGATGTAACACACCTAGGTAATTGCAAGGGGGTTAATTTTGTACTCTCTAAAACCTAAGGAAAAGTTAGCAATATACTATGTCAGAAAAGCCCTTGCTAAGCTGTTTAGAAACAACAGTTCCCATGAGTATAGTTTTATTTAGCTCTTCCCTCTATATTTCAAGTATATGCTCCAGGTTGTCCTCCCTCTCAGTGTTTGCTAATGTGTAATTCAGGAGCTCTTTGCTTAGAGGGAGGTGTCTGAGAGATGAGCTGGGGCTGCAACCAGCAGGATATGGGTGCAAAGGGAATGTCAGGGTACAAGGTAGGTCCAGAGCATGTGATGAGCAGTACTCAGCACTGAAACTAGAGGAGCCCAGGGCTGCTGCCAGGTGCCCGACCATAGCCAAGGATGGATGGACCTGTTCACCCACTGCCTTCAGAACAATCTGAGTTCCCTGTGCAATCCTGCAGCAAGCAAACAAAAATGTCTAGCATGTCCTTGACTACGTGCCGGAGCCTTGATGGGAGTAAAGCAAGCAAGAGGAGAAGGATGAATTTTACACTTTTTTACAGGATTGGTATGACAGGTAGTCCTCATTCTGAAAAGACTGATGAAAAAATAGAGAGGGTAGAGAACCACAAAAAAAATTACAAGGGCAAAGTGCTTTTCATGGAGAGATGGAGGGTTCCATCTGTATAGCTTGTCAACAAGAAAAGTGAGAAATTACTTGCTTACAGTGTGTAAAGTGCTTTCCTAGGCAGAAAATACTGGGCAGGCATCACTTCTCACAGCTTGCAAAGAAAGACAACAGGATCCAGTGGCTGAAAGCTGGAGCCAGCCAAATTCGATTAGAAATTAGGCCCATATTTGTAAAGATGCCTCCTTAGCAAACACATGAACAAGGAGAGGTCGTTCCACGGAGCCAGACAGGATGCTTTGTGAGAGATAGGCTTGAGCCAAATGAGACAGTTCAGTCAACTTTGAATAAAATAAATGCAAGTCAGTGATTTCTAAAAGGAGGGATTGAATTGTCAAACAACAGCTTTAAAAAACAAACAAATCAAGCTCTTAGGTCTACTTTGCTCAATTCATGGACATCTGACATAGAAGAAAAAGGGGAGACATTTCCAGTCTCTTTTCCTAAAAGAGTCACAGATAGCTGAGAGGGAAATGGCCAAGAATGACATGCTAGGAAAACAAAATGGAAATCTTACACCTCTTGCTCCTTCATACTGGTAAGTAATCATGAAACCTTCCTGTTAGGAAGGTTCCTGGGGGATGAAAATGAAAGACCATCACTAATTGTATTGGCCACTGTATTGATGCATTTGCATTAAGCACTCGGCTCCATTGGTGATGAGCAGAACATCATTAACATGCAGAAGGGGCAGCCTTGCAGGATTAGATGAAAGGGGAGAGGCAGAAGGCTACTGGTGTGAGAAGGGACAGCAGGCAGCATGCAGAGCTGCAATGGCAGCCCCTGGAATGAGGCAACACAGGATGGAAGGTGGCCAATAGCCCGCAGAAAATTGAAGGGAAGCAGGAATGATGTGCAGATGCACCTCTGAGTAATAACACAAGCTCATCGACTGTTCAAGAGAAGCAAAACTATTACCTGCAGAGAGCTTCCCCCTGCTTTGCCCTCAACTACAAAATCTGTTTACACTACTGGCCTCCCACTGCCTGCTTACAGTCATTGCTGTAACAGCACTATGTCCTGCTGGGAAGAAACCAAACTGCATGGAAAAGTTTGCTCTTGGATCTCACCAGCTATTGCTACAGTGCTCTCAACACCATGGGGCTTCCCAGCAAAAATTGAACTATCCGGCACAGCAAGTGAAAAGATTTTCAGGGCTCTTAGAGGCTTCAGTAAAATGCAAAGACAAAACATTTATGCAACCCATGGGCCCGGGCTTTCTTGACCTACTGTGGCATGGCTTTTGGGGATTAAAATAAGAGAAGTGGGAATTTCAAGCAGTGCTGGAGGTGAGAATGGGTCCCCTGTAGACTTAAGATACATAAAAGCTAAATAGCTACCAAAAGACAATTATAGGCTTAAGCAAACTCATGAGATAAGCACAAATGTCCCTGTATAACATGCCTATATAAATGAGCAAGTGTTTATTAACCCTATTTAGGAGGTTACTCTCTTTCTTAGAACAGTTTATTGTAATTGATAATTCATATTTAAATGTTATTTTAACTGAGGCAGAGGGGATGGACAGAAAGAGGAGGACAGAAAGGAGGACATGGTAGTCCTACAAATTCACTCACAGCTCCTTGTTAACACTGACAAGCTCAGAAATTATCTGAATGCCTGCTGATGTCTTCTCTGAAAGCCCTGTAGGAATAATAACACACAGGTGCTAGTCTAAAGTACTTTTAAACACTTGATTCTAGGCAGCTTAGGGTGGTGACACAAGTGGTTTTTTTCCTTAATATCTTTCTGCAACAAATGCTATTTTGTTAATTGCAGAACACAAAGGTAATTATACTGTGGAATCATGGGCTGTAACATGAGGGCGCTCATTTTGGCCAGTGTGGAGTTAGACAAATAGATGGTTGATCATGGCTTGCATTTCCTTGTTGCTGAGTACAAACAACAATTACAGTCCTGATTAATAGGAGCTACAAGCACAGATAAGAACCCACTTGGGCTTTAAAAGAAATGAAGTTTACTAAATGTAGTTAGACAAGTCCTACAACACAGATTAATTGCTGTTCACTGCTTTTCTTTTGCAGATACATCATTGCCCTCACAGGCTGGGTTTGGAGCATCCATTCAGTTCTTCACCATGATGGACACATTCACTGTTTTTGATGTTTGCTTTTTGAAAACCAGTTTGTGCTTTTCTTCAGCTGCCAGACACAAGCCTGCAGCCATAGCACGGGTGAGTAGGTGGCAGGGCTACTGCCAGCCCCCTGTAGCTCTAAGGTGGCTGTTATGGGGGTGAGTTACACAGCAGTTACTTGCTGTCCTTTCTTTTGTAAGCTGCAGTGGGGAGTGGCCAGCAGCAGAGAGGACGATGCTTTGGAGAAGCTTTCCAGCTCTGAGGAGGAAGGCTGTTATTAGCACAGAGTTGATAGATGTTCTAACAATTGTTAGGATCCAAGTGAGGGGCTGGCATCTTGCCAGGAGGACAGATTTGTTGGGGGTGAAGGGTAAACAGAGCCAGGTATCCACTTCCCATCTCTGTGCTTTGTGGGGGAGTGGTTGCTGTGGGTTTGTGTGAGCCACAGCAAGGGCAGCGCATGCAGATCCAGCTGCGGTGGGTAACACAATTCCCCAGTCATTGGGCAAAGCTGGACCTTAGGTTTGGGATTAATCTCTGTGCCTGTGTTTTGTTGTTACAGATGTAAACAATCCCAGAGAACAGCAGAGGAGCAGAGCAGACAGCCCTGGTGCTGAGCAGGGCCAGTGCTGCTGTCTGCTGAGCAGCCCTTGCTGGGGCAGGCACAGCCCTGCCTGCAGCCAGCGCTGGGTCCCCAGCCCACAGCACCCATGCATGCACCTGCCTGTGACTGACTGACTGCAAGTTTGCACCCACTTTGATGTGTGCAAACTAAAAATATCCATGATCAATTTGATTCTTCACTCAGCTCTCATAATTGGTTACAGCAAGTGATAGTTGGGTATTGAATTAATTTTTGCCCTCTCAAGTTCTGTCCTTTAAAATGTGTCAAAAGACATGTTGCTATTTGCTGCAGTTTGAAGTGATCCTGGAACTATCAGCTTCTGTTGTTGCTTTTCAAAAATCCTAAACCTCAATGGCTAATTGAAGCTTTAAAAACTCAAAGACTAACAGATGTGTAAGGAATTTTTTGAAGGAAAAAAATCAATCAGAAAAAAATCAATCAGAAATTATTTGAAGTCTATCATTTGAAGTCTGTTGGAAAGAATTTCAAGTTGATAAAACACAAATTAACTTTTGCTGTCAGTATTTACAGCAACAACACTCCAGGACAGAGAGACTCAAACTGAAAAATCTTATTTATAAAAATGCAACCAGATTCTCCTGGAGGGGAATGCAAACTAAATAGCAGGAGTTAAAGGAAAGCCAGGTAGATTTTGGAGGTAGATAGCCACCATGACTTAGCAGGTGCTGGGCAGAGCCCTTGGTACCACCAGCATCTTGCCCTGTCCATGAAACAGAAGAAAGATAGTGCAAATCCCTTGTTGGCCTCTGTTTCGATTTCCAGACTAGCTCTTCTGCTTTAGATTCACATTATTAATGGGCTCTCTGGGGCACAGACATCCAGAAACGAAGACTTGCTATACCCAGAAGGCCAAGAGCGCTGCCCAGAAGTGGGCACCTGATTTGGACTCATGGTGCTGAGGCTCAGTTTGAGATTCAGAGGTGATGTCCCCTGTCAGAGGCAGAGAGGGCTCTGTCTCAGGGTGGCTCTGTGCTGAGTGCACCAAGCCATTCTAGGCTGGGTCCCAGAGAGATGTGAAGGTCAGACTGAAGATGTTCAAGGTCAAGTGAAGATATGCCAAATAACTAAAATGTCCTTCTTGTGCCAACAGGGATCTTGCTGCTGTGTTGCAGGCCAGTGAGGTATGTCTGAGGCTCATACATTTATCTTTTGTTTTTATTTTGGAAAGTGTAGCAGATCCATGAATTCCCCAACATCCAAGGTAAATAAATCCTCTCTTTTAACAGAGCTGCTTCAAATGAAAACATGTTATGGTTTTCTTGATTTCTTTGGCGACTGCCAGACACAGGGAAAGTGCCACACACATATTGCTGAATTTGATTTTGCCTCACTGGATTTTTTATGGATGGTTACCCTCAAAAAACAAACTATTAATAGGCCTGTGTCTAAATGCTCGACCATGTGAGACTTCATCTGTTACATTCAGGCTGTGTTTTGATAGATTGTTATTCCATTAACTAAAAATCCTTTGGGCTATGAAGGATATAAAACAGTCCTACAACCACTTGCCCTAAAACTAATATTTAAATATATCACAGGGAAAAATTGAGTAGTCCATTAGAGGAATGGGAAAGGAATTACATCATAGTCAAAGAGAATGAAATAGATATGAATTCTAGCAGTATAAATCAATGAAAAACAAAAATCTTTTGAGCTGTGATTTATGTGATGTTAACAATACTACAGATCATTAAAATAGATTTTGTAACTCTGTTGTTGTTTCAGAGATTAAATTACACTAAAATAATATTGTAGTTTTGGGGTAATTTACATAAAGAAAAAGCTAGGCTCCTAAAATTTCAGTTTCCTGCATATCCTTCTTTTGGAACAAATTCCAAAACAATTTTGATTTTAGAAGCAATTTGTGAAGCTGTCAAATGATCATTGCTCCTCCTCTAAATTCCCAGGCAAAAATTAGCCACTAACTTTTATTTTCACTCATGCACAGAAACAAAAATTCTTGCTTAATTCTCTTCTGCATTTTCTGGTTTATAGTGCAGGATAAACAAATTTAAATGAAGAAATTCATTATTTTAATTAGCAAGCGAAAAATTTTGATTTGAATATGAGTTTTAAACTAGCATTACACATCTATATAATTTGATTTTACGAAAGTTTAGCATTCTTTGTTAGAAACTTTGTAATGCAAATTTCCACCTAAATATAATCTTGATGCAAAATGTAGTATTTCTTTTCCTACCTACGTACCCATGCCCTTTTGTGTATACAGATCTTGATTGGAGTATATTTATTCGTGTTCTAATTTTTTTGTACTCTGATAATATTTAAAACCAAAGAAATGATTAGGCAGAACCTGTAAGCAGGGAGATGTATAAATCTAAGTCTTAAAGCACTTTTTCAAAAAACCAAACCCTCTCATAGATGAATATTACATATGTATATTTTGAAACAATGGTTTTTTTTCCATGAGATCCTGGTCCAATTCTGCCCTTTATGTTCGCTGCCTGTGAACAAAGCGAAGACCACCTGCAAAATTCATCAGTATGGGAAATGACATTGCATGGGTTCAAGTGATTAAAAACATAAGGAAATAGCCAAACCTGATTTTGGCCCTTCAGCAAAGGGAAGTCTCTGGCAGCTCTGATTTCTTCTGCAGCTTGAGCACGGTCCTGCTGGCAGCTGGGTATGGTGCACACAGCAAAGCACTCCCCTTCCTGGCTCCATGCTGGAGGTAAGTCAGCATCAGCTCTTGCACAAGAGCCTTGCTCTGCTTGGCAACCAGAGGGTGGTGTTCAAAGCCCAGCAGGTCTCCAGGACTCAACACCTGCTGGGCCCTTCCCCACTGACATGGACTGCTCTCATAGCTTGCACTGAGATAGGCTCCCCTTGGTGCAATCCAGCTCCTGCCATGGGATTTGTGTGAGGAACCCGGAGTGCCATTTAAAGGCTGCCACTTTTGCCCACACCTTGAAGTTCCTGCTTTTGTACACTTCTTGTAAGCACCATTGAAAGCAGAGCCTTTAGATTTGCAGGTTTTAACCCCTGAGCAAAGCAAGGATCTGTTCCCTCTCTCCCCACCAGCTGCCATAGAATAATTGGCCCCAAGGAATTAGTAAATCAAAGGTTTCACTCTGAATGCATCACAGCTGTGGAAAACAGATACTTCGTTTTCAGGGCTGATGGCTTTCAGCTCTATCCAAAATAATTGCCCCTGTAGTTCCAATCAAGACTGCTTCCCAACACCAGCTTTAGCAGGAAATATCCCAAAACCTGAAGCCTGAGGTTAGATGGCATAGAAATATGAGTTGGTGAATATCTGAATGCTTCAGTGTGCCCTCAAAAAGCCAGGTGGGCACAGTGTGCAGGAGTCAGTAGTATGGCACTAGTTGGGCAGGAAGTGACAAGGCCTCCTGCCCTCTCCTTTCAGCATCCTTAAATGCCCTAGGATGTCCCTGACTGTCAAAGATTTCTCCTCTTGCTGTAGCTGGAATAGTTATGAGATGGTCTCCTGAAGCTCCTTTCACCACTGTTCTGTGCTCCAACATGTCCTGAGCAGTTTCAGCTGAGAGGCAGCAGGGAGGCAGGATGCAGTGCCCCATGGAGGGAAGGGCACATGGGGCTGAGCATGCAGGGGGCACAGCAAAGCCTGCAGGCAGCTACAGCAAAGGGCTGCTCAGGACCCTGGGGATGTGGAAAGCTCCTGGTACAGGTACAATTTCAAAATAAAAAGTGGATTTCAGCTGCTGCTCCTGGAAGAGGTGCCTGTCTTTTTAATGAGTCTGTTCCCATATCAGGAATTTGGTTCTTTTAAAATTCACATTTAGTGCAAGGGGAATATTTCTGTCAGTGCTTTGGTTGCACTTGCTTAAAGACACTGCTGTGACACTTGGCCAGCTTGGCATTCAAAATGTCATTCAGACCAGAAAGAATTGAACCTGAATACTGAGGCAGATGTCATGAGCAAAGGTGAACTTCCGTAACTGAGTGAGGTTGCTGATAAGAGTGAATTGCAGAAGCGTTTGCAGAAAGCCCAGTGGAAGACCACTGATTCTTCTGCATATGCTTTATTTCCTGGATGTGCCTTGTGCAATCTACCTTGGAGGAGCAATGCTACAAGAGATGTCGCTGAAATTTCGCATTTAAAACCCAGCATTTGCTGGTTAAAGCAGGATGAGCAGGTTTCTGTCCTCTTCAGAAATGGGATTGATGATATTTTCTAAAGCAAGCTAATGAATCCTAGACTTGCTTGCAGGCCAGGAGGACATGCTCATTTTTCTCTTTCTATGTAGCATTGCTACATACACAGCTGTTCAGAACTGTTTCCTACCTCAATGTTTCTGCTCCAGGTGACAGCAAAATGACACGCTGATCTCTCCTTTCAGCATGGAACATGTAGGAAGAGTTACTGCCTATCCCCTAAGTACAGAATCTCATTCCCAAATGTACCTCCTGATGTGTGTTTAGGATGCAGTCCAAAAAGCCACAGGACAAAGGAAGAGAAATGAAATTGGTAAAAAAACTCATTAAGGAGAAATAGAGGCAAAAAAAAAGAATTAAGAGTTAATTGCTCTACCTGTGTTTGAGCCCACAGGACTTGTATAGATGAGTGTTAGTGATGAAGCCCTCCATTGGCACCAGGCAACTTTGTTCCTAAGGTCAAATAATCCATCAAGATAAAAATGTTAAACAAGTCCTTTCCACTTATGCTACACAGTATGGTTCAAATTGCTTTTCAGCTGTGCCCAGTGCTTTTGCTGACTTAAAGTAAATTAAACATTATCCTTTTCTAATTAGATAGGTTAGGGGATGTTGGTGCAACTTCCTACTAATTTAAAGACTAGAACTACTTTAAAGAAATTAAAAACCCCACCTTTAAACAATTAATTAATACAAAATTTGATTTAATAAGGAAGGATACATGTGAGGGTTAAAGTAATCCAGACAGGTGGGCATGCAAAGGAAAATCAGCCAATGTGGAGTCAGTGGGGCAGCCACTGTGGAGGCTATTGGGGAGCAAAGGTTTTTTCTTCTGGACAGGCAATTGCAAGCATGTAATACATCCAACCTCCTCCTCAGCCATCTTTAACAACCATTTCTGCAAGTCATTACACTGAGTGGGGTCTGCAGGAGCCTCTGTGGGGAGAGGCCAGGGCTGCCCTGTGCTGCATGCAGCCAACACAGCACAGGGCAGGGCTCAGTCCAGCTGCCAAACAGGGGCACCTCTGGGAAATAGCATTTGAGGTGGGGCAAAAAAATACTGCACAGGTAGAGAGGATGGGAGGGGGGAAGAAGTGGGCAGCAGTCACCTGAACACCAAGTTGAAAGCGGGAGGAGGGTGGGGAGGTGCTGCCAGAGCTGAGATTCCTGGCAGCCCCAGGAGGAATCCACAGCAGCAAGCAAGCATTTCCCAACAGGACCCATACTGGCTTTATTCCAAAAGCACTGCAGCTCATGAAGAGGAGCCAGGCTGAAGCAGGGGCAGGAACAGCAGAGCCCACAATAGCTGTTACAGACTGACCACCATTCCCTGAGGAGAAGGCAGAGGAGTCAGGAGTGAAGGTGTGAAGAAATAGGAAGGGAGGGTGGTGTTTTACAGTTTTTGACTGTTTCTCACTATGCAGTTTTTATTGGCAATAAATTAAAGTCTCTTTTGCTCTCGATGGTAACTGGCAAGCACTCTTCCCATCTCTCTCAACCCATGAAGTTTCTCTTTTCTTCCCCAACCAGCTGAGGTGCTGGGGTGAATGAGAGGCTGGGTAGGCACACCTCCTATCAGTTATCCACAGAGCAGGGCATCAGGTACAGGAAGCCTTGTGGAGAGGGCAAACTTGGCTAAAATACATAAGGAGACTGGAATAAAAGTCAACCATTAGCAAGATACAAAAAAAAAAGCCACAGCCCCAAACAACTCTCTTTCAAACATGAACTTGCCAGCTTCATATTTTTGAGACTAGGTTCTGGCTCATTTTACTTCTCTACCTCCTAAAAAGGTGTGCAATATTGAACTTCCAAAGACCTTTAAAAATCTTGACACAAGACAGCAAACAGTTCATCTCAAACTCTTATGAGAACATCTTGCAGTGCACCTGCACAGCAAAAGAGATTTTTGTGACAGAGGGCCCTCTTCTTATGGCTGAGTTCCCTTATGGATGAGATGTCATTTGATTCATGTAGCCTTACAAGTTTTATATTATGTTTCATCCCATACTGGAACACAGCAATGCATTTTTGCATACTCATGCACATACTTAGGAACACTTTATGAATGAAAACTATGATCCTGACTGTTCAAACTATTCTAACTTGTCTTCTAAAAATTTATAGAGATGGCTTCCCAAAATAGTGTGTGAAGAGTGCATTATCTGCCATGCAGAGACAGTAAAAGGATGATGTTAAAGATGAGAAATCTGTATTTCAAATGCATACACATTGTATTCTGCTGAATGACACAAGTAAAAGTAACTACCACAGGAATGGTTATCATGCTAAAAAGAGTTAGAGAGCTGCTTATGTGAAGACAGGACACTGACAATATGAGAAAAAGCACAATATCTTGATGAGATTAAGACTTGTCATGTATTTTGTCCTATTTCCAAAATTTTCTCACTTGTTTCCTGCCCCCAATTGAATAAACTAAAGTACAATTACTATAGGAGGCTTTTATTCCGAAGAAAACCAGTGAAAATACAATTTACACTGAAAGCCCAAGCTGAGACAAGTCATGCTGTTGCTATTTGCTGGCTGGTTTAGGTGGGATCCACTCGTGTATCTTCTTGCGAGTAGTAGAGTAAGGCACGTACTGCTCAGGAGTGCCACTCACATTGAATTTATGGTTCTCCCAGATAAATTTACGAGGAACTGGTGGGTGAGTAGTTGGAGGGTCATCCGTCATTGAGTGCAGCCAGCGATGCCTTAAGAGGAAAAAGACATATTGTTATTAAGAACATCACAGGATGTCTACCAAGCCTATCTCCTGACTCCCAAGGGTCCTCCTCTGAAGAGACACTAAGTATTTATTCTGAGAAGGGACAAAAAAATTGAATCCAGTGTGACTTTGAATGAGACAACAGGATATTGATTTTAACTAGTTTCACAAGCATAACTGATAAGTAACAGTTCTGCCTCCAAGCAACTGAAAGCACACGTAAGTTCAAATTTCCTGTTCCTTTGTAGGCTCAGTATTTGGGCAGAGTTGTTGTCACTCATTTGTGCAGCCTTCACCAGGCAGCCAGGAAAAGGCAGGCACTACAAATGACAAGACCACGACGTTTGGTTTTGTTGCCTGGGCTTTTTCTTTGTTAGGTTATGGCGATTCGTTTTGTTTTCAATTACCAGAAGCCTACACTGCACAACAATTTCCATGCCATTTTCAAAGCATACATGAGGCTGCCACTTGGGATACAGATTAACGACGTAAGTACACCTAAAACAAGCACATAAATATTTACTGTCTGCACAACACAATGATTAATACCAATCAAATAGGGTAATTACCAAGTGATTCCAGTGATTAGCCTTTACCTATGAACTAAATGTCAGTCTTTCTCTGTGTAAGCAACAGTAATGATCAAGCAAAGCATTTTCCCTAACAATTTACTGAAACACTGCAGCAGGGACCAACTGAATTGACTTCATCCCTTTCCTATTTCAGTGCCTGAAGAAACTTTCAAATATGAATTACATTTTAATTATCTGTCAGTTTACATGTACTTCATACTGTGTGTAGTTACAACAAAAGTAAGGTTATGACATTTTTGCAAGCTTATGTATTTTTTTACTGAGGTAGAATTAAGGAGATTTCTGCTAATCAGCTTTTGCAAAGACTTGACCTAAAAATATGAAGTCCTCTTTTCTAGTTCTATTAGAAAACCTAAAAATTGCATCTTCAGCCCTTAGGAACAATCAGCACTTCATTTATACAGCAAAACAAAACCATTATAAAAGTGGTGAGAAATAGACTGACAAGTATATTCTAAATCCAAAGAGCTCTACAGAAAGTTGGTAATCTTTTCAAATTGCTTCTTGACAAGTATTTAAAAAAAAAATCACAACTTTGGCTATAACTTCAGTACAAAAATTTCACTTTAAAAAAAAGTGTCAGCCTAAAGTTCTTTTTCTAGAAGTAAAAACCAAACAAAACCCCCAAACTAAAGCCACATATTGTAGGACTAAGGGCTGCCAGGAAACTGGCTTCAATATGAAATAAGATAGAACCATAAGATTGTTTAAAACTAAGAAGAAAAAACTGTATTTAGAGGCAAAGAACAACTTCCTGTGGGAAAAATGATCCACTCTGGAGTTTGGAAGTTACACACGTGTGTAATGCTCTTCCTCTCTCTGCTCTCCTTTGTAAATCTGGTCTCATTCAAAGTGAACACTTCACACTGCTTTTACTAAAAAAAAAGATAAATGGCTAACAATTTCTGTCTGGAAAAAGGTGGGCCCATAGCACTACTAATCACAATGTGGTCTGATGATACAGGATTAGATGTTGCTCAATTTTAACCCTGGTATTTTTAAGCAGCCTCTGAAATGCCCTGGCCACACCACACAAAGCTCTCACCTTGGGTGAACTCTCTTGCCCGACTCTCACCTGTCAGAATAATTCTGTGTACTACTGTGCTTCACATCACCTCAGGTATCACGAGTCTTGTGACAGCCTGCATCAAGGTTGGCAGAAACACTGCAGAAAAGCTAACTTGACAGAGGAGGGATCCTGTGCTCACATCCAACAAGCTCTCCAGTGCTGACACAGAAACTGAGTTTGTGGCATGAGAGGCCAAAAGAACAGTCCATTCTTCTTACTGACTCAAGGACTGCATTTCAAAATGCTTTGCAGTATCACTTCAGAGGAGCCCCAATTTCAAAACTGCTTACTGTAACATATGCTGGCTTCGGCCAGGGCAGAGTTAATTTTCTTTTTTAAAATAAAAATGAAGGCTCTTATTGCAACGTGCAAGGGATATGAATACAGTAAATTTAACTCTTATGTGACTGTGCTGCTTTGGGCTGAGGTAATTTTCCTCACAGTGGCTGGTATGGGGCTGTGTTTTGGATTTGTGCTGAACACAGGACTGGTAACACAGAGATGTTTTTGTTACTGCTGAGCAATGCTCACACAGAGCCAAGGCCTTTTCTGCTTTTTGTGCTGCCATACTGTCAGGGAGACTAGGGGTGTATGGGACATTGGGACAGGACAGGTGACCCCAAGTGCCCAAAGGAATGTTCTGTACCACGTGGCATCATGATCAGGATATAAAGTAGGGGGAAGAAGGAGGTAGAAGGGGATGTTTGGACTGATGATATTTATCTTCCCAAGTCACCAATATGCGTGATGGAGCCCTGTTCTCCTGGAGATGGCTGAACACCTGCCTGCCCATGGGAAGCAGTGAATGAATTCTTGTTTTGCTTTGCCTGTGTGCAATTTCTGCTTTCCCTGTTGACCTGTGCTTATCTCAACCTGTGAGTTTTCTAGCCTTTTCCCTTCTGATTCTCTCCCCAGTCCCACTGGAGGGGGAGTGAACAAGCAGCTGGGGCTTGGGGTCTGGCTGGGGTTAAACCATGATACAGGCAACTCAGAGCACACACATGTTCACCTAGTGATGCTTCTGGTAACAGAGGATAAGGATCCTCTGCACACAAATCCCTATTTAGGCACATTTAGGCGTCATCACACCTCACCATCCTCATGCTCCCCAAGAGCCATGCACACCACCAGGATGGACAAAAACTTATCAGACAGAATTCCATTACAAAGGCCCTGAATGACAGGCTGGAGCAAGCACAGCACTAGAACTGTATTAATGCTCAGCTAAAATCAGCTATATTCCAAGCTTGTGTGATGTCTGCTACTTCTGTCATTTACAAGTGTGCTTGTCACACATTCATTCCTTGAAACATCAGAAAGGTTTCACAATCGCATTTAACAGAGTAGCTTCACCTGCCATTTAAACTATTGCTTTGCAGCTTCTAAAGACTAAGTCAATAAAATATTTTAACATACAGCATTTTTGAGTAATTAGTATCTTTGGGGTTAAGATTTTCTGGATCCTTGAATCATATTTTCTCACTGGAAACTAAAAATAAAATTGCTCACTGACAAGACATGCCAGTACAGTCACAGGTATTGAAAAACATGAAGAGATTTTAAAAGTTTGTTTAGACTATCAATCCACTATGAATTATGCTTATATTTAGGAGTTTCAGGGCTTAACCTGGTCACAAAAGATTCCCTTTAGAAGCACAACATGTGACTTACAAAAGCATTCTGGTTTGCAGAGTCTGTTCTCCTAAACAAAAGCTCCCACTTTCCACTTAAAATCTTGAAAACTTTATTTTGGGAAGACTTTCCCCTTGACACCTGCCTCAAAGAATCGTTTGAAGCTCTGAAATCTCAGACTCTACCCCCAGATGCTCAAGAAAAGCTTTTCATGCACTAGACTGAACAGCATGAATAAAGAGATATGACATCCTGCAGATGGCCAGATTTCTTTCTATATAAACTCTGCCTATAAACCCATCGTGGAAAAAAAGATTCAAAAGCAATTAATGACTAAAAACCTACAAGAAGCAGACAACTTGCACAGAGCACAGAAAAATCAGGAGGATGCTAGCAGCTCTGAAGAGGCTGGAGCAGCTTCCTGAATCAGTGAACAGTCACTAGGAAGCAGACTGAGGCCAGCAAAACCTTTGCACTTTTTCTTGCATAAATGGACTAAAGACACCTCAAAGTATCTTCAAAAGCTCTCAAGACTATGTAGAATTTTTCCCAAAGTTTTAACAAATATTCAAAAGCAAGTAGATTTCTAACTGAAGCTACAAGGGAGTGGAGCCAGTAACGTGATGTACAAGCTGTCAAACAAGAACTGGTGCTACACAAACTCAGCAGCCACTACCATATGTGCATCTGCAAGGTTCAGGCACAGCCTGTGCCAGCTCACCATGTTTGCCAACTTGTTAACATCCCCTTTTTGCCACACGTTAGCCATGCTGCAATGAGACAAGAGAAATTAACAGGTGGGCTCAGGTCATAGGGCAGAGAAGGAAAAAGGGATATCAAATGTGTTTATTTGTTTACCATGGGAGATAACTTTAATTTCTCATGCAAGTTACTGCACCATGGCAATGAGATGCCATCCAATTTACCTGAAAACACAAAATTAGCATTTAATTGAGCAATAACCCCCACAAATTTATTGTGAAGCTACTAGAAGGATGGAAATTTTTCCAATCCCTTCTTTTTCTGTTCAATCTTTCTGTTTTGTTTTCCTTGAAGGCAGACTTGAAAAGCAGCATTTTTACAGGAAATTGCACATTTCCTTACATTTTCTAGTGTGCTGGCACTTTAAGTGTGAGGTGCTACCCTTCTCCCTGTCAGATCAACTAAAGAGGACGCAGACTATTAAACTGAAGGTAAATTTGCAATTCTTCACTATATGAGGTAAACACTCCTGGAGCTCCTTCCAAAGATGTCAGATTTGGGTCATATGAATATAAACCTCAAAGGACAGACACTACAAATACACAGGACAGTCCTGGCAAAATGTAGTGTCCCTACAAAAGGAAAAACTATTCTCAAATTACAGCTCTTCTTTTCCTACAGGATCATACTGAAAGAGTAATTTATTTTTAACTAGTATGTACACTTGCACCAGTTGTCAATTTGTTTGTTCAAGGTATCCGGCCAAAATGCAAACCAAAGTACATTACACCAGAAATACAATAAACAAATAGCTTAAACATAGGCCAAGGATTAGTGATGCTGCAATGGAGACATCCATGAAAACACTAAGCAGAGTCCCCACAGGCATTGCTATAAACGGATTTAACTTCTATTGTTTATACATTCACAGAGCACACCCCATCAGTGTGCTCAAAAATGGAAGCACTGAGTTCCTGCAAACAACACTGACTAGTAAGAGACAAAATAAGTACTTGGTTTCTCTCACTGTCTAAAAGTGAAAAAGATTAATTTTTGTGGAGAAAAAAGGAAGTCAAAATATCTTGTAAAGCTTTACAAGAAGCTTAATACTCATCATTCAAAGGCAAGTATTAAAGAAATTTTTTAACAATCTAATTAACTTGTCTCCAGCAAAGTAGATACCAACATCTGGATTTTAGAGACCAAAAAAAAAAAAGAAAACCCAGAGTAAAAAAGAAGTGAAATAGCAACTAAACCAGAATAAACTACAAGCCTACATATTCTAGTGTGGAAACACTTTTTAAAAGCAACAGTCTCGATTCCCTGGAGAGCAGACATATGTCAAAACAGCACTCTGATTTCCTTTAGACTGTACCATTTCAGTAGATCCGTTGTCAGAAGACATTACATCAATTATTTCAGAACACTGAAAATACTCAGTAGCTCCTAAAATGGTATTACAAGATGTTATCACATACAAGGTGGTTTCCTTTTTCTCTCGTATCTGAGAGAAAAGGGTAAAGTGTAGCATTTTCTTCCAGTCATTTCCAGAACTTTGCAACATACCAAAATGCTTTTTTTTGCATGAGATTCACTTGATTGTACTTGAACAATCATTCACATTCTGCAACCCTGAAGGCACAGAACTTACTGCAAGAAGAGGATACAACAGCATACTCACAGAACTGAGCTGAATTAACTGAATTCCAGAGTAAAAACATCAGCGTTTAGAAGAAGCATTCAGATCACGCCCACCTCTACCAGCAGTACTTTAAATACTTCCCAGCTGAGCCAAGGATGACAAACATGTATCATACTATTATACTATGGATTAATTACTTTCTTTGTAAGTATTTTCACACAGTTTAATTTATTTCCAACAAATTTTTGGGTCCAAAATAACCACTCATTACCTGTTGCACAACTCTAGTGTTACACTGACAGCAGCTTGTACAAAATATTATCAGTCTCAATTCAGAAGTCTATGCCGTAATAAAAATTTAAGGCAGTATAGCCCCAGATAAAAATTTTAAAAAAGTCTTAAGAGACAGCATTTATTCCCAGTGAAAATATTTCTATTTTTAAAGATTTCTGTATGGAAATACACATCAGTGATTTAGATGTGTCACCAAACTAGGATTGCTACATAAGAATGAACACATGTTATCATGGGACATACAAATTTATCAGCAAGAAACACCATCCCCCTCCTTATCCCCCCTGCCCCAAAAAAAACCCCAAATCCACAAACCTGACTGGTACTGCACAACTAGGTTTCCTGACAAAAATACCTTAGAACACAAGACTGTTCACCCTTTTGTGCCTCATTACCCTCACCAGTCTTGAAAATAATGAAATCTTTACTGCTTCTTTTAAAGGAATTTTTTCCACATTGATAGGAAAACAAGTTTTTCTACCTCATTAATTTCTGTGAAGTAAACAAGTTACTTAACCCTTGAAACATCACTTTGATTCTCAGGAAGAAACCCTTTACTGAGGTCTGTAAAAAGGCGACAAATATCCCATAAACACAAGCAAAGGAAAAAAAAAAACAACAAAAAAACCCCCAAAAGAAACAAAACCTGTGCCTCAAAATAAAGAAAATCTTAAAACCCAGCACAGTCTAATAGTGGACAACAACCAGAACCAAACAACAGTTATGCAGAGAGCAAGGCATGAACATCCTGGCGTTGCGAGATTCTGGTATCACTTCCAAAAACAATGGCATTCAGTTCTTACCAAATAAGACAGAAAAAAGCATTAACCACATTAAACATAATATATAGCTGGGAGAGCTTGAAACAAAATTGACCAGCTAGAGAGTCTACCCACACACTCCTCAAATGTTCCAGTGAGAGCTACAGTTTAGGAGATTTTATGATCAATCCCAGCCTTGACACAGAACATTTGTCACAGGAGTAATAAAAACCAGTGTTTGCTCAGTCTACCCAAACACTTCTCCTTTGATGTCACCTTCTGCTCTTGTGGCTGAAGAGCTATTCCTGTTCCTCAAGAATTACACAGAGATTGTTTTTACTAGTATGCACTGTTACTTTACATGGTGTGAGTTTTCTAGGAAAACAAAAAAAGGGTCAACAGCTGTGGCCAGAGACCTTCTGGAACTCAAAGCTGTACAAAATTATTACTGAAATGCATGAAAAGAAAACAAAACCTCAATAAAAATTATAGTCAAGTAGCAGTCAACATATGGAGCATCCTGGCACTTTATTGTTTACTACCACATCAGTGTATATAAATTGAAACAATTATGTTGTTAGTAGCTGTGGGTTGTTCCACCATTGCCATATGTTCCTGATGTTCTTGCTAATGATGGAAATAACAAATATTTTACTTCTTACCATTAACCAGGAATCACGAGTAATAAAGAAAATTAAAGACTGTTTTGACCTGCTCAATCTGGCTGGCAAAATGCTCTTCTCAGTCCAAAAAGCAGTGAGTGCCTCTGCCAGGACAGCAAGCAATAAACATGAATGCAGTTCAATATTAGAAATAACGAGTCTGAAATCTTCTGGTCATAGCAAGACAGCTACAACCGTGAAAACTTTTTTTCCACCTTCTGCTTTGTAATATAAGAAAATATAAAGCAATTACACAATTGGTATCTGTTCACACTATTAAGCTAAACAGTTTACCATTCAGGGGGCACCATGCTTCCATCAACTTCCCAGAAGGTATTTTTCCCATTCATTTCCTCAGTATATACAACCCATCTGTGCCGACCTTAAGTAAACAAACAGAAATATCATATTAGCTCAAAAGAATAAATTATTTGCTTATAAAGGAGAGAATTCAGGAAAACCAAGGGAAAACATTTTGAGTGATAGTATCTACCATAATGGGCACTTATTTTTAAACCAGCACAGCTTTTATTTTTCAAAGTCTTCTGTATTTCCACTGTTACTGTAGTTTTACATGACTGAATCTAACTCTCACAAGGCAGGAAATATTGGCTATTGTATAAATAATGGGAAATAAGAACTTATCAAATTTTCAGGCAGAGAAACAGGTTTGGGGTTTTTTTCCTTCTGTTATGAGGAGTCTTTTCCAAAAGGACTTTGCCACTGACAACCTAAGACTAAACTAAATTTCAGCTACACAAAACTACCAAGCAACGTTAAGCAGCAAGTGCTTTCCCTGGTTACACTCCAAGTTAACCTACAGTCAGCAGTTAGCCTGGCCTGACCAGTGTATCATTGCTTATGTGTCACCTGTTTTGCTTTAGGTGCTGCCTTTTTCTCTAGAAGCTTGATTTCAAATCCCTATACTTAAGGAAATAATAAGTTTAAGCCAACCTGTGCTCTTTGCCCTGATCATGAAGTGATCATGTAAGTGAGTAAAGCTGTGAAGCAATTTCAAAGGTAGTTCTCCTTCTTTCCCCACCTGTTAAACTACCAGCCTTTAGATCAAGGATCAAATTCAACTCTCAATCACATTATCATGTAGCTTTACCTACAGAGAGACCATATGACTGGCTTATATTTATCCCATATTCATTGTTTCAGATAGACTGTGTTTGCAAATGAGGGATGCGACAGAGAAACAGAAGCTGTCAAAGCATTTCTGTAAGTATAAGACTCACACAAGACAAGTGCAGGGAAGTCAGGCAGGCCACAAGTTGCATTTCACTAGCAGAAAGCACACAAGCTATGTGGGAGCTGCACAGCTGGCTGGGAGGTGTTCACATTAGCACACGTACCAAAGAAGTTTCTTTTGTCTTCATAGTATTTGTTTCCATATTTGTCAATTCCTATCAGATTACCAGTCTTCAAATCATTGACCCTGTGAATTATCAAAACAACAGTTTCAGTTGGTGTCTTCTCAGAATGAAATTGTTACAGAGGTTACTTCACAGTTAGTAAAAATCCGTACACATGTATGCAAAGAGATTTTTTAAAAAAACTATTCAAGCTTATGATTGCAAATCAATCCCCAATTCCTGCAACTAACATGCACCCCAGTGACAGAATAACAAAAGCCATACAAAAAGGCTTTTGGGGACTCTCATTTAACAGCTCATTATAGTAAAATATAAAGCAACTCTACAAGGTAACAATTTAACACCCACAAACCCCTAAATACTGTGGGAGTCCCAGAGGCACACCTTAATCCACTAAGTAGGAAATGTTACTATCCCTCTCAACTACTAGCAGCTACTGTTTCAGCCTGAATTGCCATTGCAAGTGCTCAGCATTGAAGCAGCACAAGAGACCTCACATGTCTGTGCGGGCAGTAACCTCCAAGAGAGGAATAGTAATAATATTTCAGGCCATATTGAAGCTGCTTGCCAAGGAAACACACGCTAATCCCTAAATTCTAATTGTTACTTTCTTGCTTTTGTATAATTGTGAAAGATCCATGCATTCACCCTGCAACTCTGTGAGACTTACAATGACCCAGATAAGGCATATACGAGTTTCAATTCTTTACAGAGAACATAATTTAACATTATTGTAGAAATCAATCATTAAACTGAGCCTATGATTTACATTCGAGTAATAAAACCTTAAAATTAATCAAAGTGCTCTTCTCCCTCTATATTTGCAATTTTGCTTTCCTTTTTACTGATATTCATCCCAGGCAGCATTAGATAGGGAAAAGTTTCCTCTCTAAGGTTTTAGTTGTTTGTAGTATTATGCACACTCTCAACTCAATCCCAAGTGAGAGAAAGAATCTACTCAGATGAAGTTTTTTTGTTGTCTTTTCTCCCAGGGTGTGTGAAGTCGACAATCATTCCAGCAAGTACTCATTTTAAACTGCTGTGGCGGCAGGCAGAAAATTCTCTGACACATTCATCTGAAACACTCAAAGATCTCTGGCTCAACTATACAAGCCTGAGTTCCCAGCTTTGGAAGAGAAGAGCCATTCCACTGCTGCTCTCCCTTCCTTGCAAGTGTTCTTATGCCCTTGTCCTGACTTCATGCCCTGAATACCAATATCAGACACTAAGAGGTATTTATGGCCTCCTGAGAATATTTTCCAACCAATTTCATTGAATTTTAAGTAAGGAGAATGTTTCCAGCCACAAAGGCTCTTAGTAATTTGACTTCATAGCATAGAAATCTTCTGCAGCTGCTTCAGTGGACAACATATAGAGAAAAGCAGGGAAATTCAAGAGAAAGAGTCTCCTGACTCGGGTAATAATTGTTTTCAGTTACCAGTGGTAACTTCTTAAAATCAACCATTGCAAGAAAGAACACCTTGATAACTCTTCCTTTAAACACCAAACCTATCCCTTGAGCTGGGAGGGATGATTTAATGGCTTGAAAGGTGAGCAGGAGGCAGCAGCTGTTTGTGGTTGGTGTGGTTATGAGGATCAGCTGTGCATCCCCACCTGGCACACTAACTTCAGTCTTCTGGAGGAAAATAAGGACAGCACTGCCTCCAATCTTGCCTGCCCTCTTCTGCTGTGTGGTAGAAAGCTGTGAACACAGCCTGTGATCTCAGACTCACAAAGATCTCTGAGGAGACATTTTTTCAGCTGTGCTTAGGAAGAGACACTCTGATGACAGCTAACACTCAAACTCTTCCACACTTTCATTTCCCCAGCTCCATTTCTTCTTGAGAACTGTCAGAGTAATGGCTACAGCCTGAGAAGGAAACCAAAGTGGAGGAAACAAGCTAGGGGAGGGAGGGGGGTAGGTGTGTGACAGAAAACAGTAATTATGATAGCAGTAAAGCACTAGCCAGGGAAATCATGAATTGTTTTACAGCTCAACAGCAACTAAAGCCACTGTATGAAAATACTGATCAGCACCTGTGTAAAATATTATCTTTAACTCTTCAAAACAGATCAATTTAAGCCACAAGAAAAACAGAAAAAGGGCCATTATGATGTGTATGGGCTGGGGGAAGCCTTCAAGAAGGCTCACAAAGCTTGGCTTGTTTGTTCTAAGATAAGAAAGCCCTTAATATATAGCAGGAAATTCTGTATTTGCAAATCACCCCTATCCCATATTCCTGACTTCCCAATGTTGATTAAAAAAGGCATTTTAGCATGTGGTCAGGCCTAAAACATTTACTGGACACATCCTAATTCTTTTCCAGGACTAACTACAAAGGTAACACAGGTTACTGTCACTGCTGAATTTGCATCACACACATTTAGACTTCCACCCTTGATTTCATCAAGGATCTGATTGAAAAAAGAGTACCTTTGTAAAGCTGGCGCTCCTATTTGGGAGCAGCTTCAAGCATGCTGTATCACAACTGAAAACCCTTGTCACAAAAAAGAGATGAGATGTGAGTGAGGGTAAAAATAACCAGGAGAAAATTTAATGTGGACAAGTGCAAGGTTCTGTAGCTGGGGAATGAAGTACTCAGACATTAATGGAAACAAATGCTGCAACTTATTTTGCACTAAACGCCGCTGGGGCTGGAGGGCATCCAAAGCTGAGCATAGGTCAGCGGTGCCAATCCACTGCCAAAGAGCAGATGTGATCTGCAGTTTGAAGCAAATTAGAAGAAACAGAGCCAGTAAGGCAGATGAAGTAATTCCCTTGCTTTGGACCACGGGATTTCAGCAGACGCACGGCTTTTCGATTTGTACTGTTCAAGAAAGCCACTGCCAGCCTGAGGTGACCCAGAGCAAAGAGCACGATGGTGTACACAGACGCACTGAGTGCAGCTACCGCAGAGACACGGCTGTGCCAACAGGACTACGGACTGGGGCCGGACACCAGGACAGCTCAGCATCCAGGAACCCTGCGAGGTGCCTCAGGAAGAGAACACAGCCGCGGGCCCTGTCTGGGGACTGCTCTGAGCCCAGCACCCGCTGCCGACCGGGACACGCCGCCCTCGCCGGAGCGCGGGGCGGAGCGGAGCGGGCTCGCTCCGAGGCCTGCCCGGCCCCCGCACCGCCCGGCTCGGGCAGCGCCCCCTCACGCCCAGCCCCGCCCGGCCGCCCCTCAAGGTGACCCGCGGGGCGCCGGTGGCGCACCGGGGAGGCCCCGCCGCCCGCGCCGGTGCCGCGTTACCTGAGCAGCTGCAGGATGGCGCCGCGGGCGCCGCCGTGGCCGCCGATGTGCTTCAGCGCCCGCTTCAGCACCTGCACGTACTCGGCCATCTTGGGGCGGGCCGCCGCCTCCGCCGCCCCGCCTCACGCCCGGCCGCCCTTGGCGACATCGACGGAACCGGAACCAGCGGCGGGATCCGCCTGCGGGCCTTCCGTGCGGCCGCTGAAGGGTGTCTGCTGCCGTTTGGCTTCCAGTCTGCGCTGTCTAGATTCGTATAACAATTGCTTGCTGCTTACACGTGAAGGTCGGCAAGATACAAGGAACTTCAGGATAGGGAGAAAAGCCTCTATATAATAGAAATGTCTACTGACAATCCCATATTTCACACAGATGTGTGGTAAGAAAAGTTACCAAGACTCGGCAGTGAGGAGTCCAGAGCTGCCCGGATCAAGAACCAAGCGGCAGGGCAGGTGACATCTCACCCCGTGCAGTCTGCGGGCGATGGCAAGGGGACAGCTTGACAGTCTTGTCTCTCCTGGCTTTTCCCAACCCTGGCAGGCCAGCAAGGAATGTGTTCCTATCATCTCATCCATGTGTCCACTCCACCTCTCCATCTTGTCCCAGTGCCTTCTCCTGGTTCTGCACCAGCCCGAGGAATACCTTTGGTTGGCCTGCTGTGGGTGTTGGCAGGACTTTACTACTGCCACCACGGTGAGCAGGCAAGGTGCAGAAACTGTCCCAGACCTTCATAAGGCTAGGGCTAGACAGGGCAGGCAAAAATAGATCCATTGTACTTTGTCAGAGCAGGCGGGACTTGAAAAAGCACCTGGCAAACACATCATCAGTGCTGCAGCCAGTGCCGGCCGATGAGCAGAGAGCAGCTGTCAACATGGAGAGGCCGAGCTGCTGGACGCTGTCACTGTCAAAACTGGGGTTTTGGGAAGGGACAAAGCAGAGGAGTTGCAGTGAAAAATTAAGTAGGTAGTGCTAAACTTGAAAGGAGAATGAGACTGAGAAAAACCTGTCTCAGCCAAGTTCCCAGTGTGGAAATAGATCCATTTCAATGTAAAGTCTAGTGGTCTGAGTTTCCACTCAAAACTTTTTAGTTTTAACACAAGTGGTTTTGTTTTCAAACAGAAAACATAGGCCCTGCTGGTTCTGTGCTCAGCACTCGAACGACAGCATCTCTTTTGCAACAAGTCTTAGGCTTCAGTATACTTGTAGCAGGTTATTTGCATTTCCACAGTCCGAAGTCTTAGAAAATTTAGTAAATGAATTAAAATTTGGTCAGGTAAGTGTACAATAGCAGGCATAAAAACATTTACAGTCAGAATTCACTCACTGTCTTTAACTTCATCCACAAACCCCATTATTTTGATATAGACTACCGATGATTGAGTGTAAAACATGAAAGAAGTATAATTTAAATTGGGAAGCCAACTTTGGAAACATTGTATAGGTTCAATGCTTATGCCAGTTTCTAAGCCTATTCCTGATTAATGTAACTGAGATAATTTTCACCAACTGCCGAGTATAATTCCATGAGCATTTTCTCTGCTGGCAGTGAAAAAATATAGTTTTTTGTTGTGAGTTTTTCCCCCCAAGAGTTAAAATTATCTGGATCACTTCACTGACCTATGTGGCACCATGGTTCTTTGTCTGAGAAAGTGTCCTCTGTGGAGGACAAGGCATTGTGACACAAAGCTGGAAGAATGGATCAGCTTCTTAATGTGACTTCGATGCTACAGAAGATTTTGTGGGGAATACTTTCTTAGTAGCAGGAACATTTTACAGCATCTTCTTTAGATTGCATTTTAAATATTTTCTCCATTACTTTAGTCAAGTGAGATCTTCACTGAGGATTTAATTTCCTAATAACGGCTGAAGTCCCATCACATCTACTCAAACTGCTTCTGTTAATGTGTCACTGTGCATGAAAAAGAGAATCTGACTACTGTGTTCAAAAATTCTCCCTGAACTCAGGTGCAAATGTCAAAGTTAAATGCAGTGGAATGCAAATGCAAGTATGTCTTCCTGAGGATTTACTGGGACATCTTTGGGAGATGACAGCACTGAAATTCTGTCTTGTCACTCAAAGTGCTTGTCAAACTCATGCACCCATACAAAATATTTGATTCCCAGGGTTTTCAAACTTAAGACTCTTGTTAGATGTTGCGTTTTTTTACCCCAAAATTAGCACACTGAACCTCACTGCTTCAAAAACTCTGGCTAAATATATTTGATGCTGCCTTGTTTTTCTCCTCTAGTTCAAGTACATGTCACAAAATTAGTGCCAGGACTCTTTTTCAAGCCTAAAAACCCCTCTCAAGTCTGAACACAAGTAACTAGCTTCTTTCCTAAGAGAGCATAACAAACAACATATTTTTCGAAAATAAACAAATCTGTTTCCTGAATGACTCAAAGGATGACACGTAACTTCCCTTCATTTTGTTAGCACACAACCGATCTCACTGAATCCTAGTTTAGTTTTAAAGAGCTTTATTCAGAGGTACAATTGATCTTGAAAAACTGAAGTTCATATATTCTCAGAAAGTGCAAAAGTCAACAGATCTACAGAATAATCTAGTGTTTACATTTTACCTTAGAAGAACTCCTTTTATGACATTTGCCTATTCCACTGCCATTTCCTCTGTTCTTAGTATGGAAAGTCATGTAAATTTAATCTGCAGTGGTTCACAACTGTGGAACATCCATTACAACAAAACTGGAAATCCTTTTCTTAATTCAATTAAGAAAAAAAAAATCCAACATAAGACTAACAAATAAGAGCATAACTATGCTCTTATTCCTGCCCCATCCCTCTAAAACTGCAAAATTCCAGAAGCACAGTCCAATCCACAACACAAATCTCCACAATTAAGTGTCCAATATTAATCTAACCCAGTCTCTAACCATAGTGTCTCTCACTTTAGTCTAAACAGTGAAATCTCTAATGCTTTCACTAAAACATTTTTTTAGTCTTATCATCCATATATATTTCCTAAAACACAGTGAAATAAGTTTTTGTCACTTGGGTTCTACTGTTTGAAAACGTTAGAAGATAACTTCATAGCCTGGAATGATGAAATATTACCAAAAAAGAAAGTACATACCTCCATCATTTACAAAAACATTTCAGTATGTAAGCTGTGAGGACAGTTTAGCTCTCAAAAGCCCTAGAATAATTAATTTACTGGCATTTTTAGAAAACACCTGCCCCTTTGTGGGAAGTGTCTGGGTTATTTCTGCAGCAGTAACTCTACCTTCATCTTTGATTTTTCAATGGCAAAATTCTCCTGGTTACAGAGTGAAAAAAAAATTCCTTTTGGAGCTGTTCCTCAGGGAGCCTTCATTAGCCAAACTAGGTGGCTGTTCAGTTTGCTCCCTGGTAAAACCCTAGGATGCAGGAGAACTGAAGTCATCATAAAGGAGCTCAGACACCTCATGAACAGCTTATTGGGAGGGATTGGACTGCAGGTCTGCTAAGGACCAAAGCCACAGGGTTGGCTGCTCACATGTCTCTTGCTCACCTACTCTCTTATCTGGGGAGTTGGTATTGCCAGGAGGTTCAGAGCATGGCAGTTCGGTTCTCTGGATGTCAGCAGACAGTTCTGCTGAGTGAGATGCACTGTGTTAGCTCAGAAAAACCCACAGTTCCATCTGCTTTCTCTGTTGTCACAGGCAAATCCACCAGAGTTTAGTTAAAAGCATTCCTATAACATCCCTTCTGGGCTATCCTTTTTCCCCTACGATTTCACACAGAACACAAATATTCCTGTCTCCTTATCAGCACCCCACCACCTCCCCTTAATCCAAGCAGAGTTAACTTAAAAATATATTTGGGCAAGCATTACTACAAGATCCAGTTATTAAAAAAATAATCAGGAAATGCATTTGTTCAACCAGTATCAACAGCCACGAGAACCTTAAGCATCCAGATGTTGATGCTTGAAGATGGTTGTTGCAGTGTGATGCCATTTCCTGTTTCAGCTATCCCAGTAGTTTCCCAGGCGTGGCAATACCTTCTCCCTTCCCCTTGCCCCCTTGCTAAGTGCTGTCAGTCAATCTTATCATTCCAGCAGGGGCATTGTGTGATTGGCAAAAGTTCAAAAGATGCCCCTCAGCCCTGGGGTCATTGTCCCCTGAGCCTTCCCCCCCTCCCACCTGGTTGGTGCCTCACCTGTCCCTTCCCTCCCCCTGCCCCCAAGCTTAAAAGACACGGACACCATGCGGTCAGGGTTCTGTGGAGCTGTTACCAAGATTCAGACATATGTGACTCTGGAATAAAACTCTGGATTAAACCCTCTGCAGAATCCATCTCCTCTTCCCCTTCACCTAGCCTGGAGCCTTTCCATCAGAGGTAAACTGAGTTCCTACCGTGCCTGGACTTGTTCCGAGTGCCTGACTTCAACTTCCAGCCAGCCAGGGGTGTCTCTGAGGTGAGACACCACAGCTGCCGCCTTTGGCCCAGCAGCAAGGGTCAGACGAGCCCAGGCACGTCCCACCCGGAAATATTGGGATTTTGTTCCAATAGATGGTGATGCTCCAGCAGTCCAAATGACTTGCACCTGCAGCAAAGTGCCTCTGAGGGCACAGCTGGTTCTTACAGTCAAGCCAAATGCACAACCCTGACTACTTCTCAGAAAGATTCACCCAAGAGAAAACTGTACTCTCTATTAGCCATTGTGTATCAGGGCAAGGGTAAGGCTATCCACAGCATGTATCAACACAAGACTTGGTACACATGGGAAGAAAAACAAAGCAGCACATCATAGATGGATTCTATGATTAAACAGAAATGTTCTTTGGAATTATCTGACAGAGGTATTAGGAGGTAAGGCCAGCCTGGGTGCTAGGGATGTTTGTTGACAGAAAAAGTCAAATGCTACAGAGGTGGCCAAAAGGCTGTGGAAAGTTACTAGCAGAAGAAAGAGCAGTTCATTAGCAGACTGACTGGGTAACAGGGCCCTGTAGAAGTCAGTGGATCCAGAAGAGGGCCACAAAAATGGTCAGAGGGCTTAAGCCCCTCTCCCATGAAGACAGACAGTGTTGGGGTTGTTCAGCCTAGAGAAGGCTCTGAGGAGAGCTTCTAGTGGCCTTTTAATAATTAAAGGAGGCCTACAAGAGAGATGGAGAAAGACATTAGGGCATGTAGTGATAGGACATGGGGCAATGGTTTGAAACTGCAAGAGGGCAGATTTAGATTGGACACACAAGGATGAAACAGTTGGACTCAATGATCCAAGAGGTCTTCTCCAACCTTAATGGTTCTGTGATTCTATGAAATTCTATATGATAAGGGTAGTGGATACTGGAACAGGTTGTCCAGAGAAGTTGTGGATGCCCCATCCCTGAAAGTGTTCAAGGCCACACTGGATGGGGCTTTGAGCAATCTGGTCTAGTGGGAGGTGTCCCCGCCCATAGCAGGGTTGGATCCACATGATACTTAGGACTCCTTCTAACCCAAACCATTCTGTGATTCTAAGTACCAAGAAACATAAGTCTTCAAAACAGAGGCAAGATAGAGCCTGGAGTAAAATTTCTTGAGAAAGAGACTCTAAATGCTTATTTCCAGCTCTTGGAATTAGTAAACTCATTGTATTATCCAAACTTTATCTTTTACCAGTGCACCTTACATTTTCTCTGCAGCGTGTCAGTTAATTTACTTCATGATAAAAACAGTTCAGAATTTAAACATGGAAAGAATGGCAATTAGTTTCTCATTTGGGATAACATTCTGGGTTATCTGCACATCTACACAAATGCCACATTTGTTTATAACAGAAGATGACAACTAAAAACCTTACACTTTTAAAATTATCATTGAGAAATCAGTTCTGAAATAGACCAAAACTTGTGCTGATTTCACAAATTTAAACATCAATAAATTCATTATTTATCCAGTAGTATTTAAAATTGAGATAAGTTTACTTGAATATCTGAAGTCTGTTTCTTTCAGAAGAAAAAATGCTTTCTTCAACCATTCTGTAACTTTCAACCTAAAACTGATCCATAATGAATCAAATACTAATTTCCAAATATCCATTATTGCATTATATGACATGAAGATCCATGACTGGGATTCATTACAATACATATTTCCATACAGCATTTTAAAAACCAAAACACTAGTAAATGAAATTTTACAATAAATTATTAATTGTCAAATGCATAGGCCAGAAAGTAGTAAGCATGGAAACAAAGGGTTAATTGCAAAAAGGTTAGTAAACAGCAAGATATTGCAGCTACCACAAATCCCAGAGACTGAATATAACTGAGAATACTCCACTGTATAATAAAAATGTGAAAGATCCACAAACTATTTGTAATAATGTACAGTGTTCTAGGTCTATATGACAATCTGTATAAAACACTAACAAATAATAGGATATTGCAATTGTTTTCTATAATAGAAACTTACAATTTATTTTTAAAAATACATCCAAAATAGAGTTTTCTAATTTAGCTGGGTTTCAAGACATTTAAAGTGATTTTCTTTATACAACAGCAAGACAAATACAGTGATACTGTATTGCTTACACTGAAACTGATGTACTAGCAAACCACAAAGGCTGAACAAAATGCACAGGACAAGTTTCAAAAACAACAGACTGACTTTCACTGACCCTGAAGATCACACAACAAGAATAAATGTATGACAGATAGGTTTGTAACTACGGAAGGTATTGCAATGAAGGAACTCTTGAAAAAAGTTAAAAATATAACAATTACTTGCACTAGGAACTTTAGCAGTATGAAACAAGCAACCTAAACCCACATGTGTGCAACATACAGTTTCATAAAAAATATTTAAACTCGTAAGCTTATTATGTGTGACAGTACTATTGTCTTTAAATTATAGGATTCTAAAACTGTTTTTCCTTTCATGTGATTTATATTAAAATGATTTTTCATGTTCTCAGCATTGAAAATTTAAAGCTGTTGAAACTAAACTTCTCCTTTCATTGGCAAAGAGCTTTTGGTGGGTAAATGCCACAAATTGGTTAAATCCTGACAGGCTCTGAAAACTCTCAAGGCTTATAAAGATCAAAAAGTTGACAAGTAATTTAAAGTTGAAAAGAAATCAGAAAAATGATGAAATAGTTTAATATCCATGGTGGATTAAGCTTCAATATTCACATTTTAGTTATTGTATTGACAGTAGTACTGACAGAACCCAGTAATATTAGCCAGTCTCTCATTCAGTACCAAGGAATTAATTCATAATACTATAAATGACAATAAATCACACAGGTGGTAATGTGAGATCATGCAATCATAAAAAATAACTGTTAGAAACACTAAGGATCTCAGCTGAAGGTAGCGATATATTTCATTTAACTTAGAAGCAGTTACCTTAAAGCAAACAAAACAAAACCAGAACTTCACAGTTTGGTTTTTCCATGAGCTGTTACATTGTTCTTAAGAGGACTGTAATGGTTAACATGGATGAATAAGGAAAAAACATGTTGATTCCTGTGTTTTCCTGTTTTAAAGCTCCCATTCCTGAGAAAACCCCATTATGCCTCATTCCTTATCAAAAGGATGAATTTATAGTTTGAGAATGATTAATGAAATGATCTGAAATAATTAATTAAGATCCTGCTGAGCAAAGTGAGTAACACTGAAACAACAACCTCCTGTATGGGATGCATTTTTTAGATCATTATAAAGACAAAACAGATTAATTGGCAGGCAGCATAGATCAGCTGCATTCCACCTTTACATCAATCTTGAAAATTTATTATCATAAAAATGTAAAACTTTGGGGGGGAAAAAAGGTCACTTACCAGTAGCCAGAGCTGTTTGCTATGTGTGGTATGTATGCACTTTGGCTCTTTAGAAGTCCAAATGTCAGAGGTATCCAACATCATAAAATGCAGGGTTTTTTTTGGCCCTCACAATATACAAACACCTGAATTTAAACAACCTCGTGAAACATGACCAAGGTTTCTGTGCTTATGAGTTAACACATCCTAAGCACATAGTCTTGACCCAGCAGTGCATGGTAGTTGCAGTCCATCTGTGACTGAAGTTAACTTGCATTCAAACAGACTAGGGCACAAAGAGAGGACAGGAATCCAGAGAAAACGGATTCTGAGGACGTCCCCTCCTAAACAGGGTCCAATTAAAATTAAAAAACAAACAAACCAACAAACAAACAAAAGACACATACTAGCTATGGAAAGGCAGCTCAATACCCATCAAGGACAGTAAAAACCTTGCTAGGGCATGCAAAAATGTGGGCAGGAATGCTAAGGCTCAGACAGAACTAAAATTGGCCAAAGATGTCAAGAATAACAAGAAAGGTTTCTACAGATATGTGAGTAGTAAGCAGAAGCACAGGGAAGATCCAGAGCCATTGCCTAACTAGGCAGGGAAGCTACTCACTAGTCATGCTGATAAGGCAGAGCTGCTCAGTATCTTCCTTACTTCTTACATCTTTACCAGCACAGCTGGACTGCAGAGCACTGGATCAAGTATCTACAACAATGGATGTGTCGACCCACCAGTAGGTGAAGAGCTGGTCTGCAGCCTCTTGCAAGGGCTCAATCCACAGAAATCCATAGGCCCAGAAGAAATCCACCCTAGATTATTAAGGCAAGTGGCTGACATGGGTCCAAGGCCACTCTCCTTAAGAAGTCTTGACAATCTTGATTAGTAGACATTTCCCGTGCTGAGAGCAATCACTGCAAGATGTGATTGGACAGGGTACTAGATAGTTTGTCTCTTCTGGGGTCCTGCTCCCATGGAAGGCTGGACTGAAAGATCTCAAGGTCTCTCGAGCAATAAAGATGGCTGAACTGAGGGATTCAATTGCTAAAAATTTACATCTGTAGATACCCTGATATTTTCTCAGCTGTTTCCAAAGCTGGACAGTACCACATGAGAGGCTGCATCAGCTGAACCTTTTTGTCAATTCTAAACAAAGAACTCCGTATTACACCTGAGGCTCAAGCTATGGAGTGGAAAATTTCTTCAAGGATGTGAGAGTGATTTGCATACTGTGCTTTATTACAAAGGAAAAGAGGATTTTATTTTCATCTTACTATTACCTGGGTTTCATAAACCTGGAGAATATTAGAGTAAAACTCTTCCAAGAGTAGTGGAATGCCTGGAAAGCTATCTCCAGCATATTCAGAAGTAATATGTTGTCAATTTCCTTTAAACTTTTAATGTAGAGGACTGTAAATCTCCTGTGCCTGCTAGGGTCAGAAGCGGGTTGGGGATAGCAAGGGACTAGAAAGCAGAGTCAGAATTTCTGAGGAGAGCTGAACTGGAGAATGATCGACCTCCAATCTGCAACTTGGTCCTACAGATCAAAAATGGGCCTCTAACTTGTGGGGAGAGAACAAGCACCTCAGGTTGGCAGCAACAGTCCTTCAAATTTACATGATCCACTGATGAGATGCACGCCTCCTGAGGTACAGGATAGTCATTTTCATACAGCTTTCCAGGAAACAGATAAAGAACTTGAACCATAGAACCGTCAAAAGGTGTAACATGAGAAGAACTCAGCTGCCATGGCCAGTTCCAACACAGAAAAGGCACAGCAAAGGCCCACACACATTGTTCCATGCCATCAGGGGTCCTCAGCACTAAGGGCTTTGATCTAAGGGATTGGATATGACCAATTGTGTAGTATGGTCCTCCACAACATCCTTCTTTCTGAGCTGGAGAGATGGATTTGATGGGTGGACTGTTGGATGAGTAAGAAAGATGGATGGTCACAACCAGAGGGTAGTGTTCAGTGGCTCAGTATCCCAAGGGACATCACTGGCATGTGGGGTCCATATAAACACAGTGTAATCATCTTCGTTAATGACATAGAAGAGGTTGAGTGCACCCTCAGCAGATTTGCTGATGACACCAAGCTGAGTGGTGTGATTGACACACCTGAAGGATGGGATGCCATCCAAAGGGACCTGGACAGGCTCAAGAAATGGGTCCATGGAATCTCATGAGGTTTAATAGGACTGAGTGCAAGGTGCTGCACCTGGAGCAGCCCCCGGTATCAATCCAGGCTGAGGGATGGACAGATGGACAACAGCCCTGCTGAGAAGGACTTGTGGGTGCAGGTGGATGAGAGGCTGGACATGACCCAGCAATGGCACTCCCAGCCCAGAAAGCCAAAGGTGTCCTGGGCTGCATCCAAAGCAGCGTGGGCAGCAGAGAAGGGAGGGGATTCTGCCCCTCTGCTCCTGTGAGACCCCACCTGCAGGGCTGCATCCATGGAGCTGTTGGGGCTCTTCCATGAGGAAAGGCTAAGAGAACTGAGATTGTTCAACCTGGAGAAGAGAAGGCTTAGGGTGACCCAGCTGCAGCCGTCCAGTACCTGAAGGGAGCCCACAAGAAAGATGGAGAGGGACTTTTTGTTAAAGAGCATGTAGTGACAGGCCAAGGGGGAATGGCTTCAAACTGAAAGAGAGCAGGTTAGATTAGATAGTAAGAAATTCTTTACTGTGAGGGTGGTGAGGGACTGGAACAGCTTGTCCAGAGAAGCTGTGAATGCCCCATTCCTGGAAGCATTCAATGCAAGGTTGAGTGGCGCTCTGAGCAACCTGGTTTAGCGGAAGATGTCCCTGTCCCTTGAGGTGGCTGGAAGTAGATGATTTTTAAGGCCTCTTTCAACCCCAACCATCATCTGATCCTGTGATTCTATGATACAGTCTCTGATTATGGAGCTAGGCTAGAGAAAGATCCAAGCAGCTCAGTCAGTAGAATTGAGAAGAACACAGAAATTCAGGGTCAGAGGCAGATCTCAGGTTTTTTGTCTGGTAGTGATCCTTAGATGCTGAGAAAAAACTACAGAACTCAAGAACTTTATAACCCAAGCCTCATCTTGTAGTCTCTTGGTGTTAGGGTGGCCTTGGAACTGCCACTGCAGAGTGGGCAAAGGCCTCCATTTAATCTGATCCTCTGGCTAGGCAATCTCTGGTGCAGGCATGTGTTTCTTGATTGGGTCAGGCTCTTCCTCACTCAGTTTTGCCAGAGAAAGAAAGGGGTCACGCTAAATAGAACTTGGCCTTAACCCAAGATTCAGAAAATCCTAAATGCTAATGTCTAGAGAAGGCCATCATTTTCACTAGGATACTTCTCTCATTTTAAGCAGCAGGAAATAAACATGCCAGGGGTGCATAACTTCCTGTTGCAAAAGGAAGCAAGAAGCAACCACATGTCAGTGTTACTTGTCATGTGAGTCACATCCTCAAGACAGAAGAGCATTTAAACTCATCCTTAGATGGAGCTATGGAGTATGATTCAGGCAACATGCATGGAGTATCTAGACCCATTTCTAATGAGTAAAGGAAAAGCAGCAGAGGCTATGCTCCCATATGGAAGGACACTAGATTTGACAAACTAATTTGAAAAGTGATCGTACAGGACTGGCTGGAAAAGAGAATGACATAGCCAAAGGCTAACCGTAACAAAAAATAATGACATGGACATAACTTGAGGCATCTAGAATGCCTCCATCACTGGGCACTGAGTGTTAAAGAGGGAGGGGTAGTGTGAGAAAGCTCTGAGACCAGAAAAAGCAGAAGTATGCTGTCTTTGAATGCCTGCAGTATACACTTCTCTGTTAGTTTTTCATAGTATAAAACAGTTGATGTCTACCACATTATTGTTAAAATATAGTATTCTGTTGCATCTGCAAAACAGTCACTACTGACTCTGTGCTGCTTCTCTTTTGATCAGCTGCATCAATGTTAACATCAGAATATTTTTAAATGTGAACGTCTTCCATTTCCCTGCACTTGGGGTATGGTATCCAGTGTTTAATTCAGCAGGAAACAAATCACTCTTCAAAATAACAGCCAAAACTAAGCTGGGTCTTGTCTGTATGGAAACTGGCCTTTTCAGGATGTTTGATTATGTATTTTTCATTTGATACGTGAAAAAGAACTAGCAGCGAAACACTGAAAACAAAGCTCAGAGAGGAAAGTTAATTTATTTGTCTAAAACATCAAACTAAGTTGAGATACCTTAGTTCAATCAAAGCTTCTTCAGTTTCCTCATAAGCCTGAACTTCATAAACAAATATTCCAAGTCCGTCTACCTACAAAAATAGGATGGACAATTCTTGACCTTCTTCAGATATCAAGTTAATTTACAAGTCCTTGAAGACAGATGAAGAACAGGAAGGGATCCTATATCCTAATACACTCCACCACGTTTCCCAAGTGTACTGGAAAGGAGGAATATGAGCTTTCTTTGGAAAGGTGCACTGGAAGGCTTATGACCATCTCTTGGAGACAGGGTATGCATTTACATCACCATGATTGCCATGGTACAGAATCCTGGACTGCTCCTTTTACACACCATGACCTATGATCTGAGAGTTGTAGTCTGCTGTCTCCATTCTCAGAATGTATGGGATGATGCTGTCAATCTGAACATTGCCAATCAGTCCTGCGAAGAACAGCTCCTCAGTGATGGCAGCACTCATCAGCCTGAGAGCAGGCAATCGCAGTAGAAGTCTAGATAGCCTGGAAAATAAATTTGGTGAAAAGTGTTACGCAGCAAATCACAGATTTTGGTGTTGTTCTCCATGACATTATTGGCAAAAGAAGAGAAAAAAATTACAAGGGACACTACTGGTCAAAGTTTACCATATCTAGTTCATTAAAGGCTTAAATATTTAAATGAGAATAGCATTAAATTTATGAACAGTAATGTGCAAATGTCTGTCAACTACATGTACTATGTATGTTTGGATTTGAGACTAAATAAGGAAATATTCCAAATACATGCAATTCAAATTGAATGCTACTAATATTTATTTTGAATATTGAATTTTAGAAAGTAATAATGACATGAAAAATACTACACATAATATGTTTGACCACATGCATAATATTTGAAGTGCTCTAAAGGTAATTCCTTAATTTTAATGAGGTAAGAAGAAGATGTATATATCTATTACATGAAAAACTGTACAAATCAGTGATTCTGAAAAGAGAATCAATCAAGTAAGCATCTAAGTTTACAGACCTGTAGGTATCATCCGGATACGCCTTTGTTACATAGTCTTGGAACTCCATGTAAGCTTTTTCTTGAAATTTCTCAATCTGTACCACATTTTCTAGACCTGGGTGATCTGAAAAAAAACCCCTCTTCTTTGTTATACTCGTTCTACAGAAAATGAACTAACATCCATACAGACTATCCAGTTGCCAACATACTGAAATAATTATGTGGTAGCTGCAGCAACTTCAGTTTTAGTTGTGAACACTACTTTACCTCCTTATATTTATCTTTCTTTATGTTTATATTTTACTTAACTTTCCATAAATAAACTCAGACATTTGAAAGAGTTGAAATAAATTCAGTGCTTACAATGTTTATGTCAGTCTTGATGATACAATTCTGTTCTCTGTGGAGCAGTAAAACAGGATTGTTTCAACACACTGACACTTCCTGGAACACTGGATGCACAAGTAATATTTAGTTGAAACGTGAAGTATAAAATTAGGATCAGTGAAAGAAGCAGAATAAAAAGCTGTGAACTGTTTCCTAAGACATGTGCAAAACACATTGAATCATAGAATATGCTGAGTTAGAAGGGACCCATCAGTATCATTGAGTCCAACTCCTGGGCCTGCACAGGACATCCCAAGAATCACACCATGTGCCTGAGAGCATTGTCCAAATGCTTGTTGAATTCAGATAGGCTTGTATGTAGCAGACTGTTCTTTCTCAACCATTTGGTACAAAAATTTCTAATGTGCCAATCATAATTTTTAGCAGCGATTTGAACTTACTCAAAATGTAAGTGTTGCTAAAATGAAAGGACATCAACTTAACTGCCAAGTCACTCTCAGAAATTATTATGTAGTAATTCTGAACTCTCTACATGGTCTGTAATTTCATTATCCATCTATCTGAATGCAAAAATTTTACTGTCATACTAGCGTGACAAATCATGTAGGTGAAGAGTTAGAGTTGACATGCAAAATGCAGCACTTTGTGCTGCTGCTTTTAGAGGCATGTCAGGAACACAGCAAGAAGTCAACTTCTGGAAAGAGTACTTTGCAGACCACTGCTTGTACACTTGCAGCCATTTAGAAAGATGTCAAGTTGTCTTGGCACACCCTTTACACTAATCTCCTTGTCCAAGGCTGCCTTGTGGCAATCAAACAGCTGGCTTGGCACAGCTGAATCACCAGGGCCTACTAAAGCAGAGGTTCTTACCTTAGGGCTCTGCTGCATCCACAGGCCAGCCCCATCCTGCAGCACAGCAGTAAAATCCCTGCAATTATTATTTCTGGCCTGTGAGTCATTGCCAGGTCATCCCTTCTGTTCAAGGTACCTCAAAGATGACTTTCACATGTAGGAAGATTTTGTTATATGGCTTAAGGATCAAGAGTCTTGACAACACATTGCCATTAAAGCAACTACTCATTAGTAATGTGAATTTGAAAACATCAGCTAAAGACAATTTCTCTCAATCATGTGACTGGACTAGAGTATTTTCCAAGGTATTTTTTCTTCTACCTTTTGTGTTGTCAAATATAATTGGAAGGACACAAATTTCAGACTAAACAAATAGGTAAATACTACTTTGCAAGTGCAAGGTTCCTCAAGAAGTATTTTTTGGTGTCTTATAGGATTGATTTTTCCACACAGGCCAGAGGATTCTATCATAAATCCTAGTGGACATAATTCTAAAAAAATGGACTTGAGGCATTCTCCCATAATTTTGTTTCTTTCCTGAAGTAACCTCTACCAGTTCTTTGTATAGGAATGCCATGAAAAGGATTATTTTGGGGTAAGAACACTTGCAGGAGAATTGTATCTCCTGCAAGTATTATTTATTAAAATTAAACCGGCAAACACCCTCCGACCATCCACTTAGAGAAAGTCTCTTCTGTAATAATGGTGTATTTGGAACTGTTCAATCTTCAGCAGAAAAGGAAAACTGCAAAGATTTTCTAGCATGCTTAACATTGTGTTTAAACTTTGTGGGTTTAATGGTGAGTTCTGCTTATCAGGAAACTGAAACTGTTGCAGTGCTAGAGTGAACTGTACAAGCAAACACACAGAACCACTATGCAAGACTCTCCTTGTCATAAGGACTGACAGCAGGATTATGTCTTAGAGTAAAACACCCAGAATCTGATTTTCCTTAGTGACCCACAATAGAAAAATATCACAATAGGAATTCCTCTGGAAATTTATCATCTTTCCTGAAGGGTTCTGACTCTACTTATACCACTTTTTATTTGCATGAATGTCTGTCATCTCAGAAGTCTTCCATTACTGCTATATATATATATGTAGGTAACAATGTAAGATATGCAGGGTTTTGTTTGCACACTGATGAATACCATGAATTCCTGCTGATGCTGCCATTTTACAGGTAGATATAGAAAAGATCATGCAAATCCGAGGGAAACTGCAAAGCAAGAACCTCACAATATATGAATTCTATATATTAGAAAACCTGCTTAAAATTTACATTTTGGAAGTGTCCAAGTTCTAAAAGTTTTTCTCACCTCAAATAATTTTTCTGTGTAAGGGTGAACTGCAACTGAATGCAAAAAGAAAGTTCTTCTTGGATCTAATAAACCTACAGAACTGACAAGAACCAAACACCCAGATCTCCTCCATGTCCTACACTATTGACAGGGGTCATTAAGATTCTGTGAGCATTTTAACATCCACTCCAATCTTTTCTACAGGACATCAGCATCTACAAAAGGCAGAACAACAAGATTAAGGAAGCTGCTGGTGCTTTTAACACATTCTAATGTGAAATGGAGTAACTGAAGACACTTTCTAAATGTGAGAGTGAAAAACTCTTGGAGACAGAGGAAGTGCTTGAGATTTGCACATTTTTCTTTCATCAAAAGACTTGATTTGGCTTTGTATTAAATCCCAATTTTGAATGATAAATCTAAGGCCTGCAGGATGCTGATACAATACCTAAATGCCTTTTGTGAGAAGTTAATTCTGCAACTTCCAAGTAAGAAAATTAATTTTGTATCTTTCTACATCCAGGCATATGGGATACACAATGTAATTACTCAGTAAGTACCTACCATAACCAGAGGACTCTTCCTCCCTATTGTACACTAATCACCCAGAAGGGAAATAAAGTTATATTACCTTCACTTTCTAATGTATGTTTAGTAATGCTACTGAGAGTACATTAAGCAAATACTGTTTAGAAGACAGAAATAATAACATAAGTGAATGCTTGTGGTGCTCATTTGCCAGAAATGCTTATGCATTGTCTGTGGGAGGAGAGGTGATGTTTCTGTAATTCTGAATGTGAGAACTGATGCCCAAATAGTTTTTCATATATTAAAATCCCAAGTTCAATCTATCTGATCTGGATGTGTAAGAGCAACACTTCAGAAAATTAAACTGCAGGTCTTTAAAAAATGCACTCCAGAAAGGAGGCACAGAATTAAAAGCAATAAATAAATAAATGAAAAGAAAAAAACCCAAAACAGCCAAAAGCATAAGTGGCACAGCCACGAATAAAAATCTACAAATAAAAAGAATCAAAGTCTCTCCCTGCAAAAAAGTCCCCAAAGCAACCTTCAGTTATTTACAGTAGAAGATTAACCCTCCTCTTCCTACAGTCCTCACAAACCTTCCAAGATTGCTCAACAAATGAGGCAGTAACTGCATATAATGAAACAGGTATGCAGAAATAAATAGCACAGATTAAAATGTAACATTTGGAATAATTACTTACCGGGACTGAAGAGGACAATTGCTTTCAAATATGCATATTCATACCCATCCAGACACAGTTTAACCATGCTGTTACAAAACTCTTGCAATTTGAAGACATGCTCCATTACTAGTCTTCCCCTGTCTGTTGGCGGCTTATCTAAATCAAGACACACGTAAGAAAAATTCCCAAGTTAACATGCGTGCAAAAATGTGTTCACATTGGAATTTAAAAAATATTTTTTATTAGATTCAAACAATGGGAAATCTATGCCATGTAAAAATTCCTATCAGGTCTGAATAATCTTGACACCAGCAATTAGGGAGTATTAACTCTTTTTTTTTCCACCTCTTCCAATTAGGCTCTTCCTGCTAATGCTTCCAAGTTATGAGGCATGAGCTAGAGCTTGAAATGACCAAGGAAGGAAGAAACTACTTATAAGTAAAGCATTACACTGCTAATGCTGACCTGGGCTCTGTGCCTAAGGATCAGACCGTGTCCAGCTTTGTGGGTGGTTTAGTCAGAGACCATGCCACTGCTGGGAAAGGAGTACTACTCACTTCCCCTGATTTACACTGAGGGGAACGTGTTGGTGCAGAGCTGTTCCCCTTGAGTCAGCAATAGCAAAGCAGCCCCAAAACCCACAACCCATCCAACTAGAGTCTCTAGACTCCACAAACTTGGTATCTCTTGGAGATACTGCAGCTGGCAGACTGCACAACTGGTCTTTGCAGTCAACCTGGATTCCCAGTTTAAATGGCAGAAATATGTATTTTTAATAATGATAAAAATATGACTAGTTACTACAATGTATGTTTACCCTTCTGGTAAACATACATTAATATTACATAGACTAAAATTTCCAGATTCCATTTTTATCTGCTAGAGACAATCAGATTTGTTAGCTGTTCCAGTACATCTCACTATTTGATCCATTTGTTTTAAGCTATTGTTATTTACAGGAAGATCTTGTGGATGTTTTTAAATCACAAAAACCCCTTGGAAATAATTCTTTAATTACCTTATCATAAAAGAGGCCAACTGATATGTCTTTCATTTAAATGAAAAATATGCCAAAGATGCAGGACATAGGATTACCAAGGAACAAAGTGTACTTAGTGGAGATCTGTTGAAGACTTCCACGTAGACTAATACATGGAAGTCAACAAGCCAAGTTATCTAAAGGAACTGTATCACCAAGTCGGCATTTAGCTGCTTTGTGTCACAGCTATGAAGAACAAGGACAGGTGGGTCATTCTTTACTTTGTATCCTTCATAAAGAGGAATCATATTCACAGTACTCCTGTGTTCTTAACACTGATGCTGCCCAAAATATTCCTGATTTGGGCTGATGATATTAACAGACAGCAGAACACTATTAGACAATACAAAACACAAAAATTAAAAAAGAAATTTATTTGGAGTTAAATATTACCATAGCTGACTTTTGCAAAACTGCTAAAATATTCTATCTTGGGGACTGCAGTTGCTAGTATCCTTTTGTTTCAATACTAACATGAAATTCTTTAAACAGTAAATTTACAATAACAATTGAAGAATAAATAGCGAGCTTCTGTGCACTTCAAAGCTTAAAAAATATCAATTCCCCAAGTCTGGAATGTGCACAGTATACACCTTACCTTGTTGTAAACTGCCTTGAAGGTGATTAACAAAAGCAGCTAAGATCGTTGCCACATTCATAACTTGTGAGCATTGTGCTAGACCAAGCGTAAAAAGTTCATTCCAGCAGGCTTTTACTAATGATATGCTGTTATCCTGTCTATTAAAAAGCACAATAATTTAATAAAACCAGCCATTTGCATTCACACATTTTTTTAAATCTGAAGAACACTTCATAAAACACCAATCTAATTCAATCATTACAACCAACACCAAAATGAAGTTCTGCATCATTTTTCTTTGCATGCTAGAATTAAAATACCTTGTATAAAGTGACTTTTATAAAGCAATACATTTTTGTTTAAGTGACCTAAAAGGAGACAGATTTCTATTACAAAAGCAAGCTGAAGTTACAGTAAATGACAACTGCCACAGTGTCCATCATACTAGCTTTCTTAGGATTTGGGACAACATTGGTATGCACGGGCAAAAAAAGATTGCACTGTTCCTGTATTGTGGACATAGAACAGACTCATGGGTTTTGGGTTTTTTTCCCACTTGAAAACTGACAGGTTGGTATAATTTTTTAATTAAAGATAGAGGTGATATGGAACATGTGTGATCAAGCTTCTGAGCTTCCTGGCTGCTACTGTCTGCATCCTTTCAAGTTTGGAATAAGGTCTGAAATACAGACTTTAAAGTATAAATACCAGTCATAACGATTTATTTGCTGCAGCTTAAAATAAAATGTATCAATTCATATTCAGCCACTTTGATATTAGTAACCTAACTTTTAGTTATGCCAAGCAGCTCTAACTCACAGAGCTTAACAAGAGCTCAGTACCTTAGAAAGCAAATCCCACCAGAAAGGAGCCAAATTCAGGTACAACTTTTCAGTTTTAGCCAGTGAATACAAATAATGGAAATTTAAAAGAAGTACAAGATCTATCCAAGAAGAAAAGCATATTAAAGCTAGGATTTCAACTACAAAAATACGGTGGAATGGATTTTTGAAGAATGCAGATATAATCTTCAGGAACAGTTCTGATGATTTAGTGCAATCCTAAGATGCCAAAAGACTGGTGAACACAGACTTGTCCTTAACTGGATTACAAAGAGCTTACTGAGAACAATATTTCCATTCTGATCAAGTTCTTGTTATGGTAGACATGATACTGTACATGCAGCTTCTGCACATATTTGTCACATCTTTGTTCATCTCCTTTAACATAAGCGGAGGGACCGTGCTCAGCACCATTGAAAATAGGGTGTACTGGCTACTCCTGATACGTGTGTGTAGGTAAAAATATCAACTACAGCATCTTGATGGCTGATCAAAGTTACACCAGAGCCAGTTCTTAACTTTGCTTAAGCAGCCTCACAAAACCATAACCAGCTTGTTACCAGCTTGGTACGGTTTCAATAGGAAACTCTCTTAAGAAGAAAGATGCCCATGCAGGAAGATGAGTTAATCAATATCTGGAATCATTAACTATATCATTAGGTCAAAGGCAACTATCCTGCTGTGACTAAAGGAGAATGTTGCCTGAGGAGGAAACAACCTAGGTACAATTATCCATCTTCCTTACAAAACCATTACTCATCATGCACCATGAATTTCTCTTCAGTTTAAAAGTGAAATGAGTCACTCTTCTGAAAGCCAAAATTATAGGATATAATGTACTCCAACTATAAAGGGTGCATTAATTTCAAATAAATCTCCACTTGAAAATAGTTTGCATTTTAGGTGCTTCAAAGAAAAATTGAATTTATGTTATTTATATACTGTTGCCCATGATCTTGACTGGGTCTATAAATGCTATTACAGGTGAATATTAACACTATTATGGCAGCTTACTACTCCACATTTTTTAAGCAGAAAAATATTTTGTGAAATAACAGATAAAAAGAGCAGGTGCAGATTTTTCTTGCTAAATCTTTTTGGAGAGAGAGGTCTTCTGTACTACATTTTATCTTTAAGAAGCAATTCCCAATTTTTATTAGAATACCAATTTGTACTAATTTGCAGTTGTCTCTCTGTAACAAAAACCTTTTGACATAATGTACTATGTCTATTTGCTATGCATTTTGTAATTCTGCAGGTCAACAATTTCTACCAGAACAAAACATAATACTTACCTATTTTTTTACCCCTACTATTCTTTAACTTTATACAATATTCCTTTGTCCTTCTCCAACACAAAGGCTTAATTACACACAATGCAGTATCTTTCCTTAAAAAGTGTAGAATAATTTGGCTGAAGCATCTGAGTAAACATAAATGGTAATCACAGATCATCCTGCTTTTGACAGCTTTCCTAGAAAAGGGGACAATCCCCCATTTTAAAAAAGGAATTCTCTTTGCTGCCACAGTCACACGCTATTTTGATGTTGAATTAAACAGAAACACTGAGATGAGAACAAATTGTCATGATTTATTCACCATTTGTGTCAGATCTGATACAGTATCTTTATTTGTTTGATGTATCTTCATAAAATTACTTCTGAATATAGGATAAATCAATTTTTCCCATGCAGCGTGGACATTTTTTTTTAAATGATGACCAGCAATGGACTACAAAATTGTATTAAAGTGATACACTGAATTCTGATGGAGAAGCAGGATGTTACACAAACTGTAAAAAGAACAGTTAGAATTACCTTATGGTTACAGGAGCCAATTATTTTTGGCAAATCTTCTGAAACTAGACAATTTCATTCTGAATGTCTGCTCAATCTAGCAAACCATTTTCTTCACGTAGGTTATTAAAGGCAAGATTATTACTAGTAATTCACCTTATAAGAATAAAAATTCGGGGGATTCAGACAGGAGCTTCTTTTTGGTGATTACCTGATAAGTATGAGGATGAAGCATAGAGCTGTAGCTATTAAAAAGCTGATAGAAATTCCTATTTTCTCAAAATATTTTAAGAAGCAGCAGTGTGAGGGCGTTTGATTGTTTTAAATCTGCTCCTTTTTCTTTCAAAACCCAACCAAGTCCTGAATTTGGACTCAAATTGGGAGTAGTTTTAATTCAGAAAATTTACCTTACAATTAAGATTTATAATAGGTTTAATTAGTAGTTTTATATTTTTACAAGTCTCTGAAGAAGCCAGCAAAACCCAGAAATTCAAAAGCACATATGCACAACGTAAGTGAATAAATGGAACACTTACCCCAAAGCTTGGAAAGATGGAATGGAACGTGCCCAGTGCATGGACAAGAAAAGCAACCTGGAGGCAGACTCACAAATATAGTGAACATTAAGATAATCAGGCATAGGAGAAGGCATGGTGAGCTGCAAAAAAAGAAAAAAAAAAGAAAAAAAAAGTAGGAAAAAAAGAAGAAAGTGTAAGAGTTCTTTTACTTTCTTCATAATACATTTAGGAAGAAATCAGTCTTTTGAGTTTCTTGTAAATGAAAAAATAAAATATGTTATAATCCAAACCAAACTGAATGACTCCCTTTTGCATTCTTAACCACACCATTAAACTCTGTATGTTAAATAACTACACAGCAACAAAAAAGACAAAAATTTGATTCGCTCATAGAGATTCATGTCTGGGACAACTGGAAATAGAAAATCTTGAAACTTGACTTCTGAGACATTCTCAAAGAGTAAGAGAGAAGAATCATTGTAACTGGAATGAAGTTGCTTACATTAGAGGAGTTACAGCTCCTGGAGAGAGAGAATGTGTGTGTGAGAATCCTAGTTCACAAATAATCTTTTTTTATTTTACTTTTAATTAATATTTTACAAAGAAATACAAAAGAAATCTTTTGATGTTTGAGCAAAATACCTAATACACAGCTTCTCACAAAAAATATAACCAACATGTATCAGAAAGGACCCTTCACAATGTTAGTAAGTAAAATTAGTGATGTTACCTGCATATGTGAAGACAGAGATTCGACCCAAAATAGCTTAGAACATGTAATTCTGTCTTCAGAAATTAATATTTTTTAATATAATGTTCTGGCTAATGCAGTTTTAAAGAAAATGCTGACATTTGCATTAGAGATGTTCGTTTGAATGATCAAAACAGATGCTTGTAAGAGGGGTAAAGTTTAACCAAATGCCTATTACTGAGTTTTCAGGTGACCAAGCCTTTTGTTATATCTATGAAAAATAAGGATATAAAGGATGAAAAAAAATAGAAGGAATTCCTGCAACCTTGTAAAATGAGAAATAAATCCAGAAAATATATGGCTAACTAACACAGCAACTGTATTTAAGTCAATTACTAGCATGCTAAAATAGGGTATCTACAAAAACAAGAAAGTGACAGATACACTTAAAGGTCTCAAAATCCAGCTGCAGATTGCATCAGATCCACCCATTCAAGTGAGAATGTGGATGCTGACTCTGCTTCATGCAATGAATTGCTGACTCTCCTTCATGCAAATACTTTGTCTATGTAAATCCTTTTGTATGGCTTACCCAGTATTTTTAAGGTAAGTAACCAGTGCAGCTAAACCACTGCAGAGTGCAGGACTTCCTCCCAAACAAAGAATTAACCAGCGAACAAAAGCAGTTTATTAACTGGAAATTAATGCTAATACCTGAACAAATACTCCTCTAAGAAATTCAAAATAAAGCTTAGCCAGATCATTATTGTACATCACTATGTCAAAACAGTTATAAGCAGTCAACAGTAAGAAAGTATTCAGTACCCTGAATGCTACATGAGCATCACTGAGTAGTGGCCCCTCTATTTCCACAATGTTCATGCTTGTTTCTCCACCAAGCAGCTGTGCACTGGTGTCAATACTTTCAGAGTTCTGGCATGCTGCACTCTCTCCTGGATTTAATGCTTTTGCAAGAGTATCAAATGCCCTGTAATATCACAAACAAACAAAAAGAAAATTTCATTTTAGAGACCGTTTCAGTTTAAAAGGAACCTGCACAAGTCTGAAACCTGTATATAGAAGTCTTTTTCAAAGAGTGAGATTTGGAAAATAAAAGTCAGTAGGCATGCTTTTCCTGACACTCCATCGAACTCTGAAACAAAAATTAGCAGCAGATCCTGTTTACACTAGTTGCCAACAAATTCACAGTTTTGACATATTGGTTGTGCTGCTGAATCACAGTTTGCTTTTCAAGATCTCTTTAGTGATGTTCACTGAGAGTGCTGGCATGAGTGTTTTGAGGACATGATCACCAGACTGCTGTTACAGTCACTTAGTGCATGTATAAATTGTACAGGCTTTATTGATATGAAGCAGAAACAGAGTAAGATTTTTGGTTTTTTAAAGTCATGAATTGTAGTTAGATTTTTCAACTTAATTTGAAAAGACTGCTTCAAAATATGTAATAGAAAGTACTCCCATGCTTTCAATACAACCCTTAGTAACCTCTGCTGCATGGCAGTGACTCTTGGCTTCCACAAGCACAGATGCTAGAGGGCACATGTCAGGACAAGCACAGATGTATTATTCAATATTTGGCTGCTTGTTATCACATGTTGTTTTTCTGCTCATAAATACACCTGAGAACTACAACTGACACACCTTCAATCAAAAATACAGACTTCATCACTGCCTACAGACAGATGACAAATCCTGGGAACAGCAACATTTCTATACAGTGTTGCATAAAAAACTTATGCACTGAGGCCAGAAAACTTCACAAAAGCTGATGTATGTAGTGCTCATTCTCAATTTATAGACGTGTTTATTACCACAGAGTCTAAAATCACTGATTTAATTCCAAAATCTGGCGTAGAACTTGGCCAGCTTCTCTACCCCCACACTCTCTCTAGCTACATGAATTCACTAACAAGCTAAAAAAAAAAATCTAGCTGTTTAACATGACTATGCACAACCAAATGAAATATCACAGGGAAAGAGCTGCTGACACTGCCTCAAGGCTTGGGATGGTCAATGAACTCCTTTTTGGTCCTCACTAGCCTGTGTACCTTGAGGTATATACACCAGGGTGACTGGGGCATACCCAAGTGGACTATACAGACATACCTGGGCCATCTTCTGTCTCGGGTATGCGCAAAGTTGGCACAAAGGGAAGGCATTCATGGCTCAGCTCTAGAAACTATACTATGGACTCCTGCTAGAAGATCTGAGTTTCAGGTCTTCCATAATTCAGTCTGCAGTCTTAGGTAGAACAGGCAAACACAGCAGCTCAGTGACAGCTTTTAAAGAAACACCAGGATCTCTGCAGGGTTCTTCATGTGGCAGGGACAGAAATTTAAGAGAACAAGACTTCCCCTTTCCCCAAAAGGTGCATGTCACATGCATCTGTCACTATCCTTTATTTATTCTAGCACAGACTGAAGAGTGCTAGAAAAATAGTTTGGGCATGTACACTTGTTAACCATGTCTGCCCATGACACTTTCCTCCCAAGTCATTCTTCAATGTTGCTTTCAAAGAAATCTTCTCCCTCCTAGCTCATAAACTGCCAGTAGTAAGCCAGCAGAAGTCAGTAGCAGCTTTGCTTCCTCATGGCTCAGCAACGTAAGTCCTTTCCTACACAAAGCCCCACCATGAGCAAGGTCTGTAAGGTAGAACAACGTGAAAAGGAGACTCTAGAACAAAGCTTGCCTGGGAGCTATGAAAATCTAGCCCACAGAGTGAGAAAACGAGGCATAATCAACATTAAAGTAGATGGTATTGATATCCTTTGCTACAGATAATTTTGGTTCTCTTTTTGTCAGGCTTGGTCATCAACAGATATATAAGACTGCAGATAAACTGTAAAGAAATAATATCATGAAGCATTAGAGAACAAGGCACATAAAATTACAATATAAAAGCAATGGGTAGCTTGCAGCAAAACTGAAACAGTACTGCAAGCAATGAATAAAATACATGAAAAGCATGGATGGATGAAAAGTGCTCTCTGAAGTCCCTTAAACTGTTCTTCTTCAATAAACATCCACATCTGTAAGATCATGCTGGCATAGGGCCTGACAGGGAACTCAGTAATTTAGAGAAAATTTTTAGTTTCTCTTGGAATAACAACTTCCCTTTCACAGCAGTATTTAACTAGAACCTCCCCACTGTACAGCTATTAGGTAACCTACTTGACAAGAGTATGTCAAGTCAGAGCTCTTTCAAGCTCTCTGGCTGAGACCCAGATGTCTTTTATAGACAGACTTGTAGAACTAAACAGAAACCCTGAAGTTGGTAAAAATAAGCATCTGGAAGTCCCAGCAAATGAAAGATTACTACATCTCTTTGAACAGCCATAGTACTGAATGATGGCTATCAGCACATGTAACAATACCACTTACACAGCATATTCTAACATTCTTTACTGAAGAGGACACAGCAAAGGCCCAAAACAGCATCTATAAGAAGTCAGACTGACTTTCTAAGCAGTATATAAAGAAAGGAACAGAAAAATGTAATCTGCTTGCAATTACACAAAGCAGTAGAGACCACAAGGGAAATCAGATTTTTCAGCCACTATATGCCCACCTTTTTCCCCTAAACAGATTTACTCCACACACACTCTCAGAACAGAATGTAAAATGTGGGTGGTGTGTAAAAGAATATTGCTGGGACAGCAGTCAGAATCTTGTATGAAATGACAACCAAGGAAGGACAGGATTGTGATTGATGGAAAAACTGTGAATGTTCTGTATATACATCTTACACATATGCTTACCACAATAGCTCAGTTAAAACAGTGCTGAACACAAGTTTGTAAGATACTCAGTGAATGTATTAATATTGGTAGTGAGAATTCTCTAACTTCTCTTGTGTAGGAGAAAATTGCTTTTCAAGCTTTTAAGGTGATTAATAGTTACAGGCACTTAACACAGATGAGATCTCTTAAGAACAAGTTTTCCAGGATAATGCAAAGTACTAAGACTATAGTACAAGACCTAACTAAGACCTACCTTAGCATGGCCAACCAAAAGGTAAGAAAATCAACTGTAACATTTATACTGAAATCAATTTCAAGTACAAACAACTAAAAGGATTTATTTCTCTAATGGAACTTTCTTTTAATTTCACTTGGAAGAATCTTACAACATTTACCTTCTACATGAGCTTACGCTGATATTACTATTACTTTTAAAGCAGATAAATTTCCTACATTGTAATGATTTAATTAATTGTCTGGTCTGAATTGACAGAGACCTTGAAAAGGATAGTATTTTTAAGTGTAATATGCCTTACCTTGTAACATCACTACTAGCTTGTTCTTCTTGCTTGAGTTCAGATAATGATGCATCTCCATTACTCAAATTTTCAATCATGGATAGCTCTGTACTGCTTTGTGACACATCTTTGCATTTACTGAGATTTGCTAATGAAGTCACTACATTTGCCAGTGTACTTAAATCTCCTTGACATGCTTCTACCTAAAGGAAAAGAACAGCTTTTAATTCTCAGATAATTGGCAGCAGTAAGCCTGCAAGAGAAGAGCCTAGCTTTCACATAAATAAAGAACAGAGCATATACGAAGATCTACCTGTAAGAAAACTGTTTTCAGTACATGAGTAACCACAATACAGCCATCAGACACTGCACTGCATCAAAAATATGGAATATTTTGACATTTACTTGTAAAAGTAATAGCTATCTATTTCTTTCAGAAAGAATGCTTACTGATGGTAAGCAAGTGCAGAAAGATTTCACATCTCTATGCACTAGTCTATCACCAGGAATATAAGACTGCTCTAGATTATATTTTTAGCATCTTCCTTAGCCATGTAAATGAGTCAGTAGTAACAGGGGAGGAGAATGAGAAGAAGGAATGCATGAAAAGTCACCTTTTTAAACAAGCATAACAAGAATTATGCTGTAGCCTTTTTGGTGTTTATGTCTTTGTCAAACTGCAAAGGAAAAAATTCAGTGCTGATTCAGTGCTGTCTAGCAACTCAGAGAAGCAGTAAGATGTGTCCCACTCTATCCCAGCAAAAGAAAAGAAAAATACATTATTACAGGCAAGTGTGCTGCTGCTAACACCAGACAGAACAAGCAAAGCAAAATACATGAAAACAGTATGAGGGTGCTGTTGATCACTCCTCACACAGGGTACCTACCATTTGTTGTCACTCACCCCTACAACAGGGCACCAAACGGACAGTGGTCACACGACTGACACCAGTGTCAGTCCCTTGTTATCTAAAAACTTCCCCTGATTGACAGAGGACTCAAAAGATTAGCACCAAAGATGGTAGCAAGCATCAGCAGTTTATTAAACCTTCATACCTTCTTTCTGTTACAATCCTACAAGCAGCACCAAGCAAAACAGACCGCTTCCTCTCACAGCACAACTGCTAGTTCTAACACCACCTCTCTCCTCCTAACTCTTTCTACCTTTTCTCTCACATGCATAATACCTGCCTGCCCTTTTACTCTTTTGTGATTGGTCAATACACATCAGCATTCCATGCTTCTTCTCCTTCAGTGCTGTTCACCTGTCTTACACAGCTGCAACTTATCAGGGGCAAGACTGCCTGCAGCACTATCTCCATTCTCCTACAATCCATTCTCTCACATGAGGTAATTTAATATCAGCTAGAAAAACACAAATACTGTGCATATGTGAAGAGGCTACCACATGACTTTAGTGGATCAGTAAGTGCAACAAAATGGAAACAAAGGAAAAACAGATCATAAATAAAATTGTTGATGAGATAAATCTTATCAGTTTTGCCAAAAAATAGTGATTCAGGAGAAAAAAAAATCCAACTGTATTTACACATGGCACTGTGATAGTGTGTAATAGTGCTATAAGAAGTTGTGAACACTTCACTTTATTTGTCTAAAAGAACAGGGCAAGTGTCAGGATTATCCCAGAACAAAAATTAAAATAATACTGCCCTTAAGGCTCCTAAAAATGTGAAGGAAGGGCATTTACTTTGTTGTATTTTCAGTGTTTTTACTGTGTGATGCTAAGAGGATTCTTGTAAAGAGAAGACATTTCTGACAGGGGTGAATGTTGTAAAGGAGTGTTTTAAAAATTAATTTAACCAAATAGAACACCCTTCTCTCCTTACATATACAATTACAGCAATTAGCTCTACTTATTATATCAGTCATATCATCACATACCTTATCTGGAGTCATCAGCACAGTAGGTTCACTTTTTATTGCAGACGGATGAATGTTAACAAACATTCCTGATTCCAGCAAACCCGTTGATCTGACAGAAAACAGCACAAGTTTTAATTCTGATTAATTTAAAATTCAATCTTTTTTTTTTCCAGAAGATAGAGATAGCCACTTCTGAATACAATTTACATACCTTGCTGTTTCATTGTCTGTTACAAAAGTTGGGGTTGCAGCTAATGGACTACGGAGATCTTTCCGAATGTAGATCTTTTCTGTAGAAGCTGCACAGTTCGAAGATTTTTCTCTTGACACTTCAATAGGTTTCCTCTCACACTGTACAGCTACAGAAATAATATCCAACTATTAAATCACCCTGAATAACAGAATAAGAAGTACTACTTTTTTCTTTATTTAGTATTTGTTTTTAATAATAATCCTGAAAATAGCTAATATATATATATATTAAATATATCTCATAACCACAAGCTAACAAGTTGGATAGAACCAGCACACCAACTTGATGAGTTCTAAGTGAAATGATGTAGTAGTCAAAGTCTGAGATGGAACTTATTGCAACATTTTAAAGTTAAAATTAAGGGAGACATCCCCTCATTTTTAACTTGAATCAAAGTGGCAGCTTAAAGCTTCTCATTCTCTCAGTTTCACTATCTCACATTTTCACTTCCTTTGTAAAGGACTGGTGGTATGTTTTTCCATGGATTGTGGGTCTGTGTTAATCCATATAACTTCATTCACTTCATGAAGCTTCTCAAGTTAGGACCTCAGACAATACAGAGGGAAAGGTACATTCACAAAGTTGAGTTCAGACCATTTAAGATAAATCTGGGCAAGACCCTGGCCCACAGGGTCCTGACTTCAGAGAATAAGTGGATTTTTAAATTTGAATAACTCAGTGAAACAAGCGGAATGAACTGGGGCTTTAGCCTACAAATGTATAATCTTGCTTTGAACATTAAAATGAAACTTACAGTATTACCCTCTATAGGGAAAATGTGGAAATGTGAAAAATGTGTAACTTCAGATAAAAAATTAAAAACTTTTCAAGATAGCAGTAGACTGTGATGCTATTCAAATTTTTACACTGATAAGCATCTTAAACCCTATATGTTGTAATTTTAAGTATTGACAATGCTATTGAAGTCAGCCTGCAGTCCACAAATAGTGCTTTAAAGGGTGGGAGATGGAGGCAAGTATTTCATCTTCTTTTGTAAATGCTGTGCTCAGTAGCTCTCACTTTGCTGAGAAAAGGCCCAGGCTTCTTCAAGGGACAAATAACCTTCACTGAGGGAGCTACAGTCCAAGACCATGTTAAGTTTTCTTTCCTTTCCTTTCTCCACCCCACTGAGGAATGAGACTTCTTATCACCAAAGAGTCCTCTCTCCCACTCACTATTCCCCCACGACCCAGAGATTATTTTCCTGCCTTCTGATCCCTAAGCCAAGTGATTTTGCTCTGCTTAAAAAGTCTTCTGTGGAGGGGCCTTTTCTTACTTACTGCCAGCTGAACTAGAGGGTAAAGATCCACTTTCACTGCTCCAGCTTTTCCTCCCTTTCTGAATTAATTTCCCCTGTGTTACTGATTTCTGCTGACAGAGGCAGGGCTGTAAGGAGGAAATGTCCACAGAAGTGCAAGAGGGTCAGTAAAATAAGTGTAGGATGACAGAGAGCAGAGAACAAGACCAATACTGTATGTACTACAACAGTGTCACAGTATTAGGTCTGAAGAATTTGTGTTTTCTCTGATTTTCTGTGTATTTAGTATTCTGATACTGCTCTGATATTGCACTACCACTACATCTAATGTATGGAAAGCTAGAAAGGAACTTGGAATCTGCAGGAATCGGTAAGAACTGAACTTTAGGTCACTATGGATCTCTGCCTTGTGAATAACTCTCTCTGCAGAGCTTTGCCAAAAGTGAACAGCAATCTCAGTTGTGGAAAAACTGAAAGGAAAGTAGAGTTCAAAAAGTTCAGTAACTTAACCTGAACTGCACAAAAAAAATGCAGACATGTTTGATATTTGCCACATAGGAGTAACAATTCATTCACTTTCATCGTGTGGGATGGAGCTTATTAAGCTTTTAAAGCAAACACCTGAAAGCATTTAACATTCTGACACGCCAAACTTCCTTAAGAGGAAAAAGATACAACGATTTAAAAATATGTAACCAAGATAACAATTTGTATCTATACAAAGCATATCTTTTGTAGCACGAAGCAGCTGGCAGGTGAAGCAGTTTGCTCTTATTCAGACTTACAATCCTGTTTCATCCCAAAGGCGATGCATCTCTGCAGCCTACAGTACTGGCAGCGATTCCGGTGGTGCTTGTTAATGACGCAGTCCTTTGTTCCTCGGCAGGAATAAACCAAATTTTTCCGTATACTCCTTTTAAAGAATCCTTTGCATCCCTCACAGGTTACGGCTCCATAATGACGCCCTAGTTACAAAGCAACAGAAAACCTGACATTAATTTTACAGTATCATATTCATTTTATAGACTTGACATTTATTAAAGACAAAGTATTAGCTATTTTACCCAGAAAAGGAATACTTCTTTTTCCCATTGCAGATCTTAAAATATACTGGGGCTATAAAACATAAAAAAAACAAGAACTATTTTTCTAGTTCAAAGCTCTTAAACAAGATTTTACAAACAAGCAAGTTGCTTATCAAATTATTTCCTTATCTGTTGACAGCAGTGTTAAAAAAAGCTAAGAAAACGGGTCAGTAAGAATATAGCAAAAAAAATTTAATTTATAGATTCCTCTAGTGATTTTCCTGTGATTTCTCATTACAATTTCAGCTGTTGAAATTGTATGCCTTAAATCTAACGCAACAATGGAAAGTGCAAACATGGCATTGACAGCATGAGGCAATCACTTCAAAGCTTTATTTTCACCTTTCATTTTCCTAACAGGGTAATGGTATGTCCATAGTTCTTGCAGTAAAACATCAATGAAAGAATAATCTAAAATAAGTAAAATGGTTTTTTTGAAGACCAGTTCTGCAAGTTTTCTGTATAATATAAAAATTTCTATAATATACTACAAAAAGTAAGATTTTAGTTTTAGAAGTAAATTATTTTGATTTTGCATAAAATAGAAACACTAATAAAAAGGATTGATGAAGGCATGCTTGGCTGTTACAACAATTTTAATTTATGAATCCTTGAAATGCATATGGCACATTACAAAATAAACCACAAATATAACCTAATTTAGGAGAAAACATTTTAAGGTTCTTTCCTGAAGTTTCTAGAAATTCTGACAAGTTTTCTAGATTCCTCTACGACAACCTTTTTACCACTACCAAAATGTGAAATTTCAAAAGCATCATATGTATTAAAAGAATATTGTCTGAAACATTTTAGTAGCAGCTGGATTATGAATATTCATTCTGCAAAGTAGCTGGGCTGCTTTTTCACCTACTCTTTTGATGTAGCTTCTTGGATTCCAGCTTGGAAGTATCTGCAAAGCAGTTTTCATGACAGTGCTTGTCACATGGGAGGCTCCCCAAAACCTGCAGCTGCTCAGAGGAACATGGCACTCTCCCCAGAGTCACTACCACTGCCCAATATTCCAAGGGCAGCACAGGAGGAAAACCTCCTTGGATCTCCAGCCCCTGAAGGGAGACTCCAGCCCTCCTCTGGGGAGTCAGAGAAGTTTTAACAATTAGAACATACCGAACAGATCTTTGCCTTAAGTTTGGCAGAAATTTCCCTGAGATGGGTGAGGTCTGACAAGTATTTAGAGCTCTAGCAACCGTATTTTTTATGTAAAACTTTGCCAATTTTTTGAAAAAAAAATTTAATACATTTTACTTTCTAGCAAGTTTGCTCCCTGCTGAAGGGAGACCTCACAGTGGTCTGCAGGTTCCTCACAAGAGGAAATGGACAAGCAGGCACTGACCTACTCCCTCCAGTGCCAGGACCCAAGGGAATGGCACAAAGCTGGGAAGGGAGATTTTAGGTTATATATTAGGAAAAAGGTTCTTCACTCAGAGGGTGACTGAGCACTGGGACAGCTCCCCAGGGAAGTGGTCACAGCACCAGCCTGACAGAGCTGAAGAACAGTTTGGACAAGGCTCTCAAGCACAGGGTGTGACTCTTGGGGTGTCCTGTGCAGGGCCGAGAGTTGGACCTCAGTGACCCTTGAAAGTCCCTTCCAACTCAGGATATTCTATCATTCTATGTAAAACAACAATAAATTCTATCCATGGATACTAGAGTACCACTTAGTGAAAATCTCCACTGCGTGTATAGAAATTTATACATGTATATGCATGCAAACTGTTACACAGCTTCAGAAGAATTTTAAACTGCCTTTATAAAATTGCACCACCTTAAAAAAAAGAAAGAAAAAACCAAATACCTGATGCTTTGTCTCCACACACAACACACAGATCAAACACTTTATTTAGGCCCTGTTCACTGGGGGAGTTGTCCGTTAAAATCTGAAAAAAAGTGTGAAAGAATTTAATTTTAATTTTTCTTACCATCTAGAAATAATAAAATATATCTCATGCTTGTGTTTTTTGTCTAAGATAGGGGACTAAATCTACAAAGTATCATGTTTTCTTGATTACATCTAATACTGTCATGCCACTGTGCTCCCTTTTCAGGAGGGAACAAGAGTTTTACTTGTAATGCTTTTGAGAAGAATTCAAGATCTCATTTCTCTAAATACTACTTTTGCAAAATGGACTGACATTTTGAAAAACTTTCAGCATCTGCATACTCTTACCATTTGTTCAATTTTATATTTATATACTAGTGGTTCATTGATAGTACAAAAGAGATGGAAGCATTGAATAGATGGAACAAAAAAAAAATTCCTTGCAAAGGCTACTAGACCTACACAGAGGTTTATTACCTTCTTTTTTTATAATACACATAAATATGGACCAAAAGTAAATGTATTCTGGACACAACCTTTAACTTCCAACTGGTATATAGCTTGGCTTTCAGGACAGTTTGACATTACTAAAATATTCTTGTCTTGTCTCAGTCATTTATCTCTGGCACCTGTAAAGCTTTGTTAAGCCCATAATTTTAGAATCCCAGTACTACAGGGCAGGCACCAGAACATTTCACTTAATGTTTGAAAACTATCCCACCACAACATAAATAAAGCACAGAAAAGAATCCATTTAAAAAAGGAACATACAAATCACAAGTAACAACCAAACATCATCTTGACATAGAAAAGAAAAAAATGTTCTTCTCATTCAAAAGAGAATATAGTTTAGAAGCTTTAAGAGTTTTTAACTTCTACTGTGCCTTAAAGGGAAGCCAGACTCCACATTCTTGCTTTGCATGTTCAGAACATGACCTCTGATAAAAAGGAAAGTAACCAAAACAGAAAGTACTCTCTCCTCCAGAGAGAAAATTTAGAAATTGTGCTTTTTAGAGTTTGGAACATAGTACAGACGATGTATGTAGGAAAGTTTAACAAGCATACTTCTTTCTAGTTAGCTTTGTTACCAATGCAGTCTCTGAGATTCATCTAGTATGTTTTCTTTAAAAAAGCACCAACTTTTAAAGAAAAATAAGATGATGAGTTAAGAGAATATTAACCTATTGATCCTTCCAAATTTCCAGTAGTAACATTATGTATTTTCATGATATTATAGAAAATATAAATTCTAAGTCCTTCCATAAATTAAAGCTGCACTGAAATGGGAAGTTCCACATAAGGAAGGACTACAGAATCGGCCCATGAGGAGATAAAAACCCCAGACTCAGAGAACTTATGAACTGACCTTGAACATGAAGAATAAAAATTTATTATTAATATGAAAAGAGCCACTGAATTTAAAATAGGCGATGGGAGAAAGGGTCTTGCCAAATGAGTCAATGTAAAGATAAGGTGCAATAACAGAGAGGTTTTTGGCAGAACAAACAAATGGGCATTTCAAGTGAAGGCTACAGAAGAAGAAGAAGAAAACAGGTGAAATTGGAGATGGAAAGATCATTTGAGGGAGAAAATACAAAAGACCCCAAAGGGATGCAGGTGAACGGCAAATGAATGGTACTCTGTATTTCACGAAATTTTAAATGAACAAAGGAAATCTCTACCCATATATATCGGAGGACAACAGAACAATTTAACTGGAGTGACAGAATACCCTGTCGCTTCTCAAACTGATCTATTTTGCTCAAATGATACAATCAGAACTACAGCTTTCAATTTTTTTTACAGATTTCCTCTTTTCCTGAATTTTGCCTTATAAACCAGTGTGGCATACTTCTCATCTCTTAAGTTGTCTTTGAAAATAATTTTTATGTGGACTACTCATATCCCACTAGTTTATATTTTTGTTGAGGCTTATCTAAAATACAAAGTGTATAACACTAAGCATGCTTCAGTGCCTCTCTATAGGATTGGCTTTTGCTACTGGTCCTATATTCACAGTAATCAAATTCTTTGGAGCAAGGACCTAGGCTATCCATTTACAAAAAACTGTGAATTTCAAAAATTGCAATATTATATAATACAGAGATTCTTTTAAGCTTACACAACGTGTAGGTAGTGAATCAGTGGACTGGTTCACAGAAGAGCACAAACTGAACAGTTAAAGAGTCTGCAGCTGAAAAGAGATTGCTTGAAAGAGGATTTTGTAGTGATCTATAAACCCCCACACAAATCCTTAATAGTATCTTCTAGTGCAAGAGACACCTAATTAAACAATTCTCTCAGATGGTCAAATAATCTAACATATTCTTGGCACCATAGGATATTATACAGAATAAAGCTTACATGATCTATATAAATAACAAAAAAAGGTTATTTAAATTTAATAGCAGCTATCAAATATGATGGTCTAACTGCAGTCTCCAAATCAGGAGGTTCCTCTGTATCATCAGCTAATGGAAGTAAAAGGATATGCTCAAAAAGATCATTATTTACTTGGCCATCTTTTAACATTTTTCCTTAAGCAGCTGTTTATGGTCACAATGTTTAAGTGTTTGATATGAGACTAAATGGACTGCAGCTACCTGAATGTAGTCTGGCCCACCACTGATGTATTGTAACAGCAGCATAAATGTGTCTGGGTGGAACACATGCAGTAACTGTACTGCAGCTGGATGCAGTGTCCTCCTACTTCATGCTGAAGCAGGTCACATCTCCCAGCTCTTCTTGCATGTTTCTGACACTCTTCACATCAGTGCCATGCCATCCCTGCCAGGCTGGGACAGAAAGCTTGGAAGCTGAAGGGTGGCAACTAAGGAAATGGCACATACAATGTGCATGGGAGTAAGGTACACTGGGGACCAGCTAAGGGAGTTACAACCCTGCCTAGCTACAATATCACATTAGTAAACACAAAATCATTAGTGTTATTTCCTCACCCCCATAGAGTCATGTATTGCCCCACTAAATAGTCTGAGTACTGCTGTGGACTACAATTCACACAGCTGAACAGCAGTTGCAACAGTGTGCAAAAAGGAAAACCAGCAAAGGGAAATGTTAAGAGAAGGACAATGGAGAAAAGTGAATGTTTTTCAACAATACATGAAAACAGATAGAGAGTTAACGAGCAGAAATAAAGGACTGTTGGCATGGCAGAATCTGGAAATGACAATAAAAGTAACTGTATTCTTCCTAATGTCATGAGCCAACATATAAATTTTAAAAGCAAGAAAAGTTTTTTCATAAGTTTTAAATATCCACAGTGAATCGTAGTGCAAGGAAAATTATACTTAAAAAAACCCCAAAAAACAAAAAGGAGAACCCAGACAGACTTATTTGGAAATAAAACATCTTTTCTTATCCCATTTGAATGAAAAATATGAAATAAAGTGGATTATCTACCTGGATGTGTTGTGCAGATATATCAGGGGATGCAAAAAACAGTTGGTTGACACCTGCAGCATCTGGAGTTGCTAGGATAACTTTTCCTGGAGTGGAATCTTGTCTGGCAAGGATCACCTTGCTTGGGGTAGAGCCATCATGATTTGTTAAGATGAACTGCTTGCCTGCTGAGCTCTGATCAAGTGATGTAACAATCTGAATCTTCTGGCCCGTCTGCTGATCTGTGACAATCTAATAATACATTTATCTCAATTGTTATGGTGATTTAACCTTTTGGACCCAATCCGGGCACTTGAGGAAAATGGGATTTTGCCTTTCACATTTGAGAAGCAGGATCATCTTCCCATCCATCACACAAGGGCAAATTAAACTCAGGCAAAAACTTGGATTTTCACTGTATTTGAAACATATTTCAATCAAGGGTGTTTGAAGTAAAACCTGAGTTTGTACTCAATTTTTACAACTGACACATGTTTTTACAACACTACTGAAACTCCTGACAACTCTAACATCCAGAACTCAAGGCATGTCTGTAGCTGAGCCCTAAGACCCATCAGGTTATAAGAAATCTTAAATCTTGAATTCACTGCTCTCTACATGAAGTGTTTGCAGCACCTCCAAGGTTTGGTTACTTAACACGGAACTTCTTAAAACCACAAATGTAGATGTGCAAGTGAAAAAAGTAAGCAGTAAACAGCAGGAAAAGCAATTATATTGTTGTACCTGTATATACATTTTAGGCTTCATTTTGTGGGGACCTTTTTTTACATATACATTTCTAAATAAATTAGTGAAACAGAATTTCCTTCCCTGCCTTTTTTTCTTTTCTTTTTTTAAGGAAAAAGAACAGATCTACAGTATGTTTTTTTCCATTTTATCCCTGTTTTCAAGCACAAATACAGCGGAATTTTATTAAATAATCCTCCACTTTCTGCCAACTTTGTCAGAAGATTATAATCCTCAGAGAAAATGATCAGGATTATATATATATATTCCATTATAAATCTCACTTTTAGTCACTGCATATCTCCTTAAAAATGTCTATATGGAAAACTGCCTGGTTTATTCTGGAGACTAAGGAGAATTTTCCTACAAAGACTGTTTCCTGCAAACTATTTTGAATTACAGATCAATAAAATAGCTCCTATTAACTTGTTTTTTAAACTGTAGACAAACATTTATGTTTAACCACACATCCCTACCATTCATGTTACAGATATGAATTTTATTTTTATTACAGATGACATTTATTTAATTGTCTAATATTCACCATAAGTTGTTCCCCATAATTGGGGTGCCAATATTAATTGTATTTCCTAGGTGGAGAACTATGGCACAAAGAAACTGAACGAGGCATAATTTCACATGAATTCTTTATCAACTTTGCTATTGCACCTTCACAACAGGCTTATTACTTTCTCTAAATGCCCAATGCCTGCGTATAGTTTGCATTTTAAAAAGATAAGCAGTGATGAGTATCCAATTTCAGCAGTTATAACACAATATTGCCACTTTCAAATATTCATAAATCATGAGTTTCATTACACAAAACAAATATGTTTCCTTCGGGTGGCCTTGTGCTCTTAACATTTTAATGGATCAAAACTCAAATCTTTTTCTCTACACAATATGATTAAAAGCATATCTAAGAGAAAAGTGCAGGTAAATGATGACATTCTAAATGCTAAAGAACAAAAGTTATCATGGGATTTGGGGTGTAGGGTGAGAAGACAATGCTAAAACATGACAATAATTATCGACATGATAAATTTTCTGTTCAGTTTTTTCATATATCCTCATGTCTGGGACCACATATGGCTACAGCAGACCATTATTTCTTCTTTAAGTTCCTTTAGATTGGTTCTATACTCTTTAGAAGGCAAACTTCCTTGCCCTTTTCACTTCCCTTCATTCCTTAATTTAATTTTCTTTGTTCCATTTTCTTTCATTCACAATCTTTACTTCTCTTGTAATTTCTGGCTATTTCCAAAGTAGCTGATATTCCATTCCCTTTCCTTCCAAGCATCTATTTTATTTGGATTAGGAGAAATCCAATGTATATTATGCTCAACAGGGTGCCTAGATGTACAAAAACCAAACAGAACACTGCACTGTTTTTTGAATGTCCAGACCTGCTCTTTGAAAGACACTCTTAACTAAAATCTGTCTCCATATCAAATCTTAAGAGCATAACTGTGAGTACCCCAAAAAAGGTACATATTCCATCTAGCTAGGTTTATAAAAAGTATACCCAAAAACCAGCATGCCCCAAACAGTAAAGACACAAACTTGAAGTACAGCTGAAACTATTTTTGGAACATATATACTAAGTCATCTTTTTTCCTACTGTAGCCCAGCTGTGTAATTAAAAAAATATATGTACTTGTAGATAAATATGGCAGGACAGTAGGCAGAAGAACCACTGATACTTCACCCAATTCACTTCACCTTCTATTTAACAAATAGAGTCCCAGTCTTCCAATGGGCTCCTGCAATCCTAGGAGGATGCCCAGGCAGTTTTCACTACATGATAAAGTAGGTATAGTGCTACATTAATATCCTTACAAAGCTATTCAACCTGCACAAGTGATTTCTGCACCTGACAAGCATCTGACAACTGTCAGAGCCATGAGAGAAAGCAGTTTAAACACTTAAGCACGTTCTTGACTGCAGCTGACTCTTACGGCCATACACCTGCAAAACTTCCACCTACACTGCAATGGGGACACTGAAAAGTGAAGCAGTTCAGCACAGCACAACAACTTGCAATACCTAAATGTCAAGGTAAGAGAAAAACATTGTCAAAGGGAAGAGGAAAAACACTTCTGACCACGAATCCACCACGAATCAGTGACAACACATTATCTTTCTTAATAACCTGAAACTCAGTATTGCTAAAACAATAATATTATAAAACAGGAATATATCAATTCAGGATTGACTGCATAAAAATACACTACCCTCATGTATTTCAAATAAGCACCCTGATGATAATGGAAGATGTTATTTTCCTTTATTGCTTTTAAGCCTTGTTTGTTAACAAGTTTTGATTTCCATTTGAACATCATTTCAATAAATTAAACACCTCAGTATCTGTGTGTTCCTATTTTACAAAAAAGAAAATGTCTAAACACAGACAACTAATGCACTTGTTTATAACAGGAGCAATTTTGTGCAGAATGCCTGTTGAACAAATGTAACATTCAACTTTTCTCCCAGAAGAAATGCTAGCATTCCCTAAGAGTGAATAATGAAACATGTTTTAAAGAATCTTCTACTGAGGATTTTCTATTTCATTGTTTCAGATAATTAGGTGCATTTAATAATAATAAAGGAAAAAATAATGATTGGAAATATAAACTCAAAATTATTAAATGTAGCATTTATGTTGGACATTTCACAGAGATACATTTATTCCTACAAATTACTTTGCTCTTCACATAAATCCTTCTCTGAGCAAAGTTTTTATTACTAAGTTTGATACTAGTGATGTTTGTAGATGTCTCTTGCAGGAAGGATGAGTGTTTTGACTGAGTGTTGTTCCACACACATCAAGAGACAACAGCCAAAGTGCTTACCATCCTTTTTGAAGACAGAATGCTGTTTAATTGATGAGCACAAATTAATTAATAAAAAGTACAGCTGTACAGGAAGTGTAGAAACAGAGCAGAGGCAGCTGAAAGAATGAAGACCTACACGATTGGTAAGTCACATACCACAACTAGAGCACAGGTGGGGGGGTAATAAATCTAAAAAAAACACATATTGTATGGGGGGTGGTTGTGAAGAGCCTTGGAAGGTTGAAAGCTTGCACATAATGCACCAAAACAGGAAAAAAAACAGAGGACAATGTTTAGAGTGAAGCTGGTAAAAGAAAAAGCAGCCAAGATTATACTAGCAGCTGGCTCACTTAAATGTGTGCTTTTGTATGAACAACATATATCTGAGAATATTTTTTACATTTATTCTGCAGTTGATATTTTTCTCTACAATGAAAATTAAAAATAAAACTGATCTGCACTGGCTTCTAAGGCATAAAACATAAAATTTCATTCCCCAAATGTTCCTAGTCTCCATAAACACATTTCTGTGTTGTTTTAAGTACCTACATTGCCAAAAACTTCACTACCCTCACTTCAGCTGGAGGTTATTACTTGGCCAGGTTATGGATTATAATACCAAGAGATACAACATGGGTTGGGACAACCAAAAATCAGTATTCTTCTCAGACATGAAGTTTCTCTGCACTTTTTCATTACTTCAAAGATACAGCGCAGTATTTCCCTCCCCGCTTCTGCTCCAAAATGTAGAAATCCTCCAACTTAGTTGAACTACCAAATAGAAAAAATATTCAACTTTCAGGGAATTGCTTCACTTGCAAAAAGTATTTTTTCTGTTCAGTGATTTAGGATTTTTGTGATGTTAAAATTCTTACAAGGGAAAAAGAAAAAAGGAAAGAGAGGAAAGGCTGGAATGCTGTTTTATTGCTATTTATACAGAAAGGGTCTCTGTCATTTGGGGCTGAATATTTACATTAAAGCAAGTAACATGATGAAAACAAAAAAGAACTGCATGTGGAAACTGGCAGAAGCAAATAGCTCATCTCTGCTTTTAAAATGCATCAGATGAAGCATACCTGTATACGCTGTGATAAAGAGAGGCCCGAATCTGCAGGGACAATCTGTATTCGTTGTGCTGTCCCATCCATTAGTGTTTGTGTACCACCTTCCTGGGAATGTGTAACCTAGAAAGGAGAAACAAATGTCATGGACTGACAACAGATATACTATTTTAATGGAGCCACTACCTCAATGGAGTAAACCTTCAGGTTTCATCAACTTCCAATTTCTCTGAACAAGGCCATGGAAAGTCTGACATTCTATAAAAAATGCGAATGCTTGTAATCTAATTCAACACCTTAATTTTTCTAATTAGAAAATTCTGATTTAGACCCATTTCAAAGTACCCTCCAATGTGAAATTTACAAATACTTTAAGTGAAGCAATTAATTGTTGACACCTCCGTGTATGGCAACCGACCTGCATATTTACTACTGTTGATATTCATGAGACACAATACCTACCATCATAGCTGTGCTATGTTTGCAATACATGTACTTTAATGGCTCACTTGAAGTGACAGAAGGGTTTTTTTGTAAGGAAACACAGCAATTGGCAGTTTCAATTCTGTTTTTCTGTTAAAGAATTCTATACTGGAGAGCTATTAACAAAGGTAGGGAAAACTAATAAATTGCGTAAAGTTTGCAAACAGTGAATCTTGTATTAAAATCTCTGTGTGAATGCTCTCAAACACAGTTCATTAAAGTATTTTAACAATTATCAGTATTTTAAAAATTCTTCACAGCCTACAGCCAATGGCATAGGGGGAAAAGTATTGTGTTATTCATTAAATTATCTGTCAATAAAAATTAAGGACAGCTGCTATTTGTAGAGGCTCGATCAGAAAGGCCAGATTTTTTGCACTACAAGAGAATTTCTCTTCACAGAGTTTACAGACAGCTTCAACCTGAAATTTTTGTCCTAAATTCCCAGGTAACTCCAAAACCTTTTTGCTATTCACAAAACTGCCTGCAACATCCTACAAATCTCTATTACCAATAATTCCCAGTATTTACACCATTATACCAATACATCTCTGCACCTCATTGCCCCTCTGCCCCTCCCAATTAATATAGAGAATATATATGTATATTGCAGTAAAGGTACTATTTCATAAGAGTTTGTGAGGCTTTTTGTTCCTCCTGGATCAGCTTCCCGATTTTGCAACCATACCATCATCTAAATGCTAGTATCAGCAGACAAAAGCAGGCCAGAACACACAGCTCGAGGTCACTATGAGAGAGGGATGGGGTGGAGGGTAAGACTTCCCCTTCTAGCAGAAATACGAGTTCCCATTAGCCTATGTTGATTTTAAAATTTTGCCCAAAAAGGTGCTACTTTTGGTAGCAATCTCCTAATCTACTTGCTCCTCTCCCCTCAGTGTGGTAGGTAAAACTGGCTGGTCAGTCATTCCGTGATCTGGAACAGGACACCGGTGCAGGCTGAAAAGCAGCCCAGCAAACAAAGGCTATTCTTAGCACAGATCTTCTTCAATCCAGTCTCCACAATGCTCAGAAGCAGATGCATCAGAGCAAATGAGTGAGGCTAATCTGCTGGGGAGATTACTTAAACTGCCAGCACCACCAAAAGAAATGCTTGTCAAACTACTGCTGAGTCATTTCTGTACACTGCTTTCTAAAAATACCCAATTTTTCTGAGTACAAGTACTTTTCAATAATATCTGCTTCTCTGCTTAAGTAAAGGACAAAAACTGTTCATCAACGAGCAGCATTTTCAGTTCAAGAGAGGTACTTTCAAGCACTGAAGCTCTGCATCAGCCACTCAAATCGACAGGTACATGTGGTGATTCAGAAGTGATTAAAGTTTTATGTGCATTTACCTTTGCTTTACAAAATAAGCTACATGCTATAGAACTGCTTCACATTTGCTCCCTTAAAATGTCATGATCCACATGTACTTTTTAACCCCACAAAATGTCAGCTTGACAGTTTTCCTTCTATGCAGAAAACAAGGTTTTTTATTTCCGTTAATATTGATAAGTGTAACTGCAAAATTTGTTTAAAATTGTACTTTTTATGTGTGACAGACTGTTTCAACAATGATATAGCTTTCCTCTGTTACAGCAAATTGGCAGGACTGTGGAAATGAACCACCATAGTTTAGTGTATCCAGCCAGAGATTAAAGAAAGAATGCTCTTGGCAGGTAGCTTTGCTACGTGATTCAAGAAATGTGGTCTTGATACAGAAATAGGAATTATCTTGCACTGAGCAAAAGATGACTAGCAGATGGCAGAATCTGAGCAACGACAATCACTCCACAATGCTCCATACAGACAGGGTTATATTTTGCTTCAATGTTTTGCTTTCATGTAAAAAGCCCCTAAATTAACAAAAGTATGTTTGTGAACACCATTGTAAAACTGTTGTGGTAATTTTGTGATTTAAAATGCTTCATGAACAACAATTAACATTATTTAAAAAATCAAAATCTATGTACAAAACACTTCTGATCGTTATTTCAATGAGACACAGAAGAATTTCCATTATCCTCAATAGTGGAACACATTTTCCTTTCAGGTCTTCTTCCTTTCAGGTTCTACTCATGTAAATTTTTTTTGTAAATTCAATTAAAACTACTTCAACAAGAGTATTATAAATGCTAGCAAAAATACTGCTGAAGCTCTCTAGATCTTAAACTATGATTTCTCAGTGATTAGGAATGCCACCAAGCAGTTACAGCCTGTATGTAGGCAGGAACGTAAGTTATTGCATGGAGGCCCCTGTGAGACTGCTTTCCTTGCTGATTCCACCTTTCAGACAGCACATTCATGCATGGCATGGACCTTTGACAACCATTTTGGCTTAAGGAGTCCCAGCTTGCACTGCCCTCAGGGATGCTTTTCAGTCCTTCAACCATGTGCCTGGTTGGGCTGCACCTCGTACGAAATAAGGACACTGATCACAGCCAATAGGGAGATGACCTCCTCCCCTATGCTGTCATTAATTTTCTTTCCTGGTTTTGTCCACAGCATGATGACACACAGAGCTTACATGAGCAAGACTAGCACAGTGTGAGAATAAGTGGCTAAGTGAGGACTGGGGAATGGTTAAGCTACACTGCTGCCAAATACAGTGTGACCATCTCAGACACAGTAAAACCTTGCTAAAGCACAAATCCTAATCCACACTGCTGACAAAACAACAGCCATGAAAACTGTACAGCTGTGATTTCACCGTGAACAAGAACAGCTACAGCTGTCAGCAGCACTGCACCTTCATTCTCCCTGTTTTCTTCCCTGCCTTCCTTTGGCTACCAGTCATTTTCTTTGTGCTGGCTCTGGTAGTCACTGGAGCCTTCTCAGACCCTACTCTATGCTAACCCAACAGAAAACCTTCCACTTGTTTTGGCTGGGTTATTAGCTTGCTCTTGGTGGGGAAATTAACAAGGAAAGAAACAGAAAAAGGATCTGTCTCTCCCATGGTACTGAGATACTAAGTCAGCTCAGTGTCTCCTGGAATCACATTACGAAATTGAGAAACAAACCCCAGAGGCAAAACACCTTCATCACACCATCCTGAGGGGAATGTACGCTTCAGCTAGCTTTGGCTAGCCTTGCACTGTCAAACCAAACCAATTTAAACAGGAAACACCGCCCTATTTAGACCTCAACCAAGAATTACAGTCCCAAAACAAAACTGCATTAAACACGTGTTCTCACCTAATGAAGAGGACAAGCAATAACAAGCAAACATCCCACAAACCCCTTATATCCTTTGAGATTGCCTTAGCAGCACTCAGAACAACTCATGCTACAAAAATAAAAGCTGTGAAAATTTATTCAGAGTAGAATTAACCATCCCATCCCCCACTCCAACCTTTCCATCTGAAATCAATGCTGAGAGGAAATAAAATTACTTGAGAAGTAAGTCTACGTCTAGACAAGAATCCAAGAGTGGATATTTCAAGCTAAAAAATAACATTTATTGAAGATAAATAAATTACTGCCTCTATCTAATTTAAAGTGGTGTTAATTTTAAATAGTCCATGCTATGCTGAAATTTTCTAGATAACTATGTACACCCATATCCACACTCCCAAACTATCTGTGCACCTCTGGCAGTTCTCTGGCTGCAGTACACAGATTCTGCACACAGGTCACACAGAACCAAAACTAGAAATCTGCAGAAACAGGAGCTCAATCTTTCTTTTGAGCAAGCACATATATCTGAAAGTGAAGAGCATGGCAAAACTTTACTAGTGAAGCCAAAAATGACAAATGAAGTAATTGCATAGTTGTGTCCTGACTTTTTAAACTAAAAGGGAGTAAAGCAATTACACAACCAGATGGCTCTCTGAAAACCACTACAGGCTCAGACAGCAAGCTGAAAAGCTAGTGACTTAGTGGAAACCCTGCTAGATTGTTCTTAATTTTTGTGGGGTGCACTTTGGCAAAAAGGCTTTGCAGTGTAACTTTAAAATGGACATAGTAGACTCTTCTTCCTTCTGAGGAAGTGTCCAGAAGCCTTGTCTGTATCAAAAATTTTATTTTGTGATTTGGGCTTTTACATGTCAGTCTGTGCATTTTATTATTCAATTTCTCTTATATAGGACTCAAAATTTATGTACCTCTCCCATTTGCTGTTCAAAAATTTGATGGGTCAGTTCCTCTATGGTTGCCATGATCTTTAATCACCAGAATTTCCTGTCAAAGAAAGGAGAGAAGATGCTTAACATCTGTAGTTTCAAAAGTAAAAATATTCTGGGGAAAATATAGTTCACGTAAGTGCGTTCACGGTTTTATGAAGATGACGTCCCTGCAGAATTTAAATTATGCTCATACTATAAAAATAAATAATTTGCTATTTGAAAACCTTGTATTGTTTTATTTAAATAACTCACACAGAGACTTCCTATTTTTTCCTCTTCTGCTTTTCCAAGAAGCAACAATAAAATCACTGTGAGAACAGAAGTCTATTACTGACCATGACATCAGCAGGTCCATGTTTAACATCTTAAAAAACTGGAACACAGACGGTTTTTGTTAATGTGAATCAAGAGGGGCAAATCTAACTTCTGGACCCATACAGATTTTTTAGTATTAACAGGAGTGCTTGAAGGTCAATTTTGTAACTAACAGGCAGCAGTACTTGGGACACAGAAGGTAAGTGTTTAAAAAAAAGATGATGTTTCATTATCAATACTGCAGCCACAGCATGAGCCCAAATCTTCCTAAGAAGAATTTTGTGGGGTTTAACAGACACTGCTACATTAATGCAGCAAAAAGGATTCAGATGCATGCCTTGTTTATTTGTCAAGGCATACATTATATGTTATATTATTGATATACAAATATTCACTAGGCAGTACTTAAAAGGAACATTCACAGCTTATAAAGCACCGTATAAACAATTTTACTGACAAAAGCAAATTAAAAACACTACAATACCTACCTCTTGTATGAACAAAGACTACTCTTACACTAATACTGGTTTTTGTTCTTTAACTTTTCTGGAACTCCTAGGAATTACCAACTCCTCAATAAAACTTGAAATCTCCCCAATGAGCCATGCAAATGAAAAAAATAACTCACTTTTAACTCAAGCTTAACTCAAGCTAATTCTGCTCTTAAAATTGGAAAGAGAAATATTTTTTGACTAGAGCAAGAATTGCAGGCCTTGGAGGCATGCCCAATGGTATACTAAAGCCTAGTTAATGTGTGAAAGGGGAAATACAGAAATATTTGTGCATTAGACCATTCTTAATCACTCATTAGCATGCTGCATTATTAGTTAAATTAGGACAAAAGATAACAGGCATGCATATAGAGATATGATACTGAAGCTTATGCTGAAAATCATTATCTCCTAGGAAGATCTAGGCGTCAGCATCCTTGCAGGAGCACTCTATTACCCCACTTCTGCATCCAGTGAGCTGCAGCACAATCACTATTCAAAGAGCACTTGGAATTTTCAAGGCAGGCAATGTGTCTTATCAATGTTTTCTTCTTTTAAATAAAATACTAGCAATCAAATATTGTACTGTTAACATACAGAGTGCCAGAAATGAGTGCTACTTCATTACACAGTAACAAAGAAATCACTTTGAGGTCTTAATTTGCACCAGCTGGTTAGTTCTCCTAAATCAGATGCAACTGCCCTCACAGTCAAGATGTGAGCTAAGTAAAACAGCTTAGCTTGAGGACTGAAAGTGATTTAAACTGGCATGTTTCACCTTGGAGTAAAGCAGTGAAGGGATACATATGTATGCAACTACGATGCACCAGTCGTAGGGAAACTGGCTCTCAGAGAGGCATAAACCTGGCAGAGAATTTTTGAAACTTATCTAAAACAGACTCATTTGAACTGCACTTGCATGAACATAGGACACCAAGTACACAAACAAGACTGAACTCTTATGATGAAGAGGAACCTGGAGAAAAGGTGGAACCTATCCTACCTCCTCATGCTTTCTGGAACAAGCACAAGGTGGTTCAACTTAGGGATGCAGAACCAGCTGTCAAAGCTACACAAATCATGAGTTTGAGGCATACACACACTGGAAAAGGAATGTACTCACTATTATTGACAAGAATTTACATATTACTCACACAGTGTTTTATATTTGGAGACTTGCACTTTCAATTTGCATAAACACTAAGAAGTAGATTCTTTTGTGTCTTGTTGCTTTATTTAACTCAGCAATCCCTAAACCAAAGTGCACTGACAAAATCAGTATTTGTAACACCAGTACTCTGTACTAAACTATCTAAATTGAAATCACCTCCAATAAACCATGTAACTTTGCTCTGAAGAGCATGTGTAACAGTGAAAAAAAATCAGCTTCAATATTTCAAGTATAAACTCTTAGACAATATTTCATGTTGCAGATATGGAGAGCTTAAATAGGCATTCCTATCCCATTTTCCATTTTTGGCTTATAATTTCATCTCTTCATGTGCTAGCATACACATAATGCCTGAGAAATCAGTTCAAGTAACTGAACTGGCAGAAACTTCTTTCTTACTTGCCAAGTCAAGGAATAATTTCAAAAGCACTTTGAACAGAATTTACAGCTCACTCCCAGGAAGGAGGTCCTGCTCACCCTGAGCAAGCTGCAGTGGTCTTGACCCCACTTTTCCAGTAGGAAAATTCAACTCACTAAAAGGAGAGAAAATTCAGCTGGCAGAAATGCACCAAACATCATCTAGGTAAGCACAATGAACTTGATTTCTTTTGCAGTCAGATTCATTCTATTGCAGCCAGAAGGGAGAATATGTTGTTATAAGTCAAGAGAGGGAGGAAAAGAAGGAAGATTCAAGGAGGAGGCAAATCTTCATTCCATTGTTACTGGTGGGAAGCAGATAATTCAGTTGAACTGCACCACAAAACTGTGCCCATTGCTTTTGGCCCAGCCAGATGGCTGACACAGGTCACTCTGGAGTCACACAAGCCCACAGGCACCTGAGCAAGAAGCCAGGTCCTCCCTCTCCGGAGCAGCTGTGTTAAGCTGTTCATCTTGTGCTGGGGACAGGACAGCAGGAGAGCAGGACAGGTCAAGGAGAACTATCTACAAGTTCTCAGCTAAAATCTACAGATTTTTACAGCTAACTCAGCTGTAAAAGGTTTTGTAGTTCTTATTTTGCTTACCTAGGGTATCTGTGTTAGACTTCACATCAGGTATGCTTAATCACTTTTTAGACATCCCTGCAAGGAATTAAGCAAAAAAAAAAAAATTGCTTCAGCTGGTTTTTTTTTTTGATTATGTAAATTTTAAAATTTTGCACATTTTTCATATTTTTAAAAGCTTATTTTCCTGAGTTACTCCAGCCAATATTCTCAGTGGCTGAATTGTTTCACATGAAATAATAAATATATTCTAAATTCAAAGCTACCTGAAACTGAGAAATGTTCCATAAACACCTCATAACCTTCACTTTCCAGCAAAGAGAATTACTTGAGGGATGAAGGAAAGGCCATGGATGTTGCTTACCCAGAGCCTAGCAAAGCTGAGACCTGACACCATCTACCCCAGCATTCTCCTGGACAAACTGGCAGCTCATGGCTTGACCAGGGTTCCCTGGGTAGAAAACTGGCTGCCTGGCTGGGCCCAGAGTGGTGGTAAATGGAGCTACATCCAGCTGGTGGTCAATCACCAGTGGTGCTCCCCAGGGCTCAGTACTGGGATCAGCCCTCTCTAGCACCTTTATCAATGATCCAGAGGAGGGGATCAAGGGCACCCTCGCTAAGTTGGCAGATGACACTGAGCTGGGCAGGAGTGCTGACCTGCTGGAAGGTAGGAAGGCTCTGCAGAGGGATCTGGACAGGCAGGATCAAGGGGCTGAGGCCTGGGGATGCTGGTCAATAGCAGCTGAATACAAGCCAGCACGTGCCCAGGTGGCCAAGGTGGCCAATGGCATCCTGGCCTGGATCAGCAGTGCTGTGGCCAGCATGACCAGCACAGTGACCATCCCCCTGTACTCAGCACTGGTGAGGCCACACTTCAAATGTCATGTCCAGTTCTGGGCCCCTCCCTGCAAGAAAGACTCTGAGGTGCTGGAGGCAGTCCAGAGAACAATGGAGCTGGAGCACAACTTGGTTGTTCAGCCTGGAGGGTTCAGCCTGGAGAAAAGGAGGCACAGCAGAAACTTACTGCTCTCTACAAGCACCTGAAAGAAGTGAAGTTGTACCAGGGGAGGTTTAGATTAGATACTAGGAAAAATTTCTTCACTGAAAGAGTAGTCAGGCATTGGCACAGACTGCCCAGTTGGAATTGCTATCCCTGGAAGTGTACAGCATCAGGCCTAGTGACAATCACAGGGATGCTGGGTTAACAGCTGAATTCAATATTTTTTCAACCTTAATTATTCTAAGTATCATCAGTCTGAGTTTTGATCTTCAATAACCAGAAGTGATCTGCAAGGTGTTCTCATCTAATGTGAATCTTCTTGCTTTCAGAAATGCTCTTTTCCACGCTTGTCAAAACCATGCCATACACATTCAAAGAACACAGCAGCCCATATATGAGAAATGTTTATTGCTAGTATAGGAAAGAAGTAGATGGAGTCAATTAATTGTCAGTTTTTCCTTAGAATAGTCTCTTCTCCTTTCAAAATGAATGAGACAAATCATGATAAATCAAATTTTATTCAGATATTTAAGAGTGATAATGACATTTTTACTTCCTTTCTAACGTTATCTAAAACACTGAAAGGAGGAAACCTGGAATTCTACAAGACCAGAGACCACAACATAAAAAAGCTGCACTTACTTTTAGCATCTGCTTTATAATGTCCAACAGTTAAAAGAACTGTAATATTAGTTTTATTATGACTAGAAGAGAGAAAGGAGAGCCAAGGCTCCTGCCAACACACAAGCATTATGTTGTTTAGAAGCACTGCCCAAATAATTTTTGCCTTATTTATATTTCACTTCGAATACTCCTGCAAAAATGATTTTCAACTGCTGCTGTTTCAACCAGCAAGCCTATAGTTGCCTATAACAAGTACTACTCAATTGCTCTACTGGTTTCCCTTTTTCACATCAGACCAAGATCCTTGCCTTTACTTTTACCACAAAATTTCTGAAGAATGAAGTGGTAAGAAGTGCTTTGTCCCACAGCCATTTAGCCACTGACACTGTCACAGCTTAAGCTCTTACTTCCTTCTTTAACTTTCTACCATTATAATCTGACACACTGTAAAACTACAGAACAAACATAACCTTTCTAAAATTTTCCTTTAAAAAGATGTGTTGATGACAACTATGTCAAATTAACAACATTAAGACTGTCAATACGATTAAACCACTGCCTCTGCAAATGTACAATACATTCTAGTTTGGCAGCCTTGTATCCCCTAGTCTGTGATTATCCCTTTGTTTATTTTGTTATTTCTGGGAACAGGGAAAAATCCTCTTCTCAGAAGACACATGGCACAGAAAGGTTTTGCTTCTGTTGCTCTAGGTAGAGAGTAACACAAATATCAGCATTGTACTTAGACGGATTAGACCTGCTTTACAAGGATGATCATCGCACTTGCTCTCAAATTTATTCCTTGACTGCTTGACACCATTACTTGTCACATAATTAAATAAAAAATGAAGGTGTTTCAAAAACATTTGAAAAAAATAATAAGCAGAATTATATATCCGTCTCTTTTCCTTACAAAAGCTCAATCCCCCCATCCACCAGAAGCAGCATCTAAAAGCAGGCATTTTGACAGAAGGCAGGCATTAGACTTCCTCTTAAATGCTTTAAAATGCATTTATTGCTTTTCTGTTCAATCTTCAGACTCAACACGCTACCAAAATCTTTTTGTCTGTAAGTTACATCCTGTTCATTTATTTCCCTAGTAAATGAGTTAGTGAGCCTTCTTGACAAGACTCAGTATTATTTTTAAATAATCACTATCATCAGTTAGTACAAACAGGGTGGTGGTGAATCTGGCATCATCAGCCCAATGGTGTTCCGCTGTTATTTAAGCACTCTGTAGGCCACCACAGCAGTGGAAAACTTTCATTAGCTTGCACCAATTAAACCCCTTGTCTCTACTTCTTCCTCGGCTTTTACGTGCTGAGGAAGAAACAATTCTCAATATTTTAGTCAAAATAACTTACGAAATACTTACTTTTTAAAGTATTTCAGGCTTACTTCAACTGAAATGGGTCAGGAAACATTCCCATGAGAGCAGACAGCAATTTTGAGGTTGGTAGTCAGAAGCACTAACCTCTCCACTACTACAGTTAAGTTATACCCAGAAGACATCACCATTTAACTTAACCTTCTCCAGGGACAAAAGTTACACAACTTTAATTGTCTTAGTAGGAGGTTCCTATTAATAGCATTTTTAAATATTTTACCCGTGTAGACTAAGGACTTTAAAAGTAGTACCAGGAAGTGTATTTCTGTAGGTTTCGATGCTCAATTTGATATAAAAGACAACATCTCTCATTTTATTATATTACACTGTTGGTATAGCTGGCCCACTATCAAGTGCCTTGATTCTGATGTAATCTCCTTTAAATAAGAAAAACCACATCAGCATGAAGACACAACGTGAGAAAATTCTGTCCATTCCAAAGATCTTTAGTTTACTTTGGAAAAAAGTACCGCATACCCCTGACCAGTTTTACTGCTACAAAAACAGTGTTTGAACAATTTTAGTAGTTTAATTTAGCCTGCTGGCACTGTTAAACCAAGTTTGACTCTAGGTATGGAATGAATAATGATTCTTCTAATTACTATGTATGGAATGTGTCTTAATACAGGGGTCTTTCCCAGATGAAATCAACCTGTTAAACTAATGAAGTCACACAAGTATGTTCTAGATACTTTAGAGGTACAAATACATTAACTAGTTATGACTGCAGAAGTTACTGTGAACTTCACTTTTTGTTCTTTTATCAGTGTGGAGGTTTTGGCTGGAGGAAAGTTAACTTTTGTTGCAGTAGCTGGTACGGGGCTGTGTTTTGGATTTGTCATGAACACATGGCTGATAATACAGAGGTGTTTTTGTTCTTTCTTACAGTGCTTACACACAGCCAAGACCTTTCCTGCTTTTTGTGCCGCCACACTGGTGAGGAAGTTGGAGGTATGTGGTAGATGGGTGGCAGATACAGCAGGACAGGTGACCAAAGGTATATTCTGTACCATATGACATGCTCAGTATATAAAAATGGAAAGAGGAAGAAGGAGATGGAGCACTGGCATTTGTCTCCCCAAGCAGGCATTACACATGATAGGGCCCTGCCATCACATCAGATATTCAGCCAGCAGCCTGCCCTGGAGATGGCTGAACATCTGCCTGTCAGCTGGATACAGTGAATTATTCCTTGTTTCACCTTGCCTGTCTGTGTGGCTGCTGCTTTCCCGATTGAACTGCCCTTATCTCAACCCATGAGTTTTCCAGCTTTTGCCCTTCCAATTCTCTTCCCAGTCCCGCTGGTGGCCGAGCGAGCAAGTGGCTGCCTGGGGTTAAACCATGACACAGTAAAATCCAGGAAGGTCAACGTGACTTTTTAGGAAAGCTCAAAAAGTGAATATAACAGAAAACCAACTGCAAAAGAAGTGGAAACAATCTCCTTCTGTAGAAATACTGCTTCAGTACTGAATGATTTCAATATACCTCAAAGTCAACTAAGGATTTTAGCTCAGGTCATAACATTGGTCTTACAGGTACTCTGTACCTTAAAATGGAAACTAGTCCTCACTTCCATTAGCAAACTAATCATATACTAATTAAGAATTCAGCATAGCCTGTGCCAAAGCTGTTTAATAAACTCCTACATAAGAAACAGAATGCACTTAACAATCCCTCTATGATTAAACATGCCTGAGTTAGTGCTTAAATAAGTTAAAGATCCCCCAAGATTTCTTTATATGTTAGAGCAGTATTCTGCAATGCTTAACAGATAGTAAATTAAACCAAGGAATTCAAATACATTTGTGGAACAAATGATGCTACTGTGTTCAGTGCTTCATATAGGAAAAACTCAATGAACACAGCAAGCTAAATGAGCTATTCTTGGATCATTGTTCTATCAACCACACTGTTCATGAGGGCAGAAGAGTTGGCAGATTTAAAGGAGTATGATTCTCTTTATTAATGAACTGAGGAATATTTATATGACCCTTGACACCCAGTTAGATACTGTTTTTTAAATTCACATGAGACCAAGATTTAGTGCATATATAAGGGTAAGTAACAACACAAAACTGAAGCAGCTGGACCTGCAGGCAAACAAGGGAAAATGAGACACTTGCAAAAGCATAAGGGAGTAATTAAAATGCACAGAGCAATACAGAAAGAGATGCATTTGTAGGCATGCCTGTGCAATTAATTTAAAATCAGTGCTCTCACTACCTTTTCTTGTAAGCAAGTGCTACAATGGGAGGAAACATGAGAAAATAGAATCACTAGGATAAATTTTCAGTTGACTAACAAATAACTTTTACAGTTTGGGCCACCAAAGGGATAGCCCCACCTCTAGGCCTTGGCTTCTGCTTCTTTTATCATTGCATCTCTAGAACCTGCCCAATCAGCCACAGCTGAGCTGACTTAGCTCACTAGTCCCACAACCAACTGGGAAAAGGAGGAGGAAAGGCAAGGGCTGTCTGCAAGTGGAGTCTACTCCCAGGAGCACTGGCTACATGCCAGAGCTAGGTAAGGAGACAGCCACTTAGTCAGGTAACCTGCCCTGTGTACTGTCAGCCATAGCCTGCATCTCTACCTGAAGCCTGCAAAAGGAAAAAATTATAAAAAAAACCCCAAACTGATTCCCTGCACCAGAGCTGAAGCTGCACCATGAACCAGGATCAGGAAGCTCATCTGACCGAAGACTTCCCCATTCACTGGATTAGGTTCAGCCAGGTCCATTCCAGCTGCCACAGAAAGATCACCTTAACACATCACAGCAAAAGCAAACCCTTCTTTCCAAACACTTGGAGGCAATACATTCTCTATGGTACAATTACAGTATTTCATGGGAGGTAGCCCCACTGCTGGCTTTGTTCCACTCTGCATTTGCCTTCATGGTTGTATAGCTGTAAACTCATCTTCTGACTTGATTCACCCTGCACCTAACAACACACAACATAGGAAAAGCAAGTAGGACTAGAATCAAGACCACTTCTTCTTGGAAAAAAGCCCACAATGTTACACCAGCTTATCTATAATGCCAAATTGCCTTTCAGGTGTTATGCAAGATGACCATTTGGAATATTGGGAATATTCACTGAACTACAGCCACAGATGAGGTAGTTGATAGATACAAGAAGATACTCTACAGAAATCAGCAAGCCTCTTCAACAATACTACCAATATGGGCCTTACAAACTTGCACATCTGCATATCCATGGAAGCTTCCCTCAGATTAAAAGGAAAAACAAAACAAAAAACCCAAACAAAGAAGCAAAACCCTCATACAACAAAAGTGAGTTTCTCACACATCCTTCCAGTAAATCACTGTTGACATTGACCCACATAAAATGTTCTGGGGGATGAACTGATGAAGAGCAGCCCTGCCAAGGACTTGAGGATTGTCTTGGATGAGATGCTGGACCCAACAAGGTGGACTGGCAGCCCAGAAAACCAAACATGTCCTGGGGCTGCATCCAAAAATACATGGCCAGCAAGCTGTGGGAGGGGATTCTGCCCCTCTGCTCCTGTGAGACCCCACCTGCAGGGCTGCATCCATGTCTGGGCTCCCAGCAAAGGAAGGACATGGAGCTGCTGGAGGGAGCCCAGAGGAGGCCGCCACAACGATGAGAGGGATGGCACACCTCAGGCTGAAAGAACTGAGATTGTTCAGCCTGGAGAAGAGAAGCCTTAGGGTGACCCAGCTGCAGCCGTCCAGTACCTGAAGGGAGCCTACAAGAAAGATGGAGAGGGACTTCTTACAAGGGTATGTAGAGACAGGCCAAGGGCAAATGGCTTCAAACTGAAAGAGAGCAGGTTAGATTAGATAGTAAGAAATTCTTTACTGTGAGGGTGGTGAGGGACTGGAACAGGTTGGCCAGAGAAGCTGGGAATGCCCCATCCCTGGGAACATTCAAGGCCAGGTTTGATAGGGCTCTGAGCAAACTAATATAGTGCATGGCATCCCTACCCATGGCAGGGTGGTTGGAATGAAATGATCTTTATGTTCCCTTCCAACCCAAGTCACTTTGTGATTCCCATTTTTTTTCCTTTGTTATCAACTACACAGGATTAGATTTTGTTAAGAGGGTGTGGGTGTGTGTTTGGGAATTTTTTTGGTTTGGTTTGGGATTTATTCAATTCCTATAAACATGTGCAAGGCACTCAGAAAAAAATCTTCATATTAAGTCCAATTAAGAATCATGTTGACACACTGTCCTGCTAAGACTTCAAAGGAAACACATTACCACACTAAATAGGGTAGTTCTCACACCACAAAGTTACTGCTAAAGTATAAACAGCAACCTCAACTTATTTGGAATGAAATAACCGTTTATGAGGGCTCATATGACAATAGCAGAGGGTTTGGCATTAGTTTTTTGTTGGTTTACATTTTTCAAGTTTCCGCTTTAACTTCCGACAAAGGCATTCAAATACTGAGCTTAGTCCAGCCTGGCTTGCTACCAAGTTGGACAAAAGTAATTTAAGTTAAACAAATGCAAAGAGCCTTTTAGAGAAGGCCTGGCAAAGTCAACAAAATTAATCTAAATATTGATACAGAAAGGCAGTTCTTAGACCATGATCTTCAGGAAGGAACGTATTTCCTTACAAAATCTGCAGCACTGCATCATCACATACACAGGACTCAGACAGCACAAGCCATCTTCCAGTCTCAGAGAACTGGAATTTTAAAGAGTTTAGTTTTACAAAAAATAAATCCTTTGCTGATTTAAGATTTTGCCAAGTAGTGCAGTGATCTCTGGAATTAAAAGCTGATGACTGAAGGTTAAAAATATGGACAGGTCTGCACACACAAGAGTAAAAACTGTAAAGGTACAGTTAATTAAATTCTATCCATAAAATTCTACTGATAGAATTCTGTTTTGCAGCAGGTTACTTTATTCCAGTAATGTACAGGCACAAGGTCAAAATGCTAAAAGCAGCTTGAAACACCACTGAGGAGGAAAAAAAAAAAAACAACTTTGCCAGAAAGTAAGGCAGGTACGGGTTAGTTTCCCCTGATGGTCACTGCTGGTTGCACACTGCAGCCTGTGTGTGATAAAAAGCAGAGCTGTGCCAGCCAGAGCCTGTGGGTAACCCTCCCCAGCAGATCACTGCTGCTCCACAGGGGATGTTAAACCCACCACAGGCTCCCTGATCCCCAACAGCCAAAATAACTCAGGTTAGCAAAGGTTACTATTAAAAGTACTTAAGCCAGGACAGCTGCTGAAGCAGGACAGACACACAGACCCTGTACCAGCTGCAGCACCTGCCAGCTGAGAGCCACACTTTGTCCACAGCCATGACAAACATGCACAAGTTAGATGTGACACTGTTCTAGTCCTTACATACAGCTGAATTCCTTATTTAAGCTTGAGGTACTGGGTTTTTTTTCATTTTTTTTTGATTCAAGCATTAGACACAAATTACTTTCTTCATGGAGACTGCTTTACTTCACCCCAAGGAAACTCCAGCAAATTCACTGGCTGCACAAACTTTAACTACATAATATAATAAGCACACAATAAATTAAAGCAAAAATTGAGTATAAGCATAGGGAACAAACTAATCTTACTATTGTAAATATGAGATTTCACATTATGGATCAAAGTCACTTTTACTGGACTACCACATTAGCTATAAGCATTCTGTAACTGTATTTCACAGGTGAGCATGCTACAACATCAGTGGGGTTTTGTTTGGTTTTGGTTCCCTGCACACCTGTCTGCTCCCCCTGACCTTTAATAACAATACAGTCATGAAATAATTAATGCTGAAAAGTACTTCTGGAGGTCATGTGGTTCAACCCCTTTTCCCCAAAACAATGTCAGCTTCAGAGTTATATATGTTGCTTAGGGCTTTTTCTTCACAGGCTAAGAACCTTAAACTGAAAAATTAAGGCAGGCTTTAAAAAAGCACCAAAACCATGAAAACCCAAACAAAAACCCCCTCCTATCCCACAATCTAACCTGGGATGTACCTATTCTTAAAGATATCAGAACTCCTATGAAACTTGTCCCATTCAAGAGTATGTTTCACAAGAAAATACAACCAGTAAGAAAATCAGAAATATTAATAATTGAGGAGAAGAGTTAAAGCTAGCTAATTTATCTACTGTGAGCTTCTTTCTGTAATAAGCATCTTGATTTGTTGCAGAATGCAGCAGACTTTGCAAGTGGTGCCCGACCGTTCAGAGCAGTGCACAGGAAGCACAGAAGCAGCTGAGGACTGCACACTCCTCTGGGTGACCTCAGTTACCTTCCTTGTATTATCACACACGTGCACACATACAGCTGACCAGCATCACATGAAAATACTTAGCCCTGTGATAAGAGAGCTTCAGCAATATCTCTGGAGAAAGAGCTACAGAGAGAAGCAGGCAAACATGTCACAGACCTTAAGACTTCACTCAAACAACTTTACTGTACAAGTAAAGTTGTACAGCAAGGAGCAAGCCATGGGCTAAATGCTCTGTTGGACATCTCATGTCACAGTTGCCAACCACGGACTAAAGGGGGTGGGGAAAATATCCATGGAATTATCTTCAGAAAAAAAACTTACAGAAAAAGCCATAAAGAATTAGAGTCAACAGATTAACACTGTCCGAACTGGCACAGAAATGGTGACCTTTTCCCACTGATCAGATACTTCTACTTATATAATGCTGATTCCAAAACCAGGAAGCTGTCATACAGAAAACCACTTGAATTTTTTTCCCCATCTTATTTTTCCATGACAAGCGTGGATGCAGCTTTTCGTGCTACACCACTTTCCCAAGTCCGCTCTGCTGACAGTAGTAGCTTCAAATCAGAGATTTCACATTAGAATGAATGCCTAACTTGGCTTTTCAAGAATCATGTCCACACACTCGTTTTTCAGTGAAACCACTATCAAGACTTTTCTTCCCTCTTCTCTTGCATAAGTTCACCTGCACAACACACGGCATTTCCTCTATTCCCTCCACAACCTGCAAATGTAAGCGCATCCTGGGGAATGCGGCCGTGCTTCTTACACTTAAAGCGATGCATAGCAACAAAGAAAAAATAAAGACTCCACAAAGTCCGCAGCTTCGAAGAAATACTCTACCAGCGATAAGAAGGAACAGAGACAGGATCATCTGACCCAGTAAAAATAATACCGGGTGTTTTCTAGGACGTACTACCCTAACCCAAACAAACCCAGAGAGCCGCCAGGGATATACCAGAGAGGCGAACCAGCGGGGTGATGCCGTCGGCAGGCAGAGAGTGGCTGGGGGCTTCGGGGAAGCTCAGGATCACCCCCCGGGAATGCTGAAGCGCAGGGCTCGGGAGAGGGAAAGGGAGAGGCGGCGAGGCCAGGCTATAGCGCAACGCCGGGGCCCTCCATCCCCAGCCCTCCCCGCCGCCCCGGCTCGCAGCCCTCGCATCTCCCCTGCCCGCCGGTTCACGGAGCCAGCGCCGTGCCCGCCCCCGCCGCACAAAATGGCTGCGCGGGGCCAGGGCCCTGCATGAGGGGGCATCGCCCATCGCCCGCCGCCGCCTCCCCCCCGGCTCCTCTGCCCGGCTCCCGCGGGAAGCGGCGGGCGGCGCCGCCCGGATGCGGGGCGGCGGGACACGCAAGCGGTTCCTGTAGGTGAAAGGTCGGGGGGCGCGGGGCCGCCCGGGGCCGGGCCGGGCCCCGGGGCGGGGCGGGCGCGCTCGGCTGCACGTTCCGCAGTGGTGGCGGCGGGAGCCGCGCGGGCCCGCACCGTTACAGCGCGGCCGCCCTCGCTCCCCGTGCTCCCGCCGCCGGGCCGCGCCCGCCGCGGGGGGCGCCTCTCGGCTGCCGGGGGTCTCTCTCTCACCTGGCGGGCCCGGTGGCCGGTCCGGCGGGTCTCTTTGGCTGCGGTGCGGCTCCGGCTCCCGGGGGTCAGAGTTCGCGACCCCGCCTCCGCCGCCGCTCGACCCCGCCCCGCCGCGGGCTCTGCGCCTGCGCCCGGGCGCGCGGCGGTGAGGGCGGGGCCCTGGGCAGCGGCCGCTAACGGGACCGGGCCCGGAGCACTGCGGGCAGGGCCCTGGGAGCACACATCGCGGTGCGAACAGACCTTTAGGATCGCCCCAGCCGTCCAGCAGCACTGCTGCCACTGTAACACCTAAACCACACCAGCCACCGCCAGATCCTGGCGCCTCTTAAAACACCCGCAGGCATGGTGACTCCGACGTCCCTGGGCAGCCTATCCCAGTGCCCAGCGATCATCCTAACTGAAAAAAGATTTATTTTTTTCTTCTAATCTGGAAATCTCTGCTGGGACCCCTTAAGGGCACTTCTTTAGTTCTCTCATTGCAGGCACGGTAGAAGAGAGCAGTCGCTCACCTCACTATACCCTTCTTACAGGTAGTTGTGAGAGAGCCATGAGGGCCCCCCTCAGCCTCCTCTTCTCGAGACTAAACAAACCCAGCTCCCTCAAGCCTTCCTCATGAAGCATGTTTTAAACACCCTTCATGAACCTTGTTGACCACCTCTGGATGCTCCTTTTTAGAGTGAAGGATCCAAAACTAAAGACTGTTCTTGTGTTCTGCCCATCAAATGGAGAGCACAAGTCTCCACACCCCCACTGCTGTTCCCTGCAGAGAAATGGGACCAAGTACCATTGAACATCACAGGTGCACAGCACAGCATTTGGGCTTTGGGGAGCTTGGTGGGCTCTCCTGGCTGAGGAGAGCCATGGGCAACACGGGCAGATTGGGTTTGAAATATGCAGCATGGTGGAGGCACACACAGTGCCTTGCACAGTCACTGTAGCAGTTCAACTAAGTCTGAAAGTCTGAAAGAGCTGAGCTCTGCCTGCATGGCAGAATCAAGTTCCATCCTTACATGTCAACAGTGCCCTGGACAGCTCTTGGGAAGGCAATGGCCTGGCTGCCAATGAGTGCCTGTTCCTGCCGGGGCAGTGCCACAGGAACAACTTGCTGCTGCTCTGGCTTGGTCTCAACATCTGTTTGGACCAAAGTTGAGTTAGCTACTTACTTAGTTTATACTAATTATTTTAAATTACCTTGATTTTGAGTAAGAGTTTTATACTGAAAATACAGCCTTTCCCTTCTTACTCTTTCATCTGTTCAATGAAGATGGTCAAGCTGTGGTCAGAGATCAGCAGCAACTTCAAGATCATTTAGTTCACACCAGGGCTGTATGTGCAATTTCATGATCTGAAAATCATTGAGACTATTTAGTGTAATTTCTACTGAATCAAATGACATAAGCATCAACATCTGAGCAGCAGTGGTAGGAAAAAAAACCCCAAAGAATACAAGCAAATTTATGTGTTAACATTAGTAAAATTATGCACGCTCTTATCTTGTCAATTCCTTTACTCTTTTCTTCCTGCTCCCAGTCCCTGGATACAAGTTGCACTTCTATCTATCAACCCTAGCTTGAGATCACTAGTTTAGTATTTGCAAGCATTTTGCTTTTGATCAAAGACGTTCCCAAACACCAAATGCAAATGAACTCAGTGAAGAATTTTTAAGTCAGAAAAATTTACTTGCTAAGCAATTCTTTTAAGTGTCAAATATTGCAGCACTCTCAATTTATAGTGCTTGTCACTTCCCAAACTAGCTTGAGCTGCACATCCCCTTTCTAAATGATGGAGCTTAGCACAGTTTAATTTAACAAATGCCAAGCAATTTGCACCAAATCTTATTTAAGCCAAGTATTCTGATATCCTCAGTACAGCAGAAATGTCAGTGTAACCCGTAAAACATACTTTGGGGTTTTTTTTAGCAAGTGACCCAATTAATACTTGATCTGTATATGAAGGCTTGCCTCTGTAGCTGTGTCAGCCAGGATTGCAAGAGATACATCCCTATCAACAACACACAGAAAAGCAAAACCTTTTCTGCTATTACTGCAAGTTTTCAAAACCCTGCTTTCAAACATGTATAAGGAAGCAGCATAACTAACCTGACAGGAAAATCTCTCCCTTACATGCCCTGCTAAATAACTTCTAGAATTAAAGAATGATTTAGGTTGAAAAAGACCTCTAAAACAATCATTGAGTCCAACTTTTAGCCCAGCAACTGCTAAGTCCACCACTTAAACCATGTCCCAAAGTGCCACCTCTGCACACCTTTTAAATACCTCCAGGGATGGTGAGTCCACTTCCCAGGGCAGTCTGTGCCAGTGCTTGGCAACCCTTGGGATGAAGAGTTTTTCCTTGTATCTAATCTAAACCTCCCCTTTTGCAACTTGGAGCCATTTCCTCTTGTCCTGTTCCTTGTTATTTGAGAGAAGCTGAGCACGTGGCTACAACCTCCTTTCAGGTGCTTGAAGAGATCAGTAGGGTCACCCTGAGCCCCCTTTTCCCCAGACCAAACACCCCCAGCTCCCTCAGCCACTCCCCATCAGACTTGTGCTCCAGACCCTTCCCCAGCTCCACTGCCCTTCTCTGGACTGGCTCCAGCAGCTCAGAGTGTTTCTTGCAGTGAGGGGCCCAGAACTGAACGTGGTGTTCACAGCATGGCCTCACCAGTGCCGAGTACACGGGGACAGTCACTGTCCTGGTCCTGCTGGCCACAGCACTGCTGATCCAGGCCAGCATGCCTTTGGCCTTCTTGGCACAGCTGGCTCCATTTCCGCTGCTGTTGACCAGCACCCCCAGCTCCTTTTCCAGACACTCTGCCTGCCCCAAGCCTGCTGGGGTTGTTCTGACCCACGTGCAGGACCCAAGGCCAATAGAAGCTGGGATTCAGGCATACTTTGACTGACACAGCAGAACTACATTTTGCAAAAGGATTTATTAATGTAACACCCTTCATATGACCTTCACATAGACTTAACCCCCTTAATTCTTTGGAATGATTTTTAAAGTAAGACTGATGTGCAGGTAATGGCAACAAATTCTGCTGTTTGAAAATCATTGAACACACAAATTACATAATACATAAAACCTGAAAATATTAAAAGACGCAGACTCAAATAATGTGAATTTATTTATACAAAAATGATGAATATCCACAGAAATATTTACAACTTTAAACCGTTTTCAGTTACAAAATAAAAATTCTATTCTTCCACTTAGACAGTATGATTTAGGACTGCTCCAAATAAAATCCTATTTGGATGGCAAATAGGGGACAGCAGTTACAGCAAACAAATGCACTGAATCTGTCTTTCCAGACATCTCTTTATGTTATGATGTAATAAACATGGTTGAGTAATTAAGTTTCCATGCACAAAATATTTAGTAAAATGTGTTCCACAGCTGCTCAGATTGTTTTAAGTCCTTTGGGCACACAGTTTTAAGTTAAAGAGAATTCAAGATCCTAGAAGCTTTAATTTATCTATGAACAAAAATGTTAAACTAATATTCAATGCTAATGTTTGTCTCATACTCTACTAACCAATCTTAAATTGATTACAAACTATAGATTCTTATAAGAAGAGGTAGCAGGTGTCAAAAAACTTCTGATCTTGTTTTAGTGTTTAGCCAAATCAAGACGTGAATATTTTACTTTTGATGGTAATGCATCAAATTGGGAGGTGAACTGGAGAAATAGGGCGAGTTTGAAAAGCAACCGTCTGAAAATGTTATGAAAATGCTTGTGTTGTGGGTTCTTCATATGACACAAAGCACTACTGCAGGAGTGAGGAAAAGAAATATTCAAACACATTTACAAAGACAATTTATTTCACACAGAATGTGACTGCAATATGTATACTACTGTTTATAAGGCTCTGTTCCAATCTATTCATGTCACAAATTTTTTGATTGATCAACCACTTCTGGAAGAAGTCCTCTGATTTCCACAGAACACTAAACTATTTTCTCCCTCTGCACCAAATCCTCTAGAGGTAGTTTGACACCACATGAAGCAGAACTTGGGCACCTTACTCAATGTGTTTTGACTTTTATTGCTCTGTTTTGCAGCAGGGAAAATATCAAAGCATAAACTGAAATTAAATTAGCTTGCTCCTAGCCTAATTCCTGATTCATTTGCTGCTTCATGACTTGCCATCTTCGTTGGTGTGCAGTCCTTGTGAAAATATGAAGAAGCTCTTCCCTTTGATACTATAAACTGGAAGAGATACATCCTATCTCTGTTATATTGATACCAGTTTGGTTTTGGATACACTAAAAATCATGTCAGAAATCACCCTGAAGAGACATGGTAATAATTTATTTAGCTTCAGTCAGCAGTTGTTTTTGAAAATTAAGTAAAAGCCCTTTGTATATAACAAGAGAAAAGTATTCATTTAGCACATTTGTATTACAATAAAAGAGGATAAAGGCTTTGATCAGACTCCTACTGCATTTCCAACACTATCTGGACAAATCTCTGGCGTTCCTGACGGAGGTCAAATCTACAGCCTTAAGTCCCTGATTCATAAGGTACTCTACTGAAATGCTGGAAGTCAGTGAAATTTCTTGTATAGTTAATATTAAGAATTTAACTTCCAAGCCCACTACTAACTTTGGAGAAGCTCTTGGAAATTAAGCTTCTTCAGAGCTCTGTTAGTATCTTGGACCTGACCTTGAGGTATATTGAGGGAATAAGTGTTGCGGTGTGATGTAATAGCCTGTTCCAGCTATCCCAGTTCTTTCCCCAGGTGTGCCAACAACCTCTCCCTTCCCCTCCCTTGCCCCCTGCTGACTGCTGTCCGTCAGTCCTGGCATTCCAGAAGGGCTCGAGTGATTGGCAGAGTTCCAAAGGTGCCTCTCAGCCCTGGGGACACTGGGCCATCCCGGTGTCATTTGTCCCCTGAGGCTCCCCCCTTACCTGGTCGGGAGGATCCCTGCCCCTTCCCTCCCCCTCTCCCCGGGGTTCAGGGACACAGCAGCCACGCGGTTCATTGTTCTGTGGGAGCTGCTGCTGCGTTCAGAGGCCTGTGGGCCAGGAATAAAGCTCTGGATCGAAACCCTCCAGCAGAACCCGACTCCTTTCCTTCACCTCACCTAAAGCCTCTCCACCAGAGGCAAACCTGAGCTCCTGCGTGCCTGGACTTGTCCCAAGCGCCAGCTGCAGCATCCAGCCAGCCAAAGGTGTCTCTGAGGAGAAACCACCACAGCTGCTGCCCTTGGTCAAGCAGCAAGGCCAGACGAGCCCAGGCACGTTCCATCCGGCTATATTGGGATTTAATTCCAATAAATAAGAGAATTTTGGTTTGCATTTTCATTCTTGGCCTTTTTGTGATGAGTATTAACTATTCTACCATCTCTTTCCTTTCTGCTGTGAGGCCACAGAATAGCTATTAACATGGAATTCAAACTATTAATTAAATGTTAATTGCTCTTAATTTTGTTACCACAACTAGCTTGATTCAGGGGACTATAACAAGTGTTTCATACAGTAAAATTAACTGACTACATATGCATTACATTTGACATAAAAATGGCTTTTTTTCATGTGGGTTTCATAGTTTTAGTTCCATTTATGCTATTACAGTGTTAACATATTTAGAAGTTAAATAGACTAAATGCACCAGAATCATCAGTAAGTATTTCCTAATGAGGTATACCGATGATTTTCTTTAAGAAAAAAACCCTGAAACCCAAACACCCAAAGCTGAATTCTGTTTTAAAGTGTCAAACAGAACAAATCATATTTGTAAACAAAAGGTATTTCAAAATACGGTATGCATTTTCAATGCCTTCTGCACTAGAAAAGCTCTGTTATCTTGGCAATTCCAGTTTAAACATAATATTTAAATATACAATAGTTTTAAGATTTTCAGAGAGGAGGGTGCACATATTTACTGTTCTTTGAACAATAGTTTATACAATACAGTGTTTCATATTGTGTACAGAACTCATTTGACATGAAGTTTTGAAACAAATAAGATATCTTGTCTTTGATTATCAAAAATGTATTTTTACTCTGAATAATTACTGGAAACATAAAAAGATAATTCATCTTGCAATTGCTGGAAGATAACTCAGTCTCTTTGGCATCTGTAGTACTGTAACAGCTCTAGTGCCTTATCCCTGTAATTGCAAACTGTTTTTTAAAATATTTTTCCCTTTTCTGTTTTTTAATAATTGAACCATATTTTGGTTTTGAGACACAGAATTTGTTGTACTGTTTTAATGTACTGGTATGCAAGATTTCAACTGCCATTCAAGGAAAGGAGCATCAAAATCAGACAACGTCTCAAAAAGGAGCTTACATAGTCAACAAAGATCCCAAATCTGTGAAATTCCTATACCAATCTGTTTTTGCTAAATTGCAAAGTGAACATCAGCAACTCAAGAACCTATACACAAATCACAAGGAAATGCACAAGTGCAACAAATCTGGTTTGTGGGTTTGTTTTGTTTTTTTCATAAAGCATAAAGTTTATAACCTGTTGACCAACAATCTGCCACTCTGAGGACACTTTGGACTTCAATGCACAAATAATTCTGCCCATTTAAGTAAACACTGGAATTTAATAAATAACACATTTTGTATCAACACAGAAATACATACAATTCTTTAGAAAAATATTATTTTACACTAAAAATGCAACAACTCCTGATCCTGACAAATATACAATTTTATATAGGTTGTGATGGCAGGATTCTGTTTCTTTGAACAGTTGCTGTAGTCTGTTTTATCACCATCCTTAGATATTTTCCTTAAAACTTGCAGACACAATGATGACACTGCTATAATACAGTGCCCTCTTGAAAAGCTTCTATCCACCTGTTAGAAAATGAAACACTGTTAGGAAGTAGCTGATAAAAGAATAAATCTCAGTGTTGTCACTAGCTTCAGATTCATACAAGAAGGAACATCATACATCCAGCTGGTCTGTGAGTGCAAATACCAAAATCTATCCAGTGAGTCCAGCCATACAGAACTGCTTGGTACAAGGCCATCCCATAGAAGCTTTTTCCTGTGCCTCTCCAATACTGAAGTTACATGCACAAAGAACTGGTGAAGCTGGGAAATCAAATGCTCTAAAAGTAGGCTATGCCAAGGTTCTGCACACCTTTAAAAACCCCCAATACTCCTTTCTCTTTTTCCTTGCAAACATGATCTGGGAGGAATGAGGACACTGCTGTACCTGAGGCAGCATCTGCATAACCCAGGCTCTGCTTCTGCAGCAGGTAAAAGCCAAGGACTGGTGGGGCTGAGGGAGGAGGTCACAGGGCACATGGAAAGGCAGGGAAGGGCATAGAGGGCACTGGGGGAAGTCCCAAACAGCTGATCCAAGGTTTCTCAAACTGGAAATTCAAAGTTAATATTCAGATACTTTTACTCCCTATAGCTGTGGTTTCTTTCCTGCTTGGTTAGGAGAGTAATAAACATCCGCAGCTTCTCAAGAATGCAAAAATTAATGTTCCTGAATCACTCCAATGCTACAGAACAAATAATTCTGTTTTCTGAGTGAGGGCTGAACTGTGTGTATGTAAAGGTAAGAGGCCCACATAATGAGCATTTTTTTCCTGAGTGGAGATCTTGGAAGAAGTGAATGAAACAAAGACTGTAATTATCTTTATCATGGAAATTCAAACTGTCTTGGTATTCACAGGGTATCTAAACATTAGTCACAGATGCTGGCTCTTCCTTGCCCTGAGCATTTAATTTTGTAGCTGTGTGCATGTTCTTTGAATTCAAGCTTTTGGCATGAACATATTAATCATGACATGCTCACGCATGTCTGCACACACAGCTCAAAAATCTACCTTACTTTTTAGTAATATTTTTAGTATTTTCTACTGCCATGTATACATTAAAAACAACTAAAGTAGAATTCAAATGAAAAAAAAAAATCATAAACACCTTAAGCATTGAACACAGCACTGGAATTTAAAACCACATTGAAAAGTAACCATCTGTTAAAATTTATTATTGCACTGAGACAAACAGATCAGGTATTTCTTTGGTCCTATCAGAGAAAATAGTGTCTGCTAATGCAAACAGGCCAACAGCATGTTTTTGGTTTTCCTTTTAAGGCTGTAAAAGCAGCATTTATTCTGAAGGTTCAGCATAAATCTCCTAAGGATATTAAATACTTGGAGAAAGCTTGAAATTCCAAGTACTTAATGTTATTCCTAACCTCAGTAAAATACACTATGTCCAATTTCAAGCTTTCTTCTGATGAGAAAAGCCATTGTCTGAGTAGAAAAATAAACCTATTGAATGCCTGGGGGTTTTTTAGTTTGTTTTATATAGTACAAATGAGGACACAGGAGAAACAAAAGGATAGTATCTTAATTAACAAAAAAACATTTATGCACATCTGCACAAAATACTCCCAAAAATCAAATAAAGACTTCCAGATTTTCTTCTGTAGAGAAATGTCATTAAGCACGTTCTCAGCTGTTCAAAATTTCCTGTTGTATTGGATACTTTGTTTTTAGAATTTTCCTATTTGCAGAAAACTAAACCTGCATCCATTTGAATGTTTAAGTACTAATAATGGACTTGTAAATGCATCAAATCTATTTAATAATGTAAAGTTCATTTGGGGAAATGGCAATGAAACCAGTCAGATAAGAGAGGCGTGTAAGAGAGCTTTACATGTATTCCTTCTATGCTCATTTCTAGTTTACTTTATGGACCATGTGATGAATGTTTTCTACTGATTAATGACCAAGCTTCCAGGTTATTTTACATGAAACCAACACAATTCATAGCTTGATAAATATGACTCCAAGTCCAGACAGGACTTGAAACAGCTTGTGTGAATGCTCTTTGAATGCAAGCTTTAGGTCTGAGTGCATGCCTAAGTGCTCATGGGCATCAGCTCACACACTTCAAACCTTGGCCCCCAAATTTTAGTGTTTGCTTTATTTTCACTGCCATATATTGAATAACTAATATGAACAGGTGAAATTAAAAAAGGAGCATATCAGTTAATTCTTAAAAATATTTTCTGGATTTATCCAAAGGTAACATTCAATTTTCACTTCAGTAGACCAGGATGAGAGAGAAATGGGTGAGGAAAAAGAAAGATTTCTCATTTTATCTTTGACTTGCTCATTCTACACTCAGTCTTTTGCAGAAGAGAGTCTGCTTCCTTCATTTCAGAAGCCCTAACGAAACCAGAACCTTATGTTTAAATAATTTAAAACTTTCATTTACTTATGATATAATATGGATCTTTTATACATATGCTAAATGTGTGAATATTAACATTCACCACTTCTGAATTTTCTAGAAATATGTAACAGAAATGAATTCAAATAGTTTCTTACTTTTGAGCTGAATGGGGATCATCTGCCTTGAATATGTAAAATAAAGTGTTTTTGTGCAGTAAATGGAACACTCTGGACTCTGAGTTTTCACCTTTTACTTCACTGACTGTGAATCCAAGTAAAGGCTGGCTCTCTAATGCTGCCACATCCTATGTAACAGGGAAAAAAGGGAAAAAATACAAAATTAGAGCTTGTAAGACATACTAAGGCATGCATTTAGACTTCACACACCATACCACTGCAGCAGACAATACAACAAATTGTTATAAACATACACATACAGAATTCTGCTCTTTATATTCTCCAGGCATGAGTCAGGGGACAGGAAGTAAAACCTCACAGACTTCAACATTGCTGATACTCTTTTCATTTCCCTGACAGCATCTACCTTGGCTTTCACTGCATGGTCCCATCATTCTGCCTGGCAAGGACTTCTTGTACCAACAGACCAGAGGCCCATCAAGCCCAGTGCTCTCTGCAGCAAGCTCAGAAGTGAAGTGGGATGCTATTAACTGTACTGAGTATGCTAAAAGGAGGAGCAACCTGTGCTCCCAGGCACTGAAGTCAAGATCCAAATCTTTAAATGGCTAAACTTATTTCACTTTCTTTTGCTGGAAATCAACAGAATAGGGGAAAACAAGTTGCTGAGTGTTCACTAATAGTCGACTTGAAAAGACCCTTCCTCATTTACCTCAGTTACCTGTTGTTTTTTTTTTAATACTCTTGGCTTTTTATTAATGGATACAATACACAGCATTCTTGGAAAGGAAAAAAGGACTATTTTTATCCTGTGCAAGTTCCAAAACAGTGGAAGGCATTGCAGGCAACATCCTGCAATGCTCATGAACAGAAGAAAAAAAATAGCTAACTCCCCCAAATTTACATAAACACTGACACATCAGGTGAAGACTTTGGTTATTGCCTCTACAGTGAAACAAAAGTGTCCTGTGACAGCAGCATTTCTTGATATTGGAAAAGAGTCATGTAAGGCTGAGTAATCTGTTTTACTGTCGCAGGTCTTCGTACCACTAATAGGTTATTTCTTTACCATTGATTTTTCTGTCACTTGGAACCAATATAAGTAGCTTAAGTGGCCAAGGCAACACTGCACCTTCCCTTTAGACTCTCTAAATAATGTCTTCTGCAATGGCTCACCAAGATGAAAACTAAGAATGGATATTCCTCAGTTTAAGAAAATAGGAAAGTTAATTTTGTGATTGTGAACTGCAAACTGAAGCTACTCTGTAAAGTTGACATCTCAGAGGAACAAAGCAAAAGAAAATTTAAGGTGACTCACAGACTTTGCTCTTTTTTTACCTCTCCAGTTTCCTTTGCAAAGGCCAGAAGAAACACAATGCTCTGAAATAATTTTGTAATTGATGTAAAAATAATTGTTTTCTACATACTTCTTTAAACTGTTTTTAGAACTACTTGGGTTGGGTTTTATTTTTAGTATTGCCAGTGCTGTAGTGGAAACAACATCACAGGTTTTAGACATAATTCCAAGTTCTAAAATAAAGGCTGGCAGGAACAACCCAGGAAAAAATCTGAGCACAAACCAGGAAATAACTAGAGTGGGAGTGGTGTGCAGTGAAGAAGGATAATTCTTTACATGGCCAGGATAGGTTGGGCCTTACAATTTGAAAGAAAGTGAGGGATAGCAATACCTTAAAACAAATGCTTTGGATATTTTGCTCTTGAAAGCTAGTAGTAAACTATAACACAATACAAAAACCTGAAGCTGAAGATCAATACATCCATATATGTTACAAAAGATTCTAAGAACATTCTAAGATGCAATAAAATAGATCCTCAGCACATGTTGGGATACCATATATATGTACCATTTATACATATATATATATATATATATATATATATATATGTTAGAGATTATTCCACACTGCAATCAGACTACATATTTTAAATAAAAAAGCAAATGCCATTACATAAGATGTGTTTCTTTTATATCAAATAACAACTCCAGGCTGAAGACAACAGTTTCAGGAGAGTAAAGAGATTTAGTTTACTCCTTTTGCAAGCATTCAAAATACCTAATGGTTGCCTTTGCCACTAGTACACTAGTACTGTGATGCATGCAAACAGATCCCCCATGTATTCAGCTGACTCAGAAAATACCTACAACTGAGCAATGGTGTGCAATGCAGAGGAACTCAAAGCTACATCTGGAATCAGAAACACCATAGCTATATCAATGTATTATGGTATCAAGCTCACTAGGCCTTTTCAAAATGCTGCATCACAATCAGATCAAATAGTGCAAGGTGATCTAATTTTATAGCTTTTTTCTAGATCATAAGAATAAACAACTTTGTTACAAAGACAGTGCTATCATTGGATATTTAGTTTCTAATATGTGGTCTCTTACCTCACTAGCAGCATATGTGTATAGCACCTTATTTTTTATAACAAACCACAGGTGTTTCCATGGTTTCTTACTGCCCTTAGATCTGTGTAGGTAGCCACTCATTGTAGAGTCTTCTGTATTTGCTGAAACCTGAAGAGGAAGAAAAAAAAAGCATCAACAAACCCTAATAAGATTTCACAGTACAGCTTTTTTTTTTTTTAACACATTTCCAGAGCCCTGTCTGTCAGAGGTTGATCTCAGGTTAATGTTGCTAACTAACTCAGGTGGATGAAAGAAAAATTATTTTGCCTGCTACCATTCATCTGGTCTGGAAGAGAGGTTTCCAGTAAAGGATGGAACTTAAGTTGGATACAACAGGACAAGAGAGCTGAAATGCTGAGGAAAACATACAGCTGGAGAACACAGATTCCTGTATAAGAAGAATCATAGGATCAGAGTGGTTTGGCTTTGAAGAGATCTTAAAGATCATCTCATTTCAACTCCCCTTTCATGGGCAGGGACACCTTCCCCTAGAGCTTAGATGGCTTAAAGCCCTCTAGTCTGGTCTTGAATGCTTCCAGGGATGGAGAGTCCACAACCCCTTTTTGGGTAACCTGTTCCAGTTCCTCACCACTCTTATAGTAAAGAATTTCTTCCTGGTATCTAATCTAAACCTACCCTCCTTCAACTTATGAAGGGTCCCCCTTCTCCAGCTTTCCTGTAGGCCCCTCTTCTGGTCCTGGAAGGCAGCTCCAAAATCTCCCTGGAGCCTTCTCTTCTCCAGACTGAACAATCCCAAGTCTCTCAGCCTGCTCTATTAGGAGAGGTGCTTCAGCCCTCCCTCAACTTAGTACCCCTCCTCTGGACTCATTCCAGCAAGTCCATGTCCTTATTACATTGGGGACCCCAGAGTTATACTGCAGGTGAGGTCTCAGCAGAGCAGAGCAGAGGGGCAGAATCTCCTCCCTCACCCTGCTGGCCATGCTGCTTTGGATGCAGTCCAGGACACAGTTGGTTTTCTGGGCTGCAAGGGCAGACTGCCAATTTATGTCGATCTTTTCACCCACGAACAGCCCCAGCTCTTTCTCCCCAGGGCTGGCATCAATCCATTCCCCACTCAGCCTGTATTTGTGCTTGGGATTTCCCTGCAGGACCTTTGGCTTGGACTTGCTGAATTTTGTGAGGTTCACACAGACCCATCTCTCACACCTATCCAGGTCCCTCTGGATGGCATCCCTTCCCTCCAGTGTGTGGACTGCAACACACAGCTTGGTGTCATCAGCAAACCTGCTGAAAAATCACCTCCTCCCATTCCCAAGACCTGCAGTAAGTGTGGTTACTCTACCCTTCCTAATCATAAACCAAGAGCTGAGTTGGTGTAGGAGTCTTGTCATTGACTGTTGGTACAGTGATACATCCCAATTCAGGGAAACATGGGGAAGCAAGAAAGAAATTACAACTTTAACTATAGCTCTGAATCACAGTCTCACAGGTGTTCATGCAGTTTACACAGTGCTTCATTGTTCATGTCCCTGCCTATTTAAAACTAAGGCCCAAACCTCAGAGACACATTATGACTTTTGATTCTCGGTAAGATGGTTAAAATAAGGATTTTTTTCCCCCACTCTTAATATTGATGATATAATACCAAGAAGGTACCACTTTTGACCAATAAAACACTTACTTCTTTGAGGGCTGCAGGAATTTTTTTCTGCTTTCTTCCAGAGGGAATACTTTGCAATACTGTAGACAAGGCACTTGATGGAGATTTATGGTTGACTGGGGATCCGCTCTTAGGAGTGCACTGGTTATCTAAAATGCACAGGATGGATATATTGATTTCATGTCACAGATAACTAAACACAGGCAATTCATTCTTGGACTTTTCTTCTTAAAAGCAGCTGGCATTTTTATTCAGATTACAGGGTTGCAATAGCAACACCTAATCATGTGAAATTCAGCACTGAATTAACTTTTCAATGTTATCATCAACACCATGAGTTAGAATCCTCCAAATCACAACCATACTAGAAAAACACAAGAAGTTTAAAACTAAACAAATTAGTCTTGTTTGTTTTCAAAGTCTGTTTTCTGGGTGTTGAACTGCCTTTGCTCATAAAGAGGGTGAAAATTAAGTCTTAAAAATCGCAGCACATTTTTACAGCTGTCCTCTATGTTTTCTGTACTTTATCTTTCAATTCTCTACATCTGTTAACTTCTCAACCTTATTCAATAGGGATGTTCCTCTTCCAGCACACACACATTTCTGGACATTCCCATCTCCCAGCATATACTGTCTTTCTGCACTGCCACAGGCAGTTACTCATCTCTCTTGGAAGACTTATGCAACACTTCACCTCTTCAAAAATCCTTTTTCTAGCAACACTTTTTCTTAGACCTGCACTTGGAATGAGTGGTTTCATAAAGTCTACTTCTAGAGTTGGCCCTGAACTCGGTGATGCTCTGAGATAATGAGAAGAGCAGGAGAGCAATGTGATTACCAGCTGTAGTGCACCTGCTCCCCAGCCCTTTTCCCAGCTTCAGGCAGCTGCAATGGCCTGCAGCACAGCAGCCTCTAGTGCCCAGCACAGACACCTGCAGCTGGTGCAGACAGTGCCCTTCCCATCACCATAGGCTCCCGCTGTCATTTCTTGGATTATCCGTGCTGTTCTCTGCACCCCCACTGGAAATGTCACCCCCAGCCTGCTGGGATCCAGTGCTTTATCATTTCACCAGGCACCTCAGATCTCCTGATACCCCAGAGAGCTCGTGTCACACTGGAGCCTTGCTGAGGGAAGTGGACCAGAAAGCTCTTTCAGTCTGTCTACAGCTCATTTGGGTACTTTATACTCGAGTATTTCAATTTAGTTCACAGCAAGTCTTGTGAGATGGGACTGGATTCCCACCTCACTGGGAGGTGCTTCCATTGATTTTACACTTGTTTCTGCAGAATGATATGAAGCTTCTTCAATGAGATGTACTAGAGTTTTCTCAGGATGAGGACACTGACCCTGAATCTCATCTTTAAGGAAATGTTATTACCATTAGGCTATCCAGCCATTGCTATCCCCTAGGCACCACATTCTCTGAAAGTGTTCCAGTGAAAATTGCTCTAGCTGTGGTGTTTTATTTTGAATTCTGTATTGCCAGTGTTCAGTAGGCAATGGTTAGGAATTTGCTTTCATATATGAGGTACACATATGCCAAATTCTTGAATTCCATATGAGCTGAGGCTTGAGAGTGGCTTGAGGCCAGTTTATAGCCCTGCAGAGACTCAGCTTCAGAAAGATTAAGGCCTGTGTCTCTACAGAGCCCCAGAACTTTAGCCATCTCAGCAGCTCAGCTGGCAAAAATGAAGTTTACAAACATACAAATTACAGAGTGTAAAAGTACACATGAGCCCCTGGGAGGTCAGGATAAACTGTGAGGACTCTAATGTACACTTGTACCTGGTGATTAATGAAAAGCAATGTAACACTTGTCACCTCAAAAGGAAAGCTATATAAGCTACATGTCATTACCATAGGGTAAAGGCACACATGTTTCTGGAAGAAAGAGCCAATGTATTGCAAATTCATTTCCTAACTTGATGCACAGAAGCTTGTTTGGCTTAGAATCTCAGGTGCCTATCATTTTTCAGGCACAAGCAGAACTAAGCACTTGAACCCAGCAGTAAAGATGAGGCACACATATACCACATTATAAAGGCCACAAAAGTAAGATACAGTTTGTGAAGATTTTCTTTACCTTGCTTTTGTAGCTCCCTGAAGCAATGATCACATACTCTAGCTGGCTGGTTTTTCATATAGTCTAAGCCATGTTTGTTTGATGAACAAGCTTGACAGACAATCTGGAAACAAGATAGAAACATATAAAAGCATTACTGTACATGATGTGCACCTGTAAATCACCAAAGACCCAAAGACATTCACTTCAGCACTTTTAAGCCCATGAAACCCTGAAATAGGCATTATTTTACAGTGCAAATGTTTTAAGATCTTGGCTTTTCCCCATGTCTTTATGCTTAACATGGTGTCCTTTCCTCCTCTAAATTATGAAAATTTAAATATTAAAAAATCAGTGAATTAGGAGGCAATAAGCCAACATTAATAATCCATTAAAATAGAACAAGCATATTGTGTTACTGATTTGATCAACTGTTTTGATTATAAATTTTTTGAAATAGTTAAAAAGCTATTGCTCTCTTGATGATTTCTTTACAATACAGATGCCTCAACTGCATTGCATTCTAACTTTGTATTCCCACTGGATTAAAAGAAGAAAGATAAAGTTTATTAGATATAGCTTTCATAAGTGTAAATATAAAAGAAGGTTGGTACTAACTTAAAATCGAAAATCATTATTTATCTTATGAAAATTAGTGAGGAAGATACTTCTTCATTTTAGCTAACAGTTGTGGGTATTATGTAATTGCAAAATAACCATAAGTAGCACTCCAGAATGCAAAATAACTAACATGTAGCATGTTGAAGTTTGAATACTGGTCTGTCATAACACCTGTCCAAAAAACCCATAACACCAGTCCCCAAACCACCAACCCCAGCATGTTGGTTCTAACCCACGTAATTGTATCATAGTACAGGGTTTCTGAGAAGAGTGCTTGGGATGACAAGGCTCCACCTGAATGTCACACAAGGAACCTAAATGGCCAACTGAAAAGTTAACCACAAGATCGGCCAACCTTCCCGCATGCCCTGCAGTGGTGCCTTCTCCATGTCAGTGTGAATTCACTGGTACAGATCATGCACATCGTGGCTCTGGTGTCAGGGATCCAGATGGGAGCCTTTGATCCCAGAGGACTGTCTTCTTCCTGCTTCTCTGCATCTGCCTGAGAGAACATAGGCACAATAGCACTACATTCAGTGAGGAGAAATAAGACTAATATTCATCAGTGATTACAAGATAATGCTAATGGTGTTGGAAAGCCTTCTCTGATAAATTGTCATGGTCTTAAATGTTACCTACTATTTCATCAGTGACCATTATAATGCAAGCCTGACAACAGAGATGCATTTAATGACTTTCAAGCTTTACCAGCCTACTTGGATCAATAGCTGCTTTATTTTAAAACCTTTTCATTTCATCTTTCTGTGCACAAGGCTACAGAGAGAACTGTGAAAACTGATTTAGGTTTTTTTGAAGAAAATAAATTTATGAAGTAGATAACACTATGAAATATTCTGTTCTACCATCTGTTCAATTATTTACCATCCTGCTTTATTATTTGTTATGGAATACCTCTCGTTTCTCTAAGCACCTGTCAGGAAACTTTATATTCAAAAAGGGAACAAACCAACAATAATGGTAGGATATACCTCTTCAAGACTTTTGCTCGGATTAAATGTGATTCTCTTTTTCGTATATTCTTCAATTGACTTGGAGATAGCTTCTAACCACTCATCTCTTTCTTTAGCAGAACTGTTGGAGTAAAAACCCACAAAAGAAATTTATTATTATTAACATTTTAAGAAGCAAGTGTTGATTAGAATTCCACTAGCTTTATTACACAGTGGAGTAACTCTCTTGTAATTCCAGTTTATAAAACATCTACAAGTTTATAAAACATCTACAATTCCTACTGCAACTGGCATTATTTTTTAACCTTTGGCATAGTGTTAGTTATTTATGTTGATTAATACTAAAAAAGATATGTCTGCTGTCATGTGGATTCCCTCCTTCCCTTTCCTCCTTCCAAAATCCCTGTAATTCTTTCAAGGCTTGTCTGTCATTGCTTCCCCCTCCTCCCCACACCCTTGAATAGCCTGAATAATACTTGTTTAAATGATGCTCCTAGAACAAAAAGCACGGGCCTTCCATCTTGAAGGCAACCTGAAATTTCAGCAAGCCTTTTTTCTCCCCACCTCCTTCTGCCTCAGAGTGCAGTTTGCTATCCCCAACCCTGTGAAACTCCAAGCTTCTGTCAGATAAAACCACACTGACTCTTCTCCTGCCTTGTGCTCCTAACTATTTGCTCCTACCAGGTCATGTTACTTTCAAACAATAATGTTTTTTCCCCAAAATGTTTCCATTGGATGAGCTAACTCAAAGAGACAGACAGGTAAGCTTAGTCCATCTCTTTTTCCCATGGCTGGTGGTGAATCACTAATCAAGTGCAAGGAAAGCATTAGGCTGAAGTGGCATGGCACAGGGAGCACGAGGAGTGCCTGGTGCAGTAGGATCCTGCAGCTATACTGGATTATGTGCAGTGCCCAAGCACCTCCTCTGTCCATGGGTACAACACCATTTTCATAAATCTGTGCTGTTCTTGCGGCAAAGGGCAGCCTAGTATCCCTTCTCTCAGCCACTAGATCTTATTTTCACTCTTGTGCCAGAACAGACACAGTTATGCAGCAGGCTGGATTGGGAAACAAATCCATATTAAAGCAAGCCATCAACCTGTCCCTCCTCTGGATCAATTTACCAACTAATTTCCCATCACACAGCTGAACAACTACTTGTGCCAGCAACACAGAGAAGGCTCTGAGGAAGGATGAAGCAGTTTTGTAGCAGAGGAACAGCTAGACTGTTTAAGATGCCATGCCAGCTTAAAAAGGGTTTCTAAAATTTAAACAAGAATCCACTCCCATAATTTTTTTCTATTCCCCGCTTTTTAATTAGTATCAAGTAAATTAATTTGTTTAAACCAAGGAATTGAACAAAAATCTACAGAAAGGAAAGTTAGGGAAGAGGTAAGCAATGACTTACACAAATAAGGTGCCTAATGCCAATTATTTTTAATAATTGGCATTAGGCAGCCTTATTTGTGTAAGAGGTTTTGTAGGTGAATTTGGAAGCTTTTATAATTTTTGGACCTTTAAGGAAAATATTTTGAATGAGGGGTTTGAATGGGATGAAACTGAGTGCTATACAGAATCAGAGAGGACAAATCTGCTAAAGTAAACACATGGGAAGCCTGTGAGGCACAAGCAAAAGAAAAAAGATCTAGCACACACAGCAACAAAATCAGAACAAAAGGAGAGGAAATAAGATACATGCAAGGGCAAAGCAATGCATTAGTGTCTGTCCCAACATCTCACATTCTGAGTGGAACATTCTGTTCAGTCTATTTACCTTTGCTTCCTCATCCGGAAAGAACAACTGGCCTGCATTAACTACGAAATATTCAGAACTCTAATCAACTCCTTTGGCTTTTTCAAAATCTGGTTACATTTCATTAGATTCCTGTAACTGTATCAGTTAATTAACTTGAAAGATGGCACAGGTTTTGGAGATTACGCACCACCACCATCCCCACCATGTGGGGACTGCTCTGTATGCAGTGGCTTGCACAATGAGCTACAGGCTTACACTCTTGTATTTCACCAGGAACCTCATGCTCAGTAGGTTTGCTAGTGGTAGCCTTTAGGATTGTTTACAATCCTTCAGAATGGAAGAGCAAAGGTGGTGCCACTGGCAATGGAATTGATGCAATGGTGTGCTGCAGTAAAATTGGCAGTTCCTTCTGCTGTCACTCCAGCCCTCCCCCACAGTTTCCCCTGCTGCAGATCCACTATTTGTTGCATCCTTACAAAAGTGATTTTGTTTACTAAACAAAATTGGTGTTATTGGCTTTTTTAAACATTACTATTTTTATTTATTTAAGATTTAACATCACAGTGGAAAGCCTCAAATGGATTACAGAAAACCCTAGCAATGGCTAGCACTGGCAAATGCATGTGCTGGGGGCACACATCCAGCTACTCACTGCAGCTAAATGGCTCAGTGGCCCCAGAAGGACACTGGGGAAGTGTGTCCCTCTTGTTTCCAGAGCCTTAGGGCACCTCTCCCAGCTGAGCCTGTCTTGCCTGACCATCCTAAGGTAGGATAGGAGGAGATGCAGCTCTATCTGCCTGGGGTAGCTCTTCACCAGCCTTATTGAGGGGGCAGACCACGTCAGGCTGCCCTGACTGCTGTTGCCAGGACCAAAGCTTTACTTCTGCACAGTGCTCTACCATGCAGATGTATTAACTTGCTTTTCTGATGAAGAGATTTCTCGTACAATGCTGCATTATACTATGAAAAAGAATTCACATTCCTACAGATATCACAGGAAAACTGAAACCTCAACCCAGACTAGATACAGTGCAATACTAATGCAGTCAGTAAAACTAAACCTGAAGTGACAGACTCTTGTCTAGGCATTCATCTATATTTCTGTTATTAACTAGCCTGCTTTTTATTACTAGCAATTTTTCACCAGCTTAATTTTTCACTTCCTTGTCTCTGCTCCCAGGATCATTTCAGAATCTCTTCTTTGGTGTACACTCCACATAATGCTTATTATTTGAAAAAAAACCCATGGAAATGAAATTTGTCTCCAGTGTCTTTAAGACTAATTTGAACAGTTTTGAAAATAAGGTTGTTTTTTTTACCATATAGGACCTGACAAGTTGTTAGAATGAGGCATCATGCAAAGGAAGATGTAGCCTGGGCTGACAAGATGTGAATTCTCTTCACATTTAGAATATTTATCAATAGGAAAAACACAGTTGATTGGGAAAAATATATGCAAGCACCTGCTGCGGGTAGTATTTTTCAATTGCTTCCCTCCTACACCACAGCAGGCCAGTTCTGGTGACAGACAGAAAACAATCTGAAAACTGTCATTTACATCTGGAGCCTCCAGCACCTCCTTCATGCCACACAAATGCAACCTCTCTCTGACCCTGCTGTCTAACTTAGGGCTCCTGCACAGGCATGGCTCCCAGCAAGTACAAAAATAACAGAGCTGAATGCTCCCAAAGATGCAACATCAACAACACTAAAAGAATAAACCACAAAAACAAACAAACAAAAAAAATCCAAATTGTAGCAGCCTCAGTCAGCAATATGAGGTTAATTCCAGCAATTTCAAGGTTAAGACAAAAGTATGTCACAAACTCTGCCAAATTGATGAGCATGTTATCTGTAGGGATTTTCCCCAATGGACCAGCACATCTTTCTTTAGATTAAAGGAGTTGCTTTTAATCTAGCACTTAATCAGTTCATCAAAAAGACTAGTCTAACCTGTTTTGTGGAAAATAAGTAGCTTGTATGTTAAGATGATAACATTTTCAGAAGTTCCAATTATTCTTTTACCTTTTTTAGAACAACTGAATTAAAAGTGAAACACTGTTTCAAGTCAAGCAGAGATAAATCCTCATTGCCTGCTGCCATCCCCTGAATGCCTTCATGTGTCTGTGTGACCTGTAGTCACCAAGGCACCTAAGCAGCACAAAGCTGTTCATATTACACTGGAGCAGAGCCCTACCCTAAACTGTGAAATGCATTGTTTTCCCCCAGTGTGCAGAAGACCTCTAAAAAAACGTTTAAATTTGTTGAAGAAATACAGAATTACCCATTTCAAGTGTGTTTTTATAAATAACTACTGCTCTGACAATTGAGCTACTTCCTTTGGCTTCTTTGACAGTGTTAACCTTGGTCTACCCCTCAGCTACAGATACTGCTATCTTTGTGCATTCTCATGTCAGTATTTACAAGGTCACACAAAAAGCAGCAGTCTGCTCTTGCTCAGCTTTGCTAAATAAAAGAGAAAACATGTCTCTCTTCATTGGTATCAGCACTGTCACAAATGTCAGAACACATAAAACTTCAACTCAAGCACCATAAAAACAACAATGCACAAAAACAGGCCTTTGCTTAAGGCATCTCAATGAAGGTGACCAGAGCTGGCTCAGTGACCATGTATCATTTTGCTGTTACTTAGAGAATTTGGTAACATAGAGCATATCAGTAATTTTAGAACAAAAAAATACTGAAAAGCAAAGCCTAAAATGAAGTGAATTGAAATTCTCTCAAGGAAAGGCAGTGCAAGGATAGTATTTCAATTTAATTGGAAGTTTCTGAAGGTGAGGTGAATTTCCGTAGCTGAGGTGAAAAAGAGGAACCAAACAATGGTTGTATTCACTCTGATTTACTGATTCCCTGTATTCTGTAATCACTCTAGCCAAGAGTAACTTTTCATGACATTAAGTGCAAAACAAGCCCTAAAAAGCTTGTGTGGCCTGTTTGAAAACACACAGTTTCAAAATCACTTTTTTTTTAAAGATTTACCTTGCTGAAAGAATGAAGGATCTCTCTACGCTTTCAATGTTCAGTTCATTCTGATATGCTTCCTGCGTTGGCTTCTTAACCTTCAGCCGAGAGAGAAAACTTCACATTCAAACTGAAATGGTACTTTTGTCATTGCTTTAATCTGAATTCCTGGAAAATCTCTTACATTTTTATTGCAGAAGGAGAACACTGGAGAGAAAATACTCAGAAAGAGGAAATTATATACCAGTCCAGAGGGCCCAGCTACATTAAGATTACACACAGCCCATCCTTTTATTTCACTGGCCCTCACACAAACACTGGAGATGTACAGGGGAATGAAGCTCAAGAGCTGTCAGACACCTTCCACACAGGCCCAGTCATGTTGCCTGAAGCACCTCCTGCAACTGGACAAAAAAAAGGATACTGCTGCTGCTGCAGGATGAGGTGTAGCCCACTGGTGTATCCCAGAGTGGGCAAGGGCTGCGCTGCCCTGTTGATCTTCTGAGCCGCCAAATTTCAAACTTAAGGAGGATTAAAAATCAGGAGTGGGTCTGAGCCACTGCAAGACATCTGCTGGCAAAAGAGATTTTGTAGCTCCACTTGCAAAACTTTGGACCTGAGTGCCAGATCTGCACTACAACTTGACTTGGCGATTTTTTCTGACAGGACTGGAGACAATGATTCCCAAGGCAATGATTTGTTGTTCCCTTTAAGTGTCATGTCAGCTACTGAGTCACTTTATTGCATGCATGTCCCTTATCATTACCCAGGGGGCTCAAGGCTTAACTTTGATGCTTTTCACAAGTGCTCAGGAAGAAAAGTTGTATCTTCCCTCATAGTTAGCAAATCTATAAACCAGAGAGAACTGATCCACCAGGATCTTATCAGGCAAAGATGCCTAATCTCTGGGTGTCAGCAATAAAAAGCAGTTAAAAGGCAAAAATGAGGCAGTCTAAACAAAATACAAAAAATTAGTAGGCAGACTATTCCAGAGTAGGACAACACTGGGTGAAATGCAGCCAAGATGATCCTGTAGCAACAGAATATTTAGGGAAACCTAGATAGCAATTCCACAGGCCACATTATGCAAAAAACCGTCAAGCCTGTAGGATTGCTCTGGAACAATATAAGCATATTTAATATCTCTTGCCAACAGTAAAAACAGTTAAGTTTTCAAACTTTGAAAGCCTGAGTTTAGGTAGATTTGAAGAAAGGCTCACTTTAACAAGTGACTCACCTTCATTCCAGCCAATGACAGCATGTTGTTGAGTTTATACATCCCTGACTGAACTGGAGTAGTATACAACAGGGCATCATTGAACTGTAATACAGAATGCTTTTAATGACTAAAGTTGGTTACAAGACAGATAATTTCAGATGGATTTTACTGGAAGTACAGAACTCCTACAGCACTGAGATAACTGTGCCAGAAGTATTCCCTACTTCCTATTATTCCACTTAGAATCCAAGAAGCATTTTCATGTATGAATTTAGATAACAATAGGTATCTATTTATATCCTCCTTGTGTAAAGATACATTTGGCACATGAGTCAACAGTGCATGGATGTTAAATAACAGGCTGTCAAAAGGGACAAAAATGTTTCTGGTGTACACAGGTATATAGTATAGCAAACTAATTTAAAAGGATATTAGAATTAACCATTCAAACAAATCAAAGCAATACAGAAACTAGGAGATAGCAGAATGGATTAGCAATTTGTAATGACAAACTTAACTGTACCTTGTGAATTTTACCAGTTTTAAGTACATCTACTGTTTATTTCCTGTTCTTCCAGACTTGGATTCATTGAGTGCACTTACTGAACAATAACTAAGATTTTTTTTATTTTCTGTGCTGTTCAACACATGGATCCAAACTTCATTTACTACACATAAACAAATACCAAAACCTGAAGTGCCTCTTAAGTTTTTGTTATGTGACTCTTTGTAAAATAGCCAAATGTTTAAAATTATTGCTAAATCTTCACAACATGATAAATGGAAAAATCACTGCATCTAATGGTATGAATGCTAGCCTGTACCATTTATATCTGTGAAAAACCCCAAACCAAACAAAGCCCTTGCCCCATAAAACAACACAGAGAAAATTCAAGAGACACAGAAATTAGTAATATCTAGTTTGTGAAGCTTGAGATAGCACCACATTTTTGAGAGTATTTCGGTAACTGGTATAATACACACTCCAGGACTGCCGAGGGAAGTATTTCTTCATATCAGGGTAACTACAAGACAGGATTCAGCCAGGACTGTGGACCAATAATGGAATAAATTACAGGATAACAGCTGCTTTACTGTCTAAATAGAAGAGATAAACAAAAGGTTCAAGTGGAAACAGAAACTTCAGAGATGCACAGAAGTTTCAAAACAAAGCAGTAGCAGAGACAGGAAAAGAACTCAGTACTTAACTTCCACCCAGTGCTCTGCTCAGGATGCACGTGGGCTCCTGCAAGGGCAAGGAGAGAGGAGGAGGGAGACGGGAGGAAGGAAAGGAGGGAGGGAAGGCTGCAGAAGCAGTGACAAGAGTTGTAGGTTTTAAGATCTGGTGCAGCTCAGAGGGAGGGAGTAACTGTGCCACCTTCCACAGTACCACAGATAATGTCTTCTCATGAAAGCTCTCAGATTTTAAATGAGCATTATTCAAAATAGTATGCTTTAATGAGAAATGATTTCTCATTAAAATTAGTGCATATGCCACAGATAATATCTCTACATTAGAACTGACTGAATAGAACAGCAACAATTAGTAATTTTTTCTACTACCTGCAGTTATTAGTTATGCTTGCAGTGTAATGTTTTAACCACTAAAAATTACACTAGAATAAGGCACATAGCAACATACATAACATCTTACCAGAAAAAACATTCTTGGCTGCATGACCTTTCGTGATAGCTTCATCAGTGTTCCCTCTTTCAAAAAGACCTAGTAAATTAAAACAATGAATGCAAAACTTAGCCTTTTAGGGCACAAGCCATGCAAATGAACTAACTTTTTAATAACTATTATCATGATTATTATTATTATTTCTACACTAGAAGTGCTGCACAAGTTTTGGGATTCAGGGTTCCCTTTCTGAGAAAAGCTGTTTATCCTTATGTTTCTCTAAAAGTGAGTGTGGATGACTGCATTAGTTTTCCATGCTGCACATGAAACCATGAGAAATAGAGGGTTAAGCTTGAGGACAAAAACCTGCCTGCAAGATCTGGCAAGGAATCATAATCTAAAAATTTTAAGTTTCTGTCAGATAAACACCTAAAAAACCCCCACACATAAGGAGCACCAATATTCATTTGACTGCTAGAACCTAATAATGAAGCAAGGGACCAATTTTCTTCTTTGTATATTCCAGCATCAGTCTTTGCTTGAATATCATCTTCACTTTCCCTGCAATCTGCTTAATGCCACGGGGCACTTACCCTTCCTGGCTGGACGATCTCATGGTGTCCATTTAAACTGTATTGGATCTGCATGAGCTTCTGAAAGTTATCCTTGGAGGGGAAAAAGTAGAAGGTAAGTACTTGCCCTTGCATTCATGATTTTTTTTAAGGAACAAAAACAAGAGAGAAAGAGAGAGAGAGATAGAGAGAAAGAGAAAAAGCTTTAATCAATCAGCTTCATATGGCAAAATACTTACTCCCTGCTTCATAATGTCATTGGCATGGTTTGCAACTTCTATAACAACAGCTAAAGCATCTGAAAGATGAAGGAATGATGTTTTGGTTATACAGACCAGTTAGCATTGGTATCATGTAAAGCACAGATACCATACTGCATTTCCACATCATTCCAAGATTGAAGGATCTTATTGTACAGACACTGCATTCAGGAGCACTTCCCAAAAATCCCAGAGTCTTTGGATCATGGTTTAATAAGTGTGTCCCAGTAAGTCATTGCTTCAACCAACAGTGTCAATTATTTCTTACAGTTGCTCAAAACATAGCCAAAGCTAAATTCCAGTTTCTCACACAACAAATTACTTACTATACTTAGAGCAGAAAAGTTAACAACATTTTAACAGAGACTCTATAGGGACTAAGTTTTTGCCATTTTTACCCAAATGCCATCACTGCCATTCATGGGTGACTACCTAGAAAAATTATATAAATCTTTGTCATTTCTATCTTCTGCCTTTAGTTTTTCTGCCCCTCAAAATAACGGTAAAGTTCAAATTTCTAAATTTTGAACTTGCAATACCAAAAGAAAAATAAATCCATGGAAAATGTTACCAAATATGAGCAATTTTATTAAGTACTGATATTTAATAACCAGGAACTCAACTGTGAGAGATCCTAAGGTGTAAGTGCAAAAAGCAGTTATATAAAATGATTATGTGAACACAGTGAGTGTTCAGTCCAAGTCCAAGAATCCATCCCATACAAGGATCTTATCCAAAAACCTGCACTTTACTTAAGTTAGAAAAATGACACTTAACCGAAAGCTGGAACAACTGTTGTGCTGAAATGTAGTCTCTAAAGCATTTAGCACCTTCTGAGTAACTGAATTACAGTCAAGCACTTCAAAGAAAGGAATAAATTTGGTTAAAAGTCCACAGAGAAGCCTACCAAACCAGGTAAAACCAAGGCCTCGGGTTTTTTCCTAGCTAATCATTAGAGTATTAGTACTGTAGAATGCATATACTTCCTTTATTGTTGACTCATATTTGGAAAGCAAGTATGTTAAAAGACAGAGCTTTCTGAACTGAAAGGTTCAGAACCTCAGGAAACCATATAAGAAACTAAACAGACATGAACAAAAAGCTCCTCCTAAGCCAATTGAAGGAGAATTTTCGTAAAAGATTGTCACAAACCAAGGCAATGCAAGCACAGAGTCAAACAGCTAAGATACATTAATATCAAGGATTTGATCAAAATTTAAGTTGAGATATAGTTGTCATGAAACCAAGCAAGCCTGCTGAAATGTAGCTGGTGGTCTCTTTCTAGGTAATGCTGGAGCTGCTTCAGGCAAAACCCTCCCCAGCTCCCACCCACATGAAAGAAGATGAAGGGAAATGTAGCTAAATTCACAAAGACAGGAATGAGCACCTGATTCTCTCTGTTATACTTTCCTTCATCTCTCAGTTACTATATATATTAGAACCTTAAAATTTTATTTATTGACTTCAGGAAAGATTGAAGAATTTTAGAGAAAATGATAACATTTGCTGGCTAGTGAAGGGAAAGTTCCAGGATCTCAGGACTATTTATACAGCCAAGACTAAATGAATCTAAACAACAACATAAAATAATCTATAGGGTCAAAGTCCATAAACAAAGTGCTTTTTGGCAGGGAAGAGCATTCCACTTATACCACTTAGCTGAAGTAATGTATTCAAATTAAGGTCAGCAAGAAGAATTGTGCTATTTGGGTATTTTTTCAAGAGTACTAATCACAACCAAACCTACTCTCCCTCTCCACTCCTACCCTTCACTCCCAGGCTCTGCATTGGAACTAAACAACTAAGCAAAGTTGGAAGTAAGATAAGCTTAATTATTACAAGAAAGATCTTGGTGACTAAAGATTAGATTTTCTTTTCTTACCCAAATTCTAAGATGGACTACCAAATATATCAGATGTCAAATTAACACTTAGGCATTGTTATAACTTAACTTCAGCTTCTATCTTTGATATAAGAAGGGAGAGAAAAACACTGTGGAAGATATAACTACAAAAACCAGAGACGCTGAAGAAACCACAAAGAAGTGAACTATATATTTAGGTTGCTCTCTTTTCAAGTGGTCAGCTGTTTAACATGCAGTGCAAGTATTTTGTTGACAGCTATAAGAAGTGCAAGATGAACTCTTCTATCTCTTGAAGAGCCGTAAGTTAAATTATTTTTGACTTGTATCTTCAACATACTCAAATATGTCTAAATGTCTTGAGAAATATATTTACTCATATACTTCATGGTATTGTACCAGCAGACAAAGCAAACTTGGCTCAGTACATTGAAGGTGCTCATTTATTGAAGTTCAATCAATTACATCTGCACAACTCTTCTAAAGGTAATGGACTTGCACAAATGTGACAGGATCTCATGCAAATGAAATGGAAACATCAACTGGGAGCATTCTTTGTACTGCTGAGGCACACTCTGAAGAAGGAAACAGCCTGAATGTGCAGTGCATTGATATGCTCAAGTTAAACCACCTTAATCCTGCACTATCATGAAATGTGTGGTCCTGTCCTCTTAATCACCAATGACTTCTCATTTCCTCTGATCTCCCTTCTCCCCACATGCAGGCAAAAACCTGTGTGAGTAACATGTGTTTGTGCAGCTTCTGACAACTCAAACTGGAGAACTCCTCAGGTTAAATATTACCCGTGGCAGCTCCTTGATCTTGCTCACTTCTGCCACATGGATGCTTTTCCTGGCACAAAGAGAGAGGAGGAGGCCACAAAGGCTCATAGCTGGAGAGAGCATGCTGCCTATAAAGGTCTGCAGATGCAAGGGACTGTCTCTTTCAATGGCAGTGCCTAAAATATCTGTTTAAACTGCCTGTGGAACTTCACTCTTATCTCTTGGTTTCAATTCAAGCGTGAGCTGGTATGACTGCCAGGTCCAAACTTTTCTGAAACAAAAGCTTGCAATCTTTTAGTATCTCTGGTGAGAAACTTAGAACTAAATAGAAAACATTTCTATTACTGACTTAGCATTTTGCATTTAAAATCTTGAAACATATGCTGTTATTTCTTTAAAGAGACATTTACCTTGAGTATCCCTATAGTCTGCAGATTCTTCTAAAAGATTCTTTAAGTAATCTGTATAAAGAAAAAATAATATAGAGATAGTTTTGTTAAATAAATAAACAACACCAGAAAGTAGTAAGCCCCATCTTTTTCCTGGAAATCTGCTGTTCAGATCTACTACCTAATTGACAAAGATCTACTACTTTATCTTTTAAATCTGTTGAGGTAATAACAAAGTGAAAACTAGCATCTCCATAATGAAAGTATATCAGCAAAAGAGATAGGTTACTGAAACAGTAGTCTTCTCTAGTGAAAAGTGATATATTGTATACATTATTCCAGAAAAAAACAAGCAAGTGAAAAATTAGTACATACTTGCAATCATTTATATTTAAGGTGATGTAAAAAACTTTTGAAGATTATAGATATTTGTCTGAACACCAAAATTAGTCTCTAGGAGCTATTAAAAAAATAGTCCACTACAGAAGATCTGATGAAGATTAATATTTTTCAGTAATAAAAACAATATACTTCCCTCAATGTTCAAATAGGCATTTTCAGTTCTCAATGAGACTTGTAGTTCAACCACGAGATGGCAACCTTGATCCATTAAAGTCTTGGTAGTTTTAAAATCTATTTTACTTCTCTAAAATTAACTCCAAATGTATGACTATACATGAAGACATCCCCCTCGAGTTTCCATTCCCTGAGTGTCTAGTTCATCAAAAAGTGCAATACTCTGTCAAAGATTAATATATACCCTCAGTAAAACGTCAATCATGTACTCTGTAATCTTTGAACTTCTTAAAATGAAAAGAAACCAAACCAGAAACATTCCAAGAGATATACATCAGATTGATAAAGTCAACAAATACTGATTTATAATTACCTTTTAAATGAAGTATTAATATTCTGGCAGATCTAATGAAAACTAATTACATGTAATGTAGTAAGCATTCAATTTTAGCTTCTCAGTTGTACAAGCTTCATGTAGGAGTGAAATAATTCAACTCCCATATGCCTGCCCTACCCAAATTCGTTCTTTCATTCAAAAAGGATTGGGAGCCAATTGTTCCTGCCTTCATAAGATGTCTTGCTTCATGCGTGCCCCTCAGAGACCATTCAGTGCATTGTAATCTTTTCCTTATGCACAAAATTAAAAGGGAATTATGAAACATGTTTCTGCAGTAGAACTGCCATGAAAAGTGAGAGAACTTGTCACAGTTAATGAAAGCTTTGAAAAAACCAGAACTACAGGAAGAGAAACATTTGGCACTGACATTTTATTGTTTGGCAGAGACCTAAGGGAGGATCCAAGGGAGAAGCATGGAGAGCAGGTTGGGGTGCAGGAAGAGGAACCGGCTGGGAGACAGGGAGGGAGCTCTGGGAAGCACAATTGACTGGGCCATGGGAACACTCAGCTTTCTGCTCTCCTCAGAGTTCTGCTTGATCATTAGCAGGATTTGGTTAACATGTGATCTTTTAAGACAAGTCTGACCTGGACCAAAACTTTGTCTGCTGTACTCCATCAATGTTGCATCCTTCATGTCCCTCAAAATCTTGTGCTGTAGTAGCTACCAGCCATTCCAATGCAGTATTTAGGTGGCCATATATTCCATTTAAAAAAAAAATTAATCTTTCTTCACCTTGGGTTATTCTGGTAAAAGGCTTGTATGAGGGGGGGGAAAAATTAACAGGAGGTATTTTGAAAGGAACTGGGAAGAGTTCACATCAGGTTTAATTTGGTTTAACCTGTCACAGATACAACACCAGGTGCCCTCTCCTGCCCTTCCTGTGGACGGGTGGTCTCTCAAATTGGAGCTGTGCCAGAGCACTCTTTGGACTCCACCATTAAGCCAACACAAATTAAAACTTTACAATTGCAACTTGATGTTCATTGGAGCCAGTACAAAAGACTCCTATGGGAATCTCCCAGTAGAAAAAATGAGTCCCTACAGCTCATACAGAAATAAGACTCCCAAACTACACACTCACCTCTACAGGCTGGGAACAAGAGGTAAGGTGGGTATAATTTCCTCATCTGCAAATGTACAGCTGGCACTCTAAGACACTGTCCCTCGTACACGAAGACATCCAATTTAACATCCAAAGTAATTGCAGTGGAAACATAAAACCAGAGACCCAAGATGGGAACTAATTATTTCTTGGCATATTCATGTTTTATAACATGTTTCCCAAAACACCATTACTCAAATCCATTTTTGGATGGGTATTTTCAAGCATTTTAAATTAAATAATCAGTGAATAGAAGAGGTAAAATCAAGATTTTTAACATAACAGCATTCATTTAAAATTACGTATTTAAAACCAAAGGCAGCCTTTGTCCTACAAAACTGCAGCAGCCAATAAAACAACTGTAAAATCCTGAAAGTGATAAATAGGTAATTTTCATCTTAGTACTCTCTTTATCTGGTAAGTGGACCTCAGTTCACAGCTAAAACTCAGCTTCAGAGAGGCATCAGAACAGATATTTTTAGTCTCTTCTGTGAATACACACTGGAAATTCTGTGCTTACAACAGCCTTCTGGAGGTACTGGCATAAACTATACAGACAAGCTGATTTCACAGACATGAAAAATGTTGCAGTAAAATTTTTGCAAAAGTACTCCTAGATGAAATAAATACAGAAGTCAGATATTAAGGTGAAATGGCATCTAATGTCTTTGCAAAAAAAAAAAAAAATCCCCTCTGAAATAAGCTTTCGTTGTTGAGACTAGAAAGACCTTAATTATACCTTCAGAAATTCTTAATTCTGCTGGACACCCCAAAGCACATCAAAAATAAACATAAAAGCACACTAGTACTGTTTTTGTGATGAAAATTTCTGTATGCCTACTTCTACCTGACAGCAGCCCCCAGTTCTTTCTTCCACTTGCTGGGGGAAGTGGCTATCACTTCTTCTGCTTAAAATTATCTTCTGCGTCATTAACTACTTTTTGTCTTGGGTTGTCTAATGTAATTAATTTAAACTCAAAGCAATTGTTCCACAACATGTAATTGGCCTTGAGCCTGACAACTCTATTTCCAACCTGCAAAGCTGCAGAGTGCAAAAAGGCTAATTTTTCATCCCACTCAGCCTCCGCTCACTATAACCCAGTCAAGGATAATAAAAGACACTCTCTGCCAACCTTATGCTGTGAAAAAGAGGAGAGAGGCTTATCCTATGACAATCAAGAGCCTGTTCATATTGCACAGTCTCAAGTAATCTACTCAAATTAGAGGTTTTTGGGAGAAGAGAATCACCTCTTTCATTTCTCTCAGAAATCAGAGGCCTCTGATTAGCCTACCCCATAAGGCATCTAATATTTACTGTTCAGCACTCAGGGCCACTATGTGAAGAAGTGGAAGTCCACTTACTGGACTGGAGAAGCTGTATAATTAAGCAGAAACGGTGCTAAACTGTTCATCTCCTTGGCTTATTTATGAGTCCACCTGCTCCTGCTTTTGTTAGCACAAAAGTAACTCCACTTCAAAGCACCGCAACAATCTTGTGATGTGACCGAGTAGCAGCAGGTTACCAGTACAAAGCTGTCCCACTGACACAGAACATCTAAATAGGAAGAAATCCCTGCTGACTCAGGCCTGACAGCTTCATTTCCTGGATTATTTTCATTCTGCTGCTCTTGCCCTCCTCCCCCACAGATCCCCCCCACCTCCGGCCTAGGCAGCTGCTCCCTCGCTACATCTCACCCACTGCAACAGAAGATACAAATGTTTTGCATGTCCTCCAGATGTTCATATAGCACAAACTTATAGAGGCATTGCTCACTATTACACAGAGATGTTGGAAGGTAACTAAGCAGATGGGTCATCCACAGAGACATGGAAGAGTCAGAACTCAAGGGCAACATACGTGCACGAAAGACTGAACAGGCTGAAAATGAAACAGATCCAAAACATCACTCTCCAGCTCCAGCATAATTAAATTCTTGGCCTGATCTATTTTATTGTTCCCACAGAACAAGAGAAAATTATGTTTCTAAATTTGCCACCAGTATGGCAATCCCATTCCTTTCAGCAGCATTTGCAGGTGTACTTAAAGCTGGGGAGCACAGTAAGGTCTGCAGACCGGGGACCCCCACAATAACTCCCATCAGAACAGGATGAGGCTTTTTTCAGGTCTAAAACATTCTGTCCCAGCCACAATGACAGCTCATCATCACGAGGAATTCCCCTTCAACATCTGAGCTTTGTTTCAGTGCCATCCATCACTCTGCTGTGTATATTGACAATGGCATTTGCTCCATCCTGATCCCCTATTCAACCAAACTCCATTTCAATTAAAACCTTTCAACTTACCCGAGGCTCCACTGATTTTGAAGTGTTTAACAAACTATACCGTGCCCTAAGTGAGTATCCTTTTAAAATAAAGCAAGTCCCCCACTGCCTTTTATGGGTTGATTTCATCAATTAAGTACCATTAAGGTTTTCCCCTATAAAGTATTCCATTTAATAAGAGTGCTCCCCCTTTTCTCAACACCTTGAGTTTAATGAGATTATTAAAATGAAAAAAGTCAGTGTTAATAATTTGGAAACTGCTCTATGGCACTTAAGTCTGAATCTGCCACAGCATCACTAGTCTAAGTACATGCTGGGGAAATGCCAATGAGCTGCTACAGAGCCAGAAAAAAAGGTCACGGAGCATTTTATTTTGCAGTTACTACATAAACAGAGGTTATTTTTAAATTGCTCATCAAGATGCAATGGCTCTCAAAAACAATGCCTTAAGTATTTCCAAATCCTTACAGGAGCCATCCCCCTCTTACAACAAACACATCTCAAAATACTTCACAAAGGAGGCCTCTGTCAGTGCCCTCCCTTTACAGACAGAAAACCCCACTGCATCACGGAGATCACTTGCTCAAGGCCACCCAAACACACCAGTGCCAGAGCAGAGTACAGAGCCCAGATTTCCTAGCTACAAATCAGCTCCTCAGCTGGCTCTGGTAGCAAGTCTTAAGCACTTACTGGTGTGCACTCAAAACATGTGTTTTGCCTTTAAAAGAGAATGGATTTTACAGACAAAATACCTGGGTGGGGAAGAAATGGAGAAGCTACTCACAAAAGTTCACAGTTGCATAGGTATCTTTCTTCTCCTTGCTCCAATTTCCCATACAGCCTTTTTCATTTGTTAAACCCCCATCACCCCAAAAAACCAAAAAAGCAAAACTCAAAGCAGGACAGGAGTATTTCAACCCTTTGAGGAAGTTACAGGCTTCTATTACCACAGATTCTAGCAAAAACTATCATAGGTTTCATGTTTTCTATGTATTGTTGAATCTACCATCAGAACACATCACAGTGCTGTAAACATTAGGACTTTGCTTGTGTATCTTACCACAATCAATATTAGCAAGAAAAGCCTCTAAACCCATGCAATGTTTTAAAAAGAGCTTCAATACTGTGACATGTTTTAAAAAAGCCTCACATATGTGAAGTCAGACAAACACACTTTACAGATGGATACAACTGTCTGAAAACAGGTGTCCTGGGGCATGTGAAGACTGGCTTCTGAAGCCTGCAAAAAGCTTGACTGTACCTGTCAACAGAAGCCTGTACTGGGGAATCCTCTGAACTGGCTTGAGCAGATAGTGCTTGAGGGCCAGACTAGCACAGCGGGGGCTCATCTGAAAGAAACACCCAAAATAAATAACAATTCCACAGCAGTCAAAGGTTCCAGCAAAAGAAAACATGCCTCCAAACAACTACTGATTATACTGGATAAGCTTTTTATCTTTGAAAAGTGATACTGCCACAGTGTTAAGCACCACACTACAGAGCAAGCATTTCCATGTGGAAGACTGCATGCAGAATTACCCATGCATGAAAGACACTAGGAAGCACTCATATTCTGTAGATTCAAAACAGGTGCTTTGACCTAGGAGGAAGAGAGGTGAAGCTTCCCAAAAACAAAGGAAACAGGATAGCAAGGGCAACATGCTCCTTTGTGATCGCTGTCAGTGTTCATTAGGCAAAAAGGCAGAGAAGACAGGAGTGCTCACTGCAGGAGTTTTAATTAATCCACACCTCTAAAGACAACACAGAATTAAAAGATCCATGCTTCAAAAATGCTAATTATCTTGAGTTTGCATTCAAAAAAAATCTGAATCTGCAACATTGCAGAATTCAAAAGGCCTCTTGTCTTCTTCCTGTCTTAAGCCTAGACTGCAGAAAAAAGCCCCATCACCAAAATACAAACAAATTAAGGACAGTTTTTAAAGCCCAGTGAAAGATCACAACTGCTAAAAAGGCACAAAACAGGTTATACTTTGAAAAAGAATACAATACCTCGAAGTCTTTGACTACTGATGCAAATCCTGCATTCTTCTTACACTGTTCATCTAATAATGCAACATTTTTATCAAATTCTTTGATGTAAGTTGAATACATCTTTAGGTAGGGACCCTTTTTAACAAATATGTCAGCAATTCTTTGATGCTCAAGCCTAGAAACGAACAACAACAAAAAAGATGCAATTAGAGCTAAAAATAGCATACATCTTAACCCTACAGCAAGACATCTCTCTTTTTCAGAGTAAGATGTGCTAGTTTATGCTCTGAACAAAAAGCTTACAGCAGATAAGTTCCCATCTCAGTTGCTATTCTGAAACACCTTACCATGCACACATCAACACACTAGTGTTAGATGACAACCACTTAAGATACAGTCTTTTAAAAAGGGTCTTGAACTGTTTGAACACTTTAGTTCAAGGTGAGCAAAGTCCTTACCCATTGCAGTGCCTGTGTCAGTGGGTTTTGTACAGCTCCACCCACCAGTGGTAATTGAGAACGATCTTCAAAGGGATTGTGGCTGTCAATCTGTGACACTGATAAGTAGATCTAAACTACCTCTAAAATGCAAACCAGTCTTTGAACAGCCTCCTTTTTCCCTAATGAAATCAGTGCACTTATCATGCTCATGCAGGGGCCAGAAATTTCAATTCAAAATGAAATTTCAAATAAAAACTGTGATTGCTACAAAAATGTATTGGCGTGCCTTCTGGACCTTTTGGGATGCATCTAATGGCACAAAAGCACACCTAAATAAAAAATAATCTCCTATACTTTCAAAGTACATTCTGACATTTAGGAAGGTACATGAAACACAAACAAGAGTCAAACCATGATCACAGTCACATAAAGCCCCCAGATAAATTTCAACATCAAAGGAGTGGAATCCCTTTATTGATAGTCACCAGTGAGATAATCGCTCCTCCAATTCCCTCAGGAGGTCCCGATTGAGTTCATAGAGCTGAGGTAGGTAGTAGAGGATCTGGTTCAGGATTCTGTCCTCAATCACTGGCTTCCCAAGCTGCCTGGAGGCATGAGCCACAGCATCCCTGAAATCCTGTGGAGTACAAAGAGCAAAGAAACCCCCGTTGCCATGAGTGAACAGCCTTCAAAGCACCAACACTGAGTGTGCAAAGGAGTTCTCATCACAGACATTCCAGGCACTGCTCCCTATTACCCAAGGCAAGGCAGGTACCATCTGGGTTGTTTTTCTGCAGTTTCCATTTACTCCCCTGGGACTGCCTTAATCCTTTTGGTTTGACACTGGAACTTTACTTTCTTGGTCCTGTATGCATAATATAGAAGTTGTTCATTATTTTTACAACAAGCCCTTAAGAAATGTGTTAGAATTACTTATGATGACACTAAGGTGGGCTAAACGAGGCTTGTATCTGCAAGGTTACTGTCAGCCTAGAGTGTCTTCTGGCAAATATGTAAGTCAAAAAATAAAACTTTCATATCAACTAATACAATCATAGTATCTTAAAAACCATCCTAGTGTTCATAACTCATCTGCAAATGCCATTTTGGAGGGTAAAAAGCTAGGGTAAAAAAAAAATTACTATATGTAGCAGCTCTTCTATATACAGAGAAATTAACATCTAACAAAAAGATACCGTGACAACATGGGAATCACAGGATTTCAAATGTTGGCAATGATCAAAGCCAACACTGACTGGTACCTTTGAGACATTTACAAGGGAGGAGGAGCACCCTACTTACTCTTGAAGGATCTTACAGCATTTTTATGCTATAACCAGCTCCCAACAGGACACAGCTGAGGCTCATTGGTCCTCATTAAACTATTCAAAATTAAAATCTTATCCCACACAAATCAGCATTGCCAAGATTGAAACTCAGTATCCATTATTCAGGGTATATTTCCTATTGACAAGCAAATAAATCTTTCAAAAAGTTCAGCAATCTAGCATTTTACTTGAAAAACAACACTGTCTTAACTGACAAAAAAGAAAATATAAATTACGTAGTGTTACATATTACTGTGTCTCACTTAAATTTGGGCAAAAAGAGAATGAAACAGCTCTTTTGGAGTTTGTGATTAGAGAAACCTAATATCACATGCATGATCTGCAGGTATCTTGAAAAAAGTAACCAACAAAATGTTCTAAACACTGTAGTTAGTTATATTTCAAATGTGCATGGGGTCCATGGCTGTCTTTGGAAACTTGTAGTGTCCTCAGGTTGAGGAAAAAAATAAATTAATCCCCCTTTCCCCCCTCCCTAGGTCTACCACTACAGCTCTTATTAGCTATCCCATCAGTCCAGCATCTGGCACTATTTAGGGTCTCTCAAACTGAAGCCTCAACTTTCCCCTGCTCTCCCTGCTCATTACGTCAGCTCTGGCAACGTGAGCTCCAGACACGCTTTCTTGCTTTCTGACCCTGTGGGTCACAAAGGCTGTAACTGGGCACTTCTGACAAGAAACTGAAACGAGATACAGGGCACTGCCTGTAACTGGGGAAGGCTGAGAACTAAATGCAAGGGAGTTAAAAAACAGATGGCGTTATTCATATGGAAATGTTCTGGTCTACATCCTCTGTGCAGACTAGTGACACATAGGTTAACTACCAGCTGCATCTTATAGGTTTTTCTGACCCTGGGGCATTGCTTAACACTGAAATGATACATAGAATTACAATGGCAAAAGCTCAAATGAGGCATTCTGGAGAGCTTCATGCAAAATGCATCATCATATTATGATAGTATTCTTCCCTCACCCCCAATTGTATGCGCACACAATGTACTGTATGTATTTTGCCATAGGATGAGACAAGAATTTGGTTTGAATGTCATAAGGCAACTTGCATTTTTTTGATGAAAAGCAAAGCAGCTTTGTCTGTACTATAATCAACAACCCAGGCTTTTCCCTGACCAAACAACAAAAGGAAAGCAGGGAGCCAGGTTTAGGCACCACTAGATAACACAGGAACGTCAGCTGTAGTTAAGAGCATTTATTTAACTTCCAGATACGGCATTCAAAGAGTCTGCAGGGCGTTTTCCAAATACAGATTGGGTTTTTCAACTAGCTTGACCCAAAGTCCATCAGCTTCATTATGTTTTATAGATTATGCCATGAAAGGCTCTGTCATTGAAACAGCCAACCAAAACTTACTTCATCACCCCCTATATCCCTTTCCACAACTGAGTAAACTGAGGATGTGCTGCAGAGAGGAAATACACGGAAAAAAGACAATGTGAACCTTTCAAATTTCGAAAGCCTGCAAAACAACAACAGATAAATTTCAATGCTCTTTTTTAATACTTTTTAAAATTATCTTCATTACTGACTATGCATTTGTCACTGTAATCATATTAAGATTTATTTTTAACCTGGCAGTGGGTGTGAAGTAACTGTCATGCCAAGTTCATCTTGAGATAAACTCAAGAGCTGAATGCAGAGAGCACATGCCTGGGGATCGGGGGTGGGAAAAGAAAAACAAATGTAACAAGGCCGGAATTACCAGTGTTTACACTTGAAGGTACTGGCCTTCTGAGAAAGTAATTTCATATCCAAAGGACAAAATATAGATCAGGTCTGTTTTAATCACCAGATATAAAAATAGCTAATTTACAAACTAAACCCTGAAATTTCACCCCAAGGGGTGGAAAAGTATTCAGATGACAACTTTTAGTGCAAGTAGGTGAATGACTTAGAAATTAGAAACTGCAGTAAAAATAATTTAAAGTACCAGCACCTAGCTCCCTCTAAATCGAAATCAGTTCACTGCTAAATAAAAGCAGAATTGCTCTTGCAAATAATATATAATAATATATATAATAATATAATAATATATATAATATATAATATACATTGCTCTGATATCTGTACTTGCCTGCATGACGTGATTTATATTACAAACATATTTAGCACATTGTCCTATATAAAACTGCTGAAGAGCACTGCTTTCATCAGCTTGTTCAAAGGCAACCACCTAGGTTGTCCTAGAAATTATTCTGTTTGAAGCAATGCAGCAATCCATTACAAGTGAATGTTAAAGACAGATTTTCTAATTAAAAATGTATCTTTCAAACACTGAAATCTTACTCATCAAAAAAAAACCTAAAAAAGAAAAAGCAAATCCAAAAACCAACTTGCCACACTTTGGAATTATTGTGCTTATTTCACTGAAAAGCATTTGCAACTCTAGACATGGTTCATATGCTGCATGACAAAACCCAAAATATTATGCTAGTTATAATGCATCACCCCAGCTTTTTACCAGGATTTATTTTTCCTTTCAGAAGTCGGGAGGCTATTGTACATTTTCTGAAATGCTTGTTTACAGTATCTAGGTTTACATTATATTCTGGTCCAATAATAATCTTCTGATATCACTTTTTACTGATTAGGTAAAGGTAATTGTTTTCACACAGCTCCTTCAAGAGAACAGCACACATTGCCATCCTTGAAAAGAACCTCCTTTCCAAACCAGAAACAGTTTTAGTCTATGCTAGGCTAAGACAGCCTCCCACTGGGTACTTATCCACATGAAAATCTAGTCTAGGCATATTAAAGGCTTCTGAGCACATATTGTTGCTGAGCTGTTGCCTGATAAAACACTTCCAACTTGAAAATGTGTAGGAAATTCTATTTATCGTGTTAGTATACACTCCCCTTATAGCTGTGGAGTTTTTAAACAATATTTGAGGAGGTTACCATCAGCACTGCTTTTATTTCCTCACACCACTCCTTCAATCCAACTTCCTTAAACAACAAAAAGGCTGAGATATCTGATAATTCTGATCCTGTTCTGAATCACCTCCAATCAGCCCAGGCACTTCCCCTCTGCAAAGGCCCTGACTCACAATCCCTCAGTTCTTCCCATCAGAGGATTCCCAGCTTGCAGTGATCTGCCCGTGTCAGTCTAAGGAGCAAAGGACAATTTCAGTTGTAAATCAAAAGAGGTACTGAGCAGACCAAAACCTTGCTCAGCTGCTGACTGGGTCAAGTGCACCTTCAGGTACCTAACAGTTGAATGAAGATGATTTCAAATGGGTGAAATGAAAACTTCTTGCCAATTTAATAGGAAGAGAAAGCATTACATAATCTAAACATAGTCACGGATTCTATTCCTCACGCTTCAACCAATATTCATCTTAGATCTGTTCTCCCAGAACATACCATCAGCAAAAAAAAACCAAAAACAAACCACCAAAAAACACTGAAGAACAACTCCCCCAGCTAAATACACCTGCAGATAGCTCAAAGATCAATTTAATTTAAGGAAAAAAAGCATGTTTGCACTTGGGTGCCTTTCAAGGAATACACACATATACAGACATCCTATGGCGAAGGAGGAGGGAAGAGGAGGAAGTTTCACAACAGCCAGGCTGCTAGATGTGACAAACTGTAAACATGACTGCTTAGCAATACAGCTACAGAAGATTTGACAAATAGATTATTTAAAATATAAATAGGCACTCCTAGCTAGAGTCAGACTATTAGCCATAAACTGCTAAGTTAAACTACAGCAACTATAGTTAATCAAGACTATGACTCAGTGTGGATCATATTTTTCACATATGCCATTACTTTTGGAAAGCTGCCACACAATTCCACACCTTTTGTCTCAGGTAATAAAATAATTTATAAGCCCTTAACAAAACAATGTATTTGATTTTTTTACAATAAACAATGATTTGACTGTGGCATATTCCCAGAATGCTATTTCAGGCAATAGGCTGGGTAGTAGAACGATACTTCCTTCTAAACTAAAACTATTTTATTAGTCTTCTTAGTAAGAGGACCACAGTTCCAACTCATTGTCAAGTGTCTTAGCAGTTGTAAAGTACTTCAGAGACCAAACATTTATCAACATATTCACCTCAGACAGGTCAAATATTGAAATTTTGCAGATGGAGGAAAAAGAGTTGGATGTTGAGAGAATTTTTCATGGTCAAACAGTACATCAGTTGTAAGCCAGGACCCAAAGTCAGAACTTTGCTCAAAGGCCATAGCTATTTTATTTTCCATTACATTCTTCTTCCAAATCTACCATGAATTATTTTTCATAATGCTTGGCTACAACAGACATCAGTTTATATCTATCTATCTGTCTGTCTACCTATCTATCTATAGATATATAAAATTATATGTCATTTTTTATATACAGAATTTTGCTATTTTCTTATGAAAAAATGGTAATATTAAACCAGAATTTTTCATTCTCGTGTCTCTGGAAGAACACACAATAGAAAACTATGCCTGACCTCTTATCTGCCTTCTGCAATAAGAGGTTGATCTTGTGGCTGCAGAAATACTAAGAGGTGCCTGCTGACAAGCTCCTACTTACTTGGGCTCAGAGTCCAAATATGGACAGAACAGGGGTCTAAGTCAGAAGCACAGATTTAAAGGCTCAGGCAAAAGCCCACAGGCTTTTACTCCTGTAAGGAGTAATCTCAAAAAACCAAGTTGCTCTGCTGGACCTTGCTGCTTATACCAAAGCAGCAGGGAGGAAACAGGATCAAAAAGAGTGGAAAGAAGAAAAAGAGTGGAGGGTTTGGCAAAAGAACAAAATTCAGAATAAAAATGTTCCAAAAATTTACAACAAACAGCCAGACAGCTTACCCTCACAGTGCCAGGAAGCTGCTGAGGAGGTTCTCTCACTCATGCAGAGCAAACCATCTCCAAAGAATCCCACAACAAAGAAGTACCAAGGGGCACTAATCCTGCCTTACTCCTTTTTCCAGGAACACTGGGTGTTTTTCAGGCACAGGGCAACTCAGAGAGAAGTGATAAGCTTGTTTCTCTTATGTCACTTGTGTTTTACACCCAGCTCACTGTTTCTTTTTTCTGCAGGCATCCTTAGGAAAAAATAGCACTTCTCCCATATTGTCAACCCTGGTTCACTCTCAGGAGGCAATGCATGAACCATCTCATAAATGTGCATACAGAAGAGCTAGTTTGATTTAAGCTCCTTTGTTTCCACAAGTTTCTAAAAGCATTTTACTGGAATCTCACCCTAAAAGAGCACTAACACAGCAACAGAAATACAGAGAATTCAAGATTACATCTAATGTGTGATTACATCCTCAAGCAACCCCATTTGCTGAGTCTGTTTGATATTGTGTGCAAAGCCAGGTGAGCCCCTTATCTCTGTTATGACCGGCTTGTTTAGTATTTACAGAAGTATCACCAAGTGTTTATAATTTTGCAGTGTGTCTTCAAGAGAAGCAGTCAGATGTATTTGTAGTGTGCCACAGGGTCCACATAAGCTGGCACTCTGGTATCTTGGAAGAGTTGCTCCACCTAACTTGACTTTGTCAACATAAAAGAAAAAAATGCTAAAAAATTTCAGTGGTACTTGTAACTTGTTTGCAGTCACATTCCTACCTCCTCAACTGCTTTAGATTCCACTTCAAAGGCTCTAAGATGAAGCAAATTAAAAAGCTTTTCCTTACATCAACAGTCCTCTTCCTTGGTGCCATGTGATGCTTTTAGCTGACATTGGTAAAATATACTGAAGAGAGTATTTTTCATTTTAGATCATTGCTAATGGAATTAGTCACTAAATTTCAAGTGGAAAACCACTAATAGATGGCTCAGAAGGTGCAATGGAGCATCCCTGAATAAGCCAAATCTTTACTATGGGTAAAAGAGCCCACCCAGTCTGGGGAGAGTCTAAGTTCTAATGCAGAAATTTGTCAGAGGTTGCTTGACTGCCTGTTAGCAAGCCAAAGTGGTCAGTGCACATGAAATCAAAAAGATCATTTTATCAGCATTAAAATATTATCCATAAGAAATATATTATTAAATTAACTGATTTAATAATGTGTGTGAAAAACAAACAAATTCTCAGGCATACCACTCTGTGGAAACAAAAATTGGGTGTCTACAACCTTTCTCAGCTATGGCAGTTCTTATTTAATGAAGAATGCACACACACAAAGCCTCAAAACCAGTACCTTCTTTGACAAGGAGACCCACCAAAGTTCCTGCTGCAGGCCAACTGACAAGTTAAGGACAAAGTATTTTCTAAACTCCTAACCTAGCATCCTCCCTGTTAGACCAGGCTGAATACATGCTGATTGCCATTGCTAGCCAACAAAAACATTTCTAATAGTTTTTATTTGGCAGCTAGAAACCAGTAGACTGTCATGAATAGAGTTGCAAATTATCCATTAAAGGAAAAGCAAAATACATCCTACAGCACTGCACATCTACACTGTGGGGACAGCTTTAAGTTTATCCCAGAAACTTCCTAAGCTCTCTCCTCTTCCCTTTTTTCACATTGTTCTTCTGCTTGCCTACATCCTCCTTACCAACAGGCTTTCTTCCAGTACTGCACATATTACCTAAGAATCTGGTACACTGAAAAGCAAAGATACCTTTAACAAATAAGTTAAATGTCTGAAAAATATGATAATTTAAATTACACAGCTTAAAACTTGCCTAGGACAACTCTCTTTCTTTTGTCAGTATTTAAGATTAAGTTCAGTATTAGAAACCATGTTGAATATAAATTATATATTGGATTCAACTGACTGAGCCAGCTCATAAAAACCAAGCTTGAACAGAATCAGAAAAACAGTTACTAGGAGGAAAGCTAAGAGGAATCAGCAAAAGATGTGGTGAGTTTTTTGTTCCCTGAAAAAAAAATCTCTGTATTACAGGACTGTATACAACCATCTATAAGAGCCTTTGTTCCACAGAACATGCTTCTCAAGGGACTGAGACCAATGCATCTGTTTGCAATATAACCACTTCTATTGCCCAAGAAAAAAAATACCACTATGTTTGCACTTAATAGAATGACAAAATGGTACAAACACATATAATTTCATACTTGACAGAAAACACGCAAAATAAAGACAGAGAAAGAGAATTCTTCATTAATTTCCTATTACCACCTTCAGCACAGCATGTTTTACAGATGACTGATCTGCACAAACACAGATGAAATACTTAACCCTGGCTGTGTAGAGCACATTGCAGGTACTACAATCACAGGTGTTATCAGAAAGCAAATGTCTGTCAAGGAACTGCAGCCTCACAAAAATACACTGCCATGGTGATGGATGCACCATTAGAGCTACTAGCTATTAATTGGATTACTTCAAGAATGTACCATTTTAATGTACCAGTTCTAAAATAAATTGTTCCTGCCCCCCTCCACCATTTAAGGAGTTATTCTAACCAAAATCTTTATTTTTGTTGCTATGTACTTATTTATAAGCCAGTACAAGCTGGCTTATAAATATGATTCTGATTAACATAAATTGATATATATTAAATTTTCAGTATTCAATACCCACACTCAGCTGGAAACTGCATAAATTATTAAGGAGATCCAGAAGGAAGCACCAAAATATTCATCCATTATGTAAAATATGAAACATTGAAGTACAGCTTAATTAGATTAATTTTTATATTTTGAATATGTAGATGCAGCAGAAAAAAGGCACAGTCACTACCATAAAGCCTAAACATAAAACTTTAATAAATTAAATACATAGAAAAGGAAACTGCTTTTTTTTTTTTTGCGTACTTACAATGTGTAAGAGCTTTAGCACATCCACAAACCTATCAGAAAAGCAAGAAAAAGCAAACAGTTACATTTTAATTGCCCAATTAAAATAAATTGAATAGTTATTAAGAACAGCATTGACACTTACACCTTCTCTGAGCTCATGATCTCCTTGGCAATGTGGTAAACCTTTGTTTTCTTTCCAGCTGCCTTACCCTGCAAATAAAATTACATGTTACACTATGCACCTACTAAAACTGTCATAAGATAATTTCCAGCTATTAGTTCCTTAAATTCAATGTAATTATTTGATAGTTACTTCTAAGAAAAATATTTCATACTGCTTTGAAATCTCTTGGCTTTGACACCTTCTGTTTTTTCAGGATCTGTGAGAAAATTAATTTAGCTTGTGTCTGGAAACAACAATATTAGCTAGGAGCAAACCTTCAGCCTTTTCTTTTAATTATTACAGGAAGCCCATAATGAATGAAGTTCTAGCAAACAACAATTACTGGTTTAGCAAAAGTACTAAAGTACAGGTAGTATTTCTATCTTACTTGATTCTTTGCTTCTGATTAATACAGCAACAGTAATATTTGCAGTGAACTCAAATGTGTTTCAGGAACATCTTAAAAGACATACACATTTTCTTTAGTGAAAACAAGACGACAAGAGAAAAAAAAAACCAGAAAAAATTCACATTGAAGAGAATAGCCAGTTTCTGACAATCTACTAATGGAGCTGCTGGAATACAGAGCAACTATACTCCAAAGATGCAGATATGTGAGCCTTGTCATTTGCCTGAAACACTGTGGAGATGATTTTGGGTCTCACATGCACATTTGGCTTCCAAAAAACCAGTGGCCCTGTCCAACCTCAGACAGAGGTAACAGGTATAACAAAGCAAATGGGGCAGGCACTGGGATGCAAATGTGTTTGCTACACAGTGTAACTCCCATGTAGGATCTCCCTCAGATGGAACACCTTTCTCCAAACAGCTCTCATGGTTTGCCATATGCTTCTCTGCTGCCAGCTGTCAGCACATCTACTGCACATTCAGGCTTTCATTTTAATGGGCTGCAAAGAAAGAGAGGATGAGGAGCCCTAAAATATCACAGGATATACAATGCAAGTGAGATGGAAGTCCTGGGAAGGCTGTATTGAGTGTGGTAGTACAATATGGGCACTGAACTGTTTATTTAGAATATCAGGTATCAGTGGCATTTTATCCACAAAACTTTGATTCATAAGCACTAATGTTACAAGATTTCTCTGAAGATTTAGTTCTTCTTGAAATCTAGAAGTTAGTCTCAAGTGCTGGAAAACAAACCATGGAAGAGATAGTACTCATAGGTTGGTTTTAATGATATTGTTGCACTCAAAATAATAAACAAAATCTAACTTTAATTTTTTCATTGGAATTTAAGTAACACCATGCCTAATTACTGAATTAAAATTGATTTCTAAATTAAATAGTTTTGTATAACACCAGATATGTCCAAAATACATTATTTATTAAATATACTATAGACATCTGCACACAGATCTGGAATTTTCTTATGAAATTAAACTCATTTCCAAAGAACACTGAGATCTATCCAGTGTGAGTCAATCACATTCAGGCGAGATTGTAACACCTATTCTCAGGCCACGGTGCCTATTTAGAAAGCACAGCTGACACACTCCCCGCAAGACTGAATTCACAAGTAAGTCAATTATGCAAAGCAAGGTATCTGCCATCACTGTAAATGTGTCAGTTGCAAATGAGATGAAAATTAATAGTTTGAGAACAAGATGCTACCGCTAAACAATTAGAAAATGAAATATCACAACCCCATTTGAAAGACTTTTCTCATACCAGCTGGTGCTGAAAGGGCCACTTTGCATTTGCTCAGACAAAGATACTCTGGCTCTGAGAGTCTCTAATGGGGGAACCAGAGGGATACAAATAAGGCTCTCCGACACAACACTGGAAAGAAGCCCTGTAAGTCCCCTAACAGATATAAAGCATCAAAACAGCCAGATGCTTGCAGTAAGGAAAAGTGAAACAAGCCCAGCTGATGGGGGATGCAGAGACTGCTTCATTCTCCTCGGCAGCTGCTCTCGCTGTGAGAAGGTGGTTGTTAATTCCCAGCTGCCGGCTGCACGTGCTGCAGGCAGCTGAAGCAAGGGGTGGCAGATGCCTCACAGCAAGCGCTGAATTACTCCATAAAACCTGCCTAAGAACCCTCCTAATGGGGACACTTTCCCGTAAAACTCCCTTGTGAAAGGCTGAGGGCATTTGTAGAGGCATGTAAGGTAAGTTAGCTTCTATACAGGTAAAATCTCGTTTGGTTTCACAGGAACAAGCTTTTCCCTGGACTCTCCTTCCCAATTTAGTCCTCTCATTTGGTTTAACAACATTCAGGCCCAACATGCCAAGTCTTCTCTTCCAGCACTAGAAAGTTTCATTGGGTTATTCTGTTTGTCTTGTTGGGGCTTTGTTTTTGTTTTGTTTTGGTTTTTAATTATTTTTAAAGAAAGGAAGCAGATATAACTACTATCAAAGGAAACAGCTGCCGGGACTGGTGCTGAGGAGAGGCCCTGGTCTACGGGCAGACTGGTTTCAGGGCGTCCAGGGCTGAGAAGTAAAAACATGGGTACCCCCAAAAGGAGGGACAGGACCCTCATAACTTCATTTCATTCAGAGTAGTTAACACTGTATTCCTGCTCCTCATTTGAAGAAGAAATAAAATTAAAATAAGGAAAATCATTCCAAGCTGACACTCACAGAAGGTAATAGAAGGTCAGATCTCAACCTCAACAGGCAACAGGTGGTTTACATTTGAAAATATCCCAACACATTACAACTAATGAAATACTGCAAGAGTGAGAAATGGCTTCAGAAGATAAAGATAAAAAAATACCTGTTTATCTTCTTGAGGATCAGTCTCCCCTTTACTGGAATCAGAATTTGTGTCATCATCTTCATCAGAACTGTTCATGATATCTTCCTCATCTGACTGAAGATCTCCCATTACCACATCGGGATGATCATGGTGTTCTTCTAAGGACCTAGTATTAAAATATATACATCAACTTCAATTATGTAAAGAGCTTTCTGTTTCACCCCACGATAAATTATCTACTTGGTGTCAGACACCCTGAAAATAGTAGAGGGTAGTCTGAAGATTATAGCAGTTGGAGGCTTTTCCACAGTGGACTTGCAACTCTGCAACATTTTATATACGCTAGTATTGATACAATGCTCATTGACAGCAAGCAAAAGCCACAGTACCTTTGGAGTATTTATACTATTCATGTCCAGCAGAGTTCACCTAACAACAAAATCTATTCCCTTATTGCTATGTCCATGTACAGAGCAACATTTGTACTGTGTGCAGGATAAAGAAAGGTCATAGCCATTTTGCTATCCTGTCTCCCAGCAGCAGGTCCTGTTCCAGATATGGTACTCACACTGGAGCTTTCTTTGTGAAATTCTTGATGCACGTGTACATACAGGCCCGTTTCTCAATGTATTTGCTAAACAACTGCTCCAGTGACAGCAATACCATAACCATTCTGTCCAACAACTCTTCTTAAAAGCAGGAATACAGAATCTTTTGCAATTAAGAACACCCATCCCCCCAAAACAGACACCTTTTGGAGAGCTGTCAAAGCTGTACAAAAATCTTGTTCTGCTGCTGTACAATCATTGCAGAGGTCTCTTTTTATTAGCTTCAGCCATTTTTGCAATACAGGAACTGCATGAGACAGGCACACAATCTCCTTCCTCTAACTAGCCTTGACAATTCAGTAGAGATTTAAGAAATGCAATTCTAGAAGAAAATAAAAAAGGTGGTAGGGAAAGATAGATAGGAAAACAGACTAGCGGAAACAGCCTTAAGTTTTTGGAAGGTTACATGGAAACACACCAAATCTCTGGGTTCCTACTTTTAATCCTCAAAAATATCTAATAATTTCCAATTACATTAAAGCTATCTAAAAATCACATAATCCGTGTTCAAGGTCTGCAAAAAGATGCTGGGATGCCACAGATTTATTGACATGAGCCCAAACTGATTAGCTATCCTGCAAAACAAAAAGCAAATCCAGGAAACCTTGTCCACGAGCTGCTGCAGCCAGCAGAGATCTCAGTGGGCTGACCAACACCTAATTTTATACAGCCAATGACTGCCAGGGCTACACACTTCTCCATACACCTGGCCCTCTGCCTCCTGAGGCAAGGTATAGTTAGGACTGTTTTTCTCCTTGCTTTGAATCAGAGGAAAGCAGGGATGGAGGGTAACTATTCAGACTTGCCACCTCTATCTGTGATAGCTACCAGAAGGAAAATCTGTCACCATGGATCCCACAGAAGGTGTCTGCTAGCAATCTGAAAAGCAGAAGTATTCCTCAGGGCTTGGGCTCAGTATTGGGACTGGCATGGTTAAACAGGTTTGTCAGCAACGTGGACAGAGGGACTGGGGGCTCCCTCAGCAAGAGTGCCCAGCAGGTCAAGGAAGGGGATTCTGCTACAGCAAAGTGTTTATTACACAATGCTCAAGATAGAGTTAAAAACAAACAAACCAACACAAAAATGCTGATCACAAATAGAAATGTATTTGGAGATAAAGAATAGCTGGCCTGTGGACAGACCTTGGTCAGCCATGAAGACACAGAGAAGATTAAAATAACTTGGTTCTATTATGACAACACAGGAAGGACTTGGGAAACTCCCAAGCTGTTACTGTCTCCCTTAACCAAACGGGGCGGGGGAAGGAAGGAGACTGTAAGGTCATCACTGAGTTCAACGAGGTCCTGAGCCAAGACTGCAGCACTCTGGGTGCAGAGAAACATCCTTTATTTGGGTTTGGAAATTATCAGCTGCATGCAGGAAAATGGCAGCCAGCAGAGAGATGGGTGCTGATGTCAACAGCATATGGTGTATGCCAGGGACAGCTCCCATAGCACCTCCAGAAGTTTCAGGAAGACAAAAAAAGCAGCTTTTTACTGGAGCTTTCCCTGGAATCATGCTATCAGGAAACTAAGATTTCTGCAGTTATTTATTGACTTCAGCAATTCAGAAAACTCCTTGTCTAGTTTATATGTCACAGTCAGCTGAGAATATTTATTTTAGTAGATGCCATCTCATATGCTTTTATAATGACAAACACAAACATCTTTATTACATCAGTAGCATGACATAAGGTCAATATATGCCCCAGCTTTAGTCAAAACCTGCAACAGAAATTACTGCTGCTCCTTCCCTTACTAAATTACTCAGCTTTACCATGCACATCTGTCACTGAATCTATCTCTGACCAAGGGTATTTTTTCCCTACTGCAAAATATATTAAGTGCTTTAACTCTGACCACACTGGAATATACTTTTTAGTCCATTATTCATTAATATCTATTTTTGTTAATAGACATTTTATTGCCCTTTTTTCTACCCTTAATATTTGTTTTAACTGCCGTTTTAATTTCCTTTAACTGAGATTCCTTCTCATCAAGAAAACATTGTTTTCACACCTGTGACACCACTGTTCTTTTGCCTCAGCATATTCTACTGGATGCCCACTCCCAGACTTTGTTGTCATTCTTCATTTAAACTTTTCAGGGCAGCTATGCCAAAACTCAGAAGTTTTAGAGAATCTACCCTTTTGGAAGTCAGAAACAATAATACTTCCAGATGAAGCTGTGTTTTACTTGTACAAACCCAATCCCCTCACCACTGAAGGATGAAGAACAAACTAGCTGGCCTGCGTTGTGTGAAGCAATTTCTAAACATAAGATTAATCAGCTTATTTAATAGAAAGTTTCAGTAAAAATTAAATACAGTAAAAATTTAAATAATTAACTAGTGATAATTAGGATGTATAGTAAGTGTCCACAAATGACAGCCACTCGCTGTATAAATTTTTTTTCTTCCTATAAATCACAATGTTTAAGCAGCAAGCTCCTTTTCTGGCCTTTCTGGTGCTTATGCCCATACTATTCATGTAAAAAAAGCTGTGACAGCTTAGAGAACCATGTATAAAATCTTACATACACTGTCTACTCCACTTGTATCCTGTATTTGCTCAGTTCAGAGCACTCTGGTTCTTCCACATGATACATCTTGTTGAGGGTTTTTTTAGTGGTATTTTTAATACTTTTTCCCTTCTTTTCTTTGCTTTTTAAAGAAAGAACACATTGGATGGTTAGATGATCAAGAGTCAGTTCACACTCAGCTATTTTCCAGAATCAAACAAGCCATCAGTCCAGGGATAGGATGCAATACTGGAGCCGGGGTAGATACCTTTGTGGTGATATCTCCAGTTGTGTCCTCTTCATAGAAAATGGGGACAGAGTTACTGTGTTCATTTGTATTTATCAGCCACGTGCTGAAGAACAGGCAATCACCCTCAGACATTACACCTTAACCTTTCATGGTAAATGCTACAGCTTTTCTGGTGAAACAGAAAGCAGATCTGTATTTACTGATTACTCTTGTCTGTACTTTTACCTCTGAAGTCATCTATAACGTAAGTGTTTGTGTGGTTCTCTTAAAGTTATCTCTGGATAAAGTGAAATCCCTTGCACTTTAACTGCCTTTGGAAATAGTAGTAAATCTTTAAATAAACAGAGTATTTTCTAGCACATATTAATGCCCCTTTTCCAAAATACCACAAGCATGCAGTAAGGCTTATTTTAAGTGGCTCTTCTGATAGGTATTTTGGGGATACTGTGAACTGTCTCTATCTTGTTCCCTCTTCATCACGATTCTTTGTCCTACCCACAGCACTACCCATAGAAACTTCTGCATTATCAGTCATGTGAAACACCAGCCCTGCCAACTCACTGTGCTGTGCACTGAGTAAGAACATCTTGCCATATCTCATGAGCAAGTAATCTAAATATAGATGTGGGGCTTTTTTATTTCACACATAAAATGAAGGAATCACTTGTTTGTCTTGGAATGAGCAGCTTATGGGATGATGCATTTATGTTGTGCTGTATTTTCCTATTGCAATAGTAAAATACTAATGAAATAAAACATGCTGCTCCTAGCAAGACATACAGCAAGATAAACTGTCAAAACCTGACAATTGCCATCAGACTATTACCATGGGAATCAGCATAAAAACCACTTATTGTCTTCAAGAGATGACTAAGACTAGTTCAGACTAGTTTATTTGTCTTATAATAGAAGCTTCAGATACACCTGTGGCTTCACTTTCAGACACTGTTGATTTGGACCCTCCATAGGGCACTATGGCCTGAAGTCACAATTACCATTTCAGTCTCAGTTTCCCACTCCTTTAGAAAGCAAATAGTACTTTAAGGTTGACTGAGATCATTCAGAAAGATTCTCTGCCATGGAATGCTCCAACATTAAGTATTTTATAGTATATTGGAATGACTTCAAGTGTTAGCATCACCATAACTACTAAAAAGCAAGTTTCCACAGCTCCAAAGTATTTGCTAAAATAGATTCATCCACGCTACTGCTTTACACACGTTTCCTTGTGATCTTCATTATTTTTAGATCCTTTTCCTACTTTCAGTAAGTAATAAAAATATGTAGGAATGCTGAATGAACAGAGCCTTGCACACAACACTGCTAAACTCTTCATTTCTCATCCTTTTGTTGTTTTAAAAGAGTCTGGTATACTCCTCTTTATCTTTCTGTCTCTTCCTCCAGTATTTTATTGCAGGTTTTTTGTGGGTGTTTATGTTTATTTATTTTAAAAGCAAGCTTTCAACATGCAGGCAAAATTACACAAACTGAAGTTCCTACTCAACTAAAAAAACATACCAGAACTTCAGAGAGCAACTTAACATGCCCTATTATAATATCTCATCTCAAATCCTTTTCGTATCATTACAGCATTTCACCATCTTTTCACAGCTGCTTGCACCTCATTTTTCCCCAGAGAGCAAGCAACTATTATTAGTGCTTATCCATTTTCAGTTTTTAACATCACCATTCCCTGCAATCAATTTTAGTAATTAAGGCATATTCAGCTGCTAGTTTTTTAAGACCTAAAAGCACATTGGATCTCTGTGAAGGCAATAGCTGATAACATTGTCATTTTTTCACAGCCCCTCATACTCCCAATAGCTATAAGCATGCCTCACCAACTGATTCCCTCCATGAACTCTAGCTGTTCACTTCTGGGAAAATGCAATGGTAAAAGACTTAAAGAAACAAAATGTTCTGTAGAATCTTTTCTGTTTGGTATTATCTAAATTCAGAATCTCTTTCAAGGAAGGACTGTAAATATAGAACTCGAATTAGTATCCCAAAACAATTTAGGAAGCAATTCCCTGATTTGGGTGCTCAAACAACAGAAGGTGCTCCTGGAAAGTCAAAGCAAAAGTGAAATTAATGCTTGGTTAATAATCCATTTGTTTTGTTTAGTGAATTTCTTCTGCTTTTATTTAATGCTTCTTTTTAAAGACAGTCCAGCGTCTTTATTATTTAATTACTGCAAGTTTTTGGAAAAAGAAAACCAGTTCTAGAAAACAAGCATACTTGGCAAAGCACTAAGATAATAAGGGATGCCAACCAAGATCATGTGTGGGCTCCTATGGAAGGTTTAAGAAAATACATAAAGAGATTAGTGTTCAGCAAGATTAGTAAAGGCATCAACTACAGCACTTTTTGGATTAGTTACATTTTGCTGCAATACCTCCCATCCACAAGCAGCCTGAAGAAGTCAACACCAGCAAACCAGTCTAGAAAGCACAAAGATGAATTTCATATCACTCTAGATGCACCTGGAGCTTAATTGGAGCTTAATATTCACCCCTCATTTGAACTTCAGATTCCCTGAACAACAGTAGTTGTTTACCATTAGAGCTAAAAATAACCCATCCCTTGTTTTTGTCATGTCCCCCTGCTTTTCATTTCTCCTTCAGGCACACTGGACCATGAAGCAGCAGATGAAGATGAAATGCAACCCAGGCCAGGGGGATTACTTCTACAGCATCAGTCACCTCTCTGGTTTAATGACAGACTCACAGATGAAAAAAGCTGAAGCTGAGATCACATCTCTCTTCTCCAGGGGTAGTGGACAGTGTGAGAAAGGCTGGTGGATGCTGCTGTGTCTCGCAGTGCTGATGGGGCTGCCAGCCCTGGAGACTGCTTGCCTTATTGCAGCCAAGTGGCTTGGGCTTCAGCTTCTCTGCCAAAAATGGTGCTTTTTCACAGCAAGAGAGCAAGATAGCAAGGTGCCCGCTCAAATATGATTTTACACAACAGCACTAAAGTTACGCCATTTGTTCTTCTGCAGTAGGAAGTCAATGATACTAATTTATTATTATTATTATTACGACTAATAACAAGAGAAAAGGCAACCAGATATGAATTTTTATTGGTGTGATCCCAAGGAACTTGACATGATTTTTATCTTCTTGTTCTTTATATCTTTTAAGACTAACAGATCACACCTGTGAGATTCATTAGCTCCTTCTGTGAATGATCCTGCCACACTTGGCATGGCAAGGAATAAAACAGACCTCTATAGTGGTCTTTAAAATAAAAAAAGCACAAAACAAGGGGCAAACAAACCATACCAATGAATCCATGACTATTTGCATCGCTTAGCACTGTCGTGCTATATTCTCTACAAGCTGGTTAGGGAATTTTAAGGATTCAATTACAAATATAAACACTCCTCAAGAATCACAGCTAGAAAACAGAAATTACTAGCAGCCAGCTGAGCAACTACAACTGAAAAGAGTTTGTGCACTCCAGGTTCCTTTTTCAAATTTCAATTTAAAGACTTCAAGAATTGAAACTGAATTATTTTAAACAACATCATAAGTATTGTGTATTGTATGCACTCATTAGTGTTCACTTTTTTTACAGAAAGCCAGGATCTTGACGACAGAAATAATCCTGACGACAGAAATACACTACAAAAGAAAAGCTCAATACAATCTACTTGAAATGCATTTTCATTCAGTTTGAAAGCTGTCTGCTGCCTCCTGGGCAATGGGCTGGCTGCTGAGAGAGGCCATGTGGAAATGCCAGGAGTTTACTCTTGCCAGGACAAACACCAAGAACTACCCTCTCTGTCCCAGTCCTTACCTCTGGCACTCACTGGTTACACCTGGGACTTCTGGGCAAGGAGGATATCACAAACACTGTGAGAGCTGCCATGACATTTGGGCTGTTAGATCATGCCACTGGCAGCTCCTTCTATACTTGGCTGAGCATGTTGCAAACTTCTGCACCTGACTTGCTTGAACCAAGTTATCCCAGTGTTTGCAGCCAGCAGCATTTGGTTTAGCATTTGTTACCCCCAGGTCAATGCAGCACATACTACTTTCCTCAATGAGATGAAAGAAAAATACAGCTGACTCACATTCTGAGCAAAAACACCACAAAAAACAAAACAAAAAATAACAATAACAAAAAGCACCAAAAAACAACCCAAAACAAAAACCCTGCATTTGTCATATGTGCTTCACATTAAAAAAACAGGTACAGAATTTATTAAATAATTCATTCTGTCAGTAACCCTACTTCAGGCACACTATGATCAACAGAGTCATGCCCATATTTCCATGGCACAATTTTAAAAAGCACAGTTTAAAAAAGGTGCAAACAGTCTCAAATTATCACCTTATTTAGCTGCGATTTGCAAACGTGAGCTCCTGAGGCCAGAGGCACCCAAGGATGGCTCACCACAGGCAGCCTCTCACCGAAGTCATCTTCAGTGAGACGTTTGTTGACAATTCCTCAGTTCCCTGGAAAGTTCAACATAAACACACATGCATGCTTCAGATATTTCTACACTCAGCACAGCAAAGCCACATTAGAAAAGAAAAGGATAAGAAAGACAGAGGTCTCGCTTTAAAAGTCTGCAAAAAAACTGGTGCCCACAGTGGGCCTGCTCAGCTCCTGAACAGCCAGGCACGGCTGACATCAGGACAAGCAGGACAGACACTCAGATTGACAAATAATCATGAATACTAACCAAGATGACAAGTGGGTTTCTATGGAATGTTTAAGAAAATATATAATGAGATAACTGATCAGCAAGATTAGTAAAGGCATCAATTACTGCACCTTTTGCATGAGTTACATTTTGCTGAATACCTTCCCTCCACAACCAGCCTGAAGAAGTCAACACCAGCACAATTCCTTTCACAAGCCAGTCTAGAAAGCATAAAGATGAATCTTATATCACTCTAGATGCACCTGGAGCCTAACCTGTCATAAATTCAGAACCGTCACCTGAACTTCAGACCTTCTGAACAACAGTGACTGTCTACAATTAGAGCTAAAAAATCCCCTCCCTCACTGTCATCTCCATGTCCCTCTGCTTTTCCATTCTGCTTTGGGCATATTGGACCATGAAGCAAAAAATGAGAGTGAAATGCAGCCTAGGCCAGGAGTCTTCCTTATCTTACCCACCCCAGCACAGGTGCCCTAAGCAGATGATGCCAATGTAGCAGAATATGATCCAGGAGGGTACAATGGGACAGTATCGAGCACTAGTACTGTAAGGTGAAATACTGTGGCAAAACCTAGGGATTTAAACCCTTGGCTGGAAGCATGTAATGGGAAAGGGATCCCTGCACTGGTGCTTCCATCACCACCAAATGCTGTGAGGGATTACCTGTCTCCCAGGGTAGGTAAAGAGAATTTACAGTCATGAGCATACTTTGCAGCATGACTTTAGAAAGCACAGTTTAAAAAAGGTGTGAACAGCTCTCGAATTATCTCCTTGCAGAGATTTACAGTAGAATTTAAATCTTTTTGCCTTCCCCTATCATTAATTCTTGTTTCATAGGAAGAGCTGCAATGCTCATGGGAAAGATCTTTGGAAGAAGCTCCTGGCAAAAGCAATATAAAAAAGGACCAGAAAAATATGGCAATCGTTCACAATCAGGACCTCTTATTCTAACTTCCCTCAACTCACAAAACAGACCCATGTGGGATGAAGTAGATTGGGAAAGGACGGCAGGATCAGAATAAAAACAACACTTCATTTTCCAGTCACATAAAAAAAGGAAAAACCACAAGAGAACTCTAGCACACACTAAATAGACTTCTGGTAAACTAGAATGTAATTGCGACAAAAGAAGTCAAAACAAATGTATCAAATAGGAAAGGGAAAACTCAAACCAAGTGAGAACAAAACTTCCTATTAGTACCCATTTCAAATAAAATTGATCTTACCCTGCCAGAGCTACAGTGACATTTCAATGCATAGCTACTTCTGCTCACTGTAATCACAGTTAATGCAAGGCCCTACCCAATATCTTCTCTATTGACTCAGCATTAGTTTTATGATTTTTGCATGACTATTCCTGAATCAGGGCTCCAAAATCTCTCTTCAAACAGCTGCTCACTCAATTTAAAAATAATGCACATCCTATTGCACTTGGGTTTTTTTACATACCAGATATTGAGAAGATGACAAAAGCTGAGTAACAGATTACTCAAGAGGCAGTGACCTAGATCCGAAATAAAAATGGAGTGGCTAAGTTCCTAAACACACAACTCTGCATGCACGGGAGCTGATGCAGCTTCCTGGACAGTATGTCAGAAAAGAGAGGGTGAAATAGTTTGGTCAAGAGTAACACAGACTGAGAGTAAAGAATAACTGTGATGCTTGCAAGATTATTTATTAGACTTGTGCTATGTCTTCCTCTAATCTTTTGCACAAATTAGAAGAATGGGATTTAGACACTCTTTATAAACTTTTCATCTTCTCTAAAAAGATGGAGGGCTGTACAGAATAGCCCACCTCCACAAACACCACTGGGAAAAAAGCAACAAAAAACCCAAGTGAACTTTCATCAGTTGAAATCACTGAGCCAAAAGGCTCAGGTTGTAGCTTTCAAAATGGTAGATTTGGTTAAAACTACCTTTATTTATTTATATGCATCTTAAAGATTTCTTTAGTCTTCTTCTGCTTAAGTAGAACAGTTTTTCATAAGCACAAAGGTATTTCAAAGAAAAATTAAAACTTGCATAAAGTTTATGTTTCTAAATGAAGCTTACTGGATTCTAGCATTTAAAATAAAACCAAGCATTTCTTTACCTAAATTTTATCTAGTGCATTGAAACAACATAGGTGCACAGTTTTGTAAATCATTAAAACATCTTTAACTAGGTCAAATATAAATGCTGGGTAAATGTGGCATATTAATATCACTGTTGGCGTTTATAGAAAAAACTAAGTTTATATTTTGATCACTTTCTTTGCACATTTATTTTGTGCCACCTAAAAATCATACTGTTTTACAGATACTACTACATTAGAATGCAGTTGGAATATCACTGTGCCACAGAGCTCCACAAGCACATTTCCTGAGCTGATGCTGAAAATAACCCACAGGAAAAGGCTGCTCTTGAACATATAAATGGGTCTTTCATCAATTCTCATATCCCATTAGACTCTCCACTCTGCATCTGATGTATTCTCTAGAGCTACATTTTGCTAATTTATATCACGGTTGGCAAAAGGAGACAGAGCGCACACGGCGGGGGAGAAAGGCCACCATCGGTGACAAATATGCAGCGTTAACTGAGCTTCCTCTGCCTTCAAGAAAAGGAAATACATATGAAGAATGCCAAAATTAGGAAAAACACAGACATGGAATAAAAGAGGAAAGAAAAAGATAAAGCACTGCAGATTAATTTCCGAAAGTGCGTGACGCTAGAGTTCCTGTTAGCCAGGACCAGGGGGTAGGAAGGAGCCTAAGGGACACGGGAGCTTTCTGCTTCCTTCAGCTCCCCCAGGCACACTGAGGCACCCCCCAGCTGAGGCCAAGAGCCAGGCACTGAGCTGAGGCCAGCGGCACCGGAAGGACAAGGGCATCCTTCTATTGTACCGGGGGAGCAACGGCAACACAAGTTTGGACATTTTTGCTATCTGGGATGAGCATTTCTTCAGTGGGAAACAAGGGATAGCACAGCTTACCCTCAAAATGGCTCTTTCAATGCCATTTTTAATATGGATTGCATGTGCATCAAGGTTAATATGTAATGTGATGTAATTTTCTAGACTGCACAAGACTGACCAAAGTAGCCACCAAATCTTTTGGAGAGCAGATGAGGATTCACCCAGCAGCTGGGCAGTGCTCACAGCACCGCCTGCCTCATCACCACTGACACCATCTTACTGCCTCTCGTAAAATAAAAAGGTAACATTGATTGAAACCACACCTGTTTTTATGTAGCACTTTTAATACCACCTGATCACTTACAAGACTTTTGCTATTGCACCTCCAACTCTGTCAGTTTTCCTGGCTGTGTCAGCCTTCTATACCCACCTCTTTCTTTTACCAAAATCAAGAGGGAGCCCTTGAAAAGAGGGATTAAACAAATATCAAAGACAAAAATTCTTTTTCACTACCATCTTGGGATCTTCACAATTATTTTGATGTCATAAGACATTTTAAATCTTTTCCTGACTGAACTGTACACCAGAATAACAGTACTGGAAAAATGCAGTTCTCCAACTTCTTTCTCTCTCTCATTGAAGATGGAGACAATCAGACCTCAGAATCTCTCCCACTGTCAAAACACATTAAATCAGCACATCTCAAAAACGTATTTGCATGAGGATGTGTCAAGATTCTAATAAAATTTCTATTTAGTCTGATATTTTAAAAATCTTAAAAAGAGGAAGAGGCAAGAGAGGAAAGTACCAACATAGTTCTACCAGTTTGCTTTAGAAGATTTGAGTATTTTTCCAGTTTGCCTATTTTCTTCTTACAGTATATACATTTTATTTCAGATTGTTTAGCAGACTACACTGTAAAGCTGTATAACTGAAAGACACTCCAATGCTAAGGAAAACTTCTCTTACTGGAAAAGCACACCATGGAGACACTGACTCACATAAAGTCTCTTGGAAAGAAAGAAAAGAAAACCCAAAACAGTCCATATGCTCTCCTGAGCAACTAACTGCGAGCCTTCCATGTAGCTACCCTTGTGGTACAAAATAATGAACTTGACACTACAAAAGAGAGGAATTCCAGACCCAAGGATCCCAGCACTTGCACTCTCCCCTAAGTCCTGATGTGAAACATCAATATTCCCAAGTAACTGCACTACTACCACTTCTCAGAAACATTTCCATGCCTCCCTGATGTGACTCTGATTACACATGCCTACCAATTACAGAATTTGTTTCTTCATGGTCTGTAAGAGCAAAAAGTGACAAGTCAGCAAAACGGCTTATTCCTTTCATGTGATAGGCAAGGATTGCTTTGTCTGTTCCCACCTCGGGGGCTGGGACCGCCCCAGAGGCCGCAGCTCTGAGCCCTCTGACTCACTCCCCACTGACAAACCCCCAGAGCTGGCAGAGGCATCCCTGCTGCACCACGACTGAGAAAAGCAGGGAGAGGAAAAGAAAGGCAGGCTCAAGGAAGCACAACACAAAAAGAAAGCCAGTGACAACACGTGGCCAAGGATAATGAAGCCTGAAAGGAAAGCTAAATAGCCTATTAGCAAAGCTATTTCATTAAAACCTGATGGGCAATTGCAGGGAAAGAATTTTATGTACAACCAAGGATGGCAGAAGCCAGCTAGACACATGGGGGAGACTGGAAGACAAGGCAAAACTGCAGAGCTGATGCAGAAGGAGGAACTGACCTTCTTCAGATCAGAAAATAATCTTTGAGAAACTGATGAAATATAAAAAATATATATCTCTACATATTTGGCCTCTATTTATCAGGAAGCTATATCTTTCAAAAAAAATTCAATAAAAGTAAGACATGGATATAAAACATCCAATATCTAAAATGTATTTTGTGCATTCAAATCTCAGCATAAGCGTTTGAACTTGCAATATTTTAAATGCTATTTAGATCTTGCAGTCTTTTATTAATTCAGTGTTTCTGAATAGGAATTTTGCAATTGCAAAAAAACCCCAAAAAACCACACAAAAAACTCCCACAAAACATACAAAAAACCCCCACCACAACATCAAAGAGGAATATGTATCAAAGCAAAGGGCTTAACCACACAGATTTCAATACGAAATTCAATATTCCACAAAGGTTTTCATGAACACTTAATTGACCTCTGGGGACTTAGTCCCCAGAGCAGAATTTAGTACAGAAAATTAAACTTATATTTTGCATTGACATGCTCATTGCTAGAAAACCAATGGATTATTCTAACTCAGCAGGTGTGGGTAAAATACAAAGTAATATTTGATTAAACCAAAGTTGAAATCATAAAGGACTGTTGTTACATGGTACTCCACCCTCTCCAGGCCTTTCCAAAGAAAAATCCTAGCTGGAAACACAATGTCACAGTCATAAATAAAATAGCAATCATGTACATTTGTAACATCTTCAAGGAACACTGTCAAAAGTAGCCAGTAAATACAGTATGCTATTCCCAGAAGGTTGAAGGAGTAGACTCGCTCGACCTAAAATACAACTGCCTTGCATAGGAAAACATAATACCAAAAGGAAGACCACAAACAAAACCCAAAACAAACAAACAAACCAAAAAACCAAACATACAAGAAACCCTACAAAACCCAGCAATCCCAGGGAGCTGCATTTCCTGTTATCTAACTGGAAAATGATATTTAAAACTTCTTTTACACTTAACAGAACATTTTCTATCTCACAGCATCTAGTCTTTACTCACTTTGTTTATAGAGTACTCATAAAAGCCCATTCATCTAAATTATCCATTTTAAATTGGCAGTTAAACAGGTAGGCTAGACAAAAATAAATAATCCTTCAACACCATTTTGAAAGACTACTTTTTTGTATAGTGGAAACAAAACATATACTATCTGCTCCCAAGCTATTGACATTATTTACTTTATTGAGAATATTCCCCTGAACTACTTAACAAAAGCCTAATCCATTCTGATTCTCAGCAGCAGCACCTGTTCCACCTCAGTGGTTCATACACCAGATCAGGACCCCGACTCTCTTCCTTTCAACACCAAGCCTTCTCTTTTCAGTAGAAAGGAGGTTGACATCAAATATCTCAGAAATTAAATCCTGACAACTGCTACCTACCATTAATTACCCAGGCCTGCCACTTGCATGTAATTCCCTGTGGGAAGGCTCAAGTAAACAATACATAGCTGAATTAAACGTGACATATGAAGTTCAGATAAAAGCATCAAAAGCTATTACCATTCTCCATTAAAGCATACTGGTTTTACCAGATGGGATTGTAAGGAGATTCCTCTGTAACCACCAAAGCATTCAGTACATTATCAAAATTTTATTTCTTCCTTCAGAAAGAAATGAAGCATGAGCTGAAGACACCTGAACTCTTCTGGTGAAGATTGGCATTCAGACTTAATATACTGAATGTGCTATTATGACTAGAAGTGTGGGCTACTCGTCTGAATTTCTCAGAAGAACAATCTCATTTGTATGTTGGTTTTAATCATAAGATAATTTGCTTTGAGATCCCCATTAGCAGCGCATTACAGGAATTTGTGTGGCACAATCTATGAAAAAGAGCTGAGTGCATGTTCTGACAGGCAGGGGAAAGCGCAAGAGGCAATCATTTCAGTAACAACAGCAGCACTGTTTCTCCAACTGGTTTTATAATACAGCCTGGCCCAGGAAATGATAAAAAGCTCTTACAGAACTATGCAGAAAGGGTAAGACAACATTGATAAGGAAGCTTCAAAGGATTTGAGATAATACTTGATGGGAAAAGTGGAGAAGCTGCCTGCCTGGCCCGTCTGGGCGAGGACCCTTCCACCTCGCAAGGCAGAGCCAAAACGAATATTCATCCCTGCTGTCTCAGCAGCACTGTTCCAGGTCAGGAGACTACTGTACTGTTATGAGCCCTTTTTTTTTCCCCTAGGGATTTCTTTATTCTCTGAAATCTGTTGAAGTAACTACATGCATTACTTGTTTCCTAAGGCAGTTTCCGACTATTTCATTTGATTTAAAATAAACACATTAATGGCTCAGGTTCTTGTTTTCTATGGGTGCTTTTTAAAGAAAAACAACACAAACCCAGCAAAGGACACCCAATTTAGGGAGCAGCTTCAGGTGCAGGTGTGTCAGAGAGACCACTTAAACCCTTATATCACCACTGGTACTGGGGAAGGTTTGTGTGGAGAGGAAATAACAATAAATCTCACACATTTAGCCAAACAAGAAAACTACAGAATTTCACTTCAGGAGCAACTGCAATCTCACATCTACTATGCTTCATACAGCAAAACTATCCTCTTCCTAAAGCTGACAGATATTCACCAGTATTCAGAACAAAACAACCCAACCCCAAATGAGTCACATAAACACATGAAATGCATCCTTATGCAAGTTTGCCCTCATCCTTCTTAGATACACCAAATTGATGAAATACCAAGAGAGCGTGGTCAAAATCCCTGAAAGATGCTCAAAGATTAGTCTTAAACAAAAAGCATCACTCTGTCAGGAACTTAAAGTATACCATAGACAAAACTAAGAAACACCCTGCTATAAACTATAAATATACTCAACAACCACTTGAATAAATGTACCAGTACCTAGCCCATAACTAGAAATCCTATTTTCCATTATAAGATTTCACCCTTCCCAATAAATAGACCCATGTTGATAATATTAGCTATAAAACAATTAACATAGGATGCCCCTTAAAATATTTGTCTCTTCCTAGATAAGAGAACACAGATTCTTTGGAGCATGTGTTTACTGTACACACATCCAAAATGAAATAAAGCTTAGTAACTCTCAGTGAAAAAGGAAGTTAAATATGTTCTCAATAGTGTGAAGAAGTTTGCTGGGGACTTTGAAATATACAGGCTGCATATTTGATTCAAATCCTTATTGCTGGTTTGAGATAGATCTTTAGGATCTGTAAGAGAAACTGATCAGCGGAATTTAAGAAATTGTATGATACCATATTGGGACAAAGTGATGTCTTTACATGTTAGCATGGTGACAGACACACTAAGTGATGCTGTTTAGGGAGAGCACATGAGTCTGGCCACTCCCTGTGGCCCATTTCTCCTCCCAGTATCCATCACATCAATACAAATATTAAAAGATCTATTCCTGCCTATTCCATTTAGCAGCTGTGTTGGATGTAGAATCACAGAATCATTAAGGCTGGAAAACACCTCAAAGATCATTCAGTCCAACTGTTAAACCAGCACTGCCAAGTTCATCACTGAACTGTGTCCCCAAGTGCCACAAACAGACATTTCTTGAACACTTTCAGGGACAGTGATTTCACCACTTCCCTTGGTAGCCTATTCCAATGCCTGACCGCCCACCCTTTCAGTGAATAAATTTTTCCTAATATCAAATCTAAACATCCCTAGGGCAAATGGAGGCCGTTTCCTCATATCTATGAACCTGTCCAATCCCTTTTTGAATCTGCTGACACTATCTGTCTCCACTACCTCCTGAGCTAAAGAAACACAGCAGCAACCTGCAGAGTTACCAAACCCCATCATGCTAATATTCTATGAGTCACACAGAAACTGTGCACCACTATCACCTTTGCTGGGAGCACAGACAGATTCAGAAGACTCACTGTATTTAGAGAGAGGCAGTAGCTTCTGTTATACCCAAAAAAGCTTTCCAGACTTGATAAAGAATTTGCATAACTAAAAGCTTGTCTGCTCTTCCCAGCTCTATCAACGGATCTAAAAATATATTCATTCCCCCTACAAACCTAGCAACTATGCACTCTTTGGATGGTTGCAGTTCACTGTGAGACTGGTACAATTCATTCCTCCCCACTGAAGTATTCTTGAATACAAATACATGACTGTATCTGATTTGCTTTAATAAAACTAGGAAAAGTTTCCCAAATTTTGAGGAATATATGAGGAATAACTAGCTTACTTTTCCTTTTGACTCACTGCCAAGTGCAAGTTTTCAAAATAACAAAAGCCTACAGAAAGATATACAGAAACAACTGCCTTGCTGACATTTAATTGAAGAGGTACAGCCTCTCAAGTTATCATTTAAACATATTTACAACCAACAGAGTTACAATGCAGCTGTTTAAGTTCCCTTTTCTCTTTATTTTACCTGTCCAGTCTCCAATGCCGGCTTGTAGCTTCACAAGGCTCCTCAACTTCATAGAAGTCAGTGCTCTGGTCTTCCATGCTGCTGGAGTTCTGCCATTCCGAGCAGAGATTTCTCCTAGCACCCATAGCAAAAGGCAAGTTCTCATACTCGGGTATTTCCTCATAGTGACGCACATTCTCGTACTCTGGATCACAAGTGCTGGTTACAGAATTCAAAGGCATTTGGGACAAATTCTCTCCCAAAAGTCCATGTCTTTCTAAAGACTCCAGTCTTTGGTTATTTCGCATCTCAGGCTGACTTCTGTTTCTCTGCCTTTTCTTCTGTAATGCCGGACTACTTATTTCTACGGAATGTGCCTTGGCCGATTTAGCTTTCCTTTCACTGCCTACAGACCCTACATTACTGCTGTTATTTCCATACCCATTCCCATTGGAAAGGTTGGCAATAGCACTCTCCACTGACTGGCTGCCTTTAGACAGAAATTTTTGGAAGTCACTTTTCTTTAAGCAAACCGACAATTTCATGTTCAGAAGCTTTTTCAAGCTATTTTTCTTGTGATGGTCTTTGCAGGGCTTGTCTGTCCTGTCCATGTCCACAGCAGAGAGAGACTTGGCCCTAGGCTTTGTCACAACAGTCAGGTGGCTGAAACTGGCGGCAGTTTTTAATGATTCAGAATTTCCTGAAAAGGGAAGAATAGGATGAGGTAACTTCCAGATGGGTTTTTCAGAAGAACGTTTGGGTATGTCATAAGACGAAAGTGCATCCTGCTCCTTGGCTCGTGGATGTGCAAAGTGAGATCCTTCTAAAAGGCTGCTTGATTTGTCTTCACTGGAGGTGTAAGAACTTTTGTCCACAAGCTCTGCTGACGCAGCTTTTTTCAGCAGGCCAGCAGCTGGAAGGCCATGTCTCTGTGGCTTCTTAGGAATAACTTTTGGGGAACTCTCATCCTTTATTTTAAGTTCTTTATTTTCCAAGTTTTGTGGGGAAACATGGAGACTGTTGGCAGCAGGTGAGTGCTGACTGCTTGCCAATTTGACCTGCTTTGGCAAACTCATGGACAGGGTATTACACCTGACAAAGTCAGTCCTTTTGTCCACAGCATCTGGCATACTGGTGTCATCTGTTATCTCATCCACAAAGTTATGGTCTGCATTTAAAGAAGATTCAACATGTCTCCCCAAATCAGGATTTCCGTGTGGAAACTGAGGCAAAAGATTTTGTGAAGCTGACTCTTTCACAGCAGGCTCCTTTACCTGAGACACTTTTTCTGCATTGCTTTGAGTTACCTCACATTTTTCAGGATGAAATACTTCTGCATTATTATTATAACAAACACTTTGACCAAGGACATTAATTCTTGCTGGCTTTTTCAAGCTTTGGTCCACAACACCATGAGAATCTTTCTCTGAATTAGATGGTTCCTTTGTTCCTTCTCCTGTGCTGTCTATGCCATCCTGACGGACTAGACAGGCAGCACGTGGCTTTCTTGGCTTAGGGACAGGAAGCACTTTGGAGCTCAGGACTGAAGATGTTTCAAGGGAGGCTTTATCAGCATCTGCTTTCATCCCTACTTCACCTGAAAACATCCTATTGCTACTTAAATTTTCAATCTCTAGAGTTTCCTTGTCCAATGAGGAAGAACAACTATGATTATTTTCAATCAAACTAGGACAAACTTCAGACATCTGAAACTCATCAGCAATAATCTTACCATCAGCATTTTGTTGCTTCCCTTTAACTACCTCAGAAGATTGTACAAGTTCCATAAACTCTATTTTAACATCATTCCTGGAACCGCTGCCATTCCCTTTGTCAAATTTGTCTGCATACCTGTGTCTCACAGGACTGCTGTTAGGAAACACACCATGAGTTAGGACATCCTTAAGTTTCTCTTCCAAAATGCTGGCTTTCAAAACCACCTGACTTCTACTTGCCAATTTTTCATTGTGACTATCCCCCAGAGACAGTGCATTTCTTTCACCAAGCTTGATGTTTTCTAAGGTGTCAAAGTGCTCGAGAATGATCTGAGTTTTACAGGTGTTCTCTCCATTTCCAAGTTTATGAAGGCATTCAAATTTGCAAGGTGACACAGGTAGAATATATGCTGTGTTTCCAGTACTCCCTTCTGAGGTTTCATTTTTATAGTTCAAATGGTCTAGAGTTTGAGAAGGATCTTCCCTGTGCTCCTCAAAGCTTTTTGTGCTTTTTCGTGTAGACGATGGAGGTTTAACTTCAGGGATGGAGGAGCTCTTGAGAACCTTTGGTTTCGGTGCAATTGCTGGCTTGGTTTTCCTTGCTGCTTGTATCCCACCAGAAGTACAATATCAGGCTTCGGTGCGACAGGTGGAGGCGCTGCCTTGTGTCCTAGGACAAATTTTGGTTTGGGGGCCACTGGTGGCTTCTTAATTTCTAGGAAGGATGGAAAACAAAGACTTTAGTCACCACTGCCCACAGAACAACTTTACCTGCAATGCAGTAGCATTAAAAGTTTTGTAACATTTCTGATCCACAAGAACTCAATGTGTGTATGGATACATTTTTCTTAAAAGCATGCCTTCCTTCCCTAACACCACTTCTTTACTAGTTGCCTTTCTTTGTTTAAATAGGCACATCAAGAAGTGGTAGGGAAGTTTTCAAAGTCTTTTCATAAACAAACAGTTTAACATAATATTAGTACATGTACTCCCTCACATGCTAAAGTCTGATGCCAAGAAAAGCAGAGCAGATTTGCCTGGTTCTGCAGTTTTAACTGCAATGCCCTTTTAAAACGTTGCAAGTATGTTAAGTGCCACACATACAATAAACCACAAAGACAATGGGACAGCCAGAATCGTGACTAGGGCAGTTCAGTCCCTTCCTCCACCACCTTGAGAAATGTGTAACCCAAAATTCCTCGTTCCCTTTCTCTCCTCTTCAAACAATACTGAGATGAATTACTGTACCAGCTGCAAAATTGGCATATCACTACCAACAGCTCAGTTAGTCTGTGGTATGAAGTTAGTGCAGTAATTTGTAGCAAGGCAGTACCTTTCTATTGTAAAACACTATTTCTGTGCCTTGTACAAAATTACCCTTCCCAACTTGTCTGACCTAGAAACAGTCACCACTATTAGGAATTACGACCCACTTGGCACAACAAGATGACTAATCCTAGGGAGAGTGTACAGCACTCAGGAAAAGGAGCTCATGAGGAACTTTGAGATTGTAGAGTTTTGAACCTGTTGTTTGAGTAGCTTTGGGGTTTTTTGTTTGTTTGTGTTGTGGTTGCTTTTTTTTTAAAGTATATCTGAAATATCTGAATATTTCAGGGATTATTTATAACCAATTCATTTCCATTTGCTGGAATGTTTTCAGATTTCTAAGAGCTTTGAGTGTTTTTTATATGTGCAAATTTCTAAAGTAAACAAGCTTCTTGTACTGTTTATATATTACCTCTGTATTTACTACCCTTATTTTGATCAATATTTTAGTATACTTCCAGTAAGTTATATACATGTTAAATAACACCCTCAAGAAAACACAGTAGTTAATGTTTCACATGCAAATAGATAGGGTAAGCCATTGATTTATTGTTCCCTTTGAAGTGTGGGTTTGGTGTTTGGTTGTGTTTTACCACCATTATTACTATAGATATGCACTATATCCTAATCTCTGGTTTAGATTAGAATGAAGTTTCAAAGTTTAGGTTTGTTTTGTGGGGATTTGTTTGTCTGAAGGAAATCTAGATAGGTAAAATAAAAAATTAAAAAGAAGGACAGATGCCCTCAGTTGCAACTACTCCCTAAACAGCAAGCCACTGCTCTAAGCAGAGAGCCAGAAACAGTAAAACCATGTTTTTCTAGGACATGAATCACTAAATGGTACCCAGCCTGCCTCTACCTACACTGAGAATGGCTGCCCTTGCTGCCATTATATTAGTGAAGAGATAAAACTCTGATGGCAGTCTCTGATGTCTCTGATGGCAGAGACAATTTTTACGAAATTTTACAAGAGGGAATCCAGAATTTCTTTCCAAAGGTACAGCTCCCTATAGCCACTGACAACAATGAGCCAACTGCAACTTACTTCTAAGGTTATCCCACCTTCTGCATCCCATCTAAAGGCAGGTGTCAAACCCACAGAGAAATGAATCAACAATTTGCTAGGAAAAAATAAAATTAACTCTTTAGGTGGGTAACTAGTGATCCTGATGAGCAAAGGAGAGCTGTACACCCACTTTCAGACAAGTCAACTGCTTATTCAATTGGAGTATGAGGTGATGGCAATAAAGGAGCCTGTGTTCCATGGTAGAAAGACAAAGAAGGGATGCCCAGTTTGTCACAGAACACAACACAGTAGTAGACCTGGGCCATGCTCAGCAATATTTACTAAGTTGTTAAAGCTCCCTGGAAACAGGAGAGAGACAGGCTGCTTTGGAACCCTTCCTGATGCCCAAGTGAGAGAAACAGACTGACAAAGATACGGGACATTAAACCCTGGCTAGGTAAGCAATATCCTGTGGGTTATTTTTCCCACACACAAACTGAAGTCCATAAACCTTGCAAGTTTCTCTCTATATAATGGGAGTGCCTTACATTTTGGATACCAACAAACTAGATAACTCTGCCGGGCTTTTAACTAGTATTTATTAGGGAGCACACTCAGCAGTTATGATGTGACACTATTACCTGACTATAAACTATCAAAAACCCCCCATGGTTTAGTTTTTATTAAAACTAAACCATGAAAGTGTAAAGAAAAGCAAAGCAAACAGAACAGTCTCTAAGCCAGTGGAGGAAACCTGGATAATGACTAGAGCAGAAAAATTCACTTCTGATAATAAGTGCAATTCGACGTGATTTCTGAAGCCTACTAGAATTTTTCAAATTACTTCAATGTTAAAAGCATTCAGGCAGACAGAAGAGACCAGCAAATTGTGTGGGATAATAAAGACAGCACTGTCTGCTTTAAACTGATTGCACATTACATCTAGAGTAGATGTGGGTCAATGTACTAACAGGCACATTACAGTCTTGGTATCAATACAGATCTGCAGTCAACCATCAGAAAGGAATGCGATGAAGAGCCCTTTCAAACATAAATGTGATGTGAGAGGAAAGGCTCCAAGAAGGAATGCATACCAGTAGTTTTCCTCAACAAAATATCTTTAAGTTTCTGAAGAATACAAGCAATGAACTACTTAGAAAAAAATTATAGCAGCTGACAAGGGTGAAAGTATAGTAGATTGACATTAGAAATTGAGAATCAAAGTTCAGTATAAACTAATTCAACTCATTGTTGGATGAAAACCACAGTTCTACATAACAGTGCTCTAAAAGGGACAATTTCCCATCCAGAATAGAAAAAACATCTAAGTAGGAGGCAACTGTTATATATAAAGGTGTAAGGAATGACTGGATGTCATATGAGAATGACTTTTTGCTAGATGGCAAGCAAAAGCAAGGTAAAAACCAATAAATATAATCAAGGAAATGTTATAGAGCAAATGCATGGGGTAGTTAGTTGTTTGGACAGTGGGCTTTTTCCTGGTGCCACATGGAACTAGCTATTCATCTAAGGACAGAAATGGTTGGTTATGCTTAGGAGAGTCAAAATTGAAGAGAGTTTGGAAATCATTGTACATAATTATTTTATGAGAGCTCCATGCAGGTCTGAAGCTAAGCAGTAAATAATTTGCTAATTATAAAAGATGAAGGGAGTTGAAAATATTTCTGTACATAGTACCTACCAGACTGTAAGCGAAATGCAATGTCACCTTCCAGCAATCTTAGAAATAACTACAGAAGCATCCATGGTCTAAAAGTTATGCTTCAAATCCCAAGGAAGCTCATCCTGGTTAATTTAACCAAGAATTTAAAAACTAAGATGGTAATAGAAAATATACTTATGCACATGTGAAAGGTTTTGGGTAACAGATGGTTCTTGAATCACAAAAAAAAAAAACCCCAAACCAAAAAAAAAACCACCTTACCCTGATGAAATTCCATATTTGACCACTGAGGTTTGACATGCTCAAACTAGAAAGAAAACTCTAAACCTTATGAAAACTAAAGGATAATTAACTACAGAAATATCTCACCTAGTGTTGTGGGGGAGCCACAAGCACTTACAGGCAACCTAAACTCACTTTCTGACCTGTGTAGAATTTTCAGAGGGAACTTTGGACTGGACATTGGATTCTCTAGCCTGTCATACTCAGGAAATTAGAGAATCACTATGATTTTCCCCACTCCCACCTCCAACCTTAACCCATTTCTCAAAGAGAATCCCTGCATCCAGGGATTCCAGTAATAAATGCAAATCTGAGTAGAAATATAAAATTTGATTTGCATAAACAGATGAAATGTTTCGGAGCCAGAGAAACTGTCAAAGAGATATCCTCCAACCTGTTTGACTATGCAAAGGAAGAAATCCATAAATAAAGTTACTAGCAATGCTGCCATTACTAACAGGAAATCTGCTGCTCACACAGGAACAGCCAATACCAGGCTCAGTGCTGAAGGAAAAAAAGTGCTTAAAAATACCAACACCTAACCCCCTTAGAAGAAGTAGATTTAAAAGGGCATTCCTTGTCTAACAACAAATTGCCATTAGCACCACCTCTGCAGATCAATGCACGTGTTCTCTGTCTGACTTCAGGTCACAGCACAGAAACAGACATTTATCTCTCTGGTGAATTACATCCTTCAGCATGCTGAGGAAAAAGCAACACCCATTCTCATCCTGCTGATCTCCTCTGTGACCAACACTTGTTATTGCCTGGCTGGAAACTGCTCCTGTTCTTCCTTTGATTTGTTTCAGAGGAGGATGAGAACATCCTGAAACAACTTATACTTTCAATCTTTTGACCCTAAAGTGCTGCCCATTTCTGTTCTTCAGATGATAGAATTTGACAACCAAGGACCTCACTTAAAAACACTTGTGTGTCTTCTCCTATGCACTATCATGAGAATGAACAGAAAGGCCAGTAAGATATTGCAATCTTAAGCATTATTAATACACAGCTTTAAATCCTTCTCAAATTTTTATCTCTTGTTCTTTTCCCTGCCCTACATAGGAACAAGGAGAAACAATGATATGTGAAGGTGAACTGAGGCAAAAAAATCAAATAGAACTACCCCATCTGCAATAAACCCTACTGTTGCTAAAGGAGTGTTTTTCCCAGGTAATCTTTAGGCCAATACCTTTGAGATCATGCTAACAGCTTCCATATTTTGGAATAACAAAAGAGCAGGAACAAGTCATGTTGACTTGCATCTGTCCATGAAAAGGGACAAATGGTTCTAGGCACTATCAAGCTGATGTAACTTGATATTCCTTTCCTTACAATGCTTCATATGAACAGAGATTCTCCTTGTGGTATTCAGGATGCTCTATGGACTATCTCAAGTCACCTGGGCAGGATCCTGCAACCTACCCTAAAGCAATGCCCCTTCTGAACCACAAAACAGTGGGAAGAAAGTAAACCAATAAATCACTGTGGCATCAGATTTCGACAGCAACTCAGCATAAGCTTAAGAAAAGGGCACACAATCAAATTACTATGGGGTAAGCAAAGGTGTGAATTTAACAAATCAGCTACTTTATAGAAGCTGGTCATATTATGAATACTCTTATCTTACCACACAATATATATGGCAGTTTATTTCTTTGCTGTAACCTATAAGGTTTATTCCTTATCTGCAACCTATAGGGTTACATATATTTCACATACTACTTGACAAATCTATTTCACACACACTAGGAAAAGAAAAGGGCTTCAAACAGCTACCACGCAGCAGCTGGCCTAGAGCAAATATATGCATTGGCTTTCTTGCGGCATCTTGTTTGCATATGCACACTGAATTCTCAGATACTGCAAATCACATCTGTAGGCTACATATGAAAATGATGCAATGCCCAGAAGGTATCTACCAAGAGCTCAATGGGCTGTTTTTCTCACATGAAGAAAGAGCTTGCTCCAACAGCCAATTTGCTGCTCCTGAGACTATTTTGGGCACAAAACCCTACAACTCAGTCTCGAAACAAGAAAGCCAATCTTGCTTTTAAGGAACACATAGGGAGAAAGAGAATTACTGCTATGTTTGGGATATGCTGAGAGATTATTGCACTGGCACTCAATACACTGCAGAAAGAAACACATAAATATTCTAAAAATCCTGTTCTCCAGCAGCCTAATTTTAAAGACTCATTACAAGGCTTTTCAGGTCAATTACTTTGTTTTCAGTTACAAAAAGAAAGTTTCATTAGGTAAACACCTCAAAAAAGTATTGTGTGATCATTAATTTATTTCCTGCAAATGTTTGTTTATTTTTTCATTATGGAGAGGCTCTGATTTTCTCAGGTGCCACAATGCTCAAAAGAAACAAAAAAAGGAATGAGTCACAACATCCCGGAAGATAACACATGTAGTTTTTAAAGTACAAGGGAAAACTGAGGTTTCCAAGCCACTAGTTTTAGAAAACATCCTAATTAAACTGCAAACACATCCATTTCAAAATCTTAGGTTGTTCACTGACTTATTGAAATAAAACAGGAAAGTTAGGGATAACTTCAGAGCAAGGACATAGAGATGAATAAACAACCTTTTAAGATCACATGCAGAGACAGAGCTGAGTAACCCTAATGAGACTTGACACATTCGAGGGTTAAAGGGACATTAAACGCTGCAGGCCCCATTTTTTTTCAATCCTTGAAAGCAATGAAGTTTGATTGGAAAAGTCATGTTGATTTTGTTTATTCTGTTCCTGCTATGTTTTTTCCATTTGAACTACATTTCTGACATTAAAATACATTTTTCTCATTGTTGTTGTCAAATCCAATTTCAAGCCTAAGTTATACATTCTGCCCACATTAAATAAGCTCTATAGATTCACATATAAGGACTGTTTCTTCAGCAAGAAATAATAAATGTCAAACTCATAACTCTGAGCTTTTGTTTTTTCCTTTTAAAGGCAAAGCACATACTTGAAGCCAGCATAATACTTTCAGGCAGAAATGAGTAAATGGACATTCATTGGCATCATGGATGTAGTGTGTGTATATATATAAATATATCTTGTGCAGTGCATGAGAAAGCAATGGCAGGAGTATAGGTGTAAGTGAAGATTGAAACCAACATATGGGTTGATCACTACAATGAGATCATCTTCAAATTATATAGAAGTATTTTTTAAAAGTGCTATAGTTCCTTAGCTGCAACAATTCCAGACTTACATATACATTTTAAAACATGTAAGCAACAGCTGTGGCAGAACTCCATCATGGAGTTATGTTACTTCTGGACTGAGATGTAACTGAAACAATTCTGTAGAGGAAATAGAAAAGATACACAGCAAGACATTATTTAGAAAGGCAGAAGGTAAGCTGCAGCAAGGTTAAGGCTGGGTTATCAATCTCAGACCTTTTGGAACTTCTGTCTTTGGGGAGAAGCTGTGTTTGGGGTTTCTCCCCATACCAAAGTCCCTTCAAATAGCACAATATCTCTCTTAGAGAAAAGCCCTGCATATCAAGCATACACCTGCAAATGCTACTTAAAAAAAAAATTAAAGCAATACAAATGATGGTGTACCATGTTGCTTTGTCCTAAAGGTACATTAAAAGAAGACCCAAGAGAAGCACTTAGTCCTTCAAGTCAAACTGAAGGAAAGATTTCTAGCATTTCAAGTTCCACCTGAAGCCTTCACAGACAATAACATTTTTACAGAAACGCTGTATTACCAACCAGTTGTCAGAAAACTGGCTGAGTAAGAACTGAATTTCAGTGTAGGAAACAGATTCTATAGAACACAAGACTGAAATTCAAATACAGGAGTTGTTAAGTTTGTATGTTTTTTATGAACAATAGCTTTATAAAGAATGCCTGTATATTACAGGCACTAAGTTCTGCAGCAATAACAAGAGAGAGATATTAAACCTTCAGAACTGTCTTCTGGAAGTCTTCAGCCTTTTCATACCCTGCCTAGGAGCTCCTTAACTGAAATGTCAAAGGCTGTCATGATGCTGTCAGCAGGATCAGGAATCTCTAATCTTGTTTCACCTATTCCCCATGCATTTTATCTTCACATAATACATCACACGCAAAATACTCTTCATCCCCTCTTAAATACCCCTCATTTTCCCTCTTTATGCCCCAGTACTCTTTATGCCTCCCTCTTGAAAAACTTGCTAAAATTTAGATTTGTCATGAAACTGTCCCACTTTCTCATATTCCTCAGTATCCCTTTTTCTCTTTTGCTTACTTTGTTCACCTGAACCCCGTTGTCCTCACCTTCCCCATAAACACCACCACAATGTACACTTAAAATCGATTTAGTCACACCATCTAAGATCTAAAAGTCATGAAATCACTGTTAAGTACTGAAAATCTACCCAACTTTCTGAAACTTAGTACGTATCAAATTTTAACAGCCCAGCTCTTGAGCACCCCCTAACACTTATGTGCACAGCTGTTTAACTCTTAAAGGATCAGTGTGAACTGCACAGTCGGCAGCACTACTAAAAACGGGAACTTACAATGCAGCTGGTTAAGCAGAGATAACCTGCTTTATTACATGCTTTTCAAAATCTAAACAAAATCACTTATGTCAAACATATTAAAAATGGAAATGCTTTAAATGAAGCGGAAAGATACACTAAATCGCTTTTCATTTTCCAGTAAATTCTGATTAGCTATGAGAGCTCAGATAACTTAATTAACGCTGGAGTCAATAGCAAGTTGACATACTTGAGAGGCAAACACTGAGAATTAGGTAGATATTTTTGCTTGATAACTGTGTATTGCTTTTTCTTTAGAACACCCACCACCACCCCAATCCTTGCAGGAAGCACTTTGCTGCTTCCCGTTTAACCCTACAATTAGCTATGTTTCCATCCAATACATCATAATTTACACGACAGGTTTTCAATGCAGAAACGACTCCTGTTAGGCAGATAAGAAAGGAATCTACGAATCTAACAGATGTCTGAACAAAAGCGCTAAGTTAGCACACCACCGTGCAAGCAAATATAAATAGGAGCAATTCCCTTAAACACGGGGTGCTCTTGTTCTGAACCAAGAATTTGCCTTGGAGCTCTTTTAGTCAGTAAATTGGCAGCGGTCAAGAAACGGGGGAGGAAAGGTAAGGAAAGCACTGAAGTAGGTCAGTTCCAACCCGCAGCTGGAAAGGCCAGAAGCGAACGCTTTCCAGCACCCCCGCGGGGCTCCTGCGTGCAAGATCCCGGCCAAGGCAGGTACATCCCAAGCAAAGCCGCAGCTGACGAACTCTCGCGGCTCCGCGGAGTCAGACGGAGCGACAACCCCAGCCCCGGTGCTGGCTCTCCTGGCACAGCCCGGCCCCCAGCAGCTTTCCCCGGCCGTGAGCTCAGCCCGAGCGCAGGGACCCGCTCGGACACGCGTGGTGGCGAGCGGAGAGCCCAGCACAGCCCGGGCAGCCCCAGCGCCGGGCAGGACGTGCCCGCACGGCCCCGCGGCCAAACGTGCCGAGGGTGTGGGGAGCCCGTAGCGGACCCCGGGAAGGGCTGTGTCCCTGGAGGGCTGTGTCCCGAGCTGGGTGCGCCCCTCACCGCTCCCCGCCCGCCTCCCCGCGCTGCCCCCGGAGCGAGCCGAGGGCGCAGCCGGGACAGGGAGCGCGCCGGCGGCTGCGGCTGCCGTCCGGCGGCAAGAGCCCCTCATCCCGCGTCCCCGCCGCCGCGGGGCGAGCCAGGCGACGCTGTCCGGCCGCGGGGGCACGCGGACACCCCGCCGGCCGCCGGATGGGCGGAAACCGCCGCTCCCCAAAGTTTCCCCGGGCACTCACCGGCGGAGCTCATGGTGCTCCCCAGGCGCGGAGCCGCGCTTCCCCTCGTCCCTTACGCCACGGCCCCTCTGAGGGCCGAGGAGAAGGAGCCCATTGTTCCCCCGCGCCGCCACCCAGCCGGAGGAGCAGCCGGAGCAGGAGTAGCTCCCCCCGCCCGCCACCGCCGCATCCCACCCCGCGGCCGCGGCACACGGAGCGCCCTCAGACGCCGCCCGCCGGCGCCCCCTACTGGCCACCCCTGCCGGGTCTTCGCCCCGCCGGGCCTTCGCCCCGCCCCGCCCCCGCTGCCCCTCCCCCGCCCCGCCCCTCCCCCGTCAGCCCCGCCCACTTGGCGCCCGAAAGCGGGCGCTCGCTATGCTTTCTGGGAGCTGTAGTTCTCCCCGGCGCCAGGCCGCGCCCGGCGGGCGGGGCTGGGCTAGGCGGCCGGCGGCACGGCGGACTCGGTTTCCCAGCGTGCCCGCGAGGAGGGGGTGGCATGGCGGGCAAGGATGACACCGGAGTTCGACGAAGAAGTGGTGTTTGAGGTGGGCGCGGGGCGACCCGGCGCGGGCTGGGCCCGAGTGCCTTCGCCCCTCGCTGCGCCGCGGCCCCCGGGGGGTTGTGCACCGGGCGGGCCGGGGGGGCGCGGGGCGCAAGGCGGGCGCGGGGCCGGGCCCAGGGCAGCGCCTGCCGCGGGCGGGCAGCGTCGGGCGGGACCGGCGAGAGCGGCGGGTCGGGGCGGTGCTCGGCGTGTCCCGCGGCCCGGAGCAGCCCGGGGCCAGCGCCGCGCCCTCCGCGCAGGCCGAGGGCGGGACGGCTCAGCGGGGCCGGGCGATCCTTTGTGCGGCGGTGCCGCGCCGGCCGGCCCCGCTGTCGGGCGGCCGCGGTGGGAGGTGTCGCGGGGCCCGTGGCGGCGGCGGTTCCCCGAGAGCCGCCCGTGAGCACCGCCGGGCTGAACTGTGGGGTCAGCGCACAGGGAGTGAACAGCTAAAAAATTCTGCTTCTGAGTCGGGGTCACTCACGGAAAAGGTGTCTTTCTGCACGCAACTGTGCAGCGAGCACTGGAACCGCTTTATCTCTGTAGTGTTTGTTATTACTGGCTTTGCATAAACAGCGTCTAGTTATATCACGTCTTGTTAGAGCTACAATATCATCTTGGCCTTATTGAAATAATGGTGGCTAAACATATCAGCTGTTGCCGTTCGGTAACAAAATCCAGTCTGTTTGCAGCGGGTGAGTGTAATTGTATCCTAATGGAGGGCGCACCTTGTATTGCAGGTGTACGAAGTGGTTATAAAGAAATGCTGTTATAAAATTAGTAATTATTATAATAGCAATAAGGCCTCTCCTTCAACCAGGATGCAAAACACTCTTTACATAAGCAATTATTTTTTTCTCAGCTGTGTAAGCAGTATGTCTTTAGTCTTTGGTCCATGCCACAAAGTTTTGTGTTCATCCACAACCAACCTCGGATCCTAACAATAAGATTTATTGTTTATGTTGCTGATGCATTAATTGCTTCCTTTCATACTATTAATCTAATATTATTTATTTATTTATATAATATTAATCTAATATACTTTATTTCACAAGTATAATGCCTGCCCTCTGCATTTCTCTCTTCAGTAAAAGTGGTACTTGTTTTACAGTTTCACAGTTCTTCAGTTCATGCAGCAACTACCATTTTGATTGAAAAATTTCTGCTGCATAGAGTCAAAGATCTCCTTGCATATGCTCTTCATTATTATCCTTGTGTTTTGGGAAAGGACTTCCATCACTAATAAAGGCTCTTGGGTACATTTACTGTACCAAGTGTGTGTGTGTGTGTGTGTATGTATCCATGCACACTTACAGGTACTCTGAATGACACAGTAACAGATCTGTCATATATCGAGGTACATCGTAATAAAATCAGAAAAGCAACAGTAGGACAAATACAGGCTGTTTGGGTTGGCTGATTGGCTGGACTACAAAACTGGGTGGGCTGCCAACTCATAAAAATGGGTACTGTGAAATACACACCAAAATTATCTTCAGGAGTACTCAGCAGGGTTTATGTTATTCTAAAATGAAGCCTCCACAGAGCATTATGAGCATACTTCACACACAAGCCAGATATAAGAATTGGCAAGGAGCCAAAAAGTATTTGGGTAGTTAATGTTACAACATACTTGTATTTTTAATTTTTGTTTTCTTGGATCTCAAACTCTCCCCCTTAATTATTTGCCATTTCTGGTGAGCAACTACATTTTTTTTTCTGCACCTCAGTAGGTCACTTCCCATTCTTCAGCAATCACTGTTGCAAGAAGCTTTTAGCTTTTAGACCTCAGTTGCTGTGAACAGCTGCTTTCTCTGTGCATTTGGAGCTCCCTTCAGCAAGATACCAATGGATGTTATAAGGGGTGGTGGTGTGCTAAAAAATAGGTAATCAGGAAAGAAGTGTCTTTCACTTGCCTCATACCCAAAAGGATGGAAGCAAATGAGATATACTTCATGTGTTCCAGGTTATTTTTTGCATGTTTTTTTGGGTCATAGCTCTGTCCAGCTGGCCCTGAAGACATCAATAACAGGTGTCCACATTAAAAATTTTGCAGCATCAAACAGATCATGGCCTGCTGATGAATGTTTCTGAGCTTCCAAGGACCACTATCCAAGTATCTTTTACATTAATTTATCTTTGAAGGCAAAGAAGCACAAACACCTCATTCCTGCTCTGGGAGAGCAGTGTTTTCCGTCAAGTTCAAATGCCACTGCAGATCATCGTGATTGAACAATAGCGAATGATGGGCATTTACTCTGTCTACTAAATGCTGCCATATTCTATCCAATTTATAAATTAATTCCTGCAGCAGCCAGCAATTTTTATTCATTGACTCATTAGTCCCAGCACTTCTGTTCTTGCATTTGTTACAAGCAGTTTCTCTTCTAATTAAAATACTACAAACACAGTGGGGAGGAACAGAACTCAAGAAACACAGAGGTGCCCCTGATGTGTTGGGCCTGGCCTTGTCTACCCAGTAGCATGACAAATTAAAAGTTGTGGCAGTGTAGAGTAGATTGTACTAAACAATGAGGAACAATAAATGGTGTTCTTTATTAGTGTCTGTCTGAATTTATTAAGGGAGATCATGAGATTACAAATTGATGTTAAGTTGCTTAAGATGAGTTTTTATACAAAACCTGGAAGACCACCATGCTGCAGTTACAGTGTATCTTGGAATCCTCTGCAAATTTTCAGCATTTTATGTATTTGTATGAGACTGGAATTGTGTTAGGTTTTTTATTGTTGTGTGGACAATGTGATCTCCTTCTTGGGTTTTTTTTTTTTGTTTTTTTTTTTTTTAATGTATAAATTAAAGAAGCTTCTTGTTCAAACTACCTAAATTTCTTCATTATGCCAGTGGAGGGACTGTGTCAGGACTTTGATGATTTATAACTGCCACCTAATTTCAGACTGGAAATTTATTCATGGCCACTTCATACCTACTTGCACATCTGCTAATATTTTCCATTATCTTATATAGTTCTTATCTGTCTCTAGAATTTACAGAATCACAGAAACATTTAGGTTGGAAAAGACCTCTGAGATCAAGTCCAACCTTTGACTGATCACCACCTTATCAACTAGGACCATGGGCCAGTTGTTTCTTGAACACCTCCACGGATATTAACTCCACCACCTACCTGGGCAGTAGTGCTTAAGGCCTCTTTCTGTTAAGGAATTTCTCCTGGTGTCCAACCTGAACCTCCCCTGGTGCAGCCTGAGGCTGTGCCCTCTTATCCTGGTGCTGGTTTCTGAGAGTAGAGTTTAACTCATATAATATGATAGGGTAACTGCTCGTATGTGTCCTTGATTTTATCAACAGCTTCCACATAATTGGAGACCTTACACCTCTGTGTAAGGTCTTGCTGTTGTCTGTTGTTAAATTGCATGCCATTATCAATACCCACTTAAGGCCTTCCCGTTCTTTTTCTATTATGTTTCAATCCTTTTCTGCATATATGATGCTCCTTGGTCTTATCAGGAAATGTCATTAGCAAGGTTTTTGATATAAGTTTAATTATGGCAAATATTAAAGCTTTTAAAAATGCAAAAGCTTTGACCAAAGACTCATTCCTCATGAACCCCATTAGTAACCTTCTGATCCAAGGGCTTTCCATTCAGTGTAGACCACTGTTATCTCTGCCATCAACATACTTGGTTCCTTTCCCATCTTTTTTATCTAACTGATATGGCACAGTATCAAAAGTCCATAACCATACAGAATAGCATAAAAAGTTGACATAAACTTCCTGCATTTCCTTTATCTAAAAATTAGCTGTCTTATCGAAGAAAGATGTCAAGTAACTTGGGTACAATCTACCTCTGGTGAACCAGTGTGATATCTTCTTTGATGATCATTTGGTTTTTTCTTTGTCTTTGAATTTTGCAAGAAAGAATAATTATTCTCAGTAGCATGCTGGCTTTTGATCAAATTCATAGACCTGACATATTCTTGATTGCTTTTTCTCCTTTTAAATATAGGCACTATGCTTGGAATTTTTTCTGCTTTTGAGTTTATAGATTAAAAATACTTTCTGCTGCATCTTTTATCTCCTGTGCCCATTCTTTCAGAACACTGGGATGAAGGTGATCCAAATACTGCATTTTCAGCTTCCAATTTCTGTTTTCAGCTGCGCAATTTGTCCTATATTTTAATGAGTGCAAGCTTGTTTGCCTTTTTTTTACCTTTGGACAGATATTCAAGCTGTGCTCACAGAACCACAGAATGTTTGATATTGAAAGGGACCTCTGGAGATCATCTGGTCTACCTTGCTCAAGTAGGGTCATGTAGAATCAGTAGCCCAGGACCATGGTCAGATAGGCATCTTCAAGGATAGAGAGAGATCTCACAGTCTCTCTGGGCAACCAGTGCCAATACTCAGTCACTCTCACACCAGAAAAATGTCTTGATGTTCAAAGGGAACCTCATGTGTTTCAGTTTGTGCCCATTGCCTCTGGTCCTGTTACTGGGCACCACTGAACAGTACCCATTTCTCTCCTCTTTGCATTCTTTGGATATGAGACCCACCCTGAGGTTTCTCCAGGCTCACCGGTCCCAACTCCTTCCTCAGTTTCACCCAGACCACTCCTGAAATCCCAGAAAGTGATCCTTGCTGTGTCAGAGCGGTTCTGGTAGAGGGGTTGTAGTTGACTTTATTTTCTGATTTAATTCTGTGTATTTAGAAGAAAGTTACTCAGATTGCACAAATATATGATTTTGACACACACAATATCAAACTGACACCACCTTAGATTTTAAGGGCTTTTGCATATGTAGTGTTTGAAATACAAGGCTGTATATCAGAATTATGTACATGTACAATTGTGCAATACTGAATTTCATTGGCATAAAATTTCCATTTTAAAAATTTTTAATTAGGAAGGATATTTTCTCACTTGAGACATTGTTTTAATTCATTCATGAGTCTTGTGCCATTCCTACAACCAATTCTGCCCATATTATTTACTTAATATTGCTATTCATTAGGTATTTCAGTACTAGTAGAAATTACATCTTAAAGAAGAGCTGTCTGTGTGTCATGATGGTTGTATCACTGTGGAAGCTAATGTTTTATTCTAGATCTAGAGGATCTGATCATTACTGTAACTCCAGACTTTTAAATTTGGGTTTAGAAGTAGAAGTCCCAGACTGAAAAATACCATATAAATCACTACTTATTTAGGCATCAAACCAAGATGCTGCCTGCATGTAATGTTCTGATCCACAGATTTCTGTAAGATTGGAAAGAGATTCTAGGCAGAAGCACCACCATTTCCCAGCATGATACACTGCATACAGAACAGCCTTTAGCTAATACATTCTCTACATGTCTACAATAGTAAAAGATGTCTAAAATATGGTGTTTCTTAGAATATTGGTACATCACTAAACGTTCAAGTCCTTATCTGAACCCTTGTAAACCACATGTTTAAAAGGTTGAGCTTTTATCAAAACACTCAGTCACGTGTTTTCACAAATTTTGTTTTTCACCTAAATAAACTGTTCTAAAAAAATTTTGTTTAAAAAACATGGTATCTAACCTCTGAAACTGTTGTCACCTTATTGCAGGGGTTCCATACTGTTCTCTCCTTATTGCAAAAGTGTTATACCTTCTTGGTGTTTTCTCTTGGGGAGCTCCTCCAAGCACTGACTCTTCACAAAGTAGCAAACTGACTCAATGCCATTCCCAACCAGCCAACCCACTCTTTTATAGCACTCTTCTTCTTATTGGTTACAGCTGTGGCCTGTTAAAGTCAGGCCTGTTCCTAATCTTTGATAATTGGCCCAGCTGCAACTCCTTAGGGGTAAGATTACTTTCTACACTATCTTTATTTTCTTATATTCTATCCCCCTACAAGAAACTTCTTGTTGTGATGAGACTTTTAAGTCACTTTCATTCAAAAACCTGAAAACTTTAGGGTTTGCAAAATAATGTTTTTTGTCAAGCATCAGACTTGTAATGCTGTATTCTAAAAAATAATGTCTCAAACACACATTTGGAAAAAGAAGCCTCCTTCCTATCTCCCCCATAACCCTCACCATCATCTAAGAAATTTAGGATTACCTAAACCGAAGGCCTTCAAAGCCTTAAACAGGAGTTAAACCCTCTTAGTTTCTGCTAAAGTCCACAGGCCATTACCCTGCATCCCCTAAATGCAACTCAGGTGCTTTAATTAAGCTAGGACCTTCCAATTCACTAGACAGATGGGCTTTGATTCCATGATACTATAGTTAACAGCTGTATGCTCTAACCAACAGGCCTCTGCCTAAGGCTCCGGTACATAACTATCAGAAATGTATCAGAAATGTGTCTGAAAACCAGCATTCACATACCTTCAACAGTACTGTCAGTAATGCTCTGTTAGTAGGATTTTTCTCACTGAATATTGGGTGAACTAAAGATGTAGTACTCTTATTTTTTATGTATGCATACAATAAAGGCAGTTCTAAATACACAGCTCTGTCAAAGTCACAGGTCACTTGTCATTCTAATGAGCTGGTTCTGGGACTGTGCTTTGTCTTCTTGAAGTGTGGGCTGTTAGCAGAAGAAGTGTTTGGGCTTCACTCCTCTTTTGCAGTTTATTCATATCCTCTTCTTTATGCAGGCACCTGCCTTTGTGGGTGATGCTGCACAGTGGCTCAGGAGACTGATGAGACAAACTAATTCGGCTAAGGAAAAAAAGCATCCTGTTTTTTTTCCTATCAGATTGTTTCCTTGCTCCATCTCAGCACTCGGCTGCATAAATTAGAACATCAGTGTTCTAAAGTGGTACTGCAGCTTTCAGCTGCACCCATGGGTAATGGCAGGTTCAATTGACCATGTGAATGCAGCCTGGGGAGATGGCTCTGCTGAGGATTGCAGTGTGCTGTACAGGCACGGGCCGGTGATGGATGGACTGTTTCAGATATTTTGCTTCTCAGCGGTTTGCTCAGTTGAAGGGGAGGACAGACTGTGCTCCTTTTCATCACATGACTGGGGGCAGATGATACCACAGAGAAAATAAAGTGCGAGCTTAAAACTATGTGAAGAACAGTCTGGTTGTTGCAGAGGCCAAGTCAATTCATCGAGCATTTCTGGATATCAGAAGAAATAGCTTAAAGTATTATATGGACCATAGAGTGTGTAAATCTATATTGCTGTTACTATTTTTAATAGAAAATTTTAAGATGAGCGTACACAATGATTCAGAGTAAATTTTGAGGTCTGTTTTTTAATCCTCCTCTGTATTTGTTGCTCTGGAGTCATGTACAGAGGGTTAATACTGCAGTACTCCTTTTACAACTTCAAGTCATGAATCAACTTTCTTGAGACACTGGAATAGAAAGAATTGCTCAGTATAGTTTTCTTTTAATCTTCATAATGTGACTGCCTTTTGTTTCTTGATTGCCTTTCTCTTCAGTAAAGATGTTTTACTGTGTGTGTCATTAGGAGTAAGAATTGACATGATCTGTGGTAGATAAGTTGATTATTTGGAGCTAATGTTTTAAAGAGGTTTCAAAAATGTATCAGAAATATTTCACTAGTTTATCAGTCGGATGCATTAGTTTAATTAGTTGAGTTTTGAATGTAAATGAAGGAGTAAATCTGTGAGTTAGTGACTAGTATAAAGCAAAGCAGCCTTGCTGTATCATCAGCCTAGTCTGATGAGTGACTTCTCACCCAAAACTCCAGGTGCAGAGCCGGCTGGCTTCTTATCTTGTCCTTCAGGGAAAGTAACATTTACCACTTTTACTTGCAGTTTTTCCAGTATTTTTCATCTCTGTCAGAAAGAACCTGCTCAGCTTTTCACCTGCGTTTGCAGGTCCACTTTTGAATGGGTAAACAGTGCAGAGCTCTCAGTGAATTTCAGTGCTTTGTCTAGTATGTAATGTTTTTTTCTAATGCTTTTCCACGATGGCAGTAATGTGCAGCCACCTGCTGTAAAATGCAAAGGAAAGAGAATTCCCATGTCAGAGATACAGTGATACAGAAATATACACAGGCTGTAAAACTTCCCAACTCTTGAGGAACACGAGTCCGTGCAAAATAGGTACATATCATGGAATCCCAGAATAGGCTGAGTTGGAAGGGACCCATCTGGGTCATCGAGCCTAACTCCAGGCCCCATGCAGGACACCCCAATAACCACATCACAGTCCTAAGAGCATTTTCCAAATGCTTCCTGAACTCAGACAGGTCTGATGGCATGGCCCCCTTCCTGAGGAGCCTGTTCCAGAACTTGGCCACCCCCAAGGTGAAAAATTCTCTCCTGATACCCAACCCAAACTTCCCCTGACCCAGCCCCATGCCACCCCCCCATGCCAAGTCCTGCCACTGGCCAAATTATTGTGCATCAAAAAATATCTGGGAACAGTAATAGATTAATGGCTTGAAAGTAATTCTCAGAGCCTACTTGTAAAGCAGATGATACAGTAGTGCTGGAGAAGCCAAGGTCTGTGCTGCTGTGGCAGTGAAAGCAGAATAGGAAATCTAAATGACTCTCTGGCTGCCTTGAAGTCATTGTCTAATAGCAGCCGTGTCAGCAGCGCCTGGCTCTTTGTCAGCCGGCGCTCAGGAGGAGGTGGTTACCAGCCAGGAGAATATGACCAAGGCTTTTAAACACCATTGCTTGGAAAGTCTTATTAATGGCTGAATATGAGATCAATGTGCAATAATTCTTTCAAGCAGCATCTTTTTAAAAGCCTTTAGCAATCTGTCATCTTCGTCTCCCTCCTCCCAATTAGAAAGCCACATTAGTCAGGAGAAATCGCATGATCCTGGCAAGTTTCAAACTGCATCCGCTGATGCTGGGAGGAAAATGCCTCTGTGCAGGGCCACAGGTGCAGTTACAGTGACAGCTTCTTCTCATCCTCATCTCGGATCATCCTGGAGGGACAAGCAGAGCGAAACGGGGAGGTGGGCGACATTCTCTCAGGTGCTTGGGAGCAGTACCAAAGAGAAAAATGGAACACGCTCTTCCAGGAGACAAAGATCGCGCTGTCTGTGAGTGTTAGCTCAACTCTTTCACATCTGTTTGGAGAGAGGGGAAGATTTCAATACTGGTAATTTGTTCTGAGTTTAGCCACCTGTTCAGCATACCTTAGCTTTTGCTGTCATTCTGGTAGAAATGTTTAATCTTTTGGGGTTTTAAACTGATAATTCATAATTGTAGTTGTTTTGGAGGTGGCTTAAGTTCCCACAGTGTTTTTGACATACTGGAAACCTCAGCTTTGAACAACATCTGTATTTTAAGAGGAGATCTTTAAGCCTTTGTCCTTAATGTCATTAAATACTACTTATAAGATTAATCTGTTTAATTAGATACTAAGTGGCAAATTGTGTTATAGTAAAGAACATGGGTGAGGGAAGCCCCTGTCTTTATTGGAGAAATCCTGAGTCATTTACTTCGTGATGCATCAGCAAAAATAATTGGGTGTGGCTTTGATTTTCAGCTGCTATTGTAACAAGGCTATAAAAGCTAACAGTGTCTTAGTCTCTGATATGTGCATGCAAAGTTTTTCTCAAAATGCCTCAAATATTTAAGTGTGGTATCTGTGCTTGCAAGGCTGTAATAGATGTAAGTATTTGAGTATTTATCTACCAAAAGCAACTGTTTTCTGAGGCTATGGAATTTTCTATTAATACAGCATTTCCATCACATAGTAATAGGCAATGTTATGTCTGATTATATTTTAGTGTTTGCCTTGATTTTGGTTTTTTTTAAATTTTACTGTCTTATAATTGCAGACACAATTGCAGTCTTCAGTTTAGATGGTGTTTTTTCCTAACCCAGGTCAGTGCTCTATTAAAAGAAGCATTGGGGAAGTGTTAAAGACCCACAGTAATTTAGTGGACTGTTCTTTAATCCTGCAAAATATATCCTGGGTTTAGAATGAGTCTCAACCACTTTCAGCAATGAAAAAAGGAGAACTGTAATTAAACATATGTTTGTGAGTGAAATAATTTTTAGCACTATGGATGTAAAATAAATATGCTCATGGAGTTGTGAATGAAGAGGAAAGGATTTTCTTTCTTGATTTTGTTAATGGAAGCTTAGATAAACCTATACTGTACTGTAAATGGTTACAATTGAATGACTTTGCAGTATTACTGTAGTGAGTTAGAAAAGTCATAAAAAGATAAGTGGTTTTTTGTTGGTCTCTGCTGAGTCCACAGAAAACTCTGATTCTTCAAACTTTCAGAAACTATGTTCCTACTCAGTACATCAGCTGTTTCTGACTATCTTGCTTCAATTGTTAACAATTTTTTTATATATAATCTGTATAAAGTACATCAGAGAAGAATGGCTTTTAGTCTTCTGTCAGTTCTGGAACTGTTTCATTTCCAGCACTCATTTTGGACAATTAACATAATTCTAAAAGATGCACTGGCCCTAAATGTAATCCCTGTCTCCTGTGTCTCAGAAAGTGACTTATAAGAAGCAGCAGCAACTTGGAGGAAACTTTAGAAATAAATACAGCATATTGCTGAAAAACCTTGTTTTGGTATCAATTACTTTAGATAAGATACCAAATTGATACCAATTGATAGGAAATATTTAGATAATATAACTGATAATGTAACTGATAGTATGATGGTAACATAATAATAAGCTTAATTATTTTTTTAAATTTCCTCTCTACTTTTTACATTATTCATTACCATGTCATTCTGCCAGAAACAACTAGAAATAAACAAACAAACCTGACTGTCAAATGGGAGTAATACTAATGATTCTAGTTATTATCTAACTTGAGAGTGGTTAAAAGTAAAAATTCAAAAGTACATGGAATAGATTCCTCTAGAATAATATGCTGTATTAATAGGAAGATGAGATTTTGTATTTAAAATTCCCTCTTCGTGCCATCCATTGAAACAAACTTGCTGTCCCTTTACCTTACATTCTAATGTAAAAGCTTTTTCACAGGCCTAATTTTTTTTTTATTACCACCTATTACTGCTTGCAAGGATAAACTTTCTGGTCTATCCTAAATTTCTTGAAATAAAAGTGTAGCATTTATATCACATGCAGAAATGTAAAAGGTGTTGTGTTTTGGTTTTTTTTTTTTTCCTTTTTAATGTTGGACTATTGTAAAAAGGAATGTATGAATTCTGGGCAGAAGAAGTTGGGAGGAAACAAGGCAGAGGCCTCCTATTTTCCCCAACCAAGAAGTGTATTTTTTTGATATTATCATGATATTTGCAGGTGAAAGCAGCTGAGCTGACAGTGCTGATGAACAGCATGAGTTGAAACCAAGGAACTTCTCTCACATTTAGAAGTGCATGTTCAAGAATATGTGCAGGTCTGCAATCTTTTTTATGGGAAAGAAGGCTTTTAGGAGTGAGAGGTTTGGGTAAGGATCTAAGCTAAAAACTTAGAGCTATAATTTGTGATACATTAGACACATTATGAGATTTAATTATTGTTTTTAGAGCTTTGTGAGGACGAAACATGCTTTGTAAGCATTAAGTGTAGTACTTCTGTCTTTTATGCTGAAACACAGTCTACAAAATAATATGTTTTAATGGTATCACATTGCAATTGTGTAGTAGCATAATTAATAATTTTCTGATTCCTTGATAATATTGGAAATTTTGTATGAATATCCACACATAAAATCTACCCTTTGACTTTTAAAAATTGCTTTAATGGATTTTCTAGCCATTACTTACATGTCATGGGAGATACTATCTCTAGATTGGTGGAGACATCCTCCATTTTTTCCTCTTTGATTATAGGCAACCATGAGTTATACAGACCACACAGCTTTGCAAGTGACACGCTAGTAGGAAATGAAATACAATAAATAAATAAATAGTGTGGGTTTATGTTAGCATAGACTAATGTATGTATGCCATCTGTAGTATTTCTAATAGGAGTGAAATCTTAAGATTTTTCTAAGTAAAATGTGAAGCTGCCTGTGCTACACAAGAGACCTCATTCTTAATGGATGATTTTTGTGATTAGTTGTTAAGATTCCTAATAATCTAATTTCAGAAGGGCCTCAGCCCAATTCTTATTCATTGCTTTCTTTGTCCACATCTTGCATGTTTCTAATGGATTCAGAAACAAGGAGCGATGGTGGTTTTACTTACATAAGGAATTTTAGTCACAGCATAGCTCTTGGTCATTGAAGTTTATAAAAATACAGGATTCTTCCAATATGCAAGTACGTTCTGCTAATAATATTTCAGAAAGAATGGAATAGACAAAGCATGTGGAGCCAAAGAAATCTGTTAGAGGAAGATTTTGTAGCCTGAGTACTTTCTGAGAAACTGAAAGAGAAGACCCAACTGAAAGATAAAACCCATTATCTAATTAAAGGAATAACATTTACATTGAATTTTAATTAATTTTGATTTCCTAAGCTAATAGTCAGAAAACTAATTTCCAGTTCTGAACAGGGATAAAAATGTGTAAATTTACCCATTACAAGACCATGTAAAAGTCTTCTAAGAGTTAGTCAGAAGGGATTTATGTAAAACTAGTAAGGTGCCCATATTCTACCTTAATTACAAGAACAAATAAAATTATTCTTCCTAGCTAGGGACTGAGATGTGAAATTTCATTAATGTTTGGAGAGATGGTGTATTTTTTACTGTTTCTATAGAGTAGAAAATCTACTAATTACAGTTAGATAGAAGGTTGTGATGTAGCTAGGCAACCAGAAGAATTGGGCATTCTTACATCTATGCCATATTGCACTTACTAGTGATAGCTTTCCAAATTTTAGATAATCCATTTTCAGTGGATAATCTCTGTCTGTCTCTACCTCTCATTCTGCCTTCCTTCATCCGTTTTTGTTAGGAAATGGAACTAATCTAAACAGCAATAGACCAGTTTTCTTGATCAACTTTTAAATTTTTCTCATCATGGACCCCAAAGAAAGGTGCACCCTGAGATAATAGTAGAAAAACTCCTTGTTATTTTTGGGTTATTTTGCCAGCTGTCTGTATGCTGGTGAGTGCCAATAAAGAGCAGTCAGTCATGTGTCATATAATGGCAGGTGCAAGTATGGTCAAGATGATGGTCAGGTTTGCCAAGAGCCGAGATATGAAGTTTTTTTTAATGAGTATTTCCTTGAAGTTCCTGAAGCAAGCCTTACAACTATGATTTTTGAAGAAAAAATCTCTGTTTACCCACTACTTTGTCTGTGTCTTCATCTAAATGGGGAAAATTCCATGCTACCCTAAAAGTTCTTGTGTGGAGGTGTTCAGGTTGTTCCAGGTGTGTTGGCAGTGCACAGCCTGGCTCTGTATGAAAACCATTTTAAGACAATGTTATGCATATCTGTGCATATTCTCAGTTTTGTCCTGAAGTTATTAAGTGAATTTCACAGGGTCTTAAATAGAACAAGTATTCTAGTCTATTATGTTTTCTCCTCCATTTTAATTAGGGAATTCTGGTAAAATAGCATGTTCTACTTAGAGAGAAACAGCTGGTCCAGAACGGCACAGTTTAATTAGAGTTGGATGCATTTTGAAAAAGTACTCAACCATGGAAGAGGGGTACTTGGAGAAAACATAGGATTGTGTCATCACACAGGAAATTTCTCAGAAGGAAATGAGTCATTAACCTATCCTAGTGTTTTGCACAATCATTGTTATTATTGTGGGTGAGTGTTATTGTCTGTACCTGTGGTATGAATATTTAAGTTTCATGTAATGACTGGATGCTGAATGTGTTGTGAGTAACTGAAACAGAGTAAACACAAGTATGATTTTTCATGCCTTAAATAGATAAGAGGGATTAAAATAGCACTCTAGTGATAGGGTTAAGAAAAATTCCTGAAGGTAAAAATTTATTCAGCTGGTATGCATGATGGCTATCAAGTTTTATTTCATGGCAAGCAGTCATTTGAGATTTGGCTGTGTTGGTACATAGTCAGAGTTAGGTGGGCCCCTTCACAACTTGCACCAGCAAGTTAATAATAGTCAGTGTAATAATTAGTGGTAGGTGTTCTGTAGGTGGTTATTTCTGCAGGCCTTCACAACTGTGCATCATTTACTGTAAGGTTTTTACTTTCTATATACAGTATTTTGGTTGATAGTATGTTAAATTAGGATGTTGGTGTTCTTTCTATGCAGTTGGCTAGTGTTTGCATACTCTCGTTAATAAAAATTTTCAGAGCTCAAAATTAATCTCTGTCCAACTGGACTGTATCAGACAAATTGCTGAGAGTTTCTCTTAAAAATGAAGTCTCTTTATGTGTCCTGAGTAGAACTGGAGTTACCCTAGGTATTGTTTTCATCAAATGTGCCCTACATACTGCCATATATGTAGTTGATAACTGAAAAATAAGAGTTAAGTAAATCTAGATACCTGGTGCAGATAACAGGAAGATATTTCACAGATCTATATAGATAAATAACTGATCATTCTAAATATCACTGTTCTCTGGTGATCAGAATTCCATACTTTTTCTGTTTTATTAAGGACTGTAAATCATTCATTTTGCAGCAATTTTAAAAACTTGAGTTGGTTTTTGTTTGTGTGCTGTGGGATTTTTTTTTTAAAGCCAGAATACCAGTACCATCTTTGGAGACAGCAGAAGCCTTTGTCTAATTTTTTTTTCCATTTCTCAATCCATTCATTGCTCATGTGTGGTTGATGAATTCACAGTGGTGTTTTGTGGGAAACACGGAATGATTTTTAACACTGTTTTTATTTCTCCTTTTTCTTTTTATAACTGCCTTTTCAGAATTCCCCACTGTACCAATATCTGCAGGATTTGGGACACACAGATTTTGAAGTATGTTCCTCAGCGTCACAGAAGGCAGAACAATGTGCAGCAGCAGAAAGCCAAAGGGAGCAGACTGTGCGTGCTGCCCAGAAGGTGAGCAGTTTCCTGTTGCTGAGTATTTGTCTTCTCACAAGAGAACTGCATTGCTTCACAAATAGGAGAAATCAGAACAGAGAGAAATCACTTCCTGTATTTAAAAATACAAAGGCAAAACCCCCCAGACAATGAACCTCAGCCCTTTATATCTGGAAGTTGTGGTTAATCAGTATAGTTTGGAGTGTTTCTTTGCACTTACCTAAGCTAGGGAAGCAAGAAGCTTTGATAAATAATTTTTTGAGTGTTGAAAATCATCTTATGTAGTGGATCTTATTATGTTAGCTTAGCATGATGTTCTGGGAATAGAACCTGTAATTTTCTAGAACAGAATATTTATAGTTTCCAGCACTTCCCAGGCATTCGGTTGCTAAGTATAGCTTTGTCTGTGACACAACATATTAAGAAAGAGGATTTCTGGGAAGTAGAAATGCAGTAACCAATTTGAATGAGATAGTTGATGTGGATAGCTATTGCATTTCTAATAATGATTACTTCTATCACTGGTCACAAAGCAAGGCTGAATTTAAATCAGGATTTAGCTCACCATTGTCTTTATTTCGAGCTACCTTAAAAAGTATTCATGGAAATATTAGGTCTACCACTTTTGCTTTTCAAAGTTGTCAGCTGGCACTCACCATAACCCTCAAGAATCACCTGAAAATATGTTTTCTCTTTAAAGTTAGTGGCTGGTTTGTGGTATGTTTACACTGAAGGTACCTATTCTGACTTAGTGTACGAAGACTTTGATTAAGTGTTCATTTGTTTGTTTGTTTATTTATTTATTTAATGTTTACATTTGTTCACTGTTAGTTTAAAAAATAGGATGACATTTCATTGGTTGATAATCTGTTGGTTACTATGAAGTAATGCATGGACTGTCAGCTTGATTATTCTGCATAGTTACTTTTGTGGCAGTCAAAAAATCAGTATGATATTGTGTTTGTGTATATAATCTCCACTGAATTTTATACAAAAGTGCTGTGGGGTTAAGAACCTCAAAAGTATTAAGATATACTGCTTTTAGAAACCTCAGGTATTCTGTTTTTTTCCCCTCCCTACCCCTCAAGCATTTTACACTTAATTTTATTGTGTTGGCAGCAATTCCTCCAGTATTGTGTCAGATGTAGAAGTAATTTTTCATGGTTTGCCTTGCAACTCAAAGGGAGTGGGTGTGTGAAAATGGGCTGTCCATTTCTTACAAACACTGAGTGATGTTCACATTGTCTCATCTGTCTAGACAAGGATACATAGTAGAAATGAGGAAGAAACCTGTGTGTAATTTTTAGTGATCAATTGTCGGAGGTTCTTCCTGCTGCAATTCCAGTACCAGTTGGGAAGAGTTAACACTTCTCTTTTGTAACCTGATGTCAGAAAGTCTGTTTTTGTCATTTGATTTCTGTGTCCCATTTTGGTAGAGTGTCTCAACAGGAAAGAAATGAGGGAGAGGCAGCTGGCCACACATTTAGAAAAGTAGACTGCATTTAGGAAGATCTGAGGCTTTGTTGCAATGTTTTTATGACATACAGACAAATAATTTGCATTCCTATCCAGTAATTTCCTCAGTTTTACATAAGACTGTTACCATTTCCCTTCTCTTGGCCTTCACCTGGCCTAGTCTACTGAAATGATAAAATGTCTGGAAAATAAATGGTTTCTGACTTCTGAAAATGTACCTACCCACAGTCCTAATATAAAATGATCTTCCTTGAGGCTTGATGTAACTATGATTACAGGGAGCAGATGCTGTTCCACACTGAGTGATTCCCAGTATGTATATATCACTTTCCTTCTATTCTGAAAAGCAAGTTTCCAAATGCCTTAAACACTTTATTAAAATAAGAATGTAAAAGCTGAAGTCTTGCCTTGTCTTTGAGTTGTTTCCTCCTCTTTTGTTCAGTCAAGTGGGAACCCTGGGCAGCTGAAAGCAGGTGACATGCAGCAAGAAGCTGGCACAGCAGAGGTCTGCTTTGGGATCTTCAGAGACTGACAAAACAAATCTGAGGAGAAGAAGAGGTTCCTAGTGACTGATAAAAATATTTCTGTTGTGTCTTGCTGTCCTGCCAAGCAAAGTGTGTGGTTCAGGCCTAAGGAAACGCAGAGGGACAAATTGAATTTGAAGCAAATCTTAAATACTTCTCAGAACATGTAGTTTTGGTGGTGTTTTCTTGGCCTTTTTTTTTTTAATTGGAATATGGTCTTAATGAACTGTGAATTAAAAAGCTGTAAAGGTGTTTTAAGATTGTGTTCTAGAGGCTGATGAAATGCCAAGCTCCCATCTGAGGGATTATGGACGTGTGATTTAGCATAGTAATTGTAGGTGCAGTGTTCCTAGCTGTGCCAGTCTCTGGAGAAAGTTATAGCTATAGTCCTGGTCTCATGATCACCTGATACTCAAAAGCACTGCTAGTAAGAGGTCCTAGACTTGTTTGCTGGAATTAAATCTCATTTGGGTAATTCTGCTTGAACTTTACAGAATTTATCACTTCCCATTTACATCTTTCGTTTCTCAGCCATCTTCCTAGACTGCTGTGCATATCTGAATGTTTAAATTGATTATACTGTCATACCTTGTCCCACCTTAGATATGATGATATTTTGCCATTAGAACAGAGCTGGTGCTGGAGGCAGCTTCTGAGAATTGTGTTGGGGCTAGCTGTGAGTAGCTGTGCAGGTGACCTGATGTGGGATGGCAAAGGGACCGGTCCTTTGCCTTTTTCCCACCCACTTAATGCAAGGTATTCAGTGTGTAGCATTAGCTTCTTCTGAAGAATTTGTCTACAAAAGAGAAATAGTCCTTAGAATTATTTTTTAGATTCAAATTAATTTACCTAAAATGTGCATGTACTATGCTAATATTTTTTAAATGTTAGGAGTTATGCATCTTTGTTATTTAGTTTACAGAGAGTTTGACTGAGTGTTGTTCTAAAGCTGTAAGAATACTCTGGAAGCCCTGGCAACATGACCTGACTTGTGTGTTGGTGAAAGTAGTTTTACTTGTCAGTAACACTCCCAATGGGAATGCAAACTGTGAGACACTATTCCAAGGATGTGAATAATTCAATGTGTTGCTGTACTGTATTGGGTCACAGCCCAAGACAGTGGGTTGTCTTGCTTTGTATTTTCAAGCACTGACTTGCCTATTGAGTGTTTATGCAAGCTCAGATCTTTATTTTTAAACTAAACCATGGAGAATAAACTAAAAGATTGCTTATGTAGCGTGCTAGGGTTTTTCAGTAACTCCACAGTCTAGTTTAGTAAGGTGGTAGCAGTCAGTGTAAAACTATCCTTGGTGTAACTTTAAATGTTCACGATAAAAATCCAAAGACTTACAAAGGCTAAGCAGTTGAAAATTATAAGATCCAAGAGGCATATTCTTAAATCAAATGGATTACTCTTTCCATACCCTGCTTTCAATGTACGGAAAAGTACTTTTCAGTGAAATACCTGTCTGAAATTCAAATGCAGAGCAAGACCTTTGTTCATTTAAATTCAATTTTCAACAAATTGTAATTAGAAAATATTACTTCCTTTTGCACTGCTCTGCAAGAAACTTGAAGGATGATCTTGTGCTGCAGTTAGTGACATTCTTTTAACTTATGTAATTGCCCTTGAGCAACATCAAAATACAATCACTTGGATTTATTCCATAGTCTTAAGTGTGAATTGCTGGGATAGCTCCTCCTGCTAAGCCACAATGATGTCAGTGTTTCGGGAAGAGCTATCATTATGAGATCCCTGTTATTGGTTTGCCTCTTCACTGACCTAAAAACACTTCCTTGTGGCATAGATCTCAAACTCGAACTGTACACAGAAAGATGAGACATTTGTTAAGAAAAGCTTGAGTTAGCTTACTTAAATGGGCACCAAAATAAGTTATTTCAAAAACTGTTGAAGCACAAGGGCTTTAGGATGACAATTCCTGATGTTAAGGCTGTTCTGCCCTGCCTTGCTGCACCAGAGTGGTCACACTGCCTTTCAGAAGGCTGCCAGGCTGATCACAGGTTAACTACAAAACTCTGAGCTCCTGTTGCTTGCATTTGTACTTCTATTTCCTACTTGTAGTTAGGGGGAAAACCAAGAAAAATACAAACAAGAGGGGAACAAAAAATGGAAAAAAACCCAAACAAGAGGGAGAAACAGAAGCTGTTAGCTTTTATACACTGAGCTATTAGAATCTGTATGGGGTTTTTTTTATTATTATTTTGAAACAGTATGCCACAGAATGTAGGCACTTCACAATTAATTTTTTTGACATACATTTTACCTGATTGTATTACATGTCAGCAGTCTGAAGATTGAGACAGGGCCTCAGAATTCATGAAATATATATAACTAAATATTTTGAAAACTACTTCCTGTCAGTTCAGTCTGGGGAAAGTAGATAGAATGGTGTGTCAAAAGCTGTGCTTTTTTGTTCATTGAATGGCTGCAGACTTAAGCAAAACCATGCATCCATTCAGTTATAATCTGTCATGCTTCTTGTTTTAGGAAGATGCATGTGTAGAATGTGTGATGACTGAGAGGGAGTACTTCCATTAGTGGCATCTTAAGTTACATTTACAGCTCAGACAAAAGTGTGGATTTAGGTTGTGTGGGAAGCAACATAGAGACAAAGTACCTGGTGGTTCACACTGGTGTGGACAGGGAGTTTTTGGGGCATTTCCTCCTCTTACCATCACTCCTCCTGTCTCTGTTTACAACTTCTCTGGAGTTCTGCTCAAACTGCAGTGGGCTGCTGAGGAGAGGTTGTCCCTGTTCTGGTCTTTACTTCTCTTCAGCCTGCCAGTCATTTAGTCTTTGGGTTTTTATCCCCCAGGAGAGAGAAAGTCTTTCCTATCAATGGAGTAGCTGCCAACTTGGGATCAATATAATCTTAGCTGTAGTTATTTTTAACAGAACAGCATAACAATCCATTATGCTCCAAATAGGTGGGGTTACTGAAGGTTTCATTTTATTCTCCTGTTCACAAGCAAACTGACAGGAAGCAGATGTTCTCTTAGTGTACTCTGAAGTTAGGCCAGACACAGTAAGTGAAACTTCCTTACAGGTACTTGGGTCTGAATTAACAAGAAAATCAAATGCAGAAGTAAAGGATTTGTCTGCTGTTATTTGTTTAACTTTGGCTTTGGTTTTTGGTTTGTTTTTTTTAATTGGAATAATTTCTGTTCCTTTCAGCAAGGCATCCTGTCAAAACTAGTTGAGTTTTTTAGAAGCTGGTTTCCTTTTCCACAGTATAAGAAAAATGATGACATACTTCACCGACTGGTAAGTGATCACTTTTTTTATTTTTCCATTTCCTTTCCTAATCCACAGGTCTTCCTCTCCTCTGTATGTCATCCTCTGAACATCATCTTTGGTCTGTATTGTTGGTTTTGGCTCTAAGAGTATGACTTATTCTTTAGATGATACTAATTCTGGTTTTCAGTTACCAGTGCCAAATTGGGCACAAAAGGACAGGAACAGTATCAGTAGCTGGGTTAAAGATGTTCAAAATGTGGAAGATAATAAAATATTTGAGAAATTTAAGAAATTATTGAAAGCTGAAATGAGTTTAATTGCAGTGTAGGTACCCCTTTGGTGGAAGGCAGTGGGGAGACACTGAGAAAGTCCTCATGTTGTAGCCTAGTGCCTCACAGAGACCACCTGAGATAGAAGGTTCTAGAGCTTCAACTGTGTATTGCTTCACCCTCTGTTTCAGCTTGTTAGCTCAGGCACAGCACCACCACAGTGTAGCTCTACTGCCCTGGGAACAATCCTCTTTGTTTCTACACTGCTCTCTACAGGGCTTCTGCCTTTGGGAAAGGCAAAGCAAACTTTGTTTGCTTTTTCTCTGCAGCACCACTTTTCAGTCTGGGCTTGTCTCAGATCTGCTTTAACTTGTACCCAGCTCCCTCATGCTCCTAGTATGGCTTGCAAATGTCACTTCAGACTGTTCCAGAATCTAGAATTTTGATTTATTTTTTTCTACCATGCTGTAGGGATGATGGCTTCAAATGGAGCTTCAAAAGAAAATGCTGAGCTACATGAGACGTTAGAATTTTCCATTTCTCACAGAGTTCTGCTGTATCTCAGTTCACCTTTATCTCAGGAGGACATAATTTCCTCTGAAAAATTAGTGATCTTTGATTGACTTTTTTTCTTGAATCAAGGATTTTAACAGCAATTTTTAGCCTTACTTTCTTAAGATGGAGGCATAACTGAAGAACATGGAAAACATGTTTGTCCTGCTGCACACTCCAGCAGAGTACTGAAATGACACAGGATGCGTCGGAGGAGGGCAGAGTTTCCTCTTGCACACAGTCCTGAGACAAATGTTTTCCATTAAAAGTAGAATGAAAGTTATCTGAGGTGACATCTGTGCATGGAATTAAATTTCTCAACTAGCTATCTTATGGTTTCATAAAGAATCTCATTCTGTCAGTGACAGAATGAAACAGATTTTGTACTGTGAAATGTCACATTTATGTTAAAAGTTTCTATTAGAGACTTTTCAGAAATACTCGCTTTTCTCTCCTGTACTTAGCTAGATTCAGGGATGCACATGTTCAGTGTTTGTTGGGTTTTGTTATGACATTCTTAACTTGAAGTAATTATGGTTTGGTGCAGTATGCAAATAAAAATTTCAGGGGGCTACTCTGATGGCTGTATTTGTCTTCATGAGCTCCATATTTGTCTTCAAGAGCTATAGTTGGGGCAAAAGTAGCAAATGCTAATGGCTTAAAATTCTCAACCATGTAACTCCCTAAAGCTTGCCTGAGGTTTAGCAGGTGGGAGGTCTTCAGAGCCCCATGCTGTTTCATGTTTGGATGGAGGTCCCTTGGGAAAGGTACAGAATCCTGCAGGAGGGTACTCCACTGCCTTGGTTTGAGGCTTTGATCCAGTGCTGACACTGCTGTTATTAAGTGTCCACAAGTGACATTTGTTGACTAATTAGCAGTATCTCTCTTTCTCTCTATAAGTTTTGTTTGTTTGTTAATGATATAAATGATGTCATGACATTTTAAAAAAAAAGTAATTTTCTGTTTTTTAATTGGCATACTCTGTCATGTGTTTCCAGTTATTGTTACAATCTGGGTCAGATCACAAAGTCAGTGTGATGCATCCTGCAAGCCCGAACTGTTAGGTAGTGTGTGAGCTTTAAAGGTTAAACAAGTTTAATAAAAAAGTAGCTACTTGTGCTATATCTGAAACATTTCACTGCTCTGGGAACAGATTGTTGTCAGTAAAGTGTAGGGTGTGTGGGTGTTTTTCTTCTTCTGCTAACTTAATTTTAAGAATTTGCATATTCTTTACTAATGCCTGGTTTTTCTCCTGCCCATTTGTATGTGGTAAGGATGTTGGATTTCGATTTGACACGCTCCGTACCATCCTGCAACAGGAAGTTCTGCTGCAGGAGGATGTGGAACTGATTGAATTCCTTGACCCCAGTATCCTGTCTGCAGGGCAGTGTAAGCAACAGGAAAACAGACAGCTTCCAACGCTACGCTCCCTAGCAACTCCTAATATTTGGTATTGTATTGAGGATATCTACCATTATAGTCACTGAGAAACAAGCAAAAAGTATATTGTGCATTCTTGATATAAAATGCAACATTAAAGTAACTATATTTATTCTCACGTCCTTGGGTCTTTATTCTACTAGTCCCCAGATTTTTGTATAAGCATGTTTTTTCCACTGGGCATTTTATTGAAAGAGTGAATTTTAATCTGAGGTAACTGCATGAACATGAATGAATACTCCCTGACTAATATATTCTATAAGAAGGAACTAGCATAGTTGATTAAGTAATTAATTTCTGGAGCTATTCAGAGGTGATTTTGAAAATGAGACATGAGTGTGAATACTGAATTAAAAAGTGTTTATTTTGGTGTAGTCTTTATAAAATATGTTGTGTGTGAGGCAGCAGTATCCGAATAGCTACCCCCCTGTATTTTAAAAATAACAATGCCAGTGGTTGTTCTGACAGTGTCTTGCTTGGAAATGTGGTAATCAGTAGGAAAAAATATCACATAATATGGGTCAGTGTTATTTTCTCATATATACCCTAAAAAATTAGACAAAATTATTATAGAGTCACACCTCAGCTGTTTAAGTTGTGTCAATATTGATGCTCTCTGTCAAACAAGAGAACTTTTGAACCAGATTTTTCTGGTCCTGGCATTATTCAGTTTCTTTAACTTTCAGCTGATAAAGTACACTTACAAAATTTGTGAATGTTGTTCACCTTCCATATGACATCAAGTTTGTGTTTTCGTTGACCAGAGGTCAACAGTAGATTGGAGAAATACTTTGAAAATGATAGAAAATTCGATAAAGACAAAAGTTTAATGCTACACTTGGGAAGGAAAAGTCAATTAAGAAACACCAAGTGATGAATAATTGGGTATGCAGTACTACTCCAGGAAAGGATCTGCATATCTCTGGGATGGAAGAGTGTTATGATATGTACAAGGTGGTGATCAGTCATCATTTGTTCTGTTCAGAAAAGGGAAGGATATGAGGAAGAATAATGCAATTAATCTGCCAGTGATTCAAACTGGGACTTGGGGGACATCTTCTGAACTCTAAGGATACTTAGGAGTTGGAATAGCCATGACATTGGCTGTGGAGTCTCCATTTTCATCTTTGGCCTGTCCATGATGATCTAGGTTAACCAACCAGAAGCTGAAAATGAATGAAGTGAGCTGTTAAATCCCTTCTAGTCTTTCATTGTTGTGATTTTATTTATTTTATTTGTGGTACTTTTTTTTTTTTTACTGTACCAAGGAGGTTAGAGACTGTGTGTCTGTCCCTTTCAGAGGTAGTTACATACTTGGAATATTTTAACTCTGAATTTTTACTAAAACCTTTCAGTAGCCAGAAGCCTTAAAGAGTTAACACTTGTAAACCTGGTTGAAATTTGACCACAAAACTGTCCAGGATATAGAAACGCAGAGATTGTGCCTTATTTTAGAAATGGAAAAATATGCCAAGTTTATACTTCCAAACCTAAATGCAGGATACACAGCTTTAAGGGATGAAGGAAAAAAATGTTTTTCATTGAAAACATTCTGGAAAAATATAGTAGTAATGCACCTTGAAGCTGGTATCCCATCCATCTCTCTGAAGAGTGTGATTATTTTACAAAACCATGTAGTAATATATATGAAACACAGTGTATTTTCTAGCAGTTACTTATTTATGTTGAATTTTTATAGAGGAAAGTAACAACTTTATAAGCTTTCTAAATGTCTTTGAGACATAACTGAGATACTAGGAAATCTATTCTTTACAGATTTTCAAATGGTGCCAAATTTTTTAAAAAGATTATTCAAGCCATCTTTATAAAATTGTGTTAGAAACTATTGGTGCATTGGTGTCCAAGTTAAATGAGTCAGACTCTAGAAAAAATACAGCTGGCACTAATTGAGGTATTTGCTACCAAAAGAAACATGCCCTTCCCTACTGTACTCTTGAACCTGGAAGTACAGATATTACAGTTCCTACACGCCCTGGTTTATAATGCTGAGTAGTCAGGTTTTCTCTTTTTTTAATTTTCTTTTCTATTTTTTTAAAGTCATGTAAGTGTGTAAGAGAAACTGACCTTTCAAAGTGGTACATTACTCTCCTACTCATGCTGTAAAAAAGCTGAAGAAAGGTTTCCTTAGAGTTTACCAGCCAAGTAATATCATGTAGGTATTCATTGAAACCTGTCACAAAGAGCAGTTTTCAGTGTTTACAGCTCCCTTCAGGACCTACATAAAAGCCCCACAGTAAGATCTTGTAATCTCAAATGTAACTGAGAATTTGGTAATTTTCCCATCTGTTTGCCCTGAGTAATGTGTGGTGGTGGTACTGTCTCTGTTTGCAGGGATGTCTCGCTGTTCCTTGCCTTTGTAAGTGCGCTGCTCATGTTTCCTTCGTGGTGGGAGGAATCCTCGTGGCTGCTGTGCACGCCCCTGCTGCTCTATGCAGCCGCTAGAGTGTGGGGCACGTGGAGGACAGCCAAGCTGCAAATGTCCCTGCGAAAACACTGTATCCAGCTGGAAGAAACAGTGGCCAATAGCCGGGCCTTCACTAACCTCGTGAGGAAATCTCTACGACTCATTCAGGAGACTGAAGTGATTTCCAGAGGATTTACCCTGTGAGTCTGTATTTCACTTTACTTAACACACAGATCCATACAAACCAGCTGTTGTCTAAAATTGTCTTGTTACACTGTCTCCCATAACAACTGGAATTACTGGAAAACATAATACTTAATGGTTTTAACTTACATGAAGTAGTATAATTACCATTCATAGTAAAAGTATGAGTTCTAATATCTCAGTGTTAAAATCCCACATCCTGAAGATGAATTAAGTCTCACAAAACTCAGGTGCCTTTGAATGTCCTGCACTGATAGCAATGAAATATATGAAGAAATAGACTTTGAACTAAGTTAACTATTTTGGAGAGTCATTTAGAGAGTTTCTTATCTTACATTACCAAATTTATGTAAATAAACTGGTCTGCAAGTAATCATTCATATTTTACAAAACAGGATTACATGAAAACCATTCTATTTTTATTTAACAAATATGTTTGAACTAGTGAGAACACAGTAATCAGCAAAAACCATGAAACATTATTTCCCACCTCAAGTAAAGTTAACATTAGTCTTTTTTTCTTGCATACAGGTGTTGAAACATTTAGATTCTTAAGTTATTTACTGTTGAATTTGCCTTTCTTCCACTTAAGGGATGCAAAAGTGCTCTGAGTATTTAGCTCTTGTAGTTATTTGATAAGTTTTGCTGATTTGCTGTGTGAAAGGACATCAGAAAATGTTCAGTGTATGCAGTGATTCCAAAGCCAACAGGCCTGTTGCTGTGCACTCTCATTGCCGTGGATGCTTTTGCATTGTAACCGCCTATGATGAATCCATGTGTGCCAATTCTGCTTAAGGCTAATGGAGGTGGCAAACACCAACACCTAAAATAGTCAAAATTCTTTCTAAAAAAAATCATAAGTTCCCTTCTCGGCAACAAGATGTTTATCTGTGCCAGACCAACTATTCTACACTCACACATGTTCTTACATGCAAGTGTGCAACTTCAGTCTTAAAATTCTGGATTAATTTTTTAGCTTGAGATACCTTCAGTGTATTTCACTGAAGAAATGTTTCATTCTGCCTTTGGAATGCATAAGCATGTCTTCAGTCTGCCTAGCTATGTGGTTTTTGTTTTGCTCTGGATTTTTGCTGAAGAAGCATATACTTGAGCAATAGGCAGTCTTATCTTTGCAAACGGGTTCTTAAAAGAAATTATTGTTCGGGCTTGTCCAAATTACAGATGAGAAAAACATTTGGATTTTTGCCTAAGTTTAAGCAAATGAACTTGTGGTCAATGTCTAAATTGCTGCTGCCTTGTTCTTTTACTACATATCTTAGATAACAGATTAACAAAAAACAGACTGGTCTTTAAGTTGATGCTTGATCTAATAGCTTCTTTACTTGAAACTTTGGCAAGCTTTTCAAAAGACTTGGGTATATGGATGGAGTGGGAGAAGTTTGACTGTGCCAGCATCTTCACTGGAACAACTGTACAGTATAAAGAAGTCAATGCTGTACAAGTTTTGGGTTGGTTTAGCCTAGAGGAACTTCTCACTCCAGAGTGTCCTTTTCTGCATCCACATATGCAAGAGATGCTGCTGCACAGGGCAGTGTGAAATTCTTTTCCTAGAGTTTTCTAGAGTAAACCAGCAGAACAAAGTTTAGTATTTTCTCCTGTAGTAAGGTTATCAAATCTTAGTAATTTTCATGCTTTTTCAGAAGCAGTCTCATGGCAATAGAAATGGTTGCATTTGAAAAGTTACTGAGTATCCTCTTGTATTATTTTACATCCTTGAAGGAATGAGATTTCAATGAGGTGCAGTATCCTGGTCAGTGTTACATGTGCAGCTGTTTTAAGGTACTCCTGATTCAGCATAGGCCTGTGCATTGACCATATTGTGAGTGGAAAGATACTGCAGCTGTTATTTAAATAGTGCCATGCTCAGACTTTGACTGGTTGTACTTAGCTAAACTCTGACAGGGCAAGTCCAGGTCTGCAGCTTTGGCCTGAAGTTCCTCATGCTCCACTGCTGGTTTTCCTCCCCATGACACCATCCATTGCTATTCTCATAGCCTAATTTATACATCCATTGAGATATCTATGGCTTTGCTTTATTCCACCCTATTTGCCCCTTATTAATTGATTCTGGACTGTCTCTGTAAATGGTAGATTATTACTGATGAGGTTTTGGTCAGTTCTCTATAGGTTAAGTGGTTTATTACTGTGTGGTAGTGCCTGCTCTACTCAAATAGATAGTCAAACATCCTTTTGCTTTCATTCACCTCCCAGTAAAACTGACTGCAGCCACAGGAACCAGAACAGGAATTCGATCAGGAACTAAGAACTTGAGGGGGGAGCTTGGATTAGATGGCCTCCAGTGGTCCCTTCCAATCTTAACTACTCTGTGATTCTGTAATCCTGTCAGGCTTCTCTTACATTAGCTGCTCTCAAAGACAACTTGATTTTCTGATTCCAGCCTGGCCTTTGGAAGTGTTTAAGGCTCTGTTGGAATCTCAGGTGTGTCTGCTTGGTACCAGCTCTGTGAGGCTGACACCTCACCTGGCTGGCTTGGATTACAGAAATTGTATAGCAAAGGTAGGGCAGTATTTCTGTCTAATTGCTTCATTTGCAATTAGCCAAATGAAGCCTGATCACAGGTTGCAGCCTGGAATTTCTGGAGGGTAATGAAAGTATGCCCATTATCTTGCACATCATAAAACAAGAACTGAAGGAATACATAATGGAAGGCTGCAGCAGTAAGCAGCAAGTATTTATTCCCTTGCTTGTCACCAAAATAATTAGCTTCTTTTCTGAAATGCTCCCTTTTTACTGTATTTTAAACTTGAATTAAGCTCTGTGAACTTAATACATATTGATCTATATGAGCATCTTTAAAGAACTGCTTTCATGGTGGAGTGCAGTAATAGATTTTTATTAATGTGTTTATATAAACTTGTTAAAAGTTGAAAGCCAATTTAAGATTTGGCTAGTAAAATTAATTTAGAAACATGTTGTTCTATACAGTAAAGTGGGTTTGGAGCTGTAGAAAAGGGGAAATTCACCCTTAAACTTTCTTTGCTTCTTGCTACTTGTCGCTGATATGCAAAGCTGGTAACATTTGGATAACTTTAAGTCCAATTAAAATAGATAGAGGATAAGAGAGAGACTTTTTACAAGGGTGTGTGCTGATAGGACAAGGGGGAATGGCTTTACACTGAAATAGGGCAGGTTTAGACCAGATATTAGGACAAAAATTCTTGACTGTGAGGATGGTGGGACAGATTGTTCAGAGAAGTGGTGACTTACCCATCCCTGGAAGTGTTCAGGGCCAGGCTGTATGGGGCTTTGAGAAGCCTGGTGGGAGGTGTCCCTGCCCATGGCAGGGGGTTTGGAATTAGAGGATCTTCATATTCCCTTCCATCCCAAACCATTCTGTGATCTGTGAAGATAAATGAAACATTAGGAATTTAGGGATATGATATGCCTGACAGAAAGACATATAATAGATTCTACTAATTAAATTAGTCAAATAAGGAAGAATTTTTTATAAAAAGCACTGAAACAATCCATTCCAGAAGGAAAGCAGATTTTTTTGCTGCATACTGGCAGTACGTGCTGTGCTTGAGTTATGCTATATTTGTTCTCTATAGGAGCTGGAAAAGTCTGCATCACTGTAGTAGAATATAGATCTCTGTTTCTTTTTTATGGTAGAAGAATTTTGCTCCTTTTCTTTGAGCTTTCTTCTGACAATTCACATGGGCTTGGGTCTACAAACTAATGTGAGAGTTTATACATAAACACTTCAGTTGTTACTTCCAAAAGCTAGGGAAAGGTTAGAGATTGGCATGTACTGCATTACATGCTGTGTTCCCTACTGAAAGATCCAGCAAGGCTAGCATTTTCAATTTACATTTAGAAATGGAAATGAACACAGTTTGGTTTTTATTTTTTTCAGATTTTAAAGTCATTTATGAGACGTTATATAAACCATTTTAATAACACATAATTTAAAATGGTATGCAGATATTTTCTATAGTATTTCAGCTAGCATATTCAATATATGGCAATATTTGGCATGAATCTGCTTGTGTTAATGGTGTTAAACATACTGATATATGGTTCCAGCCTTGCTCACTGGGTGGGCTGCTCTGGTTTTCATATTTGATAGTGAAGGCCACAAGCTATTTCTCTTCCCAATGTGCAGCATGGTCCAGCTGAGCACATGGAGTAGGACTGACATTTTCCCAGCAGTGTCAGTCTGCTGACTTGGTCAGCTTTTTAGTCAGATGGACTACAGAAATAGTTACCAATGCAGCAACCCACCTCAGGCTTACCAGGTACCCTGTATGCTTTTCCCTTTTAAGTGACTGCACATGAAATCACCTCTTCACCCTGCCCTGGGAAAGGTGAGAGCAGAAGCAGGCTTCCAGTCCCCAAAGAATTAATCACAATTGATTGTCCTGTTGTCCAGACCATGTTAACTCCTGAGCTGATTCTAGTAAAATCAGTTCCAGCAAGCAGAGTGCACCTAGGCTGTTTCCAGAGTCTCAGTCACAGGTTTGACATCAGATTGTGTATGAAAAGATACAGCTGGAGCCTAAAGTTCTGCAGACCTGTTCAATGTTCACCCAGATCACAATTCATTTTATTTCCAGATGAGATGATTTCTTACAGTGCTAAAGCCAATCTGAGTTATATTCTAATAGGCAAATGGCATTGTTTCTTTTAAATGGTATATTCACCTGAATAGCCAGACACCAAATTTATCTTCCAATATGCTTGTGTGGTGTATACATGTCATATGTTTACCTGTCAAGACTCTCACAAACACAGCTGCCATTCATTGCATGGTGATAAAATCTATGTCACTTCTCAAATAATATTTTTCTTCACCTAGAAACCTTCTGCATCAAGAAGGTTAAAAGAATATAGTGTTTTGTATGGAAAGCTATGTGTTGGCACCTTTTTTCTGCAAAAATTATTGGAAAAATAAATTTAGATATAAAGAGGTATATGTTAAATACATGTTTATTAAAACTTCCAAAGCTGACAGTGGGCTTGTAATAGCTTTGTGTCCTGATTGAGATAATGTTACGGTATGTCTACCATTACTACACCATTTTGGAAAATTTTAGAGAAAATAAATGTGCTCAGGAGTTTTGCCATGGCTCAGATGAGAATAGATGAAGGCTATTTACTGAGGAATCCTGGCTGCTGTCTGAAATTTTGATTAAATATATCATTGATATGATCAGGGTTTAGTCTCATAGTTACTGAGTGATTTGAAAAAGCTGTCTAAGCAATGAAATAGGAAAACTGATGTACTGTTCTTTAAAAATACTTTAGGACATCTGTACAGTTGTATCACATTTTACTTTTCAAGTTTGCTTGACAGGGTCAGTGCCGCTTGCCCATTTAATAAAGCTGGACAGCATCCTAGTCAGCACCTGATTGGCCTCCGGAAAGCCGTGTATCGATCCGTCAGAGCCAACTTCCGAGCTGCAAGACTGGCCACTCTGTACATGCTGAAAAAATATCCTTCCTCTAAAAACCTTCCACTTCAGGTAGTCCATGTTGCCTACTGCCACTTGTGCCAATGTTGAGAGTCAGGATGTCTAGAAGCACACAGCATCTAATTACATAAACAAGTGAAAGAAAAGGTAGCTTAGTAAATTGGGGCTTGTGTTTGGTTTGGAACATGCTTTAAATTTGCCTTTTTGTGTACTGTGCATTGTGATAAGTTTCAGTGCACTGAAAACATTGTATCATTATTGACACCCATGCTTTGGTGTAAGTGCTAGTGATGTGTTTCAGAGCCCTTCAGGATTTTGTTTTATAATTCCTCTTAGCCCAAAATATCCCTTGCACCAACATATCCTCTTCTCTGAACAATATGGCCTTTCACTTGCCATCCCTGTGTTCAAAGGTAAGTTGGTTTTCTTCTACCAAATTATCTGCAGCAAATTAAGCTTTTATGTTAATGTATATCTCAAATTATGTTGGAAGGAGATCAGTCTGATGAATCTGTGACAGAGAATTAAAATTTTTAGGTCACAGCTTTATTCATGATGGTACAAATTGCATAAACTTGATATGTTATCATTCTCACTTCTATTCAGTAGAACTAGAAGTTCAGCAATATTTGCTTGTGACTAGTGTACCTTCTTTTAGTTAGATAACTGCCTTCAGTGAGTACAGTTAAGTATTTTTTACCTAATTAAAATTTGTTCCCATGTAGAAGAGAAAATATGCAGTCATATTTTAGCCTTATACCAGGCAGTTGTGTCAAACTTGGTAGACCAGTGATTTAATGAGAGGGAAAGTCATATTGCTTACATTTTGTGTGGAGAGACAGTTGGGTACTAGCAGAAACAACTCAGCATTTGCTCACACCATTCTTGCTCTGATTTGTTCATGTCAGCAAGAGTGCATTGCTCAAAGTCACAGAACAAAATGCCATAGAAAAGGGTATTTCTCTTTTAATTCAGAATCTAAGGTTATAGCAGGATGCAATGGCTGAAAGCCTAAACTAGGAATTAGGCACTTTGGGTTAAGTATTTACAGGATGTTGTGCAGACCAGTTCAAAAGCTCTCTGCACTGTCCTTCATTGAATTGTGTGGTAACTCAGGCAGTGCTTCCCTTGGCATGCTAGCTGCTTAACACTTTTATTCTTAAGAGCCTTGTGGGTTCTGCATCATGGGAATCTGGTGTAGCTATATACAAGCTGGATGGAGGAAATCTTGTAGCTTATGTTACTGGCTGATGTTAATAATCTCATCCTCTGCTGTGCAGAATGGTCTGATTTGAACTATTTTCATAGGTAGGACTTGGGCATTGCACCACGTAAACTTAAAAAGCTTGGATTTTGGTGTGAGGTGATGTTCTTTGCTGTCAAGGCATAAATAGTGTTATTTTTTTATTAGTGATAAAACCAAACATTGGATAGTGGTATTTTAAAAGGAGTGATATCTAACCCTATTAGAATGGAATGCATATAAAATGCATTCTGTGCCTTTGAGATGCACCGGGCACAGGGACATTTGCAAATTTCCTGTAGTAAATCTAGTAAAAACTTGTTTCTGCTCTGTAAAGGTTTAGTTATTGCATCATGAACTGTTAGAAAACCCCATACCTTTAACTAGGGAGGGGGAAAGTTCATGCAAGAAAACAAGTAAGCTAAACAAAAAGTAGTACCCTCTTGAGATTATAAACGCTTAAATTGCCACACTGAAATATCTGAGTAGAGACACTTGGGCATTTTTCAGTGCAGTGTTTCTTCCTTGACCAGCCAGTTCATCACATGCTTAGCTCACCCCTGGTGAGCAGGTGAGAATTTGTAGAAGAGCAGCTTAGATTTCCTAGGGATCCTGTGAGGCCCCCCTGTTAGGTCTTCAGATGGGAATGTGCTTTTGAAGACTGAAGTATGAATGTTAAATTGTTACATACAGGGATACATTAGCAATCTTGTTTTTCTATAGGTAAATAAGAGTGTCTAACCTGATAAGAGGTTAGACATTCACTGTACAGGTATTTTATTCTGGATTTGACAGTTCATTATTAAGTAGCATTGCCTTCTCTTCTTTCAAGCTAATAAAGCATGTACGTTAAACAGATGAATGAAATATTTTCACGGAGACAAAGAAAAATTTAACTAGTCTAAGATAGTTAGGCTTTAGTATTTTGGCTTTAACTACTGACTAGGAGTCAGTAGGGCTAAAAATACGACGAGATCAAAGTGCACAAAGGAAGTGTGTTCCTGTATATAATGGTGTGTATGTGTTTAAACTCTAAATGTTTGATCCTTAGGAAGTTAGTGGGGGCATGGGATCAGTTCTTTGCTTTCATCTGTCAGATAGAAATGGGAGTGGAAGGGCTGCAATAGAGGAAGGCAAGGCAGGAGGTGCAGGAGGCCACTGGGAATCCCTGGCTGAGACACAGCATGGGTAAGTGGCTCCTTGGTCAAACCTCATGTTTAAGATTTTGCCTGGAATTTATTTTTAGCATGACTTAGGAATCCATGTGTGTCCAAACTGCTTTTTGTGGTGCTCATACTGTTGGAAATGCCATGTTGCAGGAAAAGGCTAACAAGGAGTACAAGTAGTTTCTAAGATTAGTGGTCCTGAAGGGTTTTGACCTGACTTTTCAATTTCTGATGGAGTTACCATCCTCATCCTATGTGCTCCCTCTGCTGGGCAAGCTGTCAGTTTAATTCAGAGTAGACACTACTTATGTGAGGCAGCTGCTGGTGACGGCAGTAATATTCTGATCCTAATTAATTTACATTGCAGGGTTTTGTTTGAACACTTAATAGGCTTGTTCCTTTCCAGACATCAGGAATAAAGGAGGGAGGAATGTTGTTTTTTTACACATCCTGGACACTTTGCTTTACTGTTTCCTGGGACACAGAATATTACTTTTTCCTGCAATGTTCTTCTGCTTAACTGGTAAAAGTCTCTTGAGCAAATCAGTTTTGCGAGTTCAATCCTATGAGAATTTAGCACATGGACAATTTGGGTGTGAAAGCGGATGGAACTCGTAGCTTCCCCCTGAAAACACATTAGATGGACAAGAGACAAGAACTTCTAATTGGCTTTATGTGCAAGAGATGAGAGCATTCAGTTTCTAGATCAAACTATAAATGAAAACCAAATATATTAAATTAAGACCATATTTTTATTAATGCTTTACAAATATATATATATATATTTCTGTGGTACAGATGTGATTTTGTACTTATGGCCATAAGTTTACATTTCTGTTTTAAAATTAATTTTACTATTTTGTGACTGGGTAACTATCAGAAAACATGCAAAAAATCTTGAACTGTTCCTCCCCAGCCTGAGGCCATCCTAAAATTAGTGCTATTCTAATAATAAATAAATTTTAAAAAATAATAAATGCTGCCTAGTCTATGAATTATTTTTTTCTGTTTTCTGGTATCAGTTATATTTGGCTTGCTTCCTACTTTTTAAGCATTTTTGAGGACTAGAAATGTACATTTTCCTACTGAGATTTTAAATGTGCTGAATGGTGTTGATAGATACCAGTTTGCCACCCATCCTGCCAAGATCATAATGTCTTTACAATGATGTAATCAATAAAGTTAATGTTATGACACAGTCAGGGAGCTCCTGTTCTTCACAGAGCTCTCTGAAATGTCGAAGATCTTTTACTGTAAAGGCCTCTCTGAGCAGTCCATCCACAGACAGACCTCTCAGCGAATTCACATCCTGAGTTTAGTCCATAACACAGGCTACCTTTAAACTTAAAATTGCACAATTGTTCTCTTTCCTCTGTTAATTTCTGGTTTAAGATTGACATGAACTATTTCTTGGAAACTCAATATTTAAAATTAAGCTGTTTCACTCATTTAAAAGGGATGCAGGGATTTTTCATTAATCTACTTTGTTTCTTTTTATGTTTGTATTTTGACATAGGTGTTTTGTCAGTGTCTTATCTCTCATCCTTCTAAGAGCCTTTAAAAATTGTGCTTCAAATAAGGATTGCAAAACAGGATTCAGGTAGATTTGGGATGAAAGTATGTGATTTCATAAAAATTGCCTGGAATGAGAAACCTTATTAAGTATTTCTTTCCTTTTGTGTGTGTTTAATGCAAAAGTGGCTTTGTTTACCACCTTAACTCCAGCTAAACTTACCCTCTGAACTCGGAGAGTGACAACGTGACCAGCTACATCTGTGTGGTCCCCTTTAAGGAGCTGGGCCTGGGACTGAGTGAAGAGCAGGTCTCTGAAGAGGAGGCACACAATCTGACTGATGGCTTCAGCTTGCCTGCACTCAAGGTAAGCTCTCCTAGAAGAGCTTCATGCATCCATGCAGGCTCCTGGTGAACATCTTTCTGTTGTCATGAAGTCCTGTGGCTTGTATGTCCTAGCCTGTAGCAACACACTGAATGGAGGTAAGGTGTTATCAGTCAGGCTCTATCATGTGTTCTACATTTATCAGCATTCACCTGATTTCTTTGTGCATGTAGAGAAAGAGAAGTTACTCAATACAACATTAGGATATTTTTCTGCAAATGATGGAAGTTCAAGTCAGTTGTTCTATAATCAGCTTGATCAATCCCCTTAAACGTGATTTTTTGCTCTCTGATTTAACCTGATCCCAGCTGAATAAAATAATTTCTGGATTTGTACTTAATTCTTTTTTTATCTATCTCTTGATGTGACTAAAAAGAGAGACGTCAAAAATCACAAATTAGTTGTAAATGCCAAAGGGAGTAGCTGCATTTAGTCATACTGAGGAGCAGAAATCATAAGCTTGGACCCCTGCTGCCGTGAGCCAGTGTGGTTCTTTGATCTTTGAAAAACTTTTAACTGAACAGAGTGACAACCATATAATGGCCTTTTTATCTATTTTGTTTTGAGATGTTAGGTTTTTTTTATTTGAATGAGTCAATTGGAAGGAAGATCTAATTTGAATGCAAGCCTTCTATACTCTAATGACCCTCTGCCAGGGCAGTTCCCCTTTAGCATTGTCTTTTTAATGGAAAATTCCATTATTATATGACTTCTGTGTTTCTCTGAGGTTGGCTTTTGTTACATTTTTTCTCTTAATTTATAGACCTTGACTTCTTTTGTTCGGACAGTAAATGCTACCAGTAATAGTGATTACTAAGCTTTGAGGCTTTGTCTAATTAGCTTTAAGCTAAGAGCTACAATAAATAGCAGCTTCTGGGATTTTTTTTCTTGCACTTCATTAGCTGAAGTTCTAATTGCAACCATGTAAGCCTGCTAATTTACCCACTTCTTTTTAAGCACAAGAAGCCGGTAAGAGGTGCCCAACCTTGTAAGCTAAGCCTTTGTTTACCTGCAACTTGCAGTAATTTAACTGAACTCTGTTTTAGTTAAACTGGTTAGGATGCTTTCTGGATACACTTAAGATCACAACAACTAGAAAATCTCAATTTATGGTAACTCATAAAAGCCAGCAATGTAGACTGGGTGTGGTATAGCTGAACCAAGCTAAATTAACAAAAATCAGTCCTAAGCAGATTCCTTTGTAGGTATAACATACTTTGATAACCTTGGGACATATTTGTGTGGTGAGCCTTGGATGTGTGTGCAGTCCTCTTTGGTTTTGTTTTTTTCACTTTGAGAGAATTTGCCTCTATAATAAAGTGTAGGTCATGCTAGGCCATATGACAAATGTGTCTTTTGGCTACCTTGTCCTTGAAGTAAAGCAATTTAAAGAGTGAAGATTTTTCACTTAAGAAAAACATCCCAGTTTAAGCTGAGGAGAGCCAGGTGGATATTTTGTGTCAGCAAAGATCATCAGTAGTTACTAACAGAGCAAGCTGCTTGCAACCATAAATACATCTGGAATTTCCTTTTCTCTTGTCGATGTGCCTTTTTTTCAGGTAGGTTTTTGATTATTATTATCAGTTCCTGAAGTCCACTATTTCTGTATGCTATTTTTTTACTGCCTGTGATTTATGTCTGGTGGAAGGGATTGGTCTTCTTTTGTGCTTATTACAGCATGAGCTTTTGATTTTTTATCCAGGGCACTACACATTCAGGGACACTTGAGTGATTGCTGCCCATTTGTTTGCTTTGTATTTTTGCACCCAGCCAAATCAGTCTTGCATGTATACCCCAAATTAATTTCATGTCATTCATGTATTCTTTTTTCTCATGAGCATCTTTTGTAAATTGAGATTCTTTTTTCTTTTGGAATACTTTCTCAGTTTGCATCCAAGTATTTTTGATGTGATGAGTAAATGTTTTGCCTTCCTTGGTCTGGAATGCTTGCGAACAAGTTTCAGTCTCCACCTCATAATCACCTATAGCTGATCCCTTTTAATAAGGGCCATTATTGCAGAGAAAAGTATCATAACCTTTCCTTTGCATTTTAGACATAAAAGGTGCTGCTGTACTGTCGTGGTCTACTGAGCAAACTTCTCTAAACTAAGAAAACTGTTCTTTTCATTTCATTGGAAGTGGAACTTCTCAAGAAATTGAAATTTTGGACTGCCTTGCTCCTAGATGGACTGTCCTCTTTAGTATCATATATAACATTGTTAATCAATCCATTTCATAAAAGACTTTCCTTCCTTAGTAGTATTGGTGGAATTTCTTACTTTGGCTGAAAAAAGAAATAAGTTGGCAGCCCAACTTTCTTCAGATGCAGAATATTTTTTTGTTGAAGTACAGTGCAATTAGGCTCATGTTTCAAAGTTGGGTGTGGGGCAATGCAGTAGTTATTAGATTGTAGAAATGACAGCTTGGCCTTATAAAGGGAAAAATGTCTTTGCTGCCACTGGAATTTTGGCAGCCCTTTATGAGCTGTAGGGTATGTGGAGATTATAGCAAATAATGAAACTGGCCGACGGGAATATGAGGTTTTGGACTCTGACAACTTTATGAGCATAATTGCATTTAATATCCTTCATCAAGGAATTAACAGTCACCTAAGGTTCACAAGATCTGAACCTCACGCGCTCTGGAACACCCTTCAAAAACAGTCAGCGGATTTTTGCAGTTTTTCAAAGTTCCCGTTGCCGGCCAAGGAATGTTTTCCCATGGTGTATTCGTACATTTACTTTGGAAGTAAATGTACACAGGTGCACGGAGCTAACCCTCCCCTGTTTTGCAGGTCCTCTTTCAGCTCTGGGTAGGGCAGAGTTCAGAGTTTTTCAGGAGGCTGGCGCTGCTGCTCTCCCCGGCCAACGCGTGCCCCGAGCCCTCGGCGTGCCCGGAGCGGCTGCCTCACCGCATCCTGCGCGACGTGGCCCAGGGCCTCCCCGGCACGCACGCCGCCTGCCTGGCCGAGCTCCGCAGGAGCTACGAGTTCTACCGCTACTTCGAAACGCAGCACCAGGCGGGCCTGCAGTGGGCAGCCAGGGGCAAGCAGCAGTGCAGGGAGCTCAACAGCCTGCAGACAGCCGTGCGCAGCCTGCAGCTGCACCTCAAGGCCCTGCTCAATGAGTGAGTTTACACCTGAATTAACAGAAAGATTTGGACTTGAAGTTCTTTGGGTTGTCTGCTTGTGTCCCCAGTTAAAAGCAAAAAAAGTCTCTGCAGTCATAGCCATATCTTCACTCAGTATGGGCCCAAAGGTTTACTATGGAATCTGATATTTTTCCTGGGTATTCTTTGAGTATCTGAAAACTTGAAGATATGCAGTGCGCTAAGATTTTGCCTTGCTTTTGTGACTCCCTTAAAAAACATAATCATCTTCCATTGATTTTTCCACATATCTAATGCTTTATAAGAACATTCAGCTCATAGTAACTAACTAGTAAATATCCTTAAAGATTTGTCACTGCCTTGGTGAAACAGTTGAGACTGTCCTACTCCTTTAACCTTACATGTAAGAATTACTATAACAATCTCAGGTATTGCATTGCTAATCTTATACATAAGCAATGTATCTTGATGTAGAAAAAATATTTTCATTTTAAAATTTTGGGACATCTTTGAGTAATTGACTGAGTTGGGTTCTTAAAACTTAAAGGAAATAACAGTATTTTACATTAAATAATGGAAAGAATGGTGGAGTCAAATATTTATTATTACTTACTGCTGTTTGTCTCCTCATTACTTAGGGTAATAATTCTTGAGGATGAGCTTGAAAAGCTTGTTAGCACTAAGGAGACACCTGAGTTGACAACAGAAGCCCGTCAGGTTCTGGAACAAAAACTAAAGTTTATTCAGCCTCATATCCAGGCAAGCAACAGCTGCTGGGAAGAAGCCATTTCTCAGGTGGAAAAAATGAGTGGAAGAAACCCAAATAAAAAAGGTAAATGTGAGAGATTATTTTAGCAGCTAATGGGATACACTTCAGAGATGAAATGGTCAAATGAATCAGTGACAGTGTTCAGCCTGTGTATCAGAATTTTAGCTGAAGAAGGTCTTAAAACCATACACTTTGAAAAACTGTGTCCTTATATCAGACTTTTTCATTTTGATGGCCTTGAAGCTTTTGTTTCAGCAAAAAATGCAACCATGCTAACTCAGTCTGTTAGACCTCTGGATTCAGATGGTTACATTTTCAGGTAGACTGAGAATTGCTTTTTGTCTTTGATGGGTGAAATCACCTGTGAAGGGGTTGGATTTTAATGAATTGCCCTCAAGATCTTCATTTATTTACTGCATTAAAATGATGCCATTAATTGAAATGATAATGACATTGTCATGAAACTTTTTTGACAATCACATTTCCTGGAACATTTCAAATCATGGAGGACATGTTGAGCATATAAAACCCATTTACTTCCTCTCTCAAAGAGAGTGAGCTACCCTTTGGTGTTCTTAAGAGTCTTAGTGACCAGCATATCCCAGTGTTTTGTTTCTTGTCCCTCTCCTTAGGGATCTGTACTGCCCATGCTGTTCTTGTGCAGCATAACCAGCTTAAATAACTGAAGTGAATTTAGGCTCTCCTGACATGAATTGAACCTGTAATTTCTAATCTTTCTTTTTTCCAGGAGCATTTTTACTGTCCTAGGAAGGCACAGCCCAGCATCTGAAAAATGCTGGTAATGGAGACTGCACTAGGAAAATTGGAGGGGGGAACTTGGGGTATCAGCAAGTTACCTACAGAAATCCAAATCTGAAGTGCACTATGCTCTTAATGATGCATGGATGGAATATCCAGTAGATGGATAAATATTGCTGTGGGCCTAGAAGCAGGCAGGCCAAGCTTGTTCATGCTTACATCAGAACTTGGAGCACTGGGAGGCTTCTTGCAGGTTCTGTGCAGGTCCAGACATGGTATAAACAAACTCGTGCACTTTGCCTGATAGTGCAGTCTTACAGCTTCCCCCTCAGTGCTGTGTAAAACAGCCTGTGAGGATGTTAGATGTAGCCTGATATATTTGCATGTGCTGACCTATTGTGTTTTGTTGACACCTTCACAACCTACAGTTCTACTGATCTTTTTTCCCCTTTGCTTAAAAGTTCTTTCTAGACTCCACACAATAGTATTTTTAGTTACTTTAATTTTATTTTTACTTTGTGTATAAATTTCTCAGCAGGCCTTTTTATTATAACTTGCTTCTTTTAAAGTTCAGTACAAAAATAACCTTGTGTGTGATCTAGAAGGGATTGCATGGGAAAAAAAAAAAAAAAATCCTTCACTTTTGCCCACTGCTTTCCTGGAAACGTGCTGGGATTGAACCTCTATTTTGCAACAAGTTTACTGAACTAATTCACAGGAGCTACTTTAATTTATTTTGGTCATTGAAAACTATTTTTATCTGACAACATTTGACTTTCCTGATATATTTCTAAGTTTCTGTGAGTTGACCTTGTCAATCTGTACATGAAATCAAGTTCAATTCTTTTGCTGTCTTCCTACAAATTTTAACAGCTGGTCTGTCAGTCATGTTATGTAAATTACTTCTTTTTTTTTTTCCAATACTTTCTGAAAACTCTTTGGGAGAAGATACCTTCCTGTTGAATAAATAAAACAGCTCAGCTCAGCTTTTACATTTATGCATTACTATCCAAAACTAAATCAATCTTTTGACAAGAGCTGTTTCAAGAACCCCATGGGCTTAGAGCCTTTTGTCTAAGTGGATGCTGAGCACTTCTGCTGCCATAGATGTTTAGTCCAACTAACTAGTTCAGCCAGCAGAGCCATCTGTATAAAGAGATGAGTCCCCTTGAACAAGCTTCTTGCCCTGAATCATTATATGTCAGACCTGTTTTCTTACAGGTACATTAAAGAGCCAAAGCAAAGCCTTTCAGTGTAATAGATTGGACACTCACACCCTCCTGTCAGCCTGTCATTGGTGGTGACACCAGCATGTATCTTATATTTCAGCATATAGTTCCTTCAGGGAATGCAGTTTGGCTTCCTCCTTTACATGATTTGGTGTATTTCTAGAATCAGTGCCTTTACTTACTTACTGATCCTGTCAGGTACAGAGCAGAACCTCAGAACAAGTGGGGCTTTAGCACATTTAAGGGAGATCACCTCTATTTAAATTCCTTGGGCAACGATGGACCTATCTATCATTCATCTACATATGCATCTTTGCTCATTTCCTAGAACTTTCAGCTCTTTTCTTTATTCTTTTGCTTTTTTTCACTGATAAAATGTATCACTTAAAGCTTCAACAAGGTAAGCATGTAGTAATCTACTGTTAATATTACAGAATGGAGTACTCTTTTTAGCTACTTACAGCATTGTATTACTAATCTTTGAAACACTGTCCCTCAAACTATTTAAATTCCATCCTTTTTCTTTTTAAACCATCTTTGCAAATGGACACAACTTTTTTAGATATTTATAAGACCAAGGCTATGGTACTCTGCTGCAATCTCACCCTCCCTAAGTGTTCAGTGTATAGATTAGAAATGGAAAATAGGGTTAGGTGGGGCTTGGCAAGGTCATTTAACCCATTTCACTTCTCAAGGGTAAATTAGTATTTGTGAGTAAATGTTGTTTACCTCTTCCTAAAAAACTCCCTTTAGAGACATTTTACAGTATTTCCAGGCATCTATTCCAGCACTTAATTCCATTACCAGTAGAATGTTATTACTGAATAGAAGTACCTCTTGCTGCAATTTAAAAGTATTACTTCTGATCCATCCACAATGGAAATCCATTTCCTCTTGATGGCTCTTACATTCTCAAAGATGATTATTATGCTTCTTTCTGTCTTCTCTATATGACTCCCTATGCTTCAGCTCTTCCCTGGTGACTATACTTTATTTAGCCCTCTTTATAATGTCCAGTGTTTTCCTCTATATTCCCTCTAGTTGCCCCACTGTGTTACTGAATGAAAGGGCCCCAGACTGGGCAGTATGTTCCATCTGCAGCCCGATCAGTGCCGGAGTAGAAATGTTATTTCATGTGTCTTAACAGTCATTGCTGTTGCTTTGTATGTACTGGTTTGAGGTTTGGCTTTTTGCTTGCAGTGGGGTAGAGTTGATGGTGAGACTCCTCACCTCTTTATCAGTGGTGCTCCCCAGTCAGTTGTGTTGCATTTGTGCACTTGGCTATTCCAAAGCACAAATATTTGCAGCCATTGTCACCAAACTTCTGGATCTGAAATCCATTTCTACCTGGGTTGTATCAGTGATTTTCCAATATTATTTTTTATTCTAGTGGTGCCCTTCAGTGTTCTTGCAGATTATCCCCAAATCAGCAGATTTAATGAGATGCAACACCTCTCTTTCACCCATTGCCAATATTGGAGAGTATTGGACTTGAGACAAATCCTCATTCAATGTATTCCAGTCTGAAAATGGTAATCATGCTGTGATGATCCAAGAGGCTGTTCTATGCACCTAATAGCAACTTTTCCTGGCCTTTGCATTTTCCTTATAAAGATGTCATGACACCATGTCAAAAATCTTACTGAAAACAAAATGCAGGATGTCTTCAGTTCTTTCTATATGCAAGACCTGTTACTGCATTGCAAAATTAACATCTTCTATTTTCAACAAATTCATGCTGGCTGTTATTTGTCTCCTTGCTACCTCACAAATACCTTCCTGTAAACTTTCTTTAATTATTTCTTCCAATATTTTCCAGTCATTTGAAGCTGTTTTATCTATAATTTTTTTAAACTTCCGAACAAAGTCTCTTCTCTGGTTTTACTGATTTTGCTTGCCATCTGCAGGTTTTCAAAGTCTATAAAATTTTTGAGATTTGTTAGTTGAAGTGTTTCAGCCAAGTTCCATTGCACCCAGCTTCTATAAAAACAGCCAAGTTACTTAAGTGCTGTCTAACAGTTTCAGTGTAACCTAACCAACCTTCTCACCGTTTTTTTCATGTATGCAAATCCTGCTTATGAAAATACCTGGACCCTGCCTGAGTGAGTCAGAAACATCATTCAATACTCAATTTTATTTCTTTTAAATCCCTTTTCTTTTTTCCCCTAAAGGCAAAATTGAAGTTTCCTGTGACAACCTACAGCATACTACAGTACCTTTAACACAGCCTGCCATATACATAGAAAACAAAGATCCAATCCCTGAAGAGCAGGTAAAAAAAAACAAAGGATCATTTAAAATAATAATTGAGGATTATTTGCTGTATCCATTCTTTTTTTCAGTTGCTTGTGCAGTGACCTTGTTGTCTTGCTGAGACAGACAAGTGGCCAGTACCACTTCAAAATTGGACTTGTCAAAAAAATGTGTACACTCCTTTTGCTGTTCCATGGGGAGGTATTCCCCATCCTGGAAAAAAGAGCACTAGTATACATTTCTCATATATATCATTAGAAATGAGTGACCAAAGGAGAGCAGCACCACAAGTCAAAGTAATAAAATGTGAGAATTGCTAAAAGGCAGTATATGAAATAGTCCTACTTTTGCTGGATAAACAGACACAGCTGAAAAAGTGACAACTCAAGCACAAATCATCCTGCCTTCCGTTTGCTTAGTCTCTGCGTTTTTGGATATCTTTTTACTGTAACACTGAACAATTTTGTGTTGTTCGAGGACCTCCTGGGTGATGGTTGGGCTGTCTTAAAGAGAGGTGGGCCTCCTCCATCCCAGAACTGAGTGGCAGATCCACTCTGAAAGCACAGTGAACATCCATGTTCTGCTCTGTCCCTCCCTTGCTTCTCCCCCATATGTATTCTCTCTAGCTGTTTTTCCATATCAAAAAGCTGGGACTAATTACTTTATTGAAAATTTGTTATAATATAAATGCTGCTCTATTTTTTTATGCTCGTAATCCAGTATATTTAAAATTGGAAGAGAAGTTTGCTATTCTCTATATCCTCTTAATAAGGATTTATGTAAGTTAAATTAGCACGATGCATGACTACCAAGAACTGGTTACAGTGTAAATTTAAAAAAAAATAAACCCACATCAGCATTGCTTATTTCCACCTGTAATTACAGAGAAATGGTCTCCCATTTTCAAGGTATATCACTTGCTCCTATTTGTGTATGAAGGTAAATCTTGTTAATGAGTGGACTTGCTCCAAAATCATATAGATACCACCAAGAGCAGTGTCAGGTCCACTGGCTCTGCTCAAACAGGGCTCCATCCTGTTACTGTGGTTGGTTTGTGTTGACATCACTTGATCATGAATCAGATCATAGGATTGAGTGCACCTGACAGTGAAGATCAAGAGTTTCTTCCTTTCTTTCTTTAGGAACTGGAAGCATATGTTGATTATTCAGATACAGATAATGAATACAAAAGGGAAGACTTTTACTGCTTCTCCCAAGAAGAAAGAGAGAGGCAAGAGCGAGAGAGACAGGAATCTAAGAGGGTGTTACAAGAATTGAAATCTGTACTGGGATTCAAAGCTTCAGAAATTGAAAGACAGAAGTGGAAACAGCTACTATTCAGTGAACATGGTAAGCATTTCTTTTGAAAATTAATACCTTCCTTAAAAAACATGGGCGTCTGCCATGGATTTCTGACTATGCTGGAATTCAGACCTTGCTTAGCTGTAGTAGTGTCTTTGACAGAGCTGTGTGGTCTTAGTTGCCATTCCATCTTTTTATATTTTAGCAGTCATTTTCCTACATATTGAAATGAACTCATGGAAGTGAGAATTTGGCTTTAAACAAAACACTGAGCTAAAATATTCAACACACAAAAATATTAAGACATAAAGAAAGCTGTCAGGATATAAACCATGCAGATTGAACTGACTTTCTTTCATGGCTTTCCAGTAAATATGAATTTTTATCAGGGTGCATAAATAAATTGCTTTTCAGAATTTAAAGAAACTAGCAGAAAAATTATCCCAGATGTACAAAAGTATATAGCTTAAACTGAAGAGCTGGACTTTGAAATATTAGTGAAATAAAATAATAAAACTGCCTTTTGTTTCCATAGAGAGTGAATACAGAATATGTTCACAAAAAAACCCCAAACAAACAAACAAACAAAAAAACCCAAAAAAACCAACACCAACAACCTAAGAAGAAGAGTTCTTTCAAATTAGCCTTTTCTAATTCTGAGGACTGCTGCGTGTCTCCATTCACTTGCACTTGAAAGCAGGATATGAAAATTTCTCTTGCCTCAACAAGACAGCTTGTCTGTTAAAACTTGATTCCTCTCACTGCTTGAGCTATTTGATTTACTCTCTTTAAAACTGGCAGGAGTTTGTCTTTTCCTTTCTCTTATTTTCATTTCTTCCTCTCTAAGACAGGTTAGGAAAAGCTTTCTAAAAACTACCATGTTCTATGTTATGCAAAACAGCCCTCAAGTCTGGCACCATATCCAAGGATTCTGCCTCTGACGGTGTCTACCAGAAAAATGACCAAGGATTGCAAATTTCCAGTAATTTACTAGGAACACAAAGTAACAGACCATACCTATTTATGAGACTGTCTCTTTTGACATCAAACCATCAAAAATATCTGTTCTTAGCAATTTTCTTCTTTACATCCATTAAGCTACAGCTGTGGTAAAAGAGATTACTTGACTATTGGTACTGATTTCTCTTCTAGTTGCGTTAAAAACCTGAGACATCAAATTGCACCAGTTTGCTCAGGAATAGGATTTCTGTATTTCTGTTGGATAAGACACCACACAACTCTTCATATAAATTTCTTCAAGTGTTCCTTTCCTAACTGTTGGAGGATGAAGTGATCCTACCTCCAGTTTAAGTCTTCACAGACCTAGTGAAACCCTTGCAGAAAGAGTTTTTGTCAGGAGAACTTGCCTAGGACATTTCCTTACCTGAGCAGGTAATACTTGTCCCAAGCAGGTAATACCTACCAGCATATCCTCAGGCCATCTGTGGCCATAGCTGGAAAGAGTCAACTCACTCCTGTAGTTTGCAATAACTGTTCACCAGAAAGCCTTTGTGGCTCATGTTGGTTCCTTTTCCTTTCCTATTTCATTGGTTTAGGATTAGAGATAAAAGGGTGAGGAGGGAAGAAAGTATGATTTTCTCCAGCTGCGTAGGACTAATCATTGATTATCTTCATCCTGTACAAACATGGAAAACATGAGGGCAGTTCAAGAAAGTAATTAATATTGTCTTCTGTTGGCTCAGATTGTGTGTGTCTAATCTGACAGACTGATATGTACACCTGCTATAACATCTACTGATTTTTAGGGAAATCCTTCAATTCCTTTCAAAAGAAACACAAGTCAGTAAATATGGTATCATGGACCCTGGCATATTATGGTTTAATTTATCCATACACAAGTCAGTCCTTAAAAAGACATTTATGTGATCTGCACTTTCCACATTTCTGACTTGCCTTATCTTGAAGATTGAAAGCCAGAAAGGTTCATATTCTTGTCTCCATTGACCCAAGCCAATGGATGGCCATGATACCACTTTTCCATAGTCCTCTTGAATCTTGCTTTTACAGGATGATCAAATTCCAGAAATCCTGTGTTTTCCTAACTTGTGATTATTGTGGAAAAAGATTCTGAAATATTCAAAGGCTTTAATTTTTTAGTGAAGGCACCCAACTAGCCTTTCTGACTTATCCTAACAAGGACATGAGGGTTTTTGGTTCGTTTAAGGAGGGGCTGGTGAGGGTTTCCACATAAGAGGTCAGCTCCAAATAAGCTGATATGTCTTAAGAGCACAACATGAAGTCAACTGGAGATGATAGGTTGGATTCCAGAAGAAAAAAAGATCATCTTAGCAGAGCACTAGACTAAAGCAAGTTTTCCAAGGCCCAGTACCATGGTAATACTTCTTACAGTCTGGGTAATAGGTAGTTTATGGGAGTGTAGGTAAGCTTATGTTTCTGATCCTTTGGCCTCTTGTTGAGCCACTACATGAAAGTGCTTTTGAAAAGGTCTGCTAAGTTTTTAGTAGCTTCATTTCCATTTGTCAAACACTGTCAAACAACTTTCTTCTGCTGCAAAATCACTTCTAGCCCTTCCCTAACCTATACCCTGCAAAACAGTTTATTCTGTTGGTGGTTGTGTTGTATCCAGCTGTTTCCCCTTCTCCCACCTTGTCCATACAACAGTTGTTATATAGCTATTTATTGGATTTGGAAAGCCATGCTCTCAAAACAGATGAATTTCACCCTGCTTATTAATTTATCAACTCCATAAATTGGCCAGCTACCAATCTCAAGTATCTTTTTTTTTTTTTGAGAAATTTTGCCTTTCAAAGTATTCTTTGGAGGAAGTAGGCAAGAAGTTTGCTCCCAAATGATAAGATTACTGTGCATATTCCTGTCTCTTCAAGCAAATGGGCAGAAATAAGTAGCAACATATTTTTTACAAGACAGGGAAAGAACTACTCCGTAAACAACTGAGACGAGTCTGGTGCAATGCTCCTTTGGTATATCAAGTTCTAAAGCAAACGGTGCAATACACATTCAATGCCACAGTCTCTCAGTGTGCTAATGACAATAGTTATCAATGTGACAACCATAATGATGTGCCTGCCTTCAGCTAGCTAAAGTAATATTACTGAAATAGGATGCGGTTGAAAAATCCTAATACCATAAATTTTGCTTCCCATGAAAGTTTGTGTATTTCCCAGAGTTATTTTCATCTCTGCTTGCAGGGGTAAAGTCAGAATGGAATTAGAAAGGGAAATGCAACTTGGGAATCTGCTGCTGCCGCTCTCATTTATGCTCGTGCTGCTACTGTAATGGAGCTGCTGCAGTTTAGGGAATCTGTTACTTGGAAATGGACATTATATCGTTTTGTTAACATGAAAGCCGCCTGTTCTTCAAGGAGCGATTGTACCAAGTTACACTAACCCTTAACTCTGGGAGGAGAGACTTCCTGGCAAGCATCCCGTTGCTGGCAATGGGACTCACTGCTGCTACTAACTTCAAGAGAGGCTAAATTAAACCACACTTTATTTGTGAGGACACCTGACCTGACTGTGTGGTTATGTGTTGTATTTGTATGTTGTGCTGTATGAGATCAGATACTGCCTATAAGGACTTTTTCATGTACCAGCTGTCTTTAGTGGATTAGGTAAACTGTTGTTCACAAGAAGACAGTTAAATCTGTATGCACTACAGTAGTTTTACTCGGGTTTTGCTTTAACACTGAATACATCCTCTGTGTTTGATGCTGGCTTTAAACACCATCAATTTTGTGCTGTCTCTTCACATCACAGATTTTAAGGAATAGTTATACGTAGCCGTCACATTTCACTTCAGCTCTGTGATTAGAAAATACTTTTAAGTTTTGGTGTGGGTTGTGTTTCTGTTGTTTTGGGATTTTTTAAAGTAATTTTAACCCTTATAATCTTGCATCTTTTCAGGCAAATAAATTATTTGTATATAGCAGCTCACTTTTAGTTATCATTTAATTTCTTCCCCCTTTTTAAGCTGCAGTGAAACCCTTGTCTCCTGTAGAACCATTGAAGCTACTAAATAATGTGGAATCACATATGAATTCAGATACAGAAAAGCAGGACTGCAGCCAAAGCTGTGATAAATCTGAAGAAAAAGACTCTAATCCAGAAGTGAATGCTGCTGATAAAAGCAGGACAGAATATTTGTATGCAGATCCTGAGGTGGAGAAAAACAAAGACAGTATTACAGATAAAGATGTTTCTACAGGGGCTGAAGGAAGAATGTATTATCAGTGTGAAGGGGATGCTGAAGAGCTCAAGCCAAGTAGTGTGGATGGAGTAGAGGCTTCACAGCCTCCCTCTAAGGATGAATTACATTCAAAAATCAAGCATAGGCTGGCCCAGCTCCACATATCAACAGATTTTAACTTCACATCTGGTCTGGCTGCACAAGTTGCTGCCAGGTCTTTCACTTTTACTACAATGCAGGAAGAGACTTTTGGAGATGATGGGGAAGAGGAGGAGGAGGAAGAAGAAAAGACACGGGAGAATGAAGACCTTGTGGACAACTGTGAAAATGAAGAGAGAGGCTCTGAAAGTGAAGGAAAAGTATAAGTCTGAGATGAACTTTATTAAACTAACAGCAGGCAGTTTGATGGAAAAAAACTGAGGTGCGGGGTTGAAGCTGAAAATACTGGATGGAAAAAAAAGGAGACCTCAATATAATACATCATGTTCCCTTAAGACTGATACACTAAATAGGACTTCTAAGTATATTGAAAATTTGCAGGTAAGAGAAGTTTGGGATGCACCCAAGAAATAGATGGCTGTCCCTTTTTAAGATCCTAGTGATGGGGGTTGGAATCTACCTTTGTGTTTTCTGTTTTATTTATTTTCTATGACATGTTGTAGTTTTTCATTTCTAAAAAGAGGGAAAAGCAATGTTTTGATTTACAACAGACTCCATTTTTTTCCTCTCTGATTCTTTTGTCATGGTATCAATGTTTGTTCCAACAAAAACAGCCAGGACATTTCTTTTGGAAGAACCTGAACTGTTCCCTGTGATTGTCCCCCACCACTTTTGTTTCACTGCTTGTGTCTGCAGTGTGTTGGCTAAGCCATGATAGGCATTTGTGATTCTTCAACTAGTGATGTGGCACCCAGCTAAAATGTAGAATTTTAAATAAAAACTTGAAAGAGCTAGTATTTCATGTGTCCTGGGGTATGGGGCTGAAATAGTATAAAGTTAGTCCTGCTTCATATTAAGGTTTATTTAGAATTTTATGAAGGGTTAATAAATGATGTCTGTAAGTTGTAATTCGTGTTAGAGAAATGTGTTGTAAGTAAATTTTAGGGAAGGTTATAAGCACATCAGTAGAAGGTATTACAGATAGCTAGAAGCTATCTATTGGATTGACAGAGATGAGAAGTAAACACCTATTTATTAAGCCAGCTATTAATTGTTTGTTAACCTTTTGTAAACTGAACCTTAATGTAATTGTTTGATTTGATATAATGACTGATTGTACATTTTTGCTTATGTCCTGAAGTAATTTTCTTAAAGGAAATTATCTGTGAGCTTAACAACATGCAGTGTTTTGTTTGAACACCATAGTTGCTGTTCACTAATGTTCTTTCACTTTTCCTTAGATCACAACTTTAATCTGTGGGATTAAGAATCCATGAGAGAACTACAGCTGTGTATTTTGTTTATTGTAACTTAGTTAACTGATGATGAAGTCTGGATATTTGGTATGAGGTTATGCAGGTTGCTTTTTTCTCTGTGGTGGTGTTACAAGGAGCAGGAAACTCATGCTAACCTCACAGAGGAGCTGGTTAATTGTTTCATTGCCCTCTCTTCCTTTTGCTGTCTGACACATAACAAAGCAAAGCTCCCGTGTCTCTAATGGTGAGAGCACCACTTCTTTGTGTGGAATACTCTACTTGGACCCAGCTACACTTCCAGGACAAAACACTGCATCAGTTACTTAGAGTATTTATTGTGTTTTGCAGATTCTATAGAGTAAAGGACTTTTTAGATGCTGGTGGTGCAGAGCAATATCTTTCCTAGGATGGAAAGCAGGCAAGGTAACACTGGTCAGCAGATTAGGGTGGAACTCTTGATGGTATGTCAGAAGTTGAGTGTTTTCTTTAAACTCCCTGGCCTCTATTAGTGATTTTGCATGAACACTGTGAAATATGTGGACTTTTTCACAGATGGTAAAGAGGGAAATACCAATTCATAGAGAAGGGAGTATGACTTACAGTGTTCTTTCACTGTATAGTGCCTGTCTTCTCCCTCACACACAGGTTCTGGGAAGAGAACGTGTTGCCGTTTTTCATTGACCAGTAACACTGTGTTCTGTGTCCTTTATTTTGTGTAAGTGACTGGAAGCTGAGTGGTTGATGTCTTAAGGAGGTTGTAGGAAAAAAAAAATCAGATGCTTTTCATAGTGTATTCAGAAGATAAGCCTCCTCTTAGTGGTAGAGTGTATTCTTCTATAACTAAAGATTAGGCTAAGATGATGAAACACTTTTATTTTCTCTGTGGTAAGCAATTTTTTTTTTGACAAGTCTAGAACAGCTGCTTTGGATAGATTGTGTTTGAAGCATTGTCCATGCTTCTGAAGAAGTCTTCCTCATTCTTAACTTGAGATCCTCACAAAGTGCCCAGATATTTTTTGTTCCTAGCTAATTGTTGTGACAGCCTAAATGTATCTTCCATCAATATTTTTCCATCAACTCATCCACCATCATCTCACGATCTGATGTTGTGTATCCCAGAAAGGGTACTCCTGACCTTTTTCTATGGGATCCAAATCATAGTTTATGGTGTGTAAGACTATAATACCAACCTGGAAATATAATCAGATTTAGGATATTAATTATCACTGTGTTCACAGTTTCAGATGAAGTCAGAAGTAGCCTGAGTTGCATTGGTACTGGAATTGGTGACCAATCTCACATTTATAAAAGCTGCTATCTCTTTATTCCTTTGCTGCAGTCCTTAGTAAAAATCCTGGAGAATCTACTTTGGTGGCTCACTTGGGGCCCAGTTTTATTATATGCTGGTCTTGGTAATGAAACTGGCCTAAAAAGCCCTGTCCATCATGAGTTGTTAATTTTCCTCCAGCAGATGTGTCAACATGGGGTTTTGTGGCCATGTTATAAACCAGTTCATGAGTCCACCAGGTAAAAAATTCACCCTGTTTAGGCATTTTTGCTTGTCACCATTCTCATTGCAGCAGTGCAGTAACAGCAGTTACCTCAAAACAGCTGTGTCAGCATGTACTGTGTTGCTGGCCTGAGGCTCAGGATAGCCCACATTTACTTTATTGGCAAAGATGGTGTAGTGTGAAATTACAGCCTTGACATTAGACACAGCTGTGATCAAACGATGACTTTTTGGAGGAAGTCCTGATCCTACTTTGAACAAATAGATTTTCTACAAGCAATTTAACTGATTTCCATGGTCTAACTTAATGCAGTCATAGAAGTGGCCCATATGAACACCTGGACTCACTTGTTTTCTCTGCCTCTCATCACCTCTGTATAAAACAGCCATCAGGTCATTTCTTTTGATCTGTTTAATATTCTCCTTGAAGAAAAATATTGCTAACAGTGTACAGCACACAAAGCCTGACTTCTCTCGATTTGATAACCAGGTTCCATCTGTGTATGTCATGCACTCTGTTATGATCCACATTTCCTCATAATTATGTCATTTGAAATGACTGTATATACATGTTGTAGGTTCCTTCATGAACCTGAAAGATTTCTTAGCATAATTTATTGCTGCCTTTAAAATAATGTTTATGAACACACTGAAGTGTGCATTAGCTCTAATGAGTTGTCTTAATATATTGAGCATGTCAAGGTCTGAGTGCAGTTCTGTGTTCTTTGGCTCGTTACCCAAGATAGGGATTTTTGTGAAAACAGAACATTTGCTTCTTAGAGCTTTGCAACTTTTTGAAACATTTAGCAGGAAGTCCACAGTAAATTATGGGTTATGACAAAGAATATCAGCAGCCAAAATCCTTTGTGAAGAGCAGAGCTAACAATAAATGCATTTTCCCTATCCCATTTCTAATTAGTAGTCCTGTGAAGTAAAGAAACAAGTTATATAGGGTTAAATAATTTCTTCTCCTTCTACCTGGAAAGCACTCCAAAGACAATATTTGCTTCTTGGATTGGATTACAATTTAACACTACATCTTTTTATATCACTTCACTTTACAGCTAAAAATCTAGGTAAAGGCTTAAATCTAGGCAAAGATCTGTGATAAGAAGGTAACTTGTCCCTTTTTTTAAGTGTATGTGTTCATGACAGAAATTAAATTGTTGTGTCATGGAAGCAAATGTAGAGAGTTACAGATCATCTTTCAAATGCAGAGCATCTTGCAAATGCAGTTAAATGTACCTCTGTCAACTACAGGCAAGATTTGCAAATGTGAAGGCTTCTGCCATCAGTCAGAGAAATGGGACAGTTTTACTCCCAGCAGAGGATTGCTGGACATCACTGAATCATGTACTTAGATTTCTAAATGCAAGATAGTATCTGATAGAGTAGCCAGTTTTACTGAGATTTCAGACTTTGTCCCGAGCACACCTGTCTCCATGTGACTGTTTGTTACAATATTGGAAATTTTATGTTTTTTTCAGAAGTGCTAAATTTGCAACTTTCTCATTAATTTATATGGTGGACTGCATGGAGTTGTTTGCCCACACTAAATTCTGCAATCTTGTAGGTTATCCCTTTCTTCTTTTTTTCCTTTTTTTTTTTTTTTAACAAACAAGAGGACAAGTACACTAAACTGCCCTTGACCTTTAAACTATTTTGTGAAGGGTGGCTGTAGTTCTGCAAGTGGCTTGTTCCCAGAGCTAACTGCTTTTTAGAATTAACAGATTTCTTACTATGTCATCTGAGCAGAGTGAGAGAATGGCACTTGGTCAGTGTAAAGGGCCAGGCTGCTCTGGGATCTTGTCTGTGACAGGGACTAAACAGATGCTGAGGGAAACTATTGCGTAGGGATATTCTCCAGACTATTCCTCAGCTATTTGTGGCTCAGGGACTTCTTGACCCAGTGGTGGTGGATGTCACCTTAACAGGTTCTGATGGAATCCTTCTCCATAGATGTGCTCAGGCTCATGTTTGCTCAATTATTCCTAGATCCAGTGCCAGTACATCATCATTACTGTCTTGTACACATGAGAAGATTAGTCAATAAACTTCTTTGATGTTCTACTTTCCTCAGTCATTCTGCAGAGGTCCTGTTTTCTGCCTTTTCTTTGCTTTCCTTACAAATCTCTCCAGTTTTGGATGTATAATGACCAAAGTGTGGTGCAGTACTCCACACTAACCTCAGCAGTGAAGAGTACAGAGTAATAATCACCTCCCATGAAACCCCAAACCTTTTAAATATATTTGAGTCCATATAGAAAGAAAAATCCTTTTAGATCTTTTAGCCCTAGTTATTAGGATGGCAAATGAAAATATTTGGTCTGATGGAGGAGAAATATTTATTCACTGTCAGCAGGATTTGGCTGGACAATGTTTTTCTTTGCTAACAAAACAAAAAGTTGTTAAAACAAAATTATCTCCCAACAGCTGCCACCTGGTCTAACACAAACTAAAGATGCCAAACAACACTTGTTTAAATTTCAATTTGACTTTGCAGAGCTTTTTTGGTCTCTGATGCAAAATATATTATCACACAAGAAACATGGCAGTGGATATATGGATATCAGAGATCAAACCAAAGGCCTCTCAACCAAAGGCTAATATTTAAAATGCTTGGTGGTGTGCTTTATTCATTTTCTCATTATATTTAATTCCCTCCTGTATATGTGTTTATTTTGCCACCTGGAATTTTAAATGCTAAAAAATACATCCAAATTATTCAACTTGGAAATTTGCAGAAATCAGATAAGAGGTAATGGTGGTGTGTGGTAAGACACAGTCATAGCAAGGGGTAAAGTCTACCTCCCATGAACTTCCTTTCTAGATGGATAAAGCAATGTGGCTTGATATGAAACTGTTCTTGATGTGCTGCCTTCCCTTTCACACTGCTGTGGCTCAGGTTATTGGCAGCTTATCAGAACAGAACTTGGCTCAACAGGGTGAGTGCACTGTTAGCCCATGTTACACTGTCTGTATTGAACACAGGACTCTGAAAAAGCGACTGCAATTTAGTAGACAAGGAAAAAGTTTCTCTGTTACAAAGTGGCTTATTGTAAAAGGGTTGAATGGGACCAAAACTTGACTACTTTCATGTGATCAGCATATTTTGACCCTTGTACCTTCTCAGCTTTAAATCTTAAAGGCCTCCTGGACAGTTTGCTTTAGAGGATGCAGTTCTATGACAGCTTAAATCACTTCATGGTCATGAAATCCAGTCCCTCTTCTAGGCTGGCTTTTGTGAGCACTCAGTGATCTAGGATATGGATAGGACTGGAAGTGCATCAGTGCTTTAACTTGCAGCTGGCTTCCTCAGTCCTAAAGAGGATGATGCCACTCATTTTTTCCTCACTCATTTTGATTCCTTTTGTTCTTGAGGCCTAGGCTGCCCAAGACCATTTGTGTCTTATTCCCCAAAGTTTCTAGGAACTGTTTATGATACTGCCAGTAAAACTGAAATTATTGTGCATGTTTTTTTCTACTTACTCGTTTCATCCTTCTGGACCCTCTGACATCCATGGTCCTCTCCCTTTACCACCACTCTTAAGAGGTTCAGATTTTAAAATAACACACAAATTCTTTTTACACGTATTTGTAACAGAAATAACTAGACCTAGAGTTGTGTACTGACTTTCTCGCTTGAGAACTGAAACAGAAGGCAGGCACCATAAAAGGGGAATGTACAGTCAAAACAGAAATAATAATGTATAGCAGCTCAAATTTATACCGCACTCTTGGTGTATATTGACTCTTATAAGTAATTCTGGCTTACTGAAAAACATTTTAAAGTTGCATTTTAAAAATAACTGCAATTCTATTACAAGGTCCCAAAATAAGTGTCATTAGTTGGCTTGATTTATGCTCAAATCTTAATATTTAAAGATTGCTTCCTGACCTTCTCCAGCTGTGTGGATGAGAACTGAAAATAATCTCGGATTTCCAAAAGAGAGAGCAACCAATCCTTTCCGTTACTTTGTGCTATTAAAGAAAGGTCCATTCCTAAACAAACAAAAATAGAAATGTCAGTATCTTCAATAGCCATTACTGACAGAGAATCAGGCATTTGATCTCAATAGAAGCACCATAAATGCAGGCTATTTATAATGTTTGATATCTGTGTTTCAATAATAATAATAATAATAGGCTTTAGCTGTATTATGGGATAAAAGCCAGAAATGTACAAACTGTCCAGTAGATCTTTCATCCAAAGGCACAGCTGGTGAAATTTAAACAAGTTCATGTTGGCTGTTCCTGCGCTGCTCAGTATGACATTGCAGTCCAAGCTTTTCATGTCCCAGCGTGGATCTTCACGGGTGGTCTGCAGACACCTGTGTGCTTGAGGTCTGCAAAGCTTGCAGTGATCACAGAACAGTGCTGAGTGAAACCTAAATAGGAACAGGATGCTTCACAAATATTTTGGATTTATTGTCTGTCTTCCTCTGTTGTAGCATCCATGCCGTATGCAATCCCACTTGTGAACTTTTTCCTTCCCACCTTTCCTTTTCATAGGCCACCCAAACCAGTTGGGGAGGGTTTTATAGTTTGTTTCTCACCTGTGGGACTATCTGTAATGCACCAGATAAGTCATCCCCTGCAGAAACTTAAACATTAGTAACCAAACTGCAAAAGATGGACCCTGGGCTGAAGAAGCTCTTCTGGTTTGACCACTTCTGCAAAGGGTTCTCCTGAGATGGGTGACCACAGGAGTGCTGAGCTAAGTGCGATGACTCTGCAGGTGTCTTTCAAAGCTCCAGTTTTTACTAAGTCTGACCTTTTCTCTGATTGTCTCTCTCTTCCCTCTTAGCTGCCTTCAGCTCTTCTCCAGCATTCTCTTGCCAACTGCTGAGGAATTTGGCCACTTTTTTCCATTAGTTCTGAGGCCTTTGTCTAAACTTTATGAAATGATAGGCTAGAGGGAATCCACACCAAGGTGCTGCCATGCATCCTCAGTCATAAACTCATAAACAAAAGGGTTGGTACGGGCTGGTGCAATGTCTGTCCTGACATTCCTTCCAGGAAGCTCTGACCTACATTTCAACCTGGCCTCCTGTTTCTTTCTGGACTTCAGAACTTCACTCCCAGGAATTTCCTTCCCTCCCTAATGATTCTAAGATGCTAATGCCTCCTCAGCAAGACTGACCCTCGAACACATGTTCTTCATTACACGAGCCTTACTTGTTCTTTCCCACAGGAGGTTGGCACAGGCATGGCTGAGTCTGCCTTCCCCTAAACAAGTTTGCTGCTTTCAGCAGTAGGGACTGAACATGTACTCTCCAGCTGCTATGTTAATGTGCTTTGGCTCCACAGCTGCCTGATCTTGATCTCAGAAAGCTGCTGGGATCTAGCAGTTGTGCTTAAACCTTTCCACTGGTAAAGAGCAGGTGTTTTCAGAATACAAGTATTACTAAATCTCCCTGAATAGAACCATTTTGAGTTTTTATTGAGGAGCATAAACAAATTATTTCTTAATTTAAGAGGTTTGAATAAGCTTTATAAATGTATATATATGTGTGTGTATATACATACATACAGATATATATGTGTATACACACACACACACCCCTTCATGATGTAAATGTGTATTGCCAGATGTCCCACTGCAAGGCTTGTCTAGCAAATAGGCTGTATTTTTTTCATATCAAACTATCCCGTTACTTACTTGAAAGGTAAACAAAAACTTAATTCTTGCTATCCAAAGGCAAAAGAATTGTATTTTACCAAGCAAACTCTGGAAGTATTTCAAACCTAATTTTACATCTTTTATTAGAAAAGCTGCTTCACTTTGTTTTCACTTGTCAAGTCTTTGCACCTGAGCTGCTGTGAGTGCCTGTATGGCCATTTGCCCTGTCTTAAACATGTAAAACAAATACATGTTCCTCAACATCTCCTGCCTGCTAGTCCTAGCATTTCCCAAAATGGGGTCTAAAGGCAGCACAGATTGCCAAGGAACACAGGGAAGGGAAAGAAAAGAATCTTGATAAGCTGCTTCTTAATTGGCTAATAAATGAGAGCTAAAATGTAAGAGGAAATGTTCAAAAGAACAAACTGCAGCAAGAAACTTCTGGCAGGGCTACAGAGGGAAATCACATGATACATTCTGAAGTTTGCAGACACTGGGAAGGATCCACAGTTTCTTGTCCATGTAGAGACAGGAAACGCTCACCAGACTGGTAGTCTTCAGCAGCTTTTTTTTTTTTTAAAAAAAACCTCTCTATTTTATCTTTCTTTCATTTCCATAGAAAAACTTGCTGCTTTCTGTGCTGTGTGCTCAAGCTGTGTAATCAAGCTCTGCATCTCTTCCTTTAAGTTCTGTGTGAAGTCCGTCTCCTTCCTTCCACTGCACTGAAAACCTGTGTGCTTTGGCTCTGTGGAGCCTCCCCTGCACCCGCCCTGCCCGTGGCTGATGCTGCTTTAAACAGGGTCATTCGATCAGCCTCAAGGAGGTTTAGATCAGCAGGTCCTTAAAGCAGGTATGAAGCCTGGGGGCTGGCTCTGCTAGGGCTCCAAGAACTCAAGTTCTGGGTTGGACATAGGCAGTAGCAGGAAGACATTCCTGGATGCTGACCTTTTGTTGTGATAGGGTTTCCTGCCTATGATATTTCCTCAAATTATTTTGTTTCTCTTTTTTGTACTTTCATTTACCTCTATTCTTTTTCCCATGGATATGAATCTGGACCTAAAGTCTTCTTTACATATTTAATCATGTATATCACCAGGATTATTTTTAAGCCATTTTAAAATTTGTGCCTAGGTTTCCCTAGTTTCAGAAGTAGTTTTCTTAACTGTAATGCTAACCACTTTTAAAGTCCTTTTGGTTGCTATTATTTCTTCAGCATCTGTAATAAAATTCTGCCTCACTAATGCCTGTATCGGTTTTTCTCTTTATCCTGTATCCCTGACAGTTGCCTAGGTGGAGTGGATGTGGCTTATCCATCCTCCAATTAGTAATGATTGAATGGAATAGAGGATGCTTAAACAGGGATGCAAAAATGCTGTATGAGCACTTTGCTTGATTTTTTTATACAGAATTTTATTATAATTCCACTTTCATCCTGAAGATGGAATTAATTCTAAGCAATCCTGGCAATAGTTTCTGCAGTATATTTTGCTTACTCCTTGGTACAAGCACTTTAGTAATGAGCACTTGTTACTCTCTCCTGAATTAGTGATGACTGAAGAAAGAATGCTTTTTCTGTGTGTCATATGCCTCCCATTGTAGCTTCCCCTCATCCTTCAGAGACCTCTGTGCTGTGGCAACTGTTGGCAAAACTCCTTTTAGCATCACCTAAATGGCTGTGTAGGTGGGGCTTTAGGAAGAAAATAAAGTGTCAGTGTCAGTTGAGGACACTGGTAGCAAGTAGATCTTTAATCCAGGAATGGGGCTTAGGTGCTCTGCAGGAGATGTATTCACTTGTGTGTGACTCCTAAGAGACAGACTTCCTTTGTAGGCTTCAGAAGTGCCAAAAGAGCAGCAACAGGACAGAGTCACTCCTTTTATCTGGAGCTTTTCCATTCCCTGGTAATGCTTAGACTTTTGTATCAGAACTTATCAAAGGCTGTGTTCTGCTGCTGTTAGGAGTTGGGGCTGATGTGCACCTCTTCCTGTAAACATTCCCTGATTTGGTTTTAGGGTTAACAGCTACTGACCACTCTTCTCACTTAGGTATGACCCACTCTCACCTAATTCACATCCCCAGCAAGGCAAGCTTTAGAGGTTACTGGGAAGAAGGGAAATAATTTGATCATGAAAGGCAAGAGGTGAGGCAGGAGTATTTTTTCTTTTGAATCTTGCTGCCAAATTGGTGCATAATTCACTGTGCAAAAGGTCTTGCTTAATGTTTGCTGTTTTCAGGTTTGTGTGTTTGTTTTCATATGGAATACTGAATAGATGCAATTGCTGCTGTTAGAAGGAGATGTCTGTCTACCAAAAAGGAATCCATAATGTTTTCCTTTACTTGGAGACTTCTTGAATGCTAAATTGCCTGTGTGTATACTTCATAATGTACCATATGCAAATATACTTCAGGAATTGATACTACCACTTCAGTCAATATTTTCTATGTTAGAACTGTATGTTTCCTATACTGCCAAGAATGTATATATATCTATGAAGACTTAAGATTGTATCTTTTTGAGCAAGCCTCTTTCTTCAACCATCTGAAACTTTCTTCCTGTTTCTCAAGTTTTCTGCTAATTTATTAGACTCTTGTGTTATATTGTGTAATTTTTGTATCAGTTGTATTGCTGTATTTCTTCTTTCTCTCATTAAAACCTGTTCTTCTCATCCTTCTACTGTGCTGCTTCATATTGGAAGTACTCACACCATAACAAATAACCAGCTCTAGTGTAGTGGGTCAGCCTGAGGTGGATCCAGACCAGTCCTAAAAAGCCAATCATTCAGACATTATCTTGTTCCACTGATCCCAACACATAATCAGCTTTATTGTATTAAGCTTAATTTTGCAGCACAGTCTGTATTTTTATAATATAGTAAAGAAGAAACCTGGAATGGGACTCTCAAGGTATAAACAAATGGACAAGTACAAAAAATGTACTGAATTATGAAGCCCATAACTCTTATGGATGGTTGTTTCTGCCTACATTCATTAAGTTATTGGTGGGCTTCCTGAGGGAAGCAAATTTTGAGGAGAGATTTGGAAGAGGATTCCAAGGACTATTTTTTCCTAGAAATATGGTCATCAATTTAAGTTAGTCAGTTATCTGTGCCATCTCCATGCTTAATTCATCGTACAGGTAAATGAAGTGGAAAAAAGTGAATGCAGATTAGGACCTGCTTGCTTACTTCCATTAAAGAAACAGCTGATTTACAAACAAGAAAATGCTGTCTCACAAGAAATCACTCCATGAACATGATAGAGAAATGATAGTGCTCTCTTATCCTCCCAGTGAAAAGCAAGATTTTAAGTGTTTCACTGATGCTAATTCCTTTTTAGCAGTGCAGTATGTTCCCTAACCTGGAGCTCTCAATAGGCTCTCTTCCCCACAGAATGGTATGCAGGAGGAAAGAGTTCAAAGGTCCTGTACAGTGGGCCCAAGGTATTGGAAGAAAGGAAGTGAACAGAACATGCATGTGCACCTGTGTGTTGAGTATCCGGCAATTTTTAGGGCTTGGAAATCAGCTGGCAAGAAGGGAAAATATCAGAAGCTTCTACTCTTGGAAACTTAAGGATGAAGTTAATCTCATCTTTAGCACCAACTTTATAATTATGGCAGAGTATATGGAAATAGCTATGTCACTTAGCCTTGGTTTTCACAGAGACGCTTCATCGCCCTCTCCTTCATTAAAACTATTTCTGTGCCACAGTTGCACCTGTGCATGAAAGAACCCCATGGAGTGTCCCAGTCCATTTAAGGATTTCTTGTCATGGTGTTGTGGTAGCAAGAAGCAGAAACACACATGTAGAATAACCATGCTGGTTCTGACCACACTTGACTTGGGTTATATGTAGGTTTAGATTAGGCAAATGCCTGTCTGTGCAACTGCATACATTTGCTATTTGCTTCTAAAGTTGCATTTAGGGATGATACCACAGTGGAAAATATTAAGGAAAATTCTAGTGTAGAGAAGAACTAGCACAGGGAATTCCATAGGCCACTGTAGCCTTCTCAATCACTCACAGAAGTGTTTGCAAAAACACCCAGCCTAAAGCTGATCTGTCCAGACTTCAATCAAGAATGCTTGACTTGGAGAGAAAGCATGATAGGCCAGTAATGAATATATTCGACAATGCTACTGTTAATTATCTGGTATATTTAATCCCTGACTTCTCTACCACTCGGTAATTCAATAATACTCTACAACTCAGTAATTGTTTGGTGTGTTCATGAAGTGACAAGCTTCCTTCAGAGATGAATGGACTGCAACTATAATATGTGCCATTATTTGATATAAATGAAATACATTGTTTTGTTAAGTTAAAAAGAAGTCAGAGACATTCCATGACCTGTCTAAGCTAGCTGAGATCAGCTCAGCAAAAGGCTGCTCAATTCATTTTGGCCTATATTCTGTGTTATTCTTTGTTGTCACTGTTATCATCTGCTTCTTAGCTCTTAACAGTAGCTTAATAGATCATCAGCATCGGCAGCAGCAGCAGCAGCAGCAGCAGCATTGCCTGCATGATCTATTGGTTAAACCAAGAATGGAAAACAGTGATCTTTGCATTCATTCCAGGCACTCTTGAAGTTTCAGTTTGATTACTGGCTTGCATCAGCTTTTAATTGAAAATAAATATATGGTTCCAAAAAGCCATGTAGTAAATAAATTGCAGAAGTTGCAATTATTTCCTTCTCCTGCCTATCTTTATTTCTGCTTTGAAAACTTCTGTGAGAGAGCCAACTATTGCAGGACATGCTTTAGCTCCTCATATCTTCAGGAGCTGTATGCTCAGTATGAGGATGTGAGGTATTTGACCATCTCCTGTTATTTCTCTAGGTTATGTTTCTAAATCTTCCCTGCAAATATTAATGAAATTAAGAAGCTAACTGCTAGAAGACAGCTGGCAAAAGTAATTGCTCCTTTAATTGCAATTAAATTTTTATGACAAGTGCCAAAATGTATATATAACAACCCATAAAACAAGTCTTGGTCAGACATGCACAAAGAAACAGGGGATGAGCCCAGGACCTTCCTCTCTTTTCTTGTTTCCTCCTTGACAGTAACTAATAGTAAAGATTCTGTGACTCAGCAGCTGGATTTAGACAGCCCAAACTGTTGAATGGGACAGGAAGGAATATACAAGATGAAGAACTAATAAACACACCAAAAATGTCCAAGTACTTTGATACTGAGACTACTGTACTTGCTGCTCTGAGTCACAGTGCTTTATATATAAAAAATTAAACAAAGAAGCCAAAGGTCTCAGAATGAAATTATTACAACCAAGGCTGATGGAAAGTAAAATACCTGAACGTGAAATCACTTGGAAGTAACCCATGTGATAATCACTCTTTGTCTTAGCTATTTTTAAGCTCTTTAGTAGACTGGCTGTGCCCAATGATAATAGAGTTGGCAAAGAGCAGCTTTCCTTGGATGTACATCTGCCAAAGAAGAGAACAAAGAAAATGCTGAATTGGCAAGAGCAACCTCTTAGTCTAAATGAAGATGATAGATTGAAAAACAAAGAGGGTTGTTGGTAGCCTAACTTACAACTTTATTATGGGATCAGCTTTCACCTTTCATGACTTTTATGTATAAAATATTTTATTTTATTTAAGAATTTAAAAATAAAACTCAGATTCTTCTGGTCCTTCCAAGATTTCCAAAGAGTATATGGGAGTATACGAAACAACATTTTGCATGCTATTTCATGGACTATCAAAACCCACCATCCATCTTGGTAACATTTCCGTTTAGGTGTGTCATAATATGACATATTTGAAGATGAACACAATGAAGTACCTTAGACACAGGAAATACCAACTGTTTGGGTTTTCTCTTCATATGTTAACAATTTTTTTTATTTGATTTGTTGTTGTTGTAGTGGTTGTTGTTGTTGTTTTGTCATTTTACCAAGAACGGGTAAAGTAGGATATCCTGCTTTTAAACTTTGGTAAGTAGCAGTGAACTTTCCTGTTTAAATACTGTATCTCTTAGGAAACTTTTCTAGAGAAGAAAGATGACCAAGGTTATTTTGACAAGTGATTATAAACCTATAGGAATTAACTAGGCGTGATATTCAAAGCCATAAGTTTTCAAAATGTAGGCAAAATCTGAAACTTTAGTAATTTTTTCTCCCTAGAAAAGTGAACCACAAAACTAAAGCTAATTCAGAGCTGTTCAGAAAGATCCAAAAACATTTCCCTACTCTTACTTCCACAGTTTTGAACTTGATTTTGATTCTGAAGTGAATTTAACCATGTCTCAACCATTGGAATGTTTCCTGAAGGTGGTATTTATAGACTGCTATCACATCATGACATTCTCAACAAAGCAGATGAGTTAAAAGCCAAATTCTCTTTTGTGCTAGAATTCTTGAAGAAGTTGAGATAACGATACATTTTGTAGTAAGATATGAACAAATGAAAGGAGGCAGCCTTCTGGGTTTTTATGGTGCTTCTATTCACTCTGGGTTTTAGTCACAGTATCACACACTAGTCTATGTCCCCAGATTCAAAATTACCAGAGTAAGTTCAAATAAGATAAATAATTTTCCAACATATGGCAAAGACTGTTCCACACATATAACATATGCATAGATATAGCATATGGATGATGTCAGACTTAGGGCTTGAGGAAAAGCCTGCTGAAATACTAGACACAAGAAGGAAGGTGAGAGCAATAGCCTTTTCTTGATCAGTGACATAGTTGGGTCAGATTCATGCTGACATGAAGGGCCATGTCACTGTTCTGGCAGTGTAAAGGAGCCTTGGTTCAGAGAAAATTGGCTGAATTGAATTTGAAACTGTAAGGATCATTTAAGCTGTTGTACTATCCAAAGCTGCTTGTGTTGTGGGATGTTCCTGGTGTTAAACATGGAAACCTCTGGCTTACTTCAGGGAAGCTCTCAGCTTGCAAGACTCCATGAATACTTCAGGGTAATGCATATTCAAGCAACAATGGATGTATTGTTCACTAGATGGAAATCCAAAGGACCACTGAATTGCCTTCATCTTACACTCATACCAGTATGTGTTAATCTGTGATATAACCAGTAATGAATGTAATATAGAACACTGCTTTTACTGCTTTTACTTATGGGTAATTGAGAGGGGGGGAACAGGATTTTTCAGTTTTATAGCAAAAATTATTATAGCAATGTTTTACTCAACTCTGAAACATTTTTATTTCAGCTGAGTAGCATTAGTCCCATTACTATGAAGAGCTTTATTTACCTGTGTGAGACGAGCACTCAAAGCAGCGTAGATTTGGAAGTGATGAACAATTACATCAATATAATACATGTCACATTACAGCAAAGGTCCTTGTTTCTCTGTCCTCTTGTTTAAATTCACTGCTGGGAGCTGTGTCAGCATCATACCAGAGGGAATCCTATAAGCTCTCCTTGGGGTACAGTTTTGAGTATACGTCAGCAAATGACAACTAGCACTTGGCTTCAGCTACTGATTCTCTGGCTACATGGACCCTTTTATGTCTGTATTCTTTCCCTTGAGACAAATTCTTATTTATTTCCTCACTATTTCTTGATTTTCTTATTCTTATTTCATTCTCTTCCTCATATCTTGTACTATGTTTCTCTCCCTGCTTTTTTTTCATTTTTGACAATGCCTCATCCTGCTTCCCATAACTTCCTCTTCTCTCCCCTTCCCTATCATGTTTTTGATTACACAGATCATCCAGTCTCTTGGTTCTCTATCTCTCTTATCATTCTTCCTCAGTTCTGCATGTTCTCTCCTTGCCTATGGTGGGGGCACAAAGAACATGAGAAGAAACCCCCAGCCACTTCCAGCCCAGCTTACTGCCTCTGCTCCATACACCAGGGATTTGCACTTTGGCTTGGTCCTCACATGTAGTGTAGTCCAACTGAGCCTTCCACTGCCACATTGATGAGGAAGCCCCAGCACCGCTCCCATGCTGGCTTTGTGTAACCATGGGCATTATCCTTCTGCCAAAACACGGTGGGATGCACACTGGTTGTGTTGTTGCATTTGGAGCTCTGATAGTGTTTCAGTGTGGCTAACAAGCAGGTAGGGAAGCAAACTTCTGCCACTGAGGGACTGCCTACAGAGTGCTTTGCAAACAGCACTGCTGTTCTCTGATACATGTGGTCCATAAATGTACAAAATGAAGAGGCTGATGGACGGGGTAGGTACCTCTGTTCCAAAAATGATCTGATGCATAAATGCACACTGCATTGAAACTTTTCTAAGTGAATATAAATGAGAAGGCTGCCTCTGGCAATCATCATCGCTGTCAGAGGAATGTAACCCTTTCCATTACAATTCACCTGGTTGATTCTGTGATGTTATGACATTGAGGAATTTCATTATTCTTTCCTCTACAAGCAATCAATTTGTGCCTTGAAGCATAAAATTCAAGTATGCTTGAAGCTTTGCTGTGCTCACATGGTACATAAATGTTACCAGTCAAAGTTTTCCAGTGCTCTTCAAGTTTCTGTCACCCTTATTACAGCCTTCTGTAACACATGACTGTCACAGGCTGGCATTTTATGGCATAAGTAAAAGTTTTACTTTCTACAGGACACCTTTCTGGCTTCCTTCACCTCTAAAACACCAAGAACTTATAAAATAAGATTCATTAGCAAGCAGCTCTCAAGGTCAACTTTTCTCAGTAAGTATAAACTGGCATAGCAAAGCTTTTACTCCTACTGGGATAAATTTAATCCAGAGTGTTTTAAACCCAGGTCTTTAGTAAAAGCTGAGAGATAAATTTGGATGGTGGCATTCTGGGGGGGTGGGGGGACATTTTTTCTCCTCTCAGAGCTAAACATAGTTCTGGCATATAGCCCCAGACTGAAATTCTTGAGAGAGTCATAATAAGCAAGCCAGGGCAAAGAGGAATGTTTTTTTCTCCCTAATTCTTCCACATAAAAAGGTGAAAGGTCAAAGATGAACTTTAATACTAATGCAATCCTGAACTTCTATGCAGTAATCTGTCAGAACATTAAAAAAAAAGTCAAAATAAAAAGTGTTTTATTGTTGGCAACAGTAGGTTGGTTTTATAAGCATATATATCTCCATCCTGATTTCTTTTAACCTTTGGGAGAATGGGAACTTTGAGATATTAAATGCAGACATTAAGCAATGCACAGTAGGGGTTTTGTGAGTTCAGCCCACCCCATACTTTTCCTCTTATGTGCCCTTCTGCATCATTCCAGCTGACAAAAGGAGTCAATTAGGGCTGTCTTCATGTTCTCTTTCCCTAGCATTTTTTGACCGAGATGGTCATTCTTGAGGTTAATTTCCTTCTGCCTTCTGTCGAGGAATATTTCATGTGGATTACCAAACTTCATATGCTCTCATCATAAAAACAATTCTGTTGATTCAAACTGCCCCTTAGAGAGGCAACTAGACAAATACATATGTGGATGTGCATGCACATTTAAAAATTAAAAAAGATTTGCTCATGCTGAAGTTTATTTAAATTTGATCACTATAGCTGAAATGCATGTAATGAAAGCTTTGTTATCTCTTTGGGTTTGTAGTACCACCCTTCTTGGGCTTGCAATGTACAAACAAGATGGTTGAGCTGTCCTTTTCACATTATAAGATTATCTGTGCTGGTGATGATGGCATACAACTTTTAATCACCATGAGGTATGCAGATAGCAATCTAACCTGGGAAACACAAACTATAACTTGTAAGTTCAGCAATGCTGGAGTGGCCAAATGCATATCAACCAGCATGAATCTGCAGGAAAGCAAGGGGAGTGGCCAGAGCTCCAGAAGATACAACTAATAAAGAAGGGTTGCATAACCTGGGCTTGTTTAGCACACAGACATGAAGACTGAGTGCAGGAGTACAGTTATGGGAGACAGAAAGGGACATAAAAATATGACCTTCTACAGAAAGAAAGAGAACAGCCTGTTTTCCATGTCTGTGTAAACAGAGAAAGAAAGAACATGTTTTAACTATAGGAACAAAAACTAGATAGGAAAAACTGCCAAGCAATGAGAGAATAAAGCATTCAGATGTATTTTTATGAAGATATTGTGGCTTCTCTATCACTGAGTTTTTACCAACAGCTTAACCAGCAAAAGTAGATTTCAACTCACCTGAGGCTGAATCCCTCAGGAGAGAAACAGGCATTTCCAGCATGTGATTCATTTGACCCACTCCCACCGTACATTGGAAGGAGACAAATTTCACAGTGAAAGTGCCTGTTTTCCTTCAGGGGCTGTGAAAGACTCTAGAAAATCAATTCAAGTCTAAAGCTCTGTTTTGTAGATGTCTACAGCTCTGTAAGGATTGCACCATCTCTTGTCTCTGTAATGACACTGACAGATTGATTTTGTACTGGTAAAAACAGCAAGGCTTGACGACCTCTTCAGATTATTTCTAGACCATGGAGGAAGTAAAGAACTGTCACTAACCGTTTGCCTAAAGGCCTAACTGAAAACCAAATTGCCTGTACAGTAGGATGACAGTAACAAAAATTCATTATTGATTAATTGCTGCTTGGCTGAATAATTGGAATGAGATAGTGAATAATGTAATGGTTAATAAGCAAACAAGTAACACTATCACCACAAAATAAACAAAATGCTTTTCTTAATCTAAGAAACCAAGAGTTGAAGCAGCATTGACTTCCCTCTGAGTTCCTGACTGGCCTTTTCAAGATATCTTTTGTGAACCATAAAACTGTGCAAAGAGTTGATGTGTGTATTGCTAGGTTCACTGTATAAACAGAGGATTCCACATCCTGGGCTTATTTCTTAAGCATTACTTTTACTGGAAGAAAATTACTAAAAACACTGTCATCTTAATTATCTGCAGCAAAAAATGGCAGAAACTATTTTGAATTATATTCTCAGAAGACTCCCATTCAACCCTTCAATCCAGAGAAGTCCAAATTCACTGGCAGAAATTCCTTCATGCCATTGATAAGCTGCTGAATCAGCTCAAAGCATTCAGCCTGTCTCACAATGAGTGCACTTAAGAAGCTGGCAAGCCTGGAAGGCAAATGCAATTATGGAATGCAGCCTTCCTTTTAAGAGTTTTGGATCCTGAGAATCAGCTGAAATGAAATGGTGTAATTTTCCCTCACCTTTTTCAAGGCAGTACTCTATTTTTCAAGGGAAAAGTGTCATGAAAACCTCACCTATAAAGTTCCTCATGCTGACAAATTAGCTTGGCTGGTACAACTAGTTATAAATGTGTACTGTGCCTTATCACTATGCTGTCTCCATATTTTCAACCTAGACTCATGTAGGAACAGCAATGAAAAGTTACCAGTGGATTTAATGAAATCTTTGTTAGGTTTTCCATCTCAAACCTGCATGCTAGGACACTGGCTGAGGATGGGGAAGTTTGGGATTGGTTAAAGTTCGACTGGTTTCACCTGACCTTTATGGGAGTCTGGTACATATTCATATCCTGGGGAAGAAAATCCATGGATTTCCCTACTCTTCATCCCAGGCTTTGCATCTATGCTTGGATGGCTGATTTCCCCATAGATGTCTCTTTACAGGTGTGTAGAATTTCACCACTAATGGTAAATGCAGCAGGTGTTACCGAGGGCAAGCTTTCTCCTCTTCCTGCTTTGTTTCCTTTTCATTTTTCCTCTTCCAGCTTCCTCACACATTTGGTGAGCTTGTGGCTGGTTTTCACACTTAGCAGGTTGCCAGTGGCACAAACCAGGCACTCTGCTGCTTGTTGGAGAGGCCTCTGTCATTGTTTGAGATAAATGGAGAATCTGGACTAATGGACCAAATCCATCTGTGCTTACACTAAGTAAACACTAAGTAAGTGTCAGTAACTTTCACAGCCCTTGTTGCTTTCCTCAGCACGGGAACACGTTTCCAGACCCATGGATATGGGTTAGATTTCAGGTTGCTTTCCCCTCTCTATCACATCATGGTGTCAGTTTGACATGCTCCAGAAACTGGAAAATGCAGTTGTTGAGAATTTTGCTGCTAGAGGTGACTCAGTCATATCCAGAGGTGATTATACATCTAGAAATGTAATCATTTAATGCCAGTGCCCCTCAGCCAGCTCTCATGATATTTAACCACTGCTCCATGCTGTATGGCACTGATGGGACAAAGAGGTACCTTGGCTTAAGTTCATTCTTAAACTGGAACAGCACTGTGTTTTGCATGTATGTAAGCACACCATGTTTTATTATTGTAGGGTTCATATGTTATCCTTGTCATTTCTTCACAAATAGCAAATGATTATCAAAATGTAAACTACATAGAAAAGGCATCTACTTTGGAAAAAAAAGAGGAATGAAAATCCTAGGGGAAAGAAAAGTGAAGGAATGTTTGGTGTTTGGTAGTTATTTTAACTCAGCACAAACAATGCTTTTGAAAAGGCACTTCTTGCAAATAAAATGTTGGTTCCCTTCTGCCTCCTACCCCTCAAGCACACAGCTCCCTAACATTTTGAAAGCACCGGAATTAAGTCCTGGCTGAAGATCTTTAGATGGGGGCAGGGGGAGAGAGTGGGATTGTCCATATGGCAGGAAGTACATGCCACAATCAGGAGAAGCAACTGCCCCTGAGAGCAACTACGTTACTGTGATGCTTCTGTAAAACCATTTCCTTGAGGCATCTAAGAGACTATATAGAAAGCTGTCTAAAGGCAAATGTTTAATATCATACAGCATTTCCTTCTTGCTTAACATGTTCATTAAAACTTGAACCTAATTTTTTTTTTGAGGCCATGAATTCCTTCTCTCAAACTCATTTGTATTTGTTTAGCTGAACAATAATTTTAGTAGGAAATTAAGGATGGACTCTGTCCTAAGTGTACTAAGGGTAGCCTTTTAAATTATTAGACATAGACACAATTGTGTTTCATTTAAAGGGTTTTTTTTTCCTGATCATCTGAGGAAATTCCAAGGACCAGAGGAAATTAGTTATCTGCCTCCAGAAGAAAGTATGTAAAATTAAGTAGGTTTTTAATCTTTTACACAGTTTGAGGGAAACCTTCCCTTCCTGGGAACATTAGTTGTGCTTCATCAAGGCTTTAAAAATTAAATATATACAAAATTGTTTGATATATTTTGCCAAGGATGACTTCAGAGGTAAAGAACCTTCTTCTCATGAACTCTGTGCATTTTCCTCCCTAATCCTAAAATTTTACTCCAATTAAAGCAATAACCTTGCACATATTGGTATAAAAACAGATGTGCAGGATTATACCAAAGGCTCATTGAACTTGTCCACCATCCTGTCCCCTGTGAGTGCCTGGTAACTGGGGGAGGAATGGAACAACATTTAAAAGAAGATCCTTCTTTTTGTGATCCATATCAGCCATTAGCAGTTAACAATTCAGTGGACTTCCATTACCAGGGGATTAACAATTGAGGGATTTCCTCAACCAAAAGTTGTGTCTGGGCCATGACTATTCACAGTTGCCAACAGAGCCAGCCCTCAGGAATGTATCTAATTCCATTTTGAACACACTTACACTTTTGGCCTCCTCAACATCCTGTGGCAAAGAGTTCCACAATTTAATGACGTGCTATAAGAAAAAGAACATCCTTTTGTTTGAAATCTGCTGTTTATCTCTTCCTTGGTGCGTCGGATCAGTCTGTGTGTTGAGAAACGATCAATAATTATTTCCTATTCCTTTGCCGCAACATTTCTGCTTTAAAAAGATCTCTCTTATCTCATCTTAGCCTCTTTTGTAAGCTACCTTATTTAGTCCTTCATTATATGAACAGCCATTCTATATTTATATCCCTCATTGAGATGTGATGAAGACAGTCACGTGCTGTGTACCAGAATCTCAAGAATGTTTTGTTTACCCTTTGACTAACATTGTGCTTGCATTACAAAGAATGATCAAAAGTTTTCAGGGATTTGTCAATGAATGAGTCTTAGATCTCTTACTTCAGTGTTAAAAGCTATTGTATCCATTTTGCATCTTTATGAATAATTCTGAATCTTTTTCCTCATGTAAATTACTCTGCACTTAGTGACTAGCAGACTACTGATTTCATATACCAACTGATTATCAATTAGTGAGTATTGCACAATGCTTCTGGAGCTGTCTGTAACAAGCTTTGAACATTCCAGACACAATCAAGCGTGGCCAATTGATCAATGAATTTTGTCATCTCTGGCACATGACAAATTTTTCAGAAATACAGAAAAAGGGAATTGTAGTCTACCCTAAATGTAATGACTTCATTTGTTATGACTATTACTTTTAAACTGCAATTGGGCCAGTCTCAGATCTTCAGCAGAGGCTGTGCCGTTGTCCAACAGAAAAGTACCATAGCCTATTTTAGAATCCAGAATTTCTGAATATTATTTATTACTTTGCTTTTGAGCTGCTCTGGAGATGTCTGTGACCCTTTCCAATTTGTGACTTCTGGCAGAGTTGCATTTGAAGCTTCTTATCTTTCTTCGGGTCACTACTGTATGCAATAACACCAGGAGAGCTGGAGCTGCTACTTCAGGCAGGTTTCTTCAGTGTCCCCCTATCCTCAGAGAATGCTGGTATCCTGCAGTACGGCTTTGGTCAAGCATAACAACAAGGCAGTCCTGGGAAACGGTTTTGAACTGCTACAGCTCTTGGTAGCATAAAGCTGTTCCAGCTGAGCACAGGAACAGCTGGGTGAGTCTGTCTGGGAATTGCTTGAAGATGGGTTGAATACTCCCCTGGAAACAGCAAAAAGAGCTCCCTTTGTATGGGATGTTCACTCTATCAGCTGAAAGGCCATAGGAGGGGTAACCAGGTGGAATAGGCTCATGGAGTGATTATTTACCATATGACAGACATTAGGAGTGTTGACAGGAAGGACTATTAACACATTCCTTCTAAAAACAAACTCCATTCTTCCTTAAACAACAGTTAGTTTCTTGTTGAGCAAAAGAACCAGCCACCTAGCTTTTACCATTGAGCTTTTAAAACAATTAAGACCACGATGACAGTCTAATTAGGTTTTAGGTTTTACTCCTCATGCATCTTTTGTTTATATCTGTATCAGAGGAGGACTAAAATCGAGCATGTACTAGTGGCTAATCTTTGTTGCAGTGAATTACAGGTAAAGGAAAAGTAAAAGTGACAAAATCAACAGCAAAACCAAACTAAAATGTTGCCTATATATGAGAATGTCTTTAAATTATTTTTAAAAAGTAGTTTGTAAGCTGTTCTAAGGATTAATCAGTTTATCAGCCAGAAAAAAATTGCATGTTATCATGATCTTTCTTTCAAAACTGATAAATTATTTCCATATGGGAATGCAAAAAAGGTAACATGGGACAGAATCAAACTGCATCTCAGTAATTTGTTACCTGAGACTCAGAGCTGTTCACAATCATTTTCCTCAGCTGTGGGTCATTCATATTAAAGCATGTCCTCTTAATGAGTTTGTACAACAGGCCCTCAGTTCAATGTGTATTTTATGGAGTATTTTCTCGCTTTGTCTCCTTCAGCCTTGTAAACTACATGTAGTAGGTTTGGAAGACGTTTTAGTTTTTTTCCTGCATTTCGGTTTTCCCATTAATTTATCTCACTTTACCACCAGAGAGACAATGTTCCTAGTGTTACCAGGAAAAAAAGCAGCTCTGTGGTTAAATCTTCTCCAGATACGTGTTCTGTGGCGCTGTGCACAGCTAGCAGATGTCAGATAGGCTGCTGGTGTCACCCAGTGGACAGAGAGGTTGATCACAGATAGGTGTCATGAAGAGAAATTTTTCTTTCTGCAGGAATAGCTTGTTCCTGAGTGATTAAAACAGCTTAATTTTGCCGTAGCAAAGATGACAAGATGTTTAAAATAACCTCTGTTCTACCGCCATGGCCGGCACTAAAATGTACAGAGCAAAGACAGGAAGCAGTGCACGTTCCATTAGCAAGAATCGAGCAAAGAATAACCGAACAACAATTAGTGGGTGCTCTCTCCTACTGGGAGAAAGTAATTAAAATAACCAAGCAAAACAGTGTTTGTGCTGGTGTTTATGGAAACGTGGGGGGATTATCAGAATCCAATTCATTGCAGTTCTGTGCAATGCAAAACATAATTGCATTTTAGTAGCCTAATGACAGCTTGCAACAGAGGTAAACAGCTTGTCAGCAGTGGTGGACAAGATCTGGAGAATCCTTTCCTCAAAGTGTTACAACAGTAATGCATTTCACAACATGCAATGTACACCTTGCATGCAAAACTTCAATGGAATAAATCACTTATAAATTAATCTCCTATAAAAAAAATCTAGTGTTTCCAGATCACGTATGAAAACTAAATATGTACTTACAACTAACATCAGTGCATGTTCCATCTAACACTTTTTCCTGATTTGTGAAGAGTACTTCTCAATGTTGCAAAATGGAAGCTTTCTTATTTTTTAAAGACTAAAATATGCTGTTGAGTGCTGTACATCAAGACTTTTTGCCAGAGAGGAAGCAGAAACGGGGTTAAGTACGTATAGATGGCTAGATCATATATATAATATTCCTTTTCTAATGCTGTGGCAACTGGCATGTGCTTCTTGCCCCTTGCAGGTGGAATGAGAATGACCTGATGCACTGAAATTCCTGGACTGCTCATAGGTATAGAAGAGTTGAGGCTGCTGGGACAAACAGACAGTACTCCTGAGGAGGAAAGATGAGCAATCTGCTCTCCTGATGGCTCAAATGTTCTTAAAATGCAGTCACTCACTTGTAACCAGATCACAGAAGTGGCATTGAAAGTTAAATAATGACTGCAATTGTTTTAAGATCCCAAAATCCTGCCAGAAGCTATGGTAGGTCTCTTTTCTAATAAGGAACCCTTAAGGAACCCTGTGAATGTGTCTGCAGACCTGATATCACGTGTGAGGGGGCGAAGGGAAGCCAGACAATCCAGAAGCAATAAGGGAAGTACAATTATATCATTAAGTAGGTGGTAAATTTTGCTTGACCAATTAAGCTAGTAACATTCCTTCTACGTAAGCCCTTATAAACTCAAATTTCTCTTTTAGATCAGATAGCAATGGTTATTTACACTGTAAATTTGATGGCAGGGGCTTCTTAATGTCTCAATTTCTCTTTGCAAATCTATTTTTGCAAAAGATTTGCAAATCTTTAACTTTTCCTAGAATTAAGAGCTCCTCTGATTTATAAAGCTGGACTTCAAAGTTGCAAACACAGAGGAGGTAGCTAGTCCCTGTGCAACTTCCTTACGGGTTTGTCATAACTCTCTGGACCCCAGATTTTCAAAATCTTACGGTCTTACCATTAGTGGACAAGGGCCAACTGGACCAGCACTGTTGAGTTGAGGAGGCAATATAAAAACCTTTTTTCTACTTATTTCCCAAATAGGTTTTTGGGTCAATTTTCCAGGAGAAAGGAAAAATATGAAAATTTACATCTGAAAACATCCTTACTTTCTTCCTCTTAAAGGTAGATATTTAATTCAGATTTAGCCCTTGATTCTTAAGCTAAAAATCCTGCTAGTGCTGAAATGTATGGGAATTCCCTCAATGACTTCATGAAGGCCAGAAGGTCACTTCCTCTATGCTAGCTTTTAAAATGCAAATCAGAAATGATAGTTGCTGTGTGACCTATTTCTTAAGAACCTGGAAAATAAGACACAGTGAAAGAAGTAATTTGAATGCCTTAATTGGTACTGAAGCTGCACGTATGCAGACTCAAATCCTCTTAACATTTAAATTTCAGTGCAGCTCCACTCCTACCTAGTGGCAGGTGGAATACTTTGAATACAGAAGTCACTGATGTTTACTGTTTACTGTTGTGCTCTCTGTGTCAAGATGATAAAAATGCCTTTTCAGTCTCTACTACCACTTCTACTGTTAACTCTATTGAGAAATTTTCAGGTAACAGACAACATTCAGGGAACATTGAACAAAAAAAACCCATTCCTTGTTTTAAAGTGTTCATCATATTACTTATCTTTTGCTTTTCTGCCTTTCCAAACTTTAACTTCCTCATACTTCCAGTCCTTCTACATACAGACTTACACAAATATACTTTGTGCTGTGTATTTCCTTAGTACTTGGCTGTGTGAAGGGATGATGGCGCCTTTTATTAAATCACTGCTCTCTAAGTTTATACTGTAAGGAAAATGATCTGGTTTGAAATTTTCTAGCAGCATGCTTCTGTGTGGAATGTTTTTTCACTCATTTTTATTAGAAAGTGCTGATTCCTGGAAATCAAAATTATTCAATAGCAACAAAAAGATAGTTTTTCACACTGCTAACAAATGACAGATTTCTGCTCAACTGAAGCAAAAGCTTCTTGTGGTTACTAATCTTTGGGTCCCACGAGGCCCCAGAATTCACACACATACCACAGAGCTTCCTGGTACTCTGCCACAGAGTTCTCAAGTTTTAGGGCCCTGCTTTACATTAAGCAATTTTTCAGGGTTACTCCCTCAGCTGTTTCAGAAAACAGAACGATGTAAGGAATTAATCTAAGCTAGGATTAGCAATTTACTCCATCTTCAAAGATACAGATTTGAGTAATATTTAGTTTTCAGAAACAGAAAAAATTTTGGTAGGAAATTCTAGTATTTCTAAACTTTTGTTCTCCTCTGGAAATTTTTTTTTTAATATGAATTTCCTAATTTCCTGTAGAACACATATCGGAATGGGTGCCAGTTAGAATTTCTGGTGAGACAACCTTATAGACAGTTTAGCAACCAGATAAACATAGAATTTTATAAAAACAAACCTCTTTAAAGTTTTTAAACATGTGTTGGAAAAATATCTAACATCTGGTAAAACCCACCTGAGCACAAGGCTTACCTCTGTTTTTGTTTTTCCTGCATACAGCTGCTTTGTTTTGTCTTCACAAGTGTCCTTGTTTGTTTTTGAAGATGAGACAGACTGTTTTAATGTGCTCCTTAGTGGACATTTGATTGTCAATGAGGTGATCGTACTCCAGGTGTGGTAGATCAGAAATCTGATGATTACTTCTGCTGCACATCTTTCCTTCCTTTCCCATAATTCTGTGAAGCACAGTAGGTTAAGCAGCCTGGGATGTCACCCACAGCATGTCCCTGCCATGAGAAAGATGAAGTATCAGGGAGAGTGTTACCAAGTTAGATTAACAAATAAATCAAGTACAGATTGAAGAGCAGCAGAAAATTGTCTCTTTAAATGAGAAGCCTAGGCCCAGTCATCTCCAATTATTTAAGGCGTGCTGTCATCTCAGCATTTCAGGTGTTTCTTAAGGCCTGGTGCAACCAGGAGTGCTGCAGATCTCCTGGCTCCTGCCAAAACAGCCTCTGAAATCCAGCCAACAGGAGAAAAAAGGATGTGCTTTAACTAGATGAGCTAACCAGGCAGGCTTTGGTAGCAGCCAAGAGCAGACTTCAAAGGTTACTCCCTAATGATTTGAAGGTCTTGTAGGCACCTCTTATCTCAGGCAGTTGATTGTGGTATACTAATTTTATCTTTATGTGAACGTGCTACATGTGTTGGCATTATTTGTCTTTTACAAGTGTGGTGAAGACTAATTTGTTTAAGAAGTCCTTTGTAAACTGGGGGGATTCTGTAGGTTGTTTGGTCCAGTAAAGCAGGCAGCAGGAATGCCAAGATCCAGAGCCTTATCTTTACACCTCCAATGAAGACATCATATCATCAATAAACACCTGCCACTCTGCTCTTGTTCACTCCTCTCTTGTTCCTTTAATTTTGCTCATTTTTGGACATTGTGGAGTTTGTAAAAAACTATCGTTGCTATTCGCCCATAGGAAAGGCATCAATAAAAGCGGACTTGCCTCAAAGAAAGGGAAGCTTGAACCACCAAAGATGCAGTGACAAATCATGTCACCTTTTCCTGTTAAAAGAAACTGCAGACACAACACAGGACAGCTGAGGATTGTTTAAGTTTGAAAAGCTCCTACTGTTCTTACCCACACACAATTTATCCCATGCAATGGTGTCATGGCTTGGAGGAACAGGTGAACTACTGGTAAACTCTTACCAGCAGTGTTTGCACTGGAGCCATTATTGTCCAGCCTTAGTTTAGATTCCTCACTGTGAATTAATGGCATACAGCACATTCCTTCTTTTATTTACACAGAGCCCAGACACAGGCAGCTTCTCTGATTTGATTTTACCATTCAGTAAAACAGAAGCCCTGCATGAGAAAACAATGGTAAGTAAGGGAAAGTTTAATGGCAAAATGAAACAGATGAGCAACTTGCATTAGCAAGATGTTCCATGCCTGGGTGAAGTCAGGTTTCAGAGGACTGCCAAGGGTATTGCAAATCTCTTTGCTTTAATGGATTGAATGAAAAGGCATTCACCTGAGACTAGCAGATTATTTAAAATCAAATATAGACCATCTTGTACTTGTAAAGGAAAGACTCAGCAAAGATGCTGTAAACAATTTCTCTCTGTTCTTCTGGCTGCCCTTACACATTTTAAGAGAAGGTAAACAAAGTAGCATGAATATGACTCTAAACAAACTCTGAGAAAGCAAGTCTGATGCTCAGATTTTCTATATATTACACTTGTCAGGTGGTGGCACTTGAAAGGGCAAAGCATCAATCAAGCACAAGATACATAGGGCTTGTATCTTCATAAATGCTGGTTTAGAGAAGCATTGCTCTCAAAGAGAGTTTTTTGGAGGCAACTATCACAAATAGTATGTGATATAATGGCTAATAATACAAAAAATCCTATTTCCTAAAATAGTATTTAAAGATCTAATATGAGCATTTTTCCAAACCTTCACAACTGCAGCTTCATTGTTGCTGCGTTTAGAATTTCTTATGAAGTACTGATAAAAACATATCATGAAAAAAGAGTGTAAATTCTTGCTGTGTGGCATAAGTAAGCAGTCAGAAAAGAACCAGCTAGTGACCAGGGGGAAAACAGTTCTTTTATCTCTTCTCCTTGTCCCCCTCATTCACCTGACAGGATAAGAGTATGGTTCCTGCTACATGCTGTGAAGAGAAGCATCTGATCTATAAGGAGAGGAGTTTCTTACTTGGGAGCTTGGCTGTTCTCTTTCCTCGTCCCTTGTGATCTCTGCATACCTGAGGTAATTGAGAGAGCATTTGCAGACTGAATTATGCCCTTCCTTAAGGGCTGCAGAGGAAGGTCAGACATTTTCTGAAGGTGTATGCAGCCAATTCCCAAAATACACCACCACTGCCAGAATCAGTGACAAAGGAGGCCTTGATTTGGGAACTGAGAGTGGTTTTGCACTTATAAATGTAACTCATCCACTCTATGATACAAAATGGAGAGCTAATAGTGACTGTTAATCACACAATTACAGAAACACAGAAATTATAACTATTTTTTGCTTCTTTTCAACAAAATCTTGGTTTGCATGCCAACATTCTGTATTCTCTAAAAATGTTAGAGGTTCTACCATGTGACAATGTGACCAGTAATTTAAATGCTGCAAATACTAATCTTTTTCAGATTTGCATCTGTGAATTACATCTTTTATAAGTCCTTTCAGAAGAAATTAATACAAAGATTCTGTGGCTAAAGATACTTAAGGGTTACATAGCCAAGAATCAGAAGAATTTTCTCATAATGAATTTTCTCTAATCTCCTCTAAATTTCATTTTTTTCCAATAGTTTGTCCAAATAATAGCAGTTTTAAAGGAAAGTATTTTCTGCTAGTAGAAAATATGGATGCAAAGAACTACTAAATGACAGGTAATGGCAATATATCTGGTTTTAATGATCTCTGATTATGATACTTAGGGCAGAGAATTGAAAGAATTAGCTGGTACTTAAAGGTGTAGCCCAGAGCAGGATATGAATTATGTTGCCTACTGCCCAGCTTCTCATAACCATGACCATGTCTAGTGTGGGAGAGTCCTTGGGGTGCAGAAGCCTCACAGACAGAAGTGGAAGCAGACACTAACAGGACTCCAAACACAAGGGTACTAGTCTTAGAATCCACCTCTTGAAGAAAGACAATCACCAGCTATACTTAAATTTAAAGAGAATATTTATCACTCCTGTTATGATTACTCACTGATTTCATTGTAAGACAATCAGATATTTGCTGGCTTATGAAGTTTTGCTGTGTATTAACTATTTGGATTGCTGACAAATAAAAAACCAAAAACTAGAGCTATTTTAATGCTATAAAAAAAGATTATTTGATTTTTGGAAAAGAAGAATATTAATTGAGAGATTCTTTCTGACTATAAGAATCACTGTTTAAAATTTAGAAGGAAGATAATTAATAAGAAACAAAGGGCAAAGAACAAAGACAAATTCTGATTTATCACAAGGTTTAGACCATTTTTGGTGTTTCCAGCTGAAAGATGAAATAACGGTTACAAGTATTTAAAATGCCACTAACTACAGACAATATTATGATGCAAGCAAATATCACCTTCCATATCCATTTTCAAAAAACTAAAGTTTAGCTTATGAAATATAGTTTGAATTTTTGTTTCCAAACAAATAAAAGATAGGTTAGATTTTGAATATGTTCATTTACTAGTTTATCTTCCCTCATTTAGACTGTTTTCCTTGCCATGTAAGCAGAAAGCTGTGCAAATGAGAAGTTGGGAGATTTTTGCTAAATATAGTGGTGTTAGTAGTAGTAGCTTCATGGATTGTGTTCTAAGCTACACATTGTGGACATCTTACAAGTTGTCATTTAATAACTGAAAAATTGAATTTCCCAGAAGTTCAGGACTAAATCAAAATTCCTCTTCAAATTAATAAGATGTATACATGCTACCTATAGGCAATGCATGCTTTTACTTTTTCTAGGCTAAATGGTTTCATACATAACAGGAAGATGGAAATAAAATCTAAACAAACAGAACACTATTTTTGTTTTACTTGGTTCATAGATTTCTTCTGCCTTTCCAACTGTTTCATAAATTTATTTTTCCCAACTGGAAAATCACTCAAAAAATCTATTTCACCAAAACATGTTTCAATCTAACTACAAGACAGCCTTTGTCATAAAGATGTAGAGTTTTGGCTGGATAGTTAACCTAAATGGACAGACAGCACTGCATGAAAGTCAAGATCAGACAGATATCAATCAGGATTTCTTGGGGCTTCATTCAGTACCCACCTCCTACATCGCAATAAATTATAGCTACCTCTGAATGGACAGTCAGTATACTCAGTATTTTCTCTGGCAGATCAGGGAATTCTAGATAAACTACAGATAATATTTAACCATCCTTTCAGAGGAAAAAAGAATATTCACCTATGTTCTGGCTGCACCTAAATACACTGGAGGTAGGGTGGTAGAGACTTAATCAGAAATTGTGAATAGAGAATAATTAAATAATTAAGGAAACTAGACTGAAAAAATAAAGGCAGGAATAGGAACCTAACTACATCGAAATAACTGTCCCTTTAGGCCAGACCTAGGTGGACATTGGCATAAATCCACAGGAGTTTATATTTAATCTCTAGACACTCTTAATTTCATCAGTCAGTGGCAAGGCAGTTAGCACATTTAAAAGGAAATAAACCTGGGGGGTGTATTTATGGGAAAGCTCATCAATTCCAGAGTTTGCAGTGAAAATAATGTTTTTAAAGGGCCTTTACAAAATACAGTCCTGTAGCAGTTACAACACACCAACCCTTCAAACTGGAAGAGCCGCACCCAGCAGCGGTGCCAAAGAGGAGCACACACCTTCATGTTGCTACTTGTAGAAGAAGCTAATTGCAAAGAACCCTGTAATCCTCACTGTGATGGATTCATTAACTTTAAAGGGCTAAAAAAGATCTACTAACTCCAACAAGCTTTCATATTTATGTTTGCATGGAAGAATCATACTGACGTCTCAAAGAGTGTCCAAGACAGTTGGTCATAGGGGAGGAAATTATCAATTACTCAAGGATGAAGTCTACAAACAAGTTTTAGTACTCTCATTCTCATTTAAATCCCCAGAGTTAGCTTGTAGCTTAAGAACTGTGGACAGAGACAGCTCCCAGAGCTTTGTCTGATGACTTCTGTCTAAAGTTAATGTACTGAGACTGTGCATGTTTTGGAAGGTGGTGCTGCATGGCAGGAAGATGCTCTCTTCCTCTCAAGCCACGTATACTTCTGAGGCAGAGGCTGAGGAGTCACACATGGACAGAATTGGGAAGCTCCAGTCCCTGCTTTCCCTTTAACTACAGTGGGAAGGATTTGGACAGTGTTTAGACCCCAGGAAAAAAGTAACATTTTAGTGCATAAAAAGTTCCTTCTTAAAATTGTGGTCACTAAAGCCCTTAGCACTGTTTGTGCACATGGACCATGAAGAACGCCCTGGTGACACCAAGCAGGGGTCTTGGAACTGTTGCTGTTTAATCCAAAAGTCAGTTTGCACCAGCCTTTTCCAGCCTGACATTCCTACCCCTTCAAATATTATGTTCAAAAACTAACAGCTTTACTAGACTCATTAACATTTTCATAAGGCTTCTGAAAACATGAAATTAATTTGATATATTTGTTAAATTATATGATCTGTAACGTTCTGTAATCTGTATTTGATAACACAAAGTCTTTCAATAATTATATGCCTTCAATTTTGCACACTTAGTAAAAACCAAAACTGTAGATGCAGCATGGTATTTTGAAATATCATGAAGATTTGAATATGCCTGCAGATTTTACAGAATAAACAAAAGTCACTTTACAGAAAAAAAAAGAAAACAAAGAAGTCCAAGTAAGAATATTTGCCTATATGAAACAGCCATGGCAGCTCTTCAGAATTTTATTGCCATTTGTTTGAAGTTATTCCTCTGTATCAGCTGCCAGCCTGATAGCATGAGCCAAGTAAAGAATTTGGTATGGGCTTGGATACCTGTCATTCTGTCAGGGCCTTATGTAGGCCTTGTATAAACTGCTAGGCAGAGCGCCAGTCGTTCTGTAGTGGGTAGCAGGAATTTAAAAAATCACTGATCCAACCCCTGTAAATAATGGGTTTGTTTACAAACTCCATGCCTGAACAGCAGGCTTACTGACTGGGGTCACAAATGTTCTACCTCTGTTTCTGGAATTTTTGCAGTGTGTTAGGACCAGCTCTGGTAACCAAAAAAGCAGTGAGAGCCTTTTCATGGACTTCAGTGGAAAATGGATGAGGCCTAAGTAAGGCAAACAACTGCCTGCTAGTGAATATGCCCAAAAGCAAAATGAGGAATGGTTCATTTTCCTTGTTCATTTTCCCAAGCTCAGAAAAGACATTTACAAGACGCTTTCAGCTGGGAGGATGGACCTCTGTTGAAATCCTGAATTAAAACAGTTCCAGGCAATTTGCTTTTCCTTCTTCTTGCCAAGATGCTACTTGAGTAAAACAGAGGTAAAGATACCCACTCATGAAGGTGCTGTTGGGAGAGATGTTCTTTGTAAAGAACATGCTGACAAGAGAGGCTGTGGATGTCCTGTTCCTGGAAGTGTCCAAGACTGGGCTCGATGGGACCCTGAGCAACCTGGTCTAGTGCAAGGTGTCCCTGCCCATGGCAGGAGGGTAGGAACTCGATGATCTTCAAGGTTCCTTCCAACCCAAACAATTCTCTGATTCTATGATGTGCTAAAGAAATACAAGCATCATGTTCCCTGCAATCAAGATACCTTAGAGAGAACAGAAGATGTGAAATTGAAAACAAAAAAAAGAAAAAAAAGAAAAAAAAAAGAAAACAACAAGAAAAGTAAAGCAATAAATATTACTTGTGCTGTACCTGACTGGGCACACCTGCCACCCCAAGGCTATTTCCATTCTCTGACCATTCATTTGTATTAGTCACCAGACCTCCTTCCTGATTAAGCATCACTGTTAGGCTGCTGCTGCAAACAAGCAGAAATACGAAACCTGTTTTTCCTGGTGTATTTCGTGAAGCCACGAAATCCAAGAAGCTCTCTTTGATCTACGAGTCCTTAATTAAAGAGCCACTTTGCATATCTGCTCCTTCATCTGACTTTTCTCATGGTACAGACCTGTGAGGAAGGTGTCAGTTTTTATCCCTGTGATACAGACTAGAGTTGGCTTAAATTCTTGGTTTAGTAATTCAAATTTAAAAAGGAACTGTTGTTAAATGCTGTGATATTAATGCCGTTTCCAATTACTAGTAAATTCCTAGGAGTTCTAAAATACTTCAAAATCTATTGTAACATTTAAAGAAAGAAAAAATAAGGTCAAATAGCATGTAGATGTCATGCATGTGTGAGCTCTCACTTGGCCATTTCAGGAACATTTTTATGTCTCTATATTTAATATTTATTAAGAATAACATGGATGGGGATAATATTATCCAGAAAAAAAATGCTGATGCTCAATTTACAAGGTCTAGTGGGCCTGAATCTTCAGAGGAAATCACCTGTGTGCTTTCCCAGAAGAAGGGATCTGTTTTTACAGCTGCACTTGAAATTGACACAGAGGATACAGAAAATACCAGCGTTCATCCCGCAGTTTAACAACAGACCCCTTTATAGGAGACCCACCCTTAAAATGAAGAAAGCTGTATAGAAGGATAAGCATCCAAACAAATCCTTGCAATTGTTTTAACAAGATGGCTTAACACAAACCTAGGAGAATGAATGAAACCCAGTGAAATAAATAGAACAAAAATGAAGATATAAAATTATGAGCAACACTTTTTAAACGGCTTTTCTTAAAACAGGCATCTATTAAGATTTCAAAAAGACAATTATAGCTTTAATTTCTATTCTTATTAAAAACAGACTAGAAAATGGGGCTGGAAGAGACATACAGATGCATTTAACTAGAGGAGCCAAACAACTGCAAGTATTTGGTGGTGATCACCTACAAATATGTCAGTTCCTTGTTGTATGTAAACTTTTTGGGATTAGGTCAGTAGCCCTGATTTCTCCTTTAAGTTATGCCAGTTATTTTTAATATGAAAAATTATAATTATGATTGAAGAATGCATAGAACAAATAGCATTTCATCAGCTCTTTTTATGACCTACATGATGCATTGTGCCTCACTGCATTGTGAGGCACTAAGAACTGGTGAAGGAGACAAAAGTGTGCCTGCAATTTGCCCCTATGAAATATCCACCTGCAGCTCATGTCATGTATTCCTGGCTCCCAATAGCCTGCTGGTCTCCTTTGCATATTTAAATTTTCTAGTAAGCCAAAGTGCATCCTGTCTTCACAACAAAGGGGAAGTTCAATTTTCAAAGTGATTTCTATCTAGCTTAGCAATTTAGATAACACTGTGCTTTGGGGCTGCATTTGACTCCTAGAAAAGACTTGTGGAGGGGACAAGGGCCTTCACCTCCATGTTTCTTCTCCATGGTCCTTCAGCTCCATCTGACTTGCACACAAGATAGAAGTGATGTTTTTCCTCTTCCCAAGTCAACATTCTCCAATGCCAAACTCTCCAAAGACTATTCATCTGTTTGAGCAAAATTCTGGCCATCAAAGACTGAGCCCAGTTTTATGTTTGAGTGAAGAGGGTAGATGAAAAACAATCAACCAAAATAGACCCAACCCATTGTTAGACACCCAACTAAGATATGACTCCAGGCTGCAGAAAAAAAGTTAGGTTGCACAACATATCACCTCTCTCATGTCCATTATTGTTCACATTGTTCATGTCCTTGTATAGCTTCATGCTCTCTGCACTAATTTGCAGCTTCAATGAACTGCTCATAGCACACCTCCCTGCCTGCTAGGAAGGCAGATGCTGCCATGTTCAAAAGAGATGCTAGTTCCAACTATAATGAGACCTGAATAAGGGCTAAATATGCTGGTATAGAAACCCTCCATGGGAGTTTACAGAGCTCTGGCAAACAGCAGAGATGCTCAGAGGACAGCTAAAATGAGAGTCAAGGAGTTATTATTCTCTAGTTTTATGGCTTCTGTTACATGCCTCTGCAGAGAACACAGGGACCAGCACTCTCTATCAGCTCTGTATCCTGGGTATTGGGTCCAGGTGCATATAGATAAGTGAAGCCACTAACCCAGTCATGTCCTTCCTTGAACAAGCAGTTTGGGAGAAATGGAAGATGAACAAAGCCCTCAGTACAAAATCCACCCACTTGACTAAGCACATCTTGCTGATTCCTCAATTCCCTCCCCAAGCAGTATCAGCCTTAAGTGGCAGATTTCTGTTATGTTTCCTTAAGACCTCTCTACAGGGAATTATATGATTTTGCAATCTTTTAAATTATGTTTCACATGAGAATCCTGAGGAGCCTTGTAAACATTGATGGTCAATATTATTCAATACAGGAGTCTCAGACAGAAAGGGATCTAGTAAGATGTCCAAGATCATGCAAGTTGCCTGGGGTTAAGCTGGCACCAGAAATGACCACACCGACCTACACACAGCACAAAGCAGAGATTCTTTGATGTGAAGAGCAGTCAACTTTGAAAGTCTATCTGATTTTTTTACTTCACCTTCACCACCTTGTATTCCATATATCTGTTGTGCAGCTCTTCATTGCTATTGCTTCCTTTATCCTTCTGAGAAAGAACAATAATTTAAATATTTTAAAGTTTCTTTATCTAACAGCCAAATTTAAATCTATTTCAGTACCATGACTGATCTTGAGAAAGAAGCAGAGAGAGTTTGAGGCTGGCTAAACTAACCCAAACCGAGGAGGCATGTATTTAGTCCTGCTTTTGGCTGACATCTTTTTCAATCAGACACTCTATGTGCACTATGTTCTATCTTCTACATGTATACATGGGCACATGCCTCCAGTACTTTTATCTGTTAGTCCTGAAGCAGTTATAAAAATGTGCAGGTCATCACAGTAGTATTAGGGAAACAAAATCACTAAGGAAAAAATGAGCACAGAAGCTGGTTAATTTTGAGGTAAGCTAATTAGGTAAAATATCAGCTGATAAAAATCAAAGTAATGTTATTTTTTCAGCCAATCTTTCTTGCTGTTCCAATTTTGCCATAAAATATTGCTCAGTATAAACTTTTTGCTGACCAGGCTAAGCATAAGTATTTAAGAACTCTAAGCCAACTCTTATGGCACTAACACAGGACAGCATCAGCATATAGCACTATCAGAAACAGCATTTTACTTCTAACCTGATAGGCCAACAGGGTCTGCAAATCCTTGCAAACGTGCTCAGGTCTTATGGAAGGCAACACTTTGCTTGTAGGAGGACCTCATGATCTATTTGTGCCATAAATGTTATCTTCAACTAGATGATCAAAGCAGCTGACTGCAGAGCTTTGGGGAAGGTGGTAATATGGAAGACCCCAGAGCACTTGCACCACAGACAGTCTGAGGTATTCTCAGTGTTTGGATGAGCTCTGTGCTCTTCTTATGACAATTGCAGGCCAGGATCCAGAATCCATGAGGGTAAATGACAGACACATTTCAGAGAGTTCTCTAAAACAGGTAATTCTAAGACATGGTATGTCTCATAGGTGGGAAGACAATAGCACTTGTTTAAATAATCAGAAAATATGATGTTTCCTGGGAAAGCCCCAAACAATAAGCTTTTTTGTTGCTCTTTTTCTTGGCTTTGCAAACACATTACTTAGCAATTGGAAGGTGACATACAGAGGCCAGCCAAAAAGTGCAAACTCCATGTTTTGCTGCAGCATCCAGTCTTTTGGACTTTGGGCCACTCAGTTCCCCAAGGAGTCAAGCAGTGATAATAACCCATTTAATGAGGAATAATATGCCAGTGTACTATATTATACAATACATTGTAACATATGCACTTCACACATGGAAAACTGCTGATTTTATACAGCCTCTAACTACTAAACCTATTATTATGAATGATGATTGTCCACATAAGATTAAATCTGAATATGCTTATAATTTTGCCAGTGTACAGGAACTGTCAGTTAAATAGCAAGGTACAACAGTAGAAATTCAGAAACTGTGCTGCAGATACAAAATTATACAGGTTAACTTTAATAACTTGTAAGTAATTAATACTTACAATTACTTATCAGCAAAGATTTTTTTCATTTAAACTGAGCCTGCTTTATAAATTTCAATGTTTCTTCCTTGAAGAATTGATCAACCAGTGTAAATCTTAACTATCCTGATACCTCCCCATTCCTTTATACTATTTAAGCAGTTTAGTTGGTAATCAGAGAATGGATGATGTATTTGGAAGCTACCACACATATTAAACACTTCTCCAGTTCTGTGCAGGGATCCTCAGGGTGTTAAGGCTATCTTGTACTGTGATAGAAGGCTTAAATATAAGCAGCATGAAGAAGTCTAGAGCTTGTCCTGTAATACAACTGTGGCTGCAGCTGCACTATGGCAGGTATATTTTACTTAGTAAGTTATTCAGAAACAAGAACTTAATGGGTAAGAGTTGTAGACACAGAAATCCATGACCTCCTGCTGGTCATTCCCTTTATCAAATCAATAAAATAAGCCTGCAATGACAGACCAAGCAAATGGGAGCTCCCAAGAGACAGGAAGGGTATGGACAGGTTAGTAGAAGCTGGTTGTCTCAACCCAGGTGTTCATCTGGGATTAGGAAAACTCCAACAGCTGCCAGACTATACAGTGCACTTGCAGATGCACTGGCAGAGTGCTGAAAAGAAGTGTGCATAATCTTGAGATTGCTGACACAGAAGAGTAAGAGGCTGTCCATGAGCACAAGAGCTAAGGGTGGAATCAATACTCTTGCAAACTTAATAGCTCAGAGACACCAAGAGCATGCAACTCTACACCAGAGCATTTCAGAAATTATTTGTTACAGCCAGAAAAAAGTGGACACCACATTTTCAGAAAACAACAGAAGAGATGGCATAATTTCATTCAGTGCCTGTTTATTTGGTTATGGAGCTGATCCTCCGTGCTAGGATGCTGGTTGTCTCTGCAGCACTTTTAACCTTCACCAGCCAAGGAATTTCAGTTCTGCAGCCCCAGTGGCACCTGACCAACTTCATGGCCAGCATTAGGAAGAAAATGAACAAATGCTTTTCCTTTTTTTTTTCACATGGCAATGTCCTTAAAGAAATCAAAAGATCAGTGCAGAGTAAGCAGTTCTTCCCTCAGATCGTCTGTCCATGTTTTAGGCAGAACTAAACTAAGATACAATGCCTTGTGAAGAACTTTTTATTTAGTCCATTAGTTCTCTCATTCAGAGCAAAAGTGGGATTATGTCAAATATATGTGATCAGATGATTTCCAGTAGGAAAAGGCTTAATATAATACCTGAAAGCATTTAGACACCCTGTATTCTACTAGCAAAGAGTAGTGGATCTGCAGTGGCTATGTAGAAAACCTTGTTGGCAGATGATCAGAGATAATCAGAGAAAGACTGGATATTTTAAAAAAAATTATATCCAAAAATCAAGAGAATTATTGGTTGACAATTTCTCCCTTATGCTAATCCATACTTCAGTTAAATCAGACACTCAGAACAGCTATTCAGGTATTGCATAATTCTAACCACCTCTGCTAAGAGCCATATAACTCTTACCTCTTTCTTCCCAGATGTTGGATGAGAGTGAGAAGCTGATTGTGATGGGTGCCTGACTGGCATCAATTTGCACAGCAGGAGCTAGACAGGAAGAAAACAGATTGCAGTGCTTAGATCACATATTAAAGGGCAAGTCTGCTTTCAAAAACATAAACCCAAAGGTGCTTTTGGTTTTTTTTTTTTTGTTTTGGCTTTTTTTTTTTAAGAGGAAGACTACAGTAGCACCTAGAGATCTAGAACAGGCTTGACCCCAACGTGTGGTTCTGCACTGAGGATTACTTACACTTGCTGAATGAAAGGCTCTGGATGCAAATATTTTTGCTGGCGCAATATGTTATGACTCTATCACTCACCTTGAAAGAGGAGACTAAAAATGCTTTGATAAACGCTTTGAAACATTGCCCAGTTTCACTGGCTTTGTTCTTCTAAGTGTTTGTACCTCTTGCTTCAGCTGCAAAGTTATTTCATCATGTCCTAAAACACTGCTATGCAGAGAACTGCAGTATAACAAGCTGTAAAGTGGAGCATGTTGGATTAAGCAGCCAGCTGAGAGTGTAGACTTAACAGAAAGTGCTTTCTACCCTTTGGAAGCCAAACATTACAACACAGCACATTTGCACAGCATGACCTTACCTTTACTTCCAAGAGACAAGCTTGGTGCTGTCTCAGGTTTTCTTCTTTCCTTTGCAGTGCAGGCTGGTAAAGCACAGCTTTTCTTGCATTGTTCTCTTCCAATGGCAGTGATTTCACACTCTATATTTGGATTCAAGAGCACCACTTCCAACCTCCTCTGAGACTTGGCTTCACCTGGTTCCACACTTTTGTACATTAGTACATTCTGGGGCTAGTTATGGTAATCAATCCCCTCACTGAGCTCTCTCCAGCAACAGGTTAGCATGTTGCCAGTCTCATACCCAGCAAGGAGCTGCAATTTCTGTCCAAGCTCCTGCAATATGCTGGCAGCCACGGACTTACTCAATATGTTCAGTGGTGAGGGCTCATCTACCTGTGGGATCAAAGATGTTGGGCAGATCCTTGGGTTTGAGCCCTTCATAGTGGTTTTACACAGGGACACATCATAAAACTGGATATTTTTATTTTCTAGTTGTATCACTCTTAAGAAAGCATCTTCATGCCTTTTGGTATGCTCCTCTGTACAGATGACACGCCTGCCTTGAATTGGGCTGAGGAGAAAAAAACAGCTGTATTATTCAGTGAGACCAGTGCCAGTTAAAAACCCCAGAAAGCAGACTGGTTATCTTTGCTGCCACAGTCATATCTGAACAGGCTGGCAGAGTGCCCCTGCATAGCTGAGACTCAGCTACATTTCCTCCCAAGGAAGACAGTCCTAGATCAAGCTTAGAAACACCTGTGCAGAGCAGCATCAGGAGATTTGGTGCAGCCAGTGCCAAACCAGGATCCCTGCTGAAGTGTAATACAATGTAATTTAACATGGTTATTGATTTCTCCTCTCCTATGTTAAATTATTTACTCTTGCTCCAGAGAATGATAACCAAATAAATCTAAAATTTTCCTTTCTTAGATGTCACATGCAAAGAACTTTTTGATGTAATAAAACTTTGAGTGTCTAAAAACATTTTCTCCAGCAGCTACTCATTCTATCTAATCTATTTTCTGTTGGGCTTTTTTTTTCCCAGTTTGGAAACTGTGATTTTTTCTATCGTTCTCGAGAGGGCCATATTTATTATAATTAGAGGCCTGCCAATGTGGAAAATTTCTTAATAATTTTTTTGAGTTCTAAAATCTAAAATACAAGTCTTCAAGCCTCTAAACACAAACTTTGCTGTAACCATACAGTTACCCTTTCCAGTTTCAATGGTAGCTTCTTTCAGTCTCTGAATGCACACAAATAAGTTCATAAACTGAAACAATCTAGAGTAAATTTCTGAAACTCCAAAGCAAGTTCAGCAAAACAAGGTTTGTCCTTGGAACAAACATATCAGTTTAAAGCAAATGTGATGAGATCTGAACTTAAAACCCAGTTATCCTGGGAAGTCACACCCCAGAGGAATGCTGTGAACACTGTCTCCCAGTACATTAGTCAGCAGACATGAATTTCATGAAATCCACAGAGCTCTGCTATATGCTATTGTTCAGTCCAAGCCAAAACAATAGAACAAAGCTGTTCTGTGGCATTATATAACTAACTGTTCAAAGTTTTTAAATTAAATATATTAAACTCATGAAATGCTGACAGCAGGAATGAACATTAGGTATCACAGCTCAAGGAGGTAGTGTTAGATGTAGGACACTGTCACCTTCCCACTTCTCTCTCTCTGCTCACACTGCATGGCAGAGTGCCAGGTCCAGCCCTGTGCTGCCCCTGTCTCTCCTGCTCTGTCCTGGCTACATCTACCTCGGGGGTAAGTTTTGTGCTTTCCTTGAAAAAGTAAGTTCCTTGCTCCCACCACTAATGGTGTCACACCATTACCTAGCAGTAAAGCCAGGGGGAAGAGCTACAGTGAAATACAAGAACAGTCCTGGTTTCTTGCCTTTCTCTTTCATTCTAGTTTTCATCTACAGCAAAATGAATGACTGTTTCCAATTTAAGACTGGAGGAGGTGTGAAGGTGAAATAGAAGATTATCCTGGACATAAAAGAAAATATCTGGTGAAAGAAATACACAGGTACTGCCTCCAGCACTTCAGCTGTAAACATTACTTCCATTACTCCCCAGAATGCAGAAGGGGTGGAGCAGAGAACCCAGAGGAAAGCTGTTACATCAGCAGGCTGTGGAAAAGAAATTGTTAGTGTTTTTCATGCTACATTACTTTCTGTGTGAGGTCCTGAAAATTTTCTTCAGACGAGAAAAGAACCTTCACTGTGTGAATAAGAATACATTAATACATTGGTGTATTAAATTATATAAAATTGATTACAATCTCAAATTCAAAATATAACTTCCTGATAATTTAGGTTCATACCGCTCTAAATTAGGGTTTTCAGGAGATATGACCTACAATTATTTCTGAGGCTATACAATGTCTCAGTTTGTTATCTGAAAAAGAAGACTGCTTCCATCTGCAGTTATGGCTCAGTGAGTCAATCAAGAAGGATGCTTTTATTATAAAAAATAACTTTTATGACTCCATCATAAATACCCAAAAAAATATTTAAAAACAGCAGTCTAGGGTCTCTGTAGCCTTTCATCCATTACCAAGACTAGGCACAGGCACAGAGATGTGCTGTCAGGGAGACGCTCACTGCAGCATGTCCTAATGTATTTCTAATTTCTGCATTCCTGCCTAATGCAATAGCTCCTTGCCACAGAAATTCCAGGAGTCTTCCTGAGGCACTGACTTGTTTTGTTCACATGAATCTTGTAGTTTAAAAGCAATTTGAAAAGTAAGCTCTAAAGCTGACTTACTTTCATATTTCACAGCATGCATCTATTGATGCAAACTGAGAAGCATTTGCTTTGTCCCAGTCTGAGTACACACATAGCAGACTGCTTCTCACAGTGACTTTCACCACTCAGAGAGGAGAAATTTGCTTCTTTTCAGAAGCGTTCATACATCCCTTGAAACCTGTCCTCCAAGGGACACAGATGTTGGGACACCAGCTGAGGCAAGGCAGTACATTTGGATTACAGCTGACAGGCTGTGATCTAACTGGTGTTCAGCAAAAAGAAGAAAAGAAAAAAAAACCCAGTCACTAAGGAACGTGGAAAGAAGACTACAGTGAACAGAGTTAAATGTGAATTTTTTGTCTGGTTTTGCCATGTTGATCTCGCTACTTCATCTAGGTCATAAGAAAATTTTAGAGATGGCTGAGGAAGTACAAGAATCCTTTGTCCTCAGCAATGGGTGACAAGGAATATCTTTCCTTCTAGAATCCATAAGACATATTTGCTCTCATGCAGGAAACATTTCCTTGTCTACTTCCAGAATTTAGGCCTAATATTAAACCTCTAGTCAAAAAAAATTTCCCATTGACTTCAGTGAATTTTTACAGCTGAGTAAGGACTCTGAGTTTTGGCCCTCAGCTAGGAAAAAGAGTATTAAAGTGTCATAAACACATAAATAATGGCATCAGTCCCAGAAATACCAACAGAAACAAATATAACATCCCGCTGCTCAACTCTTCTGGGGGCTGATATAGGCCACTTACTCCCTAGTTGTCCTTGCACACCCTCTTTTCAGGATTAAACCACAGCTGTCAGAGACAGCTCCCCTACTCCATTCCATGCCATTTCTTGACACTTATATACAATTTGAAAAAAAAAACACAAAAGAAAACACAACATGCCCTAAGAAAAAAGTCTTTTTCTGAAGATCATAACTTTGTTTGCTTGGAAAATAGTGCAATTGGAGCAGTCTTCTTAGAAGAAAAATAAGAGGAGGTGACTCTTTGTGTTGTCTTTCAGAAAAGTGTTTCAAATCCTGCTGAATGTTTTGGACTGCATTCAGCCCTTCCCTTAATTCCCCAGCCACCGCCTGCCTTTGTCTGGAAGGCTGATTAAGAAAAACAAATAGTGAGAAAACAAAAACTTCCAGCTCAAAATGGTACTCACAGGTCTCTCCTGGCCTACGGCCTGGCTGATACTTTCACCTTATCACACTGTCTAGTACAGCATGCAATTGGGAAAAGTAGCATCATTAATATAAATGGATGTGTATTAAACGCTAGGAACAGCTGACTGGCAATAACAGAAGAAGGACAAAAAACTCTGAGCTGGTAAGGGCATTCAACAAGGTGTGTCTCACCCTCTGCATCCATGAGCTTAGATCCTCTTAAAAACAGCTAGATGGGGAATGTGGAACCGGTTGTCAGCCTGTTCACATTAATGTTTGCTTTGTCAGTGCAGTCAGGACAGCTTCTTACTCCCACTTTGCAATTTTTTTTACAGAGCATTCCTATTTTTGCACATTGGTTATCATGATATTCCCCTCTTAGTTATCCATATTCTCTTATATATGGTGCTAATTCTGGGTCTGGAAACAGCATAACCTGGAAAATGCTTAACTTTGCTCTGTGCCCTCTCCCCTGAGAGCCTGATGAGCACAGCCTGGGTCCAATAACACCATCTCAAACTGTACAGACACTGGGTTAATCCAGCTTTTTCTAGCTCACTCACAGCTTGCTTTCACTCTGCTGGGTTTTATTTCATTCTATGTTAAGTATGACACCACTCTACAATTTATTTTCAGCCTACTTTTTTAAAGAAAGGAGGTTTATGTGAAGGTTCATTTTCAGACAAAATTGGTGGAATAACACACCCAAACGTAATGACACTTGGACACACTTTCCAAAAATCGTCAGCTGAGTAAACAATAGCAGCTCAAAGAAATGTCCCCACCTAAACAGAGACAGGCCAAACTGCTGAACCATGTGGCACAAGCCATCTCTCCCTCTCTACTGGGGTATCACAGTGACTATGAATGGTGCCAGAGTCCATTCTGGGATGGAAAGAAATAATGCTCTGAGAAAACTGCCTTGGTTAGTTCAGCTGACCACAGAAACATTTATTCTGCTTGTGATTTTTTTTTCCCTCTGATGCATTTCCAGATCTCATGTTTGCAGCTTCTGCATGAGATGTATTCTAATTTTATCTGTCTCCAATATTCCCCTTCTGTCTTCCCTGGGCTTCTGTAGACTTTATGGACTCCTTTACCTGTCACTTCACTTCCAGAGTCAACAAAAGCCATGGTCTGGCAACCTGTTTTGGCACACACCAGATCGAATGGAACAGGAGCACAATCACTCTTTTTCAAGCTTTCAAAGTCACTACAGGGGTCAGAGCAAGGGGCAGAGCAGTCTGATGTATGAGAGACTAATGGACTAAAGCAAACCACAAAATCACTGCTGTCAGATATCCTGGGACCATTACAGTGCCCAACTACAATAAACACACAACAGGAAGATGTAAGATGACTCAAAATGGAGAATTCAGGGAATTTGATCATTGATGCTCCCCCTTTCTCATGCCACCATCCACAAGAAAACCCCAACCAAACCAGCTCTGTAGATTCTGCTTCTATCTAATTAGAAGACTAGAGTAGAAAGCAATAAATCCAGAGTGTTCTAGGCAGCATTAGTGCACATGCTATCATGTCATCCATTGTCAGTGTGACAGCAGTGCATGGAAATCATGCTGCCATGACACTTGCCTGGAGCAGGATGGACTTTGATCAGTACTACAGCATTAGTTTAGTCCTTTTGAACTCTGTTCTTGCTGGGAATTGTATCAGGCCAGGAGCGAGGAGATGCCCATGGGTATGACCCAGGGAAGGGGCAGATGGAACCAGCCAGCCTGGCTGGGGCCAAGGGGGCGGAATTTGTATCTCAGTGAGGAACCGGGCACTACCAGCTTTCCCAAGCAAAGGCCTGCCTGCAGAAGCATTTTAAAACATAGCTATGCAACACAAGGACCGTTTTTAATCTTCATATGTTATAAATTATAATGGCACTATATTGCATCATCTTATGTTCAAGTATACCAAGCAGGAAAAGTATTTTTCAGCCAGAACGGATATACTAGTAGAAAATCTGTGAAAAGCTGATTTAATACTTCATTAGTGGATGCTGGCAAATTTGGCATTTTGCCTTGTTTTTCTACAGAGTAGTGGAAATGGGACAAGGCAGTGTCCTTATCTTGTATCCGAATCTTCTCTTTTTTGCTCTATGTGACTTGGAACGAGTGATTTTTTTCCCCTTGTATTATTTTCATTCTGTACACCAGTTATCTCTCGCGTTAGTCACATTCCTCAGCGCCCTCAAATGGTAAAAGCCTAACAAGCTTACGTGCTGTAAGGGAACGTAGCAGCTGTTCCTCCTGACAAAAAGTGCTGGTTTTATGAGATTTCGCCTTTCCATTTTTTATCGCTCCGCGCAGCCGGGAGCAGCCACAACCCCCCCGCCGCCGCCTCCCCCTCACGGGCTCGCGCGCGCAGCCCGGCGGCGGCGCGCGTGCGCGGCAGAGAGCCCGCCCCCTGCCGCCCTCCCGGCCGAGTCCTCCGCCGTCCCGGCGTGCCCCGCGCGCACCACAGAGCGTGGCGCCGGCCCCGCCGCTCTTCCCGGCTGGCTCCGTGCGCGCGAGGCGGCGCGGCCGCGGCGACATGGCGGGCGTGGGGCGGGCGGAGGAGCGGGAGCAGCACCTGAACGGCGAGCTGCCCCCCGAGCCCGAGGACAGGGACGGCGCGGCCGGGCTCGGCGCTGACGATGGCGCCAAGAAGAAGCGCAAGAAGAAGAAGAAGGGCAGAGCGGGCCCTGCGGGTAGGGGCCGGGCCGCGCCGCGACCCTGCGCTGACGGGCTGGGCGGCGTGAGGGGCCTCGGGCCGCACACCGAGAAGCGGGCGCGGCTGTGCGCGGGCGTGGGGGGCTCAAGGGTCCCGGCGTGCGGGTGCGGGGCGCCGCCGAGGCCGCTGTCCCGGCCTCTGGCAGCGGTGTGGGCTAAGGGGGATCCCCGCGGCTCGGAGGGGGCTGGCGGTGCCCGGAGGATGCTGCTGTCGGTCGGCTGGGGCCAGGGTGTCCTCCCCGCTCCGGTGTGCTCAAGAGAAGGCACCGCTTCCCTCACCCTCTCCTATGCCCCGAGGGTAGAAAGGTGTAAGACTGCCACTGTAAAAGTCATGCCGCCTGATGGAGGCTCTGCACCCCTCCCAAGTTCTCGGAGAGAGCTGGAGCAAGTCTGGGCAAATAGCGTAAAGGCGCGATGGTTTGGGTTTGTTTTAGCAGGCCATCAGTTAGCCATGATCGTGCTGTGCGTTTATAATTATCTACCTCACGCCCATATTATCTCACAAGAGCAGGCTGCTGCTATGGGAAGAAGAATTAGTTACCCTGGCAGAAAAAAGTAATCAGAAGTGTCAGGCTAATCTACCTTTATGTGCAGGTTTCATTAACAGCACCTGTCACTGTACTGTTCTACAGCCTTACACTTTGGGGCTGCTTTAAGACAGAAAAAGGCACTAAGTGCTCAGGTGTCTGTGGGCTGAGTACAACATAATGTTTTTATAAAGCTTTGGGGGTTGTTGGTTACTAACATGGAGCTAATGTTTTACAGTAAGTCATACTTAAACTTTACAAACAGGACAAGAAACTGACAAAGAAATGGAAGGTGCTCTTGATGATGTAGCAAAACAATTGGACAAGCAAGCCCTGGAGGAGAAAGAAAAAGATGATGATGATGATGGCAAGTATAACTTATATTGTCTCTTAACATTTCCAGTTTCAGCTTCTTCCAAGACTCCCTTTTAACAGACTGTTTACAGATATCTTGGTTTGATTTTGGTTGGGTTTGTTTTTAGAGAGGTGAGATGCAACTATATAGTTTCTACTTTTTGTCAGTGATTTTGCTGTCACACAGGTGTACATATAAAAGTAACAGCAATACAGGCTTTGTTAAAGTTTGTGTTTTCAAGGATCTACCTGCTGAAGGGGAATGTTTAGTTTGAGATAAGGTAAGCTATAAATCATTCTCACTTGCATTACCGCAGCCGGTAGACATTTGTGTCCCCAATTATGTCTCTTATTCTTGGCTTAAAACATACAGAGAAAATTTTAAGGTAGCATTTTAATTGATAGGTTTTGCAGTCTTTACCAGTGACTTGAAACCTGCTCATCTGTAATTATAATTTTTCAATAAAATTGAACTTGGGGGGAAATTAATACATAAGCAAGACACACACTTTGTATGTTGCTTGTGCTGTGTAGCTGATTTTCTAAGCCAGAACCTTGAAAGTGTCTGTATTGAAATCCAGACCGAGTCCATCTTTTCTGTAGGGAGATCCAGTTAAGGTGCTATATTTCCTTTAGTTTGATGGATGGTTCTCCACAGAAATGGATGTTTAAGAAAGCACATTTCTTAAAGTGGTTATTTAGTTTCATTTTTCTGAATTAGCATATAAAGTTGGCTCAACACTTTGAGCAGTCTGCTTAGAAATCTCCTTCGTTCACTTGCTGGAATTTGTCCTTCCGGAATGTCATTTTAATGAATTAGGAATGGAAGTTTTAAAAAATTCAATCAGAGTGCTGAGACATATTAAGTAACAAATTTATCTTTGACCATTACCAATCTGCAGCATCAAGTTTATTGCAGGTACCTTGCATAGAAATCTGTTCTTATGGCTTGTTTTGTGGTATCTTTCAAATTATGGAGTTGAAATTAATGCAATATGTGCTTTGCCATCATTGCAACTTTAGGAAGAAGTATTGAGGAGGGTAGTGAAAACTGTATACAATGGAAAGAAATCTTTGAAATCATTAGAATAGTTAGAGTTCTGTCTCGGGAGAAATAACAATGATAGTTGCAGATCAAATGCTGTGCTCTCCTAGCCTCTTTACAGTATTAGTAATTGTGTTACAGTATTAGAAAGCATAAAACAATGAAGTGATGCTATGACTGAATTAATAATCTCTCTTTTTTCCCACATATTAGACTTGGATGTGGATGTGTTTTTAGTAAAACTGATACTTTTGCAGAAAAATTATAACTAATTGAAGTGTTTTGAAGACAGCAGTGTTCTTGCCTGTACTGGTTGTCACTATTTGCCATCTTAATTGTGTAGTTTCAGAATTGTTTTTATAAGACATGCTGCATTAGATTAAAATCAATAAAATACCTACTCCCTCTTTCCTTTTATTTTTTTTCCTCTTGATAAGCCTGTAACTGGGTGGCTTCAAAAAGGAGATTAGCAAGTGCTCTTTGGATTTCCCTGGCCATGTTAAAATACACTGATATGTAACATTTTTGCATGATGCTGTGCTAAGTTATTAAATGGCTATACCAAAATGCCATAAGGTTGGAGCTTCTGTTTCACAAAGACCTGAAATTGCTTTTCTGGTGACAATTTTTTTTCCTTAGCAGCTAAGTAAGCTGAAGACAAACAGTGTTGGTAGATGCAGTAGTTCTGTTTCTGGCAGCACAGTTAGTCTGCAGCAGTCTTCAAGGACATGAAAGCATAGACCGGGCTGGTTTGGCTCACAGTTGGCAGTTTCACGTGCAGTGATGTATGAAAAAGCTACAATACCCAGATAGCAACAGCAGCAATATTTAAGAAATGCTGGGGTTTTTTTTCTCTTCAGTTTAGGCCTAGCCTTTGAAAAAATAATCCAGAAATCTCTTGGTGAATGAACTGGAGTATGCCTAATTAATTTCTTTATGAATGGTTTGGGCATTGCTCAAGGTCAAGACAAATGTGACAAAGTTATCACATTTTAAAGAAATTTATATGCGCTGGTAAGGATTTTTGGTTGCCTGTGAAATACAGATTGATGAAGAATCTGGTAGGTTGGGACCATGTTATAGATACAAAGTATTTATATCTGCAATTTGTTACAGAAACTTAAATTAAGATACTTAATGCCAAATTGAGCTGGCTGGGGAGGGGCAGGAGTGACACTACTGAAATTTGCCCCAGCTGCAGAATTACAGCACTCATCGTGGCATAGAATTGCTGATTATATTGACCATCATGAGAGGCTTGAAGTCTGGTGACTGGAGCAGCTGGTCAGTGTTTTGGTTTGGTTTTTAAGTACAAGCTTCTGGATAAATAGACTCAAAATAGAATGCTTTGACTTGATTCTAGAAGTTCTTTTAATTTTACTTCTTGCTGTAGTTGAAAATGTTCTATATGTAGATGAGTAGTACTTGTGTACTTTGAAAAGAATTTGTGGTTAGGACCAGAAGGTTTAGGTAGCTGATGGCACCTGAAGTACTGAGTATGAAGTAAGTAGGGATTAGATGTTGCCAAATGTGAAGTCTGCAGGGTTGTTGTTACCTCCCAGGTGTGGCTGATTCTTGGTGCTTACCTGCTGTGCTCCCTGGAAACCTCCCACTAGTATAAATTCAGAGAAGGTTTTGGGTTGGAGGGACCTAAAGGTCATCTGGTCCAAGGCCCTGCAATGATCTTCAGGCAGATCACGTTGCTCAAAGCTCCATTCAGCCTGACCCTGACTATTTGCAGGGATGGGGCATCTTCACCTCTCTGGGAAGCCTGTTCCAGTGTTTGACCACCTTGTATCTCACACATTCAGTGCTTTTGCTGAGAGTGTTGTTTGTGACCTTCCCTGTTATCTCAAGATTAAATTTACCCTGGCCTAGAGTGCTGTCATCTTTACTTCTCTGGGGTCTTTACCTTTCCAGATGCAGTAAGTTTTTTTAGCTGAGGATCCGAAGATGGAGGGAAAGCAGTAGTTTCTAGCTTTTTGTTAGCTGTTGTGTCTAATACAGTGTCCTTTAACAATTCCGTGCATCTATTTGCCTGAATTGAGAGCAGAGGACTATGAGGTAGGACTTTCTGAAAACACTTTACCTGAGCTCTCTTTTTTCCTCTGTTGGTGATATGTTTGTTGTCAACTTTCAAAACTATTTTCTTAGGTCTGTGTTTGGTGTAGGGACTGAAAATGCTGATGGTTTGGTGGCAGCTTCTGGATGTTGTCTTTTAATCCATTAAATTCTGCTGTAAGAGAAGTGTTTCCAGATAGTCCAGATGTTGTTGTGTTCTATTCAAACATTGATTCTTTTAAGATTATTTTATGTTCAGCTGAGCACTTTCTTTCCTCTAGATGGAGATGGTGAAGGAGATGGAGCAACTGGGAAAAAGAAGAAGAAGAAGAAAAAGAAGAAAGGACGTAGGTATCAAGCACAAAAATACAGACTATGTGAATATTTGTTATTAAGTGTGTGCAAGTGCTGGTCTTGCAGCTGAAACAAATTTAAGGGTGCAGTTTGTGTTTTTAGGCTAAGTCTGGCCAAGTTATCTTTTTTCTGGTATCCCTGAATGCCATTGAGGGCATTCATTGGCCTCCAGCATTGGCTAAATGAAGTCATATGAGGGCATTGTGATACAATTTTGTCTTGGTAGAAGCCCAGATTCTAGTTAAGGGGATCTTAAATAACATCTGCTGTTTAACTTTTATGGTTGAAATAAGAGGGTTAGTATTTCCAGAGTCCCATGTGTAACACTTTCTTATACTCAACAGCTAAGGTCCAGACAGATCCACCTTCTATTCCAATATGTGATCTATTTCCCAGCAATGTATTCCCAAAGGGAGAAGAATGTGAATATCCACCAACACAAGATGGGTGAGTGTTTTAAGCTTAAGGAAGAAATGCTTTCATTTTGATGTGCTGAAAAAAATAGTTTACACCAAAGGGAGAGAGTAGGTAGATATTCGTATGTCTGAAAGCATTGTCTAGATTTCAATGACTTTTACTTCAGAATGAAAGTACTCTGGAATGTTGTTTTTATTGGTTATTTAAAATCAATGCCTATTTCTCATGGAATGTAAGTAAAATAAGTAAGAGAAGTAATGCTTCCTGTACCCCCTATAAATTGTGTTCAGATAATGATTTCATTTTTATGAGATGAAAATTTGCTTTCAAGGAAGCTTCTTCTTTTTCATTATTTTAGTTTGAACACAATTCCCAAGAGCAGCATTTTCATCAGCATGCTAATGAAGTGCTTGCACAGATAGTTCTGGCAGGCTGATCCAGGAGTGATTCTTTAATGTTTAAGAGTTAAGTATTTAACCTGGGCCATGTTCATAAGAGTATATTTAAACCAGAAAACTAGATAATAAACAACTTAATCATGTACATAGTTTATTAACAAATAACACACTATTTTTACACCTCTAATACATATTCAGCTGTTGAAGATTAAAATATTTTCTCTGGTTTACCTACTATTTATTGAAAAGAAAAAGGACAAAAGCCATAAAAACAAACCTCCTTTCATAACAGGATTTAAGTGGGGTGTCTTTTCTGGACCTGATGTTCTGCTATGGAGGAAGAATATATGCTTCTAAGGAACCTGAAATAGTTTCCTCATGTAATGTGCTTAAGCAAATATATGCTTAGTTTTCTTCTAATTTAAATATTCAAATATTGCTATGCTACTTTAGTATTTCCTAATATAAGCCACTACTTAAATTAGTAGCTGACATTAATGCCAGGACATTTCATATTCTGAGTAATTCCTTCATTTTATATATTGGTGGAGCATTTTTGTGCCATGTCTTATTCATGCTGAGGTCAGTAGGGTTTTGCCTTTGATTTTTTTAAGAGTTGCACTTCTATTCTTAACTGTTAATGTCATGTGCTTTCTAAAGTTACCTCTCATCAACCCACAATTGTGTATTTTGTGTGAGAAGTTCAGCTAGAAGTGGGCGTCATTCAGATTTCAGCCTAAAAATAATAGCAGATAATCAATGCTTCCATAGACAACAGACTAACAGGTTTAACATTTTTATATCTCCAGTTGTTTGGCGGGGGGGGGGTGTTTTGGTTTTTGGGTTTTTTTGAAGCTTGTGTTTTTTCTTGCAGATGTGGGAATTTGAAATGATACAACTGGGAGGGCAGAAAATAAATAAGCAGTATTTCATGATACACCAATTCTGTGAAAGTAGAATTCAGGAATTCTTGACCCTGCCTACTTGTTTCTGCCTCTTTGCTGTTAGAGTCACTGACTGGTTTGCTTTGGAATGTACCTTGAAGATGAGCTAGTTCCAACCCCCCTGCCATAGGCAGGGACACCTTCCACAATTTCTCTGGGCAACCTGTTCCAGTGCCTTAACACCCTCACAGTAAATGAATTCTTCCTAGCTTCTAATCTAAACCTACCATCTTTCAGTTTATAGCCATTACCCCTTGTCTTGTCACTAATGACCTTGGAAAAAGCTTTCCCTTTCAGGTTCTGGAAGGTGCTATGAGGTCTCCCCAGAGCCTTCTCTTCTCCAGGCTGCAGGGCCCCACCTATTCTCAGCCTGTCTTCACAGGAGTGGTTCTTACAGCCATGATCATTTTCATGGCCCTTCTCTGCACTCACTGAAACAGCCCCACATCTTTCTTATCTTGGGGGCCTCAGAGCTGAATGTAATACTCCAGGTGGGGTCTCTCAATGCAGTAGAGGGGTAGAATCACCTTCCTTGACCTGCTGGCCACGGTGCTTTTGATGCAACCCAGTGTGTGATTTGGCTTCCTGGGCTGTGAGTGCACATTGCTTGGTCATGTGGAGCTTCTTGTCACCAACATCCCCAAATCCTTCTCCTCAGAGCTGCTCTCAATCCATTCTTCACCCAGCCTGTGTTTGTGAGGGGATTGTCCTGACCCAGGACAGGGTGCAGAACCTTGCACTTGGCCTTGTTGAACGTCATGATGGTCACACAGGTCCACCTCTCAACCTTGTAATGGTCCCTCTGGATGGCATCCCTTCCCTCCAGCATGACTGGATTATCTGGGGGAAGATAATCTCAGGAAATGCTTTTCTGGATTTCTTTGATCACTATAATCTAAACTACAGTGTGATCCTGTAAAGATTTGTACTGGTGAAAACTGCAGGCTGTGAACTGGAGTAAAAAGCTGGACCAAATGGTTTGGAGCAAGAGTTGAATTTCTTCAGCTGACATGTGACAGGCAGCACATTAGGGGAAAAAAAAAGGCTTGTTAGCTCATGTACTTGTCTTGGGAGGACTTGATGTTTGGCGTGAGGCCTTCACCTGACCAACTGATTTTTCATGTGTCCTGAAGTGCTTAGGCCCTAGCAGAAATTCTTGTTGCCTCCCTTCCTGAGCTCCCAGGTGGCAGTAGGGCAGCTTTTTCAGCAAAATGCTTTGGGTCTGCTACAGTGTTTTTACGTGTAGAGGCAGTTCTGTCCCCTGGTTGACTTGTGTGAAGTGACAATATGCTGAAATACAGTAAGACAGAGTGAGGATGGCTTCCTGCCAGTTTGCTGGAGTTGCACTCAAGTCTGTGACAGATGGCAGAGCAGCTGCCCAGACTCTGTCAGCAATTCTTGCTACCAAGGGGTGTTCACTGCTGGAATCCAGAACAGTCTGAAAGGATCTTTGAGTCTCTGTCCCCAGTGTTTTTCTGCAGTGCACCTTTTCCATCTTCAATGACTGCTGTGCTGGCAGAAGTCCAGTTTTCTAGTGGCAGTGCAGGAGCCCAGGTTTTACAGCACGTTGCTTTCTTTTTTTGGTAGAATTTGCTGGATTGAGGGAAATTGTAGGAGTAGTATGTGTGATGCTTGCTACTGGAGCAAGAAAACTGCTCAAAAAGGTAAATGTGGGATTTCTGCTTTACACTTTTATCTGAAAAGAAGTAGAAAGTTCAATGGAAACAAGCAAAAGGGTCTCAAAATATTTTGTATCCTCTGATCATCCTGAGAAAGATTTATCCTCCTTTATCTTCTCAACTATTTTGAAATACTCAGTATAAATATATATACTTATAAATCTTCCCATTTAGAAAGTAACATTCTGACATGTGTCATACTTACCATGCACTGTGTTAGGTGTTATTACTTAAATATTCTGAGCATGACTGAAAATAATACTGGAACTGCAAGCTCTTAAATTTTGAAGATGCTTATTGTCTGTGTCAGCAGCAGTTTCTGGGCCAAGCAGCCACACTACAGTGCTGAGGTTCATCTCTATACAGGAACAACGCTGTCTGAATGAATAAGATTGTGAAAAAAATAAACTTTTTGCATGAGTAGAGCCTGATGCAGTTTTTTGCCCTGCTAAACTTAAGGTGGAATTGCAGGTATTAATATGAATTTTGTACACCTGTTCTGTGTCTTTGAAAACTTGGGCATCCTTCAAGCACCCTGCTTGTCTGGGCCTTTGGTAGGATGTTGCTGCCTTTCACAGCTGCTACTCTGGGTACTGATAGTTTGTTTTTTTTTTTTAATAGGCTTCCTTTATTCTGAAAATTGTATAAATCAGGATCTTTTCTTACACAGGGGAATGTAGACCTGGCTGGTTAATAAACACTTTGCAGGCTTTAGACAGAAGTTGTAATGACTGCTGTGATTATAGTAACTTGTTTGAAACATTTCCTTTATTTTCAAGGCGAACTGCTGCTTGGAGAACAACTAGTGAAGAAAAGAAAGCACTAGACCAAGCCAGTGAGGAAATCTGGAATGATTTTCGGGAGGCTGCAGAGGCACACAGACAAGTGAGGAAATACGTTATGAGCTGGATAAAACCTGGAATGACAATGATAGAAATCTGGTAAGGACACACATCTTCTAGAAGACCTGTGCTCTAGGTTTTTCTTCATTTTCCAGAGAGGGAGAGATTTAGTCTCAGTTTTGTGTGCTTAATTCACTGTGTAATGAATGTTGGGGAGATTTTTGTTTGAGGTACACAACCACTTGCCAATTATTTCCATTGCCAATTATTTCCTTTAAGCTTCTTCTTGCATTTTTAGCTTATGCAGCTTTACAGGGCCTGGGATTATACTGAATTTTAAACTAAGCTTTCCCTGATGTTCATGTACTTTGATTATATGCTTCATTTAGTTTTCAGTGCCTTTGCTACTCTGCAGCAGTACTGGGAAAAGCAGCAATAGCAGCACTGCTGCTGCTGCTTGCCAGAATTGTCATGAAATGGCATGTGGACAGTGAGGTGCAGTCTGTGCTGGGGACTGGGCAAGGAGAGGAGGCATAAAACCGGCATGGCTGTGTATTCAGTCCAGGGCAGGAAGGTTTGGACTATGTTCAGTCTTCTTTGACTGACTGGTGTTTCTGGTGGAAACGCAGTGGGGTTATTATTCTCAGTTAGTAAGAAATAACTGAGCAAATGGATTCAGATGAATGTGAATTTGATTAAGTTTAAAGAAAGAATTAGCCTGGACTGATTTTTGTGACTCTTCCAACTATTACTTTTTCTGTCCTTCAGTTTATCTAGATTGAATGTCTACTGTCCAAGTACTGCACTGATCCAGAACAGTTTAGCTTCCAAAATCAGGTGCTTTCAGCCTGGTGTGACTGAGGACTGTGCTGACAAGAGTAGGATAGTAAGAAAGCTAATGAGAGCTGATCCCCAAGGTAACTGTGCAAGGATAACAGAAAGACATAATATGCCATGAGGGAAAGTAGAAGAAAGGCAGCTCACTAGTCTGGGTGAAACAAATCTGTCTTTGTGAATTATACAGTTTGGCTGTTCTAAGCACGCATTTTCTCAAAACATGACTGTTCTTGATAAAGTACCTCAGACTGTGGGGCCTTGCTGATTAAAATATGCTCTCTTTTTTCATATTTCTCTGGCTTTCTTAAAATCAGTTTGGTGCACTGCAGTGAGCTGCAGTTTACCTCATTCACTGACACTGAAGGAGAATGCACCGTTGGATGTGTATTTGTGGATTTGCAGTAGCTAGCATCGTGAGATTAGACAAAACCAAAAAACAAAGGCTAGTCTCACAAGGTTTTATTTGATCATAGTTACCACTCAGTTTTTTTTTTAAGTCCTTTTATAATCAGTTTTTTTAATAAATAAGAGGCTTTACCTTCTTTTCCCCACCACTTTTTAGATCACAGTAATTATAAAGAATGTATTTCATTTACCTAAACTTTGGTTGTCTAACCTTTGCAGTTCAGGAAGGATGGGTTAAATGTACCTTGTAAGGATAAATATTTTAAACTTAAATTAAAAAAAATAGAGAAGGGCTCATTTTTGCCCAAGAAAGGGTAGAGGAAACAACACAAAGAGCTGAAGATTGTTGTGTTGTGCCTATGTTTTTCAGCCTAGGGTTGTCTGTCCACTTAGCATGCAAATAGTTTGATTTGATATAAAAACATTTGCTTTTATATTTTTCTGAGGTTTTGTTCTTGCATTGATTTATTTGAAGTAGTCATAAGAAATACTAATGACAATTGTCCTATTCTTTTTTCTTCTCCCTCCCCTCTGCCTTTCAGTGAAAAGCTAGAAGACTGCTCACGTAAGCTGATAAAGGAAAATGGTTTAAATGCAGGTCTTGCATTTCCTACGGGGTGTTCTCTGAATAATTGTGCTGCCCACTACACTCCCAATGCTGGAGATCCAACAGTCCTGCAATACAATGATATTTGCAAAATAGATTTTGGAACACATATTAGTGGTTAGTTTTCATTTATTAATTAAAACTTTGAGAATGTTCTTCGGTGCAAATACTATGAAGCTAACTAACTTCTGCTGATTTCAGGTCGAATTATTGACTGTGCTTTTACAGTCACATTCAATCCAAAATATGACAGACTATTACAAGCTGTAAAGGATGCCACAAATACTGGAATAAAGGTATGATCCTTATGTAAGTAATTTACAAAGACTTTTTCAGTAAATGTTGTGATTATTTTCCATTTATATTTGCATTCATTTTCAGTGTGCTGGAATAGATGTACGTCTCTGTGATGTGGGAGAGGCCATACAAGAAGTTATGGAGTCTTATGAAGTTGAAATTGATGGCAAAACATACCAAGGCAAGTTATTTTCTTCATATAGGGATAGTTGTTTTAGAAGTGTGAACCTGTATATAAATTTGTGTAAATATTGATTTCAACATAAGATATTGAAAAGACTTTTCTCCTAGAAGTATGGTATGGGTCTTGCATAAATACATGTTTATGGCTGGCTTGCCTTTCCTTTGGAGAAACGTTCTTGGCTTATACTTCCAAGTATTGCATCTCTTAACAGACAAGATGATAATATGAATGCTAAACAGCAGTTTTGAACTGTACAGATTATTTGATACTTGCTGTTTGGCTTTATTAATAAGCTTTTATTACTGTTGGATTTGCTGCTCTTTAATAACGAAGCCTTGCTAAAGCCTACAAAACTAACCTGTGTTTTGGCTGGTGTTTGTACAAGATACGTGGATAGTTCTGAGTTTGCTTCCTGTGCTGTATGATGACTCACTATTACACTTTCAATATGGGATAACAAACCAAATTGCCCTAAAGGGTTCACCATTTGTTAGGAAATTGCCTGTAATGTTCATGTTCTCTTCCAAAGTGAAGCCAATCCGCAATTTGAACGGACACTCCATTGGGCCCTATAGGATACATGCAGGAAAAACAGTACCCATTGTGAAAGGAGGAGAAGCCACAAGAATGGAGGAGTGAGTTCTTTATTCCTTCTGTTAAATTTCCCCAGTATCATTTGCAGAATAGTATTTCTGTGCACTTTTCATTTGTAGTTTTTGTCATTCTGGTGAATAATTGCAGTGGAATAACTGCTGTAATGTGTAATGCTCCTATACAGGAGTAGTTCTGTCTCAGTGCCTTCTTCATTTTAGCCCTGGAGTGTTCAGGTATCTAACACTTCCTGAAATTGAAGCCTTGGAACACTGCTATTTAAAAAACAAACCAAAAGAAACCCACCACTGTTGAAATCTGAATGCCACAGTAATACTTAATAAAACTCCTACATATTTATTTCTCTGTGTGTATATGTTATTAATGGAGTGTTGGAATGTTGCATTAGGAACATTCTTGAAAAGAAAAGAAACATGAAAAGGAATTCATATTTAGGGGTGAACTGGAGTTTAGGAAATCAGAGTTTTCCTGAATGACTTGTAGGTCATTCATACTCCTTGTTTGTTTCTTTTGTAATGAAATCTTCTCTCACTCAGGTAATTCTTGATAAATACATCTGAAGTGTAGTTTTGGATAAGTTTTTGTGAGTACTGTTAGATACAGTATTTTTCTTGAAAAGTTTCCAATGTCTTTTTTTCTCTGCCGATACCAAGTAATTAAGTGTATTTGTAGTTACTGTGAGAGGCTAGTTCAAAGATGTTGTTTGGGTAGTGTTCTGGAGCAGGGAAAGGGCAATGGCTGTACATGATGTGACAAAGTACCGGTTGTGAAGGCAGTATTCAAACATGGAACCTGAGATTTAGCCATCATTGTCAATGAAGCTCTTGTTCTCATAAGATAAGATTTAAAGGATGGGTGATGAGACAAGATGCTTTTAATTTTATTCTAAGCTTCATCACTAATGATCACCGGTAAGTCTATCAGGATAGATAAGGCTTGTCAGAGCTGAAGAGGCACAAGTGTGGTCTGGACAGGATTGTTTTTTGAGGTAGGCTCACTCTCATCACCCAAAACTTGTATCATAGTTGTTGACCTGTGATGTGCACAAAAAGGCAAAGTTTAAATTATCTTATCTATAAGACTGTGCAAAGAGATTAAGAGTACTGGAAAAGGAAGATAGAAAAACTTGTGTGTTCTTCTTAGTTTGACTTAGTTAATGGCTTCGTTTTGGGGAGAAGACTTTTTCTAATTTCTTCAGCTTCTGTAGGTTACTTAGGACACAATTCTACATTGTTAAGTACGGTGAGGTTGACAATGAAGAATGTGAAGCATAGCCAAGGTCTTGCTGTACTGTGCTAATTATAGTATCAAACTGCAATCCAGGGAATTTTTTGTGACTAACAGAGCCTCTGATGATCCTTATTCAGAAAAAGTGGGTTTTAAGTGAACCTTGTGGCAGCATTATATGGGGCTTTTTGAGGGTTGGTTTTTTAAATGAGTCAGTTGAATATTCAGGGACATCTTCAAAAGTTTGTCTTGAATTTGTAGCCTGTTACTGCTTTTCATATGGCTTCTCATTCTGGGCTGGTGACTTTAAAAGTAGCTTAATAAAATAAACAGTGAACTCATAGTGTCCGTCAGTGTTTGATGCCGTGGCTTGTTAAGTCCCTGTCACAGTCCTGCTGTTAAGGATGTGTGAGTGCACTTGGCAGAAATGAGTTTGTTTAATGGCATTTCAGTATGTTCTTAGCTAGAATTTTGATAATGCCCTTGGCAGATATGTATCACCTTCATTTCTTCAAGAAATTAATCTTGTGGAATGAAAGTGAGCAGGTTAAAGGTATATACTAGCATCTGTTACCAGAAAATTCTTGCAGAAATTGGGCAGAAAGTTCATCAGTGCAGTATGTGTCTGTAATCAACATCTATTTGCTATGTCTAAACTATACATATCCTAGGACTTACACCTGAATAGCACAGGAGAAGTACTTCCAGGTAGCAAAAGTAGTCTCTTAGCTATGTTAGATGTATGCCTTGACAATGTTTTAACTGCAAGGACTTTGAGAAATTGTGACTAGAAACATGCTGGTGCTTCTGGCTTGAAATAAAATGCTACTAATGTAAATAGTTGATGGTAGTTGTAACTCTAATGTGTGAAATCTTCATACTGAATTTTTTCTACATTGATTTGACAATTGAATCTATTCCCATTTAATTACTCGTGTTCAGAAGTGTAATACTGAAATGTTGTATCACAATGACACAATGTCACATTTTCATATTGCAGCATGTTCCTTTTTTCTCTCCTTAGGAAGGTGAAGTGTATGCCATAGAAACCTTTGGTAGCACAGGAAAAGGCGTTGTTCATGATGATATGGAGTGTTCTCATTACATGAAGAACTTTGATGTTGGGCATGTGCCAATAAGGTTGGATTTTGTTGGTGTATTTTCATAGAGCTACCACCCCCTTGGGATTCAAATTTGATAACAATGCATGTTCTTCACTAATTAATAAGGCTGTCAAGGACTTGAGGGGCAACACTAGCAATATTGTTACAAAATACACTCTCATTGTTAGTGTGGAATAACACAGAATTATTTCCAGGAAACTGAAAATGGAGAAAATATGTTTTGGGAATACAATCTTCCTGCCATTATTTTTTTTATGATTCGTAATATATAGATTCTATTTGTGTATTCACCTGTGTATTAAATGTATAGTGGGTTTTTTTAGTCAGTATCTGTACTGTGGTTGTGTGTCACAATCTTTGTCTTGCTGCTGTTCCCAGAATCTATTAAGCTATTTGTGCCGTCTGTTTTATTTTATGGATATTTTGAGAGTTTTGAGTTTTTGTTTTAGTGCATGGATGTAAAATGAAGAAATTCCTCATTTTTAATTTCACTGGGTTTGCATTTTGGCATTTGTAGGAGTGCAACATATTTTCTGAAACAAAGACCACTCTGGTCAGAAACGTAGCAGGCAGACATGCTTTTCCACAGCACATACCGGGAGTGTGAGAGAGGATAGGAAGAATTAGACTAAAGATCGCAAAGGAACTGCTTGACTGCAACTAAGCTTAGTTTTTAAAAGATCTATAAATATATATATTTTTTATGCCTGTATATTGTAAGATGTATGAATAAAAAGCTTACTGAGTATTTACTTCAGAAGTGAAAACTCAGCATTTTAAACCACCGAGCTTCTTCCAAAATTAGTTCAGATTACTGACCACTCTGATCCGGAAGAATTCTGTTTTTCTTTATAAAATGAAATGTCCTTTTATTTTTTAAGAGAGAGATTTCTGTCCCTGTGTTTAGTTTAGCTTGCAGATAGGTTCACAGTCTGTTTTGAAGGATATCTATTTGCAGGAGGAGAGTGCACTTCATTTTCTAAAGAGAACATGTGACTGATGTAGAAAGACATCCCAAGTCTAGGCACTCTGAAAAGACCTTGCAGTCCAACTTTATTCTTAGTTGGTGTGCTTTATTTCTGTAGTGAATGCATGCTGGTGATATCTCTGTCTTCTCCAACACATTCTTGTTTGGTTTTTTCCCTCCAAGGCTTCCAAGAGCGAAACACTTGCTAAACGTTATCAACGAAAACTTTGGTACTCTTGCCTTCTGCCGGCGGTGGCTGGATCGCCTGGGGGAGAGCAAATACCTGATGGCTCTGAAGAACCTGTGCGACCTGGGCATCGTGGATCCCTACCCGCCCCTGTGCGACATCAAGGGCTCCTACACGGCGCAGTTCGAGCACACCATCCTGCTGCGCCCCACCTGCAAGGAGGTTGTCAGCAGGGGCGACGACTACTAACTCAGAGCCACCTCAGCACCTTTGTACTCCAGGCTTTCTTGGAACATACTCTACCAGAATTAATTTGCAACACATTGTCTGTTTTAACAGTGGACCGATGTTAATACTTTCCGTATTTGGAAAGGAAGGAATTTAATCTAAGGCAAGTCTTCTAATTGTAACTAACCATGGAAAAAGCTTTCAGGCCTTTAGAAATATTTCAAAAGTTACTTATTTTTTCTGTTCAGGGAAATACGTGCTATAAAGCTCAATTTTTAGTTTGGAATGAGTTATACATTTTGTTCTGAACATTTATGATAAAAGATGCTTTTCAAATATTTATATGACCATATTCCTACTTGAATGCTTTGAATGACTACACCTGATTTCTGCGCCCCAGTCCTCTATGATATTGCCTTTTAAACTTCCTGGAATCCATTTTGTAAAAAATAAAGATAAATTTTCAAATCTGAAAATATATATAATTTTTAGAAGTCTGGTTATGATTCTGGTCAGGAGTCCACTGGGAAACTGCTCTATTAAATATTTTACAAACTTGATTTGCCATTTCTTGTCTTGAAATTGGACCTTGTCTTACCCTTCATATGAAACTTGGCCTTTCATGCTTGTTTAAATAATCTTGTCAGTGCTGGGATACAGGGCAAGAAGTCATCAACACTTTACAGGACAAAATGTGACAACTACAGTAAAGGTGTGTGGTAAGGGTTTTGAGTGTGCTAGTCTTTAGTTTAGACTTCAGCTCTATTAATGCAGCTGGTGGTCTCTGCTGGTGGTGGCATCAAGATGCCTTCAGCTTCGGGCTGAAGTCAGCTCAGTTTTAGTGTATGTGCCTACATAATCTTTGCCATTGGCATACCCTCTTGCACAGAGTCAAATTTCATGTGATTTCCTGTCTTTTTAAAGTTCATATTCGATTGCGCAAGTGGTGGGGACAAGGAAAACTATTTATTTTTGAGTGTTAAAAGTTACTTCATGCAGGCAAAATAATCTGGAGTATTTGATGTTTTCCTGACAAAAAGTTATTATCTGACTCCTGCTGCAGTGAAATCTGACTGTTGAATCTCATTTGTAAAGGTAAACTAAATCCCATGGCTCTGCAGGCCTATATGCAATATGTCTTCCAATGCTGTATCTTTACCTCATTACTTGCATATTAAAAATTTCAATAGTTACTGGTGATAAAAATGACAGCTCTGTTAATAGGTCACTAACAGTGCCTTAAACATAAGTGCTTAGAAAACAGATACTTCACCTGCTCCTTTATAGTCAGCCTGTCTCTATAGAAGAGTTCATATTAACTTTAAAATATCCGTTATGTTCTCCTCTCCTCTAGGGTAAAAGCTGCATTTTTGTCCGTTCATACCTGATTATGTGAGCTGCAATTTAGAGGGGAGCAGTGTCATATACTGCCTACAGTTTAAAAATAATAGAAACTGGTGGGATTTTTACCCCAATTACAAGTATTGTTCAAACTCAGTACTGTTTAAACTTGCAGAAATGGATGAAATGGGACACTGAAATGTGTATTTATTTCTGCTGTTGCTGTTTGGCAATCTTGGCATCCCAGCAATGAATTTTAATTTAGGCAGCTGTATGTTTGTCTCAGCTTCCCAAGAAACAGTAGCTAGTGTGGGTGCTTGTGCATTGCAAAGTGAAAGCTGGCACTTGAAAGAATCTGTGCTGGGTACATTGCTGCTATTTTTATTTATGCTAACAAGACCATACTCTTCTGCACTTCTTGATATGACAAGAGCAGGTTCTTGTAGCCTGGCTGGCTTCCAGCTCACTTATTTTTGTACAAAGTCCACTAGAAACAACACAAATTGTTTTAGTTCTTGCCTGCTTATTGGCAATTTCTAGACTTTTCTCTCTAGAAGGTGCCTGTTTAGGTAGAAGTTCAGTGTGACTTGGTATTGTTTCTACAGCTTAAGGCTTAACTTCACTGACAGTAACTTTAAAAACATTTGGTTTTACAAATCGATTATGTGTTTTCTTCCCTTTGTTTTTTGGGTTTTTTACCTGAATATGATAGACCCGGACTAGCAGAGCTAGTTTGGACCATGGCCTCCGAACTTCTTAATTTGCTGGCTGTTTGTTAGTTCACACATAGAGGCTGATCATCATGTGTAACAAGGTAAAGTAGAAATGACTCAGCAAAATACTTGCAGAGGGTGATGACTTGCCCATAAATTTAACTGGGTATATCTGCATACAAGCGTCCTGTGCTGCTGGCCCTCCTCCATCCTCCTGCCTGGCATATAAAAGGCAAGCCCTATTTCTATCTCCTTCAAATAAATAAATTTCCTACTGCTCTCATGCTCTTCAGGCTGCCTTTTCCTGCTGCTCTAAGTGTTAAAAGTCCTGGCCATGCTGTCTGGTAAGTGAACCCTGCTCTCCTCACTTGACAAAATCAAAAGTTTACCAAAAGACAAGTCAAAAGTTTACCTAAAGACTTTTGAGCCAGATGTTGAGGTCTGATACCAGAAGATGGGGTCATCTTGTTTCTTGTACATACATTAGAGTATGTACAACTGACCTTGAGTGACGTGTCCTTTTGATGAAGGCATGGCCTAAGAGTTTCCTAATTTTAGACTCAACTACCATGCTTCTCCTCTTAGATGTGGGTAAGACAGGGCTGGTGGGTACAGCAGACACAGCTGGGTGAGTATAACAACAGCATTTCAAAGAGGAGCTGAAATAGGCCATGTGGGGAGGCAAGTGGAGTTCCTGGTCCAGCAAGAAAACTGCTGCTGTGTCTTTCTGTGTGGTTGTGTCATGTGTATCAAAATACTACTTTCAGAACAGTACCAAAACACAGGTAAGATGGTATGCAAACTTAATGATGGGATGTGTAAACATAACTGGAATTTGTTAATTTGATTTTTACAGCTGGTGTTTGTGGAGATAGAGGAATTTTGCCAAATCCTACTTCCAAAAAAATAGAGAATAAGGCTTTTCACTGTTATTTCCCAGGATTATGCACTGTTGGTACTCGGCTTTCTGTGGAACATCAGTCAGCTGTCCAGAATGGGAGGTGGGCAGTGTATTTTCCTCAGTCCAAACACTTTCACAAGGTGTGTTTAAAGACCATGTAGCTTGCCCAAAGCATGGCATGATCTGAATCAGGTTATATTTTTTTCAGACTTATGCATAGTTATTTTTTTCTACAAGGATTCAAGAGGCTTTTCTGTTTTTATAATTTTGAGTGTTTCAGTATTTTTAAAGTAAAAGAAAAAAGACAACTCTGCTCTGACTCTTTTATCATTTTTGACTTGTGTTTTTGCCATGACAGGCACCCAACTTCTATAACTTAAGTCATACTCATTTTAGCTTTGCTTTGCATTTCTACTGATAGTTACATCTCCCTTTTTTACAAAGGTACGGGGCTCAAGGAAAAAACCTAAAAGCTGTGTAGCCTACTCAGCAGTTCAGATTAACAATAAATTTTTTACCTAGTTGTTTTGGAAGTGCCTGTGTCCCCAGTTTTTGAAACTACAATTTATGTTTTTTTCAGTAAGGCTAAATCTCTGAATCCCTTAAATGGGAGAGGGCTCTATAGAAGCCTTCTCTACCACTAGAGAAAAGTGAAGGTGTGTGCTGTCAGGATGCATAAATCCATTACCACCTGGGACTGGGAACTGTTACTGTTTTTCAGTTTAAAGTGAGGCTGCTTTGGCTGTGTGCTGCATCCCTGAGATCTCAGCGAGTTTGCAGATGACACAAAGCCGGAGGAGTGGCTGGTAGGCCAGCTGGGGGCACTGCCACACAAGGGGAGCAGGACAGGCCCAGGAGATGAGACAGGAGGTACCTCATGCAGCTCTGCACCGGGAATGACCACTCCTGCTCCTGGGCAGGAACCACAGGCTGGGTGGGAAGCAGCTGCCCCGGGAAGGACCTGGGGTAGAAGCTGTCCATGAACCAGTAATGTGCCCTTATGACAAGAGAGGCCAACAGCCTTAATCTGGTTAAAGGGTGCAGGGCTACTATCTGAACTAGTTAAATATTAAGAATTGAAGAGCACCTGAATTAGCTCATCCTTGTGGTGGACTGCACTACTCATCTCTACTCTCCCCCCTGCCTTGATTAGGAGGACTAGGACTCTTTCTCCTCCCCTTCTCTTGTTCTATCTAAGAGGAGCAATGGGAAGAAAGCTGGATTTGCTTTTGCAGAGCTAAAGATGTCTTTCAGAGAAAGCCTTGAGGCTCAGCAATCTTTGCTGTAATGCAGGGGAATAGCTGGAAGCAGAGCCTAGGCAATCTTTCTAGTAATGATGGCAGGGTAAGATTCCTTCTAAGATTCCTTCAATGTGCTTAATAGTGATGATTGAGACCAATTAACTCTCACACCCAAGTTGCTCTCTACATGTCCAAAGACAGATTCTTAATGCCCGAGTCTCTGAAGATCCCTAAGGATCTCCTAAGAGATGTACTTGGAGGAAGAAAAAAAGTAACAGAAGCCTAAAAGGCAAATTTTCTTAACTACCTGTAAGTAGAAAGTGGAGTTGAAATTACATGCATTTGCTCACCAGCCAGGACAGCAGAGGAAAGTATTTGAAAGACTGAACAGCCATAACAAGTACATTTGTCAGATCACTCCAGCACATGGCTTTTGGCTAAAAAAAAGAAAGAAGCAAAAAAAACCCAATAACAAAACCACAAAAAACCCAACCAACCAAAAAAATTCCCCAAACCAACACATGAACTGTTTTGCATACTTAATTAAGATGAGCACAAGACCAAGAAGTTTGAGATCTGAGGCTGCTATGTGCTTGCTATAATATGGCATCTTTCAGAAACAGAAATGATAGCAAAATCAGCTGTTAAATCAGTGACACATGGCCAAAACAGTTGTATAGTTAATGCCTTAACTCCTGCTAGACCAAATCTAAAATTATTTTTAAAAATGTAATGATAATGTAGGAATTGATTCCAGTACACACCTGCTTTTTTGTCCATATCAAGGCATTTTATTGAGGTATAAACTTTGCAGAACATGAGGTAACAATTTGCATAGGACTTACTTACACAAAATAACTTCACAATTAAAATTTAATTGGCATTAACTACTGCATGTGGAGGACTGATAATTCTTGCTTGTTAAATTCTCCTCACTGCACAGTTCTGTTAATGCTAGTGGTAGGACCATGTAGTATAAGGTACAGAAGTTGTGGGTAATGAAACCAGACTGAGAATGCTTTCATGCCAACATTGCAGCTGCTTTTCATCAGCTGTTTGTTCAGGGATGACTGAGACAGACAATGCTTGCTGCAGCTTAAAGTAAGCTGGCCCAATTCAAGAAAAGGGATGCTAATGTTCTTGTAGCAGTGACAGTGGGGTGAGTAAGTGTGGTTTTATTGTAGGGGGGGTTACTGAGCTTTTTACTTGTTTGTTTAAGAAAACTTTTTAAATTTTTGGAATAAAAAAGCCCCTGGTTGTTAAATTACTTTGAATTTGGCACTTGAGTTTTAAAATGTCAGGTTTGTTAAGGCTAAAACATGCAAGTCTTGATAAAGATACATTCTTGTGTTATTAAACACTCCTCTTACATACTTACATGAAAATAACTTCATGCTCTATTTCCTCAAGCTCAGATTTTAAGAAATTCTATCAGTGTATCTTTAGTATAGCCATTCAAGCTTGCAAAATAATTCCACAGAAGGTTGCCTACAAAACATTCAGTTACCATCTGACATGTTTTAACATTCCTTGCTGGTGAATGTCAATATTCTAAGACCTAGTAGCAATTCCTCCAAGACAGTAAGAATCACGGTATCATTAGAACTATACTATAAAATGTACACAAGCCTATACAGAAAATTAACCAGACAAATACCAGTTGCCCATTGAAGTAAATTTCTAAACCAATTCAAAAATATTATCAAAATACAAAACCAGCTTAAAAAAATAGCCTGAGGTAAAAGTTAAATGCACATAGCAATCTCTTCTTATAAAAATAGCTGTATTGAAATTCTAGGTACTTTGAAAGTTACTTATTGTCAATAAAAACTTTTGCTAACCATTGTAAAGAGTACTTCAACTAATACAAAACTATATAAACATTGAAAAAGTACAATACTGTACTTCATTTTAAAAATACATAGTTATGACAATTTAAACCTTTACCATACACACAGTTAACTGGCTTTGGATTAGCTGCTACTGTTGTCCATGGAAGAGCCAGCTAATTCTGTGTGCTGCTGACTTTCAGCTGTGCTAGGACAAGGGACTCTACCATGTCCATTTGCCTGAGTAAGTCGTTGGCTGTAAAACAAAATGTAGGCTTGAGCCTTGCATACTTCTTCCATAGTGCACATGTTGAGTTTTGAATCATTGCAGTGTACCCAAAATCCTGCAATAAGGAAATATACCAGAAAAAAAAAGTCATCAGGACACTGATTTTAAGTAATTGCACCATATTTAATAATTAATTAGTGTTTGATCCTATTAATGAGTTGTGTACAAATAGTAAACTGTTTCAGTTGATCTGGTTTATTTACCTCAATGTTTTAAAAACCCAGCTCAGCTTCCTCAGATTTACAAGAGAGTTTATAGCTAGAACACATTTAACAAGGCAATACAAAAACTGAACTGTTGCTCTACAGAGCTACAGTTCTCCTTTCAGGCAGATCAGCTACAATTGATTCCCTTTTAATTTGAGAAAAGACTTTCTTTGTATCAGTTTAGAATTAGGAAGACCCCTTTCTCCCTCAGTGCTCATGTCCCAGCTGGTTCCTACCTCCTTCAGAATTGTAGCAGTAGGCAGTGTAGTGCCCTGAGCCAAATCCTTTCCCGTGATGCATTACCACAGCGGACAAGTCGTAGATGAAGCCGTCAGGCAGGAGAGACTTGAGGGATTCCCTGCAGCAATAAGGCTCCATGTTTAGCATTTGCTCAAAACTAACATGTACACCAATCTTCTCACGGTGATTGCGTCCTGACCACCTGGGAAGTTAAACCAAATGAAAACTTATGGGTTTTTTAAGGAAAGAGCACAGCACTCTGAATTATGTTTGAACATAACATAATATTTTCACTATTACTCTGTGCACAAAATAAATGCTAGGGTTTTCTAAGCTTCCTCTTTCACTTCTTTATTTCAAGGCCTTTTAAATGTCTAAGGTACCTACTGTTCTCATCTTCTGAAACATCTATCTTAAGATCTGTGCAGTGGTGAGTATGAAGTATTTCCCACCTGTTATACCTCTTTGGTATTTCTCATTTATTCTATCTCATTTTCAGTTTCCTTTGTACGAGGAACAGACGGTACTGATGTTGTGCTATGAGTTCACAGAGATGCAGTGTCCACTTCCCTTCTTTGAGGCCAAATATATTTATGTATTTGGATACAGGATTGTTATCTGAGACTTCCACTGAATACAGTCCAGGTCTGTGCATTAGTGATTATGAGCATCCTACTCTACCATAAGATTAATTTTTACCAATAGAGTTCAGAGCAAGGTTGGTAGGTATTGACAGAAAACAAGGATAAAATAATTTTGGTACTAAAGTAGCAAGTACTGAAATCCAAAAAGTTAAAAGTTAAAGCTTAAATTTATAATATATCTTACTGATGTTTCAAGTGAACAAGGAAAAGAAGTTTCTAGTAACTATTTCTCACCATACTGGTAAAGGGAAACGAAACTGATGCTGAAAAACATTGATCCTAAGCAATGGTAGAGCAAGACGGAATCTGTCAGTTTGCAACACTTTTTGTTGTGGTACTACTTACCTAAACCGTTTAAGGTGTAATCTGAGAACCTGAGGTAGTCGACACACCATAAGCTGCTTCTGAGCTTCTGTGAGTATAACTGGTTTAGAAGAAAACTTCCTTCGTTTTGCTGAGGTCAAACACACAGTTACACAATACAAATCTTGGTAACAGCCTTACATTTCAGTCTAAATTTATCCACAGAATTTGTGTGGACCTAAATATTTATGGTACGTGCCTCCTTAAAAAGGATGTGCTCTGAGAGCTGATTTGCAATGATTATTTTATGATGCAAGTAAAAAATACTTGTGGTCACTTACATTAGTCACCTTAATTTAAAAAGGTGATGGCTTCTTCAGCTGGGAGTACCCCATTAGTGTGTCATGAGACTGTATCTAAATGAAGCATCACACTTCAAAACATCTTTTGAACAATTTAATCTTCTAGGGGGCAAGCAACAGCTGTCAAGTGACCACAGCAGGACATAAGACGAAGGTCTTTGTTTGCATTATACTTTAAGACTCCTATACTTGCACTGTCAGTTTATATTTTACACAGAGAATGTATGCATGACTACATACTGCCTTTACTCACTGTTGCACTGATCACATGCATATATCTTTCCTTCCAAAGCTTCAGTTTCTGTAAACTTGGCCAGCATTTCTGTCAGCAGACATGGATACTGAGACGACATCTCCTTGCCATTGCAGTGATACCTCTCAGGAAACTCCAGGGACAGGTCCCAGAAACGTTCTATAGTATTTGATTTATTGTCACAGGCAAGGCATGTAACCTGTAAAAAAGATATTTCACCAGTTGTTTACACTCAAAAATGTACTTTGCTAAACAGGTACCATTACATAGCTCTAAAAAGAGATTATTTTTCCTAGAGATAACCAAGGGTAACCAAAGACAAGACAAAGTCATTTAACAACAGAGATGATACACCTAATTTCTTTTCTCTGAAGCAGCATGTCCAAAACTGGTATCACAAACAAGTAAGTGTTCTTATGTTTTACTGAGAAACAAAAACAGTGTCAAAATGTTCTGTCTGGGACTGTCCAAAAGAAAACAGCTGGTGAAGTCTCAGGAGTCTTTTCTCAAAAAGGAAAATTTACATGAGAAATTATAATGTAGGTTAATTTAAAAATGAATCAAAATAAATCAAAACCACACACACACACGCAAAAGAAAAAAAAAAGGAACAGCTGGGGATTTTAAAGTCATATCCTTCTTACTTTGTAAGTCTTCCAGGGAAGTCTGGATTAGGAAGCACACTTCTTCAAAGAAAAATTAACAGGTAAAAATAATTTATTTCTTCTTTCAGTAAGTGGATCCATCGTCACACTAGGGAATGGACAAGCAGTAAGACAACATAAATAAAATGTAACGAAGTGAAGTGAGTCAACCTGGAAAATGCAGATACTACAGGCAGGAGACAATTAATTTATTATAACATTCAATTCTTAGGAAAATAAGTTAAAAGCAGTAGCTCTTCTAAGCTGGAAAGACAACATATTAGGTGTTGCATGCTTCCTATTTAGGAAATTACCACAAGTTATTCAGAACAACTGACACAAAGACATAGTGATAAAGGAATGAAAATTCATGTGACATCCAAAGATTGTTATTTCACAAGGACCCTTTTATACTGCTGCTGCTCTACACAAATTTGGTGTAGTTCCCTTCAGTTTGCTTAGTAAGCCTACACAAGTGTGAAAGTACACTCGCTTTTGTTCAGATGCTCCTTTGTTTTCCTCTGAAGGTTTGCTGTTAGGTAATTATTTACCCTGCTTTGGTATTTCATGATGATTTATATAAGGCCCTATCTGTCACCTCATGGTGTCTTCCTCCTAGGTGTGTGTTCTTGTAACTGCACTCAGTAGCTGCAGCAGCTCATACTCCATCTCTGCATTAGCCACCGAGTGCACATGTGGATTTGTGTCCCAGCATGAACATTCAGCAGTGCAGTTAGGAAAGCTGTTAACTGCTTGAAGTTCTAAGATGAAAATGCCACTGCCTTGTTCTTAGAAAACAAAACTTCAAAACTTACATGGCAGAAAAGAGGAGATTCTTCTGTTTTAATTTACACTGTCAGGAGTGTCTTTTGCAAGTGCTAACATCTGGCAACATTTCAAAGCCACAAATTATTAGTAATTCAGAGCTGAAATCTAGACATGGGAGACAAAATGGTATGTTTGGCCACAGTTCAATCACACTCCAGCTTAATCCCAGAATGACCAATACATTTCTGCTGTACAAATGGGTAATTTTGCTGGGCCAAAAGTTTATTTGATTGATGAGTTATGTAAGAATTTGTTGCGCATGAATGCACACTTAAGATTAAGGAGCTCAGGATGTAGAACACATGTGACTCCAACACAGATAATTTTAACACATTTTGAGGTTTTAAATTTAGTGTATTACATTGATAATCTAGGTTAAGATCTTCTTTCCCAACTAGCTAATGAGTACTATCCCAGAGAAAAAGACATGAATAACTGATCCAGCTTCCAAGTTTTTCCCAGTCAAAAAACCTGAAGAACACAGATGCAATAAATCTGCTTCTTGTCATGCAACTGTGAGCAAAGCTGATTTGTGGGGACAAAACCCTGTACTGATACACAGCTGCACTTATTTCCTCCAATCCAAGCCAGTCCCCGCTGCAGCAGAGTTAAACTCGGGGATTCCTGTAGCTGCCAACAGCACGGTAACCCGACACACCCGGGCAAGAGCACCCAACCCCATCAGCCCCTGTGCGCTCCCTGCTCCTGGATGTGGTGGGAAAGGACAGCCAGGCACGGCCGCAACAAGGGGGGAAGTTTCTTTCTTAGCCAGGCCTGGGCTTACCAAGGGGCTTACTCAAAAAGCAGGAGGATTCCCAGCCTTCTGTGGAATTCATCTGCACTGGCCTGTCCACTGGCATTGGCTTGGTGACATTCCCATCACTCTTCTGTCTGTCCTAAAAGGGACTCCTTTATCTCAAGCTCCATTATCATTCACACAGTGCAACCCAGATTTTCTTTCTCCATGAGAGGGGCAGAAATTGTAAAAACTGTTCAAAAGTTGGTTGAGATTTTATAGAACACAAAACAAACCCCAAACATGAACTCAAAGGGCAAAAACTTTATGCATATTTCCAGTGTAACTTTGTATAGTATAAGTATGCACAACAGTAATAGGCAAGTGAGTCTACTCTAGCAATCTGGTTAGTGATGTCTATCTTTATGATTATACTTTATAAATTCAGAGTTTGATTCCACCTTCCCTTTGTAATTCAGAATTGCTATTACAAGAAGCTTTCATTCATACCAAAGCAAATGAAAAGTTCACACTAGAGCAAAGTAAATTACAGATTTTAACCAGTCTGAAATCTCTACCTTATGTTCTGCCCTGACCACCCTCTCATGCCTTGAAACACGGGTACTAAACACAATTGTTTGGTTAAAGCTTAGTATTCAATCATGGGCCAAAGGCCAGACTGAAAAGAGCTGGATCAAATTGCTTGATTCAAGCTAAGCACTGGAGACTACTCAGACAAGCATCATTGTGGCCACAATAACGTGACAGACAGCCACTGCCCTGGATGGCATTCAGTGTAAATGCAGCCAAAGAAAATAGTTAACATATTGCTGCAGTAAAAGCCAACTTCATCATCAACTGTTTTGCCTATGCTCCCTGCACTTGCGTGGAAGAAACAAAACTCTTAACCACCTCTGCCCCAACTCTTTTTTTTCCTTTGTTGTTTTTAAGAAGAGTAAAATAGCCAGTCCCATTTTTGTGCTTTCACTAGATGAGACACATATATAATGATTAGTAACTCAATTTTTGCACAGGGAAGTAATTATAAGTTGAAGGGGATCTCTGGAATACAGCTAAAATGCATAATTCATATGACAGTCAGCATAAAAAAAAACCCAACTGAACTTTGTAGTGATAAGCATACAGTATCCTCAAAATGATCTTTATCTATTTAGCAGAATAACATAAAGCATAACCACAGGTAACTGCAGTCTGTGATTCAATGGCCTCTTTTAGATTAATTTAAAATGTTACTTTCATCTAGTTGGAAAACAACTTGACAAACACTTTGTAAGTCAGGCTAAACATAAAAACACAAAGACTAACACCAAAATATAGAAATCAGTATACATGACATCAACTGGTTTAAGAGCAAAGTGTCCCATTTACCTGCCTGAAGTTCTGTTCTTTCTACAGTCTATTCAGTGGGAGACTTCATACCCAGCAGTACACCCTCAAACCCTCAGCATTCTCCCCTAAACTCCAACTCACAGCATACTACCCAAAACAGAAGGCTTTCAAACAACTCAAAAATCACATTTCCCCTTTTCTCAGACAATCTGTCCTGAAATATGCTTTAAGAATAGTTTACATACTACACTGCTTAGAACCTCCTTCACTCCTTGAGACCTGGTATATTCGTTTCTCTGATCACTGCACACTGTTATTCTGCTGTGCTGAGCAGGAGCAGCAAGAAGCATTTTGCTCAGATTCCATCTTAAAATGATCAGGAAGTAATCAAACTGCTTAGGAAGTTTTAAGCATGCCCAGAGGTATCAGAAGCTAGTTCCTACCAGGCACTGCTATAAAAAATACTGGAGGCAATTTTTCTGAACTCTGAGAAGTCTGCAGATGACACGAAGCAGGAGGAGTGGCTGGTACGGCTGGCTGGGGCACTGCCACCCACTAGGAATGGGACAGGGCCAGGAAAGAGGACCTTATGCAGCTCTACAAAAGGAAACACCACGTCCTGCTCCTGGGCATCAATCACCCAGGCACCAGTACAGGCTGGGGGGGTGTGGTGGTGTTTGCAGGGTCCCAGGATGAGGGAAGAGATGAGAATGTTGACTCCGTGTTTCAGAAGGCTTGATTTATTATTTTATATTATATTAAAATGATATTATTATTTTATATTATATTAAAACTAAAAGAATAGAAGAAAGGATTTCATCAGAAGGCTAGCTAAGAATAGAAAAAGAATGATAACAAAGGCTTGTGACTGACCAAGACAGTCTGGACAGCTGGACTGTGATTGGCCATTAATTAGAAACAACCACATGAGACCAACCAATGATGCACCTGTTGCATTCCACAGCAGCAGATGATCATTGTTTACATTTCTCTCAGCTTCTCAGGAGAAAAAGTCCTAAGGAAAGGATTTTTCATAAAACATGTGACAGGTGGGAAGAGAGGATCTGGGGGACAAACCGTCCAGGAGCCAGAGATGTGCCCTTATGGCAAACGAGGCCAACAGCCTCTGGAGCTGCATTCTGCAGAGCATCACCAGCAGGTCCAGGCAGGTGATCCCTGCCCTCTCCTCAGCTCCCACGCAGCGGAAGTGCTGGGCCCAGTGCTCAGAAGAAAGGGAGACATGGATATGCTGGACTGAGTTCACCAAAGGGCCAGGAAGATGATGAAAGGCCTTGGACATATCTGACATATAAGGACACACTCAGAGAGCTGGGACTGTTCAGCCCAGAGAAGGAAGTTCAAGGTAGATTTCATCCTTGTCCAAGAATTTCTGCTCATATGATTTCTGAGTACATGTGGCACACAATATAATCTGTTATTTCAATTTCTGGATTTTTAGAAACATACCTGTCCCCTTCCTTGCTTAATATGGACAAAGTTGAAATAAAGGTACTTTAAAAATTGTTGCATACTGTGCTATTTAGTTGGTACCATTTAAAAAAACACAAGCCAAGAAACTCTTGAGACAACAGCTAACATATTTGAGCTCTTGAAGTGTACTTTAGAGACCTCTGAGCCAGCGTGGATCAGTTTACCACTGCCACATGAGTTCAGAGCACAGCAGTTTCTCCTTTCCCACTGAAGGACTGAGGACAGGAGACAGTAAGCACCTTCCACAGGAGTATAAGCACTGAGGGATTGCAAAGAACTAGGGTTTTAACAGACAAATTGGGATCTCCTCAGAATCCCAATGGGTTTGAGAGGTATGAGCCACTTTCTCCATCACTGCAGGAAGACTAGCACATGAAGACAGAGCAGAGGGGAAGGGGTTTGCACCCACAATGCAGATCTTTACTTCTCTTAGACATACCAGTTATTGCAGTTTCACACTACTGCAAAGTAAAAGGCTGAAATCCTAAAACAGGTATTAGAATAAACATAAAATAAAAAAACAGAGGCAATTTGCTCAGACTATTCCTGGAGTTACCCATTGCCTAGTCTAGTATTCCATAAAATAGTAAAACATTTCAAGCAGCAGATGAAGGAAACTTACTTTAAATCAGCTGAGAAAATAGCAAAACATAAACAACTACTTCATCTATGACATCACCCCAAACTTTTTCTAGTTATCAAAAGCACAAGATCTAGTTCTCTAGTAAACTATCTATCTAGTTATGAAAAAAGCACAAGATTCTCAAACACTTAATTCTCTGCTTCCTTAATCTTAGATCCTAAATTCAGTTAGTGCTGAACCAGGCAGCACTTCAATAGCAACAGACTGATGGCAAACTCAGGATTATGACTTCCCTTCAAGTTAAATTAGAACTAGAAGAAGGGGGGAAAAGTTGAGCTGCACATGTGAAAGTAATGTGAAACCTAAGTAAACACACAGCTTATCAGCACCGTAAGGGATCCTATGTGTTCTTTATCAAGAGTAGCTCATAGTATTCCTGAGGTTTGAAGGTCAGGAAGATTGACTTCATGGCACTTGAGTATCTCACAGAATCAAGTATCTTGAAATTATATTCTCTGTACAAAGAGTAAGTATGGTAGCATTTCAGGGGCTCTAAAACAGAAGGCAACTGCACACAGAAACACACTCCCCAATTCCCCTTTCTCAATAAAGTAAGATGTAACTTAACACACTAGAATAAAATCCTGTCTTATTTTTAATAAGGGTAGCTTGGAACAGGCCCAATTATCTTCTAGAGAGAAGCTGTAATACTGTCACAGTATTACTATATTTATTTTTATTACTATGTTTATCACAGTTTTACATTATCTTGTAGGTAGATAAAGTTAAGCCTGTAAGGACTAAACATACACTCATTGCTTTTAAGAGCAAACACTGTCCAAGATGCAATGACACAGCAAGAAGTTTGGGGTTTTTTCCAGCCCTGCATGGGTGTTTTCTTGCCTTTTCTGTTAACTTCATTAATGCAGTTCTGACAAACGCCTAGTGAAATCATGATGTAGGAATCTTACTGAGGAAAGGAAAAGAATTGCCTAACAGAGTTTTTAGAGTTCATCTTTCCGTGTGCAAACACCAGGGACTAAATCATTAAGATGACCTGAATATATTTTACAAGGAAGGAATTTAAATCTTCAGGGCTTCCCTTTTCCTTATAATATTTATCATGTTCAAAACCACAGGTGAAGACAAAACTAAAAAAAAAAAAAAAAAAAAAGGAGTGGCTAAAGACAAAGGGAACACTGGGAGGGGTAAAGTGTTGGAACAGTCTGTGGGAACTGCCTAATGAGCCAGGGAGAAATTACTAGATAACAGCCTCAATACTCTTTTTCTTGCTCCTCTCACTTCAGTGAGGCAATCTTGACTTGATCAAGGCTGTATTCTGCACACAGACATGGAGCAGCTGCAATAAGAGCTGTATGTAGTCACACAAGTCAGAGGATACCTCAAAACTGCCTAATTCCCTTTCTGGTTTACTCAATACTGAGGAAGTGAGGATTTTTCCTTTGTTTTGTAATGGTTTTGTTTTAGTTTACTCACTAGAGAATTCTCACTACTCCTCTCCTGGTCTCAGGAAGGTGGGAGGGTTTCTAGTCACAAACCTCTCCATATAAAGCTAAAAATATGTGAAAGTAGTTATTACTGAAATGATGCTGTGTCTTTAGAGCCTTGAAAATTCTTACTAAACCATGAATCCTGTAGGGCGGTTTGCAATGCAAGCAAACCTTGTCACTATTCCTAAAAAAATAACCTTATTTTGCTGGCAAAATTGCTATTTTGGAGAGGAATGGAATTTTCAAACCAAAAACTCTTTAATGACATAATATACTAAACACTTCCAGTTGTGCAACACTGATACAAGATATCTAGTGCCCAAGGAAAGGAAGCATGCCACAGAGGTGCTGGTACTCTGGGCCAGGCAGAAGGTGGCTGGTGATACAGTTTTATTGATAGATCTAACAGTTTCCAGTAGCTTCACAAAACCTAATATGACTGAGGGCTGACTTATGCTGCAAACAACCCTGTCACATTCCTATGAGTTTACAAGGATCGTAGCAGTAAGCAATCCTACTTTAGTCAAAAAGCACTTGGATTTCTAGTTTTACATAATAAAACATTAAACCATCAATCAACTAGTCAGAATACCAGGAACAGACATTTTTGTGTTAAGCTTTTTTTTTTACACACAATATTCATCAAATGCTTCCACACTCCCTCCGTTAACATGTTCATGTATACTACAGATCCATTCCAGGAGCCAAGAACTTCCCAACTTCTGTTCCTGCTGCAATGTGGTTAGTTTTTAGATTAATTTAACAGAAACAAGCATTTGTTTGTTCAGTCAGAATTCAGACACTTATACACACTGTTGGGATATGCATAATAGCAGTGGACACACTGAAATACTTAACAAGGAGCTGAGAAGCAGGGAAAAAAAAAAGAAGTCATGCAGAAAGGAGAACCACCATTGCCTCCACCCCACAAATTTGGTTCCTGTGTTGACAGAGCCTTCTGTATCTTTGTGTTGCAATAGAAAAGAAGTATTAGTATTTCTGTACATAAAAGCTTGACATGCAATTACTCACTGGTAATCAAGCTCAAATTCAAGCTGTTTAGTGAAATAATATCCTGTTTGACATCCCTTACCTAATCAGTTTCTACTTACACTAGATTAACCTTCCTTAACACCTTTTATCTAGTAGTGCTATAGTGATAAGCCAGATACTTGAAATTGTAAATTCTTCATTCCTTCAGATGAGTTGGTGCTTAACAGCAAATACAAGTATTTCTCAGTAGGTGGAAAGGTGTGTTTTAAAATAACAAATGTAAGACTTTTATGATTAACAGGTGTATTGGGTTTGAATGGCCTAGGTTTTGGTAGTGGAGGGCTACAGAGTGGCATTTATTCAAACCGTGTAATATTTCTTCTGAAACTGTAATATATCCTCACCATCCCCCCTCAACAGTTATAAATGTATAAACCTTTGAAGTATGTCCATACCTGACTGACTAGAGTAAATCCAGAACTATAAATCATTAAACACCTTTAAAAAAGTAATCATAAAACATACCTGACTTAACAACTGTCCATGAAAAATGTTGTTAACCACATTCAAAACCTGCTTTATAAGTTTTCTTTGAGAAGCAGGGATGAGAGCTGGGTATCTGGTCCCTGTAGTCTCCAGCTCCTGCTGTACTTTATCCAAAAGTTCACAGAGAAATTCCTGAGCATCTTGTTGTGCATACCCTCTGAAGGCTGGAATTAGTCTCCACACAGAATGAAGCATGGCAAAAGGAGACACCAGTGCCCATTTGCCAGACCACATAACCTGGAATAGAGTATGCAACTCATGACAGAGAGAAATATGTTTTGAACTGGGCTCCCTGGGCTGAATAAGTTCCATACTTTTTGATGCTCCTCCACTTAATCCAGAGGATAAACTAGGCCGCCTCACAGAATATGATCCCTTTACTTTTTCTTGGTTTTCATTCATGTGTAATGTCGAGGAAGCTATTGACAGGTGTTTGGATGAAGATCTTGTTTTACCATTGGTTGCTGTTGCCAGCAGTTCCTGAGTTTGGTTGAGATCAAGCTTTAAAAAGCATTCTCGAAAAATAAGTAAGTGACTTAATACCTGCAGGACAGAATTCATATAGCATGTGTTTCCCAGGTTTCTCAGTCCTGTGACTCCAGGAGTCACAGTAGGCCTTCGTTTAATTGGAGAGTCACTTATTTTTTTCAATCTCAGTTCTTCTGAGGTATATGTTTCTTTCAACTCTGCCAAAAACTCCATGTGCTGTGATGTTTTTTGAGGGCAGGGTTCTGGTTTTGAGGACATTCTAATCTGATTTTGTAAACGACTGCTCTTTCTTGGAGGCATCTTTTCCATCTCTGCTTTCAACTCACGCTTTCGTTCTTGTCTCCTCTTCCTAGCTTCATCCTTTTTTAGCTCTGCTTCTTCTTGACGTCTCTCTTCTTCCAAAATCCTCTTTCCAGTAGGTGTCAACTCAAGCCACGATCTGAACACTTTGCCGAGGACGGCACGCCGTCGGTGCCAGAGAGCCGTGAACATCCTGTCTTCATTCCGAAGCGTGGCTTGGGCACCGCCGTGTGCAAGGTAGGAATCATCGCTGGTACCCATAGAACGCAAAGTCCTCCCACTTCGAGTAGTGCACTCATAGTTTTGACTCTTGATTGCACTTAACGTACTCCGCAAGAGCTTTAAGTCTCCGGTTGCGTTGTCATTGAGAACGTAATCGTCGCAGAGATAGCAGAACACGTACAGCTCGTTCACCTCCAATGCCACGGGGTGGCTGCTCTCCTGAAAGTGCTTTAGTGCATGCTCTTCGATGTACCTGCCACATGCCACGTGCGAGCAGCTGAGGCACGCCCACACCGACTCCGTGGTATTGCAGTCCATGCAATGCCATTTCTGAGGATTGAGAATGGAGTGATCTTGGGCCAGGCGCAGACGTCCTACGTGCTTACACTTATCCATCGTTAAAACTGAAACTGCAGAAATATGCTGGCAAAACACATCATCCAAACTACTTTCTGCCTGTGAGATTTCAACCTGCAACTAAAAAAAAAAAGAAAGTTATAGTTCATAAATACCCAACCGTATCCCTTTTACAGGAGTCAGTGTACCACTTTCATATTAAGACGAAGATCACTATCATCATCCAGCTGAGTCCCACCAAACATGTGAAAGAAATCAGTCATGTGGAGCCACACACATACTCAACACCTTCAACAGCAGTTCCACTTTCACACTAAATTGCCTGCATACCACTGTTTATATTCCAAGGGCTTTGTGGCTCAGGACTGAAGCATACTAGCTACACTTTAGGCCTGGTTTGGTTTTTCTTATTAAGGGTCACTGATTTTGTTAAAAGATGCTGTTACAGAGTTCCCATTCAAGAGTGGGAGAGGCTGTTCAGAGAAGCTGCGGATGCTCCCATCCCTAGAACTGTTCAGAGCCAGGTGGGATTGGACTTTAAACAACTGGATCTAATTGGAGGTGTCCCTCCACACAGCAGGGAATAGGACTACAGGATCCTTATGGTCCCTTGCAACTCAAACCACAGTGAGATTCCAAAATTCTCCTATTAATTCTACCCCTAAGCATACAGGTGCAGAAGTGCAAAGTTCACTTAAATTTATTATGTTTACATAGTGCCAACAGTTCAGACAAGTGAGGCTTTATACAACTCAAACTCTTAATTAATCCATACCTTTAATTAAATCACTGATCCTCTGTGCCCATTATACTATTTCTATAACAAAGTATCTTAAATTTTAACACATCATCCTAACACCTCTGAAAGAGCAACTTAGCAAAGCAGAACCTGATTTCTTTAGATAGAAATACCAGGAGGTATCTACATCAGTTACCACAAACTTTATAAAAACTTTCTAATTCAGCTCTTCAAAAGTTCATTTAAAAATCTGACTAGCACTGGCTCATATCTTTTATTAAGTTTGTATGGTTACATTTATTTGTTCAAAGCTGCTGTTTTTGCTTCTTCCTTTAAGGGGCATTTACCCAAAACAGACAGTCTTTGATTAGCAAAAAATTAAAGAGACAGTGATTCATTCTTGTTTTTACTACTTTGACTATCTTGAACATCTAGAGAAAAATGGTAACAGTGCTATGATGCATCAGGAAATGATTACATTTGATCTGGGGCATTTGTGCCCACCATATATATCACTGACCAGAAGGGCCAAAGAGCACACAGCACCAGTACCACTAGGCACAGTGCTTGCCAGATGAAACAATTTATTCACCTGAGGAGTTCAAGGCTTTGTCAAATATTCAGTCTACGCCAAGTGAGATGAGTTTGCCATTACAAATACATGCTCTGGACCCAGCTTAGACTGTACAGTATAAAGGTCCAGGATTCTATGCTTTACAGGTGAATAAACCATACTACAAAAACACTGAGTGATTTACACAACTCTGGATGGAACCAAAAAACTTTATTCCCGCTATTAGCCTTAAATATGCTAATATTTATCAATTTCTACAGTTCTGAAAAACTGAATAGGCTTCTCAATATAGAACAGATGTTTAGTGTAAAATAAGCATTAGCTAGAGGGAATCCTAATGTACAACAACACGACACCACTAAGGAAGGGAAACAAGTAAAAGGTTGCAGATGGCTAGAAAAGAAGCTCTAATTTTCATCTGGTACTTTGATAAAAACTGTCATTAAAAGATTCAACCAAAAATGGCTTTGTTTGATCAATTGGCCCATGGCTAGTGCCTTTTAAAATGTTACAATACAGATACCAACATAAGAGCTGAAATAAGTCTCTAAGCACATAATCAGCACCCAGCATTGCATGTGCTGTATAGAATTTATTCTGTAATGAAGAAAAGCTTGAACCAGCTGTAGAGAAACTAAAAAACTGTACTTTTAATCTCTACTATTAATCTCCCTGACATTCTGGCTAAGAGTTGTTTCCAGTCCATACTGACTGCACCAAAGAATTTCAGGCACCACAACCTCTGGGGAGCCATCCAGCAGCTCCCCAAGATCAAGTACCAGCCACAGCATACTAGGGGAAGTCGAGATCTCCTGTGTGCTATGGTCAGCAGATCACAAAAGTAAGGGCATGTTTAACTCTTTCATCTTGTTGCACCCATAACATTCATTCCTTCTAAAGTGCAATCTTATCTGCAGGCTGCTAATTAGATTCTTTTACAAATAATTGTGCACAGTAAGTTTGCTTTTTATATTGTCTTTATAAATAAGATCATCAGCATCATCTCATGTCTTCTAGTCTGACAACCTCTTTTCCACAGCAAAGGGGAACTTTTGTAACACTGTAAAATTCAGGATAGTAATACGTATGTAAAGTGTGCTGCAATAATTAAATATGGTACAGAGAATTTTAAGGGACTTCTCTTTCTGGTTTTGGACTAACATATATAGATTCTATTGCATAGCATATTAGTAACAGTCCTTTCCAGCAGACCAGAAAAGAGCACTAAACCCTGCCTTCCCACAGGGCTGTCACACACAGCAATGCTGTCAGTCACAGCAATCTGAGGGGCCAACTCTTTCTGGGTTTGGTAAAGTCACTGTGTAAACCCTGTGCCTTATTTTTCCTTCCTTTTAATACTACATGAGCAGATTATTTTTTTCACACTTTTAAAAACATTCTCAAGACTAAAACTGCTTACATGCCTCAGTGTAAGCAGATATTGGACTGAGGACAAAAACAGTCCACTGATTCCTGGACAGCCACTGTGTAAATCAGGACTGCACATTCAAGCTCCTCACGCAAAAGCAGCATAATTCTACGAAAGAGCAAGATCAGCACCTCGAAGGGAAAAACCTAAAGCCCCAGCTCCCCCACCAGCAAGCAAGCCAGCATGACATTTTCCCACCTACGTCGATGTGTGGAGAAAAGAGACAGGGTGGAAGGGGGAGGGGGAGGAAACATCTTAGCATGGGAAAAGTCTTTCTTTGAAAAAAAGTGAGGAAATCAAAATGCAGTTTGGTCAAAAAGGCAGCAATATCTGAAAACACTGCAAAAAAGCTTAGAGTACAAAAGTGAGACAAGAAAACTTCAGATGAATGTCAAGCAGCACACTGACAGAGTGAATGTTTGAAGTACTGAGACTGCATCAACCCACAACATTTAAAAACTGTACCTTAGAACCAAAACTTGGCAAAAGATCTCAGGGTAAAAAACAGGAGTGAAGTGACAATGATGGAAGAAACAGGAAAAATACTGCACACTCATTCCCACACCTGAAAACTGCAGCTGGAATAAAATAGTACAATCTAATGCTCTGATGTTAAAATTCCCTAAAGGAAGTTATTCAGCCCTAGTTTCTGCATTCTTCTCTCCTGAGGTTCAGTTCTGTGCACACACACAAAGAAACTTTGAATTAGTTGACCAGCACTTCAGAGATCAAGCCCCCCTCTGAGTTCTTACCACAGACCTGAGCTGAAGTAGTAAGCAAAATAACAACTACTAGCATATAGAATAGTACTATTGAAAGCACTAAGTTGTCTGGAAACAGAGAGATACACAGAAGTTTTTTCTTGCACCAAAGTTTCACAAGCTAGAAACAAAGATATATAGAAAAGGATTTTTTTATTGTACCATATTTCAGGCTGACACATTAATTCCTTTTGTTCCACTCAAAGGCTGGCAAAATTTACATTTTTAGGTAATTAACGAGCTGAAAAAGCACTTGATGCCAAAACCAACTTAGAAGTCATGAAAATTGATGGTTTTCTTCCATTTCTTCTCCATAAAAAAAAAAAAATCAAGATTTTAACAATTTAAGGGTGATTTTCACAGCTAAATTCATAAATATAACTATAAACGAAAGGCTGAATTTTACCCTTAGTCACTACTTGTGTAATTAATTGCCTGACACATAAATGAGAAGTCTCCAACACTAGACTAGAAATGCAGTACACAGAGTTTTACAATTATATACACACTCGTGTGTGTGCTCTTGTGCCCCATTTATATTCTGGCTTTTAAATCAGATGACTGTTTACCAACTGATTCCCATCAGGTTCAGAGTACCTGCTGAATATCTGAAAACGCAGGAATCATGGGTACTTAAACAACTCAAAAGTTTTAGATAACAAATTCAGTAACTAGAAGGCAGATGTACTGCTTTACTGCTTTTTTAAACGAGTTTTCTTTAAGAAAACAACTCAATAAAACACTTATGTGCATAACTTCCAGCTGCAGTACAGTCCTGCAGGCGTAACAATTTAGACTTGAAATCAAAGCAGCACTTCAAAAAGAAATTTTGTGAATTATTTCCGATTTCTAACAGAACAGCCCTTGACAAGAAACCCCCCGGTCTCCCTTCCTTGGAGCCGTGCCATTGAACTTTTTTTGCTCTATTTTTTTTCTTTTACAGCTAAAGAATGTACACCCAGTGTGCTGCCTAGAAGTGGCCATTTAGCCCAGGACACCAGAGACAGCGGTACAGCTTTACATTGGATGTCTACTGCTGCAAATAACCGCGCGTTTCCTGCAGTGCAGACTTGACGATAAACAAACAACACAGATTGAAGCACTTTCACACAGGCACCAAAAACACTGATTAAAACACACAGGCACTTCTTACTGATCTGAAGTTACACTTGACAGTTGAGCTCGTTTAGAAAAACGAGCATCTCTGACAGCTCTGACAGCTCCAGCTCTGACAGCCCTGCAAGTACAGACACCCCGGCAAGGCTGGCCAGGGCTCGGTGCCGCGGGGCCGGTCCCGCAGAAGGGCCGGCGCTCCCCGACATGGCGCGACTTCGCCTCGGCCACCACAGGCGGGAGCCCAGAGCAGCGGGCCCTGCTCACCGCCGCCCTGCGCTCCTCCCGCGCTCTCCCTCACCTCGACGCCCTCCCGGCCCCTCAGGGACGCGTACGACAGCGGGCCCCGTGCCGGGGCTCCCCGCCACACAGCGAGCGCGGCGGGCAGACGGCAGCACCCCTGCTGCCCGGCGGGGGTGGCCGGTCCCAGGGTCCCGCTCCCCCGTGCCTGGCTCGCCCCCGCGACAACGAGCACCTCCTCCTCAGATGTCCCTCCGCAAACAGCGCGCCGCCGCTACCGTCCCTCCCCAAGGAAAAGGCGCCGGTGTTTCCCGCCCCGCGCTCCCCTCCGCCGGGCACCTGCTCCCCGCAGGCCGGCCCCGGGCAGGCTGGCAGCGCCGCCGCGCCGCTGCCGCTGCCGCTCCCGCCCGCCGGTCCCGCACGCACCCTTCACCCGCCGCCATCTTGGGCGCCCCGAGCCGCCGCCGCCGCCTCGGAGCGGCCCCTCCACGACGTCAGTGCCGCGCGGGGCCGCCCCCGCCCGCCCCACGCCCCCGCCCGGACGGGGAGCGCGGCGGGCGGCGGGGGCCCGCGAGGAAACACGCGACGGCGGCGGTGGCGGGGGAGTGCCGCGAACCCGCACCCCCGCGGCTGCCCCGGGCCCTACCGCCGCCCCGCACCCACCTGCCCATCGCCATGTGCCGGCGGCGCGTCTGTCACCAGATTTGTAGTGGCAACCGAAGTCCTTCCCACGTCTCCTCCCACCTCCCCCGGCCTCCCCCGCCCGCCGGGCCGAGCGGGCCGGTCCCGCGGGGCCGGACGCGGGCAGCCCGGTGGGAAACGCCGTTGGTCAGTTCCCGAGGTGCCGAGGAGCTGCCGCTGCCCCGGGCCGTGGCCGCGGGGCACCTGTTTGCCCCGAGGTAGGTCCGTACCCAGCCGGGAAGAAGCGGGCTCTTAGGCCCCCCAGGAGTGGGTGTCCAGATTTGCTTCTTACATTTTCACCCGTGATTTGTCATCGGTGGCTTCATCCTTGTCCGAGCACAGCACAGCGGGAGCTCCGTGGGCTGAGCACTGCCCTGCGCCCCAGGCCTCGCCCGGTGGCTCCTCGGCTCGCAGGTGCCACCAGGAGCCATCTCTGGCCTGGGCGCTGCCTGTACGTGACAGCCACACACCGTACCGGAGATCTCAGCCCATAAAACTCCTTCATATCATATCTCTGTGCGTGTTGTTTGTGGAAACTTCTGCAAGGCAGCTCACGTGATAAAAAAACACAGTCTCTTATCAGGTCCTTGTTACCCATGTATTGAGTACTTTTTCAGTCTCAGGTTTCATTACAGGAACTTAAATTGGCAAAGGCTTGTGTACTCACATCCTGCAGATGTCCTGGTTTTTAAATTTGACGCTTCTTTACACTGATACTTTTAGAACTAAAGTTTCTGAAGTGTAGCCAACTGTTTTTAGCTGCTTTCCAATTCTGCTGGCGCTGAACTGATTTACACTTGTGCATGCCTTCTGCTCTGCCCTGTGTACAGGCAGGCTGTGTTTGGGGCAAGAGGAATCTGGTGAAAAACACCCCGTGACTGGGCAGCATCATTTTCTGCATCCATGCTGAAGCAGGCTGGCTTGTGGTTTCTGTGAACCTGCTCAGAAAGTCAGTGTGCGGTGCTTCTGGCCATTGCCAAACGTAGTTTGAATCCGTTATGCATTAGCATGTTTTCATGACAGCATCAAAATCTCGCACATCTGTTTCTGTTTCTAGTTGTGTCATCAGAGAAAATGTGTTTCAGTTTAAATGTTTAAATCTATAGGCCATGGTTGCCTCAATTCTGCTCCAGCAGTGCATTCCCATTCTTTCTGTTTCTGATGAGGCTGCTGAGATGGTATTAGCAGGATGTGGCCATTTGTCTGCAGGGTCACTTTATCATGGTGCTTTCAGAAGCGCATAAAAAATGTATACAGATAAAGCCACCAGGCTTCAAATCTGTTTCAAACTTCTAACTTTAAAGCGAAAAATACTATTGCCTAATCAAAATATTTATTGGAATTGTTCATGCTTAGTAATTCCACACATTTGCATATCCCTATTAGGTGTTTTAAGATAACTTTAACAATTTTTAAATAACTATTTTTTCAAGTTCCTATCTTCATCTTTAACACCAGCAGTTTCTTCTTGAGTCATGGTTGGCAAACTAACCCTTCCATGCTTTTTCTTGCTGACTCACTTGTCAGAATCTCAATCCAGCTGTGCGTGCACGCCTGTGCATTGGTTAAGTGGATGTTGGATCCGCTGTCCAGACCAGACTGGCCATCCCTACTGCGACCTCTTCAGCTGCCTTTGCAGGCTGCTGTCACCAGGGCTCCTCAGCTCCGGGAGCCTCTAGAGGGGGAGTCCAAGTTCCTGATGCCTCCACACACCTTGGAGGTCTTGTCCATGGTGTCCGGGTGAATGAATTATAGGTGAGGTTCAGGATATTACCATGCAGGGCACTGAGAAAGAATCCCAAATCCTGCTTTTCCTAAGCATCCTGAGGAGACTTTGATCTGCGCTGCTCACAGGAAGGCTGAGGCCAGCAATGCAAATGAAAATGGTGGCTCTCAGCTATGCACATACTTACCCCCACTCTCAGCTCACTCAGACACAGCCTGAGGCCTTGTCACCAGCTCTCTTTATATCCTAAATGGCCACTTTAAGCAGCTATTCCCAAAGTGATTATGACCCTCAAGAAATATTTTTTATTTATGACAATTTTAAATGTTGTAGTCTTACCATCTCTCTAACACCCCTTTCTCTTTCATCAAATAGTGCCTGTACATCCAAAGCCTGTTCCAGTGATAACACAGATTTGCCATGTCTCTGCTGCTTCTGCAAGTATCTGATTTAACACAGAATAAAGTTAGTATTTTTTTTCATGTTCGTGTATGGCTTCCCTGTGTTAATGGACAACATTTCAGCTGATATTCACTAAGCACGTTTCATATCCTTACTGTTTAAGGCAGACTTCAATCTTTGTTCCTGCCACATTGGCTAATCCATTGTAAAACATTGATTTGGAGCTGGGATTTGGCTTTGGCATAACAAATAAATCACTGAATTGCCATGTGCTGCTCTTAGCATATCTGCTCTGCTTCCTGTGTGCCTTTAGTGACATCCCGCTTAAAATTTTTCACCTTCCTTTAACCTTTCTCTGAGTCATGTATTTATTCTTCTAAGTAACATCCACCTTAAAAACATTCAAGGCTGATCAGAGAATTCCTGAGCCTTAGGGACATTACTTAGGCTCAAGTAATTTCCACCATCCAGACATTACAGCTAGAATGTTGTGATTTATTGAGACAGACTGAAATTGATTTCCCAAATGTAGTTTAATTTAAAATTCATTGGGCATTTATAAAAATGGATGACAGATACAGAATATATTGTCAAGAGGCAAGAAAATGTAATAAATTCCTATAAGCAGTAAGTAACCTCCTATGATGTGTGAAAACATTCTCTGGAGGGGAAAACCACCTCTAACTGAAACACCACCTCTGACTTAATGTCAAAATGTTCCAGTATAGCAAATAGTTTTAATGTGTTTTTAAATGGTTGCTAGAATTATATACAACTATTGCATTAATACAACTGAAAAAAGGATTTATTCAGTGCATTTGATAGAAAGAAGCATCATAAGCTATTATTCCAAGTGGGGCATCTAAACTTTTGCTAATGTATAAAATGTCAAATTTTTGGCAAATATAAACGTAATTATAAAATAATAATAGCTTTTGATACTCAACAAAGTGGTAGGCTAACCAAGTCTCCTGGCTCTATCTGAAAAGAGAGTTGATATATACCAGGTGACTCTTTCTCCACTGGGTTTCGGTCTGGTTTTAGGGTTTGAATACTCAAAACTGGTGAAAAAGGAAAGAGATAAAATCTTATGTAAGCTAAAGAAGGAAAAGCAAGCTTTAAACAAACATGGAGTCATCTTTTGCTCTTGCTGGTGTGAGCACTTGGACTTGTTGGCAGCTCCCCAGTTAGGAGTGGTGCCCATGGATGTCCCTGTGCTTGCAGGGTACGATGCTGTCCCGGCAGCCACAGTGCTCGATGTGAGGTCACTGCTCCGGTTCCACTCTGCCTGCACCCACACTGCTTGCACCAGGAACTGTCTTGAGGTCAAGCTGCTCCTGTATGAAATTTCTCCTCCTGTAGAGCCAGCCAGCTTCCCTGAAGCTCAAGGCAATCTTGGTGATTGGGAAATCTCTTCTGTTGCTTTTACAACAGTACAGTCATGTCCTGTGTAGATGTTGGCAGATGGGCCTGACTGCATGGAGTTAATTGCATGTCTGAGGCACAGAAAACAGGTGACAATAGAGAAACTATAATAAATCACAAATTTACATATGTTAATATGAGCAGCTTAATGCTTGCTAGTTCAGACTTTGATGAAAACTTTTTTTTTCCAAAACAGTGGGAGCATTTTAAAACAGCACAAAAGAAGGTAAATTTTGGAAAACATATCTCAAAGCTCAAAACACATATGCACCAGTATTTGCCTCTTTGGGGAACATTTGCACGCTTACCTTCATGCAACATCTGCAGTGGGAGTTTGTTGTATTGCCATGTTTATTGATAAAAAAACCCCTTCAGTTTATCTATAAACAGATTCAGGGCTCAAAGAGAAATTCTGCGTGTAATCCTGAAAAAACAGGATTTTCTCCAGCATCTGTGAAGCTTTTGTGCTGGAGTTCAGATGAAGACTCTGCATGTTGGTGTCTACATATGAGCTAAGTGTTTTAATTCCCAGTAGGGCTAGGGGCGGCAGGTAGGAGAACTTGTGAGGTACTTCTGCAGTGTGAGATGTTCAACCAGGGCTGGCCCACCTGGGATGTGACCTGCAGGACTGTAATGCCCTTCTGGAGCGGCAGCTGGAGACAACAGGGGCTAACCTGTGACTTCTCAAATTTTACTGGTGCTGAACTGAGCACTGCAGCTCCACTTAGGCTGACCCTAAGCAGGGAGCTGATGGCTGGTTCAATGGATCTCTAGAATGCAATCTCCTTTGAATCCACTCACAAAGAGCTCATTTAATTCTGTGAACATCAAGTGCCACTTGAGAGGCTGTGGGATATCCTTCCTGGTCTGTGAGTATCATTCTGGAAACACATCAGTTCCCATATGCCCTGTGCCATATCTGCTGGCTCTGGGCAGGTGTCTCAGAACTTAGGGGTTCTCACACTGCTTTAGGTGCCATCTTGTAGGCAACTGAATAAAGCTTTCGATCTCCACTGCCTGTAGCAGGAATGCAGACATGCTTAGTTGCTTAAATATAGGCTCTATAGATGCCTCTGGGCACCAAAGGCATTCTTGGAGGCTGACTGGCATGAGGGAGAGTCTGAGAAGAATGAAATCTTCCTGGAGCTGCCTGTGGGCCTGGGCACCTCTCCCCAACCCAGATGCCTCAGGGGTGGCAGGTGCCTTACTTGTCCTTAGGCAATTGAGCCCTGCACTAGCCTGTGTAGGCATACTTGTGTTTGGGTGTCTGCTGATGTACTGGATCCCACCCCTACTCATTTCATCAAACTTCAACTGGGTCTAAAACAGATGTATTTTGCAAAGATGCATTTTTCAAAAATGGGGTGAAAGTTTGTGGTGATTCCTGGGTTTTCAAATAATCTTCAGAATTAATAGCAAAACAAAAGTTGTAAGATGTACATATGACATTACAAATCATTAGAAAATTTTCCAAGACTTTTTATACTTTCCTTCATAAGTATAAAGAAAACAGAAAATACTAACTTTATTACTGATTTGAGTGAAAAGTGTCGTTTCCAAGGTTAATGCCATGCTTATTCAATCCTTCCTCCTCCCATTTGATTTCCCTTTACTTCTTCACATTGCCTGACAAATGCAGTAAAACCTATCTCCATGGGCTAAGTGATTAAGCAGTATAAAAGTATTTGGACCCAGGGCTTTGAAGGCCTATTCACAACGTTAAGTACAAGAAGATACTTAATGACTTTTTAGGGTAGAGGGTTTTTTTGCTTAGTATCTCTCATTTTCAAAGAGCTTGAAATAGAAATGAACATTTAACAAACAGTTGTTTAGGCATATGCTGTTGATTTTAATTGAAAGGTCTGAGACTCTAAGGTTCCTTTTTGTTATTAACTATTTGGCTTGTTCTCCTTGTGGTGCTGGTGAGCTTCTGTGTCCCAACTCTAACACAAGTATTATTACTAAAAGTAATCAGACAGGTTCTGTTTCTGCCAATCTTTCATAGAAAACAGTTTAAAATGCACTGGAATTGTCAAGAGATAGAATTTAATGGAACAGAATTATATAAATCAAATCTTCCCACTACGTCTTGTAAAAACAAGTGTACAGGGTGAAACATTTTTAATTTTCAGACTCAGGAGTTATCCCTTATGACTGTAAATCCAAAATATACTGGTGAACACACCTTTGTCAATATTTTCTTCACCTGCTCCACTGAGTCCTGCTCTAGGAGCATAGCACCTGATGGATATCTCATTTAGTTATATATAGATTTGAACTGACTTTGAGTCTAGACAGCAGAAGATTTCTTAGTGATGATGGGTTAACAAAGGAATGTCGCTCCAATTAATTCTTGATTCAAGGACAATGTTGCACTCCTATCAATAAGAAGGAAAGATACATGCTCTCCTCTGCAGAAACCTTCATATTGTGGATTTGGCTGACCCATGAGAGAGTGCTCAGAATCTCTTGCATTTTCGCTTTCCCTGAATCCTATATTCTTCTGCCTTTGCTCCCCATGAGCCTGGAGAGTCATCGTCCCACGTCCTTCCAAGAATACAAAGCACCCTCAGTGCATGACCCCTCTCCTTGGCCAAATGCTGAGTCCTTTTCTTCTACTCTAAGAGCTTGTTCTGCATGACAGTGCTTCTGTCTTTAACGCGTCTTTTGTGTAGCAGGTTCTGCCCTAAGATTTGCTATGGATCTCCCATCGAGGTCAATGGATGTGGGAAGTATGTCTGCATAGCTCAAGCCTGCTTTACTGTAATTGCAAAGAAAGGCGAAGTGCTCAGATGTGATAAATGTGACATTCTTCGCTCTGGATGCTGGCTATGCAGCCACTGTAGCTCACTGGCTACTCAGAGAGACTGAGGGCATAGCTTGCTTTCCCCCCCAGCCCTTCTACCCTCATCCTCCATTGGAGCATCTGTACAGTCTCACAGAGGGTGACTCTCTCACAGATGTCTTTATTCCGCCCTCCTCATCACCAGGGAACAGGTCAAAACAGATGCAGTGATGGGTTTGGACTTAAATGGTTTCAGGCCGGACAGTTTGCTTCAACCAACCTGGAGATTCAGCTTAGCTTATTTCAGCGGCGAACGCGTATGTCCAAGGACTTTGGTGAGAGCTGTGTCTGCAAATAGACCCGAACCTGCAAATATTCAAACTGGCAAAAGGAGCTGGACTTGTATTTGGCCCCTAACACAGCTTGTTAGGGGCCAAACACAGCCATTCAATTAAAGAAGCAGAAGAAGGACATGCCTGTCCATTTGGTTTGCTGCTACACACTTTTTTTGGGTTAGTCTTGTAGCTGCGGTGTTGATGGTGTGTTATTCCCCTTGATTTTATCTGGTGTCCATCTCTATTGCACTGAGGTTGGACTGTACCCTTTAATACGTTTTAAAAACTTTAATGAGCTTATTAAATAAGCTTCTTGTTACTAAGTGTCTCAGACTTTGCTCAGTATCTCAATTGAGAGACAGCTCTTTGCAATACCTCTGCAACTGGAAAAAAAACATACCTGTAAAAAAATTGGATTTGGGGGAATTCTTGCTGCCACTGCACCACATGGTACAATGCCACTATTTCTGCCTTCAGATGTAAATGCCTGTGCAAATGCTGCTTTTCAATTAAACTGTAGTACAATTCGTTGAAGTTTAGCCAAAGAAAGCCTCTGAATTGAAACACTTAAACGATACATTAGGATTTAGTTACAGACTTTGCATTTGCTTTCTCAACCAAATGTAAAACAATTGTTTAGTGGCCCATAGGAGAGAAGATTTTACTTGGGTTTTGTTTGAGCGTCAGTGTTAACGATCAGGACTCAAGCGTTTTAGATTTCAATCTTAAATTAGCAATTTAAAGACAACAAAGAATGATTTTCATGCTTGTCAGTTCTGATTAATGTAACGTTAACCCCTAGAGAACAGTATATTGCTCCAGTACTTTATTTCAACTTGCGAGAGACCAGTCCTGCGAAACAATGAAAGATTGTTTTGGGCTTTTAATTATTTTTTTTAAACTTGAAATGTAAAGATAACACTATTGCTGTTATCACGTTTTTTATTATCGGTCTTATGGTTGTTATCTTCTCAGATATGTGACAACGAGAGATTTCCTAAATCACACCTCTACCAAGTTAATACACTTCCATTGCTTCCTACAGATCCCGGCGCTGATTTTGCTGCTGTCGTGTGGATCCTGCGTAGCTCCCAGCTTGCTACCTGCTGATCTGAGCTTTCGAGGGCAAAAACTTCTAGCAGCATGCAGAGGAAATTTATATGTCTCTCCCCTGCTGACCAAATTACAGAGAGGAAGCAAAACCAGAATGTGAAAGTGGCGCATAAAATAAGGCAGTTTTGCTGTAAAAGCACTTGCTTTTTGATAACTACCTGTAAACCCAAAATTTGTCATTTTGCTGCCTGTTTCCTGCCTGTCGTTTTCCTGCCAGAACAGTAGTTTAAATCAGCTTTTAGTTATCCAGAATTCAGAGATGGTGAGGCAAGCATGTGAAGAGGATGATGGAGATAAGGAGAGACCAGGAAATAACGAATTGCCATCAGGGTGGATTAGGATGTAAATAGGAGCCCTCTGGTTCTCCTGCCCACAGCAGTGTCCAACAAAAACCCTGCCCATATGAGACAGCAAGAGATCTGCCATTGACACAGCTACAGTCCCCCAAATAAACCAATGGAAAGCTGGTGACACGTTTGCAATGTGATCAGTCAATTCTCTGCCAGACATTGCTCCTCATGCATGTTTGAAACAAGGGCTTTGGGGCAGGAAAAAGTGGTTTCAGTAGAAGAAAGAAAAAAAAAAAGAAAAAAGGAAAAAAAAAAGTAAAAAAAAGAAGAAAAAAAAAAGCCCCTGACAGTTTCAGCTTCCTGGTCACAACAATTAAACAGTTTTGTATAGAAATGTCACCAGACTTTCAAATAATTCAAATGTGTCGCAGCTGAGATAACTCTTACTAGAAACCCCTCTGTGGGAAAAATAAAGACCATAAAACCTTACAGAGGCACAGAAAAAAAATTGCTTCTTCAACTCCAGCTCTTTATATCTACTTGTGCATTTCCAGGGGCTCAGACCACATTTTTGTTTCATTTCCCTTCTGTTACTGCCTAACACTGGGGGTGGAGAGCCAACAACTGCCTCACATGAGCCCATCAAAGAGCAAAGAATGCAGCATGCACTCTTTGTGCTTACAACATTTCCCTTGACTCCAGAGGGAGCTTGAGGATCTGCACAAACTACAAACCTGGTCTTGAAGGATGATTTATGCTTCATATATTTATTTTCCCATGGTATTTGTATATTTGGAAACTTTCACAGCTTTGGATAGAAGATCAGTGCATGCCCACGGACATGTACATGTTTGTGTCCCACAAGATGACAGACTGATGGCAGCATCCTGCTCCTTTAGGCATGGTAAGAATGCATAGCAAGAGGAAGTTCCTACAGTGAAGAGACTGCATTTAAATGGATGATATAGACACAGGGGATAGGGGAGGAAGTGTATGATATTAATTTACTGTATTTGTCCCGCTTCTCAGGCTGCTTCACCTGCATGGGGTTAAGTACCAGTAAGTTCTTCTGGGTCACATCTGGCTTGCCAAACCTTGAGGTGTCTTTCAGAAAGGCCCTTACATAAAGAAGAAAGAAAAACAATGAACATCTGGAAACATGGTGGAAAATTACTGATGTTTTCTCAGAGGGTGAAAGCCCCCTCCCCTGATGATGGGGAGAGGCCAGGAAAGCAGAGTGAAGGCTGGGCTTCCCCATGGAAGGAGCTCTGAAATCAGCCTCTTTGCTCACCCAAGCCTTGGCTGTGAACAAGAGAAGGGAAGGGAAAGGGTAGCCAGATCCAGGAACAGGGGTGCTCCCTCAGCCCTTAGGGTAGCCCCTGACTGTAATGCCTGCTCCCATGTTCTGTACATGAAGGTGCACTTCTTCCTTCCTGTAACAACTAATTTTTTAAAAAATGAGCATGCCTGATGCTATTGTAATAATAATGACAATAGAATAATTTACATTTATGTTTCACTTTTTGTAAACTTTTTGGAGGCTTCTCTTTCCTCCACTTTTTGTTGATTGCAGGGAAAAATGTAAAAAGAAAGCATTGACTTTTGAGTCTAACCTAGGATTATGACAACTTCTAGTTATCCAATGCTGATATTTAGCACAGTTTACCACACAGTCACCCAGAGTTGTTGCAAAGTTTCATAAAAGCTGCAACTGGAGTTACAAAACAGATGTGACACTCTAGTTTACGTAGAGGAGGAGATGGTGTAATTTTTGTGGTTCTACTGCCAGATTAATCAGGAACCAGGACTCACTGCAGACTTAGTTGTGCTCTTTGTGGGCAGTGAGAAATTCAAGCTGTCTCTTTAAGAAATTACAGTAAAAAACCCACTTCTGAAAAAAATTTCACCTAATATGGGCAAAACTACCTCCTCGGTGTACTAGAGCCTGAAGCAATTCAAGGAAATGCCTTTCCTGTTTGTTTACTTCAAACCCTGAACAACCTTATGGACTTACTGCCTGTATCGTTCCTCTGACTTTTTGGGGATTTTTTGTGCCCCACTACACAAGTGAGCCTTTTATGAAATAAAGGTGAAAAAATAATGCAATAAAATGAGAGAACAAGATTGTGAAATCACTGCTTGTTGCAAAGGGCATTTGGCAGACATGACTTTCGAAACTACTTTAATTTTTAAAACTGACTAGATTTCAAAGCCATCTTTCTGACTTCCCAGGCTTTCTCACCACAATGAATCTTTTTGGTAGGCCTCTCCTTGGAGCATACACTGACCTGAGAATACAGCACTGAGCTGGGTCCTCTTGTACACCTCATGAACCCCATTTCAAATGGTTTTTTTTGTGTTGGAGAGTGCTTGTTCTCCAGAGTCACAGGCAGAATGCTTGTCACTGACACAGAGCTGTTGTCTTGCCACTGTGTCCAGCAGGGACTGGGCCATCACAGTCACAGATGCTGCTACAGCAGGATGAAGAGACGGTCCCACCACTGAGGCACTTAGAGCAAATCAGAAGCAAAGGAAATAAAAATCAGTACAGACAGGGAAGTAGGAAGAAAGATGGAGAAAATAAGACTGCTCTTGCATCCCAGCTTGTAAGTCCTTGGGTATGTCAGAAGCAACCTCTTGCAAGTAGCAGCACAAAGGAAGTTGTTGATAGCATTCACCACAATGCCACAGGCATGTCCTGCTCTAATTATAGATGCTGTGGTGACTTGGACACGACACAAGGGACACCACATGGACTTGCCAGACTGCTGCTGTGCAGCAAATTGCAATGTCCAGGCCTTAAATGGTGTGGTCACTGGTGATAAAAACTGGGGCTTTCCAGTGGTGACCACTGTAATAGTTTGTGGTCAGAAGGAAGGCAACCACAGGGAAGAGCTTTCAAATTGTTATTTGAAACAAAAGGTAAAACCAGCAGGAGTCTGTGAGCATTTGCAAAGACTTCCAGACTGTTGTAGGGAAAACAAGGCAGTCGCTGAGGCTGCAGAAAGTGCCATTTTAACCGATGTCCTCAGTTAACAGAGCTATTTTTAAAATTAAAAAAAAATTCTCAATTATTTTTTCCTTGCAATTTTGTTAAACACTGACCAACATTTTTCAGGAAATCCAGGCTTTGCCTTCATTTGGTTATAAACCAACCCCTAAAGGTCCGCAGATATCTCTGCTCTCCCTGGTACACAAGCCCCAGGGCCAGATCTCTACAGTCTCCTCTGGGACAGCTTAAGGAGAGGCTTTACTCCCACCTCATGGGGAAAGGATGCTGTCTTTCTGGTGTGTTTTCATTTGGAGCTCTCACAACCTCTCATGATTCAGATCTCTTAGTTGTCAGCATGTGTCAAAAAATTGATTAAACCGAAGCATTGCTGGGTGAGGCTGGCCAAAGACAGGTTTGGACATAGCTGGTCTAGATGAGAGGTTAATCTGGAGTGAAGGCAGCTCCTCATTGCCACACAAGTGGCAATTGCACTGCACTGAGTTGGTCTGTCCTCAATTTAAGAATTTTGCATGGGGTTTTCCTGCTTGTGCCATACCCACTTTATTACTGGGTGAGAATGGAGATAAAGGAATTATGTAGTCAAAGGAATCATGTCACATATTCAGTAGTTTTGATGATTTAAAGACCCTGTTAAAAATTTCTTTACCCAGGATAACTTGTGCACGGTTTCCTCTCCCCTCTGAAGAAGCAGGAGGTGTGGGGTGCTGCATGCCCTCCACAGAGGGCTGTCAGAGGCTGCTCTGTCAAGGATGAGGGAAGATACACATCATGCTGCCTGTACATCTGCAACAACATATGGGGGAAAACAGCTGGGAAAAACTAAAACACAGAGTCTGTGCCTCAGCCTGCAAGATCCCAAGGGCAGTACAGAGCTTTTTTAAACGTTCGCTGAGGCAGTCATGGCCTGGGAAGGGTGCCTGGCTCAGGGACTGGGGCAAAAATGTGTTTGGGTCCTGTGTGCAAACATAAGGGTTTGCTGAATCTGGGGGTGCCTGAGGACAAGAAATAGGAAACAAACTCCACTCATGGCAGCTCTGGAGGAAACAGCTGGAAAGGGAACTTATACAGGACTATGCAGAGTGTCTTTTGGCACTAACACAGCTGTCCTTTACTGTGTCATGTTGAAACCTACTCTTGTTTGGGGGACTGCAGTCTGGGCTTCATGGACCAAAGGCAGCAGCCTGGAGAGTAGAGCCTCAAATGTTACGTTCCCTGCACAAGTGGAATGGAGCCTGTAAAATCCTCAGGCTCATGCAGTCCATCATCCAAGATGGATAAGGCAGTAAATGTAATGATGATCATCTCCAGTTGATACACAGGAAAGCAGATGGCTGAGGGAGAGAAATTACTTATTCTAAGTCACTACAGGGAGTGCAGCCCCATTTCCCAAGCTGAATTCACAGGTAAGCGAGTGTCTCCTGGAGGAAAAGAGTTTTCACAGCAGGGGCACCTGCTCATTAGAAAGGAACCAGACCTTCATTTATTTTGCTTCCTCACTGGTTTCAAGGGTTGAATCTTGGTCTTCTGGCAACTGTTTATACTCTTCTAATTTTGACGGAAGGTATTTTGCTGACATTCATACAATATAACAATTTCTCACATCAAATCCATAGAAAAGTTTTGAAGTTGCTGTTTTGTGGTTATAAATGGGCTCCCTTCTCAGTCCATGCAGGACTGTAATGCATTAACCAGGTGTGACTCCTGGTTTTGCAATCAAAAGCAAGGGTATCAATTTTCCAGATTGAATATCTAAATGAAAGAGGTCACATCGAGGCTTCATAACTTCAGGCAAGGTAACCTCCATTAAGAGCTGGAAGCCAAGTGGGACTGAAAAAAAATGTTGATGAGTCAAGTATCTGTTCCTGTATTCCACTTACCTTGCTATCTATAAATCAGCTGTAAGAGGAAATAACTTCTTCCAGAGCACTGTATGGTCATACAGGTGATGTATGTGCCTTCCCCAGCCTGTAAGTTGCTGCCATCAGGAGAGGGCTGGACGGATAATGTAAATAAACACACTGGTGCTGGATGGAGAATGTAATTAGATCTGTGGATTAAATAATCTTTGGTTTTGCATGGTTGGAAAGGAAAGATAGTTTTTCTCCATGTCACTGTTAGAACAAGCAATGCTGTCACTACAGTTTCCTTTCTCTGCCTGGGAATTTGAGCAATTGGAAAGGTGACATCCTTGGTGTTTTTCCTTGTCACAGAGCTACAAAAGACCCAGGGCACCATCCTAGAAGAAAGCAGTAGTGGCTTTAACTGACAATACTTGGGAGCAGAGCGCTTTTTTTTTTGTTTCCTTCCTGAGCCAGACCTTGCTACCAAAATGTCACCTGAGCTATCAGTTCCTTGCTCTCACGTGTACAGATTACTTTCTGCTACCTTCGAGGTGTTTACACCGAGGTGGATGTCCCCGCCGTGCCTGCGGGCTGTGACAGGCGGCCGGCTGTGGGAGTTATTAAATTTGAAAGTAATGCCCACCCTCCTGCTGTCTTCTGCTGGGTGGATGGGGAAGAGCTCGGCACGCTGCAGCTCCCCGGGCTGCCGGAACACCGGGTGGGAATGACAGCGCCCCAGGCCTGCGGGAGCACCGGGCGGGAATGACAGCGCCCAGGCCTTCGGGAACACCGGGTGGGAATGACAGCGCCCCAGACTGCCGGAGCACCGGGTGGGAATGACAGCGCCCAGGCCTTCGGGAACACCGGGTGGGAATGACAGCGCCCAGGCCTGCGAGAACACCGGGTGGGAATGACAGCTCCCCGGGCCTGCGGGAACACCGGGTGGGAATGACAGCGCCCAGGCCTGCGGGAGCACCGGGTCGGAATGACAGCGCCCCAGGCCTGCGGGAGCACCGGGTGGGAATGACAGCGCCCAGGCCTACGGGAACACCGGGTGGGAATGACAGCGCCCCAGACTGCCGGAGCACCGGGTGGGAATGACAGCGCCCATGCCTGCGGGAACACCGGGTGGGAATGACAGCGCCCCAGACTGCCGGAGCACCGGGTGGGAATGACAGCGCCCCAGACTGCCGGAGCACCGGGTGGGAATGACAGCGCCCATGCCTGCGGGAGCACCGGGTGGGAATGACAGCGGTCATTGCCACCCAGCACGGCCCCGAGTGTCCAGGCAGTCACCGCGGTGAGCGCCGTGAGGGCTCAGGGGGCAGGGAAAGTGCGCTCTGCAGCCCTCTCTCTACCATTCGTGAGAACTGCATGTTTGAAGTAAGTGACTGCTGTTTTTTTAAGGTATTTGTACATTGAATAGATGACATGACTGCACAGATTAGGTCAATTCCTCTCCACCCTTGCTCTAAAACGGCGAGAAGCTCTTTTGCATGTGTCTTTCCTCACTCACAGAGGAGGCCACCGTGTGTGGGGCAAGATGAGTTCCCTGCGGAGGAGCAGCCAGGACCAAAATGGTGAGAGCAGGCTCGGAGAGCTGCGGTGGAGGCTGCAGATTACCCTGCCTGCTCGCTCCTTTCCACCCATGAACAGCTCTGCAACTTTCACACATTTGTCCCCAGCCAGCTGAGGTGGCCTTTTGGGTCACTTGGGTGGCCAGTAATTCTGCTGTCCTGGTTTTCTGGAGCTGTCTGCAGCATGGCAGAGCTCACCTATGGCTTCAGCAAAACCTTGTCACAGCTAGCCCTGGGTTTGAGAAAATCCTCCAGTTTGTAGGGATTTGGAGACCACCGAGAACCTCCATCCTGCATGAAAGACATATTTTGGCCCCAATGTATGTGAAGAGCAGTGTGTAGCTGTGTGTAAAGGACAAGTGTGCTAGAAAACTTCCTGAACACATGCTTCTGCCAGAGGAGGAAGGATGGGTGAACACAAGGGTACCACCAGGTGTGGCCACGCTGCTGATCAGGGGATTGGCAGTGCTTGGGGCTGGCGGGATGACTCTGTAACAGGACCTGTGTAGGACAGAAATGAATCAGGCAAGCACAGCTTCTTCCCTCTCATTTTTCAGTAATTTTTAAGACTACACTTTTCAGTAACTGAACTTGCAAGACCTTTGAAAAGCCTAAGAAAACTTACAGTTTAAAATTTTGCCATAAGAGGGCAGTCTGACATAACCACATAAGCAAGTTACCTTGCAAGGACCTGAGTTTTTCTTCCTAAAAAAAAAAAAAAAGGAAGACTGATAGGAATTAATGAATTAATGACTTGTCTGGAGCTGAAGTCTTAGATTAAACTTTAGAAGGGATTTTTGCAACTGGTGACATAGAATGAGCGTAAAAGGAAGCATTTGCAGTAAACACAAAAATTTCTGTTTTCCTGGAAGAGGCAGAACTTAGGAGTTGAACTTAGGAGTCAGGGGGATGAGATTTCCTCTTTGCACAGCTGTATTCTCCTACTAGGAACACAGGTTTGGAATTTTCCTTTCAGTGGAAAAACTACGTGGTCTAATGTGGGCAGTGAAACATGGCAGCACATGCTCATGGTAAGAGAGCAGAGTAACTGCAAGACAGGGATGGGGCACTATGGCATCTTTAGAGAAGTGTTTATAAGGGGCCCTGAGGTCTTGCTGCTGAAAAGGCCAGGTCCTGCCAAAAGGGGACTGGCAGCCATGACCCTCCTAGTTCCTGCTGAGTTTCTCCAGGGCACATAATCTCTAATGTTGAAAATGCCAGCATGGTACAGGACTTCGAAAGGTTGCCTGCTGCTAGTCTGATTGCTGCGATCTGGAAGACAAAAATCTCATCCTCTTTAAGCCCCAACTTATCTTTCTGTGGTTCTGGGCAAGGCACTTATGTTCCCTAAGCATAAGCTCCTGATGAATGGAGGCAGGATACTTCCCACAGTGTTGTTCAAAGACTGCCTCTTGCAGAGTGCCTTAAAATGTTGCCAGCACTGCTCTTCCATGTCAGATATATAAAGCACTGGCATTCCAGCCCTTGGTTGCTGTTGTTGGCCACTCCCTGGCACAAAAAGTGGAGGAAAAGAGGATTAGAACTGCAGTGGCTGCTGCCTCTCAAGGCACTGCTGAGGGACTAGTGCAGCAGCGGCAGATAGGACAACCCCAAGTCTGGCTGCAAGCACCTCAGGTCCAGAGCTGGGAGAGCCAGTGGGATGCCACCTCTTCTTCCTTCCTTTCCCTGGGCATCATGGTAGCTAAAACATCCTTTTGCTGTACTTTTTGTCCGATACATTTTACACTTTGTTAGCTCAGACAAATTAATTTGCTTCATGGTGCAGCTCAAGGGCAGCTGTTCAGTCAATAAAAAACTAAAAGAAAGCAAGTGTTGTTTATGCCCTAGTATCACCCTGCAAGGCAAAACCAATCAAATTTGCCCTTCCTGCAAGAAAAAACATGAAGGAAAGTGAAGACCAGAGAGGGCTGGTGGCAGTGTGATGCTGGACACAGAACCAGATTGCTGTGGTTGTTCACACCACAGCAGCATTCAAGGGTGGGAGATTGAATCCCTGGCCTTCAGACACAGGGTGTGAATTGCACTCCAGTGTCCTTGGCAGACCCCTGCTGTCCCTCTCCTGCAGTGATGAGATCATATAACTTTTCTGGTAATACACTGTGCTTTTCTTGAGCTCAATCTGTGCAGTATAGACCAACCAAGAACTAATTTTGTCTGAAATGAAGTATTGGTTTGTATGGGAATGGGCAAGATTATAGCAAACTACAACTGGATTTGGCCATAGCTTTTGGATGCAAAATTAACTCCGATTTGATTTCAGAACTTCCAGTTAAAGTTGTTTGCTGTGCATTTTTCAATGTTGTTTTTCAAGAATGGAAACCAAAAGTATATAAAATACTTGCTAGTCCTCCTCAGGTCTGCTTTTACTATAGCATATAATGCACGGCATAAATTGTTAAAAGTAAACCAGCAGATAGTCAGAAATAACAGCCTGTGGGAGGAAAGAACTGGAAACTCCCCAAGATGATCCGATCCCAATAATCTGAAAAAAAGTCCCACCCAGATTTCATGGATGTGCTAAGAAAGCAAGCAAGCAAGCTTTTTTTAAAACTCAAGTTTACAACATGTAATACTTAATAAAACTGCTCCTGGGAAAATCTACGGTGGTGAATCAATACACACCCCATCTCACTGTAATTACTGTGTTAAATACAATTAAGTGTTTAACTAGTAGTTAGAAATAGAGATGATCTTGCTTTTTATGAGTGAGACAGATCTCCAATGAAAGTGATCCTTTGCCATTTCTGTTCACATTTAAACTTTAAAACTGAGGGAACAGGCAAACAGCTCCACAGTCCAAAGAGAGTTTGCAGTTTGCTATAAATGCACACATAGGCTATAGGAGCAAAGTGAACTCCTCAGCTGTATATGGGCAGATTCCTTAAATTAGTGCAGTCATCCTCACAGAAGTAAAAAATGGACCTGTCATCTCTGAGGAGCAGTTAGTCCACTGCTGTGCTCCCATGGGAAAGGGAAAGGCAATTTTCCCAACAGAAGGAATTGCTCCGTAATGTGAGAGGTCATTGAAATGCAAGTAACAAACCAAAACAGATGAAATATGTGCAAAGTAAATAGATCAAAGGCATTGAGATAATTAATTATCGGCGGTCTAGTTCTCAGAGAAAGACGATTCATTCACAAAGACGCCACTGTACCCAACACTTCCCAATATTGGTGTCTGCAGCATGCATTTACTGATCTTTGTTAATGAGTAAAGACAGAATTATTATGCCAGATAACTGTCTGCCCTAAAAGTTTCTGTTCTGTTACCATAATGCCTTGGCCTACAAATAAACTCTGCTACATTCATAACATTTTAGTTTAAGTTTACTAATGTGGAAGTTTTGATCTCTATATGCTAATCATTTGTGAGTTTACATGGCCATTTCAAAAGAAAACTCAATGGTGTTTTGAACTCAAATTCTCTTAATTCTTAGTGCCTGGGTACCCATCTTTTTAATCCCATTAGCACAGCAGGAATATTTCTGCTGCAAGGACAGCAAGTGTGGAAGAGATGAAGTCCTTTCAGCTAGTGCTGGCTCTTTGGCTGCCCACACATTGAGATGGCTCTCTTTCCCTGAGGAATTACTGGAATGATAAAGAATGGAGTGAATTTTCTTTTGTGCTGCACACCCTGGTCTGATGGGACCTGAGCACCTTGAAGACACAGCAAAGCTTGTGGCTACAGGGCTATTTCTGTGAGGAGGAGTGTGATATGACCCAGGTGTGAGCAGTAAGTGGTAGTTGCTCTGAGTCTGCAAACACACAGGTTTGCTAGGTGGGAGGATTTGCTGGGAGCAGGCAGTAAGCTGAAAGGCACCAGGAGGAAGGAGAGAAAGATGCTGATTGCTACCCAGGGATGGCACCTACCTTCTGCAGAAAACACCAAGAGCTTGTTTTAGTTGTCAGGTTTCTCTCTTTGAAGAGTAACGTTTGAAGCATCCCAGAGAAGATGCGTGTTTCTCAGAGGATTTTTGAGTGATGCTGAAGATGTTCATCCTACCCATTCCCAGCACCTTTTTTGTTATGTCCTTCAGCCTCTAATTTTTGCTCCTTTAACGGGTGACTGAAGGCACAGGGTTGGAGGTACAGACCCTGCAATTTCTCCCACTCCTTAAAAGAAAGTACCGTGCTTTCCTGAGGAGAGGACTGTCATAACACAAAGGAATGTGGTGGAGAGGTCAGGGCAAGTGATAGGAAAGGTCTCTCATGTCTGTAAGTGTTAGCAATTTGGGACTTTCTGCATCCCCCAGAAACTCTGACTCCATACCATGGTCTTGTGGAGCTGCCTGGAAGATGCATGGTGCCATGGCCTGGGATTTCACCCACTCACACAGGATCTGTGAGCCCACCAAGGGATGAGCCAGGTGACTTCCCCAGCTGTGGCAGGAACAGTGTTATGGGAGAACAAAGGAGTGAAGGGACAACAGCCATGTTCCCCAAACACCTGGGGAGCAGGACTGGGAGAGAGACCAGGAGGGCTAAAGAGGCTTGGAGAAGAGGGGTGAGTGATGGCCGGGACCATCTTCTGGAAGGAGGAGAAGTGGGGACATCTGGAGGGAAGGAAAGTTCTGATGTGGCTGCAGGAGCTTGGGAGGACTCTGGGAAAAATGGAGGTGCACAGTACCATGCTCCAGTTGGCTGTGGACAAGACTGGGATGGTACCTTGAGGGGAATGGAGGTGCATGTGGGCAAAATTGTGCTTTGCAGCATGTGGGATGCAGTGTTGGCTGGAGTAGTCTTTCCTCACCCTCTCCTTTCTTTTTTTGTTTCCAAAAAACATGTCAGCCGTCACCTGGATGGATGCATGCTTGTATGAACAGATGGATACATAATTGGGAAGGGGTGGCTGGTTTATCATCTTCCAAATTATTCCCCAGACAATTATATCCCAACTGACCATGTTGAAACCAGATGAGCTTTCAAGTCTGAAAATTTGTCATGGGTTCTCTCTCACTTTTAACAGCATCTCAGTAACTATAAAAATAATGTGGATAGACCACTCTCTATTTATGTGAACATGGGGGATGCAGCTCATCAGTTGTTGGCCTTTGGGCCTCATATCTGGCAAAGACCCCACCATTGTCAGCGCAGCTCCAGCTTTAACACTCTCCCAGAATAGTGTTCTCCCACCAAGTTAACAGAACCTAAGCAAAGGGATTTAAGGAGCAGCAAGCCAGTGATAGGGGACAAGTGTGAAGGCTTAGTATACTTTGTTTAGCACAGACCCTTAATTTTAGCCACCACAAATATAATAAGGCCTTTTCTTTATTTATCTATGCAGCCATGGGGCAGAAAGGGCAGAGGAGCTTAAAAGACTTATTCATGCAAGCAGGGTTGCTGTGCTAAGTCCTCTATTTACATACTGCAAATGTGTTTCATTCACATTAATGCAATGTGAAGGAAAATGGATGCAAATTCTGTGTATCCATCTCTATGGAATTACAGAGGCTGGCAGTGCAAACAGAGGCCAGTAATATTGCTATTTTCCCTTCCACTAAATGGAAAACTCATCTAAACAAAAGGGCTGAAAGTGTTCTCTAAGCCATCCAAACAGAAGAAAATTTGCTCATGTTCTGTGGCTCAGGGACTGCTATAAAAATTCTCTGTCATCTTCCTGCCTGTTCTATTTCAAGCAGAATGATTTCCCAGCTAAGGGAAAAATAGTTTGACATTATTAGCATTTTTCAAGAATTCCTGCTCCTAGTCTCTTGCTTGTGCCAGGCAAATTTGTTTTGCTGAACTTTGGTACAGTTTGTGTGGAATATTTCCAGGCAGACTTTGGGGCTGTAGGCTGGTGAAACCTTGGTACAAGCATTGAAAAATGGCAAAAACTTAAATCATCTTTGCAAGGTGCATCTCTGAAGCTGTTTTTTTTTTTGTATCTAGGCACCTTTCCCCTATTGATACCTGTAAGCGAGAAACAAACTGAGTTTTTAAGATAAGAAGAATTAGAAGTCAAGGCCAAAATAGCTCCTTTGTCTCCAGAAACCTGTGGCAGAACTGAGGGAGGAGTGCTGCATGTCAGGGTGCCACCTATTCTTGGGGCGCTCCAGCAGCTGTAAGTGCTGTGGAAACCCTGCCCTAGGGTCATGGGCAGCTCTCACCAGCCCCTCCCCAGCACCTGGGGTCCTTTAGCAAATCCTGATGAAGCTGTGAGAACCTTCTAGCTGCCCTTGCAGGTGCATTTGGTGCCATGCAGAAGCCCACAGCAATGTGCCCCATGCTCGGCCCCTGTCGCTATGGATTCTTGAGCCAGGGCTCCGGGCAGTGCCTCGGGTGCCGTTGTGGGAGGACAAACCAGTAAAGCCTTTGCTGCTTCTGCAACCTGTCCCACACCAACACCTCTTTCTCTCCAACTCCCTAACAGACAAAAGTACCCAATTAACAGCCTGTCAATCCTACTGGGTGATGATTCCTGAAATAACACCTATGATTCCTGAAATAACACCTTTTCCCACCCCTCCTTGCCTGGAGTGGGGTTTTTTGTGAGCTCTAATCAACATAAGGACTAACCTGCACCATGGGAACACCTATGTAAAGATATACTTTTTTAGCTGTTTCTTTTCACAGCCAAAGTGCCTGGAGAAAGGCCAAGAGGGATTCTCAGGCATCTCTGAGCTGCTGGGCAATTCAGTAAATCTTAGGCATCTCTGAGTTGCTATAGGAGAATCATGGGTAAGGGAGTCAGGGAGGCAAAGGATCAGTTTTATCTGGCTCACAGATTTACAGTCACTCTTTCCAGGAACACATTCCTAACTACTCTGGTTCAAAAAGTGCATTTCTTTGTGCAGCCATCATTGCTTTCTAGCTCATTTTCTGATTTCTGTCCTGGCTTGAATATTTAAAAGGAGGATGCGTGCCGGGAAGTCACTGCTGGAAAGCTGCAGTCCTTCCTTCTTGTCTCTCAGGGAGTACCAAGGCAGCAGAGACCACAACACATGTTTTTCCTACTGCACTAAACATTTTGAATGTATGCTAAAAATGTTAATACACTATTGAAGCCTGGAATTTTTCCTTCAGGTGTGATACCTTTAGGCCATTTGTGCTTGTAAGGGCTTGTTGCACTGCCAGAAACATGCAGTTAATGAGAAGTTATTCACTGTCCTATTATAGTCAATGAGAGAGCTCAGCAGTCACTCAGCTCTAACATACCCTACTTTTTCCTCAAAAGCTTTGTTCTGGAGTCAGGGCTGCCGTGAGGCTGAGGCAAGAGGTCCATCTTTCCTTTGAGGAGGGCCCTACATGGGTGCAAACACTCCAGGACCAGACTGGCTGCTGTGGGCTCCTGCTAAAGCAGCCAGGAGATGTGCAGGGAGCAGGAGATGATGGTGGCACAGGAATGATCCCAAGGAGAAGAGGCACTGTAGAGCACCAGGAATAAAACCTCTTGAAATAAGGGATGGTGGAGGCAAGGCACCAGATTTTGCCCTCTCTCTCACTGTGTACCAATATGATTTCACTGTTAGGTCCTTGCTAGAGCTGCACAGTCACAGTGCCACAGTTCAAAGCAGCTGGGAGGCTGCCCAGGAGGCTGGGGATGTCCCTGGGCAAAGGAAAGGCAGGTGTCCTGTGGGTGCCAAGTGTGGCACCTCTCACCCAGGGGTCTGGCAGGGAGCCACACATCCCAGACACAGCCTGCAGGGGTCCAGTCAGTCCCTGTGGCCCAGTGGGACCATGGGCTGCTTCACACCAGGAAAGGTTAGTGGCACAAGCCCTTGTGCTTGGAGAAGCTTCTTACAGCTCTCAACAACTTTGCAGAAGTTGGCTGTAAGTTGGCTGCTCAGGTAATACCCCAGTGGAGTGTCCATCTCAGGGTTCCCTGGGTGACTTAGTGTTTCTTTCTGGCAAGCTTTGTCATCAGTTGTGGTGTGACTCTTTCATTCTGATGGCATATTATTAGTAAAATAGTCCCATACTGGCTCACCTTTTCCTGAAGCCTCAGAGAGCCAGCAGGCTCATTGCTCAGGAAGGTGCTGATCAAAACCTATGGATAAGGGCTGGAGTTCTGCAGTATACTTGAATCAACATCAGGTTTCACTTGGATTTCTCAATTTAGATTTAACTTCAGGCAATTTGAAGATGTTAAGGTACCAAAGGGCACATTCCCAAGTAGCTGCACTCAACACAAAGGCACAGGTTTTTTTACTGGATGTTGGCAGAGTCTTGCTGTGTGTTTATCAGCAGTATCTTGATGCACAAAGTCAGGGCCTCAGAGTTCATGAAACAAATTCCTTTTGCAAGGAGAGAAATCCGTATGGCTTTGCAGAAGGGAAGGATTTTGGGGGGGATCACTGGGCTGAGCTGTATGCCTGAACCATGCTGTATCCTCAGACCTCACTGAGCTGGCTGGGCTGTGAGTTCTCCTCTCCCACCGCTGTCCTCATCACCTTGCAGGACCGTGCCCGTATTTTGGCTCCTGAACGCGTGGCCCCAGCGTGGCCGGGCGCTGATCCCACCTCTCCAGCAAGCAGAGCGTGTTGTTCCGCCTGTCTGCTCGCAGCTTTCGCCTTTCTTCTGTCCTCCTGCTATTCTATCACTACCATAAAATGCAGTTCTGACCTTTTTGTCCTCAGCAAGCTATTCATTTAAAATACAAATGCTGTCCTCAAACAGCAGTCATTAATATGAGGCAGCAAATTCTTTTCTTTGTTCTTTATTGTTGATTTCCCCCCATTGGGAAACTGGGTGGCAGGAGAGCTGCATAGCTGCAGAAGCAGCTTGCTAATTGCATACTTTCAAATACTAATTTGTATGGGTTGGTTTGGTTAAAAAGGGGAAAAGAAACAAGGCAGGGGGTGATAAAAAAATGTCAAGGTTATAAACTCCACAGAAGCTCTGTAGCCTGGAATTTTTATTAATTCTTTAAATGTAAATTGCAGGCCCATGGCTGCACATCCATGCCTCCCGCAGAGTGCCAGGTAGTGTGGTGCAATTTGCCCTGCAGACCTTCGGTGCAGCAATCAAGCCGAGGAGCTGAGCTCTGCCCTCGGCTGCCCGGAGCGCGGCCGGCGAGGTGCCAGCCAGGAGCCATTCCCAACGGGGACATTGCTCCCAGCTGGCGCCTGGCTGGCTGTGGGCAGGAACCAGGCCCTGGCCCAAGTGGGGTCAGGCGTTGGTGGGCACAAAAACATCTCTGCCTTTGAGGAGCTGAGGTTTGGAGTGATGGCACACAGAATCACAGAATAATGAGGTTGGAAGAGACATTCGAGATCATCGAGTCTAACCTAGCCCTAACACCTCAACTAGACCATGGCACCAAGTGCCACATCCAGTCTTTTTTAAGCACATCCAGGGATGGTGACTCCACCACCTCCCCAGGCAAACCATTCCAATACTTTATCACCCTCTCTGTATAAAACTTTTTCCCAATATCCAACCTATATTTCCCTTGGTGCAGCTTGAGGCTGAGTCCTCTGGTTCTGTCAGTTGCTTCCTGGTGAAAGAGACTGACCCCCACCTGACTACTACCACCTTGCAGGGAGTTGTAGACAGTGCTAAGGTCACCTCTGAGCCTCCTTTTCTCCAGGCTAAACAACCCCAGCTCCCTCAGTTGTTCCTCATAGGGTTTGTGTTCCAAGCCTCACACCAACCTTGTTGCCCTTCTCAAGTCAGCCTTGTGTCTGTGATGGTCTAAGGGAAGAGGTGAAAGAAGGTACTCATCAAGGAGTGACGATTTTTACTAAACAAAGAGGTACAGCTGGAAAAAAGCCAAGTCTTTGAGCACACCAGCTGAGATTGCTGCTCAGAGATTCCCCAATATGCATCCCCGTACCTGCCAATGAAAGTGCTTACTAAACATGAACTGCAAGCTTTCAATATTTTGTAATGTGTCTGGATAATTTGTATTGGAAAAATCCCAAGACTTACAGATATTCAGCTCTTACAAGCTCTTGACTACCAAGAGGTAGTTGTTATTGTTTTGAGTGGTTGTCTTTTTTGCCCACTTCTTGCTCAGTTTTTTGCCATGCTTGATGTTTTCGTACAGATTCTTCCTTGCCACCAAATAATGTTTGCTATTTCTCATTGGAAAAAGATATTTTTAGATGCTCTCTTTGGAGAAGCTTACAGTGCCCAGGCATAGTACTCATGCATAGTAGGGGCATTTCTGCCTGCAGCAGCCATCTCAGTTCCATTTGGACATTACTGTCACTTTATTTCCTTTCCTGTCTCTGTTTCATGCATTTTCTTGCTTGGAGAAGCTCCCTGTGCTCACCCTCAGAACCAGTACTGCCCTTGCACTCAAGAGCCATGGCAGCCAGCAGCCTCTGCAGCCTGTGGAGATGTTCCCCCAGGACAGCTGCTGCCCACGCAAGGCTGCCCCGAAATGTGTGCTGAACTGACGTGAATGTGGGAGAAAAGCAGCCCTAAGCGCCCCTGTGCTGCTCCTGTGTGTAGGATGTGACAGAAGCCAGTGCCAGGGAGGACCTTCCCAAGGCAGCGAGGGCTGGAGGGACAGGCACGGTGCAGGGATCTGGAATTCACTGTCACACCGAGTACAGTGGGCAGAGTATCAGCACCTAAAGATACTGGAGGGCTCCAAGGCTGTGAATGCGAGGGAGGCAAAGCCAAGGAAAAAATTTATTAACTGTGTTATTTTGTGTCTGTTTGCTCAGAAGAGTAGCTATCTCTGTTTGTTCTCTCTCTTGTCACACGATGTGATACAGAGTCAAAATGGATTTTATTGTGCATTATTTACATTAAAAAAAAATTCCTTCCCAGTATATGCTACAATAAATCACAGTTATTATTTCCCTCTCTGCTTAATAAAGTTATCATGGATGCATGGCAGCATCAAGGGAAAAAAAGCATGTGGAGGCACCAGCTCTCTCAAAAATAACTTGTATTTTGTTGCTGAGAAAAGGTCAGAATCATTGGCCAAGTTCCACAGCTCAAGTAGGTTTGCAGTGGAAAGCACTGTAACTACCTTGAGCAACAACAAAACCAATATCTAATTATAACACATGCAAATGTTGTGTTGGCTGGGAACTCGTACCTGAAGGTTGCTTCTCTGTTTATAAAGGGCAAAAAAGTGGATGCCTTAACAGGAATTTCAATTTTTTTGAGTTTTGTGATGCTTAATATAATTGACCATTTCCTTCATGGTAAGAGTGGATGAGTCAGTAATCTTTATGGCTTATTATTAAAATAGGGTTTAATCAGTGAGTGGCAGGGAGAAAATTGCAGTGGAAGCAGCGCTTAGCAGCTGGTGAGCCATTAGGATAAACCCAGGGTGAGGTCTGTAGCACCCTGGGTTTATCCTCTGGCTCACAATAGGTGACCCTTACTGGCTCTCAGATGCCTGCATGCTCAGTGAGGGATCCCCCCCTGCCCCAAGCCTACAAGAAGTGGCCTTTGGTGGGCTCCAAAGCCACATTTCATGTTTTGTGACAGCTTTCATGGATGCTGGAAAACAGAATCGCACAATGGTTTGGGGTTAGGAGGGACCTTAAGGATCATTTGGTTGCAACCCCCCTGCCACAAGCAGGGACACATCCCACTACACCAGATTGCTCTCAGTACCATCCAACTTGGCCTGGAACACTTCCAGGGATGTCAGGGTGGGTGGATACAAACAACAGTGTTTGAAGTGCCATATATTGCTGGTTCTCAGCAGGCTTGTTCCATGGCAGCTGAGCTGTCACCAGCAGGCTGTGAGCTCGCACGTGTTCCCTGGCACTGGAGTTCCTGCAGCCAGGCAGTGGCTTCTGCCTCCACCCTGTGGCATCTGCTGCTTGACAGTGGCCTGCTGGTAGAGGGGATGGGCTGCAAAGCCTCTGTTGGGACTGTGGAAAGTGGGAAGTGTGGTGGTCTTACCATGGGAGCGCTGCCAGCCATGAAGGCCCAGCTCCACACTGCTCCCAAGTAATGCCAGGGAAGGAAAACAAAATCCTCCAGAGAAGACAAAGGACACAGCTCTTCTCCCCCAGACTCTGGTCTCCCTGGAGCCCTCAGACACTGTAGTCTTTTGGGAGAAAACTTCTTTGGACAGCACTTCGTATAACCCAGCACCAGCATCCACCAACAGAGTGCAATTCTGCACCAGCTTGGGAGGGGGAATTGGGAAGACATGTATCTCCATGGGCTACAGATAATTAAAATGAAAATGTTTCTTCAGTTTAATGAAGAAACATCCATAACATTACAGAAATTGTACTAAAATGATGGTAACACATATATTCCTTTGACAGCAAAGCAATAGGCTCTCTTTGCTACAATTCACTCAGAAAAAGTCCTTCCTTAACATAACATGGAAGCAAAATCCTTGCTTCCCCAGGTGGGGGAAACTTGAGATTATCCATGTAGGTCTATTTTTCAGGATGCCTTCAGATAAGCTGTTCCTCAGAATAAGCTGCACTGCTAACACACTGCAGGAAAAATAACAGTGCATGAATTGTAACATGAAGCAAGAAGTTATCGCAGTTGTGGGTTCGAGTTTGAAGCTGGCATCCAGCTGGCAGAGACCGGATGACTATTAAATATGTCAACAGCCCCAGATGAATGCCAGGATAGCCTTGTGAACAGGAACTCCTGATGGTGTTTTTTCTTGTACCGTTGCTATTTTAGTTCTTTTTGATTTCTCTCTATTTTGGATGTTACATAGAGGATAAAAAAAGACTCTGCCAGAGAAATCAGAGTCCTGGAAGGAAAAGAATGACCAGCTGGTCACTCCTCCTTTGCCTCTAGCTAGTATAACTGCAGTGCATTTGATTTTTTCAAGTCACAGAGGGTTTAAATGACAGGTATAGTACGGCCTCAGTGTATGTCATCATCTGCTGGGTATTCAAGGATTTCTAAGGATTTAAGCTTGCCTGTTGTTTGAATACAGGATGAGCAGTGATTTCTGTTCTCTGGCATGTGTTGTGTTTCCCTGAGGGTGGAAAGGGAGACTGGAATTTAAAGTGATTCTCATTTACTTAGTATTTCCCTGTACAAAGCAGGGAGTTTTCCAAAGCTGACTGGAGTGCAGTCATTTGTGGAGAACAGCCCGTGGCTGCTACCTGGGTTACGTCGGCATGTAACAATACCTGTCTGCCCCATGAATGTCAGACAAAGCTGTCATAAATCTTGAAGGTCAGGCAGTAAAATTAATAGGAATTGCAGAGAGCAGGACCTTGTCAGCTTCATACTGGTGCTGTGGGTGGAAAAAAAAATCTCATGGTTTCCTTCAGGCTTTTGGCAACGCACCTACTGATGCTCAGTGGCCATTATCCAATTATAAGTGCTTTTGGCTCAGAAGAATTCAGTGGTTACTGCTTTTAGTGTGTTAAATAGTCACCAGCATTGAACAGACCCCGCACGGATGGTCCCCCGCTCTTGCCGTCGGTGTGGAAGCTCCTTGCAGCACCGCTCGGATTTTGTCTTTTGCAATAATGCTTTGTCATTTCAGAGGTGACCGGGGCGCCGCGGGGCCCCGGCCTCTTCCCTCTTCTGCCTTGTCCAGCTGATCGCTATCTGCCAGAGGTGGGGCGTCCTGTTTATGTCCCCGAGCGGGACCGGGAGTGCTGGCCCGTCCCACGGGCACCGCCACTGTCCCTGGTCCCTGGAGCGCTGCCGCCGGGGCTGCTCCCCGGAGCCTGGGGCCGGGCTCTGTATTTACTGCTCCTTTCGGGGTTTCTGCCGGTCACCCGCCGCGACCAGGGAAATATTTTTATTCCTCCTCTGCTGCATAACTTGGCTTCTGTTTTCTTGTTGTTGTTTTTTTCCTCCTGCCTTTGTAGATGTTGGCTGCGGCCAGGGCCAAGTCACGGGGCAGGATATGCTGCCTCTGCGGAGGTACAGACATGGGAATAAATGACACAGTTCTCTGGAAATTCTCTGGGCACTGCAAGGTGAGAATCTGTACCCCAGAGTTGTCAGCTTGCACCACTCCATCCTCTCCTGAACCCCCGGCTTGGGGGCTGCCCAGGGGCAGCATCCCTCCCAAAATGTCTGTGTCAGAGGTGTTTGATGGCAGAGATGGGGGTTTGCTGCACTGCAGAGTGGCTCTGGGCACGTTTATTTTGCACACACAGCTCCACATGAGCATTTTCAACCCCCTTAGGCAACTGCAGGCTGCATGTGTTGCCATGACCAGGTTAGACTCCCTTGAATCAGCCTCCCTGTTCCAGTCACACCAGCAGCTCTGGGGGCCTTTTTGAGGACCTGCTCTGCAGGTCAAGGAATGGCTTCTTCTTGTAGCACTGTAATGTAAGAGACTAATGATCAGGCCCAGGCAGCCATGCCCAGCAAGGGGCAAATGCTGAGGCTTCCTTGTCTCCTGTGGCTGGGGTCCCTTGTCACTGTATGTGCCCACAGCTGCAGAGGTGACAGTGTCCCTGCTTGCACCTCTGTTCTGTTTATCTTCCCTTAAGCATTAGTTTAATCCTCTGCTTCCATGCCAAGAGCATCTTGCTGATGCTCCTCAAGTGGCACAAGTACCTGTGCATCTTCCTGCCCCCTCACCTGCCCCTGTGGGGCAGATGGGCAGCTCTAATGACCACTCAGGGTACTCCTGGGTCTCTTCTGCAACCCTGGGGGGATTGGGGGGATCCTGTCCTGACCACCATCTGCCACCAGCACCTCAGATTCACCAGGTGAGGTGAATCTCTCCTTGGTTGTGTATCTGAAATAATGTTTTCTGATCTCTGAGTAACAGGTGTTACTCAGATAAAGCCCAAGCAGAGATTATGCAGCAGATTTGACCACACAGAGGCTTCACAAGTGCTCAAGGTCCAGATGTGAGTTGCACCTGATGCAAATCAAAGAAAGCTCTGATAAATAGCAGAGACAGAGAGCAAACATATTTTTAAATGTATAAATCTTAAGGTAATAATGTGAGAAATATCTCCTACTGATCCAGGCAGAGATCATGTGTGAATCTACCACAGGAACTGCAGTGAGGAATGCCCTTTCCTCCAGGCTGATGGCAGCTCAATGAGTGGTTGTTTGGTTTTGATCTTTTTTCACCTGTTTGTGTACCTCAGGCATGTGTCCTGAGCCTGGAGCTGGGCTGCATTTTACACCTGCTAGAAGGGGTGCATATCCATGTCCTCAGCAAGTCAGTTTGGGGAAATTTCACTAATGTTTGCTTTAGGAAGCAACTTTACTCTTCTCAGCAATTTTCATACAGATCTGAGGGTCTTTCGCCAGCCCTCATTTCCAGATGGCTTAAAAGCCATGTCCTGTGCTAAATAGCTGTATTTAATTTCCATGTATAAATCTGAGACAAGAGGTCAAAGAAAGAAATGCAGTCAGTATGAACAACCTGCCTGGTCAGGGGGAGCTCAGAGACATGAGCAGAGTAAACACCATGTGGGAAATGAAGAAGTGAGCGTGGGGATGCACATATGCACACCTTCATCCAGGCCCACAATCTCCCATGACCTTTGGTGGCCTGGCAAACTTCTTTTACATGTCTTCTACAGCTGAAAAAGTGTCCAGGTAGTACTTGGAGATACCTAGAACTGCATATGGCATTGCAACAAAGCTTGGGCATGATGACATTTTTCTGGACTTGGCTGGGCTTAAGTGTACCCATGAGTGCATCACACCAGTGATACATCACATGCTCAAGCAACCCAGTGTTATTTTTGCTCAAAGGACCTCTAAGAGTGGTGGAGAAGTGAGGAGATGAGCTAGACACAGAGAGTGGCTCTCCCAATGCCTGCTGCAGCACTCTGGCCTCTTGGCCATGCTAACATTTTCAATATGCCTACAAGTTTCCCACATATAGTGTATTTCCCAGCCTTTGAGGCTTGCTGAGGCATCACTGCCTTCCCTTGAAGCAATACAAGGCATTCATGAAGTTTCTGTGCTGAACTGTGGGAAAAGAGCAGCAAGAAACTGTGACCCCTGGGTAAGAGCATGCTTTGGAAACACCATCATCAAAAAATCAACACATCAGCCCAGAAGGCCCACAGGCAGCTGATCCCCTCCAGCCTTATCAGAGAGAGAGCTCCTGTGGATGCTGAGGCAGCAGCCAACAGATATTTTTGAGATGTTTATTCTATCCTGTGTTGATATTGAAGTCAATACAATAACTAAAAATAAAGATTAAAAAAAAGTACACTGCAGCTATTTGTTCCTGAATTGTTATGTTTACCCATACCAGCCCAGATTTCCATTTAGGCAGGCCTGTAGTCCCAGATGTTCAGTCATTTTCAGCAACATGGTCATATCCCAGAAGATTTGGCCTGCTGGAGCAACTATATAAAACATGCCTGTAATTTTCCACTGTAACTGGGAGACTGCATTCCTCAGGGGCGAGCAGTCACTGACTGGGTGGCCCTGTGCACATGGAGGCAGCACAACCCTGAGTCCCCTCCAGCCTCTCACCATGGCAGGGGGGCAGAGCACTTCTGTAGCCCAACAGGGCTTGGTCTGGCATGAGGAGGCTCCCGTCAGTAGCACTTCCTAGGGGAGGGGGCCATGCTGCTGGGACCCATGGCCAGCTGCTGCTGCTGCAGGGATGCATGTGGCTGGGCCTGCAGGTGGCTGCTCTGCTGGCCCTGCTTGCACTCAGAGCCTGTGGGCATAGTTAGTGTTTGTTGAGGTGATCCAAAGAGAAAAATGAATGAAAGAAGATGCTTTACTAATCACCTCCTGCTTCCTGATGAATGGGCAGAGGTGCCCATCACAAAGGCCCTGCACAGCTGGGGAGACTCACCCTGCTTCCAGGTACTGGTGTAAGGCCACCTCTCAGGAAGGCTGTGGAATGTCTCTGAGTACAGCCTCCTCCAAGAACTCAGCTTCAGGTTAGGGAAAACTAATGGGCAGATCTGTGTGGCTTATTCTGCTTTCTTCCACAGGTAGCAGTGGTGGCAGAGGATGGTGGAGAAAGACACAGTGGCTTAGTGCCTATTCCTGATAATTCTTTTGGCACAGGATTTGCCTCAGAGAGTGCAAGGAGGCATTGAAAACTTGCTGGAGCTAGGTGTTTCCTTCTCTGTGCCAAAGCACCTGCTGAGAGCTCATGTGCCAGAGAGTGGAGTGCTCATGTCCTCCAGAAAGAGTGGAAGAGGTGTCCTGTGAGTGCCTTGAAGGAGGACAGGTTTGGGTCAGGTGTTGCTGTGCTGGAGGGGCTCTAGAGCAGTGGACAGCCAGGCTCAGTGCTGTGGTGGCAGCGGGTTCCAGCACACCTTACCTTGCCTTACCTCCTCCAGCCAAGCCCAGGGTACCAACACCACTCACTCCTGCAGTGCTGACAGACAGCCAGGAGCACAGGGCTCTGGCAGGCAGCCCCAGCCCCCACCACTGATCCCTGGCCACTGCTTACATCCGGCCTCCAGCCTTGGAAAAAGGAGACTCCACCATGCTTCCTTCAGCAGCAGGAAGGTCCTTGTTCTTTAGGTGCAGGTGAGGCATAAGGACAGCATGAGGATGCTCTAGGGAGAACTGTGGCAATTCTCATCTCTGGTTCCTGAAAATCCAGCACTCACCTCTTGACAGAAGCAGCACAATCCAGAAAGGGCAGCCTGGCCTCAGCTGCCAGCTTTGCCTGCATCAGTGGGGTAGTTCTGGAAGAAAAGACCCTTCTGTGGGTGCTGTTGCCAACTTTGATTATGACTGGGCTGGTTTTCCTGCCACTGATTTTTGTCCCACAGAAGGACTGGTCAAGGCATTCCTGGAATCATCAAGCAACAGATCTACTCTTCAGGTGGGCAGAGACAGACATCCTCTTCTCATACACATGACAGAGGGCAGTAAACAGATAAACCAGGCAGGTGGCTTCCATTAACTCACTGAGCTGCAAAGACAGTGTCCAAAGAAGCTTTTCTTGCTAAGGAGGGCCTGGTTGGCCATTTTGTGATCTCATATGAAAAGAGGGATAGAAAAGGTCTAGAGGGTAAGTCCTGTGAGGAGTGGCTGAGGGAGCTCAGATTGTTCAGCCTAGAGGGAAGGATGCTCAGGGGAGACCTTCTCTCTCTCTACAACCACCTGCAAGGAGACAAGACAAGAGGACATAGTCTCAAGCTGTGCCAGGGAGGTTCAGGTTGGATATCAGGAAGAATTCCTTCACAGGAAGGATGTTAAACACTGTAACGGGCAGCTCAGAGAGCTGGTGGAGTCACCATTCCTGGAGGTGTTAAAAAAACATCTGGACATGGCACTTAGTGCCATGGTCTAGCTGATCAGGTGGTGGTTGGTCAAAGCTTGAATTCAATATCAGAGGTCTTTTCCAACCCAACTGATTCTGTGATTCTTTGATATCCAGCTCATCTGCTCCTCGTAATGGGACACTTCTTCCAGCCAAAATCCCCTGACAGAAATTTCTCAAGGGCATATTTACCCCTCAGAAGTTCACCCCTTTCCTCTGTGAAACCATCAGTGTCCAAGGCTAGGAGAGGAGTCAGACAAGATGCTGTAAGCAGCACTGCCAACAAAGCCATCCTGGTTTCCTATAGTGCTTGAGCTGGCTGGGACAGTGGGATCACACCTCCAGCTTTCACAAGGCCACATCCAATATATTTGAATCAACTGGTCACTGCAAATATATTTTCTGTGGCATTAAAATAAAATGAAGCTAAAATGTGTGAAGCAGGTAAACTCACAGTTTTAAATCAAAACAGAGCTATTGGAGGCTCTTGGTCTCTGAGTGCCTGTATAGGGGAGCCTGTCCCTGTACTCTCCTCCAGCAGGGAGATGGATGCTGCTGCGGTCACTGATTAACCACCCACGGGGGAGCTGCTGCCCACACTGCAGATTATGGCTTGACCCCCTGGCCACTAATTTCTGATGCTTGACTTCACTCTGCAGCGTTTTTGTAGACCTTTTGCCACAGCACTTGTTTCCCACAGCCTTTTGTTTCCCCTTAGTAGTTTCAAATGTAGGGAACAAACCTTATTTCTACCATCCCTGACTTACTTCTTGTAAGTACTTGCTCTGCAGCTCAGCCTTCAAGACTGTGTGGAGGCAAGGATCTGGCCAGCTTTGAAAATATTTAGGTACAATTCCCCTTCTTATGAGAAGAGCTTATAAACCTCCCAAAAACAAGAGGTGAAATGAGATTTTTGTGAGCCATCCATGCTGCTTTGCTTTCTACCATGTGTTGCATTTTACCCCCAACCAGAGAGGAAAATATCCCCTATGGCAGCTTCTCCTCACCCAGTGCAATCTTTGCTTGAGCTCTTTCATGCAGGCATGCAGACCATGCTGCCATTGGCATAAACAATAACAGGAGAAGAAGATGTTGAAATCATATTATATTTATTACATACATGAGATACAAAAACAAATTACCAAAATAGCATCTTTTTTTTTGTGAGTCCACAGGACCTTGAAAGAAAAATACATATGTAAAGTGGATTGGTAGACTAGTGACTTTTCTGGTGCTGTATGTCTTCTTTCCCCTCACACTCGTGAACAAAATACACTCTATGCAATGTGGTTTAAGGATGCTTTACAGAAAGGATATATTTTAGTGCTGAAAACTGCAGTAAACTGTGCTATATTTCATACTGGTGTTAATGAGGGAATATAATGGCTGTATATATTGCAAACAATAACAAACAGAAGAAAAAAATAAAATGTTCAGTTTTAAATACTAACATAAAAATAAAATAAACTCCAGGCCCACCATGAATTGCTGGGTTGTGATATGTAAATGCAAGTCCTTTCTGTTCTCTACATCCACTCCTTTTGCTGCAGTTGGAGTTTTTCTCCTCCTGCAATTGCATTTTTATCTCAAAGTCTCTTCTCCCCACTCTGTTTGCAAAGTCTTGCTGGAGTCCTGCCCACGGGGTCCAAGTGCTGGTCTGAAGCTGGGACTTCAGTGCAAATACTTTATCTTTCAGATTGCATCCTCAGATATTCTGAGTGGCCAGTGCAGGCTGGCCATTCCCTTTATACTGTTAATGCTGTCCAGCTGTGGGGGTCCTCAGGAGTGCTTCTGTTTCTGGGAGTTTTTTCTCATGTGCCACCTTCGAATCCTTCTTTCCCCAACACAATTAGACTCCCCACACCGTGAAGTGGCAGGTAGTAAAGTGCTTTATACAATGAAATATTTACACTAGGGCTAGGTTCATTTTTTAACACTTCAAGGACAAAAGCTCAGAGACACTGCACCCTCTGCAGCTGGCTCTTCTCTACAGCCATGCACTGGGTGGAGAGCTGGCCTCTGCCCTGCATCACGCCTGTGCCAAGGCAGAGGGGTTCAATTCACTCCAGCAGCTCTCTCCTCAGCAGCATCAGCAGAGAATCTAGCCCTTGAAACCTTCAGCAGGGCAAACAGGCTAAAAGCAAGTGGCACCCAATTCTCTTTGATGGGTGCCATGTCCTAACCTGAAAGGGGGTGTTTCTAAGGAGTGGTTCTCATTGCCACGCGGGTGGCAGCACCTACCCATTGCCTTCCCCACAGCATCCTCTGGGAACCCCTGCAAGTCACTCAGGATGCACACTAGTGGCACTGGCAGCGTTTGCTTCTCAGCAGTAGCTCTCTGAGGGTGGCAGTTTAGTCTTGGGTGATCAGTGGCTTCATGAGAGTTGTTCCAACAGCACACTGAAGTGAGACAAGCATCCACCACCCTTCCTTTTTTTTTCCCTCAACATAACAATGAGCAGGGCTCAGGGTGAGGCCCTGACAAGGAAGCTATAGGCAAGTGAAAGAACATTGGCCAGAAAGGGTTAAATTAGACAGCGCCTACAACTCTGAATGCCTCACTACATGTTTTGGCACTATTTTCTTACATTCCAGTTTTCATGCTAGAGGTCTTCTCTTTGTGGAGGCTGTTGCATTTTGTGCATAAAGAAATGCCCTAGGCAGTTGCACACCTCTAGTTGCAGTCTCTTTTCAAAATCTCCAAGACCTTTCTTCCAAGAGCCGACTTCCACTGATGCACAAAACTTTTCATGTTGACAATGAGTCTGCCTGTTCGGACGTCCTCGTGTCCTGCCACAAGATACTCCAAGCCTGCAAACCAGCAGAGTGGTCAGGGACTGCACAATACCATGCTCAAAGGCCTATTGAGCTGCAAAGTCAGCCTGGATATCTAATCCCATGCAAAAAAGCACTTACACAAAGAAATATTTATATATATTGGCTCTCATCTATATCTATATATCTATAGCTCTATCTGTATCTTTGGCAAAATGGCTCCTGTGGCTACCTGTCAGAGAGATGCAGCACACAAAATGTGACTTTGTGAGCTTCTAAATATAAACAAAAGATGGATGAACTCTGGGGGTGGCACAGCAAGTTTTTACACCTTTTCTGGGAACTGCTATTACCTTCATTTGGCAGCCATCTGCCTCACTTCTCCCTGAATAAATCTGGGCCTGGAGATCAGTTCAGCGAATTCCAGGAAAGGAACAGTGCAGGACAATCCAGTGCTCGGTATCTTGCTCGGAGTGGCCAGTGGCCCCTTGGAGGCAAAGGCATGCCAGACCCCAGTGAGAGGCAACACTAAATGTGCTGGCACCAGTACTCTAGAAGAGCCTGAAGAAGTGGCTGTCACACTGGAAAGAACTAATTTCTGCCTCTGCCAGATGTTTTAGAGACATGACAGCAGGGTCTGACAAAGCCTCAGCTGGTTGTTCAGAAACACATAGAAAGGGCTGGAATGTGTCCCTGTCGTGCCCTGCTGCAGGTCTTTCCTCAGGCATCCAGGTCTGTGCTTGGCTTTCAGGACATGACTCAAAAGAGTGCTTGGAACCAGGTAACAACTGCTAAACAGAGGGATAGAGCAAAGCCTTTGGCTTGAATTAGCTAAAGAAACACTGCCACAGATCCAAACAGCCTAAATGGCCCACAAATGTGCCATAAATGGGGATAATAAGGAGTATAATCCCTTTCATGGCAGGAGGAGCTCCCTGCCAGGGTCAGCATGCCACTGCAGCACATTTAGGGTACAGCTAGCATTAGACCCCTCCTGTACCCACTCCTTCTTGCACCAGTCTGGGGAGCACAACGCTCTGGTGCAAACCAGGCACGGGAGATGGGCCTTCCCCAGTCCTCTCAGCCATCCCACGCCATCCTGGCTACAGCTTGTGTTGTTTTGGGCTTCCATTTTGCAGTCCAGAATAAAGGAAGGGTGCCTCCCAAGTTAAAGGTCAAGCAATACAATTTGCTTTCTACTTTATTTGAGTTTTTGGGCACACACATCCTCTCTTCTTCCAAGTAAACACAGGATAGGTGTGTGGCAGCATTGCCCTTCAAAAGACATTAATTTTGGCCAAGTGTTAAAAATATCACTTTTCAAGGGTTCCTAGATTTATTTCCCTTGAGAGAGAAATGTGGTATGCACACTCAGAGAGCAAGCAAATATTGCTGTGGTTGCTGACTGTGTAGGGCTTTCTAGATTTTCAACCTTATGCTACAGAATTGTAAAATTAAAACTAGTCAAATGACTGAGATGCAACTTGAGGCTGTGCAGTTTGTCCTGGCAGGCTGCTCTCTGCCTCTCTGACTGTGCTTGGCAGAGCCATGGAAGGGATGGGCTCCTGTTACCTTGCAAACAGGTGAGACCTTTAAATCTTTCAGCTCAGTGTCCTCCAGAAGCAGAATCTGCCTCTGTGTGTGTGTGTGTGTGTGTGTGTGTGTGTGTGTGTGTGTGGAGGACAAGGTGTGCAAGGGTGGTGAAAGGGTTCCCCTTTTATGAACTTAAGCATGTTTTCCATCTGAAAATAGCCCTCACAGATTTGATAAATGTTTGCAGGTTTTTTTGCCTTGTCAGAGACTTTAAGAGCCTACTCTCCTTTTGGCAACCCTTTACTTCTGTAAAATGGTATAAAAACACATCTGTCTTACTTTTATGTTTATCTTTGATCTCCTCTATGTTTTTGAAGATGTGATTTCCATTATAGCTGTATGTCAGAAAATTGTTTTATGTCAGCTTGACTTTTCATCCAGCTGGTTTTGGTTTATTCACCTGTAGGCCATAAGCTCTTACTGTGATAGAGGGCTGAATCTGCTAACATTGTACTGCAAGCCACTCAGAAATGAATGTAGTAGCTAAAGAAAATAATGAATTAAAAAAAAAAATCAGGAATCTTTTTTCCCTCTTTGACATCACTGAATCTTAAAGATTCACTCAATGGATGTTTTCAAGTTTCCTATTAGCAACAAACTTCTTTTCAACATGAAGGCTGAGACTAATTTATACTCATGGGACCAGCAGCTGTATTTCAAAACAATACCAAGCTTTGCAGTGAAAATCATGAGAGCTGGCAAGGAAGTAACAAGGGATTAACACCTGATGTGTCAGACACCTGGACTGTCACTAAGAACAGTTGCATCTCCCCTTTCTGCTTTTTTCTAAGAGATCTCCACTGATTCTGTGATTAATGCTGTCTTTTCATCTGTTGGGGAAAATCAGTGAAGCTCTTCTGAAGTTAGTCGAGTGGCAAAGCTGGGTGTCAGGTGTGGGGCTGCCCTGCAGGCTCAGTTTTGGACAGCTTCCATTGCATTCCTTCAGGTTCATATTAAGGCAGCTGCATCTGGGCTTTCTTGCTTGAGTTTTCATTGCATATGGAAAAATACACCAGCTATGGCTATTTGATTAGTGATTTATGGTGTTCCAGCAATATCCAAAGTCTTACTGCACTTAAACAGTAGAGCCCTACCTAATGCTGCTGATTCCTCTGACCTTTGCACCTGACAGGTCCTAGCTACAGCTGTGCTATCACAGCAGCTTGCCTTCAAAACCAGACAGTCACTCCTGAGGACATGAAAGAAGGCTGCAAACACCTCATCAGTGAATAACCTTTCTGCACAGCCCAGGCCCACAGACAGCCCTGTACCCCCTACTTCCTAGTGCTGCACATGAAAGGGATGTCTCAGCACCTACATCAATGCTTCCATTGCCAATTTCCCAGTGGTGTATACATCTCATGGAAAGAAAACCCTTCATTTGAATTAGTTGGTAACTGCTCATTTATCTTGGAGTTGTAAAGAGAGGTGTGTCAGCTGGAGCTTAGTTTTGCTCTGTGGAAGAAACCCCTGAACCTGCATGTCCTTATCCATACTGGAGACTGCATGCATTGTTTAGCCACTCCATTTGCTTATACTCCATTTCAGTGAAAGAAGATGGGAAAAAACTGTGGAGCTCTTCCCTCACTGCATAAGAAAATGTCTTCCAAATCTTGTAGATCTAAATTTGTGTTACTTTCAAAGAGAAATCTTCCCCTGAGTTTAGATTAGAACTTCAGTGAAGTATCCCAATTCAAATTAGATTTACATATGTTTTTATAGATTCAAATTAGCTTTAGCTTTGAAAGATGTATCAAGATGTATCAATGCTATTTATTGTGGCATGATGTGCACCTCCCTCCCTCTGGGAACAGAGACTGGTAAAGCTGAAAGCCTGTTGCTATGCTATGGAAAAAGAACTGTGTGTTTCAAAGCCTATAGGATGAACCAAGTTTTTCTCTATGAAATTTCAATTTGATGGAGATTGCTGTTGGAATCCAAGTGATGTAACAGACAACAATTTTTAATTAGCACTGGGCTGCAATCCCAGCTCATTGGTATGAGGAGATAGAGGGGCTGCAATGAAATCTGTGTATATGTGGTGGGGATGTACTGTTCAGGGAGTCAAACTTACCAGGATTGAGGATGGGACAAGTGCAGCCTCTGTTAGTCCACGATTCAGGGTAGAGTGTCCTCTTGCCCCTGAGGATCTTCAGCTTTGTGGACTTCAAGACTTTCTTGATCTTCACACTGACTTCTGCATGGGAGCCTTTGTCATGAGCTGACAAGATCTTTGTCTTGATCACTGGGAACACAGGAATTCAAAACCAGGAATATACAAACTATTTACAGGGCTCTTTCTTTTTTTCTTGGTCTATTGCCGGTGTCTGGGTGAAGCAGTGAGGACAAGTGCTTTGTTACAGTGGAGTTAGCCCAGTGCTCCTTGCTGGGGAGCCCAGGATCAGAGCAGCTGCTGGGAAGCACATACATCCCCACACCCATGGGCAGAAATGCTGCCAGTTGCTTTGGTCATGGCCTCTCGAACTGCCAGGAGAGTGTGAGGTCCCATTTTTCCCCTGGAGTTCAACAAACCCTTTGTGTTCCTTATCTCTTTTGGAAATCAGTTGGATTTAGGGATGGACCTGGAGGCTTTGCTGGCCTCAGCCTCATCCCACCCAGTGCCAGTCCTGCTGCTTTGCAGAGCTGCCAAATCCAAATTCAGTGGAGGAGAGCAAGCCATTGGTGGGGATTGGGGCAAATCAGGGAGTGTTTTGAGCTCACTCATACCCACATTTCCTCCACCTGGCATTCCACTGCTGAGCCCCTGTGTGGTGGAGGCTCAGGGCTTAGCTCCTCCACCTCCTATACTGGTAGGTATCCCCATATTGGTGGTGCTTTTTTCAGCACCCACACTGGGAAGCTCAGGGCAGCCAGCCTCTCTCAGTGAGACCTCCTGGAGCTCATGATGAGCCCCATAATTCATCTGTCTCTCTACTGTAGCTGACACCTTCACATGTTGACTGATGAAAGTGGGGGCAGCCTGAGTGCACTTTAGATAAGATTTATGAACTTGGAGGTTTTGTGGCTTTCTTTTTTTTCCAGTTTCTTATCTTTTGCAAGATTAAACACAGTTACTATCGTGGCTGGGAAGCAAAACAGAGCAGAATCAAATTTTTTCCTAATATCACAAATCCAGGGCTACATTTCAACAACTGGCAACCCCTTGAACTCCACTTTGTGGGTTGCTCTGCAGCCTGCAGAGGTATGGGCTATCTCTCTGTGCATTTTCGACTTCAGTGTGAGATGAAACAGGTGCAGGAGACCCCTGCAAGAGATGCCTTGTGAAGGAAGGGAGTGCTGCACAGAGCATTCCTTGCTCTGCCACAGTATGAAGGAGGCAGTTCATTGGCACACACCAGGGAGGTCTTGGGAAACAAAGTGCCTCTTCTCATTCATTTAAACCCAAGAGACACATAGACAACATATATCATCCCCTTGCAACAGCTGAACTTTGTTGACAGTGGGAGTTCCCAGTTGCTACTGGAATTGTTTTATCCATGGAATGGTGATCACAGTCCCTCCTTACATTCAGTATCATTCAGAAACAGTAATTTCTAGACCCTGATTAGGGCACCTTGTCTATGACACTGTTTCAGCAACCCATTTTGGGTAACAGTGGTTTATAGTCTCTCTTGGACCTAGACAACCTCCCAGGGACATTTCCAGCACTCGTCCTCCCATGATTTTTGTACAAGGGTGTTTTGATAGCAAGAGAGATGGGTAACAGAACAAGATGCTTCACCCACCTTGACCTGGAAACATGATAGCTGTACATTTTGGCTGAAGTTCTGCATTTAGACTAAGTATCCCGTGGGTTTGCCAGGATGGAGTGGTGCACACACAGCAACGCTCATGCTCTGTGTACACTTTTGCACTGCCTTGCAGACCTCCCTTTACAGCCTCCTCAACCACAACTCACCATAGGTGTACTTCATCCCGCAGAAGACCTTGGGATTCCCTAAAACTTGCTCTTTACATTCGCATTTACCTGGGGAAACAGAAGGAAGCAAATGGCGGTGAATTGTGCTTAAAAGACAGGAGCATTTGCAGGCAGAGCCCAGGAACAGCCAGAGGTTTTTCAAGTGGCTCACAAGCCTCATACAAAAAGAGAAAAAGGAATTTGCAACTGTTTTCAGATTGAGAGTGAGTACAGACTCTAAGTCCAAGGGCAGTTACCCCTTGTTTACAATTAGAAGAGAAGGAAAACAAAGGCCTTATTATTTTGCCTTGGGATGCAAATAACATGCGTATCTTTCCCTGTGGTATTTTCCACACCGTAATGTACCAGACAAAATTTTAAAAGGAAATGTTGCAGAGGTTAAGGCAGATTAATGACTTCCGTGATCTTAGAACAAAGAATAACATGATATACTTATTTACGTTTAAAATGAAGTGGCCTAGACAAATGATGGAGCTTTCCCCTCAATTAACTCAATTATTGTATCTTCGAGATGTTATCAAGCCCCTCTCTGAAAACGGAGGAAATGACGCTTGCCTGCTTGCATGCAGCAGCTGCAAGGGAGGAGAGCCTGATGCTGCCCCACGGGGCCAGCCTGCCCTGCACCCACCTTCATGCAGCACCCACCTCCCCCAGGCTGGGAACACTGGAGGGAAATAACTTCTCCAGCTGCATGCTAGACCATCTCAAATCGCATCACAAGCTGCAAGCGATGCCAAAGTTGTTCTGGGTATCGGGGAAATAAATTCTGAGTTAGAAATCCCCTACCTGCCTGCCAGTGAAGTGGCAAACCCCACCCTTTAAATAAAGTTGCTGCTTTGTTGAGTTTCAGGGAATATAAAGATACCTTTAAAAGATGATGGTCAAGTAAAACATGAGGACACTCAGCCTTGAAATTCAGATCTGGGACTGCAAATTCTTGCCTTACAACAGCTAAATGCTGGGTACAGGCATTCAGCATGGAGCATCTGTCTAATGGGTTTGCACATCCTTGCATTGATGGGATGAGCCATAACGCCTCTGAGGCTCTGGCTCTCAGAGGGGAAGGAGGTGGCCACAAGGACATTCCTCCACATGTTAGTGTGGGAATGTCCATTTCCCCCTGCAACTGCCAGGGAGCTAACTACAAGTCAGTGCAGCAGACTAGGTCTGCAGTGGCTGCTGGCAGGAGGGATTGGGCGGGTGGAACACGTGCAAAGCTGCAGTCCTACCAGAGTGCCGGAGTGCTGAGAAGCCCTGCTCATCCTCCCAGCCCCAGGTGGGCTCACTCTCGTTGAGCACTGCCTGGAAAGGAGGTGCTTCATTGTGCCAGGAAACTTCTGAGCTGTTGAGAGGAAAGGGAGATGATCAACCTTCTTCCAGGAGCCAGTGGAAAGCAGGGCCACTACCAGCCCATCCTCCAGACACAACGTGACTGTGTGTCTTGATGGTGGTAAATGCAAGAGGCAGTTTTGGAAGGTGAACAGGTTGAGTGTTGTCAGAGAGGATCGTGGATCCATTTTGCGTTTAAAATACGTTATAGAGATTTATATACCACAAATATCTTCAGTCTGGTAAAGAAAGCAACATGTCAGATTTAGAGAGTGGGGCATTATTAAAATGTGCTGTTTTCTAAAAGTCAGAGCCTGACTCCAAGCCCCAGTCAATATAAGCTGAGTTAAAACAGCAAAATTAAGCCTTCGGTCTCCTCTCACTCAGATGTCCCTGAGGCCCACATTTTACATGTTGTGGAGAGGAAACAACTGTGAAGGTTATGGAAAACACCCAGTACATTAACACCAGCACTGAGAGCAAAAACTCCACATCGCTGGTGCCCTGCCATGGTGTGCCAGGCTCCCAAGGGAACCACAGCCTCAGCTCCCACTCTATTCCCACTTCTTGGCCATAACAAACCCATACCAAACCCATACCAAACCCCAAGTATTTGACATAATGGATACTTTCAGCCTGCTTGCCATGTGCAAATAGAGCCTTCCTGGAGCTGAGATCGCAGAGTGAGACCCCCCAGCTCACCTGTGGCAGTCACCGGTGTGGGGGTCACAGCTGCGGGCGCAGTCGCAGGGCCGGCAGCCGTAGGGCCCGAAGCCCCAGTAGCCGGGCAGGCAGTGGTCACAGCGGGGCCCTGCCACGCCGGGCTTGCAGGGACAGTCCCCGGTGCTGGGGTCACAGAAGGTGCCGGGGCCCAGAGGCAGCACAGCTGATCCCACAGGGTGGCAGGAGCAAGCTGCAGGGGAGGGATACCGTGAGGGACAGAGCATCTGTGAGAGCACAACCTCTGCATCACAGAGGTGCAGGAGATGCCTGCAAAACCACCTCTCTGCCGAGGGACACCTCTGGGGCTTCTGGGCTTTTTTATCCCTCACCCATACAAATCTGAGCGGAGTCTCCCTTTGGAATCTGTAGAATTTTAAGTTTTGTGAGCTAGTTTTTAATTAGTCAGCTACCCTGGTGTAGTGTTATGTTCTGCCAAACAGGCCTTTATTACTTTCCTTGCAGCATCTGGATTCTAGTCCGGCCGAGTACCCAGGGATGTGCCTGCCTCACTGTGATGTTTGAGCAGCTGCGGGTGCTTCATTGAAAAATGAATCAGAGCATAATTGCCTTTTGAAATAATAACTACTGCCATGCATCCAGGAGGTTAAAAAACCCCTCAGTCATTTTAATTAAAGTGAAGGCTGAGCAAAAAGTACCCCTCTGTCTCTGTCTGATTTTTAAAACCATCAAATAAAAACATTAGGAAAAAAGAATGGGAGAACTGACAGCTCAGAGATAGGCTTTTGCATATTCTCCAGGACACGGGTTTGCAGAATGCACATCAGAAATGCCAGCTGCTCTCTTTTCTCCCTCACAGCCTCCTGCATCAGAACAATGCACTAGAACTGTGCTGAGACATACTGGGTTCTCAGAAAAGATGCCCTAAAATAGGTGATGTGAAGCTTTCCTTACCTACTCCTTAGGGTTTTTTTTTTAACATAAGCATAATTTATGTCTGTTACAAGGCTACTTTCCCCCCAAGACATTAACGTTTTCAAAGAACAGAAATGCAGCTATCAAAAGCATGAGCCAAACCTCTGACCATGTGGCCAGGTCAGCAGGTGATGCTGTGGCCTGCAGGACCAGTAACTGGGTGACGTGTGCTATTCTTCCCTCAGCGTTTGTACCAGGACATGGTACGGTCAGCCTTACACTTTATGGCAAAAAATTCCCTGCTGAAACGCCTTTGCCCAAAGTGTCATTTACATAAAATTGAGTTTCCTGAGAAAATTATACCTGTAGGGAATATTTTCACTAAATTCTAATACCAATCTTTCTATTTTGCAACTCTGAAGGCAATAGAGCTGGAAAGCCATTACAGGCAACATATTTCTTTCTCTTAAAATACTTATTGCTGCACACACACATTTAATTTTGCTCTGACAACATTTTTGTGGTTTCAGAAATCTGACATACCTGGAGTATAGTTTCAAAATATTAAAAGATAGATTAATATTGGCAGTTAACTTAGAGGCGACTATGATTCCAACATCTTTGCCAAAGTAATCCCCAAATTTCCCCCACCCTTTCCACTCGCAAACAAATATAATTATATAAAATTAAAAGATTAGAAAGGCTCTCCACAAACTGCGTAAGTAGCTGCAGGCACTGAACTCTGGTACCTTTAATAGCATAGTTTTCAACAGCGTGCACTGCAACTTGCATACCTTTCTCCTGAAGTCTGTGAAGTGTTTTACACCTGATACATACAGCCAAATGCTCTATTTTCCTACTAGATGAGGAGGGTATTTCTGGCATTCCTCAGGCCCTTCAGGGGAAATATCAGGCACTTAAGGCTCTTCTATTCTCCTCCAGTTAATGAGATAAACCCACTGCTCAGCCAGAGATTTGGTCCTGTTTTGGTCAGGTTTCAGCTGAATTTTACATACAACCTCATTGGGGTGGGAGCTTTTATGTTTTAGACAATTCTTTTAGACACTTTTTTTTTCCTAATGTAAAGTTTAACATCAGTGGCAACACTACAACACTACAATGAAGCAAGAATATTAAATTTACAAAAGCTATTATGAAAAAGAGCAGCAAACTCATAAGTAATTAAAAAGACAATTAAAAATGAGAATGGCTGGCTATACTTTTTAATAAAAGCCACAAAGAGATGTGTTGTAAAGGCTGGTAATTTCCAATAGGCCTGAATATCCACTTCCATGGATCCCATTCTTCCTGGCTGCTCCTGAATGAGCCACCAAGGTGTCAATCTGCTTTCCAATGGTGGCTGGCAAATTGAAGGTTTTTGTTCTTGGATCTTGGGTGAAGGCCCAAGATGACACTAAAGGGCATTAATCTGAATGGTTTGGGGGGCAAATTTCCAACATAGTAAATGTTTGTGAGGGGCTGCAATGGGAACTTGTTGAGCAATGCAGACATAAAGTGAAGCCCATCGCTATGCACCAAGCACAGAAATGAGGCTCTAGAGCTCAGATGTGAGCATGCTATACACATTTGAAAGAAATGCATGGAAAAAGGATGGAGTGCTTCCATACTATGGCAAGGGCAGGAAGGAAAAGATTGCAGGACTGATTATACAATGTTTGAAATCTGGAGCTATTGGTCCCTCATGGGCAGCCATGTTGTGTTGGTTTTAGACCCCATTTTTCTCTTTCCACACAATCTGCACCTCACTGTAGCACAGGTAGTAGGAGTCCCCCATCCAGGAAGGTGAGAGGAGCAGCTGAGCAGCAGAGAAAGTAGCCACAGGCAGTGTTGGATGGCATTTGATTGTGGACACACAGGTGCAGAGTGTAAGACTCTCAGGCTGAGGCTTCTGCACAGTGCCTGTCTCATGTGCTGTGGCCACTTCACCAGAGGGGCTGTGAGTCTCTACAGCTAAGGGAGCTCCTGTGAGAGAAGGAATGGCTGGGCCCTAGCCTTGGATCAAGAGAAACCTTCCACAAGCTTGATCCTTTTCCTTTTTTTTTTTGATATGTAAGCAGCATTGCTAAAAATGCCAATTTACCAGCCAGTACTACATAACAGTATTCTGCATGTGACTTCCATGCACAGATGAATTAACAACTGCTTGTCCTGGCATTGCATGTGCTGACTGGGATGGAAAATCAGTGAGTGGGATGCCAGCAGAACTGGATTTCCCTGCCCTGGATTGGTGATACTGTTGTGGTTTCCTTGGTTACCAGCTAACCTTTGGAAATGACAAATATTTACCTTCAAAACCCTACAGTTGAAAAGCAAAATAAACTTGGCAATTATAAAACTCGATTTTATTGCCTGCAATTGTACTGTAGCCAAGGCTTAAAAACTCATGAGGATGGAAAGAAAAGGACTCATAGGTATGACAGGGGGAAAGAGTCTTCAGAATGGTGTTTTAAATATCAGAATGTTTCATTTTATCAGATACACTCCTACTCCTGAGCAAATATTATATACACTCTTTGCCTACAAGAATCTTTAAAGTATCCTTAAAGATTATGGCTTAACAACTCCTTTATTTACTTAGACCTAGGTATTTTTAAATTTTCAATGGTTGAACAATAATGGTGTCTTGAGCCAGAAACAAGCAGGCAGTGCCATGGCCTTCCCACGAAAGAATAATAGGGCTCCACGCACGTCCCTTGTTATTGCAGACCATGGCATGGTGCTTGGAAATGTTCCAGGCATAGGCTGTAATTGATCTTAACTAATTTAATTTAACAGTCATTAGTCATTTTCTACGGCCCTGCCTGCTGCCATCTCCCCTGTGAGATGCTGAGTCCCTGGGTGCAGGGAGCATTCCTGGCAGGAGGAGACCAGAAGTGAAGAGGTGAAGGGGTCTTAGGGAGGAGTGCTTTTGTGAGGGTTTGAAAATCCCAGAGAGAAATCATCTGGGAGTTTGTAGTAACAGGGTCTCTGAAAAGAAAGCATTCAGATAATCCCTATATTTGTGGAGTTCAGTTTGTGCTAGGAAAAGCTGTCTTCCTCAGATACTTGAGGGAGTATCATGCTTTGCAATTCATAAATGCAGAAAGAAAAAGAGTGATGAAGTAGATGTACTTGATGAAGAAGGTAAATAAATGTAAACTTTTTCTCACTATACTCAAGAGTATCTTTCGGTTCTTGTTAAGTATATGTTATCTTTGGCTTTTAAATACCAAAGTTCATGAGTATCTAGTGGTCCATAAAGCTGGATTGTTGCATTAAAGAGTAATGGAGGCAACACTTTTTTTTTTTAATGTGGAAAGTGGAATGCCATGGGCCAGAGATTCAGAGATGAATGCAGAAAGCCAAGAGAACCAAGCACTGGCATATATCAACAAAAATACCCATTAATCATCTAACATCCACAGCTTCCTCTGGCTCATGAAGGTGAGGAGAAACTTTTTAATCAAGAACCCTGGAATTTGGCTAACACACAGTTAATGATGTGATGTACTGCCTGACTTCATTAACAATGGTCTAACTTGCACACAGGCACGTGCCTGTAGCCTTCTCTCTGAGCTGGGGCTGCTTTGCAGCAATATGTCCTGAGACCTCTTGTTTCCATCTGGCTTTGCAAGGAAGGAAAAGCCACTCAGTGCTGGCCAGCCCGGGAGGTGCTATTTGACTTCTTCTTGGACCCTGCAAACAGCCACAGATTATGGACTGGGCAGTCTGGCACAAAGACAAGCTTCATGAACTCCCCTCCCTCAATGGACTGAATGAGGTGACAAAGGAGATAGAGCCACTGCTTTTACTGCTTCCAAAATAAAGGGTGGTGTCTTTAGGTAGCCAGAAAACCACACTCAGCTCAGGGCCAAAGCTTCACTTGCCTCAGAAAAGTGCATAATCTCTGATGGGAGCTGGCTTGTAAAGAATATCAGGAATTACAACCCCAGCAAAGGTACCAAAAGCACAGAACAATGATGCTTCAGAGCTTGAAGGTCCCATGCAACATTTATTTCAGTCTTCTGTCATGCATTACCTACCAGCAGTCAATTAATACTATTTGTTCTTTCTTAATCAGCAAGGATGAATCCACGAGTTAGAAAAAACCATATAGCCTCTGCTCTGTGTGAAAATGCAAGACTTAAGCCTGTTTTCTTCCTAATGAGACTCCAAAACAAAAGTTCATTGCCTAAGTTCTGGCTATAATTAAGGAGGGAAAGTATCTGATATTACAGAGGAGATTTAGAACTTTGATGTATACAAGTCGGTAATGAAACTTTTTAAAGTCATTAAATTCACTGTTTAAAAAAATCATTGTGTACATACTACAGCAGTGAAGTAATTATTTACATAAGCAATGAGCTGTGGTCAATTCCATTTCCATAAAGAGAACTAGGGCTGTAAAACAGGCAGTTCAGCTGTTGCTGCCCCTCCTCGCAATGAGTGAAAGCTGGAGAGGAGGAGGACCTCTGCAACAGACTGCCAGGAATCTCATGAGGATAATATGCACCAAGGGAGCAGGACAAAAGCAGCTGTTCCCAGCCTGGGGTGCAGCTCCTCACTGCAGGAGGGTTTCCTCTTCCTTTACATGCAGGTACTTCTCCTTGAGAGGAGAGAGACGTGCTCAGTGTCTCCTCAAAAGACACAGGCAGGGTGTCAGTTGGATTTCTTTCTGTCACTTGTGAAGGTCCCCCCTCATAGCAGGTGAGTCAGCGAGGAGAAATGTTGTGAAGCCAGTGGGTGGCTGTAGGCTCAGAGAGGAGGGCATGCCTGCACCCTGGATTTAGCTGACCATAAAATGTTCTCAGCATAATTTGGGGATCTGGAGTCCCCCATCGTGAGTCACCATCCTCACAGTGGTCCTTGGGGAGTGTGGCTTTTGGATTGCTTCTTTACTTGGGAAAGATTTAATTTCACATGTGCCTGAATCATTTGTTTTAGTCTTGCCTCCTCAGTGTCCCACCTTCCGGAATATCAGTTATCAGACAGTGTTCCTGTCTGTCCTTCCATACCCACCTGCTGCTGGGAACATGAACTGGTGGGCGATGCTATTTATCAGCTGCACCCCTGCTGGCTGAGGAACCCCATTCTGAGGTTGCAAACAAGGAGAACATGAAAACAAGATGCAGCTTTTCCTCTCCAAAAATAGCAATAGGAGAAAGTAAATTAATCATCTCTTTTCCCCTCCCCTCAGGCTACAGGGATCCTTGGGACAGATTTGTCAACAGCATCTGTAGATTTTCACCCTGCAAATATCACCGCTGCTTTTTGCAAGCAGTATCGCAAAGAGGATTCAAAGAGCTCCCAGTCCTTCAGTGAAGCAAGAAGATTGCTCCAAGGAAGGGCAAGAAGATCTCACCTTTGGTTTGACCCTTTCCCCCTTGAGAAGCCCTTCAGCAGTACGTGGCTGCTGACTTACGTTTGCAGGCGTCTGGGGCAGAGAAGGGCCTCCTGAGGTCACGGTAGAAGCCCAGCTTGCAGTGCTGGCAGTGCTGCCCTTCCGTGTTGTGCTGGCAGTTGTCACAGACGCCGCCGCTGCGATTGCCCGACGCCAGCCACGCAGCCATGTCAAAATGACAAGTGTCGGCGTGCCCGTTGCACTTGCACGCTGAGGCAAAGCCAAAGGGAACAGAAAAACTCATTAAGGCTGTGAAAGATACTGGTTTATAGAAAAGAGACACAAAAACTCAAAATCACGTTTTGGAACAGGGACTTGGCCTATGAACCTGTTATTCATTTGAATGCCTGAAGTAGCACTACATTTTCATCTACACTTCCCAACCTCTGGAGATAACGTTTAAGAAAAAGTATTTTCTTTAATTCTTTTATTTCCAATACAGGTTTTCCAGTACAAGGACAGCCACAGGTGGTCAGGCCAGAACAGAGAGACCCACATTTACCGGTCCTGCTGAGGAAGGATCCTTCCCTCCCAGCTTTAGAAATCAGCACTGCCCTATACAACATCTGCCATGAGGGTGCTGTCAGGATATTCCCCCACAGCTGAGGGAGGAAAAAGGCAGGTGGAGGATAGGTGTGTGAGAGAGTACAAGCATCCTCCTTACCCTGTGCTGGCAGTGGAGGAAGTCTGCATGCCCACACAACTGAAGTCAAGGGTCAAGCGAGACCTGTTCCAATGCCTGCTCATCAAATGCTGCTGGTGTGAGTAGGAATTCACTGTCGTTCCCTCAGGGATCATCCATACTGCAGTGAGCATGACCATAGCCCACACTGGCAGGCTGATGGTTGCTTATGTATGGATAGCACTGTAGCCAGAGCAGGATGGCACTCAGCAGGCCTGCAAGCCTTCCTGGGGTGGCGTGGAGAGTCCTCAGCACCCTTCTGCCTAGACTGCTGCTCTTACTGAAGCACATGGCTCCATGACCTCTGCATTCCCCTGCTTGCAGCACTCTCCCTAGGCATCCCCCCTGGCACTGCAGAACTGATCTACAAACCTCCAGAGCCCATGGCTGCTCCTGCCCTCAGTGCTCAGGGGTGAGCAGAGCCCACACCCAGCAGCAGAAAGTCATACCTCCTGCAAAGGTGTTTGTCGGTGGTGTCCATGGATAGGACAAATCTGGCCCCTTGTCAGCTCCAAGGTACCCTGGTAGGCTGCAGACTGCCCACAGCAGCAGACCTTGCCCCCAAGAGATGCACTTGGGTCCCAGAGAAAGGCCAAACCAACAGACATCGCGGTCTGGTGAGGATTGCCAAGTGAGAGGCTGTGCAAACGGCTGTCCTGGCCACACAAACACATGGTGGGTGCTGGGCAGGGGTGTGGCAGTGCCTCTTCACTGCTGAGCTGCTTGGAAAGCACCTCCCCACCACCTCAGGATGTGCTGCTCTCAGACACACAGGAGAAAGGCACGCATGGAGGAAGCATTTCACTCTGGCAAGGATCTGGAGACACCATTCCTGACTGGCTACTTACACTGACACTCCCTGGGGGCTCCAGTCTTGCCATCAGCAGCCTGCCAAGGCTGGTCGTTGTACAGCGGGGCGCAGTGCTGGCAGTGGGACCCTGCAGTGTTGTGCTTGCACATGCATTTCCCATGGACCTGGTAGGGGAAAGAGAGCAAGGATCACCCACAGCAAAGGCCAGAGTCTCTGGGGCCCAAGCAATGCCCACACACAGGAAATAGCATGCCAGCTACATGCTGTTGCATTGACTAGAAGGAGAGATATAGCATGGTGTCCAGTTCAGCCAGGGGCAAATATTCTGTAGTTACACTTTCAGTTAGGTTAGTATGTGTAGATCTGCATGTCATGGTATTGTACACCATGGCATATTACTTTTGGTAATTACTTTGCTAATTAGTTACTCATGGTATATTACTTTTTTTTTTTTTTTTGAGATCTAAAAACGTCTTTAGCTGTTTCCAGATGCAGCATGAATTTCCAGGAGAGATTTTAAAAAATGCCAGGATTCAAAGCACCCTTGAGAAACACTGTAAAACCTTTCTCTTTTTCTCTCTCATAAACATGAATACACCTTTGCAGTACTGCAGGAATAGCACCTACAATCTCAGCACTCAGCTCTGTGTGCCCAGCTATCTCCAGCAAAAATAAGTATGAGAAAAAGGAAAATCAACCCCCTGAAACATAAATATCTACTCATCCTAGGCAGAATTTTTGCCCCACAAAGGAAGACTCAAGGACAGCACAAGGCCCCAAGTGACTGACTATACTCGGACATGTTCATGACAGATAATTTAACAGCTAGACAGCCCAGTGTACAGGGGTAATTAGAGATGAAAAGCCAGCACAGCACACTTGGTGCCAGCTGCCCTGTCAGTCGCTGGCATTACTCACCCTGTTGGCAAATGCAAAGAAAACAGGATGTGGCTAGAGGGCACGAGCAGCCGGCAGTGCCTGGATGCAACAAGATCAAGCTCTGCAGCAGCATGGCTCTGCTGGCAAGAATGAAGGCCCTGCCTTTTCCCATGGAGCATGGCAGGTAGCTGCCTACTGTAGCTATTTTGATATGTGCCTGTGTTTGCAGCTTTACTCTGCTCCACATTTTGCTTTTAAATGCAGAGTTCAGCTTCTCCTGCTGCTCGTGATCGAGCCAGGGGCCCCAGTCTGCGCTGCCAGCGTGGCCCTGTGCTCATGCCACAAGCTGGCCATAAAACCAACGGAGCTGCACCAGCTGCTGCTGCTTTTGGCATTGAGGGGAGCACAGGGCGGCTGGGGCACCTGGTGATCCAGCCTGGAGCTGGGCATGGCTTTAATTGCTACTGGAAAATCTGCCTTCCGCAGAGTTTAACTTTGGTTTTACAAGTGTGCTGTCCCTAACTGCATCACTTGCTGTTGAGACTGCCACACAAAAAGGTTCCTGTGAAAAGCCTGAAGAGTAAACAAAACAGAAGAGGACCTTGAACATGTTGTAAACAGCTCCTGCTCATTACATAGGTGCACACACACCTCACACACTCCTGGCTTATGGTGACTTTCTGATTTATTCATTTGAATAGATTAATTAATTTATTTCAGCTGCTATCTTACAGGAGTCAAATGTAACCAGGACAGATAAAATTTCAAAACTGACCTGAAAAGTCCTTCCAAGAGTTTTAAGCAGAAATGAAAATAGCAAGATCTTTCAAAAACTTCTTGAATTCATTCCTGTCCCTTTAAAATGTCAGATCATCAAAAAATACAAACAGCAGCTGTGCTTTGGAAGCAATGGATAGGTATGGATGGAGTCAGAATGCACGAGCATCTAAGCTAAAGTGAAAATACTAAGCTAACATTGTTTTTTGTGCTATCTGGCCTTATCACAGGTATTAGTTAGTTTCACTGCAGATACTACTTGGTCTGCCTGGTTTACTGTATTGATATAAGCTTAAATGTGTGCTAATGTCTGAAAAGAATGAGAAGTAAACATAGAAAAGAAACAACAAACTTGTGGAGGGTATATTTAGTTCAAAGGGTATACTTTAGTTCTCAAAGTGTGTTTCGTGTTTTCATATTTTCATTTTTGCTACAACCAACAAAATGTTCTTCAAGCTTTCAGATACCCCCCTTTCCTAAATTACCACTCGCCAATAAATTTCTATCTCATATTTTTTAGGCAAGGTGCACACACAAACCAGTCTTACAGAATTTCTTCACACATATTTAAAACCTGCATGGAAACAGAAGATGACTGAACTTATACTGGTCATCTTCTGGTGGTTTTGATGGTGTCCTAACTCTTTGATGCCACTTTTGGTAGGAGTTTCTTGCAAGACCTTTGGCCATTGAGTGGTTAGGGCTAGACATACTAGCCTGAACCACATATGTGGCCAAAGACATCCTCCAGAAACCCTTCCTCACAGGACTGTCCCAGCTGTAAGGGTAGAGGGACCCACCAGACCCAGGACACACATGACCAAGAAGGGAAGGTGACTGTAAGGAGTCAGAGGGTGCCATGGTCAAAACCAGAGGATCCTTTGGTGCTTTTGCAATTATGATGCCAAAGTGAGAAGGACATGGGAGAAGAATTGCAATTGAAATTGTCTCAGACATGGGGACACTTGTGATTACTGTGGGGATGTGTGCTCCCCCTTTCTGAGCCTACAGCCTGGAGTCTCACCCTCCAAATTCAGTTTGCTCCTTGCCAAAGCCACACAAAGAATCAGTGGGGACTCAATCAATCATCCAGAGGCTGCTCAGCATTAATAGTCCAAAAACTCATCCAAAACTCAGCAGCACCTCAGAAACCCTCAAAGGATAAAGCATCCCAAGACACCAGCAGACAGCAAGGCAAAATGCCTCACCAAGGAGCTTTCATGGCTCTAAAGAGCAAGAGCTTGGATTTTCTGAAAGCCCAAGTACTGTAGAATAGAACATTGCTGCATTGCTGAAATAAAGGAAGGTGGGTGAAAACAAAACAGAATAGGATGGGTATTCCAAGAATCTCTGTGCCACCATTAATTTGGCATGCAGAGCTAATAAATAAACCACTGAATAGCTGTGCACCAACATATTAATATTAATCTGTATGTGAACTCTAAGGAAAGAAGTTGTATGTAATTAAAAAACTGTTGCAGCAATGGAAGACTTGTGGTCTCTCACACTGTGGCTGCAAAAGAGCCAAGTTGGAGATGATGCAAATCAAGCAGCTGGTGTTTATCTAGATAGACTCAGAGGCAGAGCACGGCATGACACTCCTGGTATTGATTGCTTGTAAAGGTGCCATGCACCTGGGCAAAAGGAAACAAATGGTCTGTCTGGAAAGCTTAAAAAATAACAGAGTAGCAAAATTCTGCTGTCTGTGCAAAGGCAAGCACAGGACCAGCACAGAGGCCCGTGGGCTTGGGCTCCTGCCCGAGTGGGTGCTGTCCAGCTGGGCCAGGAGGAACATGTTCCCCATTCTTATCCTAAGGGTGCTGCCTTGCAGTTTCCTTTCCTCAGGGTTTATCACAACCTGCCTCCATCAGCTGCTCCCTCCCAAGTGCAGATCCCTCTGTGGATGCCACATGCCCTCTGCTCACCTGGGCAGGGCCTGCCATGGCTGCTCAGTAGCCCAGCCTGCAATGCACACTGCAAACCTGTGTGTCCCTGCTTGCTGCAGGGCTGGGCACCCATAATCTCAGTGGGATTCCTATTTGGGTGAACGCCTGCAGAGGCCTGGCAGATGCAATGGCCTGGCTGACCCCGCTTCTGCATCAGAAGCAGCTACCCAGACCCCAAACTTTGGGAGTAAGCTTTGGAAAAGGCAGCAGGTTTCCCAATTTGGACACTGCTGTGCCTTTACAGCACTGCTACTTAAATGGGCTGAGAAAACTTTGCCTCTCCAAGGTCCCCTCATGTTTCATAGTGGCCCCAACCCCTCTCAGCCAGGTGGAGTGTGGGGTGCAGACCCACTAAGGAAGAAGCTAAAGGGGCAGTCAAACCGAGGGAGGAGAGGAAAACAGAGTCCTTAATAGCTTGCTTCTCAGGGCAACCATTTAGTTAGTACCTTCTTTTCCATATTCCTTTTTCACAGAAGTTTAATGAAAAGTCAGACCTAAGTGATTCAAAAACCTTGCCCCAGGCTGATGTATTTGTTCTCTTAAAATAGCATTACAATTGCTACCACCCAAAACAGCTCTGCATTGAAATGTCTCTCCAACCTAGCTTTATCCCACTGAAGAAAATATCTTCTTTCTTTTACATAATTCCAGCATGACAGCAAACATTTTTATGCATTGGAAACAACAAAAAAGGTGGATACTAGCAAGCCCTTTCTTGCAGCCCATAGGTAGACATGTATTTTTTTTAGTAATAAAGAAATCCTATGAGAGCTAGAAATATGAGAAAGGTCAAGAAGGGGTAATACAAGGAGAAGTGGCAGCAGGTGAAAAACAGCCAACAGACTGTCTACACTGGACAAAATTAATGTCTCTAGGAGCTGTAGGAGGGCCACTTGCGAGACTGGTCTGCCATGCAAATACCCTGTCATGCCACAGAGCAGCTGGGAGACGGGGCTGAGAAACCAGCCCAGCAGCTCTGCTGGGACACAAGGTAGACTGGGAAAATGACATACCTGGCCTTCAGGATTTCTCCAGCATCTCAGCACCTTTCTGAAGGCAGAATCTCAGAGTCTGATCCCTGTGCATTAACAGGGGGAAAAGCACATATTTTCTTCCCTTTTCATTCACCTCAGCTTATAGCTAGCTGTAAGGCATACCCACTAGGGTCATTATGGAGCATCACTAAGTACACAAACACAATTGCCAGTATGTCTCACTCCTTTAAGCATTCACACGGCTCCTGACTCATTTAAGCAGCAAGGCCTTCCTATAACATTTTTCATTTTGTCATGGGGTCTTTATTTCCCAGTTCACTTTCACACTGTTCCCCTTCTTAGCTTGACAGCCCAGTCGCAACGTCAGTCATTGGAGGGCACAATGCAAAGAGTGTTACAAAAGTTGCCTTCTGTAAGATAAACGAGCGACTGATTTCTCTATACAAAGACAGTTGCTAGGGCATGCTTCCTTCCAGAGCCTTTTGTTGCCAAATTATAACCTTCCAGCGCTTCCTTTCACATTGCAAATACATAGGGCTTTTTCTTTAGTTGAATCCTATAAAATCCTTTTCCCCATATTTATCATGTTCCAAAATGTTAGGCAGTAACAAAGACTGCTGCACTGAGGGAAAAATGCTTTCAGTCACCTGTTATAAATTGATTTATATTATAAGAATTCACCCACTATATGGAGTCCAACACAAATGCACACTAAAAGAAAATCAATGTCCCAAAGACCTGATAGCATAAACAGTCTAAATAGCTGGGAGGGGCAACTGCTTTTAATAGAATTTCCTTTTTGGAACTGTTAAAACTGTATTTTTTCTCTCTCTCTCTCATTTGTTTTTTTTTTTTTAGCTTTCATGGAAGATGGGCATGATTCTAGCCTAAGGGAAAATGGCAGCATTCACACTGAGTCTCTAACCATAGCTTTTAAACTGTGTTGTGCTTCAACTGCTGTGCCAGTTTTAGAACCGATGCCTACCAGTGGCTGTCAGCACATGGAGAGGTATTCTTTTCCCAAAGCACCAGACAACCAAATTTATGCATGAGAAAATTCTCATATCCTATCTTGTTCTTGTGAAAGAATACAAAGCTTGTTGTCCAGGGTGTGGGGGCTGTGCAGTAGGGTTTTTTTAAATTCCTTGTACAATAGGCTTCTGTCAGCGTTGCTCTGGAAGACCTTGAACATCTTTTGATGTCAGTAGCATGATAACAATTTATAACAGCCACTGGGTTGGCCACATGGGAGGTGGGGGGAAATATTCACCCTGCCTAACTACACAAAAGTGCTTTAGCAGAGTATCTTGGTCCACCCACGATCCCAACCTTCATAACTATGGAAGAAGCTTGGAGAGATCAGCTGGCTAAGCTGCAGGAATCTGCATTCAGGGAGGTCCAAGGAGTCTCTAAGATGGATGAACTCCCATCTCTCACCTTGAGACAGAACTGCAGAACCCAGGTGAGGTACCTCTGGGTTTGCTTTCCCCACTTTGGATTCCTGAATTGCAAAATGCTACTTATCTCCAGGCTTACACAACACTTGCCTCTCCTCTTGCGTGCCACTTGCCACTGCTGCAAGCAGGCCATGGGGATGCTTTAGCTGGTAAGAGGCATGCAGAGCAAGCATGCAGTGCAATGGCTCCATGTGCAGAGGTACTGGCAAAGGGCAAGAAGCTCCTGTGCCACAGATCAGAGGAAAAAACAGTTTTCTCATGTCCACTGAAGATCAGGAGGGATCTCCTATTTATGTAAACTCATTTGTTTGCTCATATTTGTGGTTTGCCATGTAATGCAGCTCAAGAAGTGATCAGCTGCTTAGCATGGTATGGTAGGAGGTCTGTACATGCATATTTTTCCTGGGTATGCACTGGGCTTTTGCTGATGAGATTTGAGTAGTGACCTTTTGAATAAATTTAGGAGAAGTAGGAAAGAGAGAAAGTGTATCTGTATCAACCTGACAGTTGCCTGTTGCACACAAGTGTCCAACAAGGGACAGACAGGATCATACTACCCATGAGGAGCAGCCCTTGCCATCCCAGGCAGACAGGTCTTCTCTGGGGAGCTCATGGAAATACACCTTCTGCTAGAGCAGAAGTTCCACCTGTATATTCAGAATTCACCTAAAGGCTGACATGGCACTTCTGACACCCAAACAAAACCAGAGTTTTCCTGCACAAGTTCCATTCTCTTTTAGGAAAAGGGTAGGTGGGCGAATTGCCAGGAGGAGAGGAGCATCATGGAGAGTTTTGCAGCTAGACGGTGATGACGGGACAGAAACAAATCTCCTACCAGACTCTGTCAAGTTGAACTTTGCTTTGACTTGGCTCAGACAGATTGCAGACAGAGGTTTCCCCACCCCAGAAAATGAAGTTAGAGCTGCTTCTGCCAGGGTAGAAGGAGCCCCCCTTTGTTCCACCCTGTTTGCATCCCAAGCCCACACGCTGAGGGTGTTCCAGGTAAGTATTATCTCATGGCCAAGTGGACTTGTGGCCTCACTTCAGCCACTCACAATATTTACCTTCACTTTGTCAAGAAAATTGCCAATATCTCAAGAAAAAAATACATCCAATGGGAGGAATCCTGTGGCAGCAAGCTGAGCCCATGCCCCAAGCTTACCATCCTGGCCCCTTGGGTCAGGATCCTGCATCAAACCTGCCAGAGCAGCAGCCCCCAGCATTCTCACATACCCACACTCTGTTGTCAGACTGTCTCTGGGTGAGGTGGCTGAAATGCTTCTGCTCACTCTGTGAGATCTGACTGAGACCTGGCAGCTGTGCCCAGTGCCGCTGGGATTCCCCAGCTTACTGCCCAGAGCAGCCCAAGAGAAAGATAAATATATCACATCTGTGTCTTCTGCTGGCCAGGCAGGGACTGAAACTAAGGCTGCAGTTAGGATTTTGCCTATAGGCTGAGAACAAGTGGGGGGTTAAGAAAACTGCCACAAAGATTTTTTGGAAAAGTTGTTTGGTTTTTTATTAAACAATCTTAAACAAGCTTCAATTTCGATGTTAACTCTAACTTAGAGCATATTCTTCAGGAGTGCTCTTGTCTAAACAAGCATAAAAACAGAGCCAGATTTTATAATTGTATTGTGAAATGATACTGTGCTTCCCTGCTTCTGTTGTCCTCAGTTTTACACTGATGGTTCTGATAAAACCCTTGGTAGGTAGAGGTTCATAAAGACTACTGAAATCTCCATCAACCTCTTGAATGACTGGTCATAATTCTTCAGATTTATGTTTTCTGTGAGTTTTTTAGCTGAAATGTATAAAAATGCTCCCTCTCTGAAATCCTACTCTCTTTTCAGAAGTTTTTTCACTTCTACCACCTAAACAGCCATGGACATCGCAATCTTTTGTCCCTTTTCTGTTCATTCACATGTGTGATGAATTCTTCCTATCACCTTAAATAGTTCTCTCTTCCAATCTTGATGCAATGCACTGGCAAACCCCAGGCTGGGTTGCAGGAGGTGGGTGCCACTGCAGTCCCCCAAACAGCAGTAGCCTCATGCCACAGGAGCCAGGCATGGACTAGGCTCAGCCAAAACTGCCCCAGCTCTATGATGGAAGAGGTGGTATTGGGAGAGAAAAGCTCTTACCACACCTTGACCCTGCCCTGCAAACCATGGGGCTATGTCACCCCTACACTGGCACAGCCCTCACGGGACATGCAGGATGGGGGGTAAGTAAAGCACATTATGACACAGCAAAATGAGTCAGCCTCACTGCAGAAACGTCACCTTTGGGACTCCTGCCACATGAACATTTATAACCAGAGTTGAATTTCCCCCTCGGGGCCAGCACAGGGGTTTGTTGCTATTTCTTGCTCTGTTTTCAGTGTGATTTTGGCACTTGCTTCCTTCTCCCAGCCCTGCCTGTTACCTGCACACTATGGTTGCCACAGCCTGTAGCTGTACTGGAGGCTTATTTGGCTGCAGGCTCTGTTACAACTCTCAGTGGTGCTCCAGGGCACGCTCCCATGCAATTGTATCCCACCAAAATAATCCTGAGCAAACAGCTCCTTTCAAAGACTTTCACTCAGGGGACATCTGCAGAAAGCAGAGCAGTGCTACTTGAAACACTCTTATCAATCACAGAGCTGCACACTTTCAAACTGGTATATTTTCAAGATGTCGCAAGGCTAGCTCTAGTGGAAGGGAAACATCCTGTCTGCTTCATGTCTGAGACTGTAATTAAGTGAAATGAGAGCTCCCCAAAGAGCTGGACTCCTTACCTAGACTAACTGCCTTTTTTTTTTTTAGTGATCTTTCTCTGTCTAACATTCAGTACAGTATGTTTGGCTGTTCTGTCTTTCCCTTCTGCTCTTCCTCCAGCAAAGCCAGAGCTTTCAGAGCCAGCCTGGATGAGCAGAAAGGATAAGATGTGCTGGTGGCACCAAGTGTCCCTGGACTGGCTGGGTACATGCATGCCATACCACAGGCATCCAATGTGTTGGCCACTGCTGTGCCTGTCACCTGCCCTATGGGTTAGTGCCTCTTGCTTCCCAGAAGTCTAGGTCTTGGTGGGTCCTTAGGAATTGGAGCTCAGAGCTCTTGTGATGGGAGTCCCCTCAAAACCAGAGCACAGAGTTTTTATCCAGAGAAAGGTATTGCAAAGTGCAATAGAAAGCCCATGAGTGAGAGTCAAAACCCATCTCTGTCCCCTTGGTTCAAGACCCAACCCAATATCCTTGGATCCTCCAGAAGGAATGGTAGTTACGTGATGCCTCGTATCTTCAGGGAAGCTCTCCTCCTTCTTTGTTACCAAAATGCCCTGAATTTTTTTATCCTTTAGATATTGTGTTATTGCAAGTCAGCATTTGGGGAAAGATGGATGTCAGCAATTTAATTATTTTTAAAGATTTACCTGAAATAAATAAACTACTGTGGAGCACCTTTGAAAAGGATGAGAGTCCTACACCAAGACACAAAGGAAGTTCAGCACTTCAGCCCCACATGGAGACCACCCCCTTTGTAAAGACCATTTCTGCTCACTGTGCTTGGAGCTCAGGGCATCAAATGTCAAATATTGATTGCATCCTTGGACCTACACCCTACTCTATATAGTCCCTTACTATTTTCAAAATTCTGCTTTCCTGCAGTGTTTTGTATTGTGAGACATTGTTGAGTGCATGTACTTACCACATGGAAAACGCCAGCCGCCTTGGTGGGCCTGAATCCAGCGACAGGGATGCAGTGGTCAGCGTGGCCATTGCAGAAGCAGCTGCCCTTGACGATGAAGTCGTAGATGGCGTAGTGCAGGGCTGGCGGGGGCTGCGGGGCCGGGCTGGCCGCCAGGCAGGGACAGCCCTGCCGCTGCAGCAGCCGCACCCGCAGGTTGGTGATCTTCAGCTGCGCCTGGGCCTCCGCGCTGTACGGGTCCTCCGCGGCATAGGGCGGCGACAGCGCTCGGAAGATCACCTGGCAGAGAAACACAGCGGTGACGGGGCTGGGAAGATCACCTGGCAGAGAAACACGGTGGGTGAAGCAGAAAGAAGGATGTCAGCCAGCCCCAGGGTGGGCTGTGGGGTCAAATGGCAAAAACAGCATCCTCTGGGAGTGTGCACCAGGCTCTCATGATGTTCTTCCCTCTCTATAAGGAGTGGGAGCAGCAAATCCACCTCGAAATCAGTGCACACAGGGTGACCCCCCCCATGATCCCTTACATTCCTCTCCACAAGAATAAGGACCTTATGGGTGTCAAGTGACATTTTGCCATTAACTCAAATCAGAGGTGGGTGCCCTGGCCTCGTGGCATGGCCCAGCACAGGGACCAGCACCTTGGTGGGTGATGTGCATGTGAGAAACTCTTCATTAACATTCCCTCTCCGAGAATGGTGTATTTTTTAAACAATATAGATCATATTTCCAAATATTTGGCTCCTATCAGTTCCAGGCTGCTTCCTAGTGGAAAAGTGATTAGGTGTGGCAATTCGTGACAGCAAGCTGATAATCAAGAAAACCAAGATAAGAAAGAAAGGAAAGAGGGGGGCTTCCAAAGTTTAAACAAATACTTATCATTCATTCTTTATTTTAACTTCAGTCTGATTGAATAGGTAAATATTGGCTCAAGCTGAATATTGAGAGCACTAGATAAAAATAACCAATTTTCTTGAAAAGGCTTATTTTAAAGTTTTTGGTCTAGCTGCATACAGTGAAGAATCAGAAACAGCATATACTTTATATGACTATCACAGATATTAAACAACATATCTCTGACATATATTAGCTATTGGTACATTCAATTTACAGTGACACTTTCAGAATAGCTAAGTAGTTTTTCACTGAACAGTCACCGACAGCTTGATGAACTACAATAATTATAAACAACATTTGATCAAATCACTTGAGTGCTTGAGGGTGTGATGCAGCTAATGCACTACTCCCAGCAGTGAGTTAAAACCTCCTCAAACTACAGTGCTGCCCCACTGAAACCATTCACACCACCCAAAATGCTGGCCAGCCTCTTGCAGGGGGCAAGGAGGTGACCATTGTTTTCCTGCCCAGCGAGAGGCAAGGCACCAACTTGCTGCTGTTGCTATCTGGGATCACAGCCTCCTGCCCCTAAATCCACTCCTTCCATAGAAAGCAGCTGATATGCTTTAGCTGATGAAGGCTTCCCTTTTATTTGACCAGGATCCACAGATCCTGGAAATAATGACCACAGTGCTGCCAGCTGGCCTGCCAGCAGGCTTTGCCTACCAGCTGCTGCCTCCATCAGCCCCATCACTGCTGGCACTGCTCCTGGCTGGGACCTGGCTTTTCTCCAGGGCTGCCTGAACCCAGCCAGAGGAAGCTTTGTGTCAGCCTGGAAGGAGATTTAGCTTTGTTTTGGAGCTGGATGGCGGCAGCACGCTTTTGTGTGCCCTGCCAGCCTGCCAAGCACAGTTGCCACCAGCATGCTGGTGACAGCGGGGCTGGGCCGTGCTGGAGCTGGGCCTTGCACGCTGGCAAACACATCATAGCTGCAGTTCTGCACTGCCCTCCTGCAAACACTCCCTCCCTCCCAAAGGTGTCTGAGCATCTTCTGCCAGAAAGACACAGATAAAGGAGAAGGTTAAGTGGGAGAGGTGGTCAGAGGGCAAGGCTGGTGAGCATGCTCCTTGTGCAGAAGTGTTGAGTCCAATGAGAGGTATTAATAAACAGTAACACACTTCAAAAGAGGTTTTTTCTGCCCTCTCTTTCAGAGATATACTGAATTTTTTCTTCTTTCCTAAAATAAAAATATAAACCAGGTATCAATGGAAACCCAAGTGAACCCCAAATACAAGTCTTGCACCTCAACCCAAGGCTTGTTATTTACCCAAATTTAGATCAATGCCATTCTGATCACATTTACTTGCTAGTGGTTTTGTGAACACAAGATGCTTTCAGATACGGAAAGAAAATTCCTTGGGAAAAATCCAATCTGAAGACATTGATTTCCTTTTAGTGGACATGACAGAAAATGCTGGGTCAAGAACTTTCAGTAAAAACGAGCATTTTGGGTTTCTTGATATTACATAAATTGCATCTCAGAGAATTCTTTGTTTGTCCTAATTCAGATGAGAACAATTTATGCTAGATGGAGCTGCAGACTTTCCTCTCATGTTTTCAGTTTTCCTTATTTATCTATCCCTGTTTAATGCATGTGACTGATGTTTGTGGTTCTAGTAAAGACAATCATAGCAAGGAAATCAATAACCCTGAGTGCCTCTGCCTCTGACAGAGTTAAATCTTGTCTGTGTGGAATTCAGGGGGAGTTGTGCTGCCGATTTCAATGGAGCCAGTATTCCTGCTCAGACCCTAAAATGCTACAAACATTTCTTTTTATGGCTACATGAAAACAGTGATGCTAAACATGAACTCTATCTGTAATTCCCAAGGGCTGCAGGCTCTCAGCTGCTCCCCCCTGGCAGTCCTGTGCTGCTCTGGCTGTGCCCAGCAGCCCTGGCCTGGGGAGCTACACTGTGCCCTGCAGCCCTGTAACAGAGCCTGGTCTCAGTGCTGCCAGCACAGTAAACATCCCCATGCCTCCATCCCAGACCCCAGCAGCCCTGATGTAATGAAATACTAACTGGTCATTATAATATGTAGGGCATCATACAGATAGCAATTTTCTGCTCTGACACAGCAGATTCAGCTGGGATTCTACAAGCCCTCAGACACTACATAATAAGGATAAGGATGTGTTTCCCAGCAAGATTTTCCTGTTCAGTCATGAACATCACTAATTTATCCCAGCTGGTCTCAGGAGTCTGCACATCACTGGGGCCACAGTGCTCTTACACAGCTATCATGGGTCTGCACCCCTGTGCTTTCCAGCAGCCCAGCCACAAATACACACACAGGCAGTGCCAGATTCCCTGCTTTTACCTCTTCTTGGGCTTTTCCATGCAATTGCCCCAGCAATAGGATGGGCACAGTGTTTCAGCATCCTCTCTGCTAATGAGTCATGGTTTGCACAGCAGACTTGACCAGGTTTTCACACCTCTGGTTCTTCTGGCAACTCCCAGCTACAGCAATCTCCGCAACAAAATATTATTCAGTTTTTAGCAGTGTAGAGGAAGTGTGTAGGAAAAATGGAAAAGAACACTTTGTCAACATGTGTGTGCATCTGAGGATGTGGTTTTACAAGCCCATTGTCTCCCTGGTGCCACTGTCCAGCCAGGACTCTGTTGGGCAGTGGTCCCCAGACACTCTGCAGGCAGCAAGCCTCAACAGTAAGCACCCCAGGGTGACCAGGCTTCTGTCTTTCCCATTCAAGTCTCCATCTCTGTGTACAAGGCCTTCTATCAAAACATCAAAACCTGGCATCACAACATTAGGCAGACAATGTGACTTATGCAGTATGATAGCCCCACCTATGATAGCAAAGTGAGGGAGGCCCTGATCTTTACACCAGCAGCTCTGAAATGTATGCACTAATTAAAATATTATATTTTGTAAAACAAGTCAGAAGTAATACATTGAAGCACCCCAGCATTTCTGTGCTTTACATCCATATTATATCCTATCAGAAAGATGATTTTGTTCCCAGTGTTGCTAGCTCACCAAAAATCTTATGATATTTGGGATTCTTCTTAAATACAGTCCCAGGAACTGAATCTTTATCTCAGCTTCCACTTAAAATTAAGTATCTAGCAATAACTTGTGTCACAAACCAGGAGGCAAATAGAACTGCTAAGAAACAAAATATCTAGTCCTTGGGGTAATGTTCCTTCTGTGAGATGTGGAATGATGCAGTTGGATCCCATGTGCTATAAAAGCAACCTTTGCACGAAGCAACATCAATTGAGGAGTGATTTAAAAGGTGCACAGAGATTTTTTGGCATGGTGGTGGTCTCTCTACACAGCCAAACAGGAGCTGAAGTCTGTGGTCTCTGAGTGAGGAATGTCACTGCTGCGCCTCAAGAAGGTTGGGTTCACCTGACCCCCTTAGTGTGATGCATGCTGCTGGCAGGAGGGAGCCCACTCCACTCCCAAGGCAAGCCCACTCCACTCCAAGGGAGCAGGAGTGGCTAAGCTGTCCCACAGTACCTTGCACATGCCATGGAGTAAAAATACTTTGCTCTTCAGCCAGACCATTGCAGCTGTCTGCAGTTTGGTCACATCATTACATAGACAGCCTCTAATAAATTTCCACAGGGTTTCAATTTCCTCATGGGCTGTCATGAGCAACTCTTGCTCTGTTGATTATTTCACAAGTTCTAGTGGCAGAAGAAGCCTGAGCTCCTCACCCTTCTGCAGATGCAGCAATGTAGCCCTGAATATAAATAAAGCAGCAGTCATGGACATGGTGCACTCAAGTAACCACTTGCACCACAATGACCTTGATATATAAACACATAAAGTCCCTTTGCAAGAAGTACCCTAATATGTTTATGTGTGAGAGGCAATAAAAGGACATATTTATATATATCTCCACAGTGGGAAGGAAAATGCAAATGAATGATTCTGACAGCAAGAAAATAAACTGTGAAGTCAAAGTTGCCTGAGGAAGTCAAAAAACCAATGAAAGACTTGCCAGGAGCAAAGGTTTCTCAATGAGTCATGGGCCCACCTCCATTGAATGCAGCTGCTTGGGCCTGGACTTTTGTCAAGATGCAAGCGTCCAGAGCAATGGAATGGGACCCTGTGGGATACAAATGCCTGTGACATTGAAGAGATGTGGGTGATCCACAAAAGTTTCTTCTTCATAGACCTTCAGAAACAGGCACAGGTACAGAGGCTTGCACAGGGTCTTGCAGCTGCTGTGTGTTTGCCTTTCCCTGGGTCCCTGCACCTGGCCAGAGGTGCCATGCTCCAACCTCCAACTGAGAGCCTGCCCTCAGCTAGGAATGAAAAAAGAAAGGATAGAAGACAAATGGATAGAAGACTCAAGAAGCATATACACATGGGAACAAACCAACAAACAGGAACATGGCAAAAATAAAAGCAATAAACAAATATTAAAAACATAACCACATTTTTACTCTGTTGTAAATGAAAACCATGGTGGTAACATTGCATGAAGTGATGTGTGGTTTCTTTCCAAAAGAGACTGATGAACTCTACCCTGTATTGTCTGACCTGAATGCATGAAAATATATCTATAATTACAACAATGACCATCCATATTAGTGATTCATGTAATTAGCTCAGGGGCATTACATAAATTCAGTACTGGCTTATTTGATTTTTGCTGGTAGATTTATCCCTTTCAATGCATTTTACAGGAATAAATAAAAAAAATTATGAATAAAAAGAATGCAAAGTTTGTTGTCTTATCCAGATATACAGCAAAAGAAATGAGGGATGTGCACCATTTTACAAAAGGGTGTATGATGTCCAAGTAAGCGTTTAACAGAAAAGTTAAGGTGTGCACTAGGAGTCTGCAGTGACTCTTGGTATGTAGGCACTAAATAAATGTGTTTAATTGGTCTGTATTCTGGGGCCCTGTGGAATCTCCATGTCACTGGAAGTGATCTGATTTATTTAGTGCCTGGACAAGGTTCTGAAAATGTGGGCAGTAAATGCAGTGGTGGAGCTCTGCCAGCACATCCAGGACCTCAGACCTTTGCCTCCTGAAAAATTTCCCTCAAGCACAAGAAGAATTGAGGTTATGCACTACTTGCCTGGTGCTGGGGCTGAGGTGAAAGTGAGCCCTTATCTCTGACATCCTGGCCCTGGGATTCCCAGCTGTGTGCCCAGCATTGCCTCACATCTGCTTGTGCTCACAGGCCTTGGCTTTCACTTCAAACGATGGCACAAGCTGAGGTAGTCCATGCTCTATCCACTGCATGGTACATCTCTGCCATCCCCCAGCCACTGCCTGCCTGCACCCCAGCCCCTGCACCTCCCTCCAGCCAGCCCAGCCATCCAACAGCCCAGGAACTCTCCTGAAGGCACTACCCAAAGGTGGCAACTGCTTTCAGCCTTGGCTGCTCTTGTCCAGAGAAGCTCAGTAGGGAAATTTTATTGTGGCACTCTCCTGCTCACTAGATGTAAAAGTTATAAGTAGTCAATTCTCTTGGTAAACATTATGGAAAGATCCCAGGGAGCAATTTCATTTCTAGAAATGGGTAACTAAAAATATTAATAATGATGCAATATGTGTGCCAACTGTCAACCTGCCACACTGTCTGCTTTCAACTTCCACCCAAGAAATGTACTAGAAGCAATAAGCTCATCATAACCACAAAGGCCTGACTGATGGAGCTGGATGTAAATTTAGCTGCAGAAACAGAATGCCAGTGAGGTGCTCCCCCCTCAAAGAGAGCGTTCTCACACCTCTTTCCCACACCCCTGCCCAGTGATCTTCAGTGCTGCAGAGGAACCTTGGAGCTAAGACTGTTCTGTGCTTGTCCCCCTGTGCCTTCTGAGAAAAGAGTAATTAAACTTCTCACACCATAACAAGTGCAGGGAAGACTGATGTGAGACTGTCTTACTGCTCATATGAGGATGGCTTGACTTTGAAGGTTTGCTGTGCCATGCAGTAAGACTCAAGCTGCAGCAATGAATCTAATTTGGTACCTTTGGGGAACATGGACAGTCCTACTTGCCCTGACACCTTTGAGGATCTTTTTTTTTTTTACAGTGGGAAGCTGCAGACACAGGAGCTGCCTGGTTTAACAGGGCTCCCTCAGCAGGAGCAGCTCAGGCACACCTGCTGTCAGATGCACAGTTTAAACACCAGAGCTAGTGCAGGCAACAGCCAGCAGATTCTCTGCCTTCATACAACTTCTGAGAGACACACATACTCTGAAGGCAGCTGCTTTTGTCTCCCACTTTCAGTATTGAGGGTGCAGCTCTATGCTAGCATTTACCCTGCTGGTCAGTGTTTTAGTTTCTCGGATTTTCTGCATCAGTGTGGTCATAGTCTGCCAGGCTCTCCTTGGCTCTTCCTGGAGGGCACAGCTGTGTCTGCAGAGGAACATTTTGCTACAGAAATGGGCCCTGTGCCATTGCACTGCATGTGTATCCGTGTCCCTGCCCATCAGTCCACTCTAAAAACCTCTGAAACCACTGTCCAACCACGTTTTGGAGATACACCCTAAATGTTAAGTTCTTGAAAGCTTTAAGAAAACAATCTCATTGCTTCACAAATTTTAAGCCTGTTGGATTAGTACCCGTGTGAAGAAGGCTGATAGGGCCACAGTGCTGGTACCTCCTACTGACAAAACAGATTTATTTCATATATTACCACACTGAGCAACAAGATTTTAGGAGAGAAACCAATGTGCATCTCTGTGCTATGTTCATTGCGATGACTCTAGGCTAAAAAATGACACATTTGCTTTTGGCAGATGCTGCAAATAAATCACATGGTGTGGAAAGTTCATCAGCCTAAGCTGGGCAGGTATTACCCACCAGCTCCTCTAAAACACTTTGTTTTTCTGCCTGTCAGACCAAGTGGACTGCAGGAAAGAAGAGCCTCTTTTGCTTGTGGAGAGGTCAGACTGCCCCCATGGTGCGCACTTCAGCATCACCTGGATGAGGTGAAACAGCAACAGAAATTGGAAAACCTGCCTTGCCACTGCAGAGAGGAGACCATCAAAGACACTAAAATCACAGTGAGCATTGGAATCTTGCAGGCCACAGTATTTGGCACTTGATCAACATCCCCAGGCAACCATGACAGGAAGCCACTGTGTAGCACCACCAGCAGTCCCTGAGCTCCTTGAGATGCTGGATAAATGGCAGCAGCCTTAACAAGGGTCCTTCATATAATTTGACATAAGACAGCATTTGGCCCATGTCTCCAGTCCTTCTGCAGTCTTTTATAGCACATAAATCAAGGCAAATAATCCCTTGCCTTACAATCCAAAATTTATGCAATCTTACGAAGACTTCAGGACAAAAATACAACTATTTCAAATAATCATCCCTCCCAAATTAACTTATACCAAGGTAAGTTTTGTCTTTTGGGAATCTCAAAGTATTCTGTCATTCTCAAAAGTGAGAAGCTGTCCAGGAAAAGTTCCAACTCTCATGCAGCAGCTGACCAGTGAGGGGCTGGAAAAGGCACAAGAAAAGCTAGGGAAGACCCTTGGGATTTCTCCAGGATCCTTGAAATCTCTGGCAATAATCAGGCAGATGAGAGCCATCTTCTCAGCTGTTCTTCAACATTCAACTACACAATTTCATCAGATGAAAATGAAACACTGCTAGGTCATTCCTGTCTTCATGCAGTCAATGATCACAAAAGTAATGTTCTTATCAGGAAAATCTCACTATAGCTCAATCCTCTTGGATTTCTTCATCTCCGGTTAATAGTGCTTCTCCAATAATTCATCATTTATTCCACAATGGCTCCATTTTGCTTAACCACTACTTTTGCTCATCAAACAGATAGAAACACTCAGTTTCTTGGCTCACAAAACCCTCCAGATGCATGATCTCATTGGCTATGGGCTGTCAAGGAAAACAATTATTGCCTTTTTCTCATCTTTAGAATCACCGTTTCTAAAGTAAAGGCTGTGCTAGCCCAGTCAGGAAAATGAACCAGCACATCTCAGCTGATGATATGAAGTCCTTTGACCCATCAGCAAGAAAGATGGTATTTAAATACTCATCCCTCCAGCAATTCCCCTCCTTTCCCCATCCCCATAAAAGATTTATGTTCTCAGCCTTGGCTGGCCAGCAGTACCTGTTGTGCATATGGAGGACCAAAAAAAGCCTGGAGCTACCTCCAAAGAGCCAGACAAAGGACTGGACTTGCTTCTTCATTGGCAGGGCTGTAAGAAAAGCTGGCTCACTCCCCAGAGCTGCAGAATAACCTCTTTAAGGGCTTCTGAGCACAACACACCACTGCAAAAGCCTGAAAGGCAGCAGGTTAGTGTGTCAGTAACTGCAATGGTACTGAGGATCAAGGGGATTTTCTTTCAGCCTAAGAGTAACACAATTCCATGAATATTTTTCAACTGCTCTTGTTTCTAATGAAAAGGCTTTGTGTCTATAGAACTGTCTGCTTGAACTACCATGAGATACACTAAATTCTAGGAAAAAGAACACTTGTTGGAGTTATATGTAACTGCACACTGTCAAAAAGGTCACAAGGAGCAGCAGCCCTCTTTCAACCCATAGCTATATAGATTTCAATTATTGGAATGAGGGATGCTGCAGAGAGACTGGTGGTAAAAGACTCATAGCATATGCATCAGAGTAAACTGGGTTCTGGACATTAACTTCTTTTCTTCCTGTAAAATGTTATCCATGGAGAATTTGAGAACTTCACCATTTGTGTAGGATTTTGAATGTTGTTAGAGTGGGTATCTCACACTGACACCCACTGTTGCATGGCAATTAATCTCAAACGAGCTTTTGATCCAAAAGTTCTGAGACATGTCAATACACTGCTTTAGGTTACACGCTTCCCATGTAACCACCTGCATCCAGGAATCCCAATGAGAAACATGGCAGTCCTACTTTCTAGCCAGAGAACTGGGAGCTGAATAAGTGAGCTAGCCTTCTCTTCATGCCAAAAATGAGCTGTGAAATGAAGCAGTGGGGTGCAGTGCCTGAAGAGAGGCTCCGGAGGCACCGTTAAAATCCCGTGGCACTTTTCTCAAGGGAAGCAATAGTCCCGCTAGCAAGGCCAGATGCCAATTTAGAGAATTAAATTCTGCCTACCCAAACTCCTCTTGTTTCATGTGGGTACAGTACTCTTCACATCCTACATAAGAAGTTTGGAAAGGGTCTCCTGGAGTCCTGGGACCCATTCCCTCCTGCTGTTGGCAGCCTACAATATCCCCCCTTTCACAGACTGGTCAAACTCCCTCCAAAGAATAATTTGTTTTAGCCATAATTGGAGGTCGATCCAGAAGCAGTTGTTAGAAACTTGCTGCTCCAAATGGGGGACTGTGATATGCACTGTTAAACACTGGCTATGCTCCATCACAGAGGTGGCTGCATTTCAAGAGCTGGCCAAGCAGAGGGCCAAGCCCCAAGTGCCAAAGCACTGGGAAATCCAGGAAGGAAAGGAGACAATCCTATGGGCTACTTGTAATGGGACAAATCATGCAGAGGATCATGGGGCAGGTTGGAGTAGCATCTTGCTCTTCACATGCCCTTGTCCTTCAGAGATGCTGAGCATCCAGGAGGCCTCATAAGGGGACAGGTCACTCCTCTAGAATGGCCTGTGGGAGAGGGGGAGGGATTGTCACAACTAGGTGAAAACTAAGCTAAAGTTTCTCCTTTTCCCCTGATTCGCTTTTTCCTGCACCATTATTTAAAGGGAAAATCTCCCATCCTCCACTGTTGGAAACTTGCACCAGCTTGGAAACCCCCCACAGTGCTTGGGAAGACGGGCTTCCCTGCAGGAAGGAAAGCTTGAGGACCAAACCAAGGGATGCACTTCACCAGCAATGAGGCTGGTGTGACACGGTGTCCTGCTAGTGTGCAGATACTGCCAGCTGCCACAGCCTGAGATTCCTAGGCTCCTATATAATTTTATTGACTCCAGCCTAGCCTCATTTACTTCATCTCATTAACTACTCCCCTATGAATCATTATTCTTGTGCTTATGAAACAACAGTTCCCATGTCTTCCTAGATTTAGTGATACAATGCAAAGAACTGGACAGGATTTGGCCACCCCCCAACCACACCTAGCTGAACATGGAATTTTGCACATGGCATTTCTGAACGGAGCCCAACAATTTGTGTTTTCCCAATGATAGGATGATCAGGAAGACACTCTTAAAGAGGTCTTTTTCCTACAAAGTGCACTTCTACAAAGTGTAGAGATGGGACTTGAAAACATACTTCCCTAGCTATGTCCTCACACATCCTGAGCACTTCTGAATGCCTGCCAGGATTCCTCTTTCCTGCTCATCAGTTTGGGCCTCTGTTTTCTCTCTGTGCAGATGTCAGTGGCACAGGGCAATTAAAAAAGATCCTTGCAGTCTTCTAATGGGTTGACATCCCAGGCTGTTTTGAGGTAATTCTTGCATTTTTGCCCAGGTTCTTTGTGGAGTCCTGCAAGTAACTGAACTCAAATCTCCTGTTACCCACAAGACCCTTGAAGGACCTCAGCACAATTAAAATGTAGCTTTAGTTAGGGACAACAATGATAAACTTGAAAACCAAGCTTATCCAGGCCGAAAAGGTAAAAAAGCCCAACCAGGCTGAAGTTTCTACAACCCAAAATCAGGACTCAAATATAAAAATTACTGACCGTCTTTAACTCCTATTTGTTTCAGCAGTGAGTGTTACAACCACTCACTGTCATGGTCAGACTTCTGAGTAGAAGTACACATTTTACTTCTGCTCTACACAGCTAATTTCAGGTAAAACCAGTAGGACTGGTGTCCAAATCCTCAAGGAAGAGAGGCAGGCTGCATGCAGTAACAGAAAGGCAAAACATATGAAGGATTTTCCACTAGGGAAGGCACGAGATCAATAAAACACTCGGTAAGACACGCATCCCACAGCAAAACAGTGGTAATGTGATGTTTCAAAAGTTAAAAGCATGTTAGAATTTGTTGCTGGAATATAATCAAACTGCAAATATGCCTCTTCTATAAATAGCAAACAGCAACAATAGCTGAGGTCTCCAAGTGATTTATTAGCAGTATTCTGAATAGATGAACACTAAAATAAGTTACTAATTTACTAAAATCTTGTCAAGGAGACTCTGCTTCAGTAAGCCCTTTTATCCTGGAGCTTGTCTAAATGGGGACACTCAGGCGAGCTAATCTGAATTGACCACAGATGGGAATGTAAAGTGAATGAGATAATTGCATTGCAGAGTGGACAGTCACTCTCACTCACAGTTAAAGAATTAACATCTGCTAAGGGCCCCTTGAGCCCTCAACAGTGATCCCTAGCCAAGGATAATTTTAAGATTAGTGTGTTGAAAAGGAAATATTAATATAATCTGAACTATGGGAGGGAAGATAGCCTTTTTTGCATACTAGTAAAATTAGTATTCCTGTCTGAGCATGAAGCTGAAAGAGTTTATTTCTGCATCTTGTTTACTTAGATCAGATCATGTGTGGCTGGTGGATCCAGTTCTGATTTCCCTTGCAATAATGTGGCTGAAGGGTTACACCCTGAAAAACAATGAAAATACTCACTATTTGTAGCATTTTTGTATGATTCAGGCTAAAACTTGGCCATAGCCTTTCTCTTAAAACACTGGTGATACAAGGCTAACATTTAGAGGTTTCTGCCTATGCTTAACAAACTGCTGTTGTGAAACAATTAATTCACTGTATTAAGCATAGAGGAAGTCTATAATGACCTCTCTGCATGCAGCTGATCTGATATTATTCCCTGACATGGGAATGTGTCTCCTTCACAATGTTGCACATCCAACTCCTCAAATAGGCAGATGCTTGAAGCTTGCTGGAAACCCAGGTTGGCTGTACCAAGGCTGGATGCCAGGGCAGGAGGTGGGCACCCACCATCTGCCTCCTTTCCTGTTCTCTACTGAGGAGAGGCTCAGTTGGTTTGTTTGGCTTCTGTATACCTGCAGAGAAATCACTGACCACTTTGCTGGTTGTTGAAACAGCGGTTCTTCCTTGCATGGGGTCGGACTGCTGCCAGGCTGCCCTGGCATGGGGCTCAGCTCAACAGAGCCCCTGAGGTCTCTGGGCACATGCTGACCTGTGAACTCAGCCTTACTTCCACCAAGAAAACGATTTAGACCAAACCCAGGGCATTTTAGTGCAGTGTTCTTGACATCAGTACAGCCTTCAACCTCTTTGCTTGGCAGTTCTGCCCAAATTTGTCCTTTCCTTCCTAATCCCACCCCTGGCCTGTTGATCCTCCATCTCTCACCTGCCTCAGGCTGGAGCCGCATCCACATCAGAGATAACCAAGTCTGGTGGACTTGCAGCTTTAGGGACAGGCAGCAAAGAAGAGCAGGGACCTACCAAGCTTCTGATGAGGTGATTCTACCCACCAATAGACCATCCAAGTGCCACACATGGTGACACAATTACCTCTCTGATTCCCAGTGCTGAGGTGGCACCCAGCAGAGGTGACTGCAGCCTTCCAAAAGCATTGCTCTCCCAGAGCTCTCCAGCACCCTAGTGCCACCACTGCATGGGCAAGCCCAGAGTCACACTGCTACAGAAGGATGAAAGGCATCTCCCAGAGCCATGTCAGCATTTCTGAGGGCTGGGTCTTTGAAATGAAGCCAGAGACTTGGCAGCTTGTTTTCTACACTATCATAAATCTCCTAAAGATCAACATCATGGCAAATTCTGATGAGGGAGGATTTTTGTCATAAGAGTTGAAGTAGGCATCTGAGGAATGACTCATGATGATGAGGGCAGAATGCACAAAGTATGATATTTCTTTTTCATAAAAAGTGAGGCAGAAACACCTTTGACCCAAATTAAGACGGGTGATATATTGAAAAAAGGCCCTAAGCCCCTGAGTACTGTGGGGTTCTGCACACTGCTGCCTTGAACTGGGGCTTGCAGGTACTGTAACAATGAGCAGAAATGCAGGTGGAGCAGCACTGCCTGCTCTTTACAGAGGGTAAAAACCAGAAACCACCAGCCCAACAAGTTGTTGTCTCTGTGCCAAACTCAGTGATATCTGGGGTGAGTCACCACCACCTGAGGCCTCACCTGAGCAAAACTGCTCATCCAAGGGGATAGACAGCAGTGAGTGAGTTGCCAGCGCCATGCAGAGAGACCCCAACATCCTGCAAAATCCTGCAAGCCCTTAAGGCAGTGCCCAGAAATGCACATGTGGTGTTGAAATGTCTGAAGTGTGAGAAAGCAGCACACAAACAGTGTGACACATGGCTTGGATCACAGGTTACAGCTGTTACATCCCAGTTAAAAAAAAATCTAAAAAGTTAAAAAAGAAACCCAGTGGCTCTCACAGAATTTGTAGTTGTGCCTTAAAGAAGATGAGTAATACCCTTCAGAGTAATGAGTAATACCCTGCAGACATGGACATTTTGGATGACTGCATATTTGAAACCACTGTTTCAAGTGAAATTACTGTTTCCATATGTCTGAGATTAGGTGCTACCAAAGTGGGAGTAAAGCACAACATAACTCCAAACAGAACACAAAATTCTGATGTTTCTTTAGGTCAGATACATGTTGCTATTGGCAGCTACTAGTAATTGCTGGAATGCAGCACACTGTAATAAATTAAATGTGATATTTGCTAAGCATGCAGGCTTGCCATCTGAAGAGCTGCTGCTATTACTTTGCAGGTAAAAAGTGGTGTTTAAGTGCAGGAGACTGAAGTGTACCATGTGAGCGAAATCTTCTAAGCTCCAGCCCCTTGGATGCAGTATTTGTTTAAAACTTGGAACAATTAAATGCTCTTGACTTTTATAGCTTCTTTGCAATAACACAGACTAAAGCCATGCCAAAAGAAGAGGTCCCACAGGAGCAAGTTCAGTATGTAGCCTCTCTTTGCAGCATGCTACTGCAGATGCACCAAAGAGCACCGAGTTACTTTTCTTCTTTAGACAGGCATTGGTTTCTACACACAAGACCGTGATTCTGCTGTCCCCAGATTGCACCAGCCCAGAGAGGAGCTAGCCTGAGGTCAGGATTTGTGCAGGCTCTCTCCAGGCACAGGTCCCATCCTGTGTGCAGGGACAGCACCATCCTGGTGTGCAGTGACCACACTGAAAAGTGCACCAGGATGCTAGCAACAGGGGACCTAGTACCAGTGAGGCAAATACTGCCTTGTAAGATGCCCCGGCTTTCTTGTCCCTGAGTAAAAATCCCTGATAAGCTTAAAAGGGAGCATGCAAATCATATACCCAAGAGAAGTCCCACTGACTGGCCTAAGAGCTGTGGATTTCTCCATGCCCTCCATCACAGGCTGGCATAGCTTCATGGTTCAGGTGGGACACAGAGGCTGGCACAAGTACTGAGGGCCTGAGAAATTCCCAGTGATGAACATACATTCTTCCTTTTGTGGGTCTTTCTTTGTAGTTGGCCCTGATTCAGAGACACAGAATTATTTGGCTGGGAAAAGACCTTCAAAGATAATTGAGTCCAATATCTCTGCCATGGGTACAGACATATTTGAGTAGATCAGGTCGCTCAAAGCCCCATCCAACCTGGCCTTGAACACTTCCAGGGATGAGCCATTCACAGCTTCTCTGAGCAACCTGTTTCAGTGCCTCATGACCCTCATAATCAAAAAATGTCTTATGTCCAATCTAAATCAATTTCAGTATAAAACTGTTGCCCCTTGTCCTATCAGAAAAGGCCATGCTGAAAAGTCTTTTTCCACCTTTCTCCTAAGCCCCTTCATATATTGCACTCTGAAAGGAAGTTTAGGCAGCTTTTTGGGGGCACAAGCAAAAGATGCCAAGAAAGGAAAGGTAGCACTTTTTCTCGCCAGCCATTTGATTTGAAATGTAATGGAATAATCACCCTGGATCTGTCTGACAGGTCTGGAGATCTTTATTTCTCAGCTATTGAGAGCATGGAACAGCTTCTCCCAGAGCAAGACATTGGCTGCCTCCTGGGACACAGCTAACAGATGCACTTTAGTGAAAAAAACAGCTCCCAGAGAGTGCAGAGAGTGGCTTCCTATCCAGAGCATGGCTAGAGGTGACAAGTGATTGCAAAGGGGTCTGAACACATGATTTTTCTCAGCATGAATGCTGGTCTCCAAGGATCAGGCTTTCACCTCAAAACCAGTTCTCAGCAGAAACTGCAATGATATAAGAGATCTCCTGATTCACCAACCAGATTTTATCTTTTCTCTGTGTTAGGCCAGAGGGAAATTGTAAATTTGATTAAGCTTTCAGGCAAGTTCATTAAATTAGGCCACTAGAGGGAGCAGAGTGCAGGGCTGGTGACCGGGGATGCGTCCCCGCGAGTGGGGGGACACAGGAGGGCGACCCCATGGCCGCGACTCCCAGGGGAAGCTCCCCAGCACCGGGGGACGGAATTGCACACTGGTAAGAGAATTATTGGTAGCGCCTACAAATGCATCACTCGTTATCTGCTGTTTCTGATATTGAAAATAGTCCGACTTTCACGTATATTTTTCTTTAGCAAATATGATGTTTTTCTTCCTTTTTTTTTTTCAAGTTCTTTTCACATAAGTGTGCACAGGAAAAAAAGACAAGGTATTAGTTTTTAAGTTACTTGGCTAACCTGGTTTATGGGAACCATACTTCGATGCGAGGTGAGTAGCTACTTTGACTGCTTACATGCCTGCTTCTCAGTGAAGGCAGTCACTATTAGAAGTCAATCTGGTGATTATTAATTTTAACATGGTTGCATTTTGGTCAGACTGATTTGCATCACCTTAAAACCACACGGCTGCAAGATCTGGAGAAAGCTGCCCAGAGTGACGCTCCCTTCGGCACTCCTGAGGAATCAGCAGCACGTGCCCAGGTTGCACTTGTGTAGCGGGGTTCACCAGGGGAAAGGAAAGGAATTGTTTTGAAAAGAGAGGGACTGCGAACACAGCAAAGCAAGAGGAAGGGTGGTGCCCGCATCACCTAGGAATGAATTACGTTAATTCACCTTGTGAAGTGACAAGAGATGCCGGTGAAATATAGTGAAATACGAAGCGTAAACACGGGTGCAGAGATTGCAGGGAGAAAGGGGGCTGGAGCAGGGACTCTCCCGTCCCAGCCCAGGCACACTTACCTCTCCTCCAGTGCAGGGGAAGGGGCTCGAATATCTGGAAGTGCAAATGGCTCCTCTCTGCCTCACATCATCCTCCAGCCCGAAGGTGGCCGAGCAGTTAGCAGCAAAGTATTTGTAAGGCTTCCACGTCTCGCCGAAGTCCTGGGAGCGCTCCAGCACCATGGCAGCCGGCCTGGGCGACTTGAAGACCATTATCAAGTGAGTGAAGTAGAAGGCGGCCTCCAGGTCCAGGCGGATGGTCTCACGGAGGGCATCGTGGGCCGCCTGCCACCAGGTGCGGGGCAGGCGGAAGGGCGAGTCGGCCATGGCGGCGGGCGGGTGCGCCAGCCCGGCCTGGGCCCCACTGCAGCGGCCGCACCGGGGCCGGCGGCAGCGCCGCTCCGCGTCCTCGCTGTAGCTGCAGAAGGGCTCGGCGTGGCGGCGGCCGCAGGACGTCTGGGTGCGCAGCGCCCGCCCGTGCGCCAGGTTGCCCATCCGAGGGTTGCAGGCCTTGTCGCAGGGACTGCTCGCCGCCGCCACGCCGCGCAGACCTGCGGAGGGGCAGAGAGCGGGGCTGCAGAGAGCGGGGCTGCAGGCGGCTCCTGAGCTGGAGCACCGCACCCCGTCAGAGCGGACACGTCCCGCCGCTAGCGGGATGCTGCCCCCGCCGACACCGACACCGTGTGCCGCGGGTACCCACCGAGCCCGGGCGGGACTGTGGGACAGTGTGGCACTGCTGCTCAGCTCTCCCCTCTGTGGACCTCAGTGCGCCTAAAAAAGCTTAAAAAGCCACCCCAAAGCCTTTCACGGTTTCCCTGCGCTTGGGAAGATCCCTGCCTATCAAGAGATGTAGAGCAGGCAGCAGACAGGGCGAGAGATGAGTACGCCCTGCCCTCCCGGCCCCGGGCACCAGAGCAGGGCTGAGGCTTCATGGCCAGGCCACCCTTGCCCCGAGGCCTGCAAAGGGATCCAGGTGACCCTGGGGAAGCGGAGAAAAGCAGAAGAAAGGCAAGCTGCCGACAAGGCAGCATGCTGCCACCAGGCCAGGAGACTGCCAGAAACCCAGACCTTGCAGCACTGCTGCAACCCAGCCCACTGTGCAGCACATCAGGTGTCAGGGTGTGAGAGCCACAGGAATATCACCTGCCAGCAAGGGCTTCAAGTCTTCAGCCCCTTTCCCACCACTCCATCCCCACCCCAAGTTTTCCCACCATCAGAAACTGCTGCTGACCCCAGTGTTTAATTGTAGCATGGCATAAGTTCGGAAAGGCTGTTGCTGGTAAGTGTAAATGGAAGAAAAAAAAGTTTTGGTTGAAATTATGCTGGCAAGCTGCCACGCAGCTGAGGCTCTGTGGTTTTTGTTCAAGCTTTTCTGGAAGTCCTGTCAATTTTAAAATCCACAGTTATAGAGTCAAAGAAAAATAAAATCACCATGGGCTTTACTATGAAACCATGTAACTCTCACATATAATCAATGTAACTCTTGGTGCAGCAATGCTTGATTAGGGGCTCTCCAACATTTTATTAATTGATTTCAGAGTAGGTCAAAGCGGTATTTGGGGAATTGTTTAATATAAAAAAAAATCTGTTGACTTGGATGTGTGGAGGTCAAAGCATCTGAGGTGCATAATGTCTTCTTTATCACCAGGCCAGTCATACACAGTCAGCTTTGTGCACCAATTAATGTCTTCTTCTTGGCATTTTTGTTATATCTGAAGGTCATTTCAGTTTAGCATCCAATAAGTCCTTTATCTGGGGTTTATTCAGCTTTTGCCTACAGTGTCATAGCTGCAATTAAGCTATGTTATGCACTAGCAGTGCTAAGCCTTCCAAGCCTGACAGCATCCCCCATTTCTCCCACTCTTCAAGAAGCACTCTGGATAAAAACCATTTTTACCACAAAACTTCTATACGGGTTTTCTATAGCATTTCCTCAGAACAGCTGTGGAGCACTGCTTGCTGTGCACCCAGTACAAGGCACTTCTGAAGCCAGTCTCTGGATTTCACTGGGTGAGCAGTCTTGGGAAATTTTCAGTGAATAAGAAATGCTCAGTCAAGTTAGGCTTCCTACAGTGTGCTGGTAAAGCTGTGTTGGAGATGACCTACAGTAACTGTGCAGGATACATTTGCTCCAGAGAAGTAAACAAATAGAACTGTAAGGTCAATGTAATGTCACCGACAACTCCTGAACATCCTTTTCAAAGCATTGTATAAACATTAACTAACCCACGTAGCTCTCCTGAGGGGTAGGTAAGTTAAGTGCTATTATCATATTATCAGTTAGGCCAGCCAGTAGTTGGCCTAATTTATGTCTTTGGCTGCTTTCCTGGATTCTTTGGCTTACGTGTAACACAGAGCAGTTTGCCGCTACACAAATAGATGAACATTTACTGCGGTTCCCTCAGTTGTGGGATTGCAAAGCAGATTTGGGAAGTGGTAGGAAGAGCAGGGCTCAGTCAGCCCCATCAGACAGGTTTGTGTTCATCAGGTCCTTTTTTTTTTTGCACACCAGACTGCTGCCTCTAGGAATGCAGTGGAGGAGGACCTGGTCAATGGGAGGTTTCCCCGTGACTGCAGTTGGTGGTAGGGCTGTCATAGATGGCCGCAGGGCAGGGACAAGGCTCTGCCTGAGTCCAGCTGGGAGGGGTTGGCTACAAAATCCCATGTCAGACACCGGGAGCTGAGAGTATTTGATTGCCCTGGACATGCACGGTCACTGACTGCAGTTGTCTTCGGGCCAGGCATTGAGGGTCCCTTCCTCAGCTGGGATGAGATCTGGGGCAAGGCACCTTGGCTTCAGCAGGGTTTGAGAAATGCTGCTGGCACACAGACGTGGGTCCCAGGGGCAGAAAGGGGGGAGAGGAAACCCCCTTTGAAAGGGTGTTTCTTTTCACTTGAATTGGAAAAGAGTTGCATGACCGATGCAGAGCACTTCGTGTTATGAAAAGTGACAGCTTTCTAGTGTAACACTGGCTGCCACAGGGATTCAGTAAAAGGACAAACGGAGAGCATAGAGATTTCTATGCTGGCAGTCACAAGTTCACAACTGGTCCGCCACAGCACTGGAAAAGGTGCTTTTCCCTACTGCACTTAATGCATCTGCCCAACTAAATCTTCCCATTCTATCTACTGTACATGCCACTGGACTGGGATCTTCAGTAATGAGTAAGAGCATGCAGCAAGTACCATGACTCACCTGGGAAAACATCCATGGAAAATCATATGCTTCCTGCTTAAGCATTTTAGCAACACATGCCTTGTGATGTTTCATTTATATCTTGTGCCTGATTAAATGTTTGTTTCCCATCAGAGTTTTTTCTTCTTTTAAAAAAAGCAATTTGGCACTCGGCTTGCACCCGGCCGAGGAAGCGTTACGCAAACTGTTTATGCCCGAGTGTGTCTGCTGCGGGACCCCGCTGCGGGCAGCTCTGAGCGCGAAGTGTTTACGCTGCGGGAAGGGGCTTTGGAAACCCTGCCCGCGCTCCTCCGCACCCCGACGTCTCGGGGCACCGCCGCCCAAAGCGCCTGCGGAGCCCGCAGCGCCCCGCCGCTGCCACCGCAGCGCTCCGCAGCCACTCCGCGGCATCCCCCGAAGCCCCGGCCCGAGCCCACCCAGCGCCGCCGGCGGCTCCGCGGGCCGGGGCGGCCCCGCGCAGCACAGCGCGGAGCGGCCGGACCCCTCTTTGTCTGCGGCGCGGGGCGCGGGGGACGCGCATCCCGGCCCCTGCCCTTCCGCAGCCATCCGCGCACGCCGCGCAGCGACCGACACGCACCGCATGTGCGGGCACACGCGCACCCGGCCTGCGCGCACACATATGCGCACGCACGTGCGTATGTGCGTGTGCGCGGACACGTGCGGACAGAGACCGCACTGTGAGCACGGTGCGCGCACCCCCTGCGGTTCCCCGTGCGTGCGCACGCCCGCGCACCCCGCGCACACGGGCTCGGGCACACCAGCACGCGCGCGTACCCGCACGCGCGCACGCGGCGCGCATCTACCTCGCACGCCCGCGGAGGACGGAGAGCGCCGAGCGCGGCCGGTCACGACCCACCTGCAGCGGCGGCGGCGGCGCCCAACAGCAGCAGCAGCAGCAGCAGCGCCAGCCGCATCCCGCGCCCCATGGCCGAGCGCCCCGTGGCCGCCCGCCCTGCGCGCCCCGCCGCCCCGCGGCGCGACCGGCCCCGCGCGGCATCAGCGCCTCGCGCGGCACCGCCGCCCGCCCGCCGCGCACCGCGCCGCCCCGCGCCGCCCGCCGCCCGCCGCGCAGCGCCCGCGCACCGCCCCGGCCCCGCCCCGCCCGCGCCGCAGCCCGGCCCTCCCGCCCGCCCGCCCGCCGGGGCCGCCGCGCCGCGGGGGGCTGTTGCCGGTGCGCGGCCAGGCGCGGTACTGCAGCGGAGAGCGCCCGTCCGCGCGCCATACACACCCCCGCCCCGTCCCGCAGCCCCGGCGGCTCCGCCGCGGCAGCCCAGGGCGGGCGGGCTGGTCCCCGCAGACAGAGAGAGGGATCCGCGATCCCACGGGACAGCGGGCTACTCATCGCCAGTGCCCGGAGGCTTCGGCTTCCGAGCTCGGGCGCGCTGTCGGGGAACAGAGGGTGGAAGTGAAGCTGCAAAAGGCAGCCTTCCTCCAGCCCGGCTCAGTTTCCAACGAGTGACTTAATATACCACAAGTAACCCCGGGTCGCTCAGCTTTGAAGACGTTACTTGTTTTATCGGCTTTTCTGGTAACTGAGCGAGGGAGCCACGTAAACATGAGAGGTTTTCCCTTTTTTTACTGGGATTGGCAATCTATGGCTTAGCTCCCGTATGGTTTGATGGGTTTGATAGCACCGGTCACCATACCACAACAGCAGTTTTTGGGCTCTGAAACTAGGAAAAGGCACGGTTACATCCACTGCTCCCCACCAGACCATTACCTTTTTAGGTCTCAGCGAAGGACCATTAAGAGAGTAAGGGTGGAGCACATCTGAGCAGTCTTTTTCTTTTACTTACCTGAATCTAATCTGGGATGCGAGCATGTTTGCAAGAGCTGCAAAATGCTGTCATTCTCTGCACTTTGAACTTGGACAACTTAAAAACAATTCCATTTTAAAAATCAGTGTTAACAGTGTCTTAAGACTACCATGCTGCCTCCTGTAATGCATCTCAAACACACATTTTGAGCTGCTAGGATTATATCATCACCAAAATGCTCACTGAAAAGTATTTAGTGCACAATCATTTGACTGGACAGTGTTATCTCTATGTCTTTACCTTAAAAGGTAGAGGAAGGTTGATCTTTGCCAGCTTTCAGTTACATGCCACAGGGAAGCATTTTGCTCGCCTTGCCACTGTAATTTTCTCTACCCCCCAGGTGAGAGCATCTAGACAGGGACTTCTAGTCCCCAGGCACCTGTTGAGCCCCCATGGCTACTTGTGAGCTACTCAGGGGCTTTTCCTGCAGCCTGACTGTCATGGTGTGGGTTGTTCCCACACATCTGAGCCTCCTTATAGCAGCGACCACAGAGGCAAAGGATGTTCCAGGGGCTTTCTGCCTTGTATCTTTCAAAATGGTGATGTACTGCCAAGGAATCACACAGGGTTTGTGCTGTTACAGATTGCAGCAGTCACATTCTGCAGGGCTGGGAAATGAAAAGTGCAAGCCACAGGTGAGGAATTTATCTCCATTGCAACTCATAACTCATAGCTCCTTCTACGTCGACAGTGCCAGGTAATAAGTCTGCTGTAGGGTGATAAGTCTGGGTGGAGCTGTGCAAGAGCTCACACTGCTGTGTCAACTCATTTGGCATCAGGAGCAGAGAGCTGGTGGAGGTCCATAAGCAGCAGGAGTAGTTTTCTTGATAGGGCAGAAGACTAGACCTGACAGGAGCAGAGGATGGCTCTGGAGAAATCTCTGAAAAGGAGGAGGGAGGGAGATGATCTGGACTGAAAAACTGCAGAACAAAAATTTTGAAGGAGGTGAATGGTGCTATCACAAGCTGGATAGAGAGAGTGCAAACAGGCTCAGGCTTAAATTGGAAGAGGGAAGAGCAGTGCCCAGTGAATTGAAATGAGGAGAAAGGTTACACAGTGGGGGTGTAACTGTGGGGATAGGAGAGGGAGTGTGTTCTCAGAACAAACTCACAGCATTGTCAGAGGCAGGAGGTTGGTTATTGCTGAAACAGATTAATGGAATAGAAAACTGGATATAAGAAAGGTTATTTCCAGATAACCTCAGAGATGACATCCCAAAGTCATCCTAGGTATCCGTACATCTGAGAGCTTGATAGTATGGTCCCACTCCTTTGAGGTGCTGCCTGGCTCATGTGCCTCAGTCCTCTTAAGACAAATAACTCAGCTTCACTTTTTTGCCTATCAGCGCTGCTCTTCCTAGAGGAATTTGTTTTACTTGTTGGAGGCCTCACAGTCTGCAACTTGGGCCATGGTGAACTCATATCCTCCTGCACCCCTTTCCTGGCTCCTGGAGGCTCCATGGGACCTGCAGCCATGAGTGCACCCAAGCCAGTGGCTCAGTGAATGCATCCTGGGGAGCTGTGCATCGCCACAAACTGTGGGCATCTTCCCAGGACAGGTGCTGCTGTCTGCTGCTTCACAGAGCTGCTGGGAGTTCACCAGAAGGTTAGAAGGGCTCAGAGGTGTTCCAGCACAGTTTTATTTCCTTTGTTGGTTAGTGGTGCCTCTTGAGCTGCCAGAGGAAGAAAATCACGTATTTGTTAGGAGGCAAATGTACACTTCTCACCAAATTTCTTCAGGATCATAAGCTTTTGGCTTCATACTGTACAACTAGTTAAAGAAGAGCAAGAGTTGTTTGCAGCTGTCATTTGATAGTTCATCATCACCTTTCACTGTGAGGGTGGTGAGACACTGGAACAGAATGGCTCAGAGAAGTTGTGGATGCCCCATCACTGGAGGTGTTCAAGGCCAGGTTAGCTTTGAACAACCTGGGCTTGTGGAAGGTCTCCCTCCCCATGGCAGAGGGCAGATGCTAGATGATATTTGGCCCCTTCCAACCCAAACCATTCTGTGATTTCATGATTCCTGCAGTGTGGCTGTAGGCAGACAGGTAGATGGAAAGGCTCAGAATGTAAAGATCACCTGTCTGGTGTATGCATTTCTCAATTATACATAAGAAGTCTTTAGAGAGTAATGATGTTCCCTCAACAGACGTGTCACAGTTAGTGTGAAGGAAATAATCAGGGATGACAGGCCTGGGAGCATGGCCTCTGCCTTTTCAGAGATGCTGAGGAGGTAACCTGAAGGAAGGAGCCTGCTGCTTTGGCAGAGGTCCCCACAGGCATGATTCTAACCCTGGGGAGTGGAAGCAGAAGCCTTTTCCCCTTATCTGTCAGTGTGAAATCCCAGCCCCTGCATCGTGTGAGGAGAGATGAGGAGTGAATCTCCTCCCCAAGCACCCTGCCAAGGGTAAGGATGAGCTGGGAGTAACACTTTCAAGTCACTGTACCAAGCTAATTTTAGAAACGGACCATGGCGGGGAGGGGGGGGTGGAGAAATACCTCACCCAGTCAGAGCCACCTGGTTTAGACTTTTGTCATTAAAAAAATCTCAAAAATTCAAAAGATCAAACTTATTTTTAACTAGAGGCTTGTTCAAAGATCAGCATTTTGTCTGCTGGCGTCTGTGTAAGTATGCAGAACTGCTGTCACAGTTTAACAGGAGGCCCTTGGGGTCGGTGCAGTCCTTCAGACGTGCCTGACTATTTTAAGTGGTGTGACGTGTGCTGTTTGAGCCTGCTGCTTCATTCACTGCTCCTCCACCAGCTGGGCATGCCCTGCTCTGTGCTGTGCATGGAGTGCTACCCAGAGCATCACAGTTTGGTGGGAAGATGAGAGGCTGGATCGGAGCAGTCTCTGCCAAGCAGTCGAACTGCAGGGCAGCAATTCCAGCTGAACAATTACCTGTGTGTTTGAGCTCTAGAGATGCTTATTTTTGTTAATTAGTTTTCATCGAGGGATTCTTTCGGCATCCTCTGGGCAGGACTGGATGGATCACACTCTGCTCAGCAGTAGAACTCGTCCTTACTGTGTCAGATTTGGTGATGTTACTATTTATAATGAAGGACCTACTGGATTAGCAGTCCTACTGATTTCAGAGAAAATTTGGCTGATCCAGATCCTGTGGCTGTTGTGATTTTCAGGAGATGATCTGCTTCTCCAGCCATGAACGGAGGTTGATGTACCATGCACACATTTAAACATGTTAGAAGAGCTTTGTAGAAAGGAATAGAAATTTGTTTCAATAAAAAATATGGTTTTGATTCAAAGCCCACGGAAGTCAATGGAAGTTGACGGCTGATAAGTGGATTTTGGATGGGGTCTGAAGTCACCTCCCTTCTCTCTGTTGTGGCACTATATCTTTAATCCTTCCTATTAAAACACCTTGTTAACTCTTGTTCTTCTCCATATTTTTTTTGCAAATCACTGAAAATCTTCCGTCATCCAATGAGCAACAGAAACCTTTCACTGACTCATGAGATTTTGAAACAACTTGATTCCCAAGTCTTCTGTTTGAAAATAAACCAAAGGAAAACCCAGAGCAAACATTACTGATTAAAGCTCCATATTCAAAGTGTCACAGAATCACAGACTGGGTAAGACTGGAAGGGACCAGAGTGGGTCATATGGTGCACCCTCCCTCAAGCAGGGTCATCCTAGAGCAGATTGCACAGGATTGAGTCCAGACAGTTCTTAAATGTCTCCAATGAGGCCAGCTCCAAAGCCTCACATGCTCTGTGATATGCAAATTCCTGTTAAAGCTGAATTATGATGCATGACAACACCCTACAAACAACTGGAGAAAATGAGGGAGCCAAAATGCCCTTACCTTGCCCTTTACCCAGTGACTCACTTAACTTTTTGCATCCAAGTATTTTGCATGCTGGACCAGTGTGCATATAAGAATGGAGGCACTTTCATGGGATTTATGGAACTCAATGTAATTGGAACTCAAGTCAGAGAAGGATTATACAGTGACAGTGCTATTCTTGAGATGGAAGATGTAATGTGGATGGAAAACACCCTATTTCTGCCCACCACAAGGAAAAAATGCAAAGGGTCAGTCGGGAACCTGAAAAAGAGAGGAAGAAGAAATCCTGGAGTTACTCACTGCACTTCACATTTTATGAGACCATTACAGTCTCTTGGGTAGACTTCTGCACCTGGCACATAATGCTAAACCCCTTCATTAATCACAGAAAAACCTGTTTACTATGTAGTCTGGTAAAGGTTTGAATCCTTGCCACTCTGTATAGCACTGGTCCTTTCAGTGTGGGAATGGATCTCCCCACACCAGTGCTCCAGGAAGTGTTCATCACCTGGTCATGAAAGCAGGAATTGCTTCTGCTCACAGTCCTCTCATGGGATTCATGGGAGGGACGAGAGGGTTAAGGCTGTTTCAGGTGTCCAGGAGGTCCAATAGCTGCTACACTTCTCTGACTAGCAGGCCCAAAATGCCTTCTGACAGGGATTTGTTTTAGGAAGAAAGGTCAGTCCCAAGTCCACTGCTGCAGGGGATTGCCTGGCAGTGCACAAGGCTGGGTCCAAGTGCATTAAATTATCTACATTCATTGCTATAAAAACCCAACCTCAATCCCTATTTTCAATAATACTTTTTAAAGGTTTTGCCATCTTTCTGGAAGGGTGAGTTGGTGTTTCATTCTCCAAGCCATAATAGCTCAAACCCCACATCAATTGTTTTTCATGTGCAGCTGGTTTTTATCCACAAGCCATGGCTCCAGGCATTTTGAGTTTGGGTTTTTTTTTTTCCCTTTCTCTCTCCTTCTCTTTTTACTGTCCGTTTTGGACAAGCAGGAATGAAGGGGAACCAGCTAATCTGCCCATGCTCCATTTACAGGGGATTCAGGAGGAAAAAAAGCAAAGTAAAAGACAGAAAGAGATGGGAAGGACTTGCTAAAGTAAGAAAGTGTTGGTAGGCAGTGAGCATAATTTTTTGCAGTAAGACCTGTGCTTGCTGGACTCTTGCTCTGAGTGTTTTCTTAGCTCCCACATAACCTCTGCCCTTCCTCCTCCCCTTCTTTCCTGGGTAATTGATATGCAAATATCAAGACCAGGATGAAATTTAAATGCCATAGAAACCCACAGCATCAACGTTTTCTATGTCAGTTCTCTGTGTCCTTCAGGCTACAAATTATTAGGAGGATTAACCTGCTGGCTGCTTCCTGAATGCCACCTCTGCCAACTGCAGCATCTAGTCAGCAGAAACCCTCCTGGCAGCCAGGAGAGCAGCGAGGTGGGGAGAGGGGCTGCGATGGTGAGACAGCCCCACGGCCAGCAGGGATGGGGCTGGCGGTGGGACAGACTGGCACAGCCCTGCCAGGCCCTCACCCTGCCTTTGTTTCAGCCCTGGCACTTACTCCCAAAGCTGGGAGCAGAGTGCCAGAGGAATGCCCAGCAGCCAGCAGTAGCCACAGCAGTGGGATGTGGGGCTGGACAAGTGGGCTGAGGATACAGAGGGAAAAGGATTAGCTGAGGAAATCTGCTATCACCTCTCCACTACCCTCCAAGCCACAGCTTGGTCTGGACCCTTGCCTTGTGCTGGAAAACCATCAAGGGTAAGAGTTGGCACATTTTTCATCTCCAGGAAACACCTGGCTGGCCATGGAATTCCACAGCCTGTTTCTCAGCTTCTGTTGTAGGAAAGACCCTGGGCACTGCTCTACCTCACCACTGGTGTAAGGTGAGCCAAACCCCCAAATCTGGGGTTCAGAGGGACTGAGGGAGGGGTTCTCTGCCAGCGGGTATTATGTGTGGGGACAGAGAACCCATCATGCTGTGCTTCCCTCTGTGCCTTTTCCAGTGGGAAAAGAGGGCAATACAGCTGTGTTTGCTCCCACCTCTCCACCAGGACGTCTGTCAGGGGTATCCCTTTGTGGGACCTTGGATGTATGGGATAGAGATGTGGGTGAGGCCGTGCCACCCTCTTTGGCATCTGCTCTTTAATTTTTGCTTCAAGCCAATGGCATCATCCTTCTGTGATCCTTCTCAACTCCATGGTGCTGAGCAGTCCAGGCATCCTGGGGACTCTCAAAGCATCCAGCTCTTCCCTGGTGGCCTGATCAATGGGAATTTGGTACTGAAGTGCAGGAACAAGCCTATTGCACTGCACCTTACAGAAAGGTAATTTAGCAGAGACAGCTGCAGGGACTTCCAGTTGCAAACACAGAATGAATTTAGAAAACCAGCTTAAAATCTAACTAAGCAAGCCAGGAGTGGGCACTGGAAGATCAGGGCTTCCTCCAGGACAGTGACTTGTTGCTGAACCCGCTTCCCCAGTGGGACTGTTGAAGAACTGCACTGCATTTGAATTAAATGAGGTTTAATAGCCTTCAGTTACAATCACTACTCATGCGGAGGAAAGATGGTATTAGTAGAAAGCAAGACAGGAAAAACATGCCTCTGTCTGCCTGATCAACAGGATGAGCAATGAAAATCTGACAAACTCAGTTTAGAAATGCTCAAACAAGCATTTGGCAGTGGTTTCATGGCAAACATAGGGAGGGTACGGCGGTTTTAAATCACCCCCTTCAGGCATTCCTGAAGGGAATAATGACCATTTATCAAACATAGCAGTAAAGGCAGCATTTAGGGAAAGCACATTGCTGTTTCATGGACTCAATTGAAAAAGAAACAGAAATGACTGTCAGACAACATGTGAAAAAACATTGGTTAAATGATTTCACTTGATTGAATGAGCTGTTGGAATAGAAAGTTCCTCCCAGGGTCTCAGAGGTACTGTGAGCACTGGTCCCCTCTCGAGCCTGAGGGGCAGCAGTGCAAGGGCTCCCAGCCTGCTTGCTGCAGGACGTGCAGTGCAGCCCCCAAAGGCAGGCACTTTGGAGTGCCGTCACCCCCCATGCAGAAGTGATGGGGAGTTCGTGCTGATGAACCAGCAGCAAAGATGGAAGGAGCCACAGTCCCAGATTGTGACAGCACAGCTGGGGAGGGCAGGGACATGACTGGCTGTCCTCCTCCTTCCCCTCTGCATAGCAGAGACTCCACAAAAATATGACAGAAATGATGCCTGTCCTGTACTGATGGGAAAGCTCTCTTGAAAAAGAGGTGTGTTGCAGAAGATCTATTTTCCCTCCTCTCTTTGGAAAAAAAAAGTATCTGCATTTAGGACATCAGAAATTACCCAAGGGACCCACAATCCTGGTCAGAGGAAAATACTGGCCATGTACCATGGGGTGCAGTGGAAAGATCTAATGCTAGAAAGAGCTCATGCTAGTTGAGATACCCTCATTGCAGTCAGACTTCATGATGCAGGTTACTGGGTGTGGGCATCACTGAGTGCTGGCTGGTGGAAAATACAACTTTAAAAGAGAATTACTTCTGTATGACTAACGTACACCCAGCAGATTATCTGGAGTATATCATGTAGTCAAATGAATAAGCTTCAGTGGAAGTGGAAATGGAAGAGCCCTTCTCTCTTGAAACAGAAAGAGCTCCATAAATGTGGAACGTGCTGTGTCTGTACCGTTGTAGCACCATAATGTAGCGGAGCTATGGATTCATGTAACTTGTGCATTTACTCTAGTCACCCTTTGGCTGCTTTCAAGCTTGGGCCACTAGGGAGCTTTTAAACATCATTTTTTATGGGTAGTTAAATACAACAGCCCTGGTTGTTCAGTGTGTCTGGATGTAGAACACGTACAGAGTGGGAAGGTGGCCAGGGAACCAGCCTGAGTAACACTATTCCCAGCTGCCTTATTCCTGCATATGTTAAAGATGCCAGGGGCCTTATGACTTTTGCTCTGGTTGAAAATAGAGCAATTAAGCTAAATTAGCCTGTATTAAGCTCTTGCTTACAGCCAGCTTGGGTACCTCTAAACCACGCTGCAGGCAGCAGTGAAGACATGAAATATCAGCATGGCCAGAACAAAGCCTGATCATCTCAGAGAGAGTCCTCTGGGGATTCTCCATCCTCCTCAAGGCAGCTCAGATTTCCAGGCCCTGGTGTGCATGCCTCTGATCCCACAACATGCAGCAGGAACCTGGGGATCTGGAGACATTTTGCAGTAGTAAAGTGACAGATTGTTACCCCAGGACATGCTAGCTGTGTACCTGTACCCAAGAGGTTTGGGAGGAGCTCTCAGAACAGAAAAAGAAGTTGAGGCAGCTTCGGTCTGCACAGCCTCTTCTCACTGGCTGAACTGGTAAATTCACAGTAAGAACAGAAAATATAGCTGCTATAGAGCTGTGAGGCCTCAAATGCCCAAAGCACTTCTGCAAGTGGGCTTTGGGCACTGGGAACTATGGGGCAGTGGAAGGGGCTGCTGTTCCTACATGCAGCCAGATGCATTAGTTCATTAGCAAAGGCCTGTGGACTGCTACAAAAACATTTCAGCAGGCAAGATTTCTTCAGGTGATTGCTTTAAACTCCTGAAGAGTAACTTCAATATATGGTGACTTAAAATCACTTTTTCTGGGCAACAGGGAACTCCTTCAAGTGCCAGGAGTCAGTGCTGTGACTGTGCTTGGAAGGGGAGGAAAAAGCTCACAAACAGGGACAGATACCAGCCAGATGCTTAGTTTGTATGAATAAGACCATTCTATCAACGGCCCTGACCATCTTGCTCGTAAGATGAGTATGCCAATTCAGTGGGAAATTGGAACTCTTTTACAATATTTTTGGAGGAGTTTGCATGCTTAGACTAGAATGTGCAAAGAATGAGGGGATTTGCTCTCTTTTTGCTGTTGCTCTTGACCTGGTTCCCTGCCCAGGTTTGCAGTTAAGCCTTAGATGGGATCGCTGTTTGGGGTCAGCTGGCACAGCTGCTCCTTAAGGTGTGATTCCTTCTGATGTTTACATTAGGAAGATTCAGTTTGCTCATTGGAGACTGAGACTGCTGAAGTTCCTTGGCACACATTAGATGTCAATCCTCCTGGATTTCCAAGCTGTCTCAGTGGTGGGCCCCTGAAACCCCTGAGAGTTTGGGTGCTTCTGCAGCACTTCTAGGCCATGCAAGACCTCTTGTTTTAAAGAAAAACAAAACCACTACTGAGGACTGAATTAGTAGCTATTTTTTCAGTTCATCATCTGATCAGAAATGTGATTGTTCTCTTTTTGGATGACCTCTCAGCAAACCAACACTAATCATATTGTTCTTATCCCTGAAATTAAACTCTGAACATCATTGATTTTTTGAGCAACTTTTCTTTGATGTTATTATTGACTGTGGTGCCTGAAAATTTTCCTATTTGCCATGTTCAGCATGCTGAAATGCCAAGCTCCCGAAGGAGCTAAAGGAGTGAAAGAAGGCTTCACCAAGGAACAGCAAAGTATTGGTTTGAGTCCTGGGCAGGGTTAAACCTCCTCCTTGGGAAAACATCCTAACCTAAGGCTGAATTATTCTCAGTGTTTTTTCTTGCTCATTGAGGTTTCTTTAGCAAGTTTCGCAGGCTGCTGCTGCTGCACAGAGACTGTGCAAGAGAGGTTGGCTTTATCCCCTGCTGCTCTGGGCACCACTTAGGAGGAATGGCCCACCTTTACACTGATACATATCCAAGTGCCAAGTGAGTGTGTATGCAAAGAGATACAGAGTCAGCAGAAGCAATGAAAAGCAGCACATCCCAAAACACCCACCACAACCCAAAGCAGTGTGGCAGGAGACAGGGGGTCTAAATGTCCGCAGGTAGTGACAAGGCTTGAACTGATGCATCCTGGATGCGCTGGTATTTCAACTGGGATGACACCAGCAGCAGTCAGTGTTGATACCTTTGCTGCTTGAATTTAAACTTTTGCTGCTAACACAAATGAGTCCTAAAAATTGCTGTGAACATTATGAAAAGGTTTATCCTAGCATTTCCAGATCATTATTTCTTGTTATAGCTAAACCTATGTCCTTAACCCAAAAATATTTTCTGCTACTCCAAACTACACCTCTCAGTCAATGAAAGCTTTGACAGGGATGTTTTTTCCTCCTTGTCATGAACTTATCAGCTGAAACACATACTTTATACTTTAAGGAGAAAAAATGATCTGTTTGGGCTGGAAAATAAAATTAAATGAGATTTCACTTCTATTGTTTCTTTCTTGATCTTCTTGTTGTTTTCTTCCTTACTCTAAGTTCTTCTTGAGTCTCAAACTTGCTCTGCTTTTCCATGTTGCAGCCTAGATCCATCCTTTATTTGCTGCCATCATGACCTTTAATTCCCTCTGTTAAAAAAACCAATCCTACCCTTGTAGCCTACACCTCATATCTGTCTTCCCTTCCCTGATCTGTCATTCATACCCACCCACTTCTCTCATTCCCCTTATGCCAATATCTGGTTTTTTTACAAAATTAGTATAAGATTGTGTGTAAGAAATTATCTCTAAAGAATTCTAGACAATAAAGGAAATGCTTAAGCATGTCAGACTCCACTCTTCCGGGTCATTATAGCACCCTTTTGTGCTATAAAGCAGGAGTCCAAAAAGCCAAGTCATCTGCAGAATGAAAAAATATGAGACAATCACTCTCTGTGTTTTCTGCCTTTATAAAATAAGTCTAGACTTCTTAGAAAGTGTCCATTGAGAGCCTTGAAGCCCCTCCTTCACAGGGCAAGCACAGTGGCTGCAGTGACAAAGTGACCATTGTGTTAGCATCTGAAAACAACAAAGTCCAGCAGTGCAGTAGCATCTTTCCACTATCGTGGCCATAAAATCTCTGACAGACAAACATGGGAGTAGTCTTGGCTTTGTAGGAGCAGTAGTGCAGTTTGTAAACAATTTCCCTGATAATCTCCACTTACCTCCAATCTTGCTTACTGGTTGGATTTGCAGAATGGTTCTGGCACATGAGAATGAGATTTCCTTCAATGAGCACTAAACAGGAGCTCTGCTCTAGGTGAGCATCAGCAGCACTCCACCACCCAAGGGGCACATACAGGATCACACAAGTGACGTTCCTTCAGTTCAGGCCATTAGGGTCCTGTAAGCCATATGCATGATAGGGACATTACAGTCCAAAGAAAACCCCTTGGACAGATATGGTAGATGCTGATTTGTCATAGAGATCCATCCAGCATGATGAATTACCTACTCATGTCCTGGATCTCCAATGGCCTGACCTCTGTAGTCCCATTCCTGGGCACCCATCTTTCCCCATCTCCTTACAGTGCACACAGACAGGAAAATATGGACAAGAAGGTGGCAGGATGCCTAAAAGGAAGATGACAGGATACTTTGATTTGCAAAACTTCTGTCTGCTTGTGGCCCCAGTCCCAGTGGAAATTGCATTCCTACTTATTTAGGCACTGCTAAACCATGGTCAACCCTAGTCCTTTAGCTTGAGTTTTATGACGCAGGGGGGATTAGGCTGACTGCCCTCCAATGACCCAGGCAATGAATTAATGTTCCTTTTGCTCTATGACCTCTTCTGTGACAGAAAAACTCCTTAGAAAGGGCCTAGAGGTCTGTCCACCAACTTGGGAACCCCACTGTTGGAAAGATGCTGACATGCTGATGGGATTCATACAGGAGCAGGAGGAAACAAAGAGGGAGGACAGACCTCTGCTAGAAACACAGACAATGGAGCCTGATCTGGCTGAACAAGGACTGGAGAGAAATACTGATAGTAAATGAGTCATGGTATGGTTGTTCAAGGCAGTATAATGTGAAGCTGTGCACAGAAAAGAAAATCATAAGTGAATGCCAGGAAAAATTAAGTAAAATATAGCATGAAAGAACAAATTAAAGAAGTTTAGGGGATTTCCAACTCCATTAAAAACATAATAATGGATAATACAAGGATATCACAGTACTGTAAGAGTGAGACATATGAGAGATTTCTTTTCCCATGTCCAGTTTCTATATCTTTACAGATCATAAAACAGAATGTGCTGCCCTGCAGAGCTAAGATTTTTAAGAGAAGCAAATAAACACATGCATAGCTGCACATGAATGAAGAGTCTGTAGCAATAGACAGGACCAAAAACATTTTAAGACACCTAGCAGACACTAAGCTCTGGGGAATATCTCTAATTATGGTCAAATCATTTAATTTCATAGTTTTCCATTCTGAGCTTACTTGGCTCTTCACCAGACCTTGGTCATTCTCAGAGATGGAACATTGAATGATTGAATTATGACTGAGATAATGTTCTCCTTGCTTTGAAAGAAGAAATCACTGGAAAAGGATGAAGAGAGATAAGCAGTGCTTAAGAGGAAATTTCAGAAAGATTCAGGAGTTATTAAGGACGGAAATATTTTTACAGCTTTGTGATTTTAGCATTGGACAAAATTTTAAATACATTCCTGACAGATGAGATACTGAAACATCTGGAGAGATATGAGCTGATACAAAGCCACTTACTCACATTTCATACAGGATAAATTTAGACATTTCTAACAGCTGGAGTGACTGTGAGACTTGGGCAGGGCCATGGATGTGAGCTCCCAGAAGTTCAGCAAGGAAACAGACTGACAGCCAGGCTGAAGACCAGGGCTTCACTTCACCTTTGGCATGGGGAGAATTTTCCAAGTGCAAGGGGATTTGAGGAGGTAACAAAATTTTCCTTATGTCCTGAAGAGACCACTGCAGCTCTAGGTGGTGGGAATGAACTTCTACTGCTTCTGTAGGCCAGTGACATCCTAATCCCCCCTATAGATCCCTGGCTTAGAAATGTCTGCAGGAGGTTACAGACTGAAATCTGAAATGTGCAGTCTGAATCCCATCCATCCCAATGCACCACAGAAAAATGCTGCTTTGGGGAGAGGGTTTCTAACAACGCTGGCAGGGACATGGGGTGCCCCCAGGTGCCTTTTTCATGCCAGGGTCAGGCCATGGGCTGTAGCAGCCTTGTGTAACCAGAGCACTGCAGCACTGTGCCCTGCAACAGAGGGGACAGCCAGCACAAAGCTCATTCCACAAACTGGGAGGTGTTTTGGCACCTTACTGCCCTTGCCTAAATAAGATATCTCAGCTTCTGGAGGCCAGGCAGGAGTGGGAACACTACAGGACAAATGGCTCAGATTTTTAATGGGTTTAAAATTGGTTTGAAATCAAAGAAGATGAGATCCATTGATCCAATGTCGACTGACATTCTTGAGAGGCAGCCAAGAAAAACAAACTGCCATTCAGAAAGTCCCTGAAGAACAAAGGACAGAAGTAGGAGCTGAAAGGGGGAATGGAAAAAAACATGAAGCCACCAGCTCGATACATGTATCTAGCAGAGGTCTGCCATGTAAGCACAAGTGTCTAGGGAAGTCAGATAAAAAGGGATATCTCATTCCATAAAAACCTGTTGATGTGTTTGAAATGTCTCTTACTTAACTAAGAAAATCATTTCTGATTTCTAAGCACATTTCAAGACATGAATTCTCTTTCCAGACTGGACAGATACAAAACAAGTTCTGGGGTGTGATATGGTTTAAAATTAATTACAGGGGTCATTTTTCTTTCTCTACCCATCCTCCAATGTATAAAGCAATATTGCATTCATGTTTGCTGATCTAAACTGAAGTTTCTCCCTTATCCTGTGGTCTTTATTTCTCCTTTCTAGTGTAGAAAGGCCAGAGAAAAGAAAAAAGCAAAAATGTAAGTGGCTTGGGTTTTTTCTATCAGGGCTTAAATAAAAGAATTTTTATACTATTATGAAACCACTTTTTAAAAGTCATTCCATTAAAAATTCTGTTCTAAAATATTCCACAGAAAGTAATACTCCTTCTGGTCTCCTGCTTTATTCAACATACAGTATGTTCCTCATTACTGCAGCAACATACCACTAAATCTGAGCAAACTTCACTATTCTTTGAAAGGCAAGGAGATGTGGAACACATTTTTTAATACATTTATTGAACAGGAATAGAGACATAATGAAAGTAATCAAACTGTCCCAGCCTGCCAAGGAAGACCGAGACTGACCCAAAAGCAGAGGTTCAAAAGAGAGCTTGGAGAAAAGCCAGCAGTGACTCAGATGGCAGTTTCAAAGGGACAGTGATCTATCTATATTTTCTATCTTGGGACAATGCTTTTTTTTGGTGAGTAATTGTGTGGTTTTTTTTGTGGCTGCCTACACACAGAAACTCTGTATTTTGAGAAAAGCAATGTCCAGTGGGATTGACACTGAACCGTCTGACAGTGATTTTAGTGTTCAGTGAGCAGCCATGATTTCTTATATTTTTGAAAGTAAGAATGCATACAAATTTCAGGTTTCTTTCCCTCAGTTGATTTTCCAGGTTATTCTGAAACAGTAGACTAAAGGACAATCTCCCAAACCCAGCAACTCTTTTGTGTATGTCCACATAACAACCATAACTTTCATGGTGTTGCTGGGACACGTGCTGTCTTTATGGGCTCTTCGTGTAAGAATTTTAATTTATCCAAAGTTGAAAGTTTAAAGCTTGTGCTAGCTTGTTCCAAAGACCTTTTGTAATATTAACTGAATTATGTCAAGTATTTTCTGTCAGCTATAAGATTTGTCATAAATCACAAAAAATCTTGTAATAATGTAGGTCTGAGCATTATGTCTCCAAAAAGCCCCTTTCATAATGGGAAATACTGTCTTATGCTTTTTAATGTCTTTTTTTTCCTCCCTTCCCTTGGGCTGTGCTTTTTTCTTTCTTTTGTCCTTTCTAGGGAAATTAGAGCTTTCCTTTGGACTAACTGGAGAAAATCAACCATTTAGTTAAATTCTGTGTTTGTACCTTCTTTATCTCCCTGTAATAGAGGCAATTTCCTTTCATCTGCACAAATATTTGGTACACTGGACTTTGCATTTTTACCTTTTAGTTTCTCCTCAGTAATTTTCCACTTGAGATCTTTTAGCAAAGATGGACATAAGTGAGCTTATGAGAAAGACTTCTACATACTGGGAACACTTGGTTTAGAGCCAAACCCATCTCGTGTAAATGAGCAACAACTACAATCATCCAGCCCCAAATACCATAACCACGTAGTGCTGCCTGTTGGAGCAGATACTCCTAACATAAAGAGATCTCCTGGATGTCACTCTTCTTGCCTATCCTCAGGAGGCCCAGGGCAGAAGATGCTCTTCCATTGGCACCAGGATGTCCAGAGCAAAGGTAGAGAGGCTGAGTTGGGCCACATGCCCGTTTTCAAATGTTTATTCCCCTGGGCAGTGCTCATTTGTAAGCCAGGGCTGTGCACTTCCATCCTGAGGGAGCAAACAGATGAAAGAAGATGCTGGCACTAAACAAAGCCAGCAAAGGGCTGTCTTTGATGGGGGAACCCATCTAGGCCCAGCTGATGGGAGAGGCTGTGTCCCTGGGGGCTGACATTTCCACTCTTCAGTCACTCAAGACAGACAGCAGCTTTGGCTGAACTGCACAGGGCAGAGTCATTGAGAGATTGCCATTTACTTGTTTCAGACCAAATCATGAAAGGAGCAGCTGCTTCAACCTCTCCAATTCCAAAAGAAGCCTTGCAGGACTGTGCAAGTCTTTGAGAAATATGTCTGTGCAAAGCTTATGTGATGAGTCCCACACTGGGAACTTAGATGTATTTCTGGGGTGAACTGAGGACCCCGTTTTGATCATATTGCTTCACATCTTCTCCCTTCTCCTTCAAAGAGCACTGGCCCCATCACTGGGTGATGGTAAGCTTTGAGGCTGCTCCATACAATGGGAGCCACAGAATCACAGAATATGCCCAGCTGGAAGGGACCCACATGGACCACCTACTCCAACCCCTGAGCAGTACCATCCCCAAGAGCCACACCACATGCCTGAGAGCTTCCAAAAGCTTCTTGAACTCTGTCAGACTTGTGCTGTGATCACTTCCCTTGGGAGCCTGTCCTCATGGAGAAGCAGCTGGATCCCGCTCAGAACAACCTCAGTGTATGAACTTCCTCTTCAGGAGGGACAAGTGAACCTGAGTTAGGCTGTCAGGTCACCTCATGAGACAGAGCTGGATGCAGCAGTGCAATGAGGCAGGAGATGATTCTGGGCTCTGCTCCAGGGCCTTGTGCAATGTGGACTTTAGGCCTGAGGTACCCCTGAATTGACAAGCAGACACTCAAAAAAGCTTTGAGCAGCAATTAAGTGACAGACAGAAGCCTAGCACCAGCCCCCTGCAGATCCCCTGGTCAGAGCCACTCAGGGCAGTCACGCAGCAGGGAGCAGCAAGTTTTGGGAAATGAGGCTGAAGCATTTGGGGTATTTTTTTTTAAACATTAGCTGACTGTCTGGGCAAATACTTTTCCACCTATGGGTGTCCTACAAAAAGTTGACTAATATGCTACACTAATGAACCTTTGTGAGTGGGGTGCCTTGTGGATGAGCCAGGATGGTTTCTAATTCTCCAAGCAAACACCAACATTCCCTAGCATGAGTAAGTTGAGTGGTTAGCAGTGACTAATGAACAGCTGGTATGAATTCCTGACACTCCTGGAATCCAGAAATATGTTGATGAATTCTGGCAGAAGCCCAAATATTTGCAAAGTAATGACTAAGGTGGTAATGAACTACAGCTGACTGGCTCATTCATGTTCAGAGGCTCAGGGATTTATTCCAGCATACATCCAGCACCTCTGACCCAGTTCTGGGCCACCTTTTCCTGTGTGGAAGGTGGTGCATGCCTAGGGATGCTGCAGGCACTGCAGTGGAATGGGGACCCACTGAAGTACTGATGCTCGCTTGCATTGCACACACGCTCCATCTCAAGGCAACCAGGACTTCTGGCCTGTGTGAGGGCTCCAAGCCCCCCCTCCAAGCCCCCTGCACAAGCAGCTCTACAAATCCTGGCCCAGGCAGAGTAGATACTTCTGGGAAGAAAGAGACTGAGCATTAAATTAGGAAATGTTTCATCTCGTACAAGAAGCAGAGCAGTGAAGACTGAAGCTGATGAAGGAGATGGAATGACTGTCAGGCCAGCAAGGATGGAACAATTTAGGATTAGATAATTTCAAACTGGAAAGAAGATTATTCTCTGGAATAATCTTTATGATGATTAATAGAGAAGGATGGGAAAAATCTATACTAAAGAGCATGGATTCTATGTCACAAACATATGTATTTACAGATGCTGACAGGCACCAGTAAACCAGTGTCTTCTACTGGGTCACCTTTTAATGCTAGATTTATGCCAAAGCCCTGCACTGATTTCATAGGGTTCCTTTTGACATGCACAGAGACAAATATGACCAAACCATACCTTGGCCAATATTCCTGAGATAGCTGGGTATGTATCAGGCCTGTCTTCCAGCCCTTCCTTGCAAGCAGACACATTCAGTATAGGTGAAGACAGGCATATTTCCCAGCATGGACTGGGAATGTTACTCACAAATTTCCTTTGGTATATTCAAGCAGATATCTCAAATTAAACTGAACTAAACTCAACCCAACACATGGCCTCACTTTTCCTTTCCCTTTTTTTGAAAGGGATTTATTCTAATGATAAATTAATTTAACTGTCAGGCAAAACCACAGATGGGTGAACATGACAGATTGATGTAGGCAGATGGAATAATGTTTGTTTTTATCCACAATCAGTGGGCACAGCAGTGACAGCCTTTTAATGCTGCTTTACAGGAATCAAGTGCTCTGAAACTTGGCTGGAATTATGTCATGAGAAATAAATAGCCCAGCTGGAACCAGAGATAACAGAGAGTGTAAGGCAATGGTGGTGCAAAATTGCTGAAGGGGAAAAGTGCATCCAGAAATCGTTGAATGTAACAAACCCAAGGACTGAGAGAAATCAGCTGACCTGAGGGAATGTTTCAGCTGTCACTGACTTCTTGTAGACCAGCAATGAGGTCTCTACATCATTCAGGAGCAGTGAAAAACACAGCAAAAATGTTTCTTGGCAAGTGCTACCTTTCCACTGCTACCTCCACTGGCCTACTCTTCCTCCTCCTGCCTCATCATCAGCTCCAGATGCAGACCCCACTGATACCACAGGGACAGGAACCCCACCATCCATGGCTGTCTCCACTGCATGCACCCACTTGCTGGGGGCTTTCCACTGACACACAGGGGAAACACATTGGAGCAGGATTTTGTATCAGGGCAGAGCTTTAATTGTGTGACCTCCGTTTTATGGTTTGCTCACTGCCAGATTTGAAAAGAGGAATCTAGACCACTGATGAAGTTCTCCCCTCTGTCCCCACTGGAGCCCCTGACTCTTTTGTCACAAAAAGCCATAGCTGTTAGTGCTTTCCAAGAAAAGCAGCAGTGTTGTGCTAAATGTGCCGACTGGCAGCAGGTTGGCATTGGGTTTCTTTGTTAAAAGATAACAGAGCTTACGTTTTCCGGGAGAAAGAAAAGTCCTATTGATATAATAATATCATGCCAGGCAGACAGCCCTGCCTGTGTAATCCTCTTTGAGCACAATGCCCTGTTGTGGCTCCAGCATTGTTTCCAGCTGAAAAGTGGCTGTGATTTGCCTGGTCAAGGACGTTATCCTGACTGACGGCTCTACAAAAGGAGACAGCATGTGTGGCTGCTCCAGAGGCCAGGGGAGTCCACCTGAGGGGTGAGGGGATTGGGCAGGGACTGGGCTGCAGGGACCTTTCCATGTGTGCACCTCCTGTGGGTCAAAAGGGTGCCAGGGGCATTCCACGGAGCTGGGGAATCCCACTGTGCTGGTGGCATCCCACAGAGAAGGGCTGCAAGGGAAGCAGTGATATTTCTAAACCTGACAGCATTGTAGAAACAGAATTAGACACTGTTGGCAAAAACCCTGGATTTTCACTTCGTATTTTTTGCTGTTTACTGGCTACTGAAAGGCCAAGCTGGTTTACATTTCAAAATGCATGATGAATGTGAGGATGTTTCTAAACAAAGAGCTAAAAAATCATACTAAGTTGTAGGTAGGAACCTGTCTTATGTTTAAATCTGTAAATTGTCCCTTTACCTTCTATTTCTTCTTGACAATCCATGTGAAATCAGAAAGACACCATGGCTTCAAAGTATTGATCCCAGCTTCCTTTGGAGCACATATGACTTTTGTGGCAAATATGATGAACCTTGTGGGCACTTCTGTCACCTCATGGGCTAAGCTTTGTTTCTACAATAGAGCTATGGAATTAAAGAGTTTGTAGCAGAAAGTCTGCAGTGAAGCTTTGCACGTATATCTAGTAACTCTCAAGTTGTAGAGCATTTGCCACTGGCAGAATTGTGTCTTCTATGTAAAGTGGTTTATTACAACACTTGTGTCACAATGACCATCCCTAGGCTTCTGCAAAGCTTTCTTTAGGGCTAAACTCGGCTCTCAGGTATACTGATAAATCTGGTTGATACTGAAGTCTTACAAAGGTCATTCGGGAGTCCCATGCAAGACATTTAAACTGAGAGCGAGTTTCACTCATATCTGAAAAGTGTGTAACAGCAGCATGGCCAGAGGAGTGTGGGAATCAGATGGATAAGCAGGACAAAGAATGCAGGAAAGAAGAGATTTGTTCTCCTCTTTGGAGTTTGATACTCAATCAATGTCCTATCTCCATAAAAAAAAAAAAAAAAAAAAAATCTGTATTTTATTGATGATAAATGAGCACCTGCAGGACTCCAGACCAAACCACCCTCATTTTCATTACACATACACAGGGGATGGCACTAGGAGACAGCGCCATGCCAATGGCCAGCACGTGTGTTCTGCAGCATCAAAGTGCTTCTCTGTTCTCTGAATAGGATTCAGGATTTAAATGCCAAGTAGTTCTGTGCTGGTCTTCAAAATCAGGCTGGTTTTCTCTCTCCTCATGGAAAAATGGGTGTGAAGTGCTATGCCTGCAATGAAATCAAACTTTGCTCCGGATGTTCCAGACTGCCAAGCTAAGTGTGGCTGGGACAGTAGCTGATTACTGAGAGAAGTGCATCACCTGCAGCCTCTGACACCACTCCTAGATAAGGCATATAATTTTTTGACAACTTTCCATCTGGTACTGACCAGGCCTGAACATGCTTAATTAGTGAGATCTGATGAGTGCTAAGCCTGAGGTTGTATTAGTCTTGCTTCTAAATTTGGACACATGCTTTGAACTAGTAATACACAAGTTAAAAGCATCATGTAAACAGGATTAGACTTGGCTCCCAAACCCTTGCCTTCTCCCTTATTTGAGGGAATAAGAGACAGCAGGAAAGCATGCAGTAGAGCAGATGCTTCAGACAAAAATGGCTACAACTCTAAAAAACACCCCTTTCAACATCTGCCTCTGAGCATGCAAGAACTTGGTGTGCCTGGGGTCCTGTGGTGGGTGTCAGCACTCGCAGGTGGGACGGTGTGCCTGGGAAGCAGGGGCACTCAGCAGCAGCAGGAGGGGAGCCTGCCTGCAGCCCCTGTGAGCACAGGCCTGGCTGTGACACCAGGAGGCACATCCCATGGGATGGCGCTGCACATCTGCTCATCTGCACATCTGCACATCTGCACATCTGCACATCTGCACTGCAGCAGGCAGAGCTGAGGAGCAGCCTGTGAAGGCACACCATGATCCAGCCTCCCTGCTGAGAGGACATTGGGACATCCACAGCCATTATGAGGAGCTGGCAAAAGCCACCTGTGCAAAACTTCCAGGTGGAAAATGAAGAAACTGTCCAGGTAAAGAATCTGGTAAGGTTCACCCTATGAAGCTTTCGTAGGTTGTTCCCTGCATCCAGATCTTCTATTGCTGAACTGCAGAGACCACCGACCAGGCAACCACTGCCTCCAGCCAGGGTACAGTGCTGACACAGTGAGCACTGAAGGAAATAAAATATGAAAGCCTTCGCCTCAGTGTTGTGGTGCAGGCATTTATCTGGGGATTTGCAGGCTCAGCAGGAGTGCACAAAGAATACATGGAGCTTGATATGTTTGAAAATATGTCAGATGGTACTGAAACCCATGCACTGATGGATGTATGCAACTCAGCATGTTTCATATATCTGAAGTACAGCTCCATGAGAGGAATTCAAGCTCTAGGCAGCACAGCAATTTTTCCAGACAAACGTCTTCATGTGTGTAAATTCAGTCTAGACCACTGAAATACAGATTCTGGTCTGATCTCTCAACATTTCTCAATGTAAGTATTAAACAATAATTTATCATGTCTTATGAATATGACCATGGATGAACTCCAGTTTTGGAGCTCTGCGTAACATGAATGCTCTGAGAAATGTATGTTGATATTGTTCCCACCCAATATCCAGCATCCCTGAGCAGGCATCTCCCAGGCTAGCTAGAATTCCTTAATTTGCATTTCTGTTTAAGAGAGAATTAAATCCCCTTTATGTGCTATTTTGCCCTCTTTTCTTTTTCTCATTTATGTGCAGATGTTTCAGAATTGGAGTAAAGTGCTTAGGAAAAAATCTCCCAGCTAATGAACAAAAGACAGCATTTAATTTAGTCACTTTCAAGTAAACCAGGCAAGCCATTCAGACATTTGTAGCCTAACAAGATCATCAAGGCTAAGAGGCTCGTGTTGTTCTGGTGAATTATTTGCCTTGTACTTAGAGCAGTCTGTAAACTGTTTCTCTCTATATAATGAGAAGGAATTTTACACATGTAAAGAATTCTCCATGCTTTGGTTTACAGATGTGATTTAACAGTCCTTGCCTTCAGAGACCTTGATGAAGAAATATGTGAGGTATCTAAAATATTACAAGAGAAATGGCACTGTGAACTCAGGACTGGCTGCTTTCTGGACTCATTTAGCCTGCTTCAGCAAAAGAAGTGCTTTGACTTTTGGAAGGTATATTCAGTGGCTTGGAAGGAAGTGTACTAAAGCCAAAAACATCTTCTGGAGACTTTGAAAAACATCCTCTATTCTTCTTTATGTATTGTTTTCCCATTGAAAAGTAGTTCCAGTGGAACATATCAAAATGGCTTGCTGTGAAGGTGTTCCAGACATTATGAAATACTTTATATACAGCCTCCATATCATAAAGCGGAAAAACTCATCTTCTGAAACCATTTTTTCCTTGTCTTAAATATTTCCAAATGAACACGCACATAGAAACTTGAACTCTTCACACACTAGGAAAAGCAACATCAGCTCCTTCCTTTGCCCCAAGGAATATCAGAGAAGCAGCTGTTTGTTCTATTTGCAGAGGTGGTGGCCCTTAAGCATCAGTGTCCTCTAAAGGTTCCTCCACTCCTCTCTGAATTCCTCCTCACTCACCTCCTTCCAGACTCCTGCATTTCACCAGTCACTTTTATCTTCAAACATCAACTCATTTGCAAACCTGTGGTCTGGACCACACTTAGGAGAATCCTGGTGCAGATATTTTATTTGAGAATTTAAGACATGTATCACTGGGGGCTATGACCAGCACAGCTCTGTTAGTGGCTCTGAGATGCAACACTGAAACCTTTCTCCTTTGGACTACGTCTCTTTTGGCTCAGTCAGATTTATCTTCCTTTTTTCTTAGTCTTGCTGAGTCCAATTCAAATTCAGGGCTGAAAATGAACTTGGGAGAAAATAAACTGAATGTGCATTTTCACAGTCATGCTTTTTTTTTTTTTTTTTTTTTTTTTTTTTTTTTCAGAAGCAAATTTTTTGTAGTTGAGGAAAGCTTCTTTAATATTAGTTTGGTAGGCCAGGGTTCCTTAAAAATAGATAATAAACCTTGTTCCCTGCTATGTACTGTGTGCTTAAAGCAATTCAGGAATATGAACCTGGGCCCTGGTGTCACTGGTGAGTCTCCCAGAGGAAGAGCCATATGTGGCTGCCTCCCTCCCAGGGATGTTTTGCTGTATACAAACCTCAGCTGCACTCCTATCTACACCACCACTCATAACTCCTTCTTCATAAAGTCAGAGTTTCTCCCTCAGCAACAGAACTTGCCTCGTGAGAAGGACAAGACACTTCTGTGGTTTACCCCAACAGCAGACTCTGATTCTCATTGTCTTTGACAAAGCACACATCTACATCCATACCCATTTCATTCCTCTGCTGTTTAGTCTCCCATGAAATTCTGCATCTAGGGATTTTTGCACAAAATTCTCAAGACAGTTTGGGAACAAACATGTGCCTTGTTCACTTAGCAGTATCTTACTGCAGCCTTAGACCATGTCAGACAGTCTTTTAATTTGGATTAATTTAGTTTCTTTCTCTCTCTTTGCACCTTTTCCCATCAATAGCTCTGTTTGAGGCCACTGGGACACAACCAGCTGTCACTTGCCAGCAGATGATGTCACTGTCACATACATCTGCTGGGCCTCTATTTTCACAAGAGGTAAGTTCCTTTGGATCTCTAGACAGACCACACAGTTTAGACTGCATCTGAAACCTAGAGCAATATATCTGACCTTCTTTTCAACAGCTGTAGTTCCTGAAATGGACTGATTTGCTATCAGTTCTGCCCAGATCATTTTAATCTTCACATTTGTCTTGCAGCAATTTTTCTGCCTGCATCAGATCCAAATTTAACATTTTCTGCTAATGTCAATGACATGCTCTTACCTCCAGTTCATTAACAAAGCTGTTAGAAACCTTTTGTTGGTCCTCAGCATGATTTACTATGTGTTGCTGCTTCTCATGACTAAGGGGAGCTATTAGTGGGTCTGGAACATTGCCAGTGTGCCTGGAAATATTCTGTCTCCATAGCTGAAGTCCTGCCTGCAAGACAAGTGGCTTAGAAGATAGAAACAATATGATAACACAGTTTTAGACCATGGTCTTTTCCTCCCTTCTGAAACAGAAGTTGCTTCTTTGTGATTTTACATACTTCTCAATACTTCAGCAATGGCAGTGAGCTTTTCCTGACCACAGCACTCGAGTACTTAGAGAGCTGTGGTTCAGAAAGTCTTCTTTCTTATTTCTAAAGCAGCTGAGCTATGGGAACAGCATGCTGTGACGATTCTTTTCATTTATTTGCTTATGTATGGTCTGAGTTGTTTTTTCTTTCTTTGCTGTCACATTAGATCTTGCTGGCATTTGCTTTAGAGTGACTGTTTCCAGCCTTGATAGGTGGCATTTCTCTGCAGTAGTGCTGAAAATTGCTTCTCTTAATGAAAACATTTCATGTTTCTGCATTAAAATTTGCAAAAAACCTCATTAAATTTTCATTGTCTACCAGATGCAGCCAGTCAAAGACCTTACAAATAAGTGGTTTTGCTCTTTTTGAGTCAAATTATTAAATGTGAAAACATCACTTAGAGGACATACAATTCAGGGCTTCAGTTTGCATAGAAAACTCTCAGATATCACACAAGATATATGCAGCAAAGGTGAAATAAGATTCCCCAAGTCTTGCTCCTGTCTCATTAGAAGCAGGGGCATCTCTTGCGTGTAGTGACCAATCTACTCAACATTGCTGTTGTTGGGGGCTTTGATCGAAGATCTCTTCTTTGTAAGCACCACTCTCCAAGCTGGAGGTAATGGAATTCCATGACTGCCAGAAAAGAACAGCTCATCATGGACAGCCCCTCCACACCCCTCCTGCCAAACTAGCCTGAGGAAGTTCCAGTTGCTGATTTCCACACACAGACGAGTCACATCCAGAGCATTTCTGCCAGACCCAGAGGTTCCCTGGCCACCACTCCAGTGACATGGGGAGTGGACAGGATTTCACGTGTAGTTCCTGACAGGAACAAAAGTCACAGGACAATTCAGTCACAGTGCACGTGGATTTTAAAAGACAAACTGCAGACAACAGTGAAAAGCAACAATTAATAGTATTCCCAGTTCTTTTCTTGATTTCTTTTCCCAGGATGATGCCTTGATCAAGATGTCATGAGGAAGACAACGGAGGAAGAGAGAGCACTTGAGAAATCAGACCCAGGACCTCAGAGCTGAACTGCTGTCTGGAAATCAGCTGATGTGTGCATGCCGGAGCCCAGGGCTGCCTCCCATCCCTCTGAGCAGCTGTAGCTTCACTGCGGTATCATACGACCCCCTGCTGGCCTCATTTTTCTCCTCAGCACTTCTGGCATTCCAATTTTTCTGGTTTCTCCCTCCTCGGGGATCTCCAAGGTGTCACCTCCTGCAGGCACTCCTTTCTGAGGACGAAAGCAATGTTTTTTGGGAGAGGATGGCCTCGAGAGGGCCCGGCCGGTGCTGCCCAGCATTGTCCTGCTCCCTCTGCAGCGGTGGTGACGGTCCCTGGCAGGACCCGGCCGTGTCTCAGGCTAATGAGTTGTCACAAACCCGTCCCCGTGCCTCGCCTCCCGGGCAGGTTATTATTATGAGGGCTGTCAGTGGCGGGTGAGGATGGGGCAAGCAATCCATTTCTGCAGCCAGCGGGGAGCTGCGAATCTGTTCACAGGGGATCAGCGGGGTGCTGTGGGAACCGGCCTGCCCTGCAAGCGTCCACCAAGGGCTACCATTCAAGAGAGCACCGTGGGTTCATGGCGAGCCAGCGAGCTCGCCTCTAATGTATGCCCTAATGAGTCAGCGGAGGGTGTTCTGCCTGCCTGAATGTCTTTAGTGTGGCAAAGCGGAGTGGACATTCCCATACAATAGTGGGCTTAAATTCAGCCTCTCACCGATGTCTAATTCATGGGCGGAACGGCTTTTGTCATACCTATAGAAGAGAAGTACAGTAGGTCATTGCTCCAACTAATTGGAGTTGACAATCCCATATCTATCCATATCTCAGAGCCATTTCCACACAGTTGGAAAGGGAGGCATTTCGTCTTTGCTCATGTGGTCAGCCACCGGGAAAGGAAAATAATGTATGGATGGGTTTCTGCTTCAGGCAGTCACAGATTTGCAACAAAAAATAATATAACCTGGCAATGGCTTTTTCACTTAATGGCAGGTAGAGCAGTAGGGGTTATCTTTCTTACCTTCATCCTCCAGCTTTTAAACAATGCTTCCTTTTCCCTACCCATGCTTTGATATCTCTGCAGGGCACCCTTTCATGACTGTCGGTCGCCCCACAGCACAGAGATCCATCGTGCACAAGTCTTCTGGGTGCCATCATAACCTCAAGGGCCAGAATAGCACAAAACACCCCTGCTCTGCAAACAGCAGTTTCACAACTTGCTAAAGGCCACTTGCTGGACCAGTAGTAGGGGTAAGATTGATCCCTGACCCCAGAATGATAAAGTGCACCCAAGGTGTCTCCTGTTTTAGTCTTTTTGAGCATGACATGAAATTCTGCTACACTCAACACTTTATCCACTGCCTTGTTCAGACACAGCAGTTGTCTTTGAGTGTATAAAAGAGTATTAATGCTTCCAATTTAATCTGGCACATAACACCTGAAGAAGAAAACTTCCCAAATCTGTGAGGAAGCCAAATGGGCACTTTGGAGTGATGTGCCAGTTAAAATCAGATCCTTCCCTTTCTTCAGTAGACCACTTTCTCCTCAAAAGCATCAGCCACAGATCTAGGTCTCGTCCCCTCCCCACCTATGGCAGTGTTTGGGAAGAGTTAACAGTGGTTTGAACCAACTTGGGGGATTTAAAAAATATATATGCATTTTTTAAAAAATAATACCTTCAGGTTGTCCACTTGTCATGGTAAAACCTCCAGACTTGCTTAGTGCAATCCTCAACTCTGTTAACAGTATATGATGAAATCATATAACTAAATTACTAGGCTTTTCCACTTACTACAGGCTTATTCCACATGGGATCCAAAATGTAGAACATGGTAAAATTGCCTGGTACTTCATGCTGGGACTGAAAGAGACTGCAACAACACCAGGCTGGAGACAAATAAACTTTACACATCAATCCTCTTGACTTAGAGGTCATTTAGTTGTTCTTGATTTGACATGGAAGTTTTGTAAGACACTATAGAGCTGGGAAGCAGAATAAAGCCACACAATATAGAAAAAAGGATGAGATAAATTGCCACTTTATTTTTCTACATATGTTCAGTAAGGATATTCATTCACTTACGAGGAAAAGCTTTACTATGTTTTTGCTTTTAAAAAATAATGATCTGCTGGAAGTGTGGGAAATATGTTTTTAAAAACCCAGTAAATGGAGCACACGTCAGTAAAGACAGCTCAATTTCGTTACGCTGGTGTGATCACAAAAACATTTTCTACCATGCAACTTTTAATTAGTCTCGCAAAAAATTATTCTGCTTCACTTATACAGAGTACAGTAAATGGCTACATAAATGCACAAGGAATGAAATAAATACGCTTTGTTCAAATGTGGTGAAATAAGATAAGAGAAAGAAGTTTCTTTCTGTTTCCCCTTGTATTTATCATGAGGCAAGTCAATGTTTCTCCATGAAATACAGTAATTATGATAAAAAATAAACCGAAGTGAACTTCTTCACTTCACACTTCAACAATCTTCCAGCCATACAGACGCATTCATGCATGTATGGCTGTCATTTCCAATCCAGACAATTTTTGATAAGCTTTAGCTATTCTGAGGTGCTGCCAGTTTGAGTGACAACCTTGATACCTGCAACTAAATGGTTAATCTGTTCACCATTGTGAATGTAATCAGTGCTCTCAGACACAGTGAAATCCCACATTTTTCTGATGTCTCAAATAAAGTGGTTGTTAGTAAATAATATAGACTATATGTACATATAATGCCCAGCACATAAATACATATTAATATGCATGGTACTGTCTGCACACATTCTGTGGTGTCACATATATATATATACACACACACACATAGGAATATTGACCACACAAAATATGAAAAGCAAAACATATTAAAAATATATAAAATAGGTTTGCTTGTGCTATAAAAAAAAATAAATTAAGTGATGCTTTTCATTACAGCAACATTTCAGATGTGCAGCTCGGGTCTGAGTCATGTGTGCTCTATGACTGTTTGGTATAACTCAGCATCCAGTTCCCATGGAACTCAGGAGCATTCTGCCCTTGAAAGCACAGTCATTACTTCCATCCTGCTGCTATTTAAACACACTAGAGGATGATGTGTACTTCCAAACATGAATAAGGCAAAACCAGTGAAGGCAAAGGTTATGTAGGCAAAGGGTATTCAGCTTCCCTCATTTGCTAAAGACATTACAGCTCCAAGCAATGTGCTGAGCTTGCACCTTTTAGTCCATTATCTGAGGTTGGAGTCAACTTGGCTCATCAAAAAAGTTGTCTTTTTCATCTGTATAGGCAATTATATATTCATATGTTTGCTCAGCACCAGAAACACTGGTCTGCAGTATTTTCCATCTATACTTAGTTTACTGATGTTGACTAATCATGGAAAAAAAATCCAATTTCATGCAAATTTTCAGAATAAACTCCCTGAAATTCTTATGTGACCCATAAAAAAACGTATTGTATGAATAGTGCATTAGAGGAATGGGGTTTCTTTACATATAGCCTCAAAGCTACCTCATAAAACACAGGTCCTTAAGTCTGGTAAATGTTGCCCTCTAAACACTACAAAAAAAGTAGAACTTTATTATAAAGATCTTTGCCTACATAGCCTGTGGGAAAGCCCCTCCCCAGGCCTAAATTCAGATAGTTATTAAATGGTGATAAAGTATCATGGCATTCATGTTTCCAGACACTCTTATGGATGGGTAAAGTGTCTGCCAGGGTGTTCCAGTGGGAGCTGGTGTGCGGATGCTGGGACAGGAGCAGTGTCACTCATGGCCACAATCACACTTCACCTCAGACAGACCAGTCCAGGGGACAATGGGAATTGCCATCCACTTCACTCTACTGGGAATTATCTTATCAAACACTTAATGTAAAGTCATAGCTCCATTAAAATTCTTGGTGTCACAACATGGCACTATTGTGAATCAAGCTTAAACAAGACTATTCAGCATTGGACTTTGTGCCTGTTTTCCAATAAATCTTTAATTGTATCATTTAATCCTCTAGATCTCCTTTCCCTGAGATAAAACATGGTAAGAGCTTCTTCCTGAGCATTTAAAGTAAAACCCCACAAAATCACAGATGAGCTGATGTGTTTTATGTCCAATGCACAGAAGTATGTAAATCCATAAAGTGTCAGAGGAATGAAATAGCCCTTTCCCCCTTATAATTACCTATCTTTTACAGCCCGTCAAAACAAGTACTCACTTGCCTTACGTGAAGTGTCACAGGAAAGGAACACCAATATCAGTCCATTGCAACCCACAACTGATCAAAAAACCTTAAGAATTGTTTTAAAAATGCATCATTTGCCAGAAAATACTCAACATTGTGTAAGGCTATGCTACATTTTTGCTTGCTGTGCAGCAAAATAAAATGGGTACAAAAGTTTAATGTCAAAGCTAGTGTTTATTATACAAAATCCCTATCAGATGCATCTGTTTATTAAGTGCAGTTGGCAAAGCTATTATTAAGGTTTCAATGTTTTCCATCCTAAGTTCCTCTATCTTTGCTGCTTGTAACTCTGGCAGTCTTTAATTGTTTGTATAAACATTTACAGGAGGCAGATCTCTAGAAAAGCTTCCCTGGAAGAAGGAAATATCTGCTTCAAGCTGATATGTTTCAAGAAAATTTCAGAAGGTCATTTCCAAGAATGATGCTTGGGAAAAACATAGGTTCCTTTCCCTCTACTAAAAAAAAAAAAAAAAAAAAAAAGTTTCTTCTGGAAAAAAAAGTTTTAGAGCAAAGACAAGTGCTGCAGCAAATGGTCTTTGTTAAGGGTGCACCTTTTGCTGTGCTTGTGAGATGCAGCCATGGTCTAACCCTTGAACATACCCTAATCCTCCAAACCATCCCAGCTTGCACACAGTGGCTGGAGAGAGCCAGCTCAGACACCACAACATGTCTGCTGGCAGAGAAGCAGGCTTTTTCCAATTGTTTTTATTACCCAAAGCAGCTAAGTGTCTCTATCCTGCATTGCAGTAAACAATGCAATCAGGGCAGGATCTTCCCTTTGCTGGCCTGGTCAGCACCTATCAGTGCAAGTGTGCTGCTCACTGCACTCCTGGGCACAAGAGTGGATCCCTGCTGGACACCTCTGGGTCCTACTGCAAGAACACACTGCTTCTCCACCTGGGCCTTCCCATTACCTGCAAATTGCCACAGGGAAGACAGTGCTCTGGAGAAGGAGGGCACCAAATGAATGTGAATGCCTCTAAGAGACTGGGCTATGCTGCTGAGGCCACTCACTTGAGGCCAAGTGCAGAAAAGAACCCAAAGGGATCAGTGTGGCAGTAGGGCCAGGTTATCTGGGGTGCGCAAGGAGCATCAGGAATTGTCAGTGCACTGTCAGAAGCACTGAAATTGCTCACAGTATCTCTCCAGGCCCTTGGGCCAAGCAGGGAAGCCCAGGCCACATCAGCTGCCTCCTCAGAAACACCTGCTGGGCAAAGGGAAGCCAGCTCTCATCCTCTGTGCACTTTGGAGAAAACCTAACAGTTGTATAATTGATCTCACAGAGTACTCAGCAAAACAAAAGCAGGAATGCCAAACTAAATGACAACTTGCAGCTTTACAGGAAGCAGTTGTGTCAAGGGAACACCAGCACATTAATGGACTCCTGACTAAAAATGAACCAGATAGAGCTGGTCACTGTGAGCTGGCATTGACATAATGCAGTGGAAACTTCACTGGCCCAAACTCCAACTTACTGAGCTCTTAGACAACTCTCAAAAAAGGCATTTCTGTGATTCCACACTGCACCCAGCACATACAGCTGGGCACTGCCCCAACAAGTATGAAAGTCAGGGCAGTGGTAATTTGGGGATGGTTGGCATATAACCAGTGTAAACAGCTACAGCCACGCTCTCTCTCCTGGAGTTGTAACAGATGATGTGTGTTGAACCACGGGATTTTGAGTTATGAGCATACTGCAGTCTTTTGTGCTGTCTGCCTTGGTCATTTGGTCCTAATTAAGTTAATTCCTGGTTCCTACAGTCCTTCCTACCTTGGGCAGGCTAAGCCACTGGGGTTGCAGGGTTTGAGAAAAGCCTGTCCACCTAGACAAGCTCAGACTTCTGCTTGTTTCAGACAGGCAGTGAGATGCTCCAGGGTTCTGGTAGCTGACCCCAAACTGGCTGTATGAAAGCTTCTCCTCCACTCTGCTTCTTCCCCTCTGGGGAAGGTTGTATACACACATTTGCCTTTACAGTGGACCCTTGGCAGTCCCTCACCCAGAGAGGCCCTAACAAAGGAACAACAGTTTAGCAGAGAGGCAGAAGCCACTGGAAGCCACTGGTCTCAGATGCAGGGCAGTGAGTGCTGCCTCCAAGATGAGATGTGGGCCTTGGGCTCAGGTTCAAGTCAAACACAAACTGCAGACATCACCTCCAGCACATTTCCAGAGCACAGGAAGGAGGCTTGGGGATTTTGTCTGTCTGCAGATCCTTCCTCTCTGGCCCAGCTGCCTAAGGACCAGCACTGGCTTTCCTGGGAGGGGTGCAAATAACCTAGTAGACTTTGCAGAGGTTCCAACTCCAAATCACTCTTCCCTCTGGCTATCAGAAGAGTGGATGTGTCTGACCAAATGAATAGAACCACAGCACGTTAAAGCCCCACTGTGTAATAGAAGGAGATCTGGATATATTTGTACCTGCAGCTGCCAGTCAACCTTGATGACTCAGGATGGTTTCTCTGGGACCTGGGCTCCTATTTCTCTGCCTCATCTCTCCAGAATATTGCTTGGGCTCAGACAGAGTTTTCTAACAAATTCAGGAATCCTAGATTTAGCTGCTTCTTTTAACCCAGCATCATTTATGTCTCTGACTTTCTCCTGTCAAGCTAGTTTCCTTCTCTCTCTCTGAAATGGTGAGGCAATCTGTACAATACCAGCAACACTCTGTTGACCTATGTGCCTGTTGCCTAATAACTCCTTTTTCTCCTCCCTGCCCACAAGATTTGCTGTTAAAAATGGCAGCAGATGAGGTCCTCTGTCATGGCAGAGCTTGCCACCTTACACAGAGAGCCTCCAACACCAGCCAGACTCTGAGCTCTGATCTGACAGATTTCTCAAAACACCAACCCTTAAACACACTTCTGTGACTTGGAGCCAGTTATTAATATCTATTAAGATGTTTGTGTGAAAGCTTGGTTTCCAAACTCCTTCTGCACAATACTTGATCTCCTTCTTTTTGACACACACAAGTACACCATTTTATTATTTGTACAGATCACTTTGTTTTCCTCAGTACATAATTTCAATTCCAATTCATTAATGTCAAAGCATAAAAGAAGCAACCGCACATAAAGCAACAAAAGTTTGCTAAACCCAGAAGATAACAGCTGATAATTAAGGAAGTCCCATTATTTCTTGGCAAAGGAGACTGTGTTTTCAGAGACACATTCTTAAAGGGCCTCTCTTTAGTGTAGCTGCATAATTTGCATGAACACTATTTGCACAGAAAAATAAAGGTATTCAATACGGATAAAAGGAGGCTTTAATGTGCCCATAATTTCTGTACAATACCCATCCCATGCCCCTTCTTGTTGGCACAGCCTGGCCTTGTGACAGGTTCACAGAAGAGCCACTCTGGCAGATCTTTGGTGGTGTGGACAAAAGATCTGGGCTTTTTTTAGGACATACCTGCCCCCCACCTCCACCCTCAGTCTCATTTTGTACTGATATCATTGGAGAAAAAAGACATTGTACTGATCTGAAACTGCACATAAATCCTCTACCCAAGAAGAAACCCTGCCTTTCTATCTTCCCAGGCCCACCTCTGCCTCCTGCCCTGGGAGTCCTTCACAGCATGGTCTCCTGCTTGCTGGGCAAGTCCATCCCAAAGACTTTTGCATTTTGTTTGTGTTCCCTCACATTACTGATGCAGACACTGCCAGGCATGTAGGGCCAGTGGAAAGTCTCCTGGTTTTAGTGGTTCCCCTGGGTCCTTCTTTTTGGCTGTTTCCAAGTGCTGTTCAGCAAGACTGAGCCTCTTTTCTGGGCTACAGTCTTACACTGAGAAGAAAGTCTGCCAGCATGTGGAAATTGGCATTATTGCTGGGATGAATCCTGAAACAGGCTCACCAGTTTTGTGCCTCCTAGTACTTGGATCCTGTATATCCACCCTGGTAGCACAGTGTGGCTTTGCTTCACTTGATGAGAATCTCAGAGAGAAATTACAGCCCCCTGTTCTTCTTAAGTCTGATGTCACCACCTCCCAGCTCCCATCACAACCTGCGGTGAAGGATGGTTATGGCCTCACAGGGAGATTTGATCAAAGATGGTCTAATTCAAATGACAATCAGCAGAGAGGAAAGGTGTTTCACTGGCAGACATTTCTGAAAAAATACTGCTTGAAGCAAAACTGTTTTACTCTGGCAAAGCCCATAAAGTCAGGACTGTACCTCACATGAGGTATAGTCCTGCCAACAGTCCATACAATACTGATACAGCAGTTCCCAAGTCACCAAGAGCTGAAAAATGACACAGATTTTCTGCATGTAGAGAAAATCTTGCATTACTTACTGAAAAAGATTTTTAGACAGGATACTCTCTACAGACAAATTGTGGGCAAGATCTGATTTTTCATTCCAGTGTGATATTTAATGGAAAATCTTCCATTATGCCTATTCCTGAAGGAAAAATAGATGTTCTTCATGTCAATACTTGGTCTGAGTCCTAGGTCCTGTTCACGTTTTAACAACATTGCTACAACAGGAAAACTCCCCAAGGGTGCACAGAGCTTCAAAATCCTCCCAGGTGCACAAGAGTCATAACCACTGCATCCCAAGAAGTTAGAACAGAGAGCTTGTCAGGAATTGGCTACTTAAGCCTACTTAACCACTGCCAACCACTTAGACTGAGGTATCACCTGACAGGTTCAAGGACCAGACTCAGCCTGGAGTCTGGCAGGGAGGAGGAAGGAGGGTGGTGTGTCTTTACCTGGGACAGGTTGCATGGACAGAGCAACAGGATCTTACATGGCTTTGTCAGTTCTGAACCCAGCAGAAGCAGAAGTTCATCTGCCACACAGCAGGGCTAAGTCTGTGCTGCTACACTGGATCCTTTTTGATGTAAACCTTTGAAGGTACTGTCTTCTGATGGAGCTTCCATTTTGTTAACTCAGCTTTGCCCATTTGCAGTTCAGGGCTATGCTTTTATGGCTTCTTTAAGTTCTTTGACTGCAGCTGTGCCCATGGCATGATGATGGCAAAGCTGATGTTCTTACTGCCCTGGTGGACATGACTGTGGGGTATCAGAAGTAGTTTGCCCGATGTGGAATAAGAATGCAGTGGAGGAAACCCCCACTGACAGTGGCATATCATTGGGAAAAGACACAGGATGGTCACTAAATGTACAGCCTAGAAGCTGGAACATGGGGCAGCTCTGAAAGTTTCCTTAATAAAGTGTTTATGGCAGGCAGAAACAGGTTATTGCAGGGAGTTCCTGTTCCAGCAAACTTGGCTGAATCAGGAAGGAGTTCTGGGCTGCTGAGGTTTCTCTCAGCAGTGTGGTGGTACAGGGACCCTCTCAGCCTGGTTTTATGGCAACACAGTGCATTGGTGATGTCAGTGAGCAATTGCACCTACACAGACAGCACCATCTAACCAGCCCCTCCACCAGAAACACTGCTGCCCTTGAATGTCCAGCTGCTTGATGTGTTTCCTTAGGAACACAGAGGAGGCACTTGTGTTAAATTCCCACCCCTGAGCTGTAGGAGAAAATCCTATCCATCCACCCAGGAGCTAAGGTTTGGAATAATCTATTACAACAACTCTTTCCTGGTCATTTCCTGTTGAGCAACAGCCTAAATACCCTGACCCAAAGGCAGAAAAGAATGCAAACTATTACTTCCCCTATTACGTGGGAAATACAAAGAGGACAAAAGGTGAACTTCACCCCTGTGCTGAAGGTCTGAAGATCACCCTAAGAAGACTGTCTCTGAGTCAGAATGATTCAGGCAGCAAGGTAAACAGCAAATTCCTCACAAGGGTGAAAGAAAAACATCAGCTATTTAATTTCCTGATTATCTGACTTACTTACTCAGTTAACTACATCAGATGTGGTCACACATTCTGTGCTTTCAGTACTCCTTCCTACCCTACCACTGCACAAAATTGCTGCAGACCCAGTCTCCAGCTGATGAGATTACTGACGTGTGAATTCATGGAACAACTGTGAAAGTAGAAGTCAAGCACTCTCACTCTCTGACTTCTACACTGGGATCCATGACCCTGGGAAATGCTTGTTTTTTGTAACAACTGGGTTGGAATAATTAGTCACCTGAAGAACAGAGTGTATTAAAAGAGAAATATAAATGCTCCTATTTTTTGGTACACAAAAAGTTTTCCCAACATGAGTAGGAGACACTGTGGTCAAAATTGGTTTCATATGTAAAAATAACTACTGCTATTTACAGATAACATACCAAACCTGTTATATTGCCATTCACAGACATACATGTTTATCCTTGTCAGAACAGGGCAAAAACTGCTCTTACAGTATGATTTTATTCAAGATACTCACTCTAAGCTCATTGCATTCTGCCACATTATACATGGTATCATGTGAAATCAGCTGTTCTATATTGCAAATGGCATGAAAAATTATATATATACACCATTTCCCATTGTGTTAATATTTTTCCTTCATAGTAAAACACTGACTTCCTTACAAAAAAAAAAAAATCTTATAAGTTAGTTGCTCTTTCAGCTGGCCTATAGTGAGTCCTGCCACCAGAAAGATAATTAGCGTAATTTTGCTGTTGTTTCTGTTGTCCATCCACTACACACTAAAAGAAAATCGCACTTATTTCTAATGGCCATGGGAATGCACGTTTAGATATCTTCACAAGAAGTTCCACCTCAATATGAGGAAGAATTTCTTCATGTTTGAAGGTGGCAGAGCACTGGAACAGGCTGCCCAGGGAGGTCGTGGAGTGTCCCTTTCTGGAGACATTCCAAACCCACCTGGACATGTTCCTGTGTCACCTGCTGCAGGTGACCCTGCCTTGGCAGGAGGGTTGACTGGATGATCTTCAGAGGTCCCTTCCAACCCTAACAGCTCTGTGGTTCTGTGACTGCACTTGTGATGCATGCTAGTGAACAGGAATTACAATTCCATCTGTTCCACTCCTACACATTCCTGGTGTGTAAGGACAGTCTGGACCTGCAGGAGATGGCTTGTTGCATCAACAGCTGTAAACGTGCAGATTTGAGGAGGCAAGAATGGTTTTGCCTTCAATACCAGGGCACTAGAGTCACTTGTGGAAGGTGAAGTGCACAAAACCCATCACAGTTCTGTTATTGAAAGGTCAAGTTTCCTGAACGTGTGTTTCCCACATTCAGCACCCAATACACTGAAGACCAAGGGAATATGCTGTATGCAGGAACAGAAATACACATTGTGCATGTGAGGAATTTATACATGGAGCAGTAAGAAGACATTAATGAGGATGTGACAAGCTGCTAAAGGGTACAGGCGGTGGTTCAACATATTTGCCTGTCAAAGGTTAAGCCATAAATTAGCACTGATGTTTCACGACTGTCTCTATACCCAAAGAGTAAAAAGACCCGACAGGGAATTCGCTATAAACTCTGACATTTTCTATCCTTGCGTGTGGAATCACGGAAAAGTGCTGAATTGTGGATTGTTTTTCGCAGACGGACGGACGGACGCCGCCAGGCTCTGGCCGCCCGCGGGGCTCGCCGGCACCACCGGGAGAGGCTGTCAGAGCCCGGCCGCCGGTGCCACGGCCGCCGGTGCCGGGCAAGCGCTGCCACCTCGTGGGGACCGGCCCGTACAGAGCAGCGCGGAGCGGGGCACGCCGTGCGGGGCGGGCACGGACACGGGTACGCGCACCGGGCACGGGTACGCGCACCGGGCACGCGCACGGGACGCGGGCTCACACCCCCGCGCCGCCCACAGCCGCGCGACCACGGCGCGCCTCGCAGCAACAGCGATTGGTTGGGACTGGAGTGGGGGGAAAACTGACTGGCCAATGAGAGAGGCCCGCGGCACCGGCGAGCCAATGGGAGCGCGGCGCGGGTGAGAGGTCGGAGGTGGGAGCGCGGCGCCCCCGGAACGGGAAGCGGAGCCGGTTCCCAGCGCTTCCCGCTGTCCCGCGCCGTGCACGAGGGGTTCCCGCGCGGGCCCGCGCTCCTCCCGCCATGGTGAGCGGGAGCCGGAGGGGCGGGAGCCGGGCCGCTACCGACCCCGGGCGGCGGGGTGGGAACCGGGAGCCGGGAGGGGCGGGAGGCGCTCCGTTAGCGGCCCCGGGCGGGGCGGAGCGGGGGGCGGACGGGCGGCGCTGACCGTGTGCTTCCCCACCAGAGCCTGCCGCTGAACCCGAAGCCGTTCCTGAACGGGCTGACGGGGAAGCCGGTGATGGTGAAGCTGAAGTGGGGCATGGAGTACAAGGGCTACCTCGTCTCCGTGGACGGCTACATGAACATGCAGGTGAGGGCCCGGGCCGTGCCGGCCCCCGGCGCTGTGGATGCCCATCTCCTGGGAGCGCCCGGGGCCCGGCTGGGTGGGACTGTGGACAGCCCGGTGTGGCCGGAGGGGTCGGTGCCGTGGCGGGGCTCGCAGTGGGATGAGGATGATGCCCGAGTCAGGACCTTTCCCGCCGCAGCCGCTGCGTGCCCGGGACACGGGCGGTGTCCCGGTGGGAATGCGGTACCGAGCGGGAGCGGGGCCGATCGGGCACCCCCGGTCGCTGCAGCCGGGCCCGGGGCTGGGCCAGAACCGTGATGGGTTTGCGGAGCTGCTTTTATTGCTGCCGTTCTGACTTTTTTATCATTTTCCTTTCAAGCTTGCAAACACAGAGGAGTACATAGACGGTGCGCTGTCCGGACACCTGGGTGAAGTTTTGATAAGGTAATTGGGGTATTCATGGTGGAGGAAGGCTCTAAATCACCTCACCACTTGCATTAAAGCTTATACTGGTGGATGTTGTGTTTCTTGCCTAATTAAGATGCCCAGTGTAGCTCTTAAAGGAAGGGCTGTGAATGTGTCTTTTATATCAAAGTCCCTTCTGAGAGGAAGAAAAATGAATTTTTGAACATATTAAAAGACATATTTACTATCCCTTTTGTGGTGACTAAATACTTTTGTTTTCCACATTGTTGTACATCTGAGAGTCCTTTGGCATTGTAAACTAGTGCACTGCAACTGGAAACTTTTCACATGCTTGGAAGTTAAATTTGACAGTAACTGTTCACTGAAAAGTAAAATTTTTTTTGTGCAGCATTGTCAAACAGCTATTACGTTTATGAAGTTGCACAATTAAATGTACTATGTGGAAAAGGTGTACAAGGTCAAAAGCAGCATTTTGTTCTGTAGAATCTGGCTGTTGCCAGGCTTCTTTCAAGCAGAAAAATGTTTAAAGCATGTTTTATGTGGGGAAAATGATAATATTTATAGCTAAGGGAACTCTTGGTTCTATTTACAGGTGCAATAATGTTTTGTACATCAGAGGTGTGGAAGAAGAGGAAGAAGATGGAGAAATGAGAGAATAGGTGTTTTGTATTTCTGGAAATAAACCTTTTTTTTTCCTTTTCTGTTTTTCATACTTTTGTAGTAAGATGTTTATTTCCATTGTGCTTTAGTATGGGGAAAATTAACCCTTTAAAAGGTCTTTAATATTTTATTGGTGTCCAAAAACTAATGCTGGAGGAACAACAGGTTCTCAATAGTTTTGATTTAAAGTAGAAAATACTGAAATGAAAAGCAAGTATTTAAAAATACCAGTTATCTTCCCATCTGAAATACAGGAAGAGTTGGCAGTATCTGTATTTTACAGCATGTATGTCATGACTATTTAAATACATTTCGTCTTTAAAACTGTTTATAAAACATTTGGAATTAGCTGGAAAGATTTCACTGCAAGCGAGGTGTGAAGATCTTTTAGACCCCAGTTTCTCTCAGAAATATTCTCCTGCTTGGAGTCAGGAAGCTTAAAGTGTGGCTGCATGGTCACTAAGGAAGGACAAATGTGTGTCACCTTAGCAGCCACAGAGACAAAACCTCCTGGCAGCTGCAGAGCTCCACAGACTTGGGTGGCATTGCTGAAGTTGAGACAGGAGGCTGCAGAATGGGAATGTGCTTTGTGAGTCTCTGCTGAAGAATGGAAAGGGTGCTGTGGTCCTCCTCAGCATGTTGTGGAGAGGAGATGTTCTGTCTAAAAGCTGCACAGGCTGTGGCTGCAGTAGGTGCATGTGGAGTGCAGCTCTCCAGCCCTGCTGCCTGGGATCACACATCCTGTCAGACACAGCTGGAGTGGGCAGTGCTGCGTGCCTGGGGCTGTGTTAGGGTAGAACACAGAATTATGAGAACTGTGGGAAGGACACCAGCCTGTCAGCATAGATCCTGCAGAGAAATACCTCCCTGTTTCATGTTGGAAGTCATCCCTGGAGCTATCCGTGTGTTCCTTTAATATTTACATATGTAAGTTTCCATAAAGAGTGAAAAGTCATTTTGGATGTACTTGTGCAGGTGTTTCATTGCTTAAACCAGACCCTTTCTGGCAGTGTGGAGGCTTCACAGCTCTGCTGAAGTTCCTGCAGTCCCATTGGGAAGGGGGAAAAAAGCTTTCTAAGCTAAAATCAGTACTATCATAAGGATAGTTGAGTACTTTAAAATTGGCAATGAGCCTAGGAAACCTCAGAACAACTAGATGTGTTCTGAGTGGTGGCAGGAATGAGAGGCAGAGAAGCACCTGCCCTGGTTTGTGATGCAGCACGTCCTGTTAAGGACTGCATGGTGCAGAATAGTGCCCTTCCCTGTCAGTGCTGCCACTGACAGTCACTGTGCTCTGCCAGTACTGAGGAGGGACAGCTGTGACTGTCACCTTGGTACCTAAGTCAGTTCCTTCTCTGCAATGGGCTGGCACTGATCTGAAAGCTGCTCTTCCTCATGGGGGAGTGGGACTGGAGGTGAGTTTGTCTTGTGTTATCTGAGCACTGGATCAGCAGATAGGGCCATCACTGTGACACCTCACCAGGCCTCAGCTTTGCAGAGTAACTGGGAAGACCAAGCTTATGCTGAACCCCTTCTGTGTGCAGAGATGGATGTGACTGTTCCTCAGTTAAACAGGTGTATCTGTAGAGGGATGTCTGGAGTTGTGCTGTACAGCCAGAGTGCTCACTTCCTTTCCTGAGGGTAAAGAAAATGTCTTGGCCTTGCAGAGAGAGCTACCTACTGTAATTCACAGCACTTCCTCTGATTCCCTTCCTACAGGGTGAGAATTCATCAATGTAGGACACCAGTGGTTGTTGGTGAAATGCTGGTTTTTGTGCTAGGAAGAATCTTCCCACAAGGAAAGTCCTGTAGCAGTTTAAAATAAGTAGAAACCTTTTTTAAGAAAATAAAAAAACAAGCCAAAGCACAAAAGAAGCAAGGGAGCATTTTGTGCATAACAGCCTTAATGTGGCAGATACTTCCTAACTTAGAAATGGGCTGCTGATATTCCAGGACAGACAGCCTGTACCCATCATCAGGAAAGCAGCCACATCTGGTTTTGCTGGGAGCTGTTAGGAAATAAATCAAAGTAGATAGACACAGCTGGTGAATATCTAGATTAAACCACTGTCTAGAAAAAAACCAACAAAACAAAAAACCAACAAAAAAAACCCCACCAAACTGAAAATCTCCAGTAAGATGAATAATAGGAAAGACAAGTGGGCTTACATTTTGGAAAAGCAAGAACTCAGAACTAAGAAAACAAAGATGTTTTTCTTGTGTAATCTATCTCCCTCTTTCTGACAAATTAGTTGCTTTATAGAGTCTTGAGTTTTCATCCTCAACAAAAGCGTGATCCTTTCATATAGCTTAATATTCTTTTGAGATGCTTTGTTATACCTTTTTTTTTTTGGACAGTTACATTCCTTAGACTTCAAATTCAGACCATTTTACTTTTGCATAGCACCAGGCATCAAACACTTTGACTAAATAATACCTTGGTGGATAAATTGATAACTGATCTTAGTTACGCTCCAAAAATGAAGGCATGAGTTTCTCTTTGCTACCATCAAGTGTTCCATTCAGTTCAGTGGAAGAACCCATGCAGATCAAGTCAGACAACAACTTAAACATGTGCTTAACTTAGATCCTTGTCCTAAATGAAGTGGAAAGAATTGCAATGCAAGTGAAGATAAGGTGCTCTGAATATATCAGAGTAATTTGAGCTGGTCCTTTGTATGGAGTAAGCCCATGAATACAGATTTTTTTTCATCTCTGGAGTGAGTCCAAAATGCAAAAGAACTGGAAATATTCACTTAGGTGTGTATTAAAGACAAAAATAATTGTGATTTTAACATGTTAAATACAAGGTACATAAAGTAACTAAAAAGAAAAAATTGCTTTCATGTGATTAAGTTGTTCTGATTGTTTATAGGATAAAAGAAATCAGAGATTAAGTAGCAGGACACTCAGGAAAAGACTATGCCCTGCAAAACCACTTATTAAATATGGTGAAAAGCTGGTCAAAAAGAGCCTAGAAATAGTGAGGCGTGACACACTCCACATGTAGTTTTGAGCTTATTTTTGTGTTTCTCATTTGGGTATTAGGTTGTTTGCTGTTTATTTTTTACTTGGAAACTTTCCCATTCCTAGGAGTACCCAAAAAAAGAGTATACAACCTACCTGAGAAGACCCTAAATCCTTATCACTGCTAAGAGGAAAAATGCTGCACACTCCAATTCTGTGTTGTGCAGCTCACAGACTGCAAAGGAGGACAAGCTTTGCCCATAAGCCCAGGTGCTGGAGTGGTACCAGGTGCCCACATCCCACTCAGGTGTACACAAGCTCTCCTTTTCCTTAGCTGCAGGTTGTGTGAAAAGGAAACCAAGGTTGGCAGGGTTGCACTGTGCTCAGGGAGAACCAAACTGTGTCCCCTGAGGCAAATTGTGGTGTCCCCCCAAAAGGTCTCCACCTCCCTGGGCCATTATGGAATTTGCCAAAGATGGATCTGGGAACAGAAGATTCAGGAAGCTCATCTGAGCAATTGCAATGTTTCCATGGTTTGAGAGATGCAAGGTTCTTCTACACAGGAAAAAAAAAAAAAAAAGCAGAATTCACTTTCACTTTTGCAAAACTATGGAAGAAGTATTTGAAAATGTGATGTTAGCTCAATCCAACATGGGGGAACTCAAAGGTACGTAACAGATTTGCAATTTAGTTTGGCTCTATTCCACATTTGCAAGTCACTTTCACCCAAATGATGCATTTTCTGTGTTTGATCCTGAGAGTTTACTGACCTCTGCTGCTTTTGTAAACAGGGAAATAGCAATCAGTAAATTTCATTAGTAATTTAACTTGTGTTAAGGCATGCATAGTTCCCCTTTCAGGACATATGTGTATTATTGGAAAGGTCTGGTTAGTGGATGAAAAAAAGCTAATCTACAAATTTAAGGACAATGTAGCCAATATTTGATTTGAGACTGACTTATCTCTAACTTTGGGCTTTTTGTTTTTAATTACAAATTGTTTACAAAAACAGTCATTCTAATGTAGCTCTGACAGTGTATTTGAATATGTGTCCTTGAGGAATAAGCATATCATATTCTCATGTAAAGCACCAGCAAGAAGAGATGAAATACCTTAAATCAATAACCTGATACTCAACTTTTTTATCTCTACTTTTCCTGGGATTTTTTTTCTCCCATTGAAAATGCCACATTTAAAAATTATTTTCAAAAAGAACCTTTCACCGGAACTTTAAGGTGATTGAAAAGCTCTAGATTTAAGAAATTTTGGCAGGATTCCTTTAGCACTCTAGAGTCCTCTATTTACATCCAGTGAATTCTGCCAAGATTTTCAAAATACAGCTGAGTATTTTAGAATCTGTACTGTTTGAATCAAATTCTAGAATTTCCTGAGGGTGCAACCTAAAAACCATTCCTGCACTTACCTTTCTGGGCAGTATTATTAAAAATAGATGAGGCACAGCATATCAGAAACCTGTGTGCAGAAATGGATGTGACTGCAGTGGATTGACCTTTTTCATATGCTGATGTATTGCAGAGAAAATTATTCACCAGAAAAGAACCAGGGCATATAGAAATACACAAGCACATCTTTTTAAGTTTTTTGCAAACAGAATGTAAGTCTTAGAACAAAATACACTCCTAGCTTTTGAAACATAAAATCTTAACAGATTCTCAGGTTTTAAATCAGGATCTGACCTTGAATTTCAGAGAAGCCTAGAGCACAAAACTGATTTTTTCTTTTAAAGTGTAACAGCACAGCTCACAGGTGTGTTGATCTTCCCTTTCCCCCCTCCCTCCACTGCAGCATGCTGTGTTTCATTCCTGACACAACAGCTCTCAGCCCACCACCACTGCTTAGGCATTCCCACAATGGGATGTCCTTCTGTGCTTGTTATGATGCTGTTGCCAGGTTCCTCTTTGATTTCTGCTTTCAAACATATTGTGATACTGCTGGGGAGCGCCACAGTCAGAAGCAGGAACTCCTGGGAGTGGTAAAGCACCCTCTACCAGCTCTCCTGACAATCTTCTGCATGCCTACGTGGGAGTTCAGGGGGAAGACAAAGGTTCTGTCGTGGTGCAGCATTATGCCAGTGGAGAAGAATCACAAGAACACCCAATTTTATTGTAGTTTTATTCACTTTTCAGGTTTCATATTAAATACAAGTTACTGTGCTTTAGATGCAAATCTTGCCTCATCTGCAAACAAGTTCACCAGAAAGGTTCATTCCAAGAGCCAACATATCCAACTGTTTCTGCTGAACAGGAATATGTGTATGCACATAGATGTGTTACCAGCATTTTAAATCTATTCTCTTTCTAAAAGAAAAGAAGGTGTCTAAAGAAGATTGCCACCCTGGGAGAAGTATTTGAGGGACCACTTGTTTAGAAAGACACTCCATTTTCCAGCTGGGGAGTACGGGATTCCTTAAGACGTTGTGAATATGTGAAGAGAGAAGAATACCAAAAAATCCGTGCTAGGAGGAAATATTTGCTCCCTGATTCTCCCATCCCTCGTTCTGCAGGGGGCAGCAGAATCGCACAAACATTTCGTTGTTGGAATCGGATGAATTGATATCTTCCTGGATAAATGAATGTCTGCCTGAACATCTGGCGCGGTGGGAGGTGTTGTGGTCCCTCGGGGGTCATTGCTGGGATGCAGGCAGGGTGGTTGGCGCGGGCAAAATGATGGATTAACTGGAGAGGTAATGGACGCCGGGGAGGGGGCAGGTGGGCAAACAAACGCTCCCAAATCAGAGGCTCCTATTTTCTTGGCAAAGGGAAATCTCCAGGTGGTGCTGCGAGGACTGAGAGCCCCGGGAAGCCCCAGCTGGAAAACTCGGTGCTTGGGAGCTGCTCAGGAACCAGCGCGATGCACGGATGCTGTTACGCTATCCGGACCGAATCAGCAGAGCATCCCGCGCCTGGAGCGGGCTGCGGCCGAGTCAGGGCAGACCGGGCCGGGGCTGGGGCCGGTGCCGGGGCTGGGGCCGGTGCCGGGCGAGGCGGGACGGGCCGGGGGCGGGAGAGGCCGGGCGGGCCGGGGCGGGAGGGGCGCTCGGCCGCGCCCCCCGGGACTTTGAGCCCGGCGGCCCCGGCAGCGGCCCCGGGCGGCCGCGGGCATGGCGGGCCGGCAGCGGCACCGGCTGCTGCTGGAGAACGCGGAGCAGCTGGTGCTGGTGTGCGGCCGGCGGGAGCCGTACCTGCGGCGGGACGGCGCCACCAGGCTGGCCCTGCTGCGGGCCGCCAGCGTGGTGGTGGGGCTGTGAGTGCTCCCGGGACACGGCTGGCAGCGGCGGGCTGGCGGGAGGCGTGCTCCGAGCGCAGCCCGGGCTTCCCGGGACCGTCCTCGAATTCCATGGGGGAGCAGTCCCAAAGGGCTGCGGCTTCCCGGGGCGGGATCCAGGTGCAGGCGATAGCAGCTGGATTTGAGTGCCCTGCGGATAGATGCTGTGTGCTCTCTGATCCGCAGGAGGAAAGCAGTGTTACCTAGCAGGAATTAGAGCGGAACAGTACCAAGGTGTCATCCAGAGGGATCTAAGGAGAGGACAAGCGTTATGGCAAACAGCTTGAAACGCATGGCATCAGCCCAGTGTTTGCTGTGCATCTGTAATATGGGTGAACCACCTCCACACGTGCATCTTCAGTCTCTTGTTCCAGGAGCTCTGTCGTCAAGCACTTGACTTTTGAACAGGCTCACACGTTCTTTGGTCATTGTCTGTGTTTTGCAGGGATGGCTGTATCAAAGCTGTGGGCCAGGCAGATGTTATTCGCAATGAATTTTCAGAAGCAACATTTGAAAGGATAATTGACTGCTCGGGAAGTGTGTGTTGCCAGGTAGGTGTATTTTTGTGATACAAAGAATAGCACTGCCAGCAGGTCAAAGACATGATCCTAGTACTCAGAGCTGGTGAGACACATCTGGAGTGCTGTGTCCACTTCTGGGCTCCACAGTACGAGAGAGACATGGAGCTGCTGGAGTGGGTAATCTACAAAGATTATGAAGGGTTTGAAGCATCTCTCTTATGAGGAGAGACTGAGAGTTTGGTCTGTTCACCCTCAAGAAGAGACAACTGAAAGGGGACCTCATCAAAATCTGTAAGTATCTGAAGTGGGGGATGCCCAGAGGAGGTTTCCAGGCTCTGCTCAGTGGTGCCAAGCAATAGGACAAGAGGCAGTGGGCAGAAACTGATGCACAGGAAGGTCCACCTGAACACGAGGAAAAACTTTACTGTGCAAGTGACTGAGCACTGGAACAGGCTGCCCGGAGAGGTTGTGGAGTCTCCCTCACTGGAGATATTCAAGGGTTCTTTTGGGCTTCATGGTGGAGCTCTGTCTCCTCTTGTTTTGTCTGTGGATCTGTTCCTCTGTTTCGTAAATCACAACAGGAATGTAGCTGACCCACAGAAGGACTCTTCAGATTCACTGCTCTTTTCTGTGCTCTCTTAGCCCATCAGCCATTTGGCCACAGGACTCAGTCTGTCCATCCTGCCCACAGCTGTGTGAAGGCAAAAGGGATTTAAGTCACAAGTTCTGCAGCTTTGCCTGATAAAAAATCCCCAAAAGATGGGCAGGTCTATTGCATGTTAAACTCTCCAAGTGGTGTTAGTACATAAGCTGTCAGATCTGTTTCTCTTACAGTGGCCTGGCCATTCAGCAGTGTCACTTTCAGAGCTTGTAGAAAAGGCTCCCACTGTAATAAGTGTTGCTAGACGAAGTCTAGTGTGCTAAGCCCAGCCTAAGCAGTCTGCCTTTTTTTAAAGAGTACAGGCTTAAAGTCTAATTAATTCTTTCAAAGTCTGCTATTTATCCTTCCTTCCACAGTTTGAAAACTTTATCAAAATAATATGACAAACTCAGCAACTGAGGCACTTACCTAGAGACCTTTTGCCTAATGTGTCAGACCTAAAAAAATTAAAAGAAAATTAATAGCCTCTGAAGAAAATCCTAGATATTTGGCTGGTTGGATTTTTGTTTCTCTAACCAATAGAGACTTTTTAGGGGAGTTTCTGCTGTCTATTTAATTTGCTTGCATGTTCATAATATTTTCTTTTACACAGTGAAGTAACTCAAGTGTACATTTACTTTGTTTCCTTTAGGCCTGGTAGATGCACATACACATCCAGTGTGGGCTGGTGATAGGGTTCATGAGTTTGCAATGAAGGTAACAGCATAAAATTATACAGATGGATTTTTCTTCCTCCTATTTTTTTTTTAATGTATAACTGTTTCTACTTCCTAGTGACTCTCATCCTTCTTTTATAGAAAAATGCATAATTTCTGTCAGATAATCTACCTGAGGGACGAGGGATGATTTTTGAATAGTGATAGGCTGAGAGAGGAGTGTGCCTGCATCCTTTGCAGCTACCCTTGATATATTCTTGCATTATTTGAAGCAATACAGGAGTGCCGCCTTCTATTACTGTCTAAATCTTGATTTTTTCCCTTCCTTTTTCTTTTCCACATAAATGAATTTTGAACTAGAGATTGGTTTTCCCCTTGGATGCGGGGGAAAGCAAATCTTCAGAATAATTCTCTTTATGCCGCTTTGTGGTGGTGTTCACAGAGGTCCTAGGATGAGGGAAGAGACAAGAATCTTGTCTCCATGTTTCAGAAGGCCGATTTATTATTTTATGATATATATTATATTAAAAGAAAATTATATATTAAAACTATACTAAAAGAATAGAGAAAGGATTTCATCAGAGGGCTAGCAAGGATAGAAAGGAATGGAATGATAATAAAATCTTGTGACTGACCAGAGAGTCTGAGACAGCTGGACTGTGATTGGCCATTAATTAAAAACAACCACATGAGGCAATCAAAGATGTGCTTGTTGCATTCCACAGCAGCAGATAATCATTGTTCACATTTCGTTTCTGAGGCCTCTCAGCTTCTCAGGAGAAAAAATCCTAACAAAAGGACTTTTCATAAAATATGTCTGTGACACCGCTTCTTACAACATTCCTTCACTTAAGTGGAAGGGAGAGAGAAGAAGAGGGGGAGGGAGGAAGAATTCAGGGGGATTTTTTTCTCCTCTCTTTGTCTCTCTCACTGCAAAGAGACCTCAAGGCACTTTGCAGTATCTCTTGGATGGAAAACACACTCGTGCACTTGCTAATTGTATCTGGGGTGGCTTTTGTTTTCTTTTCTTTAACCCAAGCTGGCAGGTGCATCCTACATGGAGATCCACCAGGCTGGGGGCGGGATCCACTTCACGGTGGAGCACACTCGGAAGGCCACGGAGGACGAGCTGCTGGCCGGGCTGCAGCAGCGCCTGGGCCGCATGCTCCGAGCGGGATCCACGCTGGTGGAGTGCAAGAGCGGCTACGGCCTGGACCTGGACGCTGAGCTCAAAATGCTGCGGGCCATCGAGCGCGCGCGGAAATCCGTGGACATCGGCATCTCCTCCACCTACTGCGGAGCTCACGCCGTGCCCAAGTAATGGACTCCTCTTTCTCTTCTTAAGTACTGCTGCTTTGCACTGAACACTGGCTTCTTCTGCCTCGCTCCTCAAATACAACATGCTTGAAAAACAACAGCCAGTGTTCGTAGGAAGCTCTCCTGGATTTCAGGGCAGCATTATTTAGTGACTCCTAAATGCCAGCATAGGCTTAGCTCAGAATCCGTGTCTCCAGCTGATGCTCACACTGAACGTTACACAGAAAGTTCTTCTGCTTGCATTTGCTGCTATCCTTCAAGCTTGGTTTCTGCCATGAGATTTTATTTTGGCCAAATAACAACAGAAAATACCATATTTAATCTTCATATAGCTCCATAAACAAAGTTTAATTATGCTTCCATGCAATGAAGACTTGCATGCATCTTACAGCTATGAGATGAAAATTAAACTGTGTTTAATCAATTATTCTGATGGTTCAAGTAGACATGTCATAAAAATCCTTTCTCACTTCTGATTTTGATTTCGCTATGATTTAAATAATCTTCATGTTATCAGATTTCAGTGTATGAAGGAACTAATGAGGAGTTTTAGCTGGATATTTTGACATACTAAGTGGTAAGCTGCTGCAAGACAAGGCATGTGAGATGGAGGCAGGCTTATTATGTGGCAGTATTCAAGAGATGTTTGTTAAAAGAAAAAAAAGCATACTCCAAAAAAAAAAAAAATCCCCACTGTTTCTAACATTCAAGAAAACATGACCCAGAAACTATTTTTTGCAATCTAATTCTTGTGTGTTTGGAGTAGGATGGTAAATTATCTTTTGTCAATCTAACTATGGAAAATGAATCCTGTATCATCTTCAGTAACTGGGAGATGGTTAAGAATAAAGTAACTAAAATTGGCTGAAGGCAGCAACTGCTTCTTTCAGGAAGTTCTACTAAAATTTAGAGGACTTAATGGTAAAATAAAATAGACCTTTCACCCCAAACTATATCTATATATATATTTCTTAGCCTTTCCTTTCTCCTTCCTCTAAAAAGCCTTGGCAGGATCTCAGTCAAAATCCTGATAAATAGTCTTTCCCACGAAAATGCTTTGAGCATTTCTATAAACCAATGAAATAATTTCCAGTGTTTTTACAAACATACTAACTCTCATATGTTAGGAAGATAGTTATGCTTTCTCATTCTCTGCACATTTCTGTCCCCCCTGATGCACATCAAGCATAACCAAATTTAGTAGTAGTAAGGATATTGTATTTTAAGTAAAGAGAAAAGGTAGTTGGGAGTTACAGGAAATTTCTTGAAGGAAATACTGAGTTATCTGTATTTTTCAGTTTGGGTCTTTTTAAATAATCTCTTCTGTTTTCAATCAAATGTTTGTGTCTAGACTATTTTGCTTGAATTTTATGCTACCCCTCAAACTTAAGACTCTGGTTTGGGTTGTCATTTTGACCAGGAGGAAATCTGCAGTTCTTCCTTGGTCCCTCCAGTCACCATTTTGAATCAAACTCATGATTTGGGAATGTCTGATTTTTAAAAATCATTATTTTTTATTAGTAAGTGATTATTGGGCCATTTTCCACTTTATCAAGAAATTTTCAAAGTATTTTCCTGAGCAGAAATCTTCTGCATTAAAACAACAGCAGTTTTGTTTTGCATTTTGGGGCATTATATTTCTTAGTGTTTCCCTCTGTTTTGTCTTGGCTCTGGCTCTAATCTTTCAGCCCAAATTCCTCCAAAGGCTGCTGAGTAGACAGAGAAAAGGGAGAAGCCTGGGCATGGTCAGAGGCTGAGCAACCCCAATGCCTTTTCAGTGAGAAGGGAATGGAAGAGGGGCTCTGCTTTATAGCCTTGTTTATAAATTCAGCCAGAATTTGGCTTCTTGAATTGATTCCATTGCCTGGCTCCTGACTCAGCCTCGTGTGGCAGTGTCTGCATGCCTTACAGTGCCTGAAGTGAGCATGTACAGCATTAGCTGCTGTACATCCCTTGTCCTTAGACATTTAAATTGGAAAATGCTAACTCAACTGCATGTTTTGGGATTATTTGCCCCTTCTAAGGCATTTAGTGATCTCTCCTGGGTTATTTTTATGTAACAGTGGATTTATAAATGGTTCTGACTTTTGCAAATCAAACCTTGGGAAGCCCCTCTGATTAGAAACAGTTATCTGTCCATCAGTCTGAATGATAGAAAAGGAGAAGTAAATTATAAATAATAATTTACACTGCATATCCCCTTTGAGCTTTGATACTTGCATAAAAATATTGTATTAATGCCATTTAACATATTTAAGTGCTCACTTACATATTTTAAATAGTTATATTTTAGGATACAGTATAAAGAGATCAGAATATATGAATAGGAAAGCAGAAAAATTTGGTTTAAAGTACCCCAAATCTTTGTTAGCATCCAAGATGCCAACTTTATTGAAAACACTCAGTAATACAATCTAATATTCTTTGAATGGAAAGTAACTCATGTTGGAGAATGCATGAATTACTACAATGGGGCTTAATTTTTTGATTTGAATTTTTTGAGGGATTCATATTTACATAATTTCCTAAGTAATTCAGTAATTGCATGTATGGCTAGAGTGTGTGCCAGACTTCAAGGATGTTACTCATAGGGCTCTTTAACACTTTCTTTTTGTTAGAGGGAAAACTGCTACTGAAGCCACAGATGACATTATCAATAACCACCTTCCTAAACTGAAAGAACTCAAACTAAGTGGTGAAATACATGTTAACAATATAGATGTGTTCTGTGAGAAGGGAGTCTTTGATCTGGAGTCTACAAGGAGAATCCTTCAAGCTGGAAAAGATATAGGGTTACAGATTAACTTCCATGGTGATGAACTGCATCCGATGAAATCTGCTGAGGTACGTCTTGCTTAACATTCATTTTGGCTCCTGTGAGAGCCCAATCTGTGAAGGAATTGGAGTTTTCAAAACTGAGGTTGTCTTTTCTAAGACTTTATGAAATAGACCATCAGATAGAAACAGATGCCAGGAAGAGCAGTCCATGTGCAGCTTTGGAGGGAAGGACATGGGAGGAAGCCTTGACCTCTGGGACTAACGTGCACTGGCTAAGCAAACATTGACTTTGCTTATCTTCCACATGGGATACACATTGGGAAGGTGGATATCCATGCACCCAAGAATGACAAAAACATGGTTTCTATGAAACTTGAAAAATATTTTTTGTTAAATGTCCTGTTAGAAGCAACAAGCCAAATTGCAGTGAGCACACTCAGCGGTCTCATTACTCAGATATCAGTTTATCTGAGCACGCTCAGAGAGGTGGTTTAGTCAAGACTAGGTTCCCAAATATCTTGATAAAGAAAGTCCCTTTGACACCATGTTTCAACATCATTTAAATATTGCTTCCTTCCTGTGGGATCTGCCCAAGCTGTATGTAAAAAAAGCCAACAAAACCAAACCAAAAACTTGGTTGATCATAAAAGTCTATTTGACTTCCCCATTGAAGGCAGCATTCAGTTTTGTGAACTATTTTCTGATGGATCCTTTATGAACAGGAGTTGATAATGTTTTCATCCATGGCTCTCACATAGTTTATGTGTTAGGCTGGTAAAAACACCACTGAAGGTGTGCTTCTGCTCCATGGGTGGATAAAGTGATCAACTTTTCCTGCAGTAAATTAACAAATATTTTGTCTCTGTATTCTGATTGTTTTTCAAGCAATCTTGAAAATCTTTACTATTCTCTTCTGGTATATTTTGCATTAATAGTGAATTGTCTTTTCCAGTTGTTTAGAAACAACTTTTTAAACTGAATTAATTGAGAATAGTGAGTAATTTGCTTGAAAATTTCCTTAGCTTGGAGCTGAGCTGGGAGCCCGGGCCATCAGCCACCTGGAAGAAGTTAGTGATGAAGGTATTGTGGCAATGGCAAGAGCCAAGTGTGCTGCTGTCCTTCTGCCAACAACAGCCTACATGCTAAGGTAAGGCCTAGATTGAGGGAAACTTCTGTAACTGCAAATCCATGTGCGTGGTTTGAGGGGCTTTTAATCTAAAAGCAGAGTGTGTATCTATGCCTTAAGGATCAGTCTGGGTCAGTGAAGGCAATCATGTATACAGAGAGCTGAATGAGCCTCCCTCCTTTTGTCTTATTTATGCTGGAAATCCTCAGAACTCTGTGAGACTGCTGAGAAGTCTCACAGTATATTCAGAGTGGCTTTTTGGCTAAAACTTCCTAGAGAGTGTATTTCCAAGTGCCCCCCCCCCCCCCCCCGGAAACACCTACACAGATTAATCCAAGGGCTGAACAATTTTGAAATGGCTCTTCAGATATTGAAGTTATTGGAAACATCTTTTGCATTATAGCTGCTAAGTGAAAGGATCTCTAATGTATGCAGACTAAACTCACAGACTCAAAAAACAGGAAGGAACTATTGCATTGCATGTGCCACTGCTCATATTTTGGAGCCTGTCTTTGAAGCTATAAGAACTAGAAAAAAAATTTTTTTTAGAAGTGAAGATTTTCATCTTGTAAATTCTTAAGTGGCTGAGATCTGGCTAAATACCAGAACTTCAGTGGTCTGGAGCCTGATGGTTGACACTGGCTGGTGCCACATGCAGTTACTGCAAAAGCGGTGGCTCACACTTCCCATTTATGTTTTTCGTAGGATGACAGGTAGGGATGCAAGAGGAGAGTTTGGGCTTTTATCTCCATAAGGATCAGTGTAACTGGATGCATGAATGCAGCCAAACTGAGAGATGACTTTTGCCCTTGTAAATCATTGTATGATAACTAAGCAAATTGTACTGATAAGTTTATTTTTCCCACTAGACTGAAGCAACCTCAAGCTAGAAAAATGTTGGAAGAAGGTGTTATAGTTGCTCTTGGCAGTGACTTCAATCCTAATGCATACTGTTTTTCAATGGTAAGATAATCCTAATACTGAAACCATAGAATTATGAAATTTCTTACTAGTACAACTTGTGTGTAGGTCTTGTACACTTTGTGGCTTCGTGTGCACAAGGAGAGCTGCCTGCCCCATGCAGACAGCTGTCTGTGTTGTTGTGTGTATTGGTAGTTTTTGCCAGAAATTCTTGAACCAGAATGGGTTCCATCCTTCATATGCACTGAGAGGCCTATTCAAAATGCTCTCAAAGCTACTGATTTTAGAGTTCTCATTTTGGATTTGGCAAAATTTATGTTGTACAAAATAGCTCCTGCTGTTGTGCAAGGAAAAAGGCGAGTGCTTAGGGATTTGAAGAATAAACAGCTTTGTGTTCCTGGTAACTCCCATTGTGCCCTGCCTTGCCTGCTAGCCTATGGTGATGCACCTGGCCTGTGTAAACATGAAGATGTCAATGAATGAAGCACTGGCAGCTGCCACCATTAATGCAGCTTATGCTCTGGGCAAATCAGACACACATGGCTCCTTGGAGGTCGGCAAGCAGGGGGATCTTCTTATCATAAACTCATCAAGGTTTGTTCTTCTCTATTCTGTTCTTCTTTCTGCATTTTAAATGTGCTTTAACCTTAGTTATCTTCACTGAATAAAGTGAAGATAACTAAGGTAGCATTTCAGACCCACTTTCATTTTCCTTAATTACTCCAATGGAAAATAAAGCCTAAGACCTTTGGGGCTGTTTTTACAAGTGATCCATGCCTAACTACAAATCACCTAGAGATAATATGTGTTTATTTTGTGGAATAAATTCTCTACTGATAGACTCACTGTATTCATGCAGTAAGAGACAACATGTAGATATGGAATAGTGTTTCCACATTTTCAAGCAAATCTTATAAAATTGCTGGGTATGCTGGGCATGTGACCTGCTCTTATGCAAGTTTATATATTCTTAAACATCTTGTATTTTTAGGTGGGAGCACTTGATTTACCAGTTTGGTGGACATGAAGCATTGATCAACTACGTTATAGTTAAAGGAAAAGTCATCTATGAAAATGAGAGGTGTGAGACAATGAGCAGTTACTGAGTGAAGGCAGTAGTTTAGTGAGCTACTAAAATCAAATTAGGATGGAGTATTTCAAAGCAACAGACAAATCAGATTTGTATTTACTGGTAAATTGTTTGCCTGCTCACCTTACTCTTATTCAAATAAACCTTACCAAGCATTACCCATTTGGTGCATCTCCATGTCCATTGTCCTTCTCTCCAGCACTCTAAATAATTTCTAATTGTATCCGTCTTAAATAAGACAGTTTCAAAATATGTTTTCCTATACAATTAATCTATAATATTATAATATTTGAAAATAATCCAAACGAACTGGCAATGAATAAACAGAGTTTGGATCCAGGTAAGATTTACTGGGGAATGTGATGCTAAGTAACCTGTGACAGAGGGCCAGGGGCTCAGGCATGCACATTTGAGATGGCCCTTGGCTGTGTAGGCAGAAGATCACATGCAGTGTCATACAGATATTCCAGAAAAGACTAATTTTATTTATTCTAGGTTGAATCTGAAATAACATAAGATACATTTGTTTGTGGAAGTTTGAATGTGATTCTGGTAAATTAAGTATGATAACTTTTACCCAAAGCTGTGTTGAAACTTAGGAGCCTAACTTTTAAAAAGCGCTCTTTCATTTATCTTTCAACTGCTGCTTCCCCCCCCCCCCCCCCCCCAGCTTGTAACATCATTTAGGAATGGAGTATGTAGAAAAAAGGATGATACAGCTCTGGTTAATTTAAGCTTTTGCAGTATTTAAGCAGAGGGTCTGGGGTAGGAGGGTCTCTGAATACCCATGGACTAAGTATTTTCTTCAAATTTTCAAATGGATGGTGGCTGCAGAAGCAAAAAGGATTTACTTTCTGAAGTAAAGAATGAAATTGCACTTGACAAGCATTAAGAACTTCACATCAAAAATAGTTATTGATATAAGCAAGTGACATAACCTGTGATACAGAGCAGAGTGCTTTAGTGAACCAGACCCTTGAGGAAGGACAATGGTCTCATTCTGATTAGCAGGTATTTGAAAGCCATCACATGCATGAGCATTATTTTGACCTCCTGATCTCCCTGAGCCTTGGGCACATCTATTAACACCCAAAATCTGCAAGCCATCCTCTGTAGTATCTTTCTTCATGCTTTATTTGATCCAGGCTAGCCAACCAAATCAGATTTTAAAACAATGTAATAGTATTCCTGCCACCTGACGTGTTTTCCTGCAAGCAGATGTTGTACCAGATGTGGATGTGGAACTTTGTTTTTATGAAGCTTGAAAGAACATCCCAAGTACGTGATTGCACAGTCCATTCTGGCCAAGACAACCTTCATAAATAATGTTTATAGAGGGATTTGGGAAGGCTATCAGGGAAGGAGCACAGGCATTTCTTAAACGCAGGGTGCAGGCAGAGTGGTGCCTCTCAGCTTTGCACAGGCACAGTGCAAAACCCGAGTCCACTGTGCTGCAGTGTGTGCTGGGGGTCCCTTGGTCCCAACAGCCAAAAGCAGAGGTGAGCGGGAAACAGGGCCCAGAATCTCTTCTCTGAATGCTCAAGGCATTGGCTTGGGCATTTGGCAACCTGCTAGGTTGCCAGCAGGCATGAGCCCTCTCCTCAGGGTGCATTTTCCATGCCAGGTGTCAGATGCTCAAAGGCAGCCCCACAGTGGTGCTTCGGCTGCCCCTTGCAGCATAGCCAACAGCCTGGGGAGGCTTTCAACTTGTGCTGAATGCCCCTCAGCCACATCAGTACTGCCCTGTCAGCACTGCACCATGAGGTGAAATCCATGTCCTGATTCTTCCCTTGCAAAACAAAGCCTGTGCCAGAGGTCAGGTGTTGTGACACAGAGCACACTGACTTGTGCTCCCATCTGTGGGGACAGGACCCCTGGCAGACAGGCAGAGACCTGGGGAACCATGGGAGTGTAGGTCTTGGTGGTATTACCTCAGCACTGGTTCACATGCACTAGTCCTACACCTCCTCTTCTCCCTTTTCTAGCCCCTTTGTCACCTGTCCTACTTCCAAATTAAGCTTTTGCTTTACATTTTCATCATCACACAAGTGACAGGAAAATAGATTGCTACAACCATATGTGAAGCCTCAGTTTATTGATTGCAGGTGTGGGCCCATAGCTCTTGGAAAGCTGCATTAAATGTAGCCCATCACCAGAATATAAAATATTTGTTCTGGAGCAGTGATGCAGCGATCTCCATAGCACATTCCTATGCACACAGCTTTCCTGATTTGTGAAGCACCTGCTCTAAAAATGCTCCTGTTATACAAGAGCCTATACCTCACATATGATCTGCAAAAGAGAATAACTAAGTGTAAAGATAATCTTCCTTGTGGCAAAATGAAGGGGATCACAGCAGTTACCCAAGGGGGGAGAAAAAAGGTAAGAATATAAAACTTGGCCTGTTTGGTATCATTGGCACAGATGGAGAGAAAACAAACAAAATGTTGACAAAACAAATACTGGTTTCATCAGGAGTCTGAATGATTTGTATTCAGAAGTTCATGAAATTCAGTCAAAACCACACTATCATGACAAAGTTGTCTTTTACAGATGAGGAAAGCAGTGAGACTTTTCTTGACTATCTATTTGTGCTTCTGATCTCGACAGTCAGGTCCTCTGGTTCGCCTGGAGAAACCACATTGAGTGTGAGTAGAATGGCCATGCTCAGGTAAGGTTCTGGAAAGGATCTGCTCTCTTCCAGAGGATCACAACTCAGAGCTCATTCTGATGCCTGTGGTCATGACTGTCGTCTGCACTCATTCTCAGGGAGAAAGCTGTAGGTGAAATGGGTCTTGATTCAGGGATGTGCTCCCTCCTGTACTTTTCAATGTAAGGGTTAGCCACTTCCCACACCTGTGGAAAAAGAATGTGAAACAGCAGCGTCAGAGGCAAAGAAAAGGTCAGCTAAGACAGCAATGCATGAGTTCAGGAAACCCTGAAGAAAAGTTATTGGGTGGGATATGCTGTATGGGAGGAGCAGAACCAGAGAGGCAGATAGAGCAAGGCTTAGGGAAGAGCATGTGGAGAGAGTTGACAAGGGATAGGAAAGGATACAGCTCCAAGGGGACAAGGTGAAAGGATTCAAGGCAAAAATACTTTGTCCTTCCATGTTACCAGGCTAATGCTCTGTGTGCAATAGTTGGGACTAGACAATCCTGCACAGAAGCCAAAAGCCAGCACTCACCTTCTGCTCCACGAGCAGCCTGTGAGCTGCTTCAATGTCTGGGGCCATGAAGCGATCCTTTATCCAAGGCCTGTGAGGAGACATTGGGCAAACATTAACCCCACTGCCAGCAGCTGCTCTCCATGCAGGCAGCCTCTGGGGAATGTGTTTGCCTGCTCTTACCTCACCACGGAGCGCACAAGGTCGTAGACCTTCTCCAATGGGGTGGTGGTTCTCAGAGGGCGGAGGAATTCAATGCCCTGGCAGGCGGCGAGCAGCTCGATGGCCAGGACTGGGAAGGCAGAGCAGCCAAAGGGATGTTTGGCAGGTACAGCTCAAGGTGAGGTTTCCTGTCTAAAGCTACCCCTGGCCTTTGTGCTCACTCATATCATATGGTTCAGGCAAGGTGAAAAACCAGTGGGTACACACCCCCAGAGAGCCAGCCCAGAGCCTGGATCACTCCATAGATGATGCTGAGGGCAGTGCCAGCCACAGCAAGCAGATTTTGGGTGCTGTTGTACAGACTTTTCAAGTGTCCAGGAACTCCTGGTCACCAGAGTCTTAAATCCCTAGGAATCTCTTCCAGGGTAACTGGAATACTCAAATTAATGTTCATAATAAATCAGAAAGCTTCTTTTGCACTGAGAAAAGAGGAGCCTGAGCTAAAAAAAAAAAAGCTCTCCCTCTAAAGCTTGCCAAGAGCTCACATGAAAACACCAGGAAAATGACAGCACTTTGGAGAGAGTCTTCTGTCTGAGACATTTGCATTGTATCTGCCTACCTTACACCTGATCATTATTGGTATTAGCCCCTCATTTTCATGATTCAAGGTCTGTCTGGAAATCAGAATTTTAATTTTACCTTGTTCCACATGTTCAATAACTCTCAAGGCTTTTCTTGCAGCCCATCCTCCCATGGACACGTGATCCTCTGTAGCAGCACTGGTTGAGAGAGAATCCACAGAAGAGGGGTGGCACAAGGCTTTGTTCTCAGACACTGCAAAAACCCAGCACAATGAATGAAGGACAGAATAGGCAGGAGACAGCAGAAGCAATGGACAACGTGGGGGACATGTCCACCACCTTGGGTCCAACTACTGCTCCTCTTTCGAGGATGCGTCAGTATTTTACCTGGACTGAGTAATTTGTAATAACCACCTTGAAAACTACCATTGCCTCTGAAAACTCTAACCAACAGCAGTCTTTAGATGCAAATATTAACCAAATACAGAATGACAGCTCACTCTTCACTCCCTTATGTCCAGTTTGAGTTGCTGTGGCTCAAAGGCCTGGAGGAAACTAAAGCAGAAGAGCAGAGAGCATAACTGAAACACAAGCCTGGTTCTGCCTGTTGCTCTAGGGCAACTGTCTGTAAAGAGCATTGGCTCCCTCTGGCTTGGTCACAAAGATCACCCCTCCCCTGCTTTCAAGAATACAGCGAGAGATCAGCATCTGGTCTGCTCATTGCAGCTGAGGCACTTTCAGAACTTCCTCTAGAAAGATGGGGAATGCAATATAAACCTTCTCCCTCCCTCACCTCACTACAAGGCTGCCCACATCCCTGAGGGTGACACACTCCAGCTTTGAAAGCCAGGTGCAATATCTGGAATAAATTCTCATGCTGCATCCAAAACCAACAGGCAAATGGTTGCAGAAGAGGCCTTAGGCACCACTCAATGACAATTTGAGGTTGAGAACTGCTCTTTAAATGAGAAGAAATGAAGTCTGCATTCACAGAACTCTGGCTGCACTTGGCCTTTTCTTTCTGAAGCCCAGCGGGATGCTGTGTAACGCTCTCGCCAAATTAGCAGCTTCAGAAAAGCCACAGGAGCAACAGAGAGGTGGTGACATCAATTGAAAATAGGCTGGAGTGACAGTCTAGGACCAGAGCCCAGCTGGCACATTCAGGTGATGGCAGGTCCCAGAGAGGCTGCATGTGATCACTGCAAACAGCTCAGTCTGGCAGGCACAGAGCTGCTGGAGCAGGGGCAGACAGACGCATCCAGTGGTGTTGCAAAATATCTGCAATTTTTTTTCAGATTTATCTATTAACCCTGGGAGTGAAAAACATTAGCTGGTACACAAACAACCCAGAAACTGGCAGAGTGATTTGAAAAATACTGGTGATTAAAAAAGAAGTGAAGAAAAATAAAACTAACTCAAACTTCAGATAAAAATTCAGATAAAATGCTGGCTGTTTTGATCAGGATGAGGTGATTTTGACCCATGGACTTCTAGTGTCAGCAGAGGCAGGGCTGTAATTTCATTTCCCACCGCAGAAATCACAAACACCCCAGAATCTGTCACCCCAGATTGCAGAAGTGTGCAGTGAAACCTGAAGCCATGCAACCAACTGAAGCCTAAATTCTTCCCAGCCAAAGGTAAAGCTTTCAGCCCTTAAACAAGGGGATGAGCATTCAGGCTCCTCTTCCAGACCCACTTCCCAAACCAGCCTCTAGGCAGGGTTCCTTTAGCCCACTGATTTAGTTAATTTATTTGTTTTTCTCCAGAATGTTTATGTACACATTTAACTGATATCCTCTGTTCCTGTGTTTGTTTGTAACTTTTAAAATTTGCTCTATTCTCACAGCATGTTTATCTTTATATTGGCTAATGTTTTCCTGAACCTCTGAACTGTAGTATGCCAGCAGCCAGTAGGCTTCTTGTTGCCTTAGCCATGAGTACTAGAGAAAAAACTGAAGTGATGTTTAATTTAAGTGTGCTCCCCCAATAGCCAGCCCTGCAAACTCCAGTCTTCTGAGGACTGTGGGGTCCAATACTGATGTGCCAAATGGAGACAGCCAGAACTGAGGGCATCAGGCCACCTTTGGGACAAGCCTTCCCACCAAAGTCCACTCAGAGTTTGCATGCTCAAGGGTTGCTGCAGAATAAGGAAGCCTGAAGTGAAATAATTGCAGCTACACCCAATGCTCATACTTTACAAGACAGCACAGAGCACATGGAGAGGACACAGAAACCAGGAGCCAGATACCTTTGTATCTACTGTTAGATTGCATCTGTCTTGAAAAAAATCAGTCTTTCCAGCTTGCTCTCTCTATGGCATTGCTCAAGCACTCACCCAGGGCAGCTGCTGTGCAGTGTGCAATCATGAAGCCTGAGTTCAGACCTCCTTCAGTGACTAAAAATGCAGGCAGTTCACTGAGTGAGGGGTTGCAGAGCCTCTCAATTCTTCTTTCACTAATTGCAGCGAGTTCATGCACACCAATTGCTAAATAGTCCAGAGCCTACAAAAGAAGATCTCATTAAACCAGATGAAAAAAACAAACCAGAAAAAGGTTTTTTTCTTTCTTCAAATGCTGAATTACCTTTGCAGGATATTCACCATGAAAATTTCCTCCAGAAATGGTCTCTTCTCTTTCAGCAAACACCATCTTTAAGGAGAAGTTAAGGCCCAGGTGGGTGAAATACAGTTTACATGAGTGATATATGCCAGTTATCAGAATATCTTAACTGAAGGAGTGTTTGTGCCAATAGGCTTTTTTTTGCAAGCACATTCTATTGCATCCACACTTCCACTTTTCAGGAAATGAAGACACAATCTCAGTTCTTCAAATTTGTAGGTACAATTTTGACATGTATTTTTTCAAATAAGCTACATAAATGAAGGTCTTTGATTGAGGGCGCAAAAAAAACCAAGCTGTTCAGACCCTAGCATAGATTTTCAGTTCCTTGATAGATTCTCTCCATGACAGTTACAATTTTGGCACTTAATTAGTCCAAATTAGAATTGGACTACTTCCAAATAGAAGAATTGGATTAGATTCTAATTAAAGGTAAAAAGATGTTTATAAGATTAGAAGCAGTAATGCTTATCAGCAATTGATATGATGCTATGTACAGCATCATTATAGTGCTGACAGAAAAGCAGCCCTACATTACAGAGCTGACAGAAATCCTTCAGTGCAGTCATGGGGAAAGGAAGAGAGGTTGCTGTTGCAAACAATGGCAGTTATTGACCAAAGCCAGTTATGACTTTTTTGCCTCCAGTGTAACTGTACAGAACAAAAGAATAAAAAAGGCCAAGCAGAATTTTATATAGTAATAAAGTAATCAAAAAGATACAGGGTTGTCTGTGGCGCTGTTGATTTCCGTCATTATTATGTCCTTCACAAAAGCAATTGTATCATTTACAATTCCATGGACCTAGAACAAAAGACATTAGTGCCTGAGCTTAGTATCTGTACTCAGTTCACTTTCAGGATGCTGACTGAGCCGCAGGGACCCTCTTTCCCACTATTCCACTTGACTTTCACACATGGAAGACGGTCTTGGATGTGCTTTTTAACATCAGGAGCCTCACTGCCAATCCTAGACACTTCAAAGATAGTATTTACTATTATTATGGCAGTTTTGCCAAAAGAGTAATCTGAATATGACATTCTTTACTTATTTGGGTTGGTTTACCTAAATGGAAGGTATTTATTCAGTGGCAGAAGAGTTATGAGGGAAGAAGTGGCCTTACAAACACTCACAGAAAACAAAACCTCTTATTAATTAATTCACTTTCATTAATTACACTGATTTAATAGCTTTGCTCCTGTTAAAATGCATAGGATTGAGGAATTCCAATATATCTGAGATACTACATTCTGTTGGCTTCTGGAAACACCCAGTTCATGTTACTAACACCAATGCAGAAGAAAATCCCTGCAAAATCTGCAAGCATGGAAATCAACACTTTCCCTCTGCTTCTGACCTCTGGCCTCTTCCAGATCTGGACATGGCTTTGTTAGATGCTGCCTGATCTGTACACACACGAGAGCAACAAATTGCATGTCTCCATTAACACTACTGAGGCAAAATAAAGCCACTTCCTCTAAGTCAGTGTCAGACAGCACCTTACTGACTGTATTTCTGAGGTGGAAATTTCACCATCATTTATCTATTGTTACAGAAGGATCTAAAAGTCAGTCTGTACCTGAGGGCAGCAGCGCATTGTGTACGCGTCCTGAACTCGGTCACAGAATCTGTGGCTCTCTAGAAGACATAAGGAGGGCAAAACCCAAATATTGCTTACATAAAAGCATTGTGTCCTGTTGAAGGACCCAGCCTGTCCTGGTAACCTGAGAGGGTGAAGGTTCAGATTGTTCACCTGCTATTTCTGATGGATGATGGTCAGAATCTAGAAGGGACCTGAATCGAAAGGCCACTTCAGCCTGCCCTCGGTGCGGGCGCACCGCATGGATATCTAGTAAGAGAAGTTAGACTGTCAGGCTGTGCCTCCCTTGTCAGGAACTGTTTAGCAAACAGACAGGAAGGGCCCAGTACTCACCAGTGTCAAAGGCCCTTGTTGTACCCTTTAGGACTTCCAGTGTAAGGGCAGCAATGATGTCAGCTTGCCTCGCTATAGCTCCGGCTCTTTCCACTGCCTCACACCCCAGCGAGGTGATCATTTGTGTCCCGTTGATGAGGGCCAGACCCTTCCAAGGGAGAGCAGATGTTAAGCAAATTCATTGCAGCTATTCCACATGCTGTGACAATTCCCCATGTCTGTGACAATTCTCCTTCTCACATGAAGGAGTTAAAGATCTTTGCCTAGCTTTTTGGACCATCCTGAAGTCATAAAATGCACAGCTTGACTGAGCATCTTTGCTACAATAAAGTGTTAATGCTCATGACCCCATTGGTCTCTGCAGACACCCTTGGAGCACCGGTAGTTCCAAGTAAGTCAGATACCTGCTTCAAGTCAGGCATCTGACCTCCTGTTATGGCCAAAGGGCAGAGAGGTACCTTGAAGGTGCCTCTTAGACAGCTGTTTCAGGATGGTTTAAAGTGCTTTTGAAAGAGACCTCTCTGTCTCCACTGACCACAGAGCCAATCTGAACACCAAGCTTGGGTCTGACATTTCAAGTCAAGTAAGGTGACACTAGGAGTAGTGACGCCCACTCCTGATAACACTTCATCATTATCCTTCTGAAGTTTGATTTAAAATTATTATTAATTAATGTAATGCTTTTATTGTACCTATAAAGCAAATAGTGATTGACTGTGCTCTTTTTCATCAGCTGGCATCATTATACTTTATTACCTCTTTTGGTTTCAAGGTAATTGGTTTCAGTCCATGAGCTTCCAGGACCTGTGAAGGAGTTAAATGCCAAGGCAGTTAATGAAAAATACTTTTCAGTCACTAAAGGCACAAAATTAAGTCACCAAAACTTAAATGTTTCCATGAACAGAAATATTAACAAATTTCTTAAGTGATGGGAGAAAAAGAGCTTTACACATATTTTTTTTCTGCTGGGCTAAATAAAGGGCTTCCAAACTAGCACCTCACTTCCTAATGCCAATACAAGAAGGTAGCAGGAGCACTGAAGCAAGATATATGTCACTGTCACAGCCCATTAACATCTACCATGTTCTAGATGATGGGAGAGGGCAATAGGAAAGAAGGCTGGAAACCTCTTGGAAAGGCAGTTCTGCCTACACCCTGCCTCATAGCATTCTGGCTTGGCATAAATTATTCCTTTTTAAATGATCCCTAATCCTTTCTATAGAAAATCTCTAGTGACAGGAAGCGTCCTATCCAGTTTATTCTTCACATGTCTATTCTATAGGGCAATTGCTCTTGCAGGAAATGGAGAAACAGCATAACCTATTTCTCATTTAATCCTCTCACCCTATCCAATGGAAGAGGTAATGCACTTCAGAAGTGTACAGTTATACCTTCTGGTCTAGAAGGTCCAGGACACACTGGTCTGCTTCCTCCTTACTCCTCTCCCTGTGTAGTCCTCAATCTTTCTCCAGTCTATAGTGATGTACACCAATCAATCCATCAATGAGTCTGGTATTCAAATATTCATGGGTAGGAGTTATAGGTGTAGCAGAACAAACTACCATGAAAGACTTTGGAGGGGCTGGACTTGGAGATACTTAACACAAGATCAATCTGCTGGTGTGTTGGTGGCAGAACAACGATGGATTAAAAACTAATTTCATTGTAACATCTCCATCTTGTGAAGGAGACTGATATAAAGGTAATCCTAGATAATTTATCAAAAATGAAATATCCAAACCTGTGTATTTACTTAAAGCCACTATAAAATCAGTAGAAATTTTACTGCAAAGATCTTGTCTCCAGTAAATCTCCAGGTACACTCAGCATTTGAGAGGTGATGTTGGATTTTTTAGAAAAGTATTGATGCTCATGGAACTGAAGATAGAACAATAGTTCTTTCATAGTTGGTCTCATATCCTCTCCATTTCTCCAGTTCATAAATGATGTCACTGTAGTATCTTGTATAGCAGTACTGTGGCATGATATTTCTTTAGGGGTCAATTACATGCTGCTTATTTATGTCTGCTCCAGTGACATGTGAGTCAGTTCTTGTATTCTCCATGGATCCACCTTTCTCAAATTAGAGGATGAGTAGCTAAAGGCAACCTAGTCCCAATTCAGACTGGGAGAGAAAATCCAAAGACTTGTACGTGTTACTAATCTGAGCAAAAGCTCTCTTTCTCTCAAAGCTGCATGCAATTTGAAAAATGAGTCAGCAAGCTAAAAAAAAACCAACTATCAGCTGCACAAATCTTACATATTTAGCATCAGCCCAGCCACTCTTCGGGGACCACATCTTTCCCTCTCCAATTAATCCCAGAGCAAGATGAGAGAGAGGGGCCAAGTCTCCGCTGGCTCCAACTGTCCCTTTTTCTGGGATATAAGGAAGGCAGGATGCTAGAAAGAAAACAAAAATCACTCCTTTTAGAGCCTTCCCTTGATAAACTCCCTGGAAAACAGAGAAGCCAGCTCACAAGTGTGGCCACAGTAACATCCTACAATCATGGACAATGGCACCAGCAGGACTTCTCTTGTTGCAGCTCTAGTCCTGATCTCTCACAACTACCAAGTTGACAGACTAGCATCTGCATCTTGACCCACACCCTTTAATAAAACAGTTAAAAGAAAAAAAAAGGAAAGGAAGATTTTCTTTAAACATCTTTTTACCATTAAACACTTCAATAACTTGCTCGAGGGTTTCTAGGGATATTCCACTGTATCCTTTGGCTAGGACATTGATTCTCAGTGCCAACAGCATGCGAGTTCTCTCTGGGGTCAAAGGTTTCCCCACACCTGAAACAGTAACAGAACCCTCTCGGTTACTCACCCGCTACCAACAAGCAGAGAAAAGGGAAACACCAAGCAATCTCTCATTACCTGCAGAATGTGAACGAACCAAGTTCACTTGAAGCTCCCTACAGAAAAAAAAGAAAATACGTTAAACCTCAAAAAAGTCTCATCAGGTTTGATTTTGCACAAAACAGAAGGAATTTGTGAAGCAGCTCTCTCATTTAACCCCAACTACAGGGTCAAACTGCTCCCTCTTCTTCCTTTCCTGAAAAGAAGGAACAGAGAAGGCTGCACACACAACATACCTCAGATTGCTGTTTGGGATGACAGTCCTGGCAAACTTCCCAAATCCCGTGGTGATTCCATAAACAACTGCAAGAAATGTACACTGCTGGTTAAGGAGGGAACCTGATGAAGTCTTCTAAACAATTAGCAGTTAAAAGCAAAAATATTTACCTGTCTGTTCCTTTACGATCCTTTCAATCACTTCTCGTGATTTTTTGACTTTAGTTTCAGCTTCGGGTGTGAGCTAAAACAAGAGTAGTTTAAATATTAGCTTATTGATCATTATTTAGCTGTAGAAAAATAAGCATGTAATTTTTAGCTGTATTTGTCCAGAATTTTTACCTTTATCTTGTAGAGTCCCTTTCCTAAATTGACCAAGTCCTCCGTTGTTAAGCTGTTGCCATCTAAAGAAATATACTACACCAAAGAACCACCTTTTAGTTTGGGATATAGATACAAAGTTACTTAATAATCACTATAAATAAAAAATACAGTCACAACTCAGCAATGACAGGAAGCTTCTTCATGCTTATTCATAAGACAGGAACCCGGATAACAAACACATAATAAGCACATTGTAGTTTAGTTTCCTAGACCCAGCCAATCTAATAGCCCCTGCTTTTGTGAAATGCTGGCTGAACTCTCAGCATTTTCTGGTGAGTAGCAGGATTTGTTACTGAGTTGTAAAATCACTGGTGATTCTTACCTGTTCTGGTTCTCGATATTTGCTGTATCTGAAAGTTTTGTAAAGGAAAAAGGGCAGACAGGATTTCACAGGCAGTGACCACTCAATTACAGCTCACAATGTGTTTTAAGAATGAAGGAAATCTAAAAAATGCAGGCAATCTAGAAAATTTTAAATCTGTAATTGTAAAAACTTCACAAAGCACTCAAAAAGGATACAAATGAACTCCTTCTGGCTGAGATGGTATGAAATCTGGAGACATTATATCTCCTTCTATAACTAGAAGAAATATGCAGAATAAACACATACAGGATTAAATTGCATTATTGACATAAGTTAATTTTTAATTTATTACAATTCACAGCAATAAGAATTCTGATTTCCAGTTATCAGCCTGAGCATACTTGCATGTTTCTGGAAAAGTAAAAGGAACTATGTATTTATTTAAGATATTCCAAAGGCTAAGGCAGAACAGCTTACACTATATATGACAGCAGATAGAGAAGATGTATATAGAATCTTGTACCTTCTAACTTTTATGTAGTTCTGTTCTTAAAAGTTAAATATTCTTAAATTATTGGGCATTATTCCATAAAAGCTCATTATTTACAAAATTTACAAAGGTAGACAATCTCTCAGGTGCAATTTTAGATGAATCTAGATAAAGCCACAGTTTGCTGACTCAGGTGACAACACAGACGTTCTACAATGCAATGCTTAAGGCTTTGCTTACCAACTTCAACAAATTCATTGTCTTCTAGAGCATCCCCCACGGTATCATCAAGATCCAGCAAGCCAAGTCCCTTGCACCTTCGAATGTAAAACTTGACTTCTTCCACTGAGGCAAATCCCCCGTTGTCAGGTTTGTTTTTCATGTACCGTCTCACAGCTTCCTTTCCCAGCCACTCAATGGTGTTTGTGGAGCTCAGGCATGGCACTGCCAGCCACTCTCCTCGGACGTGCACCGTGTACCTCGGCATGCTTTCTCTCCTGAAATTGCTCCTTGACCAAGAAGGGCTGCAGTGTGCAGCAGCCTTACATTTACCATGTGATGATGGCCCGAAGAGCTGTGCCTATCTAGAGCCCAGTGTTGCAATCAGATAGAGGCAAAAACCACCCTCAACATCCTCATCTTTGTAAATAAACGAGATCAATGTGTTTGGCTGACTTTGTCCAATCAAACCAAACCCAGGGAACACACCCTTTTCACAGAAATGGCTATTGCCACAGGAATTTTTTTCCAAAGATCACATCAGGAATACAGAAATGAAAAACCAGGAGCTGAAGCTTATGTACCAGGAATGGATAAATTGGACTAAGATACAGTGCAACTGTTCTAAAGATATAAGGGTTTAATAAGAGTTAACAGCTATTGCCCAGGAGCAAATCACACAAACAAAAACTAAGGGGCAGAGCTGCAAGAGAGGCACCTTAGGAATACGGGTTGCTCATGACTGCTAGGACTGCAGGAAGATTCTATTATACTTTTACAGCTCTGTCCAGAGCAGGATAAAAGCAGGTAGAGACAGCAAGCCTGCTTTAATCAGCCCCACGCTCAAGTTGAAAACATATTTTTTTATTGTAGGTAAGAAAAAGATGAATTAATTTCTACAACCTCTTCCCTTATGCTGTGGAAGATGTTACAAGAACAGTTATCAACAAACACTAGGCCACAGCTGCACACTAAGCCTGGTGCTGCTGTGTCATGCTTCCTTTGCAGGTAGATGCAAAGAGAAAAAGATATGGAGATAGCTGTTGAGATGGTGCCAAAAAAAAGTTTAGCAATAACCATGAACACACAGAATTTGAAAATAGTTCTGGTTTTAAAGGCAAAATGGTAACAACTCACAGTCTATGCTTCCCACACTAGTGGTCCCAAGCAAAGGGACTACCTAGAGATTTAATTATTGTAGGGAATGTTATATTGGGATCCATCAGTCAGGGACACTGTCTCTGCAAAGCTACCTAGGACCATGCTGGAGAAAGCCATGCCTGACACAACTTTCTTTTTTCTGACTCTGACAGCAAGAAACCAGGATTATCTGGCAGTAGGAACTCTAAGTGCCAAAGCACAGTATATGATACATGGGCTTTACAACAAAATGCAAGTTACCCCAAAACTAGTGACAGAAGGCATTTATAAACCAAGGACAGTTTTCATTGCAATCTGATAACTCCAACCAGAGCCTGCTAACATCAGATATCCCCTCCTGTGACCAGAGCTCATGCTCACATATAGAGCTAGGGGAAGAAGGAGGAAGCAGGGAGATGTTTGGGGTGATGGAATTCATCTCCCCGAGTAACCCAGCTCTCCTAGAGATGGCTGAACACATGCCTGCCCATGGGAAGCACTGAATTAATTCCTTGTTTGGCTTTGCTTGTGTGTGCAGCTTTTGCTTTATCTGTTAAACTGTCTTTCTTTATCTCAACCCATGAGTTTACTCACTTTTACTCTTCCAATTCTCTCCCCCATCCCATCCCATCCCATGGGGGAGAGAGCAAGTGGCTGTGTGGGGATTAGTCACTGTCTGGGTTTAAACCACAAGCTGAAATCTTATACAGCTCAAAACTCAGAAGTAAATCAGCTGACAGGCTCCCCTCTTGTCCTAAGTGCTAGATTTAAACCAAGCCTTTTGCCAGGATTATACTGCCACTCTTCTCCCCTGAACCAGCACTTTCTGGTTTTGTTTGTCACTCCTTGATATGGGTTATCCCTATGCCAACAGATTTAATTTATGCAAACTGTTCTTATCAAACTCGCTGGAAGACTCAGCCTAGAGATGGCAGCATTTGCCACAGCATCATCTAAACCACTGGCTGGAACTGCTGTAACAAATACAGGAAAAACAGAAACAGCTCTCCCATTGTTTTTGAACTAATCTCCAGTTGTTATAAGAGCACAAGGGGTAGTGCCCAGAACCAGTTAAAATCCAAATATTAAAAGACTCAAACTGAGTAAGGAAAGACTTGGGCTTTAGCCCCCCATACAATAATAAGTTTTGAAAATAAATAGTGGGTTGAAAAAAACATTTTGGCCTTCATTGTCCTCTTGGACTCATAATAAAAATTTCTCCCACAACAAAGAATAAATAAAACAAAACTATTAAATCAAAACTTTTTGTACAGATCAATACACAGACAAGACAGACAAGTATGGAATGAAAAGATTTATTTTTTATTCTTTAGGTACTTGAAGTTTCAACCACTGTGCTACGGAAAAGAATGCTGTGCACAAAGAGCCATACCATCCACCAATTAATTTTCCAAGTTCTTCAATTCTGTCACTGACAAATGACCACATCTCAGAACAGTTTTTGTGTATTCTAAAAATTGCCTGTAATCAAAACATTCTCTCAATTCCAGAGATGTTGCAATTTTGCTGCTTTAGTTGGAAATGCAAAATAGAAAGTATAAGAGAATGGACTGCAAGCAACCTTGCCCCTGATGAATTACAGCAGTGCTAATTATCAAAGAGGAGGAACTGCCTTGCCCTTAATGGGATACGGCTGTGTCCAATGAGGATGGGTGTTATAAAAGAGTAGGTTAGTTGGTCAAGGGGGAGAGGCAGAGAGAGATAGAAAATGGAGAGTTTTTTTTTTGTTTTTTTGGTTTTTTGTTTTTTTGTTTTTTGGGGGGGGGGTGTTTGGTTTTGTTTTTTTGTTGGTTTTTGGCTGGTTTTTTTTTGTTTGTTTGTTTTTTCTGGCCCTGCTGTGAGGGGCTGCTGATGGGGCCTGCTGCAGTCAAGAGTCTGGGAGTAGTTGGAGTCTGCTGGCAGTGCTATCTACTGCAACAGTACTGAACTTGATTTGGAAAATTAATTTTAAGTTACAGAAGTACCAAAGCAGCAGAGCATTTTATGGTATAATCAAGCACGCATATCAACAGTTTGGGCAATCAGTCTCTTCTTTCAGCAACACAAAAATCTCAAAGAAATAAGTACACTTGTCACTGGTCCTGCTTCAAGTCTTTGCCCACAAGCATTGAAGTGACAGGGTGCATAGAGGCCCTATGCTCCAGAAATGTCTTGACAGCCAGATCCCGACTCTTGTCAAAACCATAAAGGTCCCTGTAAAAAAAGGAGTGGGGGGAGGCACCATTACAAAAATCCAGGAAAATAATACAACTAGGGATTTTCCTAAGGTTTTACTTTTCCCTCAAAAGCCTTGCCTTATGTGCATCCTGGCACTAAGCTCTTTTCTCTGCAGAAAAATGTCAGCAAGTGGAAAGCGCCTCTGAAGATAATCTTGTTCACAGTATACAGAGAATTCTGTGTTATGCCACATCAACAATTTCAAGCATTATTCATTCCATTATACTAGAAATGTCAAGAGCATGAGCTCCTGTGATTTGGAGATTACTTTTACCTGAACAATGGTCGAGTAAACTTCATCCTGCCCTGATCTGTTGCCATTTTTAGAGCCAGAGGAATAGCTGCTTCCCACTTGGACCTGATACAGAGGCGCAGCCATCTGGGGGTGGAAGAAAAAGGTTGCACTTATAATTTCACTTGTGGTAGTGTGGTGGTTGGTTATCTAATGATTCTGCTCCCATAAATGCTTTGAGCACTGCTGTGTCATCATGGGAATGAGATTCTAGCTCAACATCAAATATTTAGTGTTTGACTAGCACATTACATACATCAGCTTTTTTGTACAACAGGAAAAGATTGCAGCCAAGTTCCTCCAAAATGGAGGATTATTTTCTGCAGCTATGTATTTTTTATATTACAATAGTGCCCAGTTGCATCACTCAGAACTGAACTGTACAGCACTTGTTCCATTTGTCCAATGGATAAAACAACCAACCAACCAAATGAAATTGAAACCAGCTATTATTTTGCTTTAAAAGGAAATTGATCATGTTACAAGAAGTAGAAACCATACAAAATGTTTAACCTTTGTTATCAGGTCATCAGGTTCCTTTGCTAGCATGCCAGATTAAAATAAAGAACAGCTTATCTGCTGACCACTGAGTTCTTCTACTAGAAGACTGTATTTGCCCAGTTCATGAATAACAGGATACCAAGCACGGTGCCTGCACATGCATTTACAAAACCACAACAACAAAACCCCAAACCCAAACCCTGTCCCAGTTCTCTAAACCAGGATGTCTTAGGTGAAGCAGGACAACTTGTTTTATGAAAACATTTAATATTTTAGAAGTGCCCATACTAGAACAAACCTGAATCTTATTTCAGAGTTGTTTATAGCATTGAAGTTATATACTTCCTGCATGCGTTGGACATGTGACAATGGAAGAGGTGCCTGAAAAAGAAATTGCACAGTCAGAATAAGCCAGAGGAAGACTTCAAGCCAGACATTTCAATAATAAACAGAGTAATTCAGGATGATTGGTGCTACAAAGGAACTCAAGTCCTACCATGATAAATATTTTATTTGTTCCTTTTATCTTTCCAATGTATGGAAAGGGGCAAGGAATAAATATTAGCTAATTCCCACATTCTGTACTTTTGAAACATTCAAGACAAAGTATTTTTGTTCAATTTTATTTATAGCTTATTTGCTATAACATTTGATACAGACCAATTCAAACACCTCATGGTTTTGGTTTTAGCTTTCAATCCAAAACACTTTGTGTGCCGTTCAGTAGCTGAAGAGCCAGACATAATAAGAGAGGCAAGGCTGAAGTTTTCAATAACTATGCATGGTGAGAGCAGATTAATTTAGCAAAACCTAAAAGAAAAAGAGTAGCTTAATTTCAAAGTCTGCTCTTGTGATACCAGAATCAAGTCATCCCAGGTGTGCATTTACCTCCAGAAGCAACAGTGCCAGGAACTCAATTAACTGATGAGATGACATTTCCTTCAGGTCTGCTGAGCTGAATGAGCCCAAATCACTTTCTTTTGCCTAAAAGAGAACAGGTACTTAATTTTTAATAGGTATTTCAAAACACAATCAGGTGTAATTTTCTGTTTTCATATCCACACTGTTGTGCCATTTCACTTAAAGATACTGATTTGTATCTGTGCAATAAGGAGAAGCGAGGGACTTCAGCTGCTCTCTGATGTTTATATTCTTCACTTATTTCTCTTCACTGATCTTTTTATCCCCACTGTCCTTCTGTTAGTTAAGTGAAAAATCAAATACTTTTTTATAAAAAGTAACATTCAGAAAAAGAAAGTTAAAAGATAGGATGCAAGTACAGTGAAAAGCTACAGAGGTAACAAAAGCAGGGTATGCTGAATTCTCTATTAGTTGTATGACTTTTATGCTTCAAACTAGGAGACAATTATGTGGTATTAATTAATGTACTTTATGTACCAGTTTTTGATGGGAAATACATACTAACTCCAGTATACCATAGAGGAACAACTGCTAATACAATATAATCAGTAATGTAGAGGTATCCTGGCATTTGTTTTTAAATCAAGCCATAATATCAAGGTTTAAAGAGTATTTTCCATTTGGTTACTACATATGTATTACAAGAAGTTGGCTCTGTGCCTTGTTAAAATATGGACTGCACTTCACAGACAGAAGTCACAGCTAATCCCCTGACTCTACATTGAACATCTAGTCTAGGGAAATGCAAAATCCCTGGCAGCCATACTGTGACTATAAATACACACACTCTCAACAAATGAGATTTTAGAAGAGAATGGCTCACTTTGTATAACAAAAAATACTAGCTTTTCAAAATAGAGACACTTCAGCATTCTTTAACCACTCACTTGGATCCATCTTTGGCTCAAGGCAATGCAAGCATTTGATAGTGTCGTATCATACCTGTCAAATATTAAAAACAAAGGTTCACGTAATGAAATAACCACAGAATAAAAGACTGAAAACATTAACAGTGACTATTTTTACTGCTATATACACCTACATAGTACTAGGGCATTTTCCAATAAAACATAAGATTTTCACCCTGTTTACAAACTGCTTCATGACTTTTAGGAAAATCCCATGCAATCTGGAGAAGGAAAAGATGAACTACAGAAGAGTGCAGCTTACGTAGGCTTCACTGGTGGCATTCCTGGAGCATGAAACCACGAGTTCCAGTCAACTTTATCAAGAATATCTACCTACAAAGCAACACAAAACCTTATTAAATTTTAAATCTGATTTTAGGGTTTTTTTTGAGTGTGAGTTTTAAAATGAAATCTAGTTTCAATCTTTTTATTTGTTTTGATAACACTCCTCGAATTACCCGAAGAATCCTACACTTCAAAACAAAGCATTCCCCTCTACAAAAAGAAAAAAAAAATAAAAGGCATCTTAATGCAAACCCACCTTCACAAGGTCCCAGATTACATCATATTAAGTTCTTGAAATAAAGAAAAGAAATATAAAGAACTGGTGTTTAAATAAGTTCTGACCTCAGTGTGAATTTCACATAATTAAAGGTTTCAAGCAATCAGTTTTAAATATTACCCAACCTTATCCTTGAAGTAGGAGTACAAAAACTTCTTCCAATCCTCAGTTATGATGCTCTTATAAGCAAACGTCTGAACATAAGCCTTCAAGAAGCCAATGAAGACATCTAACAAAAAAGAAAACGTTTTAGTGTTTGAAATTAAGGTGGAAAACAAAAACATATAAAATCTGACTAATGCTTACCTGGGCCTCCAAGGAGCTGTTCAAGGTAAAAAAGTAAAGCAAAGCCTTTCTCATATGGCACAGATGAATAGGCAACATCAGGATCTACTTCATCCAGATTAATGACGAGGTTAGTTACAGGATTTTTATCTCCAAGAGTATTTATCTGTGTCAAAGACACAAGAACACATATCAATCTAGGAAAACTGGCACTCCTGCAGATCTCTACTAATTGTATTTATAAAGGTATAAACCATCCAAAATTGAGACAGCTTCATTTCAAAGCATTCTCCTTCTTTTTCCAAAGTTCTGGATCTTAACAAACCTTAAATTACTAAAATTTAGAATCAACCACCCTGTGCTCCAGCTGTCTCAAAGCAGTTAATTACTATCATGTCTGTCATAACCATGAGCACCTATTAGTCTGGCTATATTTATCCCCTTATTAACCAACTATTTGAACTACTTTGATTTGAACTATCATTAAGCCTTTGAATTTAAAACCTCTGTTGACAGAAGGAGAAGTGCCAGCAAAACTTCAGCTCTGAATATCGGTAGAACAAATTTCAGGCTGCTCAGGGAACTAGTAAGATATCACAGACTAGAAATGTGAAAACTAAAAACAAAACACAAAACTAAACAACTCTCTTAGACAGTAAGAAATCAGTTGTTTGCTTGAGGCACTGGAAATTCTGATGGCATGGGCTGCAGATAATTTTGATAAACATTCAGCTGCTTAGCAGTACGCAAACAGGTAATACTGCAATTTAGTCACACCCAGAACAACCAGAAGAGGCTGGAAAGATGTTTATCCTTACAAAAAAGCTTAAAACAATTCAAAAAGCTTTATCTAATCTGAGTATATGAAGCTATTCCCTTGGGTAGCAATCAAACACCTTGGAATCAAAGTTGTTCATCCTCTAATAAGAAAGCATTAGGAAAGCTGAGAAGAAAAATTTTATTTGTGGGAAACACATATGATGACTTGAAAAGTATTTACCGTGTTCTGCAGTTCTCGCCAACCTCCGAGGGCCTGAAAGTGCCTGAACTGCTCACCAAACAACCGGCCACCGATCCTGCGCTCCAGGTACACAGTATGACCCTCATTCAGCCTGCAAAGACACTGATGAAGTCAGCACTGGTAGGATGGTAAAATCAATTTAACTAGTCTCTTTACAGATTAAATTTAAAATATGATTTGCATTGCATTGAAATCATACCCACCAAAAATGCTCCCATGTTTTGTTGGTTACCAAGTTTCCCGTCCAGCTATGAGAGATTTCATGCGCAATAACCTAAAACACAAAACCAGATCCACCATTTTAGACTCCTCTGGGAAAAAAACATCAGATCCCAATAGAAAGAACAAAATGTTGATGGGATCTCATTTGCTATGTTATGTTCACAAAGTCAGTTAGCAATTCACAGTTCTGTAGACCTATCCATATGAATTTTAAGCAGAGGACCAATGCTACCCTAGCTGACAGAAACAATTTTCAACATCCAGCCTGCAAGCCATAGAGCCATACTGATCAACAGCTTGGTGTAGGTAAGTTGTTCATGAAATCACATTTCAGAATACAGAATACCAAGTGATGGACTAGTATTGCTTTCTCACCTAAGCAACTTCTGCAATGGGAAAGCTAATGACGCATGATACATTAAAAAGTATCCATGTCAAATATTTCAGTATTCTTTGTTTAAGACAATCTTTTTTTTTAAGTTTAGCAGTACATCAGTCTAGTAAAAAGACAGGCAATAAAATTGCATTCAGAGTATTCAACTTTGCAGAAAAAAAAAGACACAGAGGAAGAAGTTATTGCCTAATGATTTTGATGAGGCCAATTCAGTTGAGATTTTTAAACATATCTGTACATAGATGTTGTGGCTTAACGGGGCAGGAAAAGAGTTATGGAGCAGCTAACCTCAGCCCCCTGTGTATACAGGCTCTCATGACACTTCCATCTGTTGGTTATACAAAATAGATACTTTACAGAGTTTACTGAAAATTAACACTCACTTTTGTAAGAGCTTGTGACTTAGTGCCTTAACTTTTAATTTCCCCAATGAAAAGAGATCAAGTTTTCAGGTATTTATTATAAAGGAATTCAGATACATCTTCAAGTTGTGTTCTACTTGAAGAGGTGAATATTTTTGACTTACGTTTGATAGAGATCGATCACCTGCCTAAAAAGAAGAGGGAAAGACAAGTTAGTTGTTAGGTTTAAGTCAGCCTCAAAATAGATCACTTCATGCAATTTCTTGTATGATCCCTAACTCCAAAGGAGGCAGGAACATTTACAGGTCTTTCTAGGAAGAAGACTAATCCAATTTGTGCATTAATATCCATCTCCTAATTGACAATGCAAGCCCTGAGGAAGAGGTGACTTTTATCGCTGCTGTACTCACCAGTAGTGTTGGAGTTACAAAAGTAAGACAAGGATTCTCCATACCACCATAAGGAAAAGAAGGTGGTAAGACTAACAAATCATACTGTCCCCACACATAAGGTCCTGCCAAATCTTCTGCTGTTTTCAGCATAGCTTCAGCCTGAAAAAAGAACTCACATTAGTTTCTAAGATGATTTTTTACTACAAACACTGAACAAATAATAAGCTATTGATCCCATTTTTCATTCTCTTTCACCTTGACAAGTCCCACATGTAAAACAAGTATGGGACTGTATCAATATGTATTTTCAGTACTAAGTTTGTACTGCAATAGAATAATAGCATTTTGTGGGATGGGAGGAAGAGAAAGGAGAATTAAAGATGACCAAAACAGTGAACTGTAGTCTGTTTCTTTTCCAATACTATGTGAAATAGTTATCTTACAACACTGTTTTTCGTTGTAGTTAATTACTCACCTCAGAAAATTCATAGGCTGATTTATCCACTAGTTCCTTTTCAGCCCACACCAGTGTCCTTGGGCCAATCTTTCTGTTGAAAGTAAAAAAAGTACGAACCAGAAGTAATTCTATGGGAAACTAATACAGACAGCATATGTGTAACTGTGCTCTTGAGTAACCCACATTGCAGAGGAAACTCATTAGAGAATCTTTGTCTGCTTTTTCTCTCCATTGCTGAAGCAAAGGCTTAGAAAACAAAACAAACAACACGCCTGCATTATTCAGCACAAAGGAACAGGAAAACCACTTACGGATTTTTAAACACTATCAAGCCCTAATATAAAAACATTATTGTGGCCTAGATTAACACAACCTTTTGCCAATGAGAAATGAGGCTGAAGCAATACTTTTCTGCCTTTGACAGAAAAGGCTTATCTGTTAACAGACAAGGCTTATCTGTTAACTAGGAAAAAGCATCTAGTCCCTGTGCTAAATTTTAACCACTAAGGGCTTTTTCAGGTCCCAACTCTTTATGCTGTTTCTCTAATTTACAGCACAAGTAAAAAAATTATCCAAGAGCAAATCAACATACGTGCACTTTGATACAAATAAACAGGTTAACTGAATCTATAAGACCCTTTAAATTTAGAAATAAGACCAAGAAACAATTTTAAAAAAAGCTCAAAAATTTATTGTGGTTATTAATATTTATACATAGTACAGATTCACTCACCTACTTTCTAAGGCTCCAACCACTAAAGCAAACAAGTAGCAAGGTATGGGAACCTAGTGGAGAACATAGGAAAAATAAAGAAATCTTATTTGTAATGTCAGTTATCAGACATCAGAAGAAGAACAAAAGTATATAAATAAAGAAGTTTTCCTCCAGAGTTTCCTGCCTTAAAGGCAGGCACTGTCTTTTCAAAAACATTGTTCTTTCTTCCTGAATGATACTCTTTATCTACAGGATGTACTTGCTTCATAGGTGTTTCAGGCAAAACCCACAAAACTGTAAGTATCATCTCTGTTGAAAAAATCTGCATACAAAATTCCTGCTGGTTTGGATTCTCTTCAAAAGCAAGTCAGTTTTCCATATTCATTTCAGTTCCATTACATTTTATGGAAGGAGAAGTTAAGAGATACTGCTCAGATAAAGGGCAGTTTTATCACACAGAAGGATGCAAGAAGAGCTTTAATGAAGTAAACAAGAATATTTATGGATATAAATACATTAAAGACAAAAGATTCAGGAAAAAAATCAAAATGTATATATTTGATTTCCATGTTTGGAATTAAAAAAACTCTAAATATTTTTTATTTCAATGAAAAAACTCCTAACTGAAGTATCTTTATAGAGAACTGCTTTCTCCAGGTGCTCTGGAAAGAAAAGAGGATCATACAGCCACCCCTGTAAAAGTTTCACTTCATCTGAATTTAAACAATGTTAAATAAGTAAGACTTTAAATCATAATTAGCTGGAGACACAATTTCAGAAAATTTTATTCTACTATAATCCACAAACCATTTAAATATTGCTTATCAAAATACCCATATCATCATCTGTGTTTAATTTTACCTATTAACCCACAGAACATATTATTGAAAAGAACAAAGTCCCTTGACTTATGTTATAGATGAGTTAAGAAAAAACTATTAGTACACCTCCACATTTTGACGTCCAACTTACTAATTTGACATTTTGAAATTCAAATGTCAATGACTGTTGGGTTGTAAACCTGTTTTTACAGAGGTTGCTCTCCACTATTCTTCTTTCCAGCCTGGCTATGCAGGAGCAGAGAAAGTAGTTTTAGGTAAGGCTCAGCACACATACATATCCAAGAGCTTGATGCATTTGCCTTTTTCATCTGAGGAAACAGACACCTCTTCTAACAAATCACTGTCAGCATCAGGCGATGTGTGTGTCCTTTTTCATGTCTTCTTTCATTTATGTATTTTGTGCTTAATGTGGGGTTTTTTTAAGAAAAGCAAGTTTTTTTTAAAAAAAGTAATGGTTTCTGTATCAGAAAGTGTAGCATAATTTCAATTACACTAAATGTTATTTCTTGTATAGGTCTATCATGCTTATCAACAGTGTATTCCTAGATAACATTCATCTCTGGATTACACAAACACAGAAGTCTTCTGTACTCGACTGAGAGTGGCAAATGTTTTGGCTCCACAGAGAGGGCAGGGCACTGTCTACTGATGAGCTCACAGATAAGGGAACTCTTTTTTTCCCCTCTCTCAGGTTTCATGCAGCAGCCAAATCAAACGCGACAGCTGCTGCAGCTCAGAGTACTCTGACCCCCTCCTCTTCTCCAGTCACATCATACCATTCCTCCTTGCAGTTATTCAGTGTCAACAGCCCAGATCTTATGTTAATTTTATCTGCTTGTCCAGCAAAATGAACTGGGCTTACCAGAAGAGCTCATAAACACCAGAACCGTAACCCAAAAAACTGTGAGAACAAAAATGCCAGAAAAGTAAATCATGACTGCTGCTTTATGAGCAGTGGAATTGTTAGACTAGCTGCACCATTTACTAAAACTTCCAGAGAACAGTAATCTTTGATTGGCTGGAGATGCTTTCTTTCCATAGAAACCAAAGTTTTCACATTCAAAAATTTTTTTTAAATTTGTTGTTAGAATTTGCCTAACTTCAAGCTAAAATTTGGTTCTGATGCTGAATTTCACTGCTTAGATCTTGGTGAGCTTAAAATTTGCAGGGTCTGTTTTCCAAAACTTCCTCACATATTATTTGCATCTGCACTATTTTCTAAAAATCAGTACAGACAGAAAGGGCTGTGATAGAACTAGTTTTGAGTATTGAAACATTTTCAAAAGTTGAATTTGGCTTTTCTGGGAATGCCAAAAAAGACCAGTAAACAGCACCAGCACTTACTGGTTGTCTTCTCAGAGCTGGAGTTCCATAAGGCCTCCCATTTCTGGAGTGGCAAAAACCCATGTGAGTCACATGATTTATCCATGAGCTCAAAACCATACCTGAGGCACCTGTGAGCTGCACAGGTCAGCAGTAAGACCTCGTGCAGCCCTTTCCCAGCATGGAGCACTTACGTTCTGGCTGAAGCGGTAAACCTTGTGTGCGCTGTCCTCCGGGTCGGGCGCCTCCCCGTCGCGGTTGGCGCTCATCAGAGCCACCAGCTCCTTCGGGACGGAAATCTGAAAGGGCACCCAAGCATATTGCTCCAGATTGCAAGGCAAGATGTATTCTATTACCATCTGTATGGCAGTTGTCTTTTGTCAAGTGGGCAGTTTGCCTTATCTCTCTCTCTGAGTGACCACAATCACTCCTCCCTCGGGAGGGGACACCTGCTGATAACAGACTGTTGGATGTCACTGCATGACTGATAAGAACTATAACATCCCTTTGTGAGATGCTCCGCCCAGAGGGAGGAGCCAAGCATTGCTACCCAGATATAATCCAGAGGTTCTGAGACACCAGCACGGCTTCTCCACTGGATTTCCCAGAGGAACAGCAGCTGCCTTTTCTTCCACTGGATCTTCGGAGGAAGAATACACCCTTTTCTACAGGATCCCTGCTCCAACAGAACCACACCTGACACTTCAGGAGGAATGCAGCCACATTTCCAATTGGACTGCTACCAACACCCTGACCCACAGGGTGTCAGGTTGGGTTCTGACTCTGTCAGTGTTGTTTTAGTGTACTGCATTGTTTATTTTATCCTTTATTTTTTTTCCTTTCCCTATTAAAGAAGTGTTATTTCCTGCTCCCATATTTTTTTTGCCTGAGAGCCCCTTAATTTAAAATTTATAGCAATTCGGAGGGGTGGGGAGGGTTTACAGTCTCCATTTCAGGGGAGGCTCCTGCCTTCCTTAGCAGACTCCTGTCAAGGCAGGAGACCAAGGCACATAAACAATGCAGCTGGCACTCAGCTTTACACTCCACACTACAAGCAGCTGATAGCAAAGAGCAGCCCAGATCTGTTCTGTTGTTAGGTCATCTCTGTCAAGTAGAATACAAGGCATATGGAAAATGTTATCATGAAGACAGGCAATATTGAATTAATCAGAGGAGTACCTCCAACAGAAGTTAAAAGGCTCATTTGCTTCAGACAACTGAATTGTAATGTCACAGTGCACATCTATCCTCCTTTTTGCTTCCTTAAAACTGTTTACACCAGGACTGTCAGAGACACATTTTATGAAAAATCCTTTCCTTAGGATTTTTTCTTATGAGAAGCTGAGAGGCCTCAGAAACAAAATGTAAACAATGATTATCTGCTGCTGAGGAACACAACAGGTGCATCTTTGATTGGTCTCATGTGGTTGTTTTTAATTAATGGCCAATCACAGTCCAACTGTCTTGGACTGTCTTGGTCAGTCACAAGATTTTATTATCATTCCATTCTTTTTCTATTCCTTGCAAGCCTTCTGATGAAATCCTTTCTTCTATTCTTTTAGTAGAGTTTTAATATAATATATATCATAAAATAATAAATCAAGCCTTCTGAAACATGGAGTCAACATTCTTGTCTCTTCGCTCTTCCTGGGACCCCTGTGAACACCACCACACAGGACTGCAAATATCCCCTAGCTATAAAGCAGAATATATTACTTAAGGCATACATGAGAGCCTTTTCAAATGTTTTTTACTTCACAGCACTCTTTGCTGTCTTACTGCCAGCTTTTCCTGTTTTTAGAGCATCTTTCTTTCTTACTACTGCATTTTTACTACCTTTTGCAAATAGATACATAACAATGAAAAAAGAATTGACATATACAAAAAGGAAATGGTAAAGTTAGAGAACTGCCACAGGAAGATGAGCTCTTTCCTCTCATATTAAGGTGAAGGTCAATATTCTGGTTTTATATCAGGCCACATGCTGGCAGCTACCAAAAACCCTGCCCAATATAAATTCACCCATTGTAGCAGCTGTCTTGAGTTAAGACACATGACTTAGGTTCATCTACCTCTGCATAGTAGGTTAGTTTCACAGCAGGCGTGTCTTGGCATGGAAAAATGGCTCTGCAGTGGATAGCCTAGAGAGGGAGAAAGGAAAAGAAGATAAAACAAAAGTGTCCTTCTAATGCAGAGGACTAGAAATAAATCAATTAATACACTATAGCGCAAGTCCATACAGCTCCTCCAGAGAATTCATTATCTATGATCCAGTACTTCTATCACTTAGAGCTTACAGGCCTCTGTAAAAGGAATAATACTAGGTAAGGCAGATCAATAGACACAAGTATTGGTTGTAAAGAACCATTTGTTCTTTAACAAGGATACTGGAGTGGGTAAAGCAGTCCCAGAATTACCAAACTGTAAACATATAATAAAATCTTAACAACATCCTGACTTTAAGTGTTTTCATTTAGGACCTTTGACACACAGCTAGGAGTTACAGGCTACTGCTCTTCCCTTTTCTAGCCTTTCTCTCCAGTTCTTTAGAAACCAAGGGAAATTACAGTGGTATGTCAAGAAGTTTGGAAAAAATGAACTCAACCTGGCACTGGCTGAAGAGAAATGGGTGTTTCTTTCCAGAAGTTTGCTCTGGAGTAAACCACTGGAGAGCTGAAGACTGTGGAGAGCTTTCAAAAGAAATTTCAACAATTGCTTCTTGTCCCCTGTATAATAAAGAACACAGTCAGACTGTTTTGACACAAATCCTGATCACACTGAAATTCCTCTGCAAAGATGTCTGAAAAACAGGTCTGCAGCACCATCTCAAAAGCATTAAAAATGAGAACAAGTATCATATTAAAAAGCAATAATTCCCATTCAATTATGGTATTAAAAATGGCTAGCTGATTTCATTTTTTTACATCCCAAGGCACTTTTATTATTGTCTTTATGAACCAGAAACTTTTCCTCTTCAAGGAGAGCACAAACCTTTTCTTTAAACTATTTGGGCCAGCTACATGTATATAGTTTTGTCACAGCTAAGTAACCTTGTACATCTAAGTGTAAAAACCCCTCTGCAATACACAAAGAAAAAAGTGCAAAACCCTGCATAAGAAGATATATGATTTAATAACATAGAAAAAGTATCCTGTACATAAAAAAATTTAGACTTTTGTGTCTGACATTAATGTTCTTTAAGTATTATCCTTAAGAAGAAAATAACACCCTGAAAATTATCAGAAATTACAGAATCAATTCCTATGAACAGCAGGGGTTAACAAGAAAAAGAAATAGTTTCAGATTTTATTCAGGGTTTCAGAACTGGTGTCAAGTAAAAACTAACAGTTATGTGTAAGACAGGTATCAGTTTGCTAATGAGAGAACACACACCAACCTGACACTTTCATACTCTTATTTATTAAAAATGTATCTTAACCATCACTGACGCCCAAAGTACATGGAAGTACTTGCTTCTGTTCTCAGAAAGTTCCAGATTATACATGCAACTCTTGGAATAAACAATCCAGCCATAAATCAGAACAAACTTCAGCTAATCAGAGGAGCTGCACACTAGATAAGCTGACTAGGTATACTAATCTGGTTAATAACCAGTATTCCAAAGTACATATTAGACAAGAAAAGAGAAAATAACTGGCATTACCATAAGGCACTTTTGCTTTCTGAACAATCAGACTTCCAGTTGTAACTCTCACCCTTTCCTATTGCTGTTTTATTGATAGTTACATGGGGGACTACGTCTCACACTAGATTGTGAATTCCTATGGTCACACCTCACACCTCCCTCTTTTTTTTTCTTACCAGGAAATTTAGCACTTAAAAAAAAAAAAAAGAGGCAGCTGAAAGTCAAATAAAAGAAACAGGCCTATATTTCTGATGTGGCCTGTTTGCTCAAGTACTTAATTTTCAATTATTTCAAGTACTTAATGTTCAATTTCATAAGAGACCAGAAGTGTTTCTCCAGAAGGGACAACTATTTAATGACATTTCTTTCTCTTCCTCATTATTTGTATTTCTTAACTGCACTAATTCACAGTACAACATTAAAAAGAAAAAAAACTTGGAAACCAGACTAAACTGAAAGAGTTTTTAGAAGTAGCAACGAGTCATAAAAACCACACAATAATAAGTAAGAAGCAACTTGATATTCAAGTGTATTCAAACAAAGGAACTTCCTTATACAATCACAGCTTTCAGTTTTGGCACCATAGAGGACTGAGATACCACCGAGTTACAACATACAAAGCAAACTGCCAAAAAACATATTGTAATTTGGCAACAGCTTTTTAATTCATGCACCTTAAGAGGTAGACCACGGTTAGTTCACTCTCCATCATGCTGCCAAAACTCAAGTTCCAGCTTTCAGGGACTTGGACTTAGCATAGCCAACAAAATAAAACTTTGATTATTTGAAAACATGCTCCTATCTAATCATAGTGGTAACCTGAGGCTCTACAGAAATGCAGAACCAGCCCTTGCATAAAAGGAGATCCAACAGGGGCTGCTGCTCCTTGTGCTCCACACTGTAACAATTCTGAACCAGGCCGTTAAAGCAGAAACGGTATTACTGATGAGAAGCACTGGGAAAATTGTGATACATTTCACATCATTTTGCTACTCAGTTTAGTAATTTTGGACGTGATATAAGGTCTGGGGACGGGTACAAGCACTCCCGAAGTTTTGACTAATGAAATCCAAATATGACATTAATCTACAAGATCATACCAAACGAATGCAATACCCTCATTCTAATTTATAAGTCTCTTTGCAAGCCTTACTCAGCAACCCTATAGGCAGACAAGCAGCTTATACAGTGCATTTTCAAAACCACCTAGAGGAGCAGGCAAAAGTATGTACCTTCTTAGTTCATTTGGAAACGTGATTTCTAGAGGGGTCCCCTTGAAACTGTGCTTTTCTCCAAAAGCAAATTGTGCATCCTGTCCATTTAAAGTCACTTTAAATACCCGTACGTCTTTTGTATCCAGGACCTGTGATAAAGAACATATTGCATACCAGTTAAATAGCGTAAAATAATAAATGCAGCACTATGAAATCTTAAACACAAGTCTCTGTGAAGGAAAAAGTATTTTCTAAGTAAAACCAGAAAAGCTGACTAACTGTGTTGACCACCAGGAACCAGCATTTTAAGAGAGCAGCACTGAACTGGGAAAGCTGGAGAGAAAAAAGGAAGAAAACCAACTTCTGACCATAGAAGTGAGTTTATCAAGAAAAATACTCAGGTAACCACTCCACAGTACTGCTATGAAGCGAGGAGAACGGTATAAAAGCCCCTGCTAAGGCTTCAGTCCTGGAACACGCCACTGCAAATCCAGACCTTCATGCAATGGAAGGTGAATTAAATAGTGCAGCACTCATTTTTAGCACGAACGAGGCGTTACTCTTTATTGCTAATAGGACTGGCCTTTTTCCCTAAAAAAATAAGCGCCAGCCACAAAAGAATTTTATGGAGTCAGCATGAGAAAAGCCCAGAACCCAGAAAGCCCAGAACTTCGAACATAATGTGAAGTTTAGGAGGTTCACATGCCTATATGCAGAGGTAACAGAGAAAGCAGCTGGCATAACGAAACACACAGGCGAAAAAGCCCTAAATGTAGATTTCCAGTGATTAATTCCCATCTTTTCGGCAGCATGCTCTTCGCCCCTTTAAAGGGAAGAGACAGCCTTGCCCTTCCCTTGCGCACCGCGCCGGCTCTCGGGGGCTAAGCGGGAACCGGGGGCTGCGAGGCGCTGTCAGCCTCGAGCCGAGCAGCAGCCAGGGGCGGCGGGTCCGAGGAGGGCCAAGCGGCGGCAGGGAAGGAAGGAAGGAAGGAAGGGAAGGACCGGGGCGACGGCCGAGGGAAGGACGGGGGAGAGGGAAGGACGGGGGAGAGGGAAGGCGGCACCGGCACGGGCTCCGGGCTCGCCCCTCACGGTCCGCGGGTCTCCTCGCGCCCCCCGCCCCCCCTCCCCCGCCGTTACCAGGCAGCGCAGCGCCTCGCGCTCCGCGCGCACGGTGAGGGCGGCCGTGCCCCGCAGCACCCGCGCGCCGAAGTCCGCGCGGCAGCGCAGGTGGAGGTGCCGCGTGAGGCAGCACGCGGGGGACGCGAAGGAGCTCGGGTCCGCCATCGCTCGCGCACCGTCTGCCCGCCCTGCCGTGCCGTGCCAGCCCGTGCAGCACAGAGCCCGCCGCGGAGAGGGGAGGGGAGGCTCCTGGGAGGTGTAGTGCCGCCCTCCCCGCGGAGAGGGCGGGGAAGAGGCGTGAGAACTACAAAACCCACAGTGCGTTACGAGAGAAGAGGGCGGACGGACCGAGCAGCATGAGTGGCCGTCACCAGAATGCGAAAGAACAAATAGAATATGAGCCCTACTGGAGGAGCAACGAATGTACAGTTCCTCGTTAGTATAGTGGTAAGTATCCCCGCCTGTCACGCGGGAGACCGGGGTTCGATTCCCCGACGGGGAGGTACGAAATATTTTTTCTCTAGTTGCCTCTACTGTAAGGGCAAAATCATTTTGGGAAATAAAAGCTGTTCCCAGACAGCCGTAGTAAAAACGTTCCGACTCTGAAGCAGGGAGAACAGAGCAAAACTTATCCGGATCTGACTGACTATCTGCTCCAGGGATGACGGAGTGGCAGAGTCTCACAAGATCAGCTGCAGAACTGAGTGCAGGCACAGGTAAAGTATTCTCATATTTTAATGGCTCAAACAGCTGAACAAAAGGGTTAAACCTTTCAGAAACATTCACCCTTTTTCTTAAACTGGAAAAAAACTAACTCAGCCTCCTCACCTGTGTCAGAAACAATGGGAAGGGGACCGGTCAAGCAGGCACAGAAGGGGAAGGTGGAAGGCCAGAGGCCATGTCCCGGCTTGCAGTAACACAGCCTGGCATTTTTGTCCTTAAAGTGAGAACTTCAGCGATTGGAAAGCCCTGAGGCTTCACTGGATCCTGCCCAGAGCACACTTATATGCACCAGCTAAGAGTAGCTTGCAGAACAGCTGTGAGACTCCAGCATCCCGGCTTACCTTTACTTAGTATCACTGAAAATGCTTTGTTAGGCACCCCCTCTTTTTTAATCCTTTTGCCAGAAATTTATCTATCTATTTATAACACAGTTCAGCACAAAGGTACTAGGAGAAGTCTCCTCCTGTCTGTGGGAGGTTAGCAGATGCTGAGCAGTAAATATGATTGCTCAAATTTCTCTTTTTCCAAGTCAGGAAATAGCTCTATGGCCAATTGCACATAAAGGGAGTAAGGAACTAGGACCCAACGCAAAAGGCCAAGACACCCAGCTGTGAGGATGCATGTGTCTGGTGTTCAGAGCAGGAGGCTGGCGAGCCCTGCTCTGGCCCTGGCTTGGTGCATTCTGGCAGTTTCAGTAAAACTAATTTCATGCCCTGAACTGCACACTGAAAGCAGATAGTTCTGTACCATGAGCAACCTTGCATCAGCCACCCAACCAGCAGCAAGCACTCAAGGGAGAATATACACAAGAGAAATTTTCTCTGTGTAATAAGAGCTAAGAGGCAACTTGACAGAAAAGTTCAGAACAAAGGGCAATTACTCTTAACACAGCATTGCTGGAAACCATGGACATGTAATTTCAGATGCAGAATCTAACCCCTGTCACCCTCAGAAATTGGTTTCCACACTTTCAGCCCTAGTGTGGATAGCCATGGGAGCAGCACACCAAGAGCTGTGGGGAGCTGAGGGCACAGGAGGAATGCCAGGCTTGATGTACTGTGCAAGACCAAGAGATGGTTTCTGTGTGGGCTCATAGCTGATGGCAGAGCCCATGGGCCCCTCAAGAGCATCCCACCACCCCAGCTGTCCCACCTGGATGTGAAACTGAGATGGCAATGTGAGGAGTACATGAAGAAGAGGGGATGTGAGCACCATCCACAGTGATACCCCGGAGCTTTGTATAAACTCCTAGACTACAGCTGCATGCCCAGACAAACTAGGGCAGGACTAGGAAGGAGTTTCAGTAGGTCTGTATTATAGAAGGGAGAAAAAATAACCATAAAACTTTCCCTTTCGTGACTTCTGAATTTCCTGCCACACTTACTTCCCATTCTCAAAATCCACATATATATGTCATCAGAAAATCAAGGGAACTTAATTTGTTGAGTAGGAAGTTTATTTCAAAACAGAGGTCAGACCATAAAATAAAATAAGATGCAAGAACCATTTAGTTGTTCACGTGTGTTGGCATCCAGTCAGGCAATTTCAGCTGTCATAAAACAATAAGGGATAAGAAAAGCAATTAATTCAAAACAGAACTCTGCTGACAGTGTTTTTAGTCATAAAAAAAAAGTCTTGTAAGCAATTTCATACCTGCTTAGTTGTGGTTCTTGTTTTCAGATTTAGCTTTCACAGTGCTTAAGCCACTACCCAAGAGGCAAAGTTTTGCTGTAAACCCACAGCTTCTAAAGTCCCAGAAAGGCACTCTCATTGGTGCATGGGCAAAGGTGACAGGAAGAAGAACAAGGAGCTCAGGGCACTGAGCAGGGTTTTACAAGGTCAGCCTCTCCACCTGCAGGGTACTTTGTTCTCATGCAAGTCATCCAGGTCAGCTCAACCCTTCTCCTGTGCTACAAAATCGTTCCCCCACACCTGCACGCATGCTCTCCAGCTGGCAGCGTGGAACCAGGACAGCTGGAATGCCAGCAAGCCCAGACACAGCTCCCCACAGGTTTCAGACCTTCCTGAGAATGTGAGTGCAGTTCAGGATGGCTTCCTCATGGGCTGTGTCCACAGGAGGCACAAGGTGAGGGATCCCTTGGATGGAAGACTTCTGCAGTTGTTTGCAGAAGCACAATTTGAACGAGCACTAGTGAAACCTGGAGGAGAAAACAATTCAGTATTGAGAGTAGAATTCTTTCTCCAATGCCTCTTTAATTATCTACACACAGCTTTAACCTTCATGTCTTTTGATGCTTCTAATCCTCCCACTTACTTGCCATCATGTAATCATACTTGTGATTTATCACCCTCAATTTATCCAAAGCTCATTGAGAGCCAGTATTATGGCTGGTCAGTGGCCAAACCAGCAAGACAAGAGCAAGTTGGAGAGCAAATAACCAGTTCCAGTCTTGCCAAATTCATAGGCTGGTAGCAAAACAACACTATAGGGAGGTGTGGGCTGGAATGTCAGCAAAAGCATGATAATGGCATCTTGCTAAAGCATCTGTTTGAAATGTGTTCAAGCCCTGGGGACTGTGTAATTTCTAGCATTTTGTCCTCTGAGGGTTGTATTCGTAGGTGTATTTACTAAGCACGTTTTATGTATCCTTAACTCTGCCAAATATTTCAATTAACCTTTTTCAACGTGATTTTTTGAAAAGCAAAATATTGCTTGCAAATGTTAAAAGACCACTTTATGTCATTAGTAATGATGAAACAAAAACTTAGGAGAACTGAGTATCTTGGAAGTTTTATATTGGTGATTACTCTAAGGACAAGGAAAAGAAGATAGGACCCTTTCTCAAACTTAATGACTTATGTTAATTGCATATCACTTGGAAGTAAACTAATTGGTAAGTAGGGGGATAAGGAAGAACAGATCAGAAAATGTCACTATAAATGCTCATCAAGGGGTAATAGTAGGAACAGACAATGACAAATTGTTTGCAAGCTTTCTTGCAGGTCAGGACATCCAATGTAAACTTGATGATGGCCATTTAGGAGGATATAAGCCCCTTTACTTCACCTTGGTTCCTCTACAGAGACTCCCAGTGCTAAACCTTTTGGCCGCTAAGAGAAGAGGGGAATCTTGGCCCCTCAGAAGGTGCTGAAACACTTTGCAGCAGTAGCTGCTGCACAGGGTGAACCAGGGGATCATATAAATAAGATAAGCAATGTAAAAGAATTTAATCTTCATTGGAGAAGTTTCGGCTTGTCACCATTAGTATCCACAAACTGTTGGCCCCAAGAACCCCAATTTGCTCTGCAATCTTCTCTCTCCACTGAGGAGTCTGGCTCTGGCCAGCCCTGTGATGGTGCCAGCCTTGGATCATCTCCTGGGAAAAGAGCTGTGTGAGGATGACAGCTGGGCCATGGCTGTCCCCAGGCTCTGCTGCCATCCCTGCCCCCCTCACCATGTGCAGGTGCTGAGGTCTGTGCCCTTGCTGGTGGCAGCCTGGCCCCAGTGCCCGCAGTGCCCACTCCTGCAGCTCCCTGGCACACAAACAATCACAGAGCAGCATGTGGGGCTGTGAGCGCAGAATGCCACCAAGGATCTGGCACTTGAGTCCTCTCATTGAGAATTTCCAATGTCTTCACACAGGTCTGGGCATTCAGGTGCTGCATGTTCCTGCAGCTCCACTTGGGTCACTGGAACAATAACAATATAAACTGGATGGGATGCTGACCCATCTGTCAACTAAAATATACCCAGGCCACCATTAGGCATTCAACCCCAATGCATTGTGGTTTTATGGCTCCTCCAGACTACCCTGACATTTTTCCATTTTTTCATTTTCTTACGAGAAGGGTACATTAGATGTCCAGTTTTTCTCCAGTAGCTCTTAACATCTTGAGCACTTAACACTTGAGCATAAGGATGAACAAGGAACTGTTCTGTTTTGTACGCGAATGACCATTAATGGATCCAGTTTCCTGGGACATATAGATGGAAAATACTTTAAAGCAATATTTTAGTCATAATTTATTCTCCATTTATTTATCTTTTGCACTGCTTGAGAATGTCCATTCTATTTCTTTTATTTTTCCTGAGCAAGGCAGTTCCTCAGTGCTGTCTTCTTGGTAGAAGTGATCGAAAACTACATAGAGTTCTATCTCTACCTGTCAGATGGTCTGTTAAATATAATTTCCATGTTGCTAGATATGCACGCAGATTATACCACCAGAAAAATTAGTCTCTGCAATTAGGCTGTGTTTTCTAGGATATGTTTAAGCTACTAGAGAGATCTGATGTGCAGATTCACACATATTATTTCAAAAGGAAAGCATCCAAAAATCACAATACTCATTTGATAACACTAACCTACAACTTTGAAAAACACTATTAAGTAACTAACTTAAAAATTGCTACATGAACTAACTACATTTATATTTCTACACAGTTATGACACAATTCCTTTTTACTACTTCAGGATCTTCAGTGTGTTTTCTTCTCCAGAGGAATGTATTTAACTGTGCATGGAGATCTGGCAGCCTCAGGATATCATCATGACTGGCTCAGGAAAGGATAATTCCTGCCCCAAACCCAAAAATCTAGATGATGCACAGTTAACTCTTCTGTTAATTTGATGCTAAATGTCTATTACGCTATTTTGCCTATTCAGGACTTTGCTTTGTCTCATATTTTTCTTTGCTAAATATTTTGAAATAGCATGGATGACAGCACTTCCTCTTTCTGGTCAAGTTACTTGCATGTAGCAGCAGTGGGTTACAATATCCTTCTCTTTCTGAAAACCCCAGTGCATACAAAAGTTTTTTATACAGACAGAATTGTGGTATATGAAGAAATCATATATGTGTTTTTCTATAGCTGTTGCTATCTTCACAATCTTCTCAGTCATCAGTTTTAAAAACTTCTGCTTCTGGATGATTGGGTCCTTTCTGTTCCATGAGGAACCAAACAAACAAGCTCATACTAACTTTTAAGCATCCAAGATCTAACACTGAAACAAAAGAGATGGTATATAGGTTTCACACAAAGTATGCTCCCTTGAGTAGTTTGCAGATGTTCATCTTCATGCAGAGTAAACTCAATGATCACAAAATGATGATTTTTTTCTGTTGTTTAATATATAAAGTTTTCCAAGAGGAGATTTCATGCTTCTTTACTGAGGATTCAGCTTTGAGAGACCTTTAGTCTGGAGATGAATACAAACTGGCCTCTGGATAAATTTGGGATATTGTTTTAGAGTTGGAAGCATTGAAAGATACTAATTGTTGATAATTTTATTACTTATTTTGCTAGTAGCTGGTACTGAGGTGTGTTTTGTTTTTAGTATGAGAAGAATATTGATAACACACTGATATTTTGGTTGTTGCTAAGTAATGTGTATCCTAAGTGTAGAACTTTTTTGTTTCTCATGCTCTGACAGCGAGCAGATGCCCCACAAGTATAAACCACAAGATAAGGAGGCTACACCTCTCAGCAGAAGCCACAACTTGACAATATAAGAGCAGTGAATGGCCTGCCTGCATGGACAGAGAGAAAAAATCCAGAAAGGTGTTAGAAGACCCCAGAACAAAAATTACAATTGGACTAAGAAAAGCATGTGATGAGCATAGGGGGACAGGGGCTTGTCTCTAAAAGCATCCAGCTCAAGCTGATCTGCTGTTATACCACTCTATGAAATTGTTTATTTTTATAAATTCTGATAGCTGAGACTCTCCCATGAGAAATCTAGGATCCAGCCCAAGGAGGAGGAAGTGTATCTGAGACTGGGGGCATGTGTGAGTGATGAGTTGAAAGAGACACCCAATGCTCATGGAACTGCTCACTGTCATGGGACTCCAGTCCCAGGAGTTACAATCTCAGTGATGTGTGCAGCTCCTGGAAAGGTGTGAGAGGGCTCAGGCAGTGCCTTCTCCTTTAACAGGAGTGCTATGGAATTGCACAGATCTGGTGCTGACTTTCACCAGCAGATGCACAAAAGGCATCCATCACCTCCTGCTCCTGCACCAGACCATGCAATCTGGTTGCAGTAACATTCAGCAACTGGGCTGCTCTTGAGCTCATTGTCAGGCCTACTTCAGTATCTTGGACTTCTCTAAATTACCTTTGATATTTTTTTGCCTTTGGATTGACTTCTTGGAACCTTTCTTTGGTTTTTCAGGGAAACGGTGCAAGTATTATTTGGATATTTGTCCCTCATATCCATATTCAGAGCATGAAGGCAAACCAGAGCAAAAACACAAGCAGAAACAAAGAAATTGTGCAGAAAAATACTTCATTACTCAAAGACTTAATCAAAAAACATAAGTCTTACACATCTCAATTAGAGACATATTTATTCAAGAGTGGGAGCAGAGAAGAAATATGTACTAAACAGCAAAAGCTTCTATTACAATTTTGTATGAGAAGTTCAGTCATGTGCTTTTCTCTTTTCAGTTAGGGCAATAGTATCTCTGTAATTTTTGAGGTTGCAGAGGTGTTGCTTATTTCTTCTGCCTGGTTTACTGCAGTCACAACATCTGCAGCATTCTGCTGTTGCTGCAGCACCAACCAATGGAAATTTTTGCAAATCATTTGATATTATATTTCTGCCCCTTCTTATGTATAGACTTGGACTGTGAGCTGAAGACTACTCATTAGAGCAAATTTATATTACCATTACCTTATGTAATGTTGTCAGTCTCTCCAAATTTCAAAAGCTCTGTATCAGATACATAAGAATTTAATATTTTTAAGCTTGAATTTCCCTCTGTGACTTTTCTGCTAGGTTTTGCCTGGCAACAGCACTGGCCTCAATTTGTAGAGTTACAGCTGAAAAAATGGAGTTATTCTATGCCAGTACTTAGCAAACTGCTTTTTCACAATAAGCAATGAAAGAAGTTTGATCAAACAATATTATAGAGGAGAAGAAAGGAAAAAAAAAAAAAGAAAGGAAGCAAAAGAATTATCAAAAGAATCAAAGACAAACGCTTTCTCCAAAATCACTGAATGATAATGGGAATCTTTATGACTCCTCACTGAAGCACTGTAAGGATGTGAACAGCAGCTGCTTGTTCACAGTTTGCTGTCTTCCATTTCTCAAACCCAGGCAAGCCTTTCCTTATCCTCATTTCAGTTGCTGTCAATAAGTACCACTGTTTACTCTGCATGAGCTGCTCCCTGCAATGCTCTTCATTTGTTGTCTCTGCTTTTTCTTTGCTCCGGATGTCTCAGCTCCTTTGCAGAAATACCCACAAAGCCCCCAGTGTTCTGGCCATAAAGTGAAGTGTCCCTAAATAGATGTACTAGTAGACTTCCCCCTTTGTCTGTATGTGGGTGCCCCAAGTCTGAGAACAACTGGAGACCCTTACCACAGGCACAGCCAGCTGTTCACAACAGAGGAAGTAATTTCCATACTTCTTGCATAGCTATTTTTTGCCATGGTTATTTCACAAGGCAAAAATGTCTTCCAACTCCTTCCACAATTTATTGCATAACATGGAATATAATATATGAACTGATTAAATGTGCTATTTAGGTGGAAGTCTCTCCCCTAAAAGCCTATAAAACATCCCATAGATCTAGGTTTCCACACACATGGTGCTCTCAGTGGAGGCATTGATCTACTCTTTTTGGCCCACTGTGCATAACCTCGGCCATGTGACATTGCACGCCTGCAGCCCTTTCTGTGCACAGAGAGCTCCAGACCTGGGAAGCAGGACTTTCTTGGGAAAGGCCTCAGACCAAGAGGAAAGGTCCTGTGCAGGTTTCTTCAGGGCCATGAATTGCAGACCTTTCCACTCTCCCCCTTTCTGCTGAAATAGGTGGGGGATATCCCCAGCACAAGGCAAAACCTTGGGGCTGCATCCTTACTCCCTAAGTTCAGATAACCAGGGCTGGATTTTTCACTTTACTCATCACATGACCTCAAGGAAAGTCTTTGCTGAGTTGTCCAAGGCCACCTTCAGCAGAGACAAAGGTTCAAGAGAGCCTAGGAGGCCAGAGCTGAAAAGTCTGCCTGAACAAGCATTGCACTGAGATACAGGCAGTCCCTCAGGCATGTCGAGAAATACTTCCTGTAACTGTTGGGATTCCCAGAGGGGTGGGATCCTCTCATCCTGAACACACACCAGGGTGCTTGGGCAAACACTGTGCAGCCTGGACTGGAGAAATAGCATAGGTAGCGCTCTTTGGCAGAAGCTGAAGTAATTTTGGCTCAAATCTCATTAAGGGGAAATAAAAAGTCTGAAAGGCTTCGGCAGAAGACATGTTTAAATACATTTATTTTGCAAGAGCCTGACCTCTGCAGGTTTCTGGCTGAAGTCCCAGGGAGCACATTTAGCTGTCTGGGATCTGTTTTCAGGCACTCACTGGTGGCCAAGGAGGCTGCATCCCTTTTGTAGTTCTGGGAATAGTATTTGCCAGGATCAGTGGTGAGACCTTCCTTCAGCCATGCCCTCTGTAAGCCAGGAGAGCCAACACTCAGGGATGAAGGATTTGTCATTTTGTGAGGAACATAGGAACCCAGCTTCCAGACTGACACCTTTCACCCTCTTGCCCCCCATTAGCCAGGGCTGGGCTGTAAGGAGCACTGTGCAAGGCTGATGGGATAACCCAGCCACTTTCCAAGGAGCCCATGGACCCACAGAGTCTTGGCCATCCTCACCAACATGGTTCTGCGAAGCAGTGCAGACAGACCACATGTGGTCTGGTGCAGGTATAGCAGCTTAAATCTTCCCAACATTCCTTCTGTCTTTGTGCTGTACTTTCACAAAGTACAGCATAAAGCCTTCTCAACATCACTCACTCACAGAATATGAAAAGCACCATTTCTACCAGGAATCAATAGATTTCTCTTTTCAGTTATGGAGTATTTCTTTATTTTTTTTAACTTTTGTTTCCTGTCTGATTGCCCTCATTAACTTACCAGCATCTCCTGGCAGCAAATTTTACACCAGTGTATGGGCTGCCAGAAGGAGGCTAAAAGTGTGCCAAGCACCTCAAAGAAATGAAAAAACAAGTGAGGACAGATGTGCTGGGCAGTCTCTCTTTCCACTAGGGCAGTAGTGGAACATGAAGGAAAGGAAAGGAAAGGAAAGGAAAGGAAAGGAAAGGAAAGGAAAGGAAAGGAAAGGAAAGGAAAGGAAAGGAAAGGAAAGGAAAGGAAAGGAAAGGAAAGGAAAGGAAAGGAAAGGAAAGGAAAGGAAAGGAAAGGAAAGGAAAGGAAAGGAAAGGAAAGGAAATCCTGTGTATAACCTTTCACACTGCCCAACGTCTCTCTCAAAATTCGTTAGCAGTAAGCAGCTACACCCGGTTTTGACTTGTGCTGCACCACATTCATATCCCCAGCCGACAGCAAACCTCAAGCCATGGGATGAATCCCCATGCACACAAAGAGATGCTGGAAGTTAAGTCACCCTTTGGGGACTGGTGCCCACTGACAGGTAATATTTTTCAGCCATCAGTCCAGCTCATGGGAATGGCAGCGCTTCCCCTTCTTCCACTGCCAGTATCCAGGGGAATTCCCCCCGCCCCCCAAGTTTTCCTCCAGTTGATCTTTGGAGTACCCTTGAGTGTCTGAGACAGTCCAATGAAGAAAGTATTTGTCCAGTTTTGCTTTTAAATAAATACTTCCCACCAAGCCCTAAAAGGGAGGAAGCAGTATTGCCAGAAAAATACACAAAATTATGCAAGAGCCTGAGCAGAACATATTTACTTTTTTGCTAAAATATGTAGCTGACAATAGCCACAGCAAGCTTCAACTCAAGTAATATGAAACAGGTTTTATATTTCTGTGAAGACACTGATGAAAGCTCAGGGAAGGTATTTTTAAACATTTTTAAAATAGATGTCTATAAAATCACAAGTGGTCTGGGGAAGATGAACTGGGAATGGTTATTTATTATTCCTCATAAAAGGAGAACTAGGAGGCATACAATGAAATTTTTGGCGAGCAGGCAAGAAAAACCCCCCAGTTTTTCCATGCAGTTCAGTTAAATGCAGCCATTTAAACTATGAAACTCATTGTCACGGGATGTGTGGGCTCTAAGACTATAAACAGATTCAAAAGAGTTAAACAGTTGTGAAGTCTAGATCTAACAGTGTTTTAAAACACTTCTGAGTGGATGCAGCTTCCAACTCCTGAAATCTATAAAGTGCAGGTTTCCATGACCTGGGAGATTATAAATATAGGGGTAAAAATCACTCCATACATCTTATGCTGCTCTCCTTAAACAAGATAAAGTACTGAGTGAGGTGAGCCCTTGGTTCAGCCTTCTTCTGGACTTTCTTAATCAATTGTACTCCTGATTAGATATATAATTGTTGTCCCTGTCAAGCCATATGTCCTGCTCAGGAGTGTAGTGTCTGACTGGAAGGGTATGAGTCTGCTCAGTGTGGATCCTGTCTCAGACCCTGACTGGGATTTCAGAGAAAATCATATCAAGCTCCTCTGGGCTCTGCCACAGGCTCTTTGTGTGACTAATTTAAAAACTTTTGCTAAATGACAGTAGTTTCCCCTTCATCTCTTTTGTGATTTTGACTACAAAGCTTTTTTGGGGAAGGCATATGGTTGCAGGGCCTATCATCATAGAGTCCCTGTAACCTCTTTGGATGCAACTTAATATAGGAGCAAGAGAACATGTAAAGGAAAGAGATCCCTCTAGCTTCTCCCCTGATGGGAGAAGGGTAAAAGGTAGGAAAAGAAGGTTATTGTCATAGGGCCCTCACACCTGGCTCAGTTGGTGTTACTCTCCTAATAGAACAGAAGAGGTTGTCACATCCAATGAATGGGGCTGCATGGTCTCCAGCCAAAATGAACTTGGCAGTGGCAGTCAGTGTAACAGAGCACTCACCTGTCAGCAAAAATTACAAATAGTATTAATTTCACATTGTGACTCATGTTCTCTCATTCAGTCACTTGTTTATGTTGCTAAGTAAGTATCAGTTACAGGACAAAAGTTGAACCTTCAATTTCCAAAACAATTCTTGGTTTTTTTGAAGCTATTGAATTTATTGGTAAGATGTTGCTGTTGCAGTGTGGCAATCCATGCCCTGCTGTGGCCACTGTGCTCAGGGCTCTGCAGTCTTCCCACTCTTCGAGGAATGGGCTTAGGCAGCAGCTGTAGGAGCCAAAAACTTACTGTCTTTGTTTGAGGATTTGCTTGGAAGCCAAGCACATACCTAATCTGGTTGAACTAGACATTTCAGCTACTGCTAACAGTTTATTATAAAAACTTCTGCTTAAACAGTTAACTCCATGAAAACTTTGGTAAAGTTTGCTGGCTGTCCCTGTAATTGTGACCAGTTAACAAATAATCTTGGCATTTCCAAAATCTGTTTTGCCAAGCAGATGTACATACAGACACACACTTGTATGTCCCAGGAGCAGTGTTGTACCAGTGTTCAATCCCCTTTTGTACAATCTCTTCGCATGGGGAAGCTGTAGGGCACTATGATACGTGAGGCAGAGAGGAAAGAACACATTTCCAGCTCTTTTTTCCTCATGAAACACAATTAGCCAGCTTAGTCCCCATTGCCACTGTGGCTGCTGTGAACCCACAGACAGCCTCTGGGCCTGTAGGAGAAGCATGGGTGATGTGAAGCTGGGTGCACCATGTGCAGCTGCAGTGGCAAAGGCTCAGACCCAGCTCATTCCAGCCAAATGAGTCCCGAGCAAGGCAAGTGAGGCATTGGAAAGGCCAGGTGGGAGCCTTGCTTTGCAGTGTTGAGGCTGAACCTACACAGAAGTTGAACCTCAATATTAGGAGCCTGAAATCAAACACTTCCAACAATGCTAGGTAGGGACTTGCAGGATCTGCTCAGTCTCAGCCAGTGCCACTCTTGCTGTCTGCTGCAGTAATTCTGCTTGTTAGCCAGGAAAATCCTTTTGTAGGAGTAGAGGAGCCCTTTCTTTCTTAAGAAGAAAGACTGCATCTGGCATATTAGATGAGAGTTTCTGGTTTACCTCCTCAGAAATCTGCTGCTGTGGAGTGGTGACACCTAATGGTAGTGACACAGTGTGAGACAAGTACACAGCAGGGATGAAAATGAGATAAAAGAACTGTGTCACTCTTCATGGACAAGAAGTCAATGGCAGGATACTTTATGCAATTTACACCTCCAAATGTGTAGAATTTTGATGCAATATCTCTTTTTCAGCCTTGGCTACCTCAATGTAATGTATTTTTAAGATCTGCTCATAGAGACTTCATTTCTAGTCCTGATATTATACTAGCCTTTCCCTTCCTGTGTTATCCTCTGTTCTGCTAACCCTTTTTATTAAATCCTGCAATTTGTAGCTTGTCTCAGAGCAGCTTGTTCAGATTAGGCTTGCCTAGGGGCTAGTTTAAATTGCTCACATGACTCCTTATAAGAAACATTACACACATGTTAAATTCATGAGCCAAAGAAGGCTTGTGTGTGGAGCACTTTCCATTTCCCTTTGCCCTTTCCAGGTGCCTTTTTCCTCATTTTTCATGCCTTTCCTGCATTCCCCTTTGCTTTCCCCCCTGGCCTTCTGTGTCTTTGCTTAAAAAAAAAAAGAATCTCATCTTTGCACAAAGATATACATCAATCTAATCTGTCTATTTAAATATTCAAGTCTGGAATCTGTCCCTATCAAATCCATTTTCATGTAATTGTAATACAAACTACAAACATACGTGAAATGTGGAAAGAGAGCAAAGGGAACTATCCACATACCCAGTGCATTAATAAAAGAAAGAGGCATTTTTGCCTCTGGTTCTGGAAAGCACAAAACAAGAGTGGTTGTTCCCGCTAAAATTTTGTTTCAGACTGTCCTGTATTGCTCTTGGAGCAGAGAATAGCAGCTTTCCAAAGCCTTACTCCCAACATGTTCTCCAGAGCTGAGAGTAGGACCCCCAGTACTCTGATTACGTGGGTGCCTTTCCTGCCAAGAGCATCCTTAGAGGGTCACAAACACCTGCTTCCAGCTCTTGTTACTCAGCTATATCAGGAATGCAGCTTTCTTCTAATCTTGACTTCTGCTATCTCTTTGCTGGAAGGCTAGCAGATGCTATGCTGGTGCAGGCAGACAGATTTATTGTTTGTTTTGGAGGTGAGCACCCACAAGATGAAACCACTCTCAGTGTGTCTGAGACCGGTCACAAGCAGGGGAGTAGCAAGCAACTATGCTTAGCCCAGCTACTGTGAGTTGAAAAAATGATGCTTAGTATAATTAACTGAAAATAAGTAACTGGGGAGGGAAGAAAAATCCTGCTAGTGCCTCTACTGAGGGCAAGGCTGTGACATTTTGCCCTCTTTAGGCATCATGGAGAAGAAACGTTTCTTCTCAAGTAGAGGAAAATAATTTGCTAGAGTTCATGTGTCCTTAGATTCCAGATAATTCAAACATGAGACAGTACCAGACCTTCATAGGTCCACCTCACACAAAACTACTACTCCTGCATTTAGTTACTGAACAGACCATGTCTGGTGCAAGTGTAAGTGACAATGCAGCAAAGCTAGTCACCTGTTCCAGCAGCAGAGCACAAGCAGAGCATGTTTCCACAGTGGGGAGAACTGGCTGCAGGAATGGCACAGCCACACCATGTGCCCATCTGGATGGAATCTGAGCTGTTAGCACTGTATAGAAGTGGATGGATGGTAAATGGTTTAGAGGCTGGTCTTGAAGGACCACGTCTTCCTCTACAGACCTCCATGGAAACTCAGATAATTGGAAGTATTTTTCCTGAAAGTCTGTAAATGTTCATCCAGAACACAAGTAAATTTCAGCATGACTGCAGCTGTGCAACACCACCCTCCCAGCAGCCTGATGGTCCTTGCTGGTGTGTAGTAACACACACCTAGCTGATATCATGCCTTGTTTCCACGTTTGATTCAGCTGTCCTAAGCAGGCAGGGAAGTTGCTGTTGTGCCTTATGCTCCTTTGTTCTTCCAAAGTTAGAATTCTGCTATAAGAGTTCCCTACCCAGGAACCTTCCTGCCCCATTCCTAAGACTGGGATACTTCTGCCAGTGGCTCTTCACTCTCCTGACTCTTGCACTCCCACTGCTTTCTGCTTTAATGCACTTCTCCTTTTAAAGAAATTACTGAGAATTACAGAAAGTTCTTTTTGAGACAGTCATCAAAGAACAAACTTGTCCCAAAACAACTTGCTATCTAAGACTAGGCCCTCTTCATTCAGGAAAGCAAAGGTTCTTCCTACAGTTTTTTTGGCGATGGGTTAAAGCATTAAAGCAGTAAAGTCAGGAGGCCTTTCCTGAGAATGCAGGAGGGCATTCCTTCCTGTGGTGTCATCAGACAGTGAGGATGCAGATATGCAAATAATTGCTGACAGTAAACATCTGCTTACCTTTAGTGTGCCTGTAAATTCTTTATGTATTTGCTTTGCTTGCACACCCGTGGGGGTCCTGGAGTCCTTAGCCACAGCAGCAAGAGCACAGCAGTGGACTGGAGCAACTGCATGGTAGGCAGAGAGCTACTGATATTGAAGGACAGTAGCTTAACTTCTTCAGGGAAGACAGTTTGATTTACTGCTGTTAATAATTTTAATTGAAAACACCCAAACCATACTCATACAGATTGAGATATAATTTATTAGTGAATAGAAGTAAACAAAAATTTAATGCAGGCGGGGCAGTAGAGCACATGCTGTTCCACATGTTTGGCTGCAAAAGCTGTCTGGTGTGTTGCACTGCAATGTTCTCAGAAATGCCTTTACTATTTATTGTTGTATTAGTGGTTCTTTGTTTGGACTACACAAAGCTACTATACAAGCCTATCCAGAGAATACCACATTCTCTTCTAGATGCAATCATGTTAGAAGGAGACCATTTCCATCTCCTGACATCCTGCCCAGCCCAGCCTCCAGCAACACTTCCTGATGATAGGCATGTGATACCATGTAGACATGGTACTTCCTAGCTATATTTGCTGTCAGATAGTTGAATATTTCATAGAAAATGGTGACTGAATTTGAAAAGTGGCAGAAAGAATATTTTAGGAATTTAGATCTCTGCGTTGTAGGCAAAAGCTCTCTGATTATTCATGAATGCTGTTGGTATCAACATGGAAAGAAGACAATATTCAATGAGTCATAAATGATGTACTGAAGTGCAGGCAAAAATATTCTTAATATTTTTACAATGTTATAATTAAATATCCCTCTAATTCATGTCCATAAATATGTGCAATGCAAGTTATTATATTTTTATTTATCAGAGGACTATTGCACAAATTATAGACATACCCCTGAGACACATACACTTTTCCTTATGGATGTCTCCCCAGAGAGACAACAATCCAGTACATGTTGTTGTGTACATTCAAAGATTTATATTTCAGTGACATTTTTATTGGTTCTACTGACTTATTTGATGCTTAAATGTATTAAATAAAAGGGAAGTATTTTATATTTTGATGTCCTGATGGTGGCAGCAAGAGGTTTTACAACAGAGCTTGCAATAAGAAACAATGACCCAGCAGTAAACAGCCTCCTTGTGTCTTCAAGAGGAAAAACTGCCTAACACATCATAATGTTACTTATTTTGTTCTCTCCATTCAAACACAAGTGCCACATTGTAATTTACACAAACCAGATAAATAACAAGGAAGATTGAGCTCTTCCAGAAGCACTGATGGAAATAAGCAGTTGCCTAACACATATATTTTCCTCTGTAAAGTTTTCTTATGAGGAGAAAGGAAGAGATGTAAAAAAAGAAGTGTAAAGGAAAAGGAAAGCTGCAGAGGACACCCCAATGTATGCCCTTCAGATAGGAGAAGACCAATCATCTCCATGAACACTTTATTGCCCATGGCAGAGTATCCAAACTGCTCCTCCTTGGGGAATAGAAGGAGTTTTCATCCATGATGACCAGAGGCTGTTGGTGACAGAGGAAAACTGTCACCACACGTGACTTGTGTGGGAGGCAGCAGCAAATCTGCTGTGCTGCAAACATGCAGCACCAATGCTCTCCCAGTGTTCTTACCCACTTCACAGCTTGCTGCAGCCAGGCAGGTGAAGACAAAGCCCTTTTTTTCCCACCTGTGTACTCTGTTGCTCCTGTGTGCTCTGTTCTCTGGTACTGTATCTAACTTTTCTCACTTGACCCATGTTGGTCATGGTGGGGGCCTGGAGTCTTGACATGCCACAGGCAGAGGCAAAGACTCTTGATTTTGCAGACCTTATGGTGCCAGTGAGTCCATGATGCAATGGGAGCAGGGCTAAAATGACAAAAAACCTGGGAAGAGGAGGTACAAGCATGCCACAAAGAGACATGTGGGTAGATGCCTGGTGCCTGCCTCTGGTGCCCTCTTCTGCATTAGGCTCGCAGCTGACACAAGCTGTGTTAACTTGGAGTGATTAATAAGAGACTTAAGCAGCTCAACCAGTCTGCCTTCTGTCCTTAAAAATTAAACAACAGTAACTAAAAGTAGTAATAGGGCTTTAAGAGAGATCAGAAAGAAAATAAAAAAATCTCTTTTCACTGAACTATCTTAAAAATTATATTACAGGAAATGAATGCCTATGAGTGGAGCAGAATGGATATATTCACTAGCCATATCACAGAGGCAGACTCTGGTGCACACTTCCTAGGGAATATAAATTGTAAATATTAATAGCCTGATCCTTATCCTGCACTTACTGTGGTGTAAAGGAGGAGCCACTCCACAGTGAGCTCAGAAGTTAAACCCTCTCTAAAATTCATTTGCACAAGACCTGAATCACCCTGTGTTGTGGCCAGTGAGCTGAGATTGACAAAACTTGCCAAGTCTCTTGCTCAAAAAGCGACTTCACACAAAATAGAGACACTACTGAAAATCAAACAAAAAAATGCAGGACCTTAATAAATGGGAACATGCACCAGCTATTGTTTCACAGACTGAAATCGTAAACCTGTATTAAGGCTATCAGAAAATGAATTTGGAGCATTAAAAATTTATAAAGCCTTTGAGTCCCTGGAAAGAACATTACTAGGCAACGTACTGCTGTGGTTCCTGTCACAAGACACAGAGACGGCACAGACCCAGCTCTGCATCAGCCCGGCTCCCTCCACCCTCCTGGGGCAGAAGAGGGAGCCTTGTGAACACTTTGGGGCCATAAATGCCCTTGTGAGAGAAGATCTTTGCCACTGTGAGGAGCATCAAGTCAGCAGGAGTCTGCTGAGGCACACGGGGTGGGAGGACTGCGGTCTGCTGTTATCAACATTCCTTGGGTTGAGCTGTAGACAGCCTGGTTATTTCCCACATTTGCTACTCTGTGCAGTTTTGACCTTTCCCTTAATGTGAGTTAGTGCTTTTCCCCTCTGTTTAGCGGCTGAATCTGACTCAAAATGCCTCATGAGAAGTACTTCAAATGAACAGGTGCCATAAGAATCCTTTGACTCTAATATGGCTTAGTATTTCAGAGGTACTGCTACTGACTTCATTCAGAGTGACTGTGCTTTTTATGGTGCGTGCAGTTTTCTCATCTACTGCTGGGAGGTTTTGTAGCAAAAGCACTCAAGGGGCTCAACATCTCCTCAAGGCTCTGCCCTTCTCTTTCAGCCGTAACACCAAATGTGACACTTTCTCTGCAATAGCTTCTGTAGTTTTGAATAGGGAAAATAATACACTGCCTCTCAGAAGTATTAAAGGGCTCTGATCCTCCTACTTATGAAGTGCTTTCAGTTTTTAAGAGAAGGTGCCGTAAATGTAAATTATTTCTATGTATTACTCAATGTAAATGGAAGAGAATATTGATTTTGCAGGTCTAGGATGAAGAGGAAGAGTAATGTGAAATGTGCTGTGTTAGTAATAACTTGGTGAAAGGAAAACCAAGACCCAAGATGTTGGGATTGCTATCAAATCTATGCACAAATGTATTTTTAGAGGCCAGCATTAGGACTAAGGCTCTGCCAAAAGTTAGATGGGATTTACTAGGTTGTTGCTCTCCTGTCAAGATATATTGCCAAAAGGCTGGTTTACTTTTACATCTTTGTATCCATTGCTTTATATTGTGTTGGTTGTTTAAACATTTGTGTGCATTCAGGAGCAGAAATTTCATCTCTCTAACAGAAAAATGTTGCAGCTGGCAATGGCTCTGGGCCAATAATACACAGGATGTTTGAACAGCCCTGTGTTCAGTGTTCCTCTGCCCCAGCAATCTGGATTATATTTTTGTAAATTTATTTGATCATAGCACTCATGAAAATTACAAATTAACGTCAGTGAGTAGGAGCTAATGTCGTCTCAGTGTATCTCGAGTAGTCTTTGTTCCAGCTCTTCTCAGCTCAGCCCTGACCTGCTGTGCTCCTTCCCTTCTCCAGGTTATGCTCCTTTCCATACTGACAGGGATGGTGCACTACAGAAACTAAGATACTACAAGAACTGAAGAATTACTCACTTTGTGTAATTTAAGGCAAGTGAACCCACTTAAGTTTCCTATAATGAGAGGAATATGAAGTAACAATACTTCATTGCTGTAGTAACTGGCCAACAATCAAGAATTTCATTAAAGCTGTAAGCATTTTAGAATATACTTAGGTACATCCCTACTTTGCAATGCATTCCTATGTTAGTTCAAGCCCCCTCATTCACACAACCATATTAGTTGTTTATGCTTTAGGGGAATGTGATTGTAAGATTCAGTCCTCAGATGAGGGGTGTGTTAGTGACTGAAGACTGTTACAAAGTGGTAAAATGAACCTGTTTAAGCCTGCAGCGCTAATTTCTCCCACACCCACATACACCCCCACCCCATCTTTCGTTTTCAACCACTTTAAAAAGTGACTCACTTCTGCATTTGGAAAAATACCAGTAATCATCATGGATTTTGGCAATACTAAAAGAAAAGAAGAACAAAAACAAAGAGCAACAAAAATTCAGCATCACACAGTAAGTTATATACACTGTGCATGCACTCAGATGACATCCTAAACATGTCTCAAAGGCATGCAGTGAAGCCATTTACACTATCAAGTCATTACCTCACAGTGTTTAAGTTTAGATGATGTTCATATATAGCTATCCTAAGGAAAACTGTCATTTGTCCACTGAGGAGCTGTCCAGTAGACAAGAGAGCAGTCCAGTTAGAGCAAGAGAGATCAATAGAATCAGCTTTTGCCTTCATTTTCATCACGACTGCTTACAGGAAATTAAATTGAATTTGACATAACTCAAAACACACCATACTGCCATTTAATTGAATGGTAATATATAATATAAAACACTCCCCAAAGTTGACCTGCTAGTTCATTTGATTAATTGAACATATAGCGCTTCGTCCCACATCTCCCTACCCTCTGTTCCCTCCTCTCCAAAAGAAAAATTGATCAATTCATTCATTATTGGCTCTTGCTACAGGATAATTCCCTGTCCTTTCCAATGCCAGTATACAAGTGCTCCCATCTGTTAAAAACCCAAATCAATGAACCAACAATAGGAGGATGAAAGATATTTTTAATGGAAATCACAAGCTAAGAACTGTAATGTTTGCAGAGACTAGTCCACTTCAAATTTTAACATTATCCTCCACTCCCGTGATGAGGTAAACAAATCCATGACATCCAAGTGTCCCACCTTTGTGGCTCAGGCTGACCTTCACTCTGCAATTGTTATACCAGTGGGTCTAATGAGCAGGATAGTTTGCTTCATCACATCCACCTTTCCAGCAGCTGGGCAGGAAAACAGTCTGCAAGCACACTGCCAGTTTGGGGCTGCTGCTGCTGCCTTCTCCTACCTCGGTGTGAGTGCACCCAGCAACAAGCCCAAGCAGTGGGGCTGGCCTGTGTCCCTCCTCTGCACCTCTGCTGGCATCCCCCAGCCAGTTCTACCCACTGACACGGGTGCCAGGCACTGCTCCTTCATCAGGAACAGCTTTAAATGCTTCCAGCCTCTCCTGAAAAGTAAGCCACTAGCCAGGTGTTCTACTAGGAATGGAAATTTGAAAATCAAAATTGTTGTCAAGTCCAGGTCACAATACTTCTTTATAAGAAGAATAGAAAATTTAGGAGTAATGAGGATTCACAGAGATGAATTTCCCCAGACACTTCCCTCTTCCTCTCAGAAATTATGCCCAAATAAATGTTAAGGCTTATCTCAGATATCCATATTGATAGCTATAATTGATTGTACACCACTATGACAGAGCTTGGACTACTAGAAGATTTGACCATACTATTCAATTTTTACCTCATTATTAGAAGATTGCTCTGTACCCTCCTGAGATAGGTCATATGGGAATCAAGTGGAAAGCAGAAAGCATTGAAAAAAATTTCAATACCATAATAGTATTTTTGCTAATTATTTAAAAACACAAGCCCTCTAAGCCATATCCACCACTTTTTGTAACTCAAAATGCTCAGGTAGCAGCAGACATCTGACGCTGGAGTGGCAAACAAATAATTTCTAAAATGTGATGAGGGATTTTTCCTCAAATCTCTGCCTGCATAGCATTAAAATCCTCATGAACTGGTAGATAGTAAAGGACCCCATGCAGAGGAACCGTGACCATATTCAGTGGAGTGCTTTTGGCAGGTGACAAGATGGGGTAGTTGTGCAAGCTTCACAGAGCCCAATGCACAAGATGTCTGATTTCCTGTGAGAGCACTGGTCCACTTAGTAAGTAAAGAGAGGCTGGTTTATGAAAAGACATTGCCATGTTGCTCCAGTGGCAGCTCAAGATGTGAACAGCAGCACTGTTTATTTGTCTCCTAGAAAATCCACCTGTCCTTCCTGAAATGTAAAAATTGGTTGTAACTTAGTTTTGGCCTCTCTTGGGAGCCTTTGAGCAAGACCAATATGACTACTCTATTCACACAAGGCAGAGCAAAAACATGCAACTGACATGTTGGAAGCTTTTCTTCCTCACTTTGCAGAGAAAGCACTGAGCTCCTTTTAGCTTTGCATTTAAAAATTAAGGTTTTTGCTTTTCACAGCAGATTGTTCACATCACAAAGTCCTCCTGTGAGGACCCCATCCTGCTGTGTCCCCTCCCAGGTGGGAATGGAGATGGGAGAGGAAGCTGTCACCAGCATCATTGCAGAGGCTGCTGATGGCAGAGCCTGTGACACCAGGTTCAGGAAAGCCTCCCCAGGAGAAGGCAGGAGGAATACCAACCTCCAGAAAAAAAGACTGTCTTCCTCCTCCCTTCACCTGTAGCACTAAGCTTTGGAGCATGCAATGAGGTATTACTGCTTGAAATTCCCTGTTCTATGCTCAAAATGCCACTAAAGGAATGTTGAGTTAAAGAAATTAGATTTGCCTTTGGTTTCCTCCTGCAAACCCTGTAGTTGTTCCTGTCTCTGGTGTAGTAAGGGGTATGGTTTAATCTAGTCCTGGCTCTTTCCTCCTATTGGAAATAACATTGGTGCTCCAAGAGGATGCAAATGTTAAAGTCAGGTGATGTTACAGAAGGGAATGACCTGATCTGGAAGGACTAAAGGGAGCTTTTTTACCATTGTGCAAGTACAGGTACACCTACAACAAATTGCAGCTACTGGATGAATTGCTGGTGTTAAAGATGTTCTGACACTGTGTCCAGAAGACCAGCTGTCAGAATATTACAGGGCTGCAATTTTCTCAGCAGCTACAAAGTGAACATGAAGTTTTAGCTGTCTTGAATATTGGGGTTATTCAGAAGAATCCAGGAGTCTAAATAGGTCAACATTCAATAATAGATACTCAGGTCATATGTACAACATTTATCACAATGGCATCAAGGCATTATCAGAAATTGGGAGATGATGATGAATTTTTGTGCTGCATATTCCAGGCAGATTGTGTGAATGTCACCATTCATGCATTGAGTTCAGTCTAAAATAGCCAATTCCTGCCATTTTTTCCTCATTCTGGAGCCTCCTGTAGGTGACCTGTACTGAACACCCTGGAGACTTGCTGCAAGATCCCCACGTGGATGGGATGACCTGGAAGAGGCCACTCACCAGCGTTTCAAGTGCTTTATCAACACCATGGCTCACAGAAATCCAGCAGTGAGCAGGGTGTGCTGGCACCTGGGTTTCCGTACCAGCAGACCTCCTAATGGCAAAGCCCTTTCAGTTGTAAACCAGAAAAGCAAGAGATTTTAGCTGTCTCTGAAGGAGACAGCATTCAATGCTCTCCTTCTGTCTAGGTCCCTTTATCTGTGCAAATTGTGCATTTTTTTCTGGGATAATGGGAAGAGGTGATATGTAATCACAACTGGTCTATTGCCATCTTTGTTAGCTTGTGGGAAAAAAATTTAGACTTCCAGAAGGTAATAGTCAATAGATATCATTATCTATTTCACAGGAGTAAAGTACTAAAAATAAAGAGGGAAAAAATACATAGTCTAAATCAAAGCTAATGATTGGAAGAAAAGAAACATCAAAAATACAGAATGTACCAATGTTCATATGTGTTGGCTCATTTGTCAGAACCAGTGGTTCTTGGATATAAAAATGACAGATTGAAGGGTTTGTAAATAACTGTTTAAAGGTCTGTTTCTTCCCTAGTATGGTGAACAAAATGCTGTGTAAACATCACCCAGTGCCAAAAGATTAAAATATGTGGTCACTGGAAGAGTTCTATTATTTTCTTGTACCACCATCTTAGGAGCAATAAAAGAAAGAGATGTGGGAGTACAGGTGGTTAGGAAAAAAATGGCTTAGAGGTGGCAAAAAAAGACTGAGAACCAATGAGCAAATGCTGAGAAGTGATCAGACTAACAGTAAAGGACGCTGAACTGCCTTCCCACTTAAGATGAAAATCCAGCCACAGAATCAGTGGAGATGCCAACATGGCTGCTACCTTTAGTAAGCTATCTTAGTGACTCCAGAAAACACTCTAGCTACCTCAGCTGGCTCACTTACCAGTAGACCACACTGCTGCAGACATTCACACACAATTATGATGTGTGGAACAGAAAAAAAAAAACTTGTTGAAAAGAACTCTTACTGAATTTCACACTTTGGGCAGCTCATTTGCCACTGTAAGAAGACGAATTGCTTGCATGCTCAGTTATTATTTTTTATGTTCTTCAGGAGGGGAATTATTCAGGATTAGGAAACAGAAACTACTGGTCAATTTTACAGCTCTGACTGCCTCTTCACAGTGATAACATTCTTCGAAATCTGCTGAAGGGAAGGTCTCACCCACTGAATCCTGTGTCTAATCTAAAATGGTCCATACTAAAACTTCCTGTAGCTTGAAAACAAAATGAAGAGGGAAAAAAATAAAACATGGCCAAGAGGAGAAAAAGGAGAAAAACATAGGAGAGATTTGGTTGTATTATTAACAAACCTTTGAATTGCTGGTTTTGATGATCAGTTTTTGAGAAAAAAGATTTTCTCAGGTCTATTTCTAGTATGTCTTACTGTCTCAGAAACCCATGCTGAGGACTCAGATATCTGCAGGACAGGTGCCTAATAAAACACAAATGATCATGTCTTTGTGGCAGAGGAGATTAAGCCAAACAAATGAAAGTCAATAAAAATCTCCTGGTGTTTTCAACAGGCATTGAATCAGGCACAAAGTAGGTGGTGGGGAACTGTGGGGTTTCTGCCACCTGTCCAACTCTACCACAGGACTTCCAAGTGTTCCCAGCAATTAATTTGTGCTTTATGCCTCAGTTTTCCTTTTCTGCTAAAGTTTCTGCCCAAAGGCATAGTCAGGCTTAATGGCTCACAAGGTGGTTGTAAGATCCTAGGAAGTGCTGCAGGACCGCAAGGTACTCCCGCTACCCAGCAAAAATCTTCTTTTATGTTTACACACTTAATGTTTATGAATTGAGGGGCTGGTGAGCACAAGGGTTAATTACAGGTTCCCACGGATTATGTTTTCTCTCATGGGCCTACTTTGAACTTCACTCCTGTGTTTATTTAGCTGTGAGTATGTGTGTGCATGGCCCTGCATGCAGCAAAGGGCCAGAAGGGCCGATCCCCTCCCTGAGGAAGCTCTGACAGAGGATCTGTGCAAATGTGCTTCCTCTTCCTTTCACTCCCCAACCTTAAGGTCAGAGGATCTGGAAAATCCTCCTCCACCCTGTGACTTGATCTGATGATTGTAGGAGAACTGCGGCTCCCCTGCGCCTTCCTGCTCCTTCCGCTCCCCACCCTTCCCTCTCACTGCCTGGTAACCCTTTAAAGCCTTCTCCAGAGTGAAGCCTATGGAGCCCAGGCACTGCAGAGGGACACAGGGGAGCTGGCTGCTCGTGTTTGCACAGGATGAGCAGCCCTGGGTTATCCCAGGTGGAAGGCTCTTTCTGTAACCCCCATGGGCCAAGGTAACACGTGAAAATTGAAGTTTTCAGGGACATTGCTTCCTGCTCTCTGACAGATGAGACAAGCCTGGAAAATGCATCAATTATTAACTCAATTGAGATGAGCTAACTGCTTTTTTATTTTTTTTTTTTTAATCTCAGATTTTTGGATTCAGGACAAGTCAGGAATTCCTGCCTTTGGCTTCCAGCTTTGCTGCAGCATGAGGGGCCCCCATAGTGGCTAGTGCTGGTGGCTGGCACAGATGGGAGCATCAGGGCTGCAAGGATCCTTCCTCCAGGCTTCCTGCTTTGAGTGTAATGCTCCCATCAAGGTGCTTTCCCACTGCTGCTGGTGCTGCCCTGAAACAACTGCTCTGAGGACTCTTAGAAAGGCTTTCAAGGTCCCCCATGTGGAAATCACAGGAAAAAGTACAGGTGGCCAGAGGTGTGTCTCCATGCCAAAATATGTGCCCAAGCTGGATGCCAGGCAAAACCATGAGCAACCTCAGCTCCAGGCACGCCTCATTCCCAACAAGGCAGCACACTTCCCACTGCTTGGATTGTGAATATCCCAGAACTTGGCCTCGGCTGCCATTTTTAATGTAGCTGCAGTAAATGGAGTGCCCAGATTCCCAGCAGAGAGAAGCCACAGCCCTGTCCCACTGCAGCCCAGTGGGCTCTCCTCACCCTGTTCTCTGGAGGAGCGGGATTGCATTCCTGCCTGTCTGCAGGAGCACACCTTGTGGTGGTGATGCGATCACAGGTTCAGGTCGTGGGTTCACCTCTGTTGGCCAGTCATTTGGATGGCTCTTCCTGCACGCCTCTCCTTGCAGCAGCTGGAGGTGCAGGAAGGGACACTGGGGACAGGATGACTTTATGTGTCTCTGATTCCACCCTTTGCAGCTCTGGGGTCGTTTCAGCAAGCAAACAACCTGTCCCCTCCAGGATGGGACAAGGGAGCTGGCAATGTCTCACCTGTTGCTTGTATTTGTGGTGGACAGTTTAGCCAGCACTTTCCAGAGATGCTAAAATGCACTCCCAAACTTTAACACACACAAGCCTGATTATTTTGTATTAATTTAAATTATTTTTAAGGAGCCATTTATTAGCACTTGTTGCTTTGGTATGCAGTTTGAATTTCTGATGGCATAGGTAGACTTTGTCTCCTTAAAAGGATCTGAAGGTGCTCCCAAAGGGCACATTCAATGTGCTCCTTCACTTCCCTGCTCAGTCTAGACTCAGCAATCATGTTAGGTTCTATCAGTGTTTGTGGTCTGCAATTAAGAAAGCTGAGACACATACAGGTTATTCTAGTTCTTCTGCAGATTGATTCATTACAGGCTAACAGGTCAGGGCTGCAAACAGCAGCAATGCTGACCCACAGAATAAGAACTTTCTAACACTAGCATTGACCCAGGTATATTACAAAGATGCCCATGGAATTATGCCTCATTGGAAGGCCTTTCAGTGAGCATATCTATGTATAAAGCATATTTAATTTAAAGAGCACAAAGTGCCTTGGATTTTATTCCTCTCTGTTTACACTAAGGTGCTTTTACTCTTCCATGGAAGTGAAACTATACTGGGCTTCAGCCTGAAGAAAACCACAGGTGTTTGTATCCTGCAGCAAACATTTCTGGATTCCAACACTAGTGTTTGTACAGGTAACCATGAAAAGAGTTACCAGGGGGCCACAAGCCTGGCTACAAATATATTCACAAATTTCACATTTCCTGAAGCAGGAACTGCTATTTATTGTGTACAGCACCTGACACAACGTAGTTGTGAGCTGATTAGGGCTCCTGTGCTGTTCTGAAGTGAAATGGTAAATAAAAGAGTGATAATGATGTCTTCTCTTTCCTTCTACACAGCATTGTTGATGTGTTGTTTTGGTTTAGTGGGTCTAATTAGCAAACTTCCGGAGCTGCTCCTGAAGGAAAAGGATTTCAAAAAGACCATGATTTGACATTTGTGAATCCCATCTACTCTAAATAGGGCTTGGATTTCTTGAAAATTTTTAAGAAACATAACCATGGTTGTTACAATAGTGATGAATTCTGAGCATTGAAAAAGGTCATATGAAAAGCAGTAGGAGGAGAGGATGCTGGGATAAAGCACTGAGCAGATTTACTTCCTAAATGAACATTTTCTCTCTCTCTTTTTTTTTTTTTTTTTCCCTAATCTCCATGGGAATTTGTGGAATAACATCATCTTGTGCTAGACAAAGGAAATGAAAGAGCATTAAGTACAGGTATACTGGAAATGTGGTAGGCAGAATATTGGGACATTTTTAGAGAAAAAAAAGGAAATATCTCCAAAAGGAATGCAGATTTAAGCGGAAACATGCAATTCAGCTTATCAGCAGCTTTACATCTTACTCATTTTTAGATATAATGGAAAGATATTAAGAGGACAATTGTATGTAAAAGTTTCCAAATATTATAAAGATAATGAAGTAATTAAATTTAAGAGAAACTCGTGTACATCTCTCCATGCAAATATGAAGCAGGGCTATTACACCCATCTATAGATATCCTGATTTTGAAGAGACTGGACCAAATTCTTCTCTGTCACAATTTCATCAGTCTTCAGACATTTATTAAGCTCAGATTTGCCTGGTGTAAGTGCCTGAAAACATAAGCTCCAATAACACTCGAACCCAACAGATGTAAGAACGTTTGTTTTAATAAATGTAAGGGTGACAAATTCAAATGTTCAGTATGTGTGGATTACCATTTAATTAAAGATAAGCTTTGCACTGTGCAGCAGCTAATGATTTGCTAGTACAAGGTGTTTGACACGTATCTATGGCAAAGCATAAAATGTCACGACATAGATGTTGAAAATATTGCCAAGTTTACCAGAAATGTCCATCTACATTTGCCACTTTGCTTTACTAGCTACACCCTTCTGCCTGAATCGAGGTTCCAGGAGGACTCTGCATTCAGCTGCCCGGGCCAGGAGGAGCACTGGGCACACTGACAGTGAGACTCATCTGCTTGGCTCTGGGAGTAATTTATCTCACCATCCAGCTGTACATGTTGGCTTTATGTCACCATCCCCCTGGACATGTTGCAACAGAGTCTCAGAGCAATTCTTTGCCTTCCCCTGTCCTTTGACATGCCAAGAAGATGTCAAATTTGCAGTCCTGGCATCTCTGCCCATTCTTCTCTTTTAGCCTGCTTATCCACAGGACTGTTTCTAATTTCTTGCCTTGCTGTCACACTTACTGGGCACACCCATTTGTCCTCAGGTTTCTGTGGGACAAAAGGAGGATCAAGTTACCTGTTTTCTATTTCTGGCAAGAATTTCAGAGCCCTTTCCTGTCTCGAGTCCCCTGGACTCACTAAGGATAAACTCTTGCAGAAGAGAGGAAGCAAAGAAGACTCCCATAGCAACAGCACTCCTTCACTCCTTCCCCTATCTCTCTGAATCTCTCTGTATGCAACCTCTGGATTTTCATCTGCAGAATGGAAAAAGATAAGCCTTGCCCCATTTTCCTTTCCCACAGGCACTGAAAAATTATGAGGAGGGCTGGGGGATGTAAAAAAGCATAAATATAAATAGTTTAGGAAAAACAGATTAAAAACAAAAGATAAAAACCTGCAAACCAGAGAAGAATACAGGAGGGAAAAAAGGGAAAAAAGTATGAAATAAGAAAGAGAAAAAAACCAACAGTACAGAAAAGAAATCATGATCCCAAGTATTTGCATAGCTGAGGCTTTCACTTCCACAGTAATGTGCACTTCCTAGATTGACAATACTGTGCAGGAGTAATTTGTCCTCATAGACACTGATTTCATACATAACCAGTTGAAAGGATCACAAAAACCCAGTCTTTTGTGAGATGTCTGGAAATAGCTATATCCAAGTTACAATTCCAGGGAACAAGGAGAAAAAGTCAATACAGTGTGGTGCACTACAACATGCTTCCATATTCTGCCTGGGATTGCTCCCCAAGTACCTCCTACTGGGATAATTTAAAGCTTTTGACATCCATGACCAGTGCATACAAATTGTATTCTCCTTTGCTTTTTCCTTATCATCTTCCTCCCAACCTTCTTCTTAGTTCTTTGGGTGAAAAGGGCATAACTTCCTGTCTGCCTCCTAAAGCCATGGTCTTTTTTATTTTGAAAGAACATTGAGTTGAAGACTAATTTTATTTTGCAGATAACTGAATATGAAAATATTTAAAATCCATAGGAACAGAACTCGAGATCTATTTTAATGAAAAAAATCAAGAAAAGTAGTTCCCTCAGAATACTTGCAAAAAAAGAAACAGATGTGAAAAAACTTAAATGTGAATACAAAATAAAAGCAGACCTGTAAATATTTTTTTTTTTTTACGTATCATTAAGATATGGAAACAACTTACTTGGAAAAGTGAAAAGTAAGGTGAAAATACAGCATTATGGGCCTAAAAAACCAAAATCAATGAAAAGAACAAAGTGAGTGAGGATTTGGTCAAGCCAAATAAATGCTGACAGGACTGGAGGAGAGCAAATAAAATAATCCTACCTAGGAAAAGATAGTCTCTGCATGATAGCTGAAAAAAAATTGGAAAGATGGCACTTCAAAAGATGGTCTGTTATCTTCACCAGGAATTTCCTAAATTCTTACCCTAAACAGGCTGTAGTAAATAATTTCTGCATGCTACTTAAAAGGATGTTTGTTTATTTTCTATAAATCAGAGACCAAGGCTACTTTGAAGTTTCCAGACAGTAGCACCACATACACTCCCTTGCGGTGTGTGGGTTGTTTCCAGGCTGAAAGGTTTAGAAAGATGTAAAACTGAACTCCTAAGGAGAAAATTCATCCCAGGCAGTTCTGTAAGTTAATCAATTTAATATAATAACACAAACTGTTAATTTTCTCACTATTTTGAGGAAGAACAGTAAAAGCCACACATGAAAAATTGTGGGGTTAGAGGCTTCATCCGTATCTGTTGAACACTTAGCACAAACAGCAACAGTCTTTATTCCTTCTAGGAGATGAATCCTCATCATCAGTGAATTTTTTATGTTTAAAATACAGGCTCACTCAAAAATTCCAAGTATGTGTCTGACAGAAAACAGAGATTTGGTTGATTTTCTTCTTCATAATTTTAAGATATGTAGGATGTTGTGCACACAGGTACAGATTCTAATTCTTTAAATTAATTTGGTTGATAACATGCAAGATATCAACTGCCAAAAAATGGAAAACAAAGTGACAACAGTTATCATTTTACTTGCAGAAATTTTATTAGAACAATTGACAAAAAACCCCCCAAACTTTTAAAATTAGGACATCAGTGCAATGTCTTTATGAAACTTCCTAAGCAATGATGACAGCCCAAAGCAGACACTTAAAATTTCTTCAGTTCATATCTCACAGACCAACAGTTTTCTGCAACATCTAATGTTAGACCAGTAATGCACTGTAATCTCATACAATAGCACAATCAGTACAGAGCAACCCTGTACATCAGCATTAAAGTTAGTGAGCACATAGAATATCCACTGAGTGTATATCCCCTCCCCTCCCCTGCCCATGTGCTGTTTGCTTTACAGCTCTCTGGAGTAGACATTTTTCATTCTGCATTTGATACTAGATGAAATGTCTTTAGTCTCCTTTCCATCTTTGTTATTTTTTCTCTTCCATACCCTGGAAGAATCCAATCCTCACCTCACAGACAGATGACTCCTTGTCATCTCCAGACAGATGACTCTGTGTAAGCCTTGCTTGAAGTCACTTAAATAGCAAATACCTGTTGCAGGGTGACAGTCTGATTGATATCTTACCTGCAGAGTTTGCATTTTCACCCAAAGATAATGCCAGAAGCCTTAGATTCAACATCTGGGGCTCTACCTTCTCAAACAGATATTTTCCAGACAGATGACCTACCTTTTTCTCCAGACCTCAGAAGGCTGACAATACAACTCACTGCAAGGTAATATTTCCTGAAAGATATAAAATACTCTCACAATTCGGCAAAGATCTTGAAACAGCTAAGTAAGTTCTCCCTTCCTGAAGCAAAGGATCATTATCAATAACTATTTATCACTTCCTGGAACCCTTGCCAAGAGACCCAGAACATCTCAGTTTCCTGTTTCAACCCACTCAAACATTATGCAGAACTTTGAAGAGAGGCAATGAAACAACAAGCACCTTGGAAAAAAGACACCACCTCTATTTCCATACAGTTCCATGAAAATGAAGCAGTCTTGTGAGAGGAAAAACTCATTAAGATGGGTCAAAATGCTGCAATTCCAGATTTGCTTTGTGTGTAGACATCTCTAAGCTACAAGTCCTACCTTAAAAGTAGCTGGCAAAGCTGCAATGAGGAAAGACAGAGGTGATTCTTGCTGGTAGAAAGACAGGCATCATGGAAGTTGCTGTTTCCTCTTCCATACCACACATCCTTGAGGGCATCTGTTTCTGGATTATTAAATTAATCTTCTGCCTGTGACTCATTTTTGTTTTTTCACAAACATAAACTCCCTTGGCAGCGTTCTGCTCAAGTAGGGAAAGTATCAGCCTTAAAGGAAGGTTTTTGCTGTGGGAGAGAAGGGAAGACTGTGGAACTTGAAGGGGCAGAGACAGCCCTGCTTTAAATATGATTTAGAGCCATGATTTAATGATGTGGCACTTGAGTGCATGGAGGTCTTGCTGATCATACTAATTGAGAAAGCACAGGGAAGGGGAAAGAAAGTCTTTTAGCATCATGGTAAATGCCCAACTTGGATACCTTGCACAGGAGACACAGGTCATGATTCTGACTTCACAGTTTCCAGAATTACACAGAGCACTCATCTTTCCTTTGTCTTTACCTCAATAAGCTCCTCACAGAAACACACGCCTTTTTGCTTAATTGAATCAAATGATGAAACAGTTTTTCTGGGGTGAAGAAATAATTGCTCAGAATTGCTTATAATGTGGTTCAAACAAACAAATATACCTGAAAATGCAGGCTCTGAAATAGTTATTAAACATTCAAGACAGTGTTCTTTACCTTTAGTAAGTCTTTCACTAGAGCAGCGCCTTTCTATTTCCATGGAGCCCAGGTCTTATCTGTCTCATCTAATAAAGCTGATCAGAAATGTAACTAATAAATTAGGGTAAAAGACACATTTCTATGAGTTTTCACCTTTTTTTAATAAAACTTTTTCTTGTTAGAATCACATGTGGGATTTTACTCTGGTGCTCTCAAGGAAAAAAGATGCCTGCAACCTCTAGGGGAAGGTATTGAACAATTTGCACTGGTTTTAGGCTTAATCCAGAGAGCAGACTAAAGTTATCTGAACCCTCTGATATGAGGTTTCCTGAGGCTCTGATAGGCAAACCAAGATTATCAAGACAACCAGAAAGACCAAAGAAGGCGGTGGTTAATGATTGTCTATGTTTAACTGGCGTAACACTGGTCCTGAGGACAGTCTGGTCTTCCCTAATAGCCTCTTGTGTGGGTTAGACAAGAAGAGAGGAATTTATATCTCTGTGGAGCTGTGCAAAAAACCAAGTTGTTCCAGAAAGGAAGAGAAAGTGATGTCTGGCTTCATATGGCTTTACCTTTTCTGACTGGGGTTCTTTGTTGCCTAATAAGTGCAAACTCCAGTTGGCTCTAATCACATGATGAAGGCATTTATACCTTATCATCATGTGGACTCATTGGTGTCTGTGACTTGTTGAGTTCAGTTACATTTCCTCCTGATTGTAGCACTAACAGGGTCTTCTTCCTAAGAACTAAGTTTCACAGATTTTTGATGGAGTTTAAAGTAATGTTCATCTCTGCCCAACCTGTAGGTGTGTTGGGGCAATCCCAGAAAAACCTGTAGGCTGGATGGAGAAATGATTGAGAGCAACCCTGCAGAGAAGGACTTGGGGTGATGGCTGCCAAAAAACTCAGCATGACTGGGCATTGTGAGCTTGCAGCCCAGAAAGCCAATGGAATCCTGGACTGCATCAAAAGGAGCATGGGCAGCAGGTCAAGGAAGGGGATTCTGCCCCTCTGCTCCACTCTGGTGAGACCTCACCTGGAGTGCTGCACACAGCTCTGGGCCCCTAACATAAGCAGGACATGAATTGTTGGAGAAAGTCCAGAGGAAGGAACGAAGATGATCAGGGGACCAGAACACCTTTCCCTATGAAGAGAGGCTGAGAAATTTGAGGCTGTGCAGTCTGGAGAAGAGAAGATTGAGTGGAGACCTCATAGCAACCTTCCAGGATCTGAAGGGGGCCTGTGGGGAAGTTAGAAAGGGAATCTTTATCAGGAGCTGCAGTGACAGGACAAAGGGGCATGGCTTCAAACTGAGAGTAGCTTTAGATTAGATGTTAGGAAAAGATTCTTTACTAAGAATTTACTCTGAGGGCAGTAAGGCACTGGCACAGGTTGCCCAGAGAAGCTGTGGATGCGCTGTCCCTGGAAGGGTTCAAGGCCAGGTTGGATGGGACTTTGAGCAACGTGGTCTAGTGGGAGGTGTCCCTGTCTTTGGCAGGGAGTTGGAACTACATGATCTTTAGGTCCCTTCCAACCCAAACCATTCTATGATTCTATGAACCTAATGTTGGTTGGGTTGGCTGAAGTGGGAAGCCTGGGTTACCTGCTAGCAGGGAGAACTGATGGACACCATGCAAACTCCTCAAAGTGTGCAAATCAGCCACACATACGTTGGCTCTCTAACTTGCACTCACATAGTCTATGTTCAGAGAAGACTCATTAAAAAAAAAGGGTTAAAGTTATTTCAGTCTCTTTGGGACTGGGAAGCCAGTATTTATTTCTGAAACATCAACAGAGCTCTGAAATTGTTTGTAATTGGCCCAATGAAAATTCAGAGTAACACCAATGATTTTAGTAGTGTTCTGTTAATTTAGACGTGAGGAAGCCTGGGCAGAATAGGAGTTGGAATCAAATCCATTATCCACAGAAGCAGAATGCTCTAACACAATCATAAATATTTGCCACATGCAAAACTACACTTCCCACTGCTAACTGTGATCTTGTGTTTGATTAGAAAAAAACCCACTCCCAAATTTACAGTGTCGTTTTATCAGTTTTAAGCACAAGGGTTTTTTAGGGACCATTCCTTGCCATGTATTATCCTTCTGCTAAATTGCTTATTATTAAAGGCATAATTTTTATAGAAGTAAAGACCAGACAAGAACATTATCATATAAATAGGTATGGCAAATAAAATAAAGGTTAAATTGATGTATACTTCTGAATCATGTATAATAAGCGAGGACACAAACATGAAATAATGAATTTTGCTGGTTACATCGTTATTTTGCTCTTCATGCTAATTATTTCCTGCAAGTCAAAACATTTCCCTTTTTTCTGTTTGGTTTTTGTACTTAGCAGAAGAAGAAAGATAAGCTCCCCAATAAAATATAAGCCTTATCAGAAAAGATGGAGAGAAAATAAAAGACTGATAGCTATAGGGAACTTAACTCAGCGGATTTTATGCATGCAGAGGTAGGAGTTTTGTATTATTTTAAAAGTAAATTGCAAACCATCTACTTACTGTTTGCTATGTGTTTCAACAAATTGTCTGAAACCTTCACATATTTTTTAAAGTTTATGCCTTTTTACATTGTTTTTAGCTTGGCAGCCCCATGGATTTTTTATTATTTAACATACATGTACTTCAGTTTAAATGTTTGTTTTCTCATCTTCCCTGTCTACCAGATGACGGGAAAATTCTCTTCCATCATACCCAGCATCATGCCTTATTGCTATGGCTAGGAAGAAACTGCTGAATGATCCAAATGAGAAACATAAATATATACATCTGCATTTATATGTGTGTAGGGTTATAAAACAGGTTTCCAACATACAGAGGAAGAGTACAATGGTTAAAGCCTACGTTGACTGCTCAGGAACATTATCCATTAGCATTGCCTACACTTTTAAAGTCCTGTTCCTCTATTTTATTGTAAGCATTAACTTTTAGAATGAATTAAAAGTGGAACTTGGATAAAGGCCTTTACTAATTTCTTTATTTATTACTGAGAGTTAGGAAATTCCCCTACAATTCCCACAAGGATGCAGACAGTCTGGACAGACAGACAAGTGCAAAGTGGGAGCTAATGAATATTGCTCCAGTGTCAGACAGGTAAAGCACTCCCCCCTTCCTGTTAATTCAGTCGAAACAATGAAGAGAAAAACCCAACCCACCCTTGTCTTGTTTGGCTTAGACATGAACCCTTGATAAGACTCTGGAAAACAAGAAACTTTGTAATAGATTTTAGCTACCTTTGGCTGACAAATTAATATGTCATAAAAACATAAAAATAGCGGTGCACTGCTGCCACTCAGCTTGATGTGTTGTAGATTACAGAAAATTACTGAGATAAAGAATTACAAAACATTTTTACTTGAATATTACATACTTTACATTTCTCTACAGAAAGGATATCCCAGCAGGAAGGAGAAAGGTGGAGCACAATCCCTGTAGCATTTCTTGTTCTGCATTGTACAAAACTTTGTAGGGACACAGGAAGAGGATACGGAAGTTACTACAGGAAAACAGAAAAGTTCAAACATAAAGAGTATCCAAAAAATTTACCAACACTTTATAACATTTCCTTCTTCTTTTAAAATGTTTTAGGACAGTTACATTACAGCATAGTTTACTATACATTTGTATGTGCAAGCTTTTTTACAATTTCTCTTATAATATTAATTGCGATAATATCTCAAAGCAATTTTTAAGATGAATTGTGAAAGCTTTATAAGAGTAACATATGCAATAATCTATTTGGGACAGCATCCTCTTTTTAACAGAATGAGCAAGTTAAGATGGGCATGAATTGTTGGAGAATTCGTGTCAGACTAACAAGGTCTACAATCTATGCAGAAGTTTGAAGAAACTGGGTGTTTAACCTAAGTCCCCCTGAAGACCACTTCCTCAATGGACCCGTGACTGAAATCCATCACAGTCAAAAGAAACCTAACATAACTTCAACACCTTCTCCAGCAGGATGGAAGATCTTGCTTCAGCAAAATTTAAGAGCGTGCCTCAATCTAGAGTTGCAGGCAGCTGAAATATGTATGAGAGGGTTTACACAAAGACCTGTCCTATCACCTGCAGCAGCCATGGTGGGATGGTGCCATTGGTGGGATACATGCATGTTAGCTGTTCCCACAGGCTTGTATGTACAGGAATGTCCCTGTCTGAGCATCCAGGAGCCACCCTGGCAGTGACGCTTGTACCTCCTGAGCTGGGACTGAAGCCCCTTCCCAGCCTCACTCTCCACACGCACACACCAGCTCGATCCCACATTTCCTTTAGCAGAGTCTCAGACGATCCTTAAAATAATTTAATCGTGGTGCAATAGCTAATTAACAAAACACCAACTCCAGCTGGCGTCTCTGAGGAGGGACCCCAAAAAAGGAGCCCCTTTGCCTTTATCCCCTCGCAGCCAAAGCACCGTGAAGCCTGAGGGTCTCAGCTCCTGCTGCATCTCTGAGCCTCCGGTCCCTTTGTAATGCACCCTGGGGCTCCAGCCACCCAGAGCTCAACCCACAGCTCTACTGCAGCTGCACCCTGAGCCACCTGCAATAAATGCATTCCTCAACATGTTGTTGCTTGAATACATTTTGTGTTAAGCAAAACACAGAGCACATGGTTAGCTCCTAAGAATTTGTTTAGTAATTATGGACTTTGGCTTGTGTTTATGGCTTTTTGCTAAGTCTGGCTAGGAAGGAGTCTATGGTTTGCATCAAAAGAGCTCACCATATAAATGTGGCATCTTTTGACAGCGCCCAGTCAGGAGCACAAAAGACCCAAGGCAATATTCATACAACTGTAGATTTGGCTGCACATCCTCAATTCTCTTAGAACTGCAACTACCACAAGCATGTGATGATAGGGTACCAGCTGGGATAATGGGTATCAGCTTTTCAGTGTGCCTGTTTCAGGTACAGGTAGGACAGTAGTCATGGTCTATTACAGAGCAAGGGAGTATATGAAAGATGTATAAACTGGGAATTTTTTTGAGGAACAAGATCAAGTTTGCATTGCAAACCTACATTACCTGAGTTTTCAGAAGGATCAAAATGCTGTCACTTTAAAATTACTTAGATGTGAGTTTGTCTACACTGAAAACCTTTCGTACTTGTAGTTAAAATGTATAGCAAATGAAATCTCCTCATTAGCAGCTGAAAAGTGATTCCACATTTCAGCTGTACAGAAGGCAGAATATGAAACAAAGATTTACCAATGTCTTCTAACCCTAAGCACATAGTTAGGGTGGCAGAGTTATCTAGAGAAACTTTCCAGGATCCCCGCATGGTCAGTAGGGAGAAGCAGGCACCTTGGAGCATTCACACCAGGGTCATAAATTACATGCCTTGAATTATTTTCCAAAATCTTTCTCCATTACCATTCAAGAAAAAGGAGTGCACATGAACATGCAAAGTAAAGGTATTAAGACACATTAAATTTTAAACACTTTTTTGTGTAACATGACTTAAAAAAAAGGATTTTCTAGCAAGCAGAATGGAGCTACAATTATGCTAATAGCCATCATTTCCCATAAGAAACACATAATCTGTGTACTTTATGGTCTGCACCAATGACTGGGTAAAGGATTAGTTTTGACTTCTAAAAACTGAACATTTTTGAAGACTTTGCTTTTCCAAAGTGTCTTTTATATGAGGTTTATAATTATGGCTATGGAGTATGAGAACAGGAAGGGCTTTAAGAAAACATCAGTTATTATATTAGAAAATGCACATCACCAAGAACATGCATAATTAACTTTGTAACTATAAAATACAAAAATACATTAATTGGAACATTATCATAAAATACACAGTAATTAGAAGATAAACAAATTGTTTAATTGTTGTAATTTTCACCTATCTGAAATTTTTAAGTAGACCTGTGTCCCAAAGTGTGTGTCATAGTGGGAAACATAAAACTGTAAGGTCACATGTTGAAGGTAAAATATGTTCAATTTCATCCACCATTTAAAAATTTTAGAATTAGTGTGAGCTGACCAGAAGTGGCAGTGAGTTGTGCTCCAGTTGACCAAAAGCATTTGAGAGCAGTAAAAGCAGTTTAATTATGTTCAGACGCTATGGTGATCTTTGTCAGTAGAATTACCTTGGATCCCTTATATTTAGAGATTAGGATAAAATAGACATATGGGAAATGGAGGGGGGGAAGAGACCAATAAAATGCAGCTATAGTTCCAGCTCAGACCTTTAATTAATTAGCTTGGAAACGAAATTGCTGTAGAAAAGATTGGAAGATTTAAGAGAAACCTGAAATAGTTAATCTTTGCAGTTAGATTAGACTTCATGGTTAGTCAGAGATTCATGGAATCCTCTTTCCTTGTTTTCATGGGTTGCTCATTAGATGATCTAGGCTCCTTCAATACAGAGTGACACCACATTCCTTAAATGACAAAAAAATCATAGGCAATTACACTGCACACAGGATGTAATTCCTTATAAACCTTTCACTAAGAAGGCAAACCTAATGAAATTGCACACGCAATGATGCTTTTACTTGAAGCATGTTGGGTCATGTGCTTTCTTCCTCAGCACACAGGGAAAGCAAAACATTCAGGAAAGCAACATGTGCCAGAGGAAGAGGAGTGTAAAAGCAGTCATTTCCCTCAAACACTCCTTCCTGATCAAGCACCACAGCCTTCCGGGGGTGGACAGGGGAGAAGAGGAAAACCTTGGGGTCTCTAAAACATCATTCTCTTAGGACTGAAGGCAGATTTCTAACTGCAACCTAACAATAACTCTCATTCACAGACAGTCACGAGGGACTAGACCAGGCTCCCTAAGGGAAAAAGAAGTCCCTGGGAAGACAGAAGAGGCTCCTGCTTCCCTGCCAAAGTCCTACCATCTGTACAGTATACTTGTCTCACAGTGTAAAGAAGCACTTAGCCCTTCTCCTGACTCTGACAGGAAATATTTTAGGTTAAAACTTGCAGGATTTCTTTGTTTCAGAAAACGTGACATTAAGTTTTGAAGCTTTTGATGGCAACATGCAAATTTTTTCCCACTAATCTGAACCAACTTTGAACAAGAGGTTTCTCAAGAACAAGCACAGTTCGGTTGATGTCTGCCATCACCTCTTCTAAAGCCCACAATTTTACTCTAGATAGCTCAGCAAAAAGCCCAGGAAGAAATGCTTGTGGGAAACACTGTGCAACCTTGTCCCTTGAGTTTCCATGGATTTAGAGTCAGTGTTATATGCTGGAGCTACAGTATTGCACACAGCACTTTTCTTGCCAGTGAAGCTGCCAGTGAGATGAGATAAAACTGAGGATCTGACCACTTTGTGAGCAGTGTGGATCCCCCAGGGCTTTTTGCAATAATGAAGTTGTTGGCTCTAAAGCCTGTGCTGGTTCAGCTACAGGCGAGTGTGAAAGAGAAAAGCCAAACCTCCTAGAGCAACATTCATCAGTATTGATGAAACATTTGCAAAACATTTAAATAATATGTTGTGAATGGCAACCAAGAGTCTTACATGAATTAGACTGTCATTTCAGCTCAGGCAATTTGTTTTTATTTACCCAGTTTCCAAAATTCCCTGGAAAGCCTCCTGTAACCTGTCAGGTGGTTATCCAAGTTAGAATTGCTAGAAAATAAAAGAGGAGAATGGTTAGGAGTGTTTTTCCCACAGAACTATTGTGTTTGTTGTCCTAAAGGCAGACACAAATCTGAAGCCTCTTCACTGCAGAGCCTGTAATCTAGAAAGAAATAAAAAAATCATAGAGAAGATGAAACAATGTATACATTCATTAAATATATTAGCACTTAAAATATTAAATGAAACAACAATTATTTCTAACTGCTTTCAACTTTGTTCTTGATAATTACATGTGATTATAAGCATCTATGTACACTTAAGGAAAATTGTATACCACAAAGTGACATTACAATTATATAATTTAATTTAATAATTTTATTACGGAGGGACTCAAGGCTCAGAGTGAAATTAGACTAAAACCTAGGCCAACCCCTTTATGAGTCTCAGCCTGAAGAGCTTTAAACAGAGATCTAGAGGACAGCAAATCTACCTTTACTTTTTTGTTTCCTTCTCTCAGATTGTTTAATTACAGCAGCACATGAGATTTATGAACAGTTTAAAAATGCAGGAGAAACAATCTGAAAAGACAGACAAAGCCTGGTTTCTTAATTGATGTAATCTAATAAAATGAGGCAGAATTATAGTCACTATTCTTAGGAATGCTTTGGGGCAATTTTTTCAGCAGGAGTGGTTTATAAATACAGGCTCTCTTACAAATCACACTGTCTCTAGGTAAACAGAGACATCCTGGGTGCATATGTTTGTTCAAGGATTGCCTGAACCCATCAGATTAGGACTTTCAGCAGCAGTAACCTGCCTTACTGGTTGAAGGGAGCTGTCTCAGTTAAACTTAGTCCTTTGGGAGTACAACAGCTGTTGTCTGGACCAAATCTGAGCAAGGAACAACAATTTCCAAAGCTAAACCCTCAGATTTTCATAGCTTGAGGACAGAACTAAGGCTTCACAGTTAACAGTTGTAATGATATCATGTGCTGATGAATGGATGTGAAATGAGACACAGAAGCTGACTAGTGACTTTGCTAAAAATATAACCAGCATTTTAATAACTATGTCAACTGACAAGTTTTTTGAAAAACAGAAGAAAAAAGCTCCTACACAACACAAACATACTGTTTTCCTCATTCATCATCTTGTATTTTTGCATCAGACAATTCTTAAGGTTAACTCAAAGTGTAGATTAATCAAGTCAGGCAGATATTGCAGAGGAGAGTTTCAGCAATCATTCTGTAAAGCACAGTGTTTTTATCAAGACATAGATGTAGCTTCCAAAAATACTTTTGCTATGACATCCATAGTGCTATGACCAGTAGCCCCGGCCAAAAGCTCCCATTTTCTTCCACTTCCTGCAGAGCTTTCTGAATTGCTTGTGTTTCCAACACATCCTGGTGTCTTCATTCTGTTAAACGAGTTCTGCACTTTTTACTCCAGATTTTGCAGTGTAATTATGAAAAGCCTTCATCCAGTAGTCATCTGACCTCCACCACGGCAGCCTTATTTAGTTTTCTTACCTCACTAGATTAAAAAAAGTTTTGTGTTGCAAAAAAACACACACATAAAAAAATGGTGCTGTAAACAGCATAGGAAATTGGAGGAAAAAAAGGTTTTAAACATATTTCAGAGACATAGTGTTATTTGTAGAAGAAAAGAACTTGTACTGTTTCTGAGAGTTTGTTCTCTAGGTCTCCACACCAACAGCTGGTCAAGGCAACTGTGGTATATCTGCTTCACCTCTTGGTCAGAAAGACAATAAAAGATAAATGTAGAAGATGAATACTGGTGCTCCCAGCTGTCAGTCCAGCGTTTCATTTTGATACCATACAAATTTCTCTGACTGCCCTGTTTGCAAAACTGTGTCTTCAGCTGTAGTTCCCTAATAATCCTCACAACTTAAACTAGTGCTAGCAGCAAGGACTTTATCCACTGTACATTTAATCTAGGAAATATACTATCCAAAATTAAAGATTTCAATGCTTCTTTATTTAGAAAACACAAAATGAGGCTTTATCAGACCTCGTATCTCTATTCTGAAATTCAGAATGACTTCCAAAAAGGAATGATTTAAGAAAACTAACAAAGTTCCATTATTTGGTGTGCTGGTACCCAGCTATTCTTGCTCCTCTATGGCATGTTAGAAGACAAGAAGGAAGAAACCTGATGGACTTCCTCAAGAGACTGAATTTGATCCTATACCTCTGTTCAGATGCTATTGACTGATGTTGCTGCTGTGACAGTTTCTTTAACTCCATCCAAACATACTTGTGTTCCCAATGACATTGCAAGCAACAAACCAATAGAGTGATAAAAATAATCACAGCTTCTATGTCAGTGCTCATCAAAAACAGTCTGAATAGAAGTTACAGTGCTGGAATGATAAACCTCATTACTATTAAAAGAAATAGCAGTATTGGTTTTGAAGTATTATGCCTTGAACATCACTGATGTTCTAGGAAGACAAAAGATAATGTCACTTACCCTGAAAATTTCCAAATAAAGTTATAAATGCTGATATATGAGACACGAGAATACACAAAATTTATGTAAACTCCCAATACTGGAAATGTGTCCCATTTAATAAATCCAACCCAATAGTTTATATCTGAGGTCTACAGCTTGAAGGTCAAAACCTAAACCTCAATCAGCTGCCACAGATCTGACTCTTGAGATGTGATGTGGAGCTGCAAGATCCAGCTTGTGTTTGATGATTTGCAATAGGAAAAGGGGAAATAATTTTAAACTAAAAGAGCATAGGTTCAGACTGGATATAAAGAAGATGTTTTTTACAATAACAGTGGTAAGGCACTGGCACAGGTTTTCCAGAGATGTGGAGGTGCTCCATTCCTGGAAACATTCAAGGTCAGGTTGAAGCAGTAGCTCTGAACAACCTGATCAAGCTGATTATGTCCCTGCTCGTTGCTAGGGAATTGGACAGGACAACTGTCAATGGTCCCTTCCAAACCAAATAAAACTGTTATTCCGTGATGCTATGATTTGAGTGCTCCTTGATTTTTAACATGTCATTTCCCTCGATTTAAGTTGCTGTACCATGTTGCACGGCTTCTGTACTTTTCTGTCCCTGCGAGGTTCAGCTTGGGAGGGTGGCCAGCGAGTGTCCAGCGAGCTACTGCATCCCACCAGCCCCTGAGCCCGCAGTGACCCCACCACAGGTGCCCAGCGCTCCCCTCCACGGTGACCTCAGCCCCAGCACGGCGGCACCAAGGCGGCCGTCTCTCCCGGGCCAAAGCCGTCACCATCCTCCGGGATGGCCAAGGGGTTCACAAGCATCTCCCCGGGGAAACGCGGGTGCATTTTGGCCCAAGCAGCTGGGGCGGCCGGCGGGAAGCTCCTCCCTGGGGGTGTAGCACAGGAAGGGGTGGCGGTCGGGGGAGTCGCGGAGCTCCCGGCGAGCCGGCGGAGTCGGCGCTGCCCGCTGTACTATGCGTGTGTCTTGTGTTACAGCCATGCTGCACATCGGCGGCCAGAGCGAGGGGCGCGGGGAGGAAAAGGCTGTTTACACAGACTGCAAACCGCCCGGGGAATAGTGCGGGAGAGGAAGTGAGCCGGGCCGCTGTCTGCCTGCCCCGGCTTCCTGCTCGCTCCCTCTCACGGGCAGCGCTCGCACACACACACACACACACACACACACACACACACACCGGCCCGAGGGGGGGAAAAAAGGAAAAAGGGAAAACAAAATCAGGATCTCATTACTAGAGCAACAGAGAGCCTGCAGAAGACTGTCAGCATGAAGAATCAGGGAATTTTACTCAGCTCCCTCTAGACTACCAGGAGAGAGCGGAAAAGTCCCCCATCCGCTGGGTAGGTACAAGTGCTGCTGCGCCCGCCCCGGCTCCCGCAAAGTTTCGGGGGCTGCGGGCAGGAGAAGGGGAGGCCGCTGGTGGGGTGGCAGCAGCGGGGACAGCCCGCGGGAGGGAGGTGAGGCTGCCGGACACCGCGGGAGGGGGCTCGGAGCCCCGCACGGGGCCGGGGAGCCCAGGGGTCCTGCCCCGGGTCGGGCCCGGGCAGCGCGGCGGTAACGAGGCGGGGGGCCGGCAGTCGGGGGCCGGGATGCCCGAGGGAGCTCCCGCCGCCGCAGGGGCCCCCGCCCCGGTGGAGGGTTTCCCCGGGGGCCCCGCTGCCCCCCGGGAGCTGCGGGTGCAGGTGAGGGCACGGGCCGCGTGTGTTTGTGTCGGGGGCAGATGCCGGAGGGTGAGGAGCGGCAGGGCCGGGAAGGAGGCGCCGGGGGTCGCGGGGAGCCCCGGGACCCCGTTCCGCCCGCAGCCCCTCGGCGGTGCCGGGGCGTTGCGTGTCTCGCTCCCCGCGGTGCGGTGCCGGCTGGCGGTGCCGGGGGCCGCCTCCTCCCAGCGTTATCCCGGCTACGGCGTTCGGGGGCCGTCCGGTGCCTGTCAGGGCGGCGGGGGCGCCGCGGGGTCTCCGGCGGCGCTGCGAGGCCGAGCGGGGCCGCGGAGGGCGCGGGGGGAGGGAAGGGAAGGCTCCTGCAGAAACTGCAGAAGGGGCTTTAAAAAAAGGGGAAAAAAAAAAAAAAGTGTCGGGAGAGTTTCTGGCTTGTCTGGAAACAGCAAGACTAATTGCCATGCGCTTCCGGTTTGAAACTGGCAGCAGACAACATCTTGAAAATGAGTCACTGCAGCTCACAAAGAAACTCTGTGGTTTTCTCCCTCTCAGGTTTATGTATTTGCTCCTTTTTACAGTTTCCTTTGTAGTCTTCTGCCTTTTCCCCGGACCTCCCCCCACCTTCTTTTCTTAGCCACCCCCTGCCCCCCGACCCCTTTGGCCGACGTGGATAGTTTCCACCACCAATTGAAAAAAAGAAAAACACAAAAAATGTTTGTAAGGGAAGGGAAAAAAAAAAAGAGAGAGAGAGGGAGAAAGGGAGAGAAAGTGGAGAGTTGTTGTTGGATCTGGCTTTGCTGAAGGTTAGAGGGACTCTGATGCTGCAGGGGGAAAAAGTTCCCTGAATTTTCCACTGGCTGCAGGAAGAGAGCCCATTTAGTCATGGCTAAGTAATGTCTGCACACACACCAACTAATCTCATTAGGAGTTTCCGTTCCCTAACACAGGAGGGTTTTGTGAAGCTCTGTCAGCCTTTCTAACGTTGCAGTTGAAAGGGAGACAAGTTACATCTTTATTTACTTAGGAGTGTAGTGCTATGACAATTTTATATAATGTAGCATCTTTTAGGTCATGAGGACTCCAAAAGTCAATCGTTGCATTTCATTTCAAGCCGAAAGTCGTGATTCTTCTCGTATTTTGCTCATACAGACTTTTCAATTATTTCAGATTAATTTATGCATAAATATTTCCATCGGGTGAAGCATATAAATGGGGTAGCAAGATGTCTCTGTTGTGATAAACATGTTCTGTGCATGTCTGACAATTGCATGTAATTGCAAAGTTAAAAAATGTTGAGCCAAGATACTGAGGTGATGGCCATATTTGAAAAATATATTTACCCACATAGCTTTCCTGGGGTGGTGCTTTTCGTATGTAGTTTTGAAGTGATTTTATACATACCAGTTTTGATTTAGTGGTTTGTGTAATTACTTTATGATGATTTGCTTTCATAATGGTCATGAAAGAAGTCTATGTTCAGAATTACAAAGATTTTTGCCATGCCCCAGCAATCTTTAAATTAGAAGCAATAACTTTTTGCGGAAAAAAAAAGTCTGAGCAAACAAAGAAAATGGATTCTTGCTTGCAAGTGGATTTTAGCTGAAGGAAATGTCAATAAATGAGAATAAAATTGTATGCATTAGGACGTAACACCAAGCTACTTACTTGAATTATCATGTGATAGCATTAAACTAATTTGCAAATATTATGCAAAAAAATAGTGCTTGCAGTATATCACGTGTTTACCTCAGAGGATCTGCAGTGTTTCTTGCACTTCCTATGTCCAAGTGGCACAGAAAAGTTCTTCATTAACATCATTTCACAGAGGACTTTTATTAGTGGATTAGTGACACAATCTCCAGACACAGATGTCTCTTGATTTTCTCGCAAGGCAGTGAAGAATTTTTAGAATAGTGTACAAACCAGACAATGCCTAATCTCTGTCTCAATCAAATGCAGCCATCAGGAAGCAAGGGATTATTTTTCAGTTTTGGAGGTTTATTTCTTTTGTAAAATTCTCAGTTTTAGAGAAAGAAGTGCAATACTGAACATAGTGTTCAAAAAGCTGTTGAATATGTTATGGAGCAGTTAGTGTGGTGTTCAGCACCAAAACTTACTGAGGAGTGTTTCCTGGCTCTCACTATCTCTCTCAGAAATACAGACAATAAATTGCTCACTTATTGTGTTAAATATTGCTGGAATTTCATGTGCTGTCTACTGAATCAGAATAGATGAAGCACACACATTCCTACATACTTACATACATATATATATGTAGTTTACCCACACTATATTTGTTTTGTGTGTTGTGTTTGTTCGAGATAAGTGTAAAACATTTTGATGTCCTCAGGAAAACAGATGTAGTAGTAGTGTACTTCGTGTTGTGTGTTCTGTGAATTTGAAAGGCTGAATGAGAAGTAATCTATAGATGTGTTAAAAATACAACAGTTCTGAATGGAATAGAAAAAAAATATCCAGATATCATGTCATGCATGACAGTTTCCACTCAAATAATAAAAAAAGTATTAAAGGTGCTTTTATTGTAACTATAATTTTATTCTTCACCTGTCTAAAAATGTGTTAGGAGTATATATTGTCTGCTCAGTGTTACAATCATTGCTTACAGCTTGATTTTTCCTAATCAGCTCTGTGAGTTGTTCCTAAAAAGAAAAAAACCACTGTCTTATATCCTTTCTGATATCACCAACTCCACCTAGATGCAACAGCTGAAATAAGCAACTCAGTCTCAGGGGAGAAACTCAGCTTCAGCCTTCCTTGTAACTGTTTATAACACCACACACATGGACACTTCCATATGTAGAAACAAAAGTGTATTTTGTTGTATTCATTAATGGTTCTCAGTGCTTACTGATTCACAGTGGTTCTTTGCTCCTGCTACTTAATGTTATTTCATTAAACTTAAGCCATAGGAAGAAATCAAGTATATCACTCCAAAGACTGAAGTATTTCCCATTTGCTGTGCATAAAATTCAATTATGTAAACTTTGCCTCCTTCATGTAGTGCTCTTCTTGGGATGGAGGTATTCATGACAGAGTTATTCTTAGGGGCGGCTATTATTGGTCAAGTGAACACAAATATTGGTCAAAAACTGGTTCTGAAAGAGCACAGAATGAAAGTCAAGATGCACAGAGCTTGTTGCTTGCTCTGAGGCTCATATATTTGCATGTAGGAAGGTAGCTATGTGCAACACAGACATGGAGGTCCTTGAGCTGTACAGAAAGTACAAATCTTAGCCTTGGGAAAGCAATCACATCACAACATGTTGCTTCAGAAGACAGAAATAGGTATCAAAATAAACAGACATTTGGCTACTAAAGATAAGGGAGTGCAGGATAAGGGTGGGAGCACCAACACATAGTTACTTGTGATGCATGTATTTATTAAAAAGGATTTTAACTAGTGAGTTGGTGACATAATTTAAAATTTGTAAGTTCATGTAGTTACCATTATCTCTCTGAGTGGTTCTCTGCCATAATGCTAAATAATCTAAGATAATAAAGAACTGATAAATGAGCTAGTACTTCCTATAAAGATATGTCAGGTTGAGCTCCTTTGTACAATGAGGTGATTTATCAGTCCATGGCTTTCTTCTGGTGGAGATGGCTTCCGTGCACGGCACGCCTGGGTGCTGCTGCTGGAATCCATTTTGGAGCTGTGGCTCTGATTATAGGACAGTTATCCTGGGCCAGTTTCAAAGAGCACTGTTGGTTTGGAGCTGCTGTCTGTGCTCGCTGACCACACCCAGAGGCTCATGCCACAGGCTGGCCCTGATGGGCCTGTGGACGTCGCCTTGTATCCTTGGATTGATTCACCCCAGCGTTCTCCTCGGCGTTTCCCACAATGGGGAATCTCAATATCTTGAATCATTAGACAGATGTTTACTTCATCCGTGGCTTGTTAAATGAATCAACGAGGATTCTGGAGGCTGTTGAGAGCTCTTGAAAGACCAAATACATTCGTTCTCATGTTGAAGAATGAATGATTAAAGATTTAGTCATGATTTTGAGGAGAATGTCAAGGTGTAGGCACAGGAAGTCCATCTCACTGCACCACAAAATACAAGGCTGCATGGATGGAAATAAAGCAGATGAAGCACAAAGTGCCTCTCAGCTGTGCACTTCAGAAAAATAAATTCATCTTTGTCCTTAAAACTTTCTTTAACACACTGTGATTTTATGTGCCAGCAATTGTATCACATTTCAGGTTCTTACGGGTTTGTTGTTAAGAGTGGATTTTAATTTAAAAGCTCTTTGAAGGACACTTTCAGCTTTTCCAAAAGCAAGAACTAAAGAAAACACCTGCCAATGAGCATGGGTACAAAAATATCACAAAGACACTACTTGGCAGCTAATTCAATGCCAGTTACTAACTGTATAGTCAGTTCTGCATTTAAATTTTTTATGAATACTGTGGTAAGTTTTTTTGCACTACCAGAATGTACCCTGGAGCTGTCGATCTGCTTGATAGGTGTGATTCCTGGGTAGTATCTCATATTATACCAGACAACTAAATATTTAAGTAATATTTTAAAGTTATATGGCAGCTAAGAATATAGGAGGCCAATTTTACCATGCCCTAGGCAGGTACAGCTCAGCTGAAAATGATAGGGGATTTTTTTACTGTTAGGGAGTTCTCAACACCATGTCTGATTTTCGGCTGCTTGCTCAAGTGGCATTGCTGTGATTGTCTACAGCACTGGGGCTTGTCCTTCTTGTATCTGTGGATCCATAGTTGTTTCTGAGCAGTTGTGCCCACAGTGGTGGTGCTGCAGTGTTTCTGCCTCACTGTCAGGAGAAAGGTCCACTAACCCCACATGCATGGGCCGAGTGTTGAAAACCGTTCAAGTGTATGATGGCAGTTACAGACAGGACACCTATGGACTTTTGAGATAAATATCAATCAACTATGTAAAGAAAGGTTTTTGAAGACTACAGCGTGTGATCTGTCCACATCTGAGCAGTTAGATACAGCTCAGGATCTTCAGGACAAGAGTCTCTGTAGGAAGCCACAAACTTACTTTGTTTTGATCTTTTAAAGCGCTTAGGCATGAATTTACTTTTGAGTGTGCCAGCACTTCTGTTAATGCACTGAGACTAGGTGCATGTTAAATGTAACTAAGGCACTGCTCTTTCTTGCTCTGTGAAGGGTCCTCCTAGTCCTCCATAGCTCTAAATTTTGCAGTGTCAGGATGTACTGTGTGAGTGATACTGCCCATTCCATGGCTTCCCCCAGACCTATTTCAGAGAGTCACTCCAGTCATGTCTGTGTCTCTGCTTTCCCATTTACTACCCAGTATTTGAAGATTCAGAATGTAACTTGGATGATCTTTGCAAATACCATGTTTACTACATGTTAATGTGTTTTGGCTCTTGTGCAAGCAATACTGTCTTAGTTTTTTGAGCTTTAAAGTATACAATTTTCTTATCTTGTGGCTCCTAACATGAAGATCATTTGAAATAGCATAAGGAGAAAACTCATGTCTTACACATTGTCTTTTATTTTTCATTGTTATTAAATTATGTAATGAATAATACATAATTTTTTATTAATATTACCAGTCATGCAAAATTGGTAAAAGTTTTCTAGGCTCTAACCTAAGTATTAAGTCCAAAGTCCCATTAATACTGTTTTACACGATGGCTCTTTTTCTGAAAATATTAGTGAACGAGCAAAAATGTTTATGTAAAAGATGCTTTTGCAGTTGTACACAAAAGGGTAGACTTGGACTATAGCCTTCATCTAAAGGATCTAAATGTTTTCAATCAAGTGTCCTCCTATAAGTTTCCCATCCTTATTTTGCAACACAGCTGATAGTTCATCTGGAAAACAGATTTCTATTTCACATCCATTTGCCTCTAATGTGGTGACAGCACCTCTTTACTATGTCTCTGTATATTTCTCCTTTTAGTTGTTGTTTTTTTTTAATGAAAATTGATCAGATGTGTTTCAGTTTAGGCTTTTTGAGAAGGAAGCTAATGTGTGTTGTTGTTTTTAAATGTTTATGTTGTGGTAGTGTTGAGTGGCCTTTGCTGTATCAAGTCACAATACAGCATAAACAAAAAAATTTATAGACTGAAGTACCACTATTATCTCTTCCCAGCAATTAACAGTAATTCATGTGAAGAAACAATCTTTAAAAAGCATTTAGAAAATAAGAACAAATTCCTTTTGCAGCTCAGTTAGTTCAATCTGGAGAAAGTTGACTACCTTCAGAGAATTTCTTCCATGCTACACTAACATAGCTGAGATGGGAATGTGGGTTTGGATTCTGGATATAGACCTCTGTGAAGTCTGGTGACTCAGAGCAGACTCAGAGCAAGTGGCGTGTGTGGTCAGTTCAGCAAACTGTGAATGTGCAATAGGGCTGGCACAGAAAGTATGACTGCAGCACTCACTCCTTCAGGACTGCCACTTCAGTGATAAAAACCCTTACAGAACAGAGCAGTTGGATTCCCTGGGAGCAGGGCACAATAATGCTGACTGTGCAGTCTCATCCAAGTTGAGAAGAGGGAATAGAGTCTTTGCATTTTATTTAAATGTGTAATTTTATACAGAATTCAATAGGACACAGGATTCAATAGGACAGGATATAAGTCAAAATAGTGGCTGTTACGTATCCTGAGCAGCAGAGACATTGACAAACCACTTGGTGCATTGATGGCACTTCTAAACATGTGCAATCTGAGCACTCTGCATACAGCAAAGTTTGCTGTAATCATTGGAATAGTGTCTCATTTCTCTCTCATTCATAGTTTGCAGCAGCTGTGAGAATTAGTTTAAGCACACAGGAGACAGTACAGGGCAGTGACAAACAGCTCTTCTCCTGGCTGAGATCTCATGTATTCCACGATGCATTCTGTGGGGTATCCCAGTGTTTAATGAATGAAGTTAGGTGAAACATGTAGGTCCTTCCTTGTTGGTGTAGTAGGCAAGTGAATAATGTCAGGAGATTAAACTATTTTAGTTGGGTTTTGGTTTAGCTTAGTGCATGATAAACACAGAGAACTTTGATTAGCACTGAGAAGAATAGCAGATCTTTGAGATTTTTATGTGTAAGAATAGTTATTAATTTATGTTTTTACTATGAGATAATAAAAGTACAGGCCTTGGCTAGTGCTGTGACTCGTTGCTCATTTTTTTATGGCTAAGGAACTTACATTGGCTTGTGCTCCAAAACCTACTGCTCAAGATCTAATGTTTTGGGAAGAGACTGTCCAAGTAAAATGATTCCATATTTGTAGGTTACCATCTGCTGAATTCTTTACACCATTTTTGGTATAATGCTATAACTGACTCGCCTTGCAACATGACAATATGCAGGTAAGCCTGAATGTTATTTAATAGTTCAATGGCTCATTCTGCTAAGTCAGCAAATTCTGAAAATCCAGTTTGCATGGTAAGGCAAGTCTGACTACCAGTCTATGCTGCAATGATCTTGCTGTACTTCAGGGTTCATGAAAATTGCCAGCCACCTTGGTTTTCCTTAACAGAACTCCAACCGCTGTTGCCTGTCCTTTTGGCCAGTTTCCTCTCTGCTCACAGCATGAAAAAGACGTGCTTTTTTATCTGAGTTTTAGTCTAGGAAAAATCAGTGGCAAGGGGAAGATTAGTTTAAACATCTGAATATGAAATGTATTAAAGCAGCATTTGAGACAGCAGATAGTAATAGTACACAATTTAACATATTAGAGCCACTGAATAATTACAAAGAATTTGGTCTGTTGTTTCAAAATTGAAAATTTTAGTACTTCGTTTAAAGAAGGGAGTACAGATAAAGCGTTTACATTTGGGAGTAATCATCTCTTGATATATTAAGTAAACTTTCAGAATAGCTGCTGTTCCTGGAGGTTGGAACCTCTGCTTCTTCAGCTCTGGAAACATCAGAAATTTTATATAGGACAGTCAAGTAATCATGATCTGTGTCCTACTGATGCCGACAAAAATATAAGAGGAAGTCATATGGGAAAAATAAACATACAGGACTGGTTTTGAAAGCAGGAGTCCCTCAGATTGCAGTGTAGCATGCTGCCAGCGTGCCACAGATGTGCACCACATGAGCAGACAGAAGGCAGTGTGAGGAGTCTGCACTCATTTTATGTCTGTCCCAAGGTGAAGGGTTGGAGCCATTACAGATTTATGTAGTTTTGTTTATGGCTAGCTTTAGAAATAATTGAGCAGGTTATTTTTTAAGCCTTCACAGGGAAGCAACTAGCCATGTTTCCTCCTGCTAAGGGCTTTTACTCCAGTGGGATTAAAGCTGTTTCTTGAACTGCATCCTTACAGAAAATGTGCAAACACTGGTGTTGTAGAGGCGGTGTCATCACACCTCTGCTTGGCAGGCAACCAGTCCTTTGTTTTATTAGTTTGGAGAGTGCAGAACTTTCTTCCTTTGGACATTTGCCTCCGCTTTTCTTTGACTTAGGTAAAAAAATTAAAAACTGCAAACACTGTATTACCAAATGTACCTACTTGAAGCATTACTGGACATATGTGTGAGGTGTGAGTACTTTCTTCTCTGTGGTGGAACTTGATGTTATCCCTTAATATTTTGCGAGATTTTGCTGCTGTCTCTTTTGTGTTGCTTTTAACCACAGGAGTCTGTTTATTTTTTTTAAACGTGCTGGGCCATAAGAGTGGGTATCCTTGCTTGAGAAGGAGACCTTGTAAATTTTTACTGTAAATAATCTTTTTAATTACAATTTAAAGTAAAAAGATGACTGTTACGCCGGAGTAGCAGAGTAGTCATACCTTGTATGACTCTGTTGAGTAGATCGTCCTGCAAAAGCCTCTGTGTTTTTTTGGCACATCCTTAAACCAGTCTGTGTTTGTGTGGCAATATTACTGTAGTTTTGCAGTAAATTGGAACTTGTGCGCTGGGGCACCCCTGTGGCTTTCTCTAATGTTTCCACTGGGTGGTGCTGCAGGAATTCCTTTTTTTTTTTTTTTTTTTTTTTCGCTTGAATCTGCATTTCCCAGAAAGACGCCTCTAAAATATAATAGGAGGAAGTCCTGATTTAGAAACTTTTTGCAGTTTCAACACAATGGAAGGACTTGGAGGATGCTCTGACAGGAAATGTCCTGGTTGCTGGATGTGGAAAAATTACCAGCATTCTGTATCATACACACAGTTGGTTCCCTAAAGTGTCCTGGGTATGGATTGCACCACTAGTTAGATTTATTACCTTTAATAGAGAAAGTTCTGCCTCAAATGAAACCAGGTATATTTACACACTTAGTTCAGAGCTTATTTTTTCAAGCCCAATTAAATTAGCAGTAAAATCTCCTTTGATGAATATATGAAAGCTTTCTGAGTAAACAATGAATATTTGTTTTTTCTCTTTTCTGGCAGAATCACTAACTCCTCACCAACCACATCCTATTTATCACCCTTGAAACATCTCTGTTGAGAAATAAAGTGTTAGGACTGACTCAGCTTTTTCTTTCAAATAGTTCTGAGTAAACATTTGGGCAGATTTGGCAACTGTCTGTAACTTCTCATGATATAGTCATAGTTATACAGATGAATTTTCAGTGAAAAATGTTATGGCTGACTAGTTTTTAAATTATTTTAGGAAAGTTTCTTTTGTTGACCGACACTCCTGCTTCTGTAATTAGAAGAAAAACATGTACTTCAATTTTTAATAAAAATGAAAATAGAAAAAATGAAAATAGAAAAAATGAAAAATAGAAAAAATGTCCTAGAGGATTTATAAGCTCTTAAACTTTTCATATTGACATTCACTTTAGAACTGTGTTTAGGGTGTATATAGACACTACCTTGTTCTGTATTTTGTCTGTTTGTACTCTTGGTATTTTATATAGCATGGAATTTATATATGGAATTCTTTTGCCAATTTCCAGCAAAAGTTTTTTTTTTAAATTAGTTTGTAACTGTTTATTTTCTAAGTATTAATGGACTTTAAAATTAATTTAGTTAAGTAAAAAAAAAAATCTCCATTTCTATTATTGAGAAATGGTGGTTAAAAAATAATGGCAAAACAGTCACATTCTTGCACATGGTATTGCAGCAGTCCTCTCAAGGGTTAAAATGAACCTGAGACACTTAGAAAAATAAAACCAGAGCTGCTGTTACAAACTGGGACAGATGTAGGAGGCCAGGTTTCCTGTGGCCCATTTTCCAGTTTCCTGGCTGCAACCTGCAGAAATAAAGGAAGCCAAATGCTAACGTGAATGAGAAACTAACAATGCCCCACGTCACGCTGCTTGGAGAAACGTGCTGGGCAGAATTGGGATACAAAACCAGAAAATGGACGTACAAAAAATGTACACACATTTTCCAGAGTAGCTGAAATGGTAAAAAAAGGCATCTGTTACTGAGAAATGCTGTGTGCTTGCAAAAGCACCCACGTGCCTGTAAGGGAAATGTAAGTGGAGGTGTGTGCCTGCTGTGATGGGGCATTCAAAAAGGAGCTGGATCTTTTGCAGCTGCTTTGGCTACAGAAGGAATCAGCAGTTTCTTCATATGCTAAGGGAAATTAATTTCCCTGCCCTGACTCAGCCTCTTAATCCTTTTCACATACACATCTGATCACCATCTTTCTGTGACTACCTACATGGCATAATGCTGGCTAACACCTTTTATGTCTTCCTGATTTAATTGGTCACCAGCTGGTTATTTGCAGCCTCTGGGCACCCCAGCCAGGCTGTCCCACTCAGCTGTCCCTCGTCTGCCCCAAATCCCCGGACCTGGTTTATAGCTCAGGCTCCCAGATGTTCCTTTGCAGACCCTCTAAAGCAAAAGGGACTGGTTTTGTTCCTAATGCCTGGAGGGATTCCTAGTTTTAGCCTTCAAAACTTGTTCAATCAATGTTGATTGTCCAGGATCAGCAGAAAAGGCTGTAGGGGAGCTAACATGAAGAAAAAAATGCAAGTAGGAAACCTGGACTACTTCGGAGAGCAGAGCTGTGTTACATCTGTAACATAGTTGTGTGAAAGCTAAGGACCTCTGCAGAAGTCCTGAATTGCTACAGAGCTGATTTCCAGCTTTTTGCCTTTTATATGTGGCTGTTCCTATGCAAGAGTCCTACAAAACTTAATGCTTCAAGGACTATCCTGCTTATCTCACAGTTCATGTCATAAATCTTTCCAGTACTGAGATTTTGGTTAGCTGGATTTGTCTCTGAGCCTCCTGGTTTTCTACCGCTTTGACTTAAAGATACCTTGCTTATCTGTTTTATTTTGCCCAGCAGGTTAATAAATGTATTTTTGGATCTTGATGCCACCTTACTGACTGACATTTTATCACATGGAATTTCATATGTATTGTCTGTTAAAAAATGAAAAAGCTTATGCAGCTCATCAGCACATATATGATCACATCTTAACTATTTCTAGTGCAACTTGTATAATGTTTTCATAGTGGTTTTTTCATGCTGGTTGGAGCCAGTCTTCATATGCTAAAGGGGGAGAGAGTATTTGGCATGTAGGCCCCTTGCCTAAGTGAGGAATTTGGGTGGACCCTTTACAGGAATATCATCTCTCAGACAGGACACTTTGCTCGATGGATGTCTCTATCCATTTCCATTATCCTCTTCAGGGAGAGCTTATGGTGTTGACTCCACTGCTGCTCCAAGTTTGGGCATTTCTGTTAGGCCCTCAGTTTGGTTGAAAAGGAGCAGAATTACCAGCACAGATACTCTGATTTGCTGCCTTCTGGCATCAGACCTAAACTTACAATTTGGTGTGTGGAGGGTGTGGTGTATCACACTGATCATGCAGTTGCTAGGGTTTGTGTGGGGGGAAGCACGTTGCAAGGAATGTAAATTGCTAATGCAGATGATGTCAGTGTGGTTCCCTGTCACAGCTGCCAGAGAAACGGATTTTCAGAAAACTCAGTCCTGAAATAACATTTTGCTGTCTAACACAGCATTTCCAAGTATAATTTCTTCTAACTATGCCCGTGATTATTTGCATGAGCAGTAGTGGAAGTGATCACAAAATAAAATTACTAGGCTATCTAGGTCAGGTCAAACTAGCAAATTTTGTTTCATGGCTTAGAAAGCATGTTTGACTGTCAAATGCATTGTATAAATATTTTAAAAATGGTAAGATGGCAAAATCAGATATGTCAGAGTTAATGGATTAAAAAATTGACTCTTTTGTGTGTATGAATTTTGATTAGGCTTTCCATGACACGGGGTATATGTTTCTAACATAGGTTGTGTTTCTCATTCTGTACCATTGATACATGTGACTATCTAAATAAGGGTTTTTTAAAAACTATTTTTTCTGCTAATCCATGTAATTCAGTATGTGGTTCCATGTATTATTTATTGCTCTGCATTCAAATCTTGTACTGAGCACAGAAGTAAGAGGAATATTTATTATTACTATTTAATAGTAATAAAGAGTTGAATGAAATGTGGTCACTGTAGGAAGTGACCACATCCTAACAACCCTTTCTGTCAAAGTAAGGCAAGACACTGAATTCCCTTTGAGTCAGTAAAAATTCAAAAGACTTGGAAAATACATAAATGAAATATAATGTTTTCTGAAGATCTCCAACTCCTCACAGTCATAATTTATTATGACTTTTAATACAGGTACCAGATTTTTGGTTGAATTACATATCTTCTAATAAATCCAATACATCTGTGTCGTGATTCTCTTGCTTGACCACTCAAATGGGGCACAGGTTAAGCCCTGTGTGGCCATTCTGTTCTCCCAAGGGGACAGTTAGTGCCTTGTGGAATTCAAAACAGTTCCCATTGAGAAAGGCAGGTTAATAAATCTGTTGGCCTGATTGGAAATTAAATATTTTGTATCAGTTATAAAATCCTGTCACTGCAGAATCTTAGATTTTTCTGTTGTTGTGGGCCGAATGGGAATTTGCCATGGGCAGAATGGGAGCTTCAGACAAAGTTTATTAGAGAAGCCTTCTCTCTGAGTCATGGGGTGCAGAAGGGACCCCTTTGCTTTCCAAACTCCTTCTCAGAGAGGAGTCCAGGCAGAGGATCCTCCTACAACTATTCCCCTGCAAATCACATTTTACAGAATGGAAATGAGATTAACACCAGTTTACCAAATTCAAGAAATCTGAGATTTTACTTCACCATATATACTTCGACCAAGGCTTCTGTTATAGGTAGTTACAGCTGTGAATAGTCAGTGTGACTCAGACCTGCACACCTCAAGTTGGGTGGTTAGAGTAGACCATACAATTAATGATCAGCTGAAAATGTAATTAGCATGATTTGCCACTTGTAGGAGTGATACATACAGTTGCTGTACAAGCAATATGGGAAGCTTTATACAGGAACTCAGTGGCAGATGGAGGGATGAAGCACAATGCAGCATTGAGCTGTTTTAATCTCATTTCTGTAGGGGCAGACTTGGGTCATACCAGTAGAAGATTTATGCATGTACCAACTGAGCACATTGATGCTGAAGTCTGAGGTACACAGGTCCTTGATAAAGCCTCTTCAGAGCCACAGGCTTGGGAGAGTTTGTGGTCAGGCAAGATAGGGTTGTGAGGAGCTGCCTGAATCTAATCCCACCACAGCCATCTGCCCTGGGTCCAGCACCCGGAGTGACCCGCAGAGATTATCCATGGATCTCAGCTGGAATAACTGCCACAAAAAGGTGGCAGAACCCTTTTATGAGATAACCTGATGGGAATCACCCCTCCTTGCTCACCAGGACCTATGGTTTGTGGAGTGAGTGTTCCTGTAGGATTCTCTCACCCAGGCTTGTGCTGTTCATGCACTTCACATTATGCCTGTGGCTGAGTCACCTTGAGTGCCACACTCAGTAGATAAAATGGAATCCAAAACTGTTTACATTTGACAGATGATAAGCATCAGAAAACAGGTTCATCATGGAAAGTGTAGTTAGTACAAAGTTAGCTGCAGATTACCTTGTGAGCTTTCATGGGCAGAGGTGAATGGGGATGGAGCAGGCTGCAGCAAAATGTTCTTCACTGGGCGTTCAGTTCCACCTAACCTCTCTCCAGAGCCATGAGTGCTGAACTTGTACTTTAAGATCTGGGTGAGAGAATTGTGTCTCTGAGGTATTATACTGTTTTGGGTGATGATATGGTGGTGAAGTTTGTATTGGTACTTCCATAATTCTCAACCCTCTTTAGTTTCCTCAGCTGAAGTTCTGCTGACAGGTCTTTGTAGCATAGGACACATTTTAGTACAATTTTGAAGAAAGATATTTATATGGTACTTAAAATTTTCCAGAGCAACAGAAGTTCTGTTTGTGATTTCTTGTTAGGAGGAATTTTATGATGCAAGTTAAAATTATGCAGGGTATGGCTGCAAAATATGTGATGTACAGAAAATAGAATTATTTAGGAGGAATATGATTGTATATAAATACACCTTTTTAGCAAAGTCAATTGCAAAACTTGCAAGTATTAGGAAGTATATACATATATGATGTGTATCTGTATACTTATGATGCCAGATTAATAGGGACACTTTATTATTTATGAAGTTATAGATAAATAATCTGTTAAAGATGCTAATGTCTGCAAAGAGGGTGTAGTTTAAAGGAACGTTTAAAGGCTGTAAAGCGAGTAACTGTCAGGTATATTTAATCCTAGCTATGAATTTTTTTTCTTGCCTTATTTTATGTGGGAAAGGATTTGTATAAAAGTGCAATGAAGCAAATGCAAACGTTTGAAAGTGCCAGACCTTCCATATAGGCTGTTCTGTTTCCAGGATCCCTGACAGTCCTCGGAGCCTCAAATGACCTTTGAAAGGGCTGCGTAGTTATGGTGTCACTCAGCTGGGCATCAGTGGTTTTGTCTTTGTCATTCAGACAGGACTCTCAGTTAATTAGAGAAATGAGGATTTTAAAGAGATAATAAAATCATCATCAATTCTGCCAACCCCTGTTTGGCTAGCTTACTTAAAAATTATTTGCACCAAAACATAGCTCCAAATCCTGTTTTTCCGCAAAACTATTGACGGTGTTCTCATTAACTTTCTTTACACTAGTAACTTAGCTCGCGCAATTTATTTTTCTTTATACTGATGAACCTTATGCACGGTGATGGGCAGACCTGAAGAGGCAGCTGTTCCCGCCGCTCTCCTGTTCCCTGCCGGGGATAGCTGGAAGTCTTGTGCCCTCTTGTGGTACGCACATCCAGGGAAGCGGCAGCCAGCCAGCCTGGCATCCTGTCCGTGTCATCTGCTAGGGCACAAACAACACTGCATTGGGAAACAAAATGAACGAGGGCGCTAAAAATCCTGAGCTTGTCTGGATAAAGACAAAAGTACCCATTGTTTCATGCACACAGGTAACTCAGGTAATAACTAGACCCATTAGCACCATAGTCAATTAATACCACAGCAATAAGTCTCTGTGACATACCATATCCAAGAGAAGAATCAGAAGAGGCAAAAAAAAAAAAAAATTGATCCAATGTTAACATGATGAGGCTGGGAATGTTTTTGAAAGTGGGTGAAAATCTCATTTAATATTTCTGTAGTTTAAAAGGTCAACTTTAGCTGCATCTTCATTAAAATGATAAGTTGTTAGCAGTGATAATGCTCCCAATTTTTAAGTTGTGTATACGCCTGTGCTGAGTTGGAATGTAGCCAGCCTTCAGTTATCCTTTTATTGTAGTGCCTGAACAAAAGGTTTGTTCTAGGGAGGGCTCAGTAGCACAGGCAGTTAGCAGAGGAAAAATATATTCAAACAATCTTTAGCAGAGAAAAAAAATTAAACCAGCCTCAGATGTGAGACTCAGGCACTGTTAAAAATGTTCCTAATTCTCAGTTGTACCTTTGATAATGAAAGAAAAGATCCCCATTAAAGAGAGGCTCTGAGTAAGCATCACTTACTTTACTGTGCTTAAGTGTACTGAACTTCCAGCTTTTCTAAAAAATCAAGAATGTCTTTTGAGCTATTTGAATTGGCAAACAGAAACAGCAAGAGTAATTTGAGGCCCTGGAAAAAAACCAAAATAGGCAAAGGCAGTCTGGTGGTGGGAGGGGGAAGAGATGTAGCTTCTGGTCCTGTAATCAAAGGCAATTGCTCTGGTCTTCCCTCATCCTCCCCTTTTTCACAGTGATGTATCTGAACAAGTCCAGTAAACTCCTCCTGGCTGTAAACAGCAGGTTTTTAATATAATAAAATAGTGGATAGTCATGTTAAGTCCTTTTCTCCCTGCCTTATGTGTTCCTTTGAAGAGTGATTGCTGACAATGACTGGTGTCACCAACTGGTGGTGACCTTGTATAATGTGAACTTTGTGGGCAGTGCTTTTCTAAATACTTCCTCTATTTTATGTGACCCTTCAGAGAACAGCAGTGGGGAAAATACTGGAAAAGCAGTGGAAGACCTGTAGGTCTTGTGGATGTTTGGTTGTGAATGATGTGGTAGCTTCCTTTTCTCAGTTATGTAGGATGACTCCTGCATAGAGCTTATTACTGACATGAGTGTTGGGTGGAACACCTGCTCCCAAATGTTTTTTACACTGTTGCTCTCCTTTGTCCCTTCTAGGTATGGAGAGTGCAATCACACTGTGGCAGTTCCTTTTGCAGTTGCTGCTAGACCAGAAACACGAGCACCTCATTTGCTGGACGTCTAATGATGGCGAATTCAAGCTACTCAAGGCAGAAGAAGTGGCTAAGCTGTGGGGACTCAGAAAAAACAAAACTAATATGAATTATGACAAGCTGAGCCGGGCGCTCAGATACTATTATGACAAGGTAAATTTTGTTATTCTCATGCACACTAAGAAAATAGAAATGCTACCAGTTAATATTTCTCCTCTCCGAGTAAGCTATTCAGAAGTTCCTCTAGCTAGTCAAGATCCTAGAAGGAAAAGATTGTAGAATACAAATATACAGATATTGTAGAACACAAATCTTGCATATTCACGTTTCTCAATTTTAGACTCCAGTAAATTAAAGGAATTTCCAAACTGTTTCCGCACCCTTTTTTTGATGAATATTATATTGGTTTTACTAATCGATATTAAATCTTTTCAGGATTAGTTCTCCTTAAATGGATATTTTTCAATAAGATATAAAAATTCCAAGTTACTAGGTTTTACTATTTCCTATATTCTTGAAGATTAAATATTAATAAAAAAAGACTGTTATAGATTTTGTATATTATAAAGGGGAACTTCATAGCTGTGCTTGTTGGCCTGTTTTCATCTTGATTTTCAGAAAAAAGGGTGAGATGAAATTATACAGTGAGTAATGCCAGTGTTCAGCACAATTAGGGCATGTTTGCTGCCTGCACAAGGCAGAAGAAAGTAGATACTGTTTCTGGACTGACCTTAGAGTGCTGTTCTTGCAGGGCACATTGCTATGCAGTCAATCTAACACAGTGATCAAAAAACATGTTGACTGCAAATTAACAATGAACAACAATCGGATGATCAGACTTCCCATGACCCACAGGGGCTCCCTCTCCTGAAAAAAAAATTAGTTTCAGATTTAAGGATGTTAGTGTTTTGTCCACTAGAAGTCAGATTTTCCCACTTAATACGTTTCAAAGGTGGCCTGACTGAGAAGGCATGAAAGGATTTGGTGAGGACAGTACAGTGGCTGTTCTGGGCAGTTGATGTGATGCATCCCCTTCACTAAGTGCTGAAAAGGCTTCTGCTCAGCATGGGGAAGCTTGTTTCATTATATGACTCCAGCCCCTCTGGTTATAAACTTGACTGGGATCAATGGAGACAGAGTGCCTGCTGGTGCATGAAGAGCAGAGCCAGGCAGAGCCCAAATATGCTGTTAGTGACTGAACAGATATTGCCCAAAAACAAGGAACAAGATATTTGTAGCACTTGTGCTTTGAGATCTCTCTGTTCTCTTTGAAGTAATGGAATATAATGGCTCCTTACCTGAGACTCTCTTGCTTCTTTTATCCCTTAACCTGGTTTTTTTAACCCCTGTTCTGTTCTCAGTTCCCTGCCCCCAGCATGCACACACCTTTGTCATCTGTTTTGTCTGTGCTCAAGCAGCATCTGCCAGAGTGGCTGTACAGTTTCTTCATCAGGGTTCTGGCTGAGGCAACTGCTTGCTGTTTGTAGAGGTGGTCTTCTGCCTGACAGTTTTTTCTAAGTGTGGCAGAAGGATTTTGGCCATTTTTTCAGGTGTTCTGTGGTCCAGTGGAGGTCACAGCTCCTAGATGGAAAGAAGGATAAGTTTTTTCTTCCCCAGGTACTGCAATCAGGGTTTGAACTCCAATCCAAGCCTATGGCTACTCCTATTTAAATTGAAAGAGTAACTCCTTTAGAATGAAACAGTGGGAGCTTCTCACTCTGTGGGTATAGTGTTTGGTGACGTGTAGGTTCCGAGACAGTGGAGAAAGGTGGATTACTGGGAGAGTGCAGAGGGACAGAGCACCTGGCTGCAGGATTTGAAGTGTGAGAGAGAATGGTGTAAGATAGCAGATAGTGAATCCTTGTGGAGTGGCAGGGTGTGCTCAGCAGTGGGTTCAGTCCTGAACCCTTCCTCTGCCTTCAGTTCAGTCTATACTGCACAGCACAGGAGGGAGGAAGTCAAGAAAGGGAGGAAAGGCTCCTTGACATTCTTCCTTCCCCCCTGCAGAACAAAAGGGGAAGGACTGGGGAGGTGAAAAAGCCTCTCTCAGACTGTAATGCTCTTTGCTTTAGACCATTCACCAATTTGTGAGATAAGCCCAAAAGCAGTCTAGACTCTGAGGTAGCTTTAAGGAGCCTTCTGAGATCCTTGTCCCGTCCCTACTTGTGTGCAATGATGGATGTGTTGGCAGCTGGGGGTGCCGGGGCAAATGGGATGCACACTGAACAAATGTGACAAACACTGAACTGCAGATGGGGGAGTGGCAGCAGAAAAGATGAGGCAGAACTCTGGACAAGACTTCACTTGCACCATGGAATTATTGACAGGAATTTCTCTTCCTATAACTTAAGTGATCTGGCAGCATGTGAGTTTGAGACAAGGGTCAGTGATTTTTTAGAAATTATGGTAGCACATGGGCTGGACCTCTTCCTTTCTTGGACTGCCCTCTGCTCCTACTGCATACAGTTGACACTGAACTAACTAATGTTTCATGGTCTATCTTTGAAATTATTCACCATGGAGAAATAAAACCTGATTGCTGGATAAGTGGGGGTTTATGAGCTCTGCCTTTTGCTTGGGGGGAACAGTGGCTTGTTAAAATTCATCATCTGATTCATCTGAACTTAAAAGTAAATTAATTCCAGTACTGGAGAAAAATAACACAATTAGGACAAGTTCCTTAGCCTGGCTTTGAAAGCAAGCATGACATGCTGTTGAGGCTGATGGCTAGATTTATGTTAAAGTCACATAAAAAGCACCCCAGGAAATGTAGAGTATGGCATGTCTTGATTGTAATTTGCTGCCATGGTTATAGTTGCTAAATGTTTGTAGATAATCTGAAGACTCCATTTCCTGTTTCATTTGTTCCCCAAATTCTTCCCCCCACCCTCTTATTTTATTTAATGCATTTCTCCTATTGCCTCAACAGAGCAGCAGCACAGATGACAGATAGCACTGAGGAAAGGCATCCTGCACTCTACCTACAGCTTGTGTCCATCATGTCACACACTTTTGCCAGTCAGAAATCTCTTGCAATGCTTTCAGGCAAGAAAATGCTTCAGCACTATTCCCACACAGAGCACTTCAGCTTGAAGTAAAATACCTATAAGAGTAGGGTTAATAAATTTATTTTTTTCCCTCAGGTTACCCAGTTATTTTGTTTTTATGGTAGCTGTAATGGCACATATCTTTTGGAAGTCACCAGGGGTTTCAAGACTACTGCACGTCCCTATGAATATTTCACGATGACACCACAAGAGAGAGGCTAGTCATTTTTCCCATGAGGTTTTTTTTCTGAGGGAAGGAGGGTGAATCCAGGAAATTACATGCTGATACTGACATCAATAAGATGTAGAGGTTGTGGAATGTGGAAATCAAGTCCTCAGAAGTTAGGAAATAAAAGAATCACAGTTCCCTGGATAACCCTAATGTTTGCATGAGTTATGCTGCGTCTTTAATTATACAGTCACATACTGTTGTGATGAGCAGCTATTCAATATTTTTGCATGTTCTCTGAACAGTGTGTAGCCCAAGGCTTTACTCAGTGAGTGCTATTCAGTCTGCTATTCAGTCAGTTTTAGTTTCACTTATTGGCTGCCCACTTGTTTAGATGGCTTGGCAGCATGATTTATAGTACTAAATTAATATGGGCTGCTTTGTGCTCATTGCAGTGCAGGGCTTCTCAGGTGCTCTCAGGATTCAGAGGTGCCAATGCATTCACTCCCTTCCCATAACCCTTGTCAAACCCTGTAACCTGGTTACTAGTTTGTATTTTTAATGTCCAAGTGTGGGTGGAAGCATGGAAGAATTGTTTTGGGTGAGGGTCCCTTGCTTGCGTGCTTTCTGAACTTCAGGATATAAATGAGGATATACTTCAGGATAATGAAAAGTATTACTTTACTTTTGGGAAGGTCTTCTCTAAGACATCTCAGGGGAAATAGAATCCTACAATGAAACAAAAGCAGTGTGATTGTCCTGGACTACCAGCTATACACTATGTGGTGGTGCAAGGTCAGAGGTGTTACAAGGAAATACTTTAAGGGACATTAGAAAGTACCTTTACAGAAAACTGGAAGGAGATTCATCCAAGAGTGATTTGTGGAAGTCAAGAAAGTGCTTGGCTGAAGTGGCATAAATGGTTATATAGTGCTATCCATATGGAAAGATGGGAGTAAAGGATTTGATGCTCAGTAAGAGGTGATGGGTAGAGGAGAAAGCCCAAGAACACCTGCCTCAAAAGACACATAAAACAGTTCATATTTGATGTGAGAGGAAAGGGATGTCCAGTGACCTGCAGTATAGAGAGCAGAGAACCTGGTCATAGGTGCTAGCCAGAGAAATAGCCTTTATCTTCCAGCTGGAGGTGAGTGAAGAAAGATTGAAATCCAGCTAAATGGGAGCCTTGATCTTCCAAAGGTCAGTACAGGTGCACAGGGTAGTGGCACCTGTGCCTGCATCAAAAATGTTACAAAATCTGGCTTCTGCACACACAGTGTACAAAGCATTACTGCATAACCTGTGATGCTAGCAGAGTCTGCCTGCCTGCACATGCTGATGTGGACACACTCCCATTTTCCAGAGTAGACCATCCTGCTCAGGTACCTCCTGCCAGCAAGTGTACTTCAGACACTGGAGTGTGAGCAGCCCCCTGTCTGGGTAGGCTCCCAGTAGCTGGAAGCAGCCTGGATAGAGTTCTGGGAGGGATTGATAACCTGTGTTCCTACATGTGTTGCACCCCTCAGTACTCTTAGAGCCAGGGAGCTTGCAACACATCCAAGTGGGATGTAGGAGCAGCAGCTACAGCTCTGGTCTTTCTTCTTTTCTGACCAGGGATGTCTATTACCTACAGACAAGTTCATTCTGCTGTTTCACATAAATTGTGAGTCTTGGGCATCCTGATTATATAGGTCACTTCCCGGAAAGAGGAAAAAATGGTCTTCCTGCTCCTGAGATCCCTCATTAGTCAGAAGTTTGACTAGGAAGTGAATCCCACGTCCCAGATCATTCTCCCAAGTGGCTCCTGCAGCCAGCAAACTTTCTAGCTAACAGGTTTGGGCCAAGCCACTAAAATGCTTCAGTCACCCTGGTAGTATAGTTACACACTTGCTCTAAATGGCTCAAACACGGAGCAGGAGTCAGAGCTGATAAAAATAAAACCCAAACACATGATGGATTTCAGTGGTGCATAGTTGACACAACCCCTCCCCAGGACAGTCCAGTTGAAGCTGCAGGGAGAAGCAGCTCAGCCAGCTGCTCTGTGGAGGACAGGGGCAGAAGAGAGCCATCCCTGCAGCTGATGATTCAGAGCTCTCCGGTGAGGCTGCTTTTGGAAGGGCTCATAAAGCAAGTTCCTGAAGTGCTGGGGTGTGAACGAGCTCCCGAGCAGGGCTGATGTGCTGGAGCAGGCAGCAGGCACTGCAGCTTTCCAAGCACCTCTCCACAGGGTGGGCTGGGCACGTTTGCTGTAGTCACTGTTTTGTACTCTGGGGCCAGAGGAGGGGAAGTGTAAAGTGTTCAAGAAGCCAACAGAAGAGGGGCATTCCTTACTGCCTGCCATCTCTCTCAGTGTCAGAGTGCTGTCTCTTGATAAGGTTTTGGTTTTTTTTAAGCTGTTGGAGTGGAGCCCCCTGCTCTTGTCCCAGTTGCGCATTTCTTCTCTGCAGCAGCTGCTTGGCCCAGCAGTCCTACCCTGGCTCCCTGCAGCCCTGGCCAGCAGCCACTAGCACTCATTGCAAGCCTGTTCATGAGGGAATTTACCTAGAAAATTCAAAGAACAACAATAAAATGGGGCTGAATGTTCACATACACTTACTGTCCTGCTACCAAGCAAGTGGTCTAGTGTTCCTGCAGATGCAGGAAGGCACAATTCTTTGTCCTTTCAAACTGCTTGTTGTGGTGCCTGTCACTGTCTTCTGTGGTTTGAACTGTCATAGCTCAGAATGATTCTGACAGATCACTGAGATGATGGTAAAAATATGCTGCTTTTTACCTTCAATTATTTGTCAAAAGAATATGGAAAAGTCAGTGCCTTTCCGAGGCACTTCATTAATTTGTGTCCTTATTTTCTCTTGCATGCCGGTGGAGATTTCCTCAGGCTACACATTTAAGAGAAGCCTGCAAAGTGCTTGAGGGATCTGCACTTGAATCTTTTCATCTCCAGCCATCGTTAAGTGGGCCTTTGCTGCAGGGCTGACAGAGTTGGAGGAGCAGCACTGCAATGTTCTTAAAATATAACTGTATTTAATAATAACAAAGGAAGTATAAACTCACCAGTCCGTTCAGTTGCTTTTTATAGCAATGTTCCCCTGTTTCAAGCCTGCATCAGTGTAAAAGTGCAATCCTTAAATACATTTAATCTTGTTCTGCTGGGAGTCACATTTTTCAAGGAGAATCTCAGTTGCTAGTGCTTGATTTAGCAATAATTCAAAGTTGCCAGGAGCAGAGGGGAGGCATTATTTTAAATTAAAATATAAATATTAAAAAATATATATAAAAGAAAGGAAACAAAAATCCAGTTGGGATGGGGTTTTTTTTTCATATGTGAGTAGTTTAGAGGTTTTGCTCTTTGGAAAGAGAAGGCAATATTGAGAGTGCAGAAAAAGTGCAATCATCCAATGTTGCACCTAATTAGCAATGAAGAAAAAAATCCAAGCCCAAAGCCATGGGAATTAAAGCAATGCAGATTGCGATTCTGTGGGCTAACTATTTGTCCTGAACCTCTGGAGGGCAAAAAAAGACACTGCAGCATCTGCCAGGTGGGTAGATGTATGTACAATTCAGCATGGAAGAGGGCAGTTTGTGCCTTTAGTCTGAACTTGTTGAATTTAATTCTTCTCCTTGCTACAGATCCCTGTTATCGCCTTGGGAAACAACATCCTCTATTTGTGCCACAGCCCCTGACCTGTGATGCAAAGCTGCATCCCAGGATTCTTTTGTATTCATTCTTTTGTAGGGTTAGTTTTGTATTCAAGAAGGTGCCTGAATGAAATGCCAGGACGTTCAGACAGATGAATTACAGAGTGAAATAGCTCAGCTGAAGGACAGAAAAGGTTCTGATCCTCAAGTGCAGATTCTTCTTTCACAAAATGATCCTTGCTTTTGTGACTGAGCAAGGTGTAGTGCAGGCAGTACAAGCACCCAGAACTACTTGTTGTCTATATATAGAGAAAGATGATGTCTCTTTTCCTTTTCCTTAATTTTCTGTTTCATTTTCAGTCAGCTTAACAAATGTTTCCACTATTGGTGTCAGAAGCTGTGGTAGAATGAAAAACCAATTAGATTTTTAGGAAATTTGTAAATATTTACATTCCCATATGTACAGCAGAGCAGATGTCTGCAGAATACCAGCTGGAGGTGCAGCAGATGTGCTGGACTAAAGGGAAGTCTCTTGGAAAGGGTTTTTCAGAGAAAACTTAACAAACTCTCCACCAGGGGTTTCAAGAAGAGAGAAATTAGCATGGAAATCTCAGGACATATTTCTTGTTTTGTTCTGCAGCACTTGGCTTAGGGTAGTAAATGTTCCAGTCCCTCAGCCAGGCCTGTGCCACAAAGTGCCTTTGTGGAGGAGCTCACATACCCTTGGGAATTGTGTCAGAGCAGGCAGCCAACCTGGGTATGCAGGAGGAGCACTAGGACTAGAAACAGGATGCTCATAAAAAGTCTCAAAAGAATCAGTTCTTTACATAAAGGGAACACTTCAAGAAAAAACTAAATGGTTCTACAAACATTTGAGAGGTTTGGGACTTTTTCAATCATTAATTTCCGTAGTGGGTTTAGACTGATGAAAACCTTCTGCCTGCACCAGTGAGCATGCTGAGCCTAATGCCAGCCTGGAGATGGTGCAAGGGATATTGCAGGATACAAGTACTTTTCCAGCCTATGCAAGGGGTTGCATTTTTCACAGACACAAGTTCATGATCATTGACAGAAAGACAGTCACTGTAAGTTTAGCTCAATCCTTTCCTTATGTGGTAAGGAACAGAGGGTAAATAACTGGGGCCAGGAGGCTGAGGTGGTTTTGTCCCTTGCAAACATTCTGAGAGTACTTCATCCTCAGGTGTTGGTGTCAGTTTTAGGTGGCATGAAGTTTGGATTTATTGTGGAACGTAAGTGGTGGCATGGCTCGAATCCACAAGACAGCAGAATTGCTTTTACTGGAAAGAAAATATTCCCAAGCTGCTTCAGAGAAAGCAGAAGTGAAACAGGCCACCAGTAGGTCTTTGTCACCAAGTGATGGTGGTTTTGTTGGAAGCCATGAGGAGCCAGGAGTGGACTCCCTGGCTGAGCAGAGAGAGGTATTGGAATAAGCCAAGGGTGATCAGCATTCAGAGCCCCACAAAATGACCTGCATAGCTTTATGTGGGGGCAGTGCCCCCTGCCCTTGTGTGTGCAGTACTGGGCGCCTCTGAAACACTGATCTTTCTAGCACCTTCTTTGTATTTGCAGAACATCATCAAGAAAGTGATCGGACAAAAGTTTGTATACAAGTTTGTCTCCTTTCCTGAGATTTTAAAAATGGATCCCCATGCTGTGGAAATCAGCAGAGAGAGCCTTTTGCTGCAGGACAGCGACTGTAAGATGCCTCCGGAGAGCAGGGATCAGCACAAGCACAGCTTGTCAGCACTGAAAAGCACAAGCCGTAATGAATATATCCACTCTGGCCTCTACTCCTCTTTCACTATCAACTCTCTGCAGAACCAGCCAGACCCTTACAAGACCATCAAAACAGAAAAACTGGAGAAGTCAGAAGGAAACACACCAGTTGAAGAAGTCCGAACTGTTATCAGATTTGTGACAAACAAAACAGACAAACAAGTTACGAGGCCCATGGTGTCGTTGCCTTCTACTTCTGAAACAGCAGCTGCCTCTGCTTTCCTCAACTCTTCAGTATCAGCTAAAATATCTTCCTTAATGCTACCCAACAGTGCCAGCATTTCATCTCCATCATCATCCTCCTCCAGGTCACCATCTCTGTCTCCCACCTCACCCCTCCCTACAGAACACAAGAGCTTCTTCCTTGACTCCAGTTGCCACGACTCAGATTCCCTTGAGCCTCTGAACCTCTCCTCAGGCTCCAAGGCCAAATCCCCATCTCTTCCCCCAAAGGCTAAAAAACCCAAAGGCTTGGAAATCTCTGCCCCACCTATGATTCTCTCCAGCACTGACATCGGTTCCATTGCCCTCAACAGCCCCGCGCTTCCTTCGGGATCCCTGACTCCAGCTTTCTTCACTGCACAGGTAAGACCTGCCTGTCTCCAGGCATTTCCTCCTTGTGGCCAACAGTGTTAGTTCTGTGGGTCTGTCACCATCTGGTGGGAGAAAACCCCAACATATGGGAAAGAGGGAAATGCAGCAGTGCTCTGAACAAGGGGTGGAAAGTGGATTTCTCCTGGGGTTTGTTCCTAATGAGTGTGGGAAATCCATCACAGTTCACAGACTGCCTGAAAGAATAAGGAAATGGGCAGCCATTAGTTAATTGTTTATCAGTTTAAACCAGCCTCCAGATCTACAAAACAAACAGGAAAAAGCCAAAAAGAAAACCACAGGGGTTTTGTAGGTCACAACTTGAGCATGTGGGATGCTTGGTTAGATTTCTCTACTAGATGTTGGAATCCATTCAAACAGTGTGAACTTTTTGTTAATTTCTGAACACAGAGCAAATTAAGTGGTTTCTAAGACAGGCTCTGAAGTTAGTTTAATGTACAAATTCACAGAGTACTTGCCAGAGCTTCCCTTCAGCACAGAACTATTGAATAACCAGAAGGTTATTTTGTTCTTTTTAATAACATATTTGTGGTAATGTCAACAGTGAGTTCTCATTTTCAAGCTAGTCTACGAAAAAAGCCTAGGAGTTCAGAGCAGAAGGGTAAAATCGTATAGATATGACTCAGGATGTTCATTGGTGAGTTTTGTCTTACAATACCACCTCAAAATTAGACCAAAAATAATCCAAGAATAAAATTATCCCAGTGTGGAATATCCCCCAAGATCCCCAGCCCTGAAGTAGCAGTTGATGCAAATACTGGCATTGAATGTAGCAAAGTGGGCAGTAAATAAATGAGTACAAAGGTGTGTTACAAGCCCTCACTTGTTGCAGTGTGAAGCAATATCCTGTTTCACCTTTCCCAGTCCCTCAGCTGTGCCAACCTCTCCCTTCCCCTCCCCCTTGCCCCCTTGCTAAGTGCTGTCCGTCAATCTTAACATTCCAGCAAGGGCGTGGTCTGGTTGGTGCAGTTCAAAAGATGCTTCCCAGCCCTGGGGTCATTGGCCAGTCTAGGTGTCATTGTCTCCTGAGCCTTCCCCCCCTCTCACCTGGTTGGTGGCTCACCTACCCCTTCCCCTCCCCCTTTCCCTGGGTTTAAAAAGACACGGGACCATGCGGTCGGGATTCTGTTGGAGCTGTTACAAGATTCAGAGATATGTGACCATGGAATAAAACCCTGGATTAACCCTCCAGCAGAATCTGTCTCCTTTTCCTCTTCACCTCACCTAAAACCTTTCCATTAGAGGTAAAAACTGAATTCCTGCTTGCCTGGACTTGTTCCAAGTGCCAGCTGCAGCATCCAGCCAGCCAGGGGTGTCTCTGAGGTGAAACCACCACAGCTGCCGCCTCTGGTCAAGCAGCAAGGCCAGACGAGCCCAGGCACGTTCCACCTGGTAATATTGGGATCATATTACGATACTCACTCACTTCAGGCTGCCTAGAAGACCCATGGTTTCCAGAATCCCATCACCTCTTCCCTGTTTGAAGGTGTTGGAGGTGTTTGATGTGGGCAGCACTGTGTGCCTGCACGGCACAAGGGCTGGCAGAAGGGAGTGTTGGCAAGTGCTCTCAGCCAGCACAGCACAGCATTTGCTCTCCTGAGCTTGTCAGCTGGCTGCAGAGTGAGTTTGTGCAGCTCAAGCACACCTGTAAGCCACCAAGATACAAAGCTGTGTCAACAAAAAGAGCAGTTTGTGAGCTGACACCTGCCATTTTTGACATCACAAAGCCTTTAAGTGAAGTTATGTTTGGCAGGAAGAACAGAAGTGTGGCAAACCAAAACTGAGATGCATTGACAAACTTACAACCTCTAACTGTGGTATAACCACAGTATTTTTTTCATAGGGAGCAAATCTGACAGCATCAGATGCCAACCAGACACAATGACACTGTGAGTTATTTCAAACCCACTTTTATCTGTTGCTGCCCCCAAACCACAGGATGAACAGAGATTTGTTTCCTGGTTTTGTAATTATTTCTTTGAATATTTTACTTTCCCATGCACCTATGAACTGGTGTACTTACTCCCCTGAAAGATGTAGAAGGGAATTATGTTGAGGATTGTAGCAGGAGGGATAGCTAAGGCTGTGATGAATGTTACCCAACTTAAAGCCATCACAAATCTTTGCAAGTTGTCCTATCACAGAAGAGACATATGGCATCTGTGTAGGGTAGTTCCTGGGTCTAATTATTTAAACTTTTGGCTATACAGCAACATAGCTTTTATCCTCTCCTTTAGCCTTCTTTTTCTAGTGTGGATAAGAAGCACCCTGCATCCTAAACACTCGTCCTAGTGATTATAAAATGAAAACTACATAGCAGCTGTATTCAGATAACTGTAATATCACAATGCAGAATAGCTAAAGCCATAATTTAGACAGGAAATCTGCTGTTCATCCCATTGTCCAACGAAGAACATGCATCATATCTCAAACGTTCTCTGATTTATCAGATCCCAGTGTGAACACCTGCTGCCAGGGGCAGGTGCAGAACAGGATGTCTGCTTCAGGAGTGCTGTCTGTTCTGAGAAGGTCCTGCTGCCTGAGAGGATGTTTCAAATGGCTTTCCACTGTACCTGCTGGTCATGAGGAATACCCTCATTCACAGTGGAATGCTGTGAAAGGGCACATGATAGACACAATCAATATTAGAACAGAAATGTATGTGTGACAGCACTTTCCTGCTTTCTAACAGCTAGAAGTGACAAGATTGTACTTACACACATTGTCACAGAAGTCAGGAGGCATGAGCATCATTGCTTAACAGAATCCTCTCTGTGCAATGAATTATTTCTATTTAAACTGTTCCTGTGCTTAGATTACAGTGATGTTTCACAAGTAGGAACTTCCCAATGGGTTTCACATCTAATACCAGATGCATGTCTGCATGTGGGCAGAAAATGAAGTGACACATCAATTTTTGCATGTAATTTAGGGATAGGCTGTCCTGTGGTGTTGTTTACACTTAGATTTCCTCTGGTGGTTTTGATACTTGACTGATGGCAATACTTGAGAACAAGCCTGGGATGCCCTGTGCTCTTTTTGCATTAAATATTAAACAGATTTGGAGGCTTCATTTGGCTGGCTCTTGGTTCTGGAAGAACTTGCAGACTTGCAGAGTGCTCTGCTCATCAAAGAATATGAGCCTTTGCTTAGCACTGTTTTAGACATGTCAGTGTGCTTCCAGAGATGAATGGAGGGCAACTCAGTTTTTCAGGTCTCTCTGAAGACTTGCTTTGGCTGCATCTAGGTAGGAAAAAACATCTCCAAGTCTTCCTCATTATTTTCAGAAGACTCCTCAAGAACTGCACTTTGAGTTCTAGATATCTGCAGCTTCTTAAAAAAAAAATTAAGAATGGAGGCTAACCATGGGAGTTCTTGGTACAGTTGCCACAGTACTGTGTCCTTGGTTGAATGTTGTTGGGTCTAGCTACTTATATCTTTGGTTTTAAGGTTAGTAGGCTCTTCTGTAAGTAGATCTGAGTATTTATCCTGACCTAATTCAGTGTGTTGTCAGTCTCTTAAATCTCCACCAGCAGCCGCCTGCCAGTGGAGCATCAGCTTGAAATGTGGCACAGGAGAACAGGAGAGGGGCTCGTGCTGGTGCTGCTGATTTCCTTCCCCATGAAAGCACCATGCTTCTGGAAAGAGAGTGTTTGTAAAGGGCTCTTGACAAGTGCCTGCTTGTCAAGTTTGTTTTTTTGTTTGTTTGTTTTGGTTTTTTGTTTGTTCTGGTTTTTCTTGTTTGCTTTTTTTTTTTTTTTTTTTTGACAAGAGCTGTCACTTGATGAGCTTTAGACTGATGTTTTTTCCTTGCCAGGCCTCCACCCACTCTTTGCCCTTTTGTTGGCATGCAGATATATCCCAACCCTGACTGGTACTCCTGTGACCTGCTGATTTACTAGCACAGGTTTATTACTCCTTGGGACAAACATGGTTTCTTCCATGGGGTTTGGTGTTTCTGATCCACCTCCACCACAGCAGGTCCGTGTTCCGTGTGCCTGCCCTGAGCCCCAGACACTGTGGCTGGTGCCTCGGGCACCGCTGGGCAGGTGAATCTGGCACTCCAAATGCAGTGAACCATGGCAGTGCCTGTGTGAGCCTGCTGGCTGCAGGGGCTGGCACTGAGCAGGTGTGATGGCCCTGGTGTCAGCAGCTGTAAGGGACACCCCCGGCTGCAACTGCCCTCCCTGCATGGGAGTTTGTGTTTCTGGCCTGGTGGGGAGCACCAGAACACATGACCTGCTGGTTACTGCAGGGAGATGCAGGTACTGTCTTCTGTCTTCTCTTTATGTATTTTAAACTCTGGACAAAAGGATGCCCCAGCTTAGCAGAACACTCAGACAGTTGTTTGACATAGCAAAGCACGTGCTTGCTTGCTAAGTGTGTACTCAAATTCCATTAAGTGCTTTGCTAAATAGGACTGATTTTGATAATTGGCATCAAGATTACTGGTGAGATTAACTCATTATGCCAAATACTTTTTTCGAAAGTGTCACATGTTCTTTTTTTGGTATGATAAAAGTTATTCTGGATACAGAATTATTCACATAATTCTTCATTTGAATGAAGATTTGCATGTGCTCTAACTCTACCTCCCCTCTAATTGTGCTTTTAAGAATGCTGAGGGCAATCCCAGCAATTCTTGTGCATTGTGGCACTGGAAGGAGGCACCTCTGAGTTGGGAAAAGCCTTGGATTCTAAGTTCTTGCCATTTTGGTTCTTTTCAAACAATTAGCTGTGCTCTCTGCTGTCCCCCTGAGACACGTGTCTCTCCCTGCTCAGCCCATGCATTGCCAGCTTCTTGAACCCTCTTCCTTTACAGAGAAGGTGCCATCAGGGGAGGAAACGTCACAGGCCAGCAGTGACCCTTTCAGCTCCACACACAACTGTAGTAATAGTAATGCCTCAAAAGCTGCAGTCAGGTCAAGGAACTGCTGTGCTTCAAAAGGTTCTAGTGTTTCTGAAGGAGCCTAGGTGGTGTTGGCACGCACTGGGACACGCACGTATTATTCTGTATGTTACACAGTTGCAGGAGCGTGGTTCAAATAAACAATAACTGTGCATCTTGTTAAGCAGACAGAAATTAAATCAATTTGCATATGAAGGAATGTGAAATGTGCAGGTATCCAGAGACAGGATGCAGGGCTGGATGGGCAGCTGCTGCCGACCATGCTGTTTGTCTGAATTCACTGGAAAAGAGAGCCAGTAGATGCTGTGTAAGGCTTTAGAGGTGGTGAGCGCTGCATGGAGCTGTAACTTTTGAGCTGTCCATCATGGTGTGTTTTTGTCTTGCAGACCCCCAATGGATTATTGCTGACCCCCAGCCCGCTGCTGTCCAGCATTCACTTCTGGAGCAGCCTCAGTCCTGTTGCTCCTCTGAGTCCTGCCAGGCTGCAGGGACCAAACACTCTGTTCCAGGTAGGTCTTCCCAATGCACAGGTTTCATTCTGAATGCACAAATATGGAAGAGACATTGTGGGAACATCTCTTCACATCAGTCTGGAGCTTTTCAAACAGATCAAGAAAATACGGGCATTAACAACCACTTCTAAAGAGGCCTACTTATTTGTACCCTCTTCCAATCCTTGGCAGCACAGTCAGAACCTACAGGGCAGTGTCTGCTGCAGAAAGCATACATACATCGTGTGAAGGAAAGAGAAATAAATGCTGGACCCTGGAGAGAGCAGGTAACAGAGCTCAGAGCTGCAGGAAGAGTGCAGACCAGTGACCTGCCAGGAGAGGGCTGGAACAAAGACTCTGGGAACACCAAGACAGTTTGGATCTCACCCAGTGAGATGGGTGTAGGTTTATCCTTTTGTCCTAATGAACTATTTCTCACTCAGAAAGACAAGGCTCTCTGAACCCAGAGGCTCCATTTCCAGTTGTCCTGCCAGTTATCCATGTGTCCTCAACCAAGGACACACCTCTGGGCATGACCTTGCCATATGTAACAGCAGAAAGGCAGCATTGTGTCCACTCTCTCCTGAGTGTTGGCAGAGTAAAATTCTCAAAGTTTTATAGAGATGTGGTAAATACAAAAGCTACTAAATAACCCACAATGGCCACAGCACTCAGCTGCAGCATTTGTCTGAGGCTCAGGAAGAAGACAGTGGGCATGGTATTTGCAGCTCCAGCTGTAGCTGCTGCAGTACAGTTGATTCATTAAGTCACAGAAGAAATTATGTTGATCTGCCGATTGGCAAGGAACCCAATGGCCATCTGCACAGCTGAAGGTGCAAAGACACCCTTGGAATGAACACCCCAACGGCTGTGGAGGGCCAGCACTAACAGAGGAGAAGGCTACTCCTAGACAGGGACCCTGTATTAGTCTCTGAACCTTCAGGAAGGCTGACTGCCCAAATCCAGGGCTTCAGCTCAAGGAGCTGCTCAGGCACTGGGATAATCAGTCTTTCTACCTCCAGCTGCACATGGAGCTCAGGGCTCCTTTGTGTTTCCAATAATCTCATTAGTCCCTACTGGACCTTGGTTTTGCACCCATGGTTAGAAATGGCCAGACATTTCCCCCGAGAAGTGACTGGGCTGAGACCTGGAATGAGTTTGTACAGACACATGTTGGCCATTCCCTGGGGGAACTGAAAGTGAGACGTGCCCTTGGCTTTCCCTGCTGAGAGACCCAAAGGGCCTTGTAAATGATGTTTGATTCAAGCAAATGCCATGATGACAAGCTGTAGAGCACAAAGCCTTATTTTAACAGCAAATAGGAAGCAAAAGCCACAGCTGAATTCTGGCCAAGCCCACGATGGGTCAGCCAGTGTAGGTGGCAGGGTAAAGCTCTCCTCAGGCTGCCTCACAGGCCAGGCCACGCTCCATGCGTACCCAGGGAAGAGCTTGTAATCAGGTTCTGTGTTGTAATGGCTCTTGGCAGAAGTGATGGAAGCATTTCCTGAGGCTTGGTGTGGTTAAAGCAGAGGCATCAGGCAGTTTGGGCCACACCAGGAGCATGGTGCCCTGCAGCACTGTGCTGCCTGGCCCAGCTTTACATGGAGTGGTAGAAGACAGGAATCACCAACCACCATCTGAGTGGAAGAGGAAACTTGTTAGGAGCACGTTATTATATGCACGTGGAGGGCGTGGTTACACCACAGTTGGCTGTCCAAGGACTGATCTGATAAGGGGTAAAAATACACCAGATGCTTGAATGAGATATTTCAGCTCTGTCTTCCTCAAGCCAACAGAAACGCAGCACAGCTCATGGAGCTGGATCTCGAGGCCAGATCAGTATCTACCACTGGGATAATTCCTGCCTCATGCTGCAGCAAGTTTATTCCACCTACTTGCTTTATTTTTTTTGTCAGGTCAGATGTTAAGAACTAGTCAATACCCACCCTGCAGGCAAGGTGCAGTCACGATGCCGTTGTGAACTAGGAATATACAGCTTCTGTACTGAATAAGGTTTGTGCACAGCACTTCTGAAGCAGCAGGTGACAATAAATGACTCCACAATAAATCACTACACGTTCTGCTTCACCTGCTGAATGGTGGAGCTAGTTTGTAGTTTGTGAGTGAACATAGAAACTGTAATTACTTGAGAGTAATTTTCCCCAAACTTTGTATCTCCAGGTATACTTTTTCTGCCATAAAACTACATCTGAACTTTCACTTTTGCCAAACTCTTTCTTTATAAAAGAAAGACAAAAAGGATGTATTGTAATTAATAATGTGTAAACTGAAAAAATACTTTTGGAAACAGAATGGATGGCAAAGATTGCTCTGTAGTGTTCACTTTTCCAGGGTGATGATAAATGTATTATGTGAACATTTATATATAAAAGAGCCAATAACAGGTTTTTATATCCTCGTGCATTTACAAATTATTCAGGTTTTGTCCTCTATCTTGCATTCCTAATGGCTGATGCAGGCATTTGGTAGAGATGTCTTACTGTATAGACAACACAACTCTTGAAACCATCTGGAGCCAGTTGCTAATGCTAAATCCAGGTGCTTCTTGGGCTGAATGTTTTGAGATAAAGACTAATTTTTACCTTTTGGCCTCTTACAGTTTCCAACTCTGCTAAATGGTCACATACCAGTGCCACTCCCCAGTCTGGACAGAGCCTCTTCACCAATACTGCTTTCTCCAAATGCTCAGAAATCCTGATGATGCCTCATCACACCAAGGATGTATTGGTGGATTTAACACTTCATTCCTATGGGCTAGTTTTTCCTGTGTCATGAGAAGGACATTGTGAAACCCTTTATTACTTTGGTTTGCACTTTTCATTACATGGATAATCTACTTTTATTATGTTAGCATTTTTCAACAGTGTTTATATATAAAAGTATATATAAATCTGTTATGCATTAAATGAATTATAATTTTTTTATATCATAGCTCTCAAGTGTTGAACACTTCTGTTGTTGATGAAGTACTTTTCATAATGGATTGCAACAATGTATCTATTAGGGATGTGAAGCTTCTTTTTAATCCCTTTTTCTGCATATTATGCATTGCGCTTGTGTAAACTATAACCGGCTGTGCCTTCTTTTGCATAAAGTCATGTAAATGATTTATATATTTTCTAGTATTAAGATAAAAAGTTGAAAGAAAAAAAATTAGTATTGAACAGCCCTATGGTAGTATTTCAGTATCTTCTCCACAGATAGGCCATATGATGCAGTGTATTAATGTAACTTTGTATTAAGTGCTTTCAAATTGTATAAAAATAGCCTTATAATTTTCCTTTGCTGAAGTGGAAAACATAATCCATGTTACAGCCAGGACATGTAGCTCAGAGTAACAAAGCCACATTTACACATTTATGCCCAAGTTCTTCTGTCAAGTTGCAACAAGGAGGAGCTGGGCTGTGTATGTTCATGAGACGTTTCCAGCATTTGAGAGTACTTCTGTAGAAAAGGAGACATTGCTCAGAATTTATTTGGCCTATACTTCTTATGAACTGTCAACATTATGTCTGGAAAGACTGCAGGTAATCTTTGTCCTCCCAAGGAATGAGGATCATTCCTGATAATTTCCAGGTGCTTTGTTCAGCTGTGCCAAGTGCCTTCTACAACTTCCCTGGAAAGACTGTTGTAGCTACTCAAGCTCAGAAGGTCACATTTCCCCTTCCCCCAAAGCTGGAAAAGTTGCAGGTCTGTAAATTGATGCCTGGTGTTTGCAAAGAGGCAGAGACTCTACATGTGGGATGTTTATGTATAAACAGCTGAATTCTGGATGAAAAAAAAGCACTGTGTTACTATATACTTGCAACTTGAATTTACTGGGTATGTCCTCTACCTTGAGGGGATGGTTTAGTCATATAAATGTCAAGTTAGGATTAGGCCAGACTCCCTGGCACCACAGACTCTAATCCTGGCAGGGCTGATGCAAATTTTCAGTTTCCTGATGTGGCTAAATTGGCTTGAATGCAGCTTTACTGTGTCGGTTTTTCAGATGAGTCCTTAAAAGCCAACCCCAAATCCGATCCCTGTTTGTGACAGGTCATTCAAACCTCAACTTTGCTTTCTGGCCGAGCAGCTGGCCAGGGTCTCTTCTTTTTGAAATGTATGCAGTGAGTTGTCTGCTGATTTTCTGCTTGGATGCATTTCAGTGATGATGTGTGTAGTTATTTGTAAAGTGCTTTTGGATCCTTCAACCTGAAAGGTGCTAAATAAACATTTTATTAATGCAGTTCTGATGTTGAAAAGCCATTTTTGGGGCAGAGGTGGTTGACAAAAGACAGCAGCAATTTTCCTCAGGCTCCTGGGTTGCACAACCAAAAACTACTCAACAGTTCCACTTGCAGAGATAAAAACCTGCTGTAGCCATGTAGGTACCAGCTGATAAAGACAGCAATTGAATGCCAGACATAAGGAGAACAAATGAAGCACTTGGGACGTCATTTGCTCGACTCAGCGTTTCAAGAGCTCAAGATGTGCCACCCCACGGAGTCAAAAAGAGAAAATGAACCTACGCAAAATTTATGAGTGAATGCAAATTTTATACAAAGTAAAATCAGAATAGGTTGGAACAAAGGGCAGTGTTTAACTGATGGGATTGACAAGGTTAGTGGAGATAAATCACAAGGGCTTGCAGACTGAACATTTCTCTTCCAATGCATTCCTCCCAGGTACATGGAATATTTTTCAACAAGTTACAGAGAGGCAATTATTTCACATAAAGAGCTGACTCCTGCCTCATTTTTAAAAACCCATGAATATCTACTTACACCTACAAGGCATGAACAGCAGCATAGAGACTTGTCTTGTACGTGCCACTGTAGCTAACAGGAGAACCCAACATTGAGATGGTGTTTCTCACTCTGAGTTTAAAAAGATAAGACATACTAGTATGGAATATTATACTGCAAAAAAAAAAACAGTTGACCATGAGAGGAGGGAGTGTGTGACAGAGTAGAGATTCTTAGAAGTAGCCAGATTCCCATGATTTTATTTCTTCCAAGGTTTTACTATTAATAAGGCGGATTTTTTTCTTCTCAAAAGGCTCAACACACTCAGAGCTCCCCTCTCAATTCCAGCCCTTAAATGATTTTGTACTTTTTTTAAAGATAGCAGAAAACAAAAATTCTGGGACAAAATCCTATTTGGAAAAATTACTGGATCTGAGAGAATCCAGTAAAACAATGGAAGACAGAAGAAATGCTGTCTTCTCATCTTTGAGAGAATAAAAATAGCAAGAGAACACATCTTCTGCTAGTTGTCTTTTCAGCTGAAAAAAATAGGCTGTCAAAACCTGCCTTCTAAATCAGTAACGTGGAACAAAGGTTTTTGCTATTGTGAAGTATTTATACAAATAGAGTCCAGCCCCTCAAGTCTAACGCTTATATGAAACACTTGACTGTTATGCCTTATGCTTTGAAGAAAATATTCTATTGGTAATCTACTGAATTTTATTAACAGGTGTCTTTTTAACTGTAGAGAAAAATCAAATAAATGTTTTTAAATAAATACTGTGGAAGTGTCAATATTTCTGTGGCAGGGAGAGCTCCAAGCCAACAATCTGGGGAACAAAATGGGAGTTATTATCTTCTCAGTATTCTTGGTAGTAATTGCAATTTGATCATACTTGAGGGATTTATTACAAGATTTGCACTTTATTTGTGCTTCAGCAATACACAGGAAGTTCCCAGTTACCTGGGTATAGGTATAGTATATGTGTATATATATAGTACAGGGTGGGTGCACAATTAGGGTATGTTTGGCTTACCTGCACCTTGTTACTTCAGGAAAACAAGTTATCCTCCAGGAGGGCCACAGCTACAGGGCAGCTTTGCCAAGAGCTTGTGCACACCTTTGGCCCTGGCACACGTAAGAAGCTTCAGTTCTAAAGAAAACTTTCAAGGTGGGGAAAACAGTGATAGGTGATAAATTACAGCAAAAGACCTGACACACATTCATGATGTCAAGAAAGAATGATTTGTTTTGTCTGACTAAAATTGGTCTCATCAGACAGGCTCATTCCCCATCTGGAAATACCAACCAAAGAAGTAAAGAACTGTCAATAAGGTTTCTGTTTAAAGGAAAGTTGGTCCTTTCCAACAAGACTATAGGGTTAATTCTAACAGAACAACCCTCTGCATTAAAAGGCTGTGTGATCTCGTGCCTACGGGAAACATCTTCAGAAGCCATCATGACACCCAAATGAATTTAGGAAAGGCACAGTAAGTACAGGTAGTCTTTTATGTAAGGGCATTTCTATTCCCTTCTGATCTTCAGACTGTCTGTATATCCTGTAGGATAAACAAACACAGGCCTCAGATTTAAGCATAACACTCCAAAGTCAAAAGACTACCAACTTTTAAAATCCGTTTTAGCCCCGAACTGTAACTGCTCCTACGAATTAATGTGTGAGTGCTCTGCACAGATGGAGTACAAACCTATTTCTTGAGGGCAAAGAGACTGACAGCATGAGTGAGAAGCAGTATGAATTTATTTAAATGAAAAAAGTAGAATGAACCTCAAGCAAGGACTCGAGAGCAATCAGCATCACGGCCTGCCTTGGGTAGGGGCTGGTATTTGAAGAAAGCATCCTAGGAGAGAGGATTCTAGGATGTGCTGGAGTTCTTTTGTGAAAGATTCCCATCAGTTCACATTCACTCTGCAAGAAGTGCAAATGCATAAATGTAAACTTAATTATTCCTAACATGGCTTCAGGCCAGCTACCCCCTCCTGCAAATCAAATAACAAGACAGCAAAGAAAGGAAAAAACAGTCTTTGAAAAAACAAGCTCAGGGTGTGAAAGAGGAGGGGTGGGTGACAGCACAGACACTACCAAGCAAGGCCTGGAGGGAGGTGCTCTACAGGAGCACATTGGAGAAGAGACAGGGAAGAGCATTTTCCCTGGTTAGCAATCCACAGCCATGGTAATTCCATCAGCAGAAAGATCCCACTGCAACAAATGAAGGAACTTCACAGCTCTCTGGGGAAAAATATATTTCAAGGCAGAGCATCTGAGCCAAGTAAGACTCATATTTCGTTAGAAGGACCGTAAAAGTGATGCGCTCAGGCAGGCCTGCTTCTGGAGTGAGCTTGAAGGATGCAGCCACCAGCACAATAAATGAAGCAGTTCTTTACCACAGTAGCACGTGTGTATGTGTGCATTCACAGTTTAAGTTTGCTCTAAAGTCACCGAACTTGGAGTTAAGGGTTTTTAGAAAACGTGCAAAAATGATTGGAAACTGTTCACGTTTTCTGACATGAATTTTCTGACATCAGTTGATGTCAGAAATCATGAATTGATTCTGACATCAATTTTACTCAGTTACTTAGAGAGGGATTGCCCAGTAAAAGTAACATACAAGAGATTAAAAAAACCAATATAGAATATATGAACTCTAATCCCAGTTGTGAAAACAGGTTCCCACTACGGCCGAGAATGGGACTATGATTTTTGTGCAGCTGAACTCCACGTGATGAAAGAAAGTGCATGGTAGAAATTCCAAAGCCCATGTACCTGCTTGGCTTTTATACTTTTCACGATCATCCCACCTGTACAGTCAGAGCTTACCTACAATGTTCCAACTGCTACATACTTCCTTTATGTATCATAATTGTACTTGTTACCTTGCCAGTCTCCTACATTGGTATGACATGGATACTAGTGACATACATGGATGTACACAAAGATCAAGTGAGAGCATTAAATCTTTTAACAGCCCAATCTCTGAAAATATAAAAACCCCCAAACTGCATAAAGTAAGCATTCAAGCTCCTTCCCAAAATAAAGGCACTTCACAGAGATGTTACATTGGTTTTAAAGCCAAAATTTCTGAAGTTAAATAAGGTACTGAAATATGCTAAAAAGGTGCATGAATTACTTCAACTCTGCTCATCAGACAAAATGATCATGTCACAGACAAGGCAAGTTCTGATTTCTCTTCAGCGTCATCATGTGCTGTAGCTCTGTATTTCTATACCCTGATTTGTTTGGATTTCTTTAAAGTCTGACCTTAATTCTGAGTATCTCCTGGGTTTATAATACTTAGTCTGAGGATATTTACAACATACCTTTCATATATTTTGTCCTCAATAACAGAATGTATTCTTAACCTTAATTCCATTTTAACATTGCAGAACAGAAAAAATGTACCTTTATTACACTGAAAAACTCATGCACAAACAACAAGCAAGCAGCCCAAAGAATGCTACTTTGCAGTTTTTCAAATGATTTGCAAATACAAAGTATATTGATTCTTTAATAATTGTTTATTTTAACTTTTATTGCCCAATTCAGGGATACACTCTGGCTACTTAATGCTGTGGTAAAGCAGCACAAAAATAACACAGCCATGTTGAGAAGCACGTTCCACTAGAGCATTGCTGAGCTGTTGGTTTGCCTCTTCCATCTCCCACCCTGTCCTGTCAATCCCCATCCTCCACCCACCCTCTCTCCCCTTCAACCTTCACCTGCACGTGAATGCAACCACACCACCAGCACCTGCCTCTGTCCTGGCTTCCAGCCCACCTGACTCTGACACACACCTACACCCACACCTTGGCCAGCCCTACCCTGGCCTAGGTGGGACACACCAGTTATCAAAAATAACTACCTAAAATCAGCCACGACATGCAGGCCATTTCTCATTAACTGATCACTCATCGTCAAGGAAAGGTGGTCACACCTAACACTGAAAGTCATCCATTTTTAGCAACTCTGCTTGGTTTTTGACACTCTTGAGGCCTTCCCCCAAATAGGCCAACACTCCTAAGTTTTTGGGGACAGTGAAACCAAGTCCGTAGTACCTGACTCTGCCCGACGGGAGGCAGAGCACAGAATTCCATAGAAAGAATGTCAGAGATGCCCAGCAACTTTAGACTTGCTGACTACTGCCCCAAACAGGCAACTGCCACAGAACTGTCTCTGCTGATGCAGGAATTTCAGTAACAGACAATTTTAAAAAGCCCCAAACTGGCTTTACAGCAGATGGCAAGTTTCTTAAATATGTTCTTTAAAGCTACCTCCTAATGAAGATCACAGATTCACTTGTAGGTCCTTAGAAAAAATTTCTTTATAAACAGACTGCTTTAATTTTATGGAAGATCTTTTCATCTGTAACATAAAAGCTGAATTCCTACTTAAAATGGAACATCCTCTTGTTAGCTGCAGCTGATCCCTTTCTAAGTTTATTAATGCACTTCATTTTATCAGGTAAACCTTTAAGTCCTTTACTCATTAGTGTCACATTATTACTTGTTCTTTTATGACCTATGAAGCATTACTGTTCTAGAAATGCTAAATCACACATTTATCCACAGTGAACATTTAGTCTATCTTCACTACTTCTGTAAAAAAGATGTTTTTCTGACACTTCTTTCTTCAACACTGTCACGTCTACAACGTATTTCCTACAAAGTTCATCGGTATAAAATCTAGATCAGATCCATAGCAACTATAAAAATATATATAACAACTATTTCAGGACAAGGTTTTTCATCAGTGCCAACTGTGCCTCTGCCATAGCCATAGCGCTCGCACTGGGATCAGGGGAGCCCCGCGCGTGTCCGAGCCTCACGTGACGCTCCCAGGCCGGGTGACACGCAGGGCTGGCTCACCAGCAGTGACACTGGGACACGCCACTGAGAAGGTCCTGAGCAGCCTCAGCCACGGATGAGCCACGTCACTGCTACTGCCACTGCCACTGCCCTGAAGGAACTAAAGGAGCAGCCAAAGGTGACCCTGGGGGCTCCCACAACACACGGACCTCGCTAAACGCTGCCAACAATGCCCCAAGAACCGCAAGTTCACTTAGTCTGTATTTTTAACAACACAGGGCTTTTGTTATTATAAATTTCAAAACAAAACCAAAGAATTCCACATAATATTTATACTTTCAAAAGTACAATATTAATACAGGTCGGTCAGTTAGAAATAACAGCAGTTTGTTAGGTCTACAAGATTTAACGTAAAACCGGTTTACAAATGCTGAAAAGCAGTAGTGGTCCAATAGTCACCGTTACACATGAATTTCTCTCTTCCAGAAAATAAAATTGAAAAAAAAAAATCCCAATTCAAATTTACTAGTATCAATGAAATATTAATAAAACACCCCCAAACATGCCACAATCACTATTCACAAATAAAGTTAAAATGAAATATACAAAAATTCACTTAATACTGTTAAATAACAATAAACTACAAGATTTCCTGAACAGAAATGGTAGGACCCCTGAACGTTTTACAGTGAATGTCAGGAAAAATTAAGTTACCTATGACTATTTTCATGATATACCAGCCAAAGATTTACATGACCATTTCAAAATATACCAATAAAGATTTACAGTCTCTTTAAGATGCACTAAACAAATAGGTTCATAAAGGTGAACACAAATGCTTAAAAATACTGTAACCATCACCAAGGGTGTACTTATGATACTCACTGAGATGCATAAGCATAGTAGTAATATGTTTACTATCTCTGGAAAACAGGTAACATCTAAGATCTGAAAAACTCTCTAAGTTCCCATTGTAAAAGCTCTGTAGCATAGTGAGTTCTTCTCAAGTACAAACTTGCATCTTTCCAGTTGATTTCAAGTGAATAATGCACAAATGGGAGAGGAACAAAGTGGGAAAAGTGTGCCATTATTCCAATGTTTGTGTAATTAGTTGTCCTGTTCCTCTGTAATGAAAAGTAAGCCAGGGTCCAACATACGTGAATTGTCCTTTTACTATTTGTATTTCTAAGTTAAAAACAAGGTAAAAAAGTTATTGTTTCTGCAGGCCTCATATGCACAACAATGTGCAAATATGTTATGCTGGAGTAAGCCTGGCAAAACGTCCAGCCTCCATGCTCTAATTTATCAATAACTAACATAGGATCTGAGAGCAAATCAAAGTTGCTTTTCACTTGTTTGAATCAACCTTCACACCATGTGCTTTTCAAAAACATAATATGCATTATAATTTTTCAACTATTTCAACACATACTTCCAATGTTAAATAAGGAATTAAGTGCCAAGAACTTAGAGCATTAAAGATGGCTCACCTATAGCCAAGCAAAGCTATGTTTACATTCCAGGAAACACTGCAGTTTAAGAAATACAAAAAAACCCCGCAGCAGTAGAACATTTTGTCAAGAGAAACAGATGCATTCACATATTATAAAGCCATTGCAACTTCTTCAGGCATGGAACTGTTGTGTTAACTATACAGACAGTAGTTATTTAGCAGCAATGATTCCGCAATAAATAATGCACTGTGTTTCTCAGTCCTGCACAAAAATTGCAGCTACAGTTACATCAACAGCTGTAACCTACTGGCTCTAGTGGCAGAGGAGACCTTAAAACCAACTGTACAAAAATTTGTCACACTGTGACAACAAATATAAAAACATAATTTGCAGGTTGGAAATAAAAAGACTCCACTGTTAAGAGGACAGTGTAGACAAACTGCGATTCCAAGTCCACCAACAGAAAGCACTGCCTTTGGATCCGAGTCCTTGATTGACAGGATAGGCTTGGACTTGACTCTGCACTGCCCCCTTTAGAAAAGCATGCTCTGCCTTCTGTTCTTCCCATGTCCTGCAACACAACACGGACTATGGTAAGAAACCGAAGCATTTGCACCATGGATTATTAAGTTATTATCCAGATCTTCATCCTTCTTCAAGGCAGCACCCCTTGTGCTTCAATCAGCATCATCTTTAACTGCACTCATTGCATTGGTTTTTCACTTTGCCACCTCTAACCCCCATACAGTAACTGGTTTGAAACTCCAAAATGTTCTCACCTTCACAGTCTCTGTCCGCCCCTAGTAAAACTCACATCTTACTGTGCACTTAGTTTATGTGTCTCTACAGGAATCTCAGTAAATCCTTCTGGATTTTATTTTTCAGTATATTTACACAAACCGATTTAGCTAAGCATTTTTCAATTCCAAATGCCTCTGGCACAGCATTCTTTTAGTAAGCATGAGAAAATATAAAGCTTTCCATACCGGTCTCTGGGTAAGTGGAATTTCGAAAGCCAGGGTCTTTTTGCAATTGAATCTCTTTTAGACTGAATATTGAAACACCTGAAATGTAACAAAGAAGTTAATTCATGTACAAATGTAAAACTATGTTTTATTGACCAAAATTATATTCTTAATTATATAGTTTAGATTAAAAATTTTCCAATTCACAATTATTTAAACTACTAGGTATCAGACGCTTTAATACTTTAGAGGGTTTTTCCTTTCACAATGTACTTAGCTTCAATGCACTATCTTAACAATATTCTGCTACTTTACTACTCCTCTTACTTTCAGGCAGAGTGTGTATTCTTGTTCCAAGACTTCTGAAGTACGCATGTTTCATGGCCTCTTCTGCTGAAATTCTCTTCTTTGATTCATACTATTAACATAAAAGCATACAAGTGTGTTGGTTTCCATTAAAAATCTTGTTGCATCAAGTGATTTCATCAAAGGGAGAAAGAGTTCTAGCTGCTCAACATTTCCCATAATTCACCAGGACAATTTTTTTCATTACTTTCTTTTCACACATGACTACCCAATGGTTTAGCAGAATCAGTACTGTCAACACGTAACAAGATAGCTAAAATAGTAAAAATAATTTCTGCAAATGGATACAGGTTAAAACTCCACCTAATCTTTATTTATAGATGGTACAATGATTAGGTTCCTCCTCCTTGGCATCTGTGCAATTCTAGGCAAGGATGCAGATGTTTCAAAAGCCGCACACAAATAACTTACAGTGCTGCATCTACTTAAAGATGCAGGAGCTGGCCTTCCATCTTGCTTTCAGCTCATTTTTAATACAGATTCAAAGATTAGACCTACATACCACTCAACTTTTGAATACAGCTGCAACATCAAGGAGTACTATTACGCCTTACTAACTCCTTCTCTAGTACTAAGCTCAGTTAATCATTAAAGAAATCTAGCATTTGTATTTAAAAGTTCTGGTTTAATACTGCATTTCACAAGAGATTTAGTTTTTTCAGGGCTAACACAGAATAATTCTATTTTTACGAAAGGTAGTAAGAGAAGAAATCAGTTCTGGGAGAAAAAAAAAGCAAGCATCAGTTTTTTAATTCTCACACTACAGACTTCTTCTCACATCTGTCATCCACTACAGACTCAGCTACACATTCCACTTTGAGACAGAGCTAAATACTTTGATTTCTAATACGTTTTGTATGTAATATATTAGAACTCGAAACTTGCACTTTTATAAAGTAAAGCCACAAAACACATCTTACTTGAAGGAACTTCGCTATCAATTCAATTCCTTCCGTGTCTAGCCTAAAAATAAAGATATTTTTAAAAGTTAAAACAGTTAATGAATTGTATTTACAAAAGTAAAACTGCAGAGGAACTGACTTAATTAAATGAAACCTGAAAATTATCAAACCTGAAAATTATTTCTAAACAAACATGGAAATGCTTTCACCTAAACAACATTTATTGATGTTAACATAATAATATCTCAGAACAAGACTATTTGGAAAACACTGGGGACACAAAAATCCTTAGTTTGGATCGTCATTTACTAGACTGACCTCAATAATTTATTTAAATATTTTTAATATTTCTTTTAAGATTAATACTACTCATTTACTAGAGGGATACAATATTAGATCTTCTTCAAGGTAGACAATGAATGTCTTTGTTATTAAGTTTATTTATAATGACTGCACCGACGCTTCATCTTCTTCATTATGGTTTTAAAATGATTACAAGAAACTGCTCAGGAAAACCATTTTAACAAATGGCCTGGGTCCAGTATATAACCAGAAGAGAATCTGTGATCTTTAGGAAATGCTGTGTGAATTCTCTGGCTATGGAGACATTATTTATCAGAGTTTATCATTCCACAGGTCATTACGAGCTGTGGTACCTAGAATGATATCAGAGGAAGTTTTCACATAGTACCAGGTTCTGCTTTGCATTATCATCTGCCCACTCTACCACAAATGATGAACAGTTTTACACCATTCAGTGGCAGATTGCACGCAGAAATGCATTCCCACTTAGGAATATGCAAAACCACAGGGATGCATATTTTCTATTAATAAAACACAAAGTACCTTGGTGCATGGTTGATGAGAGGTTGTGGTTTATACTTAGGAAAGTTGTAGTTTCTAAATTCATCACTGGAAGAAATGCCTGGCCATGTTTCCTGACATGGAGTTCCTGCATTTAGAAGCAGTAACAAATCCAACTTAAAAAATGTAAACAAACAACTTTGATACAAAAAAAGCATTTAATCCTGTAATTTAAAGGAGAAAGGGAAAAAATTATTCAACATGCCTATGTTGTGCAAACTCAGCTGTATAGTCAGCTAAATAATTTTTCATCACCTCGATGAAAAGGTGATGAAATACATACTACTGTTCTGAGATAAAGATCCACAGTTCTCATACAAATGTGGTGCATTAACATTACTAAAAGTATCCATTTACCAAGAAGTCTGAAGATTAAGTGCAGTTCATCTTCAACAGTTGAACCAGGAAAAAGAGGCCTTCCTGATGCCATTTCAAAAAATATGCATCCGACGCCCCTTTATAAAGACAGAGAAAGATAAAGCAGAAATAATCTTTTCATTTCAGCTTGTAAAGGCTTCTGGGATTTCTCGTCAATTAAAACAAATTCTTGGTTGTTAGCCACACACTACTATTAAAATATTTAGAAAGATTTGTAGTAACAGAAGAGCTGTCAAAGACTAAATAAAACCTCTGTCTATATTATATCCTCTTCCTTCAGATGTTGAGTTAATCAATTTTATTAAAGTTCATGGTAAAATACCACATTACCCTGTCATTACGAGAAGATGACTTGCTTTTTTCCTTAAATACAAAAATTCAAAGGCTGTGTATTTGAATATTACTATTTAACATCCAAGCTGAGATTTTTTCAACTTGACTCAGAACAAAAATTTGAATTAGACAAAGCTATACAAACCACATGTCAATTTGAGTTGAATACTCTGAAGATCCAAGGAGAACATCAGGTGGTCTGTACCATAATGTGACAACTTCATTGGAATAAGTCTTTGTAGGAACAGACTTCGCTCTTGCCAATCCTTGATAAAAAGGGAAATGAAGAGTCATGTACAGCTTGCTTAAATCCTTTTTGTATGAAATTGACAAACTATTTTTAGGACCTTATTATACTTGCTGAATACCATCATTATTATACTTACCATCTCCTAATGTTATTTAAGGCCCTAATAAAGAGATTTCTATTGCCTTTTAGTACTTACGGCAATCTCATGGTCAGCATTTTTAAGCACAGAAGAAAGGTAAACACATCAAAACCTGGACTGATCCCGTAAATTTCATTAAATAGCATTAGACTGATATGACACCTCCCTGTTGTGAAAACCTTCTGCACTGTTTCTGGAAAATTACATTGCAAAAGGCAGAAGGCAACAAGCAATTAACTGAATGGTGGAAACAGACCAAACCAGTGTTGGACCAGTAAGGGTTTTCCATCCTAACACTGTCAATTTGTCAGCAATATCTTCAATAAAATTCAGATCTACCACGTTAGATGCAATCTTCTGAGCAGCTTTCATTCACACAGAAGGGGTAAAATCAGAGGCACAGAGCACAACTTTCAAAGGATCTTCCAGACACAGAAGGCAACAGGGAAATGTGGACGTCCCACTCTACTGTAAACCTAAGGCACTTGGTGTATCAGTGATAGTGCAACATCTGACAATTTAGCACGTGAACAAAGCCTTCCTTTCTCCTGTCATGGTTACCCTGCTTTAGAGTGACTGTGGAGTGGTAGGAGAAGCAACATGAGCTCCACCTTAAGGATTTGACTAAGTATCAATTTCACAGGAAGCCTTAAGACTACTTTCAAACTGCAAGTGGAGTGACAGTGTTACCTACAGAGGTATTACCCTGATTACTTATGGCCTCTAAAAGGCTGACTTTGATTTTCCATTTGAGAGCACCCAAATTCACTACAGATCCAATGTACTCATTTCCCCTTTTAAGGAAAAATTATTTTCCTTTGCTGAGAGAATAGTTATTACAGAGTAATTTCAGGCCGTACCAAAGTCTGCAAGCTTCAGTTCTCCTTTCTCATTAATTAGTAGATTTTGCGGCTTCAAATCTCGATGCAACACCTTTCTCCTATGACAGTAGGCCAAACCACGAAGAATCTGATATAAAAATAGCTACAAAAGAGAACATTTATATAAATTAGACAAAAAAATTGTAATCTACACATTGCATGACTAGTTGGGCACTGGAGAGTTATGTACTGTAAGCAGGACAAATGACTTCTCTAAAAAGTGAGTTACTTTCCTTAAGAGCAAATTCTGGACATCATCATTATTGTTCAAAGATTTAAAATCATTTTACGCTAATGCACTACTGCCTTAACACCATACTTTACAACAAAGACTTTCAGAGCAATTTGTTCTGTTTAACTGAAGAGAAACACAGGGCTGTTTATTTTTAAAGAGCATTTACCACTGCTCTTCCCCTCACTAATGTCTTTAAAGATAACTGTCTCTGACTATATACTCAAGTTGCCTTTAGCCACAGAGCCCCTTCTGGAAATGCAGCTCAGCAGCATTTCCATCCAATTCTGCTGAACTACATAAAGAATGTCTTGGCACGCTACTGGAAAAATACATGTAGATTCACAAGCTTAGGGAAGATGGAGAAATGGGTAAATGAGGATTATGAAGCAGCCCAACTGCCTCTGGTATTTACATTCATCCTCTCACCTTGACACACACAGGTTTATTTTAATCCTCTGGAACAGCAAGCCAAGCAAACAACTTCAGTCATGCATATCAATGGTGCACATATATAGATATAAAAGTAGTATGGGGCAAAGAAAGGTTTAGCAGTGGGCAGCCAAGCCAAGTTTAATGTATGACTGCATTAAGGACTAATACTTTGCAGTTTCTCTATGTATAAAGGTCTGATCTCAAACATGGGACTTTTGGGTAGCTATTGCTGGCATTTACCACACAGCAGCACTCAGTCAGCATAGGTAATCAAATGTACAACAAGAAAATATGAAGCATTACAGAAAGCAATGTGACAAATTGATCATGTAACAGGACCTCTGAGGAAAAACACTAAAATGTTTTTATATGACCATATTCTAATACATCCATTTATTTTTGCACCAAGTGACACTACCAAATTCTTTTTCATAAACTGGACAAATACACAGCAGGTGTAGTTACATCCATCTGTTCTCAGTGTGCTGACATGGGATTCATCTGTGCTAGAAAAACAGGAATTGGGATTAATTTCTTTCTCTTTACTTTCCTTTCTGAAGAGCAGAATGAGAAGCAACAAGTCTTGTTCCATCTACTCAGGCCCATACTGTTGCAGGGGTAGTCAGTGCCAAGCTTTATTAGCATGACTTCAATAGAAGTGAATGGCCCTCTCTAATGTACACTGGGACTGCAAGGATTAGTCAAGAATGCAAAGCAGATTACTCTACAGAAATTGTGAAGCTTCACCACAGTTGGCAGGGATCCTTTTGGAAATGCACACAATGCCATGTATAAGCTCAAAACTTTGGTTAAAACACTAATACCTGCAGAGATCACATACACCTTCATTTTGTCAAAACACAAAAACCTAAAATTAGCCAAGGAATGTGAGGAAGTGATGTCAGGGAGGTCTTTTAAATGTTAATGATGACTCAAACCCCCACAGTTATTATAAGGTAAGCACCTACAGCTACCACAGCTGTTCTGGTTTCCCAGTGCCAAAGGTACTGACCATATAAATTTGCTCTCTGAGCATACCTTAAACCATAGGCAAACAAGGAAAAACAATTCCTCTGCTTAGCTCAGGTTACCACAAGCAGATTCTGGCTTGTTCACTAACTGCACTTATAATAAGAGTCAAGTTCCCACTTACAGCTTTCCCTTATTTTTTTAAACTTGAAGCACTGCTAATGAACTTGCAGATAATTAAAAACACAAGCATAATTATGATTTTTGGTTGCCTCTCTGAAGTAGAAACAAGTGAAAGAATTTCCCTTTGCAGTCTCTCAGAGGAAGCAACAGAGCAGGTTATGGGCAGATGTCTTTCCCTGGAGACACTTACAGTAATGTGGCAACAGAATGCAAGGGAAAGCTCACCAAACAGAAATCAATATCTAGCCCATGTGCCAAATAATTTTACTCATTTCACGACAGTTCCGTACTCTGTTTGGAAGCTTGTTTCTAAAGCCCTAAGTATTAAAGAACACTAAGAGTTCTGCCAGTTTTCCAAATAAAAGCCTGGTTTTTACAAGAGAAATAGCACCTGACCCTGACTTAGTTTCAGCAGGTCAGATTGGAGACTAAGTCACTTGACCTGGCCACAAACATAACTAGAAGAAAAAGCAAATTAGGCCGTAAGGAAAATTTTATTTCCATTTTCTTACTAATGGAAAGATGAAAATTACTCATTCTTAAATACATATTTTTGATTTCTTACTTGTGTGGCGGGCAGTGGCACCCAAAAACACATTCATGATTGAGGCCACGTTTTCCTCAGTGTCCATATATAAATCCAAGGATATATCAAACTACAGACTTAGTAAATGAGTATAAAATAATGGAAGGACAAGAAGTCAAGAGAGCTATGAGTGTATTATTTTTTAGGAATTTTTAAATTTTAGATATGTAACTTCAAAGAGAATGAAAACACATGAACTTATATAATCCCCTCTTTTCAATGTTTTAAACACTTAAAGACATCATCTGATGTCAAATGTAGCTAAGTCAGGCCAAAAAGGAAGTTAAGTTTCTTTATTTTATTTTTAAAGAGACTAAACCATCTAGCTCCTGATTATAAGTTCTCTGAAATTCTTAGGACAAAGCTGGAAGGTGGCCACTGTTACTAAAAACACTCACCTTTACATTGTGCATACTCATGATGTTACCACAGTCATCCATGTACTGCTTCAGGTCCTTGTCCTGGCAAAACAACATCACCATGGTTCAGTAAAATTGTGTGCAACAAATCACATGAATATTACTTATTGTTGGAACTGAAATGATTCATCAAAAAAAGAGATTTCTGCAGAAGATACTAAATAAAACCGCCTAAAGCCTGGACACAAATACCCATGGTTTTCCAGAGGATAGAAATACCCTTTTCCCAGCAAGCTGTACTGTCTCAGGCAACATTACTTGCCATTGCCTTCTCCTCCACCTATGCGAGGCACAGTATTTTATAGAATTGGTATATTCTCCAATTACACTGAAAGGCAGCTAGGTCGCAACAGAAAAATATCATAGGAACAGAAAAATATCACTGGAACCATAGTGTGATTACCATGTTATACAGGTAATGATTTTAGACAAGCAGACAGTTTGATCAGGCAGACCACCAGTAACTGCTATTAATAAAACTCTGAAATGATCACAACAGTGTTTACTAATTTACAGCCATTTAAGAACTGAATACACTGTTCTCATTTTTAGCTGAATGACTGTAAATGCAGGAGAAAACTCCAATATTCCTAGTATTTTAAAAAAGAGTACAGAATTTTGTTGTGTTTCTGTTTCTTAGAAACAATAAATCAAATGTAAAGCTCACTAATTGTTTAAGCACTTACCAGGTACTCAAAAACAAGAGTCAAAGACTTGTCTGTGTGCACAATATCATGCAATGTAACAATATTTGCATGTTTCAGATCTTTTAATAATGACACTGCAAGAGAGAACAGGAAGAACAAAATAAGTGCAAAACATGTGAGGAATAAATGCAATTTCTAGTTAAGATCATCCATATAAGCTATCTGGGGTTTTTTAATTAAAAAGCTATTTTTAAGAACATAATATGCATATAGATTGAGTTAATAAAAAAGGTATTTAATCAAAACAACAAACACATACTTGAGTAACAAGCTTGTATTTCTTAAACTATAGTTTTCAGACAGAAGTAATTCTGTAAAATCTACTCTGAGTTCCTGAAAGTTACTCACTAACAGCAGTCTAATTCAGTATCTAATCATCCACTTATAATACTGCATTTGAGATCACAATCACAATTAAATTTGAAATCACAGTAAAGCAAATAAATTTGAAACAAAACTCTGAAAATGTCTGGACTATAATTTTCCTCATCAATACTAACAGCAATTTTACTAATGTCCCATGTAGGCTATGTATTTCCAAGTACTGATGGTGCTTTGGTCAAAAAGAAATCCAGAAGTGTCTGAAATTCTAAGAACTAAAAAAAAAAGTTACCACCTTCTCTTATGGCTGTGCATGGTGCTCCCTCCTCGTGTTCCAGGCGGATTTCTTTCAGAGCTACCAGATTCTCTGTCAGTTTACTTCTCCCCTTATAAACTGTGGCATAGGTTCCCTATAAAATGGATAAAGAAGGGAATTTTTACAAGTTGTTCCTTTATCAAAACATTAGTTAAATAAGAAAATACTAACTTCTGTCTGAGGATCTAATAGATTTCATTTTGGATATGAATAGTTTTTACATTATATTCTTTTGACACATGTAAAAGTACAGGAGTATTCTTTTAAGCACAGGACTGAACTCATAGAAGCCACAAGGGGTGTATATGCCTAACAGCTCTGAAAATTGCATGGAAACCTAAATACCACAGAGCTACCAAAGAAGTCAGATCAGGTAGCATTAAGTTCACTAAGTTCACTGCTGGGATCATTTACACTCTTCAAAGTCTCTATCTGACTACAGATATCTAGCTCAGGTATCTCCACACTATGCTGCATTTATGTTTCCAAAGGCTGCAGACATACTCTTCCACAAACTCAAAGAAAATATGTAACTTTGGATAGCTTCTTGTCTTCATTATGTATTTTTAGACAGCAAGAGGTACAAAACTCTAGAGGCATATTAAATTAAGACAAAAAATTCTGACAAAACAGTAGGCAAAACTAATCCCTGCAAATGCCCGAGAAAGCAACAGAAGTACAGAAACTGCCCTAGATCACTACAGTACTGTAAGACTCTGCAGAGGATCTGGACAGGTTGGATCCATGGCTGACAGCAATTTCATGAGGTTTAATAAGACCAAGCACCAGGTTCTGCACCTGGGTCACAACAACCCCAGGCAGTGCTGTGGGCTTGGGGAAGTGACTGGGAAGATGCTCCTAAGAATAGGATCTGGGAGTGCTGGCTGACAGCAGCTGAACATAAGCCAGTTGTGTCTGCCCTGGTGGCCAAAAAGGTCAATGGCACCTTGGCCTGTGTCAACGACAGTGTGGCCAGCAGGGCCAGGGAAGTGATTGTGCTCAGTACTTGTGAGGTGACACCTGGAATGAATCCTGTGCCTAGTTCTGGGCCCCTCACTGCAAGAAGGACATTGAGGTGCTGGAGCACAAGTCCTGTGAGGAGAAGCTGAGGGCATTTAGCCTGAACAAAAGATGTTCAGGGGGATCTTACTGCTCTCTACAAATGCCTGAAAGGAGATTACAGCCAAGTGGGTGTCAGCCTCTTCTCCCAGGTAACAAGTGATAGGAAAACAGGAACAGGCTTCAAGCTGCATCAGGCAGGCTCAGATTTGATAACAGGAAACTAAAATGTTTTAAATGGAGGACTGACTGCAATATTCACAGCAGAGATGCTGACCAGCCCTGCTTCTTTCTGCAATGTTTACTGCATCCCATTTCAGTGCTCCTTGTCCATTTTCAATTCTGTTGGTCAACCTCAATCAAACTGGACAGGAATGACAATTTGTCCCTCCTGAACTGAACTATTTCTCTGGAAGTCAGAGGATGACTGGAGAGGCAAAGCTGCCCCCTCCAAGTGTGTTATGTACTTCCCTTGGCAGCACTTGGCTGGCTGCCCAGCTCAGGTGTGCAGGCTTCTTTACCAGAACACACACACACAGCTATTGCCTGCACCTTCCAAGCACTGGTCTCTAATCCATCATGAACATTCCAACACCTAAGTCATGGCAAGAGGACACCAGACTAGTGTTATCATCAAAAACATAGTGTTACCATCGACAGAATAATTTTGTCTATCTGAAAAAAAAGCCAGAAGGTCACAGCATCTTTTCTAATGTAGTCTTGCTCTTCCCCAGCTCTGACAGTTTTCCTGCCTTTTTTTTTTAATTATTATTTATGCATAAACATTTGTGTGGTTTGACATTGTTACACATGTTGAATATGTGTGGTTTACTGAAAAAGTAAATTCAACAGGTATTTTCAGGGATTTGGAAAATTTCAGTTAAACTTACGCAAAATTTTACATAGGACATTGTCATCATTCCAAAAGAAAGCTATACGTACCTCTCCAAGCTTTTCTAACTTGATATAGGTTTCCATTTTTCCAAATCCAATTTCTGACTGCAATGAAAAGAAATGGCAAATTGAATCACTAAATCACTAAACCAAACACTTCATTCGTACTTCATTTAATGAACAAGCTAAACTTCATTTCAGAAAATTACCTGACAATACTTGACTAACACTGCACAACTCCAGTATTTTAAAAACAAATTAGCACATTTTGATATAAATGCAACCCAGCATCCCAGCCCAGTGCTCAGCCTGTTGGCCAGTCTATGGTGTAAGCTGGAGGGATTGTGAGCTGAGTTACATTTAGACCAAAACCTCACTTTAACCTACCTCCTACTTAGGTTTTCTCCACTCTTCTGATCTGATTACTACCACTGAGGTTGTTATAGCTTAAAGCATGGAAGTAATCTCAAACTAGTCCATCCTTTCTCTAGCTCAGCATAACCATATGCTGCTGCTTTTTTCAAAGTAATCTTATTTGTCTGCTATGTTCAAGATCTTAGCTCCAAGCATCTCTTCCATTCTGAATTCTCAATGCCTTTTGGACTGAAATTTCAGCAAGAAAATCCCTAAGCATCATTCCTCAGCAAGCTTCAGCTTTGTCTCAGCAGTTCACAATTTATACCTCTTTGCTCCAAATCTTTGTGTATTTTACTTGGATCTATTTATTCATCTTCTCTTTTTCTGTCTCCAACTTAGCTCTTCAATGCAAGCCAGAAGGGTGTGCCTGCCTATGTAACACATTTACCTCTGAACACTGTAAGATCATTACTCTTTTCCTGTTCAAATCCACGGCTACTCTCATATAACACAGTTCTCTCTCACCATTGTTTTCTCCTAAGACCACTGTGAATTACACCAAAGCTTCCTATTGTTCCTTCAGTGCTGAAACTATTGCTCCTGAATGCTAAAAGTAAACATGAAAGCATGAATTCTTGAAGCAATTTACAGAACACATATAGCCTGTACCCTGTCAAACCCCCAGATTTATAGGCTTCACAGGGTCATGCTTTACTGACAACTGAACACACTGCAACAAAAGACCCAGGTTTTCTCCCCAGCACCACCCCTCCTTTCATTTCCAAACGTAGCTCTTCACTGGCTAATTCTTTCCAAGGAACAATCCTTTGACCCTAGGCTGTCAGCACCTAGATCCACATTTCACAAGCTGATTTGCTCCTAAAGATGTGATGGATTTTAAAATTTTCTACTATTTTATGGTAACATAAATACTGTTGAGTGTATTAAGATTTGACAGCAATATATTATGAAGGGAAGAAAAGTTTGATTAATACTTAGTTTTCAGAACACTTGTATGAAAATACATCTGAACTAACTGTAAGATCATGTCTGCAAACATATTTCATATATCTAGGGGGAAAATGGGTGTATAATTACATTAATATAACATTAAGAGCAATTCTGCTTTATTAAACTAGTGTTAGAACTGAAATGGTTTAGAACTCTCTAAGTAGACTTTAGCATCACACACATTTAGGAGCTTGTCAAAGACAAACCCTTTATCTCAAAATACAAGCAAAGTTGATATTTGCTACCCTTGTAGCTCCAGTGAGATTTTAAACATACCACTGATATAGGTGCAATGTTAGCAAAATAAATATTATGTTTCCAAAGTGCATTTTGACCTAGTTAAACAAACATATCTTGAAGTGAGTATTAGATGGCATTAGAATTAAAAAGACAGGCTACTTAGTTTATTGGAGAAACTAAAGAAGAACTCATAGCCATTGGTCTTGCTACCACCACACAGTCTGGAATTTAAAAGCCAGATTTCTAAGAAAACTCAGTGTTTTTCATTAAGACTCATAAACTTAGTATCTGTTTAATACAAAAAAAATATTTCCTACATATTTCCAAATATTTCCTTATTTTTTTTGTTTAATACAAAAAAATACAATATTTCCTACATACAGAAGACAGGTATTCTTCAAGATCTGCTTTACAATGTGTTTAAATTTTTGATCATATTGTGGTTCCTTGTCACTCCTAAGAAAAAATAAGCTTTAAATTCCTCAAACTAAGAACAATTTCATCTTTAGTTCAAAATAATTTTTGAACTGTTTCATCTTTTTCTGCAATATGCATCTATCTTGCCTTACACAGAAACACTGATGCACAGTATTTAGGGTCTTTTACTTCTAGTGTCTGTGCATACAATACTGTACATGTTTACACAAAATGCAGTTACTGTAAAAATTAGTTTTTTGCTTGTATTTCAAAGAAAAAACACCAACCTAAAGTATAACAAGTCGTCACCTGGTACTTTTCATAGCCTTTTCCCTTTGATCCCTATTAAGTCTTGAAAAGAGACAAGCCTTTGATGCAGAGCACAATACTTATCTATTGTAAGCAAAAGTCTGCTAGCAGGCAATAACAATTTAAGAACAGTGAGTCCCTGGGTATCTTTTTTTGAAAGCTTAGTTGGAAATCACAGCAAATGCATGCCTGCATTCCACAGCAGTGCTGGCAGGTTTCATTTTGGACTTTAAAGCCCTTTAAAAATGAAAGCATTTTAAAAGGCAAAAACAACACAACCTTGTGATGGGAAGCTGATTCCAGGCACACACCACATTCATTAGAGGGCACTGTTTTTCTGTCAGTTTTCTCAGAGGTAAACAGGAGAGAACCTCAATTGTTCTCAGGGGTCACCGTTAAATGAGCAAAGGAATTCAGATTTACAGGAAAAATTCTTCCAGATTCCAAATACTTAACTCCACTGGCTAAGTTCTACTGAAAAGTTATTTTGCTAGCATCTGAAGAGAGGGGAAATCTGTTCCTCAGTTCCATGCTACAGCAGCAGCTAAGTGGTGAATGAGCTACAAAATTCTGGCACAAGTATTTAAGCCTGACACATTATCATTACTTCCAGAGATTCACTTAAATATTTTTTTTTTAACATTGTCTTTGCAAAAGGTGGCATGAAGATCAGAACTTTGTTAGTCCAGCACAATAATTTTTTTCTTTCAGGGTAAAAATACTCAAACAATGCTTTGTTATAGACCTTATTGATAATGAATAAAATATAAAATAAAGATATTTTACAGTCAACAAACCTATTTCACTATAGGTACTTTCCTATTTATTTTTCAGTAAATAAGTAATTAAATCAAAAAAACAATGATGTACACTTCATAAACCTATTCAGAATTTCTCTGTGACAAATTTCTCACCAATGAATTTACTCAGGATGTCAGTAACTGTCTAGCAATTCCTTAAGACCTCAACACTAAAGAACACTGATAGCTGAAACTATGACTGAAACATATCAATTTAAAAAAAAATAAGACAGTAATGGTTTTTTATTATTCCAGGGATGTGCATGATTTATATGTACAAATATCCAAGTTTTCTAGCACTTATACTCTAATTATAGAGTAGGAATACTCATTCTGTCATCTTTAAGGAAAAGACTTATTTTTTAAAGTAACTAATAATCCAAAAAAGTTTAAGTGAATTTATTCCTTCATTCTTTTAGAAAATACCATGTGCTTTAAAAAAGAAAAGAAAAGAAGAGAAGAGAAAAGAAGAGAAAAGAAGAGAAAAGAAAAGAAACAAACAAAAAACCAAAACCAAAACAAAACCAAAAAATCATAAAACACTCACTATTGTCTCCACAGCAATTCTGAGAAAGAAAATGTTATCAAATACAAAAAGAGCAGTGAGGAGGACTTGCCTTCATATTATGCTGCTTTAGGGCCTTCCTACTAAATCTCGAGGGGACCCAGCCCTGACTTAACACTGTGTGGCCTATTTGCTCAAACAGATCATCCCTGCTCTAAAAAGAAGAAGGATTTAAGTATGTACTTTGGGAGTTTAGTTTAGCCACTGCTTTCAATAGGTCAAGACCTTCACTGAGAAATACGAGAGCACCAAGTTAGCAGAAGAAAAATGATACAAAGTGTGAAGTTCTCCATTGGATTTTGACAAGTACGTGCTGTTGTTCAGGAATAAAATGCCCAAGTGGAAATGAAGCTGAAATATACCCATGGAATACTGGCCTGGGTGTTCAGTGGATTCTGAAGAGCTGAGAGGTTGGTTAGAAAGGCAGGTGCATCACACTTACCAGCGATGCTCGACGAGAACGCCGACTCATGGGCTGGTCAAAGGGTGGGCTGTTGATCTGCAGCTTCTCCAGGTAGCCATCGGGGATCCTGATGTCAGCAGGCAGCGACAAGCGCTTGTTCAAATCCTGCAGCAAATAATGGGAAAAAGAGAAGGGACAAGTTGAATTCAGAATTTCCTAAAACATCTTCTAATGTCTGCTGTGTTACTATATAAAACTGAAATATTTACACAATGAAAAATAATCTCACAAAAATGGTTTTAAAAGCATATTCGCTTCTTACAATACCTCAACTTGCTAATATAACAGGTTAAAAAAACCTGTGCAAACTTATTACTCTGACAAGAGGAATGAAATATTAAAATGCAAATAACTACACTGTGGATAAATGTATTGAGTTTACTTGAATACTTATAGAGACCTGGAATACCAGAAACTGAGAATTCAGAGACTTGTGGATGCATTTCTTTTCATACAGTAGTTACTTTAGTATAAGAAGAGATTTCCATAATTCCCTCTCTTTCTCTCGACTACAAAAAGCTACAAACTTAGTCTATTTTTTTCAGTCTCACAAAACAGAATCACTTCATTATTAGAGCCAACTATTACAAATATTACTACATTTCTTTTATTAAACTAAGTAACTCTTTACTACAGGATCTTTTGAAAATGAAAATGCCATTACATGTAAGCCGTTTTCTCTGCATCACGTTTTGTTTTTCCCCAGTAAATTTTTTCAACAACAACATACATTATTTTTAAGACAAGAGGGAAACAAAATCACTTTATTTTTTACCAAATAGGAGGAGGGGAAAGAAGATTTGTTTCTGCACATTTGTATTGTTTTTATCTTCCAGTTTGGCTTTTATCTCAAACATGCCAAGAAACAAAAATATTGAATATTGTCTCAAAATGGCCAGTCACCATCTCATGAGATAAAAGGACATCACAACCAGACTCACAAAAAATGGTAAGTCATTTCTGAAACAGCAGGAATTGTTTTTCAGTGTTGGTAGTTTATCCAAGTAAAGAAAGTTATGCTCAACATCAAAGCGCACAATCCGCCCCCAGAGATTCTACCCTGAAGCTGAGGACATCTCTGGAAGCACCACTGTTTTCACACTTTTCTCCAGCACAAGAGGTAACTCTGTATTTCTGTTGGCAGACCTGAGATTTAATCAATATTGACCTGAGGGCAGTAAAGCCTTCTTGAAGCTACTCTTTTCTGTCTTACCTATCACCTCCAGCTGGGCATCCTGAGCTAACCCAAATGTTGGCAGCTACATCCCTCTTCGGTTCCCCTCAGGCTTGACCATGTGCTTCTACTCATGTCAGCAGCAGCTTTGAACTATTTCAGCATGCTAAATAGTCAAGAAACTCTCAGGCAAAGTGCATAGCTTCCTGCCAGCTTTGTGCTCCAAACAGGTTCAGTGTAAGGTCAGACAAGCTCACAGCCTGAACACAGGGCAAGGGGAGGCACAGCAGGGCAAGCCCGGGAAGCCGGCAGCCAAATTGGCTTAGGTTGACAAAGAACTGGATCGTCAGACTTTTCAAGACTTGAGATCTTGGTGAACAACTTGCTAAGCTTTCAGTGATGGGAATGTATTTGAACCGTGTATATACATGATCTGTACACATACCTGGAGCAAAAGCTAAGCAGAAAATACCAGTTAAAGAGATAGACTTTAAAAAACCTATGTAATTTGGGAATAAGTTCTATCTCAGGTAGGACAGAAGTGTTAATATATATCCCCCTGGATGATTTACATATTCTATTCACTATGGCCACCTCATTCAGGCAGAAATGTTTGGATAGAGGCCAGCAAAGCTCTAATTTCTGGCAGCTGATCCTCCTGTTCTCCTTTTGCTTCTCACATCTCCTTAGGTACAGAGCATAAAGCTTGTTAGCTTCTGCTTTGCTGCTCAACATGAGCTTCTTTGCACAACTGGAAAAATCAGCTTTAATTTTTCATCTACTACAGAATTTTTAAAGTGTCCTTAAAAAAGTGCTGTTCACAGAATGGCAGCTTTGACCAACATTTTGAAACTAAATTAAAAGAAAACAGAAGGTATGGGTCTGGTCTGGCAAACTTTCTAGTTTATTAATTCATTTTCAACTTGCATATTTTAAATTTTTTAAAACATTGGCAATTGTAAAACTGCCTGTGTGGTTTTTGGGAGAGTGGTAGAACCAACATATTGTAACAGGACCTGCAAGTATTCCCTAGAGTAAAACACTATTTTCCACTACGGTAATTTCCTTCTTTTCACCAGGCTCTGCTAATGCCTCTCTTCCACTAAAGAGGGTTTCAGATTATGAGAAAAAAAAAAAAAAAATTATTCCATCCTATAATTTACTGCATTCCTCAGAAAATTCTGGTAGCTGTTCACAACAGCTGAGCACAAAGGCATGTCATGTGACTTCAAGAAAGCAGCTCTGACATCTCACTGCAGAGTAAAACCATGAAACTGCTGGAACAAGACAGGGATGACAGGAAAAGGATCAGCATCAGTCTCTACCTCACCTTCCTAATGTAATCCCTGATCAGCACTGGGCCAATATAGTGGCTTTATGCTTTTTTTCTGATGGCTCAAGAACAATTCAAAAAAGACCAAAAGAACGTATCAGTGAGTGGAGTTTCTCAATATAACTTCCTGAACACAACAGATATGACCACTATCCCATAAACTCTGCGACAAAATAGCTTTTTTCTACTCTTACCTATTAATTCTCATGGCACAGAAACCTGTTGTAGTGCTCTCACTGTCCCACAGTGCTCGTTTAACAGGTTTATTTATAGGGACTTTAACAGAAAACATTTACAGGGATATTGAAGTTATGGACCTCAACTCAAAGGCCTCAAGAAATACTGACCTGATTGTACTCCCAAGCTCTCCATGTGCATGTTCCCTCCCCTCACAGCACTCATGGCTAGCATAGCTGAAGTGGTGCTTCAAACCCACCTCCACGGCCCCCAAGAAGCATTCCCAAGCATATCAAGTTGATGGGTATATAGGAAGAAGGAAGCAAGGGCAGCCTTTAGGGCTGCAATGGCTGTTTGAAACGATGCCACTGAGTGTGCACTGGGCACTCAACACACACCTTTTCACATGGAGGCCAAGGGAAACAAAGCAAGTCTAAGATTCTACACTGGTACAAAGAATCCCTTACTTTGAAGCCCAGCTATCATAGAAACAAGATAAAAATATGATAGACATGGAAAATATGATAATGTGAGGTAGATGCAATTCTATTACAGAATTCCTATGTCTTCATTCTCAAAACCTCTGCGTATGCCAGTTTTGCAACAGGCCCTATGACTTACTTCAGAGATTCGTGTGACATCCTCAGTTATAAACCACACCTTCAGCTGTATGCTTCCATTTGGTGGTCAGTAGGCAGTACAGTCTGAATTGAAGTACTTACTGCTGCAAAGGCCAAAATCTGTTCCAATTTATATAACCCCCCCAAAACAATAATCCACTTTTAAATAAAACAACAACCCTCCTCTCCATGCAACCCTCATCTCAATGCAACTCCCCTGCAATGTCTTCTTAAAAAAACCCTGATCAACCTGAAGAGAAATGGATACTATTTTTTTTTAGAATTAGAATACCTGATGTTAGTAACATTTCTTTCCCTACATTTGTAATGTAGTAGACAACACATGACAGCAATTGCTCTTTTTCTCCCCTCAGAAAAAAAAAAAAGAGTATTAAGTGCTGAAAACCTAAATTTTTGCCATGTTATAAATAAAGTCAAACACAGTATCTATTCTCCTTAACTTTCTTGAGCTGAAGAAAGGTTCTTTTCTGTGAGAAAACCATGACTTCATGGAAACTGCAGTAGGTAGTTTATAGATTTTTCCTCCTAAGAATTTACACTACAATACTTCCAAAATTCATGCTTATTTGGCTATGTTAGAATGTCAACCAAGCCAAGACTTCCTTTTTAAAACCATACATTAAAATTGCTATCTACCAGCCAGAAACCTTTCATGACACCAATACGTGAAAGATTATAGAATTATATATAATAAGTCTTCTTTGTATTACAATTTTCCTTTACCTAACTCCCTAAAATGGACAAAATGGAAGAAAGTAATTTACACTACAAACCCAAATAAGTGAAAGAAGGAAATTATTATGTTGTATTTGTCTGTACCACCTTAATTTCTCCCAGTTTTTGCAATAATTGAAGCAACCACCTCTTGGGAAAAGCAAGCAATTATAATTAAATGCTATACAGTAACATGAAAGGGGATTCATTAGATGTGCATGAGAGGAATAAGCAGAATGTTTCCTAGTGGCTAAATAGAAAAACTGGAAACTAAAATTACATCAGTCTGACACAGTTGAAAAACCCAGTTAATTTAACTGAGAAAATGTTAAAAGAAAAGCAAGAACCTACCAGACACCTACCAATTTTGAGCCTTAACTGCTCAAGACCAGGCAGTCTGCTGACACTCGGGCAGCCTGGTCATCTAATGGCAGCAGGACACTTGCTCTCCCACTGGGGGCTGACCCTGGTGAACAGTCAAGTCTTCATCCAGTGGAGCGCTCATTTTCTGCTCCCACAAAATGCAGAGAAGACTGAAGGATGGTGAGGAGACTTGTGGGTGTGGGTAACAGCAGTTTAACAGGGAAAGCAAAAGCTGTGAGCCCCAGCAGAATGGGAAAAGGAACTGATTCACAGCTTCCTCTCTGCATGCAGGTGTCCAACGGCTTCCCGGAAAGTTGGGCTTAGCATGCACGTGGCTCAAGAAGTGCAAGACAAATGCCACAGCCACAAATGTCCTCCTTCCTCCCTCCTGCTCCAGCTTTTACTGCTGAGTGCCATGGCAGATGGCACAGCATAGCCCTTTGGCCAGCTGGGTCAGCTGTGACGCCCAGGGGAATCAGCCTGTTTCCCTGGTGGTGCTGAGCAGCCTTTAGGGTGGGTCTGGCCTTGGTGCAGGAAGCCTGGACCTGCCCGTTCCATGCAATCGCCATCTCTGCTCCCTCTCTGCTCCTGCAGCCATCCCACTGCAACCCTGCTATGGCTGCTCCACCAGCAGTCAAACCTGCTCTTCTAAACCACGTGGCTTGCTGCTGTCTTGGTGTGACACCAGGCTGGAGGGCCAGCAACAGTAGGAAACAGTAGGAAAGTAGATTTTTAAGAATTTCTAATTGTCTTAAATCTATGTGGAATTCAGTGAAGAAATGAGAGACTTTCTGGACAGAGGACTTAGTTCACACATATTTCAATGACCAACTGAATATAATGGCCTGTTAGCACTTCCCATAGAAAAGAAAAAAACTAAGAAACTTAAACCAAGGTATAAAATATCTTGCTAAAATGCTGTTTAAAGAAGTCAGAAGAAAACATGCAAAATTAATGGCAGGACTGAATTTTCCCTATGCTCTTTGAGACTGTCAACACTACAAAGTTAAATGACCGTTTTTAACACTAATTTTGCAACCCTTCATAAATCTTCTAAATTTTTGAAGGAAGTAAACTAGAGCAACTCCCTATATTATCTTATATATCCTTTTTTAAATGTAACAGATCTGTAAGTGGTGTACACAGACCCTCAACTCTAAGAGAGAATCTGGGTACATTCCTTATAACTCTTAAGAAGCAAGGGGTTACTGGAATGCAAAACTTTAGCTTTTAGGGGCAACAAAGTACTTCAAGTAAAGCAAATAATCTTTTACAGAATTGAAATTATATTATTTTCTTGTATTTCACTTAAGATTTATTTTCCCAAATGAGGATTAATTTCTGAAAAAGCTCTTATCAATTCATAGCATTTTCTAGTTAATTCTTTTATACTTAGCTTTAGGGTGAACTTGCAACAAAATATATCAGTATTCAATAAATGTGGTACTCTAAATGATCAAATGCCTATGGTTAACTGTATGTTATTTAATGAGCTGTTTTTTGATCCAGTTCCAGATTATACTCTGGAGAATATAGTAAGCCACCATTTGATTTGTTTGGGGAACTGGAATGCTTGTGGCATTTTCCTCCTCCTTCCACAATTTAAAACCACATTTTCTACCCTCATATGCAATGCTTATCCTCAGTTTTGCTTTACTACTGGTATTACTGGCAGAGAAATGCATTTATTTTTATAATTCGTCTGAAATTAGTTTCATATTTGTCCTACTCTGCTTCATAGCAGATAAACATGTAAGCACTTGTGACAATAACACCACTTTGTTTTCTGTAGAGATAAACAACCCTAACTTGTGTTTATCTTTGTCATCTATTTCTAATGCCAGCTACAGCAAGTGCTCTAAGAAGAGCTACACTTTGTCCAGCCTTTTCTTTCATCTGGCTGACATCCAACTGTGTTGCTGTAACTTGATGTGGAAGTTCTGTCTATCGCTGACTACTTACACTTGGGCACAAGAAAAGGAGGCAGGAATTCCACCTTAAATTCTGCAAGTTCTGTGAGCTGAAGAATTTGACATTTTACGTAAGCAAACCTGTCTTCTAAATGAAAAACAAACAAACAAAATACAACCTTGCCCCCAAACTTGGCAAGTTTTTCACACATATAAGTAAATTCCAAAAATCCTTACTTTTTTTTTTTTTTTCATTACCTCTGGTTCTCTTCTGGATGGCCTAAAATACTATTGCAAACATCAGCTTCTTCACTTGCCCCCCATAGTAAAACATTCTCAAAACTTTAATACTAGAATTTTTTTACCATATTCTGTTTTTCACCTCTGTCAACTTTTTCCTTAGCTACCTATCTTTTTCTCCTATTTCTATAATAAAAACTTACCAGCTATTCCCTTTTATAATTGCCTGACTTGGCTCATTTAATACTACATAGTGCCACACTGTGACACTTTTCAGGAAGTCTCATTCCTGACCCACAGGTAATCTTCACTCCTTTTCAACCTTGTCAAAAAAATAAACCTATTTTTATTTGTGGAAAGAGCACTGTTAACATTTTCCACTTTAAATCAGATATCATAACAAAAAAACTTACAGATTTTGTTAATTCACCATTATTTGTTTTGGCCAAGATGCACTACACACTTCAGTTAATTTCACTGAAGTTTATAAAAATGTTAAGAAGTTATAAAGAAGTTTATAAACTCAGGATAGACAATGTTTGAACTCTACATATTAAAACTGTTCTAAAAAGAAGCAACTTGAAACATTCACATTTTTTATGTGAAGTTTGTCTCTCTTCTGTCAAGTCATTTTGTCTTTGACTTACATAGCACATTAAGAAAATAAATACTAATATTTATGATGAAACAGAAAAAACATCATTAAACACAAAAAATACATAACCAGAAAACTGCCCCAGGGAAGGCTTTGTTGAGGTCTTCCAATTCCAATTTTACCTACACTACAAAAAGCAAAAGCGAAAACCAGACTACTTTTATTTTTAACCTGTAACAAATGTGCCAATTTGGAGAGTGCTCCTTTCTTGCTCCAACAGTAAGTCTCTCTTGTACCCACTGGACTACCAGTGCTACTAATCTTTGAACTGATAGGCCATTTCAGACTGTTACCACACTCACAACTGCAACTGCAGCAAGAGAAGGAAGATTTGTCAGAAAAACTTGAAGGGAAAACCCTGATAAACATCAGCTTCAGTTCACTCTTACTGACTGTTTCATTTAGCAAACCTAACAGCTGAGTATCTCCAAAGCCAGTATTTCATTGCCTGTGGCCAGATGTTCCCAATGCTTTTGGAGGAGAAAGGGCTGGGTGTAAGAAAGTCTCATAACTACCCCTTCCAAACAAAGGAACTAATAATCCACTGATACAAGGTTAGGAGCCAAGGGGAGTAGGATGCTGTGTCTGTCAGTGGGTGACACAAACTATACTGCCAAGCTATATCATTATATACCTTATAATCCTTATTGCTTTGGCTATTCTGTTTATTGGTGAGCTACATTTCCAGACCAGTCATTATTTAAGGTATGTACTTACTATATGGCAACAGACAACTTGCTGCTCACCTCTCCCTTAAATTTTAGTTTATCTTTTAAGAGTTGATTCTGCTAAATTCCATCCATGAAATTTTGCTACAGCCTCACAAAGAAGAAAGAATTGTTCTCCTAAGTCTACACACATCAGCCTGATGACCCAAACAATCCACCATGGATGAAATGAAAATGCTCCTGTGTAAGCATGGGTCTGAATTGGCCTTCTCACCAGCTTCAGTGAGCACCAGTGAGACATCTCAGCTGACACCACGGGCTGTTCACTAGTTACTCATTGTGCTTTTGTTCACTGGAAAATGTTTAATGACATCTAAAATACTCTAGCATACAACCCTCTGTGCAACACAATTCAACTTCATTACATGCTTACTGTAAAAGAACCTCCAAACCAACCAAATTTTTACACTATTTTTCCTTGAATATTTTAACAAAGAATGTGTATTATGTGCTACCTCACGATACACAAAGCAAACAAATTAATTTTAAGACATTAGCTTGTGCTAGAAAGAATTTAAACATTCTAATATACAACTTTTAAGCATGTACTTACTCTATCATTTTAGTATCAGATACCATGTGGAGTTTTTCTGAAGGTTGCCTTATCAAATTTCAGCACATTTTTGCCAACTGGATCCTCTACAGAATTATGACATACAACAAGACTGCTAGAGGCAAAAATAAATATATAAAAAACCAACCCTAAACCAGAGAACATATTTGTAAAAAACTATTATTTGGTTACAGCTCTGTAGACCTTCAAGATCTTTAAGAAGAACACCAGCATACACAAGTACCAGAAGAAACCTATAGCATCTTTGCAGCACACTACTTTAATACTTTTATAAATAGGCTTCAATTACTGTAACCAAAAAGACTATTTTAACAGCTGGGATGAGTTATCTCTACTGGTCTTCCTTTTATGTATATAAAGCCATCATCATTCCCCCACACAACTGACAGGTTTAGCTATAATTTCATTATGATGCATAAAGTGCATTTTTTCTGTGTTAGCAGCATGATTTATATCCGAATATTAGATTTTTCCTTTATACTTGAATGTTGCTACTGTTACAATTTTACTGAAAACATTAAATCATAATTATTCAATTACTTTTCTGCTAAATTTGAGGAAAGGGTCATCAAAGAATTTTTCTATTAGCAGCCATAATGAAAATACAATCTTAAGATCCATCTACAAAGGATCACTGCTAGATTTCACTCCACAAATCCATACTGGTTTTTATCAAGTCAGTTGAAATGCAGCACAATTTAAGAAAGCATCAATTTTCAGTACTGAATCAAGGGGCTCTTTTACATTTGGGACAGAATTGACCCCAAATACGGTGGAATTCATTCATCATTTAAATCAAAAGGTCTTTTTCCAGATATGCTAATCGAGTACAGAACGCACTTTCAGGGACTTTATCATGAGATTGAGCCCACAGGCCATTTCAGGCTCAGAAGAAATACCAGTGATCACAGACAATGCATGTTCTCTGCCTCCTGCTCAACATAAACACAGCTTGTCAGACTGGATTTTGACATTCCAGGCAAAGACAAGGAGCCCAGCCTCATCTGTGAAATATTATTATTACAAATTCTAGGGTTAAATCTCTGCTTTGGGCTAGGTGCCACATTTTCCCAGCACATCTACTATCATCAATCAACAAAGCAAGGACTTTACCACCAGCAGCTGAAGAATGTTATTGCCAATATCTACAGTAGCTATGGCCCTCAAATAAGAATGTTAAATAAATATGAATAATATAAAAATTTAAAGCATAGAAACCAGTATTGCAAGCAGATATCTTTGTTTTTATTTATTTTAGCACCATGAAAAACTTAGGAAATGTGCTAAGCATCTTTTCAGTAGTATTTGGAACAATTAGTATTTTTGATGGCACATAATTAGAATTACAGGCCAATAGGTTCTTTTAAGCAGGCAAAAATATGAATTCTGAACACTTTCAAAATACTTTTAGTGTATTTTGTGTAATAGTGTATATTAGTGTACAGTACTTCTCACATTTAGTGAGAATTTTCATTTCATGGATATGCTGCTTAGGCTACCAACCAGCTGAAAAAACCTGCTCTTTCACACATTTTTCAAAAAAAACCACAGGCTGTTATTTTATTTACTTCATCTCTCCCATTAGTTTTAAAGAGAAAGGTTTAAACTGTTCAGCACAAATACAGTATTCACAAAGTGCATTCCAGGAGCTTCTATTCACATCCAATGAAACCAAACAAAACAAATACATGTGTCAGAAAGCCAGTTTTGAAAAATATGAGAAAGGAGAAATGAAAATCAAATGTGAGATATTAACTTTCCTTTCAGCAAGTATATAAATACACATGAAATTTGTGACAGATTATACCAGAAACACTTGAAAATTATTCTTCAGGGTTTTTTTGGTTGGTTTTTCCTTTGGGTTGGTTTTTTTTGGGGGTGGGGGGGTTTCTTTGTTTTGGTTATTATTTTATTGCACCAGAAAGCTTGTCACCAAGTGAACTTAGAGAATATAAGGAAGAATGGAAGAATGTAAAAAAAATAACAATTATAAAGATACCATGTCTGATTTTGTTTGCCTGCTAAATTGCCATCTATCAAGATACCACTCTGTAGCACCAGCCTCAATATAAACCCTGCTCAAATTCAGGGTCTATGGCCGTGTGACTCAGCAGTAGGTGCTGGGCAGGAACAGAAGACAATAAAGCAAGCTTTGCCTCACTTACTACTACACCTTCCTGATTTCTAAACATGGATTTCTGTATGTTTTCATCAGTTTCTGTAATACAGTAACAAGAGAAACTGCCCCGAAAGGAAAAAAGGTAGTGTAGGTTACCAGCTTGTAAGAAAAACAAGGCCAAGAGGAAGGAAAAAGGCAACACACCACTGCAAAAACACAAACTTGGACCTTTAAAACAGTTCTGTGTAATATTAATTACTAACACTAGCATTTACATCATCAACGATGCTTTAAGTACCAAAAGGTAAGTCTAATGAAAAAGTGGCTAATTAAAAATAAACCAACATCTTGAATATGAAAATGGGAAATCTGACCTTCCTGGATTAAAGTGTGGCTGGACTACAGAGTATGAAACTGCACCCCATTACTGACTTTTCATCTGATGCATTTCTGTGATTATGAGAGATGTGTTTTATAGATGACTGAACACATCCAATGTCATACTAGACTTCTCCTAAATGGAACTTGAAGGAAACCCAAGATATCAAGACACAAAACCAAATAGCATATATTCTATCTTTATAGAAAGAACATTGCCTAGGGCAGTAACTTTTCTAAAGGAGTATTTGCAAGTGGAATGCAAGAACTTTAGCACCAGAATGACAAAAGTTCTCAACAGAAGGTCAAAAAAAGTGTTAATTGCTGATAACAAAGGCAGTTACCCTTTAAAAAGTCTGGTAAAAGGCATGTTGAAGTTATCTGTTACCTAAGCTGAAATTCTTTTACTTGTTGTAGTGACAGTGTTCTGGAGAAGAAATGAGTCTGCCAATCAAATAGATCAAAAGCAGGTCCATCAGCTTAATCAAAACCATACTAGTAATTTAGAATATGCACTTGGGTTTTTGCAGGGGGCTTCTGAAATCACCAAGGGTCACAGAAATATGAAAGTGGGAGTTTATAAAAGGGGTAATGCATTTTCTAGTGTAACCTTGAAAAAGGTTGAGAAAAATGATACAAGCATGACTGAATGGAGATAGTGCAGTGACCACTGCAAATCAAAAGAAGTCTTAGAAGTCTTGATTGTATTCAGCTTCAATTTTTTTTCTGTCTAGTACTGAAATCTTCTGGTAAGTGATCATGTACTTAGATTCACAGAAGTGACAATCAGAAGAAAACCTACTGCTTTCTCAGGAGTCAGAGAGAATCAAGTTCAACAAAACCCAGTAAATATGGCACAGACAGTTCTGCAGCTGCCAAGCACAGAAGGAAGGGGGAAGGAGGAAACTGCTCAGAGAATGCCGCAAGTAGTAATGTCTGCTTGGTACACAAGGAAGCCACCTGGATGGCAAGATAGCCTGAGCATTCAGCCCTAGGTATCTTAGATAAAGTGGCTTCCTCCTTCCAAAACTAAGGGCAGAAGAAAATACTGTACTGCTCATGACCAAAAGCCTGGGTCAGTACTGCATCCAGCTTGCTGTTCAAGCATTTAAACAACTGAGCGGAGCTGAGAGTGCCCTATTTGCGCATGAGAACGGAAAACTACAAACCACATTCTAATCTGAAGCCTATCAGCAAATTCTTAACACTTTTATCAGCTGAAATACCAATTAATTTTGTGTATTTTTCTTAGGAGAAGGTACACTTGCCCAGGTGGACCAAGAGCATGTTGAGTTACTCAGGCTGTGTGTCAAGGCCCCCAAAGCAGTTATACCCTGGTAAGAGTGAAGCTCAAAAAAACCTTGTTTTTCATCTACATTCTTTTGGAAGGTGACCATCACAACACACACCTGCCTACAGCATCAATTTGTAGCCTTTGTATTTCCTTCTGTTCAGTTACAAGTACTAGCCGTGCAGCTAATCCTCTCAGGGGAGAATTATCCCCTATAGCAATGTGGTAGGAGCAGTCTGATCTGGAACACACTTCTGTCACTAATGTGACAGTCAGATGGATAAGAAGTGTTTCTCAGGATAAAATATCTGGGAAGCAGGCTGGTGAACAGTGGGTTATGGCTCTTTGCCAGTTCACATGCTAAGACAGCTAACAGACCTTGGACTTCTGGGAAAGGGAAACAGATGTTTCAATTTGCACAGACTGTTTCTCCTTATTTTTTATCCACCACAGCTCTTAATGATGCACTCACTGTCCACTGCATAGGCACAGGGCCCCCAATGAACACTTACAGCTTATAACATAAATTTATATTAATGCATTACCTCTTTATTTATATTAATGCATTACTTATTGTCTAGCAAAATTAAACTGAAAATGCTTTAAGCTATAGTTCCATGATCTGGAGAAATGTTTCATATTACATGACGAAAGCACCTGCACTTAAAATAGAGATATACGTGTAGACATTCTTAAGCTATACCACTGACACTTCAAAAAAATTATTCCCTCCATTTTGTTTGATAAACAGTCCTACTGACTTAGTACATAATCATTCATATTAGCAGAAGAGTAGAAGTAATTTTAATTAAAACCTAACAGCTGTTTGAAGCCAAACTCTTCACACAATAGATGCTCACACCTACTGTCAGCATGGTTCCTGCCTGAACGAGTGGCAGGAAAGAGAAAGAAAAAGAAAAAGCAGCTGCTTTACCGACAATTTGTAGTCTGTGGATTACAAGCAAAATAAACTTTATCTAGGCAACACAATGAGACTCTGGTATTTTCTCTTTGTCTTCTAAGCACATGATAACAAGGAACAATCATTATTAAAAACCCAATCTCGAACCACAACTGCAGCGTTGTTGAATTCAGAAGCAACCACATTATCACCTCCCTGTCATGCTGGCCCAAATTATAACTGATGGGGGAATGGGGGGGTGGATATTACAGACTGAAAGCTGGTATTTCCATGGCTGCTACTGTGCATGGGAAGTTTTCACCCCAGCAGACTTTTCACTGCAGAGCAGGGCTCTTTCTCATTTCACTACCACCACTTCATATTCAAAATGTTTCATACTTAGGTTACATTGCAGTATGCTGATTTCCTATCTAAAGCAGGACAAGTTAAGGTTATGAAATTTCCACTTTCAATTGCTATGGAGATTCTGCTTAACAAATATGTTTTTCATTTCTCTCCACTGTTTATTTTGTATTTCTCTATATGAAAATTTTGGAAAGATCAAGTTTTATTTCCCAACAGAATCTTTCATATATTCTGCAGCAGAGAATACGTCTTCTCTTTGACATTTTATTTGTAGTTATGCATTATTTAGGATGGGCAGTGCAGTGGGGATGGGCACTAAAAATCAGAATGTGTATTCTAATGGACAAAATGTGTCAGGAATAATAATTTTTTTTTTTTTGCTAATTAGCACTTTGAGTACAGTATGCAATTTTTAGCAAGCATTTAATAAAACCTGGTTGGATTGCTAATTTTCAGAATCCTAGAGGAAGTTCAAGCTGAGCATAAAAAATTTGTTTATATGTACAAAACTCCTGTAACTAAAAAGGATGTCAAGGTTTCAACTTTACCTGATTAGTTACCTTCAAAATGAATTAGGACTTCTGTCAGTTCAGCAGAAAGAGCCAAACATATATAACCAAGAAATTATGTACAAAACCACTATAAATACAGCAAATATTGGTCAAACTAAGCACAAGAAAGGACACAGCCATAGTGTGACAAGCACATTCATCTTAGTGAGGAGGAACAAAGAATACTGCTTTATCGCGTTATCCAACTGTGTGTGTTTAATCAAATACCTTCCACAGTGGATTTCAGCTGGAGCTAATGACCTCAGCAGACTACAGCAAAAACATTCTGTCACACATGTACTAATTTACTGCAACCTGTAATGTACAGCATACAGCTATAATGCATCCTAAATGGCTATAAAGGGAGGATGTCCTCAGGCTACCCAATGTCTAGAGACAACAGATCGCCGCCAGCCATCAAAATAAAACTGAATAATAGAAACTTACTTCACAACATAGTTTGCTTCTTTTTCTTTATATAATCACATTGCTACTACTGAATCAGCCAGCTCCACCACACAAATCCCACAAGACATACAGACACAACTTTTTACAAGAGGAAAGAAACCTTGCTTTGGTTCCCCCAAAGGTCAAGGAAGTAAGTGATCCCATTCCACAAGGAGCAAAATGAGTAAAACTGGGTCTTCTGTGGATTTATACCTTGCAACTGAACTCATATATGGATATTGTGGTTTTTAACTAGCGGTGGATACATTAGCAATGTCTCCCAATGCAAAGCTTTTTTCACAGAAATTAATAGAGAATTAGAATCTGAGATTTCTAGCCATCTGTCAAAACTGACAGAAAATGACCCATGGGATAAATAGAAGGAGGAAAATACAGGCAGACAATGTAATTTCTTAAAGCCTTTTCACTTAGGAAATGAGGAAGTTGACTGAAAAGATTATCATTAGAAAGGTATTTTAACCAAAGCTATGAGATTGTTGCATTTTCCTCCCTCTGGAATGCACAAGTCCAACTTAATCTGCTACAAAGTACTTTTATAAAGCAAACTTAAGTCCACCAAAAGTATCTCTTATTCTTAAAATTCAGAAGTGAGACTGTTTGCACTCATCAGCATGGAATCTTACAGGAAAAGTCACTGTATCAATACTACGGTGATTTGAGGGAAACATTACAATTCTTACAGAATATACGTGAATAGATGCCAAAAAACCATTTGTTCTCTCTCTCATTGACTGAGCAAGCCAATGAAGAAATAATGCTAATTTCAACAGTCAGAAGCAAGCATTTGGAATTTGGTAGAAAATAAGAAAATCAGCATTGCATATACAAAAGTTAAAAGCTTCCTAAAACCTCTTAAACAGTAATATTAGAATTGTTTTACAATTGAAGAGGCAAATGAAAAGATGCTTTTACTTGGAAAAAAAAAAAAAGCCTTCTGAAAAATTACACAGGAATTTCCTGACCTTTACTATTCCTGAGATCTTTACTAATTTCTTTTGGAGTTCTTGAATTCCAATACAAAAGAGAATCCTTGAATGGTTCTTAGCCCTCTCTGGAAGACCTGATGGATTTCCATTTCAGTTTGTTAATTTCATTATGAATCATTAATTTCTTTTTTTCTTTCCTGTTCTAAATATGCATTTCAAAATTGAGAAGAAACAGACAATGAACAAAAAGCAAATAATCCTTTTAAGTAATTTCCTTGATTTTTAGTTTCTCCAGCATACATTCTGATAAGCAGGTTTTCACAATGACTTTTTTCCTTAATTGAACTATCCTGCATAAACCAGTAAACCCACCTTTGCTCTCCAAGTAAATTTCAGCAAGCAAAGCCAGGAAAACAAAGGTCTTAGATCAAATAACATAGAAATTTAAAAATTTGAATACAAAACCTCTCAGGTGCAAGAAACTATCTAAATAATGAATACAACTAATTCACACATTTTTGAAATCATATATGCACTATATGCTTGGAGCCTTGGAATTCCAAGCATAACGGAACGCCTCACAAAAAAAATTTTTTGGCATGGACACTCTACTGTAACTTATCCAAATCAGTTTCTCAATCCAGTATTTGATATGAACCTTGAATGAAAATTCAAAATCTTACAGCTATGCTTATTGCGATGTATACCAAAAACAGCAACTACAAAATTCTACATATTTCTGTAACAAAGACATCATTATAACTGCAACTTTTATACACTCTAGAAAAAGGGAAGTGTTCTGTTTTAGTTCACCAAGGGAAATGACAACAAAGCAAGCACAAGGGTGGCTAGTATTCATAATGAGAGCCATAAATAAAGGAAATTATGTGCACAGTTATTCATAAGGTACTTTTCCTCCTTTTGTTTACCATCCTGTAAAGTTCCGTTCATGAAAAAAAACAGGAAGAGAGGAAAAGGCTGAAGCAGTCAAGACCATCGCTGCTGCTGTACCATTACTTTTGCAAAGACTAGCAAAACAGTGTTAAGTAAAAAATGTCTAAACCATGTATCTTCTTGAATACATTCAGTGGCTTGCACACAATGCAACAAAAACTATTCAAATGCTGCACTTAAGAAATTCCTTCCAAAAATTCAGGTTTCAAAACATATTTAGATTTTCAAAATTAACAGCTCATAAACAGTGCAAGATAACCATTGTTCTGTGTGATAAATGGAGACAAATTTAAATAGTATGAAAATAATGCTCTCTGCATGAAATATATGACCGAATGGTTGGTTAAAGTTAATTGAAAAGACAACCAGTTACAACAAACAGTTAAAGCAACCCCCAACTCTCTTGTCAGTTGAAATGATCTTTATATGAAAAGTGAATTACCTCCATTGAGATTCGTCTGTGTATCCGGTTTCTGAGACAAACTCCCGTGGGAGACTGAACTTCATCAGATGACGTTCCAGAAGCTTGATCACTTTCCCCATCCGATCCCATTTTCAAATTTTCATGAACAATATCTTAAAAATAATCCAAATAATTGAAAATAGTTAAACAGAAATGCCTCAAATAGCTCTTTTGTACAGATGGAAAATAATTGAATCATTACTGTGCATTGAGTTGCAGGAGAGTCAAAGACTCATCACAGCCATGGCAGTCTTGATACATACTTTTTATGACTTAGTAATAACCACAAAATGAACAGGATTACTTTATAGCAAGTCTATGCAAACTTTCTTGAACTGCAGCAAAACCCAGTTGTCCAAAACGAAAGACAGACATTCCAATCCCAGCTGTAATTCCAAAAAAGCTAACTCCCCCTCCCAGCTGCAGTTCCTAAAATTCCTCAGTACCACTTCTCCTTTAGCTGCTTTTGCATATACAACGTTGCTGAGAATAATTAACATTTTCAAATCAGACTAACTAATGCTGGTAACCTAAACATACCTTCAGAAACTTTAAAGTCCTACCAAGAGGTATAATAGCATTTTCAGAAATGGCAAATACAGAAGCTTCAAATAGAAAATCCCCTGGCATCCATGTGTGAAGTCAGGGGATGTATTATAACCATCTAAATCAAGGTCCACAACATAAAAGTGCATTCAGTAGAAGACCTGACTTTTAAGAGCCATTAAGCGAAATTTGTGACCTTATGGAGGAATTTACCTAACTGCTTGAGTTATGTGATGCAGGACCTTCATGTCACCTGAAATTGTTAATTTTTACACAATCCTTAAGATGCCTGCACATAAAAGCTTATGTATATGGTATGTACACATACATATATACATTGCTTTTAAGAACCAAAGGATTTTTCAGACTTTGGAGACAAACACTGTAATGAACAAAAGAAAAACAAGGCAGTGTCGTTATAGCATAAAGAGCCAAATGATTTGCAAAAGGACACACGGGAAAGTGGCCATACAAGTAATTCACTATGAGTAATGCTCCATCATCAACTTTGAAATACCTGAACTCCAAAATTACTCCAGAGATTAAATACCTATATATACAAAGTAAGTGCTTCAAAAGACCAGTTTCCCTGCTGTCTCCTGATCCTTGTTAGAAATCATTATCTTCTACAAGGTGTAGAAGAATCTGAGGAACAACTAAAAATCCCAGAACTCTATCTCTGAAAAATAATAGTATTAGCTAAACACACAGAGATCAATTCAGCCTTACCACCAACACACCTGGAAGTATTTAACATTTGCAAAGCAGTATAGCAAATTAAAAAAGCCCTCAAAAACAAGAAGAGAAACTGCAAGTTCTACCACCATCAACAACCAAGAAAATTGGATTTTCTGGGGAAAAAAGCACACTAGGGCTATGTTTCATTATCTGCACATCTTCTAAAATATTTGTCTAGCTTGGCTCACACAGAATCATGCACACTTCAAAGGAACAAATTCTTCTTCAGTACAAACAATTTCCTTTTATGGAAAACAGAATGGATATAAAAAGAAAGATTAATTTGTAAGTTATTAGCAACACATATTTTAACTCAGAACACTGTAATTAAACACAAACAAAGCATGCATCTCATGCACAAAGCAAATTTTCCAGCAGTGATGCAGATTTATATTCTTTCTATTAAAAATCCACACTGAATAAGAATTTTCCCTGTAAGTCATGCTCAGATTTTTCAGATAAATGAAAAAAAATCAAAAACCTGCACTCCTTATACAATGAGCCATCTTTTGATTTCAAACAAGCTAAATACTTATCAGTGCTTCTAAAAGCATGGCAATTTGAGCCACAGGAAAACAGTTTCAGAAAGTGTTTCCTAAAGATCAGCCACAGTTTTCAAGCTAAGCAGAAAAAACGTGACTCTCTTCTGCCAAGTCTCTAAAAAATGTCTTCTCTGTAGTGACTTGACAACTATATTTTTAAAAATCTCTAACAAACTGTGGAAAATTAATTTTATTAATACAAAAGCATTATTTAAAACATACGTGCAGCAAAGCTGTTATGCCAGCATTGTTATATCTGGTATAATAGCACACTCAGCATAGTTTCTTTACTAAAAACCCTCTTTTAAAATACTTTTCTGAGAGGTCATGTAATCCAATTTAGCAATTACAGCTCTTTAGATTCTGTTAGCAAAATGAAGTGTAACAGCTACAGAGAATTGTTCCCCAATCTGTTTATCCCCATGTTAAAACAAGCCCACTGGTTGGGACCCAAAGTCTACTGTCTTCATGGAAGCTAGGCAAGGCACAGTTATCTTGGCAATCTCACAAAATCAAACTGACAAAATTAAAGTAGTAGTACTGTGTTTTAAGCCATGGTGCAATTACATAATTTCTTTTTTAAAGAAACTGATACTTTAAATAAAGTAATTATGGGACTGATACTGTCATATTTGTCACATTTAATTCATAAAAGCATTTGTATTATGAATTTACAAGTAAAAAAAGAGAATTGGAGATGCCATGCTCAGAACTACATAGAGCACCCTAGTTGACAAAGATAATTCTTTTTCTACTAAAAAGATTACCTATGTAATAACACACAACTAAGCACTATTTCAAGAACTAGTACCACAAACCCATATACTTGGGACAGATAACGTAGCTGCAAGGAAATTCTGTTCTTTGTAAATCAGGAATGTGAAGACAAAGAGGGTCTGTACCAGTCAAGTCTAAAAATGCAGTATTTCAGACTTATATAAGATGATGATTTGAATACCACTGTGATATGATTAATTCTGGTAAGTCTGGATAAGCTACATACCCAGAACGTTTATGTAGGATACTGGCTGGAGCAAGCAAAAATGTGTCATTAAGCACATGCATTTCCAATAGGCTAAATACCCAACTACTCCTATCTATAAGGGTTTGCAGATGTTTTAATTATTTTCTAAACAGATATAATTTTAAGCTTTTTAAAAATAACTTGACTGTGCTGTCATTTGATATAAATGCATTCTTTTATTTGATTCAATTAAAAAGGCAATAGTAGAGCCTTATGTTCATTATTCTAATGGCATAAACCCCAGACTAAGGCATTAACCCAGACATTTTAATCATTTTTACACAGGTGCACAATGATGCTTAAATAAGCAATGATGAAAACCATTAAAATATTTCCCTAATTTCTCTAAGCCTTTCTATAGACAGGTTTACCTGCATGAAAGCTTGCTTGCATAGTCTTCAGAGGTTTTAATCATTCAATAATGTATTGAATTGATCTCACTGCAATACCAAGCCATTCTCTTACATAGATTATTTATTTTAATGTACTCTACATATCTCATTAAATATCCAGAATGGCCATGTAATGAAAAGCTAGGTGCAGATGACTACAATATAACAGGGAAACTACAGAAGTACATTTAAAGGAAAAGGCTGTCCTCATTTCTGCTGTGAGGAACGCACCACAGAAGGAATTAATACAGGGAACCTGCGGTGCAGCAAATGAGAACTCCTCCAAGTGAGCCATAATCAAAGTCACTAATTAGTACTGAGTCAGACTGCATGATCTTTCCACCTTACTTCAAATTATTACAAAAATAATCGTGTGACTTGCATAACAGATTTCTTCCACGGTGCACTTTTCCAAAGCTTACTTTTCTATGAAGTGGCTACACTGTATGATTAATTTCAGTGATAATTCAAATTGAGGAAGACCATAGTGAGAAACTGCCTTTGCCATTACCATTACTGAACTATGGAATGCTGTATGGAAACATCATTCCTTTCAAATAATATTTATGACAAAATGAAACAAAACTTCTCCATAACTGTATCAACACAACTGGCAAAAGGAAGGATTAACTCTCTCCTGGCTGTTACTGCAGTTCACCAGCAGGGCCAACTTCAGTTAACTCTGCACATTCCAGGAGCCTCTCCAGAGGTGATGTTAATATAAATATGGAACAAAGACAGCTGGATTCCTTCTGCATTCAGCCAGGTCAGGTCCAAAAAAAGTTTATTACCTCTGGCTTCATCATGGACTGCAGCAGCTAAATGTTTCCAGAGGTACAAGACTGTAGAAGCTGAACAGATGTAACTGAACTAAAAGAATCTATCAGTTAAACCCTCATTCAATAGTTTCACAATCTGGTCCGAAAATCACTTCTATTATTTAAAATCATTCTGGTAACTAAATACTGAAGTTTAAAATTGCTAAAAAATTTTCTTAAAAAGGCATAGCTCAAAAATTTTTCCTTTACACAGCATTTTACAAAATATAAAGCTAACAGAGAATTTCCAAATAAAAATTATTTTTAAGGCATTTTGGCATTTTACACATTATCACAACTGCAGAAACTCAAGTTCAACGCTCAAAAAGCAAATGAAACTCCAAAATCCTCCTGGGCTTCTCAATTAATTTTTATAGTGATAATCTCATTCAAACATGGGCAACATGAAGATGCACTTGTGGCAGGTCTCAATCTGGTTTTCTTTAATGAAATAACCATCCTTTACCTCACATGATTTTGTATTTCAAGGATACCTTTCTGATACCACTTTTCTACCTACAAAATAGAGGAAAAACTGTAAAGAAAAGAGGGTGGATGAAGAAAGCAAAGTCTCATGCAGTGCAGCATATTTGACTATTTTGTTTCTGATGCCATTATCCCAATAGAAAAAACCTCAGCTTCCTGATGAGCTATAGCCATTCTCATATGGCAGGAACAAAATAAAGAAAGATGTGAAAAAGGAGCAGAAAGAGGAATTATGATTGCATATACCTGTACTTCTGTTTTTTACTGCTAGATAACACGCACAAGTACCTTGTATTTCCACCAAATAAGGAGTTTTAAAAAAGGCATTATCATATCCAAAGCAAAAAGATGTGTTTAACATAGACATACTGAGCAACCAGGCCCAGTGGAAAGTGTCCCTGCCCACAGCAGAGAGGTTGGAACTAGGTGATCCTTTGAGGTCCCTTCCAACCCAAACCATTCTGGGATTCCATGATACACTCTGTACATACATCTATTCCATACCACTTAAAAAAATTAGAAATTCTTGTTAAGGGCAACACAAGTGAGAGCATACAGGCACCTCTGTACTCAAACACATCTTTGCTGCTCCTGTACTTAGTTTACATGTATCCAGTTTGACAAATAATCCATAAAGACTACATATTCAGATAAAACCAGATTCCTCTAACTACACAATTTTTTAAAAAAAACTCTCTCTTTCTGTTAAATTCTTGGCAACTTAATTATTGGTTTGGCAAAAATGAAAAAGCAAATACTGTTTACAGGACTTGAGTGAAATCAGAAACTGATAGAGTAGTCAAACCATGCACATTAAAACCCATTTTCTTGTGTGGTAACAGCAGCTGCTAGAGTAAAGTCAAAAGGATATACATCTTTTTTCAGTTGGAATGGTAACTCAAGCAGTAAAAAGGGATTTTTTTGAACATGATGAGTGGTATTACACCAAAGGAGGATATAAGTGGTTTGACTACTATCTTGAAAATTCTTAGCTTAATCTCAAACATCAGTTCATCACACTTCTAAAGAAGGGCAGGAGATTGCAAAATAATAAAAACTCTAATTAAGCTGTGACTTGCTCTCATTTTCTATTTTCAATTAATTAAGCATAATTTAAAATAACATAAAAACAGGATAAAACATTAATGGTGACTGGAGGCACCAACATGACAAATCACTTGAAGAAAAAAAAAATTCATAACTTATTTGCTTCACAGAAGCACAAACAGCTCAGGACCACAACAAAAAGGTAATTATCACTGAGTTGCCTGAATTTGTACTGAAATAAACATTTTTTTCTCTAGAATAATGAGATGTAATACAGCAGTTCTTTTAAAATTCCACATATAGGATGATTATCCTCTGTTTTTTTTCATAGTACATTTATTGTACTTCTTGCCAATGCTTAACTGAGGTGGATACATGGGTTCCTTTCAAAGTATTAGGAAAGAATATTTTGATACTTTTGCAACTTTTAAAGTTGTAAAAAATTCAGGGGTGTTTCTGTGTGCTCTTCTAATTGCTTTCTTCCTGAAAATCTTAACAGACATTCAGTGCCTTAAGAACAAATTTCTCAAACTCCAGAAAAAATTACTGCATATTGAGAGATTTATGAAAGCAGTAAGAGTATCTGTACCTCTTGCTATGAATCAATACCAACACTATTTTTCACAGAAAAATTATTTGAAACAATCAATGCAGGAAATTACCTAATCTGCTCCCATTTCTGGGCATTGCCATGAAAGAGCCGAGGCTGCCCCCGATGACGCTGTGTGGTCTCCGTAAAGGGGGCTTCTTGAAAGATCCCGTGTACTGGTGGAGAAATGAGTGCATGCTGTGAGACGTTGGAGGCCTGCCATTCTTCACAATAGGCTCTACAGTTCACAAGGATCAAAATATTCATTGCCACAAGTAAGGAGGATTGTCAGGAACATGCCAGAAGAAAAAAAAAGAAAGAAGAAAAGAGTTAGTAAACAGGAAATCACCAGTCTGGTAAAATTATCTTTCATGCTAACAGCAGACCACCATACTATGGCCATTTCTCCATTGACAAACAAGTACAAAACATGGCATTAAGTGTTACCCAAACTTCATTTTACTAAATCCTGTCACTCTGCTGCTGGACAAGTAAATGCCCTGAATATACAGTCTTAGAATGTCAATAAAACCAGAACAGTGTAATTATTTTCTTCTGTCTTACTGCACAATGCTTCATCTTTACTTTTAAACAGGACAGCTGTTAGATCAACTGTGATGAGCAAATTCAACTATAAGCCTTCGAAAATATTCTCCCCCTCAAAATTCTTGTGGGTCACTAATACCAAAGCCTTACCACTGGAGATCTTTAGAAGTAACCATAGCTGTCTATACCTCCCAGGGCTGTCATGCCGTAATTAAAGTTATTAATTTCCAGGGTATCAAAAAAATTAAGCATTCAATTTTTTATTTTGGCTTTCTACTGGTTTGTGTTTCAGATGGTTCACAGAGATTTTTTTAAAAAAAGTTATTATCATTGATAAGCACTTTCTAAAAGAATGAAGTGTTAGAAATTTTTACATCTCATTTACAAGTGTGAGCAGTATCTGGGTATTCATGTTCCCTCAGCAACCTGACTCCTCACACATGGAATAGCCCTCAAGGATAGACATGGTCCTAGAAGCAGGCTAACTCTGAAAACATGAGGCTTTTTTTTACCCCCGAAAGAAGTAGAACAGATGCCCACTTGCACTGATGTCATGACAGTGGACTTAGCAGAGCCACCAATGAAGTCATTCATACAAGAAAATAAAGATGAAATACTCTCACTTCAGAAACGAGATCAGAGTCATCTGGCAGCTACATGCAAGCACTCTCCCTATACTAGGAAAAAGAACAGAAGCTATGCCCAAAGAACAGTTGAGATTCAAGTAATTTTGTTTTTCCATTATTTGATTCTTTTTAACATTACAGATTCATGTTTGTTATTATTCAGAAGACAGAGAAGGCAGCAGCCACACACTGAGCAACCACAGTGTGAGTGTTACTGAATGGAGCAGCACCCACTGGAGCCACTGCTCCCAGGGTGTGCTCAGAGCTTCACTCATGCCTCTTGGGACAGGGAGCAGTTGGGATGCTATTTCATCACTCCACCTTATATACCCACATGCAGGGATCCCAAAATCTTCCTTTACCTTCCAAAAAAGGGGAGTAAGAATAATATAGCTAGGAGAACATATTTTATGGAAAGCAGAATTTCAATGGTAAAGGAAAGGAAGAGCAACAAATGCCTAATAACCTAAGGAAAACAGGATCCTGAAGGGAACACCCTCTCTCCTCACATATACAAAAACCTTCTAGATACATTATAATGATTAGTCTAAAGCAGAGACAGGAGTACACAGACAGAATTACCCAAGGACAGGTGAATGACCCTAAGAAATAATTATACAAGGAATTTTTGCATATAAACATGAACAACACAGTGAGACAAAAAAAGACAAAAAACATTAACTCATCTGCTGCAGGGAAAAAAATAAAACCCCTGGGGGAAAAAATATGCTACAGACCAAAACCAGAAAGGACGTGTCAGCACTGTTACAAACCTGCCTGCACTCTTTCATTAGCATCCTTCATAAACACAGTGTTGGAGTGGCTGAACATGAGGAAAAATACACCATACATCTGTGTATACGTTTGTAAAGCATGGCCAGGGTCTTCAAACCCCTGCATATCTCTGTCCCAAACGCTCATTTCTGTTCGAATCACTTGCATCACCCTTTTGACTTAAGAGTGGAACCAGCTTCCTTGTTGCATGCCTTTAACAGAAAATTTATCCTAGGGCAGCAGGCAGCCAATTCCCCATTAATTTTCAATAGAATCTGTTACTATGTCCACATGACAGGACACAGGCTCACATTCAGCACAACTGCTGCTTTTGGTAAGTTAACATTTCCTTTTGGCTTTCCAACTTTCTCGCTAATTTAATTTGAATTTGATTAAGTTTCTAGTCTAAACACCTCACACTGAGTTTAGATGCAGTGGTGAACAAATGAATAGTTCCTTGTATGTTATGGCTTTTGTCTACTCATGCTAAAAGCAATCTACCTTCATGAACTGTGCAGTTCATGAACTCTGCAAAAGAGGCCAGAATTTATGAATACATTGAATGTCTGCGTAGAGATGGAGTTTTATGTTCATTACTAACATGACAGTGTGATGCATAGAGATGACTGAAAAAATCTGTTTTCCTCATGGCACTGGTAAATTTGTATGTATTTTACAGTTAAAAACAAAATTCCTAAATATGTATCCTAACATATGCAAAGTTCAACTCAAATATAGGGATAAATACACATCATATAAACAAATAAATTTATATTAAAATGAAAGATAAATGGTTGATATGATAAGATCCAATTATACAGAAATAACTTTTGTCATCAGAGGAAACTATTACTTTCCTTTACTGTCTTAAGTACTGTACTAAATTGTGGAGCCCATTATAAAACTTTGCAACAATAATTTAGGTCAAATAGTAGGACAGGCATAACTACTGGCAGACAATGAAGTGAAGGTTACAGAAACACTCACATGACACTGTATTTCTGACTAAGACAAGTACTAATACTACCTGTTTATAAGCGGGGGTTTAAAATCCTGATACATGTTAATTTACAAAAAAGGAGGGATCGTACAGCATATGATGGTATAACATGTGGGCTTCCATTTTGGAAAGTATATTTGTTATAAACAATTCAGTGTGCATTGTTGTATGCTAGGAGCTTATGAAGAAACAGTTGCATGAATTCTGCATTATCATTATGTTGCCTCCTCCCTGCAAATGTGACAGTAACAGCCAAGAGCTGGAGCAAATACTGAAAAAAATTAAGCAAACCTTTGCTGGAAATTAATTTACAAGACTGCTTATTACAGTTTTCATGCATTCAGGAGATACAAGAGTTAAAAAAAGTGCTTTTGAAAAAACTACTCAACTCCCTCCCTCTCCAAAGTCTCACAAGTACTTCTTCTGAAGTTACATCTTCATTTAATTCACATCAATTTTTTTCAGAATTAAATATGTTGAATCACTATATTTAAAGTACAACATGGCAGTTCTAAGATGCAAGTTTAGTCAAGTGTCTGGCCTTGAATAAAATGCATCTAAACTGTAAAAGTTATATGCCTTTACTACATATATCTATAAAAACTGCTTATAATTTTATTTCTGTGATTATAGGTTTGATTAGTCTTTAATATTTCCCCTATATAAAATTCATAAACATACCTTACTTTAGTGTCACTGTACTTGGTAAATATAACTCAGTAGCCATGTGCTGCTGTTGGTTCAATACTCAGCTACAGGCTAAATGAATGGTGGAAATTAAAAGGTCAGTAAAAAACCACTAAAAAATTCACTGTGTGAATCTACTGCATTTTGAGATCATGCACACATCTGGTATTCCTCTCTCAAAAACAGAGATTACAAAAACAGAAGCACGACACAACCCACAGACTCACTGAAGGGCTGAAGAGGGCACCTGGGAATCTGCTGCATCCACCACCTCCTTCAGCACAAGAGTGAAAAAGCCAGCCATGGCAGGTTGCATACTGCACACAAAATGATTCTTCTGTGGAAACTCCTTGCCACAAGATGATAAAACTACCCAAACTTGCAAGAGTCAAAAGGAGACTGAACAAGCAATCTGCTCAGGGTTACTAACCACACAGAGACTTGCCTAGTTCAGTGAGTCTCTGAGCTAGAAACTGATACAGTACACTGGGGAAACGATGCTGTACTTTGTACTTGTCCTCAAATGTCACCCTCAGAGACTGGAGAACAGACAGGCAGAACTCCAGCTGTCCTTACAGCACAAGACTTCTGCAGCACCTGGGCATTTACTTGTGTTGGCTACTGCTGGCACAACCATTCCAGTAAGGGTCTTATTAACCATTTATCTCCAGCTCTCTTTCCTCACCCTACTCTACAATCTACTCTACAAAACCAATAAAACAAACTGATATAGAAAACAAGCTGAAACAGAGACTTTTCAGTGGTTCTTCTTATATTGTATTTAATCAGTTGTTATTATATTCTCTTCTTATTTTGGCTACAACATCATGTAATCTTAGACTCATCTTCCAAGCAATGCCATTTCAACATTTTCATTTCTTAGGCAGCATACTAAACTATCATGCAAATCTAGTCTTTCAATGTGAAAGAAGTTAAAAAACATTCTCAATGAGAATATTTATAACTATACTAACATACAGGATGACCACACAGTTTTCATTGTTCCTGAACAATTCTTGCAATAGACACCCTTTAAAAAAAGAACATCCACATGTGCATATTAGTTTTATATCTATAAAAACACACCCCCCCTTATTTTAAACACCACGTCCATGTCATCTTGCTTAAGTGTGCACCTTCAGCAAGGGTTAAAACTGAGCAATGCATGGTGACTGTGCACTGTTGTAATACTTGATGTTCAAGTTTGGTGAGTGTTGAGTAGCCCTTTATATAATTTGGATCATTTTCTTGTACTTCTCACATTCTGTCGTTCAAACCTCCGTCGCTGTTGCCATAACTCAAAATAAATCCAACAGCACTGTTCAAAGAAAATGCTGCTCAAAATACAATCAGTCTGGCTTAATAATGGTTGAAGAGTTGCTAGATCATGAAATGTTTTGTAATATACACACCTATTTTAAGAAAACATTGTACTCAATGAGGTACCACTGCTTTCCTTTTTAAATAAAGCCAACAACAATGCCACCAAACATACAAAACCAGAAAACAACTCAAATGAACCACTGAAACAAATCAATTGTGAAGTGGCATAAATATATGTTTGAACGTAAGTGGAAGAGATTTTTTTTTACTTCATAATTATGAAAACTGGCAGAGTCAAGTAGAACAGCAGTGTATATAACCAAGAAACCTGTCCAAGGAATTAACTAAACCCAACAATTTTATAAAGATGACTCGTCTTCTTCCTTTAACTGCAATTTAAATTAACCAAAAACCTTGACCTGAAATTATTCCTGAGTTAAGCAATTTTTCAATGAATCCACAATGTTTCTTTTCCTCATCATCTATGATAACAAAAACCCACACTACCACTTTCTTTCCTATGCTGGATTTACTTAACTGGATTTACTTAAGCTGAGCTCCAGAGACCCTGCAGAACTGCTGGCATTTCTTTGCACAGCCTCAGCAACTGACATATTGTCACACGTCAGTCAGCTGGTGGATTAAAGAGAGAAAGTGTTTTCATTAGGAATGCAAATGCATTTTAAAACACTTTTTATGAATATATATTATCACATACTCAACTAAGTCTTTCTTTTTTATGTCCCATGAGTATCACTATTATGTCACAAAGAGACCAAGCCGTTTTTGAGATTTCACTGCCTAAATTTTGCAATGGTATTTTCTTCAACTAGCTTTAATAAGGAATTAAATCACCAGCCATACAAGGCGACATTTCCCCTTAAATCAAACATCTCTGACAGAGATGTCTGCAAAAAAATAAACGTTTGATTCCACAATCACTATCCATTCTGGACATGTAAACTATATAAATACGTATTTTAAATTCATATAAATAAAGTTAAAATACACATGTGGAGATTTTCTAATCAAAGCAAGAGATATTGAAGACTTAGCATTTATGATTACTGATTTGGGCATAGAATGGGGATTGAATCCAGGCATGTCCCATACTCTAAGTAAGGATGAATCTTTGTGACTGCCACAATTCATTGCTTCTACCAAAAATGTGGCTTAAGGTTCTTCCCCCTGCCTCCCAACAAGAAAGTAATGTAATTTTGGTTTAGGTTTTTGAACTAGATCACTATGGGGTATACAGAGCACAGCTGCTGGCAGAAGGCTGGAGGCAGAACCTCACTTGACACTTAAAGCTGCAACTTGACTTTGGACTGGCTCAAGTGTAAGAAAATCTCACTAAGTGTCTTGAGAATCCACTACTGGATTTTATAGGACAGGATTCAATGTAGTTTCTTTTCCATCACCTTGACCTCACCCTTGCTCCAGAAAACTTCCAAGGTTTTTTTTATCATTTCCAATTTATGGGGAATGGAAAAGTGTCAAAAATCTACATTTGTGAAATTAAATATTCATTCTCTGAACAGCTTTGCATTCATGAAACTTACACTGCATCATCACAACATTTTAAAACTATTTATGTAGGCTTCTCAAATGCGACTGTCATGTAAGTTACTCATATTTCAGCACCATCTACTACACATTCATTTACCTGATCTGAATGTTAGGCTCTGCTAATGATTATTCAGTTTTTACATAACAAAACCTGATTTTTTTTTTACTTGAAATATAAAATATTTTGAACAAACTGCTAAAGAAGCTGTTGTCAAGAAGCCCTTTTTTTCTTCAAAAAATCTAGAATGTAAGCAGGTGAATTTCTGATATTATAGAATTGGCATGCTGCACTGTGTAAATTTTAATTACACTGCTGTAAGGCAGTCAGACCCATTCAGTAAAATTAGTTGATTGCAGGTGACAGCTTCCATAGAGGATACATTTAAATAACCCAAAGCAGCAATACGCTTGCTATAGATGTACTCTCCAGGAGCTGGATGAGGAACACTACAAAATACTCTGTATTTATAGATTATTTTATGGGTTTGTTTCCTTGGATTCTGTTATGTGATACCCAGGAAAACACTGAGTCACTCTAAAAACAGAACAACCACTCAATACCATTTAAACCAGTGTTTTTCATTAAACAATAAGATGAAATCCTCAAACTACTGAATATCACAATTTTAAAAATTTGGCAAAACTTCAAGGGATTACTCCCATTGCTCAAATTAATCCATTTGAGTACAGCAGTCATTCCAGAGCAAATGTTCCTCACCTGCACAACACAAGGCAAAAAATACTGGTAAAACATTTGAAAAAATATGCTAATATAACCCTGAAGAAACACAGTTGTCAACCTCCTCTGAGAAATGAAGTACCTCAATTATTAAAATGCAGTGTAAAGTCCTATATAACTTTTTTTTTAATTTAGGACAGAAAGGACAGATTTTTTCCTGTCTTAACGACAAAAACAAACTACAAATACACAAGGCAAAGAATGAGATCAAGACATCTAAAAAACACTATAGAAAACCTTTCAAAGTTATTTCATGCAGAGTGAGGTTTTGCCTTCTGGGTATGAAAAAAAATAAAGATCACAATCAAGTGAAATATATTGAAAACCAAAACCCTGCCTTTAAGACTTATTTATTTACTGCTCAGAAGATAATTCTCAGATAATATTTTTGGTCATCAGAACCTATACTGGAACATAAGCATGGTAGTTCTGTACCTCAAATCATATTAAGCATAACACACCATCAGTTTAAAACCGTAACAGCAAAAGGCATCACACTACACCAAAACCTTCAGAAAAAATACTTCAGCTACAATTTAATTCAATGCATGTCAATACCACAGCCAAGATACAAGTATCCCTGGCCTCTATCCTTGCATTCACACAGACAACTCCCAATGCAAACATCTGTGAGACCAGGCTGCCAACCAAACCAGAGAAAAGAGGATCTGGCTCCTTTTTGTCCTACTTTCAGAAACAGTGTTGGCTACTTATGTGTATTTTACTTTTCTATACTTAACGACTCCACCTGAATACCATTTGAAAAGCATCTCTGCATAATTCATCAGTGAGCCTACACTAACAAAAATCTGGAGTATTAAGAGAGTCCACTTCTGCATCTAAACATTATGTTTCCTGCCAAACTTGTACTCTACTTCTAAGGAAACACTTATGAGTGGACAAAGCCCCCACACAGCCCTCCAAGACTATGGGTCTCTGCAGCATGCTTTCAGGCACTGAATTTTCATGCTCATTTCACTTTATAAGCACTTCCACATATGAACAGAGCCTCTAGGTATTGTGGGAAGAAGCAAATTAAAACAGAAGGGAAGAAAGAACACTATGTTGTGCAGCATACGTGGGATGGAGAAACCGTACTGAACAGTAATAACAAAAAAGGATGCAGACCACAGCACAGAAGGGTACATACAGACTATAATAAAAACATTGCCAGTACAGTGTAAGGGACAGTACAAGGATCAGCGTTCAGCTGTGACAGCTACCAATTACTCACAGTAATCTGTAGCTCTAGAATGAGTTCTAGCAGTTCTGGGGATTTCTTCTCCCTCTACCCACCCACATCTTCATACTGATACTTTCCTCCAACATCAACAGAGAAATTGTACCAATTTATTACCAGTAAGCATTTCTGTGCTCATATTTTCAATTCAAGAACACTGTCTTGAAAATATGTTGCAACACACTGTTTTCCTTCCACACTCAAGGAATGTCACATAGCAGATGGAATGGGAATTTCTCAGCTCTGTTGAAGATGACATGAAATGATTAAAACTACAAAGGCGTTTGGATGTTCTGAGACAGTATCGCGATGTGTTAATTTGTAAAAACATTCATCCCTTTTATCCGAGTATTAACTAGCCATTAATGCCTTAAACCTAAAAAACACTTACGCACTTTACCGTAGCTGATCCTTCCATTATTACTCACACCTGTAAAATTACAAAAAAATTATGCAAGTGTTCATGAGACTGGATCCTATGATCACATCACTGAGCTAAAAGAGACCAAATGGAGATAAGTATTATTTTACATATTCATGTAGCCATTTCTATCAGAATGACACCTTTTTTTGTTTACTATGTACATGTGTATTTATCTGTACCAAAAACCCCAACAAAACAGAAGGCTTTCCCAGTTACTTATAAATTAATGCAAGAGCTGTGGCTGTATTTTGGAATGTGTCTTGCAATTATTCTTAAAAGCATGCTTGGAGTTTGTGATAGTGCATTTCATAATATTAGACAATACAGCCACATTTTTTGCTTTCACTAGAGATTATATGTGTTTGAAGTATTTGCATAAATTTTACACTTAATTAGGCATTAAATATGCATGATTTGGATGTCACTTCTAGCCAGATTTCATTAGTATGTCATTGCCAAAGAAAAATTTCATGGGCAAATTTAGTTATCAACTCCTACAAATTACCATTTTATATTGTTAATATTAATCAAAATACATATATTAAGGTAAAATCTAGAATTAAAAAAGCAAGCATTGTTAGTATGAAAAATTAAAAATAAACAACAAATCCACCTAATTGGTTTTGTATGTTGAAACACCAAAGACCAAGAAAAGCTTTTGTCCTTAGATGAAAGACTAGCCCGAAGTATACTTCATACAGTCCACAGTTCATAAGGCTTCAGATATATTATTAGGTATTTCACTGGTCCCTCTATTTTTATGGTTTATGACCTGATTTGGCAGTGCTTCCTCACCCAGAAGCCAATTATGGTGAACATAATTTGTATGAAAGATTAAATTATATATAGGTTTCTGGTCACTTAATAATTTGATGGTGTTCCAAAAAACCCAAGCCCAATGGTTATTCTATATTCAGTGCAACAGCTCTGCGCTACTGCACTGAACAATATGGGTTGATCCCTGCTAATCCCATTTTGCTGCTCATGGATGAGTGATGCATACTGACATCACACGATGAAGGAGGCTGTGTATTAAATGAGACTGCATACAAAAGGGGAGCTGATTCAGTGGTACCAATGCACTGCAAAGAAATCAAAAGTTATGGATCTATTTTTGTGGCTGTGAACTACAAATGGGACAATTTGTTCTACATTAGGAGTACTGTTCTTTGAATCTTGAAACAACCCACTCAAAGCTGGAGCTAATGACAAGGTGAGCCTCTGGATGGGAGCTGCAGTTAACTTGAAATCACAGGCAATTTTTTGGGAGAAAAAAACACTTGGCAGGGGGGCTGAACAACACAGGTTATTGCAAACAGGTGACCATAAGGAAAGGTCCCTAATACTATGTACAAGTGATCTACATCTGGAATGGCAGTGCTGAACTGCAATTTATAATAAAGATTTTTACAGAATATATCTCTGTATGTCTATATACATATTTGTATAAATATTTATATATATAAGTATTTCACAGGATATAAATCAGATGGAGATAAGTCTGGATTCTAGGTCAGCACAGATGTGGTTTTCTATGGACACAGTCTCTACAATCTCCATAACCCAGTAAACACAGCTGTTTCCCAGGAAGGAAAAAAACTAGCATGTATAAAATTATAACCCTCAGTGAACACAGCCATCAGCATGGAATGACAGGAGACAAGATGAGTGATTTACTAGAAAGAAAAAGTTAAAACAAAAGAATTGGACAATAACAATGGAATTAAATTTTGCTTTAAAGGCCTTCAGCATTCAGGATCTAGTCTTGCCTTCTGACCCAAAATGTACAGCTTCAATCCCCTTCAACTCTTATTTCCCAAGTTCATGATGTAATGCTTGAAAATAAAGGACATATGAAGAACCGCTTTCTGAAGATTATTTGTATCCCTGACTCTAAATCTCTGTAGATTAATATACTGGCATGCCTTTGATTTACTAGACATTGCTTTTAAGTTTCTTCAGGAACATATTCAAAGCCTTTTAACTGGGCACATTTGTTTCTCTGTTCCACAGGGTAAAGAAGCTATTTATTCTTAAATGCAGAACTAAGGAGATGGTTACTCCTGCCTCCTGAGATCAGCACCACCACAGTAAAGGATGTACTTTCAAGATCTTAGTGCGGCTATCACTTTAAAATATTCTTCAAGAGACTACATCCTCTCATGTGTCTCAGTTGGATATTTACAATTAGTGCAGGCTTTTTAGCACTGTGATTTTGTAAGATGCCAAGGAAAACCTTTCTCATTAAAGCACTCCTTTGTAAGCAATTTTTTTAAATGCCCACTGAAGGATTTTTTCCAGGCAATGTTTTTTACTAAACTGGTCTTTCACCAGAAGAGAAAAATCATTTCTTGGCTGTTTTTTCAACAATCATTACCCAAAGCCCAATCCCTGTGGTCTGTCTGAAAAATACTCTTTCCAAAATATCTTCATCTGTGGGAAAGCTAGAGCATCCTTTAGAAAAGCAAGACTAGCTAGAGCAGCAAGCATTTTCCAACCCTTCTTTCTAAGAAAAGTAGGGTCAGAAAGGAAAAACAAAGGAAAACAAAAATCCACAATGTAGTATCCTGTTCACATCTGCAAGATCAAAGATAGCACAAGTACTAATAACTGCTTTCTGGAAGAATCTGAGAAAAGGTAGCAAGTGTCAGTAAAACTTTTTTTAATGACATGAAGTGATGAGTTAAAGATTAGGCACAGCAAAGTACAGTTTATATTCTTTGTCTTCTTTCAAGAGGTTCTACAACACCTTGAGTGCATCCAAGAAGACTGTACTAAGGCATCAACAATGTTCTGCAGGTATAAACATAGCATATGTCATTATTACAATTTTAATATGCAAGAATCCCTTTGGCCAATGAATTACCATGGAAAGTAAAATAAAAAGAGCACTAAAAGCTAGATAAATAATTTGCAATTAGGAACATTTTCTTGAATTGTATTTTTTACTTATTTTGACACTTTAAATATCTACTGACAAGATAAGCTCGTCACAGTTTGGTGACAAGCATGCAGACATCCAAGTTTTACTGTCTGGGATTATTCTCAGATAAATATTACAAGCTGCAAATGGTTTTATACATGGCTTAAGATGGCATAAGCTCATGCTTCTGTAAACAGGTTATTGTGTTCTCTGTCCCTCGAGCTGACACCCAGCACATGGTCCAGTTTAAGGTAAAATCTTTTTATTCTTCCTGGATTCAGTTTCAATGAATCAATTCAGCAACCCAGTTCAGTACACTCATTGATGCTGGTAACAATTTTTTCATGCTCATTTCTCAGTGTGAAAGTAACATTCTTCGCACTTAATAACATAATGAAATCAATCTTGCAGAAGTATATACAGGTCTGAAAAAATATGCATCAGTAACAAAGGCGAATACAAGCGAAATCATGTGGGACAAACTCAGTGTCTCAAAAACGACTTAACAGATATCAGTGCAAAAATACTGCAATTGCTGCTGCAGAGTAGACCTGCTATATCAACATATAAAAAGTTGTAATAAACCTTGTCTCTCAAAATACTGGGCATGGCCCATATTAAAAACAGGACAACAGCAATGAATATACCAGGGATTAAAGGTAAAAATGAAAAACCTTATTAGCTTTGTTTTGCCAAAGGTAAATTCTGCTTCCAAAATCTTGTTATGCAATGTATCTTGAACAGTTTTAAAAATCTGCAGGGCAAATTCCATTGTCTCTACCTCTACTCAAATTTCCTGGCCCTGTCAGTTTTCAATGGGAAAACTCAGAATCCTTTATTGTTGTGAAGTGGGGCAAAAATAAAATTCAGATCTCTTGATAAATGAAAAAAATCTTAGATATCAGCAAAGCAAAAAATAACACTAATCAGCATTGAAGATGAAAAATGACTTAAATGCTGCAGCCCGGGAAGCAGAACAAGCAACAAAACCTCTTCCAGTCATTATGACTGCAGATTGCATCCAAAAGCGGCATCATCACTAATGGGGACTTTACAGCAGCCAACACATCTATGGGATCAGCCAAAGACTTATGTAAGAATATAGAGACAAGCTGGTTATCCTGAATGTTTCTAGTCACCTTCATAGTGGTGAAGAGAAGTACTCCTGAGAGACATGAAGAGATGACAGAATTTAGACTACTGCACTGCATCACCAATGTAAGGTAAACAGTTTTATACAGAGTGCTTAAGCAATTAGTCAATCATATTACTAAATAATGGTTTTGAGAACAGACTGAATTTGAAGCCATATGAAGCTGATGTGAGACCCACTAAACCCATACAATGGATTTCAATATACTGCAAGAGCATCTATAAGCTTGGTGCACATGACATAAAAAGGTAAATTTAGGTAGCTTTTGATAAATAGCTGTACAACAGTTCAATACCAAAGCAAACCAAACCAGTATGTAATACCATATCAACCTGTTGAAAGAACTAGGGTAGTGGAATATAAGAAAAAAAAAGGTTAGAGAGAAAATCGCTGCAACTGTGAAAATTTAAATAAACCCCAGCAATGCTCACTTGAATAGGGCCTGACAAAATTCTTACATTTTCTACAAAGTAAAAGACATGCTTACCGTTATCTTTGCTGCTGTTTTCTTCAATTGTCATTTGTTCTGCTAGCTCAGACAGCGATTCATCGATGGTCTGGCTTCCTCGCAAGGTTAAGGAAAGTCTTCTCTTAAATTTTTTCATTCTATCGATATTGAGTCTGGCTTAAGGAAGCCTGAAAACAAAAATAAATAACAAAAAGTGAGAAATAATCAGTTAATCAGAAAATGAAGTTTAATTGACTGACATAAAAATGCAGGAAGGCTTACAGAAAACTTAGGAAATATGCAAGTTATACTTAAAACAATATCCCTGAAGCAAGATTACTCTACTGGACTGAAGATGAATGTGTTGAGAGGTTGATGCCCATACATTTTTGCAATTTTTATTTCTATTTGGAAAAAAAACAAGGACCTTTGGATTTGTTTGGATTTTTGTTTTAGAAAAACAGCTAACTTCATAATCAATTTTACAGTCCAATAATAAAGGAACCAGTCATCTGAAAACTAGATCAGTGTGTGCTCTGTGGCCTCCTCCACAGTGTCTTCACTAATCCCACTAAGGAGAAGGAGACTGTAACCTTTTCTCTTTTTCAGTCCAATTTTTTATGATGAAAACTTACCAAACTCCTCTCTATTTTACCCTTTTTACAAACAGAAGAAGGGGACAATGCTGAAAGTCTTAAACACAAAAGTAGTTCTCAAACACCATCCCACCTAGAGAAATAGGACAGCCAGGGTCTGGTAACAAAAGTCTGGCTAGAATGGATGTTTCCCTGAAGAGTCAAGCAGTAGGATGGAACTAGGAACAAAGCAGAAGGCACTTGGTCCCTAGAAAGCTGTAAGCAAACATAATTACAAAGGTCCAGGTCAATAAACATGCTGCCACAAGTCTGAGCTGGTAAGTGAACTTTGTGGTGCGCCATACGTGTGCCCTTGCATAACAACACGCACAGTTCTGTCTCTCCTTACTCCATGCAGACAGTTCACCCTTGATGTTATTTCTCACTAACTTGTTCCTCTGCTCATAGACTCCAAGAATCACATATGCAGTCTTCAACACAAGCACAGCATACTGAAGTCTGAAATGCTCATATATTTATATTTTTCCCCCCTCCCATGAAGTTCTTTGCCTTCCAAAAATTCATAATTCACATATAAAATAAAATTTTGCTCAATGTTCTCATTTAAACAGAGAAATGCAACAAGTAGTATGCCAAAGATCCACATTTAATAACAAACTGTGAATACAATCTTATATTGACAGCGTCCTGTTAAGTGTACACATTTCAGCGAATTTACTCTTTTTTAAGCTGCTTCATAATAAAAAGAAGAACAAATTGGTACAACAAATCTGAAAGTGGCTGCTGGTGGTAGCAGAATTTCACAATATTAGATTGTTTAGGACAGCAAGTAACACATTAGGGGTGGATAAAAGAAGACCTTTGGGATATGAGCTCCAAAGTCTGAGACGAACAGTAAAATCTCTGGCAAAGCAACAGCTGCATCCACGGGGAAAGAGGTGGATTACAAAACAGGGTAACTAACATCTCAGACTATCACAGCTACAATAAAGCAGAATCATTCAGGCACTAGGTAGAGATACATAGGAAATATACTGCTGTAGATATAGTTAAGCCAGCAGTTTCTTAACTGCCCCTTTAATGCACTGCTGTATGTGCAATAAAGCCACACCTAAGTAGGAATAATTTTACTCTCTCTAAGTCAAAAGCAGGATATTCTTATTGTTAAGAAACTTCATTCAGATAGCAATCCAAAGGGAACATTTATTTTTCCTGTTCAGGACCAGGCTACAAAGATCTTACTTGAAAGTGTTTTATTTCTGCATTCAAACTTTTTCAAAATAAATGCCCATGTTTCTCTAAAAAGGCCAATTTTGTAAAAAAAATTGGAAGGACACATCATTTATGTGTAGTTTTACTCAATTGTCCCATGATGTTTTTTGAAACCTGCATATTCCTATCTGTATTATTCTCAAAAAAGGATACATGCAATTTTTAGCTATGTAATGCCCTAAAGCTATTTGACAGCACAACAATTTCTTTCCAATTTTCCACTTGGGCAGCAACTGAAAAAACAGGTGCCTTTAAAGGGAAACGTGCTATTCCTGGCTTTTGATCCTGCAAATACTTAAACCTACACAATTTTTTAATCAAAAAGAAGGTCTACTGCTGAAGAATATTACATATAAATTAACAGATATATGGATTAGAAAATCCAGGAAACATTTTAAATCTCAAGCTAATTAAAAAATCCCGAAGTATTTTGTTTACTATAACTACAACATCTCTCCTGTTATGGCAGGGTTTCATGGAGTAATGAAGTACCATTTTTGCTAACATTCAGAATTAATTAATGGCTTGATTTTCAAATAATTTAACAGTGAAAAGGAATGAGGAGTGGGAATCCACATGTGACAGAATCCTCTCTTCTACTGAAATGTATATCAGCTTTTTAAAGGAAAAGATGCTCACTGATATGAAAACAAATTTTTCTCCCTTAAGGCACCAGTATTCTTGCTAGTTCAGAATTGTAAAGAAGAAAAGAAAAAAAAAAAAAAAGAAAGTATTGACTAGTATCTAGCACTTAGAAATGTTGTCTTTTCAACTTCTTTACTCTCATGGCCAAAGTTGCAGAACCTGCTCATTCTTGGAAGTTTAAGACAAGACATCAGTGAACAAAGCTTTGAAAATATGATCCGTACAATCCAAAACTAACACTGGTTCTCTAAAATGACAGTTCTTTCACAGAAAAGTCCAAATTGTCTGATACTCATTTTCACCACTTAATAGCAGATGCATACTTCTTACCTTCCTTTAACAGTAAATCTAGTTTAAATCCAAAATGGAGTTACTTGATTAGTAATATACATGTAGAAGCAAGGTTTTCTCAAATTCTTAATGACTGTGAAAAGAATACAGTTATTTCTATATTTAGCTTTAGAACAGAGCCCACAGGCTTGACTATTCTATTCTGCAAATTTCTCTACTCTGAGTAAGTCATACCCAAATCAAGTATTTCAGATGTCACAGTAGATAGAGGCATACACTTGAATGCAACTAATGCAAATTCTAGTCTCTGCAGACAGAATGAGGACAAGCAATCTGATATGACACTATCTGATACAACCTACAAAAGCTGGCAGAGACATATTTGTTCAATCCTTATACTGATATGAAATAAAAGAAGCAAAACTGTATTAAAGGAACTGCTGCTTCTTACAAACAATCTGCAGTCTAACCCTGAAAAACTGTTCTTTTTGTCTTTAAAAGGAATAGAAGTTAATCCTTGAAAACAATGCTAAAATCTACCTTTTCTACTTTCCAACATTCACTGTCATTAACTCAGTTCACTTCACTAGTATTAAACCCCTGTCTTGAACCCAACATCTTTTAAAAGTGATCTTTATAATACAGTTCTGAAAACAAACTCAGTTTTTTTAAATGATCCAGGTAAGACTAAATTTAAATATGTGTGTTTTGGTTCTCTTTCTCTGATTCACATCAATCCTTCCCACGATGCCTGAAGGACAGCACTTCTCTTTTAGCACATACATATGTTCACAACACCCAGGCTGTACTGCAGACAGACATGAAAGCACTTGATTCCAAAGCAGAAACTCACCTAGACTGCACTCACCGTCACCAAAATTCAGAGGTCTTACACTGCCAATGGCTAACATTCTCAAAAGCCCTTCCATTTCCTTCAATTTCCCAGACTCTTAGTTTCTTGGAAATTAAAAAAGTAAGGCATTAAGATCTTCATACACAATTACTATGTGTCCTTAATCCTTGTAAGTTTAAACAAATTCAGTTAAAATTTTCAAAACCGATAAAGCTATTTAACACCTTAAATTTTAGTCAGTTTATTTCACAAGGGTCACAAATAACAAAAGCTCACTATGATTTTGCTGATTCAAAGTCCTTTGAAATCAAAGGGAACCTGTCCTTCAACTTTAATTAGCTTAGGATCAGTCTAAGTGCTGACTCCTGTATTTCCCTAAGTTATATTGCATCGAGGTCCATCGACATAGAGATTAAGCATTTTAAAATTACTTTTCCAGTTGGATAAACACTGGAGTTGCAGCCAGACTCTTTTTACAGGCTGTTTTACAAGGCAGAGGGTATTTTCAAAACATCTAAAGGCAGCTCTTGTTCTGGAAAACTCACCTGTAAGAAGGGGGAGGAAATCAGAAACCCTAACAGCATGAGCAACAGCATGCATGCAGCACGGCTCTTAAAGATGGGTGAGCAAACGATAGCCCAGGCACAAGACATCAAAGAAAACAGGTAACAGCACTATATATGAACTCCTTGTGTCAGAAAGAGAGGCCTGAAAAACTCAAGAGTGCTACAAACAGTGTTAATTACAAACAAAAATAGGAAACACCTGTCAAGGATATTGTCCCCTTATTCTAAAAAGAAAACCAGCTTTCCACTATATTAAACTGTTCTCAATCTCCCCGAATTTAAAAAATAAACACAACCATTGATATCAGTATGTTGCACATCAAACACGGAGTCAACTATTAATTACACTAATGAGAAATATATGGATAATTTATCCAACATAATGAAAAACCAGCTTGAGCACTCATAAAATTCACATATAGTACAGATGTACCTCCTTACAATCAAAATTCTACTCTACAAGAATAGATTACAAACACGGAATTTTAGTCATTGCATCTATTTTTTGTATTTGTCTCAACTCACATTTGTTCACATCAGTGAAAAATATTTTCTACTCCATTTTTCCACAATTGGCCTATGGAAAAAAACCACAAGAATGGTCAACTAGACTCTCTTGTCAGGAGCATAGCTACTAAAAAAATTACTAGCTTTATGCTGCATTGGGTCAAAGAACTGACAGATAAAAGCAACACCTGACAAACAAGGCCTTTATTACTGATGAAAGAAAACCGTGAAGTCAAATACCTCAGCTTAGTCTGACCTCTCCAGTGCAAAAAGGGCAAAAGGACCCTCACAGCTTTTTCCTTTATGAGCAATACTCAATACAGAACTGAACTTTCCCAGTGAAGTCCTTTTTTATGTACTTACAGAATCGCAGCCATACAATTACTCAAAATTGAAGGTACAAAGGTATTTACAAAGGTTAACTTGTTATCTGAGGATAGTCTTACTAGTTAATACAGGCAAACAGGCTCCTCCTTGAGTGAATGAGAGCATCTATATTCAGCTCCTGATCTAGATCATCAACTGGAAGAACCACTCCAAAGAGAGGAAATATACGGAAATTACCCTGTCCTAATTTAATTTTGAATATGAATACTTTTCCTTATCTTCACGCCCCTCCCCCACAATCCCTTTGCCTTTAAAAAATATTGAAGGACACGAATTAGTACAAGGGGTTTTTAGTTTTTTTAAAATTAATCTTTTACTTAAAAATATATATTGAACATTACAGACATATTTAACTATGCTACTGGTACTGAATTTAAAACACTGAAAACCACCAAATTTGCCCAAAAGATCAAATTTTGCAGTCCTTCTTTCATATCCTAGGCTTATCTTCTTTCTCTGGACTCAAAAAGCTTTACTTAGGTAACCACAGCAAGTTTACATTCTATAAAATGTAGAGATGTATTCACTCCCACCTAGATTCAAGCAGTATCAATCAGCAAAATCTACAGAGATGTACTATTTGAGAGATCTCCCTGGATTCGATATGTCGTACTGATTAATAACTCCTTGTTAATTATCAAATGCTCTGTTCTCTCAACTGCCAAGTGAAAAAACACAGTATGAGTCTGGTTAAATTGGCTGACATTTAAGCCAAGAAAACAAATGAGCTGACTGGCAAAGCTTCCATACTTGCTGTCAGACCCATAAACTGAAAGGCTCTTTTCTATCAAAGGGGAAGGTAAAAACTAAAAGGTTACATGGATGTAACATAAATACTACCAGACAGTCACAGAACTTCAGATCTCAAAAGGTATAATGAGCACTGGAAACCAAAAGCAATGTCTGTAATTTTTTAAGCTTTGATTAATAATCATAAAGCCTTAATAGAGCATTCAGGAAAAATATTTAAAAAAAAAGAGTTGTGCACACAGTGCTTGCTGCTCTCTAATACTCAGATTATATTAGCAATAGATTGACAATGTTTCACTATCACTTCTGAGACAATCTTCCTCAGTCTTGCAAACAAGCAAGTCTTTGGAAGAACATTGCACAGAAAATTCCTTCCAGGTTCAAGAAGACAATGTTGGTTCTAAGACTGACAAGCATCAGCAATCTTTTGTGAGCCTGAGCAATTGTGTCAGTAAAAGCAGAGTTTTCAAGGCTGCTTTGTTTTTTTTCCATCACAGTTCAGGCATGAAATCAAACAATCTCACACCAAAGGACCTTCTCCCAAACTCCTTTTGCTCTCAGCCCAGAACCCCCAGTCCTCTAAGCATCTGAACCCCCACACCAGAGCCTTCAACCTTTGCTTCTTATTGTGCTAGCAAAAAAGTTTTACTTACAGCCCAAGACCGAAGGCAATGAAAAGCTTTCAACTTATTTTGAGGTTCTTGAATCAAGCACTAAGAGGCAAAGACATCAGAGTAATATAAATTGAGATAAAAACTAAAGGCACGCCTGTTTGGATGAACAAAGGACAAGGCTACAAGTTTCTAAGCAAGACAAAAAAAGTTTGGCCTTTTTCTCTCAGAACAGAAATTAACTGCACTGAGGAAAAATTAACCACCAAGTAAGAAAAAAAACCTGTAATTGTTAAGACTGCACACAAAATGAAGACTGATATAAAGAAACTGGTTTTCTAGCTCCCAATTTTTCTTTCAGATGTCAAATTTTTGGTTTATTACTTCCTGAACTTCTATACAGGTTCTGTATAGCATGAACACAAAAAAAGCCTCATCAAGCAACCCAGAAAGTCCTGACAGCAAAGCGAATCAGGTAAATGTAAAATCAAACCCTTCCATAATTACTGCTTGTACAGCTCTGTGCCTAAGAATAATATCAAAGAGCCATGAACGGTTTAAAATCATACAACTTTGGGTGCATTTCTCTTACACTTCTATGTACATGCAGAAGACAAAAAAAAAGAAAACAAGCTAGGAAAAACAAACTCTTTCACAGTAATTGACTGCTTGGTTTTGAATTATTTTTTCTTAAAAATAAGGAAGAATGATATAGCAACAGAGGAAGAGGTTTCACCTTAGTGAATTAAGAGACCAATAAGCATCATGGTACAGAACACATTCTACAGTACTGATGACATATATGCATATTTTTCTAACAGATAACAGGCCACATAGAAGATCTGATACACTGAAGGCATTACATAGAGACACAAAACAAGACATTAAGAAAAAAAACCAGTATGATAGAACGGACAATTCTGAGACATTTAATGCCTAAGATTTTTCAGTCTCTTCTGTACTCTGTGTTCTTCTAGAGATTTCTGATGAAAATAATACTGTCAATGGTATAACTACTAGTCCTGAAATAACAGAGAGACAGAATAACTTCACCACAACTAAGAAAGCAAGTACTGACAGAAACAACAGCCTAAACAGTTTCTTATAGTCAGCTGACTAAGTCAAACAGCTGCACTGAGATATTTCAGAGGTAATTTCAAAGGAACAGTAAATAAACTCATTCTGGCAATAAATAATCTTTGAACTATGGCTCAAAAAATTGTTTGAATACATGAACATCTTTTACCCAAAGCTATAAACTTCTCTGATTCAGTATTTTAAAAAAAAACTTATGAATTGTCTTCTTCCTTTCTCCAATCCTGTCATCAATACAACTTCAGAGATTGCTCAGTAACAGAAAATCTCTGAACAGTAAGTCAATTACAGTATTTCCCTGCTCTATTAATTTTTACAAAGCAGTCAAGATTGTCCCAGCATGACACCAATTTGTTCTGTTATAGCATTCAGACAAATGCCTGTCTGAAGTCTTCATGCTGCCATTTAATGGTCAACCGAACGTGCACACATGGATCATTTCAGTATTCACTGCCAAGGATATCAAACATGTAAGACACTATTCCTAATGCAATTGATTATTTAGCTGACAACCTGGGAAAGAAAGCAGAGTTTTAACATATGTTTTGCTAAGCAGCTTTGCAAATAGCTGTGTTGGCATCAAGGTGGTGGCAGTATGCCCTACAAAGCAAGAGAGGCAAGCATGAGGCTGCTTAAGCCAATTTAGTACCTCCACAGAAGTAGAGTACTGATCATTAGTGCACATCAAATCCAAGGTAAGACTGTCCCTACAGGGAGCACTATGATAGAACTGTTGTGTACCAGAAAAATAGCCTGAAAAACTGCAGTTTTGCCAAAAGCCTATTTAGCTTAGCTAAACAAAACCTGGATCTGAAATAAAAGCAGTCTATGAACAAAATAAAGGACAGCAGCAAATGCTGTTAAGGGAAGATGACAGGGGAAAATAACAAATGGATAGGAAATAAAGTAAAGCAGAAGTGCCTTCTTCCACTACAACAAGTTCTAGCCACTCTGATTCCCACACAACAACTACATGCAGACTCTTCTTCTGTCTTACTCCTGCACCAACATCCTGCTCCCAAATTAAGTCTCAACAGATGACAGCCTCACAACAGGTATTTTTCAGGGTTCAAGAAGCCAGGAAAAAGAAAAAAAAAAGGTATGAATTTATTTAAACATACCAAAAAAGGCACCTGCCATGTATCACGCTGTCAGAACTGTCACTGTTGGCTCAAGAACAAGAACTCTACATGCAGACTAACATATACCAAGATTCAAAATCTCTAGGTATCACTTGATGTTCCCTTTCTTTGCCTGAGTAGATCATTCTTCTCTGCATGTCTTTTACACACAATCTTACATATTACTCTTCCCCCAAGTAACTGAGGCTGTCCAGAAGAAGGTTCCCAGATTCTGAAACTAAGCACAACAACGAAATTACCACTATGTAATCTGGATGACTCCAGTTAATCAGTTTGAGAGGCCACTCCCCTCCCAGACTGAGCAAACAGTCTAGCACTTCAAAGGACGCTCGCTCAAACTTCATATCACCTCCTTTTAGTATAAACAATTCTCTACCTGAAGGGATCCAAACAAGTTTTGTGGACCTTGAACAGAGACCAGAGGAAGATTAAGAAACAACAACATAAGGTTATATAGAACTGAGACAATACTTCCTTCCATCTTGACTCAGTAGAGGAGACAAACAGCAACCACTAAAAGAGAAAATTGTGTATCTGCAAGTAAATGTCAGACCAGTAAGAGAGCATTAGTATATAGGAAACCTTGGAAAGTAACAAGTATTAATGTCAGTCAATAACCTTAAACCCAACAGGAATAATTAGGAAACACAACCTGAAGGACAAGTAGTCTTCAAACTTATTTTTAATAGAATTATAAAAAAGTAAAATAGCTGTGCCTAATGCCAGGCAAGCAACACTGATACCATCAACAAAAGCAGAAATTTTCTCGGATCCTCCTGCAAGCTACGTTTTAAAGGCAGAGTAAGGACAGATGTATATTTTACGACAAAATTTCTGTTAAGAAACAGTCAAAGAATCAAACAGGATGTACAGAATGCTGTTTCCAAATATGTATTTTTCCTGGGCAGACACATTTGCCCTCTTTTGTTTCTCAGGCAGAAGAAAGAAGTGAAATTTTAAATTTATCTTCAAAATAATTTCTTCCAAACTATAAACACTATCATTCTTCCGCTGTTAGAGCCCAATGCTTACCCCGTCTCATCCTGGCAAGGACAAACAGTAAGCCAAACCCCTGCACAACAAACCACCCATTCTGGGTGTTACCTGCGTTGCAGAGGCTGATACTGCTATTACTGTCAATGATCTGGATAAAGCTTCCAAACTCTAAGATTTGTCTCACCAACAGAAAATGTTTTATAAAAAGGTAAATTTAAATTTTTGCTTCTACATAGACTCAAACTCCCCACAGAATCTTACTTCAGCATCATATAATTTTATACTCTAATAAAGATCAGTACTGAAAAGAAATTCTTCACTTGGAGAAGTACTGGAGCAGTTTTGCTGTAAAACTCCATGGGAAGAAAAAAGAACCCTGTTACTATAATGTCACCAGATGACATAACTCTCAAACTAGTGCAGTTGAGGGAGAACCACAGAATGGCTTGGGTTGGAAGAGACACTCAAAGGTCACCCAGTCTAACATCCCTGCAACAAAGAGAGACATTTTCAAGTGGACCAAGCTGCTCAGAGCCCTGACCAACCTGACGGCACGCTTCCAGGCATGGAGCATCTACCACCTCCAGGGCAAACTGCTGCAGTGTTTAACCACTCCCAGCATAAAAAAAAATTCTTCCTTTTATCTACTCTGAATCTACTTTCTTTTAATTTAAAACTAGTATCCATTGTCTGTCACAACAGGCTCAAGGACAATTTGGACCGCTACCAGTCTACAATGACAGAGACAACTAATTCCTTCCTCCCTCTCCTACTACATTCCTTTAGAAATTTGGTTCCTATAATGCTTTTTTCTTTCTGGAATCTATGTGCTGGGAAGAAGAGACACAAAGACAATCCACGCTACAGCAGCACTAACATTCAACACTAATGAGCCAAGTGTAAGAGCAACAGATGTTACACCTTAGTAATTTTTTTTTTTAATCTACTTGGTTCTTTGCTCCTTAGCCTCCTTTGGAACACCCTGGTTGGTTTTCCCCCTGTATACAACCCTTAAATATATAGCACAAAGTCCAACTGATGTCATCTGTCATCTCATAGAGTAAAAGATCGTGTTTTGACTGATATAACAGAAGGCCTGTTGCTTTAAAAGTTTGGAACATGCTACTCTTTCAGCAAACTACTATTTCTATGTCCAGTACTTGAGCTGATCTTGAATTACACAGTTCAACAGCCTTGGAAAACAGTATCCTTTTGCCAAAATATTCTTTAAAATAATATTACATGTGTTCTAAGGGAAGCTTGTATTTGCATTACCACCCAGGTATGCTGCCTTTCAACATACCAAAGTATGCTGAAGAGTAACCAGAAATCTTCCCATTGCAGTTTATTTCCTTTTGGTAACTAGGATCCATAAGCTTGAAATTAAACAGTCCAAGCTTCTAGTTTTCACTTGTAGTACTTGTAATTCAGATTTATAGCTTTGCTCTCTTTAAACTTAGTCTACATTACTATTTAATAAAAGGGAACCCAAGAAAAGACCTTCAAAAGAACCAGCCATCTGTCTTGTTAGTAAAGCATAAAATAATCAGGTGCTACCATACTGAAATTTAAGTTGTGCATCTTAAATACAGCTTCAGCACAACACCTGATAACCACATCTACCTTTAAAGTAAATAAAGCAAGCGATGTGTTTTTATACTAATAGAAACCTTCTTTAAAAGCAAGTGTAATACTAATTACACTTGCTTTTAAAGAAGGTTTCTTAAATAAAAAACACCAAAACTTTAAGATTCTAGTTATGCAACTATTTCACTCTTACATTCTGATGAAAACTTAAGAATAAAAATCTGCCAGACTGTTGCCATGAAGCGAGTCTTAATTTTTTATCTCCCTGGACTCTTTTTAATACATTTTTGTAACAAGACTTGAGAATGAAACTTCTCACCAGCTGAATGGTAAACCAGAATGGCAGAAGCTTCCATTAGTAGAGGCACTACAGCTGTTTACTGAAGTAAACTCTAGGTCTGCTCCACAGAGAAACAAGATACACAAGCACAGTTAGGAAATTTCATGCTTGTATTAAGTAACAGTAAGCAAACCTTGCTAGTTACAAAGAAAGAGTGGTTTTAAGGAAGACTGGGTCATAGCAACCATGCAACAGGGAAATAAAAAACTGAATTTTCTGTCTACTGAACTGTGCATGCTTCCTTTTGTTGAACTGTTGACATGCACTCTCCTTTCTGCCATTTCTGATTTCAATCACATGAAATAAACTGTTGGATTTCCAACCAATATGCCACCTAAAGGTATATTGTATATTCATACAGCAAATGAACTCAACTTTTTCGTCCCAATATGGTTCACGTTACACAGGTACTATCTCTAACAATAATCCTCTAAACATTACCATTTCTTGCATCAGAATGACTCACTGGAACAAGCCATACCCTTTGACCAAATTTACTGGAATTGAGCACAAATCTGAGGTTCTATTTCCAGACCTTGTTACTTTACACGCATTGAGTTTAGAAATTTTACTTAAAAAATACTACAGTCAGATATCAGTTGTCTGGATTAATCTCATGGACTCTTTTTAAAAAAACATTCTTATAATTGTAATTTCAAACAATTGGGACAATCTCATTCTAAATTTATTGGGATATTTCTATCTTTTATTCCACACCACTGCTGAAACTTACAACAATGTTTCTCCAAGGCCCATCTCTGAACACAGTATGTCTCCAGCACAGGTTACAAGGAACACTTCTTGAAGGGATTTTTTACCAGGGTATTTAAATGACCTTTAGATATAATCTAGGGGGTTCCCAGCTCTTCAAAATGATTGTTATTGTCTCTACAGCTCAGAGTCTACTTTTAGGTTTTTTAATTCAGTTGGAAATAAAAGTCACCACAGAACAAAAACAACATTGCAATACAGTAAGAAAATGAATGTTTACAAAAATCCTTTCAGAAATTCTGAAAAGTTGTTTTTAGAGCAGCCATGCGGGGAAGGACTTGGGGGTGTGAGTGAATGAGAGACTCAATGAGTCTTGTCAATGTGCACTTGCAGCCCAGAAAGCCAACTGTACCCTGAGATGTATCCAAAGCAATGTGGCCAGCAAGGCAAGGCAAGGCATTTTCCCCCTCTGCTCTGCTCTGGTGAGACCTCACCTGGACTGCTGCATCCACTTCTGAGGCCCCTGATACAAGGAAGATGGGGACCTATTGGAACAAGTCCAGTGGAGGGTCACCAATATGACCAAAGGGCTGGAACACCTCTCCTACAAGGAAGGGCTGACAGAAGAGAAGGCTCTGGAGAGGCCTTTTAGTGTCTTCCAGTACATATAAGTTACCTACAAGAGAGCTTGAGAGTGACTTTTAACAGTGGCATGTATTGATAGGACAAGTGAGAATGGCCTTATAGCTGAAGGAGGGTAGATTTAGATTAAACAGTCCAAAGAGATTTTTAAGGGTGGTGAGGCAGTGGAACTGGCTGTCTAGAGAACTTGTGGACCACCTCTGGAAGTGTTCAAGTGTTCAAGTGGGATGGGGCCTTGAGCAATCTGGACCAGTAGAAGGTGTTCCTTCCCATGGTAGATGGGCTGGAACTAGATGATCCTTAAGGTCCCTTCCAACCCAAACCATTCTATGATCCTACAGAATCAAGAGAGCTTTGGTTCTTCACAACTTAGCTATCTCTACTGTTGGAAGTAGGGTCCAAAATGAAGCTATTTATCATGAAAAAAGATAAAATAGACACAAATTGTTATGTGGTTATGAAGTATTTCCCTTCTGAATTCATTAACTTTATTAAGAAAAGAGCAGTAGGAGAAACTTGATGGTGGCAGCACATGTGGCAGGCATGAAGTTCCTTCTGTCTGATGAATTGCAGTAGAAGCATAATCATCTTTGCTTTATACAAAAAATACAGAACATACTCAAGTTAATGATAGTTAACTTGATGGTTAAGATGGTTCCCAAGAAACAAGATCAGAATTGCTAAATTAACAGAGCTCGCTAAAAAACCCCACTTAATTTCCAGAGAAATAATAAGTAAATATTTTTATATATTTATATATATATATAATCTTGGTATACTGTTACTGAAAGCAACCAAACAAAAGAAATTGAGCAAAATCTCAAACAAAAATCTTCGAAGGTGGCAAGCAACCAAGTAAACATAAAAGAACTGCACAGATTATAATGTTCTAAACACAATCCTAACCTCATTGTGATGTCCACTTTAACAGCTCAACCTGTACTTGGCAGTCCACATTCTAATTTATATAAAAGCTACTTCAATTGTCTCTTAAGCTCATCAATCTCCAATTCCATTCTAGCATATAAGCTACTGAAGAGAAATTATGTCCTGTCACTATGCAGTCTTAGGGAAAAGAAAAAAAGAATCTCCTATTTTCAGTGTTAGTATCATATCAATGTTTAAACATTTACTAAAAAAGACTGTGAAGCAGTACATACAAATTTTTTCTTGTTAGGAAAGTTACTCTGGAATCTGCAATTAAAAAAACTGCAATAAAACAAGTTCTAAAGCTAAACATATACTGATGCTTCCACGATAAAGCAACTACAGCACTGGAGAATGAAGTTTGAGTGAGGAACTGCAACAGGCAAAGAATGACAGATGCAAACTGAAATGATAAGCAAGGAGAAAGTGAAGTAGAGAGAAGGCTCATAAGGTATTGAAAAGCAGTGTGAGAAAGAACTAGTGCAAGCTATATGCAACAAGTTCTCTCATCAATAAAGACTGAAAACTACAGAGATTTGATCTACATTTCAAGACAGTAAACGGGGAATTAGGCTGCTTAATTACTAGATCAAAAGCCCACACATTCACATGATGCATAGCACTAGAGTTTTCCAGCTTTTTTGTATGAATTTGTTCAAAACATGCTAAGCGTAACTCTGTTTCAAACCTACGGTGAACAGAGGATCAACTGTGCTACCACAGCCACCACAAAGCTGAAAAGCAGCATTGTTGCATGCTCTGATCAAGTCAACAGAAGTGTTATTATTTGCTTACACTTGATCTGGATCAAGTTTGCACCGATGGGTGATCCTGCAGGGAGAGTAATGAACAAATCCACTATTGCTGGAGGTGCAGCTGGCAGCTGAGGCACAGGAGCCCATAAAGAGAGAGCTGTACTGACAGCTTTCCAGAGTAAAACAGCAACCACAAAACCCTATGGCTCCCTGAGCAGCCTTATTTCACACATCAAAGAAACAAGGATTTGCAAGAAGTCCACTTATGGGTTAACATTCTTATTCTGTATTTTGTTTTTAAAAATCTTCTCCACCACTGAGTAAAATTTTTTCCTCTTTTTTATTTCTACTGTTGACTTAATTACTCTCCCACTGAAGTCATGAAAACGCCCATCAACTTCCCTAAGAACCATTATACCAACCTAAACCACCTCAGACTAAAAGCTTTAAATTTAATTTGCAAATGGAACTTCTCAAAAGTTTCTATCAGGTCATGAAATTTTATTGTAAAATTTTGTCCTGGTTCAGAGCAAATTTGTCAACCCAGGACATTTATGAAATACTGTTTTCCAAATCTCTACCTTCCCATTTCTTAAGTGTTTTCAAGAAAAAAAAAAGTTCAAGAATCCATTCTAGTAAGAACCAAGACCATCTTGAAACTAAGTCTCTGTCTTGCATAGGAACAAGAATTGTTCAGTCAAGATACCATTTTTCTCCTTACTCTGACAGTGTCATAGTTTTTGCTTTTTATTTAACTTTACAAAATTAATCAGAGCTCTATGAAGTGTCCAGCCTCAAGAGGTTGTTCCTTCAGAAATCAATCGTAAGGAGGGCACAAAAGGCTTAAGGACAAAGTCTAGGCTAGTTCATAGTTGTGAAGTCTTCTTATAAAAATAATGCAAGAGAGCATAACAGTGATACTCTATCTTCATGCTATTGAAAAATATGCTAATGATTTGCCTCATCTAATTAATGAACCCTTTAAGCATTCATTAAAATGTATGTCAGGTTTTAATCTTTAAAAGGAAATGCCACACAAGATCTCCAGTACTTCAAAGATCTCTGGTTTTCTTTACTGTGCACAGGAAGCCTTAAGTCAATGCAGTGTTACTATCTCCTAAAAATAATTTAAACATTTAGTCAAAGGAATGATGACTACTGGTACCACAGAAATTGATCTCATTCCTCAGAGACACAAATATATATATAGCAAGCTCCAGTTTGGTAAGCTCTTCATTTATTCCATCCTCAAAAATGGTGGAAAGCCCAAAAGTGCGATGAAACAGGAAGTCAGGCCTTGGGAAACTGAAGTAAAGAATAAAGTCTAAAAAGATTTATCAAAAGTCTTCAAAACCCAAAGAGGAATCTTGTTTTATTGAGAAATAAGGTAATATTCAAAATGGTTTTTTAACAGAATTGTAACTTATCCCCTGCAGGTAAACCAACAACAATTTCTTTCTTTTTCAGAAAGAGCAAAAGAGAGAGCTGTGATTTATGAGGATGCCAGCACAAAACCAAAAGCCAACTCTTACACAGAGTAAGAAACACAGAAGTATGCAAACCTCTTACTTACACTGTCTAGGTAAAATTTTCCATGTGCACTGCAAATAAATTTACTGGTTTTGGTAAATCAGATATATTTTAAAGCAAAGGCATAGCACTTGAAAGTTATTCAGTTTTAATACCATGTATTCTTTTGCTCTTAAACAGTTTGCTCTGAAAAATTAATTCTTCTAGTCTGTTTTTAAAACTAGATGTCCTTTCCTGTACTCCTTTAAACTATGAAGTAGATCACTAGCCAGACATTACTCTGCCATCTGTTGTCCAGTCCTTTACCGTAGATGGCCAACTTAAATTTAATGGAGTAGAAACTACTCAAAGTAAAAATACTGAAGTGTGTTATTATTTCTAATTGTCTTGTATGCTGCAAAACAGTTCCTTTAATTTAAAATAACAAAAAGAGAAAAGTTGAGAGAAATATGACTCAGCCAATTTGACAGGAACATTTGATATTTTACATAATTTCAGCATTGTCTCAATGCGTATTTATAACTGATTTTAAAGCAACTATAACTAAAATTTCTGATACAATAAGATACTAATCTGCAAGGAATGTTTGCTTGACTGCATAAAGTATTATATACATATGAATACACTAACAGTTGTACAACAGCACATTGCTTAAGCATACATACTGGAATTCATTTCTTGGAAACAGGATTGATTCTTTTTGTCTATAAAAAGTAATACACTACAGCAAAGTATGGCCACCACTAATGATTTTTCTGTTTACTTTTGCGATGCTTCACATTTTATAAAACTATTTTAACTTCAGCAAAGGAACAAGACTACTTGGAAATAAATGGATTGTTACTGAAGGTACAGTTACTCAAAACATTTGCGGTATTTGATCCTAATATATAAGAGCAGGTATGGCTAAACAATAGATGGAAAAAATATGTAGCAGTATAAACACGTTAACCAGCTACTTGATCCCTGGAAGTGGACAGTCTCACCATTTTGCCACAAATGGATAAATTTAACAAGAAGAATATTAGTATGAAAAAAATTGTAACTTCACTGCACTTAGATGCCCACGGTTGAAAAATATGCCATCAAAATCAGTACTTCTGGAAAGAAAATAATGTAAACAATGTATCCATAAGCTAATCTTCAAAGAAGGATTTGCTCTGGATAAATGTATGCATCAATTCTCAGTTCCCTGTACGGATCATTTAAGTCATCCAGAAAACAAATTGGGATTCAGTGCTAGGATCAAAGTTTTCAAGGAACTGCAACATGTTCAAAAACATGTTCAAAATAGTTACAGATCAAAATCAAACAAAGAACAGTATAAAGTGGTCAATAAGTCAACACTACAAAAACATACTCATTTTTCCTGACAATTTTCAGGATTGCTTATCTAGCAATAAATTCAGCTACTTGTCCAACATCAAAGCATAAAATATGAATATTCTTTTAGAATTCATTTTTTCCATCTTTTCCCCATCATCTAATCTATGATTATTTTATCTTTTTGATAGGATCAACAAATATTAAAGCCATATTTAGAATTTCAGAACAGGCCATTCTAGGATTCTACGAATCTTAGAATTGTTTGGCTTGGAAGAGACCTTAAAAATTATCTAGTTCCAACTCCTCTGCCATAGGAAGGGATACCTTTCACTAGACCAGGTTGCTCAAAGCCCCAAAGCCCATCCAGCCTGACTTTGAATGCTTCTAGGAATGGGGCATTCACAGCTGCTCTGGGCAACCTGTTCCATTACCTCACCACCCTCATATTAAAGAATGTCATCCCAATATCTCATCTAAAACTATTATCAATTTTAATCCGTTCCCCCTTGACCTGTCACTGCATGCCCTTGGAAACATCTCTCCATCTTTCTTTATGTCTCCGTTCAGGTATTGGAAGGCTGCAATCAGATCACCTCAGAACCTCTTTTCCAGGCTGAACAATCCCAATTCTTTCAGCCTTTCCTCATAGGAGAGGTGCCCCATCCCTTTGATCACCTTGGTGTCCCTCCTCTGGACTTGCTCCAAGAGCTCCATGTCCTTCCTGTGCTGGGAGCCCAGAGCTGGATGCAGCACTGCAGGGGAAGTCTCACCAGAGCACAGCAGAGGCAGAATCCCCTTCCTTGTCCTGCTGGCCACACTCCTTTGGATGCAGCCTAAGGACACAGCTGAAGTTCACATCTTGCTATTATAACAACAGAAGAAAGCAAATGCATTTTACAGGTGCTCCTAGTCTGATCTGGATTCCATTATGATGGACACTGCTCAGAAAAGTATTTTCAGAATCTTGAGTATGCCTTAGGGGTAGCGAAGTTTTTTTGTGTGTTCATCTTTTTCTCTCCTTTTTTTTTTAATTTTAATAAAAGCATCAAAAAAGAAAATTGTGAATGCTCTTGAAACTTGCATGCAAGTTGAATCTGGCGGTGAAGTAAAAACCACAGCAAAAAACCCAGTGAATAACCCTCCAACCTTTCAAGTAAAATGAGGAAGAACATTGATAATGGATTTAGTCTCTCAGCCCTCCATGATCTCTACAGAAAAATTCTCATGCTTAAGACAGTCTTGTTTTTTAACTGCATGTGTTTACAGTACGATGAGTGCCTTTACAAAATCCACACAACTAAGCCAGCATCATTTAAAAATACCCTCCTTATGTAACAGTACTTTAATATGCATTTCTGCTGTTTAGCTTACTCTTCCTTGTGTGTCAAAGCTTATTTCTGATTGCACTAGATAAGCAAGGAAATAAGTTCTCCTGAATTGCTGAAGGTAACCTTTCTGGATATAAAGAAACAGATGTAGTCAAATAAGCAAAGCTACAATGAAGACTTGAAATAAAAAGAACAAAACACTAATTTGTGAGAGGCTCTTACTGAAAGCATCAGAAATTGACTACTCTCACTCTACTGCTTAAAACTTGACAAATATTTTTAGCCTTTTTTCCCCCTTTTAGCTTTGATTTTAAAAATTCCCACTTTCATGCTAGTTTGTTTAAACATCAGCTATAAATTTTTATTAGAAATAGAAGTAACAAAACCAGCACAATTAAAAATGAAAAATTGCCAAAAAATGGCAAGAATTTCACAGATCTATTTTTAGTGTTGATAGATGCTAAGCGAATTACGTAGGAAATCTTACCCTTTTCAGGATACGTAGGAAACACGTGAGAAATCATATCATTTTTCTCTAGTTCCCAAACTTGAGTCAGGTAAGTTATTGTAAAGAAGAGCTGAAGAAATTAACAGAGATCCTAGCAAAGATATACACAATCAATTTATTTTGAAAAATAAAGATCACATTTGATTTGGTTTTTCTGGTGAAAATATGCAACTTGCAAATCTAACAAATTGTAACTTAGCAAATCTGAAATATCGAATCAATTTATCAACCAACAAAATGTTTAGCCCAAGTCCTCATTCCCACAAATCAATAATTATCATACAGACTGGAAAAATCAACAGAAATGTGTTAATATTTCACCTTAACCTTAAAAATATGAGTTTTCTGAATCTAAATAAATACAAAAAAAAAAAAACCAACACAAAAAGGAGTACTTTTTCTTCCCTCTTTATTTCGGTATTATTTGTCTTTTCTATATAAACTTACATCTAAATCTTGCCATTAGACTGCCAATATGAAAGCCAACTAAAGCTAAAACTCAATATGCTTGTGGACACTGCTGTCTAAAGAAAAACAAAATAACCAAGCTAACAAATAAATAAATAAATAAAGGCAAAAGTAGCTTCCTGAAAACAAATTACTTGGCTTTCCAGATTGGGGGTGGGGGGGAAAAGAAAATTTAAAAAGGCTTGGCTTACCAGCAATTTTCTCATTCAGTAGAATAAGGTGTCAGCAATGCAACACTACCTGTTTTCTAACATAACTCTTAGCAATGATTCAAATGGAGATCATGACCACTTAAGCTCATACACTTCCCTATTAAGGATGTTTTAAGCTGTCTGCTCCCACAAGAAAAAAACCCTACTAGTGTAACAACAGTGGAGAGAAAGGTGTATCAAAAGGATTGTCCAGTATTTCTCCCCATGTAATATTTTGATACCTCATATTTCAGGACTGACAGTGGAATACTTTCATTTCAAATTTGAAAACTTGTAATATGATATCAGGTGCTGACAATCTAACACAACACAGTTTTCAAACAAGCCCTTGTTTTGCACAGCCTCAGCAAACATCTCAACTTCAACATGACATGGACTATTTTTATTGTGTGTGTTTAGACTGTATTTCAAATGGTATAACAAATTGTTGGGCTAAGGGGGAAATAAACATTCACTGACCACTTGCTGTCACAGATCATGAAACAGATTAATTGTTGAAAAAAACCATTGACTCCAGTCTCCAAATGTTGAAGTTAAACGGAACATTGAAAAGTGAAAGGTTTTTAACCTGCAGGGAATAAAATACTTCATGCCATTGTAAAACTTCATAGAAAGTTATTATAATATTTTCTGCAACCATTTCCAACAAAAGGCTTCTGCCAGTAGCAATGTGCATACCAAATACTCATAGCCAGCTCAGGTATCACTGCTGCAGTGACTGCAGTACAGAAAACAATGAAAAAGATCACCACAATCCACCACAAACTATTTCCCCTCGTGCTTTGTTTAAATTGTTGCCACCTACATTGCCCTCACAATTATGCTGAGGCACAAGTAGAATTATAATCTTTCACAGTCAAGGATTTTACTGAGTTCTTAAGTGCCTTAGCCTTTTGCAATGAAGCAACCAAGGTATCAGGTGCTTCAGAACTGCAGGTACTTTTCCATTCGGCTTTAATCAAATGTGTAACATCAATACATGCACATACCCTCTGCCCGGCAACACAGGTGTTGCCTGGCCCCCTGAAGATAGTACTTCAAGAACAGAGTGATTTTCTCACTCAAAAAAAGAACTGCTGTCTTGACAGTGACTAATCTGGCCTATTTGTTCTCACATTTATTTTCATTTGAGCTTCTATCACTTTCTAATTTTCTCTTTTTTCCCTGTGTGTAGGAGGAAATCCTACCCTCTGCTGACAAAAGAGATAGTAGGATGTAGCCATTACTCATGAACTAACAAGACAAGCTTCTCTTCATAAAGCAACAATTTGAGAGAACCTCACCAAGGAGAAATACACACACTTTGCTTCAGTGGCAGTAGGGATGAAAATACATTTTGGACTCCCCATGATGCCTCTGCCATCACCCATCTCACGTGCTGGAAATCTGGATAAGAAAGCACAAGTGCTGTACGTGTATTCTGAGCATGTTTCCTAGACTCATCCCAATTAGTTCCTTCCCTTCTGTTTCCTATCACTTGAATAAAAACATTGGGAAAGATCCAAATAATGACATTTTTGACAGCATAAAAGCAAAGACAGCCAAACATTACCAAAGTAAAGCATAAAGGGACCTCTTTTCCCACCACCTAATTCCCCATTACATGCTTTCATGAACTTTAATCAGGTTCTTATAACGAAGACAGTATGACTCCCACATCCAACAAATTCTGTAGGTATAGATCAATTACCTTCCTGAGAATTAATCTGTACCTGTAACAAGCTTGAAGAACTTCATTAAGTATGAAAGACTAGGAAAAAAATACTGAACCTCCAAACCTAACTACATGCAGCTTTCAGATCTCAGATGCATGTAGAGGACAGCACTCATACATTTATATTTATATAATTTATATACATTTATATAAGCTGCAGCTGATAAAGCTATGCCTGAACAGTAACTTCCCCCTTCAAAAAGATTCAATTAACAAAGTCACACAGTTAACTTCCCAAGTAAAGTACCTAAACATACAACTACTTGATAACCTGCCAGAAAAAGCTTTAAGCTTTGAATTAAAAAATTGAAATTAGCTACTTGTCTCAAATTAGATATCAGTGGAAAAAAAAAGGCAGAGTTCACCTGCTGAATGTCAGTGACACACACAGAGCCATGATGCCCTAGGAATAAGACTGAGTGATCTATACGAGCTGCCCTTTCCCCCACATCCACCTTCCACACTTCTTTATCACTTTAACCAGACTTTAAAATTAAAAACCCTATAATTCTGTCAAAGAATCTCCACTCTACAAGGTTAACACAAGTATCATTGATTTGCTTTTGAAATATGTATTTATCATTAAATTTCAATTTTAAATATTCAGATCTGATTTACAAAGTAAAGTTGGGACCAACTCTCTTTAAGCCTATTCTTGCTACACATACTGTCTACATGCTGTGGAAATCTATTACAATAGAGTAACACAAACCAGGTATACTGCTTATTTTCACACTAGATTAGCTCTTGCTTACTATTGAAATATGACAGAGTTATAAACAAGTACAAAAGTCAAGCAGAAAATACTTTTACTTGATTAGAAATTCCAATATAAAGAAAATTAACCTTATAAAGGCTCATGAGTATCCCAGTAAGATGATGTAAAATATCAAAATGCAGTAGTAAACTTTCATTTGGTGAAAGACTTTTGAGATAAAAACCCCAAATCCAAAGATTAATAAACTAAGCTATGTGTGTGGCATGCTGCTGCAATTGGCATATGCAGAGAGCAAGAAAATTTTGTAAGCCAAACCTGAGGATTTATAAACACTTGAAATATCTTGTATCAACCCTTTGAAATAAATATTTTCTCCACAGACAAGGGGTGGCAAAGAATTGAAACAGACACTGCCTGTCATATGCAGTAGCAAGACACCTAAAGCAAAACTTTCCATTCTCAGGTGTAACAAACAAATCCAGTTGTAAATACTGTGCTGAACCCCTTCTACTTCACAATAAAATAAAAGCAAGAATGGGGATCAGAGTCTGCTACTATCAAACCAGTATTAATCTATTTACAGCTCAATACACTTCTGAAGCTTAATTTCTTGTGCAATCCATGTTTTACAAACCACCAGTAAAAATTCTCATTGAATGTATTTCCCTAAGACAGCAAAATAAGCCCAAAAACCAGCTTTTTTGGATATGCCTTAAAGGATTGACATAGTTTATTTCGCAATTTATTATGATAATTGAGAAATGGTTAAAAACTGTTTAATTATACATTAGACTAGCTGACATTTATTAAAACAAGATGAGGTTATGCATGAAGTGTAAAGGTAGAATAAATGTTTCTTATTAATAAGGTTTTCACTTCATTTATGACAAAAGTATCCTCTGTGAGAACTACTTAATTTAATCACCAAGTCAACAAAAAGACCTAAGGATCTCCCTTTGTTTTGTAGTATACTACATGCACTTTGCAGAGCATCTTGGAGGACAAATTGAAACCGTGCCATTTTTTGGAATGTACAGGTCTGATGAAGAGCACATTAGTGCTTAGGTCAATGAGCATATACAGGAAAGAGCTTTGCAGCAAATAACTCATGTAATAAAATGAGAGGACAGAAGGGAAGCCATGGTGGCCACATCACTCTCTGTGACACAGCCAGGCTATGAAGAGCCTGGTCCCCACCATGCCCTGACCCAGTCAGTCTCATATCCTCCAAGACAGGAATATCTAACCCAGATATCTGTACTCCTAGAGAGGCACAACCTCTTGAGACAAAGACTCAAACCTGGGTTTTAATTTAGATTATTTATGTTGATCTGATTGTATAAATAAAAACACCTAGCAGACATTGTTATTCTCTTAAACGATACCAAATTAAGGTGCATAATTTTGTTAAACAGTACATCACATGCTACAGATGAGGTTAATTTTAGCATTGTTCATCATTTCATACAAAGAAAGTTCACTTCCCCCTTTAAAATAAACAATTAATTTTGAATAATGACCAAAAGCTGGTTAAAAGTACTTTCTTTTTAACCCAAGGAGATGGTTAATACTGCTGTTTTGAGACTGGATATCTAAATTTGAGACATCAATTTCTTTCAGAAATTTTTAATTTATTTAGTGCTTGTATTAAACTACTACTTTAACATGACAAAACCTTTAATATTCTTTATTCGCACAGCAGGTAATTTCAAAGAGTGGTCCATGCAGCTGAGAATGTAAACATGGAGATATTGCTGATGACAGCATTTAGGTCTTAGGAGAATTCATTTACTCTCTCAAGTGCTGCTAGACAATTCTGGGTAATGAGCAGAGAAAATACTGAATGAAGTATTTATGATTTACACAGTATAAATCATATTCTGATATGCCAGACATGCATTTGTAACATGCCCAACACACATTAACTAATCATGAAGTGTGCAACAAAAGTAACTGCAGAAACTGCTGACAGAACATGCTCTTGCATGTGTGAAGAATATGTGGTTACCTTTCTTTACATCTTATTTGCCATATAAAAATTTCACCCAGGCATAAAATTGCTCCTCCTCTCAATATACATGAAAGTTTCTCTAAGGAAATACCTGAAACTTTCATTGCACCTTTCAAGTAAGAACACTTCCAAATACATCATAAATAGGATTTTCAATAGTCCAAAATTCAAAAATAGGTCACATTTATTGGAGTTACTTTCAGACTCCTTACATGAAACATATAAAGGCTTACTAATGCTTACTAGAATGTTAAATACTTTCTGTTTTCTACAGGGTCAGAATGTCTTTCTATCCATTTGCCTTTTTCTTTTCTATTAATTTAATTAACATTTAATATACATCATATTACCTCCTTTTACTTGTTTGAAAATAACAGTTAGATAGAACACCATTTAAAAAACAAAATTCAAGATAAAACCCCCTTCAATAGATAGACTGTCCCTAAGTAGCACTTTGAAATGACACAGAATTAAGTAATTCTACAGGACAATCATGTACAGTTTTCACACATAGCTTTCCCTGATCAGAAGATACAAGTTCCCATCTTTATTATAACAGTACAAATTCGTATGGCTAATCTCATGGATTTATTTCAGTAAATAAATTTTGGTGCAACATATGTACCAAAACCCAGAAAAGAGTAAGGAAAACCTGGGTGAACACACTGCAGTAATATCCAATTCTGGATGAGTGCACAGAACACCATGCCCTACCTGAAAAGCTCTCTTTTGGTACTGATTATGCACTCCTTCCCCCACTTCTGACACCGTCTGTCCCCTCTGCTACCCAACAAAACCACTGCTAACCCTAAGGTTTGGTTCAAAAATACAACAGAGCTACTCATCCAAAGAGGGCAAAGGGACATCATTTAAAAAAAAAGTGTATCTCTATGCTGTAAAATAGTGCAGCTTTTCTATATTTCAGACTGCCTAATCAAAAAACTTCCTAGACCTTCTGATAAAGAGCCACGATAAGTCAATCCAACTGGAATATTACTACCTACAGCAAAAGCAAGGCTTGTGCACACTGTAGAAGGAGCTTGGATAGGAGTCAAACGAGAAGACCATCATAAATGTCTCACACTTCTGCACAAAACAGAACATGTCATTTTTCCAAAGCCTCCTATGATCACAGAGAGGCAAACATTTATAAACTAGCACATACCACAAGTAACACAGCCAAACACCACAAAAAAATTTGGAAGAAAATGAACCCACACAGTTTTCTTAATCCCTTTCAAACCTTTGATTATAAGAGAAAAAAAAATCTATTATGTCATGAGGATCCACTAACAGTTAAATATATTACCTTTGGGGAGTGGCGCTTCTCATAAAAGTGACTATACTGAAAAGGAATTTTCTCTGTCAACAATTTTGCTTCCTGTGCTTTATCAGACATTTCAGGCTTTTTTCCTCCTTCAGTGACAAACCCTTTGTGGGGGGTTTCTTAACAGCCTACTATTGGAAGCCTTGCATATGAAACGTAGCTAAGAGGAAACATTCCCTATCTAAGACAGTTAACGGGGCTGTTTTCCAAGTCTGTGTTTCAGATCAGGCTGGAAGCAGTGAGGTTACATATTATGTTAATTCTGTATGAGACATGACTGAGGAGGCCCCATGCAATTAACTACACTGAGATATAAAGCATTAATGTAGATGAAATAATCCAGGTTAGATTCATTTACATTGGTATAAACAGACTGAGAGCAAGATAACATCTAGCCATAGAAACAGGAAAAACTAGGCCATTCTGTCAGTATAAAGGTGGCTTAGCAGTATTTTATACATACACTGTCTTTGTTTCTCCTGCAGATTTTCTTAGAAATATTTACTAAAATCTATGCCACTAGGTTTTCAGACACTGCCAGGGTATTATTTCTATTGACAGGTGTCTGCAGATAACTCCACTAAGGCTGATTTTCAAAGCATTCTCAGCACCTATACCCTTAAGATCACTATCTTAAAGAAGCCTCAAATTAAACAACCAAAAATTGACATACCCCATCCCTACGTATTTTTTTAGCTAGCGATGCACTACTTTTCATGAGACCTGACTAATGTCACTACACAAAACCTGTTGCAGTTACATTTTAAAGTATCTTCAACAAGTTATCTAAACTAGCATAGAACTTGGCAAATAATGTCAACCAATCCAAGGAAAACTTGGCAATCCAAGTAAACCATTCTCAAAATTTAAGTAGAAGAAAATTTCACATCCTATCTTTCAAGTAAAAACACAAAACAAACAACAAACTCTGAACTAAGATATAATTCCAGTTACCAAAAGCAGATATGACAATCCAATCATGTAAAGATGTAAATTTACCATTAACTTAATGAAGTATAGTATCATTAAAAAGTCAAGAATGAACATCAACTGCAGGTGTAAGATATGCTCAAATCTTCACTTGTTTTACTTTATCACAGAGCACATATATTCAAAGAATAAGGTTCTCCTACTACAAAAAAAAAACAGGTATTTTTTATTTCTCCTTGCAATCCCAGTTGCTGAAATTGCCAGAAGACATAACAAGAACACAGTTCATTCAGGAACCTATTTCAATATTAAAATATACTATCACTACTACTCACATGACTAGAATTTTAAAATGCTAAACACTCGCAAGCAGGAGTGATGAATAAGGAAAAATCTGCATGTTTTATTGCTTACATAGTGAAAGACCTAAATGCATAAGTGGGGGAGGTGGAAGGGGGTGGGAATTGACACTGATCATCTTCAGGCACCTGAAGCACTTAAGAAATCAAACCAGTGCTGGAGACGTCTTACCCATTCCCAGCACCAGTAAGAAAATGCTTGGCTCCATCCCCCAGCCAGTCTCTCTTCTTTCTTCACCATCACCTTTGTAATGCAGACAGGTATGAAAACCTCTTCAGTTCACTGATGCAACAGAAACTATTTGGAAATAAGTGCTTAATTCAACTCAAACTGTAATGCTGTAACACAAAAACAATGGTTCTGATGGGCTGCCTCCAAGGTAAATGTGGAAAGAGAGGTGGCTCTGTATTAAGATCTTTGGATTACCCTCTGAACCTATTTCTCTCTATTGGTTACAAAGATACACATTTTTTTAAAAAGGCACAATGCAAATTAGTCAATCTGGCATAATTCATATTTTAGATGTGAATAATTTATTTACTGAAAAAAAAATCATGTTTTATCTACCCACTGCTATAAACAGATGATTAAGAAGAATATAGGTATTTTATTAAGATGCAGTTACAGGTGAAAATGATCACTAGCTATCCATTCATGCCCAAATTAAACTTTAAACAGTGACAAACATCTAATGACTTAAATCCTTAAACTAATGTCTACCTCTTCCACTACCAGAAATATTCACAAATACCAGGAAGCCAAAACTTATTATATAAGACCACCAGGAACAATTAAAAAAAAAAAAGAGGCCCTTTTAAAGAAAGCAGGTTCAGAACACTTAATTAACCACACTGAACACTTTCTATTTTATACAAAAACCGTACTCAAACACATTTTAAAATACTAAGTATTGGTAACTAGGCTGACTACCAAAGCATATCAAATCTGTATCTTCAGAACTCATAATCTGCTTTGTATTGCTTCTAAAATACTATAATTGCATAATTCAAGAAGAAAGGCATATAACTACTGAAGAAACTAATTACAGCATTATGTTGTTTCCCCCATGCAGCCCACAAGAGAAAAAAAAAAGACTATGGTTAATAACCAAAGGCCACCTTCTGACCAAATACATTTTAAAGCTATTTTTTGGCTTATGCATCAAACATTTTTGCTTTTCAGAATTATACTGAGATGTATCAGAAACAAGCCTCCAAAAGATATTTAGGTTAACTGTATTCCCTGATAAACAATCCAGAATTACAAGCAGCAGGTTTAAAAATACTGTGACTTGTGCAAATGGGAACACTGTTAAGCTGTTTATCTTGTTTAATCCTGAAGGTAAATAGCATAAGCTTCAAAATATTTTTCTTCTTTGCCATAACCTATTGAATCACATTTACAGAGGTAATGAAACAGTATGGAAAATCTCACATTTTTAGAATTGCCTCTGAAATTGCTTTACTGAATATTATACAGGTCATTATCCTCAAGACCACTCTGTCTGTAAATTTCACTGTAAATTTCAGTGATTTAAATCCAAACTGTGGCTTCAGTGATGCCAATGATCTTGTCTCTCCTGAGGTTCAAATCTTCAGAAACAAAAAAAGAACCCTGCAAAACTCTACTACTAGGCCCATTTTAAAATATGAATACTATAGTTAAGTAATTTTTTTATTGTTGCATCTTCCAAATATTTTCAAACTCCTACTGTATTTTCAGCTTATTTAATTCAGTTTTAAAATATTATTTGCAAGAAAAAAGTGTAATTTTTAGTTTCCTTAGATGTCTTTCATCCAACACTAATGATTTCCACACCAAAAATCCTATTTCATTTCATAACTCTCACCTCAAACATGTACCCATACTAAAAATTAAGGATATATTTTATAAGATAGATCAGTAATTGTTTCCACACTGTGCCTTATTACCCAGTAGCAAATTAGGTTTCTGAGCTGCTGTTTTAAACGTGATTTTTAAAATACTTTAATGCAGCATATATGATTGATATATTTAGCAGCTGAGCACCTCCTTTCCTCTCTGTACACAGGAAGTTTCCCCTCCCATCTGCTCAGGATATTTAAAAAAATAAATAATTACAAACTGCTGTTTTTCCATCGATGCTGCAGAAAGTGACTATTATTTACCTGTAAACATGAAAGTAAAGTTGAAGCCAAACACAGCGTAACCTGCACCAGCTCCCTGACACAGTCACAAGACACGTACTGGTACAAAGGCAGGAATGTGGGGATGAGAGCAGCAGCCAGCAAAGAGGAAAATCACTGCAGCTTTGAGTGATAGCGCCAGAGTTATGCCAGGTTGAACTCCTCTGTGGAGCAAATAAGTTATTCACGGGTAGCAGCAGCCCAAGCTTTGTCTCTCATGTCTTTAGTTTTATATTTGAGTTTCAGAGCAAACATAAATAAGGTGAATTATGAAATAGACTCATGCTTTACAAGTAGATGCTTGAGCCATTTAGTATGGTATTTATGAGACAGCTTTAAGACTAAATAGCAGCTAAGCAGGCAACAAGCCCCCTGCACATGTAGGTACTCTGCTGCTGTTTATGACAACCAGATCTTGACAAAGAGAAAGGACAGAGGAAGATGCACTGGCAATAAACCAATGACAGACCAAAAAAATGCCTTTTAATTTTCCCCAGTTAAATTATATAAAGCCACATCTTTTTTGGCCTACAGAGAAGATTTATGAATGCTACACTGAGAAACTCAACTTCATTTCAAGATGTACAGAAAACTGATGGAAATATAACATGTAATCTATTATTTCATAACTGTTTTTCCTCCTCCTGTGTACTACTAATTATATTATTGATTACTATATTTTCAAAATAAAAGCTCTCCCTAAACCCCACACACAGAATACAGATCAACACTTAATATCTGTTCTGTATTATACATGAGGAACTATTCCAAACCTTTACAGAAAAAATACCCAAACTAAAAGCCAATATCAATAGCTGCATATATTTAATTTAGTTATCAAATATAACTATTTTATTTTAAAATTTAATACACTGTATTCAATCTTTTAAAGCCTGATATAAAACTCCACATAAAGCAAACAAACAGGAAGCTGCCACTTTTCCAAGCATCCATCCTGCAGTAATGACCCATTCTTTAGTATCTATTGTTTTCCTACTTTTCTGGAGCTACAGAAATAATGGGCAAGTTTCACTGACTTTCATTTTATTCGTGGCAATGACCAACAGCTGACACTGAGCAGGTTTCCCAGGGCTTCTTCACCAACGTACTTTGACACTTTGATGATGAGGAGCCCTCATCACACACGGTTACGTAACAGCAACTATTTATAGGTAACCACTTGATTCACATTATCCACTGGGTTTTAAACCATTTCATATATTGTCACTTGATCTATCATTTTAGTTCCATAATCAAAATGCCACGTAAGAGCCAAGTAAAAAGTTTCAGTGACGCCTGTCCGCAATATCAAAACGTACCACGTGAAGTATTTAATCTTATCAAGAGAACCAGACGTTAGTTTCACAAGATTGGTCCTCTATAAATATATGCTGAGCAACAGTTGTTTCCTTTGCTTAACCTCCTGCTCTACCAATATCCATTACTGTGCATATAACTGCCTCCTAAAACCACTGAAAGAAACCTCAGTTGTGCTAAAATAATGTAATTTCTCAGTGTTCTGAGACATACTGAGAGATATGGCCAGCATTTCCACTCCAGAAAGTGCCCTATCAACCTGTACTCACAACTTCAGTGACAGCTGTTTAACACCTTCAGGTTCTCTTAGGAAATGTCTCAGAGAACCACATATGACTATCAGCTGGTGTACTTATGAATATAGCAGTATTTCATGAACATCAACTTATTCTAAGAATATTAAATACTTACATTTTCTTCAGCTTTTCTAACTGGCTAATGGCTTTCTTAGAATACAGTTTCATCCTAAAATACACCTAATTGTAACAGTTGGTGACAGCATGGGCTTTCCTCATCACAGACTTTGGCCTTTCTTATCAATCATATTAATTGACCTCAGTGTCAATTTCTTTACATTTTTGTAAACTGGCTTCTTTACATGTTTTGTAAACTAACCTATAGACCATAACTTTTAAATCCAAACAGTTTTCTCTCAATTACAGGACAATGGTTTTTGCTGATGACTAATATCCTTTGATCATTCTTAGTAATCCATATTTTGCAAAGATACTTATTTCAGAGAACACCAAGTAACTGCAAACCTTACGAAATGTTAACCTAAATGACTGCTGTATAAAGACATCTTGCACATACCTGAACAACATCCAAACAAAGACACTTTCATATTTTAAGAACAGGAAGTCAGAAATACTTGAGAAAAGACATTTCTGAAAGACTATACAGGTTATGACAGTTGACTATGATATTACTGTCTCAGTACAGCTACATGCCTGCAAAATGCTCTAACCGACCAAGCAAAGAAGAGAATGTCATGATTCTGACAATTTCAACACAAAAACTGAAAGCATCCAAGTATCCTTACTGAAGCTGACAAAATGCAGAGTTAAAAATCAGAGAACGTTGTGAAACTCTACCAAACCTTTAAAAACAGCAGCAGTCAGAGATGGGAGTACAATTATGAGGTACAGATAATTAAATGAAATATGATTAGAGGGCACAGAGTAACATTCACTTAGGCAAAATACCTAAGAAGTACAACCTAAAATCAAAGATAGGCAAGAACTGTAGCTAGGAGTGCAACTGAAAGACACGTCACTTCTTTGTTCTGGTATAATAACACAGCCCTGATCATCTTAATCTATGCAAAACTAGTTGTTCCAGAGATTACAAATAAAAACAGAAAACAAAAAGGTCATAATCAAAACATAAGATACAACTGCCCTTCAGCTTACTGCATTTGCTATGTACTACTGAAATAAGCAAGCAGAAAATTGTCCTGAAATTCAGAGAAACTTTTCAGTATTGAGTTAAAAATGTTATGAAGTTGGTATTTTTCAGTCTTCTTAACATCATTTTGCCTAATTCTGCCTTACTACATGAAAAATTAATATGTGACTCAACAGCTGTTTCTTCTGCTGCTGCATTGACAAATGCTGGTTTACCACATTTCTTTTTTTTCCCCAACATTCGTGCTTAGGCATGGAACCCCTGATAAACTGATGTTTCCTAGTGAATGACATTTCTAATCCTTTAAAAGCAAGCACCACACCACAAATGCCCAAATATCCCGTAAAGCACGGTTACAACCATTCCCAGTATCAGTGTGTCCATGGTACTTTATAACACAGCCAGGTACAGGGTATAAGGATCTCCAAGGATATGGCTGAAGTCTTACTATCCAAGGACTGATGTATCAAAAGCTGGTCCAATGCAAATTACCTGATTTATGCACTTATTATGTTCATTGTTTTCCATATAACGCGATCACAAAACTAAAGAAACTCTTTTGGTTTCCTTTCCCAATATTCTCGTGTTCCAAGTTGGCAAATCAGCTCAAGTACAGGTCTTGTTTATGCCTCGTGACTATCAGTGGTTTAAACTGCTGTTTGTACATGTTCTAATTAGCCAGTTCTACCCAACTCTTGACAGTTGACATCACTGCTCAAAGAAGTTCAGGAAACCAACAAATCTGGAAGGATTGCCAATCCACTGAGTTAGTAAAGAATGAATATCCATGAATTTGTATTCAATACAGAATTATAAAAGTCATTTTTCCAAATAAGCATTAACTTTCACTCTTTTTCAGATAAAAGCTGTCAAAAGTGTATCACAACTCTTCACAAAATACACAGGAAAAAAACCATCCCATACCACTAGTGGGTGTTAGTGGAGAAAGCCCTGTTTCATGGGAAAAAACATTACCAGGGCCCAAAAGGAATAAATAACAGGATATAAAATATTCTGAAAGTTTTAAAAGGCCCCTAGGCCTAGACTTATTTTTAAAAAGCAAATTGTTGTCTAGTGACTAAAATAAGTAAATATAAAATGCTTTTACCTCTATCATCCATGTTGGTACATCAGTATGTGAACAGGCACCAAAAAAAAACCCCAAATTCCAATTATTACACTCAGAAGACAAAAGCCATTGCCATAATTATGTGCATTGCAAAATAAGGCAGTGATGGCTAACGATACACTGGTTTAGTTTGTTCTTTAGATGTGAACCATAACTGTCATGTAAACACTTGGCCTTTTAAAAGCATTTTTACATGCTGAAGTTGTAGTGCATTATATAAAATTCTGAACTGCTACGATTACAGTGGTGTCCTCAATAACTATACAAGGCTTGCTGCAGAAATAAAGAGTAAGCATTAGAAAGCATGCAGCTAAAAAGTTAAGATATTTGTAACTTAAGAACTGTAAGCCACATTAAGTGAGTTTCTAGCCCATGCTACAAAAGCTTTATAATAATTGAGTTTGATTTTTAAACATGATCTTGTCCATTTTCACATTATAACATATAATGCATTCAATAAATACACAACTAGAATATACAACTTTTTAAATACAGCTCATTTACTTTCTTGGACAAAAAATAAAATCTGATTTGTATGTGGAATATCAACAGCTTCCACTTAACATGAAAAGAGGGTCAAGAGCAAACTCATGGAAAGATTTTAATGTAGACTATTCAATGAACCAGATTTCAAAAAAGCCTTTCCCAACTGCACTTTTTAGATGCAATTACTCGAATATACTGCTGGACAGAAACTTACTAAGATGAGTATAACATTCTTTTTTTTTTCCCTAGCAGCAGGTAGTCATTTAAGAAATTACAAGATTTGTATGTTACTAGGCCATTCAAAAATTCTGCATCCTTTTACTGTAAGAGCTCCACATCGTAACAGTAACACATGCAGACTGAGCATCTTAACATCCCTGTCATAAGCTATACCATATTTACACATTGCAGCGTTAGGCAGAAATTGAAGCCAGAGCCATTCAGAGGAAATATACAGCCATGATCTGTTTCTCAATTTAAATTATATTTGCAATTATAAATTAGGTATTTCACTAAACGCTAGTGGCATTTTACATATTAAAAAGATCAATTAATGCACTACATTCTTAGCCAAGCCTAAAATAAATGACTCCCCACATTCAAACTATAATTTGCTCCAGACAACATGGGCTTTAATTTGCAAACTCTTCAGTACGGATGTAGGCAGAACCCACCTCATGATTTGTGTAGAGCTCCATCCTGGGTAAACACACAGCTACACAGCACAGTATGCAAATAAAAGGTATGAACCTCATTGCGTTATCCTTCCTAAAGATTTTTTAAGTCAGACTCATTATTGTCAAAGCAGCATTTAAATTATGCCAGGAAAAAAAAAAAAAGCTTTCATCTTTCCAATTTAAGTGGCCCTTTTAATGCCAAGTCAACATTATAATGGTTTATCTATGTTGGAAAATTAAATCCAGTTTGTTCTTTCAAACACAAACAAATTTAAAGGAAAATTTTCACCATGTATTCAAACATGTGATTTTATGTTTTCATATCTGTTACTTCTACATTAATTATTCAAAACAAGCCTCTCTCATGTCACTTACAGAAGTGCAGATGTAAATAACAAGAGCTGTGTGTGACTATACAGAATTCTTATAACAAAGCAATATGGCAATTTCTTTAACATCTTAAGCACATAAAATACCAGATCACCCACTTCCTTTTTTTCCCAATTCTAATACGAAAAACAAATCTGAATTTGGTAGTAAGTCTAATTTCATAAATGTTTTCTTCTCAGTATTTAACCTTTGGTGATATAGTTTCCAGTTTAATTAATACAATAAAAAAGCGGGGGAGAGAGAAGTAATGGAAGAACATGAAACCAGGCTTGCTCTTGTAGCTATACCGTGATACCTACAAGAATGTTGCTATTGATCTTCTGTTAAATTACAAAAGAACAGAAATTATTCACCAAAATAAAAAAAAGAAACGGATGCTTTTTTAATTACTACGTTTGTATTATAAGTAAATTTTGCTCATAACATCATAACACTATTAGCAACCACTAGCAAAGTGCCAAAGACAGCAATGAGTTTAAAACAACTAGAGCCAGCTACCAAAATTGTTGCAGGAGAGACAAAGGGGATCAAGGTCAACATTCTTCTAGCGCAACAGCTAATCCACTCATATGAACATCGTATTGGCACGGGTGGGCGTAATAAATTTCCAAGAAATATAAAATATACACGATCCCACCTGATGTTCCCCGTCTTTTCGAGAGAACCATTTTGCTCTCGTTGGTCTCAAGCCATTACATATCTGAGCGAGGAAGGGGAAGGAGGAGTTCACAGAAGTTCAGGGTCATACAATGTTCACGTATCCTGTCACCTTCTAACTCAAAGCACAGAGCAGAAGAACTCTTATGGCACGCACTGAAACCTACATTATTTTGGGTGTGCGTGTGGGGGGAGACCTGCAATAGGAGCGATGTGTCATACGTGCGGAGGCTGCGAGCAGAAGAGCTGTCAGGAGAACGCTGCCTCGCTTGAAGAGAAGGAGGCGGTGGGGAAAGGACGGTGACGAACGCAGGATCACCAAAAATTCCGGCAGTGCTCAGGGGCTGCCATCCCCGGCTCACCCCTCCGGCCCGGCTTCGCTCGGCTCCCGTCGCAGAGGGCTCAGCCTCTCGGAGCTGCCCCCTGGCCCCGCGGAGCCTCTCCCAGCTGCCACCGGGCAGCGGAAATCCCCCGCAGCCCGGCCCGACCCTGCCCGGGGGCGCCGAGCGGCGCTCCCCGCGCCCGGGGCTTCCTGGGCAGCCCCCGGCCCTCTCGCGGGGCGCTCTCCCACGACCACCATCACTTCCCCCCTGCTCCGGGGCCGCGCTGTCACATCACCCCCCGCGACGTCCCACGCACCGCAGGCCGAGAGCCAACACCCCGCCGCGAGCCGGACCCGCACCCCTGGGCCGGGAGACAATGAGCAGCCACAACTCACCAGCAGCGCCGGAGCTTCGCGGGTCCGGGGGCGGTTCCTTTGCCCCTTCTCCTTCCCCTTCTCCTCCGCCTAGGAGCGGTATCCGGCCGCCGGGAGCCGAACCCCCCCTCCCCTCGCCGCCCGAGAGCCTTCGCCGGACCGCCGGCCGCGCTCCCTCCCCGAGGAAAGTCACTTTATTCCCCGCTCCAACATGGCTGCTCCCCCCGCCGCTGCCGCCGCAGCAGCAGCTTTCTCCTCGCCGCGGCTCCCCGCCGCCGCCACCGGAGAGCGGCCGCAGGCCGTGCTCGGGAGCCGCCCGGCCGGCCGCTGGCGGTGCCGAGAGCGTCAGCCGAGCCGGGCCGCGGGGGTGTGCGAGGAAGGGGCAAGCCGAGGCGAGCCGGGCTGGGCTGCGCGTCCCCGCTGCGGGCTGACGCCTCCGCCCGCTCGCACAGAGCCAGCCCCGCCGGCTCCGGGCGCAGGAGGGGCCGCGGGGACGCCCGTGCGCCGGCGACACCTGGCGGCCGAGGCGGCCCCGGCTGAGCCGGCGGCTGCGCGGGGAGCGGGGGGGTCAGGGCGGAGCGCGGGGAATGCCCCGAACGGCGGCGCGGGGAGCGGGGGCTGCCGCAGCGCTTTTCTGGGCCGCCCTTCCCCGCTGCGGGGGACCCCGGCCGCGCCGAGCCGAGTGGGGCGCTGCTGCCGTTCGCCGATCCTCCAGCGGCCCTGTGCGGCCGCCTCCTCCCGCGGGAGGAAGTGGGTCTCATCGGTAGAGGCTCCCGGGAAGCCGCCCCGGGGCCCTGCTGGCCGTCCGAGGGGTCTCCCCGAGCCGTTTCTTGTAGGGCAGGGTAGAAAAGGGGCGTTTGCTCGCTTCATTTTTACCCGTTCCTTGGCAGCGTTTCCGCTTGGGTTTGCAGAGCGATTTAGCTCCTGAGGCATCCCCCTGCTCCCCCTTCCTACGGCTGGCACGTTAATAACCGAAGTTAAGGGAAGCCGGGTGTCTCTTTAGGTCAATTGCTAACTCACGTTTTTCCTATTTATTCTTGTGGTGTTTTCTTTCCTTTGTCTCCTGCATTCAGCAGTGCCTGTACCATCCCCCTTGTCCTCCTTGTGATCGCTCTGACAGCGCCAACCGCGCTGCCTTCCTGTGCTTAGAATCTTGTTCCCCTCAAAGTGATCTAGTCTGTGTTTCCTCACTTCTCAGCCCTTTCCAGCCCTAAATTTCTTAGGCTTTATGTGTCACTGAACGAGACCTAGAAGGTGAAAGCTAGCTAGGTGAAAGCCAGCTGTTCTGTACTATGTTTTTTCACATTTCCATCACACAAAGAACAAGATCTGTCAGGAAGGCCACATCTGAGCTGATTTTAGTGACATGGTTTTGAACGTAAAGTACCAGGGCATAGGTACACTTGGGCCAGAATTTGGAAAATGGTTTGCTTTTTTCCCTTTTGGACATCTGCTGATCCTTGCTACCTACCTGCTCTCTTGCTTTTTTCAGTTCAAATTTGGTGTCACGGGGCCTTTTCCCATCTTCATGCAGACCAGGGTTATGGGCCCCACACTCCTGTGGATGCTGAGTGAGGCCAAAACCGCTTCTGCAGGCAGGTCTGTACTGTGCTGTGTCTAGGTGGAGACTAGAGTACATTTTCATTTGCAGAAGCAAGCCCCTGATCTTGAGGAACTCTGTGTGCAGCTTATTCGAGCCAGGCCCTCTCCACAGTTGGGCCAAGGGGGAGCTGCCTTCACAGGAGCAGTGCCAGCTGAAAATTCCCCTGCTTCCAGCTCTGTTGACCCTTCCAACAGCACAAGCAAACCAGAACACAGACAAGTATGTTTCCCAGTAAACAGAAGTCAATTTCTCTTGCCTAAAAAAGGAGTGCAAGCATGAAACCACTTCTGAAATGCACAGAAATTCACTTTGCTCATGCTGATGTAAATTTCTAGTGAAATCGGTTTACAATAAAAAGAAGTAAACATGACTCAGAAACAAACGTTCTGTTTATACAGACATAACATGATTACCACGGTATTTTTGCATGTTTTCAAGATGCTGGATAGCTACCTTACATTTGCAAAACTTGTGGGATTTTTAATAACACAGAGAAAGCAGACACTCAAGCTTTGAACTTTCTGGTAATGCAAAGATACCCCTTACAGATCTCCTTTAAAGCTCAGGACCTACCAGTTCCTGCTAGACCTACCAGTTCTGATCTTTGAATGCTAACTAGATGATGTATGTTTTGTTTTATCTTATTCAATTTGAAGGCTATTTTGGGTACGTAGTAACATTAGAAATGATAGTGTGCAAGTTTATTATGTGCATGATTTGTAAAACAAGCTTCTGAGACAGCACAGTAACGAGTGCAGCATGTCCATTTATTGCAGCACATCCAAGTAAAGGCTGTTCCACCTATGAAGTACAGAGGGAACGTGGGTTGGAAGTTTATGAAGCCGTCTTTTTATATAATAAAAATATCAGTAAAATATGTTCATTTTACTTGATTCATAAGTCCGCTGTTCATACTTCTGTTATTACAGGAAAAGTAATTATGGCAAATAAAGGAAGAAACTTAAAAAATGAGCAGTTAGGATGAGTCACCCAAGAAATAAGGGGTCAACACTAACTGCAGTGTAATTAGAGTATTTTAGGGTTTTCCACTTGTAATGGGGAGAACTATGAATTTTTAACAGGGAAGAGTTTGTAATGGTAGAACACTTGATATCCATTTGGCCTTTGTATCTGCCACTACCTTATGACCTCAGATAAAGATTTTCACATCTGGGCAAAAGACAGTGCAGAAGGAAGACAGAGTGACAGACTTAGGTTTGAAATGTAGGCACTGGTTTTGATTGATTTATCCCATGGGTCTAGTTTTATAACTATAGCTATTGATTTGTTTTATTATTTAGTGGATTATGTAGCAATCAATCATATTTCCATCTAGCTAACCATGATGATTAATATTTTAAACTAGTTTTAAGATGGATTGGCTGGTGAGTGCAATAGGTCTTCTCTCTAATCCAGCTAGAATGGAATACACCCAGGTTACATGGAATGAATTATTGCCACTGGACAATCTGATGAAATCTACATCAGCCATTAGAATTTAAATCTCCAGTAGGAATTCAGTGCTGTCAGGGGACTGAGATTTCCTGCTTTGAAAATGAACATTTTGGATTTACCTCTACATTTCTTCAACAAAAGTATGTAGTTGTTCTGTGACAGTAAAAGTATGGGAGTTAAATCAGTGGAGTTCACATAGCGGTAGATGGAAACCCTACAGAAACACATTTTTAACACAATGTCTGTAGAAAACAGTTACCTCCCTGCCAAGAGGCAAGCTCAAGATTCTGTGTCACTGCATCAGGAGTCAGCGACCTCGCAATCAGCCAGCAGTGTGGGAAAGCATTGTGCTAAACTGCAAGGGATGTGTTCGTTTGCAGGGGAAGGACTGAAAGCCTTGGCAGGTTATTAAAAGAGGAAATGATTTCCAAATACAATATTCTGTTTTGAAATGCAATTGTTTTTTTCTATTGGATGCCAAAAATTTCTGAAGAATGCAATATCCTCTAACTAATTGTATCTGTGCTCTGAGAAAAGAAACAGGGCTATTGTTCTCCTCACAGCACGAGCTATTTATATGTTAGTCTGTGTAGCACTCCTTTCTGTAATGATTGTCTTCCACCTTTGCAAAACTCCAATCCATTTAAAATAATCAAATTAAGATAGTTTCTTGCCTTCTTAACATCAAGCAGATATTCATATAAAGCGTTTTCCAGGTTACTTGGATTTAGTACAAGGCCTCTAGGCTAAATACAGTACAATTCTATTACCTCACTGGACGACCAAACCCCTTCCTTTCTGATGAATGGGAGCAGGAAGTAGTAACATGAAGGAGGTACCCCTTGAAAGAAGCAAAAATGAGTGTACTTCTACTAAGTAGAGCTGTAGCTATTTCTACCATGATTTCTGTAACTGATAGCTGGTCATTGTGTTTTAGTTGCACTTTGCTTTAGCTGCCTATATTTCACATAAGCACATTGTGGAAAGTTACTATTTGTTCTTGTAAACCTTGTTTTTGGTACGCAGGAAAGAGTTATCAAAGTCAAAGTAGTGGGGTGTTCATTATCTACACTTGAGATTTTCATTTGCATAGCTATACAGGTGTTTGGAGACTGATTAACTGCTGCAGAAATTACTAGAAGACTAAGCACATTACCTGTGCTTAGTTCCCATCTCTATATCATATTTTTTTAGCATGTAAATATTTGTAATATATGACATGACATATACATATGACATATTGTCACTGTTTTCTTCCTTTATATTGCTAAACCTTTTAGTTGCTATATGTAACGTCACAATATCCTGTCACAATGCTACTTAAATATTGTTTCTCATTTCCTCACACCTTGCATCTCTAAATTTTGAAGAATATTTATCAGTCATGTAGATAATGATTTCAGTATCTTTACAATATCAGAATTTATGCTTTTATCTATATCTGGCATTTGTGGTATTTGTATATACAAAGTATCTACCAGTTGTGTATATTTTTTTGATCTGGAGCACTGTTTAAGTGGAAAATCTAATTTCATTGCTTGTTTTTTCTTGACTGTTTTCTTCTTCCAGATGGAGATTCCTCCAGCTAATGTAAATGAAGTCTTTCCATTGACTTCAGCAAGAGTCAGCTTAGTTCTTGTAGAAGGAAGTTAATAGCATGGAGACAGACTCTTTTTGTACAGTTCTGCCTGGGTTTGCAAACAAACACTAGACACTCCTTTATTTCTCTACTACTGCTCTGAAAGACAGGACATCCTGCTTTTCAGAACAAAAGATATTAAGCCTACTTCAACTAGGTCAATTGCCACACTCAGATAGAAAATGGTGAGGTTTCTTGTGTAATTGTCTAAAAATTAGGTTTGTGCCTTGGACAATACATGACTATAAAACTCTAGCCTAGTGAAAGAAATATTTTTTTATTCTTTTTTTTTTACATTTTGTGTTCGAGACTAAAGGTGGTGAAAAGAATTTGAGCAAAACAATTAATTTCTGCAGGTAATGAAAATTGGTCACTTGTATGTGCACACCTCTGCTGCTTGTCCCTTTCAGGTACCATTCAGGGATACAATGCTCCCTTTATGAAACAGAAATCTGAAATGGCAGGGGAAGAGGCTCCTATTTTTCTCTATTTCTTTCATGCAGGTTCAGTGTCTCACACAGAACAGCTTCTTCATGGCAAGTAAATTGCTTCATAGAAATTCGCAGTCATTATTCACTGAATTGATTAGAAATGCCATCAGTGAGTCTCAGAACCATTGTATCATTGCCAATTCGAACTACTTAGTGGATTTGAAATTAAAGCACAAAATATACAGAGACTCCTGCAGTTACAAGACTATAGGTGTCAAACATCCTGGTCTTTCCTTATTGTAATGGTTGCTCTCTCCAGAGTGTTTCAGGACTTTAATGAAATTGCTTTCAGTCATGACAGCTGGTTACTTTCCTGTAATACTGTTACATAAAACTTAAGTTTGTTCTAGCAAAGATGGTAGCTGTTTCAGTGAAGATGAAACCAGATCATTCTCAAAGTTATCTTTTTAATTCTGGACAGGAAAGTGTAGAGAGACATGGGAACAAAAGAAGTGGGAGCAGAACTAAAATCAGATGTAGAGAATATGAGAAGTGTCAGAAAAGGCACATGAAAATGGAACCAGGGTGCATAGTGAATGCTGGAAATAAAATGAGACATAGGAAATCTGGGGATAGAATGAAATGAGCTGAGGGAAACATAGGCTACCTCAGCGAGAACTGAGTACTGTACACATTGTTTTCTGTATACCACAGGCCAAGGGTATATGATATATTGTTCATGTGCAGAGACTTTCTTATATATTCTAGAAATCCCTGTGCATGCTCAGATCAACTACATTTTGGAGCTTTTTGTGCACTGGCAGCTGGTTGGCTGACTGCTTTGAAATTTATAATGGCAGCTTTTGAGATGTCAGTAGGAGATAGCCTTTGCAAAACAAGCACTACAGATAGAGAAAGGGGACAGGAGGAGAGCTGGGATGGATGAAAGAGAATGCAAGAGAGAAGATACGGAAAACAAATTCAGGAAATTAGGAAGTAAGTAAATGTAGGGCTTTATCTGTGAGTCTAGGCCAAAGGCTTTTACAATTTTGTAATCTTAACACTAACTATGCAGGGGAGATAGGTACAATTAAGATGTTATTTTTTATCTGCCCCAGCTAGTTGTCCTACCCTTCTGCAGAAAGTTGTTACACCCTGAGGGAGAGGAGACAGAACCATACCTATTTCCTGTATAGTGTGGCAAGTAGCTTTAACCACCAGTGAGGACATAGAGGCAGGTGAGTCAGATGCCTGTAGTTTCTTCTGACGCACCTCCTAGGGAGGGTACCCTCTGGCACATGGGAGGGACAAAGTGCTGAGGTCTGTAATAATTGTTCAAATTGCAACAGCTAGATCAGTCAGGCTTTTCTTAACTATGAATCCTGATTTAGGCAGCCATGTGTATATTTATATGTTGGTGCTAGATTTGGAAGACTCCATCCAAGTAAGAGAGAAAAAAGGGTGGCATAAAACCAGAAGAATATAGTTGGCAGCTGCTATCTGCTCATTGAAAGAAATGCTTCCTCTTAGGTACCAGTGAGAAATTTTACATAGCTACATGTGCATTTAAGGTTGAATAAGACAATTGATTAAACCGATATGTAACCTGTAGAATTTTCCTGACACTGAAAATACCAAAGTGCATTTTCAAATGAGGTTAACAATTTCTGTAGATATCAGGATAAAAAAAGAGAAGAGGTCACTCATAAATTCCAATTGATTTAAGTGTGGCATTTCTCACCCATTTATTTTTGTGTAGCTGCTTGCTTTGCCAAATAGCTGATTGATCAACTAAACTATTCTCTAAGTCAAGCACATCATTTTTCAAGTTCTGTTTCAGCACAGTATAAAATAATTAGAGCTATAAAAAAAAAACCACACAAAAAAACCAGGAATGCCACAGTCCCCCACATATCTATTAGTTGTCATCGGTAGAGTCTAGCTGTTACCCAGAAGCATGTTAAAATTAAATGGTGAGCTTTATATAACATACTTATTTGTTCTCTCCTTCTTTACTTTACCATTCTTCATTTCAAAGCTCTTTTCTTCACTTCACAACATGGCATATTCCTGGCCGTGCAGATACGTATCCTCCACAGCAAATTGTTGCACAATTATACTTACCTTTTAAAAACAAACAAAAATTCAGTTGGAGATTTTGTAGCTCAAACTACATGCATGGCTTTAGAAATAGTTAAGTATTTTGCAGGACAGATAGAAATTTATATCAGTTTATAGACCATACAGAATTTAGGATAAATGTCTACTAGAAATTTAAAAAAAAAGAAAAAAAAAGGAGGTAACTGTGTGCTTGAAATTCTGTATTGGTCTGATTTAATCTCATTAGCTTCATTCAATATTTTGTTTTGAAAAATTTATTTACCTTTTTTATAATTCATCAAAACAGTTTATTTTGCCCACCAATAAGCTCTCCATAGAAACAGTTGTATCTTAGTAACATACCAAGAATAGAGTTCAGGGAATGCACTGCATCTGTATATCCTGCCCTTAAAGAACCATTTCTAGTTGTTATAAGGGAAGGTGAGAGTTTTCTTTCTGCAATTGTAGCAAGCACAGCACTGCAATACAACATCTCAGTGCTTCCTAGGTTGATCCCCTTACACATGAGATACAGGTAATTTCTGCCTCTTACTCCTTGTCCTTCATAGGAGCATGTCAGCAAAGATGTCAGATGGCTGTCCCTTACAGCTGGGAGTTTGTTTTTTGGTTTTGTTTTAATTGGATGCTAGTTGATGAAGTGCATGAACACTTCTTGCTTTTGGCCCTTGTTAGCTAAATTCAAAACTGTTTTTACGACTGCTCCTGTTTGTTTTTTTGGTTTTTTTTTTCTGTCCCAGGTGTCCTTCTACATAGAAAAATTTTGAAAATTGTTTCGCTGGTATCACCTTGTGTGGAATCTGTAGCTGCTCTGTAGGGCACTACTTTTCTACACTCCAGGTGACTCTAGCTTTACCAGCTCTCCTCTCATTGTGCCTTTCTCCTTTCTGCTCTTCCATGCTTGCTGTAGGGCCCCTGTTTGTCCTCTGGCACCTTTGTTCTCTCTGTCCCTCACAAAGCTGAAGTGATCCAAGGGAACGGTTACGATGACATTTGAGCTTCTCTGCAGCAGTGTGTTGATATTTACACTGAGCTGATTATTAGCAAGTGGAGCACATGACTACATTGTAAAAGCTGCTTAGTTTAACCAGTGCTTCAGGGGAAAAGAAGCAGGAAGTAGAGTGATGCAGGGGCTGTGTGTCAGTCCTTTCATGGTTGGTGGGGGCTGTGCCATTAATTTGTCGGGGTAGTAAGGGTTGAAGTAAGGGATGAAGTGTGCTTTTCAGCTGATTCTTACACTACTTTTTAGTTGTTATTTGCTGCATATTCCCTGCCTTGACTGTTACTCTTCTCTGCTTCAAAATAAGCCAGGCCATTTAACACTAGGGTAGAGTGGAGGGTGTCCTATCCCCAGCCCTCCACAAGAAGCTTTTAAGATGTCAAGCAACAGAACACCCCATCCCAGGTTTTGATTAAGGAAAAGAGTAGTTATCAGCTTTGGTCTCAGGCACAGGCTGAGGGAATGAAGGCAGAGGCAAGATACCTCTTGTCTCAGCACACAGTTATTAAAAGAACATGTCTGGAGGCAAAAAAGAGGCCCAAGAACCCAGAGAAACCAGACAGATTTAACAAGAATTTCTCTTACCCTCTGTTTGGGGAGGCAGAGGGAAAGCATCTTGCTGAAACATGGTTTTAGAAATTTTTTATTTGTGTGGTTAATCTAAATTTGCAGCAGTAGCAAGCGAGCTATTTCAGAATATGAAATGGGGACACTGGGAGGGTCTTTTTTTTCTGGTTGGGAAATGTTAGGGTATTGTGAACTGCCAGTTATGTTTTAGTGAGGCTGAAGTATAAAAAACAAGCAGCAGAGCTTTGGAAGTCATGGGGGCTTTGACACCTCTCTCTACCAACCTGTGTATGCCCACCTAACCCTTGAGATACTATTTTCTCACTTCTCTTTGGCTATGGTAGCTCCATGTTCATGTCTCAGGCAGCTGTTGGTCCTCATTCTACAGCTTGCATCATTTCTGCAGCTACAGGTCACTCCCTGTACCTTCCACATGGGTGGAAATGGGGCAGGCCAGGGACCTTTTCCATGTGGGGAAAAGAATAACAGAGTGCTGACAGAAGAGCAAGAAGGCCTGCAGTGATATTGAAAGGTGTTCTCTTTGGAGGGAAGAGATTCAGCCTAAAGCAGCTGAACTTCTCTCTCCTAGGGCCTCTCCTAGGCCCTAGCAGAACCTGCAGATTGCTCCCTCATCAGCTGTCCAAGAAGGCTGTGTCCACATTAGCAATTTGTTTCAAAGTGACAGTGTGGTTTGGAGGAAAATCTTGTCATTGTCTCCACTTACCATGTGGTGTTTCAGTTCTCAAAGTGGTTTTGGTGTATACAAACCAAATTCCTTCAGGAGGAAATGAAAACAGAAGCTCTGCTTCCAATCTGCTCCACATGCACCCTAGCGCTAATGGGGACAAGAGGTTCCAAAATAGCGTGTGAGCTGCATCATCACAAGGTCCTCTAGCACATACCTAACACTTCTTCTCAGAAAGCTTTGAAACACATGTATAGTGGAGGTGTCTGGCTTCAGTGACTAGGCTAAATATAATCTAGAATAAACCCCAAAACATATATCATGGGAAAATGAGGTGCATTAGTATCTACTATTTCATTCTACCAATCCAGTCCTTATATGCTGAATTACTTTCTTCTGAAAATACTGCTTACTTTTTCCTGTACCTTGAGCTGGCTTTAGGAAATGCCAAATTTAACCTAAAAATGTACCTAGAATGTTTCTTGTATCTAGTAACGGGGATGCCCACACAACTTAATTATGTATGTTAGCGCTTTAATCACTAAAGACAGCTCTCTAATCACTATTAAAGAGCTAATGTTGCTCCTCTTAACTTGAATGAAAGACATAAAGCAAAACCTGCCAGCAATCACAAGAGTAGATATGCTGGTACTGTAGCCAAGGATACAGGGAGAGCTGTGGAATTGTACCCCAGGGTGGGTAAAGGCACATAGGCTGAAAACTGCACTCAGTAACATGCCTACTCACCAAAACAAAAAAAGGCAAACATAGCTGGGTGAATAACAGTGACAATGTCATTCTCTCCTGAGTGGAAACTACTATGTGCCTACTATAAGGGTAGAAGAAACCAGTGTTTAGCCAGAATGATGAAATATGTAACAGTCTACATTTACCAATATAATTACAAAATTATAATTTCAAAATTATATAAATTCTTAACTGTTGTATTGTCTTCCCCCCCCCCCCCTTTTCCTATGATATGCATTTATTTATGAGCTTCTTTATTTGCATAGCTCAATGGCAGCACTGATGTAAGTGTCTGCAAGTACCCAGTGCTCTGTGCTGCTATTGTCACTTACAGTCAAGATTTAGTTACAGCTGCTCCCAGGAGCCATAATATGCCCTCATGCCTCACATATCCTATTGTGAATTGAAAACATGTTCTAACAAAATGTTATGAAATTACATGCAAGATTATGGAGATATTTTTTCATATGGAAAATTTTAGTGTTCTTTAAGAATCTGTAATTTGTACAGTTTAATATTTTTTTCTTGCCATGTCAGATAAACCTAGACATTCTGCTCTCAGATGATAGCACGTTTGGAGATATGAGAGAAACAGGGAGCTGCTGGAACATATTGCAGAAGCCTAAAGCACTTAGCAACAGAGAAAGTGTGGGCTGCAGCGACAGAAGCCAGAATGTGGAAACAAGTGACATCGAGGCGGCTGTTTGGGAAAGAAGAGCTTTTACTTTGTTTATAATTTCAGTAATTCTAAAGAACTTGGCAGTGTGGGAGGTCACTGCAGTCTCTGACTCTGCACATATCCTTTTCTGTGTGCCTGTTTTTCAAATGCCTATGATAATTATTACCAAGAGTGCTGGATGTTCTAATTTCCTTTTGTATTTCCTGTTTCTCAAAAACTAGAGAAGTCAAATTAAGGTATTTGTTTTGCATCAGTTTATTCTGTTAAGACATAACTCATGTGGCAGGCACCATGAATAGTTTTTAAAATGATAGTGATAATGTCTTCTGGAGTGATACAATAATTTACCATGATGCTTTTTAGTGCTTTGCATTGGAACATCCTGATAGTGTGCACTAATGATAGTGTGGATGTCAAATAACTGCTAAAGAAAAGATGCCTGAGGTGCTGAGCAGGGTAAATTGAGCTGAGATAAAATAAAAATGTTTCTGACATCACAGTGACTTTTACAAGGGCATTTAGAAATCAGTGCATTTCTAAGTCCTGCAGGTCTTACTGAGGTAGAAATTATCTGGAGAACTTTACTCCCCACTTACTGGGGATTGTTTTACCTAATGCATATGCACCTGTAAATACCAAAATCTCCTTTCCTCTGAAAAGTTATTCTGCATATTAAATGCAGGGGCTGCACAGCTCTAGGGTTAAAAAAAAAAAGTCCTTAGGCAACACAGGACACTTAAGGAACTTGGAAACCTTACCATAATTGTTACATTTTGTATTAATGAAGGTTGAACTAGCCATTATCTTGTATTTTCTTTTTCCTCTCTATAAATATCTCTTGTGGTTTGCATTATTTGGTAATCTAACTGTGTCTACTTTTGAGATATTACCACTTGAAAATAACAGTCAAAGTAAATGATAGAGATGTACCAAATTACTATAATAGAGGTGCTACAGGACTTCATAGAACAGAAAAAAACACAAGGAGTAAATTTATGTAATAATGATGCCTGAGGAACTATTAGTATTGAAGTGTAACAAATTTATCTACTCACTGAATACTACAGTGTTGAATAGCTTCAGGCTACTGTTGATATTCTTTAACTCCACAGGTGACCTGTCATTGGGTAACTGGCCTTTTAAAGGGAATTAGTTTCAGCCTAACTACTGATATCAACTGTTTACTTCCAAAATGCTATAGTAATTTCAGTTACTAAAATGCAGTAATCACCTCACATTAGATGGCAAATTAAAAAAAAATAGAACAGTAAAATAAAATAATTAAAAAAAAATTAACACAAAATGCAGTCACCAAGCCAAAGCTGGGTAACAAATATATTACTGAGAAAGTTAATAAAGTACAGAGACATCCCTGGGCTGTAAGAGAAGTGTAATGTAGGTGTTATCAAATCATCCAAACTCCAACAGGGTGAACCTGAAAAGTCATCCTATGACACTTACAAACAGCAACATCTTCAAGCCTTCCAAAACACACTGGGACCTCTTACAGCTCACTTAGGAAGAAAAGATCACTTTGGTTTGAACCTCCCAAGGTCCCTTTGCTTAGGAACAACCCTGAAAATATCTTCCAGCACTTGTAGCCTCAGGGCAAAACACTTTTCCTTGAGGAAGGTTCCCACAGCTCCCTGTCTGCAAACTTCTCAGGGTCTAAGCGCCAGACTGTCTCTCTCCTGTTTAATGTCTCGCTTCCATATTAACAGCTACAGAGTCCCAGGGAGGAAGTATCACCTGTCGAAGGAGTTTAAAGACCTGAAATTCCAGCACCATTGCTAAAATATATGTCTTGACCTACTCCCACTTAATGTTTTTCCTTTCTTCTTGCTTTCTTCTTCTATTGCTCTCAGCTGCTGCCTTTCTCTTATTATAAGCAGGACCATTATCTCTTTATCTCAGATCTCTGTTGTACCCAGCGTACATAATTGCCACCATCAACCCTTAATTCTCTGACTCAGAAAATGTAAGTCAGAGGCTTGAGGGAGCTCCACCAGCACTGCAGAGATCTGCCAGGGCCCTTCACCTTCCCATTCAGCACTCCCACTCTCTGCCTTCTATTTCAGTTACTGCTCCAAAGAACAGCTCAGATAATGGAAACTGTAGGAGCAGTAAGGTTAGCCACCACACTTGCCTCTGCTAGAAGTCTTAGTTTTTATTTTTAAACAGTGCAAAATCTTTTCCAAAGATAAGGAAAAAAAATCCCAAACCAATCAACCAGCCCCTTCCCAGCTCCCCCTCCCCACCAAAACACAAAAAAAACTACTTTGAGAATTAAGACTTTTTTCTCTAGAAAATGAGCCTGGAACTTCCCTTTTAATGTCTGAAGGCAGTCAGCATCACTATCAGGCATGGAGCTGGAGCTACACACTAGTCAGTGTTGCTGTTATCAAAGGTAAGTTTATTCAACTTTAGGTCTGAGAAACAGAGGCTAGGGACTAAAGTTGCCACAGCTAACTTTATCCTTTTCTTGGCCCAAAACCCCTGACCACAACAAACATAAAAAGTGAAAGTATGTCTTTTAGGAAGGATTCTGAAGATGGTATTATTTTTTATTTTTCATGTGTTTTCATCTTCTGTCCAGACTGTCACTATCCTGAGCAACCTCTGGTGATGTACTTGAGAGACCTACTTCCACCAGTCTTAAAGGCATGATTTTTTTTTCCTCTTAAGGGAAGATTAGCCTTGGGAGGACTCTACACTTAAACATCACAGGCACTTAGGATGCTGCAGACCATTTCCCTTTCCTCTCATGTCCCTTCACTCCTTTGTTCTGTCTTTGCCTTCTTGTCCAGTGCTTTCTGTGAATATCTGTATTCTGTATGGGCTCCCTCCTCCTCTGCCTTGAAAAGACAATACCAGTCACATGCTCTTTTCCATCCTGTACAACTAAACCAGAAGTTGTACAATCATCTACTATGCTTCCTTCTCCCTGTATGCCAAATACCACATCTTACAGCCCTTGAATTTTCCAAGGCAAATCACAGTTTCTGCATCCCATTAACAATAGTCTGTCCTCTCCTGTCATCTCCATGCCTGCACATTCCCAGATCCTTCACTCTGTGCACCTGTGGTACTGTGAATACTGGCCATTAAATGTGCACCCACACTATGCAAAGTAGCACCTGATCAGAAATGCACAGCCTGGTCCCAGATACACTGAGTCTGGAGACAGACTGTTCTGGTATATCCTTCTGCTGTAGTTACATTGTTTTGGTATTTCCACACTGATCGGTGCTGTGCCAAGTGGCTAAGCCTGATTAGAGCTGGCTCAGATGCTGCATCTGGTGTCAGGTCAGAACAGGCAACAGAGTCATCTGACCTCTCACTGAAATGGGAATTTGGCATTATGGCTCTGATCAACTAATTTCCTTTTCTTTTTATGCTTTCTGAAAACACACCAATTTTCACTGTCCCTGAATGATCAGACTCCTACAAACTACAGATCATATAAATGCTGAAAAGGGCTAGGTGAGTATTGCTGGGACAGCTGAACAAACAGGAGGAACACTATTACAGTAGGATAAACATTACTCTCAGACATGCATCTTAGTATGCGTTTTAAGGAAATTATTATGGGTTTTCTGGAGGGACCATGCATATCTGCTGCATGCTAAGGGCAGGCACTCTATTCTCTCAGCCTCTGAAAATGATTGTAATGAAACAGTGTGAGCAAAGCCATCACACTGAGTCCTACAGTCAGTGACTGATCTGCTGCCTACCAGCCAAGCTGCACAGACACAGCATTTCCATGTAGATGGCCTATGGAGGGTGGCCTAGAAAACATGGAGGCTCCTAGGAAAGTACATGATCCATTAACTTTATCATTTTAAGGAAATAAACCAAAGGTATAAAGAAAAGGATGTTGTTATTCTAGAGCTGGAGAACACTTTTTGTAACACAGCTTAATGAAGTCATCCTTTTTTCTTAACTAAAATCATGAGATGAACAAAATAGGGTATAGGCCCTATTTGTAAACTTTAACCTAGAAACTGATGATACCATACACAATGCACTGGCATGTTTTGTTAGGTATTTGTATCACTGCATTTTTGTCCTATATGTTAATGGTACTGAGGAGACACTAAAAATCTTCACCTCTTGAAGACAAACAGAAGATGTAGCTCTGCAACAAGTAAAAAATGTTTAACTTGTGGCTTAAAGTTTGTAAGCATTTCCCTCTCCTCTGTTTGCAAAATGGAGATAGCAGTGGTGTCTTAGGCTGTCTTCAAGTATAGATATTTTAAAAAACAACTCTCCAGAAATGGCATAATTGGTTTTCATCCTGTTTCAAAAGAATTTTTTTTCCCCATTAGCAAAGTGGTCTATGGCTAAAAGAAAAACATTGTAATCAGAGCAGATCTGTACTGTGAAACAACTAGTCACAGGGACCAGATATTCACATAATGCACATTTTGGGGGTTTTACTAGTCTCTTCCTGGAGACTGAATGTCTGGTATCAGATGGAGGATGTCAGATGTGCTCATAGAGTGCACACTTCAGCTTAGATTCATTCAGAGAGAGTCCAGCCCATGCGCTCAAGATCATTCTGCAACATACAGCAAGTACAGAACTGGGGATACTACAAAAGTCTGCTCTTGATCACAACCAAACTACTAATGTAGATGCACCTCCAAATTATCAAGGAATATTTCTGTTCATGTTTTAAACCTAGTGATTATGTTTTTGATGTCAAAATTAAAAATCTATGTTATTTTTTGTGCTAACCCAGATGGATGTAAAATGCTTTACTTCAGAGAAGTTCTGTCTGCCTTCTTCAAGGAACCATTCTGTCAGCCTTATAATGGAATTATATAGGTACAGCATAACAAAATTTTCTTCTTTAAGGATAATTTATGAAGTAAGTCTACTGCTAACAATACAGAAGAATACAATCCACCCACTTACTTTGATTCTACAAAGGTAAATACCATGGTTTTGTCTCTGAATTTAATAAATATGCCAGAGTATATGAAGTAGATCCACTGAGTAAAAAATCAACTATTTTAATGTATCCATATCTAACAGATGAAGAGCCACATGTCCACCTGAAAGCATTTTAGTAAAATTTTCAAAACTTGCTACCAAGGTTTCATCTACATTTGTGAGGCCAAGATCTAACCACATTTTGTTATTGCATCAATTAAACATGGTAAACTGCTAATAGCAATTTCTGATTTTCTTAAGGTGTCATCATGTAGAGAAAAGACAATTGTTCACTTTTATTAATTTGAAATTCTGAGGGAGAAAAGGGTAAAGATTACAGTTTTATTTTTCTTTTCACATGTATGTAATATGCAAAACAATGACTTGTTCCTAATTTTCTAAAATTCTAAAGTATTGAGATAAAAGTTTGCAATTACATAATTACATATATAATTGTTAGAAATAATACATATAAAAAGATCAGAATGGTTTATATAATTAAAAAATTAACTAGAAAATATAATTACATAGAATATTTTTTAAAGTATTGAAAAATATGAAAAATTCAAATAACTGTGTGAAAACAGATCTTTTTTTCTACTTCCTTGAATAAGCAATGCTTAATAAAAAAATAACTACTCTTCCACATTGTGTCATTTTCTACTGCTGACCTCCAGTCTGCTAAATCTCCTAGTCCAAGGTCAGGCTATTGTCCAAAACAATTTCTGTCAGCTGCTTGAAAAAACCTCAATCAGCAGATACTTTGACCTTGGAGTGAAATATTCTTGCAAGCAAGTGCGAAACTAGTAAGAATAGAAAATGGAAGCAATGGTGTCAAAAAGTTTCAAAATTCATACTGTAATGCAGAAAGAAAAGGCCTGAACAGAAATGCATTTATCTAAAAATACTGGAGGGCATCACTAGCTTATTTTAGGTGTCCTTTTGTTGCCAATAGTTTATTCCTAGAAGAGGCTATTTTGATCCTGTGAGTACTCCCAGAACAAATGCACAACAGAGAAAGAGTCGTGATAAGGATGCATTTGGCTATTTAGGAGTTATATATACAAATAATAGTGTAATTTCCCCAGGATCATTTCTATCTACAGCATTTGCAGCAGCTCAGAATTACAAACAACAAATGTGCATCAGGAGAATAGGAATAAAAATGCATTGTCATACTTGGCTTCAGGAGAATTTGGGAAGATCTTCAGAACTAATTTATTTCTTGGAATAGGCTATACTTTCTCTCATTTAATGTTTGGCTGAGGATATTTATGAATTTAAACAAAACATGCCACCACTTTTATTCCAAAATCAAATCTAACTACTAGATGCCTACCTAGCAATCAGCTTAAGCTGAATGTAGCTAAAATAGAAATAATTTACACACGCCATCTCTGCTACTTCACGTTTCATGGCAAAAAACTACCTCGGCCATCTCTGCTCAATAAATTGGATGTTGTCTTTAGCTAAGGACTCTCTCTAGCTTTTTTATACATACATGTAAGTGTTCCACATTTTTAGAGTGTTTCTAAGATGCAGCTTCCATGCACATCACTAAAAATCTTGTGCATACGTTCACTTTTTCATGATTGGAAAGGATTTACAAGGCTTTTTTTTGCAAGATATCTTTACAGTTGCTCTAAACTAGCCTTAGGTGTAGCTTCTTCTTCAGAAGAATCCCTACGGCTTCCTGAGATTTGAGACAAGATCTTTAAGTGAAACATGAACTTCCCTCCATAGTCTGTCTACTGAACTGAAAATAGTACATTCTCAGATGAAATATTTGCAGGTTCCTAGAAACCTTTGCAAAATAATCTCATCATCAGTTGACCTCTACTTGAGTATAATTTACTTCTAAGCTAGAATGAAGTATATTTTATAAAAATTAAGAGAATAACATGAACTGTAGGCAAGCTCTCTCCTTGAAGCAATATTTCCATTTTTGAAAAGTCACTCACGAACTTTCATATTTCCAACTGCTACCTTTAGCACTTAAGTCCATAATGAAGATCTCAGTCCTCTTACAAACTCAAGCAGCTATATAAAACCTGTACTGTATCTCCCTCCCCAAAGACTGCTTAACCCACTCAATGCATAATGATACAACTTGAGTGGGTGAGTCAAATCTCGCAGATTGTTCACACAAATATTACACACTCCTACACTTTCTTTGCAGTGGGGAGAAAAATCAGCTGAACACGATCACTTCTCCCAGATTTCTCCCATTTTCTGCAAGTCAACTGAGATTAATTTATATGCCTAAGAAAATTTTCCTAATGATAAAAGGAAACTTGGAAAAACTTTTTGTCAGCATTCACACTCAGATTTTAAAAGAAAAAACCCACTTTAATGTACTGTAATCTTGAAAGCTCTCACGTCATCTTTAGAGTTTGGCACTGAAGCCTTTCATATAATACAATGAAAACACAGAGACAACTGTCACCCCAAGCTTGAACACAGCTCTGTAAGAACCTGGCACTGGCATAGTTCTCAGTCACTGCAGTTCTTTCTTGTGTTGATCACTCTTCTCTCTTCCTGGTACAACACTGACGAACTAGATCAGAGAGGAAGCCAAGAACCGTTTTCAAGTAAAAAACGTAGCATTTTCCTTCTCTTAGCATTCACTTGCATCAGAACTGTCCCAGATCTGCTTTCATTATATATTAAAATATCATCAATTGCTTGTCAAAAGACACACATGCCTCAGCTATTGTTAATCTATGTCCCAGAGTTCAGAGACCTTGCCATTGTCTGACAAATTCTGTATACTGCTCACTGACAGGAAGAGCACTGAAATATTTTACAAATATGTGTCACTGTCTCAATAAAGGACTTAAACTGCTGCTTTATTTTAAAAGCTGTATGGTGTCCTAAGTAAGCCATTCCCACCATCTTTTCACATTTCCCTGCCTTTGCAACCAGGCATGTAGCTTCCTAGTTCAGGACATATTTCTTGATGGTATAGCAAAAAAATACAAATGCTGTCAAAACAGGACAGTGTGCCTCTCAGCTCCTTGATAACTTTCCTATGGGAAGGCAGTAATTAGCCCTTAGATAAGGGTAAGAATCCACAAATTTTGATTGAATGGAAACACAGATTAAGTAAGGCATCTGAGTCTAAAGACACTTTCAGTAAGCCACAAGGAGCTTTACCAAAACCAGCCCAGAAGCAAGGAGGTGGGAAGGAAATGCTGACTATAATCTCTCATAGCTGCCCATAAAGGTCCAGGATCCTCGTGTGTCTCACTAGCTATAGGTATAGACAAGTGCCACAGGAGGTGATAGCAAGAAGCTTGCAGGTCTGCTGCACCACTCTGCTTCCTGTACAGTTAGTTATTTGGAAGGTACATTAATTCCAGCATGTGTTTTGCCTCTGTAAGCTCAGCACAAGTTCTTATTTTTCCCCCTGCCATCGGACAACTTCCTCATATCTATAAAGTGCCTGTGTTCCTGGCATTCAGCAGCTTAGTTCACTTCTTCCAGCTGTATGATGGCTTTTTACGGAGCTTTATCAGGTAACTTAGAGCCATTACTTTGATTCCCCTATAGCATGTGAATAACAAATGCTGTACTGCCATATAAGATGTTGTGTTTCCTTGACCTTGTTTTGCTTGACTAACTTACAAAGGGAATTTCTCCGTAAGAATCACTATGTACCTGCTATTGCGTCTTTCTCTAGATTTTCTTCTATTATTTGAATTCAACAATTCACTCCTACTCAAAGGGGAATACCCTACCCCAAGCAGATTCCCACTGGCTCTTAGGACTAGGCAGGCATATTGCAAGTACAGTAAATGCAGATGCCAGTTCTGAATATGTAGTACATAAGTGTGTTAAGCATTATTTAAAATTCTCATGTCTTCATTAGCCTATCAGCCTGAGATACTAAGTGATGGCACAGAATCATTTCAGCTCAGACTATTTTTCCTGAAAGCATCAAGGAAGAGATGACATAAATGTTTCTCTTTCAAACCTCTGGGGACTGTCAAGTTACCCTGCAGAAGTCTGGTAATACAGCATCCATGACTGCCTCTTTTCTATGAATACCAAAGAGCAAAGTCTATAGGCACCATAATTCAGGTGTGTATTTGCTACAAGCATCCTAGAAAGGGATCTGAACATGCATCTCAGAATTATCCATAGGAAACAAACTTTGATTGGTGTACTAGATAGGGCTCAGCAGACGTTACCTCAGCCCCTGTACCTAGATATCACTGAACACTCTTCCTGCCCAACTCTGCTGTGATCATGCAGTGTTTCCCCCCTTTGTTTGCTCTTAGTAACCAATGCTGTTCACACAAGTGGAACTGACACACGAGAAGTAAGCAGGCAGCTTGATGAGTTAACAGCAAGGTTTTCCTTCTTTACAGCTCAAGCATACTCTTGGCCCCATAGCTATGAGAGCAGACACTTCCTATATGGGTTTTTAGTAACTTAACTCTTTGTGGGTGCTTCTATTTCTGAGGCAGCTTCCTTCTATCTGACCTGGTAGTATTAAAGCACAGGTTGCTATACCCTCTCTATTTGGGTCAGGGGATTTACCTAAGTTCCATTTCTTGGGATCCTGTCCATGCCAATGCTCCATAATCTATCCTCCCTAATGTTACTATAGTTCAAATTACTATCTAAATGTTCACTGACCAATGATGAATAAATCATTAGCTTTCCAATCAACAGATTACATATTTTTAGGTTGTAGGGGCCCCAATGTAATGGAATTCAAAAAATTGACATAAACTTTCCAAGTCATACAGGTATGCTCTACCTTTGAGGAAATTATCCTATCATCCTTCAGTAGCCATTCCTCTTACTGTTTTGTATACACCAAAATTTCTCTGTACAGATCAGGTTGTATGAGCTGAATGCTTCTGAAGAATCTACACTCCTTCTGGAGTTAAAAAGTTCTAATCATTTATCTATAAGCGTTTTTGACTTTTGGACCCAATTAAGTGTCCAACACACTAAATGTTACATGGAGACTATCTGAAGTTTAAACTCCAGTCTGCCCCAGAACAGTATAATAGGAATCAATATTGTAAGCATCCAAAATTGAAATAACATAGACACTATAGTGTTTGTGGTAGTGTAGTTCCTTGCTATGGTCCACCCTGGGTGCTGAGAGGGTCAGAACTGCCCTCCATACATTAAACCTCCACCAAGCAGGGAATGCATACTTTGATCCTGTTGAACTCTGACCCAGGAATTTTAGACTAAGCAATCTTCATGAGCTGGCTGACCAACTACGCCCTGGTTAACCTTCCAGTGGTTACAGCTTTATCTTTACATAGCTCTGCAATCTTGCCCTCTGGGGAATGGCTATCCTCCCTTTCCCTTATTGTTTTCTGTGACTCAGTTTGTTTCTATGGCTGAAAAACTAATCCAGATTGCAAATATTATATTCACTCCACCATCTGCTACCCAAATATTAGAGCTATGTAAAGTTTTACTCAGCAGTCCTGCTTCCAGTCTCTCAAGTTCCCCTTGAAGCTTCTAGGCACTGTTGGTTTGAGAACAGCTCTCTCTACATTCCATGAATATGAATATCAGCCCTTTGGGATGCAGCACCATCTAGTGAACTAGCTCAGAACTTCATAGGGACTTGAAACGGATGCCACCAGCAATACTTACAGTGGCACAGCCCGCTTTTCCCAAGAGGCCAGTGTTTTATTAGTCATCTGGTATCTATTACAGGGAGTTCTTTGGTTAGCATGGCAAAGCACAGGCAAAATCTTTAAATGTGGCGGTTGCTGCTCTCCAAGCCAAGTTCTCATATTTAATTTGTTTTGTAAAATTTGTCTCTGAACACAGTGATTTCTAAATCTCTGCATCAAAATCTTTTTGCCATGTCTTATCATTGCAGACTTCATTTTCTACCTCCTTCACAGATACCTGGGGAACCCACTCCCTCTTGTACTTTGTTTAAATTTGCTCCCACCTAAATGCATAGCCATTGTTACTAGATCCCATAATCTCACAATACCTGTTGGATAATGGATCCACACAACTCCCAACAGGTAACAATACTAAATCAATGTGTAAAATGAGTCAGACACTTTAGTCATAAATTAATCATATTTTTGCATCTTCGCAATTTTCCAAGGATGAATAGTATTTAGATGATTCCCATGTCATTTCTTTGACCTTGCTAATGCAGTATTTTCTGATTCCAGTAATTCAGTGTGCTGATGCTGTGTGTCTCCAGCTGCTGGAAGGATAGTTATTTTGCTGTCATCTATGAATGCACTTTTCAAGTGTTTCTTCGCTTTACCCATCTCTATTGATCCTTGTCCTTGATTCACTGTTGAGAAAATGCCTCCAAAGGCCCGGGTTGCCAGGACACTCTGCTCACCTACCATATTTCTCTCACTTTCATGTTTTCACTTCAGCTGTCCCTTACGCTCATCGTGATGACGAACATGGCAACAAAATCAGTTTCCTTCACATCCCTCCCAAACCTCTTTACCACAGCGTCTGTAAAGAACTTCAAAACACATAGGTTGCTGTAAGCACATCCTATAACATAAATACGGGCTGGTAGTTTCCTAGTTTGCCACCTTTTTTGTTTGTTTGTTTATTTGAATAGACGTAACCATTTAGAAGATAAGCACACATTTATGCGTAGCCGTGCAGCAGGCACAGCGACACAACATGCTAAGTGCCATGCCTGGTGAAAGAGACTGTGGAAAAGCCGCCCTCTGCGGTACCTCCCGCCTTGCCCACGGCGGCCCCGCGGGCCCGCTGCCCGCGCCCGTTGCCCGGAGACAGCGACGCGCCCGGGCCGGGCCGTGCCGTGCCGAGCATGGCGCAGCCCGCCGGGCCGCAGGCCCCGCACGCCGCTTTCTTCGGGCCCGTGGCGCGGGGCAACCCGGTGGTGGACAGCTTCGAGGCCGAGCTGCGGCGCGTCCTGAGCTCCCTGCGGCGGCTGCGAGGCGCGGGGGACGCCAAGCCGCCGCAGCACGACCTGCACCGTCACGGGTAGGGCTGCGCCGCCGCCCCAACCCCGATCCCCGCGTCCCCGCCCGCTCCGGGAGCTCTTGCCTTCCCTCTGGCCCTGCCTCAGCTCCCTTCCTTGGCCGCACCCCTCCTCCTTCGTTCAGTTCGTTCAGCCGCCCCGAGGGCTCTCCGCGCCGCCGCCCCGCCGCTCCCGGGCCGCCCTTCCCGGCCCGCCGGGCAGCACCGCGGCGCCACGTCCGGCCCTGCCCGGCTCCCCCCTCACGCCACGGGCTGCGCTGGGCATCCCGCGCCCGCTGCACTGGGGGATAGCCAGGAGTTTGCTCTCCAAACAAACTTCCCCAGCAGTGTGCCAAAGCAATCCGTTTCCTTTTATTTTTTTTTTTTCATTGTAATGAAAACCCCTTAGAAATCTGAGCACCGTTTTTTGTTTTCTGTGCTTCCTACAAGTCAGTGCTTTAGGGAAGAAGCGCAAGGGGCGGTGGAAGTTGGCAGCACCACTGTTGGTTCTGTCAGAGCTGCCTGAGCTTCCTGGTGGGAAAATCCCTTGACAGTGCTGCAGGGACTGGCAGCCCACCAGCGTGTGCGGCTGCTTGCGAGGGTGAACTCTTGTGGGCACGTACATGCCTTCAAAAGTAGGGCTACGCGAGGATAACAGCACACAGCTCTTTTTGTGCATATGTCTCTGTCGACGTTGGTATATTTTTATACACATAGATGCAGGCAGAGCATATGGCAAGTATAATAGTGCATATTTGTTTGCTCGCATACATGCATATCTGTGGGTATGCATAAGTCGAGATTTTGTAATGCAGTTAAGATAGAGCAACTGGAATCAGTGTATGATTCATAGTGCATGCATATGTCTTTTACAGACTGTGCATTTCTCATGTAGCTCTTCCTGCTGCATTTAGGCACATTGTGATACAAGAGCTCAACTACTTATTTTAAGGTAAATAGTTGATTTTCTGTTGTTGTTATCTGAATCCTACTCTGTTCTAAGTTTACAGGTCTTTAACATAAACCCCACAAGTTTCCCAGGGAATCAAAAGTTCCTTCAAAAACAGCATAGGAGTTAGGTTACAGGGTGGTTACCTTATCACTTATGTGCAGCTTCTACCCTTGCATATTTCACTCAGTAGTTTCCTTGAAATCCCCAGAAATTACCCTATTCTGAAGTAGGTGTATACATTTTCAGAAGGTACTCAGATTCTGCAGCCTGGCCTTTGTCTGAGCTGGAGATCTTTCCTATTCTAAGCTAGCTGGCTTCCTAATTTGTTTATGGGTACATTCATCATCGGGTCCAGGTCTAGGTGGATCATGCAGGTATTAGTCTCCAAGATTTTGCCTCTAGTGTTTTGAATGTCAGTATATTGGCTTTTTATATTGTTTCAGCAGCTGATTTCAATGGCTTGCTATTTTGAAGCCTTTTTAGTTTCAGACCTTTTTATTTCAGCTTTAGCTGATAGATATTATTATAGTGAAAGCTATTCTCTCCAGGTCCTCTTAGAAGAAGTAACACTACTTGGCTGCTTCAGACACTACCAAAATTGCCAACAGTGGTTCTTCTATGTGTTCTTCGTATTTTCTGGTCGGAAGGTGGCCATGCAGCTGTTTGTAATATAGTGCTAAGTTACCAGTTTTTGTTAACAGTGTCTCCAAGCCTTTTTTTGCTTTACCTCTCAAACCTAAGTAAGTTTTATCTTATTCAAACTGGTATTTTGTGGATGTGACCCATGACCGTGCATACCTTGGTTGGCATGAGAGCATTTTCACATCTGAAGAAATCTGCAGTGTTCATCATGGAGATGAGAACTGACTGTATCAAGGCCTTGATCTCAGAAGTCTCTGGTGGTAATTAGCCCTACCAAAATTCCAGGGCAATATTGAGTAACATGAAGCTCCCAGTTAGCTGTGCATCCTCAGACGTTCTTCATTTGTATAGGGACAGTACAGAGGTAGAAGACTGGAATTCTGATTATTAGCATATGTTCAGGCAGTCAGCAAAGTCAAGACTTTATTTATTTGTGATGGTGAAATTTCAGGATTTTTTCTCCCTACTGTTTCATTGTTTGATAGCGCAAAATTGGAGCATGTGCTGCTTGCAGAACCAGCTGTAGTCTGGCTGGTCCTAAGAATTTCTGAAGGTAATGACTATTACAGATGCTTTCCTAAATGCTCTAAAGACTTCTTGCTATGCCATTTTTCAGACTGTCTTGTGGCATGGATTGAGATCAAAGTGTTCTTGTTCTTCGAGCAATAAGAAAACAGTTACCATGTGGCAATTATGTTCAATTTAGAAAAATAAAATTATCTGCTTCATTCCTCCAAGTCTTTCAAACTTTGGTGTTTATAGGTCAACAAAAAGGCCATAATTTAGGCACTTAAATGTTCTAATGTAGGAAAAAAATTACTGAGGACTTCCCTGCTATCAAAAATCTTTTCAGTCAGAAATATCAATCAAAAGTAATTTTTCCTGAGCTAAACAAGAAGTTGTTTTGCTCCATTTCCCTTGGCAGCAGGTCCATCAAAGCTTTACCTTGAACTATTGATTGATTTTATCTCATGTGTGGCTTAGCCACCCTTATTTAATAAGATGGCTTTTGATCAGTATCAGAGAATGCTTTATACTTTTAGTAAAGATTTTAGTCACATGGGCCTTATCCTGTGCACACTATTATGGGTTGACCTTAGGGAATTTTTTCTACTATGGATGGAAATAAAGAAATTTCATCTCTGAGCTTCAACAGTCCACTAGGTTTTTTTAAGAATTCACTTACTTAACTTGTTACTCTGATGTCCTACAGGCTGTTTAAAGGAAAGGCTGAGGAGCTGTTTGGGAAGTGTCTCACTCTCTTCCTTTGTCTGTGTCAAAGAAACATTCCTGTGTCATGAACTCACTTGTAGTTAGTCATGGCATTGTAGCAGAATCAATTTACCTTAACCTTCCCACTGAAGTTGAAAGTCTGGTCAGGTTTGTCAGTAGTTTGCTAAACTAGTTTTTTACAGATTTATTACTTGTTTATTATATCTGAGAATCTCATGTGTTAACATGAACATTCATGTTAATGAAGATGACCATTGCTGGGGACTTTGAGCTGATCAGTCTGAAAGAAACGTACTAGTCTTAGCTTTCAAGAGCTTTATCCAGGGTCATTCTTGATACCTCTTTTCCCTCTTTTCCCCCTTTTTCCCTTTTCCCCCTAATATCCATCAAATCTCAGTCTCTGAAATTTTCCTAAATTCTTCCTTACATAGTCCAAGGGAACTTTGCTCAGCTGCCTGACAGATTCCTTTATTTTGGAGCCTCTTTGCAGATACTAACTGGTGTGGAATATTTTTCTCAGTATAAGAATTCAGTACCCACCCAGGCTGTTAATTGTTACAGATGGACCAGGAGGGACTCATTCCCATCCATTTGGAAAGTACCCTTCATTTCACTGGGCTATGGTTTCCTTAAAAAATTTCTCCTTAAAAATGCCTTAGAACATTTTATTCTGATTGTTGCTTTTGGCCTAGTTTGTGCTGTTACTGCATTTTTCCTTTAGGTACAACTCTAGGATGCCCTACTTATTTCCTTGCTGCTTCCTTTCAAGAACTGAGAATTGTGCTGAGATGATACTTTTAGAAAAAAATAAAAGGATTTTGATTGTTGCATTTCTTAATTGTAAAGATAATTTTGGCAGATTTCTCATAAAGCCATCTGTTTCACCTTGAAATGTGAAGGTGGCTCACAGCTTTCTGCGTGGAAAAAAAAATATTTATTGTGCTTTTTTTTTAATTGGGAGTGTTCTTATAAGCTGAAATGAAGAGTTATATAAGGGACTGTGAGAATGCCTTCCAAGTGCTTGAACATCAGAGAACAGTTTAAGAAAGTGTCTTGTGTTCTAGTGTACCATCCCAGTCTTAAGAGAAGTTGAAAAGTTCCAACCACCTCACACCAGTAAGCATATGGTTTATGCATGACAATTCAGCTAGAATGATATTTTTCAGATGTTGATTTCTTTATATGTTCATTTATATCTCTTCAGGTGTTTTCTTTCCTCATAAATTGCTACCTATACATAATTTGGCTGTAGTAGTATCACAAGGCACTCTGCTGACATTTCTATACAAGTAATTTGTAAAGAGAATAAATGTAAGAGATGCCTGACACTGTGAACACCATCAATACTGGTGGTAATTTGCTAAGGGGATACTTTTATGAAAAAGTCCCAGTGCTTCTTGGCAGTCTTTTTGATCAGTTACCGTTTTCCAGCTAGAATGTAGCTTTCTTAAAGCAGCATAGTGTGGGGAGGTTGTACACATGAGGGCACAAGGCCATCAGACCATGGCTGGTAGGGACTGAAGTACTGGCACGATGTAGTCAGTGTCTCTGTAGCAGAGGGAAACTACTTAAAATCACCGTTTGTGAGAGGCTTGCTGGTTCAGCAAAATAGGCAATTTGTTACACAAAGACATCCTTGATGACAACTGTGGCTAGAATAATAGATGGAGGCAAGAGAAGAGCATCACAATTATTGCCATAAAATCCTCTCTGTTTTAGAAAGTGTGTCATTTGTTCTCTCTGAAACCTACTCCTTACGATTGAAAATTCCTGAACATTTCTTCTTTCATGACTCATGGTGTAGCTCTGTGTAGCATGAGCTCTATATACCATAGCTCTATATATTCTATAGCTTTATGGTTTATTCCATGGCTGTCAGTTCGCAAGGTTGCAGCTACCTGAGCATACATTGTTATTTTGGAATTTTTTTCCTGCTCATAACATTTGTAGTTTCCAGTCCAATAATTACTGCAAACTGTAATTCATTGAGTCTAAGCTATCAAATTATTTCTTCCAAGAGAACTTCTCAAATACTAGCTGAAAGGTGGGACAGATTTTCTGCTTGCGACTGTGCTTGAACAACACAACGGGATTATTACTAGGACATTTTAGTAAGAATTTACGTGGGAGAAAATTCATCCTATTTAAAATGCATGATAAAAACTGGTGACAGAAATGAAACCCAGAAATGTCCTTGTCTGCCTGTTAAATTTGGTTTTAATGATCACTTGTTTTGAAATATGTAGAAGTTCAAATAGATTTGGAAGAAAGGAGTTTTCAAAATTTGAAGCTTTCTGGATTTGTTTACTTGTTATGACAGGTTTCCTGCCAGTTTAATCTGAGACCTTTTCTCCTATATCTTTTTTTTTTTTTTTTTAGAGCAAATACTTTGTTTAACATTTGGATCAAATATAAGCCACGGCTACCAGAGTGGTATTACAATGAAAGACTTGTGAAAGTTGGTGATACCCTTGCTCAGATCAAAGTAAGTAATTTGAAATCAGAAAAGGTTCAATCATAGCCTTTGTTTCATTATCTTTCTATGCTACTTGAATTTTTAATCATATTTTACTGAAAGCTATTTAGAAAGTAGCAAAAACTTTTACAAAATAATTACAGTGACAGTTGGTTGTTTGTATTTCTTGCTTTTTATTGTAAAACTGCCCTGATTTTTAATATATTTTCTATATCTGTATTTTCTATGCCTTTTCAAATGCCCCAAAATCTTTCTTTTTTTGTTTGATGTTTCAGCATGGTAGCGTACAATATCTGACTGTACCTTTAATGCTGTTAAAGTACAAATTGACAGTGACAGAGCAGTTCCACTGACTCAGCTCAATGTTCAGTTAACCAAACATGAATAAAAAGAATTGTCAGGAGAGGAACAGAGAACAAGAACCAGAGTGCAATTACACATTGTACAACTGTATGTATCAGTGATGTTGTATCTTGAATTATGTGTGTATTTCTGGTCTCCTCAAAAAGGGTAGATCACAACTAAAAGGGATTCAGGAGCTAGATTGTTTGAGACAGAGTATTTGAGAGGTTTCACCATACGATACCTCTATTTACGCTTTTACTGAGTCATATGTTACTGACTACTGTTGGAGATGGGATGCCAGGCTAGTAAGTGTTGATATGACTCAATATAGGATATTTTTATATACTATTTGTCCTTTGTGTTTCCTGTGGAAAAAGTCCAAGGGTGAGCCATTTACAAGCTCAGTGGTATTTGTGTCAGAAGGTCACGCCATAAAATCTGGGGCTTTCAAGGGTAGTTACTAAACAACACTCAGAAGCAGCTCAGAGATGTATAGTTAGAAAGCCAGTTCTGTACCTTCTACTTAATTTTTTAACATAGTGGGAGTAAAAAAAAAATAAAAAAGAAGAGGGCATAACTGGAAATGTATCAAGGTGGTTTGAGGGGCCATCTTTTTGAGGCACATATCCAGTGAAACTGTTCTTTCACTCTTCTGTCCTTTGCTTATGGAATGCAGCAAGGAGAGATGCTCTTTGTGCTGTTAGTGGAGAGTGTTTATTTGAGGCTCCCTGGTGAGCTTTTCCACAGGCCACGGCAAAGGCAGGAGTATCATGCAGATGTTATGAAGTCTTCTATATCCTTCATTGCATGTGCTTTGAAGAATTCCACAAAAGTGGCCTGCTCCTGAGTAAGAAACAGCCAGCTGAAGCTGAGTTTCAGCAGCACTCACTGGGAGGCAGAAGAAGGAGTATAGAAGAGTTCATAACTGCAAAGCCATTACAATTAAAGGTGCAGGGTCATGGTGTAGGTTTAGACATAAAGAAATTCTTAAGGAAGCTTGAACAGCAGCCATTGTTAATAGCATTGCCTAGACAATCCTGTTCATGTTTTCTTCATGTTTGTATATTCCTGAGGTTCTCATAGGTTTTGGGCCCTAGGAATTGCTTGAAACATTACATGAAGCTTTTAGTGCTTGGGAACTGTTGCTCTCACAGAGTACTCAGTAGGGTATTTCAAAAGTATCAAATGCTGCTCTCTGTACTCTGCATTGCCTTCCCAAAGCAGCACTCCAATATAGTTTGTTCTTATATTCAAGGTGCTTAATGACCTGACCATAGATTGCCTGAAAATAATCCATGTTTCTGCGTAAAGACTTCTGCTTGCGACTTCAATCTTCTAGAGTAATGTGAAATTTTCTAGAGTGAAGTTACTGATGTTGTTGAAGTTATTTTGCTGGCCAGTTAATACTTTCAACTATTTTTGGAACTCACACTTTTAAGTGCATTTCTTTAATGTAATTTTAGAATGAAAACGTAGTTTTCATTTGATTTTTTTTCCCTGAAAAGAAGTAAATAGAAACAACAGGGGATGGATGTTGCAAATTTCAAATGCATTACAGGAAGGATGAATGTGGTATAAAACCAAGGTCTTTGATAGGTGGGGTAAAGCCTATTTCATAAGCACCCCTCTTGAGTCCTAGTTGAAGGCTGGTGTTGAATATTTTAAATTTTAACCTGCACATGATATAATACTTAATGATGTGTAGTCCTTAGAAAATAATTATTGCATATGAATAGTCAGTGGGTAGGCACCCACTTAGCTTTCTGTCCTCCTGCTGTATTTTTCTAATGCCTTTAGATTCCTTCCTATAATACATCTGCTATGTGTTTTTTGGACACACCTAAATTCATTAAGTCATAGATCTGGAAGTTATTTAGTCTAGGAGTCATCATGTGATCGGTACTGACTCATTTTTTTCCCTGCCTCCCATTCTGCCTGTATCTACCTGCTGTCTTTGGTCATACGCACGTATTTTAAACTGGTTAAGGGAGAATTTACTTTTTTGTTGTGTGTCAATAACTATCTTAATGGTATTCTGATCCATGGCTTTGGATTCTAAGTGTTATTATCACAGCCTGAATGCACGTATTAGATTACACAAGTGACTGACTGCCCGTAGCAGTCCCCGGAAAGTCAAAGTTTCTATGAATGGCTGCTGCTTTCACACAGCAAATAGGGCAATATGGCCATGTGAGTTGGACTCCTCAGATGATTAAAAATTTAAGGTGTTACTGTGGTGGAAGGAATTTATATTGAAAAAGGAAGGGTATGCAAGGAAATAAGAAATTTGTGTGATTAAATATTAAAGGATCATTTTTACCAGCAGTTAGTTATTTTTTCCTCAATAATTTATTTAGTGTGAACACTGGACTTAGTGAAATTGGTAGAGACACCTGAATGTAATCTTGCTGAAGGAAGTGGTGGTGATGATTCAGTGAGTGTCACTTCCAGATCTGAGTCAGTGCTGAACCATAGAGTCAGCATGATTTTAGAGTGGTTCGACATGCTGCTGGGGAGCTCTGTTTGGAATGAGACATAAAGCTCAACATCCTCTTTGCTAACAGTTCTTAAAGACCCAGTGCCAATTTCTGGTCTAATTATGCTGATTTCTTGGCCATATGTAAATTCCAGTTTTCACTTGTTTCAATCTTTTAAAATTCATCTTACTCTTTCTATTTGTTTTATTTAAAGAAAAAAAAAAGGCTTAGACAACATGGAAACAAGGAAGAGAAAAGTGATTATATCTATATATTGCTTATAAAGTTCTACATTATGAAATGCTTTTTCCCTGAAGTGTGGTATCATTGTCATTACTGTTGTAAAACTGTAGAGTATTCCAGCAACTCTTTAAGTTTATTACATTAGCCCAGGACCCTGCTTTATAATTGTTCTCTGATATGTCGTATTTATGATTAGAGTAAACAAAACTCACCAAAACTTGCGAAGCACAAGCCATTCTTTTAAGTATTTCAACCTTTCATATGTTGAGTGTTCACGCTACATGCTGGATATTTGTATGAAACTGTAGTGCTTTACTTCCTGTTGCTCTTTCACATTGGTACTTTTTTCATAAGGATAATAAAAACCCCACATGTTTTATAGAAATAGAAATGCAATACACAAACTATAAAAAATATATTATTTTTTTCAGGAATATAAGCTGGCACTTCATCAGTGTTATGAAAGATACCTTCAGCAGTTTGTTTCTGTAAACCTTGATGATGTCATGGATGATGTGCAGTGCTTTAAATCTGCCTTTTTTCCAAATGGCGTCAGAGACAAAAATGCAGCACTTATGGTAGGTTGTGGTTTTTAAAATTTTTCTGGTCAAAGACAGTCACAGATTCAAAGTAAGGAGCCCATTTTATGTTCCACAAATGTACTTCATATTAATTATATATAAACATTAACTAATCTTTAATAGTTTGTTGATATGAATTGCATTGAGATTTAATGATCATATGTATGATATAAACATCTGGAGTTGGTGTAGATTTTTAGGAGGATATAAGTGCTTAATGCTTTTGTGGCAGAAGCCAACCATCATCAACTTAGTGTTAAAACAGAAGTTTTCTCTGAAGGTGTTGTTCTGTACCTGCTTACAGCAGTTTTTGCTCTGAAGTAGTTGCTGTTATCCACTGCCAGAATCAGGATGTGGGCAAAATTTGAAAAATGTCCTGCAATTTTGGAAATTTCTGTATTGTATGATCTAAGAACCAGCAGGATGCAAGACAATTAAAACATTCTCCTGTATTTTGTACCATGAGTGTGCAAAATACTACTTGTAGTAAGAGGTCATGGCACTTGGAACAGCAGTGTTATGTTTTTATAGCTTATTTGCTCACTGTGAACAAAAAGGGCAGAATGCTGAATAATTTCCAAGTGCTTTAAGCTCTAGGAAGCTGAGTGACCTTAAGAATGTGTTGGAATCCTTTTGTGTTAATTGTTTATCAGGGTAGGGACTTGTGGTATACCTTTTGTAATTTGGGGGAGAAAGTGTTTCAGTGGATATAGGGGGAATGCTAAAAACATGTTTATTTTACTTTAAGCAGTTCTTTGCTGAGAAGCTCTACTTTTGTACATAGTGGGTATTTTTGAATTAACTAATGCAAGTTACTCTGTGATCAAGAACAATGAACAGAAATGGTTGGCAGCTCCTGTGTATTGAGCTAATCAAATTCATATCCTTGAGTCAGAGTGTAAATAGGTGTTTAGTGACGAGAAGAAAGCAGACAGTTTGCTTAAAAGCTAGAAGCAGATATCATGATAGAAGAGATCCTTTGTATTGTTATTTTTCTTTTTAAAATGTGGTTCAGCTTCCTAGAAAGAATATGATCAAAGACTATGTTAATACATTTTTAAAAATGTTTTGTAAATAAATTTGAAGTTCCAGAGATGCTCTCCTCTGTTTTCTGTATGTCTGCCTAGACTTTGAACCAGTCCTACTGGTAAATGTTATGGCAACTCTATACTAAAATGCCTGTTCTGTAACTTAGCCTTTGCAGACTGAGATATCCTTAAATTTTCAGATATGAAATTTGGTTTGGCAGTTATCCCTACAATTGGAAGTGGAAAATGATAATGTGTCAAATTATTACATCCTAAGGCTTTAAATGTAATTTTTTTGCCATGTTCTTGCAGCTAGCTTTTTTTTTTTTTTTTTAATATAACACTAAGAAATGGCATTTCAGGGCTAGAAACTTCCAGCTTCAGTGAATCAACTGCAACAAAATAATATAATTTCAAATGGTACCAGGTTAGGAGGCTTTTGAGAGAATAATAGGTACTGACTGGTCATGTCTCACTTAGCCCATTTTTTCACGTTGTTTGTTCAGCTGGTGCTGGAGTCCAGGCACCAGTGAGGTCACATTATTTTAGGTAATACAAGGAAGAGAAGGAAAAATCCATCTGTGAAAGAGAAAAGTAACAGATGAGAGTGAGAAATAAGATAGTGGTGATATAGATAGAGAGGTGTAGAAAAGGTAAAACTTGCCTTAGTTTATGGAAGACTTCTACAGAGAAGCCAAGAGTCAAAGCCAGATTCTTTGAGTAGCAATTTAATGCCTCATTCTCCCTACACCCCTTCCAGCACTCCTAGTGCACTAGGTGCATTTTCATCCTGTGATACAGTGGAAACTGACTCAGATTCATGGTACAGCAACTCTGAAGGTTTAGCACTTTCTCCATATTCTAATGCTCAGTTCAAGGTCATGCTGATTTTTTTTTTTGCTGTTATGCGTAGTCTTTTCTTACTCATCATTTTGTTGTACTTTGCTGCTGTGAACCGACATATGCTTATATTAATTAACTTTATATATATTTCTATGTGTTTTAGTTCCATGTTTTGCAAGCAAGAAATGTTTGCATTTATCAGATGGTTTGCAGCAGAGACAGAAATCTTCAGAATGGAGAGTCCCTGCAGACTTGTCTCAATGCCTTGACCTCATTACGACTCACTATGCAAGTGGCTCTGCCTCAGGAGGATTTGTGTTGGCTTATCTACAATGGTACCTCAGGCTTTCCATTTACATTTCTTTGCTAAGCAAAGCTGTGAAGGGAAAATTTTATACTCTTTAAGGTCAACTGAAGGGTCATGAATAAATCCCTAGTTAGTCTTCAATCACAGTAGGGTTTTTTTGGGTAATTTTTTGTTTTTCTAATATAAGGGATTTTAAAATTAATATTTCCACAGTGTACATTTTCAGGTGGACTGCTGTAAAAGCATCAACTTTTTCGTCAGAATTGTGCTTAAGAGTACAAATAAAATCAAAAGTAAGGACATTTTTGGAGTCCATCCTGATTAGCAAAAAATGCTCAAGATTTCTCTATCAATAAAATGTCTGTTTTGATGGGTTCATTTTGTCTTGTTTCTTTTGGTTTCTGGTTGGTTTTTTGTTGGTTTTGGTTTTGAGGTTTTTCTGCTTGTTTGTTATTGGGTTTTGTTGTTTTTTTTTTTTTGAAAAGGGGATTGCAGATCTAAGTAGAAAATTATTGTCTGCCATTACATCTTTGTATTTCTGAAAGTACTTTGAAAGGAAGAGTTGATAATAAAACCATTCTAAAATACCATATGGCACTTAAGGATTTTGATGTATGTATAAGATTTCAGGGTGCTGCTTGTAAATGCTTGTATTAGGGAAAAATTGCGAAAATAACGGAACTTTGCAAACTAGATACACAGAGAATGATTTATCAAGATTTTACTTTCAGGAACAACAACAGTCTATTTTTGCTTTGAAAGGCAATGTTATTTAATCAAAAATAAACAGACTAGTATGAATTTCACAGAATCACAGCATATTCTGAATCAGAAGGGCTATATGAGGATCATCAAGTCCAGCTCTTGAGTGAATGGCCCATACAGGCACTGAACTCACAACCTTGGCATTGTTAACACTGTGCTCTGACCAACTGACCTGCTATGGTCAATTGTTGCAATATAAATTGTGAAGATAATATGTTCTTTAATTTTGAAAAATGCACTTTCTCTGAGCTGTGATTGGTCAAAATTCTTATCCTTTTGTTTGACTGGGACTGCTGTTGCCCTCAGTCCCTACTTTTGAGGTGTGTGTTTTGATTGCATGTTTCTATGGGAGAAGAACTGATATTAAAATATACTCCCCTACCGTTCTTACATCCCAGTGCCTGTGTGTGGTACAGGTCTCTGTACCAATCCTAGCCAATAATCTGCTCTAATTAGAAGGAGGCACTAACTCAGATTTTCCCTAGTTCCTGAGCATTTTTCTGCAATTTCAGATAATAGATTTTGTGCCTCATTACACATTTGACTGATAAAAGAAATCTTCCTAATACTTGCTCCATTTGAGCTTATGGAGATAATAACACCCTTCTAGCTATGACAGTTGACATTGTGATGCCTCCTGCTGCCACAGGTGTCCCTTTCTGAACATTCATACAAACAGAAGAATAGGCTTTTTTTTTTGTCTCCCAGAATTGCAGTGTCTTTTATACTTCTAAGACTGATTTTTGAAAATTTTATGATGTTGCTTGAGTCAAGTACATTTTTGACAGGTTTTTATTTCTAAGTCATTTTGATGCTCTTGGAAACTCTACTTGCTTTTAATTGTCTTCATGTCACTTGTCATACTTAATGTAATATTGGTGGTGTCTGCCAGGACAGATGGACTAAAGGAGTCATGGAAGGTGAGGTCTGTGAGGAGAGGTAGTATTCTGTTTTAAAGAGCTTGGCATTTGGAGATGAAAGTAAGATTTGTCTCTCTAGCAGTTACTGAGTAAAAAATGGATTAGGTAAATTTTTAAGATTTCATTCTCATGAACTCTCATGATTACACTGCTTCACTGTGTAGGTATTTTTGAAACTAATGTTGCAGAAGAATTGAATGGTTTCATCTTCTCTAAATTAGAAGTACAGAAAAATCATTAGTTTTTCATTCATTTAAAGAAAAATCATTAAATTGTTCTTCTCTGGAAGTAACAACCTAGATAATAAGAAAAAGATTGAGTTGCTTAGCATAACAAATTTCATGTGGAATTATAGAACTTACCTGTTTGTTTATTTGAATTTATTTTTGCAGGTACTATCCATATTTACACCATATGCAGACATTTGATGGTGATGGGTCATTCTGCTAAGGTACAGCAAAATAAATAGAAAGCGTTTTAAAGTTTGCAGAAGTTTAGAAAACGCACCTGTGTTTTGCATAACAATGTACCTTGACTTTTTAATTTCACTAGCATTGCCAATAGCAGTACATTTGTCGCAAGGAAATAAGATGTCTGTGTTTCAAAGTGGTTGATTTCTTAACTCTCATGCCTTCCTGAGTCTGCTCCTTCTTCAGCTGTGCAGTGGGGCCCAGCGTAATGTCCTGCTGGACATTGAGATGCCATTTGTTAGTTTGTTTCAGAGGATTCCAAGTGCTTTCTTTTGGACATCTATATATGTTCAAGAATTGGTCTTTTGCTTCTTAAAATGTGGAAATGTGCTGACACCTGGTGGCTTTTAGTTGTGAATACTTGATAAAAATAACCTGACCTTTCCCCCACATCTTTTTTTTTCTCAATGTAGTTTTTGTTTGTCTTAGCTTTACTCTTTTCTCCTAAAACTTGAGCAGAATTTGAATCAGCCTTAATACACTAGATTTTCTTATGTGTTGTTTTATTAATCTTTCAATGAGCAAGAAAGATGTTTTGTCTTTGAGCATCTATTAAAAACAGAAGTGATTTAGCACCTCCTTTAGCATACTCAGGTTTCGGCTACAGAAAACAGAGGAATTGATTGTGGGTGTTTCTGATTTTTGAAATTCAGACTGAAAGAAAATTTGTATATTGGCTTAATTTAAGACAAAGGTTGTGCACATTTTATGTACTTCAGGGAAAAGCTGACCCAAAGAAGATGGTAAGAGGAAGATACAGATACTCTTCATTCAATCGAGAAGGACTAATGATTAAAATTAGACTATTGCAATGACTATGTTGCCCTGCAAGTTAGGAACCAAGAATTCTATGGGTATAAATTAATCTAATCACAGTTTTTTCACTGCAAAAGACAGACTCCGTTGCATCCCAGATAAGCTTGCTGATCCTGTTGAAAAATAGTCACTAGAACTGCCAGAAAAGGGAGGGCTAACTCTCAAGATAAGAGCAGATGAGAGACAAGGGGGGGGATCCTTGTCTGGTGGCAAGACTATAGTGAACTGGAGTGGGTAAGGTAGTTTGGAGGCTAAAACAGTGCTTTACGACAGTTTAAGATGAAAAGATCCAATAAATTGCAGGGGAATGTTTTTTAGTCAATAAAATATGTTAAAAATTAATACAATTTCTAGTGATTCCCCCCCCCCCCTTTCAGTTTGTCCTACCAGGTGAGGATAAGTCTTTGTATCTGTCCTTTAGTAATAGAAAGTATATTTATGTGGGTTAAAATGCATTCATTTTGAAATTAGATCTCTTCAATACAGGTCCTGGAATACTTACTGTGGGCCAGTATATGTATGGAATCATCCATTCCACTCTTATCTGTGCATTATTTGACGTGGAGAGCCACCTTATATACGGCAGTTTCTCAGTGTTATTTTGATTGTCAAGCCGGCATTCATGGAGAGGTATCCTGATTTACCTTATGAGCATTTCAGATGCAATCAAATGGGAAATATTTATTTAAATATTTCTACTTATTATCAGATCATATGTTTTTAGAGTTCTGTCCATATTCCAAAATTTTACTGCAAATTGGAGATGAGTTTCCCCATATAAATGCATAATCAACTCAAATGCAATAGCACTTTCTGTATACTCACAGTTACAAACTTCTAGCATTAAACACTGGCCAGGTCCCAGTATATGTACAGGCTCCATGTATATGTACAAAAGGTATTTTGCAAAGGTTTTGTTTTCCTTTTCAGTTGTTCAGGACCTGACTTTCATTGCAGCTCTTTGCAGTTGCATAAATTCAGAAATGATATTATTCTAAAATTAGATATCAACATACATGAACACAGAGTGTATATATATATTTAAATTCTTTGGACAGATATTTGCTCGCCGTGGTTTGATTAAGATTGATGAACTGAAGCAATTAGAAGATATCAGTTCTTCTCTGGAACATACAGAGACAGAAAAGATTTTTAGAGAGGCCACTCTAAAGGTACCGTCCTGCAAGTCATTATGAAAAGGTAGAGTAGTTATGATCTCTATGAACAGAACATGTAACAGATGATGACTTACTTTTTTCTTTGTGTCAGATGTCAGTAATGATTTTCAAGAGAGCAGTATATGAATCCAGAAAAAAGTCGAACGGCTTTCGACGGGAGTCAAGAGTTAACCCGAGAAAAGCAGTAAACGTAAGTCTGACATTTCATATAATCCTTCTCTTCCTTTACTCTTGTCATGTGATGAAACCATGATATAATTCTTCTAAATACACATGGTGCTATACACAAGCAGAAAGTCTTATATTTTCCATTTCATGAGTAACAGAATTTATTAATAAAACTCAGAACAAGCTTGGAAGTAGGGAAGATGTACTAATTATTACTTTAGAAAATTATCAGGAGAGATCTGCATGGATCTAAGCTACATAGCCTTAATACGCTCCCTCATAATTTCTATTGTACTATTTTTGAAGTAAAATACCTTGCAGCAGTGTGTTTGGTTGCTGTGAAATGATTAGTCTACCTAAGTGCTGTACCTGCTTAGCATGAGGCTTTGCAATGCCTTTGAAGGATGACATTAAAAACAGCAATATATTTTACAGTATGTAATTTTCTATTTTGAACATGCACTGATGGAGAAATGTTTTCAAAAAAATCTTGCTTTATTGCAAGTAGGTTTAGATACCATAAGGTTTAAATTACCTTTTCTTACTTAGGTGTCATGGCCTCGCACCACTACCGAGCGGCTGCTGGTGGCAATGTTTGATGGTGCTGCAGCTCAGTTCCTTGCCATCCTGGAAGCATTGTCTGATCCTAACAGGAATCTATTGCCCCCTCATCCTCCTGTTCCTGATGAAGTGCAAATTCCTGAGGTCACTTCTGAGCTTTTTTCTGCAGGCCTAGAAATCCTCTCAGGTAACAGCTTAAAGAAGCAAAAACAGTTGTTGAGGAGCCTGGACCTCCATTTTATTTTGGTATTTTTCTATTTTGAAAAAAAACCAGAATGTGCCTGAAAGTATGTATTTGATTTATAGCAGTAGCACCTGTAAGAGTAGGTAGTTTTTCTTATCTTCACATAATAGAAAATAAATATCTGGGTTGATCTCCATGGTCTATTATAACTAGTAAAAATCTGCAGCAGTTTATGCATTTATTTTCTAAGTAAACTGGAGTTCACTTTATAGCGGCCTTTACAGGCTTTACTGTGTCATATATTTATGGCTAAAACAGTGTTGTTAACAGAACAGTGCTTTCACTGCTGAGCGCTTCCTGCACAGCCTGAGAGCAGCTGGATGGGGGTCGGGCAGCCAGGCAGGGTCAAAATACCAAGGTGTTTGATGTAGTCTATTAATTTAAAAAGTTCCATTCAAAGTTAGGTGTAAAAACTTGAGAAAAACACTGGACTTGATGGTTCCTTCCACACTTCTGTTTGCTGGGCTCTGAGCTACATATAGTCCTGGGTATAGAGGTGTTTTGTCAGTAAAAGGAAATATCGAGACTAAGTACACTTCAGAATGATACTTTTCTTGGTATGATTACTGGCTAATTAGAACATAACAAGTCTAATAGATTATAAATTGACTTAATAAGTTGTCTGTGTTGAAGGTGGAGAGAGCAGTGGCACCAATCACTTTGGTATAATTAATCCATCATCTAGTCTTCTGCAGTTGATGCTAGCAGGTAAGCTAGATTGGAATTTCAAAGGAATTTTTAACCCAATGATATAAATACTACGTGGGCAGAATTAATTTTCATGTTAGTAACATTTCTATACATAAAGAGTCTGCAAAATGGTGTCCTCTTGGAGTGGTTCTGTGCAGGGCCAGGAGCTGGATTTTGGTGATCAAGCTTGTAGTTCCCTTCCAACTCATGACAGTGACAGTGGCATATTGTTATGACTACAGAACACTGCTGAATATATTAGCTAAAACACTTGCTGAGAGTTCCAAGGACCAGGAAGTCTAGTTTCTGCCTTACTGGTCTGAATAAACTTGAAAAGTGAGAAAATAGGCTCCCTGTGTGTATATGAACATTTTCTGATGCAGTAATGAGAAACTGTCTTGAAAGAAACTGTATGTGTTTCTATGCAAATTTTAAACCAAATTTTGGATAATAAGAGTCTTTACAGGGTGATAAGCTCTTCCTGCAACAGCAAGGGTTAGATCCTTGGTGTTCTCTACACAGGTATGTTAATATCAATAATTGTAGAGCCTCTTTTGAATGTAACAGGACACTGTGATATGGTTAAGTGGCAATGGTGGTATTTGTTAAAAGTTTGGATTTGATGATCTTGGAAGTTTTTTCAAACCTTTATGATTCTGTGGTTGCACATCCATCATTAAAGCAGCCTGTAAGCATAGACATTACTGTGAAAAGATAAAGCTATTGATTCTTGTAAAGTTACTAAAACATCCTTCGAGACTATGCTGACTATTCAAAAATGTGTGAAGGTTTATCTTTATATTTATCAATACCCAAATAATGAAAATAATTGAAATTAAACTTTTAATGAACTTCTGAATACATATACATAAAATAGAGAAAATATTTTTGTCATCACTGCAGGAGAAGAAGGAGTGTCTGGAGATGCTGCTGTGAAATTTGTAAAATTAGCTTTCAGCTATGAAGAGTGGAATGTGTTTTATTCTGCGTTTGAATTTGTTGATAATTTTCTCCAGGTAATCTGAATGTGATTGCGATGTTATTTATTTAGTCTTTTCCTATGAGGGTAAGGAATATTCAAAATACATATTTTAAAGACCAATTTCTATGTTTTTTTTAATCTCAATTAGGCTCAAGATGACCCAACATGGAAGAAAGCTGAACTAGAACTCAAACTTCTTACACTCATGCAACCTATAGTACTCCCAGGAAGATTTGAACGTAGTTTTTCTATTACTGATGGCGGTAAGAGCAAAGAAGGCAGCACACGTCGGGGTTCTGAAAAGACACAGACAATTAGAAGTGAGTGTTGTTCAGTTATAGTTGTGTTTGAATTTCAAATATTTTTGCAGCAAGAAGTTTTGTAAATTATTTATAAAGCTATGTAATATGGTTCATGCAGTAGTCTATGACAAAAAGTAGTAATTGAGAAAATGCCTCCTATTTTTTCCAGTTCTTATTTGTCAAAATATGACTTTATACTATTTCCCTTTAGTGGGAAATGCATGATATATGTTAAACATGTGCAAAGTTATAAGCAAAGATGCAAAATGATTGAATGTTTTCAGACAAGTTTTCAGGGGAAAAGTGAAAAAGGTCTTTGAGCATTTTTTTATGCAAAATTTTGCAATTTATGCAAAATTTCTTTACATAGAAGCAAGAAAAACTTGTTAGAGCAATTGCAGTTTAATTCTATGAAAATCAAAAACCTGAATATGTCTCAAAACTTTCTGTTTCCTAGAAATGGAAATGCTCATTTTTCACAGAAGTGAATAAACTTGGAATTATCTGTCCCCCCTCTGAATTTACTGTTTCTTAGACCATATTATCTGCTAGCTTATATTAGGAAATCAATTGACTGAAATACTTTCAAACTTAGGCTTTAAATTAGATGTAATGTCTTGCCTTTCCTTTTCCCGCCCTTTTTTTTAATAAATGCTGAATGTAGAGGAATCCTTAAAGCCTGGAGATCCTTTTCGTGATCTTATGATTTTGGCAACAACAACGTTTTCCTATGTCTCCACATTTGAGCAGGTAATAACAGGATTTGTGACATTTCTGCTCAGTGTATCACTTAATCTGTGATGAATGCCTATAATTAAAGGTCAAAGGAATCAGTTGCATGACTAACAAAATTCATGAATATAAAAAGTAAAAAAATGTACTTATGAATGTTATCAGTTTGTGATTTTAAAAACAGGTTTCATTTTTTAAAAATCCTTTGTAATTGGTTACTTTAAAATAGCTTATTAGATATTAAATCTATTTGGAAGACCATAGGGCTCATTCCATGTTTCAGCTGATCAAACAGAGATCAAATTTATGTATGTTAGATTTAGGTGGGCAAATATGCTCAGCTGTGGAAAAACTTCTGCAATATTTATAGAAACAGGGGCAGCTCCCCTAAGGAATGATAATGCCTTTTTAACAGCTCTGTCTTCAATTTAAGGTAAATTCGCACTGCAAAAAACTGAAACAAGCAGCAGCAACAACGAAACCAATGAGAGCAGGACTCTGTGCTGAAGTCTCCACTGTAGAAATAATCCCATTATGTATCTGATTATTTATTCCCTGAGTAACCACTTTTACTTGCTCAAACTGAGATTTCCCCTTAATCTTCTACTGAGAAGGGAAGAAATTATAGTGCAATGTCACCACTACTAGCACTTACATTAAAATAGTTTCTGATCCAAAAGGCTAATTACAATTTTTTCTTAGAAAAAACCTGTTCTGATAACATAGCATATATCTTAACTGCAAAATTTATTTTAGATATAATTTGAATATTGCCACAATTTGAATGTAACTGGAGCACACACATTTTTAGCTTTGGTGTAGTATATTTAGTGAAAGTATCTTGCCTGTGAGGTACCCCACAGATACCTTTAGATAGCATGATTTGTCAGTTTTTAATGTGACCTCTGTATGGAAGTAGTCACCTGGATTTAAACTCTACTGGTTCTTCTGCCCTTTCCTGCAAATCTTCTTGATCTGTCCAGAGAAGAAAAACAAATTCACCCCTGATTAACAGAGCATTCACTGGTGGTGAAGTTAATGATATATAGCTGAGGCAATCTAGCAGCTTGCTGCCACCCAACCAGTAGCAAAAATAATTTTGATTTATATTTTTTCCATTTTTTTCTCCTCCCAGTTTCATTATCAATACCCCATAAATCTAATGCTCAAACATATATGGGAAGATAGTAGTGTGGATATATCAGGTTTTACTGCACCTGAAATACTAGTTCAACTCTGCTGTAACTGGTGATAAAGTTGTGTACTGATCCTTACTGTTCAGAATGTGTTTAACATATAGATGGCTCTATTGTCTTTTAAAATGTGTTAATTAGGAGGTTAACTAACTAGAGTTTTGAATTTGTTAGTTATTCTCTTTGTAAGATGCAGATAGGGTTTAACATTTCTCTCACTTGTTAGATATTTCAGTCCAAATTTTTTTCTAGTTGTTTGTTTTTCACTGCTTTATCATCTCAAATGCACCAAGAGCCCATGGAAGTACTCTGTCAAGCAAAATGAAACTATTAATTTATATTTTCTTCCACAAACATTTAAATATTTAATAAAAATGAAGTTCCTCCAGAATCTATTGATTTCAGCATTATAGTTAATTTGCTCTCTCATGTAATTTTCATCTCACTGATTTCCTTGTCAATAAAAAAAAACAACAAAAAAACCTCCCTAAACCTCTAAACCCAGTTTGTATTGTTGTGAGAAAAAAAGCTTGGGTGATCTACCAGAAATTATTTTTAAAGCTTTCAAAATGTTGTCATCTCTTATAAGAAAATGACATATTTTATTTACTATGTTGAAAAATGTTGAAAAATGTTGACACTGTTTGTCTACTGGGTTATTTGTGTATTTATATGCCTACCCATTGCCACAATTATATTGCTTTTTCTTTCCAGAATGTCCATCCTGGCAAAGAAATACTTGTTGATGTAGTAATGTGTTTGTGGCAGAAGTGTAAAACAGAACTTCAGCAAATCCAAAAGAGTGGAAGTCACTGCTTAGAATATATCCACAAACACCAAGCTCACCAAGTACTCCTTCATTGTAATGTATTTCTCTTAATGTGAATGCAGTCTGTTATAGTCAAGGCAGTGAAATACTGGCATCCAGTCTAAGTACCTTTTCTTATGGTAAAGTGCAGATAAATCTTCTTAAAAATATGAATTACGTATACACTTTGAACACACTGTGCTCACATATGCCAGTACCAAAATACTCTCTTAGTCTTCTTGCAGTAACCTGCTGTCTGCCAGTGGGCCACAGTGGTAAGAAGCTAAATTTGTAAAAACATGTGGGCAGGATGTAAGAAGAAGAATTTGAGATGTTGTGGCAGAAAATATCAATGTATTTCAAGAAAGTTGCCTAGATCAGTTAAACAAAGTGGCAAAAACCTTACAACTTAGGACAAGGGAGATGGGAGTCAATAGTAGAATAGTATTCAGCCCATGGGATAGAGTCACAGCCTTACCTTGAATTTGTCCTGTGGGTGAGAGGCTCTTGGTTGAAATGGGCTCTCTGGGCTGCCAGTTGGTGCTAACAAGCAGTTTCTGGAGGAGTTAATTTTGTGACCCTATATAGTGAAATTGTTTGGAGGCTCTCCAGAAGGTTATTTTCCTCTGTATGTACAAACAGTAGTGTTTGGGTCTCTTTTATTCTGAGATTAAGTGAGAAGATATGGAGATAAATGAGAGGCATGCAGTCAAATCTTCTGGAAGGCTTACTTACAGCGAGGTATAAAAGTTATGGCTGTAGAACATTCATAAAACATTCCAAAAGGAATAATTATGTTCTAAAATAAAAAAGTCTGGTGTCTGAAGGAACAGGGGCTATGGAGCAGTATAAATTCAGCATCTTAGTCTGGTGACATTTAAAAAAAAGAAGCCAGATCTAGGAAAGGAGTTGTCTGCATGCTTGTAATATTTTTAGACAATTTTGAGTGCAAAACCCTGTCTACCTCTGTAATACATAAAGGTCATCCAAAAATTTGATCTTTCTCTGTATTGATTTTTTTTTTGCCCCATTTCCTTATTTTTAGTGGGTTCATATACTCTGGATAATGAATGAAATAATTGAGAAGAGCAACATAGCAGACACTAATGTAATGTTTGCAGAGATAACTTTATGTCTAGCTGCAATACTGGAAAACGTAGCTGATTCTACAAGTGAATCTAAAGACAAAGGTAAAGCTTTCAAGAAAAAATTAGTTTTCTTTCAAGAATGACTTTAAAGATTGGAACTTTTCTGAGCTGAAAACTGACTAACATACACATTCAAAAAATATTGTAAAGAGATTGTTGAGAGTAGAAGAACAGCATTTTTAGCACATAATTTCACCCATTATTGGAGCTAATGAAACCTGTTTTTCCAAGGATGTATGATTTCTTTCCTTACATTTCCAGTTCTAATGAAGTAACCCTGTTTTGAATTACATCTCTTATAACTCACTCTCCTCACAGGTCTTCTACATGTCTCTTTGCCCCTTCAGAGTAGCTGCTGTTTTCTCTGAATATAGGCAAGGCAAAAGGCAGTACGTGCTGGGGCTCAGTTGGAGCCTTCAAATGCTGGTTGATTAGTTGCAGGCCAAACAAATGAGGACAATATTGAGGTCATACTGAAGCTTTTGCATTTATTGGATCATCAGTTGGGTTTTCTTCTCTACATATACTTGATTTTTGTTTAGTAATTTAATTGTTTTTGAAGTTGGATTTGGCTGACATTATTGGGATATGCTATCACAATCACACTAAACAAATTTCCTTCCAAAACCTGACTAATGCTGTAAAATATGACTATTTAGACATACATTAAAAGCTCTCTGTTGTCTATTTTGGAATATGAATCATAACTCTCATAAATGTCTTACAGTAACTAGAGAGTAAATGTTAAGGATCTTATTAGACCATATCTAGAAACAGAAAGAAATTATATTAGCTTTGCACTTTCAGAAAAAAAATCTTGGGAAACTACTATTTGTTATTAAGATAGCGTAAGTATTGGTTTTAGTGGTGTTATGAAAATTATAAGGTTCTCATGAAGACTATATGAGAACCTCATTGTAGCATCCATTCAGTTTAAATATGTCTTTTTGGGGGAAAAAAAAGCTGAATAGGTAGGAGCCATTGGTCAAAACAGGCTGACAGTCAAGCACATGCTTGTGTGGAAAAGAACCTATTCACTAAATGAATACTGAGCGAATACAAATTTTCTTTTTTTATGAGGAAGAGACAGTGAACAAGCAAAAACAAGCACAAAAGTGGCACAAGGAGTGACTAGAAGGTTGTTCCTCTGAAAACACACAAAAAACTTACTTTAGCAAAGAAATTAAATTAGAGGGTTTAATTAAGAACCAAAAAATTGTTTTCTCTTATTTTGAAGAGGGAAACATAGGTTTGGATGCATTCTTCATAAGTGAAAGTAATTTAAACAATCAAAGCAAACTTTTAAAAGCTGATAACACTGCTTCAAGAAATATTAAAATGAAATAGCATTTATCATAATAATATAACCTAGTATTCTTAAAAATTATTCTATAAGTGAACTTAACTGTGAATTAGATAATACTAGGTTTGAATTGGTTTCAAAATTGAGAATTGATATGACTGCTACAAAAATAGGAGGAATTACAGAACGAATTCTAGTTTCATTAGCTTGGATGTGGCTATGAACTATATGGTGCCTTTAAAAGACAACATTATTAGCTAATAATATCCTGTATTAGTGTAACTGTACATACATTGCTGTGTGCCTAAGCCCTGGAAAGCTCCTCAAGAAACAATATTATTACCTCTCACATTCAAGCACTGAAGAACAGAATTATTGCCAGACTCTGAAATTAGAAGTAGAGCTGATCAAATGGTACTAAAATTTTCTGGATTTATTTGATTTTCACTTCTGCTTTTCTTCCTATAAAAAAGGAGGAAGTACTTCTCTTTCACAAGATGAGACCTGTGACATGCCTGAAATACTGATGGTAATGTTGAAATTATCTTCATTGATATATTGATTTTGACTAGAATAAGAACACTTCTGCTTGAAGCTTCTCATATGATTTTGTATTAAGTTTACAAAGATGAAATATTTCATGCAATCCTACTAGTGCAGAAGAAAAAAAGCAAAGATATTTTTTTCAAATTAAATGAAATCAGAAAATTTTCCCTGAGTCTTTTTTATCAATCCTTTTTTTGGAAGGGATTGTATTTGAAAGTTTTTTTTACAGCACAAGCACAGTGATTTCCACTGCATACCTTTTTTAATGCCAGTCTTTAGTACCAGCCTTAAATGGTTTAATGACAGATTTCATTAAGACAGTAGAAATTTTAGTCATTGCTTAATTTAGGAAAATATTTTGGGTTGTGTTTTTGCTTCCCTCTTTTTGTAAGGATCACGTGGAATAGATGAAACATCCTGAGTGTCCTTGCTTTGTTCAGCGCTTTGCAGAATTTTCCAATTAAATGACTCACTAAAGCATATTAAGGACAAATGATGTGTTTGCCTGAGGATTCAGGAGTGTTGTCAGTCATATGTCTTAATACTTACACACATGGACAGTGTTTAGTTCAGTGACAGTCTACTTAAAGGTGGTGTTTCTTGAAAAAACTGTTTTCTTAGTAGCGTTGAATGGACTATTGAAAAACTGCGACTGCTATTATTTCAAATTAATTTGTTAAGTTCAGTTTCACTCTGCTATAAGCTAATTCTGCATAATTTTTTTTTTTTGAGCTGAAGGGAAATCAGTCCCACTTGAAATTTAAAATATTAATATTAGTACATGAAGTATGGGGAGAGAGTACCTGTGTAAAGATTGTCTGACAGTTTTAAACTTCAACAGCTAAAAAGAAAAACACATTACTTTTGTAATCTATATTATAGTTTTTAATGTTATCTAAGGAAGTGTGTTTATATGGGTTTTCATTTCAGAAAACACCTACAGAACAATTACAAATTGCTTATGAAGTTCTTGAAAAAGCAATGAATGACATGAACACATCTCGGTTAATGACCATTTTACCAGATGGAAAGTCAATATTTGACAGCTGCTGTACAAAGGTAAAGTTTACAGAAAGCTACACTGCACAAAATCTATCAGTAATATATTGTATTTTGATGGCAAAAACCTCATATTTTCTTCATACTTAGAAATCTTAGCACTATCAAATGTACCTCATCTTCCTGGCCCATGTAAGAAGAGAATAGAAAAAATATATCTGTGTATTATTGTTGTGGTTTAACCCCAGCTGGCACCTGAGCCCCTCACAGTGTCCTGGGGAAAAAGTAAAAGCCAGAAAACTCATGGGTTGAAATAAGGCCAGTTTAATGGAGAAAGCAAGACAAGGAATTAATTCACCACTTCCCACAGGCAGGCAGGAGTTGAGCCAGCTCCAGGAGTCCCCATCACCTGTAGCTTGGGTGCCTAGGAAGACAAATGCTATCACTCGAACTTCAGCCCCATCCTCCTTCCCTGAGGTTCATGTGCTGCCTGTGCTGTTGTAGGGGCTAGAACATCCCTTTGATCAGTGGGATCCCTGCCCTGGTTGTGCCTCCTCAGCCTCCTCTCTGGTGGGGTGGTGTGAGAAGCAGTGCTGTCACAGCCTTGGTGCTGTGTGAGCACTGCTCATCAGTAATGAAGACATCCCTGATGCTATCAACACTATTTCCAGTGCTATTTCCAAACCACTGCTCCATACCAACTACTATAAAGAAAACTTAACTCTCCCTAAGCCAAAGCCAGGACAAGTTCAAAGGGCACTTTTCTCTTTCAATAATAAACTATGAACTCCTTTAGGCTTTCTTCATAATTTTCTTTTGAAATAATGATAATAAATTGATTTCTTAATAAGATCAGAAATCCTTTTCATATTTATTGCTTGCAACTGTATATCATTAAAATATATTTTTGCTCTTGATATGAGCCCAGATCTTCTAAATATTTTTATTCAATATGATATTTGTTCTATGGATTAGTAAAACAGTAAAAGTTTTTGTTGTCATCTTATTGCAAAAGTCCCATACCGTCTCAGTGAGTTCTCATAGGCAGCTCCTTGCAGTACTGACTCCTCCTCAGACCACAAACTCCAACTCTCTCCTCACTCAGCTAACCCACTCTTTTATAGCACTGATCATTATTGGACACAGCTATGGCCTATTAAAGGCAGGCCTGTTCCTAATCTCTGGTGATTAGTACAGCTGCAACTCCTCAGGGGTGAGATTGCCTTCTACACTATTCACTTAAATTCTATCCCTCCACAAGTTTTACACTTTTGTCTTTATTATTGATCCAGTTTACTACTGATTCTCAGATTTTGTCTAGTTCTCTTTGTCCATTTTCTGTGCTCTCTCTCTCGCTAGTTACTCTCCTTTCCATGCTTTCTTGATTGACTGCATATTATACAAATATGATAAATTTCAGCATTTGTCCGTTTATTGAAATAATATCAGTATGAAGAAAAATGTAGTAAGCTAAGTAGTGAAAGTTTGTATTTGCTTAATTGCTACTTCCTATTTATTAGGTGGGCTCAAATGATCAGAATTTGAGTTCTGTTTTGGGATGTGGTGATGATAAAACAGGAACAGATAATGGTTTTGTGACAGATCTACACTTGGAGCTCATTCAGGCCCAACATCGAGTAGCTGTGAAACTTCTTAAAATTACACAAGGTAGGCTTCAGTAAAGTTAAATAATCTTCATAACTTGATTAGAATATTTTTAGCTAATATATTCTGTAGTACTAAGAAATAAAGGAGTATCTGCTTTCTGGAGAGGAGCTGATGTTGGGTAGTTTGTATGCCACATATAGACAGAAATAATGTATTAAATTTGCAGAATTTAGATTTACATTATACTAGTCTACAACTTCTACTCAACCAATGGGAGTTAAACTTTGCTGCAACTAATAGATTTCATTGCTAGACAGTAGGTTGTTGTATTTTAGTTATAATATTAAATTTTACAGTGCCCGTAAAGAAAAATGTTCTGCAGATATTTTTCTGTCATGCTAATTTTCTCTCTAGAGAATGACTTGAATATTTTATTCAGTTCTATTTGTAATTTGAACTTCTACTCCTGTGAAGTTGTCTCTGTATGTCAGCAGACACTCCACTCTTGCTAAATGGCTTCTGAAAAAAACTCGGTTTGTTCTTTCATTCTTAGTGTTGTTTTGGTTTTTTTTAAATTAAGACCTAGTATTAGTTTGAAACTGTAGAGCTACACTGTGCCCTTCTCCTTGTGATCAAACAAACCTCTATTTTTCTGTGGTGTTAATATAACTACTAAAGATGTTAGGCAGGAGGGTGGAATATTTTTAGTGGCTTGATCTGTGCAAGAAATTCTACTTGCACAGTGAGAATGTGAGATGGAGCAGAGCATTGCTGTAAGACTCCATATTAACATCTCACTCAATTTTTTGCAATAGCACTATCAAAATAACTCAGTATTTCCTTCCCACACAGGTGCTCAAGTTGTTCACAGAAGTCCTAAGTCTAGTAAATCTCAGGAGAAGAATATTGAAGATTTCCAATATTTATCAGGTAAGACATTACTTAAGATTTTAGAAGTATAATAAATTACTGCCACGGTTTTATAAATGTCTTAAAATATCTGTTTTCTAGAGGAACTTATAATGAAAAAAATGAAAAGGAATAAGCTATCCAGAGCAATCTTTTTGATGCAAAAGGCTGCACAGAAGTTTCCTGAAGACTTAACTACTGCTTCCCAAAGGCAGCTACTGGAGGTAATAAGAAAAAGGTTATGATAGAACTTCTTTACCATTAGCAGAGTTTTTAATGTTCTGTGTAAGTAAGACACATAATACCACTTCTTATAAAAACAAGAAAAATGGACGGACCTTGAGAGTCATTGTGTGTTTTTAACTTCTATTGTCAGTCTTTTTCCTGAGGAGTTTCAAAGAATAAAGTGACCTTAAAACAAGAAAAGAGCACATCCCCAAATTTTGTGCATACATGCAAATTCCAGGAAACCTGAGAGTAGATAAGATCTTTTCTTCTGTACCGTATCTCCTGGACTTTGCAGTTACAAACCTAGACATTGCCAAAATGTCATTCAGGTTTCCTTACTGTAACCTTTGATATTGTTCTTTTTCCCAGATCTCCAAGTCTTGGAATACTTTAGCTGGTGATGATGACATGGACTTTATTTTATTCTTTCTGAAAAAACAGTTTAGAATTTGGGATTTTGGAATCTATTGGAACTAAAAGCAGTGTCTTCCTCGGTTCATTTCACTCTCTTGAAATCCATGAGAGTATTTCCATTGACATTTGTGCCAGCATCTGTCCATGAAAATTACCTGCTCATCAACAAGGCTTGAAATTTCTTTATAGCCTGTTCAACAGATAACAGAACCTGCAAGTTTCACTATATAAAATATAAAAGAGTATTTTAAACAAGGTTACTAGAAGTTGTTTTTCTTTTAAGTGCCACAAATTTGGAAGCATGATAAGTAATACGTATATTTATTACATCAGAAGAATGCAAAAACTGGATCAGAAAATGCATACATTAAAAATACCTCTCATATATTTGTAAAATATGTGTTATTTATGAAAATAATATCAGATGTAGTGATATGGTATGCAAATTGTAACTGTAGCCACCAGTGAAGACTTACAAGCATTTCCCAAGAAATATCTGGTTATCCCAAACATTTACCAAGCTCTTACACTGACCTTCACTACCTTTTGCTTCTGTGCACTTTTCACCAAGAAAGATGTAGATAAAAAAATATATCTGCATACAGTTGGAAGAAAATATAAGAATTCATTTTGTCTGTACAAACTTAGCATGATCTCTTCTGATATTTGTTTTATGATTAAATATTTAATTATATGCTCAATTAATTTTCCTGCTTGAGGTGGATGGTGAACACATAATAAGCAGCAAATCCATACTTTTATTTTCATGCTTTTGCTTTTTTGTATTGTAGAGTTTTATATAGAATTGCATCTTCTGGTCTTTTCTCCTGTAATCAGCACAATATGCTACAAATCTGTTTTTGTTATGTAGCAAAATAGGAAGCAGTTTATTTTATTTTGAGAAGCATACAAATAACCATTTCTCATGCAGTAAACAACTGAGTAGATATGGAAGCTTCTGAGTCATATGTGTTTACTCAATTGCATCAAACTGCTTAATGAGCTGCTTGGCATTTTTGTTATTTCTTTCACAGCTGTTTAATTCTTTTTTCCTGTCCTATATGTCTAGTTGGAAATCCAGTTTTTTACAGAATTGGATACACTGGTAGTTCTCATTGGCCAGTTGGAATATTGAATTTATGTGATGAAGTTAGTCTCATGGTGCAAGTCTGTGACAAAGTCAGGGATAAAATGTATTTGATCACAGGTCAAGCATTTGGGGTTTTTATGGTGACATTTGGCTTCCTCAACTGCAAGATTATTCTTGCTCATCTTGCAACACTGCCACATTTATTATCTTCCAAGTTCTACAATTACTGAAGTACAGGTCATGCAGCACCACTCTCAGTCACAACACCATCTTTATTCAAGCTGGGAGCATTTTCACCCTTGCACTAATCAGAAATATATCCTCAGACTAGAATGAGTCCATGATACTTTCAATTAAAAAATATGTCATAGGACTGCTTACCATGGAGAAGTATAGTTTTTAAGGATGCAATGAAGCTTCAGACTGCTGATTGCCAAGTTGAATGGTTGTGTGAATCCTGTGTGATGGGAAGAGTCACTCTGTATCTTGTTCTTTATCTTAGATCCTTCCTGTAGTGTCTCACTAGGGTGGATGCAACTCTAATCTAAAGGGTGAGAGAATGAGGTGGAGTGGTAGGACTGTGAAAATTATTAGCTGTGCAAAAGGCTCTATGAAATCTGAGCTCCCTGTTTCACTCATTTCACCATAAACCTGAAATCTTTTCAGAATTTTTGGACATGAGATTTCAGGCTTACTCAGTCTGTGATCTGACCCACTATGGTATAGGCTTCTACATGTGTTAGGACAGAAACAAGGAACTGTTAAGCTGCAAGATTATAGGAGTGTCACTGAATTACCAGTAACTTGGAATTTTTTTTCATTTTACCTTTCAGACTCAGCGTAAGTCCTTGGTCCAGTGCAGGGCACTAAAAGGTGTAAAAAAAATTTCTAGTTGTAGAAATATGTCCTTTCTTGTCTCTACACAAAATGTAATCGTTGTTCATCTTTGTGACTTGGCCTTTTTGGCTTTGATATGCACTGAACAGCTGCCACAAGTAAAGATACAGAAGTACTAAGTTCTTAATATTAGATTGCCTAAGTTAAGTTTCTCTTGAACTGGCAGTGACATCAAGGTGAAGAAACCTAACAATTTGCTATTCAGTCAAGTAAGAAATAAGTGTAGCCTTGATCTCCAACCAAATGGCCACATAATCACTGTATTCAGGATGTCCCCACATCTTTGACACCTGACTGTCAGTCAGCTTTCAGCAGTCTACAGTTAACCAAGGGAAAAATGGCTTAGCCCTACTTTTTCTGGACCCACATTCCTTTTTCTTTATTTGTAGACTTTATTTTTTCCCTCTGTTTCTAAAGTACAAAAAATTCAGTCCAACTGCTTCTACAGCTCCTCTAGAAATTCCACAGATTAGGTTTCCAGCTCTCTCCTAAATAGGAGTTGATATCTTTTTTGTTTCTTGTTGGAGTTAACCACTGGCTGGTACTAATTGCTTATCAACATTATATGTGATCACGAACTTTTTTCCTATCGGTTCTTCCAAAATTGGATATGCTTTTTTCATAGAATTCTCTAATTATGAAATTAATCTGCATATATAAGCATACACAAAGTACCATTCATCCTCATTTAGGATGTAGGATAATATGAAAAGCTACTGCAAGTTTTCTACATAACAGTGAAATTTTCTATGACAATTTGAAAACAATGTGTAAAATTTAAATCTGTCTGATTTGTTATTTTCTAATTGTTTCCTCTTTTGTTTTCATTTCAATCATAGGAAGCACTAACTTTAATTGAGCAAGTTGAAGCTGAACAAAATGCATTGTATCGCAGTCTCAAAGAATCTATGAGCAGCAAGAAAAAAAGCAGGACTCCTCCTCCTCCTCTGTTACTTTCTAGATCACATTGCTCCATGACATTTAAACCAGCCCCGTTTGATTCAGATATTCAGGTAATGTTTTTCATGATGACTGCATAAGAAATAGCTAAATCATACACAAGAGAAAAAGTTGTTTCAACAGTGCTATACCAACACATTTTTCTTTGTTCCTGAGAGGATTATGTTATTCTGACTTAAGTATCCTTTTTTTTTTTCCTCTGTGAGTCAGTTTTCCTCTGTGACTCACTGTTTTGATCTTCACATTTGCATGACACTTTCTTAATCTCGTGCATTATGTCCCTTGGTGCTTCTGTTGTCTAATACTTACTTATTCCACTTATCAAAAGCAAATTTTCTTGCTTAGGGGTTGACATACTCCTAGTTACCCTCTGAAGAGAGACAAGACTGTTGCATCATGTGATGCAAAAATCTCTGTTAATGAAGTGTTGAAGTGACTCAGTTCAGCTGGAAATAATCCACTTTCTGTCGAACATGTGCTGTCACAGGACTATGTGGATCATAGGGGATATTAGGAGAGGTCTCTTGTTCAACCTTCTGCACAAAGAAGGGTTGACTGAAACTAAAACACTTTGCTCAGGGCTTTGTGCCGTCAGTTCTCAAAACTTCCAAGAATGGAGACAGCTTCTCTGGAAAGTGTATTCCAAAAGGGCAACATGTTCATAGAAAACTTTTTCCTTATGTACAGTTGGAGTCTCCCTTGCTTCAATTTAGATCTTTTGTTTTTCCTTCTCCTACCATGCACTACTGTGAAAAGCAAATGGCATCTACTTCTCTCCCTTCCTTTGCTAATCAAGTAGTTTTATCACAGAGGCCAGTCATGGTGGTCAGCCCTGATTTGCCCTTAGTAAATCCCTTCTGACTATTCTAAATCACCTTATTCTCTCTCCTTCCCTTGTCCAGAAGGGATTCAAACAGGCTGGAGTATGAAAAATTTACTAGCTGTAGTTTTCTTGAGAGAGAAATTTTCATAGTGATTTTGCAAGCTTCTTAAAAATAATGATGTGTATATACCCAGTAGAAGCTCAAATCTTAATAATAGTGGTAAGAATATTTCTGTAAACAGTTTTTTCATAACCTGCAGTTTTATTGCAGTTGTATCAGTAAATTTCAAACAGTTTAAATCGGGAAAAGTTTATAATTTCTGTCCTTACTGAATCTAAAATAAAATTTAAAAACCCGAACTTAAAAGTTTGGTAGTTCATTTGTTTTAGTATGTGTTCCAACGTAATGTTTTTTGATACAGGAGGGTTAATGCAGCATCTTGGGCCACTAGATGGCGAAGTGTGATTATTATTCTTGTAATTTGAGCCCTGCTAGTCTAGAAGACTTTTTTTTTCTAAAGTTAACACAGAGTTGTTGACCAGACAGGAAAGGTATTTTTTTAATGTAGAAGTTATTAACTGAATGCTTAATATTTAGTTTCTTAGGATAAATGTGTGCCTCAGATTTAATTCAACATACATAGTTCCTGTACTAGGAGTCAAAATACCTGTGAGATTTTCAGATCATAAGGCTCATTTGCTGAAAATAGTCTCTTCCATGTCAATAACACCTTGTGAAAAACAGTCAATAGGGAAACACCAACAAATGTCATCATTTAGACTTCTGTAAGGCCTTTGGTAGAGTCCCACATGACATGGCTGATCTCCAGATAGAAGAGACATGGATTTGATGGGTGAATCATCATTCAGTGGATAAGGAATTGGCTGGATGGACACAGCCAGAGTTGTAGTCCATGGCTCAATGTCCAGGCAGAGGATGGTGCTGAGTGGGGTCCCTCAGAGCTCACTCTTGGGACCGATGCTCTTCAGTACCTTCATTGATGACTGGCAGTGAGGTCAAGTGCAGCCTCAGTAGGGTTGCTGATAGGAAGCTGAGCTCTGCAACTGACACAACAGAAGGAAGGGATGTCATACCTGCATCACTTTTGCCTGATTTTAAGGATGTGTCCTCAAGTAGTTTGCTAAATCGGAACCCAATGCCAACTTTAGAAGAATACCGTTGCAGGGATAATAATGGATCAAGGATGAATAATGGATCTAGGTGACTTTAAATCTGTGACCTGTAGAGTCTGTGCTTTGGGATAGCTTTGAGGAAGAGGGTAACTCAAGGTAGGGTTAGAACAATGGAGAATCATCTGTTTTTATTGCCACTAGTATATCTAGTTTTCCAGCTAAATAAATTAATTGATATTTTTAGTGCAGTTAGACTATACTTTTTTATAACTAAGCAGAGTTTTTTTGCAGAGGCTGTTTTCACAAAATTTGTACATTCTACATTAGGCAAAATTTGGAAATAATACTGTGCATCATTTAATTTTGTTCTCATTTTCTTCCAAGGTTTCATGGTACTGTATTTTGGGCTGTGTAGCAGGAGGAAGTAATACGAAAGTAAGGTTAAATAGTAATAAACTTCAAAATTCAGGAGAACAGGTAAGAGAGGTAAAACTTGTTTAGTTAATTCTCTCTTCCTGTTAAAAAATCCAACTCTCTAAATCTTTCTATCTGACGCATTTTTAAAAATCACGTAACTGGCTAAGCCTTTGACAAACTCTTCTATCTTTACACCAAAAAACTTCCAGGAATCTTTTTTGAATAAGAAAATAAATTACTCAAAAAAGCTTCAAGATTTAAGCAAATCTGTACCTTGTTTTAACTGTTTATTTGGGTGATATCTAAGAAATGTAAAAGTAAAAGGAAGTATATGAAGTATTTTTAGAGTGTGCTCCAGACACTACTCTTTCCAGGAACTCAGAAAAAGAAATTCTAAACAGATAAAAATTCATTCTTCTTCTTAATTGTGTAACTTCTATCAGCTATTTCTTCTAAACAAGACATTGCCTTACTTAATGCTGGCAGCATAGTAATATAACTTTTTCAATAACCTTCACATTCAGACACAGTTTATTTCTAGGTTCATGCTCTTTCCCTTTCATTCTGTGAACATGTGGTGTGGTGAATCATCCCACACATCTTTAACTACTTATGACTGATCATGTTGACTGTCTTGGTACTTCTACATTATTTGTTCATTACAATTTGACCTTTACTTTTTTGGATTTTTTTCTTTGTTTTTTGGTTGGTTTGGTTTTGCATTTTCAGGTAGGTTTTTTTTCCATTGTTTCACATTCTGCACAGACTGAGAAAGTTCTGGTTTTCATTCACTCATGCCTGCTATTGCATTGTCCTCATTTATGACAACAAGGAAGCATCCAAATACTGTGCATTTTGTAATTTAAGAAAGGAGCAAGAAAGCTTCAACATCTCCTCTTCAGCTTCTGTAGTCTAACACCTCATTGATCACCTCAGTGATCATTTTTGTACCTGGAAATCTTTATTAAGTGTTCTGTTCTTTGCAGGGCAAAAGAATTCCCCTGTGCTTTGTGACAGAAGAATGATATCAACATCTTGTGCCTGATGTTTCAGGCTTTCCTGGCTTTGTAAGCAAGCTCTATAGTAACACTGATAGACTTGTGTTTGGTGATGGAGAGGGAATCTGTGCCCTTAGTTCCCCTGGCTCCTCTCCTTAAAGGAAAGTGTATGAGAAGAGGAGGTGTGTGTAGGTGCTGGCAGTAGAGGCTTTGATGTTATTCCTGCTACTCTGTCATGAAATCCACAAAACCTAGCTTCCTGTGATGTTTAGCAAGTTAGTTTCAATATTCCATCCCCTATCAGGTGAATTAAGTGTTTGACAGGTGGCTTTCACCCCACTGCCAGCTGTTTTTTCTGTGAATTTGCTGCAGTCCATCCAAGCCACTGACCATCTTAGCTCTGACAGGCACTGGATTCACACAGACCTGAGGTTAACCATACACCTCTGCAATGGGACTTCTGTTTGCTTTAGGATATGCTTTTGCAAAATGCTGATCTGCAGACAAAGCCTCTATCTGCTGACTTCAATAAAAAAGTTTAAAGTTTCTGAGGGTAGAATGATCTATCAACTTATCATAAAGGGATGTTGCAGACTGTTGTACACTTATTTCTGGTTTGCTGGTTCAAGATTCAGCCCCAGCATCCTGAAGGGATTTCTGTTGTTCAGAGGTGTCCTTATGAAGGACGGACTGTTTGAATAAGAGCGTTGTGTTGTTGCTGTGTTATGATGATCTCAATTCTCCTATTATCATTCCATTGCTGGCACTTGTTTCTTGTTTCAAGACACTTCCTTGTGTAAGTCACCTTGATCACAGAGAGGAAGGTGGAAAATCCTCTTTGGAGTGAGCCATGATGTTAAAGTGCAGGTATACAATTACTTGAAGGAAAAACGACGATCTTGAAAGTATGTTGTTTCCTTCACAGTCTCCTAAGTGCTGTTAGTGGTGCTGAAAAGAGCCAGAGATATCTCTGCCTCTATCTGATACAAGAAGGTGGCATGTGTGAAGGAGAACAGTGTGGTCTTCATCACAGCTCAGGGACAGAGTGTTTCAGCTCAGTGACTGCAAACATGGGCAATCACTGTGTGAATGTTCAAATGGACACAAGTATCTTAGAAAAAACATCAGTTCCTGGTACTTAACTGTTGTCTTAAGTTATGTGCTCTGTGCTCTGTATACACATCAGCATTCCAGAAAAAACTGATCCTTTTTTTCACCTATCATTTTATTGTTTTCTCATCGTTTTCAAGAATTTAATACAAGAATCTAGTACATTACCTGCTATTAATCTGGATTGTACTTTGGTTGTATCCAGGACCATTAAATAGTTTGTTTAATAATTAAAGTTTAGAATTTGAGATTTGTTTTTGGTATGTACAGTGAGTCTAACTAGAAAAATATTTTTATTGGTAGATACTGGCAGATGGGAAAATTCTCTTAGAAGTCCAAGGGTTAGATGCCAATGAGAAATACATATTTGCTGTGGCAGCATATTCTTCAGATGGAAAACTTATTGGGGATGCCATTGGGCAAATGACTAAGCCAATCCTTGCCTATCCACCGCTTTCTGCTACTACTGTTCGAGCATATCTAACTCAGGTAGGGTTAGAATATGGTAATGAACACCTACTTTCATTTTGTTGTAATTATTTGTTTTCAGTGGTTGTTCTAAAACTGTATCTGGTAACAGCTTGAAACCTTCTTGATGAAAGCTTGATAAGCACAAATCACAATTTTAACATAAAAATAGTATAGCTAAGTAAGTTCATTCTTAATTCAAAATTATTAAAAATGTCAGGTTAAGTGGAAAGGACTCAGTTTTCTTACCCATCTCTGTTTTACAGTCTGCATTTAACTTTTTTCTTTTTTTTTTAATTTTTTTTTTTATTTTTGTGGTTGAGACTAAGTACTAGAAATCATCTTGTTAGCCATTATGGAATAAAAATGTTATTGAACTTAGCAGATATCAAAGCCAACCATTTTCATATTGAAATTAGTTTTGTAGTATCTTGTGAAAGACCACAAAGGTTGGCAGATAATTATAATTTTGTGTTCTTACAAAAGGATATTTAAAACAGATTGTGACACAGAGAAAAATGAAATTGTCTAGCCCCATAGATAGATCATGGGGAACAGTTAAAGCTTTCCCAAAATATTCCAGTGTAAGATGTATTCATGTGAATTTATGCCTATTTATTTGACTTAGTTTACATCCTGTTATTCAGAGCAGAAGGGCATTCTGCAGTGTTAGCAAAAGAAAAGTGAACCTAGATGAATTTATATGCCTTCAAGAACTGCAGCACAATACCTGTAAAGTTTTCCACACAGGACTGTTAGAGCATTTGTCAGCAGTCAAAGAACCCCTCTGCTTTCTCTGATGCTGAATCTGAACCACACTAATAATAGTCAAATCCAATTATTGCTGCATGTATTTTATTCAACTGTGTTGGGATATTCTTAGAGAAATTGTAAATTTACAATTTAAAATGTTATGGGGTTTTGAAACCTTATTGATCCTGTAATTTTGTCTGGCTTGGTTATTCCATGAGCATGTCAACTCACTGTTTGTTTTTTTTTTGTAGGTAGCCTATCAGATGGGCAACTTCAGATTAGCCAGAGCAGTATTTTCACCAATGTGGGATTACTTCGTTTCAGAGTCTTTTCCATGGCCTCCCAATGCAGCTGTAATTTCTGCAAGTAGTCATTTCACTATATCTGAAAAAAGGTAATTGGTAAAACAAAATTAAAATAGTAATTAATTATTTATCTTTTAAAATTATAGATGTGCACATTTCGTTTAGAAGAGTTTCAAGTTGTGGAATTTTGTTCAGGCTTGTGATGTGAAAAATGTTCTGGAAAAAAGGTTTATAATTAGCAGAGGATTTTGGTTATTTATGGCACTGCTAACATTTACACACCTAATTCTTTGTAATGGCTGTTTTCTTGAGATAATTGTGAAACATTTTCAAAGTGGGTACTAGTTTTGTGTGATGCATTTTCACATGCAAAATGTATCATATGCGCTGGGTGCTTGACTTTCCAATTAAGAGAGCAATAGATCTCACAAATTGTGAACAATATGTCAAGAACCCCAAGCAAAACAGGTAAATTGTTGCTAATTTTGTTTTGGGATAGCTATATAATGTGTCAATAAACTTTGCATATGCTAAAGGTCTTTAGAGATATTTAAAATGAATTATTTTATGAAAAAATTCAAATGATCAACCATAATTATAGAAGTTTTTCATCACCCAGCTAGAAATTTTGTGGTTACATTTACTGAAGTTCAATAGATCCGGGTTCAGAAATACATCAAAACTGAATTTATTCCCAGATAAGATATTTTTCTGCAGTAATAGATGTGAAAAATTATAAGAAAAATAGTTTTATATGTAAGTCAGCTATTTATGATTTGATAATGAATTAACATCCAGTATAGCTGAATACAAATAATCAGCTTCAGTGTCTGCCCTTCAAGTGCCACCACATGTCTGATACCAGGCATACAAATGCACCAAGGGTCTTGATGTTACATGCTATAGCCATAGTAGCACTTGGGATTTACAGTCTGTGGGCTGCATTGATGCTGCCAGAAAATCAGTATATATTCTATTTCATGACTGTGTGGGTTTTTTTTAATCTATCTCTGGCCAGGCAACAAAGCAGGAATAGTCATTGTGCTGTTGTCTGCATTTTTTTTTGTCATTACTATTTTTTCGTAAGTAATTTTTTAACACATCCAGCTCTAGAGATAACATTGTAATAAGTCTATTTTCAGATAAATCAGATGAAGACAGAACATTTTAAGCAGCTGTGCAAAGCAGTTCTGGGAGTTTTTATTTTCTGGCCAAGCCCCCCACTCCCTTTTTTTTTTTTTTTATTAACATGGAAGATTCTCATTGCTGCGGGATCAGGCAGTTTCAGGTTTACTGAGCAGTAGGTAAGAAATTGGACTCGCTAAAGGGACAGCAGAGGGAGCCTGAAGGAAAGGAAACCTGTTTTTCCAGCTAGAAGCCCTGGTGGTGGTATCTTGGTATTGTCAAGTGAGTGAATGTGTCTATTTGATCTTACTTCTCCAGTTTCAGTCTCTTTCAGGAAATACAATCGAGGAGAAGAAGGAATTTATTTCTTTTACTTCAAAATCATAGGATTTTTCCTGTAGCAAAAATATTAAAAAATACGGCAAGTGCAAATGCTCCTCTGTCCCCAGGGAAGGGGAAAAAAAAAAACCAACCAAAAATATTTTGACAGAAAAGCAGGCAAAAGAGAAGAGATTCTTTTGAGACTTGTAATACAAGACATAAGTGCTGAAAAGGAATCTGTTAGTAATACTTAGCAATGGACTTCACAACTGTGTGTGTGTCATTGTCAGAATACAGAAGAACAATGTGTAAAAGGAGACGGTGAAGACAAATAAGCTGTAGCATCTGAAGCTTTCAGACAGTTCAAAATTAGTTTCACTGGATTGGATGATGCAAATAAGGAAAAGTTGTCTTAGATTAGTAGAAAGTGAATAGCAATTTCAAAAGAAGTAATATTTTTATTTATTTAGGTTTTAATTTAGAAGTTTTAAGCAAATTTTTCAGCTTTATATGTAGGTCTTATTTCTAGAAGAAGTTATAGTAATCTATTTTGTCCATAATTTTAAAACTAAAGACTTCGTTTTATTATAATGCAGTGTCAGACATGCAAGATCTGAATGATAATTAACGTGCTTTTACTCTTGTTTTGCTTTTGTGTTTGGTAGGTTACATTTTGAAGCTGTATCTCAGACTTCTCCTATTACCTTGCACCTCTTTTTGAGGAATATATTTGCTGTTTCTGACATTAATGTCATGGAAGGAGCACTCTTCTGTGATTCCATCTGTTCCAATGAGATATTTTATAAGGAGCAAGTAGGTGTGGTTTAAAATAATATACTGGATTTGATTTTACTTTTTCATCAGCTTTATTTCATCATTGTAAGATAAATGTGACAATCAACTAATCCTATTTACAGAATTGTCCATTTTCTGTGGGTTACATGGCCTTTTTTTCTGAAGTATTTCAGAAGCTGTTGGTTATTTACATCCTGCTGGAATGATGGTTTCTGAATCAGTTATTGCCTAACCAAAGCACACTGATTGCTACTGAGGAAGGATTTTTCTTGACTTCAGTGGTGGTAGACTATATAAGAAAGAAGTATAATAAATGTTATTTTTGTCCCCCTTGAATCTTTTAAATTTTCAACATTTGTGCTATGCAATACATGTTTTTTAATTAAGATGTGACTTCTCACAGGGTTTCATGGTTTTAATATAGTAATATTTTATTTCAGTGTTTTTTATAGTATAATGGCATGTTAATGACAAAAAACACCCTTTCTTTTTTATTTGGATAGTCAAATTTGCCTCCTGTTTTATTGCATTCCTATTTTATTTATTTCTTTGCTGAAGTACTTGTAAAAAATGTGAGCAGTTGATTACTCTGTGACTTTACAAGATAAGCTCTCACTTGCAAGGACTGCAACAGATAACTTGAAGGGAAGGGAGGGATTTATCCTTCCCTTACCGATTCTGAGAGCCTACCATGTGAAATTTCCACTGCACATAGTTTGAGGTTATTAATCAGCCTCAATTTGTAAATTATATGGGCAAACTCAGAGGGCACAATTAGATCAAGAGCAATCATTTCCTTTAGTATCAGGAATAATGTGTTTTTTAATGTACTTCTAACAGGTGTGAATTTAAATTCCTTCTTAAACTTTCATCTTACTTGCTGCTTATCCTGCTTTTTAAACTGCAGTAACATCTGTCTTCTTCCACTCTCAAATGGTTTAACAACAGAATGAATATTTAAATCAAAATGTGTTTTTCTTTTACAGGTAGCTAGATTAGCAGAATGTGAAAGAATGACTGTGGCAATTGAACTTAGCAACTGGTTGAATGATCCAAGTTATGCACTGCAGTCTGTTGTGCAATGTTATGGTCTCCTCGCCCCACTTATTTATCACAAGATTTTTTCAGTGCCAGTAGTTCAGGTGAGAGCATTTTAAGACAAAGCAGCTGTCAGGTCCTGCAGTTATAGTGATTCAAATTAAACTTATAGTAGGCAGTACAGTTGGAGAGCTAAATATCTAGGCTGTGACTTCTTAATAGCTGATGAAAGAAAAGCCTTTTAGAATTTTATTCGTCCCCAATGCATCTAAGTTCCATGTAAGCAGCACACATTCTGCTCTCAGATATGGTGAAGTAACTGCAGAGTATCAATTGTTTCTTTAGGGTGATTGTTGGTATTTTAAACTGTAGCAGAAATTGCAATGTAATTTCTACTTGAATGTTATTTGCAGGCAGCAATTTTGAGGAAAGAACAGCAGCATTTGCCTGTGGTTTCTTTTGTTTGGTTGTTGGTTGGTTTGTTGGTTTTTTTTTTTTTTTTTAAATTCAGAATGTTTGCTTCATATACAGTTTTGTTTTCTTCTTAAAGAAAAGAAAGCTATTCAGTGTTTTGACAATGCAGTCTTTAGTTTTCAGGCATGAGTTCCTTTCCAGAAGCAAGCACCTTCTCTTCAAAAACAGAATACATTTTGTGAAGCAGCAGATGTGGTTTTTAGATTCAGCAAGCATACAGTAGAAAGATGCAAATCTTTTTCCTGTAATTAGGTAGCCTTTTTAGGTAGCAGCAATAAGAGTATGTTGGCTCTGTGAGAAAGGATGAGGTGACCGCACTGCAGGTGAAGCACAGACCAGCAGCATCTGAATTTGGCAGACAGGGAAGGCTGCTGGTAAGAAGATCCAAGGCAGTCCAGGGAATGTGAGGTTATTGGGCTGGCCCAGGGTCCATCCAGGAGAAAAAGTCAGGAGGTGCAGGAATTGAAGCCAGAGGCTGGAGACAAGGCTAAAGCAGAGGCCCAAGGTCCATCCAGGAGAAAGAACTGAAGACCAATGGAGCAATATCACAGCTCAAGCAGGGACTGAAGGCTTGTGCCTGAGCTTGACAGAGGGTATGAGGGGAGGTCTCAAATGAGGATGCTCAGGGAAGGACTGCTGGGACACTTAGGGCCCTGTTAAGTTTTCAGGAGTGATTAGGGAAAAAAAAAATCTATTTGAATACAGGGATAGCTTCTTGCTTAAGGTGCTGTTGGCTGTGGTGTCCTGCTAAAGGTACAGCTAGCCACTGGAAATGGCTCCTCTTTCAGATTTCTTAAGTAAAGTGAAAAATAATTTCCACAAATTATAGCCACAAAAATAATTTCCACCAAAAATAGCCACAAGTTCTTTTAATTTCTGAAGGACAAAATCGGGGAAAGAAGTATTTTATTTTTACAACATACTGGAAATGATTTTTTTTTTCATTTGAAATCTTTGCCATCTCAATATATTTTCAAACAGTCCTCCAGTAGGATTATGTTATCTCACTGAATTAAACATTCTTGGGTTCTATGTTAGTTAAATCAGTAAAAATATCCATCATGTATCTGTATATTAATATCTGGGATTTTATGTGAACATGTAATTTATTCCAAAAGACTGTGGTTGAAATCTTGACACTGTTCAATTAAACAGAAATTTAATTATTGGCATTTGTACAACTAATGTTTTATCCTATGCATTAGATTTCAAAGTATTTTTAAAGTTCGTCATGAAATACAGTGGGCTGTACAGAGGTACAAGCTTGAAAGTATGCTCTAGAATCCAATTTTTGTTTTAACCCTTGTATTTACAGATCCTCATTAAATGCTTGGCTGTCCTCCAAGAAATTCCAAGTTCTACTTTGCAAAGGAGACAGGAAGGATGTTATGACAGTATTCAGCATATGATAGCTTGTGCTTCATATCATACAGCAAAGGTATGGTGTGAATTTTTGTGCTTACATCTTAATTTGAGATACAGCTCTTGTCATTTAGGGGAAAAAAAAAAGAGATTTAGTAAGCTGGCCTTCAGAATGATATCTTACAGAACCAGCAATCTTAAATAGTAAAGGCATACAAACATTTATTAGTATCTTTGAATCAGTGCATTTTTGCTACTATGACATTTTGCCTTTTTAGTATTTATTCAGAAAATAGTCTAAAACTATTAGTCCATGTCATTAGATCTACATTTTATATAATTATGTGTAATTTTATATTTAAGCTAGTACTATTTTCAGTAAGACATACATATAATATATGTTTAAAAGTTTATTTATTGCAAAAGCCATATTTGTAGTTTTAATCAGATTAATATATCTGTTTTAGTTGCTAATTAGATACAAGAGACTTTATACTGTTTAGTCATGCATGCTGGCAAAAGTAAAAACACCTTGACTTTCAACCGTAATATAAATCTCTAGATGACATTTATGATTCAGATACTCAATCTGTTTAGTGAGATAAGGAGAAACATGGTACTGGATTTTTTTCCCTCATGTATAGGGAGATGCTGCAGTTAATTACTCACTATTATAAATGTGTGATACTGAAAAAGTCAGCTTTCCTCTAGCTTTGAGGAATCAACTAAGAGCCCATACTGAAGCTGAGCTGTGGCTAAGGATTTGAGAGATTGCCCCATTCTGGTGATTCCTCAGCTTGGTCTTTATAGGAGCTGAATCTCCATGCTAACCTCACAAGACCAGATCCCTACCAAATAACCCAAAAAATGCTCTGCAAGGCCAGCATGGCTGTGAGGCCAGGAGCCAAGGGCAGTGCCATGGCTGGCAGAGCAGCACCTGGTATTGAGGTTCAGCCAGGCATCCAGATTATCAGGCAAATTTGTGGTGATGAGGCAGGTCAGATTTGAAGCTGGGAAGTCAGTCCACAGGCGAGGATAAGGCCTGGTGAGGTGGCTAGGGTCAGATAGAGCCCAGCAGGCTGGTCCATCATGATGGAACAGTCTGAGGTCAAGCTCAGAAGTTGGTCCATGAGCCACGTGCCCAGTCTAGTGGATCTATTGTCACACCCAGGCAAGACTTGCACCAGGCTGGAGACCAACATTACTGCCATATAGGAGCCAGCAGGGACTGTAGGCTTAGACTTGAGCTGAGAGGGAGCTCCTGGCCCCATAGGCATAGGCCCCAGGTGAATGCTATCAGAGCCAATAAAGCCTATTAGAAGCCTTGAAACCTTGATTAGGTGTTTGTTTGTTGGATTCCTCAGCTAATTGACTACCACTTATATTGGTGATTTTTTTCCCCTTAGAGATAGCATTTTAACAGGATAGCATACAGAATAGCAAAGAGAATGAGTGAATTGAAAATGCTTCTCATTAAAGCAGGGTATATATTTTTCTTTTGACTTACAGTCAGGTCATGTACTGTGTTTATCCTAAGGTAATCTGTACACTTAGGATCACAAAGGCAAAGATCCTAATGTGAAGTTAGCTTGCACATAGTAGAAGCACTTGGGCCTTTTGAGCTCTACCTAAAGAAGATAAAGCCATTGAAAAACATTTGCTACACTGTTAATTTATAAATTTTGCAATTTAAAAATAAATTTCACCAGTTCTTTCAATACAATTGGGATTTTAAAAAGTGTGCTTGATACCAGAGAGGCAAATAAGGATCATTTATTTATCCTTTATGTTCTTTGATAGCAGTACTGCCTGAGAACAGGGAGGGTGTCAATCACAGCAATAGATATTTCTGGGTAAATCTTTCTATTCTCTGAGGGATAGGCTAAGCAGAATAGAACACATAGATAACATCTGCAATTCCAATTATTTTACATGTCTACAGTCCTGGGTTTTTTTATTAAAAGAAACTTGCATATTGAGTAATTAATTTATATTTATAATATTCATGCATTTTGACAATTATGAGTAGACAGTAATGAAATATTACATATCATGTAAACAAAAACTTGTATAACAGATTATTCTTTTATAGGTACTACATTCATGGAAAGAGTACGAACTTTCAGCAATTATCATTAACTATGGGAAAAAGTTGTTGATCTCACCAGGAGTTTCACCTGGCCAGTCAGGAGATGTGAAAACTGAAGAAACACGCACTGGCAAAGCAGTAAAAGTAGTTGCTCTGTTTTTTAATTTTTCTTTTCTCTAAATTCTGTATTCTATTATTTTGAAGACTAGATCTATTAATTTTTTTGTTCTAGAGTCATAGAATGGTTTATATTGGAAGGGACCTCAAAGATCATCCAGCTCCAACCCCCAGCCTTGGGCAGGGACACCTTCTAGACCGGTTTGCTCAGTGTCCCATTCAGCCCAGTCTTGAACACCTCCAGAGATTGGGAGTCCCCATGCTTGACAAAATATGCTGTGCCAAAAAAGTCATGAACATAATTTCTATTTCACCAGAAAAGAAAAATAATACAATATTGATGAAATTATAAGATATAGATTTAGAAGACTTGTGATCTAAGCTAGATTCCACTATTGACAAGCTGGTTTTAGGTAAGTTAAAGCTAAGCTTTCATAACAAAGTATTCAATATTTCAGAGACGTTCCTCAAGGGCATCCCATTTAGCTGCAATGGCAAAAGCAGCAGAAAATCTAAATTCTCTTGAATCAAGTCTACTCAAACTGATAGAACCAGGTGGGTGTACTGTTGAAACATGTCTTACCTTTGTCTATGGAGTTTTCTATTGCTTGTTTGAAAAAACTACATTTACTGAACAATACTTTTACTTCTTATATCTTCCATGATGACTCAACCAAAGCAATAATGATCTTGGTAATGATCACCTGGTGATGATGTGTGCATTCATATTTTTGTAATTTCCACTGGAACACTCATTTCTTCTTTAAAAGGAATATTCCTTTGTGAACAATTCTGCAAATCTTTATGTTCTTCCAATCTGTTTAAATTGGATTCCATGTTATTTAGGCTTGCTTTATCTTTTTAATTCAGAAAATGCAGTGGCAAAGACCACTGTCCATTTATAGCTTGTCTTAATACCCCACCAATGCTAGTAGTAATGACCACTGCTGGAAATTTTAGTGGAGAAAACTCTCCCTGAAGAAATTTAACAGAAATTGTTCTTTTTGTGAGGGAATTGCATGCATGCTAGTATTTAACTGCCTTTTAACTAGGGAATGAATAAACATATTTTAAAGTATCTTGGATTCTGGATCAAGCACAATAATTTTCTGGCTAATAATCCTGCCAAAGTTAGATGAATTAACAAGTAAGAATTATAAAGAAAATTTGGTTAGAACTTAATCTCAGAGACACCTCTGATTGGTACCTAGGTAGAATGGTAGAGTAGTATAGGTTGGAAGGTATTTATTCTATCCCCCTTCTCAAAACAGGTACAACTACATCAGCTTGCTCTGAGGCTTGTCCAGTCAAGTTTTGAATCTTTCTGAAGAAAGAGATTTCATAACCTTTATGGGCAACCTGTTCTGATAGTTAACCACTCTTATGGTTAGAGAGGTTTTCTTTAGTTGTCTTTGGAATTTTCTGATTTCTGGCTTGTTTCAATTACCTGTTGTGCTGTCAGTGAGGAGAGTCTGTCTCCACATTCTGTATTTCTCCTGTTAGGTAAGTATAGATTCCTCTTAGCCTTCTCTTCCTAAGACTGAAGAAACCCAGTTCCCTCAGCCTCTTCGTGCACTATAGCTCATTGTTGTCTTGTCTGTCCTTCTCTCAACTTTGCTATGTTGGTATCTTGTACTGCAGTGCCCAAACCCAGGCACAGTAACCTAGATGTGGTCTCACATCTATTTTAGTGCTGAATAGAGGGGACTAGTCATGCCCCCTGACCTGCTGGCCATGCTGTTTCTAGTATAGCCCAGTATGCAGCTGGCCTTTACTGCAAGACCACACTCCTCATGTTCTAGTTATCATCCATCACCTCTGTACATGCATTTCTTCAGAAGAGAAAGTATTCTTGTGAAAAATAGGATAAGGAGTGATGGAAAAATTCCATTAATCTGTGCAATAATCCTTCATTTTTGCTCACATTGATGCCTGCATTCCTGCAGAACAAGTCACATAAGGAAAGAATTCTGTAAGTTAATTGACAATCATGTTGATTAATTAATAGAAAGTTAAATTAATAGATCAGTTAGAAAAAACCCACATTTTCAGTAGCTGGCAAATAATTGATCACTAAAGTCTGCTCTGTTGTTGAAATAGCCTATTTGTCAATAGTTTCAGGATACAAACTGAGAAGAAGCCTTTTGGTGTGGCCATGCAAAGCTTACAGCTGTCCTTACAAATATGTATTAATGGTTTAGGGCAATGTGCACGCCTGTAGGGCATGCTGTTAAAAGCGTTTTGGAAAAAGCCATGTCATAGGAAATCCTTATAATTGGATCAACACTTAGCATTCCATTAATGATAGTCTACAAGAAAAATGGAAAAGAGCTGAATCTGCTTCTTTCAAAAGAAGAGAAAACCAAAATATTCTGAAATTTCAAATATTTTCCCATTTAAAAAAATTTGGGACATATTTTTCTTTGTGAAAATGCTTATTTGGAGCAACATATTTTTGAACTTGTCAAATGGGAGAGAGTACTAAGAAAGGGTGTCCTAAAAAGAAAATTTTTAAAAGTCTGCTTTTCCTGCTGGCTGTCCTACTTAGTTGGACATTATTTACATCCAACAGATCTAAACTGCTCTCACTGGAGGTTGTAGCTATTGATCCACAATTACAACTGGTTCCAGAGTGCATTTTTAATCTTGCTTTTTTCAGGGATTTGCTGCATTGATGTTTTTCAACCACAGGACTTGTCTAAGCACAAAATTTGTAGATTATTTTTCTTTATGAAGGAAATATAACAAGCAGTATGTGTAACATTGTTTTGGTGCTTGTTAGCTGGTAATGTTTAATCAGCTGTTGTGTTTAACTGCCAGAAACTTGAATCCAAGTTATTGTCCTATATATTCTGTATACTGTCCATATCTGTGTATTCTATATAAAGTATATTATTTATAGACTATAACTGAATTTCTATTCATCTATTTTTGTAAATATTTAGCTTAAGAAAAAAGAATCCTCTACCTACTTACATTATCCATATGCAGAGCATGAATGTAAGCATTAGTCAATAGCAGTATCATGGGAACAGTTCTTGCTGTATAGCCTTAAATACATTTTTGTCATGTCCTTTCTGCACATTCTTCTCCACATATGATTTTCATGGCTCTTTATTAGACCTCTGATGAACTCCAGACATCCTCTCTCTGTGCTAGAGAAGGATTTTTTTTTTGTCAGTTATAAGTGGAGTTTTTATTGTATGTTCTTCCTGCTTTTCATAATGGATTTCATTTGGTTATTGATGCAGGTCCTGGAACACAGCTTACAGGAAAGGAATCTCCTTTGTTACTCTACCCTGTAATTTCATGTTGGCCATCAGACCGTGCTTATCGAGAAGGTAGGGTAGTTGCTGTTTATATTAATTGTAAGGGCTCCTTTACTTCAGAGAGTTGCCAGTTTAGCAATCTCATTCTTGCTTGGAATAAGCTCTTGGGAATGTTAACTTCATTTGGTTCTCAAATATACAAAATCAAGTGAAACATCGCTTATAAAAAGTTCTCACTATAAACACATAGAGAATTGAATGCAACCAATTATTTGGGGTGTTCATGCTAAGTATATAAAATATTAATATTTTAAATTGAATCATGTATGTTTTCTAATAACCTTAGAAACAAGTAAATTTAAAAAATGTGCCAAATTTTTCAAAGATTCTCTTTGTATGGAATGTTCTTTCAAAATTGAGGTACCCCATTTCCACATTAAATTACTTCACTGGAAGAGGAATTCACAGAAATCACTGTCTCTATAATGTTTGTAATTCTAGGAGTGTATTAAATAGAATGAGCTTATGATTCTGGATACCCAATCACAAGAAGCATTTAGCAACTGCCATTGTGTATCCCTGATTTTAGTGTCACTGTGAGTAGTACACAACATGACATAAATAAGTGCTTTGAGGCATACGTAGCTGGAATCCTAGCTGACTTCAGAATTCTTTACAGCATATAAACACCTGTGTTATTTGTTACTTTTTTGCAGTGCTTAAATTCAAAGGCCACACACGTTTCCTTGAGTTCTTCGTTCAACTTTTGCACAAAGTCATGAATGAAGAGAAGTTTCAGAGTGTTCTGGAGTGGGCAGAGAGTGTGGAAAATAACTTGAAAAGGTAGAGCCCTGTTACAGTAGTAGTGAAAAACTACTGCTTAGGCTCATGAGAGTCACATTTACAAAAGAAACTCTAAGTTGTACCCATTAGAAGACCTATTGGGAGTAATTTCCATGACTTCTAGGCTGCAGAAGTTCCATGAACATGGATTACACAGCTGTTATTATGGGGTGCTGGCATAGCTTGGGAAGCTATGATGGGTTAAATCAAAAGCAAACTGATCAGGGCCTACTATAGTGTCAAAAAAAATCTGTGGGGAAAAGATAAATGGAGCCCAATTGTAGACACTTACCTGAGAAGATCCCATTTTTAAAAAAACACATCAGTATTTCTAAAATATGAAAGGCAAATAATCAGTGAAAATGAGATATATATTTTACGGAATACAAGAGGTTACAAGAGACCAAAACAGTAGGATGTGAAGAAATTATTTGCAAAATTCTGTAGTGTAATTTGGGTAATGAAGAAAATTTTTGATTTTACTAGGCATTAGGAAGGTAATATAGTTGTTACTCACAAATTCAGATTTCTGTAATAAACCTTGAAAATTAACACTTCCTATTTTCTTAAGAGGATGAAGGAAAGAAAGTCTTTTGAATTTAAAACTGCAAATGAAATCTGCAGTTTTAAATTCATTGTCCATGATGTGCTCTATATGTTCCCAAATATAATCTTATACTATGAAAGGAGTTTAACATGATGATTATTATGATGATGATTTTAAAAATATTTTTCATCAGGAGGAATGAGAGCTTCCTTGGTACTGATGGAATTTCAGCACAAGCAAGATCTCTCACTCTGGGAGAAAGCACAAGTGCTGCAGAAGTTCAGAAAGTGAGTTTTATTTTTAAGGAGTTATGTGTTTTTACTGGGTAGCAATACCATAAGAACAAAATAAACTTTCAAAAATTGTCTCATAAAATCTCATCTAGAGATATCCACAGTTCCTAAAATTTGGAATACAAATTCTAGTCCTCAGCTGACCTCTGCACTTCTGAAACCAGGAAGAAATGATGACATGGGATTCATCTGAAAGACCAACAATTGTGAGAATTTCAGATAAGTCAAAATAAGGAATTCTGAAATCAGAAGAAACTTGCCTTACCCAACTCCCTTTAAAAGAACATGGTGGTAATAGGAAGTGTCTTGGGTACCATCACATTCAGAAAAGGAGATCAGCTCAGGCCTTTTTGTACAATATGTACTTAGATTTTTTTATGAGTAATTGTTCATGGTTAACTCCTTGTGCAGATGTTCTAATTGCACAGTAAAGGCTTTTTGTTCAGAATTATTTTAAAATAATTTTTTACTTTTACTGGAAGATACTAATAATCTTAATGGATTTGTATTATTTTTCAGGAAGAGCTTTCTCCTTCATAATCCTCTAGTAATGTTGAAATACTGCTAGCATCTGAGATTAAGAAAAGGGTTTTTCTGTCTTCATTTTTGCATTGCAAAGTTTTACTGTTTATAATATTAGGAAAAGAACTATCATTATTTCTGTGATGGAAACACTGGTATATGAAAGAAAATCTTTAGGGACCTGGCTGACTTCTTTGTGTCAGGCCTTTGACATGTGCTTTCCAGAAAAAATGGTGATGTTTTCTGGAATTTTTAAGTACTTCTTTTGCAGTCTTATTTTGACAACCATTTCCAGAATTTTTTTAAATGTTCTGTTCCAACAGAACATTTTTTTTTTAAATGTAAGCCAAACTGCTCTATACCTCAGGTGATTGATAATGTAGGTATAAATAATTATGTGAAGTATATTTAAGATTTTGACGCAAGACTTTTTTTTTAAAGGGAAAGAATACCTCACCTTCAGGGAAACCAAAGGCATCACCTTCAAAGAAAGCAACAAAACAAGCTGTGTCTAAGAAAGGACCTCTCAGAGAGTATTTAATGAAAAATCCAGATACAATGAAATCTTCAGAAACACAAAAGTAAATGAACACAGTTTTCAGGCTTATATACAGAAAAAAATATTTTGACTGGAATTTAGATTACAATTAAGTGTGTATTTTAGTTTTTGTATTATAACAAAGAGACTAGTTTCTGCACAGTCCTCTCATTTTCCTGATGTACTTTAGTATAAAATTGGTTTCCACTCAATGAAACAAAATCTGTTGCATTTTGGTTTAATAGCTGTTAATGATTTCAAGTTTTTGTATTAATAATCAAAGATTGTATTTCAGTTGTGTTAGCTTGAGCATGTTGATTCATCAAGGTGGAAAAGCTCTGATAATCTGAGTATTTTAATGCTTTTCAAACTGTGTTGGGGAGTTTATCTGTTACAAAGCTAATAAAAATATTTATTATTAAATAAATAACTTAATAGTAGTAGTAGTTTCAGAATGATTTTTGTGGACCTTGTGCTAGCCTTTTTGGACTATCTGTCTTGTAGCTTCCCCAGAACTGTTTTTTGGAAAAAAAAAGTAATTCACCTCTTCTTTTGGCAAGTATTTGTTTATATTTGTTTAACTTGCCAATAACATTACCTTCTGACCTAAAAGAATGTGTAGTACTCATAACTTGGTCCTTTGGTCACTTACAGTAATTAGCAAATAGGAAACTATAAATATTTGCACATAAGCAATCATGTAACTGATTCTGGAAGTGTCTTAAATAACCTAAAAAAAGTTTCCATATAATCTTCTAAATACTCACCTAAACCATCCAAAAATGTTATTATTCCTGCTTGACAGAAGAAATCCTACCTTACTCAAAATGATTTTCATGGCTTTCAGCAGAAGAGAGGATGTTTAACCTATCTTGGGTTTTTGTCAGCTACTCTTTTGTGTCTTACATAACAGTAATGCTGTATAATATAATCAAAATTGTATGTGGTATAATATTCTGCCCACATTTTAAAGGTGAAAAATAGGCAGAAAAATAATTTAGATTAATAAAGGAATCAGTTTACAGTTAATTTTTAAAAAATGAGATTTGGTTTGAATATAGCATTGTATGTTTGTCAAGTAATGCAGAATTTTTTCATCTCTCAGGGAAACCTTAAAAAACTTTGGCTGGAAATTAAAAGCAGGCATCCAGATTTGAAATACTATGTTCTCTTCATACTGAATGTGCTTCACTAGCAAAGCAATAAAAAAAACCAAAATCCAGATTTATAGTATAATAGAAGACCCTCCTGAATTGACTTTGAAGCACATTATATTTGCTATAATAATCTGTACGATTCAGGGACAAATAACTTCAAAATGATCTAAACTGTTTAAAGTACTGAGACAATTATCTTATGGAAGCTGGTAAAATATAAAATGGGATTTATTGAGTGTTAAGTGCACGCAAAGAGGGAAAGCACAGTTGCTTTTCTTGACTAAAGCAAAAGTCTTTTATTTAGAAATATGTCATATGCTTATGCATATTAATCTGGAGAGATGCAACAGAATATCTGTGTATCTTTACCAGGACTTTTTTTCTAGAGCTTCAAGAAAACAGTTTCATTTCTTGCTACTTCATATGTTTTGGTTTAGCAAAGCCAAGGATAAGTTGAAGAAATTGGCTCATGAAACCTTAGTGATGCTGCTGACTAAGTATGTAATCCGAAGTCACTTTTGTCAAATGTGTCTTGAAGAGATGCCCTGGAAGTCTCAGATGAATATCTATCTGGCCCTTGCACACTACCATCTATTTCAAAAGAACCTGGAAGGGCAATATAACATTGGAATTAGTGGTTCACAGCATCTGGACAGGTACATCTTACTGCACTATCAGTGATTGCTATTAATAGAGATTATTGTGTTATTGCTGTTACTGCAGACAGATCTGACATACAATATATATATTCATATTCATATGAACAGTTCAGCTTTCAAATACAAATTACTTGTTACTATGTAAAAAGTTTTGCTTTCCATCCTGTGGACATCAGGCACAGTTTTGGTTGCTAACTCCATTGGTGAGATGAAAGCTTTGAAATATACTATACTAAGTTATTTTTTGGTTCCTTATAACATTTGGCTATCATTCATTATTTCTTATTTCTGAAGCTACTGGAAAGTAATCACTTCTGAGACACTGAATTTTGTGTATGTACATAAAAATTCTTTTTGATATCATATATGGAGGGTTTTTTTGTGTTTTCTTCTTTCTCCCATTTTGCACTTTCTCCCATTTTGCAGTTACAATATTTTGGATCCTGAGATATTCTCGTTAAACAATTCTGGCACTGTATTGGCAAGGGAAGCTGCAGATGATAACACAGGAAAACCAACTCCTTCTCTCCCTGAAAAGTCAGAAGAGACTGAAACCCAAACCTGTAAGAATTTTTATTGGTGCACAACTGAAATCAGTTTCAACTTAACTTTTTGTTTCTCTTGATTTCTGGCTCTCTTGACCTCCATTATTAGTTGTCCACGTCACCTTTGGAAAAACAGTCAGTCATGCCAAGACATAGAAGATATTTCTAGGTTTCCTCCTATTGTCATCCATTTTTTTTGGCATACCTAGTATAACAGAAGTCATAGTAAGTGATGTGGCATATCTAATAATTCTGAGCATTTTTTAATGTGTTAATAAATATGTTACATTTTATCAATTAGTTATTCTTTATCCTATAATTTATTAGTAAGTTTGTAAGTTGAAAAAAGAATAATGATACTAGCTTTAGGTTTGCAGATACCAGACTACCTACACATCTTAAATTGATAATATTTGGAATTATTCTGAATGCATTGATAATTTCTTTCAGTTTCTGAGGCTTGTAACTGATTGGTAGTTTCCTTTACATTTCCTAGCAGGTCAAAATTTCCCTGGGTCATTCTGTAAGTAGTTTTTAAAGTTATAGACTGAAGCTTATTATTATCTTTCAAATTATAAGTAGAATTTAATTTTCCTTCTCTACTGCTTTCTCCCCAGTGTTTCCCTCTGTCAGAAGCTACCTCAGGAACAATTTATTTTCTACCACTTTTATTTAATTTCTCTGTGTTTCACATTTAACATTTATTATTATACTAGCTATTTTTAATCTATGAGGTTCCAATAGGAGCCAAAGGGCTCCTATCTGTGGGTAATTGTGAAATGCAGGACTTTGACTTCCTCAGATGTCAGTGGTAGTGTACAAGTCAGCACAAAGTCTGCATAGGCTCCAGAAGTTCAACAAGTAATCACAGGCCTGGTCTTTTCAATATCTCTTCAGGGACACATTCTTGCCATGGCAGTAAAGATCAAATTTCTCCTGTATTTCCATGTAGGACTTCCTTAGGTAAAATCAGCTGTCCTCTTTGCCTTCTCCAAGGAGGTGTGACAAAAACTAGCACTTGCATTTCTCTGTCTCACTGGTTCTCTTTGCAGCAGACTACTTTTACAGAAACACCTTTGCCTTGATGCTTACCAGTCACTGAGACACACTGAAATTGGCTGAAACCTGATAAAAGTCCTCTTTACTATCTCTGAGCATTTGCAGCTTAAAAGAATTATGTGAAATGTGTAGTTTGCCATAGAGTTCAAGTATTATATAGGAATTAGCTTCTGCCTGAACCCTATAGTTCAGATATTACCATATTCCATTACCATGAACCTTTCCCTTTCCCCTTGGGGGATATTTGATAGTGAATTAAATAATGAAGGAATTCTACACATACCACAGAATTTATCAGAAATCCTCCTTTCTTCCTAGCATCTACTTTAAGAGGTTTCTGTTTAAGAAAGATTCTGACAAGCTTGCCAAGAGATTTCTTGTCATGGTGATTTCTTCCTAGAACTTAAATGAGGATTGTGTTTTGACTTTGAGGCTGAAAGCTATTTGGTACCCATTAGTATTTTGCTCAAACTCGTTTTCATCCCAATTCCTAAGAAAAAGCATAGTGTATTTTAAATATCATAACCTTACAGACATGATAACCTTAACATTGGCATTTCCCAACATTTAAGTATTTAGCTGCCACAGGAAAATCCTAGCTGATTGTTTTTTTCTTTTTTTTTTTTTTTGAGAACTTCAACTCAATTTTAACAAGGGAGCTTTTTGTTTTCAGCCACAGGTAAATCTCCTAAAACCAGAAATAAACAGAGTCGAACTCCTCGAAGTCGAACAGCAAAGACCGACAAACAGGATCAGGTTCCATCAACTGCCCTTTTACTGAAGCATTTTTCAAGCATCTTCTTGCATTTGAAAAGAGCAGTGGTAAGATGTGGTTGGTTTCTTATTAAACTATATATTACTAAGTAGTATTAATTACTAAGTATGAGTAATTAATGCATTAAGCATGTCTTGCAATACTTACTGCTTTTTACATGAAATGACCGCAGGAAATTAAAAGTAAATTCACTGTTTAAAAGTAATGTTTTCTCATCTTCTGAAAAATGTCCAAGTACAATGTATGAAATGTCAGACATATCACCTATCATAATATATATTGTATCAGACATTCAGTAATTTATGTAATTGTTCTCTTTTTCATTCCACCTTTGTAACTTTCCTTCTCATGTTTGTTAAATTTTTCTGAAAATACTTGCAGATTTAACTTTCTCTTTACAGGTCTTAGTGAATCTCACACTAGAAACAGGAGAACCAGTGGTTGAAGGGAAATGCAGACTAACTACTCTTCCCATAAAACCTTCTAAACCCAAGTAAAAGCACACCTATAGGTGGTGTGAATTAATTTTTATTTCTTATACTTACACCAAAACCTACAATTAAATTCACTTATAGTCCTCCTATGAAAAGGTAAAAATTAAGGTTTTGTAATGCCTAGACTGTAATTCTGAAAGACTATTTATGCCTAAGTTTAGCAATAAAAGAATGAAGCTTTTAATTTCTGCCTTTCCAAGCTATAGTTATATTTTGAATGGTATACACAGGTTCTTGCTCACCGTGGTGGCCACTGGACATTGCTTCAAAATGCTTGTCGAGATCTTTGGAGCTATACTCAAGAATTTCAAGTGATTGCTAACCAGTCACGTTCCCATATGGGTGCATTTCCCATCACCTGGGATCTTCTTTGCAACACCATCTGGTTGCCATTTTATTTTGCATCAGACATGATCATTGATATGATAATTGACCTACAAGCAAGCAGTTCTCTTAAGGTAAAAATTGTTCTATTAAGACAACTCTTGATTATCACATTTTCACTGGAGAGAGTTTTCGCTTTCTTGCATTATATTCTGGTATCTTCAAGTTACTCTCTGTAACAAGTTTTTTAGATGATTACAGTAGTTTCTGATCTCTGTCATTGATTTGTCCTAAAAGCACATTTGAAAATAACAGGTATAATAATGTTTCTTGACTGTAGATTGTGGATCCCGAAGGAGAGTTTTGCATTCCCAGTTGTTTAGGAGGTATTGCGGATGAGAATGGTGGTTCTAATCTTCACCCCCAGCCTCCCATAGATGATGTGAATGTGGTTGACCTGAGATGGATATGCAATCTGGTTCTTAAAACAATAGAATTGTTATATCATATGAAGAAGTGGGAAGCACTGGTGCACATAGCTGTACAATTTAACATATTTACACAGTAAGTTATACCAGCTCTAAAAAACCCCAAAAAAGTTAATATTATATAGTTTATTATACCATTATATTGCCTAATTACTACACTTTGTTTTTTTTTCCAGTGAGAGGTTCACAGAACAAGTGAGTCCACTCCTGGTGTATGCTCAGAGGCAGCTGCTGGAGAGAATACAGCAGTTCAGTGGCTCAGACAGCCATGAATCTCATTTCACAAAATATCAGTCTGATGATGCACAAAAGGTGAAACACAGATTTCTTTTTGGGGCACTGACTCATAATGTGAGCTAAATGTGGAGAAGCACTTTCACTGATTAGCTTAATATGCTCTCTGATATGTTCCCAAATAGTCAATTATAACAAATTAGTGAACATAATTGATTGAAGTGCATGAAAAGGCTTGTATGACATGATTCCAAGAGCAGCAGGTGACCCAGAGGACATTTTTTCCATGCACAACGCACCCATTCCATATTATAAGCCTAAATCTAATTTCATGTTATTTCTTGATGCCACTCTTTTAACCTTAAAATATTTATTTGGATATTGCTTTGCTTCTGCTTTGGAACACTGCTCCAAAAGTTAATAAAATTGAGTTAAACCAAACACACACAATGCCGATTAAAAAACTTTAAAAAACTTGATTGCCACCAAAAAAAAAACCCTAAGCAGCTCAGCAAGTTCCTCTCATTAAAAGCTGTGGCTCTATCTATTTGCTTAACAGTGCCAGTAGGAAATTTTTCATTGAATTAGCTATTAGAAATTAGTTTCCCACTGTTTTTTTAAATGTAAGGTTTATTCCTAAGAAGTTTTGCTGAAGTCAGTTTCACTGTGGATATTTTTAGGATATTTCTATCACTAAAGTAAAGAGAGGACTTGAAGGAGAGGAGGGGGAAGTGGGATTTGGAGTACCAAAGAGGTTTGTTCTGGACATGGGGTTCAGGAGCCATGGCCTTACCACAGCACAGCGGTGCCCAGGGTGTGCAGGGACTCTGAAGTCGCCTGTGGCTCACAAGGGCAGGTCAGGAGCTCTGTTCTCTGTTTCCTACTGGCTCTCTCTGGCCCAGCCATTCAAACATGGTTCTTTGTCTGTAGAAGGGCACCACAGCATAGTGGTACCCTCATAGTGCTGGTAACTGAGCTGTGGAAAAGTAATCATAATTTAAAAAGACAGCTTACAGATTAAAGACTAGTGTTAGGTAATAGTAGTAAGGATTTCAGGTAAGAAATTTGGAGTTTATGGTTACATTTCATAAATAAATGCCATTCAGAGAATTGTAGAACTAGTTCTGTTGATCCTTCTGCTTCTAAAGTGGTGTAACTACATTAGCAAGGTAAAAAGTCTTTTGTGGATTAGTCCTTTATAGAAGTCTGGAAGTTTGCTTCTCTGCCAGTTAGGCTGCTGTGGTTACTTGCTTAGAGCTATTTTGTACCTCTGTATTTAGCATTCCATTGTGTTTCCCAGGCAACATGTCCTTTAGGCATGCTTAGTGACAGGTTCTGTGCAAGCATGCATTCATCTGGAAAAAAAAAGGTGGAATATTTGCAGAACATCAAGGAGTTGCTAATGATTATGGCAAATACCAAGTAAGAGACAAGTTTAGTGCAGTAACTTTGAAACACTTATATGCAATATTTAGGTGTGAATGTTTCACCTCTTACTGACAAAAGTACTAGTTACAGTTACGGGCCACTGGTGTCTTTCTTAATTAGTCCTCTTTTATTTTGTCATGTGACTGAGTATATAGGTATTTAACGGTAAGAACTAAATGTCAATTTTTCTTAATATTATTCAGTTCTTATGAAACAAATCCTGCTTTTTAGATGAGATGCAGAAACTACATAGGGTACAAATTACAGCTGCCTGTTGCTCGTTCTGCCAGTGAAGGGGTTTTTCCTGGATGCTTTTTCAAACCTCCAACAAATAATGATTGTACAGGTCAGAGCACAATTCAGTATTGTGTGTTCTCTTTTCTCCCAGAGTTTTGTCTTTGTTTCATACTGAATTGTTTTTATAAATTCTGTTTCTGTTCCTTATCATAGTCTTCCAATTCTCCTACAATTTGTATTTTATTATAAACTGAGCTTTGTCTTCAAATTAGTGTTCTTGATATTTTGGATGTATTGTAATGTTGTCAAGATCTTTCAGAATATATTCAGACTATGTCTGAAAGCAGAGAAAAGCAGGTGCCAGATAACCTACAGCCTGTGAGGCAGCATGGGGGTCTTGGTCCAGCTTTGTTTTGTTATTTTTGGATATCCAGCAATGTACTCCTAATTTAGTGTGAATAGCACTGTTATTGACAGAATAAATGTTTCTGGTGGTTAATAATTTGCTATAATTCATAAAGCAACAGCAAGAAAAGGGGAATATTTTAATATGCTTTAGTTTTGATGTTATGAAAATGTTCAAGTATGTTTTACAGGCTGATTTACTAACATTATTTATTTACATATTACGATTTTTTTCTCCATAATTATTAATTAGCTTTAGATCACAATCAAGCAAAAGCCCTAGTTTGTGTGCCTCTTGATGTGAATGATACACTGAAATGTTTTAAAGAAACTCTAGAAAAATCTAAATATCAAAGCAGAGCACTGAGACACAGCAGGAAACTACTTTCATTATTTCTTGCACACACACAAGGTGAGTGCTTCATTGAAGTGTTTTGCCCTTAATAAAGTGCATATGCAGTTAAAATAGCAAAGAGTGAAAGGAACAGATTTTTCTAAATTCAAGTTTAGTTACTGACAATTAGAAAAAAAATAGAATATGAAGTTAAATTTGAAGTTCTATAAGCACAAGCTATAACCCTTATTTCCTATGATTTGTCTAATAGTTGGATGATACTTATTTTTTCCATGCAGCTGTTTCACCTGTCTGTCTGCAGCCATATTTCTGTCAGAGGACTGACTGGTAGATCTTTCCAAGTTTATTTTCATTAACAGAGCACATACCCTTTGGTTACACTGACCAATGAATTATGTCCAATGAGTTTAATTAGGAGACACACAGAATTAGAGCATAGGAAACTAAATGGAAATAGGGTACACAGGAATTTTGTATTAGTTTGATTAACATGTTTTGGAAATATTTGGGGTGGTAGAAATATAGCAAACTGATCATATAAACAACTGATTTTATCATATAAACAAATTGATCATATAAATCACTTTTCCTATCTAGAAAATGCTGGAAGAGCAATCAGCAGTCCTATCTCTTCAAGCAGGAAGCTGAAATTTAGCATGGTAGATGAAGTGATATTTCTACCGACACCGTGTGACCTTTCTCAAGAAAAATATAATTTCTCCAGTATGGTTGAGGGCAGACCGATACCAAAGTCACACCTTTCAGTAATTATATCTTCCTATGAACAAACAATAGGTAATTTTTTTCATAAATTTCTGCTTGCAGATCAAAAGTAACAACATTCTGCCTATCTATGTTTATGTATGTTTATTCCAGTGGTATTTTTCCTCTGTCAGACAGCTGTAACTCTCTGAAGGCTGGTTTCTAGGAAAGTACAACCTTCTTCCTCTCAATTGAGGAAATCTGCTTTAGATCCTAAACAAGCCGCTAGTTGGTTCATAATTGTTATGGTTATCTCATTTTATGAAAAAGCATTACTTCAGTGGTGTTGTGCTGATTAATCCCCAGTTCAGAATTTGATATAATGTTTAGCAGATTCATTTTAATTCCATGACAGTTTTTTTTTTCCTAGCAAACAGACTTTAGATTCTGTGTATTTGGATATGTGACTTAGTTACTTGGTTTCCATCTTACATTCTGGCCTGGCTTTACTCATACAGTCACAGCTCCTGATTTTGCTGTATGGCTAAACAGGTCAAGTGCAGTAGCTCTAAGTGGTTTTATTTGCAGCATAGGTTCCAAAAATGTGTCTGTGAGAGTGTTTCTGTGCTGTATGCAGGCAGAGTTGTTTAGCAGGGCCAATGACCTTCTTTCCAGTTTATCTTGTGAACAGGAAGAAATTTGAGAGGCCTGACAAAACAAAAATACAAAAGATTAAGTAAACAGGTCCATATATCTTATTTTTGCTTTCAAAGTTAGTTGTAATAAGAAATGGTACATTTGAAGGTAAAATGTACAAGACCAATAAATAAAAAAAAATTCATGCATTGAATTACATGTGAATTCATGTCTACTCATGCCAAATTTGTGCAAGGTTCAGTAACCTTTTTAATGATATGATAATTTTTTTTTTAATTGATGAAAAATAAATTACAGGAATCCTTGAAATGAGTAGCCAGAGAGACCTCAAGGTACAGGCTCTACATGAACTTGGAAATCTTCACTTTTATGCTGGAAATAAAAGGTACATAGTTACTGGCTTATAAAAGAGCACAGTTTCATTTTTTTAAATTCTCACTCCTATACCTCTTAACTGTCTCGTAAGTTCTTGTGCTGTCCATTTGTTCTTTCATCTAACTTACTATTAGCTGTATTTTGAGAGGGCTTTTTCCTATACATTGTTTATTTTTCTTAGCTACCTAATTGCCGTTGAGCAAATTAATGATACATTTTTATTTTAAAGAAGTAATGTCTATGGCTTGATAATTTAATTTGAGTCCAAATAAGTCCCTTGACCAGGAATGGTATCTCTTTTTTTTTGTTATAGAAAATGTACTTCAATTTTTGACCCAATCAGAATTAGTTAAATCTCAGGCAATAAAGAAAAAACGAAGCAGATCTTATCTTCCACTTGGGAAAATGTCAGCAATATGATGGTATTTTTGATGTTACAGAGCTGCTTTTAAATACTGGTGTCAATCCCTTGATGAAACACTCAACATTGCTGATGCTCTTAACACCTGGCAAGAGTTAAGTTTTCCAAAAGATGCTAGAGACTGCTTTGCAGTTGGAAGATCAACTGATATGAGTGAGAAATTTCTTTCTCAGGCTGGAGCTTGGGGATGTTTACATGCAGCAGTCCTAGTGGCTAAGATAGCTCAGTAAGTATCATACCCATATATGTATTTCTATCCTGTTTTAAACAAATTGCTCATCCAAGATATGAGGCAACTTCAAATTAATTAAAGACCAATAATGAGTTGATATAAAAAGGACTCATCAAAAGCAGAGTAGTTCTTCCTTTTAGGGAGAAATTTGCTTCTTTGAAGAATATTGGTTTTTCCCTTTTCTAGAGTGCTCATCTTTGATCATAAATGCAGCTGTATGTTATATGGAGAGATCATTAAAAGAAAACAAAATGATAAAAAGTCATAAGTGCAAGGATTTTACAGTCATATGATATTTTGATTGAAAATCAATATTTTCCAAGTTACTGCATGTCTTAAATATTAATGTATCTTGAGGTCAGATTTACTGCCTAAAGTACTAGCTTTCTGGTGAATTAGAACTAAATGAAATTTTATTTACTGTATAAAAATCTACCATCAATAAATATTTCCATCCAGTACTCCTTCACTGCTGGTAAAACACTGTGTATGTAATTCTGAGCTGTTCCTCAATGTATTGTACAAAATATAAATCTAGACGTACCCAAGGCAGCATTAAATGACCTTAGAAATGCTATAAACCATGAAAGGGCAGAGTTTCATCTTTGAGTAAATTGCCTTACCTGTGAAGCAGGTTGTATTAATAGCACTGTAAAATATAAGCCAAGGTAGCTTTGCAAGTAGTAGCATGGGTATTTCAGAATGAAGTGGCATTGCCACACTTAGAATTAGCACCCAAAAGGCAAAGGAGTGAATTTAACTTGATTAAAAAGGACATCTCTTTTAATTCAGAGCTGTGGCTCAGTCTCGGGTCCCGTTAGGTGAGACCAAGTGCCCAGCTGCCTTTACAGGTGTTTGTGGCACCTATCTGCTGCACTGGATACTATCCCTGTGCTGCTAATATGTCCATCCCAAATCCTGGCAGGATTTGGAGGGAGCTGTCCTCCTGGCTTCTCCCTCAGGTGTTTCTTTTGTGTTTAGATCTGACTTGGGCTGTTAAACATCTTTCTCTTGAGTTGTTCTTTCTACAACAACTTAATCATAGGCTGTAAAATGCAGATGAAAGGATTCTAATATTGAAGTAAAGATTTCTAGGATTGTTAAGTAAAGATTTCTAGGATTGCTTCCAGGACGGTTTAAGGCTCTGGTGAGATACTGTGGGGGAATCATTACATTTAGCTAGACACCTGCCATGTTAAACTCCATGTATTAGTTATCTTAGGCTTCCTTTTTGGAAAGAAATACACTTTAAAGTGTGAGTTGCCTAATCTGCTTTATGTTTTTAGTTTTGTATGAGATGGAGTTTGCACCTAGATTGCCTGTGTTTCTCCTGTAAGTTTGAAGATAGTCTAGACAAAGGGAGTTGTCTAGACCATCTTTGGTCAAAAGCTTCTTTGCATGGTATGGCTGAGCACCTATTTAAAAACAGGCAGTTGTTTTCAGTAGAAAAACATCTAAATTGTGTTAGTATTATTATCACATTAGACTAAAAACCCAAGGATTTTAATAATTTATATTGATGGGTACATTAATATTTCTTATTATTTGTTGTGCTTTAGGTATATAACAACATCAAAGATAAGATTAAGAACAAAATACTGCTATTTTTCTGCAATGCTTTTTAAGGTAAGAATGCAATTTCAGTTCATTTTCATGAAGTTAACAAATTGCTTCTAAAATGACCCTCTGTTGAAATAATTCTTTTCTTGTTTTGGTGGTAAAGGAAAAATGGAGATCACAGGTAGTTGACAATTTATGCATATTAGATACAATGTTTTTATTCTTTGATTTTTTTAACATTATTTCTATATTATAGCCTAAAAATTATCACTTCAATAGGAGGCTAGAGTGTCTCAGAGAAAAAATACTGAAAAGGGAAGATGACTAAAACATTTGATAGTCAAATATATTTTTCTTCTCTTGAAGTGTTCTGCTCAGGAAGAGCTGGATGGCATCAACAACAGCAGAGTGCTGTCTTTTATATCTGTAGAGTCTTCACAGATTGTCTTAAATTTTCAACCAAGAGCACAGACTCTTTAGAAAAAAGCAATTTTTGAATATTTTTTAGCACTGAAAAATACTAGTTTGTAATACTAAAATCTGAACTCTATAATAACTTTGCTGTAAAACCAGAGGATATTAAAAATGATCCTGTTTCACTCACAAAGAATATAACATCATTAAAATTAAGTTTGCAGACTTTCAGAAAAAGGACCCATAGAGAAAAAAACAATGTTTCAGTTTGCTTTTAAATGGAAGTTAAGATGTCAGTTTCAAAAGTAGCGCAGGAAAAAGAACTGCAAGTATTCTGCCAGTTATACTCTACTGGGATTGATGATTACTCATCCCAGTGCAGCTTAAGGAGCTTATCTGGTTTCTCCCAAAACCAAGCAGTGTCACTGTCTGATATCTTGTGTCATGATTGTGACTGTGAGACCTGTCTGAGGCCACATTGGAAAACTTACTAAGTTCACCAAAGGGAGAGCAAGTTGAGGAAACAAAGGTAAAGGAGAATTTTTACTTGCTTCTAGCACTGTAATTGCTGAACAATTACAAAGCAGAACAATGGCGGGTCCTCCTTTCGACAGAAATGGTAGCAAGCATTTGTTCCAGCTGTATAACAGTAGAAATAATTGTGACTTGACTGAAGTGGGTCTGATATTAATTGGGATAGAAGCAGCTTGCAGCGTGATTGTCTTGAAAAATATAATCAATTTCTGTCACGGCACTGCAAGAAGTTCAAGCTGTAATTTTTTCCTTGAATTGGAAAGCTTTTATAACCTTGTTTAAATTTCACCTCTGGTGTAGGCTTTAGGCTTGTTAATATCTCCGATCTGAGTGTAAATGCAAATTTCTCTAGGATATAATTGTTAATTATGCCAAGATAAACACAATTGGGAAGGAATATCCAACATCAGATACAATGTTAGCATTCTTCCCTTTTTAAGAGAGAACATTTAAATTATTTCCTTGAATTTCATATTAGTTTTTGGTTATATGATTTAAGCTGTGCTAGCTGACCTAGTTAAAGGTGGAGCTAGAGTGAAACAAACATTGAACTGGCTTTATAGTCAGCAACTCTCCCAGAAATTATTAAATTTCATATTAGCTTTAAGTTAAATGATTTAAGCTGCACTAGGTGATAAGCTGCACTGTCTGACCTAGTTAAAGGTAGAACTAGCTTTAAACTGGCCCTAAAGTCAGCAGCTCTCCCACAAACAATGGCAGGCACACTGTCCTTAGACTCTTTACAGATAGTTTATTTCTCCATCAACTTCACACATAAAACATTTTCTCTAGGAATGTATTCAATATTGTGGCTGGAATCAGCTGAATAATTAAGGCATTGATGGAGTTGTGTTTATGAAGTCATTTATGAGTTGAAGTTTATGGTGTCTCACTAATACCTGTACACCTTTTCACAAATAATTCATTGTTATTACTTTCAGACCCTGTTTAGAGCTTCTCTTCCCCATCCAACATCTGACTGTGACTTTGCACAATATGAAACAAATATTCTTATTCCTGGTATTGACCTTTTCTCTGATCGCTACAGAGCTGATATCTCTACTGTAGTTGCAAGTCTGAATTTCATTATGTTTGAACTACATTCTGTGAAACAAAATTTAATAGTAAGTATTGTTTTTATGATCTGGAAATGATTTTTAAGACACCTAGTCTTACTTTCTTGTGTGGGTGTATTTATGAGATAACCTCATTAGCAAAATACCCCTATGGCTAGTTTCTGTGGCACTTAAACAAGGTATAGCTTGCTGCATACAGGTTTTAGAAAACACAGGAAAATTTTTTATTCTGGAAGATAACACATGGTTTGTTTAGCTTAGGCATTTTAGAGGAAATTTTCTATTATATGCTACTTAAAATACACTCTACAGAAAAATACTTTAAATGCAGTATGTCCAGAATGCTTTCAGTACTTCAACTTCCAATAGATAAAAGTCCCTTTTGCCTTTCTCCTTTCCACGTTCTCTTATTCCTCTGTATTTTTATTCTTTTCATAACTTCCCTCCTATTTCCTCCATTTAATGTCTGACCATTTCCACTTTAATCCAGCTTCCTTCAAAGATGCAGTGCTGTACATTAGAATAAATAGATTGAATTGATTACTACTACTGAAAAAGGTGCAAAACTCTCTCTTTTCTAATTTGGTCCTGTATGCACCAACAGAATTTCCTGTCAGGTGATTATTTTATGCCTCTGTAAATCAAACATGACAGAAAACTCTCCATCTGAAAAAGTAGATAGATTTTTCCTGGTTTGATGAGTTGAATCCACTTATGACAAGGTCCTGCAAGTGGCAGAGCCAGTGCCAGGAAGGGAAAAGATTGCACGGCTGGCAGCAAGGAGGAACAAAGATTAGGAGGTAGGGATGGAAGAGGAGTTAGGAGGAGGCAGAAAGATATTACACTTTTTTTTGTCAGCAAGTCATTTTTTGGATTGATTTCTTTTGGAACTTCAGGCTAACTGCCATTGTTGCTTTTTCCCATTCTGCATTACTGGAGTTCACTTTGTTATTTAGCTTTGCGTAACTGTCCTGGCTGTGGGAGATCCAGTAAAATCTGGGAGCAGACAATTACCTGGAGACAGAGGCTCTTAACTTGACTGCTTGCTTCATATGGCTATGCACATCTTTGATTCTTTCTGCACTTTTGCCAGCAGAATATTGATCCAGTTCATGGATCATGCACAAAGCAATTGCAGTTTTAGCTGAATGAGAGCTTCATTTCCACTGAATGCTTATTGTGTGGGAATGTTTTGGATAGTGGGTGCTAAGTTGATTTGTCACTTAAATCAAAATACATAACATTCAAGTTTTATTAAAAATAAAACTTCAAAGACTAATTTTGTTGAACTACTTCAAATATCAATAGGAAACTGTATGGGTACAATTAAAACATTTGCCTCAAGCGTTTGTAATCCAAATTCAGAAGTATTAAGCTACATTATGAAAGCTTTAAGTGAATTTGACAAAAATCTAACAATGTTGTTAGCATTTTCTAAGCTTGAGGACATTTTAAAGTGAAGAAAAATGTAAAAGCTGAACAGTAATTAAATTTTGGAAGTTCTTTCATTTTCAATAAACACATAAATCTGTTAGAAAAGAATCTGCTTTTTCTGAAATATTGTATACCAATAGATCATAGAACCATAGAATGTTTAGGTTTGGAACGGACATTTAAAGATCTTATAGTTTCAACCTCCCATGCTGAGGGCAGGGATGCCTCCCACTAGACCAGGTTGCTCAACACCTCATCCAGCCTGGCCTTGAGCACTTGCATGGTTGGGGCATCCACAAGTTCACAGGCAACCTGCTCCAGTGTCTCACCACCCTCACAGTAAAGAACTTCCTCCTAATATCTAACCTAAATTTCCCTTCTTTCACTTTGTACCCATTACTCTTTGTCATATTACTATAGTTCCTGAGGAAGAGTCCCTCTCCAGCTTCCCTGTAGGCCCCCTTCAGATACTGGAAGGATATACAGTGTCTCTATACTTTAATAGAGCTCAGTTTTAAAATGTTTTTTGTTAGTTGTCTCTACAAAAAAAAAAATTAAAATGAATGTAAATAAATTTGTCAATAAGTCTCATCACCATCCACTTTATTTTACAGCTGGTATAATTTCACTTAGTTGCAGGACTTAATTGTTTTTATTTTAAAAAAGCTTGCAGAATTCTATTCTTCTGTTAGTTGTGTTGAAAAAAATATGGCATCAAAATGCAGACAGTTTTGGAAATCCCTTGTATCAACCTATTTCTGGTAGGTTTACTCAGTAATGATGTGGTGAAATACCCCACCTTGAACAGAGAGAATAATTTGGACAAACTTCACTTTGTACATTTGTGAATCACATACAAGGGGTTAGCTTTAGTGACCTGAAGAACTTTTTAACACATTATTCTTTCAGAAAGCATAAGAGAAGTGTTGGTGGTGTGTGATGGTCAAAGCAGTAATCTTATATTATCTATATACTTTTGATATGTAATTGCAATGTGTATTTCCATGGTTGTACCCTATATGATGTTTATGGCTGCATGACCTACTATTTTGCTACAGATTTTACCTCTGTTCACATTATACCAATATATTGTATCTGAGATTTGTAAGGACCCAGCTAAATGTATTGAAGGAAGAATCCTCAAGGTAATCAAATAAAGTTTCTCAAAACACATTGTATTTCAAGTAAACTTTTCGATTCTTTGTTTAATGTAGTCAATTTAATATTCATATATTTCTACTATGAAAAGTAGTGCTTTAAAGTTCAGCTGTTGCTTAGTGTTTCTTAGCACAGCAGATGGTAGGGGTACTGTCTAAATGCAATTATTATTTATATTCTCAAATTTAGTAGCATGCAGAGCTATTTAAAAAGTTTTACTGTTAATTTCCTACGTAGACTGTTGAGTGCTTCCATAAATTCTTTCTACTCTCTTTTTAATGAAGAGGAGCTTTTCTTTCTTTGGTCCAGACTTCTCACTTGTTATTTTTTATCTTGTTCCACTTTTCTTTGAAATGTTTTTTTAAGTGCAAAACATGAATTACTGTTTTTTCCCCAAATGTTCACTTCTGGATGTGTTCTTACTGTCATGGTAGAACAAGGTTCCATGAAATCTAGGAACAGATTTTTGTCTTTCCACTAATGTTCACCTTTTGTTGTTGTTGTTGTTTAAATAATTTGGGAGTTCTGTTGTTTTTTTTTTAAAGACATCTAATTATCAAGAGTTTTTAGAGTATTAAGAGTCAAAGTGACATTGTTTTTAGATATTTTCAGGAAATGTTGATATGGGCTAGGTAGAGTAGCTGAGTACTACAAGACTAAGATGAGTTAAAACTGTGAAACAGATTTTTTAAGGGGCTGAGCTTGGACAGGCAGTCAAAACTCTTAGCAGATGAAGCAAGTTCTTTCCCTTATTCAGGACGAAGTTTTTAAAGAATTTGCTTTTAAAGGTGAAAGACACATCTTTGAAATTATTCACTATAATATGTAAAAGATTTCTTTCCATTGAAGATCATTCTCCATCAATGTACTATTCTGGTTGCCAAATCTATTTGAAAATTACCTTTAAACACATTTTATTTTGAGAAAAAAGAATAATGAATAACATTCAAATCAGAGGCTTTGTCATTTTTTCATAGATTAAAGTACTTACAGATATAGGATTTTTTACGGAGGCCTTTCATGAGCTGTCTTTGCTTATTTCGGGAGAGAGAATTCCGTGGAAAATACCAGCAGGATACAGATGTACTGAACAAGTGCAGGTAAACACCAGAAAAGTATGACATTGAGCTGTAACAATCCATTTTTCTTCATGAAACTGCACATACTCCATATCTGCAAGTTGTTACATGTTCCTAAGGAAATCCTAATTTTCTTTGAATAGATGAATCAAATAGTAGGCTTTGAATGACATTAAAATCTCTCACTAAACAGCAGGAACAAAAATCAATTTTGAAATGTGTTTTATACACTGAGTACTGCAGATATTACTGTTGAAAAAACAGTAATAAAAAATGAAAAAACAGTGTGATTTCATATGCAGGTATGGAAAGTATGGATAAAGCTGACATGGGCTCTTGTGCCCTGGGGAGGGTGAGGGCAGCCTCAGGAGAGCCATATGCTGGGCCATAATGGCTATTGCTGCCCACAGAGCCTTGAACTCACATCCCCCCAGGTCAATTTGATTTTCCCTTTATCTGATCACTAATGTGCTACAAGGGTTGGAAGCTGTTAACAATTGACCTGGACTCTTGTCTTGCTGTAAGCATACCTGTGCAGGCAGATCAGGTTGTTGGGTAAGCCTCCTCTATAACCAGTCTTTCTTGCCAAAATAAGCTAATGATTTAATCCTGGACGAATGTAATCAAAGTCTTCCTTATCTGAGTGGTGCTTTTGGGTAGGTGATGTGACAAAAGACTTCTGGACAGAGCACCAGGTGAAATTCAGCATGAACAGTAGGAAATTTTTTTTCACCAAAAAGGTTGTCAAGTATTGGACAAGCTTCATGTTTGTTTCCTTTACCCTGAGTTATAGACAGTGAAGCAGAGCAAATTGAGTTAAATTAGCTGATTTGAAGGGAAATTTCCTTCTTCCCACCTTTATTAACTCATTGGTTTTATACTCATATTGTAACACATTACTTTTGCTTTTTCCATTTTGCAGGCCTCACAGAAATTTGATACCTCAAAATCTCTCATGACTGATACAAATTTGCAGGTAAAAAAAACCTGAAAGAGGTAAATGTTTTATGCTATACAAAAATATTTGCTTCTCTGTCTTAAGAGAAAATATCCTTGTTATTATTAAAAAATCCTGTAAATAGAAGACATATTCTTCTCAATAGATTACTATTTCCTAAATTTTCAATTTTATGACTGACCTCTCAATGGTAGGGCAGCTACCATTTTCACCATTTTTCACATGGGAGATCTAGTGTGTACAAATCTGTGGCTTTTCTGCGCAAAACACAGTCATGGAAGTATTCAGGCTTTGTTGTGGTATGGTCAGGTGCTTATCCTGCTAAATATTGAGAGTGTCAGGCTTTTAATGTTATAATTTCTCTCAATCGGAGTTGTCTCGAGAGACTTAACTCAGATGCGGGTTGAAGTCCATTTCTAGGGGAAAAAAAGAATTAAAATGGTGACTCTAAAAACCAGTGTCTAAACAGTCATTTTCTGATTTTATTTAAAATCACTGACTTATCCCTAACTTCTTTTGTGTTTTTCAGTTTTAATAATTTCCTTTTATTAACCTTCTTATGGAACCATTGAGCTGGTAGTGGTAAATGTTAGCAGAATGTGAAAAAGTTGTACCATTAAAGCAAATTGGTAAATTACAATCCCTATCTTGTCCCCTCCACTTTTCTCTCTTGTTTACAGTAAGCTTGTGTGTCTCCTACAACAGTTGCTATTACAGAATGGAAATGAGAAGTGTATCTTGACAGCTTTTGATCTCACTAGTTTCTGATTTATTTTGAAGTTGTGCATTATCTTTTGATTTGAGCACTTCACAGTATATGTGGTGCTGTTACTGGACTCACGATCTTGCAAATCTATGTAGACTTTCAACTTCTAAATTTATTAATCTAAAGTGAGACTATTAAACTCATGATAAAACAAGAATGCTAAAATGAATAACAAAAAGAGTCTATGAAATATGCTAGAATGATGTGATACAATAATTTTTTTTCCTTTTTTAACAGCAGACTTTTCTTTGAGTTGAGATTTTTGAACTACAGATTCACCTACAATGCAGAAAACTAGAACTTGCAGTGATAATAGCTATAACTTCATAGATGCACCTTGTGCTGTAAAACCAATCTCTGAGGCTGTAGCAAGTGCTACTGAGGGATGAATTTGGAAAAAAACCCAACTCATTCATAATAAATGAGAATATTACTAATATTATTCATGTTAATTGTTGATTCGTGTCATTATTAATAGAAACAGAATATGTCTTAAACAAGAAAAGTGTAAAATGTGTCATTTCAAATAATCCCAGTTGTTAACCTTCTTGTAGGTACTGGAAGATACATTTAATTGGAGTCTGTCTTTAACAGTGGCGCCACTGTGCAACCCACAAATGATGAATAAATTAACCTTAGCCAAAATGCATCTCATCATTTGTCTTTCTGCCACAATAAATAAGATACCTGAAAAAGTTGAAAAAAATTTATATTTTGTTGACAACAACTTGCCAGAGCCAAGCAAAACTACAGCATCAAATGTAAAAGGTAATTATAAGGATGGTGGAAAAGTTTATTTATATTCTTTCAAGCTTTTTTTTTTCACTTTTAACTGCATATGAGTTAATATGTCATACTATGAACAATATTAATTTTAAATGTTGCTGAAAAAATTCAGTAATTATTGAAATAAGCAGTAAGACTTGTTAAGGTTCTTTTATTATTCTTCTACTACTATTATTATTAATTTGTTTCATTATTACTTATTTTGATGTTGAAAGTCCCAGTTGTAAGTAGAGAGAAAAGGACTATGTTCTTCAAATTACTGAGAATGCTTTGGTTCTGCATCTGTAATCTGAAATTTTATCTGCAATGTATTTGGCAGTTGATGCTGATCAGGATTCAAGACAACAGGAACAAAGAGACAGAATGGTGCATCTTGTTGACTGTAAAGATGAATTAAATATGGCCATGCTGAAGGTAATTTTGATTTTTAGGAGAAAAGGATTAAGAAAATGCAGATTGATCCAAAAAACCTCGTTAATGCCTTCACTGTAAAAGAAATTATGATGAGAGGATGGTATGAAAAATGAAACTGTAAATTTCTGTTTCTAATTTGACTGTAGCCTTACTAGCTGTGCACAGTGTTGACAATTTGGTGTAATCATTTTTCATTTTTGGTGCATCATTTTTTAAATGATGGGAAATATTTCCACAATCAGATCTCAGTATGACTATTTCAGCATAAAGGGTAAAGTCAATGGGATTTCAAGAAAAAATAATCTCCTTTCAGAGAGTTCCATCTGTAGAACATCAGAGACTCTTTGATGGGCCAATATGCTACACAAATAAAAAAGCATTCTCTACCGTTCTCATGTGTGAAATATTTCAAATTTTTCATGTAGCTCCTTCTGGTACTTTATTTTGAAGAAAACATGCAGCTTATCAGCTTTTTTGTTTGAAGGGGTTTTTTTAAGTTGGATTTTGTTTTGTTTCATTGTAAACTTTATGCTTGCCAGTTTCACATCACAAAGAGACCAAAATAAAGGGCTGACATATTCTTCATTCAGAGGGGCTATTCCCTTTGGAAGTATCTCCTTTTGGCCATTTCTGTTGTTCTTCTATTATTTCTAGAGAGTCCAATATTGTTATTATTAGATTTCTAAAGTCCATACCTCTCTGGTATATTCTCATGGCTGCAGATCTTCACAGCATGGACTCTTTCTTCTGCATGCTGTTCTCTCAGGTCAGGGCTCCTCCAAGGCTCTCCCTGACTGGCTATCCCGCCCCCTTTTATCCTGGTCATCTTCATCGGTTACAGCTGCAGCCCAATTAAGGACATCGCAGCTGCAGCCCATCGAGGGCAACCAGGACCTCTGGGGCAAAGCCTCTATACAGTTATTTAAATACAATACATATCCTCTACTATATTTCCCCCTTTGTTTTTACTTAAGTTAACAGTTATACAGATGTTTAAATACAATACATTTTCTCATGACTCACAGGCCATGTTCAACACCCACATTCTCCCATGACTCACAGGCCATGTATAACCCACATAGCTCCTTGCTCAAGGGCCATACTCTTTCACAGCTCCCTGACCCAAAGGCTATGTTCCGTCGCAGCTCTTGGCCGCCACAGCTCTCAGCTGTCTTATCTTCTGCTAGCAACCACCGCAGCTCTTGGCTGTTCCGTCGCAGCTCTTGGCCGCCACAGCTCTCGGCTGTCTTATATCGTCGCAGCTCTTGGCCGCCACAGCTCTCGGCTGTCTTATGTTCTGTTAACTATCACGTCGGGGTCACCACTTGTTGTTCTTCTATTATTTCTAGAGAGTCCAATATTGTTATTATTAGATTTCTAAAGTCCATACCTCTCTGGTGTATTCTCATGGCTGCAGATCTTCACAGCATGGACTCTTTCTTCTGCATACTGTTCTCTCAGGTCAGGGCTCCTCCAAGGCTCTCCCTGACTGGCTATCCCGCCCCCTTTTATCCTGGTCATCTTCATCGGTTACAGCTGCAGCCCAATTAAGGACATCGCAGCTGCAGCCCATCGAGGGCAACCAGGACCTCTGGGGCAAAGCCTCTATACAGATATTTAAATACAATACATATCCTCTACTATAATTTCTACAAACAAACAAAAACCAAAAGTATGTTTGGAGAAGAGAGGATGATTTTGTATGGCAGTTGGTATAGGTCAAACGCTAGAAACATGAAAGTTTTATTATAATTTGAAAATAGCAACTTGAAAATAGCTAAAATAGAAATGTTCATTTGAATTGAATAATGCTCAATTAAGAGGCATAATATATTTCTTACTCTTATTTTTTCTTTAACTATTCTATTCTTTTGGAGGAGTTTTTATGGTTTGCTTTTCTTTGTGATTTTTTTTTTAAGTCGAGCTCTGAATTTTGATCAAAATAATGTATTGGATGATGCAAACCTTTAAATTAGTTTTTAATTCTGCTGAAAGCTCCACAATTGAGACTTAATTTAAAATTAACTTCTTTTTAGATGTGTTTTTCACAGCTTCCTACAGATTTTTTGATCAGAAAGACTGTTAATTATAGTTGAACTTTCAGGATAAATACTGCACACAAAAATGTCAAAATATAGCTAATAAAGAATGTAATACTTCTTTTGACATCTTTAAAGTTGTTTTTAATATTGTATTTATTATTTAAATTACTAAGCATAGTGAAAGTGTTGTATAAAATCATCAAGTATAACTATTAGATAAGAATGGGAAATTAGCGAATCGCATTGCTAAGCCTTAAAATATGGATTTAAGCATGCATGGCAATAGTACAGGTACAGTTAAGATGTTGCTGATTTAAACACAGTGATTCTGAAAACCTGACAAAAGCAGAATTACCCACCCCACCCCCATTTATAGAAAAGGCATGTTGCACTTAAGTTGATTTATTTTAGGATGCAGGGATAGCAGGGTACACAGAAAAAAATATTTCTAAAGAAAATTTTAGTTTCTTTAATTTTTGAAATCATAAAATGCTGTGTTCTTCTCTAGGGGATTTTATTGACAGAAGCTGAAGAAACTCTTAGCTGTCTTGTACAGGACATACAGGAAAAATATGATGGGGACATATCTCTGTATTCTGTGGAAGACTTAGAGGCTTTTATTGAGGCCAAACTTGAGCTTGCTTCTATTTCTTATCAAAGGCATCAAGCACCTCTCAGGTAACTAATACTATGAACAACCTTATCTTGCACAGCCTTCACCACCAGTGATTAAAAAAATAATTTCTTTATTACTACATCAATATTGTAAATTTTAGTAGTCATCTGTAACAACTCCATTAGTATATTTACAAATGTAAGATACACCGGCATTTGGTTTTTTTATTACTGCTTTGTTTTCTTTATTAAAAGATGATCAGTTATGAGGCCAGAGATTCACTCGGCCCAGAGACTCAGTTAAAATTTCTCTGTGAGATGTTTTTGTGATAAAATGTTGTATAAAAACAAAGAAAAAGTTGTAATCTTCATGGTTCTGGTTAAAGTCTGGATATGTTAGATCATGTGAATTCTTATGATTTTAAATTGTACAGCAGAGCACTAATTGAAGTACTGAATTCTACTTTGTTCTAGAATGCCCCGTGTTTCTGTCCTTAAGGAAAATTTCTTCTTAATGTACTTATTGGTTTCAAATTAAAACATCAACATTTTATTTTTTAAATTACAGGGATTAAAAAGCATTGAAGTAAACATCAACAGAGTAGATTTAAGCAGCATTATGTTGTGAGTCATAGAGTCTAAAGTACTGTTGTATTATCTCTATGGCTGAATTATCTCTATGTATCTGTATATATCTGCCTGACTGCCTGATATTTTCTCCAAATTAAAATTCAAAAATTCTGTGGATTTTTTTTTTTTTTGAGATTCTGATTTCTTTTGGAGAATTTAATGAAGTTACAACTTTAATGTTCTTGGAATATACTGGATGTACGGTATGAAATACATTAACTCTTTGACATACAGTATGAAATACATTAACTCTTTGTAGATGTTAAATTCCAAACATTGTTTTGGCCTTTTACCTAGAAGGATTCGTCTGTTTAGCATACCTGTAATTTTACATTAGTTTGTGTAAGAAGGATGTCAGTTTAACAATGCATGATAATGTTATCAGTGTGAAGTTCTTTTTATCTAATATTTTATTATAGGGAAAAAATCTTTTTTTCACAAATTGCCAACTGCAGGTGGAGCACACTCAGGTGTAGCAGGTGCCAGACTAGATTGAGATTTGGTACAATGTAATCAGTATTTGTACAGTATTTGTAACATTTGTTAGGTCTAATCTAAGTAAACACCAGAATTGCTACAAGAAATCTTACAGCACAGTAAGCATAAAAAAAAGAAAAAAAACAAGAAAAAAACATAACCCTTTCTTTACTGTTGAAATAGTGGTGAAGATTGAAGTGGTAGGTGGCTCATCAGGCCAATTGATAAATCAGTCTCAATGGGATTTTTTACCCAATTAAAAAAATTGTTTATTCTGTGACAAAACAAGCCACCTTCCTTCTCTCAGCTGAACACTCTCAAAATCAGTGCCTTTTAAATAGCACAATTGCTTTTGCATTGTTATGGTACAGCAGTAAAAATAATTAACAAGGACAGGAGCTTCACAGTGCTGTATAGCCTACTGCACTGAAAACAGTAAGTCTGCAGTATGGTCTTTCCCCTGGGTTTTGTGTATGTTATTGTAAAAGAAAGCAGTTTCCAAAAATTCAGATATTAGGACTATAATAATTTAGCAATAATGTCATTAGGGAAGATGCAAAGGAAGAACTTGTAGGTTATTTGTGGACATTTCTCAACATGAAATAATAATCCATTTCAGTGGTTTTTGAATTAGATTAATTTACTATAAATTGTCAAGGAGAAATCCACCAGTCGCTGACAATCACCTCATCATACTTTTGAGTGTCCTGAATTTTATGAAGTCTCTATACTGGTAATCAAGGAACATCTGAAATATCATGTGTGTAATCGTAGCTTGATACCAGGTTTGGTAAAACCTGCATTGGTAGAGTCCTCTCTCAGACATTCTCACCCAGCTGAACTGGTTCCAGTATATGCAAGACATTTCCATGCAGGACCCTTCCTTTTGGCATGCAGTTTATATCCTATAGACTCGTTTCTGTGTTGGTTTATAACTCATCTCAGATTGAAGAAACTTTTTTAGAATATCAAGGATTTCAATGGATGTCAAACATTGTATAGATCACTTTTTGTGACTCTCAAATTTTTGATGGGTTTTGTTTAGTGGGTCTTATATATTGATAGCGGTCAGTATTAGGGAAAAAAAAACATGAAAAAATAAAGTTAGAGTTTGTTGGTTTTTAACCTATTTTGCACTTTTATTGCACTGCAATGGAAGCTGTGATATGTCTGCCTCAGATACAAATGAAACATTTCTTCAGACAGCTGAATGTTTCCTGCCTGCCAGCCTAGAAATCAAACTTTGCATGATATTACAGAAATTCATCTTTTTTTTTTCTCCTTTGGCAAAATGACCTAGTGGTGAAATTGTTATAGTCAGCTGTACTTTTCTATTTTGATCATCTTGTCACTTTCTGATTCAGCTGATAAAAGGATGTGTATTTTGTCAAGGGAAATATATAGATACATCACTCTTGTTGACAGCGAAAGAGGGTCACAAAAATTTCATCAAGGGAAGCTTCTGCATTACAAGCTTGTCTTGCAAAAAAATGTATGCTTCAGAATAACTTTATGTATAGGACTAATCCCATTGATCTCAAGGAGACTACTTACATGGTGTCTGTCCTATTAATGTGAACTTTTTAATTAACCAAATGTGTACTTCTCTGCTTAAGTGAATTAATTGTGACTTAAGGGATATATCAATCTTTGGACTTGTGGTCTATATTTTACTAAGAAAATCTATGTGTAAACATGTAGGTAAAACTAGCCTCATTTTCAATATTGCTAAATGTTGACAAGAGCAGTTAACTCAAGCAGTGGTGCTGAGGAATTTAGGTTAGTATTTGTTAATAGCCTATTTACTTCTAGGTGCTGTACCTTCTCCAAGGTATTTAAGATGTGAACCATAGCATCTCAAGCAATGTTTTAAGAAAAGTCAGATTTCACTGTAATTTTAACTTTGATGCCTTGGTTTCAGGGGAGAACTCTTAAAAAAAGCAACTGGGGTACATCATTGTGCTATCCATTTTTCTGTTAATTTTTATAAGCAAATTCTGTTTCACCTTTTCTGTTGTTAGAGAGCAACTCATCATCAAATTCAACATTGATTTATTCTGTTTTCATTTTGTGGAATAAAACTGAGGTAAAGGGATGATGAAGAAGATTCATGAGGATTGAATACTGAAATGTAAAAACCAAGATATTAATGGCTTTGGTTCTCTTTCTTACTTTGAGGTCTATTTGTGCTGAATTGGTGTAATCCATCCAGGTCTGCATCACAAAAACAGCAAGGAGGATAGAATCAGAAATGACAGGAAGACTTTAGCTGCTCTCTTATCTTAACAGGAGGTTATCCATCCTGTGGTTATACATATGTTGACAGATTAATGTATGTAATTTAGAAGTACAGCTCTTGTTCAGAATTCTTGGTGCAAGATCTTTGCCTTTGCAACCATTAGTCTAGAACATCTCAAAAGCCGTAAATTCACACAGACCTTGAATCTCTCTTGCATTAAAAGATCTTTGCATTGTTCTGGCAGTGTAAAAAGGTGTTAATAATGCTTTTCTATTTTTTATATGCTTCATAACAGCCAGTCTTTATGTAAAGAGAGTCTATGTAAAAAAAGGCATCATAGATAGGAACTTTGGTTATACATTTTTAACAATTAACCTGCTGAAAAAATCTTTTAAGTAGTGAGCTAGGCATACTCTCTGGTAGCTTAGAATTATTAGAAAAATGTTTCTGTGGGCAGAGCACGTGGAGATTTATAAAAAGATTCCAAACAAACAACCCCCAAAACCAAACTCAAAAATGTTTTAGAGAAGATGTAGGAAAGTAAAGATTTAAAGACATAGAGGAAAATGTGCAATTGGGAGAAACCAATACAAAGAGACATTGATTTTGGCAATTCTCAGAATATTTTGAGTAGTGTGTTCTCTGGACAACAATTTGTAGTATGGAAAAGGTCTTCTGTCTATGATGGCTTTGCAGATGTCTTCATATCATGAAATAATTGTATTCACAAAGTCTGCTGCTGTAGATATACATTTTTGTACATGTAATGAAAGTGGAACATTATCTGAGGGTATCTGAGTGCTTATAAAGACAGCAAAAAAAGAAAACCCCAGTAGCTCATATTTTAAGAAACCTGACAGTATTTTGTGATCTAATCCCATCATTTTTTGACACATAGGGTTAAATGCTGCACCAGTCCTAATGGTGTCTTTATCTTTCAAAGGTGCTGTTCAGAGTGAACTCCAGAAAAGAATTTAGGATATGGGGCAGGGAGTACAGTAGATGCAATGTCGTATGATTTCTTACTGATGAGGTTTTGCCTCATCACCTTGGTGGTGTTTACTAAGATCCTGTGAGTATTTGACCATGTGGATTTGACAGGAGGATTAATGTATAGCCAGGAAAAGTTTTAAGGAGAAAGGTATTAAGCTTAGTTGTGGATGATATAGAACTCTCCTAATATATCTTGTAATTTTCAGTATTTCTACATCTTCTGATTTCTAAGATTTTATTCCTGAAGATAGATATGCCATGGTTGGTCTTGATCTACTGATTTGACTAGTTCTAAAAGTTGGACTTGACAATCTTAGAGGTCTTTGCCAGCCAAAATGATTTTATGATTCTGTGTGTAACTGGAAATTATAATGGAGTCTGTTTTGATTACTCCAACAGAATATGATATATTTGAGTTATATGCTATTGATAAAATAATGGAATCATTGAGCTCATCAAGTCCAACCATCAACCCAGCATCACCACTGTGACCCCTAAAACACTAAATTGTGTATCACTCAGATCCAGAAGTCTCTTAAACTCCTCTAGGCATGGTGACTCCACCATGTACCTGGGCAACCTATTCCAATGCTGACCACCCTAACAGTGAAATATTTTCAGGTTATGTCTACTATTGGCAAGGCTTGTTCTCTTACTGCTCTTTTGTCACTTTCATAATGCAGTGCCTCCAAATTCAGAAAATAGTCTGAATGTAATCATGTTTTACTGAAGCAAAAGTTGGTAGCTGGTCATTTACAGCTCTGGCATAGTAAAAAATGAAGTATCTATTTTAATAAAATCATAAAGTGGCAAATATAATTAGTATTTTTAAATGATATTGCTCTATACCACAGTGTTGCTTTGGCTTTTTCTGCAATTCGACTTCTCCAAGATGCCAGAGTTTTTTGCGTGGATGTGGCACATTTTCAAGAGGGAAAGGATGAAAGGGAGCATTTGGTATGTGTGGATATTTGTTTAAACTTATCTTTCTTTGTATATTAATCTCTTTTGTATTAAGTGTTGAGCAATTTTCAAAGTATTAGAACATAGCAGTTACCTGGAGAAAAAATGATCTTTGACATGCTTTGGATACCTGCTCGCTGAAGGTGTGCTCAATGTGTCTGTAATCATCATTATAATTTATATGAGGTTAGGAATACAGTTTTTATTTCTATTACTCTCAAATGGCAGCACTGAAAATCTTTTGTTTAAAACCCCTCAACCAAAAAGGAAGTGAAAAAAATAGCTATCAGTTGAAAATCTTGTATTATTCAGTATAGGTACTTTAGATTTCTGATTGAAAACTGAATTCTCTTTCTAAGAGCCAGATGGACCATTTCACCTCATTGCTGTGGAGCAAGATTTGCTGTGGAGAAATCTTGCACATGGAGCAAGATTTCACCTGACTTTTGTCCAACACAGGGATTCTGACCTCTGCTTTGGAAAGCCTGTTGGTCTCACACCACAGTCACTCTTGAGTGCACAGTGAGTTAAATTGACTCACATGGACAAGCAACACTGTTTGTGTTGCATATCAGGGGCTTCTGTCTCCCTGCACTTGCTCCTCTCTTTTCTTGGGATGGCCCTGTAGCCAGTAACTGAGCTATAGATATTTTTTTCCTCATTTGCATCAATGCAAATCAGTCATGATGATTTTTTATATAAGTAAGATGTAGGTGATGCATTGTCCAGTGATTGCTTGCTGAAAAAAATAGTAGAACATGGAGTGTAGAATTTTAGCAAGGGCAAGAGTTTTTAGAATATATGAAGATAGAACAAGGAGTTGAGCTGAGCATTCTCACAAACACTTGCAGTACTACATTACACTAATATTTTTGTACATTACACTAATGTTTCTAAACACTAGAAACACAAAAAACTAGAAATCAAAAACCAAAAATTTATTTCTAGTCATTATTGTGATACCAGAAACTGATACTGATCCTCCTCTAAAATTAGACTTTTATGTGCCTCAGAAATTTGTGTAATGTTCCCGTTTGAGTGGAAAATATCCAAACTCTTAGAATTATTCTTCATAAAAAATATAGTATATAGATATATTGATGGAGTCTCACATGAAAAGTATTTTACTATTCAGTGCTAAAAATTATTTTATATATATTAAAATATAAATAATAAATGGCCTCCTGTTATCAAAAATATGTATCTAGCCTTCAAATAAATTTCTGTTTAGAATGTTGCTATTATTTGTAAGATATTTGTAATAATTTAACAAGACCTGTTGCCTTGTTTGTAGTAAAATATGTTACTCAGAAAGTAACATTTTTCTTGCTTTTGGGACTTAATAGGACTCCACCACAGAAGGTGTTTCACTCCCTCCCCGTGTAACAGCACAAGGACACGTGAATGTACATTTGTGGCTGAGGTGTCGAGCAATGTTAGTGACTGCACTCATGGCACAGATACATGGTATTGGTGAAAAGAAAGGTACTGCACTTTCTTACTTTAGATTTTGGGATTATAATGGGCAAATGAACCTATACAGTCACAATTCTTATTCATAATTAAAAAATACTGATATTAAATCTGGGGCTGTATTGTCACTGAACAATTATTTGTGTTAACTTAATCCAATCCAAAAAGTAAAATATATTTATGAGCACATTCTCTCCTAAAACATGAAAACAGAAAGTATTATATAAATTTTCATTTAATAGTCACTATCTTTTCATAACTGTACCTGAAAGTTTCAAATGTTCTAGCGTAATTAAGAAAGTGTGGTTGTTTCAAAAATTGCTGTTGCTGAGTACTTCTGGTTTCAAAAGTCTCAAAATATTTTTTGCTTTCTATATCTCAAATAAATGAAATATCCCTACAAAGCTCCTAAAAATGTTCCAGGTTAATTTTTTAAGGCTTTAAGAGAGATATTGCAAAATACATTTTTTGAAGTTTGGTTATGAATAAAATGTTTTTCATTCCTTGGTTCTAGGAACAACTCTGATGCTCCCTTAAGTTTCAAAATCAGTCTAAGTCTCTTGCCAAATTCTTACTTAATCAGTTCTGGATAATTTCTCTGCACGCTGTTACTATTTTGCAATTTTAACTAAAATCAGATTTTTGGATAAGTTGAACAAATCTCAAATACCTTAATATTTATGTTGGTGGCTTGCATAAAAAGCATGCATTTGGATGAACTTACATCTAGTGCTGTTTAGAAACTAAGTGATTTTTCTTTAAAGTAAATTTGACAAAAAATTGATGAAATGGTACACGTGCAATGTGGAATTCATGTCATATTTTCTGTAACTTTTTCGTGTAGAAATACTTAAGAATGGTAGAACACACAATAAAACCTTTTCTATTGTATTTTTACTATTCATATGTTCTCTTCTTTTAGGAAATGATGTGGCTGAGCGCAGAAGTGTGATAAAAGAAGTAATATTAGAGGCAGAAGCCTTTGGTGATATTGAGACTCAGGCTGAAATGATGGTGCAAGCTGCTATTCTTGACCTGCAAGAAAAACGTCCAGTGGCAGACATTAAACTTCTTTTGCAGGTTTGAACACAAAAGAAAAACTGTTTGCTTTCTCTGATGAATTTTTTGTGTAGTCAGAACAGCTGATGGCAGTATTAAATAAGTTTGAAATAGCACCTCTAAAATAGATTTTTTTGTTCACTTTGTGTGCTTTGTCCTCATAAATAGACAGGAATATAGTAACTGCTCTGATTTATGTTGTCTGTGTCCAAACAGAATATCATCGGTTTACTCCAAGAGGATACATTTATTTCCCTGCCAGCTTCTTTGACTTTTGTGAAAAGCCTGCTTCTGCTGGCAGACATACTGCCACTGCAAGTAGTAGAGGACTCAGAACATTGCTCTTCTGCAGTGGAACCATTTAACTTGCTTGTTTTGGCACATAAGCTTACCATTAAAGCAGTGAGTACATGTCGGTGCATTTCCAAATCCTTCCAACAGCCCTAATTATTTATCCTGGAAGTTATTTTATCAGTTATTAAGAAGGGCTGCTCCTAGTAACTGATCACTTCAGTTTTAAATACATTAGAATAGTGTAAAGAAGTCGTTCATCTTACCAAATCTTCTTTATCCATACTAGTCAATCATGTTCACATGTGAAGTCTGGTGTTTTCACAGAATTTAAAAATATTGAATAGTTGCAAAATACACATCCAAATGTGAAAAAAGAAATAGGTAGTTTGACTTCTAAAGAGATGCAGAACACTCACTTTTCCCATTTGCAATGAAGGACATGTTCATACTCAACACCTGAGGGAGAATGTAGATCTCATTAAATTCCTAAGTCTTAAGCATCCAAGAACTTAGCTTTGTGTCTTAGAATAATTTGAATCAGGACAATTGATTTGAAGTAGCATGATATTTTAGGCTGATGAATTGTTACAATTGGTATGAAGAAATAATTTCCATGTAAAAATTTAAATATGTAATTAAAAAATAAATTTAAAGACATGAACTTTGTGAGAGCACTAAACCATTTACCTATTTGGGAGCCAAAAATAGGCATTTTTATCTGAACATGGTAGAGGTTATAGAGGAAAGTTTTTAGATCAAACTCTTTTTCCTCATATTTTCTAAAATGCAAGTTTAATCCACCGAAATATTTATTTCACCAAGTAATAAAGAATCTTATGAATCACTTCAGACTCAAACTTCCAACTGTGAGACTTGCTAACCTTCAAGTGACTTGACACTTTACAATGTCTCCCCATTGTCTTATCTCCGTGAATGAAAGGTTTGACTGGCCCCCTACATGCTAATTTCTCTTTCTTTTCCGGCCTTTGCTGGATGTCAGATTTCTGTGTAGAAATGACAGTTTCTTTCCAAGGCTTTGGTTACTTGTGAGATCTATTTCTAAAAGACTGATTTTAGGGACTTCTCTTTTAAAAACCAAACCCCAGAATTACTAAATTCAATCAAGAGTTCATTAAAATTGTTTTTTTGCATCACAAGACTCTTCTGCAAGACAAGTATACACTAAAGTAAAGGAATTCAGGATTATTGAATCCTTTTCTAGTGCTCTTTTCAAGACATTTCAGTTTTGCAATACCTGACTTACTTAAACTGCTATTTAATTTGCTGTCTGCAACTTGATTTTACTGAGCATGCTCTTCCTGTAGATTTTTGATTGTGGTGAACTCATTGAATGGCAAGGAGAAGACAGTACATTGACTTGCCTGGTCCTACCCTCGAAGAATATCTACCTGCCACATATTAACTTGCTAGCCCTAGTCAAAATGAAAATTGGTAAGCAAAACACAACTCATTATTATTTTTAAATTTTGGTAAATTTTCACCCATATTTTATGAATGGGTTGGTTGGTGTAGCTTGGGCTTCTTTTGAGTGGCCTAGGTAAACCTCCATGGCATCATACAATACTGAAACACTATTATAGCTTTGTATTTATATCCATCAATCACTTGAATTTTTGAGAATTGGATTGTAACAGTAAATATGTAGCAGCATTTCTTCTCAGGAATTAGCTTAATTTTGCATAAATTGGTTGTCTACTAAATAGTTTACAAAGAGCTGTTTCCTTTTTTTTTTTAGGATGCACATTAGCTGAAAAAGTAGCTTCCACAGCTGCAAGACATCCCTTGCAATGGCTACATGCTCTCAGGCATTTAGAATCAGCATTGAATCTTTGCAGAGCAGCTGCAGCAAAAAAAATAGATTTGGAAGTTGAACTTCTTTTTCAGATGGGTAAATAAACCCCTGTTTGTACATCCCAAGAGCCATCCTAGGAATGTTATGCATGATGTCTCTAAAATGGAGACATTTTACTGTAAAACTAGAATAAATTTGGACATTTCTTAATGTCTCTAGATGCAGATCACTATCCTGTGTTTAGTACCACACCACAGGAGTTCAGGATGCATTATTCTACAATTAATTTCAAAACTAGATTAGAGCTACTTTCATCTGTATGTTAGCAGGCATCCAAGGGTGTGGCCAACAAGATTAAGAACATTATATTTTGCACCATCTATTTTGCATTATGTGTTGGTTTGTGAGAATCCCAGTCAGAAAAACATTGAAGACTTTGTAATGTATCTCTTAAAATGCCATTTTTGGGAGTTAACAAAAGAAAAATGTGACAGTGTAAATAATCTCCTATTACTGCAGAGGCCGAGAATTCCAAGTTGTGCAGTGTTGAACATGCTTCCAATCAGGGTGTAGCACAACGTGTCTGTGAAAAAGTTGACTCATTTTCGTCTTTTAGCTGTTCTTGGGAGAAAACAATGCTATTCATTATTTCTACTGTCAAACAAAAAGCATGTTCACATAAGAACCTCTTGCTTCACTTTCACAGAGAGGTACTGAGAAGATGTTGCCAACAGACTCTTCTGTTACAGCAAGCTGGCTGCGTTTATCCTGTGGGATGTGCCCAGCACAACACGGACCTGAGGGGCACCATGTGTGCAGCACAGCACAGAACAGGCCTGTGCCTGCTCATTAACTCCTCACACACAATGCTCTGCTAGTTGGGATCAGGAAATGTTAGGGGTCATTATGATTCCCGAGTTTGGTTATTTCAGCTACTCTGTGAATTGTTATACAAGCATTGTGCATTACCTGTTAAATATACTGGAAAAGATCTTGCTTAACAGAAGGAGAGTAGATAATTTATTTTGTTGTTTAACTTTTCTGGAGGGAAAAACAGATTGGGTGGGTCTTACAGAAGAAAAATTATTAACATCATGAAAATCTACTTCCTGTCTTTCTTTCTAAGGTAAGGTAAAACGCCAAACAAGAGAAACAGGCAGTAAGTCATCTCAAGCTGTTGAAACCCTGTTTGAAGCTATTAAGCTCAGCCAGCAACATGATCAAAAATATGAGTAAGAATCTAGCTATATAACTTTGAAAAGAATTTAAATCATACATGAATATAATTTTAAAACATTTTTTTGAGATTTGGTCTGGGACTTCTATTCTGGAGTATCTTTTACGTTTTAGAGAATTTTATTTCAATAGAGAAGAGCTAGTGGATATTTATTCTATTTCAAACAAATGATAAGAACATTTAAAAGCATTTTTAAACACTTCACAAAAGTTACAGCTTTCTGTTCTATTTCCAAATTTGTGCCCTATCTGTCAACACTAAGAACAGAGCTATCAATTAAACAGGAGGTTTATTCATATTTCGGAGGATGAGCTGTGGTCTGCCCCCTTCCAGATAACAGAAATCCAGCTTGAAAAGGTTACCAGCCAGAAATAGTCAGAAGAGCAGAGGCAGAAGGAGCGTAGGAAATGTGTTTGTAACAGATATCAGGACAGTGACTTTGGCATTAGTTATCAGCCTAGAAGATGCCTGAAGAGCTGAGCCAAGACAGCCAATAAATTCTGTCAAGCAGCTCTGATACATTGGACTTTAGTTTTTTTGTTTCTTGACCAGTCTAAATGAATAATGTACCACATCTAGTTAGAGACAGTGTAAAGGCAGCAATTTACCTTGCTTGTTTGGGTATTCTGTTACTTAAGTTAATGAACCAGAACTCTGAATGTAGAAATAGTAGCATAGTAATAAACCTCAACAAGCAGCCAGCATGATGGAAGATGGTGCAGAAATGGACTGTGGTGAAGTTTTGCAAGTTTAATTTGCTACACTCTCATTTAATTTGCTACCATCTTTCTAAAAGAATGTACAGCGACATCAATGGACCATGGCTTTCTTGTTTTAGAGAACTTAACATCCTGCTGACATTTATACAAGCCCTGTGATGTCTGTGGTATTATTTAATTAAAGCTGTTTCTTGATATCTCACATCCTTTTTTGTTAGCAAGAATAGAAATTTAACTAAATTGTTGCCATCCAAGTGTAGAATTTGCCATCTTTTCAGCTAGTTTGCTCAGTCTTTAACTGTGCAGCACTCTGACTTTTGTATCTTGCTTTACACAAATTGCACTAAAGCTGGAATTTATTGTGCTATATAAACAACCAACTCTGTGCCATATGTGTCTGTCCAGAATAGTAAATACGTGAGCAGGAGTTTGTTGCTATGCTTGGGGAAGTTAATTCATAAGTGAGATCTGAAGAAATCTGCAGAGCCAGGAGGAATCTGCATAAGACTATAAACCTATAGGGAATAGAAATGTTGGAGAAATTCTCCAGGTATAGTGATTTTCAGCAGGTTGAAGGAAATAATTCTGCCCCTCTGCTCTGATTTGATGAAATCCCTCCTGGAGTACTGCACCTAGTTCTGGAGTTCTCAGCACAAGAGAGACATGAACCTATTGGAGCGGGTCCAGTGGAGTCCCACAAAAATTATGAGAGGCTGGAAAACCTCTCCTGTGAGAAAACGCTGAGAGAATTGGAATTTTCAGCCTGGAGAAGAAAGGGTTCCAGGGAGACATTTTGGCAGCCTTTCAGTACTTAAAGGGAGCTTATAGTATGGAGATAAAGTTTCTAATAGTGCTTGTAGAGATAGGACAATGGGTAATGGTTTTAAACTAAAAGAGGGTAGATTCAGACTAGATATTGGGAAGAAATTTTTTACAATGGTGATTCACTGGAATAGGTTGCCCAGAGAGGTGATAAATGCCCTGTACCTCAAAGCATTCAAGATAAGGTTGAAGGATGCACTGAGCAACCTGATCTGGTTGAAGAGTCCCTGCTCTTTGCAGGGAGTGGGACTAGATGAACTTTAAAGGCCCCTTCCAATCCAAACCATTCTATGATTTTTGCTAAGTTTACAATACTACTGTAAAAATCACTGAAAAGATAAGGAGACATAGGAGGAGAATGGGGATAGCTGAGATGTTGATGATGAAAATGTTTCACATTTTCACTGTCTGAAAATGAGAAACATTCCTGTACAGAAGTCAAAACTAAGAAGGTTAGTATCCTAGCCCAGTTAGGAAACAAAAGTCTGGTTTGGTCACTGTGGGTATTTTTGCTGATCCTTGGGAGAGTTTGACTGAGCACCCAATTTGATTGATATCCAAATTCAGCTACCTATGTTTCAGGGAAAGCAGGGCAATGGATAAATGCCTTAACTTGAGCAAGGAAGACAAACAGTATGGGAAGATCACTTCCTTTGCAGAATTAGCGTTTTCTTACTAAACATTTGCAATTTATTTATGGAATATTTGTTTCAAATAATGAAAACTATATTTGATGTACTGTTAAATGAAGGTGTTATTTGTTAAGCCCACCATAGAGATGTTTTAGACTCACTTTAAAACAGGAACCCATGGACTTGTGAATTCCTAAATTTCTGAAAGAAGTTGCACTTAAAGTAGATGATGGGGGCTGGATGAATGCTTTATTTGGTGAGGTATCTAGCTAGTCTTATGCAGGAGACAGATTTTATCACTGTAATGCTTACTTTGATAGTTAAGCTGATTATTCTGTATGCTGTTTCTTACAGGTTAGTAAGACGGTCGTACCTCGAAATAGCACTATCCTATTTCCGTTTTGCTGAAAGTAATGAGGATGAATCAGAGACAGATAATTCAGTGCGTTCCAAATTAAGTGTATGTTTTCTATCATTTGGGCAGGGGCCTCTTCAAAACAGGAAATATGTTTTGTGCACCTTGCCATATTATTATTTGCAGCAACTTATATATCATACTGAAACTAAGAGTCCTCCTAGAAAAATCACACAAAGAAACCATATAATAGAATTTGATCTTGTTTGATGTTATCTCTCCTGTTGAATAATATTTAAAATAGTTTTCTATATAAAATAGGAAGACACAGAACCGACAGTGTTTTCATTTCCCATTATGTACAAATTAATTTGTACCTTGGAAAATGTACTTAACATTCAAACCTGGTTTTTTTTAAATGCTAACTATATCAAATTTCAATTTTTCTGTACAAATATGAATGACAGCATGAGAAATAGAAGTGTCTTTAATCACATGAAAGTTCCTACGAGCCATAGACGGAAAGCAAAATGTGTAGCATTAGAGAAAAGAGGTTATTAAGATTCAGAAAAGGGGAATATGATAGCAACACTGTATACAGTAATGACCATAGTATAAGCTGCTCTGAGAAAACTTTTTCCAGGAGCAACCAATTAGTATGCTCTAGATTTTTTGTTGTTGTTTTTAGCATTTAATGCATGGATTTACATTCAATGCCAATTTTTACAACTTAGAAATAAAACAATTACTTTATAAGTTGGAGGACTTTCTTCTATGTTTAGAATATATTTTACTGTAATATATTTAGAATCCTGATTATGAACTGGCATATAATTTTTAGACCTATTCTGAAGATCGGGCTTCTGAGGAGGCTATGAAATCAGAAGTGTACAAAGCACAAGCCTGGATTGCAATAAGAGCAGCTTCACAGGTTGGTGCAATATTCTGAAGAGGTATTTTTTATTTTTTAGGTTTTGTTTTTTTTTTTACATGTCATCTTATTCTACTTACACAAGCAAATAAGGCAATGCAAACAAGAGTGTTAAGGTTTCCTGAAATTTCTGGCACAGGTCTTGTTTAATAAAATTAAAATGACCACTGAATAATGCATTTAATCTCTCTTGGAGAGATATGACTCTGCTTACCTTAACTTTGATTCAGTGCAAATAAAATGGCACATGACTTGATAAGTGTTCACATGTATTTGACATGTGGATACATACCAATGGCATCCAGATGAGGATATCTGGTTTGAAATCAGTATGTAGTAATGAAGCTTTCAGCAGAAATGATTAATTTTGATATAATGTGTACCTTATGTCAGAAAGAAATACAATATTTTCCTAACTTTTAAAAATATAGTATGTTGAATAATTAATTTTTTGTCCTCATCTTGCTACTCTAAGATATTAAAATCTATATAAATTTTGTAGTGAATGAGTCCTGAATAAAATAAATGTTATTGTTATTTTTAGGTCAGTGAAGCTATGATTGCTTCTCAGCTGTTAATTGGAATGAAGAGTGTTAAAGACCTGAACATGAACGATGAAGTACAACAAAAAATCCCAGAATTTGCTTCTATGGATCTTTTTTCTTCGTACAGAGATTTCATATCTGGTATTGCTTTATACCTAGTAATATCAGAAAATTAAACAAATAATAAGCTATATATGCCATGTAATCTAGTAATACATTTAATATCTTGTTTGAATTTATGAAAAATTATATATCACCTTTGGAAAGTAAAAGTAAAAGTCTCATCATGCATAGCAATACAAAATATTAAGTAGAGACTTCATAAGTCTTTAAATATCAGCCTGTGCATGTGTTCATTATTTTAAGAAAAATTCATTGTTTGCATACTGTGGTTCAGAAAGAACCACAGTAGAGTGCACATACTGCCATAATTTTGGATGGTCCTTTGTTACAGGACTTCCCCACACATATAAAGTAGATATTGGCCTTCTTATCCATCATCACTGTTTTTATTTTTTTCCCAAACATTGACATATAACTGATGTTTATCCCTAGGTATATTAGCATTCCCTTGGAGAGTTTCAGTTTTACTCTTGATTTTGCAAAGAGATTTTGGTGTTGAATAGCTTCTCTCCCTGCATCATTCCCCAAAAACCTCAACCCAACCAACAAAATAAAAACAAAACCACAAACAACAAAACCCACCAAAACTGACAAACTCAAACTCTTGCAAAGTTTTCTGCCTGTGTACTGTCTTCTAAAAGTCAAAGTCAGTAGAAAACTTTCACTGTCTTTCCAATCCAATGGATTATTATTTACATACGCTTCCAATAGCTTGGTAGAACCTTGTCTGGTTTATTTCTAAATTCTGCTTTTATTTTTCAGCTAAAGGAGTTGATGAAATGGAAGTTTTTGATCTACAAAAAACCTCAGCAGTGAAACTAGGAATTCTGAGATAATGAGTGCTAGATGTTATATAAACACTAAGGCAAAATATTCATGTTTATTTTTAAACAGAAAACCATTGGTAGTGATTTTGGTTCAGTGACTTAATTTCAATTATGACAAGTGACCATCAAAGACTGAATTGCTCTGTTTGATAGGTTCTGGAAAGCTGAGCCATGTTGGCATACTGTACAGTGTTTAAACATATGTGTTTTGATTAGTTTATGAAAACAAATGTTGTTTTTGATTAGTTTATGAAAACAAATGTTGTATGCTAAGACTTTCCATCTGATTGTTTTGTACTAGCTCCATTTGCTTATAATTGCAGATAATTTTTTTTTCTTTTAGCAAATGCAACATGTGTTTCTCCTGATAGTTTTGCTAGCCAATACAAAGAAGAGTAGAAAATGTAGAAAAGCAATAGTAGGCCAAAATACAAACATTTAAATTGAATTGTAAATTCTCAGCATAGAACACTAAATATTTTCTGTAAAACTCTTGGTAAAAAACATATTTAAGTTTTCATCTATAGGACAATATGGCCATTTTGGCATTGACAGTGAAATGTCAGGAATAATAAAAAGACATTCAGATTTTGTAGAAGCACTCGTGATTATTGTCTGAAAGTTTACTGTTAGGAATCACTATAACAATGTTTGCTTGATTTGGAGTGAGAAACAGAGCTCAAGAATTGTGCTTTTGAAAGAGCCATGTACTAATACAGTGAAAACCAGTATTGAATGTAAACAGTGATGCAGTGATTTCTGTACTGATAATTTGTTCCTCTTTCTGCATAAGTACAACTTTTAGGCAGTGCAAAAGAAAATATTATCTTTTGTTTTATTTCACAGTTAAGAGTATATTTCAGTGAAAATGTGCTTAATATCTAAAATGGATGAAGGATTAAAACTAACAATGAATACTTCAGTGCCTATCTATTCTGAGTTAGGGTCAACAAAACTGGGAACTTCAGCTGCTGCAGTTATGATTGGTGACTCCTTGTGTTGTTTCTATTTAGTAAATATCTTCTATTGAACAATGTGCAGGAATAATGGTTTCATATTCAAATTCAGAGAGAGAATGCACCTTGCTCTCTACTCCTTTTGAATTCCTTGCAAGGATTAGTAAGGTTCTTGCCTGTGATCTGAGAAACAATTTTCAACTAATTTTAAGGCTATTTACTATTTCAACTCATATTAAAAAAGAGTAAAAATAATTTTTCTTGTATGAAAAATATAAGCAGTTTCACAAGTTATACTTCTAGTTACAGATTAGTCAGTTCCAACACAATGCAGAAATAGCTTTTGAATTCTAACCACTTCATGTGTGTTCTTGAACTCTTATTGGATAGCAGATGGATACAATGTTATCTCTGAAACTCCCGAAGTATCTTCTGCTGAAAACAAAGAAATCACAGAAGACTGTCAGAGTGAAAGTGAAGGAACAGAAAGTCTTGTCACCAAGGCAAGCCAGAAGAAAGATCCAATAACATGGGTTCTCATGATTCGCTACCACAATCATTTGAAAAGAATTTATAACACAAACCTATCTGGTATGCATTTTTATTTCCTTCCAGAAAACTGCTATAGATGAGATACTGTTCTTGAGGGCAAACAGTATCAGATTTAAAGGCCATAATCTGAAGGAGTCAAATTTTTAGTTCCTTTAAGTTATATAAATGCAAAAAGTCTTCATGGAAATCCAGATTTATGTCAGTTTACACATGCTGCAAGGGAAGATATTACAACCTTTCTTCATAGTTATTCATAAGCCTCCACAATACAAGGAAGGCCTCCCTCAAAACTTAATTGTTATTACTACATCTGAAGCATTTTTAAAAATTTCATAATCTATATTTCTTTGAGTTCTAGAAAAATCAATCTAAAGTCACATCATAAATAAATCGGTTCAATTTGAGGTTCTGTATTGGAGACCTGAGTGTAGGGTAAATGGGAAGGCTATGCACTATTAAATGTGTTTTGACTGAAACCCCAGATGTGATTTGCAAGCTTGAGTTATTTCATTGCAAATAGAACATGGTAATAGATAGGACCTTTCAAACAGAGTAAGAATCCATTAATTGCAAGGCCTTAATACTGTGCCCCTACAAGTGATATACAAGTGATGACCCAATAGGTGAGAACAAAACGATATTGTATGTATAGGTGTTATTTAGAGAGAAACTTAGCAACTCTGAAAATAACAATTCCAGAGAGGGCTGGGTTTTCTACCTGCAGCATCAAATGAAAGTATTGTGGCTCAGCACTGAACTGGAAGGAAGGTATCTACAATTAAGTGTCAAAAGGTGCATGTAAATCTCAGCTGTAGTTACCTGTTGGGGAGCCTAGGGGGAAACTCAGCTGATCAGCCCCTAGCTGTGTAAACTGGGATCTTAAGAGCTCCTCAAGCTGATTTTGACTGTGTTGAGAGTGTCTATTCTAGTGGGTGCTTAGACATCTAGTGAACATACTGGTGCTTACACTTTGAATTTAAGTACCTACACCTCAAAATTATACCTTCCATTTGATGCTACTTTATAACGTCTGGAGAGAGTTTGTTTCACTGTCTGATCACTGATGAAAAATTACCAATAGCATAAGCTAGTAATATTTAAGGGCAATCAGTATAATTATTGGAAATGCATTTATATGATAATCTATTTACATATTTTATGATGCTTCCAAAATTTATGAATACAGTGTATATGTAGTAACGTGACATTTTAATGGCAAATAATGATGTAATTTTAAGAATCTCTTTTAAAAACTGCCCCTACCCAGGAGCTGGATCACTTTCTGGAAGAGATGGACACCTTGGTTTGATTTCTAACACAGGAATTGTTCTACGCATAGCAGAAATGCATTCCTTCTTTGAAAAGTATTTGTTGGAATATTCATTGTGTTGTCCTGAGAATTTTCCAGCAGAACTACATGATGTAGAAATACCACTCAGTAATACAACTGATTCTTCAGAGGTACTTATATTTTTTCTAATGTTTCAAAAATATTATACTGGTATTTCATTCAGATTCTTGGTAATTCCAATGGTAATATTTCTGGGAGCACTATAGAAGAATGAAATTATATGCAGAGGATCAGTACAAAACCAAAATCCTGTGGAAGCAGTGAATTATGTAGTTAACAAATGCAAATATCCTTGTGTTATTCATTCCTGCAAAAATAATCCCCATCCCATAGCCAGTGTATTTAGACCCTAGAAGATTAAGCACAATGATATTTTAAAAGGTGTTTTTATTGGTTAATAAAGTTGGCTGTTAGTCACTAAGGGCTGAGATTTAAAATCTTATAGATCTTCATCTTTCATACCAAAAATATCTTGATGTTAATTTTGTAATATGTATGTACCAGTCTCTATATTGTTAATTTAGTCTATAATAAAAACATGACTTTCAAAAAATATGTACATTATATTTTATCAAAAGTTTTTTAAGGTCTTGTATGCCAATTTTTTCACTGATTATCAGCTGGCTAGAAAATAAACTTTTTTTGATCTCTGGCTTGTGAGCAGCCTATTTGAGCTTTCAAATGTAGGCAGCTCAGAATACATTACTCAGATAAATATTGAATTAGAATTCTGAATTTTACACTGACCATGGCATACGTTTTGAACATTGAATGAAATTTGTCTTTTAAGACCCACTGTAAAAATAATTGTCTTCAAAGTTTCTCAATCCCATGTCTTATATTAATAATTATCCTAATATTAAAAATTAAAATGAAAGATCGATCTTTGTGGCTTATTTTTTAGTTATTATATTCAGTATTAAATGGAGACAGGGGAGCCTTGAGGAGGGAGAAGTTGGTATGTTACAAAAATGAATAAAAATACTTCTGTGAAAGTAGCTTGTCTAGAGTTGGTGAACTTTCTGCAGTGTTGGACAGCATATCATTACTCATTTCCCAACAAAGAGCTGACTGTGCCACAGAATAAATTGTAAATATACAGTATGTGACATTTATAACAGCCATCATATATCAAAAATTATTTTACTCTGTCTGCTCTTTTTTTGACATAATTAATATTACAGTATTCTAGAATAATAAGCTTCAGAGCTCACTGTCATGTTCATGACGGGTGCAAGCTGCATAATCATGTGTTAACTTCACTGTTGTAGACAGCTAACAAGCACAAAGCTCTTAGTTTTTTTTTAATTCTAAGATTCATTGATTTTTACCACAACATTTTTAGAAGCTTTAACTATCCAGAAGGTTATAGATGTTATTTAAAAATGTAACTGTAATTTATTACTTTGAGTTTTAACAGTAGAAATAGACATAATTTTTGAAAGAATGAGTTTTATGTCCAAAGTTGTTTCACTTATATCTACCTCTGTAACCTATTTTGGCTCTTGAAGGCTTTTTCTGGTCTGCTGACCAAAGAATCCCAATTACATTAGGTCTATATTTAAAATTCTGGGCCCTGTTACATTTTTCATGCTTTTTTTTTTTTTTGTTCTGATCCATGATAGTAAGTAGGTCTGGAAATACTTGACTAAGATGGTTTGTTTTCAGGCTTCTGAGAAAGTTGAATAGCCAAATATTTTTGTATGTTATTCAGCAACCTACCAGTTTGACAACAGCAGTTGTAACATTCTTCTTCAAAAAGATTCAATATGAACAGAAACCCAAAGGATGCAGTTCAGTGAAAAAAAACAAAACAACATAACAAACATTTTAGAAAGAAATATATAGCATAAACTGGAATTTTAAGAGCTCGAGTTCAGGGGCACAGAATAAATTAAGTTCTTCCCATGTCCATATATGTGTTTTCTCCTAATTTTTTTCACAGTCCATGCTAGCAGGACAGTGATTCATTACTGAATTAGAAGAGGGCTGTAGTGAGTGGGTCCTCCACGCACAGCTCACGGCTTACCATGGGTTATGGCTGCTGAAGGCAAATCCATGTGCTCGAATTTATGACTTCCAAACCCCTGGATTCATTGTTACCTTCACTTCTACTAAAGCTTCATGTGGGATGGTAACTGGCTTAATAGCATAAAATCAGATTATTATGAAAAAATCCATCTTTTGCTCACTTGGATTTACTGCCTTGTAGTTGTCATACGCTGACTTTTTTTGTAGAGGAAATAGGTAAAATTCTCCATTTTTTCAGCAATGAACATTTGAAATTTGAGAAGAACTAACTTCCCAGGAAGCTGTTTTTAGTGTCCACATTTTGGAACCAATGATGGAGACATTAGGCCTATTTCAAATAGCCTCCATGTTCCCTGAAAAAGCAACTGTTTGGCCAGTGTTCTTTGCAGATCTGTGTAATACTTTAAAAAATAGAGATGGTGTGTTCAGCCTTTAAATCAAATATTTCACAATTTTAAGAAAAGGTTTTATTCATACATGAATGATGGCTGACAGTGTTCCTGCATTAATTCCCTGGTGAATGACAGCCAGCAGTAGCTATTTGATGAATGCCTGCTAATGTTCCATATGTATTTTATAAAATACAACAAATCCTCACAAATTAAGTGGTTGAATTTTCAGCAAGTGTCACCCTTTGTTAGTTGCAAAGCTGAGAAAACAGATAGGTAAACATAAATAAAGCATTATTCTAACATTGAGAATCCTATTTTAATTATCAATATGTATACTTGACAAATTACTTTTTCATCACTAAATGTTGTATTATCAGTGTGCCAAATAATAGATTTGAGCCAAACCCATAATGCCATAATGATTGTAAGTCAAAGGCAACAATCATTGTGACTGTGGGTATCTCTAAGTCAGCCCACAGATCCTTTGTATTAGCTTTAGAAATGTGTCATCACATAAACATTGAAAAGTCTTAACTTAGTAAAAAGGACACCTTTAAAAACTACCTATTTACCGAAATAAACATATATTTATGCTGGAATGAAAGTCATACCAATTCCAGTAGACACTAGATTATAACAGATTTGTCCTGTTGCAGAAAAATACAGAAAATACAGTTTAAACTTTAATTTATTTAAATGGTGTAATTTAAATATTATTAAATGTTATTATTTACTAAAAATGTAACATTTATTTTGTGTTTCAGATGTCTATTGATATGTCTGAAACTACATCAGAAGTTTCACATGTGAGAGCAGCTTCTCCAGTTTCTGTCGTTGCGGAATATGAGAAGACAGAGAGTAGGGCAACAGTTGCTCCAGATAAGGAAATTAACATTCAGTGGTACATTCCTCCTATGGCAAAGGAATCAAACGATACAGAAACTAAGGTATAACTAGAGCAAAGCAATTCCTTAGGGAGTGGAGCAAATTAAGTCTCATTTCCAATGAATATTTGTGTTACAAGTTACCAGCTTTTTAATATAATTATGGTGATAGGAAGAATTTATTTACTCTGCTGCAAACCTGCTCTTTAAAAAAACAGAATGCCCTTACAGTTTTTTGTTGGCAGGCCAAAAAACCACCTTTTTTCCCCCATATAGAGCTTCCAGGCTATACTGCATTCATGCCTGTTGTAAATCCCTGATGTCTTTAAGACCTCCAGTCTAAGTTTCAGTAGATGTGACTGATGCATTCGAATAATAGTTTGGTGGGAGACTCTTGGAAAATCAAAGATACACATATACAAGGAAAATGGGTTTTTGTAAGCCTCATTTTCCTAAAAGATCAGACTGAAAATGAAAGATGAAAGAGATGAGAGGGTTGCGGGACCGTGAGAAACGATGACATGGAATTTGTTTTATCTTTACGCAAGGGAACAACATGTAGGTAAAATTTCTGCTACAGCAATAAAAATCCACGATCTTAAACTTTCTGGCATAGCAGATATGTTTCTAAATTTCTATTAGACCCATTTATCTTTATTAGGAAACTGATAGAAACCCCGGGAGTTAATGTAAATAATGTACCTTTGAATGTGGTTTTGCAGGTTACTTTAGCATGACCATACAGATCAGTAGAAGACCAGAGACAACTCTTAAAACCAAATAATGTATGAATGCCATATTTTTGATATTTTCCATATAGTCAAAATATTCAGCTACCATTAGGAAGCATATTTTCAATTGCACTAGTAAACACTTGCAGTGAAAGATGAGAACATTCTGCTTAATTTTCTTATAATGGTGTGGCTTTTTTAGATTGGTGAGTTATGCACACTTCATGGATTTAAACCTAGCATGATGACAGCCATGCATATGATTGACCAGGATGAGGACAATGCTGGGATTTTGATAGTGACATCATGTGGTACACCTAATTTTCAAAAATATCCAATTAATTAATTAAATTAATCTAAAACCTATGAAAACTGAGTGTAGTACAAATTCATATGAAGTCACACTACTCTCTTTTTTTGAAGGTCAATTATCTAAGGCTTCATCAGTACACTGTATTTGATATTTATTGTACTCTTGTATCACTGAAATAACTCAGGTCTACTGCATTACAGTTTATGCATCCCATCTCTCTTGTAGGTTTTGTTGCTTTATGCTTATAATACAAATCCTATCAGGATTAGTGACATCAGTTCAACGTCCATGTTTTCAGGCCACTTGTGGATTCCATTGGCTAGGTAAATAATCACTGACTCTGTCCTGTTATTTCATGCTGTATTAAAGATCAATCAGCCATTTAGGATGAGAGAAAATAAAGTACAAAATATCAAAGAGCTGTAAGTCTTTAAAAACATTCATTTTTGCTTTTCAAAGATTTTTGACTGTAAAAACCGTAAGATGTCATACATGTGTTAAGCCCATCCAAACAATTGCTTTTTCAATGCATTCATTAGCATTTTAGTTTTGATTCCTAAAGAACCAAGCAACATATGCTAATTATATTACACTGGCTTAGCAACATAGCAGATCTAAAAACCACTCCCAGCAGTTCTTCCCATTCTCTCATTGAATCAACTACTTTCTCCATACCATATTACAACTCTAAGAAAGCAAGAATTTTTCTCAGTTGTAGCACTGGACTCTGCCCTTAATTTTATATCCTATGGCATTTTTCGTTATTTCTTTCTTGTCATTCATCTAGTCTAAAAATTTCTGGAACTGCTTAGTGGGTGGAAGGGAAGAAGTAATGGGCAGCCTCTGCCACCCTGGTTAGATGAAAAAGCCATTTCTTGCAGAGGCATTCCTAAATTAATACTTCCTGTTTTTACTGTAAAAAGCTAATGCATTCTATATCTCCATTTATTAAATGGAAAACTTATTTATGTAAAATTATGAGATCAGTCTAAAAATGAAAGAAAATGTAGAACCTAATCAATATGTAATAAAAGCTAGGTCAGCCTAATTATAACCTGGAAGCAACAAATATTGTTGTTTTATAGCAGTAATAATGAAAAACTTTGTCTTCTTTTAGAATTATTTCTTTAAGGGAGAAATTGTCTGATCTGAAGGAGCAAATTGAATTATCGATGCAAGCTTCTAAGAGCTTTTCAACTTCAGGACGTACAAGTTTTCATGAGCAAAATGAAACTTTGAAAATAATTCCTTCATTTAAACCCAAGAGAAGTGATGCAAAAGTGCATCTCGATGGTAAAATAGAAGTAAGTGAGAACAGCTTGGCTCTTATATATGTTTGACTTGATTTAAGATGCCTGTTTTGGGGAAATAAATGATGGGCAACTTGGAAGGCAGACATAAAGGCAGGCATTAAGCTTCTCTCACCTCTTCAAAGAAAAGTTGAAATACTTTCACTCCTTATTTAATATTTAACTTTTCCTTATATATTACTTGTTGCTTTAGAAAAAAAACCCAGGTATTTTCAACTTTTTACTTGAAAATAAAGGCTACTTCTTCAGGTACATAGATTTGGAAACTGATACCTAATTTATAGTAATCTACATATGAAAATCCTTGGCAATGTGCTAAATTAGCAAGGTGATCAACCCAAAAGTGCTTTTTAAACATCAGTTACACATCTTCAATGTAAAATGGGCAGTGGTGGTTTCTGAAATAAGAACCTTCTAATAATGTTATTGAGAGATGACTAAAATTGGCATGGGGTTTATTTTCATTTTCTCTATGCCATCCTCTTTTCTTTTATTAGCAAGGCTGAATACAAGCAAATACTCTCCCCACATACACACACACAAAAGGTAATTTCAGAATTTTCCATGTGCTCTGTTTGAGATAATGTCATTGGAATAGGATGTTGCCACAGCATAAGTGCTGCTTGATAAATGCCAAGGCAAAATAGACGTTTATTTTCAAAGTGGGAGACATTTATCATGTGGCAGGATTCTCTTTATATCTATTATGTGAAATGATTAATGATGTAGAGGCTGTCATTTTGTCTGATGGATGCTGTGAAACAGTGACAATTGTGCACTGTGCCATTATAACGAGGCAGTATTTTGACCAGCTTGGAGAAAAAATGGTATTTTGGCCAATCACTGTGTTCAGGAGGGTAGACAGAGCTGTCCTTTAGTGAGTGTTTCTGATTATCTGAAGGTGTTTGCTCAAAATTTCATTAATATATGTCAGTAATTGGTAAAAAAAGTTTAGAATACTAATAAGATTAACATGCCATGCATTATGCATGTATAAATATCATCTTGTCAGGGTGTTTGTTTATCATATCTTCAGTAAACACATAGCAAAAGTATGCTCAGTCACTGGATTTAAAACCTGAACCAGGAGCAATTTTGCCTCAGTAGAAACTGCAAGATTTGGGCATTGTGTTTGTACAGGAAACACTACTCTTTGTGTTGCAGAAAATTTATATTCATCAGCTAAGGTTTACTTTGCTGTGAATTCAATTAGTATAACCTAAAACTTGAATATTCTGAAAAATTTTGTAAGGCTGAGCCATCTGTTAGCTTATCAGAGGAGACTGATAGTACAGCATATGTTTGTAGTACACAGATAGTACAAATTTCTTCTTGTTTTATACCATTAGGAAATTGCTAAAAGGTGTTTATCTGAAGTCAAAGCACTGCTTTCTGTTGATCCAGCCCTGTCCTCTCCATTAACTGAGGTATGTTGTTCTCATTAAGAGTAAAAATCTGTTTTCTAAAATAAAACAATTGTTCAATTGAACTGAAACAAGGATTATACCACTAAGCATCTTCCCATGTTTTCCTTATTTTGTTTTGGTTTTATTTTATCATCTTTACAAATAAAATCCAAATGTGCATGATTACAAACTGTGAATATCTTCACTGTTCATTAGAATCAACTTTTCATACACGCAAAAATGTATTGAAAGGGGATTTTTGCTCACAATGGTTAATACAGATTATTCACCACTCTCTGGTCGTTGTTTACACAGACTCCAGTGAATTTCCATGATGGAATCGCCAAATGCAATTTCTTTCCATTCTTGCATTTTTGCAGTTACTCAGGTTTGATTAGTCCATTTTCTTTAGCTTTCTCTGTCTTGCCCATGACATGTTTTGAGAGATAGCATGCAATTTTTTTGTCCCCACTGATGGGACAAAGCATCTTATTCATGCTGTTGTTACCCAGTGCAGTCAGTATCCCAGAGGAGACTGTGGGAACTGGCCCAGGGTGGGGAACAGTGCTGTTCAGTGTTCTCAGCCACCTCGGGGACATCAGGGAAGGACCACAGCTCTCAGGGCTCAAGGGACTCCACAGGAGATTCTGGAATCCACTTTAATTATCACTCCCTCAACTGATCCTCAAATATCTTGCCAGTAATTGTTCACAATGGAATGATAATGGAAGATATCCACTGCACTGTTCCAGTCAGAGAGCTCTTCCTACCAGAACAGAATGTGACTTTTATCTGAGAACATTGGACTAGTGCCTGTTATAGCAGAGAGAATCTGTCCTGTGCGTCCTGCAGCCCAGTACCTGAGAGTACACACTGCTCTTTGATACACATTGCACCATTCCTGCCACCCCTCGTTATCCATCCTGAAGTTCTCTCTCAAATGACTCCCAGACCTTCATATCACACAATCTGGCTTAATCAATGCATCAGATTACATCCACATCCCTTCTGCAAAGCTGTACTTTTCAGGGTCCCACTGAAGTATCTTCCATGGTAGCAATATTTGATAGATTCCTAGGGAAAGATACAGACAAACTTTCACAGAATCATGAAAAATTTCTGGAACTGTTTAAATTCTTGTGAATTCCTTTCACTTTGCCTGCTTCTATTTGTGGATCTAGGATGGAAGTGAGGGAGCAGATTTAGTGATGTTCTTCTATTAAAAATACGATGTTTACTGCACTGTTTTTATTCTCTCTAAATTCCACAACCGGGTGGAACATCACAGAACTTTCATCATGAAGTTTCAAATACAAACTTCAAACTAAGATGCTTTGAGATATGGTAGTCTTGGTTGAGCAGCTGAAGCGTAATCCTTCAAGACGCTGAGTATCTTTGTTCTTCTCTGAAGCCCACAGAACATGTAGGGTGCTTAGCACTTCCTAATGTATAGCATATTTCACAGTAGCTTTCCAAACTTTCATATAAGCTGTATGTGTGCATTACCCTGTCTCAGCCAGAGACAGAAAGCTCTGGGAGGGACTATGTACACCACAGAATAGTACATTCCCTTTGTTTTGGAATGGAGGAGAAGGCAGCGGATACATTTCTTATATGTAGTTTTTCACCATTTTCCCCCACCAAACACTTTTCTGTTGCTCATCTTCTGGTGAATTAATTGGGGAAAGTCACTTCTAATTTGTAGTCTTTGTTTTCTCATTGTCTGAGCTGTCACTCTTCTGTCGTGTTGCCACTTTCTCTTCTTTGATTCTGTTTTTTTTCTCTCTGTGTCTTACAGTGCTTTTGATTCAGCCCTGAATTATATTTACAAATGGAACAAGTGCGTTTTCATTGAATTATTCATTTAAAATGATTTGAGTCTTCATGTTTTAAGAATAAAAAATTATCAGCCTACTTGTTTTTAATGCTGTTTAATGAGTAGCTATGTCCTTGAGAGAGATATAGTGTTTGGAAGCTCCAGTCTTAAACATTAGAAGTAAATTTATAAATAAAATAATTGCATTAAAAATTAACCTCCCTCTGTAACTTATTCCAGTCATCTCTGTCCTCAACTGTTTTTTGTTGATACCTAAATCAGTTAAATAGTTCTCTGTGTTCAATGGACACTCAAACCAGTTTATGATTGCCCTCTATTTCACCTTTTACTGTTAGCTCAATTCCTTCATTTTCTCATCTTAGGAAAAGCCTTCCAAATTACTAACCATACTTGCTGCTCTTCATTTTACCTACATATGATCATCATAAACTTTGTGAGCAAGACTGTTCATAAAAGTTTCCTCCCTTGAATCCTGTTTTACTAGTTTCCTGCAAGAAATGTCATTAACCACAAATTTATACCCAGGCAATAAATATTTCTAACTTACTCATTGGTTGAATTTCAGAAATCTGACTTTATATGAAACTATTGGTATAGATGTATATGTATATTGGTATATACATGTGTGTGTATATATATATTGGTATATATGTACTTTTTGGTACCTCTAAGCTTAATGAAGTTATTAATTTAGTATTTATTTTTTTTTCAGATCCCATTTGATGTTACTTTGCAATCAATAACAAATTTGAAAGATATGTTTGATCTTGCCAATGGATGTATAATAAGTGATGGAAGTCTTTTCAATTGGATGATTTCTCTGCTTCACTAAATGCTGTTTTGCAATAACTTCATCAGTTACTATCTGAATGCTACAGACTTAGACTTAAGTTCTAGTGTTAATATAACAACTTCATTAATCACACCAGGATTTGGCTCCTGTTATGTTTTATAATTTTCACTTTTAGGTTATTTCCAATTATTTAAACATTAGTAGTTTTTAACATTAAAATATTTTTTTAGGAATTTAATATTTTTAAAGTAGTTTCTTTATAAGAGGATTCTCTAGCTATTCAATAATTTCTTATTGTTTAGAAAAGCTGAATAGGTTTGTAGTCTTCTAGTTCCTGCTAATAGATATTCCTTTTTCCCTTGAAGTTGTATTCTCATCAGCAATTTTAAAATTGTTTTTTGCAGTTATCAAAAGTTGGTATTATTTCTGAAGTTGAGAATTTTTGGGGGGGCTAAAATGATCAATGAGTTAGTTTGTTTCTTATTCATCTGTTTGGAAACTAGCATTTCAGGTTGTTGAGGGTGCAAGTGATCACTCAGATGTCTTCATAATTTCAAAGCATTTTTTAAAAAAACAAACACCCCCCCCCCCCCAAAAGGCAGTACAAAGAATAAAATGGTACAATATTGAATATTTTTATATAATTCTAAAAAGCTAAGGGAACCTTTCTGAATGTTGCTGTAAATATTATTTTAAAGTACTCAAGAAATACAAATGAGTCCTAACAACAACCACCTGAGGCAATATGCTCAAGCATATTCTCCATCTCAATGGGTGGAGCATCTGAAATGCCCCAGTGATTGAGATGGAGAATTTGACATGAACAAGTGAATTAGCAGAGAGGGGTCATGGTCCTTTGGTTTTGCTCACATCCCAAAGCCAGGCATTGCTTTGTTACTTGGAATGATTTGTTTGCAATAAACAGCAAAAAAACCCCAGGACATTTGGGCAGGAATCCTATGAGACTTGTCCTATGGGTAGTTATGGTTTTGTACTTCCAGGAAAATTCAGCATTAATGATTACCATTCCTGGGCTCATTTCCTGTGAAAAATGCCAGTCCCTTTCACTTCACTTCCCTGTACTGTAGCCCAGTGATAAAACAATAAACTTTTTTGAGCTATTTGGAAATTGCAGATTTATCTTGGCTTGTGCTTTTCAGAAAAATGTTACCTGGTTGAGTTTCTTTTAGGGAGGAAGAGGGAGAGAGAGGTAAGATTCTGAATAATGTGTATCCTAAATGTGATGAGTGCAGGAAGAAAGGGAATAAAGTTCTTTCCTATTTCTCTTTGCTCCTATAAAAGAAGAAGACTGGATGTATTTGTGTTATGTGTAGCTGTTTAAAAGTTGTGCTTTTTTTTGTTTTGTGTACACTTTTCAGGAATGCTGTAGGTAGTAGGAAAATTAGAAGGATAATGATACAATGATGAAAAGAAGGGAAAAAGTGAGTAATTGATAGGGCAGTTATTTTTGCAAGAAAATTTTAAAACTGAGTTAGTATGATTATTTAACTTGACTACCTAACAGCCAGTTTGGAGGAGAAACTCCTTAGCATTATTCTTTCATTAAAAAATTATTGTTCTGCAGTTGTTCAAAAAGCAGGAAAGATAAAAATTGACATTACTCGTTTTTCTTTTACAAGGAACAAGTAGGAAATTGCAGCTTTAAAAAAAAAACAAAAAGGTATTCTGTATTTTGTTGTGCTTTGTACAAACTAAAAACCTATCTTTTTTTGTTTGAGGTCACCTTGAGGATTGTCATAGGACTTTTATGCAGCTTAATTAATATTTCTAAAACATGCTATAGGTATCAGGTGAAAATGGAAGTGAAGTTCTATTACAGACAAGGTGTTTTTTTTCAGTGCTGCCTGTCTGGACCTTGTTATATTTCCTGTACTTGAAAGAGAAATATTAAATAAAAGCCTTTACCTATTCATTTAAAATACATTACTATACTTACTTTCCTATAATACATATTTTCTAAGATTTTTGTTTTAAAGAAAAATGTTATTCTTTAACACAGCACAGTGAAATAATAACATTAAAATATTGACCTCACTGTATCCATAGCAGCAGATTTTATTCTCATAAATACAAGATAAAGTATTCAATGCAGGTTTCAGAGGAAACATTGGAGAAAACATTTTTCTTTTAGCATATAATTAAACTCTTTAGTTAAAATCTGCTTGTATGGAGGGAACCTCATATCTGAATGTCTCCAGTAATCACACAGAAAAAAAGTATAAAAGCAATTGCAAAGCAAATTATTTCTTGGTTATGTATTGCAGTAGTTGGGTGGGGTTTTTCGTCCTTACCAGTAAATGGAGACTAAATATGTGAAACCAGAATAGATTTGTGTCAGCACCATGCTGAATTAGATTTGCATAGAATACTTGTCTGTGTCACTGTCTCCAAAATTAAAAAGGAAGAGGAGGAAGGACGATTTCACTTTGTAAGGGAAGACCTTCCTCATATGGGAAGTTCTTCTCTATGATCTGCCCCATACAACAATGCCAAAAAGCTGCTATTGACAGCTTTGAACCCCTGGCATGTTTACCAATTCTTTTCAAATTTTAACTGAAATATTTCTCCATTTTACATCTGTGGAAGGAATGGATAGTGCTTCCCTATCTGATAAATCATGGGATGGGGCAAGGAGAAAGAGAGAGCTAGAGGGAGAGCACACTCTGGGGAGAAATTGAAAGATTCTGAAAAGAATGACATTTTATCTTCAGTGCATTCCCTTGGGTGAGGGACTAGAAAGACCTATGAGAAACTAAAGAATAGTAAAAAGAGGTGTTTGGGGCTTTTAAATTATTTGAGTATTTTCTGTTATGTGAACTGAATGAAGCAAAAATACTGAGTAAAAAAACCAGTTTCTGGTCCTGTAATTAAAAATTGTATTATCAAGAACATGCTGGAGCTCAAATTGAATTTGAACAGGGAGCTTAACAGTGAAAGGTCTGAATGGACTTTAGAATATTTCAGTTTTCAAATACTGTTTCAATATAGTTTTAAATTATATTGCTGCCTTGAAAGATGTTCTATATTCAAGGCATTCACAGGATTTCTCATGCCTACAAATATATAGTAACTTGAAATTATTTCTGGTTAAATTAATTTTATGATGTGGAAATCAGTAATTTCACACAGATTTATCCAATTGTATGTGACTGGTTTTTAAATTCCACTACAGCTACAATTCACAATAATTTTTTGTTGTCCAAAGAATGTATCCATTTTCTGGATGACATGAATCTAACAGAATAATCCTAGTAATTACCCTCACTATGCCTCAGTTTCTTTATCTGAAGATAACAGTAATCCCCTCATCAGTGAGGGATTTTAAGTTTTCTGCATCAACATTTGGAAAATATTTTCAAATCCTTGAGTGAAAGAGGAAGGCTATTTATGTTACTATTCAGTTGAGACACGCTGTAATGGAACAGTCATTTGTTTCCAGTCCATTTCAGTGAAATACAAGAAGGAAGATTCTTTAAAATAATAATGATGGAGTTAGAATTAATTGTTGGCTAATATGCTGAACTAATTAAGCCAGCAGAGAGATCCATTTATGCTTGCCAAAGGTTTTCTTTGATAAAGATACTGAGAACATCATTAAATGAGAGAAGTGAAAATATGAAGCATAGGTTAATCTTTAAAACAGAGTGGGTGAAAGGGTCCAGAGGCAAGTGATGAAGTCAAATATTTACCACTGCAATTTAATTTTCCACTCTGAAACCCCAGAGATAATTAGAATTATTCTCATTTATCTACCATCTCAGCATGATTTAGGATTCTACTTAATGTGCAAAGAAAAAAAGATGGGCTGTGCTGAAGCAAATGGCACCAAAACTCTCAGTGTGGAAGCAGAATATGCTACCTAAGAAATAATCACGAGCTGACTGAGCCAGCCCTATAGTCCTGTGTGGAGGTTGAAAGTCTCTGAATACACAGAGCACCTACAGGGCTGGTTTAGCTCCTGGCCAGACACTCATAGAGTTGAAAAGTACATTTCAGCAGCCACCAAAAAATTCCAATGCCCTAGGCAAAGCACCTTGCTTCTTGGTAGTGATACTTGTTTCATTCCCTGTGAATTCTGCTTCATACAGCTACTATACAGCAGAGCTAGCAGTGAAAGTCAAGATCCTATCATATGAAATTGCTCTCTATATTTTATCATCATACAATTTGCAGTGTATTTATTATCTCTGTCACATTCCTACGATTCCACTACCAAATGGATAATGCCCACTTTTAAGTGGTTTCCAAACTGCTCTAAAAACCAGTTATAACCATAAAGAAATTAAGGCCTTTTTTTTCCTGGTGTCCTGACTGGTCTTACTCCCCTGGAACTCTGTGGCTTGTCCTTCAGAAACTAATGTCACTGCCCCTACAATGAAAATCTTGTTTATGGGCAAAGAGGAAACCTATGTATGTTTAAAGGCAAAGATGTATTAGCATAATTGAAATCTTAGCCTAATCCAAGAATTGTTATCAATCCAGGTCTAATTATTATGGGAGAAGAAAGATTATTTCTATGTGCAAAATGTTTTAATAATAATAATACAGTTAAAAATATTATATAAACTTATAAACTGTTTTTGCCTCTCTTCACTTGTGTATTGCTCACACTTCCACTCTTTTTTCAGCCTTGCACAATTGCTGGGAATGCCCTGCCTTGCACAGGTGGCCTTTCAGCAAGAGCACCACTTTGGCTTTAAGGACTGGGCTTCTAGCTGCAGTCCTTTCCCCAAACAGGATACACCATCGTGTCCCAATGGTTCCTTACAAATACCAAGAACAAGCACAGCACAGGTACTGGCATAAAAAATGCCAGCAAAAGTCCTACCAGCAGGAAAAACTGATTTAACTGAGAGGCTGTTACAGAATGAAGCAAAACATGCTGATCATGTTTATTTAAAATGCCCCAAATTTTTAATGTTCAAGGCTTCAGGGTTTGTCAGGCAGGTGCTCACCTATCTGTCTGTAAATCAGTTGTGCTCCACGGAGGAGATAAAGAAAAAAAGCCAGAGGATCTGGCTGTGGTAAAGAAAAGGTTTTAGATTCTCTCTGTACTGAAGCTGGGATGGAATAACAAGTGCTGGCCGCAGAAGTGAAACAGGACAGGTTTAGCAGCAAATTAGGACTAAAAGTGGAGTGAGGGTAGAAGACTTGCAGGAATGCTGTGGATCCCTTAACACTCAGCTGAGAAGGCAGGTGGTTGAAGATGTAAATTATGACTAATGATTGCTTAATGAGGATTAATAGATGCGATAGACATGATCCTCATTGCTGTAGGGAAATAATGGCATTTTGTGCAACAGTGGCATGGTTTCTTTTCTCCTGATTCTGAGTTCACTTCTACAGACAAGATATTAAATGAACTTGGAAAATCAAGCCTCCATCGGAAAAGGAAAGTAAATCAGGCAGTGAGCTCGACCGCTTCTGAGGGGACCCAGGGTAAAGACTCAATCACAGGCAGATCTCTACAGAAAGTTTTGCTACAGGTTCCACGTCTAGCATACCTTTACATTTAGTATATAATTTTGTGTTTGGGGTAGAAAGTAGGAGTGCAAACACGTATCACCGTAAAGGAACCGCTACCTTTTTTTTTACCGGATGAAATAACAAAAAAGTCCCTCCTTCTGTAAAATTCAGCATGACCAGGGTAACAGTTCTATTGCAAGTCAGGAAACAGACGCCGCAATTCTCTATTACTTGGTGTTCCTATTAGTAATGTATTATTGCTATATTTTATTTCGCTCTGTGGCCATGATGTCCCCGCGTCCCAGAGGTACGGACACCCCTGATGCCGGCAGTGCTGGATGCCTTTTGCTAAGCACTACAGTCTGCGTTTCCGGTTCAAATCGCGGCAGATGTGGTGCCCCTCAAAGCCACTCTAGGCGGGTTTACTGCGTGCCCAGCGCCCCCTCCCTCCGCAGGTGCCAGGGAGCGGCTCGGTGCCCCCGGGCTCGGGGTTCCGTCCCGCAGCGGCCGCCCAGGCAGGCCCCGGTGACTGATCCGGGCGCGTCGCCCGCCCCTCCGGGCCGCCGTAGCGGCGGGAGCGGCGCGCGGGGGCTGCCGGGACGGGGCGTGTGAAGTTGGGCGCGGCGCGGCAAGTGGGGCCTGGGAGCGCGCGCGGGCCGGGGACTGCGGCCGGGCCCAGCGGGGCGGGCGGAGCCGGGGCCGGGCCAGGCCGGGCTGGTCCCTCAGGCAGCGCAGAGCCGGGCTTAGGGGCGAGCAGCGGGGGCTCGGCCCGGTGCCCGCCCGGCCAGGTGCGCAGCGCCGCGGGGAGAGCGCGGGAGCGGGGCTGGGGCCGGGGCCGGGGCCGGGCGGTGGCGATGCTTAGGGGCGGGTGCGGCTCCTCCCGCGTCCTCCGGGGCTGCATTGCGGGGCAGGAGACAAGCTCTGAGCGAGGAGCGGCTCCGCGGGCTGCTGCCCAGGGAAGGCGTATGTGGACCCTGAATTTCTTGTGTAGTTTTGTGAGTGTTAACAGTCCCGGCAGTAAGAATGAATGGCCTAAAGCTGTGTGGAAATGTCCCGCAAACTTTGGCTAAGGGCTGCTTGTGTTCTCAGCTGAAGCGAAGGCTCACGTTTACAGTCCTCGTCTGTTGATAATTTAAAATTACCAGGAACAAAAAGCTGAGAGTCAGCGGTTCAAACCAGGCACCGGTTAACCTGGCTTTAAATCTTAAAAGGTGTCAGTTAAAATGAGTAGCAGTACATGGTTCTTGGTCTTTTTGCTTCGTAATGATCGTAAGGTGCGATGAAAGGTGGCTCATTGTCGCTCGTATTCCACTGTCAAAGGTTTAGTTTGAAGGATTCTCGGATGTCTTCTTTGGAGTGGTGAGATGAACGCTCAAGTGAGTCCCTTAGGTCCCTACTGCCAGCCTTGCCCTGAAACAGTTTGATTCTGGTTTGTAGATCCCCATCTGCTGGTGGGAAATGGGTCCTTCAGATACTCAGGGCTTCCTGGTAGGCAGCTGCGAACTGTGGAGATAAAAGCTTCCTTTTAGTCGCTTGGTGCCATAGAGGGGCTGGCTTTGTGAAAAAGAAACCATGCATTTCCTGCCAGAGTTCAAGCAGCAAAAGCTTGGAGTGGCTGCTGTTTTCACTCGTGTATGCAGCTGAACGGTACTAACTGTTTAACTCTCCAAGTAAATGTTGCTCTTATCAAGAAAACGTCAACTGTACCATTTAAAATTGTCATTTTGAATTGTAAGGTTGCCTGGTTTATTTTTTTAATTTATATATTTTCACTTATTCACTTTATTTTTGCCAGAACAGGTGCAGCCATGCAAGAAAGCACACGTTTTGCATCATCAGGAGATGACATTAAAATATGGGATTCCTCATCTTTCACTGTGGTGGAGCAGTTCAACCCACATACGCCCTCACATCCAGTCAGTTCACTGTGCTGGGCCAGCAATAGTATCCTTTACAGTTTCAGTCATATTTCTGTGGGTGTTCTGCAAAATTCCAGTGTTTTTTTCTTTCTTTTTTACTGAAGTGTTTGTAAAACACAGGCCTGACGTGTTTTGAATTCTTACATAAAAATGTTTGTTTATATTTTGGCCAAAGTTTTGCAGTTCCCGGTGCTGAAGGGATTTATAGAATTGAGTTTATGATGGTAAATACTTCTGAAGAAGTTTCTCATCTTAGGAGCCAGCACTTTTCTGATGGCTGTAATATGCCTGAATTTTCTGCCAACTGTAAAGCTTACTCATTTGTTTCTTCAGTAGTTAATTATGATACTTGCATTCAAGACAGTGCTTAATTAACTGACAAGCTTGAGCAAAGCAACTGCTGCTGTCATAAAATTCTATACATAGTATAGTGAGGAAAATTGTAATCAAAGTTTTTTTTTTTGGTAGGAGAGCTTCTTGTTGATTCTGATAGTCTTTGATAGTGTTCACTTACCTCTAAGCACTGGTTTTCTTTCCATTGCTTGTAGCATTTGGAGAGGAAGCACAAACATGTTGTTGTGTAGGATAACACTCGCGGGATGGTGGTGGTTTGTCATCAAAATGGATCTGACCCTTTTAGGTCTTTCACCTCTGACTCGGAAGCCAGGGAAGTCTTGGATTATGATATGAGGGGCCAAGTGTTAGATGAATATATGAGAAATCTCAGTGGGCTGTCAGGAGAAAGGCTTGTGTGGCTGTCACAGGAGAAGATGGTGATGCCTCATCTTGATGTAGAAGGAGGACAGGATGCTGACACGCAGCAGATGAGTCCTGCAAGTTCTGAATGTCTGTCCTCTAAGTTAATGTATGAGAAAAAAATTTATACCAGTTGGAAGACAAATGAATGGTTTAGCTATGAGGCTTGCAGAGGATTTCAAACACAGATATAATGTTTTCCTGTGTATGCATACACACTTGTATGTGTTTAGTAAACTTTATCTACAGACAGTCTGTCCTACATGCTTTCTTCTACCAAGTCTCTTCTTCATCTCCCAAGACTGAAACAATGAAGTACTTTATAGACTTGTCAGCTTGTTAGGGATAAAGCATTAGTTCTGGTTACACATAGTTCTGTAAAATTATACAAAAGTGCCTTAAAATAACGGAAGCAATAGCAAGCACTACTCTGCCTGCTGGTTCTGTTGTGTTAAATCTAGCCAATTAACCTGTGTTATTCTTTAATGAGCAAATACAAAATCACAATGGGCATTGGCTGGAACTGAATGATTACTCTGTTTGGTGGCGGTGCAGATGCAGTTTTCCTGCTCTGTAATTCTATAAATGTTCTTATTACTTCAGGGTACTTGGTTTCATAAAAGGTTCTTTTTGGGCTTTTGTTTTTCTTTTCTCAGTACAGAGTGGGAGAAACTGGCAACTGCTCTTTGTACTCTAGAAACTGTATAGTGAAGTAGTCTAACATTTGTCATGACCAGGACTGTTCTTTAAATCCATAGTCTGCTAGCAGCCACAGACATTCCTTTGAACTAGTGATAAATGGGGCTCTTACTTGAGGGTGTGGGGAAGCAGAATTGTAGACTGGATAAGCTGCCTTAGTGGTAAAGAGCTCTTAAATAATACCTGGCAGATATTTCTTGTCTTTTCTATCAAAGAAATTGCTGTCTGTCTTGTATTGGCAAGTAAGGGCTGTAGTTAATTCAAGAGCTTCTTAATGAAAGCTTGGAAAATAGCCTTATGTTTCTGTTTCTAGGTCCCTTCAAGGTCCAGTGCTTTAGACTGTTTAGCCAATCTGTCTTCTATTCAATAAGATAAACTTCCTGTTGCTTTTATTAATCACCAGTATCCTACAATTATGTTCCTTAACTTGTGACAAAGATAGATACCTGGCTACTGCTACTGCTGCTGGTGATAAAATAGTTGTTTCAAGCTGTAAAAAGCAAACCTGTCCCACTCTTTGAAATAGCTGAAGGAGTAAGTATGAGTAATGCCTTTCCCTCATTTTATCCCCAGTTCACCTGGTATCCTGTGTGTCTCACATCTGTTCTGCATATTGGGATCAATGAAATTTTAGTATTGTTAGAATTATGACACATACATAAAGATATTTCCTCGTGTATTGTTAAACACTTATAAAGAGTGGGGGCAATAGTTTTAAAATATAGCTTTTAAAATAGTGCTGTCAGTAAAAAGATACAGATGCAGTTATGCAAATGTGATAACTTGAGGCAGTCAGTGATTCAGGTGTGATCTAATGTGTAGGAGATGGACTAGCTCAAGTTTGAACTTCATTTTCCAGCTTGAGCTGTCAGTATTATGCACGCCTATGAAATGTACACTGGAAAACAAAAGAGTCTGTGGAGGGGTTGTTCTTGGACCATATATGTGCTAGCTTGTATTGCAAGAAACAAGAGAATTTGTGTTGTGTTCAAGGCTTTTTTTTTTCTCTCTAGTTAAAAGGAAGTGTGGCACTTCAAAAAGCTGGACTTAGTTGTAGAAGAGTCTCTTCACATGGTCACTTAAATAGCTTGTTAGTGTTCTAAACCATTCTAATTATTTTCCTTGGATAGCTGTTGTAATGCTAATCTGGACTGGAAATTTTCTGAAAAGTTGTTCAAACTTTGCTTTTAGGGTGCTGAAGCAAACCTTTTAAAAGGTGGAGTGTTTGTCCTGAAGATTTCACTAAATTTGATCTATAACTAATGCAATCCCTTGCAAGTTTACTGTCAATAATTAGATGGAGTTGTTTTTTCTTCACTCAAATTTTGAAAACTTAAAAGTGAATTTTCAATGTGATGGAACTGAATAATAATTTGTCCTCAGTGTAGGCCTATCATTAAGATTGACCTTTTTTTTCAAAAACTGGTACTTCAGTGATTATTTTAAAAGAACCACTTAACTGAATTATGAGGTGTGCTGCTATAATATTCCCTGTAATGTTCAGGGAATGTGAAGTATGTAACTGAGACATCCTTAGATTTTCTTCGAGGAGTTTTTTTTCTTTAACTTAGGATTTCTTTAAAAAAACCTGAGTACCTGAATAAAATACTATGATTGCATTTTACAGAGCTATAATTTAAAGGGAAAATGCATATTGGAGGAAAAGGTGCCAAAAAATTGAAAATGAGAATGGGGAAATGCCGGTATGTGAAGGTTTATTAATTAATATACTTACATGTTGAAGTATATTAAATATATGTCCAAACTGGACTTGATTTTGAATGCCTTTTGATAGGAAATGGCTGTAGAGTATGAATAGGTCTGTCTGTCATTGGGACTATTTGTACTGATGAAAAAGGAAATGCACATCAATATGCTTTGAAGTAGATTTGAATAAATCCCTTAATTATCTTTAGCATACATTTTCTTCTTTCTCCATTAGGCAAAACAGACATGTGTGGGCTTGAATTCTAGTTCTTCATACCTTGTCAGTGGAGGCCTTGATAACACAGTTAATATCTGGGATTTGAAGTCCAGAAAGATTTACCGCAGCCTAAAGGTAAGTTTGGCTGAGGAAGAGCTGTAGCTTTCCACTCCCAGGTTTTGCTGCCAGCTGTAAAAAATGTACTTTCTCTAAGTCTGATGTCTGTCTGGATCAAGGTCACAGATAGGAGCTAGCACGCATCTGGGGCTTGTTCAAGTTTCTGTTATTTATGTGCTGTAAATAGCAAATTTAGCGAACATATGTAACTTGGTGTTTTCAGAGGACAATTCTGAAATTAAAATTACAATTTAAACACATAATATTATGTGTTCAAATTTCCAGAATAGACTTCTTATTTTTTTGGTGTTGTCTGATGGGGATTTTTTCCAGGAGTTGCATTCCAAGCTGGTTTTGATATGAGAAAACACTTCTCTGTTTGTGGAATACTGTAGCAGAACTAATGTTGTGCAAAACTGGGATGGTTGTCTTCTAACTGATCCAGGATGAATTCTCTAGAACTTTTTTATGATGCACAAAATGTAGGCTAGTTTAGTATCTTTCCCATGTGCCTTCAGTCGATGGCTTGCCCTTATTTAGCATCTCTGTTTTAAGAGACTACAAAACTTCAGTTTTGATTTATCCTTTTTTTCTTGGACTTTCAGAGTTACAGTTGGAAACAAAACATCTAGGTATCCAATACAGTACTTTAAATATCTATTCCTAACTTTTGGGTTAGTAGTACTTCATTGTCTTCCCCTGTATAGGAACATAGGGGAAAAAATATGTTCATTATACACATTATTATCACTACAAATGACTGTATTGAAAAGCTGGTTGGTAAATGTGTTAGGTCTAAAAGTGACAGAAGAGGAAGTTGCCAGTAGTACATCAGATTAACCGGAAGTATATTCAAGTATCTATGCAAGTATCACTGGTTTCTGGGAGACTTCACTTTTAAAATAATGTTCATAACACCTGTGGTAAATATCTCTGTGGTTGTCATATTAAAATATTGTATATAATTAAATGTTCATCTTGACTAATTTATGGAAACCACCCAGTGGAAACAATCAGAGAGTGGTTATGCTTGATCTTGGTACATTTTGCTGCTGTTTCCTGTGATGTTCCATAACAACTCTTAGATCTGTCAAGATGTTACAGATAGTCAGAAAAAATCAGCTGAAGTTTTTTGCAAAAGCATAAATTTGGAAGAATGTCTTTAACACTCTCCCTCTAACCTCCCTTTCCCACAGGAACATAAAGATGAAATCACGTGTGTTGCATATAATTGGAATGATGGCTATATTGTTTCTGGATCTTTGAGTGGTGAAATCATCCTACACAGTGTTACCACCAATTTATCGAGTAGTCCATTTGGTTATGGCAGCAGACAGGTAGGCTATCTATGTTAAGTTCCTTTCAGGTACTGAGCTTAATTTGCAGTCTTTAGAAATTGAAAGTACAATTCAAGTACAATTGAAAGTATCAAGAGCTTTTAAGTTTTGATATTCTGTTTCATTTTAATTTTTAAGAGTGCCCTTAAGGAAAGGAGAAAGCAGACTGCTGTGTGCATTATAGCCTTAAATACTAGGTAGCATTGAAATACAAATTTCTCAAGTGCCATTTTTTCTATACAGGTTACAGCAAATTTTACTTGGTAGACACTGGCTCCTCAAGAACAGACTTTTAGATAACTTAGAAGTGATTAAAGCACACTTGGCTTTACAAACCAAACAGAATTTCAATTCACCACTCAGTGTGTATTGTTGCAGAGGGCAAAGACCATGCAGTCTGGGTTCTAACTTATTCAAAGCTATCTGTACTGCAGGGGTGAATACAAGTCTGTATTTGGAAATAAGTTTATTTACTCTGGAGGTTAAAATTGCACAGATGCTCAAAGAGACAAATAATGAGGTTTTATCTTACCTACTTAGGTGTTTAGTTAATATTTGGGAGAACTAGTTTGAAGGAAGATGGTGCACAAGGCAAACAGAAAGCATATGTACTACCTAAGGACCTTGGTAGGGTTTGCCAGTGCAAATCCTTTCTGCCTACTCGAAAGATATTAAAAGAATTAGTGGGTATCACAAGGGGAATTCCTTGATACAAGAGCATTTGCAGTAGTAAATGAGTTGTGTTGTCCCACTGGAAATTCCAGTGTGTACTCTTAGTGAGAATTGTCTTGTCTTATGGATAGCCATGTATTTGAGTTCTAGGCATGCTTTCATTTTTTACTGAATCATTTTTACAGAGGTAGGGGCTGTCTAGGGGATGCAGAACTGTTGCTTTGGTCCTAAACCTGACCTTTAATGTTGCAAGGAATGCTGAAGTTGTGACTTATTCCTTTTCTGTTACTGCAACAGCTTTTTCATTCTTAGATTGCAGATAGTGTCAAATTAAATTCTTCTCCTGTCTCGCATGAACGGTATAACGTGGTGAAAAATCTCTTACAATCTCACAGCATCTCGGGAATTATGGTATACTTTCTGATGAAAAATCTCTGTGAAGTTTAAACTATTTCTGCTCCTAGGTGCTGCAGTGGCTTTGATCCATCACCAATCTCATAGTTATATTGAAGCAAAATCGTACTTCATACTTGGTTTGATCTTAAAAATCCATCTCTATAGTCAGGTCATTTTTCTGACTTGATTGTTACAATCTTATGAGGAATGTGTATGTGAGGCAGGAGCAGGGAGGTCTATGGCTGGTTTATGGAGCTGAGGTGAATATCCAGAGTGCAGACTATGCTGCTAGTTAATTGGAAAATGAAGAAATTCTTGTGAGGGTGATTTGCATGAACCTGATTGATATATTCAGTTCCTTCCACCAGGAAGTGATTAGGAATAAGAGATATGCCGTGAATAACTATTTTGTCAGATGAAATCAAGAAGTCTGCTGCAAAGCTGAGTGACCTTTAGGATGGATAAAGCAATTTGATGTGTTAAAATAATTGCAAACAAAGAGCTCCTGTTCACATTCTAAAGGGTCTACAACATTTTCTTAGGGAGGGCAGGTATTTGATTATAGCTTTCATTTAAAGTGGAATTGAGCTACGATTTTGTAATGAATTGGCTAGTAGGATGTCCCAGTTTACCTGCTTGTCTTTGATCCTAACAATGTTCTTTACTTTTATGTGCAGAAATGGCTCTATTATTGTTTTGGGTTTTAATTGGAGAATTGGAGAATTGATTCTACAGTGAAGAAAATATCTGAAGACTTGTGTAATTCTGTTAAATTTAAAAAGCCTTTACTTGATTTATAGCTTAGGGGCCGGGTTCCCTTAAGAGTAAACTTGAATAGATAAACAGTGTATTATACTGTTTGATCCTGGTACTAGTTTTCTGGCTTAAGAAGGGTCACCATTCCATAGTGACTTTTTTTAGAATTGAGGAATGTGAAGTCTAACTAACCTTAAAAATTTTAGCTTGTCTGTGTTTGATTCAGCATGCTGGAATGTAGTTTCCGTGCCAGTTAATTTCTCATGTTGTGTAGGTTCTACAAGTAGTTGAATAGCCCAAGGTTGCTGTGCTTTCTCTGACTTTAAACAAAATTCTTTTCATAGGAGCATTGGCTTATAGTCTGTTAATTGATTTTAATTTAGAACACCTTTGTGTTTATTAGAATTGAGTTCTTGCAGAGCTGTTTGCAGATCCCATAATTTGTCTTTGCTATTGGCATTCATTTAGACTACCAGATTCTTGTCTGCTTGCTGTTGTGACGATAAATTAAAGTTTGTTTCAAAATATAATGTTTGTTCAAGTCTTCACTGCCTGGTGCAATTCTCCTAGCAACAGGATTTAGTTTAGCTGTTTGAACAGCTGGCTGATTTGTAAAGGAGTGTGATGGATTCTGGCCACTCCATAGAGTGAAAAGTTTGTCAGCTTTTAAAGCTAAAAGTGGGGAGCAGTGATAATATGGGGAATGTAGGCATATGAAAGAAAATGGAGAACTTGCCCAGACCTGTAAGATTAAAAGGATAAAGGAGGAAAGGAAATGGCTGACTTGGTAGGATAGCAAAGGAGGTTTGAGAAGAGCTAAAAGCAAGTAATCTTGATGGGCAGAAGGACAGGAGTGAGAAAATGAAACATGAGCAGATGGCAGGTCAGTAAGGAGGAAGGTATTTGGAGGTGAAGAATTGAGAGAACTGCAAGGGTCAGGAATATTTCCCATGGGGATCCTATTTGTAATTAAAGCTGTTACTCCTGAATCTCTCAGTATTTTTTTCAATGTGAGAAAAATGATGATAAAATTGTGACCAGTCGAGGACCATATTAATGATGAAGAGTTGTAGTCTTTCTATTTGAACATGCAGTTGAAGGTGCCACCTCTTTAAAGGTTGAAGCAATTTGGCTTCCAGCAAGACACGCAATACAAGTGCTGGAAGTGATGCTGGAGAAATATGAAGCAATATGTATCTCCATCAAAAGGAAATTAAAGACAGAAATAGGATAAAGGCCAGTACAATCCATTGTGGTGTGGTCTATGCCAGAATAAAATAGCTTTTTGAGAGCATTTTCTGGCAAATTAAATATTTCAGCACTCATTGGACTAGGCTTGAGTAAAGTACTTGATTCAGTGCTTTGTGAGAAAATACTAGATAGGATGGGTAAGAAACTCAGTATATTGATAAATCAAACAAATATTTTCTTTCATTATCTGTCTTGTTTAATATTTTCAGTAGTGCTTATGGTAGTAGAAGTAAGGTCAGCAGAACTTGGGAGGGATCTGGAGTGCAGGTCTTGTGAGGAGCAGCTGAGGGGGTTGGGGTTGTTCAGCCTGGAGAAAAGGAGTCACGAGGGGACCTTATTGCTCTCTACAACCACCTGAAAAATAGGTACTAGCAAGGTGGGGGTTGGTCTCTTCCCACAGGTAACAAGCAATAGGAGAAGAGAGCATGCCCTCAAGTTGCACCAGTGTAGATTGGGTATTAGGACAGAATTCCTCTCTGAAAGGGTAGTGAGTGAGGCAGTGAAACAGGCTGCCCAGGGAAGTGTGGAATCATCATCCCTGAAAGCATTCAAGAAACAGATAGCATTTAGGGACATGGTTTAGTGGTGAACATAGCAGTGCTGGGGTAAGGCTTGGACTTGATGGTCTTTGAGATCTTTTCCAGCCTTAACAATTCGGTGATTCTAGGTAGAGCTATGATGAAACCTCAGTGGGAAGATATTTGCCCATAAGAGGATTGTGTCAGTATCAAAAAATGATTGAAACTATAGACACAGGAATAACTGTGACAGAGTAGAAATCAAGATACCAGATTTAGGGGACAACTGAGGTTCTTATTGGAGTAGGATTTAAAAATTCCCAAGGGAAAGGAGTTGGATTTCTTAATATAAAATCACAATGACTAAAACATTCTCAAATAAAGCCAAATATTGTGAGGATCATAAAAGATTTTAGTTGTCCATATTCAAGAAAGATTCATACTGGGAGAGTTGCAAAAAGACTGATGGTACTGAAAAAACAGTCCTGGGGGACTCTAATTTTTTTAAAATGCAAAATAGAGCCCAAAGGAGGGTGAGTTTGCTGTTCTTTAAAACAGGATAGCAGCACTGGGGAGTTAGGAAACTGTTTAAGTGTAAGGGTATTATGGTCCCAGGAGTGAATAGGTACAGCTGGGTCATAAGTAAAATTAATTAGGAAATTGAATACCGTAGTATTAGAGCAGTGAGCTTCTGAAACATCCTCTGAGGCAATGTGGTGGAAACAAAATAGCTTTTCTGAAAGGCAAGTGAAGTTCCTGGTTCTGCTCTAGCAAGGCTGCTTGTGATAAACCTCACATGTTATCCTCTTCTGTGGTCTTAGACCACAGGTTGAAGTCAGTTCTGCAGGACCTACATACCTGCTTAACTCTGGAGTCAGTGTGTCTTATCCAACTGGCTGATATCCAAGTACCTCAAGGGGAATTAAGTTTAACATTCTTGGCAGAAGACTAGTTGGTGAACTAATGTACCTTTTCACTACTTTAATTTTAGATGTGTTGTGGGGATTTTTTGTATGAAGGCATGATATTTGCTGAAAATTTGAGAAACTTTTCTGGACATTTCATTTTTCTTCTGCTTAATTTTGCTGATCAGCTCATATGGTACCCCATAATAGTAAAAAAAGAAAGTCTCACCCCCAGTAGCAAAAATGGCATTTTAATGCAAAATTATTTTTTCTGGTTTTACTATTTATATTTCAGAGTTGGAGGTCTTTGTAGACTATTTTAAGTTTGTATTCCTAATCTGTTTGTGTCTTTAGAAAATAATTTAATATCATATTTAATATTGGTATTAAAATACATTTTTATGTGTGTTTTACAGCCTATTCGACACTTGAAATATTCATCCTTTAAGAAATCCTTGCTGGGCACTGTTTCTGACAGTGGAAATGTAACTCTCTGGGATGTAAATAGCCAGAACCCATATCATAATTTTGAAAATACTCATAAAGCACCAGCCTCAGAAATCTGCTTTTCTCCAGTCAATGAGCTGCTGTTTGTAACTGTAGGTTTGGATAAAAGAATTATTTTCTATGACACTTTAGGTAAAAAGTGAGTATATGAAAGACCTTTTGATTTTAGAAGATTCCTTGTTTGGGTTTTATAAACTGAAAAAACGTGCCTAGTTATGACATGAGTTACTTCATTCAGCCCCCATGAAGAATGGCTGAAGTGGTTGGCATATTGCTACTGGAGAACCTGTCCCATAGTCAGTTTTGCTTTCTAAGTTAACAAACAAACAATTGAAAAACTCCAAGGCATGAGGGAACTAACTGAAGTCCAGTTTATGGGTGGTGTTCTCCAGTGCTTGTGTATGGGCTTTTCTTGTCGGTAGAGAGCAGTTAACTTCTGTGAGGGGCAGTACAGCCTGTGCCAGCCACCTGAGCTTAGCTTGCCTGCTTTTCTAGTTAAGATAAAAGATTTGACTGTGGTGCACAGAACTACTGAGATAGGGGAGAATGCTGGATGAAAAAGCAGGAAGGATGAGAAATAGAGGATGGGATGGCAAGTGGTTTTGTGGGACATTGGTTTTAGCGTGAGTAGTGCTTTTACTCTAGTTCCTCCTAGCAGCAGGAGTCTGTTTGCATTTTGGAATGATGAGGTAGAGGGATGCAAACTAAGACCTGAAGTTTTTCCTAGAGCTGTGGGAGGGGCAAAGTTGATAGGCTTGGGAAGCTAGAGGATGAGAGGATGTATGTAGTGTGATTGCTGCTGCAAATGATGATACCAGTAAATAATGTTGGTGTTTGCTATTAAGAAGGCAAGGTGATCCTGTCTTCATGAAGTCTTTCAGGGCACGTGCAGTTTTTTCTTGTTAAGCGTGAATGCTTAGTGTAAGCCTAATCCACTGTTTCTTAAAATATTTCACTGAATTTACTTGGTACTGGAGAAGTTGAACTACTGACCTGTAGCTGAATTGTGAAAGCTTTTATATATATATATTTCTTTTAGTTATTCTGTGTTGAAAAGTCCAACTTGTGAATTCTAAAAGATTCATCCTGTCATTTCTCATATTTGAAGGTTACTGAAAACAATTGTAGCTGATTTTCCTCTGACCACAGTAGACTTCATGCCTGATGGTACTACTTTGGCTATAGGATGTTCCCGGGGAAAAATCTGCCAGTATGACTTAAGACAGCTAACATCACCAGTGAAAACAGTTACTGCTCACAAAGGCTGTGTGAAGTGCATACGTCTTCAGTTCAGCAGCACTTTTTCCAAGGTACTTTTATTGTTCAATATACAGATTAATGAAAGCAAAACAAAAGTTTAAGTTCTGAAAAAAGTTTAGTGTTCACTTTCTAAGCATTACAGCTGCCAACAAAATGGGATCATACCAACATAGGAATTGTAAACTGCTTAGTCTTAGCTGCTCTTTTAGGCATTGTTAATATGGAATTCCCCCCACTCCTGCTCTCAGTTTAGAAATAAGTGGAACTTGCAGTCTTCTGGGTTTTTTGGTGTGGATATGCTGCCTTTTGCAGATCAGCTTATGGCACCTCTGGTTATTTGTAGGCAGTAGCAGAAAGGTCTGTAATGGCTCTTCTGCTTAAGGAGAAGACAAAGGGCTGCTCATCTGAAGATATTTTGTATGTCCTATATATGGACTTTTGCTAGCACATATAAACAGTGTAGAAGTTAATTAAATAATGGAGAAGATTTAAGAGGTTCTTCCAAGACTTAATTAGGCTCTACTGTATTGAGAAACCCCGTGCTTCCATTTAGGGGACACTGAGAGGACCTTTGAAATCGATTCTTTACCACTCAGAGATTTTCCTTTTTCTCTAGCACACTTGCTGCTAGTGGTTAACTATTCCTGTAAAATTTGGAGTCCCTAATACTGCAATCTCTTTTTTTTCTGCTATGTCTAAACCTGGGATTAAAATTGAATCATGCAGGGTCACGCCACTGTTAAATTGTTGCTGTCCTGGTGGAGGTCCTCACAGATGTTTCCCATGCTCTTTGAAGTTACATGAAGATACCTTTTTTTGTATTTATAAAGGCATATCTCCTTGGCAACCTTTGCAATTTGAACTGATTTTTTTTTTACTGTTTTTAAAAAGGAAAGTATATTGTCTTGTTTTTTTACTTTGGGTTGAAGGAATAATAACTTCTCATAATTGGTTCTATTTTTTCTTTAGTCTAACATCACAGGTTCTTCAAATAAACCTGTGCCCAAAAGAGTAGAAGTCAAAGCTGGCAGTAATCTTGGAGGAATTCAAAATACTGGCATCAAAAACATTTCCTCTCAAGCATCAGCAACAGTTTCCTCTCATCTTACATTGACAAATGAGAATAAGGGAGGAGAGATTTTTCAGGAGAAAACAGGTAATGTTGTGTTCCTACTCTTAAAACAGTTGGCATAATGGGGAAGATGGAAGCAGTGTTTTGTGTTTTGACCATTACAATATAAAAATTTCACTGAGGGAAGCATTTGTTAGGAAGTACTGTGTGTATGTACCTGCACATACAAATACTTCTTTTCCCTCCCCACTGCGTAATACATGCTATGAGACTGTAGGAGGTAAATTGGGTCCTACTATAAGCTGAAGATACATGAAGTCTTTAAACTGTGGGACTACCACTTGCATTCTGACTTCTTGCAGATTATGGTTATGTACATCATGTAGTTTCTGATGCAATGTCTGCATGGAATGCAGAGCTAAAGATTTGTAATTCTTGTAATGAATAGGAGTAGCAGACCTCATCCAAAAAGAAAAAAACAAAACAAAAACCAACCTAGGAAAACACCGGGAGAAAAAGCAACCTAGTCCAAAAACCCAAGTGACCACTGAACTGTGTTTTTGTGAGAGGCATGATTCCAGTATCACATGGTAGGAAAGATGTTAAATATAGTTACAAGTATGATTAGTTGTATAACTGTACTTGCTATCTATACCTCAGAAATTAACAAGTTCTTTGTAAGAATTCTGAGCATTCCAAAACTGCCACTGTGTGAAATGTACTCTTAAAATTTTATTTAATTCAAGAGTTCTGAAAATATCAAATCAGTAACACTGCTAGTTTGATTCTTTGAAAAAATCCTCAATCCATTTTAATGTAACAGCACTTTACCCCTCCCTTTTAAAAATAAGGAGAAATACATTCAGTAACAGTAATTAGGCAATAAGCCACTGCAGTCCATAGGGATGTGTATTAATGACCTCCCTTGGGTATGCAGTGAAGTATGAGGTGGAGTAGAATGTTTCCTGTGTATGCAAGAACTGTAGCTAATCAGCATTACTGAATGGTGTGGAAAATTTTATTTTGGTTAAAACATAGGATTTATTGTCTTTATTTGAAGATAAAGACGGCAGTAATGGCTGTTACTCCTTAAAGGTAACCATGCATAATAAATAAATGTTTTAACAAAGTAAAGGCTTACCAAGCAAAACAGTTTTCCTTCATCTGAGTGTTCAATTTAAAAGTTAAAAACGTCTGAATACTGCAGAAGATATGGTCTTTAAGGTTAAAAGTGGGAATGGATAAGAAACCACAAGCTTCATTTGTTGTCTGGAATTTTTTCTAGAACCTGTTCATGGGATTTAACTTTGGAGAAAGTAAGAGGCATTCAGTAAAGTAATCTGATAACATATTTAAGCAAAATTAAGGCTTTTTGTCGCAGGTATTTTAAGGTACAAAAGTATAAATGAAGTCAGAATGTGATGAGAAACTTGGATGTACTTTGAGCTGGCTTCCCATAAACTCCCATTTACCAACTATTCTCTGCTTTAAGTACCTTACTGGATTTGTATTTCTGGGAATGCGTAAAAGTGCACAAGATATTTTGGCCCAGTTTTATGTTACACTTTTTCCACGTAGATCCTCTAAATTCTGAACTGCACTTCTGATTTGACTCAGTATACCAAGTATTTACTTAACTAGCAAGTGCAATCCTATGTTGGTGTCACAATTGACACATCTGAAGGAGTGAAAAGTGTAATCTATTAATACATTTAAATGTGAAATCGTAAACATGACTCGTTCCACTTAATGTAAATACTTGGACATGATTAATTGCAGTCACCCACACAGTCATATTTGGATCACTTCAACAAGTAATCCCACCTAGAGAAGGACTTATAGGTTTTATGAGCATTTTGTGGAATTATGAAAGTTATTCTGGTGGTTGTCTGAGCAGTTCAATTCCCTTTCTAAAAACTGTAGTTTGAATAACTACTGGGGATTTTTTTGGACTTAAGATATGCTTCCATTCTTCAGACAACTGTCCTTGGTGCCATGCATATAAAAAGCTTTTTCCCTCTTGGATTAGGTCAGGGAAGGGGCTTGAGGGTAGAGTGAAGAAAGGTTTAGGAACAAGTTTGGTTGAGGTTTTTTGGTTTTTTTTCCTGCAATTGTAACTTCAATTTGATTTTCTAATATTAGAATATGTAAGTTGACTTTCAAATATTAGAAATAAGCAGAGAATATACTAACACTAAGTAAGCTTTAAAAAGGTGTTTCATATGATTTGCCTTGGAATGCTTAATGGCCCTAGTACAGCAAATTTTTTTTCTTGCAGAACAAATTTAAATTTTTATTGTCTGAATGTGGTTACCTTATTAGCAGAAGGTGCAGTCACCAGTTTGACTTCACCTGATGCACCATAAAATTGCTGCACCCATCATATAGATTTCTTTGAGCATGAGTGGGTTCTCCAGTTTTACAGCCCTCCTCTTGAGCTTTTAGTTGTAGTCACCTTTGTTGACAGCCCAAATGAGCAAGTTAATATTGACCCTCCAAGTGGCACCTGCAGACGATTCTGAAGTGCTCACTGGACTTCCCAAGTGCCATGGTGTGAGATTGGTGTGAGATGGTTTAGCCATAATGTATGTTATTTTTGGAAAAGGTCAATTACTAACGGAATGATATTGCTCTTTGAAGGTTTTCCCCATAGTTCCAGCTTGGATGTCATTCCCTCTAAAGAAGCAGATCATGGGAAAAGTGCTGAATTAAGTAATTTTGATGATTTGGGTCGAAGTAGTTTAGGAGACGTGTTTTCTCCAGTCAGAGACGGTAAGTTACTGATACTGGAATTTGTAAAGCCTGATTCCTCTGCATGTAGTGTGACAAAATGTCACTTGTGAGTTACTGACTGTTGTACCTACTTGATATTTTAATTTGTCTTTGATTATGAACTTGATGCAGTGATACAAATAAACACTTCATTTGTCTGTGTTCTGCCGTTTTGTAGATATTATTGCAAATAAAGTGACTGAAGATCCTCAAGGAAATGGTAAGCATATGTCAGTGATAAGTCTTTGGAGGTTTGTGCTAGTTCTCACATGCTGATTTTATCATACCATTGAAAAAAAACAAATGACCGAAGCAAACACTGAAATAACTTTTCTGGGAATTGTCTGACACATTGAGAATGTGTCAGACAATTCCCAGAACAACATGGTAACAGGGGGTCAAGAGTATGGTCCTAAAGTGATGGGGTTTTTTCCTTTATACAATTTATAGTGATGTACAGAAGGATTTCGTGTTTTATTACTTTTATAAGGATGGAGGCACCATAAGTTGGATGGAAGGATCTAGTTTTTTTGTGGAGTACATTTTTTGGTGATTTCTTTTGTCTGTCAGTTTTGTATGAGTGTGCAGGCATTTTAACTGTGGGATAGATGTGGTGTGTGTGTTTATTGACCTGTGTGTTTCATCTTTCCCTTTTCATTTTAGGCTTGGATTTTCAGTCCTACCTGTTGGGTTTGGATTTTCTCCCACAGCCAACCATTGCCTTTCCAGTAAAAAGAAACCTAGTGGGCAGTAGTGCACAAGGGACACAGTCTAGCCCATTACATGCATTTGTGGGATCTCCAATTAAAGAAGAAGAGGAACATCCAGAGACTGACTCTAAGAAAATAAGTCTTGGAAAACAAGAATCTAAAGACATTTTAAAGCAGGTATTCTTGTTATGAGTGTTATTTTTAGAATCTTGACAGAAAATTGCTGCTTGAAGAAAAGAATACTGAATAATGCCCAATCTGATTTTATTTTGCAACTCTTTCACACACTATTAACACAAATCCGTAAAACCTTGTGTGATTTAGATGAATTGGCCTTCAGCAATGGAAGATAAATGTATGTTTGTCTTAAATAAGATCAGGTTACATAAGTTCCCATGAAACAAAATGGGTAGCCTGAGGAGTATTTAGATTCTTCTAGAAAAATGAAGAATCACTAGATGGTTGCACTAGTATGATTGATTGATTGTTAGGTCAGTTCCACTCTCTTCTTTCCCTGTTCTCCATCTTCCTCTTTTTCTTGAGATATCTTTGATGTGTCTCTGCACAGAGCTTAGCTACTTTTGTATTGCTCTTGAGAAGCCTGAGTTTGCTAGGAGTGATACAAGTCAGTCACAACATTTTTGATATGAAAATTAGAGGCCCCCCTGTCTTTTGCACTTGCTTCTTTGTGCCCACTTGAGGCAATTTGGAATGTTTTAGCAATCCATTTTTCAGATATCTTGCTAGGAAATAAAAAACATGTATTTCTGAGTAAATTCCTAAAAGGAAAAATGTTTGAAGGTACATTTTGGAAAACTTACTCTTCAAGTGCAATTACACAATTGTAACAAGTAGATTTAATCTTTAAAAAAAAAAAAATTTTCTGTTGTCAGGTTTCAAAATCAAGCTTACCAAGCATAGAACCTTCTCCACCATCATCTACTCCTGATGTAAATGAGAAACTAATGAAGAATATTCAGGCCCATCCTGCATATGATCTACCAGTAAATGGTACTACCTCAACAAGTAAGTTGATAATTTTGGCCCAGTTCTAGGTGTGATTGATTGTAAACTGACATGAAATCTGATACAATGGACTTGATCTCGGTTCTTTAAATCAAGCCAGCCCTCCTAAAATGTCTCTAGTTGCCTCTGGAAAGATTCATTCTAAATCAGATTTTTTTTTTTTTACTGAGAAATATTTGAGGTAAAATTAATTACATAAATAATTATTTTTTAAAAGTAATGTGGTGATATGAGTAGTTTTTATTTGTCATGAGGGTTCTCAGTATTTTATTTTCAATTGTAAAGGTTCAAAGATAACATCACCTGTCACTGCTGGTGTTGCAAGTTCGTTGTCAGAAAAAATAGTAGAAACCATTGGGAGTAGCAGACCGAATGCACCTCTGACAGCAATTCAAATCAACTTCATTCAGAATATGATACAAGAAACAATGGATGACTTCAGGTACTGCTGTTCTTGCAGAGTGTTTTGTTTTCAATGACATGTTTTCTTAATGAGGTGTTTCAGCATCTGCTCAAACAAATTCCTCTTTGGATTAGAAAATTACCCCATTTATAGCCCTATTTTTGAAAAACTAGTTATGAAAGTTAGTTTTTAATAGCTCTGATGACTAATTAGACTGATGGCTGTGAGGGCTGTTGGTGTATGACTTTGCTGATGTTTCCAGAATGAGTGAATATTTCTCAGATGGTAAATTTAGTCTGCATAGCAAGGTCTCTACTCTTTTCCTGAAGCCTTGCGCTGATTTCCTTTCCTCCTTGCTTGTCTCCCTATCCCAGCAGGAGAAATTTCAAGTTGACAGTGAGGAGAATTTGACATAGCCAGTTGACTTGTGTTGGCTTTGATTGTTGGTATCTTGGCATGTGTAAGATGAAACAGTGTGTGTGTATTTCTACTGGTGGAGCTTTCACTGAAATAACATCTGTGCTGTAAGTGATGGTTGGTGTCAGCTTACTTTGTGGATATCTAACCAACATTCCAATTGTCTTGAAAGAAGTCAAATTAGCATGGCTCTATTTAGAGTGGAGTTTGAAGAAGGTGAAGAAGTTAAGAGAATTTTATCCAGGGCATCACTTCCCAGTCCGTGTTTAAGATTATGTAGGTTGAAGTGAGATAATGGAGAAGAATTGCAGGGGCAGGGGAACTGCTGCTGTCTTGATGAAAAAAAGTAAAGCAAAACTAATTTAGTAGGTTTGTGTACCATGGCTGTTCTGTATCTGCCAACAGAAAAAATACATCCAATGTTGTTTAATGTCTTTACATAATTGTAGTATGGTAAAACTCCCCTGGGATTTTTTGGTAATAAACTCACATATGATGAACACATGTAATTGATGTAACTTAAAATGCAGTCTATGTATTGCAGATGTGTTCTTTTTTAAATCTATGTTCAGGCACCCCAGAGTTAGAAGTTATGCGTGCCAGTCTTTTACTTCCAGTGCCTCAGATCTGGAGCCTTAAATATTGTGTTTCTCCTCTGACTTATATTTTCTGGAGTGGCTGGAAGGCTCTGCTGGCCCTTTTCCCAGTTTTAAGTTGCAGATACATTTACACTGCTTATGAAAGATTGTTAGTACCTTGGTTTTACTAGTTAGTAGTAAACCTTAGTAAACAACTTTTTATTGTTAGTACTAGTGGTCAGTAAGAGGGAAGGGAACTGTTGTAGGCTTCCCATTGATGTAACTACCTTGCACCTGCTGGAACCTGAGGAAAGGATTTTTATGTTCTTTGCCTGAAATTCATTCCTCTTCAAGTAAAGGGGGAGAAAAAGCATGAACCTTCAGGAAAGGACCAGGAATAATATATAATTCATTTGGTTCCAAAAGGATGTTTGTTTCTTGATCTCCCTGTCTTTGGGAGATAACCTACATCTTTGGATTTATAGGATGCCAGCTGGCATCTATACTTGATACACTGAAGAAGATTGTCTCCAGTAGGAATTCTGTAGCACAATAATCTGTGGAAAGAGAAAGTGGTAGAGATTGCCTTTGGGTTTGCTGTATGTTTGAGGAAAGGAAAATGAAGTAAGAGCTGTGTGTGTCCACGAAAGAAACACCTTACTTTGTCAGGCCAGTGGTACCCATGGCGCAGTACTCAGTCCCAGACAACGGCACTGTGCTGCACTGTTCAGGAAGTGATACATTATTGTCAGTGATACAACTTGACAGCTTGCTGCTTTTCTGTGAGCTGTTCTCCTTTTTCTTCCTCAGCTTCTGGAACTGTTGTATTAATGTCATGATCAGAGGCTATTTTCAAGGCTGGTTTTTGTAGTGTGGAATGGTTGCCCATGAATTAACAAATTCATGTCCACTTCGCGGACAACACTGCCACTGCTTTTTATGTAGATTAACCTTGATTATTCCATGATTTTGAGAATAATGTATCACTTACCACAGTTGATGTTTTGGGCCCTTTTACAAAAGACTGTTGAAAGTCATGTGCTGAAAAGTTGTATCTTCAAGTAGAGATAAGTATCTTTCTCTGCAGTGCTTATCATCAAGGGATTGAAAATTAGCTTTGAATGGTAAAAATGAGAGGAGCTTATAGCTTGCAAGTGAAAAAGAATCTTGATATCACCATGTATATATTTGTGTTTCTAAACTGAGAAGTCCTGCATCTTCTTATGTGCTGAAAAAAAATGGTACTTACAAAAATGACTATCATAACAAAAGTATTTCAAAATAAGCTGTAGAAGATTATGTTTCATGGTCTAAGGGTTTCTAGACTTTAGATGAGAGCGAAGGTGAGGAATTGTAGAGTTTTGGGTGCTGAGGGTATGAGAGAGACTGCTTCCTAAGTAAGTCTAAGCATTTTCCTTTTGCAACTCTTCCACCAGAGAAGCATGCCATCGAGATATTGTGAATTTGCAAGTGGAGATGATCAAGCAATTCCATATGCAGTTGGTATGTACAAGGACCATGATGGGAAATGTATTCAGTTTTCAATTTTGGTAATAGTAAGGCATGCCATCTTCTCTCAAAACAGAAAATCTATTTTGTTTATTAAGACCGAGAAAGGGAGGATTTCATGTGAAGGAAGGGGGAAAGCATGAATGGGAACCTGTTAAATTGTTTTTTCTTTGGTTAATAAAGGGATTCTAGGGGTTGAGGAGGTATGAATTCCATATTTCAGGAGTTATGAAGGCTGGGGTAAGGAGAAGATAGATGGAATTCAAATAGAAAGCTTCACTTATAGATACTGTATACATACTGAGCTGTTCTTTATTCTTTAGCTTCACCTTTTTATGAGTCTTTGTTCTTTTGATCTGCATTAAAAAGAACCTGTCTGGGTTCTGAGCATTTTAATGGAATCTGTATTAGTAGATTCTCATCCTGAAGAACTGCACAATATCCTTTGATAAAATATTCACTAATGTATTAATGATCAAAATACTGTATGTCAGCTTAAAAGGGAAAATCTTACTTTTCTTATCAAAAGTTTTTAAAAACAGAATTATCCACGTTATTTCATTTTTAAAAGAAATACGAAAGCCAATAGTATAATACTGGAATTATTAACTTTATTACTACTGATTGATACTTTTTTCTTTTCTGTAGAATGAAATGCATGCTTTACTTGAAAGATACTCTGTAAATGAAAGCTTAGTAGCTGAAATTGAGAGACTGCGAGAGGAAAACAAAAGACTGAGGACTCACTTCTGAAAGATTCACATTGCTGATTTTATTAGAGTGAACTAATAAAATCAGGTGGTGTGTTGTCTCTGACAGATCGTCTGTCATCACTGAAGTATTGTTTGAAGACCTGTTATTATTTTGAACATGAATCTATTCTTCTGGTGTAAGATACTTTGTGTAATTATAAAATTTGTAGCAGATAGGCACTGTGTAAAGAACATTTGCATCCTCATGCTGACCACCTTGCAACACAGCCTTGTAACAGAAAAACTCCAAGGACAAGTACAGTATTGGAGTTTTAGCAATATGTAAAGTGCCTTTTCATAAACAAAGTTAAAACCAGGACAGATACTTTTACTCTAAGAACTTTTTTATATATACCTACTTTTCTATCTGCTTCTTTATTCTACTGCTGTCAGAAGCAATCACTACAGCTTGCCTTTTCAGATACCTTCCTTGAAGAAAAAAGGGGAGTAAAAGCTCCTCTTTTGTGCACAACATGGAGTCTTGTTTACAAAGAGCTGGAAAGTACAGTAATCACTTAAGTTTATTCAGCTGGCAACTCTTCTGTCCTGAGTAAAACTAGAGCTTGAAAATATTCCCAAATTCAGTGCCACAGTCTTTCTTATTGAATTCATAAGTTTGTTGTTGTTGCAAATGCCACATCAACTGCACAATGAGATTTTTTTGTTACTACTTTGGCTATGAATCTAGAATTCTTTTTATTTACCTGTATTTGAATGTTGTCATAGCTTGTCTGATTTGAATGCAACTTTAGTCTTCAAAATGTAAGTAAATATATTAATAATATAGCCATTAATAATACAGCAATGTGTAATTGAAGTCTTTCAGTCTGACTCAAGCACCTTTTGTGCCCAACCTCCCCTTCCATTGGTAGTGAACAACACTTGATAGTGGGCAGTGGTGTTGCAGTTTTGAGCCATGTTGGTTTAGCATTATTGTGGCCTTTTTCAGATAGCTGCATACCAAATCTATTATCTTGTATTATTAACAACCATTAAAGAGCAATCATTACTTCAAGTAGCATAATAGTAGCATACTGGTATGTCAACATTTCTGAAATGAAGCTCAGTAGGAAGTTCTGACTATTGAAGTGTATGGGATATTTGGCTTGGCCTTTATTTTGCCAAGAAGACTAAATTAAAACTTCAATTTTAAATTGCTTTAAAAATCACATGAAAATTTTAAATTGACTTAAAAATTTCTCTGAAAGACTTCTTCTACGGGTGCTACTTGCTATCTAAGTTTTTCTGGAGGCTTCTTAATTTTCCCTCTAATATTTGCTTGTTTCTTCTCACAAATTCAAAACTCAAGCAAAGTCTGAAGAACATGGCAGGTTAACTATTTACAACATCTAGTGTATAAATCCCCAATGACACTGCTACTAAATGAGTAGATAAATACATGAAAGCCATAATATATAGTGTAACTTATTTTTATATGTTGCAAAACTAAAGAAAAACTCCAAACATGTCTATAACATTTCCTTACCTTTAACTTTTTTTAAAAAAAGAGATTTCCTTTTTTGATGTCATTTAATGAAAAACAGTCTTGTAGCAAAATGAGGGTGTTCAAGTAGCTTTTAATGTTAGGGAAATGACTTTAAATGTCTGTAGTTCTACTGCTTTAAAAAATATTTCTATATCACATATAACTTCATATTGAAAGGAAGCAAAAAGTTGGGGTTTTTTACTAACTTAAGACACAATGTAGAGAACTCTTTGTTAAGTTTGTAGGATATGTAAACTTGACACATAGACGACACAGTTCATGAAGACAGCGGTAGTTGAAGGTAGCAAAAATATCTTGGCATCCTTCTATGTATGCTTTTCAGTGTTAATGAAGTAACCTTGCGTATTTCCATCTCTTGATTTGTTCAAGTTCTGAACTCTTGCTGGTGTACCTGGATGACAGCGGGGAGTTAGACCATTATCTTGGGTATTGTCCTTATAGGTGATTTGTTTTCCTGACACCAAACTGTATAATGTTTTTAATTCCCAGATGGAGTTGACTATAACAAGAGTGATTAAAAAGATTTTTAGGGCTTTTGTCCGTGTCTCAGGATTACTGTAGTGCAAGTGGCTACACATGGTGTGTGGAGACCCACTCTGCCTATCTCTATAAGGGTATGTTTTGCCTTGTACACAATCTGATTTGTATGTTAAAATAAAGCTTGTTTCAACCTTTTTGAGAAAAAAAGCTGTGGTGACCTGCTTAATAAAGAGAATAATCTGTGTTGTAATTGTTATGCCTCATCAGGCACCATTTACCTGAAATTCTGGAGTAATCTCTCTTCTGCCTCTGTGGCTTCATGTAGACCATCCAATCATTTCCAGAGAAATGTTCACCTCATGCTCTTGGAGTAAAGGACACGTGAGCAGTTCCCCCTTCCAAGGTGAAAACTGTTAGTCATGCCAGAGAGATCATGTTCATGGCTAGAAATCATGTTCAAGCTAATGTTTTGGGCAGGGGGAATAATCTTCTCTCCTAAGACCCTGGTGAGTTGGACATCCTGTGTTTTCTTCATGTTAAACATACAGATATTTAATTTTTTTAATTCCCTTCTCTCATGCTAATACACACTTTCCGTGATGAGAAGTTTATTTGCAAGGTATGTGGGGTTTGAAAACTGCTTTTGACTAATTGATTTATTCTCCTAAAATGCAAAATGCCAGCATGTTCTTACTTCCTGGCAGCAGTCCTGATACACATGCCGTGTTCTTCATAAGCACGACAAGGATGAATTTGGAAGTTGCACATTGCTCCTCCTGCACAAGGAGCACGGCATACTAGAACATGCTTTGCAGACTGCACTGCCAAACCGTACAGTTGCTTGCCAGCGGACACCCTCGATACTAAAACTGAAGATGCAAAATGGTTGTAGGTTATTTGTGTATAAAGGGAACAAGTCTGATGTTGCTGAGTGCTTAAGGCTGGCAGGTGCTGTGTCTGTGTTTCTCATCAGTGCACTTGTGTCTGTGTGTCATTATGGTGTACATCAAGAGCTGCACCTTCTGGCCAGGCTGAGTACAGCCATTTTCACATCATCTCAGGCTATGCATCTGGGCAATGCTGATGAACAAATTCTCAGCTGTGGAAACAATCTTGTACTCTTCCTTGAGCATCCTGTAACAGGCACTGCCGAAGTTACAAGGCCAGAAGGACAAGAGTAAAAAATTCCAAGGTGTTTTCAGGATCAACTGTGATATTAGCTGTGATTCTGGATGTCTCTCTCTAGCCACGGAAGTACAGACAGTACCTGTGAACGTCACATTTTTGTATTTGTCTGGCACAGCTTTAGGACAGGGCAAGTTAACAGTGGAATCATACTCAATAACTAAAAGTCATGGAAAGCACATCTCTCGTTAGCTGATCTTGGCAGTCGAAATGGTGATACATTTGTGGGACTGAGAGCCACAGTTTTTCAGATGTTCAGATGTGGACAATGTGATATCTAGTATGCTGTCTACAACAGTTGCTAATAACACTTTTCGTTACATACCCACTTTTACTAATGTTAGGGGCTTATATGAGATGTTTCCGTTTTTTGTGTGTATGGAAAGGTATCCTAGTGCTAGAAAGCATAGCTAATATTTTCAAAATAAACAGAAACTTTTGAGGCACTGCATATTTGATAAACTGAATTAAGAGCATCTTTAGGATGGCAGGGGGGTGATGACCCAAAAAACCCTATTCTTGGTCCAGAAGGCACTTGATTTTGAGAGCAAGTTAAGAATCCACTAAATCAACAGAAACTTAGCGGTTATTTTGTCTTCTGGATATAAGCAGCAGCTGACTAAAAATGAAGGAAAGAGAAGTGTAGACTGCTGATACTTATTCCTTAGCCTCATGAGTACTCAAAACATCCAGACCTGAACTCAAGTAGGAAGTAGCATTCCCCTTCCAGAGAGACTGTATCATGACTGAAGATGTTTGGTGGAGTAATAACTGCCCTATTTATTTTGGACTGTGCCCATGCTAAACCAGTTCAGGCCTCAAAATGCTGTTGCAGCATAAATAAGTAATGCCCATGTTGTTTTGGGGCTAAATCATGTTAGAATTTTCCAAGTGTCTGGCTTGGGGCTCTAAAATTGGCTGATGAGTGTTGGAAGCCATCCACTGTCCATCACGTACTAGAACAGGAGTTCTCTGAAACAACTGCCAAGCTTTGTATTAGCAGTTGTCCCATGCAGCCGTTGGCCTAGCTGCAGACATAGTTTTGGAGAGAGTTTAAAATTGTCATTATACCTCTGAGGGTCACCTGAGATATGTTCTGGTAGTAGAAGCTTGTTGTTCTTACTAGCAGAATATTTTTCTCCCTTAGTTCTATCATGTGTGAGTTGCAGGACAAATGCTCATGCCTTGAGCTCTCTCTCGATTTCCTCGTTTGTTCTCTCATTCTAGCTAAAAATACCAAGGCTCATATAATGGAAAGTTATTATGGTTCCTTTCCAATATCTTACACCACAAAGTTCTGTCTCTTTATGGAAATCACTGAGAGACAATGCTTTTTCAGCCTGTTATTTTGCAAGAATGATAATTCTGATTTATTCTTTTCATCCCTACTTGTCCTCTGAGTAATGGAGAAGGAATGAAATTACAGAGAGAAAAGGACGCATGAGAAAAGAACACAATTTCCTATACAGATTATTTACATACAAGTGCCTTTACTGGTTATAAAAATACACATTAACTAACACAGGGCAGAAGTGTTCCAGAATTAATTAAAAAAAATAGTACTATAAATAAATACTAGTGCTCAGTTGCACTATGTAACACTACTTACCAGAATGCCTGAATACCCAGAGGTGTCCAGCTGGTGATATTTTTTATAATTACCAGGTTGCTGAGGGTGAGCTGTATTTTCTGAATAGCAATTCTTCATGTTTTCATAAGGTCTTCGACTGACCAATCAAAAATTAGGGCAAACCAATCCGATTCATCACTTTTGAAAGTTTTGGGCTAAGTAGATGGAATTGTCTCCCTAATTTTGTAGCATCTAAACTGAAGCAGTTCTGGGTTTCTGCTGTTCCAGTTCTCATCACTGGACTTTTTTATGAGTCAAGAAGCTGATGCAATTTATCCAAGTCCACCTGAATAAACAGAAAGATGCAAGATCTATCTAAAGCTTTAAGAGTCACTTTGGTCTATCATTTACTGCCATCCACCACAAGTGTCTGCAGATTTATCCTCTAGTTATTTTGTTACTGAACACATCCTCTTGACAAGAAAAGTCAGCAAATAAGGGCAAGCTTTAATTAAACAGACCCTATGTCCTCATGCCATGATACTTAAAATTATTTCCTTTACATATTTGTCTAAAAGAAATTGCATGTGGTGCTGGTGGCCACACTCCTGCTTGTCCCATTGGGTGGGGAAAAAAAGTCACTGCACTGTGTCCAAAATACTTGTCCCCAGAGTCTTATCTCTTATCGGCTCCTCCAGCTTTGAGAAAGCTGTTGACTCCCACCACTCAGCAACAGCAGAAGGAATTACAAGTTTCCTTCCCCAGGAGGCATTTGGCCCAGCTCCTAGAGCCCCTCTCCAGGCTGGTGCCCAGCACTGTCTCATTCTGCCAGTGCCCACATCCCACTGCAGGGTGTCCTTCCACAGGGATGTGCTCCACCAGATGCAGGTCATACATTAACTGAGACTAACTTCACATGCCCTGTGTGGGTAAGGCTCACAAATATACATAAATGCCTCTGCTTGTTTCCATGGTAACTTTGATGCTTCAGAATGGAAAAGACAAAAAAGCTGGGAACAACAGGAGACATGCAGGGAGGTAACAGCACTTCAGTCACATATATTTGAGTTGCCCTGTGCTACTCTGCAGTGCCAGAAATCCCAGGTATGCCAGACATGCTATGATGATACTCCAATGATACTATGATTTCTATATTTACCCATCCCATAGCTGATTTGGCTATATATATTTTGTAGTCTTGGGGTTTGTTTTGACGGTTACTTTCTACACAAGGTGTTAGGCAAAAGCAGTGGCATCAGTGTGACTGCTATGTATCCTCTAAGTACAATATAGAGATCAGTAGTATGAATGCTTTGGAAGCTATGCCATGCTTTTTAGAAATATAGGGATTTATGTGTGAAACTCACATGGGAGTACAACTGGGATCAAACAAGATAAACATTACTTCACCTTTTGAAAAATGTTTGTGTTTGTGAAGTTGAAAAGCACTTTGATCTCATTTTGTTAATTGACAGCACTTAATTGTTGCTGACCTCTCACAAGTTTAATGCCTAGTCATGTAGCATATACATTAATTTCACTGTTGAAAGCTGGTTTTGTTTCAGTTTCACTTAAGTGGCAGTTGTGTGGCAAACTCCATGGGAAGATTAATCTTGTACTGAGTGAGAGAATTGGTAGCTCATCACCACCACCACCTAATACTTATCATCTTTGTCAAGAGGTCTCCTCAGGATAAGGTAAATATTAAGGAAACTCTCCTGTCCGACCATCCAGGAGGCGCCCTGGCAGTCACAGATGACCAGGGACCTGAGCAGGGACCGAAGCCCTTTTAGTTACACACCCTGCACTCAACACAGTCACACCAGGTTTCCTTACCTCCTCACCGGCTGGTCCCTAGCCTTCCTGTAGCAGAGTCTCAGACTTCCCACTCCTTAAAATAATTTCATCTGGGTTCTGTAAGTAACAAAATAACAACTTGAGCTGGTGCCTCCGAGGAGGGACCACGAACAAAGGAAACCTTGGGCTTTTATCCTCAGAGAGTCTTGCGCGTCAAGCAAGGGGATAGTGGGCTGCTGCCGTGTCTCTGAGGGTCCGGTCCCCCGGCCCTTTGTTACGCAAAGGGTTGGCGCTTTATGGCCCCTTGCTGGAGGCTCTCAGCTTGCAAATCTAGCTACCTGCACTGAATGTATTCCTCAATAGTAAAGAAACCAAAATATTTCATATCTAGTCCTTAGATTTCACCAACAATTTACTGTGCTCGTCACTTTCGCCTGTTTCCATCAGTTCAATCTCTGCATACATCGCACCAGAGTCATTAGGAGAGTGTGGAGATCTGTCTTTCTGAGGGAGTTGATTGCTGTGCTGTCAATGAGTTCAGCAGTGTCCTTTCTGGACAGAGTGTGACTATGGGGAGAGCCCACATTTCAAATTACTGTGTTTTGTTGTATCTTGTATATTTCCCAGGAATAACACTGGGCTTGAGAAACACGACTACTTGTTGATCATAGCATGCTTAGGAAGGAGGGAGAAACAGACCTAATGGTGTCTAAGCAATTAACCTGATTCACCTGCTAATCTCCTTTGAAGATGGGGGCCTTGAAGCTGATCTACAATTGAAAACTCCAACTACTAGTGCAACTGTTCCTCTCAGCTAACATGCTTTAAAAATTCCCTCTAATGCCTCCATTACACAGCAGATGAGCTGTTTCATATTTTTCTACACTGAAACTGCTCTTCCTAGTAAATTGGTAGGTAGTAGCTTAACATAGGGACCACAAAGCTTGGCTAATAGAAGCCAGTCCAGCTGCATCAGAAAAGATGGGGACATTTCTTGCCACTGTTGCTGTGTGTTAAGAGCATCGAAGAATGAAAACAACTCTCAGAGGATTTACAGCCCTTACCACACACTGAGTCACAGCACTGAGGATTCAATAACAGGGGCCCTCCAGGCCCTTGAAATGCTTCTTTCAATGAGCATCCACTCCATCACACCAAGGCTAAGCGTAAACAAACTTTTCTATCCATATACTTGTCTTGGCCACATATTGGGTTTTCCTGATAATGCCACAGCAAACTCTGAAGGAGAAAGCAGTACAGCTACTCCTTGTACTATTTCTGTATTGGGGATCAAATTAGCATCCCCGAGGGTGGGATAGCTTAATAAGACTTCAGGGGGCTTGTCTGAGAGCACTTTTCAAAACCAAGAAAATAATTTGGTACCTGTGGGGTTGTGCAATGAACACTGACATGGAAGAGGTGGAGGGAAGGATGGAGCTAAGGGGTAGAGTGGGACCTCTCAGAGCTTTGCGGGACACGAGACATTCAGGTCGCGGCCGTGGAGGTGGCAGCAGACCTGGCTCTCGGGTGCTGCTGCCCACCTTTCCGAGCGCAGCCTGTTCCCTGCACGGCGGGGCAGGTGGGAGGGAGGACGGGCTGACCAGCCCGCGATGGGGGGCGGTCCCGGGAGCAGCGCACGGGGTGCCCTTTCCGCCGCCCTCCGCCCGCGCTCTCCGGGGCCGAGGGCTGGGGCCGGGTGCTGCCGGTGCGCTGCCTGCCCCGCCGGGCACCGCTCCGCGGCCCGTGCCTGGCGGAGAAGGCGGCCGCGGGTCCCCGGCGCCGCGCTGCACCCCGCGGCAGTCCCGGGCAGCGGAGCCGCCCCGCCCGAGGCTCGGCGCGGCCGCAGGTGCCCGGGGAGGCCGGCAGTACCTCCGGGCCCCCGCAGAGGGCAGGGCCGCTCCGCGCCGGGCCGCGCTCAGCCCCGGCCCGGCCTCACTCCGGGCAGCGAGCGCGGGCGAGCCCCGGCCGAGCCGAGCCGAGCGGTAAGTGCTCCCTTGGCGAGAGCCGTGACCCCGCGGCCCGGACGGCCGTCCTGCTGCCCGTGCCCATCCTCTGAGGGGGCTCGTCACGGCGGTGGTCCGGCGTAGCGGGATAAGTCCGCTTTGAAGAAGCCCGATAAATAGGTTTTCATTCCAGCAGTTTATGGTGAAGAGATGAAAAGCGATTTAAATTTCATTTCAGAGGTACATGAAAGCAATATCCCTTTAATGAATTTTTTTAACTGATAATTATTCTCGGTAATTAAGATATGAAATATTCACTAGGACCTACATTATGTTCTAGGGGCAGAAGGAAGAAGTGAAAGAATAGGATGCTATCAGATGACCTCTTTTGTGGTGGCTCATTTCCTTCCACTGTGAAAATAGTAAACTTCCTAAAGCTAAAAGCAAGGGAAAAAGTAGTTTGAACTATTTCAGTGAGTATTTATAACCTCTCTCTTAGAGGACCAGACCTTCTCTAACCCAGTGTTGTTGTAGCTATGCATCTCTAATAGGAGTGTGAGACTTCACATGACCCCATAGTCAGAGGTCTGAGTCACTTTGACATTGTGGGATGCCCTGCTCCCCCTCTCTGCGGCAAGGAAATGTTACTAGTGGAGATCAAGACAGCCAAACAGAAATATTAGTCAGTATTTCTGTTTCAATTCGGGTAGAGCAGGGACTAGAGGCAAAATTCTCCTCCGTCATGATAAGTAGCCTATGAACATATCGCCTTTGTCATAAGCTTTTAGTCATTGTCAGATTCACTCTCATTTGCCAGGCAAGTTATCTTAAGTCTTGAAACAGGCACCTTAACACAAGGTCTGACAGCTGCTGGAGAACAGCAATCCTTGCTAATGCCACACCTGTGCAAGATAACCCTGAGAGAGCGCTAGACGTGACTCCAGGGTGGCTGGGCTGTATCAGCATGTGCGCAGGTGCAAACTGTGGGGGAATTAAGGCTCTTCGTAGTTCAGTCCTTTCTTTTAAAGGAGTGAGAACATACAGTCTCCTTTTCCCATTCCCTTTTATGTGGGTTTTGGAAGAATTTGGAGGCAGCAGCTCTCAACCGCAAAAGGAGTCTTGCTTATGGAACCTTGATGGCCACCTTTGAGTGGACGATATACATATATATGTATATATGCAGTTTTCCTGCTGTTTCTGGTCCTGTGAATGACCTCACTCATGGGACAATCTTATTTGTTGCCTTTCAAAGCTTGGATAGAAACCATGGCATAAGGTAACTCAGTGTTGTCAGATTTTAGTGGTTCTTCATGTGCCTCACAGCAGAGAACGGGGGTCTGCCAGGTGCTTACAGAGGCCAGGTGGCAACTTGAGCTCTTACCTTTTATACTGAGATGCAGTTAGGTATTTAACAGTCTTGGAGTTTTAGCATGGATTCATGTGCTTGTTTTTACTGGTTGGAAGTTCAGGTCAGGCTATTCTTTATAAGTTAAAGGAGTTAGCAATGTGATAGGAAAAGAAATACCAAGATTAGGGCCAGATGACCTTCAAGCTAATTCAACAGGGTGTGGAATTGTGATTAGAATTGTTATTTGTGGCCACAATGTAAGGTATCGATTGGATTCTGAATTATTTTGACTATCTTGTTTGTGTCTTTTAACAATAATAGAATTTCCTATCAGCCTGTGGTCAGTAGGAGTGGAAATAAGAAGTAAAGGCAACGATGAGGTTTTAAAGCCTCTGACTCACTAGCTGCTACCCTTTTAGGCTTCAGTGCACAGCAGAGCATGTTCCTTAGAGACAAATCACCTTTTTCTTCTTTTGTAGCTGTTTCAATTTGACAAGAGTTCTTCTGAGACTGTGTTTATGTGCGAAATGGCTATAGTTCAGGAAGGGAGAGGAAATTTTTTGTTAATTCTAAAGGCAGTGAACTCTGTGGTCATTCACACCTTTCTCAAGAGTGAGTTACATGGCTTTGTGGATGCCATGAAGGGTACTGGTTTCTCCTGGGGTAGACTGTTAGTTTTGATAGCATGCAGCTGTGGTCCTTGGGTAAAAAAGCCCTCAGTAAGTGGCATAGATATTATAGATGCCTTTGTTTCTCTGCTCTTCATTGAGAGAGAGACTCAGACTTCCACCCAGTTGTGTTCAGTGCAGAGCTGAGAGATGGAGCCTAGAGCAACATCCCTGGGCAACATCCTAAAGAGGGTCTCCTCTCCATCCAGTGAAGATGTGTTTCTCTCCACTGACAGTATGACTAGAAGTCCAGGTCAATAATTTAAGAGCTCAGAGTTGGGCAGTGCATGTACATCCTGCCCTTCATCCACTTGCAGGCATGTCCAGGTTCATTTTGAGCTGCTGCTTGTGATGAACATTGCTCTAGGGTCCTGTGCTTAAAGGAGTGAGGGCACAGGAAGAGCAAGGGGCCTGTGAAGTCGTGAAAGAGTCATTTTCATATGACTGAAAGACTTTTTCTTCCCTTTTTCCTATTTTTCCCTACAGTCTGTGGACTGTTTTTATCTTTCATTTGTGTACTAATGGTAATGGCCATTGGCATTTACATGGGAAAGAAGGAAACACCCACATTTCATATGGCACCGAGCAAAAGCAGCTCAGGGTTTGGATTTTAATAATGTTGGTTAAAGAAGTGTCTGTGCATAGTTCTTTATAAGCTATTGAGAATATTTCTTTTTAAAATATTTTTCTTCAATGTAGCTACTTTGAGATGGCTTTTATTTATTCTTCATCTATGACTGCACTGATGTTGAGCTTCTCATTTTTTTTTTCTAGAAAATATAGTAGAGGACTATTCTGTTTATTTGGAGAAAAGCAGTATATTCCTGACTATTAGGCTGAAATAAAGCAATGAATAACATTGTTTAGAACTTCGCATAAAAGCAAAGTTTGTCAGTGTGAGACACGGTATGGTGAATGATTATTGAATAGCAAGGCCAGAAAGAAGGTTTTCCTTGGGTCTGTTGGGTAAAGACTTGCTTAAAAAAAAAAAAAAAGAAAGAAAAAAACCTTATTTTAAAATAGCATAATAAGGATTTTTTCACATTCAATGTAAATTAATTTCTCTTGTTCATCTTAACAGTTATCTATAGGAACATGGTGTTTTATGACAATTAATTTGGAGTTAAGTGGTTTTGTTTTTACTTAAAACAATGTCTTCTGGATTTATAATATTTTCACTGTGTGCATTTTCTGTTAAAACCGAATAGAATGGCACTTCCTTTGTTTTCTCTCCTTTTTTTCTTATTGTGCATTTTGGATGTGTACCCTCTAACTTCTTTCTGTTTATTTTGGCCTCTGGCTGCCATGTAATGGGGGATCAAGCTTAAAATGGTTTCAAGAGACCATTTCTTCATGCGAAGATTCTCCAGGGCTGCCAGGAATAACCAACAATTAATGCAAGTACTGTTCTAATACTTGTTTGGAGTTGAGTCACACTGATGTTTGTAGCATGAATTTGTAGCACAGGAAAAACAAACACTGTGTGCTTGGCACCAGACAGCTTCAGGTTGGAAGAACCATAAGGGAGATGTAAGTGGGTGAAACTCAGGAGGAGGTAGTAAATAAAACAAGACTGGATGGTAATCAGTGTTTGGTATGAGAGAATTAATCTGAGGAGGTGTTGAAGCAAAGGAAAACAAAAACAAAGTCAAAAGTATGCTTGAGACCATATGTGAAGGTTGACGGTTATTTGGTTTGAAATGTATTAGGAAAGCAAGCAGAGATGAACCTGTGGTTTCAGCTGAAAATAAAGTACCTAGCATGTGGCTGAGGGAGGGCAGAGTAATGAACCTCTCATTTTATTGAGCTGCATGAGTTGGATAAACAACTTGTAAATAAATTTGAAACAAGCATTACCCCATTTTAAGGAACAGTAGCTTTTAAAAGTGAAACTTATGATGCTCATTGTGTTCCTTGATTGCTTGGCTGAAGATGAATGGCTGGATTTTGCTCTTTGAGATCATAAAGCTGCATTATGTGTTATCCTGAAATTAGGGGAAAGGCATAACCAACAGGTACAAAGCGTAGGAGTTTCACAGTCTGGGAATAACTGTGATAATGGAGAGACTCAGGAAAAATGCTTTAACTTCTAGACAGTGTTTTACTGTTTGCTTACAGAGAGCAAGTATAGTCTCACTGCTGCAACAGTGGAAACCATGAAAACCACCAAGGCTCAGATAGAAAACCTGTGATTAATTTTATTATCTTAATAATCATGTGGTGATTCACAGAAAGTGCCAGGGATTTTTTCCCATTTCAAATGGATTGCTATTTTACATTCTAAGTAATAAAGCTGAAATTATTTGTAACAGAGCTCAGCTGAACTAGATGGGTCTACACCAGCAGAGGATTTGTTCCAGTTTCCTCTTCTGTATTCGTTCAAACAATTGGGAAACTGTTATTTTCATGATGTAATGCACTGGTTGTTTTAAGAGCTAATTCCCAAACAACGTGCTAATTGGCCTGAAATAGTGCAGTGTGTGTGGTGCCCCCTTGGGATTTGAAGTTACAGACGATCCTATTTGTTAGTGGCTTCAGAAATTAAACCTCTCATGAGTGTTCTAACTGTGCTTTTGTAAGGACTGAGTGAATAAGTGCATGATAGTTCGAAACGCAGTGTTCAGAGCAATTGTTCTGTATTACATGATTGCTGGGCAAATTAGACTTGCAGTGGAAATTTCCTTGCAGGCTACTGTGCTGAAGTTTTCAGCTCACCAGCATAGGGTCACAAAGATGTGATAGAAGGTATGACATATACCCTGGTCTAATTTTGCAGTAAACTAGAAACCATTTAGCAACTTCTAATGGAAAAGCAAGACATACTTAGGAAGAGGAGTGCAACATATAAACAGAGGCTTAAAACTTATGAATTGAATTACATTTCACGTAATTTGTCTGTATGTTCTATTGCCAGGGTGCTATGCTTTTATATTGACACTGCTTTATGACATTGCTGAGTGGTGGAAGAGGAGTTGGAAAGAGTTTTGACTTTTTACAGCTTTGTAAATGATGGTGAACAATTCAGCAGTTTGGAATTTAGATTGACAATTTTAACTGGATGTGCCTGAGCAGCTCATCACGGACACAAAATTGATTAAGATCTTGCTACCTCCCCACCTGCCCTCCCTCATTTAGGCTTCTGCATCAACTTGATTAGCTGAACAACTCTGTTCCTAATTTTTCAGATTTGCTCAGGGTGTCTCCAGAGTAAGGGAGATGATATTGTGCTGGATTTCATTTGATCCGTCTCAGTGGTTTCATGACTGTGAGAACAGGGATGTGTTTTGTTTTCAAATTAAAGGTTGTGTTTTTGTGTGGTGAGGTCCCAAACTCAAGGAGAAATTTCTGCAGTGATTTCTACAGTCAGCTAAAACCTACTGAGTGGTTGTGGGCCAAGATCAATGGTTGCATTCCTGCTGCTGAGACTCTCCTGCCTTGGGACTCATCTCTGGGCTGAGTCTACCATGAGACACATGGAAGGTATAAAACTCGTGGGTAAGTAGATGTTTTACTGATGAATAATGATTCAATTACATAACTTAACTATAATACCTGCTAATGGGAGTGAAGTGCAGAGCAAAAGAGGCATTGTAGGCCAGTATATGTGAAATGTGAATTAATTCAAACCATGTAGAGAACATTGGAGACTTCTGCAGTATTTTTGTGAGCGTTATATGTGCCTCATTTTAATTGATTGATGTTATTCTGCCAAGCTGCATGAAATTAAATAAAAGGAAACTTACAATGGAACAAACAGGAAATGAAATAATAGCTGGAGTAAGATGTCTCTGGAGAGAATGGCAAGGGATTTGCAGTAATATTTGAGAAGTTATTAGATGTGAGAGTCCCACCTGTGTGCTCCAGCAGCCTTGTTTTTCTTATACCCATATAAAACCATATAAGCTACATCATGGAGAGAAGTGAAGGTGGGAAAGCCTGCATGCATGAGAAGCAGAGGCTGGATGCAGAGGCATTTGGAGAGGGATATAGAAGGAATGTTATGCTATATTTCTTCCCCTCTCTCTGTACCCCTCACCACAGCAAGTTTGGATTGGGTGGGACATAACCACAACAACTGACAAAACAATAATTTGTGAGCATTTGAGTCAATGAAGTGTGGTCTCCTACAGGGTTTTCTCCACCTATTCACTGAAGTTGATGCCCATCATCCACCACTCCCCAGCTGCCCTTATACTTCAGTACCTCTAATTTTCCTCTTGCTGCTCACAATTACTTGCAGCCTCCTGATCCATCCCTGAAATCATGGAGCAGTATTCCAGCTCTGCTTCCTTGAATTCTGTTGGCCCTGTGTTGTAGGTGATTGAACTCATGCTAGGCTCAGAATTTACTAGAGGAACACTGTCAAACAGCATGGTCTGTTTTTTAGCCAGTTTGGGAGAGAGGCTAGTTTTGGCTAACTTGGTTTATTGTGGGCAAGAGCTTCTTGCTGTGCAGTCACCAGCAGCAATAAAGACTTTTTTGGTTCCATCTTCTGTACTGTGTGGGTACTGCCGTCATTGTTAAGCTGTTTCCTCCAGTGCTGCTTCACCTCTAGCCTTGCCATCAAAAATGGAAGCACTTGCAGAGGCTATTCATCGTTACATTTACTGTTACACTGCCTAACCCTGGTCAAATGGGAGAAATTTGTCCCTTCATAAGTGGAATTTTAGTGTAATATGTATTGGTCAGCCTTGGTCCTTCTTTAGTGTGTAGGCTTTGCAGTACTGCAGTTTGGTCAAAGCAGTGTGTTCAGTATGCTACTGTGATTTCAGGTATGCAGAAAGAACCAGTCTGCTGGTCACCAGGCTGGCATATACTATCAGTTTTTGGAACACAATGTTTGCATCTTAGTCAATGTGCCTTTTTTTCCCCCCACTTAATACATTAGCACAGTTAGCATTTTTGCTGACTGTGGCTCCCACTGGAGCTGATTGAGCTGGTATTTCTGTTCTCTGAGCCTTGCTTGTGGTTTCCATAAAGCTGAAAGTAGTTCTTGGTGCTGATTATGTTTTTTTCTGGCCGAAAATTTCATCCCAATTTAATCTGTACCAGATAACCCTTCTTGGGTTTATTGAATGTTTTCCAAAATTAAAAAGAAAGCATTCTCTGTGAAGTTTTCTTAATTTGAAATAGTCTGTGATGTTTCTGCTAGAGTAAACACCTTTTGCTCTACATGTAGTCAGTTTTTTGAAGTGAGTTTGGTAGGGAACTCAGGGCATCAAAATAATTTGGCTTATTGAACTGTAAGATGGGAATAGTCTTTTTCTGTCAGGCCTGGGAGCTCCCTCCTGGTAAGCTGTAGTAAACTCCTAAATATTAGTATTGAAATTTTTCACACCATCTGCCTTTTTATTTGATATCTCATCAAAATGTTTGGGGTTATTTTTAAAAATGAATGCGTGGGGAAAATAATGTATTGCTTTGTCGCTTGCAAAAGCCCCTTCTGTCATGGCATTGCAGGGTAAGTTTGGCAGAAGTCGGCATTTTTAGAGGAAAACGTTCTGCTGCTTTTATTTAATTCTTGCCAAGTTTGGAAGTCTCTGAAAAATATGTGTCAGTAATAAAATTCTGGAAGCTCACCTGTCATCTCTGTGCAATTACAGAGCGGATGTCCCATCCTGGCTGAGCAAGCAGGAATGTTGCAGCCCAGGGTTACAGTGTGTTTGAACAGACCTCCTTCCCTAAGCAGCGCCTTGCTGCTGCAGGCTCAGGTTAATCCACATCCTGAAACAGAAAAGGAGCTGCTGTTTCCAAAGTACCCAGTGACCAGCAGTTTATTTAAATGCAGATGAAACACATGCCAGGCTGTGTCAGTAGGTGGAAAGAGGGAAGGAAGCAGGAGGAATTTGGACATGGGCCCTGGTGACTCAGATAGGAAAGGGAGTTACCTGGGAAAATAGGAGTTCTACTGGAAGATGCTGTGGTTGCTCAGAGATGTGTCTGAAACTCTTTTTTAGGTTCTCAAGACTTATCCTTCCCTGGTTTCTCTAAAGAGCTACATGAGCATGAGGAAAGAATCCCTGTGAGAGCCCAAAGTCTGTCTTTGGAGCAGGGGCTGGGCACCAGGTTTTGCATGTTGATTTCTGCTGATCTGCATAGCACAAACCCTGCCACCACACGTGCATTTGGAGCTCTGTCACGCAGAGATTAGCATCTGTTGGCACTGAGATTGAGACAATGTTTGTACTTTTTGTCTTGTAAAATGTTGCGGTGTGATGTAATAGCCTGTTTCAGCTATCCCAGTTCTTTCCCCAGGTGTGCCAACAACCTCTCCCTTCCCCTCCCTTGCCCCCTGCTGACTGCTGTCCGTCAGTCCTGGCATTCCAGAAGGGCTCGGGTGATTGGCAGAGTTCCAAAGGTGCCTCTCAGCCCTGGGGACACTGGGCCATCCCGGTGTCATTTGTCCCCTGAGGCTCCCCCCTTACCTGGTCGGGGGGATCCCTGCCCCTTCCCTCCCCCTCTCCGCGGGGTTCAGGGACACAGCAGCCACGCGGTTCATTGTTCTGTGGGAGCTGCTGCTGCGTTCAGAGGCCTGTGGGCCAGGAATAAAGCTCTGGATCGAAACCCTCCAGCAGAACCCGACTCCTTTCCTTCACCTCACCTAAAGCCTCTCCACCAGAGGCAAACCTGAGCTCCTGCGTGCCTGGACTTGTCCCAAGCGCCAGCTGCAGCATCCAGCCAGCCAAAGGTGTCTCTGAGGAGAAACCACCACAGCTGCTGCCCTTGGTCAAGCAGCAAGGCCAGACGAGCCCAGGCACGTTCCATCCGGCTATATTGGGATTTAATTCCAATATAGTAAAATGTTCACGTGTACCTTATTTGAGCTTTGATTTTATATATATATATATATTTGCTTCATTCTTGCATTGTTTTGGGAGAACAAGTTGTTATTAGTAGATGTAAACCTGAGACATGTTTTAAATAGGATGAAGGTTATTCAAAATAGGAATTGTCTTGAGTTTTTTTTTCTTATATCTTCAAATATTAACTCTTTGATTAATATTTTATGTGATTGAGTTCGTAGTATGAATTTTACCAGCTCATATAAAGGCAGCAAATACAAATTATGGGATCTAACAGCTGAACAGATCTAACAGCTTTAAATTGCCTCTACACTGCTGTGCTAGACATCAGTTTCACAGACTACCCTCATGGATCCTGCCTACCTGCTAAGCCTCACTGCTTCATCATTTCTAACCATGGCTGCTTCATTTCTAACCATGTCTGGTAAAGAAAGCCTTGAGGCTTTACTGGGGCTCCTGTCAGGAGCCATATGTATACCTAATAAGTCACAGTCCTGGAGGGCTTGCCACCTGAATGGAGAAAGACATAGCAGGTAAGTGGCACACTCAAGCAGAGAAGGAAAGAGGAGGCAAGAGTGGGATGGCTTGGTCAGATGTGGTTTGGTGGGCAGTGCTACCCCATCAGCAGGTTCAGTCTCTGCTGACACTGTCAGGTGCAACATACAGTCCTCTGCAGGTGAAGCTTCTCCTCAGAAATGGCTTAGCTTCCTCCTCATGTTAGTCAAACAATTCCCTATGGTTCCCTTTACTGAAAAGTTGCTCTAGAACCAAACCCTTTGGCAGTCAAATTCTTGTAATTTTTAGTTTAAAGTAATTTTTCCCATGTTAACAAATGGCCATGCATTCCTTGTTGTCCTCTGGTTTGAAGGATGGTTTTGTGTTTTTCATTTTGGCTTAGACAAATCAGTGTTTCTTACACGAAAAGACATAGCATTTACCTTATGAGCATGCTTACAGTAGAGTTGTTGCTGCAAGTGTGCCTCTATAGACACACCTGACATACTTTGAGCTTCCTCACTGACAGACTTAGCAACATCGTTGCCACAGTTTAAAGGTCAGTACCAGCTGACCAGATTCATTTTGAGTATTCTAGTTTTTGGAATTTTTAATAGAACCTAGAGATTTCTGGAGATTGAAGACCTAAGTCTGCTGCAGAAAACTTGTGGTCTTTAGAATTTTTAGATTCTTCTTTAGAATTCTTTAGATTCACCTCAAGCCTCTGGCCAATGTCAGGGCCCCTCTCCAAAACAGTTCTGAAAGCAACATCAGTTCTCTTGGCTGCACTTTCCTGGTCTCAGGATGGAGCCACAGTGATTGTTTGGAGTCATCCTGCACTCACAGTTCTTACAGGCACTGCATCTTGCCCTGCTAAACCTTGTTTTGTCTCCATTGACATGCTTTTCTTCACTCCTGATGTTCAACTCTATCTTGAAAGACTACTTTGAAGGAACTTCCTTAATAATGATCTTTCTGCCTGGTAATTTCCCTTTGCTCTTGTTTATCTTTTAAATAGTTTATCTGATTTATACATCTTATACTTATGCTGACTTTTCCCACTTTTTCCAGTTTAGCCTATGGAGTACTTTGCCAAATGATTCATTAAAATCCAAACAAATTGCATTCACATTTTTTGTGGGAATGAAGTAGAAAAGATACATTTTGGACTAGTATGATATAATCAGTCTTCTGTAATGTATTTGATATGCTTTTGTTTTCCATTCTTTTGTCAAGATCTGTGTGCTATCTGTAGATGACTGATGTGTCTGTGCTACCAGAATGACTTTTTTCCCCTCTTTCCTTCCAAGTATAAACACCATATTTGGCTTTCTTCAGCCATGTGGTACTCCCTCATTTGATGGATTTATTTAATATCTGTGCCATCAGACTTAAAATTTCATGTACCAGTTCATTCGGTGTTCTGTGATTAAGATGGTTCTGCCACCCAGTCTTGACAGCAATAAGCTCTTTGGATTTTGCTTCTATCTCAGTAATTTCTATCCCTGAGAACTCATTCTTATTAGCTGTCATGTGTCTGCTCCACTGTTCAGTATCTGTTTGGGATTTTGAAAATGAGTGGAGATAGTAATTTCTTTTGGGAGGTATGTGTACTTTTAACATGAAGTCTGCCTACTCCAGTGAAGAACTTAATGATTCTTTCATGTGCTTGCTGTGGTAATTTCTTTGCTGTTGTGGGTTTTTGTTTTATTGGCAATTTTTTTTTTGTTTGTTTCTTTTCATATTTAAAATGTGTCTGAAGTACTGTCTCATTCTCTGTATTCTCTTAGCAGTCTGGTCCATCTTCAGCAACACTGCTGCTGTTATCTGAGTTTTGGGACAGCAGAACACATTCAGCAGTTACAGTTTTCATTGTGTAAGACCTCTTTTGACTGTTTCTCCTTGAAGTTATCTTGTGCTGGACCCCTCTCTTACCAGACTTTCTGCCCTTGGGGTAAAAGCTGTTATATATATATACTCTGTCACTGCTTCCTTCAAGTAATTCAGCATCACTGCACATGTCTTGAAGGGTCTCTGCTTTTTTTAGTGACTTTGTGGAAGTAAAGAAAAGGATTGTGGGATAGCAGGATGATGTAGGTTGTCTTTCAAACAATAAAAGAGGAGACAATAAAAGCATATATATATATCTGTAAAAAGTACTATGGACTGTAGGTACAATATCTAATTAATCTGAAGCTATATACTTTTTAGTATTGGGCCTTTTGTCCCCTACTGAGGAAGAGGCTCAATATTTCGGAAGTATTCCCGAGTAATTCCATTGCCAGTGACACAGATCATAAAACAAACCCCAGAGTTTTACAGTGGTTTTCTTGGGGAGAATTTAAATTGATCTATCTTTCTGGTTTCTTTTAGAAGTCTAGCAATTAGGAGCTTTGCAGACTTTCAGCTTTTTCTTTCTGAAGATAGTTCACATAACAAAGAGTGACCCAGTCTTGGAGTGGGTGCAGAAGCAGCGTGGGTTTTGAAAAATTTTAGCCAGCTCTAATTGCTCCATGCCAAGGATGTTACTGTACAGTGAGTTTTTGAATTCATATAAACCAATTAAATTCTGTGTGGACAATTTGGGCTCTTTGTTATCTTCTGAAAAAAATTGAAACTGCAAAGCAGCAGGGATGTATTTTTAGTTTTCTTCTAGTGCTTCTGTGGGGCACAGGAATTAAATAAGGGCACCTTGCTTAAAAGGGCACAGATAAAATTGTACATGGTGTGCTGCCATTGCTAGCTTTACTCAAAGATCCGTGTCTGCTGCCACGTGTAAGATGCACTTGCTGTGAACCCTCCACCTGACAAACTGTAGCACTCTGGAAGCTAAAGCAGCTTGTGACCTGAGGAGATAGTGCTGAGGGGTGAAGGAAGATGTCAACATCTTTTGTCCTGGTGCAGGGATACAGACGAGTTCAAGCTGCCAGTGTGTGATCAGACCACAAAAGACTGTAAGCAGGGCTGGCCTTGTGAAGAGCCTGCTCAGTTCTGGCAGGGGTTGGTAGCACCAGTGCTGTGATATTCAGACTGAGCTATAAGCCCTTCTGGAGGCATCTCAGCAGTACTGCTGCTTCTGGGCATTGCCAGAGCATGGGGGTCTGACAGGGCCACGCTGGCTCCACAAAGAGCTGCTTGGCTTTTGAACGTGTTCATTAGGTTGGAGCACTAGACTTGAAACAAATCCAGATTTTCATGCTATGCTAATGCCAAGTTAGCCAGTCTTCCTAGAACTGGAGTGTTAAAGTGCAGATCCACTGGTGTCTTTGTAAGCATCAGAACCAACCTATTAGGACTAAATGAGGGCAGAATCCGAGCTGACTCTGTGTGCCTTGTAGTTTTGCTCAGAAAGCGACAGCTTTTGTTCCGTAAAGGTTTGGTACCCTGGTACTGTAATCTCAGTTTTAAAAAAAAATAATTCCCAAAGTAACCAGCTGGGGAAAGCAGCATTCCCAGGGCAAACTGCAGACACTGTAACTCAAAGGTAGGTTGGATTAGCTGGAACTACATGTGCAGCAGGTGGCTGTTTCACCTTGCCAAGGCTGGTGTATGTCTTTGTGTGATGGCATTTTTTTAAGATGACACTCAGCATGTTCTGGCAGGTAAGGGGGAGCCTATAGCGAGAGCTTTAAGCTACATGTTTTTAGCTATCTGTTTACTAACTATTTGGGAAAGGAATAAATGTTTTATTATGTGTGTCTGTACCATGATGATCATATAAAAAATTCTAAGTAGGCTTCAAGCATTCTGCTGCTTGCTTACTGGGACCCGGCAGGACTAAGTAAGAATTTGCCTGTTTTTTCACTGTAGATGCAATCCTAGATGTCTTTCTATATTGAGAATCATCACAGAAAGCAAATTTAACTAGGTCCCTGCTACTGCAGGTCCTCCGTGCCCATTTGGCAGTGTTCTGGATTCCTGACTCTTGTTCCTCAATAGATTTGTGTCTTCTACTGTTCTGCTCTACAACTGGAGATTTTTTTAGGGTGTTTGGGAAGTCTTAAGTCTGTCCTGAATCTGAGCATAAAGAGTAGATGATTGTGAATGCAGAAAAAATGCAGTTACTTGTTTTCCATTTGAGTATCCGAATGCGGTTTCAGCATGTCATGCCATACCCCTTCAGGCATGAGTTGACATGCTTAGTAAGTTTTTAAATTTTTTTTTTATGTCCATACTGCCTCAGTTTCAAGTGGACTAAATTTTAGCCACTCTTCTCAGCCAAAACTATAAAACCAATTAGTTGTCCCTCTGGATGATTAGGTCAGACATGTTAGGGAAACATGATGAGAAATTGTCACTGTGAGTGCTGCAGCACTCATCATCTTTGTGTGTGCATTGACAGAAATGGGTGTCCAGGAAAAACAATACCTTTAAGAGCTCTTGGTTGAAAATATTACCTTTACAGGTGTCTGTAACTGTCTCTTGCTGTGAAGAAAGACATTTGAAGTAACTGCAATTCTTCCATTTTCAGACACTGAAACTATGGAAGACAATTAGATTTCATAGTTGGCTTATTTTTTTTCCTCTGTTAGTGGGAGGAAATGGTGGAGCAGTTTTGTAAACTGAGCTAATGCTCAGTTTCTGGAGTGGCACTGGATTTGATAAAAAACCTTATCAGAAATTCTGCAGTTTAACTCTGCAGGATTCAATAGAACTATGAGGTTGATTACGTAAAAGGTATTTGAAAAGCTGGAGAGGATGAACAGCAATGTTTACTCTCTTTCATTAAAGAAGAATCAACAGCAGGATGCAGAACTTAGTGTTTTGCAATTCAGAAGTTTCAGGCTATGGTAATAAATTAGAAGATCAAATTACAGCAGTGCTTTGATTTAAAAAACCAAAACAAAAAACCCACCCAAACCATAAGGAAAAGTGGTAGTATTGGATATCATAATTTCTTTTGCCTGAAAAATATCACTTTGATATATAAACAGTATCATTTATGAAAGAGAAGTTGCTGAGTTGTATTTATATTAGTGTGAAAATTTAATTTCTCTCCAGGTTGTTTACTGGAGGCCATCACAGTTAGTACAAGCAGCTATGTGTGTGTGATAATGACTAATAGGGTGGCTGTTGATGGTATTGAATGTCTTAAAGCTGTTAGTTTAAATGCTTAAGGTTTATTATTAAAAATGAGGAATTAGATTCTTAAATAGATAACATACATAACCTCAAGAAAATTAAATATAACATATTGGAGTCTTAGGGAAGCTTAAACTAAAATTGTCTGCCAGCAAGTTTTTTTTACAAATCAGATTAGCTCTTAGTTGAGGTCTCTGCTCTATAATGTTTGGATTGCCAGAGACCATGGGGAATATCTCCTTCCTTTGTAATTAAGTTGAACAGTCATGTTTATGTTACATCTTTGAAAGCCCCTCTTTAAAGGCGCGTAAGAGAGCCCCCTTTAGCAAGGGAAATGCTGTAGGCAAATGCAGTGGATATTGATACAAATATATGCTGTTTAATGAAGAAATCTTAGAGACCGAAGTTTAACAACAGCAGAGGTGAAATGAGAAAGACTTGGGCAAGTGCGCCAACCTAAAACCTACATAATTGTTCATGATATGAGCTCAATAACATAAAGGTTAAGAAACACAAAATCTCATAAAGCAATGTCTCTGAAGTGGCTGGAACAGAGTGGGTAATTATTCACGGGCCTGTGATCTCTCCAGCACAAACAGTTCTGTGCTGTACTGAGGTCAGTGCTGCTTAGCCTTTTGCAGTGCTTCTGCTGTAAATGCAGTTGAGAAATTGTGGTTATATTGTGAAGATGAGTGGATTTTAAATTCAGGAAACTTTCTCCCTCATCCCTAAGAGTCAAAATGAAGTGGCTTTCTTCATGGTCCTATTTCAAAAGAGGTAACTCTTCTGCTGCTCCTTAGCATCCCCAGAGCTTTATTGTTATATCACAAGGGTTGTTTTCCTCTCTTGCCCACTCTAATCTGTAATTCCTTTTGGGTGATGTCGCATTGTTTGATTTTTAGCTGAGATTTGAGACTTTGATATACTGTTCAATCTCTGTCTCTTTCCAAGAACTTCCAGATGTTTGGCATTGCTCTGGGTGTCCCTGGAGAGTTTTGAAGGTGATGAGCAGCAGTGGTGGTCTCTGTGAGAAGGGCCCAGAGGCTGCTCCAAGCTGGACATAGCCAGCTCCAGTGGATTCACCACAGGATACAGTAGAGCCCATCAGCCACGAGTGTGGCACCTCTGTGAAACCTATTTTAAAAAGGGGCAAAAAATGCTGGACAGGAAAAGGAGGAGGGGGAAAAGTGTGACAAACAGTAGAGGGAAACAGAGGTCAGAGAAGGAAGAGGAGAAAGAGGTGTTTTCTCATACCTTAGCAGATGCTGTAGCCTGAGGAGGAGCCCACACTGCAGACAAATTTTTTCCTTAAAAACAGCAGCCTTTGGGAAGAGGGTGGGCTGGAGCAAGGGAGAAGAGCAAAGAGTGAATAGGTGGTAGAGAGGAACCCTTGTGTACTGACTGTAATGCCCATTTCCCCTGTGCTGCTCAGGGGGTGGAGGAGTGTGAGGAGTGAAATGGAGTCTGGAATGGAAAGGAGGAAGGATGTTGCTTTAATATTTGTCTGTGTTTCCTTTGACAATAAATGGAAGGAGTTTTCGTCTGTCAAATCTGTCTTGCCTGTGAAGGTAATTGGTAAGCAATACCTCTGCCTTTACCTCCACCCACAAGCTTTGTCATCCTATTTTCTCCCCCTTTTCTGCTGAAGAGGAGTGAGCAAGCAGCTAGGTGGGCATTTGGCTATTTGCCGAGGTTTCTCCAGTACTTGATGCTTGGGTCTTTATGGTTTCTCCAGTGCTTTTTGGTGGGTCAAGAGGTACATACTGGTCTACCTTCTAATAACAAGAAACTTTAGCTGTGCATTATGCCACTGCTTTGCTGTTAGGCACAAATATTCTGTGAAAAGCAATAGGAGCAGAGACCTAGTTGGTTCTTAAAAAATTATACTATGAAATAGACTTGTAGAATTTTAAATTTCAATACATGTTATTTTATCTGGAATTTTGATTATCTCTATTGTCTCTTATCTTCCCTCTTTACTGGGTAGTGAGTTCAGTGGCCAGGCAGGGAAGGGCTGTGGGGTGAAAAAAATTAATTCTACTGTAAAGTCTCTCTGACTTCAGTGAGCTTATGGAAGCATTAACCCTACAAGAGTCTCTTTGCATGGCTGGATCTTTGATTTTAACAAGTATTTATCTTGAATTCAGTATCAAGCCAGGAGAGACATTAGGGGGTTTGCAACATGAAACAGATGGCTGTTTCTTTGGAGGAAGCTAGTCTGAGAATTGAAACCCAGTCTAATTAAGCAGTTGACAGGTTGAATCTCTCATCTTTTCTGGGCAGGCTGCAGCAAAATTAAAAATGCGAGTCCTGGAAATAGTTAATTAAAAGCATCATTTTGGCCATGCAAGTTGCTTCATTGAACTGAATAGGATTTCTCCAGCGATCAGTCACCTGTGCTGAAGTGTTTCCAGGGTTTGCATTTTTCATCTGTGAAGATCTAGACTAAGGTTCCTCAAGCTCAGGGAGTCTAATTTTTGTTGACTTTGTGATATTGAAAGCCCTAAAGTCACAGTACTGAAACATACATAAACACTTCATCCCCACAAACTTCCACAGCTTAAGTTTTTTTTTATCTACTCAGCTGCTGAGGTTCTACCCTTAACCCTAGAGAAGAACTGTTGAGGTTCTTCCCTCCTACCCTTAGATCCTGGGTGTGCAGGTTTTTAAAGGCGTCTTTGTTTTTATCAGGACTTTCATAGGCACCAGGATAGGTGAATTATGTAGCCACTAGTTATTTCAAAGGAGGATAGTTTCAATTACTAGAAGTGCTTATAATACCCTCCAGGTTCCTCTATATCTCCTGAGCTCAGTGAAAAGTTTGAAATCAGATAAAACCTAAGTAATTTCAATTGTTTTGTGGAGATCTGATTTTGAAACATATCTGAAAATGTTTGTTGAGGCAGAATAAGTGTTGCTACACTTTGGGGCAAGGGTAGGTAGTTTGCTCAGAGCAGGAAGAAGTTACAGTACAGAAGGAGGATGAAAAGCACATGAACTTGTCTTTTCTGTTCTTCTTTGCCTTTAAAAAACCCAGGTATCCATTAAAATACATCAGGTTTTATCTTCCTCATTTTGAAATCTACGAATTTAAAGTGATGACACTTGAACCTTTTCCTCCTACTTTCAGTCCTGGAAATACCTGTTGGAAGGACCATTTCTCCTTCATGTTGCAGAAAACAGAATGACAGTAGCACTTAACATTTTCCATCTCCATGAAGAAACTTCAGCATTTCTCCCTCTCATATTATGGATGATTGTCATGGGTAAAGTGGAGATTGAGGTTTGCTGAATTATAAAATGCAGCTGTTTGATCTTGTATGTAGTGGATCAAAAAGAGCCATTTCTCATTATTTTGTGCTTTTCTCGACACATTTTGGTGCAGCTGAAATGTGCTATTACTATGAGAACTATGGAGGAAGCCATAGGTTTTCTGTCCTCTAGCAGTATGTGTAAAATAAAAATGAAGCATTAAAATTAGGATGTGGTGGTATATATTCAAATCTCTAAAGATTTTGTTTTGAATAAGTCCATTTCAAATTGTCTCTAAGAACATAAAGACATTTTAAAATGTGGTTCCTATTTACCTCTGCTCATTTCTTTTATTAAAAGTTGTTGGTTAACATTGTAATTCATAGTTTGTTGATAAAACACTTGAGAATGTTCTGCAGTGCTTTCCACAGTTTAACAAAAGAGAATTTAAGGCATTGCTAAAGGACTGGTATCTCTCTCTAGAGCAATGAGGGGAGAATTACTGCAAAGACATGCCGTGTTCAAGCACACAGCCTTCTTGGTGAAGTGCTTGTATATCTCATAGAGTTCTGATACATTACTTCATCTCACTTTTGTTTTTATAAATGTCTCTTTCTTGGTGCTTAGTTCTTCTAAATGTGAGATGTAGGAAATGGAACAGATGTTTGTATAACTACTTATTGAGCTCATAGAAGAAATGCATAAAGTGATATTTTCATTGTTATAATGAAACTATAATTACATTTGCTTGTGAGGTTTGAATTGGGTTCTTAACAGGAGCATGTTCAACAGGCAAAAAAATATTAAATGGCATAAAACATCATGTGATATTCGAATAATGAAAAATGTATCACTTAGCAGTGTTTGCATTATTCAGAGTTATACACATACAAGTGTCTGCTCTAATCCCTTGCTGGTATGTTGTCTTGGTAACCAGCTACCTGCACACCTGCTCAGCGTCTGCAAGTGAGGGAAAATGGATGGTTATTGGCCACAAATATATTGAAATGGAATATAAAAATCCAGCAGAATGTTAATATTTAATAAGACTGTGCCTTCAAACTTCAGTGTTCTAGCTAGTCTCTAGCAGCAAGTTTTATACCTGAACAAAAAGAGATTTGACATCATTTGTGTTCTTTCTGTAAAGCAGGGAGAAGTCAAATTCAAATTTGTACCCAAAGATCCTATAACACAAAGACGAATGTAAGCTGTATGTATATTAAAAACAGTGTTAGTCTAGTGAGAGTCTATTTTCTATTGAGTAGCTACTTTGGAGTACTTAATAACTGTGGAGGAATGAATCACTTTTCAGAAAACTTCCTGTTTGCCACTGAACTGAGCTATCAGTTCCATACAGGTACGTGGACCTGAGAACCAGAAATGGGTGGCAGGGGCCTGTGGGGAGGGGGGCAGGTAGATAGAATGCTGTTAGTATTGGACCTGAAAATACCCTCTGCTTTGGCTGAACTTCACTGGCAGAGTTTTACCTCAACTGGGCATGAAATGGAACTTAACACTGGGATTTTAAGAGCTGGTAAAGAAGGCGTAAAGGCTCGTATGGGTATTTTTATTTTTCAACTCCAACTTTATGAATCACTTCTAGAAAAATGATATTTTTGACTAACTAGTATTTTATAACTATACCTGGAGAAATCTAAAGCAAAAAGCTGAGTAAAATATGTAAATGAAACATAATAGGAACCAAAACAGGCGGGTTTTTTTGGCATAGGGGTGCCTGCTGCACAATTGGAGCTAGAAATAAGCCAGAATGGTTATGGGGCTGGTGCATGTATAATGCATGAGGCTGTGTGCAAACTGATATTGTCCCACTAAGAAATGTCTTCCCAGTGCATGGGCAGAATGAGCTTGCCCTTGCCTACTACTGCAGTTGTGAACCTTTGCTGAGAGGTGTCTCTCTATACAGATATATGTATAGCCAGAAATGACAAAGAAAAAATTATAATCCCAAAAAGGACAACTACTTGATATTAACCAGATGCATATTTAGCAGATTGTCTCCTGGGTAGGATAATGCATGTCACTTCAGCATTTCTTGTCAAGAATATTCTAGGCATCCATTTGTATGGTGTTACCTGAATCACAAAATGGGACCACATTGCTTTAGAGGAATTTTTACTTGTAGTATAAAAATTGGATGTGTTTTGCCTTTGTTGTTGGGGTTTTTTTTGTTTGTTTTTGTTTTTAATTTTTTAAAATTCTAAAATATTAAGGATCAGGAAATTAGAATATATATGGAGTTAGAAGCCCAGCTTTTATAAAAAAAGCAACCTGAACCTGTATTGATGTTAAGGTGCCAGTGGGTTTGTTCTAAAAACTACCCTGGTGCTCTTTTAAAAATGCCCTTTACATCAGTCCTTTTTATAATGCAGGGTGTTACATATATTTGTGATACAAAGAGTTGAACTGTGTGATCTGGTAAGGTGGAGTTCAGCCTTAAAAAAAAAAGGCAGAAAGTCTTTATTCTAAATAACATGTAAAATATCTTGAATTCAAAAGCTGGTTTTAATCTTTTTGTTTCTGCTCATGTTTCAGTAGCCTTGACAGCATGCTACATTCTGCCCACGCAGAGGAAGGATGCTTCCTTGTCCTAATGTGTAGATCCCATTGCACAAGACACATGGCAAAAACAAATGAATCACCACAGGAAGAGTTTCAAACTTAGCTATATTTACTCCTGTGCTTACTCAGAAGTTGATCTAAGATGAACTGGGCCTCTTTTTAGAATCATGTGTATGGATATGTGTGTAATTTATATACATAAAATATAAAAATGGAGTCCTCTAGATTTCTCATTAGCCGCTCTTACTATTAGCTGTTAGGTTAACTATTAGTAAAAGTCTCTAAAGGTAAATTTGATGCTATTGTATTGGCAGTTCTGAAGGCTGGAGGTCACAATAGTTTTATATGAATCGTGATTTGCTTTTGTTTTTTAATTCTCTTACACTGTAGGAATATACTTTACCTTGCTTTTGGCATCAGCATGATAAACTTGGGCAAGTGAAAGGACAAATGTGATTGTGTTTTACTTCATAGGTTGTGTAACAAGCCCAGAGATTTTGCTAATTCAGATTTACACCTCAGATGAAAGCGGTTTTACTTTCACAGCAATGTGAACTTAATAAATTGATAACATTTTGAAATGTAAATTTAAATTCTGTATTTCAGAAGTATGAGAAAGGATTGCTCTCTCTGTTAGACTGGTTATTCCCTCTCAGCCGTGTGGGAAGGGTGTGTGCAACACTGAATCTAGTTAAAATTGCATGCTCACTTATGCTGCTCCCCTCTGCTCAGCCCTGGTGAGGCACTGCAGGAGGGTTGTGTTTAGTGCTGTCTATCTCACTCCAAGAGAGTGGAGTGTGTCCAGCAAAGCACCATGGAGAGGATCAAAGGTCTTGGAGCATCTGACACACAAGAAGAGGCTGAGAGAGCTGGGAGCTCAGACTGGAGAAGGGAAGCTCAGGGCAATCTTATCCATGCGTGTCATGGCCTGATGGGGAGGTGAGTAAAGAAGATGAAGCCAGGCTCTTCTCAGTGTGCCCAGTGGCAGGATGGGAGGCAATGGGCACTAACTGAAATAAGTGAAAATCTGAATGAAGTAAAGAATTATTCTTTTTTAGAGTGGCTGAGCACTGGGCCAGGCTGCCCAGAGGGTTTGTGACATCTCCATCCTTGGAGATACTCAAAACCTGATTGGATGCAGCACTGAGCAGCCTTCTGTAGTTGGCCCTCCTTTGAGTAGGGAATTGGACCAGATGACTTCCAGAGTTCCCTTCCAACCTGAATGCTTTTGTTAAATTAATCAGAAAGAAATTGCTAATTGTTTATAGGTTCTCTTTACTCTTTCATCCTTACTGATGGTGGACACATGTGGAGGGATAGAATGTAAGAAAATAAAGATAGTGCAGAAGTTAGTCTCACACCTGAGGAGTTGCAGCTGTACTAATCACCAAATATAAGGAGCAGGCCTGCTCTTAATAGGCCACAGCTGTGTCCAATAAGAAGATGAGTGCTACAAAAGAGTGGGTTGGCTAGGTGAGGTGAGAGTTGGTGTTTGTTAGTTGTGCTGTGAGGAGATGCCCATGAGAAATCACCAAGAAGGTATGGAACTTTTGCAACAAGATGACAACAGACACAGTTAATGTAACCCTGGTGTCCAGAAGTTACGTGTAAAGGCAAGCATTATGCATCAAATGAATGGTTTTTTTCAACGTGTTGTGGATAGTGCAATAGGTCCTTTGATTCCTAAAAGCTGAGTATATGCTTGTTTTATTGAGAGCTTCAGAAATTAGTCTGTGCAGCACACTGAAGTGCTCCACAGGCACATGGCTGCATGCAGAAAGCACAGCAGTGTTGCATGGGTGACTTTGAGCACAGGTGTGTGTCTAACCTTGGGAAATTCTAGTTATTATTGCCCGAGGACATGACAAATTCCCACCCAACAGTACTCTGCTTGTTGCTGGGTAAAGTAGGCAAGGCAGGGTTTTAGAGACTGCCAGCCCCATGATGAGCACAAAGGGGTTTTTTTCCTACGTTCTGTTGAACTATTTCTGCCTGCATCTATAATTAAAATATGAAAGCTTTTAGCATTGTCTGTTGCTCATAAACTGCAGATGCCAAGAGTCAGATCAGAAGGTAAACAGTTAAATAAAAAGGGTAATTATTAAGGTCTGTATTTCAGAACCAGCCTCTGCTGTTTCATCTTGAGCCTGTAATCAGCAGCAGCTGTGAGGGAGAGGGAATATGAACACTATTATTTTAGTGTAAAAACCTAGTTCTGAATAAACCCTTTCTTGCAGATGTGTTTCTGGGCACCAACAGAAAATCTCATTGTGAAGACTTAATACCATTTTAGTATGCAGGATTGTCATTGAGAGTGCACTCTGGAAAGGAGGAATTCGCTTCAGTAAGGGTAAAGTGCTTTTCAATCTAAAAGCAGCAAAAAAAGTCCAATCAACAAAACAAAACAGAAGCCAAAAGCCAAAACAGAAGTCATGGGTATAGTGTCTGAAATGCTGCACAGGACAGAAAGTAAGTTTTTTCTAAGATGGATATTAGGTGTGTATCTTCAAGAGGAGTGTATATTTTTACGGTGGTGCTCTTTGAAGTTCCAGTGTACATGTAGAAATGACTGGTAGCTCCAGGTGGACATCTTTGGCAAATTAAAATTAATTTGCTTCCCACAACTCATCACATTGTTGGGTATTCCTGTGCAGCTCTGCTCAGATTTTAAAGCACATTGACATTATTTGCGTGTTTTGATGGACCTCCTTCTGGACTTGTGATCGTATAAACCTCTAGAAGTAACTTAAGGTTCACTTTGTTCCAAAAGAGAACTTCTGAAGAGATGCAGAATGGGGGAAAGGGTATAGGTATTATTTTGGTCTCTTATTAGATCTTTGGTCTTCAGCTGTTTTTGAGACATGAGGAGGTGCTAGTGATTATTCACAGGTTCTGTATGCACAGAACTTACTTCATTCAGATTTTCCCTTACAACCTTTAAAGCAGTTGTAAACCATGCTGTAACACAGAGCCTTTCTGAAACAGTGAAGTCTAAACTTCTTTTCTTAAATACATTTTAATCTATGTGATAATATTTGTATTAATCAAAACTCCAAAGATGAAATTTGGTGGCTGTGCATGGAAAACTGAGATATGGGAGGGAGTGGAACAGTCAGCATGCTGCAATTTTGGTCAGTGATTGCAGACAGTGATGCAGGTGTGAAGTTCAGGTTCAACAGAACTGCTTCCACAGCAATTTTCTATTGAAGTAATTGATGTAAGGGAAGTAAGATTAGCCTTCAACTTTTGTGTGATGTGGGCAGCATATTTAAGCATGTATTTGTGTTTCTTCCTGTTACCAAGATATTAGCAAGATAGGTGATAAGCACCAAATTAGAGCAATTTTCAATGATGGCTGTATATCAGCTGATTGCTGCACTGGAGTGGCACATCCCATTAGCTGTGCAGCTGTCCTCTGCTCCCTCCTGACTGAGTGCTCCTCTGGTGCTGGGATCTGCCACCCCACATCTGACACTCAAGGGTGAGGCTCGTTGGTTGTTAGTCATCTCCTAATCTTATGGATGCATTAGATGTGCTGGCCTTATTTCTCCTCCATTTCCAGTTACTTAAATTTGACATTACTGCCTGAAGAATGTTTATTTTCTTTAATGAGAAATGCTTTTGAAAAATAGTTGTTTTTTTTTTTTTAAAGGTGAGGTCATCAGTGAAAATAGCACTGCTCCTATTTTACTTCTGATTGTACTGATAAGCTTTATATATCCTTTCTTTGGTCATCACTGTGGTAAATTTGTTAGGATTAAAAATGAAATTATCAGTACAATCTGTAAAAGAAAAATTACAGTTATGAGTTTGTGTGAGTTCGTGAGCAAAGTCTGAGTGAAATGTTAAAGGTGGAAAAGGTTTTAACTGCTGATTTTAGAAGGTCTTTGGTTTGATTTTGAGACCAAGCTAAACTTTGATTTTAATGCTCTACCTTGTAACCACACAGCACAGCTGAAACCTTTATGAGTTGGTCTACTTATTTTACTGTTGTTTTGTTCTTCTCTGCACTGCTTTTCTCTCCATGACTACCTGAAAAATGGTTGATATAAATCACTGGTCATACAATGGAAGCAAAAATGGTACTTTCAAATTAAATTTAAATGTTTCACATAGGCCATTGTTTGTGGAAGCTCTGCACCTTTAAGTCACTCAGTTATAAAAGTTAGTTATATTGATTCTCAATTAGCATTTTTATGGGATATGCAGGGATATTAGCAGACCTCGAGAAAGCATGAAACAATCTCCCCCCCTTTCAGATTAGCATATAGTTAAAATCTAATTAAGGCAGTACCCATTATACAGGGTCATAATTTACAATTTAAAACAATTGCCTGGTAAAATAACTAAATATGCATTAAAAGAAACAAAAAAAAACCTTAGGAATTCATGACCTTTTAAAATTGGAGTAATCAATCCAGACTTGTTTTCCACTTTAATGAATCCTGGCACCTCAGGTTTAAATGCCAAATGGTGTTTCTTTTCTCTCCTGTGGGTCTGAGGACATTTGTTGTAGAAGTTAAGCAGAATGACAGCTGGATTTGTCTGATGGGCAGAACTCCTGATTATCCTGTTTTTACTTTCCTCCATAAGAAGTCGCTAACAGAAATTCACTTGGCTGCAGGGTGTAGAGTTAATTTGTCACAGGTATTGGGCTAATGTAACAGCAGTGGAAGGCAGTAGAATAGGGAGGGATTTTTTTATGTGGGTTTTTTTTTGACTTGCAGATGTCTAACTTCTTTACTTTTCCAGTAAAGAAGTTCTATCTTAATGCAGTGAAATTTTTAGTAGTTTTGCTGTCTTTGAAAAAGCATGTTCACAGCTAAATATTTGAACAAAGAGAAAATGAGATTTTTTTCCTTATGTTTCTGTATTTGCATAGTCAAATATTTCAATGCTGTTGAAAATAGTTTTGCTTATGAAACAGTGTATCAAAAGATGTACTATTAATGAAGTAATATTCTGAAAGGAAATAGAAAACTTGGAGTTTCTATTCTATTCTGGTTGTATCCCAGATAGAAAATCACATTTTTCAGGATGTAAATTATCCAGGTCTCATCCGCAAGGTGCTTGTTCCCTCAATTTGAGTCGTCTAATACTATAGTCAAAATTTCCTTGTGAATTTTTGCAGTTGGCACTGCACCTCTGGGGATCTCAGCATAAAGAGGCAGCAAAAGGACAAATGAACAGTAAATATTAATTCAGAATGGAATAAGACAAAGCAAATTATGTAGTTTGATACTGGCTTGCATTTATTTAGAATTCCAATTCACTATACACCTCAATTAGGAAAGAAAATCTTTCTTTTCAAGAAGTATCTCAAAGAGCAAGATGTTTAGAAAGTAATTCTTGCACAAGGGTAACCTTTACCAAAGTTTTGGTAGCACATGAAATATTTCCCTAAGTTTGCTTTTATTTTTTGCTTCTTATAATCTGTGTTCTTGATGGTAATTGTGTAAGACAGAACCAGAAGCTGGCATGCCTTCCCACAGCTTGATATAAATCTCCTCTGATACAAAATGAGTTGAGCTGCAGTGAACTTAAATGCTAATGCTGCAGACAGCAGGCAACCTGCTGTTTAGTATCACAAAGTTTTAACTTTGGCTTACTCCCACATCTTCCTTGTTTCAGTATGAGTTAAACTGCCACCTTACCATGGCTGATGACAAATAGCTGTCCTTATTTGTAAACAAAGTAGTTGTATGATCAAAAGACTCACAATAATGAGCATTGCACAAAGTTTTACATACCACTGTGCATGCTTCAGTCAGCTAATGAATAATCCCAGTCCTACTTAAAGATATAAAAATTATCGAATAGGTTTGACTATTAGGTATGGATATTGTATGGGTATGACATTCTGTCTTTAGAAGAAACACTATTTTTGTCAGCCTCATAACCTGTATACTGGAAGAATGTATTTGATCTATAGTACTGCATATTTTATGACATAATTCTTTTCTACAATACATATAATTCTTTTCATTAATTACCTTTAATTTTAAAATAAGGGCCTTTCAATGATAAGGTATCACAGCTTCCTTCCTTTCTCCACTATATGTAACAAACTGAACGAACTAAATAACAAGGAGCCTTTTGTTTAAACCTTTCAGAGGCTTAAATGTTCTAAGTTTTTCTCCTTTACATCTAATCAGGAGAAGAAAATTTTTATGTCTACCTTTTTGCTACAAATCTGATCCTGCTAAATAGTTCTGCTTCTTAAACTTTGCAGGATGTAGATGATTGGCTATGTGTGGGAGGATTCATGAGAAATGTTTCTTAGTTGGGGCAGGTGTAGTTCATCCATAGTGGGCTGCCTTGTGTCCCTTCCCCCTGTGGAATGGGGGGAATGTAATCCTGATCTGTCTCCACAGTATCTGAAAAAAATGCTGAAATCAGGCACGGCTTCTAGTGAATATCAGACCTTGGGATGGGGAAGGTGAAGGGCTAAAGGAACATGAATCTCTGCCTCGTAGCCAGTGGGGTGTTTTGCAGTGCTTGGTTGGAAGCTGTCATTTCTTGGTTTACTGCACAAAGCGGGTATAGACAGACATGAAAAAATATTGCCTGCGTGCTTGCCCTCAGTCTGTATTTCTTTGTTTCCTTTATCACTTGAGATGCTAATTCATCTGTAAGGCTGAAGTAATTAGGTATTAAGTCTTCCATCCCCTCTTCCCTACAGCAAATTTTTCATCCGCTATTTCTAAATCCCACTGTTTAGAGCCTATGAATTTGTGTGGGGTTATGTGCTGGGCAGAGCCCATCATGTGATGATCATGTGCTTGAAGGGAAGGTGCTCAAATCTGACCCTGAGCAGGGTGAGGAAGGTCCATCTCTTGCAAGAAGGAGGTTCTTTAAATGCATTGGGAATTCTGGGGTGTGCTTCTTAGTTCATTTAGAAGAGTTACTTATAACCCTGGGCTAAACTAGTTGCAAGGCTGATTTATTTATATTTCTGTTATTCATCTGATAGGGAACTAATTTTATATTAAAATTAAATCCTTGGTTTACATGGGGAGATTGAGAAATGAAAAGTTTTGAAAGTATAATGAGACTCTCCTTGTCTGTTCTTTCTTTCCTACTTTTTGTTGCATATTACATTAGTGAGATGTATTGAGTGCGAATTTTTTTCAGTTATTTTGAGTATTGTTCAGGTTGTATTTTTCTGAAGATGGCCCTACATCCTGTATAGCTGTAATTTTGGCTGAGGTTTTCTGACATGTTGGTATTTGTCTCCTAGCAAAAGTCTCACCTTGGGAAAAGAAGCTTCTCTTCTTCGTGCTGATTTTAATCACAGAATCTCAGAGTAATCTGAGTTGGAGGGGACTCACAAGGATCATCTAGTCCAATTCCTGGCCCTGCACAGGACTTTCTTCAAGAGCCATGTCATGGGGCCAAGAGTAGCTGCTATTCTGAAATATTAGAGAAAGGGTAAGAGAGTTTCTCAGTGAAAATCTCAGTAAAGCACCCTGTTCTGTGATTGACAATTTATTGCAAATAAGGAAAAGTGTTTGTGTCCTTTCCTGTGGCATATATTAATGTATTGCTATAAATGTTTTAAACCAAGATGAGTTTTATAGTCGAAATTTTAAATGATTAAGTGTGCTATACATATAGACAGCATCAGAGGGTTTTTGGCATGGTAGTTACTGTGGTTTAATAAATTGATTTGAGCAAATAGGTTTGTTTGGACTTGGTGGGCCTGCTTTCAGCATATGGGATAAAGAGGTGCAGCTTCATGTGTTGTTGTTGCAAGCACTGGAAGCAGTTTTAAGAAACTGCAGTGAGGATGTGTTTAACAACAAAAAGATTTAATGAAAGATATCTGTGCAGTTTCCTAATTGCAAATGTTTTGCTTATCTGTCTGCACAGATTACTAGATTGGATGGCTGGAATAGAACTGTTGTCTATTTTCATTTCCTCTTTGATATTCTCTGCAAAATGGGAGATACAGTTAACTTTTTTCATTGTTAATATACAATATTTGTGTTCTTTCTCTGGCAGTCTTCCATATTAGTTGTTAATGTGCCAGTTTAGCTATTTAAAAATAGTTTTCCTTATGTTGGAAATGATGGATACATGATGCATTTGAATATTCAAACAGTGGTATTTTCCTTCTATTTATAACCTTTCTTTGGTCATTGGATCTTTCTTCTGAATATATTTATTTATTTTTGAGGTGTTTGTAAAGAACACCTCCAGAGATTGTTAACATTTGTCAGCTCTTGGAATGACAGCTCCAGTCACTACAGAAGACAAGTAATTTTCCTCTTGAAGAAAAGAGATGCTAATCTCCACCTACAGTAACATGTTTTGAGAAACATAATGCACTAAGAAAATGTACCAATTACTTGGCTGAAAATTGCTTCCCTTCTGCAAAATAGACAATCATAACATTTTTGGACTTTTTTTACTCGTTTCATAACATAACTCCCTCTTCTACAAAGTTGGGAGCATGAAGTTTTAGAGCAGACTGGTACTCTATCAGGTATGGGAGCAGCATTGTGCTGTGGCATTTCAGATTCTGAATCATGTCCAGGCTCTGTAGCTGGAAAACAAACAGGATTTGATTTATTAGGAAAATTAAGTACATATATGCTCCCATGTGTTTTACTTACACAGCCAAAGAGTGATTCTTACACCGTTGTCCAGGATGGGAAGTTATTTTTTAGGTGTGGTTTCTTAACTGGCTTTCAGAAGCACATTATTGATTCGCACCTGCAAGTAATGTGGAGGCTGTAGGTGGAAATCATATGTATGTGCATGAATGAGCGTATGTCTCAATATAATTATTGGCATATATTAAGCCAGAAGACTGAGGAAAATGGCAGTTATATGAATAAAGTTGCTTAATTGCATATCATGAACTTTTTAATTTACTGAAACCTATTGAAACTATCACTGACCTAATGAAGATGATACCCTTTTACTTCTATTGTTTTCTGTTTAAATCAGCAGGAGTATATTAAAGCAAACTGCTTAATTGTTGAGAAATTAGATTATTTGGGATATAGAGGGAAAACAAAAAGATGGTAATATAAAAATTGACTCTATTTATTAAGCAGTTAGACAAAACTTTATTTTTTAAGATGTTTTGTGCCACAGGCTTATGACATTAGCCAATGAGTCATATCAAGTCACTTTACCTGAAAAGGTTTCTAATATTTCAGCTGGAAGCCATTTGCAGTTATGTCTTCTGAAAATAAAGAACTCTCTTGCTTTCATTCCCAGCCTCCTGGGCCTCCAATGGGGCAGAGAGGTATGCAGTGAGTGAGTGGCCTTTAAGGGCAAGGAGGAATAAAGGAGATAAAAGGCTTAATTACAGCTCATTCTGAAGGTATGTCCTTAAACTACAACAGTGGATTTCTGAAATGTAAACAGGATAGCTGGAGCTGCATCCAGCCCCTTTCCTGCTCAGTGCTCCATCCCATCCCACCACTGTGCTTTCCTGGTGCTCAGACCCACCCGTGAAAAATGTCCTTCCTGTGCCCTGCTGCCATCACTTTTGTAGCCTTGTCTCTCTGTCTCCTTGTGAGGCCTTGCTCTGTTAGCAGCACGGGTGTTAGCTGCTGCTGCCCTCTGCGAGGGAGCTGGCAAAAGGAATTGCAGAGGTGGAAGGAGATCAGAAAAGTTTGGGATGAAGTTCAAGTCCTGTGCAGAGTTGCCAGAACAACAGGTTTCTGGTAGGATAGAACAGAGGCAACTAGGAAAAAAGTCATGCTAGCTTAAAGGCTGGAACATCTGTTCAATGGCTTAGAAAAAGTTTAATGCTTGACTTCACTAATGGCACTAAAACTTGCTATCGTTAATGTGAATGATGGAGTGACTCACTTCAATGTCTGATGAGTTTTGAGAAGGATGATTCCAGCTGGAGCTCTGCAACTGCTGCACTTGAAGTCATAGCACATTGCTGGAGAATTCCAGCAGGACAAAACCTATTTTGAGGTGCGTTGTTATGCACGGTTTTTGGCATCTGACTAATCCAGTTCTATTTTTTGTTACTGGCTCTGGTTATTGCCTGTATTGGTATTGTGTACTAGTGCTTAACTCCATCATAAGAACTAAAACATCTCAAATGTTAAAGTTTTATTTAAATCCTCTTGTACTTGGCTTGTACATGGGGAAATACACAGCCTAAGTAGACTTCTTGTAAGGAGGATTGTTGTATTAAATGTAAGTCTGGAAATCCAATTAACTGCTCAACAATTTGAATTTTTTCTCCAAAACCACTGTTTTTTTGGTTTGGTTTTTTTTTTCCTCGCTCTGAGCGATTTTCATCATCCCTCTCTTACTTTCAAGCTAGTTGTATCTTTGGAAAAGTAATAAAAGCTTATTTCCTTTGTAACTTGGTTTGTATACTCATGGCTGTCACATTAATCTAGTGTTAGTATTAGATTTTAATAAAAGGCTCTACATAGTAAGAAGAAAGAGCCTTGCTGATATTATAGTGTATTTCATATAATTTAATTTTTTGTTTCTAATATTTATGCTTTTGGTATATTGTGAGTGATATTGGACTTTGCCAAACATCTTTTATAAAAAAAGCAACCAAAAAAAACCCCAAATACAGGAGTTATGTTGAAGCAATACTAAGACAGTGACAAAAGAGAAATTCTGAAAGGGTAGAAATCTTCAAAGTGCTTCTCTTTTGCTTGGCTTTGAGATTCAGGGAAAGGAAGTGAACGTTAGCAGTGAGCTAATGTTTCTTATTAGCAATTGCATTTTGCATTAACAGTTTCAATGAAGTTTTGTGTATTTTGTGGAGTTAACATAACACAGCATTTGAGAATGGATTTTGGGGGCATGGGTGTTAGAATCCCCTTGGAAGGTTTCTATGGGGAGTGTTTATATAATTAACTACTACAGGTGGGCTAGAGGCAATCCAATGGCTTTTCACATCTTGATAAACAAATTAATCAGTTCAGGTTGCTTCTCACCTGTGGAGCTAAGTTTTGGCTGGTCTCATGGTTGAGATGACAGCTACATTGGATTGGGTGAGGCAATCATGGAAAAGAATATGGCTGAGGTAGTGCTACTTCAAACAAACAAGAAATTGCCATATCCTGTGCTCTTGCAGGCAAGAAAAAAATGCCTATTAGTAATTCCTAAAAGTTATTGCCATTGCCTTGTTATCCATCATATAAACTCTCATGGTTTTTTTCTAAATTACAGTATTATCGTTTTAATGAGAAAAAGGGGGAGCCCTTCCTCCCTTCCCAAAGAACTGTTAGGAGCAGTATCTTTATATGTAAACTTGATTTAATATGTATTATTGGTGAAGGGGAAAAACAAGAAGAAATTTAGTTTTCTGTAGAATTTCCTGTGCCCACCAGTTCACAAATCTACACCCTGCCATTACTGCATGTTCAAATCTAATATGGCTCCTGAAGATCCTTGTTTGAACAATGCTGCTTATACTTGCCACCCCAAATTCCACTGAAGCCTTGGCCATTTTTTTTTTCAGTATGGCACCTTTGGAAATTGAGATAAAGGTGTTAGGTAAACTTAGGCCATGTGCAGAGTAATAGGCTTGTGATACCCTGAGACTGGATACTGCAATTAGTGCAGAAGCTTTTTTCCTACTCACCAGGCTAGACCTTGATCTAGTACAGGCTTCCGAAAATTGAGCTTGGGCATGCATCACAGATGCCCAACAGCCTACAGGACAGAACAATGACCTTTGCTATGAATTCCCAATGATTAGTTCATTACTTAGTTCATTACTAAGAAAATGAGGTGTGGATTTCTGTGCGTATACATACATCCATATGTGTACTCTGTCTAGTTGGTGTGGGGCTTATCGATGCTTGTAAAGCATATGTGTGCTTTTTCTGTTTAAAAAAGGTGTTTTGTGATATCTCTCACTGCTTACAGGCTCTTGTCACTGTCTTTATAGACATTGGTTTCTGACCTTGAGAAATTTGCTGTAATTATTTAGTAAGTGTAGTGTGTGAAGTAGAGTAGAGAAAAAAAACCTCCACCAAGTCATAATTAACTACAGCCTCAATAAGTTCTACGTGTTTCTAAAAGTCAATAGACTCTAGAGATAAAGTCTAGAGCTGTGTTGTTTTTATTTTCCCCCCTCTTTTTTTTAAAACAGAATTAAGATCATTTGAGCAGGATTTTTTGGGATATAGTTTCTTGGAAGTGTCAAGGTTTAAAAAAACCCCAAACAACAAAACAACAACAAGTTCTAATTTTCTTTCCTTTTATCTTTTTTGACAACAAAAATTGAAAATTCATTGTTTAGTTTTTCTAACATACTTTCATAAGAATTTAAATCCAAATACAATTCAATATATTCTTGAGAGATTTACTTTTGAATTATATTTTCAGTTTTGGAGGTCTCAATACTCTTTGCAAAGTGACTGATCTGATCTGTTCCAATTTCATTGAAAAATATTTCTAGTTGCTTACATTTGAGAGTGCACACCACATGTAGTTTTTGCCTGAAAAAGAAAAGTGGAATTCTTGTATGTCAAGGAGAAGGACGGGGTGAAAGTGTCACAGATATAGTTTGTATGTCTCCTTTCTTGGAGATGAAAACCTGTTTTGATTTATCAGAGGCAGATCCAGGAGACACTGCTGTTACAGCCAAGATTTACGTTTGCATTTTCCAGCTGGTGTTTTGGTTTCTGGGGTTCTTATTGTTAAAATTTAGTTTGGTAGGTAAGAATGATGCTGATTAGGATGCTTTAAGTTAGTGGTTCTTGGGATGGGAATGTGGCTTTTATCTCCTCTGGGAACTTGCTATAACTGTCAATGTAGTGTTGTAAAAAAAATGGCACAATGACGTTGAAATATGTATCTTTGGTAACACAGGACATATTGATATCTACCTCATGATTGCTGGGCTAATGTGGGGAGAGAAGAGAAAAAAGCAGCAGTCTGCTGCCCATCTTAAATTTCTAAATGCCATACAAGATGTGCAAGAAATAAAGAGGAAGAACTGTCAAAGTTACATGCTATGAAAAATCTGGTAAAGTGATTCAGGGGCTTGAATATTTATGTTGCCTTATTAACAGGAGTGACATTAGTTTGTCAAGTTTGTACATGCTCTGAGGTCCAGACTGCCGCTTAATTTGAGCATGGAAATCTATGGGTAATCATTATGGGTGGAAAAGGGAATTACTGTGATCTTCTCACGTAGCTAGCATGATTACTGTCAATGAGTAGGAGTAGAAAGAGGAGGAAAGAGATTACTGTTTTATTGGCTGATTCTGATGAATGTCATCCCATTTAGAGAAATGGGTAAAATATTCCTGTTGAAGAAAACATTGAGAGAATTTTTAGTGAAGGTGGTGAATTTTCAGAAAGATGGAAAAAACGTAAGAGAATGGAAGAAGATGATCAGGAATTGCAGACAATTTACCTAACTTAAGTTCAAGTAAAGTGCTGGAGCTTACAATCTTTGAGAAAATTGAATAAAACCAACCCATACAAGACATCTTGACTGAGGGCAACTCTTTTCAAACCAGTCTAATTTAATTTTATAAAAATGCCGGCCTTTTAGAGTCAGAGAGGCTGTAGATGAGATGCAACTTGCCTTTAAGACCTGGACAATTTGTTGGGTTTTTTTTGCATGCTGCACTTTTAAGAAAAAAAAAATGCATTTTGGATGAAACAGCTGCAAACTGAATAAACCAGTAGTTAGGAGTCTGTGCAGACTAATTGTGTGGAGTATCTGCTATTGAATAGGGGGCTGAATGTGTGTCTGGAGGGTTTAGTTTGGGTCTGCTTGGCATACTTCTTTACTTGGAAGGTAGCCATGAGAAGGAAACAGCAAGAAGTCCGGAGGACAGGATTAGGATAAACATGCTGGAGCAACAGTCTACAAAAAGTTGGGAGAAATTTAGTAAGGACTTTTGCAGTGTGCTGTCCTTTGGAACAAGTGGCTGCACAATCACAAGGTGAAGGAACCCTTGCTTAGAAAATACTGAAGAATAGCTTATGGATATTGTATTGGATACAGTTACCCTAAATGTGAACCCACAGTGTTCTGCTGTTTAAAATAATTTATAAATAGCATTACAATATGTTATGTATAATACAGTCTTGGCAGAGCTTCTGTGTCATGTTTGGGGCACTGAATTTAAAGAAAAGTTTAAACAACGGAATCAAGCAAATAAGAAAAGTAGAGGGAAGAAAGAACAGTTACAAGGCCTACTGAGAGCAGGAGAAGAGAAAAGTTAATTTGCATTGAGTGAGATTCAGGTTAGATGTTAGGAAATTACTTTTTTGAAAGTGACTGAGGTAGGTGACCTCATCAAATGCCTGGGGAATGTTGTGGAGATCTCTGCTGCTGGAAGCCTCAGAGAAGCTGTGTGGATGTCTGTAGCAGAAGTGATTACCAGAGATTATATGACTTGTTCAGACCTTCTTAATATGTTGTCTTGCTTTCTGGAAGTTTTATTTGAAGGAAAAAAAAAAAAACAACTCAAACAACCCAGAGCAAAAAAATCCATCTATGAGTCAACCAAAAATATTGTAGCGCAGTATTCTTCAGTAATATGTGGTGTGGCCTTTTAATATGAGATTACTTCTGGGATTTCTCACTCATCTGTTTACCAATTACTATCATTATTGTGATCATTTTTTCCTAGAGAAAAGCAGAACAAAAACTACTCTACATCATGAACTTTCTTAAAGGAAATGTCAAAAGTTTCATTCATTTGGGAAATTTAAATGCAGAGTTCTTTCCTTGGACTTCTCTGAAGTGTGTCATGCAGTGCTTTGCTCTAGTGTTTCAGAAAACAATGCAACATAAAAAAAGTGCTTCAGGTGTCAGCTTTTCATTATCTCAATTGTTAACTGCATATTCTGTTTATAGGGACTTGCTGTAACACAGCACAGTCCAAATATTTATTATTCAGGAAGCAGCATTTCAGCTCATTTACATGACAGGAAACATTTAAAAAAATCTTTTCTGTTGATTTACTGTCAAGGCAGCAAAGCATATCACTAGTAATTTTATTGCTGTTATCTAGCTAAATATTACAGATTTTATTTATTTATTTAAATTAGCTGCATAATGTTGGGATGTGTACCACTATGCCTCAAAAACCTTTTTGAGTAATTTTTATATTAACATTCTTCCTTGGTTTTCTATTTTCAAGTGAATGTGCATTAGGTGATAAGTTACAGATTCAAAATTTTAGATGGCACAGAGAGTGACATAAACGTTTTCTGAAAAATGCATCATTTTAACTAATCTGTTGCCTGCCTACCTAAGGAAATGAGGCGTATGCCATTACTCCATCTCTGTCTGTGCTCTAATAGCTAATGCATCTTTTTGCCAATTTAAAGCAACATCTTAAAAATTTTGAGGTTTTAGAGGTTGCATGAAAATTGGTGTTGACAAGGAGTAGAAATCCATGTTTATGCCCCCATTGTGAAGAAGGAAGGGAGACTTCTGCTCTTATGACCTTTGTTTTCTGTATGTGTTGTTAGAAGTGGCTCGATGCATCTCTGGGGGGAAAAGGGAGCAAGAGTCCTGTGTTGAGGAGTCCAGGATTAAACTTGAGTGTGTGGTGCTGTGTGCAGGAGTGTTTTGGGCAAGAATTGAGCAGATGCATATCAACTGGCTTAGTCTTGAAACAAGAAATCTGTATGGGATGGGTGTGGCTCTGGGCATGTTGGGCAGATATGGGCTGTTACAATGACAGATGTCAGGAATATGAAGGAAAACTGGGGTTTGTGAGGGACATGGGAAACACCAGGCTAATTAGTTTAGGTGCTCAAAGGACAGTTAGTTAAAGTCCCTTCTGCTCCTGAATCTGTTTTTCCTATTGACTGAAGTCCATGCACAGATGATCAGACATGGACTGCAATTAATCCAAAAAGACTGTTTATAATATTCCGATTATTCTTTGGTTGAACTGAAGAAACTTCTACAAGACAGTACAGAAAATTTTGTGCTCTGCATTCCATTTCCCTTCTGAAATTGTTCCAGGCCGCTATAGCACTTTTGTGATTGCATTTACCATTTTTTTACCCTTTCATTTAAGAAATGTTAGTCATCAGTTGCTCTTCCATAGCAATCATTAGAGAACACCTGGGGGGCAGAAGGGCAGGGCAAAGGTGAAGGCAAATGTTTGCAATCACTTCACTCATAGAAAAGTTCAGCCTTAGAAATCCACAGACAAAATTAAAACAAGAAATGAGGCATAACACATCACTATCTGTGTCCAACACATGGTATTAGGCAGATTGCTTATCTGATCTCATTGGCCAGCTGTCATGGGATGAGTGGAGGCCCTGCTTTAGCCTCAGAACTTGATCGCAATTTAAAATGAAGGAATCACTCTGCAAGTTCTAATGATGTCAAACCCGATCTATTTATGAAAGTGAATATTAAACAGAAAAGAGATAACAGATGAAAGATCTTAATCAGAATTACTTACTACACAGCATAGAAATAAAGAACTCCAGGTAGATCACAAAATTACATAAAACACTGCAATATATGCAAGTTCCTATATTAAAACTAGCAAAACAAGTAGTATTGATTAGGAGTGGAATGTAACTTACCACCAGAGTGATGATAATGTACACAGAGTTCTTCATTTAACCTCTTGGGAGTAATGGACAAGCAGGCATCCCTACTCAAGGGAGAAACTGCACAAATTTCCAGGAAAATGTTTGGAAGATGACTGCCTTGTGAAAGTTTGGTGCAGCATTTATAGTTTGTCAAGCCTGATGTTACCCCATTCATTATAACTGTGCCCAGCCTGTGAGCCAGTTGCTCGCCATGGCATGATGAGGTTATCCAGCTGTGAGCTTGGCATCTTGTCCAGAAGGATACTGTGAGAGACAGTATCAAAGCTTTGCTGAAGTCCAAAGAAATTACGTTTGCTGGCTTTCCTAGATCAGTTAGGTGGATTACCTTGTCATAAAAGGAAATCAGGTTCGATAGGCAAGGCTTTCCCTTCATGAAGCCATTCTGGCAATGGCTGATGTCTGGAGATGTTAATTGCTATAGCCAGGATTATGGATTCTTACATGGTCTGCAACCCAGCTGAATCTTAAGTGTTTGCTGTAGCTGGATGCAGAAGTGTTTTGGGCCAGGATTAAGCAAAAACATATAAACTGGTTTAACTGAAAAAATCTGATAGTATCAAAGTTTATATTCTTGTTTGTTCTAATTAGAAGAGTAGACCTTTTTTCCCCTTTAAGAATAAAAGGCAAGGAGTAAGACAGAATGTTATTGTTGAAAATTCCTGAATCATATAATGCATCCAGAAAGTGTTGTACCTTCTGAATAATACCAGAAAATCATAAAGTCTTTTGTTTGATAAAGGTCTGAAATTCTAGAGGGCTGGAGATGTGATCTTCATTCTGCAGGAATATCTCCATTCTATCTTCCACTTACAGTGAATTACTTCCCATATGCTCTGACTCACTTTCAGGTCTTCTCAAGGTGAATTGTGTTACAGTTGCTCTTCATAGTGCAAACTCTAATAAAAGCATGTCTCCTGCAGAATGCATAATTCTTACTTATGATCTAATGATTTACATAAAATGAAGTCAAGGACCTAGGTCATTTATCTTGAAGATATCTGCTCTCTAAACAAATACAGGACCACGAATAAGATGATTAGCTACCCAGGTGATGGGCATCCATGAATCCTTGAGTCCTTGAAACCCTTGACTCTTGGATGAGATAAACCTACATTGTTTCCTTTTCACAAGGCCGGTCTATATGTTGGTAACATTAAAAAATATCACTTGCACTGGCATAATAACAAATAATATAGTTGATCAGTAGTTTGTATGTTAGGTAATTCACAGTATGACTTGATTGTTCAGAAATCTCATAGAATATGATAGCACTCTTTCTGTTCAACTTTGCAAATCACTGCTTTGAAACTTCACAATAAAACTGAAATCAGTGAGACAGCTGAAGTCTTATCTTATAGTCTGCCACAGATCATGCTGGTATTGCCATGAGGTTAATTAAATTGTGTAACTGCAGAAGCCAAACACTAGATAAACATCATTGTTTCTATGCTGGGATGATATGACCTCTGTTACTCTTCTCATCAAAATATCCATGAAATCTATTTCCTGTGGCCATCATTCAGAATTGCTGAGACCAGGACTCCTCAAAGAATATCAGAAGGCAGTAATCCAGTCATATTGGAATTCTGATTCACTGAACTCTGCCAGCGTGAAGAGACAGTATGATGTAATGAGGATTTTTATTGTGTCTCTGTATTCCAGTGTAAAGCACTAAGCCTCAGTCAGATAGTTTATCTTGTTCTTCTTCTATGTTTTCTTCACTTCTAGGAGAAATTGTTTCTATAAAGTGCTTATACTGGGTCTCTGCTCTGAATTTGTTCCTGGAGAAGCCTTTCTTTCTCTGTTGAGTATTGAGGAGCCACAGGATACCACCTGCCTATGTAAGCACCGTAGCTTCAGTGCTGTGAATACCACCCCTCTTTGTAAACTTGAAAAAGCTTCGTTTTTCAAGGTCTTTTTTTTTTTACTTTTTGTGTGTGTGTGTGCACCTGGGCTATTTTTGTTAATATGCTTATATTTTGAAGTAGTATCTGTGCAGTATCAGTCCAGTCCCACTATAGTGTCAAAGGGATATTAGGAGTAGAAGTACTGTTAATTATTTCCTGTGATATTGTACCAAGGAATGAATACTGGTTAACAAATGTAGCGGAATGAGCTTTGTTGCAGATGGGTTATTGCAGGCAGGAGTTAACACAGAAAGCATTCGTAAAAGAGAGGGTCTGGGCATGTTGGCCAAGTTACTGCTTATATTCAGTTGCTCCAACATATCTGTAATAAAGGCTGTGAGTTTTGAAATATCATTCAAAACCTGTTAAGTAAGACCATGAATGATCCTTAATGGACTATTTTTAGTGCTTTAACTATCTGATAACCCAAAGCGAGGAAGAACCTTTCAGAAACTTGTTTATCTCTGATTAAACAACAGAAAAGCTGTTACATGGAAGGGAAACTTGAATTCAGCAGCTAAATAAATCATTGGAAAGAGCATTCTTGGCTTTATTGATATCCTGTACTCAGGGAATTTATTATGTGAGCAGTAACAATTTCCTATATGGGCCCTGAGGAACCGCGATTGTTGAGGAAGCCTCGGGATTTTTTTCCAGCTGTATAAAAATCAGCAGGTGAAAGCATTTTGGACAGACAGCAAGAAGTCCAAAATAGAATTATATAGATCCCATAGGGAATTAGTCCCATGATAGTTGTGTAAAGCTGCAGAGTAAATCTGCTCTGTCAGTAGTGAGATACAGCTGAATCCAAAATGATAGATCATGCAGCAAATTGATACCATAGTCATGAGCACAACCCTGTCTTGCAGCATCCAGCCTGGAGCACAGCTTGAATAGATCATGCTGCCTTGCTTTGTGTAAACTTATGGCAAGCCTGAAGGCTATTCGCATGAAGATCTAAGTGTACTTCAGCATTGTCTGCTTTTACTGCATTTCAGGCTATTGGGCTGACCTTTAATCCTCAGTTGGTCTGTTATTCAGCATTTGAAATACCTGAGTACTTGGTTCAGATTCATCTGGGGTGCTAACTTTGATCCTAGATCAAAGATACAAGCACAAAACTGTTTTCATCAAAATGTTGTGGTGTATTTCAGAGATATGTAGGTAGAGTTTTCCAACTTGCCTGATTTTGTCAGATTGTAGAAGAAAATGATTGAAAGGTAATGCTCCTTCTCCAGAATGCTGTTTATCAGTTCAAATACAACTTTCTTTGAACATATCCAAGGGGGTGGAGCTGGGAGAAGGCTCTTACTTAATGTCTAATTGAAGTCTTGTATTTTTTTAAAGCTCTGCCTTTTGCTGCAGTGGGAAACTCCCAAAGTTTCTAATTCTGAAGTTAGTAAGCAAAAGTTGAACAAGTTTCTGGGACCCTGACTTGAAGGAATAAGTTCCCATGAAGTTTTGTCCTTTTCAAATTTTTTTTCTCTCTGCTTCCTGAATTAACTAAACAGTACAAATTTTTAGTTGGTTGTATGTGGGGTGGGGTTTTCTTTTGTTGTGTTTGTTTGTGCTGTAAATTGGGTTTTAGCCTATTTTGTTGTTTTTTTTTTTTCTGCAGTATCCTGCTTCTTCTGAAAATGAATAGTATACAATAATAGGCATACAATACTTGGGTTTATGAGAGAAACTTTTATGCCAATATTCGTCATTAGAAAAAAGACTTATGAACTCAGAAATAAGGTGTCCTGTCTGGAATGCTATGTATCACAGGTTAATGTCAGCCTCTGTTGAATATGTGAAAGTTAAAAAGTTGTCAAATCGATGGCTCATGGCAGTGTGGTACTGACTTGGTGTTGCCAGCACAAAGGAGGGGTCAGTTATTTTACCTTAGGAGCTAGAAGGCTGTTACTCCTATCAAATGAGCTGGTTTTAGCCATGGAAATGGTAGAAGGTGATTGTGGCTTTGCTTTGGTATTTGTAGATTTCAATGCTCTCTGTTGGGGTAGAATTTAATGGAAAGACTGTCTACAGTGAAAAGAAAGCAATGGTCTTCACTGGAAGCCAGAAAGTAAGACTTGAGAATGAACATTCCATACTTGCCTTATTTCTTATGTTCCCTTTCCAAGTATGACCTCTTTTCTGCTGGTTTAGATGGCCTCTTGATCTGAAAAAAAAAAAAAAAAAGATTGGATGATTTTTGAGAGGTTCATCATTTATGCTGGGCCTGCTGTCTTGACAGAGCCTGATCCAGAATGCTGGATCTCAAAGGCATAGGACCCTGATAAATGACAGGGACATCATTGCTGCTGCTTTTCCTGGCCAGGCTCTAACCTGTTTTGAGACTGGCCTTCCAGCCCTTTTCGTCTTGGGCCCTTGGAGTATGGCCTCTGAGCTGGGTATTGATCTCTTTAACACTCAGTTCTGTACTACTACTGGGACCTTGTTAGTCTGACTTTAGGAATCACCATTTTCAAGCTACAGTGTGACTGCTGCCCAGGAGCTTGTTGTTAGCACTGAAGTCACTTTGCATGTGGGTAAATTGATGGAACGCTTTTGTCTGGGCAGTGTGTGCTTCCAGAGAGAGGCTGGGTGAGTCCATTATGCGTATGTTATCTAGTTCAGAAGCAGTCATTAGACGTGGGGCTGGTCATATCACCCTGTCTTTCTTTCCCATTGTGTCATTGTAGCAATTTGCTCAGATGAAATTAGTTTTATTGTTCTGCTTGCTATGGATGAAGCTCTGAGTCAGGGAGAAGTTTTCTCTCAGCCTCAATTAGGGTCACCTTTATTGCTGTCCAGTGTCTGTGCTCATGTTGTAGGAGCTGTGCATCCAGAAGCTGCCTTGGGGTGTACTTGGTATCTGTGCCTCTTGGAATTAACAATTGCTCCACCTCAGGTGTTCAGGGATGACCACAGTGTCTCCTCAGCAATTTCTCCCATTGGAGGTTGGATAGCACAGAAATTACGTGAAGAAATTGAATTCAAAAGAGGAACAAGACAGATGTCTCTCCTTTGATACTGTTTCATCAAAGAAGCAGTAAAAGTCAGTGGACTTTACCTCAGGAAATTGGTTCAAAATGCTCATCTTCAAGTGTAATATGTAATACTCAGGCTGTAGGATAGAACCACCATCTGCATTGGCTTCCTCATATTGGTTTTCTTCTGAAGTAGAGGGTCCCTTACGACACTGAAGTAGTTATTGCTGTTTGGTTGCTTTTTTTTTTTTACCTGGCTTTCAGCTTGTGCTTTTTTTTTTTTTTTTTTTTGTAGAGGTAGAGCATCTATAATTCAGTGGATATTTATTTGAATCTTGTTGTGTTTGTCAGTTATTGTGAAAAACAGAAATACACAACAGTGAGCATGAGGGCAGAATTTTTTATTACCAGTTTAAGTCCTGTACACCTCTCTGGATAATCCCTCTCTTTACTGACTTTGTGGGGAAGAAGAATAAGAAAAGTGTGCTTTTAGTGGTATTGATAGAACTGGTTTGGAATTTAGATGAAGAACAGTTGAAACTTACTCTGGTTTAGGCCTATATTTATTCTTCTTTGTCTTCTGTAACTAAAGGACTCTGTAAGGTTTCCCTCTGCTCTTCTCTTTCCCCAACACTTTTCTCTTTTCCTCTGGGTATTTTCTGGGTAATTTATGTTTTTGGAAGTTTTACTTTTGAAGTGGGATTACAGGTTTGGCAATACCCACTGAGCATGTAATGAAAAGAAATCCTACAGCGGCTAGGTTTTGTGTTTCACCTTATGAAAACAGTCTAAAAAGATCACCAGTTATTGAAACCAACTATGAAGTAGTCCTCTGAAATTGAGAGGTTACTTAAAAATATATTTGTATGATTAAGAATTTCAAATTGCTACATCCTACTGGTCACAAAATGTTAACAGGAGTTGGGATTCTAGGGTTTGGGTTGCAACCCAAACCATTCTAAAATTTGTCAGTGGGTTGTCATGTGCCTCTGCATCTCAACTGTTTTTTATTTACTGCATGACACATTTGAGTATCACTTTGAAGTTATGGTAGCAGATGCATCCTTTTCCACTGGGTAACTTTTGGAGTAGACTATGGCATGCAAAGATCAGGCATAACCAGGAGCTGACACATTTTAATAGCTGGTACCTTTTCTCCTGCTATTTGAATATCACTCCCTCAAAATATTGGTTGATTATTCTTTCTCTGTAAACAAGGGCATAGGTAGAACTTGATAATGCTCTTCCTTTTGTATGTAAAAACATAAATAAAAATGTGCATTCAAACAAAATGTACTTGAATTTTAAGTAAATTCAAAGGTTTCTGTTTTTCCCTAATAGTACTTCTTGTTAATGAGATAGATGAGTCTGCTTGGAGTCACAAATCTGTTTAGGAGCAGTGGGAAGTTTCAGACATAAAAGTAGCTCATTTTCAGTACTCAGCAGGTTACTGCACTTGTTTTTAACAACAGCTTTTCTAGAAAATTCTTCACAGAGATATGAAGAAGGAGAAAAAGGAGCATTGTTGGAACATATGGTAAAAGAGTAATATACATCCTTATCTCATTTCATAATCAAACCATCTATATTTGTCTTCCTGTAATTTCAGTAGTTCATCACAAGAGCAGTCATGGATCTTGCGCACCTTTGGAGTTCTGTGGTTTTTGCTGATCTGTTCTTCAAAAATATAAACATAAATTAATGTCCTTCTAATGTGAGGATCATCCTCAGGGAAGAATGCTTCACGTATGATGTAAAGTTTGAATATCTGTCTAAAAAGCTTTGATTAAGCTGCATGAGTAGTTTTTAGATTTGTCCCTTCAGGTAATTTCCAGCTTCGAGTAGCATTGCACCAACGTGGGTTAGATTCACATTGTCCAAGGTATTCTTTCTGACTTAAGGAAAGTGAGCAGCCAGGGTGGAAGGTGGTGGGGTTATTGCTCTCTTACACATTCTTGTATGTTTGTTTACCTGTGGAGAAGAGTTTGGGCCTGAGTTAGGGTATCACCACTTTCATTGAAACTTCATTTTTAAAGAGTATTCATTTCAGGAAATGAAGATTGAAACACAAATAGAAGTAGAGGAATGAGGGTCAGAGAAGTACTTGAATGGCAGAATTACAAGCAAACCTTTGATGCTTTCTGTGGTGGCCCATCTACCTGTACAGAAACACACAGTGCATAGGAAGCAACAAGGAATACAAAGTCAGGGGTAGCACCTGCGTGCCTCTTTAGGGGCACAGAAACGTGGCATGGGATGGCTCACACCATGCAGACTCTTTTGGAAGTACCAGCTGCTAAGATGTAAGAAAGGTTTGTGCTCCAATGGTGGCTTGAATTTACAAGATCCAGGTTTGCTTTGGAAGGAGTAATAAGCTGGTCAAGATAGGAGAGTCCAACATAAATGCCTCTCAGTGGAGTGGGAGAAGAAAGGAATTATCTGAAACCTTCTTTAAAGGACAGGAGGAAGCTTGATTGAAAACATTGTTTCTTGTGAGCAACTTTGACCTGTCAACATTTGCTGGAGGGTGTAATATGATGTGGCACATGACATCAAGGAGATTTTTGGGATGTGTTGAGGATCTGTTTTAATGCAAGTGCTGCCCCATCAGGCACACAAGGTGATCTGCTGCTCATGAGTAAAGAGGACCTGGTGAAGCATGGGAAGGTCAGTCGTAGCTCCAGCTGCACACCTGTGAGGTGGTGAGGAAGATAAATATCAGGATTAGAACCCTGGAGTTCAGAGTTCAGTAGCACCTTGGTGGATAAACTGATGAGATGCTGATTAGCAGACTAAGGTAGCTGGAAAACAAACTTGACTGCTGGACCTAAAGGCTTAGGGCCAGTGTTAAGTCCAGCTGATCACCAGTTGCTCGAAAGTCCATAGGGCTCAGCACTGGAGCCAGGACTTACCTCCTGGTTGATTTGCTGGAGCTCAGGGCTTCTCTTCAGAGTGCTCTCAAAAGGCTGAAGAAATGGGCTTGGAGGAACCTTGCCTTCAGCAAAGGCAATGCAAATTTCTGCAGTTAGGATGGAACAACTGCATGCAACACTACACAGTGGGGGCTCTCTGGCTAGAAAGCAGCTTTGTAGAACACCAAACTAGAAAAGCAGCAAAAGAGCTGAGGGCTGGATTGGTTAAGTGTAGACAGTAGAAGACTGAAGAGGAAGTTTGAGACATATCTCTAATTGTTGCCTTCAATTGTCTAAAAGGAGCTTATTGAGAATTTGGGTCCAAGAATAGATGTTCCAGCACCTTGTCCAGCTCAATCTTAGATGTGCCCAATACTGGGGAATCCACCGCTTCCCTGGGAAGGTTATTCCAATGGCTGATTGTTTTCATTGTGAAAAACTCTATTCCTGTGTCCAGCCAGAAACTCCCCAGGAGTAACTTTTTCCCATCACTCCTTGTCTTTTACACATGACTCCTTATAAAAAGGGGGTCTCCCTCTTCTTTGTAGCCACGATTTAAATATTGGAACATGGTGATAACACCTCCCCTAAGACTTCTTTTCTCAAGGTGAACAAACACTGTTGTTTCAGCCTTTCCCTTCATGGCAGGCTTCCCAGATACCTTCAGCCTGCCTGTGTCTCATATAGTGGGGACCAAAACTGAGCACAGTATTCCAGGTGTGGCCTGACAAGTGCTGAAGTGCTCTACAGAGTGCTACACAGTGCTCTACACTTTCTTTCTTAATACTTTGTCAACACCTATAAATTTAGCATATCCAAAGAAAGCCAAAACCAAGTAGTGACAGCAAAGGCATGGATAAAATTTAGGACTGACAATCTTGCAGATACACAATTCCTTTTAAAAAATTAAATCTGTTAAAGAAATTGAGAATATCACATTTGTTAATCAGCATTGTGTTGTCACTCTCCATATTTATTATGAAACACATTTTTATAAACATGAAATAAATGAGTAAATGAATAAATAAAAAACCCTTGGGTTTAGATTACTTATCAAAGCAATTTAGCCAGCAGATCCAGACCAGATGTCAGAAGATTTTTTTTTCAAACTATGAACGCAGCGTCTTGAAATTTATTTTTACTTTTCAGAAACTCTGGGTGAATATTTCTGTTTTTACTGCTACTTCTTCTTTTGCCAGGAATCTGATTCAATATTATAAAAATAGTGAAAAGAATACCAAGAATTTCCATTTCTCTTCTGCTAATATATTACCATGTACTGGAAATAGGCACTGCCAGGGCTTAATGTTGAATCCTAGTTACAGGACAGTGCTATCAGCCATTATTCCTCATTCCTGCATTGCTTAAAGACTTACAATTTTCTGATGTTGGATAACAGGCATCTGAAAGTTAAGACCATACCCTCTCCTAGCAGAAATTCTATTTCAGAACAAGGATTCTCAGGAAGTGTCTGCACTTTTGAAGGTATTTGAGATGCTGCGTTGTATGTCTGTATATCCAAAGATGATCATCTCCATCCTTCATCTGCTATTTGGGCAGGTTAGAAAACAGAAAAAGGTAGAGATTTTACTTTCACTGTTGTCTATGCTGAAATACACTCAACATTCTGTACTTCTCGGTAAATTTGTTTCTGTAAGTCCTATTAGTTGATAGATTTGGGACAATAACACAGCTGAAGTTATTTTTCCTGGGGATGTAGTGATTCCTGCTCTGTCTCAAAGCACTTCAGGCATATGGCGTGGTCTGAGGGCAAAATCTACAGTCTTGTGCCAAAGTGTGCAAGTCAGCAAGTGTGCTTTGTGCGTTTTAGCTCTAGTGATCACAGATGCCTGTCTGTAAATGGGGGGAACCTGCTCACTGTGAGGGGCTGACTGCACTTCTGATGCTACCGAGAGCTTCAAGGTATTCATGCCTGCCTGTGAATGAAGATAACAGGTTCAGTGGAGGGTGAGAATGGATGATAACAGTGCAAGTCCAGTGGCATTTACATGATGTTGAGTTTATCTCCTTTTTACGTGAACCAACCAGGTGAATTTAGGGAGTTTTTTTCCCCCTACCATCATTTGGTGTGCTTGGACATCGCTGTGTCTCATTAGCTGTTGTCTTTGACAGCCCTGAAGAGATTGATGTGATACCTTTTTGAAAGGTTGTGCCGGAGGTTTTTCTAGCCTGCTTTGTGCTCTCCTCAAAGTGCTGTGAGGGTCTTGGCTGCCAGGTTTCTGGCAGAAGGGCAGATAAAGCCACTCTTGAGGGATAATGGACAAAAAGAGGGAACAGTCACAGAAGAGATTTTTAAAGATAGTTATTAAATGCTAATAGTTCCTTCTGAGTCCTTGTAGAAAGTTGTACCACAGATTATTTGATACAGAAGTCCTCTGTGTTGCAAAAAATTGGAAAGCTGTTTTTTTAAATTAAAAATACTAGGATTTTTCAGTCATTACTAAATGCTCAAACTTTTAGTAGATCTTTATGTCACTGTTGAGTCAGAAATTACACGGACTTACATCAGAAGGCTAAGTGCTAAAAGTTATTGAATCCTCTTCTTTTACACCTTGGTTTACACCTTGGTTTGCTAGAGGTGGACCTGATTGGTCATTGAATCAACACATTTCACATGATTGGCTAATTAAGAAGGGCCCCCCCCTCACCCCCCCGTGTAAATAATTCAGGAGAAAAGCAACTTGTTATAAACACCACCTGCAGATTGTTATCATTTGATAATCATTCTTTCCCTCCAGCTCCCTAAAGCTTCCCAGACTGATTTGTAGGAAAGCTTATCTAGCTTTCTCTCTCTCTGACCAGACTGTTATAGCCATGTCTTTACAACTCACAATAGGTCTTTGTGGAAAATATTTGAAATGCCGTGGAAGGGAGATTAATAGCACTTTGACAAAATTTGAATATACAGTTGATGTGGTGAATATGGCTAAAAAGTGGTGTCTCTCAAATTCAGTCTCAAAGAATTTAAGTTTTTCACTTTCTTTGCATTTTATTGTTTAGATTTAAGAGATTAATTCCAAACATGGTTTCACTCAAATGTCCTATCTACTTTTGAACTTGCAAAAAAATTCTCTTTCCAAATTGGTTGCTGAAGACCAGATATGACCTTGATGCATTCACAAAGATCCAGACTCCTGTCTTAGTCATGTAGAGCAGCAGGGCATTGCTTTCTAGGGAGCACATCTTAACTCTGCCTTAGGTGAGAGAACCGGTCATGGAGTCACTAATGACAGAAAATATTTTTATGTTGTCTTATGTACTTCACTTGGCTTAATAATAAACAATCTCGCTTCTAAAACGTGTTTTAGAGGACAAGAGCGAAAGAATTTCATTTGATTTGGGTTTTTTTCACCTTTTCTTCCTGGATCTGTATGAGCTGGGACCTGTATCTGCACTGGGGAATTACTTAAGTGCCCACTTGAAAGTACTTGTGGATGTGTTTCCTACCTTGACATCCTTTTGGCCCACAGCTGGAATATCAAATGATAGACAAGAAAAATTTTGTTTGTAAGCTGGAGACATCAGACTTGTATAAACTTTAATTGGGGATTAGTGTTTCTTGGTTGGAATACAGACATGCTAATTATACTCATGCAGCACTGAAAATGCACATACAATACTGTAACCAAACAGAAATATCCCACTAAGATGGCCTCCCCAAGTCTGTTAGATTGTTGTTTTAAGTCAGTTTCTCTTAACTTATTAATAATTCTAGCTGTGTTGCTAATTATATTTCATCATAAGGTTTGTGTTTTAAGAGCAGATTTGTGGTAAAACTATGCTGAGACTAAAACTTCTCTGCTTATAGGGAACGCTTTTCCTGCTGAGTTTCATTTGCATTTCTGCTTATCTCTTCTGGTTCTTGACATACACTTTTAAGAACATAGAAAACAGCATTTCTGCTTCCAAAAAGACTCAGTGAATGCTTTTGTCATTCTGCATGCTTCTGAGCAGCCACCTGCATTAATATTGAGGGTGCACTGGCTCATGCATGAATTCAAGTTGATTAGTCAAGTAGACAGTGCAGTTCATGGTTTTATTCAGAAAATGGACTTTCTTATGAAGGGCAAGGAATTTATTTTGAAGCGGCAGCCAAGATACGGATAATATTTTATGTTTGTACATTTGCACACCATCATTTATAGGCTGGATGCAGCCCTCCCAGCTCCAAAATTGCGATATCTTATTGTGTTAGACATGAAGCCTTACAATCCAAATATCCTCTTCTGAAAAACTTCGCAGAGAATTATAGTAAGTAATGAAATTTGGGTTTTGTGATACTATGCAAAGCTGATCTTGAAAACATAAATTAGCTACACATTAAGTTTTCAACAGTTTTTTAAGAAGAGCTTTTTCAGTTGAATGGTTTGTTAAATTTTGCAGCACTTGTGAAATAAAAGCAGTCACTGCATTTTCTCAATTGATTATAGAAATTGGGCGAAACTTAATGTTATGTTCAAAAGAAAGATCTAGAAGCAAAAGCTCACCCCGAGCAGTGGTTTAATGGAAACCAAACATTTTGAAAACAATTTTGTGTTGTGGGAAGAGAGATTATCCTCAACACAGTTCCTTTTGCTATGTTGACTGGCATCTGATCTGTGGGGAGCAATTTGCCTGTCCTGCCAAGGAGAGAAAAAGTATGGTAATGCACTGGCAGCTGTTAACAGCAGCTACCAGAGGGATATGGAGAGAACACACAGCTTTTGTACAAGCAGAATTATGTAAAGGCTCCATTCCCCTTAGTTAAAGATCTTATCCTTTTCTGTCTCATAGTGCTAAGAATCAGAAGGCAGAGGTAGGGATATTCTGCTGTTGTTTTGTTGGTATCTCCTGTTTCTGAGTCTATGTGGTTATTGCGAGCACAGCTGAAGAGCAAGCTAGCTGACATTTAAGTAGAGCAGATATTGACTGCTGGTGTTCCTTCTGTGTTGCTGCTAAATGGAAGTGTTGCTTGACTTCATTGTTTGAGGGAAAGGATTTAAAATATGAGTTCATTTCATTCATGTCTTTGGCTGCACGTTTTTGAACTTGAATTGATGTCTTTTGGTAACTTTTATCTCTCTGGCTTGTATTTGAGCGCTTTCTGTCCACAATGATGAGAAGGTGATTAGGCCATTGCCATGCAGACCCCATCTCTGTGCGTTTAGCAGAGCTCAGATTTGATTCTGCTGCTGCTGGCATTACTGTGTCATTTTTTCTTTTGCTTTCCTCTCTTCCTCATCATTCCTCTGTGGCCTGCCATGGCTCAGGTGCTACTGGTTGCTGTTAGAATCCAGGATTTATGAGCCATCTTTCATAGCGGGTCTCGCATTCCTGGCAAGAACGAGATGGATGAAGCGTTCCTGGATCATCACTCAGTGCTGGTCTAGTCACAAAGAGCATGTGGTTGCATTGTAGGGCCTGATTATTTCTCAGGAAGTCCATTCGTTAGCAAAGAAATCCTAAGGAAACATTATAAAAAAAGTTAAAATATTAACGGTGGTGATTTTTCAGTTAAACTTCAGAGAAAGTATGACAGTATGCTCCCATCCATACAAAAAAAAGTACCCTCAAGATAAATCCAGTGTTGGCATAGAGGATGAATTTTTATTGACTGCACTTTGAATTGTTGCCTATGTATGCCTGGCTAATCCTGGGGATCACCTGAGCAATGACAAAGAGAGCTCGACACAAAACAGCAGTGTGCTGTTCCTCAAAATGATGTTTTTATCACGTGTTTTAGCTTACATTAAACTCTTGAATCATTCCACATTGTAACAAAACATAAAATATTCTTCTGGCTATTTAGTTGTGTGTTTGCATATGTTTTAAATTTTTTTTTCTGACACACAAGTAAACAAAATAGACAATTTTCAGACTATTTTGTGTAATGGCAGTGCAGAATGTTATGACTCTATCTACTTGGCAGAATGTCTTGCTGAGATATAAATAGATTTCTAATGGCTGTCAGGCTCTCTGCCCAAGAAATTTTCTTGTAGATATCTCATTATAGAAATAACATCATCAATAAAATAGCTGAAATATTTTGAAAATGCGGGAATATTTTTTACATCAGTGACTGCAAGGAAAATACCTACCATATGCATAATTTGAGGCTGATTTGAAAACTGTAATTTATCATAATTATCTGCATATTATAATGGCAAAACACGCTTAATTGCTTTTGACTGGACTGGTATTATGTTGAGAAGGAAAGTTAACAGCAGATGGCCCTACTGTCAAAACTGTTGTCTCTTAACCCAAAATGAAGTAGCAGACTGAACATAACATGTTTCTGGCTTCTTTTTCTGATTTTCATCAGTAAGTATGAACTAGCATTTGGTGGGGTTGCAAATGTTTACAGACCAATAGAAATTATCTTAGCTGGTGACAAAAATAGCAATGAAAACCCGACTAGATAGTATTCCTCATTGCAATATGGCTTAGATTTTCTCGAGCACATAAAGTTGTTTAAAATATTTAACTGGTCTGCAAAGGAAATTCTTTCCAAAATATTAGAATGGATTATAATACTGTTTTCTGCCCTTTTACCACTGTTTGTCCATCTTCTACTTTCATACAGCAATGAGAAAAAGAAGTGTTTAATCTTCTATACCTGTCTGGCTATGAATAAATAAATTAACAGTTGAAGAAACAGATAATTTTGCAGTGCTTCAAGTAAGTTCAGCTTTGCTGCATCAATTGCAATATGCCTGAAGGATTTCTCTTACTAATCACAATGTGCATGCACAGATGCGGTGCTGTAAAAATCCCAGCATCTCTACTCACAAAATGCCCGAGAGAATTGAAGAATTTAAGATTACATTTGTACAAAGTTAAACTACAGAATGGGAGAGAGAAAGGCAGGTTTGGTTTGGTGGTTTTTTTTAAATGTCTAGCCAGAGAGAATCACAAAAAGCAGGTGGTATATTATACTGCTGGATGGTCAATGAAAGTAAATTAGCTGCTTCAGCTGATAGAAAGGAAATGCTGGCCTGATCAGCTTAAATGAAGGTGACATGTTATTTGTGAAATAATGCGAATACCGAAATGTGGTTTAACCCCAAAGTTTGTGTGTATATTTGTATGTATGTTTTGTCTGTGCTTCATAGTATAGATTTTATAACAGTTAATCTTCTAGACTAAAATAATGGGTGAATTTATTAGAAAGAAGAATTCATTACAGGGAGAGATTTATTATTTGCTTTGTGTCAGAACTGATGTTGCTCAGATGTGCTGATTGAGAGGACAATGTAATTTGTTCATCATAGTAAAAATATATTATAGGAAAACAGTGGGACAAAGATACTTTGCACCTTAAACATTTTCCCCTTTTATAGTCCAAGCCTAACAGGAAGGGTTTTAGAAGATATCCTATTCTTTACAGGGCTAACCAAAATAAATCTGTAGATTTTTTTAGATCTAAATTAAATAGTAAGACATACACAGTGTAGAAAAAGAACCCTTTGTGTAGGTATTTTTGACATGAAGATGATGCATATTTAAACTTTTTCAATACATCATCATTTAGTGGTGATGTTTCTGGAAACTGACAGCCAGTTGCCATTTACAATCTGTTTTATGCCTATTTCAGGAGGCTGTTACTTTTTTAATCTTTAAATTTGTTCCTTAGGCTGTATCATCTTGACCCTGGTTTCAGTTAATGCAGATACACAACTTGATAACATTTCATGGTGGTATTGCAGGTATACAGGGGCACAGTGCTCAGACTTTCTCTGCTCTTTCAAAACCTGAAAGGATATACTTTGAATAACCTATTACACATAGCAATAAACTGTGAGCAATATGTATATAATTTTTATTTAGCCTACTGTATTGTGGTAGATACAAAGATAGGTGTTCTTGAATACTCAAAATCAGTTGTAAAAAAAGCCTGTAAGAATTTTCCTATTCTTTATTTTAACTTGGAATCATCCTTGTCTTTGTAGGAGGTTCTCAAGATAGGTTTTCTTTGAACATCTAGTAATCTGATATTTTGCTTTTACCCCATGCTGGTCTTCTGAGCATCTTCTAAGAAGGTTTCTGTGATCCAAAGTAAAGTTCCAAGTTCAAATTAATTAAAATAGCTCATTATTTGAATCTGATTCATGTACTGTAGAGGTTTTTTTTGGGAGGCTTTAATGAATCAAGTTTGAATTAAAATGAAAAACTTGATGATTCACTTATCTCTTGCTAATTCTCTACATTCCCTTTACAAGCATTAACGCAGTACACAGGGCTCTTGGAAGTAGGTTGAAGAGCACAATCTCACAAGTGTTCTTAAGATTTTACCTGCTAAGCTATATTTTTAAATGGATTCCTTATACAATACTGGGAAAGTTCTGTTTGCTGCTGGAGAATAATGTTTTTTGTTCTGTCCGTGCAGTTTTGCTATGCTCTTTTGCACTCACCAAAACATGAGCAAAGAAGCAAAAGCCATTCACAAAAATGCATCAATTCTGATGATTTAAAATTTTGCCTATTGTTTCTCCTCTGCCATCATTTTTTTCATACTACTTTTTTTAAACCTCTGTTAAACTAATTTTTCACTTTTTTTATTGCTCATCAAAGTGCTTTGCTCTCATTATAAAGCCTATATTCCCTATCTTTTTGTGAGTCAGCAGAGGGGTGAACTGTAGAACATGTGATAACTATCAAGATTTTGAAAGCCTTTCTGTAAAGAAAACACATTTTTTGTTTGTAGCAGGTTGACAGCTGAAGTCTTGAGAACTGAAAGTAGAGCAGGATATCAGGAAAGGAGTGAAAGACTAGATATAAAGAGACAATAGTATTCCAAATGTTATGGTGAAACAATTAATAGCATCATTGGAGAAAATTTAAAATAGTAAGAAAGTCACTTTGAAATTATGGCTTGACATTTTTAGTCCAGTAAATTGTTCTGGCATGGGTTAAACAGTTTGATCTTGCAATGAAACCTTAGGTCTAAAGCAAAGGAGTAGAAATCTCCATCAGTGTGCATTCATAAAGTCTGTCTTCTTCATGTAACTAATTGGAATCAAGTGTCCTTGTATAAGGCATCTAAAGGTATGTATAGTCACATTCTGTTTCAGTGTTTCAGCCCTAAATAGGACTTTTTTTTTTTTGCTCTACAGAATTATTGTTCTTGCTTCAAATATTAAATCATGGTTTAGTTATGTAAGTACTAAGTGGCTTGTTTTTAACTACTGCCAGATAATTAAGTTGGTGAATTTTTTTTAAAGTTGATTATGTGTTTTCCCAGTTCTTTACACTTGAACTTTAGTACAGGGGAAAATCAAAAAATATTTTTATTTAATATGAGACTGAAGTTGTTAAAGGCTAGAAGAGTGTCACTGCAGTGTTGCACACGTCATCAAACCAGCAGATTCTGGCACTAGAGATGCAACACAGTTCCTCTAACTTTTTTCTTATTCCTGCTGGAACAGGCAAGCTCTGAAGGCCTGCATTGACAGGTAATGAGATCTAATAACCAAGGGGAAAAGGGGTAGGTGGGAATGAAAGAGAAAGCGAATATCCATATTCATTATTTAATCAAATAAGATTCTCTTGGTGGATTTTGGGAATACTCATTCCTTGCTTCAAAAGCTTCTCTGTGATAGCTGTAAACAAATTACCTCTATGAATAACTTCTTAATCAGGGAAGAGTAGAGCTGTTCTCTACTTGATCTCTCCCTTTGGGTGGTCCCAGTCAGAGAGCAGCAGCCTTCCTTCTGATGGCTTGGCTTCAGAGAAGCTATATGATATTATGCTGACAGCTGTAGACCTCTTTTTGTTAGGGATAACAAACTTCCTGTGCTGAGGACAGCATCAAGCCCAGTCTGCAGTATGCCCAATTAGAGAAGCTAAAATCTCATTTGTTTCACTGTGGGAGTCTCTGAAAGCACACCGTTTTGGCCTCATTACAGTATTTTTAACTTTACAAAAACAATTTCATTATGGAAATTAAAGAAGCTCATTTAGTCTTAGTATTTATGCTTAACTTAATAAATTCCACAAGTTTCAGTTGCCCTAGTGTGCAGGCTTTTTGTTCTTTATGTAAGAAAGAAATTGCTTTTTTGCAGAGGAATGTGCCATTTTAATATGCTGGTTAATTATTATTAAAATGAACAAACTTCTGGACTCCACTGTAGTCATTTTCCTGTGCTGATCATCTGAGCATTGACCAGCATTTACTCTGCTATACTCTACTATGTAAGTCAGGGAAAAGATATCAGATGATAATCTCTTTTAGTCCCTAGCAATGTGGGCTAAGGATAGGATACCTTAAGGTACAGGTGAAATAGCTGTTTATCCCACTAACTACATGTGAAATGCTTTTGTTTCCCTGAAATTTTTCTTGAAGAGGAAATAAATCAATAAAAAGGGACTGCTATAAACTGTGCAGTTACTATATAGTTCTGAAAACAAACTAAATTGATTGTAAGCATCTGTTTTTATGTATTTTTTTCTCCTTGGAATATGTCCCAGTGGCGTGTTCTTTGTTAGAATGATCCAATTTACTTAATAAGCTATAAATATGTTAAGCTCAAGTCAACAAAGGTGTTTTCAACAAACACAGCAGCATAAATCAAACTTTTTTCTTACAACTCTTATGGGCTGCAGTAGGAGAAAGGTAATCAGTATCAGTGGTGCACCTGGGGCTTTTCTGGTCTCAGGTGCCAAATTCTTTTTTCTTGCTGCTGGAGCGGCCCTGTCACCACTGCTCCACTTTCACTTGCTGTTGCAGACAGGAGCTGGAAGGAAATAGGAGTGAATGAGGCAGAGGCAACCTCGTTCCACCATTCTTCATCTTTCCTCTTCTCTCACTGGAGCTCCCCATCAGCTTCCTCAAATTCCCAGTGCTAAGATTTATTTAGACTGGTGAGAGGTGTCTGCTTAAATCCAGCTTAAATAACTGAGTCGTTTTTCAGAGAAGCAGCTGTCCAACTTGCTTCAGAACTAGGCTGTGTTTAGTGGCCATAATAATTTGTTTTTCCTATAGCTTGCTTTTTCAGTTAAGCTATGGCATTTTCCATAGTAAGAGTGTGAGCTTTGTTTGCTTTTTGTTTAATTAAGGCATAGTGATGCAAAGGACTGTGGGAACATTGTTTCCCTTAAAATAATTGGACTTCAGTTCTTCCAAGATGGTTGTTTTCTTTTTTTCTCTGCTGAAACCCCAAATCCTTACATTACTGAGAGCTGAAGTGGTGAATTTCTCATTTTCATCCCTCTTGCCTCTCCAGCAATACGACAAGAAGTAGAAGTTGGACTCATTTAAATAAGTGAGCATAAATAAAACCATTAAAATGGAGGATTGGCGCAAATGGCTGATGCGCAGTTGGCCTGCACCAGGTATTCTCTTAAATTACAGATGCACAGTTTCAGTCTCTTTGGTTTTCCTTTGGACACATTCAAAACTTGACTGAACATGGCCCTAAGTGACCTGATGCAGCACAGAAGTTGGCCTGGCTTTGAGTGAGGACTTGTACAAGATGGCACCCACAGGTCTCTGCTGTGGTTCTAAGTCTCAGAGGGAAGGACTAGCAGATGCTGACCATCCAGTTCCAGTGAATAATTTCCTTGGAAACATATTTTTTTTTACCAAAATTTGCTTTAAACAGCTGTGTGAGGCAGGGCAATGAATAAGTAGTTACCAGAAACTAATTCTGTGAACTCCTCATGGTTGTAAGCTGGTATTGCAATCAAAATCACAGCAATGTGCTATTCCTTTTTCTCTTCTCTCCCCCTCCCCTCTCTCTACCTTCTCTCCTCTCTTCCCCCATTTCTTTCTCCTGCTCTTCTCTGTAGACGTCCCATACCCCTACCTGGTTAATGCACCAACCATTGTGTAGCTTCATTGTGAACAGAAAAGTGGACTGATCTTGCTGAAAAAAATCCATTTTAATGGACTGAGTTTTCATTAGCTTTTTTAAAATTTAAAAAACCCCAAACCTTGGCAGAACCGTAAATGTGTGTGAGGGTATGGATGTCTTGGGAAAAGCTGGTCTGGGAAATTTGTAATATTTTGATTTTTTTACTATATGTGAAATAAAACAAATTATACAAGGTGAATAGTAATCTTGGAGATCCTTATTTATTCATACAAATCTAAAGAAGGGAATGAGATTCCTTTTGAGTCTGAATAATGGCAATCTTCAGTCATTTGGTGTCCTCTGAGACTGACTCTTGTTCACTATTTCAAATGTCATTTTGTGTGTTAGAAAATATCAGGACTCCATCTTGCATAAGCTGCATAAAAAATACAGTTTCTTTAGCTTTCTTTCCAATCCAATTAAAGTGTAAAGCTGAAATAATACAATGTGGTTAAATTATAGATCAAGCAGTTGTGCAGATGTATCACTGAATGGTGCTCAGTCCATTTTATGCTATTATAAACTACAGAAACGCTATGTTTACTTCCTTTATAAATCAAGCAAATCTTGTTTTTATTGCAGAGAGTGGGAGGTGAGGTGATAGTGGAGTGGGAGGATAATTTAGAATAGAGGTACCTGCAACATGCATATACAGTGCTCCAGAGTATTAGGATATGCTATGTTCCTTTTGAGAAGTTGTTTGTAATGATTGTTAATAGCATCCCACAAGAGGAAGCAGAATGTAAGTATGCTGAAATCCAATCAGAGTTGTGATGTAAAGTTCAGGATCATTTATATCAGATGAGAATCTTAATAGGAGGGCAAACAACAATTTTGTCAGGAGCTCAGTTCATACTCTTACAATTTATTGAAGTTGTGAGTGGTCTGACCTGTCTGTTTTCTGGAAGAACTCTATATTTGGTAGTTATCAGAAACTGAAAGGGTGATAATATGGAAAAAACGTGGAAAAGAAGATAGCAATTCTAACTAGTAATGAGGCCATGTGTTACAGCCAGAATTTTTTTTTCAGCTGACATATAACAAAATGAAGAAAAATGAAAAGTAAACATTCGACTTCCATCTAATTTTTCCTTCTAGTTAGGGTGTCCCATTGTGGTTTGACAGAGTTGGCATCCTTTAACTCAACTCTGTTTATTCAGTAAACAAGAGGCTCTACCAGTATCCCTGCTTCTTCTACATCAGGAAAGAAAACTGCCTACTTGGAACAGATTCCTTAGAATGCATATATGTATTTGATCTGATGCTGTAAATAACTTCACAAAGTCATATTTTTCTAAAGCAGCACAAACTGAGGGGAGCTTTGAAAATTTGAAAGGATATATTTTGGCAAGAGAGCTAATGATAATAATAGATATATGTACTCTAAAAAAAGAAATCTATTAGCAGAAAGCTTTTCATAGCAATCTGGTGGGAAATCTACCTATCAAAAAAATCGCTGGCTTTTAACAAATGACTTCTAGGCTCATCTTCTTTGTTTTTAAAACTGTTGCTTTAACTCATTCTGGTTTCATTAAGGATAAAAGGTTAGCAGTGCTACAGCAGTGTTTGTGGTGTCTTTGGGTTGAAATGTTGACATCAAAATTGGTGTGAGATTTATCACAAGTGAGTGTGTATATATATGTACAGACTTACCTCTGTGTGTGTGTATGTATGCATATATATATGTGACATCTGATGGCAACATCAATGAATGAAGGAACAATAACAACTTGATTTTTTTGAGGAATTCTGACATTATTTAATAAGATATCTTTGAAGAACAGAGAGAACTAAGTGCTGACTTGCCGTCTAGCCCCCCCGTTAAGTAGACTGCTGAAAATGTGATGTTAGATATAATGAGCATTGTGATGATGTTTAGATGCGGCAAATTTAGTGGCTTCTTAAAACAGAAGTCTTTCCTGAGAGCAGGTGTGTCCACAATAACATGGCTTTGGAAATGAATGGGCAAGTTTACCTTTTGTATCCTACTTGGTGAAAGGAATTGCAACCCTTCCACTTCATCTCATCACTTGCTCTCTTACAGTGTCTCCTCGCCTTTCCCCCTCCACCTGTGCAAGTTCAGGATCACCTCAATGTCTGTACCTGGAGCTGCAGGAAACTGTTTCTGTTGTGGTTATGCATGTAGCAGTTGGGCTGCTTATGCCAGCTTAATCAAGGCTTTTCTCCTTAGCATAAAGCTCTTCTTGGTTATTATGTATGTTGAAGATGTATATTAATCTGCCGTGAAGCAGTTAACGTATTGAAAACCACTAGGTATCTAACAGGCTTCCCACAGTTATCCCATGTGTATACAAAAGACAAAGTAACTTTAGAGGAATCTGTTCCTCGTAAGAACTTTCCAAGCAGTGAAGCACTAGATTGCACTGTAACATATGCCATCAAATTAAAACAATTTTACTATCAAGGTGTTTGATTAGGACACTCAAAAGTATGGATATTTCATGGGACATGCAAGTGCCATTGGATATGGTGAAAGGACATCCACCAAGAAATGTAAACCTTTTGTAGATCTTCTGTAAATGTATGTAAATGTAAATCTTTTGTAGAAGACATTGAAACCTCTTGCAAATGGAAATAAACAAGTTCAATAGAAACTTTCACCCAAATGTATCATTAGTTTTAGCCTACAGATTTTTTTTCAAATCGTTAACTGTGTCTCACTGTGTCTTGCAAAGAAAGAAATGGAGGCTATTGCTTAATGAGCCTTTCTTTAAAATATATCTGACAGCCAAGCTTCTTATGATTGGCCAATTTAAGACTTAGAAAATGGTTTAGTTTAATTCATCCACTAGGGCATTGTAAATGAGTATATGTGTATATATGTACTACATGCAATGGTGAAATTGTCAGATGTGTTATCTACTTCATTACCATTAACTCCCAGCTTCCCTGCCTGTATTTTGCCCATTAATCTGTCATGGACTTTAACACTTCAGACATATGTTTCTGAAGAGCCCAAATAATTATCTCATTTTATCTATCAAAATTAACTTTTCATATGAATAATTCAATTTTTTTAACAACCAGGGATGAATTTTCCTCAGATTGTGTATTTTATTTACTGTTGTATATGCAGAGCCAGACAAACATGGGTACTCCCACCTGCTGTCAAATTCAGGATGATGTTTTGCTCTGAGTTTATGATGATCTAGTTTGTATTTTCTGGTCTGGTTTTAAAAACAAAGGATTTATGCGATGTGTATGTAGAAATACACAGAAGTAGGCATATGCTATAAATCAGTACTCAATTTTTTTAATAAAACTGAAGATTAATAGATTTGCCTTATCAGTTAAGTAGGCAGCATGAAGACATCATTATAAGAATTGCTATTTTTTTCTCCCAGATAAATATCGATACAAATTTGTAATCCCTTCTGTTTTCCTGACTTTCTTGGAACTTTTTAAAAAGGAAAATCCTTGGAAAATATAATGTATTTATTTTTTTACCATAAAGGCACAGGTGATATTGACATAATCAAAGGAAAAATTAGGAAAATGATGACTTTGCTTATTACTTAACCCACTGTAGAGATTTTCAGAGAGGGAAATCGCACTTTGTTTTGGGAAAGCTGTGAGGACGAGATGTGTTCTGAGACATCCATCCAAGCTTCTCCCATTAAGGTGCTTGTGGAGGTAGCACTTATTGTTGATGTAAGTGTTGGTGTCTCGGGGAAGAAAGCAGGAATGGGACCAGACAGGATTGTGGATCCTGTTGCTGCCAGCATAAACACAGAGCTCTGCCTGGGCTCTGGGGTGTTGCCTGGTGCAGGAGTTGTGTAGGACAAAAGGGTAGCTGAGGTTCCAGGGTTCTGTGGGGCTGCATCCACCCTTTTTTCTACAAGCTAGAGCATGAGCACACCATAAGCCAGCCCTGGCACACAGGTGTCAGCTTTTGCTGGGAGCTTCCCAGGGCTGTGAGTTGCAGGCAGTGATCTGTGTGGATTTGGAGTTAAACAAGTTTTCATTTGGTGCACTGTTAGGTTTCTCTTTCCTGTTCTCATCAGAAAGAAGGGTGTCTCAGAGAGAGGAGCAAATCCTTTCACCCTAAAATGACGTGAGAATGTCTGTACAGCTTTTTAGGTTTATGTTATACCCCATCTCCAGGAGGGATGTATAGCAGATGCTTTGATAGAAAAAAATCAACAGAACAAACAGTCAAAAATGTTTTTCAATTTTTTGTCCTTGCTTCCACAAATTTGATATTTTGATAGCTTCAGGATGGTATCACCAGTAGAAGAGAATGAAGGTAGTAGAGGGGTTTATTTACTTATTTTATATTTAACTTCCTTAAATGCTACCCTGATGGTTGAGCTACCAGTTGTTTGAGGCAGAGTTTTTCACAATTTATTTTGCATTCTTAGTTTGATTAATATATTAGTTACAATAAAGGTGAGAGCAAGAAACTTTAAATGTTTTTGTGTATGCTTTGTTAATTTTCCCTTTGAATAGCTAGGTATTTTTGTCCTAGTATTTTTAGAGCTGCTTATTTAAATTTAAATAAGATATTATTACTGATTGTTCATTTGTGTAATGTTAACTCATGTTTATTAGATGCTTGTAGTATGATATTGCTCATTCTCATGTGTGATTATTAAACATGTGATTTTAAATTGTAGAGAATTATTGAACAATGACTGTTAGAATGGAAGTTTTCCATGTTATCATTATTTTATATTCAGGCTTGAGTTGACAGCAATATGAACCAGAAATGTTTTGACATTTGAAGGGTTTTTTTCCTTTTTCTGCCCGATTGAAATGGTTGTTTGCTTTGAGTGGGATTTCTGTACAAGTCCCTGGCATACCAACTCTAGAAGCTCTGCTCAATTTTCGATTGAGTTCTTTCAGGCATCTCTGAGTAAAGTTTTATTCACTTTGATGATGACTGGAAGAGTAGAAGAGTAGCTGCAGCATCAACTTAGCTGTCTCTTGTTGCCTGTAGAAGCTAAAACAGTCAGTGGTTACCCTGAATGAATGGTTACCTTTCATCTTAAAAGCATCAGCATCCCCTTTGTCATTCTAAAATGTTAACTCACATAATGATTAGCTCCTCAGTCTGCAAGAAAGGAATGATTTGCCACCGTGGGGAGATGATTCAGGTATGCATAAGCCCACAGAGAGAGGAAAAGGGGGCCAGGCTTCTGGTATGACAGGTGGGTTGGAAGACTGGATAGAGTTAGTATGAACTGGATAGAGGAGGAAATGTGGAATGGGGGTTTTTGACCCTTCTCAGTACAGTGAGGGAAAAGCAATGGCATGTGTAGCTGGGAGGATTAAGATTGCTCAGAGAGAGTGTGTGTCCTGCAGAAGGTAAGAAAGCAGAAAAATCCTGGGACACTTAAACTGACAGAATCTACTTTCATTTTTAACAAGGAATGGGATAGTACAAAGGTTAGTGGAAGATAGGTAACTTCAAACTGGAAAATTTCTGAAAAACAACTTACTGGCTTTTGAGACTTTAAAGTAGTTGAAGTAAATTAGTTTGGGTGATTTCTTAAAAACATGGATCTGGAAGTTTTTTGCTTGGTGGTGTAAAGACAGATGATGCTGCTGAGATCCATTAGTGGCAGTGCAAGCAGTGGGTAGAGAGTGCTGCTGTACTCATTGTTTGTCCTTTCTTTCCCAAAAGACTTGTCAAGAAGACTGTCTGGAAGATTTTTTTTGAACTGGAACCTTAGCTGACTTGTTGCAACTCTCCCCTTTGGATTTGGTGATACTGCTCAACTCAAAAATATTTTGAAGCCCTATTTGAAGCTGGATTTTTTCTGTTTCAGCTTTTACAGAAGTCTTGTGGCTCTGCCAGATATTTGAAACCCACAGAGTTTGTGAACACAGTATTTGTCATTGAGGGAACAGGTATTTTGACTTTTGTTGCATGATAGAGCTTTGTAGTTATATTTTATTATGAAGTACAAGTTTTCATTTGATGCATTTTCTCATCTGAAAAATGTCTGAGGCCAGAAAATTACTTTTTATTGATTTCCTACACTTCTGAGAACTTCAGGTGGCCCTCACAGATTTCCTTTTTTTCTTCCCCCCCCCCCACCTTTAGCTTGTACAAGATGTATTATATCTATGAGAAGTGTAATGTGTGAAGTCAGAGTTAACAAGGAAAGGAATATAGAAATATTTGATGCTTTTGGAGTTAATATTGGGTCAGTGTAATTTTAAAGAGCTGGAGAACTTTAAAGAAATGTGTGCAGGCTCTTCCTAAGCATTATTATGTAACATAAAATTTGTGTGCAGAATGTCTTTGTACTCTAAAGTTAAAAAGAGTAATTGAAGTTTGCAGAACAGAATCAGGAAAACACTGTAACTGTAGATGCTTCTGGTGTTGGTTTTTGGGATGGTTTTAATGATCTGTAGCTTGCAAATAGTTGGAAATTTTTTTCTTTTACTTCACTGAAAAGAACAGCTTGCAGCAGTGGATACATTTTACAGTTGCATCAAATGCACAATTACTAAGCAAGGACGGGAAGCCTGACAGTTTTACTTATAGCAAACCTGACCTTTGGAGGATTTTATTAAAGGAATTTCGGTTTTGAACAGCTGAACTGAAAAAAAAACCTCTCATGAAACAGATCCAACAGACCGTATTGCTAACCACATTCCTTCCAAACTTCAGGAACTTCAAGAAATCAATGTAGTTTAAGTTTCTAGCAGTGTTATTTGAGAATATGGAGTACAGCTTCCTTTGTTCTAAATGCAATATGAATTATCACTGTAGTCTCTCTCTTGTTTCATGGGTGCAGTCCTCTTTCTTACATGACTTATGTATTAACCTGAACAGTTTCATGGCTCCTCAGTCTTTACAGGTTGGTAAACAAGTGTCATGGCACAGAGAAATGTGCATCTGTCAGGAGTGTAGAGCCATGTTTATTTAATTGATGCACATTCCTGTGACAGGATGAAGGAATACCATTAGGTTAGGAATAGAGTTTCTATCAAAAAACCAAAACAGCCCCTTCCTTTATTCCCCAACCAGACAAACAATCCCCTGCAAACCAAACAAAAACTTCACTGAAATCTGAAGTGTTGAAAAAATACTTAGGTCAGTGTTGTATTTAGAGTACTTGTATAGGTGAAAACCAGTAATTTTCAGTAATTATGTACTCTCAAGATAATTATTTTTACTGGAAAATATAAATATGAAAGTTACTTGATAGACACAAAGAATAAGAGTCAAAAGGAAACTGATGTGAATTTTTTTGAGTAGAATCAAGACACTTTCAATAAAATATGAAAATTAACTTTACTTAAACTAGCTTTTTAAATTATTGAAACATTCTTTCTCATCACTAAAAGGAGTGAAATTCTGTAATTGAGCACTGCCTATTTCTGTCATACACACAGCATCTTTTAAGTTACCTAGGAAGCCTACAAGTGTTCTGGTTATATTCTATAGTGCATGTAATATAGATTATATTTATAGATTGTCCTGGTTTAGGGCAAATTTGGAAGGAAACCCCTGAATGGGGTCCCTCTAGAAAGCAAATCCAAGTGCCCCCCCCCCAAAAAAAAACAGCTCAGGAAATATTTCCTTGGAGAAAAGTGGAAAAAACTGTTTATTTAACAAGCAAAGTACTTACAAACACGAAAAAATTAATAACATTGAACAATGGATCCTCTCACTGCTCTGAAGAGATGGCAATTTCAGAGTCCTTGTCATGGCTGTAGCTCGGCTCTCTCAGTCTCTTACCAGTCCCTCCTGTGCTGGTAAATGCTGTGTCCCAGGCCCTGGTGGGCCACAGTTGTGAGCTCCTGGTGTTTTATTGGGTTTTCACTCCAGAGCAGTCCTTGGATGATCAGTTCCAAGAAAAAGAAAAGCCACGGCCTGGGGAACTTCTCTGCCTCAGCTGGCTAAAATAACTAAAAGCAAAGGAGAGCTCTGTTCTGCTGTCTGTCCATGCTGCAGACAACACAGTCTAGGAGCAGGAATGTGGAGGAGTGAGTGCAGTTTCTGAAAACAAACTCTGCACTTCTTCTGCCCCCTTCACTCTCAGAACCAGTTGTAAAGGTGCAAAACTTAATATCCAACATAAACAGAGCAGGCGACTGGGGATACAAACATCATAAAGTCACCCTAGGACATAGATACATATATTATATTTTCCTGGAGAATGAGGAATGAGTGGTGTCTAAACACAAGTATGTGGAGGAAGGCATTTGTAAGCATGTTGCCCATACTTTGTGTGAGTCTAATGCAGTCAAGAAAGTTATGGTTCAAAAATAGTGACTATAATTTTCAGATCCTCTGGTTCCCCCTAGTCCCACATGTGTGTTGGGGTAGGGGTAAAAAAGACTACAACAGGCTCTTCTCAGTGGTGTTCAGAGACAGGATAAGAGGTAAAGAGCACAAATTCAAACACAGGATATTAAATTTAAACATAAATTTTTACCACTGTGGAAGTGGCCAAAGACTAGACTGGTCTGCCCAGAGACCTTATGGCATCTTTGTTTTTGGAGACATTTAAAACCCAAGTGCACATGGCCATA